>NC_064628.1:307297506-312297506 GCF_023864275.1 Schistocerca cancellata | reverse complement strand
GTGATTTAAAATGGAATGACCATACAAATTTGATCGTCGGTAAAGCGGATGCCAGACTGAGATTCATTGGAAGAATCCTAAGGAAATGCAGTCCGAAAACAAAGGAAGTAGGTTACAGTACACTTGTTCGCCCACTGCTTGAATACCGCTCACCGGTATGGGATGCGTACCAGATAGGGTTGATAGAAGAGATAGAGAAGATCCAACGGAGAGCAGCGCGCTTCGTTACAGGATGATTTAGGAATCGCGAAAGCGTTACGGAGATGATAGATAAACTCCAGACGCTCAGTGGCTCTGTACAGGCTTTTGTTGAAGTTTCGAGAACATACCTTCACAGAGGAATCAAGCAATATATCGCTCCCTCCTACGTATATCTTGCAAAGAGACGATGAGGATAAAATCAGAGAGATAAGAGCCCACACAGAGGCATACCGACAATCTTTCTTACCACGAACAATACGAGACTGGAATAGAAGGGAGAAACGATAGAGGCACTCAAGGTACCCTCCGCCACACACCGTCAGGTGGCTTGCGGAGTATAGATGTACATGTAGATGAGTGTTTAGAAACCCCAGAAAGAAATGCAGACGCATGCTGCTACATTTGTTACCAGTAGGTTCGATCACCACTCAGGTATTACGAATACGCTTCGTGAACTCAAATGGAAATCCTGTAGGAAAGACGGCGCTCATTTGGCAAATTGCTATTGCGGAAAATTTAGGGTATCAGCATCTGACACCAACTGCAGTACGTTTCTACTGCCGCCGACGTACATTTCGCGTGCGGGCCACTAAGATAAGATGCGAGGAATTAGGGCTTGCAGAGAAGCTTCAAGCAGTTGTTTCTCCATCGCCCTATTTGCGAGTGGAACAGGAAAGCAAATAGCTAGTAGTGGTACAGCAGAGCGTTTCCTACGCACAAGAGCAGCGTGTGGTCTCACCAATTAAAGCTGTATGCGGCGCCGTGTAAATCTGTTTCCGCACATCTCGGAGATCCCACACCGAGTGTTAAAGGAGCGAAATTGCACTTTCACGTTTTCCTGGAATAAAACCTTCGCTGACCGCTGCTCTAAAGAACTCCGCGAGACATCAGTGTCAGCCAGTCGGTTAGTCGCCTGAAGATAAATGCACAACGTGCACCATTAATCGACTCATGCAATAATTTTTCAAACTCAACCCATAATCGAAGCCACAGAAAAGACGAAATACGAGCCACGTTTCACTACAAATAATTCAAACTTGCGATGAATAGCGTCGTTAAATGTGATGAACTATTTTGAGACACTTTGAAGATGTTAGATTTTCTACAGTTCATAATATTATATGACAAAACTATTGGGTCATTTTTCTGTTGGGTGTGATACAGAGAACTTTCCTACGCAAATGACAAGTGAAGTGCTCTTGCCGCTACATACATCTCCTTAAACCGCACATTATCAGGCGAGACGCGGCTGCTTATACACGCCGCTATTTTCGTGAAAGACTGCCAGAATGAAAAGGGCGTCTCGGTCGGCGTAATAGGCGCGTGTCTCGGCCGCGCTAGGCGGCCGGCGGAAAGGGTCGGCTAGCATAATGGGTTTTTGCACGCCGGGGAGACGGGAGTAGTGCCAGCTGCCTTGGCATAAGCGCCAGATTGCTGGCCTTAAGAAGGATAAATTACACGACTCGGACGTATAAAACGCATTATTTACTGCGGACAATCGCCGCACTAAAACACCTCGCTAAGGGTGTGGGCACGGCGGCTACGACCTGCGGAAACGGTGCCTTAGCCGCTGCCGGTACCGTAAATCCCAGACAGGCTGCGCGGGGAGTGCCTGCAGCGCCACTGCTCTAGGCGGCAGGCACCGTAAAGTGTGTGCGACTTCACGAAACTTCTCCAGTTCCCATGTGGCGGTCACATACAACGTGTAGTTGAGCACTGAACGTGGTTTTCTCAATATTTCGGTCCCTTTTGAGCACAGACTGGTCAGTGTGACATGATTTTATGTGCTCGCTAACGCAGTAAGGTGTTTCATAATTTTACAGCTCACGAGGACGGCTGTGATACCTTCCTGTGGTTAATAAGGACGGTATAGTGCTCTACCGACTGGGAGCAATTCCCCATGAAAGGCAAAGGTCCCGAGTTCGAGTCTCGGTCCGGCACACAGTTTTAATCTGCCGGGAAGTTTCATATCAGCGCACACTCCGCTGCAGAGTGAAAATCTCATTCTGGAAACATCCCCCAGGCTGTGGCTAAGCCATGTCTCTGCAATATCCTAACTTTCAGGAGTGCTAGTTCTGCAAGGTTCGCAGGAGGGCTTCTGTAAAGTCTGGAAGGTAGTAGGTGAGCTACCGGCAGAAGTAAAGCTGTGAGGACGGGGCGTGAGTCGTGCTTGGGTGGCTCAATCGGTAGAGCACTTGCCCGCCAAAGGTAAAGGTCCCGAGTTCGAGTCTCGGTCTGGCACACAGTTTTAATCTGGCAGGAAGTTTCATATCAGCGCACACTCCGCTGCAGAGTGAAAATCTCATTCGGGGAACGACGGTATTTTCTACTTTCAATGTAGCTTTGTGACATTACGAGCTGAAATCTCCCGCAAAAGGTGAAAAATAAGAGGGGGATGGTGTGTCAGTATTTAAAACAGGGACATGGACCGGAAGCAACTAGCACAGGTTGCAGACGAGCAAGTCCTACGCAGCTATGGACTGGACTTCACTGAGCATTGAGGTGACAAAAGTCATGGCATAGCGCTGTGCACGTACACAGACCAAAATGGTGTACACAAGATATAAAAGGGTAGCGCAGTGGCGGATCAGTCATTTGTGCTTCGTCACACGAGGGATATAAACAGACTATGAATGTGGAATGGTAGTTGGAGTTCGACGCTGGGACATTCCACGTCGGAAATCGTTAGGGAATTCAATATTCCGATATCTATAGTGTCAAGACTGCGCCGGAAGTACCAAATTTCAATAATTATTTCTCTCCTCGGACAATGCAGTGGACGACAGCCTTAACTGACCGAGCAGCGGTATTTTCGTAGAGTTGTCAGTGTTGACCGAAAAGCAACTCTGCGTAGAGACCTATGTGATACGTACGATGAACGAATCCGTTAGGACAGGCGAAATTTGACGTTAATGGGCTATGGCAGCAGGGTATCCTGGTCCAAATGAACCGATCATTGGAGATGGTTGTGTGCGGCTACTTGGAGATCATTTGCAATCATTCAACGATAGAATTGTTGCAGATGCCAATGCGCTATGTCACCGGGCTACAACTGTTCGCGATTGGTTTTAAAGCCGGCCGCTGGTGGCCGAGCCGTTCTAGGCGCTTCAGCCTGAACTGAGATGTTAAGTCACATAGTGCTCAGAGCCATTTGAACCATTTTTTGATTAGTTTTAAAAACATTGTGGACAATTCGAACGAATGATTTAGCCATCCAGATCGTATGGGATATAATAAAGAGGGCAGTTCGTGTACAAAACCCAGCACTAGCAACATTTTCTCAATTATGGACGATTATAGAGGCAGCATGACTCGATACTTCCGCAGGATACTTCTAACGACTTATAGAGTACTTGCCACGTCGAGTTGCTGCATTACGCCGAGCGATAGGAGGTCCGACGCAATATTAGAATGAATCACACGTCTTTTGTCGTCTCGGTGTATTTAGCAGTGTGGTGATGGGTGGAGCGACAGCCTTGGGGGTCTTTGAAGAAAAGCAATAACAACAACTATCAAGCAGACCGCGCCTTCCCGTCCTCACCGATTTCGACAAATTTATGGTAAGATTAGGGCTTCGTCATAAATGAAAGCCATATTTGTAGGAACTCCAGATGGGCAACCGTTAAAAGTTGCCACAAAGGAGTTGGCGCAGCGGAAAGGTACATATAGGCAAACGGAGAGTCGTGGAGTCGAAACTCTGTTTGACAACTTCTTTATTTCTTTTCACTTTCAATTCTGACGTCACTTACACACGAAAAGAACCGAAATAATGACCAATAATCCTGTTTATTAACATTTTCGTATATGGCTTAAAAAGGGCAGGAAGAAGAAAACTGGGGATTGAAAACAAGTTTCAAAGAACGGATTGTACTTACGGCATCCACGAAAGAAGGGATTCTAATTAAAGTGCCCGATGAAACAGGTAAGTCGAAAGTTATCATGTATCGAGCGTCAATGAAAGTACTCTTTTCAAGCTCACGTACATTTTGAACATGGCTGACAGTCAGCAGTCGTGTTTTACGTTTTAGTGTAGGATACGAGCAGCCAATCGGTTGCACAATTTTACTGCATTGACCTAGTTTCGACATCGACTAACGGTATCTCCATCTGAATAAGTTCACATTGCATGGAAAGATAACGAAACCATGTGAACTTCAGCGCTCGAGTCGAATAAGGAAGTACAGTATGATTTTTACTTATTTGACTTGCGCACTTCAGTTCAGAAGATTTTATTATTTCTCCTTGCAACGTGAACGAGTGTAACTATAACTCATTCTGATGAAGGTATCCTTATTCGTTTTCAAAACTAGGTCAACGCAATAAAGTTTGTGCAGCTGATCGTCTGTTCTTATCCTTCATTAAATAATTTACGTTCTTGAGTTGTCTTTCCTGATTACCAATATTAATCGACATATAATCAGAACACGGACCATAGAGAGGCGTGAAATGACAGGATATGAGCAAAGTAAACCAATTCGTAAGCATATCATTTAGGGAAATTGATCTCAGGGAGCAACGGCTTACTTGGACTGAGGACACACAAAAAAAAGAAAAAGTGGATGAGTACGAGTCGTTAATTCATCAAAATCTATCAAAATTTAGACAGCTTCGTACTAAACCTTTTTGACTGATATGATGATGTCCTCTAGTCAGGAGAACGAATTTCTTCTGTTAATTGACTCGTGAAGAAGACAAATTCACAGTTATACGACGAGATTTTTCGAGATGAACAAGGATTGCTATTGTGAAGTGTTAAAGTAACTCAACCCAATGTACCCTGTGATATCTGCTTTTATCGAGTGTTAAGGATTTGATCAAAATACAGCAAAACTGCTCTTATCTTGTCTAAAAAGTAAAAGAAATCACATCCCAAGGCGACTGCATCATAGTACATCACTGTAAAATAGTAAATGTATCTAATTTCCTATACAAAGTTATCGCGGGCGCCTTACAAAATCTTTCTGAAAGTTTATTTGCAGTCCGAAATCATCTTTTGCATTTCCTATGATTTTTATGACAATATTAACAAATGCACTACATCAATGTTATTTCAGTTTATTTGGTGTGTAAGTAAAGCAAAAACTGGAAATTAAAAAGATGGTTCCGCAAAGGACTCGACCCTACGACCCGCAAATTACCGGACTGTACTCTTTCCGCTGCGCCAACCGCTACTTGCAAATGGCCGTAATACGAGTATATAAAGCTCATGCCCCACCAGACCATCACATTAAGAATTTCTTTTTTCTAAGCGCTTGATTGTTCGGAGCTTTCATATCTGGTATTTCCATCCCTGGCCAAGCCCGACGTATATCGTAAATTTGAACAAATTCGACGCGTAGGAGCGGCACTTCTGCGAGAGCTGAATCTAACATGGCTGTCGCAGAATTCCGTCGCCAGTGCTCGTGCACTTATTTTCCGACTAGAAGAAATAAAATTCTATCATTGTGACACCTCATTCTGTCCTACCGCGCAAACTGCAAAATTGCTATGAGGACATATTACCTCACGCGAAATGGGACTCAAATAAACAACGAAGTTTGCCTTGTGAAATCGGCACATTTATACTCACAAAAATTGTAATTAGTCAGCTCTCAGATGACCATCTGTACATCTATATACTTGATACATGCCGGCCGATGTGGCCTAGCGGTTCTAGGCGCTTCAGTCTGGAACCGCGCGACCGCTACGGTCGCAGTTTCGAATCCTGCCTCCGGCATGGATGTGTGTGATGTCCGTAGGTTCGTTAGGTTTAAGTTTTAGGGGACTGATGACCTCAGATGTTGAGTCCCATAGTGCTCAGAGCCATTTGAACCATTTGATACATGTGACGAAGAAATACTTGTACAGTAAAATTCTAATGATGCCTATCTCTTACGACTAGCAGTAATGGGAGACATTCCTTTGCTAATTACCACAGTGAATCACAAAAAGAATCTAAAGAAATGATTGTTGTCTTTGACACTACTATAAATAAACAAAACTTATGCTACTATGCTTATGTTCGGCTGTCACCGACCATTAAACTATCCGTGGCTTGTTCAGAACAAGAAATTACTACCATGTGTATCCCCTTCTAATTTCTACTCTTCTTCTTATTCCGCTGTAATTGCTGTTATCGTGACATCCAACTTCATTTAATGAAGGGTCTAATGTGCGTTATGTGATTCACTCCTGCCGATCATCGAGATCTCAGGAACTCCAGCTCATATGCATTTTCGTGAGCGATACGGTGTATCCGAGGCGGTCCATTATACACTTTGAAGAACTTCTGGCACTGTTTCTTCTGTTTGTTGGAGAGCGTAAACGATTCGACGAGAACCTTCTGCCTCCGGTGTGGCCGAGCGGTTCTAGGCGTTTCAGTCTGGAACCGCGCGACAGCTACTGTCGCAGGTTCGAATCCTGCCTCGGGCAATATGTGTGTGAAGTCCTTAGGTTAGTTAAGTTTAAGTAATTCTAAGTGTAGGGGACTGATGACCTCAGATGTTAAGTCCCATACTGCTTACAGCCATTTGAACCATTTTAATTTGACTACACCCACTTTAGCACAAACCAATCAGGAGCTGGAGCTTGAGACTGAAGCTGGGAGACTGACCCCTGCTCTGCATACACAGATTTGACCAAACAGCGACTTTAAAAATTTATTGGGAGAAAATGAAAAAGATTCGGTTCCGCGGCCTCTTTCCCACACGTTTACGCCATGTCTTTGCTAAACACATGACTTGGACGGAATCACAGCCCTGCATAAAATGATCGTTACCTCTCTGGCGGCGTCCATTTCTAACTTCCCAAACAACGGCCATAAATTCGCTAAAAGCCTTGTGCCTTCACAAACATGTTTTGTAGCAGTGTCTGTCCGCCTGGGCGCCACTGCCCTGTCCCATGTGTATTCGCAGAAACTCACAGCCATCTCATCGGCTTCCTACCTAACTAGGGCCCATCCTCCGCTTTATTGCCGGTCATCAGTTTGTACAAAGCTCTGCTCATAGCTGCAACGACTTTGCAGCGCATTTTAGCCTACCTGGACGCGGCCGTCGACTGACCGGGGCCACCCAATGTGTATGCACAATGAGACCGAGGGACCTGTCAGTCCGCAGACGTTTTCAGCCAGTTTCCGCGGAAAGGAAACACTCTCCTTGGCCGTCGGCCGCCGTGCGATTTTACTGCAGTAGATTAACTCAGCACCCTCTTCCATTGAATGCAAGGAAAGGTTACTGCTATTCCTTCACTACAGCACACAAGCAAGAGTGTTAACTACTGTCAACCATTTCATCGTATGAATGATGTCATACCGTATCATAAATAGCAACCAAGTAATGAAGGTCATCTTCCGTAAGCATATTAAGCAGCATGACACTGTATCAAAAGTGAGCGTGCCCTGCAATCTTTCACAGATGTAAACAAGAAGGCAGGTATGTTCATCATCAACGTTGCAGTCGACTATGTTGGACCACCTTAGTATGCACTAGTTGCATAGTAAAACTTTCACGTCTGTGCCTCTCATCAGAGACCAAGTAATTTCCAACATTTTGTGTCGTCCCCCACCGTTGCCCGGAGAATAGCTGCATCCGTGCAAGGGCATTTGTCCCCTGTGTAGGTTGTAATCGGCACCTCAACAGACATGACTGCATTTGGAGTTGTGCCATGAACTGGGAAGCATGGACTGTAGACAAGTGGTGTCACACTGCGTTCGCCTATGATTCAAGAATCTTAGTTGCACCAGATGACTATCATTGGCTAGTATGATGGCGACCTATGAAGATGTCGCATTATACCTAGGTCTTGAGAGGTACAGTGGTGTTACTCATCCGACATTACTTCACGTCATGGCTGGTAGTGGTTGAGGAATTTCTAATGGCGCAACCGTGCGTCACGGACACCCTGTGTTCTCATATTTTATCTCTAATGTAAAAGTATGGTAGCTCCATTCTCTAACGGGATAACGCTCGTACACACAGGGAATGTGTCTCACTGCAGTCTCTGCATGATGTTGTGATACTCCTGGGGCCAGTACGATCCCCAGATCTTAATCTTGTACTACAAACGGGGAGCAGCTTGAACATTTAATGCGTTTCAGTTACAGCAGCTGTTTGCCAGATTGCCTCAGGAGAGGGTACAATGGACAAATTCTGATCGAATCAGCGCATGCACCTTGGCCAGATGGGATCATGCCGATAAATGAGCTCATACTGCCAACTTTTTTGAAAACTTGACTAAACATTGTTATCACTGAAATAATATCATATATGCTCTCAACTGTTGTAGTTGATTTGGTTCGCTCTTTCCCGTGTGGTTCCTTTTGCTCTGCTCTTCTCCTCCTTGGTGCTTCTCATTTTCGTCGGGTTGTGTATTTATGTCTAATGAAATTTTATTTTTATGTCTTGAGGGGTCCCAAAATGACTGTGATGACTTTGAGAGTGTTAGTTTGGAACTCGATTCAGTAGTGAAGCACGAATCGGCAGACCCCGGGCTTTTCTTCGTTTAGGTTTTGGTAGCAGTCTCTCTGGGTAAGATGACCTGGTCAGTTCAGAGTACGTAATATGTGCACATGTTTGGTCATCGGTCCTATCGGATTAGGGAAGGATGGGAAGTCGGCCGTGCCCTTTCAAAGGAACCATCCTGGCATTTGCTTATACGTTTCAGGAAAATCACGGAAAGCCGAAGTCAGGATGGCCGCACTCGGGTTTGAATCTTCGTACTCCCTAATGCGAGTCCATTGTGCTAACCACTGACCTCATTCTCGTAATTTAAATTCGTGCTAGAGTTAAAATATTTAGAACTTTGTTTCAGTTCATAGTAGACTTGTTGAACGAATTTCGTACTGGTGGGAACTGAGGTACAAGCAAACTTAGAATATTTTGCTGCATGCTGCGTATGATGTGTGAAGGACAATATTCCTGTCGTGTTCAGTGAAATAATAGTGCTTCCAGACTTTGAATGTTAGCCCATGGGTTTTCATAGCTAATGCTTGAGAAACGAATTCTGCGCACAGATGATCAGCGTTTAACCTGTACTGCTGTTGATTGATTGTATTAAGTTTCATCTGTATCCACACAGATGGAAGGGCCACCATTCGCTAATACACTCCTGGAAATGGAAAAAAGAACGCATTGACACCGGTGTGTCAGACCCACCATACTTGCTCCGGACACTGCGAGAGGGCTGTACAAGCAATGATCACACGCACGGCACAGCGGACACACCAGGAACCGCGGTGTTGGCCGTCGAATGACGCTAGCTGCGCAGCATTTGTGCACCGCCGCCGTCAGTGTCAGCCAGTTTGCCGTGGCATACGGAGCTCCATCGCAGTCTTTAACACTGGTAGCATGCCGCGACAGCGTGGACGTGAACCGTATGTGCAGTTGACGGACTTTGAGCGAGGGCGTATAGTGGGCATGCGGGAGGCCGTGTGGACGTACCGCCGAATTGCTCAACACGTGGGGCGTGAGGTCTCCATAGTACATCGATGTTGTCGCCAGTGGTCAGCGGAAGGTGCACGTGCCCGTCGACCTGGGACCGGACCGCAGCGACGCACGGATGCACGCCAAGACCGTAGGATCCTACGCAGTGCCGTAGGGGACCGCACCGCCACTTCCCAGCAAATTAGGGACATTGTTGCTCCTGGGGTATCGGCGAGGACCATTCGCAACCGTCTCCATGAAGCTGGGCTACGGTCCCGCACACCGTTAGGCCGTCTTCCGCTCACACCCCAACATCGTGCAGCCCGCCTCCAGTGGTGTCGCGACAGGTGTGAATGAAGGGACGAATGGAGACGTGTCGTCTTTAGCGATGAGAGTCGCTTCTGCCTTGGTGCCAATGATGGTCGTATGCGTGTTTGGCGCCGTGCAGGTGAGCGCCACAATCAGGACTGCATACGACCGAGGCACACAGGGCCAACACCCGGCCTCATGGTGTGGGGAGCGATCTCCTACACTGGCCGTACACCACTGGTGATCGTCGAGGGGACACTGAATAGTGCACGGTACATCCAAACCGTCATCGAACCCATCGTTCTACCATTCCTAGACCGGCAAGGGAACTTGCTGTTCCAACAGGACAATGCACGTCCGCATGTATCCCGTGCCACCCAACGTGCTCTAGAAGGTGTAAGTCAACTACCCTGGCCAGCAAGATCTCCGGATCTGTCCCCCATTGAGCATGTTTGGGACTGGATGAAGCGTCGTCTCACGCGGTCTGCACGTCCAGCACGAACGCTGGTCCAACTGAGGCCCCAGGTGGAAATGGCATGGCAAGCCGTTCCACAGGACTACATCCAGCATCTCTACGATCGTCTCCATGGGAGAATAGCAGCCTGCATTGCTGCGAAAGGTGGATATACACTGTACTAGTGCCGACATTGTGTATGCTCTGTTGCCTGTGTCTATGTGCCTGTGGTTCCGTCAGTGTGATCATGTTATGTATCTGACCCCAGGAATGTGTCAATAAAGTTTCCCCTTCCTGGGACAATGAATTCACGGTGTTCTTATTTCAATTTCCAGGAGTGTATTTAGGAATTATCAGTAAACAGTTATTTAATTTAAATTAAAATTATATTGCGTTATTCAACATTACTTATCCTACGGGATTTATTCATTGAATCGTTTCTATTATTACAATTCAGTAACCCCCTCTGCAAATTACTAAATTAACGGACTTTTTCGTATGTACATACGAGGGCGTTAGAGGGCTGGTGTAAGACCAGCCTCTACGGTACTCCAAGGCGAGTCAGCCAGTAATCAAGGGGTTAGACTCTTTCGTATCTTTACTGGCCGTCACGTCTAGCAACGTCCAGACGCTACTTACAGAAACGTTTTCTTCGATAAACAGAGCGACTATTCCGTTGTATCTTTCATTGATAAAAAATTGTCATCCTAATATACCCGACTGTACGCTCCTCTTCGAATGAAGAAAGAAATTTGGAGTGAATTTTTGGTTACGCATTGGGTTACAAATTTTCTTTCTTTAATTTTGTTGGCTTCCGTGGCCAGAGACAGTTGACATTAAAGTTTTCTCACTATGGTACCTTGTCATAACATATAAACTACTTCTGGGGGAATCAGTGTTTCGGCCACTGTCACAGTGGCCCTCTTCTGGGGCCACATTTTTTTTTTCTTTTTAAGACGAACGTGGGATCTGAAAAGGCTCAGTCTTTCATGTGCATACAGTTCTTGGGGCGGTAGGATATTCGGGGAATTGACTGGTTTGTCCGTTCCTCCGACTTAAATCCCGTGGCGCTCATGTGGATGGTTCGAGGATTTGTGTTACAACATGTCCCTATGCACCTACGAGCATCCAGCAGTTCTCATCATAGCAGGTATAGAAGTGGGACACGCAACCACAAGAATGCTTTACCAGTCTTTAGGCCAGCAGGGTTGGACGTTGCAGCGCATCAACTGCTGTCATTGTGATCACACGCAGTACAGAGCGCCTCGTTCCGCCTTTCGTAGTGCCAAAGTACCATTAGAAATCACGGTGCCTTCAGTGTAATTATTGTCGTCGAGTGAAAGTTCCCGTCTTATTGCGTATTGACCTCAGTTACGTTCTGTGGTATGCTGGTCTTTATGTTTCTATGTATAGTTGAAGTTTCAGCTGGATATCTTACTTGCCAGTCATACATCATACGAAAGTTACATTTGTCCTTAAGTATTGAACACCAGTGTCGTTTTCATTCAGTTTTCATAAATGTTCAGCGTGTCCTCCACCTTAAGCACAATTAATATCAATACGATAGCCAAACTTGTTCCATACAGTGGCTAGCATGTGTTGCTGAAGGACGTCACAGTCTACCCGAATATTTCAGAATTTCAGATATTTCAACACTCACCACAAAAAAAGAATATAAAACAACATCGCGAGAGGAAGTCACAGTTGCGAAGCGATATCCCTATGCTCCTTATCGAGGATTCGTAATTGAGGCAGGCATTGTTCATAAATGCTCGTAGATGCGGGATTGCAGCGCTGTGGTGCCCCGTCCTGTTGGAAAACTAATCTTTCAGCATGTTTCTGCAACTGAGGCCAAAGCTAAATGAACGATCGATTGAGCGACTTACCTCCAACGGGGTACCACTACCGAGAAACACATGAACCAGTAATTTACACATGACGGCCAGATAAATATAATTTTCGACCGAGCACTCAGATTAACGTTTCCGTGATGTCTCAAAACATACAAAAGAAAAATTTCAGAATGGGTTCTTTGGAAGTGTACAACGCATTATCCCCCCCCCCCCCTCCCCGCCCATCGGATTCAGCACCGTGTCTAATGACACAGTTGTCGAAAGTTTGTTAAGCTCTGGTTTTTGTTTCCCTTTCTCTGAGTATTATTTCACCCCTAACGAGCTGCAACAAGTCAGACTTTATTTTGTCATCAGTTTTCTGACTGGTTTGACGCGGGCCGCCACGAATTCCTCTACTGTGCTAACCTCTTCATCTCAGAGTAGCGCTTACTAATTACGTACTCAATTATTTGCTGGATGTAGTGCAATCTCTGCTCCCTCTACAGTTTTTGCCCTCTACAGCTCCCTCTAGTCATGGAAGTCATTCCCTCATGTCTTAACAGATGTCCTATCATCATATCCCTTCTCCTTATCAGTATTTTCCACATATTCTTTGAACTCCGATTCTACACAGAACCTCCTCATTCCTTACAATATCTGTCTACCTAATTTTCAACATTAGTCTGTAGCACCGCATCTGAAATGCTTCGATTTTCTTCTGTTCCGGTTTTCCCACAGTCCATGTTTCACTATGTACAGCCTCAGAAATTTCCACCTCAAATTAAGGCTGATATTTCATATTAGTAGACTTCTGTTCGCCAGGAATGCTCTTTTTGCCATTGCTAGTCTGCTTTTGATGTCCTCCTTGGTTCGTCCGTCAGTCGTTATTTTACTGCCTAGATAGCAGAATTCCTCAACTTCTTCTACTTCATGACCATCGATGCTGATATTAAGTTTATCGCTGTTTTCATTTCTACTACTTCTCATTACCTTTGTCTTTCTTCGATTTACTCTCAATCTACACTCTGTACTCATTAGACTGTTCATACCATTCAGCAGATATTGTAAATCTTCTTCACTTTCACTCAAGACAGCACTGTAATCAGCGAATCTTGTCATTGATATCCTTTCACCTTCAATTTTAACTCCACTCCTGGGCCTTTCTTTTATTTCCATCATTGCTTCCTCAATGTAAGGATTAACAGCAGCGTCGAAAACTCCCTCCTGGCTGTTGTACATATTTTATATGACCGGTCTCTTCTTAGAGCTCATCACTACTTTTCTCAGAATTTCGAACATCTTGCAGCATTTTACATTGTCGAACGCTTTTTCCAGGTCGACAAATCCTTAGAACATGTCTTGATTTTTCTTTAGTCTTGCTTTCATTATTATCCGCCACGTCAGAATTGCATCTTTCGTGCCTTTACCTTTCCTAAAGTCAAACTAAACGTCATCTAGTGCATCCTCAATTTTCTTCTCCACTCTTCTGTATAGCTATTATTCTCGCAAGCAACTAGGATGCCTGATCTTTTAAGCAGATTGTGCGATAATTCTTGCACTTGTCGGCTCTTGCCGTGTTCGGAGTTGTGTGGATGATGCCTTTCCGAAAGTCAAATGATATGTCGCCAGACTCATACATTTGCACACCAGCGTGAATAGTCATATTCTTGCCACTTCCCCAAATTATTTTAAAAATTCTTATCCATCCCTTCTGCCTTATTTGATCGTAAGTCCTCCAAAGCTCTTTTGAATTCTGATTCTAATACTGGATCCCCTATCTATTTTAAATCGACTCCTGTTTCTTCTTCTATCACATGAGACAAATCTCCCCCCCCCCCCCCCAAATAAAGGATAGAGACTTTCAATATATTTTTCCCACCTATCCACTCTCTCGTCTGCATTTAACAGTGGAATTCTCGTTGCGCTCTTAATGTTATCACGCTTCCTTTTAATGTCACCGAAGGTTCTTTTGATTTTCCTCTATGCTGAATCTGTCATTCCGACAATCACATCTTATTCGATATCTTCACATTTTTCCTGTAGCCGTTTTGTCTTAGCTTCTCTGCACTTCCTATTTATTTCATTCTTCAGTGACTTGTATTTCTCTACTCCAGAGTTTTCCGGAACATTTTTGTACTTTCTCCTTTCATCGATCAGTTAAAGTATTTCTTTTGTTACCCATAGTTTCATTGGAGTTACGTTCTTTGTACCTATGTTTTCCATCCCAACTTTTGTGATGGCCCTTTTTAGAGACGTCCATTCCTCGTCAACTGTTCTACTTATTGAGCTACTTCTTCTTGCTGTATCTATAGCCTTAGAGAACTTCAACCACGTCTCGTCATTTCTTAGTACTCCCATATCCCAGTTCTTTGCGTATTGATTCTTCCTGAATAATGTCTTCAGCCTACTCTTCATCACTACTATATTGTTATCTGAGTCTACGTCTCCTCCTGGATACACCTTACAATCCTGTATCTGATTTCTGAATCTCTGTCCTACCATGATGTAATCTAACTGAAAAAATTTCCGTATCGCCCGGCCTTTTCCAAGTGCACCTCCTCCTCTTGAGATTCTTGAACAGAATATTAGCTATTACTAGCTGAACCTTATTACAGAATGATGTGTTGGCAGATGTGCCAACACCTTGTAGTTAGAGGAGGCCGAAATGCACGCTACAATCTAACGCAGACTGGCGTGAGGTCTGGAACAGGATACGTAATGAATGCCATAAAGAAAAGTACGTAGCTTCTGGAATACTTAACTTTAATCCATCATTTGTATACAGCATTCTTGATGATACAAGTGGGACTATCTATAGCAATGGTTAATGGCGCATTGCTAAGTCGTAGCCATGGACTTAGCTGATGGCTATTCTAACTATCTCTCGGCTAATGAGAGAAAGGCTTCGTCAGTGTAGTCACTAGCAAAGTCGTCGTTCAACTGGGGCGAGTGCTAGTACGTCTCTCTAGACCTGCCGTGTGGTGGCGCTCGGTCTGCAATTACTGACAGTGGCGACACGCGGGTCCGACATGTACTAATGGACCGCGGCCGATTTAAAGCTACCACCTAGCAAGTGTGGTGTCTGGCGGTGACACCACACAGAAAATCTCTCTCCTCTCTCATTCCTAGTCCCAAGCCCATATTCTACTGTAAGCTTTTCTTCTACTCCCTCCCCTACAACTGCTTTCCAGTCCCATATGACTATTAGATTTTTATCCCCCTTTCATGGCAGACATATCATCCGTAAACAAAGTGTTTAAGTTTATTATGATTGTATAATTTAATGTACACATCTATTTTTCATAAATGCCGGGAAATTAAAGTCGAGAAAGATTGAGGCCGGGGAAGAAGTTGTTGATTAATCTGCTACTGATCGACCCAAAGACGGAGCTTCTGCGTGCCATCTTGTCGACAATTTGCTGTACATTCCTGGTCATTTCCCTTAATCAGTGGAGTTAAAAAGTTTCCCACCACATCAAGATGCCTTTCTCTGTTGATTGTTGTTACTTGAAAAGATGAGAGCATGTAAATTGTTCTCTTAATTTAGGCTCAAAGTCATTACTTTTAGGTTGTCGCGAAAGGGTTTCACTCCCTGAGCTTGCAAAAAAGTTTAACTACTGCAAATACCAATCGTTTTATATGTAAATTTTCTCGTTTGCGAGAAGCTGTCACCTAACTTTGTCGTGTTTCAAAAAAACTCTTTACTTCCTTCCATCTGATTTAACAGTGCAATAAGCAAAAGGAACCATCACTGTAGATACTCGTCTTTAAACGTGTTGACATACGAGTTCGCACTTTGCGTGGCTGAAGTCTGGCGTTAATTTCCAAACTTTTTGGGTAAAAGCCAAATAAGTTTGAGCTTTTTATCATTTGACATACAAATATTCGAAAGCGTTACGTTATGTTATAAGACTTGGATTATCTATTACTACGAGTGTCATTTTCACAATAAGGGAGGTGGCGCAGTAGTAAGACATTCTTATTCGGAAGACGGAGATTTAAAACCCTGTCCGGCCCCTCAGAGCTAGATTTTCCGTGATATGCATAAAGCGCTGAAGGAGAAAAGACAGGATGCATCTTCGGGAAGACAACGTCTTCCTGCCTTCTTTCCTTTCCTTCCCAATCTGGAGTTTCTCCCCAACATGTAACTATAACCTCTTCGTTGGGATGTTGAACCCTGGAACTTCTTTCTTCAGTTTCACACTTTACTGTTGCTTCTTAGCAAACAAAAATCCACACGACGTGTTACAGACATTCAGCGTATAGCAGCATGAAGCAATTCACTGCTCCCAGCAGACCAGCCACAGTGTTCCGTAACAGTGTGAGCTATCGTTTGCATGCGTCTCTAATGCTAAAACCCACTGTTGTGCTATAGTGTAGTACACTACTTCCTTCACAATATTCACATCTAGAGGCGTACCTTGGAAGTCACTGTACGTTGGAGAACGGAGAGAAGTTCCTTCCAATATTAACGACTTTTTTCCTCTCTTCATCTGCATATGGAGCGAGGTAAATATGCCGGCCGTGGTGGCCGAGCGGTTCTAGGCGCTACAGTCCGGAACCGCGCGACCGCTACGGTCCCAGGTTCGAATCCTGCCTCGGGCATGGATATGTGTGATGTCCATAGGTTAGTTTGGTTTAAGTAGTTCTAAGTTCTAGGAGACTGATGACCTCAGCAGCTGAGTCCCATAGTGCTCAGAGTCACTTGAACCATTTTTGAGGTAAATACTCCACACAGTGATGCGGTAGTGTGGTTTATTTTTATAAAATTATTGATTCCCTTGTCGACTGTCAAACTGCTGTATGTCCTTTCTACATTTCAGGTCTAGGTTCACTAGCTAAACGAAGTAACTGCTTCTCAAACTATGTTTACTATGTTTCAATATGGTAAAGACACATATAAGGCCATCGACTCCATCCTAAATGACATATACTCGTCTCTAATATCCAGTTCTAATTGAATATATTAATTTATGTCGTTATTTCAGTAACAGACGACAATCACGTACAACTAATAACGGATTTCAGTCTATGGTAACTACCTTGAAAAGCCTAAAAAGTAAGATAAAGGCATCCTGTAATTAATCATGGGCAAAATGCATCAAAATTACACGGTAAGGCAATCATAAGTCATAATTTATACTTAACTAACAAATACTTGTACCAGGGTACAAACACCTTTTCGACATACCCAGCCAGTATGTGCAAGTAAGATACAAGCAGAATACACGTATGAGCTGAAAAAGCTACGTCGTTTCGCATGAAAAATTAAGACCATATACAATGTATTAGAACAGACATGTTGAATCTATACAATCTATACAAATATCGCTTGCAGATTGAGGTGCAGTGATTACTGACATGCCAGCAGTATGGCTTGTCATATCGATACTGCGTACCGTAACACGTTCTGTCAGTCATGGACAGCCATTGTGATGTTCTCACTGCACCGACGCTTGTCATTTTTGAGTGACATTCGATAAACGTTAGCTAGTTAATTCGCTTGAAATTTTTGTTGTTCTCCAGTGTGATTTTTTTTTCCGTGAGCTCTAGCTCTATGAAGAAACTGCGGTATTTCCACTGGGAAACACTAAGTTCATATAATTTACAACATCTTACATTAAATCCTGTGAATTTGAAATTATCCTTTAACAGTTAAACATACGATATACCTTCATTACACTTCACTCTCTAAGACATTCTGTCACTTACAACAACTAAAATAAGACTTTTGTTTATGACTAACACACAATGAGAACATTTCTTCGTGTCTCACATGAGCTAGCAGAACAACGACAAGAAAACACACGTGGCCCAAAGAGATTAATCATCAAATAGACGTTAAACAGAAGTATTTAAAATGTTCTTTCATAAACTGATATGTAATCACTACAACCGTTTGTAAAAATGTTTTATGCAAACGATTTTCTGACATTGGCGTTATTATGTCTGTGTTATATGTTAAATTGCTATGAATTGGAACGGTAGTTCACTAGGTAGAAGCATCAGTCTTTGTACAAAGTTTCTATGTTTTCATACATGAAGCAATCGATACCCACAGCTATGACAGATTTGGTATTATGGATGGGGCCTGATTGCATTACACTAACCTCATAAAATTGCGCACATAAACACTGAGTGGAAATCTGGTAGTACATTGTAGACAGGCAAGCAGTTGTCAATGACACTTTTAATATAATTATCTTTTCAGTATCATAGGAATGAAAGCAGGATTTTTCCATGGCAGAAAATAACAAATATTTACAGCAGGTATCGTCTAATTTTCATGTCTTGTCTTTAATTTGTTTATTATGATTAATTTTCCCCTAACATTGGTAGTTATTACTTTGTTCTACTATCATTTCTATCACTGGAGCTCCTGCATTATATCAATACACTTAAATATAATGATAGCAGTCTTTTACGTCTTGAGTTACCTTCAGCTTTACCTACAAGATACATTCCTAGCATTAGTACAAAGCACCAGTTTTCCTTATTACATGACGAATTTGGCACATAGGCATGATCTAATGTTCAAGTACCACAAGTAGAAGCGTTAAAATTTGACATTCACAGATATAAAAAAACTGAGGTGATATATCCTAACAGTAAACAACTGACCCTGTAATAAGACAAGTACCATTATCAGCAATTACTGCACTAATGTGTTCTTGAAATTAGATAGCCTCTGTTGACTCAGAATTGAATTGAGTCTTTGGTGTGACATCATAAGCGAGTGACTGCGTGTGAGATCGGTCTCTAAGTTTTCATCTATTTTTAGGTTTCAGATACATATTTTAACGGTTTTTGTGATAATATTCACTATATAAGTGACGTATTAGTGGTTTCTTCATTCACCTTTGCCTTTCTTGTGTTCTGACCTGATATTTGTGAGTGTTTCGTATCGAGCAACTTAACTTCTTGCCTGTGTTTACATTCCGCGCTGACCAGTTGCACCTGTAGCGGCGCATCGAAATCGAAGAACTAATTAATTGTTTGTGTATAGTGGTTTATTTATCAACTTTAGTAGTCTTCAACCGTTTTTCTTGGCGTTTTCTGGTGAAATATTTTCAGAAGAACCTTTTGGGAACTGTTTACAGCTTCGTTACTGTGCCATTAGACGTTTGATTCTCTTTCTGTATTAGTCTTTTGTTATATTCACATTTGTTGTTTATTAATACTGTTAATAATAGTACTTACTTCCCTTGTAGAGTAAGTTTGTGATTATTGTAGTCAGGTTTTTAACATCTTCTTATTGTAGTAGCGGAACTTAGAAAAAGTAAAATTTTACCATGAGTGAGAAGTGTGGGCTTTGCCGTAGGTTCGTGAGTACTGGATTGCTGTGTGAGACTTGTTCGAAGTATTGTCACTGGGGGGAATGCAGTGGGGAAGCCTGTGGGCATTCTGGTGAGATCCTCTCCTGGAACTGCAGGTTATGTAGCAACAGTAAGTTGATAGAGGAGCAGGAGCGTAAGATCTGTGCCCTTCAGGTGCAGTTGAAAAACGCACAGGAGGAGCTAGATAGGATGAGGAGG
Source organism: Schistocerca cancellata (assembly GCF_023864275.1). Lineage (NCBI taxonomy): Eukaryota > Metazoa > Arthropoda > Insecta > Orthoptera > Acrididae > Schistocerca > Schistocerca cancellata. The sequence goes on along the minus strand of NC_064628.1, from coordinate 312,277,777 downwards.
GAGAAGGGGGATGGGGAATGGGAGCTGGAGCTGGCTGTTGCTAAGGGATCTGCTAGGAGAAGAAGATTTTCAGATAGTTTTACTATTGGTGTTTACAGTAGATATGACCAACTGTCAGAGTCTAGTGGAGAGGAATCTCTAGTAGCTGTAGATGTAGGAAGTATGCAGCAGACCTCAGTAGTTACTCTGCCTAGAACAGTTGCAAAGTCGAAGAGGAAGAAGAAAGTTCTGCTGTTAGGTAGTTCTCATGGCAGAGGTGTAGGCCAGCAGTTGCAGGAAGTGCTGGGCAGTGAGTACCAGGTCACCAGCATTGTGAAGCCTAATGCAGGGTTGGCTCAGGTGACTGTTAACATAGGGGGGTTACATATGGATTTTACTAAAGAGGATCAGGTAGTGATTGTGGGTGGGGCTGGTAATACACCCCTGGAAATTGAAATAAGAACACCGTGAATTCATTGTCCCAGGAAGGGGAAACTTTATTGACACATTCCTGGAGTCAGATACATCACATGATCACACTGACAGAACCACAGGCACCTAGACACAGGCAACAGAGCATGCACAATGTCGGCACTAGTACAGTGTATATCCACCTTTCGCAGCAATGCAGGCTGCTATTCTCCCATGGAGACGATCGTAGAGATGCTGGATGTAGTCCTGTGGAACGGCTTGCCATGCCATTTCCACCTGGCGCCTCAGTTGGACCAGCGTTCGTGCTGGACGTGCAGACCGCGTGAGACGACGCTTCATCCAGTCCCAAACATGCTCAATGGGGGACAGATCCGGAGATCTTGCTGGCCAGGGTAGTTGACTTACACCTTCTAGAGCACGTTGGGTGGCACGGGATACATGCGGACGTGCATTGTTCTGTTGGAACAGCAAGTTCCCTTGCCGGTCTAGGAATGGTAGAACGATGGGTTCGATGACGGTTTGGATGTACCGTGCACTATTCAGTGTCCCCTCGACGATCACCAGTGGTGTACGGCCAGTGTAGGAGATCGCTCCCCACACCATGATGCCGGGTGTTGGCCCTGTGTGCCTTGGTCGTATGCAGTCCTGATTGTGGCGCTCACCTGCACGGCGCCACACACGCATACGACCATCATTGGCACCAAGGCAGAAGCGACTCTCATCGCTGAAGACGACACGTCTCCATTCGTCCCTCCATTCACGCCTGTCGCGACACCACTGGAGGCGGGCTGCACGATGTTGGGGCGTGAGCGGAAGACGGCCTAACGGTGTGCGGGACCGTAGCCCAGCTTCATGGAGACGGTTGCGAATGGTCCTCGCCGATACCCCAGGAGCAACAGTGTCCCTAATTTGCTGGGAAGTGGCGGTGCGGTCCCCTACGGCACTGCATAGGATCCTACGGTCTTGGCGTGCATCCGTGCGTCGCTGCGGTCCGGTCCCAGGTCGACGGGCACGTGCACCTTCCGCCGACCACTGGCGACAACATCGATGTACTGTGGAGACCTCACGCCCCACGTGTTGAGCAATTCGGCGGTACGTCCACCCGGCCTCCCGTATGCCCACTATACACCCTCGCTCAAAGTCCGTCAACTGCACATACGGTTCACGTCCACGCTGTCGCGGCATGCTACCAGTGTTAAAGACTGCGATGAAGCTCCGTATGCCACGGCAAACTGGCTGACACTGACGGCGGCGGTGCACAAATGCTGCGCAGCTAGCGCCATTCGACGGCCAACACCGCGGTTCCTGGTGTGTCCGCTGTGCCGTGCGTGTGATCATTGCTTGTACAGCCCTCTCGCAGTGTCCGGAGCAAGTATGGTGGGTCTGACACACCGGTGTCAATGTGTTCTTTTTTCCATTTCCAGGAGTGTAGTATTGATAGGGATGGGGAGTATAACATAGATGGTGACCTGGAAAAGATAGTCACTCAGACTGGCAACACGAACGTGAATTTCGTGGAACTGTTTCAGCGTCACGATCGGCCTGATCTTAAGACAGCCGTCAGGCGTAATAACATGAGACTTGGGAGTGCGCTGATGACAGAAAGCATAGGACACATTTCAGCGGTCTCGGTGGAGCCTATCAGCAGGACGGGTTTCACTAGACATGGCCTGCACCTCAACAGGTATGGGAAGGGGAGATTGGTAAAGCTTATAGGTGACAGCATAGGTGGGGTTGGTGGGATCACTCATGGGAAAATTCCTGCAGTAGTACGTGTTAGAGCTGCACCCTTTTTAGAATGAAGTCAGCTGATAGGTATTCCTGCTTAAGGGAAGTCTCTCTAACAAGGGAATCACTTTTGACAAAGCTTAGGTATCCGAATAACGAGGGAATTAGTATATTTCATCAAAATATACAAGGTATTAGAGATAAAGTTAGTGAACTGCTTTTAGATGTTGACTCTGAAATTATTGGTATATCTGAACACTTCTTAAATAAGGAGATAATTAAGAGACTTCCTTTACCTGGATACAGGTTGGCTAGCTGCTTTTCGAGGAGCTCTTTGCGGTGTGGGGGAGTAGCCATGTATGTGAAAAACGGCATCGCATTTGAGTCAATTGATGTTTCAAAGTACTGCACTGAAAAGGTGTTTGAATGTTGTGCAGGTGTGGTTAAATTTAATGGAGCTAAACTTGTAACTGTTGTTATTTATAGATCCCCAGACTCCGATTTCACAACATTTTTGCTAAAGCTAGACGAGGTTCTTGGTTCACTTTATAGGAAATACAAAATGTTAGTTATATATGGTGACTTCAATATTAATTGTATAAGTGATTGTGCAAGGAAGAGGATGCTGGTAGACCGCTTTAATTCATGTAATCTTATGCAAACCGTATTCTTTCCAACGAGAGTGCGAGGGAACAGTAGAACAACCATAGACAACATTTTTGTTCATTCCTCATTACTAGAAGGGCATTCTGTTAGCAAAAAGGTGAATGGCCTTTCAGATCATGATGCGCAAAATTTAAATTTAAAAGATTTTTATGCTGCAACACGTGTTAAATATAGTCATCACCTGTTCAGGAAAGCTGATCCAGTTGCTGTAGAGACCTTTGTAAACCTTATAAAGGAACCAGAGTGGCAAGATGTTTATAGCACTGTAGACGGGGAATGTAATGCTTTTCTCAAGACATTTCTCATGCTCTTTGAAAGTTGCTTTCCGTTAGATCGTTTAAAACATGGTATTAGAACAAACATGCAGCCTGGGTGGCTGACTAGAGGGATGAGAATATCTTGTAGAACAAAGTGGCAATTATATCAAAACGCTAGAAACAGTCAAAATCTAAATGCAGCGAGGTTACTGGAGCATTTAAATTCACATAATTTGTTGTCAAATGTTCAGTTTGGTTTTAGAAATGGTTTAACAACTGAAAATGCTATATTCTCTTTTCTCTGTGAGGTTTTGGACGGATTAAATAAAAGGTTGCGAACGCTAGGTGTTTTCTTTGATTTAACGAAGGCTTTTGACTGTGTTGACCACAAAATATTACTGCAGAAGTTGGACCATTATGGAGTAAGGAGAGTAGCTTACAATTGGTTCGCCTCTTACTTTAAGAACAGAAAGCAGAGGGTAATTCTCCGCAATATTGAGAGTGGTAGTGATGTTCAGTCCCAGTGGGGCACTGTTAAGTGGGGTGTTCCCCAAGGGTTGGTGCTGGGGCCACTGCTGTTTCTTATTTATATAAATGGTTTGCCTTCTAGTATTACAGGTGATTCAAAAATATTTCTGTTTGCTGATGACACCAGCTTGATAGTGAAGGATCTTGTGTGTAATATTGAAACAGTAACAAATTATGTAGTTCATGAAATAAGTTTGTGGCTTGTGGAAAATAATTTGATGCTAAATCACAGTAAGACGCAGTTTTTACAGTTTCTAACCCACAATTCAACAAGAACCGATATTTTGATTAGACAGAATGGGCATATTATAAGCGAGACAGAGCAGTTCAAATTCCTAGGCGTTCGGATGGATAGTAAGCTGTTGTGGAAAGCCCATGTCCAGGATCTTGTTCAGAAGCTAAATGCTGCTTTATTTACCATTAGAACAGTATCTGAAATAAGTGACACTTCAACACGAAAAGTAGTCTACTTCGCATATTTTCATACGCTTATGTCGCATGGTATTATTTTTTGGGGTAATTCTTCTGATTCAAAAAGGATACTTTTGGCTCAAAAACGGGCTGTTCGAGCTATACGTGGTGTAAGTTCGAGAACCTCTTGTCAACCCCTATTCAAAAATCTGGGAATTCTGACATTGCCCTCACACTATATATTTTCTTTATTGTCGTCTGTTCTTAGCAATATTAGCCTATTCCCAAGAGTTAGCAGCTTTCACTCAGTTAATACTAGGCAGAAATCAAATCTGCATGTAGAATGCACTTAATTGGCTCATGTGCAGAAAGGAGTGCAGTTTTCAGCTGCATCCATTTTCAATAAGCTACCACAAGAACTCAAAAATCTTAGCAGTAGCCCAAACGCTTTTAAGTCTAAACTGGAGAGTTTCCTCATGGCTCACTCCTTCTATTCTGTCAAGGAGCTCCTGGAAGAGCTAAAAAATTAAGTAAATTCCAGTGTTACATTGTTGATTTTCTTCATTTAAACTTACGACTTGTCACCTGAATATGTTTTTTTTATATATCATTTTTTCTGTTTCTAATATCGTGTTATAATTTCATGTATTGACTCGTTCCATGACCATGGAGACTTCTTCTTAATTTGGTCCCACGGAACAATAAATAAATTAATAAATAATAAATAAATAAATTTATTTATACTACAATATTAGATTTATACGTTCTGTTGGATGTAATTAACTTTGTTTAACGTAGTGAAACATACATATTCAGTGTGTGCAGTACAGCTTTCCAGGACAACTCTAACTACAATGAACCACTCAAAATCGTCTTTACAGTGGGTGCTAGATTGATAAAAAACTTCAAGAGTTCAAGTGACAGTACTAGTCAGCGTCCATCCTATGTTGTTGTTGTTGTTGTTGTTGTTGTTTTTGTCTTCAGTCCTGAGACTAGTTTGATGCAGCTCTCCATGCTACTCTATCCTGTGCAAGCTTCTTCATCTCCCAGTACTTACTGCAACCTACATCCTTCTGAATCTGCTTAGTGCATCCATCTCTTGCTCTCCCTCTACGATTTTTACCCTCCACACTGCCCTCCAATGCTAAAGTTGTGATCCCTTGATGCCGCAGGACATGTCCTACCAACTGGCCCCTTCTTCTTGTCAAGTTGTTCCTCAAACTCCTCTTCTCCCCAATTCCATTCAATACCTCATCATTAGTTATATGATCTACCCATCTAATCTTCAGCATTCTTCTGTACCACCACATTTCGAAAGTTTCTATTCTCTTCTTGTCCAAACTATTTATCGTCCATGTTTGACTTCCATACATGGCTAGACTCCATACAAATACTTTCAGAAGCGACTTCCTGACACTTAAATCTATACTCGATGTTAACAAATTTCTCTTCTTCAGAAACGCTTTCCTTGCCATTGCCAGTCTACATTTTATATCCTCTCTACTTCGTCCATCATCAGTTATTTTACTCCCCAAATAGGAAAACTCCTTTACTACTCTAAGTGTCTCATTTCCTAATCTAATTCCCTTCAGCATCACCTGACTTAATTCGACTACATTCCATTATCCTCGTTTTGATTTTGTTGATGTTCATCTTATGTCCTCCTTTCAAGACACTGTCCATTCCGTTCAGCTGCTCTTCCAAGTACTTTGCTGTCTCTGACAGAATTACAATATCATCGGCGAACCTCAACGTTTTCATTTCTTCTCCATGAACTTTAATACCTACTCCAAATTTTTCTTTTGTTTCCTTTACTGCTTGCTCAATATACAGATTGAATAACATCGGGGACAGGCTACAACCCTGTCTCAATCCCTTCCCAACCGCTGCTTTCCTCTCATACCTCCTGACTCTTATACTTGCCCTCAGGTTTCTGTACAAATTGTAAATAGTCTTTCGCTCCCTGTATTTTCCCCTGCCACCTTTAGAATTTGAAAGAGAGTATTCCAATCAATATTGTCAAAAGCTTTCTCTAAGTCTACAAATGCTAGAAATGTCGGTTTGTTTTTCCTTAATCTATATTCTAAGATAAGTCGTAGATCCAGTGTTGCCTCACGTGTTCCAACATTTCTACGGAATCCAAACTGATCTTCGCCGAGGTCAGCTTCTACCAGTTTTTCCATTCGTCTGTATATAATTTGCGTTAGTATTTTGCAGCTGTGACTTATTAAACTGATAGTTCGGTAATTTTCACATCTGTCAACACCTGCTTTCCCTGGGATTGGAATTATTATATTCTTCTTCAAGTCTGAGGGTATTTCGCCTGTCTCGTACATCTTCCTCACCAGATGGTAGATTTTTGTCACGACTCGCTCTCCCAAGGACGTCAGTAGTTCCAATGGAACGTTTTCTACTCCCAGGGCCTTGTTTCGGCTCAGGTCTTTCAGTGCTCTGTCAAACTCTTCACGCAGTGTCGTATCTCCCATTTCATCTTCATCTACATCCTCTTCCATTTCCACAATATTGTCCTCAAGTACATCGCCCTTGTATAGACCCTCTGTATACCACCTACACTTTTCTGCTTTCCCTTCTTTGCTTATAAATGGGTTTCCATCTGAGCTGTTGATAATCATACAAGTGACTCTCTTTTCTCCAAAGTGAGATAAGCCTCTACATCCTTACATTTGTCCTCTAGCCATCCCAGCTTAGCCATTTTGCACTTCCTGACCTTTGTATTTCCTTTTGCCTGCTTCATTTACTGTGTTTTTATCTTTTCTCCTTTCATCAATTAAATTCAATATTTCTTCTGTTACCCAAGGAATTCTACTAGCCCTCGTCTTTTTACCTATTGATCTTCTGCTGCCTTCACTACTTCTTCCCTCAGAGCTACCCATTCTTCTTCTACTGTATTTCTTTCCCCCATTCCTGTCAATCGTTCCCTTATGCTCTCCCTGAAACTCTGTACAATCTCTGGTTTAGTCAGTTTATCCAGGTCCCATCTCCTTAAACTCCCACCTTTTTGCAGATTCTTCAGTTTTAATCTACAGTTCATAACCAATAGATTGTGGTCAGAGTCCACATCTGCCCCTGGAAATGTCCTACAATTTATAACCTGGTTCCTTAATCTCAGTCTTACAATTATATAATATATCTGATACCTTCTAGTATCTCCAGGATTCTTCCATGTATATAACCTTCTTTTATGATTCTTGAACCAAGTGTTGGCTATGATTAATTTATGCTCTGTGCAAAATTCTACCAGACGGCTTCCTCTTTCATTTCTCTCTCCCAGTCCATATTCAGCCACTATGTTTCTTTCTCTCCCTTTTCCTACTCTCGAATTCCAGTAACCCTTGACTATTAAATTTTCGTCTCTATCAAGTAAAATTTCCCATTAAGCTATAATGCATAGCATGTTCAAATGACAATAACACAACTAGGTGCACACAAATTGTACATACGACTGAAATGTCATAAATTGGTGCAAGGAACCCCAGTATATATTAACATAACTCATTACATAAGCACTAGTCATTTAAGTGCGTTTGTCAGAATTTGAGTTATTTGTTCAAACAAAATAAATTTAAGTCAGCAAACCTTCTACGTGTGTTTTTGGTATTATTGATCCTCATGCATTTCCTATATTCTTCATTCTAGTCATCATTCATATTTGCTATGATATGATTTTAAATTATTTTAGTGTGTTAATTAATACTTGTATGCCACTAAGAACATTATTACTGTATGTATTTTTTGAATAGTTCCCTACATCACAGTGTCCCACACATTTGACATGGGGAAATTATAAAATTTTAACTTCACTACAATTCATTTACATTTATAGTTCCACCAGAATCACAGTATACTACCAGCTTTGTAGTGAAAATTGTGCGTGACGTATGCAGGAGGAGAGGGTGGAGGGTGTCTACGATCTTATTCCCGATTTTTCGATAATTTTGTGACATTAGTCGGCTGTCACGCTGGGAATGATACCTGTATAGATTTATGCTTCCACCTATGATGTTCGGAAACTATTCAGGAGGAAGGAATTTTTCGTGGAGTCGGAAACAGAGGTTCGGGAGGTGTGGAAGGTATCAGAGACAGACGGCTGCAAAACACGCTTGCGCAAAAATCGTAGTACTTGTTTTGTGTAAATTGTCAGTAGACCACATGTACACACATTTGGGGGCTTGTATACAAAACTGATTTGCGAAGTGATGATTTTATTTGTACGTTCGTGTGATGATTCATTGTCTTGAGCGTGAAGACATTTCTTAAGTTTATTTGTTCGTTATGAAATTTCGGGGGTATTTTTAATTTTGTTCTGGATTTCTGATACTATAAATGTGGAAGAATTGTAAAACTCTGCATGCATGTATAATCAAATACCAGGGTAAAGTGATCCATCGGACTGCAAAGGCACTGACGTCTATCATATTTCATTTTGTTATGTTGGCATTAGTGAGACTACTCAACAAGCGGGGCAGTATTTTTTATGAAGCTATCTTATGTGTTCTGCCTGTCATTCATTCAACTAGTTGTCTTTTTTTGTGCCTTCTCACCAACAGTAATTCGTCTATAGCAGGTGCAACTTGTACAAAGTATATAATTCATTTTCGAGGTATAAAAATAGGCAACTGTATTGAAACATATTGCACTTCTCCTCAAGGTGTCTTCAGAAGATGACGTGTGAGAAGTATTGGGTTGGCATATAAGGTAGTATCGTTTTCCCCAGATATACTTAATAGAGACTTCAGTCATGAGTGATATATTTTCCTTCACTATTTACAATAGTCTGAAAAGTCTGGGATAACATTTCAATTCCACGAGGGTAGCAATCACGTGGTTTTGAGGCGAAGAGATCGAGCCGAGTCGGCCGGGCGTTTTCATCGGAAAAGGAAGTTCCTTCAATGTTGTTCGGTAGAGAGTGGAAGAGATGAACATCTGAGGCCCCAGTATCAGATGAATAAGGTGGTTGCAGAATGCCTTCCAAACTTAACTTCTGTGTGGTGCTTTTTGTTAGTCTAGCAGAATACGGGGGGGGGGGGGCTTTATCGTGGAGTAGCATCACTTCACGCAGTATGCCTGCCCGTTGTTCTCGGACTTGGTCTGCGAGACCTCACAGTTGTTGACAATAAATGGCTGCAGTGATGGTCACACCTCACGGAAACTATTCGTAGTACACCACACCGTCGCTTTTTCACCAGATGCATTACATTATGTTTTTCGGATGCACTGATGGTGGGGGTTGCTGCTCTGCTTGAGCTCAACCAGTCCTTTCTTTTACTTATGTTAGCATAAACACACCATTTATCGTCACCAGTTTTGTTACAGGATAGCAATGGTCGGTGTTGTTCACGAGCCAATTTATGACTAGAAAGCAGAGATGCACATATGGGCACCCGCAGATTTTTGTCATTTTGACTTAGACCATGCGGTACAGATACACCCGATTTTTGAACCTGCCCCATTGCATGAATGTCAGACGACGGTGCAATGAACACAGATCATCACATTTGTCAGTTCTCGAATACATTGACGTGAATAATTGCGGATTAAGGCGTTTAAACTATCTTCATCAAACACCGAAAGTCTTCTAGAACGTTGAGAGTCACTAATATCAAAACAATCGTTCTTAAAGCGGAAAAACCGTTATCTTGCCGTACTCTATCCAGTGGCTGTATCCCCATACGCGGCGCAAATGTTTCTAGCTGCCTCCGCTGCTATCACACCTCTATTAAACTCAAAGAGAGAACGTGTCGGAAATCAAATATCTTCACTTGGCATTTCATTTTCTAGCGTCCACTAAGAAAACGTGAAGCCCGGTGTATCAGTACTCGCGATGTAGTTCAAGCCTTGGTCAATGAAATGACGAAGTTGAGAGCAGGTAATATAGACTAGCGCAAAAGGCTTGCAGCTAGTGGCCAAGGGATGGAATTAGCCGAGCAACCTACTCCTTTACTAGATCCAGCCACAGCCAATCTCATCATACACTTCTCTGGTAAGTCGGCTAATAGTGTAACCTTCTTTACGAATGGCGTGCAGTTAGCAGCTATTATTGGAATGTGGCACCAAGATCGACTATTGCAGGTGACAATGCTACAGTTGGCTGAGAAAGCCAGGACGAATGTCAGCACAACAGAGGAACTAAGAGGCTTGCAAACATTTGATGAAATGAAAGAAAACTGAGCGAGGTTTTATCGCAAGCAGTTGAGTAGTATGCCAAAGAATCATAATGAATCGATAAAGTATTTTGCTGACCCAATATGTAACGTGAATGTGCTGACATTTGAAGTAGTGGAGAATGACGAGCCAGAAACAGTCCTACTCCATTACGCGCAACTGAATTTTAAGGGGCTAGCCACCTGATATGTCTTGAAGAGTAAAAACACATTACCTGACGGATTTATAATCTGCAGTCAGATTAGCCATGGAGTTTGAACAAATTCATGTAGTAGCAGGTATGCGGTATATGAAAGGAGTATTCTCTGTTAACGTGAAATGTTTCAGATGTCGGAGGACAGGAAATGTGCAGAGACAATGTCACCAACCTCTGTGTGGCGGATAGGATGTGACAGGACACCACGAATCATTATAATGAAACAGGAAATGAATGAGATGATGGTAAACGCAAAACGGAAGCTCCGTACCGCCACATGGACTTCCTGCTAAATTTAGATGCAGCTGATACTGCTGCCAAGGTGGAATGTAGTTCAGTGTCATTAGGGAATAGTAGAATGCCTAAGTTATTACTGGACAAAGAGGCGATTAAACCCTCCATACAATAACTAACGTGGAATTGGAATCAGTGATGTGTAGACTTGTGTTCAGCAGTGGTAGGTTGTCAGTTTGGGGGACAGCATTTTGCACAGTATGTAGAGAGCATGCCTCTGGTAATTAACGTAATTAACGGTTACTGTATGATCTTAAGACTAAACGTTCTCATACCAAAGCATACAAAACTTGGCCTTAGATGACTTAGAGGGATAACATTCCAACTAGAGAAGACAGTAACCAGTAAAGTACACAGACAAAGTGCATCAGTCCCTTGAACTCGTACTGCAGTTAACAACACTCAGAATTAAATCGCACGTTACTATAATGCACGGAATTGAGAAGTTTGTCTGGGAAAATGAAGGCTGGAATGGCTCATTGATGCATAATGCACTGTGCTTGGTTGAAGCTCTGGCAGAACTGATTTATTAGAAACATCGCGTTACTTTTTAGGGAGAAGCATTGTGCACATACAGGCGAATTGGAGGTGAATTTAGTTGATTTGGGTGGTGGATCCTCCCACAAACCATGGACCTTGCCGTTTGTGGCGAGGCTTGCGTGACGTACCGTAGGTGCAACCACAACGGAGGGGTATCTGTTGAGAGGCCAGACAAACGTGTGGTTCCTGAAGAGGGGCAGCAGCCTTTTCAGTAGTTGCAGGGGCAACAGACTGGATGATTGACTGTTCTGGCCTTGTAACATTAATCAAAACGGCCTTGCTGTTGTGGTACTGCGAACGGCTGAAAGCAATGGGAAACTACAGCCGTAATTTTTCCCGAGGGTATGCAGCTTTACTCTATGGTTAAATGATGATGGCGTCCTCTTGGGTAAAATATTCCGGAGGTAAAATAATCCCCCACTCGGATCGCCGGTCGGGGACTACTCAGGAGGATGTCGTTATCAGGGAAAAGAAAACTGGCATTCTACGGATCGGAGCGTGGAATGTCAGATCCCTTAATCGGGCAGGTAGGTTAGAAAATTTAAAGAGGGAAATGGATAGGATAGAAATAGATGTAATGGGAATTAGTGAAGTTCGGTGGCAGGAGGAACAAGACTTCTGGTCAGGTAAACACAGGGTTATAAATACAAAATCAAATATGGGTAATGCAGGAGTAGGTTTAATAATGAATAAAAAAATAGGCGTGCGGGTAAGCTACTAGAAACAGGATAGTAAACGTATTATAGTGGCGAAGATAGACACGAAGCCCATGCCTACTACAGTAGTACAAGTTTATATGCCAACTAGCTTGGCAGATGACGAAGAAATTGAAGAAATGTATGATGAGATAAAAGAAATTATTCACGTAGTGAAGGGAGACGAAAATTTAATAGTCATGGGTGACTGGAATTCGACAGTAGGAAAAGGGAGAGCAGGAAACATAGTGACTGAATATGGATTGGGGGAGAGAAATGAAAGAGGAAGCCGTCGAGTTGAATTTTGCACAGAGCATAACTTAATCATAGCTAACACTTGGTTCAAGAATCATAAAAGGTTGTATACATGGAAGAATCCTGGAGATAGTAGAAGGTATTAGATAGATTATATAATTGTAAGACAGGGATTTAGGAACCAGGTTTTAAACTGTAGAACATTTCCAGGGGCAGATGTGGACTCTGACCACAATCTATTGGTTATGAACTGTAGATTAAAACTGAAGAATCTGCAAAAAGGTGGGAGTTTAAGGAGATGGGACCTGGATAAACTGACTAAACCAGAGGTTGTACAGAGTTTCAAGGAGAGCGTAAGGGAACAATTGACAGGAATGGGGGAAAGAAATACAGTAGAAGACTAACGGGTAGCTCTGAGGGAAGAAGTAGTGAAGGCAGCAGAGGATCATGTAGGTAAAAAGACTTGGGCTAGTAGAAATCCTTGGGTAACAGAGGAGAAAATTGAATTTAATTGATAAAGGAAGAAATATAAAAATGCAGTAAATGAAGCAGGGAAAAAGGAATACAAACGTCTCAAAAATGAGATCGACAGGAAGTGCAAAATGGCTAAGCAGGGATAGCTAGAGCACAAATGTAAGGATGTAGAGGCTTATCTCACTAGGGGTAAGATAGATACTGCCTACAGGAAAATTAAAGAGACCTTTGGAGAAAAGAGAGCCACTTGTATGAATATCAAGAGGTAAGATGGAAACACAGTTCTAAGCAAAGAGGGAAAAGCAGAAAGGTGGAAGGAGTATATAGGGGGTCTATACAAGGGCGATGTACTTGAGCACAATATTATGTAAATGGAAGAGGATGCAGATGAAGATGAAATGGGAGATACGATACTGCGTGAAGAGTTTGACAGAGCACTGAAAGACCTGAATCGAAACAAGGCCCCGGGAGTAGACAACATTCCATTAGAAGTACTGACGGCCTTGGGAGAGCCAGTCGTGACTAAACTCTACCGTCTGGTGAGCAAGATGTACGAGACAGGCGAAATACCCTCAGACTTCAAGAAGAATATAATAATTCCAATCCCAAATAAAGCAGGTGTTGAGAGATGTGAAAATTACCGAACTATCAGTTTAATAAGTCACAGCTGGAAAATACTAACGCAAATTATATACAGACGAATGGAGAAACTGGTAGAAGCCGACCTCGGCGAAGATCAGTTTGGATTCCGTAGAAATATTGGAACACGTGAGGTAATACTGACCCTACGACTTACCTTAGAAGGAAGATAAAGGAAAGCAAACTAACGTTTCTAGCATTTGTAGACTTAGAGAAAGCTTTTGACAATGTTGACTGGAATACTCTCTTTCAAATTCTAAAGGTGGCAGGGGTAAAAAACAGGGAGCGAAAGGCTATTTACAATTTGTAGAGAAAGCAGATAGCAGTTATAAGAGTCGAGGGACATGAGAGGGAAGCAGTGGTTGGGAAGGGAGTGAGACAGGGTTGTAGCCTCTCCCCGATGTTATTCAATCTGTATATTGAACAAGCAGTAAAGGAAACAAAAGAAAAATTTGGATTAGGTATTAAAATCTATGGAGAAAATAAAAAACTTTAAGGTTCGCCGATGACATTGTAATTCTGTCAGAGACAGCAAAGGACCTTGAAGAGCAGTTGAACGGAATGGACAGTGTCTTGAAAGGAGGATATAAGATGAACATCAACAAAATGAAAACGAGGATAATGGAATGTAGTCGAATTAAGTCGGGTGACGCTGAAGAGAATTAGATTAGGAAATGAGACACTTAAAGTAGTAAAGGAGTTTTCCTATTTGGCGAGCAAAATAACTGATGATATTCGAAGTAGAGAGGATATAAAATGTACACTGGAAATGGCAAGGAAAGCGTTTCTGAAGAAGAGATATTTGTTAACATCGAGTATAGATTTAAGTGTCAGGAAGTCGTTTTTGAAAGTATTTGTATGAAGTGTAGCCATGTATGGAAGTGAAACATGGACAATAAATAGTTTGGACAAGAAGAGAATAGAAGCTTTAGAAATGCGGTGCTACAGAAGAATGTTGAAGATTAGGTGGGTAGATCACGTATCTAATGAAGAGGTATTGAATAGGATTGGGGAGGAGAGACATTTGTGGCACAACTTGACTAGAAGAAGGGATCGGTTGGTAGGACATGTCCTGAGGCATCAAGGGATCACAACTTTAGCATTGGAGGGCAGTGTGGAGGGTAAAATTCGTAGAGGGAGACCAAGAGATGAATACACTAAGCAGATTCAGAAGGATGTAGGTTGTTGTAGGTACTGGGAGATGAAGGGGCTTGCACAGGATAGATTAGCATGTAGAGCTGCATCAAGCGAGTCTCAGGACTGAAGACCACAACAACAACAATGGGTGGTGGAGTGTTAGAAGTAACGAAGGCAGTTTTGGTGGGTACATATAAATACAGGGTGATCAAAAAGTCAGTATAAATTTGCAAACTTAATAAACCACGGAATAATGTAGATAGAGAGGTAATTATTGACACACATGCTTGGAATGTCATGTCATGGAGTTTTATTGGAACCAAAAATAAAAAAATTTCACAAAATGTCTGACAGACGGCGCTGGACCGGAAAACTGCTACCGTGATGGGTGAGAGGTACACCGATATGTTACAGAATCGCATCATCCCCAGCCTGGTTGATAAACACCTGCTGGAATGAACGATGTTTATGCAGGATGGCGCTCCACCCCAAATTGCTAGACGCGTGAAAGATCTCTTGCGCGCGTCGTTTGGTGATGATCGTGTGCCCAGCCGCCACTTTCGTCATGCTTCGCCTCTCAGGTCCCCAGACCTCAGTCCGTGCGGTTATTTTCTTTGGGGTTGCCTGAAGTCGCAAGCATATCGTCATCGACCGACAACTCTAGGGATGCTGAAAGACAGCATCCGACGCCAATGCCTCACCATAACTCCGAACATGCTTTAAACTGCTGTTGACAACATTATTCCTCGACTGCATCTATTGTTGACGAATGATGGTGGACGTATTGAGCATTTACTGTAAGGGACATCATCTTTGCTTTGTCCTACTTTGTTATGTTAATTATTGCTATTCTGATCAGATGAAGCGCCATCTGTCGGACATCTTTTTAACGTTTGTATTTTTTTGATTCTAATAAAAACCCTTGTCATTCCAAGCAAATGTGTCAATTTGTACCTCTCTATCTACATTATTCGATGATTTATTCGGATTTCCAATTTATATTGACTTTTTGATCACCCAGTATATAGTTAAGGGCTCACCGTCCATTTGACCCCCTTCTTCTGTGCAGATGCACAAACACTGCCGGAGCTCTTACGGGAATCGGCAAAAAGCCACGAGTAATTTGTATAATGGGCAGGGGCACTATTAAAATAGTGCGGGACCATATGTTAGGAATGTGGGTCTTACGGGAGGCGTGTCAGGGATAAGTCCCTGCAGTCATACTGTCCCCAGTGTCCTCGGTGGCTCAGATGGATAGAGCGCCTGCCATGTAAGCGAAAGATTCTGGGTTCGAAACCCGGTTGGGGTTCACATTTTCAACTCTCCCCTTTGACTTACATCAAGGCCTGTATGCTGCTAGGGGTATTCATTTCACTGTAAATTTGATGGGTAATTTGGAGGTACCATATTATGTGGTTATGGACTTAGTGTGTACCAGCGTAATGAGCAATCCACCAAAAAAGCTGCACTGCTTGGGAAGATGAAGCCTCTTAGAGGTAAAGACAAATTGGAAAATTTTTCTCACAGTTTTTTATCAGTAACAACTATAACACAGAATCATGTTGAAAGGTGGCTACACTGAGCCACAGCGCCAAAGATCGCGCCAGAGAGTATTGTTCCGCCGCCTCCACTGGCAGTGCTTATTGAGACGTAGCGGCAAGCAGTTCTTACCGAGAAGTTGTGGTGGACACTGCATGTCGTGAAGTCAGAGTGAGATGTGGTAGTGGAGAGTGTTGTTCCATGTTTTATGCAGTGGTTTGATGGGAGAGATAGCAGATGTTGTTCTAATGGAGATATTGTAATGGTCAGAGTGCATTTCGTCAATATATGGAGGTATTTTCTTTTATTGTTTTATTCTTTCAGTGACCTGAATAATGTGTCATTACAGGTTCAGTCAACAAAGCATCTGGCGTGTGTTCTTGTATTAGAGTGTAATTTTCGTTTTCTTGCACAATTATAGTATTTCTAATTTTCTTTTATCACGTCAGTATAAATGGTATTTAAAATTTCTTGTCTTGTTGAAGAAGAACCGTGCCAGATGTGCGTTGAGTCACACTACCACACACAGAACAACTACACTTGTGCTTTGTTGGCTTCGTAGATTTTATAGTTGCTGGGGACTTAATTAATTAATTGTATTAAGTGAAATTTTCATTTCATTGTTTGTTGTTATTCTATGCAGTCAGATTGCGTACTAAAACTAGTCAGGGCCAGCCGTTTACGAAACAGCGTAATCGGACATACAGCGACAGAAAATTAAAAAGTATTTGCATTGCATTCTTATATCTTTATTTTAATTAAGCCCCCATGCACGTGGCGACCACTGCTTCGGATCGTACCTTGGAATTCTTCTGATTGTAAAAATAGTAGACAGTAGTATTGTTGTAGTAATTTGTAGTTTAGTAATTGTAGTCTATTTTGCATGTGTAGATTTGGTAATTGTCATTTTAAATATGGGATCACAGTTGCGATCTGAAATTAAAACTGATATGGGAACAATGGGATCACAGTTACGATCTGAATTAAAAACAGATAGGGGAACAATGGAAACACGGTTAGACTCACTGGGATCAAAGATGGAAACTTTGGCAACAAGATTAGAAACTGATATGGAAACAATGGAAACACGGTTAGACTAACGAATAGGGACATGTTTCAAAAATATGAAAGATGAATTAAAGAAAGAAATCAGAGAAGAAGTACAACCGATTTTGAATTCTCACAATAATAGATTAATTGCAGTAGAGATTAGACAAAGGGAACAGGATAGAGAACAGGAAGAAAGAGATCGCGTGATAGTACAGAAATTTTCAGAGTTAAATTTACAACGTGCAAAGGATAAGGAAGAAATATTTGAGAGAATCGAGGAATCCGTACCAAATGACAGATTAAATAACCTAACACAACAATATGAACAGCTAGCTACCAAATGTGTCAATACAGAAACCCGAGTCGCGACACTTACGGAAGACGTAAATAAACAGAAAGAACAAATAGGTGATTTATCGGAAAGAGTTGAGGAAATTTCACACAAATTGACAAATCTTAGTTTAAATGGGGACAGAGATTCAGATGATACAGCACCATTGCCATTTGCAGAAACCGAAGAGTACCAGAACATAAATAAGCATGTTGAAAATCAGGGAAAATTTAATGAACGCGTTAAAAGGGAAGTTGAGGCATTACGAAAGCAAGTCAAGCAAATTGAAGGCGAAATCGTAGGAAAAGATAGCAGAAGAAATTTAGAATCACAGGTAGCAGAGGGGTTTGAAGAAAGTAATTTGTTTCGTGTACGGGATGCAACAAGAGAGCGCCAGGCGCGTGAATTTAACAATAATCGTCATTGTGACTGGGACAGACGCGGTAGGTCTTTGTCGCCACGAGGCGAAAACTTTGACTATAAACATTTTTTGACTGTTCGGAAATTTAAGATCTTCCACAATTCTAAGAATGACATACATCCATGTGCATGGTTAGATCAATTTATGTACGCACTTCCGCTAAATTTGCCATTAAGTCACAAACTAGAATTTATGTGCGGCTATTAAAGTCCTCAGGGGATTCACTACTCTAAGTGAATATGTGCCGTAGCGAGCATAGGGCCCCGAGCTGTAGTGGTGCTATTTCCCTTTTAGTCTTCTGTACCGCTGCCTACTCTTTCACTATTCTTTGCATCTATCGAAACAACTCTTCAACTATCAATCTATCTAGAGAGCGTGTAAAAAATAACCGGATATGACTATTTTACCTAAAAGTGACTTCGGAAATTACCGTTTGGACTTACTGTATCTTCAGCAGCATTCATTCGTAGTTTAAATGAAATTTTACCTGTTTATCTTCGTGACAATATTACTTCATATGTTGACGACATTCTTATTGCTAAGAATTCTTGGAGTGAGCACAACAAAATTTTGGATTCATTATTACGTATTTTTGCAAGAGTTGGCATTACGGTGAACTTAGAAAAATCTGAATTTGGTCGTCTCAGGTGAAATTTCTCGGTCACATTATTTCTACAGAAGGTATTCTTCCTGATCCAGAGAAACTAGACGCTATTCGTAATTATGCTGTTCCTACTACAAAACGTGATGTTCGTAGTTTCCTTGGTGTCTGTAATTTTCTTAGACGCTTTGTTAAATTGGACAATTTGGCCACACCTCGTTTATGAGAACTATCTGGAAAGAAATCTAATTGGTGTTGGGATGACGAAGCTCAGTCAGAATTTGAACAACTCCGTGATGCTTTAGTTGCTGCTCCACTTCTTTCACATCCAGATTTATCTAAAGATTTTTGTTTGGCGACGGATTCATCATACAAAGGCCTAGGTGCACATTTATTTCAAGAGATAGAAGAAAACGGCGTTGTAGTACAAAAGACTATTGCATTTGGAAGTCGTGTTCTCTCTAAATCAGAAAAGAATTATTCGATTACGGAACTTGAAGCTTTGGCTGTTGTTTGGGCTTTTACAAAATTTCGCACATTTTTGTTGGGCAGACATACTAAGGTTTACACCGATCATCGAGCTCTGGAGTTTCTTATGTTGACAAAATTAACTCATGGCAGATTGTCAGGATGGGCGTTGTACCTACAGGAATTTGATTTTAGTATTGTTTACATACAGGGTTCTTCAAATATTGTTGCCGATGCTTTATCACGTGCACCTATAGGTTTGAAACAAAGTGCTGAAGAGGACTGCAAGGAAAACAATTATTGTTTGATGTATATTGAAGGTGTTGCGTTTGAGAACTTTATTTCGTCTTCGCTCCAGGACATCGCAAAGGAGCAAAATAAGGATCCAATCTGGAAGGACATTAAGGAGAAGTGGAGGAGAAAGGAAAGCGTAGCGATTAGACAGCATTATTTAGTTCGCAATGACATTCTTTTTAAACGAAAATCGGTCGACAACTCTGTTTGGTTAGTTTGTATTCCTGATGAGTGGGTTAATAAGCTGATTTGGTATACGCATTTCAGTTATGCACACTTTGGTCCCAGAAAATGCTTTCATAAATTACGAGAAAATTGCTACTTCAATAATATGGAAAAACGTATTCGATTTGTTCTTGCCAAATGCAAATTATGTCAAAAGGCTAAGCCGCCAACAGTTTCTCACAGAGCACCGTTGTTTCCTATCATTCCAGCAAAATTAAAGGACATGGCTGCAGTTGATTTGTTCGGTCCAGTGGTTCGTTCTACTAATGGTTTTGCGTACATTTTCGTAGCAGTGGAGTTGACATCAAAATATGTGTGTTTTACACCTTTACGCAAAGCAACAGCTCGTTCAGTATCTAACGCTTTCATCAAACATTTTCTTAAAGAAGTGGGTCATGTTGATAAGGTTATATCAGATAATGGATCACAGTTTCATTCTAAAATTTGGCTTCGTACTCTACGGCGTCGTAAAATTAAACCAATTTTCATTTCACTTTTTCACCCTCAATCTAACGCTTCAGAGAGATGTATGAAGGAAATCAATAAATTGTGTCGTCTTTATTGTCATCAGAATCACAGAACTTGGGATCAGTATCTTCATATTTTTCAAAATATTCTGAATGACCTTCCTAATGACTCAACTTCTTTACCGCCCATACTGATATTAAAAAACAAAGCACTGACAAATCGCATTTCTGAAATCGTTCCTTTTCTGCCTACAGGGAAACTGCGGCATTCTTAAACTGTCAACCTGGCTCTACGAAATATTACATCTGCGGCTGCTAGAAGAGACAAATCAGCTAAGCGTCCTGGTCGTTTAAAAATCTTGTCAGTTGGTCAGAAGGTGTTAATTAAGTCTCATCGTTTGTCTCACAAAGGAAAAGGCTTGTGTCGGAAATTTTTTCTGCTTTATAACGCTCCATATAGAATTCGCAAAATTATTCATGATAACACTGTCGAAGTAGAAACTCTTAAATCACGACGCTCTAAGGGAATACATGACATATCTAACGTAAAAATTTTTGTGGAATGATATACTTTTGAAAAATTTTTGTAGAATGACATACTTGTGAGAAACTAACAGCTATATGTAAACATGCGGAGAGTACAAGGATACCGCGCTGTGTTTTGGCGGCGGCATATACTCAAAGCAACAGTCAAGTCTGCGCGCCGCACAGGGCAGTCGTTGACCGCAAACAATTGCTTTCTACGTCACGCGCCTACAGCTGGTCGAGCGCTCGGTGCGAATGCACTGACAGCCGTAAACAAATACACAGTCTTTCTCCGAATAAAATCAGTATAAAGCTATAGTGACTTGATGAATTATGTTATTAACATCCAGTATTTTTCAGGATACGGTTCTATAAAATATTTAAGAACTTCAGGTAAATTATGTGCGTGTCCGACGTTAAGACGACTTGCTATCGAGAAATTTTCAGGAAGAATGTAATTTCCAAGAAGAAACTAATAAACTAAAAAAAAGGTAACTGTTAGTTGAGTTTATTTTTCAGGTAACATATTTCCACTTAGGTACGTACTTTAGACGTAATTTGCTGCTCGCGATTACGTGATTCATACTTTGTGTTAATTTCATGTTCTATGAATTTACTTGTGAAGCGACGTGCTTGCGTACGTTAACTGATTTTGACAATGATTATTAATGAACTGGATTGTTACTTGTGTATATTATGCATCGCTTGGCTGCACTGCTTTTTCACTGATGTCATATTTTTAATTATGTGCCTGCTGTGCTTATTTATTTAAATTATAGTTGTCACCTGATAGTTGTGCTGATATGTATGTAAGTTATACTTTGTGATTTATCTGCTTGCGCCTTCATGTTTACTTATTAAGATTACATATGAACATTTATTTGCTTATGGTGATATAATGCTAATGACCTGTTTAGTACATAAGATATATGTTTGCTGCTATGCGCATGGATTGTATATTTTTACATCTCTGTTTGTCGTCACAACTACTCTTTAATTTGGTATATAGAAATGCTGATATACTGTGAATGAACATAGAGTTTAGGTTACACTATGGTATTAGTTACAGATTGTTCGCTTGGCAGAGCCTCGTTGTAAGAATTGTGCTGCATCCACTTGTTGACATTCTGTTCACTACTGGTATATCTACTCGCTATTGCTTGTTTTGCTTACGCTCAGTGCCTTATATTTTTAAGATAGAAAAATGAACTGCTATAATTCGACGAACGACAATGGTACAAGAAACTTCATAGAAGTCACATGAGCTGGAGATTTTATGAAAGCTGTATAAATGTATGCCAATAGGAAGGAAGCTCACGACATGACATACCAACACAGTTATTACACTGCATATTTCGTGAGCAATTGAAATAGGAAGTGACACTTGACACGAAAAATACTCCACATGTTTGCTTCTGTTTGCCATAATTCTTGAAGTGGTGTACACACTGTGAAATATTAGGATCATTCACACTCCGTAATCGTACTTAATTACTGAGAGTTATTCGAACTAAGTCTGTTAGAGGTCATGTATGCATTCTTTGTTTATAATTCATAATGAGTGGAAGATTTGAGTCAGATGAATTACACAGAGGTTGTGTGTTGACAGTGTGTCTTCGGATGGTATGGGATGTGGAGGTTTGCATTAGGATTTTATCTGTACTTATTCGAGGAGACTGACTAGAGGAAAGAGTTGTTATGGAAGTGGAATGATACTGGCAATAAGGTTTATATGTATCGACGTATTGAAGACGTATTATTGAGGTATTGAGATTATATGAAGTTGATTGGAGTTTTGGTGTATAAGAGGTAAAGTAAGTGAGGTGCATATTTTTTTTTTTTTGTTGGTCTATATGGAACAAGGAGGATGAAGATAGCAGACTAGAACACTAAAATGGAAGGAAGATTGTCTACACACACTTTGTTAAATCACTAAGCAGTATGTACTTTTTTTTTTTTTTTTGAGAGAGGAAGTTGCATATCTTGGCACACTGACAGTTGTTAAGCAACTGTACATTTTGATCTGGCTTGGCAAACATTGGTCTTGAATGATGACTATGACGTTGACTTAACTATTATTGACTGTTATACATTGCTGCCACTATTACTTGATACACATGATGAACATGAAATTTTGACAGAATTGCATTTAAACAGTTAACACTACTCAATTACACAGTAGTACTTAATGTGGATGAAAGATGAGTGAGTGCGTTTTGTGTGTTTTCCTTTCCTAATCCTACCCACCTATCTCCTAAATATTATTTTATTTGTTTGTAGTGGCTTGCACTGACACTCATAAATATTATAGGTTTACTGATATTTGAGTATTTGTAATAGTAATATGACAATTATCTGATATCATTTGTGTGTTTATTAGAATTTGTATGTTTAGTGTAAGAGCATTGTAAAAGCATTTGTATGTGTATTCAAACTATTGTTCATGCTTGAACTGTCTGAGTAGTGATAGTGAATATTATGAACTGTTACCTGCACTTTTCAACATGATGTGTGACACTTAGAAAAGTTTAATTTCTGCTGATGAACAGTGTGATCAGTGATAGTGAATATTATGGACTGTTACTTGTACTTTTTCTACATGATTGGTGCCACTAGGACATGTTTAATTTCTGCTGATGAACAGTGTGATCAGTGATAGTGAATATTATGGACTGTTACTTGTATTTTTTCTACATGATTGGTGCCACTAGGACATGTTTAATTTCTGCTGATGAACTGTGTGATCAGTGATAGTGAATATTATGGACTGTTACTTGTACTTTTTCTACATGATTGGTGCCAATTGGACATGTTTACTTTCTGCTAATAAACGCTGATGAACAGTGTGATCAGTGATAGTGAATATTATGGACTGCTGTCTGCACCTACTCAACATTGCTGGGTGCCACTGATGGACTGCTTCTACTGAAATGATGTCACCTGATGGAGTCTGCACCTGTTCCACAATGCTGGGTGCCACTGATGAACTGCTTCTACTGAAATGATGTCACCTGATGGTGTCTGCACCTACTCAACATTGCTGGGTGCCACTGATGGACTGCTTCTACTGAAATGATGTCACCTGATGGAGTCTGCACCTGTTCCACAATGCTGGGTGCCACTGATGGACTGCTTCTACTGAAATGATGTCACCTGTTGGACCCTGCACCTACTCGACATTGCTGGGTGCCACTGATGGACTGCTTCTACTGAAATGATGTCACCTGATGGAGTCTGCACCTGTTCCACAAAGCTGGATGCCACTGATGGACTGCTTCTACTGAAATGGCCTCGGGCAAGTACAGAAAGGGCAACAGCCTCAACGGGTGCGGGGCAAAGTCAGAACATGCGGGGACCAAGCAGCAATCGGTATTGTAGTTGTAAACTGTCGAAGCTGCGTTGGTAAAGTACCGGAACTTCAAGCGCTGATAGAAAGCACTGACGCTGAAATCGTTATAGGTACAGAAAGCTGGCTGAAGCCAGAGATAAATTCTGCCGAAATTTTTACAAAGGTACAGACGGTGTTTAGAAAGGATAGATTGCATGCAACCGGTGGTGGAGTGTTCGTCGCTGTTAGTAGTAGTTTATCCTGTAGTGAAGTAGAAGTGGATAGTTCCTGTGAATTATTATGGGTGGAGGTTACACTCAACAACCGAGCTAGGTTAATAATTGGCTCCTTTTACCGACCCCCCGACTCAGCAGCATTAGTGGCAGAACAACTGAGAGAAAATTTGGAATACATTTCACATAAATTTTCACAGCATGTTATAGTCTTAGGTGGAGATTTCAATTTACCAGATATAGACTGGGACACTCAGATGTTTAGGACGGGTGGTAGGGACAGAGCATCGAGTGACATTATACTGAGTGCACTATCCGAAAATTACCTCGAGCAATTAAACAGAGAACCGACTCGTGGAGATAACATCTTGGACCTACTGGTAACAAACAGACCCGAACTTTTCGACTCTGTAAGTGCAGAACAGGGAATCAGTGATCATAAGGCCGTTGCAGCATCCCTGAATTTGGAAGTTAATAGGAATATAAAAAAAGGGCGGAAGGTTTATCTGTTTAGCAAGAGTAATAGAAGGCAGATTTCAGACTACCTAACAGATCAAAACGAAAATTTCTGTTCCGACACTGACAATGTTGAGTGTTTATGGAAAAAGTTCAAGGCAATCGTAAAATGCGTTTTAGACAGGTACGTGCCGAGTAAAACTGTGAGGGACGGGAAAAACCCACCGTGGTACAACAACAAAGTTAGGAAACTACTGCGAAAGCAAAGAGAGCTTCACTGCAAGTTTAAACGCAGCCAAAACCTCTCAGACAAACAGAAGCTAAACGATGTCAAAATTAGCGTAAGGAGGGCTATGCGTGAAGCGTTCGGTGAATTCGAAAGTAAAATTCTATGTACCGACTTGACAGAAAATCCTAGGAAGTTCTGGTCTTACGTTAAATCAGTAAGTGGCTCGAAACAGCATATCCAGACACTCCGGGATGATGATGGCATTGAAACAGAGGATGACAAGCGTAAAGCTGAAATACTAAACACCTTTTTCCAAAGCTGTTTCACAGAGGAAGACCGCACTGCAGTTCCTTCTCTAAATCCTCGCACAAACGAAAAAATGGCTGACATCGAAATAAATGTCCAAGGAATAGAAAAGCAACTGGAATCACTCAACAGAGGAAAGTCCACTGGACCTGACGGGATACCAATTCGATTCTACACAGAGTACGCGAAAGAACTTGCCCCCCTTCTAACAGCCGTGTACCGCAAGTCTCTAGAGGAACGGAAGGTTCCAAATGATTGGAAAAGAGCACAGGTAGTCCCAGTCTTCAAGAAGGGTCGTCGAGCAGATGCGCAAAACTATAGACCTATATCTCTGACGTCGATCTGTTGTAGAATTTTAGAACATGTTTTTTGCTCGAATATCATGTCGTTTTTGGAAACTCAGAATCTACTATGTAGGAATCAACATGGATTCCGGAAACAGCGATCGTGTGAGACCCAACTCGCTTTATTTGTTCATGAGACCCAGAAAATATTAGATACAGGCTCCCAGGTAGATGCTATTTTTCTTGACTTCCGGAAGGCGTTCGATACAGTTCCGCACTGTCGCCTGATAAACAAAGTAAGAGCCTACGGAATATCAGACCAGCTGTGTGGCTGGATTGAAGAGTTTTTAGCAAACAGAACGCAGCATGTTGTTATCAACGGAGAGACGTCTACAGACGTTAAAGTAACCTCTGGTGTGCCACAGGGGAGTGTTATGGGACCATTGCTTTTCACAATATATATAAATGACCTAGTAGATAGTGTCGGAAGTTCCATGCGGCTTTTCGCGGATGATGCTGTAGTATACAGAGAAGTTGCAGCATTAGAAAATTGTAGCGAAATGCAGCAAGATCTGCAGCGGATAGGCACTTGGTGCAGGGAGTGGCAACTGACCCTTAACATAGACAAATGTAATGTATTGCGAATACATAGAAAGAAGGATCCTTTATTGTATGATTATATGATAGCGGAACAAACACTGGTAGCAGTTACTTCTGTAAAATATCTGGGAGTATGCGTGCGGAACGATTTGAAGTGGAATGATCATATAAAATTAATTGTTGGTAAGGCGGGTACCAGGTTGAGATTCATTGGGAGAGTCCTTAGAAAATGTAGTCCATCAACAAAGGAGGTGGCTTACAAAACACTCGTTCGACCTACACTTGAGTATTGCTCATCAGTGTGGGATCCGTACCAGATCGGGTTGACGGAGGAGATAGAGAAGATTCAAAGAAGAGCGGCGCGTTTCGTCACAGGGTTATTTGGTAACCGTGATAGCGTTACGGAGATGTTTAACAAACTCAAGTGGCGGACTCTGCAAGAGAGGCGCTCTGCTTCGCGGTGTAGCTTGCTCGCCAGGTTTCGAGAGGGTGCGTTTCTGGATGAGGTATCGAATATATTGCTTCCCCCTACTTATACCTCCCGAGGAGATCACGAACGTAAAATTAGAGAGATTAGAGCGCGCACGGAGGCTTTCAGACAGTCGTTCTTCCCGCGAACTATACGCGACTGGAACAGGAAAGGGAGGTAATGACAGTGGCACGTAAAGTGCCCTCCGCCACACACCGTTGGGTGGCTTGCGGAGTATAAATGTAGATGTAAATGTAGATGTAAATGTAGATGTAGAAATGATGTCACCTGATGGTGTCTGCACCTACTCAACATTGCTGGGTGCCACTGATGGACTGCTTCTACTGAAATGATGCCACCTGTTGGAGTCTGCACCTCTTCCACAATGCTGGGTGCCACTGATGGACTGCTTCTACTGAAATGATGTCACCTGTTGGAGTCTGCACCTGTTCCACAATGCTGGGTGCCACTGATGGACTGCTTCTACTGAAATGATGTCACCTGATGGTGTCTGCACCTACTCAATATTGCTGGGTGCTACTGCTGGAACTGTCAACCACTTGTTATGAAAACATTTTATGTGAATATTTGTATAAACTGATTTTTTGTGTATTACTGTTTGTGAAAAGTTATAAGACTCTTACCTGCTCATATTCGTCATTGCTGACGCTATCGATTGAATTGTTTAACCACATGATATTTGTGTAAACTATTATGTAAAGTCATATGTATGAAAGAATTTGTATTCCTTACTGTATTTTATATATTAGGCTATTGTAAGGTCAGTGCAAAGCCAAAATTTTATCTAGTTATATGATATTTACGTATTAATATTATCTTTTATTTTTGTCTGTATTTTTTTGACGAATTTGGTGGTATTTTCACCACCAATGCTGGCAGAAATACCATCAAATTCTAGCCCGTGGAGGAAGGGCATATGAAAGGTGGCTACACTGAGCCACAGCGCCAAAGATCGCGCCAGAGAGTATTGTTCCGCCGCCTCCACTGGCAGTGCTTATTGAGACGTAGCGGCAAGCAGTTCTTACCGAGAAGTTGTGGTGGACACTGCATGTCGTGAAGTCAGAGTGAGATGTGGTAGTGGAGAGTGTTGTTCCATGTTTTATGCAGTGGTTTGATGGGAGAGATAGCAGATGTTGTTCTAATGGAGATATTGTAATGGTCAGAGTGCATTTCGTCAATATATGGAGGTATTTTCTTTTATTGTTTTATTCTTTCAGTGACCTGAATAATGTGTCATTACAGGTTCAGTCAACAAAGCATCTGGCGTGTGTTCTTGTATTAGAGTGTAATTTTCGTTTTCTTGCACAATTATAGTATTTCTAATTTTCTTTTATCACGTCAGTATAAATGGTATTTAAAATTTCTTGTCTTGTTGAAGAAGAACCGTGCCAGATGTGCGTTGAGTCACACTACCACACACAGAACAACTACACTTGTGCTTTGTTGGCTTCGTAGATTTTATAGTTGCTGGGGACTTAATTAATTAATTGTATTAAGTGAAATTTTCATTTCATTGTTTGTTGTTATTCTATGCAGTCAGATTGCGTACTAAAACTAGTCAGGGCCAGCCGTTTACGAAACAGCGTAATCGGACATACAGCGACAGAAAATTAAAAAGTATTTGCATTGCATTCTTATATCTTTATTTTAATTAAGCCCCCATGCAATGTCCCTACAGGAAATGTGTGCTGCAATGTAGTAAATCTTGCCTCATACCACAAATTTTCAATCAGTATTATAAGAAGACACTGATCAACAGCTATCTGATGCGATAGTAAGGAAAAACAGTAGTCCATGATGGGCAGCCTAGATATTTATACCAAAGAAGTCACCAGAGGGAATTAAAAGAAACAGACTGTTGCGACTACAGTCATCTATGCAGAGAAACTATGACCAATGTATATAAAGTCATAAACTTCACGGAAGCTGTCGACAATTTGGGGCAGTCCATATCCTTCTCTAGCTCAGATCTGAGGATTTTATACCACCTGATACAGATATTTATGGAAGACCCTAAGAGAACACTGTTGTCAGTCCCTGGGGCCATCTTTAGTATTGCAGAATGCCGTTTGGGTTAAACAGTGCTCTGGCAACGTTTCAACTTTTGCTGGATGTGGTGCTGATGGGACTGGAAACTCGCCAGTGCATCTTGTAGCTAGCTGCATTATATACTATTGTTTCCACGAAAGAAATGCCAGAGTATACTCGCCGTTAACAGGTTTTTAGGAGGTAATGAGCAGCAGATTTAACATGAAGTATGGAAAAATGTCCCTTTGCATTGGAAGAAGTTGCGTACTTAGGGCCTTTGAACCATTTAAGATGGATCTAAGCTTGGAACGGGCAGTACGGGAATGTCTGATTCCTGGTAATGCCAACCAGCTACAGTCTCTCCTACAGTTAGGAAATTATTACAGGAAATTCATAAAAAGGTCTGCATATATGGCAGGACCGCTAACATGACTGTCAAAAATGGAAGTTAAATTATAATTGACAAAGGAGTGCCAAGACGCATTCGAGAGTGTGTTGACATTAATTCCAGCTTTAATTTTTCTGGATTATCAGAAAGAATTTGTCTTGTCAACTGACGCTTCCAATCAGGTTATAGGTTATGCTCATATAAGCATCTGATAGGGTAGGCCTCTTGGAAGTTGAACAGAGCAGAGAAAAGATACTGGACAACAGAAAAAGAGATGCTTAGTGTGATGTATGGAATGATTTTTGATGTTATTGGTATGGGAAGATATTTAAATTGATAGCTAACCATGCAGCTCTTAAGTGGTTGTTGGGGCTTAAGGATGGTAACTAATCATGCAGTTCTTATATGGTTGTTGGGACTTAAGGATCCTTCTAGCAGCCTGACTAGATGAGCAGTGAGGTTAAGCGAGTTTGAGTATGAGGTAGTACGCAAACCTGGTATGAAACACAGGACCACAGATGGCTTAAGCCAAAAAGTGTCAGTGATACAAACACTGGGACACAAAGTGGTAGCAATTCCTAACCCACTGACAGCAAACGTAGAGCAAGCATTGGTCAACAGGTGGGTGAAGTGCAAGAAAATATGATTATAGAACGATGTACAAACATTATGTCGAATTTGGTATAGCACCTTTGTAATTTGACAAAGATTAGATAGCTACGGAGAAGTCCGTTGTACCTTCAGGCTACTGGTGGGAAGGATGTTGACACTTTATGTGAACTCACAGCATAACAACTCGGACGTGTATTTATCTTTAACTGCAACTGAATGTAATTCAGAAGTCCATTCTGCTGCAGTTACACCATCGTATCAAGTAGTTCACGAGCGTATCAACTAGTTCACGAGAGCTGCAAGCCATCGCCGTTTGACAAAGTAAGGCATTGAATAGGTGTGGCGGTGGGAGCGGGCCTCCGTCAAGGATTTTGTTAAAAGGGAAGTTTTGGAATGCGTTAGGGAACAAACACCAGTGCCCTGGAACACCAGGAGCGATTGGGGAATCGTTTAAGTAGATTACCACAGTTTGAAGGTACTATGGACAGCACAGGGACGCATTATTATAGCTAAGACCGACACGAAGCCCACACCCACCACAGTGGTACAAGTTTATATGCCAGATAGCTCCGCAGCTGAGGAGATTGAGGACACGTGTGATGAGATAAAATAAATTATTCAGGTAGTTAAGGCAGACTAAAATTTAACAGTCATGGGGGACTGCAATTCGAGGGCAGGGAAAAGAAGAGAAGGAAAAGTAGAAAGTGAATATGGACTGGGGGGAAAGGAATGCAAGAGGAATCCGCCTGGTAGAATACTGCATTGAGAATAATTTAATCATAGCTAACACTTGCAGTAAGAATCATGAAAGAAGGTATAAGTGGAAGAGTCCTGCACACACCGGAAGGTTTCAGATTGATTATATAATAATAAATTGTAGGACATTTCCAGGGCCAGATGTTGGCTGGAATACTCTCTTTCAAATTCTGATGGTGACAGGGGTAAAACACAAGAGTGAAAGGGTATTTACAATCTGAACAGAAATCAGAAGGCAGTTATAAGAGTCGAGGGGCACGAAACATAAGCAGTGGTTAACAAGGGAGTGAGACAAGGTTGTAGCGTATCCCCAATGTTATTCATTCTGTATACTGAGCAGTAAAGGAAACAAAAGAAAAATCTGGAATACGAATTAAGAAATGAAAGCTTTGGGGTTTGATGATGACATTGTAAGTCTATCAGAGACAGCAAAGTACTTACAAGAGCAGCTAACAGGCTGGACTGTGTCTTGAAAGGAGGGTATGAGATGGATATTAACAAACCCAAAACGAGGATAATGGAATGTCGGTGAGTTAAATCAGATGATGATGAAGAAATTAGATTATGAAACGAGATACTTAAAGTAGTAGATGAGTTCTGCTGTTGGGGAAGCAAAATAACTAATGATGGCCGTATGACGAAGATATAAAATGCAAATTAGTAATGGCGCGAAAAGCATTTATGAAGAAGAAAAAATTTTTAACACCAAGTATAGATGTAAGTGTCAGGTCACCCTTTCCGAGAGTATCTGTATGTAGTGTAGACATGTATGGAAATGAAACATGGACGAAAAGCAGTTTCGAGAAGAAGAGAGTAGAACCTTTTGAAATGTGGTCCTACAGAATAAAGCTGAAGTTTAGATGCGAAGATCATGTAACTAACAAGGAGTTATTGAATTGAATTGGGGAGAAAAATTTGTGGTACAACGTGACTAGAAGAAGGGGTCGGTTAGTAGGACATGTTCTGAGGCATCAAGGGATAACCAGTTTAGTTTTGGAGGGCAGTGTGGAGGGTAAAAATCGAATCGCAGAGGGGGACCAAGAGATGAATACACTAAGCAGATTCAGAAGGATGTAGGTTGCAGTAGATATTTGGAGAAGCTTGCACAGGTAAAGTGGTATGGAGAGATGCATCAAACCAGTCTTTTGGCTGAAGGCCACAACAATGACATTGTAGCTGGTTGTTAATGTCAAAAGCTAACGGTTACTTAAGCCCCTTACTTTTCTTAATGTCAAATATGGCGTGGTTTGATTTGTCAACTTATGTAATTTCCAGAACTGTAGATACTGAACGAAGGGAAACCTACGTATTATGCATGAAGAACCTTGGAAGTTAGAGAAGACAGGTGTTTGTTGTGTGAAGTCCAGCATGGGTTTCAATTACACCTTAAACAGAGCCAGATACCTAGAGATCTTTGATTAGTTCTACGAACAATTAACAGACTAAGAGAATTTGTATGAAACATCCCAAAGAGGTGTAGCACCAATTCACACCCCCAGTCCAAGTATGGCTGTCGTCACTAACATGTTCCCTGAAGACAGACATGTCAGTAGAGGCATCTGGCCCACCAGTGTCCCCGGGCTTATCTTGTGATTTTTATTTTTGGGATCCGCTAATGAGGTGATTGTGTGCTGAAAGTCCTCGCACAACGCACTATCTAGAGAAATGAACAACATCACGCCTGAAGAATTATAGCGTGATGCTGGTAATGCTATCACACTAAGTTAGCGATGCCTGGATGAGCATGATTACCTATTTGAGCATATCTTTTGAACTGCTAACTACATGTGTTTTCATCGTTACTATAATCTATACACTTGTAGATAGTTTATAGTAACTTGAATCTCTGAGGTCAGGCTTACCAGTTTTATGTAGAGCACCCTGTACTTCTATGTTCATCTGTGTGTAAGCTAGGTATTTGGTGCTCGGTTTACTAGACGGTAGACCTTTGTAAGGGGGGGGGGGGAGGAGGAAGAATGATGTTTCCAGATTGCTGCGGGCAGAAGAAAAGATTAGTAGAGTCCTCCTCTTGTCAGCATTGCACCTGTTCAGTAGCAATGGAGCCGGGTTGCTGTGGATTCTACCACTGGAAACAGGAGTATCTTTTCCATGGCAACATGATGTAGATTAGATTAGATTAGATTAGTATTTGTTCCATAGATAATGAATACGACACTTCGTAATGATGTGGAACCCGTCAGGTTAATAAAAGGTGTCTATACAAAATATTAAATTACACCAAATATTACATAACACCCTTTTTTGTTTTTTTTGTTTTTTTGTGGGGGTTTGGGAAATTACCCACTTACTATATCCAAAAATTCATCTAAGACTAGAAGGAGTTGCCATTAAGAAATTATTTTTATTTCCTTTTAAATGCTATATGGCTATCTGTCAGACTTTCGATGCTATTAGGTAAGTGACCAAAGACTCTTGTGGCAGCATAATTTACCCCCTCCTGAGCCAAAGTTAAATTTAACCTTGAGTAGTAAAGATTATGCTTTCTCCTAGTGTTGTAGCCATGTACACTGCTGTTACTTCTGAATTGGTTCGGATTGCTAATATCAAATTTCATAAGTGAACATACATATTTTGAGGTTACAGTGAAGTTCTCTAGCTCTTTAAATAAGTGTCTGCAGGATGATCTTGGATGAACTCCAGCAATTATTCTGATTACACGCTTTTGTGCAATGAACACTCTTTTACTCAATGATGAGTTAAGCCAGAATATGATGCCATACGAAAGCAGAGAATGAAAATAGGCGTGGTAAGCTAATTCACTGTAATGTATATCGCCAAAATTTGCAGTGACCCTAATAGCATAAGCAGCTGAACTCAAACGTTTCAGCAGATCTTCTGTGTGTTTTTTCCAGTTCAACCCCCCATCGATGCATACATCTAGAAATTTTGAGTATTCTACCTTACTTTACCTGTAGCACTTACAGTCCGTCATTTGGTACTGCAGGTAATCCTGAGCGCTTGAGAAATGCGTAACGAGTTAACAACCTTAGAATATCTATTCATGGACTTAAGGCTGGAGATCGAAGGAAAAGGCATGCTGGAGGAAATGAGAAGTGAGTACAGTAACCTTCACTAGACATATGAACAATTGCTCGGGAAACTGCGGATGTCGGTGAGATTTAGGTACCGAATGGTACGATAGAGTGAGTGTAATAGGAACGAGGAATAAGGCCACCATGAAATGCCACACTATATTGTGGACCAGTTTGGAACAACTGATACTGAACAAATCACAGGCATTACAGACATCACAATGGTTAGCAATGGAAGTAAAGACAATGAAAAATACTGTTAACTGGAAGTTATAAACGCTAGGGTAGGTAGTTTGAATAAGAGAATGAGAGCACCAAGTTTTTTTTCTTTCTTCATCCGGTAACTTGTGAGCTGCTATGAAGTAGTAGAAGTATTGCAGGAAGCAGCCTTACATGCGACACATGGGCAGCTGAGCTCTGTTAATGCCGGATCACCTCTTAATAGGCTTTCGGAAAGTGCAGAAGTGTTTTTGCTGGAACTGGAACTCGTGTTGAACCAGACAAGACAAATTTAGCACTGTATCTGCACATAGCAGCAGCTAAGTTTAGGACGGACCTAGTATGATTGTGCATGTTAATATGAGCCTCTATTAACAGAAAGTGAGCCAGGTGCAAATGTTACACCGCACATGAAAATCCGTGAAAGTGGGAACCTTGAACTAATTTAGTCAGGTCAAAACACCGAAGGCCGTGCTGATCATGGAACATGGTGGTAGTCACGAAGTGACGTCCCTAACCAAACCTGGACTTTTCAGAGGGAGAGAGTAGCCATCTCCCCGACCTGTAGTGCGTACGAGTACCAGCACGTGCGAGATGAAATTGTACTTAGGTAAAGCATCAGGGCAGGACGAGACACGTTACTCCCTTGGGGCAAGACATTATTTCTAGCAAGCAGGTCCACACTGGGTTTACAATGTTAACGTTACCGACGTTGTAGCAGCGAAATGCTAAGAGCAAGGTAGGCACGCGGTAGCTAAACCTCTGGAACTGCAGGGGAGAAGAATAATTACTGACGGGACGGATTGTGACGTAAGAGGACAGACCATTAATCTGTCAGTCTCTGTTCCGGGGGAAGCTACGATGAACAGCCGCAGTTTTACTGGCTAGAGAACGCATTATCTATCCTTCTGATGTGGAATCTGACCAACCTGAATGAAACGTTGAAACCTAACCTAGTCCATCTAACAAACACTAAAGAGTACCGTTTTTCAATAGAGCAAACGCTTTGGCATGTATAAAAATTCGAGAGGAGCACTAGCACACGATCGAGACCACAACCGTGACAGTCACTGATTCTTTTTTGTGCAGCCTTCTCCTGCCTTAGGCACAGGACCGCTCGTGAATACGATTCTCTAGTACGTCAGATACCGTTATACTGATTGACCAATCCTACACGAAAAGGTAGTGGGTGGAGTGCCATAAACTAGATATAGTAATAAAATGGGTAGTGATAAGTTCCTTTTGGACCAGACTGCTGAGGTCATCGGTCCCTAGGCTTTTTTCTTCATCATCAGTCTTCAGACTTGTTTGATACGGCCTGCCACGAATTCCTCTCCTGTGTGCTAACCTCTTCATCTCAGAGTAGCACTTACTACTTACGTCCTCAATTATTTGCTGGATGTATTCCAATCTCTGTCTTCGTCTACAGTTTTTGCCTTCTACAGCTGCCTCTCGTTAATGGAAGTCTATCCCTCATGTCTAACAGATGTCCTCCCATCCTGTCCCTCATCCTTATCAGTGTTTTCCACATATTACTTTCCTCTTCGATTCTGCGTAAAACCTCATCATTCCTTAGCTTATCAGTCCACCTAATTTTCAACATTCATCTGGAGCACAACATCTGAAATGCTTCGATTCTCTTCTGTCTCAGCTTTCCCACAGTCCACGTTTCACCATCGTATAATGCTGTACTCCAGATGTACATTCTCAGAAATTTCTTCCTGAAATTAAGGCCGATACTTGATATTAGTAGACTTCTCTAAGCCAGGAAAGCCCTTCTTGCAATTGCTAGTCTGCATTTGATGTCCTCCTTGCTGCGTCCAACACTCGTTATTTTCGTGCATAGGTAGCAGAATTCCTTAACTTCCTCTACTTCGTGACCATCGATCCTGATATTAAGATTCTCGTTTTTTTCATATCTACTACTTCTCATTACCTTTGTCTTTCTTCGATTTACTCTCAATCCGTACTCTGTACTCATTAAACAGTTCATACCATTCAGCAGATATTGTAATTCTTCACTTTCACTCAAGATAGCATTGTCATCAGTGAATCTTATCATTGATATACATTCACCTTGAATTTTAATTCCACTCCTGGACCTTTCTTTTATTTTGATCATTGCTTCCTCGATGTACGGATTAGCAATAGGGGCGAAAGACTACATCTTTGTCTTACACCCTTTTCAATATGGGCACTACGATTTTGGTCGTCGACTCCTATAATTCCTTCCTGGCTGTTGTACATGTTGTATATTACCCCTCTCTCCCTAGAGCGTATCCCTATTTTTCTCAGATTTTCGAACATCTTGCACCATTTTACGTAGTCGAACGCTTTTTCCAGGTTGACAAATCCTATGAACGTGTCTTGATTTTTCTTTAGTCTTGCTTCCATTATTAACCACAACGTCAGAATTGCCTCTTCTAAAGCCAAACTGATCGTTATCTAGCGCATCCTCGATTTTCTGTTGCATTCTTCTGCATATTATTCTTGTCAACAACTTGGATGCATGAGCTGTTAAGCTGATTGTGGGATAATTCTCGCACTTGTCAGCTCTTGCCGTCTTCGGAATTATGTGGAAGATGTTTTTTTCCGAAAATCAGATGATATGTCGTGAGACTCATACATTTTGTACACCAAATGTGAATAGGCGGTTTGTTGCCACGTCCCCCAATGATTTCAGAAAATGTGACTGAATATTATCTATCTATTCTGCCTTATTGACCTTCAGTTCTCCAAAGCTCTTTTAAATTCTGATTCCAATACTGGGTCCCCTACTCTTATAAATCGACTTCTGTTTATTCTTCTATCATATCAGACAAATATTTCCCCTCGTAGAGGCTTATCTGCACTCTCGTCTGCATTTAACAATGAAATTCCCGTTGCCTCCTTAATGTTATTACCCTTGCTTTTGATGTCATCGAAGATGGTCTTCACATTCCTATGTGCTGAGTCAGTCCTATCTACAATCATTTCTTTTTCGAAATCTTCACATTTTCATGCAGCCATTTCCTCTTAGCTTCCCTGCACTTCCTCTGTATTTCATTCCTCAGCGACTTGTATGTCTGTACTCCTGATCTCCCGGAACATTCTTGTACTTCCTCCTTTCATCTGTCAATTGAGGCATTTCTTCTGTTACCCATGGTTTCTTCGGAGTTACCTTCTTTGTACCTATATTTTGCTTCTCAACTTCTATTATCGTTATATTTACGGATTTCCATTCCTCTTCAACCGTGCTACCTACTGAGGTATTTCTTATTGCTGTATCTACAGCCTTAGAGAACTTCAATCTTATCTCGTCATTCTTTAGTACTTCCTTACTCCATTGCATTAATTATTGATTCTTCCTGATTAATGTCTTGACTTCAGCCTACTCTTCATCAACACTGAATTGTGATCTGAGTCTATATCTGCTCCTGGGAACGCTTTACAATCCAGTATCTGAATTCGGAATCTTTGTCTGACCATGATGTAATCTAACTGAAATCTTCCCTTATCACCCGGCCTTTTCCAAGTATACCTCCTCCCCTTGTGATTCCTGAACAGAGTATTCGCTATTACTAGCTGAAGTTTATTACAGAACTGAAGAAATCTTTCTCCTCTCTCGTTCCTTCTCCTGTAAGCTTTTCTTCTACTCTTTCCTCTAAGACTGCATTCCAGTCTCACATGGCTACTAGATTTTCATATTACTTTACATACTGTATTACCCTATTAATATCCTCGTACACTTTCTCTATCTCTTCATCTTCAGCTTGCTACGTCGGCATGTATACCGGAACTATCGTTGTCGGAGTTGATTTGCTGTCGATTCTGATGAGAATAACCCTATCACTGAACTGTTCACAGTAGCACACTATCTGCCCTACCTTCCTATTGATAGCGAATCAAACTTCCATTGTACCATTTTCTGCTGTGTTGATATTACCCTATACTCACCTGGCCAGAAACCCTTGTCTTCTTTCCACTTCACTTCACCGACCCATACTATATCGAGAGTGAGCCTTTTCATTTCCCTTTTCAGATTTTCTAGTTTCCCTACCACGTTCTAGCTTCTGACGTTCCACGCCCCCGGTCGCAGAATGTTATTATTCCGTCGTTTATTCAATCTTTTTCTCATGGTAACCTCCTCCTTGGCAGCCCCTCCCGCAGATGCGAATAGGGAGTCTTTTTGCTAAGGGAGATATCATCATGACACTTCTTCAATTACAGGCCATACGTCCTGTGGATACACGTTACGTTGAAACGTCCCCTTAGAACAATTTATACACGACTGTGCTTAACCTGACACACAATATTATTTAGCGCAACGCAATCTGACTTTCAAAAATCCCTACAAAAGAATGGCCCTGACTAACATTAACCCATACCTTTCACAAATCACTTACCTCACTAAAATCTTCGTTACTGGAACTACTGCAATACAGCGAGCGCCACTACTGCCAGCTAAATAAAAGATTCAAACTACGGAAGGCACTAACTACTGATAGGCATAGTTAGCAAATGAAAGATTTTCGTAGAGAACAAACAATGTATTTACCTTAATAGTGTTCAAAAAGCGTAATATATATAGCAGTTCATGACAAATTACAAAACTCCGCCATCTCTCTCCCCACATCCACCACTGCTGGCGGCTCACCCCCAACTGTGCAACGCTACGCGCTGTTCACATCCAGCTGCCGCTGCCCAACACTACAATGGCAGACAACAATGCAAACTAGCCACAGGCTGCACACAGCACAGCCAGTGATTTTCATACAGAGCGCTACGTAACGTTGCCAATAAGAAAATATAAACAGCCGACTTACATTGCCCCCATGCTCCCCACAAAAAATTTTACAAATTGTTTTGGCCAGTGGCAAATAATGATTTGATAAAATTTTTCATAATTACACTAACAGAGATATCCAATGCACACACTTATTGATATAATGTTGGTCAAAAGCTAAAATTTTCTCACAGTCCATAAAGCTAGTCCTGATCATTCATCATAATAGGAATTACAGTTCTTTTTTTCACAAAGTCTCATTAGTAAAAGAAATTGCACACAGAAGTAGTGGATTTCCATGCAGTCTTGAAGAAGTAGTGTTGCCCTTCCAATGGAAAGACAGTGCTGACTCTTGACATGCAGATAGGTAATGGGCCACAACAGAGCAAACCCACAGCAGAGTCATTCGACGTTTTGAAGAAGATTGTTAGGTAGGTCGTCACAGATCAGACCCACTGTAGTCCTGGTAGAGAATATGGTATTGGTGGGCAACCAGAGGCGCAGACCCACTGCAGTCCTTGTAGAAATAATGGTATTGATGGGCCATCAAAGATGCAGACCCACTGTAGTCTTTGTAGAGATGGCTATCAGCCATCCGTTGCGACTGTGCAGGTGCACAATCACCATTGAAGAGTCTTGCGGATAATAGAGCAAGTCCATAACCACCACTTGTGCACTCACAAAGTTTTTTGGAAGTGTCCTTAGAACCAGCAATGCTGTTATCCAGTCCTTTGCTGAATTATTAACACACGTGCAAACACTAACAGTCCCTACTTCTCACATATTGTCCATATACTATGACCAACAGAAACGTGTGCAGTGAAATGTAACGTACAAGTTACTTAATTAGATGAACTGGTGTCAATTACAATTTTATAACATAAAAATACAATAACAAAGGTACAAAATACATCATTAAAGAACATAACAATACAGATAACATTTGTAGTACAGGCTTTACAAAAGAATCGAAATAACATATACATCAGTGTTACAGGAATTATGACATGAGTACATACATAAAAGATCAGAATAACTTTCGAAACATCAACTTCACACATGAGCAACAAAACAGAATAAGTAATGTCTAACATCTTTACAAAGTAAATAACATATTATTAATGCCAATTATATTTGAGGATAACAGTATTCCTCATCATAGTGACTATAGCTTAATATTAAAAGAAGAATTCTACAACATAAATCGTATCAGATAAACACATAAAGACAGGAGGAACACAAATACACAAGGGTACACAAACATATAGTGGGATACACAAAAGGAAAGGACAGGGTTTGTTTTACTGCAGTATTTTGCATGGAGATCTCCCTTCGTTCATCATTATTCCCAAAAGTCCTATCTAAGCCTGCTTTCTGTATTCTGTTCACATCCTCTGTCAAAAATAGTTTTTCTCCACTATACAGTATCCCTTTTTTTTTTGCCCAAACCATTTTCATATAGCTTCTCAATACATTTCTTCCAAGTCATCATAGTTAGTTTCTTATATAGTCTACCCCTCTTAAGCTAACTTAAATCTACTGAGCTCAGATATATATACCAAGGGACGAGGCAATGCAGCATCACATAAAACAATTAATATAAACAGCAATGAAAAAAAAAATGGAAAATTGCAAAGCAAGCTACAGTAAATCTAAATTACCAAGCAATGCAACATTACAACTAATATGAGCCAATGTGCTGCAACAAGAAAAATAAATCAGTAGTAAAACTAGCTTAACAGAGTAACACAAAGTCAAATTCATTAACACTAAGCCTGGCAAACAGCAGTAACTTATACCTAAACATGACATAGCTCAAGCAGAAAAAATAGTACACTAAAGACAACAATGCAGATAAGGGATATGTCTATTCACATCTTAATGTCTATGTAATTAAAGTGGTGCACCAAGAAACTAATTCTACAAAAAATTACCAAGTACTTGAAAAGAAAATTATATATGCAGTTATTGTTATCAGTCCCTTCTTATTGTTCTTTCCATTCCAAGAGCTCCTTTTTCGAAGAATGTGGATCATAAAATAATTATTTAATAGATCTGTTGACAGAAATTGTTCACATTAGCAAATGCATTTAATTTTATTTTATGAAACCAATGCTGCAAGAAAGCTGGAAACCAGATATCAAATGAAATAAGCAACTATGTACAAAGTAAAGCATAAGAACATCATTCAGTAGTCATGAGACATTTCTTAAGTTAGTAGAAAAGTGTCTCAACTAGAGAGACAGTAGTTATAATCAAGTGTATAGACATAAAAATATTTCTCGTCATTTCATTAGGCATTTCAGTAAATATCATAAATGAAGAGCTCCACAGTGTAATCATATGTTTTCAAGTTCGACCATGTCGTTTTTGCGATGCTTTCTACAAAGGAACGTCAATAGTGAGGATAATGGCATCCCTTTTTTTTCACCTAATGGCTTTCTTTTGTCAGACGACTACCTCTCAGCTGGGCGTCCAAAACGCATTACGCCAAGGTCACTTACCTTTCTTATTGAAATATTTACAACAGCAGTTTCTGCTACAGTGACAGTCTCATATAAATATATTTCACAGGTCGAGAATTTGCGTTTCAATTCTGTAGAAACAAAATCCTGTAAATATAACAGTGTCCAAAAAATTTTCACCAGCATTGTGATACATTCACGCATTTACACACATTTCATAACTCTTAAAGGACGATTCTTGCTTTCCAACATCCATTTTCACAAGTCAGAGTCCCTATCCACTACTCATTATTCCTTACCTCATTATACATATATATATTCGTCGACACTTCTTCAATATTTCATCATAAGAGATACATAGCATAATCAAGTAACTCATATAGCATCAGCCTATTAATCATAAACATACCGCAGCAGCATATTACACATCGTTGTTGTAATAATAACATCATAACACCTCAGACAAATCTCAAAAACGTCGTAGCTTTCTGCAATAGTTTCAAAACCTAAAGAAAATTCTCTGCTCATTTCAGTAGTGTCATCTACCTCAAACGTACATTAAAAATCATGATCTC
This sequence comes from Schistocerca cancellata, assembly GCF_023864275.1. NCBI lineage: Eukaryota > Metazoa > Arthropoda > Insecta > Orthoptera > Acrididae > Schistocerca > Schistocerca cancellata. The sequence continues at coordinate 312,236,655 of NC_064628.1, read as the reverse complement.
ATACCAAATACATCATTCAAAGCTCTCATAGTATCACAATGGGTCCGAAAAAATATGAACAGTTCACACAGTACAGACAAAAATACAATTTCGTAAGTGTGAAGTAATCCAACTCTGTAATTGCGTAAACATGTGTCACTGATGTAAAAAAAGTTTGTCTCTCTCAGTTAAATGATCAGATAGCTGTGTAATGTATGTATTAGAGAAATATGGTACCGATGTGTAAAGTTGTATAAGCAAATACCATATTAGCTAGGGCTCCTTGTGCTTGCCAGACACATGGTACACAAAGTAGACGTCTACCCCCCTGAGGATTAATGTAATTATACCCTCAGGTGTTACAGATTACAGCAATGGAATGAAATGTATCACGGAAAACTTTCTTTGTAATTCAAAAATCTTTAAAAATAAATGTTTTAAGTACCAAATTAATCACTGAAATGCGTGTCCTGTAGCGCTAAATGTGCATCTTGTTGTAAGATAATCTCTGTGGAAGTGTCGTAGTTATTTTCCTCCTAAAGCTAAGTTCTGCAGAAGCCAATGTACTTACCTCATGATAAACAAAAGTGAAGTGCTTTGTGTATAGATTTCTTAGTTATTACGCTTATTGTTGTGATGAAGAAATTACTGTGCTGTAACGTATTGTTGTGCTACGGAAAAGGCTGTCTCATTGTAGCTATACCACAAAAGTTACTATTAAACATGTTTTACTTTCCAGAAGAATTCAGAAAAACTGTGCAGATATAAAACAGATACACTGCAAAAGCAACATTGTAAATTGTCATTCATTAGTAGCGTCGTGATAAAATCGTGTAGCTGTCACACAAACTAACCACTGTGTCATCTGGTATCTCTCAGAAAGTACTTTAATTCAGAATGTATTTTCAAGTAAACCAAAATGTTGAATTAAAATCTCATTAGCAGTATAAGTTCTAAGTATGTGGGCCTTATAGTTGTTACGTAATCGTGCAACTAACAAGTAAGAATGCACACATACAATGACACTATGTTGTCTGTTCGCAATAACAATGCATTCGTAATGTCTGTTTAAATAAGTTCTCTTAGTTCTTGAGTGGATATTGAACTTCAAAACATTGTTGCATGTTAACAGTTTCTCAGTGTGACAAATTGTACAAGTAGTGTGAAGTGAAAATTGCAAAGACTAAGTTAAAAAGCAGATTATCTGTCAATAAATGGTTTTACATGTGAAATGTGGTGTAAACCTTTACTCTTCCTAGTACGCAGAGTTTCAACTTCAACACAATTATCATGTGGTATACGTCCGTAAAGAATACTGGAATTTTGCTCACGGTTAGCGTCAATGTTATTTTTCCTTGAGCCAGCGGGCGCAAGTGGCTGCCTGCGGTGCGAGTCATTGTCTGTTTCTTTGTTGGTGAACGTCGTTATTGGGATTAGGAGACCTAACTTCTACAAATTCGCCTTGCCGAGTGGGCTCTGCTCTGTTTAAATCCCACCAGTTCTGATGCAGTTCAGGTCTGTCGTTACGATCATATCGTCTGTCGTCATGTCGGTACATTCCATAGTTTCTTTCCTGTCGGTCACGTGGTGGAGAATTTCTCCCTGAATCGTAACTGCACGCTGGACCATTGCGTCTGAAGTTATTCTGTCTCCCTTGATAATAATAGTTCTGGTTGCCAAATTGTCTGTTTCTATGATTGTCTCTGTCATATTCATTGCTACGGAAATGCGATCTTTCTCTGTAACTATCACTCTGCCAGTGGTTGTCATACGGGTGGTGTCTGTTTTGGTCACGATTTACGTTGTAAGAATAGGCTTGTCGTGGCCATGTATTGTTTCTGTCGTCACGGAATTGTGACGGATGTGACCTGTAGTGATAGTTTTCCTGTTTTCGCATCCCGCGACTGTCTGTGTCAATTTCTAATTCTTCTGAGAGTCCCTGAAAAGCTTCAATGTCGTCTTTGCAACGTCCTGCCAAAATAATATGCCGTAAATGTTCAGGTAATTTGATTAAGCAAATGCGGATGAGTTCTGAGGGGCTGTATGGGGACAGGTACTGATTCTTGTGCAATATGTCTTCAAAATATTTGACAAGACTGGAAAATTCAGATTGTTCAAAGTGTTTCATCATCATGATGCTATGTTTTACTCGGTCTTGTGTAGCTTGTGACCAATATGCTGAGAGGAACGCATGGTAAAATTCTCCTTCACTGTGGCAATCGTGAATGACCGATCGCATTCTTACAGCTGGTTCATTCTCCAAGTAGCCACACATAAATTCTAACCTGTGCTCCAATGACCAGTTGGGAGGAAAACAATGAGAGAATTAATGGAGCCACGCTTGTGGATGAATGTCGTTGGCAGAATTCTTAAACGATTTAAATTTACGTGTAGTAATGAACAGCTTATAGTCAAAATCATCGTGTCGGCGAGTAGCACATCGCTCATTGTTACTTCGTTTCGCCGGTTCCATCTCAAAATCCAATGCGCCATGCCAATTTCTTTCATAATTTCCGAAGTGCCCTGAATTATTATTTTGTGGCTGTTCCGTATTTCTATGTCCCTCTTCCCGTATTGGAGCGCGAGTGGCCTCTGAAATACGTAATTCTTGTATTACCTGTGTCAGCTGATCTTGTATTTCCCGGATTTCTCTTTGGTGTTGCGTATTAATTTGATTCTGATTTTGTTTGAATTTCCTAATTTATTCGCACTCTTCTGTGTCAGTGATGGCTACAGGTTTTGTGTCATTCAGATTATCATCTACCTTCGTAGATAAGTTTGTGACCTGATCCGAAAGTTCGGCTACTTTCTCCGATAGTGAACACATTTCCTCAGTGTGTTTTTCTGAACCAAGTTTCAGAGTTTCCATTTGTGTTGAAATCGAATCTACTGTGTCCTTTAAGTTTTCCTGAGTTTTTGCAAGTTGCGTAACCAAATCGGTAGATGCAACTGAGTCAATTTTAGCCTACAAGGTCTCATGATTTTCATGAACAATAGTTTGCAGTTCTTTTATGGCTGCTTCGTGATTCTGTAATGCATTTTCATGACGCGAAAAAATAGGTTGGAAATGCTCACAAATTTGTGTTTTTACGTCATTACAGACTTTTTGACATTTCGATTCAATGTTATGTAACTCAGCAGTTAAATCTTCACGTGTTTGTTCGAGAGTTTGTTCCAATGAGTCTAACTTCTGAAGCTTTTGCTGTGTTTGTCTCTGATTTTGTTCCATTTGTTGCATTAATTGTAATAACAACGCATTAGTGTCTGGAATCTGTTCCTCTACGCTTTTCGGCAGTGCATTTGCACCGGCAACATTCACATTTTGACAAACAGAAAATGTGTCTTGACTTATTTGAGAAAACGGTGAGGACGCACAACCTGAATCTACAGTATTTGCAAAATTGTGTCCTATCATTTCGGATTCCTGAGGCGACCGATCGATCGATAATGCTTCCTTGTTCACTACCTGTTTCACTGCCTACACCATTATTTGCCGCCCGCTCCATTTCCCTATGCACAATTACCAAATTACTACTTCGAATGTCTGTTAATTCACTACACCGTGGTGCTGATAAGCTACGATCGTCGTCACTATTATTTCTCAGTTTACTTTGGAGCCTAGTGTTACGTTTTTCACACGCCATTATTGTCACAATATTTCACACGATAACACAGAAAAGCACAATTTGAAGTGCAAAAATAAGAGAACACATTAACATAGCACTGAACATAATATCTAGTTAATTGCAAGCGTAGCTGCGAAATACTTGGTGCAAATCTACATGCATGCCACAACTGTTTTACTGTACAACAATGAAAGGCTGCAACTACAAAGGAAATTCTCTCTACAATTACGTGCTAGCAATAAACAAAAGCTACACTAATTACACAAACTAGAAGAAAATATCAGAAGATTCCAGTGAAGTATCCTCGGCTAAGGGTCGTCATACGAAACGTCCCCTTTCAATAATTTATACACGACTGTGCTTAACCTGACACACAATATTATTTAGCGCAACGCAATCTGACTTTCAAAAATCCCTACAAAAGAATGGCCCTGACTAACATTAACCTATACCTTTCACAAATCACTTACCTCACTAAAATCTTCGTTACTGGAACTACTGCAATACAGCGAGCGCCACTACTGCCAGCTAAATAAAAGATTCAAACTACGGAAGGCACGAACTACTGATAGGCATAGTTAGCAAATGAAAGATTTTCGTAGAGAACAAACAATGTATTTACCTTAATAGTGTTCAAAAAGCGTAATATATATAGCAGTTCATGACAAATTACAAAACTCCGCCATCTCTCTCCCCACATCCACCACTGCTGGCGGCTCACCTCCAACTGTGCAACGCTACGCGCTGTTCACATCCAGCTGCCGCTGCCCAACACTACAATGGTAGACAACAATGCAAACTAGCCACAGGCTGCACACAGCACAGCCAGTGATTTTCATACAGAGCGCTACGTAACGTTGCCAATAAGAAAATATAAACAGCCTACTTACAACGTGTCTTTAAAGTAGTGGTTTCCTTTGCCTTCCGCCAAACTCTTACATTCTACACACCAACGTGAATAACCGTTTTGTTGCCAATTCCGCAATGATTTTACGGATTCTGCGGGACAGCTACGGTCGCAGGTTCGAATGCTGCCTCGGGCATGGATGTGTGTGATGTCCTTAGGTTAGTTAGGTTTAATTAGTTCTAAGTTCTAGGCGACTGATGACCTCAGAAGTTAAGTCGCATAGTGCTCAGAGCCATTTTACGGATTCTGATGGAATGTTATCTGTCCCTTCTGCATTATTCGATCTTAAGTCCTCCGAAACTTTCTCAAATTCTGATTCTAAAACTGGTTCCCATATCTCTTCTAAATCGGCTCCTGTTTCTTCTTATATCACATGTGATAAATCTTCCCCCTCATAGATTCTTTCAGTACGCTCTTTACACATATCCTCTGCATTTAAAAGTGGAATTCCCGTTGCACTATTAATGTCACCACCCTTGCTTTTGCTATTTAGGTCACTGATGGTTGATTTGGCATTCCTGTATTCTGAGTCTGTCCTTTCAAGAGAAACTTTTCTTTTTAAATTTCTTCACATTTTTCGTGCAGCCATTTCGACTTAACTTCCCTACACATCGTATTTATTTCATTTCTCATAGACTTGTATTTCTGTATTCCTGAGATTCCCGGAACTTTTTTGTACTTTCTCCTTGCATCGATCAACTGCAGTATATCTTCTGTTACTCATAGTTTCTTTGAAGTTACCTTATCTGTACCTATGTTTTTGTTCCGAACGTCTGTGATGGCTCTTTTTAGAGATGTCTATTGCTGTTCAATTCTAACGCCTTAGATAACTTAAAGCGTATCTCGTCATTCCTTAGAACTTCCGTATCCCACTTTTTTCCGAATTGATTCCTTCTGATTAATGTCTTAAGGTTCAGCCTACTTCATCGCAATTATATTGTTATCTGTGTCTATATATGGGTAACCCTTAAAACCCAGTATCTGATCTTGGAATGTCTGTCAGACCGTGATGTAATCTAAGTGATACCTTCCCGTACCACCCGGCCTTTTCCCAGTTTACCTCCTTCTCTTGTAATTCTTGAACAGAGTATTCGCTATTACTAGCTGTAATTTATTACAGAACTCAATTAGTCTTTCTCCTCTCTGATTCCTTGTCCTAATCCCATACCCTGTAACCTTTTCTTCTACTCCTTCCCCTACAACTGCATTCTAGTCCGTCGTGACTATTAGATTTTCGTCTTTCTTTGCGTACTGTATTACCATTTTGATATCCTCATATACTTTCTCTGTCTCTTCATCTTCAGCTTTCGACGTCGGCATGTATGCTTTAGCCATCGTTTTCGGTTCGTGTTGCTGTCGATTTTGATGAGAATAACTCTATCACTGAACTGTTCACAAAAACACCCTTCTGCCCTACCTTCCTATTCATAATGAATGCTACTCCCGTTATACCATTTTCTGCTGCTGTTGATAATTCTCTGCATTCATCTGACCAGAAATCCTTGTCTTCTATCGACTTCACTGACCCCTTATATATCTAGATTGAGCCTCTACATTTCCCTTTTCAAATTTTCTAGCTTCCCAATAACGGTCAAGCTTCTGATATTCCACGCTCCGACTCCTGCAATGTTATCCTTTGGTTGATTATTCAATATTTTTCTCATGGTCTCCTCTCCCTTGGCAGCTCCCTTCCCTAGATCCGAATGGGAAACTATTCCGGAATGTTTAGCCAATGGAGAGGTTGTCACTTTTTCAATTACGGGCCAAATGCCCTCTGAATGCACGTGACGTGTTTTTAATGCAGCGGTTTCCACTGCCTTCTGCATCCTCATGCAATTGATCATTGCTGATTCTCCCACTTTTCGAGGCAGTTTTCCACCGCTGGGCAAGTGCCTGAACCTCTGATCGCTCCTCAACTGTCTTCGACAAGGTCGTTGGCAGAATGAGGGTGACTTGTTATGCCGGAAGTCTTCTGTTGCCAATGCTGATTATTAATCAAAATTTAAGCGGTAGCGGCATTCGAACCTGAGATCGAGAACGTTTACATTACTAATCAAAGACTCTGCCAGTATATCACAGGTCACCTCCCTGACGTACGTTGGTTACAGAAAAACGAGGACAGCCAGTCCCCATACTAACATACTGCCATACAGCAGCCGTCCTGAGGCACGTAACATATAATACACATCCAGAACAGCTGGTTTTCTGAAACAAGGAAGTTTACTTGTAACACCACAGAGCAATGTCTATCTTTCAGAAACCACCTTAGTGCTCGAACCAGTCTCATTGATTAAAACAAAATCCCTTGCAAATAAGATAAAACTCTTAAAAGAGACCTTGAAATAACTTTATAGAATGTTACTAAGATGGTATAAGGAAGATAGGAGCAGCATTGCTCAAACATTTACAGGAACGACCGTGCAATAGAAACCGACTAACGTGAGACCACAAAAATTTTTTGATCATATCAGAGTGGTGAGAATCTGTTTCACGAACTACATACTGAAAAGGAAAACAAACATTTAATAAAATAGTAATTACAGGAGAAAAGCCTTTTAACAAAATTAATCACTCTAAACTTAAGACAATTTTATCATATTATACATAAAAGGGAACAACCGCCACAAGTAGCGCTGCTGGAGTGTTCCCCGGAACAGGCAAACATCACATTTTTGGTTCTACTACTTTGCAGTGGAAGATGCTCAAAATGAATAATCGAGGCACGAAGTATGCTTAAATGACTGCAGCAAATTGATTCTCCACTTATCATGAAGCCATAGTGAAATCAAAACAGCGGAATAGACTCTTCTGTGCCGCATCTATGACAAAGCAGAGTTAATTTGGTTGAATAGAATCTTACTTCCGCACAACGCCACAAGCTAAGACACAAAATCCAAGCCGGCAGGCGAATACGCTTCCCACTATGAAGACGACACTGCAACAAGTCAACGCAAATACACTAGCGGAACATATAACATATTTAGTCAAACATGGAGTTTCCCACAGTATCTCTTGGCCATCACTGAGCAGTCTGTCAGCAGATTTCCATGAGTTTCACTCCCCCGTCCCAAGACCCACCGTCATGGTTCGGTCCGTGTCTACTGTCTTGGAGCCTGCGTGCGCTGCCCCTGCCACCTAACAGCGAGTCAGATCCCACGGGCCAGCAATAAACTTTCTGTAATCGACACCGACAGTCTCAGTTTTCTCAATTTAAGAGAATAATCTGATTCCTGGGAGCGGGGTTATTGCAATTAACCCATTTCATTTAATCTCAGTCATAGGCCAATAACATTTGCTGCAACTGGTAAAAACTTAAACAAAATATTTCTTAAAACCGATGTGACTTGCATAGCAAGCGACTTACGTTGTCGCGTAGCTTTCCTGGTTAGGCTATGAAGGACTATGAAGTTGTGTTTTGCTATATAGGTGGTGTCTGTTGTATACGGTGGCCAAATTTAACGTTTAAGGTATTGTTGTTTCACTAGCTGTAACAGAAGCAGCTTGAGCACGCAAGCTGTATGAAGCATTATGACGAATTCCTTCAGCCATTACGTATTATCCATACAGTCCCAGTTTCTGCCCATGCAATTGCCACATTTCTGGAGACCTGAGGAAAGACACTGGCGATCGTGGAATTGCTCCAGACGACGTACACGTCTGCGTAGAATCATGTTTCCGTAAGTAACAGCACACATTTTCCCTGAAGCCACTGGCCGTTTTATCTCATACCGTGGTAAATGTATTAATAGTTACTACGATTATCTTTGAAGTAATTGCTTACTTACAAGGTCAATTCAGCTTCAAACACTTTTATCCTCAATGACCACATTTTCAATTGAATCCTTCATTTCATTTAAAATAGCTTTTTGTTGTTGTCTTCATAAAGAAGACTGGTTTGATGCAACTCTCCACCCTAGTCTATTCGATGTAAGCCTCTTCCACTCTTCGTAGCTACAGGGTCCTGCTCCATTTTAACATGCTTACTGTGCTCAGCCTTGTTCTGTCTCCATACTTTTCAATCCTAACATTTCCCTATATCAGCGCGTGGACTAAAAGTGTTGGGGGGGGGGGGGGGGGAGTGAAAGCGTTTAGCACATTTTATTTTAAAAAAAACGTTTTTACAATTTGTAGGCACTTTCGGCGTTTTGATTATTTATACATAGGGTTGCTAATGTTCTTGTATCTACACCTGTTGATCGGCTGTTGATAAAACCATAACTGAGGTAAAGTGATTGTCTTAGCAGCTATTGATGTTCCAAACATTCCTTTGCTAAAAATTTAACGGCTATAGAGCGGCTTGTGTCGACAAGACACTGCACATCAGATTTCAATCATCACTTTTTTGAAACACCGGAATCGTCTTCCATTGGCATGCATGAGTTTTAAATTTGACTTACACGTGCGTATTAACTTCCTCTCTGATGGTGTAAAAGCATTGCATCCTGCAGCGTCATCGTCGGGCCCGACCACTCTTCAAACAGCAAGGTAACAACACAAGTGAAAAAAAGACCACAGCTCAAAAGTTCGTCTGACGTATAAGGTAGGTTAATTGGTACGAAACTGCACTACAATTCAGGCCAACGGCACTGTGGACATGTTACATGAGGGGAAGGTCGTCACAGCTCCTCTTAACAAAATTTCACCCCTTCTTTTACGCCTCTGCGATAGCGCTTAGTACCGAGACCCCCGGCGTTGAAATCACACGGTTGTGATTGTGGCTGAGAAAAGCATTCCAGTCATTCCGCCTCTCAGTATACCCAACATTTCACCACAAGCATGGAAATTCTTCGTTCGCCGTCTTCGTTTCTTCGGCACTTGGAGAGTGGTACACGATGACAGCCAGGGACAGACAAACATCTCGAAACACTCCGCCGTCCAATAGTATAGGATATATGTCTATGATGCTGTAACAGCCTATCTTCCCGTCGCGAAACGTTGGCCGTCTGCCTTTTCGGATCATGACATCTACATCTGTACCAGCAAATTACGTAAACAATCAACTTACTTATGTAAACCTGGCATAAGGTTTCTCAATCAAGCTATCACTTCGTCTGGGGTGTTGATTCCTAAACGTTTCGTGGTCGAAATCAGCAGTTCGCTGCACGTTGAGCAACAGGAAGACATTATTGATACACTTTGACCGTGCTGACACACTCGGATGTTTACACCATTTTCTGAGGACAATGTAGTTCTGCATTCTCCTCTTTGGAATGCAGCGCGACCGCAATTGTTGCTCTCATCAGCGGGTTGGAACCACCAGCCATTTGACTAAATTTGAACGTAACCAGTGGCAGCAAAGACTTGTTATGCTTTTTCATCCCTCCTATTTCGTTTCCTACAGTCGTGTGATCACAGGTGGTTGCGACGTTTACATATGAGTGAATAAATCGGTAAAGGATCCCTCTAAAACACCCCAGTTCGGCAAACCATCGGGGGGCACCCAGCTACTTTTATTGACAGTTTTAAACATGAACTTGTATACAAACTACCTGTAAAGTAGTCAGAGGCTCCTACGGGTAGGCAAATAATTGACACCCCTACTAATCCAGTTGCCTACCTGCAAGCGTCTCGAAATACTGTACAGGTGGTTTCTGCACACGTTCAGTTTTAAAATTTCGAATAGATGTGGACGGATGCCCAACGGGGTTGTGTTAGAGAGAACCTTCGCCGAATTTACTCATGCGCCTGTCAAAGACCGCAAATAGTAAGCATAAGAACCCTCTGCTACCACGGGTCACGTCCAAATTTCGTCTAAGGGCTTTTCACGGTCGCTAATGGTTCTAACTTGTGCACTAGAGCAAATCTTACGATCGCGCTGTGTTTCTTAGGCAACAGCTCATGTTAAATGGTATTGTAGCCTGACAACGTCCTCAAAGAGATGTGGAAGCGTCTGAAGATGTCGGAAGTGTCAAAATTTGTCAAGAACTTCTTTTTGTACTCATCGCTCTACGAACAGTCGTTTTCCACCAGGAACTGTGTGTTGTGTGATTGACGTCCTTGGTGCCTCTCCCTGCGGCCTTTTCGTATCGACTCTGAGTGGCGGTGTTTCTGGAATGCATTCCTCGGCCACTCATAAGAGAAGAACGAGATTTCAATTCTGGGCTTCGTGGTTCTAACCTCCATCGCAGAGTGTCAAAATAAGTGATGACATGTGGGTAAGAGGGACTGTGACGATCTTACCATCATGTGAGACGTCCACTGTGACTTTGGACAGAGTTGCCCTGAAGTTTTGTACCAATATGACATCATTATCCTACCTCAGACCTCACATGAACTTCCGAGCTGTAGCCTTTTCTTCGGATGTGTGGACACCTCGCTGTTTGAAGGGTTGTCGAGCCTGAGGCTAACTCCGCATCGCCCCATATTTTTGTATTATTAAGGTGGAAGGTTGTACGCACTTTTGAACTTCCAACTTATGCCTCACAACGGTTTGGAATCACAGTTTTTCGAAGAAGTGATACACCAGTTCTGCTGCACAGCGTATTAGAAATGGAAATACACAGATAAGCGAAAAATCTGTTGTATTTTTAAATTCTAAATAAAAAAATGTTCTATCGTAATCGATGATACTGGAAGCAGGCAATAATGATTTCAGTAAGAAAGTATTGCAACTGCGTGTTTTAATGCCGGTGTTAAGGAATCTACTCGAAATTTCTATTGACGCGAAAGTTTAGTGTGACGTGTCACCATCAAGTTTTAATTATTACCTAGAAAGGAGAAATTACGTAATTAATTTCTTCTTGTTAGCAAGTGTATGACTGCAATTTCCGTAAGCATCGAAGTCCCCAAGCGACAGTAAAGTAGCACTCCACTAGAGAACCCAAAACGACACGTCGCATTCCACTGATGCAGTATCGTGAGTTATTTCGTTTTGGGGAGTTGCAGAAGTGCTGTACGCGCGTCGTGCCAATCCAGACGGCTGAAGGAGAGAGCAGGCAGTCGTTCATCTGCAAGCAAACAAAAATTAATTACGTGACATTATTTTACCAATCTATAATTAAAAGTTTATTATTACATCTCGTGCGCAAGCTCACAGAACCACGGAATTTGAGAATAAGTTTCTGAAACGCATCGTACACCGCACGAAAAAGAAGAACCGTGAACGGTGTAGCATTTTATTATTGGAATGGTTTTTCGTAAATTAATATGTTAACTTAGTTCTTTGCTGCACTTTCGCATGATTGAGTGTTCGTCATTGGACACTATAGTTGAATGCGTTAAGCATCATATCGGTGCTCTAACTAGAGCCTCGCTCTGTACGTACGTGTCTGAATCGACCACAGGAAGATGGAAATGGCCAGAGGAAGCATTGACGGCTGCGGACGGGAAGCACTTTGTCGGCGCCGGGCCGCCGGCTGATGGATAGCCGCTGCCGGCGGATTTCCGTAATGGGTTGGCGGCCCTGCTGCAAAACAAGCACTTGAGCGGCGTGCCGTGCCGGCCGCGGCCAGGGCGGGCCACGCAACAGTTGTTGGTTGCCGCGGCGCACGCCATCCGTCTGCGGTGGCCGCCCCTCGGTTCTGGGCGAGCGCGGCGCCGGTCGCCGGCAGCAGTTGCCTGCCACCGGCAATTGTCGAGGGCGGCGGCTGGTGGGCGGCGGGGTGCCGGGGAAGCAGCCGAGTCAGGCAGCCCTGCCTGGAGAACAGCTAGCGTCGCTTCACGGCCACAGACTGCTCGCAGATTCCGTATTCAGGAAAAGAAAGGCAAGGCAAGACTTTCACTCGCCAGATATCCTTCCATGAGAAATGACGGAATCGCTACTAAATTGGTAATTTGTGCTAAGACCTTACGCGACCAAACTGCTAAGGTCATCGGTCCACATTCTACTTCGGAAGCGGGTAACGTTCAGTGGGTCCACTGTCGGCAATCTTGTGTTCGTCGCGATTATGAAACCTCCTGGCATATTACAACCATGTTCCGCACCGAGACTCGAGCTCCGAACCTTTGCCTTTCGTGAGCAAGTGCTCTATCGACTGCGCTACCCAGGCACGATTCACGAAGCCTCCACACAACTTTACTTCCTCACCAAAGGCAAAGGTCTAGAGTTCGAGGCTTGGCCCGGCATACAGGTTTATTCTGCCAGGAAGTTTAATATCAGCACTCACTTGGCTGCAGGGTGAATATTTCATATCAGTGACAGCGAACGTTACTGAAATGTTTCGCCATTGAGTTAGTAGATTACTCTGTCTGGCGACAGTTATCTTTCGGTTATGTCCTTCCAAGGTCTTTGCTTGCCGATATACGTATACGGGATTCGCTGGCCCAAGACGGAGGCACAAAGTTTGAGGATTGGCGGTAGCCTCGCACTACGGGCGTGGACTGTGCGGCTGGTCCCGGCGGAAGTTCGAGACCTCCCTCGGGCATGGGGGTGTGTGTTTGTCCTTAGGATAATTTAGGTTAACTAGTGTGTAAGCTTAGGGACTGATGGCCTTAGCAGTTAAGTCCCATAAGATTTCACACACATTTGAACATTTGGTAACGTCGCGACAAGAGGCAGTCACAAGGTCCGAGCGGCCGAATCCACGAGCTGCGAAAGGAGGGCCCGCTCGGAGCGAAGATACGGGAGTACTTCACAGGGGTCGGCGTCGACTACAAGCAGCAGACCGACATTGCGTCCGTTGGTTGACAACATTCGTGTCGGACGACTGCTCGTGGCCTGGATGCGCTCTTCGGCACTACTCAGTAACCGCTCTGACGCACCATGGATCCATGGAACTGCTTGCTGATAAAGGGGATAAAGGGGAGTAACATTTTGTAATCCTCGTGGTGATTTGTTTCATAGTCTGCCTGGCCGCCATATTACTTTCTTATTTCTACCCGACACTCAGAGTTTTACGCGGTCGGTTCTCTGGTCGTAAATATTGTGGTTGGCAGGAGAGCCAACACCGTGTTACTAGAGGAAGCCGGAAAGCATGCGCTTTAGCTCACGCAGGCTGGCGTGAAGTCTGGAACAGGACAAGGAAATTAGAATTTAGAAAAAAACGAACGTAACTGGTGGAATACTTAACTTTAATCCATTAATGGTGAACGTCGCTCTTGACGTTACATGATTCACAGTATCAATAGTAACTGGTAATGGCGTCTTACTAGGTCGTAGCAAATGACGTAGCTGAAGGCTATGCTAACTATCGTCTTGGCAAATGAAAGCGTATTTTGTCAGTGATGGTTCAAATGGTTCAAATGGCTCTGAGCACTATGGGACTCAACTGCTGTGGTCTAAGTCCCCTAGAACTTAGAACTACTTAAACCTAACTAACCTAAGGACATCACACACATCCATGCCCGAGGCAGGATTTGAACCTGCGACCGTAGCGGTCGTGCGGTTCCAGACTGTAGCGCCTTTAACCGTTCGGCCACTCCGGCCGGCTTTTGTCAGTGAACCATCGCTAGCAAAGTCGGTTGTACAACTGCGGCGAGTGCTAGGAAGTCTCTCTAGACCTGCCGTGTGGCGGCGCTCGGTCTGCAATCACTGATAGTGGCGACACGCGGGTCCGACGTATACTAACGGACCGCGGCCGATTTAAAGGCTAACACCTAGCAAGTGTGGTGTCTGGCGGTTACACCACAGTAAACATAGGCAGTAGTATTGTACTAAGACACTAGTGGTGGTTTGAAAATTTGTCGTGCTATTATATTGCCTATTCTTTCTGGTTTGTAACCGGTCATTAATGTTCTAATTATTCAGCTGTTGGTCGTAAATACAGCCGGAACAATTGTACCAAGGCACAGATTGCCATTAAACAAATGAAGGACCCTGTGGTTAGATTTAGCTGTTAACCGGTTCAGTTCTTTAATTGTAATTGCATTTCTCAGTCGTTACTTATAAGCTGAACAACCTGCTGTACTAAGCTGTTCTTTTCTGTGTTTGAAAGACCGGGTCATTATTGATGTACTCTGGCTGGATCTTGTGGTTCCGCCGAATGAGTTCTCTTGTAATAAGTGCTCACAAGTAATGTTTTAAGACGTTCCTTCAGAGCGGTTTTAATAACTTACAGTCAAACTTCCTGGCATATTAAAATTGTGTGCCAGACCGAGACTCGAACTCGGGACCTTTGCCTTTCGCGGGCAAGTACTCTACCAACTGAGCTACCCAAGCATGACTCACGCCCCGTCCTCACAGCTTTACTTCTGCCAGTACCTCGTCTCCTACCTTCCAAACTTTACAGAAGCTCTCCTGCGAACTTTGCAGAACTAGCACTCCTGAAAGAAAGGATATCGCGGAGACATGGCTTAGCCACAGCCTGGAGGATGTTTCCAGAATGAGATTTTCACTCTGCAGTGGAGTGTGCGCTGATATGAAACTTCCTGGCAGATTAAAACTGCTTGCCGCGAAACGCAAAGGTCCTGAGTTCGAGTCTCGGTCCGGCACACAGTTTTAATCGGCCCGGAAGTTTCATATCAACGCACAGTCCGCTGCAGAGTGAAAATCTCGTTCTGGGAACTTATAATCAGTTTAACTTTGAAAATATTAACAGCCAACTGTCACCAGGGCTTTATTCAAAATAAAATCGTCAGAAGGGACGGGGTGGGATTCAGTCGCACCTCGGTTGCCACGAAGTAAACCTCGTTTATCATTTTCGTATTGTTTGCTAGCCGTTTAAACTTAAAGCATAGGTTAACATCTTAACCCCGAACCTTTCGACATACAGCTTTCAAATTAAAAGTTAAGTCATCTGTTTTGAGTAATTGAATCACTCTTGTCATCAATGGTGCTTGTATAATTTTCATGTGATGCAGAAGGGCATTTAATAACACAGACTGGGTCCACCGCTGTAATAAACAGCGCTGTTTCACCCGATTACGGGCGGGCTGCATGTCTGACCATCTTGTAATCATTGTCATATTGTTCGCTGTTTTTCAATACAGCACTTTAGATTTCTTTTAAAGAATTAAAAGCTTATTCAACTTAAGATTCAAGGTCAAAAGAATTTTGCTAATTTGTTCATTTGTTAAACAAAATGTTATGGTTAAATGCTTCGATTATCTATAAATCCCAGTATATATATTGTTAAATAAACAGGTTGTGTGGAAAGAAAGTTATATTGGTGGGTCCTCCTTTCCACGTTTCCCTTAATTCCAGTAAGTACCACGTATCAGTTGCATAGTGTAGTTCTTCACTCTGGAGATAGTGGAGAAAACAGAAAAAGTGAAACAAATGCAGACACATACCCACACACCCACAACCACATCCACACCCACACCACATCCACCCACCCACCAACACACACACACACACACACACACACACACACACACACACACACAATCTCCCACTTGAGTTTATGATTTAACTAACGTTAGGCACAGCCGAACATTCCCAGTCCTGAAATATCCAGGTAACTAACTTCTCCACCTTAAGTGCCACCCTGTGTGGCCGAGCGGTTCTAGGCGCTTCAGTCTAGAACCGCGTTGCTGCTACGGTCACAGGTTCGAATCCTGCCCCGCGCATGAATGTGCGTGATGTCCTTAAGTTAGTTAGGTTTAAGTAGTTCTATGTCTAGGTGACTGATGACCTCAGAAGTTAATCCCCGCAGTGCTTAGAGCCATTTGAATCGTTTTTGTGTTGAAACCGGTTATCTACTAAACAGTATTTAAGTAATTTTGAATTATTTCTACAACAGAGTGATCGCCCCACTACGCACTATGTGTTCACTGCGAAAAGATCTATACGGTTGCAGAAGACAAACTGTGAAAATATAGTAACTATAACGTGAAACATAGAAAGGACCATGATAACTACTGCTTATGGTGATAAGGTACACATATTGACGGAAAGAATCCCAACACCATGAAGGAGTTGTGCTATGTAAACGAAATTTGATAATCGTGTTTCTAAAACTGATAAATGATTTATGTTCAGGTTTTGAGCCAGTCGCACAGTGGCTGGTAGCGCCACTATGAGGATGCAAATCGGATTTGTTCCAATTGCGCGCTGTAACGGTCGTGAGCGTTAGTTACCTTTGAGAAAGGACGTGGTGATTTGATGTTAGATTAGAATCCCTTTAAGGCGACAAGGGACGCCATTATTAACACTGTGCCGTCCGACGACACCACAGTGGTGTCGTGCGCGTAATAGCAGTCAACCGCTGACGTCACCACAGTGGTGCCGTGAGCATAGTATCGCGCAGTGGCCGGTGGCAGCACTTTAGTATCTATGGCATTCTGTTGGTGTTTTGTTTAGGTAACAATAAGTTACACACTCAACAAGGTTTTTTTTTTTTGTATAAGTACTTGTGCCCTTTAATCATGGCGGACGGAAGAGACAATTGGATTATTTACGATGAATGCGCGGACGTCATGTCTGACGTTCCGGATGACTTCGCCGATTGGGAAGAAGACATTGAATATCAAAAAAATGAATTTGGAGCAGAACCGTAGGAAGATAGTGAAATATGTCCAAGAAGATTGGGGTGAACGCTACGGTTGCCAACTGAATCGGCTGAATCAGACGAAGAAGACAGTGCACAATGGTCAGGCTTAGATTTACCGAGGACAAATAATAAAATTGTACCCTGTTCCAAACGTATTACCCAAAGATGCACATAGCGTCGAGGATATCGTACAGTTATATATTGGGAACGATCTATTTGAATATATTACCTACGAAACCAAAAAGTGCTACAGTCAAAATTACAATAGAAGGAAACTGGATATAAAAAAAATGCCAAATTTACGGGTTCCGAACTTAGAAAATGGATTGGCCTTGCTATCCTTATGGAAACTGTAAGAAAGCCGGCCGGTGTGGCCGAGCGTTTCTAGGCGCTTCAGTCCGAAAGTGCGCCACCGCTACGGTCGCAGGTTCGAATCCTGCCTCGGGCATGGATGTGTGTGATGTCCTTAGGTTAATTAGGTTTAAGTAGTTCTAAGTTCTAGGGGACTGATGACCGCAGATGTTAAGTCCCATAGTGCTCAGAGCCATTTGAACTGTAAGAAAAGCAAGGGTCGATGATTATTGCTCAACAAATCCGTTGATAGACACACCAATATTTCGCAGAACGATATCCCGCAACCGATTCAGACAAATATTATCATTTTTACATTTTTCCGACACCAACAATAAAATGTATAATGCCGACCGGCTTGTCAAAGTGCAATTGGTAATTGACTATTTTTTCCAAAAAGTTTAAAGAAATGTTTAATCTAAGTCAAAACATCTCAACTGATGAAAGAATGATACCGTGGCGTGGACGGTTAAATGTTAAAGTTTACAATCCGTCGAAAATTACGGAATACGTCATACTCTTTCGGATGCTGTGTGATTCGAGTACGGGATACATTTCCTCATTCAACGTATATTCCGGCTCTGGACAACCTTTAGCAAATACAGTGATGGAACTATTGACGCCTTTTGATGGAAAGTGGCATCTCCTCTTCATGGATAATTATTATAACAGTGTAGAACTTGCAGAGAAGTTACATGAAAAGAAAATCCGAGTTTGTGGAACGATTCGGCAAAATAGAGGATTTGCGGAAAATTAAAGCGCACAAAATTCGTGTTTGAAGCCTGTCATCAGCGGAAACGTGACAAGCGGCCGGTGACAAGCTAAGTAATCCGACTTGCCGGCGTTGATATACATCAACGGAGTCGGATGAAAATGTGTGCCCCAACCGGGACTCTAACCCCGGATCTCCTGCATACATGGCAGACGCTCTAGTCATCTGAGTCACCGAGGCCACAGAGGATAGTACGACTGCAGGGATTTATTCCTTACACGCTCTCCGTGAGACCCACATTACCTGCTTAGTGTACACACACTACATTCGTAGTGCCCCTGCCCATTAGTCATTCACATAGAGTTTCGTTAAGGTCGTGTAATAAGGATAAGATGGCTTAATGTTCATTCCGCGGTGTTGCAGGAAGTCTTGGCATGCATTAAGCCACTGTGCAAAATTTCTGGCAGCAGTGGTCACGGGAAGGTACGATCGCACAAGAAAACCGAGCTCTGGACGGCCACGTGCCACTACCGAGAGGGATACTCTGACGTAACGTACTGCATCTGCAGCAGCAACAGTTGGCTCGATAACGACACAACGAACTGCTACAAATCGGTTACTTCAAGGACAACTCCGATCCAGACCTGCTTTACTGTGCATTCCACTGTCACCAGACTACCGCGATATGCGACTTCAGTAGTGTCACGCGAGAGCTCATTGGAAGCCTGTTGTCTTTTCTAATGAAAGCCGGTTCTGCCTCGGTGTCATTGATGAGCGTGTTTTAGTTGGAAGGAGGCCGAGTGAGAGATTGGTACGAATAGTTCTGCTGCCTAGTCACACTGTACCTCTACCTGGATTTAGGATCTTTGGTGCGATATCGTGTGACAGTAGGAGTACCCACAGACTGACATCTGGCACATGTGCGACAGTATGCATTCACGTTTGCATTCAACATTTCGGCGGTTCACTGGTTGTTAATGTACCAGCATTTGTTTTGCCATAATTTTTCCCACGCCTTCATTAATCAGTGATCTTCCAATAATTTATTCTCGAAATTGATTACTCTGCATTAATTAAGTCTTGGTTTGGGATTTTTTCCGTCACTGTTCCTCTAAAACTTTGTCTACTTTTCAGATTAGCGAATATCTCCTTAAAATTGAAATATCAATTTTTACAAACACTAAAGGGCAATTATGCTGCTTAAGAGAAAGAAATTTAAAACCCATTGATGATGCTTAAACTTCAGCCAAATATGTGTTGGTAAGCAAAAAGAAAAAAAAAATTCTCAAGGCGGACTCCCTCCAAAAACAAATTTATTTGTGAGCAAACACGGAGTGAAAAGCTTCAGTCTCATGATGATTGTATTGGGACATGGTAACGTATCTGATAAGATAAGTACTCTCATCAAAAAAAGTTTTTCATCACCTCGGTTCCCAGATCTCCTGAAGATAGACGTCGACTGTCGATATTGTTTCACAGTAATAGTCCCTTTGACTGTTCACAGATGACACTAAACCTGCCCAAGGATGTAAACAACCATGCACGAGCAACGCCTAATAGATGGAGGGAGTCCGACAGCCGATCAGTTCCAGTCATTCCACCAGGAAGGAGGTACACGTCTAGTGTTGTCTGTAGTTTAAACATGCCTTGACACTCAATACCGCGGTTCGATCCCGTCCGCATTGTTACTTCGTGCCAGGAAGGGCTCTCAACAAAGGAAGTGTCCGGGTGTCTCGGAGTGAACCAAAGTGATGTTGTTCGGACATGGAGATACAAAGAGACAGGAACTGTCATGACATACCTCGCTCAGGCCGCCCAAGGGCTACTACTGCAGTGGATGGCCACTATCTGAGGATTACGGTTCGGAGCAACCCTGACAGCAACGCCACCATGTTGAATTATGCTTTTTGTGCAGCCACAGGACATCGTGTTACGACTCAAACTGTGCTCAATAGGCTGCATTATCCACAACTTGACTCTCGACGTGTATGGCTAGGTCCATCTTTACAACCACGGCACCAAAAAGCGCGGTACAGATGGGCCCAAAAAATGCCGACTGGACCGCTCAGGATTGCCATCACGTTCTCTTCACCGATGAGTGTCGCATGTGCCTTAAACCAGACAATCTTCGGAGACGGATTCAACCCGCTCAGGCAGAACGCCTTAGACACACTGCCCAGAGAGTGCAGCAAGGTGGAGGTTTCCTCCTGTTTTGGGGTGGCATTATGTGTGACCGACGTACGCCGCTGATTGTCATGGAAGGCGCCGTAACGGTTGTACGATACGTGAATGCCATCCTCCGTTTCCATATCGGCAGCACCCCCATCATGCTCATCTTGTGAATGACGTCCTTCAGGATAACGACATCGCTCGACTAGAGTGTCCAGCATGTTCTTGACATGAACCCTGTCGGACATGCCTAGGACAGACTGAAAAGGGGTGGTTATGGACGACGTGACCCACCAACCACTCTGAGGGATCTACGCCGAGTCGCTGTTGACGAGTGGGACAATCTGGACTAACAGTGATTTGATGAACTTGTGGATAGTACGCCACGACGAATAGAGGCATGTGTCAATGCAACACGACGTGCTACTGAGTATTAGAGGTACCAGTGTGTACAACAGTTATGTCCACCATCTGTAAAGGTCTCGCTGTATGGTCTTATAGCATGCAATGTGTGGTTTCCATGAGCAACATAAAGGGCGGAATTTGATGTTTATGTTGACCTCTATTCCAATTTTCTATACAGATTCCGGAAAACTCGGACCAGAGGTGATGCAAAACCTTTTTTGAGGTGTGTGCGCAGTTCTAAATACTAGGTTTTACTTTACCGTCTCAAGTAGCCTACAATTTTGTACCAGTTGGAGATGCAATGTTATGAAATATATCCTTATCATTGAGCCATCGTAGACAAGGTAGGTTTTTATACTTGAATACCTCTCAGTTATTTATGAAAAAGATATTAGGTTGCTTTATATTTTTCATGTGTCTTGTATATTATTTTAATACGAATTGCCCCTGGGTCATACACAAGGCTCTTCCACCTCTTCTTCCTTCCACGCAGATTAATATTAATGACAAAGCAAAGATAATGGTTAAACATGTCTTATTGTATATTCCTTTAGTAATTCTATACGTTGAGTGCTAGTGTACCAAATCATATGATATATGAATCTGTGAGCTTCACTTAAAGTGAGTGTTAACGTGGCAGCGGTTACGTTTAGATGGTATGCAAGATTTTCTCCTGCAGTTTGGGAGGTTTGGTGATTGGTGGTCTCCTGCTGAGGATGTTAATGAATATAACTTTTTATATATACTTCAATACCTGTCAGTTTTATGGAATTGTCATGTTTGCTTTAAATTCCTAGGTTCTTATAATTAGCATTCATTATCTTATTTCTGATATGATTTTGTATTGGGCACATTAGATAAAGTTATTCTAGGTGCAATGCCTGGACCTTTGGACTTTTCCTGTAAGGAAAGAATTGTTTGGATACGGGGCTCTTTGTGGGCAGCTTTATTGAAGACAAGTTTTTATGTACACATAAAATGCCAGTCAGTTTTTCCTACAAATTGTCATGTATGTTTCTAAATATTCTAGTCTTCCATAATTATTTTTCATGATCTTAGATGCACTACTCTCTTGTGGTGATGCCTCCCCCTTCTACATGCAAAAGAGTGACAATGCAAATATAAAGTTCTGGTATTAGATGCTGTAGATTCTTCTGTAATACGGCAATATAGCCTCTTAGGTACCAAATCATGTCTGAGATGATTTGTTAATGTTACGTATGAGAAGTCTATTATATGTGAACGTTTTTTAATTACAGAACGAATGTTTTTGCTGTGATTATGGGGACGTTTGTGGTTGGGGCTTCTCCTTTTAGAGTCCACTATCGAAAATAAGTGTTAGTCATATTTATAGTCCTCATCTTAGCCTTATTTTACACCCTTTGAGCAAAACTGTGTTTTAACTTTTTTGAACGTAGTATGTGTTTTCCATTGAAAGTTCTTTAACTTCTTTTTTGAAAACAGAGTGTTTCCCAGTAACAAATATTTAAATGTTAAAAACAATATTTTGATGAATTCCTGTCAATGATTTTTTGTGTTTATTTCTTGTACATAACAGATACTGGTTACAGTACATTGCTTCAAAATATGCCTAATGTTAGGTATTTTTAAGATTGTATATGTGACATCCGACTGATTAACATATGTCCTATGGTAGTATTTTATTTTTTCTATTTCACACCCAGTTCTGATAGTTAGGCATGAACCCTGAGATCCATTTCCGACCCAGCACATCCCTTAGTATCCTATATCTTGTAAGGTTTTATTATAGACGACAGTTCCTAGAGGTGTTCTGTAATTTTGATAAAAATAAATAAAGAAAATAAAAATAATATATATATATATATATATATATATATATATATATATATATATAAATGGTAATAAACTAATGTTTACAAAAACCTCCCCCTACACCTACCACTCCGTGTGTGGAATTAAAAGTGTGATACTCTTTTTATCTCTATGTTCAAGAGGAATGCAGGTTACTGTCATAAAGTATTTTGGCATAGGATACTGTGTGAGTTTGGCTTTGTTGTTGTTCATACAGTACATGTAATTTTGTAATGCATCATTTTTGAACTTATGTTTACTTGCTACTATATGCTGTTTTGGATTTTATCTGTTAACTTATCAGCATCCTAACCCAGTAATAGGTCCTAGATATTTATTTTTCGGCAGTTACAATGTTGTGGAATATACAAAATTCGCCTGTGTGGCTTTATCTGATGTCAGTATATGGGTTTCTGTGATTTATGACGACTTCTTTTCGGCAGTTATGACTTATTGTCAGTCGTCAGTGTGGCATTACCTGATGTGCTTCGTTTGTACGTATGTAGTTGCACGATGTATCTCACTAATGTACAGTGTTTACATGGAACCAAATGTTACAGTGTACCTCTTGTTAAGTTGCTACTGCTATTTCTAGCAGGTACAAATCTTTGATATGGCATTGCCTTTGATTGAATCCTTGAATGTGTTGCCTCATTACATCTGTTAGTGTGTTATTAACCGTTCTTGTTAACTTTGCTTCTTCACGAAAAATATTGCGCATAGCTATTAATGTAAAAAATGTTTAACTACTATAGTGGGCTCAAAATAGCAAATTACACTTATTATGGTATAACTCTCCAGCCGTTTAAGCCAGTAAGTGATGCACTATTTCACCTTGTATTTACCTGTAAACTGTGTAATATCTATTGATTTGATTATTCGTTTTAGGCTTGTGCTTAATAACGGTCATTTGACCGAAACTAGTAGCGGAGCGAATTATGGAAAAAAAGGACAGCCGAAGGTTCACCATCAATTTTAACAATTATTTGGCGGCTAGATATCCCCACCTCCAAATACATACAAATTATATGGATAAGATGACTCGTGCTCGCACTGCCGACTGTAAATTACCGCTACATGTTGTGCTCGTGCGTCAGACCGAGAACGAGAATCTGGGGTAATTCAAGGAAAACACGTGGAAGGGTTGCCCAACTTGATGCTCTTTTATCATTCCCAAACAAATACTTTCATTTAATAACAGTTCTGCTATGAGCTAACTGACCGTTACGTAAATTCTTAGGAAATACCTACAAACAGTCAAGAATTTTAAATTAAATTCAGAAAGTGTAAGACTATTTGCTTAGTACTTAAAAATACTTGTAGTAATCTGAAATGCCAACTGCGCAACACAATGGTGGTCCAATTACCAAAAGTTAATCAATTAAATAAACCTGTAGCGGCACTCTGTCTCCGCAACTAGAACACAACTGTGAGATAATTCCACAACAGGACTTGATATAAGTTCAACAAACACTAAATAAAAGACATTAAAATGCATAGATCTCCACTGGGTTATCACCTCTCATATAGAAAATGTATGGACAAACTTTTCAAAGGTTACCCACATGTAAGACCGGAGCAACTGTAGTACTTTATTGATTGGCCACGAGCCTGTATAACACAAAACATGTTAAGTATTTAACTAAACCGACGGGCCCGTGAATCACAATTAAAACGATAAAGACATCTTAAACACTTAATGCTCAGTTTGCCAAAAGACTTTCGTCACGCGCCCACGTTGGCCTTGCAATAACTTACTTCCAAATCCGGCGACACCCCATCGTGGCACTATATCAAAAGAATAAGAACGCTCAACTTGAGACTGAAACGGGAGTTTCGCAGAATCAAGTGTGACGCGCCAACACTTAGGCTTCCTGCTATGACGGGAAAGTCGCCGAGGCAGCAGTAAAACGTTTCCCTGACCCGGAACAGCAGAACAGCAACGCGTCAACCGGCGCTATCAACATGTACCAAACAACAAACATCAAAATAAGTTGGATAAAAATTAACATTCGCAGTAATACTTGACTGAACTATGAAAACTTCCGTACGGGAGCGGCCCGCGCATAACACTAAAAGTTAAACTTCTAGCTATAAGAAGCAGCAATGTACACCGTTATTTAAAAGAATAATTACATAGTAACATAAACTAGATTTAAAAGGTCAAGGTACACCTTCATTGGGGCTTCTTACGGGCTCATGGGCACTGTAACTGGGATAGGCACCAAATGGCAGGTGACCGGCTACACTGTACACCTGTAATCCGAAGGTTTCCTCAACACTGAGTAAGAGAGTTTGCAAATACAAGCACGAATACACACGTGGCCTACCCGTGTGTACGTTTAGGCTAAGTGCACACAACTTTAGTTACAGGCGAAATCCAATAACACGCCCCAGGAAGGGCAATGACATATACAACAAACGCAAATTACAGTCAACCGTATCAAATACTCAATAATAACAAACCATGAGTCAGATTAACATTGCAAAATAGTAGCTTGGAGCATACAGAAACCTCCACGCATAAAGAAACTGGATTCCTGGCGAGCTCACACTGGAGAGACTTAACAGTCTTTAAGTACAGTGCTTACTAAACAGTCTGCATAGGTAATTCCAAACAAATGCCAAGGAGGCCAATAGCTTCAGGACATTATGTGGGCACCGCATAATACACGAGGGTTGGAGCTTAAACAGTGGCAACTATTTATTCACAACTGATACAAAAAATGGCTCTGAGCTTTATGGGACTTAAGATCTGAGGTCATCAGTCCCCTAGAAGTTAGACTTACTTAAACCTAACTAACCTAAGGACATCACACATATCCATGCCCGAAGCAGGATTCGAACCTGAGACCGTAGCGGTCGCGTGGTTCCAGACTGAAGCGCCTAGAACCTCTCGGCCACTCCGGCCAGCTGTCCATCTCTGGCACAGTTGTACTGTACAGTGTGTTTAATGAAGAGTTATAAATATTACAGGCGTTTCTATTTGTGAGCAATTGCAATAAAACAATATATATCCATTTTTTTGGTTACTGTCATACAGCTTTCAAAAATATAAACCAAAAAATTAGACATGGAGTTAATCAAAAATACAGTGTTCATTTCATACTTGGTTTTCATCAGTTCCATCTCCCACGTTAATGGACTGTAGAAATTTCTTGACACGTGTAGCTCTTCTGAGGTCGCCTTCATGTTTCTTCCTGATGGCAGCTCTGTTCATAACCTGAACGATAAATTAGTCGTACCCTTTCAAACAACCCAACATGCAAAACTTCGTGGAGGTTATTTGGAGAGGGCTCCATGTTACAGTGTCAGTGACCAAAGACTTCATCTGAGACCCAAGAAGCATTCCTGAATCCGACGTTAACCTGAGGATCCTCGACGTGGCTTGAGCGTACACCCATTGTCTTGCATGCACAACCACACCGCAGGACACGGCGGCACTTACAGGTAACAGGTAGTTGGTGGCGCTATCATGTACCAGATAATCGTATTTCGCAACTATCACGTGCTGAAGAGTAACATGCACTAGTTCTCTGTCGTACCACACTGGACCGTAGCGAACATCTACTGTTCCTCTTGTAATATCAAGCAAAATGTCACGATACGGTGGGCAGCTGGGTTGATGTGAGAGTGTTGTTTCGCCCCATTGGCATCATTTTGCATGTCGCCATTAGCTAGTGTGACACTGACAGACACCGTAGAAGATACAGGCACTGGGGGGATTGTTTTTTATCTTCTTCCATCTTCAACAGCGCCACAATATATGACTTAGTAGCAGAGAGAGCCTAACACGCCTCTTGAGATTGCTGTAGTGGCGGTCTGTGCATCTCGTCATATTGTGGCATAGTCTGTCTGTGGGGCAATGACAACCACCAGGGGTGGCTCACCCCCTAGACATATCAGACTCCGCTTTCTTCCACAGATTTCTTCTTTGACATCAGTACAATGCACGACTCATTTGTAGAGCGACATTGTGCTGTGCAGCGCCTGGTGTGTCTTGCTTACGCACTGCCCATGGTGCTTTACAGCTGTTCTCGGTCTCTGGGTAGTGCTACGCTCTGCCTACGATATCTGACAGCTACTCTTTACACGCTCAGTGGATAAGTAGGCGGGGAACCGCCTGGGCTCACCGGACAGACAATCACTTGAAGGCTGTCTGCACAATAGTCGTGGCGACCTGCAGCCGAACTCAGGTAGTTGTCGTTACGACATCTCAGGAGGTTCGGGATGTAGTACTCCCATGACCTTCAGAGATACTCGCCGGCTCTGTGAATAGACCCGCAATGCCCACATTCCTCTGTGGCTAATGTGGCGTCACCCTCACTTACAACGTGAGCGATACTCAGTTAATACTTACAAAATCCAATATTTTCCCCAAAAGTGCTTCATGAGGTGCGAATTTCCAAACTAGATTAACATTGAAGATAGTATTACGGAGATAAATATAAAAATGATTCGCACCAAAAATTCTACTTTACTTCACTGGGTGTGTAATATGTTTCAAATTTAATAATGGGTTATGCTTTATACGATAAAATAAACTGAAGAACCAAAGAAACTTATACACCTACCTAATATCGTGCAGGGTCCCCTGCTAGCACTCAGAAGTGCCGCAACACGACGTGGCATGGACTCGATTAATTTCTGAAGTAGTGCTGGAATGAATGACACCATGAAATGTGCAGGGTTGTCCATAAATCCGTAAGAGTACGACGGGTGGAGATCTCTTCTGAACAGTACGTTGCAAGGTGTCTCAGATATGCTCAATAATGTGTATGTATGGAGAGTTTGGTGGCCAGCGGAAGCATATTCCTGGAAGCACTCTATAGTAATTCTGGACGTGTGGGATGTCGCATTGTCCTACTGGAATAGCCCAGATCCGTCAGAATTCACAATGGACATGAATGGATCCAAGTGTTCAGAGAGGGTCTTTATGTACATGTCACCTGTCAGACTCGTATCTATACGTATCAGGGGTCCCATATGATACCAACTGCAGACTCCCCACACCATTACAGAGCCGCCACCAACTTCGAGAGTCCCTTGCTGACACGAAGGGTCCATGGATTAATGAGGTTGTCTCCATACCCGTACACGTCCATCCACTCGATACAATTTGAAAAGAGACTCGACTGACTAGACAACATCCTTCCAGTCATCCACAGACCAGTGTCGGTTTTTGCAAGCCTAGGCGAGGCGTAAAGCTTTGTGTCGTGCAGTGATAAAGCGTACACGAGTGGGCCTTCGGCTCCGAAAGCCCATATCGATGATGTTTTGTTGAATGGTTCGCACGCTGACACGTGTTGATGGTCCAGCATTGAAATCTGCAGCAGTTTGCGAGAAGGTGGCACTTCTGTAACATTGAACGATTCTTCTCAATCGTCATTGGTCGTGCTCTCGCAAGATCTTTTTCCGGCCGCAACGATGTCGGAAATTTGATGTTTTACCGGATTCCTGATATTCACGGTACACTCGTGCAATGGTCCCACAGGAAAATCCCCACTTCATCGCTACCTCGGAGATGTTGTGTTCTATCGCTCGTGCGCCGCCTATAGCACCACTTTCTAACTCAGTGAAATCTTGATAATCCGTGATTCTAGCAGCAGTAACCGCTCTAAGAACTTCACCAGATCACCAGATATATATATATATATATATATATATATATATATATATATATATATATATATATATATATAGGCGTTGCCGACCGCAGCGTCGTATTCTACCTATCTCTGTATTTGAATACACAAACCTTTCCCAATTTTTTTGACGCTTCATTGTAGATGACAACAGAATTATGATAGCAAACTGAATATGAAGAGCTCTTTCTTGATATTAAATTGTTACATATATTCACACAGCATCCTGGCACCATTCTTACACGTAATATGTGGGTTAGTTTCAACTGCACTCAGAAGCTATTTACAGTCCTAATTACATCACCAATATGAAACCATCACTATATTACAGTCTCTACTATGTCACTGTTTTGACATCAGATTGCCCTAAACGTCAAGAAAGTAAAAAAATATATTCTTGATAAACCCAAAACACTTCATTGTAAGTGCACATATATGCTGTCATAATATTTACATTATTTATTCTAACTTATTCTTACTTAAAAAGCAGGAACAACCCTATCACTACATGTTTGTGAAATATTGCCCATAAGTAAGAGAAAGATCCAATTATGAGAGACAAAAGAGACATTGAGCGACAGGAGGCAAGCGACGCTATGGAAATATTATTTGGTCACGGATTATACTTCTTTCAGATGGCGAGAAATTGAGGGTCCGAGATGGTTACTGAAGATGCTGGAAGAGGTTGTAAATATACTAATGCGGGAGATCCATTTGAGCTGTGGTCCTTCTGGGGAAAGAAAGTGCTTCTGAAACCTACACGAGACCTGTTAGTTAAATGGCATGCTGAAGAGGATCCAACACATCATCAGAGTGTTCAAACTCTGCTAGAAGGCTAAGCCACCCACTGTATGTTTTGCCATACCAATGCATTCAACTGTGCCCAAAAAGAGGTGTGAGACTGCCACAGTTGACTTTTTAGCCTGTTAGTAAACAGAAGTTCAGGTTTCCCGTGTTTTTGTTGCGGTGGAACTGACGTGGAAGTTGGTGTGTTTCATTCCAGTCAGGAAAATGAATCCAAAGAAATGCTGCAGCACTAACTTTTGCAACGAAGTAGGGCCAGTTAAGTAGGTAATTTCCGATAACAGCCCACACTTATGGTCGCGACATTGGCTGAGGATGCTGAGAAAAAGAAAGGTGTAGCCAAACTTTATTTCATTGTGACACCCCACACCTCACAACGCCTATTAAAAGAATTAGGCAAACTGCGCAGGCTGTGTTGTCATCGCAAGCACCACACGTGACATGTGCACCTCGAGGCTTTCCAGGACATTCTCAGTAAGTTGTCAAATGCATCAATGATGTAGCCACCCATCATTGTGTTGAAAAATAATGAGCCTCCAGGTAAGGTGAGAGAGATTGTGCTTTGGCCCGCAGAGCCGAGACTCTAACACAGCGCCACCATTGACACTGCAGTAACTAATATGAAATGAACAGGCAAAACGAGGCAAAAAACTTACCAGAAGAAAGTGAGGAACTCTCAGATTTTTGTCCGACAAGAGGTCCTTGTCCGCTCTTATGAACTGTCAGATAAGCAGGCAAGAATTAGTAAAGAGTTTTTCGTCATTTTCAGAGGACTGCACCCCAGTGCACAAAAATTGCAGACTCTGCTTCACGTCTCTGATGTCAAGCCACTCTCCGAGTAAGGGAGGTTCCGGCAGTGGAAATTATTCTCCCCCAAGTTTCCATCATCTCTGTTTATCAGTCCAGCGGAACCCCATGATAGTGCATTCGCAAGTGTATTCGCTTCCCCCAGAATGATATGATTATCAACTGGTACTCCTGCAGATATAAAGCCCAGTACACCAATCTTCCATGTGTTATCAATAATTGCACGGCACGGTGACCTGTGAATATCTCAGTAACGCCCCATTTAAGAAGTGCATGAACATGGTCAAACCTGATAATGCCTTGAGAGCATGAAGCTCAGTCACCGAATAACTCCATTCTCACAAGTACAGAAAACAACTTGCGAATAATATGGTTACCCCTGTGGAGTGTTCACTTTCCTCTACCGCATAGAAGAAAACAGCACCAAGCCAGTTCAATGAGCAGTACATCATCAAATAAAACTCATGGTTCAGATTTGGGTGTGCAAGAAGGGGCACGTTTATTAACACATTCTTAAGATTCAAGAATTCTTCCTGCAATTTCCGGTGCCAGTTACAAACCTCTTTCTGCTCCATCACTGAACATAAACTAGTGTGGACAACACATTCAAATATTCGAACCTTTTATAGACATTCTTGAGACCTATAAATCCCTAAGATGCTTCTTTTTTTGAGGGGGGGGGGGGCATTGAAAATTCCGCAGTGGCTACAGTTTTGTCGAGATTGGGTTGTATATCATCTGCCGAGACAACATGTCCAAACCCTGATGCTCTTCCTGCCAAATTTACAACGACAGGAACTCGATGACGTGGGGACAGCTGCAGTAATTCATCCAGGCTCTCCGGTCTGTCTGCCTGAAATAATGACTGCATGTATTTGTCTTGAGGGCAACACTATACTCATAAATTACTCAAATTTTGGGGCATCAAAACGAGGAGAATCATGTGAACTCAAGAGTCGCCCAATGACGCCTTATTCTAACATATTTGCCATCTCTGCTTCCACCTTCTCCTTGTATATTAGTAGGATACAGTTGCAGCAAA
Source organism: Schistocerca cancellata (assembly GCF_023864275.1). Classification (NCBI taxonomy): domain Eukaryota; kingdom Metazoa; phylum Arthropoda; class Insecta; order Orthoptera; family Acrididae; genus Schistocerca; species Schistocerca cancellata. The sequence continues at coordinate 312,206,004 of NC_064628.1, read as the reverse complement.
ACTTCTGGTGTTGCCATACTAGGAACTGCTAAACACAATCTGTAATTCCACCAGGCGCATCAGAAAATATCTGAGCGATGTTGATAAGTAAATGGTAGTATCTCGTTTGTTTTATCTCTGAGGCATCCCCAAAAATAGCAATGCTACTCTCCACAAGGTTTTGCAAAAACTTGGTTTCATACATGCTCGGAAAATCTACCTTACTGTACTGGTACTGTCATTCATCTCCAGATGCAGTTGCAGATCATATCGAGCGCGAAAACTCAGACAGCTCACTTCTACTTCTACATCTACGTGATTACTCTGCTATTCACAATAAAGTGTCTGGCAGAGGGTTCAATGAATCACTTTCAATCTGTATCTTTAACGTTCCACTATCGAACGGCACGCGGGAAAAACGAGCACTTAAATTTTTCTGCCGGATAAGCCTGGTGTAAGCAGTCTCTTTAGCAGACCTGTTGCACCTTCTAAGTGTTCTGCCAATGAGTCGCAGTCTTTGGTTTGCTCTACCCACAGTATTATATATGTGATCGTTCCAATTTAGATTATTTGTAATTGTAATCCCTAACTATTTAGTTTAATTGACAGCCTTCAGATTTGTGTGAAGTACCGCGTGATCGAAATTTAGCTGATTTCTTTTAGTACACATGTGAATAACTTCTCACTTTTCCTTATTCAGGGTCAATTGCCACTTTTCTCACCATACTAATATCTAAATCATTTTGCAAGTCGTTTTGATCATCTGATGACTTTACAAGACGGTAAATGACAGCATCATCTGCAAACAACCTAAGACGGCTACTCAGATTGTCTCCTATATCGTTAATATACAGGGTGTTACAAAAAGGTACGGCCAAACTTTCAGGAAACATTCCTCACACACAAAGAAAGAAAATATGTTATGTGGACATGTGTCCGGAAACGCTTACTTTCCATGTTAGAGCTCGTTTTATTACTTCTCTTCAAATCAAATTAATCATGGAATGGAAACACACAGCAACACAACGTACCAGCGTGACTTCAAACACTTTGTTACAGGAAATGTTCAAAATGTCCTCCGCTAGCGAGGATACATGCATCCATCCTCCGTCGCATGGAATGCCTGATGCGCTGATGCAGCCCTGGAGAATGGCGTATTGTATCACAGCCGTCCACAATACGAGCACGAAGAGTCTCTACATTTGGTACCGGGGTTGCGTAGACAAGAGTTTCCAAATGCCCCCATAAATGAAAGTAAAGAGGGTTGATGTCAGGAGAGCGTGGAGGCCATGAAATTGGTCCGCCTCTACCAATCCATCGGTAACCGAATCTGTTGTTGAGAACCGTACGAACACTTCGACTGAAATGTGCAGGAGCTCCATCGTTCATGAACCACATGTTGTGTCGTACTTGTAGAGGCACATGTTCTAGCAGCACAGGTAGAGTATCCCGTATGAAATCATGGCAGTGAATTGAGGAAGTACAGTACATACTGACGAAACTAAAATGAGCTCCAACATGGAAATTAAGCGTTTCCGGACACATGTCCACATAATATATTTTCTTTCTTTGTGTGTGAGGAATGTTTCCTGAAAGTTTGGCCGTACCTTTTTGTAACACCCTGTAGATCAGGAACGCCGGATATTACTTGTTTTACTCGATGACTTTCCGTCTAATACTAAGAAATCACGAATCCAGTCACACAACTAAGGCGATACTCCGTAGGCACGCAGTTTGCTTAGAAGACGCTTCTGAGGAACGGAGTCAAAAGTTCTGGAAATCTAAAAATTTGGAATCAATTTGACATCCCCTGTCGATAGCACTCCATCAGTATAATGAGCTAGTTGTGTATCACAAGAACGATATTCTCGGAATCCGTGCAGACTATGTGTCAATAAATCGTTTTCTTCGAGGTACTTCATAATGTTCGAATACAGTACATGTTCCAAAACCTTACTACAAATCGAGGTTAGTGATATAGGCCTGAAATTCCGCAGATTACTCCTACTTCCCTTTTTTGGGTATAAGTGTGACTTGAGAAATTTTCCAGTCTTTAGGTATGGAACTTTCTGTGAGCGAATGGTTGTATATGGTTGCATACTCCGAGAGTAACCTGACTGGTATACAATCTGGATCGGAGGCCTTGCCTTTATTGAATGATTTAAGCTGCTTTGTTACACCGAGGATTTCTACTTCGACGTTTCTCATCTTGGCAGTTGTTCTTGATTGGAATTCAGGAATATTTACTTCGTCTTCTTTGGTGAAGGAGTTTCGGATAACCGTGTTTAATAACTCTGCTTTAGTGGCACTGCCATCAGTGACTTCACCGTTGTTATCGCCCAGTGAAGGTATCGATTGCGTCTTGCCACTGGTGTGCTTTATGTATGACCAGAACCTCTTTGGGTTTTCTGCGAGATTTCTAGACAGAATTACGTTGTGGAAATTATTAAAAGCATCTCGTATTGACGTACGCGCAGTATTTCGAACTTCGGTAAAACTTGGCCAATGTTGGGGATTTTGCGTTCTTTTAAATTTGGCCTGCATTTCTCGTTGCTTCTGCAACAACGATCTGACCCATTTTGTGTACCATGGGGGATCAGTACCATGACTTATTAATTTATGTGGTATATATCTCTCAACTGCTGTCGATAAACATTCCACAACTTTTTTGCACTTACATAATCGGAAGGAGTGAAGACTCTCTTAATAAGGGGTTAAGAGCATTTTTGTCAACTTTTTTTTAAAGAGGTATACTTTACGTTTCTTTTTGATGGATGTAGGTGTTACGGTATTCAGCCTAGCAGCAACTGCCCTGTGGTCGCTAATCCCAGTATTCGTCACAATACTCACTATTTGTCCAGGATTATTTGTTGCTAAAAGGTCAAGTATGCTTTCGCAACCACTTACGCTTCGAGTGGGTTCATGAACTAATTGTTCAAAATCATTTTCTGAGGAAGCATTCAGTACAATTTCGGATGACGTTTTATGCCTGCCGCCGCCTTCTAACTTTTAATTTTTCCAGCATATCGAGGGTAGATTGAAGTCACCACCGACTATAATTGTATGAGCAGGGTACTTATTTGAAATAAGACTCAAGTTTTCTTTGAACTGTTCAGCAACTATATTCTCTGAGTCGGTTAGTCGGTAAACGATCCAATTAATAGTTTATTCCGATTGTCAGGTATAGCCTCTACACTTACTATTTCACACGAACTATCTACTTCAATTTCGCTACAAGGCAAACGACCTCTGACAGCAATAAATACTCCACCTCCAACTGTATTTAATCTATCCTTTCTTAACACTGTTAGATCATTTGAAAAAATTTCGGCTGAACTTATTTCCGGCTTTAGCCAGCTCTCTATACCTACAACTTTTTAAGCTTGCGTGCTTTCTATTAGGGCTTGGAGCTCTGGTTCTTTCTCTAACACAGCTACGACAATTTACAGTTATTACAACTACCTTACTGTGTTGTACCTGTCCCCTTTCAGACGGACGCTCCTTCTGTGGTTCCCTGACCCCCTCTAACCTAAAACACCGCCCCATTCCCTTCCACACAGCCCCCGCTACCCGTGTAACCGCCTGCTGTGTGTAGCGGACTCCTTACCTATTAAGCGGAACCCTGAAACCCACCACCCGATGGCGCAAGTCAAGGAATCTGTAGCCTATACCGTCACAGAACCGCCTGAGCCTCTGATTCACACCCTCCACTCGGCTCTGCACCAAAGGACCACAGTCGGTTCTATCGATGGTGCTGCAGATTGTGAGCACCGCCTTAATCTCGGAAGCAATACTGGCAGTCTTTACCATTTCCGCTAGCCACCCGAAACCAGACAGAATCTGCTCCGATCGAAAGCGACACACGTCATTGGTACCGACATGAGCTACCACCTGCAGTTGACTGCACCCTGTACTCTTCATGGTATCCGGAAGCACCCTTTTCACATCCAGAATGACTCCCCCCCCCCCACCCCCCTGAATGCACACGGAGTGCGCACTGGCTTTCTTCCCCTCCTTGGCAGCCATGTTCCTCAGTGAGCCCATCACAACCTAATGTTGGAGCTCCCAAACCACCCTCTGTGAATGCCCAGAGCTTGTGGGCCGAGAAGCTTGCTCTGGAAAAGGGTGGACGATTGCATACATCTCAGAGATATGGTCAGCCACAGGTAATGCCCAAAACCTGATCGTCAAACGAACGGGGGAGGCCCTACGATCGGCCCCTCGAAAAGTTGTTTGCTGCCTGCCAGACTTCGGAATGATCTCACATTCGACCATGGGTGAGGAGTAAACCTCAGTGCAGGCAGTACCCGGGGCGGTCACAGCAGTAGACCTATCAGAGGAAACGTGGGATGTGCTCGACATCCCTCGCATTCCCGTGTTCGATCCCCCAGAGTGACGCACCTTGGCAGCAGCCTCAAGCTGTGTGACAGAAGCCAACGCAGCCTGGAGCCATGAGCGAGGGGTCCCAACTCAGCTCTCGTCTGTACACAACAACCACAGTTCCTGTCCGTTACTACAGTCACTCCTGTTTAAGGCTCGTAAAAACTTGCAACAAACGAATGGTGTCTCTCCTTAATGGGAAATCGAAGTACTCTCTAACTGACAGTCTAACTGACACTGAGCTGTTCTAACCAAACAAACAAAAGCCTGACTCATTTCTGAACACTTAGTACCAAAAATCAAATCAAGAGGACTTTTCTCGACATTTGACCTCATGATATCTTCACCTAAATCTATATCGCATGGTAGATACTCATGAAGCTGGTCCCCAATATCACCTCACCATTTATCAGCGGGGCGGTAAAACATTCACTTCAAAACACGTCCCCAGCACTTAAAAGATACTCAAGTCGGCCACTTCACCTCAACACTGTTTCCTGAAATTGTTGACTTCACCTTCGCTCTGTGCAGTAGCAAAGTGAGCCAAGCTCCCATCTCTTCATATTTCTGAAACGCAGTCTCACTGGTCACAGAGAAGGACCACTAGTGTCGAGAATACACGACAGTGATAGATTCCTAATACGAATTGTAACAACTGGGTAACGGATAAAATTTTATTGTTGGTGGGCTTTAACAGCAGTGCCACTCTAGCATCTTACTGGTCAGTTTGCGGTATACTGTGTGCTCTTGTTCAGGTTCGTTGTTCATAAACACGTTCTTTAGCCAGCAACAGTTTTATCTATTGTGATTGTTTTACGGTTGGTTGTTCTGGCGATTAGCTTATGGATGTGTGTGATGTCCTTAGGTTAGATAGATTTAAGTAGTTCTAAGTCAAGGGAACTGATGACCTCAGATGTTAAGTCGCATAGTTCGTAGAGCCATTTGAACCATTTATAGCTCCTGGAGAAACAACTCAAAAATTTCCACATTTTCATTACATCATCAAGTCAGAATTACGTGGCGAAAATGCATGGGTAACTTCATTACACAAAATCCTTATCAGCTAGGCCGGACCGTATGGGTTGTATGGGAATTTGTTGCACTGCAGCATATGCGTAAATAGGCGGGAGGAACTCGGAGAACCAGGACTGATTCTGATTAGGCAACATCATAAATCAATGCTCGACTCTGTCCTGAGCGGTAGTACTCCGAAAGAAATGCATTGTAGAAGTCATGCACTGTGACACACATTTTTGCCACCAATTTCTTTATTGATGCTGGCTCACTTTCCATGTAGCCACACATATATTCTATTTCATAGCAGCTGGGGGAAGGAGGTGGCAGGAAATATTGGAATTGTTTGAGCCAGACTCAGGGATGTATACCGTTAGAGAAATTTCGAAATACGCAATATTTCCGTACGGAGACGAAATGATTCCAATTAAAGACTTACATATCGCGAATTTTCCTGCCCGCACTTCTGTACGCAACATCATGTCCGAGGAGATCTTCCACTTGATACACACAGTCGTCCAGTTCTCATTCGTGGCACTTAGGGTGCCTTATGTTTATTTCATTTATCCCTTCGTGGAACTTCAGCAAGGACCAACACTTCACCTACCCGCATCGTCACGGTTGCCGACCTGTAACTATTGCTGGAAACGATAAGGCCTCAACGCTCTCTGTGAGAGTCTTCAGATACTCCTTGAACTTTAAATCCTCCTCTTATCCATTAACCTTATCGTTTCGTATTTTTCCTCTAGTTTCACCGGCTTGGTGGCCAGCATCTGAGTAAAAAATTCTGCACGTTTGCGATCACACTTTTCACTTGGCGTGCTGCATTCCGTTTCTAAAATCTCGCCTCATGCTGTAACATTTTCGCTCACTCTTTTCTATTCATCCTACATCGCTCTTAAAAGGTTTTCAACCTGTGGAAATATTGTCCAGGTCTTCATAGCGATCTTCTTCTTAATATCAAGTTCCAAGTTTTGAAATCTCCCTTCAGTGTGTCGGATGAAATGATTTTCTAACTTGTTATCTGCTCCGCATTTTCAGAAGTTAATTTCCATTCCCAGCTTCGTATTTTCCTCCATTAGCCCTCTCTTCAACACCTACGTCGCAGCATTTTTGTCACTCTGTTCCGCAAACATCGCAACATTTTTGACGCTCCGTTGTACATATATCATGTAAGAGGTCCATGATTAAGGAATTTAATGCTAGCGCACTCGAGCAGATGTAATTTCGATGGATTGCTCACGCGGTGCTTGCGATATGTAAGCTATAAGAGAATCTCAGACCAGAGAGCAGTGTTGTCAGTAGTAGGAACTGTTTGTCAGTTGTAGTAGTAGTAGCTTGCAGTGGTGTGTATGAAGTGGGCTGGGCCGGTCGTGAGGAGCGATGGCGGAGCCTGAGCGATATAATACACTCCTGGAAATTGAAATAAGAACACCGTGAATTCATTGTCCCAGGAAGGGGAAACTTTATTGACACATTCCTGGGGTCAGATACATCACATGATCACACTGACAGAACCACAGGCACATAGCCACAGGCAACAGAGCATGCACAATGTCGGCACTAGTACAGTGTATATCCACCTTTCGCAGCAATGCAGGCTGCTATTCTCCCATGGAGACGATCGTAGAGATGCTGGATGTAGTCCTGTGGAACGGCTTGCCATGCCATTTCCACCTGGCGCCTCAGTTGGACCAGCGTTCGTGCTGGACGTGCAAACCGCGTGAGACGACGCTTCATCCAGTCCCAAACATGCTCAATGGGGGACAGATCCGGAGATCTTGCTGGCCAGGGTAGTTGACTTACACCTTCTAGAGCACGTTGGGTGGCACGGGATACATGCGGACGTGCATTGTCCTGTTGGAACAGCAAGTTCCCTTGCCGGTCTAGGAATGGTAGAACGATGGGTTCGATGACGGTTTGGATGTACCGTGCACTATTCAGTGTCCCCTCGACGATCACCAGTGGTGTACGGCCAGTGTAGGAGATCGCTCCCCACACCATGATGCCGGGTGTTGGCCCTGTGTGCCTCGGTCGTATGCAGTCCTGATTGTGGCGCTCACCTGCACGGCGCCAAACACGCATACGACCATCATTGGCAGCAAGGCAGAAGCGACTCTCATCGCTGAAGACGACACGTCTCCATTCGTCCCTCCATTCACGCCTGTCGCGACACCACTGGAGGCGGGCTGCACGATGTTGGGGCGTGAGCGGAAGACGGCCTAACGGTGTGCGGGACCGTAGCCCAACTTCATGGAGACGGTTGCGAATGGTCCTCGCCGATACCCCAGGAGCAACAGTGTCCCTAATTTGCTGGGAAGTGACGGTGCGGTCCCCTACGGCACTGCGTAGGATCCTATGGTCTTGGCGTGCATCCGTGCGTCGCTGCGGTCCGGTCCCAGGTCGACGGGCACGTTCACCTTCCGCCGACCACTGGCGACAACATCGATGTACTGTGGAGACCTCACGCCCCACGTGTTGAGCAATTCGGCGGTACGTCCACCCGGCCTCCCGCATGCCCACTATACGCCCTCGCTCAACGTCCGTCAACTGCACATACGGTTCACGTCCACGCTGTCGCGGCATGCTACCAGTGTTAAAGACTGCGATGGAGCTCCGTATGCCACGACAAACTGGCGGACACTGACGGCGGCGGTGCACAAATGCTGCGCAGCTAGCGCCATTCGACGGCCAACACCGCGGTTCCTGGTGTGTCCGCTGTGCCGTGCGTGTGATCATTGCTTGTACAGCCCTCTCGCAGTGTCCGGAGCAAGTATGGTGGGTCTGACACACCGGTGTCAAAGTGTTCTTTTTTCCATTTCCAGGAGTGTATAAGGTAAAAGCAGCCTCGCGCATATGTAGTATTCTTATATCAAGTCCCATGTAAATTTAAAAAAAAATGTCTTACTAATAACCTTTTTTACAAAAATTAACTTTTGACAATCATTCATCTCAATTTAAAGAATTTACTAATTTCTACACTCCATGGTCATCCTGATCATTGTAAAGAATAATCAGCTGTTTCCTTTTATACACGACAAATCTATTTGCCAGCATTGCACTGGGCTGTGCCAGAAAAAGTTATTACTAGAGCAGATATATATGCGTTATCCGGTGACTTCATTGAGGTAATAATTTTCAATGTATTCAGTATGATCTTTCAGGGCCATGAGGCAGTACTGCTCACGTCCAAAATTTACCAGTTTAAATTCACAATCAATTACTGGAAGGTTATCTCAGAGTCACATTTTTTTGTTAGGAGATTAGTCATATTTTATTGTTCCAAGGTTACGGTATTTATCTGTTAGGAGGTTACACTTGGCGACAATCGGCCAGGATCGTATTTTCTTTGTGAATTTTTGAGAAGTAGTCATATATCTGCTCTTATTTACTGAATGTTAAATGTAGTTTGCATCTGGCGCAACGCATTTACTAATTTGTCACTCTTTCTTTCACAGATCATCGGCAATTTATTGCTCTTTGTTGTTATTGTATTTTTTCGTTTTTTACTTTGTCTTTGTTTGATTTTGTGCTTAACTTTGATTTGTGAAATTGCCGCGATAAATTGCTAACAACACATCGCGTTGTGCAATGAGTGAAAAAGCCGACTAGAATAATTTGATAATACTAGTGATACTCAGTGTCATAGTGATAGTCCTCTAATTACAGATAATCAGTGTGTCCCGATCACTACTAATGATTTTATTCCAGATGATGAACAAACACATTCAGTTATGTCCACACTTAATTTAACGGCAATTGATGACGCGGCGCGTTCCGTTACAATGAACGCTGTCCAGTTTGACACACATGAATCGCAAAATTTACACAGTGAACAGACAAATGTTTCTAACGAAGGGGAACAATGTACTCAAAATATGTCAGATTTATTTGATTCCGGTGTAGTGACCAACAGTGCACATCCAATTGGCAGACTTTTTCCAGAATCAGAGAATGACCAAATGGTTACACAAAACGTGACAATTGCAGATACGCCATCAAATAGCACAGAGAATAGAGTATGTAATATTGGCATGGATCAAGTAATGGCATTATTGCTACAACTTAATGAATCGAACAAACAACTTAATGAAAATCTCAGACAGTCGACTGAAAAACAAGACAACAATTTCAAACAACTTAATGAAAATCTTAAACAGTTGAATGAAGAACACGACAACTTTAATGAACAGAACAAACAACTCAGTGAACAGATTACAGCCGTTGCCATGCAATGTCATGATACTAAAGAACAATTACGTGAGGAAATAAAGGCTTGTGCTAGGAACAATAGTGAAGAAATTACATCTGTTGCACAAGAATTAAATAATACACATGCAGTCACAACTAAATTACTTAGAGATGAAACTAGTGCTGTCGCTGAACAATGCTCTGAAAACGCAACACAGTTACGCGATGAGCTTAAATTAATGTCAGCAGAACTTTCTCGCACACTGGATGCGAAAGTCGACAAGAAATTTGAACTACAAAACAGCCAAATTGAGGAACGTGTTAATCACCACCTACAAAACAGTGAAACGCGTTACCGTAAATTCATACAGGAACAGAACAAAGTAAAGAAGCAAGTCATGGAAACAATTACTGCACAGACACAGGAAGATAATCGTAATTTAGTTACGAAAGCAGAAACATACGTAGACAACCTCATTGCTACAGTATCAGACGAAATCAATTAGTTGAACACCGAATTGCATGATGAAATCTCCGATCTTAAAGCAATAACAGATACACACACAGTAGACTTTCTGACAGGACCCACAGACTTGAACAATTAGAATTAATACAGGATCCTGATGCCATCAAAGCAGACGTTAAGAAATTGAACAACACCACACGTTAAATGCAAAAACAAATTAATGCTTGTGACACTAAAAAGGTCGATCAGGTAAAAGCACTGACTGAAAAATTTGATGAACTGGCCAGTCGTATTGACGTTATGGAAATTAACAATGAGACTAAATCAGACGATGCGTCACCAGCTTCATTCAATCAAACACCCGAATTCCAACATTTACAGCAGACAATCAGTGAGATAGGTTCGTCTAACAATACACTGCGTAAAAATTGTCATCTATACAGCAAGAAGTGGCGGAAATGAAAAATGTTTCAGTCATTAAAACGACACAGCATACGCCACATTCCGAACATTTCTAACAGTCACACAGCCAGTATTATTTAGCTAATTTACAGAGAGTACGTGACTTAGATTCCGAACAGTCACAGACCAATAGATTATCATACAATCCTGAACCTGCTCAGACATACAGAGACGATAAATTTGATTATAAGCACATTCTATCTGTGAGAAAATTTAAGGTATGTAAAAATGACAGAACAAAAATACACCCTTTGAATTGGATACAACGATTTGCATTTGTATTTCCAACAGCTTGGCCTGTAATGCAGAAACTAAAATTTATTTGCAGCGCGTAAGTGACCTCAGGGGATTCATTACTCTCCGATGAATATGTGCCGTAGCGTGCGCAGGGCCCCGAGCCGTAGTAGTGCTATTTCTTCATAAGTTTTCTGCACTGCTGCTTACTCTTTTACTATCCTTTATATCTATCAAAAGACTCTTCAACTATTGATCTATCTAGGATTAGGAATGAGTAAACAAAACCTGATGTGACAAGTTTTACCTGAAAGTGCCAATTTTCTTTAGACAGTTCCGAACTACCAGTATAATTTTAATAAGTGACAAAATTTTGATTATCAGTATCATCAAAATTATCAGCAACAGCAAAGACATTTTTGGTAACAACAGAAGTTCTTCCCCACAAAAGCAACAAAACCAGTCGGTTAGCATACCTAACCAACAATGTAATGTACAAGGTGAACCAGGCTTTAATGTTTCGCCGCCTACACGTATAGCGTCGGCTCCACCAAATGGTAACGCACAGCAACAAGGAAATTACTACATACAGAAAACACATCATTTCAACTCCTATCTCAATGCGCTGTGTAGCAATGACTATCATGACAAACGTAAAAGTAATGAGCACAGATTTCAGCGTACATTTAATAACAGTAGGTCTTACCAGCAGCAAAATCATCCGCAACAACAAATTATCATGAATGAAACAGACAGTCGATATTATCCCGAACCTAATACGTCAGGAAAAAATAACAGAACTGTACAAATAGTCGAAATGCCACAGCATCCTCTCGCAAATAACAGCACGTCAGAAAGAATTTGACTAGATACAGTACATGTTGCATCTTCCAGCGACGTAAGCAATACTCTTGACACACAGAATCTTGTTCACGAAAATGTTATTACTTTTGACGACATCTGAGACACACTTTTACATGAAAAACCAGTTATACCAAAAACCGTTTCCCACCCCGTCATTGAAATAAAGATTGGATCATCCACATTTTCAGCAGTAATCGATTCTGGGTCACCTATGTCAGTTATAAATGAAGAAACTTTCAACGAATGTAACAAAGAGAATATTTATCCTGCGTTACCATTAGGCAAAACTAAAGTAAAAGGGGCAGTATCTAGTAAAGGAGTAGATCTAAAATTACTGACACACTTATCATTTTGTATTGCAGGTCATACGTTCCACTCAAATTTTTGGATTGTTCCCTTATTGACAACAGACGTTATTTTGGGTACAAGTTTTTTGGTACAACACGACGAAATTATTGACTTTCAAAATTCCTATTTAATGTTAAAGGATGAAAATGTAGAACTGGCATTAGAATTTCAGCACGCTTTATCTGCAGATGAACAGGCAATTAATCGCACAGAGGTCATTTCGACATCGCGTAACATAGACTGTCATTCCATATTACGTACGTACACAACTACTATACACCAGACGAAGCTGACTATTACGTAATGCAAATGATTTCTGATAAAGTAAAACAGAGCAACGCAAATACAGATGACGAACGTACTCAACTACGTAAAATTCTTTTACACCAAGCTCCAGTTTTTGTCAACGTCCCTGGTACTGTGTCCGGTTTTATGTATGAATTTCAAGTTAAACAGCATGACACATTTAAAGCCAAGCATTATCCTTCTCCGTATATCCGTACACAAATTATTGTAGCAGTCGCACTATCACGTTCTCTCAGCAACAATCAGCAAGGCATCGCAACCAACTTCAGGCAAGCAAATTCTAGCGTCATGTATATTCAACGAGTTGCATTTGAAAATTTCATTTCGTCGTCGTTATGAGACATGGCACAAGAGCAGAGCAAAGACAACGTGTGGAAAAACATTAAAGACCTTTGAAAAGATAAGAATAACATTACCATTAGAAACCATTACACTGTACGCAAGAACATTCTGTTTCGTCGCTCTCACCCTGACAGCAACAACTGGTTATTATGCATTCCTGACGAACTTGTTAACAAATTAATTTGGTATACTCATTTAAGTTACGCACATTATGGAGCCAGAAAATGTTATCTTATACTGAGACACAACTGTTATTTTGCCAAGATGGATAAACGTATTCGACGAGTTCGTAATGTGCGCGTGGGGCACACAATACTCGTTAAAGCCTGTGCTATGGTAATTGAGCGGAGTTCACCTTATGAGAAAGGATTTTCTTACAGATATCGACCGCGTGTACGTGAATGGTGGCAAATCAGACTTACACACACTCTGTAATAACAATGATCCGTCAAGCAAGTCCGAGATGCAACTACACGTCAGGATGGACCAAAAGCAACACTGAAGATGCTACCAATTTAATAATAATACGGTCGCCAGCCTAATTAGGCATTAACTGAGTTTCTTCCCTGTACAGGTTGGTGTATATTCATGCAAAACAACACGTAGTAACACTGCATAATATAGTAGAATTTTAGAACCAGAAAATCTATTGAACTGATAGTTTCACGTTCTGTACTGATATGGAAAAACCATAAATACATAACACTACACTACAATGTATACTACAAAACTTTATACTGCCTATTAATCTGATTAAATTCGGGCATAGGTTACCCTAGAAATAGCACTTTCGAGCCACACACAAAATGTCAATTTTGATTAAGATAAAACACTGATAAATTTTGACTTATATACTGACTTTAACTTTTGCTGGTCAAACCAATGTGGAACAATTCAGAATTCAAACGAATAAAAAGGGGGGGGGTGTTCCTGAGACTGTTATGATCACCGTATTAAAAAAATTGATTACTGAATTTATTATGCGTTCAAGATTTCCAGTATGTAAGTTACTACTCTTTTCATCTTATTTACTGCTCATTTAAATATCTTTATATCTGTCTCTAAATAATTAAATTTCATTACTATACCAATATTAAAGTTATCTTTCAACTTCGTTAGACCTTCTTTATTCATTTACTGGTTCATTAACAAAACAGTTCTTTAAATACCATTCTAACATAGCTAGGTCTGCAAGTAATTATTATTAACACAAAATTTAAGTTTTCATGTCGGGACACTCGGATTGCACAACATTTGGAAAGGACCCTGTCTAGGTTAATTGTGAGGATAATTAAATATGGGCAAGTTCTGGTAAAATTTAGTTTATTATTGAACAGTTCACTCTATGGTCCATACGAATACTGTACTAAAAGTTTCAACCTGCTTGTATTGATGCGGCGGTTGGCGTGCGGCGAGATGGCGAGGTACAGAGCACTCATACTACCACAGCTATGGCTCTTGACCTATCGGCACTTTAATTCTTCGTAGCGTCGCAATACTTTTCCATTTAGTGCCTATGGAATTTTGATATGCTGTGTGGGCGTTGGAACGGCATACCCGAGGCTCAGTGAAACTACGTCTTCCAGGAGTGCCTCCTCGCTCCAGAAGGTGTTGCTCAGACCAATGCCAAACTCCAACTACTACTACTGAGCCCGTTGTGCCGTGCAGCGCCCGTGCGCATTTTCCCGCGCTCGCCTGCCATCCACCTTTTACCGCTCCCTTCCAGACAGGGTATTCAGCCGAGGTTTTGCATTCTGCATATCCTACCACATTGCCAACGTATATACCAGACGCACAGTTACAATTTTAAACAACTTACAACAGTCTCAACAATTGTTACATTTCAATTCTCTTACAATATTGCTTGACATTTGACATAAACATTAATATTCACATTGAAAATTGTTTACAGTTTTCTTAACACAATGGTATGAAACAAAAAAGAAATGAAATCAGAACATCAATTAGACAAGCTTAACGAAAAACCAGACGGAAAAAATATTATTTATATGTACAATAGTACAGCGTCGTTGTTGTTACAAGTTATAGCGTCCTGTAAAATCTGCCAGATAGCTAAATCAGACACGACGTCACATATTCCTCCGTTACATCCCATTGTATTCGTTAAATTGAGACATATGGCCGCTGTAGACATTTTTGTACCGATTCCCAGATCTAAGAGAGGTTTTTGTTACATCTTTGTCGCTGTTGAACTCACTTCGAAATTTGTTACCTTCACTCCGTTACGCAAAGCTACTGCTAAATCTATTTCGAATGCATTTGTAAAACATTTTTTATTTGGTGTAGGGTATGTATTGAAAGTAATTTCCGATAATGGACCACAATTTCGATCTGCGATCAGGATACGTATGTTACGAGCTACAAACATTTCTCCGATCTATATATCCAAATATCACGCTTCTTCGAACCCTTGTGAACGACTAATGAAAGAAATTGGTAAACTATGTAGAATATACTGCCATAAAAGTCATATTGGTTGGGGCACACACATACTCTCATTCCAGGATGTAATTAACTTCATACCAAATGAATCTACTATGCTATCTCCGACTGTTATATTGAAAAATGTCGAACCACCTAACAAAATTAAAGAATTAGTATCTTTTCCTACATCTCGTCGACTACGCCCCCATGAAATAATTTACATTGCGCTCAACAACATCAAACGTGCCGCAGAGCGCTGGAGAAGACAGCAAAAACAGGTTTGTACGCGCCGTGACTTTCACATTGGACAGAAAATATTAGTACGCACACACTATATATATCCAACAGAGGAAAAAGTAGATGCAGTAAATTTGAGCTCCTATACGCAGGTCCATATAGAATTCGCAGAATTCCTCACCCCAAAAATCTGCCAGATACCTAATTCTGACACGACGTCACGTATTCCTCCGTTACATCCCATTTTAGTCGTTAAATTGAGACATATGGCCATAGCAATAGCTCCCTACTTGGCAATGATATACAACCGCTCGCTCACCGAAGGATCTGTACCTGCAGATTGAAAAATTGCGCAGGTCACATCAGTGTTTGAGAAGGGTAGTAGGAGTAATCCATCGAACCACAGACCTATATCATTGACGTCGGTTTGCAGTAGGGTTTTGGATCATATACCGTATTCAAACATTATGAATCACCTCGAAGGGAACGATCTATTGATACGTAATCAGCAGGGTTTCAGAAAACATCGTTCTTGTGCAACGCAGCTAGCTCTTCATTAGCACAAAATAATGGCCGCTGTAGACAGAGGATCTCAAGTTGATTCCGTGTTTCTAGATTTACGGAAAGCTTTTGACACCGTTCCTCACAAGCGATTTCTAGTCAAGCTGCGGGCATATGGGGTATCGTCTCAGTTGTGCGACTGGATTCGTGATTTCATGTCTGGAAGGTCGCAGTTCGTAGTAATAGACGGCAAATCATCGAGTAAAGCTGACGTGATATCAGGTGTTCCCCAGGGAAGCGTCCTGGAACCTCTGCTGTTCCTGGTCTATATAAATGACCTGGGTGACAATCTGAGCAGTTCTCTTAGGTTGTTCGCAGATGATGCTGTAATTTACCGTCTAGTAAGGTCATCCGAAGAGCAGTATCAGTTGCAAAGCGGTTTAGAAAAGATTGCTGTATGGTGTGGCACGTGCCAATTGACGCTAAATAACGAAAAGTGTGAGGTGATCCACATAAGTTCGAAAAGAAATCCATTGGAATTCGATCACTCGATAAATAGTACAATTCTCAAGGCTGTCAATTCAACTAAGTACCTGGGTGTTAAAATACGAACAACTTCACTTGGAAAGACCACATACATAATATTGTGGGGAAGGCGAGCCAAAGGTTGTGTTTCATTGGCAGGACACTTAGAGGATGCAACAAATCCACTAAAGAGACAGCTTACACTACACTCGTTTGTCCTCTGTTAGAATATTGCTGCGCGGTGTGGGATCCTTACCAGGTGGGATTGACGGAGGACATCGAAAGGGTGCAAAAAAGGGCAGCTCGTTTTGTATTATCACGTAGTAGGGGAGAGAGTGTGGCAGATATGATACACGAGTTGGGATGGAAGTCATTAAAGCAAAGACGTTTTTCGTCGCGGCGAGATGTATTTACGAAATTTCAGTCACCAACTTTCTCTTCCGAATGCGAAAATATTTTGTTGAGCCCAACCGACATAGGTAGGAATGATAATCAAAATAAAATAAGAGGAATCAGAGCTCGAACAGAAAGGTTTAGGTGTTCGTTTTTCCCGTCCCGCACGCTGTTCGGGAGTGGAATAGTAGAGAGATGGTATGATTGTGGTTCGATGAACCCCCTGCCAAGCACTTAAATCTGAATTGCAGAGTAATCATGTAGATGTAGATGTAGGTGAAGGTAGTAAATGTCGAAACTTTGAGAACCAGAAAAAGCGAGGGCAATCACTATATTTCCAATATTAAACCCTTTATTGAGTGAACATACTTTATGATTTATCACAGTGTAATGCCATTTCCAGATATTTATATGACCACTGACTGATGATAATCATATTTTTTGTTGGCAAGTGCCCGGCAAGGTAAGGTTAGTAAGTCGCTTTTCTTGTCGTTGTATATAATGCCGTGCTCATTTTCCATTTTTTGTGTATGTATGAATGTTTCCCTATCGAAAGTAGAATTTGTCTCTGTATGCACCATGAAATCTTTAAGATGTAACAAACACCAGTTGGATTTTACGTTTTTCCTTACGATATCCAAATATCTTGACTATTCTAAGTTTTTTTCTACTACATTATGTTATTGTGTGTACGTTTTTGCACTTGAAAACTGTCTATGTTTTTGACCTAATACGTTTTCTGTCATGCTATGCTGTATGCTTAGGTATATCACTAGAAACAAGTTTTCATTTAATGGATATATGAAATAAATGCACGATATTAATCCATAGTCATCATTCTCAGAAAGCAGTACCGTGTAAAAGAAATAAAATAAACAAACCGCAGTGGTTTACTATGAAATGGAAATATCACCTTTGGAATGAACGAAAGAAAACGCAATACCTTGTCATGAAGAGTAAATGGATCAAAATTAACAAGCATTCACAAGAATATACTATACATACTGTGTAATAGCAATCTTGGCTATTTATTTTTCTTTCAGAATACGAGGCGATTGATGCAGGCTGTCAGACAGAACTACACATGTTAATTTTAGTGATGAAATATGCTAGAAGTAAGAAACTCTATACTATATGAAGTAATGAATGATAATGAATTGTTGTATGAAGTAAATGGTAATACAAATATGAATAATGAAGTGTCAATTTCTTTGCAGATGACAATAAATTATGATGAATAGTTATATGAAGAATATGGTAATACGAATCATGAAGTTTTTCTTTGCAGATGATGATAATGATTAAGTTATGGTAATATGAATAATGAAGTTTTTCTTTGCAGATGATGATAAGGATGAAGTTTACATATTTTCTATTTGTTAAGAAATGCTATGTAGTTATTCAAGTATTTGTTGCAGTTCCTTTTGACAGTATGTCTTATGTTGCATAGTATTTTGACTGAATGTTTTGGGAAATACAGCTCGAGTACATACATATTGAGTACACGTTTCATTACCTTATAATTCAAAGTTTACTACTTTTCAGCATAATACACATTTTTTTCGTTCAGGTCAATAACCCATTTTGTATTTTTTCCAGGACAAGCTTTTCATGATATTAATATGCTATAAGCAGTTAGTTATTAAACCTGTTCTAATACTTGCATTTTTTTACCCTGTAGTGTCTATCATTTATGAATCTGATCACATATACTGCCTTGTTTCATAACCTTGTTACAGCTGACTCATGACGAATGACGTTATTAACCTTTATTTCGAGCAATAAGTCAAAAGCAAATAATTTCATGCCCCAGCGATTGACTATCGATCCCAACGCAATGCATTGCTAGCACAAAAAAATTAATACCAGTCCCACTATTACCAGTATACAACTAAATAATGCCACCAGTTTAAGATATATTTCTAGTCCTAAATATAATGCAAATTTCTCTGATGTATTGAATCCATTATATCTATGTATTGTTGGACTACAGACCTTGAGTAATAGTTACAATGTGTTACATTTTAAATATGTCTTATGTCACTTGCATGATATCATATATAAACACTAACAGCTTGATGCTACATGCAATAACTCTTGTTTTGAATGATGACTTCTGTGTAATACTGAATGATGTTTTGTAATAATGCATAAATGCTATGCCAATAATTTCTGTAAATAATATTTTGTTATACGCTATAAATGCTATGCCAATGATTACTGTAACGAGATGACTTATGCATAAATGCTGTGCCAATTATTACTGTAATGAGATGACTTATGCAGAAGTGCTATACCAATGATTACTGTAATGAGATGACTTATGCATAAATGCTATACCAATAATTACTCTAATAAGATGACTTTTGATTAATGTTTTTTAATACTCCATCCATAGTACATAAATGTTTAGTAAATAGTCAATGGGTGCCAATAATTAAACAGATCGGTTGATACACTAGTGTAATTCTGAATGAAGACTAGCATAAGACTTAATATCCCTCACCTTCTCACCTAATCACCAGTAATTACTGCATTATCCGTATGTCCTGTTTATCCTCATGATCATGGAGCACTATATTTGGTTTTTGCTCTAATTCTACGTTGGTGTAAGAGTATGGATTCTACAAGAATGTGGTGTTGACATATCAAGCTGTCCACCACCTTGAATGCTGGAGATGTTATTATTGTCCTACTGTTTGGTGTACCTAATGTACTACCAAAATGATAACATACAATATTAATACAACATTTCAGTGTCTTGGCTACACTGATAAATACTTCAGGGAAGAGAACTTCATATTGTCTCACTTGGTGTTGTGCTTCTGTGGAAACATTTGGACTTTTGGTGCACCTATGTGCACCCACTGTGCTACAACCATGATGCTATCCTTCCCATTCCTTTCCTAGTTCTTGCAAAATGTTAGAGACTTATACAGTACATGTGCACTTTATTTCATCTCTTAATGTGATCAGTTCTTGTAAAATTGATAAAGACTTTTACAGTGCGTGTGCACTACATTTCATTTGTTAATATGATCAGTTCTCCTAAATATGCTAAAGACTTATACAGTGTGTGAGCACTTTATTTCATCTCTAAATGTATTCAGTTCTTGTAAACAAAGCTAAAGACTTTTACAGTGCGTGTGCACTTTATTTCATTTCTTAATGTATTCAGTTCTTGTAAAAAATGCTAAATACTTTTACAGTGCGTGTGCACTTTATTTCATCTCTTAATGTATTCAGTTTTTCTAAAAAATGCTAAAGACTTTTTCAGTGCATGTGGACTTTATTTTATTTCTTAATGTATTCAGTTCTTGTAAGAAATGCTAAAGACTCATTAAGTGCATATGCACTTCATTTCATTTGTTAATATGATCAGTTCTCCTAAATATTCTAAGACTTATACAGTGCATGTGAACTTTATGTAATTTCGTATTATGTTTTGTACTCATTGCGTATACACTATTTCATTTCGTAATATGTTCTGTACTCAGTGCGTGTGCGCTCTATTTCATTTCTTAATATGTTCTGTACTTATATTATTTATCAATAATGTTATATATATATATATATATATATATATATATATATATATATATATATATTGTGACTGTAGACTTAGTAAACTAAATAGATTATAGAAAAATTTGTTGCTCATGGCAAGTCCAATGGACTCACCATCGCTGCCAAATTTTTGCCCCTTAGGTGGAGGGTTATGTAAGAGGTCCATGATTTAGGAATTTATTGCTAGCGCAGTCGAGCAGATGTAATTTCGATGGATTGCTCACGCGCTGCCTGCGATATGTAAGCTATAAGAGAACCTCAGACCAGAGAGCAGTGTTGTCAGTAGTAGGAACTGTGTGGCAGTTGTAGTAGTAGTAGTTTGCAGTGGTGTGTATGAAGTTGGCTGGGCCCGTCGTGGGAAGCGATGGTGGAGCCTGAGCGATATAATATAAGGTAAAATAAGCCTCGCGCATATGTAGTATTTTATGTCAAGTCCCATGTAAATTAAAAAAATCTCTTAATAGTAACTTATCAGTTTAAATTCACGGTCAATTATTGAAACGGTTATCTATGAGTCACATTTTTTTATTGTTCCAAGGATACGGAATTAATCTGTTGGGAGGTTACAATAATCTCAAACAAATCTTCCGACATCGAACGTTCATGACTCTGAGTCAAGCTTACTGGTAAAATCTGCTGGTTTATTGGTGTTTCAGCCTCGACATCACGCATTTTAAAAATTGTGCACGTGGCGTGAACTTCAAGCAACCGTAAATGGAGTGCGCTGGCTATATTCTAAATTAAACATTTCCGCAACACCAGTAAAATCCGGCTCAGTCATTCGCTTCATTGCTCGCCTAGCATCGGTAGTACATGCCGCTTTGCTATCAAGATTTTCTTCATTGAAGCCGATGAGATTTGTTTCCATACCAATAAATCCTACGTCTTACAATTCCTCTCTTCTTGCGCTGTCTATTAATTCCCAGCATCTGATTCCTTCCTACACATGCAGCCGCTCGGGTGATAATGTATTTCCATTCTGCAACTCAAACACGCGAACGAAATACTAGTGCTAAGAAACTTTCCTACACAAGTCTTACCCCAAGAATAATACTCTAAGTCTTTATGTAATTCAGCATCATAAAATATTCTTCACAGGCAAACTTAACATTAGGAAATAAACTTAACACTTGTTTCCAAACACACAATATTTTGTCACACAGAACGGTTAAAGAATATCTCTACAACATAAAGCAGTTTAAAATACCACAGAAGACTGGCCAACCCCCCCCCCCCCTCCCGAAAGGTCTTATTCCCTTACACAAGGCTAACAGGAAACAACGACTCGAAGATCGATAAGACCAGACACACCATCAGAGGGAAATCTCAACAGAATCGTAAGAAGCATAACGATAAATATGAAACAATCAATTAACGATGGAATGGAAGGACTCAGAAAAATCTTTACAGCGCGTTATATGTTGAGAGGTGACACACGGCTCAGTTGCCTTTTAAGGTTACAAAGAGTTTCTTCACTGTAGTTCTAATGCCAAGTGTCATCGAATGTGGTTTAGTAAGTACTTAGCATGATTTTCAGTATTTGTAATTGCCAAAGGAGTACTGATCAGTGGTTAGAATCTACGTGACTGGAGACATACCACTGGACTTTCCGAAGAATAACATCAAACACCCAAACAATCCTAGAGATGAAAAGAGAAATTAACTTATACAACTCATCCACAGTCAGCTTGACAGCTCATTTATATTAGTTTCTGATCGTAAGAATATATAGAAAAAGTTGTAATAACATATAGAATTTGTTAGGTGACTATCAGTTTTGTTTTATAAATGGTAAGAGTACCTATATAGGGAGGTACTATATGGCATTTGGTAATGGTGACAAGACTTATTTAAACTGAGACTCTATCACTGTGTTTTTCGGTTGAGAAAATACGTCCGGCAGCATAAAATGGTGCTACATGTTCAAGGTCCTCACAGCTGTTTTTTTTTTTATTTGCTGATAAATACAAGTATTACACAATATAGTTAGTACTAGAACGAAGAAGAGACAATAAGAACGCAATGCCCGACCACAAGCAAGTATAAAGTCTGTCGTCAGTGAATGGGAGAGAGTTTATTGGATACCTTAAACTCAATTAAGTCTAATGAGGAGAGAAGTAGGACTGTGCGTAAACCATACAGAGGCGAAATTAATGGGAAGTAGTAGAATTTTGATTAGCGATATACTTAACATTAAATTGGAGACCATATAGTGGACGTGGTGATGAAAATTGTTACTTTAGCATAAAAATACCTTAAGATTGGACAATCAAGAAGGTTAGATGTAACCACAGTCGAAGAGGAAATTCCTCTGTAAAATAACTATTAAACGTAGGCCGCAATTTGGTAAAGAAATTTTTGAGAATAATTGAACACAGCCTTGTTTAGAAGTGCATCATGGTTTCTGAAAAAATCGGAAGGGAAGAGAACGAAGCGTCTGAGAAGTGCTGTTACAGAAAGAGGCTGCCAGTAATGTGGACTGATCACATAAGAAAATATTCGTATGTCCTTCGCAGAATCGATCAGGGAAGAGTCACATGGATAACGATGACTAGATGGGACACGCTGATAGGACAAATATTAGATCAGAGAATAAGTCTTGTGATAGCAGAGGGAGTCGTCGGGCACAAAAACGTTCGGGAAGGAGAGAGATTTCAATATATAGAGAACATCTGTTTGTTACTATGACTTGAAGATGTTGGCAGAGAGAGGAAGTTTTGGTGGATCGCATCAGACCAGGCAGAATTCAGTCCCTTCCCACTATATTTTAGCGTGTTATAGATGTAGCCGCCACTACAGCAGGGTGTGCGTCAGCGCATCTTATGGGACATTTCCAGCACTTCACGGCAGTCCCTTTTGCATATCTGCCTTTAACGTCGCCAGCAAAGTACACATGGTCTGCCATTTCACCTACTGAGTTATTTAGGACTGATACACATAGTGTTCGACCATATTTATGTACCGTTCAACTCGTCGGTGAATTGCCCACTAACGCTATAACGTCATTTATTAACAAACTCAACTATCATTCCTGGTTTTTAGACCCCAGTTTACTATTTAAGTACCGGCCGAAGATACACTCTCTTGCACAACAGTGGGTTCTTTGGTTTACCCTGAGAGGAAACCGAGTGGGTACTGTAACATGTAAAATATCACATCACTTAATTACATCACAGATGGCCTAACATTGTACAAACGGTATTCAGAGGAATGTAACGAATATTTGGTTGGTCGATTTTGGGAAAGGGGACCAAATAGTGATGTCATCGGTCCCATAGAATTAGGGATGGCTGGGAAAGGAAGTCGACCGTGTCCTTCCAAAGAAACCATCCGGGCATTTGCCTGAAGCGATTTAGAGAGGTCACGGAAAACCTAAATCAGCAAGGTCGGACGCGGGTTTGAAGCGTAGTTCTCCCGAATATGAGCCCAGTGTATTAGCCACTGAGCAACCTCGCTCGGTAATCATTAGTATTTATAGTTGTCTCTGATCATTAATCTCTCACTCGGTAAAGAAAAATTACAAGTCCCTCACAGAGACCACATTTAACAACAACTTCCACATTGAGTTCTTCCCAGTACATTGAGGAAACAGCTGGCCTACCAACAGATGTTACTGTCATGTAAGTCGATAATTGCGGATTGGGCTGAGCTGTACTGTGCTCAATCATAGGTAGGAAAACCGTTTGCGATGGTGTAGAGAAACGAGTGGCTATGCCGGTGTCGCGCATTTATCTATGCGGCTTGCGGTTGCATTGCGAGGTCCCAACCTTACTTCGTCGCTTCGCTCTTGGGACGACACCACGCTTTATTGAAAGATTTGGTCACAGGTTGTGTGTTCCATCATCGTTTCAGAGAGATAGTTTGTAAATGGGCCCAGAAGAGTAACAATTTACTGACCACGAGGCATTATCGTATTTCACGCTTTGTAAGGACGTTGAAGTGGATCCCACGGTACTAAGACGCATTCAGCAGCAGCAAGAAGAAATGGATCAGCTATCAACTGCTGGTAGACTCCTAAATGGACTAGCAACAGCTGACAACAATATGGAAGGGGTCTAGGGGTAGCGTCTTTGATTCATAATCAAACACGTCTTCGGTCCCGGGTTCGATCCCCGCTACTGCCTAAATATTGATAAATAATCAGCATTGGCGGCCGAAGAATTCCGGCATAAGAAGTCAGCATCATTCTGCCAACGGCCTTGTCAAAGAGGTCGGAGGAGCGGATAGAGATTCAGGGCACTCTCTTGTCCTAGGGATGGGAAATTGCCCCTAAAGGCGGAAGAATCAGCAAAGATCAACGACATGAGGATGCAGAAGGCAATGGAAACCACTGCACTAAAGACACGTAACGTGTATCCACAGGACATGTGGCCTGTAATTGAAGAAGTGTCATGATGATCTCTCCATTGGCAAAAGATTCCGGAATTGTCCCCCATTCGGATCTCCGGGAGGGAACTGCCAAGAGGGAGGTTATTATGAGAAAAAGACTGAATAATCAACGAAAGGATAACGTTCTACGAGTCGGGGCGTGGAATGAAGAAGCTTGAACTGGGTAGGGAAACTAGAAAATCTGAAAAGGGAAATGCAAAGGCTCAATCTACACTCCTGGAAATGGAAAAAAGAACACATTGACACCGGTGTGTCAGACCCACCATACTTGCTCCGGACACTGCGAGAGGGCTGTACAAGCAATGATCACACGCACGGCACAGCGGACACACCAGGAACCGCGGTGTTGGCCGTCGAATGGCGCTAGCTGCGCAGCATTTGTGCATCGCCGCCGTCAGTGTCAGCCAGTTTGCCGTGGCATACGGAGCTCCATCGCAGTCTTTAACACTGGTAGCATGCCGCGACAGCGTGGACGTGAACCGTATGTGCAGTTGACGGACGTTGAGCGAGGGCGTCGACCTGGGACCGGACCGCAGCGACGCACGGATGCACGCCAAGACCGTAGGATCCTACGCAGTGCCGTAGGGGACCGCACCGCCACTTCCCAGCAAATTAGGGACACTGTTGCTCCTGGGATATCGGCGAGGACCATTCGCAACCGTCTCCATGAAGCTGGGCTACGGTCCTGCACACCGTTAGGCCGTCTTCCGCTCACGCCCCAACATCGTGCAGCCCGCCTCCAGTGGTGTCGCGACAGGCGTGAATGGAGGGACGAATGGAGACGTGTCGTCTTCAGCGATGAGAGTCGCTTCTGCCTTGGTGCCAATGATGGTCGTATGCGTGTTTGGCGCCGTGCAGGTGAGCGCCACAATCAGGACTGCATACGACCGAGGCACACAGGGCCAACACCCGGCATCATGGTGTGGGGAGCGATCTCCTACACTGGCCGTACACCACTGGTGATCGTCGAGGGGACACTGAATAGTGCACGGTACATCCAAACCGTCATCGAACCCATCGTTCTACCATTCCTAGACCGGCAAGGGAACTTGCTGTTCCAACAGGACAATGCACGTCCGCATGTATCCCGTGCCACCCAACGTGCTCTAGAAGGTGTAAGTCAACTTCCCTGGCCAGCAAGATCTCCGGATCTGTCCCCCATTGAGCATGTTTGGGACTGGATGAAGCGTCGTCTCACGCGGTCTGCACGTCCAGCACGAACGCTGGTCCAACTGAGGCGCCAGGTGGAAATGGCATGGCAAGCCGTTCCACAGGACTACATCCAGCATCTCTACGATCGTCTCCATGGGAGAATAGCAGCCTGCATTGCTGCGAAAGGTGGATATACACTGTACTAGTGCCGACATTGTGCATGCTCTGTTGCCTGTGTCTATGTGCCTGTGGTTCTGTCACTGTGATCATGTGATGTATCTGACCCCAGGAATGTGTCAATAAAGTTTCCCCTTCCTGGGACAATGAATTCACGGTGTTCTTATTTCAATTTCCAGGAGTGTAGATATAATAGGGGTCAGTGAAGTGAAGTGGAAGGAAGACAAGGATTTTTGGTCAGATGAGTATCGGGTAATATCAACAGCAGCAGAAAATGATATAACAGGTCTAGTATTCGTTATGAATAGGAAGGTAGAGCAGAGGGTGTGTTACTGTGAACAGTTCAGTGACCGGGTTGTTCTAATAAGAATCGACAGCAGACCAACACCGACAACGATAGTTCAGGTATACATGCCGACGTCGCAAGCTGAAGATGAAGAGATAGAGAAAGTGTATGAGGATATTGAAAGGGTAATGCAGTATGTAAAGGGGGACGAAAATCTAATAGTCATGGGCGACTGGAATGCAATTGTAGGGGAAGGAGTAGAAGAAAAGGTTACAGGAGAATATGGGCTTGGGAGAAGGAATGAAAGAGGAGAAGGACTAATTAAGTTCTGTAACATGTTTCAGCTAGTAATAGCGAATACCCTGTTCAAGAACCACAAGAGGAGGAGGTATACTTGGAAAAGGGCGGGAGATACGGGAAGATTTCAATTAGTTTACATCATGGTCAGACAGAGATTCTGCAATCAGATACTGGATTGTAAGGGGCACCCAGGAGCAGACATAGACTCAGATCACAATATAGTAGCGATGAAGAGTAGGCTGAAGTTCAAGACATTAGTCAGGAAGAATCAATACGCAAAGAATGGGATACGGAGGTCCTAAGGAATGACGAGATACGTTTGAAGTTCTCTAACGCTATAGATACAGCAATAAGAAATAGCGCAGTAGGCAGTACAGTTGAAGAGGAATGGACATCTCTAAAAAGAGCCATCTCAGAAGTTGCGAAGGAAAACATAGGTACAAAGAAGGTAGCTGCGAAGAAACCATGGGTAACAGAAGAAATACTTCAGTTGATTGATGAAAGGAGGAAGTACAAACAGGTTTCGGAAAAATCAGGAATACAGATATACAAGTCGCTGAGGAATGAATTAAATAGGAAGCGCAGGAAAGCTAAGACGAGATGGCTGCAGGAAAAATGTGAAGCCATCGAAAAATGTATGATTGTCGGAAGGACAGACTCAGCATACAGAAAAGTCAAAACAACCTTTGGTGACATTAAAAGCAACGGTGGTAATATTAAGAGTGCAACGGGAATTCCACTGTTAAATGCAGAGGAGAGAGCAGATAGGTGGAAAGAATACATTGAAAGCCTCTATGAGGGTGAAGTTTTGTCTGATGTGATAGAATAAGAAACAGGAGTCGAATTAGAAGAGATAGGGGATCCAGTATTAGAATCGGAATTTAAAAGAGCTTTGGAGGAGTTACGGTCAAATAAGGCAGAAGGGATAGATAACATTCCATCAGAATTTCTAAAATCATTGGGGTAAGTGGCAACAAAACGACTATTCACGTTGGTGTGTAGAATATATGGGTCTGGCGATATACCATCTGACTTTCGGAAAAACATCATCCACACAATTCCGAAGACGGCAAGAGCAGAAAAGTGCGAGAATTATCTCACAATCAGCTTAACAGCTCATGCATCGAAGCTGCTTACAAGAATAATATACAGAAGAATGGAAAAGAAAATTGAGAAAGCGCTAGGTGACGATCAGTTTGGCTTTAGGAAAAGTAAAGGGACGAGAGAGGCAATTCTGACGTTACGGCTAATAATGGAAGCAAGGCTAAAGAAAAATCAAGGCACTTTCATAGGATTTGTCGACCTGGAAAAAGCGTTCGACAATATAAAATGGTGCAAGCTGTTCGAGATTCTGAAAAAAGTAGGGATACGCTATAGGGAGAGACGGGTCAAATACAATATGTACAACATCCAAGAGGGAATAATAAGAGTGGACGATCAAGAACGAAGTGCTCGTATTAAGAAGGGTGTAAGACAAGGCTGTAGCCTTTCGCCCCTACTCTTCAATCTGTACATCTAGGAAACATTGATGGAAATAAAAATAATGTTCAGGAGTGGAATTAAAATACAAGGTGTAAGGATATCAATGATACGATTCGCTGATGACATTGCTATCCTGAGTGAAAGAGAAGAAGAATTAAATGATCTGCCGAACGGAATGAACAATCTAATGAGTACACAGTATGGTTTGAGAGTAAATCGGAGAAAGACGAAGGTAATGAGAAGTAGAGAAACTTAACATCAGGATTGATCGTCACGAAGTCAATGAAGTTAAGGAATTCTGCTACCTAGGCAGTAAAATAACCAATGACGGACGGAGTAAGGAGGACATCAAAAGCAGACTCGCTATGGCAAAAAAGGCATTTCTGGCCAAGAGAAGTCTACTAATAACAAATACCGGCCTTAATTTGAGGAAGAAATTTCTGAGGATGTACGTCTGGAGTACAGCATTGTATGGTAGTGAAACATGGACTGTGGGAAAACCGGAACAGAAGAGAATCGAAGTATTTGAGATGCGGTGCTATAGACGAATGTTGAAAGTTAGGTGGACTGGTAAGGTAAGGAATGAGGAGGTTCTACGCAGAATCGGAGAGGAAAGGAATAAGTGGAAAACACTGATAAGGAGAAGGGACAGGATGATAAGACATCTGCTAAGACATGAGGGAATGACTTCCATGGTACTAGAGGGAGCTGTAGAGGGCAAAAACTGTAGAGGAAGACAGAGATTGGAATACGTCAAGCAAATAATTGAGGACGTAGGTTGCAAGTGCTACTCTGAGATGAAGAGGTTAGCACAGAAAAGGAATTCGTGGCAGGCCGCATCAAACCATTTAGTAGACTGATGACCCAAAAAAAAAAAAAAAAAGAGTGTGTCGGAGTCCGCGGAATGGTGGAATGTCTAAAACAAGTTTGTGGAAGCATTCTTCCGTAGCTGGACACAATATGGACGTGCGTACAGAATAAGAACACTACGCTTAACGACGAATGTCACACTCCTAGGAAAATTAACAACAGTGAAGTTGTTTGCGGTCTCCACTAATATTGAATCCTAAACACTTCTTATTCAATTGCAATAAGAAACACTTCTATTTAATGGCCATTTTATTGTGAAGACAGTGAATAAGAAAGTTACACGCTCCGTGAATTCCTCGTTCGTTATTAAATCTACATGTAAATACACAGTAGTTTCAAGGTTAGATATTAGTGGTCCTATTGTTAGGGCCTCAAAAAAATAGCCGTTGTGATATGGGTCATTTTACTTTTTCTGGAGTGTATAGTACCGAATGACGTATGCCGTTCTTCATGTTGATGTTAATATAGTTGAACGAAAACATTTTAATATCGTGCTGATAACTGAAGTCTTTCGCACCTGACGTTCGGAGTAATAAATGAGACATGACAGAATAGTATGAATTGGATGTGTTTGGGTGATTCGAACGGAAGTAATTACATTTATATGAAATAGAGAATGGGAAAGAAGGGGAAGGGATGGAGAGAATTCCTGACATCCAGCCGCCCAGGCCATTGCCCTTACGGAAGCTGGATTTACCGCTTCTCATGGGGGACTGCCTTAGCACTTCTCCCATCCGGACACGGCCCCTGAGCGACATAAATGTCCAACTTACCAATGCAGCATCGCTAATCCATAATCCCCTGATCGCAAATTATTGATCCCCGTACGATTTCGAACAACAGTTCATGTGCCGCTAAACGAAAGTCAAGGAGCCGTTGCGCTCTTACACACATGTTTCTTCTTGAGTGGTGTTTGTTCCAACGGACATGTCCGACAGAATAGTCACCACTCAAACAGATACAAAAAAAATAACATTTAAAGACCGGAGAAATAGCTTTATAAGTGTTCGGATGTTTCGAATAGTGGTTGCTCGGCTCGGATTGCAAGCAGAGTAGAGGAGAGTGTTGTACCTAGAGGATAGTCGGCACTTCTGTGTTGTACCCACTTTAGAATCATAGAGGATAGTGGGCACTTCTGTGTTGTACCCACTTTAAAATCATATGAAGAAAGGAGCACAAGGGACCACCACAAGCAGTTTCCGCTGTGACCTACAGGTTTTGTAATAGCTAGACATCAGGTTTTGCGTTGTGCATCATTTCTGAATATTTAGGTTTGTACGCTCTTAAGAGCTATATGGTACCTTAAAGAAATTTTGAATATATTTTTCCCTCTTCAGTTACAGAATTTTTTGGCAAATAACATTTTATTTATCGTTAATATACGTTACATGACGAGTGGACGATGCACCCACAATTCGTAGGTCGTGCACTATCTTGTACATTCGGTGACAGAATTTGCGACAACCCTCGCCTCATCGTTGTGCAGAAATGCATAGCTTTACGGTCTGTGAAAAACAGCATTACTTGCCAGAAGACTAAGTGCTGTCAACAAACTGTAAACAGGCGTGAAGTCGAAAATTCTTTCGAACACTGTCAAACTGTTTTACGTAATGTAAGAGACTACGCTGCTTTTTTATTTATATCCTACGTTTATCTGTTGTGGTCACGAGGCAAATGAAAAAATGCTATCAGCATACAGTGTACTAATACAAATGAATTACAAGTCATAACGATAACATTACAAAAAGGTTGTTTTTGATAAAACTAAGTATCCAAAATTGTTACCAATTAGTTGGGTAATGCGCAGTCTCCGCTTCGAAACGGCCTGTCTCTGCCTTCAGTTCACAGTCATACTGAAGTAGCGTCACAGGACTACCATGACAGTATGCAAACGTAGCAGGATGGATAGAGAGTTTTTCATTTTTAGATCTACATTGAGCAGAATCAAGGTAGTGACAAAACTTTTGACGGAGATGTTGTCTCAGAATTTCTTTACCGATTGTCAATCTGCCTCTTTCATGGAAGAGGGAAAAATTTTGTCTCGAGCGAGATTAGAACAGAAAACTAAAGCTGACTCCAGTGTGAAGGACGAGTATTTCATCGCGCCTTTACGTGGATTCTAGGAAACCTGCATACTCCGATCGATAGACAAACAATCAAACCAGACGTATTAATGAGTTTTATTACAAAAATAAAATTACAGTACTTAACTTTGATAATTACGCAGATACGTCGCAAGCAATGGGAGACACAAATAATTATCTTCTTCAGTATAAGCCCGTGCTACATAGGGAGTACAAGCGAAGTGACTAGAGTTGACGCTGCCATCCAAGTCACTAGACTTGAAGCTGCTACTGAACTGCGCCGTCCCCAGTAGGTCGCGGTGTTTAAGTCTTCTTCACATAGGGGACGCTGCTGTCCCACTGTCATCCTGGACGGAGGTCCGGTCAGCGTGCAATTGGCTGACTTCTTCTCACAGCCTTTTCTTCCCTGTCGTTTCCGACTGGCGTGCCAACGCTTGACTTTACACGGTAACATTCCTCCTCCCCCTCCCTTCCCCCCACCCCCCAAAACGACGGACCGTCTTCGTATATGGAGCTCGACAACGGCATGGGAGGCAGACTTCCCGTCATACCCCGCCATCCGGTCTTCGCTCTGGTGGAAACGTCCCCTGGTAGAACCCAGAAGGGTACACATCTACCTCCTGGGGCCCAAAAGAAGATATAGAAGGTGTCGGCTGCTACGGCTTGGGCGGGTCCATCTCCATCGGCAGGACGAGAGGAGGCGGAGAAACGAAGTCTCCGTCTCCATGGGATCGTCCCGCAGTGTCGTGATGACACCTCTGGCGGCTGCTGATGCCGCACTGTCCTCGAGATCTGCGAACCTGGTGGAAGAGATAGAAAAAGATTAATGTGCACATGACAGTGGCGAATTTTGATTATGATATCGGCGCTGCAATCCGTCTGCGCCTGAGATGAGATACGTGCATGCGCCAAGTCGACGAAGGATCTCGCCTCGCGCCCACCGTCTGCTGCGGCTAAAAACCCTGAAAAACAGAACATAATATCATGCGGCGCGTAAAGGTACTTGCAACCTTCCTTCGGCGCCGGAAGCTGAGGAGGGGGAGCAGGTGGAGCAGTGTCCAATGGCGGGGGCTGTGAAGCAGTTCCACCGGCGATGGTCCATCTCGTGGATGCGGACAATATGAGGCGAGAAACGGTTGCAGTGCTCGATCCATGTTGTGTGTGGTGCGAAATTTTGCCATCTGCTGCTTCAAGGTTCTGAGAAAACGTTTCGCTTCGCCGTTTGACTGTGGACTAGTTAGATGCCGTATACCATTGCTTTCACAGAATGTTTAAAATTCA
The DNA here is from genome assembly GCF_023864275.1 of Schistocerca cancellata. Lineage (NCBI taxonomy): Eukaryota > Metazoa > Arthropoda > Insecta > Orthoptera > Acrididae > Schistocerca > Schistocerca cancellata. The sequence continues at coordinate 312,173,729 of NC_064628.1, read as the reverse complement.
TTTGACGTGAACTGAGAGCCGTTGTCCGACACTATGACATCAGGCAAACCTTCGAGGCAAAAAATAGAGGCAAAGCCAGAACTGTGGTACGTGACGTTGTCGAGTTCATTGGTACCGCAAAAGGAAACTTGTTATAAGAAACTACCACAAATCAACCAACGAGTGTTCCAGAAAGGTCCCGCAACGTCTAAGTGCAAATGTTGCCATGGTCACTGCGATTTAGGCCAAGCAGAAAATTTTTTAGGTGGAACGGACTGGTTTGCCGCACATGCGTGACACTGTGAGGTCATTTGTTCTCTTTGGGTGTCCACACCCTACCCGGTACAGTGTCGACGCGCCAACTGTTTCGTATGAACAATCCCCATGTGGCCCTGGTGAAGTAACTCTAACACTTCTTTTAGCAAAGCTATGGGGATCAACACCCGTGACTGTCCACTGTCAATTTGAATAAGAGTCATACCTTGCTGTATAGCGAGGCTATGCCGACGTGCAAAGTATCGACGCACTACAGAGTTCTTTATGTCACACAATGAGCGAGGCCAAGATGTGCGTATGTATTTTAGCAAAATTTAAATCTCAATCAGTTTCCGTGGCCTATGCCATTTTCCAGTAATTCTGAATCCTGAGCATCGATGTGACAACAAGATGCAGCACAATGTGAAACTCTGTATCAGGGACAACTGTAAGACGTAAATGTGAGTCTGCATTACCGTGTTGAGCTGTCGGATGATATACAATCTCGTATTGGTATTGAGACAAAACAAAGCTCATCTTTGCAATTATTGGGCAGTTCGTACAGAGACCGCCTTCATCGGATTAAGCAAAGTCTGCAATGGCTTGTAATCCAAGCAGAATTTTCTGTTATAAAAATAATGGTGGAATTTGGTGACACCATACACAATAGTCAATGCCTCTTTCTCTATTTGTGAATAGTTACACTGGCCTTTGGACAACACTTGTGATGCGAAAGCAATAAGCCTGTCTGTATCACCAGATCTGTGCGGAAGCTCTGCACTGATTCCGTAAGAGGAAGCTTCAACTTGCAACACATCTGGTTTGTCAGGATCAAAGTGAGCCAAGCATCGATCACTGAGCAATTTGTCTATAAGTTTTTCAAAAGCTCCTTGGCACTCATCTGTCCAAATAAAGGTGACATTCTCGAGACGCATGCTATGCAACGGAGCTGCGATTTATGCAGCATCCGGTATCAACCGAATATAGTACAGTAGTTCATTTTCCCTAAGGCTGACTGCAGTTCTGTGACATTGAGAAGTTCCAAAATTGTTCAAATGGCTCTGAGCACTATGGGACTTAACTTCTGAGGTCATCAGTCCCCTAGAACTTAGAACTACTTCAACCTAACTAACCTAAGGACATCACACATATCCATGCCCGAGGCAGGATTCGAACCTGCGACCGTAGCGATCGCGCGGTTCCAGACTGAAGCGCCTAGAACCGCTCGGCCACACTGGCCGGCTGACACTGAGAGGAACTAGCAGGTCACGCATGGCAAACAAATGTGACTGAACAGGACGTACACCTTGACTGTTTATGTCATGACCAAGGTACTGCAACTCAGGTTTAAAAAAAACACACTTGTCCACTGTGCACCTTAGTCTGCATCAGATAACACACGAAACAAAGCACGCAAGTTTACAATGTATTCTTCAGACGTACGATCTGGAACGGCAGTATCGCCCAAATAGTTTGAACAGTTTGGTGCTTGAGCAGTCAGCTGCTACAAATACTGTTGGAAAATGGCGGGTGCGGAAGCACTGCCAAAAGGGAAACGCAAATATTTAACCAAGCCCAAATGAGTGTTCACAACACACATGGTTGCGATTCTTCATCTAGTGGTATTTGAAGATATGCGTCGCGCAAATCAGTTTTGGAAAAGTAGCTACCAACCTCCAATCTGCCAATGAGATCCTTTAGGCGTGGCAGTGGATAAGTATCAATCACAGCTTGTGAGTTGACGGTAGACTTACAGTCAACACAGAAGCGAATGTGACTAGAAGGTTTGGGGAGCAAAATCAGTGGTCTTGTCCATTGACTAGCTTGTATGGGAGCAATAGTTCCGCTATCTTGCAATTCTTCAAGTGCAATAGCCACTTTGTTCCGTAATACCATGGGAACATTTCTGGCCCAGCAAAATTTCGGCTGAGCATTGTCTTTTAGTGTAATATGTCCAGCAAAATTGTTAGCGTTGCCTAAACTGTCGGAAAAGAATTCAGGGAATTCTTTCAGCAACTTTCCTTGGCACTGAACGCAATCACTGAAAAACATTGTCCTGAATTTGAAAGCCAAACAAATCAAACTAATCAAAACCAAATATGTTCCCACAATTGTGTGATTGTAGCATAGTGAAAGTCACAGTTCGCGTATGCAAGCGATACATAGCAGACAAAGTACATTTTCGGAGAATGGGAATCTCTTGTGTATTACAAACCATCAGGTGAGTTTGAGACAGGTGTGGGGAGCCTAACAGTTGATAGATGTTACGGTCCAGCAGTGTAACAGAGGCACCTGTGTCCATCTGAAATTTCAGCAGTTTTCCACTAATAAGCAAATGAACAAAAAGTATGTTTGACTGGCGTAGCATTGAAGAAACTGTTTGCCAGCTAGTTTTGAAAATGCCTGCGGCAGGCTTTGAATACGCTGCACTGATTCCATGGGTCGTGTGAATAGATTTTTGTGAGTGGGCAGAATTCATATGTTTGTTCTGTTTCAAAAATACGGATTGTGCATGCTTGCTTTCTGATCTGGTAATGCGACCATGACTAAATACCTAGAAAAGTGGCCAATCACTGTTAATACATACTTATTCCCTGCTGCACTCCTATTAAATGGACCTAAATACATCAATTCCGATTTGTTGGAAATGTCTGTCTGCCTCTGGTAATCTTTGAAGCTGAATCATTTGATGGCTCAAGTCTGCACACTATGCGTATGGCACACAATTCCTGATGTACTCGTCCACGTCTTGACGTTGTGTCCTACACCAAAACTTCTCCGCTATCCGCCTATCCGCAGCTCTTCTCCCGCCATGTCCTGAAAGAAAATGGTCATGCGCCTACTGCATAACTTCATATCTTAACGCTGCTGGTACGACGATGCGCGGGCCGCATTTCGTCAACCTGCAAAGTAACCCGTCCTGTACTAGGAACTGCGGTTACTTTCAGAACAAAATGGCAATAACTATCCATGGCTTGTGCCCATATCCACTCACCTTCAGTCACACCTGTTACTTGTAATACTGCCACATTCCTGCTCAATGCGTCAGCATTGGCATGTTTCACACCTGGTTTGTGTATTTCCTCATAATGGAACTCACTGAGTTTCAGTGCCCATCTCACTAGCCAACTCGCTGGGTCTTTCAGACCTAATAAACATTTCAGAGCTGAATGATTCGTCACAACCTTAAACCTTCTACCGTACAGATAACATCAAAAGTACGAAATCCTGTATATTACTGCTAATAATTCCTTCTCCTTTTGAGTAATATTGTTCCGCCTTGTTAAGTTGATGAGACGTGAACACAATCGGATGTTCTTTGCCATCAATTTCTTGCCCAAGTGCAGCCCCAAGAGTGTGATTAGATGTGTCACATTGTAGTATAAACTCCTTCGAAAAGTCTGGAAACTTCAAAACTGGATCTGATGTCAGTTCCCGTTTCAACTCTTCAAATGCTTTCTCGCACTCTGACGTCCACTGGAAGGGAACACCTTTTCTTAGCAACTTAGTAAGTGGCCTCGCTATTTCTGAAAACCTCTTTACGAATTTTCGATAATAGCTTGCAAGACCAATATACGATTGCAATTGTTTAGCCGTTTGCGGAACCGGAAAATCTCGTACTGCAGACGTGAAACGAGGATCTGTCCGAACCCCGTCCTGACTGATAACATGCCCGAGATAATTTACTTGTGCTTGCGCAAAATGGCATTTGTCCAAACTTAAAGTTAGCCGTGCTGCCTCTAATCTCTTAAACACCTCCTCTAACAGTTACATATGCTGTTCTATATCTCTTGAAAAAACTATAGTGTCATCCAGATACACCATGCATTTTTTCGGTTTCAGCCCGCAAAGGACTCCATCCGACATCCTCTGAAACGTTGCTGTAGCGTTTTTTAGTCCAAATGGCATTTTTTTATACTCGAAGTAACAACAATGTGTCGTAAATGCTGTTTTTGGCCTGTCCTCCTGACATACTTCAATCTGGTGATAACCGCTTGTCCGCAGCTCGTGGTCGTGCGGTGGCGTTCTCGCTTCCCGCGGCCGGGTTCCCGGGTTCGATTCCCGGCAGGGTCAGGGATTTTCTCTGCCTCGTGATGACTGGGTGTTGTGTGACATCGTTAGGTTAGTTAGGTTTAAGTAGTTCTATGTTCTAGGGGACTGATGACCATAGATATTAAGTCTCATAGTGCTCAGAGCCATTTTTGATAACCGCTTCGCAAATCCATAGTAGAGAAAAATTTACACTGCCCTAGGTTATCTAACGTTTCTGTGATATTTGGAATAGGATCTACGTCCATCACTGTCTGTTCATTCAAATGTCTGTAATCGCAACAATAGCGAAATATTTTCGACCCATCCGGTGTCTTCTTCGGAACTAGGACCATGCTGCTAGAACAAGGACTATTACTGTGCTGGATTACCCCATCTTCCAACTGTTTCTGTATTAATTGCTCCACTACTGGCTGTAATTGTTTCGGTAGTCTGTATGGCTTACGATACACCGGAGCATGATTCCCTATCGGAATACGATGCTGTGTTATCGGTGTAGCTGGTGACGTACCCTGTGCTTCAAACAATGCTTTATAGTTTAGTAATAATGCTTCCATACCCAAACAATCATTTCCTCTCAAATGATTTACCTTGTCATGAAGTGCAGACATGCTGACGGTTTGCTTTACATCATTGTCTAGCCTCGAACTATCGATGTCCTCTTCATCCATTAACCCTATTGTGGCTATCACCAATGCCTTCATCAGATCGACATCATCCCACCCAAAGGTATCTAAACCCACCGGAACCATAAACTGCCCATTTATGTCCGTTACCCGTGATACACTCCCACGAATAAAGCAATACTTTTTGTCTAAAACCTCATTACTCGGTAGCGGCTCTACCAAGAATAACCACTGCTGTGGAACATCGACACTCACCGGTACCCAGATCAACTTCCCTGTAACTGTTCGTACTTTGTCACACGAAATCACATTTAATGCACTTGCACACAGTTTAGTTGGTATCACCTTAGCTGTCGGTGCACCTTGCGACTCTTAAACATTTGCAATTGCTGTACCCACTGAGAACAAGTTCCCATCGAGTTCCACCGTATATGGCGAAAGGTCAATTTTGGCGTGATGTTTAATCAGAAAGTCCTACCCAAGTATCGCTGAAAATCCCTGTCCCACAGTTGACCATTTGCTCCCGGAACCACACGTTCCCTATCTTAAACTTGAGCTGTCTGTCCCTAGTGCATCGAATTTTTTATCTCCTACTGTGTCCAATCTGTATCTCGGAGCTTCCAATCCTTTCTTGCCCACGAGGTCCACACTGACAACTGATACATGCGCTCCAGTATCCACTAAAACTCTTCATCACTTATCTTTTATCCAAACCATCAAACTACAATCCACCTCTTCATGCACTCTCTGAGTACCTCTTTTTACTGGGAATGCCTCCCGACGGCAGGAACCCTCCCTTTTTCGTTTAACAGTTTTTCAACTGCTGTATAACTGACCCATTTCTTACCTATACACTGCCGTGCCTTAGGCCCTATTTTCTGACAATTGAAACACTGCGGTTCCCAACATTGTCCCTTAAAATGACCTTGCTTCCCACAATGGTAACACTCTTTGGAAGACGAAAATATTTTCTTGTCATTGCGACTTCTAGTGGCACTATCCACTTCCTGCAAATGTGTAAGCACGCGAAATGCTGCTGCTAAGTCACTTGGAGTTTCCATCCGTATTCAGCGTGAAAAATCCTGCGAGACCCCTAACAAAAATGCGTCTAAAGCTCTATTATCTACTACTTTCAATAGAACTTCATTTGCACTCACATCTTGCGTTAACTCATACGTGTGCGCATTCGTTTTCCTACTTCTGTCTGAAAATTCTTCTACCATTTCACCCGTTTTCTGCATCATCCTCCCCAATTTTTCTCTAAAAAATCTGGCACTCTTTGTTTCCTAAACCTTTGCAATAATCCCTCAGCCAACTCTGTGAATGTAGCAGCATCCTTTAACCCTTCGTGGTATGCCACGTAAGTCTTTGAGTCACCTACTAACCATAACCTCGTCATTTGCAAACACATTTCATCTGATGAGCCTCACAGTCTAGCCGTACTACGTACGTCACCAATGAAAACATTCACATCCTCTGATGTTTTACCTGAGGCGGAAGGTATCAGATTAGCCGCTGAACAATTTGCCACACTGGAAAAGACAGTATCCTTGCATTCTACACTATCGCTTCCCAAGTCTGATTGAGTATTTTGCAACATTTGTTGCTCCATCCTCTAATGTGCTCCTTTTGCAACTTATTTTCTTCAATCAGTTTCTTAACTTGCTCTGTCAATGCGACTACAGCGTCACTTGTCCCGGTTGCACGTGTATCTGGTATTTTCCGTGTGGTATACCTCACTCCACAAAAATGAAATTGTATTACCCAGAAGCAAGTTAATTCCTAGCACGTCTTATGGCAAGCCATCTAGACTACCACATTACTCTGTTACATGACCATAAAAGCCACACACATCACAAGTGCTTAGTACAAATTTATCTCAAGTAGTGACGTGACCTGTTAATCGACACACTACACATTTAGATGGTACTAAGTTAACGTGACCATCATTCCCAAGAAACTGCAATAAGTCTACAGGGCTGCTAGGACTTTCAAATGACACTCTCACATTTCTTAACGTTACCCTCGTCATGTCTATCTACACATAAAACATAGAGAGAAGGCCGTTGCTGGTCTCACCCTATTCGGTGTTTCTCGGTTGCTTCGCATGGTGCTAGTCAAAGTCGTGGCGTGGGTGCACCTCGCACCACTTGTTACGACTTCTGCGCCACTTGTTAGCAGCACACACAGTGGCTGCGCCAAAGACTGAGACAGCGTGGAGTTTTACAATTTTTTATTAAAATTTAGTTACAATTTCTCCCGTATCATCGCTGTCCAGCCATGCAGATCCCTCTGCCTGGCTGCTGTTGTGTAGATTCTCCGACAATGAGAGCAACTCGTGTCGCTGATCGCACTTGGGAGCCTCAGGCAATCAGTGCTCCGCTGAAGCCAGGATACCCTGTGGTTGAGATGAACTCGTCGCCGCTCATCGCCCCAATGCGGGCACGCCCACAGAGCTGCATCGCTGTGAGGTCAGCTGCTGATGCCCGCTGCACCGGCGGCTGGGAAACTGTCAGTCGCGAAGTCCGCGAGGTCCCGTCATGGACGGACCACACACCGTGGGGCCGTGTTGCTGTGAAGTCCGGGCGGCACCTGTTACCAAGACCATGCTGCGGCTGGTCCTGCTGGAAGTTACCGCTGTAGTTAGTCAGCCATGGTGCCGACCGAACTCGGGCCGACCTCCAGAGCTGAAGTTGACATCTGGCGGCGAACAGATGACTCCTGCGAGCTGGAACACACTTCCGGAATCGTCACCTACGAAGATTGAACATTCGGACCACGTCCGTCCTCAGAAACAAACTGCTTCCTAATGGCTTGTGTCTGTTGCTCCACTATTTATATCCAGCAGGAGGACGTTTTCTACCCTAAGTGGTAGCTCAAATGGCTCTGAGCACCATGGGACTTAACATCTGTGGTCAGAAGTCCCCTAGAACTTAGAACTACTTAAACCTGACTAACCTAAGGACATCACACACATCCATGCCCGAGGCAGGATTCGAACCTGCGACCGTAGCAGTCGCGCGGTTCCGGACTGAGCGCCTTAACCGCGAGACCACCGCGGTCGGCCTAAGTGGTAGCTTTTTGTTATTACTCCCGCAGTATATTGCAGCGTAACTTAGTGTGCTGGTCTCACTTCCCCTTGCTCGGAACTCTCCATGCTTCGTTCGACACTCGCTCTGTGTGCATTCTTGCGTCAGCCTGCTGGTAGACTGGTGCTGTCAGCAAGGCTGTCTGTGCCTGCCTACCTCGCAACGCCTCGGTTGCCGGCGTGCCTCTGTTTTTCCATTCTCCACTGCGTGAAGCAATGCGTACTACATGTGGCCGCAATACTACATACATGGCCATTACATGGACTACCTTGTAATAGGATCTTACATCTGGAAAAACCTTAATTTCCTGAGATTCTGTAATTTCAGAAAAAAACTGCTGCACATACACTCCTGGAAATGGAAAAAAGAACACATTGACACCGGTGTGTCAGACCCACCATACTTGCTCCGGACACAGCGAGAGGGCTGTACAAGCAATGATCACACGCACGGCACAGCGGACACACCAGGAACCGCGGAGTTGGCCGTCGAATGGCGCTAGCTGCGCAGCATTTGTGCACCGCCGCCGTCAGTGTCAGCCAGTTTGCCGTGGCATACGGAGCTCCATCGCAGTCTTTAACACTGGTAGCATGCCGCGATAGCGTGGACGTGAACCGTATGTGCAGTTGACGGACTTTGAGCGAGGGCGTATAGTGGGCATGCGGGAGGCCGGGTGGACGTACCGCCGAATTGCTCAACACGTGGGACGTGAGGTCTCCACAGTACATCGATGTTGTCGCCAGTCGTCGGCGGAAGGTGCACGTGCCCGTCGACCTGGGACCGGACCGCAGCGACGCACGGATGCACGCCAAGACCGTAGGATCCTACGCAGTGCCGTAGGGGACCGCACCGCCACTTCCCAGCAAATTAGGGACACTGTTGCTCCTGGGGTATCGGCGAGGACCATTCGCAACCGTCTCCATGAAGCTGGGCTACGGTCCCGCACACCGTTAGGCCGTCTTCCGCTCACGCCCCAACATCGTGCAGCCCGCCTCCAGTGGTGTCGCGACAGGCGTGAATGGAGGGACGAATGGAGACGTGTCGTCTTCAGCGATGAGAGTCGCTTCTGCCTTGGTGCCAATGATGGTCGTATGCGTGTTTGGCGCCGTGCAGGTGAGCGCCACAATCAGGACTGCATACGACCGAGGCACACAGGGCCAACACCCGGCATCATGGTGTGGGGAGCGATCTCCTACACTGGCCGTACACCACTGGTGATCGTCGAGGGGACACTGAATAGTGCACGGTACATCCAAACCGTCATCGAACCCATCGTTCTACCATTCCTAGACCGGCAAGGGAACTTGCTGTTCCAACAGGACAATGCACGTCCGCATGTATCCCGTGCCACCCAACGTGCTCTAGAAGGTGTAAGTCAACTACCCTGGCCAGCAAGATCTCTGGATCTGTCCCCCATTGAGCATGTTTGGGACTGGATGAAGCGTCGTCTCACGTGGTCTGCAAGTCCAGCACGAACGCTGGTCCAACTGAGGCGCCAGGTGGAAATGGCATGGCAAGCCGTTCCACAGGACTACATCCAGCATCTCTACGATCGTCTCCATGGGAGAATAGCAGCCTGCATTGCAGCGAAAGGTGGATATACACTGTACTAGTGCCGATATTGTCTCTGTTGCCTGTGTCTATGTGTCTGTGGTTCTGTCAGTGTGATCATGTGATGTATCTGACCCCAGGAATGTGTCAATAAAGTTTCCCCTTCCTGGGACAATGAATTCACGGTGTTCTTATTTCAATTTCCAGGAGTGTATAAATGATTGCCATGATTTAATAATGGAGTTTGAAAATGTATTACACTTCCATAAATATTTTACTAGAAGATGAATGTCTGAAAATTGTCTCAAAGTGCCAAACATTCGCCTACTTTGCTCATAGCCCATCAAAAATCTTTCAAAATCATTCACGTTTCGTGAACAGCTCTATTCGTTCATATGTGAGGATATTAACATCCACCATACATCTAGGTGTTGCGAAATAAGTTATGCGATGGGAGTAGGATGTACTAAATGTATTGCGGGAATCTATTCATTCGTTATGAAGGATGGTTCGCTGACTACACTTCCAGTGATTTGTAATATTTCACAAATGAAAAATAAAAACGATATAAATACCAAAGCTAGTGAAATACTTATCAATGATTTAGGATTGAAACTAAATTATACTCTGACTGGATAACAATCAGTGTTTTTCACTGCGTGTCACTATATATTCTCGGGTACCAGCCCCATCCACATCTTTACCAGGTATATATACAGCGAATGAGCTTAAAGTCAGTCTTTCCTAGGACTACAACTTGCTGTCACTACCGTCCAGTAATAGGTTGCATTGTAAAACTACTGTTAATAAAATCACTCAAGAAGTAAAAATTCAGTAATATGAAATTGGAGATCAGTCTTACAGTCGTAGGCAAATTTATTCGTTAACCCTGTTTATCATAAGACCGTGTTTCCGCTTCGATGAAAAGTTCCCATGTAAATTTGGTGAGCTTCAACAGATTTACAAAATACATTGCTCATCCCTTACCAAGCAAAGGAACTATGATAAAATAATAAGTATAGTTTAACAGAACTGTTCCATAGAGGATAATGTTGCGAGTATAATGAAAAATCGTAGACTTCGTTAGTATAATCTGGATAGGTCAAGACGAAATGCCTTCATGGGTCTTTCCTATATATAACTTCGTATTTTAACTGAGGGCATCACGAAAATCATCACACCACCAATTGCTTCTAATAAACACCAACAATAAAACTGCTCAATGTGTAATCCGTAGAAAAATAATTTGTTCTACCATCACCTTCCACTGCTAATAATTTTTGATACAATAAAGTAGTATAAGAAACATATACCTAGACATTAACAGCATATAACCTACCACAGACGGTATAGCCGGTTTTACTAAATTTGTTTAGTGAAACTTGGCAATATGGAACAATGGAGCCGAATATTGCCCGAAGATTACATGAAACATTGAAATTCTTGAGGTTACTTTTGGCCTGTCTTTGCAACAACAAAAGTGCGTGATTTTTTCACCAGACTCGTTTCACTTTACTGAGGTAAAGGATCATCAGTGGTCTGTAATTAAGTTATTTACATTTTGATTTGACTTTTAGATCGAAAAACAGTTCGTTAATAATGGGTTGATTTGTACTTACGGTGACTTTTCGAGTGATTTCTCGCTTTCTGCAGCACTATGCATTTCTCACACCACACTTTTATGCACACCACCGTATTTTGTTTCTTTTTGTACTTCAAGTATGTTTTGTTGTTTTTGTTTTGTAGTGTTGCCAAATTAACATTTCCGTTTCCTTCTACTTTGTCACTGACCGACAACATTTTTTTTTAGCGGAAATATTCTGTTGGCAACACTACAAACACAAATAACGACACATACTTGAAGTACAAAAAGAAACAGAATACAGTGGTGTGCATGAAAGTGTGGTGTGAGAAATGCATAGGGCTGCAGACCATCTAAACATTTGACGAAAGTTAGCAGTGTTGAAAACAGAAAATCATCGATGTGCTAGCAGACCGCATATCCGGATAAAAGCGAGAAATCGACCGAAAAATTACCGTAAGTACAAATCAACCTATTGTTAACAAACTGTTTTTCGTTCTAAAAAGCAAATCAAAACGTAAATAACTTAGTTACAGACCACTGACAATGCTTTACCTCAATAAAGCGAAATGAGTCTGGTGAAAAAAGTCACGCATTTTTGTAGTTCCAACGACAGACCAAAAATTCTCTCAAGAATTATAAATCAACTACGGACACTATGGCCAAAAAATGAAGAAACACTGAGAGCTGCAGTAAATCACAAGCGATATATCGCATTAATGATTGTATTTTTCAGTTACTGATTTTACTTCCGTAAATTATTCGTTCTGATACTGACTGTTTTTACGAATCAGATTTTGGACAATGTACTTTTTGCCAATGGCATATCGCGTATTTTTAATAAGGGATAAAACCAACAGTGGTTAAATATGGACTCATTTGCATTACGTTGCGTCACATAGAGCAACATGTTCTTTGCCAGTCTTTATTTTACTTGCGATATGTGTCATTTAGACTATTGACACAGTCGTAAGCAATGTCCATGCAGTATCCCGTACCACAGTTTTATCATCGGTTAGGAAATTACGCGACAGAAGAGCAAATTTTCATGGTTGAGTAATTTCCGAGAATATTTTCGGACTGCAGGATGACGATATTCTCTCTGCAAATATTACCCGTTTTATTTTATTACTCAGTTACGACACACTTAAAGTTGGGTGATTCACAAATCAGAAATGTCGCAGCCGGTTTTAAGCGTGTTCATTACAGAAGTAGGATTTCTAGTCGATGACAAGAGCTACACATATTACATCGGCAACATTTTCATTTAGAAGTTAAAATTAGAATATGCGTATTGAGTACTGTTATTGCAGTGTTAAGGAAACGTATAATAACAGACATAGCGGTATTCACAACTGTGAAAATGGAACTTCCTGGCTCATTAAAACTGGGTGTCGGACCGGGACTTGTACTCGAGACTTTGCCTTTCGGGACTAGGTGCTGTACTATCTGGGCTACCCAAACACAACTCGCAACCTCTCCTCACAGCTTTAATTCCACCTACCTTCCAAAGTGTGAAAATATTTCGCTAACTTCGTTACTATATTAATTATGTTCTTAGTGGTTTATTAATTGTAACCGGTATCGAAAGTAAAATCTGTTGTATTACCATGCAACGTCGCTTTATATTTTCCACTTCATGGAATGTCTACGATGTATAGTCTCTTCTTTGAGGCGTAGCGAAATGGCGCAGTACTAGTACACTCTGCTTTACATCAAAGAGGACTGCAGTTCAAATCTTACACCAGTCGTTAAAATAATTTTTCTTCTGTGGTTTCCTTTAACTCAAATGCCGAGATGGTGCCTTTGACGAAGACAAGCCCTAAATCTACCCCCAAGCCTCGCATGTTAAAACCCAGTCATCCTTCGTTCTTGTTGTTCAAGAATTCTTCAAATGGCTAAATCTGTCTAATAAACGACACGAAAACATATACAAAACAGTTAATAACGTTTGTCATGTGATGTAATGATAACCCTGTTAATAAGGTATTAACACTCTGGTCCAGATACTTTTCAAGTAATTTATCGCTGGTTTTGCTTCAGACTTCGAATACTACCGTGAAAGTATCAATTCAAAACTTGTTGCAGAGTGTTGTCACAGAAATGTAGTTCATTCTAAAGTGATGTGATACTACATCGGTATGTAACAGCTGCGTGTACAAGATACTTGAGAACACGATCAAATAAGCGAGTACCACGTATACTACCTTTTGAGATATTCTGAGCTGATATCTGGGAAGCCCTTGTGCAATTGACGTTCGTGCAACGCCTGTTATTAAACTAGCGCCGAGTGGTCTTTAATCTGTGAACAGGTCAACCCTTCCCATTGAGTCTGTATGTAGGCTGTTTCTATGTAAGTAGGCTGTTTATGTTTTCTTATTGACAACGTTACGTAGCGCTCTGTGTGAAAATCACTGGCAGTGCTGTGTGCAGTCTGTGGCTAGTTTGCATTGTTGTCTGCCATTGTAGTGTTGGGCAGCTGGATGTTAACAGCACGTAGCGCTAGGCAGTTGGAGGTGAGCCGCCAGCAGTGGTGGATGAGAGGAGAGAAATGGCGGAGTTTTGAAATTTGTAAAAATGGATGTCATGAACTGCTATATCTATGATGGCTATTAAGGTAAATACATTGTTTGTTCTCTATTAAAATCTTTCATTTGCTAACTATGCCCCACGTCGAATGACTCTGCTGTGGGTTTGCTCTGCTGTGGGTTTTCTCTGCTGTGGCCCATTACCTGTCAGCATGTCAAGAGTCAGCACTGTCTTTCCGTTGGAAGGACCACACTACTTCTTCAAGACTGCATGGAAATCCACTACTTCCGTGTGCATTCTCTTTTACTGCTGAGACTTTGAGAAAAACACTGCAATTTTACTGTGATGAACGATCAGGACTGTCTTTATGGACTGTGAGAAAACTTTAGCTTTTGACCAACATTGTATTAATAAGTGTGTGCATTTGATATCTTTCTTACTGTAATTATGAAAATTTTTTTCAAATCTGTATCGGTCAGTGCCCAAAACAATTTGTAAAATTTTTTGTGGGGAGCATGGGGGCTATGTAAGTAGGCTGTTTCTGTGTAAGTAGGCTGTTTATGTTTTCTTATTGGCAACGTTACGTAGCGTTCTGTATGAAAATCACTGGCTGTGCTGTGTGCAGTCTGTGGCTAGTTTGCATTGTTGTCTGCCATTGTAATGTTGAGCAGCTGGATGTTAACAGCGTGTAGCGCTGGGCAGCTGGAGGTGAGCCGCCAGCAGTGGTGGATGTGAGGAGAGAAATGGCGGAGTTTTGAAATTTGTAAAAATGGATGTCATGAACTGCTATATATATGATGACTATTGTTTGTTCTCTATTAAAATCTTTCATTTGCTAACTATGCCTATCAGTAGTTAGTGCCTTCCGTAGTTTGAATCTTTTATTCAGCTGGCAGTAGTGGCGCTCGCTGTATTGCAGTAGTTCGAGTAACCAAGATTTTTGTGAGGTAAGCGATTTGTGAAACGCATAGGTTAATGTTAGTCAGGGCCATTCTTTTGTAGGGATTTCTGAAAGTCAGATTGCGTTGCGCTAAAAATATTGTGTGTCAGTTTAAGCACAGTCATGTATAATTTTCCTAAGGGGACGTTTCAAGTCTCTCATAGGTTGGCCTCGTATTGAAACTGAAGAGCAGGCAGATAGCAGAAGAAGTAAATACCGTACATAAACGGTTATTTAACTCGAGGACACTACCGTAAAATACTACCACATATTCTCAGAAATGAAAGATGTTTAGTACCCCCGATATAGAATTAAACAATCGACATTTCTTCAAGCAAACAGGGCTCTGAACGCAAATTGAGTTTAATTTACATTTTACATTCATTACACTTCAGAATTAGTTCATTTTTTTACTTGATATTTTTTGAGAAAAGGGCAAAAAATCGCTCTTGTTTACAAAGAGGTTGAAATTATTATTGTACAGAATTGCAATATTGTGCGTATAGCAACTATGGGACTGTTTATATTGGAGACTGACGCACTGAGGTCATTTACCTTAAGACGTAGACTTCGTCACCAGCAACATCACTGCTCTTAACAGTGTGCAACCGAACTCTGATAATCATTTTACTTTAAGTCAACCCGTGCTTTTTAATAAGTGACAAACTGCATAAGAAATCGCATCAGATTCCTGCCTTAACAGTTGTACAATGACTGTTCATTGTCGACCAAAAGATCGTATATCTTGTGCATTGCTCGAGGTAATCTCGTATTTACTAAACAAGTCGCGTTAAAGCTTGTGTTTTTTGTAACGAGAAGCCACATTCTGCGCCACCCGGTCTCTGAACTCTTTTCTTTTCGTCTCCACTACTGTCAGCCCAAGCTGCTGTGGAGGGCTACCTTGGCCTCATCTGTGCTGCGTCCCTTAAATATTATGTCGGAATTTTGGTTTCACCCAGTAGCCTACAGACGCTGTTAATATCTTCCAAATAACATTTCAACTTTGCCACCTCTCGACTGAGCTGGATGTGCCCTGCCTGGATTAGTTTAAAGATGAGAAAGGCGAACTAAAATTTATTCCAAACCAACTGGTGAGTATAAATGGTTCAAATGGCTCTGAGCACTATGGGACTTAACAGCTCTGGTCATCAGTCCCCTAGAACTTAGAACTACTTAAACCTAACTAACCTAAGGACATCACACACATCCATGCCCGAGGCAGGATTCGAACCTGCGACCGTAGCAGGCGCGCGGTTCCGGACTGAGTGCCCAGAACCGCTCGGCCACCACGGCCGGCTGGTGAGTATAAGCTACATCTACAAAATTAATTACTGTAACTCTTTCTCTTTATGAATTAATACATATTCATAAACTTGTTACTTTAATAAGTTACAAAGATATCTGCTTTCAGTTTACTCATCGAAATTTATCGATCAGCAACAAAATATCGAAAAGATTTATGAACGTTACGGTACCCTCATTTAAGGCCAAAGATATTCACTGTGTATGTGGAAGTCACATACTTTTGACTTAATACACATTTGAAGCTAATATCAAAGCTATATATTATTTACTTACAGTTCCATACCTTCACATTAATAACACACACACAGGCACAAACCATATAATATACAGTTGACCATTATTGTCCGATGACTATTATTGTCCATTGGCCATCACTAATCTGTGGCTATCTTTTGTGGACTGAAGACATCTAATACGTTCTCCTTACAAACCTGTGATGTCCCTCTTTGTTTTATATATGCAATACTATATTCCTCAAACATCTCTCTCATTCAAAGTAATCGTTTCTCCCTGTATGTTATGCATAAAAAATACTGTACAGAACTGTGATCTCCGCCTCTCACCCCTCCCAACCTCTCTCTCAGTCTCTCCCTCTCTCTCTCTCTCTCTCTCTCTCTCTCTCTCTCTCTCTCTCATACACACACACACACACACACACACACACACACACACACATGCACACACCTGTAAACAAATATGACCTCTAATGCTAAAGTGATAATTTCTTTTGTCTCACAAACATTTCTGTATTTCATTCACCAAAAACCGCAATTTGTAAACGAACTTGTGATTCCATTTCTCACAATCGTTTAAAAAAGCAGCTGAAGTTTTTCTTGTCATGGGCAGAAATAATCTATAATTTCTCCAGTCTCTGAAGCCTTTTCATCAAAGACAGGGGTAGGATACACATGGTACTACAGTATACTCTTGCTGTTGTGAGGCAAAGGAAAAGCCCAAGCACGAAGGACAAATGTTGTCAATCATCTCAGCTGTCCTGATAAGAAGCAATGCAACTCTAAGGCAGATGTACACTTGCTAACATTGTCTTGCGTGACACAAATAGACTGTAGAAAAACACAAAAATACATTCCTACATGTAAATTATAAAACAAATGGGTATTTCATACAACTCTTATTACATGTAATGTTCTTATGTATTTACATTTTTGTGATAATGACATTACTTTATTGTAAGTATTTGCATTTGGGGTTTCCATTATATCCAATAAAAATTTTTTCAAGTATTTACATAGCTTATAAATTTTGTAAATATTTAAATTATTGCAATAAGAACCCAATCAAGAGTTTTCATTGTATACAAGTATTTAAATTTTTAGAATATAAAACATTTCTTACAATAATAATAATCATTTTTCATGCAGTAATGTCTCCACACCAGTGTAATTACTTCATGAGGAAGTATATATCGCTGGTTATTCGGAGATGATAAAGAAAGTTTAAGTTGTTAAACAGTTGAAACGACATGCTCAATGGTTTTCACCTCAGAATCCTGGACATACAGCTTATAAACATCAATGATGAGTCTGTTTTTCAGACGACTATTTTATACCTTTTCTCTGCGCATTATCCCCCCAGACTACATCACAAGAGTGTACATTTAAGCGCACATGCTCAAAATTGTATGATAACCCCCAGCCCTACCCACCCAACCCACACCCCCAGGTCAGTCCGAATTTCAATAATCCAACCGACTTTTTATCGACCAGAGGAATATTGTCATGGTTATTCGCTAATAATTCCGAAGTATCGTACCTCTTATCGCTGATATCCTCATAGATATTTGGAATTTTGAGGTTGTATATGAGGCTATCAATGTCTGTGTAGCATACGTTTCTATAATTCGGCCCGCATCTTGTTCCATAGATGCCCATAATGGAAATCGAAGAGTGTCGTTTTCAATGTATCTGCTATCGCCATTCCCAATGCAATCGGTTTATCGAAGACAACACTTAATTTGCTATCATAAATAGCGACGAAATTTTCATTAATATGACCCTCCCTACAAAATGGCCTTTTGGAGTTATTGCAGCTGCCCTGAATCTGCCCTCCCTCGATGTTCCTAGTTTAATGTCCTGCATATTCCACGAAGTTTGCATGGTCTTACCTGAAATGGCATTGTTCATGAAGTTGAAGAATTTTTTCTCAAACTCATTGCATGCATTCAATAAGTTTTCTCCCCTAATCTCAACATATGGTTTCTTTCAGGGAGCTTGGCTAACCAATAAATTTGGGCGAGTTCTTTTAATACTAAAACATTTTTGAAACATTGTTTCGAAGTTCTGTAATGGATGAACTTATATTTCTTAAGGTCGAAATCAGTTTCTTTGCTTTTTTCTAGCTGATGGTTGCGCATTTTTTCCAGACACAGGGATATATCTAAACGTAAATTGAGAATACTTTCAGGATATTCAAGAGCTACTACCATAGGTTTGAATCTTATGATATTTCTTCCATTACATATGGGGAGATGTTGTAACATCGCCCATGTACGTAAGCCATTGACGTAAAAATAAATGATGTAATTTTAGTCGATTTCTTCATCATAATCGACCAAGACACTGTTTTTGGCAACTGCATATCAGCAATAACAATGACCAATTCCACCTCTCATGCCTTGTTCCACCTCTGATGCCTCGTTCAACCTACCGGAGTTGTCCAGTATCGGTTATTAACTGCAACTCCTTTACGGTAATTTTCAGCAGAGAGCCTAAGCACCAACGTGAGGTAATATAGAGCGTAGGAACCAATTCTTCGAATTTTTTGTCATCTTCGGTGTTAGATCCTTCTGCAGCTTCCTGTATGCCGGATCCTTCAGCAGGGTACTTATTTCCTGGTGATAGTCTTCAGGACACAATAGAACTGTAGCACTGAGTTAGTCAGAAAGAAGAACTGTAGCCTTTTCAACTTCTCTTAGCACTTTCAGTTCTGCTGTTGTCATATGCGGTTCCGGAAGCGGTGATTTGTCAGTTATCCTGCATGTTTCTCTCTTGATTTCTATCGCCTTTTCCGCTGGTAGGCCACCGATGGCTTTTCCATCACCCCCAATAACGTCGTGTTTCGGTATTGTGTTTAGGAGGTGAGCGAAGTTTAGCTCTATGGAGAGGTTGTAGTGGCATCGAGTTCTTCCTTTGTCAAGTTCACATTTGTTTGCATATCATTGGCATACTGGGTCTTAATCTGAGGTCGAATTGTGGTGTCACCGCCAGACACCACACTTGCTAGGTGGTAGCCTTTAAATCGGCCGCGGTCCGCTAGTATACGTCGGACCCGCGTGTCGCCACTGTCAGTGATTGCAGACCGAGCGCCGCCACAGGGCAGGTCTAGAGACACTTCCTAGCGCTCGCCCCAGTTGTACATCCGACGTTCATAGCAATGGTTCACTGACAAAGTACGCTCTCATTTGCCGAGGCGATAGTTAGCATAGCCTTCAGCTACGTCATTTGCTACGACCCAGCAAGGCGCCATATTCTTTGCTATTTATCTTGTGAAGCATGTACAGTCAAGAGAGATGTTCACCAATTGTGGATTAAAGTTAAGGATTTTACCAGTTATCTCCTGTTTTGCTAGTCTTATTTCTCTGACCAGTTCCAGACCTCACGCCAGCCTGCGTGAGCTTAAACGCAAGCCTTTCGGCTTCCTCCAAACTCCGTGAATTGACTCCTGCCAATTCACAACATTGGCGACGAGCTATATCGTGTTTGTACCAATTGATACCCTAATTTACTTGTGTCATGGCTTCGCCACAATCTCCAGATGTACTGTCCGAATTTTATCGCTTGCAGAATCAGCAGACGCAAGCCTTATTGGATGCCCTTGGGCAGCTCGTGCAGGGTCAACGTGCAATGAAAAACGATGCGGCGGCCGTCGCTCCACCGCTACCGCAGCCACAACACGCAGTTGCACCACCTTTTCGTCCTTTTGATGCGGCACTGGAAAGCTGGACGGAGTGGTCGCGCCAATTTGGATTCCATCTCGCCGCCTACAGAATTCAAGGTATTGAGCGGCAGCCTTTTTTGCTTTCTTGTGTAGGTGTGTCCACCTACCGTGTGATAGTGAATTTGTTTCCCCAACGCGACGTAGCAACTCTGTCCTACAAAGAGATTTTGTCTGCATTAGATGCCTATTTCAAAGAATCAGCCAGTGTAGTTCCGAAAAGGTATACCTTCTTTCGTACATAACGTACGGCCGGTCAGACTAATAGGGAGTGGGTTGCAACCTTGCAAGGCCTTACTAGGGATTGTGCTTTTGAGTGTCAATGTGGACTCCCTTATTCAGATACTATGATGCGTGATGCAATTGCATGGAACATTTCTGATGTTCGTATAAGGGAACAGATTTTGAAACTAGTCAATCCCTCCCTTCAACAAGTGATGGACATATTGGATCGACAGGACACACTTGACTTTGCTCAGGAATCATTTGAAACTTCGCCAGCCATCTGTCACGTTAACCGGCCCGCCGGGCGCGCTGCACGGAACAGTAAACAGTCCTCGCGCCCGGCCGCGCCACAACCGCCTGGCTCTCCGCCACGTGTCCCGTGCCAGCACGCAAATGCAGTGAAATCATGCCCGCGGTGTGCTACTAAACATTCGCGTGAGAATTGCCCGTCACGCCAAGGTATTTGCTTTTTCTGTAATAAAAAAGGACACGTTCAAAGTGTTTGCCAGAAAAAGCTCAGATTGGACACTCACAACCATTCCAGGCCCTTTGCTTCACGCCGGAATCGAACCAAGGATACTCGGGCTCGTGATTCTTTGCCCATGGATATTCATGTAGTTCATTCCAATCCGCCCAGTGCTACTCTGTCTAACGGTGACTGTGTTCGTCCCACAAAAGGTGTGCGTCGATGTCGACGGAAATCCCGCCAAGTCGCGAGTGATTCGGTACCAGTGTCAGATGACGTTGCACGAGACCGTCGCTCTTGTCATCAGCAGGACAATAAACTTTTTGTAGATTTGGACTTTGACGGAAAAGTGATACCGTTCCAGCTCGATACCGGAGCTGTGGTTTCACTAACCTATCACGACACGTACACACAGCTGGGCAAATCTCCGTTGCGTGTCGCAAATGTTAAGCTAACTAGTTATTCTGGACAAGCGCTCCTGTCTTAGGACAGTGCAGCCTTCTTGCAATATACAAGGGACAAACAAAACTTGTGTCATTTTACGTCCTTCGTTCTTCTTCTGCAGTGAACTTGTTTGGTTTAGATTTATTTCAGTTGTTTAACTTGTCTGTAGTAAATCAGGTCCTATCGGTGAACCAGACTGTGCCTTCAGCAGTGTTTCTCGTCTATGTGAAGAATTTGCAGACATTTTTGCACTGGGCCTTGGTTGCGCTAAGAACTATAAAGCACATTTGGAACTGAAAGTCAGCGCGCAACCGAAATTTTTCAGTGCACGCAATGTTCCCCACGCATTGCGTGATGAGGTCGCAAGAACATTAAACGATTTGGAATCACAAGGTGTCATTGAACGTGTGCAGGCTTCTCTCTGGGCATCACCCTTAGTAATTTTGCAAAAACCTTCCGGAAAATTGAGACTTTGCGTGGACTTCAAGGCCACAGTGATCCACAACTAGTGACTGCAACTTTTCCTTTACCCCGCCCGGAAGATCTTTTTGACAAACTGTGCCCCGGTAAATATTTTTCGAAGTTGGACCTAGCAGATGCGTACTTGCAAATACCGGTGGATGAAGAATCCCAGCGCCGGCCGGAGTGGCCGTGCGGTTCTGGGCGCTATAGTCTGGAACCGAGCGACCGCTACGGTCGCAGGTTCGAATCCTGCCTCGGGCATGGATGTGTGTGACGTCCTTAGGTTACTTAGGTTTAATTAGTTCTAAGTTCTAGGCGACTGATGACCTCACAAGTTGAGTCGCATAGTGCTCAGAGCCCATTTGAAGAATCCCAGCGAGTGTTGGTGGTTAACACGCATCTTGGTTTATATCGATTCAAAAGACTGACTTTCGGGTGTACATCCGTCCCTGCATTGTTTCAGCAATATCTGCAAACTGTTTGTGCCTCGGTCCCTACTGCAACAAACTATCTGGACGATATTGTGATCTCCGGAAAGACGGAAGAAGAACATTTAGCCAATCTCAGAAAATTATTTCACGTCTTGCGACAAAATGGTCTTCGCTTGCGGAAGGACAAATGTGTGTTTTTTGCTCGTGACTTACCCTATCTGGGACATGTAATCAATGCCCAAGGCATACATCCCAGTCCCGAGCACCTCCATGCCATACAAGACTTGCCTTCGCCGCAGAATCTGAAGCTGCTACAGAGTGTGCTGGGAAAAATCAATTACTATAACAGATATGTGCGCCACGCCTCTTCCATTTCAGCTCCGCTTCATCGCTTACGCCGTAAAGGTGTTCCGTTCGTCTGGACGACGGAATGCGAACGCGCCTTTCGCCAGTTGAAATCAGCGTTGCTTTCCAATACTTGCCTTACGCCATTCGATCCCCAGAAACCCCTTTTGTTGATGATGGATGCATCGGATTTCGGGATCGGTGCTGTGCTTGCGCGCAAAGATGGTTCGCACGATCGCCCTATTGCCTTTGCTTCCAAATTGCTCTGGGCTGCGCAACGCAATTATTCACAGATCGAGAAAGAAGCATTTGCTCTCGTATTTGGTGTTACAAAGTTTCATGATTTCTTGTATGGTCGTCACTTTACCATCATCACGGACCACAAACCTTTGACATCGCTTTTTCATGCGGCCAAGCCTTTACCTCCACGTACAGCGCAGAAATTCATTCGCTGGTCTATTTTCCTCTCGCAGTACCGCTACGATATCTTCTATCGGTCCACTGTTAAGCACGGAAACGCCGATGCGTTGTCCCGTTTGCCTGTTGCTGAGGATCGAGCATTCGATTCTTCCGAACTTGCTTGCATGTTCATTGATTCGGAAACTGATGACGTGGTCGAATCGTTTCCGATTGATTTTCGTCGTGTAGCTACAGCCACAGCAGCTGACCCTGTCCTTGCTACCGTTTTGCGTTTTGTTGCAACGCAATGGCCCTTGTCAAAGTCACGGATTGAGGATCCGTTGGTTCGCCGATTTTTGCTCACAAGGAGAGACTTTTTGTACGACGTGGTGTTTTGTTGTTGCGTTCTGATAATGATCAGTCCAGGGTCGTGGTCCCACGTTCGTTACAGTTCTCTGTCTTAAAGCTTCTCCACCAAGGACATTGGGGTATAGTGAGAACGAAACAACTTGCTCGTCAGCACTGTACTTGGTTCGGAATCGATGCTGCGATTACGAATATGTGCTCTTCTTGCATGGCGTGTGCTGATCAACAATCAGCACCACCGTGGAAATTTTTTGCATGGCCAAAAGCCACTTCCCCTGGGCAACGCTTACACATTGATTTTGCTGGACCATTCTGGAATGCTCGATGGTTGGTTGTGGTCGATTCCTTCAGTATTTTTCCTTTTGTTGTCCGGATATCTTCCACGATGTCTTCTGCCACCATCCAAGCGTTATCTGCTATCTTTTGCATTGAAGTTCTTCCACAGACTATTGTTTCCGACAATGGCCCACAATTCATGTCCGCAGAATTTCAGTCATTCTGTAAGGCCAATGGTATTCAACATCTGACGTCCGCGCCGTTTTCGCCACAGTCAAACGGTGCCGCTGAACGTTTGGTCAGGACTTTCAAGTCACAGATGTTGAAGTTGAAAGAGTCGCATTCTCGGGAGGACGCGTTGTTGCTCTTTTTGTCCTCGTATCGCTCTCAGCCCCGCGATGGTCGCTCGCCGGCTGAGTTGCTTCACGGTCGCCCTCATCGCACCTTGATGTCTTTGCTACTTCCGCCGCATCAGGTTCCTGTGCAGCGGCAGACACCTGATGTTGCCCCAGGCGACGTTGTATACTATCGCAACTATCGAGGTTCTCGGCGTTGGCTCGCGGGGCGCATTCTTCGCTGCCTCGGCTGCGCGATGTTTCTGGTTTTGGGGGCCTCAGGTGGGGTGCGTCGGCATCTCAATCATCTGCGCCTCTGTCGTCGCACGGGTTGTGCCGCTCCCCATCTGCTTTCAGCGACGGTGCCGTCCGGTCAGCGCCTTGGGGACCCATCTACTGGCTCGCCTCAGCCCCAGGTGTTACCGATGCTGCCTTCCATTTTGCCTCATGGCGATGCGCCGCCGCCGCCGCCGCCTGTTCTCTCGCCGGCGACGCTCGCAGTGAACGCGTCGCTGCAACCGCCGGGCGCCTCCCTGGGTCACGCGCCACCGATCGCATCCCGTGACCAGTTGTCCTCCGCCATGGAACTCTTGCCCGCTCCGGACCATCTGTCGTCTTCGCCCGTCGGGTGCTCCGACCCGATGGAGGTCGATCCTTCGGCCCCTGCTGTCTCTCTAGGGGCGCGTACACCGCATGTTGGCGTGCACCCTGGACTAGGTTTTCTGGCGTTTCCTAGCTCCCCTCGGACCGAATGGCAAGGTGCGGGTGGCACAGCCTCGCCTGTTGTTAGGCTCCCCATCTCGTCGCATACGTCAACATGGGGTCCTCCCCACGGCGGGCGGAAGCCTTATAACACAACCGTTCGCCGATTTGCGGGGGAGGAATGTGGTGTCACCGCCAGACACCACACTTGCTAGGTGGTAGCCTTTAAATCGGCCGCGGTCCGCTAGTATACGTCGGACCCGCGTGTCGCCACTGTCAGTGATTGCAGACCGAGCGCCGCCACACGGCAGGTCTAGAGACACTTCCTAGCACTCGCCCCAGCTGTACAGCCGACGTTCATAGCAATGGTTCACTGACAAATTACGCTCTCATTTGCCGAGACGATAGTTAGCATAGCCTTCAGCTACGTCATTTGCTACGACCTAGCAAGGCGCCTTATCCTTTGCTATTTATATTGTGAAGCATGTACAGTCAAGAGAGATGTTCACCAAATGTGGATTAAAGTTAAGTATTTTGCCAGTTA
The DNA here is from genome assembly GCF_023864275.1 of Schistocerca cancellata. NCBI lineage: Eukaryota > Metazoa > Arthropoda > Insecta > Orthoptera > Acrididae > Schistocerca > Schistocerca cancellata. The sequence continues at coordinate 312,148,874 of NC_064628.1, read as the reverse complement.
CCTCCTTTTTTGCTAGTCTTATTTCTCTGACCTGTTCCAGACCTCACGCCAGTTTGCGTGAGTTTGAACGCGTGCCTTTCGGCTTCCTCCAAACTCCGTGAATTGGCTCCTGCCAATTCACAACACGAATTGTCCGTGTTTTCTAGCGTTAGCACCCCGTCCTTGTACGCCGTTGGCGGCAGATGAACTACCACCTGCCCATTCCCAAGAATATGCCGATAGTGTGTCATCACTCTATTTCAGGATCTAGCCTACAAGAATCTGAAGAAGGATCCAACATTGAAGATTACAACAAAAACAACAGCGTTGCTCCACGAGTGATATCTAAAAGAAGATGTGAAGTGGTTGAACACAAAGGCTCAAACCACTTGTATTGACTGCCTAAGATGCACAAAGGAGTGGTCTCACTGCATCCGATAAGGCTACCATATCTGGAATGTCGAAATATCTAACTTTGCTCTTGAAACCTATATTGGAACACTGCAGTCATCACGTGGAGGACTCAATTCGTCACATCGCTGAATGAGATGCGTCTGAAAAAGGAAATCTGTAGATAATGCGGTTTTTAAAGCTCTCCAGATTGTATAAAATTCGACAACGAAGTATGCAGTCGCGCTCATGATTGACATCGCAGGAGCATTCGATAATCGTTGCTGACATGCGTTGTTCACACGCCTTCGAGATCTCAAATTCCCCATGTGTCTGGTTACGAGAACTGTAGGCTATTGTGATGGACCTAGAGTCCAGTGGCTTACTAAACAGAGCAATGTAATCAAAACGATTACCAAGGCGTGTCCTTAAAGATCCATAAGTGGTCAACTGTTCTGGGATCTTAGTACTGAATCCGTATTACATCTGTCAGACGTGGAAGAAGCTATTGAAGGTGTTGCCGCACAGGCCGATGACATCCTAGTAGTTGTGTCTACGGATCTAGGGCGAGACTTGAGGAAAAGGCGAATGGTGTGTTTGCTCAGATGTAGCGGTGGTGCAAGAGCAACAAATTCAGTATGAGAGTATCGAATGGAGCTTTACTTGTTAAGAACCATTTAAAAGCCGATAAAGCACAAATATGTTTTATTCAAGATAACCGGTTTCACAATCTCAGCCGTAATCTTCAAGTCTTAAACACATCACATTCTGGACACATACTCTTACGCAAACAGATGTGCTATTGTGTACCGTGTTTATATCATGTAACAAGCATCTGTGAGCAATATGTAGCCTATATGGACATGGCCTTCTGGACATGGTGCTATGTGTTTCTAAATAGTTTAGCGATGACGAACAATTATAATGTGCTGAGTTTAATCCACTTGACGTCTTGTGCATGAGGTTCAGCGTAAAATGAACATGTTTTACGACGTGAAGATGGCAGCTAAGACTGCCGAACCGGTTGTCTTAAATAAAAATTATTTTGTGCGGTCTTGGCTTTTGAATGGTACGTAACAAACTGTTTACAGCTATTCATACATACTTCTAGGGGAAGGCTTTCTCTTGTCAGAAATACCTTCCTTGTGGCTTGACGGAAACGCAGCACTGTTTGTGGATATTTAGCCATTCATCTAGAATAGAATTTCATATAACACGTAAAATCTATTATCCAGAAAGTAGAGAAAATTACGCATAAGATTGCACATATTGGTACTGCCGACTATAAACTGGCATTCCATGTCATATCACGAAGGTATCTTCTACGCCACTGTGGGCTCCGCTGCCAGCGTCTAGGCGCATCGCCTTGGATTAAGTATCTACAAAGCAATACATCGACGAATTCAGCAGAGAACACTTCTGAGGCTCACCGGTGCTTTCCACGCTGCGCCTGTAGAGGACTTTCTGGTAATCCTCCGGAAATGTCTGATGGTTATCGTGGTACATTACAGGGCAGCGCTATATTGTTTGGGATGTGCGGACAATATGATCGTGTGTAAGATACCACAGGAACGCATATTATTGACAAAAGAGATTTATGAGAGAGGAAGTTAGATGAATGGCAGTCTGATATACAACAGGAGCGCTGCAAGACATGTTTAAAGCATATTCCCAAGCATCGGGAACATGCTCAAATGGCGGGAAATTACCCTTACTAGAGGTACGGTGCATCTATTAATAGATCACGGTCCATATCCCAGGCATGAGCATCGAATGGTATATAGTAACAAACATATCTGTGTATGTAGAGAGGAAGGTTCGGCGGATCAGGTCGTTCTCAGATTCCGCCTTTTTCAGGTGGAAAGAGACAATTATACTACTATCTGCAAACAATTGTAAGAAACCAAAACTTGTGGGCTAAAGTTAATATGATGGCACGTCGCATATCTGAAAGGCAAGTGTTTAACTTTCTGTCTGGAAGATCAAGTGGACGATCTACGTATCAAAACAATGTCACCACGCCGCAAGAAGTGTACGTAATGATTGGCACATATAAACTTAATTAAGAGAAGCTTCTCATGTATATAAGAAAAATGAAAAATTAAAATAAAAGGAAAAGAAGGAATGCCATGCCTACGCTCATGAGAATGTGTAGACTCGAGGCTTGCGTCGGTACGCACGTACCAGTGTGGGTGATGCAGAATAGTGTAGCAACAACGGGTTTAGAAGTAGATGTAATTACTCGGCAAATTTCGAGTTCTTATGAGGCTACCAGTAACATATCTAGTAACGTAAGAGAAAAGTTACTCACTTGGAACCTGAGCTAATTCCCCGTATTTTATATGTTATTAAATTAATTCTTATTTCTCAAACGTTCTGTTTTATTCCTATATTAATACGATTTACTGCTACACAGATAATATAAAACAATGTATTAAAACAGGCTTAACGAATAAGTACGACCTGCTTAAAGTTTTCAGACAACTGGTCTAAAATTCGTAGTAACGAATCGAACTGAACTGAATTGCTCCAAACACAATTTAATTTTTTCAGAACCGAACAGTACTGCCCTGGCCTCCAGCCTAATATACTCAATACGTGGCTTGCAGTGGAGTGAAGGTCACCTGAAGTGAATGCGATAGGCTGTCTTGCTGTCTCTCCTTCCTGCAAAAAGACGGCTGCCGACCCTGACATGTCTGTGACGTCTGTGTGGACAACAAAATCATCAGTGAAATCAGCTACAGTGAACACAGGGGAAGCAGCTAAAGTCTTCTCTACTACCAAAAAAGATGCGTTTTGTGACGGACCCCACTTGATTTTTTCCCCTTGCTTCCGCTGATCATTCAGTGGGGCCACTAACTGGGCAAAATTAGATCATAAATTTTACGAGAAATTTACCACTGCAATAACACAAGCACCTACGTTAACGTTGTTACGAGTGTGACAGGAATAGAATGAATGACATCTGTGTGGCTTTGATGGACTAACACCCTTGCTAGAAACAATATGGTCTGAAAATTTCTGGCTGAGTAAATTTTAACCTCGAGGGCTTAACGATAAAATCCGCCCTTCACAAACGTTGGAGCACATTCCTAACATGGTCGACATACTCTTGGAGATTCTCAGTAAAAATTTATAAATCATTTAGATAATTATACACACACTCAAATTTAAGATCAGAGAACATTTTATCCAGGATACCAAGCAGCGCTGCTGTCCCCGTAGACAGTTCGGAAGGAACTATTTTTCTCAAAGTGCCCAATCATTAGCAAAGGCCGTGACGACTGTGAAGTTCTCAACTAAGGCGATTTGATAATAAATCTGATTTAGATCGAATGTTGTAAAAACCTAGCCCTTTGGATCTACTAGAAGCACGAATGCAGATCAGGAAGTGGTATATATTGGAGAACTACCGTTTTGTTAAACGTCCAGTAATCAACAGGACGGCTCCCCCTGCAACTTGGACATCACAGATATCGGAATGGAATACAGTGATTTGAGTGGCCTAATAATTCCATCCCGTAGCAGTTCACCGACAGTCAGCCATAACGCTTTCATTCGAGGTCGTGGCAACCTCTATCGTGGGCTCCTGAGAGGTACATTATCCATTAATTCAGTTTTATATTCGACTTCCCTAATCTCACCTAAGCTATCAGTGAATACATCACTTAATTCTTGATATAACTTGATAACTTGTTCCCTCTTTTCGGACGGCAAATATGTGAGATCACAGATGCTGCCATCAGCTTCGACTGAATTAATTACATGCTTCCTGTGGTCTAGCCTGCCATTCACTACATGCTTACAACACTTAAAAACCTCCAGGCTGGCAAACTCAAATTAAAACCTCTTACTCCACTGGCGAGCTAACCCAATCTTACAGAAGAAATCTGCCCCCAGTATAGCTAACACAGAGTGGGAATTTCCACGAAAAGCCACTTATGCAAATTTTAATCTTAACTGCCCCAATACATGTATTTGCTCGTAACTTGCTAGCTAAAATGACTTAATTCCACCAAATAATTCGGATAAGTTGCAATGCTCTCGACGAGCTACACACAGTCCTCTTAAATTAGGGGGAAAGACGTTCCAGTACCGGGAAGTGCACTCCTGATTTACAGAGATATACACGAAAGAAACTTGATTCTCGAGGATCACTACAGTTCCTCTTCAAAAGGCCCTTCTTCGCGATCCCCATTTAAGATACCGTCAACTGTCTTTGTAGCTTGACTACCCTACGCAGTTCTTCGCAATATGTCCGCTTAAGGCGCCTTATTCCAGATGACACCAGCTGCCATCTGGGATTACTATTTGCTTTCCCTTATCACACAGGGGTATGTCCGTCTTCCTGCCACTAGTCAGCGCACGTTGTAGCCTGCCCACAGCTAATCAACTTTTCTTATTGGCGAGCATCAGCTCGCAAAACAACACTCCAGAATGATCATCCCAGTCGCTATAATTCAAACATAAACTTCTAGCACTATATTTTATCCTTTTCACGTAGCTCTCTAATGGTTCTTCAGAATGCTTCACCCTGAAGTAGCCTTCGCCGACAAGCTCAAGGTGGACGCGAGCGCTCAAATAATTGCGACAAATTAACTCACAAAATGCAGTGAACGACAGTCTATTTGGCGTGGTGTCTATCAAAGGCTTCTCCTATCGCCCTATCACTATAGGGTTCAATTAGTGGGAGCAATGTTCCACGCTTAATTTGAAAAACTGTTCTCTTTCTTGCAGTTCCAACAAAAACTTAAATGCCATCAGCATCTAATCAGTTGAGTTGGATGACAGCAGCCCGGCTTCCCACAACAATCCCTCTAATGGATTCGGTAACTTGTCAAACAAATCAGACACAATATACAAGGGGACCCGAGAGGGGTTTGCTGTGCCGTTGGTTGACACAACTCCCCTGGCGCAACCTTCCCCACGCCATCAAACGGGCCAACATCCCCTGGGTTCGAACTAGAAATTCATTCAATTGTGCATGCAATGCATTGCACATAGAGTCGGAGGGTTTAACGCTACACAGATTCAGATCTTTCTCAACACAGTGCATAACACGGGCCTTAGTTCTGTTCACTAGCGAGCGAGACGGCTCACTAACCCAAAAAAAGGAAACTATTGATTCTGGTTCCACCAACGCAAGTTTATTGCTGGAAACGACGTCACTCACCTGTGCTTCCTTGCAAGTTAAGCGGGGCCGCTTGAGGAACGACAACCTACCGCAGACGGCGCGCAAACTCGGCCGCACAGCCCGATGTATCAGACCCGTGAATCTTTAATTCGTAAACTAATTCTTCCTTTCACAGTTCCGCCACCCCGGAAACCTTCCTTCAGCCATTCAGAAGTAGAGGCACAAGTAATCGCTGCTAACTTGAACACTCACATGTAAATAAAAAAAATAATATTAATATCATACCGACTTCACCACAACCAAACCACGCTAATTGCTGCCAATGTGTGCAGTTTTAGTTAGTGGAAGTGCTAGGCTGAAGTGGGTATGACATTCATTTCCGATAGCATCCATTTATTGCAATACTAAAAGCCAACAAACATTCGTTTTAAAAATCCCCACTAACAGTCTCTCTGTTAAGATTTAAAAATCTCGACATTCCCAGGAAGTTTATTGAATTGATCCCTAACGCAATAAGAATAATAAAGCTGAAAATACTTCAGATAATTCCAATACGGTAATATACACTCCTGGAAATGGAAAAAAGAACACATTGACACCGGTGTGTCAGACCCACCATACTTGCTCCGGACACTGCGAGAGGGCTGTACAAGCAATGATCACACGCACGGCACAGCGGACACACCAGGATCCGCGGTGTTGGCCGTCGAATGGCGCTAGCTGCGCAGCATTTGTGCACCGCCGCCGTCAGTGTCAGCCAGTTTGCCGTGGCATACGGAGCTCCATCGCAGTCTTTAACACTGGTAGCATGCCGCGATAGCGTGGACGTGAACCGTATGTGCAGTTGACGGACTTTGAGCGAGGGCGTATAGTGGGCATGCGGGAGGCCGGGTGGACGTACCGCCGAATTGCTCAACACGTGGGGCGTGAGGTCTCCACAGTACATCGATGTTGTCGCCAGTGGTCGGCGGAAGGTGCACGTGCCCGTCGACCTGGGACCGGACCGCAGCGACGCACGGATGCACGCCAAGACCGTAGGATCCTACGCAGTGCCGTAGGGGACCGCACCGCCACTTCCCAGCAAATTAGGGACACTGTTGCTCCTGGGGTATCGGCGAGGACCATTCGCAACCGTCTCCATGAAGCTGGGCTACGGACCCGCACACCGTTAGGCCGTCTTCCGCTCACGCCCCAACATCGTGCAGCCCGCCTCCAGTGGTGTCGCGACAGGCGTAAATGGAGGGACGAATGGAGACGTGTCGTCTTCAGCGATGAGAGTCGCTTCTGCCTTGGTGCCAATGATGGTCGTATGCGTGTTTGGCGCCGTGCAGGTGAGCGCCACAATCAGGACTGCATACGACCGAGGCACACAGGGCCAACACCCGGCATCATGTTGTGGGGAGCGATCTCCTACACTGGCCGTACACCACTGGTGATCGTCGAGGGGACACTGAATAGTGCACGGTACATCCAAACCGTCATCGAACCCATCGTTCTACCATTCCTAGACCGGCAAGGGAACTTGCTGTTCCAACAGGACAATGCACGTCCGCATGTATCCCGTGCCGCCCAACGTGCTCTAGAAGGTGTAAGTCAACTACCCTGGCCAGCAAGATCTCCGGATCTGTCCCCCATTGAGCATGTTTGGGACTGGATGAAGCGTCGTCTCACGCGGTCTGCACGTCCAGCACGAACGCTGGTCCAACTGAGGCGCCAGGTGGAAATGGCATGGCAAGCCGTTCCACAGGACTACATCCAGCATCTCTACGATCGTCTCCATGGGAGAATAGCAGCCTGCATTGCTGCGAAAGGTGGATATACACTGTACTAGTGCCGACATTGTGCATGCTCTGTTGCCTGTGTCTATGTGCCTGTGGTTCTGTCAGTGTGATCATGTGATGTATCTGACCCCAGAAATGTGTCAATAAAGTTTCCCCTTCCTGGGACAATGAATTCACGGTGTTCTTATTTCAATTTCCAGGAGTGTATAAAGGCATAGATTCAGAATGTGTAAGTAAACAGTTACAAAACAACAGAATTTCAAACAATTACTTCCATTCAAGAGAAACCCTTATATAAATTTGTGACTTAGATTTGCAAGATAGCACACAGAATAAATGTTTTGGAGAATGCTCCCTTCTAAAAATACAAAAGTTTTAATTGAACGGTTTTCAGGCATGTCCGCAGCTCCTGGTCGTGCGGTAGCGTTCTCGCTTCCCACGCCCGGATTCCCGGGTTCGATTCCGAGCGCGGTCAGGGATTTTCTCTGCTTGTGATGACTGGGTGTTGTGTGCTGTCCTTAGGTTAGTTAGGTTTAAGTAGTTCTAAGTTCTAGGGGACTGATGACCATAGATGTTAAGTCCCATAGTGCTCAGAGCCATTTGAACCAATTTTTTCAGCTACATACTCAATTTATGAACAATGTACCTGGAAAACGGTTCTGCAATACACATAGGTAACACTACCTGTGTAATTTAACAAGTGAGAAAAGATTCCGTGTCAACACCAAACACCGTTATAAAAATGAGTTTTTCCACATTAACTTCTAGCATCTACAACCCATTCAACATACGGGCGCTCTTTACGTGCCACCACCAGCACAGCAGCCGGCCGCTGTGGCCGAGCAGTTTAGGCTCTTCAGTCCGGAACCGCGCTGCTGCTACGGTCGCAGGTGCGAAACCTGCCTCGGGCATGGATGTATGTGATGTCATTAGATTAGTTAGGCTTAAGCAATTCTAAGGCTAGGGGACTGATGACCTCAGCTGTGAAGTCCCATAGTGCTTAGAGCCATTTGAACCATTTGAACCAGCACGCCGGCCTAGGTGGCCGAGCGGTTCTAGGCGCTACAGTCTGGAACCGCGCGACCGCTGCGGTCGCAGGTTCGAATCCCGCCTCGGGTATGGATGTTTGTGATGTCCTTAGGTTAGTTACGTTTAAGTAGTTCTAAGTTCTAGGGGACTGAGGACCTCAGATGTTAAGTCCCATAGTTCTCAGAGCCATTTGAACCAGCGGGGCCTAGCAAATTAATACCTCGGCAACAAGCTTTCTTTATCGTGGGCACCAACTAGTACACCGGTGACAAGTGTGATGGTGACCGCCACTGTGATCGATACCGACGAAGTCGACAAGCTGCGTGAGGGTAGCGAACAGCGTGCTGCAGGGAGAGCGAGGCAAACATGACCCTTCGAGGCTGCAGACTCCATCGTGACAGCAGCTTCCGCGATATGTCCGGTAAGCCGCAGTTGCCACTAGGAGGCGCCACACTCAGCGCTTCGTGTGTCGCCGCGCTGCAGTGAGTTCGGCAGAGGCTGGTACGGGAATTCAAGTCGCCGCCACTTCTGACGACTAAAACCGGCAGAGAGAAAGATTATTTACAGCTCGTTTTTGTTAAGTGGGATTCAGAAGACCCATCATACCATAAAGTAGTGCTGTTTCATTACGGGAGTTTGAGCAGCGAAAATATGGTTGTCTGATGGAATTGTTTCAAATGTATACTTAGATTGGAAACAACTACTATTCGCAGCAGATAATACGGTAAAAAGTGTGGAAGACGATATGGAATGTGCGTTAAATTCATATATTCCCATTGTGTGTGACGGCATAATTCTGACATAACACGTGTTATATACCGTTTGTATTTCCTTTCAGTCACTCAGTAAAACATTATAATAATAAAACAATTGTCAGGAGGGGAGAGAGAGATATATATAGAGAGGGAGAGAGAGAATGAAATGGAGAGAGAGAATGCTTAATTTGCATGAGAGACATATTGCAGATTTCTTCATTATTTTTGATGCAAGAAGAACAGAGAGATCAAAAATGTTTATAAGGACTACCGTGTTTGAATTATGAAACACAGAGACATGTGTATGTGCGAAACAGATAGAGAGAGACAGAGAGAGAAATAGTTGGTAGAAATCACAATATTTGACATACCAAATACAGAGAAATGTGTGTGCACTTTCCATTTTACGTATGTAATGCATATCTTTGATTATGAACTGACTTTAATATTACCCCTGGCTTATGTATGTGTCCGTAAGAAATGAACAACTTTGGTCTAACCTTCGCTTTAATATTAAGTCAAGGGTATGTAACTTTCAGGGAAATATCGAATAACATTGACTTTAAACCTAGGGTTACGTAACTGTTTACTGCATATCAGGTGCCTCATTTTAATACTATGCTCAGATTAACTGGAAAGAGGAGAGAGTGGGGGATAAAGCACACAACGCGTTTGTTTCCATCATCATAGATTATTAGTGTTGCACTATGACTGGTTCGCGATGAAACGAGCGGGAGGTGGGAGGGATGGATATGTGGGAAATAACGTAATTACAGACCACTTTTATGCATTATTTTATTACTACGCTGTGTATCGTTGGAAACAGGAGAGGGAGAGACAATGTACGTCAGCAATAATGTCATTTGACGCTATTTGTATACATCTTTTAGGTACTACACTCTGATTAACTGGATATTTAGAGAGGGCGTGCTGTATAAAGCAAAGTTGGTTTGTTTCCATCATCTTGGATTTTTAATGCCGTCCTGTTGTAAGGTGTCAGGCAAATCCAACACCTGCCACGAAATCCCTGACATGATAAGCAAATCCAGTAGTATGTCACATAGCTCCGAATGAATCGTGACATTAAATTAACCAAAGTAATACGAGTAACGAGTGATCAAATGGAATACCACAGGCTAACACAAGAAGGCCTAAATGCCTGTCATACCTTCCCACCGTGAGACAGACGCAGTTCCGAGGGGAGAAACGAGAAGCCGAGAGCAGAACCGTGTTAAGCTAGAAGGCGATAAGTGACGGACACCCACGTCGCCAGCTAAGCGCTAGGACCACCCCCCAGCCCATGTTAAAAGCTAGAGCCCTCCAGAACAACAGTATAGATCTTACGATAACACAAAAAGGGCTACCCCAGCCGCAAGTTTTAGCGTGAGACTTTTTCGCGTCTCTGTTACGTCAGGACCACCCCCCAGCCCATGTTTAAAGATAGAGCCATCCAGAAGATCAGTATAGATCTTACGATAACATTAAAAGGACCACACCAGCTGCAAGTTTTAGTGTGAGACTTTTTCGCGTCTCTGTTACGTTGCAAACTTTGAAAACATTGCCCAACCACGAAAAGTTTAACGTTTCTCATTGGATAGACAGAATTTTTGTAGGCGGAGCTTAAGGTTAACATTGAGATCCTGATTGGTCAGAAAAAAAACACAGCCAGATAGTTTTTTTTTAACCAACTTCGGTAAATTGTAGTAAGGAGAAGTTAGGAGAGAGTTGCTTCCGAGATGGCGAGGTGAGCGGAGCTGTGCTGCCCGACGCCCCCTGACGAACACCGACAAGGTAATGAAAGCACGCGATGCCGCATATAAGCGCATAAATCTTCAATCAGAACTGCAGAAGTCTCATCTGTACACCCCCTTTTTGCGTAATACTAGTGTCGATCGTTAATTAAAGCTCATGATGTTCACATTTGCCACTTGAAGTAAAAATCTGTAACGCGATGATTTTTCTGTTATATAGTTATTTAGAAGCCACATCAGCCACTGTAATTTACGACATGTTAGATAAGTAATTAAAGATAATTGAGGGTCGCTGTAGACCATTTTGATAGTTTTCCCTTTTGTGAAACTTAATTTAAACCTAGATTATAGATGTGATATGGCATAGGTCATCCTTTGATCCATTGTAGAACTTGGAAATTCATTCAGTGAATATTAGTTCACATTTTTGTGGAACGCAGTAGGTTTTTATCATCCTGTATTAAAACATTTCCTTTTATCAACAGTGCAATTTATAAACAATGTTTTGTGAGTACAATAAAATTTCCAATGGTAAACTTAACTGCTTTTTTGACGTTATTTTACCAGCTAACTAAAAATAGGAAAGCCTTGAACCCCTTCCCCTAAATTTAGTTAGTATTAAGATTCTTTTACAGGGAGTGCAGTGGAGCTGACTCTGAAATCATTAAGAATTTGGTTATATCATCGCTAGTCTCACTGAACTCTTCTGAATTCTACATGTCATATGTGGTCTGGCGTCTCCTTACCAGCAACAGGCCCCAGGTTCAAACTAGACAATTCCTTAAAAAACACGCTCAGAGCGTCGTTGCGGGAAAGTGGTAGGGAGACATGACTTAGAAAAAACAGACACCACGCAGAATGTTAGAGAATGGCGAACCTGCCAGGATTGTAAAATACCATGATTGAAGGTCGACCACATGCCTAACTAGGTCAGAAAAATATCCTGTTAAAAATTTTCGTAATAAAAATAAATTTTTTAGTAAGGCATAAATAGTTGAAAACAATAGCTGCAGCGATAGATAGTGAGACATTCTAACAGAGACAATAGCATAATTAAGTTATGAATTTTAAATAATTGTTAGATTCAAGCTTTCTCCTCAATGCAAGCGCACAGGTGGCGGATACATCGTTGACAAGTTGGTTCTGACCCAACAAGTAAGTGAATGGATTGTCAGTCTTGGGTATAATAAGTGTCGAGTCGTTTGAACAAAAAGTTTATGAAACGCGTGAGATAGTATGAGCGCATGTTGACTCGAAGTAGGGCGCGTGAATTGCTTTTAAAGCAGAAAGTAAGGGATTCGGAAAGATTAGCAATGGCAAATCGAGACCTTGACCGAATAGAGGCAGAGACCCAGCATTAAATGGGCAGAGAATAGAGGACAGTACAACAGACGATGCAGTATCGCGAGAAATAGGACATAGAACGCACCATAACGAGGATAATGTACGTCAAGGCATAGAAAACGTAAGTCAGCACACGACAGAGGAGCAGGAAAGTAGAGATAGAGTCGATGAGGATTCTTACTTGCGTCTTGAATACGTAGAACCCATAGTACGAGTAATCAGAACTCCCTCACCACAGAGTACAAGGAATGCGAGCAGAAACGTGTCACAGCACAGTACAATGCAATCGGTTGCGAACCAACACTTGGGCGAAAACACAGAGCGTAGGATGTCGGAAGAAAACGCAATAGGACCCACCAATCTGGCAGAATTATTACAACTAATTACGGAAACCATGACAAGGCAAAATAAAGACATAGCGAACCAAATTCAAATTCAGAATGCAGAAACAACGAGACAAATGCGTGCGATTAAAGGACAAAACAAAAAAATTCATCTACACCTAAGTCGTATTGAGGACGAGGCAAAAGAATCTAGAGAAGTGATAGGAAACTAAATAACAGGTCACAATCAACTGAGAACAGGCATTGACAAGGTACAAGCGGACGTACAGACATTGCGTAATGACATTCGGGACGAGATCAAAACATTACGTAACAACACCCAGGGAGAAGTCAAGAAACTAGAGAAACAGATAAACGAAATTACTAGACAAGCAGCAGGTACAGCGCGTGAAGTTGTTGAAAACAGTGTGTTACATAAACGTATCAGGAAAGCAGCGCTGAAAAGATATGATAACCGCATAGTCAAAATAAAAGCGCAAACGAAGCGACAATTTCAGAAATTCCGAACAGAGTTGTTGCAAACCATTGAAGAGCGTAGTGAACAGGGTCGAACAAGGACAAAGTCTGCAACCACATCCGTATCTGTAACAGCGCCGGAAAAACAAGCAATTAACGAAGATATTACGCATTTGCGATTCCAATCACAGGCGGAAAGTAACATACGTGAAATCAGACAGCCTGCACAGTAACAAACACGTTTCGAAATTCTTGATGAACAAACGTCATCACAAACACATGCGGAACCACAAATGTATGTTTCAAGACAATTTGGATCGTGCAATGAAGCAGCAAGGTTAGCCAGACAAGATACCGAACCAATACCTGACAATGGAAAGCCAGGTCGCGAAGAGTACAGTGCAATGCATTCAGCTACACGTTCACAACCGATGGAAGAAAATTATTGCGTACCACTCCAACGATACTACGCAAGGGTAGGCGAAAGTTACAGTGGACAATATCCAATGGATCTACCACAACCGGAAAGAACTACGGGAGAAATGATCAGAAACAAAAGTGGCGAAGAATATCGAATTTCATGTGGAACTATGACGAAGTTCGACAACGATCATTTCCTCACAGTCAGATAATTTCAACACTTTCGAGAAGGAAACTCATTACATCCACGAACTTTAATTGATCAATACCGAGTGGGATTACCAGAACACTGGACGCTAGCACACAAATTAGACTTTATATGTGCACACATGTCAGGAACAGTCGCAGAAACCATGCAGAATGTTGCAGCGACATGCCGATCGGACGAAGATTTCAGAGAGATGTTTCTCTCACGATATTGGTCCAGCGAAGCACAGAACAGAGTGAAGTACGAATTATTACAGAACCCATATTTTGAAAATTCAGGAGAGAAGAGTCCCGTGAAAATTTTCGAATTAATGGCAAAGAAAAATCAATGCTTAGATGTACCATACAGTGACAGAGAGTTGATTAAATTATGCACGATGAAGCTACCATTGAAATACCAGCAATCATTAGCAGGTCTTTGAGGCAATGACGTCGAAGCATTTAAAGGTATTCTAAGGGAACTAGAGTTCATATTTTCGGAAGATGACGCAAGAAAAAGACGAAGGGCACCTGAAAACGAAAGCAAAATCCAGTGGAATCCACAAGACACAGTACGAAGAAACAATAATTACGAACCATGTGATGACTTCGCACCAAGAAACTACAATAGATTTCAACAAAGAACCGCTTATGGATTTAGAAGAGAATATGGCAATAACTATAATTCACCCAGGAACGGCAACAACTATCACATAGGAAATAACGACAACCGGAACGGGTACTGGAGAACCAATACACCCACAAATTATCAACAAAGAAACCACTATCAACAAGCTGAACAAGAAAAGAGAATACAGATAGAAGAGGTGGAGGTCAGACCACCAAACCCCGATAAACGTTCGAATTGACAGCTAAGCGCCAATGCAAAGAGAATGACGCACCGACCCAGGACAATTGCAGCACCTTGAACAGAGAAGTAAAATTCTTGTCACGAGAAAAGAAGAAGGAAGAAACAAATCCGCAGGGACCAGATGAAAACGAAGACAAAAAAAATAACAATATCGTGTTGGGACGAAATTAATTGGGTGAATACTGACGAGGTAGATGAATTACCAGATGCATGCACAACGAATGTAGGGTAAAAGGACGAAGTAATGAGTACTGCAGAGCTATTTGAGATGGAAACCAGGGAAAGCGAATTCAATGAGGATAATGCGCAGTCGACAGAAGTTGAAAATAAGTTACTAGTGGGCACACAAACCAACGTATATAATGAAGTAAGTTATGAAGCGATAATTATAGCATTTAGATGCGATTATGAGGAAGTAGCTACGAAGAAGGGGAAGGTAGACGAGGATGAAGAAAAAGTACAGAATGTTGAAGAAAGCGTAAATGAAGGAAGAAATAGAGAAGAGGGAATAAAAGAGAGAGAAATAGCAGTCGAAGGTTATCCTACAGAAAGTTCGAATTCACAAGGGAAATTCCTAAAAAGACTCATGTATGATTCAGTGGAGGATTCGTTGATGAAGAAGAACAGAACCAACCCTTTCAAAATCATCCAATCGTGAAGGCCATGGTAAAGCATATCCCAGTCAATATTGTAATTGATAGCGGATGTGAACTGACTGCGATCTCAGAAAATTTATTCTTGCAGTGTAATGCCAATGAGAAATTGTCAGTTCTAAAAACACGTAAGATTAAAGTAAGAGGTCCTATTAGAAACAATGCTGCGGAAGTTACGAGACAAACAAGGTTCACTCTTTCGTGACAAGGTCAAAAGATCGAAGCCAACTTCGTGATTATACCTAAACTAACTGTAGATTTGATTATAGATGCACATTTCTTAAATGAGAGACGAGCGATAATAGATATGGGGAAAGGTAGCGTAACATTCGGGAATGTCACACTTCTCTTTGAGCAAACGCTAAAATTAGAAGAAATACCAGTTATAAACAGACAATTAAGAATGACGCGAGATAAAGAGGATGAAGAATTAGAATGGTATGCACAAAAAGGGGAAATCGCCTCAACTCATGTTAGAAGTCCATACAGAAATCGACGAAAAATTGCAAGAAGTTCAAGGTATTTGGGAACACAGCGAAAGTGAATTAGAGGGTATTTTACGAGATAAAGCAGAGGTATTTTTACCTAAGACTGGCAGTATTAATCACTTTCAGTACAAGTTTGAAGTAAAACAGCACAAACCATTTAGAGTGCCACCCTATACAATCCCATTAAGCTACAGGAATAAAGTATTCCAGGAGATATCTAAAATGTTAGATGACGATATTATTGAACCAGCTACCTCGACATATAACAGCCCGCTCTATATTGTACAAAAACGAGATGGGAGCATCAGGTTTGTGCTTGATTCCAGACAGATCAACACAATCATAATCACTGAGACAAATCGCCCAGAAAAATGAGACGTGCTAAGATATTTTCATCAATTGATTTACGGAGTAGTTTCTGGCAAATAGATTAGTCCCCAGAATGTAGAAAATTTACAGCATTTATCGTATTCTGTAGATGCTACGAGTTTAAACGATTGCCATTTGGTTTAAACATATCATCAGCAGCGTTTATTAGGGGATTTAATACTATACTCAGTCGTGAAATTTTACAAAAAATTACTTGTTATGTTGATGATGTAACTGTAGCAGAACCCTCTTGGGAACATCACATCGACACATTAAATCAGTTTTTACAGATCATGAAAGTGCATGGGGTCACAGTAAATATAACAAAATCCAAATTTGGAAGGCGAGAGGTCAAATTTCTAGGACACATAACTTCCGAGAAAGGGGTAATGCCCGACCCAGAAAAACTAACGGCAATCAAAGAATTCTGTACTCCATATAATAAGAAAACTCTCAGAGGATTTCTAGGTCTCACCGGATTCTATAAAAAATTTATTTGGATAGACTCTCTCGCAACACCACGCCTATGTGCATTGACTGGAAAAAACAGGCCATGGGTATGGGTTCAACAAGCCAATGAAGAATTTTTAAAAGTGAGAAACGCACTAACAACAGCACCGACTTTAGCACATCCTGATCTAACACAAAATTTTTGTATGGCCACTGAAGGTGCCAAAACAGGTTTAGGAGTTGTTTTATTCCAAGAATACGAACAGGCAGGGCTAAGATCATATAGAACAATTGCATTTGCCAGTGGGGTACTCACAAAAAGCGAGAAAAACTATTCAGTCACGGAGCTGGAAGCATTGGCCATTGTATGAGGCTTCCAACGTTATCGATACTTTCTATTCGGAAGAAAAACAAAAGTATACACTGACCACAAAGCATTAGAATTTCTGTTATCCGCCAAACTAACTCATGGGAGGTTAGCCAGATGGATGTTAATACTACAAGATATTGACTTCACTATTACACACATACCAGGACCAGCGAATGTATTAGCAGATGCTTTATCACGATGTCTACATGGTGCATCCAGTAACATTGGTTTGGAAGCAGCAGAAGACCAGTTTACAAGGTACTATATGAATCAAATACCTTTCGAAAACTACATTACGAAAGCATTGATAAGCAGAGGCAAAGAACAGGACAAGGATCCCGAAATACTAGGAATCAAACACAAGTGGAGAAGTAAAGATTTTCCAGACATTCGACAGCACTATCTCGTAAAAAACAATGTTTTATTTTTTAAACGAAATGTTGCAACGAATGAATGGTTAATTTATATCCCAGATGAACTAATTAATAAGTACATATGGAATACACATTTAAGTAATGGCCACTTTGGACCAAAGAAATGCTTTTTAAAAATAAAACAAATAAGCTATTTTCCTAATATGGAAAGACGAATTAGAACAGTATTAACCAAGTGCAAAAAAATGTATGAGGGCTAAACACGTCACTTTCCAAACTAAGCCACCTATGTTTCCAATAATCCCTAAAAGATTAAAACAAATAGCTGCAACAGATTTGATGGGGCCCCTCCCATGCACAAAAATGGATATATTTTCATATTTGTCGTTTTGGAACTTACTTCTAAATATGTTACCTTGACACCATTAAAACAGGCAACAGGTCTTACTATAATTAAAGCATTTATACAAGATTTTCTCAGACAAGTAGTTTGAGTGGAACGAATAATTTCGGATAATGGCCCACAATACAAATCAGTTCAATAGCAGAACACGTTAAAACAACACAAAATAAAACCCATCTACATATCTAAGTACAAACCTAGCGTAAATCCAGCAGAGCGAACTATGAAGGACATAGGCACTTTATGCCGATTATATGCAGACGAAAGACATAACACTTGGGATATATACCTTAAAGAGTTTCAAGAAGTAATAAATGAACATTACTACCTCAAGTTACTGTACTTAAGAATATTGAACCCCCAAAGATAACCAGAGAAAATGTTAGATTTCCTATTGTACCACGTAGACAGCACAAACAAGTCATAGCAACAGCACTCTCCAACATCAGAAAGGCAGCCATTAAAAGAAAAGAAAGAGGAGGTAGAACAGCAATTAAAAGAACATTCTCAGTGGGCCAGAAAGTATTTGTAAAACACACCATCTCTCCAGCAAACAGAAACACAAAATACATAAGTTTTACGCTGCATACAAAGGACCTGTCATAATTAGCAGAATTGCTCATGTTAATGCTGTGGAACTAATGAACCCAAAAACAGGCAAAACCTTAGGACTTCACCATGTGAGCCATATCAAAAAGTTTGAAGATTAATTTTATTACTGGTAAATAATCAGCACAATATTTCAAGATTATGTTGCAGATAAGATCGTCAGGAGAAAGAAGAATGAAGAGAGAGGAAGGTGGGAAAAAGAAAGTAGTTTCAATAAAAACAAAAACAAAAATTACACCAATAGTACCATAGATTAAGGTGAAGGGATAGAGCATAGATAGCCTAGCAGCATGAAATACAAAATGCTATACACCACAACACTACACAAAAAGAAAAAACGAATTTGAGGATTCTTGTAGACGTTAAAACTCAAAATATCTTAGATTGTAACATGGAAAGGGTGCCGAAATTTGTGAAGCTTTTAAGAAGATGTAAAACAATGTAGGTACTAGACATATGTTAGATGATTATAAGTAAAACTTATTGTAAGAACCATTGTAAAAACTCCAGCAAGGACGAGATGCAACGAGCCACAAGTTGCAATGCGAGAAGAATCAAGAAAGGAAAGGACGTAATTAGCAAGACACGATTTCTACGAGGCAGAAGCGTCGAGAGAAGGGAAAGGACAGTTAGACCAACAGAAGGCCCTTGTAGCCGAAGAGGGCAGTAAATAAATCTGCTGCCAAGCTGAACCACAGGGTTGCGGAACCCTGCTGGGACAGAACAGGGAACTACACAGTAGCGGAACCCTGCAGAGACACGACAGAACACCAAATGCCAGAAGGGTCTCTGAACGCCCCGACTCAGTGGAGCGAGCAAAAAATGGCCCGACTGCTTGGGCAAGCCACCACTGGCAAAAAAATATGTGTAAAAGTCACACTACTGCTATTAAACAGCACGCTGATGCTTGAAACTGAAGAAAACTTCCACAAAGTAAAAATGACACGACCAAACAATTTATCAAACTGTTATAAGAGGAGAACTTCAAAACGACTAGTTGTCAATAAATATTTCCATATCCTGCCCAGAGAAGAACCAAGAAGCAAGTAAGAGGCAGAGAAAAAGCAGGAAGAACAGAAGTTGAAGATTCGCAAGATTGAGACCAAGAAAGAAGATGGCTGAAGAATAGACGACATACCTTTCCAAATCCCTATCCTATTGCAAACTAGTCGTCTGTGAAGTATTACAACGAAAAACGAGCGCTTTCAGTGACACATAACGATGACTTTCACGCATACAAAGCCAGTAAACCACGAGATTCTGCACACTCAGCTCCATTCCATTATGGGACCTCCACAACAGCAACACACTTCCAAAGCCAACAAGGAACGACGAACGAAGCTGTACACCAAATACTTGCCCACATCTATTTCGCTGTAGTCCATCACCTTCGTGCCAAAAACATTCGCCAACCTCATGCTTAAACATTCATAGGATTGTGTGAATGTGTGAAATCAAATTATGTGTTGTAGGAATTGTGCAAAAGAAATGTGAAAACTAAACAAGTTAAGCACACCAGACAGCTAATAAACTACAATATAACAGTCATTGCCTATGGACTTAAGTAAAAAATAGACTATCGACAAAAATAAGTCATTTGTTCTGAAATGGACAGTATATAAAGAACAAAAGTATGGCATAATAAACACTAAAACTATATGCCACTTATTTTCTCCTCATAAAAATAAAAGAATAACTATATTTTACTTATTTTCTCCTTATAAAAACAAAGAATAAAAAATTATTGTAGGATGTTTGCCTTTTTTTTTCATTTGTACCATTTGTTAGGATAATATCTCAATACTTGTGTATGTATATTTTTTATCAAAGCAATTCTTGGAAATAATTCTTATTTGTTAGTGTAACAATGTTGAAATGATTGTCTAGAAACAAAAACATTTTACTTGTACATGATGTTAAGAAAATGTATTAGGAATAGATCTTACTTAATTACTACGTTTATAAAAACAATATTTCTGAGAAAATCGATGTGAAAGACTCCTCACTTTCGACAAAAAACTTCTTAAAGAACGAACTTCACAATTAAATAAAGAAAGAAAATTATTAAAAAAATTATAATTATAATAGAATAAAAACATTCTTCCCTTATCAATATGAACATAATTTTGATAATTATGTGGAAGAATATAAAAATATAAATTAGTAATACAAACTAGCAAAGAACAGAATAACGTGGCTGAACAGTAGACAACAAAATTTAGATAACGGAACAATTTTTGACTGACTTAGACAACGATTCAGTCATTGCCTAACTTCAGTGCAAAAATTAAGTTCGAAGGGTGGTGAGATGTAAGGTGTCAGGCAAATCCAACACCTTCCATGAAAACCCTGACATAATAAGCAATTCCAGTAGTATGTCACATAGCTCTGAATTAATTGTGACATTAAATTAACCAAAGGAATATGAGTAACGAGTGAGCAAATGGAATACCATGGACTAACACAAGAAGGCCTAAATGCATGTCATACCTTCCCACCGTGAGAAACGCACAGTTCTGAGGGGAGAAACGAGAAGCGAAGCCGAGAGTAGAACCGTGTTAAGCTAAAAGGCGGTAAGGGATGGACACCCACGTCGCCAGCTAACCGCTAGGACCACCCCCTGCCCATCTTAAAAGCTAGAGCCCTCCAGAACAACAGTATAGATCTTACGATAACCCAAAAAGGGCTACCCCAGCCGCAAGTTTTAGCATGAGACTTTTTCGCGTCTCTGTTACGTCAGGACCACCCCCCTCCCCATTTTTAAAGATAGAGCCCTCCAGAAGAACAGTATAGATCTTACGATAACACTAAAAGGACCACACCAGCAGCAAGTGTTAGCGTGAGACTTTTTCGTGTCTCTGTTACATTGCAAACTTTAAAAACATTGCATCACCACGAAAAGTATAACATTTCTCATTGGATGGACAGAACTTTTGTAGGTGGAGCTTAAGGATAACATTGAGATCCTGATTGGTCAGAAAAAACACAGCCAGATAGTTTTTCTTAAACCAACTTTGGTAAATTGTAGTAAGGAGAAGTTAGGAGGGAGTTGCTTCCGAGACGACGAGGTGAACGGAGCTGTGCTGTCCACCGCCCCCTGACGAACGCCGACAATGTCATGAACGCACGTGATGCTGCATATCAGCGCATAAAGCTTCAATCAGAACTGCAAAAGTCTCATCTGTTACACCCCCCTTTTGCGTAATACTGGTGTCGATCGTCAATTAAAGCTCATGGTGTTCACATTTGCCATTTGAAGTAAAAATCTGAAACGCGATGATTTTTCTGTTATATAGTTATTTAGAAGCTACATCAGCCACTGTAATTTACGACAAGTTAGATAAGTAATTAAAGATAATTGAGGGTCACTTTAGACCATTTTGATAGTTTTCTCTTTTGTGAAACTTAATTTAAACCTAGATCATAGATGTGATATGGCATAGGTCATCTTTCGATCCATTGTAGAACTTGGAAACCCATTCAGGGAATATTCATTCAAATTTTTGTTTTTACCATCCCATATTAAAACATTTCCTTTTATCAACAGTGCAATTTATAAACAATGTTTTGTGAGTAGAATAAAATTTCCAATGGTAAACTTAACTGCTTTTTCGACGTTATTTTACCAGCTAACTAAAAATAGGAAAGCCTTGAACCCCTTCCACTAAATTTAGTTAGTATTAAGATTATTTTACAGGGAGTGCAGTGGAGCTGACTCTGAAATCATTAAGCATTTGGTTATATCATCGCTAGTCTCACTGAACTCTTCTGAACTCTACATGTCATGTGTGGTCTGGTGTCTCCTTACCAGCAACAGGTCCCAGGTTCAAACTAGTCAATTCCCTAAAAAACAAGCTCAGAGCGTCGCTGCGCGAAAATGGTAGGGAGACACGATATAGAACAAACAGACACCACGCAGAATGTTAGACTGTGGCTGACTGCTGATAAGTAAAACGGGAAGTATGGGCTATTTTCTAATACTATGCTCAGATTGGTTTTAAAGAAGAGGGGGAGGAATTAAAAAGCACGCAATTTGTCTGTTTCACATCTTCTATTTTCAATACTCACTATAATTGGTTGCAAATTAGGCAGGTGGAGCGTTTGTAATTTTCCATTCATATAAATACGCTATTTCCATCATCTTCGATTTGTGATATCGCGCTGTTGTAGGCTGGAGATAAGTAGGACGAGGAGGAGGAGAAAGAGGGGTGTGGGAGGAAATGGGGGCGTGAATTTCTTCTGATAAGGATGATGACGTCACAGACAGGTGTGATGTCATCGACACGGGTGGTGACATCACTAGGACAATGACATCAATTCGCCAGATTCGACAAGGTACACATAGTGGCCTACAGTCACCATACCCATATACTAAAGATCAATATCGCTCACATCTATGTTTCGTAGGACGCTAATGTATATTCTAAGCGCAATCATTGTGATATTACCGGAGAGAATAAAGCTTTCACTATGGATCAGAACGGCTTCGTGAAAACTTCGTCATGTGAGAGATAGCTTCCTTTATCCATGCACGTCATCTTGAACGGTATTGATGCAGATGTACAGGTGGATTCTGTCTTGTTGAATTCTGAAAGTCTATTGACATTGTACTAACAAAGGTGAGATTATATTCAGTACTTTCGCAAAACTTGATCCATGAATTTTTGCTGATAGGACCCTGTATGTTATACTAGATTGGGAATGCTTCACAGATACAAAAGTAGCATCGGGTGTGCCAACGAAAACGAAATAATGTCTTTGATGCTTTCACTAGACGTAACAGATGTATTATATAGGCTCACTATCAATATAAGATAGCTGACGAATGCCATTGTGTAAAGGAAAGCGTCACCGTTGGATAACAGTAAGGAACTGTAGGAAGACGTGAACAACATTTTCACTTGGTGAAGTGGAGGGTACCTCCCTTTTAATTTGGATTAAAGTTAGGATGCCTGTATAAAAGAGAACGAATGCAGTAGTATCTTTTTAAAGGATCAACTCTGATGATCTTGTACACCCGTTTCTGTAACTATGTATAAGCATTTCTAAAAAGCGATGTGAAGTGTAACGATAATGTAGTTTTAGTATTAGGGAATGCAATGGATACGTTTGGAGGATTCTGGAAAAATGCATTGCATTTGCGAAGGATATAACTTCCAAGATTCTAGTGCAACCATTTGTAAAGTATTGTTATAATTTTTACAGTTCCTGTCAAGTACACATAACAACATATACGGGATTGATTGAGAGACGCACTGATTTCTTGTAAGACGTTGCTATCGACGTTACAGAAATGTAAGCGAAATGCACTTTTCCCAGGAAAATTTACTAAGTGAATATACAACCCGTATTCGGAGAAAGGTATGTGGAGTACTATTTTGCCAGTGTTGCGTATGTCGTGTAGGCATCATTAAAGTAAAATAAGTAGTTAAGGCTCGTTATTCGTTTCTTGAATAGAATACGTAAGAAAATCGGTGATAACTGTACCAAGAACACTCCGTTATGCATTGCACATTAAATTGTAGAGCATATGTTAGCTAAGAATCAAGATTTTTCACTCGTCCCCAGCTCACATAAACTGTTCGCTGGATTTGTTCCACATGAAGTATTCTGAATCTGAAGATCAAGTGATCATATCCAAAACGAAAAGACTGGGCGAGTTTTCACGAGAAGTTGGGTTGGAATCGTTCTCTTCTGGGAACACAAACGTATTTTTTCCAGTTTTTTCGTAAATTACTTCTTCTGAAAGTGTTAATCGTTCTTTATATTG
Source organism: Schistocerca cancellata (assembly GCF_023864275.1). Lineage (NCBI taxonomy): Eukaryota > Metazoa > Arthropoda > Insecta > Orthoptera > Acrididae > Schistocerca > Schistocerca cancellata. Next base: position 312,124,948 of record NC_064628.1, on the reverse strand, counting down.
CCCAAGTTGTTGTTCTCTCTCTCTCTCTCTCTCTCTCTCTCTCTCTCTCTCTCACTCACTCTCTCTCTCACACACACACACATACACATACACACACACACACACACACACACACACATACATACATACATACACACGCATACACACGCACACACAATAATCACATCTAATTCGACGAACAGCTAACAATAAGCTAACTTTTCGCAAGAGTTTTAATTATCATCATTTAATGAGAAATTTAATTTCTTTGGCATTGTGATGCGTTACTAGCACCATAGTGGACACATTTATGGGATTTACTCTTTATATCTGCTATACCCAAGGCATAATGCAACTTTCGTAGCCTGATGATTTGATATGAGGCATAAATTACTAGAGCAACGCTGACAATACGTACCCGTAAACACGGAACGTAAATTAACGTCGTGCAACGCCTCCGAGCGTGCCTCGAGCAACTTTGGGGGCCTTACGCGAAAAGCGAATACACGGAGGCCAAAATGGCGAGAAGTTCACCTGTCGCTCGCTCGGTACGAGGCGGTGGCGGTGTATGGGGTGCGGCAGGAGAAGGAGCGGAAGAGGGAAGGGTGTGTTGGCCGCGAGCCTGCGTGGCCCCAGCCGTGGCTCCAGCTCTCCAGTTCTCCAGCTCCAGCTGCTGCAGATAACGCAGCACGCAGAGCGCCGCCACTGGCCGCGCTAAATTGAAACTTTACAGAGCGCCTCCCCCTCCTCCCCCTTACCCCTAGATTATCCCCAACTCGCAGCGGGTAAACAGCCAGAAAACCAGCGCTCCGCACTTGATATTTTAGCTCTGACACGATTTCCATAAGCTTAAGAGGATATAGTGCCGCGCTCACTTTAATGTTATGTAAATTATACGCGATGTTTACAAACCACTTGCTGTTGCACAAAAGTAAACAACTCTTGAAGTGCGTTTATACACTCATCAGCTTTAAGATATTGAGGTAGCTATTTCATTCTACATATTTATCACCTCAATATCTTTTGAAATTGCAGTATAACGGTAAACTAAGTTTGTGGAAATGGAATTTGAATTTATTTAAAAATGTAAGGCAAATGACGTGATTACATTCGTGCAATAGATACTCCGGGTAGTTCTTGCTGGGAAACTGCCAATGTCTCGCAAGGTTATGTGGGAGTGATACAGACACGTCATTTACCCAGTAGTCAGCGAGATAATTCTTACCATCCCTCTTCCCTACGAACGTCTAGTTTATTTTCGTTAATACACGGTTTCTGCAGTGTATTATCATTCGTATTAGGGGTATATTGTTAAATACACACGCTTCCTCAAATAATTTCGTAAATTTACGAGATAGTCATCTGTGCACCTCCCGCCCCTTCCCACCCTGATGGGTTCCACGACCATCTATTGAGTTTAAATTTAGTCATGAGCGTGTATTCCCTGTTGAAATCTTCTCGATTGCTGAGACCTAGAAAATAGGTAATTCTGCAGTTGAGTGCAAAAAAAGTTAAAACATTTCCGTCTAGAGCCTTTTAATTCTCAGTAGTTCCAAAAATGCGAAAAAGGGTAAAGGGTAGTCTGCAATTTCGTTTTAGAAATTTGTAGCAGGAGTCAGCCGAAACAAATACTGCTCATGGCATCATTAATGCAATGCGCAGCGTCAACGGAAATCGTCGGTTTCTTTCCTGATACAAACAAAATTATTTTTAAAGTGGAAAGTTACGTGCCCATTCAACATAGTGGTCACACGTTAATGTCGTGCGTTATTCGTTTTATCAGTATGTTCTAACAAGGACGTAAAAATTCAACGGATAACAAATACTCCAGAAACAACAGAGCAGCGCTTCTGCTTCGAGTCAGGGTGTCACGAGAATCGCTGACTCTAGATACCCACTGGAGAAATGAAACTGCATTATCAGTGGAAACACTTGACAAAATGCAGCCCCAGCCCTAGGTCTCATCTCACGAGTATAAGGAAGGTGAAGTGAGAGGAACGACAGCCTCATTACGAAACTATGCATCACCAGACCCGACTGACTATACCATGTAAACGACTGTCGCCAGGGTTATGGTGGGGCCCTCACCATCAGGTTCACGGGCACAGCGGAGTTGGCGGAGGAGACAACCGAGTGACCAGTCTTGTAGGTAGAATGTTGAATCATCGGCGAGTAAAAAAGAAAACCTTGAGCAAAAATTACCCGGACCTCTTGGTAGGTGATTGGAAAGTACAATATATTCACTTTTACAGTGGGGTTGAAGGAAATCAAGAACAACAAAATCGTGAATATCACTCGCTGTAGACAGAAAGTAGAAGAATTACATAAAAACTTGAGAAGAAATAAAACCAACTATTTAATAAAATTAAACTGATAAATGGTATCACTATTATGTTAATAGCAACACATTCTCCAAACAGGGAATATGGAAATGAGCATTAAATGTAACTTTCAGGATCAGATGACAAAGCTCACAGCTTCGTAATACAGATATAAGAATGTATAGAGGAGCGGAATGAAGCACTGACCATCTGGTACCAAGAGCGGAAATTTTCTTCAGATTTAAAAAAAAAAAACAACAAAACAAAGTTACAGTGGAGACTCAAAACATCAGCAACGCCCTATGAGAACGGAAGTGTAGGCCTAAACTAAGACTTCTCAAAGATAATTCCGTATAATTCCCTTGCATTTTACGTTTGACAGAGAAAATAAAGACGGTAGAGGAAGAAATGCAGGTGCTACAACAACTGATTGCATTAGAATATGGAAGCACAGGTGCAAGATAAACGGAAGGCATATCAGAAACGGTTAGCTACGAAAGATTAAGATAACCGTTTACTGAATGTTGAATTCAGATGAGAGTTGAAAAGAAGAACAATAAAAAAACTTGAATCTGGGAAAATAAATGTGAGAAGCAGAGACATAGCCATCAGGAACAAGATCAAAAAGTGTCTCGGATATGGTAAGAAACCTAAAGAAAGAGAACAAGTAAAACATAAAAGAATCGTTGATAATAACGGAAGAATGGATTAAATATGTTAACCGAAAAACGAGATGAGTTCCTACAGACAGAAACTTACACGATAGAGAAGGGTATTGTGCCTCGTGTATCTCTAAAAGAACTACATAAATCGGTTAAACAAATGAAAGAAAATCTCCAGGTGCACCAGAAATTCTCGTTCAGCTGATGAGAAAAGGGGCGGAAGGCACATATGATGTAGTTCAACCTCTCTTTGAAAACTACTGACTAGACATGAAGACGCTCCAATTTAAATGGAAAAAAGCGTACTTGATATCATTTCATAAGAAAGTATCAAAAAACAGCAACAACTATAGGAGTATAATCATTACAAACATTAATACCTTTCTGATTCTGGCACATTAATATTTTTCTGTCTCTGACTGAAAAATCATTTCTTTAAAAAAATATTCATTTGAATTAAACAAACACGACATGGAAGAGGATGAGGTACTGACAATGGGATATACTGAGACCGAATGCTTTATTTCGAAAATTGTATTCAAAATAAAGTTTCTCATTTACAAAATCTAATATGAAACACATTAAATTAACTTCAAAATCAGTGAACTTCTCAATCGTTGTAGAATTCTCACTTACTGACGCAATTAAAAATCCTTGAATTCTTACATGAGAAAAAGTCTGACTTTGTTTGGCAACGTAAGTTCGTAAATTTAACTTCTCTGTATCTGGCTTACAAAACACACAAAATATTACAAATTGGGTATACGCGTTAAATCTCATGGCAAATACTTGTTTCCTACATTGTAAGGTCACTAATGTAAAGTTGGAAAGACACAGATTGCGTTGCTGCATACGTAAAACTAAATATTCTATGTTTCATTACCTTACAAAACTTTATTATGCTGCGTACAGAGGCCAACAGCTAAATTCTCACAGCTACCCACTAGCTTCAAGTCTTACATCCTACCTGGAGAGCAATGGCAACTGGTACTGCACTCTGCGAGACCCTACTTACAATCGATTTCGCTACTCAGACAACATCTTTGGTTCAGTGGTTCCAAAGATTCAATATCTTCTACATGTGATAACCTGTAACCTCCCAGCAGATAAAAATATGTATATCATTCACATTTAGCGTAACCCCCAACAGATTATTATTCCGTAACCTCGCAATAATAACGTGACTAGCCTTCCAATAGAAATGTGACATATATAACCTTTCAATAATTAGCTGTGAATTTAAACTGGTAAATTTTGGACGTCAGCAGTGATGCGTCATGGCCCTGAAAGATCATTCGGAATAAATTTAAAATTCTTACCTCAATGAAGTCGCCGGATAACGCGTATATATCTGCTCCTTTAAGAATTTTTTCTGGCACAGCCCAGTGCAATGCTGGCCGTTAGATTTGTCATATATAAAATGGAACCAATGATTTTTCTTTACGATAATCGGGATGACCATGGATTGAAGAAATTAGTAAATTCTTTAAATTCAGATGATTGATTGTCAAAAAAGTAATTTAAAAGAAAGGTTTTTATTAAAAGATTTTTTGAAACATTTACGTGGGACTTTATATAACAATAATACAAATTTTGTTGCAACAAACTACATATGCGCGTGGCTGCTTTTACCTTATACTACATCGCTCAGGCACTTCCATCGCTCCCCACGACCGGCCCCGCCAACTCCATACACCCGACTGCTAGCTACAACTTGCTCCAACTGCCAGAGCTACAACTACTACTGCTCTCTGGTCTGAGATTCTTTTATAGGTTACATATCGCAGTCAGCACGTGAGCAGTCCATCGAAATTAAATCTGCTCGAGTGCGCTAGAGATAAATCCCTTAGTCATGGAACTCTTACACCATTACATGTCATTTTTGCTGCAACATTTTTCCAAATTTGACTCCACGTACTAGTGGACCCCTCAATTATCCCTCCAGCGGGGTCTGTTAAATTTGCCATACGGTTTGGATATGCAATGGACACCAAGTGTAGGGCAAATATATTTTTGTGAAAGGAGTGACTGGGGCACACTTCTACGTGGCAGCAGGATAAGATAAGAACATTAATAAATTAAAATGAAACTCATGTACTACAAACAATGAATGTCTCTGGTAGGCTCAATAATGCGAATCGCTGATTATGCGCGACTGCAGAGCCAAAGATAATGTACTACTGGTGTCGGAGAAAGAAAGCGCGGGGTGCATAGTCGTAGGTAGTTGGAGCAGGCAGTTTCTGTGGTATGCTGTGTGAAACCACCAAGAGTTAGATTAATTTTGGTATATCAGTATTGTTGAACACGGAAGAAGAAGTCTTCATGCAACCAAGGTAAAAATACTAAATAATGTTATTTTTGTCTTGCAGCTCGTTAGTATAAATGAGTTAGCTGATAGTTCGTAATTGTTGAGTAACCCCAGAATGTACGTAAATGGTTTTGATCAAAAGGCTAGTTAGATATTTCATTTCCGTAATGCTTTCAAGATTTGTTAAGACAGCTATGTGTAATTTTATGATTTGCATTTATGTTAGATAATACTTGCTGTTCAAATCTCATTATTTGTGAATCAATTGCAAATAATGTAACTTCAATTGTCAGATGTTTTTCAAAAGTCAAACTTAACTTGCAATATAATTCTGCTGAGAAGACTCATTGTTAGTAATTCACCATAAACAGTACCGCCTCCCAGTCCAGGTCATATATTTTTTTTAAGGAAGATGGATTTTCTTAAATGTTCTCGTTTCCAGCCAAAAAAGTGTCAAGTGCATTTCAAGTATTATGGACAGCATTGCACACTGCTGAGCCTGTAGTTAGCATATTCATATTTTTTATGAGAGCAGAATATATCGAGCTCCATCGTTACTGCTCTGGAAGTAAGATAACTTAATTATTTTGTTCTGTGCACAAGGACCATATTTATTAGTTTTCAACAGGGCCTTACAATTCAGTGCCTAAGGGGTTGAATGTATTTTGCAGTGTCTGTATTTCGTTATTGGTATTGGGAGTTGCATTTCCCAATCAATTCGTGTAAAGTTCTGCTGACAATAACACAGAGTAAGCACACCACTCACAGTTACGACACGCAACATGAAAATTCGAGTTCTGTAAACATCCCCCAGATCAGACATTCATTCAATATGGTAGTTAAGTTTTTTTATACTTTTTAAAGAAAGTACACTTGGTGACAGCTCTGTCTGTCGTTCACTTTGTGAATTCTTTGATATTAAAGTAGTCAGATGAAGATATTCTGTACTCTCAATTACTCTGTAGCAATAATAGTAGCAGCATTTTTTTTACAACGCAATTTACTACCCTTCATAAAATTTTGCCACAGCTCATCGGCATTTTTATGCCCCGTCTTGTTTCTTTTCATTGAGTCGAGTGTTGAAATTTTGTCTTTGGATTTGCAGCTTGTATGTGATTTAAAATGCCGCGCAAAACTGTTAAGGTTGAAGCACGTAATCTCACCGTTAAAAATATTGACATAGACGATTTTCCTATTATTGACAAGTATGTTGAGAATGATAGTGACCTCTCTGCGGCGCAACAGTTGCGAAGCACCACAGAAAACGTGAATTCCGCTTCTCCAAATAATCACCAAATTCCTGACACTATAATTTCACTCACTAAACTGACTAGTAATTACACGGTGGATTCCGGTATAGCGGAAGTTACTGATCTGCACATGGCTGATGTGCACAATCCAAAACTTCATTGTTTTCCGAATGTGGTCAGTGACTGACCTACGTTTTGCATAATTAATTAGATTGCCAATAGTATGTCGGAGGAAACTATAGTGCAAAGTACTCAGTCTATTGTTAAACATCCGTCGGATCTCTTTAGCGGTAATTGTGCGGATAATGCAACGACCGAGACATTCATGGTTGTAGATGATGTATCCGCATCACAAAACAAAACACAGGTGACACCCGACGCAACAACTGAAAAGAATACTGAAGCGATGCTTCATAATATCACGTAAATGATGGTTAATCTCAATACTTAGTTCAATAAACAACTTTCCAGCATACGAAAACAACAAGATGAAGAATTTTCCAGCACACGAGAAAAACAAGATGACAACACCACTCAGTTCAATGAACAATTTTTCAGTATACGTGACGAGCTTAAATCATACACAGAAACGACTGATAACCGTTTCTAACAGGTAGATACAGATATTAAGGCCAGTGAAAATCGCCTTTGGGATAAAATTTAAGAGATAGCCAGACAGACAATACGAAATCTTTGAGAAATGACATTAATGCGATAAAACATCAACGTAGTGAAACCTATCGAAATTTTACTGAGATATTAACCATGACCTCTATGAAGCGGCATGAAATTGTCGTTACCGTCAGCAACAGCAGTTTCACAATCTCGGAAAACATTAATAAACCCATTGTGCCTACAAAATCTGATAACAAAGCTAAGTTACTCGTGACAGACATTTCATCACATGCCTTTCAGACTGACGACAATACCGTCTGGAGTGATGCACATGACCGCTCTGTTGAGCCACCCACGCAGTCTGATACAGTTAATAATGAAGTTAACAAGCCCGATATAAGCATGATGAGACTAACAGCAAAGAAGTCGTCAGTAAACCCAAAAATGTTACACAAAATGCCGCCTTTTCCGTTCACACTACACCTTTCCGCTTCGTCTTGTACCAACACTACTGCTTTCGTCAACCTTTTTGCTGTTAAATGCTATTCCGCACTTATCGATCTGCAAACTGGATTCATACAGAAAAATCAAACCGAAAATAAACCAGACGCCACATTCAGTCACAACACAGAACAGAGTTTGTTTCCTTCCGTGACGTGTACCAGAAATATTACTTTGTCACTGGCGTCACAATGCTCACTTTTTTGAGAAACAAGACGATTTCCCTTACACAGAATCTGTGAATTGTTCACCTGATACTGCGCAAAAGCAAAATACTTATACCCCTGATAGCGCATTGACATACTCATTAGCCCATTATGAGAAGCAAAATTTTTCTATCAACACTTGTGTTTGATCTACTATTGGTACGAATTCCTGTGAAACCACGCAGTATATCAGCATTCCGTTTATCTCTTTCAAAGCAGTTACGTATAATCATGGCAACCTACCGTCAGAACGCAAAATTAACAGCTACATTACCTGCGATCAATCAGTGGTATCTGACGAGACAGCCCGTCAAAATAATGCCAAAAACAATTGTAAATTATTTTCGCAACAGATGATGTGACAGGAAGAAAATATTTTATATTCATTTCACAGTTTATTTAATACAAGCAAACACGCAGATTCTGATATACCGGCCCCGCAGAGTTATTCTATACAAACTGAAAACACCTCTAATAACGCTAAGGTAACTCAAATGTGACAAATTAGTCAAGGTCAAGGGCAATGCGTAGTACAGAGTATTAAAAACATAGAGCCACGTGCAGACAAAGTATGATATCAGCAGCAGATAAGTGCCATTCCGTCTTTGAAACCAGCAGCGGCGCGGTCAACAGTACCTTCGGCCAGCACAGCGGCACGCCATAGCTTATTTTAAAGCGATGTAGTGCCTCCCCGACCAAAACAACACTGCTACGCATATATATCAAGCCCACTGGCGTCAAAGTTACTTCCATTTACTCGCGAAGCCGGTCTGATTTAACATCAGTGGACACAACCTATGAAATTAGTCCCCACATCATCAGCAGCAAATCAGTCCACAATAAAATAACTAGAGCTGAATACACACAAGCAACAAACTGTCAAGCATATTTATTTGAAAACATCGATTTCCAACTAAGCACATCTCCATTCATCTCGAAAATATTATGCCAAGCTTAACACCGAGCTGGATCACTTATATTGCGCTTTGTAAATACAATTACCTTTTATACGATTTTGCTGCACGGCCTTGCTGTACTGGTACTCGGAACGGCTGAAAGCAAAGGGAAACTACAGCCGTAATTTTTCCCGAAGGCATGCAGCTTTACTGTATGGTTAAATGATGATGCCGTCCTCTTGGGTAAAATATTCCGGAGGTAAAATAGTCTCCCATTCGGATCTCCGGGCGGGCACTACTCAGGAGGACGTCGTTATCAGGAGAAAGAAAACGCGTTCTACGGATCAGAGCGTGGAATGTCAGATCCCTTAATCGGTCAGGTAGGTTAGAAAATTTAAAAAGGGAAATGGATAGGTTAACGTTAGATATAGTGGGAATTAGTGAAGTTCGGTAGCAGGAGGAACAAGACTTCTGGTCAGGTGAATACAGGGTTATAAATACAAAATCAAGTATGTGTAATGCAGGAGTAGGTCTAATAATGAATAAAACAATTGGAATGGGGGTAAGCTACTACAAACAGCATAGTGACCGCATTATTGTGACCAAGATAGATACGAAGCCCACGCCTACTACAGTAGTTTATATGTCAACTAGCTCCGCAGATGACGAAGAGACTAATGAAATGTATGATGAGATAAAAGAAATTATTCAGATAGTGAAGGGAGACGAAAATTTAATAGTCATGGGTGACTGCAACTCGATAGTAGGAAAAGGAAGAGAAGGAAACATAGTAGCTGAATATAGAATGGGAGTAAGGAATGACAGAGGAAGCCGCCTGGTAGAATTTTGCACAGAGCATAACTTAACCATAGCTAACACTTGGTTCAAGAATCATAAAAGAAGATTGTATACATAGCAGAAGCCAGGAGATACTGGAATGTCTCAAATAGATTATATAATGGTAAAACGGAGATTCAGAAACCAGGTTTAAGTTGTAAGACATTTCCAGGGGCAGATGTGTATTCTGGCCACAATCTATTTTTTATCAACTATAGATAAAAAAATTGTAAAGAGGTGGGAATTTGAGAATATGGGACCTGGATAAACTGGAAGAACCTGAGGTTGTAGAGAGCTTCAGTTAAAGTATTAAGGAACGATTGACAAGAATGATGGACAGCTATAGAGTAGAACAAGAACGGGTAGCTTTGAGAGATGAAATGGTGAAGGTAGCAGAAGATGAAGTAGGTAAAAAGATGAGGGCTAATAGAAATCCTTGGGTAACAGAAGAGATATAGAATTTAATTGATGAAAGGAGACAATATGAAAATGTACTAAATGAAGCTGGCGAATGAAATGGAAGCAGTGGTTGGGAAAGGAGTGAGACCAGTTTGTAGTCTTTCCACGATGTTATTCAATTTGTATAATGAGCAACAAGTAAAGGAAACAAAAGAAAAATCGGAGTAGGTATTAAAATCCATAGAGCAGAAATAAAAACTTTGAGGTTCGCCGATGACATTGTAATTCTGTCAGAGACAGCAAAGGAGCTGGTAAAGCAGCTGAACAGAATGGACAGTGTCTTGAAAGGAGGATATAACATGAACATCAACAAAAGCAAAACGACGATAATGGAATGTAGTCGAATTAAATCATGTGATGCTGCGGGAATTAGATTAGGAAATAAGACTGTTAAAGTAGTAAATGAGTTTTGCTACTTGGGGAGAAAAATAACTAATGATGGTCGAAGTAGAGAGGATAAAAAATGTAGACTGGCAATGGTAAGGAAAGCGTTTCTGAAGAAGAGAAAAAGTTAACATCGAGTATAGATTTAAGTGTCAGGAAGTCGTTTCTGAAAGTAATTGTATGGAGTGTAGAGATGTATGGAAGGGAAACGTGGACGATAAATACTTTAGACATGAGGAGGATAGCAGCATTCGAAATGTGGTGCTAGAGACGAATGCTGAAGATTAGATGGGTAGATCACATAACTAATGAGGTAGTATTGAATAGAATTGTGGAGAAGATAAATTTGTGGCACAACTTCACTAGAAAAAGGGATCGTTTGGTACGCCATATTCTGAGGCATCAAGGGATCACCAATTTTGTATAGGAAGGCAGCGTGGAGGGTAAAAATCGTAGAGGGAGACCAAGAGATGAATACACTAAACAGAATCAGAAGGATGTAGGTTGCCGTATATGATTTTTTTAAATTTGCGTTAGGAAGGGAGTGAGAAAGGGTTGTAGCCTACCCCCGACATTATTCAATCTCCATATTGAGCAAGCAATACAGGAAACAAAAGAAAAATTTGGAGTAGAAGGAATAAAAGCTTTGATGTTTCCCGATGACATTGTAATTCAGGCAGAGACAGCAAAGGACCAGGAAGAGCAGTTGAACGGAATGGGCAGGAGGATAGAAGATGAACATCAACAGCAGCAAAACGATGATAATGGAATGTAGTCGAATTAAATCAGGTGATGTGCAGGGAATCAGGTTACAAAATGAGACACATAAAGTAGTAGATGAGTTTTGTTATTTGAGGAGCAAAATAACTGATGATGGACGACGTAGAGAGGATATAAATGTAGACTGTCCGTGGCAAGGAAAGCGTTTCTGAAGGAAAGACGTTTGTTAACAACGAGTATAGAGTTAAGTGTTAGGAAGTCTTTTCTGAAAGTATTTGTGTGGAGTGTAGCCATGTATGAAAGTGAATCATGGACAATAAATAGTTTAGACATGAAGAGAATAGAAAGAAGCTTTCGAAATGTGGTGCTACAGAAGGATGTTGAAGATTGGGTGGGTAGATCACGTAACTAATGAGGAGGTACTGAATAGAATTTGAGAGAAGAGGGATTTGTGGCACAACTTGACTAGAAAAAGAGATCTGTTGGTAGGACACGTTATGAGGCATCAAGGGATCACCAATTTAGTATTGGAGGGCAGCGTGGAGGGTGAAACTCGTATTGGGAGACCTAGAGATGTATACACTAAGCAGATTCAGAAGGATATAGGTTGCAGTAGGTACTTGGAGATGAAGAAGCTTCCACAGGACAGAGTAGCATGGAGAGCTGTATCAAACCAATCTCTGGACTGAAGACCACAACAACAACAACAATAACAACAACGATTTTGCTTCCTGGACTGCGACGTTACACACGATTTTGACACTGATACACAGCATTTGTCTATTTTTGTACGAATTTGAAAAGAAAATTTTATTGCATTTATTCTACGAAATTTCTATGTAACCAGCTACTTTATTTACGCTACAGATATGCACTAATCTTCACGACATAAATTATTTCTTCACTTCGAAGTCTTGTATTCTGAAGACATTACATTACTGCTGTTTATAATTTTAACACTTTTCAGCTTTGTATAAATTTTTTGCTATTTTTCAGGAACTGTGCTAACTGCCAAACTTTTTACAGATGTACTTATTTATAATGCCAACTTTCGTATGTGCTTATCCTGATTTACATCCGAGTGTAAATAATATTATGAAACAACACGGATTTTTTACCTGATAGATTTCCCATGCTTAACAAATTCTACTGGTACCCGGTTTTCACGTTTCCTTGATTATTTATTATTTATTCATGAGGTGGCGACGTGCCCAATAGGGAGATCTGCCAGGTCGGTTCTCTTACAGTAAGCTAAGACCTTGCACTTTTGTTTTTTTGTTTTCATACGAGTGACATGAAAACAACAACTAAAAGATAAAATATTTATTTTGACATGTGTCCTGATGATCACATCCCTTGGGTGGTTTGACGGCTGCAAACTTTAACTAAAACATTTTTTATAACAAAGTTTTGTGAGCCTTTGGTATATAGCTTCTGTATATCTTATGGTCATTTATTTCTATTTGGTCTTTACTGATACCATGTAATGTGCTAGTTTTTTATAATACTACAATGACATTTCTACTATTTTCTGATGAATTATCATTACATTTTTGTTAGGTTAGTAAATCTTTCTATTTCGTAATTTTGTCAAGTATCGGTTATGCCCTGCCTTGAGCTCTAATTTACTGCATGTCTCTTGCACTTGATGATGTAACTAGTTTACTTGTTTTCACATATGTAGATTTAAGAAATCAACATAACCTGGAACTCATATCCATAAAATGTACTCATACATTTTGTATATTTTGGAGAACCAAGGTACCAAAGTCCCACTGTATTCAAATGAGACATTATGCTCATGAAGAGAAGCTCATGAAAGTGCAACAAATGCAGTACGTAGAAAGTATGACATAAGCAACTTACATGGAATTCTAAAAACAGTTCAAACACTTTAGACACTTCTCACACTGTTTCCTGGCAAGCCTTTTATAAACATTTTACTCTTAGTGTACTATGTAAATTAGGCAGATTTACTATGAAGGTTTAGGATTAAGGATGCTTTTTCTGCATTTTGTGTTAGATATAGAGTATTATTGGAATATTTAATGAGTGTTTAATGCCCTGAGCTGCAACAATTTTTTCGGAATAATGATGTAATATTGGTATTTAATAAGTGTATATGCCATGAGGTGCACTCCCATAATGACGATTACATTGACATATTGTTGTTTTTCTTAATGATATTCTATGTTGGTAACATATACTTTCTGTAAGTTGTGTACTTTCTAGGAAATTCTGTCTCTCCTTGTGCAACATAATAGGAGGTGTTTGTGGGAAAACACATTTTTTTCGCCATTCCTTTAAGATTGCTTATGATACTGCCTTCTTATGTTAGCATGCATGACTGCCTTTTTTATTGTTTCCAGGTTAATAATCACATTTACAGGTTCCACTATTTCTGCTGTTCAGTTTAATTTTGTATATGTATCTTTTTATTTACTGTGATATGTTAAATGTATCTAGTCACTACCGTGTATAGCACTTAGTACTCCTGTCAAGCACTGCAATTACATTTTTCTTTGCTTTGGCCATAGCAGTTCTTGACTCAAGACGAATAACGATTAGCCTTTGATCATTTGCTTTACAGATAAAGTGCATGGCCCTTATCAAGGATTCCCATACACTTCCCTTTAAATACGCGCATTGTTAGAAATATGCATCATTTAATAGATAGTCTTATGATGCTCCGAGGGTCTATATAACCTATAAATATTGGGACTTTACTCACATGGTACGATACTTTTATTCTATGGTTCTATTTGTCAGGCCATACAGAATCGTAGTTTTATACTGCTTTGATGTTTATGCTGTGTAAAACTACGCCACCTTGAGCCACAAACATGTTTTCTGTCACACTTGCTATTAACATCAGCAATTATTTCATGTAAAACCAGGCCACTGTGAGCGTAAAAGAAGATTTTTGTTACATTTTATTTATTAAGGTCACCAATTACTTCATGTAAGACGTGGCCACTTTGAGCCAAAAATATGATAACATTTTATAGCTACTAATACCAGCACTCGTGAATGTAGAAAGGCCTCTCGGCACCTCTGATTGACGTTCTACTATTCAATTGTTTTAGTTATTAAGAATTGAATGTATTCTAAGTACAAGGCCACATGGAGCCATTCAATTCTTGATTGTCCTGTTGCGTTTCTTATGCAATTGTAGCACAATATTGCATATACAAGGCCACCGAGAGCCACAGTATAACGCTATGAACCAGTGATGTTCAGTGTAATGTTAGGTTATACTATGTCTAATTGGCCACCTGATGCATTACTTATTGACATTATCTTATTCAGAGTTCACTTTCAATTTTGACTATTTATTTTGGTGTAAAGCCTTGTTGCTTCATTCAGTCTGTAATTTCACTTGGATACTGAACTTTTTCTGATCAAATAAATTACTCGATGTTGACCTAGGTAGAAATGGTCATGTTCCACTACCTTACCTTTGCTACGTTTTTGCACCTTCCATTATCCAGTCTCCTGCCCCTGTTCATGATAATGGAGCAATTTACTACTGGTATTCATACTTCAACGTAAGTGACTATATATGTTGTCTATCTATTATGGAGAGCAGTGATGAGGATGTTTATCATGTTACTGATATTATTGTAGTCGCCAACTATGGTTGTCGGCAGTCTGTTGCCGGGTACCTATTGTATCTCTGAAGAAAGTAGTACAGAGTTTAGATGTTTTCGTACACTGAATGCAATCCACATGGGTCACTAATAGTTGTTGAACCTGCACAAAACAAAAAGATATGGACTTTATGACACAGTCACTTCAACATGCACCTAGGCTTGAGCCATGACTCTTCCTTTGCCTTGCCCAAACCTATGCCATTATCTTGACGATTAGCATTGTATACACATTATGCTTTACATAATTTAGGCTTTACATAATTTATTTGCCAGCAACCTTGTTTACGAGACAATTTTTTCAGATTACAAACAGATTAAGATTTATAGTGATTCATTTGAGGACTAGCAATTCTTTCGAGTTTAATTATGTTATAGAGTTATATTTAACACACATTTGTAATAAAAAGTACTTTCAAATAAGTGCTACATTTTTTAATCCCCACTGGAGGATTGTGAGAGGATTATACTGGGGCACACTTATACCTAAAAAAAAAAATAAAGTAAGAATATTAATAAATTCAAATGAAACTAGTTTACTATAGAAAATGAATGTCTTTGGTAGGCTCGATAATGCGGATCGCTGATTGTGCGCGACTGCAGAGCCAAAGATACTGTACTGCTTTGTTGGAGAAAGAGAGCGCTGGGAGCACAGTTGTTCCTAGCTGTCTGTGAGGGAAAGACGATGGAATAGGCAGTTTCTGTGGTGTGCTGTGTGAAGCCACCAAGGACTAGGTTAATTTAGGTGTGTCAATGTTGTTGAACATAGAAGCAGAAGTCTTCATGCAACCAAGGTAAAAATATTAAATAATTGTGATTTTTGTTTTGCCAGTGCGTTAGTATAAATTAGTTAGCTGATAATTTGTAATTGTTGAGTAACCCCAGAATGTACATACACAATTTTGATCAAAAGGCTTGTCAGATATTTCATTTTTGTAATGCTTTCAAGATTTGTTAACAGAGCTATGTGTAATTTGATGATTTGCATTTATGTTGGATTAATGAAATCAAATGCTGTTCAAATCTCATTGTTTATGAATCAATTGAAAATAATGTAACTTCAATTGCCAGATGTTTTTCAAGAGCCAAACTTAACATGCAATATAATTTTGCTAAGAAAACTCATTATTAGTAATTCACCATGATCATTACCGCCTCCCAGTCCAGGTCATATATTTTTTTAAGGAAGTTGGATTTTCTTAAATGTTTTCGTTTACCAGCCAAAAGAATGTCAAATGCATTTCAATTATTATGGCCATCATTGGGCACTGCTGAGTCTGTCGTTATCATATTCATATTTTTTATGACGGACCAGAATATATAGTGATAGACTGTTGCTGCTCTAGAGGTAACATAATTTAATTTATTTGTTATGTACACAGCGACCAAACTTATTAGTTTTCCACAGGTCCATACGATTCAGTGCCTAAGGGGTAACACAGAGTATGCACACCACTTACAGTTACAACACGCAACACGATAATTCGAGTTGTGTAACCATCCCACCGGTCAGACATTCATTCAACGTAATCGTAGTCTTTCTCATGATATTATTAAGAAGGAACGTTAGAATATTTTCTCCAAAAGAGCAAACTGGAAAAAAGAACAAAGGGAAGAGACACACACATAGTTTTAATAGATTTAAAAGAAAGCTTATGATACACTTCCAATATAAACTCTGTATAGACACTTCGACTAGAGCACAATAAATAATACATATGTTGCTGCAGATAAAAAAGTTTACAAGGGGCTAGACATAAAATTAAAAATATGTAAAGAAATCTCCAAGTAATACAGCCATCCAAAGTCTTACTTAAGGGCAGTGTTTAAATCTTATCTCAGCGAAATTCTTAAGAAACGGATGAAGAAGCGTGGGGGAATTAGCCTAGCCATAGACGTGATTATCTGCCGAGTGTACTGTTCACCGACGACCAAATAATGTTGGCTGCAGATGACTATGAAATAGAGAACATGATGATGAAAATAGTAGGCACATACTTTAAGAAAAGACTAACAATAATTTTTTTCTGAAACAAAATATCTCTCTACAGGAAACAAGCATCATGTCATCCTCATCGATGGAAATAATATGAGGCATGTGAAGCCCATAAATTCTTGGAAGTTATAATCCTGCATCAGTGTTTCAGTAAAAGAAAGCAAAGAAAAGCACAAGACAAATAAACTACCAATCAGCTGCAGTCCACCCTTTGGTCAGATAATGTCAGCAAAAAGACAAAAAAGGCTATATGAGTCAATGACGAAGAAGAGTAGACATGTTTAAGAGAATCCTATGGAAGAATCAATGTTAAAGGAAATGAGACAAAGTAATAAGAAATGATGACACTCGTTTCAAGTTAGTGAAACACGTGGATACTGAGATAAAGAAGAACGCAGCGAGTAGTTCAAATAAGGGCAGTCGAACTCTCGAAAAGTTTCAATTATATCGGTTTGAGGGACAAATACAGTTATCAGGCCTGCAACTACGAATATTCCTTTGGTAACAGAACTCAAACTTCAACTACAACGGCAGAAGGAAGCACAAAAAAGTCAGAGAAATACAGGAATACAGCGAACAGAACAGCTAGGGGTGAAGTAAATAGAAATTTCAGGGGAGCCAAGACGAAATAGTAGCAGTAATAATGTAAAGAAATAGAAAAATAAAGGATCGTTGGAAGGACTGACCCAGCATATAGAAAGGTAAAAAAAACCTTCGATGAAATCAAAAGCAAGGGTGGATAAATTAAGAGCACAATCAGAATTCCGCTGTTAAGCACAGAGGATAGAGTGGAGAGGTGGAAAGAGTATACTGAAGACCTTTATGAGGGAGAAGAATTGTGATGACGTGCGTGAAGCAGCAACATAAGTCGATGTGGAAGAGAGACTGTCTAGTATTAACAATAGAATTTAAAAGAGCGTAGGAGAACTTCAAATCAAATAAGGCGAAAGGGAGACACATAACTCCATTGCAATTTCTAAAATTATTGGGAAAGTTACAATCAAACGATTATTCGAGTTCCTATGTAGAATCCGTTTGACTGGCAACATACTATCAGAATTCTGTAAAAACATAAGCCACACAGTTCTGAAGATAGCAGGAATTGCTAAGTCTGAGACCTATTGCACAGTCAGCTTAAACAGCTCATGCATCTAAGTTGCTGAGAAGAATAATATACAGAAGAGATGAAATGAAAGGTGAAGATCTATTACTTGAGTTTAGGTTTAGCTTTAGGAGAAGTAAAGGCACTAAAGACACCTTCCTGACGTTGGGCTTGATACTACAAAGAAGTTTGAGAAAAAATGAAGAGACGTTCTTACGATATGTCTACCTGAAATTAGAGTTCAGCAGCTTAAAATGGTTCACAATGTTTGAGGTTCTGTGAAAAATAGGAGTCAAATATAGGGAAATGCGGGTAATAAACAGTATGTAACACAACCAAGAGGGAACTGTAAGACGCGAACACAAGAACGAAATGCTCCGATTAAAATGGGTGTAATATAGCTATACAGCCTTTAGCCCTTCTGTTTAACCTATACATACAACAAACTAGTACTGAAATGAAAGAAATGTTCAAGAGTGGGATTGGAATTCAGGGCGAAATAATATCAGTGATAGGATTCGATGATGACAGTACCTCACTGAAAGTGTAGAAGATTTCTGTATCTGTTTAATGGAATGATCGGTCTAATGAGTACAGAATATGGATTCAGAGTAAATCGAAGAAAGACGAAATTAAAGTAGTGGAAACGAGAATAAAGGGAAGTTAACATCAAAATTAATGATCACGAAGTAGACGAAATTAACTAATTCTTCTTTAATGGGAGGAAAACATTCCACAACGGACGCAGAAAAGAGATCAAAAGCAAACTAGCACTGTCAAAAGGGAATTCCTCCCCAATACAATCTATTGGTACCAAACGTAGGTCTTAATTTTTCGGAGAAATTTCTGAGAATGTACGTCTGGAGCACAGTTTTCTATGGTAGTGAATCAAGGACTGTGCAAATACCGGAACAGAAAGAGTTGAAGCATTTGAGACCTGGTTGCACAGACGAATGTTGAAACTTAGCTGGACTGATAAGAGATGAAGAGGTTCTACGCAGAGCCGGCGAAGAAAAGAACATATGGAAGTCACTCACAAGAAGATGGGGCGTAATCATAGGACATGTGTTAAAACAATATGGAATAAGTAACTTTCATGGTACTAGATGCTGTAGAGGCGAAGACAGAGGTTGGAATACATCGAGACAATACGGTGCAAGTCCTACTCTAAGACATTATCACGTGAAAGGAATTCGTGAGGGGCCCCATCAAACCAGCCAGGAAGAAAAGAACCAATAGCATTTGTTTATATGGAGCTGGTTCCAGGATATAGGCAAAGCAGAAGACTTTAAGCCGGGCAAATGGGTGTTTCGAGAAGATATTGTAGACACGGGAGAAGATCCCAAATAAGGAAATCACGAAGCAAATGGGAACCCTCACGTACATGACTGGAGAGCTGTAAGGACGGTGATTTAAACATTTGGGTACGTGAGAATTTAATGAGACTCGGAAGTGAACCTAGGTCGAAGAAAGAACTTTGTCAGCAACTTCTATCCAAGAGAGAATGAGAGAGAGAACCTATGTCGAACGGAAAAGTCAGGCAAAGGTTATGCAGAGATGAAATTTGAAGGAATAGGATGGATAAGGAGAGGAGAGAAGGGTCGAGAGGCTTGCTTACTAAGGTGTAAGAAACGGCCGCAAAAGTTGTAAATAACTGGAAAATAATACTATACTAGTTTTCGAGCTTTTTCAGGCTCGTCTCTAGATGGGACATGCATAAGTTTAGTAGGATACTACTTCGGTTACAAGAAGATGGGAAACACTCTTTAATATATTTTATCACCTAGAGCGTTATTTATGTGGCAGCCAAGTGTTGTGTAAAAACGAGTATGTGCACTTCCTGCAGCAGTGAGGGCGGTATTGTTATTAATATCAGTGTAACGGTATCGATGTTCATTCCCTATTGGCAATAGAGTTAATTTCTGTTCGTTGTTGACAGTATGCGTCACGACAAATCCGCCAGCTAATAGCATGTGCTATACAGCTGATGTATACAACAAAAATCTTCCTCAGCGCAACATTTTCATATTTAAATATTTTCTTGAGGTCTGCATATATAATATAACCTTTATGTGGATAAATAAATTGACTGCGAAAGGTTGACAAAGATCAGATATTTGCAGGAGTAGATATTTATTTTGTCATCAGTCTACTGACTGGTTTGATGCGGCCCGCCACGAATTCCTTTCCTGTGCTAACCTCTTCATCTCAGAGTAGCACTTGCAACCTACGTCCTCAATTATTTGCTTGACGTATTCCAATCTCAGTCTTCCTCTACAGTTTTTGCCCTCTACAGCACCCTCTAGTACCATGGAAGTCATCCCTCATATCTTAGCAGATGTCCTTTCATCCTCTCCCTTCTCCTTATCAGTGTTTTCCACATATTCCTTTCCTCTCCGATTCTGCGTAGAACCTCCTCATTTCGTACCTTATCAGTCCACCTAATTTTCAACATTCGTCTATAGGACCACATCCCAAATGCTTCGATTCTGTTCCAGTTTTCCCACAGTCCATGTTTCACTACCATACAATGCTGTACTCCAGACGTACATGCTCAGAAATTTCTTCCTCAAATTAAGACTTGTATTTGATATTAATAGACTTCTCTTGGCCAGAAATGCCTTTTTTGCCATAGCGAGTCTGCTTTTGATGTCCTCCTTGCTCCGTCCGTCATTGGTTATTTTACTGCCTAGGTAGCAGAATTCTTTAACTTCATTGACTTCTTGACCATCAATCCTGATGTTAAGTTTCTCCCTGTTCTCATTTACACTACTTCTCATTATCCTCGTCTTTCTCCGATTTACTCTCAAACCATACTGTGTACTCATTAGACAGTTCATTCCGTTCAGCAGATCATTTAATTCTTCTTCACTTTCACTCAGGATAGCAATGTCATCAGCGAATCGTATCATTGATATCTTTTCATCTTGTATTTTAATTCCACTCCTGAACCTTTCTTTTATTTCCATCATTGCTTCCTCGATGTACAGACTGAAGAGTAGGGGCGAAAGGCAACAGCCTTGTCTTACACCTTTCTTAATACGAGCACTTCGTTCTCGATCGTCCACTCTTAATATTCCCTCTTGGTTGTTGTACATATTGTATATGACCCGTCTCTCCCTATAGTTTACCCCTACGTTTTTCAGAATCTCGAACAGCTTGTACCATTTTATATTGTCGAACGCTTTTTCCAGGTCGACAAATCCTATGAAAGTGTCTTGATTTTTCATTAGCCTTGGTTCCATTATTAACCGTAAGGTCAGAATTGCCTCTCTCGTCCCTTTACTTTTCCTAAAGCCAAACTGATCATCACCTAGCGCATTCTGAATTTTCTTTTCCATTCTTCTGTATATTATTCTTGTAAGCAGCTTCGATACATGAGCTGTTAAGCTGATTGTGCGATAATTCTCGCACTTGTCAGCTCTTGCCGTCTTTGGAATTGTGTGGATGATGCTTTTCCGAAAGTCAGACGGTATATCGCCAGACTCATATATTCTACACACCAACGTGAATAGTCATTTTGTTGCAGTAGATATATGTGTATTAAATTATTTGACAAAAGTTTTAACGAGAACAACATTGTTTGTATTTTATCTAATATAAGTAATGGAAGCACTGAACTTACTAGTCACACAGTTTATGTTTACCATAATTTGCGGTTCCTATGGGTTATCCAATGTTTCCGACTAACTGCAGTTCATTTCCACATTTCTCTCTTCTGTATGACTATGTGTCTTCGGCTTCTTTCCTCTCTCTGTAGGCTCAGATGGTTTTATATTTATTGAACTGAGATGGCTTTGTATTTATTGAAATGTATCCTAGTTACTTATTATGCTGTACACTGTTTGCATGCTATTGGCTATTCTCTCCGTCATATAAAAGCAAGTGTAGCTAAGCTGCAACCAATAAGATATTTGCTGTGACGTGAGATATTCCCTGATCTCCTCAAACGGATAAAGGAAAGAAAATACATAAATAATAAATTAATTTCCTATTTATTACCACAGTATGGGTAAACATGTGGAATCAATATTATTTTACAACTGAAGTGTTTGAATTTGGTGGTCGACAGGGACTACCCATGCTCATCTAATCCAATGATTCACTCTATTGACTTCGACAACCATTTTAACTGATAACCATATTGGAGCTGAAGCTCATTTTCCCGTGTTTGTTTTGACAATACCTATGTTTTTGGATGGGGGCCGCCTTTAGCAAACACACACACACACACACACACACACACACACACACACACACACACACTCACACACACACACACACACACACATAGAATTAATTTATTCCAGGCATAGAAAAACAATTTCAAATCGTAAATTTGGCTTAAAAACTTTCTCTACTTTAATGTGTAAGTGGTTGCAGATGACAAACTGAGAAGCAAAACAGTCAATGTAGAAACATAACACATCAGAAGAACCACACCATGTGGTAAAAAGGTATGAATTCATGATTTATGTGTTTTTTCAAATATCTGTAATGACGATTTAAAAACTAGTAGTTACATGTATACAAACAGTTAATAACATTCTTTATCTTTAACAGATGAGAAATAAAAGCCCACGGAAGATGCTGCAACTTGTAATGGTACTTGAATTACGCAACCATTACGGCACCTCACCTGAACCTCGCGATACCAGCAATATTCTACTGTATTTCTGTAAAGTAGTTGACATATTTCTGAGACAACATTCAGATTTGATTTCATTTGTGATACATCGATATGTTTATATTGCAATGATATTATTCTTATGTGTATTCTTTTTTTTGTCACTATGATCTTTGACGTACTTGTAACTCTAATTTTTGGGCGCGTAAGGGATAGTTAGTTAGTTGTTAAATTGTTACAGAGTCGGACCTTGAAAAGGTCAAGTGTTGGACGTCATGTTGGAAAGACGCATAACGTAGTCCGCTTATAAAATGTGAACTTTAACAGTGAGGAAGATGTTTTTCAAGTATGTTTTGTATTGTGAAGTGATGTTTTGTGTTTACGTGATACTGCAATAAAAGCAATTAACAGGAAGTGTAACAATTTCGGAGTGCTGATTATTTTTTTACATCACCATTGTCCAGCTAAAGTGTAATTTTCAAGAATGGTTTGTGAAGCGCATCTACAAAACTTTTGAATATAGCAGAATAAAACCTAGGCCTCATTGCATCCGAGCTTGGAATCATAAGCACCTAGATTTTCGACGATTGAGCCATCATAATACAACGAGACCAGCGTGGGAAAAACAAAAAGATTGAGTGCCTAGTTTTGTCATTATTACATGAAATGACTATTAACTGAGCTCTAATGACACCTGCCACATAATGTGACTGGCAGTCGGCTCTCAGCCGTGGCAGCGTGCGGACGGCCCCGAGCGCCGGCCAGTGCTCCGCTGCAGGCGTTGTTTACTTCCGCGTCGTAGCTTCAAGGCTTGTGTCCGTCCACCATGAACAACATGTCGAGCGCTTACCACCGTGCGACCCTTAATGTTTCCTTCCCAGCTGAACATGCGCGACCTCGTGCACATGAAGTTGAAACGTTCATACGTGAAGAAGTTCGTTTAGATCCTAACCATGTTATCGGAATCCATTTTTGGATCACGAGTAGTTTCGTTTATATTAAAATGACAAACACCGAGGTGTGTGAAGATGTTATTCGCCGCCATGCCAATGGACTTAAGTTCAAATACTCTGATGGTCACGTCGGACCTGTAACACTTGAACTCGCAGAGTACGGTCAACGTACGATTAGGGTGTTTGAACTACCTTTTGAAGTGCCTAAGGACGAAGTTGTCTCTGCGTTACAACCATACGGTAACGTCATCGGTTACGTAGAGGAAAAATGGCAAACTTCACGACCTACCACGTCCTTAATGGTGTGCGTCAGGTCAAAATTGAACTGAAGAAACATATACCATCATATCTGACAATTGTCGGGGTGCGAGCCATTGTCATGTACGACGGCCAACCCCGAACATGTCCGGGTTGTGGACAAGAAGGCCACGTCAGATCCGCCTGCATGCGACGCCGCCTGATCCCGACGTCGGTCGGAGAGGAAGCGTCCCCAGCGGTGATCACTCAGATCCCTGTCACATATGCCAAGGTTGCCAAGGAAGGTAGCATCTCTCCACAGGGTCTTCTTGCTTCGTTGCCGTCGTCTAATCAGGTAGATGCAATCGCTACTGAGAATCCTTCTGAGGTGCCACAGACGCCAGATCCTGACCTGCCGAATCTTCGCAGCAATGTGACTGAAAATGCTAATGAGATGGACGTTCATCCGGGAGTGGTACCTACTTCTGCTTTCCTTCAGACTGGTCCGGAGTCAGATGAAAGCCACCCGCAATCAGACTCTGAACGACATGTTCGAAAACAAGGGACGACACGAAAGAAAAAGAAACGTAGCCGTACACCCCCTGATGAATCCATTCTACGGATTAATACCAGGGATGCAGACCCGAAGATGGACGGAAAACCGCTCTTTGATGACCAAAAGTCTGATGCGAACGACCCGCCACAGGCGACCACTGGCAACGACCACCCCTCCTTACTGGCGCCGTCGCCCCCACAGGTCGACGTTGAAGAGAGCCTATCTGCTGAGCCGAAAACTACGTCTCCTCTCCACGTGGATGATGTGCACAGCCGATGCCCTACCGCAGAATCAGTCTCCTGGGCAGACGACGTGGAGATCGACGGGACTGGGGTGGACGGTGCTGATGATGGGGCGCCCCCATCGGTTGCGCCCGCGCCCGCAAACTCTCCACAATAGCAGCCTCTCCAGTGGACCGGCAAGATCGGCGCCCTCTCGCTCCTGAAGAAGAAGCCCCACCTGTGCCTGTGGGACTCCAACACCAGCATTATCGTGTCGCAACGATTAACCTCGCGACCATTCGTGCGCCCCACAAACTAGCGCTGCTCCGCGATATGATTTATGATGCGGACATAGATATTGCGCTTTTTCAGGAAGTGCATGTCGCCGATTTTTCACCACCACATGGCTTCACGGCGCATCTTTCTCCCGCTTCGGACACCGGTAGTGGTGTTGCCATCATCTTACGCGAAGGTCTTCCTGCCGAAGATGTCCTATACCTCCCCAACGGCAGAGATATGTCCCTTACTCTCTTTGGTGTACGCATCGTCAACATTTATGCGCCGTCGGGCTCCAGCTACCGTCGTGAACGCAATGCCTTCTTCGCGACTGAAGTTACACCCATTTTTATGGGACCACACGATGACTGGGTCATGGGTGGAGACTTCAATTGCACCCAGCGACCTCAGGATCAATTGCCGCGTCACTCACCATGCGCAGCTCTGGAAACAGTCGTCACGCGGCTACAATTTGTTGCCACGTGGAGACATGTTCACGGTGATCTTTTGGGCTTTACGTACTACACTGCGCATTCCTCTAGCCGACTGGTTCGCATCTACATCTCGCGATCACTTATTCAACACACTCGACAGGCTGAAATCTGGCCTGTTGCTTTCTCAGATCATGAGGCTTACTTCTGTGGTGTTGTTCTCACAAGACAGGCAGTATGGCACGGACGTGGTTTATGGAAACTGAACACGGCACTTCTTAATTCACCTGACTGTCGACTTCTAATAGAAGACACTTGGATCACATGTAATAGACGCCGACCCACGTATCCGTCTACCATATCCTGGTGGATCCAGTGTGCAAAACCTGCTCTTCGAAAAACTTTGATCCGGTATGGCAAAGATGTTGTCGCCTGGAGGAAGAGCACTATGGACTTTTATTACAGGATCCTACGAGAATGCTCCACGATGCCAGCCTCCCTGAGCGCCATACAAGGGTGAACCATGCTAAGGCCCAAATCTCCAATCTCATGCGAAGGCATTTGGAAGGAGCGATAGTACGATCTCGTACTGCTGATCGCATGCCTCATGAACATCCGTCGATGTACCATATCATCCAAGAACGCCAAAATCGACGCCGAAAATTGATTCATGTCCTAACAGATCAAGAAGGGCGTCGCTACGTAACCCAATCTGCGATAGGGAATGTGCTTCACGCCCACTACCAGCAGCTATACGCCGCAATTCCACATTCCCCAGAGTTGATCGAGGAAGTCACACAGCTCAACTTCGGTGGTATCCCAGGCGATGCGGCGATTGACTTGATGTCAGAGGTGACTGATGAGGAAGTCCGCGATGCGATCCGGGCAGGAACCATCAATCGCTCCCCAGGACCCGACGGTCTTCCCCTCGAATTTTATCGCACCTTCCGTGATTTGTTAGAGTCCACCTTCACCTCCATCTGTCGGGAACTGATGTCTCCGGAAGTACCTGTGCCGGACGCTTTCATGGAAGAAATTATTATTCCTGTACATAAACCGCATGGTGGCAACAATATCAGTGATTATCGGCCCCTCACCCTCCTTAACAGTGATATGAAAATCTTCACTCGCCTTTTGGCAGCACGACTTAAAAACGTTGCCCGATATGTTGTGTCGCAAGACCAAGCATCTTTGGGAGGGGATAATAATATCCGCACGGCTTTATGCCGCTACAGGGATATGATCGCCGTTACCCAGGCGCAACGCCTCTCTGGGTCACTTGCGTCTTTGGACTTTAGTCAAGCTTTTGATAGGGTTGACCAATCGTTCCTTACGG
Source organism: Schistocerca cancellata (assembly GCF_023864275.1). Lineage (NCBI taxonomy): Eukaryota > Metazoa > Arthropoda > Insecta > Orthoptera > Acrididae > Schistocerca > Schistocerca cancellata. The sequence continues at coordinate 312,098,425 of NC_064628.1, read as the reverse complement.
CCGTTCTCCACCATATGGGTTTCCCAGTCGCCGTTATCACGGTAGTGATGCGCCTTCTGCGGGGTGCCTCGTCCAGGATTATGTACAATGGCAGACTCACTCCACCGATAAAAATAGGTCGATCCGTGCGTCAAGGTTGCCCTCTATCAGCGATTTTGTACGCCTTTTCCTTGGAATCTTTGCTATGTGGACTAAGACAACGTTTGGTAGGGTTGTCCATAGATCGCTACCGATTCTGTTGCACGGCCTATGCTGACGATGTAGTCATCTGTTTACGTAATACCGACGAGGTTCGAGCTGTTTTGACGTGGGTAGCGACTTATGGTGAGGCGTCGGGTAGCTCTTTAAACGTACGTAAGTCACAAGTTATGTTCATTGGCACGGGACTTCCCGTGGAGTGCGTTACACCTCTCACCACCGTTGATACCATTCACTGTTTGGGAATAGATGTTTCATCTGATCTCCGGCGTTCAGCCACCATCAACTGCCGACGCCTCCTTTTAATGATCAGAGCAGGTCTTATGGACCATCGCCTTCGATCCCTAGATATTCTCCAACGAGCTCGATATGTCAATATATATATCGCATCCCGAGTTCCCCATGTAGCACAAGTTCTACCTTTCCCGCTTACTGTGGCACGTCGCATGTTGGCAGCGATGGCATCTTTCGTCAGCTCTGGGCTGTTGTTCAAAGTTAACTATGCCACCCTTACTCTTCCCCGTGAACGAGGTGGGATCGGTCTGTTTCACGTGCCGGTTAGAGCTCGCGCCCTATTTGTCAGCTCCCAGATGACGGTATGGACACGTTGCCCAACGAGCCTCACTGGTCTCCTCCTGTCAGCATATTCGCCGGTCTCACTGTCAGCCCCAGTGATGATCTCGGATGTTCTGGCCCAGTTCCATTCTATACGGTACTTCTTTCTTGAACTCAGTTATCTACGACTCACCTTACCAAGACCGCTTTTACTCAAGACAAAGGAAGTATACAATGTCCTCCAATTAGGTCGTCCACCTAACGCGATTGAAGAAAAGTTACCCCAGGTTGACAGGCGTCATGTATGGCGCGCGGTGTTCGCCTGTTACCTTGACACGAATGTTCAGTCTGTGTGGTACCTAACTGTCAATGGTAAGCAAATCAACCAATTTCGCCTTCATCGTATCCACCTCGCCCAATCACCTCTATGTTCCACGTGTGGAGTGCCAGACAATGATGAACATCGGTTTGTTTGCGGACCGGCGGCGGAGGTTTGGCACTTTGTTCGACGTATTGTGGCTTTTCTAACGCGGGACATTCCGGATCGGATTACTCCCCTTTCATTATTATTTCCGGAACGTGACTATTTTCCTCGGACAAAGACCAGTGCTGTGAATTGGATTCGAGGACATGCCATTCACTACCTATTTGGACAAACTGTAGACTCTGTACTCGATTTTTGGACATACCTCAATGACCGTCATTATGTCGTTGTCCGTCACCCAAAATACAGACAATTTTTCTCGAACTTCCTTGGGAGTGCTTTCCACGACCCGCCTCGCAGCTGGAATGTGTTAAGCCAAGAGAGAAGAAGGTTTCCTGTTTGAACCAATGAACATTTCTGAACAATTCAACGGAACACATCAATTTCGAGAAAACGTGACTCAACATATTACCAGCGGGGCGCAGAAGGCCTCTGATAAACTACGCAACAAAACTACACAAAAAAAATTAAAAATAAATAAAAATAAAATTTTAAAAAAAGGAAGATTTTGTTGTTTGTAAGGATAGCCCTAACCTTGATTTCCCATATTTCCCCTGGTATATAGGCAGCTCTCTGGAGTAGGTTTAGCCAGGAGCCAACGCCTGAAGTGGACGAGTTTTTTTTGTTATAGGATGAAAAGTGGCGGTGGCACTTAGGTCTTCTTTTGTTTTTTTAGTTCCATTTCATTAAGGGGCTTTCAAAAAAAAGTTGGTAAAAAATAAGTTAAAAAAGAAAAAAAGAAAAAACCAAAAAAACAAAAAAAGGAAAACAAAAAATGAAAAAATTAAAAAATAATAAAAAAAAGTTGAAATAAAGATGGTAGAGCACTTGCCCGCGAAAGGCAAAGGTCCCGAGTTCGAGTCTCGGTCGGGCACACAGTTTTAACTTGCCAGGAAGTTTCATATCAGCGCACACTCCGCTGCAGAGTGAAAATCTCATTCTGAATATGACTGTAGTTGCCCGAAAATGCGGTATTTAGCAGCGTGAGCAACACCACAATCTTTATTAAAATTTTGACCTTTGTTGTGGTATGGTTGTTAGAAACTGCAGTGAAACATGTTTGGGGTAAAAAACAAAATTGTTTTTTTGCTAAAGGCGGACCCTATCCAAAAACATACGTACTTATAATTGATTTGGATTTTATGAGCACTGAACCTCCTGATGAGTCAAATTTATGACGATATATGTCTGCTTCACTCAGTTGCTTTTCTTCTGGCTACATGAGGTCTAGGGGTTCGCTGTGAACTCTTCGGAAATTAATTATACTTATTATGATATCTAGAGTTTTATTCTCCTCAAGAAGGCAGGAAAGAAGTTCAATTTTCCGTTTCTGATTCGAGCGTTATATTTGAAACAATCACTATGGTTCCTTTATTGTTTTATAGCTCAATTAAATCATATTCTCTAGCTGCAGCTCCGGTTATTTTCTTCACGTTTTCTGACTGTCAATTCTCAATCGAAAGCAATAACTCATGGTGCTTGTTAAGCTTCAGAATCGTCAAATTAACGAATAGTTGAAACGCTTAACAAAACTGCTTCAAGTTCAAAAGAGCTACAAGAAACACGGAGAGCAACTAATGGATTTTCGGATGTTCAGGACCTCTTCCAAAATTTTTCTCAAGATAAGACGCAGCACCAGCTGCCCTTCTCTGCATACAACTTTCACGGTGAGACTCGTAAACTTTTCTTATCCTGGGTTTGAAAAGAAATCTCTAAACTCAGTGGCAAACTGTTTCCTCAAGTAGAGCTGCAGACTTTGTCCCCTTTTGGTCTAATGGTTCAAATGGTTCAAATGGCTCTGAGCACTATGGGACTTAACTTCCATGGTCATGAGTCCCCTAGAACTTAGAACTACTTAAACCTAACTAACCTAAGGACATCACACAACACCGAGTCATCACGAGGCAGAGAAAATCCCTGACCCCGCCGGGAATCGAACCCGGGAACCCGGGCGTGGGAAGCGAGAAAGCTACCGCACGACCACGACCTGCGGACTCTTTTGGTCTAATGAATAAATTAAACGAATACTATCAATCTGAATTAAATGTTGCAGCTACTTGTTACAATTTCTTTCAGAATGCGTGGGTAATCTAGTCAGTCCTACGAACAACGGACAGCAGATTTTAAAAGCGTGACTGGAAACTGCAAATTTTATTATACTTGTGTATCATCATTTCTCTACGCAATGTTTCAAGATACCGTATTTCAAAATACAGCCGCTAATAGAATGAGAGCGAAAAACGTAAAACCATCGCAGTCGTTTTGTCAGCGACGTCCTTCAAGTGATTGATGCTCAGGAAGCATATCTGCAAGTAGTTGAAGCTAAGGACGTTAACTGCCCTAAGTGAGCCCGCAAGCCACAAAAAAGTTTAGGATGCCCAACACCAAAAGCCCCAAAACCTGACAGCGCGACGGGGCTGGCATAACAGCACTCGAAAGCCTAAGTCATGTGTTTAGTTCAACATAAATCATAACCGTTAACATCTCTTGTTCCGCCAAGCAAAGTTCCGATACATAAAATGGGACACATTCCACATGTCTGCTAGCAGAAGAACCGTTATGTGAATTCGGTCTCACGTAGAACTCAGTTGCAGGAAACAGAAGTAAACATGCTTTCACAATCGAAATTAACAGGCGCTCAATTGAGCAGATATCAGTCCATACGAAAGGAGGTGACACAAAGTGAATAATTATATGTCCAAAGTAACGAAGACACACATGAGCACTTTGACTAGCTCTGTGACCTTGCACGGCGAGATGCTCAGATGGATGCTGTCCTCGCTTCCTGGTACGAATTTAACGATCTTTTAACATGTCAGTTCTTCAACTGTTCAGTTTGATACATGATGCCCTGCTTGCTGCTGGTAACAGTATTTTATTGTGAGAAATGTGAGACCACTTCTTCCTGTATCATGGGATTAAGGATTTAGTGATTTATGTACAACGTAAAACGTCATTTGATATCACGGAACCGATCGTGTTCCCGTAAATAAAAGCACATGTACACCTGAAAGTGGTACATTTCTGAAACATGCCAAAATTAGGATTTGCACAGATTTCAAACGATTGTCAATTTTCAGACCGCCATAAACCCACATATAACGGTTACATATGTGTATTTGTAACACTGTTGAAATATCAGCAAATGTTGCTTAAGAAAGTAAATACTGAACAAGAAACAGGAACTCGTGCTAATTTCCGTGTGGCTCACCTAATGGCAAAACAAGGAAAACTGTTTGCTGATGGCAAATTAATGAAGCATTCCATGACAGCAGAACTTGAAAAAATGTGTCCAGAAAACGCATAATTTATTTAAAAATATCAGTTAGTCAGAAACACCGTGTCTCGAAGAGTAAACGATACTGTTAAAAATATACTGACAATTTTTCTGCTGAAACTCGGTATTTAGAGAAGTTCTCTTTTGTTTTGGGCGAATAACCAGATATTTTATCCCACAAATGTTAATTTTTATTTGAGGTGTGAACAGAAATTATGAAGTGTATGAACATCTTGTTTACATTCATAGCATTCATGGCCGCGGGAGAGGAAATTATTAAAGGAGTAGAAAATTCTGTTCAAAAAAACAATCTTCAGCGGAAAAACTTAAGGGGCACAAACATATGTCAAAAAATAAAGGTGTCGTTGCTCTCTAATCAAACGCGATAGAAAATGATTGTCGATAAAAACCATTAGTCGTACATTTCATCATTCATCAACAGATTTCCTGCGAAAAATTTGTGGCTATGTCAGAAGTTGTACGGCCACTCATGTCAGATGTTAATTATATAAGATCACATGTTTTCAGTCATTAACAATTCCGCGAGATTATTGAAGAGACTGACGAAAATGACTCACCATATCATCAAGCAACATGCTGACTTGTCTGTGGAAGAGCTTTGTCACTGTTTGTTGAGCTCGTAACAACAATCGAAATTTTCTTTATTGAAAGGAATCGTCTTCTAGCTGAGTTACAAAACAGTGAGCAGCTATGGAAGCTATTTTATAGAGTGTCTCTGTGTGTGTGTGTGTGTGTGGTTTGAGGTTTTCGGGCGCTAAACAGCATGGTCATCAGCGCCCAAACGCATAGAAACAGAAACACATGCGGTGAAGGGACGAAGACGGACAGCGAACAAGGAGAACGGCTAAAAGACACAGACCTGACGCAGTTTCAAATCCTCACATACAGAGACAAAACAAGAGGAGAAGAAACGCACTAAAAAGGAAAGAAAACACAAGGATAAGAGAACTGATGTCGAAGTGAAACAAGTAGGTAATCGTGACTGGTGGACCTCTTACCTAAAACCTGGGTGAGCCAGTCACCCAGTAGCACATTAATATCCTCTCCCTAAAATCCGCGGCAACAAATTGGACAGGGCACAAAACCGTAAGACCTTAACCACAGTCGTTGCGTCGTCTTGCAAAATAGAGGGCAAATCCGATGGCAAGGAAACCACCACCCTCTGGTCAGAGAATAAAAGACAGTCAAGTAAAATGTGGCGGACAGTAATGTGGACGCCACAAGCACTGCAGACGGGGGGGGGGGGGGGGGGGTCCTCCCGCCGGAGTAAAAAACCTTGTGTTAAGGGACTGTGCCCGATGCGGAGGCGAGTGAGGAGAACCTCATCCCCCCTGCATGACTGGTAGGACGTACGCCATGGCCGCGTGGTGGCTTTGACCAGACGCAGCTTACTTTCACCGACTGCCAGCCACTCCTCTTCCCATTGACGCATAACACGAAAACGCAAAAGGGAGGTAACAGCATGGAGAGGGACGGCACATTCAACAACGTGAGGTAGGGAACATGAATCTTTGGCAGCCACATCCGCCAGTTCGTTTCCCCTAATACCCACGTGCCCTGGCACCTAGCAGAAAGAAACTTCCTTCCCCTTCTGTTGCAGGTGGAGTACGGCATCGTGGATGTTCCGGACGACCGTATCCGCTGGGCACAAGTGTTGCATGGTCTGAAGGGCACTCATGGAGTCAGAACAGATGAGAAACTTAAGGCTGAGAACACATCTCATCTGCTCCAATGCCCGCAAGATCGCAAATAATTCGGCATCAAAGATAGTAAACGCCGCAGGAAGCCGTAACGTGACGACTCGATCAGGGAAAACAACAGCACAACCAACAGAGTTCCACTGTTTAGAGCCATCCATAAATACTGGTATGGTCGCGAGGCTGGTTTAAAATATCGTACAATAAGGAGGTAAAAACAAACGCAGGAGTGCAGCTCCTCCGGTACTCTGACAAGTCCCTGGAGCAACCAGGGAGGCAGGCGGGTAAAACCCTGGAGTTGGGGTGCCACACGCTCCACACCAAGGGACTCTAGCAAATGCTTGGCACGAATCCCAAATGGTCTCGTTGCCCTGGGACGACTGGAAAAGAGACGTTCCATAGGTCGGGCAACGGTAGGGTACGCAGGGGAGGTAGGACAGGCATGGAATTGACACACCTGTCGTACCATAATGAGTTTCTGCCAGATGGCAAGCGGCGGTTCCCCTGCCTCAGCACACAGTCTGGGGATGTGACAGGTACGGAAGGCACCAGTGGCCAGCCTGATACCCTCATGGTGTATTAAATCAAGAATCTTCAGATACGAAAGCCTCGATGACCCATTCACGGTGCATCCATAGTCAAGACGTGACCGGACGAAAGCCCTATAAAACTGCAGCAGACGCGCCCGATCTGCTCCGCAGGACCGAAGGCTCAGACACTTCAAAATATTCAGTGCCTTCAAGGCCCGCACCTTGAGGTCTTTCAAGTGCGGCAACCACGACAACTTGGAATCAAAAGTGAGGCCCAGGAACCTCACAGTGTCGCTAAAAGGAAGAATGGTGCCCCTCAGACACAATTCAAGGGAGGGAAAAACACGTTGATAGCGATTAAAATGAACACACACACATTTGTCTGCGGAGAAGGTAAAACCCGTCTTCGCAGTCCATGCCTGTAATCGCTTTATCGTAAGCTGCAACTGCCGACTAGCAGTGACAAGACCGGAGGAAGAACAGAAAACAGCAAAATCGTCCACAAACAAGGAGCACAGGGCAGGACTCTCGATAGTGGACGTGATACTGTTAATGGCGACGGCAAAGAGGGTGACACTTAAACGCTTCCCTGAGGAACACCATTCTCCTGCACGTACAAATCAGATAGCACATTACCAACCCGATATCGAAAGAGGCGGTGGGAAACAAAGGACCGAATGAAGATAGGGAGATGGCCACGAAAGCCCCACTGATGGTGTTGATTGAGGATAAGGCGGCGCCAAGTAGTGTCATACACTTTACAAATGTCAAAGGATACACCTGGAAAATGCTGGTTACGTAGGAAGACCTGCTGGATGGCCGCCTCAAGCAGGGTCAAGTTGTCTGTAGTTGAACGACATATCCGACAGCCACACTGAGAGTGGCGAAGGAGCTGCCTGGTCTCGAGCAACCAAACCAGGCGACGGTTGACCATGCATTCTAACGTCTTCCCGACACAGCTCGTCAAAGCAATACTTCGATAACTGCTGGGATGCGTTCGGTCCTTCCCCGATTTGAGGAGTGGAATCAAAGTCGCCTCCCTCCACGAGTCAGGGAACGTGCCGGATAACCATATCATATTAAAACAATTCAGGAGAACTTCCTTGGATGGCAGCAACAAGTGTTGTACCGGATTTGATCATGACCGGCCACAGTATCATGAGCCACAGACAGTGCCGAATCCAGTTCCCACATTGTGAAGGGGCAGTTTTAGGGTTCAGAATTTGGAGACCGGAAGTCCAAGTGATCCCTCCCGATGGCAGTGCAGTGGCGGCAGAAATCTGGATGAGACTTAATAGTGGCGGTAGATTCCGTAAAATGCATGGACAGTGTCTGGGCAATGTGTCTCTGCGCCGTGAGGAGACATCCCTGATGCAGCAATGCCTTGACAGGTAGTTGGCTGCATTTCCCGGAAATCCTCCTGATGGCTTCCCATACTTTTGTAGAACTAGTGGAGCGGAAGATGGAGTTCACGAACGATTACCATGACCGTCGTTTGCTCTGTTTAATCACTCGCCGCGCCTTGGTCCTTGCCACCCGAAAGGCCGCAAGATTGTCAGCTGAGGGACGGCACTTGAAGCGGCGCAGAGCTGCACGGCGGGCTCGGATGGCTGAGCGGCACTCAGTGGTCCACCAAGGGACAGGACGCCTCTTGGGATGACCTGAAGACTGTGGGATCGACAATTCGGCAGCATGGGAGAGCCGGCCGCGGTGGTCTAGCGGTTCTGGCGCTGCAGTCCGGAACCGCGGGACTGCTACGGTCGCAGGTTCGAATCCTGCCTCGGGCATGGGTGTGTGTGATGTCCTTAGGTTAGTTAGGTTTAAGTAGTTCTAAGTTCTAGGGAACTTATGACCTAAGATGTTGAGTCCCATAGTGCTCAGAGCCATTTGAACCAGCATGGGAGGTCATGGCTGTAACATGGTCGATCCATTCGTGGACGCTGGCACAGTGTTCCAAAACAGCCAGATGGCTAAAAAGTGTCCAGTCAGCTTTGCAGAGGTGCCACCTGGGCGGCACTGGTAATGCCACAGCCTCATCCAGGAAGCGAATCCAAAGGGGTAAGTGGTCACTATAATGGAGGTCAGCAGCAACCTCCCACAGAGCAGAATCCACGAGTGCTGGAGAGCAAAAGGAAAGGTCAATAGCTGACGACGACCCAGAAGCAGTACAGAAATGAGTGGGAGCACCAGAGTTGAGGATGCACAGTTCTTCGGACGTAATGAGGCTTTCCAGAACGCGACCCCTGGGGCAAGTAGTCGTAGAGCCCCATAAGACATTATGAGCATTGAAGTCCCCCAGAAGGAGAAACTGGCGGGGGGAGTTGGCTAGTAAGGTCTGTGAGAGCCTCAGAATCTATTGTACCCTGAGGCGGTAAGTAAACGGAACAGACTGTGAGCCTCCGCCCCACAAGAAAGTCAACTGCAACTGCTTGCAAGTCCGTAATGACAGGGAGCTCAGATGAGTGGTGCATGTCACGGACAAACACCGCAACACCACCCTTTGCCATTTCCACCATCAGATCATCTTTTCAATACACAGTATAGCCCAGTAAAGAAGGAGCATCAGTGGCCCGAATATGTGTCTCTTGGAGACATAAGCACAAGCGGCGCCCTCGTACAAGGAGTTGTAATTCGGCCACATGCGTCCTGAACACATTCAGTTTCCACTGTAATATGGGAGCCAGTGATCAGGGTGGATGAAGTTTCACCCTGCCTCTGTGCTTTGGAGGAGAGCCCGTACTGGCCGAAGATTTATTGCTGGGGCGAGAAGATCACCCCCGGTCCACTTCAATGTCCATCAGCTCCGATGGCAACCCAAGGGAGATATCAGACAGTACGATGGCCTTGTCATCGGACTGACCCTGACTAGTCTCCTCAGGTGGCAAAACCTTCACCTTCAGCGTATTTGTCTTGGGGGGCTTAGAATGCAGAACCTTGTCAACAGTTGGAGCTTTACTCGATTGGGCAGAAGGCGCCATATGGGGAGGGGCAGGAAGTACCCCAATGTCAGCAACCACGGCCCTGTCCGACGTTGTGGGGAGAGCTGCAGGTTGCAAAACATCCGCAGCTTCACAAGTGCACTGGCAAACGCAGGTATTAGTGCTGACACTAGCAACCTCCGTTTGTGTAGCAACAGTGGCGAACTGTACCGGTTTCTGCAGAGCGGAAGCGAAAGATGTTGTAAACACAGGAGGCTGCATGGCTTTAAAGAGCTCCTTGGCCTCACCGTAGGGGATGCGCTGAGATGTTTTAATCTCCTGTATCTTCCGTTCCTTTAGATAGATGGGGCAGATCTGGCTCCAGACAGGGTGACTCCCAGAGCAATTCACGCACTTCACAGGCGATGAACAATCGGCTCCTTCATGGGCAGGCTGACCACATTCACCACAAGTGGCTATCCTATTGCACCCCAACGTAGTATGCCCAAAGCGCTGACATTTGGGGAAATATGGCCGTACTGGCAAACGTAAGAAACCCACTTTAACATGCTCTGGGAGTCTCGGGCAACTGAACGTGAGAATAAATGAGTCGGATTTGACTAGGTCCCCATCGACTCGTTTCATAATATGCTGCACGTCAACAATACCTTCGTCAGCCCACTCAGATTTCTACTCGTCTTTGGGGATATCCACCAAGTCCCTACATGTCACAACACCCTTACTATAGTTCAAAGTGGAGAGGAGCTCGGTCTCGATAGCGTACTCTCCGAGACAGGTTGCTTTCTGAAGAGAAGCGACTTGACGGGAACTAGAAGACTCAACTAACAGAGTCCCATTGTGCAGTCGCTTCACAGATTTCAGTGTTCCTGCAAATCCCTCAAGACTCTTGTAAAAGGGAGAAACCCTCTCAAAGCTACCCTTCTTACGTTTGACAATCAAAAACACATTCTGGTTATCAGTATGTGCTCTGTTACTACAGTCTGCCCACCCAATCCACTGGTAGGGGGAAACGTAGGGGTCGATGGGTCCATTGCGGTCCCACGAGCAGCTAGGGAACTAAAGGTCCGCTCAGACAGAGCCCCGCGTGCCTGAGTAAGCCTTATACAACTAGGGTGCGTCAGATGCCCCAGAGGTTGCCTGCTTGCGACTGTTCCACCCAAACAGCCATGCATCTTATAGGCGCGCAGCACACCGTAAGATTGAGTTTTTTTTTTTTTTTTTATAGAGGTTGACCTTCCTCGCAATCCAGGCGGTCAAACCAAGATTACCATTCCCCGCAGCACACAACATTCCACCACCGCGCCATACGGTGGTCGCTGAAATATGTCCGGGGGTTACGGTGACAGGAGACTGGCGGCGCTGACCAATCCCTAGCTCAGGACCCCGGGGTCACCAAGCCCGTACTCAGCAAATGAATGCTGAGCCCCTGGGGGCTATTTTATAGAGATATAACTAAACGTATGAACTACCCGTGGGTAGCGTCTTTGATTCATAATGAAAACGTCTTCGGTCCCAGATTCGATCCCCGCCACTGCCTAAATTTTGATAAATAATCAGCATTGGTGGCCGAAGACTTCCGGCACAAGAAGTCAGCCTCATTCTGCCAGCGACCTTGTCAAAGAGGGCGGAGGAGCGGATAGAGGTTCAGGGCACTCTCTTGTCCTAGGGGTGGGAAATTGCCCCTAAAGGCGGAAGAATCAGCAATGATCAACGACATGAGGATGCAGAAGGCAATGGAAACCACTGCATTAAAGACACATAACGTGTATCCACAGGACATGTGGTGTGTAATTGAAGAAGTGTCATGATGATCTCTACATTGGCAAAAGGTTCCGGAATAGTCCCCCATTCGGATCTCCGGGAGGGGGACTGCCAAGGAGGAGGTTACCATGAGAAAAAGATTGAATAATCTACGAAAGGATAGCGTTCTAGAGTCGGGGCGTGGAATGTCAGAAGCTTTAACGTGGTAGGGAAACTAGAAAATCTGAAAAGGGAAATACAAAGGCTCAATCTAGATATAGTAGGGGTCAGTGAAGTGAAGTGGAAGGAAGACAAGGATTTCTGGTCAGATGAGTATCGGGTAATATCAACAGCAGCAGAAAATGGTATAACAGGTGTAGGATTCGTTATGAGAAGGAAGGTAGGGCAGAAGGTGTGTTACTGTGAACAGTTCAGTGAGCAGGTTGTTCTAATCAGAATCGACAGCAGACCAACACCGACAACGATAGTTCAGGTATACATGCCGACGTCGCAAGCTAAAGTTGAACAGATAGAGAAAGTGTATAAGGATATTGAAAGGGTAATGCAGTATGTAAAGGGGGACGAAAACCTAATACTCATGGGCGACTGGAATGCAGTTGTAGGGGAAGGAGTAGAAGAAAAGGTTACAGGAGAATATGGACATGGGATAAGGAATGAAAGAGGAGAAAGACTAATTGAGTTCTGTAACAAGTTTCGGCTACTAATAGCGAACACCCTGTTCAAGAATCACAAGAGAAGGAGGTATACTTGGAAAAGGCCGGGAGATACGGGAAGATTTCAATTAGATTACATCATGGTCAGACAGAGATTCCGAAATCAGATACTGGGTTGTAAGGCGCACCCAGGAGCAGATATAGACTCAGATCACAATATAGTAGCGATGAAGAGTAGGCTGAAGTTCAAGACATTAGTCAGGAAGAATCAATACGCAAAGAAGTGGGATACTGAAGTACTAAGGAATGACGAGATACGTTTGACGTTCTCTAACGCTATAGATACAGCAATAAGGAATAGCGCAGTAGGCAGTGCAGTTGAAGAGGAATGGACATCCCTAAAAAGGGCCATCACAGAAGTTGGGAAGGAAAACATAGGTACAAAGAAGGTAGCTGCGAAGAAACCATGGGTAACAGAAGAAATACTTCAGTTGATTGATGAAAGGAGGAAGTACAAACATGTTCCGGGAAAATCAGGAATACAGTAATACAAGTCGCTGAAGAATGAAATAAATAGGAAGTGCAGGGAAGCTAAGACGCAATGGCTGCAGGAAAAATGTGAAGACATCGAAAAATATATGATTGTCGGAAGGAAAGACTCAACATACAGGAAATTCAAAACAACCATTGGTGACATTAAAATCAACGGTGGTAACATTAAGAGTGCAACGGGAATTCCACTGTTAAATGCAGAGGAGAGAGCAGATGGGTGGAAAGAATACATTGAAAACCTCTATGAGGTTGAAGATTTGTCTGATGTGATAGAAGAAGAAACAGGAGTCGATTTAGAAAAGATAGGGGATCCAGTATTAGAATCGGAATTTAAAGGAGCTTTGGAGGACTTACGTTCAAATAAGGCAGAAGGGATAGATAACATTCCATCAGAATTTCTAAAATCATTTGGGGAAGTGGCAACAAAACGACTATTGACATTGGTGTGTAGAATATATGAGTCTGGCGATATACCATCTGACTTTCGGAAAAGCATCATCCACACAATTCCGAAGACGGCAACAGCTGACAAATGCGAGAATTATCGCACAATCAGCTTTACAGCTCATGCATCGAAGCTGCTTACAAGAATAATATACAGAAGAATGGAAAAGAAAATTGAGAATGCGCTAGGTGACGATCAGTTTGGCTTTGGGAAACGTAAAAGGACGAGAGAGGCAATTCTGACGTTACGGCTAATAATGGAAGCAAGGCTAAAGAAAAATCAAGACCCTTTCATAGGATCTGTCGACCTGGAAAAAGCGTTCGAAAATATAAAATGGTGCAAGCTGTTCGAGATTCTGAAAAACGTAGGGGTAAACTATAGGGAGAGACGGGTCATTTACAATACGTACAACAACCAAGAGGGAATAATAAGAGTAGACGATCAAGAACGAAGTGCTCGTATTAACAAGGGTGTAAGACAAGGCTGTAGCCTTTCGCTCCTTTTCTTCAATCTGTACATCGAGGAAGCAGTGATGGAAATAAAAGAAAGGTTCAGGAGTGGAATTAAAATACAAGGTGAAAGGATATCAATGATACGATTCGCTGATGACATTGCTATCCTGAGTGAAAGTGAAGAAGAATCTGCTGAACGGAATGAACTGTCTAATGAGTACACAGTATGGTTTTAGAGTAAATCGGAGAAAGACGAAGGTAATGAGAAGTAGTAGAAATGAGAACAGGGAGAAACTTAACATCTGGATTGATGGTCACGAAGTCAATGAAGTTAAAGAAATCTGCTACCTAGGCAGTAAAATAACCAATGGCGGACGGAGCAAGGAGGACATCAAAAGCAGACTGGCTATGGCAAAAAAGGCATTTCTGGCCAAGAGAAGACTATTAATATCAAATACCGGTCTTAATTTGAGGAAGAAATTTCTGATCATGTACGTCTTGAGTACAGCATTGTATGGTAGTGAAACATGGACTGTGGGAAAACTGGAACAGAAGAGAATCGAAGCATTTGGGATGTGGTGCTATAGACGGCTGTTAAAAATTAGGTGGACTGATAAGGTAAGGAATGAGGTGGTTTTACGCAGAATCGGAGAGGAAAGGAATATGTGGAAAACACTGATAAGGAGAAGGGACAGGATGATAGGACATCTGCTAAGACATGAGGGAATGACTTCCATGGTACTAGAGGGAGCTGTAGAGGGCAAAAACTGTAGAGGAAGACAGAGATTGGAATACGTCTAGCAAATAATTGAGGACGTAGGTTGCAAGTGCTACTCTGAGATGAAGAGGTTAGCACAGGAAAGGAATTCGTGGCGAGCCGCATCAAGCAAGTCAGTAGACTGTTGACAAAAAAAAAAAAAAAAATCATCGACATTCGTTTACAGGTACCCAGCTACTTCCCCACTTTTACACTCATATTCTTTCGACAAAGAACTGTTTTATTTCAGTCTCAATTCAACAAACCCTGTTGCACGCACTTTGATACATGTCAAATATCCAGTCAGCAGTTTCAGACTTCATTTCAAATAAACTTCGCAACTGGAAGTTTTAGTGCTTCAAAGAGAGCTTTTGAGTCTCGTTTTTCAGATTCTGATGCAATTGCAAATGAGATCATGGTTTTTTCAAATCCTTTTAACACTGATATAGAAACTCTTGCCCCAGAACTTGAAATGGAAATGTTTGATTTGCAGTGCAACTATTTTTATGAAGATAAATATTTAAATTCGTCAGTTAAAGGTATTCCACTCACACAGATGGATTAGAAGCGTAAGTTTGCTTGTGGCTTTTTTTCTCCCTTAGGTACTACTTATCTCTGTGAAAGAATCATTCTCCAGAATGAAATGAATGAAGGATATTTATAAATCTAAACTTACTGATTAGCGTTTGAAGTCGCTACTGATAATTTCCATCAATAAACTCGTACCACAACTAGAGGCAGCTGTACGTTACAACTACATCAATCTCATTAACCACACTTACAATGTTTAATTTCATTATGTAAACTGTCTATTTGTGTCGCTTAGGTAGAATCAGTTGTGGTTAAAATGCTCAGTTACATTATAAATTACAGTTGAAGTGTAGGGCCATAAAATAAAAACAAAATTCTATACAAATTTGTCTATGCTCTTCAGAATTTGTCGAAAAAGATACATAGCACTGTCGTTGATTAAATTCGTAGTATCGTGCCTACTTATTGCCTTATGGGCATCTTTAATGAATTCACGTTAGTTAACGACGACGAATCAGAACGGGAATTCATAAACACATGCTGCAGGGGAAAGTGTTACCAAGCGCCGACGAAGGAAAGATCTTGCAACATGATTGCTGACAATTTGAAACACCGTCGCGGAAGCCGAGCATTGGACGGGTGGCAACAATTGCCGCGCCCGGCGCACTGCGATCAGTACAGCTAGCTGACTGGATACAGCGTTGTCAGAGTTTCTACTGTACAGAGAGGTAGTCTGTAGGAGAACGTGTGACTTGGTGTTCATTTATACAGGCCAGTGAAACCGATTTGGGCGAGAAGATGATTTTTTACATAGTAATGAAAGACAGGAAAAAACGCTAAACCGACTCTTTACGTGAAACATCGTTCCTTAAGTGAATCCATTTCTTAAATTTTCTTCTACTCGTTGTGCGTATCACTCGATATGGGAGGTGCTCTATAAACAACGATGGACTGTAATAAAAAACACTGTAGCCGGCCGGATATCATACGTGTCTGACCCGTTATCGTAGGTAGGATGGATGGTGTATTTGGGTGGCAGTAGCCCGCGGGCCTTATTTTGAAGACCCCTGTTCTAGAGCAAGTGACGACGAAGGCCCCATCATGTTATCATTATTTCGATGTCGTAATAGTGTCGTCAAAGAAACTGGAAGAACATCTAAGTTAGTTGGAAACTCATTTTCAGTCGTTAATAGACACATGGCATTGCACCAAAACGATCTTTCTTTACCATGGAAATTGAATAGGGACATATCACTGATGCTGAGAATGTACACCTCATTACCAAAACCTTACATATAGCCGGAAAATTACCTTCTCCCAAAATACTCCGGAATTATAAGCTGACGGGAATGATTAATTATTGTGTAACATTTATTCCACCACAGCTGAAACTATAGAAACATTGCATCACCGCTGTCGTAAAAAAGTGTCTCCTTCAAATGGACCTCAGAATGCGGACAACTGGCTATTAAAATTGCTACACCAAGAATAAATGCAAATGATAAACGGGTATTCATTGGACAAATATTTTATACTAGAACTGACATGTGATTACATTTTAACGCTATTTGGGTGCATAGATCCTGAGATATCTGTATCCAGAACGACCACCTCTGGCCGTAATTACGGCCTTGACATGCCTGGGCATTGAGTCAAACAGAGCTTGGATGGCGTGTACAGGTACAGCTGCCCATGCAGCTTCAACACGATACCACAGTTCATCAAGAGTAGTGACTGGCGTATTGTGAGGAGCCAGTTGTTCGGCCACCATTGGCCAGACGTTTTCAATTGGTGAGAGATCTGGAGAATGTGCTGGCCATGGCAGCAGTCGAACATTTTCTATAACCAGAAAGGCCCGTACAGGACCTGCAACATGCGGTCGTGCATTATCCTGCTGAAATATAGGGATTTGCAGGGATCGAATGAAGGGTCGAGCCATGGGTCGTAACACATCTGAAATGTAACGTCCACTGTTCAAAGTGCCGTCAATGCGAACAAGAGGTGAACGAAGCGTGTAACCAATGGCACGCCATGCCATCACGTCTGGTTATATGCTAGTATGGCGATGACGACTACACGCTTCCAATGTACGTTCACCGTGATGTCGCCAACCACAGATGCGACCATCACGATGCTGTAAACAGAACCTGGAGTCATCCGCAAAAATAACGTTTTGCGATTCATGCACCCGTGTTTGTCGTTGAGTACACCATCGCAGGTGCTCCTGTCTGTGATGCAGCGTTAAGGGTAACCGCAGCCATGGTCTCCGAGCTGATAGTCCATGCCGCTGCAAACGTCATCGAACTGTTCGTTCAGATGGTTGTTGTCTTGCAAACGTCCACATCTGCTGACTCGGCGATCGAGACGTGGCTGCACGATCCGTTACAGCCATGTGGATAAGATGCCAGCCATCTCCACTGCTAGTGATACGAGGCCGTTGGGAACCAGCACGGCGTTCCGTATTACCCTCCTGAACCCACGGATTCCATATTCTGCTAACAGTCATTGGATCTCGACCAACGCGAGCAGCAATATCGCGCTACGATAAACCGCAACCGCGATAGGCTACAATACGACCTTTAGCAAAGCCGGAAACGTGATGTTACGCATTTCTCCTCTTTACACGAGGCATCAAAATAACGTTTCACCAGGCAGCGCCGGTCAACTGCTGTTTGTGTATGAGAAATCGGTTGGAAACTTTCCTCATCTCAGCAAGTTGTAGGTGTCGCCACCAGCGCCAACCCTGTGTGAATGCTCTGAATAGCTAATCATTTGCATATCACAGCATCTCCTTCCTGTCGTTTAAATTCCGCGTCTGCAGCACGTCATCTTCGTGGTGCAGCAATTTTAGTGGCCAGTGGTGTATTACACAGGGTAACAGCCTTGCCGCAGTGGATACATCGGTTCCCATCAGATCACCGAAGTTAAACGGGTGACCATAGGGACCGTCATGCGCTGTGGCCATTTTTCGGGGTGCACTCAGCCTCGTGATGCCAATTGAGGAGCTACTCGACCGAATAGTAGCGGCTCCATCATAACGACCGGGAGAGCGGTGTGCTGACCACACTCCCCTTCTATCTGCATCGTCAGCTGAGGATGGCACGGCGGTCGGATGGTCCCGATGGGCCAGTTGTGGCCTGAAGACGGGCTGTTTGTATTACAGACTTCGTGCCGAGGGAACCAGGAGAACTGTCGGTGCACACTTCTCCATATAGTATCAGCGTATTTTTGTCATTCGAGGATGGGAACACCAAGCGAACATAGCATTCATAGCAGTCGTGTCGAAAATTTAAAACATAGCTAGAATAAATCACAGTCGGACAAATAAGCCCACTCAGTCCTTCACGGAATTACGAAGATTCGTCAACATCCGAATATCAGAAGATCTTCTCTTGTCACTGCTTTCAAACCTTCATCTTTAAAACATTTTGAACACTGCTGAGAAAATATTTAATGAATTGTTTGCAAAGTCTGTTTGGAGGAAGGGTAGTCCTGAATAGCCGAAAGCAGGAAAGTAGTGATGTTGGATGCTGGCATCTGGAGCATCATCGACGTTTTAACTCATCCCAAAGGTATCTAACTGTGTACAGATTGCGGCTCTGAGGAGGCCAGTCTATTTCAGGAGTGTTATGTCCACAGATCTTTGCTTCACAGATGTTGCTTATGACGGGGTGTACTCTCATTTTTATACAGTCATTCTCCGCTAAACTCTTCCTCTGTTGTACGTAGTACACTAATGTATGATGTGTCCATATCCTTCTGAATATAACGTTTTATTAAGCAAAATAATGGTGTCACTCTCTAACTATGAAGAACACCCGAATGCCGTACACATCGTCTGTGTACTGCAGTGTTGTCTTTGCACTTGACACGGCAGGATGTAGCGTGATTCATCACTCCAGATCAGTTGTTTCCACTCATCCACTGTCCCCAACGCCAAGTGTCACTTAACATAGACTACACAAATGTGTGGGTATAAGGAGATACTCGACCATTGTACCCCGTTCTTTTTAGCTTTTTACGCAGTCACTGTACTCGATTGCTGACAACACTCTGAAACTCACGAGTGATTTATTCCACAGATATCATGCGACTTCTTATAACCATTCTCCACAATGCTCGATGGTTCCTGTCTGGAGCACATGAATATATGATTTCTGTCTGGTCTTGGGTTAGCTGTTGTTCTCTCTTTGCATTTGCAGTTCTCAATCACATCACCGACAGTGGATATGAGCAGCTTTAGAAGGGTGGAAACGTCCCTGATGGATTCAGCACAGGTGAGATCCTATGACTTGTAGACCATGGAAGTTACTGACCTCTCCTGCAGACCCATTCTCCTGTTACTGCGTCTCTACTGATGACACAATATTCACTGACTCATTTTACACTAGCGGGTCCTCCCTCTCGCGGCAACTAGTGGTGAATTCCGCACTGCGTAGTGGTGTCAGCATACCTTTGATCAGATAATGTACCCCGAGGAAAATACATAGAAACTGCGAGAGTCCTTTCTGAGGAAGCTTAGAAGGCTGTACCATCCCAACGAACAGCGATAAGAAACCCTCCAGAATTGCTCCCGCCTCGCGAGTTCGTTTTTACTGGAGTTAAATGAATAGAATAGCCGGAGTTAGCAAGCAAGATGCTTATCTCGCAAGCTTCTGACGAGTTGAAACTGGCAGTTTAGGTCTTAGGAACGCAACTGAAACGCTGGATGTCCAAAGGAGATACGCTGTCGAAAACTGGGACACGCTAGTGCAGCAACATCCCGACGACATTCTGACCAGTATCTTAACGCATGTTACAAAACATGGCATGTAGCAACACTGCGCTGGCTGTTAATCGGGAGCAACATTTTATTTCACAGTTTGGCAGTGTTGTATGCATTCAAACTAACTGCCTTTATTTAGACTATGGATTTAGTTTGAAAAGACTTCTGTACCTGAATATCATCTCATTTCTTTTTTTTTCTGCGACAGTGGTCATCTCACAGCTAAATAACTTTCTTGCAAGTAACACATATTTGTACTTCTGTACGTTAAGTGTTTCACTTTTTGACGTTCTCATGAAAATCTGTGATAGAATTTGAGTTCTCACGAAAGTTTGTGATAGAAATTGGGGGCAGTCAAACAGTAAATACTTCTGTCGTAACTTTGTTTCATTTGGAAAGAGGATAAAATCATTACCAGTGCGAGTGTAAGATCCTTAATGTATGCGAACACAATAAAAACGTAAAAACTCCAATTACTGATAACATATTGTGTTTATACATACTAATAATGTATTGAATATTTTAGTGCTCGAGCCATGCTGTGGCTCGCGTTGGTGCTGTTTGTAGGTTTCTGCCTCTGTTGCAGGCCAGACGGTATCTTCTAGTTGTCATGGTTGCGGTTGTTTGTCTTCTTCTCATGCTGACTGGTACCACTCGGTTTCGCAAGCGTTGACTGTCCGCTACCGGCAGCAGCGGCGGTTATCGATATGTAGTTACTGCTGCCCTAAATTTGGGGCGACGTCGTCTTTTTTCCGGGTCGTGTGAGTGGGCCTGTTCGGTTGGGGACTCAGGAGCAGCTAGGCCCCTGCCGTGCGTAAACACGGCGGGACTGCTGGCGGCACGCGTGGACTGCTGGACGTAATGGCTGTGGTCACGAGGGTCCACGACGTCGTTATAAACCGGATCCAGCAAGCTTTAAGATGAGAGCACTTCAGTCCAAGTAGAGCGGAGTCAAGCACCCACGTGGGCCCCGTAGTACACATTTGGTGTTGTGACAGATTATCATCGCGCCGACATGTACAGTTTGGTGGATTTGCGTACTGCTTAGTACTTCAAGACCATATTGTGTTAAAAGCACTTCGCTCAGTGATTAGATGGTGTGGTTACCCAACTGCGAATCAGTAAAGCAGTGAAGAGATGTGTTTTACTCTGCTAACCGTCGTCAGATTCGTCACAGTGAGTTCAGTGTGCGTTTGTGTGCCTAATGAATTTGATGTCACTCATTTGGTACTTGGTTTTGGCTCGCTTTGCGATTGTTTCCGCAATGACGTGTGGTTGCTGATTCTGTTTGGTTACATTTCACTTTTTCCTCGCGCGCAAATTGAATGGGGTTTTCTTACTGTTAGTTTGTCTGTGGCTTGTTTGTTCAAGTTTTCGGGTTTGTGGAATCGGAAGGTAGTGGCTCCTTTCTCGTTCCGGGCGCTCTAAGCACAGTATTCTGGGTACGTAGTGCAGACTGCCGGGTCCGGCTTTGGCGTGTTGTTCCATTGTTGCATTTGGTTTATCGGACGTCAGGTAGTTTCAGCAAGATTATCATTAGTCATTCGTTAGACTGCCACTAGTCTTAGTTACCATCTTGTTAAGGTAATGCAACTCTTGGCTCCTGTCTCATCGCTCGCGAAAGTGTCTGTTGCTGGAATTTCTCAGAGGTCGATTCCTGGAGCACTGTCTGTGACTGGTCCTTGTGTTTTATTATTGTATTATTTATTACCATACCTTGAAATGCCTACATTAAAAGTTATGCATATCTAGTTAATAGATCCGGTCGCCTTCTGGAATAAATCTGTCAGTGTAAGGGTTCTGTTACAAGGTTACCATCATCTTATTTCACCAGTTTGGTGTTCAGTTGCTTCTTTCTTTTGATTAACCTTTGCTTGTATTTGCTGTTTTACAGCAGTTTTCTAAGTTTTTTTCTATATATAATTGCCGTTTCTGCCGTGTACGGCCTTCAGCTGTGATTGTGGTCATTTGCTTTGAAAAAATAATTCGATGTTTGTATTTTAGTAGTAAGCCTCAAAACCTTATTTACTGCCATTCCTGGCGTCTGATTCCTTCTGCTGTGTTTGTGGCCACTTATTTTTTAACTTTCCAATACCTGTAAGATGTAATTGCAGAGAGTTCTTAAACATTCTTAATTTATTGCCATTCTTGGCGTGTAAGGCCTTCAGCCGTGATCACAGTTGCTTGTTTAAAAACAAAAACAAAAAAATTATTTCTATCTGTATTTGATGGTAATTTGCTAAATTGTAACGCACTGATAACACTTTTATTTACATTGTTGTTTATTCCTTGATTAATAACGTGTGGTGCTTTCTTAATTTATTGTTGAGTCTGAAATTACTGTTCTAAAAATAGACGTGCGTAACTCTAAAAGGCAACCAATAGTAACTGGTTACGGCCTCGTCCACAATAGTAACCGAATCCGGCCTTGCCTTGATTACCACCAGGTCTGAGTGACTTACATATGTATGTGTGTTCTATATCTCTTCCTAAACCACTGTACCGGTTTCAACCAAAGTCGACACACATATCACTTACTGTCTGTAAAGAATCGCAAATGGTGTAATACCCTCTAACTTATCAAAGGGGTGTGGGTGGAATAGCAGCGTAGAACACGACGAACGAATTACTTTATTCTGTCCTTCAGGTATTTGGAAATGAGAGCACTTAGTGACTTGCTACAGTCGTATTTACGAACAACCACGAAAATTTTTCTCGCTGACAACCCCAACAAAATGATAAAGGAAAAACGTTTATCACTTACTATATTGGCACCGTTCATTTAGTAAAACTGCCCCATGAAGCAGTAGATAAATGCGAACTATGTGTACAAATATGTATGAAATATACTAATTATAGGTAAAACATATGAGACATGAGCGTACGTGGGCATATGCACGGGTAGGAAGCACGCTATAAACACCTGGATCGATTTCAACCAAACTTGGTACACATACTCCGAACTATGTGGAAAGAAATATTGTGGGCGAAGGAGCAGAGAAGTCCTATTGGGATAGGGCTGACAACCTGGAGGGGGTAAAGGGTAAGAAACATGGACAGATAGAGAGGGGAAGATGGACACAGGTAGGAGTGAGGAGGAGATGGACAGAGAAAGGAGGAGATAGAGGGAGAGGGATGGAGGAGATTCACTGTTGTTGTTGTCGTTGTGGTCTTCAGTCCTGAGACAGATTTGCTTCAGCTCTCCATGCTACTCTACCTCTGAAAAGCTTCTTCATCTCCCAGTACCTACTGCAGACTATATCCTTCTGAATCTGCTTAGTGTATTCATCTCTTGTTCTCCCTCTACGATTATTACCCTCCACGCTGCCCTCCAATACTAAATTGGTGATCCCTCGATGTCTCAGAATATGTCCTACCAACCGATCCCTTCTTCTAGTCAAGTTGTGCCACAAGCTCCTCTTCTCCCCAATTGTATTCAATACCTCCTCATTAGTTATGTGATCTACCCATCAAATCTTCAGCATTATTCTGTACCACCACATTTCGAAAGCTTCTATTCTCTTCTTGTCTAAACTATTTATCGTCCACGTTTCACTTCCATACATGGGTACACTCCACACAAATACTTTCAGAAACGAGTTCCTGACACTTAAATCTATACTCCATATTAACAAATTTTTCTTCTTCAGAAACGCTATTCTTGCAATTGCCAGTCTACATTTTATATCCTCTCTACTTCGACCATCATCAGTTATTTTCCTCCCCAAATAGCAAAACTCCTTTATTACTTTAAGTGTCTCATTTCCTAATCTAATTCCCTCAGCATCGCCCGACTTAATTCGGTTACATTCCATTATCCTCGTTTTTTATTTTCTTGATGTTCATCTTATATCCTCCTTTCAAGACACTGTCCATTCCGTTCAACTGCTCTTCCAAGTCCTTTGCTGTTTCTGACTGAATTACAATGTCATCGGCGAAACTCAACGTTTTTATTTCTTCTCTATGGATTTCAATACCTACATCAAATTTTTCTTTTGCTTCCTTTACTGCTTGGTCAATATACAGATGGAATAACAACGGGGAGAGGCTACAACCTTGTCTCACTCCCTTCCCAACCACTGCTTCCCTTTCAAGCCCGTCGAGTCTTATAACTGCCATCTGGTTTCTGTACAAATTGTAAATAGCCCTTCGCTCCCTGTATTTTACTCCAGCCAGCTTTAGAATATGAAAGAGAGTATTCCAGTCAACATTGTCGAAAGCTTTCTCTAAGTTTACAAACGCCAGACACGTAGGTTTGCCTTTCCTTAATCTTTCTTCTAAGATAAGTCGTAGGGTCAGTATTGCCTCACGTGTTCCAACATTTCTACGGAATCCAAACTGATCTTCCCCGAGGTCGGCTTCTATCAGTTTATCTATTCCTCTGTAAAGAATTCGCGTTAGTATTCTGCAGCTGTGACTTATTAAACTGGTAGTTCGGTAATTTTCACATCTGTCAACACCTGTGTTCTTTAGGATTGGAATTACTGTATTCTTCTTGAAGTCTGAGGGTATTTCGCCTGTCTCATACATCTTCCTCACCAGATGGTAGAGTTTTGTCAAGACTGGCTCTCCCAAGGTTGTCAGTAGTTCTAATGGAATGTTGTGTACTCCGGTGGCCTTGTTTCGACTCAGGTCTTTCGGTGTTCTGTCAAACTCTTCACGCAGTATCCTATCTCCCATTTCATCTTCATCTACATCCTCTTCCATTTCCATAATATTGTCCTCAAGTACATCGCTCTTGTATAGACCCTATATATACTCCTTCCACCTTTCTGCTTTGTCTTCTTTGCTTAGAACTGGGTTGCCATCAAAGCTCTTGATATCCATGCAAGTGGTCCTCCTTTCTCCAAAAGTTTTTTTTTTTTTTTTTTATTTTTCCTGTAGGCAGTATCTATCTTACCCCTAGTGAGATAAGCCTCTACATCCTTACATTTGTCCTCTAGCCATCCCTGCTTAGCCATTTTGCACTTACTGTCGATATCATTTTTGAGACGTTTGTATTTCTTTTTGCCTGCTTCATTAAGTGCATTTTTGTATTTTCTTCTTTCAGCAATTAAATTCAATATTTCTTCTGTTACCCAAGGGTTTCTACTAGCCCTCGTCTTTTTACCTATTTGATCCTCAGCTGCCTTCACTATTTCATCCATCAAAGCTACCCATTCTTCTTCTACTGTATTTCTTTCCCCCATTCCTGTCAATTGTTCCCTTATGCTCTCCCAGAAACTCTGAACAACCTCTGGTTTATCCAGGTCCCATCTCCTTAAATTCCCACCTTTTTGCAGTTTCTTCAGTTTTAATCTACAGTTCATAACCAATAGATTGTGGTCAGAGTCCACATCTGCCTCTGGAAATGTCTTACAATTTAAAACCTGGTCCCTAAATCTCTGTCTTACCATTATATAATCTATCTGAAACCTTCTAGTATCTCCAGGGTTCTTCCATGTATACAACCTTCTTTCATTATTCTGAAACCAAGTGTTGGCTATGATTAAGTTATCCTCTGCGCAAAATTCTACCAGGTGGCTTCCTCTTTCATTTCTTAGCCCCAATGCATATTCACCTACTATGTTTCCATCTCTCCCTTTTCCTACTCTTGAATTTCAGTCATCCTTGACTATTAAATTTTCGACTCCCTTCACTACCTGAATAATTTCTTTTATCTCATCATACATTTCATCAATTTCTTCGTCATCTGCAGAGC
Source organism: Schistocerca cancellata (assembly GCF_023864275.1). Classification (NCBI taxonomy): domain Eukaryota; kingdom Metazoa; phylum Arthropoda; class Insecta; order Orthoptera; family Acrididae; genus Schistocerca; species Schistocerca cancellata. The sequence continues at coordinate 312,073,107 of NC_064628.1, read as the reverse complement.
AAGTTGGCATATAAACTTGTACTACTGTAGTAGGTGTGGTCTTCGTGTCTATCTTGGCCACAATAATGCGTTCACTATGCTGTTCGTAGTAGCTTACCCGCACTCCTATTTTTTTGTTCATTATTAAACCTACTCCTGCATTACCCCTATTTGAATTTATATTTATAACCCTGTATTCACCTGACCAAAAGTCTAGATCCTCCTGCCACCGAACTTCACTAATTTCCACTATACCTAACTTTAACCTATCTGCCCGATTAAGGGATCTGACATTCCTCGCTCCGATCCGTAGAACGCCAGCTTTCTTTCTTCTGGTAACAACGTCCTCTTGAGTAGTCCCCGCCCGGAGGTCCGAATGGGGGACTATTTTACCTCCAAAATATTTTACCCAGGAGGAGCATCATTTAATGAAACAGTAAAGCTGCATGCGCTCGGGAAAATTTACGGTTGTAGTTCGATTCACTAATAGGAAATAAATACACACCCGGGTAACAGCGGGAACGCAGCTAGTTGCCTATACAACAATATTCAAGGTGGCATACTTCATTTCAAAACATTCGTCTACCTGCTACTTTTAAGAATGGCATACAGTTTACCTGTTCCAATGTAGGCTGCGCATCTTCCTGCTTTTGATGCGAATGAAGTCCTTGCCATGTTCTCGAGCAATTCATCACCATTCTGCTGAAAAATTAATTTCATAGTCGACCATTGACATGACTATTACGAGACCTTGATGTAAAAATTACTGTTTCTCCTCATAAATTATACATTTCTCGTACCGAAACAAGAACATCCAGCGTATCAGAAGGCTGTATGCTGTGTCATGTGAGTTAGCAGCGGTCATCGACGCTACTAGATGAGGCCATCGGCAGATTACAATCAGCAGATTATTCTGCCGAGCCGGGCGGTAATGGAGATACCCTGCAGATTACTCGTCAGAGAAGCAACGCGAGCGAACAGAGGGACAGAGGCAGAAATGACACGATATGGAAGTACGTCTACATCACTCGAAATTAACTGCAACACGGATGCGCGTTCGGACGAGAATTTGGTGCTGCTAAATTACCAAGATGACAATTTCATTCTCGCACCATCAAGTACGGCAAGTTTATCGAGAATATGGTACAGGATGCGGATACAAGCGCACGGGAACAGTACACCCACATTGTTGTGTGTTGTAAATTCAGTTAAGATATACGGGCTGAACCTCAACTCTATCGACAACATTATGGAGGTTGTTCAATGACAGATTTTGAATATTCCACTGCAAGGGAAACACTGTCACCGTTAACTCCTTATAGAGTAATCCACTCATATTATAAAAATATACATGTGCAAGTGCGTATGTTTCACATCTCCTCCTAAATGAATAAGTCGATTTCAACCAAACGTGGTACACATATACCTTACTGTAAGGTAATAATCGCTGTGGGGTAAAAACCACGTACCTATCATAATTCAGGAGACATGCGTCATAAACAATTAGACATATGAAAGAATGTGTCATCACGCATGACGTATAAATTTATTACGTCAGTGTTACTAACTCTGTTCGCAACAAATTACCAGACGATAGCTACATATACCGATAAGTGCACCTACAAAATTGTATCACTGTAGAGGATCGGAGATATGCCGTCGTAAACACTGAGATGCGTGAAAAACTGCCACATCATCCATAAATTTTAATTAATTGATTCTTTATTATTAGACAGTCCTGTAGTCGAGTTGACTTCAGGTACTCCCCGACACTTCGCAGCGCTCTTGACGGCTTTCAGCTGCGAAGAGCAATAGGTTGTTGGCGAAAACAATAATCGTCTATAGAGTTATCAAGAGTCGTTGTCATAGAAACTTCTGACAAATCGCTGCCGGACATGTAAATAGAAATATTCTTTATGATCAAGTTCTGAGTTAAATAAACTCTACAGAGAAATTGTAGTTTGCAAACAATATTCTTAATTTTGATACTGTACTTACACATTTGTACATAGTGCATATTTCTTTGTACCACTTTTTCAGGACACACAGAAATGAAACTTTTGAGATTTTACGCAAGAAACACAGTTCATTTTATGCTTTCGTTTCTAATAGAAAATTGGCAAGATGAATACCCAGACAATGCCAAGTTGTCAGCTAGTAGAGCAGTAATTTATATGCAACAGTTCCATGCTCTCTACAAAAATACCCGCACAACAATGCAAAAGCCTGTAATATACGATTTCAAAAATTAGCAACGAAAATTGGAGAGTCTTGTAACAACCCTCAGCCTAACACGTACACCTTTCTCACCGTGTGCTGAAACTGTTTTGTCAGCGACTAGTGTAGTAGGTAAAAAACTGTCCCTTAGAGGTATTGTTCACAATGGCGACTATCATGGTCACCGTAGACTGTAATGCAATGCCTCGAGGACTGTCTTACTCTACCGAGTACTCTGATGTTGCCTTCACTGCGGTAGCAGTTCAGTAGAGAGTCCTTGTGCATCACTTCCCTAGCATTCAGTGAACCTGTATACTAGGCTGCTGTAGAACAACTATATATCAATAAATACCTCCAAACAACATTTTTTTCAGAAGTTACGCATAGCTCATACTCCATAAAGACAATCCCTAGACAGAGCCCCGCAGTGCTGAATGAAAGCTATAGAGCGAAGAGTAAAGATAGCATTACTGGTCCCGACAGTAGGTGCCGTGAGGGAATACAACAAGTTTTCTTTCTAAACAAGAGACTCAGCATATATCGCAGGCATTCGCACTGTTGTGCAGATAAGTTCAGTGCAATACGGTATAGTAGAAAAAAGGGGGGGGGGGGGAATAGCTGGCGACTTCTGGTGTATCGTACACTATTACTTAGACAATATCACTCCTCCTTCATTTTCTCGGTGGAATCTTGTATAAGAAATGTAGTGGAACCTAGAAGTGATACCAAAAGTCCATAACGAATTTGGATTAAAAAGTTACGAACATATTCATCAGCTGTCTGAAAGTATTACTGAGCTCATAAACAGTGTTTCTCTTTGGAGATCCTGAATTACTTACTAAGTGATGTGAGGTCGTGATAAGACACCAAACTCTTACTTATTAGGAGTAATGTTCAAATGCCAATTCAGCGCTTCAAATTTACACATCCCATACTGTCCCTTAAGCTTTGAAGCGAGTACCACGATCGTTCCTCTAAGAAGGACTCCACCGACTGCTTTCCCCATCCTTTTGAAATTCATGATTCGGGGTTGTCCTCCTGGATATCCGAATGGGGGACTAATCAGGAATCTTTTGCCAATGGAGAGCTCATGCTTTTACATCGACGCACTTTATTTATCTTTAATGCAGTGATTTCCATTACCTTCTGCATCCTCAATCCGTTGTTTATTGCTGATTCTTATAGCCTTAAAAGGAAGATGGTACCCTGAACCTGTGCCCGCTCTCCGCCCTCTATAACAAGTCTGCTGGCAGAACCCTCCCACACATCACTATTAAAATTATTTGTATTTGCACACATTTTGTAAGCTTCGAGAGGCGTAACATATACAAACGAATAACTTTTTACTTGTCTTCATTACCTCATTGTTGTTGCCGATGGCTCAATGTCTTGTCTCGGGGTACATTCTTGCAGCTGAAATTTCGATTTTATAGGTTCTTGACGACCAAATAACTGATGAAGATTTTCCCGTATTATTCTTGCATTTTATTCTTTGTCATATCTTTCTACATCACACAGTTTTTAGATTTTCCATATTCAATATAACTAATAATTACGTTGCTGGTGGTTATAGTAGAAAATGTCCACTTCCATCAGAGTCATGCCCATCACTACTTACATTCTGCGGTACTCACATTATTCCAAAGATTTTACAAAGCAAAAGAGTTTACAAACTTTCTTTATCAAAGAAGAATCTTCACCAAATTATATCGTAATTTTAATAATTAGAGTTAGATTGTGCAATTAATAATGTGAATTTTAAGTACACCAGACACTTAGTAATATCTAATATTTTAAAAGAAGAGTAATTTTAACTGTTAATTCATGTCGATTGCAATACATTAATTCCTTTTTTATACATTTTAGCTTGAAATACGATACATCGCATACTAAATCTTATGAAATATTTTAGTGAAGCCACTGAGATAATTTTAACCTCTTAAAGAATCGATAGTATACATGGTATCGGTTATCTCTATAACAGAAAAGGTAATGTTAGAGGAGGGTGATTCATTATAACTTCTTATGCTAGAAATCATCGGCTGCCATTGCTGATGATTTTTATTCATTAGGTAAGCAGTGGTTGGGTTAAAACTTAGGTCCCAGGACGTTTTGATCATTATTCAAAGACTCTACCCCTCCAGGAGCTTTATAAGCTGATTTTTTCAAGTATCGCGTAATCCTATAAAAGGTCTAGATTCGGTCGTTTTCGAACGTAGCTCATACGAATAATTTACGACCATTCAGAATTTAAATTCTCCTGCGAGTAATCGGACAACCACATTTCACCCCTTACCTCAAGCATAAAGCTGTTCACATACCTGCAGAAATAGCGTGTAGAACATTTAGAAAGTTGTTATTCCATACGGTATATAGTCCATAAAAAAGAGTGGCTATGCTGCCATCGCATGTGCAACGTATGACTAAGCATATATCCATCGGCATCACTGCTATTGATAGTGCAATGGCGCTCTTTGTATCACATTTTCTTGACGAGTTTCGTACACGGCTAGCGCCAAATGATCAGTACTGTGTGGCTGGCTGTCTAACGCAACGGAACCGCGGACATCTTTGTTCGCCAAAACGTTGTAAAATTTGTGACACAAGTACAGTCATCAATGTTCTGTCATTCGTATTTATCGCGCGAAGGCATAGTAGTTTGCGAAATGAATGAATTGAGTCTGTAAACGAGAAATACGATTTGATGTTCCCGTACATCACACGCGCCGCACCAAATCAGAATTGGATTAGCTACATTGCAACGAACGTTGCCTTGGTTGATTGCGTTGAATGTATGTAAATGTGACGTAAAGAGTAACATGTTTAGAGCGTGCATAATGCAGCAATATAAAGTTCAAAAATATTAATAGTAATGAAAAATCTACCAGAATTGTGACGTCGCTGTGTAGTGAAGCACCTCCCCTCCCCCCCCCCCCCCGCACCACACTGTAGTGGACTGACAAGACAGCCAGTCCACAGTGACGGGTAACCGAAAGGCACGCGTTTACACACGCCGGCTGGCGTTAGGTCTGAATCAGGATACGTAATAAATGCTATAAAGAAAAGTACGTAGCTGCTGGAATACTTAACTTTAATCCATCATTTGTATACAGCATTCTGGATGATACAAGTGAGACTCTCTCTAGAAATGGTTAATGGCGCCTTGCTAGGTCGTAGCCATGGACTTAGCTGAAGGCTATTCTGTCTCTCGGCTAATGAGAGAAAGGCTTCGTCAGTGTAGTCGCTAGCAAAGTCGTCGTACAACTGGGGCGAGTGCTAGTACGTCTCTCAAGACCTGCCGTGTGGTGGCGCTCGGTCTGCGATTACTGACAGTGGCGACACGCGGGTCCGGCATGTACTAATGGACCGCGGCCGATTTAAAGCTACCACCTATCAAGTGTGGTGTCTGGCGGTGACACCACACACACCACCTCCTACTCCACTCTGTACTGATTTTAGCGTTCCAGCATCGTTACATTGCAGTACTACGAGGGAAGAAGCGACCGTGGTCCAAAAACTGCAAGGTGAGTGCGACTTAAGTAGGCATAAGATCGTTAAACATAAAGCCTCACCCCAACCGAATGTACGTTCACTTACAAATCTGTGATAAAATCTCCATAATGTGTAATATGCCTGTTATTGTTATTATTCTTGTTGTCATTAGTGGTTAAGCAAAGAGAAGCGGTGTACATCAAATCAATTTAAATTCCGGAAACAATAATTCGTTGTGGCTCGCTACTTGTCCAGCGACTATTCGTAGCCGCGAGTACCTTAAGTCGGAGCTGGCAAGCTGACATCCGATGGGCCTGCCCATGTGCCATTCTCTGATTGTGTTTGTGTGTGTGTGTGTTGCGCGTGCATGTGTGAAGCAACTCCGTATAGCTGGACAGCACTGTGCAAAGCTCGTTTCACATCACTTCTGAAGCAGGGAAGAGTAGCAGCTGTGTATCTTAATGTCACATGGCAGTGTTACAATTATTATGGTTTTTATTGTTATTATTGGAACATATTGCAACAATTCGCTCCCCTTTTTCGTTACGATTGTTTATAAACCCATGAAGTTAGCAGATTGCACTTTATTAACCTCTAGATGCTGACAGTTTCTGCTCTGGTAAGAATTTCCGTAGACTGTCGATCGTGCTTGTATAACGTTTGTTGGTTGGCCGACATGCAGATTTGATCGTGTTCCTAAGTAAACGCTTCTGGCACCATAGGTCACGTTCCAGACGCACCATAGTTATACTGTTCTTGATTTGCGGAATGTCTCAAATATTGTTTCGGGGACTTTTGGTAGCCACGAGCTCTTTTGGAGTTTTGACGTACCACTCACCAATCATGTGTGGCGCAGGTTGAACTACCGTATTTCTTACCCTCAATGGTTTGCATTGTGCTGGAGCTGAGTTACTTCGAACTGTGTCTATATCTTTTCTCTTCGAGTTATTTCATACTATTCGAACCCAGTATGTGTTCCGAAATCCTAAGAACAACTCCCCAAACGTTACACAATGACTGCTGAACCTGTTTCTTCAGAATCAAGAGTAGTAACACTAGTGTATAATACTAACGTTGTAGACTGTGTTATCGATAGCTCCATATATCATCCTGTTACAACATAACTGCAGTAAGGCACCGTATATTATAGTGGGCACATGCTTTGGTAACTTCTCGCATAAACAGTTTCCTAAGGCAACTATATAAAATTTCGCAGGTGCTGCGAATGTTCACTAGGAGGTGACATCGCCGCGTATACAAAGTTTCCTATGGTTATATTTTAATAGATACAAGGAACGCTTTATGCTGTAGGTATCACTTTTATGTTAAAGGCAAACGGTGGTAATGGTTGCAGTGCTTGCAGAAAACACATCGACTCGATAGTTCTCTACATTATATAGCCCAGTTTTTGTTACTTGATTTGGGTCCCAGATTTCTAGTTTTCTACTTTTCGTATACGTAACACATTTGAAACATCCCCTTATAAAAATTTATCAATGACTGTGCTGTTAAACCTCTACGTTAATTGATTTTCAAACAGCTGAGCAGAACTGTACGTACTCAAACATTACTCTCTTTACTTATTCTGATCAACACTAAACTGACACACAATATTTTTTTTAGCGCAACGCAGTCTGAATTTCAATAATCCCTACAAAAGAATGGCCGTGACTAACAGTAGCCTACACCTTCCACGAATCACTTACCTCACAAAAATCTTCGTTACTCAAACTACTGCAATACAGCGAGCGCCGATACTGCCTGCTAAATAAAAGATTCTAACTACTAGAGGCACTAACTACTGATAGGCATACTTAGCAAATGAAAGATTTTGATGGAGAACAAACATTGTATTTATCTTAATAGGGTTCAAAAGTCATATATATATAATGACTTTTGAACCCTATTAAGATAAATATATATATACTCAAAACTCTGGCATTTCTCTCTCCACATCCACCAATGCTGGCGGCTCACCTCCAACTGCACAACGCTACACGCTGTTCACATCCAACTGCCCAAACTACAATAGTGAATATTCCAACAATGCCAACCACCCACAGACTGCCCACAGCACATTCAGTGATTTTCATACAAAGCGCTACGTGGCGTTGCCAACATAAAAACCTTGATAGCCTACGTACACATTCACTGAGCTTTTAGCGGATTGTTAGCCCAGTAGACTAATTGCACAGCACTGTTAAACACCACACAGAGATAGGCATTTCACATTAAGCACAGAGGCTCCACATTCGAAAATGCTAGCAGGTTACTGTAGTCCATCGGCTTTCAGTTTCGTATTGTCATGTACAGTTTAGCGTTAACAATTACTTTTGCAGACGAATTACCATTAAAAGCTGTTATTCCGTGAGTTATAGGCAGCTCCAGACTGGAATTGAGCTTTACAAAAAGATTTTTTTAAGCGTTCCTTAAGGCAATAAACGCTCTTGACCCCAACATATGGCTACGCAGCATCGCTATTCACAATAAAATGCCAACATCTCCCTGTGTTTAGAGCAATATGTTTGTATGACCTGCACATTTGCAATAGCTTCTTCCTTCGCATACGTGTAGGTTAATGTAATAAAGAGGAGACTTTTATTAGAATTTTGCCAGGGCAGAGGTTATGAAAACATATATTCTTGTACGAAGTCTTTATTCCAATTACATTTACACACAGAAAACAATGTTTCCTTTCTATTTCTCAATGTAGTTCAACTAATATCCAGTTAGATTTTTAAATTACAGTTTAAATTTAGATTTGAATTTTTTAATTCTTTCTCCAGCCAGTAAATTGAAAAGAACAATGATGGTATTTTCTCAATTCCAATTAGTATATAATTCCCATCAGTAACGTACCTGTTTTATGGCTTTAAAAATTGGTTCCGTTTCTTCCTGCAACTCCAGTAGCGAACAGAATTTGGTGATTTTAATTTTACCTCTTATTTCCTGTAACACACGATTGTTATGGTGCAACACATGTTCCAGGATCCCAACATGCAGCCACTTACCATTACTCTTTATAGTAAATGCTAGTATTCTGTATTCCCTACTCCTAGCTACATGTGTGTTGAAAGTCATATGTAAATCCAGTTTGCACTTCTTTTTCCAGTAGCAGTTTATCTGCTTCCTTTATGGCAGTTCTTTTAGCTGTGTACTCCTAATTTCGTTTGTTGATTTCCTTCTCTTGAATATGGCGATATATAAGTACAACGAAAAACCAGCGCCGGCCGCGGTGGCCGAACGGTTCTAGGCGCTTCATTCCGGAACCGCGCGACTGCTGCGGTCGCAGATTCGAATCTGCCACAGGCAGGGATGTGTGTGATGACCTTAGGTTAGTTAGGTTTAAGTAGTTCTAAGTTCAAGGGGACTGATGATCTCGGATGTTAAGTCACATAGTGCTCAGAGCTATTTGACCCATTTTGAAAAACTAGCCAAATCTTCAAATTTCACTTTTCTTATTCACTCGATGGTTAGTTTCGCACGGGGACCAATTTTCAAACCACCGTAACAGAAAGTCAAATTGATAGTTCCGAAAATTCAAGAGCCCCGTCAGAAATGTGCAAACGAACTGTTGCAACGAATACAGTCATAAGTATGCGCTGCATCTATTCGTTCACACATTTTTTACTTGATTTTTGCATTTTCGCAAATACGAGGGTTATTCGGAAAGTAAGAAACGATTAGTCGCGATATGGAAACCACTGTAAGAATCTGATGCAGTTTTGCATAGGTGTGTTGGGCAGTGTCTCTAGTATGCCGTCGATCGCGTTACGTCCTTCTTTTTTAGCTGTGAGCACACAGGGAGCACATAAAGGTACCTAGAACAATTGTGCCTCCCGACAAGTACGAGGGCCTGGTGAGAAATTTCGCCTGGAGCTATGCAACCAACATTACATAACTGTCGTGTGGTTTCTTCTTCAAGACAATACTCAGCCGCATTTTGCAGGGGCAGTGAAGATGCTCCTTCATAGTTTTCAATTGGAAATGTTTTATTATCCACAATATAGACCGTAATTGTCTCCCTGTAAGTTTCATCTCTGCTCACATGAGCCACTGGCTATGAAGACAATATTTTGGCACAGACAACGAGCTGTAGGCCAGCGTAGAGAATTGGCGTAAAGCACTGGCGGCTGTCTTTGTAACGAGGGTATTGCAGTGTTGGTATAACGCTACGACAAACGTCTAACAGGCGACTATGGAGATAAGTAGCTGGATGTTGTAGCTAACTGTTGCAAATAAAACAGTTTTGATTATCACTGTGGTTTCCATTTCACGACCTATCGTTCCATACTTCTCGAATAGCCCTCGTAGAAATTTGACTACCTGTTGGAGATGGGTCCCTGACCGAAACTAGTCATCGCGTGAGAAAAAAGTAAAATTTGCGACTCTGGCTGGTTTTTCTTTGTACTGATTAACGGAAATTACTGACCTGCGATGCTGGAAGTTCCCGTAGAGACATATGTTTCCTCTGCTGTAATTTATCACTTCTGCACAACACTTTGCAGGTAGATAATTAAAACTGTATGCAGAGTGATCATATTTTACAATCTTTACTCAGAATTAGGTGCTTGGAAAACTTAGATCTGCACCTGACCATTTTCGTGTATTCTTAGTACCCCAGTAAACAAACTGCAGAATGTCGGTAAACACAGTAGCTGTTTTATATGTTATTCGTTAACTGAGATCACATGGACACAATTGACTTAGAGAAAAGTGGAGCGCAGTCTGAATAATGTTTGATGGTGTTAAATAAACTTTAACAGTTTTGCACAGGACCAGACACACAATCACAATACTTTCTGTAGTTGTACATTGTGGTCTCCAACCCAGCCCGGTAATAACATGTTCTTGAGCCAAGTAAGACATAAAAGTTCCCATAGAGGCAGTGTCTGCGCGCTGTATGAAATCTAACAGGTGGTCGCCAATAACTGGGCTTGTAATTTGACATACAAATTAATTATATACCTGTACTATACGGTTGGAGCTCAACCACATTAGATAGTAAATACCAACTGTCTTGGCCTTGTCCACAATCACACGCTGCATCCACGGATATCTCCCTCGCTGCAGAAACTGTGGTTAGCTTATAGGTAATCCTGCGATAGCTTGTGTTGCGCCCAAATTCAAAACGTAATGTTTGTCTACATGCATGTGCTGCAATATTGCAAGCAGCTTCCCAGTACGATGTTCATTTGAACGTTGGCTAGTTCCACTTTATATAGTACAGCCGAAGGATTTCTATATTTCTTCGAAATGATTTACAGTTCTTCCTAGCTGATTTTTTTCCCATATTCCTCTTGCGTTATAGGAGAAACATTAGCTTTGTCTTGACACCGTGTTTCACAGGCACGAAATTTGGCAATTTACTACGTAAATAATACCGAAATGACCTACAAATATCGCTTTTTAATATTACTGACCATCCCATTTCGTCCAACATCGACAGTTGATCACAGAGTTACCTACTATAATGTTACCGCAAAACGGCTTTGTAATACGTATAATTCGTCTTGCTAAGGAGAAACGTTGCAAAGGTGTGAAAGAGGGTGTTGATATATGTTTTATATCACGTGCTAGGAATTAGATCAGTTGTCTGCTTCTGTGGCTGAGTGGTCAGGACAGATGGCTGCTGTGCAAAGGAGCTGGGTTTGATTCGTAGTACCGCGAAGAGTTTTTTTTTCGCTGGGAGGACCGCACACAGGTCATGCCAACTGAGAAGTAGCGGCTCCACGTTGGCCAGGAGAGCTGAGTGCTGACCTCATGCGTCTCCATACCGCATCAGCATGACGTGGAATGGCAGAGAATGACACAGCAGCCGGTCGACATTTCTTGGGCTCTCAGGGCCTGGACGAGGACCTAATAAAATAAGTAAATTCCCTAATAGTGAGGAACACACCAATGCATCACCTTTCATTTTTATTAGTCATGTGACATCTACTCTCCATTAACCAGGAAGACTTTCATCTATCCATGTCTTAATTACAAGCTCAGATGGTTCAAATGGATCTGAGCTCTATGAAACTTAACATCTTAGCTCATCAGTCCCCTAGAACGTAAAACTGCTTAAACCTAACTATCCTAAGACATCACACACATCCATGCCCGACGCAGGATTCGAACCTGCGACAGTAGCAGTCTCGCGGCTCCGGACTGAAACTCCTAGAACCGCTCGGTCACCGCGGCCGGCTAAAAGCTCACGGAACTGTTTGAGAAATTACATTCCTTCATTTTTTTTACCGTTCCTATGGTCTTACTATACATAAAACGTGATGGCTCCCTCAACTTCCTCAGGAGTTATGCTGGTTCATCTGTGTTTACAGAGGGCAAGATTTACGCATCCTTAGCTAATCTCTCACTGAGCAATTCATCAAATAGCTGAGCCAGTCAGTAGAAGGGCACTGTCAGTACACAGTACAGGACGGAATTTGGCTGACAGCATGTCAGCATTCCTGGAACTCATAACATCAGTATCAACTCTTTTGCAACCAACACCTCGAGCAATATTAATTTTTGTAGTTAGATTGTACGGGCCCCATTATATCTTTGCTGTCTGTATGTACTGAAAAGGAATTAAAAAATGTTCTAATTTAATCTCAAAGATACAAGAAGAAAATTTGTTCAACTGTCATACCAGAGGAATACTCTGAAAAACTATTTTATCCTTGATAGACAAAGGACTAATTTCGAGATTCATTCACTAATTCTGGTATTAACTACTTTTTGTTCTGATGTGCTGGCGTAAAGACGTACTGTATAATTTCATGTCTATGTGTGTGATGAATGAAGGTGATAAATGATGAAAACTGTATTTTAAAATTTCTGTCAAGACCAAGCCTAAATCCCATACCAATGGAGTACAAATTATTCCGTTAATTCGAGAAGGCGAATGTTAGATGGAGGCGACGCTCATCACGACGGCGCTGCTCTACAATAGAGGTACGTGATTGTGCTCACTACTTCCCTTTGGTGGCCGCTAAGATTCATTTCGATGTGTTTTTGCCGAGACATTCAGAACCTGCAATCTTCCTTTTCGTATAAAAATAGGAGTCCAACAGAAAAAGAAATATTCTTAAATTTAAATAATTGCAAATTCTTTTACCCAGGCCACGGGGAATGATAGAACGTACATGCCTCTACCCTGATTGTACGTTCGCAATCTCCGAGTGCGTTACTACGTAATTATTTTACGAAAAAAATTATGATAGATCTTTCTCATCAGATCGCAACCACTCGCACGCGAATGTACGTACCCTCTGAATGTGTCTAGTCAGTCGTGAGTATTGTTCTAAATCTTTCCTGTTAATATTCAGTGGACTGCATCTCAGCAATTAATTTTTGTTTACGCCGCAAATCGCGCTTCACGCGAAGTATTTATTACGCAAGTTTCAGGCTCCATTTAATGTCAAAAATTCCGAACTACGGCTGACTAAGCAAACCGCTACAATAATTTCATATCTCTACAAGAACAATAACACAACAGAGAAGGTACGTTACACTACATCGAGGCCCCATATGTTAAATTTATGAGACGCTTGCGTTGATGAAAGAAAAATCTAACAATTCTATTTGTTCTAAACCCTTATCAGAAAAATGCACTCATAGCTTTCTGCATCAGGAATGAAAAGCATATTAATGGAGAAGCGTATGACTGTATTCTATCCATGGGGTGGATGACTGACTGGAGGACACAATGCAAACACTTTTAAAGTAAAGAATGACTTTAATTCCAATACCTGATGAGCTGCGCTGACAGAGGCAAACAAGCCTCTCTCTGTTGGTGGTGACCAGTTGTGATGTATGGACAGGGGCTTCCGGCCCGTATGCTGAGCTGGCACCCTGCAATGCTGTTGGCAGTCGCGTAGTAGGCAGGCAGGCTTTGGAGGCCATGGCTATTGATGTCAGCGGAGCGCTACTCCCCTTGGCGGCGTGGAGCCCCGGCAGTCCCTCTCTCCACATGCAACACCGTGGCAGAGTATGCTGACAGCAGTGCGCATGATATAACTGCAGGTCTAGATGGCTAGAAGGAGTCAGGTGGTGGCTGGTGTTTCGGTAGCAGTAGGCATGGACGCAGGTTCGTGGGAAAGTGGCACCGAGTCTCGCGAAGGACTTAGTGCTGGCGCAGGCATATCCCAATCTCGACTCCACGGCTGCTGCTGGTGGTGCCCGTCGTCTCAATGTCAGGTGTAGTTCTGGCATCGTGGCGATGCTACTGGTCTCCAGCGACGAGAAGTGAACCCCACCTTAAACTGCAGACTTATGTATATGCCTGTGGCGCACATTTGTTTCACTAAAACGCAGCACCTAGTGACGTCACACATAGCAGGAAACTTGCCGTGCTGAGGTGACATCGCCAGTCTTACTGCGGTCTTAGGCTCCTTGTGCTCATCAGTATGTAATTTTCATTCATGAAATCATTGCATTAGGTACATATTCGGCTTTTGATTGGTTCTATTACATGGTTACGGTCAGCGTCAATATTAGTACCCCTATAGTTTCTAACGTCCTTTAATTTGGGCACATGTGATGTATCTATTAAGAGATAATCGATTAGGTTAAAAATATTTTAATCTGAAAATTTAACGTCGTTATGTGCGTATCATTGTGGTTAAAAGTTACCCTGCCCACTTTCATATTACTCGAGGAAGGAAAGTGCAAAGTCAAATGTAACAGTCATTCGAATTATCTTGTAGTCCAGGGAAGACCAAGAATTCAGAATTTCTGCAGAGTACTTGCACGTGTGCAAGTTGACGCTTCCTCTTACTGAATCGGCGCAATGCCTTCACAGATTTGGTGATAACGATAGGCCCATTGCTTGTCCATATCTCAGTGTAACTATCCACAAATAGAGAAAGAGGCATAGGCTATTGTGTTTAGTGTCACCAGATTCCACCACTATTTGTATGGCAGAAAATTCTACTTAGTAACGGATTACAAAACATTGCAGTCCCTGTTTCATTCGACGAGGACGGTTCCGGTAGGAATTGCTCAAAAATAGCAAAAATGAGCTATGTTGTTGTGTCAATATCAGTACGAGACGGTGTATCGTCCGACAGCTCAACATGGTAAGGCGGACGCACTTTCACGATTTCCGAGTTGCCCTGCTGCATTTTGTTGTCACATCGTTGCTCAAGATTCTGAATTGCTTCAACCTTTATCCTGAACTATAGGAAAATTGCACCGGCCATGGAAGTTGATTCAGACTTGAACATTTTACTAAAATACATTCCTATATCTTGGCCTCAGTCATTGCATAGCATAAAGAGCTCTGTAGTGCGCCGATACTTTGCGCGTCGGCATAGCCTCGCTATATAGCAAGGTGTGATTCTGGTTCAAAATGACAGTGGACAGTCACGTGTGTTGATCCGTAAAGCTGTGCAAAAAGTAGTGTTGCAGTTACTTGACCAAGAACACTGGGGGACTGTTCATACGAAACAGTTTGCGCGTCAACACTGTACTTGGGGAGGGGGGGGGGGGGGGTTGCAGACCCAAAAAGAACAGAAGACGTCACAGTATCACGCATGTGCGGAAAATCAGTCTGCTCCACCAAAAAAATTCTGTGCTTGGCCTAAGTCGCAGTCACCATGGCAACGTGTACACATAGACTTTGTGGGACGTTTTTGCAACACTCGTTGGTTGGATGTTGTAGACTCATACAGCAAGTTTCCTTTTGCTGTGCAAATGAAGTCGAAAACGTCACGTAGCACAAATCTGGTGTTGCCCTCTATTTTTGACCTCGAAGGTTTGCCTGAAGACTTAGTGCCAGGCAACGGTCATCAATTCACGTTAAATGAATTTCAAACAATCTGTGAACGCAATAGCATACAGCATCTCACCAGTGCACCGTTCAATTCACAGTCCAACGGCGAAGCGGAACGTTTTGTCAGATGGCCAAACCTCACACAATACACATCAGGGACCCAGCATTGCAACTGTTTGTCGCCTCTTATCGTTTGCAACTAAGATGTAAGATGTCGTGGTTTCCTGACCTTCATTGCTTACATATTCTGCCCTCACAATCATATTCCGCACATCAAGACGCTTCATTGGAACCCAAACTCGATAAGATAAAGTCAATGTTGTATGAATTCATGTAAATGATATGCAAATAACTAATAAATCGCAAGTGCGCACTGTGGTTGAAATACTCGAGGCTGGCGTACACACATACATTCCAGACACGACGGTCACAGGAGCTTTTAGTTCGAGAGAGGCAACCGCACACCAGGAGGCCAGTCCCAACCCATCTACGTCGGCGGGTGACCGCCCGTGGAGCAGACAGCGTTCGCCCGAGGGAAAGGAGGAACGACCCCATGTTCGGCTCAAAAGCAAATTCCGCTACATTGTGTGGGAGCGGCCAGCCTACGCATTCTTTCCACATAGCACGCAGTTTCAGATATTTTCACAGGGACACAGCAAACGCCAAATGCCTATACTAGAGGTTTCCGGATTGGTCGCCTTAAACGAAACGTCATTCTCCCGTTTTAGAAGACAAAGCTGATTGGCAGACGATATTTCTGACGCCTTGAGCTGAAGGAGTAATGGAAGAGACCGACAGATATACCCATTCACGTCTGGCGTAGAGAGGAGCCGTTCCGTTGTCGCTCTTCGAGCAAGGAACAAGTCACTCCTCAGTACTTCACTGGGAGATCACCTGTGTCGAGAGCGAATCGAAGTGCAACTCCCTATATTGAGTCCTTGCGATTAAGCGTTGTTCACTGTGTTGGCCAACACACTTATTGTGCTGTGTGAGTGGACAGAGTTATAGTTAAATGCCTGCGAGCAAACTTTTGAGTGGCATCACGGTGGACTGGTTATCTGACCGGTGCACCATGTTAATAGTAAGACTAGGGGCGAATAGGAATCCTTGACTTCATCAAGGCGTAGGGAGAGTTTGATTGGTCAATCCAGATAGAACGAGAGTTATCTTATTTGTCAGCAGCGAGCAGCGCAGACACCAGTCATGGCAGATTACGGTATTGTGCGCTACAACTCTTGTGAGCCCCATATTTCCTCCACAACAGTACACTTCACTGAATTTCACACACTACAGCCTCGACCGTGCCTAGCAACATTCTAAAGGATAATTATTCAAGTTGAGTCAGCACGCCTCTCAGCCATTCTGCCTAGTCAATAATAATCTTAAACTTTGTAGAGAAATTTCATTAGCAAATCCTATCCTTGAGAGGTAACTTCACATTCCGAAAAGAACCTGGATATAACTTGTTCAATTCATAACTAAATGTGCCATTGTGATTTCTCAGAATTTTTGCAAAATAAATAATAATTTTCTTTAGTTTCATGTGTTACTTACACTAACTAGCACTACTCCAGTACCCAAGTATCCCATTAGTTACGTAAGAAATTTTGTAATTTTTGTGTCATTTCCTTACAGCGGACGACTCCAGAAGATATTTATTGCTGAAAGTTTTTCAGTAATTTCTCTTTAGAACGTTAGGAGTGTCTGTCTGACTTCTGTAGTAGTGTGGGGGTGGAAATTGCATCTTGCAGGAGCCATAGGGTAAAGGGTACATTTCAGATTAAACCTTTGCGCAGAATAACAGAATCTCTGATCAACCCAACATCACAGAATGAGATGTACCATTGTCTGCAGAATTGCTTCACGGCCGCCGCCATCGGACACTGCTCCACGCTCTCCAGCACCCGGTGCCGAAGGAAAGCCGCAAGTATCGCTTCGCGCTGCATGATATTGTGTTTTACTGGGTTTTCAGAGCCAGCAGGCCATGGGCGCGAGGGGAGATCGCCGTCGGCTTGGCGCTTGCATGTGTCTCATTTCAGGGCAGTATGGGTTCCAGCACCGACATCACAATCAAATTCGCCTCTGTCATGTGCACAGTGTCCCTTCTGCGTCTCTTCCCCAGTTTCAGGATCTCGAAGACAGCGCGGCCACAGCAGCCGCCAGAGGGTGTCATCAAGGCACTTCGGGACGACCCCATGGACTCCATGGAGCCTTCGGCTCCTTTGCCTCCTCTCGTCCTACAGACGGAGCTGGATCCACCCACGCCACAGCATCCGACTTCTTCTGCATCAGCTTATACACGTCAGTGGGTGGAAGCGTCTCTTCTGGTCGCCAGAGCGAATGCCGAATGGTGGGGTACGACCGGAAGTCTGTCGTTCCCTGCAGTCACAGATTCCGGCCCAGCGCGGCGTCATCTATCCTGCCTCCCCTCCCATAGTCGAGCTCCTTATACGTCAACGGCCCGTCGCCATTCTGGGGAAAAATGTTACGGCGTAATGTCAAGCGCCGGTACGCCGGTGTGGAACGTTAGAGCAGGGAGGGTTGTGAAGAAGACGTCAGCCAGTTGCTCGCGGACCGACCGCACTCTAGAACGACAATCCGGCGTCAGGGCCCTCTACGTGAAGAGAACATAAGCGCTGTACCCGACTGGCCGCGGCCCAGTTGAAGAATAGCAGTTTACGACTTCTACAGCAGCGAGTTCAAGAATAGCATCAAGGCTAGTCATTTCGCTTTTACTATGTAGCATTGTCTATACTGCCTGTCGCCTTTGCCTGTGACACGTCTGTATTTCCCAAAATTAGGTATTGTCATTATTTCCTTTTGTAATAAACTTCATTAAAACGACTTGCGTAAATTGTTGTCTAGCGAACCGAGGAAGCCGGTTTCCTAGGCACCTCATATTCGACGAGTAAGCAGAATATAACAAAAGTACGTAACTCACTTGATAAAACACTATACACATATCTTATAGCTTTAGCCTCCAGTAAGACAGTTTAAAACACATGCAACAGGAACCACAATAAAATCAGAGACGGAAAACGGTAATAATTACTGTCGAGGATGGAATTAACAATGTCAACGCCGATTACGATTACACTTTACAGGAACTACATTTATTTTCAAGGAAAGCAAACGAAAGAAAAGACTTTATACAGTGCATTTTAACCATCGGTTGCTTATTTGTACCGTTAGCCATCTACCAGTTTCCGTTATTAACTATCATCTAGGATGTCTATCAATATTAAAAAATTGTGAAGAACAAAGCATACAAAATTTTTTTCCAAAAGAGGCTGTATGTATCGTGTTTAGTTAAAAAAAAAAAGAGACTAGATATTTGTGAATTTATACCCTGTCTAACATGTATTATTGCATTAATTGTGTTGTTGCAAGTGAAGTACCACTGGAAATTCGATGCTGCACTTTAGACCAACATTATTGCATTTATTACGTAATTTGTTTTACACCCTGAACCAGTTGTATACATGTGTTGTAAACATATCTGGTTTCACTGATAGATGATTCCACTTTTACCTTGCAACTGTTTTTACTGTAACTTTCAGTATTTACGTTTTTCTCTTTTTGTTTACATTCAGTCAGAGATGTTGGTAAAGATGATCTGTTTCTTCACTTTTCCACTGATACAAGAGTATGTTGTTATGTTACCTATGCAGACACATGTACTATCTTTGATATAAGTCGACTGATGAGGGATTCTTCCAGTAATTGTTCATCTCGTTTCTGCTGTAATATCTGTCTATTAGAAATGAGATATGACAGTCAGTATTCCAAGACAAATTATATCAGATGTTTATACAATTTCACTGGATGATTTTAATATTGTTCAGCTTCAAAGGAATATGTGATGCCTTTAACTTATCTGTTGTGACCTGTAATGATACAAATGGAATTTTACACCCACATGTTTGTTGAGTTTTGCTGTTTTTGTATGCATTGTACTTTCGTAATTTTTTAATGTTGATGTTGATAGACATCCAGGATGATTGTTAATAACCGAAACCGGTAGATGACTAAAGGGAAAAATAAACAGCTGATGGTTAAATTCATTTTATAAAATACTTTATGGCTGTTGAATCTCACCATAAGGAAACATAAGAAAAGATTATCACAAAAGGGAAAGAAGTTACATATTTTTAAACTACATGAAATGATGTTTTTACAGAGGGAGAGCGCTTTGCGTGGCAGCTTAACTTTTTGTAGACGATGTGTTGTGACGTCAGCGGCAGCTTGTCGGTTTTGGCGGAGCAATTAAAGTAGCTCCATCAGGTGCAAAGAAGCAACGAATATATCCTCTTGCTCAAAGTATGGTTCTGCAGGCGATAATGTAGTCTTCCGTTCCATTGCTTTTGCCATAACCCAGTCGCACGTAAATTTGTGCAGATCCAGTTGTATTTGAGCACAACAGTAACATCTCTTACATACGCGGTTCCGTTGTAAACGTCTGCTCACAGATTTACAACGGTAGCCTATAATATTCACTTCGTCTCGCGCTTCCCGAAGTTACACTCCATACAATTTTAGCAATCACGATCACGATTTACAGCTATGGCTATAACAGTTACCACACGTAACAAACAGTTTAAAACTCTCCACAGCGGCAGTTAATGTTTTAACGCGCGTGGCGGCTCATTACGTTGTAAACGAGAGAAGTATTTTAGAGTATATTCTTTAAAGTATATTATTTCGTGTAACTCCGTTACTCCGTTATTGTGAAGCCCAGTTCGGCTCTGACATTGACAATCACTCTCCATCTGTCCATTCGTGTACACATCGTCAATTATCGTCAATATACATATAGTAAACGAGGCTCACTGTGTTTACACTCTAAGAATCTGTTTCAATACGTCCCGGTCGAGATTAGTTTATACCATGAGCGAGAAATCAGAATGCGGCAATAACTTTTCGTTTGTCTCTGTCTAGCAAAATTGCATGACACATGTGTGTCCGCCACGCCACTGCATTCCCACTAATTGTCACTGTTTGACTCCCATTATCGATACCACTCTCTGATCACAGTTCTTACAGCAGTGCTCCATATTGCATTCAGTTTTACACACAAAATTTCACAAAAGCATTACGAACAAGATAAAACACATGTTAAAATTTTGCATCCTTGATTAAAAGAGATTCATGTAACCATATTAACAAAGCAAAGAAGAGTCACATTTTCTAATATTGAAAAAAACAAAAAATATTCAAATCATCAAAGATATATGTACAGAGTAAAAGAAAACAAAAGAAAAGGAAAAAAAAATTATTGTTAGCTTTTAGTAACATCTTCACAACAGGTAATGTTACTCAAGAAATAAAACAGCAATGAACTGTTGGACTCCGGTGTACAAAGTTTCGTCCCGACGTTATTACTGAACGATCTGAGTTATGTTACAGATGAAAGTGATCCTCATTATAGAATAATTGACAAAGTACCTTTTTGTCATTTCTTGAAGCTTTACCTTCCGTCACAGGTATATAATTGAAGACGTTGAAGAGCGATAAGAAAAGGAAACTTGAATGATCAACCATTCCAGAATTTACCCAAAACAGTTCACGCATTACTGGCTGCTATAAAGATGGGATCTGAAATTGATTCCCTATGTCTGGATTTCCAGAACCCTTTTGACACCGTTCCTCACAAGTGGCTTGAAATCAAATTTCCTGCTTATGGAATATAGTCTCAGATAAGCGACTGGACTTATGATTTACTGTCATAGAGGTCACACCTCGTAGTAATTGAGGGAAAGTCATCGAGTAAAACAGAAGTGATTTCTGGCGTTTCCCAGGATAGTGTTATAGGTTATAGACCCTCTGTTGTTCTTTACCTATATAAACAATTTAAGATACCATCTGAGCAGCCGACTTAGATAGTTTTCAGATGATGTTGTCGTTTATCGTCTAGTAAACTCATCATAAGATAAAAAAATAGCCGAACGATTTTCCAAAGATATCTGTATGGTGAGAAAGTTGGCTATGGACCATAAATAACGAAAAGTGTGAAGTCATCCACATGAGTGCTAATAGGAATCCGTTAAACTTCAGTTATGCTTTAAATAAGCCGAATGTAAAGGCTATAAGTTGAACAAAATACTTAGGAAATAAAATTACGAACAACTTAAACTGGAAAGAACGCAAAGATAAGTTTGTGGGAAGACGAACCAAAGACTGCGTTTTGTTGGCAGAACACTCAGAAAATGTAAAAGATCTACTAAAGCGACTGCCAATACCTACGCTTGTCCATTATCTTTTGCTGGGCCCTGTGGGATCCTGACCAGATATGATTAACGGAGTAAATCGAGAAAGTTCAAAGATGAGCAACACGTTTTGTATTATCTACGATGAGGGGAGAGAGTGTCAAGGACATGATGCAGGATTTGGGTTGGACATCATTACAACAAAGGGGTTTCTCATTGCGGCTTGTTCTTCTCACGAAATTTCAGTCATCAACTTTCTCTTCCGAATGTCGACCTACGTAGGAAGAAACGATCATCATAGTAAAGTAAGTTAAATCAGAGCTCTCACAGAAAGACATAGGTGTTCATCTTCCCTCTCGCTGTGCAGTTTGGAATCAGTACGGAAGTCATGCTTCATCCGAACGAGAATCTAGCTTGTTATCTACTGCACCAACGTATTGTTAGTCGACTGCTTGTGCCGTGGTGTTTTGTATCCATTAAATCGTTGTGTCGTCGAGAGTCACCATTTTTAACGGTTTTGTTTTTGAAGATGAAATAACGAAATGACTCTAATGTTACAATATAAGATTAAGCAGTTACGTTAATTTCTTAGACAGTAGTTACCAATTACAATTACATCTGCATACGTTCTCTAAAAACCACTGTGAAGTAAATGATAGAGGGAACATAATAAAGTTCCATATATTACGATTTCTTCCCGGTCCAATCTTTGCATGGAGAGAAGGGTGTATGAATACTTAAATGAATCCGTGGGTAATGAAGCTAATTTCTTTTCTCGATTCCTACGGGAACGATCCGTAGTGGACTGAAGAATCCCACTAGATGCTCCTTGTTAATGTTTAAAAATTTTGTAAATAGGCTTTCTCGTGATAATTTTCAGCTATATTTAAGAGGACAATACTGCATTGCCCGCGTTATTCAGAAATACGATGCAATGTTCCTTCGGACATGCGTGCGACTACGGTCGCTGTGAAATTCATGAAATGCATTCGTAGTTGCAATTATACTGCTGATAGTTGTCCATATTTGCAACCGCGAATACATTTCTTGTATCTTGCAGGTATCCCTTCTCAGTGTTTTCAACATTTGCGTCCCGATCTCAAACAGACCTGTGACCATCAGTGCTACTCCACTTTGTATACGTTCAATATTCCCTGTTAATTCCATGTCGTAAGGGTCTCACACACATGAGCTACATTCCAAGACGGAACGCAGAGGTCACTTGTAATAAGTCTCCGCTGTAAAGTGACTGCATTTTCCCTGTGTCGTCCCAATGAATCGAAGTTCGTCATTTGCCTGACCTATGGTCGAGACTACGTGATGATACCTTTTCATATTCTTACAAACTATGTAGCCTCCCACTATAATTTTTTTCTGTGTGGATTTTAGCCTAAATTTGCCTCCCACGCTGTGAAAGACTACGTATTACCAAAACGATGTCCCCACAAACTGTTATCCAACTTAAACTAAACAGAATTTAACTTGAAATGAACTGTAACTGATTTGAATGCAACCTGTCTCATGTTATATGCGCTACTGAAGTAAAACAATTCTCTCGCCCTAATGAAAATTTCCACTTACCTCGCATCGTGAAAACATTGTAGCAGATTTCTCGAAAGCACAACAGCTAACAGCAAGCAGGAAGCTGCTCAGCTAGATTTCTTTTTCTCAATAAAATTGCCAACTGTAGCATACCACATGTGGTAAAGGTAATGATAAACAGTAGGATGGGGGTAGTAACTGTTCCTATGACATGATACTCCAAGACAACGATTTTAGAATGTAATACAGAGTAAAACTTCGCGTCATAGGTATGAATAATACGTTGCTTAACAAGCGAACAATGATTTAAGAAGGGTATAATATTAGTAGAGAATATCTATAAAATTCAAAAACCATTGTCAATTAATATGTTAATGCATGACTCAGGGACGTGGGGTGATCTTCTCTCAGCTCGATCGATTGATCCAAGTTAAATAGCTCGTAATAACCATTTTTCAAATTGAAGTTCGCAGTGTTGCAGTCTTACCTGAAACTTCTTCTCTGCAAAAAAAGCTAACATTATTCAACATTTATAGTCCTTTCGCTTTACAATATATACTGATATTCATCCTTGCTGTCTTTACATTAAATCTTTATTTATCTAACAGATACAATCACAAGTTAACACAGTAGTACTAAATACGTCCATCACCTACCACAATTCAACTAAGAATGTATCGGACTGCGCAGAGGCAAAGACTTTGTCACGACAAGACCACAGATCGTTTAACGATAAAGAAGTTGCTCTCTCTCTCTCTCTCTCTCTCTCTCTCTCTCTCTCTCTCTCTGACGTGCACATCTGTAATATACAAAAACCGAAATGACATGACCACTTTACAATTATTACATCCAGATACTTGTAGTAGCTGACAGATTCGAACTGTGAATCAAAGATTTCGTTATAAGATACTATGCTTTTTAGTTTCATGGACACCATACTTTTATATTTTTACACGTACAAGGAATGCAGCAGTCTCTGCGTAACTTCAAATCTTGTCTAAATTTCACTGAATGTTTCTGCAGATTTTTTCCAACACTACTTCACTGTAGAAAACTACATACACTGCGAAAAGTCAGAGATTTTATTAATGTTGTATGAGAATTCGTTAGTGTATACTATGAGCAACCGTTGTTCGAACACCTTTCCCTGGGTACGGTTAAAAGCTATTTCCACCTTTGTCGGCGACTATCTATACAACACAATACGCTACGTTCTGCTTAACGAGAAATCCTCAGTGCAATCAAAATATGTGTGATACTATATATGATAGTACTTTTGCTAATTAACGTTGCTGTGTTGCCGGGTCGAATGTTTTTCGGAAGTGAGGAAGCACAGTATCCATCCGATTTCCTTCGTACCTCACATTCAGGATGTCATGTGAAGAAAGACCAAGCTGCTTTTCACTTGATAGATGGTTTTGAAGCCCTTATTGATTGTCATGGAGAACATCATTCTTTCCGACAGTATGCTGCGCATAGAGCTCCACACCTGGCTATCGCAAAGTACTGGTCTCTTTAGAAGTTCGCAACTACAACTTCTTAAATTTTTCTCTAATATTTCTGGGGAACTCTGTACTGGCAAATGTACTGAAGGAAGTGAAAATGAGACGACGGTATGGCGTTATGGCACAGGGGTTTTCATCTGCGGTCGTTCGAGCGCCTGGTGCAAGTGTTTCTTCGGTGACTTGCGCGACTTAATGATGAATAGGAGATTAATATCTAAGCACTATGGGACTTAACATCTGAGGCATCAGTCCCCTAGACTTAGAACTACTTAAACGTAACTAACGTAAGGACATCATACACATCCATGTCCGAGGCAGGATCCGAACCAGCGACCGTAGCGGCAGCGAAGTTCCAAACGGAAGCGCCTAGAACCGCTCGGCCACAAGGACCGGCCCACAAGCTGAGGACAATCTCATAAAGCAACCAGAAACTATTGACTGCATTCGACCTGCCATGCATTCCATACATCTACATCTACATGATTACTGTACAATTCACATTTAAGTGCTTGGCAGAGGGTTCATCGAACCACAATCATACTATCTCTCTACCATTCCACTCCCGAACCACGCGCGGGAAAAACGAACACCTAAACCTTTCTGTTCGAGCTGTGATTTCTCTTATTTTATTTTGATGATCATTCCTACTTTTGTAGGTTGGGCTCAACAAAATATTTTCACATTCGGAATAGAATGTTGGTGACTGAAATTTCGTAAACACATCTCGCCGCGACGAAAAACGTCTTTGCTTTAATGACTTCCATCTCAACTCGCGTATAATATCTGCCACACTCTCTTCCCTATTACGTGTTAACACAAAACGAGCTGCCCTTTTTTGCACCCTTTCGATGTCCTCCGTCAATCCCACCTGGTAAGGATCCCACACCGCGCAGCAATATTCTAACAGAGGACGAACGAGTGTAGTGTAAGCTGTCCCTTTAGTGGACTTGTTGCATCTTCTAAGTGTCCTGCAATGAAACGCAACCTTTGGCTCGCCTTCCCCACAATATTATCTATGTGATCTTTCCAACTGAAGTTGTTCGTAATTTTAACACCCAGGTACTTGGTTGAATTGACAGCCTCGAGAATTGTACTATTTATTGAGTAATCGAATTCCAACGGATTTCTTTTGGAACTCATGTGGATCACCTCACACTTTTCGTTATTTAGCGTTACCTGCCACCTGCCACACCATATAGCAATCTTTTCTAAATGGCTTTGCAACTGATACTGGTCTTCGGATGACCTTTCTAGACGGTAAATTACATCATCATCTGCGAACAACCTAATAGAACTGCTCAGATTGTCATCCAGGTCATATATGTAGATCAGGAACAGCAGAGGTCCCAGGACGCCTCCCTGGGGAACACCTGATATCACTTCAGTTTTACTCGATGATTTGCCGTCTATTACTACGAACTGTGACCTTCCTGACAGGAAATCACGAATCCAATCGCACAACTGAGACGATACCCCATAGGCCCGCAGCTTGATTAGAAGTCGCTTGTGAGGAACGGTGTCAAAAGCTTTCCGGAAATCTAGAAATACGGAATCAACTTGAGATCCCCTGTCGATAGCGGCCATTACTTCGTGCGAATAAAGAGCTAGCTGCGTTGCACTAGAACGATGTTTTCTGATACCATGCTGATTACATATCAATAGATCGTTCCCTTCGAGGTGATTCATAATGTTTGAATACAGTATATGCTCCAAAACCCTACTGCAAACCGACGTCAATGATGTAGGTCTGTAATTCGACGTTAACACTGACTCCACCTTACGAACAAAACCTAATGCATATCAGGGAAATCATAGAAACGAATTCAACAAGGAAATAACTTTCACAATAGCTACCTACGTCCTCACCAATAAAATTCCAAAATGCAACGCCTAGAATTGGAATACTATCAAATCTCACTTCTGATGAGTTACAGACTATAAATCCATCGACAACCATCATACAGTCTAAATGATTATGTTGGAAATCCTATAAAAGTATTGAACTGTCGGTGTGCCGTAAGTTGTGTTGTGACTTATCCTCACAGTACCTATCCTTACAGCTTACGTTCTATGGCCGCTTCTGACGGAACGAACCTCCGTGTCCATAGGCGGCGGTGCCCTGCAAGAATTGAGTATTTAAGGAGTAGCATATTCAGTGCAGTTGAGAGTCGCGTGAACGGGGAAACGCGAGTGCGGGTGGGGACCTCGGTTGACCGCGGCTTGTCAATACCATCAGTGGACCTGTGGCCGTGACGTAAAGGCGGAAGGGGCAGTGGGTTTCGCCAACCGCCCAACCTGCCCTGTGGTCTCTGTCTTGTAACATGTTGCTGGGCAAAGCTTCATAAGAAACACGATGTTGGGGCGACATAAGCGCAAAATAACTGACTGTAACGCTGAGCAATTTCTTGGTTCAACTCCTCCATTCTTCTCGTGTAGGACTGAAGTTTCGTAGACGTTGCCATTTCAGTGGTCATCGCTGAACGCCTATTCTTTCTCGTACTGCCCAGTTTCTGTACTGGCGATTAGCGCCTAAACTACATGGTTTATTATTATTATTGGTTGGTTGGTCGGCTGGGGCGAGGGGACCAAACGGCGAGGTCATCAGTTCCATCGCCTTCTGGAAGGATGGGGAAGGACGTCTGCCGTGCCCTTTCGAAGGAAGCGATTTAGGGTAATCATGGAGAACCTAAATGGGGATGGCAGGTTTGAAACGTCGTTCTCCCGAATGCGAATCCTGTGTGCTAAACACTGCGCCACTTCGCTCGGCATTATTATTATCATTATTATTATCGGTAGAGTACCTTTAAGCATAGTCAGTCTCGGTGGAACGCAGTTGCAGCAGTGTAAGAGCAATTAGCTTATTTGTGTTTTAGTTCTCTTCTCTGTCTCACTTGTTGAATGAGAGCTTTTTCTATTTTGCTCGTTTACTATCCAAGTTATTATAAGATTCAGTATTTCATATCCAGCTTGTTTTGTAATTTCGTTTTTTGATGTTTAATGGAACCTGCTGAGTCGTTGCTGGCAGATTAGCCTAATGTATTGCGCTCATCAAATACAGCTCGTATTAACACATTATTGATCCATGCTCAGATGATATGTTAACACTGTTGCATGATTCTTCGTGGGTCTTAGCACAGCTGACACACTGAAACACATTTAATACGCTACTTTAGTGTAAAATAAAAAAATACAATAATAACAATATTTGTAGCACAGTGATTGAACTATAAAGTCGCATTAACTATTTTCTGCATTAAAATTTTTGGTCAAGTCATAAATTTCAAGTTCCATTTGTCAAATATCGACAATACTGCAGGAAGTCTCGACTTAGCCAATTGATTACATATATTGTCTTGTGTGTCAGTCAAGCTGACTTAGAACATAAGACTATATCTGTAATAGTTTTGAATATGCTATATTTAATGCTATTGGTGGTTGTGTACTGACTTGGTCGGTGCGTCATGATTAGAAATTATTCTCTCCATTGGGCGTTTAACCAAAAGATAGTGAATTCCTAAACAGTTCTCAGAATAATAATTTGGGCCGTTGCTGATTGCAGTCAGACCGAAACTGTTGCTTTCTTTCGATGAAAATTTATGCTACAACTATATTATAAGATTAGTGTTCTTTGTATTGTTTGTTCTGTTCTTTAGTATTAAAGTTGTTCTCGTAGGTTCTTTCTACGTTTACTATCTTGGTGAAAGTCTTGAGTACTGTCGATCTGCTGTATCGAACGGTTATTTAGCCAAAATATAAAAGGCCTTCCGCTGTCTGCTGTTAGTAAACACTTGTAACATTACGACCACAGACTCTTTTGATGAATACAAGTAATATATGAAACTTCCTGCCAGATTTAAACTGTGTGCCGACCGAGACTCGAACTCGGGACCTTTACCTTTGGCGGGTAAGTGCTCTACCGACTGAGCTACCCAAGCACGACTCACGCCCCGACCTCACAGCTTTACTTCTGCCGGTAGCTCACCTACTACCTTCCAAACTTTACAGAAGCTCTCCTGCGAACCATGCAGAACTAGCACTCCTGAAAGAAAGGATATTGCGGAGACATGGCTTAGCCACAGCCTGGGGGATGTTTCCAGAATGAGATTTTCACTCTGCAGCGGAAGTTTCATATCAGCGCACACTCCGCTGCAGAGTGAAAATCTCATTCTGGAAACATCCCCCAGGCTGTGGCTAAGCCATGTCTCCGCAATATCCTTTCTTTCAGGAGTGCTAGTTCTGCAAGGTTCGCAGGAGAGCTTCTGTAAAGTTTGGAAGGTAGGAGACGAGGTACTGGCAGAAGTAAAGCTGTGAGTACCGGACGTGAGTCGTGCTTCGGTAGCTCAGTTGGTAGAGCACTTGCCCGCGAAAGGCAAAGGTCCCGAGTTCGAGTCTCGGTCGGGCACGCAGTTTTAATCTGCCAGGAAGTTTCATATCAGCGCACACTCCGCTGCAGAGTGAAAATCTCATTCTGGAAACAAGTAATATATGTTTCAAGCTTCTGCCACTAGCCTCAAACATAGAGATATTAGTTATTCGGAGATATTTTAAATTCAATTCTTAAAGAAGTTTATTGCAGATGTAATGAAATTACGTTTATAATTGTATGAGGGTTGCAATAATTAAGGACTGTATGAATTTTTGCTTTTTTTCGTAGTTTTGGGATTATATTTGAGAATAGTAGACTGTTTCGGCAAGGATTTCTGTCTCTCCTCTAGCTTGAAAGTGTTCTAATTTCTTCGTCCGGTATACTATATATCACCTCCAAGGCAGCAGATTTCCTTTACTTATTTTAATATACGTGGTGCTGGGCGCATGAAACAAAAAAGAAAGAAATTTTATAAGTGGAAAGTTAGTAAAGGGGATATCTGTCGGTGCTACAACTGCACACACCTCAAACTCCCCTTCCCCCACTCCCATGTTAATGGACAGGGTCAATTTCGTATCTCCAAATGGGGCCCCCCATTTTGTTGCATATCATGATTCTAAGTCGCAAAATACGTGCAGTTTTCTCAACCCCGTTGTTTTACATTCGTCGTCGATGGAACTGTAATCGATTGATATCAACTGTTCCGGTTTCTACAGTTAGGAACCAATGCATTTGATTCTCCATTTCATTTACCACGTAAATGTGAAAATTTGTATTCTAATGATGATAGTAATGTTCAGAACTTGTTTTAGTGTTGCAAATTTGATTGTACAGAACAATATGGTTAACCATTTCATTGTATGGTAAGAAAACTACGTTAAGTGTAATCCAGGGAACACTATGCGGATGTAATAGTTTCTCGTTCCTATTAGGATACTTGTTATTGGTGAATCCCCTTGCCTCAAACCACTCGGGTACTTGACTGCGGTGATGCCCTCTTGCATCTCACCATAGGGATGCCTGATTTCGCTGAGTATCTATGGCAGGTGCGCCTCTCACAGTCACCTCTTGGTCGATTTACATTATTACAACGGTTATACCTAGTGGTTATAATTAAACTTTCCCTATTTGACACGTTAAAACCCGGAAACTAATTACCATACCAGTAACAAACTTGGTAGCATTAATTTCCAGAGTATGGGATGCTCAATTTCCATGCGGCACAGAGTCGCCGTCCAATTCCAACTATTGCCACGAGGTGCCGTGATCAGTCATTGTGATTCGTAGTCTCACACATCTGAATCAGTCGCAGAGCACTTGTTGACGTGTCAGCACGAACTTGGGGATTCATTGGTGAAGCTCTGCACTTGGTGAATATCGCCAGCCGAACGGATTACGGAAGGCCCCTATTTGTCCACCTGCTGTCCTCAGCGATGAGAGTCGCTTCTGCCTTGGTGCCAATGATGGTCGTATGCGTGTTTGGCGCCGTGCAGGTGAGCGCCACAATCAGGACTGCATACGACCGAGGCACACAGGGCCAACACCCGGCATCATGGTGTGGGGAGCGATCTCCTACACTGGCCGTACACCACTGGTGATCGTCGAGGGGACACTGAATAGTGCACGGTACATCCAAACCGTCATCGAACCCATCGTTCTACCATTCCTAGACCGGCAAGGGAACTTGCTGTTCCAACAGGACAATGCACGTCCGCATGTATCCCGTGCCACCCAACGTGCTCTAGAAGGTGTAAAGTCAACTACCCTGGCCAGCAAGATCTCCGGATCTGTCCCCCACTGAGCATGTTTGGGACTGGATGAAGCGTCGTCTCACGCGGTCTGCACGTCCAGCACGAACGCTGGTCCAACTGAGGCGCCAGGTGGAAATGGCATGGCAAGCCGTTCCACAGGACTACATCCAGCATCTCTACGATCGTCTCCATGGGAGAATAGCAGCCTGCATTGCTGCGAAAGGTGGATATACACTGTACTAGTGCCGACATTGTGCATGCTCTGTTGCCTGTGTCTATGTGCCTGTGGTTCTGTCAGTGTGATCATGTGATGTATCTGACCCCAGGAATGTGTCAATAAAGTTTCCCCTTCCTGGGACAATGAATTCACGGTGTTCTTATTTCAATTTCCAGGAGTGTATATCAGCTAACTGTCCGACTGGAAATCCCGCTGAGAGGTATATCCACGAGCTAGGCCGACTTTGCCGTACCTATTTCCACCACAACCATAGGGCATGGGGCAAAAATGTAGCAGAATTTGAGAGAATTATGAACACCTTGAGACATGAGTCTACGGGATTTTCTCCAGAGGAAATCCTGTTAGATGACAGAAGTAAAAGTTTAGTGGAAGAGATAATCAAATTTCCTCCAGAGATTTACATTAGTATTGGTGTGAAAAAAGATCGTTTGCGAGAAATAATGAAGCTAAAAACCGATGCTCGCATACGTCGTCATGACGCTAAAGCACGATTTGCTAAGTTTGCAATCGGAGTCTTACTACTTGTAAAAGCTCATGAGAAATCGAGCAAGATAGACAATGAAATCTCTAAATTTAAGTTTGTTTATAATGGACCATATAATGTCATTGGTATACCTCACACAAATGCTTATTGCTAAGAGTATCCAAGCTCTGGAAAACTATTAGGTATACGGAACATTGTAGACTTGAAATTGTACCAACTAAGCATTGATTAATACCACAGAATGGGTAATTTGTACGGTATGTAAATTTTGAGTGTAAGATTTAAGGATTTGCCAGGTTGCCATGCTTTTGCTTGACCAAGAGGTCATTAAAGAAGTTGTAATTAATAAGTAATTAATTTTGATTAAATGATTTAAGAGTAACTGTTTATTAATCAATTGAAAAAACCAAGCTGCTAGTTTAAGTTTTCAGTTGAGTCACAGTAGATTAAGGAATGTAAATATGCTTTTGTAACTAGCTGTAAGATTTCATGAATACATGTTTACTAGACACTGCCGATGTGCTTAGATGCTGTTTTATGTTTCAGACTACTACATGTGTGTGATGATGGACAGTGTTGAGTGATCCACTGTGACAGTGTTAATGGACTCCTGGAGATTACTCGGGAGTGAGTTTTTCCGAAAGAATTCAGTGAAACGAACATTCTGGAAATGCCGTTACACAGGCGAGTGAGATAAAACGTGCCGCACAGGTGGGCGCAACAATACTGGCAAGGCGGAGACACTGTCGGCTCTTGTGCTGCTCTCGGCATTCTTTGTACTTGCGAGTACGGAAAGCGGAGTTGTTTTTTTCCCGGACAGCTGATGTAAAAGAATTCTGCTGTCAATATTTATGTTTTTTCCGATCTTGTTTAGCGTTAAGTGGACTCTAATGACGAGAATATTAATTATCTAAAGGTTATATACAAATGTGCATTCTATGTAATTAATTATTAATTTGCGTATTTTGATCTACCTGTTTTTATGATTATGTACTCTGTTTAATTTTGTAGATAGTATTCCATTTCTTGAAACTGTCAGGAATTTTGCTGATTTTAGAATAGCTAAACCATTTTCTATATTTTCTATGAATTTTAATATCTCATCAACCTGTTTTGTTTTTTATAAGATGACAGAGTGGAATAAGGTTAGTAGTGTCTCCACTCAATTATTATGGTCTAAAAATTGGTTTATGGTTAATTAGCCTAATGCTACATTTTCTTGATGTTTTGAGCATATGCATTTCTGCTGTTTGTTTTCCCTTCTTGGGACATTTTCTGAGCCTGTTTAGGTTACACGAACATCCTTAGACAATGTGGGCATGTGTAACGCCGAAATATCCTCCTCTTTCCATCTATTGTACTATAAATTTTTTCCTTATTTTGTTACCTGAAGATATAACATTATATATATGCGTTTATGTCGATGTATAATTGGTTTGTTTTGAAAATATTATTTGTATCTACACTGGGTCTGGCCTAGGGAAAACTATGCTATCGAACGATTACATCGATAGGTCGTGTGGAGAACCAAAGTGTTTAGGATCTTTGGCAGTGTTAACTCTGCCGCATGGAGCACGGGCAGAAGGAGTCTGGCTGGAGTAGATCGGTGGAGCAGGTGTGTTGTGTGATGCTCCCGCAAGTTGCCGCGCTTTCAGGGTTGGGAAACATGTATTTGCGCTTGACTTGCTATGATAGTTTCTGACATGGTGTCGCGGACGGGAAGCATTAGCTGGTGCACATCAAGAACCCGTTTCGCCTGGTGACAGTATCGAGAAGAAGGAGCAGCAACATCCAGATTCTGCAACAGTGACAGCCGACAATGAGTGACTGTCGCCACCTCCTCGACCGACGACTTCAAACCTTCAATCAATCAACCAACAAGGAAGACTGGAAGCACATAAAGTTTCAGAACTTTATGGCAGACCTCAGCGTTTAAAATTGTCCCATTTCCCTCACAAAATTACAGCAACTTAGCATGAACCTTTGTTGCTCATTGTCCCAATTTCATTACCAAGCAGGGTCCCTTCCTTTTCTGGAATGAACCCGAGTGTCGTCCAAATTCAAACGCCTGCATTAAAGTAGTATCATTCCAGTTCACTGCTTTAATTTCAAAGTTCAGTTAAAGTATGCATAGCTGGCTACAATATTTAGATTACACAAGCACAAATTAAGAGTGCGAGATTTGTTACCATATTTTGGCTTACCTGTGACTGTAGCTGAGCTTGGTATGTACTAATTTTTACTATTGGTAATTGTTCAGAATCATTTAATTCAAGTTTTGAGTTAAATCTATTATTTCTAAATTGCGTAGATTCAAGTAGCTTTTGAAATGATTGTTGAGGTAGCCTAAGACTAACCTTATTTTATTGAATTTCGTAGTGCTTCAGAAACAAAGCTCACTATTAATTTCAGTCACTAAATTAACTTTCGATTTTCCGGTTTTATTAATTCTTTTGCTAAATTGAGTCAGAGTGTAGCGAAATTTATTACTTCTGACAAACATTCAGTTTTCACACAACACGTGTCAACCTTCAGTTGCCACACCTTTAGTTCTAATTATATGTGGATTAATCTTTCATTTTCAGTTATTATAGTAGTTGTCCATAGGACTGGCGACCGTAATTTCCCTCAAATCTCAAATTTCTAATTAACGCCAATTATTTGTTAATGTAACGACCGCACATTTACTTTCTTTATTAATTTTACCCTTTTCTCAAAAATAATTTCCGCCAATTTCATTTGCATTTTTACTTTCATTTAGATGTAACCCTTTCCTCCCTCTTTACCGACAAATTAACTTCGGTGACGATTGCTTTTCCCAACTGTCCATTAGGTGCACGCAGTTTAGTTTTTCACTGTCATTAAGGTCGATAAGGGGGAGGTTACAAATTAACCAGCAGGTATGGCGCAATAACTCCACTAACTTGCAATTCTTTTAGTTCAGCAGTGACTTTGTCCCGTAATGCAATGGGAACAGTTATGGACTGGCAACATTTCGGCTGAGCATTGTCTTTCAGAATAGTATGTGCAAGAAAATTGTTAGCCTTGGCTAAATCTTCACAAAAGAGTTCTGGGAATTCTTTAGCAAACTAGTTACACTGTATTTTTCTTTGAAGGCAGACACTGACAACACATTTTCCTGAATGTTAAGGCCAAACAAATCAAAAGAATCAAGACCAAATATGTTCCCATACTCGCGTGATTGTAGCACTGTAAACTTCACTGTCCACGTATGTGAGCGATACCTGGTAGGCAATGTATATTTTCCGAGAATGCTGAAATCTTCTCCATTTTAAGTCGTCAGTTGCGTGCTAGTTTTAGACAGGCGAGCGGAGCCTAACAGTTCATATGTATAACAATTGAGCAATGTGACAGAGGCACCCGTGGTCCAACTGAAATTTTACACGTTTCCCACAAATACGTAAATGGACAAAACGTTTGTCTAACTGGCGTATCACTATAGGGACTGTTCGCGTGCCAGTTTTGCGAATTCCTGTTGCAGACTTTGAAGAAACTGTATTAGTGACATGGGCCTTGTGACTAGAGTTTTGTGAGCGGACCGAATTCTTATGTTTGTTTTATTGCAAACATACGGATTGTACATGTCCTTTCCCACCACAAGCGTAAAACTGACCTAGTCGGGAGGGGCGATCTTGGCGTTTGTGCCGTGAGTAACACCGAGGGCCAGACTTACGTTCGCCAGTGTATCCACCTGTTACGCGGACTGCTTACGCGTCATGGAGAGGTGTTGTTTACTTGGTGTGGCTAGCGCAAGCTGCTGCCGACGCCGAATAGGCCAATCGCAAACCACGGATTCAACACATCAGATAGCTGGCTGTCAAATTTTTCAGCTGACAGGGCACCTGAAACATGTTGTTCTTGTTGTTGTTGTGGTCTTCAGTCCTGAGACTGGTTTGATGCAGCTCTCCATGCTACTCTATCCTGTGCAAGCTTCTTCATCTCCCAGTACCTACTGCAACCTACATCCTTCTGAATCTGCTTAGTGTATTGATCTCTTGGTCTCCCTCTACGATTTTTACCCTCCACGCTGCCCTCCAATGCTAAATTTGTGATCCCTCGATGCCTCAGAACATGTCCTACCAACCGATCCCTTCTTCTAGTCAAGTTGTGCCACAAACTTCTCTTCTCCCCAATCCTATTCAATACCTCCTCATTAGTTACGTGATCTACCCACCTTATCTTCAGCATTCTTCTGTAGCACCACATTTCGAAAGCTTCTATTCTCTTCTTGTCCAAACTAGTTATCGTCCATGTCTCACTTCCATACATGGCTACACTCCATACAAATACTTTCAGAAACGACTTCCTGACACCTAAATCTATATTCGATGTTAACAAATTTCTCTTCTTGAGAAACGCTTTCCTTGCCATTGCCAGTCTACATTTTATATCCTCTCTATTTCGACCATCATCGGTTATTTTACTCCCTAAATAGCAAAACTCCTTTACTACTTTAAGTGTCTCATTTCCTAATCTAATTCCCTCAGCATCACCCGACTTAATTTGACTACATTCCATTATCCTCGTTTTGCTTTTGTTGATGTTCATCTTATATCCTCCTTTTAAGACACTGTCCATTCCGTTCAACTGCTCTACCAAGTCCTTTGCTGTCTCTGACAGAATTACAATGTCATCGGCGAACCTCAAAGTTTTTACTTCTTCTCCATGAATTTTAATACCTACTCCGAATTTTTCTTTTGTTTCCTTTACTGCTTGCTCAATATACAGATTGAATAACATCGGCGAGAGGCTACAACCCTGTCTCACTCCTTTCCCAACCACTGCTTCCCTTTCATGCCCCTCGACTCTTATAACTGCCATCTGGTTTCTGTACAAATTGTAAATAGCCTTTCGCTCCCTGTATTTTACCCCTGCCACCTTCAGAATTTGAAAGAGAGTATTCCAGTCAACATTGTCAAAAGCTTTCTCTAAGTCTACAAATGCTAGAAACGTAGGTTTGCCTTTTCTTAATCTTTCTTCCAAGATAAGTCGTAAGGTCAGTATTGCCTCACGTGTTCCAACATTTCTACGGAATCCAAACTGATCTTCCCCGAGGTCGGCTTCTACCAGTTTTTCCATTCGTCTGTAAAGAATTCGCGTTAGTATTTTGCAGCTGTGACTTATTAAACTGATAGTTCGGTAACTTTCACATCTGTCAACACCTGCTTTCCTTGGGATTGGAATTATTATATTCTTCTTAAAGTCTGAAGGTATTTCACCTGTCTCATACATCGTGCTCACCAGATGGTAGAGTTTTGTCATGACTGGCTCTCCTGAGGCCATCAGTAGTTCTAATGGAATGTTGTCTACTCCCGGGGCCTTGTTTTGATTCAGGTCTTTCAGTGCTCTGTCAAACTCTTCACGCAGTATCTTATCTCCCATTTCATCTTCATTTACATCCTCTTCCATTTCCATAATATTGTCCTCAAGTACATCGCCCTTGTATAAACCCTCTATACACTCCTTCCACCTTTCTGCTTTCCCTTCTTTGCTTAGAACTGGGTTGCCATCTGAGCTCTTGATATTCATACAAGTGGTTCTCTTCTCTCCAAAGGTCTCTTTAATTTTCCTGTAGGCAGTATCTATCTTACCCCTAGTGAGACAAGCCTCTACATCCTTACATTTGTCCTCCAGCCATCCCTGCTTAGCCATTTTGCACTTCCTATCGATTTCATTTTTGAGACGTTTATATTCCTTTTTGCCTGCTTCATTTACTGCATTTTTATATTTTCTCCTTTCATCAATTAAATTCAATATTTCTTCTGTTACCCAAGGATTTCTATTAGCCCGCGTCTTTTTACCTACTTGATCGTCTGCTGCCTTCACCACTTCATCCCTCAGAGCTACCCATTCTTCTTCTACTGTATTTCTTTCCCCCATTCCTGTCAATTGTTCCCTAATGCTCTCCCTGAAACTCTCTACAACCTCTGGTTCTTTCAGTTTATCCAGGTCCCATCTCCTTAAATTCCCACCTTTTTGCAGTTTCTTCAGTTTCAATTTGCAGTTCATAACCAATAGATTGTGGTCAGAATCTACATCTGCCCCAGGAAATGTCTTACAATTTAATACCTGGTTC
Source organism: Schistocerca cancellata (assembly GCF_023864275.1). NCBI lineage: Eukaryota > Metazoa > Arthropoda > Insecta > Orthoptera > Acrididae > Schistocerca > Schistocerca cancellata. The sequence goes on along the minus strand of NC_064628.1, from coordinate 312,035,470 downwards.
CTAAATCTCTGTCTTACCATTATATAATCTATCTGAAACCTGTCAGTATCTCCAGGCTTCTTCCATGTATACAGCCTCGTTTCATGATTCTTGAACCAAGTGTTAGCTATGATTAAGTTATGCTCTGTGCAAAATTCTACAAGGCGGCTTCCTCTTTCATTCCTTCCCCCCAATCCATATTCACCTACTATGTTTCCTTCTCTCCCTTTTCCTACTGACGAATTCCAGTCACCCATCACTATTAAATTTTCGTCTCCCTTCACTACCTGAATAATTTCTTTTATCTCGTCATACATTTCATCTATTTCTTCATCATCTGCAGAACTAGTTGGCATATAAACTTGTACTACTGTAGTAGGCATAGGCTTTGTGTCTATCTTGGCCACAATAATGCGTTCACTATGCTGTTTGTAGTAGCTAACCCGCACTCCTATTTTTTTATTCATTATTAAACCTACTCCTGCATTACCCCTATTTGATTTTGTATTTATAACCCTGTAATCACCTGACCAAAAGTCTTGTTCCTCCTGCCACCGAACTTCACTAATTCCCACTATATCTAACTTTAACCTATCCATCTCCATTTTTAAATTTTCTAACCTACCTGCCCGATTAAGTGATCTGACATTCCACGCTCCGATCCGTAGAACGCTAGTTTTCTTTCTCCTGATAACGACGTCCTCTTGAGTAGTCCCCGCCCGGAGATCCGAATGGGGGACTATTTTACCTCCGGAATATTTTACCCAAGAGGACGCCATCATCATTTAATCATACAGTAGAGCTGCATGTCCTCGGGAAAAATTACGGCTGTAGTTTCCCCTTGCTTTCAGCCGTTCGCAGTACCAGCACAGCAAGGCCGTTTTGGTTAATGTTACAAGGCCAGATCAGTCAATCATCCAGACTGTTGCCCCTGCAACTACTGAAAAGGCTGCTGCCCCTCTTCAGGAACCACATGTTTGTCTGGCCTCTCAACAGATACCCCTCCGTTGTGATTGCACCTACGGTACGGCCATCTGTATCGCTGAGGCACGCAAGCCTCCCCACCAACGGCAAGGTCCATGGTTCATGGGGCGGACCTGAAACATACTAATTTACTATTTGCACTGCTTGCTGAAATGATGGATCAGACTGTTGCAAAATCTGTTCTCTGTATTTGACATCAGGTACACTGTACACGATCGCTTCACGCAACATAACATCTGAATATGAAACACCGGAAGCACATTTGAATATGCATTTCCTTGTCATACCCAGCAAATCAGTTACCCACTCGCGATAAGTTTGTTCTGACAATTTTTTGCAATGAAATAATTGATATCTAGCTGCTACCACATTCACTTCTTGGTCATAATAGTTAGTTAGTGACTGTACCACCTGTTCATAATTAAGTTCACTCGGAGTGGAAGTAGGAAATAACTTCTGAGTTAAACAGAACACTGTACTTCCTACCGTTGATAATAGGCAGTCAAGTTTCACAGTACCTGGTTCGTTATGAGATATTATGTGTGCCTCGAAATGGTTTAACAACTCCGGTTATTCCTCTTCTTTTTCACGAAATTGTGGAAAAGGTCATCTAGCAGCAGTAGTAGGTGGTGGTTGTTCCGTCGGGTGCACAGCGTTGCCCAGTAGCTGCTGCTCCGTGTTGAGCTGTGTAGATATCTGCTGCGTCTGGAACTGAAACATGTGCGCTACCTGTGTGGCATTTAACACTTGCAGCTATGATGCGTGCGCAGGTGATGGGATGGTCGGGCTGGTCCTATTGGAAGAAACACATGCAACAAACAAACAAGGCTTGCAAAACTGGGACAAAAGCAAAGAAAATATCTGTAATGCCTACCTGAAAACGAGGCTTAGAAAAACGGTATGATACTGTTTAAGCAAGTAAACGCCCCCGCAAAGAAAAGACAAGAGGGCATTAAGGCACCAGCAAAACAGAAGAATTCCGTGCCCGTCAGGCACTGGGTTCGTCATAAAACTCGTCTCCATTGTGGTGTCCTGCTCACTCGTCTCTTATGTGGTGCCTAAAGGATGCTGCTTTCTCGGATAACTATACAGAAATTCAAGCAAATCACTTTAATGGTTTTTATTACAATAAAGTAGATTGATAGTAGTTAGATTTGGGTCGCAACCAAATGGCCACATGCAAATAATAAATGTCCTTCGCTACATGTAACGTAATTTCCACAAGCTCACATTCATCAGTAATGACGGCTCTTCTAGTACCTCTAGTACCTATCTTCTAGTGTGCGGGTCTACTAATGCCTGTCTGCTGCTATCCGGCCGAGGCTGGCGGGAGCAGCGCTTATATTCTCTTCAGACAGAGGCCTCTCCAGTCCTGGTGGGCTCCTAGTCGGCGTACTATTGGCCTTCTCTGCTCTTGCGTTCTTCGTCTTCGTGCCGGCGCTTGTAGTTACGCTGGACCAATTAATCTCATTCCTGCTGTTTTAGAACACTTTCGTCATTCTTTTTATTATTCTGAATCCATATTTTGTACCCATTAGGCCATTCAGTTGAAAAGTTTCGTCCCCATGTTCACAGACAATAGCTATGTCATGAAGCATTGAAATAGCATATAACCTTTCACCACGCGTTTTAAACTAACTTACGTTCTTTTAATTCATTCCCTGCTCTTTCGACATACGGGCTGAACAACAGGGAAGGACCTCCATCCCTGGCTATGTCCTTTTTAATCCAAACATTTTTTCTCTTGCTCCTCGTTCCTTCTTGTTCTCTTACGGTACTCGTATGTAAGTTGTACTGCCCTTCATTGCCTACAGAGTACATCAATTACTATGAGTATTTTTCACACCTTGCACAACATTACATTATACAATGCTTTTTCTACATCAACAACAGCTTTGAAAGTGGCATGATTTTTCGTAACTCTTGCTACCAGTATCAAACGTTATATGAGAACTGACTCTGTGGTGCCCTTGCTTTTTCCAAACCCAAACCGTATCAATTATTATTGTCAGACATTCGTAAATATAAACTATCTCTTTGTGCTATATCACTTGCATTTGTGTGTCCTTGATATCTTTTGCATTCTTTCGAACGTCCAATGTCAAGTTTCTAGTCGCATATATCACATGCGCAAATCTGGATGATCATTTCTTTGCAACTTCACCCAATCATTTTAGAAACTCTGCAGGAATATTACTTATCGTCTTTGTCTTATTTGATAGCAAGTCTTATAAGGCTCTGTCAAGTTCTGGCTCTAATATATGATGCTCTGTACAGTATCTGATACTCAGGAATCAGTGGAAGTAGTAGCGGTGACAGTAGGTGACTAAAATTATGAAATTTAAATTCACACAACTATCTGACTTGGTGTCAGTTAACATGTCGAAATTACGTTGTACAATATTGTATTTCCTCGCTGGTTGCGTGTGAGCCATGCGTGGCTCGTGATCCCGCCATCATGTATTTTACACCCTGTTTTTAACGTACTTCCACCTCATCACGTTAATTTAAATTACTACTGTCACTGAGTTGTTCCTTTGCCTGCCCGTGAGTGGCGTTAGCGACGTGTATCGATATATCCCCTCTCGTAGTATCTTTGCTCGACTGCTATTATTTCCCGGTCGTTGTCTGTCGTATGAGCCTCCATCTGATACCTCTTCCTATCGCCCTATACGTCTCACCTCGTTGTTCAGAAAGCTCTTGGAATCCATCCTTACCCGGCGCATCCATCACCACCTCCATCTCGTCCCCAACACCCAATGTGGCTTTCGACCTTCCTTCTCTGCCGTTGACCAAATATTACGCCTCACTCATCTCCTCTCCCTCCAGATTAACACCTGTCGCTCATCCATTTGTTCTCCCTCGACCTCGGAAAGGCTAAAGACCGTGTCTGGCATCCCAGTTTCCTGTTTAAACTCCAGACCTACGCCCTTCCTGTCAACTACGTCCGTCTGATTGCCTCCTTCCTCTCCCGCCGCCCCTCTTATGTTACCATCCATAACGCCAATTCCCATACCTTCTACCCTTCTGCAGGTGTGCCCCAGGGCTCTGTCCTCTCTCCTCTCCTCTACCTCCTGTACACTGCAGATATGCCCCAACCCCTCCCCCTCCAGTACACCTCCTGCAGTATGCCGATGACACTGCATTCCTTGCTCCCGCTCCTACCGTCTGACGATCCCAACGCCTTCTCCAGAATCACCCTGACCTTTCTGCCACATGGTGTAACCAGTGGCTCCTGAAAGTCAATCCTTCCAAGACCCAGGCAATCTTCATAGGTCGTACCACTCGCTCCTTCGGGCTCCTTGATTTCTCCCTTATCATCTGCACCCATCCTATCCGCCTCTACCACACTCTCACCTACCTTGGCCTCACCATTGACGGTGATCTCACCTTGATCCCTCATCTCCGCTCTATCCAATCCAAAGCCCACAACTGCGTCCAACTCGTGAAACTCTTCTCTGACAGGACAAGGTGGTTGAACCCCTCTACCATGCTACACACCTGCAAATCCTTAATCTGTCGCATCCTCTGTTATGCCAGTTCCATTTGGATAACCACCCCCCCCCCTTAATTCTATGTCCCTCCAGATCCTCGAGCGCAATGCAGTCCATCTCACCTTCCCTATAAGCCTTCTGTCTCCCACCCAGATCCTCTATGACCTTATTCCTTTCCCCCATCTGCTCCTATTCCTTGAACATATTCCCATACTCTACACTTCTTGCCACCTTGATCCCCCTCATCCCCTGGTTGCTCCTCTCCTCCCCAACCCCCGCCCTCTGCCGCAACTTCATTGTTGCATCCCCCCTGCCCTCCACCTCTACACCCTTCATCTCCTTTCCCAAGGTGGCTTCGTCGACTCCCCCTCCCAGATGATGCCCTCTCTCCCCCCCATTTGTCCCTCCTATCAACTCTGATCCTCACCTCCCCCTCCCTTCCTCTGTCCTTTTTGTGGGCTCCCTCTCCCCCACCTCCATCATGTTTTTACCCCGCCTATTCTTTCTCTGCCTCCCTTCTGTGCCCCGAGTCCTTTTGCCATTCTCTCCTCTGCCTTTCCCCATTCCCTCTCGCATCTGCCCTGCCCCCACCCCTTACGAGTCCTCTCCCTCCATCGTTCCCCCCACCTTCGCTGTCCTTGTCCTTCCCCCTTTATTTCCCCTCATCTGTCCAGGTCCATCCACCTCCCCCCATCTGACCTTGGCTGTGGTGTGTTATCTTCATGCCGACTTTTTAGTGCTGTGTTTCCAGTGAGCGTTCAGTGTGGTGTGTCTTTTCCGAAGTGTTGTGAACGGAAATCGAACTGTCGCTGGGTTTGATTTTCATATCTCATGCGATCAGAAACCAGACTGTCGCCGAATTTTTTAATTGTCTGTCTACTATTTTACCTGTCTGCTTCCTGTATATTTAATTACCATCGTCAACCCTTTGTTTTTCCGCCTTTTACAATTTAAGTCACCATTTTATCGGCTGCTTTTATTGTTTCTTATCTTTTTCTTATGTTTTCTAAATTCTGTAGCCTGAAGAGCAGCATACAAAGCTGCTGCGAGCCGGGAAATCAAAATTCGATAAAGGAAAAAAATCTGTCGTAAGGAGTTCGGGTCGCGAGTTCGGGCTGCTAGTTGGAACGCGTCTGGAGCGCAGTCCGGGCCTGCCAGTCGGGGAGTTGCAATGCGGCACTAATGCAGTCGGTTTGGAGTAATGAGGTCTGTGTCGACATAGCTCGCTTGACCATTGCCGCCACGCATCCCTTGAGCTGGGCCACGGTCTTGGTAGATCGTCGGTCGGTCGTCCTACTTGACGACGCGTTTTGGTTCGCCGATCGTTTATGGGTCGGCTGTGTGTGTGTGCATCGACTCCCGATTTGTCTTCGTGCGTGCTTAGTTACTGTTGGGTATCGTTCAAGTCTTTGTGCAAGTGTTTGTCAAACTGTGTGTGTAGTTGATGGGATTTCCACTGACAACCTGTTTTAATTATTGTCCGCTTACTGGCTCTGAGAGGTCGGTCGTCTTATCGAGCGACGTGTAAGTGGTTCTCTCAGCGCTTCTGGGCCCCTTCAATTACCATCTTCTGGAACTTGGGTCAGTCCTTTCCTGGTGCAGGGATGTCGGTTAGCCAGTGGGCGTGTTTCCTCTGCATGGTTGGGTCCGAGCCAGTATTTCTGCCGTCTTGTGTCTGGCAGTGAGTGGGAGACGCACCAGAAGTGCAGCCGCGTCGGAGCAGCAGTCGCTGACGGACCAGCGAGGAGTCGGTCGGTTGCTGTGGACCTGGGAAGGTATCTCAACGCGGTGCAGTTGATTGGGCCCGCTGCCGGTCCCTGCGCAGTGTAGAAGCGTGCATGGAGCTGTCGGATCCCTACGAGCTTCTTGGTTCACCGACCCAGGACGTCAAATTTGAGTGGCACCCAAGTCACGTCCACCCATGTTGTGTGGTTCGTTTCGGTAGTTCGCTGTTGGGGAGGTTTCCCTGTGAGCAACACCGAGTGTTTCTCTTACTGAAATTTAGCCGCCTTGGGGTGCAATTAGCTATATTCTTTGACTACAATTCGAGTGCGCCAGCGGAATTTTCTGCCTTGTGGCCGTTAGTGTTCCGGTTACCTGCCCTGGCCACTAACGTAATTTCAGGCAGCGTCCTTTCCTCACCTGTCTTCGCTGTCCCACACGGTGTGTAGTTTTGACAGCTGATACACATTTAATTGTGGATAATCACGTTCGTAACCATTTCTGTTTGAGTTCTCATGTACTGTTTGGTTGGAAGCAAGTCGCTGTGTCGGTCGGTCCATGGCTGTCCCCTGGTTGAGTTCAAACAGATCGAGTGTAGTTGGGCTCGCCACCTGTCTCACGTAAGTGAACGAGGGCAGACCGACCTCCCTGGAGGCTTCTGAGTGCCGTTTTATTTATTGTATTTCTCACCGGTGTTTAATTGTCTGTTTATAATCTATCATAGGCAGTGGTTTAAGGATTCTTATTTTTACAGGACTTTATGCGTTTTTGAATTTAGGAAAATCAATTGTCGGCCTTAAGGTGCTTAAAATCTTATTCTTGAAATTACCCTTTCAGCAAAAAAATTGCTAGCTTCTGCCTTAAAACATAATGGTAATATAGTTTAAAATTTTCAAATTTAATTGTGGCCCTCAGCCGCTTGTATTGCACCTTGATACGTTTGTTCTATCTACTTTTGCCTTGTGGCTTTCCAACCTAGCTGTGACACTATATACATTTTAATTATTTTATTTGCTATTTTAACTGCATTTTTTATTTTGTTGACTTTTAAGATTTCTTGTTTAGAGGCCTTCAGCCGTGAAATAATTGTCTTTTAGAAACTCGTAGTTCCAAAGGTTCGGCTATGTGGCGTTTTGGTTTAAGGGTGTTATTAAATTAAAATAAATTACAGTTTTGGGTGAACGTGACCGACACCTTATTTGGCCCTTTCCACTATCCTAGTCACCTGTTCTGACCTGTGGGTTTAGCGGGAGTTTCAGCGCGTGTAACATGTCATCAAAGATAAAAGAGGCTGCAGTATCAATGGAAGAAACGAATGGAGCACTGAGTAGGATGGATAACGAAAAATTATTTAAATATGTTGCTTTTGAATCTGGTGTTGGAGCTTCAGTGGTATCTCACTAGAAATATAACCGGAAAGAGACGCAAGACTTTAGTTCCGAACTGATGACAAAGTACAGCTTAGTATCAGGTGAAAACAAGAAAGGAAAGAATGAATCTGCAAAGAGAGAATGTGGTATTCCATTATCAGGTCTAATATTGCAAGAAAACAGTGTATGCTTAAATAAGAAACTTTTGATGTTAATGTCACAGCATGTCAGAGCTGGTCTCAAAAATATGGAGGTGGACATGGAATACGTCGCTTGTCAGCTACTGCTGAAAGCAACTCAGGAAACGCTGTGGGTATAAAAAATTTCAGAATGGCATTAAAATATAGGTAATTTCTTAGAAAAGGTCCGATCAACTTCTTTGAATTTCCAGACCATTAGGATTTTCGATCAGGCAAACGATCTATGGTATTACTTATTCGGGATAGATAAGGTTCCACTGTATAGGGATAGAAGTTCTACAGATACAAAATTTTATCTGTAACGACGAAATACTATCCACATATTTACAGAGAAGCAATAGAAATAAGTGCTCTGACACAAAAGCCGAAGTACCTTGAAGGGGAGGAGGAAACTAAGTGAAACATTACAGTCTGAGAACGTACGTGATACTATCTCAGTGATTACAATATCGAGTGTAATTTGCGAATAATTTGTCAGTATGAGCTCGTTATCAGTATGATGTTGCACTCCAACTGGCCTGGATTTATGCACTGATTCAGTCGTGAAGAACGTCGTCATGATGCTGCATCCTCTCCTGAGGCAAACTGGGCCACGAATGTAACTGGTCCTTGATTTCCTGGAAACTGCAGTCCATGCTTTCCGCTCACAGCACCATCCCGAAAGCGGCCACCTGTGTTGTGGTGTTATCGGCAGCCAACGCAATGGACGGCAATTCCCTCGTGCGGCCAATAGTGCGAGATGGGAGACAATGTTGCAGGGACAATGTTGCTGACCATCTAGTAGCTCGGATGGTAGCCGCTAATGTGAAAGTGGTAAAGTATAAGAAGTAGGCAATATGGCGATCGTCCCGTATGGTGGAACAGTCAATTGACAGAAGCTTGTCGAAGAGCATGCTTGCCCACAAGTTCCCATGTAATTCAAAATTAGGCCACTATCACACGCGAATTCTCCACAAATCTGGATACTGCCCGATTTGATCAGCCAGCCTAGAGGAGACCACAATGATGTCCCTTTCAAACTCTGTCAGGTGCTGACAATGATTACCTACAAGAGTACGCGACATCTCCGTGTCCTTCACACTGATCGCTCAATAAGAAATTTCCGTCATTTGACTCCTAATTGCCGGCTGCTGTGGCCGAGCGATTCTAAGCGCTTCAGTCCTGAACCGCGCCGCTGATACGGTCGCAGGTTCGAATCCTGCCTCGGGCATGGATGTGTGTGATGTCCTCAAGTTGGTTAGGTTTAAGTAGTTTTAAGTCTAGGGAACTGGTAACCTCAGATGTTAAGTCCCGTAGTGCTTAGAGCCATTTAATCAATTTTTTGATTCCTAATTATTCATTTATTTACGTACTCATTATTTCGATTTTGTAGCCATTCTTAAGTGCGTGCTAAACTGAAATTTAATGAAGTGTAGATACCACACAGAGCAGGGCATAGGAACAAGCGGTTATTACGTATCTGATTATATTACTTACATGTTAAAACATGTCTGACCTGTCTGTGACATGCCGTCGTTGAAGAAACTTAAATCTGGTCTTAGAGACCTGTTGTCGTACTAGAGGATACGAGTACATATCGAAAATACATAGTGTGGCTGACCCTGTACACGATGACAAACATGTAGTATGGCATATTTAATAGCTAATATCTTCCTATGGAACACTATCTGAACATTGATTTTGTCTAATGCTTCGCCAATTTTTGCTGTAGTCATACCTGTATCTCTAATTAAGGTAACTTCCTGAAATTCCAAACTGCTGTTACCCCTAGTTCGATTTTCATACTGATTTGAGACTACATTTGGCCTGTACCCATTATTTGGAGCAACATCCTTCAAAATTTGTGTTTCTTTCTTTGTCTTCTCTCTATTAAATGGAAGATTCGCCAGCTGATGCATCATAGAGTTGACTTAATCCATATTTTAGGTAGTTGGGAGGTTATTTATTGCGTAGTCTGTAGTTGTTGCTTTCCAGAATATTCTGAATGAGCATAAGTTGTTACTATTAGTAGTTTTTAAGTCAAGAACATCAATGGTCATGTTTTCTTAAATCTCTCTGGTAAACTGAATAATAGGATAGAGGCTATTATATCATTATGCATTAACTCTGTTTCATTCATGGCGATATCAAACGGAAATACTGAGTCATCATCGTATCTTTTTTAATAACCAATCTTGCTTACTGAATGAGCAAATTCTTTATAATAATCTTATTTCAGATTATTTCTAAAAATGTCAGCAATTGTCCCAGCTAGACAGCTCCCCATAGCTAGTCCATCCTGTTAGGTATAAATTTTCCCATGGAAAATGAAACAGTCGTGGGCTGTGATTAGCAACCCAACAATTTCAGTAATTTCATCTATGACTGTTTTTGTGTTTAATGAAGTTTCCCAATATCAAACAAATCTTTCAATTACTGATATATTTGTGTACTTGTTTGCTAAATGAAACGAAACTATTATTCCCTTGTCAGGCACCTTCACTCCTTTCATTTCATGTGCAACATCTTGTGAATTATCAACGGTATATCGTTTTTCGTATGTATAGCAATCACCAAACATACGATAGGTGCATGGCCCATTGTATCATATGACTGCTAAAATGAATGACATTATCCCCAAGCATCCAAACATGTATTCTGTCAATGGAATTGGGCCACAAAAAATGTGTCCACACATGTAATAAGACGAAGGAAACCACAAACGAAAAGTGTAGTATGCGTACGTTGACTTTCTTAAAAACACACCTTTTACAGCTGTACCAGCAAGGTTATTATGTCTCCTATTCCAAAAACACTATTTAGAAGATGGGAAACCAACACCATTGGTGTGCAGGAAATTCTTAACATCATAACTCTCGTGAGTATCTAGAGAAAAAACATGATTATTAGTAAACTGTTTATAGGAAGTCGTGAAAATAAAAAATATACTGCTTAACTATGTCACTATGGATTTTATACACAGAATAGCGCTCAGTCATGCCAGACAAACTCTTCCATATAAATCACAGGGGAAACACAAAAACCAAAAAGTACACTTAGGCACATACCAAATAATGTTAAAGTAAATGAGAGTCCACATTTGGTCCCAGCTTTGGCATAGTTAAAGAATGACATACATTTCCTCACATAAAATCGAAATACATCACTTCTTAATAACTTAATCACGGAAAAGTCCCTAGAAAATAATCACCACTCCCCAGACCACATTACACCACTTAAATGACTTACTTGTTTAAATGTAGATGAAAATTGTGTGGATGTAATATTTATAATCAGCTAAGAGGGTAACGTAAAAACTGAATAGACTGAAACATACGTAAATAAACCAAAAAGTATCCCATACCCAAATGACCTAAATACACGAGACAAGTCAGGTACAACCACACTACTAATAGTACTGTAAGACCTACATTAAGCTATAGCTGACCACAAAGATGTAAATCAACAAGGGAGGGTCCACTCACCTGCATATATCAAGTAACCCTTGTGTTAGAAACCAATGGAGCACTGTCAACTGGTATCGTGAAGATTTTTCCTGAAGGGAGAAGATAACGTGAGTAATAAAGTAACAAAGAATATATCACAGGTAAGGTATGGTAACCTCACATATACGTAATCCCATGGACATGTACGCTCCTTCGACAGCTGTCAGCAACTGTCAAACCAACCACTCAAACTAGAAGTCCAAAGATAACACCACAACATGTTCCACGAAGCATGGAAGAGACTACTTCAGACGAGACGATATATCGCAATTCAGTCAAGGCAAGAAGACGGACTTACGCCATATAACAAGAAGATTGACGGAAACCTGACAAGGAAACCGTTTAAGGAACGACAGAGACTGAACTGATAACTACCTAAAACTCACACATCAGGTACAGCATCTTCGAACTCTAAAAATGAGCATTAAAAATAAATATAAAGAAACTCGTAAGGTACAAGAACTCGCGAAAAGTTTATGGGACGATAATCCATTACTGTTAACACTCCTGTGTAACAATGGTATTCCAAAATAAATACACATTACGTAACAATACACGAGTAATTGATAAAACTAAAAGAAATCTCTGATTGTTTCAAAGAATTGTTTGTTTTTTAATTCTACCTGTTGATTTAACAGGTCAACTCATTACCGAAATGGATAAATATCTCCATCTATTCTAGTAAATCCATCATTCCACCATTATCTACAACATGCAGAATCTGCAAATTGCCGAAAATGTTTTCTACAGGATGCTTATCGGCTTTGAGGTGTTCTTTACACATTGAATGTTTAATTTTATGTAGGGATGTGTGCTCTCGGAATCTACCAATTTGGCCAATACATAATGCATTGAATTGACTACATCTAATTTTAGCAGTGGGTCAGTGTGCTCAATCGAATTCATTAGTACTCTACCTAAAATGTTTTTAATACTGAAACCTATGTTAACTTTAATGCTCTTTAAAGCACTTGCTGTCTTATTATATATCTGACCCTTGTACTCCATACTTGTATAAATTTAATGTATTGAGTTGTCTCGGTCAAGAGTTATCTCATTTAACTGGTTCGAATCCATCCTTAATATTTTAGGATAAATGTTATCAACAATGTCAGGTGAGAAACCTTTACTCATTGCTATGTCCTTGAGTATATTCTAATCTCCTCATTATCAAGTAGAATTCTAGTAAGCCTACTAACAAGGCTGCAAATCAAGGATATTTTGTACTGGTTGAAATGTGGTAAGTCAAATTGAATAACAGTATCTGATGTGTTGAGTTTTCTGTAAATAGCAAACATGGGTGCACTTTTGTTGTTAATCAAAAAGATATCTAAAAAATTAATTTCATTGTCCTGTTGCTCATAAATGAAAGCAATTTTCTGATGTAAACTGTTACAGATCGCCAATATCGTACCAAGCTACCATTTCCGTAATTGTATAGTAAAACTGTATCATCCACATACCAGTAATAATAGAGAATAACATATTTAAATTCTGGGTTCTGTTCAAACATAGTACCATCAAGGTGGTTCAGGAGGATATTGGCCAGGGTCCCTGGTAAATTACACCCCATAGCCAAACAGTCCTACTGTCTATACATAGTGTCACTGAAACTAAAATGCTTATAAAAGAGGAGTAGTTCAAGTAATTGTATGAATTCATCTACTTCATGTAAAGAGAGCCTTCTGTGTTCGATAAAATTATTCTTCACAATATTAAAAGTTTCGTTAACTGGTACATTGGTGTAAAGAGTAGTTACATTTAGAGACACCCACTCACACCCTTCTGGTATTTCAATGCCTTTAATGTTACCAACCAGTTCATAGGTGTTCTTCACCAAAAAATGTTGAAAAAACACAAATTTTTTTATAGAAAATATTACTAGATAACCTATAAGAAGTGCTCCCAATGTAATTAACTATAGGATGTATAGGAATATTTAATTTGTGGACACTGTGTTGTACCGTAAGGTATGGAACATAGGGGTTAATTACTTCTAAAGCTTTGGAAGTCTTCTCATCCAATAGGAAACAAGTTTTTTTTTAAGGAGCCTTTTGTGTCTCTAACAAATTGCCTAGTTGGATCATTTTCCAATCTTGAACTACCATTTTGTTCAAAGAATTCTTGAAATTTACTTATTTAATCATCTACATAAATAATCACCAAGGTGTTTCCCTTAGCTACCCTGAGAACTAGAGCTTTGTGTGCTTTCAGTTTATCATTGATATCATATACTACAGATTCTTCAATCGTGTTTTATTCTTGGCACACTCCTGACACTGTCTAGTAATCGCATCTGCTACGTTACTACTAAGGATAATTTGTTGTGAGCTATCAATTTTATGGTAATTAACAGTTTTTTTTTAAATCAACAACCATGGACTTAATGTCCTTACAATGTAATTTCTTACTAATGGCATAATTGTTTCCATTCTGTAAGTGACTCAGCTCTTCCTTATTAAAATCAATGTTTGTGTTATTTACCATTGTCAAAGAATCTGTGATCACTGAATTTACATACTTTACTACATTGCCTACTTTGCTGCCGTTTCAGTCTGTGTAACTTCTTACTGTGAGTTTACCAATAATATTCCTATTACTCTCAACTACAATCTCTGCATGACACATTAGGCTATCTAGCTGCTGAGCATTTAATAATTTACTGAGTAGAAAGTGTTCTAAGTCCAAATATTTTTAGGTGTAAAGCTTCTGTGATGGTCTTCCACAAACACCTCCAATCATATGGTACAAGATAAGACAGATTGTCCTAGAGAGGAGTCACCATACACAAAAGGCATATGAACGTCATACAATATCATTATACAAGAACCATCAATATGCCAATATAATTCTCGTTATTGGAGTGCAGCTCTGGGCATGTACACTCGTTAAACATCGTCATTCCATCATTATTCCGTAAAAATTGGTACAGTTCAGGGCATGAACACTCATTAGATATTCTAATAATACTCTTACATCTAACACGAAAAGCAGAGAAAAAAATATCCCTCATCCTACATCTTCATAGACAATCTGTCTAATTTACCTAGTCCACTAACAGGTAAATATTTATAAAGGGCTGCCAGGAAACAGTATGAGAAGTGTCAGTTGTGTTTAGTATTCCATTTAAGTTGCTTATCTCATGCTTTCTGTGTAATGCATTTCTTGCACACCTTTGTGGGTGGCACATTTCACACTTTTCATGCGCTTTTATTTATGAGCATAATGTCTCGTTTGAATACAATGAGACTTCGTTACATTGGTTCTGTACAATACACAAAATAGATGAGAATATACAGTGCACATGAGTTACAGGGTACATTGATTTCTTAAATATACATAGGTGAAAGCAAGTAAACTAATGATATCACAAAGTGCAAGAGAAAAAGAGCAAATTAGAGCACAAGGCTGGACGTATGAAACATAGCAACATTATGGAATACAAAGAGTAACTACTCTAAAAAAAAATAAGTATTCATCAGACAATAGGGTAAATATCAGTAGTAATAGTATCTTACATAGTGTGTGCAATAACAGCAAAGTGGAGTAGCATTGCATCATAAAAAATAGCACATTACATGGAATCAGTAAAAACAAACTAGCATAGGACATAGATGAATATAAGACATATAGAGGCTATATATCAAAGGACACAAATTCTTATTATGCCAAAAAAAAAAAGTTTGTATTACCGTTTGCAGTGGTCAGACAACCAATGGGATGTGATACCCTGGACGCATGTCAAAAATATATATTATCTCTTTCAGTTGTTCTTTTCATGTACACACGTATCAAAAAAGCAAACTGTGCAAGGCCTCAACTTACGGTAATGGATCCGACCTGCAAGATTCTCTCTGCTGGGCACATCGCCACCTAATAAAATGCTGGGTAATCAAAGAATCATGAAAACAACGTTCCAATAGAATTTGTATAAGCATGGGAAATGTATCAGGTAAAATGACTAGCATGTTTTATAGGTATGTGGACTCGGATATAGAACCAAAATATGCGTAAGATGAGATTTGCGGGTAATGCAAATAACGACTTCTGCAAAGCTAATGCCAACTATCATATTTCCTGAAAAGTACAAAAAAAAAATTACACAAAGCAGAAAAGTGTTAAAAAATTCATAAATAGCTGTAGTGTTATGTCTTCAGAATGCAAGACTTTGAACTGAAGAAATAATTTATGTTGTTGAAATTAGTGCATGTCAGTAGTGTAAATAAAGTGGCTGGTTACATAAATTTCGTTGAATAGATGCCGTAAAATTTTCTTTCCAAATTCTTGCTGCTGAAATAAGCGTGCATATAATTTCGTTCATAATGGCAGCTGTATTCTTGGCGCTAAAAGTTACCTTGTTGGTGTTTTAGTAATTTCTCATTATTGCCATGCGATAAAAAGTGAAATTCAGTACATATCATTCAGTTGTTGCATAGCTAAAAAGCCGTGAAGAAAATAAACAAATGCATTGCTTCAGTAGCAAAATATTGTGTAACTTCGCAGTCTGGGGAAGCAAAATCGTACTAAAGGTAAGTTATGTGCTGGCAGAATCTGCTAAGTTGTATTTACATAGCGCAAGATAATTGAGAGAGCTCTGTATTTGGCTTGGCATAATGTTTTTGAGATGAATGTAGATGTCATTAGTTTTGGAAATAGATATTTTCAAATAAATATGTTTCACAGTTTGGTACTGATGGTATTGAGCTCTGGTTATTTTACTGTGGACTGATTTTCTGTTGATTATTTGTCGATTAATCTCATAGGATCTGTGCACTGCTGATATATCAGATTGGCATCGCTAGTCCAGGAAAGTAACTTCAAAGTCGGTGGGCTTGACATATGTGGAGCAGAGTTTTGTTTTGGTCTGCGTTGTACTGCATTGCTTTGAAGTAAGTTGTAGCGTGCTGCTGTGCGGCCACACTGTTTCAACGATGGCATGGCATTTACCTGTTACAGATATCATGCTCTGCCTAGCTCTGACCGTAGCGGTCGCGCGGTTCCAGACTGTAGCGCCTAGAACCGCTCGGCCACACCGGCCGGCAGTGAAGTGTTGGTCTGCATCCATGCTGAAATGCAGCAAGTGACTTCCATGGAGTTGCTGTGTTTTGTTTTCTGTAGTAATTGACATCGTCTTCTTGTAACTATTAATTTTGGGTTGTGGCTGTAGGTTGTCATGTTTGTACATAGCTCCTTTCAAAGAGATAAACGGAATGGTGATATATTGCGTGGTTTCACAGGAATCCAAAACAATAGTAGATCGAACAGAAGTGCTGTTAGAAAAATTTTGCTCCTGAGAATGAGCTGCTAAGTACGTCAGTGGGCTATGAGGGGTATACGTAGTTTGCTTTTGCGCAGTATTAGTTGCACAATTCAAAGACTCAGTGCAAGGGAAATCGTCTTGTTCTTCTTAAAATTTAGCGTTGTGACGCATTGACAGTGTAATATTTGTGATATGCGTCATGGAAGGAAACAAACTCTGTTCTGTGTTGAGACTGAATGTGGCGTCTGATGTTTGATTGTTCCCATCATTAATCTGAGGGAAATAAAGTTATTTGTTGAGGTATGATTTTGCTGTATGAATCTGGTTTGCAAATCAATCTGTGGCGAATAGTATTTATCAGCACAAAGGTTGACTGAAGCAGAAGTGTTTGCAAAAGGCGTAGCTGAAAGCTGGAATCTGAAATATATCACACGCGTACCGTCCCTTGGCAGTACATCAGCACACTTGATGATGGCAGCAAGATCCATTGCCGAAATTTTGTGTTCTTTCTACACTCACACAAGGCTGCTCACCCGAGATTTATTTCGTCATGGTTGGTTTTGTCTGAGGGGAATGCAATAGTGGTCGAAGATGGGGTGTCTGGTACGTACATTTTATGTTAGTGAGTTTTAGGAACTGAGACGTCGATTTCCCAGGAATGTGAAAACCGGCACGGTATGCGCAGCAAAAAACAATTGTATATTACTTCCAACCATCGATTTCCAAATTTGAAATGTTCCACCAAACTATGCACATTCCACAGATAAGCTGAAGATGGCAGTCACGGCGAAATATGCCTATTGCAACAAACAATACAATAGAACACAGCAGACTCACGACCTCATAGCATAATATACACTCCTGGAAATTGAAATAAGAACACCGTGAATTCATTGTCCCAGGAAGGGGAAACTTTATTGACACATTCCTGGGGTCAGATACATCACATGATCACACTGACAGAACCACAGGCACATAGACACAGGCAACAGAGCATGCACAATGTCGGCACTAGTACAGTGTATATCCACCTTTCGCAGCAATGCAGGCTGCTATTCTCCCATGGAGACGATGCTGGATGTAGTCCTGTGGAACGGCTTGCCATGCCATTTCCACCTGGCGCCTCAGTTGGACCAGCGTTCGTGCTGGACGTGCAGACCGCGTGAGACGACGCTTCATCCAGTCCCAAACATGCTCAATGGGGGACAGATCCGGAGATCTTGCTGGCCAGGGTAGTTGACTTACACCTTCTAGAGCACGTTGGGTGGCACGGGATACATGCGGACGTGCATTGTCCTGTTGGAACAGCAAGTTCCCTTGCCGGTCTAGGAATGGTAGAACGATGGGTTCGATGACGGTTTGGATGTACCGTGCACTATTCAGTGTCCCCTCGACGATCACCAGTGGTGTACGGCCAGTGTAGGAGATCGCTCCCCACACCATGATGCCGGGTGTTGGCCCTGTGTGCCTCGGTCGTATGCAGTCCTGATTGTGGCGCTCACCTGCACGGCGCCAAACACGCATACGACCATCATTGGCACCAAGGCAGAAGCGACTCTCGTCGCTGAAGACGACACGTCTCCATTCGTCCCTCCATTCACGCCTGTTGCGACACCACTGGAGGCGGGCTGCACGATGTTGGGGCGTGAGCGGAAGACGGCCTAACGGTGTGCGGGACCGTAGCCCAGCTTCATGGAGACGGTTGCGAATGGTCCTCGCCGATACCCCAGGAGCAACAGTGTCCCTAATTTGCTGGGAAGTGGCGGTGCGGTCCCCTACGGCACTGCGTAGGATCCTACGGTCTTGGCGTGCATCCGTGCGTCGCTGCGGTCCGGTCCCAGGTCGACGGGCACGTGCACCTTCCGCCGACCACTGGCGACAACATCGATGTACTGTGGAAACCTCACGCCCCACGTGTTGAGCAATTCGGCGGTACGTCCACCCGGCCTCCCGCATGCCCACTATACGCCCTCGCTCAAAGTCCGTCAACTGCACATACGGTTCACGTCCACGCTGTCGCGGCATGCTACCAGTGTTAAAGACTGCGATGGAGCTCCGTATGCCACGGCAAACTGGCTGACACTGACGGCGGCGGTGCACAAATGCTGCGCAGCTAGCGCCATTCGACGGCCAACACCGCGGTTCCTGGTGTGTCCGCTGTGCCGTGCGTGTGATCATTGCTTGTACAGTCCTCTCGCAGTGTCCGGAGCAAGTATGGTGGGTCTGACACACCGGTGTCAATGTGTTCTTTTTTCCATTTCCAGGAGTGTATAATGTTCTTATACGACGCAGCGGACCCAGGTGAGTGAAAATTGTTGGAATTATTCAGCACAACTTCTGGCATTCTCTTTGTTAAGTATGACTAAGACAATTTATGTTAGGCCATCAGTTTCATAAACTTAACTTTTTCTAATGGTGTCCGTTTTGAGAAGAACTTAATTTGAGGTTATTACGCATGGCACTGGGGTCCACGACCTCGGAGCTAGCTGGTGAGTAGCCGGCTACTTTACAGGTCGCAATAATGAAGGAAGGTGGGGTTGGGGATGGGGGTATGATAAGGGTGAAGCCGGCGCCTTCTTGCACCAGCAGACGCCTCCAGCTATCTCACCGATAAATCTGCCAGCCGCAACGTGTCCGGGCCTGCGCGTAGCGCCGCCACCATATAAATCGTCGACTCGCCAGAGAATTCCCTCCGAGGTGATACCTAAATAAGCTCAATTTAACTTGGTAATGGATTCAATGTTTAGGGAAGAAGTTAACACCGCTAGAGTCAAGTCTTCGGCCAGTTAATTAGGCAGAGCGCGCTGATCCCGAGGGACGCAGGTACAGCGCCGCTGCTTGATGCAGTAATGAAATTCTGCCCGCCTTCGTCGCAACTTCGGTCGCCGCAGACGACGCGGAAAAACTGACGAAAATGTTCAAGGGAGCTTTCCATACACGACAAAATACAATGATAATTACGAACTTTGTACACAGAATAATGATACCGTGGCAGTATGTCAATACTCACTGCATAAGTTCCTGAAGCAGACATCGTCATGTTCGGTTCTCATTTGCGTGTAAAGTACAGTGTAATGCAAAAAGATTCATCTGGTAGCATCAGAGTAAATGAACACAGAAACTTGGGGTGGTTTTTAATTGACACATGTAAAGTAAAAGTTTATCCAGGCCCCAGCTCGAACTTCCAGGTTCATGTTGTTGGCCTTAAGAGCCTTAATAGTTGAATTATTTCGCTTGATTCATTATCCTACGTGCGTCCAATCGGCAGTAAGCAGCAAATCTGAATATAAATACGGATAAATGCGACCTGTCAGTTGTTTATCTCCTCAGACATGAGTACTTTCCACAATGAAAATCTGTCTAGAAATCTGGCAGAATATCCAAAGAAATTCTGTCGTACGTAAAGTGCACCAGTCCCAAGATGCAGTCCGTACCTTCACTCCGAGATAACAATGGTGATGTTACTGATAACAATGCCACTAAAATAGAGCTACTAAATACAGTTCCCCGGAATTCCTTAACAAAGAAGACAGTGCGACAAGTTCCTCCAAAAAATCCGTAACACAGAACACACACACAAACACACACACACTCACACACATACACACACACACACACACACACACACATACACCTGTCATACTAACAAACGTAAATACACCTGACGATGGAGTTTAAACCATTGAAACGCGTCATAGGGAGAAATAAACAGTGACTGGTAACAGCAAACTTGTTGTTTCATTTAATGCAGACGGAGTAAACATTCCAGAATTCGAACAGAGAGTGGGACAGTAGACAAGTAGCTTAATGGTGGTTCGATGAACCCCTTGCGAGGCACTTAGTTGTGAACTACATAATATTCAGGTAGATGAGGATATAAAGTAGCTTCCACGCTTTTTCCTGCTCGCCTTCAGAAGCTGGATGCCGGCTGATTTATTGTCATTGTATTTACAGTGAATAATGATTTGTTCTCTAGCAACAAGCAATGAAAATGCAAATTTTTAGGTGGATGTTAACAACAACGCCGTCCATCAGAATCTGTGTATTGTAGAATGTAGAGACACATACGGCTGTTTTTGGCTTTGACAAAGCTGTGAACAACGTGAACAGAAAGAACCTATGGATTATAATGAGTGAAACTGGATATCGTAAAGGATTTTCATCCTGTTATTGTTGTAGCCTTCAGTCCGAAGACTGGTTTGATGCAGCTCCCCATGCTGCTCTATCTTGTACGAACCTCTTCACTTCCGAATAACTACTGCAACCTACAACTATCTCAATCTGCTTCCTGTATCCAACTCTTGGTTTCCCTATACGACTTTTACCACTGACACTTCCCTCCAAAACTAGATTGGTGACCCCTTGATGTCTGAGAATGGGTCCTTTCAACCGATCCCTTCCTTTGGTCAAGTTGTGCCAAAAATTCATATTCTTCGCAATTTCATTCAGTACCTTCAGCACCCATAAAATCTTCAGCCTTCTTCTGTGGCATCACATTTCTAAATCTTCTGTTCTCTTCTTGTCTAAACCGTTTATTGTCGATGTTTCACTTACATGTACGGCTACACTCCTCAGAAAAGACTTCTATATTCGATGTTTGTAGATCTCTCTTCCTCCGAAATGCTTTCCTTGTCATTACCAGTCTAAGTTTCATATCCTCTCTACTTCGGCCATCGCCAATTATTTAGCTGCCCGAACAGCAAACCTCGTCTACTTCTCCACGTATCCCGTTTTCTAATACAGGTCGCTTAGCATCACCTTGTTTAATTCGACCACATCCCATTACCTTTGTTTTGCTTTTGTTGTGCTCATCCTATATCCCCATTTCAAGACAATGTCGATTCCATTCAACTGCTCTTCCAAGTCGGTTGCTGTCTCTGACAGAATTACAATGTCATCGGCAAACCTCAAAGTTTTTATTTCTTCTACTTGAACTTCAGTTTCTATGCCAAATTTTCTTTGGTAACCTTTACTACTTGTTCATTGTACATATAAATCACGACAGAGATAGCCTACAAGCCTGTGTCAGACCCTTATCAGTCACTGCTTCCATTTCATGCCCTCCGACTCTTATAACTGCAATCCGGTTTTAGTAAAAATTGTAAATAGCCTTCCGCTCTAAATCGCCGTGCTAAGCCTACAGGACAGGACAGGTAGTTTAAATTGTGGAAATGGGTCGAAATAAGGGGCTGTCAGTTATAATCGAACATACAACTTTATAATTTGATCAAACATTACAAGAGCCCAAAAGAAATTTTTTAAACACACAGCATTAATCATTGGGACTTAAGTTATGGCACAAAGCCACTTTAATTTAAAAACGGCTGAAGGTCAATAACTTAAAATGTAAGCATAATTAGAAATTTAAAATGCCAGCCTTATCTTACAACAGTTATTTATTTAGGCTGAAGGCCCAAAGAATCTGAGATTTTAAGAGCAAAGAATTTTAATTCAAAATCGACGGAAAGCCCAACACTTAAGGCTAAACAACATTAAAACTAAAAAAAAAAGAAGGCCTTACATAAAATAGTTCTTAATTAGGCAAAACTCAACGAAAACAGAAATTTATAAGGTAAAGTTTTATCTTAAAAGGGTTCTTTAGTTTAGCTGAAGGCCTAAAGAATCAGACACTTTTTGGGGTGGTGGGTGGATTAATAGAACAAATGTTTTGAATTTATGCTGTTTGCCGTTCTCAACACTGGCTCTCTAACTACAGTATTGGCAACCAGAATGTGATTAGCAAAATTTTAAGGCTGTAATTAGAATTCCTAGTGCCCACTTCATCTGAGAAATACATTTATAGCTACAGCATATAGCTCTGAGGAATTAGGAGATTGTCTGGGATTCATAATCAAAAATCATTCTCTCTAAAATGTTCACTATATTCTGAAAGTCACAGACCAAAAAGGATCCACACAATCCAACTACCAGAGCAGTTCAGAGTCTAATGCGCTGATGCCACTATAACTGTTCAAATTAAATGTTTAAGTGAATGCTCGCCATAATTTGATGATAATGTTCATCAAACGCCACACTAAATAATGGTAGAATGTCTGTCCTGCGGCGGCACGTGAAAATACGACATACGCAAACTAAAGGTAGATCATTAACGTCATCCCAAAATTAACACTTCGTTTGAAAACGATTTCATGGTTACGCATATCCCTAGTAACTTATTAGTGCATCTGAGGCTGTTTATATCAACGATACCGACACGACGTGACTCCCGGCACAGGTGGTGTGCTAATCAGTGTCTGGAGAGAACTGAGGCCTTCCTCTTCTCGCGCAGCGTTCTTACATGTAAAGCCACAGTGCGGACGGCTAAGGGAACGCCTGATCAAATCTGCTCTCCCGACTAGCCACTGGGCTAGTAATCGAATAAATCATAGGTTCCATTGCTGATGGCCAATGAGGCTTTCAATTTAATTGTGCAATCAGCACACAAGCAAGTAATCATAATAAAAGTCTGACGTGGCTACGTCAAATATTTTGGGCGAGAGAATTAATTTAATTACACTACACGCAGTAGACGAGCTCTGAACTTGCTCTTTGGAGATACGCTATAGCTATAGTTTTATAGTTATTCTGTTGAAACTTCTCACATATTTATTATTTTAGCAGATCTCCCTTCTACTTACATTTAAACATCCTAGCTTTATGTATTCGCCTACTTAATCTATCTTGCTTCCTTAATTTCTAAGACAAAAACCAGAAAATCATGAATTTCAACTAAAATTTTAATTTGTGAGATCCAGAATACTGTTTCTACTAAATTATTATGCAATAGGAATCTAAATATAAATTTTTAAGTTTCTAGCTCTTTTCTGTTGCGCCAATGATTTTTACAGAAAAACATCCAAATTTCAAAAATGGTTAAAGTTATTGAACTGATATCCAACACATGTTGATTTTGTATTACTCCTGACATGCTAGAAACGTTTCAGGTTATGTACTTCATTTGAAAGTATTGCGCAATATTTATTACGTCAGAGCTAGTTACAGCGGACTAGGCTGGCACACAATGGAAAGACTGATGTGAATTTTATAAGGCGTGAGTACGCTGCTTCCCTACATCACCCTCTACATAATTTTTTTGAATGTAAATGAAAAAAACTTAATTACAAGAAGGGAAGCAAGAGTACAGTTCAACTCCGTATGAAAATTAAAATTGAAATGTAAAAATATAGAAATATCAAAAGAAAACTTATTACCTACTTCAATTATTTAAATTGCTGGTATGTTCACTGCCTCATAAGCAACATTATCACTCAAAATTTATGCAAATTCAATGAAACACTTTGGCATACATATTGCCTTTGACAGACAAACATATAAAATACGCAAAATAATGAAAATCTTAAATTCATTAAATTGTCTGTAAATATTTTTACCTTCACAAATTCAATGAAAACTACACAGTTATTCATGATACGTAAACAGAAAATTATATCTTATCAGTCTTTTCTAAACCTGAAAGAAAATTTCACAAATCATGACAATTTCATTTTTACACACGTGGTTGTAGCCGCTTTGGCTGGCGTTCTACACTTCCATTCACAAGAGTAGAGGAGGGGAAGTTGCTATGGTGTGCGTCTTTCACGTTCACTCTAAATTACACGGGGGAAGGGGAGGGGTCACTGAGAGTTGTGCAAGTCACTCCACGCTTTCACGCAGCTACCAGGCTGCCATTATCTGGTTTGTCCTGTAGAACAAACAAAAAGAGTGCCTCAGACTCTGTTCACTTAATATCTAAGGGTGGGCCACAATGAAATGGGGATATATACATTTTATCTTTCAATATGTTACTGGAACAAAGTTAACAGAACTTTTTCAATTTTATTCTCGCGGTTACTTAACTGTCATAAAATCGGTAAACAAATGGCTCAAAACGCCGTTAGGCACATACTAGAGAAAATTTATGCTCAAGGCATACAATCATGAATCCTATTTATCTCAGTTTAGTATTTCTGGGCCAGAACACTGAACCAATGCTCGGTACATTCTTGATACATTTGTATTTTATTTACATAGCTGACTCATCTTCGATTACCTTGTTCTTAGAGATAAAATGAGTATATTTGATTAGTAGTGGTCTTCTCAGCTTCTTTGTACTTGTGAGTAACTTTTGGTAATAGTACAGATCTGAGTGTTCAAAACACACTACATTTAGTTGACTACTAAATCCACTTATTGGTCTTCTGCTGCTGTGTCAGTTCCACATCTGCAATTATGTACTTACTTACTTTGCTAGTGTATGAACTTAAGTAATACTCACTCCATTACAATTTAAAGCATAGGATAGCACATTTATTTCATATCTATAATGTATTGCAGCTGATCAGTTTGCTCACGTGGCAATCCATTTCCACTCTATCGGACGCTGAAACCACAGGTAGTCTCTCTCGACCTACCACTAAAGTGCATTAAGTAATTATGGACGAGCGTAATACTAAATTCCTTAAACCTATAGGACACCATGAGCTGCTCTGTCTCATCTAACATAAGGGTACCTAAGGTCGCATTCACGCTCCCAACTAATAACCTCAATACATGTAGGTGTGTCACCGCACACCCAACACCAAAATAATGGCCAGCTACAACCTTATAAATACTTCAGGGACGCGTCCTTCACGTCTCAACCACAAACACAACTCAATTCTATTACACTTCCATTCCTTGCTACACAAGGTGAGTTCATTTTTACAACTTATCTGTCTATTTTTCATAACACTAAGCACTCTCTCTTACTATTTATTAGTTAGCTCTAATGCATACACTAGGTCTCATTGCCACTTCAGATCTTGCTTACAAACTAACTTGTATATATTTTTTTAAATATTATTGTGGGACCATTTCCAATAAAACAACACTTTGAACTTACAATATTACCAGGGTTCTATACATACTTGTTACTCATATACATTTGTATCTTAATTACGTCATACTTCTCTATTGTTTATGTCACTGTTAGGTTTGTCACTTAGGTATTTTCTTCACTAATCGGTGGATAGAATGGTTACAGAACTCATGCCTTGATAGCCATGACAGACAATTTGAGTATTGCAAAGAAGCAGTCGAAACTTTGGTATATAGGAAAGATGAAGAATTAGTGAGACCTGAAAAGGAAAGAAGATCTCACACAGCTGGGACTGCACAGCTGCCACACTGTGTAGGGGTTACAGAACAACCTCCTCACAACCTCCTCCCTACAGAATTCATTAGCTTAATGCTGGCTTGATAGTCATACCGGAAGGTTTTAGTATTTGAGAGTAAGAGCCGAAATTTTGGAGGATAGGAAAGATGAAGAATGAGTGAGACTTGTAAAGGAAAGAAGATCTCACACAGCTGGGACTGCACAGCTGCCACACTGTGTAGAGGTTACAGAACAACCTGCTCCCTACAGAATTCATTCACTACCTATGAACTTCTTTAGGTCGATCACGTTCCTGAGACCGAATGGCTTTTTACTCTTACGGTACTCTAGCTTATATGCATTGGCATGTGGTTTTCCTATGATCCTGAAAGGCTCTTAGTATACGAACATGAATTTCTTTGTTTCTGCATTTATTTTCTTTGATTTTTACTTGGTTTTGACAACGACTTACTGACCTATTTCAAAACTGGTGGGTACAGCTTTTGCGTCCTGACGCTCCTTTCTTTCTAATGTGTTTAGCTTATTTTTACTAAGATTAACACCTTCGTCCCAATATCTTCTATTTTTCAGAACTCGTATAGGCAGCTCCCAAGTTTCATCATTAGTTACTACATGTTTATCAATAATAGGTACCGTAATTACTCCGGCTATCGGCAAGACCATTTTTAAGTGACTTCTTTCAAAGTCAACATCACTGTGATATTTTGACAAGAAATCTATGCCAAATAAAACCTCAATACTGAGATTATTTACAATTAAGCATGGATGATCATTTAAATTACCATTAATGTTAAAGGGCAGCAAAGCTTCGTGTTTTTCCGTTTTTGACACCTTGCCAGTAGCAACAATTATTCTTAGTCCTGATACCATCATTACGGTAAGCTTGTCTTTACTAGGTAATGCATCAAAGAAGGACTGAGATATCGCACTCAACTCACTTCCACTGTCTACGAGACAACATACATTGATACCCAACATATTCACTGTTATTATAGTGTGGCTTATTCTAGGTTGTACAGGTGGTTCCTCAAACTCATCCAATAGTTCCTTTTGGATTTGTCTTCAACTAAAGTGATCGACATCTGTCTTCATTACATTTAGGTCAAAGTGTGTAGGGGTTTCCTAAATTACATTTTCAGCTGCCTTTTCCAGTCGGTCTATTAATTTCAAATAGAAACACCGCACGACTTCATTACATTTAGTTTGCTGAACATGACTCAAATTACTGTAGTCTGAGCGATTCTTCGCCTCCAGACCGGACATAACACTAGTTACAGCTAAACCACTTTCACTATTATCGTCGGGTTCCTTCTCTAGTGACAGCTGGTCACAGCTACTGGGTTCATCGACTCCCAACAGGCTATCCTCTACATTCTCACTTACCTCCTGTCCTAAATCTATTGGTACAGTATCAACATCCTGCACAGGCACTTTAGATAAAAGCACATCATCCTCATCGTAAATATAAGCTTGAATTTCTTCTGCTTCTTCACCTGACAATTCAGTATTTTGTAGCTCTTCCCTACCGTTACACTGCTGCGCCTTCTCTTTCTCATCCCACTTAGAAAGCGTCTATAACACGGTATCTATCAAATACTGTGAGTGGTTTAATATTTCTGCAATATCATTGGATGCTACCGACGCATCATCCAAATCCTCAGTTTGAGTATTCTGATCTGTCATACTAATTACTGTAATTACTGGCTTAGGAAAAGCTACCGCCTGGTGAGCGCCAGTATCCTCTTAGACGCGAACTAGTTTTCCAGCCTCTGCCTACTACTGTTACCTTTATTTGCATTATAGTTAACTGGCACAGCATTGCTTTCAACACTGTTGTTTACTTGCACATTTTTGTTAGGAACAAAATTACTATCATTTGGATGCCATTGTTGGTTCTGGTAATTATTTCTCCAATTCCTACGTTTCTTAGGATGGCGACCACCTACTCTTCTGAAGTTTACATTGCCATTCTGCTCGTTCTTAAAATTACTGCTAGTGTTATTAGCATTTCTGTTATTACGTTCTTGCTCCTCGTTGGCAGCAACACGCTCTACATGTTCCAAATATTCAATGAAACGATCAAGATTGTCTCTAGGGGCAGATATAATTCTAGTTTGCCAATACCATGGCAGTTTGGCTTCAAGACCTATTATTATCATTTCAGGTTTTAGCTTTTCGGCCAAATGTGACAAACGTGAGATCCATGACCTGGAAAACTCTTTAATATATTCCTTGCCTGTATTGAAGCGTTTTCCACTCCAAAATTCTCTCAACACTTCATTTTGCTTATTACTCGACCAATACTCATTAATGAAAGCTGTTTTAAATTCCGCTAATGTTTTACACTTCAACATAACATCAGCTGACCAACGCATGGCGTCACCCGCTAAATAGCTTCTAAGAAATGAGATTTTCTCTCGTTCAGACCAAGTTGGTGGAATCACATCTTCAAAATCGTTCCAGAAATCTAGCGGGTGGATATTTTTATCTGTTGTCTGAGAGGTTTTGGCTGCGTTCAAACTTGGAGTGAAGCTCTCTTTGCTTTCGCAGTAATTTCCTAACTTTGTTGTTGAACCACGGTGGGTTTTTCCCGTCCCTCACAGTTTTAAGCGGCACGTACCTGTCTAAAACGCATTTTACGATTGCCTTGAACTTTTTCCATAAACACTCAACATTGTCAGTGTCGGAACAGAAATTTTCGTTTTGATCTGTTAGGTAGCCTGAAACCTGCCTTCTATTACTCTTGCTAAACAGATAAACCATCCTCCCTTTTTTTATATTCCAATTAACTTCTATATTCAGGGATGCTGCAACGGCCTTATGATCACTGATTCCCTGTTCTGCACTTACAGAGTCGAAATGTTCGTGTCTGTTTGTTATCAGTAGGTCCAAGATGTTATCTCCACGAGTCGGTTCTCTGTTTAATTGCTCGTGGAAATTTTCGGATAGTGCACTCAGTATAATGTCACTCGACGCTCTGTCCCTATCACCCGTCCTAAACATCTGAGTGTCCCAGTCTATATCTGGTAAATTTAAATCTCCACCTAAGACTATAACATGCTGAGAAAATTTATGTGAAATGTATTCCAAATTTTCTCTCAGTGTTCTGCCACTAATGCTGCTGAGTCGCGATGTCGGTAAAAGGAGCCAATTATTAACCTAGCTCGGTTGTTGAGTGTAACCTCCACCCATAATAATTCACAGGAACTATCCATTTCTACTTCACTACAGGATAAACTACTACTAACAGTGGCAAACACGCCACCACCGTT
The DNA here is from genome assembly GCF_023864275.1 of Schistocerca cancellata. Classification (NCBI taxonomy): domain Eukaryota; kingdom Metazoa; phylum Arthropoda; class Insecta; order Orthoptera; family Acrididae; genus Schistocerca; species Schistocerca cancellata. Next base: position 312,006,550 of record NC_064628.1, on the reverse strand, counting down.
TGCATGCAATCTGTCCTTTCTAAACACCGTCTGTGACTTTGTAAAAATTTCGGCAGAAATTATCTCTGGCTTCAGCCAGCTTTCTGTACCTATAACGATTTCAGCTTTGGTGCTTCCTATCAGCGCTTGAGGTTTCGGTACTTTACCAATGCAACTTCGACAGTTTACAATTACAATACCGAGTGCTGCTTGGTCCCCGCATGTCCTGACTTTGCCCCACACCCTTTGAGGCTGTTGCCCTTTCTGTACTTGCCCGAGGCCATATAACCTAGAAAACCGCCCAGTCCACGCCACACAACCCCTGCTACCCGTGTAGCCGCTTGCTGCGTGTAGTGGACTCCTGACATATCCAGCGGAACCCGAAACCCCACCACCCTATGGCGCAAGCCGAGGAATCTGCAGCCCACACGGTCGCAGAACCGTCTCAGCCTCTGATTCAGACCCTCCACCCTGCTCTGTACGAAAGGTCCGCAGTCAGTCCTGTCGACGATGCTGCAGATGGTGAGCTCTGCTTTCGTCCCGCTAGCGAAACTGGCAGTCTTCACCTAATCAGATAGCCGCCGGAAGCCAGAGAGGATTTCCTCCGATCCATAGCGACACACATCATTGGTGCCGACATGAGCGACCACCTGCAGATGGGTGCACCCAGTACCCTTCATGGCATCCGGAAGGATCCTTTCCACATCTGGAATGACTCCCCCCGGTATGCCCACGGAGTGCACATTGGTTTTCTTCCCCTCTCTTGCTGCCATATCCCTAAGGGGCCCCATTACGCACCTGACGTTGGAGCTCCCAACTACCAATTAGCCCACCCTCTGCGACCGCCCAGATCTTGCAGACTGAGGGGCAACCTCTGGAACAGGACAAGCAGCCATGTCCGGTCGAAGATCAGTATCAGCGTGAGACAGAGCCTGAAACCGGTTGGTCAGACAAACTGGAGAGGCCTTCTGTTCAGCGCTCCGGAATGTCTTTCGCCTCCTGCCACACCTCGAGACGATCTCCCACTCTACCACAGGTGAGGGATCAGCCTCAATGTGGGCAGTATCCCGGGGTGCCACAGTCGTAGTCTGATCGATGGATGCGTGGGACGAGCTGGCCGTCCCCGACAAACCCCCATCAGGACCGCCACAGTGATGCCCATTGGAAACAGCCTCAAGCTGTGTGACCGGAGCCAACACTGCCTGAAGCTGGGAGCGAAGGGATGCCAACTCAGCCTGCATCCGAATACAGCAGTTGCAGTCCCTATCCATGCTAAAAACTGTTGTGCAAAGAACGTCTGAACTAATCTACAGAGAGCACAAACAAATCGACACAATATTTAGACGGTTATTATAATACAAGATTGCCTAGTAAATTCAGTAATGCTGCTACTTGCGCACTGCTGACACACTGCCCGGTGGCGGAAGGAGACTACGCGATTTTACACTATTCAGGAACTAACACGCGATGCCACAACTCTCAAATACTATAATACACCCGAAATTTATGAATTAAACAATGCAAGTACCAAAAACACGCAAAGAAATTAAGAATTAAACTATGTAACATATTAGTGAGCTAGGAGTATACGACCTTCTGCTGGCTGCTGCTTATCCAACGGCGGCAAGGAGCACACTGGCTGTGACCAACCGACTCTGGCCGTTCAAAACCAAAACAGAAGACAGACGACTACGTGAATTTACACTATTCAGGTACTAAAACGCGATGCTACAACTCTCAAATACTATAATACGCCTGAAATTTATGAATTAAACAATGCAAGTACCAAAAACACGCAAAGAAATTAAGAATTAAACTATGTAACAAATAAGTGAGCTAGGAGTATACGACTTTCTGCTGACAGCTCCTTATCCAACGGCGGCAGGGAGCACAAGTAGGAAGTCCGATATTATCAGAAAAATCACGGTCAATTTACAGTGAACAGAACTTCGCAAAAAGCCATTTTCAAGCGCCCAAAGTTTGTTCAAACTGGTCACATACCATAATCATTAATTATTATTATTTGTCCGTTCTTTGATATTCTCAAACCAGACAAGAAATGTCATTATAAAACATACCTGTGACCATGACAGGATCTTTTATTGTATTTGCTAGACTGTTTTTCTTTGTTGCATGGCTAATGAGATCATATCTGACGAGCCAATGCCGTTGAATATTTGTAAAGACCAAACAAAAAGACGAACCATTGAAATTGTTGAAGGAACCTGTGGTGTCACCGCCAGACACCACACTTGCTAGGTGGTAGCCTTTAAATCGGCCGCGGTCCGCTAGTATACGACGGACCCGCGTATCGCCACTGTCAGTGATTGCAGACCGAGCGCCGCCACACGGCAGGTCTAGAGACACTTCCTAGCTCTCGCCCCAGTTGTACAGCCGACTTTGCTAGAGATGGTTCACTGACAAATTACGCTCTCATTTGCCGAGACGATAGTTAGCATAGCCTTCAGATACGTAATTTGCTACGACCTAGCAAGGCGCCATTATGATTTGCTATTTATCTTGTTATGCATGTACCGTCAGACCGATGTTCACCAATTATGGATTAAAGTTAAGTATTCCATCAGCTACGTACTTTATTTGCTACTATAAATTCCCTTAACTGTTCCAGACCTCATGCCAGCCTGCGTGAGGTTAAACGCGTGCCTTTCGGCTTCCTCCTCTTTGTGGCTTGGCTGTCTTGCTAAGTCACAACAGTTTGGCGACGAGAATTTTGCGTTCGTATTGATCCTGCTGATTTACTTGTGTAATGGCTTCGCCACAATCTCCACATGTACTGTCCGAATTTTATCGCTTGCAGAATCAGCAGACGCAGGCCTTATTGGATGCCCTTGGACAGCTCGTCCAGGGTCAACGTGCACTGCAAAATTATGTGGCAGCCACCGCTTCACCGCTACCACAGCCACAACATGCAGTTGCACCACCTTTTCGTACTTTTGATGCGGCACTGGAAAGCTGGACGTAGTGGTCACGCCAATTTGGATTCCATCTCGCTGCCTACAGAATTCAAGGTAACGAGCGGCAGCCATTCTTATTATGTTCTGTCGGAGTGTCCACGTACCGTGTGATAGTCAAATAGTTTCCCCGACGCGACGTAGCAACTCTGTCCTATGACGAAATTTTGTCTGCATTAGATGCATATTTCAAAGAATCAGTCAATGTCATTGCAAAAAGTTATACCTTCTTTCGTACAAAACGTACGGCAGGTCAGACTAATCGGGAGTGGGTTGCAACCTTGCAACGCCTTACTCGGGATTGTGCTTTTGAGTGTGAATATGGACTCCCTTATTCAGATACTATGGTGCGTGATGCAATTGCACAGAACGTTTGTGATGTTCGTATTCGGGAACAGATTTTGAAACTAGTCAATCCCTCCCTTCAACAAGTGATAGACATATTGGATCGGCAGGACACACTTGACTTTTCTCAAGATTCATTTGAAACTTCGCCACCTGTGTGTCACGCTAAACGGCCCGCCGGGCGAGCTGCACGGAACAGTTAACAGTCCTCGCGCCCGGAACGCCAAAGCCACCAGGCTCTCAGCCACGTGTCCCGCAGCAGCATGCAAATGCAGTGAAATCATGCCTGCAGTGTGCTACTAGACATTCACGTGAGAAATGCCCGTCACGCCCGGCTATTTGCTTTTTCTGTAATAAAAAAGGACATGTTCAAAGTGTTTGCCAGAAAAAGCTCAGATCGGACACTCACAATCATTCCAGGCCCCTTGCTTCGCGTCGAAATCGAACCAAAGATACTCAGGCTCGTGAAACTTTGCCCATGGAAATTCATATAGTTCATGCCACTCCTCCCAGTGCCACTCTCTCTAACAGTGACAGTGTTCGTCCCACAAATAGTGTGCGTCGACATCACCGGAAATCTCGTCAAGTCACAAGTGATTTTGCACCAGTGTCGGTTCACGTTGCATGAGACAGTCACTCTTGTCATCAGCAGGACAATAAATTTTTTGTGGACTTGGACATCAACGGCAAAGTGATACCGTTACAGCTCGATACCGGAGCTGCAGTTTCACAGATCAATCACGACACGTACAAACAGCTGGACACACCTCCGTTGCGTGCCACAAACATTAAGCTAACTAGTTATTCCGGACAAGCGATCCCTGTGTTAGGACAGTGCAGCCTTCTTGCAACATACAAGGGACAAACAAAACCTGTGTCATTTTACGTCCTTCGTTCTTCTTCTGCAGATTTATTTCAGTTGTTTAACTTGTCTATAGTCAATCAGGTCCTATCAGTGAACCAGATTGTGCCTTCGGACTGTGTTTCTCGTCTATGTGAAGAATTAGCAGACATTTTTGCACCGGGCCTTGGTTGCGCTAAGAACTATAAAGCACATTTGGAACTGAAAGTAAACGCACAACCAAAGTTTTTCAGAGCGCGCAACGTTCCCCACACATTGCGTGATGAGGTCGCAAAAACATTACACGATTTGGAATCGCAAGGTGCAATTGAACGTGTGCAGGCTTCTCTCTGGGCATCACCATTAGTAATTTTGCACAAACCTTCCGGAAAATTGAGACGTTGTGTGGACTTCAAGGTAACAGTGAATCTACAACTAGTGACTGCGATTTTTCCTTTACCCCGCCCGGAAGATCTTTTTGACAAACTGTGCCCGGGTAAATATTTTTCGAAGTTGGACCTAACAGATGCGTACTTGCAAATACCGGTGGACGAAGAATCCCAGCGCGTTTTGGTGGTTAACACACATCTTGGTTTGTACCGATTCAAACGATTCGGTCCCTACTGCAGCAAACTGTGTGGACGATATTGTGATCTCCGGAAAGACGGAAGAAGAACATTTAGCCAATCTCAGAACATTATTTCAGGACTTGCGACAAAATGGTCTTCGCTTGCGGAAGGACAAATGTGTGTCTTTTGCTAGTGATTTGCCATATCTGGGACATGGACTCAATGCCCAAGGCATACATCCCAGTTCCGAGCACCTCTGTGCCATACAAGACTTGCCTTCGCCGCAGAATTTGAGGCAGCTACAGAGTGTGCTGGGAAAAATAAATTATTATCATCGCTACGTGCGCCACGCCTCTTCCATTTCAGCTCCGCTTCATCGCTTACGCCGTAAAGGTGTTCCGTTCGTCTGGACGACGGAATCCGAACGCGCCTTTCGCCAGTTGAAATCGGCGTAGCTTTCCAATACTTGCCTTACGCCATTCGATCCCCAGAAACCCCTTTTGTTGATGGTGGATGCATCGGATTTCGGGATCGGTGCGGTGCTTGGGCACAAAGATGGTTCGCACGATCGCCCTATTGCCTTTGCGTCCAAATTGCTCTGCGCAAAGACATTATTCACAGATCGAGAAAGAAGCATTGGCTCTCGTATTTAGTGTTACAAAGTTTCATGATTTCTTGTATGGTCGTCACTTTACCATCATCACAGACCACAAACCTTTGACATCGCTTATTCATCCGACCAAGCCTGTACCTCCACGTACAGTGGAGAAATTCATTCGCTGGTCTATTTTCCTCTCGCAGTACCGCTACGATATCTTGTATCGGTCCACTGCTAAGCACGGAAACGCCGATGCGTTGTCCCGTTTGCCTGTTGCTGAGGATAGAGCATTCGATTCCTCCGAACTTGCTTGCATGTTCATTGATTCGGAAACTAATGACGTGGTCGAATCGTTTCCGATTGATATTCGTCGTGTAGCTACAGCCACAGCTGCTGACCCTGTCCTTGCTACCGTTTTGCGTTTTGTTGCTACGCAATGGCTCTTGTCAAAGTCACGGATCGAGGATCCGTTGGTTCGCCGATTTTTTGCTCACAAGGAGAGTATTTTTGTACGACGTGGTGTTTTGCTGTTGCGTTCTGATAATGATCAGTCCAGGGTCGTGGTCCCACGTTCGTTACAGTCTTCTGTCTTACGGCTTCTCCACCAAGGACATTGGGGTATAGTGAGAACGAAACAACTTGCTCGTCAGCACTGTACTTGGTTCGGAATCGATGCCGCGATTACGAATATGTGCTCTTCTTGCATGGCGTGTGCCGAACAACAATCCGTACCACCACGGAAATTTTTTGCATGGACCAAACCAACTTCCCCTTGGCAACGCTTACACATCGATTTTGCTGGTCCATTCTGGAATGCTCGCCGGTTGGTTGTTTTCGATTCATTCAGTAATTTTCCTTTTGTTGTCCGGATGTCTTCCACGATGTCTTCTGCCACCATCCAGGCGTTATCTGCTATCTTTTGCATTCAAGGTCTTCCACAGACCATTGTTTCCCCTAATGGCCCACAATTCATGTCCGCAGAATTTCAGTCATTCTGCAAGGCCAATGGTATTCAACATCTGACGTCCGCGCCGTTTTCGCCACAGTCAAACGCTGCCGCTGAACGATTGGTCAGGACTTTCAAGTCACAGATGTTGAAGCTGAAAGAGTCGCATTCTCGGGAGGACGCGATATTGCTCTTTTTGTCCTCGTATCGCTCTCAGCCCCGAGATGGTCGCTCGCCGGCTGAGTTGCTCCACGGTCGCCCTCATCGAACCTTGATGTCTTTGCTACATCCGCCACATCAGGTTCCTGTGCAGCGGCAGACACCTGCTTTTGCCCCAGGCGACGTTGTAAACTATCACAACTATCGAGGTTCCCGGCGTTGGCTCGCAGGGCGCATTCTTTTCTGTCTCGGCCACGCTATGTATCTGGTTTTGGGGGCCTCTGGTGAGGTGCGTCGGCATCTCGATCAGCTGCGCCTCTGTCGTCGCACGGGTTCTGCCGCTCCCCGTCTGCTTTCAGCGACGGTGCCGTCCGGTCAGCGCCCTAGGGACCCATCTACTGGCTCGTCTCAGCCCCAGGTGTTACCGACGCCGCCTTCCATTTTGCCCCATGGCGACGCGCCGCAGCTGCCTGTGCTCCCGCCGGCGGCGCCCGCCGTGGACGCGTCGCTGCAACCGCCGGGCGCCTCCCTGGTCCACGCGCCGCCGATCGCTTCCCGTGACCCGTTGTCCTCCGCCATGGACTTCTTGCCCACTCCGGACCACATGGCGTCTTCGCCCGTCGGGTGCCCCGACCTGATGGAGGTCGACCCTTCGGCCCCTCCTGTCTCTCTACCGGCGCGTACACCGCATGTTGGCGTGCACCCTGGACTAGGTTTTCAGGCGTTTCCTAGCTCCCCTCGGACCGAATGGCAAGGTGCGGGTGGCACAGCCTCGCCTGTTGTTAGGCTCCCCACCTCGTCGCATACGTCAACATGGGGTCCTCTCCACGGCGGGCGGAAGCCTTATAACACAACCGTTCGCCGATTTGCGGGGGAGGAATGTGGTGTCACCGCCAGACACCACACTTGCTAGGTGGTAGCCTTTAAATCGGCCGCGGTCCGCTAGTATACGACGGACCCGCGTGTCGTCGCTGTCAGTGATTGCAGACCGAGCGCCGCCACACGGCAGGTCTAGAGACACTTCCTAGCTCTCGCCCCAGTTGTACAGCCGACTTTGCTAGAGATGGTTCACTGACAAATTACGCTCTCATTTGCCGAGACGCTAGTTAGCATAGCCTTCAGATACGTCATTTGCTACGACCTAGCAAGGCGCCATTATAATTTGCTATTTATCTTGTTATGCATGTACCGTCAGACCGAAGTTCACCAATTATGGATTAAAGTTAAGTATTCCATCAGCTACGTACTTTATTTGCTACTATAAATTCCCTTAACTGTTCCAGACCTCACGCCAGCCTGCGTGAGCTTAAACGTGTGCCTTTCGGCTTCCTCCTCTTAGTGGCTTGGCTGTCTTGCCAAGTCACAACACAAGCTGGAACCTACACTCCATACTTGGATCCGAGGTAAGTAAGACACCGCATTTTTACATTAGCACTCTAGTCCAAGCAATTTTTAGTCATTGTAGCTTGCTTTGTAGTTTTGTCAAAATTTTCCATAACCAAAACAGTCATTTTTGGACAAGATAGCGTATTCCAAATTATTTTTATTATATAGTTTCTTACAACAATGCAGTCATAAAATCACTCCATCTTCAGGCCACAAAAGGCCCATCGGGGCCATCCGACTGCCGTGTCATCCTCAGATGAGGATGCGGATCGGAGGGGCGTGTGCTGAACACACCACTCTCCCAGTAGTTATGACTTTTTTTTTTTACCGGAACCGCCACTATTCAGTCGAGTAGGTCCTCGATTGGCATCATGAGGCTGAGTGCATCCCAAAAAGTGGCAACAGCCAATGGCGGCCCAGACTGTCACCCATCCAAGTGCCGCCAAAGGCTCTTAATTTCGGTGATCTGACAGGAACCAGTGTATCCAGTGCGGCAACAATTATCAAAAAAGGAACACGACAGACTACAGACGCAAACCGAATCCAACTTGGACACTGGACAAAACACTGAGAATAACTTTTGGTATTACCCCAAAAGTAACGATCAATCAGCAGTTCACATGACTAGTGACTGAAATTTCGTAAATAGATCGACCACTAGTCAAGTAGCTAAATCCAGCTCACAGACCGTTCTTGGCCGTGCTGTCATGTCAAACGACGTGGCGGGGGCAGAGCAGTTTCAATTGACAAATATTGCCAGTATGTTTGACGCTATTATCAAGCAAATGATTGAAAACAAAAATCAGATCACTCAGAACAGAATAGACATTGACGAACACATGACAGTTTTAAAAACGTGACATAACGAGATTAAGGCTGAATTAAAGGCACTAAAACCGTGTAATGATACTTTGTTTGAAAGAGTTGGCAAGATTTGCACAAGACTAAGGCGCCAAGTGTCCGAACTTGACTCAAAATTTTCCGAATTGTAATTACAGCAGGAAAAACCCACAAAAGAGGTAAAAGATATTCAGACTGAAGTCGAACATTTAAACGCTAGATGCGAAGCTGTTGCCACTCAACTGAAATTGTATCCGTCAGTTCACGACTCAATAAAAACACGCATTACCGTAACTGAAGGCAAAGGTAACAAATGGATAAACAACTTACAAATAAACGGCCATTACACATTGACAACCAATTTTCCAACATAAATAAAGAATTTCATGACTGGGTTGGTCAGAAAAATAAATATTTCGACCAATTTTTAGAGAAAAAGTTACCGACACCGTAGCCGAGTCTGTTAAAAATTATAAACGTGTTGTAGCTGAGGCAGCTCAGTCCAACGCTGCACAACAGAATCAACTAAACGATGACACAGGAACGGAGTTTAGTAATGCTAATAATCATAATGCTGGCTTGGGTAAAGAAAACAGATATATGTAGGTCACGTATCCTCCGTTCACAACACACACCTCACAGCAACAACTATACACACCCGCGCGCAGGACACCTAATTACAATCGTGACATTTATGGGCAGTACATTCCTTTCCATTCACCAGCCGATAGGTACAATAACTGCAGGGAAAGCAATAGACATTACAGTGCCAAAGAAGAAGAAAGTCTGATTACATATCGGAACTTTCAACCTTTCATCCCAGTAAAACACTGAACATCCTATAATTTTTCTGAAAGCTTTTAGAAGTGCGTTCCCAAGACCATGGAGTCACCGAAAGAGAATGTCATACATTGTAGGTTACATCCAGGGCGACGCAGCTGTGTGGGAATATAATGTAGCCGACTGATGTGTGACATACTAATAATTTGAAAGAGCTTTCTTGGCCAAATTTTGCTCGCAGTCGGTACAAGAAGGACTAAGGAAACAGACTGTGGAACCAGAGCCTTTCAATGCTAAACGTGGAAATTTGCGCCGGTATTTTGAGAAATATTTGAATATGGGCCACTTTCTTGATGAACCTGTAGCTAAGCGCGATATATTCCGCACACTGAAAGCCGGATTGCGTTCTAACATTAAAGAGAATTTACTGCACACTCCAGACAATAATGCAGAATATTTTGTGCCTGTGCTTGATTCTGTCGATATGTTATACGAGGATCAATATTCCGCACAGAAAAACAGCTGTCACAATGTGTACGTCAGTGGCATGCAAATCGCGCAGGCTAGCGAACTTAATCCTGGCGCGCCAGGATTAGGTTTAAGTAGTTCTAAGTTCTAGGGGACTGATGACCTCAGAAGTTAAGTCCCATAGTGCTCCGAGCCATTTGAACCACCTCACTACGTCATCACAGGTCCGTGGCAAAAGCCGCCAAATTGGGCTTTACCCACCAATCAGCAGGTAAGTCACGGTGCTCAACCACAACATCCACAACAGATTGGAGAGTGGAATACACAATACCCTAATGTAAATACAAGTGTCAAGTGAAACTCCACCTCCGCCTGTGTGATCACCAGTACCGATTACGACGACGTCTAATTAAATACAGTCACTACTGGCCACCAGGTCGTGCCTGGAGAAGTCCGATATTTTCAGAGAAATCGCGGTCGATTTAGAGTGAACGGACCTTACGCAAAAAGCCATTGCCAAACGCGCAAAGTTTATATCAACTAGTCACATACTATTATCATTAATTATTATTATTATTTGTCTGTTGTTTGATATTCTTAAACCAGAGAGGAAAAGCCACGATAAAACAAACACTCTATATTCATCTGTCCAGATATCCTTACCATTTTTTTTTTCTATTTCACTTCACTGACATCCATAAGATGTACATATAGCCTTTGCATTTCTCTTCTCCTTTTATATAGGTTTCCTCTCAAGTTCAAACTTGTGACACTCCATACTCCGCCTCGTACAGTCTTACCTCGTCGTTGGTTATCGAATCTTTCCCGCATGGTGACCTTGCCCGTTGTAGTCCTCTCCAGAGGATCGGAAGGGGAGCTAATCCATAATCTTTTGTCAGCAGAGAGATTGTCAGGAACCTTTTCCAGCCACACGCCAGGTGACCTGTGGTTTGACATTAGGTATCTTCAACCTAGAGGCTTCGACTTTTTCTACGTCCTCATGCTGCAGAACTTTGTCGAATCAGACACATTTTTTGCGCAGTTTCTCACCACAAGGGCTAGAAAGTGCCCTGAAACTCTGGTCGCTCCTCTACCTATTTTGACGAAGTCGGTGCGAAGACAGTGTTGACTTCTTGGGCTAGAAGTCTTTGGCTGTCATTTCTGATGATTTTTAATTCTTGATTAGATTGCAAAGATGCTAAACCTAGATCATGGGACGTCTGAAACGTAATTTGGCAACTCGACACCTCTGATATTAAACAACTTTCGCAAGTCTTCATCAATTTTCGTCAATTTGGTTGATATTTTTCTAACCTAATGATTTACGATATTTGCCGGCCGGAGTGGCGCTACAGTCTGGAACCGCGCGACCGCCTACGGTCGCAGGTTCGAATCCTGCCTCGGGCATGGATGTGTGTGATGTACTTGGAATAGTTAGGTTTAAGCAGTTCTAAGTTCTAGGGGACTGATGACCTCAGCAGTTAAGTCCCATAGTGCTCAAAGCCATTTGAACCATTTTTAATTTAGGACATTTGTTTTCTAACTTTGTGCATTTCGTCGTTTTCTTCCTGTTCTTCTTCTTCTTTATATTATTATTATTACTACAGTGTGGTAGTAGTTTAATCAGATCACCGAAGTTCTGTCCTGTTGGGCTTGGAGAGCACTTAGAGAATTAATCGTCCGGGTCTGCCGAGCGCTGTTGGCAAGTGAGGTGCCGTCAGCTCTTGTGAGGTCAATGGAGGAACTATAGTATGGAGAAGTAGCGATTACGGAAAGTGACAACGTTTGTGAGAATATTGTGCTGACCAGATAACCCTCTAAATCTCCATTGAGGTCGGCCTATCAGATGAGAATGACATGGCGGTCGGTCGGTATCGTTGTGCCTTCCGAGGCCTATTCGGATAGAGTTTAGTTTAGTAGGAACGTAAATTTAAAGTTAAGCAAGTAGAGATTCAGTTTAGTGAATGGTATTGTTTTTTTCATAAAACAATTCAAAACTAATTTTTGCGTGCTAACAAGTGACCCTCAAAACTAAGACAGTCATGTAATATGTGCAGTACTTGCTGTAAAACATATGACTTTATGTTCTTGTTTATTTTTTTCTTTATTCTGTGTTTAATAATCATAATAATCGTCATCGCCAGAATACATAATTATGGATTATATTTTAGGTAGTGGAACTTCAATCACAATTTCAAATTCCTGTTTTCATCAGTCTTGCAGTATACTGAAACCCTAAAGGATAGTGTGTGACATTGTTCTCATTAATGAGTTACATGGGTAAATTATAACTTTCATACGTCAATCGTTAGTCCACCACCTCTCTTTCCCCCCTTTTTTTGTCGTTAGTATCGAGTTCAGATGCGCCTGTTTGATTAACAATCGGTAGAGAGCTTACTAATCAGGCTGATTGAGAAATCCATTACGTCCTCGTACAACTAAAAGCTCAGTCTGCAGACGGCGACACAAATCAAAAGCTGTGTTCAACGAATAAAGCTGGCTGTGTAATGCGCAAATGCAGTTAACACCAGGGGCGCTACACTCGCTAATGCAACGGTCGCAGATTTTCGAAAGCCGGCGATCAGCCGGAGCCCTCGCCGATGCGTCCAGCCCCGCTCCCCACCACACCCTCTACGCTGGACGAGCACATCAAACATTCCGCACAAAAGGCGCTGCGCGCAAACACAGAGTTCGCGATCGCGGCAATTAGAAGGTCATTTATTCAATAACCGAAATTCACATTTAATTACGGCCATTAATCTGCGCTTGGTAACCCATGCCTCACTGCCCAGCGAACGACCAGCCTCCTGACGCTGCTTTTTTATGAATGGCCTACATCTGTTTCAATTAGAGTGAAAATCAGACTGCCTGTCCTGGAACATGCTGCACTTTTGAATGACCTAATCACCGAATGACCACAAGAAAATGCACTATCGAGGCGAATGGATTAATCACGCGGGCTGTAGATGGCCATCGGATGATTTCCACGTCTACAATTACATCTACACCTTGCGGTGTGTGTGTCGGTGGGTACTTCGTGAAACGAAGTCACTTCTTTCCCCGTTTTCTGTTACTGTCACGGATAGTCTAATATCTGACTTGCTCTCGATTAATTTTATGTTCCACCTGAAACCGCCCGTAGGAATATTCCCAGAAAATTTATGGCCGTAACTGCTTCTAGAGCTTCATCTGCAAGCTGTAATCAAACTAGAAAGGTCCTTTCTGTCTATCTATTCGGAATACGTTACATTAGTTAATGTTGAGTGCCTATTGTCACTCCCTGCACCATGAATCGACACTCTGTAGGTCTTCCTGTATTTCATAGCTTTGCGACTTCTCTGTAAAAAAAAAGTATAACCGCAAAAATCCTCATGGAACTTCCGAAGTTATCTACTGTGTCAAAGTAATGGTCCTATAACTATCACCTGGGGCCCACCCGAAGCTACTTCTATGTCTGAAGACTTTTATCCGTACAGAATTACGTGCAGCGTTCCTTTTGCTAGAAACTCTTCAGTTCAGTCACACACTTTTCTGATATTCTGGTCTGATGTTAAGTGGCTAAGCGTAGCTGTGTCGTATGCTTTCCGGAACACCTGGACTTCCGTGTCTACTGCTTTCTCGTGGACGAACGGAGCGATCCGGGTTTCACACGACCGTTATTTTCGGAACTCATGCTGATGCCTGAGGAGGAGATTTTCGGCCTCCAGAAATGCCATAAAACGCAAGCATAGAACATTTTCCAAAATTTTACAACTGATCTACGTCAGAGCTATAAGCCTGTAGCTTTGTGGGTATATTCTACGACCCATCTTGAAAATGGAATGGAGTACGCTTTTTCCAATGATCTGGAACAATTCGTTCGGTAAATAACTCTTGTGTTGTGTTCATTTCCCTATTTGTTCTTAGACACATGAAAATATGGCAGCCTCAAATGAACGTAACATTTGAGTTACGAAATTCACATAGATTTTCTTACGAATCGATAATTATCAGTCAACGGTAACGCGCTTGGAGAGGCTGCCATTAGGTTTCAATTACAAGAAAAATGTAGTCACATGGAATCCTGATCCACACAGTCATTAGTGTGCCTTTGTGTCGCAGCAAGATGCCGGAGAAACTAAAACCACGACGCAACATATCGATATATTTACATTTAGTTTTCATCAGGAAATCTCTTACATATAAGCAGGCGTTCTACATTAGTTACTTCACATTCATTAAGACCGGAACGCTATAATTTATATTAAACATAGGCTAAAAATCTTTACATTATGATAGCACTGGAAAAATAGGTTTTTCATCGTTCCATGAATTCTTCAAAAATGAAAATAAATTGCAGGAAGGTAGATTTAATCTACGAGCGCCAGCAGGAATGGTGAGGAGAGAAGAACTGAAACAGTGAGAGAAAGATCAAACTAATAATACACAATTAATAAAGATAAGTAAAATGACTAGTAGTCTTATCGTTGTAAGTCATAGTAAGTCATGGTTTCGATCGGATCCATTGCTTAAAGAGTGAACGAGAATCAAAAACTGCGGAAGTGTGGTCAAAGGTCTATGTCATCCTCTTCGTCTTGTGCTGAAAATTACTAGTAAAAGGCGGATGAATTAGCAGTGAAAAAGAGCATAAAGATGCTGAAGAAAATGGAAACTGCTGCATTAAATACACATAATGTGTATCCAGCATACGTGACCAGGAACTGAAGAAGTGTCATGATGATCTATCCATTCCCACTTCGGATAAGTCCATCGGGCGGAGTCAACTAAACGTAAGGTAACCATGCGAAAAGATTGACTAACTAACAATTCAGTAACTAACAAAAGGGTAACACTCAGAGAATCAGAGCATGGGATTTCTGAAGTGTGGATGTGTTATGGAAGCTAGAAAAACCGTAAAGGTATGTGCAAAACCTCAATCTTCAAATAGTGGGTAGTCACTGCAGTGCAATGGGATGAAAATAAGGATTACTGATCGGACGAATATAGAGTAATATGAATGTAATATGAATTGTGGCAGGAAATAGAGTAAAAGGAGCGGGATTTGTCATGAATAGGAAGGCAGGGCAAGGATTGAGTTACTTTGAACTATTCAGTAATTGGATTACCCCCATCCGAACTGAAAGCAAACCATCGCCAATAACAATAGTTCAAGTCTACATGTCAATGTAAGAGACAGAAGGTGAAAAAGGTAAAAAGACAGTTTTTGAGCTTTAAACGAGTATCTCTGCCAATAAAGGCCGGTGATGACGTAATGAACATGGGAGATTAGAAATGTGTGACAGGGAATGAAACTGCGGACCGTATTAGGGAAGTATTGCATATGATCTCTATAGTAAGAATGAGAGAGAAAAGATAACGGTAGAGTTCTGCAGTAATCTTAAGCTGTGTAATAGCTTATACACTTTTCCAGCTGGATTGTTATCATGGCGAGACAGGAATTCCGAGATGAGACAGTGAATTGTAAGCACACCCACGAGCAGATTTAAGGTCATCTTTGTGTCACAGCTTAGTAATGACATAAAAGAGACAGATTTAGGAGAATACTCTGGAAGGATCAAGGTGGAAAGAGCTACTGTGGGATGCTGATATGTGTTCGAAGATCTATAAGACTGTCGTGTGCGATAATCACCAACACAGTAAGTAGGTGAGTTGATGAGGAATGAACATCTCTAAGACGGAAACTCTCAGTAGTTGAACGGACAAATGTAGGTCCAAAGAGGATAACAACGAAGAAATCCTGCTTAATAGAACTTGAATTTGTCGATGAACGAAGTACGCACAAAGAGGCTTAGGGTAAGACCGGAATAATAGGGTCCATGTCACATAGGAATGAAGTAAGATAAAGTACAAGGAAGCTAAGGCAAAATGGCTGCAAACAAAATGAGCAGAAATCGAAATAAACGGGATTTGTAAGGATAAACTCAGCTTACGAGACGGGGAAAGCAACTTTCGATGGAATTAAAATCGAAGGTTTTAACAGTAAAAATGCAAGAGGAATTCTATGGTTAAACGCACAGGGAACAGCTAAAAGGTAGATCGAGTGCACTGAAGGTCACTACAAGGGGGAAGAAAATATGGGAAACTTAGAAGATCCAATATTACTATCACAGGTTTGGGAGACTTACGATGAAATACGAGTAAGGCGGAAGACCCTAAAGAGTATCCAAGTGAGTGTGTAGAATCTGTGAGGTACGAGACATGCCACAATAATTAAATAATTTACAAAATATAGAAAATTGCGAAGAAAGGTAAGTACGATATCTATAGCACAATCATCTTACTGGGTCACGCATTGTAACAAGAGTAGTATTCATAATAATGAATAGAAAAAAGTTGAACTCGTTACATGACGATGAGACTGACTTTTGGAAAGGCGAAGGCACCAGGGAGGTCGTTCTGATGTTGTGTTTCATATTCGGAGCAAGATTTAAGAAGAAAAAAAAGCAAGACACCTTGGACACCTGGTTAGGATTTGTTTGTCAGATTTAAGTGCTACAAGAAATATGAAATTCTTAGAAAAGACGGGTAACGTACATGTAGAAAAAACCGGAGGGGAAATATAAAATAGATGACCAAGAACAAAGCACTCAGATGAAAAGGGTGTAAGACAGAGTGTCAGTCTTTGGCCCCTGCTGTTAAGTCTACACGTCGGAGAAGCGATGACGGTAGTAAGAGAAAGAATCAAGAATGAGACTGAAGTTCAGGATGAAAGGATATCAATGATTAGATTTTTTAATGACATTGCCATCCTCAGTGGAGGAGAAGAAGAATTACAAGATTTGTTGAATTCAATACGCAGTCTAATGAGTACAGAATATGGACGGCGAATAAACCGGAAAAAGATCAAAGTAATGACAAGTAACAGAAATGAGAACAGCAATAAACGTAACATCAAAATAGTAGACCACGAACTAGACACAATTAAGGCATATTGTTAAAGTGGAATCAAACTAACACTTGACAGTTGAAGCAAGGAGGCCTTAAAGAAGTAGAATAACACAGGGCAAAGAGGGTATTCCTGCCCAAAAGAAGCCTACAATTATTTAACATAGGTCTTAATTTGACGGAGATATTTCGGAGAATGTATGTTTGGAGTACAGCATTCCCGTGGTAGTGAATCATGGACTGTAGGAATACTTGAACAGAAGAGAATCGAAGCGTTTGGGACGTGGTGCCACAGAAGGATGTTGATAATTTGGTGAACTGATAAGGAAAGGAACGAAGAGGTTTTCCTCTGAATTGGCGAAGAAAGATACATACATTTAATACTAACAAGAAGAAGGGATGAGATAAGAGGAGGTATGTTAAGAGGGGAAACCTTTCTTGTTACTAGAGGAAGCTGAGGAGTGAACAGATTATAGGGAAAGTCGGGGATTGGACAATATTATGAAACAGAGGAAGACGTTTAAACAGTTACATTGAGTTGAAAAGACTGGCCTACAAGAAGGAAGTCTGGAAGAACAAGGGAGGGAGGGGTAAAACTTGACATTATTGAATAACAAATGAATAATGAAAGAAACATTAATGGGAGAAGCTGGAAGCAACTGTTCTCTTGCTTGACAGAAGAATGCATGGCCTTATACGTTCAATATCCCTTGTTAGCCATATCTGGCACGGGTTCCACACACTTGAACAGTATTGTAGGATGGGTCGCACGGGTGATCTGTAAGTAATGTCTTTTGTTCATTGATTGCATTTCACTAGTATTCTACCAGAAAGACTTAAGTGTGCTACCTGCTTTACCCACGGCTGAGTGTAAGTGATCGTTCCACTCCATGTCACTATGAGGTGTTACGCCAAAGCATCTGTACGAGTTCACAGATTCCAAATGTGTGACTCACTGATTATAGTCACAGAATTATTTTTTTCCTTTTGTGAAGTGCAGAATTTTACGTTTCTGAGCATGTAAAGCAAGTTGCCAATCACAGCAACACTTTGAAACCTTATCAATATTTGTACACGTTCGTTCAGACTGTGCTCCACTGTGGATAACTGCATCATCTGCGAAAAGTTTGGTGTCACTATTAATATTGCCCTAAAGATCATTTATATGTTACATAAACATCCAATATTTTATGCTTCGCCCTCCCTACAAACAACTCTCCAATCCAGTCACAAATTTCCTCTGATACCCTACAGATCGCACTTTTCATAATATTTGTTGATGTGGTATTGAGTGAAATGATTTTCCGCAAATCGAGAAATACTGCATCTACCTGACCGCCTTGAACCATGGGTTTCGGTATGTCATGTGGGAAAAGTGCGAACTGGATTCAAAATGTTCTATGTTTTCGAAATGGATGCTCGTTATGTTTGAGCTCATAGTGTGTTCAAAGATTCTACGACATTTCGATGTCAATGATATTGGACGGTAGTTTTGTGAATACTTCTGCTACCCTTTTTGTAGACAGATGTGACTTGTGCCTCGTTCCGCCTGTCGGTCACGGCTCTTTTTCGACGGATCTACTATCCATTACAAACTGACGAGCCAAAACATTGTGACCACCTGCTTAGTAACTTGTTGGTCCACCTTTGAAACGCAATCCGTCACCGTTTCTGTGTATCGTGGATTTGACAGTTTGTTGGTAGCTTGTCTGGAGGAATGTCACACCACATGTCCACGCAAAAGTCATGTAATTTCCTTAAACAGAGCCGCCAATTTATGTACGCAGTGATAGCGTGTGATAGCGACCCAAATGGGTTCAACTGGATTAACATAAAACGAATTTCGTGCTCAAGACGTCAACGTGAGTACACTATCATGGTCCGCCAACCACTGTAGCACGGTTCTGGATTTGAAACACGGACAGTTAAACTGCTGGAAGATGATTTCGCCAGCGGGCTAGACGTCAATCGTGAAGGAATGCAGGTGTTCCACACCTGACAGCGTCTATTCAGTTACTACCACAGGGTCCCATACGAGTGCAACAGGATGTGTCCCACAGCACAATACTGCTTTCACCAGCCTGCGTCTATAGCGTGATGCACATTTCGAACTTCCGTTCGGGTGGACGACGGCTTTTGCGGAGACGATCATCATCCGGGTGTTGCAATAGCGTGATTCATCCGAAGAGGTGAGAGGTTTCCATTGACCTACGGTCCAGTCTCGACGATCCCATGGCCACTGCAATCATAACTGATGATCACGTTGCGCCATCATCATCTGCTGCGGAGCCATAAGTCCAACAATGTACAATGAACTTACACGTGTACCAGCATTGTGCTCCTTCGGCAAAGATACCACATATCTCCACCTATCCTCTTTCACAGAGCGGGCAAGCCACCAAACCACTTATCACCCAGTGGTAGCTTCACTGTCCTTCTACCACTTTCCACAGTTACTCACTGCAATAGCACGTGATCATTCGACCAGCTACGACGTTTCCGAGATACTCGTTCGCGGGCCTTGCTTAATAATAATATTGCCATTGTCAAAGTAGATTTCCCCATTTGCGACCCATGTCGTTTCAAGAATGATTCCCCAACCCTTTTTAATCCAGTTAGATATTTTCCTTTCCGTGTCACGTTCCCACAACACCACAAGGCGACGTCGAAGCTTGCCGTGGGCGGTAGTCACAATGTTTTGGCTTATCAGTGTAGTTAACAGAGGATCTAGTTCAGCCGCAAATCAGCTATAGAATCACACAGGGATTCTGTCGGGCCTGAGTTTTGTTGAGCTTTAACAATTTCAGCAGAACCTCAACGCCATTGGCACTAATGTATATTTCATTCATTTTTGGAACAGTACGAGGCTTAAATTGGGCAATACTCTTCAGTAGTGGAACACATGAAAATAGAGTTCAGCAGTGCTGATTTTGCTTTGCTGCTCTCAGCTTCAGTTCCTGCCTTGTCCATCAGTCCATCAGTGATTGGACACTAACTTTGGCGCCACTAACCAACTTTAAATAATACCAGAATTTCTTTGGGTTTTGTGAGAGATCTTTTGATAAAAGTCTGGTACAACAGTCATCGAAGGCTTCATCCATTGCTCTCTAGATTGCAAAATGCGTTTTATTCTGCATATCTCTGTCTTTTCAGTCCTGCTATGCTGTAGTATCTGTTTCTTTAGAAATTTCCTTAGAGTGACTGCATACAATGGAGGGTTCCGCCCAGTATGAACTGTCCTACTGGGTTCATATCTATCCAGTGCATTGTCAACCATTATTGTAAGCTTGAGACACAGTTCCTCTACGAGCTCCTGTCCTGAGCTACGAGTTCCAAATTCTTCATTGAGATATGACATTACTGATTCTCTGCCTAGTTTAATGAACACGTAAATCATTCTGCTTGTTTTAGTTGCCATTTCGTGTTTGGTATTCATTATTTCTACTGTATATCTGCTTCATGGTCACTGATAGCAATTCTGATGTGGAGTCCCTCTGGGAGGTCAGGCCTCTTTGTTACGTATTTCCATTATAAATTAGCTTCTGAACCATCTGTTGTAGGTAGTTTCTGGAGAAAGAATTTAGCGACTTTTCGCATGGTTTCTTGTCACGTGAACCACAAGTAAACTATAATTATCCTAATTGATTCTTTGATGATTGAAGTATCGTCCAATGATTACAGCATGCTTAGAGGGCATCTGTGCATCGGAAGGTGAATTTGATGGTCGACAGGAGGACACTACTATAAATACTTGTTTTGTAAATAAAACTGCCTTTCCTGCTGCTAGTTACTTTCTTTATCCCATACGCGTTTCGCCTTCTCCTGTTCTAAGGCATCATCAGTGAGATCTATAACGGTACAGGTTTGTTAATTTTAGATTATTAAACAGTTCACTTCGCGATTTTTTATAAAAAATGTAATTACTTACGATTTCTTACAAAAAAATCGCGAAATGAACTGTTTAATTATCTAAAACTAACAATATTTTATCCTTATCGATCCCACTGATGATGCCTTAGAACAGGAGAAGGCGAATGCGTATGGGATAAATAAAGTAACTAGCAGCAGGAAAAGGCAGTTTTATTTACAAAACAAATATTTATGTGCTTGCTGCTGAGGATGGCCACACAAACAAACTTGTGACACTACTTAAGTTTGAAACCCACCTTTGATATTCAGTCTTGCCCAAACAACCTCCATCGAAGCTTCGATTTCTATCTCCATGGACCTGAGTTTCTTGTCTACTGCGGAAAATATACCACCTCCATTTCACACTTCTCTTTCCTCTCAGAATACGCTTAAATTCTCACCCATGGCGTTACTTCAGGACCTAACCGCCTTTCTGTTCCTAGTATTTTGTGATTTTCGGTGCTTTTTACGAGGGATTCAAACTCTGGCTATTGTTTGTGAATCATTTGGCAGTTAACCGCCAGAATTATAATACTGTCACCTGCGGGAGGCATTTCTCTGGATCTACACTGACACTAATGGTTTTCTTACAGCTATCGTTATTCGTATTGGATGGAGTTTCGCCCAGTGTAAGGAAATACTCTTGTGTTTTTCCCCACAGCTGGCCACCAACTTCGGCGCCACTAACAAGCTTTAAATAATACCAGAATTTCTTTGGGCTTTGTGAGAGATCTATTGATAAAATTCGGGTACAATAGTCACCGAAGGCTTCATGCATCAGCGGCGTCTGATATGTGTGGCATACCTGAACCATTTATGAGCATCCTATAACTCTGAAACCTATGGGACAAGTCTAGGAGGTCATACTGTCGTTTGTCACAGAACCTTTCGAGTCCCTGGTTCAAGTCTTCTGCTCAACTCCACCCCCCAAAAACATACGTTTTTCACATTAGGTGCACTTTGCTGCCACCTACTGCCAGGTACTCCATATCAGCGACCTCAGCAGTCAGTCGACATCGTGAGAGAGAAAAAGGGGGCGCACCGCGAAACTCACAGACTTCGAACGTAGTCCGGTGATTTGGTGTCACTTATGTCGTACGTCTGTACGCGAGATTTCCACACTCCGAAACATCCCTACGTCCACTGTTTCCGATGTGATAGTGAAGTGGAAACGTGGAGGGACACGTACAGCACAAAGGCGTACAGGCCGAAATCATCTGTTGACTGACAGAGACTGCCGACAGTTGAAGAGAGTCGTAGTATGTAATAGGCAGACATCTAACCAGACCATCACGCAGTAATTCCCAACTTCATCAGGATCCACTGCAAGTACTATGACAGTTAGGCGGGAGGTGAGAAAACTTTGATTTCATGCTCGAGCGGCTGCTCATAAGCCACACATCTGGCCGGTAAATGCCAAACGACGCCTCACATGGTGTAAGGAGCGTAAACACTGGACGATTGAACAGTGGAAAAACGTTGTGTGGAGTGATGAATCACGGCACACAATGTGGCGATCCGATGGCAAGGTGTGGGCGTGGCAAATGCACGGTGAACATCTACCAGTGTGTAGTGACAACAGTAAAATTCGGAGGTGTTATGGTGTGGTCGTGTTTTTTTATGAAGGAGGCTTGCTCCCGTTGTTGTTTTGCGTGGCACTATCACAGCACAGACCTACATTGACGTTTTAAGCACCTCCTTGCTTCCCACTGTTGAAGAGAAATTCGCTTGCTCCCGTTGTTGTTTTGCGTGGCACTATCACAGCACAGACCTACATTGACGTTTTAAGCACTTCCTTCCTTCCCACTGTTGAAGAGAAATTCGGGGATGGCGACTGCATTTTTCAACACAATCGATCGGCTGTTCATAATGCACGGCCTGTGTCGGAGTGCTTACACGACAATAACATCCCTGTAATGGGCTGGTCTGCACAGTCTCTTGACCTGAATCCTATAGAACACCTTTGGAATGTTTTGGAACTCTGACTTCGTGCAAGGCGTTACTGACCGACATCGATACCTATCCTTAGTGCAGCACTCCATGAGGAATGGTCTGTCATTCCCCAAGTGACTCTCGAGCACTTGAATGAACGTACGCGTGCGAGAGTGGAAGCTGTCATCAAGGCTAAGGGTGGGCCAACACCATATTGAATGCCAGCATTACCGATGTAAGGAGCCACGAACTTGTAAGTAATTTTCAGCCAGGTATCTGGATACTTTTGATCACATGGTGTAGCTAATTTTTTTGATTTCAAAAGATACACAATGAATAGCAGTTTAGGTCTTATATGTTAATTCTGATAGAAATTAATTATTTGTGAAAGACAATGTCCTTTAAGTACTGGCCCTCTTTCTTTGGCACACTCATGGACCTCCATCATGAAGTTTGTCGTAACTCACTCCAACTTGTTACAGTGTCTAGCACGAATTTCTCGTACATTACGTATCTTACTGATGTACAGTTTGTTTTTGAGGAAGCCATAAAAAAAGTAGCTCTGAGTGATGTCTGGAGAGCTGGGTGGCCAGTCAACATCTCCTCTGTTAGATAACACTTTCCCCAGAAACAGCTTCCTTACTTTAATCATACACACACTCTGTGAGCTGTCATACTGTCTTACTGTAACCAAGAATGTCAACGATTTATGCCATGGCGGCGAAGTTCCTGGAAGAGAAATTCATGCAGCGTGGTCAAACAACACTCCAAGTTCACACTGATAGATCTCCCATCTTCTTCGAGAAATAAGACCGTATGACACCCGATTTTCTTAATCCAGCCCACACTGTAGCCCTGTCATAAAGCATTGGCTACTGGTTGAGTTGCTCCGGGTTGTTTGGGGACCAATAATGACAGTTTTGCTTTTTTAACACTGGCGTTTAACACTGACATTAAAATCACAGAACCACGTTGTTGCTTCAACATCTCTCTCATTAAAACGTCTCCTTCAGCTCCTGAAGAATCGTAATGTTGTAGGATTGGCAAAATATACGGTGTAAAATGTGTCGAAAGGAGTAATTTAATAACCTGAGAGACAGTGCTTCTTGTCTTGTAGATCGGTATGGGCTCTGTTGAATTTCTTGACGCATTACTTCAACGTTTTCAGGTGACGTGATCATCTTTTCACTGGCTCTAGGATTTTCTTCAAAAGGGAATCTGATTCACAAAAATCCGTATCCAACAGGAGAATGGTATCGCGGGTTGTAATTGCACCATTACGTGGACTGTTGAATTGGAGACGAAACTTCTTATGAGTGGTGGTTGCAGATTCTGCATTTTTAACGAACGTCTCAGTGATAAACGCACGGTGTTGCACAGTCCACCTCTCCATTGTAACTAAATTGCTTCTGTAGGGAAAGACATGAAGCTCAAGGACGCCCCTCCACTACGGTGACTTACCCGCTACTACTCGACCCTAAACTTCAGGTAACGTTGACTTAATCTGTACCCCTATTACACAATTCTTGGTAGCCCTGTAGCGCACGCCTTTGCAGCACCTTCCAGTCGCTTCACAGTAGACAGAGCGGTTACCATCTGCTTACGATCAGCAACCAACTCATTCCCTGCCAAAGAACAGCAAAAACAGCGGGACTGTATCAAACCAGGTACAATAATTTTGTGTGCTTCTGTGTGTGTGTGTGTGTGCGTGCGTGTGCGTGTGTGTGTGTGTGTGTGAGAGAGAGAGAGAGAGAGAGAGAGAGAGAGAGAGAGAGAGAGAGAGTACGAGAGAGAGAGTGAATATGTTATCAGTCTTCTGACTAGTTTGATGCGGCCCACAACGAATTCGTCTCCTGTCCTAACCTCTTCAGCTCAGAGAAGAGTCGAAAGTAAACAAATAACGTACTAAACTGGCTGATTCTCTCTTAATTTATGAGTCTGATTTGCTACAAATATCACCAACTTGTTGGTTGATTTGGGAAGGACGACCGAGCAGCGAGGTCATCGGCCCATCGCATGAGAGAAGGACGAGGAAGGAAGTCGGCCGTGTCCTTTAAAAGGAATCAACAAGGCATGTGCCTGAAGCGATTTAGGGAAATCATGGAAAACTTAAATCAGGATGACAGGACGCGGGTTTGAACCGTCGTCCTCCCGAAAGCGAGTCCAGTGAGCTAATCACTGAGCCACCTCGCTCAGTATATCACCAGCAACTTTATAGTAAGAAACGAAATTTCTATTACGAAAACGGAAAATCTGTACTACAAGTCTTACAGCTACCCTTAAGCTTTTTTCAGATAATGGTCACTAAGAAAATATTCGTAGATCGCAGGTTCACATACCTTATCTAATTTGTTTCACCATGGTTGAGCCCCCACGTGAACTATCATTAAACGAACATGTTTAGTTTTTGGGTGCAGCAGATTGAATGGCCGCCGCTCAGTGTTCAACAGATGACGAACTGTCATACAAAGCAACACCACAGCCAACTGCAGCACCCTAAGTTTCGCCCATTTAAATGCAAGGAAGAAGATGTGTCGAAATAGCGCGCTCAGTTGTAAGCACATTTCTCAGCCTACAGCATTAAAAACAACTGCGTGCATTGCACGCAGAACATGTCTGATGCACCAGTATGCACTGCTATCGCAAAACTGTCACACCTGGATTTGAAAATAGTTCTGTTAATTGTAGATTATCAAATTACCATGGACATATCTGAAGTTGATTTTGACGCTCCATCTATTTCTCCTGTTCGTAGTGCCCGAAACACTAACTCTACAACTAATGTTAAAAGTGAGTAACATATAAGCTCCGAGTGACAGTAAAGGTAAAACCATTTGCTCACACAGTATACGAGGTATGTTTCAGAATAAGGTACGGAAGTCTTGTCAGCTGTGTTTTTCTGGTCATATAGGAAAGAATGTCCTTGTTATGAAACGAAGTGCTTAGAGTGTAGCAAGCAAAGTCATATCCCTACCGCTACCAGGTTATGTGCCAGTCTACTGCGCGGCCACACAGCAAGTTCATGTTGTCACAGCCGATAGGAAGACACACAGTCTTTCTTACCCCCTTCATGAACACTTTCTGCTATAGTCCACAGACAGAAGGTCCACAGTTCATGGTCTAGTGGCGGCGGCACGGTAGCCCAGCGTTTTCGGTCAGAGGGTTAGCTGCCCTCTGTAATAAAAAACTGAGTCAACGGTTCAACACTGACCTTGCACGGGTGTCGTGGGACATCCGCACTTAACAAATGCAACGAACTACATCGAAGGAAATGAGAAAAAAAGTGGCTAGCGTTGCCGCTTCTGGGTCAGAGGGTCGTGGGTTCTATTGGGGATATTCTCTGCCCGGGGACTGGATGTTTGTGTTGTTCTCATCATTACATCATCGTCATAATTTGTGAAACTGGCTAGGATGGATGGTGTAAAAATTGGGACATATACGGGCGCTGGTGACCGCACAGTTTAGTGGCCGAAAAAACCCAACATCATCATCACGAAACAGAATAACAGTTAAGATTGGCTTATAAGACAGTTAAATTTTAATTAGACACAGCTGCCTCTGCTTCCTTTAGCAGTTAAGACGATGCGAAATGATCAGTAGCCCTCGGCTGCAGAAGCCAATTTCTATTTGGTCCGCTTGGAACCGCCACGAAAAACCAGTATGCGCAGTTTGCCTGCAACTTTTGGTGTCGCTACAAAGAGTGTTTCGTTCAATGTAATATGTTCCGAAAACAACACAAACATTCCTGGCTTAGAGCTAGCTAGCCGGTGGGGCCGAGCGGTTCTAGGCGCTTCCGTCTGGAACCGCGTGACCGCTACGTTCGCAGGTTCGAATCCTGCCTCGGGTATGGATGTGTGTGATGTCCTTAGATTAATTAGTTTTAAGTAGATCTAAGTTCTAGGAGGCTGATGACCTCAGATGTTAAGTCCCATAGTGCTCAGAGCCATTCGAACCATTTGAGCTTAGAGCTACTTGAGTTGTTCAATCCGGACATATAATACAGCATACTGCAAATCAGATTTTCTGTGTCTCATACCCACTGTTTTGATTTGTGCAATAAGTACAGTGATTTTTTGAGCAAGGATTTGAAGGACTAAAGACTGCAAGGCGCATATTACTGTTAAAGGTAATGCATAGTCGTGATTTTATCGTACTAGGCCTATCCCCCATTCTATATATGAGCGGGTTGAAAAAGAACTGCCATGACGGGAAGGCAGTGAGGTTATTCTATCCATTTCTGATAGCCTGGAGCGTCCCCCACAGTAATACGTAAAAGCTATCACGAGGTGTAGGCCTGTGTACTGATTTCAATGCCACAGTAATCCCACAAACCGTTATGGGTTCTTTTCTTGTCTCACGATCAGAGGAATTAGTGTGCAGGCTGGAATAGGGCAGTTCTTTGCGAGGGTTTATTTGTATGAGACATGTTTACAGTTACCACGGGACGAGAATTCCTAAAAATATTTCGTGATCAATACTCACTGGGATTTTTCCCGTTTAAAAGACTACCGTTCACAAATCCTTCAGCTCCTGCTATTTTTTAGTGTTTCCTGGAATAATTAACAGCTAAAGTTCCTTGTTGTATGAACTATCTGGATGCTCGTACTTCTCATGGGTCATAAGCCTGCTGAACATTTGACAAATTTAGAGTGTTTATTTCAAATTCTCTCCGAGGCTGGGAACTGCAACAAGAAAAAGTGCAGCTTTGTGCATGAGGAACTTAAGTATTTATGATAATCATCCAACTCGCTTGTGCTTATGCATAACTGAAGTATTACTGGTGCTCTGTAACGTCCAAGAATTACAAAAAATGGTTCAAATGGCTCTGAGCACTATGGGACATAACTTCTCAGGTCATCAGTTGCCTAGAAATTACAACTACTTAAACCTAACTAACCTAAGGACATCACACACATCCATGCGCGAGGCGGGATTCAAAACTGCGACCGTAGCGGTCGCGCGGACACAAACTGTAGCGCCTAGAACCGCTTGGCCATCCCGGCAGGCTCCAAGAATTACAGGCAGATGGGGAAATTAACTTATCACATTAAGTTT
Organism: Schistocerca cancellata; assembly: GCF_023864275.1. NCBI lineage: Eukaryota > Metazoa > Arthropoda > Insecta > Orthoptera > Acrididae > Schistocerca > Schistocerca cancellata. The sequence goes on along the minus strand of NC_064628.1, from coordinate 311,978,886 downwards.
ACTGATAACACGGGCGAAAATTGCTGTTGCACTGAACTGCCTGTGCTGGAAAGATGTTTTTTTTTTTGTGTGACCCCACGAATATCAGGACGAAACGTTAAGTCGTTCAGGTGTATTTCATACCAAGCTAATGTAGTACTAGCTGTGCATCTTCGTACAGGACTGGAGCCGTCTTCTCCCACAGACTTGGCTCGTATAACAGACCTCATGCTTTAGCCTCGAAAACTCTTAACACGGCGAAGTGCAATTCAGTCAATTTGAAAAAAAAAAGCACTCGCCATTGTCTACGGAGTCACCAAGTTCCTTTATTATTTGTACAATCGAAAGTTCTAATTGATTATAGATCATCAGCCTTTATCAGCTTTCTTTAGTCCTTCCAAGCCTGTCCCGCCATGGACAGCGCAGAAATTGCAACTTGGTCTTTGTTATTGGCTAATTATTATTACGAGTTGCTGTATAGTCCCGGTGCACAACATTCGAAATCTGACTTCTTGTTTCGGTTACCGGTCTGTAACGACACAGCAATTTTTCCTTCTGAGGAATCATCGTATCAAATTGACATTCAAAATTTTAAAATACTTCAGAATTCTCTTCTGGACTTTTGGCATGTTGTTGGAGCAACAGCTTTTCGTGCGGCCGTGTGGTGTGAAGAAATTCCCCGTGCAATGGCGCGTCGCTACCTTTCGCATCATAATATGCTATGTGTTTGGTCAGATGTTTACTACTACATACAGAAAATGACGATGTACAGGTTATCGTTCCTCTCTCCCTCCTGAGGGATGTTTCGTCTTTGTTTTACGAAGGTCATTATGGCATAATTCGCACAAAGCAACTCGTTCAAAGCCTCTGCACTTGCCAGGGCACGGGCACTTGATATCAGGAAATGACCTCTCGCTACACAGCTTGTGCGGAGCATCAATCCACAACCCGGAAACATTTTTTCCAGTGGCCACGGCCATCTGGACCTGACAACTTTTGCACACTGATTTCGTGGGTCAATTCTGGAGTGAAGTAAACTTCCATTTGTTGTCCACATGAGATCTGTCACTACTGTTACTACTGCATCGGCTTTGTCGTCTACCTTTCGTCTCGAACCTTTTACCGTCATTCTTCCGGTGTTGCGAACAGTTTGTTGAGCGTTCTGAAGTCACAAAGAGAAATTTTGTTCCTCTCAAACACGGAAGCAAGTCTTTAAAATTTTTCTTCTGTCTTATCACTCCTTGCTACATGACGGTAAGTCATCGGCAGGATTATTACACCGTCGTTGTGACCGTGCCCTGTTGAATCTTCCACGATCGCCGCGGAAACAGTTCATTCCGCTGGGTCATACAAAGCTTCAACCGCAGGACACAGTTTTCTTCAAAGATTTTGGCAAGAAACAGCTTCTAGAACATGATGTCATCGCACAAGTGCTGGGTCGTTCGTCTGGGTTCGTCAGTTCCTCTGGGCTGCGCCGGCGCCAACAGAACCAGCTGCTGCGCTCGAAGCGACTGCAGAATTTTTGCCCACAGACCCAGCACGCCGCTAAGGTCTGCAGCAGCAGTCTACATCTACATCTACATCCTTACTCCGCAAGCCACCTGACGGTGTGTGGCGGAGGGTACCTTGAGTACCTCTATCGGTTCTCCCTTCTATTCCAGCCTCGTATAGTTCGTGGAAAGAAGGATTGTCGGTATGCCTCTGTGTGGGCTCTAATCTCTCTGATTTTATCCTCATGGTCTCTTCGCGAGATATACGCAGGAGGGAGCAATATACTGCTTCACTCCTCGGTGAAGGTATGTTCTCTAAACTTCAACAAAAGCCCGAACCGAGCTACTGAGCGTCTCTCCTGCAGAGTCTTCCACTGGAGTTTATCTACCATCTTCGTAACGCTTTCGCGATTACTAAATGATCCTGTAACGAAGCGCGCTGCTCTCCGTTGGATCTTCTATATCTCTTCTATCAACCCTATCTGGTACGGATCCCACACTGCTGAGCAGTATTAAAGCATTGGACGAACAAGCGTACTGTATTCTACTTCCTTTGTTTTCGGATTGCATTTCCTTAGGATCCTTCCAATGAATCTCAGTCTGGCATCTGCTTTACCGACGATCAACTTTTGTAACAGTTGTGGTTACTTAATGTAACAATTCTGCTACTAAATGTAACTGGGTTTTCTCCTTGATGCTGTCAATTGTCAGGATGAGCATTCTCAAGCATTCTGTCAGGGTGAAAATATTAAATAAATAAACTTTTCTCTCTTAACAACATGTGGGCAGGGTGGGTTCTTCCTTGGCTCGGGTATGAGGTAGAATGAAACAGCATTTTTACATAAGATAACTTTTATTGGAAGTTTCGTACAACTGTATCTTAGTGGGACGTTCTGGTTCGGAGAGCGGCAGCCGTGTCGTTTGCGTAGCCTTCTGCTGCGGCAGCGGCGGCGGCGGCGGCGGCGGCGTCTGATTACGCGTAGCGGTGTCTATCTCGTGTCGCCGTCTCGCCCAGCTGGCCGGAGACGCGCAGCGCGAGGTGGCCCGTTTAATTATTGCGAGCGACGTCGTGCATCGGATGGTGATACCTTGAATGTGGCGTCCCAGTGTTTCTCTTCTCTAAGCGGCCGCGTGTGTTGTGCGTCGACCAGCGGAGCGGCGCGGCGGGGGAAGGCCAGTGTCCCGGACTCGAACCACGGACTCCCGCTTGCCAGTCTTCGGCTGTCAGGTCTTCATCCCAGCTCACAGGTGACTGCTGATGTGAGGCCGTCTCCTTTCCGTCCTCACGAGTCACCCGGGTGCGTAAAATCAGACTTCAAATACCTTTTAACTTCTGTCTTCTGGCGCTGAGGCTGCTGCTTGCTATTCCACTTCAGCGGCGGACTTGGTGGGTCTGTGCGTGATGCAGTCTCTTCTTGCATGACGGTCTTCAGCACCGAAACTGACTTAAAACAACTGCTACGCTTCTTCACTTCTTCGTCTTCTTAGTCGCTCGTCTCCGTCTTCGTCTCCGTCTCCGTCACCGTCTTCCGTCTTCGTCTTCATCTCTCAGGCCCACTGCGTCTCGCGTATTTATTCACTTCAGTTCACTGGAGGTGAACGACTTCACGGCCATTACCTCTTCTGTCACGTTGAAAAGCTTCTCGAAGAATCTTCTTAACGTCGGTCATTGGCTCTTGGAATGTAGGCGAGGGCCTTTGCTCACATGCGGCAACTGAGAAACACGTGAGCCGGTCGGGCGATGCCCTGACGGCTGAACCGACAGCGCCCGCTTATGTGGAACTTGCTGACTTCACGGTCATTGTCTCTTCTGTTCTGCTGTTCTGCCCGCTGAATGCCAGTATGTAACTCTCTAAACTAAACCAAGTTTTTCATTTATATTCTAATTTCTACTTCACTTTGATTTCACTAATTTATTTACTTAAGTACCACTCAACACTTTATATGATCATTCCATTTTAAATCACTCCTAATGCGCACTCCCAGATAATTTAAGGAATTACTGCTTCCAGTTGCTGACCTGCTATATTGTAGCTAAATTATAAAGTATCTTTCTTCCTATGTATTCGCAGCACATTGCACTTGTCTACATTCAGATTCAATTGCCATTCCCTGTACCATGCGTCAGATCCTCCTGCAGATCCGCCTCGGCGCCCGTCGCGGTCTGCGACATCCAGAGCCGTTCAACGCACATCGAAGTCGCGCCGCCGCCGCCAACGTCACTGCCAGTCGCGCGGCCCGAGCCGAAGTTCCTGGAGGCGCCGCCTCCGGACAGCCACCACAACTCCCACGTAGCTCTGCCAGCTGTCATTCCAACCACGGCGTCTGCGCCACTTGAAGCGACCGCCAGTCTGTAGCCGCCTGTTTCTCCGATCACTCGCAAGGTGGCCACAGGAGTGCTGACAGGGAGTTGCCATCGACCGTCGCTTCAGTGTCTGCCTCCTCATATACGCCCGCATTCGGGCCTCCTCACGCTCCAACAGACGTCACGTGATTCACTAATACACAATGACGATGTGGAGGCTTGGAGGGAGGGGCGGGGGCGGGGTTGGAGGAATGTGGTGTTGTTCGAAGAGTGAAGTTACTATATACATTGGTACCTGACGGTGAGACCAGAGGCTAACAACAGGCGCTGCCACGAACGAGAGACGTCAACGAAGACACACTTTAAAGATCATTTTCAAAAATGAAGAAACAGCGGAACAGTTGCATCTTTTGTGTACACGACTGGTTTCGCAACACTTGACGTTCCTTCATCTTGTGTAAAACAGTAATACCAAAAATATTCTGTTACACGCGAATGGGATGGGATCCGCATGTCTCAAATATCGGATAAGGAACTATGCAGCTAAAACTTGTAAATTAATGTAAATTAAAATAGAGAACAGGACCTAACCTGCAAATAAAGTCATGTAACCATCTGAGCTCGTCTTCAACCCACTGTTGTCATGGAACCAAAGGTTCTGTGTCAAATTGGTAAAAGGGAAAAAGATCCGGAAAGATGGACATCGCGACCAGACACCATAAGGTGCCAAGTAATGGAACGTGTAAAATGCAATAGACATTTTGTGATGGAGGTGAGGGGGAGAAATCACATGTTGCAAGTAATTACTTCACAATAATTCCATAACAACCTTCCCTCCTTGTTCCGCGACTGGGAACTCAAACAAGAGAACTATGTGAGTACTGAAGCCGCACACGACACAAGCGCAAACGCGCTACGAAACACACAATTGTAGCGCGCATGTGCTTCGGTCGTGTGCGGCTTCACTCCCACAGGTAGTATTTTTTTTTTTTTACAATGTTGTCCTGTTTCAATTCCTGATCGCACAGCACGGGAGAATGGTTGTTATGGAATATTTGTAATTGTTCCACACAAATCATTCCTTCACCGCCCCCCTCCCACGTTATAATTGTGTTTTACATGTCCCATTATTTAGGTTTGTTTTTGTGTCCGATCATGAAGTCTGCATTTTCGTTTTTTTTTTTAGTACTCTTACCCTTTCGACTCAGAACATTTGGTTCCATGACAACATTGGGTGAGTCTAAGTGACGATTAAGTGATATCATTTGTTCTCTATTTTAATTTGTTTTAATTTAGACATTTTAGCAACATAGTTATATGATTTTTCAGACATGAAAGTCCCCTCCCAGTTGTGTGTAATAGAATTTTTTTCTTACAGTTTTATACCAGTTAATGTAACTTAAAGTACTCCCAAACCGGTCGTGTACTCAGTAGAAGATTGTGGATTAAGCAGCTGTTACGCGCTTTCTTCATTGTTCAAAACGGACTTCTAAAGTTGTTGAACACCTTCCGGATGTTCCCTACGATGCCACTGCTGGAAATCTACATTCTGCAGAGCACATCGCCGCTCTCCTCATTCTGATAGCAGCAGAGTCCTACCCACGCAAATTTAACAACAGCCGGGAATATCTGCGATAGCGGAAGATTGTCTTGGTACCAATAAATCAATGGAACATAAAAACAAAGAGATTGTGGTGTGCATTTCCAGTTACGGAGATAGTGTTGTTAAGGAAGTCGTTGCAATTAAACTAGGAGGAGACCTCATAACTAGAGACCGACATCTTTGCTTAAATTTGATTACAGTCCTGATCTTTTTTTGGTCGGACAACAAAGGGATGTGTTAACGCAACGTGCTCACGCGTTGTTGGAATTATTTCATAATCGATATGTCCTATGTTCATCACCTCTGGCTGTATGGTGGCACCAGACGTTTACCGCCTGCGTTGTCTCGTAGCTTTCAAATGGCATGCATAGAGATTCATCTGCGCTTTGGCGGCGCTTGTTGCGGGCGTTATCCGTCTGCATCTATGAAAGTTATTTGAAAACAAATGTAAGTGATCCACACTTAGGAATGTGCACTCTAAAGCTGGCCAACAATGCTAGTAACTTTTTTTAATTATTGGGATATAAACTACAAGGTGTTTTTAAGACGATAATACAAAAGTTCGAGGATTGTGAGGAAGAGCAATTGCTTAAATTTTATACAGAGAACATCCTCATGTGGAAAATTTCTTAGCAGAATGTAAAGCAAGACAAAGTAGTTTCTGTTTTACGTTTGACACGATGTACCTCACGGAACAAGCTCTGTGTATTTCGAACAGTGTCACAAGGAGAAAGGTCTAGCGAGCATATCCTCTTCAATCACGGGAAGTGTCTCGAGCACAGAAATCTGTACATGCACGACAAGAAATACTGATATTTGATTAGGTACGGTGATGGGACTGCACACGAAACATTACCCCTCAAGGTAGGTTTGCCTGCCGTGCCATGTTATCAACTAAGAATAAAGGGTGAAGCGAAATTTGCGCACTCGGGCTTCGTAGCACGACTCCTCACATGCCACAGATGAAAAAAAAAGTCTGTTACAAATTTTCGTCCGGCGAGTACATCTGGCAGGAAAAGGACGTTAAAGAGTAGCAATCTGGCAACACTTTATTTTTATTTATTTATTTATTTATTGTTCCGTGGGACCAAATTAAGGAGAAGTCTCCATGGTCATGGAACGAGTCAATACATGAAATTATAACACCATATTAGAAACAGATAAAATGAAATATAAAAAACATATTCAGGTGACAAATCGTAAGTTTAAATGAAGAAAATCAACGATGTAACACTGGAATTTGCTTAATTTTTTAGCTCTTCCAGGAGCTCCTCGACAGAATAGAAGGAGTGAGCCATGAGGAAACTCTTCAGTTTAGACTTAAAAGAGTTTGGGCTACTGCTAAGATTTTTGAGTTCTTGTGATAGCTTATTGAAAATGGATGCAGCAGAATACTGCACTCCTTTCTGCGCAAGAGCCAAGGAAGTGCATTCTACATGCAGATTTGATTTCTGCCTAGTATTAACTGAGTGAAAGCTGCTAACTCTTCGGAATAGGCTAATATTGCTAACAACAAACGACATTAATGAAAATATATACTGTGAAGGCAATGTCAGAATTCCCAGATTTTTGAATAGTGGTCGACAAGAGGTTCTCGAACTTACACCACATATAGCTCGAACAGCCCGTTTTTGAGCCAAAAATACCCTTTTTGAATCAGAAGAATTACCACAAAAAATAATACCATACGACATAAGCGTATGAAAATATGCGAAGTAGACTACTTTTCGTGTTGAAGCGTCACTTATTTCAGATACAGTTCTAATAGTAAATAAAGCAGCATTTAGCTTCTGAACAAGATCCTGGACATGGGCTTTCCACAACAGCTCACTATCTATCCGAACGCCTAGGAACTTGAACTGTTCCGTCTCGCTTATAATATGCCTATTCTGTCTGATCAAAATATCGGTTCTTGTTGAATTGTGAGTTAGAAACTGTAAAAACTGAGTCTTACTGTGATTTAGCATCAAATTATTTTCCACAAGCCACGAACTTATTTCATGAACTACATTATTAGTTACTGTTTCAATATTACACACAAGATCCTTCACAATCAAGCTGGTGTCATCAGCAAACAGAAATATTTTTGAATCACCTGTAATACTAGAAGGCATATCATTTATATAAATAAGAAACAGAAGTGGCCCCAGCACCGTCCCTTGGGGAACGCCCCACTTAACAGTGCCCCATTGGGACTGAGCATCACTACCACTCTCAATATTGCGGAGAATTACCCTCTGCTTTCTGTTCTTAAAGTAAGAGGCGAACCAATTGTAAGCTACTCCCCTTACTCCATAATGGTCCAACTTCTGCAGTAATATTTTGTGGTCAACACAGTCAAAAGCCTTCGTTAAATCAAAGAAAACACCTAACGTTCGCAGTCTTTTATTTAATCCGTCCAAAACCTCACAGAGAAAAGATAATATAGCATTTTCAGTTGTTAAACCATTTCTAAAACCAAACTGAACATTTGACAGCAAATTATGTGAATTGAAATGCTCCAGTAAGCTTGTATATACAACCTTCTCGGTAACTTTAGCAAACACCGATGGCATAGAAATAGGTCTAAAATTGTCAACATTATCAATGTCTCCCTTTTTATAAAGTGGCTTCACTACCGAGTACTTTAATCGGTCAGGAAACCGACCACTCCTAAAGGAAAAGTTACAGATATGGCTGAGAACTGGGCTAACATACATAGAACAATACTTCAGTATTCTGCTAGATACCCCATCATATCCATGAGAGTTCTTGGTCTTTAGTGATTTAATTATTAACTCAATCTCCCTGTTGTCAGTATCATGGAGGAGCATTTTAGGTAACAGTCTCGGAAAACTTTTTTTCTAAGAGCGCTATATGATTCCCTGTTGGGACTAGGTTTCTATTTAGTTCACCTGCTATATTCAGAAAGTGATTATTAAATACTATACATATATGCGACTTATCAGTAACACGGACATTCCCACTACGCACTGATTCTATATCCTCGACCTGTCTCTGCAGACCAGCAACTTCCTTTACGACTGACCATATGGTTTTAATTTTATCCTGAGACTTAGCTATTCTATCTGCATACCACATACTTTTTGCCTTCCTAATAACATTTTTAAGCACCTTACAATACTGTTTGTAATGGGCTGCTGCATTTAGATTTTGACTGTTTCTAACGTTTTGATATAATTGCCACTTTGTTCTACAAGATATTCTTATCCCTCTAGTCAGCCACCCAGGCTGCCTGTTTGTGCTAGTACCCTGTTTTAAACGTTCTAACGGAAAGCAGCTTTCAAAGAGCATGAGAAAAGTCTTGAGAAAAGCATTATATTTATCGTCTACTGTATCAGCGCTATAAACATCTTGCCACTCTTGTTCCTTTATAAGGTTTACAAAGGTCTCTACAGCAACTGTATCAGCTTTCCTGAACAGCTGATGACTATATTTAACACGTGTTGCAGCACAAAAATCTTTTAAAGTAAAAATTTGTGCATCATGATCTGAAAGGCCATTCACCTTTTTGCTAACAGAATGCCCTTCTAGTAATGAGGAATGAACAAAAATGTTGTCTATGGTTGATCTACTGTTCCCTTGCACTCTCGTTGGAATGAATACGGTTTGCATAAGATTATATGAATTAAAGAGGGCTACCAGCATCCGCTTCCTTGCACAATCACTTATACAATTAATATTGAAGTCACCACATATAACTAACTTTTTGTATTTCCTATAAAGTGAACCGAGAAACTGCTCCAGCTTTAGCAAAAATGTTGTGAAATCGGAGTCTGGGGATCTATAAATAACAACAGTTAGAAGTTTAGCTCCGTTAAATTTAACCACACCTGCAAAACATTCAAACACCTTTTCAGTGCAGTACTTTGAAACATCAATTGACTCAAATGGGATGCCGTTTTTCACATACATGGCTACTCCCCCACACCGCAAAGAGCTCCTCGAAAAGCTGCCAGCCAACCCAACCACTATAATCATAAGTGTGATAACTACCTCTGTAAAGGCACATATCCATAGTGCTGTACAGTTGGTGCAGTGGATAGAGTTTTGAGTTAGCATGCAAGAGGTCCTGCGCTGAAGCATATGTTTTTATTGGGTAAATGTAGCCCAGGTGGTACGGTATCTGGCATATTAATCGACAACATCGATTGCAGTGGGTCCTCTAGAAAACAATCGCACTTACATACGACAATAGTAGAAATACAGGGGGAGTACGAAGTCTTACCCTGATTATGCAATTTGATAACAGAATAACCGTTTGACATAAGAAGTTACATTTGATGCCATTATATAGGTTAGTGTTACCAGTTTTTTTTTTTCCAGGCTAATGGACCGTTCCTTCCAATCCACCCATCCGGACATTACTCCCCTCTCCCGACATTAAGCACCTTGAATTTTTTTTCTGGGCTATATCAAGGACAGAGTCTTCGTCACACCAGTAGCTGACGTCGACGAACTGAAGGCTAGGATACAAGTTGCTGTGAGTACTGTCACAGAACACATGTTACGAAACACCTGACGGGAACTGGTTCAAATGGTTCAATTGGCTCTGAGCACTTGGGACTTAACTTCTGAGGTCATCAGTTCCTTAGAACTTAGAACTACTTAAACCTAACTAACCTAAGGACATCATACACAACCATGCCCGAGGCAGGATTGAAACCTGCAACCGTAGCGGTCGCGCGGTTCCAGACTGTAGCGTCTAGAACAGCTCGGCCACCCCGGCCGGCTACGGGAACTGGAATACCACCTCGACATTCTCCGAGCTACCAAGCGAGCACACGTTGAGTTTTACTAACGTAAGCGGTCTTAAAAAAAAAAAAAAAAAAAAAAAAAAAAAAAAAAAAAAAAAAAAAAAAAAAAAAACTAATAACACTAACCCATGTAACGGCACCAAATGTAATTTATTAAGTCCAACGGTCATTTTGTAAAAAATTGTTATAATCAGGGAAGACTTTGTGCTCACCCTGTATAAGACTGTTCCGCTTTGAAAGAAGCCCATTCCAAGTCATGGGCGTGAATTTATTCGCACTGCTACAGCTACTAGATGCGAAACCTGTTTTCTTTGTACCCTCCTCCAATGGTCCCATAGATTAGTACCAACTATTATTCTTGCCTCGTTCAGGTCCATTACATCTCGTTAGGGCCTTACATTACCAGTAGGACTAGTAACATCTTGAGAATAATGTCCAAGCTAGGTTACTATTTGTAGTGTAATCACCATGGTCCCACTATTTATGCCTTTCAATATTGAGTCTGGTAACCGCATTCTGTTTAGTGCGAATCTCAATGTATTATTATTATTACTGTTATTATTATTATTATTCTATCGATGGGATTGTGGAAACATCACGTCTATTACCGTTAGCGAAACGGTGTAATTCGAAACCGAACATTTCACAATTAGTGGTGTCAGGACGAATCATACAGAACAATACCTGTCAGAGGGGTAATATCTGTCAGGTGGAACAGCGCGCTGGACTGATGGTGTTTATACTGTATGCGCTGTTCACCAGGCAGGGAGTAGTTGCGAGCGAAGTAACACGCCCGTGACAGACTCCAATGTACATGTGTACACGTATCGAATTTTCTCATTATAAACTCCTAAACCAGAGCGGCAGACGTATGGCATACACAAACGATGAATACATGTATATGCTTCTGGTCTTTGGTGCGCCTGCTAACTGGGCAGGTGTTGCCACTCTTGAATATGCTTCTAGATATCCTCGTCGACGCCATCCAGATAAAAATGTGTTTCGTCGTCTGGATCTGCGCCCTTGAGAGTAAGGTTCTCTCCTTCCACCATCGCGTGACAGAGGTCGTCCACAGACTCGCCATACTCTTGCTACTGAGAAAGCTATTCTGGAGTTCACACACCAAGAACCTTAGCGAAGTTCACATAGCATAGCAAGGCAGTTCCGTGTCACCCAACGCACGGTCCCTAACTTGCTGCACGAGCATGATGGGCTACGCACCTATCATTATGCTTTCACGCAACACCTGCATCCTGTAGATCGCCATCTGCGGACGCAATTCTGTGAATGGTTCCAACAACAACAAGAAGCCAACGATGACTTCGTGAACACCGTAATATGGTCGGATAAAGCAGCATTCACTAGTGGCTGTGTCTTCAATATGCACAATGCCCACCATTTGTGTGAGGTTAACCCGTACGTTACCAACGAATGCGGATATCAAGTTCGCTTAGGTATCAACGTCTGGTTCAGAATATTGGATGACAAATGTTTGGGCCCCTACATGTTGCCTGACCAGTTGACTGCACGAAGGTATCATGCATTCCTGTCAAGCTATCTGCCTGGAGTGCTGGAAGATGTTCCACTACATGTTCAGCAGAGGATATGGTTCCAACATGATGGTGCGACTCCACACTCTGGAATTAATGTGTGAAGATATTTGGACAGAACATTTCCTCGGAAATGGCTTGGACAAGGAAGTCCATTTGTTTGGCCACCGTGATCCCCTGATCTAAATACCCTAGATTTCTTCCTGTGAGGACACCAGAAACAGCACGTGTACTCTACTCCTGTGGATGCAGCTATGCTGCAAAGGGTCCACAGCTGTATGATGAGGCGGGTTACGCAATGTTCGGACGTGCAGTGAGGTCACTTTGAGCATCTGTTGTTCCGAGGACAACGTATTCTGTTGTGAAGGTCATGCTGTTATTAATATAGGCATTATTATTGTCACTGGTTGCTAATGAGTGACATCTGAGCTCTCGTAATACATGTAGTATAAATGATAAGTAGATGTTGTGTTATTGTACTGTGTTATCATCTTTAGTATCTCGAAATTGATATTGTTTTTGTAGTTAATCTGTCCTATGACAGGCTACTTGTTTCAAACGCCTATTTCTTATTTTGTTATGTTTTGCGTTAGAAAATGTTGTAAATTTAGGATACATGTGACCTAAGATACATTATGATATGTCAGGTTGAAATAAAAAAAAGTGTGGCACAACCCAGGAACAAACCTTCGACCTTCTGAATTCCAACCCAAATCTCTATGCACTACACCAACTGCACAGCACTACAAATAAATGTTGACAGAGGCACTTACCATACACGTGCTTACAGTGTTGCCACATTGCCACTCTTTAACGTCCTTTTTCCGCCGGATTCACTCGCCGGACAAAAATTCGTGACCGACATTTTTTATCGCTGGCATGTGAGGAGTCACGCTGTGAAGCTAGAGCGCGCGAATTTAGCTTCACCCTGTATAATAGGACACATTATTACGTCGTAGAAATAAAAAGTAGCTGATTATCACAGTCAATTTAAAGCGTGGTCTTAAAACCAATTTGGCTTCTTGATTTTGGATTAGTCCTTAGCAGACCATGGCTACTTATCTAAAATTTATTCCTTTACGTTTCTCCGTCGTCTCTAAAACTGCTTGTGCCATCACTACGGAAATTCTCCTAAGTTCAACAAGCTTTTGACTCCTAACACAGTGAACATAGTGAAACTTATTACGTGAAGATACCTCATGTTCCTAATATGGCACGTAAATGATCAACGGATCTGACACTGCTTTTGGATGTTACTGTTTTAGGGAATTCTGGTGGAAAGCACTCAGCTTCAGCCCATCATAGCCTGGTTAACAACTGTAACACCGTTTCACAAAGTAGCGTAGCGATCTTATCGTAACCGGCTTCTCTAACAACCGCGCTTATAAGGTATGCATTGAAGATTAATGCCACCTTTTCATCATCCATTTCGCTGCCTGTATGATTAGCAACCGTCAGGAAACTTGTGCTTCATCCCCAAGCAACTCTAAGTGACTGTAAATAGAGTAAATACTTCGATTTACTCTTGGCTGGTTTCGTTGGTACGACATTGCTTTCGAGCTCACTGCATCCGTTTCATATTGCTACCTTATTTGTATTAATCGAGTAAATGATATTTAGAAAAACTTCATACCGAATTTTATTCTACTGTGTTCGTTTGCAGGGTCCCACCCGCTATACCTCCAACATGCTGTAGCCTCTCACTTTACAATTTCCACCTTTCCTCTAAGTCTCGTCTGCCATACAGTAAATGGGATTACATTCGGTGGCGCTGCTGCGGCGCTCCTGCAGGTTTCTTTTATTTACGAGTGGCGAGAGTCTGTGGCTGGCCGAAGGAAGACCTGAGGCCAGCCCTCATTCAGCATTCCCTCCGCAGTGCTGACACGGTCGTAGTGCCAGGGGTCACTGAATTTGTTCCACAGCCATCCTTCGTTGGCGGAGGCTGATAGAATCTTTGCTCTCGCAGATGGAAGTTTCCGGCTGGCTACAGGAATGGCAATAAACGATCTGAATAAAGTGCCGAGAATGTCAGGAGGACCTTCGCCTTTCTTACGGAGTTTCCGCTTTATCGACCAAGTAAGATTTACTGAAATAATTCAGAATGTGTTTGTAAAGCGTATTGTGTTACGTATCGTTCACGTAGGAGAATCGTACAAACATACCGTCGTTTGACCATCCTTGGCGTAGGAAAACACTTGTTCTTGTTGTGATCTTCAGTCCTGAGGCTGGTTTGATGCAGCTCTCCGTGCTACTCTATCCTATGCAAGCTTCTTCATCTCCCAGTACCTACTGCAGCCTACATCCTTCTGAATCTGCTTAGTGTATTCATCTCTTGGTCCCCCTCTACGATTTTTACCCTCCACGCTGCCCTCCAATGATAAATTGGTGATCCCTTGATGCCTCAGAACGTGTCCTACCAACCGATCCCTTCTTCTAGTCAAGTTGTACCACAAACTCCTCTTCTACCCAATCCTATTCAATACCTCCTCGTTAGTTATGCGATCTACCCATCTAATCTTCAGCATTCTTCTGTAGCACCACATTTCGAAAGCTTCTATTCTCTTCTTGTCCAAACTGTTTATCGTCTATGTTTCACTTCCAAACATGGCTACACTCCATGCAAATACTTTCAGAAACGACTTTCTGACACTTAAATCTATACTCGATGTTAACAAATTTCTCTTCTTCAGAAACACTTTCCTTGCCATTGCCAGTCTACATTTTATATCCTCTCAACTTCGACAATGATCAGTTATTTTGCTCCTCAAATAGCAAAACTCCTTTACTACTTTAAGCGTCTCATCTCCTAATCTAATTCCCTCAGCATCACCCGATTTAATTCGACTACATTCCATTATCCTCGTTTTGCTTTTGTTGATGTTCATCTTATATCCTCCTTTCAAGACACTGTCCATTCCGTTCAAGTGCTCTTCCAAGTCCTTTGCTGTCTCTGACAGAATTACAATGTCATCGGCGAACCTCAAAGTTTTTATTTCTTATCCATGGATTTTAGTACCAACTCCGAACTTTTCTTTCGTTTCCTTTACTGCTTGCTCAATATACAGATTGAATAACATCGGCGAGAGTCTACAAACCTGTCTCACCCCCATCCAAACCTCTGCTTCCCTTTCATGTCCTTCGACTCTTATAATTGCCATCTGGTTTCTGTACAAATTGTAAATAGCCTTTCGCTCCCTGTAATTTACCCCTGCCACCTTTACAATTTGAAAGAGAGTATTCCAATCAACATTGTGAAAAGCTTTCTCTAAGTCTACAAATGCTAGAAACGTAGGTTTGCCTTTTCTTAGTCTAGCTTCTAAGAGAAGTCGTAGGGTCAGTATTGCCTCACGTGTTCCCCTATTTCTACGGAATCCAAACTGATCTTCCCCGAGGTCGGCTTCTACCAGTTTTTCCATTCGTCTGTAAAGAATTCGCGTCAGTATTTTGAGCCGTGACTTATTAAACTAATAGTTCGGTAATTTTCACATCTGTCAACACCTGCTTTCTTTGGGATTGGAATTATTATAATCTTAGGGAAACACTCAAATAGTTGAAAAGAAATAAGTCGCCAGGTCAGAATGAAGTCCCATTCCTGGTTTACGATGAATACTCTACGGCATTGGACGCTTACTTAGCTTTCATTTATCGCTTAGCTCTTGCTCAGCGCAAAATCCCAAACGACTGGAAAAAAGCGCAGTTGGCTCCCGTGTATAAGAATGGCAAATGAATGGACAAAACAGTTACAGACCAATAGCTCCGGCATCTGTGTACTGCATAATCCTTGAACATATTCTCAGTACGAATACATAAATTTTCTTGAGACCGAGGAGCTTACGTCCACGAATCAACATGGTTTTACAAAGCATCGCTCTTGCATAACTAAGCTTGCGCTTTTCTCACATGATATACTGCGAAACAAAGATGAAGGGCAACAAGCAGATTCCATATTCCTAGATTCCCGCAGAGCATTTGACACAGTACAGACTGCAGACTGCTAACTAAATTGCCAATATACGGTACAGATTCCTAGGCATATGAGTGGCTCGAAGACTTCTTAAGTAGCGGAACGTACTGTGTTGTTCTCGACGGTAAGTGTTCATAAGAGACAAGGGTATCAATAAGAGTACCGCAGGGAATGTGTGATAGGACGACTATTATTTTCTATATGCATAAATGGTTCAAATGGCTCTGAGCACTATGCGACTTAACTTCTGAGGTCATCAGTCGACTAGAACTTAGAACTAATTAAACCTAACTAACCTGAGGACATCACACACATCCATGCCCGAGGCAGAATTCGAACCTGCGACCGTAGCGGTCGCTCGGATCCAGACTGTAGCGCCTAGAACCACACGGTCATTCCGGCAGGCTATACACAAATGATCTGGCGGATGGTGCGGGCAGAAATCTGCGGTTGTTTGGTAATCCTTCCGCGGAGTGCGATAAAGAGTCGAGGATGAATGACTGCAGGATGATACAAGACGACATAGACAAAATTTCTAGTGTGTGTCATGCATGACAGCTTGCTTTAAATGTAGAAACATGTAGTTACTGTGGGTGAGTAGGAAAACCAAACCGTCAAATTCGGATACAATATTAGTAGTGTCCCGCTTGACACAGTCAGGTTGTTTAAATATTTAAGAGATATGAAATGGAACGAGCATACGACGGTTGTGGCAGAGAATGCGAATGGATGACTTCGGCCTATTGGAAGTGCTACGTATTCTGGAGTACTGCTCAAAATTTTGGGATCGGCACCAAGTGTGATTAAATGGAGATACCGAAGCAGTTCTGAGGTTGGCTACTAGACTTGTTACCGGTAGATTCGAACAACACGTAATGCTTACCGAGATGTTAACGGAACTCAAATGGGCATCCCTGGAGGAAAGGTGACGTTCTTTTCGAGGAACACGAATGAGAAAATTTAGAGAACAGGTATTTGAGGCTCACAGCAGAACGATCATGCTGCCGCCAACATACATTTCGTGTAAGAACCACGAAGATAAGAAACGAGAAGTTAGGGCTCACACTGAGGCATATTGGCAGTCGTTTTTCTCTCGCTCTGTCTGCAAGTAGAGCAGGAAAGGAAACTACTAGTTATCAAATAGGATACCTTCCAACCATGCACCTTACAGTGGCTTCCAGAGTATGATGTAGATGTAGATGCAGATGTATGTCTAGACTTACCGTCAACAACAAGGAGTCTAGTCATGCTAATCGTAATCGAAAATCTCTTGGTCCCAAGACACAAGACAGCCAGTGCGCAGATTATAAGTAAGGACCTTCACTTAAGGCAGTCGGAGATCTCCTAAGACGTCACCCTGCCTCACAATATGTGTGTCACTGACTGATAAACCATTTTGAATTGTCACATAATCCTGTTCTCGTTATAAACAAACGAAATGCATCTACAGCATGAGGGTAGTTAGAACAATTAACAAATTTTTGTATCAACACAAGTAAAAAAAGTAGATTTCTAGTTATCTGAAAATTTTTGGTTCATCCTTCTGTAGTAGGTGTTGCTGATTCATTTCTTGCTGTATATTTAACTTAATAACTTGTCGTCATAAATAAAATGTTCCAGGTATTCTGTTTAAGTTCTGTTCAAATGTTGTTCGTTTCCACAACATTCACACACTGCTAAAGTCGACAAAATTCTCTCAGGTTTCCACCCGCATCAAGTGATTTGAAATCCTCAAGGTTCCAGCCGAATACTCCATTGTCAAGTGGTGACTGTGTTTTGTTTGCTGCCACCTTCCTTTTATAGCCGCGATGCCTTTCGTGACGTCACTGCTTTCGCGCCAGGGCCATATAAGGCAGTAATTTCGTTGCATTCCCACCGCGCCCGCTTTACCCTTCCAATGTTCGGGTCCAAGCCGTGCTCAGGTATAGGCTGCTGTCTTTATTGACAGTATTCCCCCAAATTTTAATGTCGATTGTTTATTTCAGGACACAAGGAAAAGGCAGGCATTACAATAAAATGGGGAGCACTCGGATTTTAGTCCACTTGATGTGGATGGAAACCCGAGAGAATTTTAGTTCTGCATATTACCCTATAACCATACATTCGTGTAATGCTACAGTTTTCTTTCTTAGAAAATGTCATTCACTTCACAACTTACATGACGTAAGAGTCGTGTCTTCACGGGGGCCAGACAGTAGCTGTCATGGAAGAAACTATCGTACTTTTTGTGAAAGTTCGCGATAAGTGGTCCACGAATATTTGAGTGTTTAAAACATTGTAACATTGCATGTAATTTCCTTTCATTCATCAATATTTAATTAATTTAAACCAATTGCGTTGCTATATCTCTAGCTACAAGTAAATAAATATAACGGTAAATATCATTACACACGTAAATTATTATTTTAATTGGAGTAAGTTATTGGCAACTTTCTACCAAATAGTTTATAAAAAATATTTGATTTTTTTCATAATATTTCTGACAGTGAGCAGCTGTCATTACATCTGTTAGGTATTAAAGTTAGAGCGTTAATGTGATCCTATAAACTTTTTCCAGGTATATAATGGAGAACAAATTTTAAAATAAGTGTCACTTTTAAGTACACATTACTGAACGAATATTGTCATGTAAAATGATAATTATCGACTTATCGTGGTTTAAGTAGATAACTTTACTTGGAGTGTTAGTTTTTCAAAGAGTTCATGCAAACAAAATGTGGAAATCGTTTATCTACGCATTGCAAATAAGTAATCGCTTTGTGAGTGGATAATAATATGAGGTGAAAGTACAAAGTTTCACGGCAAGCATAAATCAAATGTACCACCATATTATAAATCACCTGCTATTACTTACATCAAAAATATATCTTGAGATGCGCATTTTAAGTAAAGCAAAACGTGTATAGACGATGTCCACGTTCATTACAACGCACATTGTTCCAACGTCCTTGTCAAAAGTGGGCGGAAGAGAGGGGAGATGGTTGGCTATGGAGTGAACGATTGTTCCCACAGAAGGCAGTTGGTAGTGAAAGACTCAGAAAGCAATGGAGAAATTTTATCCATAGCGTAATCAGGCTTTTAAAATGCTCTCATTATTAGAATTTCCATAGCAAAGAGTTTCGTGATAAACTAGTGCCCTACTCCGTTTTCTGGATGGATAGCTTAGGAGACGATCATCCGAAGATTAAGAATAACGTTCACCAAATAAAAGCGTGGAATTTGTGTTAATGTTTTAGGGAAACAGTAGAATCTGGAAAAAAACTTGAAAAAGTTTTACAAGGTAGAAACTAGTGAAGCGAAGTAGAAGGAGATAGGACAATTTCGATCAGAAGAATATATGATTATATCAAAGCTTCTAATTAATCAAAAGGTAGTTAAAAGGATGAGCTAACTGCGGTCACCATGAATATCAAATTATTCTTCCGAGGACTGAAACTAAATTAGTAGCAAATACCATTCAAAGTATACATCAACATATAACAAGGAGATGAAGATAGGGGAAGAGCATACGAGTAACGTGAAGAGTTTGTAAAATATGAGAAGAGGAAATCAAATTTGGTATGTCTAGATGATACAAGCGCATTGATAGTGCGAGGAATTATAACTGGAAAATGTGGTCTCTGGGAAAGGATTGTTGGGATAGAGGAAGATATGGCACAGATTTGTACTAATTGTAGCAAGCTCCCTGAACGAAAATCACAATAATGAAGCTAGATTTGTATAAGACCGGGAGACTCAGGAAGAAAGAAGTTTAGGGCGTCGCGTCTCATCGACAGACAAAGTCATTAAACCACAATCTCGGCTTTAGGGCAGAAGTCGGCAGAGTCCTCATGAATCAGTACCCATCTGTTTTAAGAGCTTTAGGGAAATCACCGGAAACCTAACAACGGATAGCTGAAGTAGGATCTTAACTATTGCCCTCAGAACGCGAGTCTGGTGGCTCAATCAAAGCTACACCATGGTCGGCAGGAGAGAGAGAGATATGTAAACTCGACAACAACATGGTAACCTTAAAATTTGGATATCCAATAAAAATTCCGGACTGTGAAGCATACACAGACGCCGATACAGACTCGAACAGCCACCTAGAAGTGATCAACAAAGGATTTGAAATTCGAGGATACAGCGAAAGTGAGTATACGATGAAACGCAATTGTGAAAATTTAGAAATGAAGTGGCATGGAATTACTCTGCGGCCAATGTTTCATGAGCAGTTAAGCGGAAGTAATTAATTAATGCCGTATAGGTATAGTGAACGGAGAGGTGAAGACTTCATGGAGTATTCACAAAATACTCGGATTCACGAAAGGTAGAAGAAAATAAGTGAATCAAAAGAATGAAATGGAAGGCAGCTATAAAGATAATTTATAAACGATATCAAAAGGATCTGCGAAGAGACTACCTCAGAGTAGTTGAACATGTAAAGATATCGACGGTGATATGATGTGCATGAAAGATTGATACAGCTAGCAACTAGGTTAATCGTGGCCTCGAAGACGTGATATGCAAACAAGTCCAAGTTGTAGAAATCAAAGATCTTCACTAATTTCTGAAGATATAGAGATACGGAGTAGAACGAAGGTCTGTACAGTGGAAAAACTATGTGTTCAAGTGAGGTAGAATAAGAGGACACAGTTCATGAGAAAGAAATTAATATTCAGGTTCTCAGGTAATACTTCGACAGAGATCTAAATGATCAGAACTATAAGAAGGCAGCAGGAGCTGTTGATACAGCTTAGTACTTACTGAAATTTGAGGAAGGTTCTGGCACTTGAATATTTAATTTACTATCAAAACGTACAGAATCGGATTAGATCCCGTTATATTTTCGGAAAAGGATCATCGTCAAATGGCGAAATAAGGCACGTGAAGAAAAATGTGGGAACTCTCCTCCTCTGACAGGTTCGTTGAAGCACTCCACAACTTCCTCTACTGCGTCAACCTTATCAACTCAGAATAGTATTTACCCAGCGTCTTCTGTCACTTTTTCCATATTTTCCAGTCTCTGTTTTCGCAGCTACAGCTTTTCCTCTTTAGTTCTCCCACTAGTACCATTGAAACTAGTCCCAGAAGTTTTGAAACATGCCCTATCAATATTTCTCTCCCTCTTCGATAGTGAATTGCATGTAGTTTCTTCCTCTCCGATTCTGCGTAGGACTTACTCATGTGAGTGGCTCAAATAGTTGTACTCGAGAGCGTGTGTTCATGGTAAACAACGGTATCGTCAAGAGAACAACCAGCAAGCGTAATAGGGCGTCGCACCTATTGTCTACTTCCATAAATGTCCTGGCAGACAGGGTGTGTAGCAATTTAAGGATGTTTTCTGACAATGCTGCGGTGTACGCTAAAGTGTCGTCATTCAGGAGGTGTAGGAGGAAACAGGATGACTTATAGAGAATTTCTGGTTGGTGCTCTAATTGCAGAAAACTGTAAGTTGATAGGAATTAGTAGGAAAAGCAATCATGTAACGTTAGAGTACAGTTTTAGTAGTGTGCCACCTGTCACAGTCAAATCGATTCATTATCTCAGCGTAATACTGCAGCGTTATAAGAAACGAGCTGAGCACGTCAGGTTGGTAGTAGAGAAGTTGAATAATTAGTTTCCTTTTATTGGGAGAGTTTTGAGGAAGTGTACCTCCTCTATAAAGTAGACGGTATACAGAACACTAATGCGACGAATTCTTGAGTACTCTCGAGTATTTGAGATCCCAGCCAGGTCGGATTGAAGGAAGAGAAGGAAGAAATTTAGAGAAGAGCTGCTAGACATATTACCGGTAGTTTTGATCAGGACGCAAGTATTACGAGCTTCGTGAACTCAAATGGGAATCCCTGGCGGTAAGACAACATCCTCTACGCGAAGCACTAATGCGGTAATTTAGACCACCAGGGTTTGAAATCAGCTGCAGAACGATTCCACTGCCGCATATGAGCATTTAGGGTTAGGACCACAAAGATAAGATGAGAGAAATTAGGGATCCTGCAGAGGTCGTAGATAGTCCTTATACCATCACTCTATTTGTGCGAGTGGAACAGGAAAGAAAATGACAAGTAATGGTACGTGATGCGTTCCGCTATGCACCGTACGGCAGCTTGTGACGCATATGTATAGATGTAGAGGTATAGATGTATAGATGTCTTATAGTATCAGTCCACTTAATATTCAGTATCCTATATATCCAAAAGTCATATATACTCTTCTTTTCCGGTTGTCCCAAAATCTATGATTCACTACATTACACTATGTGATCAAAAGTATCCGGTCACCCACAAAAACATACGTTTTTCATATTACGTGCATTCTGCTACCACCTACTGCCGGATACTCCATATCAGGGACCTCAGTAGTCATTAAACATCGTGAGAGAGCAGAATGGGGCGCTCCGCGGAACTCAGGGACTTTGAACGTGGTTAGGTGACTGGGTGTCACTTGTGTGATACAACTGTACGCGATATTTCAACAGTTCCGAAACATCCATAGGCCCACTGTTTCCGATGTGTTGGTGAAATGGAAACGTACAGCACAAAAGCGTACACGGCTACCTCATCTGTTGACTGACAGAGACCGTCGACAGTTGAAGTGCATTGCAATGTGTAATAGGCAGAAATCTACCCAGACTATCACACAGGAAAGCCAAACTCCATCAGCATCCACTGCAAGCACTGTCACAGTTAGGCGGGAGGTGAGAAAACTTGGATTTCATGATCGAGTGGCTGCCCATAAGCCATAAATCAAACCGGTAAATGCCAAACGACGCCTCGCTTGCTGTAAGGAGCGTAAACATTGGACGATTGAACAGTGAACAAACGTTGTGTGGAGTGACGAATCACAGTTCACAATGTGGTGATCCGATGGCAAGGTGTGGGCGAATGCGCGGTGAACGTCACCTGCCACCGCGTGTAGTGCCAACAATAAAATTCGGAGGTGGTGGTTTTCTGGTGTCGTCTTGTTTTTCACGGAGGGGCTTGCACCCCTTGTTGTTCAGCGTTGCACAGCGCAGTGCAGGCCTAAATTAATGTTTTAAGTACCTTCTTGCTTCCCAGTGTTGAAGAGCAGTTCGGGGATGGCGATTGCATCGGTTAACACGATCGAGCACCTGTTCATAATGCACGTCCTGTGTCGGAGTGGTTACACGACAGTAACATCTCTGTAACGGCTGGCCTACACAGAGTCCTGACCTCAGTCCTGTAGCACACCTTTGGGATGTTTTCGAACGCCGATTTTGTGCCGGACCTCACCGACAACATCAGTACCTCTCCTCAATGCAGCACTCCACGAAGAATCGGCTGCCTTTTCCCAAGAAACCTTCTAGCAGCAGACTGAACATATGCCAGCGAGAGTGGAAGCTGTCATCAAGGCTAAGGGTGGGCCAACACCATATTGAATTCCAGCATTACCGATCGAGGGTGCCACGAGCTTGTAAGTCATTTTCAGCCAGATGTCTGGATATTTTTGATCACATAGTGTACAATGTTCACTGAAATCTTTTGGCCAAGGTTACCTTCTCTGCTCTGTGCTAGTCTCCTTCAACGCCTCTCTTAGGTTGTTTATGGTATGTACTCCATGAGAAAAGCCATCGAATACGTCCTAATATTGTTTCGAACCTCCTTTCACCCGGCTAATCGCAGAAACTGGTCGTGACATGGACCCAACAAGTCGTTGGAAGCCTCTGGAGAAATACTGGGTTATACTGCCTCTATAGCAGTTGATAATTGCGAAGCTGTTGCAGGTGCAGAATTTTGTGCACGACCTGATCTCTAGATTATGTGCGTTAATGTTCGACAGGACGAACGTCATATCATCCGCTCGAATTGTCCAGAATGTACTTCAAACGAATCGCGAACAAGTGTGGTCCGGTGACATGGTGCATTGTCATCAACAAAAATTGCATCCTTGTTTTGGAACACGAAGTCCGTGACTGTTTGCAAATAGCCTCCAAGTAACCAAACATAACCAAGACCCAGTGCATTCCATGTAAGCATGGCCCACTCCATTATAGAGTCACTACCAGTTTTCACAGTACCTTGTTGACGGGTCCACCGCTGCATGAAGTCGGCGCCACACTCGAATCCTACCATCAACTCTTACCAAATGAAACTGAGAGTCATCTGACCAGGCCACGGTTTACCTGTTGTTTAGGGTCCTACCGATATGCTCACGAGTCCTAGAGAGGCTCTGCAGGCGATGTCATGTTTCTGTTAAAAGCACTCGCGTCGGTCGTCTGCCACCATAGCCCATTAATGACGAATTTCGCCACACTGTATCAGCAGATACGAATGTCGTATGTCCCACATTCACTTTTGCGGTTATTTCACGCAGTATTGCTTGTCTGTTATCACTTACAACACTACGAAAACGGTGCCGCTCTTGGTCGTTAAGTGAAGGCCGTCTGACCCTGTTTTGCCCGTGATGAGAAGTAATGCCTGAAATGTGGTATTCTCGGCACACTCTTGACACTGTGGATCGCGAAATATTGAATTCCCTGATTTCGAAAATAGAATGTACCGTACGTCTAACTCCATCATTCCGCCTCTTAATTCCTGTTGCGTCGGAAACCTTTTCAGCAGTTATTATTCGAAAAGGACCGGATAAAGACCCAACAAACACAAAATCCTACAGACCAATTTGCTTGCTTAACATACTCGGGAAAATACTAGAAAAGCTACTAGCTGACAGACTGGCCGCACACCGAGTGCTTTGTAGGATGAGCGACAGGCAGTTCGGCTTCAGGCCTGGGCGATCGGCATCTGATACAATCGCCCTGGCGGCTGACGTCTGTGGCTCTACCCTGCACAAGTACGTGGTGGGCATCATGGTTGACATCTGTGGCGCCTTCGACAACCTGTGGTGGCCTTCGTTCTTCTCCTGCTTGCGGGAGAAGGAGTGTCCAGGGTCACTATATGGCTGTCTGAGGAGCTATTGCGAGGAGCGGGAGGTCTGGCTACCATCCCCTAGCGGGAGAATTGGAAAGTCTACAACAAAGGGCTGTCCCCAGGGTTCCGTGTTAGGGCCCCTGTTTTCGGACATCCACATGGAGCCATTACTAGACACCTTACAACAAAGTGAAGAAGTGCTAGATGTGATAGCCTATGCAGATAACCTCCTCCTGTTGGTCGGTGGCCGTAGCCGCGAAGACATAGAAAGTGCCCTAAACAAACTACAGCTATGGTGCCAAAACACTAAAATAACGATTTCACCAAGCAAGTCTACCTACTTGCTATTAAAGGGACAATTAATCCGAAACCCGACTGTACGAATCGAGCGCTTGCCGTTCCTTCGGCGACGTGACACACGATACCTGGGAATCATCACTGATGAGAAGTGGAACATCGGGAAACACATTGAAACCGTAACTCAGAAAGCCCTTCAAACATTGAACAATCTCATATCCATCGGACATAAAAGATTTCATCTCCCCCCTCATCTCATACAACTATACCATAATAGCATATTAACATCAATAGTGGGTTACGGCTCGGGAGTCTGGGCACACAGGCTCATGAGGGTTGGGCCCGCCATGACAGTGAGAAGGGTTCAAAGGAACATGATATTCAGATCTTTGGGGGCTTATAGAACATCACCAGGGGGAGCACTGTTGGTCATAAAGGGACTCTGCCCCTTGGACATCAAAATTATGGAGCAGGCCTCGTGGTTCCGGGTTAAGGAAGGAAATGTTACGAAGATAGAAGAGATTTTAGGCACTGGGGCTAGCGACAAGGGCGAGATTCGGCAAAGGGGTGAACTATGGGAGACGGATGAAACAGGGCGTAGGACATATGAACTTATTCCAAACATTAGGGAACGATTAAAAATGAAATACTTTGAACCCACCAGAGGATTAATCCATTTTCTCACTGGACATGTACCTTACCCGACATACTTATGTTGGTTCGGGAAAAGGGCACACCCGCATGTGAATGTGGTGAACCGGAGGGCACTCCCGATCATGTGATTTACGAGTGCCCCCTCTTCAATGATGTTGCTGCCACACTATGTGACCAACTACCTGACCATGACACATACCACCTCATAAGACAACAAGACACTTTTCAAACTCTAAATAACCTAGCAGACGAGGTATCACGAAAAGTGCTAAAGGAATACCTGAGGGAAATAAATTAACATAAATTAAAATAGAACTAGAGAAATTCTAATACCAAACACGCGCCCTGCTCCTATACCACCTGCACGTGGATAGGCCGACCTTAATAGTCTGGAAGCCGCCACGAGCGGGGCTAGGAGGAGTGGGCAATAATATCACGGACTAGACGATGCACCGGAATTGACTTAGGTTAGATTTAGTTAGTAGAAATTAGATTGGGAAATTAGTGTTAGGAACCTGCAGCGAACAACATCCTGGCCTGCCCAGTGTCAGGGGCACGCCCATCGGCATTAGCTCGATGGGCAAGGCAATAAAATAAGTTTATATATATTTCTAACACATTTGTGACGCAGCAGGCAGTAGAGTTTGTTATGATCTTAGGAACTAAATACTAATACTTGTAAGAATAGCTGCCCATTGTAATTAGACTATAGCTGTAGCTCACAATCCACTACATTGTAATTAGCTGCAAATTGTATCTAACAAACTTACAAATTAAGACCCACTAATCATATTAGGAAGTGGGTTATATTGCATAATTATTATTTTTGATGGTTAATAAAGAATTTTAAAAAAATTAAAAAAAACCTTTTCATATGCATATAAATTAAAGCTCCACCAATGCACTGCGCTTTTATACTTTGTGTACGCAATACTACCGTGATTTCTATATCTGCATATCGCTATGCCACGAGTTCTGTCACCACCTCAGTGTACATTTGTATGTATATTCCGCAGGCTTACTATATGTGGCGAAGGGCGCGTTATACATCAGTTATTTTGCTTCAAAGGTAGCAGATCCCTCCTCTTCTTCTAGACTGCGGTGTTCAATGCTAAGTTTATCACGGACCTCGTTTCTCCAAGTCCTCAATACTTTGACATAATGGTCCAGAGTTGTTGTCTTAAGGCTGCCACCGCTATCGTTTCTGCTACTCCTCACGACTTTTGGTTCTCTTAGGTTCATTTTCTGTGCTCAGTACGCTGTTTAGTTCATTCAGTATGTCATGCAGTTCCTACTTTCTCTTTCACTGAGGATAACAATGTCGTTCATATTTTTTCACCTGGACTTTGATCCCACTCTTTAAACTTAATTTTATTTTCATGGTAGCATCTTTGATGTAGGGAACAAACTGTTGGGCGGAAAGTCAGTATCCCTGTCTTACAGCGTTTTTAATGCAGGTATGTCTTTCTGATTTTCCATTCTCATTGTTCCTTCTTGGTTATTGTACGTCTTATAAATTATCCGTCCTTCCTTACAACTCAGCTATGCGTCTGAGATCTAATAGTAGCATTTTATATTATTGAACGCTTTTTCTGGCTCAACAAGTCCCATGAATGTGTGTTTAGGTCCCTTATGTGTTGCTTCAGTTATGAAACAAAACAACAGAACCATCTCTCTGGCGCGTTTATCTTTCCTAAAGTTAACTGATCGTCATCTAACAGATCCTTAATTTTTTTCTATTCTTGTATAGATAGCCTGCCTAAAAAATGTACACAGTCTTAGAATGTATAGGGATATCGATATTGACAATATATTTTAATTACGACTTCGTTGTAGTATGGTCTTCCGCTCAGCAGAAGTTGATACTTCCATTACGATGATGAGAGAACACAATATCTGGGCCGTACTTGATTCTAGGACAGTTTGATTTTGGCGTTGACGTACAGCGTCATTGGAGGCGGGGGTCTTTTAACAGTTATCCCGGTGCTACCCATTAAACGTGTTACTTAAAAAACTTCCGGCGATTGTCAACAGCATCTATATACAGGGATAAATGCATTATACACCCTGTACTGTCTTATAATATATTTCTTCAAAACCGGTTTCGATCGTGGATCATCTTCACGATGGAAAAATATCTATTGTGATAACTTCACATGTCGCACATGCTATTTTACTAAAAAAAGTAACACCACAGCTGATTTGCAAACTTCGTAAAAAGATACTTAACGCCATAATACAGGCTTAAGCAAGAATAAAATACTGAAAATATGTAGCCGGCCGATGTGGCCGTGCGGTTCTAAGCGCTTCAGTTTGGAACCGCGTGACCGCTACGGTCGCAGGTTCGAATCCAGCCTCGGGCATGGATGTGTGTGATGTCCTTAGGTTAGTTAGATTTAAGTAGTTCTAAGTTCTAGGGGACTGATGACCTCAGCAGTTATGTCCCATAGTGCTCAGAGCCATTTGAACCATTTTTTGAAAATATGTAACAGCAGGCTCGGCTCTGAGCACTATGGGACTTAACATCTATGGTCATCAGTCCCCTATAACTTATAACTACTTAAACATAACTAACCTGAGGACAGCACACAACACCCAGTCATCACGAGGCAGAGAAAATCCCTGACCCCGCCGGGAATCGAACCCGGGAACCCGGGCGTGGGAAGCGAGAACGCTACCACACGACCACGAGCTGCGGACTGTAACAGCAGTTAAGTGCACCGCACCATTGCTCAGGCACCTGAGCCCTTTTTGCATCGCAGACTGCTTCGAGACACACAGGAAGAGAGAGTCAGTGTGGTTCTGGAGGTTACTGACAGTAATGTGGAGCCATGCCCACTCCAGGTCCGTGGCCAGCTGCGCTAGGTTTCTCGGTTAAGGATTCATTGTGCATATAGCCTGATAGTGGTGGTCCCACAGATTCTCGACTGGGTATAAATCCGGAGAGTTTGCTGGCCAGGGGAACACCGTGAACTCAACCTGGTGCTCTTTGAGCCAGGCACACTGCGAGTTGTGTGATACGTTGCATTGTACTGCTAACAGGTGCCACCGTGCCTGGGAAGAACAAACTGCATGGAAGGGTGGACATTGTCCTCAAGGATATATGCGTACTTCTGGTGATCCATTATGCCTTTCCCAGGGAAAGCCACGAAAACACTCCATCCTCTGCCCTGGACCATTCCGACGGTTGTTGTAGGGTGTTCGCTTTCAGACGTCCCACGCAGTACACATGAATCAGACTTGGTTGTTTCTTGCTTCATCTGGACATTCAATAACTCAACATTTTTACATCTCGCTGCACAACTGCACATCTCTGTTGGTAGCACTTACGCACTCGTCCACCAGTATGGGTACTCAAAGGTGTGTGGCCGTTGGGTTCACGCCGACTAGCAGAAGACCGTAAAGAACAACGAAGGACCTTCTGTGAAGAGTTGCTGGCGCGTTAATCGTGACAATTTTTTGTCGAACAACGTGATAATGGATAAAACATTGGTTCGTCGCTTCGAACCGGAAACCAAACGGAAATCCATGGAGTGGCGCTATACCATCTATCCTCGGAAAAAATTTCAAAGCCGAAACGTCAGCCATTGAATTCATGACGACGGTCTCCTGAGACTCTGAAGGGGTTATTCTGTTTGATGAGCTCCCTCATGATGCAAGGACCAGCTATGAAACGTATTGTACTATCCTCAGGAAACTGAAGAAATGACTTCAGCGTGGCTGACACCAGGACTTACTTGAATCCCCACTATATCGGATATATTTACGTCAGTTGCACATGAGCAATCAGATTACGTAAAATCTATGTTACTAAATCATTAATGTGTAATGTTGATAATTGTGAGATATGGCCTATAAACTTCTCCGACCATTGTGCATACCATATTTCACTCAGGTATATGAGACAAAAACTTTTCGTGGTCGTGGGGTATGGCAACTTAAAGTCTCACTATTGCAGGATGCTGAACTTAGGCAATACATTAGACAGACTTGGCACAAATGCCTACCCTAACAAACGAGGTATCGGGAGCGGATCATTTGGCGAACCGAATTTGCAAAACCCGTACTCCGTAAATGCATTATACAACATGCAAAAGCCCAAGCATAATGGCGTAAAAAACGACGGAATATTACTTCTGTTTACGAGACCTTTATCAACAACCAGACAGCCTTTCGGCTAACATAACCAAACACCTTAAGTCGAAAATAACCGCCCAAGCCCAGCAGCGTCTGGACGGGGTGCGTACGCGAGCACGAGGCAAGGACGACCTTATGCAGGAAAGTACGTCGTTATACCACGTAAAAAGGGGGACACGTAGAGGGAAACAGAGAATAATAACCGCGCTAGCGGACGATGACGGAGGACAGTATACTACTCACACCGCCATAAAACAATACGTGGCGAAGTATTACATAGATCTCTAAGCCGGAACGGAAGTAGATAGACTGGACTGTGAAGAACTTTTAGCAAGCGTTACGACTGGAACACGTGAGGAGGATAATACCAGTCTAATCGAACATATAAGTCAGGATGAAATAAAAACTGTAATTAACGACACTCCGAGGAACAAGTTAGCTGGTCCCGATGGGCTCCTGGACGAATTTTATGTACGCATGTAGGACATAATAGGGAATGTGTTCACAGATACGTTCAATGAGTTATTAACTAACCAGGTGTTCCCTCCTATATTTACTGAGGGAATGATTGTACTCATTCCGGAAAAACCAAGCATCAAGAGGATTCACGAATTGCGACCACTTACCTTACTCAACGCTGAATTTAAAATTCTCACTCGCCTCCTGAATAGAAGGATGAAGCCACTCCTGCAAAATGTCACAGGTCTTTACCAAACGAGTGCAATAAAGGAAAGATCAATGCTAGATACCTTATGTGATTATAGGGAGGTCATAAATCTCACTAAGTGGCAATATTTTTTCTTTATTGCTTTCAGGTTTTGATGCCTTTGATAGGATCAATCATGGCTTCTTATTCAACACCATGCAAAAAATGGGTTTTAACGACCACTTTATAACAGTCATGCGTAAATGTATCAATGGGGTTATTTCAAGGATTAAAATCAATGGACAACTGACTGAGATATTTCCAGTTCAACAATCTGTCCGTCAATGATGTCCACTTTATACGAGATCGCGGTGAAACCTTACCTTTCGACAATGCACCAGTAATTGAGAGGACTACGTATATTCAATATTAAGACAGCTATTCACGGTTATGCTGACTACATGTGTGTTATTGTAAATTCGAATAGTGAGGTCGATGAAGTGCGACGTTTGGTACACCACTACTCACGATCCTCTGGCACCAAATTGAATCTTCAAAAATCCAAAATGGTGCATCTAGATTCTTACGATTGTGCAATAGGAACACACTGGTTACATGTAACTGAAAAGAGACTAAACTCGCATTGTGGTTAAGGGCGAATCCCAAGTTCATGGCTACGAACAGTTGGGAGCGGAAACTTAATGTCATCAGAGCCTTGCTAAAGCACCATTGTTTTGTTGGCAGAAGAGCCAACACCGTGTTACTAGTGGAGGCCGATATGCAAGCGTTTTAGCTCACGCAGGCTGGCATGAGGAGGGAAGAACTATACTGACGTGAGGTCTGGAACATGACAAGGAATTTGAATTCAGAAAGCGGACGTAATTAGTTTGATACTTAACTTTAATCCATTAATGATGAACGTCGCTCTTGACGGTACATGATTCACAATATTATCTGTTCAGAATACATTCATAGTAACAGAAGAAGAACTTGCTAGGTCGTAGCAAATGACGTAGCTGAAGGCTAAGCTAAACTGTTGTCTCTGCAAATGAGAGCGTATGTAGACAGTGAACCATCGCTAGCAAAGTCGGCTGTACAACTGGCGAGTGCTAGGGAGTCTCTCCAGACTAGACCTGCCGTGTGGCGGCGCTCGGTCTGCAATCACTGATAGTGGTGACACGTACATAAAGGTACAGAAAGGTACAGAAAGCTGGCTAAAGCCTGAAATAAGTTCTGCAGAAATTTTTACGAAGTCTCAGATGGTGTTCAGGAAACATAGATTAGGCAGAATTGGTGGTGGAGTGTTTGTGTCTGTCAGTAGTGGTTTATCTTGTAGTGAAGTCGAAGTAGATGCTGTGTGCGAATTGGTATGGGTGGAGGTTATACTTAACAGCCGAACTAAGTTAGTAATTGGCTCCTTCTACCGACCCCCAAACTCCGAAGGTATAGTTGCTGAACAGTGAAAGGTGGCTACACTGAGCCACAGCGCCAAGATCGCGCCAGAGAGTATTGTTCCGCCGCCTCCACTGGCAGTGATTATTGAGACGTAGCGGCAAGCAGTGCTTGCCGAGAAGTTGTGGTGGACACTGCTTGTGGCTGAAGTCAGAGTGAGATGCGGTAGTGGAGAGTGTTGTTCCATGTTTATGCAGTTATTTGATGGGAGAGATAGCAGATGTTGTTCCAATGGAGATATTGTAATGATCTGAGTGCTTTTCGTCAATATAAATTAAGGTAACTAACTACTGTTCTTTATTTTCTTATTATTTGTGTGTCCTGAATAATGCTTCATTACAGGTTCAGTCAACAAAGCATCTGGCGTGTGTTCTTGTACTAGAGTGTAATTCTGGGTTTCTTGCACAATTATAGTATTTCTAATTTTCTTTTATCACGTCAGTATAAATGATATTTAAAAATTCTTGTCTTGTTGAAGAAGAACCGTGCCAGATGTGCGTTGAGTCATACTACCACATACAGAACAGCTACACTTGTGCTTTGTTGGCTTCGTAGATTTTATAGTTGCTGGGGACTTAATTAATTAACTGTGTTAACGAAAATTTTGTTTCATTGTTTGTTGTTATTCTATGCAGTCAGATTGCGTACTAATACTAGTCAGGGCCAGCCGTTTACGAGACTTGCGTAATCGGACTAACAGCTACTAAAAAAAAAATATTTTCATTAATAATTAAGAAAGCCCCCATGCAACAGTTCAGAGAAAATTTGAGTTTCGTAACAAATAAATACCCCACTCGTACGGTTATAGTTGGAGGGGACCTCAACCTTCCCTCGATATGTTGGCAAAATTACTTGTTCAAAACCGGTGGTAGGCAGAAAACATCTTCCGAGATTGTCCTAAATGCTTTCTCCGAAAATTATTTCGAGCAGTTAGTCCACGAACCCACGCAAATAGTAAATGGTAAATGGTTGTGAAAACACACTTGACCTCTTAGCCACAAACAATCCAGAGCTGATAGATGATGATGATGATGTTTGGTTTGTGGGGCGCTCAACTGCGTGGTTATCAGCGCCCGTACAATTTCCCAACCTTTGCTCAGTCCAATTTCGCCACTTTCCTGGATGATGATGAAATGATGAGAACAACACAAACACCCAGTCATCTCGAGGCAGGTGAAAATCCCTGACCCCGCCGGGAATCGAACCCGGGACCCCGGGCTCGGGAAGCGAGAACGCTACCGCGAGACCACGAGCGGCGGACTATGGAGAGCTGATAGAGAGCATCATGACTGATACAGGGATTAGTGATCACAAGGTCGTTGTAGCTAGGCTCAATACCGTTTCTTCCAAATCCACCAGAAATAAACGCAAAATAATTTTATTTAAAAAAGCGGATAAAGTGTCACTAGAAGCCTTCCTAAGAGACAATCTCCATTCCTTCCGAACTGACTATGCAAATGTAGACGAGATGTGGCTCAAATTCAAAGATAGAGTAGCAACAGCAATTGAGAGATTCATACCTCATAAATTGGTAAGAGATGGGACTGATACCCCGTGGTACACAAAACAGGTCCGAACGCTGTTGCAGAGGCAACGGAGAAAGCATGCGAAGTTCAGAAGAACGCGAAATCCCGAAGATTGGCTAAAATTTACAGTGGCGCGAAATTTGGCACGGACTTCAATGCGAGATGCCTTTAATAGGTTCCACAACGAAACATTGTCTCGAAATTTCGTAGAAAATCTGAAGAAATTCTGGTCGCATGTAAAGTACACAAGCGGCAAGACGCAGTCAATACCTTCGCTGCGCAGTGCCGATGGTACTGTTACTGACGACTGTGCCGCTAAAGCGGAGTTATTGAACGCAGTTTTCCGAAATTCCTTCACCAGGGAAGACGAATGGAATATTCCAGAAATTGAAACACGAACAGCTGCTAGCATGAGTTTCTTAGAAGTAGATACCTTAGGGGTTGCGAAGCAACTCAAATCGCTTGATACGGGCAAGTCTTCAGGTCCAGATTGTATAACGATTAGGTTCCTTTCAGATTACGCTGATACAATAGCTCCCTACTTAGCAATCATATACAACAGCTCGCTCACCGATAGATCTGTACCTACCGATTGGACAATTGCGCAGGTCGCACCAGTGTTTAAGAAGGGTAGGGGAGTAATCCATCGAACTACAGACCTATATCATTGACGTCGGTTTGCAGTAGGGTTTTGGAGCATATACTGTATTCAAACATTATGAGTCACCTCGAAGGGAACGATTTATTGATACGTAATCAGCATGGTTTCAGAAAACATCGTTCTTGTGCAACGCAGCTAGCTCTTCATTCGCGCGATGTAATGGCCGCTGTCGACAGGGGATCTCAGGTTGATTCCGTATTTCTAGATTTCCGGAAAGCTTTTGACACCGTTCCACACAAGCGTCTTCTAATCAAGCTGCGGGCCTATGGGGTATCGTCTCAGTTGTGCGACTGGATTCGTGATTTCCTGTCAGGAACGTCGCAGTTCGTAGTAATAGACGGCAAATCATCGAGTAAAACTTAAGTGATATCAGTTGTTCCTCAGGGAAGCGTCCTGCGACCTCTCCTGTTCCTAATCTATATAAATGACCTGGGTGACAATCTGAGCAGTTCTCTTAGGTTGTTCGCAGATGATGCTGTAATTTACCATCTAGTAAGGTCATCCGAAGACCAGTATCAGTTGCAAAGAGATTTAGAAAAGATTGCTGTTGGTGTGTCAGGTGGCAGTTGACGCTAAATAACGAAAGGTGTGAGGTCATCCACGTGAGTTCCAAAAGAAATCCGTTGGAATTCGATTACTCGATAAATAATACAATTCTCAAGGCTGTCAATGCAACTAAGTACCTGGGTATAAAAATTACGAACAACTTCAGTTGGAAAGACCACATAGATAATATTGTGGGGAAGGCGAGGCAAAGGTTGCGTTTCATTGGCAGGACACTTAGAAGATGCAACAAGTCCACTAAAGAGACAGCTTACACTACACTCGTTCGTCCTCTGTTAGAATATTGCTGCGCGGTGTGGGATCCTTACCAGGTGGGATTGACGGAGGACATCGAAAGGGCGCAAAAAAGGGCAGCTCGTTTTGTATTATCACGTAATAGGGGAGAGAGTGTGGCAGATATGATACGCGAATTGGGATGGAAGTCATTAAAGCAAAGACGTTTTTCGTCGCGGCGAGAGCTATTTACGAAATTTCAGTCACCAACTTTCTCTTCCTACATAGGTAGGAATGATCATCAAAACAAAATAAGAGAAATCAGAGCTCGAACAGAAAGGTTTAGGTGTTCGTTTTTCCCGCGCGCTGTTCGGGAGTGGAATGGTAGAGAGATAGTATGATTGTGGTTCGATGAACCCTCTGCCAAGCACTTAAATGCAGAGTAGTCATGTAGATGTAGATGTAGATGTATACTAACCGACCAGGGCCGATTTAAAGGCTACCACCTAGGAAGTGGTGTCTGGTGGTGACACCACATTCCTCCCCCGCAAATCGGCGGACGGTTGTGGTATAAGGCCTCCACCCGCCGTGGGTAGGACCCCATGTTGACGTATGCGACGAGGTGGGGAGCCTAACAACAGGCGAGGCTGTGCCACCTGCACCCTGCCATTCGGACCGCGGGGAGCTAGGGAACGCCTGAAAACCTACTCCAGGGTGCGCGCCAACATGCAGTGTATGCGCACGTAGAGAGACAGGAGGGGACGAAGGGTCGACCTCCACCGGGCCGGGGCACCCGACGGGCGAAGACGACATATGGTCCGGAGCGGGCAAGAGTTCCATGTCGGAGGACATCTGGTCACGGGGAGCGATCGGCGGCGCATGACCCAGTGGGAGCGCCCGGCGGCTGTAGCGACGCGTCCACTGCGGGAGTCGCCGGCGGGAGAACAGGCGGCGGCGGCGGCGCGTTGCCATGGGGCAAAATGGAAGACAGCGTCGGTAAGACCTGGGGCTGAGGCGAGACAGTAGATGGGTCACTGGGGCGCTGACCGGACGGCACCGTCGCTGAAAGCAGACGGCGAGCGGCAGATCCCGTACGACGTCAGAGGCGCAGCTGATTGAGATGCCGGCGCACCTCACCAGAGGCCCCCAAAATCAGATACATAGCGCGTCCGAGGCAGCGAAGAATGCGCCGTTCGAGCCAACGCCGTGAACCTCGATAGTGGCGGTAGTAGACAACGTCGCCTGGGGCAAAAGCAGGTGTCTGCCGCTGCACAGGAACCGGATGCGGCGGATGTAGCAAAGACATCAAGGTTCGATGATGGCGACCGTGGAGCAACTCAGCCAGCGAGCGACCATCTCCGGTCTGAGAGCGATACAAGGACAAAAAGAGCAACAACGCGTCCTCCCGAGAAAGCAACTCTTTCAACTTCAGCATCTGTGACTTGAAAGTCCTGACCAATCGTTCAGCGCCACCATTTTACTGTGACGAAAACGGCACGGACGTCAGATGTTGAATACCATCTTTGACAAGGGCCATTGCGTAGCAACAAAACGCAGAATAGTAGCAAGGACAGGGTCGGCAGTTGTGGCTGTAGCGACACGACGAAAATCAATCGGAAACGATTCGACCACGTCATCGGTTTCGGAATCAATGAACATGGGAGCAAGTTCGGAGAAATCGAATGCTCTATCCTCAGCAGCAGGCAAACGGGACAACGCATCGGTGTTTCCGCGCTTAGCAGTGGACTGATACAAGTTATCGTAGCGGTACTGCGAGAGGAAAATAGACCAGCGAATGAGTTTCTGCGCTATACGTGGAGGTACAGGCTTGTTCGGATAAAAAAGTGATGTCAAAGGTATGTCGTCTGTGATTACGATAAAGTGACGACCATATAAGAAGTCATGAAACCTTGTAACACCAAATACGAGAGCCAATGCTTCTTTCTCGATCTGTGTATAATTTCTTTGTGCAGACGAGAGCAATTTGGACGCAAAGGCAATAGGTCGATCGTGCGATCCATCTTTGTGCGCGAGCACAGCACCGATCCCGAAATCCGATGCATCCACCATCAACAAAAGGGGCTTCTGGGGATCGAATGGCGTAAGCCAAGTATTGGAAAGCAGCGCCGATTTCAACCAGCAAAAAGCGCATTTGCATTCCGTCGTCTAGACGAACGGAACACCTATACGGCGTAAGCGATGAAGCGGAGCTGAAATGGAAGGGGCATGCGACACATATCTGTGAGAATAGCTGATTTTTCCCACTACAGTCTATAGCTGCTTCAAATTCTGCGGCGAAGGCAAGTCTTGTATGGCACGGAGGTGCTCGGGACTGGGATGTATGCCTTGAGCGTTGAGTACATGGCCAGCTATAGCAAGTCACGAGCAAAAAACACACATTTGTCCTTCCATAAGCGAAGACCATTTTGTCGCAAGACCTGAAATAATGTTCTGAGATTGGCTATATATTCTTCCTCCATCTTTCCTGAGATCACAATATCGTCCAGATAGTTTGCTGCAGTAGGGACCGACGCACAAACAGTGTGTAGATATTGCTGAAACAATGCAGGGGCGGAGGCACACCCAAATGGCTGTCGTTTGAATTGATACAAACCTAGATGCGTCTTAATCACCAAAACGCGCTGGGATTCTTCGTCCACCGGTATTTGAAAGTACGCATCTGCTAGCTCCAATTTCGAAAAATATTTGCCTGAGCACAGTTTGTCAAAATGATCTTCCAGGAGGGGAAAGGAAAAGTTGAAATCGCAAGTGTGGTTCACAGTTGCCTTGAAGTCCACACAAAGTCTCAATTTTCCCGAATGTTTTGGCAAAATTACTAAGGGTGATGCCCAGAGAGAAGCCTGCACACGTTCAATTACACCTTGTGATTCCAAATCGTGTAATGTTTTTGCAACCTCATCACCCAATGCGTGGGGAAAATTCGCGCTCTGAAAAATTTCGGTTACACGTTTACTTTCAGTTCCAAATATGCTTTATAGTTCTTAGCGCAATCGAGGCCTGGTGCAAATTCTTCACATAGACGAGAAACTCTGTCCGAAGGCACAGTCTGGTTCACTGATAGGAACTGATTTACTATAGACAAGTTAAACAACTGAAATGAATCGAAACCAATCAAGTTCACTGCAGAAGAAGAATGCCGGACATAAAATGACATAAGTTTTGTTTGTCCTTTGTATGTTGCAAGATGGCTGCACTGTCCTAACACAACGGAGGTGTGCCCAGCAGTTTGTAAGTGTCGTGATTGATCAGTGAAACTGCAGCTCCGGTATCAAGCTGGAATGGTATCACTTTGCTGTTAATGTCCAAGTCTACAAAAAATTTTTTGTCCTGCTGGCGACAAGAGCGACTGTCTTGTGCAACGTGACCTTCCACTGGTACAAAATCACTTGCGACTTGATGGGAGTTCCAGCGATGTCGACACACACTATTTGTGGGATGAACACAGTCACTGATAGAGAAAGTGGCACTGGGCGGAGTGGAATGAATGACATGAATTTCCATGGGCGAAGTCTCGCGAGCCTTAGTATCCTTGGTTCGATTCCGATTCCTCCATGAGGCAAAGGGCCTGTAATGGTTTGGAGTTTCCGATCTGAGCTTTTTGTGGCAAACACTCTGAACACGCCCTTTTTTATTACAGTAAAATCAAGTAGCTTGGCGTAATGGGCAATTCCCACGCGAACGTTTAGTAGTGCACCGTGGGCATGATTTCAGCACTGCATTTGCTTGCCGGCGCAGCACACGTGGCTGAGAGCCTGGCGGCAGCGGCGCAGCCGGGCGTGAGG
This sequence comes from Schistocerca cancellata, assembly GCF_023864275.1. Taxonomy (NCBI): domain Eukaryota; kingdom Metazoa; phylum Arthropoda; class Insecta; order Orthoptera; family Acrididae; genus Schistocerca; species Schistocerca cancellata. Next base: position 311,940,415 of record NC_064628.1, on the reverse strand, counting down.
GCCGTATACTGCTCCGTGCAGCTCGCCCGGCGGGCCGGTTAACCTGACACACAGCCGGCGCAGTTTCAAATGATTCCTGAGCAAAGTCAAGTGTGTCCTGCCAATCCAATATATCCATCACTTGTTGAAGGGAGGGATTGACTAGTTTCAAAATATGTTCCCTTATACGAACATCAGAAACGTTCTGTGCAATTGCATCACGTACCATCGTATCTGAATATGGGAGACCACATTGACAATCAAAAGCACAATCCCTAGTAAGGCCTTGCATGGTTGCAACCCCCTCCCAATTAGCCTGACCTGCCGTACGTTTTGTAAGAAAGAAGGTATGCCATTTTTCAACTACATTGACTGATTGTTTGAAACATGCATCGAATGCAGACAAAATTTCTTCATAGGACACAGTTGCTACGTCGCATTGGGAAATAATTTGACTATCACACGGTAGGTTTGCAAACCGACAGATGACAAAAGAAAAGGCTACTGCTCGTTACCTTGAATTCTGTAGGCGGCGAGATAGAATCCAAATTGGTAATTGGCGTGACCACTTCGTCCAGCTTTCCAGTGCAGCATCAAAAGGTCTGAAGGTCGGTGCAACTGCGTTTTGTGGCTGAATTAGCAGTAGAGTGGCGGCTGCCGCATCGTTTTGCATTTCACGTTGACCCTGGACGAGCTGTCCAAGGGCATCCAGTAATGCCTGTGTCTGCTGATTCTGTAAGCAATAAAATTCGGACAGTACATCTCGAGACTGTGGCGAAGCCATTACACAATTAAATCAGGGCAGTCACAACGACAGATGGCAGTACAGTTAAGAACACGGTTTTTACTGCTCGTCGCCAATGTTGTGTTGGCAGAAGAGCCAACACAATGTTACTAGTGGAGGCCGAAATGCACGCGTTTTAGCTCACGCAGGCTGGCGTGAGGAGGGAAGAACTATACTGACGTGAGGTCTGGAACATGACAAGGAATTAGAATTCAGAAAGCGGACGTAATTAGTTTGATACTTAACTTTAATCCATTAATGATGAACGTCGCTCTTGAGGGTACATGAATCACAATATTATCTGTTCAGAAGACATTCTTGAAGATAGTACTTGTAGTAACTGAATATGGCGCCTTGCAAGGTCGTAGCTAATGACGTAGGTGATGGCTATACCAAACTGTCGTCTCTGCAAATGAGAGCATATGTACACAGTCAACCATCGCTAGCAAAGTTGGCTGTACAACTGGCGAGTGCTAGGGAGTCTCTCTAGACTGGACTAGCTGTGTGGCGGCGCTCGGTCTGCAATCACTGATAGTGGCGACACGCGTGTCCGACGTTTACTAACGGACCACAGCTGTTTTAAAGGCTACCACCTAGCAAGTGTGGTGTCTGGCGGTAACACCGCAACCATAACATGTGATCGTTGAACCGACTGCAGAAAGATCAGTTTATAAATACACTCCTGGAAATTGAAATAAGAACACCGTGAATTCATTGTCCCAGGAAGGGGAAACTTTATTGACACATTCCCGGGGTCAGATACATCACATGATCACACTGACAGAACCATAGGCACATAGACACAGGCAACAGAGCATGCACAATGTCGGCACTAGTACAGTGTATATCCACCTTTCGCAGCAATGCAGGCTGCTATTCTCCCATGGAGACGATCGTAGAGATGCTGGATGTAGTCCTGTGGAACGGCTTGCCATGCCATTTCCACCTGGCGCCTCAGTTGGACCAGCGTTCGTGCTGGACGTGCAGACCGCGTGAGACGACGCTTCATCCAGTCCCAAACATGCTCAATGGGGGACAGATCCGGAGATCTTGCTGGCCAGGGTAATTGACTTACACCTTCTAGAGCACGTTGGGTGGCACGGGATACATGCGGACGTGCATTGTCGTGTTGGAACACCAAGTTCTCTTGCCGGTCTAGGAATGGTAGAACGATGGGTTCGATGACGGTTTGGATGTACCGTGCACTATTCAGTGTCCCCTCGACGATCACCAGTGGTGTACGGCCAGTGTAGGAGATCGCTCCCCACACCATGATGCCGGGTGTTGGCCCTGTGTGCCTCGGTCGTATGCAGTCCTGATTGTGGCGCTCACCTGCACGGCGCCAAACACGCATACGACCATCATTGGCACCAAGGCAGAAGCGACTCTCATCGCTGAAGACGACACGTCTCCATTCGTCCCTCCATTCACGCCTGTCGCGACACCACTGGAGGCGGGCTGCACGATGTTGGGGCGTGAGCGGAAGACGGCCTAACGGTGTGCGGGACAGTAGCCCAGCTTCATGGAGAGGGTTGCGAATGGTCCTCGCCGATACCCCAGGAGCAACAGTGTCCCTAATTTGCTGGGAAGTGGCGGTGCGGTCCCCTACGGCACTGCGTAGGATCCTACGGTCTTGGCGTGCATCCGTGCGTCGCTGCGGTCCGTTCCCAGGTCGACGGGCACGTGTACCTTCCGCCGACCACTGGCGACAACATCGATGTACTGTGGAGACCTCACGCCCCACGTGTTGAGCAATTCGGCGGTACGTCCACCCGGCCTCCCGCATGCCCACTATACGCCCTCGCTCAAAGTCCGTCAACTGCACATACGGTTCACGTCCACGCTGTCGCGGCATGCTACCAGTGCTAAAGACTGCGATGGAGCTCCGTATGCGACGGCAAACTGGCTGACACTGACGGCGGCGGTGCACAAATGCTGCGCAGCTAGCGCCATTCGACGGCCAACACCGCGGTTCCTGGTGTGTCCGCTGTGCCGTGCGTGTGATCATTGCTTGTACAGCCCTCTCGCAGTGTCCGGAGCAAGTATGGTGGGTGTGACACACCGGTGTCAATGTGTTCTTTTTTCCATTTCCAGGAGTGTATGTACATACATACTTAGCAAAAAATGCATGTCGCAGCAGTCTTACCGATACCGCACGTCACCGCACAAAAATTACTAGCTGCAGTGAGCTGGTGTGTGTGTGGAAAGAAAATATCTTCAAAGTAGCCTTCCACACGGCGACATTTAATAGGCACAACGGGGCACTTGGAATTAAAGACGTTAAATCTAGATGTGACGCACTTTTCCTTGTAATCTAATACGTGCCACTAAGAGAGGCATTATCAAACTTCTATTTCTCTCATTAGATCCTGGGGACAAGAACGCTCCTGTTAATGTGGCACATGTAGATGGCAACCTGGATTACGTCCGAAAGTACTATGTCGATTGGAGCTGTATAAGACTTCCACCAGCACAAACCAACACTAGAAATGTCCATGATAATATTAACAGTAATCGTGTTCACAGCCCAGTTCAGGTGAAGTATCCTGCTAAAAACTGGACGAACATTTGTAAAAGTATCAGCAACAAAATTCTACCAACTAGAACCAGTTCCGTATGGTATAACGTCGTAAATGAAACCATATCCACAACGGAACGATTATGGAAAATCTAATTGTGTCCATCTCCATACTGTGACAAATGTCAGCTTGTAGAAACTGTTGTGCACGTGTTCTTATGTGGAAATAAAATTAGAATTTGGAACTGGTCTAGGAAGAACAAAAGAACCACAGAAAGCCATATACCAATAACTGAAGCTTTACAAAATGGTTCAAATGGCTCTGAGCACTATGGGACTTAACTTCTGAGGTCATCAGTCTCCTAGAACTTAGAACTACTTAAACCTAACTAACCTAAGGACATCACACACATCTACGCCCGAGGCATGATTCGAACCTGCGACGTAGCGGTCACGCGGTTCCAGACTGTAGCGCCTAGAGCCGCTCGGCCACCCCAGCCGGCGAAGCTTTATAACCCGACTGGAAATGTTACCCGTCCACAAAGAATAACAGTTATTCGTGGCTTCTGACTGTTTTTTAAGTTTTGAGTACTTGTTTTATATAGCAGAAGATCATTGTAAGTTGAAGAAAAATAACAAATACAAGGGATGGTTTCAAACCTTTTTATCTATTGCTTTGTGTGGGCTACCAAGAGGAGCACAGTTTATTGATATGAAGCAGAATACTTATTCTTTCTTTCTATTATTCCTGGAATCTTTCTTATGTAGGTTCTTGAATGAGAACTGTTCTAATTTGGCTAAACCCCACCCGCTCCGCATTTTGTTTCATTTGTTGAAAATTATATGGCATCCTTAGAGACATCATATCCATCCACTGCATAATAACTTAAATTGTGAAGACATTTTCGAAAGAGAGTTTGTTATAGATTTTTCTGTCACCATTTTGCCTGTTATGAATTATGTCCTACAAGGACCTCACGCTATTGGAAGAGGCAATCAGTTACTTATTTTGCCTTAATTACTAACTCAGTTACGTTCTGCAATTTATGACATATATGGGAATAAACAGGACACTAGATGGGAATGCTGGAGCAACTCAGTGACAGATATGGGGTGTTCTGTTGGCAGAAGAGCCAACTCCGTGTTACTAGTGGGGGCCGAAATGCAGTCGTTTTAGCTCACGCAGGCTGGCGTGAGGAGGGAAGAACTATACTGACGTGAGGTCTGGAACATGACAAGGAATTAGAATTTAGAAAGCGGACGTAATTAGTTTGATACTTAACTTTAATCCATTCATGTTGAACGTCGTCCTTGAAGGTACATGGGTCACAACATTATCTGTTTAGAATACATTCTTGAAGAAATGGTGCCTTGCTCGGTCGTAGCAAATGACGTAGCTGAAGGCTATGCTAAACTGTCGTCTCTGCAAATAGAGCGTATGTACACAGTGAACCATCGCTAGCAAAGTCGGTTGTACAACTAAGGCGAGTGCTAGGGAGTCTCTCCAGATTAGACCTGCCGTATGGCGGCGCTCGGTCTGCAATCACTGATAGTGGCGACACGCGGGTCCGACGTATACTAACGGACCGCGGCCGATTTAAAGGCTACCACCTAGCAAGTGTGGTGTCTGGCGGTGATACCACATGGGGTGGCATTGTGGTCAGGCCTCGGATCTTCGACCCCTGCCCCTTTTGCCTCCGCCTGCCAGTGGTTGAAAGTCTTATCAAAGCTCATAAAAAAATTACAAAAAATGTGATTGAGTGACCGGTCAGGGGGTGACAACTTGGCCAGGCTTCAGAATTATTGACCCCTTCTCTCTTTGCCGCCACCTGCTTGGCACTCACTCGCAGAAAAAAAAGAAAGAAAGTGGCGGTCGCATGCACATACACCGTCCCTTACTCTCCAGGGCACGACGCTGGAGAAACGGTGAAATGTCAGCCGCAGTTCGTGAGAATCCCTGCGTTTTGCTGCTGAATTTCGTTTGATGTTATCGTCTTGTGCTGATCTGGCTTGCACTGCCAGCCATTGTTTGGTTGAAGCCCTTAATGTGGATGGGCATCCCTGTAATAAAGACGTGCTCGAGTTAAGCGTTTACCCGATTTTAATAGAGCTTGCATTATCGTTTTCTGTTTGCTAAATCTTTGAGGTTTGTTCACGCTATGTGTGCAAGTGTTCTCTGCATTTAAGGTTTATAAATTTTTCTGTTGCCTGTTAACCGTGATTTTTACCTTCACTACTTGTGCATGCATTTCCTGGTTTAAGTGGTCAGTTAAGATTAAAAATTATCATGTCTGTGTTATACTCATGTCGTTTCCTTGAATTCTGTTCTGTTAACTAAATTGCTTCTGAGTCAAACGGACAGTCTGTCAGAATTTCCACTTTCATTTATGACACCCGCGTGCTATTTTCCCTTTGTTGTTACTGTGGTCTTCAGTCCGATGATTGATTTGATACAGCTCTCCATACTATTCTATCCTGTGGAGGCCTCCACGTCTCTGAATAAATACTGCAACTGACATCTTTCTGAATATGTTTACTGCATTCATCTCTTGATCTCACTCTGTGATTTAACCTCCACACTTCCCTCCAGTGCTAAATTGGTGAAAACTTGATTCCTGAGAATGTGTTCCACCAACCGACCCCTTACTCCAGTCGGGTTGTGCCACGAATTTCTTTCCTCCCCAATCCTATTCAGTACCTCCTCATTAGTTATGTGATCTACCCATAAAATCTTCAGCATTATTGTATAGCACCACATTTCAGAAATTTCTATTCTCTTTGTAATGACACATTCCGACGCAGAGACATACAATACCTTAAAGGCTGCGCCAAAGATTAAATTGAGAGGCATGTAGATTATAATCTTTGTAATGTTCACATTGGGTTCTCTTTTGTTTCATACTCCAAGAAGGAGCTAAGAGACACCTTTCGATTGTTGCCTTGTGGAGGATGGACGTAATTTTTGAAGTGAGCGGAAGGGCAGCCATATTGTTAGTAATTATGGTTTGTGAAACGAGCAGAGCAAGTCTTATTGTGTTGTGAATAAAATATAGTGAGAAGTATCTAAGTTTTACGAGAATTATTTAAAGTGCCGTAGCATTGTATTTCCTTGTGTTCCACCGCCTTCGTGAAGTGAACCGATGCCGACTCAGGAAGATACACACGGTCAACAAAGAGAAGAACATCGATGGCGACTAATAAATTAATATTGTGGCAGAAGGACTAATTCTACGTCTAAGGTGAGAACTCTGAATAAATCAACAATGACGTAAAATTCAAAAATGTAATTAATCGAAATGGTAAATTATATTACAGGCATATTTCACGCAGCACTGAATTTGTCCGCATTCAAGCCAGTCAATACAGTCCGTAAAAAAGGCCCTTCAAAAATTCTAAAGTTACAGTTCCATGTCCGTAATTTTTCCTCTTTTCAAAAAACCAATAAATTTAATTTTTTTATTTATTTCGCCACACTGGCGACCGCTGACAGGGACAGTGCTGGTGGAACAAAGAGTAAGTACTTGATTGTTGTACAATAAATGTTCTTGTACTAATTACTGTTTCTCTCTTACATGACGCACATGGAAAATGACGAATAAGGTGAAACAATATTAATTGTATAAACGGATGGCACAATAACCAGAAGGAACAAGCACAAGGATTTACAAAACTAACGTAATCGTGAGTGATGCAGCTCAACCGGAATTAAGGTAGGAAATCGCAAACGCATGCAGCGGCTGCACCTTGGCTTAGCTACACTTAAAGCAGAACCTTTTCCTTTCCATATTAAAATCCTGGTAGTGTTTGTGGCAACACACAATTGCACTTTGATAATTACTTTTTTATGTTCAACAATCACAGAATTAGAAGACGTAGTGCGCCATCTTGTAAATTTCCGACGCGCTACAAATAACAATCGCGAGATATTTTTATTAATTCAACTGCGAGAGAATTTAAAGATTTAGATTAACAGTAAAGTAAAGATAAAAATAATATCTCCACAATGGAATCGGAGAATTTTAATTTGACAAATGTTCATGGACGCGTCACTGATTCTGACAATAGTGACGTGAATAATGACGCAATTAGTTTTTCAACACAACAAATGTAGAAGTAAATACAATTCAATTGCACTCGACAGGGATTAACAATAACGAACCACTTGCAAATGAAACCTTGTACACAGTCTATGAAGCATCGATTACCAGATCAGATGAAAATATTTCGCGTAAAATCAGTGAACCTAGCCCAGTTTCGATTCAATCAGATCGTGGTAAAGAAACAATGGCTACAAATAATGGCATAAATACAAACACACAAGCTTCGTCAGTTACGCTTGAGCCATTATATAGTCTGATGTCAAACGTGAGCGAGCAATTATCTGATTTAAAGATAAGTCACAACACAACGAATACAAAACTGGCGAATCTAGAAATCAGCCACAACATGACAAATACAAAATTGTCAAACATGGAAATTGGGTTCCAACAGCAGTTTTCAAGTGTAAACACGCAATTTGAAAATATGCACAAACATTTTGATCAACGCTTAAATAAACTCACCAATGAAATCTATCAAAAGATCGAAGACAAAGTCATCAAAACAGTCAATAGTGTATACAATGTATTGGCAAATGATTTAGAAAAGAAATTGTCAGATCTTACAAACAAACAGGAACAGGAACTGTCAGAAATCGTAGAAACACACCATCAAACACAAACGGTACAAAAAGAAATACATGAAAACGTACAGGCTATTCAATTAAATTTAACTAGAATACAGTCCGCATGTGAAGAAATACCTGATCAAGTTAATAAAGTTAACGAAGAAGTCGGTCTTCTGAAACAGGAGACTGGACGTATCAAGGCGGACATTATCAAAATAAATGAAGCTTTAGAAACCGTTAATGTAAATGAATCAATAACTGGCCGGGAAACAAAACTTTTTGAAAAATTAGGTAATGAAATCAAAGTAGCCGAGGACAGAAAACGCAAGGAAATTGCTGGTAGACTAAATGTTTCAAATGATTTGCCTACGTCAAGCAACAGGCAGCCGGACACTTATTCACCCATGCCAGATTACGATGTCAATAACGCAGAACATCACGCGCCCAGTCCGGTGTATGTGCACGCACCGGCGCAGGCAAACAATGGATATTCGCCAAACACGGTACTGCGACAGGCAGTAAGCGTGTCGCCTTGCATCTCGACGATTCTAGTCGATGAGAGCCTGTTGAAACATAAACAGTTTCCAGTTTTCTCCACAGAATCCAGAAAAACTCATCCAGTCGTATTTGTAAGAGCATTTAAAAATGTCTTACCAAGAAACTGGACTGAGGCACAGAAGATTAGATATGAAGTAGGCTTCACACAAGGCGACGCACTTTTGTGGGCCACAGACATGGCTGAACAGTGCGTCAGCTACGAACAATTTGAACGGGCTTTCTTGGAGAAATATTGGTCTACTGGGTTCCAAGAAAGACTGCGACGTGAGTTATTCAACCCACAACCGTTCAACCTCAAAAACGGCGGGTTGAGAAAGTGTTTCGAAATGTATGTGAATAAGACGCGCTATTGGAACAATCCAATACAGCACGTACATGTTCTCAAAATTCTGAAAAACAGACTACCCGCGAACTTACGCGAGAAATTGGTAACCATACCGGAGAACGACCTCGAATACTTTCTTTCCGTGCTTGACTCAATTGATCTAATATACGAAGAAGAGCCGATCACAGGTAATCGGAATGAACATTCCGGAACCAATCAAAACAACGTAAACGTATATCATTTTAACGGCAGTGGACAAAACCAACACAGTTGCCATCCTTATGCGACAAGGCCAAATAATGGAAACTGGAATTACGGAAATCGGAGGAATTCGGCGCCACAGAGACGTGAAGACCGAAGATATAGTTCAGATTGCGGTCCACGCCGGTATGGAAATGATAGAAATCACGTGAACGATTGGTCAGGCCCGCGTGATGAAAGGCGGCACACAAATGAAAATTACAATAGTTACAGTAATAGAAATGACAGACCAAGGAGGAATAGCGATGGCCTGTCGCAAGAAAATGTTGCACGCAGCGGTCCGGAAACTAATTGGCGACAGAATAACCACTCAGTACACTTCGTAGAGGAAACGGACAGTAATGAAGCAACGCCGTTGTCTCCCCCGGTAAACAACAATCGGTCGCAATGAGCCCCCACCGGCCGACCGATTTGACAACAGGGGGCACAAACAAGCACACATTACATCTTGAACAATTATTTTTAAGATATGATCAGGATGCTACCGTAGAAGATGATCTATGTGAAGAAGAGAGGAAAGCACCAGACAAGGTAAGTGACCTCGTGCAGGCTGTAATAACAGCAAAGATAGGAACTATAATTACCAACGTATTTTTAGATACAGGCGCATCTACGAATATTATTTCTAACAGTTTATTTAAAGAAGTTTCGAAAGCATTAAAAGTACCAGTGTTGCCAACGGAAAATTGTAAAATCTTGACAGCTGTAGGTAACAAGTCAAAAAGTATTAAGTGGCAGACGCAAATACCTGTTACCATTAGCGATGTCACGATAAACTGTACATTCTTAATCGTTTACAAGTTAATCGTCAATTATATTTTAGGTATGGAAGTTTTCCGACAGTATAAAGTAAACATCGAGACTAGTAACCAACTGGGGGCATATGCCAGCTTTAAAACGCATAGTTAACCACACCTAATGAAACATGTGTTACTGTGAGTCTTAACACTATAAAATAAACCACACAGTACTTTTGTAGTCTAACTCAGTTATTTAAGAAAGAGGAACAAAGACAAATTAACGCGAAAACCAGAGTTTGTTCGCTTGAGACGAGCAACAAACCACGCGTCGAAGTTGCAATCCAACGCTCAGCTGATGAGCACGCGATAGCTGCATGTCAAGACGAGGTCATTGGCCGCGCTGTAGGCAGCGAGCCGGGGAGAAATCTTCCCCCTTCCCTGTCCGATCAGCTGAGTATACAAAGCGCGAAGGCGCATGCGCGGTCGAGTCCAGACGACACGTGACTCGTATTACACGATGGCGGCTATCACGAATAATGTTCACCAACAATGCAGTTTTCCCAGCGCCTACAGTCCAGTCATGGTACGTAAGCGCGCATGCGCGGAACGTTTAAAAGTTTTGAGACCGTGATTACTATGAGACACAATGACGAAAGTCATTCAAAAACAAGAAAGAAAAGGGTACACAAGTATTGTAAATAGTAGCTTAGAAAATTTAATTATAAGCTGGTATTACGTAATAAAAGTGAACATCCAAGTACATACTGGTCATGGACGGTATTATAATATTATATTATATTGAGTAAAATCTTAGCTTGTACGGAAGGACAACGAAAATAGCTCAATAGAAAAAAATAAATAATGCAGATATATAACCGGAAGAGAGGCTATGTACACGAGAACAACACACAATTACACGTAGGGAAAAAGCAGCAAAGAGGAAAGAAAAGAGATAACGCATACATTTACATTACACAGTAGCGAGCGATTTTCAGAATGAACAACAAGGCAAACGCGTTAATTTTTGTGACTAAGGAAGAGGATGACACAAGCTTTAAAATAAGAAAATAATAAACAGATCTATGCAACGTGAGTAACGGACTGAATCGCCCTAAAAACAAATACCTAGGGTTTATAGAGAGAGAGACACACATTAACGTTAGGAAACACCTAAAGCACTCAGCAAACAACTTTGTAGAATATATAAGCTATACACGAAGGTACATGTACGAAAGCGAAAGTTAATATGTAATGGAGGAAATCATGGAATGATTGACTGCGTATCAATTGACCGTAAGGCAGTTATGTATGTAAGAAGAAATATTTAGTTGTAAGTATTATTAGTATGAGGGGATGATGCTCAGCACACCCTGAATTATTTTGGAATATTGAAGGAATGGTGCAGGGTACCGAAAAAGGGCCCCACCAGCAATGTGTATATTAAGTGGTAGATATTTTTTGTGTGTATAAACGTATGTATGATTGTGCGAAAGGCGAAAGAAGCTCTGTACATGTACGGAACCTAAACAACATAGAAGTGTATAAGGAAAACTAAACTCTAAGACAACCTCGTATAAAGAGGTATACCTAACGTCAAGAAACAACTTAATGAAAACCGTAAGACTCTACGAGTTTACGAGAAAACACGAAAAACCTGATACAAAGTGCAACATTAGCGATGCTTCACTCATGTATGAAGAAGGAAGGTATGAGTTACTTTACCCACTTGAAACATGAAAGGATAAATTGTGTTAAAGTTATATCTTTCATACATATAACGATTCAGTCACAAAGAATGAAAATGATATCGCTGCTACACAAGAAACAGGTAAGTAGTGTGATCGACGACCTGTAAGCAAAGGGATCTTCTATAAAATGAATTATGAACAAAAACGTCGTACAGAATTTCATGCTGCACTGAAGCTATGAAAGTCGGATTATTCGTGTACATAGATTTTCATGACAACCGATGCATTAAAATGTCTGTATTTTTTCTCCCATGATAACACAAGACGCCTATAAGCGAACTTTAATTGAAGATGCTACACGCACACAAGGGCGTGCCGCTATTATGAAACAGTGTACACATTAATAGTAGCTACACCCTGAACTTCAAGATTTTATGTTTATATGTCTATGTTAATGTAGGAAGTTTTATTAGAGGTAATGATTTACAAGCACACCAGAACGTGCTTAAGCACAAAACACTGTACATATTAGGGTTATGCTACATATAAATTATTATTTCGTGCATTTTCAGATTTTATACGTAAAAAACCGTAGCATACACGTAGTCGTTGCCATTACCCTAAGTAGAAGGTAGAAAATTCCCTTCCCAAGGTGCAGTGGAGCGGCTACAGGTGTGTTCTCTGCATGCTGAGGCACGTCGTTGCGTATGACGATTACGTAACGAAGGTAAACCTTAACTTACACTCGAGTTCAAGAAGTAAAACAAAGGACTTGTTCCTTCTAACAGATTAATGGGAAAAGGTGTGTGTGTCAGTAAAATCCAAGACGAAGAAGCCACTATGAGTGGTCAAAATTTTTTCAATTTTCGTCGATAGTTTTTTCCTGTAATTAATGTAACCAATGTATTGTATGTGTTTTATGTTATTCCATTGTATGTGATGTATTTTGTATTTCATGCCAAGTCCCGTGACTTGCAAATTTGTGAATACTTATGTACATTGACCAGAAGTATTGAGGGGAATGAATCTCGGTACAATAGGTAAAAGCGGTTAATGCGAAGAAAAAAGTGTAGTGAAAAGAGAGTTTCGAACGCAATACTCGCGGTTAAAGTGGTGTGCGTAGAAATTAAAATTGTGCAAAGTAGTGCTACGTTGCAAGTGTCAGCGAGACTAAACAAGTGACATCTAAAATTGAAGCTTGTATTGTCAAACTACCCATGGCGACACAATAGGAAAGGACAATGCCAAATAAGTTTGACATGGTACGCTTCTTACCTGGAGCTGCATCGACGGGATCGTCCTCCGCCTCGCACATAGTGTGGTGTGTTCTTCGGGGCACATATTCCAATGTACCTCGTTGTATCCAGTCTAAGTACTGGAAGTAACTACAAAAAGCACACGCATACTGAGGTTCGGAAGTCTCGACGGTACCCGCAGTTCGGTGTATATTCAGTGCACTGGCGCGCGCATTCAACCAACGTCGCCCGCTAACGGACTACCAATCAGGCGCGCATATCACCCGCCCATATTCAACACGGGCAAGCGAACAAAGCTCGTCGCCCCAGAATAAATACAGAAGCAATACAAGGACTTAATTTTCACCTCTGATGAGGAAGGAAACATTTGTAAATAACGTTGTATTCATTGTATATTTTATTGTACAAACTTTACCACATGATGTCGTTTTCTCAGTATTAGCCAAAACTTTGTGTATTAGGATTAAGGTTTGTAAATATTAGCATAAGTATACCAAAAAACTGACACACACTCATTAATACCAAAGAATTGACAATGCCATGAAAATGAGACAGTAAAAATTAAGTTTGTAAATAAAAGACCCCCAAACCTATCAATTGCAAGGGTGACTACTGTATCCTGTCAACCAAATAAAATTTTCTAGTCACAGTATACAGTAGGGGGGCAGTTGTAATGACACATTCCGACGCAGAGACATACAATACCTTAAAGGCTGTGCCAAAGATTAAATTGAGAGGCATGTAGAGTATAATCTTTGTAATGTTCACATTGGATTCTCTTTTGTTTCATACTCCAAGAAGGAGCTAAGAGACACCTTTCGATTGTTGCCTTGTGAAGGATGGACGTAATTTTTGGAGTGTGCGGAAGGGCAGCCATATTGTTAGTAATTATGGTTTGTGAAACGAGCAGAGCAAGTCTTATTGTGTTGTGAATAAAATATAGTGAGAAGTATCTAAGTTTTACGAGAATTATTTAAAGTGCCGTAGCATTGTATTTCCTTGTGTTCCACCGCCTTCGTGAAGTGAACCGATGCCGACTCAGGAAGATACACACGGTCAACAAAGAGAAGAACATCGATGGCGACTAATAAATTAATATTGTGGCAGAAGGACTAATTCTACGTCTAAGGTGAGAACTCTGAATAAATCAACAATGACGTAGAATTCAAAAATGTAATTAATCGAAATGGTAAATTATATTACAGGCATATTTCACGCAGCACTGAATTTGTCCGCATTCAAGCCGGTCAATACAGTCCGTAAAAAAGGCCCTTCAAAAATTCTAAAGTTACAGTTCCATGTCCGTAATTTTTCCTCTTTTCAAAAAACCAATAAATTTAATTTTTTTTATTTATTTCGCCACATCTTCTAGTCTAAATTGTTTATCGTCCTTGTTTATTTTCCATACATGGCTACGCTCTATACAAATACCTTCAGGAAAGGCTGCGTAACACTTAACTCTCTGTTCGACGGTAAAAAATTTCTTTTCTTCGCAAACCGTTTTTTGCCATTGTCTACCTATATTTAATATCCTTTCTATTTCCACCATCATCTGCCCAGATAGCAAAATTCATCTGATACTTTCAGTGTCTCATTTCCTAATCTATTTCCCTCAGCACCACCTAATTTAACTCGTACACATTCCCTTTACCTAACGTAAATAAAATGTATTTTTCTGTAGATATGTTTTAGAATCTGCATCGAATCGAGCGACTGTCTAGCGTGTCGGCCAAACTCAAGCCGGTTACCATGTTGTGCCCAAGTCATATACCTCAGACCCTTTGCTTGCTTTGAATTTTTTTGCTCCTACAAGTAACTCGTAACGCTTGATTATTTCTCAGTGCTCCCTTTCGTAATTTTAGAAGTGATCTGTTCTATTATATTCCGTACTTTGGCGTTTTATTCGTATGGAAAAAAATTGTTGTTTAATTCCAGAAGTACCTCTGATTAAGCAGACTTTAAGCAACACAACATTCAAGGTTACGTTCAGAAGAAAACTTTGAGGGCCTTCTGGATTAAAACCGAAATGAGACAGAGATGGATTCTCCCCTTCTCTCTTTAACTGTGTACTTGATAAGGTGATCAGAAAATGGCGGCAAGGAATGAAAGGAGTGGGTGGAATACGACGGGCAAGACAATAGGAATATTGGTAGGCCGCCTATCATTCGCAGTTGCTAATATTATTTGCTGAATCATTAAAAGAGGTGGTTAAACAAAATATGCCTTACAGAGACAAGCGACTGCAGCAAGCGTAGAAAAGTGTCGAGAAGACGCAATATATGAGAAACATCGAGGCAGCTCGTAGAAGGATGACAACAGATGTAGGGAAAATTCATAAGGTACGGATATTTCAATACCTGTGGGAATGGGTAGATATTGGGCTGACAGTAGGGAAAATTCAGAAGGTAGGGGATATTTAAATAACCTAGGAGAATGGGCAGAAATTCGGCTGACAGAAAAGGAATCAGTGGGAAGACGAATAAACAAAATGTATTTAGCACAGAAGCTACGTACACCTACAATAAGGAGAATATTTTGACCAACGCAAAATTCAGACATTAAATGAGCCATGGTTCAAAGGGCTCTAAGCACTATGGGACTTAACATCTGAGGTCATCAGTCCCCTAGACTTAGAACTACTTAAACGTAACTAACCTAAGGACATGACACACATCCATGCCCGAGGTAGGATTCGAAACTGAGATCGTTGCAGCAGCGTGGTCCCGGGCTGAAGCGCCTAGAACCGCTCGGTCACATCGGCCGGCTTACACGAGCCATTCTGACGACTTATAAGCTACAAAAACTCTTAACGTAGTAAGAACAGGAGTGCGCAAGAGACTATAACTAGTGGAACGAAAAATTCTCAGAGGGACATTGCGACATGGAACAAAACAATATGTCAATTTAGAAGACGGTCTAACCACGTACTGTATACAAAGGTAATACCGGACATCATAAGGAAAAGGGAAGCGTGTTGTATATCTACATCGACTTGGATATTCTGTAAGTCACATTTAAGTGCCTTGCAGCGGGTTCATCGAACCACCTTTACAATAATTCTCTATTACTCAAGTCTCGTACAGAGTGCGAAAAAAGGGAAGCCTATATCTTTCTGCGCGAGCTCTGATTTCACTTATCTTAATATGGTGATCGTTTCTCTCAATTTAGGGCGGCGGCAACAAAATACTTTTACATTCGTAGGAGAAAGTTAATGACTGAAATTGCGTGAGACGATTCCGCCACAGAGGAAAACGTCTTTGTTTTAATGACGTCCATCTCAAATCCTGTATCATTCCACTGACGCTCTCTCCCGTATTTCGCGTTATTGTTTTCCGGACACATGATCTGAGACCAGGAGTGGGTAACAAAGCAAATAATGCAGTTTCTGCTGACCAAGAGAACCAAAATACGCTGCACCCCAGAGGTACAAAAGCGATGGAGAGGAAATGCGAATAGAGGAACCAGAGATATATAACAGGGTAATTTCTAGGACGCAATTACACCAAGAAAAGAAATCGTCATGGACAGAATAGAAAAGAAGGTTATAAGCTACGGTTGTGAAAGAATGTTGGACAAGAAGAAAGACTGGAAGAAACGAAACTGTCGTGCCGTAACGTAGTCTTCAGATTATCAAAAGGGAAAGACTAAGAAGAGGCACTTTGGCAATTTTCTAATGTTTATAAATTTTAGGGTTTTTTGTTTAGGTTTGATTTAGAAAACGAATTCTGTTCTGTTACAGAAACAGTTGTCTCATATTTTACTAACGTATTTGGGGTATTCCACTGTAATTAATCGCTCGTACTTAATGTTTTTAACTTCGCCTCTGTGATGAATAACTGTTACTTGCCTTTGTGTGGTGTGCGTACTGCAAGACCTTCAGTATACACTTGTCGCTGTAACGAAGTAGGCGAGTGTCAGCAATATGTCTCGTGGTCTTATCATCGCGTGTTTATTTTCTGCCGTTAGGTCAGACGATAGAAATGCCATTTGCATGCTTAGAGTAGCAGATTGACGGTGACCAACTTTAAACAGAACTTGATTAATTTTCACACATTTATTAAAATAATAACAAGCATAAAAATTACTTAACTTGGTTCTGGATGCTATTTACAATTGACGATCTGAAGTTCCTTTGGTATTGGTGCGTTAATCTTATTTTCACATATATCTCTGATACCTGACGAAAGTTTCTATACATTTATCTTCATGCCTAGGTACAGGAATATGGTAATGTTATTAGGCGCAGACAGAAACTTGACTATAGACTGGTACAGACAAAGGTAGAACTCGTACAGACTGGTGCAGACAAATGCAGACTGACTAATCAGAGGTCTGTACACTCGTTATAATACCTCGGGTGTTCATGTAACACTGAGCGAGAGTGATCCGCGAGGAGAAAAGGTTCTACGTTAGCAGCAATCTCATTGGCTGCGTTACATATTAATACGCAGATTGGTGGAAGCAGAATTTGGTCCGTCTCTATGGCAGCGCCATCTCGTAGTGTGGAGACGGACGAGCGCTGCGCCTGCGCTGTTGTGCTTAGCAGGGCGCGCTCTAGTGGGAAAGTTGTGTACGCGCTGACTACGCAGAACTATGTACACAACACTTTGTAATTTAAAACTTAGCCTCTGTGATAAATAAATGAACATATTTAAAGATTATTTTCTTTCTGGTCAGCCACCGTACCAGTCCTCGATGCTAGCTCCTTATCATTTCATCGTATCCATGTACGTCTCTGCTTACATTAACATTGAACATGCGGTTTTCCACTGCGACAGCGTTTCAGTAAGACTGTGTCGAAACATCCCGGAGCACTTAATTAAGAAGTCTCGCAAATCCACTTTGTTCGTGGCGCGGAGCCTGCTCCAGCCGGACGGAAGACGAGACTTGTTGAGAAACTTCGCGAATGCGCCCGAGAGAACTAATAATAAGGAAGCGGATGGCGCGGAGCGGCGCGGCTGCTGCCCTATTCGGCGGGCGCTGCCGGCACAGGCCGCGCGTTTCGCTGTGCTCCGGACGGCGGCCCGCGTCTCCCGTTCGCAGATGTCGATAATATTGGACTCGTCGTTCTCGGGCCGCTGTCATCGCGCAATGCCAGCACGCGTTGCGCCGCGCCGCGCGATTTCGGGTGTCGAAATTGTGACGCCGTTCTGCCGCGAGGTCTCAACTGGCGGCTGTGCTGCAGCGAGAACCCCTGCGGGGCTGTCGCTGACGGCTCCGAAATTCGACGGAGCACCACCTTTCCCACACACTTTTGCGGCTCAGTTCCGACAGTTACCAAACACACTTTGACTATTCTATAGCTAATTTATTTATAAACTTTATGTTGAATCTGATCGCTGTATTTTAGTGACTGTACAAAAATTATTGGTAGCACTAAAGTGACACCAACCCGAGCTGCATGTGACAGTGTACTGGGTGGTAATAATGAAAGTGCAGATAGTCACAGATAGTCGAGCATGTGCAGCAATTACTGCAGCGCAGGGAAACTTGGTAGTTATGTTAAAGCGTTAATGCTGAAGCACATTATGATGAAAAATTTTGTTCAAATTTAGGCCACCAGGTGCAAATATGGCGCTGTACATTGTTTGCATGAAGATATTGTAACACGTCAACTCTGTGCACTAATAGATTTTTCGTTTCAGTTTTGCTGTAACGTTCTTTTTTCTGTGAAACGACGGCAGTAGATAACTGTACTATCAGTCTTCTTATGAAAAGTGTCATGTCGTCAGTCATACGACCACACTGCCGCCTGAGAGATCGATCAGCCGGATGCGATTCTCTCGATAAACGGAACACAAGAACGGCTGTGTTAGCCAAAGAGTACCCAGCCTGTCGCAGTACTTATGCTCGCCGCGAGGCGCCGCTCGGCCACTTCATGTGCAGCAGGAGAGCAGTGCAGTTGTGCCAGCCTACAGTTCGTAGCCGCGCTCAGTGGTCAGCTAGCGTCGATGTTAGTCATCGTCTGCAGCTCAGTCATGGCTGATATCAAGTCTTTGTAGCTCCGTTCCAAGTTAGTCTTCAAATTCACCGGATTCAACATTCAAGATTACGAGAGATTAAGTCGTCACTGCAAGATTAGTGACTTGTAAATTATGTTATTCTAGAGACGCTTAGTCTAGCCGCGTCTTCTATAATTGTCCACCAACAGATAATGGACTACAGCAAAGTTAAGTAATAAATACTTTCTTATTTTGTACTCTTGCTAATTAATTGTGTTTTCCTGTTGTAGCTACCAAGCGGTCTTGGCGTAGGAGAACCTACGTTTCCATCTCCTTGGCTACCTCATATTTTCCACCTCATGTTGATGGACTCGATTATGGTGGTAGATCGAGAGCCATCAAAAAGTTTGTATGTTATACTGGATTTATATCGCAAAATTGAATAAATATTAAATATGGAGGTTAAATAGAAGGGACTTACATTGCAGACCTGAAGCCGACGGACGCCATCTTACGTAGCTCCAAACATTAGGTCACCGCATTTATACCTCCATGGTTCACTGCGGTGATGTGTCGTGTGACTAGGGCCTCCCGTCGGGTAGACCGTTCGCCGGGTGCAAGTCTTTCGATTTGACGCCACTTCGGCGACTTGCGCGTCGATGGGGATGAAATGATGATGAATAGGACAACGCAACACCCAGTCCCTGAGAGGGGGAAAATCTCCGAACCAGCCAGGATTCGAACCCAGGCCCTTAGGATTGACATTCTGTCGCGCTGACCACTGAGCTACCGGTGGCGGACACTGCGGTGATACTTTTCTGTCATGCCACTCTGACGTGCCCATTCCCAGTTTCGACTGTTGCGCTTATCTATGGACTTTTGTGGTCGTATCTGAAATAGCATCTGGTTCAAAATGGTTCAAATGGCTCTGAGCACTATGAGACTCAACATCTTAGGTCATAAGTCCCCTAGAACTTAGAACTACTTAAACCTAACTAACCTAAGGACATCACACACACCCATGCCCGAAGCAGGATTCGAACCTGCGACCGTAGCAGTCCCGCGGTTCCGGATTGCAGCGCCAGAACCGCTAGACCACCGCGGCCGGCAAATAGCATCTGGTGGTTTCATTGTGCGAAGACGTGATTTTTTCACCAAAAAATGCCAGCGTGCGTCGTTTACGGGTGTACCATTCGATCCGATCGCAATCTGAAGTTCGAAGGAAGCATAATTATTCGTAAGTGGAGCTGTTGAAGCAATATTTCATTTTATGTACATCCATTATGGTTGCTCTGTTTACTTGTATTCTTTCCTGTGTTTATCACAGCCTTCCAAACCGCGAACGCTCCGACATCCGAGCCACACTGTATCAAAGGTCTCGTCACCGTATAACAAACGGCTGCGTGGCTGCGCTGATTGTTGGTGGAGCATCACATGCCCTAAATCTCTTCCGCCGATAATTATTATTCACATTTCCTCCCTCTTTAAAGAACATTCTGGTTAGAACAAACGGAGACAGTCGTCATGTGTGTTGTGACTTGGCAAGACAGCCAAGCCACTATGAGGAAGCCGAAAGGCACGCATTTAAGCTCACGCAGGCTGGCGTGAGGTCTGGAGCATTTAAGGAAGTTAGACTTTAGCAAAAAACATCGTAGCTGTTGGAATACTTAACTTTAATCCATAATTGGTGAACATCGGTCTGACGGTACAGGCATCCCAAGATAAATAGCAAATGATAAAGGCGCCTTGCTAGGTCGTAGCAAATGACGTAGCTGAAGGCTATGCTAACTATCGTCTTGGCAAATGAGAGCGTAATTTGTCAGTGAACCATCGCTAGCAAAGTCGGCTGTACAACTGGGGCGAGTGCTAGGAAGACGCTCTAGACCTGCCGTGTGGCGGCGCTCGGTCTGCAATCACTGACAGTGGCGACACGCGGGTCCGACGTATACTAACGGACCGCGGCCGATTTAAAGGCTACCACCTAGCAAGTGTGGTGTCTGGTGGTGACACCACAATGTGTGTGCGAATTTTGTGTGTGTTACTGTGTGAACGTGTTCGTGTGCTTTGCTTCTTTCCTAACGAAGGCGTTGCCCGAAAACTTACGTGAACACTCTTTTCATCGCACCCGACTGCTACTCGTCGGGTAAGTAGCAATTTATCCGCTTCATAGTAAGTTAATCACTCACAAATATTTGTTGTAAGCAGTGCGTGTGTTAAATCCTATGGGACTTAGCTGCTTAAGTCATCAGTCCCAAAGCTTACACACTACGTAACCTAAATTATCCTAAGGACAAGCAGACACACCCCGGGAGGACTCGAACCTCCGCCGGGACCAGCCTCATAGTCCATGACTGCACCGCCTTAGACCGCTCGGCTAATCAAGCGCGGCTGTAAATAGTCCACTACATTTCAACACGAACAACGATGTTCATAATTACAATACCAGAAGGAGAAAAATGACATTCATTATGCCACATTACAATGGTCTATAGCACAATCAGGGCGTCACAGTACTGCAACCAAAAGTTTTGATCACTTAGCCAGTGATATAAAATGCCTGACAGACATCAAAGTAAAGTTTGAAACTAAACAGAAGACATTTCTCTTTGACAACTCCTCTTATTTCTCAGAAGACTATCTATTATTGTAATGGGTGAATGGTGATAGATAAGAATGTCTGACAAACATATGCCTTTAGGTATAAAACTAATAAATGATAAGCATAGAGGCCTATTTAAAAATATTGATGTTAATATAAAATAACTCGTCTCACTCACATCATTACGTTTTATCGTGCAAATTAAATACGGAACATGAAACAAACTAACTTTTGGTACGTCACATAGAAAGAACCTCATAAGGAGTTTCAAATATAAAAGTCAAGCGGATGATCAAAGTAGATGTACAGTCCAATATTGTGACTTCTTTGGTTATTCCTGAAGAACTGACAGAGTTACCGGCGAGATATATTCCGGGGAAAGAAGTAAACGGGCTGCTATTGGTAAGGTAAGCCTATGGTTACAAAGATTAGGCTATCATTACTAAAATAATGACTTAGATACCGGGTGATCAAAAAGTCAGTATAAATTTGAAAACTCAATAAACCACGGAATAATGTAGATTGAGAGGTAAAAATTGACACACATGCTTGGAATGACATGGGATTTATTATAAGAATAAAAAACAAAGTTCACAAAATATCCGACAGATGCGCGTCGTTTGGTGATGATCGTGAGCTCAGCCGCCACTTTCGTCATGCTTGGCCTCCCAGGTCCCCAGACCTCAGTCCGTGAGATTATTGCCTTTGGGGTTACCTGAAGTCGCATGTGTATCGTGATCGACCGACATCCCTAGGGATGCTGAAAGACAACATCGAAGGCCAATGCCTCACCATAACTCAGGATATGCTTTACAGTTCACTTCACAACATTATTTCTCGACTACAGCTATTGTTGAGGAATGATGGTGGACATATTCACCATTTCCTGTAAAGAACATCATCTTTGCTTTGTCTTACTTTGGTATGCTAATTATTGCTATTCTGATAGGATAAAGCGCCATCTGTCGGACATTTTTTGAACTTTTGTATTTTTTGTCATTCCAAGCATGTGTGTCAATTTGTACCTGTCTATCTACGTTATTCCGCGATTTATTAAATTTTCAAATTTATACTGACTTTTTGATCACCCGGTACATGTTAAAGCAAAATATCCATTTTATGCGGCCTAAGCGTTTCTCCTTAATAACAGCTATAGCATTGCACAATTAAATAAATTGCTACTATTGGTCACACACTGTACGATGAATCCTAAATAAGATTTCTTGTGATAAAACGTGTACACTACAATGTACAAAATTCACTGACATTTTACTAAAAAATAAATGTATTCTGGACGGAGGTATAACACAATAAAGTTCTGTTTCTTTTGACATTTTAACAATCGTCCTCTTTGTTGCCGTATACAAGAATCGAGTGTATGGCTTGTTTCAATCCCCATTGCACACCGGCCACCGTGGCCGAGCGGTTCTAGGCGCTTCAGTCTGGAACCGCGCGACCGCTACGGTCGCAGGTTCAAATCCTGCCTCGAGCATGGATGTGTGTGATGTCCTTAGGTTAGTTAGGTTTACGTAGTTTTAAGTTCTAGGGCACTGATGACCTCAGATGGTAAGTCCCATAGTGCTCAGAGCCATTTGAACCTCAGTGCACCCGTTTATTGGCAAACAAAGAACGCGCAAGTACATTTTTTTGCAAACGTCAATATAAAAAAAATGTGCATACGAGCTGAAAGCTGAAAATATAACGAACAATAACCAGTACCAGTGAGCAAACAAGCATTGGTTTCGGTTTTCTAACTTCGTTTGCTATTGACAAAAAATACATTAAAAGTGGAATTAAACAGATTACAAAAGTATGTTTTTCATATCACTTCCTTTTCTTCATGGCCATTCGACATACATACATCAACAAAGAATAAGCCACATTAACGAGGCCAATTACGTCGCATTACCAGAAGTAATACGCATTCAAGAAAAAAAAATGTTCCAAATGGCCTTTCCGACATAGATGTTCATGTAAGCACTGTAATTTTTTATTCTGAAACAGTTGTTGCGTACACACGACAGAAATAACGAACAAGACGCAATCTTAAACAGTAGTCTGCTCTGTTTTTTTTAGGTTTAAGATGGCGGCAAGCCCCGCCAACTCTGGCTTCAAAACTACGCACAGTGCAAGTCTGTAGCGCCATGTCCCTTCTTTTTTACCTCCAGCGTAGACACTCTGTCTTGGTCAGGGTTACACGTTGTTTTCAAACCTGTAGTTATGTTGTAATCGAATTATCGCTGGGCATGCGAGCGCACCAGCAGAACAGCGGTTTTGAGAAGAAAACTGTCGTGTCGAGTCACTTATAAAGAATGTTGTAGAGAGTAGCGACGCAGCGTGTGTATTAAGATATGGTCTTCAGCCAGCGGAGCTTAATTAAGCAATGGCTCGGCGGAAGTTCACTGTGGCCAGGCATAGTGTAATCATTGCAATCACAGTAAAATCACTGCAAGAGGATAGCAATGAACGTGAAGACTACTGTGCGCCCAATAAGAAAAAGAGCCAGTGCCACACATTGTCAACGAACAATGCTTTACGTTCACCGACGACGACAGCACGAAGTAAGAGCTAACAGATCATTTGATTAGACCTTCACACAGCGTCGTAGGTAATTGTGTGACTGAATAATAACAAGATATGTCTCTGTTGACAATTTACTAAAGTAGGTTCCACTCCATGCATTATCTCTAACCCAAGAAAATCCTAATGAATGAGAAGCAACTGCCGGGTTTGTATGTATAAGAATAAAGCCAAATGATATAACTAAGCTGTGAGTAATTTTTTGCAATCCTGGAAGAGGTGACAGTAACTAAAGTTTCAGTCGTTTGCAAGACAGTCACCAACCAAAGTGTCTAAGCCTAGCAATTCAAGCAGTAAATTCAAAATCATTGTTTCACGAAGTAAAATTCAGTAAAAGATATTTTTGGGGTATTTTTTCAGTGACAAATAAATTTTCATTTTAAGGAGCTGCAATCAGTCAGAGGTGTTTGTTAAGTCATGAGCAAATAATGGTTGTGATTGTACAAAGTGATTTTCAGTAACAGTAATAAATAAGAGTGAAAACGTAAGTTATTTGAGATCAACAAACCAGTAAAATAATTTATCAAATTTCGACATACTATTGCAACTGAAATTCAGCTCTGCAGATTACGTAACTGTGAATTACGTGAAATTCCTTATTAAACATGGCTCTCTTCGTTACGACATTTTCCGGGTTAAATGACCACAATTGTTAATTAACAAGTATAAATGTATTTTACTCTAAGCTAATGACAGCAATCATTGCACTAAGTAACTGACGTCACGATGTTTGCATTTTACGTAACCATTCATAGCTAATGATATTTTGTAGTTCCCTGTTCATTACTAAATTGCTCTCATGATTTACGATTTAACTGAAAATTATTTAACCACTGTGACATATCCATTCGGAGCTGCTATTTTCACCTGACAACAAACCAAGTATTCTCAAATAAGCTTACCAATAGTACAAATAAGTAATTACAGAAACAGTAATTTTGCTTGCGTTATGAGCTGGCCAACGTTAATGTTCTTTATTCATTAATTAAATTCATATTACGTTAAATTTTATAAATAACTGTCAAGTTACGCCAAGGATGAAGAGATAGAACTACAATGGACACGTTATTCCATGGACTATTGCGCTTCTATACATGAACTATCTTTCCTTTGTCTTTCGTTTATCGTATCTGCTTGAATTCGGACCTAAGAGGACGTTCTTGTGAAACGCTCATCTTTTTGTTGTAAGTTGTACTTAAAACCAGAAAAATGTAATGGTTATTATGTCAAAAAAATTCGTGTATGCGGTCAATCAATTTGTAATCTGATACCTGGATTGTCCTAAGTAAATATGGGCCTTAACGAGGAATTTTCATTGTTAGGCGCCATCTCAGAAAATCTTTTTTTCTTTTACGTCATCTATAAGACATGCCGTCGGTTAGGACAATTAACTTTCTTCCAGATTCTACAAGCCCGGCGGCCGCTGATAATAATTTAACAATTTCTTCTTACAGCTTTTCTATATATAACGAGATAACATCCCAAGCAGCAAAGGTCTGCTCACAGGATTCCAGTTCCATTATAGGATTTCATTTGTAGATGCTACTGTTGTTATCTTGTCTTGGGGGATCGAGTCGAAACCACGATATTAAGTTACATATTGCAGTAGTTCACATCGAACAGACTTGTGCAATATTCTCTGGTGCGATAAGTGCACGACTTCTCACGAGTCTGGAATAATATCTGTGGTGTTGGGTAAAGAAGAAAAGGACAATTAACTATCGACGATTACGTAACTACCCTGAGAACTGAGTAAGTCTATTAATTACATATCTGTGTCGGGCTAACTTAAAACATACTGCACTATTAAGAACATTCTTGTGAGTCATTTTCAGAAAAGTGTTTTCAACCGCTATTATTGAGCCATTAAGAATACCATTGTATTGGCAGACTACCGTATATTTTTTACATAGTTCTATTTTTATATTTTGACCTTACACTTGGCGCCGGTAGTAAGTGTTCTGCAGCATATATGATTGAATATCTAAAGAATTCTTATCAGGATACATTTTTGTGTTTAAACAGATCGGTGCATTTTCACTGAACTCTTACTAGTGGGGCCGAAATTGAAACTGGAATCCTACGAACTACTTCCATTGTTTTAATTGATTAACTGTATGTATACGAGAAATAGTGAATTGCAATTAATGCATGAAACGTTTCCGTTTCATGTACCATACGCACGGTAACGATGGCAAGGTGATAGAAAACTGAATGATTGATTGGTGACCCATGCTGCTTCTTACATCTGACATAGATCGTAAGGTAAGGAACCGAATGCATGCGACCAGGTTTCTAATTAAAACTAGTCAGTAGCACTTAGTCGCATGCAATTAAAACAATCTGTACACATAGTTGCCTTCTAGTTTTTCAATTGTAACTATTAGTGTAGGGAGTGGTGTGTAGTTATAGCTAACAACGTGGTTAGAATTATGAAAGTGATGACCAACTAGAGAATATTCCTGGTTCATTGGCAAGAGGGTCGGGAGCTGATGAAAATGAACAAGCTACGATCCCAACTGATAGTGTAGTATCGCAGATTGATATTTCTCAACCGAGTACACAGTCTCTGGGCGAACAAGACAGTGTCGAGCCCATAGTGTAGTATCTCAGATTGATATTTCTCAACCGAGTACACAGTCTTTGGACGAACAAGAGTGTTTCGAGCCCGCGAGAGAAATCAACTGCGAGAAAGAAGAAGAAAGCGTTCGCACGCACGTAGACTTTGCAAATCCAAGCGATATGCTGGTACAGCTATTCCGGAAATTGGAGTTAATGGAACAGAAAAGAAAGAAAGAACAGGAATTAATGGAACAACAGGGGAAAAGGGAGCATGGGGAGGATATCCAACGCCAGAATGAGTTTTTCGAAAAAGTTGAGACTAACCTAATCACCAAAGTGGACGAGCGGTTAGTCAAACGCGAACAAGCGTTGATGCAAAAACTGAATCGTGCTCTCGATGATAGGAATCAAAGCATATTAGAACATCTTAACAGCGAGATAGAAAAGGTTGAATCTGAGTTATCGGAAGTGATGAAAAATTTACAGGACTTACCCGATACAGTAAATACTTTGGCCGGAGAGGTATCAGAGGTCAAAGAGGTGCAGGAATCTCTCTATGCAAAAGTTAAGGAATTAACCGAAGACATCGAGGAAATCTCTTTAACTATTGAGCGAAAGGTAGTAGCTGAAATGAAGCTTGTAATGCTTGACCATGTTGAACACAAGAGTCAGCAACGTACATCCAAGAACCACGAACCGGTAAGACCTGAGATTACAGAAAAACCAGCGAATGGCTATGATAACAGAATCATGAACTGTGTCGCACCTAGTCCCTGTTGCAGTCGTTCATGTAATGCACAGCAGGGCGAAAATTATGGTTCAAATCGAGGCGCGTGCGGAAACCCACTAGCTAACAATGTTAACTCTCAGCCAATATGCGGCGAATACAGGTAAAAATAACCAGATAATCTTTCGCAGTGAAGCACATACTCTGACCACACTGAAACAGGAAAAGTCATTACTGAAAAATAGACAATTTCAGGTATTTTCTGAAGCGAAACTATCCAGTCATCCGTTAATATTTATAAAGAGTTTTAAGAATATGTTACCGGCATCGTGGCAAAAGATAGAGTTTGTTACCTCATATATTACGGGAGATGCCGCATTATGGGCATCTGAAGTTGCAGAGAACTGTTATTCTTTTTGTGAGTTTGAGCAACAATTTTTGGGAACATTTTTGTCGGCTAGTATACAAGGGAGATTGCGGAAACAGGTATACAGTTCAAAGATGTACAATTTCAAGCAAGGGACACTTAAAAAATACTTTGAAAAGTATATTTACAAAACAAGGTACTGGTCAGAGCCGATCGCTACACGCGACGTGCTTAGGATACTGAAATCTAAGTTGCCGATCTCAATAAGGAGTGAATTGGTACACGTAGTTGATAACGATTTAGACCTTAATTTCGGTCGTAGATTCTCTACATTTGATACAAGAGGATGCACGACAAGAAGGCAATAACAGTGAGGGGATAAATAATAACCATAAACCTAGAAGTAACGGTTATGGAAATCAAAACCGAAATAATAATTGGGTACAAGAATGTGGCGGTAATAGTTATGAGAGAGCGAATGGACGAAAGGGAGTTAATGGGAATAGAGGAGGTGGTACGTCGAGCGGTAACTGCTCGCCCAGTAAGGATAGAGATGACACGATGAATCGAAAAAGGAGAAACGATTAGAATTACGGAAGTAATTTTCAACATAAAAATATGAAACAAGGAGGTGGCCAGGGGCGTCAGGATGTGACTGCTAACTGTTTGGCGCAGTCAAATAGACCGGAGCGGGGAGTCCTGATTAATAGCGTCGAGGTTATTCCCATGCCGGGGAATATTGCGAGGCCAACATGGAGTAATAACCCAAGTACCTCACAAAATAGTGCGAACAGGAAGCACAATGTGCAAATAGTAGAAGTTACCAAAGAGAACCAACCAACAAACTACAGGGGGTCGATGTAAGCCTTCGGCACTCGACCACCAGGAATAGAAGCGAAGGCAGACTCAAAAATAACAATAATCGGATTGTTGTGCTGCGCTATAACGACGACCAGGATTTGTGAGGGGGGGGGGGGAATTAATCACCGAATTAATCACCGAACCGCGCAAATATGTTAAATGTTCTGACCAGCAAACAGAGATTGTGCAGGCCGCAGTACACGTGAACGTAAACGGTGTACTTACTAAGGTTTTGTTCAACACAGGAGTGGCTCTGTCAGGAATGTCTGAAGAGTACTTACTAAGGTTTTAATTAACACAGGAGCGGCTCTGTCAGTTATGTCTGAAGATTTCTTTAACATTATTATCGACAATAAAAGACTGCCTACGTTGACTGTCCACAATGGTAAAACTACGGGAGCGATAAAGGGAAAGGTACAAAGTGTCAAGGCTCAGGTGCAGGCAGGAATAGAAATAGGAAATGATGCAATATTATGCACGTTTCTCATTCTTAAAAATTTAACTGCAACTTGCATCCTTAAATGGGACATCCTGAGGGAAAGGAGTGCAATGATCGACATCCCTCAGGGCTTCTGCTTCCTGCGAACTCCTACCAAGGATTTGCAATTACCATCGATTAAAACACTGGCAAGGCACAATAGTTACTGTCGGTGGTTCGAAAAGGTAGAGGTAGAACCCTTTGTACTCAATATTCAGGATAATGTACCACTAAAGGCGTATCCAGAAACAAATGAGCAATATGACGAAGAAATAATTCAGATACAACACGAGATTCAATCTAAAGTTAAGGAGTCACGACATTTAACCGGTGAGAAGCAGCATAAGCTCTCTAAATTATTGACTGATTATGCAGGCACATTTTCGTAAAAACCCGGAATAATTCAAGGCTACGTATATGTTATGCAGGTATATCCGCATCAGACGTTTTGTCATGCTTCTTATTCCGTGCTGTGGAGTAAACGTGAAGCTGTGTGGAAGGAAATAAAGAAAATGCTAGATTAGGGAATCATTGAACCGTCCCTTTCTCCCTACAGTAGTGTCTAACTAGCTGTGGGAAAAGCGCATGGGACTATCAGATTGGTACTTGATGCTAGAGGCATCAACAAAATTATAATACCAGTAAGGACAAGGCCAGAAAATCTGGACGAACAAATACAGTGGTTTCATGGAGTAAAGTTTCTATCAAGTGTTGATTTGAAAATGGTCCCCCTTAACAGAACAATTCAGGAAATATACAGCCTAAATTTTTGGTGGGAGGACGTACCAACTTCGCGACCTTCCATTCTGCTTGAATGTTAGCACGGATGTATTTATCTCTGCATTAGACACTGTGCTAGGACCAGAATTGTTGGATCTAGTAACACTCTATATGGATGATTTATTGATTGCCACAAGTAGTTGGGAGGAGCACGTGGAACTCGTAAAGCGAGTGTTAGGTAAATTCTCACACGCTGGTGTTACATTTAATCTAAAGAAATGGAAATTTGGGTGGCACCAGTTGAAGTACCTGGGACACATAATATTACCCAAGGGTATTACTCCAGAACCAGGAAATATAGAAGCAAACAACGAAAGGCATATCTGGTGTTAGCGTCCTTTTTCAGACGTTTCATACCAGCACAGTTGATGAACAGACAGTACAGCGTTACTGTAACTATTAAGAAAGAACAGTCAGTGGATGTTTACTGATCAATGCAAGCACGACTTTGATCACATTAGAAAGGCCTTATTAAATTCTATAGCACTTCACCATCCTCATACGTCGGAGGATTTTTACATTGCGACGGATGCTTTCACTACTGGGGGCGTGCTCATTACAAGTGGATGACTCCTCAGGGATTACCGAGATAAATATTATTGGTTTCGCTACTCGTGTTTTGTCACCCTGTGAACAAGCATACTTAGCCACGGAGCTGGAAGCTCTAGCTGTGCTCTCGGCTATCTGTAAGTATCACTACTACATATACGAAAAGAAGATAATAGTGTTTTGTGATCACCAAGCACTTAGTTTCTTACTACCATGTAAGTTTCTAGATGCTCGATTAGCTCGGTGGATTTTGACCTTACAGGAATCTTTATTTGAAATAAGACATGTAAAGGGAAATCAAATTGTGGTGGCAGATGCATTTACGACAGGGCTTAGGCGAATTCGCTAAATTAGTAAAGCAATCATCCGAGTATAAAATACTGCTGTTGCAGGACGGAGCTTGACGACGGAAATATCTGTCTATGTTTAAGAACATAGCGAAATTGCAAGAGGCAGATCCGCTGTGGAGAACCGTGCGAGAAATGCTTAACAGTAGGGAGGATAATGAATTACAGGGGCACTATAAAATCAAGGACAACGTTTTGTTCTATAGAAATAAATCTAATTGTGTACAATGGCTTGTTTGTATTCCAGAAGGGGGTTTAGAAAATCTAATCTGGTGTACACGCCATTGTTGGGGACATTTCGGTATAAAAAAGTGTACAGAGAAATCGCTGCATAATTGCTATTATCCCAACCTACAGAAACATGTACAGAATTTAATACGCAGCTGTACCACTAAGCCTGATAGCAGTCGATATTTCAGGACTTTTACCCACTGTTCGCGAAGATGTGAAGTATATCTTGGAGATATATGACTTGTTCACAAAGTATGTGAAGTTATATGCTATAAAACGTGCCACATCTATCCCTATTATTAAGCGGATAGCAATGGAATTTATTCTGCAAGTGGGCAAGCCTATTACTATCTAGTCAGATAATGCTTCGTATTTTATGAGTACTAAGTGGAAAGAATTCTTAAGGGATCAGGGGAACAAGCAGATATTGATATCCCACCTCAACCCACAAGCAAGCCCCTTGGAGGGAATTTTTCGGGAGTACAATATATTCATGAGGACATATGCTGCAACTAAGCATATGAAGCGGAGTGAGTACCTTAACATCTTTGAGCAGATTTATAACAACTTACCTCATGATGCCATAGGGTTTACACCAGAGGAATTAATGGTTGACCATCCGGAGAGAAATGAATGGCTTGAACAAATACCTCAGCTACCCAGAACAGGAAGTCACGAGGAGAAAATAAAAGAGGCGCTAAGGGCTTTGCGTCAGCAGGCGACTCTCAGAAAACGACGATATGACCGACAATTAAAGAAAGTGCACAAATACCGCGAAGGAGACCTCGTGTTGTTAAAGGCGCATCCAAAAGCATCAGCAATAAAAAAAGTAAACCGAAAACGGCAAATAATTTATACAGGGCCGTAAAAAATATTAAGAATTCCAAATAAAGGATGTCATGTTCTGGGGTAACCCGAATCAGGAAAATTCGCGTGTTATACCCACACCATGACTTAAACTTGTACATACAGACAAAGATAGACACTTGAGGAAGAGAATATTTGTTCTTGACTTGTAATGTACACAGTAAAATACTTTAGTAAGTAAGAAATTTTATGTTCATGTGTAAATATTTTTGTAGATTTAGGATAAGATATTGTGGTAATAAGACTTTCAGTCTGAAGGATGAACTTGATCTTGAAACAAAAAGAAGTAGCAAGGAATAAATTGAATCGAAGGTAGAACTAAAAGACAGTCGTCAGTACTGTGTGTGTATACTAAGATAAGAATTTATTGTGTATTTTTTGTGAGTAACCAATTTTAGTAAATTAAATATGATTTAATATTATGTGACCAAGGACTTGCCTGAGTACATGAGAAATAATAATGCGGAGTAGCGACTAATAATTGATTTCTCGGTGTATGAATATAAACAAGCTTATTGTGATTAATTAAGAACGCTATTGAGACCACATGATAGCTTGTTTCTTCCAGTAGTGGCCCTGAGAACTAAAGAGAGCGTCTCATGTAGAGTAGGTAACTTCCTATCTGGAAATGAGGGGTACGAAAACATGAATTGTATCCATGAAGTTGAGACCTGGTCTTCGGGGAAACGGTTCCTCACTTAAATTTTAGAATAGTTAAAGGTGTGGATCTGTGATGAATGGCCCATAGCACACATGTAACTGCCTGAGGATCGGTAGCCCAGATGGCCCAATGTCTACTTTCGGCACGAAAGGTTGAGGACAGTCGATGACAAAATCTTACAAATAACATCAAATCCGAATGTGGAGCAAATGTTAATGTCATTACTTGTCAAACGGAATATGTAATGCCAATCTTAACAGGATAAATAATGTTACAATATAAACTATATGTGAAACAATGTCAGTGGTAAAAGCATCAGCGTGTGCTGTGTAAGAAGAGAAAAATACTAGCTAACGCATCAAGACTGTGTGAACGTGCATTTCTTTTGTCAGTTAACAATTTCAGGAGAAAAATACTCTACAATCGGAGTTTGACGACTGACATAGTAATTTGTTTTGTTCCGATGTAAAAAATGGGTTTTAAATAGTTTATATGTGAAGACTATAGGTGTACAGCAAAGATGACTTCACGAAATACTGTGAATAGTAATATCGTGTGAAGCTAAATGTTTTACACGGGGAGCACTGTAAGTGTGAACCAAAGTGAATCTACCTTTGGACACCAACCACAGTGCCAAGGTAGAAAACTTAATGTACGTACGTGTTGCGGACGACGATACAGAGTTGGAATTTATGTAAAGTGACTACAAAAGTTCACAGGGCATTCTAAGAGTGCCAAACTTAGCTAGTCACGGAGTAATAAATTGTGCAATATTCCAAGGAATTTTACAGAAAGCAAATTGTGTCCCAAAATCTGGACTAAAGATTACTCGGAAACTTGAGTACGCTACAGAACATCAGAACATTGAAACAAACACTCGTGAATGAACTTCTAATAAATCTCGTTTCCCTCTAGCCGGTAACATCTGTTACGGAATTGGTTAACACTAATGCTAGTATGGGTTATTTCATGTTCACGCGCATTCAACAGTCGCCTGTCCGCGTTGGGCGGGGGGGGGGGGGGGGGGGGCTGGCAGCTTCGTCACGTGCAGTATCGCCGCTCCACCATCTTCGTTACACCGGCGCATCAACTGCTGAGAATCGACCATCGACGACGTGTATTGTGTGTGATGAGTGCGTGTGTGTCGTGGTAGCAAGCCCCAATTATAAAAGTCAAAGTGTGTCTGACACGAAAAGAAAAAAAAAAAAAGGATGCTCCAACTATCACATATGAGAAATTTGTGTAATATATATCAATGTGTAGCTACTGTGACTGTATTTTCTGTGATTGTAACTTTTCTCTGACATAACTCACTTGGGGAACATTCAATTAATATGTCCTTAAGTAATAACAATATTCAAATTTGATTTTTTTGAAACACTGGATAAATGTTGTCATA
The DNA here is from genome assembly GCF_023864275.1 of Schistocerca cancellata. Taxonomy (NCBI): domain Eukaryota; kingdom Metazoa; phylum Arthropoda; class Insecta; order Orthoptera; family Acrididae; genus Schistocerca; species Schistocerca cancellata. The sequence goes on along the minus strand of NC_064628.1, from coordinate 311,906,690 downwards.
CAGTCCGAAGACCCTGGGCTGGTTTTTAACTCCCGGTTTTACCATGCTCGTGAACCCAAATGACAGGGTTAACGTAAGTAATATTCCGGTGAGATTAGTCAACATTTTTCCGGAGTGAATCTTCCGTCACACGAATAAGGAAAGATTATACTTGCTCTCCCTTACCATTTGAGAAAGCACCATGTTAAATGATAACATGCACAAAATAATTTTAGAAAATAACTAAACAAATATGCATGTACAATGGGGTGGAAGAATCGAACAGTACTGTGGTATGTTTGGTACAAATACATCCTTTTGTGGCAGGCATACCAGGGGGCCATTGTACTGTTTATCCCGGGTGGTCTTGGGTTTAAACAAAATGTAAACTAAATATTACGTTAAATTTTATAAAGAATCCACAAGTTACGCTAAGCAAGAAGAGATAGAACTACAATGGACATGTTATTGCATGGACTCTTACGCTTCTATGCATGAACTATCTTTCCTTTGTCATTCGCTTATCTTATCTGCTTGGATTCGGACCTAAGAGGACATTCTTGTGTAAAGCTCTTCTTGCTGTACCAGCTAATAATGTAAGTTGTACTTAAACCAGTAAAATATAATGGTTATTTTGTCATACGAATTTGTGTAAGCGGTCAATCAATTTGTAATCTGATACCTGGATTGTCCTAAGTAGATATGGGCCTTAACAAAGAATTTTCATGGTTAGGCGCCATCTTAGAATATCTTTAACATTTTTCTTTTAGCTCATCTACGTGACGTGCCGTCGGTTACGACAATTAACTTTCTTTCAGAGACTACGAGCCCGGCGGCCGCTGATAATAATTTAACAATTTTTACTTACAGCTTTTCTTTATATAACGAGATAACATCCCAAGCAGGAAAGGTCTGCTCACAGGATTCCAGTTCCATTATAGGATTTCTTTTGTAGATGCTACTCTTGTTATCTTGTATTGGGGAATCGAGACGAAACCATGATATTAAGTTACGTATTGCAGTAGTTAACATCGAACAGACTTGTGAAATATTCTCTGGTGCGATAAGTGCACGACTTCTCACGAGTCTGGAATAATATCTGTAGTGTTGGGTAGAGAAGGAAAGGACAATTAACTATCGACGATTACGTAAGTACCCTGAGAACTGAGCTATTTTATTAATTACTGATCTGTGTCGGGCTAACTTGAAAGATATTGCACTACTAAGAACACTCTTGTGAGTCATTTTTAGAGAAGTATTTCTAGCCACTACTATTGAGTCATTAAAAATACGATTACATTGGCAGACTGCCGTATATTTTTTACGTATCTCTGTTTATATATCTTTACATTACAAACCTAGGTCTAAATAAGTTACTGCAATACATATGTAAAAGACTTTCATTTTAATCAGAACAACCAAAAACACGCACCTCTGTTTCAAACCCTTAAAAAGTCTAAGACAAAGGAAAGTATGGCCTATGACCAGAAAATGAAAACAGAAAAATATGTGTCAGGGTACGCTACACAATACGTGACATGTCAGTTGATACCTTCATTAGTACGTGGTTCAATAAGAATATGATTTTCAAGGAATATACCAGGTGTGCTGCAATCTGAAAAATATTCCATGTCAACTAACAAAAGTGTAGACGCACGGAAACGAACACCCGTCATGTATCATCAAAACAATGTAATGACGGAAGAAATCACAACCTTAAGACCATAATGACAGAAATTGTAGTTTAGTAACTATCGCGGTTACACGTCAAGGAATGAAAGTAAGCAAGTGAGTAGGCCAAGGCAATATTTGTAACGTCCCCTTAGAACAATTTATACAAGACTGTGCTTAAACTGACACACAATATTTTTTTGCGCAACGCAATCTGACTTTCAGAAATCCCTACAAAGGAATGGCCCTAACTAACATTAACCTGTACCTTTCACAAATCACTTACCTCACCAAAAATCTTCGTTACTCGAACTACTGCAATACAGCGAACGCCACTACTGCCAGCTAAATAAAAGATTCAAACTACGGAAGTCACTAACTACTGATAGGGATAGTTAGCAAATGAAAGATTTTAATAGAGAACAAACAATGTATTTACCTTAATAGTCATAATATATATAGCAGTTCATAATATCCAGTATAACAAATTTCAAAACTCCGCCATTTCTCTCCCCACATCCACCACTGCTGGCGGGTAACCTCCAACTATGCAACGCTACGTGCTGTTCACATCCAGCTGCCGCTGCCCAACACTACAATGGCAGACAACAATGCAAACTAGCCACAGACTGCACACAGCACAGCCAGTGATTTTCATACAGAGCGCTACGTAACGTTGCCAATAATAAAACATAAACAGCCTACTTACATAGCCCCCATGCTCCCCACAAAAAATTTTACAAATTGTTTTGGGCAGTGGGCATTACATATTTGTTAAAATTTTTCATAATCGTAATTACAATAACAAAGAAATCAAATGAACACACTTATTGATACAATGTTGGTCAAAAGCTAAAATTTTCTCACAGTCCATAAAGATAGTCCTGATCATTCATCATAATAGTAATTACAGTTTTTTTTCACAAAGTCTCATTAGTAAAAGAAATTGCACACAGAAGTAGTGGATTTCCATGCAGTCTTGAAGAAGTAGTGTTGTCCTTCCAAAGGAAAGACCGTGCTGACTCTTGACATGCTGACAGGTAATGGGCCACAACAGAGCAAACAAACCGCAGAGTCAGTCGAAGTTGATGAATATTGGTAGGTAGGTCATCACAGAGTGGACCCACTGTAGTCCTGGTAGAGATTACGGTATTGGTAGGCCACCAGAAATGCAGACCCACTGCAGTCCTTGTAGAAGTAATGGTATTGCTGAGTCAGCAAAGGTGTAGACCCACTGTAGTCCTTGTAGAGATGGCCAGCAGCCATCTGCTGTGACTGTGCAGGTGCACAATCACCATTGAAGAGTCTTGCGGATAATATAGCAAGTCCATAACCACCACTTGTGCACTCACAAACTTTTTGGAATTGTCCTTAGAACCAGCAATGCTGTTATACAGTCCCTTGCTGAATTATTAACACACGTGCAAACACTATCAGTCCCTGCTTCTCACATATTGTCCATATACTATGACCAACAGAAATGTGTGCAGTGAAATGTAACTTACAAGTTAATAATATGATGAACTGGTGTCAATTACAATTTTATAACATAAGAATACAATTAAAAGGTACAAAATACATCATTAAAGAACATAACAATACAGATAACATTTGTAGTATAAGCTTTACAAAGGAATCGAAATAACATATACATCAGTGTTACAGGAATTATGACATGAGTACATACATAAAAGATCAGAATAACCTGCGAAACATCAACTTCACACATGAGCATTAAAACAAAACAGAATAAATAATGTCTAAGCATATTTAAAAGGTAAATAACATATTATTAATGCCAATTATATTTGAGGATAACAGTATTCCTCATCGTAGTGAATATAGCTTAATATTAGAAGAAGAAAAATTTCTATGAAACTACACAGAGACAGGAAGAAAACAAATACACAAGGGTACACAAACACATAGTGGGATAACACAAAAGGAAAGGACAGGGTTCGTTTTCAGTGTAACATTTGGTACTGCAGTCCAACCCAAAACTTCATTCCATAGATCTTTCGTCTTATTTCAACCTTCGCTTCCACCAAAAAATAAATCCTATCCAAGCATGCTTTCTGTATTTTTCTCGTATAACCTCTCAGTGCATTTCTTCAAATTCATCGCAACTCATTCTCTTATATAGTCTACCCCTTCTTAAGCTAACTTAAATGTACTGAGTTCAGATGCTAAACTAAGGGACGAGGCAATGCAGTAGCACAAAACAATTAACACGAACAGCAATGACAAAAAATTCAAATTTGCAAAGCAAGCAGCATTATTACAACTAATATGCAATGAGCAGCAAACAAGAAAAATAAATCAGTAATAAACTGACTTAGCAGAGTAACACAAAGTCAAATTCAGTAACACTATGCCTGGCAAACAGCAGTAACTTATACCTAAACATGACATAGCTCAAGCAGAAAAAAATATTACAGTAAAAACAACAATGCAGATAAGGGAAATGTATATTCACATCTTAATGTCTATGTAATTAAAGTGGTGCACCACAACAACTTATCATAAAAAATATTACCATGTACTTGACAAGAAAATTATGTATGCAGTTACTGTTACTAGTCCCTTTTTATTGTTCTTTCCATTCCAAGAGCTCCTTTTTCGAAGAATGTGGATCATAAAATAATTATTTAATAGATTTGTTGACAGAAAGTGTTCACATTAGCAAATGCATCTAAGTTTATTTTATAAAACTAATGCTGCAACACAACTGGAAACCAGATATTAAACAAAATGAGCAATCTCTCAACTACAAAGACAATAGATGTAAAATGTTTCTCATCATTTCATTAGGCATTTTAGTAAAAATCATAAATTACGAGCTCCATGGTATGCTTTCAACAAGGAAATGTCAATAGCGAGGATAATGGCCTCCCCTTTCTTTTTTCTTACCTATGCCTCTGAAAAGGCCCTCAATAATGGCTTTTTTTCTGGCGTCTGACACAGCTGGGTGCCCACGACGCATTACGTGCAGGTGGTCACTTAACTTTCTTACTGAAATATTTACGACAGCAGTTTCCGCTACAGTGACAGTCTCATATACAGAATTTCATGGGTCGAGAATTTGCGTTGCAAATTTGTAGAAACAAAACCTTATGAATAAAACAGTGTCCAAAAAATTTTCGCCGGCATTGTGATACATTCACGCATTTACACACATTTCATAACTCTTAAAGTACGATTCTTGGTTTCCAACATCCTTCTTCACAAATCAGAGTCCCTAACCACTACTCATTATTCCTTATGTTGTTACCCATATACATATTTGTCGACATTTCTTCAATATTTCATCATAATAAATACATAGCATAATCAAATTCCTCATACAGCATCAGCTTATTGATCATAAACATACCGCAACAGCATAATACACATCGTTGTCGTAAAAATAACATCATAACACCTCAGTCAAATCTCAAAAACGTCGTAGCTTTCTGCAATAATGTCAAAACCTAAAAAAATTCTCTGCTCATTTCAATAGTGTCATCTACCTCAAACATACTTTAAACATCTATGCTCTATCTCATGAATAGTAACTGCACGATTGCAGTGCAGCCCAGAAAAATGACGTTAAAAACGAAGTAAGAAATATGTGGAAAGAAATATTACTGTATATAATGAAGACCCGTGAAACATTGTCTTGTCTATTTACATTCCTAGGGTATGATACTGCTAGCGAGAACTACAACGATCACCATCTACAACAATGTGTCCTTCGTAAAGTGATATCCCATACACACAGTGCACATGAAAGCTCTGGAATTAGTACTGAGTCATAACAAGGCAATTATGTTACCATATTCTAATATACAGGGCAAGCACAAATGTAAAGTAGGACCCATTACAATAATCAATTAACTAAGGGATCAGAACTTTAGAATTTCGAATATGTTGTACATTAGGCTACAGTTATAGCTTGTGTATTTTATGGAGACAGATATTAAAAGAAAGAAGCTTGTTGCAGAAGCCACCAGCAGTGGACAAGGACATTGAAACATCTCTTGTGGTTGGATGCTTAACACATTGTCACGAACCAAGCAAGGGCAGGAAAGATCAGAAAGAATTTGCATCCAAATTCGACAGAGAAAAACACGGATCCACTGTCACAAATCGCAAATAACATATAAACCCCTGCAATGCGGAAATGTTAAGCCAGAGTCATGGGACTCATGTCATCAACATGTAAAGTGATAAAGACATCGCAATGTTGTCTAGACGAAAATTGCTAGCTCAGAAAATCCTGTGAAAACACGGGTGATAAATAATTGTACTGGTAAATAAGAGGAGGAGCACGCAACATGAAATATGGCGTTATACACTCCTGGAAATTGAAATAAAAACACCGTGAATTCATTGACCCAGGAAGGGGAAACTTTATTGACACATTCCTGGGGTCAGATACATCACATGATCACACTGACAGAACCACAGGCACATAGACACAGGCAACAGAGCATGCACAATGTCGGCACTAGTACAGTGTATATCCACCTTTCGCAGCAATGCAGGCTGCTATTCTCCCATGGAGACGATCGTAGAGATGCTGGATATAGTCCTGTGGAACGGCTTGCCATGCCATTTCCACCTGGCGCCTCAGTTGGACCAGCGTTCGTGCTGGACGTGCAGACCGCGTGAGACGACGCTTCATCCAGTCCCAAACTGGGGACAGATCCGGAGATCTTGCTGGCCAGGGTAGTTGACTTACACCTTCTAGAGCACATTGGGTGGCACGGGATACATGCGGACGTGCATTGTCCTGTTGGAACAGCAAGTTCCCTTGCCGGTCTAGGAATGGTAGAACAATGGGTTCGATGACGGTTTGGATGTACCATGCACTATTCAGTGTCCCCTCGACGATCACCAGTGGTGTACGGCCAGTGTAGGGGATCGCTCCCCACACCATGATGCCGGGTGTTGGCCCTGTGTGCCTCGGTCGTATGCAGTCCTATTTGTGGCGCTCACCTGCACGGCGCCACACACGCATACGACCATCATTGGCACCAAGGCAGAAGCGACTCTGATCGCTGAAGACGACACGTCTCCATTCGTCCCTCCATTCACACCTGTCGCGACACCACTGGAGGCGGGCTGCACGATGTTGGGGCGTGAGCGGAAGACGGCCTAACGGTGTGCGGGACCGTAGCCCAGCTTCATGGAGACGGTTGCGAATGGTCCTCGCCGATACCCCAGGAGCAACAGTGTCCCTAATTTGCTGGGAAGTGGCGGTGCGGTCCCCTACGGCACTGCGTAGGATCCTACGGTCTTGGCGTGCATCCGTGCGTCGCTGCGGTCCGGTCCCAGGTCGACGGGCACGTGCACCTTCCGCCGACCACTGGCGACAACATCGATGTACTGTGGAGACCCCACGCCCCACGTGTTGAGCAATTCGGCGGTACGTCCACCCGGCCTCCCGCATGCCCACTATACGCCCTCGCTCAAAGTCCGTCAACTGCACATACGGTTCACGTCCACGCTATCGCGGCATGCTACCAGTGTTAAAGACTGCGATGGAGCTCCGTATGCCACGGCAAACTGGCTGACACTGACGGCGGCGGTGCACAAATGCTGCGCAGCTAGCGCCATTCGACGGCCAACACCGCGGTTCCTGGTGTGTCCGCTGTGCCGTGCGTGTGATCATTGCTTGTACAGCCCTCTCGCAGTGTCCGGAGCAAGTATGGTGGGTCTGACACACCGGTGTCAATGTGTTCTGTTTTCCATTTCCAGGAGTGTATTTGAGGTAATAGTGCGAAACAAAGAGAGTGAAACAACGTAATCACTTATCAGTTAGTCGAGGTTATAGAGTCAGTGAGAGCAGTTCCATTATACCAAGTCCAACTAAATAAGACCGTGTAGACTACAGATTCCTTTACTTGCGCCGTGGGATGGTTGGGCTTCGGGTTCCGCTAAATAGTTCAGGAGTCCACTGCACGTGGGACCGCCTACACGGGTAGCAGGGTTTCGTGGTGTGAGGGGGCAGCTTTTCAATGTTAGATGGTCTCGGCAAAACACAACTAGGGTTTCGCTCTCGAAAGATGCAGGTCGACTACAGGAAGAACTTAGATTCAGGAACCATCCTTATAACAGTCGTAAGTTATCGAAGCTGCGTTGGGAAAGTACCAGAGCTCCTAGCGCTAATAGAAAGCACTGATGTTCCAAACGTTATAGGTACTGAAATCTGGCTGAAGCCGGAGGTAAATTCAGCCGAAATTTTTGCGAAGGGTGTAACGGTGTTCAGAAAGGATAGCCTGTTTGAAGTAGCGAAATTAAAGTAGATACATCCTGCGAGTTATTTAGGGTTGAACTCACTGTCGGCAACCGGAATAAAATAATAATTGATCCTTTTACCGTCCTCCCGATTCAGATGGTACAACTGCTGAATGGTTCAGAGAAAAAGTTAGTGTAATTTCAAACATATACGCGACTCATACAATTACAGTTAGTCTTGAGTTCAGTTTACCCTCGTTATGTTGGCCAAAAAAGATGTTTAAATCCGAAGGTGCGTTCAAAACTTCGTCCGAAATTGTGCTAATCGCATTCTCTGAAAATTATTTCGAGCAGTTAGTTCATGAACCCACTTGAATCGTAAACGGTTGCGGAAACACACTTGATCTCTTAGTAACAAACAATCCTGAACTAATAACGAGCATCAAAACAGATTTAAGAATTAGTCCGAGATTTACTGTCGTAACTCCTAAAGCTTCCAAAGACAAACAAAAAGATATACCTCTTAAGAAAATTAGATAAAAATGCACCCGACGCCTACCTAGGATAAAATTCTACTCCTTCCAAATTAATAATGTAATGTTAATTGTTGAAATGTGGCTTCAATCCAGAGAAATTATATAGACAGCAACTGAGAGATTTAAGCCAAATAAATTAAGAAACGGAGGAGCTGATTCCCTTGGTACACAGAACGGGACAAAACACTGTTGCAGAAGCAACGAAAAAAGCACCACAAATTTAAACGAAAGCGAAATCTCCAAGATAGGTGATCTTTTACAGAAGCTCGAAAAGCACGGACTTCAATCCGAGATACTTATAATAGTTTCCAAGAGTAAACTTTGTCTTGAAACGTGGTACAAAATCCAAAGACATTCTGGTCGTGGTGGCGGCAAGGCACATTCAATGCCTTCTCAATCCTATAGCAACGGATATACTATCGATTACAGTGCTGCCGAAGTAGATTTACTAGACACCGACTTTCGAAATTCCCTCTCCAAAAAAGACGAAGTAAATATTCCAGAATTCTAATCAATAACAGTTTACAGCATGAGTAACTATTCTCGGAATAGTGAATCAACGTAAATCACTTAATAAAAGCAAGACTTCCGGTCCAGACCGCATACCAATTAGGTTCCTTTCAGAGTATGCGGATGCAATACCTGCGTACTTAACAATCATATACATCCGCTCACTCAACGAAAGATCCATACCAAAATTCTGGCCAGGTTACACCAATATTCTGCGAAGACTGTAGGAGTAACGCATTAAATTACAGGACCATATCATTAACGTCGATATGCAGCAGCTTTTTGGAACATATGTTGTGTTCGAACATTAAATTACATCGAAGAGAATGGTCTACTGACAAACAGTGAACACGAATTTACAAAAGATCGTTCTTGTGAAACACAATTAGCATCTTACTCACACGAAGTGTTGCGTGCTATTGACAAGAGATATCACATTGATTCCGTATTTCTATATTTCCCCTACAAGGGGCATGTAGTCAAATTGCGTGCTAATGGAATATCGTCTCAGTTATGTGACCGAATTCGTAATTTCCTGTCAGAGCGGTCACAGATCTTAGTAGCTGACTGAAAGTCATCGAGTAAATCAGAAGTGATTTCTGGCGTTTCCCCAGGCAGTGTTATAGGCCCTCTGCTGTTCCTTATCTATATAAAGGCCTTAGGAGACAATCTGAGTAGCAGTCTTAGGTTGTCTGCATATGATGCTGTCGTTTATCGTCTAGTGAAGCAATCGGAAGACCAAAAAAATTGGAAAACCGTTTAGAAAAGATATCTATATAGCGCAAAAATTCGCATTTGTCCCTAAATAATGAAAAGGGTGAATGCATGAAGTATGGTTACGCCATAAATCTTTCAAATATTGAGCTGTAACTTCAACTAAATACCTAGAAATCAAAATTACTAAGAACTTAAATTGGAAAGAACACATAGAAAATGATGTGGAGAAGTTGAACCAAAGGCTGCGCTTCACCGGCAGAACAGAAAATTCAACAGATCTACTAAACAGACCGCTGACACTACGCCTGTCTACATTTACATCTACATTTATACTCTGCAAGCCACCCTACGGTGTGTGGCGGAGGGCACTTTACATGCCACTGTCATTACCTCCCTTTCCTGTTCAAGTCGCGTATGGTTCGCGGGAAGAACGACTGCCGGAAAGCCTCCGTGCGTGCTCGAATCTCTCTAATTTTACATTCGTGATCTCCTCGGGAGGCATAAGTAGGGGGAAGCAATATATTCGATACCTCATCCAGAAACGCACCCTCTCGAAACCTGGACAGCAAGCTACAACGCGAATCTCAACCTGGTACCCGCCTTACCAACAATTAATTTTATATGATCATTCCACTTCAAATCGTTCCGCACGCATACTCCCAGATATTTTACACAAGTAACTGCTACCAGTGTTTGTTCCGCTATCATATAATCATACAATAAATGATCCTTCTTTCTATGTATTTGCACTACATTACATTTGTTTATGTTAAGGGTCAGTTGCCACTCCCTGCACCAAGCGCCTAACCGCTGCAGAACTTCCTGCATTTCGCTACAATTTTCTGATGCTTCAACTTCTCTATATACTACAGCATCAACCGCGAAAAGCCGCATGGATCTTCCGACTCTATCTACTAGGTCATTTATATATATTGTGAAAAGCAATGGTCCCATAACACTCCCCTGTGGCCCGCCAGAGGTTACTTTAACGTCTGTAGACGTCTCTCCATTGAGAACAACATGCTGTGTACTGTTGTTCCCCTTGGAGTACTGCTGCGCGGCGTGGGATGCTTACCAGTTGGGATTATTTATTTATTTATTTATTTAACCTGATCAGATTAGGGCCATCAGGCCCTCTCTTACATTGGACCAGTGTTTCACACATGCAGCATTTCACACATCAGAGTTACACCATGACAATACTTTAAATAAGAAAATTAGATTACTCTAGTCACAATATGAATAAAGAATAATGACTAAGACCTAATAAAGTAAGTACTGGCAGTATTTTTACGACAGGTACTATACATACAAATTATGATAAAAGTAATAATAGTTACAGTAAAAAAAATTAAATAATAATGATAAACATGAGAAAAATGTGCAATAGTAATGAAGATTTGTGCAGATGTACATTAATATCTTTGTGTGTAAAGTAGATGTTTACTAGTATAGCGAGTTTTGGGGAGGGAGACTTAAGGAGGGGGAAAGAGGGAAGTAATGAGGTGAAGTGCATTCGTGTACAAAGGAAATAATTACTGTTGCTTAAGTAGATACGTCATTAACTGTTTTTTTTTTTGAAGCTGGATATGTTTTTAAGTTCTCTAACATACCGAGGGAGGTTATTCCAGAGTCGGGTTCCTGCTACTGTAAAGGACTTGGAGAAGGCGACTGAGCGATGCAGTGGAACAGAGAGGATTTTATTATGATGGGAACGTGTGTTTCTACCATGTTGTTCAGACATAAGCGTTAAGGACGAGGAGAGATATGAGGGACAGTGTACATTTATAAGGCAGCAGATGAGACAGAGTGTATGGAAATCTCTGCGTTTGTCTGCACGCAGCCAGGACAATTTTGCATATGCTGGTGAAATGTGATCAAAAAGTCGAATGTCACAGATATATCGGACACAGGCGTTCATGACCAGTTCCAGACGTCGCGAGTTTTCCTGAGAGAGGCCTTGCAGGATAATATCGCTGTAATCAATGATTGGGAATACAAGCGTTTGTACTAATTTCTTTTTCAGATCGAAAGGGAAGAGTTTTTTATATTTTTGTAGGACATGGAGGGATGCTGATGCTTTTTTGCACACTGCAGTTACGTGCTCTGTCCAATTTAGATTTTCATCTATTATTACTCCCAAACTCTTTGCTGAGGGAGAGAAGTTAATATTTGTTCCATTTAGGATAAGAGATGGTACGGATTCCCGATGTTTTGGGCTAATGAGCTTAGAGTGACCAACAAGTACCACTTCGGTTTTAGATGGGTTTAGTTTTAGTCCTATGTCCTGTGCCCATTCTGATAGTGCATCGAGATCAGTATTGAAGGTTTCAATAGCTTTCTTCAGATTGTTTGGTTCCGCACTTAGATACAACTGAAAGTCATCAGCATACATATGATATTTGCAATAAGTCAGAACCGATGACACATCATTGACATACAGAGAGAAGAGTATGGGACCTAGTACTGAGCCTTGGGGAACGCCTGACACTACCTGCCGCCATTGTGATTTTATATTACCGGACAGGACGCGTTGCTGACGAGATGTCATGTATGAGCGAAACCATTGCACTGCACTTGGTGCGAAATTTAGACCGCTAAGTTTAGCTAGTAAGATGTCGAAGTCTACAGTATCAAATGCTTTGCTGAAATCTAAGAAGCAAATGATAGTCGCTTCTTGTCTGTCCATGGCAAGTTTCAGGTCATCTGTCACCTTTATTAGTGCGGATGTTGTGCTTCGATGTTTACGGAAACCTGATTGGTATTCGTCTAGTAGGTTGTTAGTAGTTAGGTAGTTGGTGAGCTGGTCATGGACTATATATTCTAAGGCCTTTGATAGTGCAGGAAGAAGGCAGATGGGGCGGTAGTCAGAGGGTGCTGTGGCGATGTCCTTTTTAGGCAGTGGCTTAATTTGTCCCAGTTTCCAGGCCTCAGGGAAAACACTTGTGATTAATGAGTCGTTGAAAATGTCTGTTATAGAGGGCAGTAGTTGATCAATAATAAGTTTTACCATCTGGATAGTGATGCCATCATGTCCAGTAGATGCTGATCTAATCCGCATTATGGCTTTCTTGACGGTATTGCAAGTGACGTGCCGTAGATATAATTTTTATTTGCTACAGTCGTTCATCCCCATGAAGTAATCAATGATTCTCTGTTTTTTTTTGCGGTTCAATTGTGGTTTCAGGTAATGTGAAGAATCGGTTTAGTTCTACAGCTGGGACCATGGGATTTTCTGCAACTTTTGTTTTGCCTAAACCGAGACTACGGAGATTTTTCCACAGGATAGCTGGTCTACATCTGTTGTCAGCTAATGTATGGGCATGCCTGAGCTTAACGTTTCTCACCGCTTGACTGACTTTGTTTCGCTTCTGCTTGTATTCAATGTGATTTTCAGGTGTAGGGTGTACCTTGTATGCTCGATGAGCAGCGTCTCTGAGTTTCATGAGCTGTTTTAGTTCATCAGTCAGCCAAGGTGCAGGTTTCCTTTTTACTTTTATGGCCTTTATTGGAGCGTATTTGTCATATAGTTTAGTAATTTTGGTAGTGAAATCTTGGAGTTTGTCGTTTATGTCCATGAGGGAAGTAGAGGTCATCCCCCAAACTATTTCTTGTGCCTCAGTTTCGAGTTCAGGCAAATTTATGCGTTTGAAGTCTCGGTGTGTAGACAGTTTTTGTTTTTTTCTAGGACATTCTAATGAATACGTCATGAAAATGATGTCATGGGCCGACATGCCAGGTGCAGATATTTGAGAGGTGCGGATTATTCTGTTTGGAGATTTCGTTGCGAATATATCTATGAAAGTGTGACTGGTAGTCGTGTGATGAGTAGGTGCCAGCTGAAGTAGCGTCATATTTGAGGAAGAAAGCATCCTCTTAAATTTCCCAGTGGAAGGACTATTGCACAGAAAATTAATGTTAGTGTCACCTGCTATAATTACATGTTCATATGACGATTCGAGTCTAGAGAGGGCAGTTTCGAAGCAGGCGAACCCGCCTACTTTAGGAGGTTTGTAAAGGACACATATTAAGCACTTTCTGTTAAGGAATTTGATCTCTATGAACATATATTCCTCTTGTTTATCTACATTGTTGTCGGATGTGTGTAGTACAGTAGGTGACAAATCAGAGCGTATGTACGCCCCTACTCCGCCCCCTCGTCTGTTGCATCTGTCGTGCCTGAGGAAGATATAGCCATCTAGGTTTACGGAATTTGTAGGAATACTTGGTTTCAGCCAAGTCTCTGACAAAAGTATTACGTGTATATCAGTAGTCTGAAATATATATTTGAACTCGTCGAAGTGAGCTGGCAGAGATTGGACATTTGCATGTGCAATATGCAGCTTGGTGCGTTCGGGTGTTGATTTCCCGAGGAGACTGCCGACAGATGTTTGCGGGTCGTGGTTAGCGGTGACAAGAGGGTCTGGCATGTGGAATGCGGAAAGCGTGTGAAGGAGAGGGGGTGAGGGAGTGTCCTCCCAGTTCTGAGCAGGGAGAGTGGCCGAGAGTGGGAGGGGGTGGGTCCCCGGGGAGGCAACTTGAACTGTGGCCAAGGTCAGCGAGGTCTGCAACGGTTCTGGAAGTAGCCGTGGGCGGGCAAAGGAGTACATCAAGAAAATTCAAGGAAGAGCAACCGGTTTTGTATTATGGAGAAATAGAGGAGAGAGTGTCGCTGATATGATTCCGGATTTTGGATGGACATCATTAAAATGAAGGCGTGTTTCTTTGAGGTGTAATCTTTCAGTCACCAACTTTCTCCTCCGAACGTGAAAACATTTTTACTGACGCCGACCTACACAGGTAGAAACAATCACCATAATAAAATAAGGGGAATCACAGCCCGCACGTAAATATATAGGCATTCGTTTCTTCCACGAGTTGTTCGAGACGAGATTCGAACAATAGGGAATTCTTGTGAAGGTGGTTCGATGAAACCTCCGCCAGGAATTTAAGTTTGATCAGCCGAGTACCATTTAGATGTATGTGTAGACGGGGATGGAGATATTGAAACTGATAAAGTCTACTGAAGATCCTCAATAGATGCCTTGCGATCTGGGTATCATGTGGGATCATAGATCCCTCCTGTTATATGCGGCGTATAGTACTATACCCATAGGCGTACCATAAACTGTTTAACCACACAAATTTAAAATCCGCATGACCACTAAAACCAAAACCTCGTCGTAGTACACATATATTTTTATAATAAGGAACATAGCTTTACACATCGAAAGTGAGAATCATATAAGGTTGAGTGCTAAAAGCAAATATACTGAATTTGACAGCCGCAAAGGTGTACTGACAAACTAAAACTGCTAGTGACTGAACACAAACGCCTGAAGGTTTTTGATTCGCCAGTTTACACTGAACAGCTGAGGACCCGCCACCATCTGAATAAAGATGCACTTACATGGAAAATACGTTCAGTTACATCATTAAAGTTCACCTCTAAGTGGGTAGAAAAAGTCAAAAGAGATGCACCAGAAACTGTTATTACACTATAGATGGTCAAAAACACAGAAGAAACCGGAATAAAAGTCAGAAGCACAAAATCATTAGAAGAGAAACAATAATGAGCAGGTCCACATATAATATTTCCGAGAAAGAGATAAAGATAAGGATAGAGACATTCTGGGAAGAGCGAAGAAGAAAGACCAAATAGCCTTAAATTCTCCGCAGTCCATAGATGACCAAATTCGGAAGGAAAAAAAACACAAGATTTAATATCAACAGCAGATGCTCTTGTTTGTCCCGTTAGCAGTGTCAGTTTGCTCCCTAATTCTGTTGGATGTGTATTGGCCGTAGCTGTTAGTCTTCGTGATTATGACATCATGTTTCCAAATGCCGCCAGTGGCAGCGTTGAAACAGTTGCACTGCATCTGCTCGGTGTACTTACTTTCTGTAAACACAACACACACACACACACACACACACACACACACAGTACCGCACCCCAGGCCCTTGCCCATCGCATCAATACGTTCACTCATTGTTACTTTACGACTTAATACGTTCATACTATTTTAAATCTCCAGTGCCGACTTGTTCCAGAGAACTGAAATAAATTTCTCTGGCTGGTGTCGGAACGATGCTCCAGCATGTTCCGAGCGCAATTAGGCTCTGCTGAAAGGTCCTAACTGCACAGTCTCCCACACATGCCAATATGGTGGCAGAAGTAGCTACCTTGCAACACTAGTGTCAGTACAGTGATCAATAAAAACACGACCCCGTTAAACTATTAATATGTTAAGCTATGGGAAAAGACTGTGACACAGATAACATTATTATTTTTTTCTAATCTGTATTGTCTTGAATTTGCTTGCTATGTTGCGAGTTACCAGAACGAAGGTCACATTGAAGTGCGATATTCGTGTCATTCCTCTTTGTTTTCTATGGTGTTCTGACTGACGTCGACTGATTTGATGCGGCCAGCAATGAATTCCTCTCATGTGCCAATCTCTCTCTCCCCGTACACCATGGAACTCCTTCCCTGATGTCTTAACTGATGACGTATCAATCTGTCCCTACTCATTGTCAGTGTTTTCCAGATATTCCTTGCCTCTCTGATTCTGCACAGAACTTCTTCATTTCTTACATTATCAGTCAACATAATTTTCTACATACGTCTCTAGTACCACATCTCAGATGCTTCGATTCCGGTTTTCACACAGTCCATACATACATTCCTTGAAATTTTTTCCGCATATTAAGAGATATGTTTGATACTAGTAGACCTCTCTTGGCCAGAAATACCCTTTTTGTAAGTGCTGGTCTGCTTGTGATGTCCTCCTTGCCCCATCCGTCATGGATTATTTTGCTGCCTAGGTAGTAGAATTCCTTACCTTCAACTACTTCGTGACCATCAATCCTGATGTTAAGTTTCTCCATGTTCTCATTTCTGCTACTTCTAATTACTTTCGTCTTTCTTCGATTTTCTTTCAGTCCTTTATCTGCACTCCTTAGAGTGTTCATTTCATTCAGCAGATCGTGTAATTCTTCTTCCCTTTCACTTAGGATAGCAATGTCATCAGCAATTCGTTTCATTGATATCCTTTCACCTTAAATTTTAATTCCACTCCTAAACCTTTATTTTATTTCATCATTGTTTCTTCGATGTAGAGATTGAACAGCTGGGGTGAGAGACTACATCCCTGCCTTGCACCCTGTTTATTCCAAGCACTTCGTTGTTGGTCTTCCACTCGTATTATTCCAATTTTGCTCCTGTAGATATTGTTTATTATCCTGTACCTCAGAATGCCGAACATCTTGCACCGTATTACATTGTCGAACATTTTTTCCAAGTTGACATATCCTATGAACGAGTCTCCATTCTTCTTTAATCTTGCTTCCATTATCAACGGCAACGTCAGAATTGTCTCTCTGGCGCCCTTACCTTTCCTAAAGCCAAACTGATCATCATCTAACACAAACTCAGTCTTCTTTCCCACTCTTTTGTATACTAGTTTTGCGAGCACTTTGGATGCATAAGCTGTTAATCTGTTTGTGCGATAATTCTAGCACTTGTCACCACTTGCAGTCTGCGGAATTGTGTGGATGATGTTGTGACTGACAATTCGCCAATTTTCACAAACACAACTTTTATTTATGTACGTTTACAAGGTTGATGACTGAACAACAATATAAAGGTAACAATAACGATGCCAGTAAAAGTCTCCTAATTGCGGCAAACAAAAGTTCACTTCTAATTTTCCACAAAGGTTCCTGGTGACACACACACACTAGTAAGAGTCCAAATCAGAGACGAAGACGTAATCTTCAGCGGTCGAAGTCCACGAAGTCGGTATCTGGAGTGAACTGAACTTCAGGGCTGATTGTAGCTCCTAAATAGCTGTCTCCAGGTAATCAGGTTTAGGCGTTGTGATACTTCCTGCAGGCCGTGGTTCGAGCTCCCCATGCAGGAAGTAGTGCTTGGAATGTCTGTTTCCATTATGTTGTATGTAAATAGCCAGTGTTTAGCATGGTGCTTTGGGTATACTTTGGACATGGACAACCCTTTCCTGTGTGGTGTAATATGGGTTGCCGATCCTCATGGGCTACCGTGGCTTCTGCATAACATCCCTCTCGCCTTGTAAAAACTGGTGCTGCAGGGGCGACCGAGGGGGACAGAGTAATATAGCCTGGTGCCTTAGGCTGATCTGCAGCTAAGGCGTTGGTGGAACCCAGCCACTGGAGAGTAGGGCGACGCCTTCCACGCGAGGTGTTTGGAATGCTGAAGCAGTTGCAGTTGCGAGGCAACGTCGGGATGGGCAAGCGGCATGGGGTTGTCCGCATTGTCCAACCGAGGAGGGGCTGGGAAGTGGGTTCATGGTAAAGTCCTGGAGCTGCTCCTGGTCCGCGCATGAGGAGGCGTCCGCGTGGCTAGCAGCTGACATCTGCTGGCTATCTCTGGGAAGATCATCCACCAACTAAGGAGAAGGCTTTAACATAGGCCCAAAGGAAGGGGCTCGCGACGGGAAAGAGAGTGGACCTGGCACTTAGGACTGCGGCTACTCGAGGAAACGAGGATGAAGTTGGTTGCAGTGACACAAAACCACCCTTTCGTCCAGGTGTAAGTCGAACAATTGTCGACCACGGGGCCAGATAAGGACCCCTGGAAGCCAGCTGGGCCAGGGTCCTAAACCGTGAGCCCATACCTTGGAGCCAGATGAAAATTGGAAAGTGTTGGGCAGGGCGCAAGGTCATCCTGTGGCAGGAGGAGATGGAGTATGGTCTGAGACTGGCGACCATGGAGCAGTTCGGCTGGACTCTTGCCACCCACTGTCATGGTCCTGTAGGTACTCAGCAATAATGTAAGAGCTCCCTCTGGGTACTTCTTCAGCTGAGTTTTAAAAGTGCCAAAAAAGGTGCTCTGCTTCTCCGTTGGATGGAGGATGGAAAAGAGGAGTAAAGACGTAGTGGATACCATTATTGTGGCAGAGTTTGGCGAACTCTTGACTGCGAAATTGGGGGCCATTATCAGATACTAAGGGGCCAGGAAGGCCTTCAATGGAAATTATTTTTGACAGGGCCATGATGGTATTCTCTGTGGTGATAGAGGAGCGTCAGAAAATCAAAGGGAAGTAGGAGCAGGCATCTGTGATGATTAACCAATGAGCGCCGAGGAAGGGTCCCGCAAAATCCACACAGGTGCGTTCTCATGGGAGGAAAGCAGCCAGTCAGGACTGGAAGGACTGGAGTGGTGTAGGAAGGGCCTGGGTACAATACTGACAACCCCGGACCATGTGCTCCATGTCCGCTGTCATGCCTACCCACAAGACATGGCGATGTGCGAGGGTTTCTGTCTGGGCAATACCCCAGTGACCTTGACGTAAGACGTGGAGAATCCACAGACTGCAGGGAAGGTGGTACGATGACTCATGGATTGGCATCATTTTACGCACAGAGGAGCATACCGTTGACGGCCACCAGTTGATGAAGAATGGGGAAGAAGAATCGGAGGTCAGTCTGGGCGCGAGGAGGAGGAAGCGTCGGTCATCCACAGAGAACATAGTGGCGCACCAGGTGCAGAAGCAGATCTATGGTCGTCGCTGCAGCCACCCCCCCCCCCCCAGCTGTGACTGGGAATGATGCAGCTAATGCATCCTGTATGTCGTCATCGACCTATAAAATTAGGAGGTCCGACGAATCGAATGCCGAATCCTGGCTGGGGGGGGGGGGGGGAGCCGAGACCAGGCATCGGTGTTGGCATGCTGGGAGATGGGCCACAAATGGATGGTGTACCTAAAACATGAGAGGAATAGGGCCCATCGCTGTAGGTGGTGGGAAGTCTTCGTGGGTAACGGGGATGACGGAGAAAATAAGGCCATGAAGGGCTTATGGTCAACGATTGAGTGAAAAGACGTACTGTAAAGGTATGAGAAGAATTTGGTACATGCAAACACGATGACTAGGGTCTCCTTCTCAATTTGGGAATATCGGCATTGGGCACCTGTAATGGATTTAGATATGTATACCACAGGATGTTCCTATCCATCTGGGATACAGTGCAAAAGGACAGCCCCAACACAATAGTCAGAGGTGTCTGTAGCCAAGAGGAGAGGAAGAGAGGGGTTATATGGCATGAGTCACTCCACAGAGTGCAACCGCTTTAAGGTTTGGAAAGCCGATTCACAAACCGGGGACCAATGGAAAGGCACTTCCTTTCGTCATAGGTGATGGAGGGGCAACGCAGTGTGGGCGTCGGAGGGAATAAACTTTCGATAGTAAGCAATTTTACGCAGGGAAGACCACAACTGGTGGATGTCACGCAGACTAGGAAGGGCCGCTATACGGGCGATGAGGGGGGAGGTAGGCGATATGCCATGGCGGGAAATGATGTGACCCAGGAGCATTTAGCAAGGTTGCATTTTAGGCCTGTAGTCCACAGGCACAGGAACAATTGTCGCAGATGACTGAGATGTTCATCTGCGATACGGCTGGTGATGACGATGTTGTCAAGGTACTAGATACTACCTGGCACATCCTGCAAGAGCTGTTCCAAGTAATGCTAAAAGATGGCTGGTGCTCTAGCGATACCATACATGAGGCGGTTCAATTGGAACAGCCCAAATGGTGTGTTGACGATGGCCAAGTGAGTAGAAGTCTTGTCGAAAGGCATTTGGAGGTAGGCCTTAGCAAGATTGACCTTCAAAAAAATTGTCCCCCTGCAAGTTTGGAGAACAGGTCCTCGAGACACGGGAGGGGATAGTCCTCAAACGCAGCTGAGGGTTAAGTGTAGCCTTGAAGTCGCCACAAAGTTGGAAACGCCCATCTGGTCTCTTGAGGACAACCAAGAGTGTCGCCCACGAACTGTAATGGACAGTAGTGATGACTCCCTCCATGGTGAGACGGCCCATTTCTTGTTGAAGAGCCTGCTGGAGGACGTGGGGAACCTGCTGGAACTGAAAGTACTATGGGCAGGCAGACGGTTTCAACTGGAGCGACGCATGAAAATCTAGAGCACAGCAGATGCCCGGCGAGAAGAGGTCCTGGAATTCCATGCACAAGGTATAGACTGCCGCAAATGGAACCTGACAAGACACCAGATGTACACTGTCATCGATGGCGAAGCCAAAGGCACGCATTGTTGACCACAAGGAGGGTCACTTCCCAGCGAACCGATTTATACAGGATCCAAAAGGGTGATCGCTTCCTTAACATATGTAAGGAGGCGCTGAAGTGTGAGTGCCAGGGGGGCATTCCAATCTTTCTATAAGAGAAAAAGTTGATCAGTGAGACCGCTGCTCCAGTATCCACCTGCATCCGCAGCGGCCGACTGTTGACCTGAACGTCGATCAACAGTTTGGAAGATCCCAAAGACTACACCTGGCTGATATCCATGGGTATAGGCCCCCAACGGTCATTGGCCGGATGAGGAGTGGGCTGCCGAGATAGGCAGACCGAACTGACATGTCCGTTACGGGTACACATTGTACAATATGCCCACCTGTCAGGGCCGTCTTCCCGTGTATGGTTCTTAAAGCATACCGGGCAGGACGGCAGCTAGAGGGGATGGCGGCGCTAGCGGGGATGCGGTGGCCTCCGTGCACCAATAGTTTGCCCTGAACCAGCGGAGCCATCCGAGGGCGTGCACTCCTGGACAGGGCGATTGCCCTGTCTACGATGTGCAGAACTAGACGGTCGGCGCCGGTCATCGAAACGGACGGTGGCAACGTCTTCGAACTCCGCCAACGATGCGACAGACTCCGAGGCGTCATAGTCGCGGAGGGCTGCCACTTCCGCCCAGGATTCAAAACCATTCGCGGTAGAGACTTCGTACTTCAATGCTAGATCAATGATCTGGTCCAGAGTAGGATCGGCGAGTCTGAGGGCGCCGCGCCGGAAAGCCGCGTCAGGGCGGCCTGGATGAGGTGCTAGCGGACCATCTCGTCTGTGTAGGATTCTTTGGGACTCGTGTGTTGAAGTGACGTTTCCGGTTGAGACCTAGCAGTTCCGCCGCCTACTGGTGATAGGATTGGCCAGCCTTCTTGCGACACTAGTAAAATTCGACGCGGGCAGCCTACACGTGGAACCATCGTCGGTAGTAAGGCACGAGAACCTTACAAATCTGGGAGAAAGTGAAAGAATCCAGAGGTCGAGGTTGGAGTTTTGTCAAAAGAACATACATTTTTAACTGGTTCCAGGACAAAAAGTAGGAACGACGAACAGCCTCTTGGACAACCTGGTGGATTTGAAAATGCTGCTGGAGCCGCTTCTTGTATGTTTCCCAGTCTTCAGCATCCTCGTTGAAAGCGGGAAACGGCGGGGTTGGGGAAGCCGGGCGGTTGTGCAAGAGTTCCATAAATAAACGTACCTGTATATCCTGAGATTTATTGCAAAACTGTTGAAACCTTGCAGTAAGTCGTCCGCGTTTTGGACCATTTGCTGAAGTACAACTTCCGCCATGAGGAAGACACACGCAGACACCAACTCGTCGCCACTTGTGTTGTGACTGACAATTCGCCAATTTTCACAAACACAACTTTTATTTATGTAAGTTTAAAAGGTTGATGACTGAACAACAAAAGAAAGGTAACAATAACGATGCCAGTAAAAGTCTCCTAACTGAGGCAAACAAAAGTTCACTTGTAATTTACCACAAAGGCTCCTGGTAACATACACACATTGCCGGATATGGCTGGTTGTCCTCTTCCAGAGGTTGCCCCTCAGTCTGCAAGATCCGGGCGTTCCCAGAGGGTGGGCTTACCTATAGTTGGGAGCTCCAACGTCAGGCGCGTAATGGGGCCTCTTAGGGATATGGCTGCAAGGCAGGGGAAGAAAACCAATGTGCACTCCGTGTGCATACCGGGGGGAGTCATTCCAGATGTGGAAAGGGTCCTTCCGGATGCCATGAAGGGTACAGGGTGCACCCATCTGCAGGTGGTCGCTCATGTCGGCACCAATGATGTGTGTCGCTATGGACCGGAGGAAATCCTCTCTGGATTCCGGCGGCTATCTGATTAGGTGAAGACTGCCTGTCCCGCTAGTGGGATTAAAGCAGAGCTCACCAACTGCAGCAGGACTGACTGCGGTCTAAATCAGAGGCTGAGACGATTCTGCGACCGTGAGGGCTGCAGATTCCTCGACGTGAGCCATAGGGTGCTGAGGTTTCGGGTTACGCTGGATAAGTCAGGAGTCCACTACACGCAGCAAGCGGCTACACGGGTAGCAGGGGTTGTGTGGCGTGGACTGAGCGGTTTTTTAGGTTAGATGGCCTCGGGCAAGTACAGAAAGGGCAACAGCCTCAAAGGGTGCGGGGCAAAGTCAGGACGTGAGGGGACCAAGCAGCAATCGGTATTGTAATTGTAAACTGTCGAAGCTGCGTTAATAATGTACCGGAACTTCAAGCACTGATAGAAAGCACCGAAGCTGAAATCGCTATAGGTACGGAAATCTGGCTGCAGCCAGAGATAAATTCTGCCGAAATTTTTACAAAGGCACAGACGGTGTTTAGAAAGGATAGATTGCATGCAACCGGTAGTGGCGAGTTTGTCACTGTTAGTAGTAGTTTATCTTGTAGTGAAAAAGAAGTGGATAGTTCCTGCGAATTATTATGGGTGGGAGTTATACTCAACACCCTAGCTAGATTAATAATTGGATCATTTTACCGACCTCCCGACTCAGCAACATTAGTGGCAGAACAACTGAGAGAAAATCTGGAATACATTTCATATAAATTTCCTCAGCACGTTATAGTCTTAGGTGGAGATTTAAACTTACCAGATATAGACTGGGACACTCAGATGTTTAGGACGGGTGGTAGGGATAGAGCATCGAGTGACATTATACTGAGTGCACTATACGAAAATTACCTCCAGCAATTAAACAGACTACCGACTCGTGTAGATAACACCTTGGACCTACTGATAACAAACAGACCCGAACTCTCCGACTCTGTAAGCGCAGAACAGGGAATCAGTGATCATAAGGCCGTGGCAGCATCCCTGAAAACGGACTTAAATAGGAATATGAAAAAAGGAAGGAAGGTTTATCTGTTTAGCAAGAGTAATAGGAGGCAGATTTCAGACTACCTAACGGATCAAAACGAAAATTTCTGCTCAGACACTGATAATGTTGTGTGTTGATGGAAAAAGTTCAAGGCAATCTTAAAATGCGTTTTAGATAGGTACGTGCCGAGTAGAACTGTGAGGGACGGGAAAAACGCACCGTGGTTCAACAACAAAGTTAGGAAACTACTGCGAAAGCAAAGAGAGCTTCACTGCAAGTTTAAACACAGCCAAAACCTCTCAGACAAATAGAAGCTAAACGATGTCAAAGTTAGCGTAAGGATGGCGATGCGTGAAGCGTTCAGTGAATTCGAAAGTAAAATTCTATGTACCGACTTGACAGAAAATCCTAGGAAGTTCTGGTCTTTCGTTAAATCAGTAAGTGGATCTAAACAGCATATCCAGACACTCTTGGATGATAATGGCTTTGAAACAGAGTATGACACGCGTAAAGCTGAAATACTAAACACCTTTATCCAAAGCTGTTTCACACAGGAAGACCGCACTGCAGTTCCTTCTCTAGACCGTCGCACGAACGAAAAAATGGCTGACATCGAAATAAGTGTCCAAGGAATAGAAAAGCAACTAAAATCAGTCAACAAAGTCCAATGGACCCGACGGGATATCAATTCTATTCTACACAAAGTACGCGAAATAACTTGCCCCCCTTGTAACAGCCGTGTACCGCAAGACTCTAGAGGAACGGAGGCTTCCAAATACTAGGAAAAGAGCACAGGTAGTCCCAGTTTTCAAGAAGGGTCGTCGAGCAGATGCGCAAAACTATAAGCCTATATCTCTGACATCAATCTGTTGTAGAATTTTAGAACATGTTTTTTGGTCGCGTTTCATGTCATTTCTGGAAACCCAGAATCAACATGGATTTCGGAAACAGCGATCGTGTGAGACCCAACTCGCTTTATTTGTTCATGAGACCCAGAAAATATTAGATACAGGCTCCCAGGTAGATGCTATTTTCCTTGACTTCCGGAAGGCGATACAGTTCCGCACTGTCGCCAGATAAACAAAGTAAGAGCCTACGGAATATCAGACCTGCTGTGTGGCTGGTTTGAAGAGTTTTTAGCAAACAGAACACAGCATGTTGTTCTCAATGGAGAGACGTCTACAGACGTTAAAGTAACCACTGGCGTGCCACAGGGGAGTGTTATGGGACCATTGCTTGTCACAATATATATAAATGACCTAGTAGATAGTGTCGGAAGTTCCATGCGGCTTTTCGCGGATGATGCTGCAGTATACAGAGAAGTTGTAGCATTAGAAAATTGCAGCGAAATACAGGAAGATCTGCAGCGGATAGGCACTTGGTACAGGGAGTGGTAACTGACCCTTAACATAGACAAATGTAATGTATTGCGAATACATAGAAAGAAGGACCCTATATTGTATGATTACATAATAGCGGAACAAACACTGGTAGCAGTTACTTCTGTAAAACATCTGGGAGTATGCTTACGGAACGATTTGAAGTGGAATGATCATATAAAATTGTTGGTAAGGCAGGTGCCAGGTTAAGTAAGATTCATTGGGAGAGTCCATGGAAAATGTAGTCCATCAACAAAGGAGATTGCTTACAAAACACTCGTTCGACCTATACTTGAGTATTGCTCATCAGTGTGGGATCCGTACCAGGTCGGGTTGACAGAGGAGATAGAGAAGATCCAAACAAGAGCGGCGCGTTTCGTCACAGGGTTATTTGGTAAGCGTGATAACGTTACGGAGATACTTATCAAACTCAGGTGGCAGACTCTGCAAGAGAGGCTCTCTGTATCGTGGTGTAGCTTGCTGTCCAGGTTTCGAGAGGGTACGTTTCTGGATAAGGTATCGAATTTATTGCTTCCCCCTACTTATACCTCCAGAGGAGATCACGAATGTAAAATTGAAGAGATTCGAGTGCGCACGGAGGCTTTCCGGCAGTAGTTCTTCCCGCGAACCATACGCGACTGGAACACGAAAGAGAGGTAATGATAGTGGCACGAAAGTGCCCTCCGCCACACACCGTTGAATGGCTTGCGGAGTATAAATGTAGATGTAGATGTAGTCAAAGTGAAATTCAGAGACGAAGACGTAATCGTCAGCGGTCGAAGTCCACGAAGTCGGCATCTGGAGTGAACTGAACTTCGGGGCTGGTTCTAGCCCCTAAATAGATGTCTCCAGCCAATCAGGTTTCGGTGCAGTGATACTTCCTGCAGGCCGTTGCTCGAGCTCCCCCTGCATGAAGTAGTGCTCGGAATGTCTGTTTCTATTATCTTGTATGTAAATGGCCGGTGTTTACCATGGTGCTTGGGGTACATCTTGGACTTAGACAACCCCGTGCTCTTTGGTGTTATATGGGATGCCGGCCCTCAGGGGCAACCTTGGCTCCGGTACAACAGATGATACACTCCTGGAAATGGAAAAAAGAACACATTGACACCGGTGTGTCAGACCCACCATACTTGCTCCGGACACTGCGAGAGGGCTGTACAAGCAATGATCACACGCACGGCACAGCGGACACACCAGGAACCGCGGTGTTGGCCGTCGAATGGCGCTAGCTGCGCAGCATTTGTGCACCGCCGCCGTCAGTGTCAGCCAGTTTGCCGTGGCATACGGAGCTCCATCGCAGTCTTTAACACTGGTAGCATGCCACGACAGCGTGGACGTGAACCGTATGTGCAGTTGACGGACTTTGAGCGAGGGCGTATAGTGGGCATGCGGGAGGCCAGGTGGACGTACCGCCGAATTGCTCAACACGTGGGGCGTGAGGTCTCCACAGTACATCGATGTTGTCGCCAGTGGTCGGCGGAAGGTGCACGTGCCCGTCGACCTGGGACCGGACCGCAGCGACGCACGGATGCATACCAAGACTGTAGGATCCTACGCAGTGCCGTAGGGGACCGCACCGCCACTTCCCAGCAAATTAGGGACACTGTTGCTCCTGGGGTATCGGCGAGGACCTTTCGAACCGTCTCCATGAAGCTGGGCTACGGTCCCGCACACCGTTAGGCCGGCTTCCGCTCACGCCCCAACATCGTGCAGCCCGCCTCCAGTGGTGTCGCGACAGGCGTGAATGGAGGGACGAATGGAGACGTGTCGTCTCCAGCGATAAGAGTCGCTTCTGCCTTGGTGCCAATGATGGTCGTATGCGTGTTTGGCGCCGTGCAGGTGAGCGCCACAATCAGGACTGCATACGACCGAGGCACACAGGGCCAACACCCGGCATCATGGAGTGGGGAGCGATCTCCTACACTGGCCGTACACCACTGGTGATCGTCGAGGGGACACTGAATAGTGCACGGTACATCCAAACCGTCATCGAACCCATCGTTCTACCATTCCTAGACCGGCAAGGGAACTTGCTGTTCCAACAGGACAATGCACGTCCGCATGTATCCCGTGCCACACAACGTGCTCTAGAAGGTGTAAGTCAACTACCCTGGCCAGCAAGATCTCCGGATCTGTCCCCCATTGAGCATGTTTGGGACTGGATGAAGCGTCGTCTCACGCTGTCTGCACGTCCAGCACGAACGCTGGTCCAACTGAGGCGCCAGGTGGAAATGGCATGGCAAGCCGTTCCACAGGACTACATCCAGCATCTCTACGATCGTCTCCATGGGAGAATAGCAGCCTGCATTGCTGCGAAAGGTGGATATACACTGTACTAGTGCCGACATTGTGCATGCTCTGTTGCCTGTGTCTATGTGCCTGTGGTTCTGTCAGTGTGATCATGTGATGTATCTGACCCCAGGAATGTGTCAATAAAGTTTCCCCTTCCTGGGACAATGAATTCACGGTGTTCTTATTTCAATTTCCAGGAGTGTATTTTTCCTCATGTCAGATAGTGTGTCACCAGACTCGTACATTCTACACAACAACGTGAATAGTCGTTTCGTTGCCACTTCCCCCAATGATTTTAGAAATTATGATGGAATGTTATCTGTTCCTTCTGCTTTATTTGATCTCAAGTCATCCGAAGCTCTCTTACATTATGATTCTAATACTGGAAGCCATATCCCTTCTATACCGACTCCTGCTCCGTCTTCTATCGTACCAGACGAATGTTAACCATCACAGAGGGGTGGAATTCCCGTTGCATTGCTAATGCTGCCACCCTGGCTTTTAATTTCATCGGAGGTTATTTTGACTTTCCTATATGCTCAGTCATTCCTTCCTTTCATTTTCCATTTATTCACATTTTTCATACAACCATTTCGTCTTAGTGTCCCTGCAATTTCCATTTATTTCGTTCCCCAGCGAAGAGTATTTTTGTACTCCTGGATTTTGCTGAACGCTTTTGTACTTCCTTCTTTTATTGATCACCTGAAGTATTTCTTCTCTTATTCACGGTTTCTTAGTAGTTACCTTCTTTGCACCTATGTTTTTCGTTCCAACTTCTGTGACTGCCCTTTTTAGAGATGCCCATTCCTCTTCAACTGTGCCTATTGAGCTATTCCGTATTGCTGTATCTATAGCCTTACAGAACTTAAAGCGTATCTCGTACTTTCGTATTCTGCATCTTTGCGTTTGATTGTTCCTGACAAATCTCTTAAACTCAAACTACTCTTCATCACTACTACATTGCGATCAGCGCTTTTATCTGACCTGAGTGTGCCTTAAAGTCAATATCTGGTTTCGGAATCTCTGTCTGATCATGATCTAATCTAACTGAAATCTTCCCGTATAAGCCGGCCTTTTACAAGTTTACCTCTTTCTCTTGTGGTTCTTGAACCGAATATTCGCTATTACAGAACCCAATTAGTCTTAATTCTCTCTCATTCCTTGTAGAAGCCCAAGGTTGTAATTTTTTTTTCTAATCCCTTCCCTATAACTGCCTTCCAGTTCCCGATGACTATTTGATTTTCGTCTCCCTTTACGTGTCGTGTTACCCTTTCAATATCCTCAAATATTTTCTCTATCTTTGATCCTTACTATACTTAGATTGAGCCTTTGCATTTCCCTTTCCAGATTTTCTAACTTTATTACCACGTTCAAGCTTCTGCCATTCTACGCGCCGACTCGTGGAACATTATCCTTTCGTTGGTTATTCAATCTTTTTCTCGTGATCACCTTGCCCTTGTCACTCACGTCGCTGAGATCCGAAAGAGCGACAATTCCGGAATCTTTTGCCAATGGAGAGATCATCATGACCCTTTTTCAATTACAGGACATATTTCCTGTGGATATACGTTATGTGTCTTTAACGCAGTGGTTCCCACTGCCTTCTGCATCCTCATGCCGTTCATCATTGCTGATTCTTCCGCCTTTAGTGCAAGTTTCCTACCCCATGAAGAAGGGAATGCTCTGAACCTCTGTCCACTCCTCCGCCCTATAGGCTGTTAATCAACATTTACGCTGTTGTGGCTTCCAAACTCGGGACCGAGGACGTTTTCATTACTAATCAAAGACGCAGCCGTTTTTCTTCTTTCTTACATTTTTGTTCGTTACTGTCAGTTGCATTGGGTCGTGGGCCCCTCGACCGTGGGGTAGCTTCTGAACTTGTTTACGAGTAATGATAAAGACTTAACTATCACCTCCGAAAAAAATCAGTCTACGACGATGTTACTTGATCAGGTGCTAGCCCTTCTCCACGAATTTAGGCTTCAATACGAATCTTCTTTTTTCCTACTGTCAAAGACTTGGTAGAGATCTTGGCTGTATAGTTGTAAATTTTGGGCGCACATGTGACGTTCCACTGGAAAGTAACCTACTGATTTGCTTCTAGAAACATTTTATAACGAAATATTCTTATTTTAAATTGATGTCTGATGCATGAATGAGTGAATGCCTTCTCCGAAACGACTGGACTGCGAAAGCATCGTTTTAACCCGTCCCAAATTTTCATATACTATCTGCTAGACGATATCGAACACTGTGCTGAAAAACGGCTGTTGTATGTATGTCAAGTTTTGTTTTGTGTGGAGTGTGATTATTATAACTGCCACTGTCGAAACTTTCTCATTGTATCACTCATGTTTCAAAATCTAGTGTAAAGTTTCTTTATCCTTTTACTCCGCATCGGTACTGTGATGGTCGTAAGATATCGCCAATAGGCAGATGACACTCAGAAATAACCGTTTGGACCACCTATAAGACGAGATTATTAAATTTACGTATATTGCCAAGTTATGTGAATATTTTAATAGATAATTTAAATCTCAAGGAATGCAAAATTTTTCAGTACGCTAGGATTGGCCAGAATTAAATTGGCCGTCCCAAACTATTTCATTTCATACACTTTTAAGATAATTAACTAGGCCCAAAATGAGATAATCACATCATTCATTAAGAGTTACTTGCCGATTATTCTTCTGCATAGTGCTGTGGCAGTGATTAGTGGAGATGACAGCTGCTAAAGAAAATAGTTTGCAAAATTAATCTGCTTCTTCTTCTTTTAGTGTTCTGCCCTAAGATTGGTTAGCAGCAGAGTGCCATTCCTCTCTTCTGTCTGCCTTCCTCTTCATTTCCACGTACGTGTTACATCCATCGTCATTCATGATCTGTTCCATGTATGATATCCTTGGTCACCCCCGCATATTCCTTCCCCCAATAGCTCCTTCTGTTATTGTTCCAATGATGTTGTTGTGTTGTAGGATGTGCCCTACAAGTTTGTCTCTTCTTGTTTGAATGTGCCTCCACAGAAATATGGTTTCCTGCATTCTTCGAAGCTCCTTTTCATTTGTCTCTCCAGCTGATCTTCATAATCCTTCTATAGCACCACATCTCCAGGGCCTCTAGCCGTCTTCTCTCTTCTCTTCCAATTGTAAAAGTTTCACATCTGTGTAGCGCCACACTGCAAATGAAACCTTTCATGATATGTTTCCTTATTTTCAGACTGATCTTGTTGCTGGTGACTAAATTCCTTCTTCGATTAAATGCAATTTTGGGTTCTTGTATTCTGGTCGCAATTTCTTTCCGGCTTCTACCATCTCTTGTGATTTTGCTTCCAAGGTAAGTAAATTCCTCTATCACTTCCAGCTCCTCTCTTCCAATTCTCATTGTCAGAGGTTCTGCTCCTATACTGCATACCATCAATTTAGTCTTTTTCTTGTTTATTCCCATTCCATACTGATTACATAGAATTTTTTCAATTCTTCTGAGGACTTGCTCTAGATCTTCTTTTGTCTCTGTGACCTTAGCATTATCATCTGCATAACGTTGCATGTCTACCTTCTGTCCATTAATTTTGATCCCCACCTCAGTACTTTCTCTAACTCGGTCCATAGCTTCCTGGATGTAAGCATTGAATATAAGACGAGAGTGAGCACATCCTTGCCTTACCCCTTTTCTAATATTTGCTTCTCTGTTCATGGTGACACTTCCTAATCACTGTCACCTCATTCTTATAGAAGCTGAGTATGACATGGATGTCTTTGTGCTTTATTCCACTTTTCCACAGCACTCTGGACATCTCTTGCCAGATAACGTTATCAAATGCCTTTTCCATGTCTACAAAGACAATATAAGTTGGTTTATTTTTCTGTAGTTGCTTTTCGATAACGAGTCTCAGTGCCAGAATCGCCTCTCTTGTTCTCAATCCCCTTCTGAAACCAAACTGATCTTTAGTCAGAATATCCTCCACCTTCTCTACAATTCTCTTCAGAACTATTTTTATGAGAATTTTTTATGCATGTGATATTTTTATGAGAATTTTTGATGCATGTGGTATTAGGCTTAGAGTTCGATACTGTTCGCATTTAAAAAATTAATCAACGCTCTGATTGTAAAACTAATTATAAGTCGGTTTTGGACAGTAAAGAATTTGTAACAGCTGCTGAGTGCATTAAATATACACCGTTGGCATCTGCTCGCTCCATAACGACTCCTGAAACGAGAAGCACTTTGCGAGGGCCTCTGGACATGCGTCAAATGCAGCGACCGTGGTGGCTCCACGAAACAATGGCCTGCGGTAGGCTACAGAGGTGGCCGTTCTCTTTGATCCTGCGGCCAGTGGGCGGTGACCTGTGCCTAAGCCGATATACACCGTTAACGGTACATCGATTCCATAGGTCCGCTCAGAACCGGGATTCGGACACCCTACTTTTCAGCCGACGAGCTAATGAATCGCCACGTAACTTTAAGCTATTCACACTGATGTTTAAATAGATTAAGAGAATAATTCCCCTCAGTCACATTAATAACGTTAACCACGTTAAAACATGATAACATTAAAACTGAAGTGTTTCCAAATAATAAGCTTCCATCTTCAAACACGCAGTAGTGCAAGAACTGAAACAGCACAATTAATAAGTTACAAATCATTTCTGTAAAAACAGGAAGGCTTTCATGTTAAGCTGCCTTCCTTTGCCTTCCTTGCTCTTATGACACCATCTTTCTGGTGAGCATGCAGCATTCTAGACAGTATTTATCATGCCTTCGGGCATGTGAAAATCTTTTATTTGGAAGCCGTGACAAATTATTCCTATCTTGGTCACTGCACCGTTCAGTTCTCTGTATGGTCATAAGGAAGAAGGTGTCCGACGAGGGGACTGACGAGGAAGGCAAACGAAGTTTCAGTTCATGCAAATTTCTATCAGAATGTATGTTGATGATGTGCTGAGACCTCTACAGAAATAAATAAAGATTTGCACGCATAACTTAAGTCAAATTACAGCAACCTTAGTTGATGACAGCGATACCCTTCAAAAAGCCATTATCAATGAAATAACGTTACGATTTCGACCCTAAAAACCAAACTTACAGCTGTTAAAGGTCAAGACCGACACTGAAGCACAACACAGCGTCTTTCACAAACGAAAAAGACATAGCGAAAAAAAGAGCATTGAAAAATGCAGGTGTAGTGATTGGACTGGACAAAGAACACTGCATTAAAAGATGAGGAACGAAATAATAAAATTCTATAAGACAGCTGCAATGGCAGAAACAGTTTATTTCAGTGAGACTTGGACAATAACAACCAGAAACGAACTCAGGATACGAGCAGTCGAAATGAGGCTTTTAAGACTATCTGATATGATAAGACATATGACAGTGAAATAAGAAATAGGACATAAAAGGATATCTGTGTAAATAAGGTATGCAGAAATAAATATCGTGCCAGAAGAATGACTGGACCCAGAATGCCCAAAACAACATGGAAAAAAATCAACAAGTATACCTAGAAAGAGTAAAGAAGAGAGATGGAAAGGATTCACTGACAACAGAGGAGCTGCACCAAAGGACGTAACAGTCAAATGCCTAATCCGTGAAGAGAGAACTAGACGAAGGAGGATTTTCACCTACATTATTTGTGTAGTGTCCTTGTTTAATTTAGCTAACAGTGGAACGTTGTTTTATTCATTACAGTTCCCTTGACGACCGCCTCTAAAGAGAGCACGGAGCTTTAAGCACACAGACACATTACTTTAGTCAGCAGAACTTAACTTTACATTCCTTCGCTAACTTCAAGTATTCTCAGCTTTTATGGCTGCTGCACGACAATATTGTCATTATTAAACCTATGCTGTAGCTGACTTATCCACTAACATTTCACGGATTCGTAGTTATACACTGAAGTAGGTGTTCTGTTCAGCATCTCTTCAGTGCCCACTATCCTTGTGATGGTTTTGCTTTCGATGAAAGGAAGTATAGGGAAAAAAAATAGTTTTTCATCTGAGGAAAGGTGTTGCCTTATATCGGTGACAAAAATGAACAAAAGAAAGGTCTGAAAGCCATATACAAACCTTCTCGTAACCATTATTTACTGTACTCTTTAACACGATAAGTTGTTGACATAATGCGCAACTCTGTGCTGACTTCTTCATATCCTAAGAGCTGAAAAGGAATAGGAAATTCCAGCTTCTAACTTTCATATTCCTTTATATAAAATATAGTTGTTTACATAGGGATTTTAAATGGGAAATATTTATGGCGTCTTCGAGCTGCATAATATTTATAAGCGAATTTGATTATGAATATTTAATTAATTACAGTCAACATTCGTATATGTTCCAGCACCGATAACAATATACCAACACCATTACCCCTCCGTTAAATACAAGGAAAATGAGATTATACCCAGCAGATTTGTATATTGTAAACTTCTTTGATACCGCGTTTTCCTCGTCAAAAGAAAGACAGTTATCCGCAGGGCACAGCGCGTGATTCCAGTGTTTTGGAAATAGCCGCTATAGGTGGAAAAATAGACTTAGGCTGAGTTTTAAAAATAACGAAGCATGTTTGACATTCTCTATGTCTGTAGATAATGCGGTAGTGAATGACGCAATAGACAGTTCAGTTAAAGATGCGTGGAAGTTATTAAAATGCAATGAAAGTTGGACAGACAGATAGATATAGGTACGAGCAGGGTAACTGGAAGGAACATTCGGCAACTGAAGAAATATTTCAATTAATGTATGAAAGATGGAAGTTAAAAGTGTTCAGGAACAGGCATGAATATAGCAATATAACTAACTTCGGAATTGTGTAAATAGGAAGTGCAGGGAAGACAAAGTGAAATGGCTGCAACTAAAATGTGAAGAAATAAAAAAAATATATAGTCGCTGGAACGATCCATGTGGCACCTAGACAAGTCGAAACAACGTTCAGTGATATCAAAGCGTATACGAGAGTCGTCCAGAAAGTAAGTTCCGATCGGTCTCGAAATGGAAACCACTGGGAAAATCCTGTAAAGCTTTGCACAGTGTGTTGGGCAGTGTTTCTAGTGTGCCCGTCGATCATGTCGCGTCTCTCTTTCCAATTTTGAGTGAACAGTGGGCACATAAAGATGCGTAGGGAATAACGTCTCCCGCCAAGTTTGAGGACTTGGTTAGACATTTCACCTGTATCATGCAGCCCACATAACACAACTGTTGAGCAGTTCCTTCTTCATGCCAATTCTTGGCCACACACTACAGGGCAATGAAGACGCTCCTACGGTGTTTCCGATGAGAAGTTTTTGATCACCCACAATACAGTTTGTAAGTGGCTCCCCCTGAGTCTCATCTTTGCTCACAAAACCGCTAGCTATGAAGACAAAATTTTTCCACAGACGAGCTGCAGACTAGTGCAGATAACTGGCTGAAAGCACAGGCGGCTGCTTTCTATGACGAGGACATTGGAAAGTTGATACAACACTACAACAAAACTCGAAGTTGGAGCGGCAACTATGTAGAGAAGCAGGTGGAAGTTGTACCTAACTGTTGCAAATAAAACATTTTTGCCTTTCACTGCGGTTTCCAATTCGCGACCGATCGAAAATTACTGTCTGGACAACTCTCGTATTAGGAGTCCTAGAGGAATTCAACTGTTATCAGCAAAGAAGAGAGTGCTAATTTGCATCTACATCATTACTTTACAGTTCACCATTAGTGCCTGGCAGAGAGGTCAAAGAACAACCTCCAAGCTCTTTCTTCACCTTTCCACTCTCTAAAGGTGCGCGGGGAATAAGAGCATTTAACCTTTTTGTGCGAGCTTTGATACCTCTTATTTTATCACGATGATCATTTCTCCTTATGTAAGTGGGTGCCAACAGAATAATTTCGTAATCGGAGGAAAAAAATTTGAAATTTTACGAAAAGATCCTGCCGCAACGAAAAACACATTTGCTTTAATAATTGCCACCCCAATACGTGGAAAAAGCACGTTGAAGGTCTCTACGCAGGGAGGATCCGTCTCACCACTTGACTGAAGAGGAAATGGGAGTCGATGAGGGTGACAGATCGTACTCACTTCTAGAATAAAAGTTTAATTGAGCTTTGGAAGATTTGTGATCAGTTGCGACGGAAGGCCAAAATAAATTTTACTTAAGAATTTCTGAAATGGTGAGCGGGTTGGGTGGCAGGGTGGCAATGGGACTGGGGTCAAATAAACGACTATTCGAGGTGGTTTGTTGAATACATTAGTCAAGAGACATACTTTCAGACTTTCAGGAAAAAGAATGTCATCAATACAGCCCCGAAAATAAAAAGCGCAGATGAATTCAAAAACTACCGCAAGATAGTCCTTACAGCTCATGCAGCCAAGTTACTAACAAGAATACTACACAGAAGAATGAAAAATAAGATCAATAATCTCTTAGATGATGATAAATTTAAACTTAACTAAGTAAACGCCACCTGAGCAGCGATTCAGATATTGATCTTGATAATAGAAGAAAATAATTGAAGATGTGTTCTTTAGATTTACTGATACTGAAAAACAGTTCGAGAAAGTAAACTGATGCGAGATGATCGAACTTCTCAGGAAAATACGTGTGACCTACATTGAAAGACCAAACAATATACATATAAGAACCAAAAGGTAAGAATAAGGATGGAAAGAAAGATCAAAGTACTCAGATTGAAAAGGGTGAAAGACAAAAGTGCACACATTCGCCCCTGTACTTGGAAGAAGCAATGATGAATTTAAAAGAATGGTTGAGGAGTCCGATTAAAACTCATGGTAAAACGTATGGTTTTCAGTTCCTAACACAGATTGGAGACAAGGGCTCTAATATTTTACACACAGTTAAAAAATTCTTAATAAAATCTTTTGATAGTCTACATCAAAAGGAAGTAGCATTAAGTGAAGAGTAGTTTGAACCGAAGGAATTAGCATTAAGTAATGAGGAGTTTGAAGTCAGATGACCATGAGCAAAAGATCGAAAATCAAAGAATGGATGAAGTTATACGAGTTGATTCGTGAAATGTCGGAAGTTTGAACCTGATAGGGAAGCTAAAATATCTGGAAAAGAAAACGTTAAGGTCCATTATAGATATAGTTGTGTGTCAGTGAAGTGAAATGGAAAAAAAAATACAAGGATTTCTGGTCAGACGAATATAGAGTAACACCAAAAACAGGAAAAAGAGGTATAACAGGACTAGGATTCGTTATGAATGGGAAGGCAGGGCAGCGAGTGAGTTACTGTGAATAGTTCAGTGACAGGGTTGTTCTCATCGGAACTGACAGGAAACCAACACCGGCAACTGTAGTTCACGTGTACACGCCGACGTCGCAACCAGAAGGTGAACAGATAGAGACAGTATATAAGGATACTGAACGTGTATTTGAGTACGTAAACGGTGATGAAAATCTAATAATAATGGGGGATTGGAATGCGTTTGTAGGTTTAGGAGTGAAATAACAGGATACGGCAGAATATGGCCTTGGTACTAGGAATGAGACAAGAGGGAGATTAATTCAGTTCTTCAACATTTTTTAGCCTGTAAGAGCAAATTGTCTGTGAAGCACCGTAAGAGGAGGAAGTATGCAAGGAAAAAGCCGGGAGATACAGGAAGATTTCAAATGGATTTCATCGTGGTCGGGCAGAGATTACAGAATAAGATTTAGGATTGTATGACGTACACAGTAGCAGAGATAGACCCAGATAACAATTTAGTAATGATGAAGAGCAGGCAGAGGTTTAAGAGACTAGTCAGGGAGAATCAATGCACAAAGACGAGAGATACGGAAGTCTAAGGAATGAAAGGATGCTTTTGAAGTTGTCCAAGGCTAAAGATACTGTGTTATGGAATAGCTCAGTAGGCACTTCAGTTGAAGAGGAACAGGCACATCTAAAAAGGGAAATCGCAGAATCTGGAAAGAGAAATGTAAGTACAAAGAAGGTAACTGCGAAGAATCCACTGGTAACAAAAGAAATACTTGAGCTGTTCGATGAAAGAAGGAAGCATAAAAATGTTCAGGGTAATTCAGTAATACAGAAATAAAAATCACTTTGAAATGAAAGAAATGGGTAGCACTGGGAAGCTTAATGTCTTAGCACACGTATTATCTTACTGTTCCTTGTTCTCATCAGAGTATTTGTTATGCTCCTGTCTTCTTCGATTCTAAGAACCTCTTGATTCCCTCTATTGACAGTCCACCGAATTTCCAACAATCTTTTGCAGCACCACATCTCAAGCGCTTCTTTTCTCTTCTATCTCAGCTTGCCCATTCCATTATTCACCGCCATACAATGCTATGGTCTGAACGTAATTTCTCACAACTTTGTTCCTAAAAGAGAGACCTATGTTCGATACTAGCAGACTTCTTTCATCCAGAAATGTACTTTTTGCCTGTGCTAGTCTACTCTTTATATCCTCCCTACTTCATCAGCCATGTGTTATTTTGCTTAGAAGTTAGCAGAATCCCTTCACTTCTTTTAGTTTGTTGTCATCAATTTCGATGTTAAGATTATCGTTAATCTCATTTTTCCTACTCATCTCTATTATCGTCTTTCTGTTGTCTGGTCTCAATGAACATTCCATTCTCACTGCATTGCACATTCCTTTCAACAATTACTGTCGTTGCTCTTCAATTTTACTATGATAGCAATGATATCAGTGAATCTTTTAACTGATATCCTGTCACCCTTAATTCTAATCACACTCTTGAACATCTCTTTTATTTTCGTGATTGTTTCTTCGACGTATAGATTGAACAGTAGTTGCAAAAGGCTGCACCTCTGTCGTACCTCCTTAATCGGAATATTTCGTTCCCTATTTCCTATTGTTATTAGTAGTTCTTGGTTCGTGTACACATTGTCCTGTCTTTCCCTACAGCTTTCACCGATTTTCCTGACGTCTTGAACATTTCGCACGAGTTTACACTGGCGAATGTCTTTTTCTAAATTATATGGACGTGTCTTGATTTTCCTTAAGTTCTGCGTCCATTATGAATTGCGACGTCAGAACTGCCTCTCTGGTGCCCTTACCCTACAGAAGTCAAACTGAGGATCATCTACATATTCTCAATTTTGTTTTCCATTAGTCTGTATATTATTATTTTCACCAAATTAGGCGTATGAGCCCTTAAGCTGATAGACCGATAGTTTCCGCACTTACATAACCTTGCTATTTCAGAATGTTGTGGATGACTTTTTTCCGAAAGTCTCATGGTACATCTCCGCCTCACAAATGCTGCTCACTAACATGCCATTTACCCAACTGATTTCAGCAATTCTGAAGGAACACTAGCTGCCCCTTCTGCCTTAGATGATGGTAGGTCTTCCGAAGCTCCATTAAATTCTAACTCTAATCCTGCATCCCCATTGCCTCCGATGTCAACTCAAATCTAATCCACAGTCTGATGAAGACGAGTACTTCCCCGTCGAAGAGGCCTTTAGTGCATTCTTTCCGTCTATCCAATGTCTTTTATACTCTTTACTGTGGAATTTCGGCTACATCTTAATATTCACCCACTTACTATTAATTTCACGAAGGTTATTTTGATTTTTATATATTTGGAGCCTGTCCTTACGACGACCATTCCATTTTTTATTTCTTCTTTTTTTTTGTTCCTACAGTCATTTCGACTTTTCTTTCCTACACTTACTGTCAATTCATTCTTATGTGATACTTAACTTCCCCTTAGCATTTTTGTAATTACTTCTTTCATCGTTCACTTGAAGTACTTAGTCTGTCTCTCAGGGCTTCTTCATTGTTATCCTTCTTGCAACTTTTTTTGTCGATCCAACTTCGATCGTTGTTGCTTCTGGCGATGTCCATTCATTTTCAACTGCACTGATCACTGTGATCTCCATTATATATGCTGAATGTGCTTTTGCCGTTAAGTGCCCTTATATGGGGCATCACTTTTGGTTCCAGCGTACTACCCAGGATGCATAATATCAAACTCTGGTAACCAAAAGAGTGAGGAAATACCCCTAATGAGCATGTAAATTAATTTAAAACAAGGATTATGTGATGCAAATTCTGTGAGGCAACACAAACGGGTTATTTAAATAAATATTAATAGGAGTGGCCCAATTAAGCAAGAAATAAATGGATAACAGTACACTTACATGGAGATATTAATGGGTTGCTGAGGTTTAACCTGGCAAAGATGGTTGGGGAGTACGAGGCACGGTCACCTTACTAATTCGTGAACAAGACTAGTGACAGCGTAATTTGGTAGTTAAAGGCAGTGAGGACACACGAAGATAGAACCGAATGCATAAGAAGCCAAAATGTTCATTGACAGCTAGAAGCTGGATATATGACTTTACATATGTTTATTTGGCTCCTGAAAGTGTGAATTAAGTTCCGTCTGAACAACACTGGCTGTTGCGCTGATGACCCACCATACCAAAGCGAGCTGAGCACGAATGAGGTAGCTGGTGCCAGCAGCGCCTGGTGACTATGATTTCAGCCGTCTCTTTGTTGTTAGGACTTAAGTACATACATCATTCTAGTGGTAGAAAGACTCATGTCATCAGTCATATCTCCTGTCCTTAAATAAAGTTTTAACTCTCCAAAAATCTAGAGTGAAGTCATTCCTCTGCATAGGCCTACAGTGAAGTGTTTAGTCTCCAAAAGCCTAGACCGCAGTGTTTACATTACGGAGGCCCACTGGCTGCTCCGAATCTTTGCTGTGTTTTGTCGGTGCAGGAATACGCTGGCCATTGTTGGCAAAGGTGCTGAGCGCCAACCAGTAGGACTCAAGTGAAGACGTTAAAGAATATCTTTCTCTCGTAGATTTTCTCTTTGTTAAAGCAACTACGCTCTTAAGAATGGAGGAAAGCGGAAAGCTCTCTCACTCCACGGCGGAATTCTTAAAAGTGTCTA
This sequence comes from Schistocerca cancellata, assembly GCF_023864275.1. Classification (NCBI taxonomy): domain Eukaryota; kingdom Metazoa; phylum Arthropoda; class Insecta; order Orthoptera; family Acrididae; genus Schistocerca; species Schistocerca cancellata. The sequence continues at coordinate 311,866,571 of NC_064628.1, read as the reverse complement.
TCCAATGCCCTGCAAGCAGACATAGTACGAAAATGCGGGCTCCTCAGAAAATGACCGTATTAGCCAGTCTGAAGGTTAGATTCTGAAAGTTTACACCTAATCTTATTCCGAGGTATCATAACGAAATATGACACAGCCTGAGGAAACCCACACCTGGGTCATCTCGTATCTTGTTGCCAGCTTTCTGTGAAGAATCCCACTTTTATTTTTTTTTTTCAGCACGAAGAATGGGCGTCCGTGGTATCTCCTGGAGAATGAACTTGGGAAGAGGATTACCACTGGCAAAGGCTCAAATATTTTTATAAAGGCAAATCCCTCTTAAAAGGTCGCTTATCTTGTGCTCCGACTTTCACGCTTCCAGATCTTCAAAATTTTTACCGTACTACAAAGAAAAAGTAGAAAAAGCTGTAAGTAGGCTGTTTATATTTTCTTATTGGCAACGTTACGTAGTGCTCTATATGAAAATCACTGGCTGTGCTGTGTGCAGCCTGTGGCTAGTTTGCATTGTTGTCTGCCATTGTAGTGTTAGGCGTAGCGTTGCGCAGTTAGAGATGAGCTGCCAGCAATGGTGGATGTGTGGAAGGAGATGGCGGAGTTTTGATAATTTGTAATACTGGATGTCAATTATGAATATTATGGTAAATACATTGTTTGTTCTCTATTAAAATCTTTCATTTGCTAACTATCCCTATCAGTAGTTAGTGCCTTCAGTAGTTTGAATCTTTTATTTGGCTGGCAGTAGTGGCGCTCGCTGTATTGCAGTAGTTCGAGTAATGAAGATTTTTGTGAGGTAAGTTATTTGTGAAAGGTATAGTTTAATGTTACTCAGGGCCATTCTTTTGCAGGGATCTTTGATAGTCAGATTGCATTGCGCTAAATAATATTGTGTGTCAGGTTAAGCATAGTCTTGTATAAATTGTTGAAAGGGGACGTTTCATATGGCGACACTGCCAGGATACCTCACTGGAATCTTCTGATTTTTTCTTGTAGTTTGTGTATTTAGTGTAGCTTTTGTTTATTGCTAGTGCGTAATTGTAGAGAGAATCTCCTTTGTAGTTGCAGTCTTTCATTGTTGTACTGTAAAACAGTTGTGGCATGCACGTAGATTTGCACCAAGTATTTCGCAGCTGCAATTAACTAGATATTATTTTCAGTGCTATGTTAATGTGTTCTCTTATTTTTGCTCTTCAAATTGTGTTTTTCTGTGTTACCGTGTGAAATATTGTCACAATGATGGCGTGTGAAAAACGTAACACTAGGCTCCAAATTAAACTGAGAAATAATAGTGACGACGAGCGTAGCTTATCAGCACCACAGTGTAGTGAATTAACAGGCGTTCTTAGTAGTAATTTGGTAATTGTGCATAGGGAAATGGAGCGGGTGGTAAATAATGGTGTAGACAGTGAAACAGGTTGTGAACAGGGAAGCATTATCGATCGATCGGTTGGCAACAGCTCGCCTCAGGAATCCGATATGACAGGACACAATTTTACAAATACTGTAGATTCAGGTTTTGCGTCCTCACCGTTTTCTCAAATAAGTCAAGACACATTTTCAGCTTGTCAAAATGTGAATGTTGCCGGTGCAAATGCACTGCCGAAAAGAGTAGAGGAACAGATTCCAGACACTAATGCATTGTTATTACAACTAATGCAACAAATGGAACAAAATGAGAGACAAACACAGCAACAGTTAGACACAATGGGACAAAATCTTCAAAAGTTAGACACAATGGAACAAAATCAGAGACAAACACAGCAAAAGCTGCAAAAGTTAGACACAATGGAACAACGCCAGAGACAAACACAGCAACAGTTAGACACAATGGAACAAAATCTTCGGAAGTTAGACACCACACTTGAACAAACACGTGAAGATTTAACTACTGAGTTACATAACATTGAATCGAAATGTCAAAAAGTCTGTAATGACGTAAAAACACAAATTTGTGAGCATTTTCAGCCTATTTTTTCGCGCCATGAAAATGCATTACATAATCACGAAGCAGCCATAAAAGAACTGCAAATTATTGTTCATGAAAATCATGAGACCTTGCAAGCTAAAATGGACTCAGTTGCATCTACCGATTCGGTTACGCAACTTGCAAAAACTCAGGAAAACTTAAAGGACACAGTAGATACTCTGAAAATTGGTTCAGAAAGACACATGGAGGAAATTAGTTCATTATCAGAGTAAGTAGTTGAACTTTCGGATCAGCTAAATAATTTAGCTGCAAAGGTAGATGATAATCTGAATGACACAAAACCGGTAGTCTTTAATGACACAGAAGAGTGCGAACAAATTAGGAAACTGAAACAAAATCTGAATCAAATTAATACACAACACCTAAGAGAAATCCGGGAAGTACAAGATCAGCTGACACAGGTAATACAAGAATTACATATTTCAGAGGACACTCGCGCTCCAACGCAGGAAGAGGAACTTAGAAATACGGAAAAGCCACAAAATAATAGCACAGGGCATTTCGGTAATTATGAAAGGAATTGGCAAGGTGCACCGAATTTTGAGATGGAACGACGTAACAATGACCGACATGCGACTCGCCGACATGATGATTTTGATTATAAGCCCGTTAATTACTACATGTAAATTCAAAACGTTTAAGAACTCTGCCAACGACATTCATCCACAAGCATGGCTCCATCAATTCTCTCATTGTTTTCCTCCCAACTGGTCATTGGAGCACAGGTTAGAATTTATGTGTGGCTACTTGGAGAATGAACCAGCTGTAAGAATGCGATCGGTCATTCACGATTGCCACAGTGAAGGAGAATTTTACCATGCCTTCCTCTCAGCATATTGGTCTCAAGCCACACAAGACCGAGTAAAACATGGCATCATAATGATGAAACATTTCGAACAATCTGAATTTTCCAGTCTTGTGAAATATTTTGAAGACATGTTGCACAAGAATCAGTACCTGTCAAACCCATACAGCCCCTCAGAACTCATCCGCATTTGCTTAATCAAACTGCCTGAACATTTACGACATATTATTTTAGCAGGACGTTGCAAAGACGACATTGAAGCTTTTCAGGGACTGTTACAAGAATTAGAAATTGACACAGACAGTCGCGGGATGCGAAAACAGGAAAACAATCACTACAGGTCACATCCGTCACAATTCCGTGACGACAGAAACGGTAACTGGACGTGACAAGGCTATTCTCACCACACAAATCGTGACCAAAATAGACACCACCTGTATGACAACCGTTGGCAGAGTAGTAATAATTACAGGGAAAGATCACCTCTCTGCAATAATGACTATCACAGAGATAATCAGAGAAACAGACAATATGGGAACCAAAACAATTATTATCAAGGGAGACAGAATAACTTTAGACGCAACGGTCCAGCGCGCAGTTACGACTCAGGGAGAAATTCTCCACCACATGACCGACAAACAAGAAACTATGTAAACTACCGACAAAATGACAGACGTGAATTTCATCAGAACTGGCGGGGTTCTAACAGAGCAGAGCCCTCTCGGCAAGGCGAATTTGTAGAAGTTAGGCCTCCAAATACCAGTAAGGGCGCGCGCCAACAAAGAAACAGACAATGACTCGCACCGCAGGCAGCCACCTGCGCTCGCTGGCTCAGGGAAAAATAACATTGACGCTAACCTTGAGCAAAATTCCAGTATCCTTTACGGACGAATACCGCATGATAATTGCATTCAAGTTGAAATTCTGCGTACTAGGAAGAGTAAAGGTTTACACCACATTTCACATGTAAAACCGTTTATTGACAGATAAACTGCTTTTTAACTTAGTCTTTGCAATTTTCACTTCACACTACTTGTACAATTTGTCACACTGAGAAACTGTTAACATGCAACAATGTTATGAAGTTCAATATCCACTCAAGAACCAAGAGAACTTATTTAAACAGAAATTACGAATGCATTGTTATTGCGAACAGACGACACAGTGTTATTGTGTGTGTACATTCTTGCTTGTTAGTTGCACGATTACGTAACGACTATAAGGCTCACATTCCTAGAACATTTACCAGTACTGCTAATGAGATTTTAATGCAACATTTTGGTGTACTTGAAAATACATTCTGAATTAAAGTACTTTCTGAGAGATACCAGATGACGCAGTGGTTAGTTTATGTGACAGCTACAAGATTATATCACGACGTTACTAATGAGGGATAATTTACAATGTTGCTTTTGCGGTGTATCTGTTTTATATCTGCACAGTTTTTCTGAATTCTTCTGGAAAGCAAAACATGTTTTAGTAGTAACTTTTGTGGTATAGCTACAATGAGACAGCCTTTTCCGTAGCACAACATTAAGCGTAATAACTAAGAAATCTATACGCAAAGCATTTCACTTTTGTTTATCATGAGGTAAGTACATTGGCTTCTGCTGAACTTAGCTTTCGGAGGACGATAACTACGACATTCCCACAGAGATTATCTTACAACAAGACGCACAGTTTAGCGCTACAGTACACGTATTTGAGTGATTAATTTTGTACTTAAAACATTTATTTTTAAAGATTTTTGAATTACAAAGAAAGTTTTCCGTGATACATTTCATTCCATTGCTGTAATCTGTAACACCTGAGGGTATAATTACATTAATCCTCAGGGGGGTACACGCCTACTTTGTGTACCATGTGTTTGACAAGCACAAGGAGCCCTAGCTAATATGGTATTTGCTTATACAACTTTACACATCGGTACCATATTTCTCTAACACACATAATTACACAGCTATCTGATCATTTAACTGAGAGAGACAAACATTTCTTTTTACTACATCAGTGACAGATGTTTACGTAATTACACTGTTGGATAACTTCACACTTACAAAATTGTATTTTGTCTGTACTGTGTGAACTCTTCATATTTTTTCGGAACCATTGTGATACAATGAGAGCTTTGAATGATGTATTTGGTATGAGATCATGGTTTTTAAAGTACGTTTGAGGTAGATGACACTATTGAAATGAGCAGAGAATCTTTTTATGGTTTGAAATTATTGCAGAAAGATACGACTATTTTAGATTTGACTGAGGTGTTATGATGTTATTTTTACGACGATGATGTGTATTATGCTCTTGAGGTATGTTTATGATCAATAAGCTGATGCTATATGAGGAATTTGATTATGCTATGTATTTATTATGATGAAATATTGTAGTGACGTTGCAAGATTGACGTGTCGACGAATATATATATATATATATATATGTGTGTGTGTGTAATAAGGTAAGGAGTAATGAATAGCAGTTAGGAACTCTGACTTGTGAATAAGGATGTTGGAACCAAGAATCGTCCTTTAAGAATTATGAAATGTGTGTAAATGCGCGAATGTATCACAATGCCAAAGAAAACTTTTTGGACACTGTTATATTCATTGGATTTTGTTTCTACACATTTGCAACGTAAATTCTCGACCTGTGAAATTTTTATATGAGACTGTCACTGTAGCGGAAACTGCTGTCGTAAATATTTCTGTAAGAAAGTTAAGTGACCACCTGCATATAATGCGTCGTGGGCACCCAGGTGTGTCAGACGCCTGGAGAACAAGACATTAGTGTGAGTGCCTCGTCAGAAGCACAGGTAGAAAAAAAGAAAGGGGAGGCCATTGTCCGCGCTACTGACATTTCCTTGTTGAAAGCATACTGTGGAGCTCATAATTTATGATATTTACTGAAATGCCTAATGAAACGATGAGAAACATTTCACAGCTATTGTCTTGCTAGTTGAGAAAAATGCCATATGGCTTGCTTTATGTATTTATTTACACATTTTGTTTAATATCAAGTTTCTAGCTGCACTGCAGCATTGGTTTAAATAAAATTTAATATATGTACTAATATAGTTATTTTATGTCTACAGATCCAGTCAATAAGAAATTTATGATCTACTTCCAAGAAAACGAGGGCACATAAATAGACATTTCCCTTCACAGGAATTGCATAAATAATTTCTTTACGATTTGGTAACTTATCTGCTAGTGTAAGTTCTCGTGATGCATCACTCTAGTGTTAAGATGTGACATAGGTATTAGACATGTACATTTTAGTGTAATATTTTTTCTGCTTGAGCTTTGTCATGTATAGATATAAGTTTCATATTTTTTATATTTGCTGCTGCTGTTTGACAGGCATAGTGTTACTGAATTTGACTTTGTGTTACTCTTCTAAGCTAGTTTTTCTTGTTTCCTGCACAGTGCCTTATATTAGTTGTAATTTATGCTGCTTGCTTTGACATTTCTATTTCTTGTCATTGATGTTTGTATTAATTGTTTTATATGATGCTGCATTGCCTCGTCCCTTAGTTTAGCATTTGAGCTCAGTAGATTTAAGTTAGCTTAAGAGGGGTAGACTATATAAGAAACTGACTATGGAGAATAGGTAAAGAATGCATTGCGAAGTTATATGAAAAAGATTTGGGCCCAAATGAGTATTGTACAATCAGAAATAATTATTTTGAAAGAAATATGAATAGAATACAGGAAGGAGGTATAGATAGGACTTTTTGGGAATAATGATGAATGAAGGGAGATCTCCAAGAAGCAAAGAAAGTTTTGTTTGCAAAATACTGCAGTAAAACAAACCCTGTCCTTTCCTTTTGTGCTATCCCACTATGTGTTTGTGTACCCTTGTGTATTTGTTTTCTTCCTGTCTCTGTGTAGTTTCATAGAATTTTTTCTAATTTTAATGTTAAGCTACATTCACTATGATGAGGAATACTGTTATCCTCGAATATAATTGGCATTAATAATATGTTATTTACTTTGTAAAGATGTTAGACATTATTTATTCTGTTTTGTTTTAATGCTCATGTGTGAAGTTGATGTTTCGAAAGTGATTCTGATCTTTTATTTTTGTACTCATGTCATAATTCCTGTAACACTGATGTATATGTTGTAAAGCCTGTACTACAAAATGTTATCTGTAATGTTATGTTTTTAATTATGTATTTTGTACCTGAAGACGTTAAAGAATATCTTTCTCTCGTAGATTTTCTCTTTGTTAAAGCAACTACGCTCTTAAGAATGGAGGAAAGCGGAAAGCTCTCTCTCTGCCACGGCGGAATTCTTAAAAGTGTCTATCCAATGCCCTGCAAGCAGACATAGTACGAAAATGCGGGCTCCTCAGAAAATGACCGTATTAGCCAGTCTGAAGGTTAGATTCTGAAAGTTTACACCTAATCTTATTCCGAGGTATCATAACGAAATATGACACAGCCTGAGGAAACCCACACCTGGGTCATCTCGTATCTTGTTGCCAGCTTTCTGTGAAGAATCCCACTTTTATTTTTTTTTTCAGCACGAAGAATGGGCGTCCGTGGTATCTCCTGGAGAATGAACTTGGGAAGAGGATCACCACTGGCAAAGGCTCAAATATTTTTATAAAGGCAAATCCCTCTTAAAAGTCCTCTTATCTTGTGCTCCGACTTTCACGCTTCCAGCTCTTCAAAATTTTTACCGTACTACAAAGAAAAAGTAGAAAAAGCAAACAGAGAAACGACAACTGCCATTGGCAATACTAATCCGGATCTGCAATTACAGAATAGTGTAACTACATGCCCAGTTGATCAAGGAAATTTGCTTACCATCCTCTGAAATATGTTACTGAATAACTTCAGAGAAAATGGCCGCGTCACACTTAGTGTCTTCATAAATGTGTGGATGATAGTTTATGGAAGTGTGATGGTCTCAGAGATGCTATATACCCCACGGCCACGAAGCAGAATTCGTATTCGGCACTGCCGGCGAGAGTGCGGAAGGCGTCTGATTCGCTCGCCGCCAACGCAGCCGCTAGCCGAGTGGTGTCAGGTGAACGCTGCCAACACGGCCTTGCCCTCTCTTGCTTCAGCCCTGGAGAGTAGTACAGTTCCGTGATTTTGTATGAGGAGCACTGCCTGTACAGAAACACGACCAGGACTACTAGACCACTAAGGCGCTACAGTCTGGAACCGCGCGACCACAACGGTCGCAGGTTCGAATCCTGCCTCGGGCATGGATGTGTGTGATGTCCTTAGGTTATTTAGGTTTAAGTTGTTCTAAGTTCTCGAGGACTGATGACCTCAGAAGTTAAGTCCGATAGTGCTCAGATACATTTGAACCATTTTTGAACTAGACCACTATTGCTGTAATAGTGTTTTCATAATGCGGGGGCAAAGTCATAACATATTTCTTTAAACTTAGTACCGCCATTAGATTGTTGTTTATTTACGTGTTACATTTACACTTATTGTGTAAGTGTAAATGTGACACTGTAAATAAACAACAGTCTAATGGCGGTACTGACTTCAAAGAGGCATTATTGCTGTGTAAGTGTTCTCAGGTGTAAGCGTAATGCTAGTGCTCTGCTCATCGCTTCTGTATTTCTTGCTGTCCTTAGGTTACTTAGGTTTAAGTAGTTCTAATTTAAAGGGGACTGATGACCATAGATTTTAAGTCCCATAGTGCTCAGAGCCATTTGAACCTTTTTTTTTTTTGTATTTCTTGTCATAAATAAATAAGTGTAGATACTAAAGATTTTAGCGACGAGGCTGTTTTCTTTCTATGATAATTCCGTATATACGATGGTTCGGGTTGGTTCAGATGTTACATCAGCTTACTCGGCAGCAACCGCAGTCTGTAGAACAACAATGGCTATCTGACCAACAACAATAGCTAATGACCCGCTTCATCAGTTTGTTACTAATACGCAAGGGGCCAAGGGCACCGTAACAACCTTCTGTACGCCCGACCACTGTCCCTGCTTTTCCACCGCTTCAAGAAGCTTCAAATGGTTCACATAGCACTAAGCACTACGGGACTTCTAGTGCCCTGCTTATCGCTTCTGTATTTCTTGCTGTCCTTAGGTTACTTAGGTTTATGTAGTTCTAAGTTCTAGGGGACTGATGACTTCTAAGGTCATCAGTCCCCTAGACTTAGAACTACGTAAACCTAACTGACCTAAGGATATCACACACAACCATGCCCCAGGCAGGATTCAAACTTGCGACCGTAGCAGCAGCGCGGTTCCAGATTGAAGCGCCTAGAACCGCTCGGCCGCAGCGACCGGCCTATGTTAGCCACTGGGGTATGTATCCAGCTGTATTAGTAAGCCCACGAAGGCATTTCTTTTCGGTGGGATTGTACCCGTACCGAAGAAATACTAGTTAATTTAGCGTGAGGTGAGAGTGTTTCGAAATTTGATGGCTGCGAGAATACCTGTTGGTTCGTCTCTATTTCACCTCTAGAGATAATGTCGTCATTATCACCAACTTATGGGCCGGCCGGTGTGGCCGAGCGGTTCTAGGCGCTACAGTCTGGAACCGCCCGACCGCTACGGTCGCAGGTTCGAATCCTGCCTCAGGCATGGATGTGTGTGATGTTCTTAGGTTAGTTAGGTTTAAGTAGTTCTAAGTTCTAGGGGACTGATGACCTCATAAGTTGAGTCCCATAGTGCTCAGAGCCATTTGAGCCAACCAGTTTCTGGTTACACCTTTATACGTGCTTCCATCTCGGTACTGCGAACAGTCCCGCCATTTTTTAGAGATATTTAAAAAAATCCGACGCAGGATATTCGGTGCTACGTGAACTATCTTGATGACATATCGTTACGGTTACCTCAAGGCAGTAAAGTCTTGCTAACGCCCGAATGATGTTCACTAAATTGTAAGTGGCGAGACTTAAGTGTAGTCTGAAGAACTCGAATTCGTTTTTGACAGATACCGAATATGTGGTACACCTTCTCTGAAGGACGGCGTCAGACCTACAGAACACCTTGTGGTGACTATTGACAATCTACCTAACCAGGGTATCCTGAAGAAACTCCTGTCGTTTCCGGATAAAGTCAGTTACTACTCACAATGTCTTCCCAATGCGGCAGATATCATTCATCCATCAACCATAAAGCGATAGAGCGTTCACTCGCAGAAAGTCGCTGCTCAAGCCATCGCCATGCCTCGGTAGTCTTACGCCAGATAAGCAGCTTGTCCTTGCCCCAGGGGCATCCCAATACGGAGATTGAGTATTTTCATCTCTGAAATACCTACCACGAATGCCTCCCAGGCGTTGACAGTTGTTCAGTGCAATTACTCTCAAATACAAAAGGAATCTTTGCTCACTGCGTACACAGTCCAGAAGTTCCCTGATTTCTTCTACGTCAAAAAATTCCATTTCATCACCGACTAGAAGCCACTTGTGTGACTTTTCGGCCTATCAAAGATTCTCGTCCACTCTGCAACTATTTCGTCCTCCACATCGGCTGGCCTTAGCAGCAAGTCGGACAACCCCCTTGTCACTCTGGTACTGCAGGCTGGCACCTTGCTCTCCTACACTGTATGTTGAAACTGCATGAAGGTCCCTGCTTAGCGTCTTGCCTATTGGTTTGGAATTCCGTCGGCAAGAGTTTCAGAAGGTCGGTCTTGAGTGCTAACAGTGCGCAGCAGGAGCAACAACACGAACTTTGATACATGGCCCATACTGTGTTAGCCATGGGACAGTATCAACAGTTACTTCCCAACGATTCAGTATGTAGGACATCCGCAAATGATAGGCATGGTAATTAATTTAGAGAGATCCGCCTCATTTATAACAGTATTTATTCATGCCATACCAGTTTCGAGATTTGAGACTTCAGGTTATGAAGTTATAGTTTTTGGTAATACGTAACATACGGTCAGGCCAGTCAGTACAAGAGTTCCAATCGTAGCATGTTGGCGGAAACTGTCAGCCGCTGGGCTGTCGCATGGTAGGAACACCAACCACTACTGCGTCATGAGCCAGACCTGAGGTTTGAAAGCTTGTGGTTTGAAATAATATTAGCACAAATGACGCGGATCACTATAAATTAATTATCACATCGACTTAGCGAGCGCCATTTGTAATTCCATGCCGTTGTTGGTGGTTGAAGCATTGTAGAATTATCCCTTTGGCATGTGAATATGCTTCACCACAGCGGAAGCTAATGTGTGAGCTGTCACCCAGATTTTTGTTATCGAAGGTTTCTTCGGGATGTGATCAACAATTCTCTTCGGCATTGTTTCGTGATTTCTTCACATCCAGGTGTATTATCAGTCTTCTGGGATGGAACATATGGTGCCCTCCACTAAGATGTTGTTAGAGAACTGCTTGACCGACTCGTCCAGCAATTAGGTGTTACCTATGTTTCTCAGCACTTACATGACCACCCCACTGAATGGCAGAAGCCCGGCGGAGATAAACATGACCACAAGCCCAAGACGCTGCTGCGTCTGCTCTGCCCTGCACCATGGCCTGAAGTGAATTTGCGCGCTTTGCGATATTAGCCCGTTGACGAAATATGGTCAGGTTTCCTTTGGTAGACAACAAGGATGGGTGCCAGCAATGGAGTGAGTGATGCATGGTCAGCATATGTTCATCATCAGCACCGGCAAGCTGTCACTCTGTCACTACCGTCCGCAGCTCGTGGTCTCGCGGTCGCGTTCTCGCATCCCGAGCACGGGGTCCCGGGTTCGATTCCTTGCGGGGTCAGGAATTTTCATCTGCCTCGAAATGACTGGGGGCTTGTATTGTCCTCATCATTTCATCATCATTCATGGAAGTGGCAGATTGGACTGAGCAAAGGTTGGAAATTTGTACGGGCGCTGATAACCGCGCGGTTGAGCGCCCCACGAACCAGATATCATCTTCATCATCATCTCCCACTACCAAAACCAGCTGCGCCCTTTTGAGGGGTACCGACCAGCAGTAGCTGCGGCCACAGCAGAGCTATGGGGACGTCTCACTAGATGTATTACAAGGCACTGGCGACGTTAATAGAAAGCCGCCAGCTGCGCTGGGCCCTCGGCGGATCCCTGATAGCAGCTGCCCGGATGCTGCCCTTCACACTTAGAGCACACGGTAACTCCTCCCCAGTAGTTGCCACTACCATTTCTCCCTGCCACCAGCGCAGCTTACATGCTACCTCAACGAGTGGATTCATTCGTGCATCTGGATCGACATCGTGCAGGTCACCATATGCTTCTCCGACCCGGAGACATCTGGCGCGCCAGTGCACTGATGGCGCAACCACTGCTTAAGCCGACAAGCCCATGGAAGCAAACAATGTCGATTTGCAGCTACCGTCATGCCACCGTTGCAGCTGGTGCCGGATCACCTGGGCAGAGCGTGTGGCCTCCTTTGTAACGCTAGCCCGCCCCAGCAGAAATCCCGCTCTGTTGCCGCTCTGTCTTTTCCCACCAATGCCTGTGGCACCAGCTCCGCGGAGGAGGATGTATTCGCCACGACGACCGCTGAATTTTTATTCTGCGCTGCCGGTGAGAGGGTGCAATGAGGGCGCCTGTTTCATTCGCTTCCACTGCCATCACTGGACGAATACTCTCAGCCACACACTGCCAAGGGCGGCCTCGCTCTCTCATCCTTTAGCCGTCCTTGGAGAAGGATCAGCTTACAGGCTAGGACTGTTCTGTGGTTTTGTAAGCGAACGTTGCTGCTATTAAACTGCAACCAGACTAGTATTCTACAGTTGATGTTTTCACGTGCGTGTGTAATTCTGGTGCTCTGCTCAGCACTACTGTTTCTTGTATGCTGACGTAAGTAAAGAGCTGTAAATACTCACACACCAACCTGAATAGTCGTTGGCCTTTAGAAATTCCATAGAAACTTTAGAAATTTAACCATATTTGATGGTAAGTGCACCCAATTAATGTCAAATTGTTATTATAATACTAGCTTCCGTGTGACAACAAATTGACTCCCGTTTGTTATTCTATCTCGTCAGAGGACATTTCCGGTAGTTCGTAGGATCCTTAATGTATTCGGCCTACTTATTCCCTAACAGTGGATCTCGTCTTGCACTCCAAATGTTGATATTCTTGGTTTTAATTTCATCTAACATTATCTTTTCTTTTCTATATGCTGAATCTGTATTTCCAGTGGTTTATTTTTCGATTTCTTGCCTTCTCAAGCGCCATTTCTGTGCACTTCTTATTTCAGTAACTCTTAACAGACTTATATTGCTGTATTCTGTCTTTCGTTGGCAAACTGCAATATTTGTTGCTTGTACGCTATCTTCCTTGTACATACATTACTGGCCATTAAAATTGCTACACCAAGAAGAAATGCAGATGATAAACGGGTATTCATTGGACAAATATATTATACTAGAACTGACATGAGATTACATTTTCACGCAATTTGGGTGCATACATCCTGAGAAATCAGTACCCAGAACAACCACCTCTGGCCGTAATAGCGGCCTTGATACGCCTGGGCATTGAGTCAAACAGAGCTTGGATGGCGTGTACAGGTAAAACTGCCCATGCAGCTTCAACATGATACCACAGTTCATCAAGAGTAGTGACTGGTTTATTGTGATGAGCCAGTTGCTCGGCCACCATTGACCAGACGTTTTCAATTGGTGAGAGATCTAGAGAATGTGCTGGCCAGAGCAGCAGTCGAACATTTTATGTAGGCAGAAAAGCCCGTACAGAACCTGCAACATGTGGTCGTGCATTATCCTGCTGAAATGTAGGACTTTGCAGTGATCGAATGAAGGGTAGAGCCACGGGTCGTAACACATCTGAAACGTATCGTCCACTGTTCAAAGTGCTGTCAATGCGAAGAAGAGGTGACCGAGACGTTTAACCAATGGCACCACAAACCATCACGCCGGGTGATACGACAGTATGGCGATGAAGAATAAACGCTTCCAATGTGCGTTCACCGCGATGTCGCTAAACACGGATGCGACCATCATTATAATGTAAACAGAACTTGGATTCATCCGAAAAAATGATGTTTTGCCATTCGTGCACCCAGGTTCGTCGTTGAGTACACCATGGCAGGCGCTCCTGTCTGTGATGCAGCGTCAAGGGTAACCGCAGCCATGGTCTCGGAGCTGATAGTCTATGCTGCTGCAAACGTCGTCGAACTGTTCGTGCAGATGGTTGTTGTCTCGCAAGCGTCCCCATCTGTTGACTCAGGGATCGATACGTGGCTGCACGATCCGTTACAGCCATGCAATTAAGATGCCTGTCATCTCGACTGCTAGTGATAGGAGGCCGTTGGGATCCAGCACGGCATTCCGTATTACCCTCTTGAACCCAACGATTCCATATTCTGCTAACAGTCATTGGATCTTGACCTACGCGAGCAGCAAAGTCGCGATACAATAAACCGCAATCACGATAGGCTACAATCCGACTTTTATCAAAGTCGGAAACGTGGTGGTACGCATTTCTCCTCCCTACACGAGGCATCACAACAATAGTTGACCAGGCAATGCCGGTCAAATGCTGTTTGTGTATGAGAAATCGGTTGGACACGTTCCTCATGTCAGCATGTTGTATGTGTTGCCACCGGCGCCAACCTTGTGTGAATGCTCTGAAAAGCTAATCATTTGCATATCACAGCATCTTCTTCCTATCGGTTAAATTTCGCGTCTGTAACACGTCATCTTCGTGGTGTGGCCGGTAGTGTATATTTGACTGTCCAACGTATGTGACTCGCCGTTTTTGAAATAATTCAATTGAAACACGTAATGAGTTATTCGTTAACAAGATATGTACAGCCTCAGAGAACTTCAAACACAACTCATTATTTCTCATTGCTTCAGTATCCTAGTTATTTGCAAACTGTTCCTTCCTGACGATTCTGCAGATTCTCTTTAACTTAAGTTTATTCGTCATCGTTACTAAATTGTTACTCGAGTCTATATCTGCCCCTGGATATCCCTTACGACCCTACATCTGACTTCGGAATCTCTGTCCGACATTCTGTAACCGAGCTGGAATCTTTCCCATGTCTCCTAGCGTTTTCAGGTTTACTGACTCCCTCTGTGGTTTATGAACAATACTTTCTTTATTATAGCTGATATTGATTGTAGATCTTATCTCCTGTCTTATTTCTGTAGAAGGGGTACTGCTCGCCATTTCCGTGGCACGAAAGCCACACTTGTCCCCCGGGTCATACTAAATGATGAGCACCTCCGTAACTCATCATTCGTCGCTGGGTATGGTTTTGGCGATCCCGAGTTTCCTGAGCTGGGGAATGGTGAGCTCTGCCCATTCTTCAGCGAATACCATACGGCATGGTGGTGGAACGTTGTGTGTCACAGAAAATGGATACCTTGGCTTAACCATCTGAACTGCGTGGATGGTGTGAGAGATTTTCATGTTCTTTTGATCGCTATGAGTAAGCTATTAGTCCTACAGAAAGACTAAACGGTTTTTTATTCTAGTAAATTTAATGAAATTTTGTATTGGGATATATTTTCGCTGGAAGCCACGGTTTTCCTGTCATTCAAATGTCGCGTTTGGGTGTCACTTTTGTACGTTTTCCTGGGATAATTCGTAAACTACTTAACTACATTGAATTTATTACAAAAATCTCCCGTTAATTTTACCTGGAGGATTAATAGTTGGCGCTTAGTAATCGATAAAATACTATAATCCCACATGTGGTGTTTGAAGTCGTCTTTGGTTGCATAAAACACAGTGTTAGGCACACATGAATCACCCTGAATGTTCCTTGCTGCTCTTGAGAATAAAATAGCCAATGAATTTAATACCTACACCCACAATGTGATTGGTGTAGCATCGGGGAACACTCACACCCACTTACCAAAACGATCGTCCGAAGCTAGTCCTCTTCATAATTAATTTTTCTTTGGTAACAGAGATCAAAGAGTCATCAACCCAAAAGTGCTTCCGGTGATCAAGTGTAATGAGGGGATGTTTGAAAGTGTGTCTTGTTTCTTTATTCGTTAATGATTAGGAGGGCTTGCCGCTCTCTACTGTTAAACGGCAGTGTAATGGTAGCTTGTTCGTCGAAAGAAACAGGTCAAATCAGGTGGACCTTATTAAGGAGTCACAGAGATTGGGTGACTATGATATAGTTGTTGAGATGCGCACCTCGCTAAACTCATGGGATTTGTTATGAACATGGACATCTAAAACCTGAAACGAGAATGGAAATCACAGGGGATAGCTGATGTGGAGCAAAGGACACGAAGGAATAATGGATAAATTGTCACCTTCAGTTCTCCTACACTACCTGAATACGTTGTGGCAGGGTTTCTCTGACTCAGCGTCAGGCCTTATACATCTAATCCTTTGAGATGCTACAAATTCTAGAGCTATGGACACGGGTTACTGAGTTGCGATTGCATCTCTGGGACCCTCCCAGTCTGCAGATGAGACTTCCTGTTTCGCTGAGGAACGTGAAATGCAGGAAATGAAGGTGACAACGCGGAACCCGAAACACAATAGAAGATGACGAAACACACTGTCTCTGTCACTTCTTTTGCTTGCTTGGTAAAGAAACCTGTCGCCACAGTTTACATCATCCAGCGTGTCCTAATCGACCATCAGCACATATACTTGTTTCTGTATCTGCCAAAATGTAGAGACGGATCATACAGCAATCCAGCTGCTCCGACCTAAGAGAAAGGCACTACTTCCATAGAGTGCATGGAAATCAGACTCTAATAGCAGAGTGCCTCTCCATTTGTCCTTTCTCCACCGCCCTCAGAGGTAAAAGGGGTAGGGGAAGGGTTATGACGTCCAACCCCAAAGCTGCCTCAGTCGCCAGCAGAGATCATGGCACGTCTGGCAAATGAGGAGGACAATATCATCAATTTAGATGCCTCGTCATCACAACCAGATAGCCTCTCCATTGCCACTAGTTGTACAAGTACCTCAGCATTCCAGCCCAAGGATAGGTGCACGCTGATGAAATACCTCCCATACTCCAGTGGATTATGAACTGATGCAGGACCTAGATAGCGGATGTCACGTAGAGGTCCCATCAGCTCTTACAAACTGAAATCGGGACTCATCTGACCAGACCACGGTTTTTCATTCGTCTACCAATAAGGTCGCGAGCCCAGGAGAAGCGCTGCAGGCGACGTGCTTTTAGTGAAGGCAGTCGCGTAGGACGTCTGCTGTCAGATTTCACCTCACTGCCATAACGGATACATTCGTCGTATGTCCCACATTGATTTCTGCGGTTACTCACCGGCTGTTGCTTGTCTGTTAGCACTGACAACGCTATGGAAACGCAGTGCGTTGTGACCGATCTGTTCTAGGCGCTTCAGTCCGGAACCGCGCTGCTGCTACGGTCGTAGGCTCGAATCCTGCCTCGGGCATGTATGTGTGTGATGTCCTTAGGTTAGTTAGGTTTAAGTAGTTCTAAGTTCTAGGGGACTGATGACCTCAGAAGTTAAGTCTCATAGTGCTCAGAGCCATTTGAACCATTTGATTAATGTAATGAGCGGGAGCTATGTCCGACACACACGTACGCTCATGGTGGCCTCCTACCTGTGACTGTCTTTCCCGCTGTTTGCTCTGCGACGCAGAATGTGTTTCGGCTAATCAACGCCGCGGAAATGTTACCTGTGCTGCCTAGCTTCGCAAATGGTGTTCTCTTACGTGGCTGGCGCCAAGACACGTCACCAAGGTGCCACGCTGTAAGTTCTACATCACACGAAGCTAACTCCCTTCTCTATTTCTCATAATGAGCTGGCAATATTTTGCACAACATTACGAAATAGAAGGTATTCATTATTTGACATAGATGCTACAGAAGACTTCAAAGAAATTCGGAGGAAAGGTGCTAGATCCATTACTGTTAGCTTCGATAAAAACACGAGTATAGTATCAACTCCAATGAGAATTCGGGGAAGGAAGAAGATGTTCTTCCAGCGAACCGGTATCTACGGCAGACTATCGTAACGATACAACTGCCAGCGACACACATCTCATATTAAGGACCACGAAAACAAGATAAATCGTGGCCGTATAGAAGCATGTAGACAGTCGTTTTCCAGTGGCATTTGCATCTACACATATACTCCGCTAGCCATCAAGTGGTGTATGGCGGAGGGCACAATTCGCGCCACAGTCATATTTCCCCCCCTGCGTTCCACTCGCGGATCGCACGAGGGAGAAGCGACTCTCTGAACGCCTAAGTACGAGCTCTTATTTCCGTTGTCCTTGAATGATGATCATTACGCGATTTGAAAGTTGGTGGTAATAATATATGCTCTACATCCTCAGTGAAGATTGGATTTCGGATTTTAGTGAGCAGTCCCTTCTGTTTAGCGCGTCGTCTATCTGCAAGTGTGTCCCACTTCAAACTTTCTGTGAGATTTGTAACGCTCACGCGATGGCTAAATGTAGCAGTCACGAATCTTGCCACTCTTCTTTGAACCTTCTCAATTTCCTCAATCAGACCCAACTGATAAGGGTCCCATACAGACCAACAATACTCTAAGACTGGCCGAACTAACTTATTGTAAGCTATTTCCTTTGTTGAAGGACTGCATCGCTTCAAAATTCTACCAATGAACCGGAATCTAGAGTTCGCTTTACCCGTTACTTGTGTAATCTGATCGTTCCATTTGAGATCATTTCGAATAGTCACACCCAGATACTTGACTGATGTTACCGCTTCTAAAGACTGATCATTTATTTTGTACTCATACATTAATGGGGATTTTCGCCTGGTTATAGGCAGTAGGTTACACTTACTAATTTTGAGAGATAACTCCCAGTCATTATACCACGCATTTATTTTCTGCAAATCCTCATCGATTTGTTCACAACTTTCGTGGGACACTAATTTTCTGTAGACTACAGCATCATCGGCAAACACTCTAAGGCCGCTGTCAATAATATCAACCAGATCGTTTATGTAAATCGTGAAAAGCAGAGGATATATCACGCTGCCCTGGGCACACCTGAAGTTACTCCTGTTTCTGTTGAAGTTACCCCGTTCAGGACGACATACTGCTCCCTGTCTGTTAGAAAACTTTCTATCCAACCGGACATGTCACTGGATAGACCGTAAGCGCGCACTTTTTTGTAGCAAGTAAGTCAGTCGAACGCCTTTCGAAAGTAGACAAATATGGCATCAACCTGGGAGCCGGTATCTAGAGCCTGTTGTAAATCATGCACCAAGAGGGCCACCAGTGTCTCGCATGACCGCTGTTTCCTAAAACCGTCCTGGTTTCTGCAGATGAGCTTCTCAGAGTCTAGAAAGGTCATTAAGTCTGAACACTAAATTTGTTCCATAATTCACGTTGTACGAGGTGCGTGCATGATGCTTCATATTGTGGCTGGTGGCTTGCGGAATATAAATGATGATGTAGATCTAGTTGGATCTGTTTGTTGGAAGTACAATTCACTTGGGCCTAGAGTGGTGGGGGGGGGGCTTTTCAATACGTTAAAGCCAAACGAAATGATGATGGCATTATATCACTGAAATATATTTGGGTGGAAAAAAGCTGTGTGTTTTTACGCAAGTGTAATCCTCGAATTGTATTTATTTTTATGTTTCGTATTGCTTTCGGCTGAAGTCCATGTGTTTAATCCAGTGTGCGATTTGCAGGGGGGGGGGGGGATTTTACCCCCCTCTGCATCAGACCATCCCCTCCTCTGGCTGTAGTTTATGCATCCCAACCTGGGATGTTTATTTCCCACGCACTGGAGTGAGACTTTACATATAATTTAAATTTGTGGAGCCGAACACTGAAAGTTTTTAATACAGTCTTACTATTAATATGTGTGCTTATTAATTTTGAAAAAGTGTTATATAGTAGTTAATCATTTCAAAACATTTAGAACTAAATCATCATTGTCATTTTGTCTTTGTTGCTTTCGTCTAAGGTGCGTCATCCGTTTACTTGCGAGCTTGCGAGGGAAGTAGTGTGGCAGTCATACCGCAGCAGTCGTACCGCAGAGTTGGGTGAGCTGGGGGCTGAAAGTCCCACCCACAGGGTGGTGACCGGCCCGGAACCTGTGCGAACATTTACCGTTAGGCCACCTTTTGGCAACCGTATGGAGCGGACTAACGCGCCTGGGACGAAAGCACACATTACTAAATAACGCACCATTGTCTGCTTCTAGTTCCTAGGATACTATTTCGTGGACCATCTTTAAATACGCTTCTCTTCCACCATCGTTTTCTTTTCCTTTGGTTTTCATTTCCGTTGTTAGCTGCATGTGCAAGTACCAAGTAGCCCGCCGCTGCGATCACTTTATCATCCATTATACTGCAAGACCGACACACGTGTGGCACAAATTCTGTTGCTTTGGTATAAATTAACCTGCAGCATGCAACGTACGCACTACAGGGAAGAAGATTTGAAAGTGACGAAAACGTCATTGCTGCGGCGCAAAATTGGTTACAAATGCAACCGAAAAACGTATTTTCTGATGAAATAAAAAAAAATCGTAAAACGTGGGGAAAACTGCATTGAAGTCCAGGGAGGTTACGTAGAAAAATAACGCATGTTTCAGTTTTCTATCATCAGAATAGGTACAGCTTTTCACAAATGTGCCTTTACTTTCTGAATTCCCGTCGTATACCTGTATGTAGATGAATTTGTAAATAAGCTTTACCTATAATGTACTTTTAAAGATATAACAAGGGATGGCTTTTTTTATAGTGCATACGCGTGAATAGTGAGTTTCGGCATTAACATCTATTTACAAATAACTGTTTAACCGTGGGTAACGCCACGGTCCAAACTAGTAACATATGTAATTATACTAACCCCCTAAGACATCCCCCCCACTGGTAAAAGCACAAATCGCACACTGGTTTAATCCACAGGCCGCCTGTAATTTTAAAGCTAAGTGGCACGGCTGAGCTCTGGAGTACGCAGCGGTGTTCGCAGCCAGCGCCTAGTGATCACAGCGCGAGTTATATTAGTTTGCGCCGAGTGCGGAGTCCAGCTGTGCATGGAAAATGGCGCGGACGTCCGCCCGCTCGTAGGTTTCCGGCTGGTCGGCGTCGGCAGCGCTCGTGTGGCGTGCGCCGGGCGGCCTGCCTGCCTGTTGGGCCCTCCTCCCCTCCCCTCCCCTTGCCACGCCAGGCCCAGACCAAACCGTCCCTCACCGCTTCCACCGCCGAGCTCTGTCCCTGCCACTGCCTGGCAAATACGCGCAGCCGTCCACCCGACCGCCCGCTCGTTACCCGGCGATATTAGTCAAACATGCCAGTTTGCCGGCGGCGAAGTATGCATAATTTATTTGACATAAATACGCCGGTATTTATTCTGCACCGGTAGAGGCCCGCATGAAACACGGGATTCCGCCCTGCTGCAGCGTCCGCAGTGGTTCTGACAGAATTATCCGAAACGTTATCCCGAATTTAGGTTGCGTGCTCGAGGCTTCGGGAATTCTAACCAAGCGGAATCTGAAACGAGATTGCAGACCTTGTCTCACGAAGGACGTGGTGGGATTCGTTCCCTGCACGTATCGACACTACAGGTCTTTTTCTCTGTTGCTAATTAGGCAATAGTCAACGATTGTTGGGTTAAATGACAAAGAGAAGAAAGAATTGCCAAAGTCATACTGGCTAAACCGGGTGTTTTATGTGTGGCCGAGAGATCTTTTTCATCCTATCTGGAGCAGTGGTTCCCAATATAGGGGTAATTGACCTGTGAGGGGTAAAATTTACTTTTCTGAGAGGTAAAAGCGGAAGGGTTCCATTGTCTTTCGGTCTCATAACAAATTTATTTCTAAGAAATCATACCTATTATCACTATTTCAGAAGACTGTAATGCTGCTTACGCAAGTAATCAATAATGATTTTTTTAATACTAGCACCAATACCTGGCACATTATGGTGAAAGTTACAAATTGTGCAAGCAATATACGAACAACATCTCCCACACACAGTTCACCCAATACACACATATCACGTACATAACATTCACGACAGCAAAATCGAGACATAAACATCACACATGCTTAAATATCTCATCAAAATACCTACTCCGAATCGTATATAGTCCCACAATGGTCCAGAAACTGCTTCATTTTTCATTTCGCAACAATGAATGAACTAATTACCAGCACAACACAATAGTAACAATCTAATGGGCACAACGGTACTTCCGAGATTACTCATTAGTGTTGTTATAATTATTATTGTTATTGTTATTATTATTGACAATGTCACAGAGCATTGATAAGTGAAAGTGTTCACTTCTAAAGTAAGGAGTTCGAGAATCAAGTGACTAATAAACAGGGAGTATAGATTAACAAACAGGAAGTATAGTACACACATTTTAACTTGGTTGATTTTAAATGCTGATGCAGGATGTGTGTGAAGCTTGTATCACTATGGAGAGGAGTGGTGCGGGGCAGTATATTTTGTGCTAAAGGGTCTACCGTCAATGTCAATTGCTAGCTTTTTTTTTTTTTGTAATGAGCTCCAGGTAGCACTCGTGGTGCATTGACAACTGTTTCCGTTATTCTGTAAAGAAAAGGTTCTCAGATGTAAGCAGTACTAACTCATTCGCTGACTCATTTGTTAGTAATTTAATGAAACACCTACAAGAACTAAGCATCATGTACCTTTCGCCATTTTAAAAATAGAATATTGAAACAAAGTTCTTTTTCATTCTAAAGTTTATTTATGGACTAATGACGATGACTTTGGGAGGGGGGTTACTAGCTTAAATGTGGATGCATTCGGTGATAATAGAATGGTCTCAAAAAGTAGGGAACTACTGATACAGAGTTCCGTACAAGTAATTTAACTTATACGGATTTTGTTGAATATCATTTTCACGAACTCCATAAAGTTGCACCAATATTTTATTTACAGCAGCTACAATTGTCTCGCAATTGATCCACTATCAAAATTCAGAAGTGAGAATGCACATACGACCACCCGATACAAGCACCTCCTGACTGTCGCACACTGAAAAACCAGAAAATTTGTCATATATTGATTCTTCATAACTACTGCAATTACACCTAGCTATAATCTGATTGTGCCATAGATATATTACCCCCTAGACTCGATTCAGTATTCCTTCATTAGTTACTCGATCTACAAATATAATATTAAACACTTTTTCTGTTAGAACGTAATTCAAAACCTTTCATTCCCTTCTTAGTTGTACTGTTTACAGCACAAGTTGTACTTCCATGCAGGATTACAGTCTAAACAAATTCTTTCAGAAAATAGTTTCTAAAAACTTTGATTCATTCTATACGCTATAATATATATTTTTTTAATAATGGATTTTCTTTCCATAGGCAGTCTACATTTTACAGACTCGTTACTTCCGCAATCGACGGTTATTTTGCGTAGTATATGCATTCAGAAATTCGTACTGGAGGAAAAATAAACTAAAATGAAAAGAAGTCTTAATGTACGTAAGACCAGGTACCAATCATCATAGTTCAGAGCAATTTGTAACACGTAAGATAGGAAACATGACAGAAGCATTTAATAAAATTGTAAATAGTGAAGAATACAAAGAACTCTTACATGTCGACGTTAATATTCCAATTAAAACCTAACATAAAAATTTAGACCCCCCCCCATCTTTCCAAGAGGTAGAAAGAGTCCTCAAGGGACAAAAAATTAGAAGATCATGTTTTTGATGAAATGTTCAAATGTCACAGCCAAAACCTCTCACAAAAGATTGGGTAACTGAACAGTTATCTGAATATTGGGCCACAGTCATTATCCACCCACTACATAAGAATGTGGATAAGAGCAGTCCATACAACCACATAGGAATCTCTCTCCTAGACAGCACATACAAGATTTTATCCAAGATCCTACACGGAGAAATCAAGGAACAACTAGAACAGCAGTTAGGGCAATAACAGGGAGGTTTCAGACCACGGAGAAGCTTCGCAGAGCAGGTCATTAGTTTAAAATAGTTCACGGCATACTACGTGAAACGGAAAAAACGTCTCGCAGTACCATTTGCAGATTTTAAGAAGGCATATAACTGCCTCCGTAGACTGTCAGTACTAAAATTTTTAAGGAACTTCATCCAAAACTAATTAAATTAACAGGACTCTCTCTAACCAAAAGCAAATCGAAAGTGGAGTTTAGAGGATAAATTTATCAACCATTCCTTATAAAAAGAGGCTTAAGATAAGGTGTCTGTCTTTTACCATTGCTGTTTAACTGCGCCCTGGGACACATAATGAGAGAATGGTCGAAGGACAACCCAAAGAACATCAAGTTGGAATGGCTAAAAATAATATAGGTTTCAACTGCTAGGAATTTGCTGATGATCAGGCTCTCCTAGCCAATAACGTTCAGGAAACCAGGTAACAAGTCAAATCACTACAAGAAATAGTACACAAAATTGGCCTCGGAAATATGGTTTGTAAAAATAGAGATGATGCGAGCTAACCCATCACCTGCAAAGAAAATTACGGTAGAACAACAATAAATCGAAATGGCTGATAAATTTGAAAATTTGCTTAGGTGCAATCGTAACTTACAATACAAATGAGAAACCATCAAGGCAAAATAGAATGAAAACCTGAACGAAGGAAATTAAACTACCAAAACACATACAACTATAAAAGTTTATCGATGTATGCAAAATTAAAACATTATAAAATAGTAGCACCACCACAAATAAATTACGCAGCTGAAACTATCTTCAAAACAAATAATACAGCAGACATTGACAAAATACTAGAGACCGAAAGAAAAATAATTAGGACATGCATACATAAACAAAATCGAGTAGTTGTCTTTGGGGAATAGCTTCAAATGAAACTGTGTTCAAGGAAAGAGAACCAGAACGTGCGCGATCGCGAAGAAACGTGTCTCATTCTTTGGACATCCTGATGAGAGCACCAGAAAACAGAAATAGTAAGGGAATAGTAGAAACATTGTGGAGTAGTAAATGGATCACAGAAGTTAAGGCAGATATAACAGAACTGGAAATTGGAGTGGAGGAGTTAAAAACAAAACATAGAAAACCAGAATAGTGCAAAACACACAAACCAGGCTACAAACGAAGATCAATAAAAGGTCTAGAGGAAGCGTAATCTAAGACGAAGAAAGAGAGAAAGTATCAGAAAGAATGTAGAAGGATTGGGCAGACAGAAAAGCAAACAACCCCTTATATATTAATAAATCACAATAATGCTTGTACTCGTATAACCAATGAGCTAGTGAATTGTCTTATTGAATTAGTATTGAACTGTGTTGTATTATTGAATAACAACAACCTGCACAAACCTTTGAGTAAATGACTAGAGTGGTCCAACGAAGACCGTGAAATATAAGTAATAATAATAATAATGAACACTGTTAATTCTGTAGACTTTCGCGTCCTACTGTTGATCATGGGTTTATTATGCAACATAAGTAGTTAATTATGATTAAGTATTTGTGTCGCCACTATGACTGGAACCTTAACAGTGGCCACACTGCTGTAGACAAACAATACAACGGAATCAGTGCATAACTGACCACGATATTAATTGCAGCTGGGAGTGAGCGTGCTTCCGTCTGTTTATCCTAAGATTTTATAGCGATATTTCTGGAGAACAGCTGAAACACTTTGTGGTATGTGTACAACTGTTTTGAAATCTTCCATAGTGCGATGAGTTTTCCTTAGTCGTCACTGTACTTGTTTACTGTAACGTTATCGCGTGCTTCCGATAAGAGACACAAGGGGCAAGTGCTATAATATCGTGGTCAGGTGATACCAGTTTCCACAATACGGTCTGTACAGATGCCAGAAGAACAGAGCTTCGTGTTGCAGACTGTCTGACGTGGGGTTGCACGTTATTTTCGAAACAAGAACAAAGGTTTATAAAAATTGATTGTGACAGAAAAAATAAAACACGACAGTGTCATGAAGGTACCAAGACGTGGAAACGTGAGTGAATTTTAACGATGGATATCAAAATGTGACAGACATACGTCTGTTCTGGATCATGTCGATGTATAAATAGTTAAGTTCTGTGAGTACTACGTGGGTTAGTACTTTCATAGTTGTACCGCCATAGAGACGGAAACAAATAATGTTGTTTGTACAACAAGTTAGTTACGTCTAGCACAAATAACGGAATCTCTGTTTCCTTGTCACTCGCATGCGCAACTATCAGAAGAGAACGTAACGAGGCGTTGCCACGATGTTTTCGAAAGAAGAAGAACAGAGGTGGATGAAAATTGAATGTGCCAGAGAAAGTAAAGAATGACAGTGTCCTCAAGATTTTCATGACGCCTGCGCGGAGTCGAATTGCCTTATAGAGCAGCGAAAACATGGTTAAAATTGTTTAACCAGGGATGGCAAAATGTGACAAAAATTCATTGGTTGGGACGTCCTGGTGTCATTTAGGAGATACTACCCTTTCCTAAAGTATCACAGATGAAGCTTGCATTTGGCTACTTTCAGTCGGAACTCATTGTAGAAACTGAGAAACCAAACGGACTCGGATACACTGACGCACTAAAGTTATTTCTCAGTGGAAATTTCCATGTAATTGGTCTATTACTTCACTCAGTAGATCTAATCTGGAGTCATAAACCGTGCGTGCAACTTGCTACTGTTTCGAGCGCTCGAAATTCTTATGAATATTCGAGTAATGCGGTCCACGAGGCATTACGCGAACCCTAATACAGGTTTTCCCGAAGCATTATATGGCACTTAACATGACGATTATTGTGTCAACACGTTTCCACCACGATTCTAATTCAATAACATGTTTTCAGTTGGACCTGCAGTATCATCATTTCACCCTGGACTCGGTCGCCAAATTATTCTGCAGCATCGACGTCGAGTCGGATTAGCCGTAATAAAGTGCAGTT
This sequence comes from Schistocerca cancellata, assembly GCF_023864275.1. Lineage (NCBI taxonomy): Eukaryota > Metazoa > Arthropoda > Insecta > Orthoptera > Acrididae > Schistocerca > Schistocerca cancellata. The sequence continues at coordinate 311,840,005 of NC_064628.1, read as the reverse complement.
AACATTCCATTGCTAAACTGTTTGTTTCATTAAAACAATTCAGTTCGTAGAAACTGTAAAGTCAACTGATAAATTCAATTTATCCTGTAGGGAAACAAACAATTTAAACAACGATAATAAAGAGAACCTTAGCTTCCTTTCAGCAGCGACATATGTATACCGCAATGAAGGAACGTTGTAATATAAGGGTATTTATAAAACTGCTCCATGTTCCTACAAGCCGACCGGTGTGGCCTAGCGGTTCTAGGCGCTTCAGTCCGGAACCGCGCGACTGCTGCGGTCGCAGGTTGGAATCCTGCCTCGGGCATGGATGTGTGTGATGTCCTTAGGTTAGTTAGGTTTAAGTAGTTCTAAGTTCTAGGGGACTGATGACCTCAAATTTTAAGTCCCATAGTGCTCAGAGCCATTTGAACCATATTCCTACAAGAGGAAAGACTGGACAAAAATATATTCAGAAATGAGTGCCATTTCAGATATTGTTAATTAAATCCTGTGGTAGACATGTGATTGTTCAAGCTATGGAGATGCTCATTGTGGTAGCTGCTCATTCTTATGCCACCTTCGGCCCTTATTTCACACAATCATAAATCCTTGCGAACACACCAGGCTTGCCTCGTACGTGGTCACGTGCGTGGTCACGTGCTCTTTTAATATGCGTACGTCATTGGTGGGTGTGGTATACATCACTGTTTTTAAATGTCTTCATAATCATAAATATAGAGAAATAATGACAGATGAAAAGGGACACCATTCTACTGGACCTCCTAGATGATGCCATCGTTCATTAAACTTTTTGTCAGATACTGTCGTATTAGGCGCAAAATATGGGAGGCTAGCCCGTGCACAAACTATATACGCCGTCTTGCAGCAAATGGTGACGTTCTCCAAGAGTGTAAGTAATTTGTTCTGCAGAAACTGGTGATAAACAGAAACTTAATTTTTTTCCGCCCCATCAGCAAGCTGTGGATGGTGCATCAATAGGGTGCTATATTAGTGTAGCTCACTGTCGGATAGGCCGTCAGTGACAGAGTAGCTTCTGCTCCTGCTGCTAATAAGGCGAGTACACCATTCTTTTCTTACATATTTTTACGAGGTTCCAACACAAGCGACTTATTTACAGATATCTTACATATTTTCACGAACCTTCAACATGAGCGATTTATTTACAGATATCTGTGCAGTTAATAGTTTATTCTTGTGATTTCTTACGTGTTCGAGTGCTTACTAGGCACAACCAGTTATTTTAATAAAAGCATAGCGTACAGAACCGACGTTGTTATCGACCCTTATATCGACCCTCGTATCGTACACGCTTTTGTTTGTTTTGGTTAGCGTAGCTCAGTGTCGGTTAGACTGTCGGTGCAAGAGCACTTCGATTTCCTGCTGTCTAATAAGCATAGTACACCGATCGTTCGCCACATATTTTTACGGGCTTCAAACAGGAGCGACTCCAATGATGGTGAGGAACTGTGACTGCTGTGTACAGATGCGAGCTGAGTTGGTGACCCCTCGCTCACAGCTGCAGGCTGTTGGCTGTGTTGGCGTCACATGGTTCACATGGCTCTAAGCATTATGGGACTTAGCATCTGAGGTTGTCAGTCCCCTGGAACTTAGAACTACTTAAACCTAACTAACCTAAGGACATCACACATATCCATGCCCGAGGCAGGCTTCGAACCTGCGACCGCAGCAGCAGCGCGGTTCCGGACTGAAGAGCCTAGAACCGCTCGGCGACAGCGGCCGGCTTGTGTTGGCTTCCGTCACATAGTTTGAGGCTGCTGCCAAGGTGCATCACTGTGGCCGCCCCGGGTACTGCCTGCACTGAGGTTGACCGCTTAGCCGTGGTCGAGTGGAAGATCATTCCAAAGTCTGGCAGGCAGCGAAAGACCTTCCGAGGGGCCGATAGTAGGGCCTCCCCGATACGTTCGACGAACGGGTTTCGGGCGTTATCTGTAGCTGATGAAGTCTCTAAGCAGGATGCAGTCGTCTACCCTCTTCCAGAGGAGACTTCTCGGCCCGCAAGGTCTGGCCATTCACAGAGGGTGGGTTTGCTGGTAGTTGGGAGCTCCTACGTTAGGCTCGTAATGGGGTCCCTTAGGGACATGGCTGACCAGGAGGGGAAGGAAGCCAGTGTGCACTCCGTGTGCATACCGGAGGGGGGGGGGGGGGAGTCATTCCTGATGCGGAAAGGGTGCTTCCGGATGCCATGAAGAGTACAGGGTGCAGCCAACTGCGAATGGTGGCTCATGTTGGTACCAATGACGTGTGTCACTTTAGATCTGAGGAGATTCTCTTTGGTTTCGGGCTAGCTGAAATGGTAAAGACTGCCAGACTTGCTTGCGAGATTAAGGCGGAGCCCACCATCTGCAGCAATGTCGATAGAACCGACTGTGGTCCTTTGGTGCAGAGCCGAGTGGAGAGTCTGAATCAGAGGTTCAGGCTTGTAGGGTGCAGATTCCCTGACTGGCGCTATCGAGTATTGGGTTTCCGGGTTCCGCTTAATAGGTCACGAGTCCAATACACACAGGAAGAGGCTACCCGGGTATCGGGGGCTGTGTGGAAACGACTGGGCGGTTTTTTAAGTTAGAGGGTCCCAGGAAACCACAGAAAGGGCGTCCGTCTCAAAGGGGGCAGGTAAAACACAGTAAGTTAGTTGTAGAAACGATCGGTATTGTAGTATTAAATTGTCGTGGCTGTGTTGGAAAGAACCAGAGCTCCAGTCCCTAATAGAAAGCACTGAAGCTCAAATAGTTACAGGTACAGAAATATGGCAAAGTCGGAAATAAGTTTAGCCAAAACTTTTTCAAACGATATAACAGTGTTCAGAAAGGATAGATTAAATACCGTTTGTGGTGGAGAAATTGTTGCTATCAGAAGTAGTTTCCCTTGTAGTGATATTGAAGTAGATAGTTCCTCTGAAATAATGTGGGTAAAGCTTATACTTGACAATCGGACTAAACTATCAAGAGGATTTAAGAACCTTCAACATCGCAGCGCGTCAGCAATCGTTGGTTAATATATTAAAAAACTAAAAACCCGCCTCGATTGCGAAAAAAGCACCTAGTGTTAAGTGTTCGCCGAGGTTTCGGCGTAGATAACTACACCTTCTTCAGAACAACAATAAAACCCTCGAGTGCCTATGAAGACCATTGTCAATGATCAAAAGAACACCATAGCTATACATTCATAAACGAAAAAGGAAAGGAAAACACAAAGAGTACATACGTTTTGCGGGTCATGGCCCATCGAACATAGGCCAGTGCGAGTTGGAGCGTACACCATTAAGTTAAGTTGCGGTTATGACTTTGTACATATGTACTGTTTGTACTGTTTATGTTTTCCTTTTGTTTTTCGTTTATAAATTATAGCTATGGTGTTCTTTTAATCATTGACAAAGGTCTTCTTAGGTACTTGTGGGTTTTATTGTTGTTCTGAAGAAGGTGTAGATATCTGCGCCGAAAACTGGGTTAACACTTAAAATTAGGTGCTTTTTTCGCAATCGAGGCGGGTTTTTAGTTTTTCAATATATTAAGAGGATCGTTTTACCGACCTCACGACTCAGAAAGTATAGTTGCTGAACAGTTCGAAGAAAATCTGAGTCTCATTTCAAATAGATACCCCACTCATTCAATTATAGTCGTTGGTAACTTCAACCTACCCTCGATATGCTGAAAAAATTAAACGTTTAAAGCCGGTGGCAGGAATAAAACTTCATCCGAAATTGTACTGAATGCTTTCTCAGAAAATTAATTTTTACAATTAGTTCATGAGCCCACTCGGAGCGTAAATGATCGCGAAAGCATACTTGACCTCTTAGCAAGAAATAATCGTGGACAAATAGGGAGTATCGTGACGAATACAGGGGGGAGCGACCACAAGGCAGTTGCTGATAGACTGAATATCGTAACACCTACAACAATCAAAAAGAAACGCAAGGCACATCTATTTAAAAAAGGCTGATAGAAATTCTCTTAACACCTTTTTTACAGACAGTCACCATTCCATCCGGTAGGACCATGTAAGCGTAGAGAAGATGATTTAAAAGAGATAGTATCGGCGGCAGTTGAGAGATATATACCACTTAAAATTAATAAGCGATGATACTGATCCCCCATGGTACATAAGACGGGTCAGATAGCTGTTGCAGAAGCAACGAAAAAAGCTTTCCGAATTTAAAAGAACACAAAATCCCAAAGATTGGCAAAGTTTTGCAGAAGTTCGAAATATAGCTCATACTTCAATGCGAGATGCTTTTAATATTTTCCACAACGAAACTCAGTCTCGGAATCTGGCAGAAACCCAGAGAGGTTCTGGTCATACATAAAGCACACCAGTGGCAAGACGCAGTCAATACCTTCACTGCGCGATTAGAACGATGGAGTCACTGATCACAGTGTCACTAAAGCAGAGGTAATAAACACGGTTTTCAGAAACTCCTTTACGAAAGAAGACGAAGTATATATTCATGAATTACAATCAAGAACAACTACCAAGATGTCAAACATAGAAGTAGATAACCTCGGTGTAGCAAATCAGCTTAAATCACTTAAAAAAGGAAGGCCTCCGGTCCAGATTGTATATCAGTCAGGTTCCGTTCAGAGTATGCTGATACAATAGCTCCATATCTAGCAATTATGTACAACCATTCACTCACAGAAAGATCCACACCTAAGGACTGGAAAATTGCTCTAGTCACACCAACAACCAAAAAGGGAAGTAGCAGTAATCCGCTGAATTACAGGCCCACGTCAGTAAGGTCGATCGTCACTAAGTTCGATTTGAAGTATGGTTTTGACCATATACTGTGTTCGAACATTATGAAGTACCTCGAGGAAAACGATTTATTGACACGTAGCACGGATTCAAAGAACATCGATCTTTGGAAACACTACTAGCTCTTTATACTAATGAAGTAATGAAAGCTGTCGACAGGGGACGTCAAATTGATTCCAATTTTAGATTTCCAGAAGGCTTTCGGCACCTTTCCTCACAAGCGTCTTCTAACCAAACTGCGTGCCTACGACTATCGTCTCAGTTGTAGACTGGATTCATGATTTCCTGTCAGCGAGGTCACAGTTAGTAGTAATAGACGGCAAGTCATCGAGTGGAAGAAAAGTAATATCCGGCGTTCCCCCAAGGAAGTGTTATAGGCCCTCTATTGTTCCTGATCTATATTAACGACATAGGAGGCAATCTGAGAAGCCGTCATAGATTGCAGGTGACGCTGTCATTTACCGTCTTGTAAAGTCACCAGATGACCAAAACGAATTTGCAAAATGATTTAGATAAAATACCTGTACGGTGTGAAAAGTGGCAATTGACCCTGAATAGGGGAAGGTGTGAAGTTATTCACATGGGTACTAAAGAAATCCGCTAAATTTCGATTACACGATAAGTCACAAAATTCTGAAGGCTGTAAGTTCAGCTGAATACTTAGGGATTACAATTACAAATAACCTAAACTGAACGATCACATAGATAATGTTGTGGGTAGAGCAAACCTAAGACTGCGATTCATTGGCAGAACACTTAGAAGGTGCAACAGGTCTACTAAAGAGACTCCTTACACCACGCTTGTCCATCGTATTCTGGAGTATTGCTGTGCGGTGTGGGCTCCGTATCAGGTGGGACTGACGGATGACATCGAAAAAGTTCAAAGAAGGGCAGCTAGTTTTGTATTATCGCGAAATAGGGGAGATAGTGCCACAGACATGATTACGTGAATTGGAGTGGCAATCATTAAAACATAGACGTATTTCGTTGTGATGGAATCTTCTCATGAAATTTCAATTACCGGTTTTCTCCTACGATTACGAAAACATTCTGTTGGCACCCACCTGCAAAGGGAGAAATGATCATTACGATAAAATAAGGAAATCAGAGATTGGACAGAAAAATTTTAGTGCTGTAGAGTGGAACGGTAGAGAGACAGCTTGAAGGTGGTCCATCAAACCCTCTGGCAGGCACTTTATAGTGAATAGCAGAGTGATCACGTAGATGTAGATGTAGAACCTATATGCTGTAAAGTGACCTGTGAGGGAGAGTATGTGGTATGAGAGGTTGCATACACTGTACGTGATATGCGTAAAGCAACTAACTGTCTGTGCAGAAATGGTAGCAAATGAATGTCGTTTATGCCGCCCTCACCTCAAGCTCCCCTAAGACTTGACTGAGGGTCACCTTCAAGTCCTTGCAAACATTAGGTTCTCCATAGCCAGCATGAGAAAAGTGCTAACTTTACTGCGACACCTTGGTCTTTGTTTCGTGAATCGCCCTGTGTTCTCAAGTACCTGGAACAACCTGCTGAACACTTTTGGGACAGATAACAGTAGTGGAGGCTCTTTTGGAGAAGAGTTGCGCGTTTCGATTAACGCCGTTAGCTAAATCATAGCAAACCAGCAAGTCCGCGTCGAGTAATGGGACGCCATTTCAGTATTTAGGTTGCTCACACTCCACGGAATCACAGGACTTGTTCCGATACCAGAACAGCCGCTAATCGATGCACAAGGAGTGGTTCATGTACTAAACGGTTGGTAGTAGCCATATGTAACGACAGCAGCACAGAGAACTATTAACAGAAACAAACCAAATCATTTGTGCAAGAAGACATCACACAACATTGAGTAATGACCGTTCTGAAAACAAGAAGATTTCTACATTACATATATTAGTTTCCGGATATTTATTTATGGACTTTTCCTTTAATTTTCACCAATACTATCTTTGGAACATCTGATCAATTTTAAGCACTATTTATAAACGGAAGAGAATTCTGAAATAAAGAACTCTGTAATGGTGGATACGATTACAATTTCCTTATTTTCTCCATGAGTGTATCACGGCAGCAGACGGTCAAGAGCCAGATTACATCCGGCCGCTGTGGCCGAATGGTTCTAGGCGCTTCTGTCTGGAACCGCGATGCTGCCACGGTCGCAGGTTCGAATCCTGCCTCGGGCGTGGCTGTGTGTGATGTCCTTAGGTTAGTTATGTTTAAATAGTTCTAAGTCTAGGGGACTGATGACCTCAGATGTTAAGTCTCATAGTGCTTAGAGCCATTTGAACCACCTGAACCAGATTACAAATCCAAAAGTCCACAGCTTAATCTTCAGTCTTTCCTACACTGCCTCACAGTTGGTAAGGAACAAAGACATTGTTGGGCAAGAATGATCACAGGCAATGATGCATGACACGAAATACGGTATATACATAATAGAGGTGGAGTGGTTTATTTATAAAGAAACACATTTGACACAAGCTAGAGTACCAGCACGAATGTCGACATCGGACTCCCAGTAAGGAATATGCCCTCCTCGGGCACTTATACACGTGTTACACTCGTTACTCGTGCTGTCAAATTGTTGTGGAGTCCTTAGAACTACTTAAACCAAACTAACCTAAGGACATCACACACATCCATGCCCGAGGCAGGATTCGAACCTGCGACCGTGGCAGCATCGCGGTTCCAGACAGAAGCGCCTAGAACCGCTTCGCCACAGTGGCCGGCGGTATGTCCTGTCATAGACGAGTTAATGAAGCTTCCAATTAATTAAAGAACGGAATCCGACACTTGATAGATGAAACTCACCTAAACAGTCTACTCTTATATTAATAGCACAACGGTAAATAGCAGGCATAGTGATAGGAATTTAAATATAATTGAGTCTGTAAAATGAACAGAAACAGGGAATAAGTTTTAGTAAGTCAACCTATGCCTTCTTGTGTTTAGATTACTCTCCCGCCTGATTCTTCGTTCCTAGTATCCATCGTTTCCCGCCCTGTGCGTTTATCCTCGCTTTTCTAATTGATTTGTTTGTTTCTGGTATTTGTCTCGTTGTTGCTGATCGGTGCTCGTGGATGTCTTTCCGTATTTCCTTTTTCGTTATTTTGTCTTTTTTTTATTCCTGTGTGAAATACCTCTAGTTTTTAACATTATCGATCTGTGGTCGATTAGCTGTATGGTACTCTGACTTAATTTGCTTCGACTTTTCTTCATTTGCTCGTATTTGCTTGTTCCTTGAGAGCTTGATATATGCATTTTTCTAGTCCGCTATACATGCCTTTAGTGTTTTGTTTTGCATTGATATTTCCTTGTCGTAGTTGCTTCGGCAGTTCTTGTTTATATTTGTCTCTGTTCCGTTGTTCTATTTCCGGTTTGCTTGCTTTTCCTACCTTTCTTCGGTTCTTTGGAATTTTTATTTTTGTCTTCACCATCGTTAGATTACTTGGATGTTCTTTATTATGTTTTGTTTGGCCGTTATGATATAATTTGTATCGTTTTACGTCTTGCCATCTGGCGACCGCCAAGTCCACCTTAGGTTTCGATTTTTCCCGAAGAAGGTCTTAGCTATTTTCAGTTTGTGTTCTTGAGCAAATTGTACCGTTCTTTCTCCTCTCATGTTCCTTGTTCCAAAGCTGTGTAGTCCGACTGGGTCTTCGTCATCGTTACTGCAGGGGCCGACTTTACTGTTGAAAGCTTAAACTATTAGGTTTATTGGTGAATGATATCTCTCTCTCATCTAGTTTCTCATAGAAATATTCAAATCCTTAGTCGGTACTCATTTCTTTTGGGGCGCTCATTTGTATGTTTGGTATTTGATGACTTTGTGTGACAAGTTTCAAAGCTGCTATTCTTTCTGATACACCCATTATTTCCTGTATGGATGAATTTAAGTCGCCTTTGATGATGAAGCCCATCCCTCTTTGTCCTGGGGGTGATCCCTTGTAATACAGCAGATCGCCGTTTGGTTTCTCTATGATGGCTTCCCCTTTTTTCCTTACTTCACAGAGTCCGGGTATGTCGAATTTCATTTCCTTTAGTGCATTTTCGAGCTCTTCTTCTCTTTCCATTGTTCTCAGTGTTTGTACGTTAAGTGTTCCTACTATTATTTCGTTATTATTGCTCCTTGTTAGTCTGGTGCTCTTGACCGTAGTTTCTTCTGTGTTGTCCGTTGTGATTATATCAGGTTCTTGCCAGTGTGTGTGTGTGTGTGTGTGCGTGTGTTTTTAAAATCTTCTGGGCTCCGTATCAACATGTCCCTTTCTTGTTTTCTTCTTTGTAGAGTGTAATTCCCCTTCTTGTGGATCGAAAGAAGCGAAATCGGCGTATTAATGTATCCTCAGGCCATAAATCTGAATTTTTTGTGATTTCTAGGTCTCCAGCGGGAATTCCCACCTTGAAACCTTTTTTGTTTCCTAATGTGTGTAGTTCCTCGCATTCTAATGGTCCCATTATTCCGTTCATTACCAGATATTTCATCGCTATTTCGTTTGTAGTGCTTTTTTCAGATTGCCGTAGTATAACCATGATCTTTTGTCTCCTGCGTGCATGTCTTGGTCTTTTTTCGTCCCTTTTAGGGTGTTCCTGTGGTTCATATCTCTTCTTCCTTGTCTCCTTCTCCATGTGACTGTTTCCCATGCCTGTTCCACCTGTTCATTTCCTGCGTTTTGTGTTTCTTCGTTTTGGTACTCCCCTTCCGGTGCTTCTTGTTGTTGTCCTTTTCTTCTCTACTGGCGGTTCCATTTTCTCTCTATTTTCTCCTGATACTATTTTTCTACCATCCCCCTTTTGTCTTTCGGTTCCTTGCTGCTGTGAGCGCTTTTCCTCTTCTATAGTTTTCTTCACTTTCTCCGCTAATACATTTCCTACTTTGTTTGTGAGGAAGTCAATTATGTCATCTACTTTTTGTGCCATCTTTTCGACCTCCGCCGATTTCTCCTTTTTCGTTTTCGTTGCTTGATTCTTGTTAGTACGTGCATCTAATTGTAAATCAGTTCCATATTCAACCACCATGGACTCCTCTTTCCTAGTTTTAGTTTCGTGGTTTTTGTCGGTAAGAGCAGCAGCAAGTAGTGCCGTTCCGTATTGTTCATTCCTCTCTAGGATATAATCAAATTAGCAACGGAATTCTACAAAGCAATGTACTCAAATTCTCTACCAAACAAAGTCACAGACCGCAACCCTGTAGATTCAGACCCAAACACCATTGAAACCATACCTGGTATAATACACAGCGAGGTTAGAACAACCATCACGGAATTGAAAAATGGAAAGTGAACTGGAAAAGGCAACATATACAATGAGCTCTTAGAAGAAGCCCAAGATCTCCTAAAGCCAATCATCACCAAAGTGATCAACAAAATCATACAAACCGAAGACATTCCCGATCAATGGAAAAATAAGTTCGACAGTACATTTGCGCAATAAAAGGTACGATAAATGACATGAACAATTATAAATGCGTAAGCCTGATGTCTAACCTATTTAAACACTAGACGAGAACCAACCCTCAGAACAATCAGGATTCCGCCAATGATTTAGCACACTGGATCATATTCAAACAATTAAGCAGATATCAGGAAAATCGGAAGTTCGCCACCTCCAAATTTTCCTTGCTTTTGTAGAATTACTGCAAAGCATTCGGCACCACCAAACGCCCAAACATACTCCAAGCACTGAGAAATCAAGGAATAGAAGCAAAATATATCCAGTTACTAAAAAACAATCAAAACCTCAACTTCGCTAGAGTTAAAACCGAAAGGACAGGTCAGCTTGGAAAAAGGAGTTAGACAAGGGGGGCCCATCTCTCAAAAAGATTTGCCTGCGTACTGGAGGACACATTCAGGAAACTAAAATGGAATAAGAAAGACGGAGTATGCCTCAACGGCAACAGACTAACATATTTGAGTTTCGCAAACGACATTGTTCTCTACGTCAAAACTGCAAGCGAACTGCAATCAACTCTCCAGGAGCTGAACAAACAAAGCAAGATGGCAGGACTCACAGTGAACAAGTATAAAACGCAAGTAATGACAAATGCATTAGAAACCCCAATATATCGTGAAGGAAAGGAACTAATGTATGCATCACAGTAAATATAGCTAGGCCAAACAATTTCTTTTAACAACAAAATGCAAAAGGAAGTAAAAGAGAGCGTCTCCTTAGCTTGGAAGGCTTTCTGGGCCTTAAAGTTCATATTGCTTGACGGAACACTCAATAGGAGGCTCCAAATGGAGACACTCGAATGTTGCGTTTTTCCAGTGTTATTAAATTGATGTCGGACATGGACTCTGAAAGCCAAAGACAGAAACACTCTACAGGTATGCCAAAGGAAAATGCAGAGGAAGATCCTTGGCATCTCTCTCAAAGAGAGAATATCGAACACCTTGATACACCAGACATAGCAAAACAGGCTACGAAGGCCAAATGGAAATGGGGGCGGCCACCTGGCGAGGCTACAAGACGACAGATGGACGGCATGAACTACCACATGGGTCCTCTACATCGGCAAGAGACTCCCAGGAAGACCAAGACGCAAATGGTCGGACTTATTTAGAAAACAAGCAGGAAGACAGTGGACCAGCGTAGCCAGAAACAGAAACGAGTGGAGAGAACTAGAACTACAACTAAGTGAATAAGTGCAATTCAATGTGGCCGGCCGACGTGGCCGAGCGGTTCTAGGCGCTTCAGTCCGGAACCGCGCTGCTGCTACGGTCGCATGTTCGAATCCTGCCTCAGGCACGGATGTGCGTGATGACCTTAGTTTAGTTACGTTAAAGTAGTTCTAAGTCTAGGGGACTGATGATCTCAGATGTTAAGTCCCATAGTGCTTAGAGCCATTTGAACCATTTTAATTCAATGTGTAGTGTGCATTAATTGCGGTATCCTCTTACACAGAGTAGCTCACCGCGTGAGCAACTACCCTCACTTGTAGGAGCCCTTTACCGTCAATGGGACAACACAGGCTACATTCATTCACTCATTCAAGTCAACTTATACTCAGTGTACAATAGGATTGCGAACCCCAGTTTGTAATTACAACAGTCAAAACGTAAGTACTGAACTTATAACTTTTCTTCATTTGTGTGGCCATAGTGTCCGTAGTTGCTTTATAATTCTTGAGGATGTTTTTGTTCCTACATTGCAACTACGAAAAAGGGTGATTTTTTTCACCAGACGCGTTTCGTTTTATCGAGGTAAAGCATCATCAGTAGTCTGTAACTAAGTTATTTAAATTTTGATTTGCTTTTAGATCGAAAAATAGTTCGTTAAGAATAGAACGATTTGTGTTTACGGTGATTATTCTGCTGATTTCTCGCTTACATCGGAAATGTTTTAGCAAACGGTATTTCCCGATGAATGCGAGAAATCAGCCGAAAAATCACCATAAGTACAATTCAACCTATTCTTAACGAACTGTTTTTCTATGTAATTGCAAATAAAAATTTAAATAGCTTAATTACAGACCACTGATGATGATGTTTCACCTCAATAAAGCGAAACTCGTCTAGTGAAAAGGTCACGCATTTTTGTAATTGCAACGACGGAACAAAAATACCCTTAAGTATTATACGCTTTTGTAGAATCGAGTACGGCGTTTCCGCAAGCTGCATCAGCACCACATTTACGATATATATTTACTGAAACGTGCATGGACAGATCGGGAAACGTAACGTTTAGAATGGCGAATGAGATCTCTGATGTCATGGACTACACGATAATTGTAGACTAAATCAAAAGATACAGTTAAACGCTATGTATTGTATTGTGCTAACGTCAAATGTCCGCAAAGTATCAGTCTTGTTAATGAAATTGAATTGTAGGGAAATCGCTACAATAGTGAATTTTTTGATACCACTTTTTGTAATTCACTTGAAAAATCAAATGAAGAGAATAATATATGTGAGTCCAGGAACAACATGTGTTAGGTAAAATTCAAATTCATACTCATCATCTGAATAATGTTTCCATACGCAACTAAGAGCATCGAATAAACTAAGCTGATGCGAACAGTGACCGAATTGACTGTGGCACTCTTCACATTACTGAGTAAAGTCGCATTCTGTGCCAAACCTCACAGCCACTGACATCAAAAAGACACAAAAAGTTCGTAACGGCACGTGGAAAGTCAGTCTACTCACGCTGTTCCTAACAATGAATTAGTGAAAGTTTAACGCAAATTAGTGAAAATTTAACAATGACAAGTGAACACCTCACGAATAATTAACGAATCAATTTTACAGATACCTATTGGCTACGAGTTACCTGAACGACATAAACCATCTCCCAAAGCAACAAATGAGCATTCAACACCAAACACATTCACTCCCTCGCAGCAGTCCACGCCAGAATAAAGTACTCCAAAGGTATGTTTGAGCGTGCTTTGTGTGCACCTTTCGTTCGGACACCAGGAAGCGTGTGGTCAGCCTTCTACAAACCTCAAAGAGAAAACTCCGAAAGATAGTCACTGTCACTAATCGACACTGGGTACAGAATCATATTTGCAGTACTGCTGTGATAAATAGTTCGAGAAGTAATTAATATATAGAAAACGTAAGACTGAGCACACTGAGTGACGACGTAACAGCTAACTTTCAACATCTGCAAATAATTTGATTGCATGAAAAGTGTCCAGATCCTGTTTTGATTGCTGGTGCGCATTTGAATCTACCGTTAAAAATTCACATTTAAATGGGTTTACTCTTTCGTAAAAAGTTGCAGGTGTTCCTGACAAATTATGTTTTACGTATGGTGCAAGATTCCCACTCATCGGACAGCTTTATAAACCATTAACTTGCTTGACCTGTTGTTTACCGTCCTATTAACCTTGCATCTGACTGTACAATAATTCCAGATAACTTACTCCCGAGGTGCACATGTCGGTGCTATCATTCCCATTAACATGTGTCTAGCGATAGTGTCGTCTCAATCAGTTGCTATCGCTCTTGCATATAACTGACTTAATGAACCCAGTGTAATAATGAAGATCTTTAAGTTATTTTTGAAATGTCACTGCCTCAAATACATCCAAAGTTCGTGAAAAAGACACACACTTCGATCTAAAGCCCACTCAGAGTACATGAGTGCATGCACTATTCACATTTTTCACTTGAGTTAGCAGTTGTCCCTTTTGCTTCCGTTAGGTGGCCACAGAAAAAAACAGTTCCATATTTCACAAAGATATTCGTATACTGTACAGTAATGTCACTATGACCAACTGTCAAAGGCTTGTATAACCATCTGTTGCTGCACGACCACTGCAATACATACGGGAGAGACAATGAGCTTCTGGATTGTACCGACAGCGCCGCGGAGCCATGACAATTCCGATGCCGTGGCCATCTGCGCTAGATTTCCCGAATAAGGATCCATGGCGTGAACAGCCAGATCCAGATGAACCCATTGATTTTTGGACGGGTTTAAATTCGTGAGTTTCGCCTCCAGGGAAGTACGATAAGCTCATCCCAGTGCACTTCGAACCACCCACGTACACTACGAGCTGTGTGACACTGCATTGTCCTGCTCGTAGATGCGACAGTGCTGAGGAAAATCAATCTGTGTGCAGGAGTGGACATGGTCCCTTGGATACATGTATTCTTGTGTTGGTCCAACGTGCCTTCCAGAACGACGGGGTCACCCAGGGAATGCTACTAAAACATTCTGGACGTCATGATGCTCTCTCCTCTGCCTTGGAGACTTCCCATAATTGTTGCACGGTCTTTGCTTTCAGACGTTCTACTCCGTAAGCGTCAGCGGCCTATCTGTCCGATGGAGCACAAAACGTGATTCGCCTGGAAAGGCCACCTCTCACCACTCAAGTTGACGTCTAGTTGCGGTATTAGGGTGCAAATTCCAGCCTGCATCGTCGATTAAGAGCAGTCATTGTGGGTGCAAGAACCAGGCATCTACTGTGGTTTCTCTTAGGCAGCAACGTGTGCTGAATGGTAGCTGAGAAGACGCTTTTGGTAGCCTCTTTGTTTGTCTGGGCGGTCAGCCGATCAACAGTTGCATGTCTATTCGGCGGTACACATATCCACAGTCGGCGTCCACCCTTGTCATGTATAGTCCGTGGTGCATGATAGTTGCTTCAACGCCGGTTTTGGGTAGCGCCAATTTTCCAACCGTGGGGGAACACTTTCACCCTTGGCCCGAAAGCCAATAATCATGCCCTTTTGGACGTCAGATAAATCGCTTACAACAACGACTGTACAGTTTTCCGACACGCTTTTATACACTCTCCACTGCTAGTGCTGCCATCTGTGAACGGTTACTGAACGTTGACGTCGAACATAGGTGGTGATCATATCAACGTGACTGGATCACATAGAATAAATACTGCCCTCCTCTTTTTCGTGAACCATGACTCATACATATTCATTTAATGTGAGGTGCCGCAGCCTAAAGTGCCTACACACCCCATTCCTTTAGGCACCAAAAGTTTCCCCTACTCCGTAGCTATCATCTGTTCCCCGCACCAACTGTGAACTCGGGTCCATTCAGAAATAATAACGATAATCATAGCGGTATCGGCATCTGTACCCTTACAAGCATTCAACACATTCGTCACACGCTTATCTAATACTCACTTCTTCATAAAAATACATCTCAGTTTCCTCCTTGTACGCTCTTAGAAATGACATCTCGCGCATGTTCATAGCCATCAGTCCACATGCTAACCAATTCTCGGATTTCATATGCTATGAAATTGTGGAACAACTTTAAGACCGTTAATCTTCAAGACAAGTAGCGTTGTATTCAAATTTAACCTGTCATGTGACGACTTAAACAGCAAGTTCAAATTCTGATCTGACCCTTTCAGTAAGCCGTTTTAATGGTATTAGTTTAATACTTGGTGTCAATTTTTGTTTTCACCGATATTTATGTTTACAAGTACTTGAAAATTCACAGTCAGGTTTGAATATGAGATGAGCTTGAGATTGAAGTTATAACACTACTTGCTTCTGTTAAAATATTAATATGTCGATAGTGTTTATCCTGTGAAAGAATTTTTATTTTGTGACTGTGATGGTGTGTAATGGTAAGGTATCAATTTATTTTGGGTCCCTAAAGGTTTATATCGAAAGAAAGCAGCATAAAGGTAAATGGGAATTGAACCATGTTCTATTAGTAATCTGGTAAACTGAAATTACGTGAATAGAAACGGTTACCAACCTAATTATCATGGTTCGTAAAGAAAGGTTACTTTTGGGATTGACTTTACTTGATACTGAACTCCTGTTCGGGTCATTACATGCAAGAGAGTAGCACATTTTAGCAACTAATGTATGGTACCAGGGATCTGACTTTAACTACACAGGAGGAGCATCAATACGTTTAGGCAACTACTGGTTCTCAGTAACAACTACTATCTCTATATTACAGGAGGATAGTAATGATAAATGTAGGTAAATGATCACTAACCATGGAGCACTACTGACTTGTACAAGAGGCTCTTTTATCTGTTTAATTATAGAAAATTGAAGTAGTTATGAAGTAATCATTCCTTTTGTACTAATTATTGTATGTATCCTCAAGGAACATTAACTTCCTTGTATTATTTAGCTCAAGTGGCACATGTGATACTTGGATCTTGTACAGTTTGAATATTTGTTGCCACTTATTTATTCTTGATTTCTCTTGTGTTATAACATCTGAATCTGTCTCAACTATTAGCGTGGGGACCAAGAAGCAAATCTACTGATAGGCTCAGAGTGAGGCTGGACACTTCAATTTCAACACAATTCGGGATAGAGTGTTAAATACAGAACACATGAAACAGTAAACGCTATTATTTCAGTAACAAAATGTCTTTGAACTAAATACTTTAAATCTTCTATTGGTAATTATACTTCGATGAAATTTTAATTGTCCATTTATGAAGAGTACGTGGAGTATTTCGCAACTTATACTCGCTGAATAAACATGTATTTTACAACTCCAAGGAGTTTATAAGCTTTTGTTAAGGAAGACGATTACTTTTCAATTCACTAAAATACGACACATTCGTCATAGCACTTGGGACAGGATCCTGTCTTGGTAAAAGTTTAATGATAAAATACGGTGGCTCAACACAAAGTTTACACAAGACAAACTTGTTATTTAATACGAAACCAGATCATCAGATAAATTGAGATGAAGGTGGTGCCAGCGTTGATCTCATGTGCTATTCAAGAAAGAGCGCGAAAGTATCCATCCCTCTTCCTGTGACACAGGCTCCGAGAATTCTCTTCTTAGCGTCAGATTTTCATTGTACAGAGTCAACGAAAGTATGCGCTGAATAATAATCCGTGTTACTTCTGCGTCCGAGGCTTTATCATATAACCTTGCAGTTCATCTCACATCTTTCAGTTCACAAGATGCGTACACTTTATCCTCTAGCCACCAACTGACTCACGATGCACAGGAGACTAGCAGTTCGACCGCCAGATCCTCCTTTTCTATTCCCACCTAGCCAGTACCGTTGCGGAGGGATTTCCCTCCAAGTTTCGCATTATTACAAGCCTACTTTTCCTTTACATGAACCAGTATTCTTATTTAAGTTTTGATTTTTAATCCTTTTACAAAACATTACTTTTGAAATTACGTCCATAGATTAATTACCATTAAATAAATTATCATAAACAATGAATAAAACTTTTATATGGATGTTACAAAAAAGAGAATGGTTATACAGAAGTCACATTAAGTACAGAAACAGACAAAGAAATTAGATAAGCCTATTATTGGTAATATCGATAATAGTGTCACACACTCCGTGTTCCAGTGATTTTTTTTCTTTTAGGGATACGTCACTGAAACGTCAGTAGGGATACATCAGTGATACATCCGCAACACCTGAAACAACGTTGGCAAAAAAATAAAACAATAAAAAAATAAAAAATAAAAAAAATGAAAACGCTATTCCAAACACATCGTAACAGCATTCACTATTCATAAACAACGATACAAAGACAAAGGACATAATTTCACGTCATTCACACAGGAACAACATTAGCTACATTTTCATAACATTTCACTTTGTAGAAGAAATTGTGTTGTACCAAGAGCACTGAATATTAGTGGTTATAATGACACATTTATAATAGAATACTTAATACATAAATACAAGGGATAAAATATGATACAAACTTTTACATAAACAATATTTAAATTTTATTTACAGCGGTTTAAAAAATGGCTCTGAGCACTATGGGACTTAACTTCTGAGGTCATAAAACCCCTAGAACTTAGAACTACTTAAGCCTAACTAACCTGACATCACACTCATCCATGCCCGAGGCAGGATTCGAACCTGCGACCGTAGCGGTATTGCGGTTCCAGACAGTAGCGCCTAGAACCGCAAGGCCACTCCGGCCCTCTACAGTGGTTTACTAGATACTTCAAGCAGTCCATTTAATTTTCTTTCAGGGCATAATGGGTAGCTACATTTCAAATTTTTATCCTTCACAAACAAACAACTGACGATTTTACTTTAAGATTGTCTTCATGAAAAGCACTTAGAAAAAATTAATTGCTTTCACAAGATAGGTGTTTTTGGCTATGTTAATTTTTTGTGCAGTTCAGCAAAATACTTCAAACTATTTACAACAAGCATAGACTTTCTCACTGCCTCATCATCATTTCAGGCACTCCATTCCGATATCTTTCTTCTTCTTCTTCTTTCGATTTCGGCCATCTTTGGACCACGTTCAACAATTCACTTGCCCGGCTTTTTGATCTTTTTTTCTCTCTTCCCAATATTTCCTCATCATTTTCGAGTGGTTCCTCCTCCGCTCTTCCGACCATTTCCTGTTATTATTCTTTAGTTTCGTTTCTTCTGGAAAACACTTAATTTCGTTCACTATTTGTCTAAACTTTTCCCTGTCCCTGATTGACTCACGGGTGACATTAAAATAGGCCAAATCCTTTTTCACCATCTGTATCCATTTATTGTTGGTTTTTTCGTTCCTGTTACTATGTTCAAACACTTTTCTTGTTAGTCTGTTTCCATCCATCCTCGACAGGTGACCATAAAACGTTAGTCTGCGTTTACGCATTGCCTCACTCACTTTCTCAATAGTTTTGTATATTTCCTTATTACTCTTTAGCTTGTACTCTTCCCCAATCTTTCTCGGTCCTAATATTTTTCTCAAAATTTTCCTTTCTTTCTTTTCCATGTTTTCTATTTCCCCCTTTTTGTTAAGAGTTAGGCACTCCGATGCATACAGGCATTCTGGTCTAATGACAGTTTTATAATGTCTTAATTTAGCTTGAATCGAAATGTTTTTTTTGTTATATATGTCTTTGGTTTTTTGAAAAGCAAATTCCATTTTCCTTGCTCTCGCCTGGTTTGCACTCTTGTCTAAACCATTCACTTGAATTATTTCACCTAAATACTTAAATTTTTCTACTCTCTTAATATTGCCGTATTTAGTAATAAGATTTTTCTTGTTATTTCTATGATTAGACATATACACGGTTTTTTCAAATGAACTCTGCAGTCCAGCTCTGGCCGAAACTTCTTGTAGTTTCTCCAAGTAGTTCTGAGCTATTTCTTCGTTTTCTGTAATTATTGCCAGATCGTCTGCAAAAGCTAAACAGTCCACTTCTATTTTTTCTTTTTTTGTTCCAATTCTGATGTCATTCTTGGTGCCTTTGAGTTCTTCTTTCCATATTCTCAATATCTTTTCCAGTACGCAGTTGAAGAGGATTGGGGATAAACCATCACCTTGTCTAACACCTGTTTTAATTTCGAACTTCCTTGAAATTTCACCCATAAATTTAACTTTGGCCTTACTGTTTGTTAGCGTCTGTTTGATAATTTGAATTGTTTTCTTATCGACCCCAAATTCTTCGAATACTTTCAGTAATGTTTCTCTATCTACCGAGTCGTATGCTTTTTTGAAATCTACAAATACTATTGCAAATCTCTGGCCTCTTGAGATTCTGTAACGAATTAGTGTTTTCAGGTTAAATATTTGTTCAACACAGGATCTACCTTGTCTAAAACCTGCTTGATATTCACCTATTTTTTTATCCAGAACTGGCTCCACGATTTGAAGTAATTTCCTTGACAAAATTTTGTATCCTACTGGTAGTAGCGAGATCCCTCTATAATTATTAACATTCATCTTATCCCCCTTTTTGTGTAGTGGGTGTATCAGGGTACACTGCCAGTCTTCAGGAATTCTTTCTTCGTCCCAGATCTTCTTAAACATATGTTCCAAAACTTGTGGGAGGTTGGTATCCATTATTTTTAGGATTTCTGGTACTATGGAGTCTTCACCTGGGGCTTTATTGTTTTTTAGACTGTGTATTATGTGTTTTATTTCTTCAGCGTCTGGAGGTTTTGACTCGGTATTAGTATTTCGGTGGTTTTCAAAACTCATTTTATCTTTGGGTGGTTCACAATTTAGTAGATTCTCGAAATATTTTGCTAGTATTTCACAATTAGTCTTGTTTGTCAAACCTAGCTTGTTCTCTTCATCTTTACAACATAAATTTGGGGATTGGTATTTGGTTAGCTGTTTTCTAAAAGTTTTGTAGAAATCTCTAGAATTATTTCTTTTAAAGTCTTCCTCAATCTGTTCTAGGTTATCCTGAAATTGTCTTCTTTTTTTATTACGGAAAAGCTTAGCTGTTTCTCTTCTCTGGATTTTAAAATTGTCAAGATCTTGAGGATCTTTTGTGGAGTTCCATTTCTGCCACAATTTCTGTCTCTTCTCCAGGTTCTCATCACATTCATTGTCCCACCGTGGATGTCTTCTTACTCTTTTCACGAGACAATTTTCTTTTGCTATTTCAACTATTTCGTTTTTGATCCCACTTCCTTATTTATTGTGGATATGCCATCGCTATCTTTGTGCAATGCTCTTTGAAACCGTTGTTTAATTTCTTCATTTTTTAAAGTTTCTGTGTTATATTTTGGAATTTTGTAAAAGGTTTTCTTCTCTTTTCGAAATGGGAGTGGTCTGAATTTAATCGTAGTCAAATAGTGGTCTGAATCAACATCAAGGCTTTTCAGCACTTTAGTGTTTTGAATTTCTTCTTGACAATGAAGTGAGATAGCCACATGGTCAATTTGGAATTCTCCGAGAAGTGGATTTGGTGATCTCCATGTTTTAGTTTTTCGGCTCAGCTTTTTGAAATGTGTTGTCATTATTTTCAAGTTGAAATGCCTACATACCTCTATAAGCCTTTCTCCATTTTTTGAAGTTCTTTTGTGACCTGGGAAGAGGCCTACTGTTCCATGGTATATTTTCTCCCTTCCTATTTGTGCGTTAAAATCGCCTACTAACATTTTTATGTTCTTCTTTGAGCATCTATCCAGTTCCATTTCAAGTATCTCCCAAAATTCTTCAACTTTCTCCGGGTTATTTTTGTTGTCCTGGTTTATGGGTGCATGGCAGTTGATTATAGAGTATCCTTTGTTTTTACATTTAATCTCAAGAATGGATAGTCTCTCAGAACTCGAGTAGAAGTTAGTAACTGAATCTAAAATTGAGTGATGTACCAGAAATGCTGTTCCCAGGTATGGCATTTGTTTCATTAAGATTTTACCTGGTTTTCCTTTAAATAAACGATAGTTTTCAAAATCTAAAGCAGTTTCATCTAAAAACCTTGTTTCTTGCAATGCACATATTAAAATTTCTTTCTGGTTCAGCTTTTCAGTCAATGATTTCAATTTTCCTACTTTAATTAGAGAGTTTACATTTAGGGTTGCAAACATAGTTGCTTTCTTAAATTTCAGTGTTGAGGGCTGCATACATGTTGGTTGGGGTCCTCCAAAATCCTTTGACCCCTTTGCATTGTTTCTACGAACAACGGAGGATTTGCCATTCGGTCTACCTCTTGGAGTAGTGTCTATCTTTGACGACGTTCCCATCATGCTTTGCAATAATTGTTGGATAATAAATTGGGGGATCGGGTTGCCCCGAATCCGAAATTAAAACCAAGGTAGTAAGCCCTTTTATAAACCTTGTTTACCACTTGGCTGCCTACTGAGATTTTAGGCACTGCATCTAATAAACCGTTTCTTGCTTTATCCAGTTATCAAGTAACTATACTGCCAATTTTGCGCATTGGCAGCCATTTCTTTAAGCTACCGCTCATTTTGCAGCGCAGCGTTCTAGTATATCCTTTCACTGTTTTTCTTAACGTCCATTTCATTCTATATCGCTATAAATCTGAAATTCACAGACATATGTTAGCAAAACTGCAAGGGTATTTCTTAACAACATTATAACATCCGTAACAAAACACATTTCGTAAAAAATAAATATATTATAATAGAATGTAAATTATTCATGACATGGTTTCAGACAGTGCTCGTTTTTATTCTGTTCTGTGGACATAAGATTTCAAGCCCACTATGTTACGAGCACCTAAGGGCTTCTTTGATTTTGGTACGACAGATACTATGTGTTAGTGCGAGGAGTTCCTAGCACTTCAAACGTTTCAGTGTAACTGGTCATAAACTGGGCATAAACTTGCTTGATTTTAAAACGAACCTGCCGCACGCCCTCTAATTATGGTGGCAATATATGCTACTATACACAGAATAATTTAATTTTTCTGATCTTACTACAACAGCCTCAAAGAGATCGAATTTTACCCCAAGGGATGTAGTATATTTATCCTTTTACTGTATCTGGTGGTTTATTTCGTTTTGGGATTTAAAATTCTCTCGTGACTTAGATCCGTGTTCGATATGTATAGGTCGCCGTTCAGTTGTTCTTTCTTCCTTGGTTCTGTTCTTGCTTCAGGGTTTTGTTTTGCCATTGCTTCATCTGAAGGTAGAAAATAACTTTTTTTTCCCTTATTCCTCGGTTTCTGTTAGTTCAATATTATCTTCATCCGAACTATCTTCTGTATCTGGTAATTCTGGTTCACTGTTCGGTTCTAATAGAAACGCTTTTCTTAGACAGATGTTAATTTCCGCCGGCCGCGGTGGCCGTGCGGTTCTAGGTGCGGCAGTCCGCACCCGCGGGACTGCTACGGTCGCAGGTTCGAATCTTGCCTCGGGCATGGATGTGTGTGATGTACTTAGGTTAGTTAGGTTTAAGTAGTTTTCTAGGGGACTGATGACCTAAGATGTTAAGTCCCATAGTGCTCAGAGCCATTTGAACCATCTTGTTAATTTCCTTGTCCTGTCTTATATCATGTCATAAACACTCAGGGCCAACGGTTTCCTCCTAGTGTTAGTTCTTTTTCTTTCCCAGCACGATCTTCGTCTGAACAGTCTTTTACATCGGCTCCAATGACGTTTATCGTTACGCGGTATTATGTGTAGTCTTCGTAAATGCAAATATAAATGTCGTGTGACTAGGGCCTCCTGTCTGGTAGATCGTTCGCCTGGGGCAAGTCTTTCAATTTGACGCCACTTCGGAGACTTGCGCGTCGATGGGTATGAAATGATGATGAGTAGAACACCACAACACCCAGTCCCTGAAGGGAGAAAATCTCCGACCTCACCGCGAGCCGAACGAGGGGCCTTAGGATTGACATTTTCTCACGCTGACCAACCAGCTACCGGGGGCGGACTTCTAGTCTTAGTGAACTTCAGTAACTCATAAATAGTCGTCTGTATCTACTTCTTCCAACCTTCTGATAACAGTCTGTTCGGCTGGCGATTAGTTAGATAGGAATCCTTCGGGAGCAACACTGAAGATTTCATCTTATTTCCATCCTCCTCATTGAGACCATATTTCTTTTCGTATTATTAATCTGAATATTATCATCTCGACTGAAATCTTGTTTCGCAGGACAGAGCGGATCACGATTTGGAAAGGGGCCCAAATCAGTTGCTGCTAGTTGCACAAACATACAAAGTTTATTTGCTAAAAACACTTAATCTCACATGCCCTTAAGAGAATTCACAAACAATACGGCAGAAGGCCAGAACACAAGTTATTCAAATTGAGTTAAGGAATAAACACAGCTGAAGGCCTCAGTTACAAAATAGAGGAACTCAGGTCTTAAGGCCTGGGTAACAAGTACTCCAGTAAGGAAATTTTAAAAGGTTCTAGACAAAGACTTTTCAAATTTTAATTTAAGTAGGCTGAAGGCCTAATCTTAAAATATTTCACATAAGGTTCGGCTGAAGGCCATATACTGAACATAGAACAACTAAAGGCTTAAGGCTTGGATAACAATTTAAGACAGAGAGGAAAACTTTGTAATTTCAAATGATTTTCTTTCTTTGGCAGCTGAACGCCATATCTTAAAATACTTCACATAAAATTCGGCTGAAAGCCATATGCTGAACATAGAACAACTCAAGGCTTAAGGACTGGATAATAAATTAAGATAGAGAGAAAATTTTCTAATTATGATTTTTTTTTACTTCAGACGGCTGAAGGCCGTATCTTAAAGTACTTCACGTAAGGTACGGCTGATGGCCACATACTGATGATTAAATAAACTAGATTAATACACAGCTGAAGGCCTCACGCAGTATTTGAGACAAAAGAAAATCACAATCCCAATAAGCAGAACATTGGTACTCAGAAGTGTTCCAAGGGTCGGCCTGGGGTGGAAATTCTAACAAGAGGTTGGGTGGGACAGGCAGCCAAGCTTAACACTAAATAATCGGGTGGCAACACGACCTAGGGTCGGCTGAAGAACCAACCAATTCTCTTCCACCTAACCAACAGCACAACTGAAAATACCAGCGAGGACGATGATCGCAGCAGCACAACGTCTTGATAATTGGCATCTAAACACAGTCAAGGCACAATAACCACTCAAGGAAAAAAAAAGAGAACAACATCAAGCCGAGTCAGACAGCATCAACATGGCGAGAAAAACACACTGCCGGAAAACTATGCTAACGACCAGGGCAGGTAACCGGTACGTTAACGGCCACAAGGCACAAGATACCGCTGGTGCACTTTACTACTAAGTTACAATCATTTCAATAGTTAAACACCATACAGGAAGACGGCTGCAAATTTGTCGACTCCAGCACACCAAGCGTTGCTGCTTGTGGGAATGGCCCAGGAAGCAACAACCGGCAATGAACGAAGAGATGCCACGGCAGTTGAGATTTCGTAACGGGTTAAATGATTACTCAACTCCAGTTTCCAGGTTCGGTGCGCGCTGAACTTTGCAGCTCTCACAGCTAGTGCCTCACAACTCCGCCCACGCGTGCATGCCACCAGGGGCCCCGGCCTAAACACACGCCGTGGAGACTTCCTCGCTGCTCTGTCGCAACCGAACGACTACCCACACACACCACCACACGGAAAATATAGCGGTCACACCAAATATGGTACAGCAGTACTAGTATCGATAAATGCCCTTGCTGCTACGGATGGAGGCAAGTGAGCAACACGTTCAGGTAGTAACTGAAGGAGCAATAAGGCGCCACTCAATGGTGAGAAAATGCAAAAAGAAAAAAAGGCATCTGCGCAAGACGGCCACGCCTCAACCTCGCCCCCTCAAACACCAACCATGGGAGGGGGAGGTGGGGGGAGGTAACTCGACAATAGGACTAACCATATTTAACTTGTCTAAGGGACCCAATGCTGCTCACTGGTGCGGTTATCATTAACCAGCAGATTCACCTGACCCAAAATACGCACAATGGTGCAAGGCCCTAAAAAACAGGGAGTGAATTTACTAACATTTCCGACACGCACCTGCCTCTCTGGAAAATTATGGACATAGACCTGATCTCCTGGCCTTCACTTAAAGGCGCGCCGATCACGATTATAACGCTGAGCTTGTTTATTATGGACCTTGAGTATATTATGTCTGGCACGGTTCCAGTTTTCCCTGACGACTTGAGAGGTGATATCCACCGGAATCAAATTTTGAATTCCCCATAAGTTCAAAAGAGGGGAATTAACAGGACAGGCAAGGATCAAGGAGGCGGTAGTAGCTTTTAAGGCCTCATCATTTGCGGTATTGAAAGCAAAACTAGAGTCCCACTTACTAGGCGTCTTCTGATGGTAAACAATCAAACCAGATTTAAGATTTTGATTGACCCTCTCTGCAAAAGATACCTGCGGATAATACGGCGTAATAATGATATGCTTAACACCTTTCGGAAAGCAGAAGGCCTTGAAGGGAGCCGAAAGGAAGGCTGGCGCATTATCACGAACTATTTGTTTAGGGGGTTCAAAAACACTGAAAACATTAGTCAAATGCGGAATAGTAGTGGTAGCAGTCACGTTACTGCTCAGAAGGAGCCACGTAAATCTCGAAAACACATCAATAATAACCAATACGTGCCGATTACCACTCTTAGTACGAGGTAAGGGCCCTACAAAATCGATATAGAGTCTGCGCATAGGACAGGATTCGCGCTCAGACCTCAACAGACCCTGTTGAAGAGCATTCTTAGGTTTGGCTACATTACACATGCGACACCGAGAACCATCTCTCTCACGTAAAGGTCACCTAACACGCTACAACTGAGACTGCCTCCCTCTTCTCTCGGGTGTGCTCACTAGGTGTAGATTCAGTGAACATACGGCTCAGGACATCCGCAAGTACATTTTTAGTGTCAGTCACGTGTTTAATTTCAAATTGAAATGCAGAACTGCGTACTGCCCACCCGGCAATACGGCCACTTTTATGTGGCGTGGCTAACACCCAGTTCAATGCCTAATTGTCAATTTCTGGTTGAAATACCCGATGCTCCAGGTAGAAGCGGTGCTTCTCCAGTGCAAACAAAACGGCCTACGCCTTGCACTCGTAAACCGAATATTTAAGTTCGGCACCAGTTAACCGACGAGACGCGTAGACTAATGGCTGCCTCTGACCCTCGAACTCCTGGAGGAGGACAGCCGAAATACCGGCGTTAGATATGTTAGTTTGGATAATAAACTTTTTATTTAAGTCCGGTACTCCAAGAACGGGAGGGTTGGCCTTAATGTGCTCAAACGCGGCTTCTTTGGCACGTCCCCATTGAAAACGCACTCCTTTTCAGCGCAGTTCGTGTGTGAGGGCTGCCAACCGAGCAAAATAATGGACAAAATGTCTAAAATAGTTGGCCATGCCTATGAACCTAGCAATTCCATATTTATCAGTGGGTGGAAGCAGAGCTCGTAATGCTTTAGTTCACTCTTGGTCGATGCGAATACTCTGAGCTGACACTAGGTGACCTAAGAAGGACACCTACTGCCTGTCTAACGTCAATTTACTGGATTTGACAGTTAACCCAGCTCCTTGCAATCACAAAAAAACTTGCTGGATATATTCCAAATGGTCCTGAAAGAAACGGCTATTAATAACCAAGTCGTCCAAATAATTATACACACACACTAATTTCGAGTCCACAAGGATATTATGCAGCAAACGAGTAAGAACTGCTGCACCAGTAGCCAAACCAAAGTAACTCTGTTAAACTCATACAGATTCTAAACAGTACTAAATGCAGTAACAAGTTTACATTCTTTGGCTAATGGATTCTGATAACAGGCTTGGTTCAAATCAAGAACAATAAGCCAATTAGCACCGGCAAACCAAGTAACGGAGTTATGAAGATCAGATAGAGGAACAGACTCGAGGACAATCTCAGCGTTCAGGCGCCGGTAGTCAATCCCGCCCCTGACCCTTAGGGACAAGAAATATGGGAGAAGCTTAGGCAGATGTTGAATGCCTAATAACCCCTTGCTCAACCATTTTGGATATTGTAGGTCTCACTATCTTGACCTTAGGGGGTGAGAGGCGGTATCGGAATTGCCTAACTGGAATATCGTCAG
Source organism: Schistocerca cancellata (assembly GCF_023864275.1). Lineage (NCBI taxonomy): Eukaryota > Metazoa > Arthropoda > Insecta > Orthoptera > Acrididae > Schistocerca > Schistocerca cancellata. The sequence goes on along the minus strand of NC_064628.1, from coordinate 311,812,537 downwards.
ATAGACGGATATGGTAATTAAGTAGATTAGTAGCCCCCAACCGATCTCAAAGAAGCTCTAGGAACCTCTATAGCAAATTCTGTAACTGAGAGGCCTGATGTGGGGAGAGATGGGAGAGATCAAACTCAATAAGCACAGCATCAACGGCCAGGATGCCAGCATCTCGATGCACATTCACAAAAACCAAGCTACTCCCCAGGACAGAACTTAAAGAAGAAGTTATGCCCAGAATAATCCAAGACTAACGCAGTTTTGAAATCACACCCCAAAATTAAATAAACCGGCAGCTTCTTGACCAGAGCTAATGATAAAGGCCAGGAAAAATCTCCAACCTTTATACTCCTCCAGATCCCACCATGCAGAGGCAACACCTGGCCATTGGCCACCAGACACCGTTGCACTGGATAAGGAACCGAACGAAGTTCTGTAAGATGCACAAATTCAAGAAACCATTCGAAGCTTAATCGTGAAAGGGAGCTACCAGAATCCGAAAGATCGCAAATGGGTTCCCCACCTACTCGAGAACAAATATAAGGCAAGGATGGTGATGATAGACCGACACCATGGGTACACTAAGGTTTAAAGTCTCGATCCTTAGGTCACCGGCCAGCCCAGCGTCATTTATTGGCTGTAGGTGCGAGAGGCTGAACGCAAGAGCGCACCGAATGTGCCGTGCTACAGCATCTGAAGCAACACTGGGGTTTCCTCTTAATGACTTTAGCCGATGTAGTGAGTTTCGAATCTCCCTTGACAATTCCCGTGGCCTGACCCTCAACTTCACAACATACATTGTATGCAAGCGGCAATGTAGATATCGGGTGTACAACAGCGGCACGGAGCTCTTCCCAGGTTGAAGGACGATCACGTAAAATAAAGTGCGACTTATCCGCTGCCCGCATTCCCCTAAGAACAATAGACACCAATTCTCGTTCTGGCAAATCGATCAACAAGGCCAAGCAGGCCGTCTGAACTCTGTCGATATACTGATGTAACTGCTCTTTATCCTACTGCATCTTCCAAATGTAACGACACTCGAGCTGTTTCCGAACTCCGGTGGTCAATCTCTGCCTAATGACAAGCTCCCTCAGTTGCTGTAAGGAGGGCTCTTCCACCATGGTTCGTGACAGGAGGTTCAGCAACTCACCTCTAGCTAACGGATACAACATTGGCAAAACTACTTGGTGCGGAACACGAAAGGTAGTAGCCTATTGTTCAAGACGAACCAACAATCACGGTAAGTTTTCGACCTGCTGAAGTCGATCTACCACTAATTCAGTAATACCTCGAAAGAAATACACCAGAGGATCAGGCAATTTGGCAAACTCTGCGACTAACTCCACAGAGGATACAACAACAACACCCCCGGGCTGGCTCTCGGTTCCTCTTTGAAATAGTGAGTCCCGCTCTTCAGACCTCCTGCTATCCAATTCTAGACATGTAAGCCTAAACTGCGATGCATTAGCCAAAGACCGTAACTCGACGGTTAATATTTTATGATGATCTTCCAAACCTAGCATGCCCAAATCCCTATCTGATGGTTTAAATGCACTAACTGTGCCCACACCCTATCCAATTGACTGTGACTAGGTTGAGTGCCTTCCAGAATACCAATGGTGTTCTCAAGGCCGCTAACCGCCTTAAGCAAATATTCCAGGGCTGCTTCTGTCTCACCCACGACCGCCGGGATGACTTCAACCATGTGGAGAACGGTAGCACGCAAGGGGGCCACTAAGTCCGGAACTCTGCCCTCCATAGACTGGCGCCTTATCGCCAACTCATAAACAAGGTGATCCTTCCTCAACAGGCCGATCCCCGTGCACTGCCCGACCGCCATTTAAACAAGACACCTAAAACAATCATCAACCAAAACAATATGGTGTAGCACTAACAGAAATAAAATTCAAACTAACAGCAACTACTAGAATGGCAACCATGCTCTGCTACCAGTTGAAATATGGTTTCGCAGGAAAAAGCGGATCAGGTTGTGGAAAGGGGCCCAAATTAGCTGCTGCTAGTTGCACAAACGTACAAACTTCATTTGCTGAAAACACTTAATCTCACATGCCCTTAAAAGAATTCAGAAACAATACGGCTGAAGGCCAGAAGACAAGTTATTAAAATTGCGTTTAGTAATACACATGGCTGGAGACCTGAGTTACGAAATAGAAGAACTGAGGGCTTAAGGCCTGGTTAACAATAACTCCAGTAAGGAAATTTTAAAAGGTTTTAGACAAAGACCTTTCCAATTTAAATTTAAGTACGCTAAAGGCCTAATATTAAAATATTTCACATAAGGTTCCGCTGAAGGCTATATACAGAACATAGAACAACTCAAGGATTAAGGTCTGGATAACAATTTAAGATAGAGAGGAAAACTTAGTAATTTCAAATCATTTCTTTGTTTGACAGCTGAAGGCTGTATCTTACAATACTTCACATAAAGTTTGGCAGAAGGCCATACACTGAATATAGAACAACTCAGGGCTTAAGGCCTGGATAATAAATTAAGATAGAGAGAAAATTTTCAAAATATGATTTTTGTATTTTACTTTAGACAGCTGAAATCCGCATCTTAATATATTTAACATAAGATTCGGCTGAAGGCCACATACTGAACATTAAAACAAACATTCCTGTTGTTAATATGGCAATAGTCACGATCACTTCGCCAATGATCGTCATCCTCTATTCTTTCTAAAAACGCAGAAAAGCGTTTATGACTGCTTCATAAATGTCTCTTTGAATCGCTTGGCAGATTTTCCAAAGCTCCCTTGCAATCTCGAATTCTGATTGTTTGTCTCATAATTATGTCAGTTTTCGGTACCTGGATTCGCAGAAATCTTTCATAGAGTCTCTGTCCCTACTGTCATACAATCTAGCTACTGCAAAATCTCGCCATAAACGATCTTGTTTTTGTTCTGACCCGTATTCCTCGCAAAACTTTTGTATGAATTCGTTAAACGACATATGACCAATGTTCAAATTTAGTCACATCGTTTAGCATCACCTGCTAGTGCACTGATAACTGGGTTAATTTTGTCCTGGTCTATCAACTATTCATTGAAAATACTTTCGCCATTTTTCAGAAAGTCCAGGGGCTACCAGCCAGTATATGTTCTGGCAGGATCAAAGGTTTCTTCACTCTCTGATAGTCTTTTATGAGATATCCTATAATTGCCTACTGGAATTGTCTTTTATTATCTTTTCAGTGTCGCAGATCTTGCCTTGAATTTGTAAAGTGTTTTTGTTATAACCCTGTTCACAAATATTTACCTGTTTGCGAATTTCTTTCTCTTTCGTTACTACGAAAGATTCTACCGTTCCTTGGATCTTTATGATTTCTAAACCGAACCTCTCGTTGATAACATTAATCTTCATTGATCTGCCCAGGGTAGTGGCCACATCGGCATTTATTTCAAGTTTCATGTCTCTGACTGCGTTACTCAAAACACCTACTTTTTCGTCTACCTTTTCGATCTGTTTACTGTTTTTAACGCTCTGTGTTCTCATGAAGTCAGCTTCCGTTTTCGGCTGATTCTCGAGACCACTAATTTGTGTTTTCAATTTGTTATCAAGACCACTAGCTTGTGCTATAATTTGACTGTTAATACCACTAATATGTATCCAATTTGAATTCAAATTGTGTAGACAAAAGCTGGAATAGGTCTTTCATGCTTAATTGTATTTCGGTATTCCTGCTCTACTGTATCCTCATGCCCTGATTCTACATCATTTGATTCTATCGGTTCCTTTTCTGTTTGCCAATTACTGAACATATCAGTCGATTCATTAACGTAATCACTATCTTCCTTTTAAGCTTCCTCATTCGTTCCCTCCTTTGATTCTTGTTTTATTTGTGACTCGCTCATCATCTGAATCTGATCATCTGCGTACGCCTGTTACGCTACGTAAGCTAACTGCTGTTCTGAGGCACTACCTGTGTACCCATTTCGACAACAGCTATCGGTCTCCATGATGTTTCTTGCTACACCCTGTACTATCTCGTTCTGTCTGCTTTAGTATTACTACATCTGAGTTACAGTTTACTTTCTAAACTACCGTAATAGTCACTATTATTTGTTTTAGTGAATTTGTGGCAAGTTCGTGCTCGAAATACACTTTTCTCCCGCATAGTACATATGCTATAGTCTGTATTTATAGTGTAAGAATCTAACAAATGTCCTCGTCCTCCCCCCCCCCCGCCCCCCGCCCCGTCTGCCGCCGTGTCGCCTCTATAGTCTGTATTGAGTGAGTTCAGTGTTGTGCGTCCCCTGTCAGTGTTGCGAACAGCCACCATATGTCGCTAGTTGTGTTTTTATCTCGTGCGAACAGAAACCAGACTATCGCCGTGTTTTACAACTGTGCCCGTTATTTACTACGTGTTTTAATCAGAATCACCGACCGTTTATTTTTATATTTTCTTCGCATCTTTTTTTATTGTTCTCATATCTCCTCATTCTATTTTTTATATTTTCTGCAGGCTGCAGAGCGGCATATTGTGCTGCTGCGAGTCCACCCCCTCTTGGGGGGGGGGGGGGGAAATCGAAATCCAATAACGAAAAATAAAGAAAGAAACAAATGTTCTGTCACGTAGTGAGAGGGTTAATATTTTTCATTAACAGCACAACTAGCCATACACAGGGAAAGTCAAGTATAACACTATCTGCTGTTGAAGGGGGGGGGGGGGGGAAATCGAAATCCAATAACGAAAAATAAAGAAAAAAAATGTCCTGTCACGTAGTGAAAGGGTTAACACTTTTCATTATGGGCGCAACTAGCCATTCACAGGGAAAGCCAAGTATAACACTATCGGCTGTTATTAAAATAGTAATATGCCCATATTATTACCCCTGTGGAAGGATTCTTGCTTTGTGACCATGACGGTGTGTATTGGTAAGGTATTGGCTAATTTTGTTTCCTTAAGGGTTTTTATTGAAAGAAAGCAGTATCAAGGTAAACGGGAATCGAACCAAGGTTCCATTAGTAATGTGGTAAACAGTAATCAAATGGAAAGAAACGGTACGCAGCCTAATTATCATTGTTCATAATGGAAGTTAACTATTGGGGCTGACTTTTCTTGACACTGAACTCTGGTTTTGCGAGAATTATAAGACAATAACACAGTTTAGCACCAGTCAGTTGACGTTAACTGCACAAGAGAATTATTAACATGTTTAGGAAACAACTAGCTCCCAGTTACAATTGCTATCTGTACATTACAGCAGGAAGGTGATGACAATTATATATGAATAATTATTAGTGGTGGAGCACTACTGACTTGGACAAGGGGCTCTTTTGTCAATTTAAGTATAGGCAATTGAAATAGTTACCAAATAATTGTTGCTTTTGTACTGATTATTATTTGCACTCTCAAGGAACATTCACTTCCTTCTATTATTTAGTCAAGTGCCACATGTGATACTGGGTCTTGGACAGTTTGATTATTTCTAGCCTGTTGTTTATTACTGATTGTTGTAATTGTATTACTTCATTTAAACCTGGCTCAACTGTTAGCATGGGGACCCACACACTAACCTACCGACAGGCTGAGATCGAGGCTGAACACTTTAATCACAACACAATATGGAAAACATTGTTAACTACAGAGCACATGCCGGCCGGTGTGGCCGTGCGGTTCTAGGCGTTTCAGTTTGGAACCACGTGACCGCTACGGTCGCAGGTTCGAATCCTGCCCAGGGCATGGATGTGTGTGATGTCCTTAGGTTAGTTAGGTTTAAGTAGTTCTAAGTTCTAGGGGACTGGGATGTTAAGTCCCATAGTGATCAGAGCCATTTGAACAGAACACATGAAGTTATATAAACTTTTATTTCAATAACGAAATATCTTTGAAGTCAATATTCTCTTAGTAATTGTACTTTGATGAAATTTCAACTGTCCACTTATGAAAACTACGTGGAGTATTTCAAAACTTATGCTTACTAAATAAACATGTACTTCACAACACTACAAGTTTATTAACTTTTGTTAAGGTAGATGATTGCTTTTCAGTTCAGAAAAATAGGATACTCGGATTCGTTGTGGTACTTGGGATCGACCCATGTCTAGATAAATGACCAAGGGTAAAGTACGTTGGCTCAACACAAAGTTTACATAATACAAATCTATTATTGAAAATGAAACCACATAACTAGTTCATGCAGTTATACAGTACTCACCTGATACATTGAGATGAAGGTGGTGGCAGCTTCGATCTACTGTGATATTCAAAAAAGGCGGCAAAAGTATCCATGCCTCTTCCTGTGCAACAATCTCTAAGAATTCTCTTCTTAGCGTCGGATTTTCATATTACAGATTTAACCTAAGTATGTCACGACTAATAAACCACTTCTTCTCGCCTCTCTCAGTTCACAATATGTCTGCTAGCGACCAACTGACTCACGCTAAACAGAAGCATTGCAGTTCGACCGTTAAATCCACCTTTGCTATTCACGCCTAGCCATTGCTGTTGCATTATTATATTATTACTTTCCCTTTGCATGAACCAGTATTATAATTGAAGTTCCCATTTTTACATTCTTTTACAGAGCTTTACTGTTGAAATTGCGTCCATAGATTAAGTACAATTACATAAATTATCATAATGAATCAAACATTTACATTGATGTTACATAAAAGAGCATGGTGGTACAAAAATAACATTAAGTAGATGAAACAGCCAAAGAAGTTAGATAAGACCATTATAGGAAATATCGATAATAGTGTTACAAAGTGTGTGCATGGAAGCAAGTTTGGCATGGTTAAAGTCACAACTTCAGTGAAATGGCGGAGTTCTTATTAGTGTGAAATCTCCGGAAACAAAGAGAGCATTCAAATGCGATATGACGAATGAGACAGCCGACTAGCCGACCATTCAAGAAAATGCTTTTATATTTGGGCGATTGTTATCTCGCAATGTGGGAGGATACGTATCTCTGAAGCGGAAAAAGTGGTACGGCCAGAGATTGGAGGTAAAGACGGTTTCTTAATCCATAAGAAGAGCTCACTGCCTTTACAGCCCACTTGTTTGTGTGACCAGCTGGGAGACAGACTTCCCGCTAAGGCAGTCCCAGTTCTTGGCTGCATATTTAAAACAGTGCCATTTTTAGGTAGAGAAATTTTTGCGAAATGAATAAATGACTATTCGCGACCATGTGTTTCTATTATGTCAGCTATTATAAATTCGGTGTGCATTTTAAGAGTGCATTGTCAAAACGACATTTCTCCAATAAATAAAAATTTTCGGTAAATACGTAGATTAAAACAGTAAATAGCGGTTTGACTCATAGAAGAATACTACACAGTCACTGATGAATTGTCTGAAATCCAAATTACACCTAGCACGAGACTCAGACAAGCCTGTCAGCTACGTGTTAATGCGACAGTCTCGATTTGAACACAGGAAGGAGTTACGTCACGTCGGTTATCACACAGATTTTCCGACAGCATTTAAACACGGTAAACGGAGCTTCCGAATGAAAATAACAACCAGCATGATAAAGATACGTTAACCAATGTTTCAGACAACGAAGTGACTTTGGTTCGACAAAGAATCAGTCTTGCGACTGATTACTTGCTCTCTCTTCACTCTACATACGAGAGCTTAGTAAAATTGTGTAACCAGCTGTAACATTCGATAGCCTTGAGGGCGCAATGCCCTATATACACATCTATTACTGTTAAAACTATTTAGCCGTTAGGCAAATCATGCAGAAAATTACTGTTCCCAGCACTAAATAATGTCGATCATTCCGAAAGCTGGTCAGAGTTCTGGTAACGCGAGAACAGACTGAGTGGCTTTCCTGTGTACTACCAGCCCAGTGCTTAAGTTTAAACAAAGTAAAAATAAAATAAATTGAATTTCTGGCCAGTCAACTTACACCGTGAAATAACCGCATGTCTTTGAGATTACCAACGAAATATTGGCTATCACCTCTCGCCTGTCACGCTAGGACTTTCTGATCAATGAAATATATACTGAAATGTGTTGTGACAACATGTTTAAGGTATTACTACGAACAAGAAATTGTCCAATTTGTATACTTGATTTGGATATGATTTGCCTGTCATTTTGATCAACAGCAAAAAATTAACGTAACTCCTAATCAGCTACAGTAAATCGTATAGCTGCAGATCACTATTTGGACAGCCTATCACATTCTACTCTACCACTGTAAGAGGTATGCGATGTATGCGCTGCCTGTAACAGGCAAGACTTAGGAGAGTCTCTGACCACAGAGCAGTATGTAGTTAGTTGTTGCTTGTCGCTAGTCGACAGTATTCTGCAGTAGTCTTGAGTAGTCTGCGTGAGTCGGCAGTAGTCTGCACGTGTCGGCGCGTGTCGGCAGTCTGCTCTGGTCGGGACTCTGGAAGGTGAGTATTATTGTAGAAGGTAAAGAAGCAGCCTTGCGCATATCTAGTAATGTATGTTAATTGTCATCCAATTTCTTTCAAAAAATGCCCCAATAATAATTTTTATAATATAAAGTATTTTTTTTTAAAAAAAGGCATTCATTTCAATTTAAAGATTTTATTCAATGGATTATCTTTCCTTTCATGAATCACAAAGCATAGGCCAGTATTGCACGGAGCTGAGCCGAAATTTTTTTAGGTAAGAGCAGATATATTCGCAGTTTTTATTGAGATAAGAATTTTTGCTTTTTTTATTCAGAGTACAGGGCCGTGGCGCAGCGTTGCTGTCGTCATAAAATTTACCAGGTTACTGAATTTTTTAATATTTCCGGGTTAAGGAATTGAATTTTTTGGTTACATTAAATGTGAATGCATTTCTGCGCAGAGATTATAAATGGGAGGCAATTTTGTTCAGGGGTTACAATACACAAAAATTCATTTAATTATTATTTGCGTGGGGAGTTTATTCATGGTTCATTTTTAGTTAATAATTTTGTGGGGAGATTACACTTGGTTCATTTTTATTTTAATTATTTCCGTGGGGAGGTTACACTTGGCGACATCCGGCCAGGATCGTATTTCTTTGTGAATCTTCTGATAAGTAGTCATATATCTGTTCTTATTTACTTAAATGTAGTTTGCATCTGGCGCAAAGCATTTGCTAATTTGTCACTCTTTCTTTCACAGATCATCGGCAATTTATTGCTCTTTGTTGTAATTGTTTGTTCCATTTTTTTGCTTTGTCTTTGTTTCATTTGTGCTTAATTTTGATTTGTGAAAAATGCCGCGAAAAACTGTTAACAGTACATCGCGATGTGCAATGAGTGAAATAGCCGACTCGAAAAAATTTGACCGATAATACTTGCGACACTCAGTGTAATGATGACGATCCTCCATTTACAGACAATCAGTGCCTACCGACCACTAGTAATGATTTTGATCCTAATGATGAACAAATAAATTCAATTGTGTCCTCTATTAATTTAACGACAATTAATGACGCGGGATGTTCTGTTACAATGAACGCTGCCCAGCTTGACACACCCGGTTTGCAAAATTTACGTAATGAACAGATAAACTTTTCTAACAAAAATGAACAGTGTACTCAAAGTACGACAGATTTATTTGATTCCGATTTAGTGATCAACAGTGCACATTCGATTGGCAAACCTTTTCAAGAATTACAGAATGACCAAATGGTTACAGAAAACGTGACAATTGCAGGTATGCCATCAAACAGCACAGAGAATAGAGTAGGTAATATTGGCTTGGATCAAATTATGGCAGTATTGCTACAACAGAGTGAAAATTCCAAACAGTCAAAGAAAGAACAAGAAAACTATTTTAAACAACTTAGTGAACAGAATAACAGCTTAGTGAACAGATTGCAGCCGTTGCTGCGCAATGTCATGATACTAAGGAACAATTACGTGAGGAAATTAAGGCTTGTGCTAGGAAAAGTGGTGAAGAAATTAGATCTGTTGCTCAAGAATTAAATAATAGACATGCAGCTACAATTAAATTACTTTAAGACGAAATTAGTGCAGTCGGTAAACAATGCTCTGAAAACGCAACACAGTTACGCGACGAGTTTAAATTAATGTCAGCAGAACTTTCACGCACAATGGATGCAAAAGTAGACGCGAAATTTGACCAACAGAACAGTCAAATTGACGAACGTTTTAATCACCACCTACAAAACAGTGAATCGCGTTACCGTAAATTCATACAGGAACAAAATAAAGTAAAACGACAAGTCATGGAAAGAATTACCGCACAAAGACAGGAAGATAAACGTAAATTGTTTACGAAAGCAAAAACATACGTAGACAACAATATTGCTACCGTATCAGACGAAATTAATACTATCAAACAGTTGAACACCGAACTGCGTGATGAAATTTCCGATCTTAAATCAAAACAGATACACACACAGTAGACTTTCAGAACGTGACCGACAGACTTGAACAATTAGAAATAATACAGGAAGCAGACGTTAAAAAATTGAACGGAGCCACAAGTAAAATAAAAAAAAAAAAAAATTAATGCTTGTGACACTAAAAATGATGATCAGGTAAAAATTCTGACAGAAAAATATGATGAGCTGGCCAGTCGTATTGACGTTATTGAAAGTAATAATGACAGCAAATCAGACGATACTTCACCGATTTCGTTTAATCAGACACCTGAATTCCAAAATTTACAGCAGACAATGAGTGAGATAGATTCGTCCACTAGTACAGTACGTAGAAAACTGTCAACTTCACAGCAAGAAGTGACAGAGATGAAAAATGTTTCAGTCAATAACACGTCATAGCATACGGCACATTCTGAACATTTGTCACACTCACACAGCCAGTATAATTTAGGTAATTTACAGAGAGTACGTGACTTAGATTCCGAACAATCACAGACAAATAGACTCTCATACTATCCTGAACCTGTTCAGACGTACAGAGACGATAATTTTGATTACAACCATTTTCTATCAGTGAGAAAATTTAAAGTATTTAAAAATGACAGAACACAGATTCACCCATTGGATTGGATACAACAATTTAGCTTTGCATTTCCACAGGCTTGGTCCGTAACACATAAACTTGAATTTATTTGCAGTTTTTTGGAAGGCGAACCGGCAACTCGTATGAGACCGATCGCGAGACAATGCTACTCGGTAGAAGAATTTCAGAATGCTTTTCTGTCAGCGTATTGGTCGAAGACGACACAGCGCGGAATTAAGGATCAATTAATTAGTTTACCGAATTATGAGAACTCAAATTTTTCCACTGTCACGCAATTTTTTGAACACATGGTCCAACAAAATCAGTACTTAAGTGAACCATACAGTGAATCTGCACTTATTCAATTATGTATTTCTAAATTACCACGATCATTAAGAGTGTCACTTTTAACGGGTCAGCAGAAAGAAAATATTTCGGCATTCAGAGATCTGTTACAGTTTTTGGAAGTGCAGCAATCGGATTATTCCTTTATAAACAAACATTTTTCATATAATAACCAAGGTCAACAAACATACAGCAATTACGATCAGCCACGCAATTTCAATAGCAAAGGTAATAGACGGTTCAGGAACGACAACCACCAGAACTTTAATGACAGACAAAATTTAAATTATCAATATCGTCAAAATTATCAGCAACAGGAATCACATTTTGGTAACAATAGAGTTTTTTCCCAACAACAGCAACAAAACCAACCGGTTAGCATACCTGACCAACAATGTAATGAACAAGGTCAACCAAGCTTTAATGTTTCGCTGCGTACGCGTATAGCGTCGGCCCCAAAAAATAGTAATGCACAGCAACAAGGAAACCAGTATTTACAGAAAACACACCATTTCAATTCCTATCGCAATGCACCGTATAGAAATGACTATCATAACAGACGTAAAAGTAATGAGCACAATTTTCAACGTACGTTTAATAACAGTCGGTCTTATCAGCAGCAAAATCATCCGCAACAACATATTATCATGAATGAACCAGACAGTAGATATCATCCCGAACGTAATACGTCAGGAAGAAATAACAGAACAGTTCAAATAGTGGAAATGCCACAGCATCGTCCCGAAAATAATAGCACGTCAGATAGAGCTTGACTAGATACAGTACAGGTTGCATCTTCCAGTAACTGAAGCAATACTTCAGATACACAGAATATTGATCACAAAAATGTTCTTTGAAACATGCCTTGTTGAATGCACCTCTTTACCACATCCAGATCTTACTAGAAATTTTTCCATTGCCACCGACAATTCTAATACCGCTTTAGGCGTACACATTTTTCAGTAAATTGAAGAAGATGGTTGTACAGTAATTAAAACATGGCGTTTGCAAGTCGCATTCTGTCACCTGCTGAACGCAATTATTCTGTTACAGAACTTGAAACATTATGTGTTGTATGGGCATTTGCGAGATTTCGGCATTTTCTTTATGGAAGACATACGACCGTTCACACAGACCATAGAGCGATACGGTTTTTACTTTCCGCTAAATTTACACACGACAGATTAAGTAGATGGAAACTTTATTTACAAGAATTTAATTTTACAATTGTTCACATTCCCGGTACACAAAATATTGTAGCAGACGCACTATCCCGTTCTCTCAGCAACAATCAGAAAGACATCGCAACCAATTTCTGCAAAGCAAATTTCAGTGTCATGTACACTCAACAAGTTGCATTTGAAAATTTAATTTCGTCGTCATTACAAGACATAGCACAAGAGCAGAGTAAAGACAACGTACGGAAAGAGATTAAACACCTTTGGCAAGATAGGAATAATGTTACCATTAGAAACCATTACACTGTAAGCAATGACATTCTGTTTCGCCGCTCTCAGCCTGACAGCAACAATTGGTTATTATGCATTCCTGACGAGCTTCTTAACAAATTAATCTGGTATACTCATTTAAGTTAGGCACATTACGGAGCCAGAAAATGTTTTCTTATACTGAGACAGAACTTTTATTTTACCAACATGGAGAAACGTATTCGACGAGTTTTAGCGTCATGTAAAATCTGCAGGGAGCTAAGTCAGATACGACTTCATATATTCCTCCATTACATCCCATTGTACCTGTTAAATTGAGACACATGGCCGCTGTAGACATTTTTGGTCCGATTCCCAGAACTAATAGAGGTTTTTGCTATATCTTTGTCGCTGTTGAACTCACTTCAAAATTTGTTACCTTCACTCCATTACGCAAAGCTACTGCTAAAACTGTTTCGAAAGCATTTGTAATACGTTTTCTATTTCATGTAGGGCATGTGTTGAAAGTAATTTCCGACAATGGATCACAGTTTCGATCTGCTGTATGGAGACGTCTGTTACGAGCTAGAAACATTCATACGATCTATATATCCAAGTACCATGCTTCTTCGAACCCCTGTGAACGATTAATGAAAGAAATTGGTAAACTGTGTAGAATATACTACCAAACCAACATATTGATTGTGACACACACATACTCTCATTCCAGGATGTAATTAATTCCATACCAAATGAATCTACTATGCCATCTCCGACTGTTATACTGAAAAATGTTGAACCACCTAACAAAATTAAAGAATTAGTAACCTTTCCTACATCTCGCCGACTACGACACCATGAAATAATTGACATTGCGCTGAACAACATCAAACGTGCCGCAGAGCGCCGGAGAAGACAGCAAAAACAGGATTTTACACGCCGTGACTTTCACATTGGACATAAGATATTAATACGCACACATTATCTATCTAATAGAGGAAAAAGTAGATGTAGTAAATTTGAGCTTCTGTATGCAGGTCCATATCGAATTCGCAGCATTCCTCACCCCAATGTAGTACACGTCGAAACTTTGAGAAACAGAAAAACCAAAGAGAATCACCATATCTCCAACATCAAACCCTTTATTGAATGAACATATTTTGTGATTTATCACACTGTAATGCCATTTCCTGATTTTTTTATGACAACTTATGCAATTATATTCACATGAACACTTACTTATGATTATCGTATTTTTTCTTGGCAAGTGCCTGGCAAGGTAAGGTTAGCAGGTCGCTTTTCTTGTCGTTACACATCAGACCGTACACATTTTTCCAGATAAACTTACACTTTTTATGACCACTTATGCAATTATATTTATGTGACTACTTACTGATGATTATCATATTTTTTCTTGGCAAGTGCCCGGCAAGGTAAGGCTAGCAGGTCGCTTTTCTTGTCGTTACACATCAGACCGTGCACATTTTTCCAGATAAACTTACATATTTTATGACCAATTATGCGATTCTATCTAGTGACATATTAATTTTATCAAATTCTTTCTCCATTAAAGTCTTCAACTCTCGCCTCTATCAACTACACAACATACAAGCTGAACAAAGAGAGGCATTTCTTGTTGTTACACATCAGACCATGCACATTTTCCATTTTTTATGTATTTATGATTGTTTTACTGTTTTGTTTGTATGCACTATGCAATATTTAAGATATAACAAACACCAATTGACTTTGACATTTTGCCTTATGATATCTTAACATCGTGACTATTTAACATTTTTTTGCTGCTACATTGTGATACTCTGTGTACATTTTTGCACCTGAACACAGTCTATGTTTTTTGACATATTACGGTTTGTGTCTTGTTATGCTGTATGCTCAATTATATCACTAGAAACCAGCTTTTATTTAATGGGTATATGATTTAAATGCAAGACATTAATCATTGTTCATCATTTTCAGAAAGAAATAACGTGTAAAAGAAATAAATTAAACAGAAATGGGAATTTCACCTTCGGAATGAACGAAAGAAGATGCAATACCTCGTCACGAAGAGTAAATGGATCAGAATTAACAAGCATTAACAAGAATATACTATACACATGGTATGATAGCAGCCATAACTAATTTTTTCTTCCTGAATACGAGGCGTTTGATGCAGGCTGTCAGACAGAACTACACATCTTAGTTTTAGTGATGAAATATGCTAGAAATAAGGAACTCTATACTATGAATAGTTGTATAATGAAGTGACTTTTTTTGCAGATGAATAGTGATGCAGAATATGCTAATATGGATAATGAAGTTTTTCTTTACAGGTGATGATGATAATGGAGTTATGATGATATGGATAATGAAGTTTTTCTTTGCAGGTGATGATAGTAATGATAATGAAGTTTTTCTCTGCAGATGAAAATAATGATGAAGTTTATATATTTACTGTTAGTTAAGAAATGCTATGTAGTTATTTAGGTATTTGTTGCAGT
Source organism: Schistocerca cancellata (assembly GCF_023864275.1). NCBI lineage: Eukaryota > Metazoa > Arthropoda > Insecta > Orthoptera > Acrididae > Schistocerca > Schistocerca cancellata. The sequence continues at coordinate 311,797,351 of NC_064628.1, read as the reverse complement.
TCGTTTTGACATTAATTATTATGTCGCATGGTATGATGACTGAAGGTTTTGGAAAGGACAGCTAGAGAACATATTTATTTAATACACATTTCATTACCTGTTGATTCGAAGTTCACTACTTTTCAGCATAATATGCGTTTCATCTTTCAGTTTAATAATCCATTTTGTATTTTTTGCAGGAGAAATTATTCATGAAATTAATGTGCAATAAGCAGTTGGTCATTAAACCTGTGTCATTCATGAATGTGATCACATATACTCTATTTGTTTCATAACCTTGCTACAGCTGACTCATGACGAATGACGTTAAACATCTTCATTTGCAGCAATAAGTCAAATGCAAATATTATTATCCCCCAGCAATTTATTATCGATCCCAACGCAATGCATTGATAGCACAAAAAAAAGTATTACCAGTCCCAAACAATGCTACCAGTTTAAAAGAGTTATGAGTAATACTGAATGATGTTTTCTAATAACAGACTTTGAGTAATAGTTACAGAGTATTACATTTTTAAATATGTCATATGTCACTTGAATGATGAGTTCTGAGTAATAGTGAATGATATTTCGTAATAATGCATGCATGCTCTACACTCATTTGCTCCTGTTTTGAATGATGACTTCTGATGGTTTGTAACTGGTCACTGAGTGCCAATAATTATTTTTAAATATGTCATATGTCACTTGAATGATGAAAAATGTTTTGTAATACTCAATACTTGCTGGCCAACGAATGCCACTGTTTCTTATATTTTAAATTTGTATTATGTCACTTTTATGCTATATATATGAATACTAGTAGCTTGATGCTACACTGATTAGCCCCTGTTTTGAATGATGACTTCTGATGGTTTTTAACTGGTCAATGAGTGACAATGTTCTCTGTAAATAGATAACTTATGAACATTATTCTGTAATACTTCATACACGGTACAGAAATGTTCAGTAACTGGGCGATGAGTGCCTCCAATTAATCAAATCAGTTGATAGACTAGTAATTATCAATGATGACTTCCATAACACTTAATGTCCTTTACCTTCTGATCTAATTACCAGAAATTACTGTAATATCCGTTTGTCCTGTCTATCCTCATGCTCATGGAGCATTATATTTGGTTTTTGCACTAATTCTATGTTGGTGTACCTTACAAGAACGTGGTGTTGACACGACATGCTGTCCACCACCTTGAGCGATGGAGATGTTATTATGGTCCCACTGTTTGGTGTACCTAATGTACTACCAAAATGATAACATGGAATATTACTACGACATTTCAATTTCTTGGCTACACTGATTAATACTTCTGGGAAAAGAATTTCAGATTGTCTCACTTGGTGTTGTGCTTCTGTGGAAAGATATGGACTTTCAGTGCAGCTGCGTGCAACCTAATGTGCTACAACCTTGATGCAATCCTTCCCTTTCCTATCCTAGTTCTTGTAAAATAGTAAAAAAAACCTACAGTGCGTGTGCACTTATGTCATTTGTTAATATGATTTGTATCCATTGCGTATACATTTTGTGGTTTGCTGATATACTCTGAACTACAGTGCGTGTGCACTTTATGTTATTTGTTAATATGATTTGCACTCATTGCCTACACATTTTGTGATTTCCTGATATGTTCTGTACTACAGTGCGTGTGCACTTTTGTCATTTGTTAATATGTTTTGTACTCATTGCGTATACATATTGTCATTACTTGATATGTTCTGTACTCAGTGCATGTGCAGTATATTTTATTTCATGTTCTGCACTTATATATATGTATATATTCTGTGATTGTAAACTTAGTTAATTAGGAAAAATTTGTTGCTCATGGCAAGTCCAATTGACTCACCATCGTAGCCAAATTTTTGCCTCCCCCAGTGGAGGGTTATGTAAGAGGTATGCGATGTAAGCGCTGGCTGCAACAGGCAAGACTTAGGAGTGTCTCTGACCACAGAGCAGTATGTAGTTAGTTGGTGCTTGTCGCTAGTCGACAGTATTCTGCAGTAGTCTTGAGTAGTCTGCGTGAGTCGGCAGTAGTCTGCACGTGTCGGCGCGTGTCGGCAGTCTGCTCTGGTCGGGACTCTGGAGGATGAGTATTATTGTAGAAGGTAAAGAAGCAGCCTTGCGCATATCTAGTAATGTATGTTAACTGTCATCCAATTTCTTTCAAAAAATGCCCCAATAATAATTTTTATAATATAAAGTACTTTTTTTTTAAAAAAAAGGCATTCATTTCAATTTAAAGATTTTATTCAATGGATTATCTTTCCTTTCATGAATCACAAAGCATAGGCCAGTATTGCACGGAGCTGAGCCGAAAATTTTTTGGGTAAGAGCAGATATATTCGCAGTTTTTATTGAGATAAGAATTTTTGCTTTTTTTATTCAGAGTACAGGGCCGTGGCGCAGCGTTGCTGTCGTCATAAAATTTACCAGGTTACTGAATTTTTTATTATTTCCGGGTTTAGGAATTGAATTTTGTGCTTACATTAAATGTGAATGCATTTCTGCCCAGAGATTATAAATGGGAGGCAATTTTGTTCATAGGTTACAATATTTAAAATTCATTTAATTAATATTTCCGTGGGGAGGTTACACCACCTATCATTTTGTCACATACTTAGACATTTTTGAGTCATCTGCTTTTGACTGATTTGATGTTCGCTACGGCCCACCATTAATTACTCTCCCATGCTACCATTTTCATCACAGAGTAACACTTGCGGCCTACGTCCTCAGTTACTTGCAGGATGTATTCCAATCTCTGTCTTACTCACGAGTTTTTGGTCCCCTGCTGCTCGCTCTAGTTCCATGGAAGGTATACCCTGATGTCTCAACAGATGTCCTATCATCATGTCAATCATGCCGATTCCCAGAACATCATGGTTATCAACACACCTTTCGGATTATACAACTACAAGTGCCTTTCATTTGGTGTCTCTTCGGCGCCGGCCATTTTCCAGAAGTTCCTGGAGCAGCTTACGCAGCCTATCCCAGCCTGTGTGAATTATTTGGCTGACATCTTGATCACCGGGCGTTCCCGCCAGGAACGTTCGCACAACCTCAGCACCTTATTTCACGCTCTGCAATCTGCGAGTTTGCACTGTCGGCTGGACAAGTGTTGTTTTATTGCACCAGAAGTGGATTACTTAGGCCACTGTCTTGGCAAAGATGGCATTTGCCCTTCGGATCGCAATTTTGTGGCCATTGAGGCCCTTCCTCGTCCCAAGGAGGTGGTGTTCTAGGGCAAGATTACTTATTAATGAAACGTCTTCCTCTAAGCTGCCTCCGTTACTCAATTCCTCAATCACTTGCGTCGCAAAAGGGGCCTGTTGATTGGAGTCTTGCCTGTGACCAGGCTTTTCTCCGTTTAAAGACTATGCTGAAGCCCGCCACTTGCCTTACTCCCTTCTCTCCGGACTTGCCCTTGGTTGTGGCAGCTATTGCGTTGGCATAAGGCAGAGCGGCAGTCCCCACACATCGGAATACGGATAGCTCAGAACAGCCCATCGCTTATGCATCTAAGAGGTTAACCCCAGCACAACGGAACTACTCCCAGATTGAAGAGAAGGCCCTGGCGATAGTGTTCGCCATCCAAAAGTTTAACATCTATCTCTTTGGTTCCAAGTTCACTCTCCTGATGGACCATTAAGCCTTAGTTACGCTTTTTGGACCCCACTCTCACCTTCCAGAGTGGACAGCTCAATGTTTCCAGCACTGGGCGTTATTTTTACGGAATTACACCATCTGGTACAAGCCCACTGCCCACCATGCTATGCGAACGCATTGTCACATCTCCCAGCAGGCCCCGATCCTGCGTTTGACCAACATAAAGTCCTTTGCTTTCATATTGATTCCGCCCACTGGGATGCGCTGGACAGTCTGCTTCTTATGACTGCTCACATTGCCACGGCTACATGCCAAGACCCTATCATGCGGCAGGTTCTCCGCTATGTGGTCCACGGTTGGCCTTCCTATATTACTTGTCGGATGCTGGCCGACTTCAGCCTCTGGCGGCACCTGTCCCAAAGCTCTCCACGGTCGATGATGGATGTCCTTCTGTTGGCCACGGAGTCGGTTGCCCATGGGGTGACCATACCTCCGGAATGTCGACATCACATGCTCAGTTTGTTACACTGCGGGTACTTGGGTATGTCCTGCATGAAAGATTTTGGCTCGCCGGCACAGGAAGGTGGGTTGGACATCCGCCACGGTCGTCGCATCCGATGGGCACCAAGTAACGTCATTACAGACGTCGTAAGGGTTAGAGCGCCGCCATCATAACCAGCTCCACCCGCACACCCCCACAAGACTCCCGCCGCCGCCTCCTCCTACACTACCTCCTTCAGGTACAGATGTGGTCCTCAAGTTGCCGCCACTACCCCAGGTTGCTGCCTCCCCGCGAGCCTGCCGCCAGCCCTCCCCGCCCCCAGGTGGATCGTAGCCTCCCTCCGACGCCCTGGCCTCTGGGTCGGCCATCATGCACACCTCGGACATCCCTTCCTCCCCGACATTGGCAGTTGACGAGCCTGGGTCTTCTCCAATCTCTGCAGCAGTCTTGCCGTAATCCGTGGCTGCGCTCGCTCCTGGCCTCGGGTCTAACTTGAGGACGCCACTGTGGAGCACGTGGTCTCAGCGGCCAATAGCGACATACCTTGTCGTGTATTTAGGCGGCTGCCTCTCACTCAGCGAGGCAGTCTGGTAATCACATTGACTCGGTTGATATATCGCCTACAGATATCGTGTCTATGTTGCGTGTGCTTACTTCCCGTTTAAGAGTGGACGTTGTTTTAATTTTGTGAGGTTGTCTCTTGTGACCCCATTGCTAAGTAGTTTGTTGTTGATCTTGGTTCTTTGTCGTCATGCTTGTCCTTCCATTCCAGGTCATCCGTTTTGTTTGTTCGTGGGCCACTCCCATTCGGTCCCGCCGCGTTTTCGTTATCAGCAACCCTGCGGCCGTTCCTGTCGTGGTTACAACACTTTGCATTCTCACTGCATGTGTTTTCTTCTCAGTGTTTTCATACATTTTCTTGCTGCTTCTCAGTTCCCATTTTCATATTTTGGATCCAGTTTTTCAGGCATTATTACTCTCTCTTTCTCTTGCAAATATCTTATCTATTTTGCTGTGTTTATGGGAAGGCGTTCTGAGCCAGAAAGACACCCTATTTCAATCGTCAACGCCATCTCAGTTTTTCTGGCTCTATTGACGTTACTTGCTTTGTGTACAGCACGTAGCTGTATTATTTCTTCCGAGTATTTAAATTCTTAAACCTTCTTTACCTTTCTGTATTTTGAGGCCATATATTTTGATTCACTCTTAAATTTGGTCATATATAAAATGCAAAGAAAACTCCGCGTTCTGGCCCTCATATGCCAATCAGGACCAACCGAACGCCGTGTCATCATCTGACAGTGTCATCACATGATGCCGTGTCGAGGGTCGTGGAGCCATCACACCGCTCTCCTGGACGTTGACAACTTTCTTGACCTTGGAGCCCTACTTATCATTCAAGTGGCTCCTCCGTTGGCCTCACGATACTGAGTGCACCTCCTACGAGTCTTCCTACTAAGGAAGAGTACCTGGCAGTACTGGGAGTTGAACCTGGGTCTTCCACACAGCAGCCAGACACAGTTAACACTGAACTACAGAGGTGGACGGTGGTCATTCATACGGATGCTTTCGGATGAAATTTGTGATTCAGTTTTTTCTGTAACCTTTTGTAGTATGGTTCTTTGTTTCATCTTGTAGATTTTCTGCTACGACTGTTAAATCATCTGCAATGGCTAGGCAATCAGTTGCAAGACTCTTTCTCTTTCTTCAAAGTTTCATTCTATGTGTTCCTTCTTTGTCTGTGGTTTTTCTCCATTTACTTACGACTTTCTCCAAAACGCAGTCCAATGATAATCGAGACGGTCCACGCCTTGCGTCACGTCATTTTTAAATTCGAAGTATTTAGATACTTTAACTAAAATTTTAACTTTGGAAATAGCGATTACCACTGTGTTGTTGCCCTCTCTAGATTCTTCTATAACGCTGAATAATGTATCTCTTTCGACCAAATCACCGGTTTTATTTAAACCAACAGTGGATATTAATGTTTTTGTGCTCGAAGTTTGTTATACCTAATTATGAGCTTTAGGCCGCGCGGGTTTAGCCGAGCGGTCTAAGGCGCTGCAGTCATGGACTGAGCGGCTGGTCCCGGCGGAGGTTCGAGTCCTCCCTCGGGCATGGGTGTGTGTGTTTGTCCTTAGGATAATTTAGGTTAAGTAGTGTGTAAGTTTAGGGACTGATGACCTTAGCAGTTAAGTCCCATAAGATTTCACACACATCTGAACATCATGAGGTTTAGTTTCAGTACTTGATCGACACAAAATTTTCCGCTCCTAAGCCGTCTCCGATATATTGTCCTAATTTTTTGAACTGTTTTTGAAAGCTTTCGAAAAGATTTTGTATATTATTAGGAAGAGATGCCCCTCGGTAGATGCTTACATCTGTTTTATTCCCTTTTTTGCATAATGGTGAATAAGAGGTATTTTACAAACTTATGGTATTTAAAATTTTGTATTTGTGGGGAGCCACAGCCTCCAGATGCTTACTAAACGGATACATGGTCACTAGCAGGCTGTAATGCGATGTTCATTGAATCGCGCGATTACCAAGTTTCGACTAAGTGTCATTGTCAAGCACATTTGTAACATCTGTATTTCATAATATTTTCAAATACTTAATTATAAGTGAAAATTTGCCATAGTCTGTCATTTTACGGAAGATCCGCACAACAGTGACCACTTTTACGATCATGTTCTGAACTTTCTTCTGTGTAAAACAACATGGTACCAAGGTCATACTCGCGGCATCCCCAAGTTCAACACAAAATTTGATTGCTTAACGTTGCCCTAAATTCCGCTGTTACAGTTTCGTAACATACAGCAGAAACACTCATCTTCACTGATGGCGGTATCAAAAACCACGTCATAGGTGTACGGAGCTGAAACTTGGACTGAGTTCTGGAAGGGATGAAGACTCCGCGTATGACCTTGCATACGATGATTTTCGTGGAGTATGACAATACTGGAAAAAATCTTAGTTCATATTAATAGGAGTCACTTCTGTGTTATTAAAAAGACTTTGATAAAATTACAAACTATCCTTTTATTCATTTGCAAATATTTCACAAAAGCTTATCTTCACCGCATTGGTTTACTACGCGTGGTCCTGTTGGACGTGGTATGTCCATGCCTTCCGCTGACTTTTGAACTGACTTACCAACCCCGTCATAGAGGAAACTACGGTCTAATGTTCGTTAATTACGAACTACCATGTAACTCGGCACTTTCCACATCAACAATCAGTGTCGGGAAAGGAGTAGTAGATGAGAGATAAAAATTCTAGGATTTACCAGGGATAGAAACCAAGACTTTTAAATTTGTGGTTTACCACTGGGCCGTCTACATTAGCTTATAAAGTAATGAGAATATCTCGCCAGATCAGCAGTACCATGTTTACGTCTGAGAAACAGACCGAGAGATAAAAGGAACACTGCAGAAATCTTAATCTTAGTAAGCTCTGCTGAGACACAAATATGCGACTCACTGTCGCAATCTGAGTCTGGACAGCAATTCATACAGGTTCGTATCACTGCGTCTCAAATCCGGTGCTTGCAGGACAGTATTTCCCACGCATTTTCACTTCTACCCGAAATGGGAGTCTGATACCCAGTATTGCGGAAGATTGCCAGTGCGAAAATGTGTCAGAAAAAAGCGACAAGTGAATAACGCATTTTGCCGCCATGTAAAGTCCACTCTGACAGGTTGCTTAAATGACGTAATGTCCACAGGTGCAGTGACCCAGTGAATGTTTATATTCCCATTGTGGCAGTTTCTTCTCACTAAGTATGGAGTGTAACCGCAAAGAAACTGAACAAAAAAAAGCTCCCTGTAGAGAAAATCGTGAATTGTGGGATTCTAAGGGCAACAAATATCATGTAAAAACGAAACTTAACAACGACTGGCAGTGGGTATCGCTAGTGATGTCGTATGCGAAGCCCTTGAAGCGAAGAAAATATTCATATCTCGTGGACAATAGCTGATATACTTTCGTACGTGAAACCCATAAACGAATCTGCCGTTGCCAAAAAATTTGCTTGATATTGCAGTTGTTCAGTCTGTGTCCATTGTTCGTGGTTCATATACAACAGATGTTAAGCCCCTGAACGACATTTCATAAAAAAATTCAAAGTGTTCAGCCTTGCCAACAAGTATTTCAATGATAACAAAATGTCCACCGTATATTGCCCTACTTTTTAACACTGGTGTTAACCACTGACAACAGCGTCTTTTAGACGAGGATACAGCACAGTAAATTCGGCACTTCCAATCCTAGCTTGCTCCAGCTGCGAAACTGCGGCGCCCCTGCTTTTTAAACACTATGCATGGCGCGGCGCAGCTCTGCCCAAACTGAATGGGCGTGAACCCTCATATTCCTTTGACGTACCGACAACGTGTGAAGTGCGTTCAACGCGGAGCGCTCATTGTCGATGTACTTTCACGTATTCAGATGATTTTTTGAACACTTTGAAATTATATATTAGCCTGGTAAACGAATCTCCAGTGACGCGAAATAGTTATTAGCCTATTACGGCAAAAAAAATTCGATATTTTAGCTATTTACTTTTGCAGAATCATACAACGTAACGTGGAACAACCGGCACACCGTACCGGCACAGGTTACACAATCGGGAGAACGTCCACTAAGAGACAGAGAGAGATATGTCCCTTAGTTCTTGTTGTGTGAAGCAACAATCTCCTCTGACGCTTTAACGCCTGGCAGCGGCTTGACAGCGCAGTTAACCCTTTGCCTTACGATTTAAGTTCCGTTAGCGTGAGCCGTTAGGGGCTGCAAGGTAGGGATGCGCGTTACGATTCCCGGCGCTTACACACGCCAAGGCTGCGGTACACTACGCCTGGTGGCGTCCGAAGTCGTGCAGACGCCCTCGGTATTTGTAAGTACGTGTGTGAGATACCAGTAGCTTGACATTTCTACTGGTATCATAAATAATGACGATTAGTTGCCCATTGGAAACCATACATCTATAGTCTGAAACACAACGATATATTCACAAACGTTTTATTTCCCTTTATAAGCAAACATACATTGATGAAATACAGGGACCTGTTACGTTAGTACGTTGGCAAACATATTTTCAAACGCAACGTCTTCGCAATGACATGTACACGAATTTAATAGTCTTCGATTGTATGATATCGTTCAAAAACATTTGGTACATGTAATGTAACCCTGCACTTTTTGCATTCCCACGTTGTTTCGCTGCGTCGTTTATGCTTGCTGCACACTACACAAGCTCTCGCAGGATTTACTTTTGATAGTGTTGGATCAATATGTTTGGGAAAATGTGCCCAATGTTGCACGTGCAGTCTTTGTGGTATATCGCCGAATGCTAATCGTCCCTTTCGATTATATTCCGGTAAAGGTGTAATTTTCAACAATGATTCTGCTATGTGAATCCTATATTCTGTGTAGCTCTGTCGTTTCCCTCGTATTTTGTAATAGAAAATGTACGTGTTAAATAAAGCAACATCAAATAGGTAAAAGGATATCTTGTGGTATCCGTTCATACATTTTCTCATCACAGGGAAGCAAGCGAGCATCTGATCTTGGCGATCAATTCCAATCATTCCCCTATTGTATTAGACAACCCATTTCGGTTTCCACGGCGCATTGCGGAGAGGTGTGTCTGTGGCGATCATTTCTGCTGTTGAAAGCATGTAAACGACTTGTTTACCTTTCCATTTTGGTCCCAATATTCCATTACAGCTCCTCACTGTATATTCTCCCTTCTTTAATTTTGCCTTCAGGATGTCTGTGAGCATATTTTTTTCTCTTCGAGCGCACTGTTCCAATAATATTTGTATTATTGGTGAGGAGAATTTTGAAAAGTTTCGCAAACCAGTTACCTAAATATAGATTATGCCCTTTGTGTAATACCGACCGTGATAGTTCTAGAACTACACTTTCAGAGGCACTACCACCAGCATCACGTTTGTCACTAACCGTGTGTATCTTAAAATCATAGCAGTATCCTGAACTTGACTCACACAATTTATAAAATTTAATACCAAACCTCGCTCTTTTTGATGGGTTAAATTGTTTGTAGGATAAGCGCCCCTTAAATTTCATTAATGAATCATCAATGGCAATATTCTCTTGCAATGTGTACACTTCCTTCAATTTTTCATTGAACATATCTATGACTGGCCTTAGTTTATACAGCTTATCTTGTTGTTGGCTAAACTGTTATTCCCTAGTTGCAGAAATCTACTTAAGTTCAGAACTCTCCCGAATGCCATCATCTTCCTAAATACTGGCGTTTCTATAACGGCCCTCCTAGACCAATACGTCTGAATCGACGGTTTTCTAACTTCAGCCATGACTATACACAGCTCAGTGTATATTATGATTTCATTACAGCCTATAGGATACCACTTTTGGTCTATTTTTCGTCTCTTCTGTTCATTGTTGAGTACGTCTTCTACATATCCATTCGTCTCAGTTACGATGTGTTATGTCAGATGGCCACTTGTTACGACTTCTGCAGAACTTGTTAGCAGCAGACACAGTGGCTGCGCCAAAGACTGAGACGGCGTGGAGTTTTACAATTTCTCCCTCGTCGTCGCTTCCCAGCCCTGCGGATCCTTACGCCTGGCTTCTGCTGTGCAGATTCTCCGACAATGCGCCACCAGTGCTCCGCTGTCAGGATGCCCTATGGTTGAGACGAACTCGTCAACGCTCGGCAGCCCAGTATGGCACCCCCACGGAGCCGCGTCGCCGTGAGGTCAGCTGCCGCCGCCTGCTGCACCGGCGGCTGGGAAGCCGTCAGTCGCGATGTCCGCGAGCTCCCGTCATGGACGGACCACGCGCCGTGGGGCCGGATTGCCGTGGAGTCCGGGCGTCAGTCCCCGGCGGCGCCTGTGACGAAGACCGCGCTGCGGCCGGTCCTGCTGGAGGTTCTCGCTGTACTTAGTCAGCCATGGTGCCGACGAACGGATGACTCCTGCGAGCTGGAACAGACTTCCATAAGCGTCACCTACGAAGATTGAACATTCGGACACAGACCACGTCCGTCCTCAGATGCGAACTGTTTCCTAAAGACTTCTGTCCGTTGCTGCCTGCGCTCCACTATTTATATCCGGCAGCAGGACGTTTTTTACCTTCGGTGGCAGCTTCTTGTTATTACTCCCGCAGTATATTGCAGCGTAACTTAGTGTGCTGGCCTCACTTCCCTTACTCAGAACTCTCCAGGCTTCGCTCGCCGCTCAGTCTGCGTGCGTCCTTGGGTCAGCCGGTTGGTAGACTGCAACAGTCAGCAAGGCTATCTGTGCGGCGCCTACTTCGCAATGCCGCGATCGCCGGCTGTCTCTGTTCTTGCCAATCTCCACTGCGTGAAGCAATGTGGCCGCAACATTGCCATCTCCTAAAAATTAAATTCGTCCCCGAATTTACCCTAAACGTTAACTCTAGTTCTATCCTATATTCTACTTCTTCCCGATATACATCCAGGTTGCCCTGACTCATGCCCTGGTGGTAATCCATTCTACAGGAATCTCATGGAGTGGTCTTGCACTAACATGCTGAATCCTCTGTTTTAATAAGACTTATGGCTCATCGATAAATACAATCAACACGGTAATAGTACTGGTTGAAATACCAATGGCCACTATGCTATGTTTCCGCCTGGTATCGTACTCCTCCACATGCCTTAATAATTGCTGCATTGAAATTTGACCTTTCTCTGAATCTACTAGTTTATCTATTGTTTGCAAGAGTGTAGCATCCAAGGTGTCGTTAATATACGTCAAATTTTCTCCTGGTGCGATGCTGAATGACGCATCTGGCCAGTACAATGTCACATGAGTATCTGTAGCCTTGGTGACTCCCGTGACTGTCGCTGGTAAGCTGAAACGATCCCCTACTATTTCACAATTTGTCCCGTTGATTAGCAAACCACTGTCCCGTAATTCCATCTCAGTGGTTGCTGTCTAATTCCCATTGTCATAACACTTGGCTGACATCCTCTCCGTAGCGAATACAGAATACAACCAATGCCTCCCAACTTGCTTAAAATGTAGCGTAAGCTTTACTATTAATCTCCGACACTCCGAAGCTTCTGCTTCTGCCTAAAATAACTGGATCTCACACGACCCGTTGCCCGTGGAAACAATCTGTGATGGACAAATGGAAACTGACTCGGTTAGACATCTACTCAACTCTAAACTCGACGTAGTAGCATGAGAATCCCCCTCCTTAGAAATTAATAAAACCTCCTGTGTCCTGAACTGTACGCCCTTCTCCGTGCGCTCCCATCTGACCGGATAAGGATGCACTGTGTAACAGTGATACTAGTCTCCCCATACTAGTTACTGGAAATCTTATCTCTATATACATCTCAACAAGATCCCTTATTACCTTAATCCTGGACATATGATAAAAAAGTGACATACTCGCTTCAATTATCGGCACTACGTGCTCTACCCCCTCTGGAAACTCTCCCTCTGCCTGCTTCAAATTCCGTCTGAATTTTTCTGATGACATCAACGTCATATTCACCTGCCCGTGCAATGTGTGATGTACTGCTAACTACACATCCATCGAACGCAACTTGTACTTAATACCCGGTTTACTGTCTGCTTCTGGCGCTTCTTTTCGCTTTCTGCCAGAAGGAGAAGTACATATACACGGATCTACTACCCCCTGGAATGGTTGAACTCTAGTAACGTGAACCACCGTTGTCTTGGTAGGCAATTATAATTTTACATTGACAGGTGATGTCATTTCCACTACCTGGTACGGTCCCTGGAACTTGTTTGTGAATTTCTTGGTTCTCCCTTTTGGAACATACGGATTAGCTAGCAGCACTAATTGGCCTACTCTGTACTGCGGCAACTTCCTCGTTGTACCTCCCATCTGTTCCTGCCGTTCCAACGCTTTCGTGTTAGCTCGTCTAACTCTCTGCAATATTTCCTTAATGGTTTTCGTAATTTGCCTTACATGCTCGCCCTCCGCTCCCAGCCTTGGACGAAGCATGTCAAAAGGTGATGGCATCTTCCGCCCACACACCACTTCCTACGGCGACAATCCTGTCGACGTATGTACCTTACTATTATATGCACTGGTTACGAATTGCAAGTACACATCCCAGTCGGTGTGTTGACTATCTTAGCGATCGGGCGATGCACTCTCTCCGTTCGTCCGTTTGCTTGCGGATGGAATGGATTAGTCCTTAGTTGCTTTACCTTCAGTAACTTACACAGGTGCTTCATCAGATCAGACGTGAAATTAGTACCTGAGTAACCAATTATTAACTAAAGGTTGTGCCACCATACTTGCTTTCTCATCTGGTAATGCGACCATGACGAAATACCTAGAAAAGTGGTCAATCACTGTTAACACATACTTATTCCCTGCTGCACTCCTATTTAATAGACCTAATACATCAATTCCGATTTGTTGGAAAGGTCTGTCTGCCTCTGGTAATCTTCGAAGCTGAATCATTTGATGGCTCAAGACTGCACGCTGTGCGCATGGCACACAATTCATGACGTACTCGACCACGTGTTGACGTTGTGTCCTCCACCAAAACTTCTCCGCTATCCGCCTATCCGTAGCTCTTCTCCCGCCATACCCTGAAAGAAAATGGTCATGCGCCTGCTGTAGAACTTCATATCTTAACGCTGCTGGTACAATGACGCGCGGGCTGCATTTCGTCGACCTGCAAAGTAACCCGTCCTTTACTAGGAAATGCGGTAGCTGTCTACAATTGGAAATCACTATCCACGGCTTGTGCCCATTTCCACTCATCTTCAGTCATCCCTGTTACCTGTAATACTGCCACTTTCCTGCTCAATGCGTCAGCATTGGCATGTTTCACACCTGGCTTGTGTTATCACCTCATAATCGAACTCACTGAGTTTCAGGGCCCATCTCACTAGCCTACTCGCTGGGTCTTTCAGACTTAATAACCATTTCAGAGCTGAATGATCCGTCACAACCTTAAACCTTCTACCGTACAGACAACATCGAAAGTAAGAAATCCTGTATATTACCGCTAACAATTCCTTCTCCGTCGTGGAGTAATTTTGTTCCGCCTTGTTACGTTGACGAGACGCGAACGCAATCGGATGTTCTTTGCCATCAATTTCTTGCCCAAGTACAGCCCCAAGAGCGTGATTAGACGCGTCACATTGTAGAATAAACTCCTTCGAAAAGTCTGGAAACTTCAAAACTGGATCTGATGTCAGTATTCATTTCAACTCTTGAAAAGCTTTCTCGCACTCTGACGCCCACTGGAGGTAACGCATTTCTTAGCAACTTAGTAAGTGGCCTCGCTGTTTCTGCGAACCCCTGTACGAATTTTCGATAATATCTCGCAAGACCAATATACGATTGCAGTTGCTTAAACGTTTGCGGAACCGGAAAATCTCGTACTGCAGAAGTAAGACGAGGATCTATCCGTACCCCGTCCTGACTGATAACATGCCCGAGATAATTTACTTGTGCTTGCGCAAAATGGCATTTGTCCAAACTTAATGTTAGTCGTGCTGCCTCTAATCTTTTCAACACCTCCTCTAACCGTTCCACATGCTGCTCTATACCTCTTGAAAAAACTATAATGTCATCCAGATACACCATGCATTTTCTTCGGTTTCAACCCGCGACTCCATCCAACAACCTCTGAAATGTTGCTGGAGCGTTTTGTAGTCCAAATGGCATTATTTTATACTCGAAGTGACCACAATGTGTCGTAAATGCGGTTTTTGGCCTGTCCTCCGGACATACTTCTATCTGGTGATAACCGCTTCGCAAATTCATAGTGGAGAAAAATTTACACTGCCCTAGGTTGTCTAACGTTTCTGTGATATTTGGAATCGGATATACGTCCGCCACTGTCCGTTCATTCAAATGCCTGTAATCGGAACAAAAGCGAAATTTTTTCGACACGTCCGGTGTCTTCTTCGGAACTAGCCCCACGCTACTAGATCAAGGACTATTACTGTGCTGGATTATCCAATCTTCCAGTTGTTGCTCTATTAATTGCTCTACTACTGGATGTAATTGTTTCGGTAGTCTGTATGGCTTACGATACACCGGAGCGTGATTCCCTGTCGGAACACGATGCTGTGTTATTGGTGTAGCAGGTAACGTACCCTGTGCTTCAAATAATGCTTTATACTTTAGTAGTAAGGCTTCCATACCCGAAAGATCATTTTCTCTTAAATGATTTACCTTGTCACGAAGTGCAGACCTGCTGACGGTTTGCTTTACATCATAGTCTAGCTTCGAACTATCGATGTCCTCTTCATCCATTAGCTCTACTGAAGCTATTACTAATCCCTTCGGCAGGCTGACATCATCCCGCCCGAAGTTATCTAAACTCACCGGAACCATAAACTGCCCGTTTATGTCCGTTACCCGTGATACACTCCGAATAAAGCAATGCTTTTCGTCTAAAACCTCATTACTTGGTAGTGGCTCTACCAAGAATAACCCCTGCTGTGGCACATCGACATACACCGGTACCCAGATCAACATCCCTGTACCTGTTCGTACTTTGCCACACGACATCACCATTAATGCACTTGAACGCAGTTTAGTTGGTATCACCTTAGCTATCGGTGCACCTTGCGACTCTGAAATATTTGCAACGGCTGTACCCATTGAGAACAAGTTCCCATCGAGTTCCAGCGTATGTTGCGAAAGGTCAATTTTGACGTGATATTTAATCATAAAGTCCAACCCAAGTATCGCTGAAAAACCCTGTCCCACAGTTGACAACACCTCCATTTTCTCCCGGAACCACACGTTCCCTATCTTAACCTTGAGCTGTGCTGTCCCTAATGCATCTAATTTTTTATCACCTACTGCGCGGAATCTGTAACTCTGAGCTTATAATCCTTTCTTGCTTACGAGGTCCACACTGACAACTGATACATGCGCTCCAGTATCCACTAAAACTCTTCGCCACTTATCTTTTATCCAAACCATCAAACTACAATCCGCCTCTTCGTGCACTCTCTGAGTACGTCTATTTAATGGCAATGCCTGCCGGTCAGAGTGGCCGTGAGGTTCTAGGCGCTACAGTCTGGAGCCCAGCGACCGCTACGTTCGCAGGTTCGAATCCTCCCTCGGGCATGGATGTGTGTAATGTCCTGAGGTTAGTTAGGTTTAATTAGTTCTAAGTTCTAGGCGACTGATGACCTCTGAAGTTAAGTCGCATAGTGCTCAGAGACATTTTAACCACTTTTTTTGGGAATGCCTCCCGACGGCAGGAACACTCCCTTTTTCGTTTAACAATGTTTTACCGGCTGTATCATTAACCCGTTTCTTGGCTTTACACTGCCGTGCCTTATGCCCTATTTTCTGACAATTGAAACACTGCGGTTCCCAACATTGCCCCTTAAAATGAACTTACTTCTTACTTCCCACAACGGTAACACTCTTTGGAAGATGAAAAAAATTTCTTGTCTTTGCGACTTCTAGTGGCGCTATCCACTTCCTGAAATGTGTAGCTACGAGCAATACTGCTGCTAAATCACTTGGATTTTCTATCCGTATTCGGCGTGAAAAATCCGGCTAGACCCCTCGTAAAAATGCGTCTAAAGCTCAATTCTCTGCTTCTTTCAATAGAACTTCATTTGCACTCGCATCTTGCGTTAACTCATACGTGTGCGCATTCGTTCTCCTAATTGTGTCTGAAAATTCTTTTACCGTTTCACCCGTTTTTTGCATCATCCTCCCCAATTTTTATCTAAAATACTGGCACTGTTTTGTTTCCTAAACCTTTGGAAAAATCCGTCAGCCAACTCTGTGAACGTAGTAGCATCCTTTAACCGTTCGTGGTATGCCACATAAGTCTTTGAGTCGCCTACTAACCATAAACTCGTCATTTGCAAACACATTTCATCTGATGAGCCTCACAGTCTAGCCGTACTACGTACGTCACCAATGAAAACATTCACATCCTCTGATGTTTTACCTGAGGAGGAAGGTATCAAATTAGCCGCTGAACAATCTGCCACACTGGAAAAGACAGTATCCTTGCATTCTACACTATCGCTTCCCAAGCCTGACTGAGTATTTTGCAACATTTGTTGGTCCATCCTCTGATGTGCTCTATTGCAACTTATTTTCTTCAATCAGTTTCTTAACTTGCTCTGTCAATGCGACTACGGCGTCACTTGTCCCGGTTGCACGTGTATCCGGTATTTTCCGTATGGTATACCTCACTCCACAAAAATAAAATTGTATTACCCAGAAGCAAGTTTATTCCTAGCACGTCTTATGGCAAGCCATCTAGACTTACCACATTGCTCCGTTACATGACCATAGAAGCCACACACATCACAAGTGCTTAGTACAAATTTATCGCAAGGAGTGACGTGACCTGTTAATCGATACACTACACATTTAGATGGTCCTAAGTTAACGTGACCATCATTCCCAAGAAACTGCAATAAGTCTGCAGGGCTGCTAGGACTTTCAAATGACACTCTCACATTTCTTAACGTTACCCTCGTCATGTCTATCTACACATAAAACATAGAGAGAAGGCCGTTGCTGGTCTCACCCTATTCGGTGTTTCTCGGTTGCTTCGCATGGTGCTAGTCAAAGTCGTGGCGTGGGTGCACCTCGCACCACTTGTTACGACTTCTGCGCCACTTGTTACGACTTCTGCAGAACTTGTTAGCAGCAGACACAGTGGCTGCGCCAAAGACTGAGACGGCGTGGAGTTTTACAATTTCTCCCTCGTCGTCGCTTCCCAGCCCTCCGGATCCTTACGCCTGGCTTCTGCTGTGCAGATTCTCCGACAATGCGCCACCAGTGCTCCGCTGTCAGGATGCCCTGTGGTTGAGACGAACTCGTCGCCGCTCGGCAGCCGAGTGTGGCACCCCCACGGAGCCGCGTCGCCGTGAGGTCAGCTGCCGCCGCCTGCTGCACCGGCGGCTGGGAAGCCGTCAGTCGCGATGTCCGCGAGCTCCCGTCATGGACGGACCACGCGCCGTGGGGCCGGGTTGCCGTGGAGTCCGGGAGTCAGTCCCCGGCGGCGCCTGTGACGAAGACCGCGCAGCGGCCGGTCCTGCTGGAGGTTCTCGCAGTAGTTAGTCAGCCATGGTGCCGACAGGACTCGGGCCGACCCCCAGAGCTGAAGTTGACATCTGGCGGCGAACGGATGACTCCTGCGAGCTGGAACAGACTTCCGGAAGCGTCACCTACGAAGATTGAACATTCGGACATAGACCACGTCCGTCCTCAGGGGCGAACTGTTTCCTAGAGACTTCTGTCTGTTGCTGCCTGCGCTCCACTATTTATATCCGGCAGGAGGACTTTTTTACCCTCGGTGGCTGCTTCTTGTTATTACTCCCGCAGTGTATTGCAGCGTAACTTAGTGTGCTGGCCTCACTTTCCTAACTCAGAACTCTCCAGGCTTCGCCTTGTGCTCGGTCTGCGTGCGTCCTTGTGTCAGCCGGTTGGTAGACTGCAACTGTCAGCAAGGCTATCTGTGCCGCGCCTACTTCGCAATGCCGCGATCGCCGGCTGCCTCTATTTTTGCCATTCTCCACTTCGTGAAGCAACGCTTACTACATGTGGCCGCAACAGATGTTTTCCCAATATATACTATTAAGTATTACATAGAAAACGTCTGATTCTCTTATGCTTGTATTCACGTGCTGTAAAGCTGCTGCTACGGTCACAGGTTCGAATCCTGCCATGGATGTATGTGATGTCCTTAGGTTAGTTAGGTTTAATTAGTTCTAAGTTGTAGGTGACTGATGACCTCAGAAGTTAAGTCGCATAGTGCTCAGAGCCATTTGAGCCATTTTGTAAAGCTGCTTCCTATATTCCGGGAATTTCCGTATACGTCCAGATAGTTGGTTAATTGTCTTGCTTTTGCCACATACACGACTCTGGTTGTTGCTGGTAGGTTTGCTCTTCTTCGTCAGTATCATATTCAGTCACCATCTGCTTACATCGTTTTCGTACAGAAGGTAAAACGTCGCTACCACTATTACTGCCGCTGTCAAAATATCCTGCAAAATCATTGTTGTCTACGCCAACACATGTCTCTCTTACCTCGTGCACACGTTTGCTACACGTCGGGAACATTGTGAAAGTATTTTCGTAATGTCAGCAGGTCCGAATGCGGCGAAGAACACTTCATGTACGCCGCGTGTACTCGATCAGCTCCACAACATGTCAGAGACGTTCAGTTTACATTTGGCGCGGCTGACCGACTACGTCTCTCACACGACTTGCGCTTGTTCTGCGCGGTAAGCGTACCACGTCTCTGATACGTCTAGGTAATGTTTGGCCAGGTCGGCACGCTACGTCTCTCACACGACATTGTAGCTCAGGGGTTAATAATCTGTAAGAACTTGGCTTTCAAAACTTGGGGAACGAGGACAGTGTCCACTAGCAGGGACCAGGGCACAATCGGTCACAACGAACAGAGCCTCACGTCACTGCCTCCTACCCGTCTCCATAAATACCTCAGTTCTATAACTCTGAAATCATTTGGTCTTTAAGGTCATGGTGA
Source organism: Schistocerca cancellata (assembly GCF_023864275.1). Classification (NCBI taxonomy): domain Eukaryota; kingdom Metazoa; phylum Arthropoda; class Insecta; order Orthoptera; family Acrididae; genus Schistocerca; species Schistocerca cancellata. The sequence goes on along the minus strand of NC_064628.1, from coordinate 311,777,749 downwards.
CCGTATCGAAGCACTGATTCAGTTGTTATTAGAGTTTAGTGGGATCCATATATTAGATGTTCCAGCACTGCTCGTCAACACATAGCTTGCAGTTACCGAAATGACAACATCGAAGTGCTCACGACTTTCCACTTATGGCACTTTGACATTGGCGTGAACTGAAGGTCTTCCAATACCAGTACATCTCGCGATACTTATCGCCCTAATGTCATCGTCACTTCTGTGTTTCACGGCCATACATATCCCTTCTTCCTCATCATCGCTACGGGCAATTCCGGATGCCAGGCCCTACCTATCCGGTGGTGCCAGGATCAACAGAGATCCCATAGCGCACAGCGTTGTACGTGTTGATGGCTCACCATGGGCCATTGTCACCTTCTGGAGTGTGGGGGCATAATCTCACACTACGGTTTCGCCTGTCAGACGGCATCCCGCAAGACTGCAGCCAAACTTAGCTATCAGCACAGCCGATCCGGCAACACGAATAAGCGGAATTACTTTCTGTCACTGGCACGATGTTTCAGCCGAGGCTGACGAGAAGACAGAGAACTATAAATGTGAATGAATAAATATTAACTTATTAATAACGTTTTATTGGTGCCGGAAGTCGCTCTATGGCTACCGCAACACCGTCCAGATAACGTAGAGGTGTCTCTAGTCGAGAGTTCTACAATATTAACTGATTCTATCATTTAACGCAAGCATGCACTGCAAGCCTTTCATGCCATTCTGTTCAACTCCACCTGACGTATCGTTCGACTTTTATCAGTCACTAACTCTTGCAGCAGTCTGTAATGAGAATCCATTATTTTTCATCCTCCGAAGTCAATGAGCAGGAATTTGCAGTCACCTATACGCATTCACCTTGTAAATACAGCTGAATTCTAAATAGCTACGTAGAGATAAACTGCAGCTAGAACGAAAGCGTCCCGTAGTTATATACGACATCAGGAATGCAGAAATGCTGCACAGAGAACTGTTCTTGCCAGATGAATGTTCTGTGGCAGTAACGCGCAGTGCGCCGATCGAAGCCGAAAAGGCGGAAGAAGAGGAGTTTAGCGGATTTACGTCGCAATTTCTCTCGCCAAGAACTCGGCGGAGCGTTCCCCCTGAAAGTCGTTTTAGAATTAATGGTCTCAACTGGAATTTTAATTTCGATTAATAACCGTTTTGTACCGGAAATACCTTAGCACTCTGTGTTATGACGTGGGAGGCCGAGATGGGCGAACTATGCAAAGCAGATCTTATCCTCGGGAGCCACTCGATTTGCATCGAAATTTCCTGGCAGTGTCAGATAATTTTGTGGCATTGATTTTTCGCCATCCTCCATCCTGCGCGCCTCTAACTCTACATTTGAGCATTTTGGGGTAAGCCACCGCGTCGAATGAGGCTGGAGGACGCTGTGGGAATGAACGGAGGGAGCAAACCAAAGGCATAGCGGAGGGCATGCCGATTCCAATACGCGATGCTATGCACCCCGAAAACCGGACGATAACGAGAGCCGAAGTCGTTAGGGAAATTCACACAGCTTACGCAACGCTCTCCGCTTGGGATACGAGGGTAAAGCTGACGAAAAGCAAAACGCTAGGCACTTCATTAACAGAGTAGCTACGCTTTAATATTGATAGTGATTCTCTGTCATATAGGTGCAAAGACAGTGTCGTTAACATAGTGCGAATTGAACAGTTTGTTTCTTTGTTTCGTTTGTTTCTTTCTGAACACTGTGAGAAAGATAGCGTTAATAATCAGAAAACACGCATGTAATATAAAATCAGTGCTTGCAAAACAACTGAATACGAAAGTTACAGTATACTAGTTTAGCGTCCACTGCTTCACTGGCAAAGATTATCTTGTGGAAACCAAATAATCCTCTGTCTGTATTTAATTCCAAAGACCGAGTAAAAAAAAAAAGCGAGAGACAAATCGAATAAGTGGTTCCATAGTGCCAGTCTTTCGCCCAGTACTGATTTCTCTCATCTCAAAACGAATTCCTGTACATGGAATATCATTTACACGTCGTATCTATTTTGTCATCACTAACGATTAGTTTAATAATAATTACAAAAATAATTTTGTAATCATATATAAGGCCTACTAAAAATCAATACGTTAAAGATCAGCTTTTTTTAATATGCGGTTCTGATAAAGCCAATTTGTTGTGGTGACTTATATAGCTTCCTTTGATTTAGTTCACCTAATATTTTCACGCTTAAGGCCACAGAAGCATGGTATTATCCGACTGCACTTACCGAGAAATGATTCTGGTAGCTAGAATCAGAGGATTTTGTTACTCTTGTCTTTCGAGTTTAGTAACTGAGAAGTTTAGTACCAGCTCCGATACATTTATATTTAAATATATTTTCCTATAACGAAATATTTTAATAAATTTTTTTATCCTCTATTGTACCTTCTTAGGAGATTAACTCCCTAAAATTTTGAAACATGTATTAACTTATTTTTACCCGAAAAGCCAAACACAAATTTTCATGGATTTAGCGTCAAAAAGTCTTTCATAATGAAATTTTTCTTAAAACTTTTCATCGACTATTGAAACCATTTTTGGGTTAAGTTTCCAAAATACTTCTCGTAGTTCTAGCTTCAAAACTGCCGTAATAGCGACATATTTTCCATAAACCTTTCACCTCGTATTTCACTTCTTTGGGGACGATATTACGGAAATTCTGTTCTTAAATGATCATACAGTAGAAGATAAACAGCTTCTCCAAATTTTAAGTTTCTGCGCAAAGCGGTTTGGCGTTGGGCGATACTCATTATCGCCCAGTGAATCACTCAGCACATTTCCTTCTATATACAGAAAGCTACACAATTTTTCGGTCAAATATTACATTCCTTCATTGTATTCTTCACCTAATTAATATGCAACAACGAATCATGTTCAAAGAATCCTGTCGTTACGCGTAGCACGAAGATCTGGTTAATTAAACTGCATTTTGATGAAGAAAAAAATACATCTGAAGTATAGTGCAACTAGAGGCGTATAGCTTTCAGCGTTTCACCATTGTTTAATAACTGCTAAATTTTTGCATTTGTACAAACATTTGCATTAAAAGTAACAAGGGGGCAAAATACGTGTTTGCTATTGCAGACATAACTCATTCTGACTACATATGTGAGAACAGCTAGTCACATTGCGGTAGTTTTATTCTAATTACAAAAACCTTAACTCTTAAAACATGCAAATGAAGAGAAAACAAGAAGTAACGAGTTAAGTATTAAATGAGGTCTATTAATATTGTAGTACATACATCATGCTATACAACTGTTGTTGTTGTTGTTGCTGCGGTCTTCAGTCCTGAGACTGGTTTGATGCAGCTCTCCATGCTACCCTATCCTGTGCAAGCTTATTCATCTCCCAGTACTTACTGCAACCTACATCCTTCTGAATCTGCTTGGTGTATTCATCTCTTGGTCTCCCTCTACGATTTTTGACCTCTGCGCTGCCCTCCAATGCTAAATTTGTGATCCATTGATGCCTCAGAATATGTCCTACAAACCGGTCCCTTCTTTTTGTCAAGTTGTGCTACAGACTCCTCTTTTCCCCAATTCTACTCAATACATCATCATTAGTTATGTGATCTACCCATCTAATCTTCAGCATTCTTCTGTAGCACCACCTTTCGAAAGCGTCTATTCTCTTCTTGTCCAAACTATTTATCGCCCTTGTTTCACTTCCACACATGGCTACACTCCATACAAATATTTTCAGAAACGACTACCTGACACTTAAATCTATACTCGATATTAGCAAATTTCTCTTCTTCAGAAATGCTTTCCTTGCCATTTCCAGTCTAAATTTTATATCCTCTCTACTTCGACCATCATCAGTTATTCTGCTCCCCAAATAGCAAAACTCCTTTACTACTTTAAGTGTCTCAGTTCCTAATCTAATTCCCTCAGCATCACCCGACTTAATCTGACTACATTCCATTATCCTCGTTTTGCTTTTGTTGATGTTCATCTTATATCCTCCTTTCAAGACCCTGTCCATTCCGTTCAACTGCTCTTCCAAGTCCTTTGCTGCGTCCGCCAGTATTACAATGTCATCGGCTAACCTTAAAGTTTTTATTTCTTTTCCATGGATTTTAATACCTACTACGAATTTTTCTTTTCTTTCCTTTACTGCTTGCTCAATATACAGATTGAATAACATCGGGGAGAGGCTACAACCCTGTCTCACTCCATTCCCTACCGCTGCTTCTCTTTCATGCCCTCGACTCTTATAACTGCCGTCTGGTTTCTGTACATATTGTAAATAGCCTTTCGGCTACTTTCTCTAAGTCTACAAATGCTAGAAATGTAGGTTTGCCTTTCCATAATCTAGCTTCTAAGATAAGTCGTAAGGTCAGTATTGCCTCAAGTGTTCTGTCATTTCTACGGAATCCAAACTGATCATCCCCGACGTCGGCTTCTACCAGTTTTTCCATACGTCTGTAAAGAATTCGTTAGTATTTTGAAACCGTGATTTATAAAACTGATAGTTCCGTAATTTTCACATCTGTCAACACCTGCTTTCTTTGGGATTGGAATTATTATATTATTCTTGAAGTCTGAGAGTATTTCACCTGTCTCATACATCTTGCTCACTAGATGGAAGAGTTTTGTCAGGACTGTCTTGCCCAAGGCCGTCAGTAGTTCTAATGGAATGTTGTCTTCTCCCGGGGCCTTGTTTCGACTCAGGTCTTTCAGTGCTCTGACAAACTCTTCACGCAGTATCGTATCTCCCATTTCATCTTCATCTACCTCCTCTTCTATTTCCATAATATTGTCCTCAAGTACATCGCCCTTGTATAGACCCTCTATATACTCCTTCCACCTTTCTGCTTTCCCTTGTTTTACAACTGAGTTTCCATCTGAGCTCTTGATATTCGTACAAGTGGTTCTCTTTTCTCCAAAGGTCTCTTTAATTTTCCTGTAGGCAGTATCTATCTTACCCCTAGTGAGATAAGCCTCTACATCCTTACATTTGTCCTCTAGCCATCCCTGCTTAGCCATTTTGCACTTCCCGTCGATCTCATTTTTGAGACGTTTTTATTCCTTTTTGCCTGCTTCTTTTACTACATTTTTATATTTTCTCCTTTCATCAATTAAATTCAATATTTCTTCTGCTACCCAAGGATTTCTATTTGCCCTCGTCTTTTTACCTACTTGATCCTCTGCTGCCTTCACTACGTCATCCCTCAGAACTACCCATTCTTCTTCTACTGTACTTCTTTCCCCCATTCCTGTCAATCGTTCCCTTATGTTCTCCCTGATACTCTGTACAACCTCTGGTTCTTTCACTTTATCCAGGTCCCATCTCCTTAAATTCCCACCTTTTTGCAGTTTTTTCAGTTTTAATCTGCAGGTCACAACTAATAGATTGTGGTCAGAGTCCACATCTGCCCCTGGAAATGTCTTTCAATTTAAAACCTGGTTCCTAAATCTCTGTCTTACCATTATATAATCTGATATCTTTTAGTATATCCAGGATTCTCCCATGTATACAACCATCTTTCATGATTCTTGGACCAAGTGTTAGCTATGATTAAGTTATGCACTGTGCAAAACTCTACCAGGCGGCTTCCTCTTTCATTTCTTACCCCCAATCCATATTCACCTACTATGTTCTCTTCTCTCCCTTTTCCTCCTCTCGAATTCCAGATACCCATGACTATTAAATTTTCGTCCCCCTTCACTACCTGAATAATTTCTTTTATCTCATCATACATTTCACCAATTTCTTCATCATCTGCAGAGCTAGTTGGCATATAAACTTGTATTTCTGTAGTAGGCGTGGGCTTCGTGTCTATCTTGGCCACAATAATGCGTTCACTATGCTGTTTGTAGTAGCTTACCCGCACTCCTATTTTTTTATTCATCATTAAACCTAGTCCTGCATTACCCCTATTTGATTTTGTATTTATAACCCTGTATTCGCCTGACCAGTAGTCTTGTACCTCCTGCCACCGAACTTCACTAATTCCCAGTATATCTAACTTTAACCTACTCATTTCCCTTTTTAAAATTTCTAACCTACCTGCCCGGTTAAGGGATCTGACATTCCACGATCCGATCCGTAGAACTCCAGTTTTCTCTCCTGATAATGGTCCGCAGCTCGTGGTCGTGCGGTAGCGTTCTCGCTCCCTGCGCCCGGGTTCCCGGGTTCGATTCACGGCGGGGTTAGGGAAGACGGGGTGTTGTGTGCTGTCCTTAGGTTAGTTAGGTTTAAGTAGTTCTAAGTTCTAGGGGACTGATGACCATAGATGTTAAGTCCCATAGTGCTCAGAGCCATTTGAACCATTTCTCCTGATAATGACGTCCTCTTGAGTATTCCCCGCCCGGAGATCCGAATGGGGGAGTATTTTACCTCCGGAATATCTTACCTAAGAGGACGACATCATCATTTAACCATACAGTAAAGCTCCATGCCCTCGGGAAACATTAAGGCCGTAGTTTCCCCTTGCTTTCTGCCGTTCGCAGTACCAGCACAGCAAGGCCGTTTTGGTTATTGTTACAAGGCCAGATCAGTCAATCATCCAGACTGTTGTCCCTGCAACTACTGAAAAGGCTGCTGCCCCTCTTCAGGAACCACACGTTTTTCTGGCCTCTCAACAGATACCCCTCCGTTGTGGTTGCGCCTACGGTACGGCCATCTGTATCGCTGAGGCACACAAGCCTCCCCACCAACGGCAAGGTCCATGGTACATGGGGGGGGGGGGGTTACAACTACCTTAAGTAAATTCCCTGAGACAGCAATAATTTGTTGCAGCAAGTAGTAACCAAATATAACTTCAAACTTTTATTGAAATTCCACGGAATTTTCGTTGGTGCGATACATGCAATTGCTGTATAAAAAAAACTGCTTATACAGGGAAATTAAAATAGTTGCACACAGACTTAAAGTGGATCTGAAATACAAAAACTTGGTCTTGAAAATAACCCTGAACCAGTGAAATCTCAGGAATGGCAGAAATAACAAAGACAATCAACGCACATGCAGCTTTAGTTCGTAACAGCCTCTTGCCATATTTAGTCAGTTTTTTAAGTCCTTGCTCCGTCTGTCATGGGTACTTTGCCGCCTAGATAGCTCGATTCGTTGACTTCGTCCACTCCGTGGTTCTCAGCTCTGATGTTACAGTCCCCGTTGTTCTTATGTCTGCTACTTCTCGGTACTATGGTCTTACTTCAGTCCATATTCTGTCGTAGTAAGACTGTTCATTCCATTCAAGAGATCCAGTAATCTTCTTCATATTCACTGAGGATAGCAGTGCCATCACCGAAGCTTGTCATTGATAGTTTATCATCCTAAAATTAATTCTTCACTTGAATCTTTCTTTCATTTCCGTTATTGCATCTTCGATGACTAAGTTGAACAGTAAGGGCGAAAGACTACATCTCTGTCGTACACCCTTTTTAATTCGAGCACTCCGTTCTAGGTCTCCCACTCTCGTTGTTCCCTCTTATTTATTGTTCAGATTATATATGACCCGTTTTTCCCTATAGCTACTTTTCTCAGAATCTCAAGCTTCTTGCATCATTTTACTGTCTAACACTTTTTCCAGGTCGACAGATCCTAAGAACGTGTCATCAGTCTCACTTCCAGTACCAGCCGCATTGTCAAAACTGCCTGTCTGGTGCCTTTTCCTTTCCTAAAACCAAAGTGATCGTCATCTAACAGAACCTCATTTTTCTTTTCCATTAGTCTTGCCATCGACTTGAATGGAGGAGCTACTAAGTTCACAGTACGATAATATTCGCACTTGTCAGCTCTTGCTATCTTCGGAATTCGGTAGATGATGTTATTCCGAAAGTCTGAAGGTGTATCGAAAGTCTCATACATCCTACACACCAACATGAACAGTCGTTTTGTTTGAACTTCCCCAATGATTTTTTTAATCCCTGTGGAATGTTATGTATTCCTTCTGCAGTATTTGATCTTTTTTAAGTGCTCCAAAGCTATTTAAATTCTGAATCTAATACTGGATTCCTTACCTCTTCCCTATCGACTTCTGTTTCTTCTTCTGTCACACTGGCAAGTTCTCTCCCTCAGAGAGGCATTCAATGTACTGCTGCCATCAATCCGCTTTCTCCTGTTCATCTAATAGTGGAATTCCCGTTCCTTTCTTAATGTTACCGCCTTTGCGTTTAGTTTCTTCGAAGATTTTCTTGACTTTTCTATATGCTGTGTCAGTCTTTGCTTTTTTTTTAATTCTTCACTTTTTTACGCAGCCACTTCACCGTAGTATCCTTGAACTTCCTAATTTTATTCCTAAGTGACTTCTACGTCTGTATTCCTGAATTTCTCTGAACGTTTTGTACTTGCTTCTTTCGTCGATCAGCTGAAGATTTTATTGTGTTACCCATCTAGATTCTGAATAATAATTCCTATCGCATCATCATTATTAAACGTTGCTAAGTCGAATGGTTTGTGGGCAAAATATTCCTGGCTAATGATACATTCATCATGTTGAAATGGAGTTGTTAAATCGAACAAACTCATTGCGAGATATCAATTCTATTGATTTAAAAAACTCGCAATTCAAGTGTGTTATAACATTCTGCTTCTACTGCAGAGCGGTCTTCTGATTGGCTAGGTAGGCCATATTTATACTCAATACCCATAATGCTGCTTGAGATTTAGATGTACTATAATTTCCCCCCATGAACCATGGACCTTGCCGTTGGTGGGGAGGCTTGCGTCCCTCAGCGATACAGATAGCCGTACCGTAGGTACAACCACAACGGAGGGGTATCTGTTGAGAGGCCAGAAAAACGTGTGGTTCCTGAAGAGGGGCAGCAGCCTTTTCAGTAGTTGCAGGGACAACAGTCTAGATGATTGACTGATCTGGCCTTGTAACAATAACCAAAACGGCCTTGCTGTGCTGGTACTGCGAACGGCAGAAAGCAAGGGGAAACTACGGCCGTAATTTTTCCCGAGGGCATGCAGCTTTACTGTATGATTAAATGATGATGGCGTCTTCTTGGGTAAAATATTCCGGAGGTAAAATAGTCCCCCATTCGGATCTCCGGGCGGGGACTACTCAAGAGGATGTCGTTATCAGGAGAAAGAAAACTGGCGTTCTACGGATCGGAGCGTGGAATGTCAGATCCCTTAATCGGGCAGGTTGGTTAGAAAATTTAAAAAGGGAAATGGATAGGTTAAAGTTAGATATAGTGGGAATTAGTGAAGTTCGGTGGCAGGAGGAACAACATTTCTGGTCAGGTGACTACAGGGTTATAAACACAAAGTCAAATAGGGGTAATGCAGGAGTAGGTTTAATAATGAATAGGAAAATAGGAATGCGGGTAAGCTACTACAAACAGCATAGTGAACGCATTATTGTGGCCAAGATAGATACGAAGCCCACACCTACTACAGTAGTACAAGTTTATATGCCAACTAGCTCTGCAGATGACTAAGAAATTGAAGAAATGTATGATGAAATAAAAGAAATTATTCAGATAGTGAAGGGAGACGAAAATTTAATAGTCATGGGTGACTGGAATTCGAGTGTAGGAAAAGGGAGAGAAGGAAACGTAGTAGGTGAATATGGATTGGGGCTAAGAAATGAAAGAGGAAGCCGCCTGGTAGAATTTTGCACAGAGCACAACTTAATCGTAGCTAACATTTGGTTTAAGAATCATGATAGAAGGTTGTATACATGGAAGAACCCTGGAGATACTAAAAGGTATCAGATAGATTATATAATGGTAAGACACAGATTTAGGAACCAGGTTTTAAATTGTAAGACATTTCCAGGGGCAGATGTGGACTCTGACCACAATCTATTGGTTATGACCTGTAGATTAAAACTGAAGAAACTGCAAAAAGGTGGGAATTTAAGGAGATGGGACCTGAATAATCTGAAAGAACCAGAGATTGTACAGAGTTTCAGGGAGAGCATAAGGGAACAATTGACAGGAATGGGGGAAAGAAATACAGTAGAAGAAGAATGGGTAGCTTTGAGGGATGAAGTAGTGAAGGCAGCAGAGGATCAAGTAGGTAAAAAGACGAGGGCTAGTAGAAATCCTTGGGTAACAGAAGAAATATTGAATTTAATTGATGAAAGGAGAAAATATAAAAATGCAGTACATCTACATCTACATCTACATTTATACTCCGCAAGCCACCCAACGGTGTGTGGCGGAGGGCACTTTACGTGCCACTGTCATTACCTCCCTTTCCTGTTCCAGTCGCATATGGTTCGCGGGAAGAACGACTGTCTGAAAGCCTCTGTGCGCGCTCTAATCTCTCTAATTTTACATTCGTGATCTCCTCGGGAGGTATAAGTAGGGGGAAGCAATATATTCGATACCTCATCCAGAAACGCACCCTCTCGAAACCTGGCGAGCAAGCTACACCGCGATGCAGAGCGCCTCTCTTGCAGAGTCCGCCACTTGAGTTTGTTAAACATCTCCGTAACGCTATCACGGTTACCAAATAACCCTGTGACGAAACGCGCCGCTCTTCTTTGAATCTTCTCTATCTCCTCCGTCAACCCGATCTGGTACGGATCCCACACTGATGAGCAATACTCAAGTATAGGTCGAACGAGTGTTTTGTAAGCCACCTCCTTTGTTGATGGACTACATTTTCTAAGGACTCTCCCAATGAATCTCAACTTGGTACCCGCCTTACCAACAATTAATTATATATGACATTCCACTTCAAATCGTTCCGCACGCATACTCCCAGATATTTTACAGAAGTAACTGCTACCAGTGTTTGTTCCGCTATCATATAATCATACAATAAAGGATCCTTCTTTCTATGTATTCGCAATACATTGCATTTGTCTATGCTAAGGGTCAGTTGCCACTCCCTGCACCAAGTGCCTATCCGCTGCAGATCTTCCTGCATTTCGCTACAATTTTCTAATGCTGCAACTTCTCTGTATACTACAGCATCATCCGCGAAAAGCCGCATGGAACTTCCGACACTATCTACTAGGTCATTTATATATATTGTGAAAAGCAATGGTCCCATAACACTCCCCTGTGGCACACCAGAGGTTACTTTAACGTCTGTAGACGTCTATCCGTTGATAACAACATGCTGTGTTCTGTTTGCTAAAAACTCTTCAATCCAGCCACACAGCTGGTCTGATATTCCGTAGGCTCTTACTTTGTTTATCAGGCGACAGTGCGGAACTGTATCGAACGCCTTGCGGAAGTCAAGAACAATATCATCTACCTGGGAGCCTGTATCTAATATTTTCTGGGTCTCATGAACAAATAAAGCGAGTTGGGTCTCACACGATCGCTGTTTCCGGAATCCATGCTGATTCCTACATAGTAGATTCTGAGTTTCCAAGAACGACATGATATTCGAGCAAAAAACATGTTCTAAAATTCTACAACAGATCGACGTCAGAGATATAGGTCTATAGTTTTGCGCATCTGCTCGACGACCCTTCCTGAAGACTGGGACTACCTGTGCTCTTTTCCAATCATTTGGAACCTTCCGTTCCTCTAGAGACTTGCGGTACACGGCTGTTAGAAGGGGGGCAAGTTCTTTCGCGTACTCTGTGTAGAATCGAATTGGTATCCCGTCAGGTCCAGTGGACTTTCCTCTGTTGAGTGATTCCAGTTGCTTTTCTATTCCTTGGACACTTATTTCGATGTCAGCCATTTTTTCGTTTGTGCGAGGATTTAGAGAAGGAACTGCAGTGCGGTCTTCCTCTGGGAAACAGTTTTGGAAATAGGTGTTTAGTATTTCAGCTTTACGCTTGTCATCCTCTGTTTCAATGCCATCATCATCCCGGAGTGTCTGGATATGCTGTTTCGAGCCACTTACTGATTTAACGTAAGACCAGAACTTCCTAGGATTTTCTGTCAAGTCGGTACATAGAATTTTACTTTCGAATTCACCGAACGCTTCACGCATAGCCCTCCTTACGCTAACTTTGACATCGTTTAGCTTCTGTTTGTCTGAGAGGTTTTGGCTGCGTTTAAACTTGGAGTGAAGCTCTCTTTGCTTTCGCAGTAGTTTCCTAACTTTGTTGTTGTACCACGGTGGGTTTTTCCCGTCCCTCACAGTTTTACTCGGCACGTACCTGTCTAAAACGCATTTTACGATTGCCTTGAACTTTTTCCATAAACACTCAACATTGTCAGTGTCGGAACAGAAATTTTCGTTTTGATCTGTTAGGTATTCTGAAATCTGCCTTCTATTACTCTTGCTAAACAGATAAACCTTCCGCCCTTTTTTTATATTCCTATTAACTTCCAAATTCAGGGATGCTGCAACGGCCTTATGATCACTGATTCCCTGTTCTGCACTTACAGAGTCGAAAAGTTCGGGTCTGTTTGATACCAGTAGGTCCAAGATGTTATCTCCACGAGTCGGTTCTCTGTTTAATTGCTCGAGGTAATTTTCGGATAGTGCACTCAGTATAATGTCACTCGATGCTCTGTCCCTACCACCCGTCCTAAACATCTGAGTGTCCCAGTCTATATCTGGTAAATTGAAATCTCCACCTAAGACTATAACATGCTGAGAAAATTTATGTGAAATGTATTCCAAATTTTCTCTCAGTTGTTCTGCCACTAATGCTGCTGAGTCGGGGGGTCGGTAAAAGGAGCCAATTATTAACCTAGCTCGGTTGTTGAGTGTAACCTCCACCCATAATAATTCACAGGAACTATCCACTTCTACTTCACTACAGGATAAACTACTACTAACAGCGATGAACACTCCACCACCGGTTGCATGCAATCTATCCTTTCTAAACACCATCTGTACCTTTGTAAAAATTTCGGCAGAATTTATCTCTGGCTTCAGCCAGCTTTCTGTACCTATAACGATTTCAGCTTCAGTGCTTTCTATCAGCGCTTGAAGTTCCGGTACTTTACCAACGCAGCTTCGACAGTTTACAATTACAATACCGATTGCTGCTTGGTCCCCGCATGTTCTGACTTTGCCCCGCACCCGTTGAGGCTGTTGCCCTTTCTGTACTTGCCCGAGGCCATCTAACCTAAAAAACCGCCCAGCCCACGCCACACAACCCCTGCTACCCGTGTAGCCGCTTGTTGCGTGTAGTGGACTCCTGACCTATCCAGCGGAACCCGAAACCCCTCCACCCTATGGCGCAAGTCGAGGAATCTGCAGCCCACAAGGTCGCAGAACCGTCTCAGCCTCTGATTCAGACCCTCCACTCGGCTCTGTACCAAAGGTCCGCAGTCAGTCCTGTCGACGATGCTGCAGATGGTGAGCTCTGCTTTCATCCCGCTAGCGAGACTGGCAGTCTTCACCAAATCAGATAGCCGCCGGAAGCCAGAGAGGATTTCCTCCGATCCATAGCGACACACATCATTGGTGCCGACATGAGCGACCACCTGCAGATGGGTGCACCCTGTACCCTTCATGGCATCCGGAAGGACCCTTTCCACATCTGGAATGACTCCCCCCGGTATGCACACGGAGTGCACTTTGGTCTTCTTCCCCTCCCTTGCTGCCATATCCCTAAGGGGCCCCATTACTCGCCTGACGTTGGAGCTCCCAACTACCAGTAAGCCCACCCTCTGCGACCGCCCGGATCTTGCAGACTGAGGGGCAACCTCTGGAACAGGACAAGCAGCCATGTCAGGCCAAAGATCAGTATCAGCCTGAGACAGAGCCTGAAACCGGTTCGTCAGACAAACTGGAGAGGCCTTCCGTTCAGCCCTCTGGAATGTCTTTCGCCCCCTGCCACACCTTGAGACGACCTCCCACTCTACCACAGGTGAGGGATCAGCCTCAATGTGGGCAGTATCCCGGGCAACCACAGTTGTAGCCCGATCGGAGGATGCGTGGGACGAGCTGGCCGTCCCCGACAAACCCCCATCCGGACCCCCACAGTGATGCCCATTGGCAACAGCCTCAAGCTGTGTGACCGAAGCCAACACTGCCTGAAGCTGGGAGCGAAGGGATGCCAACTCAGCCTGCATCCGAACACAGCAGTTGCAGTCCCTATCCATGCTAAAAACTGTTGTGCAAAGAACGTCTGAACTAATCTACAGAGAGCGCAAACAAATCGACACAATGTTTAAACGGTTATTAAAATACGAGATTGCCTAGTAAATGCAGTAATGCTGCCACTTGTGCACTGCTGACACACTGCTCGGCGGCTGAAGGAAACTACGCGCATTTACACTATTCAGGTACTAAAACGCGATGCTACAACTCTCAAATACTATAATATGCCCAAAATTTATGAATTAAACAATGCAAGTAACAAAAACACGCAAAGAAATTAAGAATTAAACTATGTAAGAAATGAGTGGGCTAGGAGTATACGACTTGCTGCTGCAGCTGCTTATCCAACGGCGGCAGGGAGCACACTGACTGTGACCAACCGACACTGGCCGTTCAAAACAAAAACAGAAGACAGACGACTACGCGAATTTACACTATTCAGGTACTAAAACGCGATGCTACAACTCTCAAATACTATAATATGCCCGAAATTTATGAATTAAACAATGCAAGTAACAAAAACACGTAAATGAAGCAGGCAAAAAGGAATAAAAACGTCTCAAAAATGAGATCGACAGGAAGTGCAGAATGGCTAAGCAGGGATGGCTAGAGGACAAATGTAAGGATGTAGAGGCTTATCTCACTAGGGGTAAGATAGATACTGCCTACAGGAAAATTAAAGAGACCTTTGGAGAAAAGAGAACCACTTGTACGAATATCAAGAGCTCAGATGGAAACCCAGTTGTAAAACAAGGGGAAAGCAGAAAGGTGGAAGGAGTATATAGAGGGTCTATACAAGGGCGATGTACTTGAGGACAATATTATGGAAATAGAAGAGGAGGTAGATGAAGATGAAATGGGAGATACGATACTGCGTGAAGAATTTGACAGAGCACTGAAAGACCTGAGTCGAAACAAGGCCCCCGGAGTAGACAACATTCCAGTAGAACTACTGACAGCCTTGGGAGAGCCAGGCCTAACAAAACTCTACCATCTGGTGAGCAAGATGTATGAAACAGGCGAAATACCCTCAGACTTCAAGAAGAATATAATAATTCCAATCCCAAAGAAAGCAGGTGTTGACAGATGTGAAAATCACCGCACTATCAGCTTAACAAGCCACAGCTGCAAAATACTAACGCGAATTCATTACAGACGAATGGAAAAACTGAGAGAAGCCGACCTCGGGGAAGATCAGTTTGGATTCCGTAGAAATACTGGAACACGTGAGGCAATACTGATCTTACGACTTATCTTAGAAGAAAGGTTAAGGAAAGGCAAACCTACGTTTCTAGCATTTGTAGACTTAGAGAAAGCTTTTGACAATGTTGACTGGAATACCCTCTTTCAAATTCTAAAGGTGGCAGGGGTAAAATACAGGGAGCGAAAGGCTATTTACAATTTGTACAGAAACCAGATGGCAGTTATAAGAGTCGAGGGGCATGAGAGGGAAGCAGCGGTTGGGAAGGGAGTGAGACAGGGTTGTAGCCTCTCCCCAATGTTATTCAATCTGTATAATGAGCAAGCAGTAAAGGAAACAAAAGAAAAATTTGGAGTAGGTATTAAAATCCATGGAGAAGAAATAAAAACTTTGAGGTTCGCCGATGACATTGTAATTCTGTCAGAGACAGCAAAGAACTTGGAAGAGCAGTTGAACGGAATGGATAGTGTCTTGAGGGGAGGATATAAGATGAACATCAACAAAAGCAAAACGAGGATAATGGAATGTAGTCAAATTAAGTTGGGTGATGCTGAGGGTATTAGATTAGGAAATGAGTAAAGGAGTTTTGCTATTTGGGGAGCAAAATAACTGATGATGGTCGAAGTAGAGAGGATATAAAATGTAGACTGGCAATGGCAAGGAAAGCGTTTCTGAAGAAGAGAAATTTGTTAACATCGAGTATAGATTTAAGTGTCAGGAAGTCATCTCTGAAAGTATTTGTGTGGAGTATAGCCATGTATGGAAGTGAAACATGGACGGTAAATAGTTTGGACAAGAAGAGAATAGAAGCTTTTGAAATGTGGTGCTACAGAAGAATGCTGAAGATTAGATGGGTAGATCACATTACTAATGAGGAAGTATTGAATAGGATTGGGGAGAAGAGAAGTTTGTGGCTCAACTTGACCAGAAGAAGGGATCGGTTGGTAGGACATGTTCTGAGGCATCAAGGGATCACCAATTTAGTATTGGAGGGCAGCGTGGAGGGTAAAAATCGTAGGGGGAGATCAAGAGATGAATACACTAAGCAGATTCAGAAGGATGTAGGTTGCAGTAGGTACTGGGAGATGAAGAAGCTTGCACAGGATAGAGTAACATGGAGAGGTGCATCAAATCAGTCTCAGGACTGAAGACAACAACAACAACAACATAATTTCCTCATCTCGAAAATTACTAGATTCGCTTTCTGGTCTATGTCATTCAGGTCGAGATGATCTAATATCACTGAGAGATATATACCCACTGCAGGAACAAATGCGTATATAGTACGGACTCATCTGTCGTTAAGGTACAATTTCGTAGTGTTACTTCACTGTATGTGAATCATACTAACTCACAGTATGTCCGCTACTTGATTCAACTCGTAAATTTCATCAGTATTATACGGGAGCACCTGACCACACGTGCAACTTAACAGCGACTGTATTGAACATTCATGGCTAAAAGCCACTGTCTCTTCTGTTGTTTTTGTCTCTAGTTTAAACGTTTTGACGTTAACACGTATATATGCATTTCAATTGGCAATGCCGTAGGAGCCAGGAGGTATTACCTCAAGATCCCCCTTCCCTAGATGCAGTTTATTATATGGCTCTGTGACTTTATCTACGCTATTGTATGTTCCCAGACTTATCATTGCTTAGATCTATGCGAAGAAAGTAGTTTTCTGTTGCTTCTTTTGTAAGCAGAGAATACATCTCGACCTCAAATGATGCTGTGACACGTATACCGTTTGTTTTTATGCAGTTGTCCACACCTGATTCCTGCTGGTGAAGTAACGACACAATTCTTCTGGTGGTCTTAAATCACAAATGAATCAAAGTAGTAGATGATAATACTTTTTTAAAAAATATACGCAACCTAGTGAGTTACATATGAACACCCCCCCCCCCCCCCCCCCGCTCATCCCGCCAATGTTTAAAATGGACTCTCACATTTTTTGGATTCCCACATCATCTCTGTGTACGCACCCCGCAAAAATCTGTGCAAAATTTGGCGATTTTGAGTTTTCTGTCGAGTTTAAGCGGATCTAAGTTTTTAAGGAGCCTGTTCTGTAGTATTACTGTGAATTTTTTTTTTACGTACAGTCGAATCCATTTCCTTCATGGTTCTAAATACAGTTCTTTACCGATAGCGATGAATCCATCTTCATTTTATGTTTTTAGCCTCCTGTAAGTGGTTTTCTGTGTTCCCTGCATTTTCTCTGAGTTGTGGCAATCGCATTCCCGGATAGAGACCAAATGGCTGAGAGCCCAGCAAATGCATGGACTAGAAACGGAATTATTCCACCGGTAGTTTTAGTTATTTGGGAAATTCTAGGCGTTTTAACATGTCTACCCTTTCCTCCTTTCTGCATTACGACACCTTTCATAGGTGACACCATTGACAGGGTGCAGATTTTTAAACATTCATTTGTTTTTTGTTCTTTATTAATTTATGACAAGCTCTATTTATAATTTTCCTGAAGGCTATTCCAGCACCGAATTTCTGTTTAGTACCCATTGCCTTATGATTCACTAATGCAGCAATGTGATGTCTCACATGAATGTCCTTTCTTCGCCATGTCTGTCTGCCTTATCAGCTAATATTTGGTCTTCAGCGTTAAGATCTTTATTTGTAACGTAGGTGATATTGCGTCATCTAGGATATTAATTCCCTTATCGCCATGAGATTGGCCCTTTTTCAGTTTCGTTCCAGGTCCACAAAAGTTGTATCCAGTGTATAAAGTTCGACTGGTAGATTCTCTAGAATACCGCCTGCACGTCTGTCACTGCTTGCTAGCACTCGCGGCACGCTGTTGCGTAGATTGAGGTTTGCATGTCTCATTACACAGAAAACAGCGAACTTTTGGGCTCTGATGAGAAGCCGAGCCATTTGACTAATGCCTTACTCCTTTGCTGTCTTAACCCCCTCTACGAGGAGCACATCTGGTTCGGAGTTTTCCTCTAATTCCTCTGTCTAAAAACTCACTGCAGTTTCTTCACCATCACTGTCCGTTAACATTCTTGGTTTATGTGCTACATCTTGGGAACTGTAAATATCTCCGTTGAACAGTTTCGTAGGAAAGACTTCTGAAACACAGTTTTGTATTGCGAAATTCTTGATATGGCTTCAAATGGCTCGTGGACATCAGTGGATCTCTTCTTAACTGAATGATGGACAGAGCGATTGTACTCGACATTCATTTGTGGTAGAATGTTTAGCCATTTGTACGACCGTTGAAGATTAAATTGCTTCTACATCCGGCTTTTAATCATCTTGTTCAACTGTTCAACAACAATAGCTTTCAGATCGGAGCACGTTGAATAGTACTTTATCCGATTATGTTGCATTGCCACTTTGAAATATCTGTTGTAAAATTCACCTCCATGGTCGGTCTGAAGGTTCTCGTGGCAGCAATGGATTCAGTTCTACAGTAATTGTTCAATGACCTCCACAATCTCCTTTGTGTTCAGAGGCAGAACTCTAGCAAATTTGTAGTATGTTTCTATGCGTCTTAAAATGTAACTGAAAGCTTTATTCGATCATGTGTGGACTCGAATATCGACAAGATCAGTAGGGTATAAATATATAAATAATAAATATGGTATATATCCAGAATGAGATTTTCACTCTGCAGCGGAGTGTGCGCTGATATGAAACTCCATGGCAGATTAAAACTGTGTGCCCGACCGAGACTCGAACTCGGGACCTTTGCCTTTCGCGGGCAAGTGCTGTACCATCTGAGCTACCGAAGCACGACTCACGGCCGGTACCCACAGCTTTACTTCTGCCAGTATTTCGTCTCCTACCTTCCAAACTTTACAGAAGCTCTCCTGCAGAAGTTCGAGTCTCGGTCGGGCACACAGTTTTAATCTGCCAGGGAGTTTCATGGTATATATCATCTCACTCTCTTATGCTGACCACTAAAGTTCATGAAAAACTATCTCCAGAATTGCTGAATGATTTATCATTCTCGAAACTTTGATAAGATTGTTACATTTTCGTGTATGTGACCTGTATCTTCTCGAACTGGAACACTGCCATTCGCATTTGGTCATTCGATGATGACCATTTCCGCCAGTGAAATGAGTTCTTATTACCACAGAAAACTTTCTCTATGCTTTTGACCGTGTTATTGAAGCAGAATCTACAGCATACATCGACCCGGAGTGTTCGATGTCCTATACGAGCTTGTAATATATAAAAGTTCATCACAGAATCCTTTGATCAAAATTAAATACGCGCAGTTACCTTTGAAATGCAGCAGACTGTATTATGGCTGTTGCTAAACTCCCCATTAACGTTACATATCACTTGCGAATCTCAAAAATCACAGATTATACAATATGGAGGCTACCAATGACTGTTTCATTGCACACACTTCATATACGTCTTCTCGTTATCCTTTCTTGCAACAAAGTCCCGTAACATTCCAATTTTCTTACTTTTCTTCGCTCGCCATGGAGCAACGCTAATTCGAGGAATCAGTATTTCGCTCGCGCAGGCGAAACATGCTACCTTGTAATACATATTCACTTTAAACAACTGTTCACTGTAGTTTCAGCGGTTACTATTAAACGTGCGTTAATTTGTATTGGAGAGTTCACCCTGAAATATGTCATAGACAGAGCGCTGCAGGTTTTCTAACCGAAGGGCAGTCACATTTGAGATAGTGAAGCGAAACATTCATTGTACTAGATTTGGTTAACTCGGACGATTTTGTAAGTGAATGTCGTACTTCTTCACTGTAGTTGCAGCAGATACTGTCGGACGTGCGTTAATTTGAATTGGAGAGTTCACCCTGAAACATATCACAGACACAGCGCTGCAGATTTTCTAACCGATAGTCAGTCACATTTGAGACAGTGAAGCGAAACATTGTTTGTTCTAGATTTGATTAACACGGACGATTTTGTAAGTGAATGTCGTACTGGTATTTGGGAAGTGAAAAGCGAAGACTATGGCAACAAAGTGGTGAAAACGAATGCGTGGCAACAAATTATAACGAATTTTATGCCTGATTTCAATGAGAAGACAACGGATGAGAAAACCAAAATTGGTAAGTTGTATCTTCTCTTTTCAAATTTAATACCTTACTCTTCGGACCATAAAAGGATAGCGAATTTTAGTTGCTACCCCTGTACGAGGCCATTTCACTAACTAATCAGTTGGCAATACCTGCGGTGTCGCGCTTCAGTGATCCAGGAGTGTTCACCACAGTCACCGGTGACCATCACTGGCGACCGTCACCAGTGTCCCAGTATGAAACGGGCCTAACACATAATGAAGTCGGCAACAGTATATATTCCCTCGTCTTTTTCTTCGTCTTCCTCTTCCCTTCTGTCTCCACCTACAGTGGAGCCCTTTCAGACTGTTGGTTACTGGCCTAAAAGCTTTCGAAAGATGCTGATATTGCAATTCCCCTCGCCTTCTTCGCCTTGGCACGTGGTTTCTAGTGAGGTCTTGGAGATAAGAAGGTGCTGATGCTGCTGCCAGAAAAATTTAGCGTATGCAGTGATCTCACGTGTAATATGACATCACAGATGAGAAAGAGCTTATGCTGACGTCAGTGGATTCCTGGCCTGTACCGGCAGTAGCACACCACTCGTGATGAAATAGCTTTGTGTCAGAAGAATGCATTCCGTTCAGGAGAGAGAGTAATAAATCTTCCTACACGAAGTAACAATGAATTAATTAAGCTAACGTACTCTGGATTTTTATAGTTTGAAGACCCACTGGCCCCCCTTCTATTTATTCTACGAAGCCAATATTTCGCTTAGCTCATTTTTGCATGATATGGAACTACACTCGGTCTAAGCCAAGAAAAATAAACAAAACGTTTAAATAGTCACACAAATCGCTGTCTTTTCGAGTCAGGCACTTATACAGTATGATCAGAAGCAGCCTGAAATGCTTCTATGAGTGTTTGAGGGTAGGTTATGCAAAGAAATAATTTTTAAGAAAAATATTCCATTGGCTCTTCCATTTGCTAGTAAATTAGCAGTGAAGATAGTCAATCAGTCATTGCCCGCGCAAATTCAAGCGGCCCACCAGAGACGGTGACACCAAACGTGTTCTTCGTTTGGTTCCCTAAAGCCGAACAAGAGACCGATAGTAAGGGTAAAAAGCAAGTCAGAGGCAGAGCAGTCTCATGAGCTATCATTTACGCTGTGAGAACAACTGACGTTAATTGTACCTGAAGGGCTGCTTGAATGTGCGTGCGCAACGAACTGATTGGCTAATTCCAAACTTAATTAACTCGGAAACGGTGCCAGGCATCGAATGTTTTTCTTAAAATTATTTTTCTGCACAACCTCCTCTCTAACACCCTTACAAGGTTTTCAGACTGCTTCTGACCATCGTGTATATGCTATTCAGAAATATCACACGTTTATCAGAAAAAGGAAGAAGTTATACTGATTATCAAAATTTCCTATACGACTACTAAAGACTGATGGATGCTGCCTATGTTTGCAAAAACAAACAAGCGTATTAGGTCATGCAATCACACCAATAGGTGAGTAACGTAATTGCTGACCGCGGTGGCCGAGCGGTTCCAGGCGCT
The DNA here is from genome assembly GCF_023864275.1 of Schistocerca cancellata. NCBI lineage: Eukaryota > Metazoa > Arthropoda > Insecta > Orthoptera > Acrididae > Schistocerca > Schistocerca cancellata. The sequence goes on along the minus strand of NC_064628.1, from coordinate 311,756,029 downwards.
TCAGTCCGGAACCGCGCGACTGCTACGTTCGCAGGTTCGAATCCTGCCTTGGGCATGGATGTGTGTGATGTCCCTAGGTTAGTTAGGTTTAAGTAGTTCTAAGTTCTACGGGACTGATGACCTCAGCTGTTAAGTCCCATAGTGCTCAGAGACATTTGAACCATTTTGAGTAACGTAATTAGTCTCTCACGAGGAAAATATTGTCAAATCACATGACGCGCTCATTTGCCGTCCACTAAATACTGGCATATAATACGACTTTCAGCATATATGTACCTTTTTATAACATATATAGATAAACGATATAACATATTTTTATGCATAGAGCGTGTTCTGTGTTGGTAATTGGAGATAACTTCTCCTACGGTAGTCGTACAAAATTGCATGTTATACCTAGAGAAAATGCATGTCAGTACATCACAGTGCAAGACAAAATTAATTACGTGATTTGTCATCAATATGGTTACTGTAGTGTGGAATTCTTGTTATGACGACGTTGATAACATGTTACAAATATCCTATTACTAAGCGTTTTACCAAAATCCTGTAGTTGAACTCATGCATAAAAAGGGAATAACTTGCGTCCTTTACTCCTGACAAATCTCTTTCTATCCATTGCAGCCAATAAAATTAAACCATTTGTTTTCAGCGACGGCACAGTGTAGAGCAAATAAGAAATCTCATGGTTGTTTGTTCAGTATGATCCGTGATGCTTAACATGAAGTGAAAGTCAACAGTCAGCAATAAACAGCTATCGGATATATGTATAGGAACCATCAGATCAAGATAAAACAATGAACGACATTCTTATGATTAATATATTAATGTGATTGACGTACTACGGTGCGACAAACGCTGTGCTTACAGATTGCTATGTGCACTGTTACTACGTGGCCTGAGGAACCTACGGATGCATTGTCCCCCACAATGAAAAATAGGACACGGTTTTTATCATAAGTGCTCTATTGAACTCTCCGACAGTACTTCAATGGACATAAAGGAAACGAAATAGTGATAACGACCGGCCAGAGTAAACAAAATTAATGGTTGTCAAACAGTCGCATAGAGGGATATATGCTATTTGTACATAAGTGTACATCAATCACACAATGGTACATGCCACGTACAGGACAAATAATGGAAAATTTTTAATCACTGCGACACAACTGAACCGTTGTGATGGTGAAACGTACAGTAATCCCAACATCCAAACATACATCTTCTCTGTAATACACTAAATCTACGCCGGCGTGCAATGCCGAAATGTTACAACGTATGTTGGAAGAGATCGCCATTTGCTTTGCTGCAGCGCTTTTGCGCTCCCCGTCACGGTCGGCTCACGGCTGCAGAGTTTGTGGTGTTATTGCAGCGAAAACAGCGGTAAAACGGACTTTCATGTTCGCCATTGTTGTTGCGATCTGCTGATGTACCACATCTTACACTCGTCCCTACAGAAAAAAGTCGATGGGGGTGAGGTCCGGCGATCGTGCTGGAAATCCCTGAATGGGACCGCCCGGTCCATTCCATGGATATGAGAATTGTTAGTTTAGAGCGTGTCGTGCCACAATGGCATAATGTGCAGAGCATCCATCATGTTTATACTACATTATTTGATGCAAATGAAGAGGTAGGTCTTCGATCAGTCCAGGTAAGATACATCTCAGAAATCGCCTGTAAAGCCGCCCGTTAAAAGTGCCATCAACGAAATATGGGCAAATGATGTGGTGTGCTGTAGTACCACACCATACATTGGTACTCCACTGAAGTTGATAATCAACCCGGCGAATCCAGAGTGTTTTTTCTGGTGACCTGCTGTGCATATTGCGTAAGTTGACGTTCCCACTGTTTGTAAAGATAGCCTCATCTTTAAACAGTAGCCTACGCATAAAGTCATGGCCTTGCTGCAAAACTCACTAACAGTGTACCAGGGGATGGAGAACGTCGCTGCCAAGCAGGCCTTGATGTATTGCCACGTGATATGGGTGGTATCTAACCTGTGCAGAATACGCATCACGCTTGTTCGAACAATCCTCGTCTGTCTTCCCATTTCACGAATACTTGCATGCGGGTTTACTCAGCGACTGCCAGAACTACCTCTGCTGTTTCATTTGTTACGCCTCTGCTCTGAATCCGCGTTCGTGGAGACTAACGCCCTGCCTCGCGAAGGCTTCGAACAAAATTAATGAAGGTAGGCGGGTCGGATGACGACTATTAGGGTATCGCTGGGGATACACCTGTGCCGCACATGTGCCGTTTTGGTGACATTCTTCGTACAGTAATATCATGTCAACAATATCCTCGTTTGTGAATACCATATCGAACGCCTGAAACGGATGGATGGGTAAATTAATATCACAGTAACAATACTGACACCACTGCAGTACACTGGTGGTTGCAGCTGTAGTGGTTATAAAGCGAAGTACTGACAAAGTTTCTGGCGCACTGTTATACAGTTATTAAATTTAATAGTTTTCAACGGTTTTTCGTGCTGTTTGTGGCGAAATAACGATTTAATGAACTTTTGGAACCTTTCGCTTGCTGTGTTTTTTTAGAGTTTTCTGTGCGTTGAAGTGGTTTGGTAAATTTCGTGCCCGGCCGCTGTGGAAGAGTGGTTCTAGGCGCTTCAGTCCGGAACCGCGTTGCTGCTACGGTCGCAGATTCGAATCCTGCCTCGGGCATGGATGTGTGTGATGTCCTTAGGTTAGTTAGGTTAAAGTAGTTCTAAGTCTATGGGACTGATGACTTCCGATGTTAAGTCCCATAGTGCTTAGAGCCATTTGAACCATTTTTAAATTTCGTGCTTTTGTTTTCAGCTGACGTTTCTTATTGTTTCTAGTGAAATATTTCAGTAACTACTTTAACTTCGTTGATGGCTCTAGCGGCAGCTTGAATTTTTGGTTTTAGCTAATAATTTTGTGCAGTTTTGTTGGTATTGCTATTACTTGTAGTGTAGTAGTATTAATAAAAGTAGTTACTTTCTTAGTAGAGAGAGAATCTCAAGACCGATATTGTTAGTTCTATAAATAGTTTTACTTAGGTAACGTACATGTTTAGTTTTTTTTTCAGTAACTGTAAAATTTTACCTTGAGTGAGAAGTGTGGGATCTGTTGTAGGTTTGTCAGTACTGGGTTACGGTGTGGGATTTATTCAAAGTATTTTCATTGGGCGAATGCCATGGGGAAACCAGTTGGCATTCTAGGGAGATCCTCTCCTGCGAATGCAGAATCTGTAGCAGAAATAATTCGATAGAGGAGCTGGAGCGTAATATCTGTGCCCGTTAAGTGCACTTACAATACGCAAAGGAGGAACTAGATACACTCCTGGAAATGGAAAAAAGAAAACATTGACACCGGTGTGTCAGACCCACCATACTTGCTCCGGACACTGCGAGAGGGCTGTACAAGCAATGATCACACGCACGGCACAGCGGACACACCAGGAACCGCGGTGTTGGCCGTCGAATGGGAGCTAGCTGCGCAGCATTTGTGCACCGCCGCCGTCAGTGTCAGCCAGTTTGCCGTGGCATACGGAGCTCCATCGCAGTCTTTAACACTGGTAGCATGCCGCGACAGCGTGGACGTGAACCGTATGTGCAGTTGACGGACTTTGAGCGAGGGCGTATAGTGGGCATGCAGGAGGCCGGGTGGACGTACCGCCGAATTGCTCAACACGTGGGGCGTGAGGTCTCCACAGTACATCGATGTTGTCGCCAGTGGTCGGCGGAAGGTGCACGTGCCCGTCGACCTGGGACCGGACCGCAGCGACGCACGGATGCACGCCATGACCGTAGGATCCTACGCAGTGCCGTAGGGGACCGCACCGCCACTTCCCAGCAAATTAGGGACACTGTTGCTCCTGGGGTATCGGCGAGGACCATTCGCAACCGTCTCCATGAAGCTGGGCTACGGTCCCGCACACCGTTAGGCCGTCTTCCGCTCACGCCCCAACATCGTGCAGCCCGCCTCCAGTGGTGTCGCGACAGGCGTGAATGGAGGGACGAATGGAGACGTGTCGTCTTCAGCGATGAGAGTCGCTTCTGCCTTGGTGCCAATGATGGTCGTATGCGTGTTTGGCGCCGTGCAGGTGAGCGCCACAATCAGGACTGCATACGACCGAGGCACACAGGGCCAACACCCGGCATCATGGTGTGGGGAGCGATCTCCTACACTGGCCGTACACCACTGGTGATCGTCGAGGGGACACTGAATAGTGCACGGTACATACAAACCGTCATCGAACCCATCGTTCTACCATTCCTAGACCGGCAAGGGAACTTGCTGTTCCAACAGGACAATGCACGTCCGCATGTATCCCGTGCCACCCAACGTGCTCTAGAAGGTGTAAGTCAACTACCCTGGCCAGCAAGATCTCCGGATCTGTCCCCTATTGAGCATGTTTGGGACTGGATGAAGCGTCGTCTCACGCGGTCTGCACGTCCAACACGAACGCTGGTCCAACTGAGGCGCCAGGTGGAAATGGCATGGCAAGCCGTTCCACAGGACTACATCCAGCATCTCTACGATCGTCTCCATGGGCGAATAGCAGCCTGCATTGCTGCGAAAGGTGGATATACACTGTACTAGTGCCGACATTGTGCATGCTCGGTTGCCTGTGTCTATGTGCCTGTGGTTCTGTCAGTGTGATCATGTGATGTATCTGACCCCAGGAATGTGTCAATAAAGTTTCCCCTTCCTGAGACAATGAATTCACGGTGTTCTTATTTCAATTTCCAGGAGTGTAGTTTGAGGAGGGTGAAGAGTGCTGGGGAGTGGGAACTGGTAGTTGGCAAGATAGCAGCTGATAGGAGGAAGTATTCAGACAGGTATACTTTGTGAATCTGCAATAGATTTGACCAACTGTTAGACTTGTGTGGAGAGGAGCCTCTTTTAGCTGTAGGTGTAGGAAACATGCTGCAGTCCTCAGCAGTTAGGAGGCCTAGTCCGTTGCAAAGTCTAACAGAAAGAAGAAGGTTCTGCTGTTAGGCAATTCACACTGTAGAGGTGTGGGCCAGCAGTTGCAGGAAGTGGTCGGGAGAGTATTCGCTCACCAGCGCTGTGAGGCCTAGTGTAGGGTTGGCTCAGGTGACTGACAGCCTAGGGGAGTTATGTAGGAATTTTACGAAGGAGGATGAGATAATGATAGTGGGTGGAGCAGGGAATAGTCTTGATAAGGACAGGGAATATGTTTTAGGTGGTGACCTGATAAAGATAGCCACTCAAACTGGTGGCAATAATGTGCATTTCGGGCAACTGTTTCAGCTCCATTATCGGCTTCATCTTAATGGGGTTATTAAGCGTGTTAACATGGGACTGGAGAAGGCATGATGGTAGACGGCATGGGTTACATTTCAGTGTTGTCAGTTGAGTCTATCAGTAGATTGGGTTTCTCTAGGCGTGGCCTGCACCTCAACAGGTACGAGATTGGGCGGCTGGCAAAGCTTATAGGTGACAATGTAGTGGGTGGTGGTGGGATCGCTCATGGAAAAATTCCTGTAGTAGTTGGTGTGAGAGCTGCATGTATTTTAAATTGAAATCAGCTGATAGGTATACCTGCTTAAAGGAAGCCCCTCTAACTAAGGGTCACCTTCAGCGGATGCCACATTTCAAAGCAGAGAAGGAAATAGCATGTTTCATCAAAATATAAGATGTATTAGAGGTAAAGTTTGTGAACTGCTTACAGGTGTTGACACTGAAATTATTGATAGCTCGGAATACCACTTGTCTGAAAAACTCCTGAGTGATAAAGACAAGGGGGAGATTGTCAATGATAAAATCACTGAAGAATAAGGACTCTCATGGATATCATTGAGTGCCTAATAGAATATTAAAATACTGTGCTGCACATGTTTGTAATTTTTCCTTTAGGAATGGTCAGTTTTCTGAACGATTAAAGTACTCAGTAGTAAAGCTGCTTTATAAACAGAGAGAAAGGGATAATGTAGACAATCTTAGACGTATTTCTATGCCGTAAGTTTTCGCTAAAGTTATTGAAAAGGCTGTGTATGTAAGGATAATTGATCCATTTTATATCACACAAATTGCTATCAAATGTACAGTTAGGCTTTAGAAGTTGTCTGACAACTGAAATGCTATATTCTCTTTTCTCTGTGAGGTATTGGATGGGTTAAGCAATAGGTTTCCAGCACTAGGTATATTTTTTGATTAACTAAGGCATTTGATTGTATTGATTACAAAATACGGCTCAAGAAGTTGGACCGTTACAGAATACGGGTGTAGCTCAGTATTGGTTCACCTTTTACTTTAGCAACAGACAGCAAAACGTCATTATTCACCGTGTTGAGAATGGCTATGATGTGGGGTCTGAGTGGGGTACAGTCAAATGGGGGGGTCCCACATCAGTGTTGGGGCCACTCCTGTGCCTTATTTATATAAATGATATGCCTTCTAGTATTGTGGGTAACTCCAAAATATTTCTGTTGGCTGATGACACTAGCTTGGTAGTAAAGGACGTTGTGTGCGTCATTGACTTGGTTTCAAATAGAGCAGTTCATGACCTAAGTTCATGGCTTGTAGAAAATAAACTAAAGCTAAATCGCAGTAAGACTCAAGTTTTTCCAGCTTCTAACACACAATTCAACAAAACCTGACGGTTTAATTTCACAGAGTGGAGATATGATTCTGAAACTGAGCAGTTCAAATTTGTACGTGTTCAGATAGATAGTAAACTGTCGTTGAAAGCCCACGTCAAGGATCTTGTTCATAGGCTAAATGATGCATTTTTGACTATTCGAACGGTATCTGAAATAAGTGATCGTTCGACACGAAAATTAGTCTGCTTATTTTCATTCGCTTATGTAGTATGGTATTACACACACATGAAAAAAAGTTATGCATCACCCTGGTTCCAAGAACTCCTGAACATAGGCGTTGACAGTGGATATTGCATCACAGGTGCACTCCCTTTGACTGTTCAGAGATGTTATTAAACCCGGCCAAAGATGTAAACAACCAAACAACCATCCATGAGCAGCGCCTATTAGACGGAGGGGGTCCGACAGCCGATCAGTTACTGTCACTCCACCAGGAAGCATTTACACAGGTCGTGTTGTCTGTAGTTCAACCAGGCCTAGACGGTCAATACTGATGTTCGATCGCATCCGCATTGTTACTTTGTGTCAGTAAGGGCTCTGAACAAGGGAAGTGTCCAAGCATCTCAGAGTGAACTAAAGCGATGTTTTGCGAACATGGGTCGATGACATGCCTCGCTCAGGCCGCCCAAGGGCTACTACTACAGTGTATGACCGCTACCTACGGATTATCGCTCGGAGGAACCCTGACAGCAACGCCACCATGTTGAATAATGCTTCTCGTGCAATCACAAGACGTCGTGCTACGACTCAAACTGTGCGCAATAGACTGCGTGATGTGGAACTTCACTCTCGACGCCCATGGCGAGGTCAATTTTTGCAACCATGGCACCATGCAGTGCGGTACAGATTGGGCCGACAACATGCCGAATGGACCACTCAGGACTGGTATCGTGTTCTCTTCACCAATGAGTCTTGCATATGTCTCCAATGGTCGGAGTCATGTTTAGAGGCCACCCGGTCAGGCTGATCGCCTTAGACACACTTTCCAGCTAGTGCAGCAAGGTAGAGTTTCCTTACTATTTTGGGATGGAATTATGTGGCGCTGACGTACATCGCTGGTGGTCAAGCAACGCTCCGTAACGGCTGTACGGTACGTGAATACCATCCTCTGACCAATAGCACAACCACATCGGCAGCATATTGGCAAGGCATTCGTGTTCATGGACGACAATTCGATCACGCATCGTGCACATCTTGTTGAGGATAACGACATCGCTCGACTACAGTTGCCAGCATGTTCTCCAGACTTGTACACTATCGGATATGCGTGGGATTGATTGAAACGGGCTGTTTATCGACGTCGTCACCTACCAACGACTCTGAGGGATCTACGCCGAACCGCCATTGAGGAGTGGGACAATCTCGCCCAGCAGTGCCTTGATAGTATGCCACGACGAATACAGGCATGCATCAATGCAAGAGGACATGCAACTGGGTATTAGAGGTACCGGTGTATACAGCATTTTGGACCACCACCTTTTAAGGTATCGCTGTATGGTAGTACAACATGTAATGTGTGGTTTTGATGAGCTATAAAAAGGGCGGAAATGATGTTTGTGTTGATCTTTATTACAATTTTCTGTACAGGTTCGGGAACTCTCGAAACCGAGGTGATGCAAAACGTTTTATTATAACTCTTGTTCAGAAAGGTGTGCAGTATACTGCTGCATCCATTCTCAATAAGCTACCACAAGAATTCAAAAATCATAGCAGCAATCCATGAGCTTTGAAATCGAAACTGAAGTTTTCACATGGATCACTCCTTCTATTCTGTCGAGGAGTTCCTTGAAAAATTAAGCTGATTCTTGTTGTATTGTTGATTGCGTTTACTTAAACTTATGACTTGACTTTCTTTCGGGTTCATAAACATTTTATTACTTTTACATTGTAATATCATGTATTGACACGTCCTATGACCTTGGAGATATGCTACTCAGTTTGGTCCTACGGAATTTGACATGTAAATAAATGTACCTGTACGTACTTCCACACAGAACAACATCCTTCGTAGTAAGCCATTCCCATACACAGCGCTGATTGCGATCCGTTCTTGTGAGCCGATTGGTTGACGTGGGCGGGTAATCGGTCGGCGCACACCGGGCGGTATTGTTCCGTAGTCCGACGTAGATAAATACAACACGCACGAGGCCGTTCTTATGTACGTATCAATGATTGTCGCAGGAATCCCTATGGTTACTTTTGGTTCTCGTTATGAAGTTAAACTATGAATACGTACAACAATCACATCGCGAATACGAGCAACGTGCGGGTAATTCTTGCATAGCGGCGCGTTTAGTTCATTTGATGCGTCAAATTCGCTTTCTAATTTCTCGGAATGTAACTGACGCACTGCGATGCAACCAAAGCCATTATTATTGCGACTTCTCATGTTATTGATTTCGTATGGAATAAATGGGGTGTCCATTAAAAAAATCGTAAGTTTGTGTTGAAACCTATATTTGCACGCGGTTTAGAATGTCCCATAGTATTCACTTTCTTGAGCCCCTGCCGTACATTTACACCCGAAAAAACGACTTTCAGTATCTGACATGGTGCCAGAGATATTGCCGGTGAAAAGTGTAGGTGGGACACCCCATATATGCATTTCTACTCTGAAAAATGGCATTACTGAGATATACGAAAGTTGGCCTGCTTTTCATGTCCACTTCATCAGATGCCGGCTGTGACTAGAGAAGATAAATCAGGAAACTAAACGAAAAGAATCGAATTAGTACTAGTAGACCTCGTGCACCGAGGATTCCGTTCAAATTTGATTATGTATATAGATAGTTCATCCAGTTGGGGAATCGAGAACTTTGAAGATATTCGCCTGGTGTCAATAGCGATACTGGCAATACATCAAAATAAGAGACATAAATGGGCGTATCTTTCGATTCCATTGACATGTGGGTTTAAATTTCTTACACCACCAAGGGACTTCCTGAGAAAAGGGGTCTTAACATATGGACGCACACGTAAACAGAAGGATAATAAATGAAAAAAACTTGTTTCGTTTGACGTAATTACAGATTAAAACTTTTCGGATGTTTTCTGTTGCGGGCAGTGTGAAGCCTTGTTTCTTGACAAATTTCATGATCCGAGGTCAACGGGAAGTACCCTATAGGTTTTGATGAGTGGGTTTCCGAGTATCAAAATATGTGACATAAATGACCGTATGTTGTGGTTACATCGACTTAGAGGCTTACGTTTATTACAACGCAAAGGGACTGTTGACCTCAATATGTGACACAATTTTGAACTTGATACGCCAACTCGTTCCTGAGGAGAAGCGGTCTTAAGAAACAGATGGACAAGTAACAAATGACCATTTTTGCGTGGAATATAATTACAAGTTCACAATTTTTCCCTGTGTTTGTAGTGTGGAATGTTGCTTCTTGAGAAATGTTTTAATTCCAGGTTAACTGGAAGTACCTTATACGTTCTGACGAACGAATTTCCGAATATCAAAATATGGCCGAATCTATTGATTGCATTGGCCTAGAAGCTTCATTTGTTTGTATTAGACAGGAACCGTAGACCTTAGTATCTGACCAAAATTTTATCTTGGTACGGCCACGTCTTCCTGTGAAAAAATGTTTTTAACTGTCAGACAGACAGAAAGGATGGATAACGAAATAATCACATAATTTTTTTACTGATACAATCGCCATTTGACTTTACAACAGGTTTGACTCCACAATCTAAATTTCGGTCTTAGACCATTTTCAGCTGTTACAAATATAAAAAATCTTAGACTTGAGTAGACCACAAGTCGTGAAAATATGTATCACCTCTTATTTTTTGACGTGGTTTGTATTCTAGTCAAGTCTGATTTTTTGATACTTTCCTGAAAATGACCTTAGGGGGAAATCTAGATTGTGGAATAAAATTTGACATAGTTAAATGGCGATCACGTCTTTCAAGAAGTTTCATACGACTGTGGCTCTACACCAAAGTAAAATCATGAATCCTATAATGTTTCAGATTTTACCGAGTGATATACGAAATCCTAAAAACAGTAAAGTGAATGAAACAAGATATTCGGTACTGATAGGAGAATTTATTATCCTGGTGAAAGAAGACGCAACGGTACACTATAGTGAAGGAAAACCTATTTTGGAACCTACTTCTGAATTATTGGCGTAGTTCTATTGTTGCTAGCAGCTATTATTGTCCGATGTGCAGGGGATCGTCTGATTTGTCGTGCATATACACCTGGTAGCCAATCACGCGTGGTCCCGATCTGGCTCAGGAGAGCAGGATTAGCACCGCAGCCTCCACCACAACACAGACTATGCGACTGCCCACACAGCTGTAATTGCATTACCAGTAATCAGTCGGCGTACACGCACTGGGTAAACAATTTGGAGCCAGGTGTGGTAACAGAATACAGCCTTTGTTGCGGCTGTTGCGATTGTCAGATCGATCTGTTACTGCCGTGAATGAAACACTTTTGAATGAAGTATGTCCTCCCCTACATACTGTACTGATTCCCCACACTCTTCTGTTCGTGATAAATTCACGAAGTAGACCGAGGGCGTTGCTAAATGTACGTTGCCGGATATGGACACCGAAAACATTAAAATATTTTATTCCAAAGCATGAAAATATTGTTTTTCGCCTGCATTTCTTCCCTTTCGACACGAAATACAAACTTAGTACAAACTGGCTGAAATATGGAGATATTCCAGTAAGACAAAATCATTCCGACCATTTTTGACCCATTCAAGATGATATTACTCCTGATACACACTTGAAATCCCCTCCAGTAACAGAGTGTTCCCCGTTCCCGCTCAAGTCTTTCCATCGAATAAGTTTAACTGAAACCGCAATACACTATACGTAAAATGTAATTAACCAAGGCGAATTCAGTAGTTTTGTTCCGCTTGCTTTCTCATTATGTTTCCCAGATTTTTGGAGGTAATAATTTCTCTGGACAAGGACATTTAGTACATTCGTTTCTCCACATGAATCCAAAGAATATTAATCTTTGTCTTGTGTCTATGTCCAGCGTCGGCACACAGTTGGTGTTGTTATTATGAGATTTGGCTTGGTTAATTTACCGAATGGCCGGATACTGCTCTTGTCGATATCTCATTACACCCCCCCCCCCCACCAGTAACGGAATGTGTATCGCAACTATCTGCCAGTGTTGTTATTCATGTGGAAGTGAGCGAAAATTTTCTATGTGTTTGCGAATCGCTTAACTGGGTATCAAGCACGGGACTTGGGTACCAAGCCTGTATTAACTTGGTAGGCATCCGCCAAAAAACAACTCACAGGTTTGTCGGCACGCCTACCCTTCCTTGTTAATTCTCTAGGCAGGTAGGATCCTGGAAGGGCGCACCTCTCCGTCTCCGAAGTGGTGCTTAAGTGTGCAACACTGTCCGCGGTGGCCATGAAGGCAAGTAGCTTGATTTCCAGATTATTGTAATATCACGTTATTCAGGACTTAAAATTTTCTTTGATGCAACAACAGATCGATCTAGTTTGTATTAACTACGTTACAGATGTCAGACTGAATATTCAAGCGAAAAAATAGCTGCCTGTAGGTAAATACAGTGCCTGATCTTAATGCACGTCATTCTATTGTAATTAACAACCTCTTTGTGGAAAGTCAAGACATAGTATTCTTATTATGTTACACAATAGTCCCCTTGTTAATAGAATGTCTTCATAGTTAAGATTAGGTGCTGCATTAAAAATGTCAACACAGTACAATAAGGGAAAAGTATTTCCCGAACCAGATCATTTCGGGTCTTCCTTGTTAGTAGGGAAACTGAAAGCGAAAGGCACAATGTAGTGAGATGATATAAAGTGAATTAATCAAATAAACTGAGTTTTGTCTGAAGAAAAAGACATTCTCTGAATCATGGCTACGATGTAGGGAAACTTATTTCTCTATGAAAGAGGTTGCCTGCCGAAAACTGTGACCACGGCAATAGATTTAGTCACCACAAGGCGTGTGATGAGATAACATAGTTCTATCCGTGGATGACGTGATTCTGGCATGGCTATCGGTATACCTCCGTACGGGTGAAAATGATTTTTTCTAGCAGAGGATAAAATCTAAACTTAAATCGAAAAGACAATGGTGAATTATGCTATGATGGCTGACTTAAAATAATCTGATTGTAGAACGATTCGGAACTGGGGACATAGTGATACAGAAACATCCAGCATCTGCGTGGTAAACACTATGTATGTCTCAGCTGTACAATGATGCGCTACAAATGTGAAGCTAAATTTGCCTCCACTGCCACTGCGTTGAGTAGCCCTGCTGTGACGTAACTATATCGACGTTCAGTGAAGATTAATTCCTATGCATGAATGAATGGTCTCGCGGCGATTTGAATTATTAAAATCTTTTCGGCTTCTATCCACGTCCAGTGGTTACGAAGTCTCATGAACTTTCGACCTGAGCTCTGCTTGACCGTTGTCAAGTGGTGAATGACTGCCGTGTCGCCGTGGCCTCGCCGTTACACAGCCACCCTGCTGTCTGTGACGTCACTGGTGCGCTCTTCCTCACCAGCTGTGGTAATGTTAACGTCCCGCGTGCGTTGCGGGCGCTTCAGTCTCGCAACGGCCGGGCCCCAGCCTGCGCTGAGCTGCAAATCGCCGTCCTTACTGATGGCATTTCCAAGCTTTTTATTACTGTAGCTTCTTTGATAACGCCATCCCAAAATCCCCACCCTCCTCGTACTTTTCTTTCATCAGTCTTGTGACTGGTGTGTGCGTCCCGTCACGAATTCCTCTCCTGTGATAACCTTTTGGTCTCAGAGTAGCACTTGCAACCTCAGTCCTCAATTATTTGGTGGATGTATTCCAATCTCTGCCCTCTACAGCTCCCTCTAGTACCATGGACATCATCCCCTAATATCTTAACAGATGTCCTATCATCAGTGTTTTCCAAATGTTACTTTTCTCTCCGATTCTGTGCAGAACCTCCTCATTCCTTACCTTACTAGTCCACCTAATTTTCAGCATTCCTCGTAGTACTGACAAATGTTTCGTCGAACAGAATCTTTGTACACTTACTAAATCGTTACAGATAATTTTAAAATTGGGGCAGCCGTAGCTAAAATAGTCATACGTGATTGATTGACAATTCGTGAAGCGAAACAAAGTATTAAAAAAGATGTTAAAAATATTAAAATATAAAACTGAGTAAATATCTAACAGTCCGCTGAAGCAGTATTTATTTAAGTCGATTCTGGTGTATATCGGTACAGATTTTTTTTAATTAATGCTTTCACAATGGGTAGCTGAAGTTATCTCATTTTTTTTAACGTAATGAATGAGCAAACTAAAATGCAGATTGACTAGGTTTGGATCACATATGCCTCACAAAGAACGGGCGATATCCGAGTTTGATCAATAAGATTTGTAATTTCATACCAAAAGAAGGTTACATACAGATGCTGTGTCATATGACATAGGGAGTAGTTACAGAATGCCGCGCGTGCCTAGGGAAAGTTCTCAGCCCTCCTCAATTTATAAAACCATCAAATATGAATGTCACATCTAAAAATTGACACAATACAAAGAGGAATCAGAAACTGATTGTTGACTTAAGAAAGCAAACGTTAACTAACAAGATGGGAGCAGTCGTAACAAGGAACAACGGGCACAAACATGAATCATCTGCATGAAAATCACGAGCTGTCATTATTTACCAGTTAAAATATATTCTTGTGGGCTTCTGTCAAGTAACAGACAATTCCCCAGATAAACGTTCTCCAGGGAAGTATTGGGTCATGCAGTGACGTCACACCCAGCAGAGCACCTACATAACAGGGAGGCAACAGTGAGACAGCAATTTACCACTTGATAATGGCCGCGGCGAGCTCGCTCGTAAGCTCGTGGGATTTTTACCACCTGACACAGCTGTAAGCCCGAGAAGATTTTATTAATAATTCCTTTAGCTACAAATAAATTTAAATGTTTGCTTTGGTGGGATATGGCCTCTTGATTCGCACATCTGGTTGTAAATTTGTGGTAAGGGCTCTGGGACCAAACTGCTGAGGTCATCGGTCCCTAGGCTTACACACTACTTAATGTAACCTAAACTAACTTACGTTAAGGATAACACATACATCCATTCCCGAGGGAGGACTCGAACCTCCGACAGTGGGAGCTGTGCGCAACATCACAATGGGCCTCAGACTGCACGGCTACACCGCGCGGCTCCGACACGTATTGTTCACGAAAATGCTTATTTATTAAATGTATGGAATAGTCTATGCCTTACTGACGTGAAACATGTTGTTTAAATTGCTTGGGACCGAGTGAGGTGGTGCAGTGGTTAGCGCGCTGGACTCGCATTTGGGAGGACGGCAGTTCAAACCCACGTCAGGCCATTCTGATTTAGGTTTTCTGTGATTTCCCTAAATCTCTTTAGGCAAATGCTTGGTTATTTCCTTTCGGAGGTCACGGCCGATTTCCTACCCCATCCATCCCTAATCCGATGGGACCGATGACCTCGCTGTTTGATCAACCAACCAACCAAATTGTTAGGGAGTATTGAATGTCACTTTGAGCAATACGGTTTGTCACTCAACAAAAATGAAGTAAGCTACTGACACCAGTGCCACGTCAGTTTTTAATCTAAAGAATATTTTATTTGGCAAATATCAACCAGTTCCAGAGCAATGTTTGGTGCAGAAGATAATATTCATCACGCTATGCCCTTCGCTGACGCTACTCCCATGAAACAGATATCAGTCTATTCGGTCATTAACTGACATCGCGAGTCTTGGCTTCTAACCTACCTTCCGTTACTCATCATTGAAATCGCAGAACCTACAGAATTTTTATACAGAAGGCTGTAAAGCTTACCACATCACTGGCATGTTGGATGTTTATACTCATAGTGGCAAAATAAAATTAACTGAGCAATTGATATGCAAATAAAGCCGTCCCAAGCTGGACGCAAAAAAATTATTCAAAATTTGTATATACATGGTAGTATTTACATTTATCATTATTATCACTCACAACTCAACGGAGCAAATATAATTTAAGATCTGATTCGACTGGGAACAGACATAACTGAATACTTGATCCAATAGGAAAAGGGGCTAAATCATTTCCTTTAAACATTTCGAGGAGTCAGCGTTACGTATAGGCAGGGATGGGTGGTGCGATGCAGGTACGACATGTCGGTTTCACGACAAGTTGTGTGGCTGCTGATTGACATCCTCAGTCGTTGTCTTCGTGTCCCACGTCTCTGAGGCGGCATGCAAGGTGGCTTACCTCCCCACTTCCTGCGTAATCCGTCTCGAGGTAGAGGCCTTTCAGGAGGTGTTATTAGACACGTGCATTGTGTATGTTGTCTGCAGTGGTTAGCTCGCAGGAGTGGTGTCAATGTTTTGAAGCTCAGCCCACACAAGCGAAACGCTTTCAGTTCCTCAAGCGTTCCAGAGTCGTACTCCAAGTATGGCCCTTCAACACAGAATGGAAATTCAGAGGTCGCAAAGGAACGGTACTCATTGGTATCAAAACGATGATACAATTCATAGTCTTAAAACTTCTCGCCCCATGCACCATGGACCATGTCGTTGGTGGGAAGGTTTGCGTGCCTCAGCGATACACATAGCTGTACTGCAGGTGCGACCACAACAGAGGGGTTGACAGGCCAGACAAACGTGAGGTACCTGAAGAGGGGCAGCAGCGTTTTAAGTAGTTGCAGGGGCAACAGTCTGGATGACTGACGGTTCTGGCCATGTAACATTAACCAAAACGGCCTTGCTGTTCAAAAAAATGGCTCTGAGCACTATGGGACTCAACATCTTAGGTCATAAGTCCCCTAGAACTTAGAACTACTTAAACCTAACTAACCTAAGGACATCACACACACCCATGCCCGAGGCAGGATTCGAACCTGCGACCGTAGCAGTCCCGCGGTTCCGGACTGCAGCGCCAGAACCGCTAGACCACCGCGGCCGGCGGCCTTGCTGTGCTGGTACAGCGAATGGCTGAAAGCAAGGGGAAACTACAGCCGTAATTTTTACCGAGGGCACACAGCTTTACTGTATGGTTAAATGATGATGGCGTCCTCTCGGGTAAAATATTCCGGAGCTAAAACAACCCCATTCGGATCTCCGGGTGGGGACTACTCGAGAGGACGTCGTTATCAGGAGAAACGAAACTGGCATTATATGGATCGGGACATGGAATGTCAGATCTCTTAATCGGGTAGGTAGGTCTGGAAAATTTAAAAACGGAAATGGGAATTAGTGAAGTTCGGTGGTCAGGTGAATACAAGATGATAAATACAAAATCAAATAGGGGTGTGCACAAATAGGTTTAATACTGAGAAGAGAAATAGGATCGCGTCTAAGCTACTACGAACAGCATAGTGAGCGCATCATTGTAGCCAAGATAGGCACGAAGCCCACGCTACCACAGTAATATAAGTATATATGCCAACTAGCTCCTCAGATGACGAAGAGATTTAAGAAATGTATGATGAGATAAAAGAAATTATTCAGATTTTAAAGGAAGACGAAAATTTAATAGTCATAGGGGACTGTAATTCGATAGTAGGAAAAGGAAGAAAAGGACGAGTAGTAGGTGAATATGGAATGGGGGTAAGAAATGAAAGAGGAAGTCACCTGGTGGAATACTGCAAGAAGAAAAAAGGTACAAATGGCTCTAAGCAGTATGGGTCTTAACATCTGAGGTCATCAGTCCCCTGGACTTAGAACTACTTAAACCTAACTAACCTAAGGACATCACAGATATCCCTGCCCAAAGCATGATTCGAACGTGCGACCGAAGCAGCAGCGCGGTTGCGGACTGAAGCGCGTAGAAACGCTCTGCCACAGCGGCTGGCTAGAATTTTGCACAGAGCATAACTTAATCATAGCTAACATTTGGCATAAGAATCATGAAAGAACCTTCTATGCGTGGAAGAGGCTGGAGACACTGGAAGATATGATATAGATTATATAATGGTAAGACAGAGATTGAGGAATCCGGTTTTAAATTGAAAGACATTTCCATAGGCAGTTATGGACTCTGACCACAATTTGTTGGTTATGAGCTGTAGACAAACTGAAGATACTGCAGTAAGGTAGGAATGTAAGGAGATGGGAACTGGATATACTGAAGGAACCAGAGGTTGTAGAGACTTTCAGAGAGAGCTTTAAGGAAGGATTGACAAGAACGGGGAAAAGAAATACAGTAGAAGTATGGGTAGCTTTGAGAGATGAAGTAGTGGGGGCAGCAGATGACCAAGTAGGTAAGAAGACGAGGGCTAGTAGAAATCCTTCGGTAACAGAAGAGATATTGAATTTAACTGATGAAAGGAGAAATTATAAAAATGTAGTAAATGAAGCAGACAAAAAGGAATGCGAACATCTCAAAAATGAGATCGACAGGAAGGACAAATGGCTAAGCAGGAATGGCTAGGGGATAAATTGAAGAATGTAAAGTAATATATCATTACGGGTAAGATATATGTAGCCTACAGGAAATTTAAAGTTACCTTTGGAGAAAATGGAACCACTTATATGAATATGAAGAGCTCAGATGGAAAATCAGTACTAAGCAAAGAAGGGAAAGTAGAAAGGTGGAAGGAGTATATAGAGGGTTTATACAAGGGCGATGTACTTGAGGGCAATATTATGGAGATGGAAGAGTACGTAGATGAATATGAGAAGGGAAATAATATACTGCGTGAAGAGAACTAAATCGAAACAAGGCCCCAGGAGTAAACAACATTCCTTTGGATCTACTGATAGCCTTGGGAGAGCCAGCTATGGCAAAACTCTACCATCTCGTAAGAAAGATGTATGAGACAGGCGAAATACTCTCATACTTCACAAAGAATACAAAAATTCCAATCCCAGATAAAGCAGGTTTCGACAGGTGTGAAAATTACCGAACTATCAGTTTAAGAAGTCATGGCTGCAAAATACTAACACGAATTCTGTACAGATGAATGGAAAAACTGGGAGAAGCCGACCTCGGGGAAGATCAGTTTGGATTCCGTAGAAATGTTGGAACCCGTGAGGCCCTACTGACCCAACGACTTACCTTAGAAGATAGACCAAGGAAAGGCAAACCTACGTTTGTAGCATTTTTAGACTTAGAGAAAGCTTTTGACAATGTTGACTGGAATACTCTCTTTCAGATTCTGATGGTGGCAGGGGTCAAGTACAGGGAGCGAAATGCTATTTGCAGTTTCTACAGAAACCAGGTAGCAGTTATGAGAGTCGAGGGGCATGAGAGGGAAGCAGTGGCTGGGAACAGAGTAAGATAGGGTTGTAGCCTATCCTCGATGTTATTAAATCTATATCTTACGTAAGCCGTAAAGACAACAAAAGAAAAATTTGGAGTGCGAATTGAAATCCGTGGAGAAGAAATAAAAAGTTTGAAATTTGCCAATGAAATAGTAGTTCTGTCAGAGACAGCAAAGGACCTAGAAGAGCAATTGAATTGAATGGATAGTGTCTTGAAAGAAGGATATAAGATGAACGTCAAAAAAAGCAAAACGAGGATAGTGGAATGTAACCAATTAATCCAGGTTATGCTGAGGGAATCTGGTTAGGAAATGGGACACTTGAAGTAGTAGATGAGTTTTGCTATTTGGGCAGCAAAATAACTGATGACGGTCGAAGTAGAGAGGATATAAAATGTATACTGGCAATGGCAAGGAAAGTGTTTCTGAAGAAGAGAAGTTTGTTAACATGGAATATAAATTTAAGTATCAGGAAGTCTTTTCTGAAAGTATTTTTATGGAGTGTAGGCATGTATGCAAGTGAAACATGGACGATTAATAGTTTAGACAAAAAGAGAATAAAAGCATTGAAAATGTGGTGCTACAGAAGAATTCTGAAGATTAGATGGGTAGATCACGTAACTAACGTGGATGTATTGAATTGAATTGGGGAGGAGATAAATTTGTAGCACAACTTGACTAGAAGAAGTGATCGGTTGGTAGGACATGTTCTGAGGCATCAAGGGATCACCAATTTAGTATTGGAGAACAGCGTGGAATGTAAATGGCTCTGAGCACTATGGGACTTAGCATCTGAAGTCATCAGTTCCCAAGAACGTAGATCTACTTAAACTTAACTAACCTAAGGACATCACACACATCCATGCCCGAGGCAAGATTCGAACCTGCGACCGGAGCGGTCGCGCGGTTCCAGACTTAAGCGCCTAGAACCGCTCGGCCACACTGGCCTGCGGTGGAGTGTAAAAATAGCAGAGGGAGACTAAGAGATGAATACACTAAGCAGATTCAGATGGAAGTAGGTTGCAGTAGGTACTGGGAGATGAAGAAACTTGCGCAGGATAGAGTCCGAGATTTCACATTTTACGAATGGTTGAAGAAATTGTGGACGTTCAGGAAATGGGGCTTTGTTCAAACATAAATATGTTTTACGCTGTCCTTATCCCTGACACAAGTACGTGTTTAGTCACGCTAGTAGTTGTATTAACTAAGTTGTAGAAGGAATTTTAAACGTTAAAAGGCTGCGTGTGTTTTGTAAATAATTTTCACACTTCTTTCTGCGTCTAAGGACGCCGTGGAATGAGTGGAGTGAGTTTTGTTATCATGTCAAGCATAAAAAATAATTTTCTTAAAAAAACTGTGCATCTTTGAAATAGGGTATTCCTGAACGGATCAGAAACACATGTTAAGAAATCAAATCTCACGTGTTTTCAAAAGTCTCCCGTGTTGTACTTAGGGGTCGTGACGGCACTGTTTCAGATATTTGAGTAAAAGGCAGATACTTTTTAGACGAAGTTAACGAGGCATTATCTGCGATTAAATTTATATATAGGTAACATCGTTCTCATGTAGATACAAGATTATAGGCTCAGCCGCGGTGAGGCTGTATTTCCTGTGCACTCCAGTTTCATGTGAAATTCTATTTAGCAGAACTGGTGGTAATTACAGCAGTCGCACATTAGCTTCTTCATTGTTCGTTGCCCCTTCGTATTATCGGATTTATGCCGTCCCATCAAATGTTGCCATGTTTTATACAAGCTAGCAGTTTTGTTAGCGCACACAAAGCGCGCCTCTGTTTGTGCACTCACATTCTCTCCTCATCTCTGTGACTTCCTCTCGTAGGTGTAAACGTGCACGCACAATGCATGCACGCGCCGCGTCATGGTCTCACAAATACACACACCCACCCACCCACCCACCCACACACACACACACACACACACAGAAACTTATATTCCCGTGTCCGCATACATACACATGTAGTCCCACGCGCACGCGCTGTTGCACATTGTACGCAGAGAACAGGCGGTGAGGGGATTGAGCAGAGGCGCCTAGGCTCGCCCGGGTGTGCTGGGGTAACGCTTCGGGCGAGCTACTGAAGGTAATCAAAAATTTATGTGAAGTTTTACGAGTTTCGGAGTTTATGCGTGCGCATAACATTGACAGAGTGAATTTTATACGCACCTGCCGGTGTCGTGGCACGCACAACGGTTTCGGTCACAAATATTTCATATTAAGGTCCTGCGGTGCAGCTCGGCAGGGGTTTCAAACATCGTTCCCATGGCAGTGCGTTGTAAAGCAAACTCCAAGTGAAAGAGTAATATCGGAAGCCGATCTGTAGGACGACACCTGTGCCTATGCACGTTTGTTATGGTTACTCAAACCCGTTGTCTACCTGGCGACCAACCGCTACACAACGGACGAATGGGGGGGGGGGGGCACCCTAGACATTATTATCAGGGCAAAAGCAAGGGCTTTTTTTTGGCACACGACATACGTAAGGTAAACCGAGGGCAGGGATCTTCGTAATGAAGTCACTTACACAATCTAAAAATAGTCTCGAGTTCTCATTTTCCTTTAGTATCTTCGTCTTGACGGCCCGTTCTCTCTGTATCTATTTCTTTAACTACCATATTTTCGTAAAATTCTTGAAATTTTGGATGATATACTTTCCGCAAAGGGTAAAAAAGCAACAGCTTCAAAAGTATCCCCAATTGGCTCGCATGACGGACCAAATTGAAGAGCACGGCATATTTGTTGTTCCGTGTATCCCTTCTGTTTAAAAACAATCTTCAAATGATCAAGTTCTTCTTTCAAATGTTCCTCGTCAGAAATGGCATAAGCTCCTTTCACCGGAGTCAGGCTACAGGTGACTGCACAATCAACGCTCACATCGATCAAGTGTTGCGTAGTAGACCTCTTGTACACCGCCATCAAAGATCACACCCAATGGCTGGTGTTCACTTGTATACGTCTAGCACGGTTTCTCCTGGAATCAGGACGTCTGGCATTATCCGCCCACACGGATCTGGAACTGCTGTCTGCATGTTGCTAACAAGGTGTTGCTAGCCGCTAGCTTTGACTTGGATGTTACACCACCTGCTGGCTGTGCGAACTTTTTCTTCGTCTGTACTACCCACAGTGCGGTCTCCGGTGCTCTGTTATAGAGTACTTTCTCGTTGGCTCTCGACACATTACTGACTTCCTTCTTCCAGCCCCAGGCATAACAGCAGCCACCGCGTCCTCCACACCTGCGTGACTGCTACCACGGGTTGCACGAGGCGACTCCACTGCTGCCGGACCGCCAGACAGTACTTCCCGGTCCATTCTCATTACATTCGAGGCCGCTCGCCTGTATTGTCAGCTTGCTGGCCTCGACTCGTCTCCCGAGACAAACGCTCTGAAACCAGACGCCAAACAACTCTAGAGTTGCAGACAGCAGCTTCTGCCCCGGATGTCCCACACCAGAGTCCCTTACGCAGTGAATCACGGCCGCTCCTTACTTCGCATTGGTTAAACGCTCGCCTGCTTTGATGTTACGCGTGATCTCTGCCAGGGAACACTTCATCAGCACTAGAGCGAACTGCCAGTACGAGTAGGTCGGGACTTGAGGTGCGCCGTGCGCAGCTAAATCGTGGCACAGAAGTACTTGTAAGATAACTTTCATATCAATAGGCGTATTTATATACTGCTTCCGTATGGATTGTTTGTTCGCATACCTTCCGCACCATACGGATTACATTCCAGTATTGCCAAACTACTTATCTGTGGTGGCTAATTTGAACGAACTTAATTTAGGTATGAAGTTACTGAGTAGTTGTACATGAGATATGTATTTGCTCAGTACTTTATACAGTAAGCGATTTCTACTAATAATTCTTCAGCTTCTGTGGCAAATCGCTATGATTTATGTAGCTTGTAGCTTTGTAGGCTTCCAGAGTGACGACTCAGAGATGAACTTTTAAAGATGAATCGCGGTGGAAACTTCTTACAATGGACGTTCTTTATTGTTGCTCTGGAAATGAGAAATAGCTAGATTTGGTGTATGAGGATTAACAGTCATAAGGGTTCTTTCCTCTGAGAAACAGAAATCATTTTCAGATTTAACTGTATCAACTCTGATTGCCGCTAACGGATGACAGAAAGCTATGCACATTTTACTCGAGACTGGTAGGCACAATTTAAAAGTAATAAGAATCATCAATAACATTTAGAGAATTGAAGGAGAACATAAAATTCGTTACTGATAAAACACGTACCGACTTGTAAGTAGTATAACGGATGTCAAACAGCATCAGTCGAATGCATAGAAAAGTATACACACCTACAGATAGCATGATTCCCAGTTAGACTTTGCCTCAGCACATATTCTATCAACATGTTTCATAATCTCTTTGTTCTTATCTATAATTTTTTTATCATAGCTTCGTTGAGAATTTAACAGTTATTTTTTTTATCAGTGAACTTAATTGTGAATAGCCCACTCTAACTGCTTCGATTCTCGCCCTTTCTAATTTTACTACAGTACATCATTCGTGGACGTGAAGTACTATGATCCGGACGTACAGCTACATAAATTCCTCCTCAAATTAAATTCTGTTTCTAGCCATTTTCTCATGTAGATGTGTGGCTTATTTAAGGAAAGCCCGCATCTCGTGGTCGTGTGGTAGCGTTCTCGCTTCCCACGCCCGGGTTCCCGGGTTCGATTCCCGGTGGAATCAGGGATTTTCCCTGCCTCGTGATGGCTGGGTGTTGTGTGATGTCCTTAGGTTAGTTAGGTTTAAGTAGTTCTAAGTCCTAAGGGACTGATGACCATAGATGTTAAGTCCCATAGTGCTCAGAGCCATTTGAACCATTTTTTTTAAGGAAAACTTGAAGATAATAAGCGACTGACGGAAAAATTGACAGCTATCCTCAGTATAAATAGGTATATAAAATACTGTAACTTAACATAATACACGAAGAAAAATACAAAGACCACATATCTACGCACAGATCAAGTAATTCCCGTAAATTACTGGCCGGTTGTTTGCTGCGCTTAGTTAGCACCCAGTAGCATCTTCCATCGGGATCAGAACAGTCTAATTTGGTAGCCAGGGCAGCAACGTGAGATCGTTTACATGATCCTGGTCTCGCGACACAAAAACTTACCTTGCAAGAAGATGTCATAATAGTCGGGGAAGGCATCAAGTATAAACAGATGTAAGTGATCTGCAATTATGTTCGCGTAGTCCCTTGCTGTCATGGTGCCTTTGGTTAGCCGGCCGCTGTGACCGATCGGATCTAGGCGCCTCAGTCCGGAACCGCGCTGCTGCTACGGTCAGAGGTTCCAATCCTGCCTCGGGCATGGATGTGTGTGATGTCCTCAGGTTAGTTAGGTTTACGTAGTTATAAGTCTAGGGTACTGTTGACCTCAGATGTTAAGGCCCATAGTGCTTAGAGCCATTTGAACCATTTAAGCCTTTGGTTATCACCACATGTCCAGTGGTGGCCCAGCAGAATGTTCCTCATATCGTAACATTGCCTTCACCGACCTAGGTCCGTGGAGAGGTGCATGTTTCCCGCAGCCGCTCGCCTTAATGACGGCTTACACTAACACGACCATCGATCCGGTGTCGCGATTCATCCGACTAGGCGACGTGCTTCCATTCATCAACG
Source organism: Schistocerca cancellata (assembly GCF_023864275.1). Classification (NCBI taxonomy): domain Eukaryota; kingdom Metazoa; phylum Arthropoda; class Insecta; order Orthoptera; family Acrididae; genus Schistocerca; species Schistocerca cancellata. Next base: position 311,731,517 of record NC_064628.1, on the reverse strand, counting down.
ATCCAATTTCGATGACCGAGTACTATCATAAATGACGATGTTGTTGGATCAACATGGGGAACACGTAGGAGGTTGTCTACTGTGGAGTCTCAAGTTCATCAACTTGCTCCGAGCGTTGTACTCCGAAATGTGCCTGCACCAGCATCATACTCTGTCGTTGGAATATCCATGATGGGGTCCGTCTATTCTGCGTCCGATCTCCAGATTCTGTGATGAAGAGTGAACACTTATATCTTGTTCCCTACTTATGGTTTTACTGTCGTCAACCAGTTTCCATTGATGCTCACAACAGTACAGCGCAATCAGCCACATTTTTGTGCCCCAACCTGTATGTACAGGACAAGAGCAGAAATAACACATAACTTACGTTATGCTGTAGAGAAGCAACGTCAAATGATAAAAACAGTAGAAATCATGTGGATCTAAAAGAGCTTTGCGCCCAATGAAGTCATAGCACGATAGGCACTATGTAATAACGCAGTATCCGAAGAAGTTTTAACAGGCTTTAGCTTAAAAGAGTTATATTCTGACTTGTTTCAGAATTAAAACTGCATGTTTTCAAAAATAAAAACATAAAAGGGTTATTCGGAATTGACAAAAATGTAAAATACTAGCAAGGGACGAAGTGTCCAAGTCGAGCACAAATGCAGGACCTCTAACTAGTAAAATTAGAACCTCAGGAACTTTAGAGGGCTCTAGCATAGTTTGGACACATGGCGGAGCGCTTACGAAAATATGTTTACAAACACGTAGCTACAACTGCGGATTTGAGGAATACCTTGCAATGAAGTTGTCGATAACTGGGCGGCCATTGTCCGAGAACATTGGTGATTCTTCTTGTTCATTGCTCATTATCCGCCTTTCCTTGGATTTTTTCCAGGTGAAAGTAAATTTCCATCTCTATGTCTTCAGTTTAGAAATCTAGTTGAACTCATGACGGCTTAAGTAGGGGAGTGCTGTAGGTAGCATAGCACTTGCCAGCCCCATCAGTCAAACAAATCAGTAACAGCTTGCACTGTATGTGCTTGAGCATTGTCCTTCAAAATGATGGCCAGGTTTTAAAGAAAACGTCATCACTTCTGTTTCCATGCTGTTCATTTTTGGAACACAACCTACGACCAGCTTAGAGACAGAAAGAAACACTTCACGGGATTCGCTTCAGAACTGCTACAAATTCGTCGGGCCATAGATCGCGCCGCTCTAACTATCAACACAACTGGCCCTGCTAAGAGTATCCTACGACTTCCACATCACTGGCAATGGGTTATACACAACGCTGGTGACTACTTTGAAGGTTCGTAAGACATTGCAACACATATCTATTTTGTACGAGCCGTAGATGAGTAGTTGACACTATTAAAGTTCCTACCCTCGTATGTTTTCCGACTATCGGATTACGATCAGTGACAAGACAGTTTATGGTACAAGTTGTGCTACTAGTCGGCTAAATTCAGCAATTATTTTAGAACGAGAGTAATACATCCAGGTCGAAGGAATTATGGCACAGTTCCTTCTCTTAAGGTGATGTGAAACTAACAGTCCGTCACTCGGCACAGAAAAAGACGGAAATACTCACAAAAAAAATCGCCAAAGGTCTCCACTGGTTCTTAGTGTATTGGAGTTGAGCTAAAGAGATAATGCGAATACTTGGTTGCAATGTCCGACTACGTCAAAAGTATAAAGAGCGAAAGTATTATAGGATCCTTGTACTCGATCACAAGAACATGTAAAATGCGTATGAATGTCTTTTATGCTGCTTTTATAATAAAGAAGCCTCCACAAAGCAATCAGATGGTGCCATCAGTCTATTCCATGTGGAAATACACACGACAAAACTTTGTGATATATTCATATTTCTTGCTTTCGATAAATCGTATGAATGATATCGACACTGATGATATATCTAAAGCTGGATATCGATATTTTCGACATTTCACTGTTTCCGAGATAGTAAAAGCTGTAGATCTAATTTATTTTTTTTCTGCGGGGACTGTAATAAATTGGTGATCCCAAAAATTTTCTGTTAAATAATTTTTTCGTTTTAAAGGAAGCGTTCCAGTAAGAAAATGGTTCAGTTGAACTGAGAATAATATTAGAAAATAAGCAAATAAAAAGTTTTCAATGATCTGTTTAATCCATTAATTCAATATTGGTCAGAAGGAATGATATTCAGTGTAGTGACTACGAAAAAATAATCAGTTTAGGAATGGAGTCAGTCCTATTCAAAAGTGTAAGATGCACAAGAAATCCCGTAGCACTCAGTTTTGTAAATGAATTTTTCTTCTACAGAAGTCCCACTTTTAGTTACATAGGAGAACATCACGTTTGTTCGTTCATGATTACAGTAATAAGTGAAATACGTTTAATCCAGTAGTTTTAATGCATTATATTGAAACAAAACGGAGTTCTTTGAGAAGAGGCTGTCGCAGATCTATAATGTTTCAGTGACAGCGTTGACAGCATTTCAATATAATAACGTGTGATAAACAGAATTTAGAATGACGCTCTAGTACTGTCTTGCTAAAACCTTGGTCTGAGATCTTCCCGTGTTTCTAAAGGTCTCGATATGTGATTGGCATCTACAGATGCTAACAAGGAGAAGGATATTTTACTGTATCCATGTATCTACCTCAGAACAAAGGTTTCCCATTGTCTTGATTGTGTTCAGCCACGAACAACTTGTCCTATGACTAATACCGTATGGTTCGTATCTCAGAAATTCTACAGTCATACCCACTAGCGCTCCACTGAACAGTAGATCTATACTTACTGTTACAGGCCAAGGCTTAAGTCCGTTATCAGCGCTCTTATGTAATCAAGGTCAGGCGCTCAGTATATGAGCGGCCATCGCAGACCAGCGGAATCATTCCGCTGTGAGCTATATCTGCAACAGCATTGAAGCACTATGCCTCGTCGACGTGTTTATCGTCAATGTCGCCATCGTATGCCAGTCTACAAACACGTAATAAGTCTCGAGAATAAACTTGGCACCAATGGAACTGCACAAAGTGTCATACTGAATGGTCCGATTTTTTTCCGTGGATGTCGAATTTATTTCAGTCTTGACGTTGCCACCGGGAGTACTGGAAGTGAATGGTTTACCCTCGCTATCGTCCGATGTGAGAATGCCTCTCTACCTGGATTGGATTTATTAAGTTTATCCAACACATAGTGATAACATATACTAAATAGAATTATGAAAACCCCATATATCGGTGAAACGTATAGGTACTGTTTATTACCTTAAAGCGTAACACTACTGATAGTATTTCTAGAGTCGACCGATGTACATTGTGTTTCTGTGACAATGTTACAAATTTTCAGGGATAATGGACAAGGGTAAATGGATCAATTTGAGGAAAGGAACCATAGTCCGGAAATGACCAACAGATATAAGGAAAAATCTGCCCTATCTCCGCGTTATCCTCGCGCGACGCTCTATAAGCTCCCGTCTCCTTGGAGATTATATGGGATAATTAATGATTATTATGTTACAATCCTCTTGTTGTAGTTGACCATGTATATCGAGACTGCGTTCATCGTTAAATGCAGTGGTGTGGTACTAACTAATGGAGACGCATTAAGAACCGGTAAAATTTAATTTATTTCCTTTATCATACTGCACAAACATAAACACACAATTATTCAAACTGTGTGCCACTATTATTGAATATAGAGATAAACGCTACGCAACCGCCTTTGGCTCACACAACCTACACCTTCCACAGCCTCTCAACAACTGCCTCTGCTTGCGACTCTCTGCGCCACTGGGCATTGTCGCCCTCTAAAGAACAACCACTTACAGATACTACACACCAGTACCCTCACATCCCCACCAAAACAAAACTTGAGCTAGGTTACCTTTGAAGGGACTCAGAAGTCCTAACGAAAGTTAACAATAAAAAATCAAGATTTGAAAATTACACTAATTAGTATTTCATGTCAAAGTTGTTGCAATAAGTATCTGACCCTGAGAACAAATCACTTTCAAAATGTAACTAATGTTAATTAACCTTATCTCCACACACATAATACATGATCAATGAATATAGCAATTTGAAAATTATTTAATGACAATTTACACATAATTTACTAACTGTCTGTTAATCAGCAAGAAAAATGTAAAAAAAAATAAGATAATGTGACTGACACAGTTTTCCTTTTGTTGGAGATATCAAGCATATTAGTAAAGGTTACTCTTAATTACACACATGAATCACAGTAAAGAACATAATTGACACTAAGGAATGGAATGTGAATTAATGAGTCTAATTTTAAATAACCTAATACAAATTTAAAGCCTATATACACGAAAGCATTGACACTATGCATCTGTCAAAACTACGGTTACAGGCATAAAACATTTTATCAATTAAATATTGAAATTTGTAAATTTGCACACAGCACACAGACTACTGATACAAAAATCAGTACATACCTTTAAAGAAATATTTTCCATTTACAACCAAGTTACATTGAGCGAATCATTTATAAACAAAAGACATTTTGTTGGCTTGATCACTTTTCACACCATAAGGACATATTGGGTACGCTGCTTTGGTGCCCTACCTATAAGCTGAGCAGAACTTCACACGATTTCACTAGGGAGTGGCGTCGTCACCGCTGAGGACTCACAAACACTATACGTAACACAGCGCTTGTTACTCTGCTTTTATCACTGTCCTATGTGTTAAGCTGGTCGTCACACGCTGCTACGACGTTTGATTCAAGGGAAGAGTGACATCGACGCCGCTGGAGACAGGAAGATCTAGGAACTGTTCTTACGCCCACGAAGAATCGCTGCATTCCACCGTATGGTTCGTCGGCGGCACGTTCCCGTTATGTTGACAAGTACCGGATGTCAGTCAGCTGTTCGTGACGTCAGCCATCCCCTCCTCCCCCAAACCGTAGGGCGCCGGGCGTCGAAGGTCATTGGCAGGCAGCCATGAAAACAATAAAATAACATTACGGCAGCGTGAGGTAACAAAAGACTAACGCGCTGCACGCTTGGCTGTGCACTGTTGCCTGCTTCCTGAAAACCAAAACACACGCTACAAGCGTCGCTCCGTTGTCCACTAATGCGCCTGTCGCATGACGTAAGAGAAAGTCACACGATATCAAACTCAGAGAACAAAATGCACTCACTGCAGCTACTGACTACAGTCTTCAACATCTCACAGTAGCCACCGACTATTGTCCAAAGCTTTGTCCTTCAGTAACATAGCATATTTATAACTAAACACAGTTCACTAATTGACATTTCCTTATTCACTGCTTCTCTCTTCGCTAAAGGTATTGCATACGATTTGCTGCGAAATGGTTCATGTTCATTGACTTTAATTTTGCAATCACATCCTTTAATTAATCCAGGTAATTTAGAAAACAGATCAACTTCGCGTTTCAGCACTTCCATTAATTCCTCTCTTTTTGCTTCCGTCAAGTTCACTGACGTCTGAATCTTGATTCGAATACAAGTCAGAGTATCTTCATCATTATTCTTCTCTCGCAGATCCGGATCTTCCTCAGAACCATCATAAGTCGCCAGTTCCTCTCCACCTCGGAAACGCATTAGCCCCATCTTCACGCACGTAGCGCCCTTATTTTCTTCATTAATAAATCAGTTAAACGTTATCTTCCTCTCGACATTATTTATTCTCGTCCGCAGACATCCCCTTTTCAAATTTAATGCTGCATCTCATTTAAGTCAACCAATCGATCCAAGAACTAATCTGACATTAAGAGATCGAACAATTAATACGCTCTCCTCATACTCGTCTTCATTGATTCTAAACTTCAATAGACCTTGACCTTATATGGGTTTGCTTCTATTACCTACAGAACTGACAATACGTACGCCGTTCACGGGGAGTGTTGGAAATGCCACCAGATTATTTAATTGTGAAAACAGATTTTCTGAAATTGCACTCGCTCCGCTCGTGAGTCCAATAGTGCTCCACAATAATTCCGCATTCCTCCACCTCTACAAAAAGGCATTAAGATTTCTTGATCATTATTTTCATCCTCTCGATACAAATCGTGTTTAATATCATCTACTCGTTCACACTTGATTGCGTTAATCGCTACATCCGACCCATTTCTTGTAACTTGAGTTTCGGAGCGAGTCGTCTTCGAAACTTGACTTAGTTTACCGGTTCACGTTCGTGTGGATTACGCTCTGGCGATCGTTGTTGTCTTCTGTTTTCTTCATACTGTGATCAATCTGAGTACTGATTGCAATAAAATCTGTTCGGTGGGTCATACTCATTTCTTCATTGTTTTCAGTCCCCACTTATATCAAATCTGCTTGGTCTTCCATTAGTCATAAATTCTTGTCGCGGTGGGCCATTACCACACGAATGACGATCGTCATTATTTCTCTCGCGCTGTTAGCGTTCATGGTTAAGTACATCAATTCTATCGATCATTAAGCAGGTATGCTCCATGTTCAATTTTGGAGTGAGTGCTAAATTTTCAAGTACCGCGAAAGGTAGCTTCCGTATCAAAATTAACATCAATTCCTCTTCCTTGACTGGATCATCAAGATAGGCATTGTCGTTCCAAAATTTCTCCATATATATGCACGCGTTCTTCCATAATGTCTTGAGTAGTTCGGCGGTGTAATACTCTCTGATTTTACATCCCATTGTTTTCGTCGCGAACAAAATTTAGTCAAGAATGCAGATTCAAATTCCTTGTACTGTTAATAATTATCTGAAACACTGATGCCCCAGATATGTGCTTCGCATTTCATGTGACTAATGCACGTATCAATTTTCGCACATTCCTTATAATGTCTTGGAAACGCGTGTTTAAATTGCTTAATAAAGGCAACTGCATGGATACCTTGTTTCGGATCGTAATCTTGAAAGTTGCATACGCTCAATCCATTATCTACAATAACTTGAGGTACGTTAACCACACTGTTATCAACTTCGCGTAACGCTGCATTGATTTCCTGACGTATAAGGTCTTTACTGACATTGTTCAAACCATTTTCGGACGACATTACCTTTTGGCGAATTTCGCCTACTTCGGTACTCAGTTCGGTACATTGCGTCTGTACACCTTGAACTCATTTAACATTTGTTTCTTTGTTGCCTTTACATGTACTCTTAATTTTAAAAAATTCATCGTTTTGAGCGTTAACTGTTTCTTGAATTTTGTTAACTAACGTGTTAAGATCTTGCATTTTATTTTCAAGTTCTTCATGTTTGGCATTACATTCCTTTTGGAGCTCCTTGTGTTTTGGATTAAGTGAATTAGTGAGCTCAGATCGCAAGTTAACCATTGCATTTGATAAATTATTTATTTCTTCATTGGCGTTTCTACTTTCCTGTTTGTTTCTCTCAACATCTGCACCATCAAATCGCTAGTGCTAACACTCGTTCCCGTTTGTTGACTACTCACTGGTGTTGAACTAGGCGTCGTTGAATCGAAACTAACTACACCACCATCTTCCATTACGTTAAGTGTGGTATTATCAAGTCCAAACTCGCATTCTCCATTGACTAAAGCATTAACTTGTCCCTCATCATTAATAACTTCCACGTTGTTTTGCGTTATGTACGCCATGTTAACAATGTTCACAAAAATCTATGTCCGTTAATAACTAGTTACAACACTTAATTTAAAAGATCATATTATAATTATCACAGTCTCCGACGTAATTCAGAGGTCCTTTCCTAATTTCTCCTGTGCAACGTGGAAAACAATTAGAAACGAAGCGCTGCGGTCGCAGTTAGCTGCTTCACTCACCGTTTGTTGTGTCCGACGATCCGAAGATTGCGAAGGAATCGACGTCCGACACACGCGTCGCCAAATATAAGCTCCCTTCGACTTTGGAGATTATATGGGTTAATTAATGATTATTATGTTACAATCCTCTTGTAGTTGACCGTGTATATCGAGCCTTCGTTCATTGTTAAATGCAATGGTGTGGTGCTAACTGATGGAGTCGCATTAAGAACTAGTAAAATTTAATTTATTTCCTTTATCACACTGCACAAACATAAACACTCTATTATTCAAACTGTGTGCCACTACTATTAAACATAGAGATAAATCCTTCGCTATCCAACCGCCTTTGGCTCACACAGCCTACACCTTCCACAGCCTCTCAACAACTGCCTCTGCTTGCGACCAGTGTTTCCAACTCTAAAAAACCCGCGTCGCTAGATTCAATATCAAAAGTCGCTAAAATTGATTTTACTAGGGGTGCACTGAAAATGGTGCAAAAGCCAGTTGGGGGGGGGGGGGGTAATAAAATATGAATAAAAATTGTCTCATACGTAATTGCTATATTGTCTTAATTAAATGACGCATCGCTAGCAACAACATACATATAAAATACACTAACGTTTAACTAAACATGTTATCATAATTGACGCAACACATAAATTGTTGTTTCAATCACAGTAGTTAAATACACTAGAAATATATTTGTAACAAAAGAAAGAAAGAACTCAAACAGGTCTCAAAATATATACATACCGGTATGGGAGCTATTCATCGTCGTCACTCAGAAGATCGAATATCTCTTCTGTTTCATGCTCTGACAGAACTGTAGCTGATGTAGAAGGTTGAGCGTCGTTCAAAAGATAATGTTGCAGTTCGACTGGTTTTGTCGCAAAACAATCACTTTTGTTCATTCCAATAAGCTCCAATACGTCTGGCGGTATGTCAAAAGATGTACAATCTTTTTGTTTCCTCAGCTGGTATCTCAATATGGTCAAAGCATTAATTGTCTTTAACGATAATCTGTTATGTTGTTTAGTTTTTATAATGTTCATAGAACTGAATATTATTTCGACTTCTGCAGTTGAATGCGGTAGGCATAGAACAGTCATTGCTAGCTGTGTACTCAAAGAACAAGGATTCTCCCCTGCGGCATTTTTATACTGCAAAACCTCACTCCAAAATCGAACAGTGTTAGAAGTGTTATTCCACCAAATGAAGTTGATACTACGCCATTCTTGCAGCACACCGTCTATAAAATTGCTACTAAAACCCAAATCTTTGGCTACATCCGCTACAGCGCTGTTTTTACTCACTTTTAGTGTTTCTTCAGCATTCAGCATTGACATTTTTTTCAGGATCGTAACGTTACTTGGCAGTCTTTGTTGAATTTCTTTCATGAGTTTCAGACTAAACTGAATTCACGTTTTCTTCAAATAAACTTTATTTTCTTCAGACAAACTTGACTCAGACAATTTCTGTTCAAACATAAAACCTAGGTTCGGATTTGCGTGAATACATTCGCTTGGAACTGGAGTTGTCAACAAATCAACAGTTGGAAAAACTATGGTGTGTCAGAGTGACTGCATGAGAAATATAAGTGTATCTAATAATTTAGTGGGTGATTCTCTTCTCCTTCAAAAGCCCTTATTGCTATTTGTATGTCTTTTGAAGCACATTTAAGGTAAAACATGTAAAGATGATTTGAGTCGTCACAATACATCTTGTACAAAAGATCGGCAGTGTAACAATTGTCTTGAACCATGGCAAGTGAAAAATGTAGCTTTAGTTCTTCCCTCTGCTCCAGAATTCTTCGTATTGCTGGTTCAATTGAAAGCCAATTTTTAGTCGCGGTTTTCCACAGTTTATTGTCTCATAAATCTTTTTATATTCCTCTTGCCATTTGGGTGAAATGGAGAACCAATTGTAGGTTTCCCGTACGAGAAACTCTGTTTCTAGGTATGGAATTCACTGAGGCGTGCGAAACTGCAACCTGAAGTGAGTGACAAATGGAATGGATCAATACCATATGCTTTAAACCATATATTCTCTTGAGCTGTTCGAAAAGCCCATTGTTTATTCCAACCATTGCAGAAACATTATATGTGCCAATTCCTACCATATTAGCGATTGGAAGTTTGAGATCTTTCAATGAATTTACAAAAACAGCAGCCAGATTTCTTGCATCTGCAGTTTCTACTACAGCGAGTTTGATAAAAACTGAACTAATGGTTTGGTTGTTTACACTATAACACCGTATAACGATACCTAGCATTTTAGATATAGATACATCTGTGGCTTCATCTACTAGTAAACTGTATTTTTGGTTACCTATATCTTCAACCAATGATTGTGTAAAATATGGAGCCAAAACTTCAGTCATAATGTTAGGGCACTTTGTACGATGTAATTGCGCCCTAATCACCGGAAAACACCTTCTTGCACAGTATTCGTAAATGATCTACAGCTAAAATAGAATAATTTTCAGCAATTAATAAATAAAGGGCGCCTTCCGCTCTGCTTGCTATTTTGTTGATTTTTTGTTTATGCTTCAGTTTTCGAATGCTTTCTGATATTACACAATTTAGCATAAAACTCTGTTGCACATAATTAACATCTTGCCTTGGATAAGTCTCCAACGACTGGTTTCAGCCACCCATTGAATTCAGGTTCTGCCTCCCACGGATCCCGATATTTTTTAGCGTACTGCTTCTTCTTCTGCGGTTAATCCATTATGTAAGCCGCCACAACATATGTTTCACCAGTTTATATTCACTGAAAATACATTAAAACTCAGGCGAAGTAGAGGTCATGAAACAATATACTCACTCCGTAACTCGATATCAGTCTTATTGTTCATTGTTTAAAACGTAATGACGTCTGAGATACCCCCACCGAATTGTTCTTGCGTTACCACTGTGCATGTGGTAATAATTTGACTGCGAGTTAACATTTCGAAAAATTAGAGGTTGCTGGACAGAAATGTATTTTATTATACTTAATATTACGTATGTTTTTTGTCAATTCGAAAAATAAAGGGAGTTCAAAAGTTGAAGCCATCGACGATAACAGGCTAGTGGGTAATGAATAATGAATTGTTCTATAGTCAAGGTTTTCTTACTCCGTAGGCAGTTCCCACATTCAGGTTTACTAAATGCTGAACAATGCTACATGATCTGCTAAGAACTTAATTTAACTTAGTAAATCTAGAACAAAGTCAGTGTAGTAACCATTCTATAGTTAAAATCTTAGTTTTGATAATGAAAATACTGGCCCAAAATAGTTTTGATGTGTACTTCAAAAGTCGTCAGTATTCCAAAAGTCGCCAGATAAGTCGTTAAATAATTTTTGTCGCTAAAAGGTTTTTTTGTCGCTAAGACGAAGGTAAAAATCGCCTTTTCTAGCGACAAAGTCGCTAAATTGGCAACACTGCTTGCGACTCTCTGCACCACTGGGCATTGTTGCCCTCCAAAGAACAACCACTTGCAGATACTACACACCAATACCCTCACAGCTAAAACTAAGGGCCCCATCTGAATACTGCCCTATCCCCTCAGATAATTTCAGCTATTGATGAACTAGTAATGGCAGACCTTAGAGAGCCTGAAAATCCCAAGTCAGCGGTATAGTAACAATGAATTTCATTTACCTGCACACGTTTCACAAGCTGCTATATTTATAACTTCTGTTCAAAACGGCATTTCCCTAGCATCAATGAAGGCATGGCATGGTCGAATAAAGTTCTGTCGTACTGATTCTAATACCCCCAGTGTTGCAGACAGCGAGAATTTTTCCTAGGCGATCCTCTACGTCGGCGACATTTTTCTCGTACACAAGACTTTTCACACGACCCCATAAGAAGGTATCAAATGGGGTGATATCAGCTGAACCTGCTGCCTGTCCACTTTTCAGGGAATCTCTGATCCAGGTGTTGGTGAATACTCAGTACAGAGTGATGACGAATAACAAGTGCGGTACGTTCAGCAGCCTAGGTATTATGTCTCTGATAAACACTGTGTACATTGATGCCTTTAGTCGGGGAAGAAGAAGAAAATGGCCTGGTACGTACTCATTGACCTACGTTGACCGATAATCTGCACTGATGACTCTTCACAAATTTAGTGCCATCGGCCCTAACATGAATATTACGACTATTTAGCATTCTGTCTTTGGTGAAACAAATTTCATCCGTGAAAAGTATATACACAGGAAAGTGAGGATCGACTGCAAGGCGCTGTAAGAACCATTGGCTGAATGAGACACGAGGTCCGAAGTCAACAGTAGTCAAAGCATGTACCTCTTGTGGGTGATATGGGTGAAGCTGCGTATCCCGAAATACTTCTTGTAGGAGGACATTTGATACTGTACAGTCTTCCGCTTCTCTGCTGCTAGCGTTTGCTTTCCCATACACGAAAGTCAGATCTGCAAGTTCCGAAACCAGTTACAACTCGACGTTAGTATTTCAATTTGTAAACACAGTCTCCTACAATAGAGACTTGGAGTGCCAGAATTTTTGCGTAAGCACACTGTACGCTTTATGCTCCTTATTAGTCACCATCCCAACCTCTACATCTAAGTGCTCGTCGGGACTACCTAACTCACAATTTGAGCAACAATAGCACCGGTATATATATTCCACTGTCAGCGTTATCAGGACGATTTTCGCGTATAACTTTTGCGGTCGATCGTTTTAGGACCGAAGTCCCTTAACTCAGATTGATACATTTACCCTTCCCTATCTTCCCTGTAAGTAAGTAGCAACCACCATCTCTTGTCACAGACTAGTATAGTATTCATTTTATACGTGTCGCTATTAATGTAGGTGACTGTGGTACCTGCGCTGTAAGGCGTGAGGAGTTTGTTCATTACCCTTCGAGCCTACGTACATAATTCCACTTATCAATTCGGTAAAATCAGGCTGCGGCCATGAAACATTGCGATCGTGTTGGTGCTTCTCTACACATTCACCCTTCCGTGCCGCATGTTTTTTCCTACGACCGATGTCATCATGGAGATCTTGGTTGTGCGGTTGTAGAATCTTACGTTCTGGCGGCTGAAGAATACCTCACCCTCGAAGCTACCTCTCCGCCATTGTGGAAATGTCTGCCACGCAAACATATCTGCACCTGAAGAAAGAGAAAGACGTATGGAGGGTGCGGGCCTAATGCTAAATCTGGCACACCTAAGAAGTAGCAACCAGACTACGTCTTGTTGTACTGTGACGGAGTTTTACAGCACACGGCTACCTTTGCCACCTGAGCGACGTAGTGATGAAATGGAAATGAAGTCCCACGCTTCTTTACAGAGCGTAGGGGAACGATGCCGGAGGCCAGCACCGCAATACTAGGCCAGGTCCTAATGGAGGTGGTTTGCTGTTGCCTTCCTCCGACCGCAAAGGGGATGGAAATCCCAGACCCCGCCGGGAATCGAACCCGGGACCCCGCGCTCGGGAAGCGAGAACGCTACCGCGAGACCACGAGTGGCGGACAACGTAGTGATACATACTGCTTTATGTAGTACGATTAATGAACTTTGCCACCACTATGATTTTATAAATTATTTACAAAACTTGCATGTTTTATGTTTCGTGTTGAATGAACGGTGATCGGAGCAACATACGAGCAGTATACGAGAACGTCAAGGCAGCGGTTCATCGCCGTCGCGGCCAGGGCGACACGTTTGGCCGACGGCCAACTACAACGAGAATATTTGGCCACGCATGTATATACACAGATGAACTTACTCGTAGCTTTTACGTGGTGTATATTGTACGCTGCGATGTATTTTGTAACGAAAACTATCGGCGTGAAATTATTACGGGGAGAACGTTATTTACGGTGTCTGAATTTCTGGAGGGCAATCAAAAAGAAAACGTTTATTTTCGTTTGAGATCGTGAATTTTTAAAGAATATTTTAGAAATAAATGTGATGGGAATACTGAATATCACGTAAAAGAAAATTCTAGTGAAATTTCTGATGTTATAATACTTCGATGAAGTAAATGATACCAGAGGGTGCTTGATGTTTACGAAATGGAATGATCTAAATCTGAAAAGTATAACCTTTATTAATACTGAAAGTGCTCATAATGAAAAGAGTTTCTGTTATTCCTGCCCGGGAATCTGCAGCGATAAGGCAGGCAATAACATTTCGTTAACTAGTAACCTGCGACTTAAGAAACACTTGGAACTATTTATTTCAAATCTCGAAACAAAACATTTCTGTAATTTTTCCCGAAACTGAGAAATGTTTAACTTGAATATATCTGAGTATTATCAGTCTGAATACAGAGGATAAAGCTGCTCGTAGTTCGACAGTGTTTATCTGCACTTGACGCTGTAGCAACGAAAGAAAAACAGTATGCGGAGAATGTTACCTGACATCGGCATCGAAAATACAAATACTTTTTGGGTGCTAACAATAAATACTACCGACAGGAGCTTGGATGCAAAGAGAGAACGTAGAAGTGACTGAGGCAAGTCAAGCATGCGGGTTTCATTCCGGAAATTTCTTAAACTTATTGTTTGATTTCTACTGTTTAAAATTATTTGATCTTATAAAATGGTTATTAAAGTATAGCTCGGCCTGTGTATACTAACTCAACATAACATTTGAGAGTGCTAAATAATTTTATATAGGCTCGAGAGAGTAAGTGTGCCCTCGATATGGGCAGTTTTACGCAGCTATGGGGGCACGTTACGTATGTCACAGAACACAACAATGCGTAAACAAAACACGTTACTAAAATTTTCAAAATGTTTTATTGGCAGTGAACAAAATTACAGGTTTTACACCAATTAAGAAGGAAAAATACAAGAATTTTATTGGTAGGATTTTTTTTGCGATGTCTCGCCTGTTAGCATAATGCGGCCTACATCGAATTTTGAATGTTAGTTAAATGAGGATTCATCATCATTGTCCGACTTGCAAAGTATGCACACATAAAGGCAATGTGTTTCCTGTGACTCAATCGTTGTGAGCTCACCTTTTACATCCAAGACACTGGATCCATTCTTGATTTAATTTTCTTTGCTTGTGTCGCTTCAAGCAGTAAATACAAAAGCAATTCTCAACTTCTTCATCAGACTGCTGCAGGTTATGAGTCAAACGTAGAAGAACTGGATGGAACATTCGCTAAGACGAGGCTTTGGAATGCCCATATGAGAGGAGATCGAGAGGAAAGAAGAGATACAAGATAATGGACGATGTAAAGGGAAGGGGAAGCTACGCGGACCTGAAGAGGATGGCAGAAGGCAGTAGAACATGGACGTTACCATGTGAAAACCTGCCTTTGGGCAGAACACTAATGATACCGGAAGTAGGCCTACACACATTTTATCTTGTTGTTGCTTTTGGCAATTTCTTGCCCTTATCAGGCCATGCTTCCACAGAATTAATTCTTTCTAGATGTGATTCATTAGTTTCAAATAGCTTTTTTAGCAATTCCTGCCTTTTACATTGCGCTATCTTAACTTTTTTAGTATGCGTTTCCAACTGCTGTTGTCTTTGTGTTCTCTGGATTGGGATATCAGTTATGATGACAATGCAAAATAGTGCCTAGTGCTTAAACGTGCCCCAACAGAACTGCGGAAATTTGCCCCGCTATCATGTTTCGAATATTTTATGTATTGCAGTAGTCACATTCAGGCTTTCAGATTTGACAAACGTACTCTGTAAGGTAGAATAAGCTTCTGTAAACGAATATATACTTATCTATTCTCAATACTAAATGGGGGCACTCCCTAGGAGCATTGATATTCGAGTAACAAAATTTTCTCAGCATACATAAAAACAGAGATATGCTTGTCGCACTAAGACGGTGAGGTCAACTAGTGCCGTGACGTTTGTGAAAGCCTTCAGTAGATGGTAGTACTAATTTTCCAAATTTACAAAGGTAAGTCGATCAGCAGAATTTGTACAGTGTAGCTCTCAAGAATGTCTTTGTGATCTTTTAACTGACAGTAGTTAAGAAATGATATCATAAAAACTGGCTATCTTTTAATTGTATTTTTGTACCCATCATACTAAACCAATTAGTTACTCCATCGAAACTTAAAGATGAACTTCATTCTGCTATACTAAGGTGGTTCCTGAAAAAATTACCTGTATGGAAGTACCCCATGTATAATCGTGGCCTGGTTTCTGCTACTTACGTACAACTATCTAATTATAAACATAAAACTCCGTCCGAACAAGCCTCAGAAGGCCCAGCGTTAACGATCGACCGCCGTGCCATCCTGAGTTTATAGGCGCCACTAGATGGAGCCATGGAGGGGCATGTGGTAAGCCCACCGTTCTCCTGGCCGTTGTCAGTTTTCGCGACTGGAGCCGCTACTTCTCATTCAAGTCGCTCCTCAGTTGGTCTTACAAGGAATGAGAGAAACCCGCTTTCCAACAGCGCTCGGCAGACCCAGACGGTCACACATCTATGTCAGAGCCAAGCCTAACAGAGTTCGGCCATCTGACGTGAACCGGTGTTACCACTGTGGCTGTTAGGAATTACAAACATACGCAGAATAAATATGATGTTAGCGGTACGTCACTCTGCGATCACGGTCAACGAGAGTTATCACGGCAGATTGCACTGTGATCTAGGGCTGAAACATCCAATGGACAAACTCCCGTGGTAGTTTCCCGTAGCCCGGTCTGAAGATGTCGTTAGTACACTCCTGTGACGGGTTGGCCCTTCAAAGCATAGTCCATAGCAGTACCCCATGGCAGCCCCAAAAAACAATCAGCATGACTTACTCGAGGATGGGTCGCTCTTCGGAGTATTTCGGAGGTGTTGGTTGAACACTTTTCCACTGCTCGGTTTCCTCCTACGAGTCAGAACCTTAGTGATACACCCAGTACTCCACCCTGAAGATAAGGCGGCCAAAGAATGCCTAATTCAGCTGTAACACTTCCGCTGCTGCCTCGGATCGGCAATCAGTCGCGGGACCCAGTGGTTGGCTACCGTTGTCAGAATAACGTCAAATGTGTTGGAAGCTAGTCAAGGATTGACTTTCACTTTATCCACTAATGTCGCAGTCATGGTAGGCCTGCCTTCTAGTATAGAAGTCTCCATCTCTTCGACAAGTACCAGCTCTTTAGAAAGAAATGACTTGTCACTCGTCCTCCAGCACTCACTATCGTTCGTCCTCACTGGAACCGTCTGCGCGACCTATGGTGTAACATTATCGACCACTGTTGACGTTCACTTCAACAACTATGGCTGCGTAGCGGAAAACAAAAAAAGCTGAATATCAGTAAAAAATGTAACATTTATGTCATCCTTAACATTATTTATAAATTGATAACAAGTGCACGCAAATAAGTATAAGGTTTCCAGTATGTCAACGTTAATGTTACTTCTTGTAATAAGTCGTAAAAGGTGAAATATTGATGCAATTATCCACACGTATTCACCACTGACATTAATGTGACCATCCTTAAAAAACCTGAATAATCTCCTTTTCCAGCGCGGACCACTGCGAGACGTACAGGAAGAGAGTCAGCGAGGTTCTGGATCGTACCAACAGGGATGTGGAGCCATGACGACTCCAGTGCCGCGGACAGCTCCTAAACGTTTCTCCGCTGAGGATCCATGATGCGAACAACTCGATCGAGGTGATCCCACAGATTCCCGATTTAATTTAAATAGAGCGAGTGTGGAAGCCACGGGAGTCTGGGGAACACATTTCGGTGCTCTTAGAACCACGCAAATTGACTGCGAGCTGCATGTCACGTTGCACAGTCCTTCTGACAGATGCCATCGTACCGAAGAAAAACAGACTGCATATAGGGGAGGGCAAGGTCTCAAGGATAAACACATACTGATGTCGGTCCAGTGTGTGCTTTCCAGAATGACGGTATCACCCATGGAACTCCACGAAAACACTCCCCAGGTCATCATACCGCCTCCTTTTGCAAGGACACCCCGATGACTTTTTCAGGGAAATACATTTTTAAAACTATTTATGAACACCATAGGGTGTACCGAGTTACGCTCATTAGAAAATATTTGAAATTGTCTTGACTTAAAAATACTGAGCTTAATTTTAGCTGATTCTGCAGCCCCCCTATCTGTACAACTTCTCTCGTTATCCCATTTCTCCTTATTACTAGTGTTCATTCGCATTCCATTCACCGTACAATTACGATTCCGGTCAGGTGATACCAGTAAACAACTACCTTCACACATTTCATATCTATTATAAGGGTGACATACGGGACTATTGCTTGTAGTTAACCGTTTATCTACACTCTCCTGCCACATGGGTAATTCAGACATTACTTTATCTTTAATTATATTAAATTCTTTTTTAAACTTACTCAGTAAGTCTGGTTCTTTTGACTGTGAGGCATCAAGTCTACATTGTTGTACGGTAGTACTGACAGCCTCAATAACTTCCGTTTGAATTTCCCCCGATTTTACCTCGATCCATTCAGATATTTCTTCCTCAAACGTTTTTGTTTGCTTATGCAAATAATCATCTACGTAATTTTGCCCCGAGATTTCCTAGTTCTTTACTTGCTCAGAAACCTGTGCCAACTGTGTGTTCATTTGATTCTGTTCATTATTAATAGCTTCTACCTTATTCTCTAAACCGCTCACCGCTGTCTTTAAGGTGCTCACTTGCTTATTATTAGTCTCGACACTTAAATCTAAGTTCTCCATTATATCAGACAACAACTTATAACTATCCTTACTTTCTTTTTCACATTTAGCAACCAAGTCTCGCATCTCTTTCTTATAATAACTAAACAGTTCATCAATTTTTGCAAACCTTAATTTTGGCCAACCTTAACTCTAACTTTCTACCTACTAATTCCGCCACAGCTCGAGTTTGTTCTGCCATGGCTTGAGCTTGTTCTACTTTTGCTTCTGAGAACCTTATATGTAGGAACTTATTAAATTCTGTTATTGCTTGAGCCTGTTCTAGTTTTGCTTCTGCTCTAGCTTGAGCTTGCTCTACTTTGGATTCGTCAGACCTTTTATTTAACAATTGTAATATTAATCCAAGGTCAAGTGGAGCTGAAAACTCTGTACGTTCCTCTGTTACATGTAATCTATCATTATTACTAAGGACACCCGAATCATCAGTCACTGCATTATTACTAGGAATAAAACTAGTTCCAACCGATTCCATGGTATTATTACCTCCAATCTCTTCCAGTCGACCATCACTCGATAATTCAGTGGGTTCACACATCGACGAAATGTCATTGGCAGATCTCAATAAATAGTTACGCTTCCTGGTTCCGACTTTAACCTCGCTATCTACCCAGACAAATTACTATTAAAATTCACTCGACACTTTCTTGCAATCTGTAGTTTAACCACTATCCTACTGAGTTAAGTACAATGAGAATCAGGATCTCGAACCAACTGTACTCGATTTATAATACAAAGCCCTTACACGAGAATAAAGTTACTTAGTTCCTACCTCCTTGTCTCTGCGCGTGATGTGTTGTAGAGATGTCTCGAGCGGCTGCAGCGCGTCGTCAGCTACCCCTCGCAGAGACGACAGCGCCAGCTGTGCTGCGCGCCGGACGATGTCTCCAGGCCCGCGACGTGAAGTCGCCGTTGTAGAACACCGACTGATGTGATGATGACGGCACGTCTCAGCCGTCGGAGTTGCATATATCTCTGCTTCGACGGTTTTTTCCCAAAGTATGGTCCTTGAGTGACCACACTGACGCACACGACATTTCTTCGTAAGACTTCACTTTCTTCCCGACTCCCCACGTTCCGGCCACAATTTCTTTCTCCCTTCTTCGTGTGTAACCGCTGAATGTCATTCAATACTATCACGACGACACCCCTCGATCGACGTTAACACTCGTGGTGTCACTCACCTTCATACGTGGCAGTGGACATTTAAAAATGACGCTAACTCAATGTTCGGCAATTGATTTAAATGCATTTCCTGGCTGACTCTTAATTCAATTACTGCCACGGGGGTGAGGAGAAAGAACACATCCTGGTGGTATCAGCATTATGCGTATTTAGATGTTCCATTAATCTGAATGGTTTGCAGTGTTCCAGCGATTCTATTCGAACTCTATGCTGATGTACCGACAAGGACCATTTTCGCAGATAAACATGCAAGTACGTAATGGATGTTCAGTTTCTCAATATAGTTCGTCGGGCTCACACATTATACATCCGCTGTAAGAACAATTTCATGCATTTACATTTTTGGTGTCCCACAATATTGGCTGGCTAAATATTATGACGATACGTTGCATACAACTTCCACAGATATTGTTTATCATGTAGTCAAGACTACGTAATGAAGCCAACATCGTGGATAAAATTGAAATGTAGTTTCTTTATTAACATTTCTCTTTACGCTAGTTAAATATGAAGTATGAATCAGAATTTGCGGTTATGATCCTATCCTTCTTTTTTAGCATTTTAGGTCCCCGTTAATGAATATCTGGTAGTTAATAAGCGAACTATTTTTTATGCTGCCGCGTTGTTTGTATCAGTTACCCCCGCAACCGTCCAAGGATAAGATTCTATTAATTTCCCGCGCACACGCGTTTTATAAAATGCAGAATTACATAAACTATAGCTTTCCGTTGCGCGCAACTTTCGTGGGTTCCACAACCATAATAGTTTCCCAAGAGTACTTTTCCCAGCTAACACACAGTTCGAATTATGTTGTCGGGTTCATTTTCACTCCAACCGACAATAAACGTCTCTGATCACTTCGTCACACGTAATGTATTTTGGTTCAAATGGCTCTGAGCACTATGGGATTTAACAGCTATGGTCATCAGTCCCCTAGAACTTAGAACTACTTAAACCT
Source organism: Schistocerca cancellata (assembly GCF_023864275.1). Taxonomy (NCBI): domain Eukaryota; kingdom Metazoa; phylum Arthropoda; class Insecta; order Orthoptera; family Acrididae; genus Schistocerca; species Schistocerca cancellata. The sequence goes on along the minus strand of NC_064628.1, from coordinate 311,710,983 downwards.
AACTAACCTAAGGACAGCACACAACACCCAGTCATCACGAGGCAGAGAAAACGTAATGTATTTTAAACGTGCTTTAAGAGTCTTTAAATAATCTCCTTAACGAATTTCGCAGTCGCGTACCACTTTTTCATCGACTAGCCCGGTCGCGATAACTGAAGGTAGAGAGCTCAATAATATGTTACATGTTCTTTTATATGTATTAGAAAACAAACGTGCCCCTATATCTTTCTGTCCCGCTTGGTCTTTGCTACTAAAATTACTTTTCATTATATTGCTTCTTAGTAATACTGTGCAGTTGTTAAAGTTTAGTAGCACATTCCACTTTTTAATTCTTCCAAAATAAAGTCTATTTATCCCCCATTTTAATTAATATGATGCTAATTGACACGCCTGCCCGCAAAATACCTTTATAGCAGTCAGCTGCTCAACACACTTTTCTCCTGTACGCATCCACTGTAATCTATGGCTCATGGCGCACCATAGTTGCCTAGTCACCAATTTTGCGTAGCACTGTTTTTCCATGCACGGTATGCGTTAATACGCGGCAGGTGAACAGTTTACAAACTTAGTCGTTTCGGAAAGATTCCGCTCTTCGCCCGAAATCCAACGATGATGCCCTTCTAGGCATCATATAGTTCGCTTTGTTTCCGCATTACGACAATGACTGCACTGACACTTGAAACTTCCTGGCAGATTAATGACTGCACTGTTTACCGCTTATCTCCGACGTGGTTATTCCGCTCAGATGTCGAAATGGATGGTAGTCAAATTAATGTGACAGGATTGTACCGTTTATTATATGTGTTCCATGAGCTTAAAGTATGATCGACACCTCATAGGCCTAGAAGTCGCTGACAGACTTCGCTTGATTTAAACAATTCTGGGCCGGCCTGAGGAATGTGTCCTGCTCATGTCAGTATTTTTTTAATGAATGCCGTGCATACGAAATAGTTCTTGGAGCCGAAGAGAAGAAGTTTTGTTGTAAAATACTGACTTCAATTTAAGAATATTCTCACCGTGCTAAACTGAAATCTGCACAATAATTTATCTCTTATTATTTTGTACCATTTCTTCGTGTAACAGTTGAAGTAATTTGTCTTACTAGATAATATCTAAGGTATTAGCGTGATCTCGGAGCTAGGCTAATAACCATCATCAACTTGTTCTGGACGTATTAGGCTTTAACTATAATGTTTGCCTGTAGAGAATAGTCTTTCCTTCTTGTTTTGGGTCTCCCTACGTTTCTTTATTTTGTTTCATATTTTATTAAGCTCTTGTAGGAGATATAATTGGACATGATAGTGTACAGGGTAGTACAAAATGAATACAGTGATTACAAATCACCGTAGCGGTACGTGGATAGAAATGAAAGAAATGTGAAATATACTTCACCATTTGTTTACAAACTACGTGTCAGATGTGAAAATGGTGGTCCCGCAGAAGAGGCTTTCAGTGAGAGAATTTAACAACTGTCGTTCTGTCATCATAATGCAGAGAACATTTCGATACGATCAACCACCTACAGTTGCCTACAATGTTAATGGTTGGCGTCAGCAGTTTGAAAAAACAGGATGTTTGTTCAGAGGATAAAGTACTGACTTGCCATGTCTGTTAGCACAAAACGCTGAAAGAATTGAACTTTCGTTCGAACGTAGTACTCGGATATCGACGTACAAAGATATTAGTGTGTAACAAATATCGTAAACACTGGTTTGGCGTGCTCTCGAAACGAAGTTGAAAAGCCGAAGAGCTGAAAAAGGAAACGTAAAACATGCGAATTGTGCATATTGTGGTGTGGAAATTCTGGAATCCGCGAAGGAAGAAACATTTCCTGCATATTTCATTTTTAGAGCTGAGACAATCATCTACATACGTGGTAACATTAACATCATTTGAATACGGGGATCAGAATAGCCTTTGTTTCCAATTAAATGTTATTGTGACACACAGAATGTTCATGTGTTCCGTGAGTTTAGAAAAGTCCAGTGTTCTTCACTGAAGTGGACTTGCTGTGGCCACAGCTTTTAACGGATTCAAATGATTGCACCTATCAACAGGTTTGAGCACTCCGCCATTAGCGTACGGAGATTAGCACATTTTTATATCAACATCTTCCATACCGCTCCTCTTGGAATCCTAGATATCTTGACCTGACACCCGAGGATATCTTTATACTGAGTTACGTGAAATACTTTAGCCGAAATTAACTCCAGAACTTAGAATGCGTATTTCCGAGGCTCTCACGTCGGCGACTCCAAAAACGCCTTAGAATGTATGGATTGAAGCGGATTATTGATTTGATGCTTTTTCTGTAATCACGGAGAATCAAATAGAACACATATTAAATGGTTAAAAAGTTTACTTTCTTCTACACTCACTGCAGTTGTTATCGGTGTACCACTGTGTATTAAATGGTTATATCCGTTTGTAGTAGCTATATTTCTTTTAATTGATTTGACCACTAACAGTACGAACTCATGCCAAAAATTTCAACGATTAACAGCCTTTTACCAGTTTTCTTTTAGTTTCCCATACTAAAATCGGATGAGATGCTTCTGGTAACCTTAATGGAACACCGCGGTTGTCCAGTGTTTGAAATACAGCTAAGTGCATGAACATAACGTGCCCGCAAACGTTCCTCGGTGTGTAGTAGCTGCTGCAGATATTCGCGCTCGTCCTCCTCCTTGAGTTGCCTTTGTTGACACAGGGCCAGAGAGTTCGCGGCCACGGCCTGCAGCGTGTACACTTACCCCGGGTGCTTACACGCGTTTCGCGATTTGCCGCCAAGTGTTGCTTCCTGCATGAGTAGTCTGCGTGCGTCCGCAACCGCTTTCTGTTTGGCCAAAAGTGCAGCTCCTAATATAGTCTGTGTTGTTGAAAATAAACTCGAGGCAAGATTGGGTAAGACCATAAATTCAGTGTCGAGCTACTGTTATACAGAACGTACATCGTGCCTTCGAGTAGTGTAAAAGGGCATTTCATTGGTTAGAACTACACAGGAAACTGTTCGTAGCGAAAACCGTCTTCTAACTGTTCTGTAAAAACAGAACTAAAAATAAAATCCGGTTAGATGAAGGAAAACAAATTTATATTATTTGTTACACTGACAAATAAGACGAAGTTCTTTAGATACTGCATGGGGGGTTAATTAAATAAAATGCAAATAATTTTAATTTTAGTAGCTGTATGTCCGGTTACGAACTCTCGTAACCGGTTGGCCCTGAGTAGTATTAGTACGCAATCTGACTGCATAGAATAACAACAAAGAATGAAAGGAAATTTCCGTTAACACAATTAATTAATTAAGTCCCCAGCAACTATAAAAGCTACGAAACAAAAAACTACGAAACAACAAAGCACAAGTGTAACCGTTCAGTGTGTGGAAGTGTGATTCAACGTACACATCTGGCACGGTTCTTCCTCAATAAGACAAGATATTTTAAACACCATTTACACTGAAGTAATTAAAAAAACAGAAATGCTATAATTGCACATAGAAACCATAATTACAGTCTAATACATGAACACAAGCCAGATGCTTTGTTGACTGAACCTGTGACCAAGAGGCATTGTTAGTTAGGAAATCTGAAATAAAAAAATTTTTGTTACCTTCATATATATTGACGAAAAATGCACTATGATCATTACAACATCCCCATCAAACAGCATCTGCTGTGTCGTCCAACAGAACTAAGGCACACGACATACTCACAACTAGTACCGCTATCGACATCCTCTCAACAAGCACTGCCCACAGCAACCTCAGAACTACTACTCCCCTGTAGAGGCGGCTGAATGATACTCTTTGGCGCCAACTCTCGTGCTGTGACTCAGTGTAGCCACCTTTCATATGCCCCTCCACCACGGGCTAGAATTTGATGGTATTTTTGCCAGCATTGGCTTTTCACTGACCCTTCAATAACCTAATACATAAAATACAGTAAGTAATACAAATGCTTTCATACATGTGATTTTACATAATAGTTTACACAAGTATCATTGAATCAATGGCACCAGCAATGACGAATAGGTGTAGGTAAGAGTCTCATAACATTTCATAAACAGTAAATACACAAAAAATCAGTTTATACAAATATTCACATTAAATCCTTTCAATAGTTCAATAAACAAGTAGCACTCCTCAGAGTAGTTGACAGTTCCAACAGTAGCACCCAACAATGGTCAACAGGTGCAAATAGCAGTCTCATAACATTTCATCACTAGTAATTAAACAGCTCCAACAGTGGCACCCAGCTATGTCGAACAGGTGCAGACACCAACAAGTGACATTATCTCAGTAGAAGCAGTTCTGTCAGTGGCACCCAGCAATGTTGAGCAGGTGCAGACACCAACAAGTGACATCATTTCAGTAGAAGCAGTTTCATCAGTTGCACCCAGCAATGTTGAATAGGTGCAGACACCAACAAGTGACATTATGTCAGTAGAAGCAGTTCCATCAGTGGCACCCAGCAATGTTGAGCAGGTGCAGACACTATCAAGTGACATCATTTCAGTAGAAGCAGTTCCATCAATAGCACCCAGAAATATTGAACAGGTGCAAACACCAACAAGTGACATTATGTCAGTAGAAGCAGTTCCATCAGTGGCACCCAACAATGTTGAGCAGGTGCAGACAGCAACAAGTGACATTACTTCAGTAGAAGCAGTTCCAACAGTGGCACCCAGTAATATTGAACAAATGCAGGTAACAGTCCATGATATTCACTATCACTAATTAGACAGTTTATCAGAGTTCATCAGTAGAAATTAAACATTTCCAAGTGGCATCCAGCAATGTTGAACAGGTGCGAGCACGAACAACAGTTTGAAGGCACACACAATTGCTTTTACAAAATTACTATCGATGTTCTTACACTAAACATACAAATTATGATAAACACACAAATGATATCAAATAATTGTCATATTAACTATTACAAATACACAAATATCAGTAAACCTATAATATTTATGGGTGTCAGTGCAAACCACGACAAACAAGTAAAATAGTATTTAGGAGATAGGTAGGTACCAATCATTTGGGATTAGGAAAGGAAAACTCACAATCACATTCACTCATCTTTCATCCACATTCAAGTACTACTGTGTAATTGAATAGTGTTAACTGTGTAGATGCAATTCTGTCAAAATTTTATGTTCAACATGTGTATCAAGTGGTAGTGGCATCAGTGTATAACAGTCAATAATAGTTAGTCAATGTCATAGTCATCATGTCAAGACCAATGTTTGCCAAGCCAAATCAAATGTACGGTTGCTGAATAACTGTCAGTGTACCAAGATATGCAAATACTTCCTCTCTCCAAAAAAGTATATACTGCTATATATATTTAACAAAGTCGGTGTGTAGACAATCTTCCTTCCACTGGAGTGTTCTAGTCTGCCATCTTCATCCTTCCTGTTCCATATAAACCAACAAAATAAAAAAATATGCTCCTCACTTACTTTACCTCTTATACACCAAAACTCGCCCTTTGATTGTGGCACCATACACAATCATTAACCCGGCTCCAGGGAAGTAGGGTGCCCTTCCCTATTCCTCCACTGGGGTAATTCCTGTCTGGCGCGTCCACGTCGCGGGGGTGGGCATCCTACACTTCAGTAGGCCGGAGTGCTAGGATGGCTGAGTTCAGGCAGGGACCCAATCCTGTGGGGTATAACACGGAACCCATGCTCAGGGTTACAGGTGAAGACCTTAATGGCAGCGATGGCGGAGAAGGAAGACTTCGGAACGGCGTAGCTGGCAGATGAGGCAACCCTCTTTTCTGGGGATTAAATGAGAAGGGAACCACTGCCTTGTGGTGGAGGAGAAACTCCAAAGGCTAAGGGAGACAACCCCAACAGAAAATCCTTCCTTGTGTTAGGCCTAGGAAGCCAGTAGGAAAGTGTTCATATATTGCTTTCAAAACACAGACGAGCCTCGGAACGAACCACTCAGGATTTGACCCCACTGCTTCTTCAAGTACTGGTGCAAATGACGGGAGACCTGATGGTACTCATCAGTACAAGAAGAAGAAACCAACTGGACTAAAAAATAACCTAAATATTGGCACCCTTAATATATTAACCCTCAATGGAAAAATGGAAGAAATGACAGATGTACTGACAGAGAGGAAGTTAGATATATTGGGATTAAGCGGAACAAAGTGGAAGGGAAAAGGTGAGAAGAATTTGAGAGGAGGAGGAAAACTGTACTGGAGTGAGAATAACAGGTCTGGAAGAAATGGTGTGGCAGTGATGGTGAATAAGAATGTACAAAGCTGTATTGAAAATGTGAGATATATATCAGACAGGATGATAATCTTAAACCTGAGATTCCAAAAAGAAACACTTAAAGTAATCCAGATTTATGCACCTCAAGTGGGATGTAGCGAAGAAGAGAAGATGGACTTTGAAAATGTGTTAGAAAACCATATAGAGAGTGCTAATATAGTGATGGGAGATTTTAATGCACAGGTAGGCAAAGACAGAAAGGGATTTGAGCAAGTATTGGGATGTTTTGGATATGGAGGTAGAAATGAAGAAGGGGAAAGACTCCTGGATTTGTGCCAGAGAAATGGAATGAAAATAGCAAACAGCTGGTTTATGAAGAGAGAAAGTCATGTTATCACCAGATACAGTTGGGATGGAAGAACGAAGAGTGTAATTGAGTATATTCTAGTAGATATGGAATGGGGAGAGAAAGTAACAAATGTGAAGGTAATTCCAAGTGTGAGTGCTGATGGAGACCATAGATTACTGGTGGGACAATGGAAAATGAATCAGTGTGTGAAAAATAGAAAACAGAAGAAAGTGACGAGGATACGGGATTGGAAATTGAAGGAGAGTGAATGTGCTGAGAAGTACAGAGAATTAATAACACAAAAATTTCCAAAAGAAGTTTTCTGCGATGTATAAAAAGAATGGAATTTATTCAAAGTCACTTTAGTCGAAGCAGCACAAAAAGTATATGGCAGAACATCTGGAAAGGAAAAAATAAGACAGACAAGTTGGTGGGATGATACCACAATCCAAGCAGTTAGAAGAAAAAATGGAGCATGGAGAAAATGGTGGAAAACTAAAAATGACGAAGACCATAAAAGATATATAGAGGAAAAGAAGAAGTGCAAAGAAATAGTGGAAACAGCAAAGAAAAAGGCATGGGAAGAGTTTACAAAAAAACTTGAAGAAGATGTGAAGAGCAATAAGAAAATGTTCTATAAAATGATGAAAAATAAAAGGAAGGCTTCTGAAGTACCAGTAAAGATGGAAACAGAGGACGGTACCATTATTGAAGATCCAGGGAATATAAAAGATCTCTGGAAAGAACATTTTAAGAAGCTGTTAAACGCTGAGGACCAGGTACATGAGGAAACAACAAATAATGGAGAAATTGAGAGAAGTTGGGAAGCAAAATTAGGACAAATTACACAGGAAGAAATGGAAACAGCTGTGAAGAATATGAATGGGGGGAAATCCCCAGGACCTGATGAAGTATCAGTGGACATGATAAGAGCAGCAGGTCCAGTGGGAATGCAGTGGCTGTATAGACTACTATCAAGCGTGTGGAGAAATAGTAAAATACCTGGCGACTGGAGAACAGAAGACATTGTTCCCAACTTCAAGAAAGGCAATAAAAGACTTTGTAAAAACTACAGAGGAATAACCCTCATGAGTCATACAGCCAAGATTTTTGAAAGAATTTTACTAAATCGAATAAGTGAAAAGATAGAAAAGGAGCTGAGTGAAGAACAGCATGGGTTTAGGAAAGGAAGGAGCACAATCGACCTAATATTTTCTATCCGTCAACTGATGGAAAAAAGTTGGGAGTATAACAAAAGGGTGGTAATGGTTTTTATAGACATAGAAAAGGCATATGACTCAGTTGACAGGGAAAGACTCTGGGAAGAACTGAAGAAGATAGATATAGAAGATGGATACATTAATGTTATAAAGACAATGTACAGAGGCCACAATTGTAGAATTAGAACACCATTGGGGAACTCTGAATACTTCGAAATAAGACAAGGACTTAAGCAAGGAAGTATTCTATCTCCTGCGCTTTTCAATGTTGTGATGGAGGGAATGAATAGGGCAGTTAAAGGTATAGTAAAAGAAAAAGACAAAAAGATGATTTTTGCAGATGATATGGTAATATCGGGTGATAAAGAGGTAGATGTACAGTTACAGCTTGATGCGTGGAAGGAAATAATGAAAAGGTATGGATTAAGAATAAATAAAGATAAGAGTGAAGTAATGGTATTTGGAAGAGAGAAAGGAATCAATGAAAATATTACCTTGAATGGAGAACCCCTCAAAGTGGTAGAAAGTTTCACTTATTTAGGGATTGAAATATCTAGGGATGGAAGAATAACTAACGAAATTAATAGGAGGTTACAGAAGGGAGGCAATTTCTACTAAACAATAAAACATCTGATTTGGAATAATGAAGTTTCAGAAAGAGCAAAACTCCTGATGTATAAGAATTATTACTTCCCTATTGTCACCTATGGTGGAGAAACATGGACAATGAAAGAAAGGGACTGGAGCAGACTGCAAGCAGGGGAAATGAAATTTCTCAGAGCAGTAAAGGGAAAAACAAGAATGGACAGAGTAAGGAATGTAGAGATTAGAAAGGACCTCAAACAAGAAAGTATGAGAGAAGAAATTGAAAGAAAGAGATTAAGATGGTATGGGCATGTTAAGAGGATGCATGGGCAGAGACTCCCCAAAATTATGGAAGAACTAAAAATGGATGGGAAACGACCTAGAGGGCGCCCAAGAACACGGTGGAAAATGGGAGTGAGAATATCTGTTGAAAGGAGAGGTGTGACCTGGCAGCAAGTGGAGGAAGAAAAGTGGTGGGAGGATCGAGCCAAATGGAGAGGACTCGTCAGCACCCAGACCCGGCAGTAGCTGGAGCGGGATTCGGATATAGATAGACACCAAAACTCCAATAATCATCGGCATCACATAATCTCAATACTTCAATAATACCTTTTCAATACGTCGATACATATAAACCTTATCACCAATATCATTTCACATCCATAACAACTCTTTCCTCTAATCAGTCTCCTAGAACAAGTACAGATAAAATCCTAGTGCAAACTTCAATTCATCATCCCATACAACCCGAAGACACACTGTCCACACAACCTCTGTGTAGTCCACCTAAGCCAAATCTTCTACTCAATATGAATTATAAAATACATTTTGGTTACCTTGTCCATTATAAAATAAAATAAATGAATACATGACCTCTAACACCCTTCAGTTTGAATAACTTTCAGTAAGTAGGTGGGAGTATGTATTATGAATGATCACATAAGACTTTGAAAGAATGTGTTGTTGTTGTGGTCTTCAGTCCTGAGACTGGTTTGATGCAGCTCTCCATGCTACTCTATCCTGTGCAAGCTTCTTCATCTCCCAGTACCTACTGCAACCTACATCCTTCTGAATCTGCTTAGTGTATTCATCTCTTGGTCTCCCCCTACGATTTTTACCCTCCACGCTGCCCTCCAATACTAAATTTGTGATCCCTTGATGCCTCAGAACATGTCCTACTAACCGATCCCTTCTTCTGGTCAAGTTGTGCCACAAACTTCTCTTCTCCCCAATCCTATTCACTACTTCCTCATTAGTTATGTGATCTACCCATCTAATCTTCAGCATTCTTCTGTAGCACCACATTTCGAAAGCTTCTATTCTCTTCTTGTCCAAACTATTTACCGTCCATGTTTCACTTCCATACATGGCTACATTCCATACAAATACTTTCAGAAATGACTTCCTGACACTTAAATCTATACTCGATGTTAACAAATTTCTCTTCTTCAGAAACGCTTTCCTTGCCATTGCCAGTCTACATTTTATATCCTCTCTACTTCGACCATCATCAGTTATTTTGCTCCCCAAATAGCAAAACTCCTTTACTACTTTAAGTGTCTCATTTTCTAATCTAATTCCCTCAGCATCACCTGACTTAATTCGACTACATTCCATTATCCTCGTTTTGCTTTTGTTGATGTTCATCTTATATCCTCCTTTCAAGACATTGTCCATTCCGTTCAACTGCACTTCCAGGTCCTTTGCTGTCTCTGACAGAATTACAATGTCATCAGCAAACCTCAAGGTTTTTATTTCTTCTCCATGGATTTTAATACCTACTCCGAATTTTTCTTTTGTTTCCTTTACTGCTTGCTCGATATACAGATTGAATAACATCGGGGAGAGGCTACAACCCTGTCTTACTCCCTTCCTAACCACTGCTTCCCTTTCATGTCCCTCGACTCTTATAACTGCCATCTGGTTTCTATACAAATTGTAAATAGCCTTTCGCTCCCTGTATTTTACCCCTGCCACCTTTAGAATTTGAAAGAGAGTATTCCAGTCAACATTGTCAAAAGCTTTCTCTAAGTCTACAAATGCTAGAAATGTAGGTTTGCCTTTCCTTAATCTTTCTTCTAAGATAAGTCGTAAGGTCAGTATTGCCTCACGTGTTCCAGTATTTCTACGGAATCCAAACTGATCTTCCCCGAGGTCAGCTTCTACTAGCTTTTCCATTCGTCTGTAAAGAATTCGTGTTAGTATTTTGCAACTGTGACTTATTAAACTGATTGTTCGGTAATTTTCACATCTGTCAACACCTGCTTTCTTTGGGATTGGAATTATTATATTCTTCTTGAAGTCTGAGGGTATTTCGCCTGTTTCATACATCTTGCTCACCAGATGGTAGAGTTTTGTCAGGACTGGCTCTCCCAAGGCCGTCAGTAGTTCCAATGGAATGTTGTCTACTCCGGGGGCCTTGTTTCGACTCAGGTCTTTCAGTGCTCTGTCAAACTCTTCACGCAGTATCGTATCTCCCATTTCATCTTCATCTACATCCTCTTCCATTTCCATAATATTGTTCTCAAGTACATCGCCCTTGTATAGACCCTCTATATACTCCTTCCACCTTTCTGCTTTCCCTTCTTTGCTTAGAACTGGGTTTCCATCTGAGCTCTTGATGTTCATGCAAGTGGTTCTCTTTTCTCCAAAGGTCTCTTTAATTTTCCTGTAGGCAGTATCTATCTTACCCCTAGTGAAATAAGCCACTACATCCTTACATTTGTCCTCTAGCCATCCCTGCTTAGCCATTTTGCACTTCCTGTCGATCTCATTTTTGAGACGTTTGTATTCCTTTTTGCCTGCTTCATTAACTGCATTTTTATATTTTCTCCTTTCATCAATTAAATTCAATATTTCTTCTGTTACCCAAGGATTTCTACTAGCCCTGGTCTTTTTACCTACTTGATCCTCTGCTGCCTTCACTACTTCATCCCTCAAAGCTACCCATTCTTCTTCTACTGTATTTCTTTCCCCCATTCCTGTCAATTGTTCCCTTATGCTCTCCCTGAAACTCTGTACAACCTCTGGTTCTTTCAATTTATCCAGGTCCCATCTCCTTAAATTCCCACCTTTTTGCAGTTTCTTCAGTTTTAATCTACAGCTCATAACCAATAGATTGTGGTCAGAGTCCACATCTGCCCCTGGAAATGTCTTACAATTTAAAACCTGGTTCCTAAATCTCTGTCTTACCATTATATAATCTATCTGATACCTTTTAGTATCTCCAGGGTTCTTCCATGTATACAACCTTCTATCATGATTCTTAAACCAAGTGTTAGCTATAATTAAGTTGTGCTCTGTGCAAAATTCTACCAGGCGGCTTCCTCTTTCATTTCTTAGCCCCAATCCATATTCACCTACTACGTTTCCTTCTCTCCCTTTTCCTACACTCGAATTCCAGTCACCCATGACTATTAAATTTTCGTCTCCCTTCACTATCTGAATAATTTCTTTTATATCATCATACATTTCTTCAATTTCTTCTTCATCTGCAGAGCTAGTTGGCATATAAACTTGTACTACTGTAGTAGGCGTGGGCTTCGTGTCTATCTTGGCCACAATAATGCGTTCACTATGCTGTTTGTAGTAGCTTAGCCGCTTTCCTATTTTCCTATTCATTATTAAACCTACTCCTGCATTGCCCCTATTTGACTTTGTGTTTATAACCCTGTAGTCACCTGACCAGAAGTCTTGTTCCTCCTGCCACCGAACTTCACTAATTCCCACTATATCTAACTTTAACCTATCCATTTCCCTTTTTAAATTTTCTAACCTACCTGCCCGATTAAGGGATCTGACATTCCACGCTCCGATCCGTAGCACGCCAGTTTTCTTTCTCCTGATAACGACATCCTCTTGAGTAGTCCCCGCCCGGAGATCCGAATGGGGGACTATTTTACCTCCGGAATATTTTACCCAAGAGGACGCCATCATCATTTAATCATACAGTAAAGCTGCATGCCCTCGGGAAAAATTACGGCCGTAGTTTCCCCTTGCTTTCAGCCGTTCGCAGTACCAGCACAGCAATGCCGTTTTGGTTATTGTTACAAGGCCAGATCAGTCAATCATCCAGACTGTTGCCCCTGCAACTACTGAAAAGGCTGCTGCCCCTCTTCAGGAACCACACGTTTGTCTGGCCTCTCAACAGATACCCCTCCGTTGTGGTTGTACCTACGGTACGGCCATCTGTATCGCTGAGGCACGCAAGCCTCCCCACCAACGGCAAGGTCCATGGTTCATGGGGGTTGAAAGAATAAATCGTAATATTTCACAGTGTGTACACCACTTCAAGAATCATGGCAAAACAGAAGCAAACATGTGGAGTATTTCTTTGTGTCAAGTGTCACTTGCTATTCAATTACTCACGAAGAATGCAGTGTAATAACTGTCAACAGCCTAAAGCTAGTGTCGGTATTTCATGTCGTTAGCTTCCTTTCTATTAACATAATTTTATACAGCTTCCATAAGACTTCCAGTTCATGTGACTTCAATGAAGTTTCTTGTACCAATGTAGTTTGTAGAATTATAGCAGTTCATTTTCTTATCTTGAAATATAAAGCACTGAGCGTAATCAAAACATGCAATAGCGAGTAAATATACAAGTAGAGAACATAATGTCATCAAGTGGATGTAGCACAATCCCTACAACGAGGCTCTGCCAAGCGAACAATCTATAATTAATACCATAGTGTGACCTAAACTCCATGTTCGTACACCATGTATCTGCATTTCTATATACCAAATTAAAGAGTAGTTATGACCATAAAACAGAAATGTGTAAATATGCAATCCATACGCAAAGCAGCAAGTATATATCTTACATAATAAACACCTCATTAGCATCATATCAGCATAAGCAAATAAATGTTCATATGTAATCTCAATAAGTAAACATAAAGGCGCAAGCAGATAAATCACAAAGTCTAACTTACATACATAACCATATCAGCACAACTAATCAGGTGACAAATTATTATAATTTAAGTAAATAAGCAAAGCAGGCGCATAATTACAAAAAATATGACATCAGTGAGAAAGCATAGCAGCCAAGCGATGCATAATATACATAAGTAACAACCCTGTTCATTAATCAATCATTGTCGAAATCAGTTACCACAAAGTATAAATCACGTAATTGCGAGCAGCAAATTATGCATAAAGTACATACCTAAGTAGAAATATGTTACTTGAAAAATAAACTCAATTAATAATTACCTTTTTAGTTTATTACTTTCTTCTACGAAATTACATTCTTCCTGAAATTTTCTCGATAGCAAGTCCTCTTAACGTCGGACACACACAGAATTTACCTGAAATTCTTAAATATCTTATACAGCTCTATCCTGAAAAAACTGAACGTTAATAACATAATTTATCAAGTCGCTATAGATTTATACTGAATTTAATCGGAGAAATTAGACTGTGTATTTGTTTACGGCTGTCAGCGCATTCGCACTGAGCGCTCGATCAGCTGTAGTTACGCGTGACGTAGGAAGTAATTGTTTGCGGTCAACGACTGCCTTGTGCGGTCCGCAGACTTGACTGTTGCTTTGAGTATGTGCCGCCGCCAGCACACGGCGCGGTATCCTTGTATTCTCTGCGTGTTTACGTATAACTGTTAGTTTCTCAAAAGTATGTCATTCCACAAAAATTTTAACGTTCGATATATGATGTATTCCCTTAGATCGCCGTGATTTAAGAGTTTCCACTTCGACAGTATTATCATGAACAATTTTGCGAACTCTATATGGACCGTCCTAAAGCAGAAAAAAGTAGCGACACAAGCCTTTTCCTTTGTGAGAGAAACGATGAGACTTAATTAACACCTTTTGACCAACTGACAAAGTTTTTAAACGACCAGACCGTTTAGCTGATTTCTCTCTTCTAGCAGCCGCAGATGCAATATTTTGTAGAGCTAGGTTGACAACTTCAGAATGCCGCAGTTTCTGTGTAGACGGAAAAGGAACGATTTCAGAAATGCGATTTGTCGGTACTTTATTTTTTAATATCAATATAGGCGGTAAAGAAGTTGAACCATTAGGAAGTTCATTCAGAATGTTTTGAAAAAATATGAAGATACTGATCCCACGTTCTGTGATTATGATGACAATAAAGACGACACAATTTATTGATTTTTTTCATCCATCTCTCTGAAGCGTTAGATTGAGGGTGAAAAAGTGAAATGAAAATTGGTTTTATCTTACGACGCCCTAGAGTACGAAGCCAAATTTTAGAGTGAAACTGTGATCCATTATCTGATATAACTTTATCAACATGACCCACTTCTTTAAGAAAACGTTTGATGAAAGCATTAGATACTGAACGAGCTGTTGCTTTACGTAAAGGTGTAAAACACACATATTTTGATGTCAATTCCACTGCTACCAAAATGTACAGAAAACCATTAGTAGAACGAACCACTGGACTGAACAAATCGACTGCAGCCAACTCCTTTAATTTCACTGGAATGATAGGAAACAACGGTGCTCTGTGAGAAATAGTTGGCGGCTTAGCCTTTTGACATAATTTGCATTTGGCAAGAACAGATCGAATACGTTTTTCCATATTACTGAAGTAGCAATTTTCTCGTAAATTATGAAAGCATTTTCTGGGACCAAAGTGTGCATAACTAAAATGTTTATACCAGATCAATTTATTAACCCACTCATCAGGAATGCAAACTAACCAAACCGAGTTGTCGATCGATTTTCGTTTAAAAAGAATATCACTGCGAACTAAATCATACTGTCTAATCGCTACGCTTTCCTTTCTCCTCCACTTCTCCTTAATGTCCTTCCAGATTGGATCCTTATTTTGCTCCTTAGCGATGTCCTGGAGCGAAGACGAAATAAAATTTTCAAACGCAACACCTTGAATATACATCAAACAGTAATTGTTTTCTTTGCAGTCCTCCTCAGCACTTTGTTTCAAACCCATAGGTGCACGAGATAAAGCATCAGCAATAATATTTGAAGAACCCTGTATGTCAACAATACTAAAATCAAATTCTTGTAGATACAGCGCCCATTGTGACAATCTTCCATGTGTTAATTTTGTTGACATAAGAAATTCCAGAGCTCGATGACCAGTGTAAACCAAAGCCCAAACAACAGCCAAGGCTTCAAGTTCCGTAATCGAATAATTCTTTTCTGATTTAGAGAGAGCAAGACTTCCAAATGCAATAGTTTTCTGTGCTACAACGCCGTTTTCTTCTATCTCTTGAAATAAGTGTGCGCCTAGGCCTTTGTATGATGAGAACGTCGCCAAACAAAAATCGGCCAGCCAACCTGATTTAGGTTTTCCGTGATTTCCCTAGATCACTTCAGGCAAATGCTGAGATGGTTCCTTCGAAAGGGCACGGCCGATTTCCTTCCCCATCGTTCCCTAATCCGAGCATGTGCTCCGTCTCTAATGACCTCGTTGTCGACGGGACATTAAACACTAATCTCCTCCTCCTCCTCCTCCTCCAAACAAAAATCTTTAGATAAGTCCAAGTGTGAAAGAGGTGGAGCAGCAACTAAAGCATCACGAAGTTGTTCAAATTCTAATTGAGCTTCCTCATCCCAACGCCAATTAGAATTATTTCCAGAAAGTTCACATAAACGAGGTGTGGCCAAATTGTCCAATCTAATAAAGCGTCTAAGAAAATTACAGACACCAAGGAAACTACGAACATCACGTTTAGTAGTAGGAACAGCATAATTACGAATATCGTCTAGTTTCTCTGGATCAGGAAGAATACCTTCTGTAGAAATAATATGACCAATAAATTTCATCTGAGAACGACCAAATTCAGATTTTTCCAAGTTCACTGTAATGCCAACTCTTGCAAAAATTCTGTTATGCTCACTCTAATAACGTTCAGCAATAAGAATATCGTCAACATATGAAGTAATATTGTTACGAAGATAAACAGGTAAAATTTCATTTAAACTACGAATGAATGCTGCAGAAGATATACTAAGTCGAAACGGTAATTTCCGAAATTGATAACAGTTACCAAAGGCTAAAAAGGCAGTGTATTTTCTACAATCAGGGTGGAGTTCTATTTGCCAAAAATTTGCGCGCATATCAATCATGGATAAAACTTTAATTCCTTGGAAATGTTGAAGAAGTTCATCTAGATTTTGTGGACGGTCAGTTTCAGCAATGATATTATTTTTCTGTCTGGAATCCAGAACCAAACGAATTGGCCAATCCTTTTTAAGAACGATGTGTAATGGGCTGGTATAAGGACTGACTGCTGGCTCAATAATGCCTTGATCTGACATGTATTTAAGTTCACTCTTTATCTTGTCTCTCTAAGCTAAAGGAATAGCGTACGTTTTTCCTCGAAGTGGTGTGTGTTCTTTTACTTTAAACAAATATTGTAAGCCTTGTATAGTTCCTGTGTGATGAATAAATACTGTAGCACGCGAAGTCAAAATTTGGTGCAGTTCTTCTCTTGCAACGTCATCCTGCACTTCAGCTTTGTTAACCTTTTCATTAATTAATTATTCGCTATTAATTATATCATCCTTCCCGTCTCTGCATCTATTGTCGTTGTCATGAATGAACACATTGTCGTCATAATACTCAGCGAAAACATCAGAAGTAAGAAACCTTAAACTTTTGTGTCTGATTCAGATTTCGTTAAACACTCGAAAAATTTCGAACATCTCTGCATTCCGGCAACAGCCACGTTCACACTTCCTTCCTTAAAAATTAAAATTGCCTTATGTGTGTTAAGAAATTCCATACCTAATATAATTTGTGTACTGAGTAGTGGAACATTAATAAAATTATCAGAAAATTCATATCCTTGACAAATGAAATTTAAGTTGGTCTGTTGTTTAACTTCCACACTTTTCCCAGAAATAGCTCCTCCAATTGTAGTTTTAGAAACAGGTAACACAGGACAAGCAATAGTTCTCACACATATATGAAAAACTGATTCACTAATAACATTCAGTGCGCTCCCAGAATCTAAACCCGCAGTGAACTTATTCTTACCCACACATACTTCAATAACAGGATGTAAAAATTCGTCTACATTATTTTCCTTTTCGTCTAGCAAAATGTGTCTCATGTCTTCCAAGCGTACGTAGTGTAAAGTAGTAGTGTCATTACTTTCTGAACCGTCTATATTGCTGCCAGGAGCCGAAGCTAGAAGTCATTGTCGATTGTTTGCGTCACGTCTTTGATTATTCGCGTCATTTCGCGGATCAATTTCTACGATTTGCACTTGTCTCTCTGAATTTCCCTCACGTGCGGGATGCCAATTAGTTCCCTCCTGTCTGTTACATGCAAATTCTTGGTTGTGTCTGTTATTAAAATTTCTATTTTCCTGTCTATCTGCATGACTACTTCTTATGTAATTTCGACTGTCACTTCTGAAATTACTGTTATATCTACTACCCTGGTTATTTCTGTAGTAAGAATTTCTATTATTGTATGAATAATTTCTGTCTTGATAATACCGATTACTGTTACGGTATGATTGATTATTCCGGTAGGAATTTTCGTTATTATAATTGTCTGTGTAATTTCTGTTAGAACGTCTGCTATTGTCATGAGGCTGGTATCTTTTGTCCTGTCTGTTTCGTCTGTCATTCTCAAAATTACTCATACAACGTCCGTTCCGATCATTATCCCTTCTCCCTGAAAATCTATTGTGATTACCGTTACTGAAAAAATTACAAGAAGACCCGTCGTCGTTGTCATACTCAAGTTGTTGTAGCAAAGTCTTAATTGTCTCAATGCCGTCTTTACATCTTCCGGCTAAAGCAATTTGTCTCATGGATTGTGGCAGCTTAGCTAAGCAAATGCGAATTAACTCAGTCGGGCTATAAGGGTTGGAAAGGAATTGATTCTTTCGAATCATGTCTTCAAAGTATTCTGCCGGCGTGCGGAACTCAAACTGTTTAAAATTACGCTGCATAATAAGACTATGTTTGACTCTGTCTTGCGTGTTTTCGGACCAATATGCCGATAGAAATGGATGATAAAAATCATTTAAATTATTACAATCTCTAATAAGTGCGCGCATCCGCGTCGCCAGTACGTTTTCTAAATATCCACACATAAAATTCCAGTTTGTGTCTTAGTGACCAACTTGGTGGAAGTGCGTACATAAATTGATCTAACCATGAATATGGATGTATGCCATTCTTAGAATTGCGAAAGATCTTAAATTTCCGAACAGTGAAAAAGTGTTTATAGTCAAAGTTTTCGCCTCGTGGCGACAAAGACCTGCCGCGTCTGTCCCATTCCCAATGTCGATTATTGTCAAGTTCGCGCGCCTGGCGCTCTCTTGTTGCTTCTCGTAAATGAAATAAATTATTTTCTTCAAAGCCCTCTGATATCTGTGATTCTAAATTTCTTCTACTGTCCTTTCCTACAATTTCGCTTTCAGTTTGTTTGACTTGCTTTCGTAACGCCTCAAATTCCCTTTTAACGCGTTCATTAAATTTTCCCTGATTTTCAACATGTTTATTTATGTTCTGGTACTCTTCGGTTTCTGCAAATGGCAATGGAGCTGTATCATCTGAATCTCTGTCCCCATTTAAACTAAGACTTATCAATTTATTTGAAACCTCCTCAACTCTTTCCGATAAGTCAGCTATTTGTTCTTTCTGTTTATTTACGTCTTCCGTAAGTGTCGCGACTCGGGTTTCAGTATTGACACATTTAGTAGTTAACTGTTCGTACTGTTGTGTTAGGTTATTTATTCTGTCATTTGGTACGGATTCCTCGATTCTTTCAAATATTTCTTCCTTATCGTGTGCACGTTTAAATTTAACTCTGAGAATTTTTGTACTATCACGCGATCTCTTTCTTCCTGTTCTGTATCCTGTTCCTTTTGTCTAATTTCTATTGAAATTAATCTGATATTGTGAGAATTCAGAGTCAGTTGTACTTCTTCTCTAATTTCTCTCTTTAATTCATCTTTCATATTTTTAAAACATGTCCCTATTCGTGAGTCTAACCGTGTTTCCATTGTTCCCATATCAGTTTGTAGCCGTGTTGCCACTATTTTTAATTCAGATCCTAACTGTGATCCCAGTGAGTCTAACCGTGTTTCCATTGTTCCCATATCAGTTTTAATTGTTTCTATTTGTGATCCCACTGTTTTTAATTCAGATCCCAAATTTAATATTGCACTCATCAACTGCTCCATATTAACTGGTTCGAAATTCTTTTCGCCCCTAACATTTCCCGCAAAACCAGCTTCCTTCGTCATAGCTGTAAAGCTATCTGTGTTCGATACTATTCCAGAATCTTCTGTAGTTAATCTCGTATTCTGAAAATTTTTTGATTGTGAAAAGTTTTCAACAGGTTCCGGACTATTTTCCCTGCTTATTAAATTATTTTCTACTTCATTATTCATCATACTGTTATCCTGTGTTGGCGAGTTAACCATGTTAACAATTTCGTCATTCTGACTATCCATCATTTTTGCCTTTTTCATCGATCGCGTAATCTTTTACAAAACATACAAAACTCGTCACTATACGAAAATTACACACAATATGACACTTTATCACCAACAATACCATTCATACGAAATGCTTCCCGACAAACACGATTAACAAACAATTGAAATCTTCATAATTGCATAAAATTGTCAAACCTGTATACAAGACATCAAAAATTAAATTCTGCAAAAATACCATTAGAAGAAAGACAAGACCACTACAAATGTTCATTACCTAATCTACACATACAATATAGACTACAATTACTAAACTACAAATTACTACAACAATACTACTGTCTGCTATCTTTATTATGAAAAGAATTCCAAGGGACGATCCGAAGCAGCGATCGCCACGTGCATGGGGGCTTAATTAAATAAAATGCAAATAATTTTAATTTTGGTAGCTCTATGTCCGGTTACGAAGTCTCGTAACCGGTTGCCCCTGAGTAGTATTAGTACGCAATCTGACTGCATAGAATAACAACAAAGAATGAAAGGAAATTTACGTTAACACAATTAATTAATTAAATCCCCAGCAACTATAATAGCTACGAAACAACAAAGCACAAGTGTAACTGTTCTGTGTGTGGAAGTGTGATTCAACGTACACATCTGGCACGGTTCTTTCTCAATCAGACAAGATATTTTAAACACCATTTCCACTGAAGTAATTAAAAAAAACCAGAAATACTATAATTGCACGTAGAAACCATCATTACAGTCTAATACATGAACACAAGCCAGATGCTTTGTTGACTGAACTTGTGACCAAGAGGCATTGTTAGTTAGGAAATTTGAAATAAAAAAAATTTTGTTACCTTCATATATATTGACGAAAAATACACTGTGATCATTACAACATCCCCATCAAACAGCATCTGCTGTGTCGTCCAACAGAACAAAGGCACACGACATACTCATAACTAGTACTGCTATCGACATCCTCTCAACAAGCACTGCTCACGGCAACCTCAGAACTACTACTCCCCTGTGGAGGCGGCTGAATGATACTCTTTGGCGCAAACTCTCGCGCTGTGACTCAGTGTAGCCACCTTTCAATACTTTCATGAAAATGATAACTAAATGAATTCTTATTTTTTATGATAGTAGTAAATGGTGACAGAAAAATAATACATCTACGAAATGACACGGTTTTTGCTACTGACTCGTGAAGTACCACCACTAAAATGGCAAACACTTTTTGTGGTTACACGTTACTATGAAAGCAGTACTTACAATTGCTACCTCAGTGCAGCAAGGGACGCTCTGAAGCATACTGGAAGAAGATTTGGTTAAGAGTATATCCGTAAGTGAACTTCGCGGTAGAATCAGTTAATTAACCGCTTCAATTGTAAATACTTTTACTGGTCCAATCACGACCGGTTTAGGGAGAGTGCAGGCCCATCTTCAGGTGTACAAGGAACGTGATGGTGACCGCCGCACACTGAACACAGGTGGGGGTCAGATTTACAGCCGCACATTATGTCAAATTGGGGAATTGGCTTCACGTGCGACTGTCACCTGCCCACCGCATGTGTTCAGTGTGCGGCGGTCACCATCACGTTCCTTGCACACCTGAAGATGGGCCTGCACTCTCCCTAAACCGGTCGTGATTGGACCAATAAAACTATCAGCTACTGAAACGGTTCTACCTATTCTGGAATATTCAAAAGAAAAGTCCACCTGAACAGTGACTATAAACATTCTACATACTCGCTAATCATATTACGTAGAAATCTGATCTTACTATTCTATACATTGAAGAGGAGATGGTACTTAAATACTGGAACACGAAAATTAATTACGTCTCTTCCCAAGGCGACCGAGTGATGTTTCTCTGTTGTAGGGGTATTTTCCACAATTTTGGTGGCTCTATAACTGATGGCATTAATAAATTACGGTCACGTAAATGGCGAATTCCTTTAAAATGAAGTATGAGAATCATATTGCTAAACTTTGGCTCGCTACGCGTTGGTGACGGTGGAAATCGTGCCAGGCCAGAGTTCGCACCGGGATCTTTCGATTAATAGTCCTCTTTGCTTTTTTTTATTTTTTTATTTTTCCCAGTGTTATTCAGTCCATATAATGTTTTTCTTTTATTTTCTTTAGAAGGTGCCGAAACCCGAGGCCTGGCCTACATACCTGCCCAATCCTGTCCCTGAACTGCCTCCTCCGATCTCTTTTTTCCATTTTTTGTGTGGAACAGCAAAGCAGGCTAAATAAACTATCTTCATTAGTAAAATTGTGCCCTTATGAGGAAAAAGAAAGTATGTAAACAACAATATCAAAATGAATGCATAAGTGCAACGTAAAGGCCGCCATCCGGTGGAATCAACATTAGACACTACACACGCGGCCACTATTGACAAGGGTCTGTATGGTTCTGTCATTGTTCCATCCCTAAAACTGACGCCTACGTAAGGTTAACTTTTCATATAGAGCAAACTCCCATTGCGTAGAGGGTCCAAGAAGGCACTACCCAGAATTAGCATTAGCGCGGGTGGCGTTGGGGACGAGTGATCATTCCAATAGGAAGGACCTAAAATCGATAAGGTGCGTCTACTGGTAAAGGCACAGTATGGTCAAACCCTTAATCAATGTATGCACCTCAGTTTGGGTATAAAAAGTCATATCAGGGACATGAACGGATGTCGGAAAGCAGCAGTTGTGCGTGTTGACGCAATACGCTCCATACGTCCACGGCAGAACCACTTTCCAGACGGTGTTCATCCGTACCAGGTAGATGTCACTGGAGATATAATGGAGAGTGTTCCATACGAATGGGATGGAGTTTTTGGCGGTTGGTATATTTGTGGTGAACCCTCAAATACCGAATCAAGGAGACGTCCGAATCAAGGAGAGCGCCATGCACAGAATGCCAGGCCACTGTCCAAGTAACCGTGGGAAGATAGTTTTCACTCGGATTTCGGGAATGACCTTGCAAGCGCTCACTCAGCAGTTTGATGTTAATGAAACCATAAAATAAATGGCTCTGAGTACTATGGGACTTAACATATGTGGTCATCAGTCCCCCTAGAACTTAGAACTACTTAAACTTAACTAACCTCTGGACATCACACACATCCGTGCCCGAGGAAAGGATTCGAACCGGCGACCGTAGCGGGCGCGCGGTTCCAGACTGAAACGCTTAGAACCGCTCGGCTACACCGGCAGGCTAATGTAACCACAAAAATCTCGTTAAGATTATATAGTGTTGAGGAAATATGCGCCACTGAAATTAGTGGTTCCCGTGAGGCTGCACTGGTAGCGAGTGTAGACACCTCCATCATCGTGGCACCATATAAAGCAGCTGCTCTGACCTGGACATTGATCATTATTAGACTGACAATTGTGGAGCATATCATATTGCACTTTGATGATCTTGCCCCACTGGCAAAGTAACCGCCTGTAAACTGCATGATATCGGCTTCAGCATCGAGACGACTGTAGCCACATTGGGTTTTCTGGACGCCAGATAGACGTTAACATAACCGATCCCCAGGATGTTCATGTTCAAAGACCACACCCAGCTGCTGCAGATTTCACTCCTTCTAAGATGCGGCTGTAGGTAAGGGGCACCAGCCATTGACTGTTGCGTAAAGATGACTCCCAAACACGTGCTTGATTTTGGAGGGGCTATCAGGTCAAGCTCACTTCCTGAAAATATTTGTGGCATATCCTACTGAAAGTGTGGGCTAAGTCCGCCGACATCAAAGCCCCATGCATGCAACATGCCTCTGCCAGTGCGATGACATCACGGTAATCACCGAACGCCATGATGATGTTGTTGTTACAACCGAGACAAGTGTGATCTGTAAATCTGACTTGGAACAGGACACTCTGAATACAGGCACCCGAAATCATTATAAAGAATTTGCAAACGCTGTGGACTAGCAAAAGAGACCAGTAACGGTCACCTCCTCTTCCAGCAGTCGGCTTGGGGACCAACATAAGGAAGCTGTCAACAAAGGCAGGTGGCATCTGCACTACAGGGGTCATTATTTCTTCGTACATCAAAACCCATTGGGGGATCCCCACGTCATGGAATCTACGATAAATATCGGGAGACGAACTGTCCCTGGTGATTTGTAGGTCTCCCCATAGGGGAAGGCGTCGGCGACGTCCTCCGCCTTTATGGGCTCTTTGAGTGTCGCTGCTGTCTCTCCGTCGAGGGCCCGAGGAACCTTCGGAGCATTCTCGTCTTCTGCAGTGCAGAACTGCCGGTAATGACCCAAGAAGACGTTGGCGATATCCTTTCGGGCTGTCAAGCGCAAGACATCCATCTTATCCACGAAGGGGATCAACGCAATACGACATCTGCGACGTTCACCGCTCTTGCAGTGTCAGTCCTAACTACGCGTGTACACAAGTGTGCCCTTGAGATGACTTCCTGTAAGAGTATTTTTCTTCGCTTGCAATCACTGAACCTCAGCTTGACATCGTGGCGAAGCCGGTTGGGCGTATATCTCACGTAATGGTATAAAATGATATTCAATGATGTGCTGTTCCCAACACATAGCCTCTTGACTATGGCAGAGCAGGTTTTATGCAATCGATTCGCCATTGGATTGTGAAAGGATACGCTAGATGTCCCTCTCATAGTTTCTCCACGTCTCCTCTAACTTCTACCAACGCTCCACACCCTGTAGGAGGACGATATTTACCTTCCGTGAGCTCCTGCCCCACCACGCCCTCTGTCTTAGGAAGGAGAGGGTGCAGAGGTAGGCATCATCAATGGTAATGGCCAACGGCCATATCTCAGTGTCAAGCGTCTCCATTGTAAATCCCTGGTAGACGTAGAGTGACTGAATTTCCAGTAAAGTATGTTTATACCCAAAATGTTTGGTACATCCACTTTAAAATTAATGGAACTCTTTAGTTCTAAAAAGGAAGGGAACATAATTTCTCGTTATGAAATGGCTTGAGGTGACTGATGTGCTTCCGGTGCCTCGTAAATACAAGTCCTTTTGTACGCTATTACTACTCGCAGAATGCTGGCCAAGTATCGTCTTCCTATTACTCAGTACTGATGCTTTCGAAGTCTGCGACCGAAGTGGGCCCAACCAGCAATGGGCGGCTGTTTAAACAGTGTTGACAGGGGGCGCAGAACTCTGTCCTCCTGAAGGTGTGGCACTGCCAGCTATTTGGCTGCCATGCAAGTCAACGACTTCTTGATACCGTTTGGCGATGATGAAGATTGTGGCATGCGTTGAATAAGAGAGCCAATTCCTAGCATAAAACGTCCAATGGTCTCTCTTCTTGGCTATACTGGAGGGGGCATTCACATTCTTGATTGTGACGTCCAGATATGTGATAGAAAGTCCTCATGCAGATGGAATCACCACATCGATCATGTTGCCTTGCTTCACGAGGATGGTCATACCATTGCCGTTGTCCATGCAAGGAGCCTAATGAAAGACATATCTATAAATAGAAACTCTCCGAGGCACACTTCCTGTATGAATTCAACATTGAGATTCACCATCTGAAGCATGTCACGAAACATATGCAGTTGACCACTGAAGTGATGATATTGAGGCTTGTGACGCCTTCCTGGCTCAGGAAGGTTGTATCGTTGGTACCCATGTGGAGGGATGGAAGTGTGAGACCTGAAGATGGCCCTGCTGTCAACAGTGGGCTCCCTACCATATCCACTGGCATTCAACAGCACTGAAGAATTTGATATCGCTTTGGTATGGTCGTATATGTCACGTCCTCAACATCGTCAGCTCACACAGTCAAGCTATTCCAGTGATCTACCCGTTGAATTAAAAACTAGGCTGAAAGCTGTAGCACGTCCAAGAGCGTAGACATCAAAAGTGTCTGCTGTTCATTATCCAGAAGTGTCCTGCTAATCTGCTGCCAACTAAAGCTCATTAGGGGAAATAATGACCATATCTTCCAGCTGGGTGTGGTCGCCCCCATTGGGATCTTCTTCCTGTGGGGACATCATATGAAGGTATTAGGAGGAGCTCATCTGTGTTTATTCTGTCACTCAGGAGTCTGTTATCTAGGGATATGAGCGTCAGTATCTGACGACTACTGGGGGTCTTTGCCATTGGGGACAAAGCGTCGGTTCTCACTGGTGCTGGGATCACTCGGACGGTGCTGAGTGTCCATCAGTAGTGACCTGCCATAGCATAGAGAGATTCGCAGGTTCAATTGGAGACAACACTTCCGTCGATAGTAGATGATCGAATGGTACATCAGTGGCGGCACTGTCAGTTCGGACGACACCGTCTGTTCTCTTGGAGGCAATTGTGTGATAGAGATGTTGCATACAGCTTGATATGAGATGTCCCACATGCCTGCATCCTGAACATGTCTTTGGCTGATCATCGTAAATTACAATGACATGGCATCGCCAACGTTCAAATAGGACAGGACATGTTTAGTAAGGTCTATGTGCATCCCAATGAGAATTGGGTGTGTGATTTTCTGCAGTATGGTTTATCACAGTGCCATAGGCTATGAACACTGCGATCGCCATCTCTGTTGGCACCTCAAACGTCAGCTTGAACGTACAGATGATCCTGTGGCCAAGACTTGCGTGTTCTTCTTGCATGGTGTCTATATGTCCAGCGAAATGACCGAATTAAAGATCTTACTGAGGGTTGTTTCACAAGCCGCGTTGCTCAACAGTTTAACGTAAAGCACGCTTCTGACGATGGAGTGGAGAATCCCCAACATTTGATGATAATCTACACGAATGTCATCTGGTGAAAACCGTTCAATTTTAAGGCGCACATATACGGTAGTAAAACTGAACTTCGATTTCGATTCCCATTACGAAAATGTCATGGTGTGTCGGAGGAAGTAAGTTGCATGGAGACGACTTTAATCCACAAAAACACGGCATGTGCACTATGTGATAAGACGTGTAAAAAAGATGTTTCTTCCACTCCACTGCCGAAGGCAGGCTGATAATATGAAGTACGAGAAACATATTCGCATTTGTGTATACGACTAAATTTTAACTCACTTTGCTTATAAAACCATGAAAATTCATGTCAGGCCAGAACTCGAAACTGTATCTTCCACCTGATGCGAGTGGTTGCCTAGATCGCCTCGGCCGTCCGAGTATGTTCCTCAAACCAACCCAAATTTCCATATTTCACTGCTTTTCTCTACATCCTATACTCCTACGCAGGAACAGCATGCCTGAAAGGCACATCAAAGAATATTGGAGCAAAACAGGCACAGAAATTTCGTATTTCATGCCTAATAACTGGTTTTCGACTCTAATGAAACGTCTTTTCCTGTATAAGACTCGTAGTATCTGCGCGATTATACGACATAGAAGAAACGGTGACGTATGGAAGGTTGAGTCGGTCTGTGGAGCGTGCTCGTGTGGCCTATGTCATCAAGGCCACCGCTTGCATCAAGCGGAAGGCCCGAATTCGAGCCCAGGCCCAGCTTAAATTTTCATTATCGGAAGTGCATAGTGCAACCAAAGATTAGTCATATTGTAAGTAGGCTGCTTAGGTCTTAATGTTGGTAACATAACCTAGCGCTCTGTATGAAATTCACTGGATGTGCTGTGTGCAGTATGTGGCTGGTGGGCATTGTTGGAATTTGCTATTCTCGTGTTGGGCAGTTGGCTGTTAACAGCGCGTAGCGTTGCGCAGTTGGAGGTGAGCCATTCTTTTGTAGGGATTATTAAAGGTCAGGTTGCGTTGCGCTAAAAATATTGTGTGTCAGTTTAGTGTTGTTCAGAATAGGTAATGAGCGAAATGTCTGAGTACGTTCAGTTCTGCTCAGCTGTTTGAAAATCAAATAATGTAAGAGGCTTATCAGCACAGTAATTCATTATATTTTCTATGGGGACGTTACAATAATCTCAAACGCGGATATGATTCTCATATTTCATGCGGCTGTCTATCAGTACAAAGGACAGTACAGGTTCCATCTGAATAACACAGACACTGCAATGTAGTATGTTCAAAAGAAGCCCAGTTTGGTTGGTCGCTATAATTAGATCCATATACCTTTGTCGACAGGGTTCTCAGGAAAGCATCGTTGAAATAGGATCTTGGAAGAACAACCATGCTCTCTATTTAGATAATAATAATAATTTATGCTGTGTGAAAGTATCTAAATTTGACGACGTTCAGCAATTTATGTGTCTCAAATCTATTCTAGTTTTCCAACCAGGGGAAGGATAATATGGTTTAACGTGGAACCCAAGCCACGTCTCGTTCCTTATGACTCCACAGATAGTTTAGAGGAGAAAGCTGGATTAAAGCGAGACTATGGATTCCCGTGGTTCTATCGGTGTACGATCCTGAAACTTCTAGGAATTTTTTAACATTAGACCACCAACTCCGACACCTTTTAGATGGATTCGGTGTAAACAATATGGTATTGTCTGCCGCCACACACTTGGCAGCGATATAAGAGCGGTATTGGTAGAAGTTTCTTTGAGAGCTCCAGATTAAGAACAGAGAAATCATCTCGAAACATTTCGTTTAATTTATTATGCAAGTCGCGAGAACTCACTGACTATTATAATGAGGGTGGGCGAATGTTCGTAGGACGAATGTAGGATGTACGAATATACGATCGTTACCATCACTCTGTATCAACCACGCTGTCGCTCGGTTAACACTTCCATGTTCGTTTCTCTCTTCGTTACTTCACGTCAATCTCTCTCCCACTCGCCTTAGCATATATTTATTTTTACCTGTAAATTACTTTTCATCAGCTACCCAGGCGAAGTCTTCCAGATTTGTTCTTGCATTCATTACTTCCTTAGGCTACTATTATCTTACTGACTCCCTTACTTGTTACAATTATTGGTATCTTCTTTCAACCATTTTAACATTTGTTTACAGTTAGACAGTAATCTGCTTTCCTCAATTATATTTTCTCGCTCCGTGTATGTTTACTGCTTCTCTTCACTATTATTTTTTTATTAATGTATTTTTGTCTTCTTAAGTAGTTCAGTTGTAAAGTGTGGTGTTAGGTTTTGAAGTGTGTGAAAGAGGAGTAAATGTTAGTAATGTGCTGTAGATTATAATGACTATAATCATAACTGTGAAACATGGCCTTTAGTTGCTCTTGCAAACAGTTACTAATAAAAAATGTCGTGTCTGATGATTCAAGAATATTTTGTGAAATTATCAGTGGTACTCTATTTGCGTGCTTTAAATCTATGTTCCTTCTAAGACGAAAATGTGTCTTTATTATTACAATTTAAAGTTCTTTCTCCTTCGATCAGCAGTTTTCCTACAATGTAGCTCTAATCAGCCAAACGTGGTGCACCTTGACCCTAGACAACTCCTTGGGATAATGTCAGGCCTGAACAGAGGGAACAGTTTTGAAACGTGAATATAAAGTCACTACTTGAGATAGGCATTGTATATTGCAAGATGAAGATACGTTTTCCATTTATTTTGTATAGCACGCCTCGTGACTACTATTGGGTTTGTAGGTTACAAATTGACCAGTCCATGTCGATTTAAGTAATGAGAGGTAGTAGAGGAGATGAAGTTTTGTGACCAATTAAACATGTGTGCTGAATTCGGGATCGAAGCCGGTGTCCGAGTCTCGCGGGTAAAGCGTTGCTATGTACACTAGTGTCCTAACTTTAAGCTTAATGATGAAAACACGAAAATATAAAGAGAGGGGGTGAAGAATAACCCATCATCACCGTAAATAATTATTTGCAGACCATACATGTTCGCTCTGCACAGAAATGTTGTTCTCCATGCTGTGTAAACACAAATAGTGCATGAGACCACTCATGTCTCAGACTTGTTCGTCCGTTCATATAGACAAGGCTTACCAACCAATGATCTTCTTCAGTGCGGATGCACTAGTATTGCTCAAACTCTTACGGGAATCTGTAGATTGAATGCCGCGAGTAATGAGTATAATGGGCAGAGGCACTACAAATGTAGTGTGTGGACAGTAAGTTGTAAATGTGTGCCTCGACGGGGCAGAACCACTTCGAGCGCCGAGCGGGGAGGTTCTTGTTTATTTCACTTGCCGCAGCGTTTCTTGTGTGAAGTTTTCCTCGTTACTGTTGTTCTGTCAGCCGAGTGAGTCGTGACGCCTCCGCTCCTTCTTGCTGTCAGTTTGGGTTCGTCTCCTTGCACCAGTGTCGGCCGCTCCGTAATGGCTACCATGGTTTCCATGTTGTTGTTGTTGTGGTCTTCAGTCCTGAGACTGGTTTGCTTCATGCTACTCTATCCTGTGCAAGCTTCTTCATCTCCCAGTACCTACTGCACCTTACATCCTTCTGAATCTGCATAGCGTATTCATCTCTTGGTCTCCCTCTACGGTTTTTACCCTCCACGCTGCCCTCCAATACTAAATTGGGGATCCCTTGATGGCTCAGAACATGTCCTACCAACCGATCCCTTCTTCTAGTCAAATTGTGCCACAAACTCCTCTTCTCCCCAATTCTATTCAATACTTCCTCATTAGTTATGTGATCTACCCATCTAATCTTCAGCATTCTTCTGTAACATCACATTTCGAAAGCTTCTATTCTCTTCTTGTCCAAACTATTTATCGTCCATGTTTCACTTCCATACATGGCTACACTACATACAAATACTTTCAGAAACGATTTCCTGACGCTTAAATCAATGCTCGATGTGAACAAATTTCTCCTCTTCAGAAACGACTTCCTTGCTATTCCCAGTCTACATTTTATATCCTCTCTACTTCGACCATCATCCGTTATTTTGCTCCCCAAATAGCAAAACTCCTTTACTACTTTAAGTGCCTCATTTCCTAATCTAATTCCCTCAGCATCACCCGACGTAATTCGACTACATTCCATTATCGTTGTTTTGCTTTTGTTGATGTTCATCTGATACTCTCCTTTCAAGACACTATCCATTCCGCTCAACTGCTCTTCCAAGTCCTTTACAGTCCCTGCAGAATTACAGTGTATCGGCGAACCTTAACGCTTTTATTTCTTCTCCATGGATTTTAATTCCTACTCCGAACTTTTCATTTGTTTCCTTTACTGCTTGCTCAATATACAGATTAAATAGCATTGGGGAGAGGCTACAACCCTGCCTCACACCCTTCCCAACCGCAGCTCCCCTTTCATGACCCTCGACTATTATAACTGCCATCTGGTTTCTGTACAAATCGTAAATAGCCTTCGCTCCCTGTATTTTACCCCTGCCACCTTCAGAATTACAAAGAGAGTATTCCAGTCAACATTTTCAAAAGCGTTCTCTAAGTCTACAAATGCTAGAAACGTAGGTATGCCTTTTCTTAATCTCTCTTCTAAAACAAATCGTAGGGTGAGTATTGCCTCATGTGTTCCAACATTTCTACTGATCTTCCCCGAGGTCGGCTTCTATCACATTTTCCATTCGTCTGTAATGAATTCGCGTTAGTATTTTGCAGCTGTGGCTTATTTTCACATCTGTCAACACCTGCTTTCTTTGGGATTGGAATTATTATATTCTTCTTGAAGTCTGAGGGTATTTCGGCTGTCTCATACATGTTCCTCACCAGATGGTGGAGTTTTGTCAGGACTGGTTCTCCCAAGGCTGTCAGTAGTTCTAATGGAATGTTGTCTACTCCCCGGTGCCTTGTTTCGACTTACGACTTTCAGTGCTCTATTAAACTCTTCACGTAGTATCATATCTCAAATTTCATCTTCATCTACATCCTCTTCCATTTCCATAATATTGTCCTTAAGAACATCGCCCCTGTATAGACTATATACCCTTTCCACCTTTCTGCTTTCCCTTCTTTGTTTAGAACTGGGTTTCCATCTGAGCTCTTGACATTCATGCACGTGGTTCTCTTTTCTCCAAACGTCTCTCTAATTTTCCTGTAGGCCGTATCTATCTCACCCCTCGTGAGATAAGCCACTACCTCCTTACTTTTGTCCTATAGCCATACTGCTTAGCCACTTTCCACTTCCCGTCGATCTCAGTTTTTAGACGTTTGTATTCTTTTTTGCCTGCTTCTTTTACTGCATTTTTCTATTTTCTCCTTTCATCAATTAAATTCAGTATCTCTTCTGTTACCCAAGGCTTTCTACTAGCCCTCGTCTTTTTACCTACTTGATCATCTGCTGCCTTCACTATTTCATCCTCCAAAGCTACCCATTCTTCTTCTACTGTACTTTTTATCCCATTCCTGTTAGTTGTTCCCTCATGCTCTCCCAGAAATTCTGTACTACCTCTGGTTCTTTCAGTTTATCCAGGTCCCATCTCCTTAAATTCCCACCTTTTTGCGGTTTCTTCAGTTTTAATCTACAATTCACAACCAACAGATTGTGGTCAGAGTCCACATCTGCCCCTGGAAATGTCTTACAATTTAAAACCTGGTCCCTAAATCTCTGTCTTACCATTATATAATCTATCTGAAACCTTCGAGTATCTCCAGGGTTCGTCCATGTATACAACCTTCTTTCATGATTCTTGAACCAAGTGTTAGCTATGATTAAGTTATGCTCTGTGCAAAATTCTACCAGGTGGCTTCCTCTTTCCTTTCTTTGCCCTAATCAATATTCACCTACTACGTTTCCTTCTCTTCTTTTTCCTACTGTTGAATTCCAGTCACCCATGCCTATTAAATTTTCGTCTCACTCACTACCTGAATAATTTCTTTTGTCTCATCATGCATATCATCAATTTCTTCATCATCTGCAGAGCTAGTTGGCATATAAACTTATACTACTGTAGTAGGTGTGGGCTTCGTGTCTATCTTGGCCATAATAATGCGTTCACTATGCTGTTGGTAGTAGCTTACCCGCACTCCAATTTTTTTATCCATTATTAAACCTACTCCTGCATTACCCCTATTTGATTTTGTGTTTATAACCCTGCATTCACCTGAACAAAAGTCTTGTTCCTCCTGCCACCGAACTTCGCTAATTCCCACTATATCTAACTTTAACATATCCATTTCCCTTTTTAAATTTTCTAACCTACCTGCCCGATTAAGGGATCTGACATTCCACGCTCCAATCCGCAGAACGCCAGTTTTGTTTCTCCTGATATCGACGTCCTCTTGAGTAGTCCCCGCCAGGAGATCCGAATGGGGGACTATTTTACCTCTGGAATATTTTACCCAAGAGGATGCCATCATCATTTAAACATACAGTAAAGCTGCATGCTCTCGGGAAAATTTACAGCTGTAGTTTCTCCTTGCTTTCAGCCATTCGCAGTACCACAACAGCAAGGCCGTTTTGGTTAGCGTTACAAGGCCAGTTCAGGCAATCATCCAGACTGTTGCCCCTGCAACTACTGAAAAGGCTGCTGTCCCTCTTCAGGAACCACACGTTTGTCTGGCCTCTCAACAGAGACCCCTCCGTTGTGGTTGCACCTACGGTACGGCTATCTGTATCGTTGAGGCACGCAAGTCTCCCCACCAACGGCTGTATATTCTACGAAAAGGTACTGCGAGTTTCACTTTCGATAAAACAACGCGAGATTTGCAGCCCGGGTCCACGATTGGCTTGTCGATACAATTCGTGTGAACTCTGATTTTGACGCAGACGAGTACGTATTTTACGTGAAATTTATGGATCTCATTCACGTTGAAAGGTCATTGTCGCGACATGATTCTCAAGTCCCGTTCAAGTATCGCGATAATTCCATTGTTACGGTGTCACTCGCAGATGCTGAAATTGACTATACTAATATTCGAGTGTTCAACCTCCCGCCGGAGGTTGATTACAACTTTCTAAAGGTGAAACCATCCGTCGTGATCGTTGGTCTGCTCAACACAGATTACGGTATTATAGTGGAATACGTTCCTTGAAAATGCATGTTAAACCCTATATTCCATCACATTTACTAGTGTGTGGTTATCGCGTTCGTGTCATG
The DNA here is from genome assembly GCF_023864275.1 of Schistocerca cancellata. Taxonomy (NCBI): domain Eukaryota; kingdom Metazoa; phylum Arthropoda; class Insecta; order Orthoptera; family Acrididae; genus Schistocerca; species Schistocerca cancellata. The sequence continues at coordinate 311,677,326 of NC_064628.1, read as the reverse complement.
AATACTGGTCATGAGGGAACCTGTTTCCTATGTAATGAAAGTGGATACGTTCGGTGTAATTGCCCGCGGAGGGCTTTTGTATTAAAGCCATCGTTAATGCAGCGTTGCAAATTGAGGGTTGCTGACCTTGTTCCTTCCACTCTGCTTCAACATAAAAGTTTTCTGGGTTTGGTACCGCGTCATAATGTAAAAACTACTGCTTCTGGAGAAAAAAACCAACGTTTCGGCGACGATTGCAGCGGCGTTCTTCTGGGTCTAACGGTGTGTTCTAGCTATGCATTGTCCTTTTTATTTTGTTGTTAATGTTCACTGCGCGTGCCATTACGTCATAAATTTTAAAAAGGTAGTTAGTTTCATTCGTCACTTAAGGAAGAAGCAGAGGGAACTTTATTTTGCCAGGATATTGCGGTGGAGGGAGAGCATGACCTCTGTTGTGTATTATCTCTTGTGTTATGTACCATGATTAGTGGTCACCGTCGAATGAGGAGTTTGCTGCTGTTTACCAACTGCTGGACGTCGGCCGCGCGGCGGCAGTTACTCGCCGGTAGCGCTCGTGCCTCGTGTTGACAGTGCGGTTTGTTGGGCTCTGATTGCTGGCAGCCAAGATGGAGCAAGCCTGAGTCCATCCTCCCTGTTCATGTTGTTACGGTGTTTAAGTATTTCGATGGCCTCTCTCATTTTGCGTTTCGTCATAATTGGCTGCTTGTCCAACACACAGGCTTCGCTGAATTCTATTTCTTTTCCGCAGTCTTGGTGATGATCTGCCACTGCGGATTTGTTGTGTTGCCCTAGACGGATATAACGCTCGTGTTCCCGAATGCTTCAGATCATAACGAACGAAAAGTCAATTCTGATAATCGTTTAACTGAATTTCCGCCTTTACCTCCGCGACAGGTTCAGAATCCTATTGGCCCCAGGGTGGAAGCCGTAACACTGACAAACAAGCGACGTCGCACTCAAGATGTTGAGGGTGAGGATTTGGCTGTGCTTCTGCCCAAACCTCCTCCACATCGATTGTTTCCCCTTCTCCTCTCGATGCTGCGTTACCTCCCATCCCTGGTACGGTGAGTGTCGAAGAAGTAATCTCCAGTATCCCTCCCGCTCGCGAAGTGACCTCCTGAGCTGCCTGTGTGTGGAGGGGAGCGGAGTCCCCCACCCCCCACCCCATCTTCTTTGTGTGCTCCGGTACAGTATGAGACAACGCAAAGTCCTCCTGCTCCTTCGTATTCAGACGCCGACTGTTTCCCGAATTTTCCGCTTACACCAACTATTCAGGAGAATAAAACTAGCAACCAAGTATCACTTGTTGTATGGGTAGTTGCACAAAATGAGTTTGTGACTGGATCTGCAGTACGTGACCCTTGTTCTGAAGGGCAGGAGGCTCTGCCTACAATCCCTCCGACAGTTGCATCTCAAACGTTGCCATGCCACGTTGCCGACGGAAATTGCATATACAACTAGACCGTGCGGTGACACGTAAGAAATCTAAGAAGAAAGGTTGTGATGATGGTGGTTCTGGTCCCCCGATATCTGATTCATCTGTGGACCCCGCAGTGTACCTTGACGCTAAGTTGTCAACCTAATTTTGCTCAGTACGTTCCGTACATCCCTGTATAGCTCTGATCAATGACTCAAGCCCACATGTTCCTTTCCTTAAATGTTAATCGTGTGGAATCAGAACTGCGGTTGTCTTCGCTGCGTCAGCTCATTTATGATTCATGTGCGGACATAATCTTCTTACACAAGGTGTTATTTCGTAATTTCTCGTTGCCTGGTTTTCTTATGATCTTTAATGTAGCACCCGAATATTCTACGGGGACCGCCGTGTTCTTTTGCGAAGGCATTTCTACTGGTGAGGTGGAAATGTTGGATCCTGGCAGGGGTATTTGTTGTCAACTTTTTAATCTTACCATGGTTCTTTCATATGCCCCTTCTGGCATTGTTCGCGCAGTGGATCGTTTGCGTTTTTATAAGGACGATATTGTTTATCTGTTGTTTAAGAGCCCTCTGGGTATTCTATTGATGTTGGTTTTAACTGTGTATTGCGTTCTGCCGATCAATCTACAAACTTTAATTTCTGTTGCGAATTACCTGTATTGGTCCGCTCCTTACGCCTAAAAGACGTCTGGATATGTAAATACCCAACTTTAGTTAAATTTACCCACTTTACTGCGACTTCTAGCAGCAGGTTACATTTTACTTATCAGACTACCTGACGGATAGTATTCTTAATGTTGAAGTCATCCCGGATTCCTTGCGGATCACTGTGCTGCGGCCACAACTCTCAATCCTGAACAGCAGCCAGTCAAATTGTTTCGCCCTCCGTGGACGCTAAACGTCGCTCACCTATCGGGAGGACGACGGTTCAATCGCACGCCCGGCCATCCTGTTTTAGGTTTTCCGTGATTTCCTTAAATCGCTTGAGGCAGATGCTGGGATGGTCCTTTGGAAGGGCACGGTCAACTTCCTTCCACACCCTTCGCTAATCTGATGAGACCGATAACCTCGCAGTCTGGTCTCCTTCCCCAAATCAACCCAATCCCTCGCTCACCTAGCTGACCTCTCTCTCGATGACATGATGCGAGTCGTGTGGGAAATTCTCTTCCACCTTTTACTAGTGGACACAGCTAGCAAAACTGAGGCTCAGGCAAACTTTGATACGTTTCTGTGCTGCCAAGGCACGAGACTTTTGTATAAGTTATGAATATTACTATTTCATTCTGCGTGAACATTATGCTGCTTCGGATCACGCCCCTCTGCGAATTGTGGATGTTAGGCGTGTAAAGGCAAACTTTTTAACCTTGAAGAGAATACAAATGGAAGGTTTGAAAATCCGATAGAAGCTGCGTTCATTGGTGACGGAAGAACTGACTTCCTTATATCATTTGCTTCGGCATCAGAGCCGTCGGTAACACGCTTGTATTCATTATCTCGCGACAAATGGTGGACGTATCGTAATGGCGCAATCTGATGTAGTGCGTATCTTACATCATTACTACGTAGACATCTGTTATATCGATGAGTCCAATGAAGCCTTTTACAACCTACTTATCAGCATCTTGGATACGACAATTACACCTGAACATAATGAAACGCTCTTAGCTGCCTTTCAGCCTGAGGAAGTTTACAAAATTTTCGTGGGATCCCTTTCTTAAAAGCCCCCGGATCTAGATGGATTTCCAAAGGAATTTTACGTGCGCTTTTTGCCGTTGTTGGGTGCTACCTTTACCTCTCTTTTGAATGAAGTGTTACAGGATATAATAGTGCCGACCTCATTCAAAGTATGAGAAATTGTTTTAATCGCGAAACGCACTGTATCGCCTGACCCTGATAACTTTCGCCCGATTACTTTGTTAAACTTTGATTATAAGACTGTGGCGAGGGCAGTTAATAGTAGGATGTCGGCTCTGATGGAGATGGTTGTTGCAAAACATCAAAGCTGCGTATCTGGTCGTACCATTCTTACCCCTATAGTCGATAGTCGTGACTTGGTTTCGGTTGCTGATGTAACGTCCGTCCCTTGTGCCCTTGCTTTTCTAGACTTCGATAAGGCATTTGATAGTGTTAATCACGAGTTTCTGCTTTTGATTGTGGAGGCAGTTGGTTTCACTGTTGACACATGGCACATGGCGAGTACTCTCAAATCTTTTTACGGGTATTTCGGCTTTGGGGGTTGTTAATGGCCAACTGACGGCTTCAATAAATATCCTTAGGGCAGTGCCTCAAGGAATCCCGCTGTCAAAGACTTCGTTTGTGTTGTATCTGGAGCCCCTGCTTCGGAATCTAGCATCCCAGCTGACAGATTAGACGCTTTCCGGCGGGACTATAGCTTTTCGTGCATACGCGGATGACGTGACTCTTCTACTTCGCAATCCTGCTGATATACCTCGACTGAAGGCTGTAATCGATGGTTTTTGTCGGCGTTTACGTGGAAAACGTAATGAAGGTTGCGATGCCACTACCCGAATTTATTGTTATATTACTAGACCATGCGGCATCGGACTTCCGGAAAGCGGCTCTCGCATATAATAGGTTTGAATTGACACCCTATGGTGATCCAACTACTACACGGAATTTTTGGAATAAATAATGATAATTGCACGTAACGAACTGATTTTTATGTCCATATTTGATTATTAGTAGCACTGATAATCTCTTTGAAGTGACTGAACAGTGAGCACTTAATTCTGTAAGTTTGATATTGCCTAGCAGGAGGACATTATTCATTTAAAACAATACCACAGCCTGAAATCGTTTCACAATGCATAAAAACACCTGATAAACACTTGAACTTGTTTTAGGTTAATGTAAACTACACAAATTTTAATTACTGATTTAATGTTATTGAGCTTGCATTGTGCTGAAGGCACAATGTTTACTGTGGTGGCAGCAATGTCCTTGAACGCTTAATTAAAGAACAATATAGACCTGCTTGCCAATATAGTAACTGAAAACACTAGCTGAAGGCACAATTTTTACTGTGGTGGCAGCAATGTCCTTGAACGCTTAATTGAAGAACAATATAGATCCGCTTGTCAATATAGTTGCTGAAAACACTAACTGAGAATTACGTTGCTCTGACGGAACCGAGTAATTTTTGACTATGGCAATATACTGAAAACCACCACATAGAGCTGGATAGTAATTAAGGTGGCACTGTACCTGGCATCTTCCATCCGTTGCATGAAGCGGCGTCTGCTGGCAATTTCGGCGTTAATTCCGACTATTTTCTCTTGTAATATAGCTACGCCGATACTCACGCACCATAAATTTTCACTGATGTTGTAGCACATAGAAATCACTGGATATGGGGTAATTATTAGCTATTTCCTTTAAATAATTGATTACACTCGGGGAATGCAATTTATACCACAAAATTATTATTGCCTCCAAACTTTACACACTGTAGAGAACTTGGTTTGACTTTTACACAAATTGATTCACAAAATATAAATGTACTGGCAATGGCGTCGATATAACACCCACTGTTCATAATAATAACTTCTAGTTCGTTGCTACCGAAGTAAGCTCACCAATGGACCTCATCAGTTATTGAGATCACAATACGCCGTTGGATGTGGCTACTGGTCCCTTCACACCTCGCCGCTGGCACAAGCAACTCGTCGCAATTAACACATCATCGCACCATGCAGTGCCATGTACCTTAAAGTGGGAAACCGTACTTTTTTGCCGCTAACATCCCATCTCCGTAGAAATACCGCGTCTTACAAGCCTTAGTGTCCATTTAGCTTGTAGCCATACGATAAACGAAGTCCACACCTGTTTTCAGCTCACTTCTAAATGGTCTGCTAGGAACGTTACCGTAGCACACACCGGCAGTCACTTTTACGCCACTTAATACTTGTTCTGCCTGAGAGAAACGCCTACTTAATTCTACCGCCAATATTACGCGCCAACCTGTACACTGTTCTCATTCTCGGGGATTCCCCCCACACCTAAACATTATTTAACATTACGCCAAGTTCTCTATTTACAAATAGACATACCACAGCATTACAATATTCAATTACAGTCATTTTCAAATATTAAAGTAATATTAAATTTATATTTTTACTACACGTAACAATATTATTTAGTTTAATTCTTTTGTTACTTCACTGTCAGAGTGCAGCACAAGCCAGACACTGTCTCCCACATAGCGTTCTTTAATTTAGCTGCCACCAGGCAGAAGCACTTCCGCTTTGCCTTCGATTCTGAACCACACATGGCATAAGCGTCCATTTTCTGTACCGTTGCGCCTTGACTATGCCTGGCATTCACCAGATGGACGTTGTCAAATTACAAGGTAAATGCAAGCTTCTTCCTTTGCGAGGTTTTGATGACGCATTGTTCGATGGGCTACTGCGGTGGATCGGCATACGTCTCTCGGTATCATCATTAATCGTTGTCCACTGGAAATGGCGGCGCTCAACTGGAAGCCTGTTACGGAAAAAATTCAGGGAGCGATACTAGGGCATGAAAGGCGCTCTAGTACTCTGCTCCAAAAAGTCAGAATCCTAGATACATATGTCTTATGCAAAGCTCATTACGTGGCCCAAGTTTATCCGCTTCCCTCCATAATAGCGAAGAAACTACAACAATCGTCTGGTCGTTTCTTAGTGAAAAGACATATTATTTCGCTTGTGGTATGAGGTGAACACGAAGGCTCGCTCCTTTGGGAGGCTGGACCTGACTGATGTACGAAGTAAGTCGCAGATGCTATATGTGTGTCATACTATTTTGACGATGACTCAAGAAACTCACAGATTCACATCTCTTTTAATTCGCTGAGTCCGTCCTGCTAGTCTTGAAACCCCTATTGATGTTGTTTTTCTCATAATTTGTAAGTTAAAACACATTCGTGACTTCTATCTTGCGATGGGCTATTTAGGGGCTGACACCTTTAGGAGACCTGTCCTCACGATGAAATTCCTACAGACTCGTGGGGAAGCGGTCCCTTGCCCGAACCTCATTGAAGGAGAATCACCACACACAACCTGGACGATAGTTTCGTTCAATATCAGTCTTCTGGTTTTGCCGATGCTCGTAGCGTCCTCGCGGTATAAGTTAGTAAATAACTTGATTCCAACGATCGAGCGACTTTTCCATATTGGCATTAGTGACATGGATTTATGTAGTCGTCGTACGTTTACCGATACGATATGACATCTCTTTACTTGTGGAGGTCCTAAGGCAAACTGGTCTTGGATCAGGACACAACTGGTCTTCCTTACTCGATCTTCTGAGACTGCATACACTATAGACGTCATATTGCACCCAGATTCTTGTTTCTTTCCACGGTGAAAAACCCATACTGTTATGTGGCTGCTGGGTCACTTCGTTCATTATGGTCCAGAAGGAGAGGTGGAAGATCACATGAACTTCATGCAGTAAATAATCGCGGCCTATTGGACATGCTTGCGAGTGCCGCGATGTCGAGACCTATTCGCCAACATGTTGAATCCTATTTTCTGTAGGCAAGGTGTTGGTTAATAAAAATTTTCTGATGATAAGTGATTTTCTTCGTTACGTATGTTCCTATGAGATTTGCTTCGGCTTGTCCTCTCGTGGTTTCCCTGTTCGTTTTGTTTTGTGTTTTGACTCATCACTGCTCCAGTTCTATTGTAAAATGTGTATAGCCGAAATATAGATAAACATGAGCGTATACAACCCTTGCAGTTAACTTGGGATTTTTCTTACTTTTGCTATTTCAAATGTAATACCCTTTAGTTTTCCTTCTATTTTTAGAATCTATTACAAACTATAAAAATATATAAAGAACACAAAATAAAAATACAAAAAATTAAAAAATTACTAAAAACCATAAAAAATAATTGTTGATATACATCATGTGAACCTAGTGGAGGTCTGCCGGCTACGTTCTCGGTTTTCTTCCCCTCTCCTTTTATTTATTATTCTTTTATGATAATTAATTTTTTCTCACATTTGTAGCTTATATTGCATGATGATTTGATTATGGCCTACTGAAGTGTCATGATAGTACCGAGTCATTCTAATAAGAAGAAAAAAATGACTTAGTCGGATAGAGCTTGTACCATTTAAGCAGGAGATCCCGTGTTCGAGTCCCGGTCGGGACACAAATTTTCAGTTGCCCCCGTGGATATATATCAACACCTGTAAGCAGATAGTGGTCTCTATTTCAATGAATCTTTCATAGCTCATCTATAAACAGTACATATATCGAACTGTAGAGAACTCTGTGTGCTATAAGGTAATCTTTTATTTACATCAACAGATTTCAAGACGCCTGTGTCAAGAACAGGTTGCTAAGTAAAGAAGTTCATCTTTTATCTATCTGTTTCGTTCGCTAGGTGCTAATTTCATTATTAGTATTTTTCTTGTGGAGAAGCTACATCTGTATATGAATAAGTAGTAGTTTTCTTCATTGACATACATGTTTCTTTTTATTTTATTTGTGAGTAATATTTATTGCGGTTTTGTATCGTCCTTCCTTCACGTCCATAATGCACTAGAACTGTATTTGGCTATCCGGTATAGTTTAGAGTGCCACATTCTCAACATATTAGTGCATATCGTTAATATGCAAGTTGTTCTTGTAGAATGTAAGACAAGTTTTCTATATATCATTGTATAAATGAGAAGTAAATGCCCGGCTTGGTTGTAATATCCTCATTTCATGAATTTTCTGTCTATCCGTAGTCGGTAACTACACGTAACGTACTTATGTACAGACACTAAAGACATACTGCAATGAAACACAGTTTTTAAAGAAACGTCCTTGCAAAAAAATGAAATGTATGTAATGAAATGTGCAACCAGACATCGAGAATAGGACGTTCATAGAAAGTGCTGAACAAGCGCATTTCCATCGCGGTAAGTATGGGGAAGAAAAGACTTCTTTAAAACGATTCGGTAGATGCGTCGAAAATGATATAAAGGCAATTGCTTATGGAAATCAAACCAATAAACTCTTATTTCGCGCAGGAGACATGTTATGTACCATGAAGGTGCTACTAAATAAATTCATATTGCAACAGTAAATGTAGCTTCCATGATTCTAGATCTTTTTGATACAAAATTTAATCTGTAACTAAAGTTTCGTATACCGATACTTTCAATAACCTCGCCAAGTATGTTAATTACACTTCTTCTTTTCCGCAATGCATTCCTTCAGGCCAAGTAAATATTGTGCTTACTACTAAGTTAATGTAACGTTCCGTCTTCGACGGTGACATCACTAACGGAGATAGGCGGAGGAGGATAAAATTCAGTCACCCATCCCGATATTCCACTGAGGCTATATAAAGAATAGATTAGTATCAGCATTCGACTCGTTCAGTGTTCACTGTGACCAAAATGAATGTCTCACTCTTGAATGTTTTAATTCTGTTCATGTTTTGTATCTGCATATCGTTCCTGGCCGGCATGCTTCAATCTTTCATCCACCGTGCTCTGTCCGGCGCCCAAGATAGGTGAACAACGTAGCAGTAAGGCACTTCAGAAAGAGAGAGCTGCATTTTCTTAACACTTTCGTGTAACTGATTTGGCGCTGCAAAGTTGTATAGTAGCCTGAGAAAATGCGGTCTCTTATCATCAATGATTAGATGAAGCAGACGGAGTTGACATAATGTTTATTCGACATGTTGTGCCTCTTATGATAGGTAGTTAACTACATACACTCTATCGTAAACAAAGAAAATTCGTGCCTGCAGCAGTAAATTATAAATTTGATAATCCACTTCGTTTGAGGCTTTGCTACATTCAAAGGCCAGAATCGTAACTTGTATAAGTTTCTTTCGAAATCACTCTGAGATGGGAATTGCCGTAGTTCAAATTTGGTGTGATTCTACGCGCGCAAAACTTTGGATAAGACAGCGATATTTCTCAGGGTTTGCGTAAATTGCTGATGCACCGTTATTACGTGGTATCGGCAATCGGTCTTGCTCATACGTTGAACATGGTTCTGACCTTCGAAGTTTCTACTGATATATGAGGCGCCGCGACCACCAACAGACTACAAGGCTGCAGATGCCAAAACTTGGAATAGTTTTAGCTTCCTCTACACTTGGGAAGCATGGCGCAGTGTTCGACAACTGCCAAAACAGCGCGAGAGACATACACGAAAGATAAAAACATTAGATATCCTACAACAATTCTGGAATAGCGGCGTTATCACTAAATTGAGTGAAGTATCACACACGCTTAGCTGCTGTGCACATGATTTTAAGAAATTCGAGCCGTATAACGCAGAAAAAAGACAACGACGCACCATGTACAGTCTCGACTTGAATTCTCACTCAATTTCCTAATACTGGCTTCCCTGACTCCCCTTCACTGTGACTGTCCTGTTGCACGCTAAGACAAAGCAACGGCGAGGGAAGTGAACAAGTTTTAGTGCCATGTCCACGTAAGCCCACTCAGGGTGGCAGTGAAAACAGCGTCCCAGCGGACGACAATAACCTAGTCCGCTCGAAGTTTGAACGACGGGACCGTTTTGGCAGTGGATAAAGGTTCAAACTTTGCGCTGGAGCTACGGCAGTTGCCGGTCGCGTACATTAGCGGAGTGGAACGGTCCATTAACACCACTTGTAGAACACAGCAGATCTGGCATTGCAACCGACAAGTCACTGTTTGACAATGGCTAAACTTGTGAAGTGTAATCTCAGGATAACCTAAAGGGAAGGTCTTAGATATTCACGTTACAGTAATGAATGATTTCTACAGCGAGCGAATGAAGGCATATCATTCAGAATAACTGTCGGTGGTACCGTATGTTGCTCTTAGTCTACTGGTTGGCTATAATCGTCTGTGCTATTGTGTCTCCAAACATAGATTGGCAAAGTATAGTAAAGCGCTCGCGATGATAATCATCCTTCATATCCATAATTCTGAGACATTCATTTACGTAGGTCTAATTGTAGACATATTTTTAGCTCTGAACGAAATTATCGAGAGCCAAGACGTCGTGCGGTAAACAGGTACAAAGGGTCTTTTAGCCACCCAATGCTTATCTAGAAGTTATATACATATGCACAGCGTTCAGAAAATCAGTGCCCAAACTGAAACGCCCACAAGGAATGTATATTACCGAGCAAACATGTGCCGGAAACGCATTTAGGGCCAGCACAGCGTATCCATATTCTTGGGTGCGATTGAGATTAAGACAATTTCAAATGTTTTTCATGACTTGCAAGATCCTTGAACGTCACCCATTACATCTTGCTCTGGGACCATATGAAAACGAATTGTATTCTGTGAATTTAGAGAAGGAATTGATTGCAACATTTCTAGCCGCTGCCACACACATGCAGAACACGCCGTAAATTATCTGTCAAACACGGGACGTCCTAATACGGCGACAATAGCGCAGCGCTGAAGTCGGTGATGCTCATTTTTAATATTTCTTGTTTCATTGATCGGAAGGAAAGGAGTCGTCATCCTTGTGACAGCTTCGAAGCGGTCCGTCATGAATCCTATCCTGGGACAATCTCTGCATCTCAGAGCAGCCCTCGATCCCTAAAATCTCAATTATTTACTGGATGTATTCCAATCTATTTCTTTCACTATAGTTTTTATCTTCCATAGTTCCTTCCAGTACCATGGAAGTCATTACCAGATGTCTTAACGCAACTCCTGCATCTTAAGCCTTCTTCTTTTCAGTTTTTTCCACATTTTCCTTTCTTCATCGTTTCTTCGGACATCCTGCTCTCCCGACTAGCCGCTGGGCTAGTAATGCACAACTTTAAGTTATCGAATAAATCGTTGCTTCCTTTGCTGATGGCTGATGAAGCTTTCAATTTAATTGTGCAATCAGCACACAAGTAAGTAATCATAATTAAAGTCTGACGTGGCTAAGTCAAATATTTTGGGCGACAAAATTAATTTAATTACACTACACGCAGTAGACGAGATCTGAAATTGCTCTTTGGAGATACTTTTATAAATATTCTGTTGAAACCTCTCACATTTTTATTATTATAGCGGATCTACCTTCTACGTAAATTTAAACATCCTAGCTTTATTTATTCGCCAACTTAATCTATCTTGCTTCCTTAATTTCTAAGACAAAAACCAGAAATTCATGAATTTCAACTAAAATTTTAATTTGTGAGATCCAGAATACTGTTTCTACTAAATTATTATGCAATAGGAATCTAAATATAAATTTTTAAGTTTCTAGCTCTTTTCTGTTGCGCCAATGATTTTTACAAAAAAAACGTCCAAATTTCGAAAATGGTTAAAGTTATTGAACTGATATTCAACACATATTCATTTTGTATTACTCCTGACTTGCTAGAAACGTTTCAGGTTGTTTACTTGATTTTTAAAGTATTGCGCAACATTTATGACATCAGAGCTAGTTACAGCGGACTGGCTGGCATACAATGGAAAGACTGATGTGAATTTTATAAGGCGTGAGTATGCTGCTTCCCTACATCACCCTCTACTTAATTTTTTTGAATGTAAATGAAAAAAAATTAATTACAAAACGGGAAGCAAGATTACAACTTAGCTCCGTATGAATATTAAAATTGAAATATAAACATACAGAAATATTAGAAGAAAACTTATTTCCTACTTCAATTATTTAAATTGCTGGCATGTTCACTGCCTCTTAAGCAACATTATCACTCAAAATTTAAGCAAAATCAATGAAACACTTTGGCATACATATTGCCTTTGACAGACAAACACATAAAAATATGTAAAATTATTAAAATCTTAAATCCATTAAATTGTCTGTAAATATTTTTACATACACAAATTCAAAGAAAACAACAGTTTTTCATGATACATAAACAGATATGTATATCTTAGGAGTCTTTTCTAAACCTGAAAGGAAATTTCACAGATCATGACAATTTCATTTTTACACACGTGGTTGTAGCCGCTTTGGCTGTCGTTCTACACGTCCATTCACAAGGGTAGAGGAGGGGAAGTTACTATGGTGTGCGTCCTTCACGTTCACTCTAAATTACGTGGGGAAAGGGGAGGGGGCACTGTGAGTTGTGTCCAAGTCACTCCACGGTTTCAAGCAGCTACCAGGTTGCCATTATCTGGTTTGTCCTGTAGAAAAAACAAAAAGAGTGCCTCAGACTCTGTTCATTTAAAATGTAAAGGTGGGTCACAACGAAATGGGGATATATATACATTTTACCTTTCAATATGTTGCTGGAACAAAGTTAACAGACCTTTTTCAATTTTACTCTCGCGGTTACTTAACTGTCATAAAATCGGTAAACAAATGGCTCAAAACGCCGTTAGTCACGTACTAGAGAAAATTTATACTCAAGGCATACAATCATGAATCCAATTTAATCTCAATTTATTATTTCTGGGCCAGAACACTGAACCAATGCTCGGTACATTCTTGATACATTTGTATTTTATTTACGTTGCTGACTCATCTTCGATTACCTTATTCTTAGAGATAGTATGAGTATATTTGATTAGTAGTTGTCTTCTCACCTTCTTTGTACATGTGAGTAACTTGTGGTAATAGTACACTTCTGAGTGCTCAAAACACACTGCGTTTAGTTGACTACTAAATCCACTTATTGGTCTTCTGCTGCTGTGTCAGTTCCACATCTGCAATTATGTACTTACTTACTTTGCTAGTGTATGAACTTAAGTAATAGTCACACCATTAAAATTTAAAGCATAGGATAGCAAATTTATTTCGTATCTATAGTGTATTGCAGCTGATCAGTTTGCTCACGTTGCAATCCATTTCCACTTGATTGGATGCTGAAACCACAGGTAGTTTCTCTCGACCTACCACTAAAGTGCATTAAGTATGGACGAGCGTAATGCTAAATTCCTTAAACCCATAGGACACCATGAGCTGCTCTGTCTCATCTAACATAAGGGTACCTATGGTCGCATTCACGCTTCCTACTCATAACCTCAATACATGTAGGTGTGTCACCGCACACCCAACACCAAAATAATGGCCAGCTCCAACCTTATAAATACTTCAGGGACGTGTCCTTCACGTCTCAACCACAAACACAACTCAATTCTATTACACTTCCATTCCTTTCTACACAAGGTGTGTTCATTTTTACAACTTATATGTCTATTTTTCATAACACTAAGCACTCTCTCTTACTATTTATTAGTTAGCTCTAATGCATACACTAGGTCTCAATGCCACTTCAGATCGTGCTTATAAACGAACTTGTATATCTTTTTTAAATATTATTGTGGGACCATTCCCAATAAAACAACACTTTGTACTTACCAGGGTTCTATACATACTTGTACTCAAATACATTTGTATCTTAATTACGTCATACTTCTCTATTGTTTATTTCACTGTTAGGTTTGTCACATTAGGTTTTTTTGTTCACTAATCGGTGGATAGAATGGTTACAGAACTCATGGCTTGATAGCCATGACAGAAAATTTTAGTATTGCAAAGAAGGAGTCGAAACTTTGGTAGATAGGAAAGATGAAGAATGAGTGAGACCTGAAAAGGAAAGAACATCTCACACAGCTGGGACTGCACAGTTGCCACAATGTGTATAGGTTACAGAACAACCTCCTCCCTACAGAATTCATTAGCTTAATGCTGACTTGATAGTCATACCGGAAGATTTTAGTATTTGAGTGTAAGAGCCGAAACTTTGGTGGATAGGAAAGATGAAGATAGAGTGAGATCCGAAATGGGAAAGAAGATCTCACACAGCTGGGACTGCTCAGCTGCCACACAGTATAGAGATTACAGAACAACCTCCTCCCTGCAGAATTCATTTGTTTATTATTGGCTTGATAACCATAACAGAAAATTTAATGTGTTGGAAGGAAGAGGTCGAAATTTTAGGTGGATAGAAAAGATGAAGAGCGAGTGAAATCTGAAATGGTAAAGAAGAACTCACACAGCTGGGACTCCACAGCTGCCACACAGTGTAGAGGTTACAGAGCAACCTCCTTCCTACAGAATTCAGTAGTTTAAGGACTCGTATAGGCAGCTCCCAAGTTTCATCATTAGTTACTACATCTTTATCAACAAAAGGAACCGAAAAAGACTCCAGTTATCGGCAAGACCAATTTTAACTGGCTTCTTTCAAAGTCAACAACACTCTGATATTTCGAGAAGAAATCTATGCCAATTAAAAGCTCAATACTGAGATTGTTTACAATTAAGCATGGATGATCAATCAAATTACAATTAATATCAAAGGGCAGTAAAGCTTCTTGCTCTACCGTTTTTGACACCTTGCCAGTAGCACCAATTATACTTAGTCCTGATACCCTCATTACTGTAAGCTTGACTTAACCGGGTAATGCATCAAAGAAGGATTGATATATCGCACTCACCCCACTTCCACTGTCTAAGAGACAACGTACATTGATACCCAACATGTTCACTATTATTATAGGGTGGCTTATTCAACCTTGTACAGGTGGTTCCTCCAACTCATCCAATAGTTCCTTTTTGGATTTGTCTCCAACTAAAGTGATCTACATCTGTCTTCATTACATTTAGGTCAAAGTGTGTAGGGGTTTCCTGAATTACATTTTCAGCTGCCTTTTCCAGTCGGTCTATTAATTTTAAATCGAAACGCCACACGACTTCATTACATTTAGTTTGCTGAACATGACCCAAATTACTGTAGTCTGAGCGATTCTGTGCCTCCATACTGGGCTTAACACTAGTTACAGCTATACCACTTCCACTATTATCGTCAGGTTCCTTCTCAAGTGACAACTGGTCACAACTACTGGGTTCATCGACACACAACAGGCTATCATCTACATTCTCACTTACCTCCTGTCCTAAATCTATTAGTACAGTATCAACATCCTGCACAGGCACTTTAGATAAGAGCACATCATTCTTATCGTAAATATAAGCCTCAATTTCTTCAGCTTCTTCACCTGACAATTCAGTATTTTGAAGCTCTTCCCTACCGTTACACTGCTGCGCCTTCTCTTTCTCTTCCCACTTAGAAAGCGTCTCTAACATGGTATCTATTAAATACATCTACACCTACATCTACATTTATACTCCGCAAGCCACCCAACGGTGTGTGGCGGAGGGCACTTTACGTGCCAATGTTATTATCTCCCTTTCCTGTTCCAGTCGCGTATGGTTCGCGGGAAGAACGACTGTCTGAAAGCCTCTGTGCGCGCTCTAATCTCTCTAATTTTACATTCGTGATCTCCTCGGGAGGTATAAGTAGGGGGAAGCAATATATTCGATACCTCATCCAGAAACGCACCCTCTCGAAACCTGGCAAGCAAGCTACACCGCGATGCAGAGCGCCTCTCTTGCAGAGTCTGCCACTTGAGTTTGTTAAACATCTCCGTAACGCTATCACGGTTACCAAATAACCCTGTGACGAAACGCGCCGCTCTTCTTTGGATCTTCTCTATCTCCTCCGTCAACCCGATCTGGTACGGATCCCACACTGATGAGCAATACTCAAGTATAGGTCGAACGAGTGTTTTGTAAGCCACCTCCTTTGTTGATGAACTACATTTTCTAAGGACTCTCCCAATGAACCTCAACCTGGTACCCGCCTTACCAACTATTAATTTTATATGATAATTCCACTTCAAATCGTTCCGCACGCATACTCCCAGATATTTTGCAGAAGTAACTGCTACCAGTGTTTGTTCCGCTATCATATAATCATACAATAAAGGATCCTTCTTTCTATGTATTCGCAATAGATTACATTTGTCTATGTTAAGGGTCAGTTGCCATTCCCTGCACCAAGTGCCTATCCACTGCAGATCTTCCTGCATTTCGCTACAATTTTCTAATGCTGCAACTTCTCTGTATACTACAGCATCATCCGCGAAAAGCCGCATGGAACTTCCGACACTATCTACTAGTTCATTTATATATATTGTGAAAAGCAATGGTCCCATAACACTCCCCTGTGGCACGCCAGAGGTTACTTTAATGTCTGTAGAGGTCTCTCCGTTGATAACAACATGCTGTGTTCTGTTTGCTAAAAACTCTTCAATCCAGCCACACAGCTGGTCTGATATTCCGTAGGCTCTTACTTTGTTTATCAGGCGACAGTGCGGAACCGTATCGAACGCCTTCCGGAAGTCAAGAAAAATAGCATCTACCTGGGAGCCTGTATCTAATATTTTCTGGGTCTCATGAACAAATAAAGCGAGTTGGGTTTCACACGATCGCTGTTTCCGGAATCCATGTTGATTCCTACATAGTAGATTCTGAGTTTCCAAAAACGACATGATACTCGAGCAAAACACATGTTCTAAAATTCTACAACAGATCGACGTCAGAGATATAGGTCTATAGTTTTGCGCATCTGCTCGACGCCCCTTCTTGAAGACTGGGACTACCTGTGCTCTTTTCCAATCATTTGGAACCTTCTGTTCCTCTAGAGACTTGCGGCACACGGGTGTTAGAAGGGGGGCAAGTTCTTTCGCGTACTCTGTGTAGAATCGAATTGGTATCCCGTCAGGTCCAGTGGACTTTCCTCTGTTGAGTGATTCCAGTTGCTTTTCTATTCCTTGGACACTTATTTCGATGTCAGCCATTTTTTCGTTGGTGCGAGGATTTAGAGAAGGAACTGCAGTGCGGTCTTCCTCTGTGAAACAGCTTTGGAAAAAGGTGTTTAGTATTTCAGCTTTACGCTTGTCATCCTCTGTTTCAATGCCATCATCATCCCGGAGGGTCTGGACATGATGTTTCGAGCCACTTACTGATTTAACGTAAGACCAGAACTTCCTAGGATTTTCTGTCAAGTCGGTACCTAGTATTTTACTTTCGAATTCACTGAACGCTTCACGCATAGCCCTCCTTACGCTAACTTTGACGTCGTTTAGCTTCTGTTTGTCTGAGAGGTTTTGGCTGCGTTTAAACTTGGAGTGAAGCTCTCTTTGCTTTCGCAGTAGTTTCCTAACTTTGTTGTTGTACCACGGTGGGTTTTTCCCGTCCCTCACAGTTTTACTCGGCACGTACCTGTCTAAAACACATTTTACGATTGTCTTGATCTGGGGCGATCTAATATTTCTGCTGTATCCTTAGATGCTACCGACCCCTCATCCACATGTTCCATCTGAGTATTCTGATCTGTCTTACCAATTACTGTAATTACTGGCTCAGGAAAAGTAACCGCCTGGTGAGCGCCAGTGTCCTCATAGACGGGAACTAGTTTTCCTGCCCCGGCCTACTACTGTTTCCTTTATTTGCATTATAGATAACTGGCACAGCATTGCTTTCCGCACTGTTGTCTACCTGCATAATTTTGTTCGGAACAAAATTACTATCATTTGGATGCCATTGTTGGTTATGATAATGATTTCTCCCATTCCTACGTCTCTTAGGATGGCGAACACCTACTGTTCTGATGTTTACATTACCATTCTGTTCGTTCTTAAAATTACTACTAGTATTATTCGCATTTCTGTTATTACGTGCTTGCTCCTCATTGGCAGCCACACGCTCTACACGTTCCAGATTTTCAATGAAACGATCCAGACTGTCTCTAGGGGCAGATATAATTCTAGTATGCCAATACCATGGCAGTTTGGCTTCAAGACCTAGTATTATCATTTCAGGTTTCAGCTTTACCGCCAAATGTGACAAACGTGAAATCCATGACGTAGCAAACTCTTTAATAGATTCCTTGCCTGCATTGAAGCGTTTTCCACTCCAAAATTCTCTCAACACTTCATTTTGCTTATTGCTAGGCCAATACTCATTAATGAAAGCTGTTTTAAATTCCGCTAATGTTTTACACTTCAACATAACATCAGCTGACCAACGCATGGCGTCACCTGCTAAATGGCTTCTAATCAATGAGATTTTCTCTCGTTCAGACCAACACATCTTCAAAATCGTTCCAGATAACCAGCGGGTGGATATTTTTATCTAAATCAAACCGCAGGAACTGCCGACATCAGACAAATGCGGCGTCTGCACCTACAACTTGTTGTATACTACCATTACCAGAAGTTACTGAAGCTACTTTACTCTCAGTGTTAGCAATGTTAGTACTAATATTTTCTACTCTCATTTCAACATTATCTACTCTTTGCACAATATGAGTAGTATCAGTTTTGATTGCATCTACTTCGGCTTGACATACGTTTACTTTTATATTAATATCTTTGAACCTATCTGAGCACAGTTCAGATTCCGCCTCGATCTTTTCTGTTAACTTGTGCTCCAGCTTCGCATCTTCCATTTGGAAGTCTTTGCAAACCTCAGCAACTTCGGATTTTATTGTTTTATACATTTCAGAAAATTGTTGAGCAACATTTTTCTTAATATCCTCATGATTGTAATCAATTTAATAATTCAGACTGTCCAGATCCTCTTTCAACTTATTGCAACCAGCCTTGAAGGTGTTGTCCATTACCTCCAATCGTTTATTAAAATAAGTTTGGCTGGCCACAATCTCATACTTTAATTCAGCGTTACTGCTTTTGACCTCAGTTATTTCAGACTTTAATTCAGCTGTCATTTTAGCATTACTGGTAACTATTGCTTGTAATATAACATTTAAATCAATAGCCCCAGTATCTTTGGGTGGCTCACTAGCTGGTTTTTTATCACACTCAGGTGACGAAAAACTAGCTCCAATACCAGAATCATCAAAACGAAATGAAACATCTGATTGATCAGTCATATCTAACTTATCCTTTTTAAACTCTACCACCTCTGATGACTGTTTCGTTTTTAACTCATCAGATAAACTATCGTTCAATAAATTAACAATTTCTGATTTCTGCTTTTCTACAGGGGTCTCTATTATTGAATCATTGCCCCTTTTCAAAGAGACAATACTTCATATTTCACTTTAACATTACTATTTTCATTCATATTTACACTTGAAACGTGGTCTGGATTTACAGTTCCCTCAACAGACATAGGTTCTGATTTAACTTTAACCTCAGTTTCTTCTGGCAGTTCCATCGCCGACAGTCTTTTAGTGCAGGTTAGTAAAAATTTTAACAGCTTTTCACTTAACTTACTTCCTTCTGCACGACGTATGGCGTTGACGGCGCGGCGTACCAGTATTACTGATGCGACGCAGCGCGTTGAACTGCAGACGGCACTTCGACGTCTGCTGTGTGTTTGCGTGGCCCGCAACTGCAGGCGCGGCTCCGGTTGCTCCGGCGGACGACTGCGGTGAGGCGAAACTGGCTTCTCGCGGTGCCGGCAGCGCCGCTAGACTCAGTGCCAGCTCCGTCAATCCAGATACGTTGTTAATCCAATTGTATTGTCCACATGCACATGTAACACTGTCTGTCACTGTTCCATTACTCAGTTGCATGTCGCATTTCAGTTCCGAATATTTAAAAATCACTTTCACTTTTACTCAGTTTGTTTCCCAACCGTTGCACCGTTTGTGGGACGGCCGGTGGAATAATTCTTAATGTTCCTATTATTTATTTAAAGCTGTTGTTTACCGTTCTCAACACTGGCTCTCTAACTACAATAGTGGCAACGAGAAAGTGATTAGCAAAACGTGAAGCCTGTAATTAGAATTCCTAGTGCCCACTTCATCCAAGAAATACATTTATAGCTACATCTTATAGCTCTGAGGAATTAGGAGATTGTCTGAGATTCATAATCAAAAACCATTCTCTCTAAAATGTTCACTATATTCTGAAAGTCACAGACCAAAAAGAATCCACACAATCCAACTCCAGAGCAGTTCAGAGTCTAGTGCGCTGATGCAACTATAACTATTCAAATTAAATGCTTAAGTGAATGTTCGCCATAATTTGATGATAATGTTCATCAAACGCCACGCTAACAATGGTAGAATGTCGGTCCTGCAGCGGCACGTCAAAATACGACATACGCAAACTAAAGGTAGATCATTAACGTAATCCCAAAATTAACACTTCACTCGAAAACGATTTCATGGTTATTCATTTCCCGAGTGACTTATTACTGCATACGAGGCTGTTTATATCAACGATACCGACGCGACGCGACTCCCGGCACAGGTGGTGCGCTAATCAACGTCTGGAGAGAACTGGAGCCTTCCTTTTCTCGCACAGCATTCTTACATACGAGGGTTGTTTTTTAAGTAAGGGTTGTTCGCATCGTATAATCCCGTAGTTCGCGCAGACGCCACAACAAGCCACCGCGCCACTTGCCAGCATCCTTCCCGTTCACACTGATGCAAGTTGCAGCTCTGTCGCTGACGTGTACGTATCGCTGTGCTGCTTTATAATGTTTACGATTATTTAATCGCCCGCCGCGTGTGAGATACGATCAGTGATACGTTTTTTGAACGCGAGAAGCCTATCAGCTGCAGAAATTCATCGTCAGTTAACAGAAGTTTATGGCTTGAATGCAATGAGTGAAGGTAAAATGCGTCAATGGGTTAGAGAGTTTAAAAATGGCCATCAAAACGTCCTTGACAAAGAACGCTCAGGCCGGACCTCTGTGATCACTGATGATTTGGTGGCTGCAGTCGAAACAAAGATTCGTGAGGACAGAAGATTCACAATTTCCACTCTTTCTTTGGAATTTCCACAAGTCTGAAAACCTAAACTTTAAGAAACTGTGTTCTCGGTGAGTACCCAGACTCCTCACAGAAGACCACAAAGGGAAGAGATTTGCCACTTCATTGGACTTTTTGATTCGTTACGAGGAAGAAGGGGGTGACATGTTGAGTCAAATTGTCACTGGAGATGAAACGTGGATATCCCTTATCACTCCCGAAAGCAAGCGACAATCGATGGAATGGCGATACACAACCTCACCCGTCAAGGTCAAAGCCAAACAGACGCTGTCACAGCGCAAGATTATGGCAACTGTGTTCTGGGACCGGCGTGGTGTTTTGCTAGCGGACTTTGTGCCACGAGGAACGACAATCAACTCAGATGCCTACTGTGCAACTCTAAAGAAGCTCCGCATAGCAATTCAAAACAAACGGCGTGGCATGCTGACAAACGGAGTTTTGCTCCTGCACGATAACGCTAGGCCTCAAACCTTGCTAAAGACTCGGGATTTGATTGATTCTTTTGGCTGGGAAGTTTTGGACCATGCGCCATACAGCCCCGACCTTGCTCCTACCGATTTTCACCTTTTCCGGTACCTGAAACACCATCTTGGCGGGCAGAGCTTCAATGACGACGATGAAGTGAAAGCGGCCGTGAACTCTTGGCTGTCGGAGCAGGCGGCCGAATTCTTTAAAGAGGGAATTAAAAACTTAGTTGTACGGTATGACAAGTGCTTAAATAAACAAGGCAACTATGTAGAAAAATAGGTAAAAATGTGTAGAATCAGAAAATAAAAGTTTTTTTACAACTGTATTTGTATCTTTTTAAAAAAATAAAAACGGCCCTTACTCAATAAACAACCCTCGTATAAAGACGCGATGCGGACGGCTAAGGGAACGCCTGATGAAATCTGCTCTCCCGACTAGCCGCTGGGCTAGTAATGCACCACTTTAAGTTATCGAATAAATCATTGCTTCCTTTGTTGATGGCCGATGAAGCTTTCAATTTAATTGTGCAATCAGCACACAAGTAAGTAATCATAATAAAAGTCTGACGTGGCTAAGTCAAATATTTTGGGCGAGAGAATTAATTTAATTACACTACACGCAGTAGACGAGATCTGAAATTGCTCTTTGGAGATACGCTATAGCTATAGTTTTATAGTTATTCTGTTGAAACTTCTCACATTTTTATGATTATAGCGGATCTCCCTTCTATGTAAATTTAAACATCCTAGCTTTATTTATTCGCCAACTTAATCTATCTTGCTTTCTTAATTTCTAGGACAAAAACCAGAAATTCATGAATTTCAACTAAAATTTTAATTTTTGAGATCCAGAATACTGTTTCTACTAAATTATTATGCAATAGGAATCTAACTATAAATTTTTAAGTTTCTAGCTCTTTTCTGTTGCGCCAATGATTTTTACAGAAAAACGTCCAAATTTCGAAAATGGTTAAAGTTATTGATCTCATATTCAACACATATTGATTTAGTATTACTCCTGACATGCTAGAAACGTTTCAGGTCATTTACTTGATTTTTAAAGTATTGCGCAACATTTATGACATCAGAGCTAGTTACAGCGGACAGGCTGGCACACAATGGAAAGACTGATGGGAATTTTATACGGCGTGAGTACGCTGCTTCCCTTCAGTACTGTAACGTTCTTTAATTAAATAAAATCTTTGAGATTCTTAGTAAAATTATTCTTCTTCGTATGGAATACAATAAACGATGGCAGGTGCATAAAAATATTTATATTGTCTCACCTCTACAGCAGCAACAGTGGAATCCGATATTCTGGTCTCTCATGAAAAGAATAAAATGTGTTAGCTAGAAGCTCAACAGTGTGCAGTAATACTTTGAAATGCACATGAAATTGTTGTGGCTGATAAATGAAAACATTTAAGAAAAATCCAACATCTTTGAAAAACATTTGACCTGTACAGGGAGGCGGTACTGATTATGGTGAATTACTAACACGGATTATTTTATTGATATTATATTACAAGTTAAGTTTGTCTCTTGAAGATGATCTGACATTTGAAGTTACATTAGTCGCAAAAATACATCATATTTGCTAATTGATTCACAAACAGTGATATTTATACAGAAAGTATTATCTAACCTCACTAAAACCAGCATAAATGCGGATCATCAAATTACATATAGCTCTGTTAACAAATCTTAGAAAGATTCCAAAAGTGAAATATCTAACTAGCCTTTTTATCAAATCAGTTTACGTACATTCTGGGGCTACTCAACAACTGACAATTATCAACCAACTCATCTAGACTAACGCGCTGGCCAAGCGAAAATGATAATTATTTAATATCTTTACGTCCCTTGCATAAAGACTTCTGCCTACACGTTCTCCTAATTTCTAAATTAATCTAACACTTGCTGGCGTCACAGAGTACACCACAAGAACTACCTGCACCATCCCCTTTCACTCACAGACAGCCATCTACAACTATGCGTCCAGCGCTCTCTTACTCCAACACTACTATCTCAGACCTGAAGCAGTATCTTTGTCTCTGCTGTCGGCGCAGTCAGCGATCCGCGTTATAAAACCTATCAGAGACTTATACCGTTTATAGCACACTACTTTGATTTTAGCTTACATACATCGTTCATAGCATTCTACACTCCTAGAAATGGAAAAAAGAACACATTGACACCGGTGTGTCAGACACACCATACTTGCTCCGGACACTGCGAGAGGGCTGTACAAGCAATGATCACACGCACGGCACAGCGGACACACCAGGAACCGCGGTGTTGGCCGTCGAATGGCGCAGCATTTGTGCACCGCCGCCGTCAGTGTCAGCCAGTTTGCCGTGGCATACGGAGCTCCATCGCAGTCTTTAACACTGGTAGCATGCCGCGACAGCGTGGACGTGAACCGTATGTGCAGTTGACGGACTTTGAGCGAGGGCGTATAGTGGGCATGCGGGAGGCCGGCTGGACGTACCGCCGAATTGCTCAACACGTGGGGCGTGAGGTCTCCACAGTACATCGATGTTGTCGCCAGTGGTCGGCGGAAGGTGCACGTGCCCGTCGACCTGGGACCGGACCGCAGCGACGCACGGATGCACGCCAAGACCGTAGGATCCTACGCAGTGCCGTAGGGGACCGCACCGCCACTTCCCAGCAAATTAGGGACGCTGTTGCTCCTGGGGTATCGGCGAGGACCATTCGCAACCGTCTCCATGAAGCTGGGCTACGGTCCCGCACACCGTTAGGCCGTCTTCCGCTCACGCCCCAACATCGTGCAGCCCGCCTCCAGTGGTGTCGCGACAGGCGTGAATGGAGGGACGAATGGAGACGTGTCGTCTTCAGCGATGAGAGTCGCTTCTGCCTTGGTGCCAATGATGGTCGTATGCGTGTTTGGCGCCGTGCAGGTGAGCGCCACAATCAGGACTGCATACGACCGAGGCACACAGGGCCAACACCCGGCGTCATGGTGTGGGGAGCGATCTCCTACACTGGCCGTACACCACTGGTGATCGTCGAGGGGACACTGAATAGTGCACGGTACATCCAAACCGTCATCGAACCCATCGTTCTACCATTCCTATACAGGCAAGGGAACTTGCTGTTCCAACAGGACAATGCACGTCCGCATGTATCCCGTGCCACCCAACGTGCTCTAGAAGGTGTAAGTCAACTACCCTGGCCAGCAAGATCTCCGGATCTGTCCCCCATTGAGCATGTTTGGGACTGGATGAAGCGTCGTCTCACGCGGTCTGCACGTCCAGCACGAACGCTGGTCTAACTGAGGCGCCAGGTGGAAATGGCATGGCAAGCCGTTCCACAGGACTACATCCAGCATCTCTACGATCGTCTCCATGGGAGAATAGCAGCCTGCATTGCTGCGAAAGGTGGATATACACTGTACTAATGCCGACATTGTGCATGCTCTGTTGCCTGTGTCTATGTGCCTGTGGTTCTGTCAGTGTGATCATGTGATGTATCTGACCCCAGGAATGTGTCAATAAAGTTTCCCCTTCCTGGGACAATGAATTCACGGTGTTGTTATTTCAATTTCCAGGAGTGTAGTTTCATTTTAGCTCACATTAATATTATTACCGTATTCGGTTGCCACATACAAGTGTGCCCCAGTAGACTCCTTTCAGTATCGTATAAAATGTTTTAATGTGGAGTAGGTGAACAAACGCTAAACACCTGTAGTTCTGTTTGTGATTCTTAAATTACCTTCAGTTTGGATAGTGTCATCACAAATAATGAAATTTTCAAATCTTATCTCCTGAACGTTACTGGTATTAGGTGTTAGGTGTTAGGTGTTAGTTAAGCCTCCTAATCCCCTAGTGCTTCTATAACTTGTATTGTGAAATTAAATACTAATATGCTGTCAGCTTTCACTGTGATTATCTAAACAGGATAGGTATAATCCGATTAGTCACAATTAATTTTCACCTCCTTGTCTGAAAGTGGGATTTATTAGCCACGATACGAGCTGTGTGGTATTTACCGAATAATTGATTCCTCTGATCAGTGTTTGCTACCGTAATTTAGTGCTACGTAAAAGGCTCACGGCTTCACAAGAGTCGTTAGTCCTGGCTATACATTTACCGATTTTTCTGTGTATTATAGAGTCCAGTTTCTGTTTCTGTGTCGTGTCGTGTCCGAGATTGCCTTAGGTGCTGCCGCCGTCGGGCGCAGTCATTGAGGCCAACGTTCTCTCAAGGATGCCGGAGTGTAACAATACAGTTTTGGTGAGAGAGTACTTTCTTCAAAAAAGCCTTTTTTAAGTAGTAAGTCATGCTATTTTAAGCAAGAGGAAGAAGAGAGTAGTCATTATACTAAGTCCAGCAGACTGCAGAGTAGTCGAAGTAAATTTACTGTTTAAATGACTTTGTCTTTTCCTCTGTTTCTCTAACATAAGTTTGTTTAAATGCTGTAAAACGGTCTTGCTTAAAGGCCCATTGACAAGCGGTTGGTTGTATCTTTTTGATGATTAATTTTTTATGGAACTGCGCTATTTGAATGTGGAGCTGCCTAGCACTGATTTTCTTTTACGTTGAGGCATTCACAGACAAACATTCTATTTTTTACTTAATGATTTACGTTTTTGATTACTATGTCTGTTATATTTCACAGGTTAATAGCCGTTGGCACCAATCTATAAATTGAATATATTGTCTGTTTTAGTTTTTCATTTTATTACTACATTTTATTTAAATGAAGTTTACCGGCTAAGGACCGGTCACTGACTTCTCAATATATATGGTGATGCCAGTGTGCCGTGCTATTATGCTATTACGTTGTAATCAACCTAGGCTATTGAGAATCCTCTGTTAAATTGGTCCTTCCTCTCCCCGCAACCTTGAGACTAGCTACCAACATATCAAATTTGTTTGTTACGTACTCTTTGTAGTGTGCTATCATGCGCTACCTTAACTACGTGTACTTCGTGGTCCCAATTCAATTTCGATGTTAAGCGTAGCCTAATCTTGTTTTCGGCACCCCTAATTACTTTGGCTTTTCTTTGTTCTACTCTCAGTCCAGTGGTGACAGCGATGTCACCAGCGAATCTGAACACTGACATTCTTTGATCCTGGACTTCAATCTCACTCTTGAGCTGTCCTTTTGTTCCTGTTATTGCTTCTTCAATGTAGCTATTGAACTTAGGGGTGAAAGGCTGCACCGCTGTCTTGCGCTCTTTTTAAACCAAGGACTTCGTTTTTCGTCTTCCATTCTTACTGGTTCCTCTTTGTTGTGTACAAATTATGGTAGTACATGTTTCCCTATACTATACTCTTATTTTTCTCAGAATTTCGAACGTCTAGAACCTTTCTTCATTGTTGACATTGTTGAACGCTTTTTCCTGGTCTGCTAATGCTAAAGTGTCTTTCTTATGAAATCTTTTGTATCTTATTTTCGTTATTAACTTGGATACATGAGCCGTGAAGCCGGAAGCACCATAGTTCTCGCACTTCCTGCCCCTGCTATCTTCGGGGCTGTGTGGAAGATATTTTTCCAAAAGTCAGGCACTATATCTGAAGACTAATGGTATTACATAATAAGATGAACAGTAGCCTGGTTGTCAATACCCTAAAGATTATAGAAATTCCGAAGGGAAGTTATCTATACATTGTGCTTTATTTTATTCAAGTCCTTCAAAGCTATGTTGTGACCTGAATCTAGTAACTGATTACCTGTATCTTCCACGTAGACGTCCGTTTCTTCCTCAGTCACCACGTCAGAAAAGTCCCCACCCTCCGCACTCCCGCACTCCTCACAGCTCTCTCATAGAGGCTACCAATGTTCTATTTCTACCAGTTTGCTCAACAGTTGAATTCCCATTGCCCTCAGCTGACACCCTTGCTTTTAATTTCACCGAATATTGTTTTGACTTTTCTGAGTGATTCCTTCCGATATCCATTTTTTTAAGAGTTCCTTGCTTTTTTCCTTTAGACATTTCGTTTTTGCTGCACTTTCTTTTCCAGATAACTTATATATCTATTTTCCTAAATTTCTCTCAACATTTTTCTATTTTTCTCTTCTGTCGACAAACTGAAGTACTTCTTATGTTATGCAACGTTTCTTCGAAGTTATCTTGTTGTTCTCATGTTTTTCTGTCCAGCTTCTCTGCTTACAGTTTTGAGTGTCGTTCGTGCATATTCTGCAGACTTACATATTTCGATATTCGTTATCACAGTATCTATATCCTCAGAGAACGTCAAACGCGCGTCACCATTCCTCAGAACTTCAGTATCCGACATTTTTTTTGCACAGTGATTCATCCAGACGAGTCCCCTAAACTTCAGTCTACACTTAATCACTACTAAATTGTGGTCGTAATTCGTATCTGCTTCTGGAAGCGATTTACGACCCAATATCCGATGCCTGTATCATTGTCTATGATGTAATCTAGCTCGAATGTAAAACGGCCCAAACTGCTACTTTCTTTTGACTAACTATGAGGCTGTTACTGGATTAGTTTGTTTCAAAAGTCTGAATTAAGTTCGATAATCGCTGAAGTAATCCACTAAAAGTTCAGTTATAACTGGTTAATAGAACCTAATTCGATACTCTTACCATATTGTCTACCGCTGTACCTTCACCAGTACCCAACTGATTAATGTATAACATATTCAGAACAAAATCTTTCTGACCAAAACTAACCAAAGTACATGCCTTTATTAGCCGATTCAGCTTCACACATAATACTTCAAACGAAATGAACATGCCTGTGAACTGGTCTTGTGGCTAGCTTTCCGTTCATGCTGAGATGAGCAAGGCGGGACACACATTCACATGCACTCTTACAAGTATCGAATACAAATATACCTCCATGATGGTCCAAAAATCGCAGGACATAAAACAAATCCATTGTTTGTGCAGATACCGAAGATATACAGACTGCAAAATTGTAGGGAATACATTTTTTAAATCATGCTGCTAACTGTTGCGACGTAAGATTCACCATTCAGATTCATCATTGGGTAACGTTACTAATCAACTTTAAACCGTAAACTTAACAAAAAAAGCACTATCAAAATGGTAAAATGAAACAAACACTAGAGTCCCGTGTCGTAACCGTACACCATTTACGACCTAACAACAAAGTTGACTATCGCAACAGCAAACTCAAAGAGTGGAAAACGGAAACTAATTAATGAACTGAACTGCTTGGGCACTACTGGAGGAACTGTTCAAATTGATTACTATCCTGTTGATGGCACATCCGATTAGGTACACATAACGTTTGGGTACTTCACGTAATCCCAAAGCTGTTATCGCTGCACAGGCTCCTCTGATACTTCTGATACTTGCCTGCATTGTTCGGCATCTGTTTCTGTACACTACAGATATGAGCTGATCTTATAGAAACAAGTCGTGTCAAATCTTGCGCCGTAGGCGGCCATTCCAATTGACCCCTTCGACAATCCAATGCTCAGGTAAAACTTAATTCAACAGTTCGCGAATTGTTCGTCCAAAAGGCGTCGTTGATCCATCTTGCTGAAAGAGAAACCCTTGGTAGTGCTGCTAGGGATACATTACCCAAACAGGCAGGAGTGTCATCTCGAGATGCTCTCTTTAAAGTTCACAAGGGATCTTTTTGTTATGCCGATGAAAACATCTCCGTACATGCAACACTACACATTTAACCTCCGAATAGTCTGATGAAGAGCATCTGTCGCACTGTATGGGTTCGCAGTGGCCCTGTGACAGTGTAATGTCTGTTCACTGTTCCTTTCAGGTGGAAACAGCCCTCATCGCATAAAAGAATGTCAGTTTCACTGTGCGGCTGGTGCATTTGTCTTTCTGGAAACCATGACAGAACTGCACCCCTCTAACTGTGTCATCTCACACGACACTGATGGAAATGATTTCTGGGTAACATGCTGGACATGGATACTTCACTGATGCCTCAGTCTTGGGCCACTTTTCATGTTAACTGTGTTGAACTGACGGTCAGCCCGTACGCTAGTTGAGGTTGCATGACCAGTTGCTGTATGGGAGTCCTGTCGGTCGTTTCTTACGGATACTTCCCGTTGCCTTGAACCGCTCCAGTAAACAATCAGTGTTGCGTGGTACAGGGGTGGTTGACTTGGATACAATCTCTGATATTATTCCGCAGCTTCCCAAAGACTCATGCCTGCAGCATCGATGAGAGTAAGTTGCACCGTTTCTTGAAATGTACACTAGAGCATTGTTGTTGATTACTAGAAGAAACAAAAAAATCAACGTTAAGGTCATGATTTACAATGCAGTTTCCAACAGTTTTGTTATTAGTTACTCAAAAATGAAAAAAATGTAAATTCAGCATCAAGGTCGTGATTTAAAACGTGTGTCTAACAATTTAGCCCTCTGTGTTTTTCTTCCGCAAATAAAGGATTTGTTCATGTCTCGCCACTTCTGAATCATCCTATTTACGAGATCTACTGTAATGATGGTTGCCAAGATGTTAACTGTTGATATAGTGTTAGCAAGGAGCAAGTGGATAGATATGGGTAGAATAGCAAATCAAATATGATCACAGTTTTCATATCAAATAACAGACTGATTAATTAAGCTGATGAAATATTTGCTCCCTATCCCTCTGGGAAATTCCAGCCCATCGGCGAGTGTCCTTGCCTCCCACTGGCAAATCCCCAACCCTCCATTCTGCGAGATCAAATCTATGTGCCAGACCAACACTCGAACTTGGATATTTGCCTTTGGAAGATAACTGAATAGTTCTGGAGCAATTTTGATTTCAAATTAATTAATTAATTTAATTTATCAATCAATTACCCCCTTTTCCTCACCTGGAAAAATGATGGCAAATTCATAATTTCGGGAAAATTCAAATTTTGGAGGTAAATTCAAATTTCGCTGTAAATTCAAATGCTAATTACATTGCAAAAGAAGTAATAATAATAATAATAATAATAATAATAGTAATAGTAGTAGTAGTAGTAATAATACGGTATCCAATATTCATCAAAAATGTAGTTTGCATATTGCTGGTGGAAAAGTGTGTTTGGTACTCCCTGTATGTCATCATCTTTGGAAAACTGAAACTACTACAGTCTACCTCCCCTCCTCCCATTGGTGGGAAATTCAGAAATTGGCGGGAAATTCATATATTTTCTGAGGTTGCAAAGCATGGAAGTCATGGAAGCTGGGGACGGGTACTTCCCATTGATCGAGCGTTAGCGAGTAGCTCTAACCAGTATAGTCATTAATTGCTGGACTTAGTCTATCCAATAGTTCTATGTAGGAAGGATGGGTCGTAATGGTAGGATACCTATCGATCTACAAGTGAATACGCACTAGGAGGGATATAAGGATGCATAATAGTATTAGGACATCGACCTACTGTTCCAGTGCTGCTTCTTCTTTTCCTTTTCTTTTATTTTTTTCTTCATTGAATTTCAGTTCCCCATCCTAGTTGGTCTGGCAGCAGCATAGGCGCTGTTCATCAGTTGACAGACATAGTACATAATAGGAAGACATTTAAAATAACATAAAGGAGAAAATATGGCAGAACATAGGTATAAAAAGGGGGAACATTATGGAATAGAGAGTACAAACGGGAGTGACTGTAAAAATAGAGAGAAAATCTAAAAGTTATCTTATACGCAAAACCACACACTGTAACGATTAAAAGAGCACAAAGTGAAGTACAGCTGGAGGATAAAGCACATGGTTAATACCACAACACTTGATGTCACAGTAGATTGGCACTGAGCACAACACTGACATAGCACACTGATGATGGAGAACACACTGGGAGGACCTGCCAGTGGTATGGATACAAGGGGGAACGGAGGAAGGGTGGAATGGGTGGTGCTAGAGGGGGGGGGAGCGGGAAGAGGAAATGGGGTGAGGTTGGGCCGAAGGTGATCATGGGGGGATGGATGGGAGAGAGAGAGACAGCTGAGCAGGGGTTGCAGAGACTCAGGAGGCAAGGAGGAAAAGCAACTCTGGGGGAAGGGGGAGGGGGGAAATGGGGGCCCTGGGGAGGGCGGTGGAATAAGCCCAGGCTGCATGCAGTTGGTAGGAAGGGTAGACATTAGGGCAAAGTTCATCATCCAGGAGGGAGAGGTGCTGGAAATTGCCCTCATGAAGGAGATGGAGGGTGTAGAGTTGGAGAGAGGTAAGGATACAGCAATTGGGGGTGTGTTGGAGAGGAAGGAGGACACCAGGGGGTGTGGGGATCAAGCCTGTATACAGTGTAAAGGATGCAGATATGTTGGAAGAAAAGGAGGAGTCATGTGGCAGATGGAAGGTGGATACGGAAGAAAAGGCGGATTGCATGGCCTTCTAGTATTTAGATGATCTTGTAAAGAGGGGGGACAGAGATCCAGGAAATGCTGGCATTACAGAAGATAGGATGACTGAGGGATTTTTAGGTGTGGATGATGATGGATGGATGCATTCCCCATATCTGGCCAGACAGAAATTTCAGGAGGCAGTGGTGGGTATGGGCCTTCTGCTGAACGATTATGAGATAAGGGGTCCAGGTGGGGTGACAGTCGAAGGTGAGACAAAGGTATCTAAGGGTGGGAGTGAGCTGGATGGGATGACCATAAATGATTAAGTAGAAATCATGGAGATGGAAGAAGTGGTTGGTGCAGCCTATGATGATTGCCTGGGTCTTGGGGGGTGTTGATATGAAGGAACCACTGGTTGCACCAAGTGCTGAACTGGTCAAGGTGGGTGTGGAGGGTGTGTTGGGACTTTTGAAGTGTAGGATAGAGAGACAGGAAGGAGGTATCATCAGCATATTGAAGGAGGTATACCGGTGGGGGGGAGGGGGGCTGGGCATATCAGTGGTGTATAGGAGGTGGAAGAGAGGATGGAGCTTTGTGGGACACTAATGATAGAATGAAAGGTATGAGAGTTGGTATCAAGGAGGTTGACATAGGAAGGGTGGTGTGAGAGGAAGAAAACGACCAGACAGATAATATTGACAGGCACGGCTTAGGTTTGGAGTTTAAAGAGGTGACCACAATGCCATACACAGTCGTAAGTATTTTGGAGGTCGACAGAAACAAAAATGGAGGAGCGACAAAAATGGTTGAGTGATGGGAGTTTATTTGGCGGGAGAGAAGGTTGACGAGGAATTGTCCTCAGTGGAGAAGGAGGGCCAGAAGTCTCACTGGGTAAGGGGGAGGCGGTGGTGATGATGAAGGTGGTGATAGATACAACAGGAGAGGATGGATTCGAACACCATACTAACAACAGAGGTGAGGCTAATGGAACGATAGCAAGAGGCAACAGAAGGGTCTTTGTTGGGTTTGAGGGACAAGGGGATGTGGGAAGTCTTCCACAGGTCCGGGTAGAAGCCAGTGGAGAGGATGATGTATAAATCAGCAAGACAGTCAGGAAGGAGATGGGGCATTCTCTGTGGTGGCGGTAGGTGACACAGTCATGGCGATGGGCCATGTTGCATTTTGACTGGAGCTTAAGTTCAGTGTCTTGTGCTGTGATTGGAGTGTTGATGTCACAGGGAGGTAACTGCCCCAAGTCCTGGAGACTGGGAGCTAGTGGAGTGACTGAGGTATTGGCACATTCCATGATGGTGGGGAAAAGGGAATAATCAAAGCAGGGATCAGCAGGGACAGAGATGACCTCGCAAAGGTGGGAAGTGGTCGGCGTTACAGAGGTTGTCAGGAAGGGGGCGGTCGTTATGGAGGAGGTAATAGTAGGCAGACCAGTACTTGGAGGAGTTTGAAGTGAGTGTGGTGTTGAGTTGTGTACAGGTCTGGGGCCAGTCCTGGTTTTTCTTTGCTGTAATGAGGTTCTGAACGTATCACTGTATTTGCTGGTGGCGGTGGAGTGTGTCCCTGTCACGAGTGTGCAGGAAAGAGTGATAGAGGTGGCAGGATTCTCGGAGTAGGAGGACAGCCTGTGGAGGGGTTGGATAGTTTTAGTAGGAACATGGGCCTCCATGGCGCCTCCATGGCGCCAGTAACGGCCTTCTGAAGGAAGGATGAGATGTGGATGATGTTGTCAGGATGGTGATAGATAACAGGGTGGTTTTCGACCTGGGTGGCTATGGATTCCTGGTAGGCATCCGAGTTGCTGCGACAGTAGTCATGGACTACCTTGTAAGGGGTTGCAGGGCAGGGGGTTGGAGGCGGATGGTGAGCAGACATTACAGTGAGAAGCACAGGAAGGTAGTCACTACCTGTGTGGTCAAGGATGTGAATGACGATATGCCCAAGGAGGTTGGCAGAGGCTATGACAACATTGGGGGTGGTGTTGCTTTCAAGATGGATGTGCTGGGTAAGAGAACATGGTCATCCTAGATTGTGGGAGGAAATATGCCCCACCAAAGGGCGGCAGGGGGGCAGCTATGGATGTTCAATCACAATGGTGTGCTCAACATGGGAAATGAAGTCATAGAGAATGAGAGCAGTGGAGCTGACATAAACGGTGGTGCAGTGGACAGTGAGGGAGGGGAAAAATACACAGGATAAGGTGTTGGATGGGGTCATTGAGGAGGGGTTGTGTCTGGATGGGGATGTGCTTAATGTGGCCGAAGGCAACTTCACCCTGAACTCGGGAACTAGGAGCATCAGTTAGTTGGAGGATATAGTGAGAGGTGCAGACACCATAGTGGGGCTGGAAATAGGTTTCATTTAGGAGGGAGGTGTCGACCTGGTGTTGGGAGAGGATGTTCATGAGGAGGTATTTGTTGGTGGGTATTTGTTGGTGCAGAAGGAGCAGATATTCTGGAAGAGAATGTGAAACTCGAGCTGCACCATGGCAGGAAGAGAGGGGGGGGGGTGAGGGGATGGTAGAGCAGAGGCTTAAACCTGGGTATTCAGGCAGCTGAAGGTGAAATGGGCTTGGTTGTGGAAGTAGGTGGTGAAGGTGTTGAGGTGAAAGATGGAATGGGTTGCAAGGGAGATTTGTTGTTAGGTGTGGGGGCATTGGAAAAGGTGATTGTTCGGGAGGACTGTGATTGGAAGGCAGACGATGTCTTCAGTCATAGGGGGTGTACAAAAGGAATTGTTGGGGTGGGGTCAATGGGACAGACAGGCACAGAAAGCTCACGAGTGGTTGGAGGTGGTTTTGCCTTATATTCATGGGAGTGGTTGGGTTGGGGTCCATTGCAGGTGTTACAGGAAGAAGAGGTGGCGAGATTGGGGCAGGTTTTGAGAAAATGTGAGGCCTTGCGATACAACAAGTGGGAGGGTTTACACAGTTGGGGGTTGGTGACCATTACACATGAGGCAGTGCTGGCAGCATTAGGTTTAGGGAGGGGTTTGGAGAATAGAACTGGGTGGCAGTGAGAAATCAGAGTGAACTGGGTCATGAGGTGGTCGATGGAAAGGACAGACCCTGAAAAGACTCACATGAGAGAAGTGGGACCAGCGGCATTGTGGATATGGCAGGCAGAGACGATCTCAAGGTCAGGGTGAGAGTTTAGTTCAGTCAGGGCCTTATCCTCAGTGATCACCTGGCTGAATTTGGTGATCATGGCATTGTAGGTTTGGGCTGGCAAGGAGATGAAGGGAAGACAAAGGGTGTCAGGGACGTTTGGAGGCCAAACATGATGTGCAGAATTTTACAGAGGAGGTGCACATGAAAGGAGGGGGAACGGTTCATGATGAGGACTGGGTCCCTGCATTGAATCAGTTGGCAAATGGGAGCATGTGGGAGATACTTTAGTATCTCCATGGTGAGGCCACAGGCATCAAGGAACATCTGGTGTAGAATAGACAGGAGAAAGGCGTGGATGGTGGGGGCTGAGGTATGGGTGTCATGAGGAGGAGTAGTATCAATGGAGATGTTGGTGTAGGGCCAGGGGGTGGTGACTTTTTGTTGGAAGTGATGGGAGCAGAGTCGACACTGACGCGCTTCTGGGGTTTTTTGGTGATTGTAGCCTGGTACGAGATGAGAGGGATGAGGAGGTGAGGGTGGTGTCTCGCGGCAGAACCTGTAGGTGTAGTGGAGGTGCTGGGAGGTACGGTTGGTTCTGTGGTGGCTATTGTGGCCCAGTGTGAGGTGATGTGGGTGGGAGAGGCAGACGATGAAGTGATGGGAGGGTGAGAGGGGGAAAGCATACCATCTGATGATGGAAGAGGATGCATATGTGAGGGCTGGAGCAGGAGTGGGAGCCGTTGCAGGTGTGATGGCTGGGGAAGGGAGTAGACTACAGGGAAGGACATTGGAGAATGGGTGAGTGTGGCGATGGGAGGCGAGGTGTAATGGGGGAGGCCACGGCACTCCAGGAAGTGATACTGTGTGTGAGGGCTCATAGCGGGCAGAGACGGGACGGACGACGACGGACGGACAGCAGGCGGCGGCGGCGGACAGACGTCAGCGGCGAAGGACTCTTCCAAAAGCATCGATTGCACCCTAGGTGTAGCCCAGGCAGCGTAAATCTCCGTTTTGTAAGTGAGGAGATCCATCTCTCGAGATGCCAGTCCTGCTTCTTTTTTTTATTTACTAAATTTCCATGCTGCTCTGCAACTTACAGATGCTACAGACATAATGAGGAGATAATGAAACAATAAAAACAGGTAACAAAACGATGGCTGGTTAAAACTGGAACACGGGGAATATTTGCGAAGTGAAAATAAAAAAAAAAAACAAAGGATAGGTAATGCTGATTAAAGCACATAGTAATTAGCCAGTGCTGCTATAAATTCGTGTAATGGGGGAGGCCACGGCACTCCAGGAAGTGATACTGTGGGTGAGGTCTCATGGTGGGTGGACACGGGACGGACGGCGACGGACCGACAGCAGGCGGCGGCGGCGGACAGACGGCAGCGGCGAAGGAATCTTCGCAAGTCATGTAAGCAAGAGCGCTGGGGAATGAAACACACTTATACCTATTTGCGAGACACGTCACATCCTTGCTACATAAACGTGGGAAATGTAACATAACATATTTTTTTTTGCAACTGTAGTGCTCTTTATCCTACTTGATCACAGCACCTCAAAATGGAAAAATTGGCCAGCCACCTGCAGCCAACTCTAGTGCCATCTACCGAGTGTATTTTGTACCTGAAGAGCCGTCTGGGCAGGTAGAAAGGAAGGCCCCACCCGTTCGCAACAGGTGGAGCCGTGTAATTTAAAGGTTTTCCGTTTGCCTCTACCACACGTAAAGTGACCACTTGTCTAGTATCTTAAAGAAACATTCGATTTCGTGAAATGAACAGTAATAAGTGTTGTAGACGTCCTATCGTATCAATCTGGAGGCATGTGATCTTGGAAAACACCTAGAATACTGCTCTCACTATTTCTCGTGTCCCTACGGAACCAAAAAGCAGGACATAAGGTC
Source organism: Schistocerca cancellata (assembly GCF_023864275.1). NCBI lineage: Eukaryota > Metazoa > Arthropoda > Insecta > Orthoptera > Acrididae > Schistocerca > Schistocerca cancellata. The sequence goes on along the minus strand of NC_064628.1, from coordinate 311,640,622 downwards.
TTTATTTGCCCTATCCTTTGTTACGCCCATCCGGCTTGGATCTCCGCCACCCCTACCTTTTATAAATCCCTCCAAATCCTTGAACGCCATGCTCTCCGCCTCGCCTATCGCATCCGTCTCCCCTCCCCCACGCGGATCCTGTACGATCTCATCCCCTTCCCCCACCTCCTCCTTTTCCTTGAAATGATACAGATCCTGTACACCTCCCGTAAACTCGATCCTCCTCACCCGCTAGTCTCCCCGATCCTCTCCCACCCCCGCCCGCTGCCGCACCTGTATTCCCACGTCCCACCCGGTCTCCATCTCTCCACCCTCCTTACTCTCTCCCAAGGTGCTTTCTGCCAGCTTCCTCTCCCTGATGATGCCCTCCTACCCTCCATCTACCCCTCCTACCAAATTTGATCCTCCCACCCTCCTCCTATGTTTGCTCCTCTGGGCACCCTCCCTCCCTCCTCCATTTCTCCCCACTCCTCCCCCGGGCTTCCCTTCCCCTGTCCCTCTCCTCCTCCCCCCATCTCCTCAGCCACTGGCATCCTTGTTCTCCCCTCTCCCCCACCTCACCCTTATTCCCCTCTTGGCAGGTCCCCGGACTCGCACACGCTAAGTTGACATTCGCGCGCCGGAGATCATCGCCATCAGTGTCTCGTGTGTGTCGTCGTGTTTAGTGTTCAGTGTTCACCGTCACACTCCATCGTTCACCAGTGCCATCGTCATCTTCAGTGTTTGTGCTTCGTGTCAACGGTTTGTAGTGTGGACTGTCATCGAGTGTGAACGGCCTCATGTTTTTTTATGTTCATGTGTCTACTGTTTTTTTTTCCCGCCGTTTTTCCAAGTCATGTATCTTCTATGTTTATATCATTGTGCTATCTTTGGCTGAAGAGCGGCGTATTGTGCTGCTGCCAGCCTACCTGTTCTACAGGTTTTAAAATCACAATAAAGAAAAAAAAGTCTTTATTTGAGCAAGACATAAAGCTGTGGAAAAGTTCTTCGTCAATGGGGTGCACGGATCAGCCATGTAACACGAACTGATGTGACCTCACATGATTGATGGACAGTGGCTATGTAGTATTGAGGTGTCGAATAGATGTTACTGTCCACCAGTACGAATGATTTTTTAAACCGCAGACTGGTCTACGCATGTTAATGTCGGGATACCAGCCGACAATGACGTCGGAGTTATAGTGGAAGTTGAGAATTTACGGTGAGGTAACGAGATGAGACCTATTCAAATAGGTGGGGAAGCTGTACAACAAACTGCTGGTGTCCAAAATTAAAGCAACAAGTCCGCATTTATTTTACCACAAAACAGTATAAACAGGTGATAGTAAAGTAAACACGGTGTGAAGAATACATAAGTAAACAAACAGAAAAACGTAAGAAATCTAGACTGTTACACGCCTAAAGGTAGACAAAAATATTCTTCCGTTTCTCCAACGTAACGGATTTGCGGGTTGCGAAAACTGGTTAAAGCGCTTAGTGCACGGTGTAACTACCTCTGGAAGTAATACATGCTTGACAACGAAGGGGCATGCTAGGAATGATGTCATCAATCTGATCTTGAGGCAATAACGTCAATTCGTCCTGAAGAGCTGCTCGCAAGTCTTGCAGAGTGGTTAATGGATGCTGACATGATGCAACCCGTCTCCGTAGAGCATCCCAGTCATGCTCTAAGGGGTTCCAATCGGGAGAGCAAGCAGAACTCGCCGTGCTTGCAATATATTCCGTTTCCAGGAAATCATCAACCAACCATGCTCTATGAGGTCGAGCATTATCCTCCATCAATACAGAGTCTGTGTCCACAGCACCTCGCAACAACCGCACAGGAGCTCTTAAGGTCTCTTCACGATACCCTACAGCTAGCCGTACAATTTCATGAAGAGATGTTCGAGCGATCAACATCATCCCTGACGACACCATCAGCGACTCTCCTCGATATCGATCTCTTTCCACAACGGTTGGATCCCAAAATCGTGTTCCAGGTTCTATCCAGCTGTGATTCCGTCGAAAATCACTCTCTAAATCAAATCGGGATTCATCTGTGAAAAGAACATCGGCCGTCTTTACGACTGTGCTCGTGGCATGTTGATGACTCCACTCCAGCCGTTCCGTTCTGTGAAGACGTGACAGAGGTACTCATACAATAGGTCTCTGACATCAAAGACCACTCTGCCAATGCCTTCTGCACACAGTTTGTCTCGATTCAACACGTCCAGGGACTGCTGCTAGGCTTGATGCTAGTTGTCGTGCAGTACTGAGGCAGTACCGCTATGCCCTTACAGCCATATAACAGTCCTGTCTTTCTGATGTCAAACGTGGTCGCCCCTGCCCTGCTCATCGGGATGCAATTTCAGTCTCTATACACTGTCGCTATATCCGAGAAACAGCAGAACGATTCACATTAAGCCATCGGACTGCATCTACATCTACATCATACTCGGAAAGCCACCTAATGGTGTGAGGCGGAGTGTACTTTCGGTACCACTATATGATCCCTCCAACCCTGTTCCAGTCGCGAACAATGGGTGGGAAGAATGATTGTCGGTAAGCCTCTGTATTGGCTCTAATTTCTCGAATTTTCTCCTATTGGTCAATACGCCAGATGAATGTACGGGGAAGTACTACGTTGTCCGACTCCTCCTGAACAGTGCTGTCCCGAAATTTCAAAAGCAAATCTCTCTGTGATGCACAACGCCTCTCTTGTAACGTCCGCCAGTGGAGTTTGTTTAGCTCTCTGCAGCCCTCTCTCGCCAGCTTAACGATCCCATGATAAACGTGCCGCTCTTCGTTGTTTCAATGAGACATTTGTTAATTGTGAGATAGAGTACCACACCTAGTATCGCGGTACTTAATTAGCATTGACTTACGTATAAAGACCATGCGACAGTATTTCGTAAATAATTGTTTCCGTATGCTTTGAATTCTACATTTATTGCATTCAAAACCCCATGGAGTGAACTTTCGTTTATCTTAGAATGACTGAGTGACAGAAATCACATACAGCTCGCCTCCATCTCAGTGCTCACACTGTCTTAGGCAATACAGTACCACAGATCTACTCTCGCTCCACTTTGCACATACTGCTTCCTGCAGACCACGTAGATGCATTACCTTTTGATGGTTAACGACTACGCTGTGTGATGACTCTCGTGCTGCTAATTTTAGCGTATCAACAGTCTAATGGCGATACTTTCTTTAAAGAAACTATCGTGTTCGATAGGAGCGCTGACGTAATCCTTATCGTGGTTATACGTTTATCGTTATGCCATCTTCCAAGCAAAATACGATCATGCGGACATCTGTTGACGTTTTGTATGATTATATCACGAACTGGACACAGGACGTGGAAATATATGTTTGCTGCTTTAATTTTGGACACCAGTGTATAACGAGTGGTGGTTGACGGCTAAGGACGACACATTCGGTCTCGCCATTTCCGTCTCCGACCGCACTAGCATCAGCATATCAGTACTCATTGTGCTTGGTGTTGCTACGCTAAAATTAACAGCACGAGAGTCATCACACAGCGTAGTCGTTAACCATCAAAAGGTAATGCATGTACGTGGTCTGCAGAAAGCAGTATGTGCAAAGTGGAGCGAGAGTAGATCTGTGGTACTGTATTGCCTAAGACAGTGTGAGCACTGAGATGGAGGTGAGCTGTATGTGATTTCTGTCACTCAGTCATTCTAGGATAAACGAAAGTTCAATCCATGGGGTTTTGAATGCAATAAATGTAGAATTCAAACAATACGGAAACAATTATTTACGAAATACTGTCGCATGATCTTTATACGTAAGTCAATGCTATTTAAGTACCGCGATACTAGGTGTGGTACTCTATCTCACAATTAACAAATGTTTCATTGAAACAACAGTCTTCCATGCCACAACATGAATATAGACTCCATCCAGACTTATAAATGTAATTTGCTCGGCTAGAAAGAAAAGGAGATTTCCAGTAATATTGCAGTTCATTCCAATGAACGAATTTCACGGCTATTTGAGTAAGATACTCCCTGTCATCGTTAACGAATACTCCACTCTGGTGCTGCCTTGTTCTATCCTACAACATACACAAGTTCACATACATCGGTAATGTCACGTTCGGCAAAGGAAGACGCTAGTACGATCAATTTCAGAGTTAATGACAAACAGATACCGAACGAGCACGCATACGTACAGTGTGATATTTATAGACGGTCAATAGATATCGATGAACTGTAGGTGTTATACTTCTGAATTTCTTTGTGCAGTCCTCGTATACTCTGCCTAGTTGTTAATATCTTCAACTCGTTGGGATAGTTCCCTCCCTAGTCGGAACGTGAAGGGATTCCGAGACCTTTGGCAGGAGCCTGACTTGGCAGCGGACATCTCTTACTCGTCAGAATCAGGTGGATTCAATTACTATACGCCAAAGACTAAACGTCTGTGAGAAATAGTCTGGTAAACTACACTCTGACAAAAGGGGAGTTGATACGTGACCTCTATACCGCTTCTACTAAGTACTGTGGACAAACATATTACAGCCTCTCACATTCGTCTCGCGAAGTGACTGCAATGAGAAAGTTAGAGGCTAACACGAAGGTTTTTGCTGAGGAACAGTAGCAGCAGAAATTCGGTCTTTTGCTTTCTGGATAAATAACAGAAAACATTCGTCTGTGAGTTTTGTGTGCCTATAAATAGATGGCCTGCCCTATTAATAAATAGACTAAATATACATCTACATCTCTATGCATAATTCGCAAGAGATCTTATGGCGAATGTCGATGGGAACCCTGCATCACTACCAGTCATTTCCCATCCGACTCCACTCGCAAGGGGAGGGAGGGAAAGAAAGAAAGTCTATATGCTACCGTACGAGCTCTAACCTGTTGTATCGTATCGTTGTGGTCCTCAAGCGAAATGTATGTTGGCGACAATGGAATCCTTCAGCAGTCAGCCTCAAATTCGGTTCTACAAATTTTGTCAATAGTGTTCATCGAAAAGGACATCGCCTCCCCTCCAGGAATTCCCATTTGAGTTGTCGAATCATCAGCCCACTAATTTGGCAAAAGCCAGTAGGAACGCTTCTACAGGACTGGTTTCTCAGAGAAACTCAGGTCTGCAGGCTCATACACTTTTCGGACGGGTTAGTCAGCATCAGTTACACTACTGGCCATTAAAATTGCTACACCAAGAAGAAATTCAGATGATAAACGGGTATTCATGGGACAAATATATTATACTAGAACTGACATGTGATTACATTTTCACGCAATTTGGGTGCATAGGTCGTGAGAAATCAGTACCCAGAACAACCACCTCTGGCCGTACTAACGGTCTTGAAATGCCTGGGCATTGAGTCAAATAGAGCTTGGATGGTGTGTACAGGTACAGTTGCCCATGCAGCTTCAACACGACACCCTAGTTCATCAAGAGTAGTGACTGACGTATTGTGACGAGCCAGTTGCTCGGCCACCATTGACCAGACGTTTTCAATTGGTGAAAGAACATTTTCTGTATCCAGAAAGGCCCGTACAGGACCTGCAACATGCAGTCGTGCATTATCCTGCTGACATGTAGGGTTTCACAGGGATCGAATGAGGTGTAGAGCCACAGATCGTAACACATCTGAAATGTAACGTCCACTGCTCAAAGTGCCGTCAATGCGAACAAGAGGTGACCGAGACGTGTAACCAACGGCACCCATACCATCACGCCCGCTGATACGCCAGTATGGCGATGACGAATACACGCTTCCAATGTAAGTTCACCGCGATGTCGCCAAACACGGATGCGCCCATCATGATGCTGTAAACAGAACCTAGATTCATCCGAAAAAATGACGTTTTGCCATTCGTGCACCCAGGTTCGTCGTTGAGTACACCATCGCAGGCGCTCGTGTCTGCCATGCAGCGTCAAGGGTCGGAGCCACGGTCTCCGAGGAGGTAGTCCATGCTGCTGCAAACGTCGTCGAACTGTTCGTGCAGACACTTGTTGTCTTGCAAACGTCCTCATCTGTTGACTCAGGGATCGAGACGTGGCTGCACAATCCGAATTACAGCCATACGGATAAGATGCCTTTCATCTCGACTGCTAGTGATAAGAGGCCGTTGGGATCCAGCACGGCGTGCCGTTTTACCCTCCTGAACCCGCCTATTCCATATTCTGCTAACAGTCATTGGATCTCGAGCAACGCGAGCAGCAGTGTCGCGATACGATAAACCGCAATCGCGATAGGCTACTATCCGCGCTTTATCAAAATCGGAAACGTGATTGTACGCATTTCTCCTCCTAACACGACGTTTCACCAGGCAACGCCGGTCAACTGCTGTTTGTGTATGAGAAATCGGTTGGAAACTTTCCTCATGTCAGCATGTTGTAGGTGTCGCCACCGGCACCAACCTTGTGTGAATGCTCTGAAAATCTAATTATTTGCACATCACAGCATGTTATTCTTGTCGGTTAAATTTCGCGTCTGTAGCACGTCATCTTCGAGTTGTAGCAATTTTAATGGCCATAGTTTAATTTGCTACTGTTCAGTTGGTTAGCCCTTCCAGTACAATTTGGGGAGACATCCCAGAACATTTGGTCTGTAAGTGGTAGAAGGGAAGGCATGTTGTTCAGTATTCTTGTATACTCCTGGAAATTGAAATAAGAACACCGTGAATTCATTGACCCAGGAAGGGGAAACTTTATTGACACATTCCTGGGGTCAGATACATCATATGATCACACTGACAGAACCACAGGCACATAGACACAGGCAACAGAGCATGCACAATGTCGGCACTAGTACAGTGTATATCCACCTTTCGCAGCAATGCAGGCTGCTATTCTCCCATGGAGACGATCGTAGAGATGCTGGATGTAGTCCTGTGGAACGGCTTGCCATGCCATTTCCACCTGGCGCCTCAGTTGGACCAGCGTTCGTGCTGGACGTGCAGACCGCGTGAGACGACGTTTCATCCAGTCCCAAACATGCTCAATGGGGGACAGATCCGGAGATCTTGCTGGCCAGGGTAGTTAACTTACACCTTCTAGAGCACGTTGGGTGGCACGGGATACATGCGGACGTGCATTGTCCTGTTGGAACAGCAAGTTCCCTTGCCGGTCAGGGAATGGTAGAACGATGGGTTCGATGACGGTTTGGATGTACCGTGCACTATTCAGTGTCCCCTCGACGATCACCAGTGGTGTACGGCCAGTGTAGGAGATCGCTCCCCACACCATGACGCCGGGTGTTGGCCCTGTGTGCCTCGGTCGTATGCAGTCCTGATTGTGGCGCTCACCTGCACGGCGCCAAACACGCATACGACCATCATTGGCACCAAGGCAGAAGCGACTCTCATCGCTGAAGACGACACGTCTCCATTCGTCCCTCCATTCACGCCTGTCGCGACACCACTGGAGGCGGGCTGCACGATGTTGGGGCGTGAGCGGAAGACGGCCTAACGGTGTGCGGGACCGTAGCCCAGCTTCATGGAGACGGTTGCGAATGGTCCTCGCCGATACCCCAGGAGCAACAGTGTCCCTAATTTGCTGGGAAGTGGCGGTGCGGTCCCCTACGGCACTACGTAGGATCCTACGGTCTTGGCGTGCATCCGTGCGTCGCTGCGGTCCGGTCCCAGGTCGACGGGCACGTGCACCTTCCGCCGACCACTGGCGACAACATCGATGTACTGTGGAGACCTCACGCCCCACGTGTTGAGCAATTCGTCGGTACGTCCACCCGGCCTCCCGCATGCCCACTATACGCCCTCGCTCAAAGTCCGTCAACTGCACATACGGTTCACGTCCACGCTGTCGCGGCATGCTACCAGTGTTAAAGACTGCGATGGAGCTCCGTATGCCACGGCTAACTGGCTGACACTGACGGCGGCGGTGCACAAATGCTGCGCAGCTAGCGCCATTCGACGGCCAACACCGCGGTTCCTGGTGTGTCCGCTGTGCCGTGCGTGTGATCATTGCTTGTACAGCCCTCTCGCAGTGTTCGGAGCAAGTATGGTGGGTCTGACACACCGGTGTCAATGTGATCTGTTTTCCATTTCCAGGAGTGTATTTACCCCATCGACATTTAAGCAGCCAGTCCTTCTGAGTCTGGAATCATCAACAGATGTCCTGCACAGCGGGCGATGGCTTGTCAGCCAGAAGCTATGCAGTCCTGATTATGGTGTTCGCCGTGGGGCCCGGGGGGGGGGTGGGAGGGGGAGAGTTTCGCGACGCCCCCAATGGTGGCAGTGGTGGCGGTTCCCATGCGACCCAGTGGCAGCATCCTACTGCCCCCATAGCTCGGCAGGTCTCAGTAGGCTTCCTTCTAGACAACTGTACCTGAATGACTTACTTCCACCAACATGTTAAGACAACCGACAGACAGAGGATAATTTGCGTTGCATATCTTCACCTATTTGATTACGGTTACCACCCGTTTCTGTATCGGAAGAAGTGCTATCCGACTGCAGGAAAAAAGAATTATTAACTTTGCGAGGGGACTCTCATGATCAGTTTAATTAATTAGTCAATCAACTTCAGATCAATAACCTGCCACCAGGTTGCTGGAATGAGGTGAGGGAGTGCCAAGGATTTAATTCGCAAGTAGGAGTGGTAATCAGGCGTCTCTTGTTGCAGCAAGAGCTATTAACGAATTTTCATTCTCCCACCTACACCGCCTACACAGGGAGAGATTGCCATCGTAATAAAATCACCTGTACTACCAAATTTATAAAGTGATAAGTACAATTAACCTAATAGTTACAACTCCTCTGTGCTGATATTTGGAAGTCTTAAAAAGCATTGTACGTGACGCGTTATTTGTTCACCTTAAGAGAGTTCGAAAGTATAGATGCATCCTTTGACAGAGGTAGAGCATGCTCTTGGCATTCCGTCATTTGCCAAAACCGGCTTTAATATTCTCCTCCTGTGATGCACAACGTAACAGATATTAAGCTGATAAGAACAGAAATGGTTCAAATGGCTCTGAGCACAATAGGGATTAATTTCTCAGGTCATCAGTCCCCTAGAACTTAGAACTACTTAAACCTAACTAACCTAAGGACATCACGGATATCCATGCCCGAGGCAGGATTTCTTTACTGGATGACAGAATATTTAGTTATATAGTCCATGCCATACTGTAATACAAGATTTTCACACTAAGAATCAATTGATACCGATACTTCCGTGATGTGGAAAACCACGTATCCTTCAGTTTCTTTCGTCTGCAGAAGAAACACGCATAAAACGGCGGAATCTTCATTTCGTGTGGGAAATTCGAGAATTATTGGCAACAACCTCCCCGTCTCTGTTTGGGTAAGGTGTATATTTTCAATGGGGGAGTGTATCTCGGGGTGTAATGTCTGTTAAATGTCTATATTCAGACAGCGCTTGCTTTTGTCTGAGTGTGCTAGGAGTTAGAGACGCCTGTCCAGCTGCAGGTGCAGTCAAGAGGTCTCGGCCGACCAGAAGTAGCGGATTAGGCTCTCGTGACCGGATGGAGACTTTCTTTGTACCTGCCTGGCCGGCTCTTCGGGTGCACAATACACTCGGTAGATGGCACTGGACTAGGTTGGAGGGGACTTGCCAGTTCTTTTTTTAACTTGGGATGAGTGTTTCGTTCCCTTAAGCTATTGCTACATGACTCATGTATATAGCGAGCATGGATTTATAACTGCACTGGCAGCGTCAGTCACGTTTGTGCCCTGACAGTGTTTACTTGCGAGTACGTGCGCGGTGTTCGTTGCGGTGTTACTCAGCATTGTGCAGTGGTTCTACATCTACATCTATACTCCGCGAGCCACCCTACGGTGTGTGGCGGAGGGTACTTATTGTACCACTATCTGATCCCCCCTTCCCTGTTCTATTCACGAATTGTGCGTAGGAAGAACGACTGCTTGTAAGTCTCCGTATTTGCTCTAATTTCTCGGATCTTTTCGTTGTGATCATTACGCGAGATATATGTGGGCGGTAGTAATATGTTGCCCATCTCTTCCCGGAATGTGCTCTCTCGTAATTTCGATAATAAACCTCTCCGTATTGCGTAACGCCTTTCTTGAAGTGTCCGCCACTGGAGCTTGTTCAGCATCTCCGTAACGCTCTCGCGCTGACTAAATGTCCCCATGACGAATCGCGCTGCTTTTCGCTGGATCATGTCTATCTCTTCTATTAATCCAACCTGGTAAGGGTCCCATACTGATGAGCAATACTCAAGAATCGGACGAACAAGCGTTTTGTAAGCTACTTCATTCGTCGATGAGTCACATTTTCTTAGAACTCTTCCTATGAATCTCAACCTGGCGCCTGCTTTTCCCACTATTTGTTTTATGTGATCATTCCACTTCAGATCGCTCCGGATAGTAACTCCTAAGTATTTTACGGTCGTTACCGCTTCCAATGATTTACCACCTATGGCATAATCGTACTGGAATGGATTTCTGCCCCTATGTATGCGCATTATATTACATTTATCTACGTTTAGGGAAAGCTGCCAGCTGTCGCACCATGCATTAATCCTCTGCAGGTCTTCCTGGAGTACGTACGAGTCTTCTGATGTTGCTACTTTCTTGTAGACAACCGTGTCACCTGCAAATAGCCTCACGGAGCTACCGATGTTGTCAACTAAGTCATTTATGTATATTGTAAACAATAAAGGTCCTATCACGCTTCCTTGCGGTACTCCCGAAATTACCTCTACATCTGCAGATTTTGAACCGTTAAGAATGACATGTTGTGTTCTTTCTTCTAGGAAATCCTGAATCCAATCACAAACCTGATCCGATATTCCGTAAGCTCGTATTTTTTTCACTAAACGTAAGTGCGGAACCGTATCAAATGCCTTCCTGAAGTCCAGGAATACGGCATCAATCTTCTCGCCAGTGTCTACGGCACTGTGAATTTCTTGGGCAAATAGGGCGAGCTGAGTTTCACATGATCTCTGTTTGCGGAATCCATGTTGGTTATGATGAAGGAGATTTGTATTATCTAAGAACGTCATAATACGAGAACACAAAACATGTTCCATTATTCTACAACAGATTGACGTAAGCGAAATAGGCCTATAATTATTCGCATCTGATTTATAACCCTTCTTGAAAATGGGAACGACCTGCGCTTTCTTCCAGTCGCTAGGTACTTTACGTTCTTCCAGCGATCTACGATAAATTGCTGATAGAAAGGGGGCAAGTTCTTTAGCATAATCACTGTAGAATCTTAAGGGTATCTCGTCTGGTCCGGATGCTTTTCCGCTACTAAGTGATAGCAGTTGTTTTTCAATTCCGATATCGTTTATTTCAATATTTTCCATTTTGGCGTCCGTGCGACGGCTGAAGTCAGGGACCGTGTTACGATTTTCCGCAGTGAAACAGTTTCGGAACACTGAATTCAGTATTTCTGCCTTTCTTCGGTCGTCCTCAGTTTCGGTGCCATCGTGGTCAACGAGTGACTGAATAGGGGATTTAGATCCGCTTACCGATTTTACATATGACCAAAACTTTTTAGGGTTCTTGTTTAGATTGTTTGCCAATGTTTTATGTTCGAATTCGTTGAATGCTTCTCTCATTGCTCTCTTTACGCTCTTTTTCGCTTCGTTCAGCTTTTCCTTATCAGCTATGATTCGACTACTCTTAAACCTATGATGAAGCTTTCTTTCTTTCCGTAGTACCTTTCGTACATGATTGTTATACCACGGTGGATCTTTCCCCTCGCTTTGGACCTTAGTCGGTACGAACTTATCTAATTGTTCGTTCGCGTTTTAAGACAGCGTTGTTATTTCGTACGCGTCCATCTGTACTGGATATATATAGGCGACGGGCTTTAGTGTATACAGCCTGCCAGCACCCTGACTGCGTCAGCCGGGCCGGGGCAAGGCATGAATAGGGCCGCGGACAGGAATCCGCATTTAGGTGACACTTCCGGCGCCCCTTCGCGCGGAAATGTGACACCGGCCGCTCGACGACCGTCCCGGCAAGCTGCCGGCTGCTCTGACGCCATGCAACGGAACGCATCGTGACTCCCGCCACATGTCACCCATAACAACTGAGAGTGACATCGATTCACGTGAACCCTGTACACAGCCTCGAGTGACAGACCGACCTTCCTCTTCGTTCTCTTATGATTTCCATGGCCGCCTGGTGACAGACCTCTCACCTAGTGACAGTCAAGCCACGTCGGCCTCCAACTTTAATACAGTTAATCGCCCCTCGGACGCACCTTGGGATGCTGCTTTGTCTACACCATCTCGCTGGCACAACGGGCCTTCCGGGGATTCTGTCCCTTTCGGTCCTCCCCATGGTCGACATTATAAATGGTCTTCTGCTCGCACCCATCGCAGTGGCCGTGATTCGGATTCCGATGCCTCCACACCTGGCGCAGCAGCACCTTCTGCTGCCTTAGACCAGGACGTGGGTCCCCCTTCCGGCCCCACTTCTAAGAATCCATCCCCACCACCACCACCACCAAAGGAGAAGATCCTTCCTATCGTTGTTTACAATCCCACGAACTACATTAAACTGAACACTGAACGGCAACACCTTATTTTGGGCCAATTGCTGGCTGTATACCAGAAAGACCATGTCAGGCACCTGCTTGACACCGTGGAGGATTATCTCCAAGTCCTCAACTTTGTGAAGTCCAGGGCTATGTACAACTACAATATTCAGGCTTCGGGTGACAGAAGAATAAAAATCGTCATCAAAGCCCTTCCTTGTGCAGGTACAGGAACAGACGTCAGAGATGAATTACTCCATCTCAAGTTCCTGGACGCTTTCCGTAACCAATACAACAAGAGGGGACTTGGGACCTGGCAATTAATCCCTATGCCCACCCATGTTGCCTCCCTTCTTAGGAGAGAGCATTTACCAAACCAAGTATTTCCAGTGCACGAAGATGCGCATTTAATCATATGAAGGCCCCAACGGCCCTTACATCTGCTGTTGGTGTCAACGTTTGTGGCACACCAACAATTACTGCTCATTGCTGGCTCGCATGCATCAGAGAACTGCAAACACCTGGCCTCAGAGAAACCAACATCTTCCCGCTGTTTCGGCACCTCTCACTATACCCATCATCTGGCTTCCTGAAAAGGTTGTCTATATACCAGAAGTCTATGAAATCTTCCCACCCTCCATGAAGGCAAGTGGGGACGAATTGGCCTCCCCAGCAATCGCAGGACGGCACCTACTTCGCCGCCTTATGGGGTAAATCCGACGAATATCCCACCACTGATGCTCAGGTAGCTGACGCATCAGCACCACAGGACCCCCGTCTGGCTCCATTTCCTATGACCATATTCCCTGCTGCAGCTCTGTTTCCTCCTTCTAATCCATCTTCTGTGACGTATACCAGTACCCACCTAGCTGAAAGACTGTCCAAGGCCTCCTCCCGTCCACCTGCAGAAATGCCATAACCCTCTATTACGGCGCCTTCTCCACCAGCCACCACGCCCACCCCTGCCCATCGCAGGGTCAAGCAGCCCACTCAGGATGTTTCTCCTGTGGTGGAGATAGATGCATTTTTCTGGGATGACTTGCGATTGATCCTCCAGGTTATCTCTCTGTTCACACAGCACCACATCAGGGCTGTCATTCGTGAAACAGCTCAAAAGATTCGTTGCTCAGAGGACGGGCTCGCTACCAGACTTATTGAGGGGCTCAGCCAGATTTTGTTATAATAGTGAATCGCACACCACACAACTATCAGCCCTCTCAGGAGCCAGTTGTCTGTATTTTTAATGCTAATGGCCTTACAGGTATGAATACTGCACTGAACACTTTCCTCTATGACCACCACGAGGACATTTTACTTGTCTCAGAAAACCACTTGAAATCCAGCGACGATTTTCATCTCCACAACATGGTTTGCTATCGCACTAGTCGGTTCCATCGCTGAGGTGGGAGCATGGTAGTGTTTCTGCATAAGTTACTTGTCCATAATCATGAGGTTCTCTAACCACTCGAACATACTGAGTCTAAGGCAGTCGCTGGTTGCACCCACCTTGTTGCTATAACTTCTTGAAGCAGACCCCTGTATCTTGACGTCATTTGACAGACTCATTGTTGGAGCAGATCTCAACACCAAGCATCCTGCTTGGCATTTTTGCGTTGCTAATCCAAAAGGCAGACTCCCCCTTGATCTGGAAGATCCTCTGGCATTGGTAGTCTATGACCCCTACGCTTCCACCCTTATACCAGCCTGCTCAGACTGCCAGCCAGAAGTTTTGGATGTTGCTATTTTCAAGAACATTGTTGTGCAGTTTTCGTTTGGAACACTTCACAAACTGGCCTCTGACCAGATCCCCATGCTCCTGCACCCTACCGATGTCGCTCTGTCTTTAGATGTCCAATCTATCTTGACCATCACAGACTAGGACAAATTTTCCAGGATCCTTAATAACATCATTCGGCAACATCTCCACCTGAAAATGCCTGCCAAACTGGTTAGTGCTGTTGATTAACTAACCACAAAAATTCCAAAGGTACTGAAGGCCTCTACTTCCCTTGTTACAAGGGCCTTAACCCCACTTGATGACTTGCCTCCTCTCATGCACGAAATCCAAATTCAGGAGAACCGCTACCGCAGGTGGAAGAAGCAGTTTCGTGGTTCTTGGCATAAGCATCAAATGAAATATCTCCATCGTGAATTCTGCCATTGGCTCGACGATTGGAAAACGAAACAATGGGAGGGCAAGATGTTCGCCATGCTCCTCCAACATAAATCCGATTGGGCTTTTGTTGGTGCTCTGCAGTGCTCCGCAGTGAAGACAAATCATCCCATAAGCACAGTGGATCACGTTTGAAGCCCCCCATGTGGTAGGAACTCTGGCTGATGCATTTGATGCCCAGAACAAATTGCTCATCCAGGACCTCACGCCTGATGAACTCCAAGATGAACACGATATTCTAGCAACCATCGCTGCTTTCAGACGAATACCAGCTCTGACTGCCCCTCCCCTTACGTCTCCAGTGGGAGTCCAACTGATATGGTGGAAACGTGGGCAGTTGGCTCCACGTTTGGATGGCATCTTAAACGAACATCTTCACCAGCTCTCATGCAATCCACTGATTTTATTTACAAGAATCCAGAACTTCTGTCTCACATCCGGCCTTTTTCCCTCACAGTGGAAGCAGGCAAAAATGATTACCATCCCGAAGCCCTCGAAGGACGCTATGGTCCCTACTAACAACAGGCCCATGAGCCCTCTGAACACCATGGCCAAGGTTCTAGAAACTTTGATACTCCACCGCATTTCCTAGCCTCTGGTGGCGGCTGGAACAATCCGTCCAGAACATTTTTTATTGGTTTCCCACCTGTCGGCCGAACTCTAAGTCCTTAGGATCATTGGACATGTCAACAATGGCTGTAACTCCACCATGTGGACGCCAGTATTTTTCCTGGACCTGCAAATCGCATATGACAAGATTTGGTAAGACAGTCTTAATGCTGACACAGACGTCCATCCCTGAAATATATGTGAAGATCGTGGATAATTTCCTCCACAATAGGACTTTCTAGGTTACTCAGAAAGGTCAATGCTCCATATTACGTCACATGTCGGTGGGTACCCCTCAAGACTCTTTGTTGTCCTTTTTAAGATTTATGTTAATGATATGCCAGTCCTCCCACACTGCCACCTGACGCAATACGCCGATGATACGGCACTCTATACCATTGGCAACAACACAGACCAGCTCATTGCTCTGCTCTGGAGGCAGGTGGACATGATAGTGACCTGGTGTCAATCCAACAAGATTGCCCTCAATGCTTCCAAAACCACAGTAGTCTATGTCACTAAATCGCGCCCTATCCTCCGTCACAACATCACTATTACAGGCATCCAGGTCCCATGGTTCAAAATGGTTCAAATGGCTCTGAGCACTATGGGACTTAACATCTGAGGTCATCAGTCCCCTAGAACTTAGAACTTCTTAAACCTAACTACCCTACCAGACTGAAGCGCCTAGAACCGCTCGGCTACATCGGCCGGCGTCCGCCGCTCGTGGTCTCGCGGTAGCGTTCTCGCTTCCCGAGCACGGGGTCCCGGGTTCGATTCCCGGCGGGGTCAGGGATTTTCACCTGCCTCGAGATGACTGGGTGTTTGTGTTGTCCTCATCATTTCATCATCATCCAGGACAGTCGCGAGATTGGACTGAGCAAAGATTGGGTAATTGTACGGGCGCTGATAACCACGCAGTTGAGCGCCCCACAAACCAAACATCATCATCATCATCACATCGGCCGGCACTCCAGGTCCCATGGTCCCCTGATACAAAATATCTAGATGTCCAGATGGATACAAAACTGCTATTCCATCGCCATGCAGAATATGTAACCCAAAAACGACTCAAGCTAATAAAAGCGTTTTCCCCAATATTCACCAGCAGGGAACTGAACCCCGACCAAGCTCTGGCCGTACGGATAGTTGTCCACCCGTCCCTTAACTATGCCACCAATGCAGAATAAGGTGATTCAGTGGAGCCTGCATGCCCCTCTCCTCTCGAGGGTAGTTACGCTCCGCGATAAAGCAGACATGGCGACTCTCACGACGTCCATGCGAGAGCAGGCAAGGCATCTCTATGCCAAAGTAGAAGCCCAATGCGATACGGTCGCTGGCTTTCAAAACACTGGCACCACGCCTCCCTGGCACTGCCACCGACACCCTGTTCCTCTTACCATCCTTGAGTATTGCGATTCTGACCGTGGCTAACTATAGCACTGTTGTGGCCACTCATAAAGCGTTAGTGGGAATCGATGGGAATCGACCATCTTGAAACCACCACTGTTGATACGTAATATAGTTCGTAGTTAGTTGGTATTTGCCTGCAACCTGAACTTCCACCGTCAGAGGATGGTATGCGAATTCAGGTCCCACCGCCACATCTTCAACATGCACTCCAGTGATGTCTTTGGAATGACGTCATTGTCAAATGGAACGGTTTTATCATCCGCCAAGACAGTAAGAGCGTGGGCTACCGGTGAAGCTGTATTTCAACCTCCATAAAAAAAAAAAAAAGCACCGGGACAGTGGGTCACTCTCCTAATATTATTATCAATCCTTATGTCCCTCCTAGCAGCTATTCACTTGTTGATCAGCTACTCACCTGCATTTCAGTGATAGCCTGCTGTCCTATTATTATGACCCATTCTTCCCTCAAGGGCAATTGGCTATACTGGAAGGAGCAACTCTCTAGTGCTAGACCAATAGCAAAAATACCCTCTCTACATCCAGCAGTTATTGATGAGTCTTTCTAGAGCTACCTCTAGTGCTCGATCAATGGCAGGCCGTGGTGGCCGAGTGGTTCTGGGCGCTTCAGCCTGGAACGGCACGACCGCTACGGTCGCAGTTTCTAATCCTGCCTCTGGCAAGGATGTGTGTGATGTCCTTAGGTTAGTTAGGTTTAAGTAGTCGTAAGGCCTAGGGGACTGATGACCTCAGATGTTAAGTCCCTTAGTGCTGAGAGCCATTTGAACCATTTTTTTTGCTCAATCAATGGAACGCCTCCCCAACTACTGTGCTTCAAAACCTGAAGAAAGAAATTAAATTTTTCCGCTGATTTCTTAAAATTTCTCCCGCCAATTTTTGAGTTGCTCACCAATAGGTCGGAGGGGGCAGGGGACTTTCACTGTCAAGGAATTCTGTATCTGCCTTCTTGGATTGTGAGATCACTGTTAGACTGCACCGGTATTCCAAAGATGATGAAATAAAGAGAGTGCCCAGCATCCTTCTACACCAGAGATTATGCAGACTGAACTTTTATAAATAATGAATATATTATTTATTATTGCCATTACTACGTCCTATGCGATGGAGTGTAATTAGCAGTTTAATGTACCACGAAAATTCGAATTTACCAGTAAAATTAATTCTTCCCTCCATTTTTGAATTAACTCACAATTTTATCTGTTTAAGATACAAATATTCTGTTAGTGAAACCTAGCTCGATACTTTTGTATTTATTGATACACTTTTATCATTGCCTAGGCTGTTTAACACTGTTCTTTCGTAATTGGAACGGTGTGAGATCTGGGCTCAAATTAACTGTAATTGCTCACTATTCGCCATTTGGGCTAGTTGGGTACTAGTGTGGGCGTTATGGTTCAAGTTAATTATTAGTGCCCACTTCTACACACTTTTATCTTTGCTCACTTCTCCTTTAGTGTGGACCATCTGTTTTAAGTTAATAATTAGTGCCCATGATTTGTTATTGAACTTAGTTGGGCATTATGTCGTGAATTCTACTTGAACATGTTTTAATTATGGCCCACTATCCTTATAGTGCTTTGTAATTTTGGTTCAATGTTTGGTCTGTGCTGATGGCTAAACGTCCATTGTGTTCAATGTATTAGTTGGTAATTTTGCTACTGAGATGCTTTCCTCTTAGTTTTAGTTCACATGTGCTTCCCCCATAAAGGTAAAAACTGAGCCACGGGAGACCTTAAAATAAACTGACGTTAAATTGTACAATTTCAAATTGCAAAATTTGTTCTACTCCTTGTATTTAGTTGCATGTGGTTGACGCTATCATAGTTGCTAAAGAGGTGTTAAGGAATAAAATGCGTTAATGATTTTTGTGATTAAATGTCTTTTACGGCACATATGTTATGTGATAGCGTACGTAACATATTACCTCTCCCGGTACTTACTAGGTGCACTGCTTCAGTTGTGTTAAGAAGGGTCTGTAATTTCCTCTTGGTTACTATGTCAGCTCGTGTATTTAATGTGAGGTATTAATCACCATGGCCGGCCGGTGTGGCCGAGCGGTTAAAGGCGCTACAGTCTGGAACCGCACGACCGCTACGGTCGCAGGTTCGAATCCTGCCTCGGGCATGGATGTGTGTGATGTACTTAGGTTAGTTAGGTTTAAGTAGTTCTAAGTTCTAGGAGACTTATGACCACAGCAGTTGAGTCTCATAGTGCTCAGAGCCATTTGAACCATTAATCACCATGATAAATTGTCAGTGACAATGAAGACGGGTTCACAAATATTCCATCTCATCTCACTTCTTTCGCTTCCTGAATATTGGCTCCCCCGAAAAGGAGAGATGCTTATTAAATTTCCTGCGAGAGATAAACATCTTGAGAGCCGAGATGTATTGCCGACCCCTCGCTTTTGTACTCGTGATGGTTGTTGTGTATAATTTTCTTCACATCTACAGGTCAACAGAAAATATAAACATGTAGCTGTACTTCTTGGAATGTTTGTGGGTCTTCATTAGTATCTTGTACTACCTTGACCCCAGCAGCTAAGTAAATCTTTCCTATTAAACTTTCCAATAGAATTTGTCGTAGTGTTTCTTTTGTAATAAATTATTATTCAAGTTTATGTAGTTGAGGCAGTACTCAAATTTATTCCTTCTTCCTATTACAACGAAAAAGATGGTTGCTCATCAGAACATTACTTTTTAATATAGAAGTCTACATAGAAATGCACACCCCCTATTTGCAGCAGACCTAAGCAGAAGTTATTTGTCAGTCCGCTGGCACGTAATTTTCAGCGCCGTACCGCTCATTGCGAGGAGGGTCGGGCTTCCGAATTTCAATTATTCTCGGTTGTTCTCGGTGACCTTCCTCTCCCTGATAAAAAATCCTTCTCTCGTTGTGTCGGTTGCCTGGTGACCAACACCCTCTCTGTGAATTTTGTTTCGAATATTTACTATTCCGCCTCGGTGGGTTCTTAGCTCGCTAATTGTTATGTTTTGGCTCTCGTCTTTCTACAGGGAGATTATTCTGCAGGGAATGTACTGGTTCGCAACGCTTTGTGTGGCGGGTGAGAGGGGGCTCTGATGTTATAAATTCTGCAAAAGTCTGGATTTGCATATTTGTAGAAACGCGAAATAAACTCTCCGAAGAACTGATTACTTTAGCAAAGGTTCGCAGTAGGATTCATTCTTAGCAAAAGTTAAAATTTGTAAGTGGTCAATTATTTTTTTTGGAAGAAGTTGGGGGAATAATCAGGCTTCTGAATAGTAGTGCCTGTAGATCGGTATTTAAAATCAGCAAGGAAACCTGATTTCAGTCAATCGCAACGGAACGACTCCGTTTCATCGAACCCAATCACACATGAGGGTGCAAATGAAATGACTAAATTTCAGAGACTTAACTGGTCTGATACAGATATGATTTCGTGTATATAGACTGAAGT
This sequence comes from Schistocerca cancellata, assembly GCF_023864275.1. Taxonomy (NCBI): domain Eukaryota; kingdom Metazoa; phylum Arthropoda; class Insecta; order Orthoptera; family Acrididae; genus Schistocerca; species Schistocerca cancellata. Next base: position 311,620,514 of record NC_064628.1, on the reverse strand, counting down.
GGCGAGTCAAATTTGTAACAAGGCCGAGATTCGAATCCGTCTGTCCTGCTTACTCGGCAGGTGCGTTAGCCACTAAGCCACTTTGGTAGTGCGGATCACACAACTACAGGTATTACCCTGGCACGCCTCCCTCTGCGATCAAAATTGTCACAGCCGCCCCAGGCTGCTGTAAATTCCCCCTCACACACCAACAGAATTGCCTAGGCTCTGCATGTTGTGAAACAACACCTCAGCATCGAATGTAAATGGGAGATCCCGCCTGAAACCCAGATCCAGATACTTCTAAAAATGAGACGACACAGGTTCAGAGATTTTTCTGGTCTCCTGGTAAAAATTTCCCCTCTCCAATTCAGTCCTCCTACAAGAAATCACATCTGTATCAGGCCAGTAAAGTCTCTGACATAGTTTCATTTCTATAAATACCTGCATCTGCGCTTCGGGCTGGATCTCCCATTTACGTTTGATGCTGAGGTGCTATTCCACAACACGGTGAGCCTCGACAATTCTGTTCATGTGTGAGGAGCAAATGGGGCGGCAGTGATAATTGGGGTCGACGAGGGAGGCGCGCCAGTATAATTCGTGCAGGTCTTTGAATCGTTGTGCCAACGTATCCTAGTGGCTAACGCACCTGCTTGGTGAACGGAAGATTCAATTTCGATTCCCGGCCTTGGTACAGTTTACATACACAAAAACAAATGAGCGTGGTTTAGAGAATGTGAACGTAAGACTATCTCACGACTATATTATATTCTTTTTCACAACCCTATTCGATTCTCTTTTCATGAGACCCTACTGTTTGTAGGAGGAGGTGATCTGACTTTAGGTACAGTTACTATACACAAGTTTATTTTATAAACAAAATTATATTACAGTTGTGCCACGCGCGTAAGTACCAGTCGGCGCCAGTTCGATAGCGATACTTCTCGCACTTACTCTTCCTTGTAGATAGGCGTAGCCTGTGGTTTACACCAGGAGAGGGCAGTGGTGCCTGCTGAGATGCCTATACTCAGACGTGAAAAAGTAATGGGGTTACGATACGCACTTGTACAGTTTATCGAGTACACAAGGTATAAAAGGGCAGTGCATTGGTGGAGCCATCATTTGTACTTAGATGATTCATGCGAAAAGTTTCTGACATGATTACGATGCCACGACAGCTGGTTGCTGTCATTAAATCAACACTCGTGGAAGTATCTTGTTGAGGTATTTTGTTCGAATCCACTAAAAGCGTAATTATCAACTGCTAGAAAAGGCCGGTAATTGGTAATTCTTCAAGTTATAACTGAGAAAGTATTGATTTGGGCCACTTTCGTTGAATGTATTGGACTGGAAACAAAAATTTTGCGCACTGAAGTAATGGTTGCCATCTCTGCTTCAGGTTGGGTTTTATGTACGCTCCACACAGCCTTTGCTTTTGTATGGTTACTATTCGTTGATGGGTCTGGGGGGTGGATGCACGCCATAATCCGCGCTCAGCGAAGCGAAAGATTGGGTTCAGGCTAACCAGACCACAGGCGCGAGGAACTGCATGGGACGAAGTGAGTCGCAAACGTGTGTAAATCACGTGCTGTGAAATTTTGGCATTCATTCATCATTTTATGTAAATCTTGGCTAGTCGTTTTCTTGTACCAGGCGAAGTAACTAAAGGGAGAAGTTCATACAGATTTGTTTCTTTTACGTACCTGAGAATTTTCTTCGCCATCTCTAATGTTGGTTTAAAGTACGCATTCATAGAGTTTACGTGAATGTAGAGCATGGGAGCTAGATATTACCTGTATGTGAATAGTGAATGCTTGATTTCCTTTGTGATGAGATTGGTCTCTGAGTTAATGTACGAAGTTTTAAAAAGTGAGCCTAGTGGATTGTTTAACTTGTAATTCCGGTGGAAGTGTGTTGTTTTGATGTTGTTAACACAAAAGGGGAATTAATAGTTAGCTTATGTTGAAATTAAATACGATGTTATTTAACATGTACCAGCGCCTTACCTCTCTCAACCCAGCCAGTCCTATCGCCTCAGTTGGGCACAAGCACCCACTTTATAGAAACAGGTACTCTTAATATGATCATAGCCACATTATCATAATATTTCATGAAGGGAAACTAATTGCAAACGGAAACCATCTGAAGAACATTATGAAGCGGTGAGGAGGAAAGTAGTTAGATACATGACTGCTCGGATTCAAGCTGATTCACGCACGACTCAAAACAGGCATGAAACTTTTCTTTCTCCAATGCATTTACTACTTGGGCGGAATGAGGAATTAACAGCTTTCGAAACATAGTCCTCCCATAGACTCTTCGCAGTGAAGCTGGACACGCAATCGTGCTTCCAATAAAACTTATATTCCTGTATTACACAAGCTGATTCGCTTGACAGTAGAACCTAACTCGATTGATTGCCAAAAGCAAATTAGAATTATGGGCAATCGCACATTGATTACTATGTTTCACATGTAGTTGGAAACGGCGAATTAATGACTATTCAAAGACTTCGAGATGTCAAGCACATGTCCACAGGCTTCTCTAACTAAAAAAGTAAATCGATTCACTAAAATCAAATAATAACATTCCAGAAATTTATAGAAACAGAATGCAATGAAATTCTCCTACTCAAATAACACTTGATCGCACTAAGCGAAGTATGAACATCTTAGGCTATGTTCCAGCGGAACAACAGTTGTTACCATTTCATCATTGATATCACGACTGCCTAGTTCAGCTACCGGGTCACGCCTCATCGTTCGCCTGAATGTTCTAGAGGATGCTACCAGTATCAGAAAGCGAGAAACGTTCTGTTTCATGGATTTAAAAAAAATTTAAAAAATGAGAATCGATTGGAAAAGTTAGCAGAATCAATGTTAGAGGACAGAGTACCGAAGAAAACCTTGGCATCGCTCATCAGTGGAAACAGATACAGACATTAACTAACCAGATAGTATCTGTGGGGCTGGAAAGGAAGGGAGAAGGAACCTTGTCTGTACTTGAAATAGCCGGCCGGATTGGCCGGGCGGTTCTAGGCGCTTCAGTCTGGAATTTCGAATCCTGCCTCGGGCGTGGATGTGCGTGATGACCTTAGGTTAGTTAGGTTTAATTAGTTCTAAGTCCTAGGGGACTGATGACCTCAGATGTGAAGTCCCATAGTGCTCAGAGCCATCTGACCCATAGTACTTGAAATAAATATGCACTCAAACACTGGACATTCAGATAAGGACAGAGAAAAATCATCTGTTATTTACATACGAATATTAGTCAATGTGAGTGAATTTTTAACAAAGTCAGCTTATTTAGCCGTCTTTCTGTTGGAATACATCCAATAAATTGTCGTCTGTAACACAATTTTCTGTTCCATTCTACAGCACTTAAATGGAAACATTGTATCATGTCCTCCCTCTTTCATCCATGAACAACCAAAGCAATGGAGTCATGAATCTACGTTTTGTGAGCGGATTTCACAGTCACGTAATTTATTGTTACAGACTTCATCGTCACCTTCAACTCTAGAAGCAATTTATGGACAAAAACAACTACGGAAAAGTATGCCACTCAGCTGTTTTCAAGCTTTAGCTCATTTGAAAATTAAGAAAACAAGAGACGTGTATGTTTAAGTTCTTTTTTTTTAATTTTAAAATATTTCGAAGCTTAATACATTGGGTGATTATAATTAAAGTACAGCACCTCACAGAATCCAGTTAGGGCTATAATTATTGTATGACAGCGAAACTGTGTAGATATTATAATTCACTAATGCGGAACCGATTTGCGCTGGAAAAAAAATACTTCCAGTTTTAGCCACCAGGAGCAAATCTGACGCTATGAATGCAAGAAAGACGTATAGAGATGTTTCCCTGTGTAGTGGATTATAAACAGGACTATGGGGCTTAACTTCTGAGGTCATCAGTACCCTAGAACATAGAACTACTTAAACCTAACTAACCTAAGGGCATGTCACAAATCCATGCCCGAGGCAGGATTCGAACCTGCGACCGTAGCGGTCGATCGGTTCCAGACTGTAGCGCCTAGAACCGCTCGGCCACTCCGGCCGGCGAGAAAGGCATGACGATGTCTTTATTATTAGCCGCCGTATACACAGTTTGCTGAACACGAGGACTGGAAACGTCGCTGGCTTGCTGTACAGTGCTTAACAGTAGAACCTCTCGGCAACTCTCGGAAAAAATGCGAACCACTTTTCCCAATGTTAATAGAAGCAGCAGTAATGCATCAGCATATCTACCATGTTTGAAATTATAGCCCACACTGGAACTCCGTGAGTAGCTGCATTTTAGTTGTAATCGCTCAGTACTTGCTGTTCTCCACTTGAAAACGGCCGAACGGTCGAAATGCAATAGCGTATTTTATGAAAAATGGTTTAAATGGCTCTGAGCACTATGGGACTTAAATTCTGAGGTCATTAGTCCCCTAGAACTTAGAACTACTTAAACCTAACTAACCTAAGGACATCACACACATGCATTCCCGAGGCAGGATTCGAACCTGCGACCGTATGACTGTATTTTTGCAAGTGCAGCCCACTCACAAAGATCCACAAAGCCCACCGTCAAGATTATCTTCGCAATCGCCACAAAAACCTTCGTCGCATTAGCGTTGGGATCATCAAAACATCAGCAACCGTTTTGTACTTTAACGGCTGTACGGGCAAACCAATCGTCAACACAAAATCACACTGAAAAAGAAAGCCTAATAGATCGTTGCACGATTGACGAGACGCAAGTGTACTTTTATCATTTCACATCGTAAATAATAATACGTTTTCATGTAGGAGGGTAGGCTTCGAGTTAATTACATACGGCGTCGATTCGGTATGAGTTGGACGTTCAGCGGTCTCTGCTTTAGTACACCGATACGCTATAAACACAAAACTGGTGTTAATAGTTACAGCGAATAAGGCCGATAAGCAACTAAATAAGCGCTGATGGTGCGTAATTTGCGGGGAATATTTGTGTTGGATGGGAAAGTTGTTGTTTGCCGAAGTGCAGCAGTCGCGTCCCGCTGCCGCCGCCCGCGGTGTGTTTGCTGCGGCACGGACAGTGATGGAACGCAAACAGTTTAGCAGCGGCCGCCCGGGAGGGCGGAGGGAGGTGGCGAACGCCGAGGGAACAGCGAGCAACGGATGGCCGGCACAGCGCTACAGCAGGCCTGACACTTTGCAGCGGCGAGAGCGCGAGAGGGACACCCGCTACCTCTCCCTAATACACTGGGATAGCGATAAGCGCATACACACATGGCGATAGTGTCGCAAAGGCAAGGCATAAAAAGGCAATGTATTATAGAAACTATCACTTGTACTCATGTGATTCTTGTGAAAAGGTTTTCGACGTGATTATGGCCATCTAACGGGAATTAACAGACTTTGAACGAGGTGTGGAAGATGGAGATAGTCACATTCAGTATTCCTAGATCCACGGTGACAAGAATGGTCCGAGAATACCAGATTTCAGGTAATGCCGCTCGCCTAGGACAACATAGTGGGCTGATGATCTTCACTTACCAGCCTGAAGCATCGATTGTAAGTGCTAACAGACAAGCAAGGCTGTGCAAAATAGACGTAGAAATCGATGTCGGACGTACGACGGACTTATCCATTAGGGCAGTGCGGCAAAATTCGGCGAAAATGCGCTATTGCAGCAGACAGCCGGCGCGAGTGCCTTTGCTAAGAACATCAGATCGCCTGCAGCATCTCACCTGAGATCGTGACCACTATAACTGCCCACGTCGTGTTGCGCCGACTGCACTGTAGCTTGAATGGATTTTTAAGGTTGTTTTATATGCCCGACTTCCAATTTCACTACACAAGTCTCCAGGGTTGAGCAGTTATTGCCCGATGACGACACGGAATACAGCTTGTGGAAGCGGAGTTTGCCGTTATTAATTATGTTTTTTTAGATTTAATTTTATTACTCGTACAGAGACTAAACGGTGACAGCGCGTCGTCAAAATAAGTATGAACTGCTAATGTCTTTGCAATACATAATGTCGACTATTGAGTTAAAGTTCGTACCTATTTTGCCATTTTAGAGAAGGGAAACCTTAAGCGCTTCTGCTTCTATAGTCTCAGTATCAAATGTTCACTAATTTCAATTTACTTCCTATCTCAGTTCAGTATTTAACACAAATTATATATCAATGTCATTTCAGAGATATTACGTCGGTTCCACACTAACGTAATAACACGTAATTGTCATTTAACATCACTTTTATTAATAATCCTTTTTCTTATGACGTAAATGTTAATGAATGATCACTATCTAGGAGGAAAGAGGGATTGATCCTAATCATGAGATAATAGCTTTTAATGAGCCTACAATCGTTAATTAAATAAAAAGTCACGTTCAAGGATGATATCCGAACAACTTTCGTTACGTCCGTTTTCACGTATCTATCACAACTAATCCTGTCGCCCATAATTCAAATTAACACTGACGTTAACCCCTTTTGTCGGAACATCGAATCATAACTATTATTTAAAAGTTTATTCTAGTCCCCGAATTAATTCCTTTCAGATACGCGCACGACCGAACAGCAGAGCGGAACACAAACGACTTGTTTTAACAACCAAACAATGCAATGACGTTACATTACGACAATGTACGCCCAATAAACTTCTCTTTGACTATATAGTTTCTACTCTGCTTAGTTAAATTATTCCTAATTACAATTTATTCAGCTATTTAACGAAAACATGTAACAAAAAATAAAATAAATTTATCCCAACGTAAAAGATCCGTTATAACACATCGGTTGGACTCTAGATAACTGGAAAACCGTAGCCTGTTGAGATAAATCCCAATTTCAGTTAGTAAGAACCGGTGATAGCGTTCGAGTGTGACAGAGAGACCACGAAGCCATGAACCTAAGATGTTAACAAGGCACTGTGCTAGCTGGTGCTGTTTCCATAATGGTGTGGACTGTTTTTGTGTGGAATGGACTGGGTTCTCTGGTCCAACTAAACAGATGATAACTGGAAATGATTATGTTCCACTACTTATAGAACCTTTCCAGCCATTGGCCTACTTCATGTTGCCAAACAAAGATGGAATTTTCATGTATGACAATGCGCGATGACACCGGGCCACTGTTGTCTTCGATTGGTATGAAAAACGTTCTAGACAATTCGAGCAAACGATTTGGCCACCCAAATTTCCCTGCACGAATGCCATCGAACATTCATGGGACATAACAGAGAGGTCAATTCGTGCACAAAATCCTGCACCGGCAACACTTTCGCAGTTATGAACGGCTACAGAAGCAACCTGCTCAATATTTCTGCAGGGGACTCCTAACGACTGTTGATTCCACGCAACGTCCAAATTCTGCACAACAACAGGATAAAGGAGGTCCGAAGCTATATTAGGAGGTATCCCATGACTCTTGTCACCTCAGTTTAGCGTATCGATAACTACGATTCTTCCTGCTAATGTTATACATACCTTCTTCGTAGTCTTCATTTCTTGGCTCTTAAACCGAGATCGCGTTGATGGACACTCAAATTCAGACACATGGAGGCTGTCATGAAGTTTCCCGTTTCCCCCCAAATTTTTTGGTCTATTGGTGTTTTAACTGGTTTGATACGGCCCACCACTATTTCTTCTGCTGTACTTTTCATCTCAAAGTATCACTTACACCAAACTTCCCCAGTCATTCGTTGCATTATATCTCAATACACTTCAAGGCAAACAAGTAAAGAAAATAACATAAAAATAAATGGGAAAAGACGCACCACGAAAAAATCATCCGAATGCACATCACATTGGTGGATGTGGTGTTCATATACAGATAAATGGTTACAGTTTCAAAAAATTGGGTGATTTATTCACCAGAAACAGCTTAACAAAGTGAGCAAGTCAATAACGCGTTGTTCCTTCTATGGACCTTATTCAAGCAGTTATTCGGCTCCGCGTTGATTGTCAGAGTTGCTGGGTGTTCTCCTGAGAGATATCGTGCCAAATTCAATTGGAGCGTTAGATCTTCAAAATCACGATCTGGTTGGAGTTGCAATACTACGTTGCAATGGCTTTAAAGGTAAATAAATCCCACTACGCAGTTTATAACTAAATGGTACAGCCGGCCGCGGTGACCGAGCGGTTCTAGGAAGTTCAGTCCGGAACCAAGCGACTGCTACGGTCGCAGGTTCGAATACTGCCTCGGGCATGGATCTGTGTGATGTCCTTAGGTTAGTTAGGTTTAAGTAGTTCTACGTTCTGGGGGACTGATGACGTACGCTGTTAAGTCCCACAGTGCTCAGAGCCATTTGAACCATTTTTTAACTAAATGGTACAGCCCCATAAGGAAACAACTACTACAGTATGTGCGACTTCATGGCGTACACTATAATACAAAAAGAAAACGGCGCTCCAGAAAGGAACAACGCAAATGGGATGGAAGTCGGGAGATGTAATATACATGTAAAGACAAACAAATAATTACAGTATCAGAGACATTGGATGATTTATTCAAGAGAAACAGTTTCAAAAATTGAGCAAGTCAACAATGCGTTGGTTCATCTCTGGTCCTCATACAAGCAATTATTCGGCTTGGCAGCGATTGATGGAGTTGTTGAATGTCGCCCTGGAGGATATCGTGCTAAATTTAGTCCACCTGAAAACTCTCACTGTGTGCTGGCGGGCATCATCTTGTTGAAATGTAAGCCGAGTATGGCTTGTCGTGAAGGGCGAGAAAACGGAGAGTAGAATATTGTCGAAGTACCACTGTGCTGTATGCTGCGGAAGACAACAAAAGGGGTCCTCCTATGAAAAGAAATTGCACCCATCTGACAGTATGACGGGGATTGGTACCCCACCGCTGATCATCGGGGCTCAGTTAGAAGTGGGTCTCAGTTCTACCCCAGTCAAAGAGATTCCAAGCCAAAGACATATCTGGAGGCGCCTCAGAAAGCGGGGGGATACCGACATGACTGTCACTCGCCGTTCAGCTCGCCACCCAGCAGTTATTATCTGAGGTGCTTTTCGTCTTCATAGCAGGACCCCTTTGCTCATCCGCGGCTCCCTTACAGCACAGCGGTACGTCGACGACATTCGACGCCCAGTTTTTTTGCCCTTCGTGGCAGAGTTTTCGTTTCAACAATACAATGCCCACGTGAATAGAGCGAGAGTTTCCATTGCAACTCTTTTTGCTTGACAAATCTTACATTGGCCAACAAGGTCATCAGATCTCTCCGCAATTAACGTTTGGAGCATATGGGCAACGCTTTCCATCTATCTCGGAATTTGTTTCATGTTACGTGCCAGTTCAACAGAAGTTGGCACGATAACCGTAAGGGGGACAAACAGCAACACTGCCAATCAGTGCTCGTTCACCTATGGGTATAAATAATGACATCATGGCAAAATCTCGGTAATTCTACCCTATATTCATTAAGTCACAGTAAAAATTCGGAGGATAAGTCATTTCCAACCCGCATAAATGCGGTATGTATAACATATACTACACACTTACAATTACACAACTATATTACGAAGAACTCGTCCTCGTATTTGTCGGATAAATTGAAGTATATACCGACTAGTGAGTTGCCGATATGGTTGGCCACACTTCAAGCGACTGGCTTTGCAGATAGGTGCCAAGCACTCATTTCCCCTTCCCGCTTTTTTACCTGAACCAATGAGAAACAAGCTCCCCCTTCACCAACCTGTTTTTAATACCATAAATACGCCATGGATCACATCAGAAATGGTCAGCCAGCTCTCCTAGGCGGAACAGAAAACAGTAGGAAGACAGGATGAGATTTTCACTCTGCAGCGGAGTGAGCGCTGATATGAAACTTCCTGGCAGATTAAAACTGTGTGCCGGACCGAGACTCGAACTCGGGACCTTTGCCTTTCGTGGGCAAGTGCTCTACCAACTGAGCTACTCAAGCACGACTCACGCGCCGTCCTCACAATTTCACTACTGCCAGTATCTCGTCTCCTATCTTGTCTCCGCAATATCCTTTCTTTCAGGAGTGCTAGTTCTGCAAGGTTCTGTAAAGTTTAGAAGGTAGGAGACGTGATACTGGCAGAACTGAAATTGTGAGGAGGGGGAGTGAGTCGTGCTTGGGTATCTCAGTTGGTAGAGCTCTTGCCGCGAAAGGCAAAGGTCCCGAGTTTGAGTCTCGGTGCGGCATACAGTTTTAATCTGCCAGGAAGTTTCAGTACGAAGACAGTTAAACTACCACACCACAATATTTCAAACAAATCAGTCATGTTGTGTTAGTGTGTGTCGTCATACAGGACCTATAAATAATGGCGAGAAAGCTCAACGCGGGGAGGAGGGGGGGAGGTGATAGCGGAGTGCTTGGCGTTTATCTGCAGAGCTGCACGCATCTTTTCACCGGCGAGTTTGCAAATATTAATGTGAGGGGGAAGGGGCGGGGAAGGGTAGTTCTCCGTGACTGCCTGCTTCCGTACCTATGCCTTTTCCACCAATAACTAGGTCGGTCGTGTCAGCGACACGCATATATGTTTAAAATATTGCAAATTCATAGGAGTGATGGACTGGGGTAGTGTTGGGCAGATGCTTAACTTACTGCCAGCTAACTGGTCGCGTTCGACCTACATTTATTCGGCGAATGCAGGGTCGAGTTCCTCGTAATACAGCTATGTGTTTCTACGGGTGTAGTATGCCTTACACTGAAAGGATACCACTTTTTCCCTTTCACCGGCGTCAAAGCAGCAAGTCGTTATCTGTGCGCATAATTTCACTGTATTTCGATACAGTGGTATCTGTGTGCCATGGAGAAGAGATGGACAAACTTCGTTTCATTATTTTTCAATGAACGTCCCTCACTATTTCCCAAGTGTCCTCATTGCCTTAGTGATTATGCTTTTTTCTTCTTCTGGTGATTGGTTTGTGTGTTGAATGGCACGGACTGAGTCGTGTGCTCAGGTGATAGAGAAACTTTTCATAGATGCTGCCTGTTCGGTCCCAAGCTGTTGCCAACTAGTGTTTTCTTCCAAGTATAGCAATGTAGGAATCAACTGTCGAAGATGAGTAAGATTCTGCAGATGTGGTAGGTCATGGTTGGTAGGAAGTCCCCTCCCCTACCACCTACAGGAAGCGTGACTGGACGCTGGTGTCGGTGTGTTTGGCACTCGGACACTCGCGTTGGAAGTGGGCCGTCGACTTTGGCAAGCGCTCCGCAAATTTTGCTAACGGCGAGGGTGTTGTACGTGGAATATTTAGACTGAATTACACAATAATACATTCCTCTTTAGGAAATGTTACCAGTAAATGAAAGGATAGTTATTTTTTAATTTACTCACATAGTGGAACTTAATTGGAACGACTTAATCAACCCGGCACCTTTGTCTTACACATAGGGCACGCTTTGCAACGAGGTTTGCTAATAATTTCTGTTTATTCTAATCTAAGTCAAGATTATTCGCCTGTGAAGTAGAATTAAGATGAGTTCACTTGCGTGTTGTCCGCCCCCGGTAGCTGAGTGGTCAATGCGACAAAATGTCAACCCTAAGGGCCCGGGTTCGCTTCCCGGCCGAGTCGGAGATTTTTCTCCGCCCAGGGACTGGGTGTTGTGTTGTCCTAATCATCATCATTTCATCCCCATCCACGCGCAAGTCGCCGAAGTGGCGCCAAATCGAAAGACTTGCGTCAGGCGAACGGTCTACCCGGCGGGAGGCCCTAGTCAAACGACATTTATTTATTTACTTGCGTGTTATTTCTTTCGAATGGGCTAACACGAGTACAAATTGATTAAATTGAAAGTCCATTGTCTTCAGTGGACCCCGTGGTCTCTGGCTGCAACGTACAATGTCTAGAGAGCGGACTTGATCCGAATTCAGATGAAGCTTGCATGCGTAGATTAAAAGTTGAGATTATTTGTGTGTAGAGTCTAAAATTAATTTGAGTTTACTCTAGTGTGAAATCATGTGTTCGGACAAGCGTGTATACATGGTGAGTACATTGAATTTTCGTCGTCTGTGGTGGATCTCGTCGCTGGGTGCACAGGCAGTAATTATGGAAAGAGTGTGCTTGATCTCATTTCAATCGAGTTTGACGGATGTAGTCTTAACTCGTATTGTTCAGCATGTTGCTTGATTAACTGGCTTATGAATTTTTATTTTGGAGGAGAAATATGTTACTGAACTGCTTACTTAATTCTATTCAAACTAGAACTGGGTACGTGCTTGTGATAGCAATTGCCATGTTAGAAACTGTGATAAAGTAGTGATATTTTAACGGTTTGAGTAATGACCTGTGTAAACTGCCGAATCTTGGGATAGTGTACTTGAATATTTAGAGTGGTCACATTCCTCTGTTGGTATTCCTTTCCTCTTCAAACTTTACAGGGTGCAGAAGACATTAGGTAGGCTATATTTGAGTATGAGCTTATGTTTAATTAAGGGCACATCCTTTAAACTTTCCTTGTGCAGAGAAACATTGCGTTAGAGATCAGTTGTTTTATGAAGAAGGTGAATAGTCCTATTGTTTCCCACCAAGAGTGGGAGTTGGTAAAATGATTGTGAACGGTTTACAATATACGTAGGAGACCAACAGTTTTAGTATGTGAAAAATGAGAGAGTTACCTCTTTCCCGAGATGAGTGGCTTCTCTGAGTAAATAAATGTCGCAGGGGTTCAAGGAAGATGGAGGGACGTCCATTCCGATTTGAAAACCATACCTTGCGCCCATTCTCGCCATTTTGTACCGTCATGTCCGCCATTATCAGCATCGTAAGGCCAGTACTGTTACGACCATGGAATTGGAGGGACGTGAACAATCCAATAACATACTGAGTAACTTTCATTGATGTAAATTTACTTACATGTTATCCGTTGTGCGACTCGGCTTTTGAAGATCAATAACGTGTGGTAATGAATTCACTTAGGGCCGGTATTTGTCAGATCCATACTTCGTAAAGCGTACCTAATAATGAGCAGACCTCAATATTCGGTGTGGTCCCTGACTCGTCTACAAATCACGTTGAACTTGTTCACACCTCCTATCTAAGGAATGCCTTAGATACACAAAGAGAAGGGAATCGTTGCTGAGGATGTAACAAAAAAAGTCTATGTAAAATTCAGTCGCAGATGGAGTAAAAGCATTTCAACAACCCCTCTGAATACATACCGTATTTACATGCATTTTTGAAATCGAATGCAGTCGATTGAAGTCAGATGATGCTGGAGATATTAGATTAGGAAATGAGACACTTATATTAGTAGATGAGTTCTGCTATTTGGGGAGCAAAATAACTGCTGATGTTCGAAGTAGAGAGGATATAAAATGTAGACTGGATATGGCAAGGAAAGTGTTGCTGAAGAAGAGCAATTTGTTAACATCGAGTATAGATTTAAGTGTCAGGAAGCCTTTTCTGAAAGTATTTGTATCGATGTGGCCATGTATGGAAGTGAAATATGGACAATAAATAGTTTATACAATACGAGAATAGAAGCTTTCGAAATATGGTGCTACAGAAGAATACGGAAGATTATATGGGTATATCACGTAAATAATGAGGAGGTTCTGAAGAGAATTGGGGAGAAGAGGAAATTGTGGCACAAACTGACTAAAAGGAAAGACAGGGTGGTAGGACACTTTCTGAGACATCAAGGGATCACCAATTTAGTACTGGAGGGTATGGTAGGGGGGTAAAAATAGTAGAGGTAGACCAAAAGTTGAATACACTAAGCAGATTCAGAAGGATGTAGGTTACGGTAGTAACTCAGAGATGAAGAAGCTTGCACAGGATAGAATAGCATGGAGGGCTACATCAAACCAGTCTCTGGACTGAAGACCACAACAACAACAACAAATTTAATACGTATTCAGCCGGTCGTTGTGGCCGAGTGGTTCTAGGCGCTACAGTCTGGAACCGCGAGACCGCTACGGTCCCAGGATCGGATCCTGCCTCGGTCATGGATGTGTGTGATGTCCTTAGGTTAGTTAGGTGTAAGTAGATCTAAGTTCTAGGGGACTGATGACTTCAGAAGTTAAGTCCCATAGTTCTCAGAGCAAATTTGAACCATTTGAATACTTACTCACTTCTCTCTTCCTGGACCTCGTATGGAGAAACACGTTTGTAATAAATTTAAAATCTTATTATTTATAACAAATACCAACACTCTGATCCCTAACTTTTGTAAACCCCCGTCGCCAATTTTGCAAAGGCCTCGTCGCTATTGCTGTGGAGGCCGAGGTTTTTGAGTTCGTGAAACGTCTTCTGGTGCAGTACAGCGCTAAGACGATTTCTCCCTAGGCCCTTAGTGGCTAAGTGCAAATAATCGTAGGTAAACGTCACAGCATATAGCACATGCAATTTACAGCAACCGTCTGCTCACATCTAAGAGTTCGCTAAATGACGTTAGCTGTCAAAATCAGCCCCAGACGATGATCTATAACCAAGTGGCGAGAGCTCCTCTTCTATGAAATAATTTTTTCATATTACGGGGCCACAGTCACAATATATTTCTTTGAAGTCAGTACCAACATTAGACTTTTGTTTATTTACAGTGCTAAATTTACACTTACACAATCATGATTTCGGCTTCAAAGTGCCATATCAAGTGTTTTAAGCGCTATAAATTGCCTAAGATGGCATTTCTGGAAGAATTATCGACACTCAGACACTGTGTCTAATAGTGTATTTTAATGTGACAGTATGCCGTCTTAGGCAATTTACGAGTATAACACTTAAAACACTTTATAATGGTACTTTGAAACCGAAATCATGATTTTGTAAATGTAGATGCAACACTGTAAATAAACAACAGTCCAATGGCGGTACTGCCTTTAAATTTCTCTTCTATCTTCCGAGTAGGCTTCTGTCCGTTGTCGTACGGTTGTAAGAGGTTCATGATTAAGGAATTTGTTGCTAGCGCACTCGAGCAGATGTAATTTCGATGGATTGCTCACGCGCTGCCTGCGATATGTAAGATATAAGAGAATCTAAGACCAGAGAGCAGTGTTGTATGCAGTAGGAACTGTGTAGCAGTGGGAGTAAGTAGTTGCTTGCAGTCGCGTATGTGGAGTTGGCTGGGCCGGTCGTGGGAGCGATGGCGCGGCCTGAGCGGTATAATATAAGGTAAAAGCAGCCTCGCGCATATGTAGTATTGTTATATCAACTCCCATGTAAATTTTTTTAAAAAATCTCTTAATAATAATCTTTCTCATAAAAAGTAACTTTTGACAATCATTCATTTCAATTTAAAGAATTTACTAATTTCTTCAATCCTTGGTTATCCCGATTATTGAAAAAGAAAAATCAGTTGTTTCTTTTTATACATGACAAATCTATCGGCCAACATTGCAACTGAGCTGCGCCAGAAAAAATTCTTATAGGAGCAGATATATACGCGTTATCCGGCGACCTAATTGAGGTAAGATTTTTCAATTTATTCAGAATGTTCTCTCAGGGCCATGACGTAGCACTACTAACGTCTAAAATTTAGCAGTTTAAATTCACACAGTCTGTTATTGAAAGGTTGTAAGTGAGTCACATTTTTTATTGAGAGATTAGTCACATTTTATTATTGATAGGTTATGTAATTTATTTTTTGGAAGGTTACACTAAATGTGAAAAATAATTATACATTTTTATAGTGGGGAGATTACACTTGTCGGCAACCGGTCAGGATCGTATTTTTGTGAATTTCTGAGAAGTAGTCAGTTGTATATCTGCTCTTACTTACTTAATGTTAAATGGGGTTGCATCTGGCGCAACGCATTTACTAACGTGTCATTCTTTCTTTCACAGATCATCGGCATTTTATTGCCCTTTGTTGTAATTGTATTTGTTCCATTTTTGCTTTGTCTTTGTTTGATTTTGTGCTTAACTTTGAATTGTGAAAATGCCGCGAGAAACTGCTAACAGTACATCGCGATCCGTAATGAGTGAAAAAGCCGACTTGAATAATTTGACTGATAATATTAGCGACACTCAGTGTCTTGATGATAATCCTCCAGTTACAGACAATCAGTGCGTACCGACCACCAGTAATGATTCTAATCTAAATGATGAGCAAACCAATTCATTTGTGTCCACTGTAAATTTAACGACAATTGATGACGTGGCACATTCCGTTACAATGAACGCTGTCCAGTTTGACACGCCTGATTTGCAAAATTTACGTAGCGAACAGATACTTGTTTCTAACGAAGGTGAACAATGTACTCATTGTACATCAGACTTATTTGATTCCGATGTAGTGACCAACAGCGCACATCCAATTAGCAAACCTTTTCGTGAATCAGACAATGACCAAATGGTTACACAAAACGTGACACTTGCAGATAAACCAGCACACAGCACAGAAAATAGAGTTGCTAATTTTGGAATGGAACAAGCTATGGCATTATTGCTACAACTTAATGAAAATCTCAAACAACAAATTAATAAAAATTTCAAACAGTTGAATGAAAAACACGATAACCTTAATGAATCGAACAAACAACTTAATGAAAGTTTCAAACAGTCGAATGAAAAACACGACAGGTCGATCAAACATATTAATGAGAACTTTAAACAGATTAATGAACAGATTGTTGTCGTTGCCGTGCAATGTCATGCTACTAAAGAACAATTACATTAGGAATTTAAGGCTTGTGCTAGGAACAGTAGTGAAGAAATTAGATCTGTTGCGGAAGAATTAAGTAATACACATGCAGCCTCAACGAAATTACTTAGAGTTGAAATTAGTGCAGTCGCTAAACAATGTTCTGAAAACGCAACACAGTTACGCGACGAGTTTAAATTAATGTCATCAGAACTTTCACGCACACTGGAAACGAAAGTAGATACGAAACTTGAACAACAAAACAGCCAAATTGTCGAAAGTTTTAATCACCACCTACAAAACAGTGAAACGCGTTACCGTAAATTTATACAGGGACAGAACAAAGTAAAGAAAGAAGTCATGGAAACAATTACTGCACAGAGACAGGAAGATAAGCGTAAATTGTTTACGAAAGCAAAATCATACGTAGACAACAACATTGCTGCAGTATCAGACGAAATCAAAACAATCAAACAGTTGAACACCGAATTGCATGATGAAATCTCTGATCTTAAAACAAAAACAGACACACACGCAGTAGACTTTCATACAGTGACCGACAGACTTGAACAATTAGATTTAATACAGGATCCCGATGCCATCAAAGCAGACGTTAAGAAATTAAACAAAACCACACGTAAAATCGAAAAACAAATTGATGCTTATGACACTACAAATGATGATCAGGTTAAAGCATTGACTGAAAAATTTGATGAATTGGCCAGTCGTATTGACGTTATCGAAAATAACAATGATACCAAATCAGTGAGATAAGTCCGTCTAATAATATATCGCCTAGAAAAGTGTCGTCTTTACAGCAAGAAGTGACAGAAATGAAAAATGTTTCAGCCTCTAACAAGTCACAGCGTACGCCACATTGTGAACATTTGTCACATTCACACAGCCAGTGTGTAAGTAGGCTGTTTAGGTTTTTGTATTGGTAACGCCACGTAGCGTTGTATATGAAAATCACTGGCTGTGCTGTGTGCAGTCTGTAGCTAGTTTACATTGTTATCTGCCATTGTAGTGTTGGGCAGTTGGCTGTTAACAGCGCGTAGCGTTGCGCAGTTGGAGGTGAGCCGCCAGCAGTGGTGGATGTGGGGAGAGAAATGGCGGAGTTTTGAAATTTGTAAGACCCCCCATGAACCATGGACCTTGCCGTTGGTGGGGAGGCTTGCGTGCCTCAGCGATACAGATGGCCGTGCCGTAGGTGCAACCACAACGGAGGGGTATCTGTTGAGAGGCCAGACAAACATGTGGTTCCTGAAGAGGGGCAGCAGCCATTTCAGTAGTTGCAGGGGCAACAGTCTGGATGATTGACTGATCTGGCCTTGTAACATTAACCAAAACGGCCTTGCTGTGCTGGTACTGCGAACGGCTGAAAGCAAGGGGAAACTACAGCCGTAATTTTTCCCGAGGGCATGCAGCTCTACTGTATGATTAAATGATGATGGCGTCTTCTTGGGTAAAATATTCCGGAGGTAAAATAGTCCCCCATTCGGATCTCCGGGCGGGGACTACTCAGGAGGACGTCGTCATCAGGAGAAAGAAAACTGGCGTTCTACGGATCGATGCGTGGAATGTCAGATCCCTTAATCGGGCAGGTAGGTTAGAAAATTCAAAAAGGGAAATGGATAGGTTAAAGTTAGATATAGTGGGAATTAGTGAAGTTCGGTGGCAGGAGGAACAAGACTTTTGGTCAGGTGATTACAGGGTTATAAATACAAAATCAAATAGGGGTAATGCAGGAGTAGGTTTAATAATGAATAAAAAAACAGGAGTGCGGGTTAGCTACTACAAACAGCATAGTGAACGCATTATTGTGGCCAAGATAGACACAAAGCCCATGCCTACTACATTAGTACAAGTTTATATGCCAACTAGCTCTGCAGATGATGAAGAAATAGATGAAATGTATGATGAGATAAAAGAAATTATTCAGGTAGTGAAGGGAGACGAAAATTTAATAGTCATGGGCGACTGGAATTCGTCAGTAGGAAAAGGGAGAGAACGAACCATAGTAGGTGAATATGGATTGGGGGGAAGGAATGAAAGAGGAAGCCGCCTTGTAGAATTTTGCACAGAGCATAACTTAATCATAGCCAACACTTGGTTCAAGAATCATAAAAGAAGGTTGTATACCTGAAAGAATCCTGGAGATACTAACAGGTATCAGATAGATTATATAATGGTAAGACAGAGATTTAGGAACCAGGTTTAAATTGTAAGACATTTCCTGGGGCAGATGTGGATTCTGACCACAATCTATTGGTTATGAACTGCAGATTGAAACTGAAGAAACTGCAAAAAGGTGGGAATTTAAGGAGATGGGACCTGGATAAACTGAAAGAACCAGAGGTTGTAGAGAGTTTCAGGGAGAGCATAAGGGAACAACTGACAGGATTGGGGGAAAGAAATACAGTAGAAGAAGAATGGGTAGCTCTGAGGGATGAAGTAGTGAAGGCAGCAGAGGATAAAGTAGGTAAAAAGACGAGGGCTAATAGAAATCCTTGGGTAACAGAAGAAATATTGAATTTAATTGATGAAAGGAGAAAATATAAAAATGCAGTAAATGAAGCAGGCAAAAAGGAATACAACCGTCTCAAAAATGATATCAACAGGAAGTGCAAAATGGCTAAGCAGGGATGGCTAGAGGACAAATGTAAGGATGTAGAGGCTTGTCTCACTAGGGGTAAGATAGATACTGCCTACAGGAAAATTAAAGAGACCTTTGGAGAGAAGAGAACCACTTGTATGAATATCAAGAGCTCAGATGGTAACCCAGTTCTAAGCAAAGAAGGGAAGGCAGGAAGGTGGAAGGAGTATATAGAGGGTTTATACAAGGGCGATGTACTTGAGGACAATATTATGGAAATCGAAGAGGATGTAGATGAAGACGAAATGGGAGATAAGATACTGCGTGAAGAGTTTGACAGAGCACTGAAAGACCTGAGTCGAACAAGGCCCCGGGAGTAGACAACATTCCATTTGAACTACTGATGGCCTCGGGAGAGCCAGTCATGACAAAACTCTACCATCTGGTGAGCACGATGTATGAGACAGGCGAAATACCCTCAGACTTCAAGAAGAATATAATAATTCCAATCCCAAAGAAAGCAGGTGTTGACAGATGTGAAAATTACCGAACTATCAGTTTAATGTCACAGCTGCAAAATACTAACGCGAATTCTTTATAGACGAATGGAAAAACTGATACAAGCCGACCTCGGGGAAGATCAGTTTGGATTCCGTAGAAATGTTGGAACACGTGAGGCAATACTGACCTTACGACTTATCTTAGAAGAAAGATTAAGAAAAGGCAAACCTACGTTTCTAGCATTTGTAGACTTAGAGAAAGCTTTTGACAATGTTAACTGGAATACTCTCTTTCAAATTCTGAAGGTGGCAGGGGTAAAATACAGGGAGTGAAAGGCTATTTACAGTTTGTACAGAAACCAGATGGCAGTTATAAGAATCGAGGGGCATGAAAGGGAAGCAGTGGTTGGGAAAGGAGTAAGACAGGGTTGTAGCCTCTCCCCGATGTTATTCAATCTGTATATTGAGCAAGCAGTAAAGGAAACAAAAGAAAAATTCGGAGTAGGTATTAAAATTCATGGAGAAGAAGTAAAAACTTTGAGGTTCGCCGATGACATTGTAATTCTGTCAGAGACAGCAAAGGACTTGGAAGAGCAGTTGAACGGAATGGACAGTGTCTTGAAAGGAGGATATAAGATGAATATCAACAAAAGCAAAACGAGGATAATGGAATGTAGTCAAATTAAGTCGGGTGATGCTGCGGGAATTAGGTTAGGAAATGAGACACTTAAAGTAGTAAAGGAGTTTTGCTATTTAGGGAGTAAAATAACCGATAATTGTCGAAGTAGAGAGGATATAAAATGTAGACTGGCAATGGCAAGGAAAGCGTTTCTCAAGAAGAGGAATTTGTTAACATCGAGTATAGATTTAAGTGTTAGGAAGTCGTTTCTGAAAGTATTTGTATGGAGTGTAGCTATGTATGGAAGTGAAACATGGACGATAACTAGTTTGGACAAGAAGAGAATAGAAGCTTTCGAAATGTGGTGCTACAGAAGAATGCTGAAGATAAGGTGGGTACATCACGTAACTAATGAGGAGGTATTGAATAGGATTGGGGAGAAGAGAAGTTTGTGGCACAACTTGACTAGAAGAAGGGATCGGTTGGTAGGACATGTTTTGAGGCATCAAGGGATCACAAATTTAGCATTGGAGGGCAGTGTGGAGGGTAAAAATCGTAGAGGGAGACCAAGAGATGACTACATCAAGCAGATTCAGAAGGATGTAGGTTGCAGTAGATACTGGGAGATGAAGAAGCTTGCACAGGATAGAGTAGCATGGAGAGCTGCATCAAACCAGTCTCAGGACTGAAGACCACAACAACAACAAGACTGGATGTCTTGAACTGCTGTATATATTATGATCTTTGAACACTATTAAGGTAAATACATTGTTTCTTCTCTATCAAAAACTTTCATTTGCTAACTATGCCTATCAGTAGTTAGTGCCTTCAGTAGTTTGAATCTTTTATTTAGCTGGCAGTAGTGGCTCTTGCTGTATTGCAGTAGCTTGAGTAACGAAGATTTTTGTGAGGTAAGTGATTTGTGAAACGTATAGGTTAATTTAGTCAGGGCCATTCTCTTGTAGGGAATAGTCAGATTGCGTTGCGCTAAAAAAATATTTTGTCTCAGTTTAAGTAGAGTCATGTATAATTTTTCTAAGGGGACGTTTCATATGGTTTGTCTCTGATTTTGTTGCATTAGCTGTAATAACAATGCATTAGTGTATGGAATGTGTTCCTCTACGCTTTTCGGCAGTGCATTTGCACCGGCAACATTTACATTTTGACAAGCAGAAAATGTGTCTTGACTTATTAGAGAAAACGGTGAGGACGCAAAACCTGAATCTACAGTAGTTGCAAAATTGTGTCCTGTCATTTCGGATTCCTGAGGCGAGCTGTTGCCGAGCGATCGATCGATAATGCTTCCCTGTTCACTAATTGTTTCACTGCCTACGCCATTGTTTGCAGCCCGCTCCATTTCCCTATGCACAATTACCAAATTACTATGTTGAACATTAGTTAATTCATTACACGGTGGCGCTAACACACTGCTTTCGTCTTCACTGTCATTTCTCAGTTTACTTTGGAGCCTAGTATTACGTTTTTCACACGCCATAATTTTCACAATATTTCACACGATAACACAGAAAAGAACAATTTGAAGAGCAAAATAAGATAACACATTAACGTAGCAATGGAAATAATGTCTGTTTAATTGCAAGCGCATCTGCGAAATACTTGGTGCAAATGTACATGGATGTCACAACTGTTTTACTGTACAAGAATGAAAAACTACAACTGCAAAGGAAATTCTCTCTATGATTACGCGCTAGCAATAAACAAAGGCTACACCAACTACACAAACTACAAGAAAAAAATCAGAAGATTCCAGTGAGGTATCCTCGGCTAAGGGTCGACATATGAAATGTCCCCTTAGAAAAATTATACATGACTGTGCTTAAACTGACACACAATATTTTTTTAGCGCAACACAATCTGACTTTCAGTAATCCCTACAAGAGAATGGCCCTGACTAAATTAACCTATACGTTTCACAAATCACTTACCTCACAAAAATCTTCGTTACTCAAGCTACTGCAGTACAGCGAGCGCCACTACTGCCAACTAAATAAAAGATTCAAACTACCGAAGGCACTAACTACTGATAGGCATAGTTAGCAAATGAAAGATTTTGATAAAGAAGAAACAATGTATTTACCTTAATAGTGTTCAAAGGTCATAATATATACAGCAGTTCATGACATCCAGTCTTACAAATTTCAAAACTCCCCCATTTCTCTCCCCACATCCACCACGGCTGGCGGCTCACCTCCAACTGCGCAACGCTACGCACTGTTACCAGCCAACTGCCCAATACTACAATGGCAGACAACAGTGCAAACTAGCCACAGACTGCACACAGCACAGCCAGTGATTTTCATACACAGCGCTACGTGGCGTTATCAATATAAAAACCTAAACAGCCTACTTACAAGTGTAATTTAGGTAATTCACAGAGTGTACGTGACTTAGATTCCGAACAGTCACAGATAACCAGATAATTTTCACAATATTCATACAGTCCTGAACCTCCTCAGACATACAGAGACGATAGTTTTGATTATAAGCACTTTCTATCCGTGAGAAAATTTAACGTATTTAAGAATGACAGAACACAGATTCACCCCTTGGATTGGATACAACAATTTAGCTTTGCTTTTCCACCAACTTGAATTTATTTGCAGTTTTTTGGAAGGCGAACTGGCAACTCGTATGAGACCGATCGCGAGACAATGTTATTCGGTAGAAGAATTTCAGAATGCTTTTCTGACAGTTTATTGGTCGAAGACGACACAGTACGGAATCAAGGAGCAATTAATTAGCTTACCGAATTATGAGAACTCAAATTTTCCCACTGTCACGCAATTTTTTGAACACATGGTCCAACAAAACGAATACTTATGTGAGGCATACAGTGAATTAGCACTTATCCAATTATGTATTTCTAAATTACCACGATCATTAAGAGTATCACTTTTAACAGGTCAGCAGAAAGAAAATATTTCGGCATTTAGAGATCTGCTACAGCTTTTGGAAGTTCAGCAGTCAGACCATTCTTTCATAAACAAAAATTTTTCACGTCATAACCAAGGCCAACAAGCATACAGTAATTACGACCAGCCATGCTATTTTAATAGCAAAGGTGATAGACGATCTAGGAATGACAACCACCAGAATTTTAATAACAGACAAAATTTTAATTATCACTACCGTCAAAATTATCAGCAACAGCAAACGCATTTGGTAACAATAGAGGCTTCTCCCCACAACAGCAACAAAACCAGCCGGTTAAATGGTTCAAATGGCTCTGAGCACTATGGGACTCAACATCTTAGGTCATAAGTCCCCTAGAACTTAGAACTACTTAAACCTAACTAACCTAAGGACATCACACACACCCATGCCCGAGGCAGGATTCGAACCTGCGACCGTAGCAGTCCCGCGGTTCCGGACTGCAGCACCAGAACCGCTAGACCACCGCGGCCGGCCCAGCCGGTTAGCATACCTAACCAACAATGTGGTTTGCAAGGTCAACCCAGATTTATTGTTTCGCCGCCTGCACGTATAGCGTCGGCCACACCAAATAGTAACGCACAGCAGCAAGGGAATTACTACGTACAGAAGACACATCATTTCAACTCGTATCGCAACGCGCCGTATAGCAATGATTATTATGATAGACGTAAAAGTAATGAGCACAGTTTTCAGCGTAACAGTCGGTCTTACCAGCAGCAGAATCATCCGCAACAACAGATTATCATGAATGAACCAGACAGTCGGTATCATCCCGAACCTAATACGTCAGGAAGAAATAACAGAAAAGTACAAATAGTTGAAATGCCACAGCATCCTCCCGCAAATAACAGCACGTCAGAAAGAATTTGACTAGATATAGTATAGGTTGCATCTTCCAGCAACGTAAGCCATACTTTTGGCACACAGAATCTTGTTCATGAAAACGTTATTACTTTTGACGACATCCGAGACACACTTTTACATGAAAAACCAGTTATACAAAAAACCGTTTCCCACCCTGTCATTGAAGTAAAGATTGGATCATACACATTTTCAGCAGTAATCGATTCTGGATCACCTGTCAGTTATAAATGAAGAAACCTTCAACGAATGTAACAAAGAGAATATTTGTCCTACGTTACCATTAGGCAAAACTAAAGTAAAAGAAGCAGTATCTAGTACAGGAGTAGACGTAAAATTACAGACACACTTATCATTTCGTATTGCAAGTCACACGTTCCACTCAAAATTTTGGATTGTTCCCTTATTGACAACAGACGTTATTTTAGGTACGAGTTTTTTGGTACAACACGACGCAGTTATTGACTTTCAAACTTCCTATTTAATGTTAAAGGATAAAAATGTACAACTGGCATTAGAATTTCAGCACGCTTTATCTGCAGAAGAACAAGCAATTAATCGGACAGAGGTCATTTCGACATCGCGTAATATAGACTGTAATTCCACATTGTTCACAAATACGTACACGAAGCCGACTATGACATTATGCAAATGATTTCTGAGAAAGTAAAGCGAAGCAGTGCAAATACAGACGACGAACGTACAGAGCTACACAAAATTCTTTTACAGCAAGCTCCAGTTTTTGACAACATCACTGGTACTATGTCCAGTTTCATGTATGAATTTCAAGTTAAACAGCACGACACGTTTAAAGCCAAACATTACCCAATTCCGTCGCCTAGTCGTAGATATTGCTAATTGTTATAATCGCACTATTTCACTCCCATTTACGGAGCTTGTTAGCACTTGATGTTAGGTTGGCGCCATTAAAATGCATTGTGTTGTGGTAATCGCTGATACTTGCTGGATCGCTGCCGTGTCTTGATGCTGATGCTGGCTCTAAATCTGGTTGTCTAGGGTTAAAAACATGAGGTCCCGTGTTTTTTATGTGCTTTTGATGATAAAGAACGAGCGAAACCAACAAATATGTAAACTTCAAATATTTATTACTCTGGTGGCCATCTTAATTCCACTGTCCACCAAAGACCATGACACAACTCAAAGTAGTACTTCCTTTACATGTTCTTTGCATTGTTTATCCACCTCAAACAATAACACACAAACACACTTTACCAAAGTGACATTCCGACTGCCTCCCGACCCTTCTTGCTGCTTGTATTTATAACATTGTCAAAGAACTACTAAAAAGAGATATAGTTTACAAGTCACATGTACATCTGTTATCATAATTTGTGCAGAAAAGTTATTAATTTGCATCGAGTGACATAATTTAACTTGTTATTAAAATGACAGACAGATTTGTTGACTTGACAGAATAATTCTTTGTTACAAAAAGGCCGTTTTTTAGAAGTTTGTCAATTGAATTCTCTAATTTGCATAAATAAGTAAATAACATGAATTATTAAGAATTACATTGGTTTTCGTCTAAAATAGGATTGATTTTGTGAATACTGAGTGAAAACGCTCCTAGTGAACAAATAGGTTTCACTGGGTGATTTTTATTTAAGGAGATCCAAAATACCTAAGTTGGCCACTAATTTTCGTACTTCATATTAATTATTTAAGATGGACTTAGTGTTTTTACATGATGACATTTGCTTTATCGGTGATCAAGTGATATTAACTTTTGTGAGGCTCAGTTATTCAGTATAATTTAATGGATTGACTGTTTATGGAGACATGTTATGCAATCATTGTTAACATACACAATAACTTTTCTATAATCATAAATACTCGTTAAACTGGTTGAATTTGGAGGGTACGCATACTTTGGTACAGTAAAGCCTTTAATATGTTCCATTACAATACCCTCCTCGGGTAATATCATTTACAGAATGTTAATGATATTAGCCGACTAGGACAAATGTGTCAAATGGTTAAAATTTGGGAAAGTACTACTTTAATAATTTTTTTTGTTTTTCTATGCATAATGTTTATGTATACAAGGTCCGTTAAACCGTTTCAAAATGACTTTTTCCTGCAAATATTTTAGTTGTGTTGTTTGAAATGCACTTTGTGTTATGGCTCTCAGTATGACAGTATAATAAAAATATTTAGTAATATATGAAAGTAAAAAAAATGTTAATCTTTGCTCCCAGTGAGCCACATGGAAAATGATAAAAAACAGACACAAATATATCACATGCAATTTTAAGATATATAAAAAATATATGTAAATAATTTCAAAGTCAGTTCTCATTGAGTCACAGATTAATCGAGATAATAGAAGGAACATAAATATATTACATAGATGGACAGGTCATATGTCCATAGGAAAATATTGCAACTGTCTGCTCCTTTGAGCCACATAAAAGAAATGAAAATAAAGAACATAATTATAAGTGTGGACATGATATATAAACACAAACACTAGAGAAGTCACATGTATGAGTATAATATGCATTTGCAAAAAAAGGAAGTGTTTTTAAATATTGTCTCCCCTTGCGACACATAGTCAAGACAGTACAATACTAAAAGTGGAAACTTAAATTGGTCACAACATAACACAAACATCAAACTTCGTGAAAATCTGATTAGCTGTAGAAAATTGTACACAAATCTTATGCCTAAAAACACAATAGTAACAGAATGATGGGTCTTCCACAACAATTTTTACATTGTCTTTTATTTGGTGCAAGTATGTCCCATATTCAACAATACAAAAGGAAAGTAATAAATGTTTGTCACCTTCTTACCCGTTGCAAGTAAAGAAGATGTCTCAAAATTTAATATTCAATAATGACAATAAAAATTTGAAAACATTCTCTCAGAGATCTGGAACTTTTCCAGGGTCTGTAGGATGAGTGGTAGTTGCTATTTGACACACCCAGTAAAAATCTTTGCTGATAACGTGCTTTATGGAAAATGGGTAAGTAACTGTATTCAAACAGGGAAATGGGCTTAATCATGTTTATATGGTTTCAATTCAGTGATGTTTCTTAATCCAAATAACCTTCTTGATCAGGGAAAGATAAGTCTATACGCATTAGGATGTGGGCTTTCTTTTATTTCAAATGGACAAATGTCAATATTTACTTTAACATATGGACAACCTAGCTCAACATCTTTGTCTATTTCATTATTTTCAAACAATAGATCATTTTCAATTTCTTTAGTTCCTAAGTCTAATGTCTCTTTCCTACACTTAGACACATCCCTCTCTGTTTGCAAAGCATTGACATTTAAAAATAAACCTTTGTTTTCATCTGTTCCTTTCAACACTGTGTTGTCACTTAAACTACTGTTTTCACCCCCTTTTTTATAAAGTCCGCTACGGTTTCTTGTCCACCATGTAGGATACAAGGTTGCACTTACCTTTGCTAATTCTTTCCAAAAGGCATCTTTGTTTATACAGTTCTCATAGTTGTTCCACAAAATTTCTAAAAACTTTTCCCCTTTTTCTTGAAAACACACATTTACATTCCATCCCTTTATATTTTCTTTAATATTATTATTATTACCATTCTCATAGATTAGTGTTTCATAGTTCCCAATAGGCAGTAGCTTGTCGTCAGATGCACATTCCCTAGTCTTCATTTCTCTTAAATTAACCTCATTATTACCCATGTTTGTCACATCGCTTACCTTTACCACATAATCACTTTTCAATTCTACAAATACTTTTATTTCTTCCTCCACACTCTCATCAATAACATCACTTGATTTAGGATCATTATTTAAATGTCCCTCTATTAATTCTTCCTCCTCATCCACAACAACCCCATCTTCAGTTTCCTCCCTATGTATCTGAATCTCAGCAATTGAGTCTTTGGCTCCATGAAACACTTCGTCATCCCCCTTCTTATCAAATAAACATCCAAAATAGATTCTATTTGTGGTGTGTCTGACTTGTAATTAACACCAGTATCTTTTTCAGCCCAACTATGGAACTCTGCAATACCTTCAACTTCTGCACTTTCACTAACTACCTGTGCTTGAACACTGTTTTTATTAACTGTATCACTTTCACTCATAGTATCCCAAAACTTTTTTTATTAAATTCTAATTTATTCATTCTAACAACATCAGTATTTTCATGGTACTTACTCTTTACATTGTATCTTCTCCTTTTCCAGTTTCGGTTATGTGTTGTCCTGTCATAATATTGTATAGCCCCGAAACTACGGAGATCTAGTGGGACTGTCCACAGTTTCCCGGCTGGTTCCCTTGGTCTGTCCATTTGTAGTTGTCATTTTGTTCACTAGTTTCAATAAACCCCCTCCTATCTTGTTCTCTTCCCCATTACCTATTTCTATCATTCCTGTTATCTCTCCTCCATCCTCCCTCCTGTGTACTGTTTCTGAAATCATTTTCATATCTCCTATCTCCCCTATTTGGAGCATTATTTCCAGAATTTTCAAAGTCTCTCCTCCCATAATAATCGCTATTTACATTCCTGTTCCACCCCCCCCATACTGGTTGTTGCCAGAGCCAAAACTTTGGTTATTTTCTCTTTCCAAGGCCCTATCTAATCTATTTACAAATTTCAGGAACTCTTCCATTGAATTGCCCGGTCCATGGACCAATTCCCACTGCAGTCTCTCTGGTAACCTTCTTTTTAAAACATCAATTTGTGTCATAATATCAAAAGAGTTATTCAAGTGAGCAAGTTTTTTCAATTGATCTCTGCAAAATTTTTGCATTCCTCCTACTTTCCCCCTATACACTGGTCCATTTAGAAATTCTGACTTTAATATGGCTTGTATGGATTGTGACCAAAATTTGCAAATAGACTTTGCTTCAAACTCTTCAAAAGTATTCCAAGAATCATTATTCTCATTTGCCCGGGATAGGGCCTCCCCTTCTAGAAACCGTTTTACTAACTTAATTTTTATGTTATCTGACATTCCTACAACAAACATATCCTTACATTGGTGAATAAAGTCAATAGGGTGCAGATTTTCACCAGGAAAGCATTTCACTTGGATGTGCCCATACATTGTATTTTGATTGTAAATCGTTTGTTTGGAAATCAATGTGTCCTGCAAATGTGTATATTTAGTGTGTATATTTTCTACTTTTGTATCTACATTAGTGGTATACAGGTTGTATTCTTGTTTAAGGTTTTCTGATGTTTAGTCTATTCTCTGATCTAATCTTTCAACTTCAGTATCTACTCTGTTGTAGATGACAGCAATGCTGTCTGTGTTAGTTTGTATGTTTTCATTTAAACTTTCAACTTTAACTTGAAATTCTTTTCTGGAGTGTATCAACTGTTCTCTAGTGTCCTTACTGAGGGTAGTTTTAATTTCCTCACACTTCTGATTGAGATGAGTACTTAATAGATCAAAATTCAAACTTACTTGTTCACTCGATTGTTTAAGTTGTGAACTTATTTGAGTTGCAAACTCTGCTAGCCACTCTGTTAAGTTTCATTGTTCACCATCCCCTGGTTCAATTTTTACATTTCCTACGATCCAATCCCTCTCAGGTAGAGACATGTTAACTATTAATTATTTTAAATGACAACAACAACAAAATACCTTGCTTTATGTAGCTATGCTATGATGTCGTGATCGGTGTTCCTGTTGGCTTTCTTCACTTGTATTCGGTATTATCGAAGCTGAAGTCTTGATTGATGAATTCCATTGACTTAATCCAGACGTTAATCTTCCGAGCGGTGTGATGATAGTTTTTCGTAGTCACACTAACACACTTTATTTTATTTATTTTTTTGACATATTTTCACTGTTGCCACACTGCACAAATAAACTTTTTTGGAGTGCTAAGTATATACGAAATTTATCACTGCACTATTATCATCGATGCAATTAAAGATCCCGGACGAGCCCGCACTTTTGAAATGGTCGCCTAGTCGTAGATATTGCTAGTTGCTATAATCGCACTATTTCACTCCCATTTACGGAGCTTGTTAGCACTTGATATTAGGTTGGCGCCACTAAAATGCATTGTGTTGTGGTAATCGCTGATACTTGCTGGATCGCTGCCGTGTCTCGATGCTGATGCTGGCTCTATATCTGGTTGTCTAGGGTTAAAAACATGAGGTCCCGTGTTTTTTATGTGCTTTTGATGATAAAGAACGAGCGAAACCAACAAATATGTAAACTTCAAATATTTATTACTCTGGTGGCCATCTTAATTCCAATGTCCACCAAAGACCATGACACAACTCAAAGTAGTACTTCCTTTACATGTTCTTTGCATTGTTTATCCACCTCAAACAATAGCACACAAACACACTTTACCAAAGTGACATTCCGACTGCCTCCCGACCCTTCTTGCTGCTTGTATTTATAACATTGTCAAAGAACTACTAAAAAGAGATATAGTTTATAAGTCACATGTACATCTGTTATCATAATTTGTGCAGAAAAGTTATTAATTGGCATCGAGTGACATAATTTAACATGTTATTAAAATAACAGACTGATTTGTTGACTTGACAGCATAATTCTTTGTTACAAAAAGGCCGTTTTTTAGAAGTTTTCAATTGACTTCTCTAATTTGCATAAATAAGTAAATAACATGAATTATTAAGAATTACATTGGTTTTCGTCTAAAATAGGATTGATTACATGAATACTGAGTAACAATGCTCCTAGTGAACAAATAGGTTTCACTGGGTGATTTTTATTTAAGGAGATCCAAAATACCTAAGGTGGCCACTATTTTTCGTACTTCCTATTAATTATTTAAGATGGACTTAGTGTTTTTACATGATGACATTTGCTGTATCAGTGATCAAGTGATATTAACTTTTGTGTGGGTCAGTTATTCAGTATAATTTAATGGGTTGACTGTTTATGGAGACATGTTATGCAATCATTGTTAACATACACAATAACTTTTCTATAATCATAAATACTCGTTAAACTGGTTGAATTTGGAGGGTATCGCATACTTCGGTACAGTAAAGCCTTTAATATGTTCCGTTACAAGCGCTACGCAAAATTCTCTTAAAGCAAGCTCCAGTTTTTGACAACATCGCTGGTAGTATGTCCGGTTTCATGTATGAATTTCAAGTTAAACAGCACGACACGTTTAAAGCCAAACATTACCCAATTCTGTATAATCACAGAGAACAAGTTAAGAAAGAATTGCAAGCTATGCTTGACCAAGGTATTATTGAACCGGCAGTTAGTCCATACATAAACCCGCTCCATATTGTTAAGATAAAGGATGGATCACTTCGCCTCGTACTAGATTCGCGTCATGTCAACGACATTATTATTAATGAAACAGATCACCCACAGACACTACAAGAACTTTTACAGAAATTTCATGGTACTGATATTTATTCCACATTAGATTTGAAGTCGGGATTTTGGCAAATTCAGCTCCATCCGAACTGCAGAAAGTACACAGAGTTTCTCTGGTTTGGTGACTGTTATCAATTTTGTAAATTACCGTTCAGGTTAACAATTTCTTCAGCAGCGTTTATTCGCGGTTTGAATACTATACTTCCGACAGAACTAAAAGACAGAATCACAACGTATGAAGACGACATCCGTATCGCAGAAGCTAACTAGTCTGAACACAATTTGATTCTGAAAAAACTGTTGCAAACCTTTCGTGCACAAGGACTGACAGTTAATCTTAGCAAATCACACTTTGGCAAAACCCTCTATAAAATTTCTTGGACATGTAATTTCAGCAGAAGGCATTGCACCTGACCCGGAAAAACTTCAAGCTTTACGTGACATTACCAATGACGAAGAAATAACTACGCAGCTTTTTTGGATTAATTACATTTTTCTGTAAATTTATTCATTACTCTGCTTTAGACACCCCTAGATTATGCCAATTAACGGTAAAAACGCTATTTGGTCCTGGGATAGCCAAGCACGATCTGAATTTGTCAATCTGAAACAAGCTTTGTTGAACGCACCACTTTTATCACACCCAGATCCCACCAGAAATTTTTCCATTGCCACCAACAGTTCTAACACTGCTTTAGGCGTACACATTTTTCAGGAAATTGAAGAAAATGGCACTACAGTAATTAAAAACATCGCCTTTGCAAGTCGCATTCTGTCACCTGCTGAACGCAATTATTCTGTTACAGAACTTGAAACATTATGTGTTGTATGGGCATTTACGAGATTTAGGCATTTTTTTTATGGAAGACATACTACCATTTACACAGATCATAGAGCTATACAGTTTTTACTTTCAGCTAAATTTACACATGATAGGTTAAGCAGATGGAAACTTTATTTACAGGAATTTAATTTTACAATTGATCACATTCCCAGTACTCAAAATGTTGTAGCAGACGCACTATCCCGTTCTCTCAGCAACAATCAGCAATACATCGCAACCAACTTCTGCCAAGCAAATTTTAGCGTCTTGTATATTCAACCAGTTGCATTCGAAAATTTCATTTCGTCATCATTACGAGACATAGCACAAGAGCAGAGCAAAGACAACGTGTGGAAAGAAATTAAACACCTTTGACAAGTTAGGAATAATGTTACCATCAGAAACCATTACACGCAATAACATTCTGTTTCGTCGCTCTCACCCAGACAGCAACAATTGGTTACTATGCATTCCTCACGAACTTGTTAACAAATTAATTTGGTATACTCATTTAAGTGACGCACATTATGGAGCCAGAAAATGTTTTCTTATACTGAGACAGAACAGTTATTTTGCGAACATGGAGAAACGTATTCGACGAGTTTTAACGTCATGTAAAATTTTCCAGAAAGCTAAATCAGACACGACTTCACATATTCCTCCGTTACATCCCATTGTACCCGTTAAATTGATACACATGGCCGCTGTAGACATTTTTGGACCGATTCCCAGAACTAATAGAGGTTTTTCTTACATCTTCGTCGCTGTTGAACTCACTTCGAAATTTGTTACCTTCACTCGGTTACACAAAGCTACTTCCAAAACTATTTAGAATGCATTTGTAAAAGATTTTTTTATTTCATTTTGGGCATGTATTGAAAGTAATCTCCGACAATGGACCGCAATTTCGATGTGCTATGTGGACACATATGTTACGAGCTAGAAACATTTCTCCGACCTATATATCCAAGTATCACGCTTCTTCGAACAGTTGTGAACGACTAATGAAAGAAATTGGTAAACTATGTAGAATATACTGCCATAGAAAACATATTGATTGGGATACACACATACTCTCAGTCCAGGATGTAATTAACTCCATACCAAATGAATCTACTATGCCATCTCCGACTGTTATATTGTAAAATGTTGAACCACCTAACAAAATTAAAGAATTAGTATCCTTTCCTACATCTCGTCGACTACGCCACCATGAAATAATTGACAATGCACTCAACAACATCAAACGTGCCGCAATGCGCCAGAGAAGACAGCAAAAACAGGTTTGAACACCCCGTGACTTTCACATAGGACAAAAGATATTAGTATGTACACACTATTTATCCAGCAGAGGAAAGAGTAGATGCAGTAAATTTGAGCTTCCACACGCAGGTCCATACGGAATTCCCAACATTCCTCACCCCAAATGTAGTACATGTTGAAACTTTGAGAACCAGAAAAAGCAAAGGCAATCACCATGTCTCTAATATTAAACCCTTTATTGAATGAACATACTTTCTGATTTATCACATTGTAATGCCTTTTCCAGTTATTGATATGACCACTTACTGATGATTATTATATTTTTTCTTGGCAAGTGCCCGGCAAGGTGAAGTTAGCAGGTCCCTTTTCTTGTCGTTACACATCAGACTGTGCACATTTTTTCGTGTATGTATGATTGTTTTCCTGTTTTGTCTGTATGTACTACGAAATCTTTAAGATATAACAAACACCAGTTGACTTTGACATTTTTCCTTATATCTCAATATCTTGACTATTCTACATTTTTTCCTTCTGTATTATGAGTCTGTGTGTACATTTTTTGCACCTGAACACTCTCTATGTTTTTGACATAATACGTTTCCTGTCATGCTATGCTGTATGCTTAGTTGTATCACTAGAAACAAGTTTTTATCTAATGGGTATATGATTTCAATGCAAGATATTAATCTATATTCATCATTTTCAGAAAGCAATGACGTGTAAAAGAAGTAAATTAAACAAACCACAGTGGTTTACTATGATATGGGAATTTCACCTTCGGAATGAACGAAAGAAAATGCAATAACTTGTCATGATGAGTAAATGAATCAGAATTAACAAGCATTAACAGGAATATACTATACACATCGTATGATAGCAGTCTTAACTAATTATTTTTCTTTCAGAATATGAGGCAATTGATGCAGGCTGTCAGGCAGAACTACACATGTTAATTTTAGTGATGAAATATGCTAGAAGTAAGAAACTCTATACTATATGAAGTAATGAATGATAATGAATAGTTGTGTGTAGTAAATGGTAATATGAATATGGATAAAGAAGTGTCTACTTTTTGCAGATGATAATAAATGATGATGATAATGATGAAGTTATGGTAATATGAATAATGACATTTTTCTTTGCAGATGATGATAATGATGAAGTTTATATATTTTCTATTAGTTAAGGAATGCTATGTAGTTATTTAAGTATTTGTTGCAGTTCCCTTTGACAGTATGTCTTATGTCGCATTGTATAATGACAGAATGTTTTGGGAAAGACAGCTAGAGTAAATACCTATTAAGTACACGTTTCATTACCTGTTAATTTGAAGTTTACTACTTTTCAGCATAATATACATTATTTTTCAGATCAATAATCCATTTTGTATTTTTTCCAGGAGAAGCTTTTCATGATATTAATATGCTACAAGCAATTATTATGAAACCTGTTCTAATACATGCATTTTTATACCCAGTTGTGTGTATCATTCATGAATGTGATCACATATACTCTACTTGTTTCATAAAGTTGCTACAGCTGACGCATGACAAATGACGTTATTAATCCTTATTTACAGCAATAAGTAAAAAACAAATATTTTCAAGCCCCAATAATTAATTATCGATCTAAACGCAATGCATTGCTAGCACAAAAAACTTTTTTTATTACCAGCCCCAACTATTACCAGTATACAACTAAATAATGCTGCCATTTTAAGATATATTTCTAGTCCTAAATATAATAAACATTCGTCTGTTGTATTGAATCCATTATCTCTATGTATTATTGGACTACAGACCTTGAGTAATAGTTACAGTGTGTTACGTTTTAAATATGTCCTATGTCACTTGAATGATGAGTTCTGAGTAATACTGAATGATGTTTTGTAATAGTGAATAAATGCTATGCCAATGATTACTGTAATGAGATGTATTGCGAATAATGTTTTGTAACACTGCATAAATGCTATACCAATTATTACTGTTATAAGATGACTTATGCATAAATGCAATGTCAATGATTACTGTAAAGAGATGACATGATGCGAATAATTACTGTAACGAGATGACTTGTGATGCCAATGTTTACTGTAATATGATGACTTGTGCATAAATGCTATGCCAATAATTAACTCTTGTTTTGAATGATGACTTCTGAATAATGTGTTCAAATGCTTTGTAACTGGCCAATGATTGCCAATAATTACTGTAATGCGATGACTTATGATGCCAATTATTACTGTAATATGATGACCTATGCATAAATGCTATGCCAATAATTTCTGTAAATAATATTTCCTTATACTCTATAAATGCTATGCTAATAATTACTGTAATTAGATGACTTATGCGTAAATGCTGTGCCAAAGATTACTGTAATGAGATGACTTACGAAAAATGTTGTGTAATATTCCATATATATATACTAGTTAAATGCTGTGTAAATAGCCAATGAATGCCAATAATTATTCAGATTGGTTGATACACTAGTGTAATTCTGAATGATGACTAGCATAAGACTCCATGTATCCTTCACCTTCTGACCTAATTACCAGCAATTACTGCAATATCCGTATGTCCTGTCCACCCTCATGATCATGGAGCACTATATTTGGTTTTTGCACTATTTATACGTTGATGAAAGAGTATGGATTCTACAAGAATGTGGTGTTGACATACCTAGCTGTCCACCACCTTTGACGATGGAGATGTTATTATGGGCCTACTGTTTGGTGTACCTAATGTACTACCAAAATGATAACATACAATATTGATGCAACATTTCAGTGTCCTGGCTACACTGATAAATACTTCAGGGAAGAGAAGTTCAGATTGTCTCACTTGGTGTTGTGCTTCTGTAGAAAGATATGGACTTTCAGTGCAGCTACGTGCAACCTACTGTGCTACAACCATGATGCAATCCTTCCCATTCCTTTCCTAGTTCTTGTAAAATGGTAAAGACTTCTACAGTGCATTTAAATTCTTGTAAAATGATAAAGACATATAGAGTGTGTGTGCACTTTATTTCATTTCTCGATATGTTTAAATTCTTGAAAATGGTTAAAATATATGCAGTGCATGTGCACATTATTTCATTTCGCAATATGTTCAAATTCTCATAAAATGGTAAAGACTTTTATAGTGTGTGTGCACTTTATTTCACTCCTTGATGTGTTTAATTCATGTAAAAATGCTGAAGAGTTTTACCGTGCGTGTGCACTTTATGTCATTTGTTAATATATTTTGTACTCAGTGCGTGTGCACTTTATTTCACTCCTTCGTATGTCTAATTCATGTAAAAATGCTAAAGACCTTTACAGTGCATGTGCACTTTATTTATTTAGTTCTTGTAAAAAAATGCTAAAGACTTATACAGTGCGTGTGCACTTCATTTCATTTGTTAATATGATCAGTTGTCCTAAATATGCTGCAGATTTTTACAGTGCATGTGCACTTTATTTCATTTCTTAACGTATTCAGTTCTTGTAAAAAATGCTAAAGACTTATACAGTGCGTGTGCACTTTATGTCATTTGTTAATATATTTTGTACTCATTGGGTGTACCCTATTCCATTTCTTAATATGTTCTGTACTCATTGCCTATACATTTTTCATTTCTTGATATGTTATGTACTCAGTGCGTGTGCATTCTATTTCATTTCTTAATATGTTCTGCACTTACCAATAATGTAAATACTCTGTGACTGTAGACTTAGTAAACTAAATAGATTATAGAAAAATTTGTTGCTCATGGCAAGTCCAATTGACCCCCCTGTGGAGAGTTATGTAAGAGATCCATGATTAAGGAATTTGTTGCTAGTGCACTCGAGCAGATGTAATTTCGATTGATTGTTCACGCGCTGCCTGCGATATTTAAGATATAAGAGAATCTCAGACCAGAGAGCAGTGTTGTATGCAGTAGGAACTGTGTAGCAGTGGGAGTAAGTAGTTGCTTGCAGTCGTGTGTGTGGAGTTGGCTGGGCCGGTCGTGGGAGCGATGGCGGGGCCTGAGCGGTATAATATAAGGTAAAAGCAGCCTGGCGCATATGTAGTATTGTTATATCAAGTACCATGTAAATGTCTTAAAAAATCTCTTAATAATAATCTTTCTCATAAAAAGTAACTTTTGACAATCATTCATTTCAATTTAAAGAATTTACTAATTTCTCCAATCCTTGGTTATCCCAACTATTGAAAAAGAAAAATCACTTGTTTCTTTTTATACATGACAAATCTATCGCCAGCATTGCACTGAGTTGCGGCAGAAAAAATTCTTATAGGAGCAGATATATACGCGTTATCCAGCGCCCTAATTGAGGTGGGATTTTTCAATTTATTCAGAATGTTCTTTCAGGGGCATGACGCAGCACTGCTGACATCTAAAGTTTACCAGTTTAAATTCACACAGCCAGTTATTGAAAGGTTGTAAGTGAGTCACATATTTTATTGAGATATTAGTCATATTTTATTACTGATAGGTTACGCAATTTATTTTTTCGAAGGTTACACTAAATGTGAAAGATAATTATATATTTTTATAGTGAGGAGGTTACACGGTCATTGGCGAATTGTCCCCGACTAGTAACTGGCCATGGCGAAGTCGACATCCTCAGTGACGCCGGTGGCATTGCTGGAACTGGTGCAAGTGGCAAGTCTCTGTGGCACTGGCCCTGTGGTGCTCTTGCCCTGGCTGTGTCTTGTTCGGACGACACTGCACTAAAAAACCAACTGCTATAGTTATAAAAGCAGAAGAGGTTGCCTCAAATCATTGGCTAAGTTTCCAACCAATCTTATTCCACAGGCTTGACCGAGACGCTGAATGTATCACATACGCCTACATGTGCAGTTGCAGCCCTGGGGAGGGTAGGGGGGTTCCGGGAAGGGAGCGGTTGATCTTGAATAAGTGTCAAGCTATTTTCTCAGCTGCAATATTTTACCATCTCTCAAGGTCAAATGCATCCTGACACTGGAAGTTATGTCATGATTCTCAAGGTAGTTATCCTTACAGACACACACACACACACACACACACACACACACACACAAACAGATGTCATGCATAATTTTTGTATATGAATCGATTGTGAGCGAGCAGCCGTGTTGTAATGCTGTATCGCAGAAGTTATGCTATTAACTATTACCTTTGGCGTGCGCGTGGGTGCAGAGGGCAGATAATGTTAAGCTGTGCTGTAACACCCCGGTCGTCACTTAGCTGGTTTTGGCGTGTGTTCATCCTAAATAATTGACTAACGGATCAACAGAGAGTGCAAAACTGCCGCAATATCCGATAACGGAAAGAAGTAATATGGTCCTGTGACTCCTGATCGAACTGCGGTGGCAGTGTTGACATTATTTTTTCAGAATTGATCAATTATAATTAAAAAGGGGTGCACATTGATGTTATATTCACCTATTGAACACCAGATGCAAATGTTGAACATAAAATTAATTAAGAAAGTGACTTGGGATTTCAACTACTTGATTGAAAACAGATGCAGTCGATTAGCACAAATTTATTTTAACTCAAGACCTTCAATTATGACATTACAAGACTCTCCTATCAGGCAGTGGTAATAAATTGCGTTTGCATGGTGTAAAGCGCGACACTAAAAAAGTAATTCATATCGACTGCCCAGGCGTAATGCGAAGTGTGAGATGAATGCTACAATACACGGCCCATGACACCATTGTGCAAACTTTGCCGATGTGATCCTAAAAATTAATCAGTGGCCGCAGCAGGCGCAACATCACCGAATACAGTGTGGCGGAGCGGCGTCATTGTGTGGACATCAGCCAACCTCGTGGTGCTGCACGGCTGTGCTCGTCCATTCTCTCCTAGCTATCTTGCTCAGTACGTAGCTGAACCAAAACTTCCTATCTCCAAGCTCAATCATTTCATTTGCTAAGTCCTAAACTGCAGAGATGCTCACTCTTTCTCTGGAAAGCTGAGTAAAGAAGCCACATCTGCACTCTAGGCAAGCTGGAAACGGAAGACCTCTACGGAGACTTCTCACAGTTCGCTCTTCACCTTGGTTTCACCTCCAGCAAAATCACTTACGCCAATTGCAGCACAAGTCGCATTAATTATGTGTTGCTTCCAAGCACCGACCAATGCCTGCTCTGGCAAGTGAACAAATTCCCACAAAATTTACCTTCCTCTTAACCTCTGCTATTTCCTCACAGGCCACTTATCAATGTTAGTGCCTGCACAAACTCCAAGTTTTCCGGAATTCTGACTCCCAGGAGAGTACTTCAAATTCCTTGGTCCTATATTCCCATCGGAGGCCGGCGTATTTCATTCTGTCGGTCTGCACCTGATTTACCTCAGACTCTGCAGACCGTGAATTCAGCGTGAAGTTGCTATAGTCACGAACACGCATATTTTGACCTCTGTTGACCGCTCCACCATAGCTTTGTGCGGCTTTCTCGCATGTTTCACAGAAAATGGGGCGACAGACATTTATCAACAGGCGTACAAGTTCTCCGTCTGTTTCCCAGTACACCAGCATGGAGTCGGGGACAACCACCCACTCACTGTCACTCATCTTAAGGCGTCTGGAGGCGGCGCACCGTTACCACTTTCTCAGAGCTTGAGCCGCCCTAAGCTGAATATTGTCACTTCCCTTAGCCACTCTCCCGGCCAGCCACGGTCTAATACTTCCCTGGGGTAAACTAGCGTCCAGTAAAGTGACTCGCTTCCACAAAGTTTTAATGTCGTGTGAATTACTTTAAAACCATCACCCAACATTAATTCTTCCACTATGTCCATACTGTACCCTATACAGGATGCATTGTGCCTTGTCAGTAATTTTGTTCAGCCCTACTGTTCGCTCAACGTGAGTTAGGTGATCTTTAATGACTTCATGTAAGGGGCATAGTTCTTGCCATCTTACATAGCCCCTCTCTTCAAATCAATTTTGTAGTACAGGTGATGACTCCTATGGTTCGCGTGAGTAGCTACAGTCGATTGATTACCTACTGCCTCCTCTCTGATGAAAACTCACACTAATTACTAGGGTACCGGCCTTCAATGACTGGATTCACTGTTAAAGACGTGGTCATTGTTTAGTCTAATTTTACTTTCATCTCTGCCGATTCCTGAGACAATTATTGGTTAGAGTACTCAAAAGAAAACTAGAATTATATTATAAGGACACACGTCGTAAATGGGCAACTACACATGTTTAAGCATCTCTGTGCTTGTCATTTGAATGGCAAGACCTGCAATTATAACTTAAGATCCATTCACTTTCAGTTATCCATCCCTACTCGACTTAAATTACTAATTACATACATGAACTATATTGGTGTAACATTTTGTGAAGTTGATGGTAGTTGCTCTCATTAAATTATATGTGAACCCCTCTTTGACATTTTGTAAGTAAAAGTTTTTTTGTGTCTGTCTCTGGACGTTTCTATTGTGCATTGTGTAAGTGTGATCTTTACACAATTCAACAAGGTCTGGCACAGTCCAGTGTCTGGATTGTGTACACACATCTCCTTTTACTTATATATATATATTTGGTGTATATATATATATATTTGGTGTCATTAGGCACAAAAGGGCAGCTGGGCTGTCGCTCCACCTCACATGGCGAGCAACAAATATATAAACAAATATATAAAACAAGCAGAATGACAAGAATCATTGCATATTCAGCAACCACTGTTGTGTATTTGTAACGAGGTTTAAGTATGAAATCTAATTCTAACACAAACAGACGTGGTATGACAAATATATGACGTTTTAACAAATGTCACAATTATAAAATCATAATCTTCTTATAACATAATTCATAACTGAACGGATGAAGACGTTCGTTGAGGTGCATGTTATTCATTTTAATCCACTCTGACACACACACACATACACACACACACACACACACACACGGCACAAGTTTCTTGCAGGAACGGAAGTGACATTAGTTCTGACTAGCAAGTTGAGGGATTGCTAACGGCTGAGAAGAGAGCAACGTCGATTATGGAGATGGCGCCAGAGGCGCTCGAATCTTCTTGAGACAGTATGGCTCTCATCTAAGAGCTCATTGTTGACATCTTGTCCGACAGGCACAAGACCCCATCGGAGCATCTATGATCGACGATCTCTCGCGCCTCAGCCACAGGTCATTGCTCCTTCTATAGACGTTTTAGGGCAAGAGAGG
This sequence comes from Schistocerca cancellata, assembly GCF_023864275.1. Classification (NCBI taxonomy): domain Eukaryota; kingdom Metazoa; phylum Arthropoda; class Insecta; order Orthoptera; family Acrididae; genus Schistocerca; species Schistocerca cancellata. The sequence continues at coordinate 311,578,865 of NC_064628.1, read as the reverse complement.
GACTGTGATAAGACGAGAGCCTATTTTTTTAGCTCAGGTCCTCAAAGTTGGTGTAATTAGGCACAAGAGGTCAGCTGGGCTGTCGCTCCACCTGACATGGCGAGCAACAAATATAGAAACCTTCTTGGACCTCTTCATTGCTGCCCCCGATCCAAACCGTGTACAGAGACGAGGAACGACCTCTTTTATGTACACAGAGGTGCTAGATCTCACCTCTCTTTGGCTGCTGAGTTGACCACCGGCCCAGTCGATTCAGGGCGTGGTCTGCATGCCATCATCATCGTCAGCTATGTGCTCCCCTCATTGCTGTCGTCCTCGTTCCTTGTCAGCTCATATGTGGTGTGCCGGGTGTCGTAGCTTCAACTCCCTCTTGTTCAGTTACGCCACCTTAATACACTATGAAACTGATTTTAGCACATGGAAAGTACTCTTGTTTAACCGTCAGTACCATACATTTTTTTCGATATATAAACATAAAAAATGTACAAGACAACTTCCTTTGCAGTCGTTCACACGCACGCACAGTCAAGGGATAGGGAATCAATATTATCTAGGTAGGATCCCATCACCATTTCTAGCTACTAATTCCTATGACTAACACGGTGTTGGCCAACCTGTCTACATATCTACTATTTACTACTTTTTTTTCTGTAATCTTGTTTTTTCTTCTGAATTCCTTATGTGGCAGACGTCCATCTTATTGTGCCTGCGAACATGTATAAAACACAACAAACGTAGACATGTGTCAACCTTAACAAGATTTTTTTGTTGGAAGTTTGGATAGCGTCCTTTATGGTGTTCTATTGCGACACTTCTTCTCTCCTCTTTTTTCTTCCCGTTCTCTCCTTTTGTCACAAATGGTTTTATAGTGCCAATGATTGTGTTGTGTGTGCTCAGCATCGGCTGATTATGGCACTGCACGTCATAAGTACTCCAACAAATCACAAATACAAGTACAGGCACCTATAAATGTCAAATTGAAAGGACAGCACATGAAGAGGATAATGTAACTTATTGTAACTAATGCTACCTGTTTATCAATTACAAATGGCTAAGCAATGGATCACGTGGAATAATTTCCTTTATCAAGACTACTTCCTAGCAAATCCCGAAGTATCGTATCCTGGTATGGGTCAGCCATATGTAACACCCCACCTATCACTTAGCTGGTTTTGGCGTGTGTTCATCCCAACAAATTGACTAACAGATCAACAGAGAGAGCAAAACTGCCGCAATATGGGATAATGCAAAATAGTAATATGGCCCTGTGACTCCTGATTGAACTGCGGTGGCAGGTTTGACATTAATTTATTCTGAATTGATCAATTCTAATTAAAAAGGGGTGTACATTGATGTTATACTCACCTATTGAACACCAGATGCAAATGTTGAACATAAAATTGATTGAGAAAGTGACTTGGGATTTCAACTACTTGATTGAAAACAGATGCAGTCGATTAGCACAAATTTATTTTAACTCAAGACCTTGCATCATGATATTACAAGACTCTCCTATCAGGCAGTGGTAATAAATTGCGTTTGCGTGGTGTAAAGCGCGATATTCAAAAGTAATTCCTGTCGACAGACCAAGGCGTAATGCGAAGTGTGAGAAGAATTCCACAATATACATCCCATGAAAGCCTCGAGGAAACTTTGCCGATGTCATCAAACAAATTAATCAGTGGCCAGAGCGGGCGCAATATCACCGAATACAGCATGGCAGAGCGGCGTCGTTCTGTGGACGTCGGCCGACCTCATGGTGCTGCACGGCTGTGCTCGTCCATTCTCTCCTAGCTATCTTGCTCAGTACGTAGCTGAACCAAAACTTCCTATCTCCAAGCTCAATCATTTCATTTGCTAAGTCCTAAACTACAAAGATGCTCACTCTTTCTCTGGAAAGCTGTGTAAAGAAGCCACATCTGCACTCTAGGCAAGCTGGAAACGGAAGACCTCTACGGAGACTTCTCACAGTCCGCTCTTCACCTTGGTTTCACCTCCAGCAAAATCACTTACGCCAATTGCAGCACAAGTCGCATTAATTATGTGTTGCTTCCAAGCACCGACCAATGCCTGCTCTGGCAAGTGAACAAATTCCCACAAAATTTACCTTCCTCTTAACCTCTGCTATTTCCTCACAGGCCACTTATCAATGTTAGTGCCTGCACAAACTCCAAGTTTTCCGGAATTCTGACTCCCAGGAGAGTACTTCAAATTCCTTGGTCCTATATTCCCATCGGAGGCCGGCGTATTTCATTCTGTCGGTCTGCACCTGATTTACCTCAGACTCTGCAGACCGTGAATTCAGCGTGAAGTTGCTATAGTCACGAACACGCATATTTTGACCTCTGTTGACCGCTCCACCATAGCTTTGTGCGGCTTTCTCGCATGTTTCACAGAAAATGGGGCGACAGACATTTATCAACAGGCGTACAAGTTCTCCGTCTGTTTCCCAGTACACCAGCATGGAGTCGGGGACAACCACCCACTCACTGTCACTCATCTTAAGGCGTCTGGAGGCGGCGCACCGTTACCACTTTCTCAGAGCTTGAGCCGCCCTAAGCTGAATATTGTCACTTCCCTTAGCCACTCTCCCGGCCGGCCACGGTCTAATACTTCCCTGGGGTAAACTAGCGTCCAGTAAAGTGACTCGCTTCCACAAAGTTTTAATGTCGTGTGAATTACTTTAAAACCATCACCCAACATTAATTCTTCCACTATGTCCATACTGTACCCTATACAGGATGCATTGTGCCTTGTCAGTAATTTTGTTCAGCCCTACTGTTCGCTCAACGTGAGTTAGGTGATCTTTAATGACTTCATGTAAGGGGCATAGTTCTTGCCATCTTACATAGCCCCTCTCTTCAAATCAATTTTGTAGTACAGGTGATGACTCCTATGGTTCGCGTGAGTAGCTACAGTCGATTGATTACCTACTGCCTCCTCTCTGATGAAAACTCACACTAATTACTAGGGTACCGGCCTTCAATGACTGGATTCACTGTTAAAGACGTGGTCATTGTTTAGTCTAATTTTACTTTCATCTCTGCCGATTCCTGAGACAATTATTGGTTAGAGTACTCAAAAGAAAACTAGAATTATATTATAAGGACACACGTCGTAAAAGGGCAACTACACATGTTTAAGCATCTCTGTGCTAGTCATTTGAATGGCAAGACCTGCAATTATAACTTAAGATCCATTCACTTTCAGTTATCCATCCCTACTCGACTTAAATTACTAATTACATACATGAACTATATTGGTGTAACATTTTGTGAAGTTGATGGTAGTTGCTCTCATTAAATTATATGTGAACCCCTCTTTGACATTTTGTAAGTAAAAGTTTTTTTGTGTCTGTCTCTGGACGTTTCCATTGTGCATTGTGTAAGTGTGATCTTTACACAATTCAACAAGGTCTGGCACAGTCCAGTGTCTGGATTGTGTACACACATCTCCTTTTACTTATATATATATATTTGGTGTATATATATATATACACTCCTGGAAAAAGGAAAAAAAGAACACATTGACACCGGTGTGTCAGACCCACCATACTTGCTCCGGACACTGCGAGAGGGCTGTACAAGCAATGATCACACGCACGGCACAGCGGACACACCAGGAACCGCGGTGTTGGCCGTCGAATGGCGCTAGCTGCGCAGCATTTGTGCACCGCCGCCGTCAGTGTCAGCCAGTTTGCCGTGGCATACGGAGCTCCATCGCAGTCTTTAACACTGGTAGCATGCCGCGACAGCGTGGACGTGAACCGTATGTGCAGTTGACGGACTTTGAGCGAGGGCGTATAGTGGGCATGCCGGAGGCCGGGTGGACGTACCGCCGAATTGCTCAACACGTGGGGCGTGAGGTCTCCACAGTACATCGATGTTGTCGACAGTGGTCGGCGGAAGGTGCACGTGCCCGTCGACCTGGGACCGGACCGCAGCGACGCACGGATGCACGCCAAGACCGTAGGATCCTACGCAGTGCCGTAGGGGACCGCACCGCCACTTCCCAGCAAATTAGGGACACTGTTGCTCCTGGGGTATCGGCGAGGACCATTCGCAACCGTCTCCATGAAGCTGGGCTACGGTCCCGCACACCGTTAGGCCGTCTTCCGCTCACGCCCCAACATCGTGCAGCCCGCCTCCAGTGGTGTCGCGACAGGCGTGAATGGAGGGACGAATGGAGACGTGTCGTCTTCAGCGATGAGAGTCGCTTCTGCCTTGGTGCCAATGATGGTCGTATGCGTGTTTGGCGCCGTGCAGGTGAGCGCCACAATCAGGACTGCATACAACCGAGGCACACAGGACCAACACCTGGCATCATGGTGTGGGGAGCGATCTCCTACACTGGCCGTACACCACTGGTAATCGTCGAGGGGACACTGAGTAGTGCACGGTACATCCAAACCGTCATCGAACCCATCGTTCTACCATTCCTAGACCGGCAAGGGAACTTGCTGTTCCAACAGGACAATGCACGTCCGCATGTATCCCGTGCCACCCAACGTGCTCTAGAAGGTGTAAGTCAACTACCCTGGCCAGAAAGATCTCCGGATCTGTCCCCCATTGAGCATGTTTGGGACTGGATGAAGCGTCGTCTCACGCGGTCTGCACGTCCAGCACGAACGCTGGTCCAACTGAGGCGCCAGGTGGAAATGGCATGGCAAGCCGTTCCACAGGACTACATCCAGCATCTCTACGATCGTCTCCATGGGAGAATAGCAGCCTGCATTGCTGCGAAAGGTAGATATACACTGTACTAGTGCCGACATTGTCCATGCTCTGTTGCCTGTGTCTATGTGCCTGTGGTTCTGTCAGTGTGATCATGTGATGTATCTGACCCCAGGAATGTGTCAATAAAGTTTCCCCTTCCTGGGACAATGAATTCACGGTGTTCTTATTTAAATTTCCAGGAGTGTATATTAACGACACAGGAGGCAATCTGAGAAGCCGTCATAGATTGCAGATGACGCTGTCATTTACCGTCTTGTCACCAGATGACCAAAACGAATTTGCAAAATGATTTAGATAAAATACCTGTATGGTGTGAAAAGAGGCAATTGACCCCGAATAGGGGAAGGTGTGAAGTGATTCACATGGGTACTAAAGAAATCCGCTAAATTTCGATTACACGATAAGTCACAAAATTCTGAAGGCTGTAAGTTCAGCTGAATACTGAGGGATTACAATTACAAATAACCTAAACTGAACGATCACATAGATAATGTTGTGGGTAGAGCAAACCAAAGACTGCGATTCATTGGCAGAACACTTAGAAGGTGCTACAGGTCTACTAAAGAGACTCCTTACACCACGCTTGTCCAACGTATTCTGGAGTATTGCTGTGCGGTGTGGGCTCCGTATCAGGTGGGACTGACGGATGACATCGAAAAAGTTCAAAGAAGGGCAATTTCCAGGAGTATATATATATATATATATATATATATATATATATATATATATATTTGATGTCATTAGGCACAAATGGTCAGCTGGGCTGTCGCTCCACCTGACATGGCGAGCAACAAATATATAAACAAATATATAAAGCAAGCAGACAGACAAGAATCATTGCATATTCAGCAACCACTGTTGTGTATTTGTAACAAGGTATATGTATGAAATCTTATTCTGACACAAACAGACGTGGTATAACAAATATATGACGTTTTAACAAATGACACATTTATAAAATCATAACCTTCTTATAACATAATTCATAAACAGAACAGAAGAGGACGTTCGTTGAGGTGCATGTTACTCATTTGTATCCACACTGACACACACACACACACACACACACACACACACACACACACACACACAGTCACACACACACACACACACAGCACGAGTTACTTGCACGAACGGAAGTGACATTAGTTTTGACTAGCAAGTTGAGGGATGGCTAATGGCTGAGAAGAGAGCAACGTCGATTATGGAGATGACGCCACAGGCGCTCGCATCTTCTTGAGACAAGATGGCTCTCATCTAAGAGCTCATTGTTGACATCTTGTCCGACAGGCACAAGACCCCATCGGAGCATCTATGATCGGTGATCTCTCGCGCCTCAGCCACAGGTCATTACTCCTTCTATAGACGTTTTAGGGCAAGAGAGGGACTGTGATAAGACGAGAGCCTATTTTTTTAGCTCAGGTCCTCAAAGTTGGTGTAATTAGGCACAAAAGGTCAGCTGGGCTGTCGCCCCACCTGACATGGCGAGCAACAAACCTTCTGGGACCTTTTTATTGCTGCCCCCGATCCACACCGTGTACAGAGAGGAGGAACGACCTCTTTCTTGTACACAGAGGTGCTAGATCTCACCTCTCCTTGGCTGCTGAGTTGACCACCATCCCAGTCGATTCAGGGCGTGGTCTGCATGCCATCATCATCGTCAGCTATGTGCTCCCCTCATTGCTGTCGTCCTCGTTCCTTGTCAGCTCATGTGTGGTGTGCCGGGTGTCGTAGCTTCAACTCCCTCTTGCTCGGTTACGACACCTTAATACACTATGACAACTGATTTTAGTACATGGAAAGAGCTCATGTTCAACCGTCAGTACCATACATTTTTTTTATACATAAACGTAAAATATGTACAAGACAACTTGCTTCGCAGTCGTTCACACACACGCACAGTCAAGGGATAGGGAGTCAATATTATCTGGATAGGATCCCATCACCATTTCTAGCTAATAATTCCTACGACTAACACGGTGTTGGCCAACCTGTCTACATATCTACTATTTACTACTTTTTTATCTGTAATCTTGTTTTTTCTTCTGAATTCCCTATGTGGCACACTTCCCTCTTATTGTGCCTGCGAACATGTATAAAACACAACAAACGTAGACATGTGTCAACCTTACCAAGATTTTTTTGTTGGAAGTTTGGATAGCGTCCTTTATGGTGTTCTATTGTGACACTTCTTCTCTCCTCTTTTTTTCTTCCCGTTCTCTCCTTTTGTCACGAATGGTTTTATAATGCCAATGGTTGTGTTCTGTGTGCTCAGCATTGGCTGATTACGGCACTGCACGTCATAAGTACTCCAACAAATCACAAATACAAGTACAGGCACCTATAATTGTCAAATTGAAAGGACAGCACATGAAGAGGATAATGTAACTTATTGTAACTAATTCTACCCGTTTATCAGTTAAAAATGGCTAAGCTATGAATCACGTGGAAAAATTTCCTTTATCAAGACTATATCCTAGCAAATCCCGAAGTATCGTATCCTGGCATGGGTCAGCCATATGTAACATATATGATTGAAAACAGATGCAGTCGATTAGCGCAAATTTATTTTAACTCAAGACCTTGCATCATGATATTACAAGATTCTCCTATCAGGCAGTGGTAATAAATTGCGTTTGCGTGGTGTAAAGCGTGATACTCAAAAGTAATTCCTATCGACTGACCAAGGCATAATGCGTAGTGTGAGAAGAATTCTACAATACACGGCCCATGAAAGTCTCGAGGAAACTTTGCCGATGTCATCCAACAAATTAATCAGTGTCCGGAGCGGACGCAATATCACCGAATACAGCATGGCAGAGCGGCGTCGTTCTGTGGACGTCGGCCGACATCGTGGTGCTGCAAGGCTGTGCTCGTCTATTCACTCCTAGCTATCTTGCTCAGTACATAACTGAACCAACACTTCCTATCTCCAAGCTCAATCATTCCATTTGCTAAGTCTTAAACTGCAGAGATGCTCACTCTTCCTCAGGAAAGCAGAGTAAAGAACGCCATGTCCGCACTCTAGGCAAGCTGGGAACGGAAGACCTCTACGGAGACTTCTCACAGTCCGCTCTTCACCTTGGTTTCCCCTCCAGCAAAATCACTTACGCCAATTGCAGCACAAGTCGAGTTAATTATGTGTCGCTTCCCAGCACTGACGAATGCCTGCTCTGGGAAGTGAACAAATTCCCACAATATTTCCCTTCCTCTTAACCTCTGCTATTTCCTCCCAGGCCACCCATCAAGGTTAGTGTCTGCACAAACACCAAGTTTTTCCGGAATTCTGACTCTCAGGAGAGTACTTCAAATTCCTTGGTCCTACGTTTCCATGGGAGGCCGGCGTATTTCATTCTGTCACTCTTCACCTGATTTACTTCAGACATGAATTAAGCGTGAAGTTGCTATAGTCACGAACACGCATATTTTGACCTCTGTTGACCGCTCCACCATAGCTTTCTGCGGATTTCTCACATGTTTCACAGAAAACGGGACGACGGACATTTATCAACATTCGTACAAGTACTCCGTCTGTTTCCCAGTACACCAGCATGGAGTCGGGGTCAACCACCCACTCTCTTTCACTCATCTTACCGCTTTCTCAGAGCTTGAGCCGCCCTAAGTTGCCTATTGCCTCTTCCCTTAGCAGTTCCCCCGGCCGGCCACGGTCAAATACTAAACTGGGGTAAAGCAGCGTCCAGTAAAGCGACTCGTTTCCACGTAGTTTTCATGTCGTGTGAATTACTTTAAACCATCACCCTACATTAATTACTCCATTAGGTCCATACTATACTCTCTAGAAGATGCATTGTGCCTTGTCAGTAATTTTGTTCAGCCCTACTGCTCTCTCAACGTGAGTTAGGTGATGTTTAATGACTTCATGTAAGGGGCATTGTTCTTGCCATCTTACAGTGTTAATGTGTTAATGTTATGTTTCAAAAGTTAAGTCTCAGTTCATCAATGTGTTTAATGAACAGTATTGTATCAAGATTGTAATGGAAACGGATTTGTGCGATTTTTTTTCCTTATTGATGTGCCATTGCACTAACTTGTTTATTGTACTGTCAGTTGCGAGATTTGAAGGATGGAAAACTGTATTTCCTCAGCAGAAGAATAATAATAAGTTTTCTAACAAGAACCGCAATTTTCACAACAAACACAGTGGTGGTCATTCTGGTGCGTTTTTCAGTCGCAATAAGTGCGACTGTTTTGGGAATGAACGACGCAGCATTGATTTTGACAACAGCCAGAATTTTGGTGGTGATCAGCAACGGAATTTTCAGCAAAACCATAGTTTTCTATTTCCTAATAATTACCAACAGCAGAATCACAATTTTCAACAGTCTTGACAACGGTATGATGATTCCAGACAACACTTTGATCGGCTTTTGCCGCAACGGCTGTCACAGCGGTGATCATTTTCACGGAATGATTCCGGCAGTAGTTTAGTGCACGGGAGCAGTATCCGTAACTATAGAGAGTAGCCGCACCAACAAAACTCTTATGGTAATTCCTAGCATTTTCAAGGTCACAATGGGAATAAACAGGGAAATAGAAACTTTGATCATTATTGCAGGAATAAAGGGCGGTTTAATAGCAACCAGTCTTTATGCTTAGGCGAACCAGATTCACGTTTTCATCCACGACAAGGTGGTCGGGATCATTTAGAGCCCCGGCGCGCTGTTCGAGTTATTGCCGTCGCATCTACCAACGCACCGAACAGTACAGATGCTACGCAACAATCACTAGAGAACCAAGCGCCAGATGATGCCGACGCTGCGCCAGCACAGGGCACATCGCATTCTGCACACATATTGGAGCACATTCAAGATGTCAAACACGTATTAAAAGCCGTGCTGGATTCTGGTTCTCCCGCTACTGTCATGAGCGACACATTATTCAACCGCTAAAATCCTGATGATTCTTGACCGAAGTTACCTCTCAATAAAGTCAAAATAAATGGTGCAGTACATGATAAAAGCGTTGAAATCAAATCCCAAACTCATTTACAATTCTGTACTCAAGGACATAGATTTTCACCCACTTTCTTATTGTTCCATTATTAGCAACTGAAATAATTCTGGCATCGATTTCTTAAACAGACGTAAAGCACTGCTGGATTTTAATAACTCTTGTATTACGTTACAAAACGACTGCAGTATGGTTTCTTTAGATTTTGGCCAGAGCCTCTCTAGCGAGGAACAAGACATTAACAGCCTGCATTTCCTTTCTTCAAACAGAAATATCGACAGGTAGATCACACAATTTTATTCAGCTGACCCGTACTATGAGCACAACGATGACGACGCTGTGTTTGGCATTTTCGATACTATTCAGAACGAAGTTGAGAAATGTAAATCCACATCAGATTTTCATAAACAATAATTACAGGAAATCATATAAACTCATGCTCACATTTTTGATAATGTACCAGGCACTATTCGTGGTTTTCTTTATGAATTTCAAGTTAAGCCACACAATATTTCTGTTGGACGACACTACACGTTCCTTACGTTTATCTTCAGAAAATTAAAGACGAGGTTAACTCCATGCTTCAAAAGGGTATTATTGAGTCGGCAGCCAGCCCTTATAACAGTCCGTATTGTGCAGAAGAAAGATGGTTCACTGCGGCTTGTATTCGATTCGAGACAAATTAACAACGTTATTATTCCGGATACCGATAGACCGCAAACTTTGGAAGCGATTCTTCAGAAATGTATGGCGTCACAGTTTTCTCCTTTCTTAATTTAAAATCCAGTTTTTGGCAAATTGAATTGCACCCTAATTGCCGCAAATATATGGCCTTTCTCTGGTTTGGAGTATGCTATCAATTGTGTGAACTTCCTTTTGGGTTCAACATTTCGTCTGCAGCAGTCATCAGAGGTCTAAATTCTGTTTTAACGGATCATTTGAAAAATAAATTACCACTTACGTCAATGATATTCTCATATCAGACCTGGGATGAGTACAATGATACCTTGAATTCTTGGTTACAAGCCTTTTCTGACCATGGAGTCACAGTCAACCTGAGAATATCTGAATTTGGTAAACCTAACATCAGATTTTTAGATCACATTATATCTGTTTCTGGTATTGAACCTGAACCAGAAAATTGCAAGCTATCCGTGACATCTTCACAACCACTTCCAAACGTCAGGTCAGAAGTTTTCTCGGTTTGGTATATTTTTTACGACGTTTTGCTCAGTACAAGGCTATCGATAACCCACGTTTGTGCCAACTTAGCGGCAAAAACTTCAACTGGTTCTGGGACGACCAGGCTCAACAAGAATTTGTCATTTCCAAAGAAGCTTTATTGAACTCTATTTTCTCATCCCAATCTTTTACGTTACTTTTATTCGGCCACTGACAGTTCTAAAACGGCCATTGGTATCTATCTGTTTCAAGAGATTGAAGAATACAGCATTGTTGTTAGGAAAAGCATTGCTTTCGCCAGCCCCGTTTTGTCTCCAGATGGACGTAAGTGTTGTATAACAGAACTTAAACGTTAAGCAGTCGTGTGGGTCTTTCCCAAATTCCGTCACTTCTTGCTTGGCAGACACACCAAGATTTATACTGATCACAGAGCATTGCAGTTTCCAATTTCTTAAGTGAGCAAAACTTTCTCATGAGAGTTTACTTCGTTAGGCTACGTACTTACAAGAATTTGTTTTTATAGTCATCTATATTCCCGGTGTTGAAAATATGGTCGCTGATGCATTATCTCGCTCACTTGGTGGTACTCTGTCTGGTTCTTCAACAGAATTTTTTCACGCCGATGTCACTGTGTTATACATTCAACAGGTAGCTATCGAAAACTTTAACTCTTTGGCAATGTCTAAGAGCAACATCAGGATGCGATATGGAAAGATATCAAATGGCAATGGAGTGACAAAACCAAACCTTATATCAGACTGTACTATCTCGTTCGGAATAACATCTTGTTTAAACTGTTAACAGCTGGCCTTCCTACCTGGCTTGTCACCATTCCCGAGCCTCCACTTAACAAACCTATCTGTTACATGCATCTCATTTACGCTCAAAATGGAGCCCGCAAATGCTTTTTCATTCTTCGTCAAACGTCGTACTTCTTTAATATGGAGAAACGCATTTGTCGTGTTCTTATGAAGTGCAAATTATGCCAGAAATTATTTTATGTTCAGTTGTATCCGATCATTGCTGTGAAATTACGTCGTCTAGCAGCCGTTGACTGGTACGGTCCTATTGCTACCAGCACACAAGACTTCTCTTAAATTTTCGTAGCGGTAGGCATCACGTCGAATCTGTTTCATTCACACCTTTGCGTAAAGCTAGTGGCAAACCTATGTCGGCCGCCTTTGTCAAGATTTTTTTTTTTTAACTGCACTTGGTCACATTGACAAGGTCATTTCAGACAATGGCCTGCAATTTAGGTCAAGTTACTAGACTCGCACTCTCTCGAGCATGAATATCGAACCCATTTACATTTCGCGCTATTATGCTTCTTCAAGTCCAGCTGAACGCATTATGAAACAGATAGGTAAACTATGAAGACTATATTGCCACACGAAACGCAGAGATTGGGACAAATACATTTACATATTTCAGTATGTTATCAACTCTGTTCCCAACGCTTCTACCTTACTTCTTCCGTACCTTGTACAAAAAAAAGAAAAAAGTACTAACTGACAGGATCCGACCACTTGTACTGTTACCTAAGTCATATTGCTTACGACACCATCAAACTGAGGAAGAAGCTTTACGAAACATCAAACGTGCTGCAGAAAAGAGGATTCAACACCAGCAGCCTTCTGGAATCAAAAGAATATTTCAGGTAGGTCAAAAAGTAATCCACAGATCACACCGATTGTCTAACAAAGGAAAACGATTGTTCAGCAAATTCTGTCTTTGCTATAACGGACCGTAGAGAATTCGTCGTATTTGTCATCCGAATGCTTTGGAACCGGAAAGTTTGAGAACTAAATGTAGCTTGACAAGCTGCGACATCGCCGAGAAAAAACACAGTGACTCGTATATGTAAGAAGTTTCTTTAATTTACGTCTATGTGACCATAGACGTAAATTAAAGAAACTTAATGGAGTATGGGTATACACTATATCACGAATGTCAAAGAATTTCACGAATAGGACATACTCACACAGCTTTACAGACAACATAAGTAGACCGAGAATTTGTTTACTATCGTATTAGTATGACCACAATCTACTTTGTTATTTATTGTTTTACAATGTTCGACTTTCCCTGATTTTGTGATTTGTGAAAGAGCTCTATGAATATCACACACATACATAGCTTAACAGATAACACACTTACACAATGATCTGGATTATTACCGGACTCATATCACTACAGCCTATTTGTCTTTTCTTAGCTTACAACGTTGTACTTGCACTTACACTTGAATGTGCCATGCTGTTACTCAGGAGAAGTTTTTACCATTTATCTGATGCTACCTACAGCCTGTTGCATTCATACATTTTTTTGTCTACTGTCAGAAGGAATATTTGCTCAGAGCTCTAACTTCCTTTTCTCGGGATCTATTGTCATTGAAAGTGTGTTGTGTACAGTATTGGACGGTTTTACTTATGGCTATGTGGTGTTTTTCGTGTGGGAGACAATTAATGTCGACACAATGGGGACATTGTTTTTGGTGTATTTCACATGAGTTGTGTTATGAGGTTTACTGCATATTTATATATTTGGTGATCATGATTACTGATGATATTTAATGAGATATGTGATTATGATTTATGTGGCTTATGTATATAATGTATTATGTGTAGTTACTGATGAGATGATGATAATGATGATGATTAATAATATTGAGGTAATAGTTAAGGTTTAGGGACCCTGTTTTTGTTGAAATCGAATTTTATCTCACGTGATGATATTTCTGGTTTATAACTATAAAAGGTGAGTTTGGATCATTCATGGCAGGTTGACAATTGTAACTGTTCTACAGATAATTGCTCCAACACCGAAGGTTTTTTTTATTTTTATTTTTTTCTACAATATGCAGTTGACACTTTCTGAGATATTTATGCAACCCTGAGTATACTTGGTATTTTTTTTCATTTCTCTATGAGAACAACACTACAGGGTACAGCCATGCTACATCTTACAGCAATGTACATTTTTGGTCTAATTACTACTATATACTATGACAGTTTTTCTTGCATTATCTTGACTATTTGTTCTTGTGGGAGCTATGATTTTCTCATGTGTACTGAATGAATAAGGAAACACAAACACAGTTTGACAGACAACATATTCACACAACTGATACTTCTACACCTGATTTGTGTCTTGTCATTTTCCATAATCATACCTTGTCTTTTCCAGAATATTGTATGGAGGTCTTACTATGCTTTATTTGTCTTACATTTTGGGGATATATTGCAGAGTGCTTTGCAATTTGTTTATTACCTATACGCGGTTACATTATAGACTAAGACATATATTTTCTTTGATGTTTATGGTGAAACGTATGCTTGTAATTTTTTTTATCACTAGCACATTTTGATCCTATGCTCTTAACTGGTACAGACCAACCTTGTGCTTGTAAATGTTTCCTTTTTTGCCATCGTCTTACCATACTTTTGTTGGGGAGTGACAGGTCTATATATTTCAGGAGCTTAGTACTGTCAGCTTGGTACATACAGAAGTAAAAGGTTAGCTTTCAGGTAATGGGCATGTGGCGGACCCCTTGGCAGACCTTGTATCGTTGTTTTGCAACTGATGAATTTTCAAAGTTTGTACTAATCCATTTTGTGACAGATCTTACTGGGTTGCGAATAGGTCAGTCAATGTCTTTGTCAGCAAATGGTATGATGTTTATGATATTCTGTATGTATGAGTCTTTATGATGTACTACTTTTGAAGATATTACATTAAGGAGAGACTTTCTGTAGATGATGATGATATTTTCTTGGGATTTCATGATGATATTTTTCCTGGAATAGGTGTGAGATTAGGGTTACTTTTTAAGTGATTTGCTGCTGCCCGCATCTCGTGGTCGTGCGGTAGCGTTCTCGCTTCCCACGCCCGGGTTCCCGGGTTCGATTCCCGGCGGGGTCAGGGATTTTCTCTGCCTCGTGATGGCTGGGTGTTGTGTGCTGTCCTTAGGTTAGTTAGGTTTAAGTAGTTCTAAGTTCTAGGGGACTGATGACCAAAGATGTTAAGTCCCATAGTGCTCAGAGCCATTTGAACCATTTGATTTGCTGCTTTGAAAGATTTGATTTATTTTCCTCTATGATGATTTGTGGTTTGATACCTAAATATTTGTTGCCTGACGATTACTCTTTTTCTGCTATGTAGTGATGTTTATCTTGTCAAATGTGACATATATTCATTATTTTGGCCAAATTATTCTTGTTGTTATGTTGACTGATGCACGACGAATAACTGTAAATTATCTCTTACCACAGGTACAATAGGCCTGTGCACTATACGAACTTTAATTTTACTCCTCGTGTTCCTCGTGTCGTATTTGTTCCTGTAGTTAGAGGAGCTCCTGCTTCCCTTGTGGTGATTACTCTGCAGGGATATCTGGCCTAGATATTAGTATAAATATGTTTATGGTGACATAAAGATGTTCTTGCAATCATATGGAAAGTGTTTTATCATAAAATAACTGTTTGCACACTTCTCTGAATGTATACAACAACTATTTTATAGAACTGTGTTACTCATATTACCGAATGTGACATACTTTGCTCTTGATAGCTATTTTTCACATCCCATCACTATAACTTTGTATACAACGATTCTGGTCACATTGCAAGTAAGTTTGCACATTACACTCAATGAAAGTGGTTGTTCCCATGCCATTTGTATGTACTATGAGGACATTATTTGTACTCTTTTCTTGCTGATATTGGTACCCTGATTCTTTGCTTGAGTTTAAGTGATGTCGTTGGTGTTGAGATGTGCTGTATTCTGATATTTTTTGCTCCTTAAGATAATGTCTTTCTCATTTTGTTTCTCGATGTAATATGTATACTTGTTCACCATTGTATTTCATTGCCTGGACATACCCTCTTGTTTTATACGAAGTATTCTACTTTATTTGAAATATTTTCAGTGGGAGCAACTGTTAGCTCTCATATTTTATTTGATCAGAGACTGTAGACGCTTATAACCTGGCTTGTGCTTAGCCTGGTTCTGCATTTAAGGTTATACATACTGTGGATGTTCTTGTGGAGACTTACTTATAATGAGTGGTTAGGTTCTTGCTACAGTATGGATGGACTATTTTTTTATAGCACATTCTGAGATTACTACTTCCTCATTACTACCAATATCAAATTGTTCTGATGTCAGTGCAAGTGAGACTGCAAGACTGTCTTGCGCTGGTCAGTTATACCAAACTTTTCTGATGTTGGTTCCAGTTGGACTGCAAGATTTTCCTGCGCTGGTCAATGATACCAAATACTTCAGATGACTGTGGCAATGGGATTACATGATTGTCCTGCGCTGGCCTATTATACCAAATATTTCTAATGACAGCCAGTGGAGTTGCAAGATAGTCTCACTCTGCTTTTCTAATAGTATTTTTACTTTCATTGTGGGGCTGCTACATTTTCCATCAGTGTGTCATATACTTCACCTACACACTTACGGTTGGCGCTTAGTTACAAGTTTCACTGCTCTGGGGACACTTTTTGTCCCATTTCGTTCACGTGCATGTTGCAACCTATGGTGGTGATAAACACTCTCTTTGTACTTAGAACACTACTGTGTGCAGTACATTTATGTATTCTGTCGCTTCTATTTTTATCTCTGTACTAACAGTCTACACATGTAATTCAGTGTGCACTACTGTGAGTGTACCCTGATCTTTAGCAAATACGATAGTTCTAACAATGTGTTTACGCCCATCTATAATTTCTAGTTGTTTTCTGTCATGTATATTTTTATAATTACCTGTGTACTCAACTTTTGAAGTCACCTTTCTACATATTTCTGTCAGGTTTCTTTTTCTTTTTTGTAAAGTAAAATTTCCCAGTCTCAGCAATGTCACTGACATTACCTCGCCTGTGAAATTTTGGTCCGCCGGGCCGCGGGGAAATGATAGCTGTCATGTATAATTTTGGTGTCCGAATCAATTGTGAGCGAGCAGCGATGCTGTAAACCTGTATCGCAGGAAGTAGGATATTAATTTTGATGTGCGTGGGGGCGCAGAGGGCAGATAATGTTAAGCTGTGTGAGAGTAAGGAAGCAATGGTAATGCTATGTTTCAAATGTGAGGTCTCAGGCTATCAGTGTGTTTAATGAACACGTTTATATCAGGATTGTAACGGATACTGATTTGTGAAGGAGGAAGTTTAATGCAACTAAGTGAATACCAGAAGTGGAATGTCAGAGGTCAATATTATATAGAAGTTTTTGTTTTTCATTGTTGCTGCGCCATTGGACAAACTTGGTTATTGTACTGAGAGCTGCGAGATTTGAAGTATAGACACGTCTATTGTCTGGATGTTAAGACGTTCAATAAATTTAAAAGGAGCCTTCAGCAGTTTTTCACAGTAAGCGAAAAAAATATTGTGTAGTCATTTATGCCCATATTTCATATTTTACTTGCCTCTCTCTTACAATTTTTAATTGATCTTGGTTTTCGAAAAGTATACTTCGATTTGCAACTAACAGAGAACTCATTGCGCCTCACGAGTGTCTCTGTGTAGATATAGTGATTTGCGGCTTTAACATAGCGGCGCGCAAGACAGAGCAGACCCGTTATCCACATTTGCGCAGAATAGAGGTAACGACTAAATACTTGGATTTTTTTTAATTCAATCAGGGCAAACTTATTTCTTTCGGAGACAGTTAGATTTTCTGTCTTGTGTCACCCCCTTACTTCTGGGATCCGGGATCAGTTTTGCAAAACTAATTATCGTAGGTTTTATGTCGAAGTTCATTATTCAGGCACTTATACTGTTCAAAACTCTTGCAGTCAAATTGTTAATTTCTACAGTATGATAGACTCCCCTTTACATGAATGTATCGGAAGCTTCACCTGCTTGCCTGTTTGTGACTGATGGCGTTGTATACAGCGATGTAGCAACGTTAGAAAATTTGAGGCAAAACGCCAGAACACTCAGAGGGGAAAGACCGGTTACTGTTGGATTACATTATCGTCGAACAGCCATTAGAAGGAGTGACTTCCATGAAATACAGATAATAATAGGAAAAGTCGACACTAGACTGAGCTTTATTGATAGGCTCCTCAAGGCCTATAGTCCACCCACGTAGAATGTAGCGCATAAAACAGACGTCTGTCTGATACTTGGGTATTTTTTATCATGCTGGGAGGCCTGATATAGTAAAAAAGCTGAGAAGTGCGTGTAATCTCAATTTCATAAGCAAATAAGAGATGCACTTCCATCTCCAGTGGCAAACGGACCTAAATATGTGTTGTGTATTGTGGAGTCACGAACTGTTAATATTCCTAGGGCAAAATTTCATTGGAGAATAAAAGAATATTGCAGCGTCCATCGTGTCCGAAAGGACGACACCCGAATTCATATAACTGATTCACTTCAATGCGCCACAAGTCTACCACCTTCAGTGCGGATTCACAAACACATTCGACCTCCTGAGGGAATTTCAATGTAGTGAGCATGGAGAACACGAACGGGGTTTGCGGATAGGTTGCGCTCGGTGGCAGTGTTCATCGGCCGGGACGCGTGTCGAGTAGTCCACGCACTTGCCTTAAGCACTGTGTCTGGATAGCGCAGAGGTTAACCCAACTGCCTAGTAAGGAGGAGATCCTACATTCGAGTCCCAGTCCAGCACTCTTTTTCACTCGTCACCGCTGATTCCACATAAAATCCAGTTGCAACTGACATCAACAATTCCTTCCCTTTCCTTTCCTTACAACTCCTTCAACCTTGAATTTACATAAAAGTTCCTTTTTGTTGGCAGAAGGTGGTCAGTGGTAGTCATTAGAAGGGTCACCGTCCCTGAGATGCAAAGAAAGTGGAGCCGCAGCACGCTTCATGCTTTTGTGGGCTGGAGGTCAGCGACCACTTCGCCGCCACAATGCTCACATTACATACGAAAGCCAGACAATTTATATCATGATTTAGCAACTGTTAGGAACTTAAAGATGTTCTGCGAACGAAACCGGTCGTAAAGTAATAAAGGAAATCATTATAATCATTAGTTCTGTACTCATTTCTCTTCTATGACAGGTAATTTATTTTCAGCTGATTATCAGTATTACTCTTCACGATATTTCTGACACGTCTGAGAAGTAATTGTTATTTTCGACGTCAAAAACTGTTGTAGGATACTTATCGTTTAAGAAACTGTTTATGCTATAGCATTATACGCCCAGACCAACATTTAGAATTAAATGAAGTGACAGGTAAACCCAGAACAAAAAAAAAAATAAATAAATAAATCAAAACTCTACGCATTGCAGTAACTGGACGGAACATTTATAGAGAACTAAATGAATATACTAAGCAAGCATGTGATCACAGCGTTGCCAAACTGCCATCCTTTGGCCTTTCTTTTGTATCGAAAACATGCACGATACAATATTTTGTTATGGACATTTCTTTTACTTTTAGTACTCAAGGAATCGCGCTGTGGAGTACGAGTGCGGAACATTGGTTTACCCTGTAGATGTAGTTAGGTCCGTTATCTATCACATACGCTTTGTATTGCGCAGCTCACTTGTATTTAAAAAAAAGTCCATCTGCTATAAGTGTATCCATTTTATTCGTATACGGTTATTTCTAGTGAAGACTCGGATGGATTTTACCTGTATTTCGGTACAACCGATAAGCGTCAGAGAGCAAGAAAAGGCTATGAAAATTTGTTTGCCTCTCTCGGAATGGATTTAACGCTACTCTGATAATTGAATTCTGTTCCGAGTGAAATTCAGTTAATTCAGACCACACCTGCTTCGGGACTAATTTCATCACGGATATCGCAGGAATGCAGATCGTGTAGTAGCGACACCCTCACTCCTAAACTACGAAAGCTGTCCAATACAGTAATATGTTATCATAATTTTTAGAATCTCGCCTCCAGCTCGCGCAGATCTTCGACTTAGTAACTCTGAAATGAATATAGTTGCAAAGTCAGAAATACCTCAAAGGCAAGCTGGTGCTAATTATACATTGACTCGGGATGTTACAGAGAGACCATTACTTATTCTCGGATGGCTGGTGCGGATGTCAAGAGGTTACGATGTGCTTGGTGCACAACAGCTTACAGCATTCCCACGTTGTGATGGTCACAGATGGTCGATCTGAGTGTTGGGGACTAGTTCACCGGCCCTCGAATTCCCACGCATTATAACATCGGGCCACTGTAACACCCAAATGTTTCACAAATCTGGATAACGCACGATTCGACCTTCCGGCCAAAGGAGACCCACAAAGAGGCCATCTGCTAATAAGGGTCTCTCGAACAAGTACGCAGCATCCCCGTGACCTTCACAGAGATAATGCAATATTTAATGCAATTCACACACCTTATATACCCTGCCAGTCCTAGTAGCTACACTACACAAGTGTAACACACATGCACTCTGGTGGCCGTTATAATTGCCATTTTCATACCTGTCAGTGGTGTGGACGTGAACGAAGTTACGATGACGTCCGACCATTTCTTCAGAGTATTCCCTTTTTTCTCAGGCAGTGTATAGGGTGTTTCAAAAATGACCAGTATATTTGAAACGGCAATAAAAACTAAACGAGCAGCGATAGAAATACACCGTTTGTTGCAATATGCTTGGGACAACAGTACATTTTCAGGCGGACAAACTTTCGAAATTACAGTAGTTACAATTTTCAACAACAGATGGCGCTGCAAGTGATGTGAAAGATATAGAAGACAACGCAGTCTGTGGGTGCGCCATTCTGTACGTCGTCTTTCTGCTGTAAGCGTGTGCTGTTCACAACGTGCAAGTGTGCTGTAGGCAACATGGTTTATTCCTTAGAACAGAGGATTTTTCTGGTGTTGGAATTCCACCGCCTAGAACACAGTGTTGTTGCAACAAGATGAAGTTTTCAACGGAGGTTTAATGTAACCAAAGGACCGAAAAGCGATACAGTAAAGGATCTGTTTGAAAAATTTCAACGGACTGGGAACGTGACGGATGAATGTGCTGGAAAGGTAGGGCGACCGCGTACGGCAACCACAGAGGGCAACGCGCAGCTAGTGCAGCAGGTGATCCAACAGCGGCCTCGGGTTTCCATTCGCCGTGTTGCAGCTGCGGTCCAAATGACGCCAACGTCCACGTATCGTCTCATGCGCCAGAGTTTACACCTCTATCCATACAAAATTCAAACGCGGCAATCCCTCAGCGCCGCTACCATTGCTGCACGAGAGACATTCGCTAACGATATAGTGCACAGGATTGATGACGGCGATATGCATGTGGGCAGCATTTGGTTTACTGACGAAGCTTATTTTTACCTGGACGGCTTTGTCAATAAACAGAACTGGCGCATATGGGGAACCGAAAAGCCCCATGTTGCATTCCCATCGTCCCTGCATCCTCAAAAAGTACTGGTCTGGGCCGCCATTTCTTCCAAAGGAATCATTGGCCCATTTTTCAGATCCGAAACGATTACTGCATCATGCTATCTGAACATTCAACGTGAATTTGTGGCGGTACAAACTGCCTTAGACGGCACTGCGGACACCTCGTGGTTTATGCAAGATGGTGCCCGGCCACATCCCCGCACGGCCGACGTCTTTAATTTCCTGAATGAATATTTCGATGATCGTGTGATTGCTTTGGGCTATCCGAAACATACAGGAGGAGCCGTGGATTGGCCTCCCTATTCGCCAGAAATGAACCCCTGTGACTTCTTTCTGTCGGGACACTTGAAAGACCAGGTGTACCGCCAGAATCCAGAAACAATTGAACAGCTGAAGCAGTACATCTCATCTGCATGTGAAGCCATTCCGCCAGACACGTTGTCAAAGGTTTCGGGTAATTTCATTCAGAGACTACGCCATATTGTTGCTACGCATGGTGGATATGTGGAAAATATCGTACTATAGAGTTTCCCAGACCGCAGCGCCATCTGTTGTTGAAAATTGTAACTACTGTAATTTCGAAAGTTTGTCTGCCTGAAAATGTACTGTTGTCCCAAGCATATTGCAACAAACGGTGTATTTCTATCGCTGCTCGTTTAGTTTTTATTGCCGTTTCAAATATACCGGTCATTTTTGAAACACCCTGTATATATTTCTTAGAACTATTAAATGGAAGTTCGATACTTTTTTGCTATTATTCTTTCTCGTAAGTCAAATTACTCTTCTTACACCTCCTCCCCACTACCGTTTAATCCTTCTAAGTATGATGTTATAAATATTATATACGAATCTTAGTGTGAAAGAGTTTTCTCGTCGATTCTGTTAACATCCTGAAATCAAGACAACCATGCGATAGATGGAGTTCTAGACCAACCGGACCTCATTGAGAGAATGAATAACCATCACGTTGCTCATAGGACAAAGTTTTGAGTCGATTGTTCCTGTATTTTTTATTGTGTACTAAATAATACATTACAGTATTTAGTTCGTACTTAATTTTGATAATGGATATCTAATGATGGTAGTATATTATTATTATTATTATTATCATTATTTGTGTTATGCCCTTGAAGAGCGCATTTAGACTAAATTTTATGTCCATTTCCCTGTTGCTTTCTCTTTGTTCGGCCAAACTTCCCTCATTCGTGTACTGTTTGTGCTTCCGTTCTTCGGTCCACTTTAGGTCTTGTGTTTTCTTCGGCATTTTTTTTTGCTGTTCGTCCAGTGTTCCTTCATCCTCTGGATGTGTTATTGTCGTCTCTGTTCGGTCCATTGTGTTCGTTTGTTGTGTGGTGTCTCTTGGGTTCCTAAGAAGTGTTTTTTTTTTGTATTGTTCCCTGGGTGACGTTGAGTCGTTCAATGTCATTTCTTACTTCATTGATTTATTTGTTGTTTTTCCTTGTACTAACACAGTCCAAGATCTGTCTCGTTATCCTATGTAATGCAATTCTGCTGAGGTGCCCGTAAAACTGTAGTCTTAGTTTCCTGATTTGGTCTATTATTTCACTGTGTGAACGTATAGTACTTCAGCTGGCCTGTTTATCCATACCCCGTCTTTTTGCGTCGCCCCGAATATTTTCCTGAGTATTTTTCTTTCCGTCTTCTCTATCTGATTCGCGTCTGTCCTCGTACTACTGTGGTCTCGGCTGCGTATAGTGCTTCTGGTAGTACCACCGTCTCGTAGTGTCAGAGCTTGGCATTTCGTGAGATAGTTTGTAGGCCTTCTCTAGTTCCGCACTCCTCTCTTCATTAGGAACCTTGAGTCGTACGCCTTCTTGAAGTCAGTGAAGGTGATGGTTATGTCCTGTTTATGTTGCAGTATCATGTTAAGGTTCCATATCTGTTCAGTACAGGACCTGTGTCTACGAAACCCAGCCTGGTATCGCCAATCAGGTGGTCTGTTCGCTTCTCTAATCTATTTAGCAGCGCATTCGAAAGTATCTTATATGTGACAGGTAACAGTGAGATGCCCCTATAGTGGTTTGGGTCAGACGTATCCCCTTTCTTGTGTAGAGGGTGTATCAGTGTTGTGCGCCATTCTTTCGGTATCTCTTCTGTTTCCCGTATCTGTTCATGATGTTGTGTATGTGTTCTGTGAGATCAGTATATTATAGTTTCCAGAATTCCTCGATGACTCCATCCTCTCCTGGTGCTCTATGGTTCTTGAGGTTCTCGATGATTCCTCTTACCTCTTCTATCAGTGGCGGTTCGATGTCTGTGTTTGGTGTGGGTTTCTCTGTGTCCAGCTTGTCTGTTGGTGATTCTGCGTTTAGAAGTTTCTCGAAGTACCTCGCTAGGAGCTTACGGTTGTTCTTGGTATTGGTCTCTAGTGTACGTATAGTTTCGATTGAAAGTTCCTTTTTCCTAAATCTACGGGTAACATTCCATTGAATTTTGTCAGTCAGATCTTTTATATACCGTTTCCTTTCTTGTGTGATTTATTAATTACAATGCTCACCTGTGTCCGACTACAAATAAGTCTATTGTCCACATATTTTGTGCTTTCATTCATTACTAACCAATTCAGAAGGCTGAAATCCTTTCAATGTGACGCTGTTGCTCTAACTTTCCTGGTGATGTATTAGTGGAAAATGTAATTGAATCAAAGAACCGAGAAGAGGGAGAAGGTGTAGAGACGTAATACAGGATCCGATTGGGAATTAATTTATAATATACCGTCAGTGACACTTTCGGGCCGGAGCTTCCTATTCTTTGCGATGAGCTAATAGCTAGATTTTCTATCTAGCGTGTCAGCAACATGGCGACTCGTGGAACAAAAAGGCGATTCTTGAAGTGAACGGCTAACCAAAAACAAAACTCCGCTGAGTAGAAAAGTCGTCTTAAGAGTATAGAACAGTCTCGGTAGCAATCCAAACCACAAACGCAGTACAGGCAACGTCAAAACTATGCCGTTAAGTTGCGTCTAAGTGAAATTTCAGAATTCAGCAAGAGACTGGCTAGCAGTATTTGCGGCTTCCTCGCGTCATCAGGACACGTGACACGCTTGCGGCATCGGCAGCGTTTCGTGCAGGAGCAAGCTGAGGCCGGAATATGTGAACCAAGTATCTCTGAGGTGCTCTTTGTATCGATACTGCGACTGGACGGGAAATACGAATCCTGAAGGATACTAAATTAGGGAACCACTAAAGAAACTGGATCTGGATCGCGAGATGAGTGCGAGATGTCACAGACGCTATACCTTCTCTTTCGGCCATTATAACAGGTGCTACGTGAGTTAATATGAGACTAAGTGTTATTCGCCGGCCGGGGTGGTCTAGCGGTTCTAGGCGCTCAGTCCGGAACCGCGAGACTGTTACGGTCGCAGGTTCGAATCCTGCCTCGGGCATGGATGTGTGTGATGTCCTTAGGTTAGTTAGGTTTAAGTAGTTCTAAGTTCTAGGGGACTGATGACCACAGATGTTAAGTCCCATAGTGCTCAGAGACATTTGAACCATTTGAAGTGTTATTCTCTGCATATTGGTCATCAACATAGTAATGGTTTGTCAGGTTTTTTTGAAGAAACAAAAACGAACTGTAAATTGTGTGTGTTTGTTTTGACTTTCGGTAGCAAAATCGAGGGAGGGTGGAGGGAGAGTGGAGGGAAGTCTTTAGACGTATGTTAATTAGAGAAACTGAGAATATCAGCGGACAGAGAAATATAATGGATGACGTCAAGGTCATACACTGTGGGCCAGTTTCGCTTGAGTATTCGGATAGTGGGATTGGTAGCTGGAACAAAATTATAAGATAACGAAAGGATAGGTTGTAATATGTGTGGAGGCAGAGTCCTTACACACGTTTCAAGAAAATCATCCATACACGTTACACTGGCAGCGAAAGAGTCACTGATATCAAAATCTAATATCTCGAAAACTAAGATCGGTAGGTGAATGTGATAAATGGTATGTTTATTACGGAAGCTGTAAGAGGTTTATATAAAGGTTATACAAAAATGTCGGAGTAGATCGAAATTCTGCTAGAAGATGGCGATGTAATCGCAATGCACAGTGCCTATAAACAATATGCTACAGCTCAGAGCGGTCAGATCGACGGTTGATACGTGGAAGGCGGTTAGTGTACAGAAAGAAGAGGTTGAAATCATGTATACCATAGAATACAACACGTTAGAAAACGGTCCTGGTCCGCAGCTCGTGGCCGTGCGGTAGCGTTTTCGCTTCCCGCGCCCGGGTTCCCGGGTTCGATTCCCGGCGGGGTCAGGGATTTTCTCTGCCTCATGATGACTGGGTGTTGTGTGATGTCCTTAGGTTAGTTAGGTTTAAGTAGTTCTAAGTTCTAGGGGACTGATGACCATAGCTGTTAAGTCCCATAGTGCTCAGAGCCTTTTGAACCATTTTCTTTTTTTTTTTAACAGTCATGCGGCACCGTAACGTGTTTCACACTCGATATAGCGTTCCAAAAGAACCCGATGCAAAAACCATTCGCAGGCTCATCGCCAAATGCCACCGGACAGACTGCGTGGCTGATAATCCAGTGGGAAATGTCGGAACCAGGTAAACTGTAGTATCTCCTGAAAATATTGCCACAGATTCTAGAATTATTCAGCAAAATCCTAGGAAAGCTGATCGAACAATTACAGCAGAGACTGGTTTGAACTATTCCAGCACGCATAAAGTACTGTGACAGAGCCTACACAAGTTTTCATTCCAATTGCAAAGCCATCAGGACATACCTGCAGGAGCTGTGCAACAGAGGACTTCGGGAAAGGGGGGCCCAAGACTGGTAAGCGCCGGACAGAATTGTTAAAATTAGTAAGCACGAATTGTTCTCTTTCTAATCCGATACGTAATTTCTGAATTATTTACCTGAAGATAAAAATCCACGCCTTGAATTAAATTATTATTGTTAACTTTCAATGCACCAAATATACTAAAGTCAGACACAACTTTTTTTGAGAAATTAAGAGCGAATTGGAGATAGTGCGTGTTTGTTTTGATTCCCGATAGCAAAAAGGGAGAATGGTGTGAGACTGGTAGGGACTCTGCAAACGTATGTTAATACAGGAAACTGAGCGTATCAACGAATTGGGACATATAGTTGATGACGTCAAGGTCATACACCGTGGGCCGGTTTCACTTGACCGTTCGGAGAAGAAGAGCAAAATTATAGGTCAACAAATACATGCATTTAACAAAACATTCGTTTCAAGAAAATGTTCCACACACACTATATTATTCAGAAGCTACGATTTACTTCCTGCGAGAGTGCCGTACATATAGTCGCTCCAGAGGAGCAGTGGATTATGTTGCTGACAGTTCTCAATGAACAGGTGTTCACAATAGGCTTTTACCTGTGTGAGCCGATTATACAGGGTGAGTCACCTAACATTACCGCTGGATATATTTCGTAAACCACATCAAATACTGACGAATCGATTCCACAGACCGAACGTGAGGAGAGGGGCTAGTGTAATTGGTTAATACAAACCATAAAAAAATGCACGGAAGTATGATTTTTAACACAAACCTACGTTTTTTTAAATGGAACCCCGTTAGTTTTGTTAGCACATCTGAACGTATAAGCAAATACGTAATCAGTGCCGTTTGTTGCTTTGTAAAATGTTAATTACATCCGGAGATATTGTAACCTAAAGTTGACGCTTGAGTACCACTCCTCCGCTGTTCGATCGTGTGTATCGGACAGCACCGAATTACGTAGGTATCCAAAGGGAACGGTGATGGACCTTAGGTACAGAAGAGACTGGAACAGCACATTACGTCCACATGCTAACACCTTTTTATTGGTCTTCTTCACTGACGCACATGTACATTACCATTAGGGGTGAGGTACACGTTCGACGGGCGTTTCATAGGACGTGGAGGACGCATAATCTGGCCAGCCCGTTCTCCTGATCTTACACCTCTGGACTTCTGTCTGTGGGGTACGTTAAAGGAGAATGTGTACCGTGATGTGCCTACAACCCCAGAGGATATGAAACAACGTATTGTGGCAGCCTGCGGCGACATTACACCAGATGTACTGCGGCGTGTACGACATTCATTACGCCAGAGATTGCAATTGTGTGCAGCAAATGATGGCCACCACATTGAACATCTGTTGACCTGACATGTCGGGACACACTCTATTCCACTCCCTAATTGAAAACGGAAACCACGTGTGTACGTGTACCTCACCCCTCATGGTAATGTACATGTGCGTCAGTGAAAAAGACAATAAAAAGGTGTTAGCATGTGGACGTAATATGCTGTTCCAGTCTCTTCTGTACCTAAGGTCCATCACCGTTCCCTTTGGATCCCTACGTAATTCGGCGCTGTCCGATACACACGATCGAACAGCGGAGGAGTGGTACTCAAGCGTCAACTTTACATTACAATATCTCCGGATGTAATTAACATTTTACAATGCAAAAAACGGCACTGATTACGTATTTGTTTATATGTTCAGATGTGCTAACAAAACTAACGGGGTTCCATTTAAGGAAACGTAGGTTTGTGTTAAAAATCATACTTCCGTGCATTTTTTTATGGTTTGTATTAACCAATTACACTAGCCCCTCTCCTCACGTTCGGTCTGTGGAATCGATTCGTCAGTATTTGATGTGGTTTACGAAATATATCCAGCGGTAAAGTTAGGTGACTCACCCTGTATAGGTTCCAGTAATTCTGGACATGCACCTATTATATTGCAATGTTGTTTTTGTGTGAATAATGCCGTATAGTTCGCTTAACATATCTCTAATTTAAAATGTCGTTTATCAGATCAAAACGTGTAACTTGTAAAATAATTTTAAGTGTCAGTATCAATGTAACATGTATCTTACCGGTGCGACCTGTAACTAGACGGCTTTATCCACAAAGTATCCACAATGATCATAGACTCATTCGGGAAATTTCTTTCTTTATTAATAAATCTAATGACTACATTCTGTCCACCTTTTAATTTAAAACCCAGAATACTGATGCACTATCGGGAAATACACTGTAACCTATGACGAAGAAGTCTGTTAAATTTATTAGTAGATCAGAACTGTGTCAAACCGGGACTCTAACTCGGAACTTTGACTTTCATGCTATATGCTTTCACGCTTCTATTTGTTGTTTCAAGTTACTAAGTGAATAAAGAGACAATAAATGCCGTAGTTGATTTTGTGTGAGCATATACAGAATGTTAGAAACAGTCTGAAAAGCTGATAAGGATGTTGCAGGGTGGGTTGTGCTGAGACATAATCGTTAAGAAATACATTCTTTATGTTCCACAGGTTCCGAGTTAAATGGCTTTGAAGCTAGCCAATCAGGCCTCAGCCCGCGTAAATTCGAGAGGCCGCCGGATACAATTACTTTAAGTTGTTCTCATAGCGTGGATTCCTTACTGTCTTTCTACGTCCAATTTCCTTAATCTCTTGCTCGGTTTTAGGAAACCAAACGAAGATCATGTTTGGTGACATCGTCTCAGCGGGGCGCTTAAATTTGAGAGCGCAGCGTCCTGATTGGCTAACTTCAATGTTAATTAACTCGGGAAAGGCGCAAAGTATTGAATTTTTTTTCTGCAGAACCCACCCTGTAATACCTTTACAAGCTTCTCAGACAGTTACCGACCGTCCTTAATAAAACATAACATAACAGAAGGAAACAAATTTGATATGGGTATAGTAACCAGTTCACTTTTTTCTTTATTTTTAGGCACCCTTCTGGCAGGTTTCCATTGACGCAAACATTTCTTTTTTCCTGTGTATCAAAGAACAATCTCATTATCATGTGCTTTGGACAACAATATTTCAACAGTATCTGTATCTCATGAGTTTTTCTTCACTTAACTCGTAGCGTCCAAGTAACGTCGTGTAACGAGCTTGAGGTCATACTGGGCTAGTGAGAAATGCAACACAACAGGTAAAGACAAAAAGAATATGAAACTACAGGACATTTAAAGTTGATCAAAAGATGTAATGGTTATAATTACCAGCGTCTTCTGAATGAAATACGTTGAAAATTCGTTCATAAAGTACATAACGAGTTGTAGACGAAAGCTTACCTATTTGTATCACTCCCTGGTAGCATTTGATCTTAACAGAAGTTCAGTATGCCCTTTAAGAAGGTATTACAGTTCGCTTCGTGGAGGGGGGAGGTTGGGGGGTTGGGATGGGGGGGAAGGGGGGGGATGAGAGGCTGTGACGTAGAAGCTTATGCCCAAGCCACTGAGTGCTATGTATCAGACGGATGTTGAAGTAAAGCGCAAATGTACGTATAAGCGAGATCATTCTATAGGATTCGGAGTATCTCTTAGGAGTTTATTTCCTAACCCTTTAATTTTAATCTGTGAAAATACCACTGTATGCAGGATGTTAACGTTCTAGAATTGTTTAGAAGAAGAGGAGGCGAACAATTTGTTGCAGGACACTTGAAGATCAAGTCTTCAAGCTATCACAAATTAACCCACAAAATTCACCTAAGCTGCAGCTCATGCGCGCTGTGCGAGATTTTCGGTGTCTCTCGCTTTCTGCGTGCAAATTATGGGTCCTAGTGAAAACATGAGTACAGTCTTTTTTTTTCAGTGCGAAATTGTGTGGATTAGTGTTGTACTGAAATACGTTTCCGCTATTCGCCGCGTTTGTCGAATTATTCAAGAAATACTTACAAAATTTACCTTCACATTTCACCCCCATACTCACCCTCCACTGGTTAGGCTCTCTGGTCTCTTGTTCACAGAGCTTCCTCCTTCCCCCACAAAATAATTTCTGGCTTCACGAGTTAGTTATCACATTCGAACTTTGGGGTCATCATTTTCCGGACTATTATCACGCCTCCGGCTTAGCTGTATAGTTACTAAATATAGAATTGACGTTTGTGTAAATTTTACCTAGAAGTTTTGTGAACTTTAACTGCGTAAGACGAACGATTAAATCATTTTATTTGTCTGGTATTCTAACTACAAGACTTCCGTGCTTCTAGTGATTAAAAAGATCGAATTATGAACGTAATTAGTTTCTGTGTAACGTGTATGAAACTTTTTTCCCTATTCCCTCACAGGAAAGTTTATGTTACTGATGTTGACGAAGTAGTCGACTGAACCGGTGGCGTAATAGACCAGACAACAAAGACCAAAAAAGGTCGGAAATGGTTCTTGTAGTCACAAGTTTTATACAGTGGCAGGATGGAAAGCCATGACCACCACACTAAAATTTTGATCGAAGGTGGGTAAGTGTGGGGCTGGGGGTCCATTAGAAAGTCACTTTTGTACGTTATTCAGTGTACAATTATTTAATATGCAAACCCACCCGGAAATACAAGATCATCTAAAAATTTGCCAATGATGCTCACCAGCCGCTGGAAAATGCAGGAATTTATAGGATTCTATATAACTGTGGGGTGGTGTACGTGGTACTACAAAAATTATGGTCAAGAAAGACTAGAAAAGCACAAAGGCAATTTCAGAAGAGGAGATAGTGACAGATCAGGTGTTGTGGAGCATCTTTACAGCCACGCGACCACCACATTCATTTTGATACTACTCAAGTCCTGGCAGTTACAAGCGGATCCTCTGAAATCTTCAGGTTACAGAGAGACCATAGAGATTGTAAAACGCCACAGGAATTCTAATAGGAAGGCGGAGGGGGTGAAACTGAATGATACCTGGATTCCGGGGCTGAAGAACGCCGCGGAAGCGGAGTTTGGTGTAGTCAGTAGCGACCTAGGATGTGAATCGGACATTCAAAGTAGCTACGATCCCCCTTGAAAATGTCCTGCGCAGGTGAGGACGAAAAGTTGGTTTTAATGTGAAATCCATTGGACCATGGCATTATAGACCGGAACACTTTATTTGTGAGGAGAATGACTACCTACTGTTACT
Organism: Schistocerca cancellata; assembly: GCF_023864275.1. Taxonomy (NCBI): domain Eukaryota; kingdom Metazoa; phylum Arthropoda; class Insecta; order Orthoptera; family Acrididae; genus Schistocerca; species Schistocerca cancellata. The sequence goes on along the minus strand of NC_064628.1, from coordinate 311,547,747 downwards.
GCGTTTTTTGGCGCCAGCAGCAGTGGCGACGGTAAAAAAAAATCGTGTCTGTCTCAATAGCGCAGCTACAGCCAACAGAATTCATAGAATGAAATTTTCACTCTACAGCGGAGTGTGCGCTGATATAAAACTTCCTGGCAGATTAAAACTGTGTGCCGGACCGAGACTCGAACTCGGGACCTCGGGACCTTTGCCTTTCGTGGGCAAGTGCTCTACCAACTTTTTTTTTTGTTCCGTTCCGGTACTTGGAATCGAACCCGAGCCTCCTGGTTGAAAGCCAGGTATCCTAGCCACTTTTTTTTCCAACGCCTTAATCACTTTTTTTCTGGATTCAGAGTCCAGAGTGCTAAGCCTTACACCATTTTTTCTGCCACTTTTTTAACCACTTTTTTCTTTTTTTATTCACAAAATTGTCACTATCACACAACGCTTTAATCATATACAGTAGTTGTCCTTTCTTTTAGGAAGATCAGTGCGTGGTGCACGCCGCACTAGCAGTGGGGTTTCTTCACGGCACTGCCACTGCGTCGAGGCCCAGACCCCTCCCACCCCTTTTTTCATGTCCCCTGTTGGGTCATAGCACTAAGTGTGCAGAAATCTTAACAAAAAACTCCCATTCTCCGATGTCACAAAGACAAAGAAACCTCTTCTCTGAGTGGAAACTGAACACTGATAATACTCAACAATTCTTCTTGAATCACACAAATACTTTGGTAGTCGAACACGAGTAATTCTGAACAAAATGTTTTGAAAAAACTCTTCGTTTAACACAGAAGTTTTGGAAGCAAGGTAATACTAAATAATAATAAGAACACAAGTGAGTTCTAATTATCTTCTGTACGTTCTCGTTCAAGATGTTGTAGTGATTCCACATATTTAACCGACACCCATTCTTTCAAAAATGATTTTCAGCATGTTTCCGTAGTGCTTCTTGCGGTTGCGATACGTGCTGATTTTTGCGTATGCACACTTTATGTAAACGTGGAATTCTGTCTCGTCGTCCGACCCAAGTTTGTTGATGACATAAATAACATATTTTCCCAGTAACCAGCTAATGGCGTTGGTTTATAATTCCGGAAAGTACGTCATGTTTGGTCTCAGGAGGAGCGATGGCGTTATATATTCCGTCGAAAATCTGGTGAGAAAGGCGATTTGTTGCCTGATCCAATTCCAGTTATTCACATTGCCGCCACAGGTGAATGTGTGGATGAGTGTATCCACCAGATTGCATTTTACACAAAGGTGTGTCTGGTTTATACCGATCCCAAACAGTCTCTCGTTGGTGCTGATGACATTGTTAACTGTTTTCTACCATGCGAAAATAGCGTCTGTAGATAGCCCGACATAGTTGATGTTCCGCGATACAGCTTTCCAGTGACAATTAGGGAATTTCTTTTCAATTTTGTTTCTGCCCTCATTTAACTTCCTTTCAAGTATGATGTCGCGCGCTGTGATACATGTGTTGCTTCTGATTTCGTCACTAAGATAACTTCCTTCCAGGAAAAATTTCGTCACATACTGCAGACGGGCATTAATCATTCGCGCATCAATCGGTGCTTGAAGGCTATGGGGTGTCACAGCCTAAAAGAGCTTTGCGGTTATACATTGTGAAAGTTCTCTGAGTACATGGAAAGTCCGTTTGAGGTACAGAGCAGACGCTTTATTTCGAATATCCACCAAACCGAGGCCCACGTTTCTGACATCTAGTATAACAGTAGTCGCACCAACCCTGAATATCTCTCCTCGCCGTAAATTATTGGTAACAGTGGACATGATGCCTTTCGCTACTAGTTTTGGGATTGGAAATACTTGCGCAGTGAAATATGCTTTAGACAAAATGCAGGAGTTGATGAATCTGACTTTTTGCACCTGGTCCATAGTTTGATGCATGTTCTTCATTACAGCACCATAACTTTCCTGCTAGTTTCCGTCCAGTTAAAACCAGCCATCCTCATCGGACATGCCATTAAGGTTATTCCCAAAGTCTTATGTTTGTTGTCTTGTTTTGCCCCTGCCAGTCGGAGGTGATCTAGGCCCCTCAGATTCAATATTTTACTTTTGTTTTCATTTGTTGTCGCTCCCGACGCTAGACAATACTTTTGGATTTTTCTTTCCAGTGTAACTGTCTCCACCTTATTCCTTATTACAACACCCACGTCATCAGCATAAGCTCGTATGACACTTTCCTCAACACTCAATGTTATGCCTGTTAATCTTGCGTGGACAGTGCTGAGAAAGGGCTCTAAAGAGACGGAAAATAAAAACATAGATAAGGGACTGCCCTGTGGAACCCCTCGCCTTATCTGTATGGGTTTAGATGTTTGGTCATTGATTGCTATTTTCGCATTTATACCTGTTGCAATATTTCTTAGCATGTTGACAACCTGAGGAGCCAACTGGGCTACCCAAGCACGACTCACGACCCGTCCTCACAGCTTTAATTCTGCCAGTATCTCGTCTCCTACCTTCCAAACTTCAAAGAACTTCTCCTGCGAACCTTGCATAACTAGCACACCTGGAAGAAAGGATATTGCGGAGACATGGCTTAGCCACAACCTAGGGGATAGTTCTAGAATCAGCGCACACTCCGCTAAAGAGTAAAAATTTCATTCTAGAAACATCCCCTAGGTTGTGGCTAGGCCATGTCTCCGCAATATCCTTTCTCCCAGGAGTGCTAGTTATGCAAGGTTCGCAGGAGAGCTTCTGTGAAGTTTGGTAGGTAGGAGACGAGGTACTGGCGGAATTAAAGCTGTGAGGACGGGTTGTGAGTCGTGCTTGGGTAGCTCAGTTGGTAGAGCACTTGCCCACGAAAGGAAAAGGTCCCGAGTTCGAGTCTCGGTCCGGCACACGATTTTAATCTGCCAGGAAGTTTCAAGAAAATTCATTATTTGTCTGCGAAAGAATTTATCGTCAGCATGTTACGTGAGCTGCCGCCATTCGAAAGGGCGGTTGGAACAACAACAACAGAATTGCGACCTTTTAATGGGACTGAAGTAAGGGTATGTAGGTGGCTGGAATCAGTAGTAAACGTAGGGGTATCATCACCAGCATACTCCCCTCTCGCGTTGGCATGGAAGATGATGAAGTTTACTTTGTTAAAAGTGATAATTTGGAATAACTTTAGTATCAAAATAAAAATGAATATTTGATCAGCTTAAAGCATATTTCCGTGCTATTAACATAACTTAATTATATGAATGTATGGTGTCTGTTCTTTTGGACAGGTCCGTAAGAACACACGTCACACGGAATCCGCACCTGTGATACTGAATGTGGAGTGAGGAGAAACGAAACGAAAGGGAAGGCACTGATGATATCAGCTGCATCGGGACTTCATGCGGAATCGGCGGCGACGAGCGAAAATATGAGTCGGACCGGGATTGGAACCGAGGACCTCCTGCTCACTAGGCGGACATCAGCGTGATGTCTGTTCTCTCGGGCGTTTCCTAAAAACCAGATACCATGCATTCATATGATTGATTCGCCTCGGTGGGTAATGAAACGACAACCGTCGTAGCGGATGCACAATATCGTTCGACCTCCGGCGAGAATCTCAAATTAGGGAGCATGGAGAATAAGGACAGGGACCGCGGGCGGGTGTGAATGTGGGTTAGCCAGGCAACGCGCCGAGATATTTCGTGCATTTACGGTGAACACCGTGTCCAATGGCGCTGTAGTTAATGCAAGCGTCCAGTAAGCAGGAGATCCTGAGTTCGAGCTCAGGGCCGGCACGCATTTTCTCTCGTCGCTGTCTGTTCCACATAAAATCCCGGTGCGGCTGACATCATCATTTTCTTTTCTTTCCTTACCTTCCCCCCTCACCACCTCCACCTTCAATTTACATAACTGAATTGCGTTTACTTAAACCTTTAGTCCCTCAGCCAAGCGTTCAGAAACTGCAGCAACTGTCTGAGATGCGTTAAAGATGCAAGGCTTTGATAGGAATCTTCTGTTGCCAAAAACAAAACAAAAACAAACAAAAAAAAAACGAAGAGTGGCAGCAAGTCTTTGCTTCTTCACAGGAATTCCTGTTCTGAAATGTGTATCTTTCTTTGAAACAACCTGCTCTGTAATATTCCCAAATTCAGCTCACACAGCATGTCATTCCCGCTACATACACTCCTGAAAATGGAAAAAAGAACACATTGACACCGGTGTGTCAGACCCACCATACTTGCTCCGGACACTGCGAGAGGGCTGTACAAGCAATGATCACACGCACGGCACAGCGGACACACCAGGAACCGCGGTGTTGGCCGTCGAATGGCGCTAGCTGCGCAGCATTTGTGCACCGCCGCCGTCAGTGTCAGCCAGTTTGCCGTGGCATACGGAGCTCCATCGCAGTCTTTAACACTGGTAGCATGCCGCGACAGCGTGGACGTGAACCGTATGTGCAGTTGACGGACTTTGAGCGAGGGCGTATAGTGGGCATGCGGGAGGCCGGGTGGACGTACCGCCGAATTGCTCAACACGTGGGGCGTGAGGTCTCCACAGTACATCGATGTTGTCGCCAGTGGTCGGCGGAAGGTGCACGTGCCCGTCGACCTGGGACCGGACCGCAGCGACGCACGGATGCACGCCAAGACCATAGGGTCCTACGCAGTGCCGTAGGGGACCGCACCGCCACTTCCCAGCAAATTAGGGACACTGTTGCACCTGGGGTATCGGCGAGGACCATTCGCAACCGTCTCCATGAAGCTGGGCTACGGTCCCGCACACCGTTAGTACGTCTTCCGCTCACGCCCCAACATCGTGCAGCCCGCCTCCAGTGGTGTCGCAACAGGCGTGAATGGAGGGACGAATGGAGACGTGTCGTCTTCAGCGATGAGAGTCGCTTCTGCCTTGGTGCCAATGATGGTCGTATGCGTGTTTGGCGCCGTGCAGGTGAGCGCCACAATCAGGACTGCATACGACCGAGGCACACAGGGCCAACACCCGGCATCATGGTGTGGGGAGCGATCTCCTACACTGGCCGTACACCACTGGTGATCGTCGAGGGGACACTGAATAGCGCACGGTACATCCAAACCGTCATCGAACCCATCGTTCTACCATTCCTAGACCGGCAAGGGAACTTGCTGTTCCAACAGGACAATGCACGTCCGCATGTATCCTGTGCCACACAACGTGCTCTAGAAGGTGTAAGTCAACTACCCTGGCCAGCAAGATCTCCGGATCTGTCCCCCATTGAGCATGTTTGGGACTGGATGAAGCGTCGTCTCACGTGGTCTGCACGTCCAGCACGAACGCTGGTCCAACTGAAGCGCCAGGTGGAAATGGCATGGCAAGCCGTTCCACAGGACTACATTCAGCATCTCTACGATCGTCTCCATGGGAGAATAGCAGCCTGCATTGCTGCGAAAGGTGGATATACACTGTACTAGTGCCGACATTGTGCATGCTCTGTTGCCTGTGTCTATGTGCCTGTGGTTCTGTCAGTGTGATCATGTGATGTATCTGACCCCAGGAATGTGTCAATAAAGTTTGCCCTTCCTGGGACAATGAATTCACGGTGTTCTTATTTCAATTTCCAGGAGTGTATTTTGTAGTTTGTTTTTGTCCACCGGCGACAACTACGTCGTTTCCTTCGTCTGTTTATTTCGTAGATTATTGTTAATGCAGCACCACACACTATTAAATCTTTCCCTTCGCTTGTCGTAGCGTAGCCCTCGATGCGAATACGCAATGTGAAATGTTTGTTGCCAATCCAACGAATACAAGTCGTGAAATGTTTGCTGCTAGTGTAGACAGCGACGCGAACAACGAAAAATCATGCAAAATTCTGCGGAACAATTTGCAAACAATGTTTCCAAGAAACTACCGGAAGCTCTCGGTCAGCACAACGATGTGTGTGCTTAGTACACTCTGTGCATACGTTACCTGTCGTACTCGTAGATCCACAGTGTCTCCTTCCATTCGAAGTGGTAAATGCCGAGTGACAGTGCCGTTCGTGCACACATTCCAGTGGTATTATTTTATATATTTAGACAGCGTGCAAATTTCTTACTACAGCACCCTCTGTATTATTTGCCACAATCTTAGCACCGTAAATCACCACGGGCAGCTGTGTGGAAGTGTCTTGTATCGTATTCCATGTGAAGCACATCACCCTCGTTTCTCGTCTTACTACAATGTGAGTTATCATAGCCATTATCCATTATTTCTAAAACTCAGTGAATTCTGGTATACACCAGCTATCTGAGAAATTTATAGAAAGTACTCATATGAACTGCAGAAATATGTTGTACCAGTAAATAGTAATTGACTGGTTCCATGTTTTTCATGGGTAATTTCTATAAGACCGCATCTGCAAACAGCATTTCTCTCCTTCCTTAGTCACTATTGGCCGTTAAACCCACAGTCATGGACGTTCATAGAAGTCTAACATAAGTCCTGAATTTAAAAACGGATACATTCAAATACTTTTTAAGAATATTTCTTACAATATTAATGAAACGTAAAAAAGTGTTTATACAAAACTACAGTGTTTAATTCCACATAAATTGAAGATATACATGAAGTCAACATTCCATAGATATATATATAAGAGTACAATAAAATTTAAGTTTTCAATCTACTCCAGTTCTCATTAACATTCAGTCATTTTCACTGTTCATAAAAACCTCTAAAAATCTTGTAGACCATGACGTCAACTTCGTCCATGTACACTGTTTACTTGCTGGACCATACTGAAAGCGATTACCTTAGACTCGTAGTTCACGTTGTCACATAATGTGTCACCATTCTTTACGGAAATCCACAACAATTTATACTTCTGTGTTAGCGTGGAACTTCCGCCTATGCTCATTCGGTATAGTCATTGCAGCATTAAATAAACGAAATGTGGTATTAATTATGGAAACTCCAAAGTGCACTATAACTGCGTAGGCTTCCGCGCCCAGAGTCAGTTGATAAAAAAGTTTTCTGCGTATCGTGGCGCATCATAACGTAAAAAACTTCACTGGAGGAACCGACGTTTCAGCCACAGTTGTAATGGCTTTCTTCTGCGTCTACTGGTGTCTTTTTTACAATATGGCGAATTAAGATACTTCGAAAACTTCTGTGCTCCTTGCATCTTCACTTCCCTTAGTTTATCAGCATCACAATCTCTTGACAGGACTCCCTGCATATAATCATATGTGAATGATTGTATTAATCGGAAACCCGTTTCGAGACGCCGGAAAAAGAGTATACTTAAGGTAAATCCAGCCAACACAAATTCGGCCAACACAATGTCAGCTTGTAATTTAAAAACGCTGGATTCATACAATGATTTGTTAATGGTGAAAAATAATTTATCTTTACGAATCAAATTTGTTAGGTTTTAACTGTCAAGAGAGATAATATGATGTCATGAGGTAACGCCTTTGTACAATGTACTGATACATGAAAAACTGGCGGGAAAGTAAGCAGCATCAAAGAATGGAAGACCATCATTTGGGTGTTAACTTTGCTATGTCTAATTATACGCAGAAGCAGAAAATATGTACTAACGTGAAGAAACCACACGCAAATTCCATGTTATATAGCCAAGCCACTACTATAATTGACATATATGACTGAGATAGGCGGGAAAGAGCCCTGAACTGTTTCCAAAAGAACCACTGCGACTGAATATACCTTAACAACACAGCCTGCTTCAATAAGGACGTTACTGCTTTGCAACAGATTGTACGTTTTTGTGATACCTCACAGAGCCGGTTCAGATGTCTGTTTTACGAATCACATTTCAGACCGTTTACTGACACAATTATCGACCTTATTCTGTTTGCATCTGAGACAATTGTGTCAGAATGACAGCGTTCGCTGTCACTCAATGTGCTTCCTTTGAATTTTGCTAGGAATAATCGAGCTTTGCGACTTCTTGTGCAAAGTCGATTCTGTCCAATAGAACTATCGCCATCGAGAGACAAGAGTGGTTTGTTCAGACAAGCTGACCAGGAATGCGTAAGAAATTCATAGGTCGTTTGCAATTTTCACACGATTTCAATAACGGTTCGACAGAGTAGGACTGATATTCATATTCGACTACTTGGCACCAACTGAGTAAATATTTGCATCTTGCATAACGCAGATGAATAATTGTGCAAAAACTAAACATTATAGATACTCGTTATGTCTTTTGCAAGAGGTCTTCTACAGAAATTTTAAACCGGTTGGATAACGAAGAGGGTGTAATACTACCATACTTCATTGAAAACTTCTGGATTATCTGAGCCCTTGGTTGCTAGGTAATTAGATACCTCAAACTAAACACGTTGTAGAAATTTACCTGACACCTTTTAACTTTTACCTCCGTCGATTTATTGAGGATTTCCTTTTTTAACTACGCCGACAGCTTACGTTTACTGATCTCAAAGCTAAAGCGTTCGCTGAAGTAATACACTTGATGCCCTGCTGCGAGTATGGAATTGAAGGAATTTTAATAGGGAAATTTTTCGAATTAACAATGCCTGTCGACCTGAACCTTAGGAAACTGTAGGGAATTTTACTTTACTTTAAAATATATCGCTGTAAGTTATTTAACAAAGCATTAACAAGAGCACCGGCTCTGAGAGTTATCACAATACATTTACATGCAATGCCAAAGCCGTCCTGAAGCACCATCGACAATCCACCAAATGCTCCTCTGCAACAGCACTATCTGCATCACAGCAGTGAAGAAAACCTGTAAAGCTTTCTCTTTTCTTGTTAGGCTTAAGTATCACAATCGTCTTCTTCCAAAAACGTCGCTTGTGTCTCAGCTCGCTCTACAGTACCATCGGTGACTCTTGCGTTCGCCAACTTTTGCAGGTCTCCTTTCACCAAGTTTTGTATTTCTTGGGAGCTAGCAGAGTCCCACGCCGTAACCACAGCTCGAAGAGAAGAAGAGCAGAGAGGAAGCCGTCGGATGGGCGTGCGCCTGCCGGCCGGGGAAGTGTCGCAGTGCCCCGCGGTCAGGAGCCCACGTAAGTGCAGTTGCCGGCCGCGCCCTCCAGGTTGGCACTGGAGATGAAATCCTCTCCCGGCGTCACGGCTGCCAACCGCCATTTATCTCGCACCTGCAACAACATGGGCGGTTTAAGCTGCTAGCCGTGCCCTCATACGTGGAAATGGGGATTACTTTCTCTTCAGGAGTTAGGTTCGCCAACTAAATTCTCTCATGTCTCTGCAAAAACGTACTGTTACGTCTTGCATACTTTGCTCTGACAAGGAATGGTAAGTGGATCGAGACAGCATATCCAGACACTATGCGATGATGATGGATTTGAAACAGAGGATGACAAGCGTAAAGCTGAAATACTAAACACCTTTTTCCAAAGCTGTTTCACAGAGGAAGACCGCACTGCATTGCTTCCTCTAAATCCGCGCACAAACGAAATAATGTCTGACATCGAAATAAGTGTCCAAGGAATAGAAAACCAACTGAAATCACTCAATACAGTGAAGTTCACTGGACCTGACGGGATACAAATTCGATTCTACACAGAGTACGCGAAAGAACTTGCCCCCCTTTTAACAGCCGTGTACCGCAAGTCTCTAGAGGAACGGAAGGTTCCAAATGATTGGGAAAGAGCATAGCTAGTCCCAGTTTTCAAGAAGGGACGTCGAGCAGATGCGCAAAACTATAGGCCTATATCTCTGACATCGATCGGCTGTAGAATCTTAGAACACATTTTTTGTTCACGTATCATGTCATTTCTGGAAACCCAGAATCTACTCTGTAGGAATCAACATGGATTTCTGAAACAGCGATAGTGTGAGACCCAACTCCCTTTATTTGTTCATGAGATCCAGAAAATTTTAGATACAGGCTCCCAGGTAGATGCCATTTTCCTTGACTTCCGGAAGGCGTTCAATACAGTTCCGCACTGTCGCCTGATAAACAGCTGTGTGGCTTAATTGAAGAGTTTTTAGCAAACAGAACACAGCATGTTGTTCTCAATGGAGAGACGTCTACAGACGTATAAGTAACCTCTGGCGTGCCACAGGGGAGTGTTATGGGACCATTGCTTTTCACAATATATATATGACCTAGCAGATAGAGTCGGAAGTTCCATGCAGATTTTCGCGGATGATGCGGTAGTATACAGAGAAGTTTCAGCATTAGAATATTGCAGCGAAGTGCAGGAAGATCTGCAGCGGATAGGCACTTGGTGCAGGGAGTGGCAACTGACACTTAACATAGACAAATGCAATGTATTTCAAATACATAGAAAGAAGGATCCTTTATTGTACGATTATATGATAGCGGAACAAACACTGGTAGCAGTTACTTCTGTAAAATATCTGGGAGTACGCGTGCGGAACGATTTGAAGTGGAATGATCATATAAAATTAATTGTTGGTAAGGCGGGTGCCAGGTTGAGATTCATTGGGAGAGTCGTTAGAAAATGTAGTCCATCAACAATGGAGGTGGCTTACAAAACACTCGTGCGACCTATACTTGTTATTGCTCATCGGTGTGGGATCCGTACCAGGTCGGGTTGACAGAAGAGATAGAGAAGATCCCAAGAAGAGCGGCGCGTTTCGTCACAGGGTTATTTGGTAAGCGTGATAGCGTTACGGAGATGTTTAGCAAACTCAAGTGGCAGACTCTTCATGAGAGGCGCTCGGCACCGCGGTGTAGCTTGCTGTCCAGGTTTAGAGAGGACACGTTTCTGGATGGGGTATCGAATATATTGCTTCTCCCTACTTATACCTCCGTAGGACATCACGAATGTATAATTAGAGAGATGCGAGCGCTCACGGAGGCTTACCGGCAATCGTTCTTCCCGCGAACCATACGCGAGTGGAACAGGAAAGGTAGGTAATGACAGTAGCACGTAAAGTGCCCTGCGCCACACACCGTAGGGTGGATTGCGGGTTATGAATGTAGATGTAGAATAAAATGCCTTGTAAACAGAAGCAGTGTAATATACACTGAATTAATTTCCAATTTTCTAGAATATTTTTGATTGGATTCATCGTGCTTAGGTTGTTAAGGTTTACAACACATACTTCTAACTCAACATTATGTTTAAGAGTACAAAAAAATTTTATACAGATAGAAGTCAAGAGCAAAAATGCGCCCCGATTATGGGACAGGTTTACGAATATCATACAACACAATAACGAGCAATAAAAGCACGCTACCAAACTTTTCAAAATAAGTTTTTCTGGCAGTAAATAAAATTACGGTTTTACTCTCACAAGTCGACTTTGTAAAACAATAACTTTTTAACGAACTTCCACCTGCTAGCGTAATACAGTAATTATAGAAATCTGAAGGACATGAAAAGCAGACTTTCACTGGCAAAAAGGGAATTCCTGGCCAAGAGAAGTCTGCTAGCACCAGAGGTCTTAATTCGAGGAAGAAATTTCTAAGAATGTACGTTAGGAACAGAGCACTGAATGGTAGTGAGACATGGACTTCGCGAAATAGAAGAGAATCGAAGCATTTGAGTTGTTGTGCTACAGATGAGTGTTGAAAATTATGTGGACTGATAAGGTGTGGAATGAGGAGGTTCTCCACAGTATCAGCGAGGAAAGGAACATAAGGAAAACACTGACGCGAAGAAGGGACAGGATGATTGGGCATCTTTTAAGACATCTGGGAATAACTTCCTTGGTACCAGATCGAGTTGCAGAGGGTAAAAATTGTAGAGGAAGACACAGTTTGGGACACAGCCAGCAAATAATTGAAGTTCGAAGTTGCAAGTGGTACTTTGAAATGAGAAGGTTGGCACAGGATCGGAATTCGAAGTGGGCCGCATCAAACCAGTTAAAAAAAAAACAGAGCGCATTGTGACTGCATTGTGAATTAAACTGGGGACCTAGAAACGACGGAGAGGCCTTGTCCCGCCATAGCCCTCAGTGGTTCACAACTCCACAAGTGGCCACAGCAGTCATCCCACACCACCCCCGCCCCACACTGAACGCAGGGTTATTGTGCAGTTCGGCCCCCAGTGGACCCCACCCCTGGGAACGTCTCATTTGAGACAAGTGTAACCCCAATGTTTGTGTGGTAGAGTAATTATGGTGAATGCGTACGTGGAGACAGTGTTTGTGCAGCAATTGCCGACATAGTGTAACTGAGGCGGTATAAGAGGAACCAGCCCACATTCGGCTAGGTAGATGGAAAACCGCCTTAAAAGCCATCGACAGGCTGGCCAGCACAATGGACCTCGCTGCTAATCGGCCATGTGGATTCAAATGTTCAAATGTGTGTGAAATCTTATGAGACTTAACTGCTAAGGTCATCAGTCCCTAAGCTTACACACTACTTAACCTAAAGTATCCTAAGGACAAACATACACACACCCACGCCTGAGGGAGGACTCGAACCTCCGCCGGGACCAGCCGCACAGTCCATGACTGGAGCGCCTTGGACCAGGTGGATTCATGCTGAGGACCGGCACACCTTTCCGATCGGGAAGCAGCGCGTTAGACAGCGTGGCGGGCTCAGTGAAACCTTTCTTGATTTCTTTTTGGTTACCTGTATCGTTTCGAGCAGTAAATACAAAGGCAATAATCACCCTCTTCATCAAACTGCTGAAGGTTGTAAGAGAAAGGAAGGATAACTAGATTTGACGTTTCTTGAGACAGGAGTGCTTGCTGACGAACGCCTTGGAAGGACTTGTCTGTGAGAGGCGATTGAGAGGAAGGAAAAGATACGAGACGATATACATAAACTAATCTTCTTCTGAGCAGACTTCAGAAGGCCCAACGGTGCACACTGACAGCCCTGTCATCCTCAGCCGATAGGCGTCACTGGATGCATTTATGAAGGGACACATGGTTAGCACACTGCTCTCCTTGCCTTTGTCAGCTTTCGTTAGTGGAGCCACTCCTCAGTGAAGTAGCTCCTCACTTTGCCTCACACGGGCTGAGTACACTACGCTTGCCAAAAGCACTCGGCTACAAGGGCGGTCACCCATCCAAGTGCTAGCAAGCACGAAAGCGCTTTATTTCGGTGACCTGACTGGAACCGGTGTTAACCACTGTGACAAGACTGTGGCCTACAAGATGTAATGGCAAGTGGAAATTATGAGGCCTGAAGCGGACGGCAGAAGACAGGGGAGAATGGAGAGTTACCATGTGGAAATCTGCCTTTGGGCAGAACACTAATGATATGAGATGTATACTTTCAGAAAAGTTATTGTTTTTTAGCAGATTAATTCGTTGACTTTTATTCATTGCCAACAAGAGATATTTTGGTATCCACATTCTATCTTGTTCTAGCTTTTAGGAATTTCTCGCCCACTTTAGTCCTTGCCCTCAGACAATTAATTCTTCCACCTTGAGATTCATTAGATTCAAATAGCATTTTTAGAGATTTCTGTCTTTTATTCTCCTGTGCCTTCATTTTTTACATTGCGTTTTCTTTTGCTGTTGTCTTAAAGTTTCCTCTACTAGGCTATCAGTTAGGATAGTTAGGACAGCAATGGTAAATAGTGTGTAAAACTGCCCCAGCTGAACTGAGTAAATGTCCGCCGTAGCAATGCTTGAAACATTTTTGAAACTTCAGTAGTAACTTTCAGGTCTTCAAATCATGCAAATGTACACTGGAAAGAAGAATAATCTGCTGTAAAAGAAAACCTATTTATCTGTTCTCAATTCTAACAAGTGTGGTGAGAAATAGCTTTGACATTTGAGTAACACAGTTTACTCAATGTGCGCAAAAGCACAGATTTACGGTTTCATGCCACTATTCTTTTCGATTCGCTACAACAATGAATTAATAACAAATGGTAATCACTTATCAAAAGACCCGTTCTCCCTCCGCATCAGTTCAGCAACTACATATGAAAAAGGCACTGTGATTGTGTCATTTATGTATTAATATACCATATTTGGGTGAACATAACTGTGTCGGCATATAACGTTGTTACTAACCAAGTCATTACCATTAAAGGAAAATAAATAATTCATGATTATCAGTAATTAAAAACAAAGCCATGTTAGGGATCTTAGCTGATCTTATAGCAGTGTATGTGATGCAGTGTAATTCTGTCTGGTGAATTCAGTTAATCAATAGATATGGAGCCATTAACATTCTTTAGTGACACTGAATCTGTAATTTCAACTTGGACATTTTTCCAAACATTAAGTACATCTTATATTATGAAAAAGTCAGATCTATTGGCGAACGTTACCACCAGATGTTGTGGTCTTCACTCCAAAGATGGTTTGATGCAGCTCTCCATGCTACTCTATCCTGTGCAAGCTATCTTCATCTCCAAGTACCTACTGCAAACTACATCTTTCTGAATCTGCTTAGTGTATTCATCTCTTGGGCTCCCTCTATGATTTTTACCCTCCACGCCACCCTTCAATACTAAATTGGTGTTCCCTCGATACCTCAGAACATTTCCTACCAACCCATCCCTTCTTCTAGGGAAGTTGCGGCACAAACTCCTCTTCTCCCCAATTCTATTCAGTACCTCCTCATTAGTTATGTGATCTACCCATCTAATCTTCAGCATTCTTCTGTAGCACCACATTTCGAAAGCTTCTATTCTCTTCTTGTCTAAACTATTTATTGCCCACGTTTCACTTCCATACATGGCTACACTCCATACAAATACTTTCAGAAACGACTTCCTGACATTCAAATCTATACTCGATGTTAACAAATCTTTCTTCTTCAGAAACGCTTTCCTTGCCATTGCCAGTCTACGTTTTATATCCTCTCTACTTCGACCATCAGATATCTTGCTCCCCCAACAGCAAAACTCCTTTACTACTTTACGTGTCTCATTTCCTAATCTAATTCCCTCAGCATCACCCGACTTAATTCGACTACATTCCTTTATCCTCGTTTTGCTTTTGTTGATGTTCATCTTATATCCTCCTTTAAAGACACTGTCTATTCCGTTCAACTGCTCTTCCAAGTCCTTTGCTGTCTCTGACAGAATTACAATGTCATCGGCGAACCTCAAAGTTTTTATTACTTCTCCATGGATTTTAATACGTACTCCGAATTTTTCTTTTGTTTCAAAGTTTTTATTTCTTCTCCATGGATTTTAATACCTACTCCGAATTTTTCTTTTGTTTCCTTTACTGCTTGCTCAATATACAGATTGAATAACATCGGGGAGAGACTACAACCCTGTCTCACTGCCTTCCCACCCACTGCTTCCCTTTCATGCTCCTCGACTCTTATAACTGCCATTTGGTTTCTATACAAATTGTAAATAGCCTTTCGCTCCCTGTATTTTACGCCCACCACCTTCAGGATTTTAAAGAGAGTATTCCAGTCAACATTTTTGAAAGCTTTCTCTAAGTCAACTAATATTAGAAACGTAGGTTTGCCTTTCCTTAATCTATTTTCTAAGATAAGTCGTAGGGTCAGTATTGCCTCACGTGTTCTATCATTTCTATGGAATCCAAACTGATCATCCCCGAGGTCGGCTTCAACCAGTTTTTCCATAAGTCTATAAAGAATTCGTGTTAGTATTTTGAAACCGTGATTTATTAAACTGATACACTACTGGCCATTAAAATTGCTTCACCACGAAGAGGACATGCTACAGACGCGAAATTTAACCGACAAGAAGACGATGCTGTGATATGCAAATGATTAGCGTTTCAGAGCATTCACACAAGGCTGGCGCCGGTGGCGACACCTACAACGTGCTAACATGAGGAAAGTTTCCAACCGATTTCTCATACACAAACAGCAGTTGACCAGCGTTCCCTGGTGCAACATTGTTGTGATGCCTCGTGTAAGGAGGAGAAATGCGCACCAACACGTTTCCGACTTTGATAAAGGTCACATTGTAGACTACCGCGATTGCAGTTTATCGTATCGCGACATTGCTGCTCGCGTTGGTCGAGATCCAATGACTGTTAGCAGAATATGGAATCGGTGGGGTCAGGAGGGTAATACGGAACGCCGTGCTGGATCCCAACGGCCTCGTATCACTAGCAGTCGAGATGACACGCATCTTATCCGCATGGCTGTAACGTATCCTGCAGTCACGTCTCGATCCCTGAGTCAACAGATAGGGACGTTTGCAAGACAACAATCATCGGCACGAACAGTTCGACGACGTTTGCAACAGCATGGACTATCAGCTCGGAGACCGTGGCTGCGGTTACCCTTGACGCTGCATCATAGACAGGAGCGGCTGGCCGGCCGCGGTGGTCTAGCGGTTCTAGACGCTCAGTCCGGAGCCGCGCGACTGCTACGGTCGCAGTTTCGAATCCTGCCTCTGGCATGGATGTGTGTGATGTCCTTAGGTTAGTTAGGTTTAAGTAGTTGTAAGTTCTAGGGGACTGATGACTATAGATGTTAAGTCCCATAGTGCTCAGAGCCATTTGAACCATTTTGAACCAGGAGCGCCTACGATGATGTACTCAACGACAAACCTGGGTGCACGAATGGTAAAACGTCATTTTTCGGAAGACTCCAGGTCCTGTTTACAGCATCATGATGGTCGCATCCGTGTTTGGCGACATCGCGGTGAAAGCACATTGGAAGCGTGTATTCGTCATCGCCATACTCGCATATCACCCGGCGTGATGTTATGGGGTGCCATTGGTTTCACGTGTCGGTCACCTCTTGGCCTCAATGACGGAACTTTGAACAGTGGACGTTACATTTGTGATCCGTTACGACCCGTGGCTTTACCCTTCATTCGATCCCTGTGGAACCCTACATTTCAGCAAGATAATGCACGACCGCATGTTGCAGGTCCTGTACGGGCCTTTCTGATACCGAAAATGTTCGACTGCTGCCCTGGCCAGCACATTTTACAGATCTCTCACCAATTGAAAACGTCTGGTCAATGGTGGCCGAGCAACTGGCTCGTCGCAATACGCCAGTCACTACTCCTAATGAACTGCGGTATCGTTTTGAAGCTGCATGGGCAGCTGTACCTGTACACGCCATCCAAGCTCTGTGTGACTCAATGCCAGGCGTAGCAAGGCCATTATTACGGCCAGAGGTGGTTGTTCTGGGTACTGATTTCTCAGGATCTATGCATCTAAATTTCGTGAAAATGTAATCACATGTAAGTTCTAGTATAATATATTTGTCCAATGAATACCCGCTTATCATCTGCATTTCTTCTTGGTATAGCAATTTGAATGGCCAGTAGTGTAGTTCGGGAACTTTATCACCTGTCAGCACCTTCTTTCTTTGGAATTATTATATTCTTCTTGAAGTCGAGGGTATTTTGCTTGTCATACATCTTGCTCACCAGATGGTAGAGTGACATATAAATGTGATACTCTGATTGGTAAATTCGTTGCGCCTTATAAGAGGGCATCAACTAAAGCACCGTTGATTATGCTCTGTAAACGGAAATTTCAAACGATTCAACCTATAACTCACTGAAGATACACTTTCTGAACAAAACCCCTTAGTAATGCGCAACTGACCACTTTATGTCATGAGAGCGGATTCGCCAGCATAATGAGGAGTAAAGTGTTTTGTTGTTAGTAGAGAATCAGTTAACTGTCGAATGTGTCGGTCACCCGAGTAACAAATCCATCGACCTTTCTAAAGCGACTTAAGTTGACTGTTGGTGATGGGATTGTGAGGTGGAGACAAGAAAGAACAACCACAGCTGAAACAAGATCATGCAGAACTCGTGTACTGACGGAAAAGGATCGTCGAGCATTGCGAGGACTGGTTCTACAAAATCACGTCAAGCCAGAGGAAGGCATATCACTCGCGGGTTCCAAACTGCCACCAACAGTCCAGCTATCACAATGCTGTTGTGCAGAGAGTTAAGTCGCGCAGTTCATAAGCCACGCATATCTGTATATGGTGCTAAGTGATGCTTGAGATGGGGAAAAGAGCGATGTCACTGGGTGGATGGAAACGAGTCATTTCGAGTGATGACTCACATTGGCAAAATCCGATGGAAGAGTTTAGGTTTGGCAATGAATGCAGAACACTATTTATGGTTAATGACAAAAGTCAAATATGGAAGAGTTGGTGTGACGTTAAGGGTGTAGTTTTCGTGGGTGGTGTGAGGACCCTATTTGCGCTTAGGAAAACCCTAAATAAAAATTTAAAAAAAAACAAAAAAAAACATGAACACATTTCACGGCACTGTGTACTGCCTACAGCAGAGGAAAATTTCGGAGAGGATGATTGTTTGTATCAGCATGATAATGCACCCTGTAATAAAGCAGCATCTGTGAGACAATGGTATATTAATATTAACATACCTAAAATGGACTGGCTAGCCAAGGGTCCCGATCTGAACAAAACTGAACAACTTCGGGATCACTTAGACAACAACCTCGCTCCATACCCAAGCATACGACATTACCACCTCCTCTGGTTTCGGCTCTTGAAAATGAATGGGCAGCTATTCCTCCAGAGATATTCAGACAAGTCATTAAAGGTGACCGCATCAGAATTGAAGACCCTGTAAAGGCCGGGGTCGAGTGCACCCCTTGTCAAGTGACGGGTGACTGGAGCCTTTTGATGAAGTAGCGTATGTTGAAATCTTTGTTACGAGAAAAATGTAAATACGATAATTGCAAATGTGCACTTACTCTGGTTTTAGTTTCATCTTAAGACGAGCAACAGAAAAGTGTTACGTATATTGACGGCAATAATTAATCGCTAATATTAAAATATTAATGCATTCTATATGTCACTAAGAGTAAAGTTTGCTTTGACAATTTATGTGCCGGCCGCGGTGGTCTCGCGGTTCTAGGCGCTCAGTCCGCAACCGCGCGACTGCTACGGTCGCTGGTTCGAATCCTGCTTCGGGCATGGATGTGTGTGATGTCCTTAGGTTAGTTAGGTTTAATTAGTTCTAAGTTCTAGGGGACTGATGACCTAAGATGTTAAGTCCCATAGTGCTCAGAGCCATTTGACACATTTTTGACAATTTATGTATCTTATTTTTGTATTTACACACATTAAAAATAGTAGTACGTCAACTCGTTCCGGAACCTGTACAATAAATTGGAATAGAGATCAACATCAACATCATTTCCGTCCTTTTTATTGCTCATGAAAACCAGACATTGCATGTTGTACTAACATACAGCGAGACCTTCAGAGGTGGAGGTCCAGTTTTCTGTACACACCAGTACCTATAATACCTAGTAGCACGTCCTCAAGCGTTGATGTATGATTGTATTCGTCATGGCATACTATCCACAAGTTCATCGAGGCACTGTTCGTCCAGACTATCCCATTCCTCAACGGCGATTCAGCGTAGATCCCTCAGAGTGGTTGGTAGGTCACGGTGTCCATTAACAGCCGTTTTCAATCTATCGCAGGCATTGTCGATAGGGTTCATGTCTGTAGCACATGCTGGACACTCTAGTCGAGGGATGTCGTTATCCTGAAGGAATTCAATTCACTAGATGTGCCCGATGGGGGCGCGAATTGTCGTCCATGAAGGTGAGTGCCTCGCCCCGCCGATATGCTGCTGATATCGTTGCACTATGGGTCGGAGGATGGCATTCACGTATCGTACAACCGTAACGGCGCCTTCCATCACCAGCAGCGGCGTACGTCGGCCCCACGTAATGCCATCCATCCCAAAACAGCATGAAACCTCCACCTTGCTGCATTCGCTTGACAGTATGCCTAAGGCGTTCAGCCTGTCCGGGTTGCCTCCAGTCACGTCTCCGACGATTGTCTGGTTGAAGGCATATGCGACACACATCAGTGAAGAGAAAGTGATGCCAATCATGAGCGGTCGATTCGGCATGTTGTGGGCCCCATCTGTACCGCGCTGCATGGTGTCGTAGTTGCAAAGATGGACCTTGCCATGGACGTTGGGTGTGAAGTTGCGCATTATGTAGCCTACTGCGCACAGTTTGAGTCGTAACACGACGTCCTGTTGCTGCACGAAAACCATTATTCAATACGGTGTGGCGTTGCTGTTAGGTTTCCTCCGAGCAGTAATCCGTAGGTAGCGATCATCCACTGCAGCCATTGGGTGGCCTGGGCGAAGCATTTCATCGACAGTTCTTGTCTCTATGTATCTCTTCCATGTCCAAACAACATGGCTTTGGTTCACTCCGAGACGCCTGGACACTTCCCTTATTGAGAGCCCTTCCTGGCAGAAAGTAACAACGCGGACGCGATCGAACCACGGTATTGACCTTGTAGGCATCGTTGTACTACAGACAACACAAACCGTATACCACCTTCCTGGTAGAATGTATGGAACTGATCGGCTGTCGAACCGCCTCCGTCTAATAGGCGCTGCTCATTCATGATTGTCTACATCTTTGAGCGAGCTTAGTGACATCTCTGAACAGTCAAAGGGACTGTGTCTGTGCCACAGTAAACGCCTATTTTCCGGAGTTCTTGGAACCTGGGTGATGCAAAATTTTTTTTGATGTTTGTAAATGAGAACAATATAACTTAATATTCATTCTTTTGAATTATTGATGAATGTGTAGTGACACATTTGTATTTATTTTAGTACAGCTATGCATGCGAACTGTTATTCTATGCGGTCTTCGTCAGGAAGCATTGATGAGTCCTCTTTCACCGAGGTATGTGAAATCTGATGCTCTCTAGTAAGTATTAATTACGAATTAAATAATGTTAATTATGAATTTGAGATTTTTGTACGCACAGATTGACATAGACGTGTTTGACTGTGGGGAATATTTCACAAGGTGGATCGTATTGCACCGCCAAGGTCGAAAGCACGCAGCAAAGCTGCAGTGGCTATAGGTGGGTTCTTAGTGCACAAAGTACAATATTCAGCTTACGTACCACAGAATTATCAACACGAGCTCAAGGCCAATAGGCCTTTTATGTAACGATTCTTATGAAAAGTTAGGAAAACTTGCTGACTAACAATGCCGAAAACATACACATCATACTTGTAACTGGATTAATGCAAGGGGCAGTAAAATGAAAAGAAAGCAGATGGAAGAAAACAAGTCAACTGTTAATTATTTTAAAAGTAATCGCGATTGCTGTTAATTCATCCATCCCACTGTAAGAGAAGACGATCAATACCCTCTTGGAAAGCTGTTGGCACCCGTTTTTCAGAAGCAAATCCATGGTCACTAATGTCTTCCTTCGGGGCTCCAAAGATATGAAAATCAAATGGGGAGGGATGAGGATTGTATGAAGGATGTGTAAGGGGTTTCCAGGTCTCTTTTACACTGTACTCGAAACAACGTTAGCAACATTTGGGTGGCGTTACATATCTCAAATACAGTCCCGACCTCTCCGCATGACATTTCCTAATTTTTGCAGCCTTGGTGGCCGTTGATTTGCTTTGCACGAAGAGGAGTGCGTGTGGGTATAATCATGCTTCCGTCGGCTATAAATAATATATTTCCATGAAAGAACTGACCGTGTTGCCTGCAGTGGGATAAATATATCAAGAGTTACTGTGATTACTCCTGAAGTAATACACACTTAACTTTCCCATTTGTTTCGTTTCTATTTGACAGCTCCTCCTGAGTTATGGCGTATGAAGCAAAAATGGTGGGGGAAGACACGTTAGAATAAATAGAACAAGTAATTATGTACGTAATTGCCATTTGGCTTTGAAGTAATAATAGAAAGTAGATTTAATATAAGTAGAATAAAGAATTTTCTGTATAGTCTCTGGAGTCTGCGGTTGCTAGCAGGGAGTCTTATAGTCTACCACACTATGAACTTGTGGCGTGGTCTGACAAATGTCTGATGGTTTGTTCTTCTCTGCATTCAGGTAGAGGGAATGATAGCTCAGCACACTGGAATAAAATCTCCCGTGTTGGATTTAAAATGGATTTAAATTCACTGACCACATTTTTCATCGCAGGTTAAATCCTGGTGACTTTTGTGTGAAACACGATACTTAAGATGTTCCAAATTCTGAAAGAAATAGGAGTAAATGATAGGGGAAGGCGGGTATTGTACAATACGTACAAGGACCAAAAGGAAACAATAACAATGGAAGATCAAGTACGAATTCCTTGGATTAAAAAAGATGTAAGAGAGGGATGTAGTCTTTCGCCCCTACTATACGACGAAGAAGCAATGACGGAAGTATGGAATGAGCTATGCAATTAGTGCAGAATGTGGACTGAAAGTAAAGTGAAGAAAAACGAAAGTAATGAGACGTAGCTGTTATGAGAATGGCAAGAGACTTAATACCAGATCTTGGCATCTCACGGTAGACGAAGCTGAGGAATTCTGCTACTTTTGGAACAAAATAACACGTGCCAAATGAAGCAAGATGCATACAAAAAACAAATTAGCACAGGAAAAGAGGGCATTCCTAGTTGTTAATCTCAAACATCGGCTTTTTTCTAAGAAAGAAATAGCTGATAATTTACGTCTGGAACACCAAATTGTGCGATAATGATTTATGGGCTGAGGAAAAACTGCATGAGAGAAGATAAGAAAGCGTTTGAGACGTGGTGCTGTAGAAAGATAAGATAAGAAATGAGGAGGTACTCCCCAGAATCGGTAAAGTGGGGAGCATGTAGAAAACTCTTGACAAATAAAGGGGGCTAGGTGGGAGGGCAATGGTTGAGACAGCGGGCAACAAATTACATGGCACTAGAGGAAGCACTATGTGGAAAGAATTAAAGTGAAGACAAATAGTGCAGATGCCACTGAGAAAAAGAGCACAAGAGAGGGATTCATGCATTATCACAACCAGTCAGAAAACTGGTGACATGAAAAAGCGTATGATTTTTGCAGTTGAGCCCTTTCTTGAATTCATGACTTGATAAGGTAGAACTCATTGTCTAAAGCGAACCTTATTGTTTTTATTGATGGTTGTCTAGAAAGGAGTCTAATGGTTAGCATCATTGGTATCTTAACGAATTGAGAGATTTCGTTATTTACGATCTTTTTTTACTCGTTTCTGAGTAGCAGTTAAGGAGGTGGATGGTGGTGTAATAATAGTAGCTACTTCATTTGATAACACCAGCAATTCCTGTTTCTTGGAAGCATCCATTACACTGTGGCTGACCAATCTACCCCGCAATATTCTCTCTCCCAATGGTGCTAGTCCCATAGGGTAAGCCAGAATACTTTGAGAAGTTTAGGAAATAGGAGAAGAGCGGCTTGTTGAAGCGAAGCTGTGAGGCCAGGGCGTGTCTCGTGCTTGGATAGCTCGGTCCGTAGAGGCAAAAAACGCAGGTTGCTAGGAAGTTTTATTCTCATGGCATTACTTAGGTGGGCGTTAATTTTTTGTGTATGTGGGCTACTGAACAAAACTGCATCACAATATTCTGCGTTTGCGTAGACAGAGACGTGGTGTAAAAACGCTGTGTGGATACTGATGCTTCCAAAGTTATACTAAGTGGCTTTTGGCAGAAGCTGTTTCTTGTTTTCAGTTTTTCGGCTGTTATTGTGAAGTATTTTCTGAAAGATAACGTTATCTCTATGGTTAGGCCCAGGCACTTAGGTTCCCAAACTACATTCTGAATTTTTTTTCCGGCTGCTTTTCTATTTGCCGACTGGAGTGGCCGAGCGGTTCTAGGCGCTACAGTCTGGAACCACGCAACCGCTACGGTCGCAGGTTCGAATCCTGCCTCGGGCATGGATGTGTGTGATGTCCTGAGGTTAGTAAGGTTTAAGTAGTTCTAAGCTCTAGGGAACTGATGACCTCAGAAGTTAAGTCCCATAGTGCTAATAGCCATTTTTTTGCTTTGCTATTTAGGGAAATGCAGGAAACTTCCATTCCAGTGGCGCAAGGTTGGAGTCTCCATTTGCGAAAGCACTTTCTCACAAGGTCTAGGCCCACCTTTAGGATTTCTTCTGACAGTTCAATTACTGAGCTAGACCACTTTGCAAGTATCCAGTCGTTGGCGAAGCCAAACTTCTTTGAGTCTCAGCAATGTACAAGCCGAAAAAGTTTGAACCAAAAACTGACCAAAGTGGTAGTCCGTTCTTTAATTTCCTTAGGGAACTCATTTTGGATGCGATGACTTTTTCTCACAATCAGTGTTTCAGCAATCTTTCTATTAGCCGAACAATTCCTTTGGTAGAAGTTGAACGGAGAAGCTTGTGTATCATTCTTTCCTTGAACACTGTATCTTAGGTCAATAACAGGTCAACAGAAGTAGCTGCGGTTTTTTTTCTTTTTTATTTTTTTTAAATCGTGCCTCAGTGTAGGTGCTGAGTGGCAAAAACGTGATCTGTGCAGCTCCGTTTCGGCCGAATGACAGTTTCTTTTATCGGAATTGCTTCAAGTAATGTAGCGATTCTCGTATCCAGCAGATCACACAGATAGCAGGGTTGGCCTATTGGTGAGCTGCAAGGTTAGCGATTACTTTTGAGTTAATGTTCTTTGTGGTAGAAGGGGCGATCAAAAAGGTTTCGTTTGACTGCGTTGCCACAGTGTGTATGCAACGAAGCGCGACTCCGATGCTGGTATATAATCACCAAAATTTTTTTCCTTCAACGTGCGTGCCGTAAATGTAGAAACGTGAATTGTGATGACGTTATTACCAAATGCGTCCAGACTGGACCAACGTGCTATTATTCTTTTCTTGGTTGCCAAAGGACAAACACTGGTAGACATCCGTAGCGGAATTAAGAAAGTGTATGGGGCAACATTTGTGTCGAAAAGCTTCTGCGACAGAGTATGCTGCTGTTGTATGATAACACAAGTCCCCATAACGAAAATTTTGTAACACCGTAGTTACGCAAAATTCAAGTGGAAGACACAAGACACCCCCTTGTGATCATGACACCTTTGGTCCCTTAAAAAAGGCATTGAGGAGTCGACGATTCCTGTCTGACGAGAATGTGCAGCAGGCAGTTTCAGACTTCTTCACTCAGCAAGACACGGTGTTTTACCAAATAGGTACCTTCAACCTACTGCTTTGGTGGCTTGATTGCCTCAATTCTCATGGGGGTTTTGCCTTGTTGGCATACCGTCTCTGGACTGCACGGCGTTCAAAGGGAAACGTTTTTATCGCCACTTACATATTGCCGGTTTACATAATCTCACTGTCATCTCTAGGTATACAGGGTGTCCCAGAAACCAACGGAAACCCTTAGTATGTTGTGCGGTAAGGCACACAGATCTGTTTTCAAGAAGGAACCTGTGTCCAGAAATGCACGGCTTGGGCGCTGAAGAGCGGCGAAGTATGAGACGCATGTGCGCTGCACATTAAGTCAATAAACCCAACTGAGTAGCACATCGGGCTGTCTGCATTACAAACGGACTTCGTACTTTCTACGTAATGCAGAACCGACATCAGCGTACTAAGTCTCATGCACATGAGCCAATAATTGTGGTTGTCTTTGGACTTTCCGCGGACTCGAACAGTTTTAGTCCTCCGCTGAAGTTACAGGTGTGCCACACACTACTCTTCATACTGCGTCCACGAATTCATATCTGGTGTCATATCTGGTGACCGTGCTGCCCGTGGACCTAATCCATTCACACCGATCCATCGTCTAAGATGCGCGATGCTGAGGTGAAGCCGCATCTCGACATCAAAGCGTGCTGGAGACATCATGTTTCAGCCACATGTCCATCCAAACATTTAGTGACACTACATGCAATAAGGTAGGCACAACATGTCTAATAAATGGAAGGTCAATCAGTCCAGCGATATGGCCACAAATTATCCTGGGACAGAAGTTAATACTGACGTTGCGTTGGTGATTTTGAATCACCTGCGCATGCAGATTTTCGTCCGGCCAACTATGCGCCATGTGCGGCTTTAGTATACTGTGGCTAATAAACGTGCTTTCATCTGTAAATAGCACCAAGCTTGCGAATTGTGGCTGCAGTATACATTGCGGTAATTAGCAATGTGCTTGCTGTACCGGTCCTGAGTTTCCTTCTCACGTAATGCCTGGACTTCCCGCAGATGGAGCTGGTGTTTATGGACATCACGCCACACAGTACTTTCACCCATTTGGAGCACCCGTGACACCTGCCGAATGCTGGTGGCTGGGTGCACTCCGATCATTGTCAGCACGTCCTCCTCCACTTGTAGTGATTGAGACGAGCGTGGGTGATCCGCGTCGTGTTTCCGTCGTCACCTACCAGAGAGCAAATAGTACACAGGGGATAGCATTCGCAAGTACCAACCACAAAGTGTTACCACTTTACTGTACAATGGACACACTTCATGCAGAAAATATCTACGTTCAACTTTCCGGCTTCTGTGAGGTGTCTCTAGACGGCCGCGAACATGGAACGATGTGCAGTAGATGTGTTTGGATAAGGTTTCGCGTGCAGTCTTCCAGCGGCTCTCCCATTGCAGTCCGCTTTGCCGTATGCAAGCGCCATGTCGGACATTTCCGCAGCACTGCTGTCAACAACGTTACTTCACTGAGAGAGCACACTAGGTCTGCACTAGAATGAGCAGGAGGGCTACGTGGAGGAACGCAGCGCGTATGCAGGAATGCTATTAGGCTCAGGTCGTCCATCCGCAGTACACAGATGCGTAACGAGTTGCATACCTTCCGTATTCAATCACAAAGACCAGTCGGGAAGATTGGTCACAGCATTTCGTTCTCAGACTTCGACGCTCTCCACCGTCCAAGCCGAGCGTTTCTGGATACGGTCTCCTTTTCGAAAAGCGGTCGGTTTGTTCAACAAATTTCGGGCTTGTAGCCGGTCGTCGTTCAATACTTCGCACGATATTTCAACTGGGCACCTGCCAGTCATCTTCAGGTGAGCCGTCGCAGACTGGCGATAACGTCCTCCGCTCCGCAATATATAGCGTACTGTAACTATTCTGCGCATGCATCGAAAGCTTGATAGTTGAACTAACACTGCCAACCGGTAGCGCCCTCGCTGGTGGAATAGCGGAACTCAGTCGCCCTCTGCGTTGCTGTTTGCCACGGCCGTCAACGCACTCTGTCGTCTTCGATTTGAGCAAATCGTGGAGATGACGGGATTCCATGCACTGTCCAGCTAGTAGCCGCTGTCACGGTTTAACAGATTTTCCGCCAGTCGTATTTCTACGGATTCTTTAATAATGGAATCCCAGAAAGACGTTGCTGTGGACAAAATCATTGTTTTCTCATACTCCATTGAATGTCCAGTAGAAATACAATGTTCAGCAATAGCGGTCTTGCTTGGCTGCAAAAGGCGAGTGTAACGTTGATGTTCAGTGCAGCGTTCTTTCACGGTGCGTGTGGTTTGACCTATGTAAGCCATACCACATTGGCACGGTATCTTGTAAATTCCGGCCTTTCATAGTAACAGATTGTCCTTAACTGATCCCACAAGGTCCGCAATCTTCGATGGTGGGCGGAAAACCACTTTTACCTGAAATTCTCGGAGGATTCTTGCTATTTTAAACGAAGTGTTGCCAACGAAAGGAAGAAAAGCTATAGATTGTTCCGGCATGTTCCCCTCTTTATTCGCATCCTGCTTCTTAGTTTTAACTGTTAGTGCCCTGTTAATCTGCCGGATGGAATACCCATTTTCGCTGAATACTGTCTTTAGATGGGCGAGTTCTTGAGATAAGCTATCTAGATCTGAGACAGTATGAGCTCTATGAACAAGTGTTTTAAGCAAACTCATGGTTTGCGATGGGTGATGGCAACTCGGTGCTTGCAGGTGCAAATCAGTATGAGTGGGTTTCCGGTAAACTGAATGCCCTAGAGAACCATCATTCTTCCTTCGAACCAGGACATCCAAGAAAGGCAAACAACCATCTTTCTCTATTTCCATGGTGAACAGGATGTTGCTATGAATGGAGTTGAGGTGATGTAGAAACTCCATTAATTTATCTTCTCCATGAGGCCACACTATGAGAGTGTCATCCACATACCGCCAAAAAACTGTTGGCTTCAGGGCAGCTGATTCAAGCGCTCTCTCTTCAAAATCCTCCATAAAAAGTCAGTTCGCCGGGAAAATTTTAAAATTCACAGCGGTCAGTTTGCCTTCTCGCACCACACATTAACGTTATCTTTTGTTATTCTGGTACAACCTATATACTCATTGGTAGTGCTGAAAAGTCTTTTGTAGTTTCAGCCTAAGCATTTAATTTCGTAAAGAACTTTTATCTTCTTTAAATTACCTTGTGGGTGACGGATGTACAGGATTAGAGGGATTTGTGTTCCTATCACTTTTATTACTTTTATGTGTTGACTGTGTGGGAAGACATCAATGACATTTTTGAGACAGTGACTAGTCAGTGTCGTTAGCCGAAACAAAAGATAGATCACCATTGTCCGTGCCCATTTCTGCAGCTGACTTAAAAGTAAGTCTGTCTCTAGCATCGAACACAAGCGACAGATATTCATCCACCGTCCACTTTGCGGATGTTCCCGTTATTGTTACAAGCTGTGTATTTCTCAGTCTTGAGAAATTGTGCCTTCAGTGTAGCAGCTTTTCGATGACGGGGCAGGAATATTTCTAATCGAGAGACAGTAATGTGTTATGGTAATCAAAATCCGATCGCCAGTAACGTGTCACGTAAGTTAATAACGACCATTGCTCAACAACAGTAAATATGCTATAGGAAACAGTACATTCCATGTTGTATCTGTACAATAGCTGCTGCGTAAAAGTGAGAGCGATCGACACAACGCGATTTAACCAGCGACTGCTATATCTTTCTCAACACTCAGTACCACTCATTTGTCGTTTATCGTGGCGGTAACAAATGGTTGCTTCTCCTCAACGTTGTATTCAAAGGAATATGGTTCTCGTCCTTATTCACTAATACCGTATCAGTGGGGCACTCGTTAAATGTATAAAGACTACGATCACGAAATACACTATGTGATCAAAAGTTTCCGCACTCCTGGGTGAAAATGACTTACAAGTTCGGGGCGCCCTCCATCGCTAATGCTGGAATTCAGTATGGTGTTGGCTTACCCTAAGCCTTGATTACAGCTTCCACTCTCGCAGGCATACGTTCTGTCAGGTTCTGGAAGGTTTCTTTGGAAATGGCAAGCCATTACTCACGGAGTGCTGCACTGAGGAGTGGTACCGATGTCGGTCGGTGAGGCCTGGCACGGAGACAGCGTTCCAAAACATCCCAAAGGTGTTCTATAAGATTCAGGTGTGGACTCTGCGCACGCTAGTCAATTACAGAGAGTCCGCAGCTCGTGGTCGTGCGTTAGCGTTCTCGCTTCCCACGCCCGGGTTCCCGGGTTCGATTCCCGGCGAGGTCAGGGATTTTCTCAGCCTCGTGATGACTGGATGTTGTGTGATGTCCTTCGGTTAGTTAGGTTTAAGTAGTTCTAAGTTCTAGGGGACTGATGACCATAGATGTTAAGTCCCATAGTGCTCAGAGCCATTTGAACCATTTGAACCAATTACAGGGATGTTATTGTCGTGTAACCACTCCGCCACAGGCCGTGCTTTATGCGCAGTTGCTCGATCGTGTTCAAAGATGCAACCGGCATCCGCAAATCGCTCTTCAACAATGGGAAGCAAGAAGGTGCTTAAAATATCAATCTAAACTATCACATAGGATCCACCACAAGTACTACGACAGTTAGGCTGGAGGGGAGAAAACTGGGATTTCATGGTCCAGCGGCCTGTGCTGTGATAGTTTCAAGCAAATCAACAAGAGGTGCAAGCCCCCTCCATGAAAAACACGACCATACCATAACACCACAACCTCCGAATTTTACTGTTGGAAGTACACAACCTTGCAGATTACGTTCACCGGGCATTCGCCATATCAGACCCTGCCAGCGGATCGCCACATTGTGTACCGTGATTCGTCACGCCACACAACGTTTATCCATGTTCAATCGTCCAAAGTTTACGCTCCTTATACCAAGTGAAGTGTCGTTTGGCATTTAGCGGTGCGATGTGTGGCTTATGAGCTGCCGCTGGGCCGGCCGGTGTGGCCGTGCGGTTCTAAGCGCGTCAGTTTGGAACCGCGTGACCGCTACGGTCAAAGGTTCGAATCCTGCCTCGGGCATGAATGTGTGTGATGTCCTTAGGTTAGTTAGGTTTAAGTAGTTCTAAGTTCTAGGGGACTGATGATCTCAGTAGTTAAGTCCCATAGTGCTCCGAGCCATTTGAACCATTTTGAAGCTGCCGCTGGATCATGAAATCCAAGTATTCTCACATCCCGCCTAACTGTCATAGTACTTGTGGTGGATTCTGATGCAGTTTAGAATTTCTGTGTGATGGTCTGGTTAGAATTCTGCCTATTAAAGATTATAACGCTCTTCAAGAGTCGACGCTCTCTATCAGTCAACAGACGAGGCTGGACTATACGGTTTTGTGCTGTACGTGTCCCTTCACGTTTCCACTCCACTATCACATCGGAAACAGTGGACCTAGATATGTTTAGGAGTGTGGAAATCACGCGTACAAACGAATGACACAAGTGACATCCAATCAGCTGACTACGTTCGAAGTCCATGAGTTCCGAGGAGCACCCCAATATGCTCTCACGATGTCTAATGACCACTTATGTCGCTCATATGGAGTACCTGGCAGTACATGGCAGCACAATGCAGCTAATATGAAAAACGTATATTTTTGGGGGTGTCCGGATACTTTTGATCACAATGTGTATATCTATGCAGAGTTGTAGCGATCGAATGGAAATATCAGCCAGCTTGCGACACAATCACAAGCAAATCGTTAAGCCAAAGTAGACAAAGGTCACAGGATGACTGCTTACAAGAAACTCAGTAGAGACACAGCAGGATCGTATTCATGGACAATTGGACTGACTTCGCGTTACCAACGTGTTTCCAAGGTTATTTCGAGTACCCTGCAGAAGTTTCATTGAAATGGCCAAACACATCCTCCATATTTTTAGAAGCATGTAGAAAGACATCTGTGGCCGTCAGTTTGCTTCAGGCCAAGAGGTGCAAGCCTGGGTATCATCTTGGATCCGTACCGCAAACAATTTTCCATGAAGGCACTGCTCGTCTCGTGTCATATTGGTATGAATGTACTAACAGTTATGGCGATTATTATTGAAATAGCAATCAGTTTACTTACTTTTATCAACGTGTCTCGATTTCATTTCTTGCCATCTGTAGAACTTAGATGTTATTTCTTGGTGTCTTAATACACGCCATATCATCCTGCACATTCTTATAGTAGATTATGAGAGAAATATTTTCTATCATTCCACTAACTTCAAACGCACTGCTGTGTCAATACGGCTTAAGCGCTCCAGTTCTGTTATTTTTAATTTTCTTCCATAATCCACGATTCCCTCCCACAGAATCAGTGCTCCAGACCTATAATCTCCGCGGCTTAAGTTAAGGTGCATGATTCTTAACAGAAGATAGCATTTCCTGAGGAATGCTCCTTGTGTGTGCTACTCTGTTACGTGTTGCTTCGTCCGTCACTCATTACTATTCTTCCACGGTAACAGAATTCATTTACATCATTTCTTTGGTAGTTCCAAGTTTTTATCTTAGTTTTACACTAAATCCGTTTCTGGTATTTCCATATTCAACCGATCATGTGATTCCAAGTTCATGCCATCGGTTTATCCCTCAAAATGGCTCAAATGGCTCTAAGCACTATGGAACTTAACATCTGAGGTCATCAGCCTCCTAGACTTAGAACTACGTAAGCCTAACTAACCTAATAACATCACACACATCCATGCCCGAGGCAGGATTCGAATCGGCGACCGTAGCAGCAGCGCGGTTCCGGGCTGAAGCGCCTAGAACAGCTCGGCCACAAGGGCTGGCGGTTAATCCGTAATCATTTATATTCTTTCACCTGATCTTTTATCTCATTTATGTACCTTTCCTCACATTTACTATTTTTACTATTTCTTCAATATATAGGATATACAATATAGGCGAAATATTACACCTCTTCTTTAAGCTGCTTTTTATGTGGGCATTTTCCTCGGTCTTCCATTGCTATTATTTCCACTTTGTTTTTCTGCACGAAACATCCGTCATTCCGTACATCATATAACAATATTTCTGAGAATTTCAAACACTGAAGATTTTCCAGATCGTTAGCTCGAGTCCCGTTGCTCTTGAAAATTCTTCTTCACCCGTCTATATTTCGACCTTTCCATTGGGAAGAAAAGGAAGATTGGGTTTAACGTCCCGTCGACGTGGAGGTCATTAGAGGCAGAAGAAAAGCTCGGATTGTGTCAAGGATGGCCGTGGCCTTTCACTGAAGCGAACCCGGCACTCTCCAGGAGCGATTTAAGGATATCACGGAAAGCCCGAATCTGGATGACCGGGCGCGGATTTGACCCCTCGTCCTCTGGAATGCGTGCCAGTGTGCTGACTCCTGCACCATCTCACTCTCTCTATTGGGGTCTTTTTCAGGACTCTTCTGAAGTGTCCAGTTGCCTGTACGCTGTAGGAAGAAAGTGCCGTGTTCACTTGTAAAGGGGTATTTCCCTGTGGTTTCACAGCAGAGATGGAGGTTTTGGGTTAAATCCTTTAGGTAACTGTTGGTGGGCCATAGTCATTGGGGAGGTAGATAATACGTAGTGAAAGACAGGGGAAATAATTACCAAAACACTGTTGTCATGTCACCGAGCTCGTCGCCGGTAGTCGTTTGTATGTCTCGGACACCATCACAGGGTATTGATGTCCTTGATCGTGGGAAACCACGAAGATGGAGTCTATAGACATTATCACTCTTGAAATTTCTCTCATTCTTAGAGCTGTCAATCGCTGCTTGGCCTTTCCTTTCACAATTATAAATCCTGACTGCAGTCCGATTAATGTTTCGCTACTGTAGATTTCAGGCTTTCTTTTAAACTTGAGCAGTGTTCGCAGCCATTAATGCTTTTATTGTCCTCCTAGTTTCGCCTGAATACACTATGCCACAGCCACATGTTTTACGTAGACTCCCGCAATGATGTTATAAGGCGCTTCCGATTTAGCTATGAGAAGGTCTTTTTTTATATTGACTGAAACATAGGGGCTTTATGGCATGTTTTTACAGAATTTTGTGGAATTGGACGCTAGTATTGTAGAGTGAGAATGCAGTGCCCCATTCCTCTGCCTAGCATATTTAAAACTACTGTTTTTGAAGGAGCTATCTGTTGACTAATCATTATAGGTTTTGCGAAGAACCACGTAACAGAAGTGATTTGGATAGTGATATGTGGACTAAATCTTTCAATTACTAAAAATGACACATATTACAACGTACAACGGAGCGCAGAAGACCAGGCCAAACGTCGACTGTTGGCGAAGTCTGAAGCAGAACATAATTCTGTCTAAAAACCAGATGATTTTATCTTCAGTGACGTCAGTCACAAAAGCGGGATGACTTACACACAATTCTAGACACCTTGCACCACCTCACATTGGAAAACGCGTTTTTCAGATTGACAGATCCTATGGACTAGTCTTGATTTTTCGTAAGTCATTATCATGCGTAACATCAAACCAACCTCTTTTGCATCATGTAAAGTGATCCCCCTCTAACAAATCTTTAATTTCCTTTCCTGTTCTTATAGATATGATTGTCGTCAGCAACTTTATTGCATGGGCTCTCAAGCTACGTATGTGACAGGTCTCGCATTTCTCTCTGTTTACCTGTCCTTCCTCTCTTCTGGATGTGAACGGGAATCCTCTGAAAGTCTGATGGCGTTATCGTGGGCTATACACAATCGTCTAGAACGTTGCATACAGACACTAGAGATCGCATTTCTAAGAGCTGTAAAGGAATGCAAGAGAGGGGACACATTTTAAAAATTGCGAAATTATGGAAGAACTGAACGTATTTCCCACCCTCAATAAAACACAAGAAAATAGAAGTAACGGGAACAAACATCTCGAAAGAATGAGTAGAGACAGATTACTTTTCCAGATAAGTTTAAGCCAGTTGGTGGTAGGTGCCAAAGATAATCAGGGAAGCTATGGCTATGGTAACAGGCAAAACTAATAAAGTTTAATGCTTGAAGTGAAGATGATATCCTATTATATTAGTTTTAAAGTACTGAAACAAAAGCATGTTTGACAAATGGGTGGTACACCTTAATTGCTGGCCATTCTCCTTGCGGGACGCCGAGGGCTGTAGAGCAATACATGTTTTAAGTGGAGTAATACCTTATACGCTGCTAGTGTTTGGTGACCGCGTGGAATAAAATCGCTCAATGCCGAACGTCGTAATGCGTTTGCTAATGTGGCCGTTGACTCTGAATGAAGTCAAGGATCGGACGAAAGAATTTGTGTGGAAGCGTATCAAATAATAAGGTAAAATTGCTGTCACCTGCAATATTTCTGTACACACGGTCATGATTTATTCCCGAGATATTCTTGACCATGTCTGTGAGAAACTTCAGCAACAATACTAGACTGAACTATGTGATGCCAGTATTTACTAACGTTATTACGGTACTGGGTCGTGTAAGTATTCTGAACTCACTCGTCCAATAACGAACAATCAAGAATAATTTCCAGCCACACACACATAACTAACCGTTTTTAAATATGCAGTGCAAATGGTTATTTGATAGAAGAGTTTTCGCTATCATAAACGAGTGTATTGCTGAGCTTGTGGCTGTTACGGGAAACTCATGTTGGTACTTACGTAATTAACATTTTCACGACCTTTTTCACTTTGGACAGTGAGTGACTCCCACATACGTACCGCCGAAAGGTGAGTGGCTAGCATAAATAGTGTCGTGTTCTGATTGGACATTGACGAATATGGAACTCCACCACCAACGTTTTGATTTGTAATGTGCCATGAACGAGTACATATGAAGATGGTATCTGTTCTTTCGGACATGTCCAAAAGAACAGATACCATCTTCATATAGTGAAGGCTAACCGGCCATTGACCTTCTTCTTCTGTGCTGGATGCACGCGCATTGCCTGAACTCTGACGGGACTCGGTAAGATTGTCTGCCGAGAGTAATGAGTGTAATGGGCAGCGGCACTATCAATGTAGTGTGTGGACATTAAGTTGGGAATGTGGGTCTCACGGGGAGCGTGCAAGGGATAAATCCCTGCAGTCCCACTATCCTTTGTGCCCTCGGTGGCTCAGATGGATAGAGCGTCTACCGAGTAAACAGGAGATCCCGGGTTAGAGTCCCGGTCGAGGCACACATTTTCAAATGTACCCGTTGAGGTATATTAACGCCTGTCGACAGCTTAGGGTCATGATTTAATTGCCATTTCATGAACGAGTATAGTCTATGCAGTGGAATATTCTGACAAAACACCACCGATTCACGACGAAAAGCGCTTACAAAGAGGTAAACAAAATTACAGGTACTGGATGGAAACGTACGATAGTTCTACTAAAGACTACCTCTCACCACCAGTCACAGCAAAATGCGCGCTATCACAGATCGATGTTGTCGTCTTTACAGTGGCAGCCACGTGCAACACTGTAGTGTTATACGAATGTAGCCAGTACTAATTAGTAAGTTGTAAGCACCCAGCAGGCATATGACTGTCGGGATGGTGATATGTGCGATAGAGTAAGACCTTTGAAGGTCCGGCCGGCCGGTGTGGCCGTGCGGTTCTAGGCGCTTCAGTCTGGAACCGCGTGACCGCTACGGTCGCAGGTTCGAATCCTGCCTCGGGCATGGATGTGCGTGATGTCCTTAGGTTAGTTAGGTTTAAGTAGTTCTAAGTTCTAGGAGACTGATGACCACAGATGTTAAGTCCCATAGTGCTCAGAGCCATTTGAACCTTTTTTGTAAGGTCCTAACAAACGCTTGTTCCTACTCCGTTTACCATGTTATTAGCTTGCACTGTTCGAAATCCTTTATGGATCGTTGTCTGTAAACCATGTGATATACAGTAAGACTATGGGCAATATAGGGCTTGAATGATTCCATTCGACAATAAATTGTGGCCTTGCTAATGCAGATGGTAGAGAATGCTGTGAATTGTTTTATACTGTTCTTTTGTGTGGCTAATCTAGCTACATGGGTGTGGACGCACCACGAGAGGTGTTAGCTTCTCGGCTAGCTGTACATGCACTGCCAACAGTAGCACTGCAGTCATAGGACTATTCCTCATCCGCAGTCATATACTGCCACAGCTGATATCCTACCACGTCGCAATATAGGTCGCAGCATGACTGCCAGCAGGCAGATGTGTCCTGTTCTGGGCTTTACACATGCAGCATTCGATGGACCATCAACCTGAGCCACACATTGCTGGTCTGTTGGTACCGTTGTATTACTAGTATCCACTGTTGTTCGGTGCCACTGAGCTTTCACCTGGTCATAGGTTTCAACTTACCACAGCTTCTGCAGAATCGACATAGCAGCTCACATCAGGCTCATGTCGAGCCAACACAGTGGCTCTTCCCAGGCTTCTATCAAGCCTGTGATATAGCGTCCTGCTGGGCTTATACTGCTGCTCTACGTAGGGCTCCAGTCGAGTCGGTACCACACACAGTGCTCCAACTGAGAATGCTCCATAGAACCATGATGGGGTTCTGCAGCTCCATGCCATGCTCCTGCCGAGGTGGCACCACAGCTTCACTCTGTACTTACGTGACGCCCGCAGCGCAGCAGCACTGTTGAACCCATGACAGAGCCTCATTATGGGCAAATGTTGAGCCCACGCCAGAGCGTCATTCTGGACAAATGTCGAGCCCACGCGACAGCAACACTGTGGGCTCCTGCAGCAACACTCTGTGTCCCTGAGGAGCATATGGGTTCCTAGGGAGCCTGCATCACAGTAACAATTTGGCCTCCTACTGGACCCATCCAGCATCACTCTGCACTCATGCAGAGCCTGTGGCGAAGTACCATACTGGGCTCCTGCTGACTCTGCACTACAAAATCGCTACAAGTTTCTGGTGAGGCCAGCATCACTCAGAGCTCCTGCCAAGCCCATGTCTGCAAGGCCGCAAATCACTCCAGGCTCCTGCAGAGGTAAGCAGCGGTCTACATTGTGCTTCAAGCAGAGCCTGCTGAACTGAATCCCGCCATGCTGCAGCTGAGCCCGAGTCACAGAGTCACGCTTGGGTAGTTCCTGCCAAGCGTGCGCCATAACATCACTATAGGTTTCGGGTGGTTGTGCATCACATAGCCTCCCGCTGATCCTGCAGTACACTATCATTCTGTACCCTGGCAAGCTCACAACACAGCATCACTCTGTGGTGCTGTCGCTCCCATATCACAACACCGTACTGGGCTTTTGGTGAGTCACGTTGCAGTACACTCTGTGCTCCAACCAAACCCCTGCAACCAAGTTCTGTCATGCTGCAGCCAAGCTGAAGCCATAGCATCATTCTAGGCTCCTGCCGTGCCTGTGCCATAGCATCAGTCGAGGCTGCAGGTGCGCCCACAACACAAAATTACGACATGTTCATGCTAAGCTCACGCCTATGCCACTAGGACTGGCTGGTCAGCACCATGCCTACCAGAAGCACTGAGTTTTATGAACCAGTTTCCATATTATGTATCTTTTACCTTGGTTTCTGCAAAAAACAGCTATTACTCTTGTGCTGCATTTGCCACCAAGAAAGAAAATCCTCCTGATCATGTATTTTATTTGCAGAATTAGAAGTGTCACTAACACTATCACATTAATTTGAAAGTTGTGGACAAATGCGTGTTCCATCATATCGAGATTTAGATGTGAACATCTTGAGGACGTCAGATTGTGTAAGTAATAGTCGGTAACATTAACAAGCTACACAAATTGGGATGAACTCTTAAAACCAGTAGTATCGAAGGCTAATCTATGATTTACTCGCAGGTATGTTGGAAGCATTCTCGGAAAGATCAGTGTGCCAAGAAAATAAATCACATACAACACATTAGTAGAACCAATTATAGAATCTTTAAATGTGCTTCACATCTTTAGTATGTTGTATACAATCTATTTTTCATATACTAAACAAAAGCTGCTGTTAAATTGTTAAATCAAACTTTATTCACTTGCTACTAGATCCGACTTTTCCTCATCAACTGTCAGATCAATCATGGATTTTTGGCATATACTTTTTTGTGCTACGAACCCAATCAGATGATGATGAAAAGTAGAAACCAGTCGCAAATGAATCTTTTGGTTATTAGCAACCTTTAGTGATACCTTATCAAGTCCTTATCAAGTAGGCATGGCAACAGACGTAGAAATAATTCACAGATGAACTGCTAGGACAACAGATCGATATGGTTCATATAAGAGTGTAGCAAAGATGCTTGCCGAACTTAAACGGGATCTTTCGAATGTATTCGAGGATAACTGTCACCCATTGTGCTGACAGCATTGTACGTCTCGCTTAAGGATCATAAGAATAAGAAAGAATAGGCCATGTACAAGACATACACACCCTCATTCTCCCGTCTCTCAATACGTGATAGGAATAGGACCGAAAATCGTCTATATTGGTATGAAATACACTCTATTATATATAGTTTCAGTGTATATATGTAGATGTAGTACGAGAAATGTAAATAGTATTTGTGTTGGTTGTTGATATAACAACTGTCCGAGGACTGTTAACAGGAAAACTGAAGTCTCCCGTTACTTACGTTCGTCTGCAGAACTTATAAGACCCCCATCCTTCCTGATAAATCCTCGAACACTCGAAAAAAAAAAACACACACACACCCATGCGTGCTCCTCTCATCTCCCATGGATAAAAGTTCTCAGCTGCCAGGCGAGCGATATTTCAACAAAGAGAACGCCTGCTTTGCCGAGGCGCCGAGGGTTGTTTAGGATTAACTGTGAGAACAAAAGAGTGGCGGAAAATTAATTCATTTGCTCTGCCCTGGAACTTTGTTTTCCTGTCATGACTGATGTATAAACACAGCGGCGGCGTAGGGGCCGCGGCATTATTTAAATTCCACGCATACACAGTCCCGAATGCATGTTCCGCTCCATACATGTTCTTCTCGAATGTAGAATCCACGTCTGTGACCATCAGAGGCTTTATCTCGCTCGCTGGGGTGTTATGTATGTTTAATTACAAGCTAATATTTAATCAAAAGATTGTAAAGAAAAAAACTAATGAATATGCATCCGCAAATATAGTATTGTAAGTAAATAAATATACACTTTGACATTATGTCCCTTTATAAGCCAACGAAGAGAAAATTACCCTAGAAGATTTAGTAACGTAATTAAATAATTCTTAAATACTGTTAAATAAATTTTTAGTGTCAGTTTGTCCTTTTATAAATGAGAGGAGTTTCTGGAGAATATTAAATAAAAGTCATCATACTACCTGACCTATGGGAGTACATAGTCAAAATAAGAACAAGTTATTCTGTAAAACCTGTTACAAATGTCAGATGCTCTGTCAGCATTAAAGAGTATTTTTTCTTGAGATAAGAATTTCAAGAGTAAAGAAGCGTAATGAAGGTCCCGGGAGACAAAATTACAGGTGATGCACAGTATTTCCACATCCACAAAAACTACAAGCAAAGCAAATAATATAGCGTCCGCATTTTCAATAATATAAATAACTGAACACTCCTAATAGCAATGTGTACTTTATAAAAAAAGAAGACAAATTATCATAGGATGTCAACCAAAAAATTCCATGTAGCCTGCCTTATGTATTTACATCTACCTACACAGTATCCTAAGAAATAATCTATTTAAATCGTCTAATCTTAACTAAGCCTAACACTTTTAAGAGCCTACTAATTTTATTGGTACATCTGAGAAAGAACTGCGGAGAGAGGGGTAGGTTGTTTTTGGATTTGTGTCTGCTAGTCCAAAATTAATAGTTTTATGGCAACTTCTTCGAAAAGATCTTCATAATAATGTCTTCATAAATTTCTGTATATAGTATCAACATAAACACTCTACAAGTGACTTCGCATAAGCGTGCAAGAGAGTACTAAAACTGAATACGAGAGCCTACGTCTCGTATATGAACAGCATTTGGAGCCAAGGGGAATCTACTGTCTGTATCCGTTCGTACGATCCCTAACATCGATCGGTCAAGGAAGCCTGTGAAACTGTACGGAACCGTCAGGGAGTATTTGAAAGGGTGTGACAGTCATTGATACAACGAATGCATAAGTGTTTAGGATCAAGAATTGGACATTTAGACTTTTACTATGACTTTATGTGTAGATGAGTTCCATTCGACGGAGCTGCAAACTTTCGTTTATAATCTCGAAAACGAAGGGCTTTTGGACGCGTGTTAATGTGACCTCTGGAATAAGGAGCCTGTCCCCAAGGTTTGTAAAAGTATTAGGAAATATCCTATATACATTTTTACTTCTTATTACGACGTCCTCGCGAGACACACCGCGGGGGTTATATAATTGTTGCTCCAGCTTCATAGAGTTCTGGTTGTCGAAATTTTCCATATTCATGTGAGCAACATCATCCTTCTGTCCTATATAGTCTTATTACCGTTCCCTAAGTAGCTCAGCTGCATTTATATATGACTGTACAAACTTTTACGTTTAGAGCAACACGTTTTATAACAGGGCCAGAATACAACACTAAACAAAAACGAGTTCACTATATTTGCCGACATTTAGCTGAAAACTTCTGTTGTCTCTAGTACTGACGTATAGTGCTTGCAAGCATTTTCAATATTTTTATAAAAAATGACGTATTAAATCCATTACTGAGATGAATATCATCCAAATGCTCACGTTCTCACACTGAAAAGCGTTTCCATACTCGTGTTCCGAACCTTTACTGTTAATTAAACGAGCGTACCAAAAAATTTTCAGTCACCTCTTTGAAAGAACACACCGGTCTCTTTGGAGCGAAATGAAATCCTCTACCTTACAGCTACACTACTGATGAAAAACTGATAGAAACAGTATTTACCTTAAAACATAGTACTAACTATCCGGAGTGACCTTATGTGGAATGACTACATAAAACAAATGGCAGGAAAACTGATGCCAAACTTAATTTCATAGGAAAAAGAGGAAATCTAACCCATCCCAGAAGCAGTATTGTTCATTGATCCGTGAATATTACCAGGTAAAACTAATAGAAGACATATTGAAGATCCAACGAAGAGTGAAGAGCGGCGCGATTTGTCAAGAGATCGTTTAGTCGGCGCCAGAGCGTCACAAAGATGTTCAACAAACTCTGGTGGCAGGCGTTACTAGAGAGGCGTTTACATCACAGAGGTTTACTATTAAATACAAGAGACGTATAATGTATTACCTCCTCTCACATACATCTCGCGAAATGAGGACAATGAGAAAATTCGAGATCTTAGAGCTAATACACTGGCTTACCGGCAATCATTTTCCCCACCCACCTTTCGCTAGTGGGAGAGGTAGATAGAGCTAAGTTAGTGGTGCCGTAACTACCCTGTGCCACATAGGTGGTTTGCAGAGTACGTGATAGGTAGAGATGTGGATGTGGAGCTGAGATCAAACGGGTAAGTGACGCTGTACCGCTGCCGTAAGTGTTCTCAGTGAAGATTGCCTGTAACCAGCGCAGTAAGGTGGGTCGACGTGGAGACGTGACAGAAAGACAAAAAGGAGCTGTCGTGTTAAGACAGCGTATGGTTCGCGGGAAGAACTACTGCCGGAAAGCCTCCGTGCGCCATCTAATCTCTCTAATTTTACATTCGTGATCTCCTCGTGAGATATTTGATACCTCATCCAGAAACGCACCCGCTCGAAACCTGGACAGCAAGCTACACCGCGATGCTGAGCGCATCTCTTGCACAGTCTGCCACTTGAGTTCGCTAAACATCTCTGTAACGCTGTCACGCTTACCAAATAACCCTGTGACGAAACGCGCCGCTCTTCTTTGGATCTCTATCTCCTCTGTTAACCAGACCTGTTACGGATTCCACACTGATGAGCGAGCATTTTGTTGCCACCTCCTTTGTTGATGGACTACATTTTCTAAGGACTCTCCCAGTGAATCTCAGCCAGGCACCCGCCTTAGCAACAATTAATTTTATATGATCATTCCACTTCAAATCGTTCCGTCTGCATACTCCCAGATATTTTACAGAAGTAACTGCTACCAGTGTTTGTTCCGCTATCATATAATCATACAATAAAGGATCCTTCCCGTCTAAGGTGTCCGCCGCTCGTGGTCTCGCGGTAGCGTTCTCGCTTCCCGAGCACGGGGTCCCGGGTTCGATTCCCGGCGGGGTCAGGGATTTTCACCTGCCTCGAGATGACTGGGTGTTTGTGTTGTCCTCATCATTTCATCATCATCCAGGAAAGTGGCGAAATTGGACTGAGCAAAGATTGGGTAATTGTACGGGCGCTGATAACCACGCAGTTGAGCGCCCCACAAACCAAACATCATCATCATCACACCGTCTAAGGTGCTGCAGTCGTGGACTGTGCGGCTGGTCCCGGCGGAGGTTCGAGTCCTCCCTCGGGCATGGGTGTCTGTGTTTGTCCTTAGGATAATTTAGGTTAAGTAGTGCGTAAGCCTAGGGACTGATGATCTTAGCAGTTAAGTCCCATAAGATTTCTCACACAAAGATCCTTCTTTCTATGTATTCGCAATAGATTACATTTGTGATGAGTGTCACACCTTGCCAGTGACAATCGATTTCAAACCCTACAGGAATAGCTGCTGTCAGTGAATGCAGGTTTAATTCAACCAACAGCCGGGGGATTAATGCGAAGCAAACTGCATGCAGTGGAAGTTTGGAATCGGGTACCTCACTAAAGGCCATCATAGCAGCACATAGACCTGCTCATCTCTAGCTGGCCAACCAACACAGGAAAAGAACAGTGGCTGACAGTAGGTATGTTCTGTGGTCCGACGAGAAACGATTTTGCCTCTTTTTCGAAAAATGCAAAAGTAAAATAACGACACATTGGGGAGTTTCATTCGCAGTGTATGGAGAGTGTACTTCAGGCCAGAGTGTGGTATGAACAGTGCCGTCTAACAAGACGACAACAGTGATGTTTACAACTCTGTGCGCATACCTAGTTCGACTGACGAACACTCAGGAGCACTATCAGTGGCGCCTGTTTATGAACCACTTACAATGGAAACTCCCCATCGCAGTGCCCTCAGATTTATTGGTAAAATGGCCCAGTGGATAGCCCGTCAAAAACTGAACACAGATCAAGCTTGAAAACAGCAAGAACGTTTACTGCGCTGCGAAAAAAGAAGGAAAATCGAAATATTGAACGTTGCAAGCTCAATATGTACAGCATCGAACATATTTGCGTAGCCATGGCGTTGTGGTTATGGTTAAGGTGTTCGACTGCGAAAGTAGAAGATCCCCTAAAAAACCTTACAAAGTGTCCGTCCAGACATTGACGTGTCTGTTCACTCTTTTGAAATTTGTGTCTGTCTCGTGGTGTAAGGTATTTTTGCAATACTGAAGGATGAGGAAGGGACCTCCAGATATACGTACCTCCTATTTGTTCTACACAAGTAACACACGTTCTGTTTCGGAAGTTCTGACTCTTTCAGTTAATTTGTTGGAACATAGTTCACACCCGTTTATTTGTTCATTCCTGTGAGAGGTTTATGCGGCATTTCCCCTGCTGTCACTACTCATCACATTTACTTGCATCGGTAAATATATTCATACCAAATTACTCATATTCTATAACCAATATGTAGTATAGCAACTTACAAAACTAAGGAAAGAGAACAAACACGTCAATGACCGAATGTAATGTTCATGGTTTTGTGGAAGAAAAAAACTGTGCGCGAGTGAGATTTGAACACGGATCTCTCGTTTCGCAGACCAACACGGGGATCACACAGCTACGACGCCGTTAGCCTTGCAATATAATCTACGTTGCACATCTTGACCTCGGATAGTTTACTGTTTCGATTTTGTTTAGTTTTTCACAGTTCAGTACATCCTCTTCCTGTTTTCATGCTTGATTTGATTTCAGTTTTTGGTTGGCTATCCACTGAGCCATTTTACCACTAAATCTGGGGAGCTTGGGAGCTTCCCTTTTTAGCGTTTTAAGAGAGCGTTTCCGTTTTTTTAATGAATGTGTCTGTAAGTGGCTTTATTTATATACAATTCCATGTTCGTCTAAGAATAACAACACAGCGCTCCTATTTTTTTTTTTCATTTTCCATTTTATATTTCTAAGTACTTCAATGAAACGTTCATTACTTTGTTCTGATTGAGATTGCTTCTGAAAGCGCTTCTGCACTGGTGAATGTAAGTTTCTTGTTCTAAGTGGAATAATAAGAACTGTAAAAAACCGTTTAATTTTCTTTACATAGTTTTCCATGTTTTTATTATACTGAAGAACTAATGTTAAATGTGGCCATTGTGACTGTTCTAGAGGAAGATAGTGTTGATTTGCGTAATACAGTAAACTTATTTTTGATTTGTATTTGCACTTTCTTATATCTACCTTTTTGTCAGAACTTGTACACTGTATTCTTACATTGAAGTTTGATGATTTTATTAGGTCACGTGGTCTAGAGTAATTTTCAGTAAACAGATTTTTCAAACACAGTCATACAAATCGAAGCTATTCAGTAACTTAGGCTTGAGAACAAAATGTATTTGTCTTAAGGGAAAAGGAATTACATAAAAATCAGAGTAAAGGAATTTCCTACGTTCAGTCTTCACTATTAATTCAGCGCTTGATTCAGAGATACTCTTTAACATAGCTAATATTATCTCTTTTACAACGAATTTGTAATTGATCCTCACGAAATATTCCAGCAATCCAATAAAATAAAGATTTCATAGCCTTCTTGTCGTAAGAGACAGTTAAATATTAATACGGGTCAGTCATATGTCGCATCACAGCTGATCACCTAGTTCAAAGGCTTGTAACCTATAGAAAGTGTCTGCGACCATTTTCAGGAGCGAGTGAAATGTGTTTCTCAACAAACAAAAAAATGGTTCAATTGGTTCTGAGCACTATGGGACTTAAAATCTGAAGTCATCATTCCCCTATAACGTAGAACTATTTAAACCTAACTAACCTAAGGACTCGAACTTGCGACCGTAGCAATCGCGCGGTTCCGGACTGAAGCGCCTAGAACCGCTCA
Source organism: Schistocerca cancellata (assembly GCF_023864275.1). Taxonomy (NCBI): domain Eukaryota; kingdom Metazoa; phylum Arthropoda; class Insecta; order Orthoptera; family Acrididae; genus Schistocerca; species Schistocerca cancellata. The sequence goes on along the minus strand of NC_064628.1, from coordinate 311,503,064 downwards.
ACCACCGCGGCAGGCGTTTCTCAACATTCTCGCAGTGTAATAGCCATTCGGGATCTAATAATTAGCTTCATCTTCAGGCTGTACGTAATACCTCTTGCGACCCGTGTGAACAGCAAGCTTGTGGATATTATCGAATTACAGCCAAGGTGTAAAATTTGTGATTTGTTGTGCTTTAAAGAGAATGAAAGTCGGCGACGATCGTCAGCATATTACGTAACAACCTAATACCCGCTAAAACTCTATACGCAACACTAAAGCAATTCTGAACTGTGTAAGTGTGATGTATGTGAGTTCATATTTGTTAATAAAAGGCCGCTCATATAACTGCAGATGAGATGCTGAATAAAAAGCCCTGCAACAGCACACAGCAGAAAATACTCCATAAAACGGCATAAAATGTAATAACTATGCGGTGACTTAAAAGTAAGCAAGGTGTTATAAAACTATTGACATAATACGTTATTTAGAACCAAGCAGAACACATGTAAACACGTTCTATAATGTTTGTAGAAATGTAAATTTTGCATGTTTTAGAACAAAGAAAAACTCATCCCAGACCACTAGTGACGAGAAACTTCAATGTTACCCTCCTCAAGAAAGGTTATGGCTACAGTGTGCTGAGATGTGAAAGGTGTGATTCTCCTTGATTTCCTCCAGCAAGGAGCCGCCAATGTTGCATGATGCTGCGACTTCATTACCACATTCTACTCCGTCGTTCAACAAAAGAGACCAGTGATCCTGACTGAAGATGTGCTCTTGGACGACAAAACAAAACAACACACAGCAAGGCTTATACAGAATCAGATTTGCCGCTTCGGGTGGGAGAGACTGGATCACCCAGACAACAACCCCGATCTTACCAAATCGGACATTCAGCTGTTCACTCCATTGAAAACCGCACTCTCTGGAAGTAACTTTCAAACCAATGGTGGGATGAAGCAGGGTCCGTAACAGATTTTTGGATTGTAGGGAACCGAGTTTTACCACAGCGGTTTCTTCAAAATTGATTGCACGCTACGACCAATGCCTCAGTATCTGTGGCGACTATATTGAAAAATAATATAAGATATATAGTTGGTGATGCAATGGTGTATTTCTGTTTGGCAATAAAGTTTCCATGCCAAAAACAATAACGAAACTCACTTTTGGAACGTAATTAGTAGTTTTGAATGACTACTATGGTGCATGGTCGTCCTACCAAGACTTCCAACAACTTGTTTTCCCAATCTCAAATCTTTTATAAACTCACCTCACGTAATTGCTTAACGTAAATATTTAATATATATACTCATTTGAAAAATACGTAATAGTATGTGGTTGTTTTATACATGAGATTTGGATTATTTTTAGAGATGGGTGTTTAGTTGAACTAAATAATGTGGTTACTTGACATTGCCAGAAGGAGAGCGTGTTTAAATAATTGTAATCTACTGGCAGGAGAAGTTTTATTTGCCTAGATCACGTCATTATTTATATGGACTATTATTTTCGGCAGATTTAATTGTCATCTGCAGATCATCCAAAAACATCAAACATTATGCCGCCCTACATAGTGCACTGTCATCTAATCATATACATAAAGGAGCTCTACTCGTTGGATTGAACAAAAGTAATAAAAACATAATTTTGTGTAGAGGATATATCAAGTAATAAAACATAATTTTGTGTAGAGGATATATCAAGTAATAAAACATAATTCTGGTAACAAGTCACTAACAATTTCAGTCATTATCACTATTATGTTATTATTACTTGACGTATGATGCTACACTGGTGTGTCCGATCTAGCGATTTGAGTTCCTATGTGGACGTGACTAGATGTATTCAAGTGATCTGCGGGTGGCAATTAAAATTAGCCGAAACTAGTACTCCATTATGTAATTACTGCGAAATAAGTAACTAAACTTCTCCGACGAGAAGATCATATTTTTCCTAAATAATGTTGGTTTAATAAGTATAATGAACCTCAAGGTCTCTTTGAACAGAATTTCGTCGAAACTAAATCAAACACATGATAAATTTCATCAGTCCCTAAATGAACAGTAACGCGTACAAATTGCACTTAAAACACTAAGTATACCTTAAACATTGTCCAGGATGCTGTATGTCGTAGCTATTTCGAGATTTAGAAAGGAAATGACGGCAAGTTCGAAAGTTAGTTAATTAATTAGAAAGGAAATGCCAAGCACACTACATGGCTAGATTAGCACCATGATTGCACAATCGGTGGGTGTGGTGTTGTTCTAGTAGGAGCGCAGACCGCGTACTAACCTGCTCGACCTGGCGGAAGACCCTGAGAAGGTTGAGTCCTGCTAGCCTCTTGACGTCATCTTCACTCCAGGACGGGTCTTCCAGCAGTGCGGCCAAAAGCTGCGGGTACCTCGACACGTCCTCCAGTCCCGTCGTCGTGCTGCTGGACACAGCACACAGTCACACACTTTTCTTCTCCAGAGCACTTACTGACATATTTTATTGTCATACCCACTTTGCTCTCTCGTCCGTGATTTGCATATAGCAAGCAGGTATAAGCAACTCGGACATTTACTAAGCCATACGGATGGTGATTTAAAATTTTACAAACAAAAGAACCAAAAAGGAGTGACCCAGGAAAGTGTAATTGGACCGCTGTTATTTGCTATGTACATAAATGATCGGGCTGACAGGCTAAATAACAATCTGCGGCTGTTTCCTGATCATGCTGTGGGGTACGGGTAGGTAACATCGTTGATTGACTGTCGAAAGATACAAGATGAGTGAGACAACATTTCTACTTGTTGGTAGCTAGATCTAAATGTAGTAAAAATGAGTTGATGCAGATAACAAAAAGAAACCCGTAAAGTTCGAATAAATCAATGGCTGTGTGCCCGTTTGCTACAGTTATGCCTATTAAATAACTTGGCGTAACATTTCAAAGCGATATGAAATGGATCGAGCACGATTGTGGTAGGGACGGCGAATAGTAGACTTCGGTTTATTGGGAGAATTTTAGGAGAATGCAGTTCGTCTGTAGAGGAGACCGCATATACGATATTAGCACGACCCATTCTTGAGTTCGTCTATAGAAGAGACCGCACATAGAATATTAGCGCGACCCAATCTTGAGTTCTGGTGAGGGATGCGCACTAGGTCGGATTAAAAGAAGACGTCGATGCAATTCAGAGGTGGGCTACTAGGTTTTTGACCGGTAGCTTCGAACAACACGCAAGTACTACAGAGAGGCTTCCATAGCTCAATTGGTAATCTCTGGACGAAAGACGACGTTCTTTTCGTGGAAGACTATTAACAAAATTTAGAGATCGGGGATTTCCAGCTGACTGCAGAACGATTCGACTGACGCCAACACATATTTCACCTGAGGACCACGAACATAAAAGAAATTAGGGCTCGTACGGACGCATATAGATAGCCCTTTTTCCCTCGTTGTATTTGCTAATGGAACAGGAAAGGAAGTGACTTATAGTGGTTAGGGTACCCTCCGCCATGTATCGTATGGTGGCTTGTGGAGTGTGTATGAACATGTAGCTGTAGATCCAGAAATTGTTGTATGCACAAATCGTATTATCATCTGGTGTTCTCAGAATTAACATTGCGGCCTTTTCTGAATCGGTCAATATTATCAACCACAAATTCCATGATCGTATATATGTACAGTGATGGTAGAGTTACATATCATAGACACCATAACAATAGTCTACAAGAAATGATCAAACAGATATGGTAGCGCACTGTAACCGCTCTTTCCCGGACATAGGCCATTTTTGGTGAGTGCTCCAAGTTGTCCCAAAACGTATATATAGAGTGGAAGTAAGTGACGTATTCGCACTTTTGAGTGTAAGGGAGAGAGTGGCGATCATTCTCACTGCGTAGATAGTAGCATTCAGTTTCTGAAAAGGACCTCCGTGGAAGCTTTTCATTTACTTCACTCCCAATAATTTCGATTATACTGACTCCGTGACCACAGAGGGAATAAATTTAGCTTTCACGTAAGTTTTGTGTCAGAATCTATGAATTGCGTTTTCTTGCAGTTAGGCGTTAATCTGTTCTCTTCAGAGAAGAGATGTCAATCACTATCCTATTAGCTAGATATTTTATAATATATTCGACCTCTTTCACGACAAAAATGGTCATCTGCAAAGAGACAATTGTTGGAGCATTTGTCATTTTTAGTCGCAGATCATAGCTATGAAGGGTGTCCCAGAAATTTTGCGACAAACTGACAGACTTCGAGGGTTTGTAGAACGGCCTTGAGGAACTAATCGAGGATAGCAACCCAAGTCCGGAAATGTCATCCAGGGACACGATAGAGGAAGTTATAGGCGCCGGCACCTACTACTAGGTCACTCCATCGGCACAAAACGTGACTTCGTACGCTGACGGACTACAGAAGGAACATCCTGCAATATTGTTTGTTATTCAGTGATCGCCACTGATTGCCACGACCACCAGTGGAGAAGATGAAGCTAGCTGTTGCGGAAACAGGCCCTGTCTCCTACGAAGGAAACAACCTGTTGCCTTGCTGGATGACTTTTTAGGACACAGGTTTCTATCTGCAGTTTATTTTCCTCCTGTACACGGAAAAATACTGGACATTTTAGAAGATTCCAAGAGAAAAGTAAATTGTAGGTAGATATCCGAAACCATCGTCCACCGAGGAAACAGAGCGACATATTTATAGGAGACAACACCTTTCTAAGCAGCATCTTCTCCCCTGGCGACAGTGGCGACTAGTTGTGATCATTCAAGAACAGACAACATTGCGAGACATTCCACCTATGGTCCGTCAGTATACAAAGTCATGTTTGCTGGCTAAGGGCTGGTCTAGCAGCAGACGTCGCAGCCGATAACTTTGAGGCTCTGTAGCGTCGTTGGATGATGTTTCCGACCACAGTTTTCTATCTCGATTTGTTCATCAAGGCACTCTTTACAACCCCTAAAAATTTGTCGTAACATATCTCGGACACCCTAAGAAGGAAAATAATGGACATAGAGCAGACAGAACCTTTTGATACAACCTACTTTACATGACCTCAGTCAGACTAAAACGTCCCTCTTGCTTTTGTTGGAGGAGCTGTGTTACAAATATAGAGCAAAATGATTATCAGTTTTGAAGCTATACTCAAGTCTTCGCTCATTGTGATACATAAAGTCGATATGACGGAGTGAAAATTGTTTTTTGAATATGATTTGGATGGAATAGATATAGAACTTCACAAATATTATAGAGAATCCTTTAAATTGTAAGTTTTGCACGTGTTTAATTTAACAGATTCCTGATGACTGGAGATAATACCTGGTGGCACCTACAATACGCAACACAAGTAGCGGAGGACTTTTTCGACAGCCCGTAATTGTCTCCCGAAGCGACGTATAAGTGAGAAATTTTGTTCAAAGGTGCCTACATACTTCCTCTGTAACGGAGCAAAAGCATGGTTCCATGCAACTTCACCCTCGGGCTCGGCGACGCTTCTAACGGCAGGTATTGACACATGCAAAAAAAAAAAAAAAAAAAAAAAAAATAAGGCCACAGCTCAGTTCATGAGGGCTGTAAGGTGAGTTAATGATATCACACTGGCACCAAATTTCACCAAAATTCTGCCAACGCAATCGTGGGAGTGGCACACGATAAGGAAGTCGTCATACTGTGTCTTACCCACATTTCTCCCCTTCTTTTGTCATCTGTCATCGAGGTTAGAAAGGCGATATCCAGCGTTGAAATCACGCATTTCTGCTACGGGTGGCAGAGAGAAACATTTCAGGTACGCCACTTCTCAAAATCGACACGAAAAGGCCTCTGGAGGTGGCATAGAGGGTGTCAATGAAATCACCCTTTCCCATATATTTCACGATCCGAAACGACAATTCGTAGTGCAGTGAGTAACTGGACGAAGTTCTTGACAACTGTCGCCACTGCTAACACTCTCGGTAATTTCAGCCCTCCTTCTCTAAGGACGTTGTGGGGATGCTTCCTCACTGATCGCATCACTTCGGAGCGCAACGCAACCACTATTTTTGGTCTTGTGAACAAGCCTTGGGACCGTTCAAAACCTGTCGACGAAATATGAACGTAATCCGGAGAAAGATAGGGTGCTCTGGCTTTTTAAAGCCTCCTTTTCTGCAGTCTCTTCAGACGTTACAACGCAGGAGTGCAACATTAATATCTGCTTGAATAAACTCCAATGGGTCCATATGAGGCACCCCAGTTCATCAACACCCTCAGTGCCAACCACCCGCCTTTGATGAGCCCATTATCGATGTACCTGTCAGTAATTTCGACGCAAATTCAGCCTCATTGCTACTGTAGCGCCTGTGGATTAGGCAACCTCTTCGACATATCGCAGAAGCCTGCTGCAGTGGTAAAACCGGTTCTCGTCAGATCACCGTAGTTTAGCGCTGTCGGGCTTGCTTAGCACTTGCATGGGTGTCCGTCTGGGTCTGCCGAACGCTTTTGGCAATCGGGCTATACTCAGCACTTGTGAGGTCAACTAAGGTACTAGAAGCTACTTCACTGTGAAATAGAGGTTCCGGTCACGAAAAATGATAACGGCCGTGGAGCGCTAGGCTGACCACATCCACCATCATACCCGCATCCAGTTACGCCTATCGGCTTGGGAGGAAACGAGGGTAGGCCGTTACTGTTGGGCCTTCCGAAGCCTGTTCGGATTTTATTGGTAGTAAAAGTACTAGAAATAGTCGTAATAGTGACAGTAATAGGTCACAAATCACTGCCAGTCTGAATTCTTCCAATTAATGCCAGTTCAGAAGTAGAGACTATGCAAGCAAGTGATTTACAAACACTAGGCCTAAGTCTAGTGCAGACATTTTAATTTGGTTGATTTTAAATGGGACGAGGATGTACGCGAGTCAAGTGTCATTAGGGAGACAAGTGGTGCAAACTTTCGTTTCCGAAAAGGAGTTGTAGTTAGCATTCTCGATGTATTGAAAATTGCTTCTTCATTATATAATAAAAGGTTGTTTGGAATATACAGTACCAATTTGCTCACTAGCTAGTTGCACTGTGTTCTGTTGAAACACCTACTAGAGCAAATTCAATTAACCTTTAGTCATTTAAAAATGAAAGTGTTCAAAGAAAATTCTTTTCCTTTCTAAAGTTTAGTTACGCGTTAATGCTGATGATGGTGGTGGGCACTAGCTAATATCTGACGGCACTTGGGATACCGGACACAGAAAGGTTGGAAACCACTGTTCTAGTGTGATACTGTTCGTCCTCTTTTTGTGACACACTATGTGCAATATTTTAGCACATTTTCAAGGTACGAAGCCCTCATAAATGGATATATAATGAAAGAAATTTCCCTTGCCAACTGCTTTAGGGGAAGCACTGCAAAGTCATAACAGGTATTAATTGATAGTCATATAGGTATCCAGTAATGCAACATGCAACTAATTTTTAAAATGAAATTGTCGCTTAGCTTTTGCACTTAGCAGTTTGTTTTCGATCTCAACGACGTTCTGTTTTACATTAAAACTATCTAAATGTAACGTGCGAGCTGCCTTAAATTCTAGTGGCGACAGTCATTTCATCAATACTCACTGGCTGATGCCGTCAAAACCAGCACCCAGGCCCACGTGGTCCACCCCAGCGACGTCACGCACGTGGTTTATGTGCGCTGAAACAGAAGGGCACATACCTGTAAGCAGTCTCTACAAACTGATGTTTGCAACATTTATCCACACTTTTTGAAGGACGATTGCGTACTCCTTTCTCCAGAAACGCTTTAAAGAAATGTTGATATTTTCCACTATCGATCAACGCAATTTCTCTTGAAACCCTTTGAGGAAATGGTGATATCTTCCATTATCGATCAAAGCAATGTCTTACTGTGTTATTACAAAACTATATCAAACCCAAATAATTGCATATCCAAGGAGAAGGAGAGAAGGATTATGAAAATTTAATAGCGTGGTCACAAACCCATGACGAGTTCTCATTAACTGAATTCTACAATCTTCTTCAGCGTAAGTACTATTTTCGATTTTAATAACCACTCGGAAAGGAAACTGCCAGCTTCGGGGAAAACATGGACGTGCGATGAAATTCTACAAATTAAATGTAATTAGTCGTCCATGTGTGCAAAAAAAGCACGTGGATACTCAATCAGCATATCGGGAAACAAAATGACAGCGCTTGGTGGTAAGGTGATAACAACTCTGTCGGTAGAAATCATGGGACAGTCTAAAGTTTTTGTGCACATAAGCACATCAGCGGCATCACCCTCCGTCATTCTTAGCACAAAAGAGCAGTAGAAACAGAGCTTCCTTCGACGTCTTTACATTATTCACTAAAGATTACATCTCGGCGATCATTACCAACTACACAACGCAGCAGTTCTCGAGTTTTAACTCGTAATTCTAGAACCAACGTTTTTAGCTCCAATGCAGCACTATTTTTGTAATGTGCAACACAAAATAATTATTCAAGGAGATAACTAGAAGGTAATATCCAAAATTAATTCGCACGACTTGACAAACAGTTCAGACTCTGCTGGCACTTCCATAAAACCACAGCTTCACATGTAAATTACAGTGCACATGTAAATAAGTAATGCACATTATGTTACTATTGAGAATTATATCGTGTAAATACAAGGCACGTCTGGGTAACCGGTAAATGGTCTTAGAAAATAAAAGAAACAAGCGGTACGAAGAAAACACCTTTACTCACCTTCAAATTAATCACAATTAACTACAACACACTTGTGACGTCGGTCGTTAAGATGTTGCAAACTGTCAACAAACCCTTTTTGGGGAATCGCTCGAAGTACCGTGGTCATGCGTTGTTGGACATCCGCATCATTAGAAGAGACTAGACATGATGTCACCAATACGATGCGGAGACCTAGTGGCCGTCAGTGGCGTGGTGCTCATCGTCTTACCCGCGTCCCAAGAAAAGTCAGCCGACAAAATCAAAGATCAAGACGATGTCGATCGTCTTTCTCGACCGCAAACGCTTGCTGTCTCATGAATTTCAACCCAAGGGAGGCGGGGAAGACGATGAAAACACTGACTATCGCTTGGCCCCCTGATCCCATTGGTAGCACCGTATCTCATCTCTTGTAATGATGCGGGTGTCCAACAACACATGACGACGGTGGTTGAGCAATTGCACAAGATGCGTTTGCTAACAGCTTTCTAAAGGTTCACAGCCGATGTCGGAAGTATATCTCATGGTGACTAGTTTAAGTGCCAGTAAAGGTATTTTATTTTCTGAGACCATTCACTGACCTTTACAGACGCACCATGTATACTTATGAACAGCGTTACGCAAAAATAAACGATAAAACATGAAACAAGTTTTTTTAGTTAATTCACATTTTATATGAAGGGCTTATTTCAGTAGTGGTACAAGACCATTTTTGTTCATATTCAGATACAGAGTCCTGAAGTTAAATGAGGGCTGAAAAATTTGCAGTTGAGATACCAGAAATATTCAAGCATATGGCTTCTTGCTAGAGATGAACCTTTCTTTCTGTTTGTTTGGATCATTAACTTCATAAGCATTATAGGCAGAAAAGTGGAGATAATGGACTTGTACCACTATTGAAATAAGCCCTTCATATTTTATAGCCCTCTTTTAGGTCTAGAACATACTCATACGTATTAGATAGTAAGTTCTTGGTTTTATTCCTCCACTGCCAGTACGGAGGTATTTCGGGCATAATTATTCTATTTCTTGTTAGAACCCCAAATCAGGAATTTGCTGAAATGGGTCATTTCCGGGTTAGATGTGTTGCGACTTGGGAAATAAAAACTATACTCGCAGACTCTGACTATATTCGCAGTCGCAACACATCTATATTCGCAGACTCTGACACCACACGCGGTTTCTTGCACACAAATAACAGAAAAAAGTCTGTTAGACAGTTACATCTTTTGTGTATTTTCTGTAGAAACCGGACGTATAAGAGTCGCTGTCTGGCAAGACTGTTATCACGTTTTAGGTACTTATGTTCAATTCCGACATTATAAAACAGCGTTACCCAGTCATTTCAGTGTCTTGAGGCTGGTGTTAGAGTAAGCAGGGGATTATGATCCTGGAACGTACGAGTACTTTTTTATTAATTTCTAGTTTTCGCCTTCATTATGTGGTGTACGGCATCTTAAACATTATATAGCTATTATAGCATATCTTGTACGAAATACGTCTGATTAGTGAATATTAATACTTTAAAGTAAGATGTTTTTGTTATTCCGTTTTCAAGGGCGTATTTAGCCTTTAAGTCTTCACACTTTTCCCAAGACACACCTCATCTTCCTAATTCTTTACACTCAACTTTCAACATTTCTCACCTTTGCCCCAAAACTAATTCTTTTTATCTCGTTTTTGTTCTGCTACACGTGACCCTTTCTTTTAATAATCATTTCGGAATCATCCTAGGTAGGCCGTGTCAACTGTAAGCACCACATAGTCACATGCTCTATCAGTTCTGTTCCACTGCTGCTTCATCTGTTACATGCTAATCAAGAGACCGATAATCTTGAATTAAGGTACTTGCCATAAATGTGCTTGAAGTGCTGCCAAACAGACATTTCTAACATCCAGTTTACAATAAAAATACGCACAGGTTGAAATTCTGATTCAGATATTTTTGTATTGCTAGTGTGCAAGGAATCACGTTGTAGAGCCAGCGCGTGACAATGTTTCTTCATGCTGTAAATGTGGAAGTAAAACTCTCACGAATAAATTTCATAATTACTGTACTCTTTCGCCATCTACTTCTGTCAGTCTTCCTTAAGACCAGATTACGTATGATCTTTTGTACCGTGTACCTCATACGTGTCTCTAATTACGATCTTATTAGAGAACTGCTCGACCAGTATCCATCATTGAAAAGCTGCCTCAACAGAAAAATTTGGATGGCAGTTTTGAAGGCCGACTAATGAAGAGTGAAGGGACAAAATTCATTAGCAGTATTGGCTGGGATGAGCCCCAGCGTGATAAACTCATTTCTCACCAATGACGTCAGTGATGTTGGCGGCCGCGCTGCAGGTGATGAAATACGGGTACAGGCTCAGCATTACCACTCCGCCGTTCGTCGCCTGCCGGGGCAGAAACAAACAGTTCTCAGTACATGCACTTGTATAGTATTCTATAAACAGCTTTCGCATGTTTTTTGACGGTATCGGCAACTATCTATTTTATACACAAGTAAATTAGACAGTTTGCACTAAATTTAGCACTAGAAATACCATTAAGTACATCCCCCCCCCCCCCATTAACCATGGACCTTGCCGTTGGTGGAGAGGCTTGCGTGCCTCAGCAATACAGATAGCCGTACCGTAGGTAGAACCACAACGGAGGGGTATCTGTTGAGAGGCCAGACAAACGTGTGGTTCCTGAAGAGGGGCAGCAGCCTGTTCAGTAGTTGCAAGGGCAACAGTCGGGATGATTGACTGATCTGGCCTTGTAACAATAATCAAAACGGCCTCGCTGTGCTGGTACTGCGAACGGCTGAAAGCAAGGGGAAACTACGGCCGTAATTTTTCCCGAGGGCATGCAGCTTTACTGTATGATTAAATGATGATGGCGTCCTCTTGGGTAAAATATTCCGGAGGTAAAATAGTCCCCCATTCGGATCTCCGGGCGGGGACTACTCAAGAGGATGTCGTTATCAGGAGAAAGAAAACTGGCGGTCTACGGATCGGAGGGTGGAATGTCAGATCCCTTAATCGGGCAGGAAGGTTAGAAAATTTGAAAAGGGAAATGGGTAGGTTAAAGTTAGATAAAGTGGGTATTAGTGAAGTTCGGTGGCAGGAGGAACAAGACTTCTGGTCAGGTGACTACAGGGTTATAAACACAAAGTCAAATAGGGGTAATGCAGGAGTAGGATTAATAATGAATAGGAAAATAGGAACTCGAGTAAGCTACTACAAACAGCATAGTGAACGCATTATTGTGGCCAAGATAGATAAGAAGCCCACACCTACTACAGTAGTACAAGTTTATATGCCAACTAGCTCTGCAGATGACGAAGAAATTGAAGAAATGTATGATGACATAAAAGAAATTATTCAGATAGAGAAGGGTGACGAAAATTTAATAGTCATGGGTGACTGGAATTCGAGTGTAGGAAAAGGGAGAGAAGGAAACGTAGTAGGTGAATATGGATTGGGGCTAAGAAATGAAAGAGGAAGCCGCCTGGTAGAATTTTGCACAGAGCACAACTTAATCATAGCTAGCACTTGGTTTACGAATCATGATAGAAGATTGTATACATGGAAGAACCCTGGAGATACTAAAAGGTATCAGATAGATTATATAATGGTAAGACAGAGATTTAGGAACCAGGTTTTAAATTATAAGACATTTCGAGGGGCAGATGTGGACTCTGACCACAATCAGTTGGTTATGACCTGTAGATTAAAACTGAAGAAACTGCAAAAGGGTGGGAACTTAAGGAGATGGGACCTGGATTAACTGAAACAACCAGAGGTTGTACAGAGTTTCAGGGGGAGCATAGGGGAACAATTGACAGGAATGGGGGAAAGAAATACAGTAGAAGAAGAATGGGTAGCTTTGAGGGATGAAGTAGTGAAGGCAGCAGAGGATAAAGTAGGTAAAAAGACGAGGGCTAGTAGAAATCCTTGGGTAACAGAAGAAATATTGAATTAAATTGATGAAAGGAGAAAATATAAAAATGCAGTAAATGAAGCAGGCAAAAAGGAATACAAACGTCTCAAAAATGAGATCGACAGGAAGTACAAAATGGCTAAGCAGTGATGGCTAGAGGACAAATGGAAGGATGTAGAGGCTTATCTCACGAGGGGTAAGATAGATACTGCCTACAGGAAAATTAAAGAAGACCTTTGGAGATAAGACAACCACTAACCACTTGTATGAACATCAAGAGCTCAGATGGAAACCCAGTTCTAAGCAAGGAAGGGAAAGCAGAAAGGTGGAAGGAGGATATAGAGGGTCTATACAAGGTTGCAGTACGTACTGGGAGATGAAGAAGCTTGCACAGGATAGAGTAGCATGGAGAGCTACATCAAACCAGTCTCAGGACTGAAGACCACAACAACAACAACATCGAAATTTTAGAAACATTAAATGTAGTCTCTGGTGATCCTGCAATGAGTAAAGAAAGAGGTTACGAATAGTATAGAATTTTAGGAGGAGGCTGTAGAGTTTGATTACAATGAGAGATCTGTCCGTTCGAAGACGCCATCAGCCCATGAAATCGTTGGACAAAGTGGAAAAAATGACTATGGACGATAGCGGAATCAATCAAGGAATACCATGATGAATTATGCTTTCGTTTGGCACATTCCATGACATTTATTCCTAAGTTTTCGATATGAAACTTGCAATAGTACAATGTTGTTGTTGTTGTTGTGGTCTTCAGTCCCGACACTGGTTTGATGCAGCTCTCAATGCTACTCTATCCTGTGCAAGCTTCTTCATCTTCCAGTACCTAGTGCAGACTACATCCTTCTGAACCTGCTTAATGTATTCATCTCTTGGTCTCCCTCTACGATTTTTACCGTCCATGCTGCCCTCCAATACTAAACTGGTGATCCCTCGATGCCTCAGAACATGTCTTACCAACCCACCCTTCTTCTAGTCAAGTTCTGCCACAAGCTCCTCTTCTCCCCAATTGTATTCCACATCTCCGCATTAGTTATGTGATCCATCCATCTAATCTTCAGCATTCTTCTGTAGCACCACATTTCGAAAGCTTCTATTCTCTTCTTGTCTAAACTATTTATCGTCCACGTTTCACTTCCATGCATGGCTACACTCCATACAAATACTTTCAGAAACGGCTTCCTGACATTTAAATCTATACTCGATGTTAACAAATTTTTCCTCTTCAGAAACGCTTTCCTTGCCATTGTCAGTCTACATTTTATATCCTCTCTACTTCGACCATCATCAGTTATTTTATTCCCCGAATAGCAAAACTCCTTTTCTACTTTAAGTGTCTCATTTCCTAATCTAATTCCCTCAGCATCACTCGACTTAATTCGACTACAATCCATTATCCTCGTTTTGCTTCTGTTGATGTCCATTTTATATCCTCCTTTCAAGACACTGTCCATTCCGTTCAACTGCTCTTCCAATTCCTTTGCTGTCTCTGACACAATTACAATGTCATCGGCGAACCTCAAAATTTTTAATTCTTCTCCATGGATTTTAATATCTACTCCGAACTTTTCTTTTGTTTCCTTTACTGCTTGCTCAATGTACAGATTGAATAATGTCGGGGATAGGCTACAATCCTGTCTCACTCCCTTCCCAACCACTGCTTCCCTTTCGTACCCCTCGACTCTTATAACTGCCATCTGGTTTCTGTCCAAATTGTAAATATCCTTTCGCTCCCTGTAATTTACCCCTGCCACCATCAGAATTTGAAAGAGAGTATTCCAATCAACATTGTTGAAAGCTGTCTCTAAGTCTACAAATGTTAGAAACGTAGGTTTGCCTTTCCTTAATCTAACTTCTAAGATAAGTTGTACGGTCAGTATTGCCTAACGTGTTCTATCATTTCTACGGAATCCAAACTGATCATCCCCGAGGTCGGCTTCTACCAGTTTTTCCATAAGTCTGTAAAGAATTCGTTAATATTTTGAAACCGTGATTTATTAAACTCATAGTTCCGTAATTTTCACATCTGTCAACACCTGCTTTCTTTGGGATTGGAATTATTATATTCTTCTTGAAGTCTGAGGGTATTTCGCCTGTCTCATACATCTTGCTCACCAGATGGTAGAGTTTCCTCAGGACTGGCTCTCCCAAGGCTGTCAGTAGTTCTAATGGAATGTTGTCTACTCCGGGGCCTTGTTTCGACTCAGGTCCTTCAGTGCTCTGTCAAACTTTTCACGCAGTATCATATCTCCCATTTTATCTTCATTTACATCCTCTTCCATTTCCATAATATTGTCCTCAATTACATCGCCCTTGAATAGACCCTCTATATACTCTTTCCACCTTTCTGCTTTCCCTTCTTTGCTTAGAACTGGGTTTCCATCTGAGCTCTTGATATTCATGCAAGTGGTTCTCCTTTCTCCAGAGGTCTCTTTAATTTTCCTGTAGGCAGTATCTGTGTTACCCCTAGTGAGATAAGCCTCTACATCCTTACATTTGTCCTCTTGCCATCCCTGTTTAGCCGTTTTGCACTTCCTGTCGATCTCATTTTTGAGACGTTTGTATTCCTTTTTGCCTTCTTCATTTACTGCATTTTTATATTTTCTCCTTTCATCAATTTAATTCAATATTTCTTCTGTTACCCAAGGGTTTGTACTTGCCCTCGTCTTCTTACCTATTAGATCCTCTGCTGCCTTCACTATTTCATCCCTCAAAGCTACCCATTCTTCTTCTACTGTATTTCTTTCCCCCATTCCTGTCAATTGTTCCCTCATGCTCTCCCTGAAACCCTGAACAATCTCTGCTTCTTTCAGTTTATGCAGGTCCCATCTCCTTAAATTCCCACCTTTTTGCAGTTTCTTCAGTTTAAATCTACAGTTCATAGCCAAAAGATTGTGGTCAGAGTCCACATCTGCCCCTGGAAATGTCTTACAGTTTAAAACCTGTTTCCTGAATCTCTGTCTTATTATTATATAATCTATCTGATATCTTCTAGTATCTCCAGGGTTCTTCCATGTATACAACCTTCTTTCTTGATTCTTGAACCAAGTGTTACCCATGATTAAGTTATTCTCTGCGCAAAATTCTACCAGGTTGCTTCCTCTTTCATTTATTAGCCCCAATCCATATTCACCTACTATGTTTCCTTCTCTCCCTTTTCCTATTCTCGAATTCTTGTCACCCATGACTATTAAAATTTTCGTCTCCCTTCACTATCAGAATAATTTCTTTTATGTCATCATACATTTCATCAATTTCTTCATCATCTGCAGAGATAGTTGGCATTTAAACTTGTACTACTGTAGTAGGCATGGTCTTCGTGTCTATCTTGGCCATAATAATGCGTTCACTATGCTGTTTGTAGTAGCTTACTCGTACTGCTATGTTTTTATTCATTATTAAACCTACTCCTGCATTACCCCTATTTGATTTTGTATTTAGAACCCTGTAATCACCTGACCAATTGTCTTGTTCCTCCTGCCACCGAACTTCACTAATTCCCACTATATCTAACTTTAACCTAGCCATTTCCCTTTTTAACCTTTTTAACCTACCTGCCCGATTAAGAGATCAGACATTCCACGCTCCGATCCGTAGAACGCCAGTTTTCTTTCTCCTGATAACGACGTCCTGTTGAGCAGTCCCCGTCGGGAGATCCGAATGGGGGACTATTTTGCCTCCGGAATATTTTACCCAAGAGGACGCCATCATCATTTAATCATACAGCAAAGCAGCATGCTCTCGGGAAAAATTACGGCCGTAGTTTCCCCTTGCTTTCAGCCGTTCGCAGTACCAGCACAGCGAGGCCGTTTTGATTATTGTTACAAGGCCAGATTAGTCAATCAGCCACACTGTTGCCCCTGCAACTATTGAAAAGGCTGCTGCCCCTGTTCAGGAACCACACGTATGTCTGGCCAGTACAATATTTTCGGATGTGATGTCAAAAATAAAGATCGGTTTCGTGTGTGGTGTCTGTTCATTCTGAAAGTAGCTACGACACGATGTCACGAAGGAAGTATGTGACTATGTTGGACAATAAAGTGCAGTCAGAAAAACGATGAATAGGTCGCTGAGCAAAAGTCATTCACTGGATGCGTTGCTGAGCAAAAATCATTCACTGGATGCTAGTTCACTTTATTGTTCCAGCTATACGCGTTTTGGGCACTGTCATATTCAGATACCCCGGACCTTGATTTTGCTTGTAGATACAATTGTCTGCTTACGATTGTTACTACTCCAACAAATATCTTCATGTCTAGGTACAACATGACATTCAAAAATATCTGATGTTGGCAGTGTCCGCCACGGTGATATTGGAATAATGAAGTCAGCTTGCATCCAGGCAATGATCTTTTCCTCAGTGACCTACTCAGCAATCTGCGGACTACACATATTGTTCTTTTGGACATGACCGGAAAGACTGACACCGTTTATTTTCTATCCTGCAGTCGTATATACACATGACCGAAATTAAAATTGCCACATTAGTCGCAATGGGCACTGAAATAAATTCAATGGCAAAAAGTTCAAGTGGTTCAAATGGTTCAAATGGCTCTGAGCACTATGGGACTTAACTACTGAGGTCATCAGCCTCCTAGAACTTAGAACTACTTAAACCTAGCTAACCTAAGGACAACACACACATCCATGCCAGAGGCAGATTCGAACCTGCAACCGCAGCGGTCGTGCGGTTCCAGACTGTAGCGCCTAGAACCGCTTGGCCGCTTGCCCGCTTTGTGACAACTGTCCCATTAACAGCTTCGGCTATCCGAGACTGCTTCCCTTCCAACCCAAATTCCCAACTTATCGCTCACTACATTCATAATGTCCCCTGTCCGTGACTCTCATTGCTCACAGAATCACGATAGTTTCCCATCAGACAAAGATGGTTCAAATGGCTGTGAGCACTATGGGACTTAACATCTGCGGTCATCAGTCCCCTAGAACTTAGAATTACTTAAACTAACTAACCTAAGGACATCACACACATCCATGCCCGAGGCAGGATTCGAACCTGCGATTGTAGCGGCCGCGCGACGGCACACTGAAGCGCCTAGAACCGCTCGGTCACACCGGCTGGCGTCAGACAAAGAGTGCATCTGCACTGGATGACCTTTAATTGCATCCGCCTCAGAAGGTATTAATACAGGTCCTGTATGGTTCTGACGGACATCTTGCATCTCATACTTTTCTACCAGCAAAACTTCAAGTGAAGGTGATGGTGGTGGATAGCGGTCGCACAACCTTGTCTCCAAAGTAGACGACAAAGCTTCAATAATATTGAGATCTGGTGACTGTGGCGGCCAGGGTAGATGAGAAATTTCATGCTCATGCTCACAAAACAATTTCTGGACGATGCGATTTACGTGAAGATGGGCTCTGTCGTTTTGGAACGTAGCATCTTCACTGGAGAACAAACATAGTACCATGGGATGGAGCTGTTCAACAAAACTGATAGTGTAATCCTTGACTGTAATGCGACCTTTCACAGTAACCATGGGACCCATGGACTACGCCGACATGACTGACGAAGTCACCAACTCAAACCCTGCCATATTTCACTCGGGTAGTAAACTCGGCCGAACCTGGACAGGGTATGGAATAAGATTCACGCAATCAAATGACTTTTTTCCCCTGGCCCATAGTCCAGGTGTTACAGCTTTGGCACCACGTTTTCCTGTTATGTCCATGTGTATCATTTTAATGTGTGTTTGTTCTATCCCTAACTCTGTTAGGGTTTTTAAAACTCCTGCGTAGTTGACTGAATCAAATACCATTTTGCATTCGAATAGGACGAGTAAAGTAGCGTTCCACGCTCATTGGATCGGCTGAATGGAAGCGGCCTATCGTGTTGAATCCACTGTGGAACGATACATATTTTACTAGCTGTGCTCTAGCCATGACACCTGTAATGTTCTTCTTTAGAATCTTTGTGAAAATCTTGTGCATAGCAGATAAAAAGCTAATTAGATGTAAGTTCCGTACGTCATATATAATCCAGCCTAATATGGCTGTTTTCCAAACTGATGATATGTTGCCATCCTGCAGCCTTTTGCGAAAATGCTAACAAACGACTGTTTCGTTTCCCATAGTTCCAATAGCTGAAATACGATGACATGCCATTCTGCTCTGTCGTTCCTCACCTGCTCAATAGCCTTTCTATCTTTGACTGAAAAATCTCTTGGTATAATAGGTACATCTGCTGTAGTTCTACGAAAGTTGTGTTTAGGCTGCGGTAGATGTTGCAGATGTACGGTAAAATGTTTCCTCTCTCCATTATTCGTCTGTTGTTTTACATTGCTGCTGATTATATCCTACCTACCTTTAACGTCTATTTAACTTTTGTTGCCAGATATTCTGCTTTACTAAAGTTTTATTTATAGATTTTCGTTGAATTTATTTCCATCTTCCATTTTACTTAAATCGTTTCAGTTTTGAATTGTCATCGCTTTTTCAGTAGGGCTTTAGTATTACTGCTCCACATTCGTTATGATCTGTGATTCCTTCTGTACCAGTTATTTCCGCAAGTTCGATATTTCATCATCACTTGTCTGGTTGAGTCTTTTTGGTACTACTGATTCAGGCTGCTGATTTATCTCACGTCACTGTTCAGTACTCAGATTTCTTTCTTTCAAACAGTTTCAACATTTGGTGTTTGGGGTTTGTGATAATTTTACTAGCCACTAACCTGCGGTCGCATCCGGTGCTGAATTTATTTTGAATAGAGACATCACTGACTGTTTGCAGTTTCATCCTTAACGTCGTGGTTAGTGCTTCCCTGTGACAACTTTCTGGTAGCTGTCCCGGGTAAGCAAAATATGAAACTACGGAAAATATGTAACACCATCACTAAATGGATTATACAACATTATAATTCATTCAGGAAATTAAAGGGGTTCAATGAACGGTTTTTGGTTGTATTTCCAAAGTAAGTAGGGAAGATATCCTTCGCAGGAAATTAAGGTGTAATCGGTTTTAACGTTTGCAAGGCTTATATGTGTCAGTACAATACTAGCAATATTACAGACACGTGTACCTTATAATAAATTGCGGACACTGTTCATTTGGTCACGTCTGGCTTTGTAAACCTTTAGTTGCTCAAGTGAACGTGTAGAGATTATCGTCACTTTTCGAACACTTCTGTTGCCAAAATGAAGACAGACTTTTGGCCATGTCATTTCCTTAGAAAGGTTGACATTTGCAGAAAGCGTATTTTTTTTTGCAATAGAGGGTTATAATTATTTTTGTATTGATTGAAATATATTTTTGTAGTTTTTCATAAATCTTAGTATAGTACACTTCTTTCTTGTATGAAAGTTTATTATTAATCACATAAATGTGTCGTCTTTCATTACCATACATTAGCAGGCGCAATACTGGAAATTTTTACGCAGGGGTCACATAAATGTCACCGTAAAAACGATTTTATTTATATTTATGACACAGAGAGAGGACTACGTCTCGTAAAAGTCGAAATGTCACGACCTAATGGAATTCCGGTGTTACGCGTTATGTCTCCACAATGTGCGGAGGTCGCCAGTGTGAATGGAAGCAAACGTAGTCTAAGGAGGTACCCGACTACGTTTTTGATCGAACTACTTCTATCTTATTAGCCACAGTACAATGGTGAGCGAAGAGCGGATCACGCTGCATGTCCTTGACTACATGCTTGAACGACACTTCATTTAATAGTAAATAGCTGTCCTTAAGCTTTGAATTCAATAACCTTGCTGTAGGTCTGATACTCAATCCAAAAAGTAAAATAAGAATTAAAAAGAAATGAGGTGAGGTTTTCGAGAAAGTTTACTGTTGACTGATGCGATAATAGTTTGTGACTAAGTGTAAGCTAGTCCTTGGTGCTGCTCGAATATTATGGTTAAATCTAATATCAAGCATGCTACCTGTCTGTCTTAGCAGTAACTTGGTTCGCCTGTTTCTAGGTTTGCTGCTGCGTTAATGATGTCTTATTCCTTCCAAGATTTTATGATATTATTCCGAGTCATCTTCGTCACGCTTCTGGAGATGATCTCGTATCTCTTTGTTTCGACTCGAACCAAACTGTGCAGTGCACACACTCTATGCGCGGCCATTGCGATCATTTACCAGCGACGTCAAAGAATAAAACTGTCACAGAAGTTTGACAACAGTGGGGAGGCGATACAGTACCGTAAAAAAGTTGCAAGTAGAACATCCCAAGACAATAACCTTCACCAAACTACACTATGACAGGCTGAAATAAGTACAAAGAGAGCACTGAGTCTTTTCGAACGTGATTTGTGTACATTGAACGCAACGTCTCTTTCATTATTTAAAGGATTACCTATTTCCCCGTCCCATTGATACGGCGTGTGTACCACGAACCTGATAATGTCCAGTTTCATTTCATGGTCTCAGATGGGACAGTATTCGACGAAGGCCGAAATTGTTGGCTGGTTTCAGTTAAGTGTAGCATCTATTTTCGTTACACCATCGTTTTAACAGTTTATATAGCCTGTAAAGTATACTACTTGCGGGGTCCAAGATTATCTTTCACTGTCATAATGTTGTTGTGGTCTTCAGTCGAGAGACTGGTTTGATGCACCTCTCCATGCTACTCTATCCTGTGCAAGCTTCTTTATCTCCCAGTACCTACTGCAACCTACGTGCTTCTGAATCTGTTTAGTGTATTCAGCTCCTGGTCTCCCTCTACGATTTTTACGCTACACGCTGCCCTCCAATACTAAATTATTGATCCCTTGATGCCTCAGAATATGCCCTACCAGCCGATCGCTTCTTCTAGTCAAGTTGTGCCACAAATTTCTCTTCTCTCCAATTCTATTCAATACCTCCTCATTATTTACGTGATCTACCCATCCAATCTTCAGCATTCTTCTGTAGCACCACATTTGGAAAGCTTCTATTCTCTTCTTGTCTAAACTATTTATCGTCCACGTTTCACTTCCATACATGGCTACACTCCATACAAATACTTTCAGAAACGAGTTCCTGACATTTAAATCTATACTCGACTTTAACAAATTTCTCTTCTTCAGGAACGCTTTCCTTGCCATTGCTAGTCTACATTTTATATCCTCTCTACTTCAACCATCATCAGTTATTTTGCTCCCCAAATAGCAAAACACTTTTACTACTTTAAGTGTCTCATTTCCTAATCTAATTACGGCAGCATAACCCAATTTAATTCGACTACATTCAATTATCGTCGGTTTACTTTTGTTGATCTTCATTTTATATCCTCCTTTCAAGACAATGTCCATTCCGTTCAACTGCTCTTCCAGGTCCTTTACTGTCTCTGACAGAATTACAATATCGCCGGCAAACCTCAAAGTTTCTATTTCTTCTCCATGGATTTTAATTCCTTCTCCGAATTATTCTTTTGTTTCCTTTACTGCTTGCTCAATATACAGATTGAATGACATCGGGGATAGGCTACAATCCTGTCACACACCCTACCCAACCACTGCTTCGCTTACATGCCCCTCGACTCTTATAACTGACATCTGGTTTCTGTCCAAATTGTAAATAGACTTTCGCTCCCTGTATTTTACTCCTGCCACCCTCAGAATTTGAAAGAGAGTATTCCAGGCACCATTGCCAAAAGCTTTCTCTAAGTCTACAGATGTTAGAAACGTAGGTTTGTCTTTCCTTAATCTATTTTCTAATATAAGTCGTAGGGTCAGTATTGCCTCACGGGTTCCAATATTTCTACGGATTCCAAACTGATCTTTCCGAAGTCGGCTTCTACCAGCATCTCCATTCGTCTGTAAAGAAATCGTGTTAGTACTTTGCAGCCGTGGCTTATTAAACTGGTAGTTCGGTAATTTTCGCATCTGTCAACACCTGCTTTCTTTGGGATAGGAATTATTATGTTTTTATCGACGTCTGAGGGTATTTCGCCTATCTCGTACATCTTGCTCACTATATGATAGAGTTTTATTAGGCCTGGCTCTCCCAAGGCTATCATTAGTTCTAATGCGATTTTTTCAACTCCCGGGGCCTTGTTTCGAGTTAGATTTTTCAGTGCTATGTCAAACTCTTCACGCAGTATCATATCTCCCATTTCATCTTCATCTACATTCTCTTCCATTTCTTTAATATTGTACTCAAGAACATAGCCCTTGTATAGGTCTATTTACTCCTTCCACCTTTCTGCTTTCGCTTCTTTGCTTAGTACTGGGTTCCCATCTGAGCTCTTAAAATTCATTCAAGTTGTTCTCTTTTCTCCAAAGGTCTCTTCAATTTTCCTGTAGGCTATATCTATCTTACCCCCAGTGACATGCGCCTCTACATCCTTACATTTGTCCTCTAGCCATGCCTCCTTAGCCATTTTGCATTTCCTGTCTATCTAATTTTGAGATGATTGTATTCCTTTTTGCCAGCTTCATTTGCTGCATTTTTGTATTTTCTCCTTTCATCAATTAAATTCCATATCTCTTCTGTTACCCAAGGATTTCTACTAACCCTCGTCTTTTTACCTACTTGATCCTCTGCTACCTTCTCTCAAAGCTACCCATTCTTCTTCTACCGTATATCTTTCCCCCATTCTTGTGAATAGTTAGCTAATGCTCTCCCTGAAGCTCTCTGCAACCTCTGGTTCTTTCAGTTTATCCAGGTCCCACCTCCTCAATTTCCTACCTTTTCGCAGTTTCTTCAGTTTTTATCTACAGTTCATAACCAATAGATTGTGATCAGAGTCCACATCTTTCCCTGGAAATGTCTTACAATTTAGAACCTGGTTCCTGAATCTCTATTATATAATCTATCTGAAACATTCCAGTATCTCGAGGCTTCTTCCATGTATACGACCTTCTTATATGTTAGCTATGATTAAGTTATGCTCTATGCAAAATTCTACGAGGTTGCTTCCTCTTCCATTCCTTACTGCCATTCCATATTCACCTACTACGATTCCTTCTCTTCCTTTTCCTACTGTCGAGTTCCAGTCACCCATGACTATTAAGATTTCGTCTCCCTTCACTATCGGAATAATTTCGTTTATCTCATCATACGTTTCATCAATTTCTTCATCATCTGCGGAGCTAGTTGGCATGTAAACTTGTACTACTGTGATAGCCGTGGGCTTCGTATCTATCTCGGCCACAATAATGCGTTCACTATGCTGTTTGTAGTAGCTTACCCGCATTCCTATTTACCTAATGATTGTTAAACCTACTCCTGCATTACTCCTATTTGATTTTGTATTTATAACTCTGTATTCACTTGGACAGAAGTCTTGCTCCTCCTGCCACCGAAATTCAGTAATTACTACTATATCTAACTTTAACCTATCCATTTCCCTCTCTAAATGTTCTAACCTACCTGCCCGATTAAGGGATCTGACATTCCACGCTCTGATCCGTAGAACGCCAGTTTTCTTTCTCCTGATAACAACGTCCTTCTGAGTAGTCCCCGCCCAGAGGTCCGAATGGGGGACTATTTTACCTTTGGAATATTTTACCCAAGAGGACGCCATCATCATTTAATCATACAGTAAAGCGGCATGCCCTCGGAAAAATTACGGCCGTAGTTTCCCCTTGCTTTCAACCGTTCGCAGTACCAGCACAGCAAGGCCGTTTTGGTTAGTGTTACAAGGCCAGATCAGTCAATCATCCAGACTATTGCCCCTGTAACTACTAAAAAGGCTGCTGCCCCTCTACAGGAACCACATGTTTGTCTGGCCTCTCAACAGATACCCCTCTGTTGTGGTTGCACCTAAGGTACGGCTATCTGTATCGCTGAGACGCGCAAGCCTCCCCACCAACGGCAAGGTCCATGGTTCATGGGGGAGGGGGGGAGGGGGGGGACTGTCATAATAGAAATTTTAAATTCATTCGAGGTATCAGTGTACCTTGGAAAGTTTTCCATACATTCGCCAGATCTTCCGGAATTAGCGCCCGTGTATGGAAGATTTGCGAATCTGGCTTCTTGTTCTTTAATGTCGACACTCTCAGTAGGCAGCAATGACCTGTCTTGTATAGGGAGAGGTTGAAACTGTTCTTTCCAGAGATTCGGTTACAGTTGTCCACTCAATGGAAAAACCTAGGTCCTTTTCGTGACTCACCACTCAACATTCACTCACATAAATATTAGGAAGGAATTCATTTTGTCATTCTAATTCAGGGAGCTATACCTGTATTTGTATCTGACGTAGTCCTGTTTTGAAATATTATAGAAAGAGAAGTATTAAGGTTATGTTAATATCCTAGTAGTTTCGAGATTTAAATGATCTGAATTTCATCTGCTGCAAAACTTTAAATAATTACAACAAAATCCTAAATGCTTTTCATCAAGAGGCAAAATTTTAAAAGTAGGGCTAATTCTTGTTACGTTTTCATGCTTTTATTGGAGACAAAATACAATTTAAGAACAGTAGCATAACTTTAATTAATCTAGATACCTTCAGTCGGTACGACGCAATATGTGCCTAAAAGGAAAAATGACCCAATATTATGATTTATAAATAAAATTTGGTCCTTTGACTTGAAGTGAGTGAGTTTCCTCTCTTGGTACACACTGTGGTGCATTTGAATAGATACATCATAGCGCATAGACATAGCTGGGTTACATAATACATTCTGAACCAGTTGCTGTAACATTGGGAGGGCAATTGTTTTGGTTTCCCACCGGTTTAAGTAATCGCTGTTTCTATTCAAATATGACTCAGATAAATATCTGTCTAGTTCGACCATCACTACAACCTTGGAAAAGGGAAAACCCACAGGACAGCTGGTAATATTTCATCCACAATCTCAAAGGAATGTAGTCTGTTTGTACTTTCAAGTACAACACAAGTTATGTCTTTCAAAGGCCAGAGGCCAGTTCCCATAAAAATAATTATAAATGATTATAAAACAGGAAGCATAAACACGTTCAGTCTCATAGGAAGTGCTATTTCAGTCATGACAGAATAGGACATGCGAAAATGTAGAAAGGTTGAACTATATTAACACAAAAATGTGTAGAGCCTTCCGAACTAAAGTATGAAACGATAATTTACCCAAGTTCTACAAAATGATGTCAGAACCAATTATGACATTTGAAATAGTACTGTGGCAGTACGAAAACAAAAAAGAAGTAGTAAATAAAGAATTCAAGCATTGGAGACGTGACTCCTAAGAATAATATCTGAATATACAGTCTCTGACAGGAGCATGTGTGCTGATATCAGAGAACAGAGAGTGAAAAAACTTGAATCAGGAGATTAAGGAATACACGAACTACTAAATGGACTACACGAAAAGAATGGAAAATGGCAGAATAAGTGAATTATTGATGAATTATTACCTGCTGGGCTTAAGGCCTTGAGGAAGATGGAGGAAATGGTGAAAGATTAATAATTACAACCAAGAGGATGTAACAGGCTAATTATTAATATATACAGATGAAAGGTAAAGACATCTCATAACTGTAAAATCTATATATAATGCATGTGTTTGTGTGTGTGTGTGTGTGTGTGTGTGTGTGTCTGTGTGTGTGTGTGCGTGTGTATGTGTGTGTGTGTGTTTGTGTGTGTGTGTGTGGGAGGGTGGGTGGGTGGGTTGGTTGGTGTGCATTGTCATATATGTAAAAAAAATAATGTGAATACATTCTCTTATTATGATAAATAGAAACACCCACCCCCATGAACCATGGACCTGGTCGTTGGTGGGGAGGCTTGTGTGTCTCAGTGATCAGATAGCCGTACCGTAGGTGCAGCCAAAATGGAGGGGTATCTGTTGAGAGGCCAGACAAACATGTGATTTCTGAAGAGGGGTAACAGCCTTTCCCGTAGTTGCATGATGGATGATTGACAGATCTGACATTGTAACGTTAACCAAAACGACCTTGCTGTGCTGGTACTGCAAACGTCTAAAAGCAAGGGGGAACTACAGCCGTAAATTTTCCCAAGGGCATGCTGCTTTACTGTATGGTTAAATGATGATGGCGTCGTCTTGGTTAAACTATTCCTGTGGTAAAATAGTCCCCCATTCATCTACATCTACGTGATTACTCTGCTATTCACAATAAAGTGCCTAGCAGAGAGTTCAATGAACCTTCTTCTAGCTGTCTCTCTACCGTTCCACTCTCGAACGGCACACGGGAAAAACGAGCACTTAAATTTTACTGTGCGAGAGCTGATTTCTCTTATTTTATCGTGATGATCATTTCTCCCTACGTAGGATGGTGCCAACAGAATGTTTTCGCAATCAGAGGAGAAAACTAGTGATTGAAATTCCATGAAAAGATCCCGTCGCAACGAAAAACACCTTTGCTTTAGTGATTGCCACTCCAATTCACGTATTATGTCTATGACACTATCTCCCCTATTTCGCTATAATACAAAACGAGCTGCCCTTCTTTGTACTTTTTCGATGTCATCCGTCAGTCCCACTTGATGCGGAACCCACATCGCACAGCAATACTCCAGAATAGGGCGGACAAGCTTAGTGTAAGCAGTCTCTTTAGTAGATCTGTTGCACCTTCTAAGTGTTCTGCCAATGAATCGCAGTCGTTTGTTAGCTCTACCCACAATATTATCTATGAGATCGTTCCAATTTAGGTTACTAGTAATTGTAATCCCTAAGTATTTAGTTGAATTTACAGCCTTCAGATTTGTGTGAGTTATCGCGTAATCGAAATTTAGCTGATTTCTTTTAGTACTCATGTGAATATTTTCACATTTTTCCTTATTCAGGGTCAATTGCCGACTTTTCGCATCATACAGCTGTCTTATCTAAATCATTTTGCAAATCGTTTTGATCATTTGATGACTTTACAAGACGGTAAATGACAGCATCATCTGCAAACAATCGAAAACGGCTACTCAGATTGTATCCATGTCGATAATATAGATCAAGAACAATAGAGGGTCTATAACACTTCCTTGGGGAACGCTGGATATTACTTATGTTTTACTCGATGACTTTCCGTCTGTTACTACGAACTGTGACCTTTCTGACAGGGTCTGCAGCTCGTAGTCGTACGGTAGCGTTCTCGCTTCCCGCGCCCGGGTTCCCGGGTTCGATTCCCGGCGGGGTCAGGGATTTTCTCTGCCTCGTGATGACTGGGCGTTGTGTGATGTCCTTAGGTTAGTTATGTTTAAGTAGTTCTAAGTTCTATGGGACTGATGACCATAGATGTTATGTCCCATAGTGCTCAGAGCCATTTGAACCATTTGAACTTTCTGACAGGAAATCACGAATCCAGTCGCACAACTCAGGCGATATTCCTTAGGCACGAAGTTTGGTTACAAGATGCTTGCGAGGTACGGTGTCGAAAGCCTTTTGGACATCTAAAAATATGGAATCAATTTGGCATCCCCTGTCGATAGCACGTGTTACTTCATGAGTATGAAGAGCTAGTTTTGTTCCACAAGAACGGTAATTTCTGAAACGGTGCTGACTATGTGTCAATAAATCGTTTTCTTCGAGGTACTTCATAATGTTCGAATATACTATACGTTCCAAAATCCTATTGCAAATCGACGTTAGTGATATAGGCTTGTAAGTCAGCGGATTACTCCTACTTCCCTTTTTGGGTTTTGGTGTGACTTGAGCAATTTTCCAAACTTTAGGTACCGATCTCTCTGTGAGCGAGTGGTTGTATATAATTGCTAAATATGTAGCTATTATTATCAGCATACTCTGAGATGAACCTGACTGGTATACAATCTGGACCGGAGGCCTTGCCGTTATTAAGTGATTTAGGCTGCCTCATTACTCCGAGGATATCTTCTTCTATGTTTCTCATCTTGGCAGTTGTTCTTGACTGGAATTCAGGAATATTTACTTCGTCTTCTTTGGTGAACGAGTTTCGGAAACCGTGTTTAAAACTCTGCTTTAGTGGCACTGTCATCAGTGACTTCACCGTTGGTATCGCGCATTGAAGGTATTGATTGCGTCTTGCCACTGGGGTGCTTTATGTATGACTAGAATCTCTTTGGGTTTTCTGCCAGATCTCGAGACAAAATTTCGTTGTGGATATTAATAAAAGCATCTCGGATTGAAGTACGCGCCATATTTAGAACTTCTGTAAAACTTTGCCAATCTTGGGGATTTTGCGTTCTTCTAAATTTGGCATGCTTTTTCGTTGCTTCTGCAACAACGATCTGACCCGTTTTGTGTACCATGGGGGACCAGTACCATCACTTATTAATTTATGTGGTATATATCTCTCAATTGCTGTAGATACTGTCTCTCTGAAAATATTCCACAACCTTTCTACACTTACATGATCAGATCGGAAGGAGTGAAGACTGTCTCTTAAAAGGCGTTAAGAGTATTTTTATCATATTTTTAAATAGATATACTTTATTTCTTTCTGATGGTTGTTGGTGTTACGGTATTCAGCCTAGCAGCAATTGTCTTGTGGTCGCTAATCCCTGTATTCGTCACAATACTCACTATTTGTCTTGAATTATTTGTTGCTAAAAGCTCAAGTATGCTTTCGCAAACATTTACGCTTCTAGTGGGTTCATGAACTAATTGTTTAAAATAATTCTCTGATAAAACATTCAGTATAATTTCGGATGACATTTTGTGCCTGCCGCCGGCTTTAAACGTATCATTTTTCCAGTATATCGAGGGTAAATTAAAGTCACCACCGACTATAATTGTATGAGCGGGGTAATAATTTGAAATGAGACTCAAGTTTTCTTTGAACTCTTCAGCAACTATATCTTCTGAGTCTGCGGGTCGGTAAAACGATCCAATTAATAGTTTAGTCCGATTGTCAGCTATAAACTCTACCAATACTATTTCACACGAACTATCTACTTCAATTTCTCTACAAGGCAAACTACCTCTGACAGCAATAAATACTCCACCACCAACTGTATTTAATCTATCCTTTCTGAACACTGTTAGATCGTTTGAAAAAATTTCGGCTGGACTTATTTCCTGCTTTAACCAGCTCTCTGAGCTTCAGTGCTTTCTATTAGGGCTTGGAGCGCTGGCTCTTTCCCAACACAGCTACGACAACTTACAACTACAATGCCTATCGTTTCTAAAACTACCTTACTGTGTTCTACCGGCCCACTTTTAGACGGACGTCCCTTCCCTGGTTCGGATCTCCAGGTGGGGACTACTCAGGACGACTTCGTTATCAGGAGAAAGATAACTGGCGTTCTACGGATCGGAGCGTGGAATGTCAGATCCCTTAATCGGGCAGGTAGATTAGAAAATTTAAAACCGAAAATGCATCGATTAAATTTAAACATAGTGGGAATTAGTGAAGATCGGTGGCAGGAGGAACAAGACTTCTCGTCAGGTGAATACAGTGTTATTAATAAAAAATCAAATGAGGGTAATGCAGGAGTAGTTTTAATAATGAATAACAAAATACGAGCGCGGATAAGCAACTACTAACAGCACAGTCATCGCATTATTATAGCCAAGACTGACACAAAGGCCACGCGTAACACAGTGGTACGACTTTATGATGAAGAGATTGAAGGAATTTATGATGCGATAAAGGAAATTATTGAGATAGGTAAGGGAGACGAAAATTTATTAGTCGTGGGGGACAGGAATTCGATAGCAGGAAAAGGAAGAGAACGAAATGCAGTAGGTGAATATGGACTGGTGGTAAGAAAGAAAGAGGAAGCCGCCTGGTAGAATTCTGCACAGAGCATAGCTTAATCATAGCTAACACTTGGTTTAAGAATGATGAAAGAAGGTTGTACATGTGGAAGAGGCCTGGAGACGCTAGAAATGTTTCAGATACATTATATAATGTTAAGACCGATTTCAGAACCAGATTTTAAATTGTGTTTCCAGAGGCAGATATGGACTCTGACGAGAATTTATTGATTATGAACTGTAAATTAAAACTGAAGAATAGGAATCCCAGGATATGGGAACTGGATAAACTGAAAAAAACCAGAGGTTGCAGAGAGTTTCAGAGAGAGCATTAGCGAACGATTCACAAGAACAGCGCAAAGAAATACAATAGGAGAAGAATGAGTAGCTTTGAGACATGAAATAGTGAAGGCAGCAGAGGATCAAGTTGATAAAAAGACGGCAGCCAGTAAAAATCCTCTGGGAACAGAAGAGATACTGAATTTAATAGATGAAAGGAGAAAATATAAAAATGCAGTAAATGAAGCAAGCGAAAAGGAGTACAAACATCTCAAAAACGGAATCGTCAGGAAGTGCAAAATAGCTAAGAAAGAAAGGCAAGAGGACAAATGTAAGGATTTAGAGGCATATATCACTAGGGGTAAGATGGATACTGCCTACAGGAAAATTAAAGAGACCTTCGGCGAAAAGAGAAGCACTTGTATGAATATCAAGAGCTCTGATGGAAACCCAATTCTAAGCCAAGAAGGGAAAGCACTAATGTGGAAGGAGTATATGGAGAGTCTATACAGGGACGATGTACTTGAGGGAAATATTATGGAAATGGAAGAGGAAGTAGATGAAGGTGAAATGGAAGACATAATATTGCGTGCAGGATTTTACGGAGCACTGAAAGACCTAAGTCGGAACAAGGCCCCAGGAGTACACAAAGTTCCATTAGAACTACTGATAGCCGTGGGATCGCCAGACATGACAAAACTCCACCATCTGGTGAGCAAGATGTACGAGACAGGCAGGCGAAATACCGTCATATTACGAGAATAATATAGCAATTTCTATCTCAAAGAAAGCAGGTTTTGACAGATGTGAAAATGACCTATCAGTTTAACTAGTCACAGCTGCAAAATACTAACACGAATTCTTTGCAGACGAATGGAAAAACTGGAAGAAGCTGACCTCAGGGAAGATCAGTTAGGATTCCATAGAAATGCTGGAACACGCTAGGCAATACTGACCCGACGACATATCTTAGGAGATAGATTCAGGAAAGGCAAACCTACGTTTCTATAATTCGTAGACCTAGAGCAAGCTTTTCACAATGTTGGCTGGAATACTTTTTTTTAAATTCTGATGGTAGCGGGGTAAAATACAGGGAGCGGAAGCCTGCTTATAACTAGTACAGAAACCAGATGGCAGTTATAAGAGACGAAGGGCGTGGAAGGAAAGCTGTGGTTGAGAATGGTGTGAGACTGGGTTGTAGCCTATCCCCGATGTTATTCAATCTGTGTATTAGCAAGCAGTAATGGAAACAAAAGAATAATTTGTAGTAAGAACTAATATCTATGGTGCAGAAATGAAAACATTGAGGTTTGCCAACGACATTGCAATTATGTCAGAGACAGCAAAGGACCTGGAAGAGTAGTGGAACAGAGTGGACAGTGTCTTGAAAGGAGGATATGAAATGAACACCAACAAAATCGAAACGAGGATAACGGAAGCAGTCGAATTAAATCAGATGGTGGTGAGAGAATTAGACTAGGAACTGAGGCACTTAAAGTGGTAGACGTGTTTTGCTATTTGACTAGCAAAATAACTGATGATGGTCCAAGAAGAGATGATAAAAAATGTAGACTGGTTACAGCTAGAAGTACGTTTCTGAAGAAGAGAAATTTGTTAATATCGAGTATACAGGGTGTTACAAAAAGGTACGGCCAAACTTTCCGGAAACATTCCTCACACACATATAAAGAAAAGATGTTATGTGGACATGTGTCCGGAAACTCTTAATTTCCGTGTTAGAACTCATTTTAGTTTCGTCAGTATGTACTGTACTTCCTCGATTCACCGCCACATGTGTGGGCTGACGAGAATCCGCACGCAATTGTGCAATCACGTCATCAACACAGACTTTCTGTGAACGTTTGGGCAGGCATTGTTGGTGATGTCTTGATTGGGCCCCATGTTCTTCCACCTACGCTCAATGGAGCACGTTATCATGATTTCATACGGGATACTCTACCTGTGCTGCTAGAATATGTGCCTTTACCAGTACGACACAACATGTGGTTCATGCACGATGGAGCTCCTGCACATTTCAGTCGAAGTGTTCGTACGCTTCTCAACAACAGATTCGGTGACCGATGGATTGGTAGAGGCGGACCAATTGCATGACCTCCACGTTCTCCTGACCTCAACCCTCTTGACTTCCATTTATGGGGGCATTCGAAAGCTCTTGTCTACGCAACCCCGGTACCAAATGTAGAGACTCTTAGTGCTCGTATTGTGGACGGCTGTGATACAATACGCCATTCTCCAGGGATGCATTAGCGCATCAGGGATTGCATGCGACGGAGGGTGGATGCATGTACCCTCGCTAACGGAGGACATTTTGAACATTTCCTGTAACAATGTGTTTGAAGTCACGCTGGTACGTTCTGCTGCTGTGTGATTCCATTCCATAACTAATGGGATTTGAAGAGAAGTAATTAAAAATGAGCTCTAACATGGAGAGTAAGCGTTTCCGGACACATGTCCACATAACATATTTTCTTTCTTTGTGTGTGAGGAATGTTTCCTGAAAGTTTGACCGTACCTTTTTGTAACACCCTGTGGATTTAAATCTTTCCTGAGTATTTATTTGGAGTGCAGCCATTTATGGAAGTGAAACGAGGACGATAAATAGTTTAGACATGAAGAAAGTAGAAGCTTTCGAAATGTTGTGCTACACAAGAATGCTGAAGATTAGACGGGTAGATCACATTACTAATGAGAAGGTACTGAATAGCATTTGGGAGAAGAGAAAACTGTGGCAGAACTTGACTAGAAGAAGGGATTGGTTGGTAGGACACATTCTGAGGCATTAAGGGATCAACAATTTAATGTTGGAGGGAAGCATGACGGGTAAAAATTGTAGAGCGAAACAAGACATGAATACACTAAGCAGATTCAGAAGGATGTAGGTTGCAGTAGTTACTCAGAGATGAAGAGTCTTGCACAGGACAGAGTAGCATCAAGCCAGTCTGTGGACGGAAGACCACACCAACAACAACAACAACAGCCAGTGAAGCCAAACTCATACGCAGAGGCACTGAGAAAGGAAGAGGACTGCAAGCCATATCAGTGGCTGAACCAAGAGCACGCAGATCAGACTGACTCCAGAGTTGGTTTGTAATCCACACTTTGTGACTGGCCAGCGGTTGGGATTGGCCGAAGTGTGGGATCGGCCAGTGATTGGGATCTATGCTGTGCGTGAGATCAGCTGGCGATTGGGATTGCTTGGCATGCAGGATCAGCTGGCGGTGGGGATCACACTTCATGTGGTATTGGCTGGTGGTCAGGAATGCATGAGAAATGGGATTGGCTGGCGATCGGGATCGCGCATCACGTGGGATCAGCTGCTGAGACTTAGGGAACTGTCGCTTTGTAATCCCATTTTTGCAAGTGATGACTGAAGACAGCTGGTTGTGTGACTCACATCATCATCAAGAATATATTCTGAGTGCAAAAGCATGTTAATACAATGTAAACATTCATTGGGCTTTTGAATTTTAGATTTTCTTTTCAAATCGGAAGATGAAATACAGGGGGCAAATGGTAACTATTGCTACATACCGCAGCAATGTAGATGAACTCGAGACGAATAATTTGATATATTCCACCTGTCATCTATCATGTTGGGAAACTACCTCAGTTTGGTTAAAAGACTCTCTGAGATGAGATGAATACACACCAAGTGATATTGTCATTATTCTCTCACTCTTTTCACGTAAATTATTAGTACTAGAGAAAAAAAAAGGAATAGGACCTTTCTTGTAGGAAAGTTGATGCAGTTTAATTTTGTACTGGGATACGTTTTCGCTAGAGGTTGCGTTTTTTGAATTATTAAAAAAAAGTTGTTTGACAAATGTATGTAGTTCACAGCCTTCCCACATACCGCTGTACAAAATGAGCGACTACGTGATTTACCTTCCACAATCGACGCTTCTTGGTGTTCACTGCTTCTGAAAGTAAGATGCTGTTTCGCCAGTAACGAGCTTCAGCCAACTGAATGTGTTAGCCGCATTCATCCTGGTGTTTTGTGGAGGCTCGCGTACTGACGAAACAGGCTCTTACATTCAGAAGGAAGATTAGAGAGGCAATGAAAATAGGTAAGCGTCCCGCCAATATGAACAGAAAAGAAGGATACCGAATTCCAACGCCTTGGATGCCAGTAATAACAGCGTTACTAAACGGCAGCTCACGTGAAGCAATACACCAAAAGCGCGCGGGAGATCGCAGCGGCCGCAAGTACATAAAGTACTGGCGCGCCGGAGCCGGCGCCAGAAAGCAGGAAAACAACGCCATGTCACAGCTGCCGCCTGGATTCCCATTTGCCGATTTCCACCCATCACATGCATTAATGCAAACAGCGATCAAAACGTAGGGTTTCCACCAATTAAAGGAAATTATAAAAACACCAATAAAGACTTCTAACACTCCTCCAGATCGTCCTTAATAGCATATCATTACATAACAGTCACGGCTGCAGGTA
Organism: Schistocerca cancellata; assembly: GCF_023864275.1. Lineage (NCBI taxonomy): Eukaryota > Metazoa > Arthropoda > Insecta > Orthoptera > Acrididae > Schistocerca > Schistocerca cancellata. Next base: position 311,468,149 of record NC_064628.1, on the reverse strand, counting down.
TGTAAGAAGCGAAACTTCCTCATTCAGCAGTAAACAAAAACTCTCTGAAGAGGTCACTTGCAAGAGGAACCGAAACGTCGTTAGTTCTACATGTTGACAATGCGGTCACAAAATCAGAAAAAAATATTGAATATGACAATGGTCGCGGAAGCATAATTTTACATAAGTCCATTTTACAATTTTAAAGTGCATGACAAAGTTGGTGGTGTAATAGCCCAGTCAATGCAGAAAAAATGACGAATATGGGAAATGGAATGAAGCGATCGTGTGGCATTGATGATCGAGAAGTCGTGCCCGAGGAAGTTCGGACGCCGGGTGCAAGTCTTATTTCACGTGTCACCAGAATGGGTGACTTGCGCGTCGGTCATGATGAGATGGTGATGAGAACAAGGCGACACCCTATCTACAGGCGGAGAAAATCTCTAGCCTCGAAGGGACTCCAACCAGGGCCTGCTGCATTGTAGGCAAGCACGTTACCACTCAGCTAAGCATGCGGAAGAATACGGGAAATAATTTGTCTCGTTGCACAGTATTGTACAGGGTAGGATGCAATGCCAACAACAATATGTTAGAAATAATGACTGTTGAGGGACGATTGTTGGGGTGGGGATGCATTTAAAAGCAACTTTTTAGCCTTTTCTTGAATAACATGAAAATTACGGTTTCTAGCGCAAAAGTATCCCAGTGCAAAATTAAACTAATTTACACAGTGAAAAACCAGTCGCACCCATTCAAATGCTTGCTAATTGAATTTCACCTATATGAATTTTCACAAAAGCTCATGAAACCAAAACTACGAATTGTGTTGCCCTTGTTAACACCAGAAACACAGAAGTCAACTAAGTAACTTTTTCAACAGAGATATCAACTAATTTTTTCCTGTAGCAGAACAACAGTAGTTCTCGATGACAGAAACACGGGTCTCATGTGTGAAAATGTCACCATGTTTCGCCAAAAGTGCTAGGACATGATAAACCGACATAGTTCAAATATATTCTAATGCCGTCCCTGCTGAAATCCTAAGCTATATCAGTTATTAAACATTTTATGGGAACATGCGTATGTATAGACCATACCACGTGCAGTGAATTGTGATGTCAAGAAGAAAAACGATTCAAACCAGTAAAACAGACCAGACATTTCGGCTTTGTATTTATGCACTGGAGCATACAAAAAAGAAAATAAGAGTCTGTGCGTGGCATATTGCAAGCAAAGAACGTAACAGGGGACGTTGGAAATCTGGGCAGAGAAGTAGACGAATGGAAAAAGTAAAACACGCACGTTGATTTGCGCTTTCTCGTACACATCTCTGTAACTCGCAAAGCTATTGGAAACTGTAAATAGCCTGCCGGTCATTAAAACTGCAACTTCAGCTTGACATAAAGTGAGTAAACGTCTGGATATGGAAATGACTAGCAGCTCAGCGCAGTCGCACAGTCCAGCAAGAGGAGCGCGATCTACATTTTGCGCATAACTTAAAATAACATACAATGTCTCTCTTTAAGCAATCGTACCTAAATATGGGTGATTTGTGGGAAGGTCGTGTTATGCCTCGTGAGAGAAGGAATTAATGTCTACCACCACGTGTTGGATTTCGAGATCCAGACTGAGAGTATCATTCTGCGATATTCTTACTTGCATTGTTCGGGATCGCTGGACTGCCACGTGAATACAGTATCGATGGGCTTAGGACGGCCATACTCAACGCCAGGCAGGATCTGAACAGCAACACGTTACTAGCGCCGAGAGGACACACATACTGAGTTTGCTGGGTCGTTAAAGTCATAAAGCTATTGACGTACCTTTATCGGGAAATGAACTATTTAGCAGCAAGGCCAGTACACACACGGACAGTGTGACTGTTTTTGGACGACTGTTGCTGCGTTACAGTATGACGTGGCAACAGAGAATGGCCCGCCGACAGTAGGGTGCACAACGAAAACACTTTAGACAGGAGCGGCACCTCGTCACCTGCTTAAACAAGTGTGTGCAACACTGCGATGAAGGTATATGTGTGTGAGTCCGTAACTAAGTGACGAGCATGTGGGACGACCATGTGGAGGACACGGATTCAATTCCGAGTACTGCCAGAGAATTTTTTCTTGGTGGGACGACTGTAAAGGAGTATACTCAGCCTCGTTGTGACAGCAGAGGAGCTACTTCAGTGAGAAATAGCGGCTCCTATATGTGGGAAACTGACGGTTATAGAAAGCTTGTTTCAATTCTAAATGCTGTAAAAAGTATAAGAAAACTGCTAGAAGCTGTAACATGTACATAAAAATAATTTTAACAAGATTTTCTTAGCTATGAAATCATCACGGGTTATCAGCCGAGTGGCGTCGTCTTCTAGTTGCAACGTTTCAATGGATTGCGTATCCATCATCTTCAGGCGAAGTGTCGGGATGTTGCCTGCCGCGCGCCTTTGTAGCCGCTGGACTGCCATCAGATTTCGGCTGGCGACCAATCACGTGCCAGCGGAATCGTACCGGGTGCTTGGCGCCACCGGTGGTTTGGGGTGGGAGGGGGGGGGGGGGCGGCACGAGAGTGCGGGCGTCGATTCCCGGTGTCTGTTCATATCAGCGCCGGCTGCGGTCCCCTTCAGATCGCAGCATTCTTGCCGAATTTTCCCCTATTGCCGGATCCCAAGCTGTCCTGGGATGGTAACCACTGTCTCGCTTAGTTAAATTTTCGTGCAGACTTATCTCTACCGCTTCTTTTATCACCGAATCACAAAATCCACTGACGCTGCGTAACTTCTTTATGCAGTCGCAAGATTTTTCTTATATTATAAAATGAAGCATATGGGTATCGTGTTACGCAATGTCATGTGTTCCAGTGGAACACCATGATTTAAATTTTCAGTTCATCACAGTTAATACATTCAAATATTGAGAAGAAAGTCAAATAACATTTAAACCGCCAAAGAGAGAACTGTGTAAAGACGTATGTTTCACATTGTAGACGATGCCTGAATCTGTGGTACAGCTTGTGGAACATCGTTACGGTATCGTACTATGACATTCTACCACTGTCAACAAGCACAGTCAGGCACATCTGTTAAATTTATCGTAATTACATGCATTTTGAAGGTATTGGACTTGGTTAATATTATCGCAAAGGATGAACGCGTGAAACTGAAGATATGTATTAACTTTGTTACAGGAATGGGGTTTGGGTTGGGGGTTGGGTTGTTCGGGGAAGGAGACCAGACAGCGAGGTCATCGGTCTCATCGGATTAGTGAAGGACGGGGAAGGAAGTCGGCCGTGCCCTTTGAAAGGAACCATCCCGGCATATACCTGGAGCGATTTAGGGAAATCACGGAAAACCTAAATCAGGATGACCGGACGCAGGATTGAACCGTCGTCCTCCCGAATGCGAGTCCAGTGTCTAACCACTGCGCCACCTCGCTCGGTACAGGAATGGATTAAGATATCCTGTTCGAAAGAGGAATTGAGGAATGTTGCTGGTCAAGTTGATGAACTGACATTTTTTGAGTAATTTAAGCCTACAAACAATATTCGGAAAAGGAATTGTAGCTGTCTGGTGGACTAATTCCCACTACAAAATGGATAACATAGCGAATTCAACTACGTACCCGCTACTTGCAATTGCGTTCAGATTTTATATATCGTGTTTCTCATTAACTGTATTCATTTTTCGCATGTATTAAGTTAATGATAAAACTCTGCCCTAAGTGTCTGTTACCCCAGAAAAGAATACGAAGAACCCCTACGGGAAGACCCATCGTTCGGAACGTTCTCCGCTTCGAAAGAATTTGCAAGTAGACGCTGAAAGATATCCCTGCTCCGTTGGCGTAATTCTGTAAAGATGGAAAATGGAAATTGTGGTGAGAGGACGCTGTCTCGTATGCGGCACTCAGTGCTTCACACAGGCACACGGTCGCGCACACACATAAACACGCGGACTCGCTGCCACGTATACGTATCGCCTCTCGGCCAGCGCTGTGTCATAGATTTCCCGGGGGACAGAGCGACTTCCCGGACTATTTGCGGGAGACCTTACCGCAAACAAAACGAACAGCGCTTGGAACGCGCGCAGTCTTTCCTTCCTCCGGCGTCCCTCTTACCCGGAGCAGCGCCGAGGCGCCGTGCTCGTATAGAGCCGACGCCGGGGCGGCGGGCAGGGTCTCGTCTCCCCGGCGCAAAGACCGTAGCCGCCCGGCGCTGCGCCTTTCAGCGACGGAACCGCTCCGCCCTTCCGTCTCTCACTGGCTCGTCCTGTCTCTGCAGCCCACCGGTTTCCAGCATCACTCAGTCTGAATACCTCAGTGGTCTTTGATTAAAGCTAAAAGCTATTGCTTCCCCCCCTGCTTCGCAGTCTCATCGAATTACTCCGACGTCCAAGATGCTGATTTTGTTTGAATTCAGACTCAGTCTGCCTGCGTCTTTTATGCGGGCGCAGTTTATTTCTGTGCGGGGACCGACCGTGGCAGAATGCAGTATGTAATACTCCACTGGGTGTCACAAAGGAAAGTTTACTTTAAAGTTCAGGAATTTACTTCTTGAAAGATAACGCCATTTAAATGCAACTCAGCGTGCCTACTGCACTCATTTAGACCATGCCCAAAATTTTGCATGACGGCTCGGATTGTAGACACAGAGATCGCTGCCATTTGGCTACTGATATTTGGCAACGGCCTTGGCGCAGTGGATACACCGGTTCCCATCAGGTCACCGAAGTTAAGCGCTGTCGGGCGTGGCGGCACTTGGATAGGTGACCAGTCAGGCCGCCATGCGCTGTTGCCATTTTTCGGGGTGCACTCGGCCTCGTGATGCCAACTGAGGAGCTACTCGACCGAATAGTAGCGGCTCCGGTCAAAGAAAACCGACATAACGACCTGGCGTGCGGTGACCTGACCACACGCCCCTCCTATCCACATCCTCATCTGAGGATGACAAGGCGGTCGGATGGTCCCGATGGGCCACTTGCGGCCTGAAGACGGAGTCCTGGCTACTGATATTTGCTTTCAGTTGCTCAAGAGATGTCGGATTATTGACAAACGCTTTACATCTGACACATCCTCACAAGAAAAAAATCCACGGGCCTCAAATTTCGACTGCGTGGGAGCCAGTTTATATTCGTCGCTCCTAGAGTACGATCTACCAGGAAAACCTTTCACGTACTTGCAGCATAGACGCATTGTATGTGCGTGCTGTGGCTCCATCTTACTGAAAACTTCTTCTTTAATAGAAAGAAAAACCAGTCCAAGTTGCAAATATTTTGTTTTTCATTCGATGACTAGTTTCGGGCCGAGACCCATTTTCAAATCAACCTACAGGGCGGTAAGCCAAATTTACATTCACGCATGATACACTATTACCAAATTCTTGCCGGCCGCGGTGGTCTAGCGGTTCTGGCGCTGCAGTCCGGAACCGCGGGACTGCTACGGTCGCAGGTTCGAATCCTGCCTCGGGCATGGGTGTGTGTGATGTCCTTAGGTTAGTTAGGTTTAAGTAGTTCTAAGTTATAGGGGACTTATGACCTAAGATGTTGAATCCCATAGTACTCAGAGCCATTTGAACCATTTGAACCAAATTCTTAAGCATATACCACACATACAGAACATATCGTTTTAAACGTACATAATAAAGTCTGAAATGTCATTTCCGAAGATGTCGAAAAAAGGGTGATGCACATTACAATGCATACATATAACTCGCAGTTCACTCCTTCACCTGTCGTAAGGAAGCACCGGGAAGGGGGCGCAATATCAGGTTATAGGAAACCTTTTTATTTATTAAAACGTTCTACAGTCATCAAGAATACAACAATCCACACAACAGCCGTACAAGTACTCTATCAAATAAATACTTTTTAAAATCTTTACCAAAAATAGTCAAATACTTAAAATCACTGACCAATAGTACACAGCATCGCCACAAACGGCATGTATTACGAAATCCCGAGGTTTTCTTACGACAGAGGAAGGAGTAAACTGCCCGTTACCTGTACGCATTACAATGTACATTACACATTTTTCGACGTGTTGCGAAATGCCATTTTCGACTTTGTTACGTAAGTTTAAAACGATATGCTCTGTATCTTTGACATGTGCTTAAGAACTTGATAATAACTATGTTGTGCATGAGTGTAAATTTAGTTTTCTGCCCTGTGAGTTGACTTGAAAATATGTCTAGGCCCGAAACTGATCATCGAATGAAAAATGAAATGTTTGCAACTTGAACTGGTTTTCCGTTGTACTGAGCAACAGAACTTGCTGCCGCAAGTTACTCCAGCGTGCTGAAAGTTCGTACACATCTTCTTTGATTATAATCAGAAATGTTTTGCAACTCAGGAACCAAAAAGTCATGTACCATCGTCACATAACCTTCCAATATCACTGTAACTGCACGGCCATTCTCGTCCTCGAAAAACTACGGGCCTGTTACTCCATGCGCCGATATCGCTACCCACACAATAACTTTTGGCGAATGAAGCGGTTTCTCATGCTTCTGTTTATTGTTAGGTGCACTGTAGTTGACGTGAACGTTCAGATAAAACTGAGACTCATCAGAAAACAAAATGTTGTTAAATGAAGGGCAATCAGTCACATCACAAACGAACTGCGGACTATGCCTCACATCTTGAGGCTTTAATTCTTTCACCAGTTGGAATTTTTAACTGTGCGGTGCAGTGATGATATATGCACATTTAAGGAATTTGCACGCTTACGAATGGAGAGGTTGGATTGCTACGAACAGAGCGATTTACTCTTTCCACGGATTCGTCCGCTCTTGATGACCCTGGTCACCCGTATTTCCGTATGGCCAGTGTTTAACGGGTCTCTTCAAACGTTTCGATCCATTTCCGGATAAGGGGAACACTTGGAGCACCATTTACATTGTGCAGACCTGCAGTCTACAATCACTACAAAATATCCTCCGTGCTACAGTCGCCGAATCAACGTGTTTGTGAAACTCGGGCACACACAATGCGTGGTCCGCTTCCGAGAGGCGCTGCATATAGACTGAATTCCTGAGGCCAAGCAAGCAACGACGTATTCCTCACTCTGCTCCGATGTGCTGCGCTTTCGCAGAGAGCTCTTGAAATATAAGCCTTCTTTCGAGACACCTTGGGTCGCGTATCATAATTGCAGTTTTTCCTCTAAAGGTGCACCGCCTTATCATGCCTTGAGCTAGAAAGTTTTCTATACCGGACTCTTTATTAGTAATCCTCACATAACAAATTCGATAATAATGCACATCACGTCAAGTCAACAAGTCAGCGAGCGCACGCATTTGCCTGCATTTGTACAGTGACCCTTAGAAATTAAAATTGTAGAGCCGCAACAAGTCACACGTAACTTTTTCTTCATTTTACATGTCTCAATCGACCAACGCGAGAATCTTCATAAATTACATGGCCGAGGGCCACTCGTTACAAAATTGGGCTGCGTGTGTTCTTGCTTTGACGCACACTAGGGCACCAAATGTCATCTATCACGTGGCCCGCTAAATCACGTGATCTTACTCCCACAAAGAATGTCAGAGTTTGTTTGGAGCAGTGGGTGACATGTAGGAATCAACACCACCGCAGTTGGGTAGCTTTGAGGAACAAATTACCAATGAGTTGCTGCATCTATACATGAAAAACATAAGGAAACTTGTTTACTCTCTTCCTCGCCGACCTGAGGTAGGTATCAAAGCTAAAGGTGGTGCTACATGGAATTAGAGTGGGAAAGGAGTGAAGGGGAGGGCCCACTTTGACCAATATGCTTAATATAAAACTGTTTAAACCAAACTATGTTGATATTCCTTTATAACTGGAATATAGGAATCCTCACGGCCCCTTACACGACTATTGAGCATTCAGCGTCTGGTGAACGTCCTTCACCAACAGAAGTAGGCACTCACTCGACTGGTTGGTTGGTTGATTTGGAGGAGGACACCAACAGCGAGGTCATCGGTTCCATCTGATTGCAAGGATGGGGAATGAATTCGGCCGTGCCGTTCAAAGAAACCATCCCGTCATTTGCCTGAAGCGATTTAGGGTAATTACGGAAAGCCTAAATCAGGATGGCCGGACGCGGTTTTGAACCGTCGTCCTCCCGAAAGCCAGTCCAGTGTGTTAACCATTGCACCACCTCTGTCTGTCACGCACCCGACAGAGGTAGACGAGCAGTAAAGTGAAGTGTGCAGCACAGCAGTACTTGACGTCAGGACTACGTCAGCGTACAAATACCTACAGTGAGACTGTAGCTTTGCTGTTGCCACCCTTCTTGAAGAGTGCCTCCTTTCTGGTTGTTTCCGCCGTCCCTACAGTTTCAACAATTACGCTAATAATATGCCGTTTTACGACATTGTGCACACAATTACTTGTCTCCTATTTCACTGCTAAGCCAATACCACTACGATTTGTCTTCGTAACTTTCGACTAAGCAGTTTCCGCAAAAGGGTTTGTTTTCTCAATCAGTTATATTACCGTGGTCCATGAGTCCTAAAGTTTAAATCATCATCCCAGAACAACCCTATTTTCTAAATGGTTACTATGGTTTCTGAAGAAAAAAAACAGTAGATGTTAACATAAGTAGTCTACACTTATGAGAGGTATCGTAAAACATAGATGGTGCTGCTTTTCGGGTACCAAACTACACTCCTGGAAATTGAAATAAGAACAACGTGAATTCATTGTCCCCGGAAGGGGAAACTTTATTGACACATTCCTGGGGTCAGATACATCACATGATCACACTGACAGAACCACAGGCACATAGACACAGGCAACAGAGCATGCACAATGTCGGCACTAGTACAGTGTATATCCACCTTTCGCAGCAATGCAGGCTGCTATTCTCCCATGGAGACGATCGTAGAGATGCTGGATGTAGTCCTGTGGAACGGCTTGCCATGCCATTTCCACCTGGCGCCTCAGTTGGACCAGCGTTTGTGCTGGACGTGCAGACCGCGTGAGACGACGCTTCATCCAGTCCCAAACATGCTCAATGGGGGACAGATCCGGAGATCATGCTGGCCAGGGTAGTTGACTTACACCTTCTAGAGCACGTTGGGTGGCACGGGATACATGCGGACGTGCATTGTCCTGTTGGAACAGCAAGTTCCCTTGCCGGTCTAGGAATGGTAGAACGATGGGTTCGATGACGGTTTGGATGTACCGTGCACTATTCAGTGTCCCCTCGACGATCACCAGTGGTGTACGGCCAGTGTAGGAGATCGCTCCCCACACCATGATGCCGGGTGTTGGCCCTGTGTGCCTCGGTCGTATGCAGTCCTGATTGTGGCGCTCACCTGCACGGCGCCAAACACGCATACGACCATCATTGGCACCAAGGCAGAAGCGACTCTCATCGCTGAAGACGACACGTCTCCATTCGTCCCTCCATTCACGCCTGTCGCGACACCACTGGAGGCGGGCTGCACGATGTTGGGACGTGAGCGGAAGACGGCCTAACGGTGTGCGGGACCGTAGCCCAGCTTCATGGAGACGGTTGCGAATGGTCCTCGCCGATACCCCAGGAGCAACAGTGTCCCTAATTTGCTGGGAAGTGGCGGTGCGGTCCCCTACGGCACTGCGTAGGATCCTACGGTCTTGGCGTGCATCCGTGCGTCGCTGCGGTCCGGTCCCAGGTCGACGGGCACGTGCACCTTCCGCCGACCACTGGCGACAACATCGATGTACTGTGGAGACCTCACGCCCCACGTGTTGAGCAATTCGGCGGTACGTCCACCCGGCCTCCCGCATGCCCACTATACGCCCTCGCTCAAAGTCCGTCAACTGCACATACGGTTCACGTCCACGCTGTCGCGGCATGCTACCAGTGTTGAAGACTGCGATGGTGCTCCGAATGCCACGGCAAACTGGCTGACACTGACGGCGGCGGTGCACAAATGCTGCGCAGCTAGCGCCATTCGACGGCCAACACCGCGGTTCCTGGTGTGTCCGCTGTGCCGTGCGTGTGATCATTGCTTGTACAGCCCTCTCGCAGTGTCCGGAGCAAGTATGGTGGGTCTGACACACCGGTGTCAATGTGTTCTTTTTTCCATTTCCAGGAGTGTAATTACGAACGCCATGAAAAGCTTTGACCATACACTCTGTCGTACAAAAATTTGTTAACAGAAAAAAGTAGAAGTGACAACTTCTTCCTATGAAAAAAAAAATTCAAAATGTGTAACACTACAATCTGTGTGAGTGTGTGTGTGTGTTTGTGTGTGTGAATGTGTCTGAGTGATTATTTAATTGTCAGCCTGTTAGCCATATTTTGTACTGAAAGTGTGAACTGTAATTGTAAAGCTGAGTCGTTCCACACCATAGTGAGGGTCACAATTACTATCCATTTAGATGCAGATACGCCCTAATACAAAAAAGGACACACAATGAAGGAATTATCTGAATTGGACGTAAATCGGTTGTCATGTTCACGTTCATAGAAATGATAACAATTTCAGAAAAAAATTATGATATATGGTAGAGGAAAAGCTTCACAAATTGAACAATTCAAACACGCGTTGGTCGAGGTCTGGCCCCTCGGCAAGCTGTTACTAGGTTTTGTACTGATTGACAGAATTTCTGGATGGTACACATCGGGCATGGCAAATTTTGTCCAAATGACGCGTTATATTGCCAAACTCCTGAAGCAGTTGGATGGCCCTGCAGTTAATGCTCCAAACGTGCACGTTTTGGGGGAGATTCGGCGGTTTTTCTGGACAAGGCAGGGTTTGCGATGCACGAAAGCACGCATTTTCTTGCTGGAATGTAATTTCAGGATAGCTTGCCATGAAAGGCAAGAGAACGGGGTGTAGAATAACCTCGACGTTGCATTGTGCTGTTATGTTGCCGTGTATGACAACCAAGGGGATCCTGAGATGGAAAGAAATGACACCCCAAGACAATCGCTAATTGTGGTCGGGTCATATGGCGTATGACAGTCAGGTTGGTACCTCACCACTGTCTGGGGCGTCTTCAGAATGTCTTCGGCCTGCAATCCCGTTGACTGAAGTACAATTCTCTTCAATGATGAGTCTGGCTACGAAGTGAACTGCCGATGACCGGCGAAAACCTGTTGGGAGACACGCAAGACTGCGGCGGTATACCAAACAGTCACCCGCCAGAAGTGATGGTCCAGGGTTCCTTTCCTTTTCATCGCAAGACCTATTTGCTCGTCTTCCACGACACCCTCACAGCGCAATGGTACGTTGACGATGTTCTACAACCTATTTTCTTGCCTTACAAGGCAAGCCATCCTAGCCTTACATTTCAGCAAATTAACGCCCATCCACACACACACAGTGAGATTTTCTGTTCCTTGTCCTCGTGCTTGCGAAATCCTACCCTGGTCAGCAATGTCGCGCGATGTCTTCCAAATTGAGAATCTACGGAGCATTATGGGCAGGGCTCTCAAATCAGCACGGGATTTTGCCCATTTAAGGCCCCAGTTCGACAAAATTAGGCACGATATTCCTCAGGAGGACATCCAACAATTCTGTAACTCAACGCCAAGCCGAATAACTACTTGCATAAGGGCCAGAGGCAGTTCAACGCGTAATTTATTTACTTCATTTGTGGAGCTCTTTCTCTGGAAGAAATTATTCAGTTTATCTGAAATAGTAATTATTTGTTTGTGTGTATGTGTATGTCTCTTCTACCGATTTCCGTCCTACTCGGATAATTGCTTCGTGGTGCGTCGGTATTTTTCCCCTTAGAGCTTAACGAAACTGAACACCAAACTGCGAACGCGGCATTGGACTTGTGTGACATTCTTGTTGACATTTTTAACTCTGCATCAGACTTCCGTTGGACATACGAAGAATAACTTCTTGAACATACATACCAAGGACCTCAGTACGTCGTCGGGCACGTTGCTGGAGCTGTTGCAGAGCGCGTAGACGGCGGAGTGTGAGAAGATGACGGGCGCCTGGCTCGCTTCCAGCGCGTCCTTCATGGTGGCGACGCTCGCGTGCGACAGGTCCACCATCATGCCCAGGCGGTTCATCTCGCGCACCACCTTCTGCAACACAGCAACGTCACAACGTGCTTCTGATTCGTCAGTGGGCAGTTATTACTAGACAGAAACAAGGAACACATGTAGTCTACGTATTAAGTAATACTCATTTGTTTTGTTGAACGATTAATATTACGAGCGGATGTCATCGTTTCAGCTTAACTACGGGCAGTCTCAACATGACGACTTGATATGTGTCATTGCAGATTTACACTCCTGGAAATGGAAAAAAGAACACATTGACACCGGTGTGTCAGACCCACCATACTTGCTCCGGACACTGCGAGAGGGCTGTACAAGCAATGATCACACGCACGGCACAGCGGACACACCAGGAACCGCGGTGTTGGCCGTCGAATGGCGCTAGCTGCGCAGCATTTGTGCACCGCCGCCGTCAGTGTCAGCCAGTTTGCCGTGGCATACGGAGCTCCATCGCAGTCTTTAACACTGGTAGCATGCCGCGACAGCGTGGACGTGAACCGTATGTGCAGTTGACGGACTTTGAGCGAGGGCGTATAGTGGGCATGCGGGAGGCCGGGTGGACGTACCGCCGAATTGCTCAACACGTGGGGCGTGAGGTCTCCACAGTACATCGATGTTGTCGCCAGTGGTCGGCGGAAGGTGCACGTGCCCGTCGACCTGGGACCGGACCGCAGCGACGCACGGATGCACGCCAAGACCGTAGGATCCTACGCAGTGCCGTAGGGGACCGCACCGCCACTTCCCCGCAAATTAGGGACACTGTTGCTCCTGGGGTATCGGCGAGGACCATTCGCAACCGTCTCCATGAAGCTGGGCTACGGTCCCGCACACCGTTAGGCCGTCTTCCGCTCACGCCCCAACATCGTGCAGCCCGCCTCCAGTGGTGTCGCGACAGGCGTGAATGGAGGGACGAATGGAGACGTGTCGTCTTCAGCGATGAGAGTCGCTTCTGCCTTGGTGCCAATGATGGTCGTATGCGTGTTTGGCGCCGTGCAGGTGAGCGCCACAATCAGGACTGCATACGACCGAGGCACACAGGGCCAACACCCGGCATCATGGTGTGGGGAGCGATCTCCTACACTGGCCGTACACCACTGGTGATCGTCGAGGGGACACTGAATAGTGCACGGTACATCCAAACCGTCATCGAACCCATCGTTCTACCATTCCTAGACCGGCAAGGGAACTTGCTGTTCCAACAGGACAATGCACGTCCGCATGTATCCCGTGCCACCCAACGTGCTCTAGAAGGTGTAAGTCAACTACCCTGGCCAGCAAGATCTCCGGATCTGTCCCCCATTGAGCATGTTTGGGACTGGATGAAGCGTTGTCTCACGCGGTCTGCACGTCCAGCACGAACGCTGGTCCAACTTAGGCGCCAGGTGGAAATGGCATGGCAAGCCGTTCCACAGGACTACATCCAGCATCTCTACGATCGTCTCCATGGGAGAATAGCAGCCTGCATTGCTGCGAAAGGTGGATATACACTATACTAGTGCCGACATTGTGCATGCTCTGTTGCCTGTGTCTATGTGCCTGTGGTTCTGTCAGTGTGATCATGTGATGTATCTGACCCCAGGAATGTGTCAATAAAGTTTCCCCTTCCTGGGACAATGAATTCACGGTGTTCTTAATCCAATTTCCAGGAGTGTATAATACGGAGTTACTGTCCCTCCAAGCCTACCCAATTTACCGTGTTGTCTAAGGAACTACATTCCGGGCGGGAAGGCGTGTCGATCCCCGGCACGAATCCGCCTGGCGGTTTAGTGTCGAGGTTCGGTGTGCCGGCATGTGGATGGTTTTTAAGGCGCTTTTCCATCTGCCTCGGCGAATGCGGGCTGGTTCCCCTTATTCCGCCTCAGTTACACTATGTCGGCGATTACTGCGCAAACACTTTCTCCACGTACGGGTACACCATAATTACTCTACCACGGAGACATTGGGGTTACACTCGGCTGGTGTGAGACGTTCCCGGCGGGCGGGGGGAAGGGCACTGGGACCGAACCGCCCACTAACCCTGGGTTCGGTGTGGGGTGGCAGTGGGCTGAGTGTACTGCTGTAGCCTGTTGTGGGGTTGTCAACCACTGAGGGCAATGGCGACGACGAAGTCTGTCTGTCGCTACTAGGTCCCCAGTTCCAGTCATTCCGTTACTAAACTGGGAGAGAACGAGTTTCCGTAGCACATTGGCTGGAGCGGCCGAGACGTGCAGGCTGCCTTCGAAAGCCCAGCTCAATAGTTCATAAGATCTGATTTGTTATTTCATTGGTATGAGAGGCGTTCAGTAAGTAATAGAACACATTTTTTCTCGGCCAGTTACGGTTGAAAACATGCTGAATTCTGTGTGGGATACAGTGGAGTATTCCCGCTTGACCTCCTACAGTTTTATAAAATTCCGATAGCTGGCGGTGCTATACGTAACGTTCCAATGGCGTCGGAAATGAAGGTGCTTTCCAAGCAGAGAACACTCATTGAGATTCATTTGGCGGAAAACCAGAGCAATATTCTTCATAGACGTCAGCAGATTTTCTACGGAGACCCGGCGGTGAACAAAAGCACGGTAAATAGTAGGGAGAGGCGTTTGTTATCATAGCAACAAGGTCGCGCCAACTTGTCCGAATTTTTTCGCGTGCCGTCCGGCCGCATATCGCTGTGTCTCCTGCAATGCTGGAACGTGCGGACACTCTCATTCAAGGTGATCTATGGATCACAATCACACACGTCATGTACAACTGGATGTCTGTGTTAGTAGTGCTGACATACTCGTCCATGAGTTGGCATACACATAGGTGTATGTCTGCTGGGTTCCTCGGAACCTAGCAGATTACCATAAAGAGTAGCGAAGGGCCATCTGTGCGGAATTGTTGGCGCGTTACGAGGCTATTCGTCACCATTATTTTCCAACGACGTCACAGGTGATGATATGTGAGTTTATCACTTCGAGCCGGAAACAAAACGACAGTCCTTGGAATGGCACCACACCACCTCTCCTCCGAATAAAAATTTCAGACCCGCACCCTAAGCAGACAAATGTAATGATGATAGTGTTCTAGGACCCTGAAGGAGTTGTTCTTTTAGATGTCGTCTGTCGGGTGCAACGCCAAAATCGGGTGTGTATCGCGCCACCCTCAGGAAACTGAAGAAGTGATTTCAGTGTGTTTCGCGCCACGAAAATGCAAACGAATTCAACCTTCTCCACGACAACGCAAGGCCTCACACAAGTCTACGCATCCGAGAAGAGCTCACAAAACTTCATTGGACTCTTCTCCCTTATCCATGCTACAGACCGTATCTCGCACCTTCCGACTTCCTCTGTTTGGCCAAATGAAGGATCACTCCGAGGAAAGCAGTACGTGGATGAAAGGGACGTTATTGATGGAGCAAAACGTTGGCTCCGACGTCGACCAGTACAGTCGTACTCTGCGGGCATACGGAACCTCCCACTAAGTTGGCGTAAGGCTATCGCTTTGACCGTAAATTATATTTCGAAAATAGCCAAGAGTACAATGAATGATATGGTGTATTAAAATCCTGAATAAAACCAACCTGACTTCAGAAACAAGTACTGCATTACGTCCTGAACGCCCCGCGTAATAGGTCAGTATCGCTATTATTTCCAAATTTCCGTATTTCTAACCGTATTCGATAAAATAGTTCACGCCTTCGATGTAATTTCATCAGCATATATCAAGACTTCTTTGTGGATTGCGATGTTTTTGAGTTAGCTGTGGTCAATTCACCTAAGATGACTGATAACAAGACAAAGTTGAGTGATCCAGGGCTTCCATATCTAGCTAATATGAACGAATCACAATGGGATAATTTTACGGACGACTTCTCAGATGGCATAATGTCTACGAACGACCTTCAGGAGGACTCACACTACAGTGATTGCAGTCGTCAGATAGAAGGCACTACAAACAACACTGATGCGTGGAAGTTAATCGAGGTACAGTGTTGTTTCTGCTCAACGAGTAGCTGCGCTTGAAGCAGTCTCGTAAAATTCTGTCATCAGTTCACTTGTTAATTAGTTGCTTTCTTTTGGTTTGTTCCATACATTAATAGTGGGACAAATTATGTATGTTCGGGACAAAAAACTTATGAACGTTGTAGGAGGGCATCAGCTTTTCTCTCGAGATTTTATTGAATTTAATTTTTCTGGAACCGTTGTAGCACATGTAATGTTACTTTTTATAATCTCCGCATTGGCATGTACTGGATCTCATTGTAATACAATTGCAGTCTCAACAAAATTAAACCAATTGTGCACCATTTCCATAGCTTCACGAGTTATAAATACGTCCTGGAGAGGAATCACTGCACTGACAGGTCTATAGTATTGTGGTGTGAACATCTCTTTACCAGACAGCCGCTGAAACTCGAAAATGTTGTGAATCTTTAAAAAATCTGAGAATATATAGTTACGATTCTCAAAATAAAAATCAACTGCAGCATGCCAGAAGAAAATTCATGCATCTGGAGTTGTTTTAAACCTGCTTGAAGAAAAGGTATATGTTTTACTATTACAAGTTTTATAATTGTGACGCCTTGTTAAAATTATTTATAAAGCCTACTTGACTGGAACACTTCGCAGTAACTGAGAGCATAAACCAAAAGCAAGAGCTGCTATGAAATTGAAGAGAGGCAGGTAGCTTGTAAGAAATTTCCTGTGCTGTTGTTTACAAGTGAAATGAAATAAAGAGAGTCCCTTCAGTTCCTAATATGTACCTTGCTGAAATGGTCGAAACTCGTAATCGGAATCTACTATGTTTCTTTGTAGTCAGAGACTACACGGTAATTTCATTCGTGTGTGTATTTCTACATCTATAATATTTCCATGTGTTGCACGCTGTTTCGGAAAATGTGTTTCTCTGTCATTTACAGGATTCTAAGTGAAAAATTATTCATTTAGGCAGGTGTGTACCACGTTTATTAGTTCTCGAAGAGTAACATGCACTAGTTATAATATTTTACATATTTATCTGTACACACATGAATTTTATGGAGGTGGAACGCTCATTTAATCGAAGTGTTCGAGCGAGTCCACATTCTCCTGAGTACACAACTCAGTGCGTCATCTGCACGACAAGCTGGTGTTACGCAGCGACATATTACTCTATACACTGTGGTCACGGTGGTATAAACACGATTCCTTAAGTACCGAACAAGAAGGAATCCACTGGTGCTGGTGCCTTGGGAGCCATTCTTGAGGATCGCTGAGTTCTAACGATCTTCCAGATAACCTGTTGAAGTCTTGCACAACATAATGTGCAGAACAGCTTGGGTGACCGTAGTGCTGCATCCACGGCAGATCCCTAATGTCTAGATTGACATTTTCAAGGAGGCCAATAAAAGAGTCGACGATAAAGGCTTGGTACAATTCACCTGTGAGAGTATCCGCATAGTAGTACGGACTGACGATTTCATCTCCTACAATTGCACACAAATCTGTAATGGACTATCAATTTTGAAAGTCGACATTAGGCACCCATCTAGTATTTTCTGGGGCCCATTGCTGAATATTATGAAGGTTCACTGTGCCATAGTTTGTGGATGTCCGAGTGAAACTACTTGTTTTCAGATTGAAATCGTTCCCCTTCAGCTCCTGTTTCCGCGGTAGGTGGTACGGGGGAAACTTGCGACAGAATGCTACTCACCACATAGATGCATACCTACACCTGCATCTACGTGGTTACTCTGTTATTTACAATAAAGTGCCTGGCAGAGGGTTCAATGAACCTCCTTCAAGCTGTGTGTATACCGTTCCACTCTCGAATGGCGTGCGGGAAAAACGAGCACTTACATTTTTCTGTGGGGGCCCTGATTTCTCTTATTTTATCGTCATAATCATTCCTCCCTATGTAGGTGGGTGCCAAAAGAATGTTTTCGCAATCGGAGTGGAAAACTGGTGATTGAAATTTCATGAGAAGGTCCCGTCGCAACGAAAAACGCCTTTATTTTAATGATTGCGACTCCAATTTACGTATCATGCCTGTGGCACTATCTCCCCTATTTCACTATAATACAAAACGAGGGGCCTTTCTTTAAACATTTTCGATATCATCCATCAGTCCCACCTGATGCGGATCCCACAATGCATAGCAATACTCCAGAATAGAGTGGACAAGCGTGGTGTAAGTAGACTCTTCAGTAGACCTGTTGCACATTCTAAGTGTTCAGCCAAAGAATAGCAGTCTCTGGTTTGCTCTACCCACAACTTTATCTATGTGGTCGTACCAATTTAGGTTATTTATAATTGTAATCCCTTTGTATTTAGTTGAATTTACAGCTTTAAGATTTGTTCGACTTATCGCGTAAGCAAAATTTAGCGGATCTCTTTAGGTGCTTATTTGAATAACTTCACACTTTTCTTTATTCAGGACAACTGCCACTTTTCGTGCCATCAGATATCTTATCTACATCCTTTTGCAATTCGTTTGGGTCATCTGATGACTTTACAAGACGGTAAGTGACAGAATCATATGCAAACAATCTAATAGGGCTACTCAGATTGTCTCCTATATCGTTAATATAGATCAGGGAGAATAGAGGGCCTATAACACTTCCTTTGGGGACGCCGGATATTACTTCTATTTTACTCGATGACTTTCCGTCTATTACTACGAACTGTGACCTTTCTCACAGGATATCACGAATCCAGTCGCAAAACTGAGGCGCTATTCCATAGGCACGCAGTTTGGTTGGAAGACGCTTGTGTGGAACAGTGTCGAAAGCCTTCAGGAAATCTAAAAATAAGGAATCGATTTGACATCCCTTGTCGATAGCACTCATTACTTCATGAGTATAAAGAGCTAGTTGTGTTTCACAAGAAAGATGTTTTCTGAATCCGTGCTGACTATGTGTCAATAAATCGTTTTCTTCGAGGTAATTCATAATGTTTGAACACAGTATATGTTCCAAAACTTAACTGTATATCGACGTTAGTGAGATATGCCTCTTATGCAGTGGATTACTCCTATTTCCAATTCTGGGTATTGATGTGACTTGAGCAATTATCCAGTCTTTAGTTACGGAACTTTCTGTGAGCGAGCGGTTGTATATAACTGCTAAATATGTAGCTATTGTATCAGCATACCCTGAAAGGAACCTGACTGGTATACAATCTGGACCGGAGGCCCTGCCATTATTAAGTGATTTAAAATCCTTTGCTACACAGAGGGCATCTACTTCTGCGATTCTTATCTTCGCAGCTGTTCTTGATTAATTCCAGTGAAGGCAACAACTGATATGATGATCGCGGTATGCGGTAGCTAAGGCAAACACTTCCATATCCCTGCATCCTGCTGGTCGTCTGTTACCGCCGTGTCTTCTCAAACTGTACGTAAAAACGTTATGGAGAACGGAGCTCTTCCAGCAGCCTTGCATACTTCATTCTGATTGTCTCTTATTTCGCCGAGAAGCAGCAACATGTCAAAGAACGCGTTAGATGTGTATTTCGAGTTTATCGACTTCAAAGTCTGTGGAAGAACGAAACTTGTTTCTTTAAACTGTACATTTTCACCTGCCTTGTACACGGCAGTGTAAGGAAACATTCTTCCACCTAAGCTACCATGACTCCAAACTGTGCATCGAGGAAGCTTATGGCTCCGTTACGCCACCAACTTTACATCACGTCCATACTTTGTTTAGGGGGCACATTGAGTTGTGCATTGAGAAAATTGGGCACTCGTTTGAGCACCTGATATAAATTAAAGTTATGATACTAGGACATCCATCGCTAGGACATCTATCTCAACACAATGAGTTACGTACAACATGTAGCATCTACCCTTAAACTTTAAACGATTCAAGCTCCGTAAGTATAATTGATACAAATTTGATTAACTTCTCACGGTTGGGATTCACAGTCATATAATATTTCTAAAAGACATCATAGTCGCCGTTGACTGTTTAAAATATTTATTGTACTACTGCAAATTCGGGCTTATGGCCATTTTCAAGTAACACTGCAAAGTCGCCTAAACACAAAAATACATAATTCAGCAAACATGTCGTTAAGAAAGTAGCTCAATTATAACAATTGGAGATAAATGTACATTACTTACATTCTATTAGAATATATATACTGACATGAGTACATGTCGTCAAAATGCAGCCTTTTGACTGTGAGAGTCCCACAAGATCCGACGAGTACGACACTTATTACATCGTAATATGTTTTCAGTATATACTGAACTGCTGATGTTATCGGCACTATAAATATCCTGCCACTCTTGTTCCTTGACAAGGTTTAAAAAACTTTCTCTTGCTGTTGGATTAACTTTCCAACATTGTTTGTATTTAAATATAATATTGGTTTGAGTACAAAAGCCTTTTAGTGTTAAAATTTCGTGCATCATGGTCTGAAAGGCCATTCACGCTTTTACTAACAGAATGCCCAATTAGTAATGAAGACTGAATAAATATATTGTCTATGGCTGTGCTACTGTTCCCCTGCATCCAAGTTCGAAAAAACGCAGTCTGCATTAGATCATATGAATTTAGGAGATCTACAAACATCCTTTTCCTTGAACCATCATATACAAAATTGATATTGAAGTCACCACATATAACTAATTTCTGGTACTTCCTACAAAGTGAATCAAGAACCCTCTCTAGCTTGAGCAGAAATGCTCTGAAGTCGGAGTTAAGGGACCTATAAACAACAACAATTTGAAGTTTAGTTTCACTAAATTCAATTGTCCCTGCACTACATTCAAATATCTGTTCAGTGCTGTGTCGTGATACGTCTATGGCCCAATGGAATACTGTTTCTTACGTACATAAACGCTCCCCCACGCCGCAAAGAACTCTTTGAGAAACAGCCAGCTAATCTGTATCCCGGTAAAGGATGCCTCTGAATTGTCAAACTATTTAAGTGGTACTCTGATACACCAGTAATTTCAGAGTTAACATCTATAAGCAGTTCACTAACTTTATCTCTAACACCTCTTATATTCTGATGAAATATGCTAATTCCTTCTCGACTTGGAAATTTTACATCCCCGGAAGGTGGGCCCTTAGTTAGAGGGACTTCCTTTAAGCAGGTATATCTATAAGCTAACTTCAGTCTAAAACAGGTGTAGCTCTAACACCGGCTACTACAGGAATTCTTCCATGAGTGACCCACCACCACCACCACCACCACCCAATACACTGTCACCTATAAGCTTAGCCAGCCTCTCTTTCCCATACCTATTGAGGTGCAGGCAATGCCTAGTGAAACCCGATCTGCTAATAGACCCAACTGGCACCACTGAGATTTGACCCATGCCTTCTGCCATCAGCGTACTCCCCAGCCCCACGTTAACGTGCCTAACAGCCGCATTAAGGTGAGGGCGATCATGACGCTGAAACATTTACACGAAATACACATTAGTGCCACCAGTCTGAGTAGCTATCTTTACCAGGTCACCACCTACAGCATATTCTCCGTCGCTATCAAGATTGTTCCCTGCTCCACCCACTACCCATACTTGATGCTCCTTCGTAAAATTCCTACGTAACTCCCCTATGCTGCCAGTCACGTGAGCCAACCCTCACTGCACCCTATCCATTCTTAGATATGGCCTTACGTGGGTATATAGGGTGCTGTTATTGAGCACCCGATGTAAACCAAAAAAGAGGCCATTCACAACAGTTTTGACATTTCGGTTTAGAATACACTCTGTATGACGACAAATTCGTTTCCTGCTAATTAAAGAGCTATTGTAAAGACATATGAAGCTTCAAGTTAATCGGGACAGACGTCACATGCAATTAGGTTTCAACGATAACTACTATTTCACAGAGCGCTAAAGAAAAGCAACAAATTCGTTATAAAGTTTTGGCAAGCTAGGTCTGAATGACGTCTGCCGTAACCTGTGTGGGACTCACAATTGTCACATTTGATAAACATACGTCTAGAGCCTCGTATTTTTTCGTTAGCCATTCTTGCTTTGCCATTCAGCACTTCCTGTAAGTTGTGTAAATTTCTGTTTTTTAGATATCTTTATTGCCTTTTGCTTGCTTCATTTTCTATCTCTTCTGCATTTTCTCTTTTGTCAATTAAATTTAGTTGATGTTCTACAAAAAGGATAGAAGGCCTGTAATTTGTTGGCAAACGTTATCATTACGTCCTGCTGCCAGAGATGATGTCAGCTTCTAAACAGGTGGCGCCACTGCTCTTGTACGTACGTAAACAACACGCTGAATTCCTTTGAATCTTCCCAGTAACGTGAGTTAGTTTTCACGCACCGCCAATATTATAGCCGCCGCTCAGGTTAAGACTGTTATCGTACATCCGAATGTCTACAGCTCCTTTAGAAACAGAATCCGAAGTTATAAAGGTGCGGAACAAGGTTTTCGTTCCAAGAAATGCTTTTCGGTTTTTCTCAGTGAAGCTGAATTCAGCGACTGCAGATATCCAACGTGCAGTTCCTTTTAACGGTCCACTGCTCTTCACAGTGGTAGTACTAAGAATGGATGGAGTGTCCGTTGTAGTTGGTTCAACACTGTCGAAGAATTATAAATCTCAGGGACTCTGAAACTAAAATTTATCACGATCGGGAACAGCGTCTTCTTTATCTACTTTTGTGGTTTAGAATTAGTATTAGGACTCGTCTTCGTAAGGCCCTGTAGATTTTACTACATATAGCACAGCTGAATGACAGCATCGCAGTATGTGAAACATCACGCTATTGTTCAATACTTTCCTCTTTCGTTTTCTGAGGACTGAACTTTATATTTGCAAAACGAGTTCAGAAAGAATGACTATGGGCGCATTATATATAATAGGCGCTATGTTTTCGACTTGCTTCCTATCTGCCAATAGTCTTGCGCCCTGCTGTGTGCAATCAACGGTTCCTGTTTGGCTAACGTCTGCTGCTTACAAATGCCGCAGAAACATATGCATTGCATTTAAAAGTGGAAGAAAATATTCAGTTACCTCACATTTCCTCGAATTAAAGCTTATGTAGTCGGTGGTCCCCTGTTTGTGGTTGGGTGTGTGTGTGGGGGGGGGGGGGGGGGGAGTATTAAGAAAGAAATGGTTGAAATGGCTCCCAGCACTATGGGACTTAACATCTGAGGTCATCAGTCCCCTAGAGTTAGAGCTACTTAAACCTTGCTAACCTACGGACATCACACACATCCATGCCCGAGACAGGATTCGAACCTGTGACCGAAGCAGCAGCGCGGTTCCGGACTGAAACGCCTAGAACCGCACGGCCACATTGGCCGGCGGAGTATTAAGAACTTTATTTTTGTGGTAGCCAATGTATAACTCAGTGGTCCTGAAATATACATTATTTAAATCAGGGACATTACAGTGCATTGGTATTAAGTTCTTGACTACAACGTGGCCCGGAGACAACATCTGGATGGCTTCATACGAGGAAGAATCATCTGGAATCTGAATGAATGACAAAGTGTGACGAAAGTAACACAGGAGTTTGGTGTTGCTCACATCATTGCTTAAAGTGTATTGGGAACATTTAGAGCCACAGTCATAGCTGCACGTAGGAGAGGAGGTAACCGACCACTGCCAGCAACAGCAGCAATTAAGCGCTACAGTGTACATCAGGCATAAAGGGACCTACGACAAACAGCTGGTGCAGGCATTTGCAGTCATTCAATAGTACTGCGAAGCATACAGCCTCATGCTCCACAGTGGCAGGGTGACCGGATGGGCGTGATCTCTTTGTCCGACGACTAGTATGTTGTGTTTCGTTTCTCCCACACACCGGGGCACCGGACGCGATGGTATCAAAAGCTTAGGTCGCGGATTCGTCTCGGATGACAGCTGCTTCAGCCTGACTAGTTATCCTGGACGTACCCTCATACTGTCGTATTACGAGAAGCAAGAACACTTAGTTCACCCATGCAACATTGTGGAACATGATGGTTTTTATTTGCGGGGGGGGGGGGGGGGGGTGCAGGTTTTATGGTGTGGGGAGTCACAAATTACTGAACACGTTACAACCACTGGTCAACGTTACTGTGTTATTATACTCCTTCATGTGCGTTCTTTCAGGGATGCATTTAAAGCTGACTTCATTTTTATGGATGACAATGCGCAATCGCATCGAACAGAGGAGATGGATGAGCTCCTGTAACGAGCGGATATTCGGCGAATGGACTGGCCTGCCTATCACTTGACCCAAATTCCATGGCGTAAATGTGAGATGCGTTGGCGGAATGTATTGTAAGATGTTCCACATGCATCAGTGTCCTCGCGTAGTTTTTACTAGCGCTGGTGGAGTAATGGAACGCCGCACCGCAAGACCTCCTTGCCGACTAGTGGCACACAATGCCGTTGGTAGTGGTCATCTACGATATTAAGAACCATATCCCGCCTTTCGTAATGTCCAGGAAACCATATTAAATCACGAATTTCAGAGTGTATTGTCTTTGCACAAAAGTGTCATTTCTGTTCGTCTCTTTCTGTTCGTTTCATTGGGTATATCTTTCAGCTACCTTCTCTACTATACTGTAGCAGTTCTTTCTATGTATGGTTCAAGTTTCATCGAGCTACGTTACGTGATAGTGAAACATCACGTGAAAGTCAATTTCATCCTTAAGTATTGCACACTAGTGTACGTTCCTACACAAAAGTTTTTGCTCTTCGTGCTTTGTTTGATTTTCCGCCTGATTACCTCCGACACATCTCTAATTCATCCACAGAAAATTTATTTAGAACTATATCTATTTTGTCATTGCCCATTTTAATTTAACGAGGACTGAGCTTTAATGCAGCTTCTTACTCAATGCTGGGGACACGCTATGGCCGAACATTGGTGATGTATTGGTTTTTATAGATACGAACATGTACTACATTATTATGTCGTATCATGTATGGGAAGAAAAACTAATGATGTGGTTGGTATTTAATATACAATTTTGGCACTAAGTCTCATTAACGACAGTTCTCAAAATCCATTTCACATTAAATAAGTTACCTCATCTTCATATCGCGCTTGTTATTTTTACACTTATTGCTTACTGGCAAGAATGTTACAATAGCTACCTGGTGATTCAGGCAATAGCCTTTGACTTCACATAATTCCACCAGTTTGTGGACTCATTGATCACTGAAAACAATAATCACGAGAATGTGACAACAGCTACCTGGTGATTCAGGCGATAGCAGTTGACGTCACATGGGAAATTTCGGGATAGTCATTCATTCCTACTTAATGATAAATGTTTGACAGTTGCGTGGAATAGTAATCTCTTAAAAGGAAGCATTGCGCCTTGTAAATCTCTAAAGTTTAACGAAAATTACTTCGCTAATATCGTGTTGTTACACATCTGGAGATTTTGACAGCCTTTCCGCTGGGTGACATAGATGAATAACATTTGATGGCTGCTCCTCTGGTTAACAAAGAAAAAATTAATCTCGAACGAACATTTCCGTTTCCTGCTTTCGCAGCCCTGATTTACATATCACCCCACGTATCAGAAACGTAACGATAAAACTAAACATGAAAAAAATAATATCTGTGAATTTGGTTCACCTTGCTAGATTCTCACACATTCTCGTACGGGTGACGATCGTCGAAATAATCTTGTATGAAGTAGGTATTCTCTGTTTAGATAGTTGATTTACCACTACGCAAAGTGCTACATCCTCTAAAAAAAGAATTTTATAATGTAAATGAAAGGCAGAATAAGTTTTGATGTAAAAGGCTCAGCAGCTCTTCATTATCTTAAATTGGAATCCAGATTGATAGAACGGAAGATTACTAGTTTTAATATCCGGTTTGCGATGCCAGTGAGTTCTGGAAAGGTACACAAATAATCTTCGTATTCCGTACAGACAAAACTGATTCCGCTGCGGAACTGTAAGCCTTACCCCATTGTTTTCTCCCTGGCAGGAATTTAATTAAATACATCCAGCTCTATCAATGGTCAATATTTGTTTAATTACATATTGGATCTCATATGAAGCAATTGACAAATATGTTCGTCTGCAGTCAATCCAAGCAATTAAAATATGCAGTATACGTTGATGGTTTCCATCCACTGTCAATATCGTGCTTTCACATATCATTCGCAAAAAATTTCATGCTGTATTACGTTAAAAAAAGGATTCTTTAGTAATGAATAACAAATAGGCTTATATGCTCACAGTCCTGTAAATGTAAAATTGTTCAGCAGCTGCCATTTCACAGTATATTTCCACATCACCTACTCCTTTCCATATACATATCAGTGTGTCGCTGCCCTTTACTTCTAATGTTCCATATATTCTTTAATAACTCCACTTAGTGATATGAAGCCCCCAGGGACTCAGCATTCATTTGCTGAGTACGGGCTTGGCGACCCCGGGGTCCTGAGCTGCGGACTGGTCAGCGCCGCCAGTCTCCTGTCACCGTAACCCCCGGACATGCTTCAGCGACCACCGTATGGGGCGGCGGTGGAATGTTGTATGCTGCGGGGAATGGTAATCTTGGCTTGACCGCCTGGATTGCGAGGAAGGCCAACCTCTAGAGAAACCACTCAATCTTACGGTGTGCTCCTCGCCTATAAGACGCATGGCTGTTGAGGTGGAACAGTCGCAAGCGGGCAACCTCTGGGGCACCTGACGCACCCCAGTTGTATAAGGCTTACTCAGGCACGCGGGGCTCTGTCTGAGCGGACCTTTAGTTCCCTAGCTGCTCGTGGGACCCCAATGGACCCTTCGACCTCTACATTCCCCCCTACCAGTGGATTGGGTGGGCCACTGGTACTAAAATACACCTCATCGAAAAAGCGACTTCGTGCTACGAGTCCTCCAGCGCCTGGTGTTGCTAGAGATTTATCAGACTGTCGTAACAGAGCACATGCTGATAATCAGAATGTGTTTTTGATTATTAAACGGAAGGAGGGTAGCTTTGAGAGGGTTTCTCCCTTTTACATCCACAAGGGTCTTGAGGGAATTGCAGGAACACTGAAATCTGTGAAGCGACTGCGCAATGGAACTCTGTTAGTTGAGACTTCTAGTTCCTGTCAAGTCGCTTCTCTTCGGAAAGCAACCTGTCTCGGAGAGTACGCTATCGTGACCGAGCTCCACTCCACTTTGAATTACAGTAAGGGTGTTGTGACATGTAGGGACTTGGTGGTTATCCCCACAGACGAGTTAAAATCTGAGTGGGCTGACGAAGGTATTGTTGACGTGCAGCATATTATGAAACGAGTCGATGGGGACCTCGTCAAATCCGACTCGTTTATTCTCACGCTCAGTTTCCCGAGACTCCCAGAGCATGTTAAAGCGGGGTTCGTACGTTTGCCAGTACGGCCATATTTCCCCAACCCAATGCGCTGTTTTAAATGTCAGCGCTTTGGGCATACTACGTTGGGGTGCAATGGGATAGCCACTTGTGGTAAATGTGGTCAGCCTGTCCATGAAGGAGCCGATTGTTCATCGCCTGGGAAGTACGTGAATTGCTCTGGGAGTCACCCTGTCTGGAGCCGGGTCTGTCCCATCTGTCTCGAAGAACGGAAGATACAGGAGATCAAAACATCTAAGCGCATCCCCTATGTTGAGGCCAAGAAGCTCTTTAAGATCATGCAACCTCCTGTGTTTTCAACATCTTTCGCTTCCGCTCTAAAAAAACTGGTACAAATGGCCACTGTTGCTACGCAAACGGAGGTTGCTAGTGTTAGCACTAATACCTGCGTTTGCCAGTGCACTTGTACTGCTGCAGTTGCTTTGCAACCTGCAGCTCTCCCCGCAACGTCGGACAAGGCCGTGGTTGCTGACACTGGGATACTTCCTGCCTCTCCCCATATGGCGCCTTCTGCCCAGGCGAGTAAAACTCCAACTGTTGACAAGGCTCTGCATTCTAAGCCCCCCAAGACAAAGACGCCGAAGGTGAAGGTTTTGCCACCTCAGGAGACTAGTCAGCGCCGGTCTGATGACGAGGCCATCGTACTGTCTGACATCTCCCTTGGCTCGTCATCGGAGCTGATGGACATTGATGTCGACCGTGGGCGATCTTCTCGCCCCAGGAATAAATCTCCGGCCAGTACAGGCTCTCCTCCAAAGCACAGAGGCAGGGTGAAAGTTCAGCCACCCTGATCACTGGCTCCCATATTACAGTGGAACCTGAATGGGTTCAGGACACATGTGGCCGAATTGCAACTCCCTGTACGAGAGTGCCGTTTGTGCTTATGTCTCCAAGAGACACATTTTCGGGCCACTGATGCTCCTTCTTTACGGGGCTATACCGTATATCGAAAAGATGATCTGACGGGGGAAAAGGCAAAGGGTGGTGTTGCGGTTTTTGTCCGTGACATGCACCTCTCATCTGAGCTCCCTCTCGTTACAGACTTGCAAGCAGTTGCAGTTGACCTTCTTGTGGGTCGGAGGCTCACAGTCTCTTCAGTTTACTTACCACCTCAGGATGCAATAGACTCTGAAGCTCTCCCAGACCTTATTAGCCAACTCCCCCGCCCATTTCTTCTTCTGGGGGACTTCAATGCTCATAATGTCTTATGGGGCTCTACGACTACTTGCCCCAGGGGTCGCGTACTGGAAAGTCTCATGACGTCTGAAGAACTGTGCATCCTCAACTCTGGTGCTCCCACTCATTTCTGTACTGCTTCTGGGTCGTCGTCAGCTATTGACCTTTCCTTTTTCTCTCCAGCACTCGCGGATTCTACTCTGTGGGAGGCTGCTGGTGACATCCATTCTAGTGACCACTTCCCCCTTTGGATTCGCCCCCTGGATGAGGCTGTGGCATCAAAAGTGCCACCCAGGTGGTTGTTTTGGAACACCGTGCCAGTGTCAACGAATGGGTCGACCATGTTACAGCTGTGATCTCCCACGCTGCTGAATTGTCGATCCCACGGTCCTCAGGTCATCCCAAGAGGCGTCCTCTCCCTTGGTGGACCACTGAGTGCCGCTCAGCCATCCGAGCCCGCCGTGAAGCTCTGCGCCGCTCCAAGTGCCATCCCTCAGCTGACAATATTGCGGCCTTTCGGGTGGAAAGGGCCAAGGCGCGGCGAGTGATTAAAGAGAGCAAACGAAGGTCGTGGCAATCGTTCTTGAACTCCATCTTCCGCTCCACTAGTTGTACGAAAGTATGGGAAGCCATCAGGAGGATTTCCGGGAAACTCAGCCAACTACCTGTCACGGCATCAGGGATGTCTCCTCACGGCGCCGAGAGACATTGCCCAGACACTGGCCATGCATTTTGCGGAATCAACCGCCACTATTAACTGTGATCCAGATTTCTGCCGCTACCCCACTGCCATCGAGAGGGGTCACTTGGACTTCTGGTCTCCAAATTCTGAACCCTACAACTGCCCCTTCACAATGTGGGAACTGGATTCGGCGCTGTATGTGGATCATGATACTGCGCCTGGTCATGATCAAATCCGGTACAGCATGCTGCAGCACTTGTTGCTGCCATCCAAGGTAGTTCTCCTGAATTGTTTTAAAATGATATGGTTATCCGGCACGTTCACTGACTCGTGGAGGGAGGCGATTTTGATTCCCCTCCTCAAACCGGGGAACGACCGAACGCATCCCAGTAGTTATCGAAGTATTGCTTTGACGAGCTGTGTCGGGAAGACGTTGGAACGCATGGTCAATCGTCGCCTGGTTTGGCTGCTCGAGACCAGGCAGCTCCTTAGCCCCTCTCAGTGTGGCTTTCGGAGATGTCGTTCAACTATAGACAACTTGACCCTGCTTGAGGTGGCCATTCAGCAGGCCTTCCTACGTAACCAGCATTGTCTAGGTGTATTCTTTGACATTAATAAGGCGTATGACACTACTTGGTGCCGCCTTATCCTCAATCAACTTCATCAGTGGGGCTTTCGTGGCCGTCTCCCCATCTTCATTCGGTCCTTTCTTTCCCACCGCCTCTTTCGATATCGGGTTGGTAATGTGCTATCTAATTTGTACGTGCAGGAGAATGGTGTTCCTCAGGAAAGCGTTTTAATGTCACCCTCTTTGCCGTCGCCATTAACAGTATCACGTCCACTATCCGGAGTCCTGCTCACTGCTCCTTGTTTGTGGACGATTTTGCTGTTTTCTGTTCTTCCTCCAGTCTTGTCACTGCTAGTCGGCAGTTACAGCTTACGATAAAGCGATTAGAGGCATTGACTGCGAATACGGGTTTTACCTTTTCTGCAGACAAATGTGTGTGTGTTCATTTTAGTTGTTCTCGACGTCTTTTTACCTCCCCTGAATTGCGTCTGAGGGACACCATTCTTCCTTTTAGAGACAATGTGAGGTTCCTGGGCCTCACTTTTGATTCCAAGTTGTCGTGGTTGCCTCACCTTAAAGACCTCAAGGTGTGGGCCCTGAAGGCACTGAATATTTTGAAGTGTCTGAGCCATCGGTCCTGGGGAGCAGATCGGGCGCGTCTGCTGCAGTTTTATAGGGCTTTCGTCCGATCGCGTCTTGACTATAGTTGCACCTTGTATGGGTCAGCAAGGCCTTCGTATCTGAAGATTCTTGACGCAGTAAACCATGAGGGTATCAGGCTGGCCACTGGTGCCTTCCGTACCAGTCCCATCCCCAGCCTGTGTGCTGAGGCAGGGGAACCGCCGCTCGCCATCCGGCGGAAACTCCTCATGGTGCGACGGGTGTGTCAATTCCTTGCTTGTTCTACCTCCCCTGCGTACCCTACCGTTGCCGGGCCGCCTATGGAACGTCTCTCTTCCAGTCGTCCCAGGCAACGAGACCATTTGGGATTCGTGCCAAGCATTTGCTTGAGTCCCTTGGTGTGGAGCGTGTGGCCCCCCAACGCCAAGGTTTTACCCGCCTGCCTCCCAGGTTGCTCCAGAGGCCCAGCGGAGTACCGGAGGAGCTGCACTCCTGCGTTTGTTTTTACCTCCTTATTTTCCGATGTTTTATACCTGTATCCCGACCATGTACCAGTATTTACGGATGGCCCTAAACACGGGGACTCTGTTGGTTGTGCTGTTGTTCTCCCTGATCGAGTTGTCAAGTTACGACTTCCTGCGGCGTTTACCATCTTTGATGCCGAATTGTTTGCGATCTTGCGGGCACTGGAGCAGATGAGATGTGTTCCCGGTCTTAAGTTTCTCATCTTTTCTGACTCTCTGAGTGCCCTTCAGACCATGCAACACTTGTACCCAGCGGATACGGTCGTCCAGAACATCCATGATGCCCTACTCCACCTGCAACGTCAGGGGAAGGAGGTTTCCTTCTGCTGGGTGCTGGGGCACGTGGGTATTAGGGGAAACGAACTGGCGGATGTGGCTGCCAAAGATGCATGTTCCCTCGCTCACGTTGTTGAATGTGCCGTCCCCCTCCATGCTGTTATCTCCCTCCCGCGTTTTCGTGTTATGCGTCCATGGGAAGAGGAGTGGCTGGCAGTCGGTGAAAATAAGCTGCGTCTGGTCAAGGCCACCATGCGGCCATGGCGTACGTCCTACCAGTCATGCAGGCGGGATGAGGTTCTCCTCACTCGCCTCCGCATCGGGCACAATCCCTTACATGGTTTTTTACTCCGGCGGTAAGACCCCCCAATCTGCAGTGCTTGTGGCGTCCAGATTACTGTCCGCCACATTTTACTTGACTGTCTTTTATTCTCTGACCAGAGGGCGGTGGTTTCTTTGCCACCGGATTTGCCCTCTATTTTGCAAGACGACGCAACGACTGTGGTTAAGGTCTTACGGTTTTGTGTCCTGTCCAATTTGTTGCCTCGGATTTTAGGGAGAGGGTTTTAATGTACTGCTGGGTGACTGGCTCACCCAGGTTTTAGGTAAGAGGTCCGCCAGTCACGAATACCTCCTTGTTTCCCTTCGGTTTCTGTTCTCCTTTCCTTGTGTTTCCTTTCCTCTTTAGTGCGTTTCTTCTCCTCTTGTTTTGCCTCTGTATGTGAGGATTTGGAACTGCGTCAGGTCTGTGTCTTTTAGCCGTTCTCCTTGTTCGCTGTCCGTCTTAGTCCCTTCACTGCATGTGTTCCTGTTTTTATGCGTTTGGGCGCTGATGACCACGCTGTTTAGCGCTCGTAAACCTCAAACACACACACACACACACACACACACACACACACACTTACTGATATGAAATACTTTTATCCGTAGAAGCAATGGGATTTTTAGAATTTTATTTTTCCTCAGATAAACGAAAATTTACTTCTTCCTCGTCGCTTGACCATATTCACTGAATACTGTTAAAACTTTGGCTGCTAATGCAAGCTGTACTTCTTCATTCTGCTCCTACGACCTAATGTCTGAACTTGTGGCGCTGTTGTAACCTATCATTTCCGAGCTTATAAAGACAAGTGTTTTGCAGTTCTAATTATATTATCTGGATTTTAGTCACGGCTACATCCTCTAAATAAAGAAGAAAGTAGCAGTAGAATTGGCCCCAACAGACGGCTCAGACGCAGACCTTGGAAAGTGATCTTCCGCGCACTTTAGACGTAGATTTACAAACAAATTTAAGACTTTTGCATACGTATTAAGGGAATTATTTAGGCTGTTTACATTATATACATATTTAATAGTGCCGGATCTACTCTGGGAATTAAAGGTTTTAGGTTCTAACTTTCATTCCCTTTCAAAACGTGTAAAGTACATATTGCGCATAGCCATCTTAGGCCTATTTTTCGGGTACACAAGTTTTGATTTTTAATATTAGTTTAAGTGCATTACGTACTATATTAATAGTATACACGTATATTAGTGTTCCACGTGACATTAGTGAACCTTTTGATCTGTAGTTAATAGAATACTACTGTTATTACCTAGATAAATTTTGTAAGAATATTGTAAACAACTATGAGACAAAAGAGTTTGAGCTGCCATAGGAGAGTTAGTTCTGGGGTTCTGCGCAGCTGTTGGGGGAAATGTAGTGGCATGGGAATTGGAGAAGTAAATAGATCTCTTCCATGGTATTGCAGAATATGTTCAAAGGATAGGAAAATAGCTGAACAGGAGGGGAAGATTAGAGCCTTTAAGGGTGAACTGGATAGTGTTACGGAGAAACTGATAAGGTTAATGGGGGACAAGGGTGAAGACAGGTGGGAAATGGTAGCAAGGAACAGGGTCCACAAAAAGAGAACAGTATCTGACAGTTTCATCATTGGCACAAGCGATAGATTTGCCATGCTACCTCAGTCAAATAACGAATAGGCTCAAGTAGATGTAAGTGTAGTCAGCACTCAATAGACTTTCTCTACGAAATCAACTGTTTCAAAGAAAGAAGAAAGTAGGAGGAAAGTTCTGTTGACAGGTAGTAGCCATGGAAGAGGTGTGGGCTAGATCTTGAAGGAAAAATTAGGTGACAGGTACCAGGTCACAAGTATTTTCAAGTCCAGTGCACGTCTTAGCCAAGTGATAGAGGATGTAGGATCATTGTTCATGGGTTTTACAAAGCAGGACCATGTTGTGGTAGTGGGTGGAGCGGGAAACAGTTTTGATAGGGACCAAGCTACAATACTGAGTGTGACCTGCAACAGCTCTGTCACTAGGGTCAAAGTGGAGATAAATCAGCTACTTTGTCAGGCATACGTACTTTGTCAAGCATACGTTTGGCTCCTGTTGGTAGTATTGGTAGTTGGGACATCACAAGACATGACCTGCATCTCAGTCGGAAAGGGAAGAGTAAACTGGTGGGGATGATAGCAAAATCTTTAAGGCAGGCACTGAAACTCATGGCAGTGCCTCTTATTTTGAATAAGATAAGTGTCCAGTCATCCAACATTGACTGAAATTAAGCTTAATGAGAAGCTCAGACAGTTAGGTACTAGGGATGTTAAGATATCACAAGACACTCATAACAGTATAGTGAAAACTAATGTTCGTATGTCACAAGATTCTCATTAAGGTACAGTGGAAAATAATACACTCCTGGATATTGAAATAAGAACACCGTGAATTCATTGTCCCAGGAAGGGGAAACTTTATTGACACATTCCTGGGGTCAGATACATCACATGATCACACTGACAGAACCACAGGCACATAGACACAGGCAACAGAGCATGCACAATGTCGGCACTAGTACAGTGTATATCCACCTTTCGCCGCAATGCAGGCTGCTATTCTCCAATGGAGACGATCGTAGAGATGCTGGATGTAGTCCTGTGGAACGGCTTGCCATGCCATTTCCACCTGGCGCCTCAGTTGGACCAGCGTTCGTGCTGGACGTGCAGACCGCGTGAGACGACGCTTCATCCAGTCCCAAACATGCTCAATGGGGGACAGATCCGGAGATCTTGCCGGCCAGGGTAGTTGACTTACACCTTCTAGAGCACGTTGGGTGGCACGGGATACATGCGGACGTGCATTGTCCTGTTGGAACAGCAAGTTCCCTTGCCGGTCTAGGAATGGTAGAACGATGGGTTCGATGACGGTTTGGATGTACCGTGCACTATTCAGTGTCCCCTCGACGATCACCAGTGGTGTACGGCCAGTGTAGGAGATCGCTCCCCACACCATGATGCCAGGTGTTGGCCCTGTGTGCCTCGGTCGTATGCAGTCCTGATTGTGGCGCTCACCTGCACGGCGCCAAACACGCATACGACCATCATTGGCACCAAGGCAGAAGCGACTCTCATCGCTGAAGACGACACGTCTCCATTCGTCCCTCCATTCACGCCTGTCCCGACACCACTGGAGGCGGGCTGCACGATGTTGGGGCGTGAGCGGAAGACGGCCTAACGGTGTGCGGGACCGTAGCCCAGCTTCATGGAGACGGTTGCGAATGGTCCTCGCCGATACCCCAGGAGCAACAGTGTCCCTAATTTGCTGGGAAGTGGCGGTGCGGTCCCCTACGGCACTGCGTAGGATCCTACGGTCTTGGCGTGCATCCGTGCGTCGCTGCGGTCCGGTCCCAGGTCGACGGGCACGTGCACCTTCCGCCGACCACTGGTGACAACATCGATGTACTGTGGAGACCTCACGCCCCACGTGTTGAGCAATTCGGCGGTACGTCCACCCGGCCTCCCGCATGCCCACTATACGCCCTCGCTCAAAGTCCGTCAACTGCACATACGGTTCACGTCCACGCTGTCGCGGCATGCTACCAGTGTTAAAGACTGCGATGGAGCTCCGTATGCCACTGCAAACTGGCTGACACTGACGGCGGCGGTGCACAAATGCTGCGCAGCTAGCGCCATTCGACGGCCAACACCGCGGTTCCTGGTGTGTCCGCTGTGCCGTCCGTGTGATCATTGCTTGTACAGCCCTCTCGCAGTGTCCGGAGCAAGTATGGTGGGTCTGACACACTGGTGTCAATGTGTTCTTTTTTCCATTTCCAGGAGTGTATTAGTATATTGCATCAGAATACCAGGTGATTAAAAAGCAAAGTAGATGTTTGTAAAAAATTTAGGAACTGAGGATGGAATAGATGCACTATGCTGTCTGAATATCTTATAGTCACAGGTATGGAAATGGTAAATGTAAGTAGATATAAGCTTTCAGCACATGTAAGTAGAGACACTATGGAGAGAGGAACAGTTGCCATTTATGTTTTAATCTGTCATAGTGCGAAAAATTTCGAAACTAAAATATTGTGTGTAGAGCAACATATGGAAGCATGTGCTTGTGAGCCTAAACTAAATAATTGAATTTTTATAATTGTAGCCATATGTAGGACCCCACTGGGAAATTTTCAGCTGCTTTGGAAAAGAATAGGTTCTTTGTCGTGCTATCTGTCAGAGAAAGGGAAGCAAATTATGTTTGTGGGGATTTCAATGGAGATTTTCTGAAACAGTCAGATAGAAAACTTGACCTTGAAGTATTACTTGGTTCTTTCAATTTGATGTCAGTTATTGATTTTCCTACTCTGGTGGTACAGGAAAGAAACACACTGATACATAATGTTTTTACAGATCAAGATAAACTTAACCAAATAAAAACTTTTCTTATTAAGAATGGTCTGTCTGATGATGATGCACAGCTAATGACAGTATAGGACATAGCTTCATACAATAATGCAAAACAGATTCCAGAGTAGTGTGTGCATTTAATGATTTAACAAATGAAAATTTTAGAGAAAGCTTGCAACAGTTGGACTGGGATGAGGTGTACAGGGAACATGATGCTAATTTAAAATGAAACCTATTTTATGATACCTTTGTGAGTATATCTGAAAACAGTTTCCTTAAGAAAATAGTGAAATATAATTGTAAGAAACTACCTAAAAAGACATGGCTTACTAGAGGGATAAAAATATCTTGTAAACAGAAAAGGGAAATTTATCTTATAACTAGGAGCCGTAATGATCCAGAAACACTGTAGTATTATAAAAACAACTGCTTTTTAATAAGAAAAGTTATTAAAAATCCATAAGTATGTGCATTATGTCTGAGATTGGCACATCTGGTGATAAAATCAAAACAATCTGGAATATTGTTAAAAGGGAATAGGGCAAGCGAAAGTACAGAAGCCTGTATTACTATCAGAATCAATGAAAAGTTTGTTAACAAAAAGTTAGCACCAGAAAACGTTTTTATAATCGTTTTAAGTGTTGTAGAGAACATAGGAACTAGCTATTCATTAAAAAATGCAAGGCAGTCTATGGAAGATGCAATACCTATGCAATTTGATAAAATTGTAATTCATCCCACCTCTCCTACTGAAATTAGGAAAATAATAAATCCACTTAAAATTAAAACCTCACATGGAATTGATGGCATTTCCAACAGAGTACTAAAAGCTTATTTCGAACAGATAAGTAGGATTCTCAGACACATATGTAGTACCTCACTGAAACAGGGCATTTATCCATATACACTGAAATACACTATTGTCAAACCATTGCATAAAAAGGGGGGTATGTCACATGCTATCTCACTTCTGACAGATTTATCCATAATTTTTGAAAAATAATGTATTGAAGAGTATCATCACATATTTGTAAGAATGAAGTACTAAAAAAATTTCAGTTTAGTTTTCAGAAAGGCTTTTCAACAGAAAATGCTATATATGCTTTCATTGATCAAAAATTGAATCCACTGAATAACTGAATAAACCCATTGGGATATTTTGTGATCTCTCAAAGGCTTTTGATTGTGTGAATTATGAAATCCTTCTAGATTTTGGCGTGAGTGTGACAGTGCACAAATGGTTTAATTCATATTTAACTGAAGAATGTAGAAGGTTGAATTTAATGCTACAGATAATCTGCAAAAATCAACAGAGCCCTCTAACTGGGGAGGTATCAAGAATGGTGTCCCACAGGGTTCAGTCTTGGGCCCTTTATTGGTCTTAATATATATTAATGACTTGCCACTGTTCAGGGTGAGTCACTAATTATTGCCACCTAGAATAACTCTGAAAGTATGGTAGTAGGTGAAACGTTTGTGGGACAAATGTTGCATGGGACGATGAGGGCCATAATCGACGTTGGTTTCTTGTTGCTAGTTGGGGTTGCGTCGTAAATATGAAGTTCAACTTTGTTTTCTTAAATGGGGTGCTATAGTTTGGTACTTATTTTCTGATAGCGGCTATCGAGACGAATCTAATAATGTTTAACAGTAAGGTGTTTGAAGGTCTAACAGGTCAAAAAGGTGACATGAACGTCCATTTACAGAAGGTGTTCAAAGTGATGACCATTGGTATCAATTCAGTGCTGCAATATTCTTATTATGGATTGAGTGATATTCCTTATCACATCGGCACTTATCGAAGCACATGCTCTGACAATTCTCTCTCGTATATCGTGCAGATAGTAAATATTCGCGTATCCATCTAACGTGCCACTGGCATGTAAAAAACATTCGATGGTTTCGAAATACAACACTAATAGGAACGGTAAGAATAGTATCGTCGAATCAAGCCAATGTGAATGATGTATTCCCTCGAAGAACAAGTCGATATGCTTCTCATTTACGGAGAATGCCAACGTAATTCAGTGAGAGCTAGAGACCTATACGCTTAAAGGAATCCTCAACGTACACCCTACACGTCGTATATTTAAATATGTGTATGATAATTCGAGAACAACTGTATCTTTAACGCATCGGAAACATATTCGACAAAGGAAAGTTACTATCGAGGAAACGGAAATAGATACCTTTGCCACGGTGGTTCGAGATCCTTGTGTTAGTTCGCATCAAATCGCTAGGAAATCTGGCATGAACCAGAGTAGTGTTGTTCGTGTTCTGTATCGCCATAAATATCATCCTTACCATATAAATCTCCACCAAGAATTATCTGGTACAGATTGTATGCGTCGCACCGAATTCTGTCGACGGGCTCAACTTCAGATTCTGAGTGATGGCACATTTATTAATTTGATTTTGTTTACTGACGAGGGTACATTCACGAATCATGGAAATTTTAATTTGCATAACATGCATTATTGGACAACTGAAAATCCGTGTTGGCTGCGGCAAGTTGCACACCAAAAACCGTTGTCGGTGAATGTATGGTCTGCGATTATCGAGAACAGAATTATAGGCCCCTATTTCATCGAAGGAAATCTTAACGGTAGAAAGTACACCACATTCCTGCAAGAAAAATTAGATATGTTTCTGGAAGAAATACCTTTAGGAAGAAGAAACAAAATGTGGTATGAACACGATGGGTGCCCGGCACATTTTTCGCTGATGGCTAGAAATGAGTTGCAGAAACAAATCCCAAATCGTTGGATTGGACGCGGAGGAGATGTGTCGTGGCTTGCACGTTTACCGGACTTGACGCCTCTGGATATTTTCTTGTGGGGATTCGTTAAAGACATTGTTTATACGGACGTTCCAACTACACCTGAACATATGCGAGAGAGAATTGTCAGAACACGTTCTTCGATAAGTGCCGATGTGATACCACTCAACCCATTTTTAGAAGATTGCAGCACTGCATTGATACCAATGGTCATCACTTCGAACACCTTCTGTAAATGGACGTTCATGCCGCGTTTTTGGCCTTTTTAACCTTCAAAGACATTATTGTTAAACATCACTGGATTCGTCCCGATAGTAACAAAGTTGATCTTCATATCTGTGACGCGACCACACTTAGCAACAAAAAATCAACGTCATATTAAGGCCCCCATTGTCCCAGGCATCATTTGTCCCTTAAACTTTTCAGCTACGTACTATCATACTTTCGGAGTTATTCTAGGTGGCAATAGTTAGTGACTCACCCTGTGTTTTCACGAAAATGGAAAGTAAGTTCTTTTTGCTGATGATCCAAATATAGTTACCACACCCAACAAACAAGAAACAGCTGAGGAATTTGTAAATAATGTCTTTTCAGAGAATTAGTAAGTGGTTATCTGCAAATGGACATTCACAACATTTTCAGAAAAACCAGTATATACAATTCTGTATAGTAAACGGCACAACACTATTGAAAAATGTAGAGTATGATCAGAATATGAACAGCTGCCTGTTGCTAAGGCAGAATGTTCAAAATTTCTCGGTGAGTGCACTGAAGAGAAAATTAATTGGAAGAAACACAGCGGTAATCTGCTGAAATGATTAGGTTCAGCTACTTATGCGGTTAGGGTCATTGCAAATTTTTGTGATAAACATATTACTAGATTAGCCTACTTGCCAATTTCATTTACTGCTTTCATATGGCCTCATATTTTGTGGTAATTCGTCATTAAGAGAAAAAATTATTCATTCACTAAACAGCATAATCACAATAATAGCTGGACACCACCCAGGATCACCTTGCAGACGTTTATGTAAGGAACGCGGGATATTCACAGTACCTTCGCAATACCCATATTCACTCATGAAATTGGTTATTAATAACCCATAGCAATTCAAAAATAACAGCAAAGTGCATAGCTACAACAATAGAAGAAAGGATGACCTTCAATATTCTTGGTTAAATCTGACTTTGGCACAGAAAGGGGAGAATTATGATGCCTAAAAGAATGTTTGGTCATTTGCCAAATAGCATTAAAAGTCTGTCAGATAGCCAACTATAATTTAAAAACAGTTTAAAAATATTATGTATGACAACTCCTTCGGCTCAATAGATGAACTTCTAGATATGAAGCAGTAACTGTAAAAAAAATTATTTTGTCTAAAGAAAATTTTCGTTAGAGTAACACGTTCCACTTCATTACGAAATGTTGTATTTATGATTCCTGGAACAAGTATTAATATATGTGTGCGTTTATGCTCAGTTAAGATCCCGAGTTCGATAGACTTCCAACTTTCTGCCAGTTGTGTTGTCCTTTTTTTAGGGATGGTCGCTTTTGTCTTCTAATGGAGGTTGATTTGTTGATTTTACCAAATAGACATAACATGAGTTGACAGACAAAAATTATAATACGCATTGAAACTTGTGGTCGGTCTCTGACAGGTCTGTCTGATTTTACGCTTACATGGAGTGTCATTGTTGCTGTCGTCCTCGGTCTGAAGACTGGTTTGATGCAATTCTACTTCGTAATCTATCCTGTGCAAGCGTCTTTATCTCTGGATAACTACTGTAACCTACATCATTCTGAACCAGCCTACTGTATTCGTCTCTTGGTCTCCCTCTACGACCTTTGCCCCCCTACTCTTCCCTCCAGTACTAAATTGGTGATCTCTTGACTGCTCTGAATGTGACCTTGCAATCGATCCCTTGTTTTAGTCAAATTGTGCCACAAATCTTTTGTGTCCCTGGTTATGTTCAGTCCCCCCTCATTATTTACGTGATCTACACAACTAATCTTCACCATTCACAATATACATAAATGACCTTGTGGATAACATCGGAAGTTCACTGAGGCTTTTTGCGGATGATGCTGTGGTATTTCGAGAGGTTGTAACAATGGAAGATTGTACTGAAATGCAGGAGGATCTGCAACGAGTTGACGCATGGTGAAGGAAATGGCAATTGAATCTCAATGTAGACAAGTGTAATGTGCTGCGGGTACATAGAAAGAAAGATCGTTTATCATTTAGCTGCAATATAGCAGGTCAACAACTGGAAGCAGTCAATTCCATAAATTATCTGCGAGTAGGCATTAGGAGTGATTTAAAATGGATTGATCATATAAAGTTGATCGTCGGTAAAGCAGATGCCAGACTGAGATTCATTGGAAGAATCCTAAGGAAGTGCAATCCGAATACAAAGGAAGTAGGTTACAGTACACTTATCCGCCCACTGCTTGAATATTGCTCCCCAGTGTGGGATCTGTACCAGATAGGGTTGATAGAAGAGATAGAGAAGATCCAACGGAGAGAAGCGCGCTTCGTTACAGGATCATTTAGTTATCGCGAAAGCGTTACGAAGATGATAGATAAACTCCAGTGGAAGACTTTGCAGGAGAGACGCTCAGTAGCTCGGTACGGGCTTTTGTTGAAGTTTAGAGAACATACCTTCACCGAGGAGTCAAGCAGTATATTGCTCCCTCCTACGTACATCTCGTGAAGAAACCGTGACGGTAAAATCAGAGAGATTACAGCCCACACAGAAGCACACCAACAATCTTTCTTTCCACGAACAATACGAGACTGGAATAGAAGGGACAACCGATAGAGATACTCAAAGTACCCTCCGCCACACATCGTCAGGTGGCTTGCGGAGTATGGATGTAGATGTAGATTCTTTTGTAGCACCACATTTCTGAACCTTCTGTTCTATTTTGTTCTAAACTGTTTATCGTCCATGTTTCACTTCGCATATGGCTACACTGCAGGAAGTCATTGTGAGGGAAATATTACACTGGTGTGCAAAACTTAAGGAGGAAAGTAACTTTCGCATGATGTGTCACTGCCAAGTTACATAGATCAGTGAAACTTGGACACGCATAGAAAGAACTGCTGTAGCACAGTACAGAAGATATCTCAAAGAAATGAGGAACGAGACGAACATAAACGACGCTTTTATTCGAAGACAATAGTTACAGTGAAGTGATGTGATTCAAGATGGTTCACTGGACATTACAAAAGGCTGGACATGGTTCATTATGGTGTGTCACCAGCACGGACGAAAATGCATGATTTGAGAATTGCTCCTATGGTAACCACAAGATTAGTTACCAGTTCTTGTGGTATAGATTTTCATTCCCCCACCAGCGCAGTTGACAGGTACTGCTAGACGGTCGTTGGTACACGTAGACGTGCTGCAATACGCCTTCGCGATCCACCCCCACACGTGCCCGGTGGTACTTAAGTAAAGGGGAAGGGCCAATCCGTTCGCGAATATCCGCTCGTTACAAATTACCTCCACCTGCTCTGTTCTAGGCTTATTCATCCACAATTTGAAGTCAGAGCCGAATGCACCCCTGAAAAGACGAACATGGAGTAGGAGTACCGTGTCACATTGACGTTGACCAGTGATTCTACCGTGTTCAATGGTTTGAAACATTATGCCTCACCGAACCATATCACCTGGACCACAAAAACTATCAATTTCGACAACTTTCGAGGGTGCATTACGTGTTTCCACCTGTCGGCGTGTGAATTTACGTCCAGAATTGTCAAATATGATCGTTTTGGTGGTCCAAGTGTTATGGTGTAGAGAAGCATGATGTTGCATGTATGTACTGACCTCCAAATCTTTCAACACGCATTAGCTGTGGTTTCTCCTTTACGTTTACACTTCGCAGTCACATCACCAATGTCGACCTAGGCACTTCTAAAAGGATTGGTATTTTCCTGAGAGATTCGGTGCTCCAGTGATGTTCAGTGATTACTGTGATTGATGTTGCAGTTCCGGCGGTCCCCTGACCGACCAATTCCACTGTTGTTGCTTCTCTAGTGATAACACTAAGGTCCCCTCTTCCTCTCGTACTTGTGGTCACTTCCGCACTACTTATTCGTGGCCGGATACTTCTGGCCAGGTAGTGTATAAGATTTTAAAATGTGCTTTTTCAGGAGACTGTTTGTGAAGGCATTGCTAATTACGCATATAAAATTTTTTGCCATGATTTTCATTCGTTTTTTTCTTTTGTTCCTACCGGCAAATGTAGTTATCATGATGTAACGTAATACTGTGGTTTTTAAGTGTAAAGATGTAATTGTGATTATCTCGTTTGCCATTGGATAAATATGCATCTTGCTTTGTAACTATGGAAAAGTTTGTAAATTCCTTTCTTGGTTTTTTATTTATTGTGCAAACAGCAGACAGGAACATTTATAAACATTTATATTATTTATGGTAATAATATAACATCTTTAGACAAGGGAGATATCGATAGTCGAACAGAGGATGTGCAGTAGGAGGTATGGTGGAGGATGCGTCTGTGAAGCGTGCGCGGGAAAGTGATACTGTGTTTTTATGAAAGGCACCTGGAATTGTATGGACAGTGATACTGAGACTTTGTTGAGACCGACACGAACATACGAATGAGTTTTGCTGGCACTGATATTCGGGTGGTGGAACTGTTGTCTTTCGCTTATTATTAAGCTGTGAAAGTGGAGAATTTAATGAGCTGTGCTGTATATCTGACTTTCAATGACGTTACAGAAGTTGGAACGGCGAGAACAGAGTGGACATTGTTTACAGTGTGCGTCACGTAAAAGAACAATTATATGAACTGTGTATTTTTGACTACGTTATATGGAAGTGACGGACTGTGTTCTTATGGACGAAAGCGTCACGTACAGTCCACAAAGTGTATAAACGAACGCTGTCTACGTAATGTGCATTGCAAGAGGGGACATGTCAACAATGGTGTTCCGGCGAAAATGCCTAAAAATCAACGCGACACAACACATGACAATAAAAAGATTTATGATAAAAACTCTAAAATTAGCGGTAAGATGTTCACGAAGGAGAAATTCAAATTTCTGTCGCATTATGACAGTGAAGGAATGCACTGACGACCAACGGAAATTTATGCCAAAGCTGGGATTCGAACTCAAGTCTTCCGCTTACTAAACTGTGCGTTCACCATTTACGCCACGTCGACACACAGACTTCATACAACTTCACGGATT
Source organism: Schistocerca cancellata (assembly GCF_023864275.1). Classification (NCBI taxonomy): domain Eukaryota; kingdom Metazoa; phylum Arthropoda; class Insecta; order Orthoptera; family Acrididae; genus Schistocerca; species Schistocerca cancellata. The sequence continues at coordinate 311,424,404 of NC_064628.1, read as the reverse complement.
ACGTAACAAGTAGCCGGCACGGTTGCTCACAGTGTTGGGTCAGAGGGTTTGCTGCCCTCCGTTATTATGAAGCTTAGTGAATGGGTCAGCGATAGACTTGAACACACATCAAGCATGAAAACAGAAAGGAGGTGTACTAAAGTGTGATACAAACAGCAATAGTGAACGGTCCAAGGTTAATAAGTACAACATCTTGCGCACTGGTATGGCTGTGGCGTCGTCGTGAAGTCTCCACGGTTTGCGATTGCTACGCGGACGACTCGCCTTCAAAACGTCTTCGCGCCACTTACAACTTTTATTTTCTCAAAAATATGAACTGTCCGTCCGTTAATTGAAACGTTTGTTCTCTTTCTGTAGTCTTGGCAGTTGTCATACTATATATAGGCTATAGAATAAGAGTCATGTGGTAAGAATACATTACCGTCCCAAGTAAATGTGATGTATTTTTTTGGTCATCAGTCTACTGACTGGTTTGATGCGGCCCGCCACGAATTCCTTTCCTGTGCTAACACCTTCATCTCAGAGTAGCACTTGGAACCTACGTCCTCAATTATTTGCTTGACGTATTCCAATCTCTGTCTTCCTCTACAGTTTCTGCCCTCTACAGCTCCCTCTAGTACCATGGAAGTCATTCCCTCATGTCTTAGCAGATGTCCTCTCATCCTGTCCCTTCTCCTTATCAGTGTTTTCCACGTATTCCTATCCTCTCCGATTCTGCGCAGAACGTCCTCATTCCTTACCATTCCAGCTAATTTTCAACATTTGTTTGTAGCACCACATCTCAAATGATTTGATTTTCTTCTTTTCAGGTTTTCCCACAGTCCATCTTCCTCTACCATACAGTGCTGTACTCCAGACGTACATTCTCAGAAATGTCTTCCTCAAATTAAGGCCGAAATTTGAGATTAGTAGAATTCTCTTGGGGAGGAATGCCCTTTTTGCCTTTGCTAGTCTGCTTTTGATGTCCTCCTTGCTCCGTCCGTCATTGGTTATTTTACTGCCTAGGTAGCAGAATTCCTTAACTTCATTGACTTCGTGACCATCAATCCTGATGTTAAGTTTCTCGCTGTTCTCATTTCTACTACTTCTCATTACCTTCGTCTTTCTCCGATTTACTCTCAAACCATACTGTGTACTCATTAGACTGTTCATTCCGTTCAGCAGATCATTTAATTCTTCTTTACTTTCACTCAGAATAGCAATGTCATCAGCGAATCGTATCATTGATATCCTTTCGCCTTGTATTTTAATTTCACTCCTGAACCTTTCTTTTATTTCCATCATTGCTTCCTCGATGTACAGATTGAAGAGTAGGGGCGAAAGGCTACAGCCTTGTCTTATACCCTTCTTAATACGAGCACTTCGTTCTTGATCGTCCACTCTTATTATTCCCTCTTGGGGGTTGCTGTACATATTGTATATGACCCGTCTCTCCCTATAGCTTACCCCTACTTTTTTCAGAATCTCGAACAGCTTGCACCATTTTATATTGTCGAACGCTTTTTCCAGGTCGACAAATCCTATGAAAGTGTCTTGATTTTTCTTTAGCCTTGCTTCCATTATTAGCCGTAAAGTCAGAATTGCCTCTCTCGTTCCTTTACTTTCCTAAAGCCAAACTGATCGTCACCTAGCGCATTCTCAATTTTCTTTTCCATTCTTCTGTATATTATTCTTGTAAGCAGCTTCAATGCATGAGCTGTTAAGCTGATTGTGCGATAATTCTCGCACTTGTCAGCTCTTGCCGTCTTCGGAATTGTGTGGATGATGCTTTTCCGAAAGTCAGATGGTATATCGCCAGACTCATATATTCTACACGCCAACGTGAATAGTCGTTTTGTTGCCACTTCCCCCAATGATTTTAGAAATTCTGATGGAATGTTATCTATCCCTTCTGCCTTACTTGACCGTAACTCCTCCGAAGCTCTTTTAAATTCCGATTCTAATACTGGATCCCCTATCTCTTCTAAATCGACTCCTGTTTCTTCTTCTATCACATCAGACAAACCTTCACCCTCATAGAGGCTTTCAATGTATTCTTTCCACCTACCTGCTCTCTCCTCTGCATTTAACAGTGGAAGTCCCGTTGCACTCTTAATGTTACCACCGTTGCTTTTAATGTCACCAAAGGTTGTTTTGACTTTCCTGTATGCTGAGTCTGTCCTTCCAACAGTCATATCTTTTTCAATGTCTTCACATTTTTCCTGCAGCCATTTTTCTTAGCTTCCCTGCACTTCCTATTTATTTCATTTCTCAGCGACTTGTATTTCTGTATTCCTGATTTTCCCGGAACATGTTTGTACTTCCTCCTTTCATCAATCAACTGAAGTATTTATTCTGTTACCTATGGTTTCTTCGCAGCTACCTTCTTTGTACCTATGTTTTCCTTCCCAACTTCTGTGATGGCCCTTTTTAGAGATGTCCATTCCTCTTCAACTGTACTGCCTACTGCGCTATTCCTTATTGCTGTATCTATAGCGTTAGAGAACTTCAAACATATCTCGTCATTTATAAGCGTAGGCTTCCGCGGCCGTTGTCATCTTCAATAAAATTCTTCAGGGTATCAGACCGCATCGTCATAATTTAAAATGCGCCAACGTTTCGGCCAGCGTTGCAGCTAGCCTTCATCAGGGCCTTGCGTTTAACGTAAGGCCCTGATGAAGGCTAGCTGCAACGCTGGCCGAAACGTTGGCGCTTTTTAAATTATGACGATGCGGTCTGATACCCAGAAGAATTTTATTGAAAATATCTCGTCATTCCTTAGTACTTCAGTATCCCACTTCTTTGCGTATTGATTCTTCCTGACTAATGTCTTGAACTTCAGCCTACTCTTCATCACTACTATATTGTGATCTGAGTCTATATCTGCTCCTGGGTACGCCTTACAATCCAGTATCTGATTTCGGAATCTCTGTCTGACCATGATGTAATCTAATTGAAATCTTCCCGTATCTCCCGGCCTTTTCCAAGTATACCTCCTCCTCTTGTGATTCTTGAACAGGGTATTCGCTACTACTAGCTGAAACTTGTTACAGAATTCAATTAGTCTTTCTCCTCTTTCATTCCTAGTCCCAAGCCCATATTCTCCTGTAACCTTTTCTTCTACTCCTTCCCCTACAACTGCATTCCAGTCGCCCAAGACTATTAGATTTTCGTCCCCCTTTACATACTGCATTAGCCTTTCAATATCCTCATACACTTTCTCCATCTGTTCATCTTCAGCTTGCGACGTCGGCATGTATACCTGAACTATCGTTGTCGGTGTTGGTCTGCTGTCGATTCTGATTAGAACAACCCGGTCACTGAACTGTTCACGGTAACACACCCTCTGCCCTACCTTCCTATTCATAACGAATCCTACACCTGTTATACCATTTTCTGCTGCTGTTGATATTACCCGATACTCATCTGACCAGAAATCCTTGCCTTCCTTCCACTTCACTTCACTGACCCCTACTATATCTAGATTGAGTCTTTGCATTTCCTTTCCAGATTTTCTAGTTTCCCTACCACGTTCAAGCTTCTGAAATTCCACGCCCCGACTCGTAGAACGTTATCCTTTCGTTGATTATTCAATCTTTTTCTCATGATGACCTCCCCCTTGGCAGTCCACTCCCGGAGATCCGAATGGGGGACTATTCCGGAACTATGTTACAACAAAGGAATTCAACAGGTAAAACGTCCAATGCGAGAGGCAACTTCAAAAACGTTGAAAACATTTCCTTTGATAGGCACAGGGAAAACTGTGTGATTGTGAAACCGTTGCGTTCGTTTGGTGCAGCTCATGTGACAAACTACAATGTTTTCATAACTTCCTTGGGAGAGAACGCATTAAAATTCATACTGAAACGTCCCCTTGGAAAAATTATTGAATTACTGTGCTGGTAAATCTCTTCCATTATTTGATTTTCTAACAGCTGAGCAGAATTGAACGTACTCAGACATTTCGCTCTTTACTTATTCTGATCATCACTAAATTGACACACAATATTTTTAGCGCAACGCAATCTGACGTTTAATAATCCCTACAAAAGAATTGCCCTGACTGACTTTCATGAATCACTTACCTCACAAAAATCTTCGTTTCTCGAACTACTACAATACAGCGAGCGCCAATATTCCCAGCTAAATAAATGATTCTAACTACTGAAGTCACTAGCTACTGATAGGCATAGTTAGCAAATGAAAGATTTTGATAGAGAACAAACAATGTACTTACCTTAATAGTGTTCAAAAGTCATTATATATATATATATATATATATATATATATATATATATATATATATATATATATATATAAGTTCATGACATCCAGTCTTACAAATTTACTCTCTCTGATGGAAACACGTCCTGATCATCCGCTCTCAAAACTCCGCCATCTTACTCCCCACATCCACCACTGCTGGCGGCTCACCTCCAACTGCACAACGCTACGCGCTGTTAACCTCTAACGGCCCAACACTACAATAGCAAATATTACAACAATGCCAACCAGCCACAGGCAGCACACAGCACAGTCAGTGATTTTCATATAGAGCGCTACATGGCGTTGCCATCATAAAAAACTAAACAGCCTACTTACAATACTAACACCTAAATAGGGCAAGGAGGCGTACCTCACTCACACACCAGGCGTACAAGTTAGGAGCGTCGATGAAGAGATTTCTGTTGTATTACACACTTACTTTCACTAACGCCGTGTTTTCCGGTGGAGGATTCGGTTGACACGTTGCCTTGTCTACAAATGTTTTCGGTTCCCATTTGAAAGCCACTTTCTTTCGGCTGTTAATAGAGTAGTTATGTAGACTCAACTATCATTATAGGTCCCCACGACACAGACACAGAGTCGAATACAGCGAACAGCGGAGTAAAATATAGGGACGAGCTTTGAACATGACTCGCCTGCTTTACACTCCACTAGCGTTGCCGCCTAAACGGGACGCCATAGCACATTTTATAGCTCTATTATGCCCTTGTCCTTTGAGAATTCAGTGTTTCTATTTTGCTTCTTCTCCACACATCACTACACCTTCTTCCAGTTTTCATGCTTGACCTGTGTTCAGTTTTTGACGGGGTATCAAGCGGACCCTCTCACCGCTAAATGTGATCGGGGATTGACGGGAAGTTTCCCTTGAAAGCACGCCTCCCTCCTCAATCCAAAATCCCATTTGTCGCACACTACCAAAGTAGTGCCCCTAACCCCTATTCCTCCTTTTGCTCGTCACTTCAGGCTAAGCCAAGTGCGAGACGGGACGAAGAGTACATATGAGCAATAATACGACAGGTGAAGGATGACGGGGAAGTGATGGCAACCGCTGTGATCGGTAACCGTGTTTGGTCCCGTCTTTAAGAGAAAAAACGAGGTCTTAACATAATAAGCTTTATCAGGATAAAACTGGTATACAAAACGAGAATGTCACCGTGAACATATAAAATAGAACTGTGTATCACACGGCAAATGACACCAATCGTTAAAAAAAAAAAAAGAGAGAAGTAACCAGGCTACTAACTAGAACTAAGGTAGGAGATGCGCCGTTCCAGTTCCCCATGACTACTAGATTTTCATTTCGATTTAGATATTTCATCGTCTGCTTGCGGCGTTGGTATTTATACACGATATATTGTTGTCGGTGTTGATTTTCTGTCCAGAACAATCCTGTCGCTCAACTGTGCATAATAACTAACTCTCTGCCCTACCAATCTATTCATAACGAAATCTACTGCTGCTGCACCCTTTTCTGTTGCTGTTCTTATTACCATATACTCGTCTGACCAGAAATCTTTGTCCTCTTTCCATTTCACTTCACTGAGCCCTATATATCTAGACTGAGACTTCGCATTTCCCTTTTGAGATTTTCTAGCTTCCTTACCATGTTCAAACTTCGTAAGTCGCACGCCGCGAGTCGTAGATCGTTATCTTTCGTAGTTTGATCAGTTTATTTCTCATAGTCACCTTCCCATTGGCAGTCCCCTTCCGGAGATCCGAATGGAGGGCTAGTCAGTAATTTTTGCCAGTAGAGAGATCATCGTTTTCCATTTAGTCACATTCGTCTGGATACACCTTACTAGTGATTAATGCAATGGGTTCCGTTGTCTTCTGTATCCTCGTTCTGTTGTTCATTACTGATACTTCCGTCTTTTAGGGACAGTATCGCTCCCGAAGGCCAAAGGATTACCCTGAAACTTCGTTCGCTCCTCCGCCCGCTTTGAGAAAGCCGTTGGAGAGCGAATGTCCCTTCCACTGCTGAGGTTATGTTCCAAATTTAAGCAGTGTCTGTGTTCGAAAACGGTATCCAGGACGTTTTGAATAGTAATTTCGATACCCCTAGGTCATAAAACATGAAAACGTTAAATCAAAACTTTAAATAATTATAAATGTGGTATACCAGGAAACTTTAACACTAAATATACAGAATATCATATATACATAATTAATTAATTACTATTCATTATAATTACTATTCAAAACTTCCTGTATCACGTGTTCGAACACAACCACTGCTTAAATTTGGAACATAACCTCTGCAGTCGAAGGGACATTCATTCGCCAACAGCTTTCGCAATATATATGTTTGTGTGTGTGTGTGTGTGTGTGTGTGTGTGTGTGTGTGTGTGTGTGTGTGTTTGTACGTGCACGCGCGCGCTACAGTGAGGTGGTAGGCGATGCGTATAACGTCAGCAAAGAATTATACTCAACATAAGACGGAATCTACGTGCTGTAAATCAAGCAAACAGCGCTTTTAAAACAGTTTAAATGAAACTGGCCATATAGCTCAAATAAAATAAATACCATAATGTTGGAGAATGGCTGGATTAGGTCATAGAAACCGAATAAAACAGTTAGCTTCCGAATTTGTATGCTGTGTTCAGTTCCCGTTGAGGTATTACATATCAAGCATATTATTCAGTAGACTTTACTGCTTCTTTGAGTCCAGTTACAACCCTATGTCGTTAGACGACTCAGGATTGTAGTGTGTAGTATGGTGATGTGTTAGGTAACTATGACGTTGCATGAGAAACACAGTTCTGTAATCAAGTCTATAAGAGTCCACACATGGAGAACCATCTCCTTTAACATGACAAGGCCAGGCCACACACGAGCGCTGCCACAGCTACAGAAATCCGACTCGTTGGGTTCACTGTCATCGGTCATTCTCCATACAGTCCCGACTTGACCCCATCAGATTTTCATCTGTTTTCGAAACTTAAAGAACATCTTTGAAGACTTCACTTTGACACTGATTAAGCATTCCATACAGACCTGAGGTCGTTGCTCTGGCAACAAAGTTAAACATTCTACAGTGAAGGTATCAAAAAGCTTGTCTTTCGTTGAAAGAAATGGTTCAAATGGCTCTGAGCACTATGCGACTTAACTTCTGAGGTCATCAGTCCCCTAGAACTTAGAACTACTTAAACCTAACTAAATTAAGGACGTCACACACATCCATGCCCGAGGCAGGATTCGAACCTGCGACTGTAGCGGTCACGCGGTTCCAGACCGTAGCGCCTAGAACCGCTCGGCCATTCAAGCCGGCCGTTGAAAGAAATCTGTTCGTCCTCAGAGTGACTGTGGTGAGACATCAATAGATAGATTCATACCGCATAAGTTAATAAGAGACGGGATTGATCCACCATGGTAGAAAAAGCACGTCGGAAGACTGTTGCAGAAGCAACGAAAAAAGCATATCAAATTCAGAAGACTGGCACGCCTCCCTCCTCAATCCAAAATCCCATTTTCACGGAAGATCGAGATTTAGTGCGGACGTCGATGCGAGATGCTTTTCATAGTTTCCACAATGAAACACAGCATAAAATACGGTATAAAACCCCAAGAGATTCTGGTCGTATGTAAAGTACACCAGTGGCAAAAACAGTCAGTACCGTCACTGCGCGATAGCGATGGAAATGTTACGGATGATGGTGCCACTAAAGCGGAGTGACTTAATACAGTTTTCTGTAATTCCTTGACGAAAGAAGACGAAGTAAATATTCCAGAATTCGTAACCAGAACAGCTGTTAGCATGAGTGACATAAAAGTAGATATCTTGGGTGTTGCGAAACAACTCAAATCACTTAAGAAAGGCAAGTCTTCCGGTCCAGATGGTATACCAATCAGGTTCCTTTCAGAGTATGCAGACACAATAACGCCTTTCTTAGTAATCATATACAACAGCTCACTTGACGAAAGGTCTGTTCCTAAAGACTGGAAAGTAGCACACGTCATACCAATATTCAAGAAAGGAGATAGGAATAACCCATTGAATTACAGACCTATATCACTGACCTCAATTTGCAATAGGATTTTGGAGCATATACTGTACTCGAACATTATGAATCACTTTGAAGAAAACGACTTATTGATACATAACCAACACGGATTCAGAAAACATCATTCTTGCGCAACACAGCTATCTCTTTATTACCATGAAGTAATGAGTGCTGTCGGCAAGGGATCTAAGATCGATTCCATATTCCTAGATTTCCAGAAGGCTTTTGATACCGCTTCTCACAAACGACTATTAAGCAAATTGCGTGCATGTGGAGTATCGTCTCAGTTGTGTGACTGAATTCATGATTTCCTCTCAGAGTAGTCACAGTTCGTACTGATAGACGGTAAATCATCGAGTAGAACAGAAATGAATCTGTCGTTCCGCAAGGTAGTGTCATAGCCCCTCTGCTGTTACTGATTTACATAAATGATCTAGGTGATAAACTGAACAGCCCCCTTAGATTGTTTTCAGATGACGCTGTAATTTACCGTCTAGTAAAATTATCAGATGATCAATTCCAATTACAATATTATCTAGAGAAATAAGTGACAATTGGCACTAAACACTGAAAAGTGCGAGGTCATCCGCATAGGTACTAAAAGAAATACTATAAATTTTGGATATACGATAAATAGCACAAATCTAAGGGCTGTCAATTCGACTAAATACCTAGGAATTACAATTACGAGCAACTTAAATTGGAAAGACCACATAGATAACACTGTGGGGAAGGCCAAAGAAAGACTGCGTTTTGTTGGCAGAACACATAGAAGATACGATAAACCCACTAAAGAGACAGCCTACATTACACTTGTCCGTCCTCTGCTGGAATATTGCTGCGCGGTGTGGGATCCTTACCAGGTAGGATTGATGGAGGACATGGAAAAAAGTGCAAAGAAGGGCAGCTCGTTTCGTGTTATCGTGCAATAGGGGTGAGAGTGTCACTGGTATGATACGTTAGTTGTGGCGCCAGTCACTGAAACAAAGGCGGTTTTCTTTGAGGCCAGATCTATTTACGAAATTTCAATCACCAACTGTCTCTTCCGAATGCCAAAATACTTTGTCGACACCAACCTATGTAGGAAGAAATGATCATCATAATAAAATAAGAGAAATCAGAGCTCGAACGGAGAGATTTACGTGTTCCTTTCTCCCACGCGCTATTCGTGATTGGGATGGTAGAGAAGTAGTATGAAAATGGTTGGATGAACCCTCTGCCTGGCACTTAAGTGTGAACTGCAGAGTAACCACGTAGATGTAGTTGTAGGTATGTAGAAATGAAGAATAAAGATGTAGAATAACAACGAATTTTTTTATTTAAAAAGCTTTAAGAATTTTCACGTAAGCAATTCGGAAGCTGTATTGTTCAGCACACCTATGTAGATTTACTGTTTGGAAGGTGAATATATAACAGTTTGGAATGCGCTGAATACAAAGCGATATGAAAGGACTGAACAGAACACACATCATGGGCTTAAGTGAAGTTTGGGAGAAGGGATATACTTAACTGACTTCGACCATTTAACATTTGTAATCTGGTGATTGTTTTTTTAAGCCGAAAAGCGTTCATATAAGTAAATTAATGCCGTAGAGCATCCATAATGTTTCGTTTAATAATAGGAACCCGTTTCTACAAAACAGTGATAGAAGAATCAGGAAATTTCACAATATATTGCTTACGGTGCGGAGCCGCCTATGCTTAGGCATTGGATCAAAGGTGACTGCTCCTTCGTCGGAGTTAGAAACTTCAAACGTAATAAATATTAATTTTATTAAATTAAGACACCCAATATCAATAATGCTTTTCATTATCCTACAAACTTTTTTAGAATGTTGAAATTCCTTGGACACAGTACTTAAGCCTGTCGCTACAGCAGCCAAACAACATAGCGCATCCCGTTAAAAAACTGGAGTGTCATGCAGGAATTATCTGAATTCGTAGGCGAACAACGCTGCAACAATCCATGGTGTGTAGCTGCACGTATAGAGCAACATTTCGCCAACACACGCTGAGGTGACAAGCGTCATGGGATACTTCCTAACATCGTGATGCACCTCCTTTCGCCCAACATTGTGCAGCAACTCGACATGATATGGACTCAACAAGCCATTGCAAGCCCCCTGCAGAAATATTGAGTTATGCTGCCTCTACAGCCACCCACAATTAATGAAGTATTTCTGGTGCAGGATTCTTTTGCACGAATTGCCCTCCCTATTATGCCCTACAAATGTTCCATGGGTGGCCAAGTCATCCCTTACAATTGTCCAGAATGTTTTTGAAGCCCATAGTGAACATTTGAGACTCTGTGACAAGGCGCATCGTCATCCATAGAAATTCCATCATTGTTTGGGAACATGGAGTCCATAAATCCTTGGAAATGATCTCCAAGTAGCCGAACATAACCGTTTTCAGTCAATGGTCGGTTCAGTTGGACCTGAGGACACAGTCCACTCCATGAAATCAGAGCCCACACCATTATGGAGCCACCACCAGTTTGCAGAGTGCCCTGCTGACAACTTGGGTCCACGGGTTCGTGGTGTCTCTACCACACTTGAAACCTAATATCAGCTCTTACCAACTGAAATCAAGACTCATCTGATCAGGCCTCGTTTATCCGGTCGTCTAGGGTCCAACTGATATGGTCACGAGTCCAGAAGAGGCGCTGCAGGCGATGTCGTGGTCTTCGCAAAGGCACTTGCGTCAGCCTTTGCTGTCATATCCCATAAACGCCAAATTCGGCCGCACAGTCGTAACGGACACCTTCGTCGTACGTCCCACATTAATGTCTGCGGTTATTTCATACAGTTTTGCTTTTCTGTTAGCACTGACAATTCTACGCAGATGCCGCTGCTCTCTGTGGTTAAGTGACGGCGGTCGGCCACTGCGTTGTCCACGGTGAGAGGCAAAGCCTGGAATTTGGTATCCTTAGTACACCTCCAAACTGTAGATTTCGTAATATTGAATTCACTAACGGTTTCCGAACTGGAATGTATCATGCGCCTAGCTCCTACGACAACTTCGCGTTCAAAATTTATTAATTCACTTAGTGCTGTCATAATCACGTTGTAAATCTTTTCACATAAATCACTTGAGTACAAATGACAGCTCAGCCAATGCACTGCCCTTTTATAGCCTTTGTGTGCGAGACTACCTCTATCTGTGTATGTGCAAATCGCTATCCCGTTAGTTTTGTCACCTAAATGTATAAAACAATGGCTACGTTGTGCAGACGCTTGCAGGGTCGGAAAAGATGTCTGAATGACGAAACGGAAACGGGAAGTCATATCTCTGTGGATGTCTGAATGACGAAACGGAAACGGGAAGTCATATCTCTGTGGAGAACTGAGTGGAAGAAGAGGGTTCAGTGGTCGAACATCGACGTACCACCATCAAGGCAAAAGTGCAAATTGAAGATCAGCCATGGATGCGCTTTATGCATTTTGCACCACTCTCTAAATATCACGATCACCAGTCGCCAAGTTACACGACTGCTGATACTCATATAAAATGCCCTCTGTAACGTAACATCGGCAGAAATATTGAAGCTGTGTCAAGCCAATGCAGGTGCCTTCTTTAGCCAGGTAATCATGATGGACTAATGTTGTATGTATCACTATGACCAGAGACTGAGGAGCAACGAGAGCAGTGAAAGCATGAGGATTCGCGACTCCGAAAAAGTCTAAAACCCAATCGCAATCCATTAAAGTAATATAAAATGCTTTTTCCATCTACATCTACATACATACTCCGTATGCCACCTATTGTGCTTGGCAGACGTTACCCTTTACCACTACCAGTCATTTCCTTCCCTTTTTCACTTGCAAATACAGCGAGGGAGAACGACTGTCTACACTCCTGGAAATGGAAAAAAGAACACATTGACACCGGTGTGTCAGACCCACCATACTTGCTCCGGACACTGCGAGAGGGCTGTACAAGCAATGATCACACGCACGGCACAGCGGACACACCAGGAACCGCGGTGTTGGCCGTCGAATGGCGCTAGCTGCGCAGCATTTGTGCACCGCCGCCGTCAGTGTCAGCCAGTTTGCCGTGGCATACGGAGCTCCATCGCAGTCTTTAACACTGGTAGCATGCCGCGACAGCGTGGACGTGAAACCGTACGTGCAGTTGACGGACTTTGAGCGAGGGCGTATAGTGGGCATGCGGGAGGCCGGGTGGACGTACCGCCGAATTGCTCAACACGTGGGGCGTGAGGTCTCCACAGTACATCGATGTTGTCGCCAGTGGTCGGCGGAAGGTGCACGTGCCCGTCGACCTGGGACCGGACCGCAGCGACGCACGGATGCACGCCAAGACCGTAGGATCCTACGCAGTGCCGTAGGGGACCGCACCGCCACTTCCCAGCAAATTAGGGACACTGTTGCTCCTGGGGTATCGGCGAGGACCATTCGCAACCGTCTCCATGAAGCTGGGCTACGGTCCCGCACACCGTTAGGCCGTCTTCCGCTCACGCCCCAACATCGTGCAGCCCGCCTCCAGTGGTGTCGCGACAGGCGTGAATGGAGGGACGAATGGAGACGTGTCGTCTTCAGCGATGAGAGACGCTTCTGCCTTGGTGCCAATGATGGTCGTATGCGTGTTTGGCGCCGTGCAGGTGAGCGCCACAATCAGGACTGCTTACGACCGAGGCACACAGGGCCAACACCCGGCATCATGGTGTGGGGAGCGATCTCCTACACTGGCCGTACACCACTGGTGATCGTCGAGGGGACACTGAATAGTGCACGGTACATCCAAACCGTCATCGAACCCATCGTTCTACCATTCCTAGACCGGCAAGGGAACTTGCTGTTCCAACAGGACAATGCACGTCCGCATGTATCCCGTGCCACCCTACGTGCTCTAGAAGGTGTAAGTCAACTACCCTGGCCAGCAAGATCTCCGGATCTGTCCCCCATTGAGCATGTTTGGGACTGGATGAAGCGTCGTCTCACGCGGTCTGCACGTCCAGCACGAACGCTGGTCCAACTGAGGCGCCAGGTGGAAATGGCATGGCAAGCCGTTCCACAGGACTACATCCAGCATCTCTACGATCGTCTCCATGGGAGAATAGCAGCCTGCATTGCTGCGAAAGGTGGATATACACTGTACTAGTGCCGACATTGTGCATGCTCTGTTGCCTGTGTCTATGTGCCTGTGGTTCTGTCAGTGTGATCATGTGATGTATCTGACCCCAGGAATGTGTCAATAAAGTTTCCCCTTCCTGGGACAATGAATTCACGGTGTTCTTATTTCAATTTCCAGGAGTGTATATGCTTCCGTATGAGAGCTAATTTCTCGTATCGTACCTTCCTGGCTCTTACACAAAATGTTTGTTGGTGTCAGTAATATCGTTCTGCAGTCAGCTTTAGATGCCCGTTCTCTAAATTTTCTCAACAGCGCTCCTCGAAAAGAACTTCGTCTTTCGTTCAGGGATTCCCGTTTGAATCACACGTTCTCAGTATTCCCCTATAAAATGAAGTCGACCATCCGCCTTTCCCATCGTAATCTCTTCATGCTCGTTCCATTTCTTATCGCTTTGCAACGTTATGCCAGATATTTTACGGACGTGAAGTCATTCTGCATCCTCCAACAGTCACTCAATTTCGACACCTTCACGTAAACCACAGCATCATCAGCAAATAACAGCAGACTGCACACCCTGTCTGTCAATCTTATATGGAAATAGAAATAACAGCATTCTCGACCATAACCTTGTCTCTGACGAATACTCGCCGTTGACGACAATATAAAACCTTCTATTACTTAAGAAGTCTTCGAGCCACTCGCGTACGTAAGAACCTATTCCATATGCTCATACCTTCGTTAACAGCCAGCACTGACGCACGTTGTCAAATGCTTTTCGGAAATCTAGGAATGTGGAATCTACGGGTCGCCCTTTATCCATAATTCGCAGGCTATCAGGTGAAAAAAAGGTGAATTGAGTTTCGCTCAGGTGATGCTTTCTAAGACCATTCTGGCTGCTAGACAGAATCTTCTCGTCCCCAAGGAAAATTGTTATATTCAAACTCAACATATGTTTAAGAATTCTGCAGCAGATCAATATTGGGGATATTGGTCTATTTTGCAGATTCGTTTTTTCACCCATTTTGTTCATAAGGGATAAACAGTCACAGGAGTATGTTGACAAAATCTGAGGATGTTATAAGAAGCTGTCCAAGAGAGTGTCCAGGCTCCTCCACAACTCCCTAGCTGACCAGATATGACACGGTTTTACATGCTTCTTCTTTGGGCTATGAAATTTTGCCTCCCACACTTATTCTGCGGTGTTACGAGCTCCTTTGGTGAAGAGAAAAATCCATGTCGTGGAGGAGAAACTCGGCACCGACGCTTTTGTGGCCACATGAAAGCGGACCTCAAAGGCGACTGTGGGGGCGTAAATGCCTCAGCCGTCAAGGCGCCACAAAACGCGTGGATTCAGAGGCAACGACTACCACCGGAGACAGCTCTCCCTTACTACAGAAACTACGCTGCAGCAGTCTAAATATGGAAGGAAAAATCGCAGACAGGCCCTTCCATTGTGTATTTTCTCATTATTAAAAATTTCTCATTATTATAAGAGGCCCATATGATTGCAAACAGGCGACGAGAAGCTTTGTTTCAGCTTGTCGCCTGGGGAGATTTTATTTCATTGTACAATCACTAGTTGATATAGAAATTAGTAGCACAGACCTGGGAAAGGAGTTGGTGCATACGGCGGCTCCTGAATAACTAACGCTACCGCTGATTGAGGGAGCTTGTCGGGAAACGAAGGTTCAGAAACTGCTACTTATTGGGGCCTCGAGAGGAGCAGATTTGCAGAGACTACCGCCAGGTTTAAGTGACGTGCTTCGCTAGTCAGATGTGGAACACCCTACAGTTTCCTCGTTCCTAGTTGTGATTCCTTCTCAACCATCCATTTGTGGCGTAGTTGATTTTAAAGAAATGGATTAGAATATGATAATATTTGCAATTCTTCATAGCCATTCATCAGTGTACCTTTGTTCAGTGATTAACGTTGCAGTCGGCGTATGAATCCTGAGTGAAAACGATATATTTTGAGATTTCCTAACGGAAATTGTAAATGGGGCATGTTTATATCAATATACAGGGTGACGCAAAAGCACGCAAACATTTGAAAATTCAGTTCTTCACGGAGTAATGTCAGGTAAAAATTTGAGTTTTACTGAAAGAAAAGAAGTGGAGGAGATGCCCAAAAGATGGCGTTTTGTATGATATTGAAGCAACAATTAGCAGGACAATAACTAATGCTCGACATGTGGGCCGTCAATAATCAACAAGAAGTGGAGGAGATGCCCAAAAGATGGCGTTTTGTATGATATTGAAGCAACAATTAGCAGGACAATAACTAATGCTCGACATGTGGGCCGTCATTAATCAACAGCACTGTAGGGCAAATCAGTAGTTACAGTGAGAAACTGCCGTCATATGTCATCTTTTAGCATCCCTAATGAGGCCGGACAACGCCACCAGACCTCCGACTTCAGGTAACACCACAACCAATAGTCACACGGATTGACTTCTGGAGAGCTGCGAGACGAAACACGTTAGAAGTGGCGGCTCAGCACGCGATACTCACCAAACGATGGACGCAAGAGGTCTGTCACACATGTAGCAATATGAGGTGGAGCGTCATCCTCCATTGAAGTCTTTCATTCCAGCAGGTGTATATCAGCCACGTTAGGGACGATGCGATTCTGTAATACACTGAAGAGCCAAAGAAGCTGGTACACCTGCCTAATATCGTGTAGGGCCCACGCGAACAAGCAGAAGTACTGCAACACGACGTTGAATAGGCTCGACTAATGTCTGAAGTAGTGCCGGAGGGAATTGACACCATGAATCTTGCAGGGCTGTCCATAAATCCTTAAGAGAACGAGGGAGTGCAGATCTCTTGTGCACAGCTTGTTGAGAGGCATCCCAGCTATGCTCAGTAATGTTCCTTGTGGGGAGTCAGATGGCCAGAGAAAGTTTTTAAACTCAGAACAGTGTTACTAGGGCCGCTCTGTAGAAATACTGGACGTGTGGGGTGGCGCATTGTCCTGCTGTAATTGCCTAAGTCTGTCGGAATGCACAATGGACATGAATGGATGCAGGTGATCGGACACGATGCTTACGTACGAGTCACCCGTCAGTGTCGTATATAGACGTATCAAGTGTCCTATATCACTCAAACTGCAAGCGTCCAACACGGCTACATAGCCTCCACCAGCTTTGACAGTCCCCTGCTAACACGCAGGGTCCATGGATACATGAGATTGTCTCCATACCCGTACACCTCAATCCACTCGATACTATTTCAAACGAGACTCGTCCGACCAGACGGCATGTTTCCAGTCAGCCACTGTTCAATGTCGGTGTTCACAGACCCAGGTGAGGCGTAAAGCGATGTGTCATGCAGTCTTCAAGGGTACACGGGTGGGCCTTCGGCTCCAAAACCTCATATCGATGATGTTTCGTTAAATGCGGAAGGGTTGCAGTTCTGTCACGTTAAAAGATTCTCTTCAGTAGTCGTTGGTCCTGTTCTGACAGGATCTTTTTCCGGCCTCAGCAATGTCGGACATTTGATGTTCTACCGGATTCCTGATATTCACGGCACACTCATGAAATGGTCGTAACGTAAAATCCCCACTTCATCGCTAATTCGGAGATGCTGTGTCCCATCACTCGTGCGTCGAGTTAACACGACGTTCAAACTCACTTAACTCTGGGTAACCTGTCATTGTTGCAGTAACCGATTTAACAATTGCACCAGACACTAGTTGTCTTATACTGGCGTTGCCGAGCGCAGCATCGTATTCTGACTGTTTACGTATCTCAGTATTTGAAAACGCATGCCTATACCAGTTTCTTTAGCGCTTGACTGTATATCTGCATACCTCGTACCCGCCACGCGTGCAGTGTGGAAAGCTGCAACCCGCATTTCTCGGGGAAAAAGGGCCAGATCACGGTTCTTGTGATAAACCCAAACCACACCATGCAGTCGTTTTCTGTTTCAGTAAAATCCCTCGTAAATTCTTCATGTTTGACAAGTTTTTCTTTTCTGCCTACCTTAATCCGCGAATTATTGCGTCTTCAGGTGTTAACGGATTTCTCGGTCACCTTGTACAATTCTAGATAACATATAAGATACTTCCATAGCTGCACTGGATATCTTCACCGAGTGTTGCAGACTGAGGTGTCGGACGTCGGAAAGCGACTTATATACAGGATAAAATGGGCGTGGTCTATTTTACGCTTGATCCGCAGATATAACCTTTGTCTAAGATAAAACGTGATTATGCATTGTCGCCTGTCGTCAGTAGCTCTTCAGTTAATAAATCATACAGTTTTCTGAAAACAACATTTTTTCTGCATCGAGAAACTATTATACACTCCTATATACAGACGCGATCTAAATATGCAGGGTGACTGAGGACAGTTTGCTGAACAACATTACGTAGGTATTTACTTCATTTAGACGCTAATAATCATAGCTACTGCGAGTAGTATTTCGTTACGTTGGTTAGTACCTACAAGTATGCGTGACACGAGCAAACCATTAACTTTAATGTTGCCTGGGTATCAGGTCACGTATTGAATTGTGGATGCGTAGAAGCAAAACGGATTGTCTGCACCAACAGGTACAGTCCACTTCACGGTGCAGTTACGAACGCGGAGAAAACATTAGGTACAAAATTATGTTATGTGTCTGCCGGAAGACAGAGAAAAAACACACTGATGTGGGTACATACACTACTGGCTATTCAAATTGCTACACCACGAAGATGACGTGCTACACTCGCGAAATTTAACCGACAGGAAGAAGATGCTGTGATATGCAAATGATTAGCTTTCCAGAGCATTCACACAAGGTTGGCGCCGGTGCCGACACCTACAACGTGCTGACATGAGGAAAGTTTCCAGTTGATTTCTCATACACAAACAGCAGTTGACCGGCGTTGCCTGGTGAAACGTTGTTGTGATGCCTCGTGTAAGGAGGAGTAATGCGTACCATCACGTTTCCGACATTGATAAAGGTCAGATTATAGCCTATGGCGATTGCGGTTCATCGTATCGCGACATTCCAGCTAGCGTTGGCCGAGATCCAATGACTGTTAGCAGAATATGGTATCAGTGGGTTCAGGAGGGTAATACGGAACGCTGTGATGGATCCCAACGGTCTCGTATCACTGGCAGTCGAGAAGACAGGCATCTTATCCCCATGGCTGTAACGGATAGTGCAGCCACGTCTCGATCACTGAGTCAACATATGGGGGCGTTTGCAAGACAACAACCATCTGCACGAACAGTTCGACGACGTTTGTAGCAGCATGGACTATCAGCTTGGAGACCATGGCTGCGGTTACCCTTGATGCTGATTACAGACTGGAGCGCCTGCTATGGTGTACTCGACAACGAACCTGGGTGCACGAATGGCACAACGTCATTTTTTTCCGATGAATCCAGGTTCTGTTTACAGCATCATGATGGTCGCATCCGTGTTTGGCGACGTCGCGGTGAACGCACATTGGAAGCGTGTATTCGTCATCGCCATACTGTCGTATCACCTAGAGTGTTGGTATGGGGTGCCACTGGTTACACGTCTCGTTCACCTCTTATTCGCATTGACGGCACTTTGAACAGTGGACGTTGCATTTCAGATGTGTTACGACCCATGGCTCTACCCTTCATTCTATCCCTGCGAAACCCTACATGTCAGCAGGATAATGCACGACCGCATGTTGCAGGTCCTGTGCGGGCGTTTCTGGATACAGAAATTGTTCGACTGCTGCCCTGGCCAGCACATTCTCTAGATCTCTCACCAACTGAAAAAGTCTGGTCAGTGGTGACCGAGCAACTGGCTCGTCACAATACGCCAGTCACTACTCTTGATGAACTGTGTATCGTGTTGAAGTTGCATAGGCAGCTGTACCTGTACACGTCATCCAAGCTCTGTTTGACTCAATGCCCAGGCGTATCATGGCCGTTATTATGGCTAGAGGTGGTTGTGCTGGGTACTGATTTCTCAGGATCTATGCACCCAAATTGCGTGAAAATGTAATTAAAACATGGTTCAAATGGCTCTGAGCACTATGGGACTTAACTTCTGAGGTCATCAGTCCCATAGAACTTAGAACTAGTTAAACCTAACTAACCTAAGGACATCACACACATCAATGCCTGAGGCAGGATTCGAACCTGCGACCATGGCGGTCGCGCGGTTCCAGACTGCAGCACCTAGAACCTCTCGGGCACTCCGACCGGCAAAATGTAATCACATGTCAGTTGTCATATAATATATTTGTGCAATGAATACCGGTTTATCATCTGCATTTCTTCATGGTGTAGCAATTTCAATGGTCAGTACTATATGAAGCTGCCAATGGTCACACTATCTGTACCTGTACAAATAACGCTCTGTATAAGTATGGACACAATTTTTTGGACCAGGGCATCGACTGGATAGTAGAGATGGGCAAAACTGTTCTTTTCAGAGATTGGATCAGAACTGTTCACTCCCTGAAATGAATTAGCTCTTTTTCATGACTCACCACTCATTTACAATAGAAAATAAATGGAAGGCACATTGCCCTTTAAACTTGGTTTATTCCAGTACTATACCTGTATTTTGATCTTATTTGATCCTATTTTGAAGTAACACAGATAATGAGTAAGAATTTTGTATTGTTTATTGAAATTTCCACGATATGACAAAGTTTTTGATTATTGATATATTTTGCACTATCGTGGTTTTTTGGGTGATCAGAAGATGTTGTAACTTGAGATTTACATTAACAATATATTTGGCTATAATGTATTAAAATTTCTTTAACCTCATACAAATACATCGCAAGCCTTATATTTTTAAAGTGAACGTTTCCTTCCGAAGACGCCTAAAATCGCAAAATCCGTACCAGAATAAGAAAAAAAAATATAAATTTGACTGTAAAACGATAGTGCTGCATATAGCCTTACGCAGAATAAAACAAGGAAAATATTGGTGTATCACATTTTGCGATACGTTTTTATTTAATTAAAGTGTAAATTCGAGTGTCCATAATAAAAATCCTATAGTAAGAGGAGTCATCAGGAACCTAATCTAATCAGTTTAAACAAATAAAAATAAAATAAAAACAATTGATGTATACATAACATAATAATGTAATATACATAGCGGTATTACTACGAAGAACAATATCCAGTGGGGACGAACTCCGATGGAGAGGCGCTGAGTCGAGCAGGTCGAGCCGCGAGCTGTATTACTGCATGAGCTGAGACCGCAGAGACCAGAGTGACACCTGGGTCGCTTTGTTCAACGCTCTGGCTAGAGTCGAGACGGTGGGGTAAGCGTTGAGCGGGCGAGTTCCGAGGGTGGGGGAAGTGGTGAACTCACCCGCTCTGAGACAAATCGTCCGTTCCCTTGCGAGCAGGTTTTGCAAGTAGTTCCTATGTTATCCGCTAGGTGTCTCTCTGTCCTGTTGCTCGCATCAACTGCCCAGAGGGCAGGACGTGCGACTGAAACGATCGCCGACAGAGTGCGATGCGAAGTTAAGCTGCGCCAGACACTGCACACGGCAGACGACGCACAGAGACGGCACGGCATATGTGAAACACAAAATCCAATGGGGCACTGCACAATGCAGGCAGCCAAGGTAGAAGCAGGGCAGAGGCCGGCGCTGGCTGTGTTGTGTGACGTGCACTGTGCTCTGACCAGCAGAGGCGCTACTGATATGCTCCGTCTCTCTCTCTCTCTCTCTCTCTCTCTCTCTCTCTCTCTGCCGTGGGAAACGTTTGGAGCTACCGTTCTTTTTTTCTGAATCACTGATTGTTCACTCCTTTGAAAGATTCAACTCTATGAATTAGTTCAAGAGCGGATCCCCCATCTCTACTGGATAGACCTGTTTTGTTCCATTTCTTCTCATCGATCATTCCCTGGAGTTTGTACACGCTGCAGAAATTCACCCTGTACATCTCATTTCATACCACCACTTTTAGCTTGCTTACTCTTAAAACATTTACCCTGTTTTCTTTAAAAAACCTGCCCAAGGGTTGTAAGGTGCCATCTGTTCATTTCCATTAATTGTGCATCATGATCACGTATTCCTTTAGCAACTGGGCACACATTGTTTCCGCCTGATATACACTACAAACAGTAACGCTTCTATCGCACCTCCTTGGGGTTCTCGTACATTTTTCGGTAATGAGCAGCGCGAGATGGCATAAATGCCTTGCTGAAGTTAAGGAACACGGCAACAGGAGAGCGAAGCTTCACAAGATCTCTGTTTGCGGAATCCATGTTTATTTCTACTGAGGAGATTTTCATTCTCCAAAAACATCTTAATTCTTTGGCATAAAACGCATTCCTTAATTCTTTAACATCCTGACGTCAACGATCTAAGCCTATAATTATATGCCTCTTTGTTTGACACTTCTTGAAAACGGCAATGAACTGTGCTTTTCTCCAGTTGGTAGCTACCCTTCGTTGTTTTCGCAAACTACGATAAACTGCTGCTAGAAGGGAAGCATTTTCATTAAGGGGATCTCGTCTAGTCCTGATACCTTTCCGCTGCAAAACGAGTGTAGTTGTTTTTCACTTCATTATTTCAATATCTGCCATTTCGATATCCCTATGGTTACTAAAAAGAGGGTTCGTATTATAGTTTATCGTGGTGAAACAGTTCCAGAAGACCGAATTCAGTATTTCGGCCTTCTCTGTCTTATCTTCCGTTGCAGGGCCTGTATGGTAACTGGCAAGGGAACATTCTCACGTGTCAATGAACGATATTGGTGAAACTTGGCGGGAATTTAGAGAAGGCCAAATACTGTAAGACAACTTTTTTGTGCCAGTTTCACTTTCAAAGGGTCAAACACACTCCGAAAGGTAATTTGGAATTTCAGATTCAGAGGGAATACTTCGAGACAATGATATATAAAAGTGTATTTCACATAAAAGATGATATGTAATTAATGTTCTTGAAGACTGTATAATCGTTTTTTGGGATAATCTGAGATTTGGAAAATACTCCGCCACGACCATTTATTAATTTTGGAAAATGAAGGCTTTTGTTACACTGTAAATTAAAGAAGCTTTCAAGGCCGAAACATCACTGTGTAAAAAAACCTGATTTTTGAAATACCATTTTTGGAAAATGTATTTGAATCTCTGTCTTCCGCTACGGTTTTTTCCCTCCATAGCTTAGAGCTATAGGAAGTCATTCCTTCATGTCTTAATAGATGTCCTATCATCTTGCCCCATCTCCTTATCAGTGTTTTCCACGTATTCCTATCCTCTCCGATTCTTCGCAGAACGTCCTCATTCCTTACCATTCCAGCTAATTTTCAACATTTATTTGTAGCACCACATCTCAAATGATTTGATTTTCTTCTTTTCAGGTTTTCCCACAGTCCATGTTCCTCTACCATACAGTGCTGTACTCCAGACGTACATTCTCAGAAATGTCTTCCTCAAATCAAGGCCGACATTTGAGATTAGTAGAATTCTCTTGGGGAGGAATGCCCTTTCTGCCTTTGCTAGTCTGCTTTTGATGTCCTCCTCGCTCCGTCCATCATTGGCTATTTAACTGTATAGGTAGCAGAATTCCTTAACTTCGTCTACTTCGTCACCATCAATCGTGATGTTAAGTTTCTCGCTATTCTCATTTCTACTACTTCTCATTACCTTCGTCTTTCTTCGATTTAAGCTTAACCCATACTCTGTAGTCATTATACTGTTCATTCCACTCAGCAGATCATGTAATTCTTCTTCACTTTCACTCAGGATAGCATTGCCATCAGCGAATCGTATAATTGATATCGTTTCACCTTGACTTTTGATTCCACTCCTGAACCTTTCTTTTATTGCCGACATTGCTTCCTCGATGTACAGATTTCACATAGGGGTGAAAGTCTGCATCCTTGCCTTACACTCTTTTTAATAGGAGTACTTCTTTCTTGGTCGTCCGCTCTTATTGTTCCCTCTTGGCTGTTGTACATATTGTATATACATTCTACACATCATTGTGAACAGTTGTTTTGTTGCCACTTCCCCCAATGTTGTCTATCCCTTGTGCCTTATTTGATCTTAAGTCCTGCAAGCTCTTTTAAATTCTGATTCTAATACTGGATCCCCTATCTGTTTTAAATCGACTTCTGTTTCTTCTTCTGTGACATCTGACAAACCTTCCCCCTGAATGTATTCTTTCCATCTATCCGCTCTCTGCTTTGCATGTAATAGTGGAATTCCCGTTGCACTCTTAATGTTATCACCCTTGCTTTACAATATACCTATTTAAAATAAGTCAAAATTCATATCTATTCTAATCGCCTATTTCACTTATATTCGTATTATATTTTAAATTGTTATATTACAATTTGCCTTCTTGGTACATTTTTTAAAATTCACCGTTTCACATACGTATGAAAATAGTAAGTAACTCATTGTTTTGGTATAAAGTAATTACAAAATGATAATCTGTAAGTAAATCATGAAAACTTTTTTTACACCATGCACATAACATGAGTGAAACTTCTTTAAGTAATATACACGACGGAGATGATAAGATAAAACAAAATTCATCAGGATTTCAAACTGTCACGGATGATTCTCTGAGTATCTTGATTTTCATCATGCATATTCTAGTACATTTGCAACCCTTGGCAAAGTGTATATTATGTACTAATGGCTGCAGCTTGGTTATATTGTTTCTGAAGCGGAGACTGACATCATACCCGTCGAATTGAACTTGATCTGAAAATTTTCTCACGAAGTTCTTCGAACATCGAAAACCGTATACGTTCCACCGCTGTAACTGTGCCATCGAGTGCTTTGGGATCACTAGATGTTTCCTGTCCTCAAGTACGAGGCTCAAAAGATTTATTCTTCCACAGAGACAACTAATCTTTTCGCGGTTTTAAAAGAAAATAATGGTTAGTTTGGGCCGACGATTCCAGAGTCACGTTTTGAAGGCCCAAATGTCTCTGTGACAGTATCTAACCCTGGTAAACGAATTACTAACTAGGTTACAAGGTATTTGAAAGATGTTTCCTTGCACAATGAGGGAGAAATATCTGTATTATTGTTAGAGGTCATTGTGAAAGAACCGTTTAGAACATCGTACCTGACGACAAGGTACTTGTTCATCTGGTGATCCTCAAGCACAACCGTGGGACGTGCAGAGCTTGCAGTGTTGGAAGAATTTTCTGAGAAGGCTTTCGGATCTAGCCTTGTTGAATCATTATGATGCCAGTGTCCACTTGAGAAACAATATAATCAATCTGCAGTCATTAGTATATTATCAATACTCTTCGCCAACGCTTACCAGACTGTAGAAATATGCTTGACACAAATCAGGTAATTCAGAGAACCACTCGCTACAGTTTGAAATCGTGCTAAATTTTGCACATATATTGTCTTCTCTGTCATGTACTGTATGATATGTGAAGAGATTGCGTTTATTTTCTGTGTACGGTGTAAATAATGTTATGTTTTAAGCATTTCTATACTGTTCATCATTATTGTAATTACCTTCTATCATAATGAGTTACATATTATCTTCAGGAAACGACCTATACATATATGGAGCAGTAAACTCACAAACAAAACAACCATAATTTTAAAACGCAAAATATTAATTTAAAAAGATTAAAAAAATATAAGTAAACTAAACAGATAGAATAGTGACGATTGTTGGGGTGTTTTAATTAGATTTCTGCCGCTTGGGATTAGCCGAGCGGTCTAGGGCGCTGCAGTCATGGACTGTGCGGCTGGTCCCGGCGGAGATTCGAGTCCTCCTTCGGGCATGGTTGTTTGTGTTTGTCCTTAGGATAATTTAGGTTAAGTAGTGTGTAAGCTTAGCGACTGATGACCTTCGCCGTTAAGTCCTATAAGATTTCACACACATTTGAACATTTTTGAATTATATGTCTCGAGTCAGAGACAGCAAAGGACTTGGAAGAGCAGTTGAACGGAGTGGACAGTGTCTTGAAAGGAGGGTATAAGATGAACATCAACAAAAGCAAAACGAGGATAATGGAATGTAGTCGAATTAAATCGGGTGATGCTGAGGGAATTAGATTAGGAAATGAGACACTTCACCAAAGTAGTAAAGGAGTTTTGCTATTTGGGGAACAAAAAAACTGATGATGGTCGAAGTAGAGAGGATATAAATTGTAGACTGGCAATGGCAAGAAAAGCGTTTCTGAAGAAGAGAAATTTGTTAACATCGAGTATTGATTTTAGTGTCAGGAAGTCGTTTCTGAAAGTATTTGTATGGAGTGTAGCCAAGTATGGCAGTGAAACATGGACGATAAGTAGTTTCGACAAGAAGAGAATAGAGGCTTTCGAAATGTGGTGCTACAGAAGAATGCTGAAGAGTAGATGGGTAGATCACATAACTAATGAGGAGCTATTGAGTAGAATTGGAGAGAAGAGGAGTTTGTGGCACAACATGACTAGAAGAAGGGATCGGTTGGTAGGACGTGTTCTGAGGCATCAAGGGATCATTAATTTGGTACTGGAGGGCAGCGCGGAGGGTAAAAATCGTAGAGGGAGACCAAGAGATGAATACACTAAGCAGATTCAGAAGGATGTAAGCTGCAGTAGATACTGGGAGATGAAGAAGCTTGCACAGGATAGAGTAGCATGGAGAGCTGCATCAAACCAGTCTCAGGACTGAAGACCACAACAACATCAACATTTCTCGGAAATATACTAACAGCGTACTGTGTACAGCTTATTTTCCAAAAAGTGGTATTTATGAAGCCAGCTTTATTGCACAAGGATGTATGTGAGTTGAAAGCTTCTTCAGTTTATATAGTAACAACCGTTTTCATTTTTCAGAATTAGTGCGTGGTGGTGGAGTATTCTGAAATTTTCAGATTATTACAAATGTTGATTGTGCAGTTCTTAAGAACATTAATTACCTGTTAACTTTTATATGGAAGCACTTTTTACGTTTCATATTTTCGAATACATTCCCTCCAAGCCTAAAATACCAAATTACTTTTTGGCCTTTATTTTTCCCATGACAGTGAAATTGGGCACAAACAAAAAATTCGTAATGTATTATTTTGTCTATATATGAAGACAGTAACTGTTTTTGAAAGAACAGATACTGTTGATGACCGTGTAGCTTTTCCCTGGAATAAATGATGACTAGCTGAAACCCTCAGCTGCCGACAGGTGTTGTTGATATACCTCGATGTGTACAGCTGAAAACGTGTGCCCCGACCGGCACTCGAACCCGGGATCTCCTGCTTATATGGCAGACGCTCTATCCATCTGAGCCACCGAGGACACAGATGAATAGCGTGACTGCAGGGACTTATCCTTGTATGCTTCCCGTATGTAAAGTACCTTATAGACATTTG
This sequence comes from Schistocerca cancellata, assembly GCF_023864275.1. Taxonomy (NCBI): domain Eukaryota; kingdom Metazoa; phylum Arthropoda; class Insecta; order Orthoptera; family Acrididae; genus Schistocerca; species Schistocerca cancellata. The sequence continues at coordinate 311,397,759 of NC_064628.1, read as the reverse complement.
CCCATTCACTCATTACTCGCGCACGCTTTGGCGATTCCCGTAAGAGTTTGGGCAACCTGTGCGCATTCGCACAGACGAAGGTCAATGGCTGGGTAGCCTTAAACTACACATATGAAGACAGTAACTGTTTTTGAAAGAACAGATACTGTTGATGACCGTGAAGCTTTTCCGTGGAATAAATGATGACTAACTGAAACATATCAAAAACAATTACTGTCTTCATATATATAGTTTAAGGCTACCCAGCCATTGACCTTCGTCTGTGCGAATGCGAATGTCCTCTCTATACACACGCCAATCTGAAGATCAATGGCCATATCCACCAACTTGATAACAAATTTCGTAACAGCTGGGGAAGACAGCGTGTACTCACCCTGCCGAATTCCGTGAGCCCGGGACGGCGGACAGCAGAGAGACCCGGCAGGAGTTCGGCCGCCGGGTCAGCGGCCGGGGCGGCGTCGGCCAAGGCTAGGGGTGTGGGCGACGGCGACGGCGGCGGCGGCGGAAGCGGAGGCAGGGGCGAGGCCGTGGCGGGCGGCAACTCCTGGTCGTCGGCCAACTCGCCAGCCGCCGAAGAGTCTGCCCTGCCGAAAAGTACAGCCTCTCACTACTCGCCCGTCGCGACGGCACCGCCGCCGCTGCCAGGTGTCGCCCTCGCCGCCTGCTGCACTCGTGCCAGCCAATCAATCACCGAGCTGGTTCACTTTGTTCTTTACTTTTTTTGTACCTTCCATTCCCTGATTAATGGAGTGGAGAGAGTTGTTAGAGATCCAGCCCCTTATAGGTTAATATTTCATTTGGCTGGGAGAGGGGCGAAGGTAAGCATAAGTGAGAAAGCGTACGACAGAACTTGCAGTTCTGCTATTCGCGTTACAACCTAGGGAATCTCCAAAATACTTTGGCCTGACTCAATGACTGGAAATTTTTTACTTGGGGGACTGTCTTACTTGAGACACTATTGAAATTGCAACTTTTGTCTTTTCACAGGAACCATTTAGTGAGGAAGGAACAGAGATTATATTACGCCATTGCATAGGTTCGTAGCGTTTTTGTTTTGCGTGTCGCTATTCCGGTTACTAAGAGTTTATTTATAGATTGTCATTTTTTCTTTGCAATTCTCTGTTGTTATTTGAATTTCCATATTGTTCAAAAATGGTTCAAATGGCTCTGAGCACTATGGCACTTAACATATCAGATCATCAGTCCCGTAGAACTTAGAACTACTTAAACCTAACTAACCTACGGACATCACACACATCCACGCCCGAGGCAGGATTCGAACCTGCGACCGTAACGGTCGCGCGGTTCCAGACTGAAGCGCCTAGAACCGCTCGGCCACACCGGCATTTACATATTGTCATTTTGTCATTTGGAGATAGTGAGTGGAGCTGTGGACGCATGAAAATGGTGTGCCGAGTGGAGCATTCGGAACATCTCCGCACATTCTTCTGTTGAATAGAGGGTGACAGCGGCGGAGGCAGTCATTAACATTTGTACCGAGTACGGATATGATTCCATTGGACAAAGCACGCCAAGAAAGTGGTGTTCTCGTCTGAAGGAAGACCGTTTTCACGTTAGTGTCTCTCCGCGTTCAGGAAGACCTTCGCGTTTTGATGAACTATTCCGCAATGATCCGCGTCAGTGTACTCGAGAACTGCCCAGTGTGGTTACCTGTGATCATTACACCATCGTGCGACATTTGCATTCCATGGGAAAGGTTCAAAAACCGGGTAACGCATGCACTAAGCCAAAATTACAAAAAACAACAGGTGGCTGTATGTGCATCACTATTTGCCCCTCATGAGTTGGCTCGTGAACAACGCCTACCATTCCTATCCTGTATAGTTACTGCTGACGGGAAATGGTGTCTTTATGCTAATATAGGGAAAAGAAAGGAATAGTTGAGCCCAAACCAAGCAGCAGCTCCCTGTACAAAGATCTGCGGGCATCCACAAAAGATAATGTTACACATCTGTTGGAACAGCGACGGTGTGGTGTACTACGAATTGCTTCCACTCGATGTATCCATCACTGCTGACATTTATCATCAACAACTGACGCGTCTTGCAGACACATTTCAACAACAGCTACCAGGAGGGCTGCGTGATGTGATGTTACTCCACGATGACGCCCTCCCGCCTTCTGCTAGACGGACATAAAACACAGTATAGCAGTTGGGTTGGGAAGTCGTTCAGCTTCCACCTTATTCACCTGATCTTCACCTTTTAAGCTTCAAGGAACAACCTTCAGGGAACTATCAGTACTGCATTTCTCTGCACCAACTCCGCCGAATCATTCAACAATGGCGCCAAAGCAATAACCGTCAAGGAACTTCCTTTCCGTATGAATATGCACTCCGAAACGGATCTACAAGTTTTTCTCCTCAAATACAAGCGATTTCTATAGTCGCGGAATCGAAAAGTTTCCTCAGCGTTGGTAAACTGTTGTTAATAGTGAAGGACAATATATAAATGATGACTAAAATCCCTGTTATGTGCAACTGTTGTGTTTATTAAACTTACGGAGAACCAGTACGAACTCATGCTCTAACCTAATATTACAGCTATTTCCCGCCAACGTTCATGCACTTTTGCCGTCTTTTTGGCAGCTACCGTATTTGCGTAACAACATTCTTTCGGGAATATCGATGCCGCTAGTGGACCACTGCATGAAGCTCGTCGTTGGTGATGGACTTCTTAATCAGCATGACCTCTTTCGTTGCGTCGAATACGGCTTAGTCGCTAGAAGCCAGATCCAGCGAATAATATGGCGTGTTTCTACATGGTAGTTCACGCATGGTGACAATTATCTGGCGACTGTCACTAATTGTCGTGTTGGCTCAGAACGCCACGGCCCCATTTGCTAAGGCGGTATTGGTGAATGCTTCGGCGGAGTTGGTGCAGTGAAATGCAGTACCGATAGTGATAAGTACTGGGAAGGAGCCAGTCCACCAGATCCATTTCCTGATCCGCCCTGGCCGTGTCTTCTTGGGACGAGGGTTTTCAGTATGCGTCCACTCCCTAGACTGGCGTTTTCCGTTTCTGGGATGGAGTCTCTTGTAAGACCCCATGATTCATCGATGGTGACCTGACTCACAAAGAACGCAGCAGGATTTGCACTGCACTATTGCACTGTCTGTTCGCATATCTTCACACGCTTCTGTTTTCTGCGCAATGGTGAGATAATGGGACACCCACTGCGCACACACCTTCCTCATCTTCAAACCCATATGGATGAAGAGTTGGGGGATCCCAGTGAAAAACCTAATTCCTTCTCTACTTCATCAAACATCATTCATCTGTGCTCCATTATCGCACACTGACGACCTGGGAATTGTTTGTTTTTGAGTGCAACTGCAGGACACCCAGTGCTTTTGCATTTTTGAGCTCATTCCCCGTCCTATCTGACCTTCGATATACATCGAAACACTGATTTGAGACTTGGTAATCTCTCCCCACATATGGCTTATTGGCCTCTTGTGAATATATGAAGCAGCTGCTCCTTCTCTCTTGGGAAACCACACTGCTCGCAGTTGAATATGGTCGTGTGCTTCCATGTCGTTTTATCGATGTCCGTCAGAGTACTCTCAAGCTGAAACAAGTGCTGCTGCATAGTTTCATCGTGTCACCTATACGAAGCAGCATCAACATCTGGTAGTGGTAAACAGTACTATAGCCTGTGTTGAGACATACATCTGCCAACATTTCAAGCCACTACTGTTCACGAGTTACAGGGTCAGTGCCAATCAGTACTGAACGAACTCTACTATCTGTTGTCTCATACAAATATTTAAATTTGATTAGTATAAGAACGCATGTGTATATACGTGTAAGTATGTGAAAGAATGTTGTGGTGTGTATTCGTGCCTTTTGGGTTTGTTCAATCCGACACATCGTTTTTTTGTCTCCATAATCATTGTCTGACAAGGCCCTGGTTCAGACAAAAATAATTATTTTCTAACACTTCGTATATAACTGACCGTTTGAGAGTTACCATTAGTTAAATAACACATAAAACTCCGATTTAACGTTTCAGCCTCTCTTTGTTTACTCTTATAGTCCCCATATCACTTGACATTATGGGCGTCAGTAGTAAAATATTTTCTTATATAAAGGTTATTCCCTTACTATTTTATCTCGCCTGTGTCTTTTGGTTTATGCAATCGATGTCAAAACTGTGGTGTCACCGCCAGACACCACACTTGCTAGGTGGTAGCCTTTAAATCGGCCGCGGTCCGTTAGTATACGTCGGACCCGCGTGTCGCCACTATCAGTGATTTCAGACCGAGCGCCGCCACACGGCAGGTTTAGTCTAGAGAGACTCACTAGCACTCGCCGCAGTTGTACAGCCGACTTTGATAGCGATGGTTCACTGTCTACATACGCTCTCATTTGCCGAGACGACAGTTTAGCATAGCGTTCAGCTACGTCATTTGCTAGACCTAGCAAGGCGCCATATTCCGTTACTATTCTGAACTAATAATATTGTGAATCATGTAGCGTCAAGAGCGACGTTCATCATTAAAGGATTAAAGTTAAGTATAAAAGTAATTACGTCCGCTTTCTGAATTCTAATTCCTTGTCATGTTCCAGACCTCACGTCAGTATAGTTGATTGGTTGGTTGGTTGGTTGTTTTGGGAAGGAGACCAGACAGCGTGGTCATCGGTCTCATCGGATTAGGGAAGGATGGGGAAGGAAGTCGGCCGTGCCCTTTCAGAGGAACCATCCCGGCATTTGCCTGGAGTGATGTAGGGAAGTCACGGAAAGCCTAAATCAGGATGGCCGGACGCGGGATTGAACCGTCGTCCCCCCGAATGCGAGTCCAGTGTCTAACCACTGCGCCACGTCGTTCGGTTCAGTATAGTTCTTCCTTCCTCACGCCAGCCTGTGTGAACTAAAATGCGTGCATTTCGGCCTCCTCTAGTAACACGGTGTTGGCTCTTCAGCCAACACAACAAAAACAATTACAGCTTCATCTTAAAACAATCTAATACTGTGATGGGTATCATCGCGAGTACATGGGATGGACAAAAATTTGGAAATAACAAAACCACAAGACATTACTATGAACACGGTATAGGAGACCCTTTGGCGTTGAAATCAGCCTACTCATCTCAGAAAGGATAAATTCAGGTTCAGTGTGGGTTTCTAGGGAATATTATGGTAACGATGATGAGGAGGTGGGAAGCAATCACACACCCTTCTCTCCAAAGATGCCCTTAAAGGGTCAATAATGTTGATATCTGGGGACTTTGGTGGCCAGGAGAGATGTGGCAATTAATCCTCGTGTTCACGAAACCACTCATAGAGGATGCGACCACCAGTGTATGCAGTCCTGTCGTCTTGCAATACTGCATCACCGTTAGGGAACAAAATTTCTACCAATGGATGGACCTGATAGCCGAAATGGCCACATAATCCTTGGCAGTAATGTGACCTCATAGAGCAACCATAGTACCAATGCGATACCACCATGTGGCTGCCCAACTCATCGCCGAACCGCTGCTTTGTTTCGCACATGAAAGGTAAATTCGGACAGAAGTTGGAAACAGTGTGAAGTAAGACTCATCGGACGTTAAAACTTTTTTCCATTGCTCCATAGTCCAGATTGTATGGCTTCGGGGCCACGTTCTCCTATTACGTTCATTTGGATCACTGATGGGTGGCTTTAGAATTTCAGCTCGCCCTGCAATTCACTGCTTATGGAGCTCCTTTCAAGAGTGCGACATTTAGTTGTGCGTTGACTTTTCTGCCGTCCCCTAATTTTTCGTCTCTGTCCTCATCAACGACCGTCTGCGTGATCACTCACCGCCCACTTTCTGGCGCGTTGTGACTTAGCGGAGGATGTTTTTCCACTTTCCCTGTATGCGGTATAAATCTTCGGTACGGTGCCGCTTGGAACATCAAAGACGTCGGCTACGTCGGTTACGGAAGCACCCACCATAAGAGGACCAACAGTCTAACCACGTTCGAACTCACTTAACTAGGACACAATGCACTCACAACTACACAGAACACCGGTGTGATCACAACTGACGTTTGAAATGTATTGAGGACATTGTACAGGGGTCGTTTGTGGTCAAATACAACAGTGCAACTTGCAGGCTATCACCTGCACTTATAATCAAGCTGGCGTTTTTCGAGGAGTTTCTATATTTCTTTACAGCCCATTTTCCTCCTGTTAATGTACCCGATCATTCTCTGCTGTGGTAACCATATGGATAAAGATACTGGAGTAAAATAATGGGATGTAGTTACAGTGGTATGCCACATCGATCACGTAAGTCTATAGACAGTCACTACGAAGTAGGATGCTGGAATACTAAACACGATGTATATATACTCAGCTAAGCTGTTCAACTACAGTATTTCTTGAACCGTTTAAGATATCGTAATGAGGTGTACATCTAGATGAACTGTGTAAATTCTACACTACATGATGACTACTCTCTTTTCACTTCTGTGATAATTAAATAAATATCGGTATTAACTTCGCTTTTTAACATGGAATTATCGTAATATCTGTTGCTAGCATCTTTGTTCTAAATGAGACAATTCCACTCTTCAAAATCCGGTAACTAGTTTTAGAATGATTGTAATATTTAGAACAGGCGATTAACCAGTTTTGGACATCAAGCCGACTGCTGCCTTTTGCGGGCATTACACGCAGATATCGGTTCATGAATATGGGGCACTTCTCCGTAATGAGGCTAAGACAGTCTACTTAGAAAGAAAGGAATAGTGGAGATATGTTCAATTTGAAATATATTCTGATTACACAAAGCTACACCGACACACCAACTGGATGGCAAAGAACACGGCATTCGAGGATGATTTACCATTTAACTACGGTAACAGTGCGACCAGAGCCTTGGAAGAAAGGTGCACATCCAGAGCAGAGTTATGTGGTAGCAGAGCGTAGTACACTTGTTCTCCCACAGCTTGAATATTGCTCACCAGTGTGGGATCTGTACCAGATAGGTTTGATAGAAGATACAGAGAAGATCCAACGGAAAGCAGCGCGCTTCGTTACAGGATCATTTAGTAATCACGAAAGCGTTACGGATATGATAGATAAACTCCAGTGGAAGACTCTGCAGGAGAGACGCTCAGTAGCTCGGTACAGGCTTTTGCTGAAGTTTCGAGAACATACCTTCACCGAGGAGTCAAGCAATATACGGCTCCCTCCTACGTATATCTCGCGAAGAGACCATGAGGATAAAATCAGAGAGATTAGAGCTCACACACAGGCATACCGACAATCTTTCTTTCCACGAACAATACAACCGATAGACGTACTCAAAGTACCCTCCGCCACACACCGTCAGGTGGCTTGCGGAGTATGGATGTAGATGTAGATGTATATGCAGTTATGTGGTAGAGGGAAAGCAGTCTGCCTCAGCGTCAAAATTTTTCCTTCTCATCCCCTCCGGTAAGTCCCTCCTGACATGGGGTTCTGTGTGACTTTTCCGAACTCTTCCCCCTTTCCGAAACCTCTCGAGTTCCTTTCTCTTCGCCACGCTACTTTCTCCTCCAGTACTACAGCCGGAAGAAGGGTCCACTAGCTCTGAAAGCTTGCATAAGTAACACATTTTTTTATACATGTGTCTCCCCCTGCCGCCGGTTGGCGAGTACACTTTTTATCTATTCAGTTATATAATGTTGTCAAAAGTTGATTACTTAGAATCTTCCGACTTTTATGGTCGTGACCTATAACAATTTTTTGCTTCAGACCTTTCGAGCAATGGTTAATTTGTTCACAGGTGCTCGTGGTTCGGCTGAGTCTTGTAGACTGGTGTCGGACATTGGAGACATTGTAAGAGGTCCGAGCAGATGCAATTTCGATGTATTGCTCATGCGCTGCCTGCGATATGCAAGGTCTCTGACCAGACAGCAGTGTTGACTGCAGTAGGAACTGTGTAGGCCAGCCGCGGTGGTCTAGCGGTTCTAGGCGCTCAGTCCGGAACTGCGCGACTGCTACGGTCGCAGGTTCGAATCCTGTCTCGGGCATGGATGTGTGTGATGTCCTTAGGTTAGTTAGGTTTAAGTAGTTCTAAGTTCTAGGGGACTGATGACCACAGTGCTCAGAGCCATTTGAACCATTTGAACTGTGTAGCTGTAGCAGTAAGTTATGGCTAGTCTGCACTAGTCTGGAGTCTGCTCTGGTCTGGTATGGTGTATCGTGTTGGCTGGCCGGTCGTGGTGCAGCGATGCCGGAGCCTGAGTATTATTGTATAAGGTAAAAAGCAGCCTCGCGCATATGTAGTAACGTTATCTCAAGTCGCATGTAAATGTTTTAAAACTCTCGTAATACTAATCTTCCTCATAAAAAGTAACTTTTAACAACCATTAATTTCAATTTAATGAATTTACTAATTTCTCCCATCCATGATCATCCCGATTATTGCAATAGAAAAATCAGTTGCTCCCTTTCATAAATGACAGATAGGTCGGCCAGCATTGCACAGAGCTGTGCCGCAAAAATTTATTGTAAAAGCTGATATATCCGGCGACTTCATTGAGGTAAGAATTTTTCCTTTCTTTTTTTTTTGTATTCGGAATTATCTTTCAGGTCCATGACGCAGCACTACTGTCGTCCAAAATTTACCAGGTTAGATCTTCCAGGGCCATGACGCAGCACTGCTGTCGTCCAAAATTTACCAGGTTAAATTCACAGTGAATTATTGAAAAGTCATAAGTGAGCGACAATTTCATTGAGGGGTTTGTTACATTGTTTTATTACCAGGTTACTGAATTTATTTTTTTATTAGGACGTTACAGTGAATTTGAACGACATAATTATAATTTTTACTGTTGAGAGGTTTAGAAATTTTTCTGTTTTGAGGTTACGCTAATTGTGAATGAATTTTGGGCTTAGATTTAATCAGAAAGAATTTTGTGTGGAGGTTAATGTGAAAAGAATTCTGTAGGGAGGTTACAAATGAGAAAGAATTCTGTTTTGAGGTTACACTAAATGGGAAAGAATTTTGGTGGGGAATATTATTCATATTATTACTTTAATATATTTAGTGGGGAGGTTACACTTGGCGACAACCGGCCAGGATCGTATTTTTTTGTGAATCTCTGAGAAGTAGTCATATATCTGCTCTTATTTACTTAAATGTAGTTTCCATCTGGCGCAACGCATTTACTAATTTGTCACTCTTTCTTTCACAAATCATCGGCAATTTATTGTTCTTTGTCGTAACTGTATTTGTTCCATTTTTGCTTTGACTTTGTTTCATTTTGTGCTTAATTTAGATTTGTGAAAAATGCAGCGAAAAACTGTTAACAGTACATCGCGATGTGCAGTGAGTGAAAAAACCGACTCGAATAATTTCTCCGATAATACTTGCGACACTCAGTGTAATAGTGATTATCCTCTAATTACAGATAATCAGTGTGTGCCGATCACTAGTATTGAGTCAAATCATAATGATGAGCAAACAAATGCATTTATGTCCACAGTAAATGTAACAATTGATGACGCGGCACGTTCCGATACAATGAACGCTGCGCAGCTTGACAAACCCGGTTTGCAAAATTTGAATTGTGAACAGATAAATTTTTCTGACGAAGATGAACAATGTAGTCAAAATACGTCAAATTTATTTGATTCTGAGGTAATGACCCACAGTGCACATCCAATTGGCGAACCTTTTCAAGAATCAGAGAATGACCAAATGGTTACACAAAACGTGACAATTGCAGGTACGCTATTAAACAGCACAGAGAATAGAGTAGGTAATATTGGCATGGATGAAGTTATGGCATTATTGCTACAACTTAATGAAAATTTCAAACAGTCGAAGAAAGAACAAAGCAACAATTACAAACAACTTAATGAAAAACTAGACAGCAATTCCAAACAGTCAAATGATAAACAAGACAACAATTTCAAACAACTTAGTGAACAGATTACAGCCGTTGCCGCGCATTGTCATGATACTAAAGAACAATTACGTGAGGAAATTATGGCTTGTGCTAGGAACAGTAGTGAAGAAATTAGATCTGTGGCACAAGAATTAAGTAATACACATGCAGCCAAAACTAAATTACTTAGAGAAGAAATTAGTGCAGTCGCTAAACAATGTTCTGAAAATGCAACACAGTTACGCGACGAGTTTAAATTAATGTCAGCAGAACTTTCACGCACACTGGATGCAAAAGTAGACGCGAAATTTGACCAACAGAACAGCCAAATTGACGAACGTTTTAATCACCACCTACGAAACAGTGAAACGCGTTACCGTAAATTTATACAGGAACAGAATAAAGTAAAGCAACAAGTCATGGAAACAATTACTGCACAAAGACAGGAAGATAAGCGTAAATTGTTTACGAAAGCAAAAACATACGTAGACAACAATATTGCTACAGTAATCAGACGAAATTAATACTATCAAACAGTTGAACACCGAATTGCATGATGAAATCTCCGATCTTAAAACAAAAACAGACACACACATTAGACTTTCAGACAATGACCAACAGACTTGAAAAGTTGGAACTAATACAGGATCCCGATATCATCAAAGCAGACGTTAAAAAATTGAACAAAACCACACATAAAATACAAAAACAAATTAATACTTGCGATACTAAAAACGATGATCAGGTAAAAGCACTGACTGAAAAATATGATGAATTGGCCAGTCGTATTGACGTTATCGAAAGTAATAATGACACCAAATCAGACGATACGTCACCAGTTTCGTTTAATCAAACACCCGAATTCCAAAATTTACAGCAGACGATCAGTGAGATAGGTTGGTCTAATAATACATTACGTAGAAAATTGTCATATTTACAGCACGAAGTGACGGAGATGAAAATATTTCAGCCTTTAGCACATCACAGCATACGCCACTTTCTGAACATTTGTCAGACTCACAAAGCCAGTATAATTTAGGTAATTCACAGAGAGTACGTGAGTTAGATTCCGAACAGTCACAGGCAAACAGAGTATCATACAATCCTGAACCTGTTCAGACATACAGAGACGATAATTTTGATTACAAACACTTTCTATCCGTGAGAAAATTTAAGGTATTTAAAAATGACAGAGCACAGTTACACGCTTTGGACTGAATACGACAATTTGCTTTTGAATTTTCACCGGCATTGCCTGTAACACAGAAACTAAAATTTATTTGCAGTGCATAAAAGACCTCAGGGGATTCATTACACTTCGATAAATATGTGCCGCAGCGTGCACAGGGCCCCGAGCTGTAGCAGAGCTGTTTCATCTTTAGTTTTCTGCACTGCTGCCTTCTCTTTTACTATCTTTTATATCTATCAAAACAGCTTGTCAACTATCGATCTATTTAGAATTAAGAATGAGTAAAGAAAACCTGATACGACAAGTTTTACCTGAAAGTGACAGTTATTATACGTTCCAGGAATGACAACCACCAGAATTTTAATAACAGACAACATTTTAATTATCAGTATCGTCAAAATTATCGGCAACAGGAACCAGATTTTGCTAACAATAGAGGTTTTTCCCAACAACAGCGACAAAACCAGCCGGTTAGCATACCTAACCAACAATGTAATGTGCAAGGTCAACCAAGCTTTAATGTTTCGCCGCCTACACGTATAGTGTCGGCGACACCAAATAGTAACGCACAGCAGCAAGGAAATCACTGCGTACAGAAAACACACCATTTCAATTCCTATCGCAACGCACCGTATAGCAATGATTATCATGACAGATGTAAAAGTAATGAGCACAATTTTCAGCGTACGTTTAATAACAGTCGGTCTTACCAGCAGCAGAACCATCCGCAACAACAGATTATCATGAATGAACCAGACAGTAGATATCATCCCGAACGTAATACGTCAGGACGAAATAACAGAACGGTACAAATAGTTGATATGCCACAGCATCCTCCCGCAAATAATAGCACGTCAGAAATAATTTGACTAGATACAGTACAGGCTGCATCTTCCAGCAACGTAAGCCATACTTTTGACACACAGAATTTTGTTCACGAAAATGTTATTAGTTTTGACGACATCCGATACACACTTTTGCATGAAAGAATCACAAGTATGTAGACGACATTCTTATTGCAGAAGCTAACTGGTCTGAACACAATCTGATTCTTGAACAACTGTTACGATCTTTTCGTGCACAAGGACTCACAGTTAATCTCAGTAAATAGCTCTTTGGCAAAACTTCTATAAAATTTCTTGGACATGTAATTTCAGCAGAAGGCATTGCGCCTGACAAGGAAAAACTTCAAGCTTTACGTGACATTACTGTTCCTACGACGAAGAAACAACTACGCAGCTTTTTGGGTTTAATTAACTTTTTTCGTAAATTTATTCATTACTCTGCTTTAGACATCCCTAGATTATGTCAATTGACGGGTAAAAACACTATTTGGTCCTGGGATAGCCAAGCGCAGTCTGAATTAGTCAATCTGAAACAAGCTTTGTTGAATGCACCACTTTTATCACATCCAGATCTTACTAGAAATTTTTCCATAGCCATCGACAGTTCTAACACCGGTTTAGGCGTACACATTTTTCAGGAAATTGAATAAGATGGTTCTACAGTAATTAAAAACATCGCCTTTGCGAGTCGCATTTTGTCACCTGCTGAACGCAATTATTCTGATACAGAACTTGAATCATTATGTGTTGTATGGGCATTTACGAGATTTGGGCATTTTATTTATGGAAGACATACGACCGTTTACACAGACGACAGAGCGATACAGCTTTTGCTTTCAGCAAAATTTACACACGACAGATTAAGCAGATGGAAACTTTATTTACAGGGATTTGATTTTACAATTGTTCATATTCCTGGTACGCAAAATATTGTAGCGGACGCACTATCCCGTTCTCTCAGCAACAATCAGCAAGACATTGCAACTAACTTCTGCAAAGCAAATTTTAGCGTCATGTACGTTCAACAAGTTGCATTTGAAAATTTCATTTCGTCATCGTTACGAGACATAGCACAAGAGCAGAGTGAAGACAACGTATGGAAAGAAATTAAACTCCTTTGGCAAGATAGGAATAATGTTACTATTAGAAACCATTACACTGTACGCAATAATATTCTGTTTCGCCGCTCTCACCCTGACAGCAACAACTGGTTACTATGCATTCCTGACGAAATGGTTAATAAATTAATTTGGTATACTCATTTAAGTTACGCACATTATGGAGCCAGAAAATGTTTTCTTATGCTGAGACAGAACTGTTATTTTGCCAATATGGAGAAACGTATTCGACGAGTTTTAGCGTCATGTAAAATCTGCCAGAAAGCTAAGTCAGATACGACTTCACATATTCCTCCATTACATCCCATTGTACCTGTTAAATTGAGACACATGGCCGCTGTAGACATTTTTGGTCCGATTACCGGAACTAATAGAGGTTTTCGTTACATCTTTGTAGCTGTTGAACTCACTTCGAAATTTGTTACCTTTACTCCGTTACGCAAAGCTACTGCTAAATCTGTTTTGAATGCAATTGTAAAACATTTTTTATTCCATGTAGGGCATGTATTGAAAGTAATTTCCGACAATGGATCACAGTTTCTATCTGCGTTATGTTACGAACAAGAAACATTTCTCCGATCTATATATCTAAGTATCACGCTTCTTCGAACCCTTGTGAACGACTAATGAAAGAAATTGGTAAACTATGTAGAATATACTGCTATAAAAACATATTGATTTGGATACACACATACTGTCATTCCAGGATGTAATTAACTCCATAACAAATGAATCTATTATGTTATCTCCGACGGTTATACTGAAAAATGTTGAACCACCTAACAAAATTAAAGAATTAGTATCCTTTCCTACATCACCATGTCTCCCATATTAAACCCTTTATAGAATGAACATACTTTATGATTTATCACACTGTAATGCCATTTCCTGATTTTTATATGACCACTTATGCAATTATATTCATATGAATACTTACTTATGATTATAATTTTTTTTTCTTGGCAAGTTCCCGGAAAGGTAAGGTTAGCAGGCCGCATTTCTTGTCGTTATATATCAGACCGTGCACATTTTCCATTTTTCGTGTATGTCTGATTGTTTTCCTATATGCACTACGAAATCTTTAAGATGTAACAAACACCAGTTGACTTTGACATTTTTCCCTATGATATATCAATATCTTGACTATTCTAAACTTTTGGCTACTGCATTATGAGACTGTGCGTACATTTTTGCACCTGAACACTCTCTATGTTTTTGACATAATACGTTTTCTGTCATGCTATGCTGTATGCTTAGTTATATCACTAGAAACAAGTTTTTATATAATGAGTATATGATTTAAATGCAAGATATTAATCCCTATTCATCATTTTCAGAAAGCAATAACGTGTAAAAGAAATAACTTAAACAAACCACAGTGGATTACTATGAAATGGGAATTTCACCTTCAGCATGAACGAAAGAAAATGTAATACCAAGTCATGAAGAGTAAATGGATCAGAATTAACAAGCATTAACAAGAATATACTATACACATCGTATGATCGCAGTCTTAACTAATTATTTTTCTTTCAGAATACAAGGCGATTGATGCAAGCTGTCAGACAGAACTTCACATCTTAGTTTTAGTGATGAAATATCCTAGAAATAAGAAACTCTATACTACGAATAGTTGTATGAAGTAAATGGTAATATGAATAATGAATAATGAAGTGTCTTTTTTGCAGATGATAATGAATGATGATGAATAGTTATATGAAGAATATGGTAATATGAATAATGAAGTTTTCCTTTGCAGGTGATGATAGTGATGAATTTTATGTGGCCACTTAACGCACCACTTTTAAGTTTTTCTTTGCAGATGAGAATTATGATGAAGTTTATATATTTACTATTAATTAAGAGATGCTATGTAGTTATTTAAGTATTTGCAGCAGTTCGTTTTGACAGTATGTCTTTTGTCGCATTGTATAATGACTAAATGTTTTGGAAAGGACAGCTAGAGTACATACATATTGAGTACACGTTTCATTACTTGTTAATTCATAGTTCACTACCTTTCAGCATAATATGCATTTCTTCTTTCAGCTTAATAATCCATTTTGTATTTTTTCCAGGAGAAGCTATTCATGAAATTAATGTGCTATAAGCAGTTAGTTATTAAACCTGTTCTAGTACTTGCATTTTTCTTACCCGTTTGTGTGTGTCATTCATGAATGTGATCACATATACTCTACTTGTTTCGTAACCTTGCTACAGCGACTCATGACGAATGACATTACTAATCCTTATTTGCAGCAATAAGTCAAAAGCAAATATTTTCATCCCCCAGCAATTAATTACCGATCCCAACGCAATGCATTGCTAGCACAAAAAAGTTGTATTACCAGTCCCAAATAATGCTACCAGTTTAATAGATTTTTCTAGTTCTAAGTATAATGCAAATTTCTCAGATGTTTTCTAACCACAGACCTTGAGTAATAGTTACAGTGTGTTACATTTTAAATATGTCCTATATCACTTGAATGATGAGTTCTGAGTAATACTGAATGATGTTTTGTAATAATGCATAAATGGTATGCCAATAATTTCTGTAAAGAATATTTTTGTTATGTCACTTGAATGATGACTTCTGAATAATACTGAATAATGTTTTATAAAACAATATGAATATTTTGTAACTGGCCAATGAGTGTCAATAATTATTTTAAATATGTCATATGTCACTTGAATGAAGAAAAATATTTTGTAACATTCTATACTTGCTATATGTTTAGTAACCGGCCAATGACTGCCACTGTTTCTTACATTTTAAATTTGTCTTATGTCACTCACATGATATCATATATGAATACCAGTAGCTTGATGCTACACCCATTAACTCTTGTTTTGAATGATCACTTCTGAATAATGCATAAAAATGGTTTGTAACTGGCCAATGAATGCCAATGATTCCTATAATTAGATGAATTATGTAAATACTATGCCATTAATTAACTCTTGTTTTGAATGATCACTTCTGAATAATGCATAAAAATGGTTTGTAGCTGGCCAATGAGTGCCAATATTTAGTGTAATCAGATGACTTATGAATAATATTCTGTAATACTCCATATGTAGTACAGAAATGTTTAGTAACTAGGCAATGAGTGCCAACAATTACTCAAATCGGTTGATAGACTAGTGTAATTCTCAATGATAACTAGCATAAGACTTAATGTCCTTCACCTTCTGACCTAATTACCAGAAATTACTGCAATATCCGTTTGTCCTGTCCATCCTCATGATCATGGAGCACCTTACAAGAATATGGTGTTGACACATCATGCTGTCCACCACCTTGAACAATGGAGATGTTATTATGGTCCCACTGTTTGGCGTACCTAATGTACTACCAAAATGATAACATTGAATATTACTACAACATTTCAGTGTCTTGGCTACACTGATTAATACTTCACGGAAGAGAACTTCAGATTGTCTCACTTGGTGTTGTGCTTCTGTAGAAAGATATGGACTTTCAGTGCAGCTACGTGCAACCTACTGTGCTACAACCATGATGCAATCCTTACCTTTCCTTTCTACATCTACATCTACATCCATACTCCGCAAGCCACCTGACGGTGTGTGGCGGAGGGTACCTTCAGTACCTCTATCGGTTCTCCCTTCTATTCCAGTCTCGTATTGTTCGTGGAAAGAAGGATTGTCGGTATGCCTCTGTGTGGGCTCTAATCTCTCTGATTTTATCCTCATGGTCTCTTCGCGAGATATACGTAGGAGGGAGCAATATACTGCTTGACTCTTCGGTGAAGGTATGTTCTCGAAACTTTGACAAAAGCCCGTACCGAGCTACTGAGCGTCTCTCCTGCAGAGTCTTCCACTGGAGTTTATCTATCATCTCCGCAACGCTTTCGCGATTACTAAATGATCCTGTAACGAAGCGCGCTGCTCTCCGTTGGATCTTCTCTATGTCTTGTATCAACCCTATCTGGTACGGATCCCACACTGCTGAGCAGTATTCAAGCAGTGGGCGAACAAGCGTACTGTAACCTACTTCCTTTGTTTTCGGATTGCATTTCCTTAGGATTCTTCCAATGAATCTCAGTCTGGCATCTGCTTTACCGACAATCAACATTATATGATCATTCCATTTTAAATCACTCCTAATGCGTACTCCCAGATAATTTATGGTATTAACTGCTTCCAGTTGCTGACCTGCTATTTTGTAGCTAAATGATAAAGGATCTATCTTTCTGTGTATTCGCAGCACATTACACTTGTCTACATTGAGATTCAGTTGCCATTCCCTGCACCATGCGTCAATTCGCTGCAGATCCTCCTGCATTTCAGTACAATTTTCCATTGTTACAACCTCTCGATACACCACAGCATCATCTGCAAAAAGCCTCAGTGAACTTCCGATGTCATCCACCAGGTCATTTATGTATATTGTGAATAGCAACGGTCCTATGACACTCCCCTGCGGCACACCTGAAATTACTTTTACTTCGGAAGACTTCTCTCCTTTGAGAATAACATGCTGCGTCCTGTTATCTAGGAACTCCTCAATCCAATCACACAATTGGTCTGATAGTCCATATGCTCTTACTTTGTTCAATAAACGACTGTGGGGAACTGTATCGAACGCCTTGCGGAAGTCAAGAAACACGGCATCTACCTGTGAACCCGTGTCTATGGCCCTCAGAGTCTCGTGGACGAATAGCGCGAGCTGGGTTTCACTCCACTCTCTTTTTCGAAACCCATGCTGATTCCTACAGAGAAGATTTCTAGTCTCCAGAAAAGTCATTATACTCGAACACAATACGTGTTCCAAAATTCTACAACTGATCGACGTTAGAGATATAGGTCTATAGTTCTGCACATCTGTTCGACGTCCCTTCTTGAAAACGGGGATGACCTGTGCCCTTTTCCAATCCTTTGGAACGCTACGCTCTTCTAGAGACCTACGGTACACCGCTGCAAGAAGGGGGGCAAGTTCCTTCGCGTACTCTGTGTAAAATTGAACTGGTATCCCATCAGGTCCAGAGGCCTTTCCTCTTTTGAGCGATTTTAATTGTTTCTCTATCCCTCTGTCGTCTATTTCGATATCTACCATTTTGTCATCTGTGCGACAATCTAGAGAAGGAACTACAGTGCAATCTTCCTCTGTGAAACAACTTTGGAAAAAGACATTTAGTATTTCGGCCTTTAGTCTGTCATCCTCTGTTTCAGTACCATTTTGGTCACAGAGTGTCTGGACATTTTGTTTTGATCCACCTACCGCTTTGACATAAGACCAAAATTTCTTAGGATTTTCTGCCAAGTCAGTACATAGAACTTTACTTTCGAATTCATTGAACGCCTCTCGCATAGCTCTCTTCACACTACATTTCGCTTCGCGTAATTTTTGTTTGTCTGCAAGGCTTTGGCTATGTTTATGTTTGCTGTGAAGTTCCCTTTGCTTCCGCAGCAGTTTTCTAACTCGGTTGTTGAACCACGGTGGCTCTTTTCCATCTCTTACGATCTTGCTTGGCACATACTCATCTAACGCATATTGTACGATGGTTTTGAACTTTGTCCACTGATCCTCAACACTATCAGTACTTGAGACAAAACTTTTGTGTTGAGCCAGCAGGTACTCTGAAATCTGCTTTTTGTCACTTTTGCTAAACAGAAAAATCTTCCTACCCTTTTTAATATTCCTATTTACGGCTGAAATCATCGATGCCGTAACCGCTTTATGATCACTGATTCCCTGTTCTGCGTTAACTTTTTCAAATAGTTCGGGTCTGTTTGTCACCAGAAGGTCTAGTATGTTATCGCCACGAGTCGGTTCTCTGTTTAACTGCTCAAGGTAGTTTTCAGATAAAGCACTTAAAAAAATTTCACTGGATTCTTTGTCCCTGCCACCCGTTATGAACGTCTGAGTCTCCCAGTCTATATCCGGCAAATTAAAATCTCCACCCAGAACTATAACATGGTGGGGAAATCTACTCGAAATATTTTCCAAATTATCCTTCAGGTGCTCAGCCACAACAGCTGCTGAGCCAGGGGGCCTATAGAGACATCCAATTACCATGTCTGAGCCTGCTTTAACCGCGACCTTCACCCAAATCATTTCACATTTCGGATCTCCGTCAATTTCCTTCGATACCATTGCACTTCTTACCGCTATAAGCACGCCTCCCCCTTCACTGTTCAGCCTGTCTCTGCGGTATACATTCCAATCTGAGTTTAGGATTTCGTTACTGTTTACGTCTGGTTTCAGCCAACTTTCTGTCCCTAGTACTATATGGGCGTTGTGATCGTTTATTAATGAGAGCAGTTCTGGGACCTTTCTATAGACGCTCCTGCAGTTTACTATTAGCACATTAATATTGTTATTCCCTGTTGCATTTTGCCTACTCCTATCTTGCCGCGTCTCAGGAGGCGTCTTGTCGGGCCTAGGGAGGGGATTCTCTAACCTAAAAAAACCCCATGTGCACTCCACACGTACTCCGCTACCCTTGTAGCCGCTTCCGGCGTGTAGTGCACGCCTGACCTATTCAGGGGGACCCTACATTTCTCCACCCGATAGCGGAGGTCGAGAAATTTGCACCCCAGATCTCCGCAGAATCGTCTGAGCCTCTGGTTTAAGCCTTCCACTCGGCTCCAAACCAGAGGACCGCGATCGGTTCTGGGAACGATACTACAAATAGTTAGCTCTGATTCCACCCCGCGAGCGAGGCTTTCCGCCTTCACCAATTCCGCCAACCGCCTGTACGAACTGAGGATGACCTCTGAACCCAGACGGCAGGAGTCATTGGTGCCGACATGAGCAACAATTTGCAGTCGGGTGCACCCAGTGCTCTCTATCGCCGCCGGTAGGGCCTCCTCCACATCTCGGATGAGACCCCCCGGCAAGCAGACAGAGTGAACACTGGCCTTCTTCCCCGTCCTTCTCACTATTTCCCTAAGGGGCTCCATCACCCGCCTAACGTTGGAGCTCCCAATAACCAATAAACCCCTCCCCCCGTGTGCCTGCTCGGACCTTGCTGAAGGAGCAGCCACATGTCCCCTCACAGGCAGAGCGGGCGATGCCACACGGCCAGCCTCCACATTGACCTTCCGCCTCGTGCGCCGCGAACGCCGCTGAACCCGCCACTCCCCTTGGGGAGAGGGTGGCCCAACCGCGCCCGGTACCCGCGAAGATGTCTCGACAGCAGGGACAGTGGGTGAAGCATGTAACACCTGGGGTGTACCTTGCGACGCACCAGACTCCCCACTGCCGCTACACTCCGAGGCAGCAGCCTGAAGACGGCTGACCGCGGCCATCAACACGCTCAGCTGTTCGCGAACATTGGCCAGCTCCTCCTGCGTCCGTACACAGCAGTCACACATCCTATCCATCCTAAGGAAACAATTTACTGAAGAGAGTTAATCAACCTTTAACTAGACTGCTAATTCACTAAAGGCGGCTGCTTATTCTCTAAACTGTGGTTGCTAGCCACTTCTTGTAGAAAACAATGAAAATAGCACTACCTGTCTCTGGACTGTATTGAAAACAAACTCTAGCACTACTGGCACTATGGTTGACTACAGGGACTCTCTCTTACTGTATTCAAAACAAACACGAAATCTACATCTACATCTACATCTACATTTATACTCCGCAAGCCACCCAACGGTGTGTGGCGGAGGGCACTTTACGTGCCACTGTCATTATCTCCCTTTCCTGTTCCAGTCGCGTATGGTTCGCGGGAAGAACGACTGTCTGAAAGCCTCTGTGCGCGCTCTAATCTCTCTAATTTTACATTCGTGATCTCCTCGGGAGGTATAAGTAGGGGGAAGCAATATATTCGATACCTCATCCAGAAACGCACCCTCTCGAAACCTGGCGAGCAAGCTACACCGCGATGCAGAGCGCCTCTCTTGCAGAGTCTGCCACTTGAGTTTGTTAAACATCTCCGTAACGCTATCACGGTTACCAAATAACCCTGTGACGAAACGCGCCGCTCTTCTTTGGATCTTCTCTATCTCCTCCGTCAACCCGATCTGGTACGGATCCCACACTGATGAGCAATACTCAAGTATAGGTCGAACGAGTGTTTTGTAAGCCACCTCCTTTGTTGATGGACTACATTTTCTAAGGACTCTCCCAATGAATCTCAACCTGGTACCCGCCTTACCAACAATTAATTTTATATGATCATTCCACTTCAAATCGTTCCGCACGCATACTCCCAGATATTTTACAGAAGTAACTGCTACCAGTGTTTGTTCCGCTATCATATAATCATACAATAAAGGATCCTTCTTTCTATGTATTCGCAATACATTACATTTGTCTATGTTAAGGGTCAGTTGTCACTCCCTGCACCAAGTGCCTATCCGCTGCAGATCTTCCTGCATTTCGCTACAATTTTCTAATGCTGCAACTTCTCTGTATACTACAGCATCATCCGCGAAAAGCCGCATGGAACTTCCGACACTATCTACTAGGTCATTTATATATATTGTGAAAAGCAATGGTCCCATAACACTCCCCTGTGGCACGCCAGAGGTTACTTTAACGTCTGTAGATGTCTCTCCATTGAGAACAACATGCTGTGTTCTGTTTGCTAAAAACTCTTCAATCCAGCCACACAGCTGGTCTGATATTCCGTAGGCTCTTACTTTGTTTATCAGGCGACAGTGCGGAACTGTATCGAACGCCTTCCGGAAGTCAAGGAAAATGGCATCTACCTGGGAGCCTGTATCTAATATTTTCTGGGTCTCATGAACAAATAAAGCGAGTTGGGTTTCACACGATCGCTGTTTCCGGAATCCATGTTGATTCCTACATAGTAGATTCTGAGTTTCCAAAAACGACATGATACTCGAGCAAAAGACATGTTCTAAAATTCTACAACAGATCGACGTCAGAGAGATAGGTCTATAGTTTTGCGCATCTGCTCGACGACCCTTCTTGAAGACTGGGACTACCTGTGCTCTTTTCCAATCATTTGGAACCTTCTGTTCCTCTAGAGACTTGCGGTACACGGCTGTTAGAAGGGGGGCAAGATCTTTCGCGTACTCTGTGTAGAATCGAATTGGTATCCCGTCAGGTCCAGTGGACTTTCCTCTGTTTAGTGATTCCAGTTGCTTTTCTATTCCTTGGACACTTATTTCAATGTCAGCCATTTTTTCGTTGGTGCGAGGATTTAGAGAAGGAACTGCAGTGCGGTCTTCCTCTGTGAAACAGCTTTGGAAAAAGGTGTTTAGTATTTCAGCTTTACGCTTGTCATCCTCTGTTTCAATGCCATCATCATCCCGGAGTGTCTGGACATGATGTTTCGAGCCACTTACTGATTTAACGTAAGACCAGAACTTCCTAGGATTTTCTGTCAAGTCGGTACCTAGTATTTTACTTTCGAATTCACTGAACGCTTCACGCATAGCCCTCCTTACGCTAACTTTGACATCGTTTAGCTTCTGTTTGTCTGAGAGGTTTTGGCTGCGTTTAAACGTGGAGTGAAGCTCTCTTTGCTTTCGCAGTAGTTTCCTAACTTTGTTGTTGTACCACGGTGGGTTTTTCCCGTCCCTCACAGTTTTGCTCGGCACGTACCTGTCTAAAACGCATTTTACGATTGCCTTGAACTTTTTCCATAAACACTCAACATTGTCAGTGTCGGAACAGAAATTTTCGTTTTGATCTGTTAGGTAGTCTGAAATCTGCCTTCTATTACTCTTGCTAAACAGATAAACCTTCCTCCCTTTTTTTTATATTCCTATTAACTTCCATATTCAGGGATGCTGCAACGGCCTTATGATCACTGATTCCCTGTTCTGCACTTACAGAGTCGAAAATTTCGGGTCTGTTTGTTATCAGTAGGTCCAAGATGTTATCTCCACGAGTCGGTTCTCTGTTTAATTGCTCGAGGTAATTTTCGGATGTGCACTCAGTATAATGTCACTCGATGCTCTGTCCCTACCACCCGTCCTAAACATCTGAGTGTCCCAGTCTATATCTGGTAAATGTAAATCTCCACCTAAGACCATAACATGCTGAGAAAATTTATGTGAAATGTATTCCAAATTTTCTCTCAGTTGTTCTGCCACTAATGCTGCTGAGTCGGGGGGTCGGTAAAAGGAGCCAATTATTAACCTAGCTCGGTTGTTGAGTGTAACCTCCACCCATAATAATTCACAGGAACTATCCACTTCTACTTCACTACAGGATAAACTACTACTAACAGCGGCGAACACTCCACCACCGATTGCATGCAATCTATCCTTTCTAAACACCGTCTGTGCCTTTGTAAAAATTTCGGCAGAATTTATCTCTGGCTTCAGCCAGCTTTCTGTACCTATAACGATTTCAGCTTCGGTGCTTTCTATCAGCGCTTGAAGTTCCGGTACTTTACCAACGCAGCTTCGACAGTTTACAATTACAATACCGATTGCTGCTTGGTCCCCGCATGTCCTGACTTTGCCCCGCACCCGTTGAGGCTGTTGCCCTTTCTGCACTTGCCCGAGGCCATCTAACCTAAAAAACCGCCCAGCCCACGCCACACAACCCCTGCTACCCGTGTAGCCGCTTGTTGCGTGTAGTGGACTCCTGACCTATCCAGCGGAACCCGAAAATGCTAAAATGCTAAAAAATATATACAGTGCGTGTGCACTTTATGTCATTCATTAATATGTTTTGTACTCATTGTGTATCCTAGTTCTTGTAAAATGGTAAAAAATATGTACTCATTGCGTATATTTTATGTCATTTGTTAATATGTTTTGTACTCATTGCGTACACATTATGTCATTTGTTAATATGTTTTGTACTCATTGCGTATACATTTTGTCATTTCTTGATATGTTCTGTACTCAGTGCATGTGCACTATACTTCATTTTATGTTATGCTCTTATATTTATGTATATACTATGTGACTGTAAACTTAGTTAATTAAGTAGACTTTAGAAAAATTTGTTGCTCATGACAAGTCCAATTGACTCACCATCGCTGCCAAATTTTTGCCCCCCCCCCCCCCCCCCCCCAACCTCCAGTGGAGGGTTACCATTCATTTCAATTTAAAGAATTTACTAATTTCTCCCATCCATGATCATTCCGATTATTGCAATAGAAAAATCAGTTGCTCCCTTTCATAAATGACAGATAGGTCGGCCAGCATTGCACAGAGCTGTGCCGCAAAAATTTATTGTAAGAGCAGATATATCCGGCGACTTCATTGAGGTAAGAATTTTTCCTTTTTTTTTTTTTTTTTTTTTTTTTGTTCAGAATGATCTTTCAGGGCACTGACACAGCACTGCTGTCGTCCAAAATTTATCAGGTTAGATCTTTCAGGGCCATGACGCAGCACTGCTGTCGTCCAAAATTTACCAGGTTAAATTCACAGTGAGTTATTGAAAAGTCATAAGTGAGCGAAAATTTAATTGAGGGGTTTGTTACATCGTTTTATTACCAGGTTACTGAATTTCTTTTTTTATTAGGACGTTACATTGAATGTGAACGACACAATTATAATTTTTACTGTTGAGAGGTTTAGGAATTTTTCTGTTTTGAGGTTACGCTAATTGTGAATGAATTTTGAGCTTAGATTAAATCAGAAAGAATTTTGTGTGGAGGTTAATGTGAAAAGATTTCTGTAGGGAGGTTACAAATGAGAAAGAATTCTGTTTTGAGGTTACACTAAATGGGAACGAATTTAGGTGGGGAATATTATTCATATTATTTACTTTAATATATTTTGTGGGGAGGTTACAACATAGAGTAAATATTTCTGGAGTGAGCATTGCGTTCTGCGCATGTTGTCAACATTAAACCAGGATTGTCACGTGTTCTTGGGACTTCGCTGTGCGTGTGTGCTTTCTGCAGCGTTTGAAGTTTATAAATCAAGAGTTTTTGTTGTGTTTCCCCGTTTGTTGATAGTGTAATAGCGATGGTGAATTACTGTTGTTGCTACGGATGCAAAGAAAAATATGTGAAAGGAGGGATAGTAACTTTTCATGGGTACATACCATGTAGCTCTAATTACAGTTATCATATTAGTAAGAGACACTGTATATGTTTAAAAATTTCGAGATGCATTATAATTAAGGCTTGATTCTGTAGATCTATTTTCCTACGATTTTATGACTATATAATAGATATTACGGCTCGTACAAAAACTTACAAACAAACGCTTCCTCTCGTAAATTTGCTAGTGGAACAGGAAAGGGAATGTTTAGTTGTTTCAGCAAATACTATCCTCCATGCATTTATCAGTGACTTATTGATTATGTATATAGATTACTAAGTTTACTATTTATTTAATAAACTAGGAGCAAGTACGTAAATTGCATTAAATAAATACTTCAAAGTGTCACCAACAAGAAACATTGTGCTTTAGGTAGCAAAAACTAGAAAATAAATACGCAGAAATAGCAGAAAAAAGGACGAATTAGCAGGGATATAATCACTAATGTGTGGCAAATTCGGTGTTTTTCGGACACTTGCAAAAGTACTAGCGTACTGTCAAGTCGTTTTTCAAGACTATCACTGCGAAAATGTACGTCAGGCTCTGTAATACTATAAAGTGCCCTGTCATACCGAAAACTACCAAAAATCGAGTGAATCTAAATTGTGACACCTATCGCAAAGAAGCAGAATGTAATATCACTTGCTCTTAAAAGTTACATAGCTGGTTTATTTCCGATATCAAATGGATACTGCTAAAATGTCTGCGCAACGCATATAAATAATCCACGACACGTACGAAAAGAATGCGTCTGTAGTAGGGGTGTAGTGACATTCTAAACATACAGGGCGCTATACGGACAATCACACGTTGTCCCGAGAACACGAGACCAGGCCGCCAATGTATGTTGACAACACAAAATCTGTTCTGCGCATGTGAATGCTCACTCCAGAGATATTTACTCTGTGATTGTAAACCGACATAAATACCGTGATAAACAGACAAAATCAGCAGAGATAATCTTCGTCAAAGACAAAACTCAGCTATCGACCAGTCGCGTGTCAAAGATAATCATTATTTATCGGCTCTGTAAAGCTACTGTCCGTTAAAAGTCTTGTCAACAGAGCCCAAGGCTTTCTAAGAAAATGGTTGTTTAGTAAAAGAACTAAATAGATTTTTGCGTCAAAATAACGTTAGGACGAAGGTCAAGGATTAAAAATAACTATGAAAGAATTCAGTTACTCTCACTTTTATTAAAAATGTAACTGGTCAGATCGGAATGTTTTACAGAAACATAACTTCAGATCAGTTTTTCACCAACAAAAAAATTTTGTCAAAACTCTCAGACCTATAAAGGAGAAAATTTCCCCCTCCGCTGGCATGTAAAATGTATGGTCCATCTTGGAACTACCAAGAGAATTTGGAGTGCATGACTGAAGAAACAAAAGCCGGCATCGGCTAGGGAAAATAGAAAACTAGCTGTAAAAAATCATGTTCTTCACTCAGGAAAACACGAAGCGAATTTTTCTCAGACACAAATTTTATCTACAGTCGCCAAGTGTTATTCACGGCTATGTAAAGAAGCCTTCGACATATAGAAAATAACAACAACTCTAACAGGAAAGTAGGATACATGAGAGTAGCTCAATAGAATCGGTCGATAAGTTTTATATTCGACTGAAAGTAGTTATGTTTAACCTTTGACAAGTATTATGTCTACAGACTACGCCTCCTTTTCACGGAATTTATGTTGATCTCCGTCGTCTGACTCGTCAATCTCGATTCTCAACCAAACCAGGAGCACCTATGAATATGTCCAACGCAGCTCTGGATGGAACGGCAGAAAGAGAAAAGTTTTATGGATCGAGGCCATACAATCCCCAAAGATTCACCGCCAACTAATAATTTAATTTCACCTGCATACGCACTAATTAGCTATGTTGGCATAGTCTGGAGAGTCACTGTAAATATCACTTGCTACATTATGGCATACAATGTAGAAGAGACTTTATGTAAAAAAAGGTAGAGACGCGATAGAACTGAATGTAATATAACTAAATGTAATATGCTTTTCGCAGTTGAATTCGACAATATAAATCTACCACGTAAACTAATTTCATTTATCATATTTAGCAAACGTTCGGGTGACATAAATAGGTTCCTCTTCGTGAAATTAGAGATTTAAGACAGTGTAATTAAATTACAATGTTTATTTGTTGTAATATATATTTTTCTGCTTCCGTGTATAATATACCGCAATATAAATCCAATTACGGATTCTGCTGC
This sequence comes from Schistocerca cancellata, assembly GCF_023864275.1. Lineage (NCBI taxonomy): Eukaryota > Metazoa > Arthropoda > Insecta > Orthoptera > Acrididae > Schistocerca > Schistocerca cancellata. Next base: position 311,370,553 of record NC_064628.1, on the reverse strand, counting down.
GCACATTAGTTACTGTTTGATATTTTGCTCTGTTTGTACAGCACATATCACACCGCGGAACCGGCGGTATTTTGTTATATGTTGTGGGGTAGTAACTGAGGGCCACTAATTACACGCTGAAGCACTTCAAAACAGAGCACTGGAAATTCTTCGTATGAAACGTGGGTTAGTCATACCTGTGGGAAAAACAGTAAATTCTGAATGTAATATAAACTGGAATCTATTAGAAACAGGGTGACATGAGAATTTAAATTGGGAGACTTGGAGATAACCAGCGAAGTAGAAGGACACTCTCGAAGACCGCATATGTCTTATTGTAAAGTTTTTAGTTAGTTGAACTGACTCCATGCCAGCAGAAAGCTCAGTTTTATGTAAAAACACAATGCTGTTCAGAACCAGAACGGATCTCTTAGTACAGACAGATGCCATGTAAAACTTTTCTTGTAAATACGAAATGATAAAAAAAGAACACTTCACAATAAATTTTCCCTTTTACTTCCTACATGTGTATGCAGTAACTGACAGAATTTCTTCGTTCATTTTAAGACCTGACAGAGCTACATATTTGACTCGTGCTAGTATTATTACGTACAAAACTGAGTACTATATACACTTTTTTTATCGCAGGCGTACACAGGTTGCACAAACTTAACATCAGTAAATGGACATAACACTATTCTCCTATAGAAATCACTAAGTGTAAGACACTATTGCATATCGTGTTCCAAGTGAAATCAAAATGACAAAAATATATGTGTCTTCAAACCCAGGCTACGACGGTAGTGGGCACTACACATTGAAGTTTGAATAGTTTGGTTCGAGCCCCCACGTACTGTGACACGAATATATATATATATATATATATATATATATATATATATATATATATATATATATATATATTAACTCAGGCTCAGTTCAGCGGCCCAGAGATATGGCTGGTCTCAACGTTTGGCTACGTTTTCCGTCATAGGGTGCCAGCTCACATCTGTTATAAACTCAATTTTTAAGCTGAAATAAAATATCAAAAACGATGCAGGCAGGTATTGCGGTGAAATTTAAAATATTGAGTTACTCACGTTGATTTATAATTTGAAGATTTAGTTTATTTCTATTTTTCGGTATATTCACTAAACACATAAATTTCACTTTTACATAAGGGTGGCCATTAATAATTGATGCTACAACACTTTACTATAAAACTGATATGTCACGATCACGGTAATCGACTGTCTGTTCACAATTCACAAAATACACTCTTGTCTGATGTCCTAACCCACTATATTGCGCGCCACTTGGTCGCTTTCGAACGTGGCTACCAACTCTCTACCACCCCCAGATGCGCGCCCTATCCACCCTCGAAACGACTGCCTGACTCAAAACAATGTTTGAAAAGACTTACGAATATTCTAAAACAATAAACAAGAAAATATAGATATATTAAAAAATTTGGAAATTTCCTGGGCAATAACAAATTGAAGTCCATTTTTTTTATTTCCCACCGTTTCTTCACAAATAATATTCTTGTGGTGGGATTTTGCTTTTCCCGTATTTTTGATACTGAACATAAATAAACAAATAAAAATACATTCATAATTACTCATATATCTCTTTGAACTTTAGAATGCTGCCGCTAGTTTCGTCTCTTTAAATTTATTTATTACCAAAAACACAGTTACTCTCAATCGAATCCCATTTTCCGACCTCTCATTCAAAAATGGTACCCACTATGCCAAATCGGCATTGATTGCTTGATGCAACTCTACTAGCCGCATCCGTAAACCCTTTGTTCGTATTAATCGGCAAAAGCATTGCCGAGATATTAGCTTTTGAACTTTCATAAACTTACATATTTTTGTGGCGCGTCTAGATAATTTAGCTTTACATATTTTTCTGTCCATGACTGCCAATTCGCACCCTCGTGTCACTCTTAGTTTTGTTTGTATCAATTTTACTCTGGCATACAAATTTCTCCAAGCGCACAAACACGGCCATAAGCGCCCCTGCCAACTCCTGCTCGGGTTTTTCCAAGGCCGCGTAAGCACTAGCCGCTCGGCACGGCCCCGTAGCAACCGCCGGCCACCTGCTCTGCGGCGGTAAACTGCCGCTCTAATCTTCCGCAACAGCTTGTACACTCACAAGGGAGTGTGGACTGAGTGAGTGGATGGTGATATTACTGGGCAAATTTTAATTCGTCGTTTATGAAACATATTTTTTTTAGACGTCGGCCTATTGTCTAGTTTGATGCAGCCGGCCATGAATTCCTCTCCTGTATCAACATCTTTATCTCAGAGTAGCACTTGGCACCCTATGTCATCATTTATTTTCTCGAAGTAACCCAATATCTCTCATCGTCTGCAGTTGTTATTCTCTATAGCTCCCAGTATCCCATGGAAGTTACACTGTGATGCCTTAATAGATGGCCTACCATCCTGTCCCTTCTTCTTGTTAGTGTTTCCCGTATGTTCGTTTTCTCGCCGATTCTCCGGTGAACCTCCACGTCATTACCTTATCTGTCCAATTAATTTTCAACGTTCTCTGTAGCACCACATCTCAAAGTATTCTATTCTATTCTGTGCAGCTTTTCCCACAACCAATGTCTCATTGTCATACAATGCTGGACTCCAAACTCACATTCTCAGAAATCTGTTTCTCGAATTAAGGCCTATGTTTGGGACAGTAGACTTCTCTTTGCCAGAAATGACCTTTTGTCAGTGCTAGTACGCTTTTTACGTCATCCCTGCTCCGTCTATGGTGGGTTATTTTGCTTCCTAGGTAGGAGAATTCCTTAACTTCATCTACTTCGTTATGACCAGTTACGATGTTAAGATCCTCCCTGTTCTGATTTTTGCTACTTGTGATAACTTTGGTCTTTCTTCGATTTACTCTCAATTCATATTCTGCTCTCGTCGACTGTTCATTCCATTCAACACATACTGTAATTCGACTTAACTGTCACTGTGTATAGCCATGTCATCGGTGATTCTAGCACTGATATCTTTTCACCTTGACTTTTAATCCTACTTTTGAAACTTTCTTTTACTTTTGTCATTGCATCTTCGACGTGTAGACAGAACAGCAGGAACGAAAGACTGCATCCCTGTCCTACAAGCTTTTTAATTGGTGCACTCCGTTCTTGATCGTCCATTCTTATTGTTCAGTCCTGGTTCTCGTACATGTTATATACTACCTGTCTTTTAATAAAGCATACCACCATTTTTTCTGAATTTCGTACGTCTTGCACCATTTTAAACTATCGAACGCTTTTTCTCGATCGACAAATCTTAACAATGTGTCTAAATTCTTCTTTAGTCTTGCTTCCATTTCCATCCGCAACGTCAGAACTCCTCTCTGGTATCTTTATCTCTCCTAAAGCCAAATAGATCGTCATCTATCAGCTCCCTTATTTTATTTTCCATTTTCCTATACATCATTCTTGTAATTGACTTGGATGAGTGAGCTGTTAAGCTGATTATGGGATAATTGTAGCACTTGTCGACTTTTCAACCTTGAGAATTGTGTGGATGAAATTTTTCCTGTTGACTGATGTTGTATCACCAGACCCATACATTCTGCTCACCGACGTGAGTAATCGTATTGTTCCCACTTTCCACAGTTTATAAATTCATATGGCATGCTACCTACTCCTTCTGTCTTATTTGATTTTAAGCTTTCCGAAGCAGTTCTAAATTCTGCTTCTAAGGCTGGATTCCCTATCGCGTTCCTATGAAATCTCTTTTATTTTTATATCATGCCATCAGGTAACCTCCCCCTGAGAGAGACATAGAGACCCTGAATCTACTGTTTCCAGCTATCCGTTCTCTCTGCCGCAGTGGAATTCCCGTTGCACTCTTCTTATTACAACCCTTGATTTTGATTTCACCGAGGGCTGTTTTGACTTTTCTGTATGCTGCATCAGTCTATCCGACAATCAGACTATAAGAAATTCAACCTTCAGTTGCAAGATATTTTTTTTTAAGTTCACCTACGTTTCGATGCCAATAATGGTATCTTCTTCAGAACCTATACATTAACCATTACGGACATATATTAAACATTGAAGTACATCGTCAATCTAATGATTTGATAATAAGGAAAATCTGGGCCCAGAGCACTACAGGACTTAACATCTGAGGTCATAAATCCTCTAGAACTTAGAACTACTTAAACCTAACTAACCTAAGGACATCACACACATCCATGCCCGAGGCAGGATTCGAACCTATGACCGCAGCAGTTGCGAGGTTTCGGACTGAAGCGCCTAAGGAAAATCGCGCTACTTACAAAAATTAAATAATTTTGAGGGCCAAACATTGGCCACGTCACAGAATAAAACTACTACAGAGTAAAGAAGCATAATCATAAGATTATGTCTGTCGATATTAAAAACAATGAGAAAAACACAGACGGAGCTACGCCGGGCTAGGAATAAGGGTAACACGTCAGCAACAAGTAAACCAGGCGTCGCGAGCAGTTCCGCGGCGAGGCTCCGCCAGCGGCCAAGCGCATGCGCGAGCTCTAGAAACAAGCTGTCTCAAAATTACTTAGCGCAACGTAAATTTTAAACAAAATGTGACAGGAAACAGTCCTGCAAATGGATAAATGCATACCTATGGTACAGTACATTAAACAGTTTTCTTAAGGGCTAGTTACTAAGTCATAGCAAGAAAATTTGCATTCAAATGTTATAATAAGAAGGCAAAACCCCACTACAGTAACTAATAAATTAGTCTGGGAGACACAGGCATGACAAGCATTAAATATCTAGAACATAAAACAGTCAAATAAAGAAACACCTTTGCAACTGGTGTCATTCCCAGTATAATAGAAGAATATATGGAGAGACAATGTACAAACGCACTATAATAAAGGGGCAAAGAAGATAAAAAACAGCATCGGCCATTCGAAGCGGACCATGGGTCAACTCCACTGGAGTAAAAGTTGAAATCCTTCGAAATAATTTCTATTCTTTAGTTGCAGCTGATCATTAACTAAATTTTCTCTATCAATAATAAGATGTTTAAAAATTTTAAAGTAAAAAAATTTCCCTTGCAACTGAAGGATGAGTTTCTTACTGTCTGAACAATTCACAGTTGCTAAAGCGCTACGTTATGTTAAAGATTTACATCCGAAAATCATTTCTTTTTTGATTTCTTCCCTTTTCTCAAGTAGCTATTTCGCCTGAACTTCCCTGCACTTCCTATTTCTTTTATTCCTAAGTGACTTGTATTTTTGTATTCCTGAATTTACCTGACATTTTAGTACTTCCTTCTTTGGTGGGTCAACTAAAGTATTTCTTCTGTTACCCATAGTCTCTTCGCGTTTACCTTCCTCGTAGCTGCGTCTTTCTCTCCAGCTCCTTGATTGCTCTTTCCAGAGATGTCCATTCCTCTTCAACTGAGCTGCCTACTGGGCCAGTCGTTACCGTAGTATCCATTGCTCAGAGGACTTCAACTGTATCTCTTCATTCCTTGGCACTTGCATATATCACTTCTTTGTGCTTTCGTTCTTCCTGACTAATCTCTTGAACTTCAGCCTACTCTTCATCATTACAAATTATGCTCTGAGTCTACCTCTGGGTATGCCTTACAATCCCATTTCTGATTTCGGAATCTCTGTCTGGACATGTGTAATCTAACTGAAATCTTCCTGCGTCTTCCGGCCTCTTCCAGGTGTATCTCCTCGTCTTTTGGTTTTTGAACTGAGTATAAGCTAACACGATGTGAAATTTGTTACACAACTCAGTTAATCTTCCTCCTTCCTCATTGCTGGTACACGCCCACACTCTCACGTAACCCTTTCTTCTACTCCTTCCACTACAACCGCATTCCTATCCCCAACGGCTATTAGATAGTCATCTTCCTGTACGTACTGAATTACGCGTTCAAGGTCCTCGTATACCTTCTGTTTCTATTCATCTTCAGCTTACGACGTCGGCATGTATACCTGAACTATCGTTGTTAGTATTAAGTTGCTGTCGATTCCGATGAGAAAAACACTATTACTGAACTGTTCACAGTGAAACATTCTCTACCATAAGTTCCTACCCATAAGGAATCCTACTCTTGCTGTAACCTTTTCTGCTGCTGTTGATAGTACCCTATACTAATCTGACCAAAAATCTTTGTCTTCTTTCCATTTAACCTCACTGACCTTGACTACATCGAGATTGAGCCATACCATTTCCCTTTTCAGGTTTTCTAGCATCCCTACCAAGTTCAAACTTCTGACATTCGTCACCCCGTTATCCTTAGTTTAGTTGTTCAATCTTTTTCTCGTGGTAACTTCTCCTTAGGCAGATCCCTTCCGGAGATCGGAATAGAGGACTAGTCCCTTAATCTTTTGCAAATGGAGAGATCATCATGGCACTTTTTCAGTTACTAGCCACATGTCTCTTGGATACACATTATGATATGAAATTCGCAATTCCTGGAAGTTCGCAACCAGTGATGCTTTCTGGTTGAAAGGCATTTACAATCGATCACCAAATTCATTAAAATAGATATTTACTTGAAAACTTTTAAACATACGTAACTCATGCATATCAGTTAGATTGATCTTAGCTCTTCTACTGCTGGAAAGCTAACGAAATAGAACAGAGGAACTTGAAATCAACAGCTTCACAAATAAGGAACAGCCTAATAGACAGCTTCAACGTCACCACCGCAATAAGTAGTATTTAACGTTACTGGACTGGCGGGAAGCTTACATTTTAACATCTCAACAAAACGTAACTGTCCTTTGCAACACGTAACACACATGGATATAGGCACGATTAGATAAACGACAAGCCACACCAAACACTAAATTCGACCAATAGGTACAGACGAGAAGGTTGTTTCACATTCGAAAACAAGCCACTCATTTGCACCGGAGCCACAGGCTCAGAGATACACGATTCAACAAAGGACACTAGCTCAGACGCGGCAGACAACAATAACACAACTCAATGAATACCAGACAAACATGAGGTCAAAGACATTGGAAAAAAATACAACGTCGTAACTTCCACAATGGGCAAGAAAACAACGTCGCTCACACAACAATGGACCTCTCATGGCCGCAGCTGAGCACCTTGCTAATCTTATTCTGTCGCTTTGGAATCCACGCAGTGACAGGCCCAGCATGTACGCAGACGACGTACCACACACACACACACACACACACACACACACACACACACACATAGAGAAAGTGGCAAGCCGGCAGTTACAACCACTGTGCTGAACCCGCATTGCCGATCCGTTCGTTGTATTTGGTACACTGAACCGTAATAATGACAGGCAAACGGCCTGCATTCAATGCTGGGTACACCACAACACACATACGCGCAGGGTACTACAAGTATGTGCTCGCCACCGAGCAGTGGCAAACAAACAAAGAGCATGCACTCGTCGGGAAAGACTCAGGGCTGGCCTCATCGCTCGGAGTCATGGCCAAAACTCGAATACACAGGCTGGCTGCGAACACCAAAGTGCTTCACTGACTACAAAATAACTGTCTTTAACTAATTCTCAATGCCCCCCAGTTGATGAACATAGCAAAAGTTCACGATGAACTAAACACGGAGACGATTCAGGAGCAGATAAAGAATTGCACTAGGAAGCTAGTTGAAAAAACGCATAGCTGCGACCTACCACAGTTCAGTCTCAAGATGTGCCAGCAGTACATTCTTTGCAGTAGCACAAAGTCAAAGTGCCACTAGCAGCTGTAAGAGATAAAACACTTCTCGAGGAAATATAGGACTGGAGACGTGATTGACCAAATAATGTGCCCAATGTCCCCCAAAAGACACAATTACCTGAGCACTCAAGTAATAAACCTGTGATTTCTACACAGACACTTCGGCCTCCAAAAGACGTAGCACTGTGACAATAGAGCGCCGAAAAGAAAAGAATAAAAGAGGCTAGCCGCTACATACATCACTCCATTGGGCCATACGTTTCCCTCCTAGTTTGTAGGAGGATTCGAGACTGAGAACCCGCACCATCCAACGATCTTGCATTTCCGCCTCGGCCACAGATGTCAAGTTCCTCATCGCAATCCTAGCAAGACTCTCTTATATCCACAACCACTTGTTGTGCGCGTTAGATGCCAAAACGATTTAGATGGCCTGCTTTCTTCTTGTAGTTAAAGATGGAGCTAGGACTGTGCCACAGTGGGCCTCCACTTCAATGCATTTCATTGTTCCTACCATTTACTGGGACAAATTGCAAAACTGATTTAGACGTTTTTGCTTATCAGAACCTTGCGCGGTGCAGATACTGCTCTCTAACAAAGTCCCCGCCTCCTAGGTCCTGGCGTGGATTGACATAGACACGAATTAGCTCTCTGCACAGTTCTCGGTTTACTTGCCGCGTCAAGTCTGGGTGAAATCTCGCACCTTCGACGATGATCTCCATTGTCTACGTCTGGACCAACTGACTGTCATGGCTACTTTGGCTGCTTATGTGTTGGCCATTTATAGCCAACAGATTGCTTGTGATTAGCTGGTGTACGTCATCATTACGTCATGCTGACACAGACTGTGTCCACATCTACGCTAGTGGCGATACTGCTCTCAAACGAACATAAACTATTCTGCGCAATTACCTGTATCTTCTTAGAGTCGAGAATTCGCTTCCACAATCCACTATGACTATATCCACTATACAATTCGAAGCTCTTCTTACACATTCTAATATCTAATGCTCGTTTGATATCAGAATCTAAGTAGGTTGAAGCGTGGGACGTGATCTGAGTTTCGACAGGCATTATTCAATGGTTATTCGCGAGATTGCGACCAGAAACTGCTGATTTCTTAAGTTCTCGAATTGTAATATGTCTGTAGTTTTCAGCTCAGCTGTCGGCACAGGTACTGATAGACTGATCAATTTAGTTGCTTCTTCACTCACCAGGAATCTTGCAAATTTCATACACTGTGCTTAAGCGAGCGTGGCATCTCTTTTGTCTTTTTCAGTTATCGGGAAGTCGATCTTATACCTCGTATTTCCAGGACTCTTTTTACACGCACAAAGAACGAAGCTCAATTGGTAGATCATCAAAATTTCCAAGGAGAGCACTAACTTTTTGTCCCCAATCCCACTGTCATTCTTTCGGAATATGGGCATCATATGTTTACTCTCGGAATTTAGGTGGTCTTTGTCACTAACGGTTGTAGCTCTATATGCTAATGCAGGTTACAGATAATTTTAAAACTAGGACAGTTGCCGCTGAAGCAGTTATACGTAACTGACTGACGATTCATACTGTATAACACAGCTGTTTACACACAGCTGTTAAAAATTTTAAAATATAAAACTCTATGAAACGTCCTATAGTGCACAACTGCTGTTTTTACTGAAGTCGATTAGAGGCTCATACAACCGGTTTCACTAATTTTAAGTTGCAGCTTCTGGTGTATATCTGTACAGAAATTTTTGGGAATTATTACCTTGATAATGAGGAAATGAAGTTATATGCAATTATTTCAAAGTAATCAGTGAGTAGGTTTACGTAAGGAAGAAAATATTATGTGTCTCTTTACGAAACCATGTGTGATTCACAATGAACCCGTCTATTCGTGTATAAGAAATACGATTTGTAATGTCATACCAATGGCTGGTTACTTATAGTGCTATGTCATATAACACAGGGAGCATTTAAAGAATGCTGAAGAGTACCAGGTGGTGTGGCTAGGCAAATTTCTCAGCCTTCTTCATTTGGTAAAGACCATCATCAGTTATGAATGTCCAGTCTGTAAAAGTGAAGGAAAGAAATTAGGAATCAGAAACTGATCATTGACCAAGAAACAGCGATGCAGAGCTAAAGTAAAAAGGGGACACGGCCTGTACCATGTAACATGGAACAGCTGATAAAAACTAGAGTGCCCTGATTTAAGATAACGATAAACTGAGCGAATATGTGGTAAGAGAACATAAGGACCTCTACGACGAGGAAAACTTGTCTAACGACGTGATAGAAAAAGAAACAGGAGTGGACAGGGAAGAGAGAAGGGATCCAGGATTAGAATCATAATTGAAAAGAACTTTGGAGGACTTAAGATCAAATAAGGCAGATGTGATGGATAAAATTCCATCAGAATTTCTAAAATCGTTGGGGGAAGTGACAATAAAACGACTATTCACGTTGGTGTGTAGAATGTATGAGTCTGGCGACATACCATCTGACATTCGGGAAAACGTCATACAGACTATTGCGAAGATTGAAAGAGCCAGCAAGTGCGAGGATTATCGCACAATCAACTTAAAAGCTCATGCATCGAAGTTGGTGACAACAATAATATACAGCAGAATGGAAAAAAGAAAATTGAGGATCTGTTAGATGACGGTCACTTTGGATTTAGGAAAGGTAGACAACAGAGTGACAGTTCTGACGTTGTGATTGGCAAAATTCTGGATAAAACAGAGGTAACCTATAAGTTAAGGCGGGTAATATACAATATTTACAAGAACCAAAAGGCAAAAACAAGGCTGGGGGACTAAGAGCGGAGTGCTCGGATTGAAAAATTGTAACACAGGGATACAACCATACCCCCAATCAGTGCAATCTGTATATCGAAGAAGTAATGAGGGAAATAAAAGAAAGATTTAAGAGTGGGATGAAAACTCAGAGTGAAAAGCTGTCAATGATAAGACTCGCTAATGACATTGGTACCCTCAGTGAAAGTGAAGAGGGACTGCAGGATGTGTTGAATGAAACTAACATTCTAGTTAGTACAAAATATGGACTGAGTGTAACTCGAGGAAGTAGAAAAATGAGAACAGCAAGAAAGTTAACATTACAATTGGGGATCACGAAGTAGACGAAGTCAAGAAATTCTGCTTGCTAAGCAGCAAGTACGCTAAACTGGACAAAGCAAGGAGGACGTAAAAAGCTCACTATCTCTGCCGAAAAAGACATTCGTGGCCAAGAAAAATCGGCTAGTATCGAACATAGGTCTCAACTCGATGATGAAATTTCTGAAAATGTAAGTTTGGAGAACATCATTTATCGTAGTGAGACGTGGACTGTGGGTAAACCAGAACAAAAGACGAACGAAGCCATTGAGATGTGGTGCTACAGCAGAATGGTGAACTGAAGTTGGACAGATAAGGTAACAAATGAGGAGGTGCTCCGCAGAATCGACGAGGAAAGGAATATATGGAAAACTCTAACCAGAAGAAGGACATCTGTTAAGGCATCAGCGGATAACTTCCATGTATTAGACGGAGCTGTAGAGGGTCAAAACTGTAGAGGAAGACAGAGGCAGGAATACATAAAGCAAACAGTTGAAGACATAGGATGCAACTGCTACTCTGAGATGAAATGGTCTGCACAGCAGAGGAATTCAGTCAGAAGAATGATGACTGAAAAAAAAATTCTGTCATCACTTGACCGATTAAAATATGTTTAAGTGAGCCTATGTCAAACAATGGACAATGCCCCTCGGAAATGTAGTCCAGGTAAATAATGCGTCCTGGAAGGTTGAACAATAAATAAAGTTAATAATAAAACTGAAAATTAATGTATAAACTTACACTGAGTAAAATTATTTTTAACATATTTTGGGGGCCAAGTGTGATCGAAAGGATTAAGATTATGGTGAAGGTCAAATTTACCAGAAGCTGACACACTTAAGTGTGTTTGTCACCTACATAATAGTAGTAGTAGGGCAAGGGCGGTACCAGCGCTGTATTGATATCAAATTGATATCTAAATGAACTAAACTGACCAATTAATTACCCCCAACCACACCCACACACACCCCTGGATGACGCAATGTGTTTTCCTCAGCATGCACCCTCCCCCCTCCCCGCCCCCTCCCTGGCCCCACCCCTCTCTCTCTTCCACCTACCCTATTGGAGGGTATTTCGAAATTTGGCGAGAATTTCGAATTTCAGTGGCAATTTCGAATTTTCGCTGTACAATTCAATTGACAAATTCAGAGGACATTATAGTTATGGAAATTGTTGATGGAACATGGTTTTAAGAAAGGAATAGATTGTAGAAATCGGAAAAAATATCGCAGAGGCCGGGAAACAGTTGAATTATGCTCTGAGATGGACATAATTTGCATTTCATAGGAAAGGATTATTTTTGTTCAACTTCCAATTGCTTTGCATAGTACAATTACAAAGTCATTACGATGCTCCATGGTGCTCTCCTGGGCATGAGTGCAGTAGAAGTGTGCCAGGGTTGATCCTTTCTCCACCTTTTGCACCACACCACGTAGCATGACCTTGCCAGGAATCTCCGTCCATACTAGAGATGGGGGATCCGCTCTTGAACTAATTCATAGAGTTGAATCTTTCAAAGGAGTGAACAATCAGTGATTCAGAAAAAAAGAACGGTAGCTCCAAACGTTTCCCACGGCGGAGAGAGAGAGAGAGAGAGAGAGAGAGAGAGAGAGAGAGACGGAGCATATCAGCAGCACCTCTGCTGGTCAGAGCACAGTGCACGCCACACAACACAGCCAGCACTGGCCTCTGCCCTGCTTCTACCTTGGCTGCCTGCATTGTGCAGTGCCCCATTGGATTTTGTGTTTCACATATGCCGTGCCGTCTCTGTGCGTCGTCTGCCACGTGCAGTGTCTGGCGCAGCTTAACTTCGCATCGCACTCTGTCGGCGATCGTTTCAGTCGCACGTCCTGCCCTCTGGGCAGTTTATGCGAGCAACAGGACAGAGAGCCACCTAGCGGATAACATAGGAACTACTTGCAACAACCTGCTCGCAAGGGAACGGACGATTTGTCTCCGAGCGGGTGAGATCACCAATCCCCCCACCCTCGGAACTCGGCTGCTCAACGCTCACCCCACCGTCTCGACTCTAGCCAGAGCATTGAGCAAAGCGACTCAGGTGTCACTCTGGTCTCTGCGGTCTCAGCTCACGCAGTAATACAGCTCGCGGCTCGACCTGCTCGACTCAGCGCCTCTGCATCAGAGTTCATCCCTACTGGATATTGTTCTTCGTAGTAATACCGCTACGTATATTACATTATTATGTTATCTATACATCAATTGTTTTTATTTTATTTTTATTTGTTTAAACTGATTAGATTAGGTTCCTGATGACTCCTCTTACTATAGGATTTTTATTATGGACACTCGAATTTACGCTTTAATTACGAGCGAACCGATAAACGTATCGCAAAAAGTGATACACCAATATTTTCCTTGTTTTATTCTGCGTAAGGCTATATGCAGCACTTTCGTTTTACAGTCAAATTTATATATTTTTTTCTTATTCTGGTACGGATTTTGCGATTTTAGGCGTCTTCGGAAGGAAACGTTCACTTTAAAATTCTATGGCTTGCGATGTATTTGTATGAGGTTAATGAAATTTTAATACGTTATAGCCAAATATATTGTTAATGTAAATCTCAAGTTACAACATTTTCTGATCACCCAAAAAACCACGATAGTGCAAAATAAATCAATAATCAAAAACTTTGTCATATCATGGAAATTTCAATAAACAATACAAAATTCTTACTCATTATCTGTGTTACTTCAAAATACGATCAAATAAGATCAAAATACAGGTATAGTACTGGAATAAACCAAGTTTAAAGGGCAATGTGCCTTCCATTTATTTTCTATTGTAAATGAGTGGTGAGTCATGAAAAAGAGCTAATTCATTTCAGGAAGTGAACAGTTCTGATCCAATCTCTGAAAAGAACAGTTTTGCCCATCTCTAGTCCATACCCCACCAGACCACATTTATGATAGCTGCTGCAGCAGTCTTGCCGTTCGGATCCTAATGGGACCTTGTCTTTCACCTCCTCCCCTGCTCAGAGGGGGTTCAGGTGAAACGGCGCTGCCCAACGCATCTTTGTAACTCTCAGGTGGCCTGAAATGTCACAGCCCACACCACAGGGAGATGGCAGCCAGCAGTTGGAAATCAGCAGATGATATTAGTGTACAATGCCCCTCTTAAGGTGCGCTTTGTTGCGCATCTACCAAGAACAATAGATTTATTTTTGAAGGTTAGTGTCTACCCCACAACTCTGTGCTAACGAAAATAGCAACATATATTTCGAAGGTTGCACCTGACATTGAGTGTGCCAGACTATATGTCTGTCTCAAAAGGAACAAAGGGTGTTTTTCTAAAGGTAGAAGATGCATCCAGTTTTCCATCCACTTGCTGGAAAACAAAGGATGTATTCTGTTTCACAGAATTTTTTTGTCTGCCACAGTAGTCATCCACACCAAGCCAGCTTGAAGAAGAAGAAGAAGAAGATGAAGTTAGCGTCCACACCCACAGCTGTACCTTGAATTGCAATATGTATTTGACGGATGTAGCTGACATCAGAAGTATCAAGCTATCTGGTTACCTCAGAATGAACAAAGATTGTTAACCTAAAGCTAGCAGCTGGGTCCAGTTCTCCAGCCACTTGGCAGTAAACAAAGTATATTTGTCTCAGAACTTTTCTCTCCCACACAGATGTGATCTGTTCCTCAGAAACCTGCACCAAGGCTGCTTGAAGAAAAATGAGCGCCAGTTGCAACTTGCCATTATAGTACTCTGAGTTCCTATTTGTCGTCTGCAAAATAGAGGGTGGAGTCTGAGGATATATAAAGCCCCACCACAATCATCATCAGTATTTGACAGTGCCTAGTTGTGTCTGAGTGATTCCTGCAATGTGAAACGGTCAGCCAGCAGTAATGATAATAATATTGAGCGTATGACATTGGTGGCCGGGAGACCCCTCATGGCGCGGTTCGGCCGCCGCTCCACAGGTTCTTTAACGCCACTACGGCGACTTGCGAGTGAATGAGGATGAAATGATGAAGAAAGACACACAACACCCAGTCATCTCGAAGTAGAGAAAATCCCTGTTCCCGCCGGGAATCGAACCCGGGACACCGTGCGCGGGAAGCGAGAACGCTACGGCAAGACCACGAGCTGCTGACTGCTAGCAATGATGCCAAACTAGGCCAGTTGCCATGTAAGTGTTTATAAGAAAATTATGTGTTCAAATTTCGACAGTTATAAAATTTCGTAGCGAAAGTATTCAAATTTTTCGAGAGTGTGATACATTTTCGTAACAAGTGGTAATAAAAGTCCTTTTTTCTTGCTATTGCAACATTCATTTTCCAAGTTTTGGCGGAAGTAGAACACCAGCCGGAAGCTGAAAGTCGCCAGAAAGCCAAAAAATTTGTGCTAACAATATGTAAGCACATCTTAAATTCTCTCTGATAGCTTACATGTTCAGGAAACAGCTCTTGATATATTCAGATTGTAACAAGTGTTTATGTAATTTTTGATCTCGCTGTTGCAACATTAGAGCAGCAGCTGACGGACATTGAGCTGCTACTGGAGGCCGAAATGCCGGAAGAATTGAAGTACATTTTGTAATATATTGCTATTCGACTTTCTTTCATCGTATACAGTTGTGTGATGGATATATTATCCATCATTGTAGATGTTGCTATAGATAAAACAGAAGGATAAGATTCTAGTAGGGGTACGCATCAACAAGGATGACCAGGAGTCGTCACTTCCATCTGGAATGGACTTTTTATTTATTTTTTTCGTCACTTCCATTTGGAATGAATTTTTTTTTTCGTAGTTATGTATAATCAATATCTCTCTGTAGGCAAATTCAGCGAAAATTTTTGTTCTTGTTTCTTACAATCAGTATCTTGAGGTAGAAAACTTCTGTAAGATGGATTGGTGCTCCACAACAACAACAATTACGGTAAGGTTGCAATACAGGTGTGGGAGCGTGAGAAGGTGGCTGCTGAAAGGCAGTGTGACCTTTCCCTTCTGGAAGAAGAGATGGCAGTATCTGAGTGAGTGAGAGATATCTTAGAAAGATCAACTTAACTGCTCCATCCTGGGACCCAGGGTGTAAAAGGTGATCGCATCATTACAGCATATAATGATTATTCTGGTCTGCTGGTGACTTAATTGTTGTTATTTGTTTACAGCATATATTTAAAAATCTCGAGAGTTGTACTTAATTTTTTCCCTATATTCGCCAACACAACAATTTGCTGTGATGTGACATGGGAACCTAGAGCGGTGGCTGCGGTGGCAGTATCCAACACTCACCCGAGTGACATGCACTGCCCCGCATAGCGCCGCTCGTTGCCGTGCGAGAGACGGCCATTCCTGCTACAGTGCTGTCCCCCCCCCCCCCCCCCCCAATACTCTCATACCCTGTGGCGCATGTGGGTGGTTCAGTCAGAACAACCACTTTTTATTTTTCTGTCCTCAGTCTACTGACTGGTTTGATGCGGCCCACTACGAATTCCGCTATTGTGCTAACCTCTTCATCTCAGAGTAACACTTACAACCTACGTGCTCCATTATTAGCTACATGTATTCCAATCTCTGTCTACCTCTACAGTTTTTGCCCTCTACAGCTCCCTCTCATACCATGGAGGTTATTCCCTCATTTCTTAACAGATGTCCTATCATCCTGTCCCTTCTCCTTATCAGTGTTTTCCACATACTCCTTTCCTTTCCAATTTTGCACAGAACCTCCTCATTCTTTACCTTTTCACTCCACCTAAGTTTCACCATTCGTCTGTAGCACCACGTGTCAAATGATTAAATTCTCTTCTGTTCCGATTTTCCCTCAGTCCATGTTTCACTGCCATACAATGCTGTACTCCAGACGTACTTTCTCATAAATTTATTCCTCAAATTAATCTGTACTCCAGACGTACTTTCTCATAAATTTATTCCTCAAATTAATCTGTACTCCAGACGTACTTTCTCATAAATTTATTCCTCAAATTAAGGCCGATATTTGATACTAATAGACTTATCTTGGCCACGAATGCCATTTTTGCCATTGCTAGTCCGCTATTGATGTCCTCCTTGCTCCGTCCGTCACGCGTTATTTTACTACCTAGATAGCAGAATTCCTTAACTTCATCTATTTCATGACCATCGATCCTGAAATTAAGTTTCTCGCTATTCTCATTCCTACTACTTCTCATTACTTTCGTCTTCCTTCGATTTACTCTTAATCCTTACTATGTACTCATTACACTGTACATGCCATTCAGCAGATCATGTAATTCTTCTTCACTTTCTCTCAGGATGGCACTGTCGTCAGCAAATCTTATCACTGATATCGTTTCACCTTGATTTTAATTCCATTCTTGGACCTTTATCTTATTTCCATCATTGCTTCGTCGATGTACAGATTGAACAGTAGGGGCGAAAGACTACATCCTTGTTTTACACCCTTTTCAATAGAAGCACTTCGTTTTTGCAATCAATCCTGTTGGCAGAACATCCGCAACTCAGCATTATAGCAGAGGTTGAAAATACCGCTTCAGTTGTACATTACTTCATTTTCACACGACCAGTTTCGGGCTGTTATAAGCCCATCCTCAGGTCTCGTACAGGAAATAGCAAAAGACGGGAGATAATTTTCACATGCCGCAACACACATAATAAACAAAAAACAATTTTTTCTAAAAAGTTTTAAAAACTTTTAAAAACATTTCGAAACCGCCAGCCGGGCTAGGTGCTAAGAAACTTATGTCAGTGCGCAAGTGGCACCAGACAGTGTTACGGACGACTGCCTGGGGAGGGTAAAACACAAATGATACCACGACACTTACGCTGTGCTGTGGTGCCCGAGCGCCACGTGTACCAGACGCCGTGTGCTGCCTATGAGCGCAGAACAGGGAGAAGCGGATGTTATTTCACAAATCCATAGCCTTGCAAACGCATGAATGTATTTAAAGGTTGTGCAAGATGCACTAGATGTTAGTTTGAAGCATGAGGAAGGTGACGTTTAAGATGGAGGAAAAGAAAATGTATGTAATGATTGCAAGGGTTGGTTCAAATGGTTCTGAGCACTATGGGACTTAACTGCTGAGGTCATCAGTCCCCTAGAACTTCGAACTACTTAAACCTAACCAACCGAAGGCCATCACACACATCCATGCCCGAGGCAGGATTCGAACCTGCGACCGTAGCGGTCGCGCGGCTCCAGACTGAAGCGCCTAGAACCGCTCGGCCACCCCGGCCGGCGATTGCAAGGGATTTCGCCTGTCGTGCTGCACGTAAAGGTTTTTGGGAACAGCCGACGCGTGATCGTGTCCGCTTCCAAAGATATATAGCAATCATGGCTGAAATTATTTCTCCCGTACCTAGCCATAGATGTAGAATCTACGCAAAGCTACACCTTATCTGAGTAGGAGCTAGGTATAAAGGAAGAAAAACAGAGACTGTGAGGCAAAAAAAAAATCACTTCTTTTCATTAATCCCATTTAAAAGTAATTTTAAATTTTCATAAACAAACACAACACTATTCTCAAACATCTTCTTATTCTTGCGTTGATGGATAGTAGAGCACCCGTAGAATTTCAGGTCCTGAATAAATGCAAATTTGAAGATTAGTTGCATCCATGTGACATTCTCCTTGTGTTTGAGTTAGATGATGGTCTCAGGATCATCGAATATTCGAAGTGACGTCATTATTTCTTTATACGTTATACCAGGAACGTTCCAGTGGTATCCGTGAAAGAAACGTGTTAGCTACTTTGCACTCCTCCGTGTTTCAGCACAATTCACACTCGTGAATGGACTCGGTATATCAAAACAAAATGTCCAGAAGCTCAGTGACCAAAATTGTACTGAAACAGAGGATGACAGACTAAAGGCCGAAATACTAAATGTCTTTTTCCAAAGCTGTTTCACAGAGGCAGAATGCACTGTTCCTTTTCTAGATTGTCGCACAGATAACAAAATTGTAGATATCGAAATAGATGACAGAGGGATAGAAAAACAATTAAAACCGCTCAAAAGCGGAAAGGCCGCTGGACCTGATGGGATACCAGTGCGATTTTACACAGAGTACGCGAAGGAACTTGCCCCTCTTCCTGCTGCGGTGTACCGTACGTCTCTAGAAGACCGTAGCGCTCCAAAAGATTGGAAAAGGGCACAGGTCATCCACGTTTTCGAGAAGGGACATCGAACAGATGTGCAGAACTATAGACCTATACCTCTAACGTCGATTAGTTGTCGAATTTTGGAACACGTATTATGTTCGAGTATAATGACTTTTTTGGAGGCTAGAAATCTACTCTGTAGGAAACAGCATGGGTTTCGAAGAAGGCGATCGTGTGAAAACCAGCTCGCGCTATTGGTCCACGAGACTCAGAGGGCCATAGACACGAGTTCCCAGGTAGATACCGTGTTTCTTGACTTCCGCAAGGCGTTTGATGCAGTTCCCCACAATCGTTTAATGAACAAAATAAGAGAATATGAACTATCAGACCACTTATGTGATTGGTTTGAGGAGTTCCTAGATAACAGAACGCAGCATGTCATTCTCAATGGAAAGGAGTCTTCCCAAGTAAGAGTGATTTCAGGTGTGCCGAAGGAGAGTGTCCTAGGACCGTTGCTATTCACAATATACATAAATGACCTTGAGGATTACATCGGAAGTTCACTGGGGGTTTTTGCGGATGATGCTGTAGTACGTCGAGAGGTTGTAACAATGGAAAATTGTACTGAAATCCAGGAGGATCTGCAACGAACTGACGCATGGTGCAGGTAATGGCAATTGAATCTCAATGTAGACACATGTAATGTGCTGCGAATACATAGAAAGAACGATCCTTTACCTTTTAGTTTCAATATAGCAGGTCAGCAACTGGAAGCAGTTAATTCCATAAATTATCTGGGAGTAGGAATTAGGAGTGATTTAAAATGGAATGACCATATAAAATTAATCGTCGGTAAAGAAGATGCCAGACTGAGATTTATTGGAAGAATCCTAAGGAAATGCAGTCCGAAAACAAAGGAAGTAGGTTACAGTACACTTATCCGCCCACTGCTTGAATATTGCTCATCAGTGTGGGATCTATACCAGATAGGGTTGATAGAAGAGATAGAGCAGATCCAATGGAGAGAAGCGCGCTTCGTTTCAGGATCATTTAGTAATCGCGAAAGCGTTACGGAGATGATAGGTAAACTCCAGTAGAAGATTCTGCAATGGAGACGCTCAGTAGCTCGGTACTGGCTTTTGGTGAAGTTTCGAGAACATACCTTCACCGAGGAGTCAAGCAGTATATTCCTCAATCTTACGTACATCTCGCGAAGATACCATGAGGATAAAATGAGAGAGATTAGAGCCCCCACAGAGGCATACCGACAATCTTTCTTTCCACGAACCATACAAGACTGGAATAGAAGGGAGAAGATACCCTCCGCCCCACGCCGTCATGTGGCTTCCGGAGTATGGATGTAGATGTAGATGTAGATGTAGATGATACATTTCTTCCTGAGAATGTCTCTATAATACCATCATCTTACGCGTATGCTATGAGTGCAACATCTTTGTATATGACTCCTCTACACTCATTATCATAGAGACGTTGAGTGTCGGCAACGACGTTCAAATTGCAAGTTATCACTGTGAAATGCTCTGGGCACACCACAGCATTTGGTCATTTATACAGCACACTGCACAACATCTGTAAGCGGGCAACAGTTAATCACACGGTCATGTAGAACAGGAGCATATGCTGCAGTGCGTTCTGAGAAATTTATGAGGATACAAATTCGATTCGCAAGTCTGTTGCTCCTGATTCAACTATCAAATTTTGCTTAGAACAGTCTATCCCGATGCTTGGTGCCAGTTCCTTGAATTTGCTTGGACTGAATAGGCATCCTTCCTCTTCAGCACCTTCATAATAAGAAGCACGAAACCTATGCATGCATGTCAATTGCTAGACTGTATACATCCTGATCTCACTGTAGCAGTAAATTGTCATACGCATACAATTCTGAATTTAAGTAGACTCTGGCATTAGTTAAATTACAGTTCTCAAATACGATGGAACCATTTGCTAAATTCCCCCTTATATTGGTCTGAAATGCAAGTACGATGAATCTCTGTTTTTCAAGCTGCACGGAGGTTTTAATAGCTGATGTTTGTCTGCTCGCTGTCGGTAGCAGCGGGTCCTCAAATACCTCCAATGAGAGCAGAGTTAATGGCAGATATGTACCAGTATTCAGAACTTTTAAAAGCTTCAAACGCTCCTCGTCTGTCACATTGATGTTTCGCATGTTCCATATAATTTTATTCGTGATAATTTCGTTCTCCTCTTGAGCTCCTTGAATATATGACTTGTTGCCTGTTGCACTCCATGTCAGAGTAAGCTCCTGTTTGGCAGTCATAATAATTCGCTGCATGTCTTCAAAGCACCCCATAAGCATTTTTAAAAGTATGCATGCAGTAAATCGACGGTACTCTGCTAGTGTTCTGCCCACAGGCTTGTCTAGGAACTATCTTGCATTTTATAAGCCATTCAAATCAATGGGTGATGATGAGACATATGTCTTGAGGGTTGATGCTATACCACCACTGCGTGTACGATCAATCTCTACCCCAATAAGTTCATATCGCATTTCCTGGAACAGAAAAGCCAGAGCATTACGTGTAAGCTTTGATCCCATTGTATGACCACCATCCTTTTTCTTAAATGATACATCCAAACACATGAAACTCTTGCACGGAAGATTTAAGGCGTCTTGATAGTGCATGACAATCCTAATTTAATCGTTCTTGTTGAATGTTATTGAAACATAAGGTTTATGCGTGAAGTATTCCTGGCGTATGATTCGCTCGTCATATTCCAATGGGTCAGATATATTGATGACAAAGTAACTGTAAGGTTTCAACCCTACTAATTTAAGAAACTCGTAGTTCGCACCAGCTACCATACTGCGGTTCTGCTGCGAAGTGCTGTGCTGTGCGCTGTTTGTGCTCGTTTTATACGTTACGTTCAACTTGTCTTAGATATAGCCGTACACTGATTTCCACACCACGAAAGTCAGCAAGTTGGGTATTCAGGTCCACAATACGCAGTTCCAATAAATGCGATGTCAGAACCGTCACTGGAAACTATGTAGCGTTGGATAGCATTGGTAGGAGTCTCAACAATCTTACACAGTGTTCCAACTGTTGGGAAGAATCTGTAAATTGAATGAACCAATCTGTCATTGAGATATGAGTTCGTTGCAATGTTACACTCAACACGGACTGACAAGGAGAATATCCACTGTCTGATCAGATTCGTAAAATTTACTGTGACCTGTCTTCAAAACCTGTTCCTTTGTGAAACCCAGTAGTGGGTCAGGGGGAACACGATGCATAGTTGACCACACAGGCATGCACAAAGTCTTGGTAGCGTCGAAAATTGTGGAACTCGTGTCTTCTGCCTGTGAAGTGTCATTGTAATTCTTCTGGGGGTTACGGATCACCGAATAAGTCGAAATAGCAGATGTTAGCTGTATTTCTTTTATTAACACATGCTACTGTGGTGTGCATACTGTATGACCTTTGGTACACACACCATCAGATTATTTGACTTGTCGCTCTAGCAAAGTAGGCGAGTGTCAGCAATATGTCACGTGGTCTTATCGTGGCGTGTTTATCTTCTGCCGTTAGGTCAAATGATAGAAATGCCACTTGCACGCTTAGAGTAGCGGATTGACGGTGACCAACTGTAAACAGAACTTGATTAATTTTCACACACAGTTATTAAAATAATAACAAGCATAAAAATAACTTAACTGGGTTCTGGGTGGTATTTACAAATTGACAATCTGAAGTTCCTTTGGTCTTGGTACGTTAATCCTATTCTCACATGTCTCTGATACTTGACAAAATGTCTGTACATTTCTCTTCATGGCTATGTACAGGAATATGATAATCTTATTAGGCACAGACTAATGCATACTGACTGATCGGAGGTCTGTACACCCGTTACAATACCTCACGCATTCAGGTATCACTGCGCGAGTGGGATCCGGCGACGAGAAAAGGTTCTACATTAGCAGCAATCTCATTGGCTGCGTTACATATTAATACGCGGATCGGCGGAAGCAGAATTTGGTCCGTCTCTAAGACAGCGCCGTCTCGTAGTGCGGAGACGGACGAGCGCTGCGCCTGCGCTGTTGTGCTTATCGGGTCGCGCTCTAGTGGGAAAGTTGCGTACGCGCTGACTACACGGAACTATGTACACAACAGCTACCAAGTGAGTTCCAGGTCTTCCTGCCACATCGAGATTCACAGTTCCTCATTATCCTGATTTCCACATAAACGCGCCTAGGAATCTTTGAATGTCGAATTTATTCTTTACAAACTTCACTACATCTGCATTTGTAGCCTACCTTTCTGGTAGGACTGCTAGGGGGCTTTTTTATTATTTTACTTTATAATTTCCAACTGCAAATGCTGCAGTGCGTTGACCTATACCAATATCCCTTCTCGCACGTATTTCTTTAGCTTCATCAGCTAACATTCGAACGGCGGCGTTACGATCTCTATTTGCTGCGTACGCGATGTTGTGTTCCACACACGCTCCGTCGAGCAGATTTATCCTCTTATCACAGCGTGCCAGTCGTTTCTGAAGCACTGTTCCAGATCGACAACGGTTGTATTGAGGAATGTGTAATTCTACCGGTAGTTTGCCGAGTGTACCAACTACTCCTCTAATGCGCCTCCTATCACGCATGTTATGATACTGAGTTGGTTGTGTTCCGCGCACCCTGTTACACCGAAAATCGTAAGCTTCGATCGAACTGTTTTGTAAAGCGGGAAAATCGAGCTATGTAACTAACGCTCTATTCACTAGACGCCGTATGACTCTCTATACGAGATACACTTCTGATTCCGAGCTGCCCTGTAACTCTTCTGTGTAAAAGCATCCTGAAATTTCAGTACCACTGCTGCCTTTGAAGAGTTAGGTTTCAAGATTCGTTCTCTGCACTTTAGAAACCGTGAATATCTCATTTGACCAGTTTAGAATGTATGACTTTTCGATTTCCGTTTTGTGTTTTGAAATATGTACTAAATCAACTACAATAAATTGCTGTTTGCGAGGATCTAACATTTTAACGCGACTGTAAACGGTATCTAGAAATCTATTCTCACGAACAGAGATTCGTTACACTTTCATTATCTGATGTTTAGTTCGATTATATTGTGCTATTACTTGCGGGAGGGTATCGATCCATCTGTGTGAGCCACGATTGCATCAACATCTAGGATTTCACTGTTCTGTTCAGACGCTCCACGATACTCGCCTTCAGATGGGTTAACGTGCCAGTACCTCGTCTCCTACCATCCAAACTTTACAGAAGCTCTCCTGCGAACCTTGCAGAACTAGCACTCCTGAAAGAAAGGATATTGCGGAGACTTGGCTTAGCCACAGCCTGGGGGGTGTTTCCAGAATGAGAATTTCCACTCTGCAGCGGAGTGTGCGCTGTTATTAAACTTCCTGGCAGATTAAAACTGTGTGCCCGACCGAGACTCGAACTCGGGACCTTATCCTTTCGCGGGCAAGTGCTCTACCATCTTTTTTTCTTCCTGTAAGAGCAAGCAATTTTATGATAATTCGAAGAAATATCATTTCCTACGAAGGCTAAGAATCCCATGATTATCACCTAGCTATTACAAGCTGAGCAAATGCATTTCCTTTATAATAGGTTTAAAACATAGGGAGGTTCTGACCAAGTGGGCATGCTCTGGAGCCTCTTTGCTCCTGAGATTAGAAAAACAGTCCTCTGGGCCGGATTTGAACCAGCGACCTATGGATAACTGTGAATCCTCCACTACAGTCCACCGCTCTACCAACTTTTTTTTTTTCTTTTTCGCGTGCAGGGCACATTGGATTAGCAGTCCAACGCGTTAACCACTTTTCTTTTCCTCAACCACTTTTTTTTAGTGAGACGCCTTAACCACTTTTTTTCTGCGTGTTAAGCAGACGTGATAACCGATTTTTTTATGTCCAACGCCTTAACCACTTTTTTTTATGTCTTTCAGGAAGCATATCAGTAGGCGTATGACGGGGACAAAGAGGACAGGGGTCAAAGAACTCGAGGCCTGGCCACGATGCCCCCGCCATTACTCCCACTGAATGGCTCCTTCAGTGCATTTTACTTGTTATGGAAAAGCGGTTATAGTCGTATGTGGTCTTCGCCTGCTGTTTTTATTGTGGTGTTGAGCACTGGTTGTACGACGTCTGGGTAGAGATCTCATTTGAAGGCTGTCATTCGAGTTATCTTTCAATAGTCATTCGAGAAGGAAACATGTTATTATACTGCAATATACATCGACCATTTATGAGACACTTATTGGGGGGACAGACGTAACAGAAATGGATAAAAGAAAAGGCATTCCCTTCATCTTGAACGTAGATCTCATACTTCATTTCTTCAGTACCCCTAAAATAGTAACTTTACTGTGCTTTTTAACCAACACCTATTCTTTCGAATAAAATGATCAACATGTTTCCATACATTTTCCTGTGGCCTGCATATTTCTTAACTTTGCTGTACTCCATTTTCTTAAAAAGCTTGAATTCCGTTACGTCGTCACCACCTATTTTATTGATAATGTAATGGACAAACTGTCCCATTAACCAGTGTATTGCATTATTTTTGGTTTTGGGGTAATACTTAATTTCAGGTCATCCCAGTTGTAACTCATATATTTCGTGCCAATTTTATTTTGGCCTTCATATTGTTGTCTTTCTCGCATGATATCTCTGGCTGTAATGTGCAGTGAAGTTCTGAGTTTCTCGTTAACATAGCTCAGTTCTGTGTACAAGATCCTAACGTATCGCAGACGGGGGTTAATTTTTTGTACGTCTGCCGGTGGCTGAAGGCTTTCTGGTTGGACACATTTAAACAATTGTGTAGTAATACTGCCTGGGTTGGCGTGAAATATGTTTAAAGACCGTTTTATGAAAAGCGCAGAAGTTTTATTGCGTATGTCCACCAGTCCGAGGCCTCCACTTCTAGGGTGTAATGTCGCAGTTCTTAGGTTAACCCTGACGATTTCCCCCTTCCATAAGAAATTTGCAACCCTCGACATTATTTTCTGAGCTATCAATTTCGGCAATGGAATAACTAGTGCCATATAGAATGCCTTTGAGAGAATGCATAAGTTAATGAACTTGACCCTCTGAACCTGGTTCATAAGTCGTTGTGAGTTCTCAATGAGTCCCCCTTGAATCTTTGTTGAAACCTCTTTCCAGTTGAGGGCTGTCATCCTCATTGGTCATGCCGTCAGGATTGTCCTCAGGGTTTTATGGGTGGTAACTGACTTCGCCCAATCGATGTGTATCCGTTCAAGACCCCGCATTCCCAGGATTGTACTTTTATTTTAGTTCTTTGTCGACCCGATGCGCGGCAATAGTTTTGAACAATGGCCCCTAGTCGAATAACATCTTGCCCTCTTATGACGACACCAACATCGTCAGCATAGGCTCTCACTACAGTTCTCCTGCCAGTTATAGTTATGCCCTTTAACCTGTCATGAACACCTCTTAAAAAGGGCTCTAACGACACAACAAACAAAAACATAGATAAGGGACTTCCCTGTGGGATGCCGCGGTTTATTTGAATTTGCCGCGTCAGCTGACAGTTGACGGCTGATTTAGCGTTCAGACCAGTAGCAATGTTTTTTATAACATTAAGAGTTTTGTGGACGAATCCCATTTTTGTCAGTACCTCAAGCAGGCAACGGTGATTCACCGAGTCGAAAGCCTTATTAAAATCTATAAAAAGTAGAGCACATTTGATATTGGAAACTAATGCTAAGGCGATGATGTCTCTATATTCAAAATTTGTATTAAAAATACTTCTATTTCCTGCACATGACTGATGTTCACTAATTAATTTGTCGGTCAGAAGGGAAAGTTTCTCTTCTAAAATCCTGCATACTATTTTGTAGTCAGAGTTTAAAAGTGAAATAGGGCGGTAATTGTTTAAACTTTTCGTCCCTTTGTTTTTCGGTATAAGTACAATTTTTCTGTCTTTACAATCTTCAGGTATCGTCTGCTCGTTAAAAATTTCATTGACAATGCATGTAAACGTGTCACCAATTAAAAACCAGAATTTTATGTAAAATTCTACAGGCAGTCCGTCGGGTCCAGCAGATTTATTTAACGGGGACTTGGTTATTATCTCACGAACCTCTTCCTTACTGACTTCAGAAAGGATTTCGTCGTTTTCCGAACTTGTCAATTGTGGGGATAAAACACTGAGAAACCCTTGCAGAGACCCCTCGTGAGGTGGGCTGGAAGAGTATAATGCATAGTAGTATTGGTATACTGCATTTAGAATCTCCTGAGACGTTAGTGTTGTCCCATTGGATGTTTTAATTTCACTAATGACAGTTCGTCGCCTATTCTTTGCATGCCGAAGCAGATGATATAAGGATGTTGTTTCATCATCTACCACCGACTTCGCCTTTAACTTCAGTTTTAAGCCTTCCATCTGTTGTCTTTTAATGGCGAGTAATTTCGCTTTGGTGTGTTGGATGTCTTGTAACCTAATGGTTGACACGTTTGCCTGTTCATAGAGGTCCCGCAACAATCTGTAATAAAATTCCATACTTTTTTTAACTCCTGCGCTCTTTCTCTGCTGTATCTGATACACACTTTTCTCAGTCTCGGCTTTGCAACTTTAATCCACCAGTCTAAAACTGTGGGGTGCCTGTCGATCGATCGCAGACATAAAGTCCACGCTTTCGATACTGCGTCTGCCAAATCTTGCTTTTTCAAGAGAGAGACATTTAGATGCCACTGGTTCCTAAAAATCTGAATCGGCTGTGGAGCTAAATTAATGCACGCCTTCATACTGCAGTGGTCACTAAATTATACAGGTGCGACTTCTGAATTAAGTAGACATCTTTCCAAGTTTTTGGAAACATAAATTCTGTCTGTTCTACTGCGCGAATTCTGTGTTACATACGTATATTCAACATTCGTTGGATACTTTAGATCCCATGCGTCCTTAAGTTTTAAGTCGGTTACTAGGCGTTTAAGTTCCAACGAACCGTTAAAATGTGGTTGTTGATCTTTACGATTTAACACACAGTTAAAATCACCGCCCATTATCAAACTGTTTGGGTTTCGGCGTAATAAATATATAATACCCTCAGTCTAAAATGCTGCCCTGTCCTGTCTATTACTATTTCCTGAGGGCGCATATAAGTTAATCAATGTGGCACCTAAAACGTTAATACTAATTGCCCTTCCAGATTCCAAACGCTCTACTTAAGACACTGGAATTCCTTCCCTGAGTGGAAACGCTGTTCCTGTATGTGTTTCACAAGATACGTTAACAATTGCGGTGTATCCTGGTATTAAAAGTTCCGTCGTTACAACCTCCTGTAGCAACGCGATATCGGTTCCAGAGTCATACAAAAATTCCTTGAGAGCAGCTAGCTTTAACGAGGTTCGAATTTTATTTATATTTAACGTTGTGATAGAGTATGCTTCCATCTCAAAGTTGCTATTGGCCACCTACAACCTTGGTTTAAAACTGTTGTACTTTTGGTATGCTGAAATCCGTTTTAGATTAGATTAGATTAATACTAGTTCCATGGATCATGAATACGATATTTCGTAATGATGTGGAACGAGTCAAATTTTCTAATACATGACATAATTAAGTTAATTTATCAACATACTTAAGTTAATATAACAACTTTTTCATTTTTCTGTGTTTATTTTTATTTTTTTAATATATATATTTTTTAATTTATATCTAAAAATTCCTCTATGGAGTAGGAGTTGTCATTCAGAAATTCTTTTAATTTCTTCTTAAATACTTGTTGGTTATCTGTCAGACTTTTTATACTATTTGGTAAGTGACCAAAGACTTTAGTGCCAGTATAATTCACCCCTTTCTGTGCCAAAGTTAGATTTAATCTTGAATAGTGAAGATCATCCTTTCTCCTAGTATTGTAGTTATGCACACTGCTATTACTTTTGAATTGGGTTTGGTTGTTAATAACAAATTTCATAAGAGAGTATATATACTGAGAAGCCACTGTGAATATCCCTAGATCCTTAAATAAATGTCTGCAAGATGATCTTGGGTGGACTCCAGCTATTATTCTGATTACACGCTTTTGTGCAATAAATACTTTATTCCTCAGTGATGAATTACCCCAAAATATGATGCCATATGAAAGCAACGAGTGAAAATAGGCGTAGTAAGCTAATTTACTAAGATGTTTATCACCAAAATTTGCAATGACCCTTATTGCATAAGTAGCTGAACTCAAACGTTTCAGCAGATCATCAATGTGTTTCTTCCAATTTAATCTCTCATCAATGGACACACCTAAAAATTTTGAATATTCTACCTTAGCTATATGCTTCTGATTAAGGTCTATATTTATTAATGGCGTCATACCATTCACTGTACGGAACTGTATGTACTGTGTCTTATCAAAATTCAGTGAGTCCGTTTACAAGGAACCACTTAGTCATTTTCTGAAAGACAGTATTGACAATTTCATCAGTTAATTCTTGTTTGTCAGGTGTGATTACTATACTTGTATCATCAGCAAAGAGAACTAACTTTGCCTCTTCATGAATATTGAATGGCAAGTCATTAATATATATTAAGAACAACAAAGGACCCAAGACTGACCCTTGTGGAGCCCCATTCTTGATAGTTCCCCAGTTTGAGGAATGTGCTGATCTTTGCATATTATGAGAACTACTTATTTCAACTTTCTGCACTCTTCCAGTTAGGTATGAATTAAACCAGTTGTGCACTGTCCCACTCATGCCACAATACTTGAGCTTGTCTAGCAGAATTTCATGATTTACACAATCAAAAGCCTTTGAGAGATCACAAAAAATCCCAATGGGTGGTGTTCGGTTATTCAGATCATTCAAAATTTTATTAGTGAAAGCATATATGGCATTTTCTGTCGAAAAACCTTTCTGGAAACCAAACTGACATTTTGTTAGTACTTCATTGTTACAGATATGTGAAGCTACTCTTGAATACATTACTTTCTCAAAAATTTTGGATAAAGCTGTTAGAAGGGAGATTGGACGGTAATTGTTGACATCAGATCTATCCCCCTTTTTATGCAAAGGTATAACAATAGCATATTTCAATCTATCAGGGAAAATGCCCTGTTCCAGAGAGCTATTACACAGGTGGCTGAGAATCTTACTTATCTGTTGAGAACAAGCTTTTAGTATTTTGCTGGAAATGCCATCAATTCCATGTGAGTTTTTGCTTTTAAGCAAGTTTATTATTTTCCTAATTTCAGAGGGAGAAGTGGGTGAGATTTCAATTGTATCAAATTGCATAGGTATGGCCTCTACCATTAACAGCCTAGCATCTTCTAATGAACACCTGGATCCTACTATATCCACAACATTTAGAAAATGATTATTAAAAATATTTTCAACTTCTGCCTTCTTGTTCGTAAAGTTTTCATTCAATTTGATGGTAATACTATCTTCCTGTGCTCTAGGTTGACCTGTTTCTCTTTTAATAATATTCCAAATTGTTTTAATTTTATTATCAGAGTTGCTGATTTCAGACATGATACATACTTCTGGATTTTTTAATAACTTTTCTTAATATAACACAGTAGTTTTTATAATGTTTGATAGTTTCTGGGTCACTACTCTTCCTTGCTGTCAGATACATTTCCCTTTTCCGGTTACAAGATATTTTTATACCCTTAGTAAGCCATGGTTTGTTACAAGGTTTCTTACGAGTATATTTAACTATTTTCTTGGGGAAGCAGTTTTCAAATGCATTTACAAAAATGTCATGAAATAAATTATATTTTAAATTGGCATCAGGTTCACGGTACACCTCATCCCAGTCTAACTGCTGTAGGCTTTCCCTGAAATTTGCAATTGTTAAATAGTTGACTGAACGCACTACTTTGGAGGACTGTTTAGAATTGCTACAGTCGTTCAGAGTTCAGCATCAGTCCTCGTAACACGGTTGCTAAACTTTAGTTTGTCTTCCATTGTCATCCCGTACATTAGTACTGAGGGGCTGTTCGACAATGAGTGTATCAGGAGGCTCATCTGGAGCACCTTCTCTGACAATTTCGTATCGTATATTTTTCTGTGATTTTACGTCTGGCTTTTCGGGTTTTTGTTTTGCTTGGGTGCGAGAAACAGTAAGATTCGGTTGTGGTTTTAGCGTACGGCGGTGGACGCCCTGAAAACCCTGAACTGATTTTGTTGTGGCAACACTCGGCGCGGCCGCTTCAGGAGCAGTGTCCAGAGAGACCTGGTTTGTAAACACTGCCTGCTGTTTACATACTACCTTCGTTGGTTGTGATGCTTGCGACGGTGTTTGCTTATTTTCCGGTTCTGAAGTGAACCCTGCCTCTTGTTTACACTCTGGTGCAGGTTGCTGTGCTGTTGCGGTATCGCGGTGTTGTTGTTCTACCGCTTCCGCGAACTTCCCGTCTGTAAACAGCTGATTATCGCTGTTTACAGCTGGACAAGTTGTCACCGCTTGGGAGACTTCTATTTTCTCGCTGTCGGCAGCTGCCGTTTCATTTTCTGGAAATGAGCGAGATGTATCAGAAACTTTAATTAAATACACTTGCATTTCGTCTTGGGGCACAGGCAGATTTTCATCGCTAGCTTACTGTTTACGTACAGCAGGAGATTGTCAGGAGGTTTCACCATCGGAATGATCATCTGTATGCTCAAGTGGTCGTTTCTTGTTTAGTACATCTAACTCTCGGGCAGAGGAATCACAATTGAAGCGTGGTACCAGAGGTGGAAAATCACTACCATCAACAGCAATATTTCCAGAACTAGGTACAGGATCCAAACACTCACCCTGTTTGGCTATGTTAGTGGTTGCCAAAACATCGCTCAAGGTCATCTTGCGGCGTTCGACTAAAATCGTTTTTAGTACAAAGACACGACGGGGACAATCCTGCCTTAAATGACCTGATTCATTGCGTATATGGCACGTAGGGGTTTGACCAGTATTAATCACGTGTGCTTTACGCCCGTCTGCTGCGAAACTAGCAGAACTAACACTCCTGAAAGAAACGATATTCCGGAGACATCGCTTAGCCACAGCCTGGGGGTTTTTTCCAGAATGAGAATTTCCACTCTGCAGCGGAGTGTGCGCTGATATGAAACTTCCTGGCAGATTAAAACTGTGTGCCCGACCGAGACTCGAACTCGGGAGGTAGGAGACAAGGTACTGGCAGAACTGAAGCTGTGAGTACCAGGCGTGAGTTTTGCTTCTGTAGCTGAGATACTGGAGCACTTGCCCGTGAAAGGCAAAGGTCCCGAGTTCGAGTCTCGGCCGGGAACGCAGTTTTAATCTGCCAGGAAGTTCCATATCAGCGCACACTCCGCTGCAGAGTGGAAATTCTCATTCTGTAAACATCCCCCAGTCTCTGGCAAAGCCATGTCTCCGCATTATCCTTTCTTTCAGGAGTGCTAATTCTAAAAGTTTCGCAGAAGATCTTCTGTGAAGTTTCGAAGTTAGGAGGCGAGGTACTGGCTGAAGTAAAGCTGTGAGTACCGGGCGTGAGACGTGCTTCGGTAGCTCGGATGATAGAGCACTTGCCCGCGAAATGCAAAGGTCCCGAGTTCGTATGTCGGTCTAGCACACAGTTTTACTCTACCAGGAAGTTTCATATCAGCGCACCCTCGGCTGCAGAGTGGAAATTCTCAATCTGAAAACATCCCCCAGGCTGTGGCTAAGCCACGTCTCTGCAATATCCTTACTTTCAGGAGTGCTAGTTCTGCAAGGTTAGAAGGAGAGCTTCTGTACAGTTTCGAACGTTGGAGACGAGGTACTGGAAGAAGTAAATCTGTGAGTACCAGGAATAAGTCGTACTTCGGTAGCTCAGATGGTAGACACAGTCTGCCTTCGGCAGTGACACAGTGCAGACCGAGTTGCCTGCCGGCCGAGCGCCGGTTTGTTTACACCGGAGCAGCTTCGCGAGTGCGGTGTTGTGAGTCTAGAACGATATGGCACACTCGTACAGAAAAACGACTTTGAAGTTCAGTTTTGCGAACGACTACACACGACCAAAGGCACACGAGATTGAACGTTTCTTAAGAGAAGAGGTAAAAATCGATCCACAGGAAATCGTGGGAATCAATTTATCGATCGTTTCTAATGTCGTCTATGTCAAGCTTGTGGACGAGGCGGCTTGCGAAAGACTTCTACAACGATCACCGAACGGCTATCGTTTCTGTCATGCCGACGGGAATGTTGGTGCGGTTACAGTCGTTCACGCGGGAATGGGGATCCGCACTATACGAGTCTTCGAACTTCCGTTTGAGGTCCCGTCTGAACTTGTTACCGACGCCTTTCGACCATACAGTACAGTTCTATCCCACGTGGCCGAAAAATGGACGAGTCTTACCACGTACCCCGTTTTAAATGGGGTGAGACAAATACGGATAGAACTACGAAAGCACGTCCCGTCTTATTTGTACATAGGAGGTTGTCGAGCGATTATAATCTATGATGGGCAACCTCGCACTTGCTCGGGGTGCGGGAAAGAAGGTCACGTCCGCTCGGAATGCCTCCAGCGACGTTTAGTACAAACTCCACATGATGATGTTCAGGCGCCACAACAGATGACTCTCTTACCGTTGACCTTTGTGGAAGCCCTGAGAGGCGATGTGAGGGAGATTTCCAGTGGGCACCAGCAGCTGCCCCCTATAGAGAACATGGACACCAACGGACTGGAACTCCGACCACCGGTTCCACCACAGCAGACACATGACACCACACAAGAGATGCAGCTGGCGGCCGCTCCAGGCTCATCCGTGGTGGCTGCCAGTGCTCCCACCGAGAGCGTGATAGGCCAGGACCAAGACGGAGGATACGAAACCCAAACGGCCGATGCGGAAGCAAGGCAACGGAAACAGCGTTCGCCGAAGAGAAGAAAGAAGCGTCGACTGACTTCTGCTGACGATAGCCATAGTCCCGAGGGGACAGTGGACGACAACGACAGTATCGACGCGAGACCAGTGGATTCAACAGATACCGAGATGACTATGCAGGAATTACACAGCGACGATCACTTGAACTCTCCTTCTGGTGACCGGAAGGCGGAAGTGGTGATGACAACTGTCCAACATCAGAGCGGTGACGACGTTGCCTCCCATCCTTCGACCAGTTCCGGAAATATGCTGGGGGACTGGGCGCAAGAAATGGACCAACGGGAACCGAATGAAAATACGAACGCGACGATTGAGGATAGTCCTGGCCAGAGGCCGGGAGGGGTCGGGAAATGTTGAACAGCTTAGTGTGGTGAGGAGCGCCGGGGGTGCAGATAGACGCTTAATGACACCGCCCTACAACTGATGAACACACGCCAGGCGTACCGCATTGCCACGATAAACATTAATGGCATTCGGACACCGCTTAAAATTCAAATGCTGTAAGATATGTTACGCGCTGCGGACGTGGATATTGTACTACTACAAGAAGTGCGTTTCACGTCGCCGCCAGAGTTCTACGGTTACGAGGCACATTATTCAGTGCACGATGAAAGTGGATGCGGTGTGGCGATCCTGACCAGGAAAGGAATAGGGCTGGAGGACGTCATGTCCCTCCTTTCGGCACGTGGCATAGCGATCACTGTCGACGGCGTATGTTTCATCAATTTATACGCGCCATCTGGCTCCACAAAACGCAGAGAAAGGGCGACCTTTAACACCGACGAGATAGCACCGTTGTTCGCTGGACGCTATGATAACTATATAGTGGGCGGCGACTTTAATTGTGTCGTCTACAAAAAGGACCAAGTACCTCATTATGTGCCATGCATGGAACTGCGTGCGTTGATTACCGAAATGGCGCTTCTTGATACCTGGGAACTGCAGCATGGCAACAGACCGGGTTATACGTTTGTAACGGAACATTCGGCGAGTAGACTTGATAGAGTGTATGTGACACGAGCTCTACGGACGGCGATACTGGATGCCGAAATCTGGCCAGCGGCTTTTACGGATCATATGGCGTACGTCGGGTACGATTTCACTAACGCGTCAGAAAATATTGCGGAGTAAGGGTCACTGGAAAATGAATTGTGCACTTTTACGTGAGACTGAATGTCGCCGGACGATAGAGGCGACCTGGGAGACCTGCGTTCGCCGCCAACGATCATACACTTCGGTTCTCCAGTGGTGGATCAAATGCGCAAAACCAACGTTACGGAGAACGTTGATACTATACGGGCAGGACAAATCACAGTGGAACCGCACGACGGCTGATTTTTATTTTACAGTCCTGAGGGAGCTTATGACCCAACAACCATCGCCGGAAAGGCATACGGCCATGCGCAGGATAAAAGCCAAGTTATTACAGCTGACTAGACTAAGAATGGAAGGTATAATGGTCCGGGCGAGATTGGCGGACACAGTTGCTGCCGAAACCCCCTCCATGCACCACGTAGTACGTGAACGCCAACGACGACGCAGGACATTGATCAGAGAACTAATCTCTGAAACTGGCCAGCAAGTTGTGAACCAGCGTGATATTGCGCATGTTTACTGACTATTTCCGCCAGTTATATGGACCTGTACAAGTGAACCACGAGACACTACATGTCATCTCGGAAATGCCAGACAGAGGACCACCACTGGATGCAGAGACTTTCATCACAGCGATAACAGAGGACGAGCTGACAGATGCAATTGCCAGGGGGGCTCCGAACAAGTCCCCAGGACAGGACGGCTTCCCAATTGAATTTTACCGCGCCTTTGCATCCCTCATGGGACGGACCTGGATTCAGATGTACAACGAACTCCTGTTACCGCAGACTGAGATACATGCCGAATTCACGGAGGGTATTATCATCCCAATACCCAAACCACGCGGTGGCAGAAGGCCAGGAGATTATAGACCACTCACTCTCTTGAACTGCGACTATAAGATTTTCGCGCGCAGCCTTGGGGCTCGCCTGCGGTCTTCACTTTCTGATAGACTCCTCATAGATCAAACTTGCCTCGGCGGTAAGAGTAACGTACATACGGCGCTCGGTGACTACCGCGATATCATCGCATTTGCAGCGGCATGCCGAGTGCGTGGGGCATTCGTCGCCATTGACTTCGATCATGCGTTCGACAGAGTGGATCATACCTTTTTGCATGCGGTGATGGGCAGATTGGGAATCCCACAGGCCTTCATTCTAGTAATCATGCGACTGTTACACGGCGTGCGATCAACGGTCTCGGTGAATGAACGGGGCACTGACTACATTGTTATTTCAAAGTCAGTTCGTCAAGGTGGCCCCCTTTCGATAATTTTGTATGCAATGGCTTTGGAACCCTGACTATATGGTCTCCGAAGACGGTTGGAGGGAGTGCCGTTGCCACCACTGACCTTTCATTGCCGCGCTTATGCTGACGATGTGATGCTGGTGGCACGGACAGGCGAAGAAGCACGTACGGCGTTGGCATGGATACAGCGATACGGGATGGCGGCTGGAAGCGTGCTTAATCTACAGAAATCACGCTGCATGAATGTCGGTCGAGGATTAAAACCGGGGGAGGAAGGCCCGCTCATGTTAGTTAAGACCATAAAATGCCTAGGTATTACGTTCCACATGGATGTGCAGCGGATAACTACCGACGCATATTGAAGTTGATGCGGACAATGGTGCTGTTACAGAAATTAAGAGCGTTGGATATGATTCAGAGGGTGACCTACGTTAACGTATACCTAGCACCGAGACTCACTCACGTAGCGCATGTCCTGCCTTTAACGCGCACAATGGCATCACGGATACATGCAACTTTCGGAATCTACGTGAGTGTGGGACACCTATTTAAGATCCAATACACAACGCTTACGCTACCACCTGGAGAGGGTGGACTTGGTCTAGTGAACGTATATGAAAAGGCACGGGCGTTATTCGTCAGTACGATTTTCCGACAGTGGCGCGGTCAATTTCGCAATATCTCGGGTGCGTTGGCCGATGTACTAGCGCCGACTTCAATGCTGCCCCCAGTCAATGTGGGCCATATTTCACCGAAGCTGTCACATTTCAAGTCTTTTTTTTTTTTTTTTGGAGCTTAGCTATGTCAGAGATTCCTTCCCAACAACACGACTACCGACGACGCGAGATGTATACCAAATCTTACTGCGCCGGTGTCCCAGGAATACCCTGGAAAAGAAGTACCCAGACAAGAACTGGCGATAGATATGGCGCGTTATACGGAACGTTTATCTCCCAACGTCGGTACGCTCAACATGGTATGTGGTGGTAAATAGGAAGTTCGCAACGAATCAACGGCGGCACGCGATTCATTTCATTTGGCAGACACTCCACTATGTTTAGGCTGCGCAACAGTGGACACCGATGAACATCGTTTAGCATGTAGTGGGACGGTTCCAGTGTGGCACTTGGCACAACAGATATTGGCGTTCCTGTTACGCTCCGCCCCTCACACAATTTCATCACACACACTTTTGTTCCCCCAAGAATCTTATTTTCCGGTCCAATAAACCAATGCAGTGACGTGGGTACGGGGAATGGTGGTGAGCTACGTGTATAACGAATCGGAAAAGGACAAAATTGATTTTTGGCATTTTCTCCTGGATGAACACACGAAGCTGCAACAGCATAAGAAATATGGGCAAGACTTCGCTAATTACTTGCGACTTACATTTACCGACCCGCTGGCCACATGGGGTGTGAAGGGTGAGAGATGAGTTAGACGAAGAAGCAGAGATAGACATCGATCACACTTACGGACCCTTAGTTGATTTCGAGAAGACGACCCAGTCTTACACCAACGTCTGGAGAACGAGTCGATAGATGGCTCTCTTGCTCTATCGAACGTCAGGTCGTGAGCAGGTGTCGCCCCCGACACGAATTTCACTTCATTACTACGGGAGCATGTTTCGTTTACATTTGTACCATCCGCAATGCCTTCATGTCTTTAATTTGGACATTTTCAGATTTATTCATTTCCTTATTACTTAATTTACTAATTAGGCACTATTTCTCAACAAATGGACATTGTAGACACTATTTATGCGGTAGTACAACAAAATGTATGTCAGCAAAGCCTGACATTGGAAATTAGAAACAATAAATAAATAAATAAAATAAAATAAAATAAAAAATAAAAATAAAAATAAATAAATTAGTAACCTTAACAAACAATTAAAAAAAGATGGTAGAGCACTTGCCTGCGAAAGGCATAGGTCCCGAGTTCGAGTCTTAGTCGGGCACAAAGTTTTAATCTGCCAGGAAGTTTCATATCAGCGCACATTCCGCTGCAGAGTGGAAATTCTCATTCTGGAAACATCCCCCAGGCTGTATCTAAGCGATGTCTCCGCAATATCCTTTCTTTCAGGACTGCTAGTTCTTCAACTTTCGCTAGAGAGCTTCTGTAAAGTTTCGAAGGTAGGAGACGAGGTACTGGCAGAAGTAAAGCTGTGAGTACTGTCGTGAGTCGTGCTACGGTAACTCAGATGGTAGAGCACTTGCCCGTAAAAGGCAAAGGTCCCGAGTTCGAGTCTCGGTCGGGCACTCTGTTTTAACCTGCCAGGAAGTTTCATGTCTGCGCAAACTCGGCAGCAGAGTGGAAATTCTTATTCTGAAAACATCCCCCAGGCTGTGGCTAAGCCACTTCTCCGCAATATCCTATCTTTCAGGTGTGCTAGTTCTGCGAGATTCGCAGGAGAGGTTCTGTAAAGTTTGGAAGGTTGGAGACGAGGTACTGGCAGAAGTAAAGCTGTGAGTACTGTCCTGAGTCGTGCTACGGTAGCTCAGATGGTAGTGCACTTGCCCGTGAAAGGCAAGGGTCACTAGTTAAACTCTCGGTCGGCCACACATGTTTAATCTGCCAGGAAGTTTCATATCAGCGCACACTCCGCTGCAGAGTGGAAATTCTCATTCTGGAAACATCCCTTAGTCTGTGGCTAAGCCATGTCTCCTCAATATCCTTTCTTTCAGAAGAGCTGGATCTGCAAGGTTTGTAGGAGAGCTTCTGTAAAGTTTGAAAGGTAAGAGACGTGGTACTGGCAGAAGTATAGCTGTGAGTACCGGGCGTTAAACGTGCTTCGGTAGCTCAGATGGTAGAGCACTTGCCCGCGAAAGGCAAAGGTCCCGAGTTCGAATTTCGGTCTAGCACACAGTTTTAATCTGCCAGGAACTTTCATATCAGCGCACACTCCGCTGGAGAGTGGATATTCTCATTCTGGTAACATCCCCCAGGCTCTGGCTAAGCAATGTCTCCGCAATATCCTTTCTTTCAGGTGTGCTAGTTCTGCAAGGTTTGCAGGAGAGATTCTGTAAAGTTTGGAAGGTAGGAGATGAGGTACTCTCAGAAGTATAGCTGTGAGTACCGGGATTGAGTCGTGCTTCGGTAGCTCAGATGACAGTCTGCCTTCGGCGGTGCTACGGCACGGACGTCTGTTTACGTCCCTGCCGGAGAAGTTCGCGCTAGCGCAGTTGTTCACCTCTTCGGCTTACTCGTGCGTTTAGACGACTCGATATCGAATGGCACATGCATACCGAAAGACGACTCTCAAGATTAGTTTTTCGAATGAATATGCGAGACCGAAAGCCTACGACATAGAAAGGTTCCTACGAGACGAAGTTAAACTTGACTACAACGAACTTATAGGAATCCAACTCTCCATAGTGAGCAGTGTTGTTTACGTCAAGCTGATTAACGATGCAGTATGTGACAGAATCATCCGAGATACTAAACATGGACTCAAATTTCGTCATTCTGATGGACATGTTGGAGAAGTAACTATTGATCATGCAGGACTGGGCTTACGAAACATACGTATTTTCGAACTTCCCTTCGAGGTTCCGTCTGACTTGGTCGTTGACGCCTTACGCCCATATGGAAGAGTGCTTAGCCACGTTGAGGAAAAATGGTCCAACTTCACGACTTACCCCGTTCTCAATGGGGTGCGTCAAATCAGAATAGAACTCACACACCATGTACCCTCGTACTTGTTCATCAGCGGATGCAGAGCTATAGTCATCTACGATGGACAACCCAAAACATGCTCAGGCTGCGGGAAAGAGGGCCACGTCCGTTCCGAATGTATGCAGCGCAGGATAGTGCAAGTTCCAAACGGCGACCCCGTACCTCCGTCCACGTTGACGCCGCTGCCACTAACGTATGCGGACGCATTTCGAACGGATCCCATCCCGAAAAATGACCAGCTACAGAATCCTGACAGTTTACGGCAACCGATTGCGGCAGAGACCGCCTCCAGTGACGAAACGACGCACACCTCTGCCGCTCCGGCGCCGACGACGCACTTAACCGAGCGGAAAGGATCGGCAGGAGAAATGGAAATTGATCCTGCCGTTGTGCCGACAGCTGCTTTCGTCCCTGAGCACCGGGAGTCACTTCCGCACTCCGATACGGAGGCGCACACGCGCAAACAACGATCGCCGAAGCGCCACAAGTAAGCGACACGGCCTACTGCAGTCCACGTCAGATGGACTTGGGTGTAACGTCGATACAGTGCATCCGGATGCGCAACGGGAGGTTCTAACTCCCACACAGCAGTACGACGCGAATCATGCTACGCAGGGGTTGAATACAAACACACCGGACGGAAAGCCGACGGAAGGAGTCCCTCCACCCACCGCAGCAACGCCACCGCCTTTGGTCAGCCCGGCCGGAGAGACACGACGGGAGCTGGACCTCCAGCACAGGAACTGGGCCGACGAATCCGATACTGACCCCCACACCGACGACGCACCCGCAATGGCGAGTGCTGCGTCCACCGGATGTTAACCGCGCAGAAGATGCAGACTGACGCACAGACAGCATGTCACCGGGCAGCAGCACACACATTAACATAAGCGTTCATGTGCGCTTTACGCACTGAGGAACAGCGGCAAGCATATCGAACAGCTTCTATTAATATTAATACGATCAGAACAACTATCAAATTGCAATTATTACGAGACATGTTGCATGCGTCAGACGTCGACATCGTTCTGCTGCAGGAAGTATGTGTTGAGAGCTTCCCCGACCCCTATGAGTACGATACGTACATTGCACCTACTACCGACGGCGGCAGCGTAACAGCGATACTTCTACGTAGCGGCATAGTAACCGAGGACGTGGTGTACCTGCCGTCTGCGCGAGGACTGGCGCTCACAGTGCTGGGAGTACGGGTCGTTAACATTTACGCACCGTCGGGGTCAGACAGACGGCGCGACCGATCCCGATTTTACGCAGAGGAGATTGCAACACTATTCTTAGGTCGGTATGACCATGTCTTATTTGGAGGCGACTTCAACTGCGTGCTCGCACCAAAAGATCAACACCCACGTTATACTTCATGCCCGGAGCTGCGGCAACTTATACAGGACATGAATCTCATTGATACATGGGAGAAGATACATGGCGACAGATGTGGATACACCTAAGTCACGAGTCACTCTGCAAGTCGTCTCGATCGCATTTACGTAACACGTCGTCTCGAACCTGCGATCCTCGATGCGGAATTGTGGCCTGTCGCCTTTTCAGATCACACAGCATATATATGCCCGGTCTCGCTGAGTCGTCAACAAGTGTGGAGGAGTCGCAGTGTTAGGAAACTGAATACAGCACGCCTTAGGGAACCTGAGTGCAGACGCATAGTCGAAGACACTTGGCATGTGTGTGAACGACGCCTCCTGACATATCCGACGACGTTGCAGTGGTGGCTGGAATGCGTTAAGCCTGCATTGCGCCGAGCGTTAATTGCATACGGAAGAGAGCAGATGATGTGGAGGCGGTACACGACGGAATTTTATTTCACGATGCTACGCGAACTTTCTGTACAAGCACCTTCACAGGAGCGACGTGCCGGTATAAAACGAGCACAGGCCCAAATAATTTCCATAACGCGCCGCCGACTGGAGGGTGTCGCAATCAGCGCAAGGGCCTTTGAACGAGTCCGTGGAGAATCCCCGTCGATGTATCACGTTATCAGAGAAAAACAACGTAGCCGCAGAACCTTAATACAGACGGTCGTACTGCCAGATGGTCGCCGCATGACAACGCAAAAAGACATTGCCAACGCTTTCGTGGAACACTACGGTCATCTCTATGAAGAAGCGGAACACGATCAGGCAGCCTTTCATGAGGTCCGACGAACGCTCTCCGCGTGTCTCGACGAGTCGGCCAACCTGGAGTTAACAGGTGAAATCACAGTTGACGACGTAATGGAAGCGTTTGATAAGGGAGCGTCGCACAAATCGCCGGGACCCGACGGGTTTCCGTTAGAGTTCTATCGTACATTTAATGATCTCATGATTCCACGATGGACTGCCATGTACTGCGAATTGATGTCTCCCAACGTGCCTCTTCCACCCTCCTTCGTGGAAGGAATGATCATCCCCATCCACAAACCATCTGGCGGCACAGGGATGCAGGTCTACCGGCCACAGACCCTACTTAATTGCGACTACAAGATCTACGCCAGGATACTTGCAGCACGCTTTAAACGCGTAATACGCCAAGTGATTTCACTCGACCAAACCCAGCTAGGAGGAGCTAGCAATATACAAACGGCACTCAGCGACTACCGCGATGTTATCGCACTGGCTTCAACATGTCGTCTCCGGGGTGTATTGGTATCGATAGACCTCGATCGCGCATTTGACAGGCTGAGTCATGCTTATCTCACAGACATGATGACGAAAATGAAGTTTCCGGAATGTTTTGTCACTGTCGTCATGAGACTACTCCACGGAGCCACATCCAAAGTGCTCATCAATGGACGCTTGGTGGGACCCATCACCATCTCACGATCGGTCAGACAAGGG
The DNA here is from genome assembly GCF_023864275.1 of Schistocerca cancellata. Classification (NCBI taxonomy): domain Eukaryota; kingdom Metazoa; phylum Arthropoda; class Insecta; order Orthoptera; family Acrididae; genus Schistocerca; species Schistocerca cancellata. Next base: position 311,328,000 of record NC_064628.1, on the reverse strand, counting down.
TGCCCGCTGTCAACGTTATTGTATGCCATCGCTGTCGAGCCGCTGCTCTGCGGGCTCCGGAATCGACTCCAAGGAATGACGATAAGGCACAACAAGTTTATATGCCGAACATACGCAGATGACCTAGTGTTTTTAGCACGGTCAGGCGACGAGGCAAGAGCGGTCTTGCATTGGATTAATTTGTATTGTATGGCTACGGGAAGTCGCCTGAACATGGCAAAGTCGGGAGCGATGAACATCGGGAGAGGACTCCCGACAGGAAGTGTAGCACCATTACAGCCGGTCAACAAGATGAAATGCCTACGAATTATCTTCACTACAGACGTTCGACGCACGGTGGCACTGAGTTACAGACATCTTCTGCAAAAAATTCGTGCGGGTGTCCGAAGTCACAGGTTAAGGGCACTGGATATGATACAACGGGTCACCTTTGCCAGCACTTATCTCGCCTCTCGCATCCCCCACCTGGCACAAGTTCTTCCTATGCCGGAGGTGTTGGCCCGCCGAATCCTGGCGGCACTAGGATATTTTGTGAGCACAGGTCTGCTTTTTAAGGTAGGATACGAAACCCTCACCCTTCCTCGTAGTCGTGGAGGTCTTGGACTAGTCCACGTACGCGACCGAGCAGTGGCTATTTATGTAACCACAATGATAAAGATGTGGACACGACACCAGACAAGTCTGACGGGCAGCTTGATAGACGAACTTGCTCCACCTTCTCGTTCGGCTCCGGTAGCGGTGGCTCACATCTCACCATCGCTTGCCCATATGCGAACCTTCTTTGTGGAACACAGTTATGTACATATGGAACTACCGACTACCAGGACGGCAACGGCACGTGATATATATCACATCTTGACTCGACGACGGCCGAATAATGCCGTAGAGCGCCGCCAACCAACAGTTACGTGGTCAGTGGTATGGCGTACAGTGCACCACCCACACCTTGATACGGGAACGCGCGCACTGTGGTATCAGGTGGTAAATGGGAAATACGTGACTCGTTCCAGGTTGCATACAATTCATATGGCGGACGAGCCACTGTGTCCGCAGTGCAATGTTATAGACACTGATGAGCATCGCCTGATATGCGGTCCTTCGGCGGCCGTATGGTGTTTGGTCAAAAAAATGATCGCCTTCCTCCTTCGGGTGGGGCCGCAAACAATAGAACCACGCACACTACTTCTCCCAGATAGGGCATATTATCCCCGAACGAAGACAAACGCAGTGACTTGGATTCGAGGTTTGGCTGTGCATTATCTTTTCCGCGACGGCAGTAAAAATGTGCTTGACTTTTGGGCCTAACTACAGGAACATCACTCACAGCTTATGAGACATCCGAGATATCGAACATATTACGCAAATTTTTTAGGGAGTGCCTTGCTTGATCCCCCACTCAGTTGGGGTGTCCCGGGTAGGAGAATGTAATTATTGTCTATAAGTATCAGAACAAGAAAGGACCAGGACAGTGGAGAGGATCCACAAACACACGTGAAGACGTACCCGACACCAACGTGAGGTATGACGGGATTAGCGAGGTACGCGCCTAAAAGAGGATCGTAGACCGTTATTGTTTTGTACTGACAGAAGCAGGATACTTTATTTTAATCTTTTCACTATTATGTAAAAAAAAGAAAGTCCACTTATTTTTGTTTCCCATAAAAATTTGATTTTATAAAGTCATCATCTTATATATTTAAAGAAAATGCTAGAAGCAGTTTATGTTTTGGGCTCGGACTATTACGCCAGAGATCTCGGGTTCGATTCCTCCTCTGTCACTTTTTTTCTTCTGTTTCATTTTCCTCCTTTCTTTCAGGAGTGCTAGTTCTGCAAGGTTCGCAGGAGAGCTTCTGTAAAGTTTCGAAGGTAGGAGACGAGGTACTGGCAGAAGTAAAGCTGTGAGTACTGGGCGTGAGTCGTTCTTCGGTAGCTCAGATGGTAGAGCACTTGCCCGCGAAAGGCAAAGGTCCCGAGTTCGAGTCTCGGCCGGGCACACAGTTTTAATCTGCCAGGAAGTTTCAATACGCAGGCATATTTGGAATAATTATCAATGACTATTAAAAATGTTTAAATCCGTTCCCCCTTGTCGATTAAATCCACCTGGCACAGGTCGTCCAAACCTTTAATCATAACATGTCTTCGAGGGTACGTTTTGCGTGCTGGTCTGTGTAGTTCTCGAACTACAGTCTCCATGCTTCATTCGAATGAGCTGTATTACAAGCGGCAGCTGATGCCATGAGCAGTCGTAGCCGGTGTGTTAGTTCCTTGGGATCGTCGTAATTTATGTGCTGTGAGAGCCGATTTCTCACTCTCTTACGCTGATTGTTAATGCCATCACCAATTCTGTTTTTTTCGCCATCCAATATAGATTTTATAATGTATTTGTATTTCACCTTGCTTCAGCTTTGTGCATTCTCTTGGAGATCAGTCAAAAGCAATATTTTACGATTCCTTTCCAGATCTTTAAGCGAATAATTTACAGTTCTTGTGGGTCTTAGGAAAATAAGGTACAGTACACCGGCTGTTCTTTGAAACTGTTTACCGCCGGTCTGTATTGTTTTTTACATTTAAAGTTATAAGCTGTGTGCCTAACATGTATGGTTTTACGTCACTGACACAAAATATTTTGTGTGTCATAGCGTCGCTGTGGCGCTCTGCCGGCGACTATCGAGTGCACTGGGTGCAACCGGTTACATGTAGTGGCACATTTCGGCACGAACGTCGCCTGCTGCTTGGGTTCTGAGGCCATCCTCGGCTCCTTTCGGCGGCTGGCTGATTCGGTGAAGGCAACTAGCAGCGCACTCGGGGTGCAGTCTAAGCTGTCTATTTGTAGCATCGTATACAGGGTTGATCGCGGTCATATGGTTTTTGTCAGAATGGAAGGTGTAAACGTGAGGCTCAGACGACTCTGCGACGGTATCGGATGCAAATTTCTCGACCTCCATCATCGAGTGCAGAATTGTAGGGTTCCCCTCAATAGGTCAGGCGTGCACTACACGCAGGATGCGGCTACTAGGGTAGCGGAGTAAGTGTAGCGTGCACTTGGGGCTTTCTTACCTTAGAGAACTCCTCCCTTGGGAGCAAAGACGATTTACCCGTTAAATCAGCCTCAGCGACCTCAGAGAATCTGGGTCCTCGCAGATCTGAGATAGAAAAGATTACTACGATTTTAGTAAACTGCAGGAGCATCCAAGGAAAGGCCCGAGAATTAGAATAGCTTACTGACGGTATTGGGAACAGAACTTTGGTTGAAACCAGACGTCAGTGACAACTAAATCCTACGTTCAGAATGGAAGATTTATCGTAAGGATAGGTTAGTCACCAATGGAGATGGCGTATTTATTGCAGTAAAAAAATTCCATAAAATCTAGCGAGGTTATCACGGATTCCGAATGTGAATTGATGTGGGTGAAATTGAGTATCAAAGAACGGTCAAAAGTGTTGATCGGATGCTTTTATAGACCATCTGGATGAGGATCTGTAGTTTTACAGTGCTTCAGACAGAACTTGCAGAGTGTCATTAATAATATTCCTAACGATGCCGTTGTAATAGTGGGTGACTTCAATGTGGTGTCACCGCCAGACACCACACTTGCTAGGTGGTAGCCTTTAAATCGGCAGCGGTACGTTAGTATACGTTGGACCCGCGTGTCGCCACTGTCAGTGATGGCAGACCGAGCGCCGCCACACGGCAGGTCTAGAGAGACTTCCTAGCACTCAGCCCCAGTTGTACAGCCGACATTGCCAGCAATGGTTCACTGACAAATTACGCTCTCATTTGCCGAGACGATAGTTAGCATAGCCTTCAGCTACTTGATTTGCTTCGACCTAGCAAGGCGCCTTTATCATTTGCTATTTATCTTATGATGCATGTACCATCAGACCGATGTTAATTAATTATGGATTAAAGTTAAGTATTCCAGCAGCAACGTACATTATTGGCTATATTAATTACCTGTTCCTGTTCCAGACTTCATGCCAGCCTGCGTGAGCTTAAACGCATGCCTTTCGGCTACCAATCGTAGTGGCTTGGCTGTCTTGCCAAGTCACAACAAATTGGCCATGAGAATTTTGCTTTCGTATTGATTTACATGTGTCATGGCTTCGCCACAATCTCCAGATGAACTGTCCGAATTTTATCGCTTACAGAATCAGCAGACGCAGGCCTTATTGGATGCCCTTGGACAGCTCATCCAAGGTCAACGTGCAATGCAAAACGATGCGGCAGCCGCCGCTCCACCGCTCACGCAGCCACAACACCCAGTTGCACCACCTTTTCGTCCTTTTGATGCGGCACTGGAAAGCTGGAATGAGTGGTCACGCCAATTTGGATTTCATCTCGCCGCCTACAGAATTCAAGGTAACGAGCGGCAGCCTTTTTTATTAGCGTGCGTCGGCGTCCAAACGTACCGTGTGATAGTCAAGTTGTTTCCCCGACGCGACGTAGCAACTCTGTCCTACGAAGAAATTTTGTCTGCATTAGACGCATATTTCAAAGAATCAGTCAATATAGTTGCCAAACAGGTATACGTTCTTTCGTACAAAACGTGCGGCAGGTCAGACTAATAGGGAGTGGGTTGCAACCTTGCAAGGCCTTACTAGGGATTGTGCTATTGAGTGTCAATGTGGACTCCCTTATTCAGATACTATGGTGCGTGATGCAATTGCCCAGAACGTTTTTGATGTTCGCATAAGGGAACAGATTTTCAAACTAGTCATTCCCTCCCTTCAACAAATGATGGACATATTGGATCGGCAGGACACACTTGACTTTGCTCAGGAATCATTTGATACATCGCCACCTGTGTGTCACGTTAACCGGCCCGCCGGGCGAGCTGCACGGAACAGTAAACAGTATTCGCGCCCAGCCGCGCCAAAGCCGCCTGGCTCTCAGCCACGTGTCCCGCGCCAGCATGCAAATGCAGTGAAATCATGCCCGCGGTGTGCTACTAGACATTCGCGTGAGAATTGCCTGTCACTCCAGGCTATTTGCTTTTTCTGTAGTAAAAAAGGACATGTTCAAAGTGTTTGCCAGAAAAAGCTCCGATCGGACACTCACAAATATTCCAGGCCCTTTGCTTCGCGCCGGAATCGGAATCGAACCAAGGATACTCAGGCTCGCGACACTTCGCCCATGGAAATTCATGTAGTTCATGCCACTCCGCCCAGTGCAACTCTCTCTAACAGTGACTGTGTTCGCCCCACGGATAGTGTGCGTCGACATCGCCGGAAATCCCGTCAAGTCGCAAGTGATTCTGTACCAGTGTCAGTTCACGTTGCAGGAGACAGTCGCTCTTGTCGTCAGCAGGACAATAATCTTTTTGTTGATTTGGACATCGACGGCAACGTGATACCGTTCCAGCTCGATACCGGAGCTGCAGTTTCACTACTCAATCACGACACGTACAAACAGCTGGGCACACCTCCGTTGCATGCTGCAAATGTTAAGCTCAGTAGTTATTCAGGACAGCAGATCCCTGTGTTGGACAGTGCAGCCTTCTTGCAACATACAAGGGACAAACAAAACTTGTGTCAGTTTACGTCCTTCGTTCTTCTTCTGCAGTGAACTTGTTTTGTTTCGATTTATTTCAGTTGTTTAAGTTGTCTATAGTCAATCAGGTCCTATCAGTGAACCAGACTGTGCCTTCAGCCGGTGTTTCTCGTCTATGTGAACAATTTGCGGAAATTTTTGCACCGGGCCTTGGTTGCGCTACGAACTATAAAGCACATTTGGAACTGAAAGTCAACGCGCAACCGAAATTTTTCAGAGCGCGCAAGAACATTACACGATTTGGAATCTCATGGTGTAATTGAACGTGTGCAGGCTTCCCTCTGGGCATCACCCTTAGTCATTTTGCAAAAACCTTCGGGAAAATTGAGACTTTGTGTGGACTTCAAGGCAACAGTGAATCCACAACTAGTGACTGCATCTTTTCCCTTACCCCGCACGAAAGATCTTTTTGACAAACTGTGCCCGGGTAAATATTTTTTGAAATTGGACCTAGCAGATGAGTACTTGCAAATACCGGTGGACGAAGAATCCCATCGCGTTTTTGTGGTTAACACGCATCTTGGTTTGTACCGATTCAAACGACTGCCATCCGGGTGTGCATCCGCCCCTGCGTTGTTTCAGCAACATTTACAAACTGTTTGTGCGTCGGTCCCTACTGCAGCAAACTATCTGAACGATATTGTGATCTCCGGAAAGACAGAAGAAGGACATTTAGCCAATCTCCGAACATTATTTCAGGTCTTGCGACAAAATGGTCTTCGCTTGCGGAAGGACAAATGTGTGTTTTTTCCTCATGACTTACCCTATCTGGGACAAGTACTCAATGCCCAAGGCATACATCCCAGTCCACAGCACCTCCGTGCCATACAAGACTTGCCTTCGCCGCAGAATTTGAAGCAGCTACAGAGTGTGCTGGGAAAAATCAATTACTACCATAAATATGTGCGCCACGCCTCTTCCATTTCAGCTCCGCTTCATCGCTAGACCACAAACCTTTGTCATCACTTTTTCATCCGACCAAGCCTGTACCTCCACGTACAGCGCAGAAATTCAGTCGCTGGTCTATTTTCCTCTCCCAGTACCGCTACGATATCTTGTATCGGTCCGCTGCTAAGCACGGAAACGCTGATGCGTTGTCCCGTTTGCCTGTTGCTGAGGATAGAGCATTCGATTCCTCCGAACTTGCTTGCATGTTCATTTATTCGGAAACCGATGACGTGGTCGAATCGTTTCCGATTGATTTTCGTCGTGTAGCTACAGCCACAGCTGCCGACCCTGTCCTTGCTACCGTTCTGCGTTTTGTTGCTACGCAATGGCCCTTGTCAACGTCACGGATCGAGGATCCGTTGGTTCGCCGACTTTTTGCTCACAAGGAGAGACTTTTTGTACGACGTGGTGTTTTGCTGTTGCGTTCTGATAATGATCAGTCCAGGATCGTGGTCCCATATTCGTTACAGTCCTCTGTCTTAAAGCTTCTCCACCAAGGACATTGGGGTCTAGTGAGAACGAAACAACTTGCTCGTCAGCACTGTACTTGGTTCGGAATTGATGCTGCGATTACGAATATGTGCTCTTCTTGCATGACGTGTGCCGAACAACAATCCGCACCACCGCGGATATTTTTTGCATGGCCAAAAGTAACTTCCCCTTGGCAACGCGTACACGTCGATTTTGCTGGTCCATTCTGGAATGCTCGATGGTTGGTTGTGGTAGATTCATTCAGTAATTTTCCTTTTGTTGTCCGGATGTCTTCCACGACGTCATCTGCCACCATCCAAGCATTATCCGCTATCTTTTGCATTGAAGGTCGTCCACAGACTATTGTTTCCGACAATGGCCCACAATTCATGTCCGCAGAATTTCAGTCATTCTGCAAGGCCAATGGTATTCAACATCTGACGTCCGCGACGTTTTCGCCACAGTCAAACGGTGCCGCTGAACGTTTGGTCAGGACTTTCAAGTCACAGATGTTGAAGTTGAAAGAGTCGCATTCTCGGGAGGACGCGTTATTGCTCTTTTTGTCCTCGTATCGCTCTCAGCCCCGAGATATTCGCTCGCCGGCTGAGCTGCTTCACGGTCGCACTCATCGAACCTTGATGTCTTTGCTACATCCGCCGCATCAGTTCCCTGTGCAGCGGCAGCCACCTGCTTTTGCTCCAGGCGACGTTGTCTATAATCGCAACTATCGCGGTTCACGGCGTTGGCTCGCAGGGCGCATTCTTCGCTGCCTTGGCCGCGCTATGTATCTGGTTTTGGGGGCCTCTGGTGAGGTGCGTCAGCATCTCAATCAGCTGCGCCTCTGTCGTCGCAAGTGTTCTGCCGCTCCCCGTCTGCTTTCAGCGGCGGTACCGTCCGGTCAGCGCCCTGGGGACCCATCTACTGGCTCGCCTCAGTCCCTGGTGTTACCGACGCTGCCTTCCATTTTGCCCCATGACGACGCGCCGCCGCCGCCGCCGCCGCCTATTCTCCCGCCGGCGACGCCCACAAAGGACGCGTCGCTGCAATCGCCGGGCGCCTCCCTGGGTCACGCGCCGCCGATCGCTTCCCGGGACCAGTTGTCCTCCACCATGGAACTCTTGCCCGCTCCTGACCATCTGTCGTCTTCGTCCGTCGGGTGCTCCGGCTCGATGGAGGTCGACCCTTCGGCCCCTCCTGTTTCTCTACGGGCGCATACACCGCATGTTGGCGTGCACCCTGGACTAGGTTTTCAGGCGTTTCCTAGCTCCCCTCGGACCGAATGGCAGGGTGCGGGTGGCACAGCCTCGTCTGTTGTTAGGCTCCCCACCTCGTCGCATACGTGAACATGGGGTCCTCCCCGCGGCGGGCGGAAGCCTTATAACACAACCGTGCGCCGATTTACGGGGGAAGAATGTGGTGTCACCGCCAGACACCACACTTGCTAGGTGGTAGAATTTAAATCGGCAGCGGTCCGTTAGTATACGTCGGACCCACGTGTCGCCACTGTCAGTGATGGCAGACCGAGCGCCGCCACACGGCAGGTCTAGAGATACTTCCTAGCACTCAGCCCCAGTTGTACAGCCGACGTTGCTAGCAATGATTCACTGACAAATTACGCTCTCATTTGCCGAGACGATAGTTAGCATAGCCTTCAGCTACGACATTTGCTACGACCTAGCAAGGCGCCTTGATCATTTGCTATTTATCTTATGAAGCATGTACCATCAGACCGATGTTCACCAATTATGGATTAAAGTTAAGTATTCCAGCAGCAACGTACATTATTGGCTATATTAATTACCTGTTCCAGTTCCAGACCTCACGCCAACCTGCGTGAGCTTAAACGCGTGCCTTTCGGCTACCAATCATAGTGGCTTGGCTGTCTTGCCAAGTCACAACACTCAACTTGCCAGGTGTAGATTGGGAGTGTTATGTTATCAAAACTGGTGCCAGAGACAGGGAATCGTGTGGCATTTTTCTGCATATCTTGTCCGAAAACTACCTTGAGCAGATAGTGAACCAACGCAAGAGCGTTACGTCTGAGACCTGCTGGAAACAAACAGATCCGAACTTACTGATTCACTTAACGTATAGGAACGTGTCGGTGATGATAAGACTGTGACAGCATCTATGACGACCGGTCCTACAAGGAATGTTAAGAAAGGTAGGATGATATATTTGCTCAGCGAGGGTGACAGGTTATAAATTTCAGAATATCTCAGAAGTCAGCATCAAATATTCGGTGATGGGGACGAAGATGTAGAGAACTAATGGAAAAAAATTCAAAGCCATCGTTTAATATTCCCTAGACAAGTATGTTCAGCTTAAGGTTTTAAGAAATGGGAAAGATCCGTCCTGGTTTAATAGCTGTGTTACAGAAGCGCTACGTAAACAAAAAGCACTTCATCTCAGATTCAAGAGAAGCAAAAACCTAGCAGACAAACAAAAGCTGAACGAAGCGAAAATGAGCCTAAAGAGAGCAATGAGAAAAGCGTTCAGTGATTTTGAAAGTAAGACGTTGTCAACCGACCTGAGTAAAAAGCCTAAGAGATTTTGGTGGTAAGTAAAATCTGAAGTGGGTCAAAATCATCTGTTCATTCTCTCAGCGACCACACCGACACCGAAACATAAGATAACAGACAGAAGGCCGAAAAACAGAATTCAGTATTCCGTAGTTGTTTAACTGTGGATGATCGTAACATTGTCCCTCCTTTCAATCGTCGTACGAACATCGAAGTGGCAGATATTGAGATAACCGATCGCGGAATGTAAAATCACCTACAACACTTAGTAGTGGAAAGGCTTTAGGACCAGATGAGATACATATAACATTCTATAAAGATTACGCGGAAGAACTTGCTACCCCTTCTAGCAGTAATTCATGGTAGATCGCTTGAGAAACGAAAGGGACCTAACGACTGGAAAAAAGCGAAGGTCATTCTCGTTATTAAGAAAGGCCGTAAGACAGATCCACACAATTATAGACCTATATCGTTGGCATCAATCTGTAGTAAAATTATGGAACACGTTTTACGCTCAAGAATTATGAGGTTTTTTGAAAATGAACAACTCCTCTACAAAAATCAACAGGGATTCCGCAAACAGAGATTCTGCGAAACTCAGCTCGCTCTGTTCCTCCATGAGATCCACAGCGTAGAGGACAACGGCGCTCAGATTGATGCCGTGTTCCTTGATTTCAGTAAGGCATTTGACACCGTCCCTCAATGCCGTTTAGTGAAAAAATACGAGCTTACGGTGCACCGAACCAGACCTACGACTGGTTTCAAGACTTTCTTGCATATGGAAACCAACACGTCGCTCTTAACGGAAATAAATCAACAGATGTAAAGGTAATATCTAGAGTACCACATGGAAGTGTGGTAGGACCGTTACTGTTTACAATTTATATAAATGATCTAGTATAAAGCCTCTGATGTATTTTGAGGCTGTTCGCAGATGATGCAGTTGCGTCTACCAAAGTAGCAACGCCAGAAGAGAATTTGGAGAACGACCTGCAGAGAATTGATGAATGGTGCAGAATTTGGCAGTTGATCCTGAACGTACATAAATGTAACATATTGCGCATACATAGGAAAAGAAATGCACTACTGTACAGCTACACTGTTGATGACAAACAGCTAGAGACAGCGTCACCCGTAAAATATCTAGTAGTAACTACCCAGAGCAACCTTAAGTGGAATGACCGTATAAAACAGATAGTGAGAAAAGCAGACACTGGACTCAGATTCATCGGAAGAATCTTAAGGACATGTAACTCATCCACGAAAGAAGTGACTTATAATGCGCCTGCTCGCCCGATTATTGAGTATTGTTCGTCTGTCTGGGATTCCTATCAGGTAGGACTAATGAGGAGATAGAGAATATCTAACGAAGAGCGGCGCGTTTCGTCACAGGACCATTCAGCTGGCGAGAGAGCGTTACGGAAATGCTGAACTAACTCCACTGGCAGACGTTACAAGCGAGGTGTTGTGTCCTAGTGACTGTTCTAGTCTCAGTTTTGTTTTGGTTACCTCTAGTTATTCCCATCCTGCTCTCCTTTTATTGCGTTAGATTTTGTGAAGGTCCTTGCCATTCCGAAGCTTCAGTAATTTCAGAGAGATTGAGGGTTTTTTTTTTTTTTTACAAATGAATCATATTTTATAACACAAGAACAAAGCGTCTCATTATTGCCAATTAACTGATTCTGTAAGTTTTACGTAGTTTCATATACATTATTTTTCCCGGTGTCCCATGCACCCCACCCTCCGTTAACATCAGTTTATTCCGGACACCACAGGCGCTGGAAGCTTTGCCTAAGAAAAACAGTAAACGGGACTCACTCACCATCAACAGAGAGGAGATACGGCTAAACTGAAGACCGGCGCTTGAAAATAAACACTTTCCATCAACAACTAGTCCTATAGCTCGTCGCTAGGAGACTTGCTTGCTGAAGGAGAGGTGGCGGGTTCGATTCCTTGACTCAAGAAAGGTGTCTGTTTTGAAGAATAATTGTCCCTGACCAAAGCAAAGGTGGTGGGTTCGATTCCTTGGCTCGAAAAAGGTGTCTATGTTGAAGAATAATTGTCCCTGACCAAAGCAATACGCAGAAGGGTAGAGGATATTTATTATCTGTTTTAAAGCGTATCAGCATATGACAGCTAATTTATTAACAACACCTAATGTACCAAGTCGTGCTTCACAGTTGCCAGTATTACATAAATGCAGTAATGAACAATGAAAATAATGAATAGCATAAATGATGCCGCATTTAACCTACATTATATGCTGACCGATTTTTGTATCTGCATTATTCAATATATAAATGTTCTAATGCAGACCGTCTTGTTAGATGCATTTCTGTAGGTGCCTCTGGGTAATAGCATCAACATCTCTTGACATTTCTGTAGATACTGTATCGCAAGCATGACGTATTCGTTCTCTTAACATATCTGAATTTTCCGTTTCCGTTTCGTAAACCCTGTCTTTGATATAACAACAAAAGAAAAAAACCCAAGGGCTTTAAATCAGGGGATCTTGCTGGCCATCGATTGCAATCACTACGATGTACTGTGTTTGGGGTACACACAGTTGGTAAATACTCTAATCCCTCTAAAATAATAGGATGGTGGACCATCGCACTGAAACAAGTGCCTCATAGCTAACTCAAGTGGGATGTCTTCTAGGAGAGGCCCAAAATTCATTAGTTTGGGAGGCAAGTAAAATGGCCCTATGATGTGGCCCGGTAGAATGCCGCGCCAAACCTTAACACCCCTGTCTCCTTGCATTTGATGTGGTCGTATCGAGTGAGGATTTTTAGCAGCCCAGTACTGTAGATTGTGTCTACTGACAATAGCTCCATTGGAATTCGTCTCCCCATAAAATCTGCCTGATGAAATTCTGATTTACGTCAGTTTTATTTATGAGACGTCTGCAGAACGATACTCGATTTTAGAAATCGGTTCCATATAGCCGTTACTGTAGATGCAGCTTAAAGGATGCCATTTTTGCTTCTCCAGAACCCTTTGAACCGATGACCTCGCTATCCTAAGGTCCTCTGTAGCTCTTATTTGTCCTAATTACGACGATAAATAGGTATCATTTGGCAAGAACTAATTACTTTCATAATTGGATTTCTTGGGGAAGGAGACCAGACAGCGAGGTCATCGGTCTCATCGGATTAGGAAAGGACGGGGAAGGAATTCGGCCGTGCCCTTTCAAAGGAATCATCCCGACATTTGCCGAAATCAGGATGGCCGGACGCGGGATTGAACCGTCGTCTTCCCGACTTTCATAATATTAATAATAACGACCGTAAGAGCGTTATTTTTATCATTATTATAATTATAGGTACAAACAACACAACAACCACGATAACCTTATTGTTTATGGTACTATGTACCTACACGTTATTTTCATTTAAGGTATGCTTATCATGCCTGAGATATGTTTCAAAATACTCAATAACGTTCCGGGCAAATCGGGTGCGTCGCGGATTCGTCTTTCCACGACACATTGTACCTGGAAAGCTACCTGGGTTCTTAAATGCTTCTCTGAACATCTAAAAACATGCGCAGAAGTTAGACGTCGCGTTGCAAAACATAGCGAGTACAGCCTTCGGGCCTCAGATCCGTTGTGGTGCGTCTCCCCATAGATCAGTATCATATCTATGTAGTCTTCGCTAGAGTACATTGCAGACGTTGCCTGTGTGACTGTAAGAACTGACTCGACCTACAAAAAGACAGCCACACGTCCTTATCAGAGAGTAACCACTAGGAAAACGCACGCAGATGGCGGCACAGCACGGTGGAGGGTCGCATGTACGTGCACTTCCCCTTCAGACAGCAGTGACCAGGCCACCCTTCTTGCAGTGACGTATGCGGGAAACATAAAGCTGCGGTGGGCGGCTTGTGTGGGCCACCCGGTATTATATGTACGATGGTTGTCCAGAAAGCAAGTTCCAATCGGTCGCGAAACGGAAACCACAGTGAAAACCAGAAATGTTTTATTTGCAACTACGTAGTTGCCCCTCAAACTTCTAGTTTTGTCGTAGTTTTGTATCAACTTCCCAATATCCTCTTCATAGAAAGCTGCCGCCTTTGTTTTCGGCCAGCTATCTGCACTGGTCTGCAGCTCGTTGTCTGTGGAAAAATTTTGTCTTCATAACCAGCGGTACTTGCAAGCAGAGATGAGACTCAGCGGGAGCCAATTACGGACTGTATTGTGAGTGATCAAACACTTCTCATCGGAAACGCTGCAGGGGCGTCTTCGTTTCCTCTGCAGTGCACGGCCAAGAATTGGCATGAAGAAGGAACTCGCCGACAGTTGTGTTACGTGGGCTGCATGACACAGGCGAAATCTCTAACCAGGTCCTCATACTTGGCCGGCCGAGGTCGCCGAGCGGTTCTAGATGCTACAGTCTGCTAGCGCGCGACCACTACGGTCGCAGTTTCGAATCCTGCCTCGGGCATGGATGTGTGTGATGTCCTTAGGTTATTTAAGTTTAAGTGGTTCTAAGTTCTGGGGGACTGATGACTTCAGAAGTTAAGTCCCATTGTGCTCATAGCCATTTGAACCCTCATACTTGGCGGGAGATGCTATTCCCTATGCATCTTCATGTGCTCACTGTTCACTCAAAACTGAAAAGAGTGACGCGACACGGTGGACGGCATACTAGAGACTCTCCCCAACACATCTGTCGAAAGCTTTACCCGATTTTCCCAGTGGTTTCCATTTCGCGACCGATCAGAACTTACTTTCTGTACAACCCTCGTATATGAATATGCATATATGTGTTTAGATATACTTTATTAGTTTCGTCAATGGTCATTAGTGAGCGAGGTGCAGCAGTGGTTAGCAAACTGGACTAGCATTCGGGAGGACGACAGTTCAATCCCGTCTCCAGCCATCCTGATTTAGGTTTTCCGTGATTTCCCTAAATCGTTTCAGGCAAATGCTGGGATGGTTCCTTTGAAAGGGCACGGCCGATTTCCTTCCCAATCCTTCCTTACCCCGAGCTTGCTCTCCGTCTCTAATGACCTCGTTGTCGACGGGACGTTAAACACTAACCACCACCTACAAAAGGACTGGAAGATATTGTAAAACTTTGTGACAAAAACGAGAAAAGTCAGCAAAATACGTTTTGCCTAAAATCCAAAAAATATGTTCCAAGTATGATAATAATATCGTCGGGCGCGAGCGCGGACAGAGAGATGGAAGGGACGGAGTAATTGCAAGTTATAGATGGTACGCAGTATGGGGGCGCGTGAGCATGATGGTGTTCTAATTTTGAAGTTGCTCGTTACTGAAGAAGACCCTGCTGTTTCATTAATTATTGTCACTTAATGCATTGCGTCACACCTCTTGCAACTCGCCTCAAACTAAGAACGAACAAGTTGCTTTATTAGTTACGTATACTACGTTCCAGTGTCTTAGACGCAATATTTTGAACAATATAGTGTTTTCAATTGAACTGTAATTATATTGAGTGTTGGTCACTATCCTATGGCACTTACAGTGAGTACTATCCTATCCATTCGCCATTATTATCGTATGAATCACAGTAAGTGAAATAAATAACTGAGATAAATTTTAATTGCGCTTGCCAGTTAATGTAAATTCAATCTGTTCAGGAAATTATATTCGGCAATTCTTAACTAAAATTTACTGTGCGTTGCAGTGTTTCTATTGCAACGTATGAGTAAACAAGTAAAAACAGTGCAAAGTAAAGGTAACTTCAAACTGCTGGTAAATTAACGTCAGTATTTGGTACGTTTACAAGTGTGTGTTTCGATTTTCGTAACATGCTGTAGCCAAAATGTTTGTTATTAGCTTCACAGTTTGGTATTTGCTTCACAAGACCTGACAACAGATAGCATTGCAGTGAATGATGTTGCATAGTACTTCTGGCATTACGTACTACTGTTAAATAATCATCCACGATCTTCGTTAATTATGAGAAATTCCAGTCTTTTAATAGGTTACTTAAAGTCCTATAGTGATACGTAGCTGCGCCATTTAAGTTCGTGCGTGTGTTCCGCTGCTTCCTACATACACACTTGTTAGTACTCCATAATTTCAGTTTCTTTTCAGTAGTTAACAGTTATTAACAGTTATTAACTTCCGCTCGCTTGTGAGCAAGCGACTGTAGTTTATTATTCAGTAATCAAATTTGATATAGTTTCAGTCATAAGGGGCGATCAGAAGGTTTCATTTTGAGGACGCTGCTGCTGCTTATATGCCACCCAGCGCGAGTGTTATGCGGGTGTGTAAGCATCGACATGTAGGTAAGCGGTTAATGTGCTCTTCGAACGTAAAATTTTTGATTGCTTCTCATACATATTCTAAATTACAGCTAATCACAGTGTACTATTTAATTCATTATGAAATTTCTTTACGATCCTTGTACATGGTAAGTATCTGTGCGGCAGCGATGAAGTGCTTGCATTCTTTTGACTAGCATTATTCTACAGAATCGATGCCTTTTCTCTAAAATACGGAACATCAGGTAACACTATCCATTAAATCATACAATTACCGAAGAGTGTAGGTAGGTTATACGTCTGTTGCCGTGACAGAAGTAGTGTAACTTTCGAGGAAAACATGATGAGTGCTATAACCCGATTTTCCAGAAGCTTCGCCCAGGGCAGGAGGGGTGAAAATTAGGGGACCCCTTGTCACGAATTATGCCTAGATACTCAAGTGTTTCTGAGAAAACGACGGTCAAAGTCTTCGTGTTACTGAATTGCCTTTTAGCGGGTAATAAGCCAGCCGCAGCGGTGGTACAGCGAATTGTGTCGATGCTTCACACTTTTTCGACCCTTGTTTGAAACCCAATTATCGTCTTTATTTTTGTTTTCGTTTTTCATTTATAAAACCATTTGCGTAGAATACTACTGCATGAATATTTTGCAATGCATGTTGAAATAACGTCGTTCCTTGTTCCTAAAGAAGAACAACGCTATTTCAGCCTGCATTGGAAAATGCCGACTAGTGGCCTGTCTGTCTTTTTTTTTTTTTTTTAAAAAAAAAAGATTGAGAAAATTATTTGAAATTGTTAATCGTGAAATTCGAGTAGTGTTTCTCGATTCATAATTAATGGCAGGCGCCAGTTTTCGGAGACATTGTGCGCTATGCGTGTTTTACGGCGAAATTATTGCCAATGCGTGAAATTTTCAGCGCTGTCAACGAAATTTCTTTCCCGAGCGAGATTCATACGAAGAAATGTCAGAGTAACAAATCTGGCTTCACGCAGTGCTCATGATGTTCGGAATTTCTAGGTTCCGAATGTTTCAACGATTGTTATCATCCAGGGAACGCACAAATCTTCCTGAATAATAAAAATAATAATTAAATGTAAGAAAGTAATATAAGAACTGATACAAGATTTAAATGGAAGAATATGAGGACTTAAAACGACCGTAACCCTTGAAAATACCATGCTCACATATATAATAAATGTATGCCAGTAATTGTGAAAGACAGTTGCTATTTTACAATTAATATAACGTCCTTGTATCGAAAATTTGATAACAAACAATCGCCTAGTTACTTTCTGCCGACAGGAGTTGACAAATAAGTAAGAAGACGAGTTTCGAACACGGGCGCAAAAGTGTAATGCCATGACGCTGACCATTGTGTGCCACAACTTCCCACGAACATATTTTGCACTAAAAGGTACCTACGGTACTTCGAAAACTTTGACCGTACTTTTCTCAGAAACGGTCTAGTATCTTTGGATGATTGGAGATACCCCTCTTCCATTGAGGGAAGTTTCTCGGAAGTCGTGTCATGTCAGTTGCCGTATTTTTTTTTTTTTTTGTTAATAGGTATAATTTTGTATAAAGGGGTAACATTACAAGGAATAAAACCGTGTCGTGGGCTCTTGCGAACACACGGGGCACGGTCAGAAAAATGGGGACCATAGAAATATAAAACATGGATACGTTGCAGATGAAATCGGGTTCAAAAATATCACTATCATAACCGTGAATGAGTCGCAGGTACTCGTGTGTACCACAGCACGGCGTCGCGCCGCGGGCTGTTCAGTCGTCGCAGTTTCTGACCAGAAAGTTTTGTTTGACAAGGCAGTGTCCTCTACAGAGGACGACGTACATAAAGCCGACCCGGCTGAATAGCTGAAAGGTGGTGAGCCGCAGTAATCCCTTTAATCCTGCACAGCTCATTGTCTCCCGCTTCATATGGTGGCAACGTCACCCAGAGGGACTGCTTGTCCGTCGTACAGTGATTTGTACAAACCTTGGCGGCAGCTCTGACTGCCACCTACGCTTCTGGATTATCACGCAGATTGCTTCCCCATCCTCCGCTGACGTTATTACGAAAATATACGGGATGTAACAAAAACGTACGCCCAGTTTTTACAGAAAAAGCACCTGTACATTGGTTGGGAAACTTTCGGTTTTCGTGGCCGAACCGGTTTTCGAGACCTGTCCATAGTGCATTAATTATCGGAAACACATTGCAATTGAACACTGGAGCATGCCACTTTGCTCTACTGTATGTGAAGAACGGTTATCGGAAATTTGTCCTTTGCATACTGAATAACATTTTCTGTTGGTAGTGGGAGCGCATGAACAGTAGAGCCTTAAACACTTGTAATGGGATTCATTTTGGGCTTGGGCCTGGATGGTTTCTTCGAAAAGACCAGAGTCTTTCCGTGAAAGTGAAAAATTAAAAATGTACCTGCACTGAGATAACCTGTCAAGTGAAAGACTCAAAGGAATTAAAGACACTGGCTACCAGGGGGCATTGACTCAATTGGGCAAGTTGAAAATTTGTGCCAGACCCGAGTTCGAACCCTGATCTCCTGCTTACCAGGAAGATGCACTGACCACTAAGCCAACCGGACATAGTACTCACCACAAATGCACAGATTACTCTAGCACGCCTCCTGTCGGACCCAAATCCTCAAACAAACGATGTAGTGCCCCCTCTCATTAACCTGATTACTCGCGGCATCTCGCCGATTCCTATAAGAGTTGGAGCTTGGTGTGAATCTGTGCTGAAGGAATCATTGGCGATCATCACTTTAATTATATATGTGGTGTCTGTTCTTTCGGACATGTCCCGATCCTGCAGTCACAGCTTAGTATAAATCAAAGCCCACTGATAGCTAATGCCTGTCATTTCTTTGTATATTGGTTCATAGTGGCTGCAGGATAAAAGAGTGTCTGCTCTTTCGGACAGACACACACATCTAATGAAGGCAATGATAATCAACGATCCCCTCAGCGCAGATGCACACCAAGCTCGGACTTTTACGGGATTCGGCGAGATATGTAGGTTGACGAAGTACATTACAAATTGAGCACCTGTGACAATATTATTAAACACATCATGAAATAAACTATTTATTTTACATATTGTAACAGGTGCTCAATTTGTAATGTATTTCGTCAACCTACATCTGTAATACGATAACAAGACGTGCAGAAGACAGGTAAACATCTGACACCACAATGATCGACAAATCGATAGTCAAAGCTGTATTTCGACCGCCATCTTGTCCACTGCACTACAGAACTGTCTGTGATCGTGTTTCCTAGTTACTGGTACGATAGTGACAATTTGTGAACAGTGACCAGGAGAGGCACGGAAATGTAGGCAGCCCAGCGCACCGCTACGAGACTGCTACGCCAGAAGAAAACAGTGAGTGACCGTTAAAAAACATTTTCGTGCAAACATCAGTCCAGCTTCCAAACTGACAGCACCCCTTACTAAGTTCTCTCTTCTTCCACAGGATGACCACAGCATTTGCGAAAAGACTATGTAACATCAGTGTGGCCTTATTTTAAAGTTGTTTTTGTAATGCCATTTAGCCTGAAGATGAGGTTTACCTCGAAACCTGCCGCTAAATAAATAAGTAATACAATAGTTGACGAAGTTTGTGACTGGTAGCGGTAGCCTAATTTAAAAAACCTTTACGTAATTGAACATTACTTAGTGTCAAAACTGGCCACTCTCCAACGAATGAAGGATATAATTGTACAGACTTCTAAGGGTAATGCTTTCTTTCATGGAATTCTTGGGGGCTGTGGACCCTATATGAAGACAATATATCAAACACGTACTGGCATCAGGAAGGGCAGTCCGCCACCAACTTCCACAGATATTTCCTGAACCGATATAAGAATACCGACCTCGTACACATAACGGAAAATGGCAAAAGGATAAGAAGAAGATACTGGAAACATTTTGAGGAAAACAAAAGACAACAATATTTTATTTTTGATTATTTGCTCATTAATTATTTGTTTTTTTATTATGGTACACATGATTATAAATTAGATGTGTTTTCTGAAAGTTTATACATCATTTCAATACCTTCTTTAAATTCGGACACATTGTTGTGCTTCATTATTTGTTTTACTTTGATTCATTCATGCAATACTGGCTTTTCTTAATAGTTTTTATTGTTACTTTGTTTTTTATGTAACTGTTTACACTTGTATCTTATTTTTTAATATTGCGAGATAGCGTTATTTCAGTAACGACTTGAAATTGGCCCTAGTGGCTGTAACTGGTCGTCCTATTGAAAAATAAGATTGCATCTGGTGTTGTAGTATTCTGTTTCCAAAATCAGTTTTTACTTTATAGCGTACAACCTAGACTCCCCTTATCAGCAGATTTTCAATTCCACAGTTCACGTGGACACATTTTTGTTTTCTTTGTCATTTAGTCCTGTGTTCCAGGTCCATGGTTTAAGACGATGTCTAGGTGATGTTAAGGATTCGAAAACCGGAAATAAACTTTACGTTATGTTAGCCGCAAGCACAAATCGAAACACGTATGTTCTGCACTAGAATACGGCAATCATCAGCATTGCCACGATAGAACTTCTCCTTGTTTTTCCTATCCGTTATTCCGTATCTTGATGGACTCGGCATGTTAATTTATGAGATATTATTGGATATAGGTTCCAACTTTTATGTAAGAAAATGTTTTGCGAATGTCTCACAAAAATTCCATAGAAAGAATGCTTTTTTACGGTTAATGGAACATGACACAGTTAATAAAAAGAGATGTCGATTTACAGCCTGCTACTGTGTTGTCCAGTCACATTTATCTGACCACCTGTTAAGTACCTGAATAACTACATTTATGGTGATCCATTGTGCCTTCGCGAATGACAAGACCATCCAGGAAATTCCACTAAATCAATCCCCAGACCGTAACACACCCTTCTCCGGTCTGGACATTTCCGACGATTGTTCAGACGTTTCACAACGGTGGAGCTCTAAACGTGATTCATCTGAAAATGCCACTTGCCGTAACTCAATCGACGCCCAATTGCGCATTGGCATGTAAATTCCAGCCTTCGGCACCGATGAACTGCAGTGAGCCCATACGCAGCAACAAGTCGTTGAGGAGACACTGGTGGAGTCTCTTTTTTCGTATGAGCGGTCAGTTGCTCGACAGTTGCACGTCTGTGCGCTGCAGCACATCACCGCCGCCGTCGTTCACCCGTCATCTATTGACCGTTGTGTACCACAGTAATCTCGGCACTGGTTTTGGTTCAAATGGTTCAAATGACTATGAGCACTATGGGACTTAACATCTGATGTCATCAGTCCCCTAGAACTTAGAACTACTTAAACCTAACTAACCTAAGGACATCACACACATCCATGCCCGAGGCAGGATTCCAACCTGCGACCGTAGCGGTCTCGCGGTTCCAGACTGAAGCGCCTAGAACCTGTAATGGTACTTGAATTACGTAACCATTACGGCACCTCACCTCAACCTCCCGATACCAGCGATATTCTACTGGGTTTCTGTAAAACAGTTAACATATTTCTGTGACAACATTCAGATTTGATTTCATTAATGTAGAGGTACTTCCATACATCGATATGTATATATTGCAATGATATTATTCTTACGTGTATTCTTTCTGTTGTCACTGTGATCTTTGATGTACTTGTAACTCTGAGTTTTGGGCTCGTAAGCGGTTATTAGAGAGTCAAGCTTTGGTAGTCATGTTAAAAAGACGCAAATTGTAGTCAGTTTATGAGATGTGAACTTTAACAGTGAGGAAGATATTTTCAAGAATGTTTTATATTGTGAAGTGATGTTTTGGAACGAGTTACGTGATACTGCAACAAAAGTAATAAATAAGAAGTGTAACTTAAATTCGGAGTGCTGATTACTTTTTTACATCACCATTGTCCTAACTTGCAAAAGTTTAATCTTCAAGAATGGTTTATGAAACACATCTATAAAACTTTTGAATATCGCAGAATAACACCTAGGCCTCTTTGCATCCGAGATTGGAATCATCACTACTGAGATTTTCGACGACTGAGCCATGAGTTCACAACGAGACCAGCGTGGGAAACGCGAAAAGATGAGTGCCTAGTTTATCCATTATTTCAAGAAATGACTTTATAAACTGTGCTCTAATGACACCTGCCACATAATATAACTTTGTTGTTGCCCGAAAATGCAATATTTAGCAGCGTGAGCAACACTACAATCATAATTAATTTTTGACCTTTGTTGCGGTAGTGTTGTTAGAGACCGCACGGCCACGCCGGCGGGCACTGGTTTTGGAATGGGCCGTATTTCCAGGCACGCTATACTTTAACAGCGGCGACACACGAACGGTTTACAAACTTAGCCGTTTCGGATATTCTTCCACCCTCGTCCCAAAAACCAATGATCATGCTTGTTGGATGTCAGATACATCGCTCCGTTTCTGCATTACGACCACGACTGCACTGTTGTCCGTATCCCCACGACGTGCTTTATATACTCTTCACGATTAGTGCACCCACCTGTCGTCCATGAGTGGTTATTTGGCAATGGCGTCGAACACAGGCGGTGGTCACATTAATGTGACTGTACCGTGTACAACACAGTTTGATTCTCTGTGTCAAATGCTTCCATGCACTCTTGTGGCTTACTTTTGGAAATTCTGCAGTCCTCTCGACAGTCTCCCTTTGGACGACGTGGCGCCTGAGCGTTAGCCAAACTACGAACAGGTCCATTCAGCCACATGATTGCAGCTATTATCATCTTGGAATACGAGACAGTCCACAGCCTACTCATCATGATTTACAAGAAAGGTTAATACTTCGTCAACGAGAATGTTGAAACATACACCACGCCTCCTGTTCGGACCAAACTAAGTAAGAGAGGTAAGTCATGGTTGAAAACCAACCCAATAGTCTGTGAATTACATATGGCCTGATGTTAATCCTCCAAACTTTACGTGTTAAACGCTCTCTTTGGGCATGGTGCAATTGATGTCTCTTTTGATTTAGGAAGAGGGCAAGGCGTGAATTGTTGGATCATAGTACGCGCCTTCGGTCAACTGCTGTACAGTCGCTATGTCGTTTGGCCCAGAGAAGACCAGCATCTTCATAGAGACTCATGAACTGACATTACTTGTGTTCCACCGTAAAATTCAAGCGCTGGCACGACGGTCAAGAATGCAGGGCAGAGAGGGCTGTGAAGCCATCAGCAAATAGCACGCTGTCCGAGCCCTCTCTAGGACGACACCGTGGCAGCAGCGGCCTCCAGACAAAGAGAATATAAGCACCGCGCCACCTGGCCGCAGCCCATGTGAAGACTAGCCGTTCCACGAGCACAAAGGCATCGAATTAGAAACTGTATTGGTTTCACTTGTATTAGGAGTTGTGTATACTGACGAGAATTTCTTATTTTGTCGGTCACCCACTGCTTGCGACACACCATTGTAAATTCTCAAAGTTAAGTATTGTCATTTATCTCGCTGTAATAAAAATTCACTAATACGATTTGCCTTAATTGTCATCTAGCGATCCGAGAAAGCAAGTTTCCTAGGCACCCTATATTAGACGACATAACATTGTCGACGAGTCTTCAAAAAACCCCACGCCTCGTGGCTACGGGCATTTTCATTTGTGGGTTCGTGGCATCTTAATTCTACTTTTCTTTTCTTTGCAGGGGTGTTTACTTGCTTTAACAGTATCTCTTGTAGTGTTTTTTGCTAATCAGTGTTTTCAAGTGGGCGTTGCAGAAATTTTCTTTGCTTTTATACTTATTTTTCTTGCTTGCCTTGCCTGCTTAGTGCATTTCTCTCTCCCAGTACGAGCAGCACACCTAACCTAGCCCTGCGCGAGCGCCTCAGCTGCAAGCCATAGATACAACGCAGCTAATGGAGATGTTTCAGAGTCAACGGATCGCGTCTCTACTAAATTCGGGACAGCTGCCGCTGGCGACGCAAATGAATACAGTGCAGTAGGCGCCTACAGTATCTCCGAGTGATATACCGCCTTTTCGCCAGTTTCATGAATAAGAAGAGGAATGGCTCGAGTGGTTGCAACAGTTTGAAGTCCACTTAAATGTTCACAACCTCCCAGGTACTGTGAAACTCTCCTATTTATTGTCCACTGTAGGAACTGCAGTGTCGGACTCATTCAGAAGCCATTTTCTAACTCCATTCCGAATGAACTTTCGTATGATCAGGTTGTAGATTCGCTAACTAACTATTATGACCAACAAGTGAATGTGGTAGCAGCTAGGTACCTATTCTTTTATTTCAACAAACGGTAATAACACACTTATCCTGAGTGTGTAACAGATTTGTAGGGTATAACGAGGAAATTCAAATTCAAATGTGCTTGTGGTGCTTTTTATTCAGATGTAATGTTGCATGATGCGATTGTGTACAATGTGACTGATGTCAGACTTCGAGAACAGATTTTGAAACAGTCCGATCCACCATGCAAATACTAGATCAGTACGATTCAGGTGCCTCTGAGCAGTTGCCCATTTGTCGGTTCGAGTCATACCTTGGTAGTGACCAGCCCATTAGGCAGCAGCAGCTTGTGCGCATCACGCTGCATAAGATAACTCTCCACACCAAATAAGCAGATAAACAGCTCTCTACAAAGGCAAACAAAATTAAATCATGCCTGCGGTGCTGTTCACGCCACAAACGACAAACTGCCCATCCCGACCAGCACTGTGTTAGCTTGTGGCTAAAATGGACATGTATGATCCGTCTGTTTGCAACGGAACACACGGAGGAATTGTGCTCACTCACAAAAATCTAGTCACAAGGCCGATGTCATAAATGCAGTGTATTGAATTCCTGCAACACTCATTAGCAAAACTAGCAAGGGAACAGTTTCTTCAGTGCTATATCAGTCCAACAAACTTTTTGTACATTTGCATATTAGTGTAAACGTATGAAATTTCAGTTGGGCAGCCGTGCCTCTCTTACAACGCTGAATCGTAACACACATGAACTGTTAGGCTACCGAAGCCTGTCTAAAGCTAGCACGCACCTGACGGCTTATAATGGACAAGACATTCTCGTTGTCGGAAAATGTACTCTGCCTGCCATGCATTGCACGCATGCGCAAACTGTGACATTCACTGTCTATAGTCACGCGATAGTGAGAACATATTTGGCCTTGATTCTTTTGATTTGTTTGGTTTTAAATTTCAGAACAATGTGTTATCATTGTCTACATTCAATGCAAAAGACAGTGTAGCTAGCTTGCTGAAAGAATTCCCTGAACTCTTTTCTGAAAGTTTATCCAAAGCTACAAATTTTGTTGCACATGTTAGAAGGAAAGTCAATGCTTAGCCGAAATTTTGCTGGGCCAGAACTCTGCCCATTGGATTACTGGACAACGTCGCTGCTGAACTTGCAAGATAGCGGAGCTATTGTGCCCATACAAGCTGGTCAATGGGCAAGTCCACTGGTGTTGCTCCCAAACCTTCAGGTGGCATTCGCCTCGGTGTTGACTTTAAGTCTACCATTAACCCACAAACTGTGATCGATACTTATCCATTGTCATGCCCAAAGGATCTCATGGACAGATTAGGCGCTGGTCGTTACTTTTCAAAAACTGATTTGCGCGATGCATATCTTCAAATACAAGTAGATGAAGAATCTCAAAAAGTTGGGCTTGTTTAAATATTTGCGTTTGCCTTTTGGCAGTGCTTCCGCACTTATCATTTTTCAACGGTATTTGGGAAAGTTGACTTCTCGAATAACAAACTGTTCAAACTATTTGGACTATATTGTTGTGGCAGGTCGTACATCTGAAGAACACATTGCAAATTTGCGTGCTTTGTTTTGTGTGTTATCTGATACGAGACTAAAGTGTAGACTGGACAAGCGTTTTTTTTTTTTAAACCTGAGTTGCAGTATTTTTGTCATGTCATAAACAGTTAAGGTGTATATTCTCTTCAATCAAATTTGTTAGCCATACAAGATTTGCCAGTTCATCGCAATGTCACAGAATTGCAAACAGTCTTAGGGAAAATGAACTATTATATTCGGTTCATACAGAATACAGCACAAATTGCAGCTCCACTGCATCGCTTGCATCTCAAGAACGTATCCTTTGTTTGGAGAGATGAGTGTCAGCAAGCTTTTGAAACTATTTTTAATGCATTGATCAGTGATCGATATTTGGTACACTTTGATCCTGACAAGACAGTTGTGTTGCAAGTTGAAGCTTCCTCTTACGGTATCAGTGCAGACCTTTGCACAGATTTGGTGATACAGACAGGTCTATTGCTTTCGCATAAAAAGTGTTGTCCAAAGGTCAGTGTAACTATTCACAAATAGAGAAAGAGGCATTGGCTATGGTGTATGGCTGCACCAAGCTGCAATACTATTTGTATGGCAGAAAATTCTACTTAGTAACGGATCATAACCCTTTGAAGTCCTTGTTTCATCCGACGAAGCCGGTTCCTGTACGAACTGCCTAAAAATTGCAACGATGGGTTTTGTTGTTGTCTCAATACCAGTTCGAGACGGTGTATCGTCCGACGGCTAAAGATGGTAATGCGGACGCACTTTAACGTCTTCCGATCGGCCCTGATACAGACTTTGAAGCTTCTACTGCATCTTCTTGTCACATCGATGCTCAGTATTTAGAATTGCTTCTGTCCTTTACTCTGAAGTGTAGCAAAATTGCACCGGCCACCGAAGATTATTCAGATTTGAATATTTTGCTACCATACATTCGTACATCTTGGCCTCGCTCACTGCATAGCGTAAAGAACTCTGTAGTGCGCCGATACTTTGTACGTCGGCATAGCCTCGCTATACAGCACGGCGTGATTCTTGTTCAGAATGACAGTGGACAGTCACGTGTGTTCATCTCTATGGCTTTGTAAGAAGAAGTGTGGCAGTTACTTCACCAAGGACGCTAGGGGATTGTTCGTACGAAATAGTTAGCGCAGCGACACTGCACTTGGCAGGGTATAGACACCCAAGCAGAACAGATAACATCACAGTGTCACGCACGTGTGGAAAATCAGTCCGCCCCTCCATAAGAATTCTCTACTTGGCCTAAGTCGCAATCACCATGGGAACGTGTGCACATAGACTTTGCGGAACCTTTTTGGAACACTCGTTGGTTACTTGTGGTAAACTCGCACACAAGTTACTTTCTCTTGCTGCGACAATGAACTCGACAACGTCACGTAGCACAGTTCAGGTGTTGTCCTGAAGTGATAGTGTCGGACAACAGTCCTCAGTTCACGTCAAATGAATTTGAAATATTCTGTGAACGCAGTGGCATACAACATCCAACTAGTGCATCGTTCCATCCACAGTCAAACGAAAAGCGGAACGTATTGCCACAATCATGAAGCAGCAGGTGGCCAAACTTCGCACCGCACTGCGGGCTTTCGAATATCTACGTACCCTCCGACTCAGAATTGAAATATTAAAAGTTTTGGCAGGAGTCTGCAGTATACAATAAGAATACACACATGAGTCGAATGGTCGAAGGTTTCTATCACTCGGCAATTGCGAATTATGAAAGTAACATATAAATTTAAAAATGAAAGGTTGCAATTAAATAAAATCTGCAGGTACTATGTTAACGACTTTCCAAAAATGGTTCAAATGGCTCTGAGCACTATGGGGCCATAGTCCGCTTAGCTCGAACTGTCAACACAACCGGCACTGCTAAGATTATCCTATGATATCCATATCCCTGGCAACGGGCTATACACAGTCCTGGTTCAAATGGCTCTGAGCACTAGGGGACTTAACATATAAGGTCATCAGTCCCCTAGATCTTAGAACTAGTTAAACCTAACTAACCTAAGGACATCACACACATCCATGCCCAAGGCAGGATTCGAACCTGCGACTGTAGCAGTTACGCGGTTCCAGACTGAAGCGCCTAGAACAGCACGGCCACACCGGCCGGCTTTAACGACTTTAAAATGATGAGTACGATAGTAGAAGTACTTTTGAGAATGCAGTATATTTCTGCAAAACACTGACTGGTGTCGATGGTCCAGCAATTAAATAAAATATTCACTTCTAAACGCACACTACTTCTTCACTGTAGAAGCCATGGAAATCTCACAAGTGCACAAGTCAGCACTACGAAATATTTCTATCTGCCGCGACCACGCGTCAACCGCTCCTCACTCTCTAAAGGCCGGTTCCCACTAGAGCGCGGCAGCGCGGCGTGCGGAAACGGCAGCGGCAAGCGTTTTCCGCGTTGACGCGGCGGCTCGCGGAATTGGCGTTCCCATCTGGAAGCGGCAGACGTTAGCGGTAGCCAATGACGGACAGCCACTGAGGTACGGGGCAGGACCCACTGAAACGCGCGGTGCGTTTGAAAAACTATATCTAGTTGGGTGAAGACATACCAATTTTTCATTTTCTGTACAATGTACTCTTTCACATATTCCATTATGCATGTTTTCTCATTTTACCATAAACAGATTTCATGACTACCGTTCATCATTGTTCACTATCTAGCATATTGCTTAAGAATCATGAAAGAATAATACATATTTGAAACAAAGTTTTCGAAACCAGATTAGAAATTATAAGACATTTCCCGGTGCAGACGCAAACCTACAGTACTTTATTAGTTACGAGCTGCAGTTTACAACTAAAGAGACAGTAAACGGTAGCAAATTAAGGAAATGGAGCTTGAATAAGTCAATACCCACAGTTTTTCGATAATCTTAAAGTTAGCGTAATGCAACGACTGACTGAATCAGAGGAAGGAATCCGCTAGAATACGAATGGATATCTTTGAGAGAAGAAGTGGTGAATGCAGCAGAGTATGAGAACGGGAAGAAGGTACAGTAGAAATCGTTAGATAAAACGTGGAATATTAAATCTGACAAGAGGGAAAAATATAAAAATGCAGCAAATAAAGTAGGCCATTGGAAATAGAAATGTCTAAACATGACGTTGACAGAAAGTCCAAAATTGCAACGTGATTTTGCACTTGGAAAACATAAGGGAATGAAAATGAGAAACAACAAAGAAAACTTTGCTCAAAGGAGAAACAACTGTCAAGAACTCATTTGGCAAGCCAGAACTAAGCAAATAAGAGAAGGCTACATAGTGGAAGGAATATGTAGACAGGAGAGGGGGAGGGGTTGTACAGACTAACATAAGTACAATGTTAGATTCCTGTGAGATGTCTGAACACGCAAGGCAATTCTGATCCTACCACTTAACTAAGTAGACACACTGAAGAACAGCGAAACTGTGTTTATAGCATTTGCATGTTTAGAGAAAGGTTTTGACAATCTTAATTAAAACATTCTTTGAAGCTCTGGAGATGTCATCGATAAAACACAGGGACACAAGATTATCTACAACTTGTACAGAAACCAAACTGCATTTCTAAGACTTCAATGACTTGAAAGGGAAGCAGTAATTGAGAAGGCAGAAGTAGAGAGGATATAAAATGAAGACTGTGAATAACAAGAAAAGCGTTCTGAAAAAGAAAATTTGTTGACATCGAATATAAATTCTAATGGTTGGGTACTATTTTCCAAAGGTATTTGTGTGGAGTGCAGCCTTGTAAGTGAAACGTGGGCGATGAACAGTTCTGTCGAGAAGACAATGGACGCTTTCGAAACGTGGTGATCAATAAGAATGCTGAGAATTAGATATGAGGATCGTGTAACTAAAGAAGAGGTACGGAATTAAATAGAGTAGGAAGAGGAAATTACGGCACAACTTTGACTACAAGAGGGGTAAGTTGACAGGTCGTATTATGAGGCGTCAAAGAGTGAGGACAAAGGGATTGGATGATAGTATTCTGATAATAATCATTTGTTCAAACGCTATTCTACTATTTTATCTGTTAATGTAAGCAGTGAATTTAGTCTTCCATGCACTCCTCCACAAAACATTTAAACCAAAACTGAAATCAGCTGAACACCAAAGCTTTTAACCACTGTCTGACAACTACTGCATTCACTTTCAACTTTCTATAACTATCACCGGCTAGCCCCACACATATACAGATATAAGGAGAACAGAAATAAACAAACAATTTCAGCATATAATTCTTTAGGTTGGCAACATGTACATAAACAAACCAAACAGGAAGGGGCATGAGGTGAACACACTGTAGTTACGACTTCAAATCAGTGTTTTCGGTAAAATGTCTACAGCTAGTGACAAAAGAAAAAAGAGCGAACATGAAAATGTGCTTATGTTCCATAATATAAGTTTTAGTTCAACCTCCAGCATGTGACGAGGTGAGGGGAAACGTATATTTCCGCCAAAAACTCGATTCACTGTAAGTAATCAGTTATGCATTTAAAACAAAACTGAATCATTCTAGATTCCACCGAAAATGCCTTAAAGTAAAAGGCGAAACGCGTCTTGAACCAATAAAGTACACTCGATAAAGAAAAAAAAAAACGTTTGTTACTTACGAAAGGAAATAATCAATAGCTGTAGATACTTAGCAAATTACATCTTATGACATACCAGCAAATTAGTTTCTGTTTAACTTCTCATTCCACACGCTATTAAATGCTGTTTAAAATAAATCATCTATCCCTTCTGACAAACTGTAGTTTCTTTCATATCTCGGTAGATAAACAGATTTTGGATATTTATCATGCGACGAAATATATGACTTTTTATAAGATATCGTTTGCAAAAAACGCTTTTAGATTTCTTGAACCGTTTACGAAATTTGCAGTTGATACAACCACATGGTTTACGACGAGCAGGACGAAGTACCGGTCGCGTCGCGAGCGACCCACGCGCGGTCACCGCACAGCCCGTCCGCCGACATACCATTCAATATCTCGAGAACGGTGATAGCTATCGATCTGCTCTCAGCTTTAAAAACAATTTCGATATGTTGACTAAATTTCATACGCAATAATGTATTACCTAAAATGAACTGTACGCAAAGTCCACGCAATGCGTTTTTACCTCTGCACACTCATTAAAATTTCGTGTAAAGGTTTACGTAAATGCGATACAGCAAGTAACCACGACGAATATCGGAAAGAAATTCGGCCCTTTATCGAGAGAAGATATCAGGCTGTAACATGCCCAAGAATCAAATTTTTCTACCGAATAGTTTCCTTGGAATCGCATGATAAGTATTTCATAGCTGCCGCCGCGTCCGCGCCAGCGGTTCGGCGAAAGTTCTTTTGGCCCGGGGTTGCGTACCTGACGTCACGCTCAGCGCGGTCTGTGATTGGCGGCGCGCACCTGGGGCGCGTCACGCGGCAGCGGAAGCGGTTCAGGCCGGTTCCCACTAGAGCGCGGCAGGGCGGCGTGCGGCAACGGCAGCGGTAAGCGTTTTCCGCGTTGACGCGGCGGCTCGCGGAATTGGCGTTCCCATCTGGAAGCGGCAGGCGTTAGCGGTAGCCAATGACGGACAGCCACTGAGGTACGGGGCAGGACCCACTGAAACGCGTGCTGCGTTTGATTAACTATATCTTACACCTACATGAAGGAAAGACGAAGTTGGGTGAAGACATACCAATTTTTCATTTTCTGTACAATGTACTCTTTCACATATTTCATTATTCATGTTTTCTCATTTCACCATGAACAGATTTCATGACTACCGTTCACGATTGTTCACTATCTCCTAACACATTGAAACAATGTACGACAAAAGAAATTATTCAGATAGTTAAGCGAGACAAAAATTTAAAATGTGATACGGTAGCAGGTACACGAAACAGTAAGAACACAAAGGCTAGGTGGAAGGGATGAAAGTGGAAGCCACTTGATAGAATTTCGCACAGAGCATAATTTAATCATCGCCAGCACCTTGCTTAAGAATCACGAAAGAATAATATATATTTGGAACAGTTTTCGAAACCAGATTTTAAATTGTAAGGCATTTCCTGGTGCAGACGCAAACCTGACTGAAGACTGTCAATAGCAAGAAAAGCGTGCTGAAAAAGAAAATTTGTTCACGCCGAATATAAATTCTAATGGTTGGATACTATTTTACAAA
The DNA here is from genome assembly GCF_023864275.1 of Schistocerca cancellata. Lineage (NCBI taxonomy): Eukaryota > Metazoa > Arthropoda > Insecta > Orthoptera > Acrididae > Schistocerca > Schistocerca cancellata. Next base: position 311,296,290 of record NC_064628.1, on the reverse strand, counting down.
GGTATTTGTGTGGAGTGCAGCCTTGTATGTAAGTGAAACGTGGATGATGAACAGTTCTGTCAAAAAGACAATAGACACTTTCAAAACGTGGTGATTCATAAGAATGCTGAACATTAGATATGAGGATCGTGTGACTAAAGAAGAGGTACGGAATTAAATAGAGGAGGAAGAGGAAATTACGGCACAACTTTGACCACAATAGGGGTTAGTTGACAGGACGTATTATGGGGTGTCAAAGAGTGAGGACAAAGGGGTTGGGTGATACTATTCTGATAATAATCATCAGTTGAAATACTATTCTACTATTTTATCTATTAATGTAAGCAGTGAATTTACTCTTCCATGCACTCCTCCACAAAACATTTAAACCGAAACTCAAATCAGCTGAACACCAAATCTTTCAACCACTGTCTGACAACTACTGGATTCACTTTCAACTTTCTATAACTATCACCGGCTAGCCACACACACATACAGATATAAGGATAAAAAATTAACAAACATTAGTTTTCAGCATATAATTCTGCAGTTTGGCAACATGTACATAAACAAACCAGACAGGAAGGGATATGAGGCGAACACACTGTAGTTACGACTTCAAATCAGAGTTTTCAGTAAAACGTCTACTGCTAGAGTGACAGAAGAAAAAAGAGCGAACATGAAAATGTGCTTATGTTCCATAATCTAAGTTTTAGTTCAACCTCCAGCATGTGACCAGGTGAGGGGAAACGTATATGTCCGCCAAAAACTCGATTCACTATAAGTAGTCAGTCATTCATGTAAAAAAAGATGTGAACTGTTTTATAATCTGCAAGTATCACAAATCAAAACAAAACTGAATCATTCTAGATTCCACCGAAGATGCCTTAAAGTAAAAGGCGAAACGCGTCTTGAATCAGTAAAGTACACTGGATAAAGAAAAAAGAAAGGAAATAATTAATAGCTCTACATATTTAGTAAATTACATCTTATGACATACCAGCAAATTAGTTTCGGTTTAACTTCTCATTCGACATGCTATTAATGCCGTTTAAAAAAATTCATCTATCCCTTCTGAAAAACTGTAGTTACTTTCATATCTCGGTAGATAAACAGATTTAGGATATTTATCATGCGACGAAATACATGACTTTTCACAAGTTATCGTTTGCAAAAAAACATGTTTCGATTTCTTGAAACGTTTACGAAATTTGCGGTTGATACAACCACATGGTTTACGACGAGCAGGACGAAGTATAGGTCGCGTCGCGAGCGAGCCGCCTGCGGTCACGGCACAGCCCGTCCGCCGACATATCATTCAATATCTCGAGAACGGTGATAGCTATCGATCTACTCTCAGCTTTAAAAACAATTTCGATATGTTGACTAAATTTCATACGCAATAATGTATAACCTAAAATGAACTGTACGCAAAGTCCACGCAATGCGTTTTCACCTCTGCACACTCATTAAAATTTCGTGTAAAGGTTTACGTAAATGCGATACAGCAAGTAACCACGACGAATAACTAAAAGAAATTCGGTCCTTTATCGAGAGAAGATATCAGGCTATAACATGCCCAAGAATCAAATTTTTCTACCGAATAGTTTCCTTGGAATCGGATGATATGTTTTTCATAGTTGCCGCCGCGTCCGCGCCAGCGCTTCGGCGGAAGTTCGTGTGGCCCGGGGTGCCGTACCTGACGTCACGCTCAGCGCGTTCTGTGATTGGCGGCGCGCACCCGGAGCGCGTCACGCGGCAGCGGAAGCGGTTCGACATGGGCAAACCGCGACGCAGAGCCCACCGCGCCTTGCCGCTGACGCCGTTTCCATGGCAACCACGCCGTTGACGCGCGGTTTTGACGCGCGGCAGCCCTAGTGGGAACCGGCCTTTCGACATGGTCAAACCGCGACGCAGAGCCCGCCGCGCCTTGCCGCTGACGCCGTTTCCATGGCAACCACGCCGCTGACGCGCGGTTTTGACGCGCGGCAGCCCTTGAGTCCCTCTCGCGACTGTGCGTCGGTCGCGCAGTCGCGTCCAGCACTTCCCGTGTCCAGTGCCTGACTCCAGAACTCCCCGTGTCCTGTGCAACTGTCCCCCGCGGCGCACAGCTCAAAACTCCCTCATGTCCTCTTTAGAAACGATGTTCCTCCCAACCTCCATACGTCTCTCTTAGTAACGAGCGCTGTGATTGGCTAGAGCGCTCCCTCCGTGTCTCCAAGCCAACGTAAACTCACAAACATATTGAAACACATACGAAATACTGGATTTACATTTAAATAACTTGAAATGAAAAAAATATTCCTACAGCTGGATCAAACACGCTATAGCACACATTATTAAATTCATAAACTAATTAAATATACATAAGCCGGCCAGAGTGGCCTAGCGGTTCTAGGCGCTACAGTCTGGAACCGCGCGACCGCTACGGTCGCAGGTTCGAATCCTGCCTCAGGCATGGTTGTGTGTGATGTCCTTAGGTCAGTTAGGTTCAAGCAGTTCTAAGTTCCAGGGGACTGATGACCTCAGAAGTTAAGTCCCATAGTGCTCAGAGCCATTTGAAACATTTAAATATAGCAAAGGAATAGAACAAAAGGTAGGCCAGTAGCCTAATATCTCTGTGCTTTCAAAAACACAGTAAATATTTAACCAATTTCTTCATGAATAGTATATATCGGATACAAACAAAGACATAGATGAATAAATATATTTATAAGCATGCTGCCACCATTTTTTCGTGTAACTGTGGAGTACTTATGACGTGACGCGATCGATAGTAGTCGGCCACTTTGACCTCCAATAACTCATGTACTATTCAAGTTACATGTCTGTAATTCATACCAATTTAGGTTTACAGTAATAACTTTCTAAAGACACGTCGATCGACGAAATCGGATGAAGCGTTTAAATTTAGGAAGCTCGTTGCTGGGTGTTAATTGTATAATTTACTATCAGACACTAAACTTTAAACTAATACAGATATTAAATCGTCGTGCAAATAATTGTAATTTACATGTTTCTTTTTGAGGTACCATGATTCATCTGGCTAGTATTAACTTCTATACGAACTGTGAAGTGTCCGCCATGATGGTTTCACAAAGTCCGCCATCTTTCGCACTCCCGTAGTGTCTCCTTCACCGACACAGCGTCACTATGGAATTACGAGCCACGCGTCCGATGGACCACGTGGTCCGGCCGTTGTGCGGCATCACGTGGTTGCTGACGAGCCGCGGCTTACCCAGCGGCCCGAGCGGTGGTCGCCAACTCTGAACTTAGAATATTTCCTGGGCGCTGCAACTCGCCCGTTACCTCACAGCACACACCACGATCAAGCAGTGGAACTGTTTCTTGCCTCCTATCGTTTGCATCCACGAGATGGACCATCACTGGCGGAATTACTTCGCGGCAGCCGCCATCGGATACTGCTCCACCTGCTCCAACCTCTTCATTATCTGGCGTCGAAGGAAGGCCGCAAGCATCGCTTCGCGCCGTATGATTTTGTGTTTTTCAGAGTTTTTCGCGGCAGCAGACGGTAGGCGCCTTGGCGTATGCACGGTTTCATTTCAGGGCCAGACGGATTGCAGCGTCAGTGCGATCGTCAAATTCGCCAATGTCAAGTGCACGGTGATCCTTCTGTGTCTCTCTCCCCAGATCCATGAGAACAGCGCGACCACAGCAGCCACAGCGACACCCTGGGACGACCCCATGGAGCCTATCGCCGCCTCCGCCTCCTCTAGTCCTACCGATGGATCTGGACCCTCCCACAGAACAGCAGCCTGCGCCTTCTACATCTTGTTATGGGCCTCCTGAGGTGAACGCGTACCCTTCTGGTTTTCCAGGGGACGTTTCAGCCAGTGAGCAGGCCAGATGGCGGGGTACGACCGGAAGCCTGACGTCCAGCGCACATCCCCATTCCTGTCTCCTCTGCCGTTGTCGAGCTCGTTATACGACATCCCGCCGCTTTATGGGAAGGGGGGGGGGGGGAGTTCTGGCTTAAGAGTCAAGCGCCGGCACGACAGTCAGGAACGGCAGAGTAGAGAGGGCCGTGAAGACGTCAGCCAATAGTACGCTGACCGACCCCTCTCTAGGACGACACCGAGACAGCAGCGGCCTCTAAGTGAAGAGAACATAAGCGCCGCGCTGTCTGGCAGCGACCCATTTGAACACTATCCGTTCTACGAGCTCTACAGCAGCGACTTACGACCTGTATTGGTTTCACTTGTATTAGCAGCTGTGTTAACCATAAGTTGCTTACCCAGAAAGTGTATAATGTCACTAAGGACTACACCCTTTCTATGTTCGTGCAATGTCTGCTACAAAACAGACGCTACTATGTAACCTTACAATCTAAAAACAGCCGATGGAGGACACAGAAAAATGGACTTGCACAGGGTAGTGTCTTGGCTCCAATATTATTTAACATCTATACCAATGATCTTCCCATCAACCGCCAGACACGGATGTTCATATATGCTGATGATGCAGCAGTGGCCACACAGGATAAAACTTTTGAACAAGTGGAGGAGAATCTCACAGGAGCCTTAACAGAACTTGCTACCTATTACGACGGCAATAATCTCAAACCAAACCCTAGTAAATCTCAAGTATCCGCCTTCCATCTTAGGAACAAACAAGCCAAACGGAAACTCCGAGTCATGTGGCAAGGGGAAGAGCTGAAACATACAAACAGCCCAAAATACCTGGGAGTATCATTGGACAGAGCACTTACTTTTAAGCAGCACTGTCACAACACTAAAAAAAAGTCTGTGCCAGGAACAACATACTGCGGAAGCTAACAGGTTCATCGTGGGGAGCTCAACCACATGTTTCGCGCACCACGGGTCTGGTGCTGAGTATCTCAGCAGCGGAATATGCGGCGCCTGTTTGGAGGAACTCTGCTCACACTAAGCAAGTTGACGTCGCCGTAAACGAAACTGTACGTATTGCCACAGGATGCCTCAAACCAACTCCCACAGACATCATTTACCCCATCATAGGCATAGCACCACCCACTATCCGCAGACAAGTATCTGCCGAGATCGAAAGATCAAAACAAAAGAATGATCCTCGACACCCGATGCATATGCACCGAAAACAACATGTCCGGCTGAAATCCCGCAGGAGTTTCATTGAAACTACTGAAGAGCTCGCCACCAAGCCCGCCGCAAGGCGGCTATCTCTCTGGGAAGAAATGGTGCCACACTCCACAATGGAACTACTTGAGGAGGGATCTGCAGGATTTCAACTAACTTTTACAACTTGGAGGTCATTAAACTGGCTGCGCACTGGAGTAACTGGGTGCAAATCAAACTTATTTAAATGGGGTTACAGTGATGGCTATAGGTGTGAATGCGGAGCAATACAGGACTTGGACCACCTACTGATCTGCCCAGATATGTCTATAACATGCACTAAAGATGATATTTTGAAAGTCAATGACAAAGCAATCTACGTTGCTAATTACTGGGAAGGGAAGATATAATTGGTGCATTCGGACACGGAAGAAGAAGAAGAAGCAGCTGTGTCAACTGAAGTGATTTTTGCATTTTGTCTGTCGCCCATTGCTTGCGACACAACATTGCCAATTGTCAGAGTTAAGTATTGTCGTTTAACTTATTGTAATAAAAGTTCATTAACACAATTTGCTTGAATTGTCGTCTAAAGATCCGAGAATGCAAGTTTCCTAGGCACCCAATATTAGACGAGTGGGCACGACACAACAACTTGCATACTTCAAAAAATTCTGTAGTATTTTAAGGAAAATCATTAAATGTCCATAAGTATCCATGTGCTGATGGGAATAAATACTGCACGTAAGAAGATTAAAACGGAAGAAAGGAGACTCATCAGGTGAGTTCGAAATGGTTCAAATGACTCTGAGCACTATGGAACTTAACGTCTGTGGTCATCAGTCCCCTACAACTTAGAACTACTTAAACCTAACTAACCTGAGGACATCACACACATCCATGCCCGAGGCAGGATTCGAACCTGCGACCGTAGCGGTCACGCGGTTCCAGACTGAAGCGCCTAGAACCGCACGGCCACACCGGAAGGCCAGCAGGTGAGTGTACGAAATTCCAGAACAAAATAAACCAAATGGCAGTGTTGTGATTGACAATTTACGTGTTGCAAGTACTTTTAAGAATCGCCTTCTAAACGTAGCAACTAATATAGGATTAAATGTTTCGGTTGAAAAAGCACGAAAATATTTTAAAATGTCATTCCACAAAACAGTAACCATCTAGAAGAAGCCGCAAATTCATTCTCTGAAATTATCACAGTTATAAAAATTCAGGAAAACAAAAGCTCATTTGCGGTTAATGGAATTTTAAACAGAATTCTGAAAAGTTGTACCAACTTAATAAGTAACGTCCTTAGTGATATATGCAGTGTATTACTGACACATACGCAAACATTATACCACTTCACAAGAAAGGTGACGAGGCTGGCTTAAACAATTATCGTCCAGTTTCATTTCTGACACCTTTTTCCAAAATATTCTAAAAATTAAGGTACTCAAGAGTAGTCATACACATCAGTGGAAACAATTAAACAATTTACTTAGCGTGACAGTTTGAAATGCATAAGAGTTGCTCGACTGAGAATGCTATTTATACACTTACTCACTAAATAGTACAAACCTTAAATAATAGTATATCGCCAGCTGGTATTTTTGTTGTCTTTCCAAGGCATTTGATTGTGTAGATAAAGCTACTAACTTTAAAAATTTCAGATGTTTTGTAGCTGATGGCTTTACACACAGCTGGTTTGAATCACACTTAACAACCAGAATGTAAAATGTTATGCTGAATAATTTAAACAATATCACAAAGGTAGAATATTTTAGTGACTCAGGAAAAAAAGTCACAGAGGAATCCCACAGTGTTCAATTTGAGTCCTCTCCTGTTCCTTATATATGTGAATGGCTTTCCATTTAACATTCAACGAGCCAATTTTTTTTCAGGCGATGCTAGTACTATAATAAATCCCATTAAAGAGAAAGCAACACAAGACTTGATACATGCTGATTTTCAAAGAATTATTAAGTGTTTCTCTGAAAATAGACTCTCTGTAAATTGTCAAAAAACACATTGCATTGAACATTAGCCAGTACATGGGGTAAAATGCCCCGAGTTTTTGAGTGTACATAGTGACGAGAACTTCAACCGGGAGAAGCACGTTACTGACACTGCCAAAAAATCAAACTCAACTACTTCAGCTCTTAGTTTAATTGCTAATCTTGCCAACATACATAACAACCTTATGACATATTTTGCTTATTTCCACCTAATAATGTCGTATGGAATAATTTTCCTGGGCACCCCATCACTTAGAAAGAAAGTATTGATTGTACAAAAGCGAAGAGTGAGAATGACATGTGACGTTCACCCACAGTGGTGATGTAGGTACCACCTCTAGAGGCTAGCCATTTTAACTGTGCCATCACAGCGATTACATTCATTGATGAAATTCGTCATAATTGTCTATCACAATCTGAGAAAGAACTATGATGTACATATATAAAATTCAAGGGGGGTGGGGAATGATATTTATTACCGATTGTTAAAACTGTCTGGGGCTCAGAACGGAGTACAATATGCAGCAACTAAATTTTTTAATCATTTACACAATAACATGAAATGTCTGAAAGTAGTGAAGCATAAGTTTTTAAATCTGATTTAAAATTATTTTTCCTCTTATTCCTTATCCTGTTCCTCTGACTAATTTTTACTTAAGAACTGCTAGCAAGTAAAAAAAAATTAAATAAGAAAACAAAAGATTTAAGTGCGCCAGCATGATTAGGGTTGAAAATAAGCATTTGTTCATTAATCTTAACACTGATCATGTATATTCATCTTGTAAAGTGACTTGTTCCATATCAACAAAAGAATCATTTAAATGATCTATGGGACACGTAACTACTTCAACAATAGTCATAGCAAAAAAGTTTTATAAGAAAGTTCACTCGGACTGTAATTATATTTCAGTTCCTACATTTGATGTCATTTATCACCTGTTTAGAACCCAATTCGTTTGTGACTACCCCTCACGACAGTTATTGTCTGGATTACTATTTCTTTCGGCGAGCACATTCATACTCACGACACTATAACAGAAAAAATCGGCATTCTTAAATTTAATCATTCCTCTTTCATTTTCAAAGCCGTACGCCACTCTTCATAGGCAACAAATATAATATTCCGTAAATCATAAAGATAATTTATAAAACATTTGTCTTGAAACACTGAGAGTACGTCCTTACTAAACAAGAGCGTAGCAAGTAGTGTGACGCGACGTTTCAGTGGCACCATCCCGCGTTGAAGTCTTCAGATACTTGGGGAAAAGCAGGTGAAACGTAAATCTTTAAGCCCTGACAGGAATTTATACTTGCGATCAGTTTATCCTGGTTAACTGCCTCACCATGACATATAAATCCTATTATCTGCTTACGTTTCTCCTTGTCAGTGGATACTGTGTTTGAACTGCAAAATATCCATAATGATTGATTCACATACATCATTTGTTCGTCAGCGATTCCTGTCAGAAAAGAATTGACCAAATACTAGGTGTGTAGTTATCTTTCTTTTGCGTTTTATACTAACATCGCTAATAATGTACATAGGCATATGCGAATCATATAAAACATCTTTGACCAATCTCTCTATTTTTTGTTAGTTACCGTAATGTCCCACTTGGAACCAAATCTGTCAACAAAGCTGTACTATTGTTCAACCTGTCTTCAGTTGCCGAGCCACAGATGCACAGCCTTACAATATACCTCGTGAATTCAGATTTCTCTCTGGAGGATACCATAAACGTCACGCACATGCTTCAGTAGCTATCCCTCATGGACTCACCTGGGCGCGATAATTTCTTAAATTCGTCGCTCACTTTGAGCTAAAAGAATTTTTACAAAATTTTGTATTCCCATGAATGTCCAGCACACAAGACACAATGACACAAATTTCTGCGGAAGTGAACCATGATATGTCTGAATAATTAAATCGACATCTACATCTACGTCCCTCAAAACCATGTGAAGTGCATGGAACGGGATACTTCCCATTATGACACACATTAGCGTTTCGTTCCGTTTAATACGAGTATTGAGCGGGAAAGAATGACTGTTACAAACATTGAGTGATAGTCGCCACTTCCATCCATGTTTAGTTGAGCTCCGTAGAAATTAAAGACTAAATGTTTCTGGAAATACTTGTAGGTAACTGTTAAAGAGAAGAAATACTTATTTCGTTTCGGGTGAGACTAATTTACTTTATTCCTTCGTCAAACTGGAATCAAGAGGTTTTGTAATGATGCGTGAGTAAAACTCAACAAGTAACTAAGACAATAGAATTAAGATCTGCGGGCAAAGTGTTTCACACTGAACGCTTTCATACTGTTAACAGGAAATGTGGATGTAAAATAGAGGCAATACATGGTTGTCGTGGAACACAAAACGTTAATAATGGGCTAATGTTGTGGAATCCTTGAATTATGAAGCGCAAAAAGTGACTATTCGATTTCATAATATGTGAAGCATGGCTAGGTCGTTTAATCATCGTTACGAGAGGAAAGCCAATAACCAATACTACTCACCGGTTTCACTTTTTTACAGATCTAAACAACGAGTCACCTCAGCTCTGGTAAAATAATTTTTTATTCAGCTTCCACCGGGAGCAGTATATGAAAGGAAATATTCTCTCGAAAGCGAACAGAGCATGAAAGAGTCATATAAATTCTCTTTGTAGGGACTGGTGCTATCATTACCTTTAATTAAGCTTTTCAATACTGAAAATCGTAATGTGTCTCATTTATATTCAAAATATGTTATTTTGTTTTGATCGCATTTAACCACATAGATCTTCCAATAACCAGTACAAACAAAGAGATTTCATCTGAATTTTATTGCTATACATTACTGATAACACTTTCCATTCCCATTCATCGTGGTGGTCATAAAGCAGTAAGACCATTCTCGGGATGTAATTAAAAGTTAAAAAGCCGTTCGTCTGTTTGTATATTTACGTGCTGATGGCTTCGAATGAGAAAAACGTAAACTTCCCAACTGCGGATTGCCTTAACTGGTAGTATTCTCAAATGGTAAAAGAATGGATAGGATATAATCAGAGCTGAAACTTTCACCAGATTTCTTTCTTATTCTTTCTTTCAAATTCCAAAGCCTATTGTCGACATAACTTCCTCGAAACCCATTAGCTACTGCACCATCGATTCCATAGATAGATATCGTCTGTTTCTCAGTGCATCTATACGACATCAAGTGACGTAAATGGAAAAAATACAATAGAGACTCGTGCAATTTATTATACGCATTGATCTTTGCTTCTCAAAGACAGTTGTTTCGCGTTCACTGAAATTACGTTTTTATGCTGTCGATTACTAATTAGTTATTTAACTAATTTAATTTTAAAATCAATTTGTGGCTCCCGTCATATTCCTCAATGGGTCAAATGGGTGTAATTTAGCATGCAACTGACAGTAATTATACTCTAATGTAATGGAGGAAATGAAACTTTCATATTAGCTAAGGTAAATCAGATGTAGACTCGTTTTTCCCAAACTCGTTGTTGAAAGGCCATTTCTTTACTTAAGATTAAAAGATGCTTTATTTAAATACCACATCCCAAGTGATTATCCTGGAATGCCCCTTTCAAAATGAAGTTGACACACCAAATCATATAAGATCCTTAAAGCATTAACCGTATTACAGCTACATCTACATTGCACTGCATCTACAGACAGTAGTTTGTTGTCACCAGCCTGTTCCTTAATTTATGCGAGGAGCGAAAACAAAAAAAAAGTGAATGATTTTGAACTTCAAATTCGTTTTTGGAGAATATTATTCCACGCAGCACATATAATCTAGCCTCAGAAACATCGTATTCTGATTTCTTTATGAGTGGCAAGAAATTCACTTCTTTATCGATAAATCAAAAGGAAAGTATACCTGAGCCCAAGAATTTATGTATGGAAATCAGTGGATAAGTTAGAGAGCTGCTTTTTAAAGCATTTCAGTTGAAGCTGGAACAAAACAGGAAGAGGTAACCGACCTATAACACATAAGTCTCTGTCTAGCACCAAGTGCTATCACACACAAAAGAAAACTTGTTTAGAAAAACGTAGGTCATGAACAATTAGAAATGCACAAACGTTACTTAAATGAATACAATTATTGAGTGTGAATCATTCCATAATCTTATTTTAAACTAATAGGTAACATAAAGTCTACCGGGTCACACGTGGTAGCAAGCACAAAGAATTACTGAAAAATCATGAAACACCGAAAAATAACGAAAAGCACTACAAAACTGATTAATCACATCTAAAGCACTAAAGACTACGTAATCATTGACTAAAATTACATAACCACACATCCTAACATTCTCAACTGTGATGAACGTTCAGAACGGAGCAGTAACTTACCCACGTAATCCTTCTTTGACCAAGTGTGAAGAAAGAGTGCCTGGATCTTTTCCTAACCGCCCTGCACCTCCATCCCCCCCCCCCCCCCCACCGTGTTGCATTAATTTCTTAACTGTCACTGCATAACACATTATCACTTCCAACCTCTGCTCTTCAGAGGGAAAAGAATAAATGTTTCCTCCGGTGTGCGATCTCTGTGATCACACCGAAACCACAGAGCTTGCGTGTTCTAAACACCTACGGCTAAGCTGAAGGACTTCTTGAAAGCCGTAACAGCTGCCACTTCATTCTGACTGGAAGTGACGGGATGAAGGAGCTATCTACCAGCAGACTCTAGTTATTTTTACTGTTGTTTCTACTTGCACGCTCTCTCAGACAGGGTGAAGGTTTTATTCTTTAGGAATATCAAACGAGTCAGCCAAGATTTGTAGCATGTATTTCGATCTCTCGAAGTACTGTACATCAATTACTAATGCGTACGTATACCATGCGCCAAAATGAAATATCTTACTGTAGTTTATACTACGAATTTTTCGAGCCATTCTCACAAGCACATAGATTTACTACCTATTACAAATTCAGTATATATCTTTATACACTCCTGGAAATTGAAATAAGAACACCATGAATTCATTGTCCCAGGAAGGGGAAACTTTATTGACACATTTCTGGGGTCAGATACATCACATGATCACACTGACAGAACCACAGGCACATAGACACAGGCAACAGAGCATGCACAATGTCGGCACTAGTACAGTGTATATCCACCTTTCGCAGCAATGCAGGCTGCTATTCTCCCATGGAGACGATCGTAGAGATGCTGGATGTAGTCCTGTGGAACGGCTTGCCATACCATTTCCACCTGGCGCCTCAGTTGGACCAGCGTTCGTGCTGGACGTGCAGACCGCGTGAGACGACGCTTCATCCAGTCCCAAACATTCTCAATGGGGGACAGATCCGGAGATCTTGCTGGCCAGGGTAGTTGACTTACACCTTCTAGAGCACGTTGGGTGGCACGAGATACATGCGGACGTACATTGTCCTGTTGGTACAGCAAGTTCCCTTGCCGGTCTAGGAATGGTAGAACGATGGGTTTGATGACGGTTTGAATGTACCGTGCACTATTCAGTGTCCCCTCGACGATCACCAGTGGTGTACGGCCAGTGTAGGAGATCGCTCCCCACACCATGACGCCGGGTGTTGGCCCTGTGTGCCTCGGTCGTATGCAGTCCTGATTGTGGCGCTCACCTGCACGGCGCCAAACACGCATACGACCATCATTGGCACCAAGGCAGAAGCGACTCTCATCGCTGAAGTCGACACGTCTCCATTCGTCCCTCCATTCACGCCTGTCGCGACACCACTGGAGGCGGGCTGCACGATGTTGGGGCGTGAGCGGAAGACGGCGTAACGGTGTGCGGGACCGTAGCCCAGCTTCATGGAGACGGTTGCGAATGGTCCTCGCCGATACCCCAGGAGCAACAGTGTCCCTGGGAAGTGGCGGTGCGGTCCCCTACGGCACTGCGTAGGATCCTACGGTCTTGGCGTGCATCCGTGCGTCGCTGCGGTCGGGTCCCAGGTCGACGGGCACGTGCACCTTCCGCCGACCACTGGCGACAACATCGATGTACTGTGGAGACCTCACGCCTCACGTGTTGAGCAATTCGGCGGTACGTCCACCCGGCCTCCCGCATGCCCACTATACGCCCTCGCTCAAAGTCCGTCAACTGCAAATACGGTTCACGTCCACGCTGTCGCGGCATGCTACCAGTGTTAAAGACTGCGATGGAGCTCCGTATGTCACGGCAAACTGGCTGACACTGACGGCGGCGGTGCACAAATGCTGCGCAGCTAGCGCCATTCGACGGCCAACACCGCGGTTCCTGGTGTGTCCGCTGTGCCGTGCGTGTGATCATTGCTTGTACAGCCCTCTCGCAGTGTCCGGAGCAAGTATGGTGGGTCTGACACACCGGTGTCAATGTGTTCTTTTTTCCATTTCCAGGAGTGTATATGTCGCAACACGTTATTCGCCATTTCATCCTCCTGACCAGGTGTCCTAACAAGGTGACAATAAATGTAAACAAATCGTTGTTTACTTAAACTAAGCACAAATTTTACAAGTTTCTGCTGTAATCTTTAGGCGCTACTACTAACATGTAGAACGAAGGAACACGAGGGGAAGGTGCAGAAGCGAGATCAGAGCCGACTCCTATAGAAGCAACCGTCTGCAGATGGCGGTAGAACTATGTCCAGACTCGGCAAATCGCCAATTGCTTTCGCCCGGTTCAGCTTCCTTGATTAAGTGCACCTAGAAACAGCAGTAATTCTCCGACTGTCAAATGAGCTGTAATTTGCCCTATTACAGCATACCAAAGTCAAAAGCAAGTGATTAAGGCCAAAGCCATAACGTTAGGAAAAACCTAAACATATCAAAATTCAGGAACGTAACTATTCAAAGGAATTTTTGTATAAAACATCAAACGCAAATGCAGGAATAATGATGACAACCCATCGACGTAAACATGAACATTTCGATAAGAAACAAAGCTGATGAATATTATTCAACTCTTACAGTATGTAGGATGTTTCTATATTGCTTACTATATCTCTTTGTATATGACTATGTTTCAGCTTCTGCCCCCAACAGATAAAACTTGGAACATTTAAAATAACATTCACTCTCACTTTCAATGGAACCTATGCCACGGCTTGTCGTGTAATAATTATGAGATTACTGAACTTGAGTAGTTTCGAAATTTGATATCTAAAAGATTGTTACTAGAATAACACGATATAAAAATGGAGAGATAGAATCTTTCAGTTACTCGTTATCAGATAGCATTGCAGAGTCCTAATTTTATCAAGTTGAATGTTCGATACATACAGTTTGCCTAGTGTATCTGAGAATGCAAAACTCGTTCTAACAACATTCGCCGTACAGTCAGTGCCTGGAGCTTCTCTCTTGGTTCAACAACGGCTAACGGCTGTCCATCTTGATAAGTCGTGGGTAACTGAGAATAACAGCTACTCTTTCTGGCGAAACGTTAAATTGTAAACAAATTCCCACCAGCGAAGAACCCGAAACGTATGTGTACAAGCAATGTGACGTTATTCCACTTGTCAAGAAACCTTAAAAGGCCACTTTTTTTCATTTTAACCAGAAGGCATTATTTACTACAGTATCGGTCTTGCACGAAAGATCAAAAGCAATTCATTTACTCTTTAGCAATATTTGTCAACTGTCGACATTTGTGTAAGGATTTTCGCTGTATTTGTCTCCCTCCACATTTATAGGTGCGCTAGACGTACAAGTGACCCACATTCATTCTCTCTCCCTCCTTAACTCCTACCCTCTCTCTCTCCCTCCCTCCCTCTCTCTCTCTCTCTCTCTCTCTCTCTCTCTCTCTCTCTCTCACTCATATCCACATACACCCACACAAGCAGACACACACTCATACACATGAATGAGTACACTGTATACGGATCTTTTATACGATACATGTGTATGTTTTCTTACACAACCAGTATATTCCGTCTACAAGACGGACTTAGTGCAAAGTCATTCATACATCATTTTCATCAGTGGCTCGTTGTCAGGCCCTCCGAAAAGAAATTTGAGTAGTTAATATTTTACCATTAAAGTGCCATCCGAAACAGCCGACTCATGTATCCTGGGCCTCCAGAAGACCCCCATTAATATGACTAAAACAGACTTAGTGGTAATGATCGTAGTTCACGCTGATACGAGTCTCTAAAAAGTTCCAACTTCTCTTTGTTTCGTTGACCGCAGTAGGTCTCCCTGTAAAGCTGTCATCAACATAGTCTTGAGCACGAAGACAGGTTTGCTAGGCATGATTCTTGTGGAAATGGTATGTCCTAGTCTTCCTCTGATGGTTGAACTAAGGATGCTAGATAGAGACTACCTGTAATTCACCGTGAACACGGAATCACATGCCTTTTTCCATGTTTTCAAGTTCACAATCCGTTGATGTAAGTGACTCAAATTGTAGGACCAACTTGGACATGAAACGTGGAACCTTCCTTGTATTTGTAGAGTGACATTTTTGCTATTAGTCATCGAAGCATAGAATATATAACAGTTACCAGTTAAAATACGTTACATATTGAAATCACACTCAATTTTATAGCCAAGACTGATTGTTCAGACTAGTGTCGAATCACTTCATCCACCTTGATCACAAACTTCACTGTTTGTTGAATTTTGGCTCTCGCAGTTTTACTCACGATGATACTGTATCTTCAACACAGGCAGATGTGATGCTTTCAATGCTGCTGATCATTTGCTTTGTAATGTAATAGCTGTTCGGTACTCAGAGCTGCAGTTACGTGTAGCGTCTGACTCACTCCACGTTTGTAGCAGCCAATAGATGAATGTTCACATAACGCGGCAGACCATCCAACCTATGGACGCAACGCAACGTGATCTCCTTTCATCTCCTGATTTGGCGCCTTGGAAAACAGGCATATTCTTGCCCTGCGAGCCGGCGCTTTGCTTTGAAGGGGACCATTCGGCATTCCGCCGCGGCAGTGCATGTCAGAACTAGGCGTTTGGAGATTTTCGTCAGTGCTCTTTAGCAAACAAAGGGAGAAGAGGCAGAGATTTTGATTACAATATTGAGCGTCATTGGTCTATTTTATACGTCAGGTCGCTGTGTAGTGTCAACTGAAACGAGTGAAAATTTATGATGTTGATTCTGCGGAGAACCGCCGCATTTCTTTCGTTATCAGTCCACCTTGCATCTAATTTTTATCGAACTAATGTAACATCATATCTCAAACGCTTTACTTTTCTTCTTTTCCGTTTGTCCCACAGTCCATGTTTTACTACCATACATACAATGCTGTGCTCCAAACATGCAGTATGAGAAATTTCTTCCTTTAATTAAGTCCATTGTTTGACACTAATAGACTTCTCATGGCCGGGGATGCCATTTTTGTTATTGTTAGTAGGCTTTTAATGTCCTCATTGCTCCGTCCACCATAGGTTTTTCGCTGCCTAGGTAGAAGAATTCCTTAATTTCGTCTACTTCGTAATCGCCAGTTCTGATGTCAAGTTTCCCACTGTTCACATATCTGCTGCATCTCATTACTTAGCCGGCTAGTGTGGCCCACCGGTTCTAGGCGCTTCAGTCTGGAACCGCGCGAGCGCTACGGTCGCAGGTCCGAATCCTGCCTCGGGCATGGATGTGTGTGATGTCCTTAGGTTAGGTAGGTTTAAGTAGTTCTACGTTCTAGGGGACTGATGACCTCAGATGTTAAGTCCCACAGCACTCAGAGCCATTTGAACCATTTTCTTAATTACTTTCGATGTTCTTAGATTCATTCTCTTTCCATATTCCGTACTCATTAGATTACTCATAGCGTTCAGTAGATCCTGTAATTCTTCTTTACTTTCACTCAGGCTCGGAATTGCGTAAGTGAATTTTGTCATTGATATCATTTCACCCTTAATTGTAATCCCACTTTTGAACCTTCGTTTTATTTCCGTCAGTACTTCTTCCATGTACAGACTGAACGATAGGAGCGATTGGCTACATCCCTGTCCTACATCTTTTTTCATAAGAGCACTGTGGTCTTGATCTTCAGTCTTGTCGTTCCCTCTTATTTCTTGTACATTACCCACAATTTCCTAAACGTTACCGCTATTTTGGTCAGACTTTCGAATATCTTGCAACATTTTATACTATGGACGCTGTTTCTAAGTCGACTGATCCTAGGAACGTGTCTTGATTTTTCTTCAGCCTTTCTTCCATTGTCAACCGCAACGTCAGAACTGCCTCTCAGGTGGCTTTAACTTCCATGAAGGCAAACTCATCGCCATCTAACAGAAACTCAGTTCCCTTTTCTATTCTTCTGAATAATATTGTTGTCAGCAACTTGAGCTGTTAAGCTGACTGTGCGATAATTTTCACTTGGCTATATTCCGAATTGTTTTGATAACGTTTTTCCGAAAGTCAGATGGTATATCGCCAGTCCCACACAGTGACACACCAATGTGAATGGTTGTTTTGTTCCAGTTCCCGCAATGATTTCCGAAATTCCGATTGAATGTTATGTGCTCATTCCATTTTATTTGTTTCCAGAGCTGTTTCAAATTCCGATTCTAATGCTGGATCGACTGTCTCTTCGCTGTCGACGCCTGCTTCTTTTCCTATCACGTCATCATACCATTCCTCCTCGTCATGGAGCTTTTATTGTACGCTTTGCGCCTATCCGCTCTCTCCTCTGCTTTTAACAGTAGAATACCAATTGGTTCTTACTGTTCCTGTGCCGGCCGAAGTGGCCATGCGGTTAAAGGCGCTGCAGTCTGCAGCCGCAAGACCGCTACGGACGCAGGTTCGAATCCTGCCTCGGGCATGGATGTTTGTGATGTCCTTAGGTTAGTTAGGTTTAACTAGTTCTAAGTTCTAGGGGACTAATGACCTCAGCAGTTGAGTCCCATAGTGCTCAGAGCCATTTGAACCATTTTTTGTTCCTGCCTTCGTTTTTAATTTCAGCGTGAGGTGTTTTAAGTTCAGTCCTTTCGAAATTCATTTCTTTTCATTTTCTTCACATTTTGCATGCAGCCATTACGCCTTAGCTTTCCTGCTCTTGCTGTTTATTTCATTCCTAAATTATTTGTATTTCTATATTTCCAGAATTTTATTTCTATGTTCCTGAATTTACATGCACATTTTGTACTTACTTCTTTCATCGGTCAAGTGAACTTTATTTTCTCTTACAACGGTTACTTCGCAGTCACTTCCTTGTAATAACGTGTTTCTTACCAACTTCTGTGATTGCACTTTTTAGTAATGTCCATTCCTCTTCGACGTAACTGCGGACTGAGCTGTTCCTTATCGCAGTATCTAGCTTCAGAGAACTTCGAGCATATCTTCTCATTCCTTTGTACTATCTTATCCCACATCTTTGTGCATTGATTCTCCTGTCTAGTCTCTTCAGCTTCGGCCTACTATTCATCGTTACTAAATAATCAGCCTACACAAGCGCCTCGGCACGCCTTACAGTCCAATAACTGATTTCGGAATCTGTGCCTGACGATGATGTAATATAATTGGAATCTTCGCATATATATCTTTGTCTTTTCCGAGGGGACCTCTTCCTCTTGTGTTTCTTGTACAGAGTATTCGCTGTTACTACCTGAAATTTGTTGCAGAACTCTATTAGTCTTTCTCATCCCTTGTTCCTACTATCAGGCCCATATTCTCCGGTATCCCTTTCTTCTACTCCCTTTGCTACAACCGCATTCCAATCAGTAATGATTATTAGAGTTTCATCTCCCTTTACGTACTGAATTATAATTTCAATATTTTCGTATACGTCCTCCATCTCATCATCCTCTGCTTGCTGCAAAAGCGTGTACACCTGAGTTATTGCTGTCAGTATTCGTTTGCCATCTGTAGAGGACAAACCCATCTCAGAAATGTTCACATTAACTCACTCTCTGCCCTACCCTCCTATACATAACGAATCCTACTGCTCTTTAAAAGGACATAACACACCCATCTATACTACGACGACGTTCTACAGTTTTAAACTTCCACGACTCTATCTTGTACCATGAAGGTTATTCCCTGATGTCGTAACACAATGTACTATTAGTCTGTCCCTTCTTCTTGTCAGTGGTTTCCGTATATTACTTTTCTTTTCCGATTTTGCGAAGGACCTCCTCATTCTTTGTTTTCTGAAACCAACTGATTTTCAGATATTTTCTGAAGGATCACATTTCTGCGATTCTCTTCCATTCCGGTTTTGCCACTGCCAATGATTCACTTTGCTCCAAATGTACTTTCTCAGAAATATCTTCCTGAAATTATGGCCTATGTTTGGTACTTAGACTTTTCTTAGCCAGGAATGCCCTCTTCGCGAGTACTACAGCCGGCTGGTGTGGCCGTACGGTTCTAGGCGCTTCAGTCTGGAACCACGTGACCGCTACGGTCGAAGGTTCGAATCCTGCCTCGGGCATGGATGTGTGTGATGTCCTTCGGTTAGTTAGGTTTAAGTAGTTCTAAGTTCTAGGGGACTGATGACCACACAGTCCTATAGTGATCAGAGCCATTTGAACCATTTTGCGGGTACTACTCTGCTTTCCATGTCCTACTTGAGTAATGTCTGTCATGGATAATATTGCTTGCAAGGTAGAATACCTTAAGTTCGTCTAATTCGTGGTCACCAGTTTTGATCGTAAGTTTTTCGCTGTTTTCTGCTTTACACAGAAGAAAACTTCCACATTCTAAGATGAGGCATGGACGTGAAACACTCATGGTTCCACTGTCCTTAAACCACTATCCATAGATGCTCACGACAGCAGTATTCGAAATGCTCGTTTCCAGGCATCAGGCCACAACGATTTCGCCTTTGTCAAAGTATTTTTTATCAGCGAAGTTCCCTATTTCTGGTCTGTATCGTCACTAAAGGGTTCCTCATTCGTCTCTGCTCCGCTTACGTCATTTCTTATGATATCAGGTGCCCGCAACACTACCAGCGTTTACTCTCGAAGTGCGAAATAATCGTAATATTTTGGCGTATCAATGTATGTTCCTGTAGGTGGTTTTTCTTTTGATTGAGTGACTCATTTAAACTTGAGGCCATTGAGTAAGACTAGAGTGTCATTGATTTTGAATAATTTTAATATTTCTGCGAAATTCTGAACAAATTTCAGCGTGGAAGGTATACTATTGCATCCCTCGGACTCTTCCACGAAATCCGGCCACAGTGGCCGAGCAGTTCTAGGCGCTACAGTCTGGAACTGCGCGACCGCTACGGTCGCAGGTTCGAAGCCTGCCTCGGCCATGGATGTGTGTGATGTCCTTAGGTTAGTCAGGTTTAAGTAGTTCTAAGTTCTAGGGGACTGATGACCTCAGACGTTAAGTCCCATAGTGCTCAGAGCCATTTGAACCATTTGAATCTTCCACGAAAATTGGAAGTGTAAGACCTTTGTCCAGAAAGTGGGTTTGTTTTCTCTTGCCCTCTTAAACCCATCCCCTTCCACTCACTCTTCCTCCTTGTCTCTGTTTCACCCACACCATGACACATTGCGATACTGAATGCTGTTGGTGTGCGGGCACAGGACGTGATAAGGAAAGCACTAAGCGGAGCAGAGACGAATGATGAACCTTTTAGAAACGATAAGGGACAGAAAATGGGAACTCCACTGAGATAAATGACTTTGACAAACGTGAAATTGTTGTGGCACTAACTTGGGAACAACCATCTTTGATATCGCGAAACTGATCGGCTCCTCGCATCCGACTTTCATGATCTCTGTATATAGTGTTTTAAGATCTGTGAAACCACAAATAGGCAACAAATTGTTAGACATTCATACCTCAGAATGTAGAGGCTGTGGGTTTTCCACTGTGTAAAGCAAAAAATAACGAGAAACTTACCACCAAAACTGTGACCACGAAGCAGACGAAGTCCTGTTATGTATGTACATTGAAGCGCCGAAGAAACTGGTATAGGTATGCGTATTGAAATACAGAGATACAATATGTAAACAGGCAGAATACGGTGCTGCGGTCGGCAGCCTCCAATATAAGACAACAAGCGTGTGGCAGAGTTGTTATGTCAATTAGTACTGTGATGAAGTGGGGATTTCCCGTACGACCATTTCACGAGTGTACCATGAATGTCAGGAATCTGTAAGACATAAGATCTCCGACATCGCTGCGGCCGGAAAAAGATCCTGCAAGAACAGGACCAGCGACGAGTGAAGAGAATCGTTCAACGTGACAGAACTGCAACGCTTCCACAAACTGCTGCAGATTTCAATGCTGGGCCATCAACAAGTGTCAGCGTGCGAACTATTCAACGAAACATCATCGATACGGGCTTTTGGAGCCGAAGGGGCACTTGTGTACCCTTGATGACTGCATGACACAAAGCTCTGTACCTCACGTGGGCCCGTCGACAGCGACACTGGACTGTTGATGACTGGAAACATGTTCCCTAGTCGGACGAGTCCGTTTCCAGTTGTATCGAGGCGGGTAGACTTGTACGGATATGGAGACCACCACATAAATCCATGCACACTGCATGTCAGTAGAGGACTGTTCAAGCTGGTGGAGACTCTGTAATGGTGTGGGGCATGTGCAGTTGGAGTGATATGGGACCACTCATAGGTCTAGATACGACTCTGACAGCTGACACGTACTAAGCATCGTGTCTGATCACCTACAGCCCCTCATGTCCATTGTATCTTCCGACGGAGTTGAGCAATCCCAACAGGACAATGCAACACCCTAAGCGTCCAATATTGCTACAGAGTGGCTCCAGGAACTCTCTACTAAGCTTAAACTTTTTCCCAGGCATCAGCATTATTGAGCATGTCTGGGGCACCTTGCAACATGCTGTTGAGAAGAGATCTCCACTCTATCGTACTGTTACAGATATATGAAAAGTCCTGCAGGATTCATGGTGTCAGTTACCTCAGATCTTTTTCAGACATTAGTCTAATCCATGCCACGTCGTGCTGCTGCACTTCGGAGTGCTCTCTGGGGTCCCACACGATATTAGGCAGGTGTACCAGTTCCTTTGGCTCTTCAGTGTATATGCACATTCCTACTCGCACGTAGGCAGAGAGTGGGGAATCCAGTGAGAGAATAAAGGGTCGGCTGTGAGGATAAAAGCAGGAAATCTCATCCCCTGAGAGCGGCAAACGAAAACAGAATATCCGGCTCTCAAAGGCGCGTAGCGTAGGGGAGCTAAGCTGGGCCCGATAGCGGGCTCATTACAGCACTCTGGGGGGCCACCCGTCACCTGCGCCAGGTGGCAGCTTATCGCGCGGCAGCGAACCCCTCCCGTCCGCACTTATCCACAAGAACTGCAGCAAGTGGTCGCCCCAGGAGGCGTGCCCCAGCAAAAAAGCAAAGAGCGGAGGAGGGACGGTCAACTGGAGGCGCAGATTCTCAATACAGCAGCGGGTTATGCGCTACAACTCACACGACTATATATTTTGATTCCTTTTCACTTCAGTGTGATGTTTACATATGTACAGGGTGGCCAGAAACAGTCTAAAGGCTTGTAAGGGTGTTCAGTACATGTTGTACTGAGTAATAGCAGGTGGAAAAAAATTCGATACGTTGCGCCGTTTTTGAGTTAATTAGCGATGAAAGTAGCCAATCAGGCCGTTGCGCGCTGATTCACGAGGCCTCACAGATCAATTAGTGTAAGTTTTTCTCATTACCTAGGTCAGGCTCGGGCAAACTGGTGACACGCGGGTCTGATCGAGATACTTACTTACGCTCGCGTGCCGGTTCGTCAAGGGACGTGACACCAGCGCTCCGAAGTAAAAACTATAGCGCCCGCGAAGTCAATATTGGGGAACGCACCGATATGAATGACATCCATTCCCTGGAACGCCACGCGAACAAACAGGGACTCAAAACACACGTTTTTTTTATATTACAACGCATCTTTAGATTTTTACATGTGTTTATATGTCGTACCTATTGTTTCTTTACTTATGGTGTGTTGCAAAATCTGTCGTAAAAATCTCCTCTGCAAAGTCGTGCAATGCAGTTAGTAAGTAAATAATGTTCACGACACTTAAATAGAGAAACATCAGAAGATGGAATCTCGAATTGTCAAAAACAAATGCCTATAAAAGCAACTGGTTGCAGGTAATTCATTGCAAATTATCTTCACGTTCAACAGTTGCAGTGTTCTAACACGTCCACAATGGCCGATAATTATTTACTAATGTTAATACAGAAAGTGTAGAAAATCAAAACACGTAGATGAGACAGAAAACCCCAGTCGACATGCAGTTAGTTGTAACTTTGCGACTTTCGGACACAGGTGACTCAGTAGATTGCTTACAATTTAGTGTTTCAATATGACAAATACTATCAGTAAACATTTTTTAAATATTTCTCTAAACATACTTTCGATGAGTGATCACACAGGCATGGATTGTTTCTCTGATACTAAATAAATTAAAGGATCTTTTATTTGTTCAATTTGAAAAGTCTGAAAGTCTAAACCGCTTGAAGTTAGCATATATTGGCTGTTTTACAACGAAGCCACACCAGAATAATGCGAACAACAGAATGACGAATACCCCAAAATGTGGCACGGGCGGCATACAACGTGATCGCCTATCTCTCTCCCCCACGAATTTCTGCCGCGTGCCGTATTGAAATCGATCGCACTCCGGCTGTCAGTTGTCTACCGGTCGCGTTAAGTGATAGCGCATACGAGACTGCTCAGCTTTTGACTCGGGTTTGATGTTTACTACCGTCCCACATCCAGTTTTGTGTCACTCTCTTGTTTGGTTTTAGGAAACAAAAGGAAGAACGCATTTGGCGACACCGTCTCTGGCGAGCCGTTTAAATTTGTGCGCACACCGGCCTGAGTTGCTAACTTTAATGCTAATTATCTAAGAAACGGTGCGACTTACCGAATTATTTTCTTCACAGTTATTTCTCAGGACAACGTACCCTGCAACATTCTTGCAAGCTTTTCAGATCATTTCTGAGCACTCTGTGTATGTATGTCTGATTGTTTCCTTATCTTCTGACAGATAAACGCAAAAAAAAGCAACGAATAAGAGCCACATTGAATTTCCTCAAATGGTGCAGTAAGGAAGGAGAGGAGGTTCTGGAACACATTGTGACGTGATGGTATCATTCATAACCCCAACTAAACCGAAAAAAAGACAAATAAACTATGAGCACCAAAGAAGTTATTGCCGCATTGGTTTCGGATCTAAATGGCGTCCTATTCGTCGGCTTTATGCCTAAAAGAGAGATACCGATACAGATGCCTGCTGTCAGATCCTTTACCGACTACGCTGCAATGTTCAAAACAGACGGCATGCAGTGTCACAATAAGGTTCGCCCACCTTCTGTGTTGACGTAGGATTTGCATCGGCAGTTTATGTGTGAAGTTTGTGAATACCCGTCTTATGAAATAGACTTGGCACAAGATCTCCTTCCCAAACTAAGTGAGTTTTTGGGAAAAACGTACTATGTAAATGACGAAGAAGTCATCAGTGACTAGGTCAACAAACTAGCTACAACAAATGTTTAAATTTGGATTGCAGCCATGTAGAAAAGTAACTGAGGTATCAAAACGTATTTCAAAATAAGTTGTCCTTCATTATCTTGAATAAAAGTCTTTGAAGGTATAAACATTCATAATTTTAGAATGACCCTCGTATATATAGCGAATATGTTGCCCCAGTCAATGCAAGTGCTTAGAAATGTAAATTTCTCCAACAAGCCTCCATCCACTTCCACTCATGGCTTACAATAATGCTTGAACACGTTATACACTGAAGCGCCAAAGAAACTGGTATAGATATGAGTATTCAAATAGACGGATATGTAAACAGTCAGAACATGGCGCTGCGGTCGCCGACGCCTTTATGAGACAACAAGTGTCTGGCGCAGTTTGTACATCAGTTGCTGCAGCTACAGTGGCTTTTTATGGGAATTTAATTGAGTTTGAACGTGACGTTCTAGTCAGTGCACGAGCAATGGGACACAGCATCTCCGAGGTAGCGATGAAGTGGGGATTTCCTATACGACCATTTCACGAGTGTACCGAGAGTATCAGGAATCCGCTAAAATATCATATGTCCAACATTGCTGCGGCCGAGAAGAGATCCTGCAAGAATGGGAACAATGACGACTGAAGATGATCGTTCAACGTGACAGAAGTGCAACGATTGTGCAAATTGCTGCACATTTCAATAATGGGCCATCAACAAGTGTCAGCGTGCAAACCATTCAACGAAACGTCATCATCGATACGGGCTTACAGAATAGAAGTTCCCCCCCGTCTATCTTTGATGACTGCTCGACACAAAGCTTCATGCCCCCCCTGGGCCCTTCAACACCGACATTGGACTGTTGAAGACTGGAAACATGTTGCCTGGTCAGACGAGTCTCGTTTCAAATTGTATCGAACGGATGGACGAGTACGGGTATGGAGACAACCTCATGAATAGATGGACACTGCACGTCAGCAGGGGACTGTTCAAGCTGGTGGAGGCTCTGTAATCGTGTGGGGCGTGTGCCGTTGGAGTGGTATTGGACCCGAGGTATAGATACGACTCTGACAGGTGATACATCCTGAATTGCTACAGGCTGGCTCCAGGAACATTCTTCTGAGATTAACACTTCCGGTAGCCACCAGACTTCCCCGACAATGAATATTATGGAGCATATTTCAGATGCCTTGCAACGTGCCGTTCAGATGAGATCTCTTCCCCTTCGTACGGATTTATGGACAGCCCTGTAGGATTCATGATGTCATTTTCCCTCCAGCACTATTTCGGACATTAGGCGAGTCCATGCCACATCGTGATGCGGCACTTCTGCGCACCCGCCGGGGCCCTACACCATTTTAGGCAGGTGCACCAGTTCCTTTGGCTCTTCAGTGTATGTTACGTTTACTGTAGACTTGTAAAGAATGTGTTTCTCATGTAATTCTCGCATTTGGATGCAGTGTTACACTCGTGTCGGAAGTTAGTTATGAATTCTTTTAAGTATTGCCTCGTAAATCTTGATTAGAGTGTACAATTCACCACTCATGTTCTTCAACAGTATCTAAAGCAGTACTGTACATCTCACTTCTGTGATGACCCGACATAGCAAAATAAACAGAGGATTATCTCGTAAATTTTCAAAGAGCTGTAGCATTCGGCGCTCCATTTCCTCAACCGTATCATTAGGTGTGCTGCACACATCACTTTAGAGCTTATCCGAGACCGGAAGATCCCTATTATTCACTTCACTGATTTGAAGGACCAATTACAAGGCCTGCATGGTTCATCTATCTTGAACCTTATTGGCGCATTTGCTGTGATCGTAGGTCAACAGTAAAACGGGTTGGTGCCCTATAATGCGTCTATCACCTTAATCTACTATGGGCGTGGACGAAATTTAAGCTCAGTTAATTGGGGATTTAATCGAAAAGTTTTGATTTCAAATACAGCTCGATTTTTTACAGTCAAATCAGTGGTGGCTTCTAATCTATATCCTAAATTATCTTGCAAACATCTCATTTGTGGATAAATGTTAACTTCAAAGTTTTTGCTTCCGTCATCACGTACTTTCTACCTATGCCGAGTTCTGCGATTAATTACATATTCTTAATAGCCAATAGGGTTTCACAGGGATCGCTACAAACATCTATCATCAGATCAGTAACAAATAGTAGCTGTAGATAGCACATATTATCTCCCACACATATATTTTCAATTTAGTCCAAAACACCTCTCTCTAGTACCAGTTGTATGAAACTAAGCTCTTTGAGAATAATTACTGATACATCACGATCATTTCAATAATATCTGTATTTCATTAACACATGCTATGATCTTCGGAGATCAAACCCAATTAAGCAGCTAATGATAAATAAAGATAACATCCACACAATAATATATGTATGTAAGATAACAACGTTCAGCAACCCTGCAAATATACAGGTTTTAGAAGTGTTGAGCTAAGAAGAAACTTGTCTTTGGAGTGACTAGACGCCCTTATTGTGTTGAAAGAAGAAACGCAAGGAAGATAAGATCCGAAGCTACAACCAACACAATCACAAAGAGGTCGGCAGGGCAAATCTGTTTGCAGAAGAGGGAGAAAAGACACCGATCTAGGCTTTGTGAAAAAACCAGAGAAAAGAAGATTATCGTCGAATAAAAGGTCCAGGATATGGAAATGATTTGGCCATGTCCTTTTCAAAGAGGCAATTCAGGTCTTAGCATTAGGCGATTTAAAGATAAGATGTCTAGTGTCTTAACCAACAGACAGGCTCGTTAGTAGGAACCTATCTGGTATTCGTGGTATATGACACTGCAGAGCCATAGGAAATCAAAGTGCGGATTAAAAAAAAATGGTTCAAATGGCTCTGAGCACTATGGGACTCAACAGCTTAGGTCATAAGTCCCCTAGAACTTAGAACTACTTAAACCTAACTAACCTAAGGACATCACACACACCCATGCCCGAGGCAGGATTCGAACCTGCGACCGTAGCAGCCTCGCGGTTCCGGACTGCAGCGCCAGAACCGCAAGGCCACCGCGGCCGGCAAGTGCGAATTATCGGATTAGTATTTGGTCTCCACATCTCGTGGGTGTACCTATACCACTGTGGGAATATGTCTTACGTAATGGAGAACTTTATGCAGTATCAGTTTCCATACATTATAACTGAAGTCGTATTCGATACTACATACATCCTTTTCTCTCGTCTGTCGTCTTACCTCATCACTAAATATTTGTAACCGGAATGAATTTTAAAATGTAATACGCCACGCGCAGTTCCTTCCGTGTATTTCAAATGTTTTACAATTTTTATTGTTTTATTATTAAAGCTAGCTGAGTACCCAAGTTTGCCCAGGTATGTATTTATTCTAATTTTCTATTAGTCCATATCCTCTTCCCCCTATCTCTGTCCATCTCCTGTTTTACCCCTTTTACGTCCATCTCCTCCACCCTATCTTGCCTTTCACATCCTGCACCCTCCGCTCCGTTCCTCCTGTCCCCCTCTCTCTGTCCAACATCTCCTACCACATTTCTCTGTCAATC
The DNA here is from genome assembly GCF_023864275.1 of Schistocerca cancellata. Taxonomy (NCBI): domain Eukaryota; kingdom Metazoa; phylum Arthropoda; class Insecta; order Orthoptera; family Acrididae; genus Schistocerca; species Schistocerca cancellata. The sequence continues at coordinate 311,268,299 of NC_064628.1, read as the reverse complement.
TGCACCTCCCCCTCAGTCGACATGCTTCTTCCTCCTCTGTCCCTCTCATCCTCCGCCCACTAATTCCACCTCCTCCACCCCCCTCTCTTTATCCATCTCGTTATTCCGCTCTCTGTCCATTTTCTCCTCTCGTTCTCTCTTTCCATCTTCATCTCTCCCCTCTCCCTGTTGATGTCCTCCTCTTTCCTTTCTCTGTCAACTTCCTTCTCCCAGCCGGCCGCGGTGGCCGTGCGGTTCTAGGCGCTTCAGTCTGGAACCGCGAGACTGCTACGGTCGCAGGTTCGAATCCTGCCTCGGGCGTGGATGAGTGTGATGTCCTTAGGTTAGTTAGGTTTAAGTAGTTCTAAGTTCTAGGGGACTGATGACCTCAGATGTTATGTCCCAGAGTGCTCAGAGCCATTTTCCTTCTCCCATCCCCTATCAGGGTGCATCTCCCTTTCCCCTTACCGTCTGTACATCTCCTCCTCCTCCAACTTCAACTGTCCATTTCTCTACACATCATCATGCTCACACCAATAGGAGGCTGGTGGTTCTTACCTCCACAGATTCGTTTCCATATTGTAATTAATATATGTACCAAATTTGACTGAAATTTCTCCTGAGGTCTATTATGAGCTTCTTATGTTAGGATTTGTTGGCGCATTCACATGTCAAATAAGATTTACACACGTTTAACACATTTCACACATATTTGTACACAAATTTCACCTGTATCTCCATCGAATTTCGCATGGCAGTTTCATTTTCATGCAGCTCTATTTTAAGACGTCGTGTCTCTAGATTTATGTCCCGTAGAATGATATAATTCTGGCAGAACATCCAGTGGTATGTGTGGCTACAGCCTGCGAAACGTGATGTGAACAGAGTTAGCAGAAATAAGCAATAAAGTAAAACGTCACCCACAGTGTGGCAGCTTTCCACGTATCTCAGTGTTTGTGGTGTGATATCTTCTGAACTATAGTCGTACAATGATATATTTTTCTGTGTACATTAAGCGTCATATGTGGATAGTGTCTGCGAAATGTGTTGAGAACAGAGTAATTAATAAATAGCTAAAAAATTTAAGCGTCATGGATGATGCGGCAGTTTTTCATGCATCGAAATATTTGACGTCATATCTCCTCAACTACGTTTCATACAGTGATATAACTTTGTCGGTACATTCAGAGGTATACGTGAACATCGTCTGCAAAATTTGTCGTTAGTACAGTTAGTAATAAAGAAGTAGCAAATTAAACTGCATGCTTCATGCGGCAGATTTATTGCATAAACAGCGGAAATTAGTAGGTAATAACCTCTTTTTCCTTCTGTCGTATTGTTGTGATTGTCAGCGAAAAAAAGTTTAATAAAGGCTAAAAATAAGTTCTAAACTTCATTGCAGACGTCTGAGTGCTTTCATTCTCAAATATTAGACGACGTAATTACGGACGTTTGTGCGTCGTGGGTTAGAGTGGATTTTGACCTCCATCCCAATCTCTTCGATAGGTAAATTGTTCTTATCACCACAGAGATGATTTCCTGGCACTAAATGTGTACCAAGTTTGGTTGAAATCACTTCAGTTGTTTAGGAGGAGATGTGAAAAATGTATACATATACATACATACGTATATAAGTACATTCATTTTATAGTACACTCCTGGAAATGGAAAAAAGAACACATTGACACCGGTGTGTCAGACCTTCCATACTTGCTCCGGACACTGCGAGAGGGCTGTACAAGCAATGATCACACGCACGGCACAGCGGACACACCAGGAACCACGGTGTTGGCCGTCGAATGGCGCTAGCTGCGCAGCATTTGTGCACCGCCGCCGTCAGTGTCAGCCAGTTTGCCGTGGCATACGGAGCTCCATCGCAGTCTTTAACACTGGTAGCATGCCGCGACAGCGTGGACGTAAACCGTATGTGCAGTTGGACTTTGAGCGAGGGCGTATAGTGGGCATGCGGGAGGCCGGGTGGACGTACCGCCGAGTTGCTCAACACGTGGGGCGTGAGGACTCCACAGCACATCGATGTTGTCGCCAGTGGTCGGCGGAAGGTGCACGTGCCCGTCGACCTGGGACCGGACCGCAGCGACGCACGGATGCACGTCAAGACCGTAGGATCCTACGCAGTGCCGTAGGGGACCGCACCGCCACTTCCCAGCAAATTAGGGACACTGTTGCTCCTGGGGTATCGGCGAGGACCATTCGCAACCGTCTCCATGAAGCTGGGCTACGGACCCGCACACCGTTAGGCCGTCGTCCGCTCACGCCCCTACATCGTGCAGCCCGCCTCCAGTGATGTCGCGACAGGCGTGAATGGAGGGACGAATGGAGACGTGTCGTCTTCAGCGATGAGAGTCGCTTCTGCCATGGTGCCATTGATGGTCGTATGCGTGTTTGGCGCCGTGCAGGTGAGCGCCACAATCAGGACTGCATACGACCGAGGCACAAAGGCCAACACCCGGCATCATGGTGTGCGGAGCGATCTCCTACACTGGCCGTACACCACTGGTGATCGTCGAGGGGACACTGAATAGTGCACGGTACATCCAAACCGTCATCGAACCCATCGTTCTACCATTCCTAGACCGGCAAGGGAACTTGCTCTTCCAGCAGGACAATGCACGTCCGCATGTATCCCGTGCCACCCAACGTGCTCTAGAAGGTGTAAGTCAACTACCCTGGCCAGCAAGATCTCCGGATCTGTCCCCCATTGAGCATGTTTGGGACTGGATGAAGCGTCGTCTCACGCGGTCTGAACGTCCAACACGAACGCTGGTCCAACTGAGGCGCCATGTGGAAATGGCATGGCAAGCCGTTCCACAGAACTACATCCAGCATCTCTACGATCGTCTCCATAGGAGAATAGCAGCCTGCATTGCTGCTAAAGGTGGATATACACTGTACTAGTGCCGACATTGTGCATGCTCTGTTGCCTGTGTCTATGTGCCTGTGGTTCTGTCAGTGTGATCATGCGATGTATCTGACCCCAGGAATGTGTCAATAAAGTTTCCTCTTCCTGGGACAATGAATTCACGGTGTTCTTATTTCAATTTCCAGGAGTGTATATGTGTATTTCACGTTAAACTGTGATTTTCTGTTGTATAGTTCATTATTTCTTCCCCTCTGGCCTGCTGATTTTTGGATCACGCCATACACTCATGTGCATATATTTTCTCAGGCTAGTTTGTACATAAAGCATTTCAACAACGAAGACACAGCCTGTTGATCATCGGAGGACAGAAAACATATGTATCGCACGAAATCAGTCTGAATAATCATGCAGCCAGACGCTTGACTGACAACAAGGGCTCCTATGGTAGCGAGATCTGAGCATTCTCCCTTACGTTGTCAGAGATGCTTGTATGCAAATGACAAGACCGAACCTTATCTTCATTCTTGTCGCATGGAATCTTCATAATTTTCCGTGTTTGAATTCTGACAATAAAATTTAGCAACATCTAACAGGATATATCGTACGCTTAACAAAGTGGAAACGACAGTTGTCCACACTTAAGTCTTCTCTTTTTCCTGGCGTTTGTCGCTTACCTTGACGGTTCGGCATGTCAATCTGGATTTGGGAATGTTAGTGGTAGAGGCTGGCCGCATTCCCTTCGTGTTACCACGAGAACACACTCTCCGCTCTCCCCCAGGTGACGGAATTGTATACCTCATCTGTCTGCGTGTAATGTTATCCCACGTGGAAGTGTGTGAGCGTTTTACGAAGTGATTGCGAATAGTGTAACAGGTGGGACGTTGGTACTAACCCGATATCCTCGAATTCGTTTGCGGGAAACCGATCGGAAACCACATTCAGGCTGCGTCGTTAATGCGCAGAGCGACTTCGATCCGGGCCCTTGTACCCGGGCCCCTCCCCCCCCCCCCCCCCCCCGCCTTCCTTCCCACCACACAAAGCACACACTCACATACACGCACATTCGGGAAGCGGCGTGGTAGCGCGCACGGCTGTTTGTGTAGTTAATTCGTATCTAATGTATATACACAAATGGTGATCTGTTAATTGCTTTAGTGAAAGTTTGAATAATGTCAATAGAAATTGAAAAAGCTCTCCTGTCACGACTTTGCAGTTCCTAAGACTGCACTAAGCAAACCTTTCCTTCCTATAAGAATCCCAACATATGATTACATATTCAACTCAAAGAACATGGCACTTTGGCTGAAATGGTGAACCGTTCTGTTATCGGATGGATTATTATCGTCTTTTGACGATCGTAAGAAAGTACAGAATAGTTTTACAATTTTTTCACGTCGTTTAACGATTGGTAACTCCCTTTAAACGTGAATAAACACAAGAAGATTCCAACAACAAAGACATATGAGACAAACTGTCTGTTGGATTCTGTCTCGGGTTCTTCGGTCGACGTTCATCTAATGATTTTTCTGACGTTTCGCCAGCACGAGTGGTTAGCATTGTCAAAGCTTCACCCTCCATTTCCGGTGGTGAACTGGAGCCGAGCTCTCGGCCGCAGACAATATGTACCTGGCGCGCCAATGTCCGAGGGCTTCTCCGCGGTCATTTCGGGTGCGGTTCTCCTCTTGCTACCTGCGACGGTCGTTCGCTGCAGTACGGGAAGCCAGGATCCGTTTACCTTAAGGCTTTCCTCTTTCTTGTTCAAACTGTTCGCGTGTTTTTGTATTTTTACAGCTTCTCTGAACATGCGTGTGTGATAGTGCATCTCTACAGCCAGAACTTCCGTATCAGCGAATTTTATTACGTGGTCGGTCTCATTCAGTGCGTGCTCTGCCACTGCCGATTTCTCCACCTGCCCCAACCTGCAATGTCGCTTATGCTCTTTGATCCTGGTGTTAATGGATTGTCCAGTCATTCCGACATAAACTTTTCCGCATGTGCGTGGTATACGGTATATTCCCAACATTGCAAGTGGGTCTCTTTTCTCCTTCGCCGATCTAAGACACTCTTTGATCTTCCTTGTCGGTTTGAAAATCGTCTATACGCCATGTCTGCGCAATATACGGCCGATTCTGTCCGTCACTCTGGGAATGTATGGCAGATAGGCCGTACCCGACATTTCTTTTTCTGGTTCCTTACTTCGCCGAGTGTTTGGCTCTGTTACACTTCTAATATAATTTGTGGAGTACCCATTGTTCCTCAGGACAGTTTACAGGTGTTGCATTTCTCGTTTGAGGTGTTGCGGCTCACATATTCGTCCTGCTCTCGTTACGAGCGTACTGATCATGCCTCTTTTCTGGCTCGGGTGGTGGTTTGACAGTTTGTGCAGGTATCGGTACGTGTGTGTCGGTTTTCGATACACGCTGTGTCCCAGGTTTTCGCCGTCGCTTGTGACCAGCACATCTAGAAATGGCAGTTTCTTGCCCTTTTCTACTTCCATGGTAAATGTTATGTTGGCATGGAGGCTGTTCAGATGTCTTAGGAAGTCACTGAGCTGTTCTTCACCATGGCTCCACACCACGAAAGTATCATCGACGTACCTGTACCACACCTTAGGTTTGCAAGTCGCCGAGTCCAGTGCCTGTGCTTCGAATTGTTCCACGAAGAAGTTGGCCACCACTGGACTGAGAGGACTACCCATGGCGACCCTTCCAGCTGTTCGTAGAAATCGCCATTCCACGTGAAATAGCTCGTGGTGAGACATGCATGGAAGAGCTTTGTGATGTCTTGCGGGAAAATGGAACCGATGTGCTCCAGAGCGTCACTGAGTGGCACTTTCGTAAATAACGAAACAACACCAAAGCTGACCAGGATGTCGTTTGGTGCTAGTTTCAGTTTCTTCAGCTTCTCAGTGAAATGTCCTGAGTCCTTAATGTTTGTGTCGGTCTTCCCCACGTGTGGCTGGAGCAGAGAGGCCAAGTGTTTTGCCAGTTTATATGTCGGTGAGCCAGCAGCGCTAACGATCGGTCTCAGTGGAACGTTGTTCTTATGGATCTTGGGTAATCCATACAGCCTAGGTGGTAGGGCTTCTCTGTTGCGCAGGTTTCTCTGTATGTCCGCCGGCAGAGAAGACGCCTTGATTAATCGATTCGTATTCCGAGTGATACGCTGCGTAGGATCTGCGCTTAATTTTCGGTACGTCGTCGGATCTAATAGGTCTCGGATCTTTTGCTCATAATCTTCGGTCTTCATTACGACGGTCACGTTCCCCTTATTGGCAGGCAGTACAAATATACTGTCGGCGTTGAGATTCTTAATGGCTTGTACCTCTTCTTTCTTCAGGTTGCAAGCTGGTGGTTTTTCTCGGCGCAGTATCCTGGCTGTTTCAGTGCATATTTCCCCTGCCCTTTCACAAGGAAGGGTCCGAATGGCTGCTTCGGTGTTGGCAATGATGTCCTCCATAGGTATAGTTCTCGGGATGATAGCGAAATTCCCTCCTTCTTGAAGAACAGACACTTCCTCTTCGGTCAATTGTCGTTCAGTGAGGTTGACCATTGTGTGTGACATGTCGGGAATCGCCTTGTCGGTCTGCTTCCGGCATCTTTCAAACTTTTTCGTCTGTCGCTCGGTGCAGCGCTCGAGTTCGTTCTACATGCTCCTGTGAGTGATGCTGTCGATCTTGTCCCAGTCGTCTCGATGCATTCTGCTACTTAGTTGATAGAAAATATCCAGAAGTTCCTGATCCGTTCTTGCCAGGTCTCTCCGTGTTGTATGTAAAAATCATTAGATGAACGTCGCCGAAGAACCCGAGACAGAAGTCAATAGGCAGTTTGTCAACAAGTGGCCACGAAAGCCTTAACAGTTTTGTATATATAAGACAGTAGTACCAGATTACAAGATTACTGGTGCACATATTGAGCACGTATAAATATTTAGGGGTACTAAGTAGCTGTAGGAAATGGCAAGAACAGGCAAATCATTAATACGTAAGACTTCAATTTTTTGATAAGGTTCTGGATGAGTGCATAGTGACCATAAAGGAAATCGCATACAAGACGCTAATGTTACCAATTCTAGACTAGTCTTCGAGGGGGCGCAGCCCTTATCAAGTGCACATGATAACAGACGTCGAATGAATTCAGAGATGCGTAACAGATCGAATTAGGATAGGGAAGGGCAACGGAGATTCTCCAATGTGTATCCTTGGAAGAAAAGCTATATCTCTCACGGAATCCTCTTGTGAAAGTCTATAGAACGTATATTCGAAAAACACTGTGGTTTCATTCTGTTACCACATTGTACATTGGGCAAGGTGATCCTGAGAATAATATAAAGGGTAATAGAGAATGTGCACAGACATATATAGAACCATTTTCACCTCGCTCAATACACAAGTGGAATAGAACGGCATATCGACAATACTGGTACGGAGTACCATTCGTGGAGAAATATAAAGTGTCTTAGTAGTATATTTGTAGGTGTACGGATTTAGTCGCCAACAGCAGTTATTTTACTTCATTTTTAAAGTTTACAGGTTTTCAGTCCTGAAAGGTTTAAAAAAGTAATGTAAACTAAGAAAAGTACTCGAGAAAAGTTACAACCTTTCTTCCTTTTTGAACTTCATCGCAGTTTAGCAAGTTAATGCATTCTCTATTACGAAGGAGAAATAACTGAAGTTTTTGTAGCTTTATACTGTAATAGAAATACTTTCTTTTCTGTGGACATTTTAATTCACTGTCGGCACCTGCCTTCGGATAGGCGGAAACTAATTACAGCAGTGAGTTGTGCTAGTTTTTGTGTTTCTATTTTCATTATTTATTCTTTACCGATAAATTCAAGTAAATGTTTATAGTTTTTCCGGCACTACATTTGGGTCAGCTTCTCACGAGTCTTGGGAAGTTATAGTTAGGATGACCGTAGTCTACGAAGAACAATGACATTGGTTAAATGTAAGCGTATGCTTCCGCGGCCGTTGTCATCTTCAATAAAATTCTTCAGGGTGTCAGACCGCATCGTCATAATTTAAAATGCGCCAACGTTTCGGCCAGCGTTGCAGCTAGCCTTCATCAGGGCCTTACGTTTAACGTTTCGGCCAGCGTTGCAGCTAGCCTTCATCAGGGCCTTACGTTTAACGTAAGGCCCTGATGAAGGCTAGCTGCAACGCTGGCCGAAACGTTGGCGCATTTTAAATTATGACGATGCGGTCTGACACCCTGAAGAATTTTATTGAAAATGACATTGGTTCAAATACAGATTCGGCACGCAGTTCATGATAGAATGCTAACCGCCACGGAAGAAAATGTGATTCGCAACTGGAAGAAACAACTGCATACGACAGCTAAATACGATGTGTGGTGTTATTATATGCTATTTTCCAAGTCAGAAAAGTGAACTCTTGCATTGTAGCCACCTTGTATGAAAATAGGAACACTTGACGTCATATGCTCGTACTTATGTCTCAACGTTTTTTGTTCTTTTAACATATTCTTTAGTAATTCTTTATCTCTCTGCCTTTTTCTATCTTCTGTTCATGCTCTTTCTGAGATGTGGATATTAGTTCTAGATGAGTTGCTATCTGTTGTTTCTGACTTTTTAATATTGTTTCTTTACAGTTTTCTTAGTTCTGCGGGCCACGGAATCACTGACGTCCAGAAACAAAGGCATTTTTTTATGTTAGTCCGTCCTGTTTGAATCGGTACAGTTACCCAAAAAGGATAACTTTTTCTTCAGAGTTAGCTTCGATATTCATCTACATTTTAGTCACTTATTCATTATTTCTCATTTTACCACTCTCGATTGCTTAAGCTGCATCCTTTACTGTTCTAATGATTCAAATTTCAAGTACTTTTAATTGATTCAGCTGGTAGTTCAGTATTACAATTTCGATGGATATCTTTGCTTTACTTCTATAGTACAGTGTTTTACTCGCAAATTTTTATGCATTTAATGCTTTTCGGTCTGAGATTGTGGAGCAACCCAACATTTGCGGTAAAGTATAAAAAGTTAACCTGATTTTTTTTTTCTCTTTTATGTTTTGATGTTTTCTTTTGTTTAGGTGGTGAGGACCAAATCTTGAGAACAATGAAAGATGAAACTAAAGAGAACTTTTACGTCTTTACTACAGATTCTTCCTTTGACTGTATTTAATTCATTTGTGCTGCATACATTATGTAGTATACCTAAACTCTTGAACTGTCAACTATACACCGTTGCTGCCAACATATTTCGTGTGCTATGACGTACTTTAAGAAATTAACTGTAGTGTAATATATGTATTATCAACTACACTCCTGGAAATTGAAATAAGAACACCGTGAATTCATTGTCCCAGGAAGGGGAAACTTTATTGACACATTCCTGGGGTCAGATACATCACATGATCACACTGACAGAACCACAGGCACATAGACACAGGCAACAGAGCATGCACAATGTCGGCACTAGTACAGTGTATATCCACCTTTCGCAGCAATGCAGGCTGCTATTCTCCCATGGAGACGATCGTAGAGATGCTGGATGTAGTCCTGTGGAACGGCTTGCCATGCCATTTCCACCTGGCGCCTCAGTCGGACCAGCGTTCGTGCTGGACGTGCAGACCGCGTGAGACGACGCTTCATCCAGTCCCAAACATGCTCAATGGGGGACAGATCCGGAGATCTTGCTGGCCAGGGTAGTTGACTTACACCTTCTAGAGCACGTTGGGTGGCACGGGATACATGCTGACGTGCATTGTCCTGTTGGAACAGCAAGTTCCCTTGCCGGTCTAGGAATGGTAGAACGATGGGTTCGATGACGGTTTGGATGTACCGTGCACTATTCAGTGTCCCCTCGACGATCACAAGTGGTGTACGGCCAGTGTAGGAGATAGCTCCCCACACCATGATACCGGGTGTTGGCCCTGTGTGCCTCGGTCGTATGCAGTCCTGATTGTGGCGCTCACCTGCACGGCGCCAAACACGCATACGACCATCACTGGCACCAAGGCAGAAGCGACTCTCATCGCTGAAGACGACACGTCTCCATTCGTCCCTCCATTCACGCCTGTCGCGACACCACTGGAGGCGGGCTGCACGATGTTGGGGCGTTAGCGGAAGACGGCCTAACGGTGTGCGGGACCGTAGCCCAGCTTCATGGAGACGGTTGCGAATGGTCCTCGCCGATACCCCAGGAGCAACAGTGTCCCTAATTTGCTGGGAAGTGGCGGTGCGGTCCCCTACGGCACTGCGTAGGATCCTACGGTCTTGGCGTGCATCCGTGCGTCGCTGCGGTCCGGTCCCAGGTCGACGGGCACGTGCACCTTCCGCCGACCACTGGCGACAACATCGATGTACTGTGGAGACCTCACGCCCCACGTGTTGAGCAATTCGGCGGTACGTCCACCCGGCCTCCCGCATGCCCACTATACGCCCTCGCTCAAAGTCCGTCAACTGCACATACGGTTCACGTCCACGCTGTCGCGGCATGCTACCAGTGTTAAAGACTGCGATGGAGCTCCGTATGCCACGGCAAACTGGCTGACACTGACGGCGGCGGTGCACAAATGCTGCGCAGCTAGCGCCATTCGACGGCCAACACCGTGGTTCCTGGTGTGTCCGCTGTGCCGTGCGTGTGATCATTGCTTGTACAGCCCTCTCGCAGTGTCCGGAGCAAGTATGGTGGGTCTGACACACCGGTGTCAATGTGTTCTTTTTTCCATTTCCAGGAGTGTAGTATGGCTCCAACTGACAGAAGGTAGCGAAAGGTGCATATGACCAAACAATGGAAACACCTATTGTGGCGGAAAATAAATGTTTGCCTCTGGCTTCACTTACAAAATAGTCTTACTTTTTTATCTAATGTGATATAATTGCACAGTGTAAACCTTCTCTGGCAGCTAACTCCAGCAAAGCAGTGAATAAATTAGTTACGTTGTGTATGTCATGGTGCTGATTAATGTATTCATGTGGCAAACACACTCTGAACCACAAGTGGACGTGTTACCTTAGGAATCTGTTCAGTTGATATGACTATTAATTACCAGGTACTGGTTGTACAAGGAGTACCCAGGAGCAGTACAAACAATAACACCGTCGTAAAAAGTAACGTCATCCTCTTGCGAAGATGAGATGATTTACGGCACTGGGAGTAGAATACCAGCATCAAGGCACACTCTACTTGTGGACTCTAAAGAATCATTGAGAATGAAATTCATCAGAACCCGCATAATTCGTTTTATATGGGACATTATCGTCATGGCCGTCACCTACGTATAAATAGACTGCGAAAGATAAAGCAACTTTTGAAGCGAGGAATAGGTCATTCCAAAACAGATACTGATATGCGACTGGGTAGGGTACTGAAGTTCTCTTCAAATTAGACATATATCCCATATAACTCTCGTCCAGTTTTGTTAAAAAATAGTTCACATGCGATGATTGTCCTACCTCCCTCCTACCCCCCCCCCCCCCCCCCATCCCCCTCCGCCGCACCCGTTCTCCTTTGTGCTGCGCTTCCCAGTTGCTCTGGAAAGCATGTAGAAGGAGAAGTGAAACTTCTGTACTCGCTTCACTGAATACCAACGACGTAAAAGCGTTATTATTTGCGAACGGCCACACTCAAAGACAACTCCACTGCTGCATCAAGCGAGCTCTCTATGGAAAAATGTTGCACGATGAAACCCTTGACTCAAAGATATCAGACTGATACTCCATTATTTTAGTTTGCGTAGATGATATTGATGAAATTTTGATCCGTATGGGAGTTCATTTTCCGTATTTTCAGCAAAGAATACTCCCGTTCCTACAAATAAAGAAGGGTGCAAGTACATGGGCATTGGATGAATTGTTGGGTTTATCGTCTGGAGATCACATCACAGTATGCCCGGAGCATGTGCACAAGCGGCAAATCACCATCCTTCGGACTTCGAGAAAAGTCGGACCATCGAAATATTTAGCATGGGAGCGTTGAATAGACGGATCGCTTAAACAGCTCGCTGTACGCGAAGGAAGAGTGATGGCGAGATTGATGCAGAAACAGATTATTGGAAGATGGATTGAGTTCTTGAGTTTCCATAAGCCGTTTTCCTGGCATTTTTACCAAACATTTAATGGTATAATAATGTAACAGTCGGAGTAAACTGGGGCACTGAGTGGCAACGATGATTTGCGCTTCTGTCTGTGGCCGCCAGATCGACTCCAGCGTTTCTGTAGACGACCTTGTCACAAGAAGCAGTGATTCTCGTGTCTCATACCTCACCAGACCCTTGAATCATGGTGTGGAGAGCTACTAGATGTGACAACAGCATTGATTTGGCGATTGTTGAAGGCAGGTAAATGGTCACCAATATGTGATAACCATGGTAAAGCCTGTTATCATAGCCGGCCGTGATGGCCAAGCGGTTAAAGGCGCTACAGTCTGCAACCGCGCGGCCGCTACGGTAGCAGGTTCGAATCCTGCCTCGGGCATGGATGTGTGTTATGTCTTTAGGTTAGTTAGGTTTAAGTAGTTCTAAGTTCTAGGGGACTGAATACCTTAGAAGTTAAGTCCCATAGTGCTCAGAGCCATTTGAACCATTTTGAACCTGTTATCATAATCTTCGTGACTTAGGTACTAAATACTCTGTTCAAGAAATATAACACAAAACCCTACGCTGCAGTTCACAGCACAAAAGCCGTGAAGGGATGCCCGGTTTAAACATGGAGTAATATAAAACGTAATAATTTTCGAGATAATTGATATAGTTATTGATGATATCTGTCTTCAAATATGGTAACTCAAAATGTTTTGATACACCCAACACACCTAGATATGCGCACCATTAGTGGCGCGACAGATATCTGATCTGTATTGCACTTCTCTCCAACATTTATGCAGCATTACAGGCGTAACATTTGCTACAGCTGCACGAATGCAATGGCGCAGTTCTGGTAGATCATGTACCGGTATCTGTTACACCTTATTTGTATAAGTCCCCACATTTAAAAAATCAACTAGCGTAACGTCTGGGCTTCTAGAGGACCAAGCAGTCGATGGACTACCTCTCCCAGTCCAGCGATCTGGGAACTTATGATCCAAAACATTCCTCACAACGTTCGCAAAAGGCATTGTGTGGCGTGCATTGTTCAAAGACAACGTCAAGAGGTAGTTGTGGCGCAGCAAACATCTCCAACATGTCTATGTACGTTGTCGTATTAACTAAATGCTCCGCAAACACGAATGGGCGTATAACCCTACTCTTCAACAATCCACGCCACACATTCACTTCCGGAGATCCACATTCGCTCTGGAACACTACGTGTAGGGATTCAGTGCCCCGTATGAGCCAATTGTGTGCGTTTACCGTACCGGAAGCGTGGAATGTCGCCTCGTCCGGGAACATACGAATTCTAGGAATGGGAAATTTTCATCCATTTTTGCCACAACTGTCTCCGCGAATCCCTTCCATCGCGGCCTGTACTCAGGCTTCATTTTATAACGAAACTGCAATTTTGCGCCTTTTTAAGAACGAAATCGTGTACTGTCGGAGGTAACTATAACAGCCTACTTGCTTGTCGGATTAACTTACGAGGGATCCGCTGGAAGGACGTACGGATTAATTCAATACAACCTCTGGAATTGCTCGCTTTGCGTGGTGACGCAGTATTGAAAGTAAGCTTCTAGTTTCCCGAGGCCACTTGTCCCTTTTCTTGATTGTTACGTTCGTGAGAACGTCATGAGTTGGTTGCAATCCATACTCAGGCAGGAAACACTGTTGCATCAGAGTACCAGACTTATGCTTCGTGAGGGAAAGCTCACGGAACACCTTCTGCTGAGGACACCACACGCCTACAAACTCGCGTTTACATGAGCATAGCACTTACAAGCATATGCAAGTGCTATCAAATGCTGCACGCAAACTCCATACTTATAGAAGCAAACCTACAAAAATATCTCAATCACATCTCAAGTATTGTCATACTATATTATTTTATGTATAACCTGTCAGAGACAGCCAAGGACTTGGAAGAGCAGTTGAACGGAATGGACAGTGTCTTGAAAGGAGGATATAAGATGAACATCAACAAAAGCAAAACGAGGATAATGGAATGTAGTCGAATTAATTTGGGTGATGCTGAGGGAATTAGATTAAAAAATGAGACACTTAAAGTAGTAAAGGAGTTTTGCTATTTGGGGAGCAAAATAACGGATCATGGTCGAAGTAGAGAAGATATAAAATGTAGACTGGCAATGGCAAGGAAAGCGTTTCTGAAGAAGAGAAATTTGTTAACATCGAGTATAGATTTAAGTGTCAGGAAGTCGTTTCTGAAAGTATTTGTATGGAGTGTAGACATGTATGGAAGTGAAACATGGACGATAAATAGTTAGGACAAGAAGAGAATAGAAGCTTTCGAAATGTGGTGCTACAGAAGAATGCTGAAAATTAGATGGGTAGATCAGATAAATAATGAGGAGGTATTGAATAGAATTGGGGAGAAGAGGAATTTGTGGTACAAGTTGGCTAGAAGAAGGGTAGGACATGTTGTGAGGCATCAAGGGATCTCAAATTTAGCATTATAGTGCACCGTGGAGGGTAAAAATCGTAGAGGGAGACCAAGAGATGAATACACTAAGCAGATTCAGAAGGATGTAGGCTGCAGTAGGTACTGGGAGATGAAGCAGCTTGCACAGGATAGAGTAGCATGGAGAGCTGCATCAAACCAGTCTCAAGACTGAAGACCACAACAACAACAACATGTATAACCTGGACACAATCTGTCAGCCTCAGGTCAATAATGTTCATGGCAAATGATTCTTTCAAGTAAGATTCGGGGGCTGTGTGCTTCTGTGAACATGAGACTGTACTCGGGCATTCGAGGTCAGGCCAGATACCGATGTTGGTGACGGATATCAGTTGAAAATGGCATGAAGGGTTAGTTATTAATAGCGGCTACTTTTTGACTATTAGGACAACATTTTAAAAAAATATCTCGAAGCACTATGGGGCTTAACATCTGAGGTTATCAGTCGCCTAGACTTAGAACTACTTAAAGCTACCTAACCAGAGGACATCACACACATACATGCCCGAGGCAGGATTCGAACCTGAGCCCGTAGCAGCAGCTCGGTTCCGGACTGAAGCGCCTAGAACCACTCGGCCACAGTGGCCGGTTACAAAATTTTATAAGACGCAGACTGTTGCTTTGTGGTGCGTTACTGTTCATTTCGATCGGTGTAGCTTTGTAAATGCTTACATTTTGTAATGCTGGTATAAATGGTTAACAAGTTGGATACACTATACAACATTTGCTAGACACAGATACTAGACCACAGTTGAATGGATGTAGCAGAAAAATTAGTGTAGCAACAGGTAAGAACTAGTAGCTAGTAGAAGATCCAGTCTTATTCTTGCAGTCGTTTCCCTCTGTAAGAAACAATTTAATGAGTATCTATAATATTTAAGAAAAGAAGTCATTTTGTAACTCTAATTATTAAGTCCCACTGGTAACTCACATTGTGTATCGACGCCAGTGATTTCTAGTACTTCACTAACGCTTCATAGAGAATTGTATGGTTCTCCTAAATAAGAGGCTACTATGAAGACTTACTGAGCTGGGATGTAGGCACACGGACACACAGCAGGTCACGTTAGCTGGACAAGGGAGGCTGCCCCTATTACAATCCCAGGATGCCAGTTTTGCTCAGTGCCGTTTGGTTAGGCTGACCTTTGCTTTGAAGAGCTCCCTTGTGTGCTGCTCACCAGAAGTAACAATACAGGTACAGTCTCCAGTAGTGCAGGGCTACAAGTAGAGTCTGTTTTAACGACCTGAATGTGGAAGGAGGGGCTGTGTCGTTTTTTGCGAGGCCTAGAAGAATGCTTTTGTGAACTGGATGTAGAAAGTCCTTCTTTGAAACACACTAACAGCAGTAGATCAAATCGGAAAGTGAAGAGAGAACTTAGTTGTGAGCACACCTTTGTAGGTGTGCGATATTGCAGAGTTCAGGCGCAGCAAATATCAAATGTATAACAGAATCTAAGAATAGCCACGACTGGCTAACATGAATAATTTCGAAGAAAAAGAAAACCCCAACAGTGCTGCAGAGGTGTAACCCTATTGGCCGTAGACAGAGACTGAACGAGAGCAGTGCGAATTTTTTCTGTGCCACGTATTACGGAGCGTGCTACTGGTCGATCGCAGAAACAAGAGTCAGGAAAGCTAATAAGTTTCTTTTAAGGCACCTTTCTACTGGGTGGCGTTTTTAATATCCATGGTTCATCCATCCGAAACGACGTGTCAAAGAAACACGCGAAAAGCAGAGTTTTCAGTTTATGAAGCAATCAGTAGAAAATCACTTCTCTGCCAGGGTCCGTCTGCACCAGACTTCTTCTCCGAACCTCATCAGCCCAGTGTCTCTGCAGCCTCCTCAAGCCGATAGGGAGAACACTTATAAAATTTTCCAGCTGAATTGAACTTATCCACAGACACAAGTAGGTGGTACGAAAATGGATGCCATTTCAGCTTGCACCTTCAGATTAACATGGTGAGACCTAGTCGCGGCAGTGAAAAGGTTCAAACGGCTCTGAGCACTATGGGACTTAACATCTGAGGTCATCAGTCCCCTAGAACTTAGAACTACTGAAACCTAACTAACCTAAGAACAACACACACAACCATGCCCGAGGCAGAATTCGAACCTGCGACCGTAGTAGTCGGGCGGTTCCGGACTGAAGCGCCTAGAACCGCTCGGCCACCGCGGCCGGCTCGCGACAGTGAGACGTGGTTTCCCGAGAGCAAACTGAATTTTCCAAATTATGCAATAAATTGCAAAAAACCGTGAAAGTTGCAATATTAATTTTGCTTAGTGATGACTAAGCTCATTATCAAATTATCCACTAAGCTACGCAATACCAATTATTACGACAGCCATATGCTTGTTCGTTTTGGTTAAACACTCGTAAAGTAGTGCAGGACTCGACGTCACACACCTAACAATTAGCTGAATGAGGTTCACTCCTGCACTACTTTACGTGTGTTTAACTAAAACCGACAAGCATATAACTGTCGTAATGGATGGTATTGCATAGCGCTGTGGATAATTTGATACCGAGGTTAGGGCTCGAAATCAATTAGCAATAAAGGAAGTCAGTAGTGCAAGATCGACGGTTTTTTGTAAATTTATTTATTGCATAATTTGTTAAACCATACAGCTGTTGACGTCTTGCCTTCCAGAACCCTGGAAATTGATAAATCAATTTTCACTTAGTTTCAGTCACTTCAAACTTCACTTTGAAGATTTGGCCACAGATTTTATGATCATTATGATGTCATTTCGGTCTACATCTGCGTTTTAAAACAACTATTTCGACAATTATGGTAGGACTTAATGAGTATAATTGTTTTGTACTGATACGCATTTATCAGTATGAGATCTGATATGCCTCAAGCAGACTTGCTGAAATATTAGTCTAACTTTCTTAATGTGTGTCATTTGATTTATCATCCACTATTAATGTAAGAAATTGAATTAACTGTGAAGCTAATTTGATTTTGTAGATAACAACTTCCTTATTCTTTGGCTGTGGACAACAACGATGAATTATGACAGATCGACAAGGTCAGTTTGAATACCTGTAGTCAAAACACTACGTGTGCACTTACAGTATGTAACGCTTGACCACGCTGTTCACAACCGTAGGTAACCGAAGAGCAAAATATAGGCCTAACAGGTGGCTTTCTATTTTTTGATCTCTAAGATTTCTTTCTTTCTTCGCGCGATAAAAACAGCAATTTAAGTACTACTCAAACTAATACACGAAATGGATAACGTACACGAAACAATCACTTTCCAATTATTCTTCAGAAATTTATAAAAGTCATTTTATTTTTCATTTGACTCAGGGATAATTTCACTCAGTAGGAATACTTAGGTATAAACAATAAAGAAAGTTTACTTGCCTCCAGATCGCTCCAATACGTTTTTCAGTACGCAAATTGTAATGTACTACTTTGATGCTGTCGGATTGTTCTAGTTTTACAGTAATACTAACTAAGGTATGGCCACTATTTGCTTTGAGACAAAGGAATTCCATGGGAGGGGCGGGGGCAGTGTAATAATTCTGCTACTGAACTTCGTTTGCAACCGCTCAGTGGTGTAAATGAAGTTTGCTGTAGCACTGTTCCAACAGTTAGCAGGAACTGGCGATGCCGCTTGTGACCGCTTAGCGAAGTAATCAGAACTTGTGGCTCCCAGAATTAGCGTTAACGTCCAGCGTTTGGCTTCCACCGGCCGTCAGTCGATTTGGTCGTGCTGGTGGATGCCTTTGGTGGGTTGTATTTCTATGCGGCACTTTGTTTACATGTGCAGTGTACGGGGGGTAGCAGAACTTCGTATTTGGAAAAAAGGAAATCTTCCTTTTGTTGATTAGAATATGCAGTCTATTTAAGTCTCTAATAAATAATTTTAGTAATATATTTGCCTTCAAATTTAGATGTCAGAGAGGATACTGTTCTTTTATTACATACTCGTCCGCCCCCGGTAGCTGAGTGGTCAGCGTGACAGACTATCAATCCTAAGGGCCCGGATTCGATTCCCGGCCGTGTCGAAGGGACTGGATGTTGTGTTGTCCTAATCATTATCATTTCATCCCCATCGACGCTCAGGTCGCCGAAGTGGCGTCAACTAGAAAGACCTGCACCAGGCGAACGGTCTACCCGACGGGAGGCCCTAGCCACACATTTGTTTTTTATATTATATACTTGTGACTCACATGTTTCTTATGGTTTTACAACGTAAGATTCTAATATAATCAATACTTCCAACCCAATCTTTACCTTGCACTATCTCAATCCTACTCAAAGCTAGAAGGTACACTTGCCATTTTTCTGGTTCAAATGGCTCTGAGCACTATGGGACTTAACTTCTGAGGTTATCAGTCCCCTAGACTCAGAACTACTTAAACCCAACTAACCTAACGATATCACACACATCCATGCCCGAGGAAGGATTCGAACCTGCGACCGGAGCGGTCACGCGGTTCCAAACTGAAGCGCTTAGAACCGCACGGCCACACCGACCGGCCAATTTTTCTGGTTTACGAGCATGACATAGTTTGGACTTTGATGTACCCAGAAGTACAGAATTCCAAAATTTTTTTTTCAGTTTGTCTTTTTGGATTTATGTCGTTAATAAATTGCAATGTAGCTGCACTCGCGAAGTGATAAAGCATTTTAACATTATATGTTTCTGTTTCCCATTTTTCTAATGTTTCTGTTCCACATGTCATCTGGGAAACAACTGATTGAACTGTAGGCACTGTACATTTCAGAAGAATTTTACATACACTCGCAGCATGTCAGTATTTAAAGCAGTTACCAGTTTCGGACATACGTGGTCACCTTCAGATATGCGAGATTAAGATACAATACAACTAACTAATAGTTTTTAGCAATTAATCAAATATCTTTGATATGCTAAATGATGAAGCGGTTTGTTAAGCTAACAAATGACAGTTCAGGTTCTAACTTATTGTATCATGCCCCTGATGCTGATAGTGAAGTGGTGAAACTAATCACTTGTGCATAATTACTGTAATTTTCGTGACATCTGATAAACGAGCCATTTTCGTGTATGTCGCGATTTTCGCGGCATTGCCAAAGTCCCTCCCTTTTCAGACGGTGGCGCCAAAGCTGCAGAATTTTTCTCGTTGTGGGAGAGAGCATCTACAACTACATCTTCATCTACATGGATACTCTGCAAATCACATTTAAGTGTCAGGCAGGGGCTCACCGAACCACCGTCACAAAAATGGTTCAAATGGCTCTGAGCACAATGGGACTTAACACCTATGGTCATCAGTCCCCTAGAATTTAGAACTACTTAAACCTAACTAACCTAAGGACATCACACAACACCCGATCATCACGAGGCAGAGAAAATCCCTGATCCCGCCGGGAATCGAATTCGGGAACCCGGGTGCGGGAAGCGAGAACGCTACCGCACGACCACGAGCTGCGGACACCACCTTCACAATTCTCTATTATTCCAATCTCGTATAGCACGCGGAAAGAATAAATACCTATATCATTCCGTACAAGCTCTGATTTACCTTATTTTATCGTGGTGATCGCTCCTCCCTACGTAGGTCGGTGTCAACAAAATATTTTCGCATTCGGAGGAGAAAGTTGGTGATTGGAATTTATTGAGAAGATTCCGTCATTTAATGATGTCCAGCCCAAATCCTGTATTTGTGTGACACTCTCTCCCACATTTCGATATAATACAAAACGTGCTGTCTTTCTTTGAACTTTTTCGATGTACTCCGTCAGTCCTATCGGGTAAGGATCCCACATCGCGCAGCAGTATTCTAAAAGAGGACGGACAAGCATACTGTAGGCAGTCTCCTTAGTAGGTCTGTTACTGTTTCTAAGTGTCCTACCAATAAAACGCAGTCTTTGGTTAGCCTTCCCCACAACATTTTCTGTGTGTTCCTTCCAGTTTAAGTTGTTCGTAATTGTAATACCTAGGTATTAAGTTGAGTTTACTTGGGGGATCACCTTAGGAGCCCATTGTAAACACCGCTGGTGTCGACGAGCTAGCGACCAGAGCGACTGTGTTCTGTGTTGTACGTTATAGTGATTGCATATTACAGGCTTTGTCTCTGTTGTGAAGATATTTCTATAGAAATAGAGGTATTTAATGTAAGGTAAGTCTGTTTTTTTAATTCAAGCCAGATGCACGTTTTTAAATATATTAGATGTTTCGATCACTCAGGATCATCTTAAAATCTAAGTAGTTGCGTCAATAAACGGGTTGATGACGCAGTTACTTACATCTGAAGATGATTCTGAGTGATCGAAACTTGTCATGTAAATAAAAAACATGCAACTGATACTGAACTATAAATGAGAATTACCTTGAATAGTAATATAGTTGATGATTCTCACGAAACAAATACGTCAACTATAGTAGGAAGAGAGCTAATGGTGAATACAAACGGTCATTTAAAATGACACTACTATTCTGTAACGATCCACCAAGGATTGTGGGTCCATTTTACGAAAATATCCGAAGAAATATTGCCCCAAAACCTCTGAGTTTTGTTTGTGGAGGTGTTAGATTGGTTATAGTGTCGCAGGTGGGAATCACAATAACAATTTTCAGGTAATTTGTTTGAAGGCTTACTTGCCTACAGAGCTTCGCAGACAAAATTTATTTCAGTAAGATCCTTCTGAGTGTATGATCGCGACTTTATGTGACGATAGCACCGATATTTCTGCTGCTATTGTAGGAAGCCTATATTAGGTCCACCCTGATGAATGCTGCCTGTGAAAATACCCATAGCGTTGGTGCCTTTATTACTTCACGGGGTAGTCATGAATCCTGAAGAATTTTTTTGTTCTGAAGCTGTCATGAAGGTAGCGTTTCAGTTGTCATTAATCTTCTGATCTCTTGTAGCCGCAGTTATAAGGGACCAGAAGAAGCCCAACTGGAGGGACCGGAGTGAATTAATCAGTTAATGGTTATCTCGAATGCCTGGCCGAGCCAAGTTTGGCGGATAAATAAATTAGCCGCCTTTGCGAGCTCTTCATTTCACCGCGAAGATGGGGCAAAGTCGGCGAAGTTTCCGCAGATCGGCCCGGAACGTCGTTACGGTGTGGTGAAGTGATTTCGGCGGTGGCGAACATCTGCGCTAAAGACCGTAGCACGCGGGGAGATCCCGGCCGTCGCGGATCCCGCCCAGTAGCCCAGTCGGGCGCGCTTATTAAATTTGCATGCCTCGCTCGCAGTCCCGATTCCATTAAGGCGGACATCCGTTCGTTTCCGTGACACAGAGAAAACTCCTTCAATAATGAAATCTTCCGACAGAGTTATAAATGATTCTCTCGCTGTTTCCATGTCTATTTTTCGAGCCAAATGAGTTTTGAAGCTTACTTCCAGACTTCGGCTGGCCACTTCTCAACATCCGACACTAGAGTCTCAACATCTGCGGCAAATGAAGACAGAGAATCCAATTTGATACCATCGACTTGCTATTACGTCTTTACCTAAGGCACCGTTAAAGGACATTAAAACTCTTCTGTTATCGAGCGAAGAGCTGCGGGAATTCACAATAGTAGTGCAAATATAGAAGAAATTTGTCCCAAGTTCTGCAGACCTAGTAGCAGTGTTGAGTGAAGTAATAGAATAAAAGCAAATGTTGTTCGAACACTGACCGTAATTCCCTTATCTCATGTGTCTCTCCTGATGAATTAACAGACACTTGGGTCAGGGTTACTCAAAGCCAACCTTGTTTCCTTTCCGTACCATTTATAATCCGCGCGTCTGTTACGAGGTCTGTCTGTGAGGTTCAGTATTAAAAACCCATAAGCGTTATAAAAATGGGTATGTGTACGTGTGAAAACCTGGTCCGATGTAAGAGGGGCCTCATGGCCCAAGTCAGATCAAGTTAAATAAAGAAATAAAATCAATATACATCTATGTATGTAAGCCCCACATCTCCTCCTACTCCACTAAACCAATCTCAACCAAACGTGTTACATACATCACCCAGTGCCTGAAAAGGATTGCTGTGGGGTTAAGAACCACCTACCTAACAAAGAAGTGAGGTTGGGGTTGAAAAAGCACTGTAGCCCACGAAGTGCGAATATCTGTTCTTCAGTCAATCATTATTTGAGACTGAGAGCACTTAGTGACTTGTAAAAAACTTTACAAATAATTTCAAACGCTCAAAAAAGTTTTCTTCGCTGTCAAACCCCACAAAATTATCATAGGAAAAAGTTTCTCTCTTACTACATTTTCGCTGATGATTGTGATGTTTGGTTTGTGGGGTGCTCAGCTGCTCGGTCATCAGCGCCCGACATTTCCGTTGTTCATGCATTAAAACTGCCACATGAAGCGTGACTTTTTAATTTATTACTACTAATTGTACTCTCGACAAATTTTGCACGCAGTATTCCCATACATCACTGAATGTACCAGCAAAATTATATCATTGCACGACACATAGTGTAAGAGATAGGGCGTCATAAACTCTGAAACGCGAGAAAAACTGCCGCATCATGACTGTCGTTCGTCTGTATTACTTCTTTACCTCTAACTCTACTGACAACATATCACCCAGACAGTAGTCACATATATCACTGGATGTACCGCCAAAAATATATCATTGTACAGCGTGTTCCTCAGTAGATGTCATTCTTTTTGAGCTGCGCGAAAATGAAATTCGATAACGATACAGATGAAATAATATGTGTACTAAAACTGTGAGGTACCAATGAGTTATATGTGTGTGAAAGGTATTTGTCACCTGAGTGTGCAGATACGGCCGCGAGTAAAATGAAAACCCCAACTCCGTTTATCATATTAGCTATGACACCAAGCAAGCAAAGGTTTCTCCTCTTTCGTCCATTTTCCTATCACACAGTGTCACCAGATGTCATTCTTTTTGTGCTGCGCGAAAATGAAATTCGGTAACGATACAGATGAAATAATATGTGTACTAAAACGTGTGAGGTACCAATGAGTTATATGTGTGTGAAGGGTATTTGTCACCTGAGTGTACAGTTACAGCCGCGAATAAAATGAAAACCCCAACTCCGTTTATCATGTTAGCTCTGACACCTAGCAAGCAAAGGTTTCTCCTCTTCCGTCCGTTTTCCTATCACACAGTGTCACTAGTTCAGTTCCGTTTCAGTAGATTGTGAAGGAACAAGTAGGAGGAGAGCTCCCTATTTAATGTAATATACATCTAATATTCCGGCTGCGAGTACCAGCAATGATGCGCTACCGTAAATTGAGACGACAACGCTCTTTGCTGGTACGCAACGCTGATTCTGCTAGAAAGAAGCATCTATGTTTTTTTTGTAATTGTTGAACATAAGAAATACTGATTGGACTTCGAGCCTTTTTCAGGTCAGATAAGTTTGCATATAAAAGTAATTTGAAGTGCAGAAGTCAACTTGTAATCGCAATTATCAAGGACAAAATATGTAAGTTGTGAAAAAGAAGGTAAATATCACTTACGAACTTTTATTCGATGGTGGATCCCCGGAACTTCATAAAAACTGTAAATGTTTTTAGCAGTACAGTGCATAGTGATTTTTTGGCGAATTATGGTAACAGTACTGGGCGAATCTGCTACGGACCCAACGACGCGCAATATTTTGTCGTCAGCTTGTGTGTTCAAGACGTTCCCTAAGCGACCAGTTTGCTAGTCAAAAGATACCACACTGCCACTGTTGTTCTACCTTCTCATTCTGAAAGTGTTTCCAGAAAATCTTACTGCTACGGTGAGTACTTTTGTAGCCCAGAGAGAGACGGAGTCTTTTTTAATCACGAATTTTAGCAGTTTTCTGCGACCTTGCCTGGCGTTCTCAGAACCAGGGGAGCGGAAACCTCCGACCGCCGACTCGTCCTGTAGCTAACCCGTTCTCTAATTACAGCAGCCACAAAGAAAACATATTCATCTATAGTCAAATTTTTTGTCTTAGATAGGTAAATATTTTTAGAATGTATGCATCTAGGGAAAAGAATCACAAGAGTGTTTAAATCCAGTACCGGTCTTGTCTGTGTCAAAGTAAAAGGTCAAGTTACTAAGTTAATTATTTTTTGTTTTAGGACGTAGAAGTGGTCATTTCAACAGAGAGAGAGAGATAGAGAGAGAGAGAGGAGGAGGCCATGGACAGAGAAAAGCAAGAGAAGGTGATGTACAGAGTGAGGGCAAAGGAGAGATGGACAGAGAAAGGAAAGAGAAAAAGTGAACATGAAGAGACGGGAGGAGGAGATAGAGGAAGAGGGGTGAAGGAAGAGATGGAATTAGAGAAGGAGCAGATTGCCAGAAGGGTCAGGAGCATAAGGAAAGAGAGAGGAGAGAGGAGGAGATGGACAAAGCGGGATAGGAAGAGATGGGCCGAGTGTGGAGGAGGATAGAGGAGGCGTTGAAGTAGGAGACACACAGAGATAAGAGGTAAGACTAGATGAACTAATACACTCCTGGAAATTGAAATAAGAACACCGTGAATTCATTGTCCCAGGAAGGGGAAACTTTATTGACACATTCCTGGGGTCAGATACATCACATGATCACACTGACAGAACCACAGGCACATAGACACAGGCAACAGAGCATACACAATGTCGGCACTAGTACAGTGTATATCCACCTTTCGCAGCAATGCAGGCTGCTATTCTCCCATGGAGACGATCGTAGAGATGCTGGATGTAGTCCTGTGGAACGGCTTGCCATGCCATTTCCACCTGGCGCCTCAGTTGGACCAGCGTTCGTGCTGGACGTGCAGACCGCGTGAGACGACGCTTCATCCAGTCCCAAACATGCTCAATGGGGGACAGATCCGGAGATCCTGCTGGCCAGGGTAGTTGACTTACACCTTGTAGAGCACGTTGGGTGGCACGGGATACATGCGGACGTGCATTGTCCTGTTGGAACAGAAAGTTCCCTTGCCGGTCTAGGAATGGTAGAACGATGGGTTCGATGACGGTTTGGATGTACCGTGCACTATTCAGTGTCCCCTCGACGATCACCAGTGGTGTACGGCCAGTGTAGGAGATCGCTCCCCACATCATGATGCCGGGTGTTGGCCCTGTGTGCCTCGGTCGTATGCAGTCCTGATTGTGGCGCTCACCTGCACGGCGCCAAACACGCATACGACCATCATTGGCACCAAGGCAGAAGCGACTCTCATCGCTGAAGACGGCACGTCTCCATTCGTCCCTCCATTCACGCCTGTCGCGACACCACTGGAGGCGGGCTGCACGATGTTGGGGCGTGAGCGGAAGACGGCCTAACGGTGTGCGGGACCGTAGCCCAGCTTCATGTAGACGGTTGCGAATGGTCCTCGCCGATACCCCAGGAGCAACAGTGTCCCTAATTTGCTGGGAAGTGGCGGTGCGGTCCCCTACGGCACTGCGTAGGATCCTACTGTCTTGGCGTGCATCCGTGCGTCGCTGCGGTCCGGTCCCAGGTCGACGGGCACGTGCACCTTCCGCCGACCACTGGCGACAACATCGATGTACTGTGGAGACCTCACGCCCCAAGTGTTGAGCAATTCGGCGGTACGTCCACCCGGCGTCCCGCATGCCCACTATACGCCCTCGCTCAAAGTCCGTCAACTGCACATACGGTTCACGTCCACGCTGTCGCGGCATGCTACCAGTGTTAAAGACTGCGATGGAGCTCCGTATGCCACGGCAAACTGGCTGACACTGACGGCGGCGGTGCACAAATGCTGCGCAGCTAGCGCCATTCGACGGCCAACACCGCGGTTCCTGGTGTGTCCGCTGTGCCGTGCGTGTGATCAGTGCTTGTACAGCCCTCTCGCAGTGTCCGGAGCAAGTATGGTGGGTCTGACACACCGGTGTCAATGTGTTCTTTTTTCCATTTCCAGGAGTGTAGAACGCCTAGCACTCAGCTAGTTAATTAAAGTACCGTTATATTCAGAAGTTTCGCAGGAGAGCTTCTGTAAAGTTTGGAAGGTAGGAGGCGAGGTACTGGCGGAAGTAAAGCTGTGAGGACGGGGCGTGAGTCGTGCTTGGGTAGCTCAGTTGGTAGAGCACTTGCCCGCGAAAGGCAAAGGTCCCGAGTTAGAGTCTCGGTCCGGCACACAGTTTTAATCTGCAAGGAAGTTTCATACAGTTACTTTATTTTGCAGATTATAGTAGTACACTACAACTCATCCAGAGATGACCTCAGATTCAGCCTTGGTATCACTTGTGCAATCGCGACCATGACGTTCACACTGACTCCAAGGCAAAGACATTACCTGACAACAGAAAAAGGAAAAAAAATCAAGGTGAAGAGAAGACGAAATGAAACGTCAACTGTCGAGAGGGTATGTGATGTCATTTCGGAAAGTACTTGGTCATATGAGTCCACTTACCAGTACATCGTATAATCCCCCCCTGGTCTGGATGTATGCACTGTATCGCTTGGGAAAAACGTCAAAAGTAGTAGCACTATCCTCTGAGGCAAACTGCCCCACAGTTGTAACTGGTACTGGCACAGAGAGCTGGTCCGACACACGTGCTATCGGGAATGCATATAGGCATTTTTCTGGCCAAAACAGTAGCCCGACGTCAGGAAGGTAGTTCATAGCGCCTGTTCAAGCAGTGAATGAGCATTTCCCCGTTGAAAAATTGCACCATGACACTGCTGCGTGACAGGTAACAAATCAGGAGGCAAGATGACAGTTACTAGTGGTGCTGCAACCTGAAGTCATATCCGACGTCTCCCCAAATCGTGACGCCAGGAAGTATCACTGTGAGGCCTCTCCAACACACTGTAAGGCGGCACAAGGACCGACCTCTCCGCAGGTCACCGTCATATCCGCCAACGATGGTCATCCGGGGTAGTGCTGAACCGCGATTCATCGCAGAAAGCAGTACAACGCCTTTCGTTAGCAGTCCATGCGTTCCGGTCACGCACTTAAAATGCAGTCGTTTTCTTTGTGTTGTTAGCACGCATGGGACGATATTTCCCTACTCTTTTTGTTCTTATATATTTCCCTGCTACTACTCTCCGACCATGGTGTGGTATGACACAGAGTTTTGCAGCGAGTCTGTTACTTGTTCTCGAACGTCAGGCGCAGATATGAAGGGGTTACGATGTGCTTGGTGCACAATATGGCGATCCCCCACTTTGGTGGACGACCAGAACCTGGACGACGAGTGTGGCTGCCCCGACATTCCTATCCAGTCCGACGTCGGGCGACTGTAAGGTCAGAATGTCCCCCTAAATCAGGATATTACACAACTCGATCGGCCGGCCACATGGAGACCCACAACGAGGCCACTTTGTAACTCTGTCAGGTGTTGATGACACTGTCTCACGCGGAGACGCGGCTTGTCCCTCTCCTGCAGTTTGAACGCGTTAAAATCTGACACTGTTCACACCTACTGCATACACTACCTGGTCTGATACGTAACAACACCAAACGCGCACAGCTCTCATACAATTTGAGGGACGTTCTACCTGTCACAGAGAACTGAAACGTCACTCATTGCATACTAGCCGTCTACAGCTCCCTCTAGTACCATGGAAGCCATTCCCTGATGTTTTAACAGATGTCCTGTCATCCTGTCCCTTCTCCTAGTCAAAGCTTTCCACATAATCCTTTCCTATCCGATACTGCGCAGAGCTTCCTCATTCCTTACCTTATCAGTCCATCTAATTTTCAACATTCATCTGTAACACCACATGTCAGATGCTTTCGATTCTCTTCTGTTCCCATTTTCCCACAGTCCGTGTTTCACTGCCATACAATGCTGAACTCCAGTCGTATATTCTCAGAAATTCCTTTGTCAAATTAAGGCCTATATTTGATACTAGTAGACTTCTCTTGGTCATGAATGCCCTTTTGACCAGTGCTAGTCGCTTTCAATGTCCTCCTAGCCCCGTCCGTCATTGGTTATTTTGCTACCTAGGTAGCAGAATTCCTGAACCTCATTTACTTCATGACCGAAGTCCTAATGTTAAGTTTCTCGCAGTTCTCATTTCTACTACTTCTCATTAGTTTCGTCTATCTTCGATTTACTCTCAATCCAAATTCTGAACTCATAAAAAACAAGTGAAACTAAAAAAGTCATTATGGGGAAGTTATTAGATAATCTTTCATCTTGTGACGAAAGAAATGAAAATTTGTAGAAAGGAAGTACAAGCGTCCATGCATAGGCTACACGATCATTTATCAGTTCAGGGTCTTTAATGTATGAAAATTAGGCGTTATTCAGCAGCAACTAAAGTTGCTTTTATGTCATTCAATTGGCGATATAAAGAATCTGAGCTGACAATGTATTTTAAATGAACAACAATATAATGTTTACTCCAATATGGTAAAAGTACTGCTGACATTGGAAATAAAATTTTAATTCTCGTAATTTTGCAAGTTTGCTCTCTGGGCAATACTTTAGTATCAGTTTTCATGGTTCCATCTAGTTCAGACGTGCTGTATACTCACATGAGATTTTGAGACCAAGTGTGTCGTGTGCCCAGCGGGTCAACAGTATATTTTCGAACTACTGATACGTGCTTGTGCTTCGTGTCTAGTGACTCAAACCGAAATAAGCATGTTGGTAACGGCAGTGATAACACGATACTAGCTATACAGGTTTCGAAAATAATGTTCAAATGGCTCTGAGCACTATGGGACTTAACATCTGTGGTCATCAGTCCCCTAGAACTTAGAACTACTTAAACCTAACTAACCTAAAGACATCACACACATCCATGCCCGAGGCAGGATTCGAACCTGCGACCGTAGCAGTCGCGCGGTTCTGGACTGAGCGCCTAGAACTGCTAGACCACCGCGGCCGGCGGTTTCGAAAATTCCGGACCCAAACAAATACGAAAATTAGAGAAGACTGAGAACACAATATTCTGAAAAGGAAGTGTACGACTATGACACGGAATGTATCGCTTCCGTTCGACAACCTTTTCAAATTAGGCGTAAACACATACACTTTTGTTTAAGCAATTTAATTAGGCACGACTTAGTACATCACGTTTCTAACTGCCGAAATTCCTTTTCGTTATTTATGGGGTAAAATAAGAACCAAATAATTATGCCATGGCTAGATTACCGCTCTGGGGTATTAAAGCAGTGATGTGGCGACCACGATCATCATTATACTCATTGTGCCTACGAACCATATTTCCGAAACCCCTCTCCATCATTCCTGGTGTGTCTTCAATCCCCGCTGCAGCGACTAGAACGCGTGCTAGTGGAATTTCCTCTGCATCTAAAGAAGTCTTGTAAATTAAATTCTAGATAAGACCCCAGAAATAAAGTCCGTTGGAGGTTAACCGAGCGATCTTGGCGGACACACACAAACCACCTTATTTAGACAACAGAAATGTAGTGCAGATGGAAACATTAAATTACCTGACAGGATACTTCAATGTTGTCCACTCTGTTGCATAACATAACTTCAATTGCTGAAATAAAATAACCTTGCATGTTCGGGCCTATAACAACTAATAGTTAAATACTAATATTGCTATAGAAATATCAGTGTCGAAATACGGATTATAGACACATCACCTTCTCAGAAGGTAGGATTGATACACAAAACCTAGTAACAAACACAAGAAATCTTCACCTTGAATTTTTTTTTAAATCGTGTCAGAGGTAGATCACTGACATCAGTTTACACATTGATTGACCAGAAATGGCCACGTCGAATGTATTCGGTGTCACCCTCATCAAGTCCCTCGTGGAGAAAGTGGCTGGAGATGAAGAACACTCTAATAGATGGATGCTGCTCTGCGCAACATCACGGTTGAAAAAAGAAAAAAAAACTGACTCCACAGAAAGGCCGCCACCTCTTCAGGTTGGTTATGCATCTCGTGGTACTAGAACGTAGTCTGTTGAGAGCCCTCCGTGTTGTCCACTTCTCTGAATGACCAGGAGGATGCTCTTCCCTCACAACCACCCATTTCTCCCAATGTCGACATTTTCCCAGCCTCTTTGCTCCTTCTCATGTTCCTATTAGAGCTTCAGTAATTGCCAAGAAACACTGTCTTGATATTATCCAAGGATGTGTTGACCGGCGGTCATGTAAAGAATTGGTTTCCGTAGACCTGCTTCTCTCGCCTCTAGCAGCTATCTCGCGTCTAATTTCAGAAGGGGCTCTGCCTGCAATGTAGTGGTCTACGGATGTGGGTCTTAAGAAAACCTTGATAATGCGAAAGGTCTCATTAAGCGCCACATGTATGTGTCTGGTATGACTGGACTTGTATCCTTATGAACTTGCACATTCAGTACTGGAGTAACACAGCGCTGGCACGCTAGTCCTCGCGTTGCATGGGTGAGCTCCTTGTATATTATTGTCAGCTTCCGCACTGTGTTGTTTCTTCCAGACACTGTGTTTCATGTTTAGGCAGTGTTTCTTATACGTACGCGTACGGTCTAAAGTCACTCCCTGATGCTTCGGACTTTGAGAGTGTTAAGGAGCAGTATCTTCCCTAATGATTCATTCGACCTTTAAATGATTGTTTGTTCGTTAGGTGGGATACACAGATCTGAGTTTCGGCAGGGTGAGTTTCACTGTAGTAGGTGGTAAAGTTTTCCAGGACTTTAGAGAAGATTTATCCAACCTTTCGAAAATAGTTCTCTGAGCACTGTTCGCTCAGTAATTATCATAGACTAAAGTCTGGATTCCTTAAGGCAATGGCTCAGCAGCATAGATGAAACTTTGGGCTCCTTCAGTCAGTAGCTGATCGTTAGTTCAGGTAGAATAAACTAAGCAATTAATAACAAGCGGTTGACACTATAACGATGTGGAGAATAATTTTATTTTTCGTCGTCAGAAGTCACTTCTTGATGAGATCCGAATCTTTCTGCCAGAGTTCTGAGAAAAATTGTTTGTATGTAATCGAAAATACCCACTTTTAGTTTGTTTGAAAAAGCACCTGATAAAAGATTTCTACCACGGGCGTTAAGTACAATTTGTTCTCTTTCCATATATCATGCTGTAAAGGGCACGTAAGTCGTCAGGGAATACGAAACTTCTATCATTACGATTTTATAGAAAACTTACTTCCTCGCGTAAAAATGTGTTCGTAGAAGAGTAACTGGAACACGTTCCAAGTTTGCTGAGCGACCTGCGCTCTGAAGACGAATGCCACAGCAGCGCAGGGCGCTGCTGATTACCTAGTCGGAGACGGAGCCCTAAAAGGTATAACTTGCCAAACTTGTGCTCGGGGAGAGCAAGCTCTCCCTTGATTTTATGTCGAACATTTCACTCACGTTCCCGCTACACGGAGTCTCCGTACCCGAAGTGCAGGAGAATTTACGATCAGTTGTGTGCGAATCCTGAACCCTCGATCATAAGAAAACGAGATAACTGCCGGCACAAAGGCGTCGCATATTCGACGGCTGAGCGCAGATTGGTGCAAACTCCCATTAATATGTCCCGTAATGATAGTAGCAATATTAAATAAATGAGTATTACAGTCAAAGTATCTAGAAAACTAGTTGATATAGTTTTCGATTAATTAAGGCAGAAGGCGTAGATAACATTCTTCCCGAATTTCTAACTTCATTTGTGGTAGTGGCAAGAAAACGACTATTCGTTTTATCGCTCAAAAGTATTTTGTTGTTGAACTAGTAGGTTGGTAGGAGTGTTTGGCTAAACGCGGGTTCAAGACCAACCGGATGTTCAGACAGAAGACTGCTTCTCCTCGTCGCGGTTACATGCATTGATTGCTGAATGTAGGTAAGCATGAACTTCAGTCGTAAAGGTGTTCCCAAGGGGTTCGGGTGTATTTTGTAGAATAGGAAGGCTGCAACACACTTAATTACATAAAGCAATTTAATTCTGCTTTTTTCTTACAGCAACGTGTAAACTGAAGAATATTCAGTAGATTTCACACTAGCTGTCTTAACAGCACTGAATCAAGGCTAAACTTAGCCCTCCGGCGTGAAGGTGTTTTGCGTCTGGTAACAGCTTGAGAGTGACTGCACCCAGCTTCAGATGAAAAGAGGATCGATGCAGAACAATACAAAAAGTGGTCGGCCCCGAAAAACAACGCAATATGACGATGTGATATCCGAAGGCTCTCTGTGGCTCATCCCAAGAAATCAACCCGGGTAATAAGTGGCAATATGTTGGTAAAACACGAGCTGAATGTTCATGTTCTGACAGTTAAACGTCACTAATCAGCTCTATATGTGACTGACAGACGGCTTTCTTCAAAACCTGTGATAAGTGCGAAAAATTCGAAAGCCAGACTAAAGTTTGCTATGAAGTACTACCACTAAAGACAGGTCAAAATTCGATGAAGTGATGGAAACAAATTCAATCTCTTCTCCTCAGACGACATTTTAGACGGCCGAAAAACAAAAGGAATGACAGAAAGTACCAAGGATCCACCACAAAGCACGGAGGAGGAAGTACCTTGGTGTCGGGCAGTTCCTCGTGAAGTGGTGTAGCTCCTCTAGACGAAAATCATGGGGTAATAGGTAGTCCGGACTATGGTGAAATACTAACAGACCATGTGACACTTTACGGAAGAATAAATATTACTCATAATTAGATAGCAGTTCCAGCATTGCAACGATCCGAAACAACCTTCTGGCCACAGGAAACGGTTCTAAATCAGTATAAAGTAAAGGTGTTCTAACGGTCAAGCCGAAGTCCAGACGTAAACCACACAGAACATCTTTGGGGCCAGCTGAATACACGTATTCGCCAACAAAACTGCACCAACAAGGAGGGTTTCTACAAACAACCTTGTGAGAAATCCACAGGTGCGATTGGCCAATCAGTTATAAAACACAAATGAATAAATTACATCAGCTCAAATGTACTTTGTTTAAGCTAAACAGAAGAAACGCAATAATGAAGTCTTGATTCATGATGTTCTTGACTTAATACTTGGCTGTATAGCTCTTCCTTTGTTCTCATATTACTGCAGCTCACCTGGATAGGAAAATCCAAGTACATTACGTTTTCGTTTGTGTCCGTTAGGGGTGGGGCTAGCGCGGCCATCTTGGTGTCATGGCATCCGCCGCTCAGTCGGCATCCTGCCGTGGTAGTGAGAGGTTCGTGCTGTACTCCGTTGAGTTACTGAGACAGTTTGAAATGTCAGCGTTAATTGAAAATGCCGCGAAGTGTGAAGCGCGTGCTGTAATAAAGTTTCTGACTGCAAAAAACTGTACACCGATAGAAATCTATCGGCAGCTTTGTGAAGTGTATGGGGACAACATAGTCACTGAAGGTGGAGTGCGTCAATGGGTCATAAAATTTAAAAATGGCCGAACTAACGTTCACGGCGAAGAGCGAAGTGGAAGACCCGGCATAGTGACTGCTGAAGTCGAAAAAGTCAATGCCGCGGTCCGTGAAAACCGTAATTTCACAATAACGGAACTCTCTATGAGTTTTCCACAAATTTCACGAAGTTTGTTGCACGAAATCATTACCGAAAAGCTTGGCTACCACAAGTTTTGTGCAAGATGGATACCAAAAATCTTGACAGAGATTCACAAAAATCAGCGTATGGCTGCAGCGTTAACGTTTTTGGACGCTTACGAGAAAGATGGCGACTCAATCCTCGATCGCATCGTTACTGGTGACGAAACATG
Source organism: Schistocerca cancellata (assembly GCF_023864275.1). NCBI lineage: Eukaryota > Metazoa > Arthropoda > Insecta > Orthoptera > Acrididae > Schistocerca > Schistocerca cancellata. Next base: position 311,234,387 of record NC_064628.1, on the reverse strand, counting down.
CGTTAAGCATGTGAACTGCGAGACAAAATTGCAGTCAATGCAGTGGGGGCACAAAAATTCCCCCCAAAACCCAAGAAATGCATGCAGACAATGTCGGCCAGGAAGGTGATGGCGACTGTCTTTTGGGACCGAAAATGTGTGATTTTTGTGGATTTCCTGGAAAGAGGCACTACAATAAACTCTCAAAGGTATTGCCAAATTCTGCACAACCTCAGAGGAGCAATACAAAACAAGCGCAGGGGAAAGTTGGGCTCAAAGATCTTGCTGATTCACGACAACGCCCGGGCCCACAAGGCAAATGCCACTCGTCAAGTTCTCGAATATTTTAAGTGGCAGTTGTTTCCTCATCCGCCGTACAGTCCCGACCTGGCACCGAGTGACTTCCACTTATTCCCAGCAATGAAGAAGTGGTTGGCTGTGCAGCGTTTTGATGACGAAGCACAGCTTCAAGAAGAGGTAACCACGTGGTTGAAGGAGCAGGTGGCCGAATTTTACGACGAAGCAATTTCCAAGCTCGTCCATCGGTACGATAAGTGCCTTAATTTAAATGGAAACTATGTAGAAAAGTAGTATTTAAGTGTGGCTTTCATCTGTATATAATAAAAAAATTTCCAATACTTTATTTATTTTAATTCCAAAACGTAATGTACTATGTGGATAGCCCTCGCACATTAGAGCCTGTGTAAATCATTCATTTGTGTTTTATTACTAATTCAAAAATTAGAATTGTATAATATGTGTAAAAGAATAAAATATACATTATAAAAATTTGGTAATTAAGTTATTCTATTAAAATTTTCCTCTAAAGAATTTGTTTTCCCTACGAAATAATTGTGAGCGATACTGTATGAGCCTGGAGACAAGCCGTAAGACATTCAGAAAATACCGTCCATACAGTCACTAAAATACACTAATGCATGGTGAAACATTGTTGTGATGCCTCGTGTAAGGAGGAGAAATGCGTACCATCACGTTTCCGACATTGATAAAGGTCGAATTGTAGCCTATCGCGATTGCGGTTTATCGTATCGTGACACTGCTGCACGCGTCGGTCGAGATCCAATGACTGTTAGCAGAATATGGAATCGGTGGGTTCAGGAGGGTAATACGGAACGCCGTGCTGGATCCCAACGGCCTCGTATCACTAGCAGTCGAGATGACAGGCACCTTATCTGCATGGCTGTAAGGGATCGTGCAGTCACGTTTCGATCCCTGAGTCAACACTTGGGGACGTTTGCAAGACAACAACCATCTATACGAACAGTTCGACGACGTTTGCAGCAGCATGGACTATCAGCTCGGAGACCATGGCTGCGGTTACCGTTGACGCTGCATCACAGACAGAAGCGCCTGCCATGGTGTACTCTACGACGAACCTGGGTGCACGAACGGCAAAACGTCATTTTTTCGAATCAATCCTGGTTCTGTTTACAGCATCACGATGGTCGCATTCCTGTCTGGCGACATCGCGGTGAACGCACATTCGAAGCGTGTATTCGTCATCGCCATACTGGCGTATCACCCAGAGTGATGGTATGGGGTGCCTTTGGTTACACGTCCTGGTCACTTATTGTTCGCATTGACGGCACTTTGAACAGTGGACGTTACATTTCAGATGTGTTACGACCCGTGGCTTTACCCTTCATTCGATCCCTGCGAAACACTACAGTACAGCAGGATAATGCACGACCGCATGTTGCAGATCCTGAATGGGCCTTTCTGGATACAGAAAATCTTGGACTGCTACCCTGGCCAGCACCTTCTCCTGATCCCTCACCAATTGAAAACGTCTGGTCAATGGTGGCCGAGCAACTGGCTCGTCACAATACGCCAGTCACCACTTTTGATGAACTGTGGTATCATGTTGAAGCTGCATGGGCAGTTGTATCTGTACACGCCATCCAAGCTCTGTTTGACTCAATGCCCAGGCATATCAGGGCTGTTATTATGGCCAGAGATGGTTGTTCTGGGTACTGCTTTCTCAGGATCTATGCACCCGAATTGCGTGAAAATGTAATGACATGTCAGTTCTAGTATAATATATTTGTCCAATGAATACCAGTTTATCATCTGCATTTCCTCTTGGTGTAGCAATTTTAATGGCCAGTAGTGTATGAAGGACAGATAAGTGCAAGGCCTATCAAAAACCGTTCACAAGGCAAATATATTTTCAAATAGAAGCTATTGGAAGCTAACCGAATTTGCATTCCCAAGACTGCTAAAATTGTTAAGAGATTACAGAAACTGTTCATTTGGAGGTATCACATTTTTCGTGACAAACGTTCCTCTTCTTTTTCCAGGTACAAAATTGTGCATGACTGGCAAAGTATGTCGTAACTGACCATGTAGTATTTACTCATCACAGTTCCTGAAGAAGTAACTGTACCGTAACTTGCCATATTTTCGGATGGTGGCCTAAATCCTGATTCATGGATATTTGCTTCCCGAACAGTGCTGCTAATGTGGAGACTGGCTGAAAGGTTAGTGATTCCGTCATTTTAGTGTCCTGGTAACTGCCAAACCCATCAGTTCCACATCGTGGTCACAGCTGATTTTCCCTTAATATCATACTTTCGAATGTAATATTTTGTAGACACAGCGTAAACATCACTGCTTTGTGATAAGTAGTTTGATATTTTAGACTTATTTATTATTGATACATTTAACGAAATTTCTATGTGGGTCTTGTAAATAGACTGTTTAGGTTTCTATGTTGGTAACGCCACATAGCGCTCTGTATGACAATCACTGACTGTGCTGTGTGCATTCTGTGGCTGGTTTGCAGTGTTGGAATATTTGCTATTGTAGTGTTGTGCAGTTGGAGGTGAGCCACCATCAGTGGTGGATGTGGGGAGAGAGATGGCAGAGTTTTGAGAGTGGATGATCTGGACATGTGTCCATCAGAAAGAGTAAATTTGTAAGACTGGATTCATGAACTGATATATATTTTGTGACTTTTGAACACTATTAAGGGGACGTTTCATATGGATCCTGGCAGGGTCGCCATATGAAATGTCCACCTAGAAAAACTATAAATGACTGTAGTGACAAACCTCTTACGTTATTTGATTTTCAAACAGATGAGCAATACTGAACATACTCACACATTTCTCTCTTTACTTATTCTGATCATCACTAAACTGACACACAATACTTTTAGTGCAACACAGTCTGACTTTCAATACTCCTTACAAAAGAATGGCCCTGACTAACAATAACCTATACCTTTCATGAATCACTTACCTCACAAAAATCTGCGTTACTCGAACTACTGCAATACAGTGAGCGCGAATACTGGCAGCTAAATAAAAGCTTCTAACTACTGAAGGCACTAACTACTGATAGGCATACTTAGCAAATGAAAGATTTTGATAAAGAACAAACAATGTATTCACCTTAATAGTGTTCAAAAGTCATAAAATATATATCAGTTCATGACATCCAGTCTTACAAATTTACTCTTTCTGATGGACACACGACCAGATTATCCGCTTCAAAACTCCGCCATCTCACTCCCCACATCCACCACTGCTGGTGGCTCACCTCCAACTGCGCAACGCTACATGCTGTTCACAACCAACTGCCCAACACTACAATAGCAAATATTCCAACAATGCAAACCAGCCACAGACTGCACACAGCACAGTCAGTGATTTTCATACAGAGCGCTACGTGGCGTTACCAACATAAAAACCTAAACAGCCTATGTACAATCTTAAATGCAATAATTCATTACATGTTTCTGTACTACAGTCATTTTTGTCAAGTGGTACACGTGCTTAACATTAGATATTGCTAGGGTGCCTCATTTCGACCATCCAACAAATGAGACCTTTTTTAGATTTCGCTTTTTATCTCCTATCAGGAGTTGGACGTAGAGAAAAGAAAGATATAGACCGAGGAAAATATGCGGAAGGCAGTGGAAGACATTAGAAATAAAGAAATGTACTACTTCAAGGCTTCTAAATTGTTTCAAGTGTCAAAATCATCTGCTGGGGATTCCTAAAGTTCTGTTTCCCCTTGTCTCGGTAGTTGATGAAGACAGCGCAGGTGAAGAATGCATGTGTCTCACACAGAGAAGATAAATCTGAAGAATATTGGATAAGGTGTTTAGGATGTTTGCATTGGTTACCTGATCCTTGATCGGGTCTCAGAAACCTGTCTGGATGAAGTACGAATTTGAAAACAGAAAATGATAGGCTCAAAGGAGTTAATAAGTGTATCATTGTTGTAATCAAATTGGAATGTCTCAATATTCCTATAGGTATATTATCTTTAATTTTCCTTATGAATTAACCCTGTCAGAAATTAGAAGGCACAGTATCTGAAATTGCGAATTCTTTAAGTACAGCCTCTAAAATGTACAAGTTTCTTTCACATAAATTATAACATGTAGCCTATTGATTTCATGTGTTATAACCTTGTCATTTTCGGGAGCTTTCGGCAGATTTTTAACCAACCATATCTTTAGATTTCCCTAGCTAACTGAAAATCGGGCACCTCACCCTGTATTCCAAATAGCTATAATTTACTACATAGCACGTGCACGTGTAGACGCAAAATATTTACGGATTCTGCGCAAACCTCAATCTCGTGTCTGACAACAACAAAATTGGGAAAATGGCGGAAATCACTTATTGCGGTCTCTAATTCACATTTCTCCTCGTTATTCTACAATAAGTCACTAGAATGAAATATCGACCGAAAATACACTACTGGACATTATAACCGCTACAAGAAGAAGAAATGCAGATGATAAACGGTTATTCATTGGATAAATATATTATACTAGAACTGACATGTGATTATATTTTCACGCAACTTCGGTGCATAGAGCCTGAGAAATCAGTACCCAGATCAACCACCTCTGGCCATAATAACAGCCCTGATATGCCTGGGCATTGAGTCAAACAGACCTTGGATGGCGTGTAGAGGTACAGTTGCCCATGCAGCTTCAATACGATACCACAGTTCATCAAGTGTAGTGACTGGCGTATTGTGACGAGCCAGTTGCTCGGCCACCATTGACAGATATTTTCAATTGGTGAGAGATCTGGATAATGTGAGGCCAAGGGCATCAGTCGAAGATTTTCTGTATCCAGAAAGGCCCGTACAGGACCTACAACATGGGGTCGTACATTATCCTGCTGAAATGTAGGATCGAATGAAGGGTGGAGCCACGGGTCATAACACATCTAAAAAGGAACGTCCACTGTTCAAAGTGCCGTCAATGCAAACAAGAGGTGACCAAGACGTGTAACCAATGGCACCCCATACCATCATGCCGGGAGATATACCAGTGTGGCGATGACGAATACACGGTTCCAATGTGCGTTCACCGCGAGTCGCCAAACACGGATGCGACCATCATGATGCTGTAAACAGAACCTGAATTCATCCGAAAAAATGACGAGTTCGTCGTTGAGTACACCATCGTAGGCGCTCCTGTATGTAATGCAGCGTCAAGGGTAACCGCAGCCATGGTCTCCGAGCTGATAGTCCATGCTGCTGCAAACGTCGTCGAACTGTTCATGCAGATGGTTGTTGTCTTGCAAACGTCCCCATCTGCTGACGCAGGCATCGAGACGTGGCTGCACGATCCGTTACAGCCATGCGGATAAAATGTCTGTCATCTCGACTGATAGTGATACGTGGCCGTATCTCGACTGCTAGTGATGCGAGGCCGTTGTGATCCAGCACGGCGTTCTGTATTACCCTCCTGAATCCACCGATTCCATATTCTGCTAACAGTCATTGGATCTCGACCAGCGCGAGCAGCAATGTCGCTATACAATAAACTGCAATCACGATAGGCTACAATCCGATGTTTATCAAAGTCGGAAACGTGATGGTACGCATTTCTCCTCCTTACACAGCAACGTTTCACCAGGCAAAGCCGGTTAACTGCTTTTTGTGTATGAGAAATCGGTTGGAAACTTTCCTCATGTCAGCACGTTGTAGGTGTCGCCACCGGCGCCAACCTTTTGTGAATGCTCTGAAAATCTAATCATTTGCATATCACAGCATCATCTTCCTGTCGGTTAAATTTCGCGTCTGTAGCACGTAATCTTCGTGGCGTAGCAATTTTAATGGCCAGTAGTGTAATTGTATTTTTGCCTACCCTATTCTCTAGATACAACACTGTCCCCTAAAATGTGTACAGGAACCAAGAAGGAAACTAAGAATGGAACATCAAGAAGGAAGTGCTAGAAAGAGGAAGAGCATAAGGCAGACGTATGTACTCTCGCCGCTGTTCACTCTGTACATCGGACATGTACTGACACATATACAAAAAATAAAAAGTAGGATAAAAATTCAGTGTGAAAGAGAATCTATAATATTCACAGAAGACGTTGATATTTCCAGATGAAGTTAGGAACAAGGGAAGAATTTGTTGAACAGATGAACAGGCTAATGGGTATAGAAAATGGATTGAGAGTAAACTGAAAGAAATCTACAGTAATGGGAAACAGTAGAAATACGAGATTGGAATAATAGAGAATGAAGATGTAGATGTAGAAAGTAACCTTAAAACCATATTAAGGGACCAAAGTGATTGAAAGAAATTTGCTGCCTCGGAGGCAAAAGAACACATGACGAACAAAGTAATGGCGAAAAGACCAGACTAGAGAAATACAGAGAGGAGAGGAACATGTGGAAAACATTGACTAGAAGAAGGGACAAGATGATTGGATAGGTATTAAGACATCAGGGCTTAACATCAGTTGTAAAGGAGGCAGTCATAGAGGGGAAAGCTGTAGTGGAGCGCAGAGATCTGAACATTAGAATATATGCAAAAGCTAATTGGGGACGAAGGTTGCAAGTGCTACTCTAAGACAAAAAAGCTGGCGTAGGATAGCAATTACTGGCGGGCCGAACAAATCAAATGAATGATGACCCAAAATGAAGAAACAGTCTTTCCAGTTCAGTATGTCGGAAGAGAAGCAATGTTTGAAGAAATTGGAAGTCACTCACCTGCTAATGGGGGATCAAAACACATGCACGCACTAGAGACACCGAGGGAAAAGACAGCTTTCTAATAAAAAGGAAAATAATTTATAATGATGATGAAGGTTACATAACGCTTTGATGCCTGGTTAACAGCTTACTCGTTTCCACGTGCAGGTGGGAAGAACCCCAAGTCTTGTTCCTCAAGTAATAATGCGGCGACTTACCTGTTTCTGTACTCTTGGTCGTTAACGAACAAAAGGGCGGTGGTGCTTGACTCGCAGATAGCTGGTTCGAATCCTACAGCTAGAAGAAATTTTGGCTACCAGTACTTGGCCAGGAAGAGGAGGGGAGGTGATGGCATAAAGTTTATGTTCGACAAGTTCACCTGACTTTACACCAGTGTCCTGAATTAAATTCCAGACCTCTTTACAATGTCTCAAAAGATGAGCATACGTGACATTGTTGATGGTGATCAGTCCGTCTGACGGGTACATTAAGCTCGGCGGCCGTGTTGCTTCTATTGAGACAAACACGGTATGCCATGGCATAGTGTTTCATCCTCTCCCTTTTGTCTCATCATTACACAACACTTAACACAGCACAAAACTGCACACCATCCATTACACTCACCTACACTCAACAGATATTTCTAAGGCGTAACTCCCACTAACTACAACGAGATGTCAAATATGCACTCAGGAAGAAAATTCTTTTACATAGACGGACGGGCTGCCTCCCCCCCCCCCCCGCCCACGCCACCCTTCCACGTCCCCACCCACAAACCCGAAGGCCACTTAATTCTGTTACCTTGATTATAACAGACACGTACAACCCTGGTAACGAGATAAGTGACTGTTAGCAACCATCAGTGATTGCTGGTTAATCATAGCCATAAACTGTCTTATAATTGACTTTCCGCGAATTCCCATCTCACCTGAGAAGGCAGTCACTTTGCAGGACTGTATTGGTGTTATGTAAGATGTGGCCGGATAACGTGACACGTGTCACGATCACGGGAAATAACATCCTTATGTAAGATGTTGCCGGATAACGCGACACGTGTTACGATCTCGGGAAATAACATCCATGGTGCTGGTGATGGTCGTAGTTGACAAAAACTGTAGTGGAAGACAAAGACTGGAACATATTCAACAAATCTGCAGAGATGAAGATGTTGCTGCAAGGGAGAAAAGGAGATGACCTGTCCCCCTCTCTCCCGCCCCTACTCACCTCTCTCTCACTCCCCAACGAAACGGTATACAGTTATCACAGATTTGCGACGGACATGAAGGCGATACGTATGCTGGGGCGGGTCATTACCAAGCATCTAAGCTTAACTATTAATAGCATTTGATTTTTGTAGTAGTTTACTCACTGGGATGATGTATGTATATCTAATATGCACGTGCTAATGTGCAAGTTCGAAAGTAGCTTTTTTAAAACAACAGCCTAATGGAGGCTATGGCTTTCTTTATATACACATATCCTAGCGACATTCAAGTGAACGGAAGTGCTTCTGTCGAAGAGATGGTCTGCTACAAGGCGATCTTCACTTACCAGACAATAAATAAACTGCATTTGATCTAATTCGTTTTCTGACCAACCAGCTCGATTGTGATTCCCATATATCCCTGACGCTTCCAATACACCATCACTGCCTCATTGCGTGGCTTTCCATTTACTTAAGCGTGCACATATCCACTTTACACGCGTGGTCACAGTGACTTGACTGATTGTTGTAAGTTATGACTAAACTGTCTTCTCCTCGATGAATTAACTGTATTTTTACATTTTTTTTTTCAATTTGGACTAGTAAACTGTTTATCTCCACAAGTCCAAAAGGATATTCTTCAGGTTCAAAATGCAGAAACATATCACAAGTACAAGAAAATGTGGCTCTATAACAGCCGTTCATTACAAGAAGTTCTGTAAATTAATCTGTATTTCACTCCTTAAGTACGGTCACACACGATTCTTAAATAGCTATGCCACATAAAAGTGCTGCGGTTTTTGCTCTATTTCAGCCATTGGTGTGGTGCTCTACAGATATGTCACACGTTTCTAGAAATCATTCTCATCATGTGTCACTGCTTAAAGCCACCACCCGTACAACTCATCGACATAACATACGCTCTCAAAATATTCTGATGTATATAGAACTTTACGTTGAATTAGAGATCGTTAACTGTGAAAGACATTATCCATCGTTACATTAAAATTATACGCTCTGCGCTTGTGCAAATACAAAGCGCTCCGTTATCAAGGGAATGCCGGTTGCGGCCGTAAATAATACTGGGGAAGGCTACATAATGAAGCTGATACCTGAACTGGTAGCCCAAATAAATCCACGGAAAAACATCATTGGTGGAACGATGAGTGAGATAAAACAGTGGTAGACAGACACCAAGCCTCATTAAGGTATCACAGCAACAAAATGAATCACATTTCGACTTGCAGAACAAAGAGAGATCACACGAAAATGAATAAGAAGTGTTAACCATCAGTATCAAAAAGATATACTTTCAGTTACAGAAACAAATCACGAGAAAACAAACTCAAGCGATTACTGCAAAATAATTTGCAGACAACTGCAAATTCATGACCCTCCAACATAAAAGTTAAAAGATAACATTAATGTTTCCCATACCACTAGAAAAAATACCCAAATTTTGGCAGAAACACTTAACAAATCGCTAGATCGCGATGATTCCTGAGAACTACTTCAAATATTTACAGGTATCACTACCGAAATATTAAACCCATCCCGACTCCATGAAATCTACAAAGCGTTGAAACACCTAAAAAACTGCCAAGCAAATGAAGAAGACGAAACGTGTGAGGAACTTCGGAATTATGCAGCAGAACCAGTGAAGATATGATTACACCAATTCAGTAAAATCTGGAACGAAAAATAACTACCAGAACGTTGGACAACAGTTATAACCCCCCCCCCTCCCACTATACAAAAAAGGGGACAAATAAAATACAGGCAACTGCAGGGAATTTCCCTTTTTCGTATACCACATATAGTGATGTCAAGCATTCTACACAGTAGTTGTAAAGTCAAATTGAACTGGCATTAGGGAATCCCAAGGAGGATTTAGAGCCTGGAGAAGCTGTCCAGAACAGATAGACAGTTTGAAATCGGTCCTGGAGTATTACAAAAGAAGGACGAAAACAACAAGTCATAGCTTTGTATGCTTCAAAAAAGTTATTATTGTACCCACTGATCTTCAGTGATGAAGCTACTAAGGAATTTCGGCCTCCACCTCAAATTAATAAAAATGATAAACTTAACCCTAAGAAACAGCAAATCTAAAGGAAAGTTCAGACGAGAAATATCTGAGCGATTTAGGATTATAACAGGGTTAAGATAGGGAGATGGTTTATCGCCATTCCTTTTCAGCTACGGTCTGGAGTACGTGATGAGGCAATGGTAGAAGGAAAATCCTTGCCTTACTGGCACTAAAAAAGAACAAATAAACTTAAATTTCTCGGGATTCGCTGACAATTTAATGTTACTGGGTAATAACATTCAGTAAGCCAGAAATCAAGTAACGAGCCTGCAGAATATAGCACAAGAAACAGGACTCCACATATCATTCGAAAAGACTCAAGACTATGGCAGCAGATCCCCTAGTAATCAACCACATAACATTAAATAAAATAAAAGTAAACCAGTGAAAAAATTCAATAACCTGGGAGGAATTATAACATACAACTTGGACGAGAAACGTGTATGGCAAGAAAGAACTAATAAAATGGTAAAAACTCAAAAACTTACATGGTCTACAGACAAAATAGTCTTTCATTCAAAACTAAATTAAAGTATTAAAAGACAATGGCTCAACCAGAGATAACATACTGACGGGAAAATTATTAAAGTCACCCAGAAAAACTATATCGACATAATTAAAACTGTTGAGAGAAGAATAACTAGAACAAGCATAAATAAGAAATGTTGGATACTGCCTAATGAAGTCGTGCGCAGCGAACTGTAGCCCATTACAGATACTATACAAAATAAACTATATCTTCTTTTCGTCACATTATGAAGACTCTAGGAACCAAATTACCAAAATGAATTATGCAGGAAGTTTGGAACACGAAGCAACAAGTACGATGAGTAAAGGAAATCAGGGAGGATGTGAAAGAGCTAGAACTAACCCTGGACCATTCGCAAAACAAAACAGGAAATTTAAAGAAACTGAAAAATATAAAAATAAGATTTAATCCAAAAATACACAAATGACAAACAATAAAGAAAGATTTAAAGATGAGGAACGACAGAAAAGATCACAACGAATGAAAAGACGCTGGGAACATTGGAAAGAAGACATATTAAAGAAGATAACCAGCATATGATTCACTGAAGTAGTCCAATGATACCGTTAAAGCAATAAAAGACGAAGAAGGTGACGCTAAGTCATTCAGACCAAATTGGCAGGGCAACGTGGGACGGAGATGCGACTGGAACCGACTGCGATTCATATCCTCAGCTACAGTACTCTACACACATCAATGAAGCTGAAAGATGGCAACTGTTCAGATAAACATTCGTCGGTTCTAGTAGGTACGTTTGTCTAGTTTGGGGGACTGTAGCTTGGCATTTCAGTATTGCTGCTACTGGAATCTATGAGACTGTAATTCTATTGGACTATGGTTCTGCGGGACCATGATTCTATGGAATTGTCTTTCTTTGTGGTTGTAATTCTATGAGACCGTAATTCTACGAGAACATGATTCTACGTCACAATGATTCTGCAAGACGGTGACATTATGACTAGATAATTTTGCGACGAATGTGATTCTATGCGACGTGATTCCATATTACTGTGACTCTTCCAGACTGCATTTAGACGAGACAGTGATTCTAAGCATGAAACTATGACTCTAAGAGACCATTCAACCATGAAACTTTGATCCTAAAACCCTATGATTCAACAGGTCTCTGATCCTATGAGACTTTGGTTCTACAAGACTTTGGTTCTGTGAGATTAATTGTACGAAGACGAGATTCTACAAGAATGTAGTTCAAAGAGACTGTTCAAGTTGTGTGCTGTGATTTTTCTAGGCTGTTACTGGAAAGGACGAGCTTGTGAATTAATGAAGTTATGATCCAACGACACTTTCATTCCGGGAGAGTGTTTGTACAAGGCTGTGATTCTGCAAGACCCTGATTCCATGGGATTGTATAAATGTTAGAGCTGGTACTGCGAGGCCGTGATTCTGTAAGACTGTGTTACTATGAGACTGTGTCCGTACGGAACGGTGTTCATATATAACTTTGCTGATAGGAAACTGGGTCTCTTTGAGACAGTGTCCCTAGGAGAGAGTGATTTTGTGCCACTGTCTTTCTGAGATACTGTGTTCTCATGAAACTGTGTCACCACCTGTTTCTATGAGATGGTTTTTCTGTGCTGTTACATTTCACTTCGGACAGCAGTAAACCTTACATTTTTGTACGGTTCAGTTTACTGTCATCAAGAGCGTAAGTTATGTTAGTATCTTTTGCTACTCGCACCTATGACAAATCGATGCTTCCAAGTCTTCTTAAGAATGAACGTAGCCGTAATTTAATAGAACCATGCAACTCCCAGACTCGTGGGTCGAAAATGTTCAAAGTACAATTGTGAAATGAAGTTCAAAATTAAGATAATATTATTTAGTTTTAACTGGTAACTGTGTATTTTTCTTAAAACTCAAATTTGATGCAATTTTTATTATGTTTGGTTTATTTTTTAAATACATAACATTAAATCCAATAAAAGGCTTTCCATATTGTTTAACATTTGACTTAGAAACAATATTGTAAACTTTTTACACTATATGCAATGGAGAATTGTGTAAAAATAAGAAGTTAAAGTAGCAACAGCCATGAATCATTTTCACTTTTCAGACAAGGGGCTCCATAAAACTTAAAAGTGAAATTAACGTGTCATAAAAAAAGGTTCAACCCTCTGTAAGTTGAATCCTTAAGAAAAGTATGATGTTGCTTAATACACGAATAAAAGATTTTAAAAAAATATACTAATTACTTTTACGTTATTGTTAGATACCTCCACCAGCATCAGACATTCAGCTTCAAAATTAATCTTAGTTCACTCAAATCCGATACAAGTTTCTTCAGTTGCACGGCAAACAGATTGGTTCACATGGTTCAAATGACTCTAAGCACTATGGGACTTAAAATCCGAGGACATCAGTCCCCTAGACTAAGAACTACTTAAACTTAGCTAACCTAAGGACATCACACACATCCATGCCCGAGGCAGGATTCGAACCTGCGACCGCACCAGCAGCGCGGTTCCGGACTGAAGCGCCTAGAACCGCTCGGTCACAGCGGCCGGCCGAACAGATTGTTACATTTGGAAAATACTGAACACTTTACCGGATTTTAACTCAAAAAACAGTAAACATTAATTATATGAAAGTTGTCTGAATTTACAGTAACTGACGCACGTAAAATTTACTAATGATTTCAAAGAAATGTGATGTCAGTTTCCTCACTGCTATACGATTTGAAATGGAATAGCGCTTTCGTGGGACTTCGTGTATCTGAGGTTGCGATTCTACGAAACTGTGATTCTACGAGACTGTGTTGCTACCAGTCTGTGTTACTTTGAAACAATGGTTGCTTGAGACCATGATTCTACGAGGCTGTAATTCTGCGAGTGTGTATTTCCCAGGGCCTGTGTTTACATGTGGCTGTGTTTCTACGAGGCTGCCCGTCTACGAGACCGCGTTTCAGCAAGACCGTAGTTGCATGATGCTGTGGTTATACAATACTGTGTTTCCACTGGCCAGTGTCTCCACGAGAGTGAATCTCTAAAGAGACGTTGCATCCATGATACTGTGTTCAGTATTGTCTTTGTACAAGACTGTGTTCCTATTAGTCTGCTTCTCAGCAAGACCGATTCTACAGAACTTTGATTCTAACAGAATATATCTCTAAATGCCTGTAACTATTTGGGACATATTTTGACTCTACGAGATATTATGACTACGTGATGTGACTCTGCGTGGTAATAGGTGGTTAATCGTCTGGTACTGTATAGGTCTTTATCTCTGAAAGTCTGTGAAGCTTCATAACTGCACTACGGTCGCAGGTTCGAATCCCGCCTCGGGCATGGATGTGTGTGATGTCCTTACGTTAGTTAGGTTCAAGTAGTTCTAAGATCTAAGGGACTGATGACCTCAGACGTTAAGTCCCATAGTTCTCAGAGCCATTTGAACCATTTGAACTTCATATCTGTCGCTCTGTTTGTCTCTGTAGATATCTTCTACAGGTCTGCGGCTATAGACTACTTCTGACTGAGCCTCCAACCACAGTTTTGAGGAGTTTTTTGTCTTTTGCAAGGTAGATGAAAGAAGTTAAATACCCCTCCCATCAATGTAAGCAAACCACATGTACTGAAGAAATTTTTTAATAATGGTATAGCCCTATTTGTTTTGCCTGTTAAATACGTTTAACAGGAATAATTTCAATTTAAAAATTATTTATCTGTTCACCACCGAAAATTAGAAAACGAATTTCAGTACATAAAGAAACAGTTAGAAGCGAATTTCAAAGACTTTTAGAGTGCTAATGCAGTCACAAACATGATGGAATACTTTCAAGTATATTACTAAACAAGCAACAGAAGACAAGGTAGATTAGTAACTTCTGAAGCAGCTCATTCACAATATGAAAATAAATATATAATTTCTTCTCTTATGGTGCTCAATTTGGTGTTACCAATCCACACCTATTATCAGATCAACAGTTATAGATGGTAACATGGGTTGGAGATTATCAGCGGTCTGTTACAGATTACCAATAAAACAGTAAAGATCGCAATATTCATTTATTTAAAAATTTCGGTCTTTGTGATGGCCATCTTCATATCTAACCCGCATGGCTGCAGCCAGCAATGCACTGGAACGGTTGTGGGAAGTCAGTAAACGACTGTGACTTCACTGAGATATTCAGTGCATCGCTTTGAAGATGGCCAGCGTAAGGGCCGATACGAGTTATCATTTTATCGTTTTTAAACTAATGCTTATTGTAAATGACTGTTTTATTAACTGCTAAGACATAGATGGTCCCCAAAAAATAACTATACTCTATTGGAAATTCTGTAATTAATTGTTCATTGTGCTTGGTAAGAAAGTCTTGTGTGTTAACAATACGATAAAGTACTCTCCTCTTTATGTGCATCCTGATGCTCTAGAGGCACAATAATTGATCTTTAAATTTTGTAAGTTCAGTTACATAAAACTTTTTTCTTCTTTAATTGTTCATGAGATGTAATCGATATTACTCATTCTCACTGCACTGTTTGCGGATGCCAGCGGGAGCTAATGTGCTATACACAATCCATTTTCTCTAAAAAAGAGATAGACACAGATCTCCAGACAAGCATCAAGAGAAATTCCATATTTTAGGTAGATTTCGTACCAGAAATGTATACTCTAACATGTACCAGACATAAACTCATAGCGAAACTTAGAATTTCTTGTGGCGGGTAACTTTTTTCTTAAATACCATTGTAACTATTCAAATGTCTTGGGTATGTGAAGCAAACTCAGAAACAGTGTGAAACTATATTTTAATAAGATATTTGGCTATTCATATCTGATTAATAGAAGTCACATGTATTTTTGGCATTACACGAGCATATGGAGCTCTCCATGAATCGTGAATACTCATTCTGGCCATCGTGTTATTTAGGCACTCTATGTTTACTGTTTTCAGTAAGACAATTGACTGTTGAACTGGACAAATCTGTGACCAGTGGTCAAGTGAGTTACCTTAGGCTCACGTAAAGGACCAGGAAGAATCGGATGGACGAACGGCCACCGACACATAGTCTCATGGAAACACGGGTACGCTATTTTTGTTATGGATGCTGCCTGTGATAGACGTCACCGCCGCTGCTGTCTGTGTATCTAGGTTAATATGCATCATGCGCGAGAGAGAGGGAGAATTAATGTTATCTCTTTGGTGATTACATATCTCCTCTCAGTTTCATTACTGGAGTGAGCCCCACAGTGAATTCATGACACTGATAATCAAATTTTTTTTGAGTGAGAAATAGACATGAAAATCACCGATTGAGTTTAAGGGTTTAATATTTAAGTCACGACCGGTTTCGGACTAAGAACTGTCCGTCCTCAGGGGCTATTAGTCGGCTGATGCGACCCCGTGTATAGCAAGACTCGGTACAGCGAAGGCGACCACTTGGTAAAGTTTTTTGTATATAGTCATTGTGGCAGTGGGCTGGCGATCAGGGTTGAATTTTCCAAAGATGATTATTGAAGTGATTCAAAATTATCATCTAATACTCTTGTCGCTCACAAGTACAAACAGTTACTCAAAATCTATGTATCAAAACCATTAATCAAGTTTCAGAGGGTTATATCTTCTACCTCAATTAAGTTAGAAACTTCGGATTAATTTTTAATTACGCTCAGAACAAATGAGCTTTTTTTAAGAAAAAGAAAATATCCAAATTTATAACGGTAATTTTTCTTTTACTTTTACATGCATGCATGCACAACTCTGAAGCACTTTTTACAATATTGCTTGTAGAATCAAAATTTCATTCAAGTTCCGTTATTCAGCACGCTCACTATCAGTGGCGGCCTTCCGACTTTAAACCCTCTACTGTGCTGCTCCTTCAGTGATGCGGCACCTGTGAGCTGGAACAGGGCGCTGCCTGTCTCTTGAAGAGTAAACAGTGGTATGTCGGCGGGTGGAGCGCCGTGTTTCTGGCCTGTGCAGCAACAACCTAGAAGCGGCAAGTTCTCTCTTGCTCCAGGCTGAGTAAGCACTATGACGTAACTGACGACAGCAGTGTGCTATGGTCTGTAGGTGGACGGGCCTGCAGAGAGCGGTAGAGTGGTTCCTTGTCCGCACAGTGCAATCGGCTCGCCGCTTACGAATTGCCCCAGTGGTTGAATAGAATAACAAAGGCTAGTCGTCATTCGCACAGTGCTGCTACAAGTGATTTTCACCTTTTCTTGTTACCTTGGTTTGGTTCAAATGGCTCTGAGCACTATGGGACTTAACTGCTGTGGTCATCAGTCCCCTAGAACTTAGAACGACTTAAACTTAACTAACCTAAGGACATCACACACATCCATGCCCGAGGCAGGATTCGAACCTGCGACCGTAGCAGTCTCGCGGTTCCGGACTGCGCGCCTAGAACCGCGAGACCACCGCGGCCGGCCTTGGTTTAATGTGTTACTTTAAGATAATTTATGGTACCAGTTAATTTTATAGCGATGTTTCGTTGCTAATCTTACAATTTTGCAGACATTATTGAGTACCATCTATCAAGTTCGACTGAAAACTTTTTATGGGATCAGTTTTAAATGTTTTGTGTTTCTACATAATGTTAAAGTTCTGTTTGGGACATTTGTCGTATAAATAAAGTTGTCTAATGAATGAGCTTCTTTTCGATCTTACTCTGTCTTACACTGTTAGTCAGTTGGTCTGAATAATGCTGGTAAATATTTTTGTAACCCTGAAGGGCTGGTATAATTTATCTTTCACAAATGTTCAGTGTGTCTACTTCGGACGCACAACACAGAACCCCGACAGTAGTCAGACTCCTCGCATGGGTTTATGGGTCCGTTGCGCGTTACTGCAAATACTACTATTGTCATCCGGCGTAATGGTCACCCTAGTTTATTGAAATGTATTCACATACATGTAGTCTTACACAAACACCCACTACGAAAACTATATACACACATCAAAAAGAGTTTTGCTTCACCCCGGTTCCCAGAACTAATGTCGATAGACGTTGACTGTGGATATTGTATCACAGACACAGTCCCTCTGACTGTTCAGGGATGTCTCTAAACCCGCACAAAGATGAAAACAACCATCCATGAGCAACGACTATTAGACGGAGGGAGTCCGACAGCCGATCAGTTCTAGTCATTCCACCAGTAAGGGGGTACACGGCTCGTGTTGTCTGTAGTTCAACCATTCCATGACTGTCAATACCGCGGTTTAATCGCATCCGCATTGTTACTTTGTGCTAGGAAGAGCTCTCAACAAGGGAAGTGTCCAGGCGTCTCGGAGTGAACGAAAGCGATGTAGTTCGGACAGGGAGGGGATACAGAGAGACAGGAAATGTTGATGACATGCCTCGCTCAACTGCGCCCAAGGGCTACTACTGAAGTGGTTGACCGCCACCTACGGATTCTGGCTCGGAGGAACCCTGACAGCAACGCCACCATGTTGAATAATGCTTTTCGTGCAGCCACAGGTCTTTGTGTTACGACTCAAACTGAGCGCAATAGGCTGCATGATGCGTAACTTCACTCCCAACGTCCATGGCGAGGTCCATCTTTGCAACCACGACACCATGAAGCGCGGTACAGGTGGACCCAACAACATGCCGAATGGACCGCTCAGGATTGGCATCACGTTCGCTTCACCGATGAGTGTCGCATATGCCTTCAGCCAGAAAATCGTTGGAGACGTGTTTGGAGGCAACCTGCTCATGCTGAACACCTTGGACACACCGTCCAGCGAGTGCAGCAAGCATACATTTTCAGTATCACTTTATGCGTTTAGTCGTTTACTAATCGATAGTTATGAATATTACATTATTTGTGGTAATAAAAATTAGTAGACTGACAAATAACATTGTAAATTTAATAAAAGTTCATCCGATGACACGTACTTTTCCCATTATATCAACTGCAATATAAATAGTAAAGAAAATGACTGTATTCAGAATTTAGAAAAAACTGACGAACCGAACTCGATGCAGCGATCCAGCGGCTTGAACACCAAACAATTTTTTTTTTAACATTTTGATTTGTATTGTTCGCCGAATATGTTCAGGGCGGACGTCCGATGACACCTGTTCAGTTTGAGCCTTCATCCGTTCGCCCAGTTTTTTTATTATAAAGGATAGCTAACGCTCTGACCGAACACGCCGTGCAACCGTGCCGGCACCACTCTGTCGCAGCCGCTTCATGGTTAAAATGGCCACGCACAGATATATATTCGAAGACCGAAATTATCTTGCGATTTTCTCAATAACGCTTGAGAAATACTCGCTACTGCTTACACATTTTGTTGTCCTCATGGAGTATTACGAGTGTATGAAGTTTGCAGTAAATTCGCGTTCCAAACGTGGTGGCCTCCCCTTGCTAGTGAATTGTTGTGATCTATAATGTCAGTACATGATTAGTTGAGCACCAGCGTTACAATAGACGTAAATTAACAAAATACACCGTATTAATCGTTTTTCAACTAATATAGCTACTTATTTTTCAATGAATTTAAGTTTTCCTGATGATGGGCTATGCCCGAAACCTGTATGTGAGGTATTAACAAGAAGTGGAGTGGGCTGTTGTTACGACGGCAGAAGTGCGGCATTTAAGGATGTTCTCTGCAGTCAAGTGCATTTTTGCTGTCACAAAGGAAAACAGAGCACGAAGTTTGCGCGGCGGACAGCCAGTGGAGCGCCGGCTCACCACGCGGTGCTGCAGAGGTGCGTCAGCGTGAGGTAGCGGACGCCGAGCGCGTAGAGCATGCGCAGCACGGCCAGCGAGTTGCCCAGCGCGTGGCCGCCCTCCACACCCACCAGCGAAGCCACCAGGCCCTCGCGGTGCGCCGCCACCAACCCTGCAACACAAGAGGGCACAAGCAGCGGGCTGTAAGTATAATGACAAAATTTAGTTCCGTATATAATTTAGAGACACTCAGGGGAAGATGATGATGATGTTTGGTTTATGGGGCGCTCAATTGTGCGGTCACCAGCGCCCGTACAAAGTCCCAATTCTTTACACAGTCCAGTATTTTACACAGTCCAATCTAGTCACTGTCACGAATGATGCTGACGATGAAATGATGAGGACAATACAAACACCCAGTCTCAGTTTAGAGAAAACCCCCAACCCGACCGACAAGAGAACCCCGGGCCCTGTGATCCCCCAGGGTTAGAGTGGAGTATCTCACAGTGGAGTGTACTGGACAAGAGCTCTTTCAAGTGATAGTGACAGCATCTATCGCCACACTACAGTGAAGAAACCCATTTAAGAAAAGAGGCGCAGTTCTTAAAATTGACGTAAAATATCAATTTTCGATTTTCTTTTTAACTAGCTGCACCGGCCACATTTTCTGTGACTCAATCTATATAAACGGAAAAGAAATAAAAGGAAAAGGACATGTTTGTAATATGTATGACAACCTGGCTATCAGTCATCTTCTCCCCCCTGTGTCTGTCCAGCTCCTCCACCTATGTCTTTGTCCGTCTCCTCCTCCAATCCCCTCTCACTGTTCGTCACCTTCTTCTCGTTTGCTATGTTCATTTCCTCCCACACCTCTATCCATCTTCCCTTCTCCCTCTCGCTCAGCTTGAGTCTTTCCTATTTTTATTGCAAATAAGGGTTTATTCCTATTTGCGAACTGTATATATATATACAGGGTGGTCCATTGATAGTGACCGGGCCAAATATCTCACGAAATAAACATCAAACGAAAAAACTACAAAAAACGAAACTCGTCTAGTTTAAAGGGGGAAACCAGATGGCGCTATGGTTGGCCCGCTAGATGGCGCTGCCATAGGTCAAACGGATACCAAAAAAATTTTTTGAAAATAGGAACCACCATTTTTATGACATATTCGTGTAGTGCGTAAAGAAATACGAATCTTTTACTTGGACCACATTTTTCGCTTTGTGACAGATGGGATTGGTATCACGTAACATTTCGCCAGTGCAGACGGTATTTGCTTCGTGATACATTACCCCTGTTAAAGTGGACCGTATACCAACTACGGAAAAGGTCGATATCGAGTTGATGTATGGCTATTGTGATCAATATGCCCAACAGGCGTGTGCTGTGTATGCTTCTCGGTATCCTGGACGACATCATCGAAGTGTCCGCACCGTTCGCCGGACAGTAACGTTATTTAAGGTAACAGGAAGCGTTCAGCTACATGTGAAACGTCAGCCAAACCTGCAACAAATGATGATGCCCAAGTAGGTGTTTTAGCTGCTGTCGCGGCTAATCCGCACATCAGCAGCAGACAAGTTGCGCGAGAATCGGGAATCTCAAAAACGTCGGTGTTAAGAATACTACATCAACATCGATTGCATCCGTGCCATATTTCCATGCACAAGGAATTGCATGGCGACGACTTTGAACGTCGTGTGGCGCTGCACTCCGGAACCGCACGACCGCTACGGTCGCAGGTTCGAATCCTGCCTCGAGCATGGGTGTGTTTGATGTCATTAGGTTAGTTAGGTTTAAGTAGATCTAAGTTCTAGGGGACTTATGACCTAAGATGTTGAGTCCCATAGTGCTCAGAGCCATTTTTTTGCACGATTTGTATTTAGCGACGAAGCGTCATTCACCAACAGCGGTAACGTAAACCGGCATAATATGCACTATTGGGCAACGGAAAACCCACGATGGATGCGACAAGTGGAACATGAGCGGCCTTGGCGGGTTAATGTATGGTGCGGCATTTGAGAGGAAGGATAATTGGCCCCCATTTTATCGATGGCAATCTAAATGGTGCAATGTATGCTGATTTCCTACGTAATATTCTACCCAAGTTACTACAAGATGTTTCATTGCATCACAGAATTGGAATGTACTTCCAACATAATGGACGTCCGCTCTCGTGCGGTTGAAGCGGTATGAGTAGCATATTTCATGACAGGTGGATTGGTCGTCGAAACACCACACCATGGCTCGCAAGTTCACCGGATCTGACGTCCCCGGATTTCATTCTATGGGGAAAGTTGAAGAATATTTGCTATCGTGATCCACCGACAACGCCTGACAACATGCGTCTGCGCATTGTCAGTCCACGTGCGAACATTACGGAAGGCGAACTACTCGCTGTTGAGAGGATTGTCGTTACATATATTGGCAAATGCATTGAGGTTGACGAACATCATTTTGAGCATTTATTGCATTAATGTGGTATTTCCAAATAATCACGCTGTAACAGCATGCGTTCTCAGAAATGATAAGTTCACAACGGTACATGTATCACATTGGAACAACCGATATAAAATGTTCAAACGTACCTACGTTCCGCATTTTAATTTAAATAACCTACCTGTTACCAACTGTTCATCTAAAATTGTGAGCCACATGTTTGTGACCATTTCAACGCCATCTATCACAAAGCCAAAAAAGTGGTCCAACTAAAACGTTCATATTTTTTTACTTACTACACGAATGTTGTTGTTGTGGTCTTCAGTCCTGAGACTGGTTTGATACACCTCTCCATGCTACTTTATCCTGTGCAAGGTTCTTCATCTCATAGTACCTGCTGCAACCTACATCCTTCTGAATCTGTTTAGTGTATTCATCTCTTGGTCTCCCTCTGCGATTTTTGTCCTCCACGCTACCAACCGATCCCTTCTTCTAGTCAAGTTGTGCCACAAATTTCTCGTCTCTCCAGTTCTATTCAATACCTCCCCATTAGTTATGTGATCTACCCATCTAATCTACAGCATTCTTCTGTAGCACCACATTTCGAAAGCTTCTATACTCTTCTTGTCTAAACTATTTATCGTCAACGTTTCACTTCCAAACATGGCTACAATCCATACAAACACTTTCAGAAACGACTTCCTAACACTCAAATCTATAGTCGATGTTAACAATTTTCTCTTCTTCAGAAACATTTTCCTTGCCATTGCCAGTCTACATTTTATATCCTCTCTACTTCGACCATTATCAGTTATTTTACTCCCCAAATAGCAAAAGTCCTTAACTACGTTAAGTGCCTCATTTCCTAATCTAATTCCCTTAGCATAACCCGACTTAATTCGACTACATTCCATTATCCTCGTTTTGCTTTTGTTGATGTTCATCTTATATCCTCCCTTCAAGACACTGTCCATTCCATTCAACTGCTCTTCCAAGTCCTTTTCTGCCTATGACAGAATTACAATGTCATCGGCAAACCTCAAAGTTTTTATTTCTTCTCCATGGATTTTAATATCTACTCCGAATTTTTCTTTTGTTTCCTTTACTGCTTGCTCAATATACAGATTGAATTACAACGGGGAGAGGCTACAACCCTGTCTCAGTCCCTTCCCAACCACTGCTTCCCTTTCATGTCCCTCGACTCTTACAACTGCCATCTGGTTTCTGTACAAACTGTAAATAGCTTTTCGTTCCCTGTATTTTACCCCTGCCACCTTTAGAATTTGAAAGAGAATATTCCAGTCAACATTGTCAAAAGCTTTCTCTAAGTCTACGAATGCTACAAACGTAGGTTTGACTTTCCTTAATCTATTTTCTAAGGTCAGTTGTAGGGTCAGTATTGCCTCACGTGTTCCAACAATTCTACGGTATCCAAAC
Organism: Schistocerca cancellata; assembly: GCF_023864275.1. Lineage (NCBI taxonomy): Eukaryota > Metazoa > Arthropoda > Insecta > Orthoptera > Acrididae > Schistocerca > Schistocerca cancellata. Next base: position 311,211,094 of record NC_064628.1, on the reverse strand, counting down.
TGATTTTGTTCCGTATATAATTTAGAGACACCCAAGGGAAGATGATGATGATATTTGGTTTGTGGGGCGCTAAACTGCGCGGTCATCAGCACCCGTACAATGTCCCAATTCTTTTCACACCCCATTATTTTACACAGTCCAATCTAGTCACTGTCACGAATGATGCTGCTGATGAAATGATGAGGTCAACACAAACACCCAGTCTCCGACAGAGAAAATGCCCAACCCGGCTGACAATAGAACCCGGGACCCTGTGATCCCCCAGGGGTAGAGCGGGGTGTATTTCACAGTAGAGTGTATTGGACAAGAGCTCTTCCTAAAACTCTAGTTATAATGACAGCATCTATCGCATTACTACAGTGAAGAAGCCCATTTAAATTATTATGTTTTTAACTAGCTGCACCGGTCACATTTTCTGTGACTCAGTCTACTTAAAAGGAAAAGAAATAAAAGAAACAGGACGTTTTTCTAATATGTATGACAACCTGGCTATCAGTCATCTTCTGCCCCCTGTGTCTGTCCAGCTTCCCCTCCCCTTTCTTTGTCCGCCTCCTCCTCCATCCCCCTCTCATTGTTCGTCACCTTCTTCTCGTTTGCTATGTTCATTTCCTTCCACCTCTCTATCCATCTTCCCTTCTCCCTCTCTCGTAGCTTGAGCCTTTTCTATTTTTACTGCAAATAAGGATTTTTTCCTATTTGCTAACTGTATATAGAGGGTGGTCCATTGATAGTGACCGGGCCAAATATCTCACGAAGTAAGCATCAAACGAAAATACTACAAAGAACGAAACTCGTCTAGCTTAAAGGGGGAAACCAGGTGGCGCTATGGTTGGCCCGCTAGATGGTGCTGCCATAGGTCAAACGGATATCACCTGCGTTTTTTTTTAATAGACACGCCCATTTTTTATTAATATTCGTGTAGCACGTAAAGAAATATAAATGTTTTAGTTGTACCACTTTTTCGCTTTGTGATAGATGGCACTGTAATAGTCACAAACGTATAATTAGGTGGTATCACGTAACATTCCGCCAGTGCGGATGGTATTTCCTTCGTGATACATTACCCGTGTTAAAATGGACCGTTTACCAATTACAGAAAGGTCGTTATCGTGTTGGTGTATGGCTATTGTGATCAAAATGCCCAACAGGCGTGTGCTGTGTATGCTGCTCCGTATCCCGGACGACATCATCCAAGTGTCCGGACCGGTTGCCGGATAGTTACGTTATTTAAGGAAACAGGAAGTGTTCAGCCACATGTGAAACGTCAGCCACGACCTGCAACAAATGATGATGCCCAAGTAGGTGGTTTAGCTGCTTTCGCGCTAATCCGCACACCAGTAGCAGACAAATTGCGCGAGAATCGGGAATCTCAAAAACGTCGTTGTTGAGAATGCTACATCAACATCGACTGCACCCGTATCATATTTATATGCACCAGGAATTGCATGGCAACGACTTTGAACGTCGTGTACAGTTCGGCCACTGGGCACAAGAGGAATTACGGGACGATGACACATTTTTTGCATGCTTTCTATTTAGCGACGAAGTGTCATTCATCAACAGCGGTAACGTAAACCGGCATAATATGCACTGTTGGGCAACGGATAAACCACGATGGCTGCGACAAGTGGAACATGAGTGGCCTTGGCGGGTTAATGTATGGTGCGGCATTATGAGAGGAAGGATAATTGGCCCCCATTTTATCGATGGCAATCTAAATGGTGCAATGTATGCTGATTTCCCTTGTAATGTTCTACCGATGTTACTACAAGATGTTTCACTGCATGACAGAATGGCGATGTACTACCAACATGATGGATGTCCGGCACATAGCTCGCCATCTGGTTTCCTCCTTCAAGCTAGACAAGAAGGATAATTGGCCCCCATTTTATCGATGGCAATCTAAATGGTGTAATGTATGCTGATTTCCCTTGTAATGTTCTAACGATGTTACTACAAGATGTTTCACTGCATGACAGAATGGCGATGTACTACCAACATGATGGATGTCCGGCACATAGCTCGCCATCTGGTTTCCTCCTTCAAGCTAGAAAAGTTACGTTCTTTGTAGTTTTTTCGTTTGACGCTCATTTCGTGAGATATTTGGGCCGGTCACGATCAATGGAACACCCTGTGTGTGTGTGTGTGTATGTGTGTGTGTGTGTGTGTGTAAACGTTTATTACAATCTCGTGTAAAAAGCCCGCCCGGTTGGCCGTGCGATCAAACGGACGGCTTTCTGGGCGGGAAAGAGCGCCTGGTCCCTGGCACGAATTCGCCCGGCGGATTTTTGTCGATGTCCGGTGACCGGGCCAGTCTGTGGATTGTTTTTAGGCGGTTTTCCATCTGCCTCGGCGAATGCGGGCTGGTTCCCTATATTCCGCCTCAGTTACACTATGTCGGCGTTTGCTGCGCAAACTAGTTCTCCACGTACGCACACACCACCATTTCTCTACCACGCAAACGTAGGAGTTACAGTCGTCTGGTTTGAAACGTTCCCTGGGGGGTCCGTCGGGGACCGAACCGCAGAATAACCCTGGGTTCGGTGTGGGGCGGCGGAGGGTTAAAGTGGACTGCGGTAGTTGTGGGGTTGTGGACCGCTGCGGCTGCGGCGGGGACGAAGCCCCTCCGTCGTTTCTAGGGCCACGGTTAACATACAATACAATACAACGTGTTAAAATCTGAACTGAATCGGAAAGGTTCTTTTTGAGATCTTTGGTTACAATGATTTCCTTTCATATCTTACATACAAATATCTATACATTAATTGTGTTAAGATATACTTATATTACAGATTTAAGTACAGCTACATCCATACTCCGCAAGCCACCTGACGGTGTGTGGCGGAGGGTACCTCTATCGGTTCTCCCTTGTATTGCAGTCTCGTATTGTTCGTGGAAAGAAGGATTGTCGGTATGCTTCTGTGTGGGCTCTAATCTCTCTGATTTTATCCTCATGGTATCTTCGTAAGATATACGTAGGAGGGAGCAATATACTGCTTGACTCTTCGGTGAAGGTATGTTCTCGAAACTTTAACAAAAGCCCGTACAGAGCTACTGAGCGTCTTTCCAGCAGAGTCTTCCACTGGAGTTTATCTATCATCTCCGTAAGTACCCAAAAACACGCCCGTAATAGAAGTCAACGTTATCTCAGGCATTCAAAGCAATCGGTCAAGAACTTTAGGAAATTAACGATTTTGAACAAATCAACATTTATATTTGTAAAACGTTTCCTTTTTTATTTCAAATAATTGGACACATGTCAAATGACGTTCCAATAGGAACTAAAACCTACTGAGTACTCGAATGCAACGTTGCGTCAAAATTTCAAATCCATCCATGGAAAACTTTCGGAGATTAGAGATTTTGAGAAACGAATATCTACGTTTGTACTTATACAGAAATTTTGATGTTCCTGATCGTAAATCTCCAGAAGTTTTTGACCGGTTCCTTTGAAATCTTAACACGTCGTTCCATTTCTATATGCGCACGTGTTTATAAATCTATTTCTTAAATACATGTAACACATAAATTTATAATTATCACTATAGGAATATGAGGGTAATGTTGTTACAAAAACTCCAAGAAGATATAAATATATCACACACTAAAGAATTAGGCGCATCAAAACAGGCCTCTATTAGAGTTCAACATTGCGTCACAAGTTCAAAGCAGTCGGTCAACACCTATCGCAGATTAACGATTTTGAACGAACAACATTTACATTTTTATAACATTGCGCTTTTTATTACAAATACACCAGATGGCATTACAGTACTTGTTTAAAAACACGCGATTATTCGAATGCAATGTTGTGTCAAAATTTCGATGCAATTCATGAAAAACTTTCTGAGGTATTCAAGAAACGGACGTTTGTACTTACACAGGAACAGTGAATGTTCCTAATCGTAAATCTCCGAAATTTTTTGACTGAATGCTTTGAAATTCTAACATATCGTTGTACTGAAATACGGGTAGGCTTTAGAATGCGTGTTTTTTTTTAAATCAATGTGACATACAACGTTTATAAATTTAATAATAGTGAAACGTTCTTACACAAACTCTTAATTTATATTATACATCATGTATCAAACAAATAGGTACTTAAAACACGCCTGTATTATAATTCAACATAGTGTTAAAAGTTGAAAGTATTCGGCCATGGACTTTCGGAGATACATCAAGCGAGGTGGTGCAGTGGACCCGCATTCGGGAGAATACCGCTTCAAAATCGCGTTCGGCCTTCCAGATTTAGGTGTTTTGGGATTTCCCTAAATCGCTCCAAGCAAATGCCAGGATGGTTCCTTTCGAAGGCCACAGCCGATTCCCTTCCTCATCTTCGATACAATTCGAGCTTGTGCTCCGTCTCTGATGTTCTCGATGTCGACGGGACGCTATGCCCGAACTTTCTTCCGGCCTTCCTTCGGAGATACATGATTTTTACCAAAATATCTTTTACTTGTTTATTTATATAGATATTCATTGACAATGCGTTCTCAAAGCTTCAGTGATGAAATCGCATCTGAAGTGCATGAAAAGTAATAAAATGTGTGACGCGACCTTCCCACCGCAACCACTTTTTGAAGCAACACTTCAACAACTACAGCTTCACAGAGATAAAACTCATTCACAAGGAGAGGCTTCCGAACTGTATCCTGGAAGTTGTAAAGCCCACTTACTAGTTTGTGGCCGATCCTGGACCTTTAAAAAAGTGTCTTAATGGCAAAACCCAGATTCGAAATGAGTCTCTGAATTCACTCAAATGGAAACGATTCCCTAAAATCATATTTTGATCTGATACAGTTTCCATAACTGCAACTTAGGATGCAGTTGTCGTATTTGATAAAGGGAACATAGGGACGATGAAGATATTAGGGAGAAGGGGCTTTAAGATAGGAAATTTCACTCAAGACGTCTTGAGAAAAGTAGATTTACAGCGCCTCTCTGCAGCTGCATAGATAGTTGAAGGCGTGGTAAAGGAAAGAAGGCTGAAAACAAGAAACCACAACCTTAAAATGAAAGAGAATCGTGAATATAAATCTGGGACTTTCTGAATAGGTGACAGAAATACAAACATTAGGTTGAACTTTAAAATGCATTTCCTGAAAATTATGTTTTTTTAAAGTTCATGGATCTTTTTCTCAAAATCTATGAAGGACAGATTAATGAATTCTCTACACTTATTTCTAAATGCCCAGTAAATTTTGCCTCATTAGTAAACTTGCAAGCTGTGATATGAAATAAATGCTCGGAATTTTGCATGAATTTTATATTGTACTTACAGAATTATAGTTAAGAAATTTTTAAAATACTCCTATTCAATATATTCAAAAACCTCATTAAAGAATTTTACTACGTGCAAGGAGATTAAGAAGAGAAAATTTTGCAAAAATCTCTTGAGTAGTTTCTGAGAAAAGAGTACATATTGTATTTTTTTAATTTTTTTTAATTCCATAAAAAAGTTAAATATATAAAATCCAAGGAACATAACAGTAAATTTGTTAATTTCATGTAAAGCATGGTACAAAATTTCACTGCCGTATCTTCAAAATTGTGGCTTTGATACATTTTTGTAATGTGTGTGTTTTTCATGAACGTCTCCGCTTAAAACGTCCCTCCAGAAATTTCCGAGGTCGATTTTATTCCTGGCGTGTAAGCAACTCCAGCGCAATACCTGCGGTGGCAGCCTGAAGTAACAAATGTAAGCAACAGATGAGCACTCGACCAGTCTTTGTGAGCAGGCAGTGTCAAACAGGAGACGTGCGGCCGTGTTGTATCAACGTCAATATATACAAATTCCAATAGAACAACATCTCTAAATCAAGCGTTTAAGACATTATGGAGAATGTTTTGAAGAAGAGAAAAATGAGCAATGTTTATCCCACACACCATGACCTCTAAACAAAAGTAAAAGTTTGTGAAGGCCTGTTGCGTCTTGACAGAAAATCACAACGTACTGGGTGATCAAAAATTCAGTATACATTTGAAAACTGAATAAATCACAGAATAATGTAGATAGAGAGGTAAAAATTCACACACATGCTTGGAATGATATGGGGTTTTATTAGAACCAAAAAATACAAAAGTCGAAAAAATGTCCGACAGATGGCGCTTCATCTGATCAGAATAGCAATAATCAGCATAACAAAGTAAGACAAAGTAAAAATAATGTTCTTTACAAGGAAAGCTCAAGATGTCCACCATCATTCCTCAACAATAGCTGTAGTCGAGGAATAATGTTTTGAACAGCACTGTAAAGCATGTCCGGAGTTATGGTGAGGCATTGGCGTCGGATGTTGTCTTTCAGCATCCCTAGAGATGTCGGTCGATCACGATACATTTGCGACTTCAGGTAACCAACCCCAAGGCCAATAATCACACGGACTGAGGTCTGGGGACCTAGGAGGCAAAGCATGACTAGGGTGGCGGCTGAGCACACTATCATCACCAAACGACGCGCGCAAGAGATCTTTCACGCGTCTGGCAACATGGGGTGGAGCACCATTCTGCATAAACATCGTACGTTCCAGCAGGTGTTTATCAGTCAGGCTGGGGATGATGCGATTCTGTAACAGATCGGCGTACCTCTCACCCGTCACGGTAGCGGTTTTTCTGTCCAGCGCCATCTGTTCGACATTTTGTGACCTTTGTTTTTTTGTTCTATTAAAACCCCATGTCATTCCAAGCATGTGTGTCAATTTTTACCTCTCTATCTACATTATTCCGTGGTTTATTACGTTTTCAAATTTATATTGACTTTTTGATCACCCGGTATTTTAAATTTTTTCAGGAGAAAATAATCACAGGTGAAGACACTTGGTGTTATCAATATGCACCTACCACAAAACGACAATGTGCAGAAACTCACATACAGGGTCAACGCTGCGACATGCAGACCAATGCGACGAGCGACTGTATAAATGTCCTGTGTTTTTCACTCACATGGGAGAGACTATCTAGAACATCCGAAGCATTAAAACGACCATCTTAACGTTTCTCTATTTTTTATTACTGCAGTCTCGAAATTTTTCGGACCGAAGGAGTATGTGATATTGTTTTAAAACAACTGTGCGTTTTGGAGCGACTACAACTTACCTGATCCTAGCACGAATGCATGCTGAGAAGCGATGCCACCGAATTTTTTTTATGTGAAAAACTTTTTAAATGAAACAAAACGTTACTAACATTCTTCATCTTCATTCTTTGTATCTATACATTTGCAGCCTTCTGTCGCTAGAGGGCTCCGAATCGTAGATTGTAATGTGGCGGTGTCTAGCGTATCGATGTCGCTGCGTGAGAAACCGTCCATTGTAATCATGTTTCGAATTCGAAGAGTTCGTCCACACATGGAGGAAACTCTCCTTCAGTATGACAATGCCACACCTCACACGAGCTCTGCGACATCTGTAATAATGCGACGCCTTGGGAACACTGTCATCGATCGTCCTCCATGATGTCTTGACCTGCCCCAAACAATTTTAATCGGTCTCCGAAACACCTTCGAGGACTTCCCTTTGACAGCGATGATGTGATGCAAGTAGAGGTGAGGTTGTGGCTCCGTCAAATGGCACCGAGCACTATGGGACTTAACATTTCAGGTCATCAGTCCCCTAGAACTTAGAAGTACTTAAACCTAACTAACCTAAGGACATCACACACATCCATGCCCGAGGCAGATTCGAACCTGCGACCGTAGCAGTCGCGCGGTTCCGGGCTGAAGCGCCTAGAACCGCTCGGCCACCGCGGCCGGCTGGCTCCGTCAACAAAGTCAAACATTCTACGCTGAAGGTATTAAGAAACTAGTCTCTCGTTGGGAGAAATGTGTTCGTCGCCAGGGTGACTAGGTTGACAAATAGATATGCAGACATGAAGAATAAATATGTAGAATGTTAATTACATTTGCTTTGTTTAGAAAGCTTTAAGAATTATCACGTAAATATTCGGTGGTATTACGTTTCAGCGCGCCTTCGTAAGTTTTACAGTGGAAGAACTTCACTATGGAGTAAGTGTCTTCTTCGCAAGTACCGTAAGAAACATTTCATGTTTATTATACATTTAGATATATCAGATATTGTTCTCTGTATTGGAGACTAAGAAAACATCTATCCCAAATATTAACGATAGGAATGTTAAATTAACACAGCAGTATGACCGGATCATATCGGTCAAAAGAATTTTCCATTGCACCGGCCCAACATGTGGCACAGTCGCACGGAGTGGCCGAGCGGTTTGCGGCGCTGTCACGTACTGCGCGGCCCATCCCGCCGGTGGTTCGAGTGCTCCCTTGGGCATGGGTGTGTGTGTTGTTCTTAGCGTAAGTTCGCTTAAGTTAGTTAAGTAGTGAGTAAGTCTAGGGACCAAGGGACCGATGACCACAGCAGTTTCGTCCCTTAGGAATTCACACACACACACACACACACACACACACACACACACAAGTGGCTTAAAAACTTATATTTTAACGATTTTGCTCTTTAACTGATGGAAAAGTCAGCACGCAGATAGAATGAAAACAACATGAAAGAAGCCATGGAAAAATTCAGACTTCTTGAAATTTACAATCAGAGAAGGAAGTGACCCTTGCCGCAGTGGATACAACGGTTGCCGTGAGACCACCGAAGTTAAGCGCTGTCGGGCGTGGTCGGCAATTGGATGGGTGACCATCCGGGCCGCCATACACTGTTGCTATTTTTCGGGGTGCAGTCAGCCTCTTGATGCCAATTGAGGAGCTACTCGCCCGAATAGTAGCGGCTTCGGTCAAGAATACCATCATAACTACCGAGAGAGCGGTGTGTTGACCACACGCCCCTCCCATCCGCATCCTCCACTCAGGATGACACGGCGGTCGGATGGCCCCGGTAGGCCATTCGTGGCCTGAAGACGGAGTGAGGAAAGTGACAATAGTGGGTATTTATAAATTTGAAAGAATCGGTACAGATAAATATCCAATACCAACGAAACAAATGATACAGTGTGTGGATGACAAATTCTCAACGTTTTTGTGCAATATTTATAAGTGTGCTGAGTGTCCACCCTTCGTCTCACGACACAGGTTTAGACCGATAGTCTCATTCCACTGAGACCCGTCGCTGTATGTCACTCGTGACGGTAAGAACAGTTATTGCGATATGGTGTCACAAAGCTTCGAGTTTCTGTGCTGCTAGATGTGGAACATAAAAGCTGTCCTTCATCCGCGACACAGCCTATCGAGCGAAGTGGCAAAGTTTCATTCTCATAGTCTCGTTGGCTGAGGGAAGTTGAGGTGTGCACTAGCTCGACAGGAAAGCTTTATGGAACTTCGCAGTATCACGTCCCTCACACGGTCCACTGTCTGTTATTACTAGCCTGGTCAGCCCGAACATTTTATATCACACAACTTAGAATTTCATGTGCCACGTGAGAGTGCCCTAGTTAATTGGTGGTATCTTGTAAAACTTTTGAATGGAAAGGTCTTTTTACTTACACTTCCGACTGGCAACGGCAAAATTCTAGAGCACAAAATGCTTTCTCTGCCTCGATCGGCACTATTTTCTAAAACTATAGTCGGTAGTGCCCCTCTCGACGGCTATTCAAACTAAATTACTGTCACTGCTTTCCTAGAACGTTGTTCATGTACTCTACCATCTATTATCTTTTGTTTAGCCATTTATCTATGAAGATTTTCTTAAGCGTTTCATAGACTTCATAATTTCCTTGTATTCAGTTCCAAGTAATCATTATGTGATGGGCTTAAACCTTTATGTGAAAATAAAGTGATGGACAAGCTACCTGTTTTATTACATAACACTGGGCTGTCTCACAGTATATTAAATAACAATAGGTTTCGATCACTAACATTTCCACAGTGAAATATATTGGGACAACTTCACATGTCATAACGCTATTTCATCAGAAAAGATGCTATAGCTGACTTGCAAACACCAGAGAAAGACACTTCACGCCATAATAGCGGCCCGGTCACAAAGAAAGCATTGAAAAAACGAAATCATGTAACGTGCTCTGCTGCTCGACGTGGCTTGGCCTCAACAAGTCGTTGGAAGTCTCCTGCAGATATATTGAGCTTGAGCCATGCTGCCTCTACAGCCGCCCATAATAGCGAAAGTGCTGCAGGCGCAGTACTCTCTGCACGAAGTCACCTCTCGATTATTCCCCATAAATGTTCGATGGGTGCCCAAATGATTCGTTCAAATTGTTCAGAATGTACTCCAAACCAATCACGAACAGCTGTGGCCCGGTGAAATGGCACATTGTCATGCATAAAAATTCCATCATTTGGGAACATGAAGTCTATGAATCACTCCAAATGGTCTCCAAGTAGTCTAACGAAACCAATTCCCTGTATGTCAACCTTTATATAGATGCTTGCGGGTCCTCGGCGATTCAGTATAGAATCTCGAATAAAAACATCTTTCAGCGGTCTAAATTTCCAGTTGTTATTTTATTTGAGCAACCAGTTTCGGTGATACATTACGCCATCTTCAGGCCCCTGACCGACGTGTAGGAAGGTTCCTACCTCTGGTCCAGTCAAAATAGAAACCAGGAACCAGTGACTGATATCCATACAATTTTGACACAGCGATTCTTTCGATTATTATGGCAAGTGATGAGGGATGTCTGTGTCAACAATCTACAGACACCAGACCTTGAGTGCTGGCCCCTTCTTCACTGAACCAGAGGTGGGAAACAACCAACAGAACCAAACATTGACTGGAAAGGATTATAGAATGTCCAATCAAAAACACCTTTCATACATTCAAAATTCAAATTGTTGTTTTATCTGCACAAACGTTACTCCATCTTCAGGCCCCTTACTGACGTAGGTCAAAGTAGGGGCCAGCTTTCAAAGACTGGTATCTGTAGTTTTATGCTTGATACAGCGATCACTTCAACCAGATGATACGACAGTACAGAATCGATCAGTGGGTCTTACAGATGAGTTTCTACACGCCAAAGGGTAAAACAAAGAAGATTCTGACGAGATCCATTAGACCTTACCAGATCATTGAAATAACATCTCCAAGTAATCTGAAATTTCAGCTACCAGCAAGGAATTAAACTGTACATGTAGAACGTGTTACGCCACTTAAGAGTGCTGCAGATACTCTGCCACAAGTGCTGGCATGATTTAGCTTTTTTATTACCCCTTGACAACATGTATCGTAATGGGCTTCACACTGATATATAACAGCAGTCACTATATTAATTACTGTTCGCAATGCATGTGCAAATAATTTATCTTATATTAACCTATTATACAGAATTGTAATCCTTATCGTGAAACCCAATTAGTAGACCACTAGTATCCAAGAATTCTCTTAAACTTCAGAATGAACTGCTTTTTAACCATTTATACAACTTATTTTTAAAGTTATTGGAAGGTTATTCATTGCAGAATGTGACAGTTTATTAAAAAATTTCAAACAGTTTACTTTGTGAGAGTTGCCGTTTCTGTCAGCCTATGTCTAGAAATGTCAATACTCGTGTTATTTCTAGTGTCATGATAGTGTATGTTCACTCTGGTGTCGAAATCTGCTATGTTGTTGTTTGCATCTACCAGGGAAGCATAGATATAAGCATTTTATTACTGTTCTTATTTTGGTCTTATCGAATAAAGGGCGGCAATGTTCCCTTGGACGAGTCTTAATCATTATTCATAGCACCTTTTTTTGAATCAATGATACATCATTGACTAGATATTAGTAACCACATAACAACAGCCCATAGGATATGTGAGTTTGAAAAAGTCCAAAGTAAGCAATTCTGAAATATTCCTTTCTTACTACACTCCTGGAAATTGAAATAAGAACACCGTGAATTCATTGTCCCAGGAAGGGGAAACTTTATTGACACATTCCTGGGGTCAGATACATCACATGATCACACTGACAGAACCACAGGCACATAGACACAGGCAACAGAGCATGCACAATGTCGGCACTAGTACAGTGTATATCCACCTTTCGCAGCAATGCAGGCTGCTATTCTCCCATGGAGACGATCGTAGAGATGCTGGATGTAGTCCTGTGGAACGGCTTGCCATGCCATTTCCACCTGGCGCCTCAGTTGGACCAGCGTTCGTGCTGGACGTGCAGACCGCGTGAGACGACGCTTCATCCAGTCCCAAACATGCTCAATGGGGGACAGATCCGGAGATCTTGCTGGCCAGGGTAGTTGACTTACACCTTCTAGAGCACGTTGGGTGGCACGGGATACATGCGGACGTGCATTGTCCTGTTGGAACAGCAAGTTCCCTTGCCGGTCTAGGAATGGTAGAACGATGGGTTCGATGACGGTTTGGATGTACCGTGCACTATTCAGTGTCCCCTCGACGATCACCAGTGGTGTACGGCCAGTGTAGGAGATCGCTCCCCCACACCATGATGCCGGGTGTTGGCCCTGTGTGCCTCGGTCGTATGCAGTCCTGATTGTGGCGCTCACCTGCACGGCGCCAAACACGCATACGACCATCATTGGCACCAAGGCAGAAGCGACTCTCATCGCTGAAGACGACACGTCTCCATTCGTCCCTCCATTCACGCCTATCGCGACACCACTGGAGGCGGGCTGCACGATGTTGGGGCGTGAGCGGAAGACGGCCTAACGGTGTGCGGGACCGTAGCCCAGCTTCATGGAGACGGTTGCGAATGGTCCTCGCCGATACCCCAGGAGCAACAGTGTCCCTAATTTGCTGGGAAGTGGCGGTGCGGTCCCCTACGGCACTGCGTAGGATCCTACGGTCTTGGCGTGCATCCGTGCGTCGCTGCGGTCCGGTCCCAGGTCGACGGGCACGTGCACCTTCCGCCGACCACTGGCGACAACATCGATGTACTGTGGAGACCTCACGTCCCACGTGTTGAGCAATTCGGCGGTACGTCCACCCGGCCTCCCGCATGCCCACTATACGCCCTCGCTCAAAGTCCGTCAACTGCACATACGGTTCACGTCCACGCTGTCGCGGCATGCTACCAGTGTTAAAGACTGCGATGGAGCTCCGTACGCCACGGCAAACTGGCTGACACTGACGGCGGCGGTGCACAAATGCTGCGCAGCTAGCGCCATTCGACGGCCAACACCGCGGTTCCTGGTGTGTCCGCTGTGCCGTGCCTGTGATCATTGCTTGTACAGCCCTCTCGCAGTGTCCGGAGCAAGTATAGTGGGTCTGACACACTGGTGTCAATGTGTTCTTTTTTCCATTTCCAGGAGTGTATTTTATGGCAAGTGATGAGGGATGTCTGTGTCAACAATCTACAGACACCAGACCTTGAGTGCTGCCCCCTTCTTCAACAGAACCTAACATTGACTGGAAAGGATTACAGAATGTCCAATCAAAAACACCTTTCATACATTCAAAATTGCCATTGTTGTTTTATCTGCACAAACGTTACTCCATCTTCAGGCCCCTTACTGACGTAGGTCAAAGTCGGGGCCAGCTTTCAGAGACTGGTATCTTTAGATTTATGCTTGATACAGCGATCACTTCAACCAGATGATACGACAGTAAAGAATCTATCAGTGGGTCTTAAAGATGAGTTTCCACACGCCAAAGGGTAAAACAAAGAAGATTCTGACGAGATCCATTAGACCTTACCAGATCATCGAAATAACATCTCCAAGTAATCTGAAATTTCAGCTACCAGCAAGGAATTAAACTGTACATGTAGAACGTGTTACGCCACTTAAGAGTGCTGCAGATACTCTGCCACAAGTTCTGGCATGATTTAGCTTTTTTATTACCCCTTGACCACATGTATCGTAATGGGCTTCACACTGATATATAACAGCAATCACTATATTAATTGCTGTTCGCAATGCATGTGCAAATAATTTATCCTATATTAACCTATTGTACAGAATTGTAATCCTTATCGTGAAACCCAATTCTTAGACCACTAGTATCCAAGACTTCTCTTAAACTTCATAATGAACTGCTTTTTAACCATTTATACAACTTATTTTTAAAGTTATTGGAAGGTTATTCATTGCAGAATGTGACAGTTTATTAAAAAATTTCAAACAGTTTACTTTGTGAGAGTTGCCGTTTCTGTCAGCCTATGTCTAGATATGTCAATACTCGTGTTATTTCTAGTGTCATGATAGTGTATGTTCACTCTGGTGTCGAAATCTGCTATGTTGTTGTTTGCATCTACCAGGGAAGCATAGATATAAGGATTTTATTACTGTTCTTATTTTGGTCTTATCGAATAAAGGGCGGCAATGTTCCCTTGGACGAGTTTTAATCACTATTCATAGCACCTTTTTTTGAATCAATGATACATCATTGACTTGATATTAGTAACCACATAACAACAGCCCATAGGATATGTGAGATTGAAAAAGTCCAAAGTAAGCAATTCTGAAATATTCCTTTCTTATTATATTGGATAATTTCCATATGAGACAGCACACCCTTGATATCTTTCTGCAGACATAATTAATATGGAGTTGACACATTAGTTTGGATTTCACAAGCTGCTACATCGTCGCGAAAAAACACAGTGACCCGTATATGTAATCAATTTCCTTTAATTTACGTCTATGGTAACAATCTTTTCTGTTTAACAGATTACCGTTTTCGGTCTTTAATGACCATCATCAGATCTGTCTAATAAAATCAAAGTGCAGTGCATTAGGACTTTGATTTTATTAGACAGATCTGATGATGGTCATTAAAGACCGAAACCGGTAATCTGTTAAACAGAAAAGATTGTGACCATAGACGTAAATTAAAGGAAACTCATTAGTTTGGAATTAATATATATTGCAAGTAGTTTTACAAATTTGGTCTCTATGTCTTTATATAGTGCTGCGTTTTATTGCACAGTAGTGTATTAGATGTGAAACAGTTTAGTGTTGAGGAATGGGTGTCCTGTGACTTTTGGCATAACCTTAACCTATCCCGAGTGTGGTCATTAACATTGTGGCGCTTTGTAGTAGATAACTGACTGAAGCACAATACAATGTGGAAGATCACTAATTGCAACAATGAAAAAGAACAGTCCAAGGACAGATCCTGACGTACACCAGAAGTGATTTTCTTCACGTAAGAATGCCCACTTTGAGTTGACATAAATTTCCTCCTGCTATTTAGATAATAATTAAGTATTTCTAGTGCTGTATTATTTTTCCATAATACTGTAGTTTGAAACTTCCTAGCACATTAAAACTGTTTGCCGGACCAAGACTCGAACTCGGGACCTTTGCCTTCCGCAGGCAAGTGCTCTACCATCTGAGCTACCCAAGCACGACTTACGTCCCGTCCTCACAGCTTCACTTCTGCCAGTACCTCGTCCCCTACCTTCCAAACTTAAAAGAAGCTCTTCTGCGAACCATGCAGAACTAGCACTCCTAAAAGAAAGGACATTGTGGAGACATGGCTTAGCTACAGCCTGGGGAATGTTCAGAAGGCAGCTTCTGTAAAGTTTGGAAGGTAGGAGACGAAGTACTGGCAAAGTGAAGCTGTGAGGATGGGGCGTGAGTCGTGCTTGGGTAGCTCAGATGGCAGAGCACTTGCCCAAAAATGGCAAAGGGCCCGGATTCGAGTCTCGGTCGGGCACACAGTTTTAATCTGCCAGGAAGTTTCATATCAGCGCCCACCCCGCTGTAGAGTGAAAATTGCATTCTGGATTCCATAGTTTGGTTAATAATGTGTCTTAGGGGATACAGTCACAATCCTTACTGAAATCACTTAGCTCAAGAGAGACCCTACTCTTATTTTCAGTTCCAGTTAATGTCTGAGCAACAATTTCAAGAACTGCATAACTATTATATTTTCCTTGTCGAAACCCATGCTGTCAACTACACAGAAGCTTTTGTTTTTCAAAGGAGTTACAAAGCTGTATGCGAAAAATTGCTTCAAAGAATTTGGAAAAAAATGTAGCAGTAGCCACTGGTCTGTGGTTCTCAGGGAAATACGTTTCCCGCTCTTTGTTTATAGGTATAACTTCTGAAATTTTGAGCTGGTCAGGGAAAACTCCAAATTCAAGGCATTTATTCATAACAAAAGCTATGGTTTTCAAATAATATGTATCGTTCTTGTTATTGTGTAGTAACATAGCCAGCAGCAGCCCATGTTTTTCGACTGGTTTACTTTAGATTTTAATTCATTTACTATGGTAGGAAAGTATTTATTGAGCTCCTCTGGCTCAAGGAGAACTTCTTTAATTTGGGTGTAAGTGGATTTTTATGTTATAATACCCCAGGAAATGGAAGAGGATGTAGATGAAGCTGAAATGGGAGATACGATACTGCGTTAAGAGTTTGACAGAACACTGAAAGACCTGAGTCGAAACAAGACCCCCGGAGTAGACAACATTACATTGGAACTACTGACGGCCTTGGGAGAGCCAGTCCTGACAAAACTCTACCATCTGGTGAGCAAGATGTATGAGACAGGCGAAATACCCTCAGACTACAAGAAGAATATAATAATTCCAATCCCAAAGAAAGCAGGTGTTGACAGATGTGAAAATTACCGAACAATCAGTTTAATAAGCCACAGCTGCAAAATACTAACACGAATTCTTTGCAGACGAATGGAAAAACTAGTAGAAGCCGACCTCGGGGAAGATCAGTTTGGATTCCGTAGAAATACTGGAACACGTGAGGAAATACTGACCTTACGACTTATCTTAGAAGAAAGATTAAGGAAATGTAAACATACGTTTCTAGCATTTGTAGACTTGGAGAAAGCTTTCGACAATGTTGATTGGAATACTCTCTTTCAAATTCTAAAGGTGGCAGGGGTAAAATACAGGGAGCGAAAGGCTATTTACAACTTGTACAGAAACCAGATGGCAGTTATAAGAGTCGAGGGACATGAAAGGGAAGCAGTGGTTGGGAAGGGAGTAAGGCAGGGTTGTAGCCTCTCACCGATGTTATTCAATCTGTATATTGAGCAAGCAGTATAGGAAACAAAGGAAAAATTTGGAGTAGGTATTAAAATCCATGGAGAAGAAATAAAAACTTTGAGGTTCGCCGATGACATTGTAATTCTGTCAGAGACAGCAAAGGACTTGGAAGAGCAGTTGAATGGAATGAATAATGTCTTGAAAGGAGGATATAAGATGAACATCAACAAAAGCAAAACGAGGATAATGGAATGTAGTCGAACTAAGTTGGGTGATGCTGAGGGAATTAGATTAGGATATGAGACACTTAAAATAGTAAAGGAGTTTTGCTATTTGAGGAGCAAAATAACTGATGATGTTCGAAGTAGAGAGGATATAAAATGTAGACTGGCAATGGCAAGGAGAGCGTTTCTGAAGAAGAGAAATTTGTTAACATCGAGTATAGATTTAAGTGTCAGGAAGTCATTTCTGAAAGTATTTGTATGGAGTGTAGCCATGTATGGAAGTGAAACATGGACGATAAATAGTTTGGACAAGAAAACAATAGAAGCTTTCGAAATGTGGTGCTACAAGAGAATGCTGAAGATTAGATGGGTAGATCACATAATTAATGAGGAAGTATGGAATAGGATTGGGGAGAAGAGAAGTTTGTGGCACAACTTGACCAGAAGAAGGGATCGGTTGGTAGGACATGTTCTGAAGCATCAAGGGATCGCCAATTTAGTATTGGAGGGCAGCGTGTAGTGTAAAAATCGTAGAGGGAGACCAAGAGATGAATACACTAAGCAGATTCAGAAGGATGTAGGTTGCAGTAGGTACTGGGAGATGAAGAAGCTTGCACAGTATAGAGTAGCATGGAGAGCTGCATCAAACCAATCTCTGGACTGAAGGCCACAAAAACAACAATAACAACAACCCCAGGCAGCTATATATATATATATATATATATATATATATATATATATATATATATATATATATATATATATATATATATATATATATATATATGGAGATCCTGCTACGTAATTTTTATAGGCAACTTGTTTGACAAGCATAAGTTCTGCTTTATAATATTTTTTTACATTTCAGTTAAACTTTATGAAGTATGTCATATTGCTCCATACAATCTTTGCAATTAATTTTACACATCTTGTATAGTGAAAGAATTTTCTCCCTAATACTAGCAACATCATTAGTGACTATTTAAGGTCTTGACATTTTTGTTTGGTTTAAAACTGTTCCTTTTCGGTGGTGAGCAAGAGTACCATAAATCAATATACATCTTCAAGATTTTATTGAAGAGAGTTTCAACAGATGATTATCTACATCAACTTCATAAACAATGTCCCAGGCAGTCTAAGGTAGTCTGTGAATTACTTAATACATTCCTCTTTCTGACCTCTAATCCATGTCATGCTTGGCTTCTTATTTGTAGTCATATAATCACTATCTAGTTGTTCATAGTGGTATGTGAGGAGTAGTGTATAATGATCTGCAATATATTCATCTGCTATGCTAACAATGTATAGCTTTCTTGAGAAATTAACTACAATATTGTCCAAACAAACATTCCAACATGTTGGGCTACTGTTAGTCCAACATTGCCTTAATGATTTGAGTAAGTTTAAAATTATTTTTGAGTTGGGCTGGTTTGAGCTGGACAACTTTATGTTGAAATCAGCACATACTGCAATATTAGTTTTGAGTTTTTCTCATAATTTGTTCAAATTTCTCAAAAAATAAATTAACATCACTGTTTGGAGATCCATACAAACTGACAATTATGACATTCTGTTCTATCACTCTTATACAACTAAATACTCAATTTAATTCAGAGTATGAGCTTACAACTATTTTAGAAACTTTTATTTATTGTATGAGAATTATTGCAACCCCCATTTTCTCTCCCATTCCTGCTCATTATAGCTGCCAGAACGCACTCATTAGGTGTGAAAAAATTAAGTTGAATTTCCTTAAGCCACTGTTCTGAGATACAAGATAATCCTATTTTTTTATCTTACAAAAACAGTCTATTAATTATTTATAATACTGCAAATGTTGACTTGCATGAAGGTAAGTAATTTGCATTTGTTTTACTTTCTCTCTAAGCGATTAGGAACCTACTTCTTACTTGAAATGTTTGTACTCTGTGATGACTGTGGAACTAAACATTTACAGTTTTCTTTAGAAAAGCGACTGGATCCTCCTCGACTGTACACTTCGTCTAACCCATCCTTTTATTTGTTTCGTGTCTTTTCTCAATTATTCTGTTAACTTGCTCGTACAAAAAGTTTCCCTTTGTAATGCAAATGTAACACATATTTCGCATGCAAATATCGATCAGTATCGCCTATATCTATAACGTCACAATTATCATACTGTGAACAAAGTTGTATGATCCCAGGCGCTTGTTTTGTGTACTTCTCTGTTGAAACAATAACTTGAAGCTACATAGTGTCGATGGGGTATTGTAATAACAATTGAATTTTTTGATTTGTTATGTTTCAAGAACCTCTTTATACCCGCAATACAAGAGTCTGCTTATTAGAAGCCACAACGTTCGAGCCACTTAAACACACAACATGATTGTTTTCTTGCAGTATTATTTCCTTTTTGGCTGACATATTCTAGGACAGCACTTGTTTCTGTTCCCAGTTTCGCGATTCCAGCAGCTGCGATGACGCTATTTACGTCCTTCAATACACTATACTTCGTCATTAATACTGCAGTAAGTATCTATACTGCTTTTGTGACAACCCATTTGCCGTGACTTTTCGTCGCTGGTGGTACATACATCACTCTTGTAGGAGTTCTTGTTTGAGGCACTAGAATCCTTGTTCAGAATAACAAGCTTGTTATTAGTCACTCTAGAGTCATATGAACATGGTACACCAGTTGTGTGTTTATCACCCTCCGTTGTTAGTTTACATCTTCAAATTTATTCATGCAGTCTTCATTGCCAGTAGAGTGCATTAAATCTATGGACGGAAAGATGAATAAAGTATACGTGAAGTGCTGTATGCACTTACATCGTATCGATGAGTAACAGTGTAACATGGGGTACACTTTAGTTTATGAGTAATGGGTGAAGTAGGTCTGACTGTTGGAAAATACTAGGCTTATATTGTTAATTTATTCTGTTAGTGTTAATTAAGAGTTGTTCTGTTTTCTGGGTTTACTATATGACTGCGCGAGATGCGAGGCACTGTTACGAAATATAGATGTACAACCGTAAATAGTGTACGCATGTCTTTTATAAAGGCTAGGGAGAATGAGACAGCGCTTCTGCCTCAGAGAGATGGAACGTCCAGAATTGGTGCGATAATTATGGTAATTCTACTTCACTTCACTGGAGAAGTTACGCTTGTGCGAAAAGAGAACGTTATGGGATGTCCAACTAAGATGGTTCAGACTAGTTCACCTATTTTTAGGAGGTGCCGGAACAACCTCGATGTCAGAGGGAAGTTCTGGTGCCTAATTCATGATATCAGAAAGTAGGCATGCACTTCATCTACTCTGTATTTTCTCCAGAGGTGGAAATAGTTGTCATATTGCATGAAGGTCGCCAACGCGAATCGATACCACGCACATTAGCAACGGTTCACGCAGAAATCTGCAACAAACAATTGGAGGCTCTCCAGAAGACTAAGACTCCGTTTTAACACAGTAGTGTCCTCATGCTGAGGTAAATTTGGTGTCGAGAATGGAAGAGCTCAGCATGGTTCGCGACCCCATCTAAAGGAGTAAACATCAGAACGAAGGATCAACGAGTTCCTAAGGTATCTGGTGAACTACTTTAGTGCAGTTGAAGATTGTGCCTGAAGAGGTTTTTTTATTAGTGCATCGGGTAAAGCTTTCCTACGCTATAATAGTTGTAAATTATTCAGTATTCTAGTGACAAAAAAGTGAGTCAAAGGTAAATAAATTTTTCATTCATTAAAATAGTAAATTGAACTAATACTCATGAGTTATAGTTCCCATGTACCTCCTCCCCGAGGAATGAAACAATCCTCCGTTATGGCTGCACGAAAGTAGTTTCGTGTGGTTACAGCAATAGTGACTAACTACGAGCAGGGGAGGCCAAACCGAATGACAAGGCTAGAACCATGAGACAGGAGATTGTTAGTCAATGGTACAGCATGTGACAGCGTGGGCGACATTTCGCCTTCCTGCTGTTGTCACTGCAGCAACTACTACGAATCTGATGCAGCCTTTGCTGTGTTGGCCAGAGAAACAGGTAGACGGGCCCCCTGCCCAAGCCTAAAGTTTTTGAACGATGCACTTACCCCGGGCCTCCTTCTTGCATAAGATGAGTTATACTATGACGATAGGGACGCATCACCACTGATAAATGTTCCAGCACATCGCAGTGTCACGATGAGCAATGGAGCAAATTGTATTACTACAGGTATATAGGTTTCTAGTGCTGTACTGCTTCTGGTTGCGTTTTATGCAACCTACATCTGCCTTATAGAGAAATGTAGACAACGTCATGAACTGCTAGTTCATCTGTACCACTGGACGTGATAACAAATAGTAGGTTGACAGAAGTAGAAGCTAACGGGTAACTGAAGAGACAGGCACAAAGTACTAATTAATCTTGAGTCAAATACGTTAGTAGGGGCTCATGAAAAGCTGTCAAAGTGAAAAGTTTCAGTGGACAGTATAGTAACAACGTAGTTATTTGAAGAAGAAAGGAACGAATACATGCAAGAACTGTTAGATTACCGAACTAATACCTCTAGAAAGTACTGTTGAATGTAACAAATATGGGAATCAAAACGAAAACGTAGGTAGTGGATCCAGGCGCTTTCATAAACCGCAAGGGGGAAACAATTCTATTGTAGTGCTCAGGAATGGTAACTCGATTACGCTTTCATAATATATGTTAATGGAATAGAAAACAATCGAGAATATATGGTGGTAAGGCTTGTTGGAGTAAGACAGGGTGTTATATTATCCTGCCTTCTGTTCAATATAGGCTTGGAAAAGGTTGTAACAGATGCAGATGCAGATATCGGTACAAGAGTGACAGTCCCATACAAATCACTACGTGCTGGCATATGAATATGATACTAATACAACTGCTAGAAGGCAAAAAGCAATGATAGAAGCATTTACAAGCAGCTAGGAAGACGAATCAACACAAAAATGTAGTGAAAACTAAGTACATGCGCGCAAATAAGAATTAATATCCGATTCTGCGTCTGTATCTACGTATATATTCCGAAAACCACTTGTAACGCCGGAAATGCATATCCTCCTGTTTCCATCTATTGTACTATAAATTTGTTTTCCTTATTTTGTTACCTGAATATATGACATTTCTGTGTCTTTACATATTGTAATTGTTTTACTATTTGTATATATATATATTTATGCATTTATGTCGATGTATAAGTGGTTTGTTTCGTAAATATTATTTGTATTTTTACGCTGGGTCTTGCCTAGGGAAAACTGCTATCGAACGACTACATCGATAGATCGTGTGAAGAATGAAAGTGTATAGGATCTTTGTGAGTGTTAACTCTGCCGCGTGGAGCGCGGGAAGAGGGAATCTGGCTAGAGTAGCGAGTGGAGCAGGGTGTTGTGTGAAGCTCCCGCGAGTTGCCGCGCTTTCGGGGTTTGGCAGCATGTAATTGCGCTCAACTTGCGATGATAGTTTCTGACATGGTGCCGCGGACGGGAAGCATTAGCTGGCGCACATCAAGAGCCCGTTTCGTCTGGTGACCGTGTCGAGAAGAAGGCGCGCCAACACCCAACTTCTGCAACGGCGACGGCCGACATTGAGTGACTGTCGCCACCTTCTCGATCGACGGCTTCAAACCTTCAATCAACCAACAAGGAAGACTGGAAGCACGTAAAGTTTTAGAACTGTATGGCAGACCTCAGCTTTTCAAACTTTTAAAATTTTTGCATCACAAAATTACAGCTACTTAGCATGAACCTTTGTTGCTCATTGTCCCAATTGCATTACCAAGCAGGGTCCCTTCCTTTTCCGGAATGAACCCGAGTGTTGTTCAAATTCAGACGCCAGCATTAAAGTAAAATCATTCCATTTCACTACTTTAATTTCAAAGTTCAGTTAAAGTATTCATAGCTGGCTACAATACTTAGATTACACAAGCACAAATTAAGAGTGCGAGTTTTGTTACCATATTTTAGCTTACCTTTGACTGCAGCTCAGCTTGGTACGTACTAAATTTTACTATTGTTAATTGTTCAGAATCATTTAATTCAAGTTCAAAGTTAAATCTCTTATTTCTAAATTGCGTAGATTCAAGTAGCTTTTGAAATGATTGTTGAGGTAGTCCAAGACTAACCCTATTTTACTGAATTTCGATGTGCTTCAGAAAGAAAGCTCACTATTAACTTCAGTCACTAAATTAACTTTCGATTTTCCTGTTTTATTAATTCTTTTGCTAAATTAAGTCAGAGTGTAGCGAAATTTATTGCTTCTGACAAACTTTCAGTTTTCACACTGTACGTGTCAACCTTCAGTTGCCACGCTCCTAGTGCTAATTATATGTGTAATAACCTTTCTTTTTCAGTTACTATAGTAATTGTCCTTAGGACTGGCGACCGTAATTTCCCCCAAATCTCAAATATCTAATTACCGCTAGTTAATTGTTAACGTAACGGCGGCACATTTACTTTCTTTATTAGCTTTACCCCTTTTCAAAATTAATTTCCACCTGTTTCATTAGCATTTTTCCTTTCATTTAGATGTAACCCTTTCCTCCCTCTTTACCGTCAGTTTAACTTCGGTGACGATTGCTTTTCCCAAATTTCCATTAGGTACACTCACTGTCATTAAGATCGATAAGTGAGGTGGAGGTTACACACTGTACGGTGGGTGGCGGAGGGTATTTTGTACCGATAGTAGTAATTTTCTCTCCTGTTCCACCTGCAAATAGAGCGATGGAGAAACGAATGGTACATCTCATTTCGGACATCGTTAAGGAATTTAACATTGCGAGATTAACAGTGTCAAGAGTGTGCCGAGAGTTCCAAATTTCAGACATTACCTTTCACCAAGAACAACGCAATGTCTGAAATTTGTAACTCTAATAAGCCACAGCTGCAAAGTACTAACACGAATTCTTTACAGACGAATGGAAAAACTAGTAGAAGCCGACCTCGGGGAAGATCAGTTTGGATTCCGTAGAAATACTGGAACACGTGAGGCAATACTGACCTTACGACTTATCTTAGAAGAAAGATTAAGGAAAGGCAAACCTACGTTTCTAGCATTTGTAGACTTAGAGAAAGCTTTTGATAATGTTGACTGGAATACTCTCTTTCAAATTCTAAAGGTGGCAGGGGTAAAATACAGGGAGCGAAAGGCTATTTACAACTTGTACAGAAACCAGATGGCAGTTATAAGAGTCGAGGGACATGAAAGGGAAGCAGTGGTTGGGAAGGGAGTAAGGCAGGGTTGTAGCCTCTCACCGATGTTATTCAATCTGTATATTGAGCAAGCAGTAAAGGAAACAAAAGAAAAATTCGGAGTAGGTATTAAAATCCATGGAGAAGAAATAAAAACTTTGAGGTTTGCCGATGACATTGTAATTCTGTCAGAGACAGCAAAGGACCTGGAAGAGCAGTTGAACGGAATGGACAGTGTCTTAAAAGGAGGATATAAGATGAACATCAACAAAAGCAAAACGAGGATAATGGAATGTAGTCGAATTAAGTCGGGTGATTCTGAGGGAATTAGATTAGGAAATGAGGCACTTAAAGTAGTAAAGGAGTTTTGCTATTTGGGGAGCAAAATAACTGATGATGGTCGAAGTAGAGAGGATATAAAATGTAGACTGGCAATGGCAAGGAAAGCGTTTCTGAAGAAGAGAAATTTGTTAACATCGAGTATAGATTTAAGTGTCAGGAAGTCATTTCTGAAAGTATTTGTATGGAGTGTAGCCATGTATGGAAGTGAAACATGGACGGTAAATAGTTTGGACAAGAAGAGAATAGAAGCTTTCGAAATGTGGTGCTACAGAAGAATGCTGAAGATTAGATGAGTAGATCACATAACTAATGAGGAAGTATTGAATAGGATTGGTGAGAAGAGAAGTTTGTGGCACAACTTGACCAGAAGAAGGGATCGGTTGGTAGGACATGTTCTGAGGCATCAAGGGATCACCAATTTAGTTTTGGAGGGCAGCGTGGAGGGTAAAAATCGTAGGAGGAGACCAAGTGATGAATACACTAAGCAGATTCAGAAGGATGTAGGTTGCAGTAGGTACTGGGAGATGAAGAAGCTTGCACAGGATAGAGTAGCATGGAGAGCTGCATCAAACCAGTCTCAGGACTGAAGACCACAACAACAACAACAAGAACAACGCAGTGGACGACGGCCTTCACTTAACGACCAACAGTTGGTGCATTTGTGTAGAATTGTTACTGCAAACAGACAACGACATTGC
The DNA here is from genome assembly GCF_023864275.1 of Schistocerca cancellata. Classification (NCBI taxonomy): domain Eukaryota; kingdom Metazoa; phylum Arthropoda; class Insecta; order Orthoptera; family Acrididae; genus Schistocerca; species Schistocerca cancellata. The sequence continues at coordinate 311,185,818 of NC_064628.1, read as the reverse complement.
GTAAAATAACTGCATGAATCAACACAACATCAGTCAGCACGACATCAACTGCAGCGCCTGTCCTGGGCTCGTGACCATATAGGTTGGACCCTAGACGACTGGAAAACCGAGACTTGGTCGCATGAGCTCCGATTTCTGTTGATAAGAGCTGATGATAGAGTTAGAGTATGGTGTGACCCCACGAAGCTACGGACCCAAGTTGACAACAAGGCACTGTGCAAGCTGGTGGTGGCTCCATAATGGTGTGGGCGTTGTTTACATGGAATTAACTGGGCCTTCTGGTGCAACTGAATCGATCATTGGGTGACTTGGAGACTATCTGCAGCTATTCATAGACTTCATGTTCACAACCAACGATGGAGTTTTGATGGATGACAATGTGCCATGGCACAGGGCCATAATTGTTTGCCTTTGGTCTGAAGTACATTCTGGATAATTAGAGCGAATGATTTGGCTACATAGATCTCCCGACGTGAATCCCATCGAACATTTATGAACATAAACCAGAGGTCAGTTCGTGCACAGAGTCCTGCACTGGCGACACTTTAGCAAACATGGACGACTTTAGAGGCAACATGGCTCAGTATTTCTGTAGGGGATTTCCAGAGGCTTGTTGAGCCCGTGACACGGCTTTTTTTCTGCAATTCGCCGGGCAGAAAAAGGTCCGACACGAGTTAGGAAGTATCCCATAACGTTAGCCACATCAGTAAAAAGGTTAATTACTAGAAATTTTTTTTTAAAATGATGTTTCTTTTCATAGTGTGACACTCAATGAAATATTATCATCAAAATTTTCATCCTCTGTTTCACCCTCTTAGGGGTTGAATTTCGAAAAACACTGGGACACATATTTTCTTATTGCCAACTCAAGAGTTAAGCACCACTTTTCGTAGATATAGCTCTAAAAGTGGATTAGTAGTTCTTTAACAACGATCTGTTTTTTAAAACACTTTCTCCCACTATTTCATCCACATACTTGATAAATTTTCAAACATTCTGAAATATGTATTTTTTCAGTACTGACCGACAAACCAAGTACCAATTTTCGTTGTTCTAGTTTAAACATTTCCTTAATAGCGTCACATTTTGTCTTCTATTTCACCCCCTTAAGAGTGGAATTCCGAAAAATTCGTTCTTAAGTTATACCTACAGTACAAGACCAACACCCTTTTCAATTTTCAATGGTCTAGACGATGGTGAGTCAGTCATTGAGGACATTTCGTTTTATATATACGGCAGGACTTGTACTGGGAGCTATTGACAGAATGATTAAGAAGATCTTCAGCGATGGGCCTGAGAAAGCAGGATTGTTGGAAGAAAAAAACTAAGCTGGGAGAAAGGTGTCATGGAGGTCATAAGGACAATTAGAGTTCAGAATTGGCTGACGTCGACCTATATAGGAAATAATGGAATACTCTTCTACACAAGGCGAAAGCTCACAAATACCTGTCGTACCACAAAAAAAAAATTGCGTGTTACTATTCCACAGAAGAATAGAAGAATGACAGCACTCAGCCAACACGGTTTGGGTACGTGAACTGCGTTCTATAGTTTGGCCTTCAAGCATTATCCAGCCTGCAGTCCGGAAGCGCACGGATTCTGCCTCATTAGGCACAGGAGTATACAAAAGGCCGGAGGTGAGCGTTGCACTTTGCTGTCTCTGCCAGGCTCTTCGAGGGCAAAGTGCAACATCAGTGTACGGGCTTGCACCTTATTTGCCGATACCAATGAACATGAGCTAAAGTAAAATAAACTACTGTCAATAGGTGGTGTTGGTCAATGCATTTTCACTCTTGCCATCCAATCAAAAATAAAGTGGAAGACGTTCTTGATGAATATACTTCACAAGCCAGAAAAAATTACGTCACATAAGATCTGGTCCGATATGAAACATACCAGCTTGAACGAACCCGCTAAATTACACATCAGTATCCATAAATCGGCCTGTTGTAAAACTCTTGTGCATTTTAAATGTTCGAGTATAATAAACGCAGTTCAAACAAAAACATTCACTACACAAATTGGCACGGATTTCAAAAGCATTCCTCGTGCGAAACACAGCTTGCTCTTTTCCCACACGATACCCTGCGAACAATGGATAAAGTGCCCGACTGAAGACCGGTAACGGAAGTCCGAGCATACGAAATAGATTCTCAGCTGTGAAGATGTCGGCTTCAAACAGGGATTTGGGGGAGAGTAGATGAGAAACAGATTTTTTGCATGTATTTATTTACTTTACTTTCTTATTCAGCTAATTCGAACCTTACAATGTGTAGCCTCTTAAAACTTAAACTAACAAACACAATTTCAGTATCTGTTCCCACGCAGGAGACGGAGAGGCACTCAAACTGTTTCTGACATTGTATTTTCTAGTTTAAGATTACAGAGGCTGCTCCTCGTAAAGTCTGAAATAGCTGAAAAATAAAATAAAAATACTTAAATAGAGGCAGTACTTCTGTTCTTTACATCTTTTTACAATCAACAACTTCATAGCTGAAACTTATTCGTATGATCGGACGTCCATTAACAGTTTGTAATAAAGCACTGCATCAAATGTTTACCGGAAATCCAGCAAAATTGAATCTGCCTGTAGAACTTGGTCCATGGTTCGCAGAATATTCTATGAAAAAAAGTAAAATGATGTCCTTCATGCTTGTTAGGTTGATAGTTCCACTATAAACCGAGATATGGCAGTTCTATCTCGGATTTCAGATTCTCGCTAATGGGAGCTTTGCCAGGATTTGTGCTAGGGAAATACTTTTCAGGAATTATTTTTACGAATCTGTGGACGATGTGAATAACTACGACTCGGAAAATGATCGTCAATATGTTTCTGAACACAAACGCTCTTCAAAAGTTGTCGCTAATCAGGCAAATGTGAATATCTGTTTAAGGAACTAAACAATGTTGTGTCTCACCCCATACGTTACGTGAATGTACGTGACAATGTGATGGAAAAAATGTTAAGTGCCATCCTTAACACTGCTTAGTGTTACACTAATGTGTAGCTAAAACTTATCTAATATCTTGTTGAATCATAGATTAGTCACTGAGATTTTTATGCTTTATGATTGCATAAATTGTTAAAGCAAACTTTAGTACCAAAATTGAAGCTATTCCGACGTTTTAAATTTGTATTTTGAAGATGATTTGTAGTAAACCTTCGTTAATTTACCCAGCACATAGTGGTAATTCAATCCCAGCTAATGTTAAATGTACTCATTTTGAAAATGAACAATCTTAAGTGCTCATTGACGAATTCCTGTGAATTTACCATTTAAAAAATATTTGAGAACAATGAACTATGTGAATAAAAAACACGTTGCATTTAATTGAAAAACGTTATTTATGAGATTATATTGACACTGTACTGTTCAATTTTTCAAGACAACCAAATTGTCCCTTGCCATTACTTACAGTCGGGGTCTTCATGTGGAAGTGGCTCGAAGACTTCTTAAGTAATACAACACTACCTATCCATGGAGTGCCCCGGGGAAGTGTGATGGGATCGCTCTTGGTGAACCATCTGACGGGCTGGTTGAGCAGCAGTCTGCGAATTTTGCTGATGATGTTGTAGTGTTCGGGAGTGTCGTCGTTGAGTGATGCAGAATGGCTTAGACGAATTACTATTCGGTGTGATCAATGGTAGCTTACTCTAACTATAGAAAACTATTAGTTAATGCAGATGAGTGTGAAAAACAATCATCTAATGGTAGAATACATTAATGGCGGTGTATTTCTTGATAAAGTCACGTTCATTAAATATCGAGGGGTACCATTCCAAAACGATATGAAGCGGAATGAACTCGTAAAGTTGATAAGCGAAAAGTTGAATGCCCCACATCGGTTTATTGGGAGAATCGCTGCAAAGTGTAGATTTACAAAGGAAAGCCTGTATAGAAGACTCGTATGGGCTATTCTTCAGTACTGCTCGAGAATCTGTGATCCTTACCGGGGCTGATTAAAGGGAGACATCAAATGGAATCAGAGCCGGCTTGTTAGATTTGTTACAGGTAGATTTGATCAACACTCGAGTATTTCGGAAATGCACGGTGACCACAAATAGGTGTGATTGTAGGGAAGACAAGTTCTGTTGGAGAAACGCTGACAAGAAAATTTAGAGAATAGGCATTAGAAGCAGATTGTAGCACGATTCTAACCACACTAAAGTACATTTCCCATCAGGACGGGGAAGACGAGACAAATTATGGCATTCCCGGAAGCGTACAGACATTCGCTTTCTCTCGCTCCATTAGCGAATTGAACAGGAAAGGGGATGACTGGTAGTGATACAAGGTACCCTCCGCCATGAACCGTGTGGTGACTTTCTGAGTATGTATGTATATGTAGATGTGGATATAGATAAAGGTGAAGTTGGCCATTTGCAACAGCGGCTGAAACGCTGACCTTTCAAAGAACACAGTGACAGAGTCACTTAAGTGGAAAAGTTTTAATTTATTATTGTAAGATGCACATAGGTCACTCCTTGGCTTTCTCAGTCTATCTCATCGCTAACCAGTTCATACAATCTTAATTCCCACTCACATTTCACCTTATTTCACAATGTATGCTGAGTAATAATCTGGTGATTGTAGAAATACGTATAGGTATTTGTGTGTGCAGTACAACCTTCAAAGATACATCCAACAGCAGGTACTTAACAGAGGATTTTTTTTTTTGTTCGTAACCACAGGCTGAATTCATAAACATTCGTTATTAACACCGGTAAATTATTCTTTGTCCAGTCACTGCACTCAAATTGTATTTCTCTATCCCATTTCTCTCCTCCTATACCATCAGCTTGGCTCAGGTTCCACTGCTCCATCATTTCTACCTCACTTTATTTGACATTTTCCAGGGAAATCATTTCATTCGAAAAATAAAAAAAAGTGCCATAGAGTCTCGTACCCTCTCTTGAGACAAGCTGACCAACAACACTTTCGTAACTGGTCCTTAGTATCCTACATGTAATAACACTAAGAACTGAGTTGACGTCTGAACTGGTCCACATATGTTTTATAGAGAAAACATCAGGACATCCTCCTGGCCCCGTAACTACGTCAGCTTGAAGTAGGCAGTTCATAAAGAAACGTGATTTTTGTGTGGACCAGCATTATCCTGTTGAAAAATGGCCCCATAACAGTTTCCCAAGTGAGTTAATACATAAGAAAGCAGGATGTCCGTAGCGTGCCTTGTTGCATATCCGAAGGCCAGAAAGTAACATCGCTGTGGCTCTCCAAAACATTGGAAGAATGAGACCTCTCCCTACCTACCCGCCATAGTCTCCGGAGGGGTCATCCAGAACAATGCAGAGCTCCAATTCATTGTAGAACAAAACGCAGCTCCATTCACCAGTAGTCCATGTTTCCCAGTCACAGTACCACTGGAAACGGAGACGTTTATGTTGTGGTGTTAACGGCAGTCTACGTTTGGGTCGGTAATTCCCTCGCCTACGTACGCGACTCTCCGACCAATGGTATAGTATCACACATAATGTCGCAGGGAATCCATTACTTTTTCTCCGATGGTAGTGGCAGATTCGAGGGGATTTCTACGTGCTCTTGTGGTGGTCAGATGTGATCGACTGGAGCCGGCCCTCGCGTTTCCATGCAGTCCAGTCGACCAGTTGGCCACAAAAAGGCCAACAATGAGACCACTTTCAAACTCTGACAGGTGCAAGTAACGCTGTGACACACGAGTATGCCACATCTCCTTATCGTTCACGTTGTTCAATCAAAATCTGACGCTGCTCACGACTCATACGTACTATACCAGGCCTGGTTAAAACGCTAAGGCGGAACAACACTTATATACTTCAGTGGCTGTTCTGCCTGTCACAGAAAATTCCAAATCTAATCGTTTACGTAATCAGTGATGCTGCGTACATGTATGAAGCTACATCGACATCGGACTATGTTTTCTGGGTGCTTCACTGTTTTTTCTCAGGAAGTGTATCTTTTTTTATACATCTAACAACAAAACATGACTTTCACCTTTGACAGTTTTTTTCTGTTTTTAAATCATTTTTTTCATATTTTAAAGACTGGTTGTGTTCTCACAGACAGCTCACTGCCCGCTAATGTGAGGTGAAGAGGATGAAATTGCAGTAAAAACACTCTTTTCCACCACTCTCAGCAGGAAGTTGCCCACCCTGCTGGAACTGTCATTTACACAGAACAACCCTGATAGCCACTGTAGGGTCATGCTAGAGCACTGCAGGCGCATGGTAAGTCTGCAAGGTATTCACTTGGTTGCGTCGTGATAAAGGACAATATCCAGCATTTTCACGTGGATGCAGTGCGTAAATGAAATAGTCATAAACTAGTCATAGATTGGTAGAGGTTCCAGAAGATGAGCACTAATACCTCACCAACTTACACACGTGACCCTCACACACAGATGTCCTGGATTGCGTATAGGTTGCGAAGTTGCAGAATGCACATGCGTGATACGGTTTTTTTACTCACCACAACATTTATTTATTTACGTATTTTATATTTTATGTTAGTCTGTAATCTGAATGTAAGTACAGGTCCTATGTTACCTATCCCATAACACACAATATTACAATATAAAATTTCAAACATGTTTCTATCTCACAGTATTATGCTCTTTAAGGAAAAACTTATATAGTGTACATAAAATGATTAAAAATAGAAATATTACATATAATTTTTAGTTTAAGAAACCTACATACTACGTTTTGATCATGTAGCGCACAGCATATGCTCATCCGGAACCAAGATACACATGCTACTGCTCGTATTGCTACATCATAATTTTGCTGTTTCTAGTTCTAGCTAACTCTACACTATATAGCACTGCAGTACACAATGCTACACTACACTGCAGTACTTGGCGTCAGAACCAAACTAGATATCATAATTTTGTCGGGACTATTAGTCCGGGGCGCGCCGAGGCACAACTCAGGGTTCACAATGGCTGTGCTGTCAAGCCACCAAAGGTATAGAGATTGGGAAATGGCTGTCAGGGTCTCAGGAAACCGTTCCTGGTCTTCCACGAGGCTCATCTCCTCACTGGACCCCGAAAGTCGTTGTAGTTGCATGTAGTTGCGCGTTTTAGTCATGGTGTAGGTACGCTGAGGTGATATAAGTCATGCGATACCTCTTAATATCGCGTTGGCCCTCCTTTTCCAGGTTTAGTGCAGCAACTGGATATGAAATGGACTCAGCAAGGTGTTAAAAGTGCCTTGCAGAAATATTGAGACATGCTGCCTCTGATTGCGATAGTATTGCCAGTGTAGGATTTTGTGAACGAACATCCCATAACTGTCCGACGGGATTCATGTCGGGTGATTTGGGTGGGCAGAGCATTCGTTCGAATTGTCCAGGGCACCAACACAGATATTGAAGCGCGGATGATCCATAGTGTCAACCAAGTCAAATTCAAAGAACAGAGTGGAACAACCGGCAAGAGGTGCACAAGTCACACACAATCCTAAAAACAGATTGCACCTTATATGTAAATAGTTAACAGCATCTCCATGTCTAATAAGAGCTTAAAGCTGGGTACCTCTTCAAGGGACCTACTCCTTCCGTTAAGAGGCAGCGCACAGTCTGGATGGAAGGATCTTAATTTTGGTCCCTCTCTTTTGAGCCCAACCCGACGGATACCTATGGTAGATCGGAGAAAACCATCGTTCAGGCTGTGTTGCTGGCGGGGCCGGAAGGGGCTAACTACCACACCACGTATCATTGTCTCATTGGCTCAGCGTGAACTGTTTGTACAACCAACCTACACAGCCTATACCTTAACCTCCACTACACTAATAACTTCTGATCTGAAGCTTAAAGTTAGGCACCTCTTCAAGGGACCTACGCCCCCTGGTAAGAGGCGGCGCACGTCCTGGATGGAAGGATCTTAATTGTGGTTCCTCTCTTTTGAGCCCAACCCGACGGATACCTATGGTAGATCAGGGAAAACCACCGTTCAGGTCGTGTTGTCGGCGGGGCCGGGAGGTGCTTATGCCTGATGTACTCTACTAGGAGCCTTGTAGGCTCAACATAAACCATTAGCGTCATTACCTTATTACTTTTACCACAAGTACCCTTTCATTAGCAACTTTGAGCCAAGCACAAAATCAGTTACCTCTCTATTGTGTATCGTAAATAGTTTAGCAGGCTGGACATGGAGGTCTTAGTCTTGGTTTCTAGCTTTAACGTACTCTAATCTCTTCTAGTTAAGTTAGTTTTTAGGATGGTAGATGTTAAAGGCATGGTGAGCGACGGCCAGCGTCTTGAGGGTCATTCCAAGACCTGGTCCGCCGCCCACAACCAGGTGACGGGCAATATTATACCTATCCCTTCTCTTTTCAGTTCTCTCCCTTCCTTCTTTCTAAATATTTAATTTCGTTTTGTTTATTAATATCTTACTTGAGTTTGTATTAGTTGCAAGTTTTTCTAATGCTGCACAAAAAAAAGATATCAAATGGATCTAAACAAATAGAGTCCGCCTTCACGTGGCGGGACACGGGCAACGGTGTGAGTGGGGACGGGAGCCGGGGTGCTGTTACTTTCAGTCACTCCGGACCCCGGACCCAGTCACAGCGGCTAAGTGGCAACATCCGAGCCACCATAAGAAATTAAACGGTGGGTCATAAAATATAAGCAGCTAGTGAAAAAAAAAGTGTCCAGAATGTTCTCCAAACCATTTGCGAACAATTACGGCCCGGTGAGATGGCGCATGTCCTGCATAAGAATCCCATCGTTGTTTGGGAACATGAAGTACATGAATGGCTGCAAATGGTCTCGAAGTAACCGATGATAACAATTTACAGTCGATGATCGGTTTAGTTAGACCAGAGAACACAGTCCATTCCATTTAAATATCCCCCACACCGTTAAGGAGTCACCACCATCTTCCGCCGTGCCTTGTTGAACATTTAGGTCCGTGGCAACGTGGGCTCTGCACCATACTCGAATCTTATCATTAGCTCTTACCTACTGAAATCGGGACTCATCTGACTAGGTCACGGTCTCCCAGTCGTCTGGGGTTCAACCGATGTGGTCACGAGCCCAGGACAGGCCCTGCAGGCGATGTACTACTAGCGAAGGCACTCGATTCGATTGTCTGCTACCGTAGCCTACTAACGCCAAATTTCGCAGCACTTTCGTAACGGATACGTATGTCGTGCGTGCCTCATTGATTTGGTTGGTTATTTCACTCGGTGTTGTTTGCCTGTTCGCGCTGGTAACTCTATGCAAACGCCGCTGTTCTCGGCGTTAACTGAAGGCCGTTGGGCACTGTTATCCGTGGTGAGACGAAATGCCTGAAATTTTGTATCCTCGACACACTCTTGACAGCATGGAGTCCCGAATATTGAATTACGTAACGATTTCGGAAATGGAATGTCCGATGCGTGTAGCTCGAACTACTATTCCGCGTTGAAATTCTGTTAATTCCCGTCGTGCTGCCATAAAGTCGGAAACCATTCACATGAATCACCTGAGTACATTTGACAGCTCCGCCAATGCATTGCTCTTTTATACGTAGTGAAGTAATACTATACATCTGCAAATGAGCATATCGCTATCTTATGACTTTTGTCACATCACTATATGCCCTCTTCTTGGTTGTCTCTCGGCTTTAGACTTACGGTTGGTAAGGTGAGTCTTTGGCTGTCAGTAAATTCAGCTAGTGCCACAGTTACTCGTTCCTTACTATGATACGGACTGGTCTATTGTCAAACACTTTTTGTCCACGTCTGCATTAACTTGACAAATGGCCAATCCCAGACGATTTGGTGCCTGGTGCCGATTGTTCCATATTCACAAGTGTCTATGATGCGTTGGGGCATTTTGAGTAAGTAAGCAGGATTAAGACCAAGTCCCGACAAGAAGTGCATTGCACTCTTGTTACGAGAGAAGTGCGACATTCGTGATTTTTCCTTAATGATGGGAAACAACTGGTATGTTCGCCTGCCCGTTTGATGTGAATCTTCCGTCCCGTATCTCCTGCGCACTGACATATTCGCTCTTTTTGAACCTATATTGAGCACGTCACTTTCTTACAACTAGGCCCATCAGGAGCGCCTCAGTCGGTGTCGTTCTATATGAGCCTGTCTTCTGCAGATCTGTCTGGATCGCCGAATAACCTGTGCTCTCTTCATCTTTCTCCTCTATAAACCGCAGCGTAGAATAGCGAGTAAGATAGTGTTACGTACTTTGGTATTGCGGTTAGACGCAGGGGAAAACTTCTTTGGCCAACTGAGCTTTTTCTTCAGGGTTTTAATCTCTGACAATCTCCGTGCGTGCATGAAAGTGTTGACTAGCATCGATATTTATTCCATGACGCTTACTGTATTGCAGTTACAAAGGCGACTACGTGGGTGGTCAAAGTAATGGTTTATTTGAAATGCCAGGCGAAAATTACTTTGGTCGCAATGACGCTGATACTGTATATATATACAGGGTGAGTCACCTAACATTACCGCTGGATATATTTCGTAAACCACATCAAATACTGACGAATCGATTCCACAGACCGAACGTGAGGAGAGAGGCTAGTGTAATTGGTTAATACAAACCATAAAAAAATGCACGGAAGTATGTTTTTTAACACAAACCTAAGTTTTTTAAATGGAACCCCGTTAGTTTTGTTAGCACATCTGAACATAAAAACAAATACGTAATCAGTGCCGTTTGTTGCATTGTAAAATGTTAATTACATCCGGAGATATTGTAACCTAAAGTTGACGCTTGAGTACCATTCCTCCGCTGTTCGATCGTGTGTATCGGAGAGCACCGAATTACGTAGGGATGTATGTTGCAGCTGTTTCGGCCCCTGCAATGAAGTGAGGACCAATGAGGTGGTCGCCAATGATTCCGCAGCATACATTTACAGTCCACGGTCGCTGTCGCTCTACCTGTCTGAGCCAGTGAGGATTGTCCACGAACCAGTAATGCATGTTCCGTAGATTCACAGCCCCGTGGTTTGTGAAACCCGCTTCATCGGTAAACAGGTAGAACTGCAACGCATTCTCTGTTAATGCCCATTAACAGAATTGCACTCGACGATTAAAGTCATCACCACGTAATTGCTGATGTAGCGACATATGAAACGGGTGAAAGCGGTGACCTTTGGATATATATATATATATATATATATATATATATATATATATATATATATATATATATATATATATATATATAACTTACGAATCTGACCCAGAAGAAACTAATTAAGTATTTCTGTGTATAAAATCTACTGTTTGTTTCAGTATACCGTAAAAATTTATGGGAAAATAATGTATCATTTGCATGTTGACGTAAAAATAAATTTTATAGTTTGGTTATTGCATTTAAACAACGTCATCCTTATTTTTTTCTGGATTTCCCAATTATCCGAAGTTTAGTTAATCCGTCCCACCCAGACCGGGTAACCAATGTTCCACCGTAGCTGAGACAGACTACTGACAGTGTGGCCACTAAAAACTGCATTAACGGGCTAAAATCCTCCTTCAACCTTCCTCCATATAAAAATGATGATGGCTGACAAACGGAGCACCATCGACGGTAGTGAATCATTTTGAGGCAGACGAATTCGCCCAGAAATGCTTTCAACCGAATGGAGGGTCATGAAACATAACCTGTGAGATTTAACGCCTCTTCTGCCGTTGGTGGAGAAGCTTGCGTGCCTCAGTGATACAGATAGCCGTACCGTAGGTGCAACCACAACGGAGGGGTACCTGTTGAGAGGCCAGACAAACGTGTGGTTCCTGAAGAGGGGCAGCAGCCTTTTCTGTAGTTGCAGGGGCATCAGTCTGGATGATTGACTGATCTGGCCTTGTAACACTAACCAAAACGGCCTTGCTGTGCTAGTACTGAGAACGGCTGAAAGCAAGGGGAAACTAAAGCCGTAATTCTTCCCGAGGAAATGCAGCTGTATGTGAAAATTACCAAACTATCAGTTTGGTAAGTCACGGCTGCAAAATACTTACGCGAATTCCTTACAGACGAATGGAAAAACTGGTAGAATCTGACCTCGGGGGAAGATCAGTTTGGCTTCCGTAGAAATATTGGAACACGTGAGACAATACTGACCCTACGACTTATCTTAGAAGCTAGACTAAGAAAAGGCAAACTTACGTTTCTAGCATTTGTAGACTTAGAGAAAGCTTTCGACAATGTTGACTGGAATACTCTATTTCAAATTCGCAAGGTTGCAGGAGTAAAATTCAGGGAGCGAAAGGCTATTTACAACTTGTACAGAAACCAGATGGCAGTTGTAAGACTCGAGGGACATGAAAGGGAAGCAGCAGTTGGGAAGGGAGTGAGACAGTGAGATGCTTTCGATCACGTAGTGTAACCTTTCAACGGCTATATTCTATGAGACCGCAGGAGATAAGAAGCGTTAATACAGCAAGGGACGGAATTAACAATAAAAATGAGTTCCTAACGAAGAAAGTAACTAGTCGAAGGAATGACGTGAGACTTCGCAGATAGCTATAGTTGAATAGATGGTGCAATGAAAAATCGCTGAGGGGGGGGAGGGACAGGGAGTAGGTTTCAATGTAACTAACACTCCATTTGGCTTTAGAAGTTTTAAGTTCTGATATGATGGTGTCAGGAGCCAGGACACCTTTATAAATAATTATTTGTTTCGTATGTGTGACTATGTCCAGCACTGCCAGTCTCTCAGCAAATAAATAAATGGCTTCCATAAAGTTACGAGGTTCTGGAGTTAAAGTTTCCTATGTGTCGGTAATCAGTTGACGCACCGCTGCTGGAATGGTTCTCTTCTTGGTATTGAGGTTCCAGTGGCCACATAAAGTGGGACGCAATGACTGTTGTGTCTCTAGGGCCGCTGTTATTTCTCGTCGAAACGCTGGCTGTGTGTTTGCAGAAAATTCTGAAACTCGTTATTTGATGTTCGTTGCGTTACGCTGTAGTGCTGTCACATCAGCTGTCAGATTTGCATCATCTGCCTCAGACAACACGGAGCCAGCTGTCAAGAGCAGCGGAACTCTTTGCTCGCTGCAGCCGGCGGCAGATAAGTTGGCTCGATATTGGATTGACCGTACACATTAGGGCTGTAGCACATCGAGTTTTCATCACTGGGTAATAGGTATTCTACGGGAGTCGAAGTACCATTTCCTTACTGCCTCAAACGTCTAATTACTCACATATTTTCTTCCCCATATGTAGATTGTGCCCAGAGTGGACGTAGTTGGTAGCTTTCGTATTCTTTCAATTCGTAGATATTTACATGTAGGGTGCTATTCAGACATGTCCGAAATACCAGACACCAGTCGTCTGATTCAGCTGCCGTGTGTATCAATGGAAGACAGATTTTCAGAACTCAGCTGCATATGGGCATTAAATTAAACGCGACACTGACATGTCATAATTTTGTGCTGGGACTCGAACTCAGACAGTCCGCTTCTCTAGAACGGTGTCCTTAGTTAACTCAGCCATCCGTGCACGCACCTCGTCCAGCCTAAATTCCTACCTGCCGCATAATACAGATGAAGTGTCCTCCATCCAGTATACCCTATTTGACAGCAAAATTATATGTAGGATGATTAATCCGCTCCGATAGCTGCGTTTTATGAAACCTGTAATGCCTTCAAATAGATACCCCGAGCAAGATTTGGATATTCTCTCATTCGCTATGAGCAAAATGTTATTCCTACAGAAAAAATAAACGGGATCTTTTTGTAGAAATTTAATTTTTTTGTTGGACTAATAGTTACCGCTTAGCGAGCGTTAGAATACGAAAATCTTTAACCTGTTATTTAAAGGTTTTGTGGGCTGCACAAAATCTAGCGGTAGGGGCATATATATGTCTTTCTGTGCGTGTGTCACTATGTCCAGCGCTACCAGCAAGTAAATGAATGACTTCAAAATCTAATGAGCCAGAATCTCATGACTACAAGATTTCGAAGGTATATTTCCCCACGTGTCGGGGAGAAGAAGACGAGTTAGCACTGGAATGGTTCTCCTCGAAGCAAATGCATTCGAAGGGCCGCTAAATGGCGAAAGACGTCCTCCAATACAATGGCTCTTGCGTACTTAGGATCACAGACATTTCGTAAACAAAGGCTCATTAGTGCGAAACTCATTATTTGACATCTGCCATGTTACGCTACAGCGTTGTCACACCGGCTGTCAGATTTGCGTCAGCTGGCTCGGACAACTGGGAGCGGGCTGTCAACAACGACAGAATACTTTGCTCGCTGCAGCTACCAACAGAGCGGTACGGCCTCTGATAGCGGATATCCTCTGTACACTATGGCTTTTGCTTATCATGTATACTCGCTATTTTTTATTGTTTTTTATTTATTTGGCCGCCATGTTGTAATTGTTTCTGAGTAACGAATATTACAGAAGACTCGAAGTAATTACTGCCTGAAACGTTTCAGTACTTGCACATTTTCTACCCCGTAGGCATTTCGTACACGACTCCGGCGTAATAGGCAGTTTTCATGTTTCTCAAACTCTTTCTTCTCAGCGGTCTCGGTGTAACGGAAGCGTTTCATTTCTAGTCCGTCTTCTTAACTGCGCGATCGTGTTGACTCTGCAGTTTTCATATTATTCCAGTTTCTCATTCCGAGTTGAGTAAACAGTTATTAACACGAAGTATCTAATATATTGTGTCCCTCGCCACAGCTTCTTTCTCCTCGGGAAATTTATTTCCGACTCGGGAAGATTCTGTAGTAGGGAAACATACTTTTTTCATACACTACGGCTACTGCTGTACGGCAGATAGCTGGTTTTTCGATAGTCCACACCGATCGAAAAGGATGTTTCGCATAGTACGGTCGGTGCGCCAGATAGGATTTGTCCCTCATCCACTCAGTAACGGTAGGGGTATTAACTAGAGCTGTAAATATACCATATGCTACCGTAGATTATCACATGTAAGCGTAGACTGGTAGTTTTCGTAGTAGCCTTGGTCAGTTAACATCGTACCTGCATTACCTGTACGTTAAGTGTGTTGCATTTCTAGTAGGCATGATCCCTCCAAAAACTGAGTGAGGATGTGCCTAATACAGCATAACCGACGGAACATATTTGTTCAGTGTAATTACCTTCGGTTGGTTGGTTGGTTGTTTCCGGGAAGCAGACCAGACAGCGAGGTCACCGGTCTCATCGGATTAGGGAAGGACGGGAAGGGATGTCGGCCGTGCCCTTTGAAAGGAACCATCCCGGCATTTGCCTGGAGCGATTTAGGGAAATCACGGAAAACCTAAATCAGGATGGCCGGACGCGGGATTGAACCGTCGTCCTCCCGAATGCGAGTCCAGTGTCTAACCACTGCGCCACCTCGCTCGGTAATTACCTTCGGTTTGTTACTTAAAAATAAACAGTATTTCTGGAAAAACTGAAATTGTCAATGGTTAATTCAACGTCTTATTTGAGAATCGTTGATTTGTAACGTGAAACACAGGGATGTTGCAGTGGAAATTAAAAAAAAAGAATAAATGTTTTATCATATAGCAATAGAAAACACTTTTTCCTCAAAGGTAAGGTACAATACAATGGCACGGAACAAAAATATATCAAAAACGTCTTCAGTACTTCGTCGAGCTCTTATAAAAATGTTTCTGTTATTTATAAACAACTTTCGCATTTATGAATAACAACAGGAAACACGGATAACGTTGCAAAATAACTATACTTATATAGATTTTTATGTTATGGATGTAAACTGTACTTCGGTCACATAAAATCGCCGAAGTTACGCGATCCAGTAACATTTATCCCTTATAAAAATGCAATTTGTGTCCTGTAAGGATATAAGACACAAGATGGACCAACAGTGAATGATGTGCATTTATAGCTGTGTGCAAAACGGACAACGAAACAAACAAGGAGAAGCTGTCCGGTCCCAGTTTCTCTCTTACACACTCATTTATGTTTATTTCCCTACCATTACTACCAGTACTACCGGTAATTCTGTTATTTACTACATGATTTAAGTGCTGTACCAAAACTACCAAACTGCAATTTTGGTAAAGCGCAACTACAGTACTTGTTAATTTAGTTGGTGGCCAAACGACCTACCTGTCGCCACCCCGTTAACGCCCTTCTCCTTAACCCTGTGCTGAATGGGTTCACCGCGTCTGCCTTTGTGTGGTGTGACTGGTGTGAAAGTGTGCAAAACTTTTGCAAATATTTAAAAATCGCGTAACTGAGGCGGGACTTGGCTATTAGCCCAGTATTCACTTAGTTTGATGTGGGAAACCGTATGAAAACCACACCCAGGCTTGGCTCCACGCCAACCCCCGTCACCAATCCGCTGGGCAGATTTGAACCGAGGCTGGAGCACATCCCAGTCTGGGAAGAGGCTATTTAACATGCACGGATACCTGGACGTAATCAAGCATGCGTGTTTCGAACAGCCACAGCAAACAACCTACAGGGCAGTGGAGATAGTTTAACGTACAACAGCTAAGTTACAGTGAACTGTACGAAGAGATTCAATATTCAGGGTGTAACGGTTATAAGCGTGTTGGTTGTTTCTTCTCTGCTTCGAACAGTCTCTCCATAAACGCGTCACAATCTTTAAGACTCAATGTTCTCTGCATGGTCGTAATGGCACCACTAAGTGGAATATGCCTACTAGTATAGGCTAACCGGTTTGCAATCACTTCTGCGCATTTCAGCACCTTAACTGCTGCCCAGATGAAAATAAGCATCATTGGACTGCCGTTGCCACGCACAGTTGGAGATACATACTAACCAAAAAACGTACTACTTGTAATAACTATAATATTGTTAGTCTGCAAATGATGTATACAATGATTTAATGTCGTTCAGTATACTGTCCTCAGCCACCAATAGAAACATGTGCACTTATGCCTGTTACACCCTGGACTGCTTCTTGCTACACGTACCTCACGAAAAGACTATCGAGTTAAAATGAGAGAGATATGAGCTCAGATGGAAGCTTACCAGCAATCGTTCCTTGCCCGAATCATACACAATTGGAACAGGAAAAGAGGGTGTGAGTTCGGTACATAAAGCACCATCCGCCAAATACCGTAAGGCGACTTGCGGAGAACATATGTAGATGTAGATGTGGATTTGCGCAGGACACAGCTACAGCCGTACGGTGACGTTGGTACTGCAGAGAGAAGCCACTGTATGAGAGAACTGCGGTGTTTGCCTTTAGCAGCCTGTATGTAGTCTTCAAGTTTGGAATCACTTTGACGTCACCAGGAGTCCACCTGCAGCAACTACAGCTGTGGTGACAGTAAATCAGTATGCAGAAGAGAAAACCTTGTTCAGGCGTAGGATCATATCGAAACTGCGCCTTAGCGTGTACAGTTATGACCCGAAACTTTACATTCTGACAAAAAAGTATAACTGTGTAATGGCTACATCAGCAATTTGACGTTCAGTAACGGAAGTAACGAGTAACAAATATGGAAATTGAAGCAGGAAGGGGAGAAAGGGAAGGAAAACGAAGGAGCTATTGATGTCAGCTGCATTGGACTTTAAGCAGAATGAGGGGCGACGAGTAAAAATTTGTGCATGATTTGATTTTGAACTCAGGTTCTCCTGCTTACTTCGCAGTTGCGTTAACAGCTGCTCCATCCGGACACAGTTTTCATCGCAGCTGCCCGGACTATTTCTGTATGCTTCCCGGCGGACTCACATTCCCACCCAGCGCCACCTATCCGCCGTCCCCGTCCATATCCTCCACGATCGCTACTTTTCAGATCCCCACAGGACGTCAGACAGAATTGTGCATCCTCACTGAGGAAGGTGGATTCGTTGCCCATCGTGGCGAATCAGTTATATGAATACGTGGTGTCCCTTCTTCTGTTCTCACATTTCTGTGAGAACAGAACCACACACTCATATAATGAGTAACAAATACTTTGTAATGGCTATGTTCCTCGACAGATTTTGTAACGGCTATGTTTCATGGGAATTCCACATACACACTGTACAAAATTTTACTTGTTCCTTCACAGTGCTAACGGGAAACGGACTCCTACAAAGTCGCAAATTGAGTGGTACATATTCGTGACACATTGGCTGCACTGGACGTTGACATTGAGAGGAAGGCGCTTCGTGGCTCCTAAAACCCGATTTTAATCGCATTGCGAACATCCAATTGCAGGTGTAGGCCAGATTAACTGAGGCATGCTGTGGTGATGCGTGAGAAGCCCACTCACCGTCGGCAGAGGAGACGAAGGTGAGGTGGCCCGGGTAGAGCGCTGTCATGCGGCGCACCAGGTCCACCTGCTCCAGCGCCAGCTGCACCGCGTCCAGGTGCTGCGCGCCGCACGGCACGTACGCCGACCAGAACTGCAACAGCGGCCGCCACCAAGCAAGCGTCAGCCGTCCAGTGGCGGTACAGGAGCGCTTTCCTGCGACTTACTGCCTCTGCGTCGGGTTTCATAATACTATGTGAAATTGAAATTGTTAAGTTTGCACCAGTGTGCCGAATACACGTACACTACTGTCCATTAAAATTTCTACACCACGAAGATGACGTGCTACAGACGCGAAATTTAACCGACAGGATGAAGATGCTCTGATACGCAAATGATTAGCTTTTCAGAGCATTCACACAAGTTTGGCACCAGTGGCGACACCTACAACGGGCTGATATGAGGAAAGTTTCCAACCGATTTCTCATATACAAACAGCAGTCGACCGGCGTTGCCTGGTGAAACGTTGTTGTGATGCCTCGTGTAAGGAGGAAAAAATGCGTACCATCACGTTTCCGACTTTGATGAAGGTCGGATTGTAGCCTATCGCGATTCCGGTTTATCATATCGTGACATTGCTGTTCGCGTTGGTCGAGATCAAATGACTGTTAGCAGAATATTGAATCGGTGGTTTTAGGAGGGTAATACGGAACGCCGTGCTGGATCCCAACGGCCTTGTATCGCTAGCAGTCGAGATCCCTGAATGAACAGATGGGGACGTTTACAAGACAACATTCATCTGCACGAACAGTTCGACGACGTTTGCAGCAGCATGGACTATTAGCTCGGAGACCATGGCTGCGCCTACCCTTGACGCTGCATCACAGACAGGAGCTCCTGCGATGGTGTACTCAACGACGAACCTGGGTGCACGTGTGACAAAACGTAATTTTTTCGGATGAATCCATGTTCTGTTTACAGCATCATGATGGTCGTATCCGTGTTTGGCGACATCGCGGTGAACGCACATTGAAAGGGTGTATTCGTCAACGCCATACTGGGGTATCACCCGGCGTGATGGTATGGGGTGCCATTGGTTACACGTCTCGGTCACCTCTTGGTCGCATTGACTGCACTTTGAACAGTGGACGCTACATTTCAGATGTATTACGACCCGTGGCGCTACCCTTCATTCGATCCCTGCGAAATCCTATATTTCAGCAGGATAATGCACGACCGCATGTTGCAGGCCCGGTACAGGCCTTTCTGGATACAGAAAATGTTCGACTGCTGCCCTGGCCAGCACATTCTCCAGATCTATCACCAACTGATAACGTCTGGTCAATGGTGGCCGAGCAACTAGCTCGTCACAATACGCCAATCACTACTCTTGATGAACTGTGGTATAGTGTTGAAGCTGCATGGGCCGCTGTACCTGTACACGCCATCCAAGCTCTGTGTGACTCAATGCCCAGGCGTATCAAGGCCGTTATTACTGCCAGAGGTGGTTGTTCTGGGTACTGATTTCTCAGGATCTATGCTCCCAAATTGCATGAAAATGTAATCACATGTCAGTTCTAGTATAATATATTTGTCCAATGAATACCCGTTCATCATCTGCATTTCTTCTTGGTGTAGCAATTTTAATGGCCAGTAGTGTAAAATGATACAGTTTACAATGGAAAAAAGTGCAACGATATTAAGACTACATAGTAACTTATACTAGACGACAAAGGTACGTTGCAGGAACTGAAAGCATGTACAGGGTGTAACGGGTACATGTGCGATGTTTCTGCTGGTGGCTCAGGGTGGCGTACTGAACAATATTGCATCAGTAGTTTCGTCATCTGCACGCTAATGATTATATCTACTATGGGTCGTTTGTGCTTAGGATGGGTAGTAACTCCAAGTACATTAGCAAATCATTAATGTTTATTTTTTCCTGGCCAGCAGTCAGATGTTGAAGAGTGAATGTGTGGACGCAAAATAGATACTCTACGGTGACAGGGGTAGTCTATACTCAGCGGGGCAGTTACGACTGTTCAGAAAACTTCAGGTAGCAAAATATCTGAAGTGTTTGCAGGTAGACCGTTCGATCCAAAGAAAAAACAGTCAGTGCGTTGATGTGTGTACATGTCAAGTTACCAAACATAAAAATAACCGCACTTATACCCATTACATCCCATATATGCTGGGCAGCACAATTAAAAGGCCACTTTTCGAAACACCGCAATTATATCCCATTGCAACCAACAAGTTTGAAATTTGGCTCAAAGGTACCTACAGTCACCCTCTGTAATGGTGCAAAAGCCTGGCACCGTGCGATGTCACACTCGGGCTCACGACGCTTCATACAGGAAGGTGTCTACACGTGTGAAAAATAGGACAGGGCTCAGAGCTCCATGTGAAGTGTAAGGTGGGTTAATTACGTCACATTGGCTTCACAGTTTACCACAATTGCGCCCAACGACACCTCCAACGTGTCACACCATTGAAAGGGCGTTGCAACCCCTCTTACCCAGATTTCACCCCACCTTTTGACGCCTCCGCAATGGAGGTTAGGGTCGCGACGCCCAGCGTTGAACTCACACGGTTTTCTCATGTCTGGCTGAGAAACATTTCAGACGCGCAGACGCTCAGGATCGACGCAAAAACGCATCAGCGGTTGGCATAAATGGCGTCAATGTAGCCACTCCATCATCTGAGGCTCTGATTTCCACAAATCTTGAAAATGACATTTCGCACTGCGATGAGCAACAGAGCGACTTTCTTGACAATATTTGACACTGCTGACACCCCATGGACGATTCAAAACTTCTCTAGAGACGTCGTGGGCCAGCAACCACACTGTAAATGATCACTCCCATATGAAGAACAGTGTTGTGGTGTACAGCGTGGAACAACTAGGGACCATCTAAAACGTTTCGACGAAATTCTAATGCAATTGGAAACAGCAAAGGGCGCACATGCCTTTTCAGCGCTTCTGCCATGTGATCAACAACAAGTGCGACATTAACGCACGCGTGAATAAAACGGAAAGTGTCCATCCAAAACCCCCAGTTCGCCAAAACTGTGCCACACGTCGACGTTTGTTGAGCACATTAAAAATATACCTGCTCAGAGAAAACTTGTGACAGAGTCTTGCTAGTAAGAATGCCCGACCGGAGAAGTGTACAGGGATTGCCTACCTGCAGGTGTCCAGGACTTGCGTCACGAATTTTCTGTGAATGTATCACCCACATCCTTCTGTTTGAAGCATCGTAGAGCCCAGGAGTTACGTCGCAGACCACCAAGCTTTTCCACTGTTACAGATGAAGGTCATAATGACCTTTGAGAGCAATTTCAAGCTTATATGTAATAATGGGAAATAATTACAGGGTTTCGCAAAAATGATACTTTAATTTTGTTGCACAGAGTATCTCTCTTACAATTCTCAGGCCTTGTGATGAGACTTTCCCGTTCAGTTTATTTTCTTTTCTTTCTTTTCATTCGATTAACGTGACATCTTACCTAAAACATCTGAACTTCTATATATGCACCTGTTATACATACATACACACTGTTCGCGAAGTTGAAAAACGAGCTAGGTAAAATAATGTAACTTACGAACTACAGTGTGGAAATCAATGAAATTGCGGGAAAATGTCGCTAGAGCTCTCTCAGACATATACAGAAATTTGGAAGTCACATGGCGTGAGGTTAGCATCACCATAGTGCCATGTTGAATTGGCCCCACTACACGAGGTAACTGAAGGAACAGGAAAAGCCAGTATACTTCAATCAGCGAGCAGTTAATATGTATTTTGGTGGTGTTTTTTTTTATTAAAACATGGCTCGGCGGCAATGTCTATATGACCTCATAACGGGAAGGCCCGACGGGAAACTGGAATAAGGGCGAAGTGTGACCAGTGTCTATCAAGCTCATTGTATAGTTGGCAGGGAGGGAGGAAGGGGGTTTTTCCGCTTCTCTGAATAATCACGTTTCTCTTTGCGACAAGTCAATGGTTGTGACTGAATACTGCGTCATCTAGGTGAACGGTAGCACCAAGTCGATGGTGGTGATCACAGACTCTGTAATCCAGGTGAATGGCTTTCCAAAGCATGGAATGTGTCAAGGACAGAGGCGAGTGGGAGCAGTACAATGCTGTAGGGACTATAACGTGGGCTTCCAATGGACCTGTGGTAGTAATTGAAGGCACTGTGACAGTTGTGGACTACGTGAACGCTACAGCAGACCATTTTCACACCTTCGTTTTTGATGTGTTGCCCAACGGTGTCGGCGTTTACCAGCAGGATAACAGTGTGTGAGGTATGGCCAGTATCATGCTACGATGTTTTAAGAGCATGAAAGTAAACTTATATTGATGTCTTGGCCACAGAATTCGACCGATGATTTACGGAAATTGTGCTGCCTGTGGGTAATCCGATCTACTATCTCTAGATTCTTTCCAAGGGCTTGCTGAATCCACGCCACACAAGTAAACTGATGTATAGCGTTTAAAAGGTGGACCAACGCTGTATCAGGCAGTCGGTCATAGTGTTTCACCTCATCAACGTATCTGTCAAAGACATCAGAGTTCGTCAGGTGCATACCGTGCTCACACAGTAAGAAAAACACACTCCATACGATTTGTGGGTTGGGTTGTTTTGGCGGAGGAGACCAGACAACGGGGTAATCGGGCTTAACGGATTAGGGAAGGATGGGGAAGGAAGTCGGCCGTGCCCTTTCAAAGAAACCATACCGGCATGTGCCTGAAGCGATTTAGGGAGATCACGGAAAACCTAAATCTGGATGGCCGGACGCGGGATTGAACCGTCGTCCTCCCGAATGCGAGTCCAGTGTGCTAATCACTGCGCCACCTCGCTCGGTCACAGTTTGTGTTCCTGCTTTCGTGACCCAGCTACAAAGAGAACAGTGTGCCGTGCTATGTAATTCGCGGCAAGTCTAGCTTCCTAACCAGACCAGCTGGTTGTGTTAGCACTGCTTTATCGGTTGCGTGTCGTTAGGAGGCATGGTCGACAGCATATGCGGGAGTGCTGGCATTGTTCCAGGCCTTGGTGAGATAGTGCACAACCAGAGTGTGTACTCACTTGCTCCGCTTCAAACGTGATACATCTCCTGGACGCTATTGAAGTCGCCTTGGCTGGCTAACCAGCAGTCAACAGTCAGCGAGGGACATAGAGAGCTGGGGCGATGACCAGAGTTTGCATCTTGGGCAGCTAGTGGAGATCGGCAGTGAAGTTGGTCTTTTGCGGTAAGCCGGCCGCTGTGACCGAGTTGTTCTAGGCGCTTCAGTCTGGAACTGCGCGACCGCTACGGTTGCAGGTTCGAATCCTGCCTCGAGCATGGATGTGTCTTATGTCCTTAGGTTAGTTATGTTTACGTAGTTCTAAGTTCTAGGGAACTGATGACCTCAGATGTTAAGTCCCATAGTGCTCAGAGCCATTTGCACCATTTTCTTGGGGTAACCACCACGAGAGCTGCAAAGGAGTAGGTATGGTGCAGTAGGTCTTTGCTGCATGAGGAGGAATGAGCGAGTTCTGAGCAGAGTCAAGAGAAAGAGCATTGACAATCTTGTGTACTATGGTTCGCTCAAGGCGACGTCACGAACAGTCAGCACAGGGTGTGGCCGCTGCGTGGAAACAGCAGCCTGGAGGAGCAGTTGATGTCTTTTGCTAGCCGAAAGGACAGCAATTCCAGTGTTGGTGGAAGGGGCTCCTCATATCAAGAGAAGCACTATGTAAGTGCTTTAGCAGCTGATGATTGGACCCTGTTGGTTTAATGTTTGATATAGCCCACCCTGTTGTGTACATGTGGTGCAATGTGTGTGTTGGCTAGCAAACACAACTTCACATGCAAGTTAGTAGTCGTTGTGTGACAAACTGTGGTTGCTGATTGATGACAAATGGGAATTACTTATTTGTTGGCACAGCTTGTACCAAGAATTCCCAAGTTCTTACCCTTGTGCACCAGCAATCTATTAGAACATGTGAATGTATGAGCATTATTGATACATATGGGGGGCAGTTTTGTAGAGTGTTGTGGGCAGCTTGTTGTGGTAAGTGTCTACTGAAAGCAGCAGTAATAATAGAGCAATGTATAGTTATGTGCTACTTTAATGATCCAAGCTAATTCTAAGACTTGTTGTGGCATCCTACGCCTAGTTGCAGAATTTTTGCCCACTGTAATTACTCTTTACAACCGATGGCCATACATCGTAATTATTAATGTTGCTGCTCATACAATATGTACCATAGGGCAAAGGTTGAATTTTAATTTTGATTATTGTATGGAAGATATTTTCTTGTATTTATTGCTTGCACCCTGGTTAAAGATCCTTACGAGCTACAAAAAGATAATTTATTTTACTGTGATTGTATAATCATTTTAAATATGTAGCTGCAAACTGCTGAGGAGAACCGTCTGAGTCCATGTATTGTGAAAAATTCATTTTAACCTGGAGACTTTTGTGATTATCTGACACCCTCTGCATCTCGGCTTTAGATATTTGTCTCGGGCGGCTGTTCTTCAGCACACAAGTGACTTAAGGAATGTCAGGGAGGCGAACAATCATTTTCACTCCTCTTTTATGTAACTGATATATAAATGACATTTCTCTGACGCAGTTCAGTGCGGTCGGCTATATGGGTGACTGGGCAGTAGCTACCCAACACAAAGCCTTCGAAAGATCTCAAGAAATCCTAATGTTTCATCTGGGCATTTTAAGCCAATACTTCCATGAATAGAGGGTACGAGCTACCTCAGATAAACCAGGAAATGATCATTTTCATCTCCCCAATAGAGTGAGCCCCCGAGTTCTTGATGACTATTTTGAGCGAAACATACTTCAAAAAACATGCATCCAAAATACCTTGGGATCATGTTAGAAAGAACACATTCGTGTAAGAAGCGCTTGACACTCACATCGGCTAAGATCAAAGGCAGAAATAACATTCTCCACAAACTCTGTGGCACTAGCTGGGTATCGCCTGTAGACATAGGTCACCAACTTCTCCTCATATTTTCAGGAGGGCAAAGCACACGTGCGAGATACCAGCCCCAGAAATGGATCATGCGAAAATCTGAGCTGTAATTCTGATAGTACATAGTTATGACGTCCTGAAAGTACAGATTTTAAACATGCGCGCCTACCGGTTGTCAGTCGCTCTGCCCCACTGCCACCACTTAATGACTGAGCTCGAAATACTGTTCAGGCGAGTAAAAAGTTTATCAAACACTGTTTACACATTGATAACATGCTTAGTTCACTATATCAAAGTGTGTGAGTTCCCACCTGTTACTGATATCGGAAATCTTTTATTTTGAGTACTTTGATGTTACCGTCCTCAAACGCAGTGTAAATGCATGAAACGAATGGGTGTGCTATTAAAGAAATAACGTATCGCTACATATTATCAATAATGCTGTGGTGCGCTATTTTCTTTGGATTTTAAAACTGGCAGTGATAAAGGAAAGTACATTTCCAGGAGATACGCTTTTCTTCAACTTGACTGGCACGATTAAATCAAAAATAGTTTACTCCGTTACATAATAAGTGTTTAAATGCTTGGGTTTATTTATTTTGATTTTGAGGCATTTATGTAGCTACAGAATAAAAGTATCAGAATATTGTCAAAACTAATATTGTACATATATGTGCGTGAGGTTGACATCTTACTTATTCATAGTACCCACTACTTCATGATTAGAGTAACATGAGTTCTCGAACAAGATGTCAAAACAAGTTGGTGGATATATCCACGTCCCTCCTCCTCTTCCCTCGCCTTCAACATTCAGGGAATAGGAGAGCTCCTGTTGTCGTCTCGCTGTACAGTTGTTCGCGCTCGGGCATTAGGCGTCTGCAGTGGGAAGGAGAGAGTGACAACCTGCCGGTGTTCGAAAAAGTTTGGAGTCTTTATTATCAGAATGTCATAACTGTGTACTATCAGAATTATGTCCCAGATTTTGGAGCGGAATCGACTGCTGGCGTTCATACCTAGCAAACTGCCCGCATGCTGTATTCTCATTAAAACAATATGTCGAGTTGGTGATGTTTCCTTGTTAGAGTATCAGCACTCTGATTGGTGTTCTCAGCAGCAGAGTACTGTGGGTTTGCCTGGCTTAATAGCCCACCTGTGAAAAAAACGTCTGTACAACTTAACGAAGCAATGCACATTGTTAGTAGGTCAATACGAGATACTCCTATATACTGGTTATCTGCCTTGACTCACATTCCACCTCCTGCTATCATATGTAAGAGTGCGCTACTCTGAATACCAGAAGACTGTTCATGATGCAGATTCCAACCCTGAACGATAAATTCCCTGTGGAGCGAAAAAGAAAACATCCAGGTGTCTCACTCTTATCGTAGCTATGATTCTTACGGAAAGTCCGCATGCTTAGGTGAATGCCGGCATGGTAGCTCAGCGTGTTCGGTAAGAGAGCTGGCTAGTTTCTGTAACAAGAAACTGACTGAAAGGACCAACAACTAACATCAGCGGATGCCATGTGACATCCGCTACGACCAAAAACGACGAAGAAAGACGAACAAAATGCAAAACAAAGGAAACGGTAACGTGTTTGCCTACCATGCGTAGGCCCCGGGCTCGATGGAGATTTTCTCCGCTCTTTGACTGGGTGTTCTGTTGCCCTCATAATCCTTTCATCATCAGCGACGAGCAAGTCGCCCAGTGTGGCGTCACCTGAAATAAGACTTGCAACTCGGTGATCGAACTACTCCGGATGGGGCCTCCCTGCCAACAATGCCACACGATCATTCTATTTTGTTTTCCTTACTGGAAATGAATTTTGTGCCACCAATGAATGGATAGGCTGTTGGCACCAAAACTGTCTTCCTCCAAATTGACTGAAGCTGCCATATATCCAGGAGAGAGACCTCGGATTTGAGCAGCCTCGGGCAATTTGGACTACCCGAATCGCCCACGGAATATGTGCAGACACTGTCCACGAGTGCGGAAAAATCTTGTGATGTGGGGCGGAATGACAGACAGTTGTACATGTTATAACATCATGTCCCGAAAGTATCTACAGGGGTCTTTTCGAAGATTGCTTGTCTGTAGCGAGCGGTGAGAAAGTACATAAAACGCCCTGGTATTCGCCTGTAGATGTTGTAATTTGTGTTACATTATGCTTTAGATCTGTGTTGAAATCGTGATATGTAATATCTGCATAGTTATTCTTGTGATTTAAAAATTCATAATGCATGTCATACGATAGTTAAAATATTTATTGTTCTGTAGTCCAGATGTATTTTCGTTCTTCTTCTTTCTCATTCTTCGTTTGCCTACTTAGACAGCGTTTGTGAGCTAGTTACCTTGATCGGAAAGCATCATTTTCTTGTTCTCTCCCCAGACTCTCTTCATGGATTCGTTGTGTTTATTCTTGCGTTCCTCTGTCCACAATTTTCCTGTGTGTGTTTCAGCTTTCTCTGCGAATATTTGCAACTAGGAATCCGAAGACTTAGGATTAACTGATGGTATCTTCTGTGGCTTTTATTTCTCGTAAGTCTTGCTGAACTTCTTCTATCAAGTAAGTTGTACCTTTCTTGAATTTATTATATTAAGTAGCTTTTTTCTGTTAACCTAGTACCCATTCTGTAGACGTGACCATCGAATTTCATGCGTCTTCTATGTACTGTATCAGTGAACTTGTCTAATGCAGTGTATTAGTCCGCAGCTTTCCTTGAAATCCATATGATAATTGTAAAAATGGGACCATACATTTTTCTTATAGTTATTCGCTCTCCCCATGCTATTTGAACTTTTGAATGGCCTCCTGAGGATATTTATGATGCATATAGTGATTCAGGTAAGACAACTGTCTTGTAATGTCAAAGTTTCGCCTTACGAGATATCACTCGTTACGAGATATCATTCGTATATTGTAGTAATTTCGTGTCATTTTGTACGCTTTCTAGAGTTTGGTGGCTACTTCTAAATTTACTTTAGTTTCTAGTCTCCGACATATTCAAAAGAACACACATGTAAGTTTCTGCCCTATCTCTTTTATGGTGGAGATCTTCCGATCCTTTTCACGTAAATTTTCAATCAAATGAGTGTTCTCATTTGTTATTGGAGGCCTGTCTATGATACTATCTCCTGTAACTTATCTATGAGCTACTTGGTTTCGTAAGTAGTATTAGTGCAAAGAGCTAGGTCATCAGCAAAAGCTAGACATATTACGTAAATTGAAGCAGAGGGGGAAGCAAGAGAAGGAGGGGGCTAATAGTATCGGCTGCATCGAGACTTTGTATGGAATCAGCGGCGACTAGTGAAAATGTATGCCGGAATGTGATTCGAACGCGGGATATCCTGCTTACCGGCAGCTGCATTAACTACCGCACTACCTGTACACCATGTATATTGAAAATGCAAGCACTATCTCGACATGCTCGCCGACCAACCCACATTCCCACCTAGCGCCATATATCCACAGTTACAGTCCAGGTCCTCCATGCCCACTAATTTTAGGTTCCCGCTGGAGGTCGAACGTAAATGTGTATCCGTACTGAAGATTGTGAATTCATAGTCCATCGAGATGAATCAATTGTATGAACGCTTGGTGTCTGTTCTTTCGGAGATGTCATATAAATGCTAGGCACTTGTCTTTCAAAAATGGTTCAAATTGCTCTGAGCACTACGGGACTCAACAGATGAGGTCATCAGTCCCCTAGAACTTAGAACTACGTAAACCTAACTAACCTAAGGACATCACACACATCCATGCCCGAGGCAGAATTTGAACCTGCGACCGTAGCGGTCGCGCGGTTTCAGACTGTAGCGCCTAGAACCGCTCGGCTACACAGGCCGGCACTGGTCTTTTAGTGTCTGTCCAGAGGTCCCAATGTTTTAACCTCGACTTCTTTCAATCATTTTCTGATGAGTTTCTCTAATACAGTGTTAAACAGAAGCCGGGAGAGTCATCCCCTTATCGAACGAATGTACATACTGCAAAAGCATCAGACATATCACTGAGAAACTTAACCTGTGATGCTGTGTCTGTGAGTTACTGGCATATTAGTTCTTTAGACTTCCTGTTTACCGTGAGCTATTATAAAGTGTCCAAAACGGTTCGCCTGTCGACAGAGTTGTACGTCTTCTTGAGATCCACAAGGGTGATGTATGTGTTGGTACTTTGAAGTGTCCCTAATATGGACTTCAAACAGCAAATCTGCTCAGCACTCGATCTGTTTTTCCTAATTCTGCTTATTGCTAACCATTATTTTGTGTTTAATAAATCAATTGTTAAATTGGGCCCCGCGCCTGCCCAGCCACCTGCTCTGCGCCACAATAGAGACGAAGACGTCTTGTCTGAATACCGTCCCGAGTGGTACTTGTAACGAAACTCTTGCTGCAGAACCCGGTATTAGTGGACCTAGTGGCGCGCGACCCGCGGCCGTTGTTTCAGCGCACTGGCAGGGACTTGCGGCGGAGAGCGGTAGGCAGCCCGCGGTACTCACCTGTGCGCCGACGAGCCCGCGCCGCAGCCGCGGCAGGTCGGTGTGCGACCAGGCGCTGCTGGCCCACGGCTCGACGCGGCGCAGGTCCTCCGTCAGGTTGACGGCCGA
Source organism: Schistocerca cancellata (assembly GCF_023864275.1). Lineage (NCBI taxonomy): Eukaryota > Metazoa > Arthropoda > Insecta > Orthoptera > Acrididae > Schistocerca > Schistocerca cancellata. Next base: position 311,156,097 of record NC_064628.1, on the reverse strand, counting down.
CAGCCGGCCCCGGCAGTAGAGGCGCACGTTCCACGCCAGGTCGTTGTGCCTGCACACGCGACGAAGTGGGTACTCAGATGGGCTGCGCTGCAGCATGCGTTAATACGCTACACAAAACAGCAGGCAGCGGCGGCAGGCGGCGCTGCTGTTACAGCAACAGCCGAGAATCCCACAAACGAAATATAAAAAAAAAAACATTGCCTCAATCGTATTAATGGATAAAATATAACTGAACATTTATTTCTAAATCCGCAGCAGTGGCCAGTAATTTCCGGTTAATACGCAATATGGTTCTGAGCTTAAAGCTTCATCGTCAGTTGACATCAAATAGTTATGGAAACTAACAATGAGGAGACAAAAGTCGCAACTCGTCATGGCATTGACTCAAGTAGTTCAGATGGCTCTAAGTACTATGGGACTGCTGAGATCATCAGTCCCCTAGACTTAGAACTACTTAAACCTGACTAACCTAAGGACATCACACACATCCATGCCCGAGGCAGGATTCGAACCTGCGACCGCAGCGGTCGTTCGGTTCCAGACTGCAGCGCCTAGAACCGCACGGCCACTCCGGCCGGCTAAGTCCACGAATGGCTGCGTATGGCTTCCAAGTAGCCGAACATAGTAATTTCCAGTCAATGACCGGTTCTGTGGTACCAGAGGACGCAGTCCATCCCATGTAAACGCAGTCCATACTATTGTGGAGGCACCACCTGCTTGCACAGTGCCCTGTTCACAACTTTAGTTTGTTGGTCTGCGCCACACTCGAGCCCCACCATCAGCTCTTACCAACAGAAATTGACACTCATCTAACCACTGTTTTCCAGTCATGTAGGGTCCAGCCGATATGGTCACGGGCCCAGGACCGGTGCTGCAGACGATGTCGCTCTGTTAGCAGACACTCGCGCCGGTTGTCTGCTGCCATAGCCCATTACGCCAAATTTTACCGCAATATCTCAACGGATACGTTCGTCCTACGTCCCACGTTGATTTCAGCGGTTATTTCGCGCAGTGTTGCCTGTCTGTTAGGACTGACACTTTTACGCAAACGCCACTGCTTTCAGTCGTTAAGTGAAGGCCGCCAGCCACTGCGATGCCAGTGGTGAGAGGTAATCACTGAAATTTGGTTTTCTCGGCACACTCTTCACACTGTTGATCTAGGAATACTTAATGCCCTAACGATTTACAAAATGAGTCTTCCCATTCGTCTAGCATCAAGTGCCATTACACCTTCAAAAACCATTTCACGTAAATCATCTGAGTACAAATGACAGCTCCGCAAATACACTACCCTTTGAGACGTCGTGTACGCGATCCCATCGAAATCTTTATATGTGTATATCAATATCCATTACTTGTCACCTCGATGTAAATGTCTGATGCTCCTTCCAGTCATGGCATTCACATCCACGTAAAACAAACACATAGAAGCACACGACCAGCGAACACGTCGCCTGCCTGCCCGACCATCACACATTTGTTTTTGTTGTGGACTTCAGTCCTGAGACTGGTTTGATGCAGCTCTCCATGCTACTCTATCCTGTGCAAGCTTCTTCATCTCCCAGTACCTACTGCAACCTACATGCTTCTGAATCTGCTTAGTGTATTCATCTCTTGGTCTCCCCCTACGATTTTTACCCTCCACGCTGCCCTCCAATACTAAATTGGTGATCCCTTGATGCCCCAGAACATGTCCTACCAACCGATCCCTTCTTCTGGTCAAGTTGTGCCACAAACTTCTCTTCTCCCCAATCCTATTCAATACTTCCTCATTAGTTACGTGATCTACCCATCTAATCTTCAGCATTCTTCTGTAGCACCACATTTCGAAAGCTTCTATTCTCTTCTTGTCCAAACTATTTACCGTCCATGTTTCACTTCCATACATGGCTACACTCCATACAAATACTTTCAGAAATGACTTCCTGACACTTAAATCTATACTCGATGTTAACAATTTTCTCTTCTTCAGAAACGCTTTCCTTGCCATTGCCAGTCTACATTTTATATCCTCTCTACTTCGACCATCATCAGTTATTTTGCTCTCCAAATAGCAAAACTCCTTTACTACTTTAAGTGTCTCATTTCCTAATCTAATACCCTCAACATCACCCGACTTAATTCGACTACATTACATTATTCTCGTTTTGTTTTTGTTGATGTTCATCTTATATCCTCCCTTCAAGACACCATCCATTCCGTTCAACTGCTCTTCCAAGTCCTTTGCTGTCTCTGACAGAATTACAATGTCATCGGCGAACCTCAAAGTTTTTATTTCTTCTCCATGGATTTTAATACCTACCCCGAATTTTTCTTTTGTTTCGTTTACTGCTTGCTCAATATACAGATTGAATAACATCGGGGAGAGGCTACAACCCTGTCTTACTCCCTTCCCAACCACTGCTTCACTTTCATGTCCCTCGACGCTTATAACTGCCATAACTGCCATCACACATTTATGTTTCCATAATGATTTAGTGGCAACTAAAGATGAAGCTTTTTTCTTCAAAACCAGTCGTATAACAAAAAAAATTAGTGGCAACTGAAGCGTATTTATTTAAATTCTGGATGTTCGCCTGATTAAAAATTTTTGTCTGTATAAGTGTCTTATTCTATTGTGTTCTCATTTTATCGCATGGCATATTGTCTATGTCGACGTAAAAGTGGGAACACACTATAATAATGTGGTTAATTTATGGTCTATATTCGTGTAAATTTCTGTTCTCAATGAGTGCAACGTATGATGAAAAAACTTAATTCTAACTTCGTTTGAAGAAAAAGGAGATGATATAGGAAGAAGGATAACGTGTAAGTGAAACGTAATGCGCTAATTTTGTAAACTTTCATCCGTTTTATACGAAGTAGTGAAATGGCAAGGAAAGGGAAAGGTCTGGTGGGAAACTGGTGACTTGTAGCGCCACGGGGCACCGTGGAAATGCAGTGGTGAAGGTTGAAAACACGTATCTACCGCTTCCCACGAATGATTTCCTTAACCGTTTCTTCTTCTTCTTCTTTTTGTTCACATTGTTCGTCATTCTTTGCCGACTTGGTTTGGGCGTACATCAGATGACACGCCTTGAAGTTCATCGTTGAATACTTCCCTCGATTTGTTTTATTGCAGAAGCCAGCGGGCCCTCTGACCTTACACACAGAACTAGCGCGTCTGCGTTTCGGCCATGCGGACAAGGTCCCTGACCGATGCAAATTTCCAGCTTATCGCTTGGTGCAGTGCAACGTCCCTCGTCCATTAACGGCCTAGTCGCAATTTATTCATTCCCGTGGGAGTTCGGACAATATTAGTTCATCAGCACTGAGGCAAACATCATGGATCTTTCACGGTAACACAGAAAAGTAGACATATACGAGTGATGTCTGTTCTGTAAACACACACACACACACACACACACACACACACACACACACATAAATACACATTTAATGTGTTTGTGCAAAAGTTAGGAGTGAAGAGTTAATTCTAACCTTGGATTATCGTAAGAGAAATGTCAGGGCGTCGACCATTAGAAACTGCAATTGCAGTCTTGGACTTTAGGAGACGAAGAGGATTAACGAGCAGAAGAACGATTACAGGGAAAGTGTGAACGGCGTTATAACAATACCGTAAGATGTTCTACGGCAAAAGAGGTTTTTTCAAATCTGGGCGAAAATTACTTACAGTGTCAGCTGCTCTTCTGCTGCGTGCTGCTGTCGGCAGTTCGTTTCCGTTGATGGTAGGCAGCCGGGTGGAAATATACACCAGTCGCTCAGAACCACCGAATCTAATGACTTGTTTCGGCGTAATATTCGAATTGACTGTTTTTGTTTCCTTGATAGAAAGCGCAGCACTGGCGATTACTGATCTGGCAGTTATTGATTACAAAGTTGCTCACTGGCTGTCGTATGTTGTTTTCTTTGTATTGTTTGCTTCTCGGAATCAGCAAAGTAAGAGCATATGGACTATCAGACCAATTGTGTGGTTGGATTGAAGAGTTCCTAGATAACAGAACGCAGCATGTCATTCTCAATGGAGAGAAGTCATCCGAAGTAAGAGTGATTTCAGGTGTGCCGCAGGGGAGTGGTGTAGGACCGTTGCTATTCGCAATATACATAAGTGACCTTGTGGATGACATCGGAAGTTCACTGAGGCTTTTAGCGGGTGACGCTGTGGTATATCGAGGGGTTGTAACAATGGAAAATTGTACTGAAACGCAGGAGGATCTGCAGCGGATTGACGCATGGTGCAGGGAATGGCAATTGAATCTCAATGTAGACAAGTGTAATGTGCCGCGAATACATAGAAAGAATAATCCCATATCATTTAGCTACAATATAGCAGGTCAGAAGCTGGGAGCAGTTAATTCCATAAATTATCTGGGAGTACGCATTAGGAGTGATTTAAAACGGAATGACCCGAACTTTTCGACTCTGTAAGTGCAGAACAGGAAATCAGTGATCATAAGGCCATTGCAGCATCCCTGATTATGGAAGTTAATAGGAATATAAAAAAAAAGGAGGAAGGTTTATCTGTTTAGCAAGAGTAATAGAAGGCAGATTTCAGACTACCTAACAGATCAAAACGAAAATTTCTGTTCCGACACTGACAATGTTGAGTGTTTATGGAAAAAGTTCAAGGCAATCGTAAAATGCGTTTTAGACAGGTACGTGCCGAGTAAAACTGTGAGGGACGGGAAAAACCCACCGTGGTACAACAACAAAGTTAGGAAACTACTGCGAAAGCAAAGAGAGCATCACTCCAAGTTTAAACGCAGCCAAAACCTCTCAGACAAACAGAAGCTAAACGATGTCAAAGTTAGCGTAAGGAGGGCTATGCGTGAAGCGTTCAGTGAATTCGAAAGTAAAATCCTAGGTACCGACTTGACAGTAAATCCTAGGAAGTTCTGGTCTTACGTTAAATCAGTAAGTGGCTCGAAACATCATGTCCAGACACTCCGGGATGATGATGGCATTGAAACAGAGGATGACAAGCGTAAAGCTGAAATACTAAACACCTTTTTCCAAAGCTGTTTCACAGAGGAAGACCGCACTGCAGTTCCTTCTCTAAATCCTCGCACCAACGAAAAAATGGCTGACATTGAAATAAGTGTCCAAGGAATAGAAAAGCAACTGGAATCACTCAACAGAGGAAAGTCCACTGGACCTGACGGGATACCAATTCGATTCTACACAGAGTACGCGAAAGATCTTGCCCCCCTTCTAACAGCCGTGTACCGCAAGTCTCTAGAGGAACAGAAGGTTCCAAATGATTGGAAAAGAGCACAGGTAGTCCCAGTCTTCAAGAAGGGTCGTCGAGCAGATGCGCAAAACTATAGACCTATATCTCTGACGTCGATCTGTTGTAGTATTTTAGAACATGTCTTTTGCTCGAGTATCATGTCGTTTTTGGAAACTCAGAATCTACTATGTAGGAATCAACATGGATTCCGGAAACAGCGATCGTGTGAAACCCAACTCGCTTTATTTGTTCATGAGACCCAGAAAATATTAGATACAGGCTCCCAGGTAGATGCTATTTTTCTTGACTTCCGGAAGGCGTTCGATACAGTTCCGCACTGTCGCCTGATAAACAAAGTAAGAGCCTACGGAATATCAGACCAGCTGTGTGGCTGGATTGAAGAGTTTTTAGCAAACAGAACACAGCATGTTGTTACCAATGGAGAGACGTCTACAGACATTAAAGTAACCTCTGGCGTGCCACAGGGGACCATTGCCACAGGGGACCATTGCTTTTCACAATATATATAAATGACCTAGTAGATAGTGTCGGAAGTTCCATGCGGCTTTTCGCGGATGATGCTGTAGTATACAGAGAAGTTGCAGCATTAGAAAATTGTAGCGAAATGCAGGAAGATCTGCAGCGCATAGGCACTTGGTGCAGGGAGTGGCAACTGACCCTTAATATAGACAAATATAATGTATTGCGAATACATAGAAAGAAGGATCCTTTATTGTATGATTATATGATAGCGGAACAAACACTGGTAGCAGTTACTTCTGTAAAATATCTGGGAGTATGCGTGCGGAACGATTTGAAGTGGAATGATCATATAAAATTAATTGTTGGTAAGGCGGGTACCAGGTTGAGATTCATTGGGAGAGTCCTTAGAAAATGTAGTCCATCAACAAAGGAGGTGGCTTACAAAACACTCGTTCGACCTATACTTGAGTATTGCTCATCAGTGTGGGATCCGTACCAGATCGGGTTGACGGAGGAGATAGAGAAGATCCAAAGAAGAGCGGCGCGTTTCGTCACAGGGTGATTTGGTAACCGTGATAGCGTTACGGAGATGTTTAACAAACTCAAGTGGCAGACTCTGCAAGAGAGGCGCTCTGCATCGTGGTGTAGCTTGCTCGCCAGGTTTCGAGAGGGTGCGTTTCTGGATGAGGTATCGAATATATTGCTTCCCCCTACTTATACCTCCCGAGGAGATCACGAATGTAAAATTAGAGAGATTAGAGCGCGCACAGAGGCTTTCAGACAGTCGTTCTTCCCGCGAACCATACGCGACTGGAACAGGAAAGGGAGATAATGACAGTGGCACGTAAAGTGCCCTCCGCCACACACCGTTGGGTGGCTTGCGGAGTATAAATGTAGATGTAGATGTAGATGTAGATCATATAAAGTTGATCGTCGGTAAAGCAGATGCCAGACTGAGATTCATTGGAAGAATCCTAAGGAAATGCAATAAGAAAACAAAGGAAGTAGGTTACAGTACGCTTGTTCGTCCACTACTTGAATACTGCTCAGCACTGTGGGATCCGTACCAGATAGGGTTGATAGAAGAGATAGAGAAGATCCAACTGAGAGCAGCGCGCTTCGCTACAGGATCATTTAGTAATCGCGAAAGGGTTACGGAAATGAAAGATAAACTCCATTGGAAGACTCTGCAGGAGATACGCTCAGTAGCTCGGTACGGGCTTTTGTTGAAGTTTCGGGAACATACTTTCACCCAGGAGTCAAGCCATATAATGCTCCCTCCTACGTATATCTGTAACCTCCTCCTCACTCATCCACCTTAATGACACTGAAAAATTAAACCGCGTGTACCTAATGGAAATTTGGGAAAAGCAATCGTCACCGAAGTTAATCTGACGGTAAAGAGGGAGGAAAGGGTTACATCTAAATGAAAGGAAAAATGCAAATGAAACTGGGGGAAATTAATTTTGAAAAGGGGTAAAGTTAATAAAGAAAGTAAATGTGCGGCCGTTACGTTAACAATTAACTAGTGGTAATTAGATATTTGAGATTTGGGGGAAATTATGGTCGCCAGTCCTATGGACAATTACTATAGTAACTGAAAAAGAAAGGTTATTACACATATAACTAGCACTAGAAGCGTGGCAACTGAAGGTTGACACGTGTAGTGAGAAAACTTAAAGTTTGTCAGAAGTAATAAATTTCGCTACACTCTGACTCAATTTAGCAAAAGAATTAATAAAACCGGAAAATTGAAAGTTAATTTAGTGACTGAAATTAATAGTGAGCTTTGTTTCTGAAGCACATCGAAATTCAGTAAAATACGGTTAGCCTTGGGTTACCTCAACAATCATTTCAAAAGCTACTTGAATCTACGCAATTTAGAAATAAGAGATTTAACTTTGAACTTGAATTAAATGATTCTGAACAATTAACAATAGTAAAATTTAATACGTAACAAGTTGAACTGCAGTCACAGGTAAGCTAAAATACGGTAACAAAACTCGCACTCTTAATTTGTGCTTGTGTAATCTAAATATTGAAGCCAGTTATGAATACCTTAACTGACCTTTGAAATTAAAGCAGTGAAATCGAATGATATTACTTTAATGCTGACGTTTGAATTTCAACGACACTCGGGTTCATTCCGGAAAAGGAAGGGACCCTGCTTGGTAATGCAATTGGGACAATGAGCAACGAAGGTTCATGCTACGTTTCTGTAATTTAGTGAGAAAAATTTCACAGTTTGAAAAGCTGAGGTCTGCCATACAGTTCTAAAACTTTACGTGCTACCAGTCTTCCTTGTTGGTTGATTGAAGGTTTGAAGTCGTCGATCGAGGAGGTGGCGACAGTCACTCATTGTTGGCTGTCGCTGTTGCAGAAGCTGGATGTTGGCGCACCTTCTTCTCGCCACGGTCTCCAGCCGAAACGGGCTCTTGATGTGTGCCAGCTAACGCTTCCCGTCCGCGACACCATGTCAGAAACTAACATAGCAAGTCGAACGCAATTACACGCTGCCAAACCCCGAAAGCGTGGCAACTCGCGGGAGCGTCACACAACACACCTGCTCCACTGCCCTCCTCCAGCCAGACTCTGCTCTGCCTGCGATCCACGCGGCAGAGTTAACACTATCAAAGATCCTAAAGACTTTGGTTCTCCACACGACCTATGGATGTATTCGTTCGGTAGCATATATTTATATATGCATTTATGTCGATGTATAATTGGTTTGTTTTGTAAATATCATTTACAAATAAATAATATATATATATATATATATATATATATATATATATATATACTCCTGGAAATTGAAATAAAAACACTGTGAATTCATTGTCCCAGGAAGGGGAAACTTTATTGACACGTTCCTGGGGTCAGATACATCACATGAACACACTGACAGAACCACAGGCACATAGACACAGGCAACAGAGCATGCACAATGTCGGCACTAGTACAGTGTATATCCATCTTCCGCAGCAATGCAGGCTGCTATTCTCCCATGGAGACGATCGTAGAGATGCTGGATGTAGTCCTGTGGAACGGCTTGCCATGCCATTTCCATCTGGCGCCTCAGTTGGACCAGCGTTCGTGCTGGACGTGCAGACCGCGTGAGACGACGCTTCATCCAGTCCCAAACATGCTCAATGGGGGACAGATCCGGAGATCTTGCTGGCCAGGGTAGTTGACTTACACCTTCTAGAGCACGTTGGGTGGCACGGGATACATGCGGACGTGCATTGTCCTGTTGGAACAGCAAGCTCCCTTGCCGGTCTAGGAATGGTAGAACGATGGGTTCGATGACGGTTTGGATGTACCGTGCACTATTCAGTGTCCCCTCGACGATCACCAGTGGTGTACGGCCAGTGTAGGAGATCGCTTCCCACATCATGATGCCGGGTGTTGGCCCTGTGTGCCTCGGTCGTATGCAGTCCTGATTGTGGCGCTCACCTACACGGCGCCAAACACGCATACGACCATCATTGGCACCAAGGCAGAAGCGACTCTCATCGCTGAAGACGACACGTCTCCATTCGTCCCTCCATTCACGCCTGTCGCGACACCACTGGAGGCGGGCTTCACGATGTTGGGGCGTGAGCGGAAGACGGCCTAACGGTGTGCGGGACCGTAGCCCAGCTTCATGGAGACGGTTGCGAATGGTCCTCGCCGATACCCCAGGAGCAACAGTGTCCCTAATTTGCTGGGAAGTGGCGGTGCGGTCCCCTACGGCACTGCGTAGGATCCTACGGTCTTGGCGTGCATCCGTGCGTCGCTGCGGTCCGGTCCCAGGTTGACGGGCATGTGCACCTTCCGCCGACCACTGGCGACAACATCGATGTACTGTGGAGACCTCACGCCCCACGTGTTGAGCAATTCGGCGGTACGTCCACCCGGCCTCCCGCATGTCCACTATACGCCCTCGCTCAAAGTCCGTCAACTGCACATACGGTTCACGTCCACGCTGTCGCGGCATGCTACCAGTGTTAAAGACTGCGATGGAGCTCCGTATGCCACGGCAAACTGGCTGACACTGACCTTTGAAACGTTCCCTTAGAAAAATTTATACAAGACCGTGCTTAAACTGACACAATAGTTTTAGCGCAACGCAATCTGACTTTCAATAATCTCTACTAAAGAATGGCCCTCACTAACATTAACCTGTACCTTTCACAAATCACTTACCTCACAATAATCTTCGTTACTCGAACTACTGCAATGCAGCGAGCGCCACTGCTGCCAGCTAAATAAAAGATTCAAACTACAGAAGGCACTAACTACTGATAGGGATAGTTAGCAAATGAAAGATTTTAATAGAGAACAAACAATGTATTTACCTTAATAGTCATAATATATATAGCAGTTCATGGTCCTCGCCGATACCCCAGGAGCAACAGTGTCCCTAATTTGCTGTAAAGTGGCGGTGCGGTCCCCTACGGCACTGCGTAGGATCCTACGGTCTTGGCGTGCATCCGTGCGTCGCTGCGGTCCGGTCCCAGGTTGACGGGCACGTGCACCTTCCGCCGACCACTGGCGACAACATCGATGTACTGTGGAGACCTCACGCCCCACGTGTTGAGCAATTCGGCGGTACGTCCACCCGGTCTCCCGCATGCCCACTATACGCCCTCGCTCAAAGTCCGTCAACTGCACATACGGTTCACGTCCACGCTGTCGCGGCATGCTACCAGTGTTAAAGACTGCGATGGAGCTCCGTATGCCACGGCAAACTGGCTGACACTGACGGCGGCGGTGCAAAAATGCTGCGCAGCTAGCGCCATTCGACGGCCAACACCGCGGTTCCTGGTGTGTCCGCTGTGCCGTGCATGTGATCATTGCTTGTACAGCCCTCTCGCAGTGTCCGGAGCAAGTATGGTGGGTCTGACACACCGGTGTCAATGTGCTCTTTTTTCCATTTCCAGGAGTGTACTATTTTCTCAATGTGTCCGCCAGTTTGTTTTGTAAATATCATTTACAAATAAATAATATTAATATCATTCGTCAGGTGGCTTCCGGAGTATAGATGTAGATGTAGATGTAGATTTCTTGGGACATTGTTATGGTTTGGTTATTAGTTGACGAAGACAACGAATGCGACTGGAAAAAAAGTAGGTGTGTCAACGCACTGCTCTGTAGTGTAGCCCTTGCTCTAGTTCCTCCTTAAATGTTAATTAGGTTGTGAAAAAATTAAAGTGACTGGAAGAAAAATATCTGCAATAATGGACTGATCTGTAGGGTAACCCAATTATCATTTCGCAGACTTTGTGGGGTATTTTCGAAATGTCATTTTCGAGCTTGATGTTACGCAGGAATGTAAGGTTTGGTTTAAATTTTACGACATAAACTGTTTTAAATGACATTACTCTGCACAGTAAAATTCCATTATATCGTCACTTAACTTCGTACACTCCGTATCATAAAGACGGTTATCGAACACTATTTTCTCAATGTGTCCGCCATCTTTGCTATCATCTGACTTATCATTCGTCGTATCCAACTTAAATCATTCAGCGCGCATGCAGTTATTAACAACAAGTGCACTTTCACCGAAGACTGAACGTTAGAACGAAAAGTTAACTGGATTATTCATTACGTGCGCAGCAGCGTGGGATTAGGATTACGGTATCAGTAAATTGAAAGGGCCATTCGCTAGTCTTACATACTGATGATTTAAAACTGGAATAAACGGGCACGCTCTGAAATTATAAACTTGAAGTTGAGGTATACAATGTGCTCAGATATGAAGTGTTTCTCCTGACCTTCAAAATTAAGAATCCCTTTCTGATATTTGCCGTGGCTACAGCAATCTTGAATATATTGGAAGGAGAATCAGTATCATCTTTACAGCACTGATCTATATAAAATTGATTTTTTGAAAAATGTTCAAATGTAGATGAATTCCTAAGGAACCAAACTGCTTAGATCATCGGTCCCTGAACTTATACACCACTTAAACTAACTTAAACTAACCTATGCTAAGAACAACACACATACCCTTGCCCGAGGGAGGACTCGACCCTTAAGCGGGAGGGATTTTTTGAAGTAATGTAATTTGAAGTAATATTATACAGCAAGATTGAGTACACCTTTGGTCGACCATAGTTTTCTTCGGTCCTGCACAAGACGCAAATATTGTTATGCAGCGTTAGCGAGCAGTTATTAGGCACAGTGTGAAGGTATGTGCCTGGAGCATCGTCACTTCCGTGGAAACAGTGGTGTCAAAAAAACTAACATCGCAGGATTAGCCAGTTCTACGAACTTTATCAGCTTTCAAACTGAGGCTAACAGCTAGTGAACTTAATGCAATTCAAGAATTAATAAAAATATCCTCATTCGCTCAAAATGCTGCTATCTTTAGTTAATTAGAAGAATTTTTTAAGCTGAGCACCGTAAATTAATTTATCTTCACTGTACCACGTCATGGAACCACAATAAGCACATTGCTTCAATCCTTCAACACTATTTGAGAGTGTTCAATGAAACATCCCTTCATGTAACTAAATAACTGATTCCTTTAGTCTTATTAGGTGATATACTAGGGTTGGATCTTTTATAGTAGTAATTATTTATATACAGCTCGTACAAAATAGATACGTGTTTCAAAGTTTTACTGGCCTTCAAATCAGCCACCAGCATTGTGTGCCTGCCGTTGTGACCGAGCGGTTCTAGCAGCTTCAGTCTGGAACCGGGCGACCGCAACAGTCGTAGGTTCGAATCGTGCCTCGGGCATGGATGCGTGTGATGTCCTTAGGTTAGTTAGGTTTAAGTAGTTCTAAGTTCTATGGGACTGATGATCTTAGATGTTAAGTCCCATAGTGTTCAGAGCCATTTGAACCAGGACTGTGTATAGCCCGTTGCCAGGGATATGGATATCGTAGGATAATCTTAGCAGTGCCAGTTGTGTTGACAGTTCGAGCTAAACGGTCTATTGCCCGACGAATTTGTAGCAGTTCTGAAGCGAATGCCATGAAGTGTTTCCTACAATTTTGGGATCGAGATGAACTCATGAGGGCTTACGCCAGGGCAGTGCAGTAGGTGGTATAGCACTTAGCAGTCCCATCAGTCAAAGAAATCAGTATCAGCTTGTGCTCTACGTGCTTGAGCATTTCCCTGCAAAATGATGGTCAGGTCCTCCAGAAAGTGTCATCATTTCGGTCTCTAAACTGGTCGTGGGTTGTGTTCCAAAACTGAACAGCATAGATACAGAAGTGATGACACTTTCTGCAAGACCTGATCGTCATTTTCAGGACAATGCTCAAGCACGTACAGCCCAAGCTATTACTGATTTGTTTGACTAATGGGGCTGCTACGTGCTATACCACCTAATGTACTACCCTGACTTAAGCCCTCGTAAGTTCAACTCGGTTTCTAAACTGAAGGAAACACTTCACGGCATTCGCTTCAGAACTGCTACAAATTCGTCGGGCAATAGACAGCGCCACTCGAACTGTCAACACAATTGGCACTGCTAAGAGTATCCTACGACTTCCACATCGCTGGCAACGGGTTATACACAGTCCTGGTTCAAATGGCTCTGAGCACTATGGGACTTAACATCTAAGGTGACTACCCTTAAGGTCACTAAAACTTTGAAACACGTATCAATTTTGTACGAGCTGTAAATAAATAGTTGCCACTATTAAAGGTCTAACCCTCGTGTATAAGTTGAATCACATAATATCTTGTATCGAAAGTATCACAGATTGGTTTTGAGAGGATCGGCAGGTTTTGTGGGAATAGAAAGTGCTGTCTCTTAATATACGGTTCTCACAGAATGGATTGTTGTTGATGTACGGCTTTCACAGAAATTAGCCAATCAACAGCTTGTGATAGTACTCAGAAAGTGTATTTTTTGTGCAGACATACACTTTTTCAAATGAAACGGTGTCTATTGACATTAACAAACTAAACGTAGGATAAATTACGTAGCGGCGTATGTTGCAAGATTCTAGTGCGAGTCGTTTTCGAGAGATCGTATTTTGAAGTGTTCCCATACCGACACATGCACGATACCTGTGGTACCACACAGTAGTTACCTGGATTCTGACCCGCAGTGAGACAATACTTCCGGCAGCGGCAATACACGCTTCCAGTATGGTATGGTACGTACTACAATTTCAGCGGAGATATATGAATAGTTTACGTCATTGCATATCATTGGGTGTAGTTGGTAATCCTTGTAGACAGCGGCTTTGAGCTTTCCCCACAGAAAAAAGTCTACAAGCGTCAAATCCGGGGAACAGGCCAGCCAAGGTATAGACACGTCCTCTGCGTCCAATCCAACGATTTGGACAAAACCCGTGAAGACATGCTGTGGTACATCGTGCACTTTGTGTGCTTCGACTCTGTGATCGCAGAACAGGGAATCAGTGATCACAAGGCCGTTGCAGCGTCCCTGAATGCGGAATTAAATAGGAATATAAAAAAAGGAAGGAAGTTTTATATGTTGATCAAGAGTAATAGGAGGCAGATTTCAGACTACCAAACAGAGCAAAACGAAAATTTCTGTTCCGACACTGACATTGTTGAGTGGTTATGGAAAAAGTTCACGGCAATCGTAAAATGTGTTTTAGACAGGTACGTGCCGAGTAAAACTGTGAGGGACGGGAAAAACCGACCGTGGTTCAACAACGAAGTTAGGAAAATACTGCGAAAGCAAAGGGAGCTTCACTTCAAATTAAAGCGCAGCCAAAACCATTCAGACAAACAGAAGCTAAACGAGGTCAAAGTTAGCGTGAGGAGGACTACGCGTGAAGCGTTCAGTGAATTCGATAGTAAAATTTTATGTACCGACTGGACAGAAAATCCTAGGAAGTTCTGGTCCTACGTTAAATCAGTAAGTGGATCGAAACAGCATATCCAGACACCCTGGGATGATGGCACTGAAACAGATGATGACACGCGCAAAGCTGAAATACTAAACATCTTTTCCCAAAGCTGTTTCAGAGAGGAAGACCGCACTGCAGTTCCTTCTCTAAATCTTTGCACGAACGAAAAAATGACTTACATCGAATTAAGTGTCCAAGGAATAGAGTAGCAACTGAAATCACTCAACAAAAGAAAGTCCACTGGGCCTGACGGGATACCAATTCGATTCTACACAGAATAAGCGAAAGAACTTGCCCCCCTTCTAACAGCCGTGTACTGCAAGTCTCTAAAGGAACGGAAGGTTCAAAATGATTGGAAAAGAGCACAGGTAGTTCCAGTTTTCAAGAAAGGTCGTCGAGCAGATGCCCAAAACTATAGGCCTATATCTCAGACATCGATCTGTTGTAGAATTTTAGAGCATGTTTTCTGCTCGCGTATCATGTCATTTCTGGAAACCCAGAATCTACTCTGTAGGAATCAACATGGATTCCGGAAACAGCGATCGTGTGAGACCCAATTGGCTTTATTTGTTCATGAGACACAGAAAATATTAAATACAGGCTCCCAGGTAGATGCTATTTTCCTTGACTTCCGGAAGACGTTCGATACAGATCCGCACTGTCGCCTGAGGAATATCAGACCAGCTGTGTGGCTGGATTGAAGAATTTTTAGCAAAATTAACACAGCATGTTGTTCTCAATGGAGAAACGTGTACAGACGTTAAAGTAACTTCTGGCGTGCCACAGGTGAGTGTTATGGGACCATTTCTTTTCACAATATATATAAACGACCTAGTAGATAGTGTCGGAAGTTCCATGCGGCTTTTCGCAGATGATGCTGGAGTATACAGAGAAGTTCCAGCATTAGAAAATTGCAGCGAAATTCAGGAAGATCTGCAGCGGATAGGCACTTGGTGCAGAGAGTGGCAACTGACCCTTAAAATAGACAAATGTAACGTATTGTGAATACATAGAAAGAAGGATCCTTTATTGTATGATTATACGATAGCCGAACAAACAATGGTAGCAGTTACTTCTGTAAGATATCTGGGAATATGCGTACGGAACGATCTGAAGTGGAATGATCATATAAAATTAATTGTTGGTAAGGCGGGTGCCAGGTTGAGATTCATTGGGAGAGTCCTTAGAAAATGTAGTCCATCAGCAAAGGAGGTGGCTTTCAAAACACTCGTTCGACCTATACTTGAGTATTGTTCATCAGTGTGGGATCCGTACCAGGTCAGGTTGGCAGAGGAGATAGAGAAGACTCAAAGAAGAGCGGCGCGTTTCGTCACAGGGTTATTTGGTAAGCGTGATAGCGTTCCAGAGATGTTTAGCAAACTCAAGTGGCACACTCTACAAGAGAGCCGCTCTGCATCGTGGTGTAGCTTGCTGTCCAGGTTTCGAGAGGGTGCGTTTCTGGATGAGGTATCGAACATATTGCTTCCCCCTACTTATACCTCCCGAGGAGATGACGAATGTAAAATTAGAGAGATTCGAGCGCGCACGGAGGCTTTCCGACAGTCGTTCTTCCCGCGAACCATACGCGACTGGAACAGGAAAGGGAGGTAATGACAGTGGTGCGTAAAGTGCCCGCCGCCACACACCGTTGGGTGGCTGGCGGAGTATAAACGTAGATGTAGATATAGGTGTAGAACAGCCATCATGTTGGTGTCATCGGTTCCTCCTCGTCTGCAGAGTGATGTCTTCAAACATCCGTGGAGGACGATCTGTTGGAGGTTGCGACATCAGTGCGCGTTCAGTGTACCATCTATGGGAAACGGCGATATGAGCTGCTGGCTCACTATCCAACACCACATGTTTACACCAGATGGACGCTTACTTTCCATCTGATGCCAACGGGGATTGTCAACAGACCAACAGTGCATGTTTCGGAGTTTTACCTGGACATGATTGACAAATATGGCTTTATCACTAAACAAGTTACAGTATATATCTGGAGTATTCTGTCTTAATGGCCGTGTACAGAAGTTGTCACTATTCTCATAATTGTTTCCATGCAGATCTTGATGATGGGAGATGTGGTAGGGATGGAACATACGTCGATGGAGAATGCGGAGGACACTTGCCTGACTCATCCCACTTCCTCGTGCGATTGTGCGGGAGATAATGTGCGCATCAACTGTAACAGCAGGAAGAACGTTAATTTCCCCCTCTTATGTCGACTATTGTTTCCTTCTGTTGCTTTGTCTGGATGTTACACTACCATATTCTCGTAAGTGGTTGAAGATGTTGATAAATAATCCTCGAGATTGTTGATGTCTATTGGGATATCTTGCCGAGTATACCGTACAAGAACAAACTGCATTCTTTGTACACTCTCCACACACCACGAGCATGTCGGCTTTTTCTGCGTTGGTAAATCCCATCGTCCACTTACGCTCTGCTGCTTGGTCACACATGAACTGCCTATCAAGTCGCAATGCACTCAAGGAATACACAAGCACACTGTACGCAAACACGACAACATCGTACATAGAAACTACGCAGAGTGACCGGCACAAACAAGTGTCGGTTTTGGAGCTTTTCAGAATGCGATATCTCGTAAATGATTCGCACTAGAATCCTGCAGCATACACCATTGACATAAATTACCCTACGTTTACTTTGTTAATGTCAATAGGTACCGTTTCATTTAAAAACGTACATGTTTGCACAAAAAATACACTTTATAAACATTGTGACAATCTTTTATTGACCAACAATACGAGCCCGAGAGTACCAACCCATTCTGTGAAATCTGCACATCAACAGCACTTCACACAATTTTTATGATGCAAGTTTTAGGTGATTCACCCCGTATACAGAAAGAGTGCAATTACACATGTCACACATAGATAACCTTTCCGACCGAGCTATTCGGTAGGTTACCCACAGGTTGTAAAGCGCACGCCGGAACTGGTACGCCCCTCCCGTTTATCCGAATTGGGATCCTCCATCTGCCACAATTTCATCGCGTCTGATAACTGCCTGATTACAACCGTCACTCGTTAATGAACCGAATTCAGAAAAGCTCATTCTGCTCTTGGAGGCGATACTCTACAGCCAGCACCCGCGCCTCACCTAGTGCATACGCAAATCCATTCGGCAATTAGCATGAGCACCTCACGGTTGTTTTTGAAGCGCCGATGCCCAGTATGGTCGTGTGGTTAGAAACAGCAGGCAGCAAAACAGTTGTCTTAGGTTCCTCACTAACCACACCCTTGGATACAACGACATATTCGGAAATAAACATCCAAATATTTGCGACAAGCGAAGAATTACAAATGCCATTGCTGCTTGTTCCCCCGCAGCGATTTAAGCTGTAGTCCTAGGTTCATTCCTAATCACACCCACAGAAATCGCTATATTGTGGTGAGCGTACTGTAAGACCTTCGGTACACAAGCCATCAGATTATTTGACTTGTCGCTGTAACGAAGTAGGCGAGTGTCAGCAATATGTCTCGTGGCGTGTTTATCTTCTGCTGTTAGGTCAGATTATAGAAATGCCACTTGCTCGCTTAGAGTAGCAGATTGACGGTGACCAACTTTAAACAGAACTTGATTAATTTTCACACACATTCATTAAAATAATAAAAAGCATAAACATTAAGTAACTTGATTCTGGATGCTGTTTACAATTGACAATCTGAAGTTCCTTTGGTCTTGTTATGTTAATCTTATTCTCACATATCTCTGATACTTGACAAAGTGTCTATACATTTATCTTTATGCCTATGTACAGGAATATGATACTCTTATTAGGCGCAGACTGAAACTTGACTACACAATAATGCAGACAAATGCAGACTGGTGCAGACAAATGCAGACTGACTAATCGGAGGTCTGTACACTCGTTATAATACCTCGTACGTTCAGGTATCACTGTGCGAGTGTGATCCGTGAGGAGAAAAGGTTCTACATTAGCAGCTATCTCATTGGCTGCGTTACATATTCATACGCGGATCGGCGGAAGCAGAATTTGGTCTGTCTCTAAGGCAGCGCCATCTCGTAGTGCGGAGATGGACGAGCGCTGCGCCTGCGCTGTTGTGCTTAGCGGGGCGCGCTCTAGTGGGAAAGTTGTGTATGCGCTGACTACGTGGAACTATGTTCACCACACATATATTAGGAAAAAATATCTGTGGAAAGTAAGAATACAGGTGACATTGCTGAGCCACACCAGCACGACTCACGACCCATCCTCAAAGCTTCAGTTCTGCCAGTACCTCGTCTCTTACCTTCCAAACTTCAGAGCTCTTCTGCGAACCTTTCAGAATTAGCACTCCTGGAGGAAAGGAGACATGGCTGAGCCACAGCTTGGAGGATGTTTCCAGAATGAGATTTTGTGAATGGTAGGAGGCGAGGTACCGGCAGAATTGAAGCTGTGAGGACGGGGGCGTGAGTCGTGCTTGGGTAGCTGAGGTGGCAGTCTGCATTCGGCAGGACAGCAGTGCGGACCGCGCTCGGCCGTCCACGCCGCTGCGCGTGCGGAGTGTTTGTTTACTTCCCCGTCATCGCGCTTCTCAAAAATGGCTCTGAGCACTATGCGACTTAACTTCTGAGGTCATCAGTCAGCCTAGAACTTAGAACTAATAAAACCTAACTAACCTAAGGATACCACACACATCCATGCCCGAGGCAGGATTCGAACCTGCGACTGGAGCGGTCGCTCGGCTCCAGACTGTAGCGCCTAGAACCGTACGGCCCCTCTGGCCGGTACCACGCTTCTCACTCGAACAATCTATAATGGCCAACTCTTACAGGAAGAATACTTTTAAATTCACCTTTCCAAATGAATACGCACGAACCAAAGCACTTGCTTCCGAACGCGTCCTACGTCAAGATGTGAATATCCCCCGTGACGATCTCATCGGCATACACCTATCGATCATTAGCAACGTCGTTTGTGTTAAGATGACTTACGGCGCTGCCTGCAACGAGAGTATGCAACGGACGCGACATGGACTAAAATTTCGACACTCCGACGGTAACGTCGGGCCTGTGGATGTCGACTATGCAGGATTTGACCGTCGAACGATTCGTGTATTCGAACAGCCTTTCGAGGTGAATGAATATGAAGCCATCGCGGTGCTAAGCCCGTACGGAAAAGTCCAGAGCCACGTAGCCGAGACATGGGCACAGTTTACGACTTAATGGTGTGAGGCAAGTCAGAATAGATCTCAAACAGCACGTCCTGTCGTACATTTCTATCGGCGGCTGCCATGCTGTGGTCATTTACGACGGACAACCTCGAACATGTTCCGGCTGTGTCAAAGGCTACGTCCGTAATGAATGCCTGCAACTCCGCATCACGCAGCTACGGCACGACGATACGAACACCAACCGAATCACAACCGCACTTCCAGTAACTTATGCGGCGACGCTGCACATCCAGCCATCACAAGACGTAGTTCATGAGCGTCTCTCTCGACCGATACACCCGGAGGCATCCCAGCACCTTGCCATCGGCCATGCCGCCCGCGAACATGACTTACAGCCGGTCACACCCACGCTAGAAGATCAAAAGCATACCAGCGAGAGCTTTATGGAGACTGAAGACCACCCGCGGATTTTGTACCGGAACGACGCGAATATCTTCCTTCCTCAGACACCGAAACACAATGCCGGAGGCAAAAGTCGCCCAAACGACGAAAAATATGCCCTAAGTCATCAGAATCGACCACTGATCCCCCTCCGCAAGACGAAGAAATGGAGCATAAATTTGACGGAGTACACTATAACTCCTTTCCCTCTGCCACGGAGGCACGTCATCCACAACACGGTGAGCCGTCCAACAGAGATCGTGAGCAAGCCCCGCCCCCAGAAGCCTTAAAACCTAGCACGCCCTTCGTCACCAACGCAACTGAGCCGACTCGGCCAGCACTGCCACCTCTCACTAATGTTGAAACTGATGAACATTTTTCATGGGCGGATGACGTGGATTTACCACCTCCACCCGATACATAAATGATATCAGTTCCTCTGTTAGACTAACACTAAAATATGGGACGTTTCTACAACGACTCCTGCTACTACTGTGGACTTTCACAATACACCATGACAATTTTCACTAGCTACGAACCTATCGATAGCACGGATCCCCCATCAGGCATACCGAATAGCTACCATCAACACCGACAATATCGGCTCCCACGTTAAACTTCAAAGGCTCCGCGACACGCTAAGAGCAGCGGACATCGACATCACCCTGCTACAAGAACTGAGGACAGCGACTTGGCCCGGTTGTTATGGATACGAGACGTACGCTGCCCCGGCGGAGCCATTCTCCCCCGAGAAGGGATTGCAATTTCCGATGTCGCACATCTCCCAAAGGCGCGTGGAGTGGCCATAACAGTTGAAGGAATCAAAACTTAAATCTCTACGCCCCATCGGGCACTGAGAAAAGGAGGAATCGCTCCCAGTTCTACGCAGGAGATATCACGCCTTTATTCCTCGGCAGATACGATCATCTCATCGTAAGTGGAGATTTCAACTATGTTCTCGAACGTACAGGCCAATACCCTCATTGTACCACATTTCGGGAAATTCGCTTCATCGTCCGCCGCCTACGTCTCCTTGACATATGAAGAATGGTACACGGCGACCGCTCGAGGCATACATATATCACGAGCCTCTCAGCCAGCAGACTCCATAGAATATATATATCTGACGCTCTAAAACTCGTTCTCCTCGACACTGAACATTGGCCGCATGTCTTTTCGGATCATGACATCTATATCTGTACCATGAAACAACGTAGGCAATATATATGGCGCAGTGTAGTACCTTGGAATCTCAGCGTCACGCTACTGCAGGACCCTGAATGTCGTCAACAGGTCACTGACATTTGGCACGCTTGTGTTCAATGGTTCAAATGGCTCTGAGCACTATGGGACTTAACATCTTAGGTCATCAGTCCCCTAGAACTTAGAACTACTTAAACCTAACTAACCTAAGGACATCACACACATCCATGACCGAGGCAGGATTCGAACCTGCGACCGTAGCAGTCCCGCGGTTCCGGACTGCAGCGCCTAGAACCGTGTGTTCAATGCATCATGCGTTACGATACCACACTGCAATGGTGGTTACCGTGCGCCAAACTGACCACCCGACGCACCTTGACACACTATGGCAGAGCCAAAGCCAGGTGGAATCACCACACAACAGATTTCTACTATAGCGCTCTACGTGAGCTGATGAATCATTCTCCATCCCCGGACCGTCTAACAGAAGCTCAGGGCATCAAGGTAATGATTTTAACCTTGACCCCGTGCTGCCTAGAATGAGCCATTACACGAGCACACGGCCACGATAGAATTAACGGTGAAGAACCTTCTATGCATCATATTGTCCAAAATGTTCGTCGACACCGACAGGCCTTAATGACAACCTTGGATCTACCTGATAGCCGACGGCTGACGTCGCAGGCTACCATTGTGGATGCCTGCAAAACGCACTACAGACATCTCTATCAAGAAGTACCTGCCGGTGCAGAGGTCATTGATGAGGTTGCCCAGGAGATACAATGTACACTAATCGCCGCGGCTGCAACCCTCCTGACTGCGGAAGTGACCATGGCAGCCTTACTCATACCTGCAGGAGGAACACGACTCGATAGTTTCCGACTGATGACGTTACTCAATTCCGACTTCAAGATTTTCACATGCCTTCTACCTGTGCGGCCCAAACATGTATTACGAGAAATTCTTTCCCACGAACAATAATATACAGATAGTGAATATCGAGATGCGATCGCTATGGCAACACACTCGTGACTGCCAGGCGCTTTAATCTCCATCGACTTCAGGCTCAAGCGTTTGACTGCGTCAAGCACACCTTCTTCAACGCAGTTATGGACCGGTTGGCTATACCCCCGACATTCACGCAGGTGATTATGCGGCTCCTTCGTGGAGCAACGTCCAGGATTCTCGTCAACCGCAGACTTACAGAATTTAGACGGATTGAAAGCTCAGTACAGCAGGGTTGCCCACTCTCGACTGTGCTTTATACCATTGCCATGGAACCACTCATTTGCGGATTACGACGGCGTTTCACAGGTATTCCACTCCGGGATCATGTGTTCCCCTGCCGAACCTATGGGGACGACTTGGCCCTCGTTGGTCATTTAGCGGCAAACGTACAAGCTGCGATGCAGTGGGTTACCCGTTACAGTGCAGGGACAGGGAGCACAATGAGCGTTGCAAAATCATGCGCCATGAAGATCGGCCGCGGTCTTCCCACAGACAGCGTGGTCCCTCTTTCATATGGCGGACACCCTTCGCTATCTCGGACTGGTGTACACGCGAGACATTCGCTACACCTCGGCAATCAGTTCTCTTTCGCTACTGCAACGCATCCGGGCAAACATACAAAATCGTCTACTATGTGCCAGAGAGTCCCATTCGCCAGTACCCATGTGGCAGCCCAGATACCCCATATCGCGCAGATTCTGCCCATCACTGCGACAATGGCGGCCAGACTACAGGCGGCTTTCGGGTATTTTATATGTTCTGGACACATCTTCTAAGTCAAGTATGATGCCCTCACCTTACTGAAGCGGGATGGTGTCCCCGGTCTTGTTATCGTGAGATCAAAGACTATGACACTTTACACGAATACTATACTCCGGTCACGGAAAAGCCAAAATGCTAGATTTACTGGAATGTTGACCACCGAGCTCGCACCTGTTTCGAGACGCCACCGAAGTCGCACATCGGTCGTTTCTGTTTGGAATACGGCTAATTATGCACCGAGCACCCAGGACCAAGAAGACGATCACCCGCGACATCTACCGCCTTCTCCGAACGTACCCACCCAGAAACCCCGTCGAAGCACTTCACCCCCAGATTTCATAGCCTACGGTTTGGAAAACGATCAAGCAACCACACCACACCACTGACACCACCGCGACGTGGTACGTTCTCGTCAGCGCCAAATATAATACAAGACAGAAACTGAATCGCATCGCGCAGGTGGACTCACACCTGTGCCTCAAGTGTAATGTTGAAGATACAAATTTACATCGTTTTGAATGTGGGCCAGCAGCAGCTGTCTGGACCCTCGTACAGAATATTGTGGCTTTCTACCTCTAAGTGCCCCCATATCACGTTCTCTTACCATGATCATATATCCTGAAACGACCTGCTTCCCATTGTCTAAGTGGCACCCCATCACATGTATCAGTGGCATGGCTATCAACTACACTGTGTGATAAAAGTATCCGGACACATGGCTAAAAATCACTTAAAAGTTCGTGGCGCCCTCCATCGGTAATGCTGGAATTCAATAAAGTGTTGGCCCATCGTTGGCCTTAATGAGGGCTTCCCCACTCGCAGGCATACGTTAAATCAGCTGCTGGAAGGTTTCTTGGGGAATGGCAGTCCATTCTTCACGGAGCGCTGCACTGAGGAGAGTTATGTATGTCGGTGGGAGACGCCTGACACGAAGTCCGAAAGGTGTTCTATAGGATTCAGGTCAGGACTGTGTGCAGGCCGTCCATTAGAGGGATGTTATTGTCATGTAACCGCCACAGGCCGTGATTTATGAGCAGGTGCTCGATCTTGTTGAAATATGTAATCTCCATCCCCGAATTGCTCTTCAACAGTGGGAAGCAAGAAGGAGCTTAAAACATCAATGTAGGCCTGTGCTGTGATGTTGATGTGGTTGTAGTCTTCAGTCCAGAGACTGATTTGATGGAGCTCTCCATGATACTCTATCCTGTGCAAGCTTCTTCATCTCCAAGTACCTATTGCAACCTACAGTCTTCGGAATCTGCTTAGTGTATTCATCTCGTGGTGTCCCTGTACGATTTTTACCCTCCACGTTGCCCTCCGATACTAAATTGGTGAGCTCTTAATGACTCAGAACATCTACTATCAACCGATCTCTTCTTCTAGTCAAGTTGATCCACAATTTTCTCTTCTCCTCAATTCTATTCATTACCTCCACAGTAGTTACTTGATCTACCCATCTAATCTTCAGCATTCTTCTGTAGCACCAAATTTCGAAAGCTTCTATTCTCTGCTTCTCTAAACTATTTATTATCTGTGTTTCACTTCCATATAGGGCTACGCTTCATACAAATTCTTTCAGAACTGACTTACTGACAGTTAAATCTACACTTGATTTTAACAAATTTCTCTTTTTGAGAAATGTTTTCCTTGCCATTGCAAATTACATTTTATATCCTCTCTACTTCGACCATCATCAATTATTTTGCTCCCAAATAGCAAAACTCATCTACAACTTTAAGTGTCATATTTCCTAATCTAATTCCCATAGCATCACCTGATTTATTTCGACTACATTCCATTATCCTCCTTTTGCTTTTGTTGATGTTCATCCTATATCCACCCTTCAAGACACTGTCCATTCCGTTCAACTGCTCTTCCAGGACCTTTGCTGTCTCTGATAGAATTACAATGTCATCAGCAAACCTCAAAGTTTTTATTTCTCTTGTTTCCTTTACTGCTTGCTCAATATACAGATTTAATAATATCGGGGATAGGCTACAACTCTGCCAGACTCCCTTCCCGACCACTGCTTCTCTTACATGGCCTTCGACTCGGCTGATGGTCCTTAATATATCTTCTAAGATAAGTCGCAGGGTCAGTATTGCCTTACGTGTTCCACCATTTCCACAGAATCCAAACTGATCACCCTTGAGATCGTCTTCTACCAGTTTTACCAATCCGTTTGTAAGGAATTCGTGTTAGTGTTTTGCAGCCGTGGCTTATTAAACTGATAGTTCGGTAATTTTCGCACCTGCTTTCTTTGGGATTGGGGTTATTATATTCTTTTTAAAGTCTGAAGGAATGCGGTGATAGTTCCACCGCATTCGAATGTTACCCTTGCCACTGCACAAGCTGGCAGATGACGTTCACCGGGCATTCGCCATACTCACACCCTGCCATCGGATCGCCACATTGTGTACCGTAATTCGTCATACCACACAACGTTTTTCCACTGTTCAGTCGTTCAGGGTTTACCCTGCTTACTCCAAGTGAAGCGTCGTTTGGCATTTACCGGCGTGATTTGTGGCTTATGAGCAGCAGCTCGACCACGAAATCCCAGTTTTCTCACCCACCGCCTGTCACAATACTTGCAGTGGATCCTGATGCAGTGTGGAATTCCTGTGTGGTGGTCTGGATAGATGTCTGCCTATTACACATTACTATCCCCTTCAACTATCGGCGGTCTTTATCAGTCAAAAGACGAGGTCGGCCTGTGCGCTTTTATGCTGTACGTGTCCCTTTACGTTTCCACTTTAGTATCACGTCGGAAACAATGGACCTATGGATTAAATGAAACAACAAGTTTACTGTTACCAGTTTCCGTTTAATGAACTCGGTGTACTGTTTGACTTTTTGGTTATGTAATCATATTGTAATCTATGAAGCAACTTTCCCAACTGTAATTCTACATTATAAAGCTGTGTATTGAACATTTGTTTTTTAATATAAAGTTATTTCAGTCCATTTTTCACCCCGAGTTATCGACTGATGACGTTACTCAATTCCGACTTCAAGATTTTCACATGCCTTCTACCTGTGCGGCCCAAACATGTATTACGAGAAATTCTTTCCCACGAACAATAATATACAGATAGTGAATATCGAGATGCGATCGCTATGGCAACACACTCGTGACTGCCAGGCGCTTTAATCTCCATCGACTTCAGGCTCAAGCACACTATGCGTTTTCCAATGTTTATTTTGCAGTTGGCGTGTTTGTTTTGATGTCAATCTTGACATAATTCGGAATGACGTTATGTTTGAGACAATTCCTATTGAAGTGAATATGTTGCGTCGTCATTGCGACCTTTTATTCGTCGTTTTTGTACTCTAAAATAACCTTTATTGACTGACAGGGCAGATTAACTTTAAATGCGAACATTTTAGGTTAGGCTTTACCGTGACTGATGGTTAAACGGTGACTGGTAACAGTAAACTTGTTGTTTCATTTAATGTCAAAAACAGTCATGGTAAAGCCTAACCTAAAATCTTTGCATTTAAAGGACCTAGGGATCTTTAGTAGTGTGGAAATCTCGCGTACAGACGTATGACACAAGTGACAACCAATCATCTGATCATGTTCGAAGTCCGTGAGTTACGCGGAGCGCCCCGTTCTGCTCTCTCGCGATGTCTAATGACTACTGAGGTCGCTGATGTGGAGTTCTTGGCAGTAAGTGGCAGCAAAATGCACATAATATGAAAAACGTCTGTTTCTCGAGGTGTCCTGATACTTCTGATCACACAGTGTACTTCTTCCGGGACGGCATCGTCCATCCAGCGCACTTCTGGACACGCCTCCAAGTACATCACCCCACCCTTCGCCGACATAGACACTATCGGGCCACTTTCGCGGGCTATTTACAGAGTATTTTAGCCAATCCGCCTCGAAGCTGGAATCTCAACGAAACGTGCCATCCAGGACTGGACGATCCCACTTTCCCCTTCTAATGGTCAATGATAGAATGGACGTTGTTGTGGTAGCGCGCCAAAGTGGTGCATGGCGCAGCAAGTATTATTAATTTCTTTCATTCCTCTTTTCTCTTCATCTTCTAATTTTTTTCCATACGTATGTTTATCCCATTCACGCAAAGCTCTGTATCTGCAGCCTATTTGTTTACTTTCTCATGTGCTGCCCCATAAAAAAAAATTGTGTTGCTGCTGATGTTGAGACTGTATACCTATTTACGTTTATAAAAAAAATGAAGAACGACGTCAGAAAATATACTTATTTATGTTTAACATTTTCAAAAAAAAGGTGTTAGAGCACTTGCCCTCGAAAGGCAAAGGTCACGAGTTCTAGTCTCGATCCGGCACACAGTTTTAATCTGCCAAGAGGTTTCAAGAAGGTAATACTTAACATTAAAATGAGGACAGTAGTATCGCTGCAAGCTTCAACAAGGGCAGCACTGGCTTAACTCATTAATGAACAATTGAATAAGAGGGAACTGCTATGTTGGACAGAATTCGCTTCTATACTACTGGGGGATGGACTGACTCAGTCAGTCTTACGAGTGGAAGGTCGTCAGATTCTGTACTTAGCGTTGCCCTGACAGTGAAACATTCGACGGCTTTGATACATGAGGCGTTAGCGAATTTGTTCACAGTTTGATCTTATCTGGATGCCGCTGGATTATATATTTAATCTTTAACAATTTTGTGTCATAAATCTAGTGGGCTATTTCAGCCATCACAGTTTGTTCACAAGGCGGAAATACGACTGTTTAGTCTGTCTCTTATGCAGTTACCGAAAGCTTGCACAAAGTCAGGTGTCCAATTCAAGAATACGCTGTGGTTTCGAGCCTTCCCACCCTGCTCCCACTTCTCTGTGTGTTCCACATGTACCATAAATAATATACAGTGTAAAATCACTGAAAAACTGAAAATTTCTTTTAAATATATACTGATGAAAAAAAGCAACACAAAAAATAATTAATGAAGAGTAATGAAATTTCTGGAATACATTTGTCTCGGTAACATATTTAAGTGACTAACACTGTAAGATCACAGAAACCACTGCAAAATAGAATTGCTGGTACACTAAACACCAGTGTAACCGCCAATATGTTGAATGACGGCAAGCAACCGTGAATAAATTGTTTTGTGCTGGAGCCGAACATAAGATTGTGCGATGGAGTTCGATGCCTGTTGCATTTGGTCGGTCAGTACAGGGACGGTTAATGGTGGTTGTGAACGACACTCGGTTATCGTCCGATGACGTCTTGAAAGTGCTCGGTTGGAAACAAGTAAGACAACACATCGACATTCTCTTAGAGCATGTTGGGCTACAACAGGGGTATCTGAGCGAGCATTATCCTGTTGGAAAATACTCCCTGAAATGTTGTTAATTAGTGGCAGATCACCAGGTCGAATCACCGGGCTGATACAAATGCGCAGTCAGGATGCGTACGATAACTGTAAGAGTGCTCCAGCTTTAACACGAAATCGCTTCCAGGTTGGCTGTTGCCCTCCACTGGCCTCCTTCCAACCACCGCACGGCCATAAGCGGGAACGAGGCAGAATCAGCTTTCATCAGAAAACACAACCGAGTTCTAGCTTGACACAACTGGAGTCGAAATGGCGGCGGTTTAAGGTCTGTGGAATGCACGTTACAAGGCTTCCAGCTCGGTACTGTCCTTGATGTAACCGATTTGTAACAGTTCGTTGCGTCACTGTGGTGCCAACTGTTGCTCAGATTGCTGCTGAAGATGCAGTACGGTATGCCAGAACTTTACGCGACACATCTACATCCATACTCCGCAAGCCACCTGATGGTGTGTGGCGGAGGGTACTTTGAGTACCTCTATCGGTTCTCCCTTCTATTCCTGTCTCGTATTGTTCGAGGAAGGAAAGATTGTCGGTATGCCTCTGTGTGGGCTCTAACCTCTCAGATTTTATCTTTATGGTCTCTTCGCGAGATATACGTAGGAGGGAGCAATATACTGCTTGACACCTAGGTGAAAATATGTTCTCGAAACTTCAACAAAAGCCCGAACCGAGCTACTGAGCGTCTCCCTGCAGAGTCTTCCACTGGAGTTTATCTATCGTCTCCGTAACGCTTTCGCGATTACTAAATGATCCTATAACAAAGCGCGCTGCTCTCAGTTGGATCTTCTCTATTTCTTCTATCAACCCTATCTGGTACGGATCCCACACTGCTGAGCAGTATTCAAGCAGTGGGCGAACAACCTACTTCCTTTGTATTCGGATTGCGTTTCCTTTGGATTCTTCCAATGAATATCAGTCTGGCATCTGCTTTACCGACGATCAACATTATATGATCATTCCTTTTTAAATCACTCCTTATGCCTACTCGCAGATAATTTATGGAATTAACTGCTTCTAGTTGCTGACCTGCTATATTGTAGCTAAATGATAAAGGATCTTTCTTTCTATGTATTCACAGCACGTTACACTTATCTACATTGAGATTCAATTTCCATTCCCTGCACCATGCGTCAATTCGTTGCAGATCCTCTTGCATTTCAGTACAATTTTCCATTGTTACAACCTCTCGATATACCACAGCATCATCCGCAAAACGCCTCAGTGAACTTCCCGTGTTATCCACAAAGTCATTTATGTATATTGTGAATAGCAACGGTCCTACGACACTCCCCTGCGACACACCTGAAATCACTCTTACTTCGGAAGACTTCTTTCCATTGAGAATGACATGCTGCGTTATGTTATCTAGGAACTCTTCAATCCAATTACACTATTGGTATGATAGTCCATATTCTCTCACTTTGTTCATTAAACGACTGCGGGGAACTGTATCGAACGCCTTGCGGAAGTCAAGAAACACGGCATCTACCTGGGAACCCGTGTCTATGGCCTCTGAGTCTCGTGGATGAATAGCGCGAGCTGGCCTTCACACGATCGTCTTTTTCGAAACCCATGCTGATTCCTACAGAGTAAGTTTCTAGTCTCCAGAAAAGTCATTATACTCGACCATAATACGTGTTCAAAAATTCTACAACTGATCGACGTTAGAGATCTAGGTGGTATTTCCTATCGGCAGTGCCACGTGGGCGTCTGGAGTCCAGTCTTCCTGCATTCTCATGACCACCACTGCCAGCAATCATGCACCATGGTTTCGTTCCTACCATGTCTTTCTGCAGTAGCGCAAAGGCAACATCCAGCTCCTCGTAGCACTCAATGGGGTGTTGACAATGGCCTCTTTGTCGACTTATATTCAGTCTTGACTAATATCAACTCACCACTTCTAATCTCAAAGGTAACTGTAGCTAGAGTCACGAACGATCGGGTCGAGTTTAGGCTTGTTCTGCCCACCTGCGTCACGCATTGTCTGTCAACTAATGAGCGTTCAGTTGCGATCTCAGCGCTCTCGTGTGAGTGTTGTAGCCAATGCCGGCACTAAACGTGATCGTAGCGCGTTATTTAGTCAAATTTTATTCCATCTGTTGCGTGTTGTAAGCGAAAAATTCTGCACAAGCACGTGAGAGAGAATTTTCAGTGTACACACGTTCCTGATGCGCAGAGCACGTGTATGTGCGTTCTGCAACTAACGCTCGCAACCGACAACAATGCAGTCCCCGGTCGGTGTCTTAAGCTGCCAGGAACCGCCATCGTTGTTGATCGGACTATAACACTCACGAACGTTACAGCTTTTATTTAAAGCAAACCTGATTTTTATATTCATAGCGATGCCACAAGTGTCTCTCTTACGCGGAACAGACATCATCTTTAAGATGCAGAAACATCCCTGTCAACTTTCAATTATGTCACACAAGCCCTTCGTGGTGTTGTGATTATTTTACGCGACTGTCTTTACAAGTACTCACTGAAATGCTTATTACATTGAAATGTGTAGTATATCAATGTAATATTATATTTAAATAACGTATACTTGACAAGCAAACCAGATTAAAAACATGCGATAGTATGCAATAAATGATGACAATTTGTAACAATTTAGCTTGATATGACAAAGGAGAGGAAATATTTTGCAGAAAAGGGAAATCAATAAACCAGTCCTGGTAATTACGACAGAATGCTGTAATTTAAGAAACGTTTAATGAATATAATCCACTAGATGTACTAAAATGTGATCCTGCTCGATCTTTAAATTCTGAGACAATGCAACGTGAACTAAGAGGTGTGACATCATAAGACGAAAACTCAGGCCAACCGTAAGCTTACCGTCACAGATCTGGCGTACCGAGACGAGGAAAATGGTATACAAAATATCGATATTCGCGGATGCGGATGCGAATAATAGACTTGTGAATTTATATGTGGACAAAGGACTTCTGGATGCATATAATGTTTCTCTTATCTGTGCAGATGCCCTACACAGGGGCAGGTGATGTGCTGATTAGACTATTTAAGCATCTGAGTCCAGATAACGATCAACGTGGTACAACGTGAACGCATTCAGCTTTACCTATACTGCTGTTAAGCGTTTCCTTCATCATGAAATGTTGTCCACAGCAGTGGAGTGGGAGTGTTGTTGACATCTGACACACAGACTGCCTCATGCTGACCGCGTCCAGCCTCTACTTAGTCAATGACTCAGCACTCGCAGTGCCATCTCAAAGCGTTTTCTGTGTCGGCCTGCTTCCCTGTGGTTTGAAGATTGCGCGCGAACTGCATACAACACTCAGGTGGAACAATAATACTCAAAACATGAACTGTTGCAGTTATACTAACTGGTCACGCACTGACGTTCTGGAACGCCATATTTCTTTTTCTTGTCCAACGACAGTGTAATCAACACATCGTTTCCATGATGTAAAGTTTTTTCTCGATCGCGAAGATCAATCGTAACGATGCTATGTGACAACTGCCTAGCTGAGTATAACCCCATAAGGCATATGTTTGGGGAAAAGAAAACTCTAATACGTTTATGTAACACTCTTGTAGTAATAATAAAATGCAACAATTGTGCTCTCCTAAAAATTTTATGAATTTTCTTCTGTTGCCGTGGAGGCAAGTGTTACTCAGCTATAACTGTGTATTCTGTGTTAAACCTTCACTTCAGCATAAGTCTTACAAGGTATGAAAATGCTGCAACGATTAAAATGCTTTTAATCCGGATTCCAGCGGAAGGGGAACGAGCTGGTGCTGATAGAGAGAGGGGGATAGCAATGAGTCCTCTTGCCCGCACCGTCTCCCAATACAAACCTCTGAATGAAACCTGATAAATTTGTTGTGAGCAGAAAACAACAATATATTGGGAATCCAACATTACTCCAATTGTGCACGATTCAGTTTCTTGTAAATATTTTCTTCCGAAATGGATTCTGAAGGGACACTGCTGACGTTTATCAAGTAATTTTAATTGGTAGCTATATGACTTGATCGCCACAGTCCTGAAACAAACTTTGATATCATGCAATGTCTGGTGGTATATGTCAGGAAGAATTTTTTTGTGTGCAAATGTGTTTAATTAACTCGTGGTCTGCATACATAACTTCTTCCTTCGTCTCTTCATTTTATTGCATTGAATGTTCTCTATGTCGATATAAAATTGCCAACGAGCTGTAATAATTACAAATCTTATGTCGTCTGCGTCCTTGTAAATTTCTGCTATAACTACCTAAGGTACGATGGAAAAAATCTGTTCCGTATGTAATGTAGCGTCAAGCCGTTCAAGCATTGAAAAGGAGCTTCCTAAAGCGAAAGATTACTTTCTTAAATCAGGAGACTGTGGGTATTCGTGCTTGGTAGTCAAACAGTAATCCATCAATTTCGGAAACTTTAATCTGACTCTTCGATAATTTGAAGTCAAGGTTCAATAGGAGCCAGGTGCTATTAGGTTGGTGTATAAGTTCGTAGAGTTTTTGTTTTGCATTTTGGTATCGGTAGCTACGAATTTATTATCCGACTGTTATTTTCATCTGTAGCTCACTGTTGCAATTTGCATATTGACGTTCGGCCATCTGAGGATAGTGATTAGAGCTGCGAGCTCTAGAAAATGGAGTAACAAGTGGAGCAATCGGAACATTTCCGACATATTCCGCGGGTGGCCATATGTACATCTCTTCTTGCTCGTCATCAATTGGTTCGTGAATTGAAAAGGGCTATTTATGGACGACGTGACTTACCAACCACTCTGAGGGATCTACGCCGAACCGCAGTTGAGGAGTGGGACAATTTCGACCAACAGTGCCTTGATGAACTGGTGGTGTCACGACGAATACAAGTATGCATCAAAGCAAGAAGACGTGCCACTGGGTATTAGAGGTACCGGTATGTGCAGCAATCTGGACCACCACCTCTGAAGGTCTCGCTGTATGGTGGTGCAACATGCAACGTGTGGTTTTCATAAGCAATAAAAAGGGCGGAAATGGTGTTAATATTGATCCCTATTCCAATTTTCTGTACAGGTTCCGGAACTCTCGGAACCGAAGAAGTGCAAAACTTTTTGTATGTGTATATTATTGATGACTAAAGTCTCTGTTATGTGTGTCTGTTGTGCTTTTTGTGTTTATTTATCTTGTGGGGAAACGCTACGAACTTATGCACCAAATCTATATTTTGAATGGCATGGAAGAGAAGATTTGGGAAGTGTTGTGGTGAATTGCGTCAAATTTGTTTCAGTGTGACGTATCTTTCAGCAAATGGCAGACGATTCCGTTATTAAAGAGGGTCAAATTGGTGATTTCAGTTGTGGATTAGAACTGAGCAACAGGAAGACACCCAGTTACTAGAAGGATGAAAGTGTGGACTGTGATATTGCTGCACTGAACGGTGTTCGACTATAAACTGTGACTTTTGGAACAGTGGTATATGGGAATGGACGACGCAATCAGTTAATGATTACTAGCAGAGTAGCAGTAGCTCAGCATTAAAAATAATCATCAGCAAAGTTTGACATGTTACTGACGGAAAAATTGAATAATCATGCGCCCCCTGAAATAGTTCTACTCGAAGTGAGCACCGGTATGTACATTGTACTCAGATATAAAGCGTTTCTCTTAACTTTCAAACCTAAAAATCCCGTTGTGACCGTCCCGTAACCACAGAAGCCTTAAATATGTTTGGAGGAGAACCAGTATCAGTTTTAAACCACTAATTTACCGCGAACAACTTTTTTTACAGGTAATGAAATTTAATACACAAAGAGGTTGCCCTCCAGTGTGGTCGACCGCCATATTATTTCTCCCGGCACTAGGCGCAGATACTACACATCATCAGCGAGCAGACGTTCAGCATAATTGTAGTGTGAAGGTATGTATTTGCAGTTACGAGCAGTGTCAGCAAAAGCGGGGGAGGGACTAGCGAGTTTTACGAAGCATATGCTTCAAAAGCTAGGAAACGACCTTTGAACCAAGCTTTAATTAAAAGATCCTCATTCAATTAGGAGACTGTAATCTTCTGTCTAGCGGAGAATTTTTTTAATAACTGAACATAAGAAATTAGTTTAACTAGAAGACGTCACGTTATGAAAGATCAATATGTACATTTCTTTACAGTTTGAACAGCTGCTGTCATTTCGGAATGATAATACCTTAAATTAACGAAATCAACTGGTTTTTCACTGTCTTTTATTCTCATCATACAAACTGTAGATAAATAACGCCACAACGGAGTGTGGAACATCTCAATACGTAAATGTTTCTTAAAAATTGGTAACTGCTTCATCTACAACAGGAACAAATAATTTATCTGCCTGATCATAAAACAACAGACGTTGATAGTATGCAATCGCTTTCCTCCTCTGATATGTTATTATTTTGTTATTATCAATTTTCATGTTTTTTTCAAAAAAAATGCTTCAAATGCCTCCGAGCACTATGGGACTTAACATCTTAGGTCATCAGTCCCCTAGAACTAAGAACTACTTAAACCGAACTAACCTAAGGACATCACACACATCCATGCCCGAGGCAGGATTCGAAACTGCGACCGCAGCGGTCGCTCGGCTTCGGACTGTAGCGCCTAGAACCGCACGGCCACCGCGGCCGGCATGTTTTTTTCGACTGAAGGAATAAATGTTTGAGATGTGTGTGTGTGTGTGTGTCTGTGTGTCTGTGTGTGTGTGTGTGTGTGTGTGTGTGTTAAATATCGACAGAGTTATTCGTCGTACTGCTGGTGTTTGATTTGTGGAACAAAATTATATGAGAAGTTATTGGTGCTCAAGAACAGACATGGATTAATATTGAAATTATTAAGTTTTAACGATCTGATAACAAAACGTGTGCTGTGTTAGCCTTTCAACTTCTTAATAAAGGTAGCTGATACATAGAATAGAGAGATGAGGTTCAGTCTGTTTTCATCTGTACCCGTTTTTCCCAGCGTAAAGACAAGAACAGTACCCCAGCAAATGTAGATTCGTATATTCACTGGAAATATCTTATCCGAATAACAGTGCTACCAGAAACCTGATAATCTTACGTTTTAACATAATCATTCTGATCAGTAAATATTGTCTTTGACTGTAATTCTGTCTGAGAATGTCTGCTTCTTATGATGAACCAATTGCATGTTATGTAGTAACACGCACATGAAACCGATTGCTTGGTATACATAATGAACTTAAGCGTCACCGAGCGAGGTGGCGCAGTGGTTAGACACTGGACTCGCTTTCGGGAGGATGACGGTTCAATCCCGCGTCCGGCCATCCTGATTTAGGTTTTCCGTGATTTCCCTAAATCGCTCCAGGCAAATGCCAGGATGGTTCCTTTCAAAGGGCACGGCCGAATTCCTCCCCCTTTCTTTCCTAATCCGATGAGACCGATGACCTCGCTGTCTGGTCTCCTTCCCCAAACCAACCAACCAACTTAAGCCTCAACAAGTGGTACACTCTCTTCTCTCACTCTGTGACGAGCACTGTAGTCAGATATCACACGCTATGATTCAGAACAGCACCACATTTTTCTGTCCTTGACACTGGTACACACTCCCCAAGCAGTAGCCTCCCACCGCGCTTCATGTTCATCGCAGGAATCTGAATTTGCTGTTAAGCCTGGACATAGAAGGTGCCTTAGATTTGCTCAGTGGAACATACGTCCCTAATAACATCTCTGTTTGTGAATTCACTGATTAATTCAACTTGTAAAGCACAAATTTAATCAAATATATGAAACTCTAGTATTAAATGCATTTAGCAAATGAAGCTGGAGAAATAACATAATGGTCGATTTAGCCAAAGGATAAGAAACGAAGGGAAATAAGGAAAAGAAAGACAACGTGGTGTGTTCGAAATCAGTATGAACTGAGGATGAATTTACATATAAGCTACTGAATCATCGGAGTGCAATAAAAAAGCGTTGCTACACTAACAAAATAACTGAAATGGCAAGCTCTTAACATCCTTTGACACAGTATGATCCTCTATTACAAATATGACCTACGGAAGTGGTAGAACAAATTCGTCAGAACTAGAAACTTAGAGTTTATCTTAAAAGGAACAGCGAATGAGACAGCATGGCCATATTTTTTGTTTATTCGCCTTTCCCTGTTCTAGTAGAAGTCTTTCTTAGTAAAATAAATTAAGAGAGGGACAAGATATCTAATATTATTGTATAAGAAATTCGATGCTACTAACTGAAATACTGAACATGATTAGTTTGTTTACATTAATCTACGAAATGAGCAAACATTTTAAGAAATGTTTGTTTGTCCGATACAGATGAAAAAATAGCTTGCTTCCAGAAAAAAACCGTTCTGGCTATTGCGTCGTACTAGAAGAGGGGCTCTCAAATAATTCTTTTATTATTCGCATGGGGAGCTTCTATAAGCAGCAATTTGCGGTCTAATGTAACAAAGAAAATCTCTCTTTATTTATGATAAGGACATCCTACCTTATTACAGAAATAATGGAAAAGGAAGCTAAAACTTCGATATGAATGTTCACGGCCACACAATATGATGAGGAATGGTGGTCTGATATAGAACAATTGTATCGATGGTGACATTATAATTAAATCAATAGACAAGTCGTCATGCAGTTCTAATTTCGTACGTTTCCTACACCCTTCTATTCTGAATGATGATGAGAATGGACGTGCTATCAAGATTAGAGATTTGCACTACTGGCCAATAAAATTGCTACACCAAGAAGAAATGCAAATAATAAACGGGTATTCATTGGACAAATATATTACACTAGAACTGACATGTGATTATACTTCCACGCAATTTCGGTGCATAGATCATGAGAAATCAGTACCCAGAACAGCCACCTCTGGCCATAATAACGGACTTGATACGCCTGGGCATTGAGCCAAACAGAGTTTGGATGGCGTGTAGAGGTACAGTTGCCCATGCAGCTTCAACACGATACCACAGTTCATTAAGAGTAGTGACTGGCGTATTGTGACGAGCCAGTTGCTCGGCCACCATTGACCAGACGTTTTCAGTTGGTGAGAGATCTGGAGAATGTGCCGGCCAGGGCAGCAGTCAAACATTTTCTGTGTCCAGAAAGGCCCGTACAGGACCTGCAACATGCGGTCGTGCATTATTCTGCTGAAATGTAGGGTTTCGCTGGGATCGAATGAAGGGTAGAGCCACGGGTCGTAACACATCTGAAATGTAACGTCCACTGTACGAAGTGCCTTCAATGCGAACAAGAGGTGACCGAGACGTATGGCACCCCATACCATCACGCCGGGTGATACGCCAGTATGGCGATGACGAATACACGCTTCGAATGTGCGTTCACCGCGATGACGCCAAACACGGATGCGACCATCATGATGCTGTAAACAGAACCTGTATTCATCCGAAAAAATGACGTTTTGCCATTCGTGCACCCAGGTTCGTCGTTGAGTACACCATCGCATGCGCTCCTGTGTGTGATGCAGCGTCAAGGGTAACCGCAGCTATGGTCTCCGAGCTGATAGTCCATGCTGCAGCAAACGTCGTCGAACTGTTCGTGCAGATGGTTATCTTGCAAACGTCCCCATCTGTTGACTCAGGGATCGAGACATGGCTGCACGATCCGTTAGAGCCATGCGGATAAGACGCCTGTCATCTCGACTGCTAATGATACGAGGCCGTTGGGATCCATCACGGCGTTCCGTATTATACTCCTGAACCCACCGATTCCATATTCTGCTAACAGTCATTGGATCTCGACCAACGCGAGCAGCATTGTCGCGATACGATAAACCGCAATCGCGGTAGGCTACAATCCGACCTTTATCAAAGCCGGAAACGTAATGGTACGAATTTCTCCTCCTTACACGAGGCATTACAACAACGTTTCACCAGGTAACGCCGGTCAACTGCTGTTTGTGTATGAGAAATCGGTTGGAAACTTTCCTCATGTCAGCACGTTGTAGGTGTCGCCACCGGGGCCTACCTTGTGTGAATGCTCTGAAATGCTAATCATTTGCATATCACAGCATCTTCTTCCTGTCGGTTAAACTTCGCGTCTGTAGCACGTCATCTTCGTGGTGTTGCAATTTTAATGGCCAGTAGTGTAACTCGAAAGCCTACACATGCTATCAAACATATTGTACATATTTCAGGAAGCGAATAATTGCACCAGTCATCAATGTAAATAGTGTTTTAGGGACGTGATGAGTTCTATCAAACGTGGGAGCGCCCCAAAAAAAGTAAATCTGACTGCTTACTTAAGTTGGTCATGCAGTAAGCTTATCAGCGCTCCGCTCAGTGGTTGCGGTCGACACGATCACAAGTAAAAAGCTTTTTATAGTAAAGAACGCACGAATACTCCTATATTTCCGACAACCGGTTTCGACAAACTTTGGCTGTCATCTTCTGGTCTTCAAAAACTTTTGTTGCACAACGGGTTCACTGTGAGTTAGAACCTCATGGAAAGTTGTCAAGTTAGTGGATTAAATGCAACAGTAGCAACATACACACCGTCTGAGTGGGATCAGCATTGGATGAGACATGTCACGCTAACATAAACAGATGTGGTAATTTACATTTTAGTGTGTATTGTGGTTTTTGAGACTCAACAGTAATTGTGAGCTCTAGATGTACGGTCATGGCCATGTGCACAAGGCGCTTTCGAACTGTAAATGTCTTATTTCTGGCAAATATTTGAATAATGTGGTACACTTCATCCACTAATATGACAACTTGGTGGCCGGCCGCGGTGGTCTAGTGGTTCAGGCGCTCAGTCCGGAACCGCGCGACTGCTACGGTCGCAGGTTCGAATCCTGCCTCGGGCATGGATGTGTGTGATGTCTTTAGGTTAGTTAGGTTTAAGTAATTCTAAGTTCTAGGGGACTGACGACCACAGATGTTAAGTCCCATAGTGCTCAGAACCATTTGAACCATTTGAACCATGACAACTTGGCACGCCGGCCGTAGTGGCCGAGCGGTTAAAGGCGCTACAGTCTGGAACCGCACGACCGCTACGGTCGCAGGTTCGAATCCTGCGTTGGGCATGGATGTGTGTGATGTCCTTAGGTTAGTTAGGTTTAAGTAGTTCTAAGTTCTAGGGGACTTATGACCACAGCAGTTGAGTCCCATAGTGCTCAGAGCCATTTGAACCATTTGAAGAACTTGGCATTCGTTCCCAACTCACAATCAACACGTTTTGTAACAAGAATTTTTTAAAACCAGAGGGGAGTAGCGAATTTCGTCGAAGCAGGATGCTGAAAATAAAGAAATATTTACCCGATCTCGGCTATAGAAAGCTTTTTACCAAGTAAAACAGATCGTTCTTGGTCATTCCGCAACACGTGAAAATGGGGTCACCATTATAGGTCACCGAACGTTGCAGAGGCAATATGCTGTTCCACCACCCCCTCAACCGCGCCTACCACGGCTCTGTAAATCAACATAGGTCATACCATCAGTATCAGAAATCGGCCGTCTTGTAGTTGCTACACTACTTAGATTTATTGTACTACCTCGTTGACCAATGCCCCGGTCGAAACCAATGATGGTGTCTGAAGTGCATAAATTGTTATTACTTTCATTTTTGAGAATATTTATTTTGGAGATTAACGGTCTTGCAAACAGTACTTCAAAACTGATCACAGTCAGTCTAGACCACAAAAACGTTTATTTTGATGGTAAGCGGTTTCGGTCAGTTTTTGACCATCTTCAGACCCTCAGACCTTGATGGTAGGCGGCAGCGGTGAATGGAGCGTGTGTTGTAACTACACGAACGTCAACTGATCAACGTTGACGTTTGTGGAGGTGCAACAACCGCTCCATTCACAACCACCACCTATCACCATGGTATGAGGGCCGGGGGGATGGTCAAAAACTGACCGAAACCGCTTACCATCAAAATAAACGTTTTTGTGGTCGGGAATATCTGCGTCAGTTTTGAAAATTACCTTGCCCTGGTCGTTGTACACACACTTTTCAGTAAGATTTTTACCGTGTAAGTCTTAATGCATGTCAGCTCCGTGTCACGGAAGTCCGAAGAAATTTTATGCCTCACAAGAGTATTTAGGCCTAGTCTTTACGTTGATTCTCCATTTCACTTATTTTTCGGAACAAACTAAGACGTTCCTTCGGGTCTCGTCTCGAAGCTTCTGAGGTGTGGAGTGGAGTGCCACTCCTACTGATTAGTGCCATAAGGTATCACGCGACGTATTGATCTAAGAAGTTGCTCGGAACCGGTTGCTGGAGGTCCCGGTTGAATCTTTGCACCGATACATCACTAAAATTATCGAAGAAGGTTCACCACCCTCACTTTTAACGCGGTAGATCGGACTCAGACTGTCAGTAAAGCAAAAGCTTTTATTAATACGACCTACTTTCAGACAGATTCCGACATGCAACCGTTGCACTGGAAAATGCATGTCATTGAAAATTCATATGTTGTCTTCAATCTTGCTGCCAGCCCGTTTCACCGAAAATTTCATCTAGCGACAAAATAGGATAACAGTTCAAATTTACTAGAGAAATAATCAGACAAGAACACTACACTTCAAGTTTCCACAGAAGTATCAGTAATTTATTGTCTCCATTCAGATCTCACCAAGAAAATTTCTTTTATCAAAAACCGCCACCAGCTAGGTAATGAATTGTACTCCTTACGTGGATCCTTCTCTACCGAATATGAGCGCGCTCACCACACAGCATCACTCACCGGTACAACTGGGAAATTATTGATAACAAGTCACGGCTCGCGTGAAACAACGTATTTGCGAACTCTTATAAGTTTTCCCTATTGGCAGACTACGAAGAACTGCCAACAATTAAAGCGGCAAACTGAAGTAGAAATGAAACTGTTCGTAGGATGAGCTTTGGACTTTTGTGACTTTAGGTTGGCCTCTCTGGGGTGAATTGAGAACAGCATATGGATAAAATTGTTATCTTTATAAGCCCAATACCGCATTTAATGATGATGTGCCCGCTTGAAACTTCCACATTAGTTGAACAATGTTTAGTGATAATCTGTCTTTAATTTGTAATTTTTGTTTTCAGTTTTATTTATTTATTTATTTTGAACGTAGAGAACCAGCTAAAATGTTTTCTCGAATGATTTTACGTTACGGTGAAAGTTGTATGAATCGAGGATATTTTTGTAAGTGGGTATAACAGGTTATAAAATGGTCGAAACTCAGTGTCTGTCGACCAACATCCTGGTCAGAAAGTTGAAGTGACAACTCCTTCGCTTGAAATCCGAATTGATAACATTATTCGTAACAACCGACGTATTACAGTTAAATATATAGCAAAAATAGTTGCAGTAATTTTTGCCATAGTTCATAACGTTATCACTAACAAGCTCTAGTACAGCAAAACAAGTGCAAGAGGGGTCCCGAAAGAGTTAACGCAACAGCACAAGGACACAAGACTGAAACTGTGTACAAACTTAAAGGAAGCTAGAAAGGGGAACGTGTTTCTTCCAGAAACAACGTTTCAACGTGTGGTCATACTTGCGTGTCTAAAACTTAAAGTATGGAATGGAAAAGCTTGTGGAAAAGTGGCTCAAAAAACAAGATACACACTTGTTTGCTTCAGGTGTAGACAAACTAATTCATCGTTGGGACAGGTGTATTAATATTGGTGTGGATTACGTAGAGAAGTTGTAAAAGTCTCAGTTTGTAAAAATATACTATTTTTCCTTCATGAATTTCTGTCCTTAATTATTGAAAATCGCTTGTAGTTTCATGGATCACTCATCCTGATTTGAAATTAGAAATTCTTTTTCACTTCCGCAATAAAGGGCACACGACACCACTCCTATTGCCAAGAAGATTGCCTGTCAACTTCTGATTTCTGAGAACTCACAATCACTCCAGAAACTTCTTATAACGTTCAGCCTTTCCAGCCAGGCTACACCAGGAGCAGATGTACAGGAATGGCATTGATCAGTTCCTCCTTCCCGCAAGAGAAATTCCTCCGAGGGTCCCGCTTCCTGTGAAGACTCACCCAAAGCTTATATCCAGTAAGTTCTGGAAGATACCTGCCTCCATCAGAAACTCGCTAGCTCTTAAAATAGCACAGTAGGCCTCGACCGCAAGATCAGTGGGAAGGCCTGGCCATCATCTCCAGGCTGGACAAAGATCCCAGGATAACAAAAATGGCTGTTTGGTCGACAGTAGCCGATATGATGCGTGAACGATATCGACCAGGAATTTTCACCAGTGTTAATCTTCGACGGTACCCAGATACCGAATTTCCTATATCGCACAGGCAAGAATTGTAAAAATATATATGTCTCTGTAATCAAATATTAGGATAAGGTAATCGCAGGGAGTGGAAAGCCATTGACGTTTATCAATTTTATTCTTTTGGTATGTGTGAGACTACTCGACAACCCGATAGTTTTCCTTACGCAGCTTTCTGACGTATTATGCGTGTCATTCTTCCAACTTGACAAATTACTGTACGTCATACTTTTATTAGAGCTTCTCACAAGAAACATTCGTCAACAGTAAGTGGAAGTTTTACAGAGTACCTTATACAATTAATTTCCAAGAGAAAAGAAATTTGCGCCTAAATTCAAGCAATTTGCACTTCTCCTGAAGGTGATTTCAGAGAAAAGGGCGTGATGCGTAGTTATTTATTCATTTCATCTGTGGGCATATCTTGGCCAGTGTTTCCAGGAATACGAAATGATTTTTTTACTGGTTATCTTGCAAATACAGTGCAAGCCTTCTGACTTTAATGAAGAAGCGAAATTAGGAGAGGACGTCTGCATGGCAAAAGAATTTTAAAAAATAGCAATCACCTTTCTTTAGAACATTGCAGTTTCCCCCACAGCTAGTTTCACAACTAGGGAATTGAGAGATTTGCATGAATCGTCTTAATCACCAGACTACCCTACATCTGCAATTTATGTATCCCAGCATCTGAAGAACTCCATAGGTGGAAAATATTTTCTAAATCCAAATAATAAGTTGCTATAATAGCAAATGAGTATTTTTAGAACTTCCTGGATATCGCTTCAAGAACATATTCCACCAACAGCCGAATACTGCGATGGTTCCTTTGAATAAGTAGGCCTGATTTCCTTCAGCTTGTGCTCCATCTCTAATGCCGTCTTTGTCGATGGAGTTTAGTATGTACTCTTCCTTCTTCCTTAATACCAACAGGGTTTTGGTTTTGGTTTTGTTCTGCCAACAGCGTGTACCTCACACTAAATTTTCGTTGCCCTGAAACGAGAATACATTGCAATGGAAATGTATTTTGTAATAAAAAATCAGTCTTTTTCACTGGCACTCTAGGATCATTTCACTTTGCTCAAGAAACGCGCAACAATGAAAATGTAAACAGCAAGAAACTAGCTCTTTATTATTGACTCCATAGTGCTGATAATGAACGTCACGAATAAAATTAAAATTTGGCTATGATTTTTATTTTACATTGGCTTTAACCACATCTGAAAAAGGAAGAATTTGTTTCCAGCCTTTGTGGAAATATTGCATATAACAAGAATGAAACAATAAATATAAATGCACACATTATTCAGCGCTCGGTCCTACCAGTCCAGTACCTTACTTGAGTTAATACTGTAGTTGTTGGTGATTTTAATTTGTTCTTATATTTCTTTGTGAAGTGGTTCTTGTATAAACAATGAAAACATTTGCTAACAAAATCCATCACGAAGGTGAAGATTATAAGCACCTGAGAGAAAAATTACGATGACTGAGTGAATGAAAAGTGAAAGAGAGTATCTTCGCTGGCCCACAAACTCTAGAGTTTCGAAGAGACAACCAGTTTGATGGAATGTTACATGATGATGAGAAAGGTGCGAGGGAA
The DNA here is from genome assembly GCF_023864275.1 of Schistocerca cancellata. NCBI lineage: Eukaryota > Metazoa > Arthropoda > Insecta > Orthoptera > Acrididae > Schistocerca > Schistocerca cancellata. The sequence goes on along the minus strand of NC_064628.1, from coordinate 311,111,881 downwards.
AGTTTTAAAACTATTTATTCCAGTTTCCTATGAAGGAAGTTGTATGGAACCTGTGGATGAACTGTTGTCTCGATATAAAAAGCTTTGTTCTAATAGGCCACTCCAATCACTTCCTCCATGCGTATCCCGATTTCTTCCCTGAAAATTGGGGAGCAGTTTCTGACGAACATGGCGAGCAATATCTTCATTATATGCAGTCATGGTAAAGAGGTGTTCAGGGAAGTGTTACCCCGTTATCCTAGTAGACTGCTGCTGTACCAATACAAGGGATGCTCCAAATGCCTTTCCATACGTACGCAAGAAATCAAGCGGAAACATGTATCAAAATGTCAGGTCAGAACATTGATAGTGATTAAAGCGTTTATAGTAAAGAATTTTATATATTTTGGTGGAACATAGTGTTAATGTTTCTACTTTTTTATTAATGAAGTATTTATAAGTGTTTGATTGTTTCTATGAGAAAGTGTAACAAAACATGGAAAGTTCTTCAGTGGCTTTCGGTTTAATTTAGTTATTTTGTGAGTTTACGTTCACTCAGTTTTATCAGTGCAAGTGTTTAATATTATTCCCGTCAGATATCCACAGTTATTTTCAAATTTCCTTTGCCAAATATTTATGGGATATACAGCAACATAAACAGAAATGTATTTTGATGGTACAAATGAGTAATTTGGGCTATTTGTGCAGCTGGCTGTATTTCTATTAATTAAATTTTTTCATCATATACTATCGAAATACATGTGCTTTACTTTACTTGCTTTCCTTTATGCTTGGCAAGGGCCTTACGGAGCGTACGCCTGCTCTATGAGCCTCTTACGTTTGTTTCTGTTGACTGCACTGTCCGTCCACTTGGGGCTGATGAAATATCTTCATGAAAAACACCATCTCACAAAGAAGAGAAAACTACAGCTAATGTGTTGCAGTATGTAGGTAGCTCTAACCACAGCTAAACAAATTATGTAGCTTTATCAGTGACAGACAGACTAGAAAACAAGGTGTGCATATGTCTCCAAGAGGCAGAAGGCACTTCGGCTCAAAATTTCAAGGAAACTTAAAACAACGTGTACACAAAACATGCATGTGGAGGCAGTTAAAAGAGGAAAAATAACTACCGAACACGTGAAATATTTACTGACTTCAGTCCTTGATGGACATGTAACAAGTGAAACGAGCCTATTGCTGTGTGTTTCCTGGTCAGGTCATACATCTCCATCTACATCTACATGGATACTCAGCAAATCACATTTAAGTGCCTGGCAGATGGTTCATCGAACCACCTTCACAATTCTCTATTATTCGAGTCTCATATAGCGCTCGCAAAGAATGAACTCCTATATATTTCCGTACGAGCTCTGATTTCCCTTATTTTATCGGGGTGATCATTCCGCCCTATGTAGGTCGGCGTCAACAAAATATTTTCGCATTCGGAGGAGGAAGTCGGTGATTGGAATTTCGTGAGAAAATTCCGTGGCAACGGAAAACGCCTTTCCTTAATGATGTCCATCCCAAATCCTGTATCATCTCTGTGACACTCTCTCCCATTCTTCGTGATAATACAAAACGTGCTGCCTTTCTTTGAACTTTTTCGATGTACTCCATCAGTCCTACCTGGTAAGGATCCCACACCGAGCAGCAGTATTCTAAAAGAGGACCGACAAGTGTAGTGTAGGCAGTCTCCTTAGTAGGTCTGTTACATTTTCTAAGTGTCCTGCCAATAAAACGCAGCCTTTGGTCAGCATCCCCGCAACATTTTCTGTGTGTTCTTTCCAATTTAAGTTCTTCGTAATTGTAATACTTAGGTATTTATTTGAATTTACGGCTTTTAGATTAGACTGATTTGTCGTGTAGCTGAGGTTTAACGAGTTCCTTTTAGTACTCATGTGGATGACCTCACACTTTTCGTTATTTAGGGTCAACTGCCACTTTTCGCACCATTCAGATATTTTTTCTAAATTGTTTTACAGTTTGTTTTTATCTTCTGATGACTTTATTAGTCGATAAACGACAGCGTCATCTGCAAACAACTGAAGACGACTGCTCAGATTGTCTCCCAAATCGTTTATATAGATAAGGAACAGCAGAGGGCCTATAACACTACCTTGGGGAACGCATGAAATCACTTCTGTTTTACTCGATGACTTTCCGTCAATTACTACCAACTGTGACCTCTCTGACAGCAAATCGCAAATCCAGTCACATAACTGAGACGCTATTCCATAAGCATGCAATTTTACTACGAGCCGCTTGTGTGGTACAGTGTCAAAAGCCTTCCGGAAATCCAGGAATACGGAATCGATCTGAAATACCTTGTCAACAGCACTCAACACTTCATGTGAATAAAGAGCTAGTTGTGTTTCACAGGAACGATGTTTTCGAAACCCATGTTGACTGTGTAACAATAGACCGTTTCCATCAAGGTAATTCATAATGTTCGAACACAATAAACGTTCTAAAATCCTGCTGCATATCGACCTTATCGATATGAGCCTGTAATTCAGTGAATTACTCCTACTACCTATCTTGAATATTGGTGCGACCTATGAAACTATCCAGTCTTTGGGTACATATCTTTCGTCGAGCGAACGGTTGTCAATGATTGTTAAATATGGAGCTAATGCATCAGCATTCTCCGAAAGGAACCTAATTGGTATACAGTCTGGACCAGAAGACTTGCTTTTATTAAGTGATTTGAGTTGCTTCACCGGACACGGTGGCCGAGCGGTTCTAGGCGCTTCAGTCTGGAACCGCGCGACTGCTACGGTCAAAGGTTCGAATCGTGCCTCGGTAATGGATGTGTGTAATGTCCTTAGGTTAGTTAGGTTTAAGTAGTTCTAAGTTCTAGGGGACTGATGACCTCAGCTGTTAACTCCCATAATGCTCAGAGCTATTTTTGAGTTGCTTCACTACTCTGAGGATATTTACTTCTATGTTACTTAGGTTGGCAGCTGTTATCGATTCTAATTCTGGAACATTTACTTCGTCTTCTTTTATGAAGGCATTTCGGTAGGCTGTGTTTAGTAAATTGGCTTTGGATGCACTGTCTTCGATACTATCTCCACTGTTATCGCGCAGAGAAGGCATTGATTGTTTCTTGCCGCTGACATACTTCACATACGACAAGAATCTCTTTGGATTTTCAGCCAGGTTTCGGGACAAAGTTTCGTTGTGGTACCTGTTATAAGCGTCTCGCATTGAACTCGGCGCTAATCTTGGGGATTTTGGGTCTGTTTGAATTTGGCATGTTTGTTTCGTTGTTTCTGCAACAGTGTTCTAACCCGTTTTGTGTACCAAGGAGGATCAACTCCGTCGTTTGTTAGTATTTGGTATAAACCTCTCAATTGCTGCCGATACTATTTCTTTGAGTTCAAGCCACATCTGGTCTACAATTATATTGTTAATGTGGACGGAGTAGAGATTGTCTCTCAGGAAGGCGTCAAGTGAATTTTTATCTGCTTTTTTGAATAGGTATATTTTTCGCTTATTTTTCGAGGATTTGGGGATTACAATATTCAGTCTCGCTACGACAACCATGTGTTCACTAATCCCTATATCGGTTTTAATACTCGTTATTAACTCAGGATTATTTGTTGCTAAGAGGTCAAGTGCGTTTTCACAACCGTTTACTATTCGCGTGGCCATATGAACTAACTGCTCGAAATAATTTTCAGAGAATGCGTTTAGCAAAATTTCGTATGATATTTTATACGTACATCCGGAATTAAACATGTATTTTCGCCAACATATCGAGGATAAATTAAAGTCACCACCAACTACACTCCTGGAAATGGAAAAAAGAACACATTGACACCGGTGTGTCAGACCCACCATACTTGCTCCGGACACTGCGAGAGGGCTGTACAAGCAATGATCACACGCACGGCACAGCGGACACACCAGGAACCGCGGTGTTGGCCGTCGAATGGCGCTAGCTGCGCAGCATTTGTGCACCGCCGCTGTCAGTGTCAGCCAGTTTGCCGTGGCATACGGAGCTCCATCGCAGTCTTTAACACTGGTAGCATGCCGCGACAGCGTGGACGTGAACCGTATGTGCAGTTGACGGACTTTGAGCGAGGGCGTATAGTGGGCATGCGGGACGCCGGGTCGACGTACCGCCGAATTGCTCAACACGTGGGGCGTGAGGTCTCCACAGCACATCGATGTTGTCGCCAGTGGTCGGCGGAAGGTGCACGTGCCCGTCGACCTGGGACCGGACCGCAGCGACGCACGGATGCATGCCAAGACCGTAGGATCCTACACAGTGCCGTAGGGGACCACACCGCCACTTCCCAGCAAATTAGGGACACTGTTGCTCCTGGGGTATCGGCGAGGACCATTCGCAACCGTCTCCATGAAGCTGGGCTACGGTCCCGCACACCGTTAGGCCGTCTTCCGCTCACGCCCCAACATCGTGCAGCCCGCCTCCAGTGGTGTCGCGACAGGCGTGAATGGAGGGACGAATGGAGACGTGTCGTCTTCAGCGATGAGAGTCGCTTCTGCCTTGGTGCCAATGATGGTCGTATGCGTGTTTGGCGCCGTGCAGGTGAGCGCCACAATCAGGACTGCGTACGACCGAGGCACACAGGGCCAACACCCGGCATCATGGTGTGGGGAGCGATCTCCTACACTGGCCGTACACCACTGGTGATCGTCGAGGGGACACTGAATAGTGCACGGTACATCCAAACCGTCATCGAACCCATCGTTCTACCATTCCTAGACCGGCAAGGGAACTTGCTGTTCCAACAGGACAATGCACGTCCGCTTGTATCCCGTGCCACCCAATGTGCTCTAGAAGGTGTAAGTCAACTACCCTGGCCAGCAAGATCTCCGGATCTGTCCCCCATTGGGCATGTTTGGGACTGGATGAAGTGTCGTCTCACGCGGTCTGCACGTCCAGCACGAACGCTGGTCCAACTGAGGCGCCAGGTGGAAATGGCATGGCAAGCCGTTCCACAGGACTACATCCAGCATCTCTACGATCGTCTCCATGGGAGAATAGCAGCCTGCATTGCTGCGAAAGGTGGATATACACTGTACTAGTGCCGACATTGTGCATGCTCTGTTGCCTGTGTCTATGTGCCTGTGGTTCTGTCAGTGTGATCATGTGATGTATCTGACCCCAGGAATGTGTCAATAAAGTTTCCCCTTCCTGGGACAATGAATTCACGGTGTTCTTATTTCAATTTCCAGGAGTGTATTATAGTATGAGTCGGGTACTTGTTTGAAATCAAACTCAAGTTTTCTTTGAACCTTTCAGCAACTGTATCATCTGAACTGGGAGGTAGGTAAAAGCATCCAATTATTATTTTATTCCGGTTGCCAATAATGACCTTTGCCCATACTAACTCACAGGAAGTATCTATTTCAATTTCGCGACAAGTTAAACTACTTCTAACAGCAACAAACAAGCCACCGCCATCCGTGTTTCACCTAACTTTTCGGAACTCCGTTAGGTTCTTCGCAAAAATTTCGTCTGACCTTATATCCAACTTTAGCCAGCTTTCAGTACCTATAGCTATTTGAGCATTAGTGCTTTCTATTAGCGCTTGGAGCTCTGGTACGTTTCCTACACAGCTACGACAATTTACAATTGTTATATCAGTGGTTCCAGTATCTATGTTCTTCCTGTGTTCGGCCTGCACCCTTTGTGACTGAAGCCCATCTTGTGTTTTCCCGAGACCCTCTAACCTAAAAAACCACCGAGTCCACGCCACACTGCCCCTGCTACCCGTGTAGCCGCCTGCTGCGTATAGTGGACACCTGACCTATTCAGCGGAACCCAAAACCCAACCACCCTTTGGTACAAGTCGAGGAATCTGCAGCCTACACGGTCGCAGAATCATCAAAGTCTCTGATTCGGACCCCCCACTCGGCTCTGTATCAGAGGTCCGCAATCGGTCCTGTCGACTATGGTTCAAATGGTCAGCTCTGCTTTCATCTTGAAAGCAAGACTGGCAGCTTTTACCACTTCTGTTAGCCGCTCGAAACCAGAGACAATCTCTTCTGATCCAAAGCGACACACATCATTGGTGCCGACATGAGCTACCACCTGCACCCTGTGCTCTTCATGGCATCCGGGAGGACACTTTCCACATCTGGAATGACTCCACCCGGTATGCACACGGAGTGCACATTGGATTTCTTACCCTTCTTGTCAGCCAAGTCCCTAAGGGGCCCCATAACGCGCCTAACGTTGGAGCTGCCAACTACCAATAGTCCCACCCTATGCGATTGCCCGGATCTTGCAGGCTCAGTGGTTTACTCTGAAACAGGATAGGCGACAGCATCTGGCTCAGCGACAGTGTCAGTAACAGACAGCACTTGGGACATGTTTGTCAGACAAACCAGGGATGCCTTACGTGCTGCCGCTTGGTAAGTCTTTCGCCTCGGGGCGACCTTCCACTCGACCACAGGTGAGTGACAGCAGTAACTGGGCAGGCCACCGGTGAGGACCGATCGGAGGACTCTGACGCGCTGGACGTCCGTTGGATCCCCACGACCGGCCCACAACAGTGGTGCCCATCCAATGCAACCTCAAGCTGTGTAACCGAAGCCATCACAGCCTGAAGCCTAGAACGAAGTGTCACCAACTTGGCTCGCATCCACACACAACAATCGCAGTCCCTGTCTACCAAAGTCCGTGGGAACCTAAACTATTCAGATAACGAACTATCGGAACGTGCTGCGCTACTCTAATGTAGACCCTGACGAAAATGCACGAACTGTGCCTAGTAATACGCAGATATTCAAGAACTTAATACCGAAGCACTAAGGTGAATCTAAATAATTTGCCCCTGATAAGGAACTTGTAATATATCACAAAATCGCTTTACTTTCTGACGCAAACGAAAACGCGAGAACTGTGGCTATTGGATTTTAAATTTACACGAAGAAACCCAAGAAACTAATCTATTAATGCACACAGATGATATAATAAAATTCGCTCCTGGTGAGGAACTCGTAAAAGTCACAAAAGCGCCGTAAAAGTCACAAAAGCGGTTTACTTACCTTTTGCTGCGTCTTTAGCCGTCGGCTAGTAGTGCCTACTACATACAGATCGTATGCTTCTACATCTACATCGACATCTACATGGATACTCTTCAAATCACATTTAAGTGTTTGGCAGAGAGTTCATCGAACTACCTTCACATTTCTCGATTATTCCAATCTCGTATAGCGCGCGGGAAAACGAACACCTATGTCTTTCCGTAGGAGCTCTGATTTCCCTTATTTTATCGTGGGGATCGTTTCTCCCTATGTAGGTTGATGTCAACAATATGTTTTCCAATTAGGAGGGGAAAGTTGGTGACTGGAATTTCGTGAGAAGATTCTGTCGCAACGAAAAACACCTTTCTCTTAATGATGTCCAGCCCAAATCCTGTACAATTTCGGTGCCACTCTCTTGCATATTTCACAATAATACGAAACGTGCTGCTTCCCACACCACCCAGCAGTATTCTACATGAGCACGCACAAGCATAGTGTAGGAAGTCTCCTTGGTAGATCTGTTACATTTTGTAGACAGGTATCTATTCCTACATCCATTATATTGTTGTTACTGAAAAGTCTTCTTGAGTACTTGAGGCATTCATCTGTCTTGAAAGTGAAAACGTCTGCGTCCAAAGATGCATCAGGTCTGCGTTTCTCACTTATGACCTCCTATTCTGTCTTTTCGTCATTAAAACGTGCTCCTGTTTTCTCAGAGATTTTGTAACAGTTTCGCATCATTTTCATTACTTCTGTTAAGGAGGTACTTATTAATGCTACATCATCTGTTTAAGCAAGTCTAGTAATCTTCACCTGCATTTGGAAACCATGTGGATTAGGTTCAAAAAATTCTCCATCAGTATTGTCATAAAGTGATTACGTAGGCTTTCCCGGCGTCATAAGTCTTGAAAGTCTCTTCGGGTTTGCTGCCGGATCCTAAAATCAACTTGACTCGATATTTCGGCGATACAACTGTTCGCCATCTTCAGGAAATGCAGCATTTCCTGAAGATGGCGAACAGCTGGATCGCCGAAATATCGAGTCAAGTTGATTTTAGGATCCGGCAGCAAACCCGAAGAGACTTTCAAGAATATTGTCATAAACTTAATTCTACACACATTTTAAATAACCTGATTTACTTTGAGGGTATTCATAATTCCCTCATTATGTTCAGGAGTGTCTGCCAATGTATGCTATCATAGGCCTTTTGGAAGTCCAGAAATAATACTTGGACGTATACGTTGAATTCCCAAACGTTATCAGTTATATGACTTAGAGTGAATAAATGATCTAATGTGGATATATTGACTTACATCTATATCAAGATATAGATAATTACTCCGCGATTCACACTTTAACGCTTGGCAGAGGCGGAAACCGCGTTATTAGTCAGCAATTCATTCATTAGTTGTTTGGATTAGCATGTTTAATGGGCAAACTGATAGGATTATAGACGCAATCCCTTCCTCTGTTGTCATCAAACATAAGGGATCACTCCTCTTAAATAAGGGTCATACAATTGCGGATTTACAGTCTGCAGGTAGGGTTTCTGTCTTTCAAATTGTTACTGTTAAGGACTGTAGTTCTAATCCTTGTTGCGGTCATTCAATTCTTAATAATTTGGGTTATATTTGGCCTTAATTTCTATATTGCTTGCTGCATTTCTTGAAGACTTTTACGTCAACAATGTCAGGTTCTTCAAATTCAAAGTAGAGTTTAAGTCATTGCAATTGAGTGGTAAAAAATTAAATAAATGTAAATAGTAGTAAATACACGTATAAATCCTAAACGTAAGCAATTTACAAATTCCAAGAAAGTTTGTTGCACCGTATAATGATCCAGATGCATGGTGATACCAAACCTAAAGCTGCAGAGTATAAACAGAGCATTAACATTTTACAGCCTTACTGGAAGAGGCCAAAGAATGCCATCTACATTCTTCGAATCCTCATATTAACTTTGTTCAGAGTTGCAAGTTGGAGCCTGTATCCTGATACAGCGCAAATGCTTAGCGCTTGTTCCGGAGAAACAAATTTCCGCTCGAAAGAGGAAGTAATGCGTTCTCAAAGCAACATCGTCTTCCCTGTAGCCAGAGTGCCCGTATCGACGCTGCTAAAAGCTACGAAACAGACTCAGAGATTAAGACTGAATTATTCACACTCGAAAGCAGAGATCCGTACAGCCTTCAGACCATGATAAACCCTCTTTCTATTAACATTTCATTCCTTCCTCCAATTCTCCCTTCTCAAGTATTGCAAAGAATATTCCGAAAGTTAGGAAAACAGCCAATTCTTTGCAAATATTTTATATTTCTTCCTGTGTTCCTTGGCATTATTATTCTAAATATACCTTACTTTCTGGAATACGGTTTCTCCTTTTTTGTATTGTATTTTCTACATTAATCGCACACATACTATTTTATCATTCTAGTCCCAGTGACCGAAAAGTACGATGCAAAAGACTGCGAAGACTACAGAACCACTAGTTTTATCATTCACTTTGCGAAGGGTCTAACGAGAGTCATAGTAAGAACTGAAAAGAGAACTGAGAATATTACTTGGGAAAATAAGTTAGGGTTTACAAAGGTTAAAGAAAAAAGAGATGGTATAAGTTGTCTCAAGATGATTGGAATAGTAATTACAGAAATGAGCACAAAAGTGTATATTTGTATTATCTACTGGGAGAAGTGTTTCGATAAAGTCAAGTGGATTATACAGCTGAGAATTTTAAGGGGAGTCGTGTCACCCTATCTTGACCGAGTTAAATTGGCTATAAAAATGCCTCCATATACTCAGGAACTGCTTTTTTGAGTGTACAAATATGACATCTTTACAACATGTTTTCTCATGTTTTAACAATGTACTGCCCCAAAATCACTTTAAAATACCAGTTAGGAAAAAATAAAAGTTTTTGATCTAAATTTTGACAATTTTAATTTCATGAACTTTAATTATCAGAGTGCTACCAAAGTAGACCTGCAACATCACGGTACTACCAACGGTATGTGGTAAATAATTCATCGATGTGGAAGTTTCTGAAAAATATGGACATTTATACTGAAAAATGTCATTTTGAGAAAACTGCGTTTAAAGAAAATATTTAATACACAGCCAACTAATACATACAAACTGTTACAATCTTCCTAGCTGGTAGTCCTCATCCCTTTCTTCATCTTCTTCACCTTATGCTGCCTTCCTTTCCTTTGACCTGGCTTCTTTTGACATAGTATTTACTGAAATATCTGTCTTCATCATGTGCAGTTGGTCCAAGTCCATCACATTTTTGGTGATTCTTTAACTTTCATGAATTCCAGGATGGCCTAAAATTTGTTGTCTCCCGGAAGAGCCATCATTAAAAGTAAGAACAGCTTCAAAAACATCAGGTAAGAAGACAGACCTACCAGTAAAAAATTTTTTTTGGTAACCTTGACTATACAACATTGTTAAAAGATTTGTACGCATTTTGCGTTTTGCCTTCAAGATATTTCTTCAACATCCGTTCATGGAGAAGAACCTTAAACACAGGTTTCAGGGCAAGCACAACTGCATTTGGTATAATGATTTTAAGTGAGTAACTATCTAATTTACCTTCCTCTTTGCTGCCTTTCAGTATTGGAACTGATAAATGGAACACAGGTTGTGGGTTGAATCAGAGTTTGTAGACAGCGTTTGGAAATTAATTCCCCAAATAGCTCTCTTCACACCATCTAAATTATCGCTGTTACTTCTAACAGCCATACCATAATACTATGTAATTTGATCAATTTGTTTATGTGAGTCCACGCCTTATATTTAGATCCTCTGATAACTTTGTACTTGCCAATTCCTGTTTTGGTCTATACAGTCTCGTGCTCATCCTATTCTGCACATGATTAATGCACTCTAGTTTTGTAGTTCACAAGTCTCCACCAATGACGCAAAACAAACTTCTCAAAAATGTCAGAGCAGTTTTCAAATATTTATTTATAGTAGTAAATATTTGAATATATCAATAAAACAAACACCAAATTAAGCATAAATATCAATATTTTCATCATCTGCACAAAAGTAAAAATATCAAATTTTGTCATTTTGGGCGGCACAACTCCCCTTAAAAGAAGTGGGTATACACTGAAAAGTAGGAAATTTAATAAAGGTGATGTATACAAAGCCAAAATATACTGACAAAGTGGGAAATGAGGAGACTGAAGAGATGAGCAAGGAATTAAACGCAAGGGTGCTCACTGTCACTAAACACCTGATAGGTAAGGTCGTCGAGGATGCTAGATGTATTATTACTCGAGGTGAAAGGATAAACTCTATAAAATATGCAGATGATCAAGCAGTACAGGCGGAATGAGAATAGGAGCTACAGAACGCGTTCAAGAAGATAGAAGGAGTATATAATGAAGAAAAACATATGAAAGATAAAAGTAATACGAATAAGCAAGAGGGAAGCACCAGATAACACATTCTTAGACGGAATAAAGATAAAACAAGTAAAAATCCTTTCTGTTCCTGTGAAGTTTAATTATATGGAGACTGTACAGACGAAATAAAGAGGAGCATATCAATGTGAAAGAGACCATATGAAAGAGTGAAGTAATAATTACCATTTTGAAAAATTCCGATTAAGCTGAGGAAAATATTTGCTGAATATTACGTCTGGAGTGTCGTTTTATACAGCAGCAGTGAATATTGAACGTTAACAAGAAAGAAGAAAGACCGTTAGGAAGTTTTAAAGTGTGGCCATGGAGAAGAATTCCTAAGATGAAGTGGACTGACGGACTTAAAAATGAAGAAATATGAAGAAAATGGCGGAAGAAAGAATATTACAGATTATTAGAAGTAATTAGAGAGGGGCGAAAAATCTTGGCTGGGACATATACTGTGAAGAAATTGTCTGCAACAAATAATAATAAAGGGAAAAGTGAAAGGACTGCGAAGAAGATATATAAAGAGAATTGGAGTGGCTGATGATATTAGAAAAGAACTAACGTACAGAGAGATGAAGTAAGATGCTGAGAACAGGACATGAAGGAAAGCCCTTACTTGAAACATATCATAAGACACCAAAGATGAAGACTATTGTACGATGTGAGGCCATAGTATGCTATGTGAGAAAAGCAATTATTATTCCAAAAGTGTGTGGTGTGTGACAAAAGGGGAAGATCAGGACGCCAGCGTCTGCGGCATAATTTTGTTACCCTGGATCCGAAACGAGACACTATGTACTGGTACCATTATTGTCGATGGTTAAGGTGCTTAACGTCGAGGAGACGAATGTGGATGAAATACGAGGAACGTTCAATGAGTATGGCAACACATTTTTTCGGGCACTTTCGGTTGAAAAAATGCGAAATTTGTTGTGTGACATGGTGGAATATTCCCGTTTCAGTCCCCATAGTTTCATGAATTTCCGATAGGTGGCGGCGCTATGCGTGGCTTCCAAAATGGCGTCAGTAAAGGCGGTGCGTTCCAAGCATAGTGCTGTCATTGAGTTTCCTTAAGCGGAAAACCAAAGCATCTCAGATATTCATAGGCGCTTTCAGAATGTCTATGGAAACCTGGCAGTCGAAATCTCAGTGACTCGTTGGCAAGGCGTCTGTCATCGCAACAAGGAGCAGCAAAACCTCCCCGATATCCCGAGTGCCGGCCGACCACACACAGCGTTGACATCACCAATGATGGAATTTGCGGATTCAAATACATCGTATTATCTCAAACTCGTTCAAAAAATGGTTCAAATGGCTTTGTACACTATGGGACTTAATATCAGAGGTCATCAGTCCCCTAGAACTTAAAACTACTTAAACCTAACTAACCTAAGGGCATAACACACATCCATGCCCGAGGCAGGATTCGAACGTGCGACCGTAGCGGTCACGCGGTTGGAGACTGAAGCGCTTAGAACCGCTCGGCCACACCGGCCTGCGTTATCTCCTACTCTTGTGGCTACAAGACCTTGTTTTTCAATATAATTTCAGTTCAACGCCTTTCGTCACCTTACTGGGAGGGCTTATATGCCCGCATGGTACCATTCCACTGGTCGACGTCGAAGCCAACGACTTGCTTCATCAATAACCTACCCATTAAGGGGGGTAGGACGTCAAACGGGCAGGAGAGGCACCACAGGACATTTTTGTTTCCACTGTTTTTACTTTTACAAATAAATTCATAAAACTTTGTCTGCATGACCAGGAAGGATTCAGAATTCACACGAATAGCAGTGGAAGTTCGAAAACGTAACGAAATAATTTTCTTTACGTCTGAAATTCCATCATTTTTTTCACTTACTAATGGCAGCATTTGTTGCTATAGGTACACTTTTCCTCATAAGTAAGAGAGATTCTCCGATGAATTTTCAACAGCATACAAACCATACTTAAAGGCGTATGAAACTCTAGAATTTTCCACATCTATTAAAAACTGTGGTAAAAATTGATGTAATTAAGTATAAAATTTGTGTTTTTTCTAAACATGAAGTTTAAAATATAACAGCTCGTTCGTTTTTTCATATATTTAATAAATTCTAGAATTTCATGCACCTGTAAGCATTGTATGTATGCTGTGCAAAATTCATCAAAGAATCTCTCTAACTTACGAAGAAAAGTGTACCTATAGCAATAAAGGCAGCCACAAGTGAGTGAAAAAATGATGAAATTTCACATGTAAAAAAAAAAATATTTTGCTATGTTTTCGAACTTCCACTGAAATGAGTGTGAATCCTGAATCCATCCTGGTGGTGATTCTGACAAAGTTTTATGACTTTATTTGTAAAAGTATAGGCACTGGAAATTAAAATATTCTGTGATGCCTCTCCTGCTCCAAGTCGACCCGTTTGGCGTCATACCCCCCTTAAGTAGGTATTGCTTCCAGCGGAGGGCATCCTTCAATGGGCCAAACACAAGGGAGTCGGATGGTGCGAGATCCGGACTGTAGGGTTGATGAGGAAGATCAGTCCGATGAAGTTTTGTGATCTCCTCTCGGATGTGCAGACTTGTGTGAGCCGAGCGTTGTAATAAAGAAGGAGACTTTCGTTTGCATGTCTATGGAAACGAAGACGCTGTATTTATTTCTTCAATATCCTGAGGGTACCACAATACACTTCCGAGGTGATCACTGCATCATGAGGGAGGTCATCAAAGGGAATAAGCCCATTGTAGTCCCAGAAGACTGTAGCCATGAGACCATAGCCGCGACTTTATCGGCTGACGGTACGGCTTTAAACTTGTCTTCACAGGTGAGACGGTTTGGAATCACTCCACGGATTGTCGCTTGAAACCATGTTTTCATCACTTGTGTCGGTGTTCGAAGAAAAATTGTCAGGAGTTTCCTCGTAACGCGCAAATAGTCCGCACGGACGACCATTCGTTGTTCTTAATGGTCTTTTAGGCTGCGAGAAACCCAGTGGGTGTACATCTATGAGTACCTCAAATGGTAGAGGAGTGTTCCAGCACTACCAACAGAGACGACCAGTTGTGCAGCGAGGTGTCTCATTGTGAGACGTCGATCACCTCGAATGATCGTATCCGCACGTTCCAACACTGGTGGAGGCACAGCTGTGTTGAAGCCAACCTGCTTGTTTTAAACAAGTGTGTTGCATTACTCATTGAATGCCCCTCGTATTTAATTGCGCTTAGAGGTAAAATCTGTAGTTAAACTCTGATCTGTTTTGTTTCTTTTAACTTACATTCTCACATTCATACTGAAGTCCTGAAGGTATAAAAGCCACTCTAAAAACATTCCATAAGATTTCGCTGTTGAAATAAACGATATTTCAAAAATATTCATTTGATTTCTCAAACGTATCTGTACTGTACCAATGTAGATAGAAACTTTGGTTAAATTTTTAACATACACAAATTAACCATCCGATTTTACAATCGAATAAAAATTCTTCCTATCCGTCTGTGTGACACGAGTCAGAAAACCAGTGTTTATCAGCCTGAAGATGCCTAAATAGAAACGCCTCGTTGATAAATAAAAAAACTTAAATAGCAACCAAGACTGTTTTCAACTAATACTACATCAGCCTGTTGATGCCTAAATAAGGTGAAACGCTTAGTTGATAAATAAAAAAACTAAAATTGCAAACCTGGACTTTTCAATTAATACAGTCCAATAACTTTTACACGCATACACATATAGTTCTTAGGTACTTTTTACAACTGTGTTTAGAATCAAATTTTTTATTCGCCTTTCACAAACGTTAGCGTTTCCTCCACTTGACGCACAAGAGACCGACAAACCTAATCAAACGGTAATGAGACTCGATTCATACCTTCGCGAGCATGTGTGGAGTTAATGGCATGCGCTGTTGTGCTGCACTGCATTGCAGTTCACGTAAGTTGTTGGGAAGGGAGGCACCTAAGTGGTGCCTTGCGCAAATCCACGCAGAAAAGGAACAGTACACCGTGACACTGGGTTACTCTGGGCGACACTTTAAACAAAGTGCTGCAATGTAAGACCGTACACCACAGCGGCTGACCTGTCGTCCAGAAGTAACGATGTGCAATCACGAGGAAAATCACGCCTCACACTTGTAATTAAATTGTGTCTTTTGAAACAGAACGCAAAACGCAGTTAGCTTCTGTTTCATCCGCCATCTCCTCTCTCCGCACATACGGCAATGAACGAGCGTGCGAGTGAGCGAGCCAAACCCCTACCGACCACATGAACCGGCTACTCAAAACTGCACTAAAGTTTCGTTATGCAACTTGAAATTTACACCATGTTTCTTATCTTCATTCAAGTAGACGATGTAATCTTGTGCTGTCAGATGAATCTCTTTGAAACACCCCAAACAGCAAAACTACAGTTCGGTCGTTAAAATACTGCAAATGTACTTGGCAGGACTTATTACCGTTAAGAATGAGTCATCTACCCTGAACGAACGGTAAAATATAACAACCTCGGTACAAGAGATACACTGTCCAATCACATACACTCAGGTGACAAGCCATGTGACAGCCATATGCTCATATACAGATGGCGGTAGTATCTCTTACACAAGATATAAAAGAGTCGTGCATTAGCGGATCTGTCATTTGTACTCAGGTGATTCGTGTGAGAAGGCTTCTGGCACGGTTATGGCCGCACAACGGAAATCAACGCACTTAGAACGCGGAATGGTAGTTGGACGTAGACACATGGGACATCCATTTCGGAAATCTTGAGTGACTTCAATATTCTGCAACCCACACTGCCAAGAGTTTGCCGATAATACCACATTTCAGGCATTAACTCTCACCACGGGCTACTCAGTGACCGACGCTCTTCACTTAACGACCGAGAGCAGCAGTATTTACGTATAGTTGTGAGTGGTAACAGACAAACAACACACCCTGAAATAACCGTAGAAATCAGTATGGGACGTACGACGAACGTATCCATTAGGAAAGTTTGGGAAATTTGCTGTTAATAGGCAACGACACCAGACTACAGAAACGAGTGCCTTTGCTAACAGCACGACATCTCTTGCCGGCCTCTCCTGGTCATGTGATAATATCGGCTGGACCCTGGACAACTGGAAAATCGTGACCTGGTCACATCAGTTCCGATTTCAGTTCGTAATACCTAATAGTAGGGTCCTAATGTAACGTAGACCTCACGAAGCCATGGAACCAAGTTGTTAACAAAGCACTGTGCAAGCTGGTGATGGCTCCATAATGGTGAAATATGTGTTCACATGGAATGGACTGAGTCCTCTGCTCCGACTGAGCCGATAATTGGCTAGAAATTGTGGTTTTCAGCTACTTGGACGGCTATTTGGGGACCAAGTGCACCCATTCAACGACTTCAGGTTGCCAAACAACAATGGAATTTTTATGGCCGACAATGCGCCATGTCACCAGGCCACAGTTATTCGAGTTTAGTTTTAACAACATTTTGGACATTTACGCGGAATATTTTGGCCACCCAGATTGCCCGTCGTGAATCCCATCAAACCTTTACGTGACATAATCGGGAGGTGAATTGGTGCACAAAATTCCGTACCAGCAACACTTCTTTGCTATTAAGCACGGCTATAGAGTCAGCATGCTTCAATATTTCCGCAGGTGACTTCCAACGATTAGTTGAGTTGTCGCCATACTGTAAATATGAGCATCTGTCAAAAGCATAAAAAATGGCTCTGAGCACTATGGGACTTAACTTCTGGGGTCATCAGTCCCCTAGAACTTAGAACTACTTAAACCTAACTAACTTTAAGACATCACACACATCCATGCCCGAGGCAGGATTCGAACCTGCGACCGTAGTGATCGCGCGGTTCCATACTGTAGCGCCTAGAACCGCTCAGCCACCCCGGCCGGCAAAAGCATAAAAAAGCATAAAAAACACTTTTTGCAGTGCGGACCCCAGTGATACTTGCAGGAAACGAGTCAGTGAGGTTCGCGAAGGTACCAACGGAGACGCGGAGCCTTACCGTCTCAAGTGCCGTGGCCGGCTCCACTGGAGTTCCCGGCTCAGAAACCCTGGCGCAAACAGACCGACCTAGTGGGTTTTAATCGGTGGTGTTTGTGTGGCAAGGGAGTTAAGTAAACTCGTCCTGGTTCTCTTTGAAACGCGCACGTACACTCCGTGCTATGTGATACGTTGCATTGTCCTGACGGTAGATGCCATCGTGCCAACTGCATGTAGGGGTGGACATGGTCCAAAGAATAGATGCACACGTATGGTGACCCACTGTCCCTTCCAGAATGATGAGGTCTTCCAGCGAATGCCACGAAAACATTCCACTCTTTGGACGTCGAGTTCCAGTACTGATGCGTAAATGCCAACCTTCGTCACCAATGAAGGTTGGCTGAACAACCAGTCATATGCTGCGGATATCATAAGCACTGTCATTCGCTTAACGCTCGTCGAGGAGAACTGTTGGTAGCCTCTTGGTTCTTCCGAGCGGTCAGCTGCTCTACAGTTGCACGTTTATTTGCCCGTACACATCTCTGTAGCCGTAGTTCACCTCGCGTTGCATCACAGCTGCCTCGCGCGACGCACCGTATAGTTTAATCACGGCGGCACGCTAAAAGTACATGAACTTAGCTGTTTCGGAAATGCTTCCACCTTGGTCCAAAAACAAATCACCACGCCATTTTGAGCGACACAAAAATCGCTCAGTTTCCGTGTTACAACTACCATACCGTTTTTCGCGTTCCCCGACATGCTATACGTAGCTTCCACTGTTAGTGTCATCTGTATGTGGTTACTGCACGTTGACTTCGAACATATGCGATTGTCGCATTAATGTGACTTGACCATGTGTAACACAATATGCTGCATCGAGTATTTGACATTCGTATTACCGCCGATTAAAGCAGGCGGAATATTAATTGGCAAATCGATTGTTGTCCTCATGTAACAATATAAAATGAATTATATCAAAACGCGGTGCTTCAATATCTGTACAGCTATACCATCACTGAATGTTATTCTCTCCCATTAGAGGTGAAAGCCACAATCCATGAGCGCATGCAGACCTGTATCTCGCTGCAACACTGCGCCAAAATACATCAAGGACTCTCTCATCGCCACCTCGATGACACGTTACAGTTTCACAGTTCATCAATCAGGAATGGTATGAGACAAACGAATATTTCCTCAAGTCGTTCATAGTTGATAAACGCTATGTCCTTTTAGCCACCGTCCAGCAAGGTTGCGAAAATAATTTCAACCGCGGTACTGGTATTTCCCGAAGACCAGGACAAGTATTTAACACCCTTTCTTTGAGAAGCTTGAAGTGGAACTCGACAGACCAACAAACATTCTGATTCAGTGTCGCACTGTCGTCTGTGACAACAATTAACTTCCCACTCCTATTGCACCATTGCTGTAACAGTCCTTCTGTACAGATGTCATTAAAATTAAACAGCTTTAAACAAAACGAGACTTCTTAGAAACTACAGTCATATGTGACAGGAATTCTCTATGCGGTTACTACTGATTTCAAAACCCTTCATAAGATGAGCAATGTAACATTGTATTGCCACTTGATTAAACTAGAGTTAAACTAGAGTTCAGCCATGAACTTCATATTTGGGGTAATCGAGTGAGATGAGATGAGGTCGCGATTCGGGGCTGATATATCTCTTCCTGTAGTTTCTCTAGTAAAACGTAATAACTAGTTGCTGGACGCAGCCACTTTACTACTAGATTTGTCCGTAAATTAATAATCACCACATTCTTACGTCATTGCCCGTCTGAAAATAGAACTGCAATTCATAAATTTTTTTGTATTCAACAGCTAATTAATGATAGCTTCCAGGCTATAAGAGTAAAGAGCTTGCGGTGGAAGACATATGTTTCACAGTATCGACGACGACGAAAAAGTATTCATACTTCAGGGCCTTTGATATCCCATGTTTACTAAATTTGAAGTTATTGACTATCAGTTCTATTAAACCTAAATTCTTCCTAGATTTATAGACGAGCTTCCATACTTTAGTGTTATCGTCTTTACAATAGCATCATTGCCTCTCCCATTGGTGACTCTATAAGAAAAGCGGGTCAGTTTGTAATTGCCTGACAGTGTTGTTAGTACAACATTAAAACATTGTTTGCCGTTATTACCGATAACGTTTGCATAGTTTTCTCAACATATATTGGGGAAACGGAAGTCACCACCTAGTATGATTTATGTTGATGGAATTCGCGTGTAACTGACTTTTGACTCTTTTCGAGTGACAGTATGGCCAGCGGCTCTGAATCTGGTATCGGCAGGAAAGTCCGACTATTAATGCAAGTCAATCAACCCTGTTTGCTCTCGTCCCATTGAGTTGACAATCAGATTTATTTTGTACGTCGCTAGACTTCATGTTGTGAAAGGTGGCTACACTGAGCCACAGCGCCAGATATCGCGCCAGAGAGTATTGTTCCGCCGCCTCCACTGGCAGTGATTATTGAGACGTAGCGGCAGGCAGTGCTGGCCGAGAAGTTGTGGTGGACACTGCATGTCGTGAAGTCAGAGTGAGATGTGGTAGTGGAGAGTGTGGTTCCATGTTTATGCAGTTATTTGATGGGAGAGATAGCGGATGTTGTTCCAATGGAGATATTGTAATGATCTGAGTGCTTTTCGTCAATATAAATTAAGGTAACTAACTACTGTTCTTTATTTTCTTATTATTTGTGTGTTCTGAATAATGCTTCATTACAGGTTCAGTCAACAAAGCATCTGGCGTGTGTTCTTGTATTAGAGTGTAATTCTGGGTTTCTTGCACAATTATAGTATTTCTAATTTTCTTTTATCACGTCAGTATAAATGGTATTTAAAATTTATTGTCTTGTTGAAGAAGAACCGTGCCAGATGTGCGTTGAGCCACACTACCACACACAGAACAGCTACACTTGTGCTTTGTTGGATTCGTAGATTTTATAGTTGCTGGGGACTTAATTAGTTAATTGTGTTAACAGAAATTTTCTTACATTCTTTGTTGTCATTCTATGCAGTCAGATAGCGTAACAATTAGTTGTCAGGGCCAGCCGTTTACGAGACTTGCGTAATCGGACATACAGCTACTAAAAATATTTGCATTCATATTTAATTTTAATTTAGCCCCCATGCACGTGGCGACCGCTGCTTCGGATCGTCCCTTGGAATTCTTCTGATTGTAAAAATAGTAGACAGTAGTATTGTTCTAGTAATTTGTAGTTTAGTAATTGTAGTCTATTTTGCATGTGTAGATTTGGTAATTGGCATTCTTCTAATGGTATTTTTCAAAATTTAATTTTTATTGCCTTGTATACGCGTTTGACGATTTGGTGCAATTATTTCAATTGTTCGATTAATCGTGTTTGAGGGAAATATTTCGTGTGAATGGTATTGTTGAAGATAAAGTGTCATTGTGTGTAATTTTCATATAGTGACGAGTTTTGTATATTTTGTAAATGATTACGCGATCAATGAAAAAGGCAAAAATGATTAATAGTGAGAATAACGAAATTGTTGACATGGCGAACTCGCCAACACAGGACAACAGTATGATGGATAATGAAGTGGAAAACAATGTAATAATTCGGGAAAATAGTCCGGAACCATTTCAAAATTTTTCTCAATCAGAAAAAACACAGAATACGAGATTAACGATAGAGGATTCTGAAATAGTATCGAACAGAGATAGCCTTACAGCTATGCAGAAGGAAGTTAGTTTTGTGGGAAATGTTAGGGGCGAAAAGAATTTCGAACAACTTAACACGGAACAGTTGATGAGTGCAATACTAAATTTGGGATCTCGGTTAGAATCACAAATGGGAACAATGGGATCACAGATACGATCTGAATTTAAAACAGAGATAGGTACAATTAAAACAGAGATGGGAACACAAATAGGAACAATTAAAACAGAGATGGAAACAATGGAAACACGGTTAGACTCACGAATAGGGACATGTTTCAAAAATATGAAAGATGAATTAAAGAAAGAAATTAGAGAAGAAGTACAACCGATTTTGAATGCTCACAATAATAGATTAATTGCAGTAGAGATTAGACAAAAGGAACAGGATAGAGAACAGGAAGAAAGAGATCGCGCGATAGTACAAAAATTTTCAGAATTAAATTTACAACGTGCACAAGATAAGGAAGAAATATTTGAGAGAATCGAGGTATCCGTACCGAATGACAGATTAAATAACCTAACACAACAGTATGAACAGTTAGCTACTAAATGTGTTAATACTGAAACGCGAGTCGCGACACTTACAGAAGACGTAAATAAACAGAAAGAAAAAATAGGTGACTTAGCGGAAAAAGTTGAGGAGATTGCAGATAAATTGACAAGTCTTAGTTTAAATGGGGACAGAGATTCAGATGACACAGCTCCATTGCCATTTTCAGAAACCGAAGAGTACCAGAGCATAAATAAACATGTTGAAAATCAGGGAAAATTTAATGAACGCGTGAAAAGGGAATTTGAGGCATTAAAAAAGCAAGTCAAACAAATTGAAGGCGAAATCGTAGGAAAAGACAGCAAAAGAAATTTAGAATCACAGATACCAGAGGGGTTTGAAGAAAATAATTTGTTTCATTTACGGGATGCAACAAGAGAGCGCCAGGCGCGCGAACTTGACAATAATCGACATTGGGACTGGGACAGACGCGGTTGGTCTTTGTCGCCACGAGGCGAAAACTTTGACTATAAACACTTTTTGACTGTTCGGAAATTTAAGATCTTCCGCAATTCTAAGAATGACATACATCCATGTGCATGGTTAGATCAATTTATGTACGCACTCCCACCAAATTGGCCATTAAGTCACAAACTGGAATTTATGTGTGGATATTTAGAAAACGAACCGGCGACGCGGATGCGCGCACTCATTAGAGATTGTAATTATCTGAATAATTTTTATCATGCATTTCTATCGGCATATTGGTCCGAAAACACGCAAGACAGAGTCAAACACAGTCTTATTATACAGCGTAATTTCAAACAGTCTGAATTCCGCACGCCAGCGGAATATTTTGAAGACATGATTCGAAAGAATCAGTTCCTTTCCAACCCTTATAGCCCGACTGAATTAATTCGCATTTGTTTAACTAAGCTGCCACAATCCATAAGACAAATTGCTTTAGCCGGAAGATGTAAAGACGACATTGAGACCTTTAAGACTTTGTTGCAAGAACTTGAGTATGACAACGATGACGGCACTTCTTGTAACTTTTTCAGTAACAGTAATTACAATAGATTTTCAGAGAAAAGGGATAGTGATCGGAACGGGCGTTATATGGGGAACTTTGAGAATGACAGACGTAACAGACAGGACAATAGATACCAGCCTTATGACAATAACAGACGTTCTAACAGAAATTACACAGACAATTATAATAACGGTAATTCCTACCGGAATGATCAATCATACGGAAACAGTAATCGGTATCATCAAGACAGAAATTATTCATACAGTAATAGAAATTCTTACTACAGAAATAACCAGGGTAGTAGATACAACAATAATTTCAGAAGTGACAGTCGAAATTACACAAGAAGTAGTTATGCAGACAGACAGGAAAACAGAAATTTTAATAACAGACACAACCAAGAATTTGTATCTAACAGACAGGAGGGACCTAACTGGCATCCTCCACGTGACAGAACTTCAGGGAGACAAGTGCAAATCGTAGAAATGGATCCGCGGAATGACGCGAATACTCAAAGACGTGACGCAAACAATCGACAATGACTTGCAGCTTCGGCTTCTGGCAGCAATATAGACGGTTCAGAAAGTAATGACACTACAACTTTACACTACGTACGCCTGGAAGACATGAGAGACATTTTGTTAGACGAAAAGGAAAATAATGTAGACGCATTTTTACATCCTGTTATTGAAGTATGTGTGGGTAAGAATAAGTTCACTGCAGTTTTAGATTCTGGGAGCCCATTGAACGTCATTAGTGAATCAGTTTTTCGTATATGTGAAAGGACTATTGCCTGTCCTGTGTTACCTATTTCTAAAACTACAATTCGAGGAGCGATTTCTGGAAAAGGTGTAGAAGTTAAACAACAGACCAACCTAAATTTCAATTGTCAAGGATACGAATTTTCTGCTAATTTTATTATTGTTCCATTACTCAGTACACAAATTATATTAGGTATGGAGTTTCTTAACGCACATAAGGCAATTTTGAACTTTAAAGAAGGAAGTGTGAACTTGACTGTTGCCGGAATGCCGAAATGTTTGAAATTTTTCGAGTGTTTAACAAGATCTGAGTCAGATACAAAATGTTTAAGGTTTCTTACTTCTGATGTTTTCGTTGAGCATTGTGACGACAATGTGTTTATTCATGACAATGACAGTGGATACAGCGACGCGATGGATGATGTAATTAATGGCGAAGGGTTGATTAATGGAAGGGTTGAGGAGGCTGAGGTGCCAGATGACGTTGCAGGAGAGGGGCTGCACCAAGTTTTGACTTCGCATGCTACAGTGTTTGCTCGTCACACGGGAACTATACAAGGCTTACAATATTTATTTAAAGTAAAGGAACACACACCGTTTCGGGGGAAAACGTACGCTATTCCTTTGGCTTGCAGAGACGGGGTTAAGAGTGAACTTCGGTACATGTTGGATCGGGGCATTGTTGAGCCTGCAGTCGGTCCTTATACTAGCCCATTGCACGTTGTTCTTGGGAAGGATGGGTCAATTCGTTTGGTTCTGGATTCCAGACAGATGAATGGTGTCATCATTCCTGAAACTGACCGTCCACAAGATTTGGATGGGCTTCTTCAACATTTTCATGGAGTTGAGGTTTTATCCACGATTGATATGCGCGCGGGTTTTTGGCAAATAGAACTCCACCCTGATTGTAGAAAATTTACTGCCTTTTTGGCCTTTGGTAGCTGTTGCCGGTTTCGGAAATTACCGTTTGGACTTGCTGTATCTTCAGCAGCATTCATTCGCGGCTTAAATGAAATTTTGCCTGTTTATCTTCGTGACAATATTGCTTCATATGTTGACGACATTCTTATTGCTAAACATTCTTGGAGTGAGCACAACAAAATTTTGGATTCATTATTACGTATTTTTGCAAGAGTTGGCATTACGGTGAACTTAGAAAAATCTGAATTTGGTCGTTCTCAGGTGAAATTTCTCGGTCACATTATTTCTACAGAAGGTATTCTTCCTGATCCAGAAAAATTAGACGCTATTCGTAATTGTGCTGTTCCTACCACAAAACGTGATGTTCGTAATTTCCTTGGTGTCTGTAATTTTCTTAGACGCTTTGTTAGATTGGACAATTTGGCCACACCTCGTTTATGTGAACTATCCGGAAAGAGGTCTAATTGCTGTTGGGATGAGGAAGCTCAGTCAGAGTTTGAACAACTTCGTGATGCCTTGGTTGCTGCCCCGCTTCTTTCACACCTGGATTTATCTAAAGATTTTTGTTTGGCGACGGACTCATCATACAAAGGCCTAGGTGCACATTTATTTCAAGAGATAGAAGAAAACGGCGTTGTAGTACAAAGGACTATTGCATTTGGAAGTCGTGTTCTTTCTAAATCAGAAAAGAATTATTCGATTACGGAACTTGAAGCTTTGGCTGTTGTTTGGGCTTTTACAAAATTTCGGACATTCTTGTTTGGCAGACATACTAAGGTTTACACCGATCATCGAGCTCTGGAATTTCTTATGTCAACAAAATTAACTCACGGCAGATTGTCACGATGGGCGTTGTACCTACAGGAATTTGATTTTGGTATTGTTTACATACAGGGTTCTTCAAATATTGTTGCTGATGCTTTATCACGTGCACCTATGGGCTTGAAACAAAGTGCTGAAGAGGACTGCAAGGAAAACAATTATTGTTTGATGTATATTCAAGGTGTTGCGTTTGAGAACTTTATTTCGTCTTCGCTCCAGGACATTGCTAAGGAGCAAAATAAAGATCCAATCTGGAAGGACATTAAGGAGAAGTGGAGGAGAAAGGAAAGCGTAGCGATTAGACAGCATTATTTAGTTCGCAATGACATTCTTTTTAAACGAAAATCGGTCGACAACTCTGTTTGGTTAGTTTGTATTCCTGATGAGTGGGTTAATAAGCTGATTTGGTATACGCATTTCAGTTATGCACACTTTGGTCCCAGAAAATGCTTTCATAAATTACGAGAAAATTGCTACTTCAATAATATGGAAAAATGTATTCGATTTGTTCTTGCCAAATGCAAATTATGTCAAAGGGCTAAGCCGCCGACAGTTTCTCACAGAGCACCGTTGTTTCCTATCATTCCAGCGAAATTAAAGGACATGGCTGCAGTTGATTTGTTCGGTCCAGTGGTTCGATCTACTAATGGTTTTGCGTACATTTTCGTAGCAGTGGAGTTGACATCAAAATATGTGTGTTTTACACCGTTACGCAAAGCAACAGCTCGTTCAGTATCTAATGCTTTCATTAACCATTTTCTTAAAGAAGTGGGTCATGTTGATAAGGTTATATCAGATAATGGATCACAGTTTCGTTCTAAAATTTGGCTTCGTACTCTACGGCGTCGTAAAATTAAACCAATTTTCATTTCACTTTTTCACCCTCAATCTAACGCTTCAGAGAGATGGATGAAGGAAATCAATAAATTGTGTCGTCTTTATTGTCATCAGAATCACAGAACTTGGGATCAGTATCTTCATATTTTTCAAAACATTCTGAATGAACTTCCTAACGACTCAACTTCTTTACCACCTATACTGATATTAAAAAACAAAGCACCGACAAATCGCATTTCTGAAATCGTTCCTTTTCCGCCTACACGGAAACTGCGGCATTCTGAAGTTGTCAACCTGGCTCTACAAAATATTGCATCTGCGGCTGCTAGAAGAGAGAAATCAGCTAAGCGTCCTGGTCGTTTAAAAATCTTGTCAGTTGGTCAGAAGGTGTTAATTAAGGCTCATCGTTTGTCTCACAAAGGAAAAGGCTTGTGTCGGAAATTTTTTCTGCTTTATAACGGCCCATATAGGATTCGCAAAATTATTCATGATAACACTGTTGAAGTAGAAACTCTTAAATCACGACGCTCTAAGGGAATACATCATATATCTAACGTTAAAATTTTTGTGGAATGATATACTTTTGAAAAATTTTTGTAGAATGACATACTTTTGAGAAACTAACAGTTGTATGTAAACACACGGAGAGTACAAGGATACCGCGCTGTGTTTTGGCGGCGGCATATACTCAAAGCAACAGTCAAGTCTGCGCGCCGCACAAGGCAGTCGTTGACCGCAAACAATCACTTCCTACGTCACGCGCCTACAGCTGATCGAGCGCTCAGTGCGAATGCACTGACAGCCGTAAATATATACACAGTCTAATTTCTCCGACTAAATTCAGTATAAAGCTATAATGACTTGATGAATTATGTTATTAACATTCAGTATTTTTCAGGATACGGTTCTATAAAATATTTAAGAACTTCAGGTAAATTCTGTGCGTGTCCGACGTTAAGACGACTTGCTATCGAGAAAATTTCAGGAAAAATGTCATTTCGAAGAAGAAAGTAATAAACTAAAAAGGTAATTATTAATTGAGTTTATTTTTCAGGTAACATATTTCCACTTAGGTACGTACTTTAGACATAATTTGCTGCTCGCGATTATGTGATTCATACTTTGTGCTAAATTTCATGTTCTATGAAATTACTTGTGAAGCGACGTGCTTGCGTAGGTTAACTGATTTTGACAATAATTATTAATGAACTGGATTGTTACTTGTGTATATTATGCATCGCTTGGCTGCACTGCTTTTTCACTGATGTCATATTTTTAATTATGTGCCTGCTGTGCCTATTTATTTAAATTATAATTGTCACCTGATTAATTGTGCTGATGTGGTTAGGTATGTAAGTTATACTTTGTGATTTATCTGCTTGCGCCTTCATGTTTACTTATTAAGATACGATGCTAATGACCTGTTTAGTACGTAAGATATATGTTTACTGCTATGCGTATGGATTGCACATTTACACATTTCTGCTTGTTGCCATAACTATACTTTAATTTGGTATATAGCAATGCTGATGTACAGTGTACGGACATAGAGTTTAGGTTACACTATGGTACTAGTTACAGATTGTTCGCTTGGCAGAGCCTCGTTGTAAGAATTGTGCTGCATCCACTTGTTGACATTCTGTTCACTACTGGTATATTTACTCGCTATTGCTTGCCTTGCTTACGCTCAGTGCCTTATATTTTTAAGATAAGAAAATGAACTGCTATAATTCGACGAACGACATTAGTACAAGAAACATCATAGAAGTCACATGAGCTGGAGGTTTTATGAAAGCTGTATAAATGTATGCCAATAGGAAGGAATCTAACGACATGACATACCAACACAGTTATTACACTGCATTTTTCGTGAGCAACTGAAATAGGAAGTGACACTTGACACAAGAAATACTCCACATGTTTGCTTCTGTTTGCCATAATTCTTGAAGTGGTGTACACACTGTGAAATATTATGATCATTCACACTCCGTAATCGTACTTAATTACTGAGAGTTATTCGAGCTAAGTCTGTTAGAGGTCATGTATGCATTCTTTGTTTATAATTCATAATGAGTAGAAGATTTTGGTCAGATGGATTACACAGAGGTTGTGTGTTGACAATGTGTCTTCGGATTGTATGGGATGAGGAGGTTTGCATTAGGATTTTATCTGTACTCGATCGAGGAGACTGACTAGAGGAAAGAGTTGTTATGGAAGTGAAATGATACTGGCAATAAGGTTTATATGTATCGACGTATTGAAGAGGTATTATTGAGGTATTGAGATTATATGAAGTTGATTGGAGTTTTGGTGTATAAGAGGTAAAGTAAGTGAGGTGCATATTTTTTTTTTTTTTTTTTTTGGTTGGTTTATATGGTACAAGGAGGATGAAGATAGCAGACTAGAACACTAAAATGGAAGGAAGATTGTCTACACACACTTTGTTAAATCACTAAGCAGTATGTACTTTTTTTTTGGAGAGAGGAAGTTGCATATCTTGGCACACTGACAGTTGTTCAGCAACCGTACATTTTTATTTGGCTTGGCAAACATTGGTCTTGACATGATGACTATGACGTTGACTTTACTATTATTGACTGTTATACATTGCTGTCACTACTACTTGATACACATGATGAACATGAAATTTTGACAGAAGTGGATTCACACAGTTAACACAATTCAATTACACAGTAGTACTTAATGTGGATGAAAGATGAGTGAGTGTGTTTTGAGTGTTTTCCTTTCCTAATCCTACCCACCTATCTCCTAAATATTATTTTATTTGTTTGTAGTGGCTTGCACTGACACCCATAAATATTATAGGTTTACTGATGTTTGTGTATTTGTAATAGTAATATGACAATTATCTGATATCATTTGTGTGTTTGTTATGCTTTGTATGTTTAGTGTAAGAGCATTGTAAAAGCATTTGTATGTGCATTCAAACTATTGTTCATGCTTGAACTGTCTGATTAGTGATGGTGAAATTATGGACTGTTACTTGTACTTTTTCTACATGATTGGTGCCACTAGGACATGTTTAATTTCTGCTAATGAACTGTGTGATCAGTGATAGTGAATATGATGGACTGCTCTCTGCATCTGCTCATCATTGCTGGGTGCAACTGATGGAACTGCCTTTATTGAAATGATGTCACTTGCTGCTCTCTGCACCTACTCAACAATACTGGGTGCACAGATGGAGCTACTTCTATGGAAATAATGTCATTTGTCGGTGTCTGCACCTACTCAACAATGCTGGGTGCCACTGATGAACTGCTTCTACTGAGAAATGTGACTTGTTGCTGTGTGTACCTCTTCAACATTGCTGGGTACCACAGATGGAACTGCTTCTACTGAAATGATGTTACTTCTTGCTGTCTGCACCTACTCAACATTGCTGGGTGCCACTGATGCACTGCTTCTACTGAAATGATGTCACCTGCTGGAGTCTGCACCTGTTCCACAATGCTGGGTGCCACTGATGGACTGCTTCTACTGAAATGATGTGACCTGTTGGAGTCTGCACCTGTTCCACAATGCTGGGTGCCACTGATGGAACTGCTTCTACTGAAATGGTGTCACTTGTTGCTGTAGCACTTGTTCAACATTGCTGGGTGCCACTGATGGAACTGCTTCTACTGAAATGATGTCACTTGTTGCTGTCTGCACCTGTTCAACATTACTGGGTGCCACTGATGGAACTGCTTCTACTGACATAATGTCACTTGATGGTGTCTGCACCTACTCAACATTGCTGGGTGCCACTGATGGACTGCTTCTACTGAAATGATGTCACCTGTTGGAGTCTGCACCTACTCAACATTGCTGGGTGCTACTGCTGGAACTGTCAACCACTTGTTGTGTAAACATTTTATGTGAATATTTGTATAAACTGATTTTTTGTGTATTACTGTTTGTGAAAAGTTATGAGACTCTTACCTGTACATATTCGTCATTGCTGACGCTATTGATTGAACTGTTTAACCACATAATACTTGTGTAAACTATTATGTAAAGTCACATGTATGAAAGAATTTGTATTGCTTAGTGTATTTTGTATATTCGGCTATTGAAAGGTCAGTGCAAAGCCAAAATTTTATCTAGTTATATGATATTTACGTATTAATATTGTCTTTTATTTTTGTCTGTATTTTTTTTGACGAATTTGGTGGTATTTTCACCACCAATGCTGGCAAAAGTACCATCAAATTCTAGCCCGTGGAGGAAGGGCATATGAAAGGTGGCTACACTGAGCCACAGCGCCAGAAATCGCGCCAGAGAGTATTGTTCCGCCGCCTCCACTGGCAGTGATTATTGAGACATAGCGGCAGGCAGTGCTGGCCGAGAAGTTGTGGTGGACACTGCATGTCGTGAAGTCAGAGTGAGATGTGGTAGTGGAGAGTGTGGTTCCATGTTTATGCAGTTATTTGATGGGAGAGATAGCGGATGTTGTTCCAATGGAGATATTGTAATGATCTGAGTGCTTTTCGTCAATATAAATTAAGGTAACTAACTACTGTTCTTTATTTTCTTATTATTTGTGTGTTCTGAATAATGCTTCATTACAGGTTCAGTCAACAAAGCATCTGGCGTGTGTTCTTGTATTAGAGTGTAATTCTGGGTTTCTTGCACAATTATAGTATTTCTAATTTTCTTTTATCACGTCAGTATAAATGGTATTTAAAATTTATTGTCTTGTTGAAGAAGAACCGTGCCAGATGTGCGTTGAGCCACACTACCACACACAGAACAGCTACACTTGTGCTTTGTTGGATTCGTAGATTTTATAGTTGCTGGGGACTTAATTAGTTAATTGTGTTAACAGAAATTTTCTTACATTCTTTGTTGTCATTCTATGCAGTCAGATAGCGTAACAATTAGTTGTCAGGGCCAGCCGTTTACGAGACTTGCGTAATCGGACATACAGCTACTAAAAATATTTGCATTCATATTTAATTTTAATTTAGCCCCCATGCAGTTGTTTTTCCTTTGTCCCTATAAACACTCTACCTCTTAAAGAGTGTGTTTCCCTCCAATAAAAGCTCTAAGTTTTGTGTAACATGTGATAAATTTCCAGACTGTGGATCCAAAGTCCTCGACTTTGATCCTCGGGTATTTAGTAAAACCAAACTTCCGTGCACTGTCCCTCTCGGGCCATTTATTACGTAACGACCACCGTCTCGTACTCTGCTAATGTAGATGCGATATGGAGCGACGTTATGTCAACACATCACTCTCCCGGAGGTCTTCCTCTTCTCAGATCTTGGAACAGCTACTTCTCACTCAACTAGCTCCGTCCACCCTTTACAGTCCTCCCATGTCCACCTCCCTAGCACAGCGGTAGCGTTAACGTCTACCACGCAAGGGGGGCCGCGTTCGATTCCCGGCAGCGGACTGGGTGTTATACGTCCATAATCATCATTTTCATCATCATTGACAAGCAAGTCGCTGAAGTGGCGCCAACTTAAAAGACTTGCAATACGGCGGCCGAATCCCGAAGGGGATATACCGGCCAATAAATGCCATACGATCATCTCTCAGTCCTTCCATCGCAGAAAAATCCCTGATAGTACTGGGAAACGAATTCGTATCCTCCACGCAACAGTCGCACATTTTGATCACTGAGATACGGAGGTGTAAAACCCTAGGTAAGTCCTGGATTTTAATCTGTAACTTTTGAATTTTTTCTCCTCTGACAATCTTTGTTAATGTGAAAAATGCGGTGTTTCGAAGTCCACATAAAAAGTACCTCCCCCTGTAACTGGTTGTGTGAGTCAGTTCAGCGTTTGTAGGAAAACATCCTGTAACAGTACCTTGCCTACTGTAAGGAACAGTCAAATAAAAACCAGAATGGTGATATAACAAGCGTTGCACGGACGTTCATAAGGCAGGTAAGTGTTTGTGAAGATGTGCCCTCTGTTGGGAATCAGAAAGGAACAGCGCGAACTTCCATCTCATGTACAATTTGACTGTTAGACGTGTTCGACATGTGTTCAGCGATTCGTGTATGCATCCGAACTTTGCTATGGAGGCTAGGAAAGAAGGATGTCGAGCTGTAGTGCGGTTTTTGACTAGGAGAGGAATGTCGGAAGCAGAATTTGTAGTCGAATGTTTGCTGTGTATGGTCACGTGTGCGTGTGTTTACGTGGAATAAACGGTTTTTAGAAATTCGAGTCTCAATGAAAGACAGCAGTCGGCCAGGAAAGTCTCATATCGTGTTATTGCCACTTCTGTCATTACTGCGCTGGTAACAAACGTCACAAATGTCGATGGCAGCCGATAAAAGGCATTCGGCTCGTGTTGAGCATCAGTCCGGTACCGCTCATATCGTCATGACAGAGCTTCTGAAGTTCAGGAATGTCTATCTCCAGTGGGTTCCACACACCGTGGAGAAGGAGCAGAAAACTGCAAAAAATGTCGACATTACTGCAGCACCTGGAACGACATCACGAGGAAGAATATCGTTTCCCTCCCGTATTATTGTGGATGATGAAACATGCTATCATCAATTTGCTGTGGAGAGCAAGCGTCAGAACCAAAAAATGAGGCATATGGACCGACTCCTCCCAAAAACATCCAAAGCCGTGCGTGTAAGAGCTGGGAAAGTCGTGATGATCATTTTGGTTGACTGCAAGGGTCTAATGCTTATCGACTGTCTGGAGCGCGGTGCTGCACTTAACGCACAATGGTACGTGGACATTTTGGAAAAATTGCAGGTTCTCATCAAGTCCCAACGCCCAGGAATGTTAACTGCCGGTATCGTTCTGTTCAAGGATATGCCCGCCCACATATTGCCAAGGTAGTCTCGACTACGCTTCAGAATTTTCGCTGGGAAGTTATTGTACATCCTCCACACAGTCACGAACCTTCCCTAAGGGATTTCCCTATTTTTGGAGCTCTGAAGAAAGACGTTCGCGGTCTTCCATTTCTTCCGGACGAAGGGGTGCTCCGGGTACATTAATGGTTCCACGGGTAACCGCAAATTTATTTCTTACAATTCGTTTCTTTTCTCCGCTCGTATCAGTGCAATTTATTCCCATAATGAAGCAACATGCTGTGCACGAAAGTGACGTAAACAGCTACCAGTATGACTTGAAATACTTGGTGATTGTAAACCCATAGATCACCACCCAACAGCTTATATTTTAGTTCAGTTTCTAGCTGCAAGACAAAGATTGTTGCTAAAAAATTATACTGGTCCAGCAAGTACGAACAATAATTCACAACTGTTTCCGTGTATCTCTGCGTCCATAGGGCTGACATGCTGCAAATTATTCGGTAGCGCTGTCGTCGTTTCTAGCACGCACCAATAAGTTTTCCACGCAATTTGTCAAGTGAATACTATGTGATCAAAAGTAACCGACACGTGGCTGAAAATGATTTACAAGTTCATGGCGCCCTCCATCAGTAATGCTGGAATTCAGTATGGTGTTGGCCCAACCTTAGCTTTGATGACAGCTTCCACTCTCGAAGGAATACCGCGGTAGCGTTCTCGCTTCCCGCGCCCGGGTTCCCGGGTTCGATTCCCGGCGGGGTCAGGGATTTTCTCTGCCTCGTCATGACTGGGTGTTGTGTGATGTCCTTAGGTTAGTTAGGTTTAAGTAGTTCTAAGTTCTAGGGGACTGATGACCGTAGATGTTAAGTCCCATAGTGCTCAGAGCCATTTTCGAAGGAATACGTTCAATCAGGCGCTGGAAGGTTTCTTGGGGAATGGCAGGGCATTGTTAACGGAGTGCTGCACTGAGGAGAGGTAACGATGTCGGTCCTCGAGGCCTGGCACGAAGTCGGCGTTCCAAAACATCCCAGAGGTGTTCTATAGAATTCATGTCAGAACTCTGTGCAGGCCAGTCCATTACAGGGATACCATTGTCGGGTAACCACTCGGCGACAAGCCGTGCATTATGAGCAGGTGCTCGATCGTGTTGAAAGATGCAATCACCATCCCCGAATTGATCTTCAACAGTTGGACGCAAGAAGGTGCTTAAAACATCAGTGTAGGCCTGAGCTGTGATAGTGTCACGCAAACCAACAAGGGGTGCAAGCCCGAAAAACACTGCGCGAAAAACACTACCACACCATAACACCACCGCCTCCGAATTTTACCGTCGGCACTAGACACGCCGGCAGATGACGATCAACGTGCATTCGCCATGCCCACACCTTGCCATCGGATCGCCACATTGTGTACCGTAATTCGCCACACCACAAAACATCTTTCCACTGTTCAATCGTCCAATGTTTACTCTCCTTACTCGAAGCGAGGCGTCGTTTGGCATTTACCGGCGTGATGTATGGCTTATGAGCAGCCGCTCGAACACGAAATCAAAGTTTCCTCACCTCCCGCCTAACAGTCATAGTGCTTGCAGTGAATTCTGATCTGGTTTCGAATTCCTGTGAGATGGTCTGGACAGAAATCTGCCTATTACAAATTACGACCTTCTTCAACTGTCGGCGGTCTCTGTCAGTCAACGGACGAGGTCGGCCTGTACGCGCTTGTCTGTACGTGTCCCTTCAGTTTTCAACTTCACTCTCACATCGGAAACAGTGGACCTAGGGATGTTTAGGAGTGTGGAAATCTCACGTACAGACGTATGACACAAGTGACACCCAATCACCTGACCACGTTCGAAGTCTGTGAGTTCCGCGGAACGCCCCGTTCTGCTCTCTTACGATGTCTAGTGACTACTGATGTGGAGTTCTTGGCAGTAGGTGACAGCAAAATGCACCCAATATGAAAAACGTATGTTTCTAAGTGTGCCCGGATACTCTCATCACATAGTACAATTTGCCGGTCATTACGGATGACCCTCCTCTACGTAACGGATAGTGGTTACAAACTCTGTTTGTAGTATTGCATCCCACCGCTTGGATGTCTACGGGTTCAAATCGTCGTCTACGTACGGCTGTCTAATGTGTTTATCATCGTAGCAACTTTCTCGACACAGAGAAACTTTCTATAAAACTACATTTGCTTAAGGAATCACCTAAAAAAAAATAAAAGATGATTCTACATTGACACACTACCTCTCTGTTTCTATCGAGCGCAGAAGAACTAAAGAAGTAAGAAAAGTGAGTGAAGCTTGACTATCTCGTTCAGATGAACATCAGAAAACATAAAAAAGGAGCATCATATACACAAACACTCTTCCATACGCAAACACTTCGGCAAGGCTGTCTTCCGCACATCGCGGGGTACTTTATCCTATTGTTAGTCATTCCCTCTCTTGTTCCACTAATAAAAAGAGCGGGGGAAAATGTTTGCCTATATGATCTTTAAGAGCCATAAACAGCTTATATTGTCCTAATGGTTGCTACACGTATTGAACGTTGGAGGGAGTACAACAGTCCTACAGTATATCGGAAATGCTGCATTTTTTTTAATCTTCTTCAATAGCGTTTCGGAATAAATTGAAACAAGGCTCACGGAGAATTTTCGTATAGCTTAATTCTCTTACTGATCCAACAGACCAGTAACAGAACTAATTGTATTCCTCTGGATTGTTTGTTTTCTTTTTTTTTATTATTTGCATTTTCTGCGATTCCTGGCGGGGTCAGGGATTTTCTCTGCCTCGTGATGACTGGGTGTTGTGTGATGTTCTTAGGTTAGTTAGGTTTAAGTAGTTCTAAGTTCTAGGGGACTGATGACCATAGATGTTAAGTCCCATAGTGCTCAGAGCCATTTGAGCCATTTTCTGTTATTGGAGTGGTGTAAGCGTCTATTTTTATTTCAGTTAAAACAGTGAGGCTAAGCAGCCGGCCGGCCGGTGTGGCCGTGCGGTTCTAAGCGCTTCAGTTTGGAACCGCGTGGCCGCTACGGTCGCAGGTTCGAATCCTGCCTCATGCATGGATGTGTGTGATGTCCTTAGTTTAGTTAGGTTTACGTAGTTCTAAGTTCTGGGGGATTGATGACCTCAGAAGTTAAGTCCCATAATGCTCAGAACCATTTGAACCATTTGCTAAGCTGCATTTTAACCGAAGCTCTGACCTTTCTAATGAAATTCTTTTATAATTGAGACACCCGGGCGGTAATACCAGTAATTAAGTATATATTACTGCGTGAATTACTTCGTAAACATTGTCATTTATTACGAACTGAGTCAAATGGGGACGTCGCGAATACTAAAAATTTGTGTAGTTTAGGCATTCTAACCGTTTTGTCGGCCTGGCTACCGATGTTTCGGTGCTTTTGACTGAAGTTTCTCCATAAATCTACCAGGACATCTCACTTCATGTATGATGTGCACCGGTTTCTTCCCTTGCAGGCTATAAAAAGTCTCTTCGTAGCATATGTTGCTGAGTAAGGTTCGTGGTTTCATCTATTAACCTACAGGCAGCCTGTTGAAGTTTGAAGTGCATTTATAGATAAGATTTTGGGCAGTAACCTTGTTGATTTTAGAAGTGTATTAGTGAAGGAGTCGCTGTCACCAATTGTTTGTTTCGGGCACCGTTGATAAATGTAGGAAAATGAGTGTCGATTTGGAAACCACTGTTTCGTAGTGACTCCGCATTGTTGAAAAGCGCTGACACAAGTCAGGGTGAAATTTGGAACCTACGTCTACATCTACGTCTACATAAACATTCCGCGTATCACCATGCTGTGCATGGGGGAGGGTACATTATATCTAAGTCATTCCACTTCCTCTTCCACTCGGAAATGCAGCGTGGGAAAAACGACAGTCCCTTGCTTCCGTACAGGCTCCGATTTCTCTTATTTTGTCCTCGCTGTGCTGGCGGAAGATATTCGTTGGTGGCAACAGAATCGTTCTGCAGTCTGTCGCAAATGCCGGTTCTCTGAACTTTGTCGACAGCGTTCCGCGGAAAGAACGTCGTGTTCCCTCCAAGGAGTCCCACTTGTGTTCAGAGAGCACGTGCCTGCTACTCGCACATTGATCGAACGCATCTGTAACAAATACAGCAGTTCGCCTCATTTTGTAAGTCGACTTTGAGGGGGATCACGAACACTCGAGCACTACTCAAGAATATGTCACACAAGTGTTCTGCACGCCATCTCCTTTGCTGATGTGCTTACATTCTTATAATTCTCAAAATAAAGTGACGTCGACCATTCGCCTTTCGTACAACAGAACTTACCCGCTCGCTCCATTTCAGCCTGTTTTGCAAGGTTACGCGTAGATATTTAGTCGACGCGACCGTGTCGAGCAGTACACTACTAACACTGTATTCCAATCGTAATTGATTGTTTTTCCTACTCACCTGCACTAACATTTCTTCAGTTTTAGAACAATATTTCATTAATCACACGAAACAGAAAATCTGTCCAAGTCATCCTGTATCTTCCTACAGTCACTCAACGGCGACAATTTCCATTACACTGTAGTGTTTCCAGAAACCAACCTCAGATAGTCCTGTGTTTGTCAGGGATAAGATTAGATCGAATTTGATTAGATTTTGTATAGCGTATACAAAAGTCGGTTTTTTGCACTTCCCTCACGGGGTAGATTAAACTAATATTGTTAACGGCACAGCCGATGAAGCCGACGGCGTAAGAGAACGAAAGGATATAGAAAGATCGCTTGGCGTGCTTGCGCCATAGCTTAGGTGGCTCTTATACATTTTATAGGCCAGTTTGAGGTTGTTTACCAGCTTGATGCCCCACAAGTCTCATATATCAAATTGCTCCTTTTTATTATTATTATTATTATTTCTTTCCTTTCTCAGACGTTATGTCTGGTTAAAAATGGAAAATGACGCGGACCTTTATCAAGCGTGACTTCCTTTTAACTGCACGGTATATGTTACATTGCATTTAGGAACTTTCGGGTAATTGAACATGTATCAATAGTTACAGATTTCTGTAGTTGTATATATACGTTTGGATGTAGCTGTATTGCGTTGATGTACTGGTAGATATTGTGTGGTATGACTCCTGTAGTTGATAGTGTAATTGGTATAATGTCAACTTTATCCTGATGCCACATGTCCTTGCCTTCCTCAGCCAGTTGGATGTATTTTTCTATTTTTTCACCTGTTTTCTTCTGCATATTTGTTGTATTGGGTATGGATATTTCGATTAGTTGTGTTAATTTCTTCTTTTTATTGGTGAGTATGATGTCAGGTTTGTTATGAGGTGTTGTTTTATCTGTTATAATGGTTCTGTTCCAGTGTAATTTGTATTCATCATTCTCCAGTACATTTTGTGGTGCATACTTTTATGTGGGATCATGTTGTTTTATTAGTTTATATTGTATGGCAAGTTGTTGATGTATTATTTTTGCTACATTCTCATGTCTTCTGGTTTATTCTGTATTTGGTAGTATTGTACATCCACTTGGGATGTGATCTACTGTTTCTATTTGTTGTTTGCAAAGTCTGCATTTATCTGTTGTGATATTTGGATCTTTAATAATATGCTTGCTGTAATATCTGGTGTTTTTGATCCTGTATTGCAATTATGAATCCTTCCGTCTCACTGTATATATTGCCTTTTCTTAGCCATGTGTTGGATGCGTCTTGATCGATGTGTGGCTTTGTTGGATGGTACGGGTGCTTGCCATGTAGTGTTTTCTTTTTCCAATTTACTCTCTTCATATCTGTTAATGTTATGTGATCTAAAGGGTTGTAGAAGTGGTTATGAAATGGCAATGGTGTAGCCGATGTATTTACATTAGTGATTGCTTTGTGTATTTTGCTAGTTTCTGCTCGTTCTATAAACAATTTTCTTAAATTGTCTACCTGTCCAAAATGTAGGTTTTTTATGTAGACAAATCCCCTTCCTCCTTCCTTTCTGCGTAATGTGAATCTTTTTGTTCCTAAATGTATGTGATGTATTCTATATTTGTGGCATTGTGATCGTGTAAGTGTATTGATTGCTTCTAGGTCTGTGTTACTCCATTTCACTACTCCAAATGAGTAGGTCAATGTTGGTATAGCATAAGTATTTATAGCTTTTGTCTTGTTTCTTGCTGTCAATTCTGTTTTCAGTATTTTTGTTAGTCTTTGTCTATATTTTTCTTTTAGGTGTTCTTTAATATTTGTATAATCTATACCTATTTTTTGTCTGTATCCTAGATATTTATAGGCATCTGTTTTTTCCATCGCTTCTATGCAGTCGCTAAGGTTATCCAATATGTAATCTTCTTGTTTAGTGTGTTTTCCCTTGACTATGCTATTTTTCTTACAGTTGTATGTTCCAAAAGCCATATTTATATCATTGCTGAATACTTCTGTTATCTTTAGTAATTGTTTGAGTTGTTGATTTGTTGCTGCCAGTAAATTTAGATCATCCATGTATAGCAAATGTGTGATTTTGTGTGGGTATGTTCCAGTAATATTGTATCCATAATTTCATGTTTGGTTATTAATGAATAATAATTTGTATTATTTAGCATGTTGGGTGGTGAGTTCAGAGCAAGGCAGAACCAGAAAGGACTTAATGAGTCTCCTTGGTATGTTCCAATCTTAATCTGTATTGGCTGTGATCTGATATTATTTGAATTTCTTTGGATATTAAGTGTGGTT
This sequence comes from Schistocerca cancellata, assembly GCF_023864275.1. NCBI lineage: Eukaryota > Metazoa > Arthropoda > Insecta > Orthoptera > Acrididae > Schistocerca > Schistocerca cancellata. The sequence goes on along the minus strand of NC_064628.1, from coordinate 311,072,453 downwards.
TTCCAATTTTTCATTACTGTGTTAAGGAACTGCATCAATTTAGGATCTACTTTGTATATTTCCAAAGAAGATCCTAAACTGATACAGTTCCTAAACATAATAATGAAAAATTGGAGAACCACACTTAACACCCAAAAATTATTATTATCATCATTACTACTACTACTACTACTACCACTACTACTATTATTATTATTATTATTATTACTAGATTGACTTAGTGCGTTAATGAACTTTCAGACGACTATAGTTGAACCATCATCTAGTACGGGCTACAGATTGAGAAAAGATAATTCTTAGTAATAGAAGAGAAAAATATTGCTCAGGGGACACCGCTTTAATGAAGCACTCTCCGTGTGGGTGCGGAGGTTTGTGTGCTCTGTATCCGGAGGGCTATGCCGACGGTAGCTAAGCTACCAGAAGGGTCACCCAAGCAGGACAGGCCGAAGAGGAGGAGCCAGACAAAGTGTGTCTCACAACGTCTATGTATCCCCATTTTCCTATCATGTCCTTGCCTTGTCCTCTTTCCTGCCACCCCTTGTCATAAGTGAAGGGTGGGGTACACAGGGCTCCTTAGCCATAGTGAAGGCAATCTGTCTAGGGGGTGACAACCCCGAAAGTAATCCTCTCAAGTTAACAACTGACATAGTATCTTGCTTTAAGGATGAGTCGAAGCATCCTGAAATCATCGTACGTAAACTCAGACCAAGACAGCAAAGCTTCTTCGCAACATTTAATGCTAATTCACTGCTCAAAGTGGGTACATTGAAACATCTGACCGATTCACTTACACAGCACAACATAGTACTGACAGCAGTACAGGAAGCCAGAGTCACACATGATTGTGCCTTTGAGTTCCAAGTATACAGAATCCTCAAAGGAAAAGTGGGTCAGTGGGTAATAAAGAATGTACGGCACTTAGGTACAGGATTTATAATCAGCATAAGATACTGGATTCAGTCATTGAATTCACCTTCCGAAGCAGTCGTATATCCATCCTGTCCCTCAAATGTGCTAACGAGGGCTATAGTGTAGTCAATGTACATGCCCCAACCAACCAGCACAACAGACGCAATCCAGACGGAACGGAGAAATTCTGGGAAGACTTAGAAGATGATCTCTCTGAAATTCCAGAGACACACACCGTCATACTGCTTGGTGACTTCAATGCCAAATTCGGAAGAGAGAAAAAGTACAGAAATATAGAGGGCTACTATCCAGCACATATGAGACCTAACCGCAGTGGGGAACGATTGGTGGATTTGTGTAGGACTTTTGGATTGGTCATGAAGTCTACAGCCTTCAAACACCTGCCAAGGAAACAGAAGACTTGGATTTCACCTAACACCAACTTGTATGAATTCCAGATAGATCATGCGGCCATTTCAAGAAAATCTCAAAAGGGAATACAAAACGTGAAGGTATTGAGAAGTGACAATCTGGGCTCAGGGATCTAAATGAGACTCCAGCCTAGAAACTCTAGCGTACACAAAACCCTCAAGATCGCGGGATTTGACGTAGAGCGACTTAAGAACATTCAAGAATTAAGTCAGAGACCGAACAGTACAGATTTTGAACAGCTGGGACCAACTGAAGGAGATTCTTGTGAAGACGGCCAATGAACTGGCCCCCCTCACAAGAAGAGGGAAGCATCCGTGGTGGAATGAAGACTGTGACAATGCAATAGCCCAAAGACAGACTCTCTGGGAGAATTGGGAATTTAAGAAAACAAAGATAAATTGAGAGAACTTTTTGGAACAATGAAGGCTAACAGCTAAGATAATTCGAGGAACCAAACGGACCTTCACACCAAACCAACAAACCCAAATCTAAGAGAACTTTGCTAGGAATTAATCCAGAGATTTCTATAGAACCTTCGAGCAGATACTCAAAAAATTCAATGCACCAAGCCTCCACTTCAGAAACTCACAGGGCAAACTGGTTTTTAAAGACAAGGGCAACTGCCACCTCTTAGCTTAGTACTTTAGAAACCTGCTCAGCTGTTCTCCACCTAGTGAAGACTTGAACTACAAACAAACCACACCAATCCCGGACTCACTGCCTCCTTCATTGGAAGAAGTTCGACAAATCATTCAAATTCTCAAGAATAATAAGGCATCTGTAGGGTACTCTTGTAACACTTCTGACACTAAATGTAACTGGGTTTTCTCTTTTGATGCTAGTCAGTTGTCAGGATGAGCATTACTGCACAGGCATTTGATTCTAAAGCATTACGTCAGGGTGAAAATACTAAATAAATCAATTTTTCTCTCTTAACATCATGTGGGCAAGGTGGGTTCTTCCTTGGCTTGGGTATGAGGTAGAATGAAACAGCATTTTTTACATAAGATAACTTTTATTGAAAGTTTTGTTCAACTGTTTCCTTACTGGATGTTCTGGCTCGGAGAGCGGCAGCTGTGTCGTTTGCGAAGCCTTCTGCTGCGGCAGCGGCGGCGTCTGATTACGCGTGGCGGTGTGTATCTCGTGTCGCCGTCTTGCCCAGTTGACTGGAGACGCGCATCGTGCTGTGGCCCGTTTAATTCTTGAGAACGAAGTCGTGAATCGGATGATGACACCTTAGATGTGGCGTCCCAGTGTTTCTCTTCTCTAAGCGGCCGCGTGTGTCAGTGTTGTGCGTCGACCAGCGGAGCGGCGCGGCGGGGGAAGGCCAGTGTCTAGAACTCGAACAATGGGCTCCCGCTTGCCAGTCTTCGGCTGTCAGATCTTCATCCCAGCCCACGGGTGACTGCTGATGTGAGACCGTCTCCTTCCCGTCCTCACGAGTCACCCGGGTACGTAAAAATCAGTCTTCAAATACCTTCTAACTTCTGTCTTCTAGCGGCGGGGCTGCTGCTTGCTATTCCATTACAGCGGCGGACTTGGTGCTTCTGTGTACGATGTAGTCTCTTCCTGCATGACGGTCTTCAGCACCGACTGAACTGTACTGGCACTGAACTCGAACCGAAACGGACTGAAAACTACTGCTACTCTCGTCGGGTCCACTGCGTTTCGCATACTTATTCACTTCAGTTCACTGGAGGTGAACGACTTCACGGTCATTGCCTCTTCTGTCACGTTGAAAAGCTTCTCGAAGAATCTTATTAACATCGGTCACTGGCTCTTGGAATGTAGACGAGGGCCTTTGATCACATGTGACCACTGAGAAACACGTGAGCCAGTCGGACGATGCCCTGACGAATGAATCGACAGCTTCCGCTTATGTGGGGATGGCGATGGCCTCTTCTGTCACGTTGAAAAGCTTCTCGAAGAATCTTCTTGACGTAAGCCGGTCGGGAATTCCCTGACGGCTGAATCGACATCTTCCGCTTATGTGGGGAGGGCGATGGCTTCTCCTGAAGGTGCTATGATGACTTGCAAGCACCGGCCGTTGCCACTGCTGCTTTGTCCACTGTTTCCCAGTGTGTAATTCTTCGAAACTAAACTAAGTTTTTCATTTATTTTTTTAATTTCTACTTCACATTGCTTTCACTAATTTATTTACCTATCTTAAGTACCACTCAACACTCTCCCATTGCTGAACTCTGGAAATGCGCTCCCGATTAACTGTCACTGTGTGATCATCTGGATAGATGTCTGCCTGTTACACATTACGACCCTCTTCAACAGTCGGCAGTCTCTGTCAGTCAACAGACGAGGTCGGCCTGTACGCTTTTGTGCTGTACGTGACCCTTCACGTTTCCACTTCACTATCACATCGGAAGCAGTGGACCTAGGGATGTTTAGGACTGCGGAAATCTCGCGTACAGACGTATGACGCAACTGACACCCAATCACTTGACCTCCTTAGAATTCCGTGAGTTCCGCGGAGCGCCCCATTCTTCTCTCTCACGATGTCTAATGACTACTGAGGTCGCTGATATGGAGTACCTGGCAGTAGGCGGCAGCACAATGTACCTAATATGAAAAACGTATGCTTTTGAGTGTGTCCGGATACTTTCGATCACATAGTGTATATGTGTTCTGAAAATAATGAACGTATGAGAGACAGCTCACTCTGTTCATCCACGATACGTAGTAGGCACAGAATACCGGAGCCAAGGTAGACACGAGTTCCTTCATTTCAGCATGGCATTCGATACATTCCGTCAATCTCGCCTACTGAACAAAGTACGAGCGTACGGAATAAGAGACTAAGCTTGTGATTGGATTCAAGAGTTTCTAGCAAAAAGAACACAGCATTAATTCTCAATGGGGACAATTATTTAGACGTAACGCCCGCCCGGCTAGCCGTGCGGTCTAAGGCGCTGCTACCCGAGCGGGAAGGCGTGCCAGTCACCGGCACAAATCCGCCGGTGGATTAGTGTCGAGGTCCGGTGTGCCGGCCATCCTGTGGATGGTTTTTAAGGCGGTTTTCCATCTGCCTCTATGAATGCGGGCTACTTCCCCTTTTTCCGCCTCCGTTACACTATGTCGGTGATTGCTGCGCAAACACTGTCTCCACGTACGCATGCACAATAATTACTCTACCACGCAAACATTGGGGACACACACGTCTGGAATGAGACGTTCCAGAAGGGGGGGGGGGGGGGAGGATCTATTGGGGGCCCAACACCACAATAACCCAGGGTTCGTTGTGGGCCGGCGGTGGGGTGAGTGGAATTCTGTAGCTTGTGGGGTTGTGTACCACCGTGGGCTATGTGGGGGACGAGGCCTCTCCGGCGTTTCTAGGTCCCCAGTTCAGTACATACATACATTCATACACAGACGTAAAAGTAGCTCTGGGCATGCCCCAAGGGAGTGTTATAGCCCCGTTACTTGGAGCAGCATACCTATAAATGAGGTACTATACAACATCGGAAATTCCATGAGACTTTTCACGGATGACGCTGTTTTATATTGAGAAGTCGCAACGTTAGAATATTTCAGCGAAAAGCAACAGGACCTGGAGGGCAGCGAAGACTGGCGCAGGGAGTGGAAACTGATCCCCATCATAAACTAATGTTCCTTAGGGGTTGTTGCCTGTACATAGAGAGGAAGTCCCATTACTGTGCGATTACACGATTGCAGAATAATCACTGGAAGCAATTGCTTCAATAAAATACCTAGGACTATGCATACGGAGCAATATAAAGCGCGACGACCGCATTAAACAAACCGAAGCTAAGGTAGACGCCAGACTGAGATTCATTTGGAATTCTCAGAAAATGTAGTCCGTGAAAAAAAGGGGTAATTTATATAACACTCGTTCGACCAATACCTGAATATCGCTAGTGAATGTGGTATCCGTCCGACACTGGATTCATAGATGAACTAGAAAATATCCAAAGAAGAGCAGCCCATTTCTTTACAGATTAATTTCGTAAGCGTGGAAGCGTCACCTGTCAACTAACTGCAGTGGAAGACGCTGCAAGAGAGGCGTTCTGCATCATGTTGTGATTCACTTTCAAAGTTCTCTGAAGAGTCAACAAATATATTACTTCCTACTATGTATATCTCGTCGCGGAAAGACGATGAAAATAAAGTCACAGAGACAAAAGCCCACACGGACCCATTAGCGACTGGAACAAGAAAGGGGAGAAATGACAGTAGTACACAAAGTACCCACCACCGTACACCACAAGGTGACTTGCAAAATATAGATGCCGATGTAGATCTAAGAACTATCAGCTTTTGTTAATCTTCGGTACTATGAACCAAATCTCTTTTCTCTAACTCTTGGTTTTCCATATCTTGGGCGAGGGGGGGGGGGGGGGGGGAAGGGGGAGGGAAGTATTATGGAACAAACGAAGAAAAAATTACCGGTAAACACGGGCTCTGAAATACATACCTTAAGAGCTGTGAACATTTGTTTAGTAGAAGAAATGTTTTGACAGTACGAAGATGAACAAATGCTCATTCCTCTAAAGGCATGTACTTTTGATCCCATGCTTACTAGGCATCTTATGCTTGTTCTGGTTCATTCTACCATCTTTCAATCCATGTAAACCAGAGACCTCGAACAACTTTACGCCCCGATAGTGAAGAGGAACAAGTGCTCGTAGTTCTTAAGGAATGCCTTTTAGAACCTTTCCTTACTAGACATTTTTATCTTGTTTTGGTCCGTATTACCACTTCCTAAGGTCTGTCGATGGAATTCCGGTTCACCCTGTGTAGAGAACAAAAGCAGTGCAGCGTGGCAGGCGCGACAGGCGTTGACTCACCCGTCGACGAGCGGCACCTCGGCGAGCAGGCGGCGCACGACGTCGAGGCGGCTCTGCGGCCAGGGCAGCCAACCCATGGCCAGCGGCAGCCCGACGCCGACGCCCGCCGCCAGCGCCGAGCCCAGCACGCACACCACGAGCGCCACGCACCACGTGCGGCACGCGCCGCGCCGAGCCCGCGAACCGTCACCTGCGGCAGACACGCGGCACGTCCTCACAGGGGAAGTAGGCGCTTCCTCTGCGACGGAGGAGGGCCGTTAGTATGTCTCACTGACGTCTTTTGATACCATTCCTCACAAGCGACCATTAATCAAAGTGCGTGCATGTGGAGTATCGTCTCAATTGTGTGACTGGATTCGTGATATCCTCTCAGAGAGATAGCAGTTTGTAGTAATAGACGGTAAATCATCGAGTAGAATAGAAGTGATATCTGGCGTTCAGCAAGGTACTGTCATAGGCCCCCTGCTGTTCCTGATTTACATAAATGATCTCGGTGATAATCTGAGATTATTGTTTGCAGATGACGCTGTAATTTACCGTCTAGTAAAATCATAAGACGTTCAATTACAATTACAAAATGATCTAGAGAGAATTTCTGTATGGCGCGAAAAGTGACAATTGGCACTAAACAAAGAAATGTGCGACGTCGTCCACATGGGTACTAAAAGAAATCCTATAAATTTTGGGTATACGATGAATCGCACAATTCTAAGGGCTGTCAAGTCCACTAAATACCTAGAAATTACAATTACGAGCAACTTAAATTGGAAAGACCACATAGATAATATTGTGGGGAAGGCGAAACAAAGACTGCGATTTGTTGGCAGAACACTTGGAAGATGCTACAAACCCACTAAAGAGACAGCCTACATTACACTTGTCCGTCCTCTGCTGGAATACTTCTGCGCGGTGAGGGATCCTTACCAGGTAGGATTGACGGAGCACATTGAAGAAGTGCAAAGAAGGGCAGCTCGTTTCGTGTTACCGCGCAGTGGCAGTGAGAGTGTCACTGATATGATACACGAGTTGGGGTGGCAGCCACTGAAACAAAGGCGGTCGTCTTTGCGGCGAGATCTATTTACAAAATTTCAATCACAACTTACTTCTGAATGCGAAAATATTTTGTTGACACCCACCTATGTAGGGAGAAGTGATCATCACAATAAAATAAGATAAATAATTGCTCGAACGGAAAGATATAGGTGTTCCTTTTTCCCTCCCGCCATTCGAGAGTGGAATGGTAGAGAGGCAGTATGAAAATGGTTCGATGAACTCTCTGCCAGGCACTTAAGTGTGAATTCCAGAGTAACCATGTGGATGTGGATGTAGATGTAGACATGTGGTTACCCGACATTGAGGGCGTCGTTCCTCTTTCTCCACATAATACCTAACTGCACTTATTAAGAATCTCCAAAATAAAATTCTCACCCTTGGGAATAATTCTCAAATTCCTTTGATATTCGATAGAAAGTATCACCTTAGGCAGTCCAATTAAACAGGAATAGACACATCTAAAAAGAGCAAATCCAGACGTTGAAAGGACAAATATGTAAGAGACGATCAAAAAGTTTCCGTCTCATGGCGGTGCTGCAGCTTATAGCAACGTAGCGCGACTCCGACGCGGGTATAAAAGGACGGACACGTAAGCAATGGAGCACTGTGAGATACTTGTTTTACCTTGTGCGTCCGGTAACTGACGAAACGTGAACTATGGCGTCGTTATTACCAGATACATCCAAAAAGAACCAACATATTCTCATTCTTTTCTTGGCTGCCGAAGGGCAAACACCTCTAGACATCCATTAGAGAGTGAAAAACATGTATGAGGCCGCTTGTCTATCGAAACCCACCGTTGTAGGATTTTGTGCCAAGTTCCGTGCGATAGCGGTCCGATACAAGTCGCCCGTCTATCTGGGAGGCCAGCCTCATCCATTATGGGCAAGTGGGGGATACTCGACCACCTGCCCTGTACTCTTCGTCTCTCTCCATGCGATTAACACGCCTGAGGTCCTTTATAAAAGATCTTAAAGGGACGAAAATTCCTCCAGTGCAATTCACTGCAAGATAGGAGTAATACAACATGGGGGGGGGGGGGGGGTTTGCTGTTCAAATATCCTAGGAGGTAGTTCGGGAAAATGTATTACATCCTCGCAAGCTAATGTTGTGAAACGACCATGACAAGAAAATAGAGCTAACATGAAAGTTTACTGAGAACCATTCTTTCCATCCACCATTCGTGAACAGAACAAAGCTGTGAGATATGATATAGACATGGTTTATACCAAATAACATAAGGTGACATGCAGGTGGTACGCATTTGACATTCGGTACATTCCTCATACATACACCTGCATCGTTTGGGAAAGATGTACGGAGTTTCTAATGTTATACTGTACACATTAGTTTAGTTCCTAACTGCCGCAAGTTATATAAGTGGTGGATAACAAGTATTCGTTCGAAGACCGTACAGTCAACAGTCGGCACCTGAACCAGGCAAAATTACCGTGCGCAGTGCCGTATACAGTCCAATGACACACTTGGTTGAAAATACTCATATGGTAAAGCACCGTGTACTGCTGCGTGAATAATTCCGTAACTGCGTACTGTACATTCTCGGCCGACAGAAACAGTCGACCATTCAAGGCCTTTTTTAAGAGACGTAAGGAGTGAAGATCGTCTGGGGCGTGGGGGGTGGAGGAGATCATGACAACAGGACGATGCTCGAGTGCCTCCCACTAGAGGCGGCATAACTTATGCATTACGACATTTGTAATATCGGGAAGTGCGTTATCATGCGTTATCAATTGATGCACCACTCAAAGTGGTTTTCGACTGACGTGCTGCGCCATACACAGTACTCATTCTCCAGTGAATGTCTACCAGTGTTTGTCCTTTGGTAGCCAAGAAACACATTAATCCTGATCTGACGCATTTCTTAATAACCTAGCCATAGTAACGTTTCCACATCCCGTGGTCTAGGGGTAGCGTCTTTGATTCATAATCGAAACGCCTTCGGTCCCGAGTTCGATCCCCGCCACTGCCTAAATTTTCATAAATAATCATCATTGGCGGCCGAAGCCTTCCGGCATAAGAAGTCGGCCTCATTCTGCCAACGGCCTTGTCAAAGAGGGCGGAGGAGCGGATAGAGGTTCAGGGCACTCTCTTGTCCTAGGGGTGGGAAATTGCCCCTAAAGGCGGAAGAATCAGCAATGATCAACGACATGAGGATGCAGAAGGCAATGGAAACCACTGCATTAAAGACACGTAACGTGTATCCACAGGACATGTGACCTGTAATTGAAGAAGTGTCATGATGATCTCTCCATTGGCAAAAGATTCCGGAATAGTCCCCCATTCGGATCTCCGGGAGGGGACTGCCAAGGGGGAGGTTACCATGAGAAAAAGATTCAATAATCAACGGAGGAATAACGTTCTACGAGTCGGGGCGTGGATTGTCAGAAGCTTGAACGTGGTATGGAAACTAGAAAATCTGAAAAGGGAAATGCAAAGGCTCAATCTAGATATAGAAGGGGTCAGTGAAGTGAAATGGAAGGAAGACAAGGATTTCTGGTCAGATGAGTATCTGGTAATATCAACAGCAGCAGAAAATGGTATAATAGGTGTAGGATTCGTTATGAATAGGAAAGTAGGGCAGAGGGTGTGTTACTGTGAACAGTTCAGTGACCGGGTTGTTCTAATCAGAATCGATAGCAGACCAACACCGACAACGATAGTTCAGGTATACATGCCGACGTCGCAAGCTGAAGATGAACAGATAGAGAAAGTGTATGAGGATATTGAAAGGCTAATGTAGTATCTAAAGGGGGACGAAAATCTAATAGTCATGGGCGACTGGAATGCAGTTGTAGGGGAAGGAGTAGAAGAAAAGGTTACAGGAGAATATGGGCTTGGGACAAGGAATGAAAGAGGAGAAAGACTAACTGAGATCTGTAACAAGTTTCTGCTAGTAATAGCGAATAACCTGTTCAAGAATCACAAGAGGAGGAGGTATACTTGGAAAAGGCCGGGAGATGCGGGAAGATTTCAATTAGATTACATCATGGTCAGACAGAGATTCCGAAATCAGATACTGGATTGTAAGGCGTACCCAGCAGCATATATAGACTCAGATCACAATATAGTAGTGATGAAGAGTAGGCTGAAGCTCAAGACATTAGTCAGGAAGAATCAATACGCAAAGAAGTGGGATACGGAAGTACTAAGGAATGACGAGATACGTTTGAAGTTCTCTAACGCTATAGATACGGCAATAAGGAATAGCGCAGTAGGCAGTACAGTTGAAGAGGAATGGACATCTCTAAAAAGGGCCATCACAGAAGTTGGAAGGAAAACATAGGTACAAAAAAGGTAGCTGCGAAGAAACCATGGGTAACAGAAGATATACTTCAGTTGATTGATGAAAGGAGGAAGTGCAAACATGTTCCGGGAAAATCAGGAATACAGAAATACAAGTCGCTGAGGAATGAAATAAATAGGAAGTGCAGGGAAGCTAAGACGAAATGGCTGCAGGAAAAATGTGAAGACATCGAAAAAGATATGATTTTCGGAAGGACAGACTCAGCATACAGGAAGGTCAAAACAACCTTTGGTGACATTAAAAAAAAGCAACGGTGGTAACATTAAGAGTGCAACGGGAATTCCACTGTTAAATGCAGAGGAGAGAGCAGATAGGTGGAAAGAATACTTTGAAAGCCTCTATGAGGGTGAAGATTTGTCTGATGTGATAGAATAAGAAACAGAAGTCGATTTAGAAGAGATAGGGGATCCAGTATCAGACTAGGAATTTAAAAGAGCTTTGGAGGACTTACGGTCAAATAAGGCAGAAGGGATAAATAACATTCCATCAGCATTTCTAAAATCGTTGGGGGAAGTGGCAACAAAACGACTATTCATGCTGGTGTGTAGAATATATGAGTCTGGCGATATAACATCTGACTTTCGGAAAAGCATCATCCACACAATTCCGAAGACGGCAAGAGCTGACAAGTGCGAGAATTATCGCACAATCAGCTTAACAGCTCATGCATCGAAGCTGCTTACAAGAATAATATACAGAAGAATGGAAAAGAAAATTGAGAATGCGGTAGGTGACGATCAGTTTGGCTTTAGGAAAAGTAAAGGGACGAGAGAGGCAATTCTGACGTTACGGCTAATAATGGAAGCAAGGCTAAAGAAAAATCAAGACACTTCCATAGGATTTGTCGACCTGGAAAAAGCGTTCGACAATATAAAATGGTGCAAGCTGTTCGAGATTCTGAAAAAAGTAGGGGTAAGCTATAGGGAGAGACGGGTCATATACAATATGTACAACAACCAAGAGGGAATAATAAGAGTGGACGGTCAAGAACGAAGTGCTCGTATTACGAAGGGTGTAAGACAAGGCTGTAGCCTTTCGCCCCTACTCTTCAATCTGTACATCGAGGAAGCAATGATGGAAATAAAAGAAAGGTTCAAGAGTGGAATTAAAATACAAGGTGAAAGGATATCAATGATACGATTCGCTGATGACATTGCTATCCTGAGTGAAAGTGAAGAAAAATTAAATGATCTGCTGAACGGAATGAACAGTCTAATGAGTACACAGTATGGTTTGAGAGTAAATCGGAGAAAGACGAAGGTAATGAGAAGTAGTAGAAATGAGAACAGCGAGAAACTTAACATCAGGATTGATGGTCACGAAGTCAATGAAGTTAAGGAATTCTGCTACCTAGGCAGTAAAATAACCAATGACGGACGGAGCAAGGAGGACATCAAAAGCAGACTCGCTATGGCAAAAAAGGCATTTCTGGCCAAGAGAAGTCTACTAATGTCAAATACCGGCCTTAATTTGAGGAAGAAATTTCTGAGGATGTACGTCTGGAGTACAGCATTGTATGGTAGTGAAACATGGAGTGTGGGAAAACCGGAACAGAAGAGAATCGAAGCATTTGAGATGTGGTGCTATAGACGAATGTTGAAAATTAGGTGGACTGATAAGGTAAGGAATGAGGAGGTTCTACGCAGAATCGGAGAGGAAAGGAATATGTGGAAAACACTGATAAGGAGAAGGGGCAGGATGGTAGGACATCTGCTAAGACATGAGGGAATGACTTCCATGGTACTAGAGGGACCTGTAGAGGGCAAAAACTGTAGAGGAAGACAGAGATTGGAATACGTCAAGTAAATAATTGAGGACGTAGGTTGCAAGTGCTACGCACAGGAAAGGAATTCGTGGCGGGCCGCATCAAACCAGTCAGTAGACTGATGACAAAAAAAAAAAAAAAAAAGTTAGTTCCGATATTCAATAAACTAACACAGCACCTCCGACAAATCGCTAAAGCTTTTGATACGCTATGATCACCATCGTTGACGGTGACTATTAGAGCTTCCCTGCAACGCAAACTTCTCAAAACCAGCCGCTCAGTCACGCTATGGATATTGATGCACTTGATGCACCCATGGTTGAAGTGATTGTGCGACGCAGTCATTGCGTCCCACAACGCAGTTGCACGACAGCATATTCCACCTGTCGAGGCACCTTCAACAAGAGACCTGCAGCCCTCGCAGCAACGTCGACAGGACGGTATGGAGGTGGAAGAACACTACGACCAACGAGACAAAATGGAGGAAGTTTAGGTGTCGAAGCCAACCGAGAAGGAATCATCACGCAACAACATATAAGCTGCACTGCTAACTCATGCACAACTATTTACAAAAGTTCTTTTATCTTCTTTTTGAAAGTACAGACGAGAACGTAGGTAGACTCCACCTCATGGCACTAGACAAACTTATTAGACGGGAATGTGAGTCATTATTGAAGCGCATAATCAATAATACGGTTGCAGGGCTAGGCCGTGTGATAATTGACAGTGTTTCAGGATTAACTGTAAATGCCATTCTTTGGCTCAAATGGTTCAAATGGCTCTGAGCACTACGGGACTCAACTGCTGTGGTCATCAGTCCCCTAGAACTTTGAACTTCATAAACCTAACTAACCTAAGGACATCACACACACCCATGCCCGAAGCAGGATTCGAACCTGCGACTGTAGCAGCAGCGCGGCTCCGGACTAGAGCGCCTAGAACCGCACAGCCACCGCGGCCGGCTGCCATTCTTTCCTAGACAAAGCAAATTTGGTGCTATACCGAAATCCTTTACCACTAAATAAGGCATTAACAATAATATTGAGATAGCCCTTAAGGAGGACAAATTGCTAACAGAAATGACGTGTTGCAGCGAAGTTACTGCCGTCATGCGGTTTAGTAACAACTGCAAACATGAAACGGGAAGGAGCAGCAAAGTTATTACCAGTTTGTGTTTTGACACTTAGATCATAGCGACTCCCACAGTCGTTTGTATTCATGGAGTTCACTGTCATGTGGACGTGTAAGCACCGCTCGTCTTGCAGCGGTATATTTATTGTAGCTTGGTTGGTTGGTTGGTTGGTTTGGGGAAGGAGACCAGACAGCGAGGTCATCGGTCTCATCGGATGACGGAAGGACGGGGAAGGAAGTCGGCCGTGCCCTTTTGAAAGGAACCATCCCGGCATTTGCCTGGAGCGATTTAGGGAAATCACGGAAAACCTAAATCAGGATGGCCGGACGCGGGATTGAACCGTCGTCCTCCCGAATGCGAGTTCAGTGTCTAACCACTGCGCCACCTCGCTCGGTATTGTAGCTTGGACACGCCAGCAAGCAGTGCAAAAGTACACAATATGTCAGTACTGTTCAGGCCCACAATAAAGTGATACCTGTGGGAGACCAAGTCAACCAATTTGTACCGGTGGTTACAGTGTCCTGCCTCGAACCTTCCCAATGTATCTGAAACACAAAGAAATTAGCAAAATTACATCTCTCAACAATGTTACCCTCCGAGGTGCAGCAGCTGTGTTTGAAAACAGGCCCCCAAAAATTACGAGGCGGTGTACAGAATTCCTGTCCTTGCCAACTTAACAGTGGCTCAAAGCAAATTTCAGTAACTCCACTTATAATCCGCAGCGGCCAACCTGTGCCACGACGATATCGCTGCAGGCAGGAACGGTGGCTCCAGTAGATTCACCGCCGATATCGCCGCATCCTCCTCTCATGCAGCATACTCAACTACACCATCAGCAATGTGTGTAATCTGTGAGTCATAAGGAATTCCACCAAAACATGGTTCCCTGGGACCAATTCTACCAACCAGAACTCTGGCTCCTCTGGCTCCAATGACTTCTCACCCTTTTCCACCCCAGTATCAAAGACTCAACCAAAAGAGTGGATGTTAGGAACTATCTCGTTAATGATTAAGTGTAATTATGGCTGTGATGACTGATATATCGTACTAACAGTAACCTAATGGGCCCACTCGAGTACCACAAACGCATTCCATCTGCATGTTAATCCAAAATATGTTGAGCCCACTCTTTACACCCCAAAATTACCTATAAAATCATCCAGCGGAATGCAACATCGCTAAAGGCAAACGAAGGTAGACCTTGACATTTTCTGCTCGCAGCTCAAGCCAGCATTTGTGTCATCACCGAAACGTGGTTAAAACACAACGAACAGTTCGCATTCCGTGGCTGTCATTAGAAAAGATAGAGATGATAGCCATATGGCGGAGCAGCGCTGGCTGTTGGTGAGACAGGATGTCCACTTTTCCGTCATCAGTCCTTGCCCAAAATGGTTCAAATGGCTCTGAGCACTATGGGACAACATCTGAGGTCATCAGTTCCCTAGACTTAGAACTTCTTAAAAGTTACTAACCTAAGGATATCACACACATCCATGTCCGAGGCAGGATTCGAAACTGCGATTGTAGCAGGAGCGCGGTTCCGGACTGCTGCGCCTACAACCGCTCGGTCGCAGCGGCCGGCTCAGTCCTTGCACTTAGCATGATTCATTGCAAATGGTGAGTGTCCGCCTGTGGTTTAAGGACCTCCATCTGAATTTGATCTTATCATATGAAGTACCTAATGACAAACTTTACAAACATCTTTTAACAGCAAATCCCTTGTGATATTAAGTGACTTGAAAGGCCACCACGCACTGTGGCATGCAGAATTGCCAACGCAACAGGAAAAATGCTATTGGATGAACTACAGCTGGAAAACCCTGTAGTGCTAAATAATGGCTCACCCACATGAATAGTCAAAACAAATGAAACCGCGATGGCAATCGATTTGAGCATAGTATCCCCTGCACTGTGTAATATATTGATTATTCCTTGATACTGTAGTGTTATCTTGAAGCTGTGAGAAAGGAGGACAGGCGTTCCAATGCGCGGAAGCAGAGACGATGCTGAGGGCAGACGAAACTAGGAGAGATTTGGTTACATGAAGTAAACCGTAAGGGGAGAGCCTTGTGAAAATGCAGATGCCCCAAGACGCGGTCCCAGGGCGTTAGTTACTCTTGAAGGAATTAACATGTAACTTCATGTGCAGTCTAGACGCTGTGGTAGGTTGCCACCGTAGAATTTTGTAACCATCAGGCACGTAGTAGCGTATAAATCCAGCATGATACCAGCCCTGAAAACAGCAACGTCAGTAGACTCACAACAGTTAGAAAGAGATTGAAAACGCCAACTGTTGACCTAGCAGTCCCTACTCCAAGGAGCCCGAGGGGCGGGGCTAACTGGCGTATAACAACAATGTTGCAAGCCTTATTTGGCAGAGCAGTTACGTTTAGCTTTCAGCTGAACAATGTTGATACCAAATACGGACTTAGTTAGTGCAACTGCATTAACATCCCCGCCTTAGGAGCAGTAGAGGGGACCTAACTAAACCGTGATTGGCAGGCACCTGCAAGGGATCTACGGGATTGGCTGGGTGGCTTTAAGTGGGAAAAACAGTGCCCGCAAGCGACTCTTTAATACCCCTAGATTCCGCATTTTGGCGGAGTTCTCAATCAGACGATCTGGGCGCCGAATCCGCGTCCGTTGACTCCAGCCTCCGTACAGCTCACGCGTAAGTCTGCTCTCTCACTTGGACTGCCTCAGTGAACTGTGTCACGTTCAGTATGTTTTGCATTGGAACTAAATTGTTGCCTCAAGATGCTGCTAGAGTTTGTTACTATGGTCAGCATCCACTCCTGAGCCTTCTGCACTGATTTCTGTCGTAACAGCGTTATTCATGCTTTTTATAACCCTAGAACTAGCCTCCAGTGTAATAGTTAGTCCTGTCTGGAATAAACAACTATTTGAAAACCCTGTTTGTCGAAGAGTCTCCACAACGAGTTCCCTACCGAGTCTCACCACCTGCATTTCTAGTAAATGCCTGTACCAGTGTTGGCTCAAATAGAAGAAAACAATCAAATGCCTTCACTGTGAATTGTCCTTCTGCCTTCTGCTCTGTACCGCTCTGGAGCGCAACGCTGACCAGTAACCCTTTTTTCCCTCTCCCACCTATGTCAGAACACGACAACTGACTACCGGAACAACATGGGAAGGGTACTGGAAACTTCACGAGTAGGTTCGAATTATTTGCTCAGATTGAAATAAGGGTACAGCATAAAGAGACTGTCAGACGGCCAATCAACCTCAAATAAAATACAAAGATATCCAATTGGAACATATACGAAACGCTGCTAGAAGAAAAACTGGAGCCGATCATCGAAACCAAGCATCCTGAAAGGGACTATGGAGTCTTTGCATCACTTATCAATGAAGCACCGGAAGTCTCAGTACCTAAAAAATGACACAAGTGGACTACTCATAGGCCCCCACCCTGTTGGTGGAGGCCAGAGTGTGACACAGGCTTCAAGGAACGAAGGAAAACATTAAGAAACTATAAAACTTTCTCTAATGGTGCAAACTTTAAATATAGATAACAAAAGTCACGTCATAACGATGTGCACAGATACAAATGGTGGTAGGTTACCTACACAAAGTATAAAAGGGCAGCGTGTTGGCGGAGCTGTCATTGGTACACACGTGATTCACGTGCAGAGTTATCGGACGTGATTGTGGCCGCTTGTCTGGCATTGACACTCTGTGATCGCGAAATGGTTGTTGGAGTTAAATACATAGGAAATTCCATTCCGGAAACTGTTAGAGAATTCAATATTCCGAAATCAAATGGCTCTGAGCACTATGGGACTTAAGATCTGAGGTCATCAGTCTCCTAGAACTTAGAACTACTTAAACCTAACTAACCTAAGGACATCACACACATCCATGCCTGTGGCAGGATTCGAACCTGCGACTGTAGCGGTCGCGCGGGTCCAGACTTTAGCGCCTAGAACCGCTCGGCCACATTCCGAAATCCACAGTGTCAAGAGAGTGCCGAGATTACCAAAGGTCAGGCATTACCTCTCACCGCGGACGAAGCAGTGGCCAGCGGCCTTCACTTAACGACTGATAGCATCGTTTTTTTGCGTAGCGTTGTCCGTGATAACAGGCACACAACACTGCGTGAAATAACTGCAGAAATCAATGTGGTACGTACGACGAATACTTTCGTTAGGGCAATGTGACATCTAGCGTTGATGGGCTATAGCAGTGCCCACCTCTTCATCTCAGAGTAGCACTCCCAACGAACGTACTCCTCAACGATATGCTGGATGTATTTCAATCACGGTCTACAGTTTTTACCCTCCACAGACCCTTCTAGTACAATTTAAGTTATTCCGCAGTGTCTTAACAGATGTCCTACCACCCTGTCCGTTCTTATGATTTTGTTTTCCGTGTATTCCTTTCCTCACCGATTCTGCGGACAACCTCTTCATTACATACCTTATCAGTTCACCTAATTTTCAACATTCTTCTGTAGCACCATCACAAATGCTTCGATTTTTTTTCTTTTCCTGTTTTCCCATAGTCCATGTTTCACTACCATACAGTGCTGTGTTCCCATCGCACATTCTCAGAAATCTCGTCCTCAGATAAAGGCCTATGTTTGATGCTAGTAGACTTCTGTTGGTCAGGAATGTCATTTTTGCTAGTGCTAGTCTCCTTTTATGTCTTTCTTCTTCCGACCGTCATGGGTTATTTTGCTACCTAGGTAGCAGTATTCGTTTACTTCACCTACTTCGTGATCACCAGCCCAGATGCCAATTTTCTCACTGTTCTCATTTCTGCTACTTCTCATTACTTTCGTATTTTTTCTATTTACCCTTAATCCGCATTTTGAACAAATTAGACAGTTCATTCCGTTCAGAACATCTTGTAATTCTTCTTGAGTTTCACTGAGGATAGCAATATCACCAGCGAATCTTATCGTAGATAACTTTACACCATCAGTTTTAGTTCCATTCTTGAACCTTACCTTTATTTCCGATGTTCAGATTGAACAGAAGTGGCGAAAGTTTACATTCCTGTCTTACTGCCATCCACCCTTTTTTTTATCCATGAACTAAATTCTTGGTCTTTCAGATTTGTTGTTCCCTCTTGCTTCTTGTACATATTGTACATTACCCGTCTTTGCTATAACTTGCCCCTATTTTTCTCAGAATTTTGAAATTCTTGCACCATTTGACTGTGTCGATGCTTTCTCCAGGTCGACAAATCTTATGAACGTGTCTTGATTTTTCCTTAGTCTTGCCTTCATTATCAACCGCAACGCCAGAATTGCCTCTCTGGTGCCTTCCCCTCCTTTCCCCCCCCCCCCCCCCATCTCTAAATCCAAAATGATCTTGATCTAACACATACTCAGCTTTCTTTTCCATTCGTCTGTATATTATTACTGTCAACAACTTGGATGCATGAGCTGTTAAGTGAGTGTACGATAATTCTCGCATTTGTGAGCTCTTGCAATCTTCGGAATTATGTGAATGACGTTATTCCGAAAATCAGATGGTGTATCGCCAGAGTCCTACACTGTACACACCAACGTGATTAATCGTTTTGTTGCCACTTCCCCCAATGATTTTAGAAACTGTGGTGGAATTTTATCTATCCCTTCTGCCTTATTTGACCTACAGTCTTCGAAAGTGCTTTTAAATCCTAATGCAGGATCCCCAATGGCCTCTATATCGTGTCTTCTTTCTTCTTTTGTCACGTCATCTGACAAGTCTTCCTCCTCATAGAGTCCTTCAGTGTAATCTCTCCACCTGTCCGTCCGCTGCTCTGAATAACAATAGAATTCCGGTTGCACTCTTAATATCACAACCCTTACTTTTAATTTCACTCAAGGTTATTTTGATTTTTCTGTCTGCTGAGTCTGTCCTTCCGATGATCATTTCTTCTTCGATTTTTTTTTTTTTTACATTTTTCATGCAGCCATTTCCCATTAGCTTATCCGCACTTTCTATTTATTTCACTCCTACGTGACTTGTGTTTCTGTACTCATGAATTTTCCTGAATGTTTTTGTACTTCCTTCTGTCAACCATCAACTGAAGTCTATCTTCTGTCACGCATGATTTTTTCACATTTACCTTCTTCGTACTAATGTTTTTCTTTACAACTCGTTTGATTGTCCTTTTAGAGATGTCCATTCCTTTTCAAATTAATTATCTACAGAGCTATTCCTTATAGCAGATTCATAACCTTAGAGAATTTCAATCGTTTTTTTTTTCTTACTCCTTAGTACTTCTATATCCCACTCCTCTGCACAATGATGTATCCTGACTGGTGTCGTAAGCTTCAGCCGACTCGTCGTTACTACTAAATTGTGATCTGAGGCTACACCTGCTCCTGGGTACGTCTCAAAATGGTGTATCTAATTTCGCAATATCTGCCTGACCATGATGTAATGTAACTGAAATCTTTCCACATCCCCCGGCTTTTACCATGTATACCTCCTCCTCTCGCGATTATTGAACAGAGTAATCGCTATTACTAGCTGAAATTTATTGCACAACCTTATTAGTCTTCCTCCTCTCTCATTTCTAGTACCAAGCTAAAATTCTCCTGTAACCTTTTTTTTCTACTGCTTCCCCTGCAACCGCAGTTCAGTTCCCCATGACTATTCGATTTTCCTCTCCATTTACTGACTGATTTTCCGGTTCAGGATCCTAATAAACTTTTTCTATCTATTCATATTCAACATGCAACATCAGCATGTATACCTGAACTGTCACGGTCGGTGGGGGTTTGCTGTCGCTTCTCAGGAGAACAACCCTGCAACCCTATCACTGAACTGTTCGCAGCAACTCACTCTCGGCCCTACCTTCCTGTGAATAATGAATCCCACTCCAACTATATTATTTTCTATTGCAGTTGATGTTACTCTATACACATCTGAACAAAATTCAATGTCTTCTCCCCATTTCATTTCACATACCTCCACTATATCTAGAATGTGCAGTAGCGTTTTCCGTTTCAGATTTTCTAGCTTTCCGGCCACGTTAAAACTTCTGACATTCCCCGGCCCGACTCGTAGAACATTATTCTTTCATTGGTTATTCAGTCTTTTTCTCCTGGTTACCTCCCCCTTTCCGGTGACCACAAGAAAAAGATTGCCACGCAACGAAAGATTAACGTTTTACCCTAGACGCCTGGAAAATTTTGGCGTGGTCAGATGAGTCCCAATTTCAGTTGGTGCAGGCCCCATAAAGCCATGGAGCAGAGTTGTCAAGAACGCACTGTGCAAGCTAGTGGTGGCTCCATAATCGTTTGGCCTGTGTTTACACAAGACGGACTAAGTACTCTCGTCCATTTACTGGTCATGGTTATGTTCGGCTGCTTGGAGACAATTTGGCGCAATTCATGGTTTTAGTGTTCGCAAACAACGATGGAATTTTTATGGATGACAATCCACCATGTTACCATTGCTGGGCAACAATTTTTCGTGATTGGTTTGAAGAATATTCTAGACAATTCGAGGGTGTGATTTAGCCACCCAGATAACCCGACATAAAATACATCAAGCGTTTCGTCAGTTCATGCTTACAATCCTAGACCGGCAAAATTTTCAAATAATAGGTAACTCTAGAAGCAGTATGGGTCAATACTTCTTCAGGAGACTACCAATAATTTGTTGAGTCAATGCCATGTCGAGGTGCTTTACTATGCTAGGAAACAATGGTCCAAATCGATGTTAGGAATTGTCCCATGACTTCTGCCACCACCGTAAAGTGGTCTTAAGAAAGCACAAGCTGCAGCCAAGGAAATATACACGTATAGAGAAAGAAAATCATGGCAAAATTTCTGCACTGCAGTCTGCAAAGGAACACCATTAACCACGATCTGGTATGTAATAAGAACATAAGAAACAATCAGATAGTGGACGTGCAGAGACTTCCACCATACGACAAAATAGCACAATCATTCTTGTATGTAACATTATGGACAAGGAAGATGAGGCGGAATGTGGAGAAGAATGTAGTATAATTACACGAACATTTTCGCTGGAAGAACTTCACATTTCGCTCTCCCAAGGGACGGCGCTGCGCCTGGCCCGGATTACACTGATTACCCAGTGGTAAGAAACACCCCACACAAAGGGAAGCGGCAGCTGCTTAAAGTTTACAATACTTTATGGACTCAAAACATCAAAATTGACTCGCTGAAAACATGTCGTGTCGTCCTCATCCACAAATCGGGAAGAAGGTGTGACTATCATTATACTATTTTGTTTGGCGAAGATATTGGAAAAAACTACTAAGTGGTACTAAGAATGGTGGTGTGGAAACAAGAAAAAGTTGCCGGCAAAACAACGTGGGTTTCGGAAAGGAAAAGCGACAACTGATATACTTCCACTGTTAGGTATCGGCATACAGCTAAATTTCACTCAGATAATTGAAGTATCTGAGGGTTGCGTTTATAGGCGAGACTAAAGCATACGACAATGTCGTCTTGTCATTCTTAGCGAAAAAACTGAAGAATGTTCAGATCTAAAAAGAACATAATCGTCATATTCTAAGCTTTCTGAGCAACAGGCAACCAATCATTTTGGAATACGGAACTACACTGGGACATGAAGAAACTAGCAGGGCACTCTCGCTGGGATCAGTATTGGCTCCCTTATTAACCAATCTCTATATTGCAGACCTTAATGACCTGTTTGCCTGACATCCAAATATTCCAAGACACAGACGAAGTCTGCAGCTATGCTGAATACAGTACTCTTCAGTCCTCTCATCTGAAAATGTGCAGAGAAAATCTTTGATAGCAAATCTATTCTTATGAGCTTTACTCATAACGGGATTCCACTTCCCCAAAAAAATGCAACTGGGATGACGTATTTTTCCTGTAGCGAAATTAACACAATATCTTGGGATTATGGCGATGATACACTAAGTTGGGCTCCTCATATCCGACACACCATTATCAGATGTGAAACAGCTTGCATTCTCATCAGAGCTACGACTAGTGTATGTTGGGGCACAAAGTGGCAGACAGTGATAACATTATACCGGTCCGTAATAAGAACGAACTTTGACTGTGGACACTCGTGCTACGGATTAGCATCAGACAGCACCCTCCAGACACTCGACACTATGCAGTACGGAGCCTTGCTTACAGTCACCGGAGCTTTCATGTCAACCACAACCAACCTTGAAGCGAATGAATCACTGTTAAATTTGTGACGGATATACATCTTCAAGAAATTCTTCTTGCAGCTCTGTTTCAACGAATACAAGCTCCTTGACGAAAAAATCCAAGAATTAACATCCGACTTCGAGTGCGAGAGATACAGACTGAATAAACAACTTCCACTCCGTCGCGGTGGAATATATGGAGATGCAGGCAACAAGGCACAAGATGTTGCGAAGTGCTCTTCTACCACATTGCAGAAGGTCATACGAAACGTCGACTCTACGGTTTGATGCCAGGACCACTTTGGCGCTTCAAAATCAGGACGAAACTAACGCAACGGGAATGGCATTCTATCTGACCGTCGTCTCTACAGATGGGTCAGAGTCCAGTACCTTTCCGGTACCGGGAAGCAAACGACAAGGACTCTGCAAGCTGCATTCCACTACTATGACAGCCGAACTGACTATCAATTTGGAAGCGCTGCTATTCGCGCAGATAACCACAGCATACACAATACTCTACTCTCATCTCTGATAGCATGTCATCATCCTAGTTGAACTAACTCCGTAGTGGGAGCAATTATCGTCGCTGTGATTCGAATGCAGAGGAACTATCACAGCATCGTGGATGGCATGGATGAGAGGCCACTAAGACGTACCTGGAACTGAACGAGTAGATGTCGTAGCAAAGCGAGCATCTCCACATGGAGTCACTAAATATGATGATGTCCCTCTCACCGACATGATGCCCATGTTCAGAAAGCGATTGTCATCGAACTGGTACCATGCGGTAATGACATTCAAACAACGAGCAGAGTCACGACAGTTATAACACGGCTGAAATTCAATTATTGGTAATTCAACAGAGACCTCTACTGGCTGAACCTAAGCACCACACCCCTGTCCGCGATTGTGGAGAGGAAGAAGATAGCACATATCTCTGCAGTGTCCTCGAAACATGTATTTCATTAACATACTTGCGAGTAATCTCCGAACTCTCGATCATCGGTTCCCAAGCAGACTCAGAATAACGCATCCAGTCACATAGCAACCTGTAAAATGCTGTACGACTTCGTCAGCAGTGCCAACATCCCAATATAGCTCCCTGTCCTGGTAATCCAGTACTCTTGGCAGTTAGAATGGCAGAGGAACAATAAGGACTATTGACTGACTATATTCTCGCGTGCTACTCAACCTATGAATGTATACTATGTTGTCTTGTGACAGCCAGAGCGAGAGCACCAGCAGCAGCGAGTACTGTTTGTATAAAGCGTTTATTTTGCATTTTGTTTACGACCTTCCACTAAGGAAGGGATTCTATTTGTGTTTATCTGCTCTGCATAGTAACTAACAGTTCTTGATAAAACTTTACGTAGTTTTCGTGTTAGATTTCTTAGTGTTTTCTTGATCGTTTAGAACAGAAAGCGCCCTAAAACCGTCTTTTGTTTGTTTCGCGGCCGTTAGCCACTAGTCACTTGAATCAGCAGTTGTCTTGTGACAGCCAGAGCGAGAGCACCAGCAGCAGCGAGTACTGTTTGTATAAAGTGTTTTTGTACTTATTTGCTGCGCTTAGCTTTTAAATAGTTTTTCTGGGAAAACCTAGCGTAGTTTTCGCGTCTCGTATTTCAGTGAGGGTTTCTTGATTATCAGAGTAGCTCATCAGAAGATTATCTTGGGAATTTGTCACCGTATAGGGTAGGGTAAACATAGACATGTGTAGGGACTGTGGTTGTTGTGAGCGGACGCAAGGAGAATTGGCCACTCTTCGAGGGCAGGTGGAGGCTTTGTCTGTTAGGCTCATCGAGCTCGAGGCGCAGGCGTCGGCTCGTAGTGGCGTTGGGGCAACTGTGGTGAGACCTATGCCTACTTCGGTGGCCTTGGAATCACATGGAACCCCTGATGTCGCTGCGTCTTCCGGCAGTGAGCATCTTACCGGTCAGCCATCACTCCAGGGTGAATGGCGGACAGTGGTGGGCTCGCGCGTGCCTGGCCGAAAGGCGAAGGTGGGATCTGGCCGCGTGGCAGCTGCCTTACCCCTTTCCAACAGGTACGGGGTGCTTCCTAGTGGTGATGACATCGTTTCCGAGCCACCACAGGATGCCTCGCCTGTTGGGCCAGTGGCCGATTCTCCGGCAAGGTCCCGACAGTCACAGAGGGCGGGCCTATTAGTTATAGGGAGCTCCGACGTTAGGCGGGTTATGGAGCCCCTCAGGAAAATAGCGGGTAGGTCGGGGAAGAATGCCAGTGTGCACTCGGTGTGCTTGCCGGGGGGTCTCGTCCGTAATGTGGAGGAGGCCCTTCCGGCAGCTATTGAACGCACTGGGTGTGACCGGCTGCAGATAGTAGCACATGTCGGAACGAATGACGCCTACCGCTTGGGTTCTGAGGCCATCCTTGGTTCCTTCCGGCGGCTGGCTGATTTGGTGAAGACAACCAGCATCGCACGCGGAGTGCAAGCTGACCTTAATATCTGCAGCATAGTGCCCAGAGTCGATCGCGGTCCTCTGGTTTGGAGCCGTGTGGAGGGTCTAAACCAGAGGCTCAGACGACTCTGCGACTATAATGGTTGCAAATTCATCGACCTCCGTTATTGGGTGGAGAACTGTAGGGCCCCCCTAGACAGGTCAGGCGTGCACTACACACCGGAAGCAGCTACTAAGGTAGCAGAGTACGTGTGGCGTGCCCACGGGGTTTTTTTTAGGTTAGAGGGACCCCCCCCCCCTTGGGCGAAACGATAAAATAGACCAAAAACAGGAAAAGTTAACGTAATATTGGTAAACTGCAGGAGTATCCAGGACAAGGTTCCTGAATTAGTATCTCTTATTGAAGGAAATAGTGCGCATATAGTATTAGGAACGGAAAGTTGGTTAAAACCGGAAGTGAACAGTAACGAAATCCTAGACACAGAATGGAATATATACCGCAAGGATAGGATAAACGCCAATGGTGGAGGAGTATTTATAGCAGTAAAGAATTCAATAATATCCAGTGAAGTTATTAGCGAATGCGAATGTGAAATAATCTGGGTTAAGCTAAGTATCAAAGGTGGGTCAGATATGATAGTCGGATGCTTCTATAGACCACCTGCATCAGCAACCGTAGTAGTTGAGCGCCTCAGAGAGAACCTGCAGAACGTCGTGAAGAAGTTTCGTGATCATACTGTTGTAATAGGGGGAGACTTCAATCTACCAGGTATAGAATGGGATAGTCACACAATCAGAACTGGAGCCAGGGACAGAGACTCTTGTGACATTATCCTGACTGCCTTGTCCGAGAATTACTTCGAGCAGATAGTTAGAGAACCAACTCGTGAAGCTAACGTTTTAGACCTCATAGCAACAAATAGACCGGAACTTTTCGACTCCGTGAATGTAGAAGAGGGTATCAGTGATCATAAGTCAGTGGTTGCATCAATGACTACAAGTGTAATAAGAAATGCCAAGAAAGGAAGGAAAATATATTTGCTTAACAAGAGTGATAGGGCACAAATCGCAGAATATCTGAGTGACCACCATCAAACGTTCATTTCTGAGGAAGAGGATGTGGAACAAAAATGGAAAAAATTCAGAAACATCGTCCAGTACGCCTTAGATAAGTTTGTACCGACTAAGGTCCAAAGCGAGGGGAAAGATCCACCGTGGTATAACAATCATGTACGAAAGGTACAACGGAAAAAAAAAGCTTCATCATAGGTTTAAGAGTAGTCGAATCATAGCTGATAAGGAAAAGCTGAACGAAGCGAAAAAGAGCGTAAAGAGAGCAATGAGAGAAGCATTCAACGAATTCGAACATAAAACATTGGCAAACAATCTAAACAAGAACCCTAAAAAGTTTTGGTCATATGTAAAATCGGTAAGCGGATCTAAATCCCCTATTCAGTCACTCGTTGACCACGATGGCACCGAAACAGAGGACGACCGAAGAAAGGCAGAAATACTGAATTCAGTGTTCCGAAACTGTTTCACTGCGGAAAATCGTAACACGGTCCCTGACTTCAGCCGTCGCACGGACGCCAAAATGGAAAATATTGAAATAAACGATATCGGAATTGAAAAACAACTGCTATCACTTAGTAGCGGAAAAGCATCCGGACCAGACGAGATACCCTTAAGATTCTACAGTGATTATGCTAAAGAACTTGCCCCCTTTCTATCAGCAATTTATCGTAGATCGCTGGAAGAACGTAAAGTACCTAGCGACTGGAAGAAAGCGCAGGTCGTTCTCATTTTCAAGAAGGGTCATAAATCAGATGCGAATAATTATAGGCCTATTTCGCTTACGTCAATCTGTTGTAGAATAATGGAACATGTTTTGTGTTCTCGTATTATGACGTTCTTAGATAATACAAATCTCCTTCATCATAACCAACATGGATTCCGCAAACAGAGATCATGTGAAACTCAGCTCGCCCTATTTGCCCAAGAAATTCACAGTGCCGTAGACACTGGCGAGCAGATTGATGCCGTATTCCTGGACTTCAGGAAGGCATTTGATACGGTTCCGCACTTACGTTTAGTGAAAAAAATACGAGCTTACGGAATATCGGACCAGGTTTGTGATTGGATTCAGGATTTCCTAGAAGAAAGAACACAACATGTCATTCTTAACGGTTCAAAATCTGCAGATACAGAGGTAATTTCGGGAGTACCGCAAGGAAGCGTGATAGGACCTTTATTGTTTACAATATACATAAATGACTTAGTTGACAACATCGGTAGCTCCGTGAGGCTATTTGCAGATGACACGGTTGTCTACAAGAAAGTAGCAACATCAGAAGACTCGTACGTACTCCAGGAAGACCTGCAGAGGATTAATGCATGGTGCGACAGCTGGCAGCTTTCCCTAAACGTAGATAAATGTAATATAATGCGCATACATAGGGGCAGAAATCCATTCCAGTACGATTATGCCATAGGTGGTAAATCATTGGAAGCGGTAACGACCGTCAAATACTTAGGAGTTACTATCCGGAGCGATCTGAAGTGGAATGATCACATAAAACAAATAGTGGGAAAAGCAGGCGCCAGGTTGAGATTCATAGGAAGAATTCTAAGAAAATGTGACTCATCGACGAAAGAAGTAGCTTACAAAACGCTTGTTCGTCCGATTCTTGAGTATTGCTCATCAGTATGGGACCCTTACCAGGTTGGATTAATAGAAGAGATAGACATGATCCAGCGAAAAGCAGCGCGATTCGTCATGGGGACATTTAGTCAGCGCGAGAGCGTTACGGAGATGCTGAACAAGCTCCAGTGGCGGACACTTCAAGAAAGGCGTTACGCAATACGGAGAGGTTTATTATCGAAATTACGAGAGAGCACATTCCGGGAAGAGATGGGCAACATATTACTACCGCCCACATATATCTCGCGTAATGATCACAACGAAAAGATCCGAGAAATTAGAGCAAATACGGAGACTTACAAGCAGTCGTTCTTCCCACGCACAATTCGTGAATGGAACAGGGAAGGGGGGATCAGATAGTGGTACAATAAGTACCCTCCGCCACACACCGTAAGGTGGCTCGCGGAGTATAGATGTAGATGTAGATGTAGATACCACCATGTATCTCGTAAAAGTACACTGCTCAGCCACAACATTATGACCACCTACATAGCAGCTGGTATGTCCACCTTCGGCTCGGATAACAGTGGCGAAACATCATGACATGGAAGAAATCAGGCTTTGGAAGGTAGCTGGAGGGAGTTGGCACCATATTTGGACACACAAGTCTTACAATTCCCGTAAATACCGCAGAGGGGGACGATGAGCTGTGACCCGACGTTCAGTGACATTCCAGATGTAGTAGCTCGGGTTAAGATCTGGCAAGCTGGAGGTCCAGCACATCTTTTGTGACTCACCACTGTATCCCTCTAACCATTCCATCACACTCACGGCCTAGTGACATGGCCCATTATCTAGTTGAAAAATGCCACAGCCGTCGGGAAACATCGTCATGAAGAGGTGTATGTGGTCTGCAACCAGTGTAAGATACTCCTTGGCTGTCATGGTCTCCCACATGAATGTTCCCAAGAGCATAACGGAGCCGCCGCCAACTTGTCTCCGTCCCGCAGCGTAGCTGCCAAGGAGCTGTTGGCCTGGAAGACGGTGACTTCGCGCCCTCCCATCGGCATGGTGAGGAAGTTATAGAGATTCATCAAACCATGCAACGTTCTGCCACTGTGCCCACGTCCGGTGTCGATGGTGACGCGCCCATTTTTGTTGAAGTTGCCGATGTCGTGGAGTTAACATTGGCACATGCATTGGCCGACAGCTGCGGGATCCCACCTTTAGGAGCGCCCGGTGCACTGTGTGTTCAGACACACGTATACTCAGCCCATCATTACAGTCTGATGTTAGTTCCGCAACAGTTCACCGCCTTTCCCAGTTTCCCAGTCTGCCAGCCAACGACGTCCGACATCTGTAATGAGGGATGGTCGCCAACCTCACGGCGTCTCTACGTGGTTTCATCTTGACTTTGCCATGTGTTGAAGAAACTCGCCACACCACTGGTCGAACACCCGAAAAGTCATGCAGCTTCCGAAACGCTCGTGCCGAGCCTCCAGGCCATCACAATAAACCCTTGGTGAAACTCACATCAATCGCGCGTCTTCCCCCGTTCTACACACGGACAGCACGCTCACCGTCATTCCTTACCTGGTGATGCTGATATCGCCTGGACGGGTTTATACCGATAGTAGTTCTGTGTTCATGATGTTCTGGCTGATCAGTGTAGTTGTCTGAATTCTTGTGTAACTATACTTATGGCTGTAACACCCAGATATGGTTGTTGTATGCTGTTCTCATGTTCCTTCTGGATAGTACTCTTAGAGAGCAGAAATATTCAATGCTCTATCTGCAGCATTTGAAACAATTATTATAGGTCTCAGAAAAGAACATTTTATTGTTAATTTAGATGTGTAGTCATTAATATGGATTGAATCGGGAATATCACAAATGTATATTAAAGGTGACTGATAATTTCTTACCATGTTACTACCAGTATGTTTATAGCATGCTACCTATGAGTATCCTGTGTTTACTCGTTTTGGTGTACTACGAATGAAAATTTGTTTTAAGTCGGAGTCTATCCTTTGTTTAGCCTAGCAACTTCGAACCAGGGTACGATATTTCCAGTATTGAGATGGTTGTGTGTGGACGTTCCGAAAAAATAATAAAAAAAGAAAGAAAACGAATATGCGCTGAGCTTGGAGCCGCTCTGTACCCAAGCTCAGCATTGCACTGAAGTGAATCATGGATTGTGCGAAAACGGGAAGAGAAGAGAACAGAAATGTTTGAGACGTGGTGTTATAGATGGTTGTTCACAAATCGTTGGACTGATAATTAGCAAATATTGCAGGGAGATGTAAAGTTAATGCGCAGGAGAGCATGGTGTGGCAGGCTACATGAAATCAGACATAAAAGTCAACCTCCTAGAGATACATACTTGTAATCTCATGCTGAAAACTATCCGAACGACTTGAATTACTTTTCGCCTGATTTACCTACTTCCCACATAACTTAAATCTAATCTCGTTTTGGTACAGTCATTTGACTATGCAAAATGGTTACCACAAGTGACCACTAGAAAACACTGCTGTGTATGGCGATAACTCCAGATACATTTACAAAATTAATACCTCGATTACAAATATCAGGGAGTATCTGAGACTGTCCTTAAAGATAGTAAACTCAAATTTATTACAAGTAGCGACATTTCTAAGGTGTTACCACTATCATTGGTAACTTTGACACATTAATCATTCTTGAATTCTTCTAGTCCAAAAGATTTTCTACCCATCTATCAACTGTCGTTCACTAAGCGAGTGCTTTTGCTTAAACTGAATAAAGAACTAAGTTGCCATAAAAAAACTGATTAACTGCGCCAAGTGTTATATAGAAACCTCACCACGATCAACGTACCACTAGTAATTTCACTGTCTTCATGATGGTACATCGATACATGTGTGGTTCGAAAACCACCTATAGTACTTGTTATTTAACAAACAATGACTTTAAAAAAGTAAGTCAGTCATATGCTTTGAGACTTCACCATAACACTAATCATCATAGCTGATTAACCATAAGGAGGCTTGATATAATACATTTTAGCCAGTATCCACAAATTTGAAATTTAAATTACATGACAAAAATTTTTGTACTGGATCGGAAAAACTATCGAGAAACTATTGTCCCAGTTAACTAACCACCAAATGTGCTGAATATGGTTTTATTCCCAGGTAACAAACCTGAAATGACGTAATGTATGTGCTGGATGGCGATTCGAACCCAGCGCCCAGAATGATTGTTACGTAAGCACTGTCAAATTTAGGTATCGAATTTTCTCGCTAGTAGCGATATGTTTGGAATCGGAGTGACGAAACAATTAATAATATCTGCCTTCCCGGGATTCGAGCACGGTACCTATCGTCGTCGTTTTCTAGACACGAATGTACATTATGTACAGGTTTCTTTCGCCATGAGCGAGACGTGCGCATGTGAAACTATAAGTGACATGACGAAGAATACAGTGATGACTGGGAATCTAACTCCGTACATATCGTTATTGACGACACAATAAGACCCGTAAACAATAGAACTCTGTTTCACCAGTGGCAATGAAAGGCAAGTTTGAACTTGAAATGATGTGAGAAAAGATCTTTAGGTGTGCTAATGCTAAAGCTTATAAGTGTCTTATATAGAACAACGAACTGGCAGTACGTCTTCACGAAGAGACCAAATCACGTGAGACCAGAACCTACGTATTCAACATCTCAAGTTGAAATAAAAGATAGACTAAGTGCCTTGACCTTACATGGCGTTTGGTTCTTTAACTAAAACAAAAATACTAACGTTACTTGTTACTGGTGACAGAGTTTCTGTGTAGTGCCACTTAAGTCTCTGGCATGGCCAATCTACTGTGTGATATATAGCGAAGGGAAATCACGTAATTTACTATTGGGGCAGAATTTACTCCTAAAAAAGGAAATTTGTGCACAGGTTTGTTGCAATTCTGGATCTGACAGAAAGGGGAAGGCAGAAAGTTAGAACGTGTGTGCTTTCTACGAGGAGTGTGTTACTAGACAAATGATGTCGAATAACAGCTTTCTCGTGTCATAAACGATGATTTTAAAGTGAGTAATTTGCCACATTAAGCAAGCCTCTGCCACATAAGAATTAAAACATTAGTTCTCTGTGAACACAGAATGTAGAACCACAGGAACTTCGGCCTTTTTTGAAGGCGTCGTTCCCACTGACCTAACGATCTACTGCAACACTTACTGCTCCCTCATCATGCTAGTGACGACTGAGAGAGATAATTCGAAATGAGGGCGAAATTAGTTGTAGTTTCTGCTTGCCACCTTCCTGGAATAAGAGCGCACATTTGATCGCTAGATGACAGATCATAAGTGACAATCGGTGAGAATATTTAATTGAGGTACGTAGACAGTATCAAGCTAGAGCGGAGTGTGCGCTGATATGAAACTTCCTGGCAGATTAAAACTGTGTGCCGTACCGAGACTCGAACTCGGGACCTTTGCCTTTCGCGAGCAAGTGCTCTACCAAATGAGCTAACCAAGCACGACTCACGCCCCGTCCTCACAGCTTTACTCCTGCCAGTACCTCGTCTGCTACTCTCCAAAAATTACAGAAGCTCTCCTGCGAACCTTGCAGAACTAGCACTTGCTCGCGAAAGGCAATGGTCTCGAGATCGAGTGTCGGTCCGGCACACAGTTTTACTCTGCTAGGAAGTTTTAGTAACAAGCTAATTTAATAGGATAATTCTGTATGACTCGAAGAAGTATCTCGACTGTCACAGGGTTGCCATTCTTAACCTACGATGCTGGCAATTAGCAATCATCCTCGCAACAGGAAGGAATACGTTTCCACAGCTAATGAGTTTCTCGAGCAGGCTAGAAATTCAGAGGTAAAACTTGCGCTTCAAAGATGCAATGGAAGCACCTCGCAATACCTGAAATATGAAAGGTGTAAGCTAATGAAAAGCAACACATATTAACAAAAGGAAAATTAAATAGAGGCCTTCCTCTTTATAGTTGTCATTACCTTATTTTTGTTAAATCTGTATGTTATCACAATATTCATGAGAATAATCGAGGAGTAATTGTTAAAAGTTTTATAGGAAATAGTTGGAGTCCTTTGTAATGGAGGGCTCAATGACAGCAATTCCCTAAATAAAAAGAAATTAAACAAGTAGCCACGAATGGTGCTTACAATCAGCGACCCATAGGAACATCTGAAGATACGATGCTCAGACGGTGTCAGATTGTGTACAGTCTATTCAGAAGCTGTAGTTATATGATGTTAAAGTACCAGGATTCATTAACGGTGTTCATTGTGAATCAGGTTTTTACTCAGACTTCCTCAATAATGTGTGAACGGCTTCGCCACACCACATTCTCATGTTATAGTAGTTAATTCTGAGCACGTCTTTTTGCGCTGCTTTATTCGGTAGAGCATGAGAACGGGCTACTTAATGTTAATTTTTTTTTTGTTTTTTTTGTTTTGTTTATGCGTTTCGGGCGTAGCGGATCATCGCAATAGAATATGAAAGGACTTCGTGCATGGTTTTTGTTTTGATGACGGCAGTGGCCGAAAACAGATAGAAAATTATGATGTATACGAGGAACATTCAATAATAAAAGAGAGAAATGTAAAAGTTTGCAGGTGCTTTTTACTTTCATGACTTCCAGTGAACAACGTTCAGTCATACGTTATTTTGCTTTCTGAAGGTTAAAAACTGACTAAAATCTATTCTCGATCGCCTTTATACTTTGGTAAAAGATGTACGAACCGCGAAAATTATTGTGAGTAGGCAGAACAGCTCAGAAACGGTCGAACCTCAGGGACTGAGCAACAGCGTCTTGGCGGACCAGTGGATCTATTAACTCCTTCGCTTGAAATCCGCATTGACTACATTATTCGTGAAGACCGACGTCTTACAGTTGAACATATAGCAAAAAGAGCTCCAATAGGTGTTGCCATACTCCATAACATTATCAGTAACAAGTTCAAATACAGCCAAAGGTTTGCAAGACGGGCCTGGAGAGAATTAATGCAACAACACAAGAAATAAAGACTTTGGTAAAGTGGCTCAAACAACAAGAAAAAGACTTTTTGGAATCAGGTATATAAAATCTAGTTAATTTGGGAAAAGTGTATTAGTATTGGTGGGGTTATGTTGAGAAGCAATAAAAGTCTCTTTGTGTAAGAATGCTCATTTATTTCCTACAACAATATGTCTCTTCAGTTATTGAATGTCCTTCGTATTAAACTATCAACACGGTTTTAATTGCAAACCATAGGTTCATGTCAAGCAATTTCAATTTTAATTGAGTACCAATGTTAAGACTGAAATCAGGCACTGTGTAGTTCTTCGATTTGACGTTCTGATGATGGAATAGGCTCGAAACGCTTAAAGAAATACATTTTTGACAACTGGACTGTCTATGCTAACGACCGAATAAAGTCGTGAGAAGCTACTTTCCAGTATATAAATACTGGTTGCTGAGTTCCTGCATGACTTTATGTCGCAACCGATACTTGTTAATCACAGCAGTATGCAGTATGCTTGCCCCTTTCTATAGACGATTTAATATTAAAGTTCTGTAATGCAAATGTGTTTCCCCGTTTTAACTTTGGTAAAGAGTCTTCTTAAAGAGCGCTTGTCACTGGGAGATAAACAAAATTGTTCGACCGCAGCCCGTTAAGTGTTAGACATGTCCAAAACTAGTTTAAAAAATCTGCTGATATTACTGATCGGCTCAATTTTTACTGTAAAAAATATTGGGTCGCATAAATAGAGAAAAATTAGAACGATAAACAGACATGCCATTAATGTTCTCACATCCGCTTGGTTTCTTTTGGAGACGAAGTTTTGGTGTGTATGCGGTCCCATTGCTGCAATGACAGGATACTGCCAGGTGCTGCCTGTTATTGTTGCCAAACTTTTTAACAGTAGTGCACATTGATAGATCTGAGCTACTCTTCAGTTTGAATGAAGTAGGTACCCTACTGTAACTTATAATATGCAACACAGCATGCATAGAGACAACCTGTACTTTACGAGTATGGCTTTTCACATAAATAATGATTCTTTAGGCGCTTTATGCCATAAATAATAATTTTACATAATGAACAAGACAATTAAATATTGCTCACACTAGACTTAAGTCTTTTGCCGCTGTTTGCAAAATACCGCAAAAGACGAATTTCGAAGGACGTCTCTTTAAGGTAGCATCATACTTAATAATCTGACTTAGCAAACGTAAACCTCAATTATTGTGTTGTAAATGCGATTAAAATTACAGAACGCATTTTTGTGTATGTATGTTAAGTCTAATGTTGTAGTCTTCTTTACGATAACTTTTTATTTGCAAAGATGCCAAGGTGGAATATATCGATTTCCAGTTTCAACCAGTAAAATGACCATCTTCAGATCAAATAATAGAAACCACTATATACCTCGATTACTGAAACTCGACGCCTTGTCGCAATCATATTTACAGTTTCAAACTCGAAAATTCAGAACTACAATTTCTGACTCTGAAATTCTAAACACAATTTGAGGCAAATAAAAAGTTCTCATAAAAAAGACTGCAACACTGCTTTTAATATCGCTTCCTACAACACTGACAATGTCAGGAAATTTTAATACGTTATATCTGAAGATATTTGCAAAACAAATTGTACCGTCAGCTATCAATTGAAATAAGAGTCAATCTTTATGTTCTGTGTGTTAACGATAAGTTTAATAATCAGTTCATTCCAACTTTTTTCGCTGTTGTGTATTTTACTGATCAGTAGTTACTTAAATGAACAACCAGTTCACTGAAATTCTTTTTCACTGCTTTGAATTTTAATGACCAGTAGTCTGAATGAGTAGGTGTTCACTTTGATTCCTTTCATTGTTATGTGGGGTAACAACGACTGAAGATACGATGTCCTATCACACAGACGTGAAAACTAACGTTCGCTAATCACTTATACTGTCTTAAATGAGAAAAAAATTAAGCCACTTGGTGGATTACAGCTCTAGCAGTTTTTTACAAAAAGAAAAAAAGACAACTTACATCAGATACTGTACTGTCTCAAAAACCGGTGACATCGTGACATTTGCCGGGTTGCAAGTCCATTCGCTTTTGCTAAAATGAACATTTATCAGCTACAGTAAGTTGACAGTAGATATGTATTCCCAGTAATTCTTGAATGTCAACGTGTCTACAGTAACTGACATTTGGTTTTTACTTTTTACTATTAGTTCATACTCCGTTAACTTTTTCAATAGTATAATGCCATTCCAGAGTTTCCTTTCCGTCTGCTGTTCATCTGCAAGGAACTGGCTCAAGTTTGCATGTATGTCTTAGAAAAATTGCCGAAAGCCGAGATGCTGGCCGACTTCGATGTTTTAGAATCCCTGAAATATGACGGAACTATCTTTACCATAGGAATGCTTCATACCAAAAATTTTACATAATGGTTTCGTTTTTGACAATTATAGTGACGCAGTTATATCTTCAATACACAATTACACATATAAATATATAATAACATAATTACGTAAATCACTGGATACTTTACTTGGACTAACAATGTTTCTATGGTAGTAAACATACTCCGATCATTGTAATTATCAGATAGAGTTGGCGTAAGCTCAGTGATGTAGTCTCTATGTGCGTTGAATGAAAACTGCGTTCAAGTTGGTGTCTGGTAGCCCAGACATCTAGCAAATATGGGTAGCAGTACTAGAGCGAAATTTTGAGAGCCATCCACAAAAGGCTTCCAGTTGTTGAAAAAGCTCATACTTGTAAGTAACACAATTTTTGTTTGGTAGCTCTTTCATCGTCGACTAAATTTCGGAACTAAGTGCGATTATGCTTCCTAATTCATTGCATATTTTCTTATAATTTTGGAAAAACTTTCTAAACGAAACTAGTGACAATGAGAAAATTTAAACTTGTGACTGCAAGAAGGTAATTTTACTCGTAAATTGCTATAATTTCTGCCGGCCGCGGTGGTCTAGCGGTTCTAGGCGCTCAGTCCGGAACCGCGCGACTGCTACGGTCGCAGGTTCGAATCCTGCCTCGGGCTTGGATGTGTGTGATGTCCTTAGGTTAGTTAGGTTTAAGTAGTTCTAAGTTCTAGGGGACTGATGACCACAGATGTTAAGTCCCATAGTGCTCAGAGCCATTTGAGCCATTTTGCTATAATTTCTCTTATCTTTCACTTTGTGAACAATAAGATGTTCTTTCTGCTTTAATTGCTACTACAGCAGTGAGAGATGTTCTGTGCATCGGTGCTCTGTCATATCGTGTTTGTTTGCTGATGCGAATTCACTCATTTGTATTTTCCCTTCTCTAATGTAGCCGAAATTCACTAACATCTCTTAAGAAAAACTCTGAGTCCGTACTCCAGTTATTGTGTAGACTGAACAGCCAACTTCTTAGAATCATCAGCTGGATGTTGCAATGTACCTAACGTAATTAGTTATGACTATATTGTATTACTACTGATGTTGTTTGCTCGCAGAGATTCTTATATCGCTTATTTTCGCTATTTCTTGAATGCTGAGTTGGAAAAATGGAAGCATCCGATGTTCACCTCATGCGGTATTCTCCTTTACCTTTGCTGTTTACTTAATGTCAGAGGAAAAGAAAACACCCAGTCATATAAGTTGATAACAAGCGGCCGATACTGTTGGTGTAAATGTACAACCATTTATAAAAATTTATCACTGCAATGACAAAGTAATTAACATCGGAGCGTGTTCCCCCACTAAGTAACGAGTAAACGCGCTGAAACCACAGTCATTATCAGTCTAGAATGGTTTTCTGTTGTTTCATTTGTTGGCTGCATGGGATGAACTGACAATGGCAGAAAAGGCTTCATGTCTCAGCGATTCTGGTGCATTGTAAAGAAGCATGAAAAGATTTGAATACTGTGTTGTTCTGGCTTTTGGGTCAAAATCCGAGAGCTATAGGCTAATAATTACTCGCATGACATATGATACTGAAAACAAATCATAGGCTCCCTAGTAATAATGATTAAGATTGTTGTGTGGGTAGCTATAGTTGACTGCTTTGAGAATACAGAGCTACTTCGTAAAATTTCATCATTTCATCTGCTCGACTTGGTGGAGAAGAAATTGTTCCCGAGTTGTCAATTATTCATAGTTAAAACGTAATTTCACCTAACAACCGTACGGGCTGCGAGAGCATCAGTGAATTGCAAGAGCTAGGAGCTCAGTTTATGCAAAATGGATGCATTCATTGGTATACTGCCATTAATAACAAAATGCAACATTTGTCGTCTGTTCTACAGTTGATGTGAGACATTTCCATGAACTGTTGTAATATTCACTGTGGGAGTATTTACTCTATAATACAGTGCCTTTAGGGGCAAAGGCTCATGGGCGGTACAGAAGCTTTTATAGATGAAAGTGAATACATCGTGAACTGACTCAGGGGCCATTTCGAACTCGCTGAATCAAGAATTAAGTGTTTTACCCCGTTGAGGGTAGACTAGATGTCCTAGCACCCAAAGGGACGCAGGTCATGGTAATTTATTTTGGCGGTATACCAGTTTCGTAAGACAGAAATATGAGACTCGTAGGTAATGTCAAATTTATTTGGAGTGCGGAAAGACGACAGCGTTTTGTTATGATTCTGGTGTGGAATTATAATTTATGAGAAACTGAAGGGTGGGTGAATTAGCGGGAATGCATGAGGTGCATGATATTGCGAGGGTTTATTACTCTAGTTTACCAGATCCAAAATAAGGTGTTTTTCTGCTACAAAGAAATTATATAGTCTGCAGAAAGGTGTAAGCATTGAGCGTATTGCTGTGATGAACTTTTACGTTAGAGGGTTGTGCTGTGTGTTGGATACAAAGGTGTAGGTGCAGTTTATACCATGCTGGCAACAGTTGCAGCAGCAGAAATTGGGTCAGTTTTATAATCTTGTTGACAACGAGGACTGTTAAAGAACATTAATAGTTTGACTTAATCAGTCAGCAGCACGTGGGTAATCTATACAAGTTCTAACACTGGCCATCTATACCGTTGCATTCGTATCTCCATATGTTGCTGTCGTTCGCTGACTGTGAACGCCGCTCCAGGTCACTTATTTAATTTCATTTTATTTAAGGACTTCTGCCACTGAGCCCTTCATTAGAAGGAACACTAATTATTTGTCTATTTAAATTGACTTAGCAGTCGATTCTATTAAGTACTCCTCGACTATTCTCATGAATATTCTGATATCCTACAAACTATAGTAGAAATAAAATAATGACAGCTATAAAGAGAGGGGCCATCCATTTTATTTCCCCTGCTCTTAATACATGTTGTTTTTGACGAATTACACACATTCGCTTACACCTGCCACATTTCATGTACTGCAAGATGCATCCGCTGCGTCTCTGAAATGCAGATTTTACACCTGGCTATCCAGCCTTGTCAAAAAAATCATCGGCTACGGAAACGTATTCCTTCCTGCTTCGAGGATGATTGGGACTTGATATCATTGTAGATTAAGCCTGCGTACCCTGTGACAGTCGAGATACTTCCTGCTGTGACCGGAATTATCCTGCTTAATTCCCTTGATACTGTCAACGTATTTCAATTAAATATTCCCAACGATTTTAACGTATGGTGCGTCATCTAACGATCAAATGTATGGTTTTAGTCCAGGAAGGTCATTCCACGCATAAACTACAAATAATCTCGTCTTCATTGCGATTTTTCTTTCTTAGCTGTCACTAGTGCTGTGAAGGAATCAATAGATCGCTAGGGCAGTGGAAATGACGTAGCCCATAAATTCTGAAGTTCCTGTGGTTCTAAGTTTTGGGCTCAAAGGACACTAACATTTTAACTCTTATGTGACAGAACTATAGCGGTTCGGCTTGCTGAGTGTGGTGGACAACACACGTTAAAATCATTCTAAACTACACTATAAAGCTACTTTTCGACGTCATTTTTTTCAATAACACACACCCCATACAGGGTACAAACGTTCAAGCTTGCTGCCCTGCACGTATTATAAAAACCAGAATCGCGACAAACCTGTACCCTAGTCTGCTGTTTTAGGGGGAAATTCTGCCTACGATGGTCGTTTATATACTTAGAATGTCTCACGTCATACGTTGCGAGAATACTGGTTGCAACATTGTTGTTACTGCATGGTGTATACACTGTTTATAGAAAATGGATTTTTAGTGTCACTTTGTGTTAGATATCAAGCGCGATAGGAAGTTTTCGAACTATACACAGACCAGCGTACCATCATGAAGGTAGTGAAATTACTAGTGATACGTTGTTGGTGGCGAAGTTTTAATAGAGCTCTTGACGTTGTTAATAATGGTTGTTGTGGCTCCTTAGTCCATTATTGAGTTTATGGAAAACCACTCGCTTAGTGAACGACGGTAATAGTGCTCGGAAAACCTTTTAGGAGTTAAATGCCATTCAGAGCAGTATTTTCTTGTCGTTACTTGAGATAACCATTCTGTATAGTCAAGCGAATGTATCAAAACGTGATTAAAGGACCTGCAAGGCATGTATGTTATGTAGGCTGAATGCAAATCAGGCGAAACGCAATTCAGGTAATTCAGTTGCCTTCGCGCATGATTGTACATATTATTCTGTTGGTAGAAATTCATTGTGACTGCAGCAAACATTTCTGACCATCCAACAGTCTGGCGCCTATGCTGTTAACAAGGTCACAGCCTGGAAGTGGAATTTCGTCAGGCTGGGTAAGTTGTACTAGTCTTCCTAGATACCTTCTAAACGAGTTGTGGTCCGGGCCTACTAATATGGCTAAAGGGCTTGCGATTTACGACGTTGCCAAGTCGTTTCTAGCACTTGTTGGAAGTAAACTTATGGTAAGTCTGGGCCGGAGGCCATCTCTTTACAGAGAAGGCTACTAGTGAGAGCAGGAAACGGCGTTTGGAACTGCCTTTATTCTTGGCTGGTTGAAATCCATGTGAGATGGTTGCACCAGTCATTTCATTGACGTTACCAACATTTTAGCGATGTAGGAGGCAGCACAAGTGTCAGCAGTTTAATTTCTATTTTCTTTTCCACCGTCGTTTTAATCCATAGTTACCGATCTACCATATATGTTAGAACAAATGTCTTTCATGGTCTATATACTAACAAAAATTAAGAAATGGGTCCTAAAGATTTCATCTATATGAATAATAATTAAATGCTATTGGTTGGTAAGCGCATCAATTGAGAATGGCTGGCTAGTATCGAATATTTAAAAAAAAAGTCAAAAAAGTTCGTAACAGTCCGATTAAGGCTTTTACGGAAAGAAAAATTGGAAAAGTTGTCCAGAACTTTGGAATACTAGGAAAAACCTGAAACTGATTTTCTATAAAGCTTTTGTATGAACTCAAGACCATAGCTTACTATTGAGACGATGGATATAAGTCATTTCTTTGTTCATCAGGCACAAAATTAGTGATAATTGCAAAGGAAAGTCTGAAAATTCGGACAAATTGCAAAAATCATAGTTTTTATGTGCACGCTCTATCGTAAACGATGCTGGGATGAGATGTTTGGTTGTCTCCTTTTTTTTGTTTCGTTTGTTATGCTCCCGGGACACAATAGCTCATTGAATGTTCTCAATTGAAAAAAAGCAAATTAGGAGGATCCGGAGAAAATTCTGGAAAGACGCATTCCAGCCCCAATTAAAATAAAACTGCATTTGTTTTTACTTTGTGTTATTTCAACATCTCTCCAGCTAATTTAATTACATTATTTCTAAGCCAACTCCCCCCATTTATTTGGTTACTGCGTGCTTAAAAGTCGTTTTGGCAACTGTCTGTCAAATTACGAAT
This sequence comes from Schistocerca cancellata, assembly GCF_023864275.1. Classification (NCBI taxonomy): domain Eukaryota; kingdom Metazoa; phylum Arthropoda; class Insecta; order Orthoptera; family Acrididae; genus Schistocerca; species Schistocerca cancellata. The sequence continues at coordinate 311,031,036 of NC_064628.1, read as the reverse complement.
CAAACCAGTCGGTTAACGAGTGACGAAAAATTGATTAAGTTATTTATTTCAGTTGAACTGTGATCGAGTTGTAAGTTCATCGCAATCGTCCCTTGAAATGAATTAGGGTTTGTCGTTGTATCTCAAACAAATTAACAGATTTATCTACGGAAACTATGAGTTTTGAAGTGATAATCGATTATGCAGTAACAATTAAGTAAATCAGTTGTCTGTTTTTAGTAGAATCGTGAGTATTAGGATTACACATTGTGTCAAAATCGACACGGTGAAACTGATCTACTTACTTTAATCGCATTACAATGCCGCCAATTAGACGGAGCAGTTTAGGTGAGTTTTGAAGTGACCATCGATTATACAGTAACAATAAAGTAAATCTGTTGTCTGTTTTTAGTAGAATCGTGCTTATTCGAATCACACATTGTGTCACAATCGACACGCTGAAACTGAACTACATATTTTAATCGCATTACAATTCCGACACTAAGACGGAGCAGTTTAACTCGCACACCGGTTCCCGTCAGATCACCTAAGTTAATCACTGTCGGGCTGGGCTAGCACAAGGATGGGCGACCATCTGGTCTATCGAGCGCTGATGGCAAGTGGGGTGCATTCAGCCCTTGTGAGGCAAACTGAGGATCTACGTGACTGATAAGTAGCGGCTCCGGTCTCGAAAACCGACATTCGGCCGGGAGAGCGGTGCGCTGACCACACGCACCCTCCATATCCGCATACAGTGACGCCTGTGGGATGAGGAGGACACGGCGGCCGTGGGTACCGTTGGGCCTTTATGGCCTGTTTGGGCGAATTTTAGTTTAGTTCAGGTCACAGAAACTACAACGCTACGAACGAAAATAATGTTTGCTCTAACTGAACTGCAGAGCAAGGAAAAGAGCGAAATGAATTTTAACAGTATGGATGATCATAAACACGTTCAGCATGTATACAAAAAAAGAGAAAATGCAAATGAAGACGGTCAGCAGAGTGCAATTGCGTGACAACGAAATTTAGTATTCGATTCCCGGCGGGGTCAGCGATTTTCTCTGCCTCGTGATGACTAGGTGTTGTGTGATGTCTTTAGGTTAGTTAGGTTCAAGTAGTTCTAAGTTCTAGGGGACTGATGACCATAGATGTTAAGTCCCATAGTGCTCAGAGCCATCTGAACCATTTTTGAAATTTAGTAAAATGTTAGGGGTGAGTACTCCTAGAACTGAATGCCGTTACTATGTGATATTTGATTGCAGTGTAGACCAATCCGTTGTTCTTGATCGACGATCATTGTGTGCACGAGTTGCAAGGCATTGGAAGACATAAATCCCCTGGGCTGTGTTGCGCAAGTGGCAATGTCAAACTAACGCCATTGTTCCCGCCACCAGAGCCATTGAGCTCATTAGTTTCTGGAACTGGAACAGATTCCCTACATTTCCCAACACAAATCCGTAAATACAACAGTGGCTTGCAAATGACTTTATCTGGCGCAACAAACGTGTGAGAATTCATCTCGCATATAAAATTTCCCATTGGTCTCCTTCTGAAAGTATTCCTTCTCAAACTGAATATCCGTGGCCACAATCTTTGATAGAGACAATGGTCACCCAAAAACCCGTTTGTCTCATTTTTGCTTGGGTTAGACATTTACAATAGCTTTTCACAAAAACACAAAACGATCACAGACAAATTTCTTGAAATTTGGACACGACGACATCTGTCCCGACATCTAGCTATTAATAAAATTGCATCTTGTAGTACCGCAAGCCTATTACCTTCCTACAATGATGTTCAGTACAGCTTATCGTCTTAACAAATTAACATTGCGATACTTTCATTTGAGTTGATTCAGCAGTCAAGCATTACCCAGAGAACCTTACAAAAATTCTGTCCAACGTAACCAGCCGTGGACAGGAACAGAATGTTTGTCCAGCGTCAGTTGACCAGCAGAAATCTTTAACTTCAGATAATTTAATTAGTAACTCATTTCTTTAAAGCAACGTGTACTAGCTGCAGCAGTTTAGTTTCAGTGTAGATGCGCCGCGCACTCTTCACTGATTGGCTGTCGTTTTATGTCCGTAGTTCCACAACGGAGTTTTCCGTTCTGCAGTTATTTCGAAAGTTAGCTCGATTAGACGCCAGCTATCCTGAGCTGACTTTATTGTCAGGTTATTTCTCTCAATCCTGTACATAATCATCTGCAGCAGCTAGCTTTAAGGTAGTTATCACAACTTTTCTACTGGATGGTTATAATTAAATTACAACTACTCACAGAGACCAAATGTGGCCTGCAATTATCGTATGGCAGCGAAATTTGGCTGATTTTCTGCTGTGTTAATGTAGAACTGACTGACTTTAGAAGAAAATTAACTCCAATTTCGCAATCAGGTGCAAATCTGTTGCTGTGAATGCAAGAAACAGGTGTAGAGATGTTTCCATATACATATAATGGATTAGGAATAAGATGAGAGCAAAAAAGCTGACACAAGTGAGAAAGTCATAATTTTGATGTTATTATTAAACGTTGCTTATACAGTTGGTTTAATATGAGCACTTGAGACGTTGATGAGATGCTACACAGCGCCAGATTTGCAACTGGTGGCCAAAATTGGATCTAATGTTTTTCCAGCGTAAATCGGCTCCGCATTAACGCATGAGTATATCTATCAAGTTTCGCTGCCGTACGATAAATATAGCTGTAGCTGCGTATCTGTGTAATTATACGCAATTGGTAGTAAGCCAGCAGACATACCTCGCAGATCGCGAGAGTGTGCTTGTCGACGGCCGCAACAGTGAGAGGACAATGGCGCACGCTGTTGCTCGCGGGGCAGACGCATTACAGAGCTGGGTCAGCGCTAGACATTTGAGTTGAAGTTCAGTTCTGATGTGTCAGATGATTACCTGCATTGCCAGAGGTCTGTTCGGTAATTACAGGTATGGCACTGAGTCGGAATGCAGCTATTTACATTCACAGCGTCCTCTATGCCGTTCCCCTCCCACCCTCAGCGGTCATTAACGTGCCTCCAATAGCACATTCAACACTGCAAATGAGCATTTGAATGGCAGTATTCTCACGTATGTACATCGCCTCCCAATGCAAGCTGTAGATAAACAGAGGGGGCAACATAAACAAGGCAAACAATCACTAATCACAAACTTTTATACCTAATCTGCAAATCTAATTCTCTAGGGCACAAGTAATTAAAAATCCAAACAGAACTTCATGAAACAATGATTCTGCTCGAAGTTACGTTAGCATAATTTTCCTCTGACTGTATACACTAGAACTCGGCAATGTTCAATAACCAGGCAGTTTATTTTTACACGTCCTAGTACACTACTGGCCATTAAAATTGCTACAACAAGAAGAAATGCAGATGATAAACGGGTATTCATTATACAAATATATTATACTAGAACTGACATGTGATTACATTTTCACGCAATTTGGGTGCATGGATCCTGAGAAATCAGTACCCAGAACAACCACCTCTGGCCGTAATAACGGCCTTGATACGCCTGGGCATTGAGTCAAACAGAGCTTGGATGGCGTGCACAGATACTGCTGCCAATGCAGCTTCAACACGATGCCACAGTTAATCACGAGTAGTGACTGGCGTATTGTGACGAGCCAGTAGCTCCGCCACCATTAACCAGACGTTTTCAATTGGTGAGACATCTGGAGAATGTGCTGGCCAGGGCAGCAGTCGAACATTTTCTGTATCCAGAAAGGCCCGTACAGGACCTGCAATATGCGGTCGTGCGTTATCCTGCTGAAATGTAGGGTTTTGCATGGATCGAATGTAGGGTAGAGCCACGGGTCGTAACTCATCTGAAATATAATGTCCACTGTTCAAAGTGCCCTCAATGAGAACAACAGACGTGTAACCAATGGCACCCCATACCATCACGCCGGGTGATACGCCAGTATGGAGATGACCAATACACGCTTCCAACGTGCGTTCATCGCGATGTCGCCAAACACGGATGCGACCATCATGATGCTGTATAAACAGAACTTGGATTCCTCCGAAAAAATGACGTTTTGCCATTCATGCACCCAGGTTTCTCTTTGAGTACACCATCGCAGGCACTCCTGTCTGTGATACAGCGTCAAGGGTACCCACAGCCATTGTCTCCGAGGTGATAGTCCATGCTGCTGCAAACGTCGTCGAACTGTTCGTGCAGATGGTTGTTGTCTTGCAAACGTCCCCATCTGTTGACTCAGGGATCGAGACGTGGCTGCACGATCCGTTACAGCAAAGCAGATAAGATGCCTGTCATCTCGATTGCTAGTGATACGAGGCCGTTGGGATCCAGCATGGCGTTCCGTATTACGCTCCTGAACCCACCGCTTCCATATTCTGCTAACAGTCTTTGGATCTCGAAAACGCGAGCAGCAATGTCGCGATACGATAAAACGCAACCGCGATAGGCTACAAGCCGACCTTTATCAAAGTCGGAAACATGATAGTACACATTTCTTCTCCTTACACGAGGCATCACAATAACGTTTCACCAGGCAACGCCGGTCATCTGCTGTTTGTGTATGAGAAATCTGTTTGAAACTTTCCTCATGTCAGTTCGTTGTAGGTGTCGCCACCGGCGCCAAACTTGTGTGAATGCTTTGAGAAGCTAATCATTTTGATATCACAGCATCTTCTTCCTGTCGGTTAAATTTCGCGTCTGCAGCACGTCATCTTCGTGGTGTAGAAATTTTAATGGCCAGTAGTATATTATAAAACAACTGTAAAGCAAGTTACCAATATTTTTTCAAAGCACATTACAAAACATTGAATGGAAGTTACCGGTTTTCCAGTGTCATTGACGACGATCATAGTATACATTGAATCGGCACACCATTTATCACAATTATTGACGGAACTAATGACAAAGAACATCATTGTAAGGAATTTTAATCTTTGTGAAAGAATTATGCGGCGAGACGGATCTCGAACCAGAACGGCTTTTTTTCTCCGCATTACTGTCAGTTGAGCAAACTAGGCTCACCTGATAGAACGAACCAATTTGGTAACTAATTTAAGGTTACGACAGTAACATTACCGTGTCTTTGGAGATCTTTGGATTACGCTTAGTGTGTTGAAGCTAGCGTATGGAGTGGAGTAATGTATTGTTTCATGTGAGGAAAGTAGCCTGAGTGCTAAGTAAATGAGAAGTAGGAAAGCCGATGTTCCTTGAAGAAAGTGTTACAGTGAAAGAAAAAGTTTTTATTTAAATGCTGTCTTCTGTATGTGATCAAGACACACTTTGGCGAAGAAGAAGCCGTGGGAGAACAAACTGAAATCGTAATGTTTAAAGGTGATGGTGAAGAGACTAGCCATACGTGCCGAGAAAGGAGTCCACAATAGGCGAGACTATACACACTGTTGAACAACGAGTAGTAATTAGAGTAGCGAACAACGCGGCCGATCCGAGGCGTTCAATGAAATGTGAAGAGAAAGAGGGAATAGATTTGCTTAGTGCCAACCGCAGCAATCGCAGGACCGCCCGGTACCTACTAACGTCACCAAAGTCTGGAAGACTGTAACGGAACTACGCGAGAAATGTGATCAACTCTATAACCAAATGGTAACTGCTAGAAATGAAATCTCCAAGATCAATAATAGATAGAAGAAACCGTACAGGAATGCATTGAAAAGGGAGTACAGGCGAAGTCGCAAAGCGTACACAACGGAAGGATACTCGTAGAGTGTCACGGTTCTCTGTTAAACGCCACAAAAAAGTTTATCCGAAAGGCTCGAGACACCCTGTCGAAGTTTTAACCGACTCCAAAGGAGGCTGGTCTACCAGGTGGATTGAAAAGCAAAACAACAGTCCTCTATGAAGGAAGGACGTGGGTATAATTAGGAAATATGGCGATAAAGAGGACCACTCTTTACAATTGCTTCTTGTTCTTAATGTCTGTTTTATGCACGCAACAGTTGTAAACAGAAAGTGTTACACTCTTTAGTGAATTAAACAACGTCATGAAGGCATTTTATGTATTTTTCTGGTCTTAAACAAAGTACTTCTTCAAGAATCACTAATACAAGCAATCTAGCAAGCCTTGTAGCATTCATTGAAGGAAATAAACCTCATTTTATTCGTTTCGATGATCAAGTTACGTATCTCTTTTTAAACGTCATGATGGCTTTTTCTGATTTTTTCTGGTGTTAAATGCGCATTTGCTTCGGTAATGTGACAAGTTTAGAATAACCAAGAAGAGAAGCATGGGATGTAAAAAAGGCTGCTTTCATAGTCGAGCATTTCTCTTAATAAGGAGTGAAAAAACATGTTCGTTCTATCTTCTCTTTCTGACAATGCTGAGAACATATTTTGCTATCTTTGGTCGGTTTCTAATCTTTCTAATCTTTACTTTCCAAAGCGGTCACGCAGAGAGTTTTTCGAGTTAAATCGATGGGAAGTATTAAGTCAAATGAAAGAAACAAGACCATTACAGTAAAAGTAAGAAGCGCAGTCAAACTTCATGTATGTAAAATAGGATATCGCCTGAAGGAATCCACTTACGAATGAAATTAGATTGCTTTAGAATTTGGACTTTAATCGGGATGACTAGTACACCTGTAAATCACGCAAACCAGCATTTTTGGTGAAAACACTTCCACCAGAACAAAATATTTGGGCCAACAAACTTGGTGTATGTTAACTTCGGGTTTATGACATCATGACAGCTCCTCTTATTGTACGACCTAGCAAGGAGGCTAACGGAAAGCACAGTCGTATGGCGCATCCATGAGGGAGTGACAGTAAAATGCTAGACAGATTTTGAGGTGGCATTCTGAGAAGAATATTGGTCGGAAGTGAGACAGATTGAAATAAGTCTGACCTTAGTAAGTGGACCAAAATACTGGAGAGAGAATTTAGGTGATGAAAGAAGGATAAAAACAAAAAGAAAATGGGAAATCAGGACCAAAATACCGAAGAGAGATTGTAGGCGGCGAAAGAAAGATAAAAACAAGAACAAAATGAGAAATCAGGACAAAACAAAAAGATCCACGACTCTCTTAAGAACATCAAATGTATACTGAAGAAGAAAATACACAACGTAGTCTACGGCGCGAAAAGGAACGGAAGAAAGAAGAAAAGGACGAACCGCGAGTCTCGCGATGCAGAGGTAACAGCACAAACGTAGCATTGTTTGATAGAAAAAAGAAAGATTTTAAAGGGCGGGAGTGAGTATATTAATGTTCAGAGCGATGTTTGGAATGAAAAGGAATTAAGAATGTAGCAATGGTAGCTAAAAAAAACTGCATCGCGTGAGAGGAAATGCAGTTCTTCAGGCGCAGGGCATGGCTTTCCCTCGTCTAAAGTAGTGAACTGAGCCACGGCCGGATATCTCCTCTGCGCGGATAAGTTTGCTTCTCACCCTTGTAGCTGTTGTGGCACACCCGAGCAGGTTGAGTGGGTAAGCTTACGACCTCTTTATCTATTGAGTACTGCTTATTTCGAGGCAGCTGCAGGCGACAGTGCTGTTAATTCGTTAACAGAATGCAACATCGAACTGTGTGTTTAATGAGCATGATTACGCTGAAGTGAAAATATTCATGCTCAGGCTGCAGAAATTGAAAGTAACCCGCAGAAACTCATAATTAATTTCATGATGAGCTCTACTCGAGTATAATTAAGAACTACGACCTTCAAAAAGTGCAGCTTCCATAAAGCCAAAACGGTGCCATAGTATTTTCTATTTTAAACTAATGCCACCAGAAAGGCCGTGTCTATAAAAACGGAAAAGTAACACTATTCAAAGTCCAAGTCTTTTAATAGTCTCTCCTATAAAATCGATGTCGTTTGGTAAAGAAGCACACGCGGTGGAAATAGAACACTTAAAACAACAAAGAAAAACATCCAAACAATGTATAGTGCAATGCGCTGTATGTCACGAGATCTTCGTTGACCTCTACCAGAAGATGGTGTGTTTTAATGCCAGAAATGATTAATGTGACTGCTTCAACTGTAAAGGAAGAAAAGTTGTGCTTGATTTTTATTAATGAAAAACACTGATCCAGAGTTATTAATTTTCAGCACAATGAACATTTCATTAAATAATATTCAATAAGAAATACACAGGAAAATAAACTTGTAAAATTTGCAAAATAACGCAAATTACATAACTAAACGCAATGCAATAAAAGGCAATACTGTTATTCAATGAAAATAAAAGCAAACCATCTCCCAGTTACCCAGGCCTACCCTATGCGATTGTGATATGCGGTCCAGTTACACAACTGTGGTCACCGGAGCAATAACCACTCACATACGACATGTTGCACCACTAGTAGCGGAGGATATATAAAGTGTGTCGGGGGGGGGGGGGGAGGACACGGGAAAAAGCGCAGCCATTGCTGTAATGTGGAAACGGTATGATTCATCTGGTGCTGACCAGAAAGGCTGGATCATTAACTATGGGTTAATATAGCTAAGTTCGTAAACTATTCGCGTGCCACCGAGGTTAAGTATACAATGCACTGCAAAAGGGCGCTGTCTAAAACCGTGCCATGTCAACTACGGTGCACCAAGGGCACCAGGGGTGAATGAAAACTGTGGAGATGTGTGTTGGAGCATAAACGTGCTGTGACGCTACAACGCAGGCAGTCCTTGCTATGAATTTTTTCGCTTACTTAACACATGAAACTGTTTGTATACGATGTATTGTCTAGTGTAAATATGTATTGTAAATACTATGTTTAAATTATGTAATATTTAACACTGGCAAGTCAGGGCATATTTAGTTAACGTTGAAGTCAGAGAGATTGTTTTGTCGCGCCTCTGGGCGCGGGAGCGCGCCAGCGGGTAGTCGTAGTAGTAAAGCCGTGCACGGAGGAAGAAGTGCAGTCGAGTGCTGCTAGTCCTAGCTGTGTTACATCTAACGGCTAGTGTGTGTATCTAAGTACGACGGGAAAGTAATGGTCGGCATATCTCGAAGCATGGCCGGGCAAGTTATTATGGATTAATGGGCATACTGCTGAAGAAACGAGGACTTAAATAATGTGATGCGCACTGTGGGCCCAAGTCACAACAGCAAAAGCCCGCTGCCACATTGTGTCGCTGCCGTGGACTTCCGTCGATCCACCGACAACGAGGGAAGTAAGACCTACGTAATTTTCGTAGGATAAAATTGTAGAAGGCTTGCCAGTGACTGTGCTTTTCTCTGAAGTTGAACAATTAATAACAAGCACTTTATAATCAAAGTGTTGCAGTTACATTCCACCCGACAATAACACCAAGCAGGTTCCTTCCGATCCTAGCCTTATTGAACCGAGTGTGTCACTTGATAGAGAAAATATGTTAATTATCAAATTATTTGCATGGACGGAGAACAGTAAATTTCAGACTGGTTATCGTAGTTAATTGTAGTAACATAATAATAGACAGAAATAATAAATTTGATTATTAACATTTATTTCAATGCATATTCAGCTGAAGTTAATTCAAGGATATTTCATGAAACTATAAAGCTTATTCCACATGACAATCCCCCAATTAATGATTATTATCGGTCAAAACATAGTTAATCAATTATTGGCAATATATTTCATTGTCAGTAGATTAAACTGTGCAAAGTACCTAATTTTAAAGACAGAATGACAGTCCATTATTCAAAATCTCGATAGATTACGTAAAAGTTCCCGTTCCATCTGCTGCGCTACAAACAGGTAAACTTTATTTTTGACATAATTATTCACGTACTTAACAGTACTGTCGCTCATCAGTTGAGTTGTCGACCGATTTTTTAATTGCCTTTACAACCTAATCATTTCTTTCGGCAAAATTTATTTCCAAATTATTTCCATTATTTCATTTACTGATCGTTATTGAATGAAATTACTCATTCAATAACGATCAAGTTATAACGTCTCCTGTTTCCCGCGGAATAATCTTTATTTGCTTCGGGTTCGGATGCCTTATCCCGACGAGGGTCAAAATTCATAATTCACGGTCATTGTCAACTTGTAATTTCGCAAATCCCGGGAAGCAGGGGGGGTGTTATAGTGCAATTGTTGAGCAACTGACCGCCCAGATGAACCAAGAGGCTACTTACAGTATAAGCTCAACAACCGTTGTGCGAACGTTGTTGCGTGTGGGCTTGTGCAGTAGGTGCCTAGTTGATACACCCATGCTGACTGCTGTTCATCCGCAACGAAGGCTGGAATTTGCAGGGAAATGTCGTAAATAGACGTCCACTGAGTGGCGACAGGTGGCCTTTTCGGATCAGTAACGTTTCATGCTCGATAGGCCAGATGGCTCTCGGCTGGTACGGCGTGAAACATCTGAAAGGAGACACCCTGCAAACAGTTGTTGGTGTGTCCAGGTCAGAGAAAGGAGCGTTATGGTCTAGGGATTGTCTTCTACATCTACATCTACGTCCATACTCCGCAAGCCACCTGACGGTGTGTGGCGGAGGGTACCTTCAGTACCTCTATCGGTTCTCCCTTCTATTCCAGTCTCGTATTGTTCGTGGAAAGAAGGATTGTCGGTATGCCTCTGTGTGGGCTCTAATCTCTCTGATTTTATCCTCATGGTCTCTTCGCGAGATATACGTAGGAGGGAGCAATATACTGCTTGACTCTTCGGTGAAGGTATGTTCTCGAAACTTCAATAAAAGCCCGTACCGAGCTACTGAGCGTCTCTCCTGCAGAGTCTTCCACTGGAGTTTATCTATCATCTCCGTAACGCTTTCGCGATTACTAAATGATCCTGTAACGAAGCGCGCTGCTCTCCGTTGGATCTTCTCTATCTCTTCTATCAACCCTATCTGGTACGGATCCCACACTGCTGAGCAGTATTCAAGCAGTGGGCGAACAAGCGTACTGTAACCTACTTCCTTTGTTTTCGGATTGCATTTCCTTAGGATTCTTCCAATGAATCTCAGTCTGGCATCTGCTTTACCGACGATCAACATTATATGATCATTCCATTTTAAATCACTCCTAATGCGTACTCCCAGATAATTTATGGTATTAACTGCTTCCAGTTGCTGACCTGCTATTTTGTAGCTAAATGATAAAGGATCTATCTTTCTGTATATTCGCAGCACATTACACTTGTCTACATTGAGATTCAATTGCCATTCCCTGCACCATGCGTCAATTCGCTGCATATCCTCCTGCATTTCAGTACAATTTTCCATTGTTACAACCTCTCGGTACACCACAGCATCATCTGCAAAAAGCCTCAGTGAACTTCCGATGTCATCCACCAGGTCATTTATGTATAATATGAATAGCAACGGTCCTATGACACTCCCCTGCGGCACACCTGAAATCACTCTTACTTCGGAAGACTTCTCTCCATTGAGAATAACATGCTGCGTCCTGTTATCTAGGAACTCCTCAATCCAATCACACAATTGGTCTGATAGTCCATATGCTCTTACTTTGTTCATTAAACGACTGTGGGGAACTGTATCGAACGCCTTGCGGAAGTCAAGAAACACGGCATCTACCTGTGAACCCGTGTCTATGGCCCTCTGAGTCTCGTGGACGAATAGCGCGAGCTGGGTTTCACATGACCGTCTTTTTCGAAACCCATGCTGATTCCTACAGAGTAGATTTCTAGTCTCCAGAAAAGTCATTATACTCGAACACAATACGTGTTCCAAAATTCTGCAACTGATCGACGTTAGAGATATAGGTCTATAGTTCTGCACATCTGTTCGACGTCCCTTCTTGAAAACGGGGATGACCTGTGCCCTTTTCCAATCCTTTGGAACGCTACGCTCTTCTAGAGACCTACGGTACACCGCTGCAAGAAGGGGGGCAAGTTCCTTCGCGTACTCTGTGTAAAATTGAACTGGTATCCCATCAGGTCCAGAGGCCTTTCCTCTTTTGAGCGATTTTAATTGTTTCTCTATTCACTGGGTGATCTCGTCAGTCTGGAAGGGAAAAGGGATAAACACAAGTATTGCCCTATTCGTGGGGACCATGTCCACCCAAAGATGCAGTCTATGTTTCCCACGGCACGATGACATCTACCAGCGAGAAAATGCAAAGTGTCGCACAGCTCGCAGTGTATGATCGTGATTTAAAAGGCACCAGGGTGAATTTACCATACTGCTCCGGATTTGAACCCAGTCAGTAATCTGTAGGGCCATCTCGATTCGGCTGTACGCGCCACGGGTCCTCAGCCGCGAAATCTAGCATGGTTGTACTTGGTACTGGTGCCAGCATAGCCCCACATCCCTGTCGGTATCTGTCAGAACGTTACTGACTTACTTCCCCCACGTCTTGTAGCGGTCCGCGTGCGAAGAATGGTTATTCACAGGTTTCGCAGGTGGTCATATTAATTTGACTGGGCAGTGTATTTGACATGTACCACCAAAAACTGGGTGTAGTAATTTCCTTCTGTTTCTTCAAACGTTTTCGCCGGACCAGTTTCGGGTATAACTGACCGTCATCTGCACTTGGGCATACGTAATCAGTAGGTATTAAAATGCATCAGCTGTGTCGCGTCTCATTATACCCGTTACGTCCAGTTTCTTGTAAGTTGGTTACGAGAAACAACCTGCTACAAAATGATCTGACAGTGCACCCAAGTAAGCACCCCGGAGTGAGCAATCCATAGCATTGGGTTACTTGAGTGGCATACGTTTCGACAACGTCTAGCGGCAGACCGAGCCCGGTAGACGGATTTATTCGGTGACAGGTCTCTTAGAATGTGACTTGACACCAAAATCGGTATACTTGTATGTTAAAAATAAAGAATATCTTGAACTGCCATTTAAGTTGGTTTGAAACAATGACCAATGCTGCTTACTAGTGCTCATGAATTTTATATCTAAGGACGAACACTGCTAACAAATATTGACGAACCTTACGTACTAGGCAATATGAGTGGTCACCTTACCTTTCGCCTCGGTAACGGAGCTGGCCGCCTTGCTGCTGGAGCTGGAGGTGGAGTCGGCCTTGTGCAGCGACGCGGCGTGGCAGCCGCCCCCGCCGCCGCCCCCGCCACCCCCGCCGACGCCACCGCCGCCGCCGCCAGGGCCTGGCCCCGTGGGCGGCGGATGCAGCACGGGCAGCAGGTCGAGCGCGGGCGCCACGTCCGGCAGGTCGGACAGGCACGTCGTCGTCTGGCAACACAGCACACAGCGCTCTGCTCACCACGCTGCCTGCTTCTCTGCCAAGCCATTCCAGAAACACTCTCCAAATTTTTCAAGAATCACGATTTGGCGTAATCGATGTAAGTCACTTTAACAGAACTACTATTTTCAGATACATAACAGATCGCACTAAGGAAACAAACGGCATTAATTACAAGAGGTGCAGCTAATCATAAAAAATATTTGGTCGGATGAACACCTGCAGCTGAGGAACATATTTATAGAACAAATTATGACTCAGATGCTAGTAATTTTATAAATTTATTTCACGACACGTTTCTAAGCGTAAAGCTTTATCTTCAGGTGCCACCAAATACACTGAAGAAAAAAATTGGCTCTGAGTACTATGGGACTTAACTTCTGAGGTCATCAGTCCCCTAGAACTTAGAATTACTTAAACCTAACTAACCTAAGGACACCACACACATCCATGCCCGAGGCAGGATTCGAACCTGCGACTGTAGTGGTCGATCGCTGCCAGACTGTAGCGCCTAGAACCGCTCGGCCACCCCGGCCGGCTACACTCAAGAGCCAAAGATATTGGTACACCTGCTTAATACCGTGTAGAGCCCCGCGAGGACGCAGAAGTGCCGCAACACAGCGTGGCATGGATTCCACTGTCAGAAGTAATGCTGGAGGGAACTGACACCATGAATCCTGCAGGGATATCAATAAATCCGTAAGAGTACAAGGGGGTGAAGATCTGCTCTGAACAGCACGTTGCAAGGCATCCCAGATATACTCAATTATGTTCATTTCTGGGGAGTCTGGTGGACAGCGGGGGTGTTTACATCCAGAAGAGTGTTCCTGGAGCCACTCTGTAGCAATGCTGAACGTTTGGGGTGTCGCATTGTCCTGATGGAATTGCCCAAGTTCGTCGGAATGCACAATGGTCATGAATGGATGCGAGGAGGTCAGAAAGGATGCTTACGTACGTGTCACCTGCCAGAGTCGTATGTAGACGTATCAGTGGTCCCATATTCCAACAGTACAAGCCCCACGCCACTATAGAGCCTTTACCAGCTTGAACAATCTCCTGTTGACGTTCAGGCTCCATGGATTCCTGAGGTTTTCTCCATTACCCGTACACGTCCATCCGCCCGATACAATTTGAACGATATTCATCCGACAAGACGAAATGTTTCCAGTCATCAACAGTCCAATGTCGTAGACGGACCCGGGAGAGGCGTAAGGCTTTGTGTGTCGTGCAGTCATCAAGGGTACACAAGTGGGCTTCTGTTCCGAAAGTCCGTATCAATGATGTTTTCGTCGAATGTTTCACACGCTGACACCTGTTGATGGCTCAGCATTGAAATCTGCAGCAATTTGCGGATGTTTGCACTTCTCTCACGTTCAACGATTCTCTTCAGTCGTCGTTGGTCCCGTTCTTGCAGGCTCTTTTTCCGGCCGCAGCTATGTTGGTGATTTGATGTTTTACCGGATTTCTTATATTCACGGCACACTCGTATAAATGGTCGTGGGGTAAAATCCCCATATCATCGCTACTCCGGAGATGATGTGTCCCACCGCTCTTGCGCCGGCTATAACACCACGTTCAAACTCACTTAAATCTTGATAATCTGCCATTGTAGCAGCAGTAACAGATTTAACAATTGCACTAGACACTTGTCGCCTTATATAGGCGTTGCCGACCGTAGCGCCGTATTCTGGATGTTTACGTATATCTGTATTTGAATACGCATCCTTATACCAGTTTCTTTGGCGCTTCAGTGTAATTATGAAAGCATACATTTGTGGCGGATCTTCCGTGTCATGCTGTCCATCCGGCTGCTGTAGCTGGTGGTCCTACGTTCCCATCCATTTTTTTTTTTTTTTTGACGTGGTTCTAATCTCCAACGACCGACTGTCCTGACCGCTACACGTTTATACGTTTATGATTTCATAAATATTTGACGACACTTAAAGATAAAGATTTAAGCTTCGAAATCCGTCGTGAAATAAATTTGGGAAATTACTAGCAACTGAAGTAGATCTTTATTCTATAAGGATCTTATCATGCTCAATTTTTGTAGATCATTACAACAATATGTGCAGCCTCAGAGAACTGTAAATGCATATCATCGTTCCTCAGCTTTAGTCTTCCATTTTTCTTCACTCAGGTTCTTACGCACGATTTTTTTAAACCCCTACCTATTCTTCATAGTTACTAAATTGTCATCCTAGTTTGCCTCTGCTTCTGGGTTTGCCTTGCAATACAATCTTTGATTTCAGAATGTCTGTCTGACCTCCAAGTTATCCAGCATCTACAGGACTTTTTCATGTATACCTCCTCCTCTTCTGATTTTTGAACAGCATATTCGCTATCACAAACTAAGTTTCATTGCAAAACTCAATTATTCTTTTTGCTCTCCCTTACTCTCCGTAACTATGCCTTCTTGTACCTTCGTCCTACTACTCCACTGCAATCCAAATGATAAGATAACTGTCTCTATTTCCGTACTGCATTACCCGTTCAGTATTCTCATACACATTCTCCCTCTCTTCATTTTCTGCTTGTGATATCGGCATATAAACCTGAACTACTGCTATTGTTGTTGTTTGTTTGCTATTGATTCTGATGAGAATATTCGTATCTCTGCCCTACTTATCTATTCATAACGAGTCTCGCTCCCGTTATACTGTTTTCAGGAGCTGTTGATAGTGACCTATAATCAGCTTACCAGAATGAATACTACAGTAAGCAGCTCAGTTGAAGAGGAATAGACATCTCTAAAAAGCGCAATCACGGGTGTTAGCTTGACACACATATACGCAATACCTTAACTGCCTCAAAGCCTTGGGTGATAGAAGAAACATTTCAGTTTGTCGAAGAAAGAAGGGAGTACATAAATATTCGGCGAAGACATGAAAACAGACGTGTTAGCCACGTAAATCAAAGTAGTCGTTTACTCGGGGGCTCTATGAATAAACTCTCATACTCAGGGAAGGAGCATAGGGCAGCAGATGCGGAAATACTGCATCGCAGATCTAGGCCAGATTCAAGGAGATAGTTTGCCATTGCCTTCCTCAAACTTGTTATGAGGTGCGCAGCGTGTACATGTGACGTCGTCATGATTGTGATGAGTGCGTCTACAGCGTAGTGTTTGGATTGTCTTGTTATACATGAGGGGACGGGAGATTTTGAAACCTGATTACGACATATAGCCTACACATCTCAAACAAGGGAACCACCATGCCCCACGTTCCCATCCAAAAACAACAATTTCACATTCCCTCACTTCATGAGACACTACGGAGAGGTTTGTAATTTAAACTAGGACTCTGATGCAAGGACTGGTGATAGGAACTTCAACCGGTGATAAGGAACTTCATGGAACACCCCTCCTCTCCGTACCGTCAAATACACGCTGTGAAAATTTTCCACCACAAAGACTTTAACCGGCTTACCTCAGAGACAAGCATCTTCGTGCAGGCATGCGTTAGCGACATCATTTATGGAGGAGAGGAAGTCGTGAAGTAATTAAATGAACAGCAACCGAAAGAAAGCCGAAGTGAAATGACTGCAGGAAAAATGTGATGGTATCGTAAACGGTAAAGTTGTCATTAGAATTGCTTTAGCATTCATGGAAGATAATACAGTCAGGGAAGTTAACATTAAAAGTACAATGGCAAATCCACTATTTAACGTAGAAGAGAGAGCGGGTAAGTGGAAAGAGTACACTTACAGCCTCTAAGCGGAGAAAGACCGGTCTGATGACGTATTAGAACAAGAAATAATAGTCGAATTGAATACTTAGTGGATCCAGTATTAGAGTCAGTGTTTAACCTAACTCTGGCAGGCCTGCCACCAAATAAGGCAGAAGGCATATGTAACTTTCCTTCAGAATTTCTAAAACCATTGAGGGAAGCGACGAACAAAGGATAATTCAAGTTTGTGTGCAGAACATGTCAGACTGGACACATACCAACAGGCCTTCGGGAAAATATCGTCTACATAATCTCGAAGATAGCAAGGGCACTTAAGTGAGAGAGCTATGACACAGTTATTTTAATATCTTATGGAGCCCTGTTGTTGAATGTAATAATATATAGAGAAGAGTGGAAAACAATATGAGATTTGTGTGTCAGATAACAGTTTGACTTTTGGAAGGGGAAAAGCACCGAAGACACGGTCCGTATGTGGCACATGATAATCAAAGCACAACTAAAGGAAAAAATCGAGTCACTTTCGTAGAATTTGTCGTACTACCAAAAGCTTGATACAGTGTCAAATGGTGCAAGATGTTCGAAATTCTAACAAAAACTAGAGTAAGTTGTTGGGCAAGACGGGTAATATACATGTTCAAAAAACAAGAGGCAGCAACTACAAAGACAGATAAAGATCAAAGTCTAGGATTAAAAACTATGTAAGACAGGGATCGAGTCATCGCCACTATCGTCTAGTCCATACATTGAAGATGCAGTGCCGAAAAAAAAGGTTTAAGATTGGGATTAAAGGTAAGGGTAAAAAATACCCAATATAGGATGGAATTCTAATGAGTATAAAATAGAGATGGAGAGTAAAGATGTGAAACACGAAAGTAACGAGCAGTAGGATAATTTAAATCAGCATAAATTAAACGTTAAAATTGGTGACCGCTTGGCAGGAGAAGTACTGAATGCAGCTGCAGTGGAAGGAAAATAACACCTGACTGACGAAGCAAAGAAGGCATAAGGACCAAATTCGCACAGGCAAAGACTGCATTCCTGCTCAGGAGAAGTCTCGTCATACAGAATTAAGACCTCTTACGGGACAGAATAGTAAGGGTTGATAAATTAGAACACTTTATTAAAACTTACTCACCTTGCTACAACTGAAGTGCGGCCACGCCAGAAGCAGAGATAGAACGAGGTATTTTGCAAGTGGGACAGGCCTTGGCACATTACAACAAACAACAACGCGCCGATGGAGAGAGAGAGAGAGAGAGAGAGAGAGAGAGAGAGAGAGAGGGAGAGAGGGAGAGGGAGAGAGCGGACGAGCACGGGACAGAAAACAAGGGAAACGCGACATGCATATTCGTCAGCTGGTAAGAGATGTCGAAGGGACCTCTATTTGTTTCATAAGAACCAGTGTCAGAAAACCGTCGCAGCAGTTAGGAGCCTGTTAAGCGGATATAGCAAATCAAAAAGGACTTGTGTCGTCATTACGATCCACACGTCACGTCATAGTCTCACACTAGCTCCCTTTAAATACTCGAGCACTACGGCTCTAAAGGAGTTGATCATTGGAATCGATAGCGTTCGCAGTAATAGCGCTCCATTCCAAGATTACGATATTTTAGCGAATCTATGTTCTAGATACTCCAGAACAGTCTACGAACCAACCTAAAATATACCATAGATGACGGTCTTCTCCTGATGAGCTTCGCCGGCCGCTGGTGGCCGAGCGGTTCTGGCGCTACAGTTTGGAACCGCGCGACCGCTACGGTCGTAGGTTCGAATCCTGCCTCGGGCATGGATGTGTGTGTTGTCCTTAGGTTAGTTAGGTTTAAGTAGTTCTAAGTTCTAGGGGACTTATGACCTCAGCAGTTGAGTCCCATAGCGCTCAGAGCCATTTGAACCTGATGAGCTTCATACCGTTCGCCATCTACCGTTGCTGATAGAGAAGCTGACTGTCTTCCGTCAACACCATACCGCGGAGTGCTGGCAGCACCGAAGCTCAACGTGGAAACCGGCATCAGGGCCACGTGGGTCCACGTTCCTGTTCAACACTTAGGCGCCTCCTGGTGCTGAAACTTACCTGGCCAGAAGGTAGGAGATCAACTGACCATACGACATCCGACTATACTACATCGTGTATGGGTAATCAAGGGTCAACATAGGATTTCGAGAGGGATCGAACACACTCTAGCAGCTGCTACGAGAGACCGTTTGTGCTGGATCGTAGCTGCGCCGGCAGCGCACCGCGGCGCGAGGTCATTCACTCCTCGCCTGGGCCTACAGACGAGGAGCTGACTCGGCAGACGTCAGGGGGGAATCCAGTACGCAGTTGAATGAGGCATCGACTACAAGGCCGGTGTCAAACATGATGACTGTAAACATGGTTAATAAATAAGTGAACTTTGATAATGTTTTCAGAGACGCATTACAACTACCTAATTACTATCATGACTTCATGCAGAGGTAACTCCGCTCGGCCCCCCTGTAGACCTTAATTTGACAAAAAACTATTTTCGGAATGTACGTTTGGAGCGCAGTGTTGTCTGGAAGTGAACCACTGACTGTGACAAGACAGGAAACAGAGATTCGAAGTGTCTGAAACGTGGGGCAGTTGATGGATGTTCAACTGAGAAGATAAAAAAGACAAGAGCTTCTCTGCAGAAATAGCGAGGAGAAAACATCTGAAGAACACTGAAAAGAGGAAGAGACACCATGGCAGGATGTGTGTTGAAACATCAGTGAATAGCTGTCTGCTCCCGGTAGCTGAGTGGTCAGCGCGACAGACTGTCAATCCAAAGGACTCGGGTTCGATTCCCGGCTGGGTCGGAGATTTGCTCCGTTCAGGGACTGGGTGTTGTGTTGTCCTAATCACCATCATTTCATCCACATCGACGCGCAAGTCGCCGAAGTGGCGTCAAATCGAAAGACTTGCACCAGACGAACGGTCTACGCGACGGGAGGCCCTCGCCACACGACATTTCATTTTTCCAGTGAATAGCTTCTATGTTTCTAGAGGGAACTGTAGAGGTTAAAAACTGCTGGGTAAAGAACAGATTGAAATAAATCTATATCTAAATCTAGCTATACCTTCTATACTAATAAGAAATCTGAAAAATCGGTCTGTTGGAACATGCTACTCCCGAAAACTACTGGACGGAATTTCAAGGGGTTTCCGTATATAACTTGAGGATAGCTTACGGCAAAACATAAGCTTCACTTCATCATAACAGGAACGAGAAAAAAATATCGTAATTTGAATTTTCATCTAAAATCGTCTGCTACGCTTGGCAGTTTGGATGTTTGATCACCATGGTATATTACATGAAACTGTTAATTTGGTAGTACACTGAACAAACATTAGATTGCATTTTTTAACTCAGTGACGGATTTTTTTTTCGGAATTTACACCACGGAGAGGATCAAACGCCCCAGCCTTATTTTTACGAATACAAACTAACAGCGAATTTGCTTGGCTAGCATACATGGATTACGGATTTCACTTTGAGTATTAAAAACTTAATGACATTGCTTTGCTTCTTTCGATAGATTTTACTTATATTCTTTGCTAGCAATAAGACATTTATTAAGGTTGCTCTGTGATTTGGGTGCCTACTTGTTACACTTTAATTCGTCTTATTTCGAATAAAAATGCCTAGAAAATGGTCGTGTATTTCTGAATATACCAGAACAGCTAAATGACTATACGGTATTAATGAATCCAATGTAGATCATGAGGCGAGGAATGTTGTGATTTGAGAGTATTAGACTTAAACTCACTATTTGGAAACTCAGTCTGAAAGCAGGGTGGGACGTAACTCTTATGGAATATGCCATGCAGTATCTCGCTCCTCTGAACTTTTCACTCACAGAAGGTTAAAAGTTACTTCTCTCGAACATAACAACATCGAAGCGCGAATTTTGATTGCAAATGGTGTTTCCAAGCGATTCCACGATTCCTGATTATCCCTAAAATTTGACCATTTCAACTTAAAAGTGTATGATTCCCAAATAGCTTCTGTTTCGTCATGACCATAAGCAGAGCACATTGACAGAAGGTGCGTTTGCAATAATGGACCTTAGAGTCAGCGCCCGTTCACACGGCCAATCCCACATGGCCCTCTCCCACATGTTAGTGAAGAAACCAAGCTCTTCTTTCATGTCCCCCATTATACTACTTCAACTAAGCTTAATACACCAAAAAGAAATTCCACACGTACGATGTCTCGGGCACAGCTATAAATAGCTACCTGGGAAGAGCCGTATTTCTCAACTAGTTCAACAAATAGTTGAGGACGTAGGTTGTGAGAGCTACCTTGAAATGAAGAGGCTAACACAAGACAGGAATTCGTGGTGGACCGCATGTACGGAGTCAAAAGACCGATGACTCAAGAGTAAAATCTAGATTACCGTTACGCATTAATTGCATCGGAATTATAGAGTACAAGGAAGTACCTGGTTTATACTCTCTAAGACACTAAAAAGACGCATCACGAAAGGTTTACCCGAATGACTCGGACATCTGTAGATGTGATCTATCACAATGTAAGAAGAACTGGATGATTTATTCAAGAGAAAGGGTTCCACAAACTATGACAATATCGCGTTGGTGTACCTCTGGTTCTTATGCAAGTAGCTATTCGGCATGGCACTGATTGATAAAGTTTTTGGTTGTCCTAACGGATATCGTGTCAGATTCTGTCCAATTGGTGCGTTAGATCGTCATACATCCCGAGATGACGGAAGGGACCAGTCCATAATGCTCCAAATGTTGTCAATTGGAGAGAGCTCCAGCGACGTTTCTGGCCAAGATATGGTTTGGTAAGCACGAAGATAAGATGTAAAAAATATCTCCGTGTGTGGTGGGTGCATTACCTTACTGACATTTAAGCCCATTATGTCTTTCCATGACGGGGAACAGAACGGCTCATAGAATACCGTGACGTGCCGCCGTGCATCGGTGCGGGTGGTTTCTGCTATAAAATGAAATGGCAACCCAGACCTTCACTCATAGCTGTCGGACGTATGGGGCGCGACATTTAGATTGGTACCCCACAGCTGTTCGGGGCAACTCCAGACACGCCTTTGCTGGTCATCGGGGCTCATTTCGAAGCCGACATCTGTACTCCATTCAGTGAGGTTCCAGACTGGATGCTTAACTTTTCTGGCGCGAAGGGTATATTTACAGTCACTATAGCCCGTCGCAATTAAAATATAGAAAATCGAAATACCTGCTTTCAAGCAATTATTCTTTCTCCATGTCATATAACGGGAAGTATTCCAGGTCGTGACTGTAAATTATAGGGTCCGCATCGCTACGTCCTATCTTTCACCGAAACGTCTTTTCCTTATCCATTTCTTTATTGGAGGCATGAAAAATAACATTGTGAAAGACGATATCTAAATACTTAAGTACAAATAAAGGTTTAATCGTTTTAGGTACCCGGAGAATAGAATATTTACTATGTGCCACGAATATTGTTGAAACTGCTGTTACAGAGAATATTGAGCTCCCACAGGTTGTCAAAGAAGTAAAGAAACACGCTCGGCCAGCGTAGATTTAGCAATACCTAGTCGCCTACTGAACTCAAAGCGTCCCACGAAGACGTTGCCCTCACAGACTCGCTGTAAATGGTTAGAGCGGTACGCTTCTTGCTATAGTTTACCAGTCTTTAAGTGTATCAGTTATTATTTGAGTAAATCGAAATTGGACATCGGCATAGAGAATAGCCAGGTACTGTGCTTCATTGTGAGAAGTTTACAATATAATATGTTCCACCTGCCTCCATTGTAGATTGCACGTGTATAAGACAAACATAATGTATTGTTTCAGATGCATGTTGTTCTGTGTTCAGATAGCAACAACAAAATTCAATGAACTGACTGTAGTCCCGATGCAGACACGGCGCATATTTTGAAAGTCAAGGCTTTGCCAATGAAACTGCAAGCACGGGTCCAGATCAGTCAGAAGACAGAGTTTTCGGTAAGTAGAAGAGACAGAAATAACAGCAAAAAAGGGCTGCAATGTAATCTCAGCGTTCAGAGGCAGACAAGAGAATATGTAGAACGGCTGTCGCAATGACCAACACACAACTTAACTGGGCAAAAAGATGAACATTGATGAGCTGCCTGATCTACATGAACTGAAAGAGTGTACGAGCATTCCATTGAGGAAGTCGATCCAGAGACACTGAAGACTGTACCAACATGGTCAAAGCCAGAAATAGTCTCCCCGCGTAACGTTGCAAATTGCATTACACATCATGTTCACGTGTGGGATATCTCAATACTCGTAAAGCCCTAAATCCTCATCTGATATACAGTATTTTCACAACCCATCCACCTTGATCCAGTAGCCTTAGATTGTAGTCTAGAAAGCGATCTTATTTATTATCTCCCTAATACTTGCTGCGCTGTTCGTAATGAATGCAGCCATTTATTGCAGTTTTATTGCTGTTGAGGCCCTCGTAAATTTTTACTGCCCATAAATCCACGACCTTCTTCATCCTATTTTATACCACACTTCGCAGATGCTGATTAATAAAATCTGCATATCCTCCACTACCACGCTTTTAAAGGTAATTAACCCTCACGATAAAATATTTCATCGAACCCAAATGTTTAATATCGAGTCAAATATGTGGACAAATGGTTCAAATGGCTCTGAGCACTATGGGACTCAACATCTGTGGTCATCAGTCCCCTAGAACGTAGAACTACTTAAACCTAACTAACCTAAGGACATCACACACATCCATGCCCGAGGCAGGATTCGAACCTGCGACCGTAGCGGTCACGCGGTTCCAGACTGACGCGCCTAGAACCGCACGGCCACACCGGCCGGCAAATATGTGGACATGCTGATGTTACAGAGAAGTACTACTTCTCAAATACATATCTCTATTGTTACCATTTTGATTTAGGTGGTGGTGGTGACCAAAACAGGCTAAATTTTACAAGAGGCACTGACACACCAACACTTCCCTGACTTTTGGAAGGCGGCCAAGGTCCTGATGTTCAGGAAGCCAGGGAAAGACCACTCCCTCCCACAAAATTACCGACCCATCAGCCTGCTGTGCTCGCTCAGCAAGATTGTTGAGAAGGTAATACTAAAACGTATCACTAGGCATTGCATCGCCAACGACACCCTAAGACCGGAGCAATTCGGCTTTAGGAATCACCACTCGACAACACAACAACTCCTCCGCGTAGTCGAACATATAACACACGGCTACAACATGAACAAAGCCACAGGGGCCGTGTTCCTAGACATCGAAAAGGCTTTCGATCGTCTCTGGCACAACGGACTCATACGCAAACTAAGCGAAGCTGGTTTCCCGGACGGACTCGTACGTCTCATACACTAATATCTCACGAACAGATGTTTCAACACTAACGTGCAGGATAAACAATCAACACAACACGGTATCCAAGCTGGAGTACCCCAAGGAAGCATCCTAGGGCCCATCTTGTTTAACCTGTACATTAATGACTTCCCAGCGACACGAAACACGACGTTAGCCGTCTACGCGGATGACACAGCCATCCTCGCGCAAGACTGGAAACCGTCGAACATCAACTCACGAATACAGACAGCACTCAGAACAGCTGAGCCTGACAAGTGCGAAGCAGTTCTGTTAACACGCAGACCGAAACTACTGCGCAAACACCAACACTGTAAACCGATAACACTACATACACGCCCAATACGTTTCCGAGAGAAAGTCAGATACCTTGGTGTCTGGCTGGACCGGAAACTTACATGGGGGGACCACATCGAATACGTTGCCAACCGAGCGCACGCGAGGCTCAAACAGCTCTACCCAATGCTCAACAGGGAAAGCACACTGAATAGGAGGGTGTCGAGGTCCTTATACATGACACTGATTAGACCTCTGATGACGTACGCAGCTCCCGTCTGGGGATATGCAGCTCCCACACGACTGCGCCGCCTGCAGATCATACAGAACAAAGTGCTACGAATCATTAGCAATGCTCCACGCTACACACGCACCGTGGAACTTCACCATGAATACCGCCTTGATACCCTCAAGGAAGTATTCAAGAAACACGTCACACGACTATACAGGAACTCGAGACACACGAACAATCCTTTCATCCTCACTCTGGGAAACTACGATCACAACCACAGGTGGAAACACAAGCGACCAAAGACACTGCTAGCTAGGGCATAACCACCTATGGTAAACTAACATACTCAAACAGCGACAAACGTCGGCAAGCCCCTGCATATCAGCAACACTGACTGGCAACTACCAGCTGCTATTAGAGCCGACCAACAGGCCACAGCAGGGACACCAGCGAGCTCGCCCACAGACGCACGAACAATCTGCCAACACTCCCTCACACTGTGCCTCCGGTATATGACCTACCGGACACAAGACCGATAACAAACCTAACTGTGGCAGGTTGCAGGACGCTGAACGAAGACTCTGTACCAGCACCCAGCGCCAGCCGCCGAGCAGCACAAACGCACAACGTCAAGGTATCGACATGCATGATACCGACTACTAACAAAGCCTATCCTTGCACAACCTATCGCAGGCAGCAAGACAACCGCTACTGCTCTTGCCGCCCGACCTAACTTTCGCAGAGGTTTTTTTCCCTTGGCTCTTGCCTTGGCACTTTTTTTCCTCTGCCCTTCAAACCGCTACCCTTCGTCAGATTTCGACCAATTTGTCTCCAGATGAGCGCGTATTAATGGTTAATCCTAACCAGACGTACGCAAACATCGCAGTACCCACATCCTGCGACTCCTCACTTTAGTGAATACTAACCCTTATGCAGAGATGGCAGTAGACCTTTTGTGTTGGCCATCATGCCGGTGTGGGCGTGGAGGGGCTCCACCTCTATTAAAAAAAAAAATGTTATATTTGTGCTCTACATAGAACATTTGCTGCAAAAGACCTTTCAAAAATGTTCATCCCAGCATGTACTCCCATAAAGAGTGCAAGAACGTAATTTCTGTAGCATACCTGACACTCTCTTGAGGTCTGATCGCCATCGTATGCTTTCTGCAAATAATTTTACTACAAAACTCAGTAACACCCGTTCAGTTATATATTAGAATTCATGTAAATTATTTTTCAGACTATAGTAAACAAATGTAACAGGTACTTCTTATAGCAAACAGGTTTTTTTTACAACCGCAGTTACCCGTCGGAACCCAAATATTAAAAAGTGAAATTTTAAATGTGACGCGATTTTATTTTTTCTGTTAAGGGATGCTGTAAAGCCAGAACTCATTTACTGATGAGGCGACTACTGTTCATACATAAGGCAAAAAATTATTTTACGTTCAAACAGTGATGAAAAAGTACATGTGACTTGTTCGTGAGACTGCAGTAACCAAAAACAGCACATACCTTAAAACTGTAAAAGGTTCAAATCTTTTTCTTCACTGAATCAGCATGCATTCCGTTATTTGATTCTCTTTCTCAAGTTTGCTGTAACATACTGCTTTGAAATTCTTTTGCTTGCTTTTGATGAAGTGGAATTTCTCTTTAATGAAAAGCAACTCAATTTAACAAGCTGAAAAGCGGTTCACAATTCATTTTAAGGAAATCGCGTTTGGTCTTACGTCCTTGAAGTAATGTGTATGACAAAGACAGTATTCGTTGAAATTCGTAACCCGGAATGAAATATGAAATGTGCGTACGTGCTGTTTTACGCTATAACAACAAAATAGATCTAACAATGAAAGATAACTAATGTTTTATGTGCATCCAATTTATTATTTAACACTGAACATTCAGAGTACATTAATAATTCGTAATGGCTCTGAAACGTAATTAAATTATTCGTTTCCTGTTCTGTATCTCGTTGTAGTTCACGAAGCTCTTGTTAATCACAGTAACTTGAGTAAATAAAATTATTATCTCCTTAAAGTAAAGAGTTACGTTATTCAAGAAGGAGATTTTTTTTTTTAGTCCATAGAAGGCACCGCTGTATAAAGTGCAGTGTGAGAACCAACCATGCTGTATTTCTGTGAGAGAAAGTAGACATGGAACGATGATTTATGTTGTCAAGAATTTTCAGTTCCTCTTCAATGGCTTTTATGGGACGTAAATTAGGGTATCATACTGTACGTCCGACGATAACTATGTTGTATTATTGTGAGTAGCTTGCATTGGTTCAAGTTTCAATAAAACCAAACTGTCTCAAATGTCACATGCGTATCCACATTCACCTTGTTTGTTGATACCGGGTTCATTTTCCGATACTGTACAGCGTTAATAAGGAAAACGGATGTAATTTCTTGCACTTTGTGATGTTATTAAATGATCCATAAATTCCCTCACAAGTTTTAATTACGAAATTCTTGCTGCTTTACGGTGAACACTTAGTAGCACTCGTCGACGACGGTGCTGCCGTTACATAAAACGGAACTGCGCTAATTTCTGCTGCAGTCCCGCCAAGGAAATTTTCACTTGTTTCCCTTTGTTGCACAAATGTTTTAAAATGTCACTTCATCTGATATAAAACGTTGATAGATAAATTTTTCAATTTCTTCAAATAAATATGCAGTGCGGACGACGACTCATTTTTTCAAACTTCGCAAAAACATCACATGATTTTACTACCCTTGCTGAAAGTTGTCCATGTTGTATATTAACACAATAACAACATAAACTGTATATTTTCCACTAATTTCACAAATGTGAATATGAAGACAAATACATGTTCTGGCGGATGTTGACCAGGGTTCTGCTTATTTACGATTGTTGCTTAACTCATACGTCTTAGAACCATCAAGCAAAGCGGAAAGCAATGGCACGGAGAATAAATTGCGCCACGGCACCGGGGGGCAAATGTTACCGATGGTCGGATCCAACTCTCCGAAAGGCAATAACTTTGGATACTTCAAGTTTGTCATCATTTCGTAGCTCGGTGGTTTAAATAAAAGTTTTTGACACCACACGTTCCTCTTCATTTAAGCCGTAATTACCAATATCAAAAAAAGTTTTGCATCACCTTGGTTCGAGAGTTCTGGAACTTGTGCAGAACATTGGAATAGAGATCAACATAAACATCATTTCCTCCCTTTTTATTGCTCATGTTGTACCACCATACAGCGAGACCTTCAGAGGTGGTGGACCAGATTGCTGTACACACCGGTACCTCTAATATCCAGTATCACGTACTCTTGCATTGATGCATGCCCTATTCTTCGTGGCATACTATCCAAAAGTTCATCAAGGCACTGTTGGTCCAGAATGTCCCAATCCTCAACGGCGATTCGGCGTAGATCCCTCAGAGTGGTTGGAGGGCCACGTCGTCCATAAACAGCTCTTTTCAATCTATTCTAGATATGTTCGATTGAGTTCATGTCTGGAGAACATGCTGGCCACTCTAGTCGAGCGATGTCGTTATCCTGAGAGAAGCGATTCACTAGATGTGTAAGATTGAAGCGCGAATTGTCGTCCATGAAGACGAATGCTTACCAATATGCTGCCCATATGGTTGAGCTATTGGTCGGAGGATGACATTCTCGGATCGTACAATCGTTACGGCGCCTTCTATGACCACCAGCGGCATACGTCAGCCCATTATAATGCCACCCCAAAACAGCAGTTGTAGACCTTGGGCAACCTGGGCAAGACATGTCATCGTCAGTTCCTGTCTCTCTGTATCTCTTCGATGTCCGAACAACATCGCTTTGGTTCACTCCGAGACGCCTGGACACTTCCCTTGTTGAGAGCCCTCCCTGGCACAACGTAACATTGCGGACTCGATAGAACCGCTGTATTGACCGTCTAGGCATGGTTGACCTACAGACGACTCGAGCCGTGTACCTCCTTCCTGGTGGAATGACTGGAACTGATCGGCCGTCGGACCCCAACCCTCTAATAGGCGCTGTGCTTGAATGGTTGTTTACATCTTTGGGCGGGTTTAGTGACATCTCAGAACAGTCAAAGGGACTATGTCTGTGATACAATATCCACAGTCGACGTCTATCTTCTGGAGTTCTGGTAACAGAGGTGATGCAGAACTTTTTTTATGTGGTATTAACTTTATTTAAAGGCACAATACTTACGTAAGGATTGGTATTGACACAAACATAACAAACGTTCCAAAAAGGTAAAATATTTCCTATAAACTTGAAAAATGGAGATATGTGTCGCAATGGAAATTTATATCCTACATTTACTGTATAATGGTAAGTAGTTTACCAGTTATTTACTGCTGACTTCTAGATACACAGTTACATTGTCCGTGGCAGACAAAGTGGCACTACTACTATACATTAATGCCATGACAATATTTTCATCTCCATTAAACACTGATAATGACTTAACAAAAGAACTTGATTGTAATTTATCATCTTTTGTGCACTGTTCTCTTACCTCATGTGGTCGCATCTTCGTCGGTCTAAGGTAATACTTTTGTTTATTCCTCTTAAAGTCAATAAAGCTATTAAGTGCTTGTTAACACAAACATCCATCTCGTAAAACAGTATTTATTTACAAAATACGACTTCGTCCATTTATTTTTCTGTTAAAGGTATTGTGCTGATTACGGAATATTTACAGCCATCCAGTATTAGACTTGAAGTATGTTTTGCCTACTTTACCTGCCAATAATTCCGCAGCGGCCAACAGTTCGCTTCTTTTGCAGGAACTCCTGCGGAGGTTTTCTGTTTATACCAGGTGTACACAGCGTGATCAATGGTGATCAGTTTTCGTCTGCTTTTCTATTTTCGTTTTCCGTTTAGTTCCTTTCATTTTAGCACGCAGTACGAAATTTTACTACGATTTTTCTTAACGTCGTAAAAAGTGGTCTTATCAGTGCCAAACACTCTGTAAAAATTCTGGACAAAGAAGCACCGGTTTTGATTTTATCAAGTACTATTATCACACATTTTATACACTACGTTTCAGTAATTACTCCCAACTTCTATTACTTTAGAAGGCGGTACGCAATGCTGCCTAGGTATATGCTGTGTTCTTTGACTTCCGTAAGGCATTCGATACGGTTCCGCACTAAATTATTGGTGGGGACCACTCAGTAGATAAATAGATAGCTAGGAAAGAGGTCTAAACGGGAGATCCTCTTCATAAAAGTTGAACAAATTGGAACTTGAAACTACTTTTTGGAGCATTTTTGATGCCTCGGACCATATATTTCAATGGCACTTAAAACTCCTAAAGCGTGCTAATTTGAACCAAGACTGCAAGTTATTGTCGCGTGTCGTTTGACTACATCTACATCTACATGACTACTCTGTAATTCACATTTAAGTGCTTGGCAGAGGGTTCGTCGAACCACAATCATACTATCTATCTACTATTCCACTCCCGAACAGCATGCGGGAAAAACGAACACCTAAACCTTTCTGTTCGAGCTCTGATTTCTCTTATTTTATTTTGATGATCATTCTTACCTATGTAGGTTGGGCTCAACAAAATATTTCCGCATTCGGAAGAGAAAGTTGGTGACTGAAATTTCGTAAATAGATTTCGCCGCGACGAAAAACGTCTTTGCTGTAATGACTTCCATCCCAATTCGCGTATCATATCTGCCACACTCTCTCCCCTACTACGTGATAATACAAAACAAGCTGCCCTTTTTTGCACCCTTTCGATGTCCTCCGTCAATCCCACTGTTAGCCATCTGACTCAGGGCCAACCCTCTGACAAACTTACAGCAAAATCAAGCAGATTCGTGCCATTCTACCCTGCTCCTTCATGACACGCGGTTGTGCCAAATCAATTTATTAAATCTTGGAATATTGACTTTTAGTAAATTATATAAGTCGATTTCATTTACTGGCACGTTAGTAATCCATGCAGGTGCCACCTAATGAACGAAATTCGAGCTTATGAAATATCAGTCCAACAATGTGACTGGATTCGAAGGTTTCTAGCAACAATACAGCGTATCATTGTGAACGGAGGGAAGTCCTTAAGTTCCAGTTCCCAAACACTGTAGAAATAGAACAACTGCTCCTTATGACGTCCGATTTGATCAGCATATTATTGACTCACGGGAAACTTCATAGAACTAATAATAATTACCAAAATTTGACCAATAAATGGTGCTGTAAACGTCAGAATACACCAACAAACGCGCGGCAGGCGGCTGTTCCTCAGTTTGGGTCTGAGACGCCCAATAGGACTATCTCCATGATCCATGGCACACTGCTGGTAAATCACTTTTTCAAGACTGGTGACCGTGAGCTAGTAGCCCTGGAGAAGTTCCGGCCACACAAGGGTATGAAAAAAAGTATTTGTCCGATGTCTCTTAAGAGTCTGAAGAAACAGATTACAGCATTCGAAAAGGCAGGTTCTTTTGAAAAGTAGTGCGGCAAAGTAGGAAACCACTTGATATGACGTCTGTCGAAGATGTGGCCGCAGGTATGAGGAAGTGCGGTGATTTGCAAACATGCAGTTCACGGGGCATTGCCCGAACGTTGGACATGCCTTCGAGCATAGTGTAGGGAAGCAGCCTACTCACGCCGTATAAAATTCACATCAGTCTTTCCATTGTGTGCCAGCCAGTCCGCTGTAACTAGCTCTGACGTCATAAATGTTGCGCAATACTTTAAAAATCAAGTAAATAACCTGAAACGTTTCTAGCATGCCAGGAGTAATACTAAATCAATATCTGTTGAATGTCAGTTCAATAACTTTAACCATTTTCGAAATTTGGACGTTTTTCTGTAAAAATCATTGGCGCAACAGAAACGAGCTAGAGACTTAAAAATTTATATTTGGATTCCTTTTTCATAATAATTTAGTAGAAACAGTATTCTGGATCTCACTAATTAAAATTTTAGTTGAAATTCATGATTTTCTGGTTTTTGTCTTAGAAATTAAGGAAGCAAATAGATTAGGTAGGCGAATAAATAAGGATAGGATGTTTAAGTTTAAGTAGAAGGGAGATCCGCTATAATCATAAAGATGTGAGAAGTTTCAATTGAATAACTGTAAAACTATAGCGATAGCGTATCTCCAAAGGGCAAGTTCAGAGCTCGTCTACTGCTTGTAGTGTAATTAAATTAATTCTCTCGCCCAAAATATTTGATTTAGCCACGTCAGACTTTTATTATGATTACTTACCTGTGAGCTGAATGCACATTTAAATTGCGAGCTTCATCGGCCATCAGCAAAGGATGCGATGACTTATTCAATAACTTAAAGTGGTGCATTACTAGCCCAGCGGCTAGTCGCTAGAGCAATTTTGATCAGGCGTTCCCTTAGCCGTCCGCACCGCGGCTTTTACAGAGCTATTACAAATGATTGAAGCGATTTCATAAATTCACTGTAGCTCCATTCATTGACATATGGTCACGACACACTACAGATACGTAGAAAAACTCATAAAGTTTTGTTCGGCTAAAGCCGCACTTCAGGTTTCTGCCGCCAGAGCACTCGAGAGCACAGTGAGACAAAATGGCGACAGGAGCCGAGAAAGCGTATGTCGTGCTTGAAATGCACTCACATCAGTCAGTCATAACAGTGCAACGACACTTCAGGACGAAGTTCAACAAAGATCCACCAACTGCTAACTCCATTCGGCGATGGTATGAGCAGTTAAAGCTTCTGGATGCCTCTGTAAGGGGAAATCAACGGGTCGGCCTGCAGTGAGCGAAGAAACGGTTGAACGCGTGCGGGCAAGTTTCACGCGTAGCCCGCGGAAGTTGACGAATAAAGCAAGCAGGGAGCTAAAAGTACCACAGCCGACGGTTTGGAAAATCTTACGGAAAAGGCTAAAGCAGAAGCCTTACCGTTTATAATTGCTACAAGCCCCGACACCCCATGACAAAGTCAAACACTGAATTTTCGGCGCGGTTGCAACAGCTCATGGAAGAGGATGCGTTCAGTGCGAAACTTGTTTTCAGTGATGAAGTGATAGGGTTATGTGAAAGATTCAGTGTTTAAACCTCCTCTACCAAGAAACGTGCCAGAACTGCGAGCTCGCATCAACAATGCTTTCGAACTCATTGATGGGGACATGCTGCGCTGAGTGTGGAGGAACTTGATTTACGGCTAGATGTCTGCTGAATCACTAAAGGGGCACTAGCTAACATTTGTGAATGCCTAAAAAAACTTTTTGAGTTTTTGTATGTGTGTGCAAAGCATTGTGAAAATATCTCAAATAATAAAGTTATTGTAGAGCTGTGAAATCGCTTCAATCGTTTGTAATAACCCTGTATATAAGAACGCTGCGCGAGAGAAAGAAGGCCCCAGTTCTCTCCTGACGCTGAATAGCACACCACCTGTGCCGGGAGTCGCGTTGCGTCGGTATCATTGCTTTAAACAGCCTCGGATGCCGTGATAAGTTACTCGGGATACGCGTAACCATGAAATCGTTTTCGAGTGAATTGTTAATTCTGGGATGACTTTAATGATCTATCTTCAGTTTGCGTATGTCGTATTTTCACGTGCCGCCGCGGGACAGACATTCTATCATTAATTAGCGTGGCGTTTGATGAACATTATCATCAAATTATGGCGAGCATTCACTTAAACATTTAATTTGAACAGTTATAGTTGCATCAGCGCATTACACTCTGAACTGAACTGGTAGTTGGATTGTGTGGATCCTTTTTCGTCTGTGACTTTCAGAATATAGTGAACCTTTTATAGAGAATCGTTTTTGATTATGAATCCCAGACAACCTCCTAATTCCTCAGTGCTATAAGCTGTAGCTATAAGTTTATTTCTCAGATGAAGTGGGCACTAGGAATTCTAATCACAGGCTTCACGTTTTGCTAATCACTTACTGGTTGCCAATATTGTAGTTAGAGAGCCAGTGTTGAGAACGGCAAAAGACTGCATAAATAATAGGAACATTTTTATAACAAACAATTCCACCCGCCGCCCCACATATGGTTAATCGGCCGGGAAATGCATATTTTTCACATTATATTCTACATTCATTTAACAACAATAATTCCACCTGCCGCCCCACATATGGTGCATCGGCCGGGAAAGAAACTGAGTAAAAGTGAAAGTGATTTTTAAATATTCGGATTCGGGAGTGATATGCGACACGCAACTGAGTAATAGAACAGTGATAGTGTTACGTGTGCATATGGGCGACGCAACTGGATTAACAACGCATCTGGATTGACGGAGCTGGCACTGAGTCTAGCGGCGCTGCCGGCATCGCGAGAAGCCAGTTTCGCCGCACCGCAGTCATCTGTAAGAGCGACCGGAGCCGCGCCTGCAGTTGCGGGCCGCGCAAACACACAGCAGCCGTCGAAGTGCCGTCTGCAGTTCAACACGCCGCGTCGCATCAGTAATCCTGGTGCGCCGCGCCGGCAACGCCATACGTCGTGCAGAAGGTATTAAGTTAAGTGAAAAGCTGTTAAAAATTTTACTAACCTGCACTAAAAGACTATCGGCGATGGAACCGCCAGAAGAAACTGAGGTTAAACTTAAATCAGAACCTATGTCTGGTGAGGGAACTGTAAATCCAGTCAACGCTTCAAGTGTAAATATGCATGAAAATAGTAATGTTAAAGTGAAATATGAAGTATTGTAGTAAGTAGTGTGAAAAGGGGCAATGATTCGATAATAGAGACCCCTGTAGTAAAGCAGAAATTAGAAATTGTTAATTTATTGGATGATAGTTTATCTGATGAGTTAAAAACGAAACAGTCATCAGAGGTGGTAGAGTTTAAAAAGGATAAGTTAGATATGACTGATCTATCAGATGTTTCATTTAGTTTTGATGATTCTGGTATTGGAGCTAGTTTTTCGTCACCTGAGTGTGGTAAAAAGCCAGCTAGTGAGCAACCCAAAGATACTGGGGCTATTGATTGAAATGTTATATTACAAGCAATAGCTGCCAGTAATGCAAAATGGTCAGCCAGTAATGCTAGAATGACAGCTGAATTAAAGTCTGAAATGACTGAGGTCAAAAGCAGTAATGCAAAAATGTCAGCCAGTAATGCTAGAATGACAGCTGAGCTAAAAATCTGATATAATTGAGGTAAATAACAGGGTTGTGGCCAGCCAAATTAATTTTAATAAACGATTGGAGGTAATGGACAATACCTTCAAGGCTGGTTGCAATAAGTTGAAAGAGGATTTGGATAGTTTAAATTATAAAATTGATTACAACCATGAGGATATTAAGAAAAAGGTTGCTTAACTGTTATCTGAGATGTATAAAACAGTAAAATCCGAAGTTGCTGAGGTTCGCAAAGACTTCTAAATGGAAGATGCGAAGCTGGAGCACAAGTTAACAGAAAAGATCGAGGCGAAATCTGAACTGTGCTCAGATAGGTTTAAAGATGTTAATATAAAGGTAAACATATGATAAGCAGAAGAAGATGCAATCAAAACTGATACTACTCATATTGTGCAAAGAGTAGATAATGTTGAAATGAGAGTAGAAAATATTAGTACTAACATTGCTAACATTGAGAGTAAAGTAGCTTCAGTAACTTCTGGTAACGGTAGTATGCAACAAGATTTAGCTGCAAACGCCGCTTTTATGGGTGTCGGCAGTTCTTGCGGTTCGATCCAGATAAAAATATCGACCCGCTAGATTTCTGGAACGATTTTGAAGATGTGATTCCACCAACTTGGTCTGAACGAGAGAAAATCTCATTTATTAGAAGCCATTTAGCAGGTGACGCCATGCGTTGGTCAGCTGATGTTACGTTGAAGTGTAAAACATTAGCGGAATCTAAAACAGCTTTCATTAATGAGTATTGGTCTAGCAATAAGCAAAATGAAGTGTTGAGAGAATATTGGAGTGGAAAACGCTTCAATGTAGGCAAGGAATCTATTAAAGAGTTTGCTACGTCATGGATTTCACGTTTGTCACATTTGGCGGAAAAGCTGAAACCTAAAATGATAATACTAGGTCTTGAAGCCAAACTGCCATGGTACTGGCATACTAGAATTATATCTGCCCCTAGAGACAGTCTGGATCGTTTCATTTAAAATCTGGAACGTGTAGAGCGTGTGGCTGCCAATGAGGAGCAAGCACGTAATAACAGAAATGGTAATAACACTAGTAGTAATTTGAAGAACGAGCAGAATGGCAATGTAAACATCAGAACAGTAGGTGTTCGCCATCCTAAGAGAGGTAGGAATTGGAGAAATAATTATCGGAACCAACCATGGCATCCAAATGATAGTAATTTTGTTCCGAACAAAATTATGCAGGTAAACAACAGTGCATAAAGCAATGCTGTGCCAGTTAACTATAATCGAAATAAAGGAAACAGTAGTAGGCCGAGGCAGGAAAACTAGTTCCCGTCTATGAGGACACTGGCGCTCACCAGGTGGTTATTTTTCCTAAGCCAGTAATTACAGTAATTGGTAAGACAGATCAGAATACTCAGACTGAACATGTGGATGAGGAGCCGGTAGCATCTAAGAATACAGCAGAAATATTAGATCACTCACAGTATTTGATAGATACCGCGTTAGAGACGCTTTCTAAGTGGGAAGAGAAAGAGAAGGCGCAGAAGTGTAACGGTAGGGAAGAGCTACAAAATACTGAATTGTCAGGTGAAGAAGCAGAAGAAATTCATGCTTACATTTACGATGAGGATGATGTGCTCTTATCTAAAGTGCCTGTGCAGGATGTTGATACCGTACTAATAGATTTAGGACAGGAGGTAAGTGAGAATGTAGAGGATAGCCTATTGGGGGTCGATGAAGTTGTCACTTGAGAAGGAACCCGACGATAATAGTGAAAGTGGTTTAGCTGTAAATAGTGTTATGCCCAGTCTGGAGGCGCAGAATCGCTCAGACTACAGTAATTTGGGTCATGTTCAGCAAACTAAATGTAATGAAGTCGTGTGGTGTTTCGATTTGAAATTAATAGACTGACTGGAAAAGGCAGCTGAAAATGTAATTCAGGAAACCCCTACACACTTTGACCTAAATGTAATGAAGACAGATGTCAGTCACTTTAGTTGGAGACAAATCCAAAAGGAACTATTGGATGAGTTTGAGGAACCACCTGTACAACCTAGAATAAGCCACCCTATAATCATAGTGAATATGTTGGGTAGCAATGTACGTTGTCTCTTAGACAGTGGAAGTGAGGTGAGTGCGATATCTCAGTCCTTCTTTGATGCATTACCTAGTAAAGACAAGCTTACCATAATGAGGGTATCAGGACTAAGAATAATTCGTGCTACTGGCAAGGTGTCAAAAACGGTAAAGCAAGAAGCTTTGCTTCCCTTTGCTATTAACGTTAATATAATTGATCATCCATGCTTAATTTAAACAATCTCAGTATTGAGGTTTTAATTGGCATAGATTTCTTGTCGAAATATCAGAGTGTTGTTGACTTTAAAAGAAGCCAGTTAAAATTGGTCTTGCCGATAACCGGAGTAATTACGGTACCTTTCATTGATAAACATGTAGTAACTAATGATGAAACTTGGGAGCTTCCTATACGAGTTCTGAAAAATAGGAGATATTGGGACGAAGGTGTTAACCTTAGTGAAAGTAAGCTAAACACAGAAGAAAAAGAAGCAATTATTTTGGACAAGATAGAAGCTAAATTGCAGGAAATCGATAAAATTTCAGCTAATCAGAAGGAAGAACTGAGACTGGTTTTAAAAAGGCACCATAAGGTATTTGCAAATCAGCCTGGCGTGGTCAAAGGTTATGAATGAATTCTGTAGGGAGGAGGTTGCTCTGTAACCTCTACACAGTGTGGCAGCTGTGCAGTCCCAGCTGTGTGAGATCTTCTTTCCTTTTCAAGTCTCACTCACTCTTCATCTTTTCTATCCACCTAAAATTTCGACCTCTTCTTTCCAACACATTAAATTTTACGGTATGGTTATTAAGCCAATAATATACTAATGAATTCTATAGGGAGGAGGTTGTTCTGTAACCTCTACACAGTGTGGTAGCTGTGCAATCCCAGCTGTGTGAGATCTTCTTTCCCATTTCAGGTCTCACTCATTCTTCATCTTTCCTATCTACAAAAATTTCGACTCGTTCTTTGCAATACAAAATATTTCCGTCATGGTTATGAAGCCATGAGTTCTGTAACCATTCTATCCACCGAATAGTGAAGAAAATACCCAATGTGACAAACCTAACAGTGACATAATCAATAGAGAAGTATGACGTAATTAAGATACAAATGTATTTGAGTAACAAGTATGTATAGAACCCTGGTAATTTTATAAGTACAAAGTGTTGATTTATTGGAAATGGTCCACCAACAATATTTAAATTTAAAAAGATATACAAATTCGTGTACAAGTAGGTTCTGAAGTGGCAGTGAAACCTATTGTATGCATTAGAGCTAACTAATTAATAGTAAAAGAGATTGCTTAGTGTTATGAAAAATATGGAGATAAGTTCTAAAAATGAACTCACCTTGTGTAGCAAGGAATAGCAGTGTAATAGAACTGAACAGTGTTTGTGGTTGAGACGTGAAGGACACGTCCCTGAAGTATTTATAAGGTTGGAACTGGCCGTTATTTGGTGTTGGGTGTGCGGTGACACACCTACAGGTATTGAGGTTATGAGTTGGAGGCGTGAATGCGACCATAGGTACCCTTATGTTAGATAAGACAGAGTAGCTCATGGAGTCCTATATGTTTAAGGAATTTAGCATTACGCTCGTCCATAATTACTTAATGCACTTTAGTGGTAGGTCGAGAGAGACTACCTGTGGTTTCAGCGTCCGATCGAGTGGAAATGGATTGCCACGTCAGCAAACTGATCAGCTGCAATACACTATAGATATGAAATAAATGTGCTATCCTATGCTTTAAATGTTAATAGAGTGAGTGTTAAATAAGTACATACACTAGCAACATAATTGAGTAACATAATGGCAGACGTGAAACATTAATTATAGCTCAGCATAAATACACTTCAATGAAGTAAGTACATAATTGCAGATGTGGAACTGACACAGCAGCAGAGGACCAATAAGTGGATTTAGTAGTCAACTAAGAACTGTACTATTACCACAAGTTACTCACAAGTACAAAGAAGCCAAGAAGACAACTACTAGTCAAATATACTCATACTATCTCTAAGAATAAGGTAACCGAAGATGAGTCAGCTAAGTAAATAAAATACAAATGTATCAGGAATGTACCGAGCATTGGTTCAGTGTTCCGATCCAGAAATAATAAATTGAAATTAAATAGGATTTATTATTGTATGCCTTGAGCATAAATTTTCTCTAGTACGTGACTAACGGCGTTTTGAGCCATTTGTTTACCGATTTTATGACAATTAACTAACCGCAAGAGTAAAATTGAAAAAGTTCTGTTAACTTTGTTTCAGTAACATATTGAAAGATAAAATGTATATATCCCCATTTCATTGTGACCCACCCTTAGATATTAAGTGAACACAGTCTGAGGCACTCTCTTTGTTTGTTCTACAGGACAAATCAGATAGTGGCAGCCTGGTAGCTGCGTGAAAGCATGGAGTGACTTGGACACAACTCACAGTGACCCCTCCCCTTTCCCCATGTAATTTAGAGTGAACATGAAGGACGCACTCCATAGCAACTTACCCTCCTCTACCCTTGTGAATGGAAGTGTAGAACGCCAGCCAAAGCGGCTACAACCACGTGTGTAAAAATGAAATTGTCATGATTTGTGAAATTTTCTTTCAGGTTTAGAAAAGACTGCTAAGATATAATTATCTGTTTATGTATCATGAATAACTGTGTTACTTTCTTTGAATTTGTGTATGTAAAAATATATTTAATGGAGTGAAGATTTTCATAATTTTACATATTTTATGTGTTTGTCT
Organism: Schistocerca cancellata; assembly: GCF_023864275.1. NCBI lineage: Eukaryota > Metazoa > Arthropoda > Insecta > Orthoptera > Acrididae > Schistocerca > Schistocerca cancellata. Next base: position 310,991,535 of record NC_064628.1, on the reverse strand, counting down.
GTCTAAGGCAATATGTATGCCAAAGTGTTTCATTGACTTTGCTTAAATTGTGAGTGATAATGTTGCTTAAGAGGCGGTGAACATGCCAGCAATTTAAATAATTGAAGTAGGTAATCAGTTTTCTTTTAATATTTCTATATGTTTACATTTAAATTTTAATTTTTCATAGGGAGTTAAGCTGTACTCTTGCTTCCCCTTTGTAATTAATTTTTTTTCTTTTCCATGTAGATTCAAAAAAAAATTTAAGTAGAGGGTGATGTAGGGAAGCAGCTTACTCACGCCGTATAAAATTCACATCAGTCTTTTCATTGTGTGCCAGCCTAGTCCGCTGTAACTAGCTCTGACGTCATAAATGTTGCGCAACACTTTAATGGCTCTGAGCACTATGGGACACGCAATACTTTAAAAATCAAGTAAATAACCTGAAACGTTTCTAGCATGTCAGGATTAATACTAAATCAATATGTGTTGAATATCAGTTCAATAACTTTAACCATTTTCGAAATTTGGACGTTTTTCTGTAAAAATCATTGGCGCAACAGAAACGAGCTAGAAACTTAAAAAATTATATTTGCATTCCTTTTTCATAATAATTTAGTAGAAACAGTATTCTGGATATCACAAATTAAAATTTTAGTTGAAATTCATGATTTTCTGGTTTTTGTCTTAGAAATTAAGGAAGGAAGATAGATTAAGTAGGCGAATAAATAAGGATAGGATGTTTAAGTTTAAGTAGAAGGGAGATCCACTATAATCATAAAGATGTGAGAAGTTTCAATTGAATAACTGTAAAACTATAGCGATAGCGTAACTCTAAAGGGCAAGTTCAGAGCTCGTCTACTGCTTGTAGTGTAATTAAATTAATTCTCTCGCCCAAAATATTTGATTTAGCCACGTCAGACTTTTATTATGATTACTTACCTGTGTACTGAATGCACATTTAAATTGCGAGCTTCATCGGCCATCAGCAAAGGATGCGATGACTTATTCAATAACTTAAAGTGGTGCATTACTAGCCCAGCGGCTAGTCGGGAGAGAAATTTTGATCAGGCGTTCCCTTAGCCGTCCGCACCGCGGCTTTATATATAAGAACGCTGCGCGAGAGAAAAAGGCCCCAGTTCTCTCCAGACGCTGAATAGCACACCACCTGTGTCGAGAGCCGCGTCGCGTCGGTATCATTGCCAGAAACAGCCTCGGATGCCTTAATAAGGTACTCGGAATACGAGTAACCATGAAATCGTTTTCGAGTGAAGTGTTAATTCTGGGATGACTTTAATGATCTATCTTCAGTTTGCGTATGTCGTATTTTCACGTGCCGCCGCGGGACAGACATTCTACCATTATTTAGCGTGGCGTTTGATGAACATTATCATCAAATTATGGCAAGCATTCACTTAAACATTTGGTTTGAACATTTATAGTTGCATCAGCGCATTAGACTCTGAACTGCTCTGGTAGTTGGATTGTGTGGATGCTTTTTGGTCTGTTGACTTTCAGAATATAGTGAACCTTTTATAGAGAATCGTTTTTGATTATGAATCCCAGACAATCTCCTAATTCCTCAGAGCTATAAGCTGTAGCTATAAGTTTATTTCTCAGATGAAGTGGGCACTAGGAATTCTCATTACAGGCTTCACGTTTTGTTAATCACTTTCTGGTTGTCAATATTGTAGTTAGAGAGCCAGTGTTGAGAACGGCAAAAGACTGCATAAATAATAGGAACATTTAACAACAATCAGTTCCACCCGCCGCCCCACATATGGTTAATCGGCCGGGAAATGGATCTTTTCTACATATCATTCTACATATATTACCAATTAAATTCCACCCACCGCCCCACAATGGTGCATAATATCTTACGATATATCCTACACAGAACCATCTGTGTTCAGAACCACGGGCAACGTATGAGTGGCCAAGTAAGTGGTCCCGACAGTCGGGATACCAGTTACTTTGGAATAAGGCTGGGCATCTCGGACATATTCTGAGCCGTGGTCACCTTTGTGCGCATACGGCAAAGACTATCAAATCCACCGGTTAGTCCCTCAGCCATTTGGGGTAAAACCCAATGGGACTCGGGGCAAGTAAGGCCAGCAACCTGCTTCCCTGGTACTTTAAATATGATGCTGGCAATAATCAGAGCAAAATGCCTCGGACCTTTGGAGGTGACGGAGTCCCACCTCTAACTGACAAACCAGGGACTCCTAAGATACGACTTGGCAAACAAATGGTAATGAAATAGGGAGCTATTAATATCAATGGGGGCTACTCTGGGAAGAAGGTAGAGTTGGCAGAGGCTGCAAGTAAGATGGGGCTGGTCGTTTTAGCTGTTAGTGACATTCGGGTAAGGGGTGAGAAAGAAGAGGAAGTGTGAGAATACAAGGTCTACCTGTCAGGAGCCAAAGCAGGAATAGCACAATGGGGTGTAGGGCATTACATCAGGAAAGAAATGGAACCCAGCGTAGTTGCAATAAGGTATGTAAACGAACGACTGATGTGGATAGATTTGACAGTGTCTGGCAAGAAAATTAGGATTGAGTCAGTATATTCGCATTTTGAAGGGACAGATCAAGATAAGATGGATAGTTTTTATGAGGCACTCAGTGATGTAGTTGTTAGAGTAAAGGACAAGGACAGTGTTCTGCTCATGGGTGATTTTAACGCCAGGATTGGAAATCGAACAGAAGGGTATGAAAGGGTTATGGGTAAATTTGGAGAGGATATGGAGGCCAACAGGAACGGGAAACAACTCTTGGATTTCTGTGCCAGTATGCGCTTAGTAATCACAAACTCCTTTTTTAAACATAAGAACATTCACCGGTATACTTGGGAAGGCAGTGGAACCAGATCTGTCATCGACTATATAATAACAGATCAGGAAGTCAGGAAGGCTGTGAGGGACACACGTGTATTCAGGGGATTCTTTGATGACACTGATCATTATTGAATCTGCAGTGAAATTGGGATTGTGAGGTCGAAAGTGCAGGAGGTCAGGTCCATATGTAGGAAGATAAGAGTGGAGAAACTTCAGGATAAGGAAATCAGGCACAAGTACATAACAGCGATCTCAGAAAGGTACCAGTTAGTTGAATGTAGTCAATTACAGTCATTGGAAAAGGAATGGACAAGGTACAGGGACACAGTACTAGAAGTGGCTAAAGAATGTCTTGGAACAGTAGTGTGTAAAAGTAGGATGAAGCAAACAGCTTGATGGAATGATACAGTCAAGGCAGCCTGTAAAAGGAAAAAGAAGGCGTATCAAAAATGGCTACATACCAAAACCCGGGTAGACAGAGAAAGTTATGTTGAAGAAAGAAACAAAGCCAAACAGATAATTGCAGCATCTAAGAAGAAATCTTGGGAAGACTTTGGAAACAGGTTGGAGACTATGGGTCAAGCTGCTGGAAAACCATTCTGGAGTGTAATTAGCAGTCTTCGAAAGGGAGGTAAGAAGGAAATGACAAGCATTCTGGACAGGTCAGGAAAACTGCTCGTGAATCCTGTGGATGCCATGGGAAGATGGAGAGAATATTTTGAAGAGCTGCTCAATGTAGGTGAAAATACGATCAGTAATGTTTTAGATTTCGAGGTAGAATGGGATAGGAATGATGATGGAAATAGGATCACTTTTGAGGAAGTGGAAAAAATGGTCAATAGATTGCAGTGCAATAAAGCGGCTGGGGTGGATGAAATCAAGTCGGATCTCATCAAATACAGTGGAATGTCAGGTCTTAAATGGCTACACAGGATAATTGAAATGGACTGGGAGTCGGGACAGGTTCCATCAGACTGGACAAAAGCAGTAATCACACCAATCTTTAAACATGGAAACAGAAAAGATTGTAACAACTACAGAGGTATCTCTTTAATCAGCGTTGTGGGTAAAATCTTCTCAGGTATTGTTGAAAGGAAAGTGCGAGTATTAGTTGAGGACCAATTGGATGAAAATCAGTGTGGGTTTAGGCCTCTTAGAGGTTGTCAGGACCAGATCTTAGCTTACGGCAGATAATGGAGAAGTGTTATGAGTGGAACAGGGAATTGTATCTATGCTTTATAGATCTAGAAAAGGCATATGACCGGGTTCCTAGGAGGGAGTTGTTGTCTGTTCTACAAGATTATGGAACAGGAGGCAAACTTTTGCAAGCAATTAAAGGTCTTTACATGGATAGTCAGGCAGCAGTTAGAGTTGACGGTAAATTGAGTTCATGGTTCAGAGTAGTTTCAGGGGTAAGACAAGGCTGCAACCTGTCTCCACTGTTGTTCATATTATTTATGGATCATATGTTGAAAACAATAGACTGGCTGGGTGAGATTAAGATATGTGAATACAAAATAAGCAGTCTTGCATATGCGGATGACTTAGTTGTGATGGCAGATTCGATTGAAAGTTTGCAAAGTAATATTTCAGAGCTAGATCAGAAATGTAAGGACTATGGTATGAAGATTAGCATCTCCAAAATTATAGTAATGTCAGTGGGAAAGAAATATAAACGGATTGAGTGCCAAATAGGAGGAACAAAGTTAGAACAGGTGGACGGTTTCAAGTACTTAGGATGCATATTCTTACAGGATGGCAACATAGTGAAAGAACTGGAAGCGAGGTGTAGCAAAGCTAATGCAATGAGCGCTCAGCTACGATCTACTCTCTTCTGCAAGAAGGAAGTCAGTACCAAGACTAAGTTATCTGTGCACCGTTCAATCTTTCGACCAACTTTGTTGTATGGGAGCAAAATCTGGGTGGATTCAGGTTACCTTATCAACAAGGTTGAGGTTACGGATATGAAGGTAGCTAGGATGATTGCAGGTACTAGTAGATGGGAACAATGGCAGGAGGGTGTCCACAATGAGGAAATCAAAGAAAAACTGGGAATGAACTCTATAGATGTAGCAGTCAGGGCAAACAGGCTTAGATGGTGGGGTCACGTTACACGCATGGGAGAAGCAAGGTTACCCAAGAGACTCATGGATTCAGCAGTAGAGGGTAGGAGGAGTCGGGGCAGACCGAGGAGAATGTACCTGGATTCGGTGAGGAATGATTTTGAAGTAACAGGTTTAACATCAGAAGAGGCAGCAATGTTAGCACTGAATAGGGGATCATGGAGGAACTGTATAAGGGGGGCTATGCTCCAGACTGAACGCTGAAAGGCATAATCAGTCTTAAATGATGATGATGATGATGATGATGATGATGATGGAAATGGAGAATGAATTGCCAATGAACACTCTGTGGACAGACGAAGCCCATTTCAAAAGGTATGATAATTCGCGGATTTGTATAACATGGGCAGTGGAAGATCCGCACTTACAAGAACCGGTATCACTTCGTTCTGCAAAGGTGAGTGTGAGTGACGTCATCGTTTAGCGTAGGGTCGTATTTTTTTTTTTTTTTTGTCGGAGATGAATCCTAGGTAGCTGTTGCCTGTACCGTCACTAATAAAATGATAGTCGTTTGGGCACCATCATCATCCAACCCTTCACAAGGATCATTTTTATGCAAGTTGGTGCAACTCTGCATATTGTACAGCCAGTGATGCAGCTGATGCAGAGACATTTCGGAAATGCTACAATCGTCAGCCGTTATTTTCTACAGCCCGGCCATCCGTATCACCAGATGCGTGTGACTTCTGGCTGTGGTTTTATCAGGAAGATGTTGTGTTCAGTCCTCCAATTTCGAACGTAGGCGAATTGAAGGTACACACTGTGCAACGCATTCTGAACGTGACCTCCGAGACACTGCGATCTGTTGTGGAATACTGTCTCTTCATTTCAATTTGCAGCAGAAAACTGTGGACAGCATAATCAACATGTCTTGCGCCAGTCTCACGATGATTAGAAACCGATGTCATTTTGCCTTTTATGCGATTTTTGGTGCCAGGGCAATTAAAAACCGTTGTCATTTAGATTTTTATGTCGTTTTTTACCCCAGTACTATTCATAACCGATGTCATTTTGCTTTTTATGAGATTATTGGCCCCATGACATTTTTCCAATCAATATGGTTGTACGTTACCTAACTAACAGTGTCACAACTGCTGAATACCGAACTTGTGTGGTCATGCACTTCCGGCGTTAGAGGTCACCTCCATTCTGCCAATGGCCTTGTCAAAGCGGGCTTAGGAGTACAGACTGTGTAACGTGCAACTCAAACCATAGGCGTCATATTGCGAGTTATCTGTTGTTTGTAGCTGACTCCATTTAAGCTAAGACGCTTACAGTGCCATCCATTGGCAAAATTTCCGTTTTTTTCCCATGGCGTTTCCCCTGTGTCAATAATATAATAATATACTGTTCAAATTTCACGTCACTGTAAGCAGTGGTTCTCACTCTACGGCATTTTGAAACTGGATCTTTAAATATGGACACTAAGAGCGTAACGTCTGAAGTTACACGTGGCTTGGCGATGGTTGTTGTAGTGAAACGCAACAAGACCTGCAGAAGACCGTCGCTTGTTGCAAAGAATGGCAAATGACAGTCCACGTGGGAGATGGACAGACCGCACCGCGAGCCGTATGGGGCCCGCCATTGAGACCATGCCGGCCCGCCCTTCAAATTTTATTCTTGTAGCCACATTAGTTATCTTTCATTCCATTCTGGAAGGGCGAGAGCGGATCCTTGTAAAATGTACTTGTTTTGAGCCCTCTGTCTGTGTCCAGCTGTAGCTTGAACAGGGGCGTCCCAGTTCGGAATAATAGCTTTTCTCACGGCACGTTATATTTGAACTTGCAAAACAACGCAGTCGCTGCAACAGTAGCCGCACCTGGACCTGCATGGAACGACTTTTCTTAGGCGTCAGTGGTTGGTGTATTCTACGGTACACATTTTGCATCAGTGTGCGTTATGACACCACGCATTAGTGCTTTGAACTTTTCGCGGTGAAGGTATACCGTATAACTAATAATTTTATGTATTTCTGTGAGAATGTGGTCATTTAATTCATGACCATCGATAAATAATAATATAATAAACGTATAAAATTTCAATAAAATAAATTTTTGTGAATAAAATATATGAACTAATAGTTCTTTCCTGCGACCATTAGGAAGTTACAGTGAGGCGTTTGCGATAACTTTGTAAACCCCTGCTCTGCATAAACAAATCTAACGTATTGGGTATATATAGACAGAAAGACCAATGACCGTTTGGTTACAGGATTGCAGAACGCTCGCTGAAAGCAATTACTTTCACAAACAGGCTAGGAGTAAACGTGCGAAGCGATTTAAATTCGAAAGACCGCATAAAACTAACTGCAGGAATGGCGGATGCCACACTGAGATTCACTGGAGAATCCGCAGCAAATGAAATTCGTTAACAAAGGAGATAGTTTCTAAATCCCTTGTGCAAACAGTATCTGAATGTTTCTCTTGGGATCCTTACAAAATAGGGCTGATAGAGGAAACAGAGAAGCTCCAATGAAGAACAGTGTTCCATTGCAGGTTTAGTAAGCACGAAAGCGTAACGGAGGTGATGAACCAACTCCAGCGGCAGACGTTGCCAGACAGCCGTCCTGAAACACGGTGTGGTTTACTGTTAAAGTTCCGAAAGCGTACGTTCCTAGAGAAGTCGACAAATACATTGCTTCCTCCTACGTATATTTCGAGAAAAACGCATGAAGATAAAATTAGACGGATTCGAGCCGACGCAGGCTTCCCGGAAATCCTTCTTGATGCAAACCATTCGCTACTGAAAGATGGAAGGTGACAGTAGTACACACAGCATCCTCCGGCACAAGCCGCAAGGTGGTGTGCAGAGTGCAGAATGGATGTGATGTACTGTGCGACACTTTGATGCACTTTTAGACAATCATTAAGATGGGATTCAATACAGCATGTAATCTGGGCTTCAGTAAACGAATTAAACACGGTTTCAATTTGCTGCGTGCTTGTTGCACAGGAAGATACAAACGTTACGCACTACCTCCGACCCGCGGTATTACCCGCCGTTAAACATTTATTTAAAAAGAAATGCCGGGATATGTATTCATTCCAATCTTCTATTAGCTCATCTCCTCGCTGCCCGCTCTCTGGTCATGTTCTCCTTCACCATCCTCTCTTTCCACTTCCTCCACTCCTTCTCTCTGTCCACCTTCTCCACACTCTTCTCTCTGTCCAATGTCTTATCCCCCTCTTTTTTTCCCTCTCTTCCTTCCTCTTCTCCCCATCCATCTTCTATCTCCTCTCTCTGTCGATCTTCTCTTTCCTTTTTCTGTCCATCTCGTCCTCTCCCGTCTCTCTGTCCATTTCGTTCTCTTCCGCTTCTCTAGCCATTTCTTTATCCCCTTTTATCTGCCCATCTGCACCTCCCCCTTCTCTCTTTCCATCTCCTCTTACCCTATGTATGCGTTCATTTCCTAAGTCCCCCTCCCTGTATATCCATCTCCACCCCCTCCCCCTCCCCCGCCGCCTCTCATCATGTTACAACACCCATCCAAATGTGAGGCTCGCCCTGCTCGCCCTGCAATTAAGTGCTTACGGAGCTCCTTTGGTGTTTTTTTTGTTGTTGTTTTTTTGGCCCTCGTTGCGTTCGCAGGTACCACATTTAGTTCCACAATGATTCTGCAGCTATTGCCTCCAATTATCCGTTACAGTCATCTTCAATGACCTTCCGACACCATCACTCAACACGCAACTTTGTCCGTATTCTGACTTAGCGGACAATGTATTTCCTCTTCCTCTGTACGAGGTACAAATTGTCGATGTGGTGCATCTCGAAGCACCAAACACATCGGCTACTTTTGCCACTGAAGCACCCACCGTACGAACTTCAACAATTTGCCCATGTTCGAATTCACTTAGCTCCGAAACAATGACAATGCACTCACTGCTACACAGAACGCTGTCCCGACCACGAGAGACACTTGCAACGTACTCAGTACACTGCAGTGGTGCAGTTTGTGGTCAAATAAACAGTGCAACCGCTAGAAATGGCTGGCATCTGGATTTGTGTTCAAGCATGCATTTCTCGTGGTGTTGCATATTTTTTTTTCCAACCCCTGTATTTTTTGTAAATTCATCAGAGGATGACTTGAACTGAATCCTTAACCACCAAAACGTTTGTGAATACTTAAGTACCAAAACTTTTAATTCAACAATATATTGCTGAACAGTATAACTACAGTGCGTAATTATTCAGTGCTTGAAAGGTAATTACTTTTTCAATCTTTGATATTATTTTCGTCTGTTATATTGTCAGAGTTAGTATGGAGGTGAATTCAGCTTGTGTGTGATATGTGAATACAGAAATTTATCATAATTTAAAATGAATGAGAATTTCATTCGCGTTGTGTAACCGAGCAGTGAGTTACACACAAACTCTGCTGTGTTTAATGCAAAGTGGTGAATGTAAGCATTAGAGGTAAAATCTTTATTTCTGTCCTTAAGACAAGTAAAGACAAGACTGTTTTCAGTTTTATACTTTATGGTAAGTAGAGATTCGGGAAACTGTCTTACGTAAATTCAGAACTGCGATTGGTCAAAGAGGGAAATTACCGTGTTATTCACCAAAACATATGTATCGAATTGGATACAGTATGTTTCAGCTATTTAGAAGACAGAATATTCGTGCTTTGTAAAGGAGGCAGAATTATACGTCTGCTCATATTGAGGAGTCTGAAGTCAGCTGCCGGAGCGTGGTATTATGTTCACACGTGCCAGTAAAAGCAGAGCAGATCGTTCAAAGCAGAGTGGTTCACATAATTAATTATATTTGTAGTAAATAACGTTTCCAGAAATTGAGAATTTTATGAATTCCCTCTGATGGGCTTCAAATTCCCGCGCGGTTTGCTATGCAATCGTAATTCCGGATTACTGCATGTTTGTAAACTGTGCTCAATGAACGAGCTTACCAAAACTGACAACCATCGTCGAACTCCCGAAGTATATAACGACTATTTTCAGTCGAATAATTTCCTGTATCTCATCTTATAGTTTTTCGATTTCTTCACACAATTATAACTTTCGGCCATTAAGGCCTTTGTCAACATTAGACTCACATACACTCACGCAAACGCAAATTGCACACAAGTCTGCAGCTTCAGGCAACTGAAATCACACAGTTGCCTGAGACTGCTGACGTGTGTGCAAGTTGCGTTTGCGTGAGTGTGTGTGTGAGTCTGTGTGTGTGTGTGTGTGTGAGTGTGTGTGTGTCTGTTGTTGATCAAGGCCTTAGTGGCCGTAAGCGATAACTGTGTGAATCTTTTTGCTGTGCCTATCGCGACTCAACATCTCCGCTATATGGTAAGTAGCAACTTTCGTTCTCTAATACTGTTGCATTCCATCCTGCATTTGCTATTTTTCGATTTTCGATCTCTTAGGCATATATAATATGTAGGCATATATACATGTACTACTATGCTGAGTCTTGGCTTTGTGCCTAGTTAGGCTATCGCGTGTTCAATATTTAGTCTTGCTACTTCAAAAAATGGTTCAAATGGCTCTGAGCACTATGGGACTTAACATCTGAGGTCATCAGTCCCTAGAACTTAGAACTACTTAAACCTAACTAACCTAAGGACATCACACATCCATGCCCGAGGCAGGATTCGAACCTGCAACCGTAGCGGTCGCGCGGTTCCAGACTGCAGCGCCTAGAACCGCTCGACTCCGGCCGGCAGTCTTGCTACTGATGGGAAAATTTGGCTGTGCCAGCTGTGAGGATGACTTGTATATTTATTGGGACTAGGTAGCAACAAACGTATGATTTAAATGGGAATACAGTATAACCATTTCATATCAGAGCCTGTTTGATCAAGTACCTTCAGTTTAATGTACGACAAAGAATCTCTTTGCAACAGGAAACAGATGCATCGCTTCAGGACGTGGTTTTAAGGAAACTGGAGGAGGTAAGTGACATTGTTAAAATATCCACACAAACTGACACCGTTATATATAACATAACGACCCTAGTACCCACCTTCGCACACTAAAATTGGGTGTTCTCTTTACTTCCGGATTAACGAGAGTATAGTCGCGTCTGTGAGGCAGCGCGACCTCGCCGCGTGCAATTTCGCACTCACGAACCGAAAAATGGTTCAAATGGCTCTGAGCACTATGAGAAGTGGCCCTGCGGTTCTGGGCGCTACAGTCTGGAGCCGAGCGACCGCAACGGTCGCAGGTTCGAATCCTGCCTCGGGCATGGATGTGTGTGATGTCCTTAGGTTAGTTAGGTTTAATTAGTTCTACGTTCTAGGCGACTGATGACCTCAGAAGTTAAGTCGCATAGCGCTCAGAGCCATTTGAACCATTTTTGAACTGTGACCGTGAAACCTTCACCCCCGAAATTTAACTAGACTCCTTGTTATTTTGGTAACCATTTATTGAAGGAACGAATTTTGAGGATATAAATCTGTTCATTCAGATCCAAACAGTAATTTAAGTAAGCTTAAGTGTTATTCAAAGCTTGAATTTTAGAAAATGAACGAGGCAAGAAATTTTTTCAACTTCATGTCGTTTCAGGGAAACATAAAAACTAATAGTTTCAGTGGAATGGAGATACTTTGCTCTTGACACTTTAAGTAAATGATTTTTTATGCAAATACATCTAGTGCAAACAAAGTTTATCGAACCACTGCAACAAAGCGATCCACCATAAACGTGTAATAATTTTCATCATTCAGTTGAACCACAACATTCCAATCACTCTTTTTGCTGTTATACAAATTAATGAACAGTAAGATGGTAATTAAGTAAAATGAAATAGGTATTTGAAATTAAGCAGTACAAACTTTAGATATAAATGCGACTATATTGACCAAAAAGCACACTTCCTCACAGTACGTGTTGAATTAAGCCTCACTCTTCTTTTGTAAGAATAACAAATAAAAAGTCTGCTTGCTTTGTCAGGCGGAGTTAAGCTGAAAATGTGGTACCAAAAACATTTCTGCAGATTCTTCACGCCTCTGCTTATAAAGATAGTCCAAAGGCGTCGTAATAACACAATCGTGGCTAACAGTTACCAGAGACGACTTATTAATGCAAAAGGCACTCTTCCAGTATTACGTGCACATGTTAGCATAAAATAATAATGTCTTGCGTACATCACCTCTGACTATCACTGCTGACTGGCTGCTCTCGATTGCTCAGTCTGCCTGCAGAAACTGTTTTTCATATAAAAGGAGTTCACCTGGAGGAACAAGAAAGGCAAAAGCTTTGCCTTTCTCAGGCTCAATGCCTTTCTTCTTTCTTTGGCAGAGTTTTATACTTCTTTTAATACTTTGTTTTATATTCTCAGTTATAGAACAATAAAATAATCGAGCTTTTCCCACTCTAATGTATCGCGTACTGTGTTCGATTTCTTTATTTTCAGGATCAAATGCCAGAGCCTGAGCTACTCATCAATCCTCTGCAGCTCATTCTGCACATCGGTATTGCCTTGTAGACAACCGCATCAGCTCCGAACAGTGTAAAACAGTTTACGACGCTTTCTACACTCCTGGAAATTGAAATAAGAACACCGTGAATTCATTGTCCCAGGAAGGGGAAACTTTATTGACACATTCCTGGGGTCAGATACATCACATGATCACACTGACAGAACCACAGGCACATAGACACAGGCAACAGAGCATGCACAATGTCGGCACTAGTACAGTGTATATCCACCTTTCGCAGCAATGCAGGCTGCTATTCTCCCATGGAGACGATCGTAGATATGCTGGATGTAGTCCTGTGGAACGGCTTGCCATGCCATTTCCACCTGGTGCCTCAGTTGGACCAGCGTTCGTGCTGGACGTGCAGACCGCGTGAGACGACGCTTCATCCAGTCCCAAACATGCTCAATGGGGGACAGATCCGGAGATCTTGCTGGCCAGGGTAGTTGACTTACACCTTCTAGAGCACGTTGGGTGGCACGGGATACACGCGGACGTGCATTGTCCTGTTGGAACAGCAAGTTCCCTTGCCGGGGTAGGAATGGTAGAACGATGGGTTCGATGACGGTTTGGATGTACCGTGCACTATTCAGTGTCCCCTCTACGATCACCAGTGGTGTACGGCCAGTGTAGGAGATCGCTCCCCACACCATGATGCCGGGTGTTGGCCCTGTGTGCCTCGGTCGTATGCAGTCCTGATTGTGGCGCTCACCTGCACGGCGCCAAACACGCATACGACCATCATTGGCACCAAGGCAGAAGCGACTCTCATCGCTGAAGACGACACGTCTCCATTCGTCCCTCCATTCACGCCTGTCGCGACACCACTGGAGGCGGGCTGCACGATGTTGGGGCGTGAGCGGAAGACGGCCTAACGGTGTGCGGGACCGTAGCCCAGCTTCATGGAGACGGTTGCGAATGGTCCTCGCCGATACCCCAGGAGCAACAGTGTCCCTAATCTGCTGGGAAGTGGCGGTGCGGTCTCCTACTGCACTGCGTAGGATCCTACGGTCTTGGCGTGCATACGTGCGTCGCTGCGGTCCGGTCCCAGGTCGACGGGCACGTGCACCTTCCGCCGACCACTGGCGACAACATCGATGTACTGTGGAGACCTCACGCCCCAAGTGTTGAGCAATTCGGCGGTACGTCCACCCGGCCTCCCGCATGCCCACTATACGCCCTCGCTCAAAGTCCGTCAACTGCACATACGGTTCACGTCCACGCTGTCGCGGCATGCTACCAGTGTTAAAGACTGCGATGGAGCTCCGTATGCCACGGCAAACTGGCTGACACTGACGGCGGCGGTGCACAAATGCTGCGCAGCTAGTGCCATTCGACGGCCAATACCGCGGTTCCTGGTGTGTCCGCTGTGCCGTGCGTGTGATCATTGCTTGTACAGCCCTCTCGCAGTGTCCGGAGCAAGTATGGTGGGTCTGACACACCGGTGTCAATGTGTTCCTTTTTCCATTTCCAGGAGTGTATTTGGTCATTTATGTACATTGTAAACAGTAACACTCCTTGGGATACTCCGGGAATCACCATTACACCAGTCGATTTCGTTCAATTAAGAATAACTGGTTGAATTATATCAGAAAGTGGGTCTTGAATTCTGTCGAAAATCCGGCCCGACACGCTGTAAGGTCGTATTTTTGTTCTTTTATTTCTTTTTCACTCAACGGCAATGCGGGACTGTGTCAAATATCTTTCTGAAGTCAAGGAAAACGACATCAAGGAGAGAACTCGGCATCAACCTGACCGTCGTTCTCTACAGCCCTTTGGCTGTCATATGGATACAGAGGGAGCTGAATTTCGCAAGGTCTACGTTTGCAGGATCCGTGTTCATTTTTACAGAGGGATATTTTCATTCTCTAATAACGTCGTCATTCTTGAGCACAAAACATGTTCCCTAATTTTATAACAATGTGCGGTCAGCGGCATAGGCCTATAATTGAGTGCTGACTCCAAATTCCAATAGTAAATCTCTCACTGATGAATGACGCCTCTCTTGTAGCGTCTTGCACTGGACATTGCTGAACATCTCTGTAACGCTTTCCCACCGACTAAACGATCCTTTCTCGAAAGCGCCCCTTTCTTGAAAGCTGGAATGACCTACGCTTTGTCCTAGTTACTGTGTGTCCTTCATAGCTTCCGCTATCTACGATAAACTGCTGTTAGAAGGCGAGCAAGCTATTTCGTATAGTATTTGTAGAATCTGGTATGTATCTCACCTGGTCCATATGTCTTTTCACAAATAAGTGATTGTAGTTGCTGGTCTAATCCACGGTAGGTTATCTAGTTTCTGGCAATTCGACGTTCGTACGGTAACTGAAAGAAGGGAATGTATCACGATATTCCACGGTGAAAGTATTTCGGAAGGCCGAATTCAGTATTTCGGCCTTCTCTTTGTTTTCTGGTGACTGGGTGAATGAATAGAGGGTTTCGAACCGCTTGCAGATTTTAAGTAAGACCGAAATCTCTTTGGGTTTTATCTGAGATCGGTTAACATTAGTTTACTTTAACAAGTCAATGAGTGTTTCTCTCATTGCTGTTATTGCTTTAACAGACTCAATAAATAAACTGATCATATCTTGACAACAGACTACATGCTTGTAAATTAACACTCTACTGTTATCATGTGCTCAGTATTTCGCAATTAAAGAGCCTGGCGCAAATGATATCCGGTACAGTGAGGGGACGTGTTACTTTGTGTGCAACAGAAAGCAGTCCAAATTATTGCGAATTCCGAATCAGTGAAGTTCGAATTAGTGAGGGTAGTGTACTGTGCGAGCTCAATCGTTTCACCGAATCGGCATCCTATCCCCGAGAGCATTTCAGCTGCTCACTTGGCCGAGAGCTCACAAGGACGGTACAAGCGGGACCGCGTCTGCCCCTGAGCGCCGCGTGTACACTCTCAGAGCCCAAGGGACCTCACCTCACCGTGCCACGCCATGCCATGCCATGCCATACCGCGCCACGCCACGCACTGCGCTGCGCTGTGTGGCGATGTACCTCCGGCCCGCGCTCACGGCAGCTCTCATTACCATATAGATGCGGGCAGCTCCGGCAGCGGCTCGCAATAGCACCTCGTCTTGTTTCACTCTCGCTTCAACACGGCGAATAACCTTTTTGCTTTGTGGAACGGGCGTGGAAATCTAGTTAAAATCTACAGGGATCTCCAAAGGACGCTATTTTATATTGCACGCATGGTCTGCAATCGCTTATGGCCTGAGAAAAACTTTCTCGACGTTTTGTACCTACTAAACTGATTTTCTGTGGAGCCATTCGAGACATCGCTCCAGACTCAAGACCAACATGTTATGCGTTGCCTGTTGCAGCGGAACATATAGAATCAGAAAGTAACATTTAAGGATATCTCTCTCAGTTACAATCAAAGCCCTTATTTCTGTTTCTGCTACACCTCGTAAGAGGTCCGTGACTATGGAATTATTGCTAGCGCTAACTTCGATGGATTGCTTATGATCTGCCTGCGATATGTATGCTACAATAGAATCGAAGACCAGAGAGCAGTGTCGGCAGCAGTAGTAGCAGCTCGCAGTGGGGCGGTTGGGTCAGGTCGCTCATAGAGAGCAGTTGTCGAGTCGTATAGCTCACAGAGAGCACTTGTGTCCTGTATGGAATTACCAAGGCCGGTCGTGGAGAACTATGGCGCTGTCTGATCGATGTAATATAACGTAAAAGCAAAAATTATTGTTATTTATTGCCGCGCGCATATGTAATTTGCAACAACTGATTTTTTACTATTGTTATATCAACTTCCATGTAAATGTTTTTAAAAATATTTCAATAATAATCTTTCTTTTAAAGATAACTTTGACAGCCATTCATCTGAATTTAAAGTATTTACTAATTTCTCCTATCTATAGTCATGCCAGTTATCGTAAATAAAATCAGTTGTTTTTCATAAATAGCAAAATCTAGTGGCCAGCATTGCACTGGGATGTGCCAGAAAAATTTCTTATAGGAGCAGATGTATACGCGTTATCCGGCGACTTCATTGAGATAGGAATTTTCAGTTTATTCAGAACGACTTTTGAGGGCCATGACGCAGCATTGCTGACGTCTAGACTCACCAGTCTGCATTCACAATCAGTTAATCATTGAGGGGTTATATATGAGTCACATTTTTACTGAGAGGTTTGGCAGATTTTTATTGCGTGGTTATGGAAATAAACTGTTGGAAGGTTACAACCTTATTCGTCCTACTTCAGATAAGGGTTTTAATTTTTTTTCTTTTTTTTTACATATTCAGTGCTCTGCCTCGTTTGATGTGACCCGCCAGGAATTCCTCTTCCGTGCCAATAACTTTGTCTTAAGAGTGGCACTCGTACCCTATACCCTCAATTATTTGTTGGGTATATTACAATGTCTGTCCACTGCAGTTTTTACTATGTACCTCCAGTACTATGGAAGTTACTATCCGACATCTTAACACATGTCTTCTCAAACTGTCCCTTCTTCTTCTTTCTTTCTTCACCGATTCTGCGGAGAACCTCATCATTCCTTATCTTATCAGTCCGTCTTATTTTCAGCGCTCTCCTGCAGTCCATGATTCACTACCATACAATGCTGCGTTGCTTTCCTCAAACTAAGACCAATTTATGATACAGTAGACTTCTCTTTGTGAGAAATGCCCTCTTCGCTCGTACTGCTTTCCTTTTTATGTCCTCCTTGCTTCGTCTGCCGTGGTTGTTTTGCTTCCAATGTTGCAGAATTGCTTACCAATTTCGATCAAAATTTTCTCGCTTTTTTCACTTCTGCAACTTCTCTGTGGTTTATTCTCAATCCAGAGTCTGTACTCATTAGACCGTTCGTTCCATTCAACAGATACTGTAATACTTCTTCACTTTAACTTAGGATAGCAATGTCATCAGCACTGATATTCTTTCACCGTGAATTTTAATCCCACTCTTGAACCATTTTTGTTTATTTCCATCATTTCTCCATTGATGTATATATTGAATAGTAGGCGTGAAAGACTGCATACTTGTTATACAGCCGGCCGTGGTGGCCAAGCGGTTAAAGGCGCTACAGTCTGGAACCGCGCGGCCGCTGCGGTCGCAGGTTCGAACCCTGCCTCGGGCATGGATGTGTGTGATGTCCTTAGGTTAGTTAGGTTTAAGTAGTTCTAAGTTCTAGGGGACTGATGACCTCAGAAGTTGAGTCCCATAGTGCTCAGAGCCAAGCCTGTTATACAACAGTACATTTTTAATCGGAACCCTACGTTCACCCTTGATGTATATACTCAATAGTAGGCGTGAAAGACTGCATTCATGTTATATACTTTTTAATCGGAATACTACGTTCCTCTTTGATGCACCGGTGTATACTGAATAGTAGGCGTGAAAGAGTGCATCCCTGTTATATAACTTTTTAAAGGGACACTACGTTTATGTACATACTGTCTTATGCTATTCAATCTGTATAGGGAGCAAGCAGTAAAGGAAACAAAAGAAAAGTTCGGTGTAGGTATTAAAATCCATGAAGAAGAAATAAAAACTTTGAGGTTTGCCGATGACATTGTAATTCTGTCAGAGACAGCAAAGGACCTGGAAGAGCAGTGAACGGAATGGACAGTATCATGAAAGGAGGGTATAAGATGAACATCAACAAAAACAAAACGAGGATAATGGAATGTAGTCGAATTAAGTCGGTCATGCTGAGGGAATTAGATTAGGAAATGAGACACTTAAAGTAGTAAAGGAGTTTTGCTATTTGGGGAGCAAAATAACTGATGATGGTCGAAGTAGAGAGGATATAAAATGTAGACTGGCAATGGCAAGGAAAGCGTTTCTGAAGAAGAGAAATTTGTTAACATCGAGTATTGAATAAAGTGTCAGGAATTCGTTTCAGAAAGTACACTCCTGGAAATTGAAATAAGAACACCGTGAAATCATTGTCCCAGGAAGGGGAAACTTTATTGACACATTCCTGGGGTCAGATACATCACATGATCACACTGACAGAACCACAGGCACATAGACACAGGCAACAGAGCATGCACAATGTCGGCACTAGTACAGTGTATATCCACCTTTCGCAGCAATGCAGGCTGCTATTCTCCCATGGAGACGATCGTAGAGATGCTGGATGTAGTCCTGTGGAACGGCTTGCCATGCCATTTCCACCTGGCGCCTCAGTTGGACCAGCGTTCGTGCTGGACGTGCAGACCGCGTAAGACGACGCTTCATCCAGCCCCAAACATGCTCAATGGGGGACAGATCCGGAGATCTTGCTGGCCAGGGTAGTTGACTTACACCTTCTAGAGCACGTTGGGTGGCACGGGATACATGCGGACGTGCATTGTCCTGTTGGAACAGCAAGTTCCCTTGCCGGTCTAGGAATGGTAGAACGATGGGTTCGATGACGGTTTGGATGTACCGTGCACTATTCAGTGTCCCCTCGACGATCACCATTGGTGTACGGCCAGTGTAGGAGATCGCTCCCCACACCATGATGCCGGGTGTTGGCCCTGTGTGCCTCGGTCGTATGCAGTCCTGATTGTGGCGCTCACCTGCACGGCGCCAAACACGCATACGACCATCATTGGCACCAAGGCAGAAGCGACTCTCATCGCTGAAGACGACACGTCTCCATTCGTCCCTCCATTCACGCCTGTCGCGACACCACTGGAGGCGGAATGCACGATGTTGGGGCGTGAGCGGAAGACGGCCTAACGGTGTGTGGGACCGTAGCCCAGCTTCATGGAGACGGTTGCGAATGGTCCTCGCCGATACCCCAGGAGCAACAGTGTCCCTAATTTGCTGGGAAGTGGCGGTGCGGTCCCCTACGGCACTGCGTAGGATCCTACGGTCTTGGCGTGCATCCGTGCGTCGCTGCGGTCCGGTCCCAGGTCGACGGGCACGTGCACCTTCCGCCGACCACTGGCGACAACATCGATGTACTGTGGAGACCTCACGCCCCACGTGTTGAGCAATTCGGCGGTACGTCCACCCGGCCTCCCGCATGCCCACTATACGCCCTCGCTCAAAGTCCGTCAACTGCACATACGGTTCACGTCCACGCTGTCGCGGCATGCTACCAGTGTTAAAGACTGCGATGGAGCTCCGTATGCCACGGCAAACTGGCTGACACTGACGGCGGCGGTGCACAAATGCTGCGCAGCTAGCGCCATTCGACGGCCAACACCGCGGTTCCTGGTGTGTCCGCTGTGCCGTGCGTGTGATCATTGCTTGTACAGCCCTCTCGCTGTGTCTGGAGCAAGTATGGTGGGTCTGACACACCAGTGTCAATGTGTTCTTTTTTCCATTTCCAGGAGTGTATATGTATGGAGTGTAGCCACGTATGGAAGTGGAACATGGACGATAAAGAGTTTAGAGAAGAAGAGAATAAAAGCTTTCGAAATGTGGTGCTACAGAAGAATGCTGAAGATTAGATGGGTAGATCACATAATTAATGAGGAGGTATTGAAAAGGATTGGGGAGAAGAGAAGTTTGTGGCACAGCTTGACTAGAAGAAGGGATCGGTTGGTAGGACATGTTCTGAGGCATCAAGGGAACACCAATTTTGTACTGGAGGGTAGCATGGAGAGGGAGACCAAGAGATGAATACACTAAACAGATTCAGAAGGATGTAGGCTGCAGTAGATACTGGGAGATGAAGAGGTTTGCAGAGGATAGAGTAGCATGGAGAGCTGCATAAAAACCAGTCTCAGGACTGAAGACCACAACAACAACAGTGTCTTGTTGTACCTACTGTCTTAGTTCTCGTATATATCCGGCGTTGGATGCATTCGTGTAGGAGGTGGCCCTCCTTACGATGGTACGGTAATCGTTGAGATAGAGGTAAGAGGGGGTATGTTTTTCTAAGGTCAATTTGGACTTGTCAGACTTCGTTCGAAATAGCGAACATTTTTCTTCCGACATGGCTCTATACCGTGCCGTAGGAGTGAATAGCCGACTCGACTTATTCTGTTGGGAGTTCAAATGGAAGTTCAAAGAACCAGATCGTGGAGAGTCGCAAACCAGCGTGATCGACGTCCACTCTCGCCCATTGTCATCAGCGTGGCAGAAGCGGGGGTCCTGTTTCATTTGCCAAAGGATCCGTTTACATGTTGCATGGTTGATGATTTTGACATACATTATACTGCTCATATTGGATAGAAGTACAGGGTAACAATTATTAAAATATATGAAATAAAATTCTCATAGCTACTGAACGGTTTTCGTTAGGACATTCGAACAGCACAGTTGGCCGCGGGGCATATGGGAATTAGTATGCGCATATGTTTTGGTTTCGCGATGAAGCCCACGTTCATTTGGATGGATTCCTCAATAAGAAAAATTGGCGAATATGTCGGACTTAGAATCCTCATTTCGCGATCGAGAAGTCTCCTAACTTTCAATGGTGTGTGGTGTGCAATGTCCAGTTATGGAATAATCGGTGAGATATTCCTTGATGACACGGTGCGTACCGACCCGTGTGTGAAGGTTTTGGAAGATGATTTCATCCCCATTATGCAATATGACCCTGATTTCGACAAGACGTGGTTCATGAAAGACGGAGCTCCACCTTATCAACGCAGGAGAGTGTCTGTTGTCCTGGAGCAGCACTTTGGGGACCGCAGTCTGGCTCTGGGGTACCCAGAGGCCACTGACATGGGCCTCGATTGGTTGCCATATTCTCTAGATCTGAACACATGCGACTCCTTTGTTGCGGGGCTGTATTAATGACAAGTTGTACAGAAATAACCCCAAAACTATTGCTTAACTGAAACCAACCATTCAGGAGGTCATCGACTGCGTCGATGTTCCGATAGTTCAGCGAGTCATGCAGAATTTAATTATTCGTCTGCCCCACATCATCGCCAATGATAGCAGGCACATCGAACATGTCGCAACATAAATCCGAATATCTCTAGTGACGTTTACATGTTAATTAAAGCGTGTGCACGAAGTTTTTTTTCCTATAGTTCAATAATTGTCACCCTGTATGTGGAGGATGAATGTGGCACCCTTCTAGGAGCCGGAATGCCGTCAGATTATCGCTGCCCCGTTAGCGGACTGCGAAACACGTGTTCCCCGATACCCTTCGCCGTTGGCATTATGGATGGAATGTGCTAAACCAGCGTTCCAGCGGATGCTAGTACAATGTGGAAAGGACTTGGATCATGGCATCGTCCTACTTTGCTCTTTTATTACACGATGTTCCACGAAGTCGCGTCCCAACCACCGTCACCAAACTGATAGACGGCAAGCCGCTGAATTAAAGTCTATTCTCACTTACACGGCGCTAATTGGAATGGGTCATCGTGCGGTCGCGACGGCAAGACCGAGCGAGCGGCGAAATCCTATCAATGCAAATCCTTGATAGCCGTCCACGCCGACAACAGCTGATCATCGACTTCACTTTGCTGGATAGCCGATCCTTAACCACCTATGCAACATTATTGAATCCTTTCCAGACCATTATCGACGTTTTTACCGGGAAGAGAATATAGAGAAGAGAGACGACAATGTTATTCTGCAACATGTGTCGCATCTTCGACGACACGGAAGTATCATCGCCTTAAGTCAGGTTACGCAGGACGACATTGAGCGTGGGCTAGATATGGGTGCACTTAACAAGTCGTACGGGCCGGACGGACTACGGCTCAAATTCTGTCAGCCTTTCCGCACTCACATTGATGCCACGTTTGATCGCCATGTGCGGGGAGCTGATGTCTCCTAGCTTTAGCGTGTCACCTGTCTTCTTCGAAGAAATGCTCATCCCGACACACAGGCATTCCAGAGGTCGATCGAACGAGGGCTACCGCCAGATTGCAATGTTAAATTCGGACTATAATATCTTTTCTCGGCTCCTGGCATTACGCATAAAGACGGTCCCGCCTCTAATACTTTCAACGGAGCAAACGACATAAGGATGGTAAGTGTAGGGATCTGATAGCTCTCGCCACATCCTGTAGCATCCCAGCTGCTGTGATCTTAATTGACTTCGACCTGTCTTCTGACAGAGTG
This sequence comes from Schistocerca cancellata, assembly GCF_023864275.1. Lineage (NCBI taxonomy): Eukaryota > Metazoa > Arthropoda > Insecta > Orthoptera > Acrididae > Schistocerca > Schistocerca cancellata. The sequence goes on along the minus strand of NC_064628.1, from coordinate 310,969,176 downwards.
CACCACAGGTTTCTTATGTTGGTACTAGCCCGCATGGAGTTGCCATATGACTTCATCGACGGAATTTTTGCACCTCTCATGCCGATCATCGTCGTATGTACTGGTAAATGGACTTATGGGGGCTTCCTTGCCAATCTGGCATTCGGTTCGACAAGGATGCCCGCTCTCCAAGATTTTTTACTCAATAACATTGCAACCGCTCATAGGAGGGCTGAAACGCCGACTTCTGGGGATTACATTGAGTGGCTATACCTTCCACTGCAGAGCGCATGTTGATGACCTTCTACTGCTGTTACGCTCAAGTGACGAAGGGCGTTCTGTGCTTGAATGGATTAAGCAGTATGGATTGGCGGCAAGAAGCCACATGAATGTAGATAAGCCGGCAGCGATTCGTGTCGGAAGAAACCTCCAGGAGGATTGCGTGCGCCCCTCCCACAGCTGGAAGTGATCACATATTTGGGTTCTCAGCGGGGAGCTACTGAAAGATGTACAGGCAGTTTTCTAGGTATGTCAGCGGACTGTTATAAGGAAATGGCTTTTAGGGTTCTGTGTCTCAATCATTGAAAACGCAACCCATGTAGGACGGCTTTGTTGTTCGTCTGTCTCTCCAACTGCTAAAAACCTTTTTTCTCTGGAACGGGTTGACTTATCAAGTTCAAATTTATGTCGTTCACTTAAATCTGTAGTCGCATGCAGGTGTTCAAATGGTTCAAATTGCTCTGAGAATTATGGGACTTAACATTGAGGTCATCAGTCCCCTAGAACTTAGAACTACTTAAATCTAACTAACCTAAGGATGTCACACACGTCCATGCCCGAGACAGGATTCGAACGTGCGACCGTAGCGGTCGCGCGGCTCCAGACTGAAGCGCCTAGAGCCGCTCGGCCACAACGGCAGGTGTCCGCATGCAGGTGTAGAAAATTAAGGTCCTAAGTTAAGGCAATTAAAAGATACGGCCACTTTGGTCACATTTTTGATACTGTACTTGCAAACACGAAAATCACTACCTGTAGGGTACTTTCCGTCTACGAAGAACCACGAAATTCAGCAACAAGCAAGGTTTTACAGTAAAAGTAAAGTAAAGATTACAAGTAAAGTGAAAGATCTGAAACTTGTTAAATTGTAAGTATATCACATAAAAATTAATTCTTGCCATTTGAACGAACATGATATTCATTATTCTTCAAAAACACAATAGATGGACAACACTGCATGCAACTGTAAGATGTAAGTTGTGTTCAAGCAGTTTAACAGTAATTAATTTATTAGATCTTCTCTTTCGATATATTCTAGCGGAGTGTTCCGGTTTTTGTATAATTCACACCACCACTTAGCACGCAAGGAGTGCCCACTTTTAGACATCAGAAGTACAGCTGTTGGTGTACCTAAAATATGTGACTGAATAAGGGGAACCTCTGTTTCATGACAAACAAACAGTCTGTTCCTTGTACATAGAATTATTTTATTACATGAAGCGTCGTACACATTCGGGTTCAGGATGCGAAAATGATAATGTTAGGAAAATAGTCTAGGAAGATCATATGTGAAAAATATGACAAAAGTACAAATCTAAGCTGAAATTTCCGCCAGAAATATTCACTCTGACAACATGAGCTAAGCTTGTGTAAGTGAGCAGTGTTTCCTGTCACTTGTATGACTTACCCGAATTCAAACCGTAGGATGACGTGGGTGTTACTCCAAGCTCACGCAGTTTTGAACGGAAAGTATGCGAGTGACTTCAACATTTTTAGTGCCTCAACAATGCGTCATTTACCTTACAAAGTGTGCAAAGTGGCGGCAGTGAGCAGCTGCTGCGTGCGACGTGTCTTGTATTGTCAACCTAATAGCGCTATAATGGCTTTTTGGCTGAATTTAACCAGTCCAAAACTTCCCTTAGTTTCCGTGAAGTGGAAGACTATATTTCTCTAGCCTGAAACAAAATGGCTCTGTACACTCGCCATGGCTGGGAACTTCCAGCTAGAAGATTAACTAGAATGACTGGTTTTCTCTGCTTTGGAGATTTACGAGGGACTCTGCACGAATATGGCTGAAACAGAGTCTAGTGACCCAAAAATGTTCACACAAAAACCTCTCCCTTTGTCGCCACAGATCGTTAAGCGTCCGGTGCAAAACTCGGAAAAAGAGAGACCAAATCATCCCTCGGCAGCAGACTATATTTTCGTTAATTTCCCCACTGTACCATGGCCATGCGTCGCACTAACACTGGTATCGGCCAACGAGAGTGCCTGGAACATTCAGTGCTTGCTTGTTCAAATGGCTCTGAGCACTATGGGACCATCTGTGGTCATCAGTCCCCTAGAACTTAGAACTACTTAAACCTAACTAACCTAAGGACATCACACACATCCATGCCCGAAGCAGGATTCGAACGTGCGACCGTAGCGGTCACGCGGTTCCAGACTGAAGCGCCTAGAACCGCACGGCCACAACGGCCGGCGCTTGCTTGTTCAAGCCAATCAGAATTTTCCTAGCAAATTTCTGAGTCGCAATAACGGCGCCTTGTCCCACCTTGTCTTCCTTTCGTTCAGTCAGTGTCCGAGTATTTGTTACTGCTTTTAAGTTTCACCAGGACAGGTGTGTTTACACTTGAAGCCCATGTTCTATTCACGAGAGGATCATATGATCCGATTGTTTACTGAAACTGCGACTTCGAAGGGTTTTCCACCTGCGTTAGAAATGCGGAGAGGCTAGGGCCAAGACCATTGTCGTCTGAAATACGCTCCCTGCGGTGAGGGTCAGTTTACCGTGCTGGCTAGTGTTTCCTGAAGTGGATTTCCATGTCTCGCTTCTGCGTCCTAACCTGAGCAACTGGCCCCTTTCACTTCAGTTCGATGTTGCTATAAAAAATTTACGTATCTATCTGCATCCAAATTAGCAAGTGACTACCAATACCATCTACATGAAAGCCACGTATGTGGAAATTGGTAAGCGCACTCCTCATGATGGAAATTAAGGTAATTACATCCAAAGTAGGGCATCTGCCGTATCAGTCGAATCGGCGTGTCTTGGAGATTCAAATGTGAGGTGGTGAAATACCCGGCCACCTTACAATATATAAACTGAAGACCCTTGCTAGTTTCTTTTTGCACTTCTGGGCTAATTTGAGGAACTGCTTTAGAGATTATATGTTCTTGGCATTCCCAGAACCATTATCTCGCAAGAACAGATATCGCTAACGGAACCCTCAATGTGCGTGTCCCACTCGCACTTGCATATATATAATGTGTATGTACAGTCATGCGGGCGACATTGGAAACCCCGTTCATAGCCGATCCGTGAGAAGGTGGCAACACAAGATGACGGCAGCGAAATGCTGGAAGACTTGCCGAGAATTGATGATTTGTGCAGGAACTGCCGTTATACCATAAACTTAAAGAAGTATAACGTACTGTGCCTAAAAGGCAGGTGACATCCATTACTATTCGATTACACTATCGACGAAAAATCATTGGAAACCGCAGCTATGTAAAATACCAAGGAGTAAATATCGAGAGCTACCGAAACAGGAGTGAACACTTAAAACAAATACTGGGAAAAGCAGGTGCCAGGTGGAGATTCAATGGAATAACCTTAAGTGCCCTCACAAGCGTCTTCCAACCAAACTGTGTGCCTATGGAATATCGCCTCAGTTGTGCGACTGGATTCGTGCTTTTTTTTTGTCAGAAAGGTCACATTTAGTAGTGTTAGACGGAAAGTCATCGAGTAAACAGAAGTAATATCCGGCGTTCCCACGGAGGTGTTATAGGCTCTCTATTGTTCCTGCCTTCAACTAAACTAAATACTTAGGAACTACAATTACAAATAACTTAAATTGGAACGATCACATTGATAATGTCGTAGGTAGAGCAAACCAAAGACTGCGGTTCATTGGGAGAACACTTAGTAGGTGCAACAGGTCTACTAATGAGACTGGTTACACCATGCTTGTCCACCCTATTCTGGAGTACTGCTGCGCGGTATGGGCTCCGGATCAGCTGGGACTAACGGACGACATCGAAAAAGTACAAAGAAGGACAGCTCGTTTTGTATTATCGCGAAATAGGGGAGATAGTGCCACAGACATGATACGTGAATTGGAGTGGCAATCATCAAACCAAAGACTTTTTCGTTGCGAAGGGATCTCCCATGAAATTTCCCTCTCCAGTTTTCTCCTCCGACTGCGAAAACATTCTGTTGCCACCGACCTACATAAGGGGTAATAATCATCACGATAAAATAAGAGAAATCAGCGCTTACACATAAATATTTAAGTGCTCGTTCATCCCGCGTGACTTTAGTGAGTGGAACGGTAGAGAGACAGCTTGAAGATGGTTCACTGAACCCTCTGCCAGGTACTTTATTGTGAATAGCAGAGTAATCACGTAGATGTAGATGTAGATGAAGGACATGTAACTCCGTTATAATACAGAGACCTAGTATTTCTCATCAGTTAGGGACTAATAGAAGAGATAATAGTGTGAGATCCACTAGCACGGAGACGCCCAAAAATCTTCAGCAGCAGACGCTGGAAGACAGACGATGTGAATCACAATGGTATTTGCTATTGAAACTCCTAGAAAACGAGAGTCGCGCCACACATTATTCTCCTCAAACGTACCTCGCAAAATGGTCACGACGAGACAGAGAAATTAAAGGTCATACAGTGGTTTATCGACATTCGTTCTTTTAACGCACCATTAACTAATGCAAAAGATTAGGGAGGGAAGGGGGGGAGCGTGTTACCAGCTGTCTACTTTAAATACACTCCTGGAAATTGAAATAAGAACACCGTGAATTCATTGTCCCAGGAAGGGGAAACTTTATTGACACATTCCTGGGGTCAGATACATCACATGATCACACTGACAGAACCACAGGCACATAGACACAGGCAACAGAGCATGCAAAATGTCGGCACTAGTACAGTGTATATCCACCTTTCGCAGCAATGCAGGCTGCTATTCTCCCATGGAGACGATCGTAGAGATGCTGGATGTAGTCCTGTGGAACGGCTTGCCATGCCATTTTCACCTGGCGCCTCAGTTGGACCAGCGTTCGTGCTGGACGTGCAGACCGCGTGAGACGACGCTTCATCCAGTCCGAAACATGCTCAATGGGGGAAAGATCCGGAGATCTTGCTGGCCAGGGTAGTTGACTTACACCTTCTAGAGCACGTTGGGTGGCACGGGATACATGCGGACGTGCATTGTCCTGTTGGAACAGCAAGTTCCCTTGCCGGTCTAGGAATGGTAGAACGATGGGTTCGATGACGGTTTGGATGTACCGTGCACTATTCAGTGTCCCCTCGACGATCACCAGTGGTGTACGGCCAGTGTAGGAGATCGCTCCCCACACCATGATGCCGGGTGTTGGCCCTGTGTGCCTCGGTCGTATGCAGTCCTGATTGTGGCGCTCACCTGCACGGCGCCAAACATGCATACGACCATCATTGGCACCAAGGCAGGAGCGACTCTCATCGCTGAAGACGACACGTCTCCATTCGTCCCTCCATTCACGCCTGTCGCGACACCACTGGAGGCGGGCTGCACGATGTTGGGGCGTGAGCGGAAGACGGCCTAACGGTGTGCGGGACCGTAGCCCAGCTTCATGGAGACGGTTGCGAATGGTCCTCGCCGATACCCCAGGAGCAACAGTGTCCCTAATTTGCTGGGAAGTGGCGGTGCGGTCCCCTACGGCACTGCGTAGGATCCTACGGTCTTGGCGTGCATCCGTGCGTCGCTGCGGTCCGGTCCCAGGTCGACGGGCACGTGCACCTTCCGCCGACCACTGGCGGCAACATCGATGTACTGTGGAGACCTCACGCCCCACGTGTTGAGCAATTCGGCGGTACGTCCACCCGGCCTCCCGCATGCCCACTATACGCCCTCGCTCAAAGTCCGTCAACTGCACATACGGTTCACGTCCACGCTGTCGCGGCATGCTACCAGTGTTAAAGACTGCGATGGAGCTCCGTATGCCACGGCAAACTGGCTGACACTGACGGCGGCGGTGCACAAATGCTGCGCAGCTAGCGCCATTCGACGGCCAACACCGCGGTTCCTGGTGTGTCCGCTGTGCCGTGCGTGTGATCATTGCTTGTACAGCCCTCTCGCAGTGTCCGGAGCAAGTATGGTGGGTCTGACACACCGGTGTCAATGTGTTCTTTTTTCCATTTCCAGGAGTGTATATCTTAAGCTTTGTGAGGAGTACAGATGTAAACGTAGTATATAATGAATTTATGGGAATGAAATAAAAATCATATCACGGATTGTATGTATGAAAATGCGCGGATGATTGGGATAGGTTTGAGAATTCAGTAGGGTAGGAAGCAATAACGTGCTGCAATCATAGACTGCGAACGTAGTGGTCTGTGATCGAATTTGCTGAATCTTACAGTACAACCTTAGTGGTTTGACACGGCTATGACCATCTGGGACGAGGAAACAGAGGGACCCGTCGTTATTCACGGTTTGCCAGAAATACCATTGCCACATTTTTACGAGCGTCGTCCTGGTGAGATGTGGATTTGCCCTACGTTGCAGCACGTCCTGCTTCGAAATTACCTCGTTGTAGTGCTAGAGGTTTATATGGCCCTCAGTTCGACATAGTAGGAATCTAACGGTGCGCTAAATCCAATACACATGATACTTGCTCACTATGCATCTCACAACTTACCAGGCAGCAGTCACTTACAGCAAAATGTAAGTGGTGCACAATCATCACTGTAGTTTCAGAGCGGACACGTATGAGGTCTGCTATTTGGCTTAAGAAGATCGTCGTTAGCTGGAAAGCGCCAGTTTCACTCGAGATGTATTCGAGTAGTGATCAGCGGAAAGAGCATATGTACCATAAATCCAACCTGCATATAACGAAGGGCGTCGGTCATGCCATACTTTGTTCCTGTTTCTACACGTGGTACTCACCTGTCGCTGTGTATGGCCCTCTTCTACCACTGATCCCATACACGATCCATTGTCATGGCAGTGTCACGTGAATGACCCGAAATTTCACGCTTTGTTTTTATGAATAGATCAAATTTACTACTGTACTTATACAGCGCTCTTTGAGCTGAAGAGGCTCGATGGAACTTTCTTTTACATTTCCCCATAGAGTGGGAGCTCTCATCTGAGTTAGGCATGGGACCTAAATTCTCGGTCACACGGTTGCGGACGGTTTTGGCACCATTCGGGATGTGTATATGGCAGTTTCGTACTATCTTATTTATGTTTTGTTGCAAGGTGTGATTCTTTGGTAATATTCTCTTGCTGGTGTTTCATGTGTAACTACTGTCAGTGTGTTACGACAAGAAGAGAAGCTGAATGTTCATCATTATTAGATTTCCGAAAAGCATTCGACACGGTAAACCACTGAAAACTTTTAACAAATGTACGTGCATATGGAATAGGCTCCCAGAAATGTGACTGGCTCGAAGAAGTAATAGAAGCCTGTATGATGTCCTCGACGGCGAGTGTTAATCGGAGACAGGAGCAACATCAGGATTTCCCTACAATGAAGTGTGATGACACTGTTGGTATTTTCTATGTACATAAATGATCTGCCAGACAGGGTGGGTAGCAATCTGCGGTTGTTCGCTAATGATGCTGCGGTGTACTTGAAGATTTCGAAGACAAGTGACGGTAGATTGATACAAGATGAACTAGACAAAATTTGTAGTTGATTTGATGAAGAAAAATATAAGTTAATGCTGCTGAGTAGGAAAAAAACCAATCCGTTATGTTTGGATTCAGCCTCAGTAGTGTCCAGCTTGACAGTCATATCCATGCGTAACAAGTTTCCTTTAATTTACGTCTATGGTCACAATGTTTTTTGCTTAACAGATTACCGGTTTCGGTCTTTAATGACCATAATCAGATGTTTCATAAAATTAAAGTCCTAATGTAGTGCAGCCATAGTGGCATCGTCAAATGTTAAATGCGGAACATTTGACGATGCCACTATGGCTGCAGTACATTAGGACTTCGTTTTTATGAAACAGATCTGATGATGGTCATTAAAGACCGAAACCGGTATTCTGTTAAGCAAAAAACATTGTGACCATGGACGTAAATTAAAGGAAACTTATTACATATATGGGTCACTGTGGTTTTTCGCGACGATGTCGCAGCTTGTGAATCTATGCGTAACGTTGCGTAGCGATATGAAATGGAACGAGCATGTGAGGATTGTGGTAGTGAAGGCGAATAGTCGACTTCGGGTTCTTGGGAGAATTTTAGGAAAGGGTAGTTCAGTTGTAAGAGAGACCCCATACAGGACGCTAGTGCAACATATTCTTGAGTACCGGACGAGAGTTTCGGATCCGCAACAGGTCGGATTGAAAAATGACATCGAGATATCGAAGAAATTCAGAGAAGAGCTGCTAGATTTTTTTTCCGAAAGGTCAGATCAGCATGCAAGTGCTACGGATGTGCTTCGGGAGTTCAAGTAGGAATCCCGGCAAGAAAGAAGACATTCTTTTCGAAGAACACTATTTAGAAAATTTAGAGAACAGGCATTCGAAGCTGACTGCACAACGGTCTGTTAATGCGACAGGATTGGCCAGGAGGGGAAAGCTACGGGCACTCGTAAAGAAAACATGTTTTTATATGCATGGAAGTTTAATGCCATAAACGGGCAGGCAAGGAGAAGCCGCCGGGACTGAATGGGCTACCGCCCAAGAGAGCAGGAAAAGAGGCCGTCTGGTCGATTTGGAAGCTGCCAGCAGAAGAGAGAGAACGGCCCGTCCGCCCACGGCAGGTGGCCGCTGTCCTACCCTCACTTGACCACCTGCCAGCCTCCCTACTGGTCGGTCGGATCGTAAGATGCGCGATTTTGTAGCTTTACCTCGTCAACAACACATGAATTTAGCTGCTGATGGTTCAACACGTGAGTTTCAAGGTGGTTCTATCGGGTCTTGGGCAACGAGACCGAGACGCTGCAACTTACCGCCAGGCGGGAGGCACTGACGAACATCAAGTGAAAAATAAAAATGGAATTTTTATGCTAGTAAACCCATTCAGTAACTGCCCGCACTGTACAGCTCTTACTGCCGCCAACATACATTCATGTAGGGACCACAACGATAAGTACGAAGAATTGGCGTTCATGCGAAGGCATATAGATAGTCATTTTTCCCTCGCTATGTCTGCAACTGGAACAGGAAAGGTAACGACTAGTTATGGTATAGGGTACCGTCCATCACGCGCCGTACGGTGGCTTGTAGAGTACTTACGTAGATATAGAGGTAGATGTGTATGTAGAACATCAAGTGCCCTGCTTAAGTATATCCAATATGCCAGCGGCCGAAATTTCGCTGAAATATGAGAGGCACGTCGTCGGGAATTTTATGCTAAAATGCCTACCCAGCAGGAATTTTCACCAGCTACAGCTTAAGGCTTATTAAAGTCAGTGATTGACGCATGCCTGTCGTCACTAAACAAATACCGTGTTCGTGCGCCTTCGACGCCTGTTGTGAAAAGTGTTGTCCTGGGATATGGCGAACTTCGAAGTCGCTGGAGTCACAGAGAGATATTTGTCATCACCCCGGCCGGAAAGCTCTGCGGGCATCTACACGCTACAGATTATTACGTCACATTGAAGTGTAAAGAATCGTACCCAAGAAGAACAGCTCAAAACATCGCGCAACCTCATGAGGGTGGCTGAGCAGGCTTTCGGCACTATGAAATACGGTGAATACTCAACACAATCATGCTGGACACCTCCATAACGTTTGCAACCGATGGTAAGTGGACTGCTGTTCACGTTGATTTTGCAGGGAGTACGCCTGCACGGTCTTACGCGGAGAGAATGTTTTCATAATCGGACCTGCAGTGGTCGAATATTAGGTGGCAAAGTTTATGTGGTTTCCATTTGCGAATGATCCAAATATGCACACTTTTGACTCTTTATAGCGGAATTATTAAAAACTTTTATACAGTGGACAGTGTCCTTGGAGTACTAAACACAAAATATGATATTACCTCACCCATATAAATATGATACTGAATAGCGGAAATTCTACGTTATTTACAACAGCATGATGGATGTGTTTCCATTCTATGATACAGCCGCTGTTGACAGCATATGGTAGATCCAAATACACTGGAAACCAGTTACACATGTTATCTATTACACTGAAATAAATAAAACCGAAAGTCTGTCTCCGTATAGTAGTGGTTCCACTTTTAAAGTGAGATTATAGATATCATTCACAAAGTACACTCCTGGAAATGGAAAAAAGAACACATTGACACCGGTGTGTCAGACCCACCATACTTGCTCCGGACCCTGCGAGAGGGCTGTACAAGCAATGATCACACGCACAGCACAGCGGACACACCAGGAACCGCGGTGTTGGCCGTCGAATGGCGCTAGCTGCGCAGCATTTGTGCACCGCCGCCGTCAGTGTCAGCCAGTTTGCCGTGGCATACGGAGCTCCATCGCAGTCTTTAACACTGGTAGCATGCCGCGACAGCGTGGACGTGAACCGTATGTGCAGTTGACGGACTTTGAGCGAGGGCGTATAGTGGGCATGCGGGAGGCCGGGTGGACGTACCGCCGAATTGCTCAACACGTGGGGCGTGAGGTCTCCACAGTACATCGATGTTGTCGCCAGTGGTCGGCGGAAGGCGCACGTGCCCGTCGACCTGGGACCGGACCGCAGCGACGCACGGATGCACGCCAAGACCGTAGGATCCTACGCAGTGCCGTAGGGGACCGCACCGCCACTTCCCAGCAAATTAGGGACACTGTTGCACCTGGGGTATCGGCGAGGACCATTCGCAACCGTCTCCACGAAGCTGGGCTACGGTCCCGCACACCGTTAGGCCGTTTTCCGCTCACGCCCCAACATCGTGCAGCCCGCCTCCAGTGGTGTCGCGACAGGCGTGAATGGGGGGACGAATGGAGACGTGTCGTCTTCAGCGATGAGAGTCGCTTCTGCCTTGGTGCCAATGATGGTCGTATGCGTGTTTGGCGCCGTGCAGGTGAGCGCCACAATCAGGACTGCATACGACCGAGGCACACAGGGCCAACACCCGGCATCACGGTGTGGGGAGCGATTTCCTACACTGGCCGTACACCACTGGTGATCGTCGAGGGGACACTGAATAGTGCACGGTACATCCAAACCGTCATCGAACCCATCGTTCTACCATTCCTAGACCGGCAAGGGAACTTGCTGTCCCAACAGGACAATGCACGTCCGCATGTATCCCGTGCCACCCAACGTGCTCTAGAAGGTGTAAGTCAACTACCCTGGCCAGCAAGATCTCCGGATCTGTCCCCCATTGAGCATGTTTGGGACTGGATGAAGCGTCGTCTCACGCGGTCTGCACGTCCAGCACGAACGCTGGTCCAACTGAGGCGCCAGGTGGAAATGGCATGGCAAACCGTTCCACAGGACTACATCCAGCATCTCTACGATCGTCTCCATGGGAGAATAGCAGCCTGCATTGCTGCGAAAGGTGGATATACACTGTACTAGTGAGGACATTGTGCATGCTCTGTTGCCTGTGTCTATGTGCCTGTGGTTCTGTCAGTGTGATCATGTGATGTATCTGACCCCAGGAATGTGTCAATAAAGTTTCCCCTTCCTGGAACAATGAATTCACGGTGTTCTTATTTCAATTTCCAGGAGTGTACATAAACAAGATTTTTTTGAAAATGTGAGCATCATAAGTTTTTAAACACATCATAAAAAAAATGAATAAGAAAGTAATCCATTTGATTCAAATGAAGGGAGATAACATCCTCTACACTAAATTAAGCTTTTGTTAAAATGTTTTGTCTGTAATGCCCGGGTTCCTACTTTTGAGTGGTTTTCTGTACCTGCTGCGACCAGCTAAGATCCGTAGTCCTGAAATTGAACGAACTTCAGTGACAGACTATTTAGGTATGAATATGAAGCTTCATAGGGTTTCATACAGGATATCTGTAGTATACAAACAACTTTAGATGTATGTATAATTAGACAAGCGCCATCTAGACTTTGTCTTGGCTTAATACAAGGCATATGAAAGCCAAATGAAAAATATTTAGTGCAATTAGCTGTACTAAATCCACTAAGTGCTTAAAGCGCATACCGACAAACTATCTACCACGATAGCTAAAATAATCCATCTCTTTTTGTACGACAGTAATTTGTAGCAATAAAGATTGTATTTATTACAGCGTAAACAATATGAATACATAAACTGAGTAATTACTATGGATATGCCTGGTTTGTTTCATGAGAAGCGAGATATATCATAGGATGCTCTATTCGAGCTTCCTTACTGCAATACCTTTTTGACAATATTCTGGAGATGCAGGTACGCTGTGCACTGTGAATATCCATGCATATTATGAAAATGAATGTACGTATGTGTGTATATGTGTGTACGTTCCACGTCTTCCCCTGAACTATTGGGCCAAGTTCAATGAAACATGGTACACGTATCCCTTACGGTCAGGCAACAGTTGAGGGTATAAGAACCACCTCCCTACCATAGTTCAGGCGACATGACGTCATAAACAATGAGACGTGTGAAAAACTGCCGCATGATGCGTGGTGTTTAGATTAATTACTTCTGTTTTACTAAGTGTATTCTCAAATAAATCTAGTAGGCATTATCCACGTATGTCGCTAAATGCACCTACGAAATTACAACGTGGTACCACACGTAGTTCTGGTGATATGACTTCATGAAGAATGAAATGCGTGAAAAACTGCCATGTTGTGCGTGACGTTCAAATTTCTTACTGCTTAGCTCCTAACTCTATTCGCAACACATATTGCAGACAGTTTCCACATATGCCGCTTTATGTACCTACACAACTATATCATTTTACGACACACAGTTCAAGAAATATGACGCTGAAAATACGAAGTATGTGACAAAAATCTCACATCATACATGAAGTTCTAATAGATTTATTCTTTACTACTGAGACACTCCTACAGTCAACAGCACGAAATACCCAGTAGCACTTGAGACAGCTTTCAACTGTGTATTGCAAACGGCTGTAGGCTAAGACAATGGTCGTCTATTGTGCTATGAAAAAGCGTAGCCATAGAGACGTTTAGAAAATCGTATTGTAGACTTGCATTTGTCATTACAATTAACATAGAACAGAGGAAGTCTATTAAAGACTGGAGAGTGAATTTGATATCTGTATGTTTTTTTCCACACTGATAGGTTTATGTCGCTTCCTCGATGGTGGGCTCTCCCAACAGTTTATTCATTGTACCTCTTGAACATGGTACTACCACTACTGTTTATAATCAAGTTCTGGGTTAAATAAACACTACAGATAATTTTTATTTTACATACCATGTTTCTTAATTTGGATACTGGACCTACACATTTGTATGTTACGCATATTTCTTCGCAAGACTGTTTTCATAATTTTAAAGGTGCTTCCACGAGTCCACGGAGATTAATTTTTTTTCTTAATGTTACACTACAAAAACAGGTCTTTCTTTGTTTTCGTTTGCGACAGAAAATTCTCAAAAGGAATACGTGGCGCAATGCCGGGTTTTTCACCGAGTATTGTAAATAATTTGGACGCAGCTTTATGTGCTTTCCTCATCACCTTGAAACGGTGTCGTCCATTTCCTGCCGGATCTGCTTCGTGCGGGGAACGCAGACACTCCTTTTCCGGCCAGACATTCGGCCTGCGCAGGGCTGCCTATTGCCTTATTGCTGGGCGCACCTTCAGTACACAAAGGGACGCCCGCGGGCTGCCGTTGCGGCGGCTTACCTGCGCGCCGTCTGCCGCGCCTGCTACATAATTCATTTTCACATCAAACGCTGCTGCCATCGCCACGTATTGGCGACGCGATGAAAACGCATCAGCAGGCCCTTAGGGTTCGTCGCAAAGCCCCCGACTCACCGCGCACAAGTGACGCGCTTCCTCGCATTTTCTCTTTGTGAAAGTAACGCGAGAAAGACCCAAATGCGCTTATGGCTACGTGTAACTACAGTAGAAGTTAATGTCCCGCCATTGTCTTATTTCACTGGATAAAATGAACAAAGACTGAGCGTCGCATTTAGTTTTAGCGAGCGTAGGCAGTTGCCTATAGGGAAACAGTGACCGCTGGAAATTAAAACTGTAGAGCGGTCACAGGTCACATGTAACTTTTTCTTCGCTTTACTTGTTCCACCTGACGAATGCGACCACCTTTAGAAATTAGATGACAGAGGGGCCGCTCGTTACACTCGTTACGCTGCGTATAGCGCCTCCGGCTTCGAGTGAAACATGTAAAATAAAGGAAAAGTTACATGCGACTTGTGGCGTCTCTTCAGTTTTAAGTATTTACGTTTCACTTCCTTTAAAAAAAAATGGTTCAAATGGCTCTGAGCACTATGGGACTCAACTGCTGAGGTCATTAGTCCCCTAGAACTTAGAACTAGTTAAACCTAACTAACCTAAGGACATCACACACATCCATGCCCGAGGCGGGATTCGAACCTGCGACCGTAGCAGTCTCGCGGTTCCAGACTGCAGCGCCTAGAACCGCACGGCCACTTCGGCCGGCTCACTTCCTTTAAATAAGGCATATTTTCACTGCCACTACTTGAAGCTTTGAACGCACTTTTCTCATCATGGAACGCAAGTAAAATAATAAAAATAAAATTATGTTATCTTTCACATAACATTAGTTATCTGCGTCACAACCTGATTGTGTTGCACGTAGAAGATAGTACACCTAGAAATACATGCTGTTTTCTGGTCATTACTTCAGTACAGTGACGCATTTTAGAATCCCATGAACGAATGTGCACCACAGACCGCCATAGGAGTTTCCATCAATTTCTACAGTTTTTGTTGTTGTTAGCAATGAGGCCGTGTTTCGAGCAGTACTTGTGAACATTTCACGATCTATACCTTTAAGTGCTGTCGAATATATATTAAAGCTATTTGGAATGAGTTCTTAATTATTCAGTTACTGAATTTTACTCTGAGTAAAATACTATTTATTTAACATGTGGACATTAGAGCCTTACTTCGTCGGTGATGCACAGTCAACTTTTAACAGAAGAAGCTTCTTTACTATGGAACCTGTGATACCTACAAATCAACTGAGTTTCTTTATCATTTTAACAATTTTACTATTACTGAAAATGGAAACACGTTTTAATTTCAAATATTGTCCTCTTCAAAATCGATTTAACTTCTAACCAATTTCTGGAAATACGAGGGTGCGCTCAAAAGTAAAGCCTCCGAATTGTTTATGGAAAAACTCTTAAAGCATTTTAAACAAAAGAAACTTTATTAACATACTGTGTCCTTATTCCTCATCTCTTCATATTTATTTCTCAACAAAGTCACCGACAAACACATTTTGCCCGTTTGTTGATATCGTCACTGTCGAACGTCTGACTTCGTTGATGGAGCCACGGCCTCACCTCAGCACCGCTGCGTCACTATCAAAGTGAAATCCACGCGGGTTTTCTTTAAGTTTCGGTAACAGACGAAAATCAGACGGCGCCAAGTCGCGACCCTATGGAGGACGATCGGTGACAGTGAATCCAAGGCGCTGGATTGTTGCAGATGCCGCAGCCCTCGTGTGTGGTCTGGTAGTGTCAACTAAAGGAGTGGGTGCTCCACTCATGGACGAATTCTTCGAATTCGAAACTATTTCTCACGCACCTACATAGTTACGTTACACACCTCCGTCATACACACTACAATTCGGGGCCCTCTATCGGCGGAGGGCTGCGGCTTGCGTCAGCGAAGTGGGAAGGTCGACTGAGTAATACTTCAATCGATACTGAGAATAAAAAATTCAGAGAGACTAATTTTCAGCACTCAGAAATACTCCTGCTTCATCTAATTTTACTTACAGCTTATTGGAGTGTGGTAGAGTAGTAATGTAAAAGATAAACGATTAAATACAGAACTGACAAGATTTTCCTGGGTGCAACAATTTTAGATTGAAATAGAACACTGGTTCCTAGGTATGTTCCATGTTAATCATTTGGAAAAACCTCAGTTTCTCGGAGGAATTACCGAAATTTTAGGAAAGGATTGCAGCACTAAAAAGTGACTGCCATCATTCAAAAATGGAATAAGAAAGTATGTTATTCTTCTATTACAGGGATCGGTAGAGACGAAAGTGTACCAAGGTGCCCCACTCTTCCCTACCGGCAGATCGTACAGATCTATATCTAGACGATTACTCTTCATGAAAAGGTCTTTGAAACAAACTTTCGAAGTGTTCTACCAATTGCACCAATTACATGCAGTCCATAATTATAATCCCTGGGATTTTAACTGAATCAGTTTGTCGAGTAACCGTAATGTAACAAACAATTTTACTGATCATTCGGAAGACTTTGGATCCTTCATTGTTTGGAGTCAAATGACACTTTCTGCAGGACGTAGTACCGTCTAAATCTTTATATACTTCATTTTTATACTTTCATGTCTTTATTTACTAAACGGTAAACGACAGCATGATCTGCAATGTAACAGGGCTTCCCAGATTCTCTTCTAAGTCATGAGCAACAGTATAGGACCAGTAACACTCACTTGGTGAACCTCAGATATCATTTTGGAATAATTAGTTGATTGGTTCAAATGGCTCTGAGCGCTATGCGACTTAACATCTGAGGTCATCAGTCCCCTAGAACTTAGAACTACTTAAACCTAACTAACCTAAGGACATCATACACATCCATGCCCGAGGCAGGATTCGTGCCTGCGACCGTAGAATAATTAGATTACAATTCCTAAATGTGTGACCTGTCTGACAGGAATTCACGTATCCACATGTACTGACGAGACGATAGTCCTACAGGCACCATAAGAGAGGCAGTTGGTTCGGAACGGTGTGAAAAAGTTACTAGAGATCTAGAGATATTGAATGAGCTTGAGATCCCCTGTCGATAGCACTCATCACTTCCTGCAGAAAATGAGTTATTTATGTTTCACAAGAACGATACTTTCTAACTCCGTGCTGGGAATGTGTCAATAGGTCGTTCTCTTCGAGAGGAATTTTATGATGTTGGAACACTGTGTATGTTTGAGAATCCTATGATAAATAGATTCCAATGATATAGGTTTATAATTCAGTGGATTATCTCTATTTCCTTTGTTTTGTATTGAGGAGACCAGAGCAGCTTCCTAGTCTTTGGTCGAGCGGTTGTTTATTATCGCTAACGTAAAATTATTTCATCAGCATTTCCTCAGAGAAATCTAACTGATATACAGTCTGGACCAGAAGATATTCCTTTATAAAGTAATTTATGTTTCTTCACTACACGAAATGGTTATCTACTAAGAAGTTCTTCACTGAAACTGTAGAATATTTACCGCATCTTCTTTGTGGAAAGAAATGCAGAAAACAGTGGTCGCTAACTCCGCTTTAGCGCACTGTCTCCGGTAACATTGTTATTATGTACTGAAGGTGTTAGTTTTATATTACTGCTTGTATGCATTACACACGCGAATTCTTTACAGACGAATGGAAAAACTGGTAGAAGCCGACCTCGGGGAAGATCAGTTTGGATTCCGTAGAAATGTTGGAACACGTGAGGCAATACTGACCTTACGACTTATCTTGGAAGAAAGATTAAGAAAAGGCAAACCTACGTTTCTAGCATTTGTAGACTTAGAGAAAGCTTTTGACAATGTTGACTGGAATACTCTCTTTCAAATTCTGAAGGTGGCAGGGGTAAAATACAGGGAGCGAAAGGCTATTTACAATTTGTACAGAAACCAGATGGCAGTTATAAGAGTTGAGGGGCATGAAAGGGAAGCAGTGGTTGGGAAAGGAGTGAGACAGGGTTGTAGCCTCTCCCCGATGTTATTCAATCTGTATATTGAGCAAGCAGTAAAGGAAACAAAAGAAAAATTCGGAGTAGGTATTAAAATTCATGGAGAAGAAGTAAAAACTTTGAGGTTCGCCGATGACATTGTAATTCTGTCAGAGACAGCAAAGGACTTGGAAGAGCAGTTGAACGGAATGGACAGTGTCTTGAAAGGAGGATATAAGATGAACATCAACAAAAGCAAAACGAGGATAATGGAATGTAGTCAAATTAAGTCGGGTGATGCTGAGGGAATTAGATTAGGAAATGAGACACTTAAAGTAGTAAAGGAGTTTTGCTATTTAGGGAGTAAAATAACCGATGATGGTCGAAGTAGAGAGGATATAAAATGTAGACTGGCAATGGCAAGGAAAGCGTTTCTCAAGAAGAGAAATTTGTTAACATCGAATATAGATTTAGGTGTCAGGAAGTCGTTTCTGAAAGTATTTGTATGGAGTGTAGCCATGTATGGAAGTGAGACATGGACGATAACTAGTTTGGACAAGAAGAGAATAGAAGCTTTCGAAATGTGGTGCTACAGAAGAATTCTGAAGATAAGGTGGGTAGATCACGTAACTAATGAGGAGGTATTGAATAGGATTGGGGAGAAGAGAAGTTTGTGGCACAACTTGACTAGAAGAAGGGATCGGTTGGTAGGACATGTTCTGAGGCATCGAGGGATCACAAATTTAGCATTGGAGGGCAGCGTGGAGGGTAAAAATCGTAGAGGGAGACCAAGAGATCAATACACTAAGCAGATTCAGAAGGATGTAGGTTGCAGTAGGTACTGGGAGATGAAGAAGCTTGCACAGGATAGAGTAGCATGGAGAGCTGCATCAAACCAGTCTCAGGACTGAAGACCACAACAACAACAACATGCATTACACACGACCAGGACCTCTTTTCATTTTCTACTTTATTTCAAGAGGGGGTTTCATTGTGGGAACAGTTAGCAATAGATCGCAATGAAGTTCGCACTAAGATTCGAGCATTTGTAAATCTGATTCCGCCCCAGTGTCCTAATCTGTTCTGCATACCACGAGTGAACTGTTCCGTATATTATTCATTTAATTGGTTTAAAATACTCAATTGAGATACACACTATTTCGTTACGTGTAAGTCACATTTGGTCGACATTAACATAGAAGGGAAGGAGTCTGTCTCTTGGAAAGGATTCACGAAAATTTTTAACAAATTTTGTAAATATACTTTTGTTTTATTTTTGTTGGATTCGGATGTTACAGTATTTAGTCTCGCTAAAACTATCTTGACGCCATTAAATCCCTCTGTCTGTCATGACCCTCTTTGTTTGCTTCCAACTGTTTGTCGCTATGATGAGTGTAATCGCAAACATTTACACTTGGAATGGGCTCCTTCACTGACTGCAGCAAATGATGTTCGGACATAACGCCTAGCACAAATGCAGGTGGAGTTTTATCCTTACCAACGACTGTAAACTATATTTTTTCCAGCATACTGAGGCTGCATTGAAGTTCCTACCAGCTATAGTTGTATGAGTCAAGTTCGTACTCGAAATTAGATTCTGGAAGTTCTGCCTCTCATACTATCTCAACCACTTACTCATCATCTTCACAGTCACTATAACACACATTCCTATCTCTTACACTATCTTCTCACATACTCCCACACGCACATTCTCAAACCACCTTCCTCTTCTGTCGCTCTCTCTACCTTTCCTCTTCTTCTTCTTCCTATTTTTCCTGAAGAACAAATATCAGCTTCGACTTCCAACATATCCCACCTTCGAGGGACAACATTTGTGCTGTTTACTTTTGTCGTCGTGTACACAGGGGCGGTTTGACAGGGCCTAATATTGTTATTGAGATACGATATTCCGAAGCTGCTCGTTGACTAGATTTGCTTTACACAAAGATGGGGTGAGAGTATTACTACTTTTTTTTCTGTTTTGAGTCATCGGCCTTCTTGCTGGTTTGATACAGCCGGCCACCAATCCTCTCTTGTGGCAAACTCTTCATCTCTAAGTAACACTTGCACCCTATGTCCTCAAATAAGTTTTTTATGCTTCCCAACCTCTGTATTCCCCTACAGCTTTTACTCGCTACAGTTCACTCAAATACCATTGAGGTTATTCCCTGATATCCTTACAAGTACTCTAGTGCCCTGCACTCATGTTCTTGTCAACGTTTTCCACGTGTTCCTTTCTTCGACGAATCTGCACAGAACCACTTGATTCCTTAATTTATTATTCCATATACTTTTCAACATCCTTCTGTAGCGCTACATCTTAAACGTTTCGATTCCACTCTTTTTTGTCCGTCGTGTGTTACTTTGATTCCAAGGCAACAGAATTCCTTCACCTTGTCTATTCTCTAGTCAGCAGTTTTGACGAGTCTATCACTTGTCTCATTTCTGCTACTCCAAATGAATTTCATCTTTTCTTTGGTTTACTCTCAATCAATTTTCTGTACTCATTAGACAGTTCATTCCACTTCTTCAGTTTCAGTAAGGATAAAACGTCGTCTGCATATCTGTGGTTTTATTCTCTCACCTTGAATTCTACTACCATTCTTGAACTTATCTTTTACTTCCGTCATTGATTCTTATAAGTGCAGATTGAACAGTGGAGGCGAAATACGGTGTCCCTTACATCATTTCTGACACGAGTATTTCGTTCTTGCTTCTCTCATCTCAATGATCCCTCTTGGATCGTGTACATATCACTATGCAAGAAAGAGCATGCGCTATCTTACATGTTCCAAAATTCCACGCATAAAAATGGGATTCATCAGATGCTCATACCTCGAATTCCATTGTTGGCGGAAGGTGGGACAACTCGGATTGCACAGCCTAGGAACCATCTGTGTACCCAACAGAAGGATCGTCTTAATGTCAGTATCCTACAGTACGGGGTGAAAGAATGAATATTACACACTTCCTCCTCCTTAGACAAATGGGTGAAATCAGTTGATTCTTATTGAATGTAATGCCTTAAGGAGCTTATGAGGGCACTGTTTATGGGCAGTTCCATAAAAACACCAGAACAAGTATTTTTACCAGTTTTTCGCACCAAAGCCGAGACACGGATACCAAGACGGCTGTGCACAGAAAATTGCTGAAATTTTTACGATATGTTCATAAGATCCCGGTCTCAGGAAATATTCAAAAAATTTTTGATACTTTTCTAAGTTCCCGAGATACCGTGTTTCCATACATAAAATACGCAATTAAAATACGGCATAAGACGAAATCTAAATAATAAACGCCACAAATTCCTCAAATTTTAAGGGTATGCTCTGTAGGCATTTATCTGGAAGTACATTTTCCGGTTTTAAAAAATCTTGATTAGTTCATGGACGATTCCATAGAAAATCCAAATAAAAGTTAATTTAACCACTTTTTCGTACCAAAAGTAAGCCAAGAATTCCAAGTTATTAGCTCATGGGCGGTTTCTTAGACAACCCCAAAAAAGGCGTTTTTCTACCATTATTTCGTACCGAAATCGAGCCGCTGATCCAGGGCTGCAAAACAAGGGAAATTGCTGAAACTTTAGTGTAGATTCTTAAGATCCCGGTCACCAACAATCACGAAAATTTTATTGATATCATTTCCCGGGATAGAGAGGTTCAAAGTTTTCCTACTAGTGCATGTGAAAAAAGCACGTAAAATCCGGTGTGAGGTGGGAACGTAGTTTACTGTGTAACGTAACACGGAGAAATATGTTGTAAATTGTCTCCGTTACCATCGCAAAGTTTCAGAGAACCTTGTGTTGTAATGCTGAAACACATTCAAAATATTTGAGCTATAAAATCCGGTCTGAGATGTAAAATTATTTTTGAGTTATTTGATTTTCACATTTTTTACTGACCAACGAAGTTCTTTTCGTAACAGTCACATGCCCTACTATGGCACGGAAAGGAGGGAACCAGCGGAGAAATGCCGGTATTGGAGGACAATAAAGGCATAATAAGCTCCTGTTTAAAGGACTGTTACTGAAAATGGGGGTGCCAGCTGCCTCATTCTAGTAGTAGAGCACTTGCCCCGAAAGGCGAAGGTCCCGAGTTTGAGTCTAGATGCGACACATAGTTTTAATCTGGCAATAAGTTTCAGCTCATAATGTTGCCTCCACTTCCATTTATTTAAACATTTTACCGGTTTCAACTTTTAACTCATCATCAGATCTTAAAGAGAGCAGCAAGACATAGGACACGTAATGTTAAACAGCTAAGCCTCCTACGCATAGCTGTTCAATTTAGAATCAGATGAGGGCTTTAAAGCGGAAACCGGTAATATTGTACATGCATAAAAAAGTGACTAAGACCGTGAACTGTTATGTTTATGCAGATATCAACCATTCTGTTCTTACCCATTTTATGATTTTTAGGAGTTGTTTACTGTAATAAGCGAGACTTCCGATAACGTTTTCGTAGCGACGGTCAGAACCTTTGCTCTCTACCATACTTAGTTCTGAATACTGAACTTTAAGGACTTAACTGTGTTGTAGACAATCTTTTCCGCCAGTAGAGTTACAGGAAGCAAGAGGAAAGCTAACAAGAAGAAGGAAGTTAAATAAATAAACAGATAATTTAGTTACAAATATATTAGTACAGGTATTGATTGCTGGCGCCTTTCTTCTCTTTTTCTACTAGCATCACTTCGTCAAAATTAAATATAATATGTCCTAAGACCAAAGCCTTAAATTCCTGCTTCAATAACTTTCTTGATTTCTGACATGCGATTTTGTTATCTGAACATAATTTCCATAAATTCTCTGCGTGTCTCTTTCTCTTTTTAATCCATGTTCTTCTCATAAATTTATATTATCCACGGCTACCTAAGAACTGACGTTGCCAAATAACACACCCAACTCAGACGGATGGTTGTAAACTGAATAATATCGTAAATGTGTTTTAGATGTCTTGAACGAATATAAAACATCAACTGTAACA
Organism: Schistocerca cancellata; assembly: GCF_023864275.1. Classification (NCBI taxonomy): domain Eukaryota; kingdom Metazoa; phylum Arthropoda; class Insecta; order Orthoptera; family Acrididae; genus Schistocerca; species Schistocerca cancellata. Next base: position 310,946,452 of record NC_064628.1, on the reverse strand, counting down.
ACGGAAAAGTCTCATTATTTCCAAGAATCTTTTCGTCTTATTGGAATGTGTAAGTGTTTGGAGCTTACGAGAGTCAATGGCGAGTTTTTCAGTGCCATTGCACTCATTAAAATAAACTAATGCAAATAAAACCTCTAAAATTGTCGCGCACTCATGCACTCAAATTGACCACACAATCATTCCCCCTCACATGCTCTAGAACGGAAAAAGAATAAAAGTAGCTTTACGTGAGATTAAAACACAAATAAAACGACAAAGGATCTGAAAGAAAGGGGTAGGGAGTGTCACTGACTGACCTCTTACGAAAAACATAGCTGAGCCAGTACCCTGTTAACACATTAAAACCGTCTATCTAAAACCCCGGGGAAAATGTTAGATAAATCACGAAGCCTTAAAATTCGAACCACATTCGTTTGAACGAGCTTGGAATAGAAGGTAGATCCGCCGACAAATCTGACGCGGCCCGCTGATCGGAAAATGAAACACAGTCCAATAAAATGTAGCGGACAGTGACCTGTTGGAGCATCCTCTCGCCGGAAGAAGAAGTCATGCGTCGTAGGGCCGTGGCCTATGCGAAGATGCGTCGCGTCAACGTGGCTGGAAGGAGGTGTGCGATGGCTGCATTGTGTGGGTTTTACTAGACGGAGCTTACTGTCTGTCATTTCAAGCCACTCATCCTCCTACCACCGCAGGACTCTGGGTCTCAACAGCGAGGCTACAGCTTGTGGGAGGGTGGCACACTGAAATAGCTGAGGGTCACGACATGCCTCCTTGGCTGGTGGGTCATCCCTTTTGGGCCTCCCACTTACCCTTGTGCCCTGGTACCCAGTAGAAAGAGACCTCCTTTCCTAATCGTTATAGTTGGAGGAGGGCATCCTGAATATTCTGGACAATTTTACTTGATGGGTACAACGTTGGAGAGAGTGAAGGGCACTAAGAGAATCGGAGCAGACATGAAATTTAGCATTGGAAGAAGGTATCATCTGCTCCAGTGCACGCAAGCTCCAGTATAATTCTGCGTCGAGGACAGTAAAGTCTTGAGGGAGTCGGACCTTGAGAGCACAGCCCGGGAAAACTACAGAGCGATCAACAGAGTACCCCTGTTCAGACCTATCGGTAAAGACCGCAACACACAAATACCAGAAAATATCGCATTAAAAGTAGAAGCTGGAGTGCAGTCTCCTCCTGTACTGCACTAAATCTGTAATGATTCTGGGCCTCTGCAGTAGCCAGGGTGGCAGACGATTAAAACCCTGGATCTGAGGTTGCACTTGCTCCAGTCCAAGTGACTCCTGCAAATGCCGCATGTTCATCCCAAATGGCCTTGTTGCTTTTGGAAAGTGGGCGAAAAGATATTGCAGTGGGGAACGAGCAACATTGTGGTATGCGGGTGAATATGGAGCTGCGAGGAACTCTTAAGCCCGACGCACCACGAGGAGTTGCCGTCGAATTGTAAGTGGCTGTTCACCAGCCTCAGCACAGTGACTGGGTATGGGGCTGATCCTACAAGCATCCGTGGCCATCCTAATCCCTGCTCAGGCACTGTATGCAGGTCTGGCATCGTAGTTTTTTATCCGCAGCCGTTATGAAGTGACAAACTGACGTCTTTTAAGAATATAGCTAAAAGCTTTCCCTGTTGGCACTGTACACGGTTAGTTAGCCTAAGAGAGAAAAGCTCTGTCAGCGAGTCGGGTAAAATTTGTCTTGTGTGTTATCATATTTCAACTGTTTGTTTATCGTGTTTTCTATGGGGTTTCGGAACTGACTAAGTACTTATCTAAAACACCGTAGAAGGCCGTCTAAACAAGGCGCTGGGCCCTTTCTCAGACCAAAGGTCGTTAGACTACCGCGTGGATTCAATCAGGTGCTTGTGTCGCAAGCTAGAGGGCACTAGCTATAGGTGTAGGTCTTTGACTGCAGTACCATACACGAATGTGATCGACGACAGTAGGACCCCATCAGAGGAACATTGAAATTTGCCGCACGGAAAGCCAGATGAAATTCTCAAGAATATGGCAGTACCTACATCTTTCTATAACAGCGAAGTATGGATACCGAAGGTCAACAATAGGAGCCGATTTCAAACTCCGTAAATGATACTTTTGAACGTAATCAGACTGTAGCGGACTCTGCACATCCACAATGCAAACACAGGAGGTGAATAATGATACTATTAAAATACAAGGATGAATGACTGAAACATATACTACAGTTGGGTAGTGACCAGGTACCAAATGAGCTACAAGATACCTATCGATATGCAAAGGATATTTGGGAAGACGAAGGAAGAGACTCACTCAAACAGACTCTTTATTGCGTGGCGAGTTATCATTCCAGTTCATAAACTTTTTCATCACGTATACTACGTTCAGAATATTGGCACATATTTATATCATTAAAACCGCCGCCTGGTAAGGGCATGTGTGCGATATCTCAAAACAACTCCAACGCTTTCAGAAGAGCAAAGCACGAACGCTGCAAGCTAATTAGTGAGCTCATTAACGTAGTTTATGTTTTTACTTTCCTCTCACAACTTGCACTGCTTACTGCGTAGTCGATTAACAGAGACTCACTAATTATACAACGGCAAATGGTTATATGGACCATTGGATAGTTGAATAGTTTGAGAAAGAGACGCCACCGAATACGCTGTGGAAATTTTTATTTCCAGTCAGCACAAACCCGCTAGAACTATACGAGTAAATGAAAAAGACAGTACTGTAATGTTCTAGTGTATTAATTCGGCTTTCAATGCCATTATCAAAATTTAATCGACTACCGTCTTCAACGAAAGTGCAATATTCGTAAACAAGATTTAAAAAGATGCTACATATCAAGACTTAGATACGATAACAGAACAAATCTCGTCGTCGGTATTGCCATGGTAATGTATTTAAAAATCTTCAACGCTAACTAAATATAAAGAAAAAAAACTAGATGAACTTTAACATTAATTCGAAGAAGTATTTACTGTGTAATAATTTAAAATTAGAAATCCTAATAAAATAAAATTGGCACATTACACGAGTACTGAAGAACAATGTATGCAAGATGATACACAAACAGAGTGAAATATAGAACTGACAATTATAGCAACAGAATGTGAGGATTATAAAGACAGTCACAATAAAATAAGTAAATGCAAGAAAAATGGAGGAATAGAATGGACCAGATAGTGTAGAGAAAGAATGAGCATTAAGTGAAGTTTAGAAGAAAGTCGGTATTGAGCTGTGTTTGGTTATTTAACAGCTACTAAGAACTGTGGACGAGATGTTTGTAATTTCCAGGGCTTATAAATTAACCTTCCGTCTTGTTAAGTGTTGGACAATGGACTGTGGTACTCACTCAGTACGTGCTCAGCAAATGCCGAGTCACATACCTGCAACTTTCAGCTGTGTTCATGTCTCATCAACATAGTTGCTATGTCTCTGCCGGAATGGCCGATATAAACTTGAAACAATGCGGACAAGTAACTTTATACACCCCACTTCTGGCTAGGAATTGGGTCTTAACTTCTCTACAGAAAATACGCTGAGCTGACGTATTCCTCGCATAACAGGAATTCCAATAGTTACAAGATTCCTGTATTTTGGCTACTGTCAGTGATACCTACGATTGTACACCACTTCCCCTAAACAGTGGAAGGAACAACAGAGGGAGAATAGAAAGGGGTAAAAATTTCAATGTTTGTTTCCTAGACAAGATGTATTCGATCTAGAGAGAGTTATAACTATTGGTTGAGGTAATAAGATTAGTTAATTGGCACAGGAAGAGGTAGTAAAAGCGATAATAGTAGGGAAATGTTGTACAGAATGTCGAGTATAATATCTGTTTATAAATGAAAATAATAATAAAACGAAAGGAACGAGATGAAAGACAGCATCATATCAGTCGAAAGGCATGAAAAAAAAAAACATTACCCATTCACCGACCTCATTGTGGTTGCTACTCTCTAGTTATTTAACCGACGGTCATGGAATATCTACTCGACAAATTTAAATTAGCATACCACCCATAAGAATTAACACTATGTTCTCCATGCTATTTAGTGGCAATTCCACAATGCATCTTAATACATTTAGTTATTTATTATCAGGAATCAGTGCTCAGAAACAGCACTAGGTTTCTTAAATTAAATCATTGCTGCCATTTGACTGTAAGCGTTTTTTATGTATGTATTTCACTATCACGATTTCGGATGTACAGCCATTTTTAAATTCAAGGTGAAAATTTTTTTACAGAACTTGTCTAAATAAGAAATCGACATCAAAATATCACAAAACGTACGTGGATATCTATATAAATCTTATCATTATAACATCTGAGTGCAAATTATTGCAGGGACTGAAGCTCACATTAGGCCCGGCCGACGCACTTCAAAGTATTGTGCGTTCATAATGCTGCCGACATCGTAAGTACAAGTCATGCATAAACATATTTGGACAGATTCGTGCACAGTGTTGCCTAACATTATCACTGCACAGTACGCTAAAGTGTGTCTGCTCTGCGTAATATTGGCTGTAAACCTTGTTCTTAATTCGCATTCAAATCTTATGATGGAACGACTGGTATACAGGGTTTTTTCAGAAGTGATGATCAATATTCAAGGATATGACAGGAGTAATCATTCGAAACAAAAACCTCAAGTAAACATGGGGTCGAAAACGCATACCTTAAGAGCTATAAGCAATTCTTGATCTTCGATACTGTGAAACAAATCTCTTCCACTCCATGCTGTTTGCTTTCCATATTTTGGGAAGAAGTAGTATGAACTAAAACAAGAAAAAACGTCCAGTAAACATGTGCCCTAAAACGCATAACTTAAGAGCTACGAGCACTAGTTAATCTTCGCTAGTTTGAAACACAATTCTTCTAATGAACAAGTGCTCATAACTTTTAAGGTTTGCATTTTCGAGTACATTTTTGTTTCAAAAAATCATTCCTGTTATATCTCTGAATATTGACCACCACTTCTGAAACACACTGTAAATATAACATATGTGTTGTAACGTTTAGAAGACTACATGTCGCAACACACTTAAAATGGCTCTATAGGTGAAATCACGATAGTGTAATAAATCAGTAATAAAAATTACAGTTAAGTGGGGCCAATGACTTCATTTGAAAAGTATATTATCACAGAAGTCCACAAACGAGGTAATATCACACCTTTAGATGCTTTCGCATATGTTCTGCGTATTTCTTCATGGTATCTATTTATGGTAGTCCCCACTACGATAGCTAATAATAAGTAATAATTCCGACATTAAAAAAGTTTAGGCAAGAGTACATGTAGATTATATGCGCACTTTTGGTATCTTTGAAGTTATATCATATACGTTAATTTATATTAATTCATATTTTATATCAACTATGTTTTATATTAACTTATATATTATATTAATTTATATTTTATATTAATACTTATTAATTTATATTTCATATTCTTTTTAATTTTCGTTCTTTGTGATAAATTCATCCTATATGGAATAGTTGTTTACCTCCGTTCAGTCATGACTGCATATTGTGCTACCTTATATCTAAAGATATAATTTCTATTCGCAATAAAGTTCTACAGCTTTATAGTTATTTATGCAGCTGGTGTTGCTAGGATATAGAACTAATTTTTAATATGCAACATCAGTTAATTATCGTTTTACAGTAACATAACAAACGTATTTGTACGGTATACGGAATGAAACTGAAAACATGTTTCTATCTCAACCGCGGCACTGGAACAATTCCAGTGAACGTGAAAAATGCTACGTCGGGAACATTCATATCGACTGCCCCGGAGTTCGCTGCAGCTCATAACATCCATTGGAGAGGAAGGCTACATGTTTGCCTGCTCGTGCTGAAAACGACGTTTCCAAAGGGATGGCCACAACGATCCGCGAGGGGAGTTCGCATGATGTGTTAGGACGTGAAAAACCCTATTTTTTAAATCTCAGAGTTCTAAACGCTATTATATCGAGTGTAAAATTCGTTTCCGAGCACTTGTTACTGTGTCACAGAATTTGTAAGCGCTATGGATAAAATGGCAATGTATATGAATACGCGAAAAAGAAGAACTTTTGGAAATTCTGTTTTAAATATTGTAACTGTAACAGGACTGTGGTCATTTCGTATTTAGGTTGTGGACTCAGATACAATATCAGCGTCTGCATACAGAATTTCAGTACCAGTTCTCTTACAGTTTGGAGGGTATCGCATATATTTTTACTATTTTTCACCTGAATGTAATAAGTTACGAGACGACTCGCGTATCATTGCTAATGTTTTGTATCAAGGATAAAGGAGTGTACTTCTGGAAATAATGTCTAAGATCCTAAATTAATGTTGAACGACTAAATTAGTGAAAGGTTTGAAACAATAATTACTCGAAGCCCACTAAGGTGGATACGATATAAACAGAATATAAACAGACAATACGAAGAACAACGAACAAAAAATAACCGAAAGTCTGGAAATTGAGGAACTTAACCTTGGAATTAGGAGTTGACCAGTTTAGTCGTGGACTATAACATAAGAATCAATCTATACTCCACAGCAGATACAATTGCTTTTACAAGTAAGTACTCACTGATATGAACCTCTACGTTACTAAAACCTTTATCATAATGCGCGCTGCACCGCAGTTGGGCTTAATAATTACTGAGTAAGCAAAGGAAGCTATATAAGAGTGAAAGCAAGAAATTCTTTTCAATTAACCATAACGAATATGTTGCAAGATAACAGACAAAATTTTTAAAAATATGTACGAAACCCAACAAGTAGAGCTGTTGGTGTATTCGAACGGTACATAAGTCGCTCTCGTATTGAAAGTGGATCCCAGACAATCGGACTATTTCTATCATAAACAGCCACTTGCATAATAATTTCCGGTTTGAAACATATATTGTAGATTTATATAAAAAAAAACATAATGCCCTTTGGCATTAACGCATTCCGTGTACTGAAAATTCTAGATTTCACTTCTTTCTCAAGCGAAATTCAACATGGATAAAAATAATTTTTTGAGCAAGCAGACGAAAACGGCCGATATCGTATGACAACACAGTCGGTGACCTGTGGCTGGAATAACGGCTTTCCAGTATCATGTGGTTTAATGTAAAACGACAACAAAGAACTAGGTTCACGCAATGAAGAAGTGAGACTGAGGACAAAAATGTTGATAAAACTGTATGGAATTCTAAACCTCCTGTGGAGTAAGTAGCTTAATAATCTCTGGTTTCACTAAAGTACTTGAGTGTTGTTTATTGGTCTGTGACGCTTACGAAGTTGGTACAACGGCAAATAGAGTTCAAAGGAGAGCTTCGTTTAGTCAGTGCAAGATTGTCACTGAAATTCTCTGCGAACTATAAAGCAATAACGAAAAATGTAGTGTGTATGGCGGAGATGTTTCCTTTCGAAGCATAGCGGTCTCACGTTCCGAAAGAAGTTGATATAAGTCCGTCTGAATCACTTCTTGCGTAAAGACCACCCTGTTATTGAGATACGTACACGGATATATGTAATTCTGTCTTCCCACACATTAATCGTGAATCAAGCAGGAAGATGTGGAAAGCACTCTGGGGAAACACAAACTCTCTTCGAACTATGGCTCGATGACTTGCAGAATGCAAACGAAGATGTAGTTGTAAATGCTATTTTTAAGTTTTGCTGATATTTGATTTCAGATGCAACCAATATCACAAATGACATGAAAGCCTACCTTGTGTGATTAAATACCATTTGAAAATAGAGCTGCTAAATTCTCTCACTTAGTACACGGAATCATTTCAGTCGACGAAAATAGCTTTCCTTCAAGCTGCCTTTTGAGGCTTTCCCGAGCTTTCTACGGAAAAAACAGATGTTTCTAATGTCAAGATTTAAAAGTAAAGTGTTGAAACATTTGTAAAAAATTCCCTGGATTTACTGCCGTCCCTGGCTCAATTGTGCTTGAATACCCTGTTCAAGCAATATTAGTTAAACATGGACACCTATGGATTAATTGCAGGTCTTGCTAAGAAGTTCTGAACACATTTTATGAAATCTGTCCTGAGCAACTGGTGCACAATCTAAATATTTTAGACCTTTTAGCTACCAATGGGTCTGATATTTTCGACACTATCTGTAAAGTGACAGGGATTGGCAATCACGATGTCGTGAAGTGTAACGGTTGCGTTATATTTTGACATAATGTTTCTCCTCGATGTTGTCAAGTATGGCGTGGTACTGTTACAGGTTGCAAAAATGGACGCCTTCAACCCTACGCAGAACGCAAAAGACACAGTGGGGTCAGTATCACTGGCCTTTCATTGGTGGAAAACCAGAAGGAGTCAGATGGTTGTCAGACGCTGAGGTTCACCACTGTGTGGGGGTGAGATACGGGACGACCATTGCAGGTGGCAGGTCTCACGCGCGGTCCAGCGAAGAAGACTCTGTACTCGGTTACACAGGACGCTGCCCTCGTAGGCGATGCATCCGTTCTCATGTTGGAGACACCATCCAGAAATAGGCGTTAATTCAGCTCCTAATGTCCAAGCTACACGTATCAGTCCCAAAATTAAAGACGTCAGCCACACGCGGTGACACTTACGGCAACGGACTGTCACCGTATTGTAAAATGAAAGAAAAGACTTGAAGCTTCAAAGACTTGCTGGAATGGCATTTCATTGACTGATCGTAACAGTGTAACGATAGTTCGCAATTGTATTTAAGAAAATACCATATTTAATGAAAACGAATCCTTCACCAAAGACATATGAACCAATTATTTATTATCTCTGTAAGTCTTGGTTAATTGCTGACACAGCCCCCAAAACAAATGTTCTTCCACAATATTACGCAGGGAACGATTTCAGAGCACATAGGGAGTTGTGTGGTATCACGCTGCCGAAATCAGTGCAATGAAGACATTGCAAATAAGTGAATTTCTGGAGTACATAGAACTGTGAGGACATAGAAAACTGTGAAGAGACATTTTTCTTCATCAGGCATCAGACTGGTTCGACCCGTGCCACGAATTCTTTTCCTGTGCCCGCTGTTTTAACTTATCAATTTAGAGTAGCAATTACAGCCTACTTTCTCATTTATTATCTAGAGTATTCGAATATCTATCTTTGTCTACAGTTTTGCCCTCTACAGCTCCCTCTTGTACCACAGATGTTATTCTCTGATGTATTAGTAGATGTCCTATCATCCTGTTATTTCTTCTTGTCAGTGTTTTCCATATATTCCTTTTCTCGCCGATTCTGCTGAGAACTTCCTCATTCCTTACCTTATCACTCCGCTTAAATTTCAGCATTCTTCTGTAGCATCACATCTCTTATTCTCTTCTGTTCTGGTTTTCCCACTGTCCACGTTTCACTACCATACAATGCTGTGCTCCAAACGTACTTTCTCAGAATTTTTTCCTCCAATTAAGGGCTATGGCTGATACTACTGGACTTCTCCCGATCAGGAATGCCTTTTTTTCAGTGCTAGTCTACTTATTATGTCCTCTTTACTCCGTTCATCATGAGTTATTTTGGTGCCTAGGTAGCAGATTCCTTAACTTTGTTTACTTTTTGATCGCCAATTCTGATGTTAAATTTCTTGGTATGGTCATTTCTGCTATTTTTCATTGCTTTCTTCGATTTAGTCTCAGTCTGTATTCAATACTCATTAGCCTGTTGATTACATTCAAGAAATGCAGTAATTCATCTCCATTTTCTCTCAGGATAAAAATGTCATCAGTGAATCCTGTCAGTGATATCCTTCCACCGTGAATTTTGATCTCACTTTTCTAACTTTCTTTTATTTCCCTTATCTTTGATCTATAGCCTGAACAGTAGGTGCGAAAGAGTACATCCCCGTGTTACACGATTTTTAATATGAGCACTTCATTCTTGTTCGTCCACTCTTGTTATTATTCCCTCTTGGCTCGTTTACGTATGGTGCCTTACCCGTCTCTCCCTATAGCTTACTCCTATTTTTCTCAGAATTACGAACATCTTGCATCGTTTTACATTGTCGAACGCTTTTTTGAGGTCGACGAACCCTATGAATATGTCTTGATTTTTCTCTAGTCTTGCTTCCATTACCAACTGCTTCTTCAGAATTGCCTCTCTACCTTTCCTAAAGCCAAACTGAACATTTAACACATCCTCAACTTTATTTTCCATATTTCTGTATGTTAGTCTTGTCAGCAACTTGGGCATGAACCGTTATGCTGATTGTGCGATAGTTCTCGCACTTTTCAGCTCTTGCAGTGTTCAGGAATTTTTTTTTTTTTTGCCACTTCCCCCAATGATTTTAGAAATTCCAAAGAAATGTTGCCTATACCTTCTTTTATTTGATCTTAAATCTTCCAAAGCTCTTTTAAATTCTGATTCCTTTATTGCATCCCCTATCTCGTCCCTGTCGACTGCTGCTTCTTCTTCTATCACGTCATCAGGCAAGGCCCGCCCTCACACAGGTCTTCAAAGTATTCTTTCCACCTGTCCGCTCTCTCCTCTGCATTTAACAGTGCAATTTCCACTGCATTCTAAATGTTAAGGCCCTTGCTCTTAATTTCATTGAAGGCTGCATTGACTTTTCTATAAGCAGAGTCAGTCCTCCCGACATTGAATTCAGTGAACAGTATAATTTCATGCAATAAACTTATCTCAGTTATTTCTCCCTTGAGTATGGCTGTCACTGTTGTAAATTCTTGCTCGAATCTTATTTACTAATTTCTTAAACTAACATCTCGGTAGAAATATTAATAAGACTCAAATGGCTCTGAGCACTATGGGACTCAACTGCTGTGGTCATAAGTCCCCTAGAACTTAGAACTACTTAAACCTAACAAACCTAAGGACAGCACACAACACCCAGCCATCACGAGGCAGAGAAAATCCCTGACCCCGCCGGGAATCGAACCCGGGAACCCGGGCGTGGGAAGTGAGAACGCTACCGCACGACCACGAGATGCGGGCAATATTAATAAGAAACTTATATTTGTCATTTCATTATCTATACATAAACTCGTCCTCTTCCATGAAGTTAAGAGTCACCTTACGGCATTGTTGGATAAATCACTGTGTTCAGAGTTCTGCTTAATCTGGACAATTAAAATGAATGTAGTGAATTTTACTTCACGCTGAGTCAGCTTCATCCGCTACAACCAAATATGAGGGACCGGGGGTATGCTGGAGAGAATGAAACTGCTGGCAAATGAGGCACGACCTGTTGGCAAGGGCAGAGAGCTTTTCGTAAGGCGTTTATGACTCTAGCGTAGCGGGAACAGAAGATGCCAGCTGTCTACGTACGATATGTCTCTCAATAACTACTGCTTTGACCATGGCGATGTTATAATTTTCCCTAACCGGGAAGTTTTGTAGTAACAGTGACACTGTCTACTGTTTTGGGACACAAGAAAAATAATAAGAAACAGGGAGGGAGTGTTAAAAAGGCGTTAGAAATATGTTTTGCGAGACGCTTTCTGTCCCACCAACCTTAAAGTCACGATTTTCAATCACGGTAGTACCATGCATTTTATTAATCATTTCGTCAGAGTAAAATTCAACTTTGCATTAGTCAACTGAATCAAGCGAGGAAGCGCTGTGGTTAGCGCTCTGGACTCGCACTCTGGAAGACGACCGTTCAAATCCGCATCCTGCCATTCAGATATATGTTTTCGTGATTTCCCTGTATCTCTTCCACTAGGCAAATGCCTTCTTTGTTAGTGAATTGACAAACAGGCTGTGTTCCTACAATTTGGGTTATATTGAAAAGGTCATTCCACAGTCTACAATGCTGATGTAGTGTCCTCTTGGACTTTCACTGGATCGGTTGGAAGTGGGCCAGACTTTCCCTGCTTAAAACTGCACTACATTCTTCTTCATTTATTTCTAAGATACGGATTACTTAAGGCACCAGTTTGAAAAATACTACGAATTCCACAATTTTGGAAGTAGACACGAAACTGTTACAATAAATGTCACTGCCTAACAGTCAGGAGATTTACCAAAAAAGTTTTATTTACTTCGTAGAAATATTCCAGGCGTAATAGTAAACATTGGTACATTTCTACTTACGTGCTTGAATCAATTATTTTCTTTATAATGGCTAGACCTAACTACCTTCTTAACTGCAAACTGATCATCAGAATTTGCAAGCAAGTTCCAAGTAATTATCTTTTACGTTACCGAAATCATGTACCAAACAGACATTAAATTACACAGAAAGCATGCTGTCATTAGATAATGCCTTTCGCTACGCGTCTGCACTCACATCTCTTCGTCAAGCGAGCTTTCGTATTGCGTATTAACATGACTGTCCGAAATGTAATCTAAGATCAAAGCTCTGTGCCGTCAGCGATATTCCGTAGTGTGGTTTTATGCTGACGTTTCCCTCCTGGCGTATCTATTAAATTACGCTTCATCTAGAACAACATAAGAAGTTCAGCATCAGCATGTAACAACAACAACAACAAAAAATGGTTGATGAATGAAAAGACGCTAACAATAATATGAAAATCATATCCACAACGAATATTTTTAAAAACTTTTCAATAGCAAGACATCCTTCAGCCTCAATCCTTTAGGCAACAATTAGTCCACCAATAAAGTATGCAAAAATTCAGCAACAACCTGCATAATGTCATGTAGATGATGTCACGAAATTCTGGTTAAACTTATTACAGCATTGTAATTTTTGCTCAGCAATGTCTGCAGACAGTACTCTGAAGCTCCAAACAGGCGGCTACATTTGTACCTAACTGCAAAATGCTTACAGCATCAGGTAATAATTTTAAAAAATTAGACCATTCGCACTTCTGGAGGAAACGCTGAGTTTCTACTCGGGTTGCGTAGTAAAAGTTAATATCTTGGTCTCATAATATGTTATTAAAATGGTTTAGTGTTTTCAGCTCTTTAGCCATCATCAGGTCTAAGACTTTAGCATCACCACGTAGGCGTGTAGTGTGAGGTAACTGGCGAGTTATGGCGCCCTGAAAATATTCTAAGTTCGGAGTTGGCGTGGCCGCACGGGGGCCTCTCGGCGAGCAGCGGCCCGGCAGCAACCATGTGGCGCCAAACGTTAGCTGAGCGTAAGAGGTAGCCTTAGCATGTGGTCCAGCCGCATGGCTGGGAATTCCATGGTGATGCTGTGTCGATGAAGGAATAATGGAAATGAGCGTTTGGTGTCATTGGCCGGGAGACCCCTTGTGGGGCAGGTCCAGCCGCCTTAGTGCACGTCTTATTAAATTCGACGCGACACTGGGTGACCTGCGCGCCGGATGGGGATGAAATGATGATGAAGACAGCACAACACCCAGTCCCTGAGCGGAGGAAATCACTGACCCAGCCGGGAATCGAACCCAGGCCCGTAGGATGGCAATCTGTGACGCTGACCACTCAGCTATTGGGGTGGACTGTCGATGAAGGAGACACGCCAAGAGTGCCAGAGACGGTGGACTTCGTGAAACTATCATGGCAGACATTTCACAGTTCGTATATAAATTAATAGTAGCCAGATTAATCATGATACTTCAAAAAAAACGTATGCATTACCATTATTTGTACGACGATCCTGATGGTGTAATCCGATTTTCAGTATCTTTATTAATTTAAAGTTTAGTATCTGGCTGTAAATTGTACAAGTAATACCCAGCAACGAATTTCCAAAATCCAAACAGTGCATCCGATTTTGTCGATCGATGTGTCTTTAGAAAGCTATTGGTGTAAACCTAAATTGTTATAAATTACAGGCATGTAACTTGAATACTACATGAGTTATTGAAGGTCAAAGTGGCCGATTACTATCGATCGTGTCAGACCATACGCACGCCACAGTTACACGAAAAAACGGTTGCAGCATGCTTATAAATATATTTATTCATCTATGTCTCTGTTTACATCCTATATACGCTAGTCATGAAGAAATTGGTCAATCAAATACTGTGTTTTAGAAAGCACAGAGTCGTTAGGCTACTGGCCTAATTTGCTTGCTATTCCTTTAATGTATGTCTATTTAATTCGTTCATGTATTTAGTAATGCGTGTTAGAGAGTGTTTATGGTCCAGCCGCAGGAATATTTATTTAATTTCAAGTTATTTAAATGTAAATCCAGTATTTCAAATGTGTTTCATTATGTTTGTGAATATGCGTTGGCTAGAAGACATAGCGGGGGGGGGGGGGGGGGGGGCTATAGTCAATCACAGCGCTCGTGATTGGGGAGACTGGATCAAAGTGGGAGAAAAGTACCGGAGAGGACACGGAGAGTTCTTGGCAGTGTGGTACGAGGGACAGTCGCACAAGACACGGGAAGGGCTGGACGTGACGGCGGGGCGGACGCAGAGTCGAGGGAAAGACTTGGAGCAGTTTGCGCGTGGTCGCGTGAGATAGAAATATTTCGTAGTGCCGACTTGTGCTCTTGTTTGATATCCGTGGCTTCTACAGTGAAGACATAGTATGCGTTTAGAGGTGAATATTTAGCGAGCTAGGTTGTTGTTCATAACTAATTACATGCAGTAGGAATCTATTGTTTCTCTGTTATTCAACTTATGTTTTATTTAATTGCTGGACCATCGACACCAATAAGTGTTTTGCAGAAATATATGGCATTCCCAAAAGTACTTCTGCTATAGTACTCATCATTTAAAATCGTTAAAATAGTACCTGCAGATTTTATTTAATTGCAATCTTTCATTTATAAATTTCTATGTTACATTCGCAATTGCCGAGTGATAGGAATCTTTGACCATTCGATTCATGTGTATATTCATATTGTATACTGCAGACTCAGCAGTATTTGGCTTGCAATCCGGCAACTACGTATCCCAACCCCTAGACAACGAAAACAGCCAAAACTATAATATTTCAACTTTGAGTCTGAGGGTACGTAGTTGAAGGTCACCATAGCATATCATCATTCATCATTTATTATTTGAAAGCCCGCAGTAGTCAGTACATCATCAGTGAATACGCTACTTGCCCCCATGTCGTTGCTAAACTTTTAAATCTGATGAATGCTAAAGAACCAAAAATGATAATCAATTTTAATAAATTATTTTATCGCCAGTACATCAACATTTATAGTCTAAAATTTTTGTGATTAGGAGCAAAGTGGTAAATACTTATTCCTCAATGCAGTAATTGGCCTTCAAATATGTGACATTGTACCAGAATCACAAATAGCACTTGTCACAAATAAGACTTTCCTTTATATGTGTATAAATTCAAATCGTGCTTTCTCACTTGAGTTTAACAAATCATTTTCAGTATTCTCTCTGTTTATCGATTGCAGTATTTCTGTTAGACTGTTCTTCTCGGAAAAGGAGCCTAAGTCTATTCGAAAATTCATCCTCCGCATACGCTAAATATCCCTTGCTAATAAATCCAACGTGATGGTACTCACATGTGCAGTATTACAGGATATGTTGTACAAGCAGACGGCAAAAAAATTCTTTAGGAGAATGTCGCCTCCCAGGCAAACAAGAAAATCTGTAGTCCGCCACTTGCTTAACTTAGTATTGGGTCAGTGTGACCGCTATATTTCTTGCCTAAAACTCTGGTTATTTCCGGATATTTACATAATGTGACTGACTTTTTAATCCTGTATTCAAAATACGCTACATTTTTATATGTTGGAGTGTAAATTTAGCATTTCTCAACATTAGACGCTAGCTTTCACAGAGTTGAAATTGTTTTCACAAATCGCACTGCATAGTGTTTCTTTGTAAATGGCCACATTTCTGCGTGAATTCTGACATGCATGTAATAATACTTCCACAATAGTATCAACGCTATTGCACTACCCTCTGCAGCAGCTGAAACTATTTATCGGAATGTAGATTCGTCTCATCTGCCTTCTGACTGCACAAAACTTTTCAGTCGAATCGCATAGCAGGCTTTATTCACGTAACGTACTCGTTTTATTTAATTATCGTCGGTTAGGTATTGAGGAGAATTTTTTTTTAATTTCTGGAGCACTAAACCGATTTAGTTGCAGCTAACTATGACTCTTAGGATATCCTGTGGGTATATAAAAAAAAATGGTTCAAATGGCTCTGAGCACTATGGGACTTAACAGCTACGGTCATCAGTCCCCTAGAACTTAGAACTACTTAAACCTAACTAACCTAAGGACAGCACACAACACCCAGCCATCACGAGGCAGAGAAAATCCCTGACCCCGCCGGGAATCGAAATCGGGAACCCGGGCGTGGGAAGCGAGAACGCTACCGCACGAGCACGAGATGCGGGCTGGGTATATTCCTTGCAGAAAAATATCGCATCTAAAAACGATAGAGGTGTTCTCCACTTTTTCTGAATCTCATGTCGATTATATAGTTACATATGAATCCGTGAAGGGAGGAAAGGGTGGGCACTTGCCCCTCCTGGAACTTGAGTGTAGCCTGAGTACACTCTCGAATTTATAGAGATCATTGTTTGCCACTCCACTAACTGCAACGTTAGCGATCTCTAATAGTATTGGGTTTCCTTAGTTACCTTCTGTTCGTGGAGGTTATGCTCTTCGTTGGCACAGCTGCGGATTTGGCGCTGAAGTGGAATCAAGATCGATATAAAAATTTACAGAATTGCGAATTTGGCGCTGATCTGCAATAAAAATTGGCATAAAAATTTAAAGAGTCGTGTTGAAATAATGTCTTCAGAAGTTTTCCGTGCTTCGCTGTTCAGTCGTTTACCGAGCTGCAGAAAAGATCCACGCTAGCGTAGCGATTCGCTGACAACCGATTTGTAAACATGGCAGTTGTCTGAGCCGATACGTAAACATGGCAGCTGTATGAGTGTCACTCTTCTGTTCTCAGTTCCTATAAGGACACCATCCCTCCACTCCATGCACAGTGGAATCACAACAGTAGCTGATTACTTGTCTTTGGGAAAGAAAACTCATGCTGGCTTCGAGATTCTGCATTTGATTTTACGTGAGAGAGCTATTTTAGTACAATTGGAAGAACATAGCCGTGTTATATTTTTCCAAAATATATCAGTACAAAAAAAGTCTGCACTAGAAGAGAAGGGAAAAAAAGGCATAAAAATTTCGTGGTTGAAAAATTGGACTATGTGTGCATCACAGCGCCATATGCAGTGACACAATGAAAATTTTGCATTCCAGTTGCTACACAATAAAGCGAAAAACAGGAGGGACTTGGATAACTTTGGCGCAGTCATATGTTCCTGAAAGTTGATTCTATCGGCCAATTTCAACATAATTTCGGAAGATTTCCCACATTCATCTAGTCATATATTGGTTAAACAAAATGTAGCCAACCAAAAAAATGTAGCTTTCGAAACAGCTGTTATTCAAATTCAGTTCAGCCACTCGACAGTAAAAAGCATAAATCACAGAAGTAATGCAATAAATCAATAAATGTGAACAGTTGTGAAGTTTTATAAGGGAAGGAAGCGTTAAAGCCTTTTTAAAATTTTGTTTGCTGTTTCTCCAATGCGATGGGCATTAATGTGGCATTTCTGTTGCTATGAAAAAGGTTTTCCTCCATCGATCTGACTTTTCTTCTATTTCAGATTATTAATATTCACTTTCAGCAGAGAAATGTGGTAGAGTCAAGAAATTATTTTTTTGAATGTGTTCCAGCTGTACTTCACTGCTCATTAGATGTCATGGATTTAATTTTATGAGCCGCACAGAGTGGCCGCGCGGTTAGAGGCGCCAAACACGAATCGCGCGTCCTCTCCCGCCGGAAGCTCGAGTCCTACCTCGGGCATGGGTGTGTGTGTTGTGCTTAGCATTCGTTGTTTTAAGAAGTGTGTAAGTCTAGGGACCAATGACCTCAGCAGTGGTCACTTAGAAATTCACATACGATTTTAATTTTATTAGGATGTATTTTCAGACTGTTCAATACAAATCGTTGCATACATATTGATATTAATTATGAAGACTGTGTAACTTCCATATGCTACTCATATATACTTACAGTTTAGGTAACAACAATGTAGTCTACCTACCAATACCAACTCTTCCGTTTCAACATTTTGTTGACACTGAATCATCAACTATATTTAACGTCTTAAGGCGTTTATTAACGATTCTTTTTATATTAGGCCACTAGTTTTGAACCCTGCAGGTTCATTTTCAAATCTGGCCTACTCAGGCTGGACTGATAGTGCCTGATCTTCATAATAAACATCAGAGTCCCAACGCATGCTTTATAAATGTCTCTCACAGAGTCAAAATCAAACTTGATTTGGTAAGAGACATGTGTGCATGACCAGAGGAAAAAAACGGATCACAATGATTCTTTCAATTAAAATAGCAACATGTGATGTTAGGTAGTTATGTTTTATACTTCTTCATCTCATGTATGCTACTGAATTTCGTGAAAACAGTTGAAACTCGTGTGGTATTCGTCACTATGGTTATTTTAAACTAGAAAAGTGTGTGAGGATAATCAAAACTAATTACAGCACTTAATATAATATTGTTACCATTCATAACAATGACCCAGATGTCGTGCAGAGACGAAATTATCTCTCTCATTCTGCAGGGACTATGAGGGATTTTGTGCCTTAGTATGCTACTTGTTATTCAGTCCCTAAAGTGTTGCAACACTTATACGACGCTAAATGCGACGTGTGTTGTCGGTAGACATAACTTCGAAAAGAAATTTAGTAGCGTCGGTACTATCAGTCCTATATGAGATGCAGCGTGTTTTGAGATTCTTTTTCTTGCAACATAGTAAAATTATATGCTGAATTCCATATGGAAGTTTGCTGTGCTTGATACTCTTATGACTTATAAACTAGTATTGTAAGTAGGCTGTTTAGGTTTTCTTATTGGTAACGCCACGTAGCGCTCTGGATGAAAATCACTGGCTGTGCTGTGTGCAGTCTGTGGCTAGTCTGCATTGTTGTCTGCCATTGTAGTGTTGGGCAGCTGGATGTTAACAGCGCATAGCGTTGCGCAGTTGGAGGTGAGCCGCTAGCAGTTGTGGATCTGGGGAAGTAAGTTGGCGTATTTTTTGAGAGCGGATGATCTGGAGGTGTGTCCATCAGAAACAGTACATTTGTAAGAATGGCTGTCGTAATCTGCTGTATATGTATTATGATTTTTAACACTATTGAGGTAAATACATTGTCTGTTCTCTATCAAAATCTTTCATTTCCTAACTATGCCTATCAGTAAGTAGTGCCTTCAGTAGTTTGAATCTTTTATTTAGCTGGCAGTAGTGGCGGTCGCTGTATTGCAGTAGTTCGAGTAACGAAGATTTTTGTGAGGTAATTGATTTGTGAAACGTATAGGTTAATGTTGGTCAGGATCATTCTTTTGTAGGGATTACTGAAAGTCAGATTGCGTTGCGCCAAAAATATTGTGTGTCAGTTTCTGCACAGTCATTCATAATTTTTCTAAGGGGACGTTTCATATGTCGACCCTTAGCCGAGGATACCTCACTGGAGTCTTCTGATTTTTTCTTGTAGTTCGTGTAATTAGTGTATCTATTGTTTCTTGCTAGTGCGTAATTATAGAGAGAATTTCCTTTGTAGTTGTAGTTTTTCATTGTTGTACAGTAAAACACATGTGGCATGCATGTCGATTTGCACCAAATATTTCGCAGCTGCGCTTGCAATTAACTAGATATTATTTTCAGTGCTATGTTTATGAGGTTTCTTATTTTGCTCTTCAAATTGTGTTTTTCTGTGTTGTGTGAAATATTGTGACAATAATGGCTTGTGAGAAACGTAATACTAGGCTCCAAAGTAAACTGAGAAATGACAGTGAAGACGAAAGCAGTGTGTTAGCGCCACCATGTAATGAATTAACTAATGTTCAAACTAGTAATTTGGTAATTGTGCATAGGGAAATGGAGCGGGCGGCAAATAATGGTGTAGACAGTGAAACAAGTAGTGAACAGTGAAGCATTATCGATCGATCGGTCGTCAACAGCTCGCCTCAGGAATCTGAAATGACAGAACACAATATTGCAAATACAGTAATTGTGCATAGGGAAATGGAGCGGGCGGCAAATAATGGTGTAGACAGTGAAACAAGTAGTGAACAGTGAAGCATTATCGATCGATCGGTCGTCAACAGCTCGCCTCAGGAATCTGAAATGACAGAACACAATATTGCAAATACAGTAGACTCAGGTTTTGGGTCCTCACCGTTTTCTCAAATAAGTCAAGACACATTTTCTGCTCGTCAAAATGTGAATGTTGCCGGTGCAAATGCACTGCCGAAAAACATACAGGAACAGATTCCAGAGACTAATAAATTATTATTGCAATTAATGCAGCAAATGAAACAAAATCAAGGACAAACACAGCGACAGTTAGACACAATGGAACAAAATCTTCAAAAGTTAGACACAATGGAACAAAATCAGAGACAAACACAGCAAAAGCTTCAAAAGTTAGACACAATGGAACAAAATCTTCAGAAGTTAGACACCACGCTTGAACAAACACGTGAAGATTTAACTACTGAGTTACATTAAATCGAAGCGAAATGTCAAAAAGTCTGTAATGACGTAAAAACACAAATTTGAGAGCATTTCCAACCTATTTTTTCGCGTCATGAAAATGCATTACAGAATCACGCAGCAGCCATAAAGGAACTGTAAACTATTTATCATGAAAATCACGACACCTTGCAAGCTAAAATTGACTCAGTTGCATCTACCCATTCGGTTACGCTACTTGCAAAAACTCAGGAAAACTTAAAGGACACAGTAGATTCTCTGAAAATTGGTTCAGAAAGACACATGGAGGAAATTAGTTCATTATAGGAGAAAGTAGTTGAACTTTCGGATCAGTTAAACAATTTATCTACGAAGGTAGATGATCATCTGAATGACACAAAACCGGTAGTCTTTAATGACACAGAACAGTGCGAACAAATTAGGAAGTTCAAAAAAAAATCTGAATCAAATTAATACGCAACACCAAAGAGAAATCCTGGAAGTACAAGATCAGTTGACACAGGTAATACAAGAATTACATATTTTAGAGGACACTCGCGCTCCAATACGGGAAGAGGGACATAGAAATACGGAACAGCCACTAAATTATAACACAGCGCATTTCGGAAATTATGAAAGAAATTGGCAAGGTGCACCAAATTTTGAAATGGAACCGCCGAAACGACTTAACAATGACCGACATGCGACTCGCCGACATGATGATTTTGACTATAAGCTGTTCATTAGTACACGCCAATTCAAAACATTTGAGAATTCTGGCAACGACATTCATCCACAAGCGTGGCTTCAACAATTCTCTCATTGTTGCTCCCCCCCCCCCCCAACTGGTCATTAGTTTTTGTTTTTGTTGTTGTGTTTGAGGTTTACGGGCGCTATGGTCATTAGAGCACAGATTAGAATTTATGTGTGGCTATTTAGAGAATGAACCAGTTGTAAGAATGCGATCGGTCATTCACGATTGTCACAGTGAAGGAGAATTTTATCATGCCTTCCTCTCAGCATATTGGTCTCAAACTACACAAGACCGAGTAAAACATAGCATCATAATGATGAAACATTTCGAACAATCTGAATTTTCCAGTCTTGTGAAATATTTTGAAGACATGTTGCACAAGAATCAGTACCTGTCAAACCCATACAGCCCCTCAGAACTCATCTGCATTTGCTTAATCAAATTGCCTGAACATTTACGACATATTATTTTAGCAGGACGTTGCAAAGACGACATTGAAGCTTTT
Organism: Schistocerca cancellata; assembly: GCF_023864275.1. Classification (NCBI taxonomy): domain Eukaryota; kingdom Metazoa; phylum Arthropoda; class Insecta; order Orthoptera; family Acrididae; genus Schistocerca; species Schistocerca cancellata. The sequence continues at coordinate 310,924,804 of NC_064628.1, read as the reverse complement.
CAGGGACTGTTACAAGAACTGGAAATTGGCACTGACAATCGCAGAACGCGAAATCAGGAGCACAACAATTACAGGTCACATCCGTCACAATTCCGTGATGACAGAAATAATAACTGGACACGACAAGGCTATTCTCACAACACAAATCGTGACCAAAACAGTCACCACCCGTATGACAACCGTTGGCAGAGTAGTAATAATAACAGCTAAATATCACCTCTCCATGGTAGTGACTATCACAGAGACAATCAGAGACAGACAATATGGCAACCAGAACTATTATCATCAAGGGAGACAGAATAACTTCAGATGAAACGGTCCAGCACGCAGTTATGATTCAGGGAGAAATTCTCCACCACCTGACCGACAAGAAAGAAACAGGAACTACCGACATGACGACAGACGATATAATCGTAACGACAGACCTGAATTTCATCAGAACTGGCAGGATTCAAACAGGGCAGGGCCCTAACACCAAGGTGAATTTGTTGATGTTAGACCTCCAAATCCCAATAACGATGCTCGCCAACAAAGAGACAGACAATGACTTGCACTGCAGGCAGCCACGTGCCCCGGCTGGCTCAGAGAAAAATAACATAGAAGCTAATCTTGAGAAAAATTTTAGCATTCCTTACTGATGTATACCACATGATAATTGCTTTGAAGTTGAAACTCTGTGTACTATGAATAGTAAAGAATTGCACCACATTTCACATGTAAAACCGTTTATTGAGAGAGAATCTGTTTTTTTTGTCACTCTTAGAAACTGTTAACATGTAACTATGTTTTAAAATAAACTATCCAGTCTATAGCCTAGGGAACATATTTAGACAGTAATTACGAATGCATTGGTATAGTGAACAGACGACAGAGTGTTATTGTGTGTGTACATTCTTGCTTGTTAGTGGCACGATTACGTAACGACCATAAGGTTCACATACTTAGAACATATACCGGTACTGCTAATGAGATTTTAATGCAACATTTTGGTTTACTTGAAAATACATTCTGGATTTAAAGTACTTTCTGAGAGGTATCAGATGACACAGTGGTTAGTTTATTTGACAGCTACATGATTATATCACAATGCTACTAATGAGTGACATAATTTATATTATTGCTTTTGCACTGTATCTGTTTTATATCTGCACAGTTTTTCTGTATTATTCAGGAAAGTAAAACATGTTTTAGTAGTAACTTTTGTGGTATAGCTACAATGAGACAGCCTTTTTCATAGCACAACAATACATTACAGTATAGTACTTTCTTGATCATGGTAAGGTACGTAATATTTACGATATCTATACGCAAAGCATTTCACTTTCGTTTATGATGAGGTAAGTACATTGATTTCAGCAGAACGTTGCTTACAGAGGACGATAACTACGAGAGTACCACAGAATTATCTTTCAGCAAGACGCACATTTGGCGCTACAGGGCACGTATTTGAGTGATTAATTTTGTACTTAAACCATTTATTTTTCAAGATTTTTTAATTACAAAGAAAGTTTTCTGTGATACATTTCATTCCTTTGCTGTAATCTGTAACACCTGAGGGTATAATTACATTAATCCTCAGAGGGGTACACACTTACTTTGTGTACCATGTGTGTGGCATGCACAAGGAGCCCTAGCTAATATGGTATTTGCTTATACAACTTTACACATCGATAAAATATTCTTCCAACACAGAATTACACAGCTACCTGACTATTTAACAGAGAAACAAACATTTTTTTTTACTATGTCAGTGACAGATGTTTACGCAATTACACAGTTGGATAACTTCATACTTATGAAACTGTATTTTGTCTGTACTTTGTGAACTGTTCATATTTTTTCAGAACCATTGTGATACAATGAGAGCTTTGAATGATGTATTTGGTGTGAGATCATGATTTTTAAAGTACGTTTGAGGTAGATGACACTATTGAAATGGGCAGAGAAATTGTTTTAGGTTTTGACATTATTGCAGAAAGCTACGACGTTTCTGAGATTTGATTGACGTGTTATGATGCTATTTTTACGACGGCGATGTGTATTATGCTGTTGAGGTATATTTATGATCAATAAGCTGATGCTATAAGAGTAATTTGATTATGCTACATATTTATTATGATGAAATATTGAAGTGTCGACCCAAGATTGACGTGTCGACAAATATGTATATGTGTAATAAGGTAAGGAGTAATGAATAGTGGTTAGGGACTCTGGTTTGTGAAAAAGGATGTTGGAAACCAAGAATCATACTTTAAGAGTTATGAAATGTGTGTAAATGCATGAATGTATCACAATGCCGACGAATATTTTTTGGACACTGCTATATTTATAGGATTTTGTTTCTACAGATTTGCAACGCAAATTCTCGACCTGTGAAATTTTTATATGAGACTGTCACTGTAGTGCAAACTGGTGTCGTAAATATTTCGGTAAGAAAGTTAAGTGACCACCTTCACGTATTGTGTCGTGGGCACCCAGCTGCACAACAGTCGCCTGGAAAAAAGCCATCAGTGTGTGCCTTTTAGAGGTACAGGTGGAGAAAAAAGGAGGCCATTATCCTCGCTATTGACATTTCTTTGTAGAAAGCATCATAAATATGACACGCCCAAACTTGAAAACATATGATTACACTGTGGAGCTCTTGATTTATGATATTTACAAAAATGCCTAATGAAATGATGAGAAACATTTTACATCTATTGTCTTTCTAGTTGAGAGATTGCTCATTTTGTTTAATATCTGGTTTCCAGCTGTGTTGCAGCATTGGTTTTATAAAATAAAATTAAGTGCATTTGCTAATGTGAAAACTTTGTTCCAACAGATCTATTAAATAATAATTTTATGATCCACATTCTTCGAAAAAGGAGCTCTTGGAATGGAAAGAACAAAAAGAAGGGACTAATAACAGTAACTGCATATATAATTTTCTTTTCAAGTACTTTCTAATTTTTTGTAGAATTAGTTTTTGTCGTGCACCACTTTAATTACATAGATATTAAGATGTGATTATACATTTCCCTTATCTGCATTGTTGTCTTTAGTGTAATATTTTTTCTGCTTGAACTATGTCACATTTAGATATAAGTTATTGCATTTGCTGCTGTTGTTTGCCAGGCATAGTGCTACCGAATTTCACTTTGTATTACTCTGTTAAGTCAGTATTACTACTGATATATTTTTCTTGTTTGCTGCACATTGCCTTACATTAGTTGTAATATTGTACTTGCTTTGCTAATTTATATTTTTTTGCTGCTTCCTTTGACAATTTCCATTTTTTCATTGTTGTTTGTATTAATTGTTTTGTGGTGCTGCATTGCCTCATCACTAGTTTAGCATCTGAGCTCAGTAGATTTAAGTTAGCTTAAGTGGGGGTAGACTACATAAGAGAATGAGTTGCGATAAATTGGAAGAAATGCATAGAGAAGTTATATGAAAAATGTACGGAAGGCAGGTATAGGTAGGATTTTCTTGGAATTAAATATGAGGTAAGATAATGGAAAATAAATAGTGAGGTAAGAAATATGTGAACATATAAATACAGAAAGCATGCTTGGATAGGATTCTTTTTGGTGGAAACAAATGTTGAAATAAGACGAACGATCTATGGAATGAAGTTTTGGGTTGGACTGCAGTACCAGATGTTACACTGAAAAGAAACCCCGTCCTTTCCTCCTGTGTTATTCTGCTATGTGTTTGTGTACTCTTGTGTACTTGTGTTTTTCCTGTCTTTATGTGTTTAGCTGATAAGAGTTATGTTGTAGAATTTTTATAATAATATGTTAATTTATGTGTAAAGATGTTTATAGACATTATTAATTCTGTTCTGTTTCAATGCTCATGTGTGAAATTAATGTTACAAAAACTATTCTCATTCTTTTATGTATTTACTTATGTCATAATTCCTGTAACACTGATGTATATGTCTATTTCGATTCTTTTGTAAAGCCTGTGTTACTACAAATGTTATCTGTACTGTTATGTTCTTTAATGATGTATTTTGTACCTTTGTAATTGTATTCTTATATTGTAAATTTATAATTGCATAGACACCAGTTCTTCAAATTAAGTATCATTTCACTGCCCATGTTTCTGTTGGTCATAGTGTATGGACAATATGTGAGAAGTAGGGACTGTTGGAGTTTGCACGTGTGTTAATAATTCAGCATGGGATTGGATAACAGCATTGCTGGTTCTAAGGACAATTCCAAAAACTTTGTGAGTGCACAAGTGGTGGTTTATGGACTTGCTATATTCTCTGCAAGACTCTTTGATGGTGATTGTGCACCTGCACAGTCGCAACAGATGGCTGCTGGCCGTCTCTACAAGGACTACAGTGGCTCTGCAACTTTGATGACCCACCAATACCATTATTTCTACAAGGACTGCAGTGGGTCTGCACCTCTGGTGGACCACCAATACCGTAATCTCTACCAGGACTACAGTGGGTTTGCTCTGTGATGACCTACCTACCAATCTTCTTCAAAACGTCGAATGACTCTGCTGTGGGTTTCCTCTGTTGTGGCCCATTTACTGTCTGCATGTCAAGAGTCAGCACTGTCTTTCCGTTGGAAGGACAACACTACTTGTTCAAGACTGCATGGAAATCCACTACTTCCGTGTGCATTCTCTTTTACTGCTCAGACTTTGAGAAAAAAAAACACTGTAATTTTACTGTGATGAATGATCAGGACTGTCTTTATGGACTGTGAGAAAATTTTAGCTTTTGACCAGCATTGAATCAATAAGTGTGTGCATTTGATTTCTTTGTTTATTGTAGTTATGAAAATTTCTTTTCAAATCTGTATTGGCCACTGCCCAAAACAATTTGTAAATGCTTTTTGTGGGGGAGCATGGGGGGTATGTAAGTAGGCTGTTTAGCAAATAAACAATTTTTTCAGCCTTCAGTTGCAAGGTAATTTTACTCGTTTACCTAGGTTTCGATTCCAGTAATGGAATCTTCTTCAGAACAAAAATTGAAATAATTTTGCGAGCCAAACACTGGCCATGTCACACATTAAAAATTAAAACATTAAAGACGCATAATCATAAAATTATGTCAGTCAAAATTATGGCCAGCGCAGCTCCGTCTACGTTCGCCCTAATGGTTTTAATTTTGACTGACATAATCTTATGATTATGCGTCTTTAATGTTTTAATTTTTAATCTGTGACATGGCCAGTGTTTGGCTCACAAAATAATTTCAATTTTTGTTCTGAAGAAGATTCCATTACTGGAATCGAAACCTAGGTAAACGAGTAAAATTACCTTGCAACTGAAGGCTGAAAAAATTGTTTATTTGCTGTACATTTCACAGTTGCTGACACGCTGCAATATGTTAAAGATTTCTAGGCTGTTTAGGTTTTCTTATGGGTAACGCCACGTAGTGCTCTGGATGAAAATCACTGGCTGTTCTGTGTGCAGTCTGTGGCTAGTTTGCATTGTTGTCTGCCATTGTAGTGTTGGGCAGCTTGATGTTAACAGCACGTAGCGTTGCGCAGTTGGAGGTGAGCCGCCAGCAGTGGTGGATCTGGGGAAGTAAGATGGCGCATTTTTTGAGAGCGGATGATCTGGATGTGTGTCCATCAGAAACAGTACATTTGTAAGAATGGCTGTCATGAACTGCTGTGTATATACATTATCATTTTTTAACACTATTGAGGTAAATACATTGTTTGTTCTCTATCAAAATCTTTCGTTTCCTAACTATGCCTATCAGTAGTTAGTGCCTTCAGTAGTTTGAATCTTTTATTTAGCTGGCAGTAGTGGCGCTCGCTGTATTGCAGTAGTTCGAGTAACGAAGATTTTTGTGAGGTAAGTGATTCGTGAAACGTATAGGTTAATGTTAGCCAGGGCCATTCTTTTGTAGGGATTACTGAAAGTCAGATTGTGTTGCGCCAAAATATCATGTGTCAGTTTAAGCACAGTCATTCATAATTTCTCTAAGGGGACGTTTCAGTATCAGCCATAGGATCGTTGTGTCACAGCAGGACACATTGCAAGAAACCTTGGAAATTTTTACCCTGGTGTAGTTTTTTATCTGTTCTACATTAGGACATGGAATGAAAGATTGCCCATGCATAACCTGTAGTGATTTGGTTGTGCCACCATTACCTCGGTTGCCTGGTCTCATTATTTTTTGTAGTTTTTGTCAGATGTATAGTCACAATTCCCCTTATGTGTTCTCCAACTGAAGTCTTTCATTTGAAAATGACGACGTAGTTAGTTGAAACTGATAGTGGAACCCTTTTCCATTTTTATATACAGTGACTATGGCTTCACTATTGTAGTGTCAAATTAACATTTAACTTATGTCGCATTCCTTTACGACAATTATGTTGGGACATAGAAGCATCGGTACTCAGTTAATGCGCCTTATTCTCACTGCGCTCTCATTTGCAGCATTTAAATGATTTAATTCAGTATCTGCATTTTTTATGTTGATACTCTTCTTACTTTCTGAACCTGCTGAGAAAAATGGAGCGATATTGAACCTTACGCAGGACACCGTTTCCTTCGTTTTACTTTAGACAAACACTTGTCGGCACTTCTTGTGCTGTCTTCATTATGTTAGCTTATTGTTCATACATACATGACAATAATCAATATATTTTGTGTTGGTAGCTTTATAGCTGTAATACAGGCCATAAAATTGTGTGCTAGTAATAAAGCTACCAACATAAAATAAATTCATTAGCGTCGTTTAAGTCTGAAAAATATAAAAGGATTGCCCAGGTGTAAGTAGGAATCCCACCCCCCATGAAACATAGACCTTGCCGTTGGTGGGGAGGCTTGCATGCATCAGCGATACAGATGGCCGTACCGTAGGTGCGACCACAATGGAGGGGTATCTGTTAAGAGGCCAGACAAACGTGTGGTTTCTGAAGAGGGGCAGCAGCCTTTTCAGTAGTTGCAGGGGCAACAGTCTGGATGTTTGACTGATCTGGCCTTGTAACACTAACCAAAATGGCCACGCTGTGCTGGTACTGCGAACGGCTGTAAGCCGTTTTTCCCGAGGGCAGGCAGCTTTATTATATGGTTAAATGATGATGGCGTCCTCTTGGGTAAAATATTCCGGAGGTAAAATAGTCCCCCAATTCGGATCTCCGGGCAGGGACTACTCAGGAGGACGTTGTTATCAGGAGAAAGAAAATTGGCGTTCTACGGATCGGAGCGTGGAATGTCAGATCCCTTAATCGGGCAGGTAGGTTAGAAAATTTAAAAAGGGAAATGGATAGGTTAAAGTTAGATATAGTGGGAATTAGTGAAGTTCGGTGGCAGGAGGAACAAGACTTTTGGTCAGGCGAATACAGGGTTATAAATACAAAATCAAAACGGGGGAATGCAGGAGTAGGTTTAATAATGAATAAAAAAAATAGGAGTGCGGGTAAGATACTACAAACAGCATAGTGAACGCATTATTGTGCCCAAGATAGACACGAACCCCACACCTACTACAGTAGTACAAGTTTATATGCCAACTAGCTCTGCAGATGATGAAGAAATTGATGAAATGTATGATGAGATAAAAGAAATTATTCAGGTAGTGAAGGGAGACGAAAATTTAGTAGCCATGGTGTAACGGAACTGAAATGATGGTGGGCTGACAGTAATTTGGAGCCCGCGCGTCGGAAACGGGCGCGCTTGTGTGAGACTGCCAGGGAGTGCACCCTGATGCCATCTATTGGCGAAACTGGTAATTAGCGCTGTCAGACAATGCACTAAGCTCTCAGAGTCAAATGTATTCTTTTTCTTGGTAATTATAAGTTATTACTGTATAATTTAATGTTGTAAAACGCTAGTAGTAAATTATTATGACTGGTATGGACTCCAGGGTAGTAAATATAAATATTCTTAAATACTAAATGCTTTCGGTAAAAAGGTGGTAGGGGAACGCCCCCACTCTTGGTGATACGAGCGTAGCTAGGGGTAGCTGGAGACACAGGGACTGAACAAGGAAATGGCCTGGGGAGTGTTGACGTGATCGGACGTGCGTAACTGTGCTCACGCAAAAGTGATTGTGCAACAGCGAAGAGGCGAATATCGTCGCCTTTTTGGAGTAAAACGCGACGAATGGTTGTTGAAGCCGCCTCTATGCCACTGGGGCTGATTGTAAGAGTTCCTGTGCCCAGACTTTATGGCGGACGTGCAGTTGCTTATACGAGTGCTACAGCTCATAGTTCCAGCCGCCATTAAGGGCATGAGGCGTGAAGAGCTGCGTTAGTCACATGCATCTCACCACCAGCACCGACACGTCTACCCAAGGCAAGACTGCTTGCAATTGTTAAGTCGAACATTGTATACATGTTAAAGGAGAATACCAGTTTTCTTTTATGCAAGTGCAGAGGACAGAATATAGTAATGAGTAAAATTACGACGCATGTTGTTCATTGTAAAGTGTAGTAACCTCAAACATAGTATAGTGAAATCAGACTGAGGCCACCATCGCCTCTTTCATTTACAATTCTTTTGGTTGTAGAATACTTTAGCGTATAAGAATGTTGAAAAGAGCAATGGTCACGCCAGAATGAGTCGCCTATTTACAGTTACTTAAATTTTTCTGAGCAACCTTTCAAGTAAAGTCACTTAACTAATTCTGTATCAATGGTCCAAAGAGTAATATCCAAAATCATTAAATAAGTTGAAGGATAGAATTTTGTTAACCGAAGTTGCATAACCTGTCTTGGTAGTAATTACCAAGCCAACTCACAGAAATTGAGAGAGTATTTGCTTTGTAGAATCATCTAGAATGATCAGAAATAGTAATATTCAGAATTAAGTTAAAATTCAACTCAAGCCATTTCACTTTGAAACGAGCCCAAAAATTGATTTATTCTTTTGCTCCTTCAGAGCTGGCGACCGTAGTTATAAGTATTTTCAGGAGGATTCGACGGTAAGTCTGCTGCTCTCGTCGTGCTGATAGGATTATCCGCTGCTGCTAGCAGTGGTGATTGGATACATAAGCTCACTACCAAGTTAAGTGGGTCAGGTAGGCAGTGTTACCGAGTGAACTGTAGGGCACTGTAGGCCGTGGATCGAACCCGTTCAATCATCACAGCTCTTAGCGAAATAGTCCGGTAAGGAGTGTACTATTCATTAGGTAAATACTGGCGAGTAACGGTCAAAAATGTATACGCAAGTGAATTTAGCAAGGTCCACGTAGCACCTAGTTAATGTGGTGCAATGGCGAGGGTAGGAGTGGAGTAAAAGTGAGCTGAGCTTGTGGCAGCTGTGCTGGATTCAAATATTAGCTACGTGAATTCACTACTGCCTCTTACCATTGGGACTGAGCTATTTACAGTTAAAATACGTAGCAGTAAGCGCAAAGGCGTGACAGCTACAAGTTCGTATTGGTTTTATACATACGGAATTGGGAAGTGGGTCATTCCGTCAGTGGAGGGGGTTAAAACAACCGAGTCAGTGGAGAACATACCCCATTTACTGATGGAAAGATTCAGCGGTTCGGTCGCATGTGGCGACCGTGACAGGACTAACCAAGTTTGTAGAATAATGGCTGCAATAAAAGTGTTTATATAAACTTGTAGTTTCAAGAAAATTTAAAATTTAAAATTCTGTTGTAGACAAATATACCACAATTGGTAAGTTCAAGATGACAACCTGCAAAGCAGCAAAAGAAAGTCCAATAGTAGGAGTTCAACAAGTAATACTTGGTTTAATAATGTTTGTAGAATAATGGCTGCAATAAAAGTGTTTATATAAACTTGTAGTTTCAAGAAAATTTAAAATTTAAAATTCTGTTGTAGACAAATATACCACAATTGGTAAGTTCAAGATGACAACCTGCAAAGCAGCAAAAGAAAGTCCAATAGTAGGAGTTAATCAAGTAATACTTGGTTTAATAAACATTTCTATTAGGCACGAAATACAGCAGCATAAGATGGAGTCGAATAGTAACAAGCAAGACGAAAACATTACAAGGTCAGACCCAGAATTAGGGACCATAGATACTGTTGTAGGGTTGGAAAATTCTTATAGATGAATCCACACCCATAAGACAGGAGGAACGGGAAGTGAAACCAAAGGTAGTGAAAAGTGAACCCAATGTATCTGTGGATGCAAGTCACAAGGGAGAGGATATGGAATTAACAAGTTTGTTAAATAGGATGATGGCGCAAATTCAAGAAGGGAATGCTAGTTTGAAAGCAGAAATGGCTAGTCATATATCTCAATTGGATGAAAACCTATCTGGTAAAATAAAAGCCAATTTAGATATTTTGAATATGCAAAGCCAACGTATCACAGAGGTAAACAAATCAGTAAATAGCATTAGGGCTGAAATAACAAATGTTCAGAGAAAAGTCACAGATATAGAGAAAAGATTTGATACCGAAATTCAGAGAATAGAGAAATCAGTGGAACCTTTGGTTAGTGAAAAATTAGAATCGATAATTGAAAGTAAATTACAGGTGATAGTACCAGTTCTAAAGAAAGAGATTGTTAAAGAAACGGCAGCTGATATTCAAACACTGCGCAATACCATGTTGAGTTTTGATGCATGTGTGCAGGAGCAGGAAAATACACTGCGTAATGAGATAAAATTATTAAGTCAGCAAGTTCAGAATCAGACGTTTCTTAACTGTAGTGGTATCCCATTGGTAATGCAAAAATCGGAAATACTGAGTAGGGAGGAAAAATACGATCCTCAAAAGAAACAAGGTGGATGGCATCCAATGGATTTTATAAAAAATTGTGAACGTGTCTTACCAACAGACATGTCGGATAAAGAAAAAATTAATTTAGTAATAGACGCTTTAGCAGGTCATGCTAAACGTTGGGGATTGAATTTGGATATCGACAATTTGAAGTTTACAGACTTCAAAGAAAAGTTCCTTGAGGAATTCTGGAGCACACAACAGAGAGATAGGTTGTGGAGAGAATTCGTTGTCGCCAGAATGCCAGAACATGGGCGTGGGCTCATGAAAGAATACTGTGAAGGATGGTTCAAGCGTTTGGAGTATCTTAAAGATCGTAGATCAGAATCGGAGATAGTGTGGGAGTTGTGGAAAAGGCTACCTGACGATTCAAAGCGTTATGTAGGAGGCACTCATCGAACATTCGATGAATTTTTAGAAAAAATCGAGAATGAAGATAGGTGGCGTGAAACTAGAGAGTTTCGAGGTTTCAGAAATCAGAATGGAATAGTAAAAGGTGGTAGGAATGTACCGCAAATTAACATGATGAGAGGAAGAGGTCAAGAAGGTAACTCTCAGCGAGGGAGAGGACACTATCAGGGAAACAGGATGCATTATCAAAATCAGGAAAACTAAATACCGCGCAGGTCAAGGGCCTAACGCGCGCGGAAAGAAAGAAATGGCACAAATATAGGGAAGATCGGAGTAGGCAGTACTATAGTAGGATAGTGCGTCGTTCGCCTGAAGAGCAGTTACATAAACGAAACTTTGCGAAGTATAATGCAGGGATACAAACAGAGGAGAGAGAGCAGGGAGGAATTATTAAGGGAAATGAAGTAGGAAAAGAATATCGGTCGGATGTGAAGGCTCACGTGAATGAAATAAGTACAATTCGCGGTCAGAGTGACGAATTGATGAAGGAAGAGTCAGAGGAGGCGTTGTTTGTCGGTAGGGATGGCAACTGTGCAGAGAGGCAGGGGCAAGGGAGGAGTGATGTGACTTATGGTAAAAGGTTCGTACGAATAGTCGACGAATCGCATCGAGAAGTAACTAAAGAGGAAAGGGTGGATAAGAAAAAGGGGCATAGTGCAGAGACGCATGCCGATTCAGAAATTACCTCGTATGCAGAATATAAAGTAAGATGGCGGCCACTGAGTGACGCGCGTTTCTTTGGCTCGCGAGTTTTTCCGCTCATTGAAGGTGTTACAGAGAAGTGCGGCAGTCCACAACGTGTGCATACGACTAAACAAGTGTTACTTGCCGTGGTGTGTTGTTCTCCGTTGATTACCACAAGTGATAAGTGATAAGTGAGTGAAAAATGGGAAGAGCACGAGTAAGCGGCAGCAGGCGAGGCTACAGGGGCGCAGGCAGCGCGGGCGCCCGGTCTCCGGCGGCAGGTGAGGCCTCGCTTCCCGACATCGGGGAGCTCGTCCAGTCCCAGGTGAGTGCGGCGCTGCACAGTAAAGACACGCTAGACGTAATCGTGCAGTCCATCACGGACTCTGTGACGGCCGCGGTCATGGAAAAACTGCAAGAGTCTGTCGGGCGCAACAGCACCGAAATCCAGTCTCTTAAAAAGGCCCTGGCCGCACAAGAGAAAAAAGCCGCCGACCTAGAAGTTAAACTGTCTGCGGCCACCGATGAAATTGAGCAGTATCAGCGAAGGAACAGCTTGCGCTTGTTCGGGGTAGCTGAGAACGATCGTGAAAACACCGACGACCTGGCCATTAGCCTCGTGCGTGAGAAACTTGGCGTGCAGATCGACGTGACCGACATTGACAGAAGCCACCGTGTTGGGCGCAGGATACCAGGTGCCATGAAACCCAGGCCCATAATAATTAAATTTGTGTCATACCGAATAAGAGCTGAAGTGTTTGCCCAGAAAAGAAAACTCGCCAAGAGTGGGGTTACCCTGAGGGAAGATCTGACGCGCGAAAGACTAAAAGTTTTGAACACTGCGATCACACAGTTCGGCCTTCAAAATGTATGGACCCAGGATGGCAGGATCGTAGTCAAGACGGAAGGAGGGAGGAAAACGGTGACGAACATGTCCGAACTGAAAGTCTGAGCGAAATCTCGCGAGACACAAAGTCTCATATTGTACTCTGTTAATATAAGTTAATTTTTATTCTTTTTTTCATTTTTTTTACGTAAATATTGCTTTGTTATTTCTATAAGCACCATAAGTACTCTCGTTAAAATCAGTCAATTGTTTCACATAAATATTGCTTCTTTATTTGTCTATCATAAGTGCTCATGCATATTCATATTATCAGTCAAACGGGAATTAACATTGTCCATTAACAGGAATCTCCTTAAAACCGCCTTTCTATATCTGTCATTTTCATCCTCGTCATTACCACTACTACTACTATTATCTTTTCCGTAACCACTACTGCCACTTTCCATCTTTCTTTTTGCTCCTTTCTCTGATACCTCCAGCTTGTCTTTCACCTTTAGCTCACAGACGCTTGAGTCAGTCACGACCTTGGACACACCTGTAAACATGTCTTCCCCCGCGAAATCCAGCTTTTGTCCCTCTTCCGGCCAGCAGGTAGACGGAGCGCGCTCGGTCCTACAGGCGGCCACAATGGGACGGACCGGTTCCGGCGACGGGCTCTTTGTGGCCCACGCGAACGCGCAGTCGCTAACGGCTCACTTCAACGAGTTCTGTGACCTGTTCTGCCAATCGCTGTTCCATGTTATCCTCGTCTCTGAAACTTGGTTGAAACCAAACATTTCTTCCGACGCTATCCGAATCAATGGTTACTCTCTCCTAAGAGCAGATCGTGAAACACGACGCGGAGGTGGTGTGGGTGCCTATGTTCGCTCTGATCTCAGACCTACTGTACTATGCACATCGGATGCAAAGGGCGAAGGAGAAGCAGAGTACTTGTTTTTCGAAATAAACACATCAAATCAGAAACTGCTAATTGGAGTAATCTACAAACCTCCAAACGTCGGTGCTATGTCCTCCTTTCAGTCTGCCCTGTCCTCGCTCGTGACACTGTATGAACACATAATCATTATGGGCGACACAAACATCGACTTACAGTTAAAATCTCCCTCTGCAGAAAAACTAAGGAGACTGTTCCACTCCAATGATATGAGTTTAACACCGCTGGACCCAACTCATCACACGCCACACAGCCATACACTCATAGATATAATAGCAACAAAGCGACCAGATAAAATAATTCGCGCCAATCAGACATCCGCTCCAGGACTCTCTGCTCACGACGTGATATTCTTAAATTACTCAGTGCATACTACCAAAGAAAAATCTCACCTGGTAACCTACAGAAACCTAAAAAATGTTAACCATGACGCTCTTCAAAAGGATTGCTCAGACATCCCTTGGCATGATATAAGCAATGAACCGACTTTAGACGGAAAAATTCGGGAATTATGTCGCAAAATTATTACACTGTATGATAAACATGCTCCTCAACGCACTGTCAAGGTAAAGAGAGCTCCCGCTCCGTGGCTCACCACTGCATTGCGCCAGTTAATGAATAAACGTGATGCTGCACATAGGGCCTTCAAGCGTAACCCAACTCCCGAGGCGTACGAAGCTTATAGGAAACTCCGAAATAGAACCAAGCAAAGCGTGAGGAACGCCAAAATCAGACATGCCCGCTCTGTCGTATGCGGTATAACAAAACCTGCTGCACTGTGGAAAAAGCTGCGCAGTTTCGGTATAGGGAAGCGAAGATCTGACGCTGTTTATCAAGCGTCTGCAGAAGAATTCAATGATTTCTTCTCAACAGCTATAAACTGCCACGCAGCGACAAATTACCAGCCCCAAGATATCAATCTCTCGAGAGACAAGTTTTACCTAAAACATGTAACTACTGGCACAGTACACAAGGCAATTATGAGAATCTCTTCCGAGGCAGTAGGAAATGATGGAGTCAGCATTGGCATGATTAAGAACGTCGTAGACACTATTACTCCAGTTATCACAGACATCTTCAACCTGTCTCTTGTCAGTAGTACATATCGTACTGAGTGGAAGCAAAGTTTAATTCGACCTATACCCAAGACTGACAACCCTAAGTCGCCAGGTGATTACAGGCCGATCAGCATACTACCTGCAATATCTAAAGCCCTAGAATACATCGTCCATGAACAACTGACGGATTACCTCAAAACTCATAACATCCACAACAAATATCAGTCAGGCTTTCGAAAGCACCATAGTACAGCAACTGCATTAATCAAAGTAACTGATGACATTAAACATGCTATGGACAGACGTGAAGCTACCATCCTAACACTGCTTGACTTTAGCAAGGCTTTTGATACAGTTGACTTTGATATATTACTAATTAAAATGAAACAGCTGAATTTCTCAAACAGCGCTATACACTGGTTCGACAGCTACCTCAAAAACAGAAGTCAACAAGTCATTTGTGGGTCGGAAAAGTCATCATGGAAAAACGTGCGCTCTGGAGTTCCCCAAGGCTCCGTCCTTGGTCCATTACTCTTCTCACTGTACATTAATGATATTTCTTCAGTGATTCACTCCTGCAACTACCATCTATATGCCGACGACATCCAACTGTACATAAGTGCAAGCCCCAAGAACATTGCTGACGCAGTAGCGAGTATGAACGCAGATCTTTGCTCTGTTTCTCGATGGGCACAGAACCTAGGTCTGAAACTAAACCCCAAGAAATCCCAGGTCATACTTATATCTCATCCAAAGCTAATCAGTCGGTACTTTCGCGAAACAGTCCCTCAAATACTCCTCAATGGTACCCAACTACCATACCAAAAAACAGTAAAAGACCTTGGAATAATCTTGGATGAACACCTAAACTGGGAAGAACAAACAGTCACAGCTTGCCGGAAATCGCTCTCCTCCCTACATGCAATTCAAAAATTTAGAAAAATATTTCCAACCCATGTTAAACAAAAATTAGTCCAAACACTAGTCTTGCCTAATCCTTACTACTGTGATGTAGTTCAACACGGCACAAATAGTGAAAATTCGAGATGCCTCGAGCTAGTGATGAATGCTTGCGTTAGATACGTATGCAATATACGGTTGTATGATCATATCAGTTCTTCATACTCCCAGCTAGGTTGGATACGCCCACATAAGGCACGCGATCTTCACACGATGTGCTTACTTCAACGATTTCTTAGCCACTGGTGCCCCCAATACTTATCTTCTCACATTAAACACCTATCATTATTCCACAACCGCAATACTAGATCGGATACATCTAGCATCTTGGCTGTACCTTTACATAACACAAAATCTTTCTCTGTGTCATTCTCCATCTCAGCCATACGACTATGGAACGCGCTCCCCTGTGATCTGCGTCTTATCCAGAACCACTTAACATTCAAGAGGGAACTCAAGACTTACATATTAGGGACGGTATAGCCACCATTGTCGTGCCCCTCTCATCTTTTTCTTTCTCCTCTCCATCATAGCTTCGAATTTTACCATTCTATTTCTCCTCCTCTAACTTATCCACCTTTTCTATATCTCTTTCACCCCATTCTATCGTCTTATGTCTCTGCTTGATGAGAATAACTCACAAGCTGCAAGAATATAACGAGAAAATTCCCAACTAGCAATAGGACTGACATTCATAAAAGAAAAAAATATATTCACTTTCCTATACATAGTCATTACTATTATTATTATTCTTGATTATTATAATTACTTTTTGATTGTTATAATTATCATTGTAGTACTTTTATAATCTCTAATTTTTTCTGTAACATTAATACTGTATAACATGTTATATGTCCTTAATGTTCTGTAGAAACTGAAATTTGTTGAATCTGAGTATGCCTGGTTAGGTGTAAGAGAGGGCCTGAAGGCCCTAATCTTGCCAGGTAAAATAAATGCATAAATAAATAAATAAATAAATAAATATACATCAGCTCAAAAGCCAGCCAGCACAATTAGAAAGATCTTCCACTCAAGTGATTAATTTGGACCCGAATATGACAGTGTTAGAGAGCCATACCGATTATGATGAGTACCTAGTGACAGCAAGAGTACATGACTGTGATGAAGATTCTTTTAAAGAAATTAGAGAAAGTGTATCTAACCAAGAGAAAGAGTGTTGTGATCCCTGTAGTACTGAAGCAAATGAGTTGAGTGAGACTGGAATTCCATTAGTAGGGGAAAATAATGAAAGTAAGAGTGGCGAATGCACTATCCAACAAAGGGAAACTATTGAAATGGATTATAATTTGCGAGAATTATTTGAACCCGAAGAAGGTCATATTTCTAAGGAGGAGGAATTATCGTCAGAATCACCCATCAAGCAATCCAGCAGAAAGATATATGCGTGAGATAGGTCGGTTATTTAGGACGTACTGCCATAGTAACCACAAGAAGTGGGGCATGTATGTGAGTGAATTCGAAGAAATCATGAATTCATTAACAAACGAGAGCACTGGATTTACTCCAGAAGAAATCCTGAAAAATACAAGAAGTAAAAGTCTAGTAGAAGACCTACTAGAATTTCCAAATAGAGTTGAATTAGATTATGATAGTAAAAAGAACTTAGTAAAAGACAAGATGAGAAAACAAGCAGATGCGAGAATTCGTTGTCACGACGAAAAAGTAAGGAATCCCAAATTCAAAATAGGTGATTTCATTCTTGTAAAAACACATGAAAAGTCAAGTGAAATTAATAACGAGATCAGCAAATTTAAATATATATATAATGGACCATTTAAAATAGTGTCCATATCCAATGAGAATGCTTATTATTTAGAGTACCCATTAACAGGCAAACGCCTGGGAGTAAGAAACATAGTGGATCTCAAAAGGTATGAACCACGAATTCTACCAGATTGAAAATAAATATATAAATAAATATTAAAGTAAACCAATATGTAAATAGTTGTGTTTCTTTTGTTCTACGTGAAAGGTAAATGCTCACTAAAATATATTGCAGTATTCTAATGAAACTTCTAGTTTAAGTAGAGACTAAACGGACTGGGAAAGACTGAGCCTCTAAGAAAGCCTTAATAGATGTGTAAATAAGTGTTGTGGAAGAGGTAGAAAAGTGAGGAGGTAAAGTGAAAAGGACAGGCTACAAAGTAATAGGCGCATAAGGTGTGTTTTGCTTGCCTGAGATAAAAGAAGTGTATTTAAAACTTTGTAAAAAAAAAAAAAAAAAAAAAAAGATGTTTAAAGTGTACTCTGTTTAGAAGTAAGAAAATTGGAAAGAATATATGTAAATCATTTATGTATTGTTTAGCAGGAAAGAGAGAAAGAATTGGTGTTTAATTTTAAATATGTAATATAAGTATCGAGGTATATCAGTAAGAAAGGGAAAACCCTTGGTAAAAAGCTTATCGAACATTTCAGATTCATTATAGGAGAGACTTCTTATTGAATTATCACTGTAAGATACTTCAATAAGAAGTGGGGCATGTGTAACGGAACTGAAATGATGGTGGGCTGACAGTAATTTGGAGCCCGCGCGTCGGAAACGGGCGCGCTTGTGTGAGACTGCCAGGGAGTGCACCCTGATGCCATCTATTGGCGAAACTGGTAATTAGCGCTGTCAGACAATGCACTAAGCTCTCAGAGTCAAATGTATTCTTTTTCTTGGTAATTATAAGTTATTACTGTATAATTTAATGTTGTAAAACGCTAGTAGTAAATTATTATGACTGGTATGGACTCCAGGGTAGTAAATATAAATATTCTTAAATACTAAATGATTTCGGTAAAAAGGTGGTAGGGGAACGCCCCCACTCTTGGTGATACGAGCGTAGCTAGGGGTAGCTGGAGACACAGGGACTGAACAAGGAAATGGCCTGGGGAGTGTTGACGTGATCGGATGTGCGTAACTGTGCTCACGCAAAAGTGATTGTGCAACAGCGAAGAGGCGAATATCGTCGCCTTTTTGGAGTAAAACGCGACGAATGGTTGTTGAAGCCGCCTCTATGCCACTGGGGCTGATTGTAAGAGTTCCTGTGCCCAGATTTTATGGCGGACGTGCAGTAGCTTATACGAGTGCTACAGCTCATAGTTCCAGCCGCCATTAAGGGCATGAGGCATGAAGAGCTGCGTTAGTCACATGCATCTCACCACCAGCACCGACACGTCTACCCTAGGCAAGACTGCTTGCAATTGTTAAGTCGAACATTGTATACATGTTAAAGGAGAATACCAGTTTTCTTTTATGCAAGTGCAGAGGACAGAATATAGTAATGAGTAAAATTACGACGCATGTTGTTCATTGTAAAGTGTAGTAACCTCAAACATAGTATAGTGAAATCAGACTGAGGCCACCATCGCCTCTTTCATTTACAATTCTTTTGGTTGTAGAATACTTTAGCGTATAAGAATGTTGAAAAGAGCAATGGTCACGCCAGAATGTGTCGCCTATTTACAGTTACTTAAATTTTTCTGAGCAACCTTTCAAGTAAAGTCACTTAACTAATTCTGTATCAATGGTCCAAAGAGTAATATCCAAAATCATTAAATAAGTTGAAGGATAGAATTTTGTTAACCGAAGTTGCATAACCTGTCTTGGTAGTAATTACCAAGCCAACTCACAGAAATTGAGAGAGTATTTGCTTTGTAGAATCATCTAGAATGATCAGAAATAGTAATATTCAGAATTAAGTTAAAATTCAACTCAAGCCATTTCACTTTGAAACGAGCCCAAAAATTGATTTATTCTTTTGCTCCTTCAGAGCTGGCGACCGTAGTTATAAGTATTTTCAGGAGGATTCGACGGTAAGTCTGCTGCTCTCGTCGTGCTGATAGGATTATCCGCTGCTGCTAGCAGTGGTGATTGGATACATAAGCTCACTACCAAGTTAAGTGGGTCAGGTAGGCAGTGTTACCGAGTGAACTGTAGGGCACTGTAGGCCGTGGATCGAACCCGTTCAATCATCACAGCTCTTAGCGAAATAGTCCGGTTAGGAGTGTACTATTCATTAGGTAAATACTGGCGAGTAACGGTCAAAAATGTATACGCAAGTGAATTTAGCAAGGTCCACGTAGCACCTAGTTAATGTGGTGCAATGGCGAGGGTAGGAGTGGAGTAAAAGTGAGCTGAGCTTGTGGCAGCTGTGCTGGATTCAAATATTAGCTACGTGAATTCACTACTGCCTCTAACCATTGGGACTGAGCTATTTACAGTTAAAATACGTAGCAGTAAGCGCAAAGGCGTGACAGCTACAAGTTCGTATTGGTTTTATACATACGGAATTGGGAAGTGGGTCATTCCGTCAGTGGAGGGGGTTAAAACAACCGAGTCAGTGGAGAACATACCCCATTTACTGATGGAAAGATTCAGCGGTTCGGTCGCAATGGGTAACTGGAATTCGAGAGTAGGAAAAGGGAGAGAAGGAAACATAATGGGTGAATATGGATTGCGGGAGAGAAATGAAAGAGGAAGCCATCTGGTAGTATTTTGCACAAAGCATAACTTGATCATAGCTAACTTTTGGTTCAAGAATCATAAAAGAAGGTTGTACACATGGAAGAATCCTGGATATACTAGAAGATATCTGATATATTATATAATGGTAAGACAGAGATTAGGAACCAGGTATTAAATTGTAAGGCATTTCCAAGGGCGGATGTGTACTCTGACCACAATCTATTGGCCATGAACTGTACATTAAAACTGAAGAAACTGCAAAAACGTGGGAATTTAAGGAGATGGGACCTGGACGAACTGAAAGAACCAGAGGTTGTACAGAGTTTCAGGGAGAGCATAAGGGAACAATTGACAGGAATGGTGGAAAGAAATACAGTAGAAGACGAATGGGCAGCTGTGAGGGATGAAGTAGTGAAGGCAGCAGAGGATCGAGTAGTTAAAAAGACGAGGGCTAGTAGAAATCCTTGGGTAACATAAGAAATATTGAATTTAATTAATGAAAGGAAAAAATATAAAAATTCAGTAAATGAAGCAGCAAAAGGGAATACAAACGTCTCAAAAAATGAGATCGACAGGTAGTGAAAAATGGCTAAGCAGGGATGGCTAGAGGAAAAATGTAAGGATGTAGAGGCTTATCTCACTAGTAGTGAGATAGATACGGCCTACAAGAAAATTAAAGAGACCTTTGGAGAAAAGAGAACCACTTGTATGAATATCAAGAGCTCAGATGGAAACCCAGTTCTAAGCAAAGAAGGGAAAGCAGAAAGGTGGAAGGAGTATATGTAGGGTTTATACAAGGGCGACGTACTTGAGGAAAATATTCTGGAAATAGAAGAGAATGTAGATGAAGTCGAAATGGGAGATAGGATACTGCGTGATGATTTTGACAGAGCACTGAAAGACCTGAGTCGAAACAAGGCCCCCGGAGTAGACAACATTCCTTTGGAACTACTAACGGCCTTGGGAGAGCCAGTCCTGACAAAACTCTACCATCTGGTGAGCAAGATGTACGAGACAGGCGAAATACCCTCAGGCTTCAAGAAGAATATAATAATTCCAATCCCAAAGAAAGCAGGTGTTGACAGATGCGAAAATTACCGAACAATCAGTTTAATAAGCCACAGCTGCAAAATACTAACGTGAATTCTTTACAGACGGATGGAAAAACTAGTAGGAACCGACCATTGGGATGATCAGTTTGGATTCCGTAGAAATATTGGAACACGTGCGGCAATACTGACCTTACGACTTATCTTAGAAGCTAGATTAAGGAAAGGCAAACCTACATTTCTAACATTTGTAGACTTAGTGAAAGCTTTTGACAATGTTGACTGGAATACTCTCATTCAAATTCTAAAGGTGGCAGGGGTAAAATACAGAGAGCGAAAGGCTATTTATAATTTGTATAGAAACCAGATGGCAGTTATAAGAGTCGAGGAGTATGAAAGGGAAGCAGTGGTTGGGAAGGAAGTGAGACAGGGCTGTAGCCTCTCCGCGATGCTATTCAATCTGTATATTGAGCAAGCAGTAAAGGAAACAAAAGAAAAGTTCGGAGTAGGTATTAAAATCCATGAAGAAGAAATAAAAACTTTGAGGTTTGCCGATGACATTGTAATTCTGTCAGAGACAGCAAAGGATCTGGAAGAGCAGTGAACGGAATGGACAGTGTCGTAAAAGGAGGGTATAAGATGAACATCAACAAAAGCAAAACGAGGATAATGGAATGTAGTCGAATTAAGTCGGGTGATGCCGAGGGAATTAGATTAGGAAATGAGACACTTAAAGTAGTAAGGGAGTTGTGCTATTTGTGGAGCAAAATAACTGATGATGGTCGAAGTAGAGGGGATATAAAGTATAGACTGGCAATAGCAAGGAAAGCGTTTCTGAAGAAGAGAAATTTGTTAACATGGAGTATAGATTTAAGTGTCAGGAAGTCGTTTCTGTAAGTATTTGTATGGAGTGTAGCCATGTATGGAAGTGAAACATGGACGATAAACACTTTGGACAAGAAGAGAACAGAAGCTTTCGTAATGTGGTGCTACAGAAGAATGCTGAAGATTAGATGGGTAGATGACATAAGGAATGAGAAGGTACTGAATAGGATTGTGAGGAAGAGGAGTTTGTGGCACAACTTGATTAGAAGAAGTGATTGGTTGGTAGAACACGTTCTGAGGCATCAAGGGATCACCAATTTAGTATTAGAGTGCAGCGTGGAGGGTAAAAATCGCAGAGGGAGACCAAGAGATGAATACACTAAGCAGATTCAGAAGAATGTAGGCTGCAGTATTTACTGGTAGATGAAGAAGCTTGTACAGGATAGAGTAGCATGTAGAGCTGCATCAAACCAGTCTCAGGACTGAAGACCACAACAACAACAATCTTAAAAAATAACGAACAATGATGAATTATCGACAAAGTTTGAACTCATTTTAAATCGCACTCTGGGGATTAATTGGCAGGTAAGTAGATTAAGGATGGATATTATCTGAGCCGTGACTTCCTGCGATGGTCTCGGCAGGATAGTTTTTTTTTTCTTAGAGTTACGCGCTTTGCGGCGTCCTGGTTGGCTAGCGGCCTCTATTTAGGACGGCCGTGGCACACGAGTTGCGACTCGGTCCGGGGAGTGACGGACGGAAGACAGCGCTCGGAGCACGGGAGTAGTCAGTCGGCGCTTGGTGTTCTGCGAGGACGCCCAGTGTTGACATTCAGGCGCCTGGGTCTGGCGGCGGGCGGAACTCGGGTGCGGAAGCAGTCTCCGGTCAACATAAGCTCCGTAGAAGAGTCGTGTCTCGCTCGAATACTGAGGAGAGCGCGGAAGTTTACACTGGCGTACATGTTAGCAGCGAGCTGCTGGACTAACTTTAAATGTTGAGCCATTTTATGGTGGAACTTTTGGATATGATTGCTCCGTGTAGCCACTTTCATATTCGCTAGTCATTCCTTAAACCACTTGGACGTGGGTCCGGGGTACTTGGTATTGCAAGTCCGCGTAACTGCGCTGTGCTCTGATTCCGTCGCGTTTTATCTTCATTTACAAGCGTGGCCGATATTCAGCGATTCCTTTTTTATTATTATTGTTAATTTGTTAAGTGGTAAATTTTATGAATCAAAGTGTATTCTCTCTATAAAAGTTCGGCCGCTAATTTAAACTGGAATTGCGAACTTCTTCCTTTCTGGGAACTACAATAGTAACAATTTTGCGACCGAGCGAGGTGGCGCAGTGGTTAGACATTGGACTCGCATTCGGGAGGACGTCGGTTCAATCCCGCGTCCGGCCATCCCGATTTAGGTTTTCCGTGATTTTCCTAAATCACTCCAGGCAAATGCCGGGATGGTTCCTTTAAAGGGGCACGGCCGACTTCCTTCCCCGTCCTTCCCTAATCCGATGAGACCGATGATCTCGCTGTCTGGTCTCCTTCCTCAAAACCAACCAACCAACAATTTTGCACCGTCAAACGGAGCTGTGGTGTTTAAGGTCGTGTGCGGATTGTCCGTTCATTATCACCTTGAGCTAGTTGTGGTTCATAAATTTATCAAGTGAAATTTCACGTCATTGTTGATTGTTTAATGAACTATTGCTTTAATGGTGACAGCAGTTGTCACACTATAACGTTAAACACCTCTTCTTGTATTTGGCGCTACCCAGTGCTTCGCCGTTGGTTTTAGTGTTTTAGTGAACTGTGTATTAACAGTGGGTTTGTGTGTTCTGGAAGCCATTATTGGTGCGCGAAGGTCCTCCTGCCTGTTGTTGTCACTTGAACCCTCGAGCACGGAATTCAGACGCGCGGCCGATGTGAAAACCGAACGTCGAGAATGAGCTGATTCCTGTGTAGATCTTTCAGGCTATCATAACTTCACATTGCCGAATGTTTTCCGTAATAGCAAATTCACGTATTCACGAAATCTTGCTATTTGAGTATTTTTGAAACCTAACAGCTTTTACAAATTGTTATTTTTCATATTCACAAGTCCAGATAATTGACTTAATTTCACAACTAGTGAGCTCAGATCTGCAGTTATGTTAAGGTTATATTTTTGTAAAAGATTTTTTTATTAATTTAAGGTTGGGATCACAAAGCTGTTTTTCTTTTAAAATGTTTTGAATTATTCACATTGCTTTTATACAACTGAATAATCGGTGCAGATCACCGCAGTCTGCAAATGCTAATTAATCATTGTGTTGTTACCAGTGCTCTGTTTTAATTAACGCGGTTAAAATAAATTTTTGTATCTTAAAACGGCATCAGCATTCCACTCCAGCAGCCCATGTGTCCTGCTTACCAATCCCTTACCGTACCAGGATCCTCTGTTGTTTAATAAGCAAATTAGTAAAATGCTAAGGATACTAATTATTCAAATAAGAACGCACGAAAATAAGTGTAAATTCCTGCGGCCATATGGTCAATGCACAAAGCGTACAAAAACTTTCACCGTCATCCATTAGTTAAAATCTTGATTAGAACTTGAGAAAATTCTGATCATCAGTAGAATCACCAAGAGAATCTAAGGCCTCTAACGAGTCACTTGTCGACAACTCACGGGTGGCAGTAGAAGAGCGTAAAAGGAAAGCTGACGTTTTAAAGTTCACGTTTAAGCGATCATTCATGCAGGAGGATCGTTCAAATATACCATCGTTTAAATGTCGCACATACTTCCTCATGAATGACGTCATGGAAATAGACATCTGTAGCGTAGATAAGCATCTAGAAGAGTTTTAAACAAACAAGTCACCAGGTCTAGATGGAATACCATTTCGGTTTTACAGAGTATTCTGCGGCATTGGCCCCTTACTGAGTTTGCATTAATTATGCATCTCTTGCTCAGCGCAGAGCTCCAAACGACTGGAAAAAAACGCAGATGATTCTGGTACGTAATAAAGGTAAAAGAACGGACCCGCGTAATTACTGACCAACATCCTTAACATCGGTCTGCTGCAGAATTCTTGAACGCATTCTGAGCCTAAATAAAATAAATTTCCTTGAGACACAAAAGTTTCCGACACAGTTCAGTTCGAATTTATACTGCATCACTCATGAGAAATTCAGCTTGATGTTTTCTCATGGGGAGGACAACAGGCAGATTCCATATTCCTAGATTTACGGAAAGTGTTTGACACTGGCTCACTGCAGACTGTTGATGAAAGTCGTAGCATACGGTTTAGGTTCCCAGATTTGTGAGTGGCAATAAGGCTTTTTAAGCAATAGAATGCAGTACGTTGTCATCGACGGCGAGTGTTCATCACATGACAGTTCCAGGGAAGTGTGATACGACCACTCTTATTTTCGACATACATAAATGACCTGACGGCCATACTTAGAGGCAATTTACGGTATTCTGCTGACGACGCTGTGGTTTTTGGGTGATACAAGATTACTTACACGGAATTTCTAGTTGGTGTGATGAATAACAACTTGTTCCCATTGTAGAAAAATATTAATGTGGATGAGTAAGGATATTAGAATACATCACTAGTAGGCTGTTGCTTGATAGTCACATCGATTAAATATGTAGGGGTAGCGCTACAAAGCAGTGTGAAATGGAATGAGCGCATCTGGTTGGTAGTAGGGAAGACGAATGCTCAACTTCATTGTATAGAGAGAATTTTGAAAAATTGTAGCTCGTGTAGAAAGGAGATGGCGTGTAGAATGCTAGTA
This sequence comes from Schistocerca cancellata, assembly GCF_023864275.1. Classification (NCBI taxonomy): domain Eukaryota; kingdom Metazoa; phylum Arthropoda; class Insecta; order Orthoptera; family Acrididae; genus Schistocerca; species Schistocerca cancellata. Next base: position 310,899,115 of record NC_064628.1, on the reverse strand, counting down.
TCCATTCTTGAGTACTATTAGTGTGTTTGAGATCCCCCCTGTCCACCTCCAGGTCAGGTTAAAGGAAGACATCGAAGTAATTCAGGTGCTACCTTTGTTACTGGTAGGTTCGATAAGCACTCTATTATTACGAAGATATTTCGTGACCTCCAGTGGCAAGGCACTGTTAGGGAAATACAGAGAATCCGCATTTGAGGCCGTCTGTAAAACGATTCTACTGCCGTCATCGTACATGTTGCGTAATGACCACGAAGATAAGATGCGAGGAATTAGGACTCGTCCGGAGGATTTTAGACACTCGTTTTTCCCTCGCTCTGTTTGCGAGTAGGACAGGAAAGGAAATTATTAGTATTGGTAAATTTGTCGTGCACCTACGGTGGACTGCGGTGTGTAAATGTAGATGCAGATGATCCACCCACATGAGTTTTCGCACAATTGTTTCCTTATGTCCCTTCAATGAATGAATTTATGATGTCCTACGAAATACTGGTTCATGAAAGAGGAGACTTATAATTTGGACTAACGTATTCACAGAAGAAATGAGCTTAAAGAAAGTGTGTGTGAATAATTCGATAGGGAAATGAGAACTGATTAAGATCTTTTGCAAGTTTTCAAAGTAATTGCTCCAACAGTAGTCACGAGAAAGAGAAATTAAGTTACTGGTAAAGAAAGATGCAAAATGGAGAGAAGTGAGGCAGGAATCAAACGAATTGAGACAGAAGATAAATATAAAAAGTTGCAGAAGCACGTCCCAAACCTGAACCGCTCTCCACCAGATCTTATTCTGCATTACTAACACAAATATCGTGATAGGTATCACGTTACATACATCACATCGCAGGAGTCTAAATTATATAAAGGTATCGTGACTCGTTCTCAAGAATATTGCCTTCACGTAGTCTACAAATACAGTCACACTGTAAAATACTGAGGGCACAGCGTATAGTGAAAGCATTAATTTTGAGAATATAACAAAGATTAAGGAAATGTCAAAGACGTAGCCATTAATATTGAATCGATGTCAAGGCAACACATATGTGGCTCCTCAGTGGTAGAGATGGTGTAATTACTCTTTGTCATTACATTACATGGAATATCATTATCCCTTTCTGCAAACTGCTGTTCAAAAAACGTGAGTACCAAATTTTTGAATAAGGTAAAATTTCTTGATTCGAAGTTCGGATATTCTGTCACTAACGATTATGATTAGTGTTCCATATCGTCTTTCATGAAGTGTAATGATCCAAAAGTGTCGTCTCTAAAGGAAGACAGTGTTCTCAATGACTGCGGCAGCAGTTTTTGTTGACGATAGCTAATAAAACAAAAGCGTTTGTAGAATTCCTGTCACTACATAAACCACAATTTCCGATATATGCATCTGCAACTTGGGCTATAAACATGCTCAGTGTTCTAGAAAATATTCTCGTCACTGCAACTTTAACGGAGCTGAACGCACTTTGGTGCAAACCCACATGAAACTGTATTCAACTAATAGCGTAAGACGAATGACTGTCACCCAAGGATTTTGACGAAATTTGGCGCAGACGATCGTCACTGAAAAATAAAACTAGACATCAGTTACGATTTTTAATGGACTGCTTCGTATTTTGGAGAAAATCAACACAGGACGCTATAATTTGCCTGTGCCATACTGACTATGTGCTGTCAGTAATGTAGTACAGCAGCCGACTGGTGAAGGCATCAGTATACGTATTTCCGAACTTAGGTTCAACGTCACATCCAGATTTTTTAGGAAATATTCTTTTTCTTTTCTGCAATTTATGTAGTAATGTAAGCATACATATTTTTCTGTATTTTTTTCTAATATATTCAGTATTTTCATAATCTAAGTCATTTTATTGTTTAACGTAGAAAAATTTGGTGTTACTAACGAAATTTGAATTTTTATTTCAGTAAGGATTTATATCAATTTCATTCTGCTGAAATATATTCCAAAAATTCCTGAATTTGTTTATTATAATCATTAAAAACTGCTTTATTCTCTAATCATAGCATTTTCCTTGTATTAAGGTATTAAAAAAACAGAAAAATAACGCTTTGCTGCATCAAGTGATGTTGAGGAATTGTGTAGTCTACGATGACAGTTATTACATAAAATGCGAGGAAAACTACTTACGTCTATGAAATGACTATCTGTTATAAAATCTGGGTAACATGTGATATAGACTTTTTTTTTTCAAAACCATAAGGCCACCTTACCTTGTTGAAGAAAGATCAACAAGGGGAATAAGAATTAGAGGTGCAATATTGAAGAAGATGGAAACTGTCAAGTACGTGGGAAGTGTGATAGAGAGAAATAGGAAAAACGCGAAAGAGATCAGTGAACGTGGCAGGCAGGCAGTAGCGATTGTTAGTAGCCTGGTTTGGAACAAAGACGTCCCAACAAAAAAGCAAAGAAGTAATCTGAGTTTCTACATTCAAGTTCTGGCCTATGCTTCCGAAACATAGGTAATGAAGACAAGAGAAGTGTAACGAAGTTCCTCTGAACTGGAATAGAAATAACGACAGATAGGATAAGGAGTGAAAGGGTAAGGGAAATAGAGAAAGAGAACACCTGCAGATCAGGAAAGAAAATTAAGGCGAAGATGATATGGGCACTTGAAGAGAATAGAAAACAAGTGGACTGCCAAGATTATACATGAAATGGAGATGAGACGAATACGACCAAGAGGAAGACCAAAGGATAGATGGCTGATAGGTATGGAGAAGTGTGTTGGAAAAAGAGGAAAGCACTGGACCGGAGTGAACACAGAAAGATGGTGGGAAACAGGGCTAGATGGAGAGGATTATGCTCCTAACAGACCGAACCTGGGGCTTTAAACTGTTCAAGATGATGTCGAGAAGGCGACCGTCTTCAACTAGAGTTGGCTAATACCGAATATCATACATCCACTACTCGCTTGCATGGTAGGTTCTCATACAGCCTAGAGTAATTAGGATTTTGGCAAAAAAGAATATTTCCATGTTGATTTTAGTAGACATTGGAAGAAACCGCACTCAAATAAGTGTCATTATTTTTCCCAATACTCGATATTTAGGAGAAAGTTCAACCAAACCCGCGGTTTACCATTTCCGGAATTCCCCTGCAAATAGTGTGCTAAAGAGACGCCAGTAGAATGAGATGTGCTTCCTATTATTCGCTGATCATTCTTAATTATAGTTAGTTTAATTTGTAATTGTAACCGAGTTCCGATTCGTTTGTTTCAGAGTCTTGCCTATAAATAATTAATTTAAATGAGGTATCATGACGGTTTATTTAGGACACGCGGCTTCATTAACTCCGTGTTAGTGTACTAGAGCAGCATAACATGAGTAAACACGTTTCCTAAAACTCTATCGGTAACTTCAAAATTAATTACATACAGCTACACCCGTAGTATGAATCCCACAAACAACACATCCAGTCTCTGTTGTATAAATCATTTGTACATTACTCGTAACTAAATTCTGTTGTATCATAAATAAGTCACGGTCTGAACAGTACTGCTGACTCAGGTTCACATTAATTTCGCAGTTTATCTTCTGCTATAGTAATTCCCGGTTCGTACTGCGCTCCGTATCTGTGCTTACGGAAGCTGTGTACGACAGCGGCGAGAGATGCGAAACGTGCGGAATTAATCAAATCAGAAATGTTAATGAGAAAAATAGCATTCTACCTAATTTAACTTGATTTCGCTTGGGAAATAATGGCGGGCTCATTTCGCTGCTGTACAGGGTTGTCATAAGTGTTGATATAGGGGAGAAGGGACTGGGACAGATTTGTAGAATGAAAATGTTCGTGACGATAATTCCTTCCAGTCACTGGGCGAAGAACTACAATACGCCTCAGTACTTACACCAGCATGAAGGAATTCTTTTTCCTACATAGCACAGAGGTTTTTCATCTGTCTGCAGTCTGGTATAATTGTATATTGTTTATCATTTGTTGGGTAAATACTGTACTGTGTTTCTTCAGGTACACCTTATTAATTACATCATGAAAAGAAAAGTTTAGCTACCGATCTTTACGTACAGCAAGTACCATTAAATGTTGAAGAAACATAAAGGTATGAACAATGCGATATAGTCATTTAGTGGTACAATATTAAGTAATTCCTAGAGAGCTGCCTGCTAGCCGAAACCGGCCCTGATACAAAATAAACTGTACATAACGCAGCTGTCTTTTAGTCAAAACACTAATAACAGTTGCGTTACAGTATATACAATATGAAGAACATACTGGACAAAATAGAGTAGATGGCCATAGCAAAACAAGATCGAAGATTAAGTTACGGTATTGTCATCTACATTCATGGAAAGTGTGACGATAAAATACTGACATCTGAAAAATGTACATGAACGCACTGGCTAGATGGAATTAATAGTCCAAGAGGAATCTTAAGAATACTACCAACGTATGCCACTGATGAAGGAAAAATTGATGGGTCTGAGGTTCAAAATGGCTCTGAGCACCATGGGACTTAACATCTGTGGTCATGAGTCCCCTAGAACTTAGAACTACTTAAACCTAACTAACCTAAGGACATCACACACATCCATGCCCGAGGCAGGATTCGAACCTGCGACCGTAGCGGTCACGCGGTTCCAGACTGAAGCGCCTAGAACCGCACGGCCATACCGGCCGTCGAAGGGTCTAAGGCCTTTTGTAAATAATAACGATAACAGTAAACAGGAACAATAAAAATTACATCTTACCGAAGAGGAGATCTGAATGCTACAATTGGAAATATACGAATTTCAAGAACAATAGGCACAATAAGAGAAAACGCACGTAATGAAAACGCCAAAATGCAACGAGATTTTCCACCTCTAATCAATTAAAGATTACCAAGAGTTTCTTTACAAAGAAAGATATAAACAAACTCATCTAGTCAGCAAGAGGATATAGATGTATTATAGATTATACGAGGGGCGTTGAGTAAATAATACAACACATTTTTATTTTCTCGGCCAGTTTCCATGGAAAAATGTCGAATTAGATGTGAGACATTGTGGGATACTCCCGGTTTAGCCCCTATTCTATTTTAATAGCCAGTAAAGTACTTTTAGATGTACAAATACGGCAAGATGCAATTTTTAAATAATTTCTTGGATAAATGCTTTTGAACATGGTACAAAAATAATTCAGAGGGCACAGATACGTTTGAGCAATGTGAAGATGGCTACACTGTCATTGGCTGGCTCATTTTGACGGCCTGTAGAGTAGATTTAGCAGTGGAACTTTGCATCTACCTCGATGCAGAGGGTGTCCGACTGTACTCTCGGGAAGCACGTGCTTCGGATGTTTCACTCACTGAAAATGTATGGTCAGTTTATAACACTATACGCTGCACCGTTTGTGTACAGATACTATATTTGTAACAAATTATGGTATTAAATGCACTATAATGTTAGTACACATTTTTATTTTCTCGCCCAGTTACCCTCTGTGAGCAGTTTTGCAGAATTGACCGTGAAATGCCTAAGGGGTTTTACTTATTGGGCATGAAATTGAAGTTACTTAAACACATTGAAGGTAACTGATTCAATTTAGAACTGTTTTAACTAATCAAACTTGCTCAAATGAAATAGAATACCGTCGCCAGACTAATTAGGCACAGAAATGTGTAACATTTCTTTTTTAAAAAAAGTAAACAGTTTTAGTGGAAAAACTCAGTCCATACTTCTTTCCTACGAAAGTGCAATGAACCCAATTACAAGCAAAAAAGTGGTAAAGGGGATACTAACAGTTATTGTAAAACGTGCCTGTCCCCAGAGACACAAAAGACACTGTTACACTCATCAATTTTAAATACTTTGTCAAACCTGAGTAACTTCATCAACAAAACAGATGCAAGCCAATACTAAACTGGAAATTCGGCATAGGTCTAGTCTTATTTTCTCAAATATTTTTTACACATCACAAATTCAATTAAATTTCACTTGCATAAATATTCACACTTTTCTTTAAAAACAAAGAAATAATTGTATTCATGGACAATTTTATTCTATTCATAGTAACTTTACCTTCAGTGAGAATAAAACAGTAAGTGCCTGCTCATAAATAGTTATTACACTTTCTGGCAAACAATGTGCAAAAAACTGAACATAAACTTCAAGAGCAGTGAGAATATTAATTAATCCAGTAACTTTGTGTATTTTTAACAACTTTCAATCGGGGGGGGGCTTCATCTTGACACTGTTGTAAAGAAAACTAACACACTTTCATGAATAATTCAAAGAATGCCAACTTCTGGAATGCATTGACTCATGCATTTTTATAACAGTAAATATGTTCACGAGGTACTACATTTCAAACCAATCTTTTAGAACATTTACTTCAAAATTATCCTCAAAATGGATTGTTGTCTCTTATTTATCGTCATAGTTCTTTACTTTTGAAACCGGAAATTAAGAAAGTAATTTTGTGACATATTTCAAGTTCCAAATCAGGGTCAAATTATTTAGCTTCACCTGAGTGCTTCGGTAGTTAGGTTTTTGAATAGCTGCTTATTACAAGACACAGTTCGTGAGTTTCGTGAGGTTCTAAAGTAGAGTTGCGCAGCACGTGCTAATAGTCTGTTTATCTGCATTGTTTAGTTTTCCACGTTCTTTAGTGTGGACAGGGACTGCAGTTGTTGTGTGCGGATGCGAGTCGAGTTGGTGACACTTCGCTCTCAGCTTGAGGCTGTGATGGCTTCGGTTACACAGCTTGAGACAGCAGTGGATGGGTGCCACTGTTGTGGGCCAGCCGTGGGGATCCAACAGACGTCCAGTGGTCCAGAGTCCTCTGATCGGTCCTCACCGGTGGAAAACCCAGTTACTGCTCGCACTGAGGCTGACCACTCACCTGTGGTCGAGTGGGAGGTCGCCCCAGGGCGAAGCAGGCGGTGAAAGACTTCCCAGGCGGCCGCACATAAGGCCTCCCCGGTTTGTCTGACAGACAGGTTCCAGGTGCTGTCTGTGGCTGACACTGTCACTGAGCCAGATGCTGTCACCAGTCCTGTTTCAGAGGAAACCACACAGCCTGCAAGATCCGGCAATCACAGAGGGTGGGATTATTGGTTGGGAGCTCCAACGTTAGGAGCGTTATGGGGCCACTTAGGGACTTGGCTGACAAGAAGGGTAAGAAATGCAATGTGCACTCCGAGTGCATACCGGGTGGAGGCATTCCAGATGTGGAAAGGGTCCTCCCGGATGCCATGAAGAGAACAGGGTGCAGCCAACTGCTGGTGGTGGCTCATGTCGGCACCAATGATGTGTGTCGCTTTGGATCAGAAGTGATTCTCTCTGGTTTCGAGCAGCTAACAGAAGTGGTAAAGGCTGCCAGTCTTGCTTGCAAGATGAAAGCAGAGCTGACCATTTGCAGCATAGTCTGGTAAAGAGCCGAGTCGAGGGTCTGAATCAGAGCCTCAGACGATTCTGCGACAGTGTAGGCTGCAGGTTCCTTGACTTGCGCCAAAGGGTGGTTGGGTTTCGGGTTCGGTTGATTAGGTCAGGTGTCCAATGTACGCAGGAGCCCGACTACACGAGTAGCAGTGGCTGTGTGGCGTGGACTGTGCGGTGTTTTAGGTTAGAGGGTCTCAGGATAACACAAAGAAGGGCTTCACTCACAAAGGTTGCAGGCTGAACACAGGAAGAACTTAGATACAGGAACCACTGGTATGACAGTTGTAAATTGTTGTAGCTGTGTTGGGAAAGTACCAGAGCTCCAAGCGATAATAGAAAGCATGATGCTCAAATCGTTATACGCACTGATATAAGTTCAGCCGAAATTTTTGCGAAGAACCTAACAGTGTTCCGAAAGGATAGGCTAAACACGGTTGGCGGAGACGTGTTGTTGCTGTCAGAAGCAGTTTAACTTGCCGCGAAATTGAAGTAGATACTTCCTGTGAGTTAGTATGGGCAGAGGTCATTGTTGGCAACCGGAGTAAAATAATAACTGGATCCTTTTACCGACCTCCTATTTCAGATGTTACAGTTGCTGAAAGGTTCAAAGAAAACTTGAGTTTGATTTCAAACACGTACCCGAATCATACGACAATAGTTGGTGGTGGCTTTTATTTACCCTCCATATGTTGGCGAAAATACATGTTTAATTCCGGAGGTATGCATAAAATATCGTCCGAAATTGTGCTAAACGCATTCTCTGAAAATTATCTCGAGCAATTAGTTCATGAGCCCACGCAAATAGCAAACGGTTGTGAAAACACACTTGACCTCTTAGCAACAAATAATCCTGAGTTAACAACGAGCATCAAAACCGATTCAGGGATTAGTGAGCACAGGGCTGTCGTAGCAAGATTGAATATTGTAATCCCAAAATCCTCGAAAAATAAGCGAAAAATTTAACTATTCAAAAAAGCAGATAAAAATTCACTTGACGTCTTCCTGAGAGACAATCTCGACTCATTCGAAATTAATAATGCAAGTGTAGACCAAATGTGGCTTGAATTCAAAGAAATAGTATCGGCAGCAATTGAGAGATTTATACCAAATAAATTAACAAACGACGGAGCTGATCCTCCTTGGTACACAAAACGGGTTAGAACACTGTTGCAGAAACAACGAATCAAACATGCCAAAATTAAACAGACGCGAATTCCCCAGGATTGGCGATCTTTTACAGAAGCTGAAGTTTAGCGCAGACGTCAATGCGAGATGCTTATAACAGTTTCCACAACGAAACTTTGTCTCGAAACCTGGCAGAAAATCCAAAGCGATTCTGGTCGTATGTGAAGTATGTTAGCGGCAAGAAACAATCAATGCCTTCTCTGTGCGATAGCAATGGTGATACTATCGAAGACAGTGCTGCCAAAGCACAGTTACTAAACACAGTCTTCCGAAATGCCTTCACAAAAGAAGACGAAGTAAATATTCCAGAATTCGAATCGAGAACAGCTGCCAACGTGAGTAAGGTAAAAGTAAATAAACTCGGGGTAGAGAAGCAACTTAAATGACTTAATAAAAGCAAGTCTTCTGGTCCAGACTGTATACCAGTTAGGTATATCGAGTATGCTGTTGCATTATCTCCATACTTAACAATCGTATACAACCGTTCGCTCGATGAAAGATTCGTACCCAAAAACTGGAAAGTTGCACAGGTCACACCAATATTCAAGAAAGGTAGTAGGAGTAATCCACTAAATTACAGGCCCATATCGTTAACGTCGATATTCAGCAGGATTTTAGAACATATATTGTGTTCGAACATTATGAATTACCTCGAAGAAAACGGTCTATTGACACACAGCCAACGTGGGTTTAGAATACATCGTTCCTGTGAAACACAACTAGCTCTTTATTCACATGAAGTGCTGAGTGCTTTTGACAAGGGATTTCAGATCGATTCCGCATTTCTGGATTTGTGGAAGGCTTTTGACACTGTACCACACAAGCGGGTTGTAGTGAAATTGCGTGCTTATGGAATATCGTCTCAGTTGTGAGACTGGATCTGTGATTTCCTGAGAGAGAGGTCACAGTTCGTTGTAATTGACGGAAAGTCATCGAGTAAAACAGAAGTGATTTCTGGCATTCCCCAAGGTAGTGTTATTGGCCATTTGCTGTTCTTTATCTATATAAACGATTTCAGAGACAATCTGAGAAACCGTCTTCGGTTGTATGCAGATGACGCTGTCGTTTATCGACTAATAAAGTCATCAGAAGTTCTAAACAAACTGCAAAACGATTAAGAAAAAATATCTGAATAGTGCGAAAATTGGCAGTTGACCTTTAATAACGAAAAGTGGGAGGTCATCCACATGAGTGCAAAAAGGAACGCGTTAAACTTGGGTTACTCGAAAAATCAGTCTAATCTAAAAGCCGTAAATTCAATTAATACATACGTATTACAATTAAGAACAATTTAAATTGGAAGGAACACATAGAAAATGTTGTGGGGGAGGCTAACCAAAGACAGCGTTTCATTGGCAGGACACTTAGAAAATGTAACAGACCTACTAAGGAGACTGCCTACACAACGCTTGACCGTCCTCTTTTACAATACTTTCGCGCGGTGTGGGATCCTTACCAGACAGGGCTGACTGAGTACATAGAAAAAGCTAAAAGAAAGGCAGCACGTTTTGTATTATCGTGAAATATGTGAGAGAGTGTCACAGAAATGTTACAGGATTTGGGATGGACTTCACTAAATAAAGGCGTTTTACGTTGCGACGGAATCTTCTCACGAGATTCCAATCACCAATTTTCTCCTCCGAATGCGAAAATATTTTGTTGACACTGACTTACGTAAGGAGGAACGATCACAAAGATAAAATAAGGGAAATCAGGGCTCGTACGGAAAGATATAGGTGTTCATTCTTTCCGCGCGGTATACGAGATTAGAATAATAGAGAATTGTGAAGGTGGTTCGATGAACCCTCTGCCAGGCACTTAAATGTGATTCGCAGAGTATCCATGGAGATGTAGATGTATATGTAAAAGCCCATCAAAACTTTAAAGTGCATTAGTTCAATCACCGGCGGGGGGAGGGGGTCTTTCAAAAAAGCTACACTTACTACCTCTTCAACTTTAACAAAATCCACAGTAATTTTTGCTAACGTTTTTCAATAAGTTTCGAACAAAATTAATCAAATAATCGTCTTTCTTTTTTATTATCATTTCTCACTATCTGGACACTCGGAAATCAATGTTCAAACGGAGAGGATACTAAGAGGTATTATGATCAAGAACAAATCTAGGTAGGTACATAAATTTTGGTATGAGTTACCTTGTATTTGCACATACTGAATGTGCTGATCCATCACTTTACAACGCCGGCCGCCGTGGCCGAGCAGTTCTTGTCGCTTCAGTCTGGAACCGTGCGACCGCTGCAGTCGCAGGTTCGAATCCTGCCTCGGGCATGGATGTGTGTGATGTCCTTAGGTTGGTTAGGTTTAAGTAGTTCTAAGTTCTAGGGTACTGATAACCTCAGATGTGAAGTATCATAGTGCTCAGAGCCATTTGAACCATCACTTCACAACTACGATTCCTCCTGTCTGTTACAGTGATAGCGCAATATTGGTGGCGAGTATATGATGGCAGATGGACTTGCCGTTGGAATTGAAATGCTCTTATTTTCTTCATGGCGACTATCATCAAATTTTATAATATTTTCAGTCCACAGAGCATTGTATTAAATCCATTCATCCACCCGAGGCTTTGGCGTAATAAATCCAAGCACTAAAAGCCTCACTCGGCAACTGCACAATGCATCTTCCAATCACTAGCTGCCAACTGTACGGTAGCTAACCTCCGACTGCCTGTCATGTCCACCTTTTCACTCGCACCAACCGCAATTTGCGCGCGCTAAGTAACTTCAGTTTTAAAGGGGAACCACTCCATCTTTTACCATAACATAAACCAAGAGCCCTAAGTGTGGATCAGCAGTTACAAAGTAGCAAGTAAAAATTTTAAAGTAAACATTGCATTTACCCATATTAACAACTCAATACAAAATTATTTAACCAAAATAATCCATTTTAAATGCTACCAAAGCAATTAATCAGTAATGAGAAAACTTAGTACAACATATCAAAGAGCACATATTAAAGAAAATAAGCTTTATGCTTAATCAGAAGGAAAAAATGACATAATGTCTTACTATGGTGTTACAAGGGCATTACGATTAACGAAATTTGCAGCATGGAATGAAGTACCTGTATCTGTCAAGCTCTACATGACTCCATGCTTAGCCAGTTTGGGACCGTTGATGCTCTGTGTATTGAATTTCGCATATTTATAACCCCCAATCACTTCAAATTTGATTGTGTATTCTTCCTACTATACATGGTGGTCCATTGATCGTGAACGGGCCAAATATCTCACGAAATAAGCGTCAAACCAAAAAACTACAGAGAACGAAACTCATCTAGCTTGAAGGGAGAAACTAGATGGCGCTATAGTTGGCCCGATATATGGCGCTGCCATAGGTCAAACGGATATCAACTGCGTTTTTTTTTTAATAGGAACCCACATTTTTATTACATATTCGTGTAGTGCGTAAAGAAATATGAATGTTTTAGCTGGACCACTTTTTTCGCTTTGTGATAGATGGCGCTGTAACAGTCACAAACATATAGCTCACAATTTTAGACGAACAGTTGGCAACAGGTAAGTTTTTAAAATTACAGAACTTAGGTACGTTTAAACATTTTATTTCCGGTGTTCCAATGTGATACATGTACCTTTGCGAACTTATCATTTCCGAGAACGCATGCTGTTACACCGTGATTACCTGTAAATACCACATTAATGCAATAAATGCTCAAAATGGTGTCCGTCAACCTCAATGCATTTGGCAATACGTGTAACGACATTCCTCTCAACAGCGAGTAGTTCGCCTTCCGTTATGTTCGCACATGCATTGACAATGGGCTGACGCATGTTGTCAGGCGTTGTCGGTGGACCACGATAGCAAATATCCTTCAACTTTCCTCACAGAAAGAAATCCGGGGACGTCAGGTCAGGTGAACGTGCAGTCCATGGTATGATGCTTCGACGACCAATCCACCTGTCAAGAAATATGCTATTCAACACCGCTTCAACCGCACGCGCGCTATGTGCCGGACATCCATCATGTTGGAAGTACATCGTCATTCTGTCATGCAGTGAAACATTTTGTAGTAACATCGGTAGAACACTAAGTAGGAAATCAGCATACACTGCACCATTTAGATTACCATCGATAAAATGGGGACCAATTATCCTTCCTCTTATAATGCCGCACCATACATTAACCCTCGAAGGTCGCTGATGTTCCATTTGTCGTAGCAATCGTGGAATTTCCGTTGCGAAATAGTGCATATCATGCCGGTTTACGTTACCGCTGTAGGTGAACGACGCTTCGTCGCTAAATAGAACGCGTGCAAAAAATCTGTCATCGTCCCGTAATTTCTCTTGTGCCCAGTGGTAGAAGTGTACACGACGTTCAAAGTCGTCGCCATGCAATTCCTGGTGCATAGAAATATGGTACGGGTGCAATCGCTGTTGATGTATCATTCTCGACACCGACGTTTTTGAGATTCCCGATTCTCGTGCAATTTGTCTGCTACTGAAGTGCGGATTAGCCGTGACAGCAGCTAAAACACCTACTTGGGCATCATCATTTGTTTCATGTCGTGGTTGACGTTTCACATGTGGCTGAACTCTTCCTGTTTCCTTAAATAACGTAACTATCCGGCGAACTGCCCGGACGCTTGGATGATGTTGTCCAGGATACCGAGCAGCATACATAGCACACGCCCGTTGGGCATTTTGATCACAATAGCCATACATCAACACGATGTCGACCTTTTCTGCAATTGGTAAACGGTCCATTTTAACACGGGAAATGTATCACGAAGCAAATAACGTCCGCACTGGCGGAATGTTACGTGATACTTAGTATTAATATGTTTGTGACTATTACAGCGCCATCTATGACCAAGCGAAAAAAGTGGTCCAACTAAAACATTCATATTTCTTTACGTACTACACGAATATGTAATAAAAAGTGGCGGTTCCTATTTTAAAGCAACGCAGTTGATATCCGTTTGACCTATGGCAGCGCCATGTAGCGGGCCAACAATAGCGGCATCTGGTTTCCCCCTGCAAGCTAGATGAGTTTCGTTCTTTGTAGTTTTTCCGTTTGATGCTTATTTCGTTAGATATTTGGCCCGGTCACTATGAATGGACCACCCAGTATTGTATATAAATAATTGGTAAACTTTCCTAATTTGTTATTCTTAGTGGTGTCGCAGTCTTAACAGCCAGCAGTTTATATATCAATAGCTAAATGAAAATTCGCCAGTAGCATCGCAATTAAATAACTGAAAAATCATAACATTAACCGAAAACTACCATTTCAGTAACTGACCCAAATCATGCAGGATAGCACGAAATTTACTCCACCGTCTTAAAAAGACAGTAGGTTCTCAGTCTTAACTCGCCACGATGCTTGGGACAGGCGACACCGCGAGCGAGACAAAGTCGCGGCACGGTATATATCTGACGCGTTATGCTAATACCGGTCTGAATTTCGACAGACATCCCTCGTGGTCCACGCTTCATTTAATATTTTCTCGGAGGCCTCGGGACGTCATTGAATTATTCATGAGGCTGCCGTTCGCTGCGGCCGGGTCGCGCTGTCGCAGCCCGCCTGCTTTCCTTTCTTATTTTTCGTTATTAACAGGCGCGACGCACGAGCAAAGGCCGAAAAAGGAAACCTTTGAAAACGCCGACTCCTTATTATAGGCCCTGATGAGGGGAAGTTGACATTTCCTCCAGCTTTGCCGTAACTTGTATCATAAATTCGCTAATTACGACGTTGCGCTGCCTTCGTTTCGTATGAAGATCGTCACTGTCTCATTAAGCGTGTCCTCTTTTTGATGCAACCCGCACGTTCGAAGATGCTGCTGATGTACCTCGTAGAAAGTGACAGAGGCTCTCGCCCGCAATGTCACAATACACCATACACTACACCCTCCCTCTCCTCACCCTACACTCATTGTCGTTATTCCACAGTAGATTATTTCATTGTTAAGTGTCGTTAGCCCAAGAAAGAGATACACGAAGATTCTTTACGAGTGATGACACGGGATACACCACATTATTAGTAAGAATAATGCAGCCTTAGTTCAGTGAATGAAGGAGTTATAGGCTCAACAGTGAAACTTACCCAGATTCTTTGATGTATATGATGCACAACGAATCAGATTCTCCGAAATATTTCACTCATGTTGTCGTTTCTAATAACCACGTCGTCAGTAGTACGTAAACTCTAATCTTCCTTCTTTTCTTTCTTCACTTTTCATTTATGGTGGTGGCGAGGTGATCGTTGTCGTTTTCCTTTTAAGCTTTTAACGTATTTAAGTAAAAGAGTGAAGAAAGAAGAGAAGGAAGAATAGGGTTTACACACTACTGACGACGAGGTTATTAGAAACGACAGCATGAGTGAAATATTTCGGAGCATGAGGCTAACGTGATTTAACAATGAAATAATCTACTGTGGAATAACGACAATGAGTGTTGCTTGAGTAGAGGGAGGGAGGAGGGTGTAGTGACATATTCGGCGAGAGCAACTGACACTTTCTATGAGGTATCTGTATGGCTACCCATTCTTCCTCAAAAGCAGAAACCATAGTCGTTTACGATATTAGTGAGCCGTGTTAAAAATTACTGTTTTGAAGAGCGCGCCGCAGCGCGTAGTGTGAAGCAGTCGCCCTCCGTTTCTGGCGGTGGCGCCACTGTGGCAATCGCAGCTTTGGTGTCTCTCTCTGGTGGGAAAGGGGAAAGGTTGCCTGTTCACGTGCATTTAAGGGGCGCTATGACCTCGCCAGTCTGTAAGTCTGGGTCAGTCTCTCATCCGCATCTGTTAGGCAGTTTGTCTGTCGTTCGGCGTTCTAGTATGTCTGTCGTTCGGATCAACCTTCAAAGCCGGCAAAATGAGAGTCTGCCCACTCCGCCAGCAAGAGAACTCACCGAGTGGTCGCCCGGTCGGGGCTGAGTCTGCGCGTTAGGCCGCTAGTCTGCTCGAGTTTGCTCAGGCAATGGTCACTGGCGGGTGGATCGACCGGTTGGTAGGTCGCGCACTGAGACACAACGTGACTTGTCCGTCTTGAGCGTCGGCACATGTGAGGTCGTCACGTGAGTCCAGTGGGCCGCGGCGTATAGCAAGGGGTAGTGACTTCGCAGTCGAAACGAGAGCAACAGGAGTCAACCCACGACATCAGTCTGGCCGGTGCGAGCTGCGACGCCGTGAGACGAATGATCGCGTCCGTCGAAGTGGCTGGCAGCGGACGGTTCGGGAGAGCGATTTGGGGATGCTGCGCCAGGTCTCCTCTAGAAATCGCAGTTTATTATAATGTTCAAATGTGTGTGAAATCTTATGGGACTTAACTGCTAAGGTCATCAGTCCCTAAGCTTACACACTACTTAACCTGAATTATCCTAAGGACAAACACACACACCCATGCCCGAGGGAGGACTCTAACCTCTTCCGGGACCAGCCGCACAGTCTGACTGCAGCGCCCTAGACCGCTCGGCTAATCCCGTGCGGTTCAGTTAATTACAAGTTAAGTGATTGGTGATATGTTGTTTGATTTACTCTTGTTAAATTTTACTTGTTTTCTGGGTGAGGTCACCAGCCATTTTGCTTTGGGGTTGTCCCACCATTCTTCTCCGTTGGCCCACCTGCGGGAAGGTGGTTGTTTATAAATTGGGTGGTCCATTTTTTCCTTGTGGAGTAGGGGCGAGTTAGAGCAACCTGCGGTTTGGGTTGTTCGGTAATCTCCCTATCAATCTACCGTACGTTAGTAGCTGCCTCCGTCATGTTTGTCGGATTTGGTGTGTTAACGAATTTATTGCTTGTAGTGTAACGGCCTAATACCTGAAATATGTTTTGATCTTTGCAAACTTTGATATTATTGCCAATGATCTTGAGAGGCGGTGTCTGTGTACTGTAGAGTATCTTAACTATTGTTGGCCAATCTTGCAGAATTTTATGTAAGATTACATTTCATGGGCTTTTATTTAAATGATCATTTTAGTATATAAAGTTGCCACCCTTTCACCGTAAGACCTTTCTTAGAAGTTAAAATCAAGTTGCACCTTTGGTGGCAAGGTTAATATTTTAATTGTTAGCGTTTCGTACCATTTCCATCCTTCCTACGGGGGTGCATAGTTTGTGTGCTTGTGTAAATTGTTAAAACTTTTGGTTTAAAGTTATCGGATGTGTTGCAGATTTGCATCAGTGTAATCTTTCAGAGGCTGTTGTGAGCGGTCGTAACTACGGCCGTGTCAAAAGGGAGCGGCAAGTTTCTCTGCCCGAAAGCTCTACAGTCAAAACTTGTTTCTTTCTGCCTCTGAATAAACTGTAACTTTTATATTTAGAGGGTGCTTTCTGATTATAATTTTAAATCTGTTTCTTTAAAAAAAAATGCTTTTAGACACTATTTCAGTGAATAAAATTCCCATTTGGGACTCGAACCTGGGATCTCTTGCTTACATGGCAGACATCCGAGTCACCGAGGGCACAGAGGATAGTGTGATTGCAGGGACTATCTCGTGCATACATTCCGCGAGGCCCACATTCTCAAATTATATGTCCACACACTACATTCGTAGTGTCCCTACCCAACACACTCATTACTCATCCGAAAGAAAAGACACCATATCCATATCAGTATATAGTTCTGGCAATACCGGCCATGACCTTCTTCTTCTGTGCCGATGCACACATATTACCCGAACTCTTACGGGACTTGGTAAGAATGTCTTCCACGAGTAATGAGTGTGTTGGGTAGGGACACGCCGAATGTAGTGTGTGGACATACAAGGTGAGAATGTGAGCCTCGCGGGAGGCATGCGCGAGATAGTCCCCGCAGTCGCACTATCCTGTCCGAGAGAACAGACACCATATCCATATGAGTATATGACGTTTACGATGTTGGATGCTAAGGTCTGGATCGAAGTCGTCCTAAAAGTGTTCATTCGGTTCATGTCGGGGCTCTGGACAGGCCAGCCCATTTCAGAAATGTTATTATCCAGTTATCCTGATATAGCCATCATCTCCGAACCCTTCCTCTACTGTACACATTACACAATGCTGTAAAATGTGTTCGTATCCATCGGCATTCAGCGTTTTCTTAAAACACTGAGTGGACCACACCGTAACCAGGAAACTAGTCACCATACCGGAAGAGCAGTTACTCCATTCTTCCCTTTTGGCGCTATATGTAATGGCAGGCAATTTTCTCAAGGTATTTGCAGAATCCAAATCCTTCCACTAGATCCGCATAGACATAATATGATTCATCGCTCCACATCGCTCGTTTCCATCGTCCAATGGCTTCACCCTTTACACCACATAGATCGTCGCTTAGCATTGACTACAGAAATATGCGGCTTATGAGGAGCTGCTTGAACATTGTACCCCATTCCTTACAACTTCCTAGGCACAGTTATGGTTTTAGCTGCACTGCTGGTAACACTTCGGAAATTACAAGTGGCTTCTTTTGCTGATTTCATATAATTTTTAAAACCACCCTCCGCAGTGGTGCATGATCCCTAAGATATGTTTACAGCCTGATTGTCACTGTCTTGTAATTTAATTCACATGTTCCAATTATTTGTACATTCCAATCTCTTATGCTGTATGAAAACTGCAAGCAATATTCATTACTGTAAATGGTTGAACTGTAAAATATTTCTACTTCTCCTTTCTTATTGATAAGGTGAGGCAGTTTTTTTTTTATTTCGGCAGTCTTATGGGGGCCTTAAGCTGACTCACGGAAGGGATGTTAACAGAAGAATCGTGAAGTTGTCTGGTACTGAAATCCATTCTTTGTACAGGTATAAAGCAAGAGAAAACAGTCAATCGTGTCCATACAGCTGGAATAAAGGGGGGGGGTCTACGCAGCTAGCCATAAAATCTGCATTGCATGATAAGTGAAGAGGAACCGTTTTTAGTTAGGTAAGTATCTGAAGGTCTGCTGAAAAATTGAGCCTCCATAGTGTGGGAGCAACCGTTGAGCTCTGGCCCACGCTGCTGAAAAGTTTCATCAGTTCTAGCATGAGATTTTCTGATTGATTAGTAACAATTATGTCTGTAGAAGGGGCACGTTCTTACGTGTGAAGACATGTAGGGCTTTCGGTTGACCATGTCTGAAAACCAGTCATGTAGTGTGAGCGATTTTCTGCCTTCTTCCCTGCGCCATACCTTACTGATTAAACACGACAAAACCCAGAAGAGTGGAAAATGGTTAAACATTTTATAAATTTATCATTCATCAGAACTTGCAACATTTTTAGTAGATGGTTGGTGAGATTTTGATACTAGCAGAACCTGTTGGGTTTAGCAGAGTAAAGTCCGCACAGAACTTTCCTAGGGATCTCGCCAAGAACGCACTTGACCCTAGTTGTTGCAGGGTGCTGCAGAGAGACGTGTGTTCGACTTAAGACAGTGGCCGAGCAGAACTTCAAATTTGCAGCCACCACAGCAGCCGTCTTATACAGTCGCACAGTTTAAGGGTGTTATGCATGCACCAATGTTGCAACCACGGAGATAAGGCGAACGCGAAGTTAGTTAATTTGTATCAGAGTTTCAGTCCATGGATCTAATGTTCGCTGCCAACTAGTTACATCCAACAAGCACCTTTGCGAAACAATTGGTGGTTGCTCGTGCCTTTCTAGCTATTTTTGTTTAAATCA
The DNA here is from genome assembly GCF_023864275.1 of Schistocerca cancellata. NCBI lineage: Eukaryota > Metazoa > Arthropoda > Insecta > Orthoptera > Acrididae > Schistocerca > Schistocerca cancellata. Next base: position 310,879,927 of record NC_064628.1, on the reverse strand, counting down.
CTATCCTTTGTCGCTATTATTGGCTGTCTTTGTAAAAGTTTCGTTCCGTTTCTTTACATGTCTACTCAACGGTGACAAGGCTGTAGTTCCTATTTCCAATCCCTTATTCACTTATTAAATATAAATATAATTGAATCAGTAGGTAATCATTTTGTTTCACGAATTATGACAATAAACCAGATTGTTATAGTGACCACTAGTTTCCATTCCCATACCAAAGCTTTCATGCTTAACTGGGCTATGCCTAGCAAAGCTTCACATTCCGTAAATATAATTGATTCAGTGGGCAATCATTTTGTTTCACGAATTATCAAAGTAAACCAAATTGTTACAGTGACCACTCGGTTCCATTTCCATATCAAAGCTTTCATACTTAACTGGGCTATGCCTAATAAAGTTTCACTTTTCGTTTATTGTGTCATCAGTCTTTTAACTGGTTTCATGTGGCCGCCACAAATTCCTCTATTGCACCCTGCAACGATTTTCTGGTTGTATGACAATCTCTGTCTTCTACAGTTTTTGCCCTCTATGCTTCCTATAGTACCATTGAAGTTATATCTTGATGTCTTGACACACGTTCTATCATGCTGTCCCTTCTATTTCCCATATGTTATTTCCTTCGCCGATTCTGCATAGAACCTCCCCATTCCTTACCTTATCAGTCCATCTAAGTTTCAGCAATCTTCTGTAGCAACACATCTCAATCGCTTTGATTCTCTTCTGTTCCGGTTTTTCCACTTTCTGTGCTTCAATGCCATACAGTGTTGAGCTCCAAACGTTCATTCTTTGAAATTTCTTCCTCAAATTAAGGCCAATGTTGGGTACTACTAGACTTTTCTTAACCAGGCATTCCCTATTTGCCTGTTAAAGTCTGATTTTTATGCCCTTCTTGCTTCTTCCATCATTGCTAATCGCTTCCAAGGTAGCAGAATTCTTTAACTTCGTTTACTTCCTGATTTTGATGTTAAGCCTCTCGCTGTTCTGATTTTTGTTATATCTGATTAATTTTGTTTTCTTCCGGTTTATTTTCAATTCATATTCTCTACTCTCTAGGTTGTTCATTCCATTCAACGTATCCTGTAACTCTTGTTTACTTTCAGTGAGGATAGAAATGCCATCATCGAACCTCATCATTAATATCCTTTCGCCCTGGAGTGAAGTCGCTCCCTTTAACCTGTCTTTTATGTCCGTCATGCTTCCTCGATCTATAAATTGAACAGCAGAGACGAAAGACTGCAGCCATGTCGTAAACATTTCTTAATCCGTGCACTTCGTTCTTGGTCATCCGCTCTTATCGTACCTTCTTGGTTTCTGTATATACTTGTATGTCTTTCCCTATAGCTAAGTCCTATTTTTCTCAGAATTTGCAATATCTTGCTCCAATTTACAGTGATTAAAGCCCTTTGTAGATCGGCAAATGCTGTGGGTGTTCCTTGAGTTTCATTCAGTCTTGCTTCCACTATCAAACGCAACGTCAGGACCACCTCTCTGGTGTCTTTACCTTTCCTAAAGCCAAAAAGATTGTTATCTAACAGATCCTCAATTTTATTTTCCATCCTTCTGTATGTTATTCTTGGCACAAAATTGGGAGCTCCAGCTGTTAAGCTGATGGTCCGATAGTTCTCGCTCTTATCGGTCGTCGCTATCTATGGAATTTTGTAGATGATGGTTTTCCGAAAGTCTGATGATACCTCGCCTGTTACGTATACGCACGTACCAATCTGAATGGTTGTTTGATTTTCATTCCCACCAACGATTTTAAGAATCCCAATGGAATATTATCAAAACCTTCCGCTGTATGTGATGGCAAGCCTTCGGAACCTTTTTTAAATTTAGATTAACTCAGGTGTACCCCCCCCCCCCCCCGTCTTCTATATCGAGTCCCATTTCATCTTCTATCCCCCATTATAAACACCAATGTGGTCTTATCATTCATTCGCTTTCTTCTCTGTTTTCCGAAAACAGAATTCCCATTGAACTCTTAATTTTACTACTCTTTATTTTAATTTCATCGACGGTTGTTTTGACTTTTATGCATGATGAGTTAGTCCTTCCAACGATCATTTTTTTCTTCCATTTCTTCACATTTTTCCTGTAGCATTTAACCTTGGCCTCTCTGTACTTCCTATTTATTTAATTTCTAAATGTTTTGTATTGTTATATTCCTGTCTTTCCATGAGCTCTTCTATACTACTTTCTTTCGTCCATCAGTTAAAATATTTCTCTATTACTCCTCTTCTCAGTTACCTTCGCCCCACTACTGTTATATCAAACTACCTAGTCTGGTATTTGTTATCACCGTATACACACCCTTAGCGAGCTTCATATAGGTATTATTATTTCTCAGGACTTCGATATTCCACTTCATTCCATGCTGATTCTTTCGAGTGATTACCTCAAATTCAGTCTAATCTTTATTATTACTAAATTTTAATCTGAATATATATCTGCTCCAGGGTACGCTTTACAGTTCAAACTCTGATTCGGAAAGCTCTGACCATTATGTAATCCAACTGGAAACTTCCTTTGGCTCTGGGCCTTCTTCAAGTATATCTCCTCCCCATGTGATTCTTGAATAGAGTATTCGCTATATCTGTCTGAAAGTTATTGCAGAACCCCATTCGTGTTTCTCCTTTCTCCTCCCTACTACCAACCCCATATTCCCACGTGACCATTTTCTATTCCTTATCCAACAAACGCATTCCAATCTCCGGTGATAATGAAATTTTCGTGTTCCGTTGCATACTATATTACCCGTTCAATAACTTCAAATTCTTTCTCTTCCACTTCATCTTCTGCTTGCGACGTCAGCATGTGTACCTGAACTATTGTTGTAGCATTGATTTGGTGTCGAATATGATGACAAAGACCCTGTCACTGAATTGTTCGTAGCAGCTCATTGTCTGTCCTTCTTTCCTAATCATAACTAATGCTACACGTGTTATACAATTTTCTGCTGCTGTTGATATTACCCTATATTAGACTAACCAAATATTCTTCTCTTCTTCCCATTTCACTTCACTTGCTCCCAATGCCTCTAGACTGAACCTCTGCATTTCTCTTTTCAGAATTACTGCCTTTCCTCACTACCTCCATCATGACACTTTCCAATAACAGGCCACATGTTTTGTGGATCCACATTACGTGACTTTAATGCAGTGGTCTCCATTGCCTTCTGTATCATCATGCCGTTGATCATTGCAGATTCTTCCGTCTTTAGAGGCAGTTTATCACTCCAAGGACAAGAATGTCCTGAACCTCAGTCCGCTCCTCCGTCCTGCATGATGAGGCCGTTGGCAGCAAAAGAGTGATTTCCTATCTCACGATTTTTCAGCTGCCATTGCTGATGACTTTTATTCAATTTAAGTAGTGGCTGGGTTCGAACCCGAAGCCCAGGACATTTTGATTAGAAGTCATTGACGCTACCACTAGACTACGTTATGCATTGCTCGATATTCTTTCTTTTCAATATGCATCATGTTATGGGCAGCGTCCCTTCTCTGTAGGTCTATGTGGATAGCATCTGTAGCATCTTAGGAGTATACGAAATAGCTCAACCGCCACATCATACCTCTTCTTAAGTAAATGAGATCTGTTTGATCTTGGATTAGCTGTGACTGCTCCTTTTCGTATCCATTTCTCAACCACATCACAAGTAGTTGGGCGGCTTCATAAGGGTTGAAATGTCCCTGATGGATCTGTTACTTACGTAGCAACCAGTGACTATTCGACGTTAGAAGTCACTGAGCTCGCTTAACCGACGCCTTCCACTCATACTACTTCCCTATTGACGACACAATACTCCCCGCTTCTTTTCATACTGGAAGGTTCGTCTCTCGTGACAATTTGTTTTCGTTTCCGGATTACATAGAAGTGTCCAGATAATTTTGATCAGGTGGTGTATACAGCGAAGATGAAAGTGTTTCAACAAAGAGTTGTTATATGTCTATGTACGAAGGAGGATAGTGTTGCATTTATTTGTTCTTTCACGGCTGGACAGTTGTGAGACAGTGATTACTGACTATCGAAAGCAGTCATTGTTATCGCTGTTTGTGCCATCAATTTTTTCACGAAAGCAAAATAATATTTCGTAACCAATTTGAGTTAATCTTTTCTATTACTTTATTTCCTTTATCTCATACGAGAGGTTTTATTTGTTTATTTATGCATTTATTTTACCTGGCAAGATTAGGGCCTTCAGGCCCTCTCTTACACCTAACCAGGCATACTCAGATTGAACGAATTTCAGTTTCTACAGAACATTAAGGACATATAACGTGTTATACAGTATTAATGTTAAAGAAAAAAATAGAGATTATAACACTAGTACAATGATAATTATAACAATCACGAATAATAATAATAATAATAATAATAGTAATGACTATGCATACGAAAGTAAACATATTTTTCTTTTATGAATGTAAGTCCTATTGCTAGTTGGGAATTTTCTCGTTATGTTCTTGCAGCTTGTGAGTTATTCTCATCGAGCAGAGACATAAGACGATAGAATGGGGGGTGAAAGAGATATAGAAAAGGTAGAAAGGTTAGAGGAAGAGAAATAGAATGGTAAAATTCGAAGCTATGATGGAGAGGAGAAAGAAAGAGATGAGAGGGGCGCAACAATGGTGGCTATACCGTCCCTAATATGTAAGTTTTGAGTTCTCTCTTGAATGGTGATTGGTTCTGGATAAGACGCAGATCACAGGGGAGCGCGTTCCATAGTCATATGGCTGCGATGGAGATTGACACGGAGAAAGATTTTGTGTTATGTAAAGATACAGCCAAGATGCTAGACGTATCCGATCTGGTATTGCGGTTGTGGAATGATGATAAGTGTTTAATGTGACAAGATATGTATTGGGAGCACCAGTGGCTAAGAAATCGATGAAGTAAGCACATCGTGTGGAGATCGCGTGCCTTATGTGCGCGTATCCAACCCAGCTGGGAGTATGAAGGACTGATATGATCACACAACCGTATATTGCACACGTATCTAACGCAAGCATTCATCACTAGCTCGAGGCATCTCGAATTTTCACTATTTGTGCCGTGTTGAACTACATCACAGTAGTAAAGATTAGGCAAAACTAGTGTTTGGACTAATTTTTGTTTAACATGGGTTGTTAATATTTTTCTAAATTTTTTAATTGCATGTAGGGAGGAGAGCGATTTCCGGCAAGCTGTGACTGTTTGTTCTTCCCAGTTTAGGTGTTCATCCAAGATTATTCCAAGGTCTTTTAATGTTTTTGGTATGGTAGTTGGGTACCATTGAGGAGTATTTGAGGGACTGTTTCGCGAAAGTACCGGCTGATTAACTTTGGATCAGATATAAGTATGACCTGAAATTTCTTGGGGTTTAGTTTCAGACCTAGTTTCTGTGCCCATCGAGAAACAGAGCAAAGATTTGCGTTCATACTTGCTACTGCGTGAGTAATGTTGTTGGGGCTTGCACTTATGTACAGTTTGATGTCGTTGGCATATAGATGGTAGTTGCAGGAGTGAATCACTGAAGAAATATCATTAATGTACAGTGAGAAGAGTAATGGACCAAGGACGGAGCCTTGGGAACTCCAGAGTGCACGTTTTTCCATGATGAATTTTCCGACCCACAAATGACTTGTTGACTTCTGTTTTTGAGGTAGCTGTCGAACCAGTGTATTGCGCTGTTTGAGAAATTCAGCTGTTTCATTTTAATTAGTAATATATCAAAGTCAACCGTATAAAAAGCCTTGCTAAAGTCAAGCAGTGTTAGGGTGGTAGCTTCACGTCTGTCCATAGCATGTTTGATGTCATCAGTTACTTTGATTAATGCAGTTGCTGTACTATGGTGCTTTCGAAAGCCTGACTGATATTTGTCATGGATGTTATGAGTTTTGAGGTAATCCGTCAGCTGTTCATGGACGATGTATTCTAGGGCTTTAGATATTGCAGGTAGTATGCTGATCGGCCTGTAGTCACCTGGCGACTTAGGGTTGACAGTCTTGGGTATAGGTTGAATTAAACTTTGCTTCCACTCAGTAGGATATGTACTACTGACAAGAGACTGGTTGAAGATGTCTGTGATAACTGGAATAATAGTGTCTACGACGTTCTTAATCATGCCAATGCTCACTCCATCATTTCCTACTACCTCGGAAGAGACTCTCATAATTGCCTTGTGTACGGTGCCGGTAGTGACATGTTTTAGGAAAAACTTGTCTCTCGAGAGATTGAAATCTTGGGGCTGGTAATTTGTCGCTGCGTGGCAGTTTACAGCCGTTGAGAAGAAATCGTTTAATTCTTCTGCAGACGCTTGATAAACAGCGTCAGATCTTCGCTTCCCTATACCGAAACTACGCAGCTTTTTCCACAGTGCAGCAGGTTTTGATATGCTGCATACGACAGAGCGGGCATGTCTGATTTTGGCATTCCTCACGCTTTGCTTGGTTCTGTTTCGGTGTTTCCTATAAGCTTCGTACGCCTCGGGAATTGGGTTACGCTTGAAGGAGCTATGTGCAGTATCACGTTTATTCATTAACTGGCGTAATGCAGTGATGAGCCACGGAGCGGGAGCTCTCTTTACCTTGACAGTGCGTTGAGGAGCATGTTTGCCCGCATCTCGTGGTCGTGCGGTAGCGTTCTCGCTTCCCACGCCAGGGTTCCCGGGTTCGATTCCCGGCGGGGTCAGGGATTTTCTCTGCCTCGTGATGGCTGGGTGTTGTGTGCTGTCCTTAGGATGGTTAGGTCTAAGTAGTTCTAAGTTCTAGGGGACTGATGACCATAGATGTTAAGTCCCATAGTGCTCAGAGCCATTAGAGGAGCATGTTTATCATACAGTGCAATAATTTTGCGACATAATTCCCGCATTTTTCCGTTCAAATGGTTCAAATGGCTCTGAGCACTATGGGACTCAACATCTTAGGTCATAAGTCCCCTAGAACTTAGAACTACTTAAACCTAACTAACCTAAGGACATCACACACACCCATGCCCGAGGCAGGATTCGAACCTGCGACCGTAGCAGTCCCGCGGTTCCGGACTGCAGCGCCAGAACCGCTAGACCACCGCGGCCGGCATTTTTTTTTTTTCCGTCTAAAGTCAGTTCATTGCTTATATCTTTCCAAGGGATGTCTGAGCAATCCTTTTGAAGAGCGTCATGGTTAACATTTTTTAGGTTTCTGTAAGTTACTAGGTGAGATTTTTCTTTGATAGTATGCATTGAGTAATTTAAGAATATCACGTCATGAGCAGAGAGGCCTGGAGCGGATGTCTGATTGGCGCGAATTATTTTATCTGGTCGCTTTGTTGCTATTATATCTATGAGTGTACGGCTGTGTGGCGTGTGATGAGTTGGGTGCAGTGGTGTTAAACTCATATAATTGGAGTGGAACAGTCTCCTTGGTTTTTCTGCAGAGGGAGATTTTAACTGTAAGTCGATGTTTGTGTCGCCCATAATGATTATGTGTTCATACTGTGTTGCGAACGAGGACAGGGCAGACTGTAAGAACAGGTCACAGAACTCGTCGAAGTGAGCCGTTAGCGACTGCGCGTTCGCGTGCGCCACAAAGCCCCCGCTGCCGGAACCTGTCCGTCCCATTGTGGCCGCCTGTAGGACCGAGCGCGCTCGGTTTACCTGCTGGCCGGAAAAGGGACAAAAGCTGGATTTCGCGGGGGAAGACATATTTACAGGTGTGCCCAAGGTCGTGGCTGACTCAAGCGTCTGTGGGCTAAAGGTGAAAGACAGGCTGGAGGTAACGGAGAAGGGAGCGAAAAGAAAGGTGGAAAGTGGCAGTAGTTGTTACGAAAAAGATAATAGTAGTAGTAGTGGTAGTGACGAGGATGAAAATAACAGATATAGAAGGGCGGTTTTAAGGAGATTCCTGTTAATGGAGAACGTTAATTCCCGTTTGACTGACACTATAAATATACATGAGCACTTATGATAGACAAATAAAGAAGCAATATTTATGTGAAACAATTGACTGATTTTAAATATGTACTTATGGTACTAATGAAATAACGAAGCAATATTTACCTTAAAAAATGAAAAGAAAGAATAAAAATTAACTTATATTAGACAGAGTACAATATGAGACTTCGTGTCTCGCGAGATTTCACTCAGTCTTTCAGTTCGAACATGTTCGTCACCGTTTTCCTCCCTACTTCCGTCTTGACTACGATCCTGCCATCCTGAGTCCATACATTTTGAAGGCCGAACTGTGTGATCGCAGCGTTCAAAACATTTAGTCTTTCGCGCGTCAGATCTTCACTCAGGGTAACCCCACTTTTGGCGGGTTTTCTTTTCTGAGCAAACACTTCAGCTCTTTTCCGGTATGACACAAATTTAATTATTATGGGCCTGGGTTTCATGGCACCTGGTATCCTGCGCCCGACACGGTGGCTTCTGTCAATATCGGCCACGTCGATCTGCACGCCAAGTTTCTCACGCACGAGGCTAATGGCCAGGTCGTCGGTGTTTTCACGATAGTTTTCAGCTACCCCGAACAAGCGTAAACTGTTCCTTCGCTGATACTGCTCAATTTCATCGGTGGCCGCAGACAGTTGAGATTCTAGGTCGGCGGCTTTTTTCTCTTGTGCGGCCAGGGACTTTCTAAGAGACTGGATTTCGGCGCTGTTGCGCCCGACAGACTCTTGCAGTTTGTCCATGACCGCGGCCGTCACAGAGTCCGTGACGGATTGCACGATTACGTCTAGCGCGTCTTTACTGTGCAGCGCCGCACTCACCTGGGACCGGACCAGCTCCCCGATGTCGGGCAGCGAGGCCTCACCTGCCGTCGGAGACCGGGAGCCCGCGCTGCCTGCGCCCCTGTAGCCTCTCCTGCTGCCGCTTACTCGTGCTCTTCCCATTTTTCACTCACTTTTCACTTATCACTTGTGGTAATCAACGGAGAACAATACACAACGCCAAGTAACACTTGTTTAGTCGGATGCACCCGTTGTGGACTGCCGCACTTTTCTGTAACACCTTCAATGAGCGGAAAAACTCGCGAGCCGAAGAAACGCGCATCACTCAGTGGCCGTCATCTTACTTTTTTTGCATGAAATCAAGGACTATTCTGTTTAGTTACTGCTGGGTTGTAAACTGAAGAAGATGTAATGCCTACAACAGTGAGTGTAGTCCTCAATAATGTAGTTCTATCTCCGAAACGCGTTGAACTGAAGCGGGAGAAAAGTGTTATGACTGAAGACTGTGCATTATTAGTAAACTTAACAACAATTATTGTTCGCACGCGCGATTCGTGAATGGAACTGTATTATAAGACATCTATCTCTAGTTCAATCTTTGTAAATGACGACTATTCAGTCGGATCCATTTTGTAGTTACAGTTAACTCAAATCTATACGTACGGATCAAGTACCATTTCTCTGTATCATTTTCCATTAACTCAGTTTCATAGGAGGTGTAAATGATCACGGCAATCAGTTCAATTGCCAAGTGTTTCAAGAGCAATCTCATTGCACTTTCAGTAGAAAAAGCTGTGGCGATAGCCTCAAACACGTTTTCTTTCAAAATGACGATGAAAGGTCATAAAAACACTGTTTCAGGCTTGTAAAATCTGTGTAAATTTCTCAACGTCGGCAAGAACTTACGCCTTTGTCGTAAGTAAGGTATATGACTATGATTAATTATCGTATCTTGTGTGATGGTAACTCTGCGTTAACACTGAAATGTTCCCATGATGTGATTTATGAACATTCCTGAGGAAGATAACAAAAACTATCAGTATCAAATAACAAGAAGCCACCCATCTATATAATAATATAGTCACTGTGAACAGTAAACAAGTGGGATGGGTTAGCAGACAAGAAATAGCCGGCCAGAAATCAGGATAAAGGATTTCATGTCCTCATAAACTGCAATCGGCCACCGTTGACTTTTCCAGGTAATCCTTCTCCAACTTACATTTTTTCCTTCTCTGTGCAGCTTGGACGTGACGAGAGGAACTCTAATTCCCTTTCCTAATACAGGATAACCTTCTCCAATGTTGTGACCAGATTTTTACACAGTAAAATTTTACTGATAAGTAAATGAGATGTTCACAGTGATGTTGGGTGCCTAGTTGTATTTCTGTCTGGGTATTAATACTAATAATATTGGCTACCCGCGACTGATACGATGCTCAGACGTGCGTCCACCAAATCGTGTAAATGAGTAAAGAGAAAATTTTAGATTTATAATCACTGATCTTTCCGTACAGTCTAAGGAAGCTCGTTTTCATTTAATAAACTCCTGTCCCCATAAACAGAGTAAATATATTGCTTTATAAAATACCTGTGGCCTAGGGGTAGCGACTTTCATCCACAACCAATACGTCCTCGGTCCCGGCTTCGAAACACACCACAAATTAAATTGTGATTAATAATCACCATTGGCAGCCGAAGACTTCCGGCTTAACAAGTCACCTTCATACTGCCAACGGCCTTCACAAAGAGGGCGGAGGAGCGGACAGAGGTTCAGGCCACCCTCTTGCTTTTGGGGAGGGAAACTGCCGTAAGGGCGGAAGAATCAGCAATGATCAACGGCTTGAGGAAGTAGAAGGCTATATGAAACCACTGCATTAAAGACACACAACGTGTATCCACAGGTCATGTGGCTTGTAATTCAAAAAGTGTCATGATGGTCTCTGCATTGGCAAAATATTCCAGAATAGTCCCCCATTCGGATCTCCGATAGGGGCCTGCCAAGGGGAAAGTGACCACTGTGGTATCGATAGCTACGATGCCACGGCGTAAGTTAAGTTGGCACTACTACGAGACACCGACGACAGCGCCGTCTACCAGGCGCTGTTGAGATCTACGAGCTCCGATGCAGATTCAGCCCTTTTGATCAAGAGCAGACGGCCGGGACACTTGGCTTCAGCTTCAGACTGTGCTCATCTGTACAAGTTATGTATGCCTCTGTAGATATATTCCGGCTTCAGTAAACCACTTTTACTTACGTGCAGTACCGACGTATTTTCCCTGCTCCTGCTCCTACCAACGCACCGCCTTACGGGCGGGATACAAAAACCATGAGAAAAAGACTGAATAATCAACGAAAGGACAACGTTATACGAGTTGTGGCGTGGAATTCCAGAAGCTGGAATGTGTTAGGGAAGCTAGAAAATCTGAAGAGGGAAATACAAAGGCTCAATCTAGATACAGGAGGTTTCAGTGAAGTGAAATTGAAAGAAGACAAGGGTGTGTGTTACGATGAGTATAGGGTAAAATCAGCAGCAGCAGAAAACAGTATAACGGGAGTACGATTCGTTGTGAATAGGAAGGTAGGGCAGAGAGTGTGTTACTGTGAACAGTTCAGTGATGCGGTTATTCTTATCAGAATCGTTAGAATCGACAGCACACCAACACCGACAACGATAGTTCAGGTATACATGCCGACGTCGCAATCTGAAGAAGACGAGATAAAGTATATGAGAATATTGAAAGTGTAATACATTACGGAAAGGGAGATGAAAATCTAATAGTCGGAGGGGACTGGAATGCAGTTGTAGGGGAAGGAGTAGAAGATAAGGTTGCAGGAGAACATGGGTTTCGCACAATGAATGAGAGAGGAGAAATACTAATTGAGATTTGTAATACATTTCATCTAGTAGCAGCGAAAACTCTGTTCAAGAGTCGCAAGAAAAGGAGGCATACTTGGAAAAGGCAGGGTGATACGTGAAGAGTTCAGTTAGATTACATCATGGTCAAACAGAGATTCCGTAATCAGATTCCGAATTGTAAGTCGTACCCAACAGCAGATATAGACTCAAGTCAGTGATGAAGAGTAAGCTGAAGTTTAAGAGATTAGTCAGGAAGAATCAACGCGCAACGAAGTTGGATACGGAAGTACTAAGAAATGACGAGATAGGCTTGAAGTTCTCTAAGACTGTAGATACAGCAATAAAGAATAGTCCAGTAGTCAGTGCAGTTGACGAGGGATGGACATATCTAAAAAGGAGAATCATGGAAGCTGGAAAGTAAACCTTAGTACAAAGAAGGTAACTGTAAAGAAACCATGGGTGACAGAATAAATACTTCAGCTGATCTATCAAAGAAGGAAGTACAAAAACTTGCAGGGAAATTCAGGAATACAGAAATACAAGTCGCTGAGGAATGAAATAAACAGGAGGTGCAGGGAAGCTTCGTGAAAAATGTGAAAATGGTTGAAATGGCTCTGAGCACTATGGGACTTAACATCTGTGGTCATCAGTCCCCTAGAACTTAGAACTACTTAAACCTAACTAACCTAAGGACATAACACACATCCATGCCCAAGGCAGGATTCGAACCTGCGACCGTGGCGGTCACGCGGTTCCAGACTGAAGTGCCTAGAACCGCACGGCCACACCGGCTGGCGAAAAATGTGAAGAAATCGAAAATGAAATGACAGTTAGAAGGAAGTCCATTTTTAAATGCAGAGGAGAGCGCTGAAGGATGGTAAAAGCCCACTGAAGGCCTGTATGACGGGCTGACACTGACGGCGGCGGTGCACAAATGCTGCGCAGCTAGCGCCATTCGACGGCCAACACCGCGGTTCCTGGTGTGTCCGCTGTGCCGTGCGTGTGATCATTGCTTGTACAGCCCTCTCGCAGTGTCCGGAGCAAGTATGGTGGGTCTGACACACTGGTGTCAATGTGTTCTTTTTTCCATTTCCAGGAGTGTATTTAGGTAGTGAAGGGAGACGAAAATTTAATAGTCATGGGTGACAGGAATTCGAGAGTAGGAAAAGGGAGCGAAGGAAACATAGTGGGTGAATATGGATTGCGGGAGAGAAATGAAAGAGTAAGCCGTCTGGTAGAATTTTGCACAGAGCATAACTTAATCATAACTAACACTTGGCTCAAGAATCGTAAAAAAAGGTTGTATACATGGAAGAATCCTGGAGATACTAGAAGGTATCAGACAGATTATATAATGGTAAGACAGAGATTTACAAACCAGGTTTTAAATTGCAAGACATTTCCAGGGGCAGATGTGGACTCTGACCACAATCTATTGGCTATGAACTGTACATTAAAACTGAAGAAACTGAAAAATACGTGTGAATTTAAGGAGATGGGACATGGATAAACTGACTAAACCAGAGGTTGTACAGAGTTTCAGGGAGAGCATAAGGGAACAATTGACAGGAGTGGTGGAAAGAAATACAGTAGAAGAAGAATGGGTAGCTCTGAGGGATGAAGTAGCGAAGGCTGCAGAGTTTCAAGTAGGTAAAAAGACGGGGGCTAGTAGAAATCCTTGGGTAACAGAAGAAATATTGAATTTAATTGATGAAAGGAGAAAATATAAAAACGCAGCAAATGAAGCAGCCAAAAAAGAATACAAACGTCTCAAAAATGAGATCGACAGGAAGTGCAAAATGGCTAAGCAGGGACGGTTAGAGGACAAATGTAAGGATGTAGAGGCTTATCTCACTAGGGATAAGATAGATACTGCCTACAGAAAAATTAAAGAGACCTTTGGAGAAAAGAGAGCCACTTGTATTAATATCAAGAGCTCAGATGGAAACCCAGTTCTAAGCAAAGAAGGGAAATCAGAAAGTTGGAAGTAGTATATAGAGGGTTATAAAAGGGCGATGTACTTGAGGACAATATTATGGAAATGGGAGAGGATGTAGATGATGATGAAACGGGAGATAAGATACTGCGTGAAGAGTTTGAAAGAGCACTGAAAGACCTGAGTCGAAAAAAGGCACCGGGAGTAGACAACATTCCACTGGAACTACTGACGTTCTTGGGAGAGCCAGTCCTGACAAAACTCTACCATCTGGTGAGCATGACGTATGAGACAGGTAAACCATTTATACCATCAGACTTCAAGAGGAATATAATAATTCCTACCCCAAGGAAAGCAGGTGTTGGCAGATGTGAAAATTACCGAACTATCAGTTTAATAAGTCACAGCTGCAAAATACTAACACGAATTCTTTACACACGAATGGAAAAACTGGTAGAAGCGGACCTCGGGGATGATCAGTTTGGATTCCGCAGTTATTTTGGAACACGTGAGGCAATACTGACCTTACGACGTACCTTAGAAGAAAGATTAAGGAAAGGTAAACCTACGTTTCTAGCATTTGTAGACTTAGAGAAAGCTTTCGACAATGTTGACTGGAATACTCTCTTTCAAATTCTAAAACTGGCAGGGGTAAAAAACGGGGAGCGAAAGGCTATTTACAATTTGTACAGAAACCAGATGGCAGTTATAAGACTCGACGGTCATGAAAGGGAAGCAGTGGTTGGAAAGGGAGTGAGACAAGGTTGTAGCCTCTCCCCGTTGTTATTCCATCTGTATATTTACCAAGCAGTAAAGGAAGCAAAAGAAAAATTCGATGTAGGTATTGATATCCATGGAGAAGAAATAAAAACTTTGAGTTTCACCGATGACATTGTAATTCTGTCACAAACAGCAAAGGACTTGGAAGAGCAGTTGAACGGAATGGACAGTGTCTTGAAAGGAGGATATCAGATGAACATCAACATAATAAAAACGAGGATAATGGAATGTAATCGAATTAAGTCGGACGATCCTCAGCGAATTAGATTAGGAAATGAGACACTTAAAGTAATAATGGGGTTTTGCTATTTGGGGAGGAAAATAACTGATGATGGTCGAAGTAGAGAGGATATAAAATGTAGACTGGCAATAGGAAGGAAAGCGTTTCTGAAGAAAAGAAATTTGTTAACATCGAGTATAGATTTAAGTGTCAGGAAGTCGTTTCTGAAAGTATTTGTATGGAGTGTAGCCATGTATGGAAGTGAAACATGGACGATAAACAGTTTGGACAAGAAGAGAATAGAAGCTTTCGAAATGTGGTGCTACAGAAGAATGCTTAAGATTAGATGGGTAGATCACACAGCTAATGAGGAGGTATTGAATAGAAATGGTGAGATGAGGAGTTTGTGGCACAACTTGACAAGAAGAAGGGGTCGGTTGGTAGGACATTTTTGAGGCATCAAGGGATCACAAATTTAGCATTGGGGGGCAGCGTCAAGGGTAAAAATCGTAGAGGGAGTTCAAGAGATGAATACACCAAGCAGATTCAGATGGATGTAGGCTGCAGTACGTACTGGGAGATGAAGAAGCTTGCACAGGATAGAGTAGCATGGAGAGCTGCATGAAACCAGTCTCAGGACTGAAGACAACAACAACAACAAACCATCACTTTGCTTACCCCAACATTCTGTGAAAAATGCCTCTTTAATTTTTTCCAAAGTATCCTATCGTTCAATAGCATTCACACTCCAGGTCCTAGCTTCATCCATATATTTTGACGAAATAAATGGGATCTTTTGCCTATCGGTCCCCATTCCTGGTAAAAAGAATTCCAAAATTCCTTTCGACGCACATGTCCTGCAGGATCAAAACGTAAGAACTGTCTGTTAGTAAAGTGAGCTACTTCAGCCGACACTTAG
This sequence comes from Schistocerca cancellata, assembly GCF_023864275.1. Taxonomy (NCBI): domain Eukaryota; kingdom Metazoa; phylum Arthropoda; class Insecta; order Orthoptera; family Acrididae; genus Schistocerca; species Schistocerca cancellata. The sequence goes on along the minus strand of NC_064628.1, from coordinate 310,864,526 downwards.
ACTACCACCCACACTGTTAGTATCAACTTGTATGTAATGTTCTGGTTTAGTTAGTCTGATCATGCCATTCATTTGCTACCACCCCACTTGAATAGTCAACTGATCCATGTTAGTTTCTACTACTTCGACACAGTCATACACAACCTGTACAGCTTTCCAACAATTTTCACTTCCTTTACTGATTTTACTATTCAAAATTGTATACTCACTGTTACATACACCTAAACGTAGCTATTTCAAGCTCTACGTTGTGAACAATTACTTGTATCTGACCCATTATTTGCTTCCTTGCATCACCTACCCTTTCTATAGTCTCTTAATTCCTTTGTTACACTATCTGAGAATTTCTTACAACTTTCCTCAACTTGAGAAACTTTAACTTCGACCTTTTATTAAAAACCTTCAATTCTTTTCACCACTTTTGCTTTAGATCGAAAGCCTGTTTTTCTAGCTTAGTTTCAACTCTAAACTGCTTAACCCACCAGCTAAATCACTAACAGTATCAGACTGCCGTGTAAGCTCACTAGGTAAACCATTTATACTACTGGACTGCTGATCAATTTTCTTATTAATATTACGCTTAAGAACCGAAGCTAAATTTTTATTTGCTTAATTGATGCTAAGTATTAATGCTGCTAACGTTTCCTTTACACTTTCCTGTTCAGGTTGCTTTACTTTCAGCATGTCATCTGCCTCTTGCCTCCTGTTCATTTAGGTCACACTGGCTCATATCAAATAAATCAGCATCACCAAAATCACTCACTCTATTATTAAAAGAGCTAGTACCCTCTCCCCCAGTTACATATGTTAAAACATTTTGTCCGTATTTCTCTCCCACAATTGTAGATAACTGTTGTAAATTAGGAACTGAAACATCATTAATTTCTAATTCAAATGTACTTCTCTGCCCTGTAATGCTTGTCTGACGGATTTCCATCAGACTGAATCACATCCTCTTCTTTTGCAACTACTGAATTATCATTCCCTTCCATTTTGAAAGTTCTTTTGACACAAGCAAACGACGGAGAATTTAACTTATCACTATTTGTCGAGTGTAGTCTTGGGACGCCGCAATTGCGGGTCCGTCTTCTGCCTCCACCTGTACCAGTTAGTGGGCTCCCATCCACTGCCGACATCACCAGTGCAGTTGTTGAGATAGCGGCCGTTGCACCCGTCGTTCCGTTTTCTAATCCGACATCGCTTCTTCTGCCGTACCTACGATGCCCTTCTTCCCACAGTAGGATTACTGTTCTCGTTGCAGTATTCTGATTTTTCACATTGCCACATACTGTTCTATCATGTCTTTTGGTCACTTTTTAACACTGTTCATTTTCGCATTTATTCTCAGCCGTGGTTCTCTTCTTTACAGCTTTTTATACTTTCCGTCCGATGCAGCATTCGCGGCGGCGTGTTGCGTTGCAAAGTTCCACTTACCTCATGCTGAATCTCTTCTCATACGCACGCCTCCCTGAAGTTAATGAAATGCAGTTCTCAGCCGAAAAAGCTATAGACAAAACTTCTGTATACCTCATAACCGCAAGTCGGACTAAAACTTGTTTTGTTATTGGAAGGAACAGTTAAATGAAAGTATTTAAGTTCGTCAAATTTGACTATTACCGTATGACTGCATGCACCACTTATTACGAAACCTTACTCTAAGCTGTACGAAGTCTGTGAAGTCCATACGCACACATTATTCATAACAGTAGCCAGTTTATGGTAATGATTAATTATCCTCCCTAGAAAGTTTACAAACGGATTGTTTCGTTTAAAATAACTCTCTCTACTGTTGCCATAATCAGTTTCACGTAACAAAATTTTCAAGCTCGCGAGGAAGGAACACACCATGGGGAATTTAGTTATTTAGAATGTTACCAAAAGAATTGAACACTCTTCCACACTTCACGGCATTTCTCAAACATTTGGTACCGAAATTCCACAATATTAATAATTTTTCATCGGAATATCTGTCAACATATCTGATCATTATAGGATCCAATCCCAGTCTTTCCTTTCGTCTCTCTACACAAAAGACGGTTCTAGTTCCCAAAATACGTGTGAATATGTTAAATTCTGATACGCAGAGAAATATTACAGCCAATCAGAAAGCAGCATCAAACCCGCTCAATTTCGCACGTATATACGGAACGAATGAACCGGAACAGTAAATTCACATAAATAAAGTTTGAAAACTCACAAATCATGTTAGGTTAGGTTAGGTCACCCCTTCGTGACAAAAAACTTTATCAAAATCATTATCTCATGTCCCCGTTATCATAAATTGCCGAAATACTTTATAATAAATTCCCCGGTGCGAATGACTAACACACAAATCATTCTCGAACATTCCCCACGAGACCAGTTACTTCAATGTATGGTAGGAAAAACTTTACATAAAACATTATTTCACATTCACACCTTCCTTCACTCTCGTATCCAAGCACAATTGTAATAATAATTAATAAACAATAAAAAATGAATTAAAGAAAACTGCAGATAAAGCTGGCGGTATTTTGACAGTAGCTCAAACAGTGTCGGTCAGCTAATGACCTCCACCAGAATGTGTGGAAACTGCAGACACTCCAGCAACTGACGCCACCCGTCTTGCGTGTAAGCCGTGCTGCACGTCTGTTCACTGCGGTTACGATCCCAATTGGCACGACGTAAGGCGCTATGCCTCACCCCATGCATTTGATGTCCTTCCACCAACGCAATGACATATCGGTAATTACTGAGTGGCATCTGTATGTTACTGTTACTACCAAGTCACATCTGGTCCATAGAGAAGACTTGGTTCAGGACATTCATGGACGTATGATAAAGCTGTATTGGGAGACCACTGGGCCCAGCGATTTGTTCGTTGCCCCTTTGCAGAGGTCATTGACGGCATCCTCTGCCATTAGGGGGTGAACGAAGCTTGCCAGCAGGTATCCATAGAGGGACCAAGGCAGCAAGGAGAAGACTTGATCTGTCTCCAGAGCATCGTAGTCTTTTGTAATCTGTAATTGCCCTCAATGGTACAAGAAAGCAGTGGCGATATCCTTTTGGGCCGTCAGACTCTGATCATCCAGCGTATCCACCATGGCGATCTAAGCTCTTCGACATTCACTGACAATGTCTTGCATGGCCAGCAGTTCACCCTAGATGTTTTGCTGACTATGCATGAATATAAATATACAATCGAGACAGCATTGTGTACGTATTTGCAGTCGCTAAACCTCAGCTTGATGTCCTGGCAACGCTGGTTGGATGCAGAGCTCCAATAGTAGCACAAAATATTTCATAGAGTGCCGTTTCCAACACATTGTCTCCCGACTGTAGTGGATCAAAGCGCGCCACAGAGCACATTCTCCAGAATCAAGATCGACGTACTGTGGGAGAAAATGTAGGATACAGCTTCTTACAGTTCCTTCACGTCTCCGCTATTTTTAGCCGACATTCTGTACCCTTGAGGAACGCGAGATTCACCTTCCAGGATGTCTGACCACGGTAAGAGAGTTCGAATAACTGCACGTTGCAATACTTACGTTAAGATGAAAAGACTTGCACAGATTGTTCTAGAGTGGAGAGGAACATCAAGCCAGTTTTCCAACCACAAAAGCTACAACTGCAATTTCTTTTCATTCCTACTATGTTTACACTACAGACTTATTTTCTCATCAGAGATGCTACTCTACAAAGCCACCTTCCGCGAAATCATTTTCAGTTCCAGAAGTGTGGTTCTCTAAATTGTTTACTACATTCCTTTTTGTCGATACCAGCGTGCTATACTTCAGTATAACAATAGACATGCAACCACCGTGAAGAATGAAAAATCTTATGTTATCTAAAGCTTCTATTAAATATTAGTTTACCATTAAGTTCAAATGTTTAAATGTGTGTGAATTCCTAAGTGAGCAACTGTTGTGGCCATGGGTCCCTAGACTTAAATACAACTTAAGCTAATTGAAACTAACTTAAACCAACTTATACTAAGAACAACACACACACACCTATGCCCGAGGGAGGACTCGAACCTCTGGCAGGACCGGCAGCGCAATCCGTGACATGGCGCCTGAAACTGCCTACCCACTCCGCGCGACTACCATTAAGTATGCAGTTGTTATTTTTTGTATATCTGCAAACTTGTGCGTGTAGTGCTCCAGGGTTATAAATCAACCTCACACACAGAAACTCACATCGCTACGTATTGTCAGCTTTTGTGGGTTGGATGAGAACAATTGTAGTATTATGCGGAGTTTTTGTAACGGTATTCTATACTACAGAAACCAAATGCGTAAATGTATTTACAGCATACATGACATTTGCAGTCAGATTTATCACTTTCTCTCTTAGGTGGAGTGCAACGATATTACGTTGTTGGCAGTGTCCATTGTGAACTTTTTATGTCTTTCAGTGTAACAAAACAGAGCGCCATGATAATGGCGCAAATGGAGATGTTTAATATTGTACGTTACGGCTTTTTATCATTCTTGATGAACGTTTAAACACAGGAACCACTGATGGTCAATAATACCACACACCACCTCCTCCCGCTAGCCACTCTGCTTGATTATACGAACAAAATGCCAGCAATCAACAAAAGAATGCCGCATCACCTGGAGCGCATTGATACATTGTGCTATTGTATTATCAACTGGGAATATAATACAGCGGAATAATTCAGCGTTGACCGAGGAATTTATCGAGCGCTATTATGCAGATTGTGTGCTTCACAGAGATATGGTAAGATGTTACGGGGCCAGAACGACATTCGCAGGGCTCATCCCATCTTGGAGAAGTGATAGTGTTTATTAGCAATCATGCTTTGTTATTCATATGCGGATACAAAGCTTCATTCAAATAAGTAAAGAGTACGGTCATTTGCACAGCTCCAGGTCTTTCTTTTGAACCAATGAATAATGCATTTTCCTTTGTGTCCAAGAACAAAAAAAGGTCTTAAAGAGTTATTTTAGATTAATATCCCGAGCTATGGTCGTTCTCAGAATTGGCCACCGTGGGATGTCTGCAGTGTGCGTTGCAGATTTCAAAAGTGCGTGGCGGAGGCTTCACACAGCCATTGGCTGTGCACGTGCTGTTTGCCCAGTCGCACCATCAGAAAGTGAATATAACAGTGGAAATTCTCTTACGTAAAGTTATATCGTAGAATTGTGTGCGTATATATGGGACGAGTAAATCCCAACGTGTTTGTATTTTAAGCGTAATCGTGCGACTTCCAATGAAGAAAGTAATGATCACGAGCTTATTTTACGAACACTAGCCGTATGATTCAAAATATCACTGCTGAGATAGGTAAGTAGGTGAATGTATAGATACTTCATCCGAAATTAACATTCACGAAGAGTGCTATTGACAAAATTTCTATCTTGAAACAACAGAAGGAGAACTTTGAGTTTGAATTTTATTATAATCATTGATATAACCTTTCCAAGGTGAGACATTAATGAAACGCCTGCTAAACCTGCTGGGCAGAACAGGTAATAGGATTATGGAAAGGGCCAAGGGTTGAGGTCAGCTTCTGCATCTGATTGTAATTTAATATCCTTTACAACCAAAGCGGCACATAGCTGAATCTTTACCGAATGCAACTCTTTCAAGGCTGAGGGCCTCCAACAAGAAATCTTAACAAGATAAAAATCCAATTAAGATAGCAATAAAAAAATTCAAAAAAACATACGCAAAGTGCAACACAAATGGCTGAGGGTCACAATTAAATTTCAAACTTCAGAACATATTACCATAGACATTTAAAGGCAGAAGGCCAGCATGTTTACAAACAAGAACCTTAAAAATCAACAAGATAATATTCCAATTAAGATAGCAATAAAATAATTTAAAGAAGCAACAAATGCAAGGTGCAATACCAATGGCTGAGGGCCACAATTAAACTTCAAAATTTTTAAATTTATTACCATGATCTTTAAAGGCAGAAGGTCGCATGCTTAAGCTTGACAGATAAAAATTAATTTTGCCAAATTTTAAGAAAACCAAACAATAGTCATAAGCCTAAAATTTAAAATAGCTGACAACAGATAATTAAACACCGGTGACACTCAGACCTCCAGGGAGGTCTGCCTTCGTTCACTTGGGTGAGGCAGGAGGCGAGCCAAACTACACTTGATCCGTCGGAACCCAACCAGGGGACAGCCACGGACTAACCGACACAACGACTTGCTTTCCGTCAGTCAGTACGTGAGAACTCAAACCGGCAGTGTTACAAACGTAATAATCCACAATGGAGTATGTATTAGCTGTCAAAATCACACACCATGTTGGACAGCAACAACAAGTGAAGAAAGGACGCTGCATGAAATTACGTTAGTGGCCAGGCAGGTAACCGGAACACTAACGCCCACATAACAGAAAATTCCACTGGAACTCTAAGGCCACAAGACAGAAAATTCCACTGGTGCACTCAAATCGTAGTGGACCAAAATAGTGAACTGCACCACATGGCGACCAAACCTCAGCAGTAGAACTACTTGGTGTTGCTCACCGGAAAACTTCCCCAACAGCAAACCACCGAAGCGAACCACTATAACATGAATTGACGTGGCTTTGGTAGTTGAAACCACTACTCAACTTTGACGTCCTGGGCCGGTGAACCACGAATCTCGTAGCGATCGGACAGCTCCAACACACACTCTGACACTGTGCGGAGGCTGCCAGCAGCCCCAGCCGACTGCACCGCGCGGAGGTAACTTCCCTCGTCCGCAACAACCGACCGACTCCCTCCAGACCCCCTTGCCAGAAACTATATGCACCAATTCAAAGATAGTGCACGGCGCAAATATCGATACATGTCACTGTTGCCACACATAGAAGGAAGAAGAACCACGACATAACCACGACAAGGGCGGGAAACCAAACACAGATAGACAGCGAAGTTCATGAAAACGCATAGTTGGGAGAGAGCTCGGCTCAATTAACAAAAATATTTTGGAAGTGAATTTCATTCCACAGCATTATTTGGTATATAGATTCATTAATATGATGGATCAAAAAAATTTCACGGTAAGTTAAAATTACCATTTTTAAATAAAAGGCGCAATAATTATCGTCATTCAGACACAATGTACTGATACGCGCCCAATCCAATTTCCCAACTCCACCGTAGAACTACATTAAGTAGCACGAAGTAAACGATCATTGAAAACATCTGTTATAATAATATAAATGAGTATTTAGTACTGGAAGAAGTAGCTACCGACGAATGGGAAAAAAACTTTCTCCTCCTGAACAGGCCATGAATGCCCAACGGTACCGTCTGGTCGCCGTATCATACTCAGCCCATATGCGTAACTGGATGCCGGTAAGGAGGGACATGTGGTCAGCTCACCGCTCCTCCTACCGTATGTCAGTTGCCTACCGTATGTCCCACCATATGTCAGACCGGAGCCGCTACTTCTCAATCAAGTAGCTCCTCAGTTTGCCTCACAAGGGCTCAGTGCACCCCACTTGTCAAAAGCTTTCGGGAGACCGGATGGTCACCCATACAAGGGCTAACCCCGCCCGACAGCGCTGAACTTCTGTGATATGACGGGAACCGATGTTACCACGGCGGCAAGGCCGTTGGCGACGAATAGGAAAACCCTAGGGTGAAAAGTTACAAGACAAGGAAATAAGATGAAGGATAAACTGAAGAAAGATAACTATTCGTTTTATTAAATGGAATACTCTGTTATAAAATAATAAAAGTTAAATATTACTATATGAAATGACTTCTGTGTGATTTGCATATAAAAAGGAAATCCAAATTGTGAAGGAATAGACAGGAGTGGGAAAAAGAATTAGAGGCGCTCTGTGGTAAAAGATGTTAGATAACTGTGAAGAAAAATAAGAACAGAAATAAATAAAATTTCTGACGTGGTACACTCACTTACCAACTCACTTTTAACCTAAATTACCCGAAATCCCGACAGCAGCCAACATATCAACCATTAATCGCGTGGTGAAGTTTGCAGTACCTCCTTCGTCAAAGATGAAGGAAACATATGCATTTCCTTCCACCTCTTCTGCCTTTGCCTAAGAAAAAACTGTCGTAAAGCTACAGGGCCATTACTTCGTCTGCTGTACATGCGACAGTTTCATGAATACGTGGGCAAAGTGGGTGCTCAAGTCGCATTGCTCTGATCGTTCTGGTGTGAACATTACTTTTGTTTTACGTTTTCACTGTCAGTGGATGAGAAGCCTTAGTTGTTTAAGTAAATTCTGCAGTGGTTGTAGCGGACAATGTAATACTTTTCAGTTTTGATGTTGGATTTTCCACGGTTTACCAACACTTCCAGCTATGTGGCTGTTGCACGTGGGATCCTCTTAGGAGATGGGCCTTTAAAAACGAAAATGGGTAGGGAGGAAAATACTGTGCAAATTAGCAAAATTCACTGATAGGATGAATAGAACGTCTGGTCATGTAAATACAGAGTTACCTTCACAAAATCAAGTAGGGTTAATGCAGGAGTAGGACTAATAATGAATAAGAAAATAAGAATGCGGATAAGCTACTTGAGCAGCATGGTGAAACAACTATTGTAACTAAGACAGACATGAGGCCAATACCTACCCATTAGCAGAAGTAGATATGCTGATCATCATAGCAAATGTTGAAGATATTAAAAGGATATACGAAGAGGGTATGTGTGATGTGCTTAGGTTAGTTGGGTTTAAGTAGTTTTAAGTCTAGGGGACTGATGACCTCAGATGTTAGGTCCCATAGTACTCATAGCCACTTGAACCAGTCAAGAATCTCTTTGCGGCCTTCAGATTTGAGCAGTCCGTTCCTTATTGGCCTGTGATTAGTATTTGGACTATGGTGATTTATGTAAAATGCCTTCGCTGTGCCGTACTTCTCAGTGATTTTGGGTGGTGAACGGGCAGGTGCCGCCTCCGTTTGGTGAGGTGCGAGTGATATTACCTACTTGCAACTTTTCTTGGCCTGTTAAGTTAATAGTTATGAAGAATTTTTGTCAAATTGCGTTTCGGTTGTAACTTTATTCATTGGATTGGTTTGGGGCTAGATTTTGGTGGCAAGTCCTTCTTAAAGTTTTGTCCTTCAGAGAAGATGTCTCTTTGTTCTCGACATAGCGAATTCACTTAACTTGCTTCATTCCGACTTTAATGTGAATCACCCAGGAGAGTTTGAGGCTAGGCAGCAATTGATCATCTTAAGGAATTACTCTGACATCGTCACTAATCAGTTGGGGGTAACGGACAAAATCAAGTACAAGATTTGTTTGTCTGATATTGTTTCCGTACGACAAGCTCCATATCGATTACCCCACACAGGATGAAGATATTGCGATAAAAGGTCATTCGCGTGATATTAGGTAGTCCACATCATCTTACGCTTTCCCCATATTTCTGGTCCCTAAGCGACAAGGCAAGTATTCAAAAATGGTTCAAATGGCTGTGAGCACTATGCGACGTAACTTCTGAGATCATCAGTCGCCTAGAACTTAGAACTAATTAAACCTAACTAACCTAAGGACATCACACACATCCATGCCCGAGGCAGGATTCGAACCTGCGACCGTAGCGGTCGCTCGGTTCCAGACTGTAGCGCCTAGAACCGCACGGCTACTCCGGCCAGCGGCAAGTATTCAAGTCGTATTCAAGTCAGTTGTTGATTGCAGGACACTTAATCAAAACGGTCATTCTGGAATCTGTGGCTCTTCCTGACCTGCAAAATTATTTTATTCCGTTTTCTGGGGCTTCTTACTTCACAGAGCTTTATCTCAACCAAGGCTGTTACCATATACCGTTGACAGAGGATTCTAAGCGAGTTACGGCAGCGATTGGAACCTGTATGAGTTCAATTTGGTGCCCTTTTGCTTATCTGCCGGGGCTACTGTGCTGTCTCGCCTGTTGGGTCATGTTTTAGGCGACCTTAAGTTCAACTGCGTCTATAACTACTTTTATGATGTTGTTGTGTATAGCTGTTCACATGATCAACATTTGCCTCATGTCGGGGAAGTGTCGTTACGGCTTCGGCTAGCTGGATTAACCATTAAGCCGTCTAAGGTTACATTGGCTGAACGGAAAATTACTTTCAAATTGTTCAAATGTGTGTGAAATCTTATGGGACGTAACTGCTAGTGTCATCAGTCCCTAAGCTTACACACTACTTAACCTAAATTATCCTAAGGACAAACACATACACCCATGCCCGAGGGAGGACTCGAACCTCCGCCGGGATCATCCGCACAGTCCATGACTGTAGCACCCTGAGACCGCTCGGCTAATCCCGCGCGGCGAAAATTACTTTCAAATGGTTCAAATGGCTCTGAGCACTATGGGACTTAACACCCCTAGAACTTAGAACTACTTAAACCTAACTAACCTAAGGACATCGCACACATCCATGCGCGAGGCAGAATTCGAACCTGCGACCGTAACAGTTGCGCGGTTCCGGGCTGAAGCGCCTAGAAACGCTCGGTCACAGTGCCCGCAGAACAATTACTTTCTCGGGTCATCTCGTATCTTGTGTGTGAGTAGAATTATCAGCATCGTGCCTCGGCCTTATGACCTTTACCTCCCCCAAGGAATAAGTAGGGAGTAAGCAGATTTATTGACATCGCCAATTGTGTTAGAAAGTTTGTTCCTAATTTTGCTAAGCTCGCAACCTCTCTTACTAGTTTGTGTAAAAAGATTCCCGGCGGGGTCAGGGATTTTCTCTGCCTCGTGATGGCTGGGTGTTGTGTGCTGTCCTTAGGTTAGTTAGGTTTAAGTAGTTCTAAGTTCTAGGGGACTGATGACCATAGCTGTTAAGTCCCATAGTGCTCAGAGCCTTGTGTAAAAAGGGAGTGAACTTTGTTTGGAGGAAGAGCCAGCAGGTTGCTTTTGAGGATAATAAACAGCCTTGAGTAGTAGCCCAGCGTTGGCCATACAGAACTATGAAAAAAGCTTGATTGTCCAGACTATCGCATCTACTGCTGATGTCGCAGCCATGCTCTTGCAGTAATGTTCCAAGGAAAGGCGTCCCACCGCTTAAGCTTCGAGGAGTCTAACTGCTGCTGAGTTATAGTATTATGTTCATGAATGTGACGCCTTCGCCGTTCTCTTAACCACTGAAAAATTTAAATTCTATCTCGAGCACAGGGAGTTTGATTTGGAGACGGAAAACCAGGCCTTAAGATGTTAGTGCGACCTAGACAGAGCTGTAGGATCGTCAGACGGGCGGTAGGATACCAGTATTCCGTTTCAGCGTACGACACATGAAGGGATATGACAATCAGGTGGTCGACGCACTTAGACGCTTGTTCGAGGAAGGCCCTAAGTGAGTAGGAGGGTGTCCTCTCTTCCTTGAATCCTGCTTGTTTCGTCTTGGCCGGGTTACCCAAGCTTTTTACCGACCATAAGACTATACAGGGCCAGGAGCCCCTTCTGGCAGCCATTAGAGAATGTCTGCTGGCTGGGGTACGGTTAAGCAGTTACACATTGTGATCAAAAGTATCCGGACACCAGACTGAAAATGACAAGTTCGTGGCGATCTCCATCGGCAATGCTGGAATTGAAGATGGTTCAAATGGCTCTAAGCACTATGGGACTTAACATCTGAGTTAATTAGTCCCCTAGACTTAAAACTACTTTAACCTAACTAATCAAAATGGTTCAGAAGGCTCTGAGCACTATGGGACTTAACTGCTGTGGTCATAAGTGCCCTAGAACTTAGAACTACTCAAACCTAACTAACCTAAGGACATCACACACATCCATGCCCAAGGCAGGATTCGAACCTGCGACCGTAGCCGTCGCGCGGTTCCAGACTGTAGCGCCTAGAACCGCTCGGCCACTCCGGCCGGCTCCTAACTAATCTAAGGACATCACACACATCCATGCCCGAGGCAGGATTCGAACCTGCAATCGTAGCAGGTGCACGGTTCCAGGCTGAAGCGCCTAGAACCGCTCAGTCACAGCGGCCGGCGTGCTGGAATTCAATATGGTGTTGGCCCACCCTTAGCCTTGATGACAGCTTCCACTCTCGCAGGTATACGTGCTGGAAGGTTTCTTGGGGAATAGCAACTAGTTCTTCACGGAGTGCTGCACTGAGGTGAGGAATCAATGTCGGTCGGTGAGTCAAGGCGCGAAGTCGGCGTTTCAAAACATCGCAGAGGTCCTCTGTAGGATTCAGCTCAGAACTCTGTGCTGGCCAGTCCATTACAGGGATGTTATTGTCGTGTAACCACTTCGCCACAGACATTTCATTGTGAACAGGAGCTCGATCGTGTTGAAAGATGCAATCACCATGCCCGAATAGCTCTTCAACAGTGGGACCAAGAAGGTTCTTAAAAGATCAATGTAGGCCCGTGCTGTGATAGTGCCACGCGAAACAACAAGGGGTTCAAGCCACCTCCATTAAAAACACGACCACACCATGACACCACTGCCTCCGTATTTTACTGTTGGCACTACACACGCTGGCAGATGGCGTTCACCGGGCATTCGCCATACCCACACCCTCCCATCGGTTCGCCACATTGTGCACCATGATTCATCACTAAACACAACGTTTTTCTTCTACTCAGTCGTCCAGTTTTTACGCTATTTACACCAAGGGAGGCGTCGTTCGGCATTTAACGGCGTGATGTGGGGCTTATGAGCAGCCGCTCGACCATGAAATCCAAGTTTTCTTACTTCACGTCTAACTGTCATAATACTTGCAGTGGATCCTGATACAGTTTGGAATTCCTGTGTGATGGTCTGGATAGATGTCTGCCTATCACACACTGCGATGCTCTTCAACTGTCGGCGGTCTCTGTCAGTCAACAGCCGAGGTCGGCCTGTACGCTTTTGTGCTGTACGTGTCCCTTCTCGTTTCAACTTCACTATCACATCGGAAACAGTTGACGTGGGGAAGTTTAGGAGTGTGGAAATCAAGGGTACAGACGTATGATGCAAGTGACACCCTATCACATGACCTAGTTCGAAGTCCGTGAGTTCGACTGAGTGCCCCATTCTGTTCTCTGACGATTTCTAATGGCTACTGAGGTCGCTGATATGGAGTACTTGGCAGTAGGTGGCAGCACAATGCATCTAATATGAAAATAGTATGTTTCTGCGGGTGTCCCGATATTTTTGATTACATAGTGTATCTGTTGAATGGCATACTTTGTCGCGAAGTCGCAAAATCTGCTGACGTTAGGATTTGTTTGCCTGTGCAGCTTGTTCCCTCAACTTTTATTGTATTCATGATTCGATGCTTGGGTTGTGGTGGAGGTGGGAGGTTTTTTTTTTTTGCGCTTCATAAGATCACGATAAGGTGCGGCAACACGTGCCCTGGCCGTCATTATATAAGGGCACTCTCCGACTAGTGGGTAGGGTGCGAGCTAGGTAAGTTGAGAGAACCCCATCACAGTTCACGCAAGGAACCTTTGCAGCCCGACCGAGAAAAGCACCCTACGTATTTGTTGTCTATTGATTACGCGGGATTTCGTCCTCACACAAAGTGGACGAAATGTTATGTATTGGCTGTGGTAGACGCTTTTTCTCGCTTCGTTTTGCTTGTCCTTAGTTGGGGGCTACCGCGACGGTAACCATCCACCATCTCTCCAAAATCTCTTTCTTATACAGGCCGCCTAGGGCGCTGCTGCGTGACGACACTCAAACCTTTGTGTAAAACAAATTTAATTTTATGCTTTGATAACGGCATCAGGCATGTCACTACTACCCCCTATTATCCTCAACTCTCTTTAACTATGATAGTGAACAGAAACCTCCAGAGCGCCTTCATTATCTATCATGACAGGTCTCGGACCACGTGGGAGGGCTCCTCCCTTGGATTCATTTTACTTTTAACTCTGCTCAGCAAGAAGCAGTGAAAGCTACCCAGGCCTCCTTAATGTTTGCTTACCCCTTGATTCTCCTCTAGCCAACTTGTGGAGTATCATCGATCTTCTACCTCGGTATCAAATGCAATTGGGATAGGCGCGAATATAGAATTTGCTCACTGTTGCCAAATTAGGAGTGGCAACCAGAGGGGCAAACTTTGCATGCTAACGCTGGGGACCAAGGTTTTGATAGTAATTTCAACTCTGGTGGCGGAAAGGGTGCGAGTATTTTTGTCTGTAATTTAAAAACTTTATTTTAGCTTGGATATTCAATTTCTTTAAACATTTTACCTGCTACTAAATTTGTGCTAGTCGCTGTTATATTTGACCTAGATTGACGTCTCATAATACACTACTGGCCATTAAAATTGCTACACCAAGAAGAAATGCAGATGATAAACGGGTAATCATTGGACAAATATATTATACTAGAACTGATATGTGATTACATTTTCACGCAGTTTGGGTGCATAGATCCTGAGAAATCAGTACCCAGAATAACCACCTCTGGCCGTAATAACGTCCTTGATACGCCTGGGAATTGAGTCAAACAGAGCTTCGATGGCGTGTACCGGTACTGCTGCCCATACAGCTGCATTCCGATACCACAGTTCATCAAGAGTAGTGAGTGGCGTATTGTGACGAGCCAGTTGCTTGGCCACCATTGACCAGACGATTTCAATTGGTGAGAGATCTGGAGAATATGCTGGCCAGGGCAGCAGTCAACCATTTTCTGTATCCAGAAAGACCCGTACAGGACCTGCAACATGCGGCCGTGCATTATCCTGCTGAAATGTAGGTTTTCGCAGGGATCGAATGAAGGGTAGAGCCACGGGTCGTGACACATCTGAAATGTAACGCCCACTGTACATAGGCGCCGTCAATGCGAACAAGAGGTGACCGAGACGTGTAACCAATGGCACCCCATACCATCACGTCGGGTGATACGCCAGTATGGCGATGACGAATACACGCTTCCATACAAGGGCGATGTACTTGAGGACAATATTATGGAAATGGAAGAGGATGTAGATGAAGACGAAATGGGAGATAAGATACTGCGTGAAGAGTTTGACAGAGCACTGAAAGACCTGAGTCGAAACAAGGCCCCGGGAGTAGACAACATTCCATTTGAACTACTGATGGCCTCGGGAGAGCCAGTCGTGACAAAACTCTACCATCTGGTGAGCACGATGTATGAGACAGGCGAAATACCCTCAGACTTCAAGAAGAATATAATAATTCCAATCCCAAAGAAAGCAGGTGTTGACAGATGTGAAAATTACCGAACTATCAGTTTAATAAGTCACAGCTGCAAAATTCTAACGCGAATTCTTTACAGACGAATGGAAAAACTGGTAGAAGCCGACCTCGGGGAGGATCAGTTTGGATTCCGTAGAAATGTTGGAACACGTGAGGCAATACTGACCTTACGACTTATCTTAGAAGAAAGATTAAGAAAAGGCAAACCTACGTTTCTAGCATTTGTAGACTTAGAGAAAGCTTTTGACAATGTTAACTGGAATACTCTCTTTCAAATTCTGAAGGTGGCAGGGGTAAAATACAGGGAGCGAAAGGCGATTTACAGTTTGTACAGAAACCAGATGGCAGTTATAAGAGTCGAGGGGCATGAAAGGGAAGCAGTGGTTGGGAAAGGAGTAAGACAGGGTTGTAGCCTCTCCCCGATGTTATTCAATCTGTATATTGAGCAAGCAGTAAGGGAAACAAAAGAAAAATTCGGAGTAGGTATTAAAATTCATGGAGAAGAAATAAAAACTTTGAGGTTCGCCGATGACATTGTAATTCTGTCAGAGACAGCAAAGGACTTGGAAGAGCAGTTGAACGGAATGGACAGTGTCTTGAAAGGAGGATATAAGATGAACATCAACAAAAGCAAAACGAGGATAATGGAATGTAGTCAAATTAAGTCGGGTGATGCTGAGGGAATTAGATTAGGAAATGAGACACTTAAAGTAGTAAAGGAGTTTTGCTATTTAGGGAGTAAAATAACCGATGATGGTCGAAGTAGAGAGGATATAAAATGTAGACTGGCAATGGCAAGGAAAGCGTTTCTCAAGAAGAGGAATTTGTTAACATCAAGTATAGATTTAAGTGTGAGGAAGTCGTTTCTGAAAGTATTTGTATGGAGTGTAGCCATGTATGGAAGTGAAACATGGACGATAACTAGTTTGGACAAGAAGAGAATAGAAGCTTTCGAAATGTGGTGCTACAGAAGAATGCTGAAGATAAGGTGGGTAGATCACGTAACTAATGAGGAGGTATTGAATAGGATTGGGGAGAAGAGAAGTTTGTGGCCCAACTTGACTAGAAGAAGGGATCGTTTGGTAGGACATGTTTTGAGGCATCAAGGGATCACAAATTTAGCATTGGAGGGCAGTGTGGAGGGTAAAAATCGTAGAGGGAGACCAAGAGATGAATACACTAAGCAGATTCAGAAGGATGTAGGTTGCAGTAGATACTGGGAGATGAAGAAGCTTGCACAGGATAGAGTAGCATGGAGAGCTGCATCAAACCAGTCTCAGGACTGAAGACCACAACAACAACAACAACAATGTGCGTTCACCGCGATGTCGCCAAACACAGATGCGACCATCATGATGCTGTAAATAGAACCTGGATTCCTCCGAAAAAATGACGTTTTGCCATTCATGCACCCAGGTTCCTCTTTGAGTACACCATCGCAGGCACTCCTGTCTGTGATACAGCGTCAAGGGTAACCAGAGCCATTGTCTCCGAGGTAATAGTCCATGCTGCTGCAAACGTCGTCGAACTGTTCGTGCAGATGGTTGTTGTCTTGCAAACGTCCCCATCTGTTGACTCAGGGATCGAGACGTGGCTGCACGATCCGTTACAGCAATGCAGATAAGATGCCTGTCATCTCGATTGCTAGTGATACGAGGCCGTTGGGATCCAACACGGCGTTCCGTATTACCCTCCTGAACCAACCGATTCCATATTCTGCTGACAGTCATTGGATCTCGACCAACGCGAGCAGCTGTGTCGAGGTACGATAAACCGCAATCGCGATAGGCTACAATCCGACCTTTATCAAAGTGGGAAACGTGATAGGACGCATTTATCCTCCTTACACGAGGCATCAAAACAACGTTTCACCAGGCAACGCCGATCAACTGCTGTTTGTGTATGAGAAATCGGTTGGAAACTTTCCTCATGTCAGCACCTTGTTGGTGTGAATGCTCTGAAAATCTAATTATTTGCATATCACAGCATCTTCTTCCTGTCGGTTAAATTTCGCGTCTGTAGCACGTCATCTTCGTGGTGTAGCAATTTTAATGGCTAGTAGTGTATTAAGGTCATATAGAGTCGTATAACGCAGTCATATATTGTATACCTACATGTTATCTTTAAATCTTTTAGTACATATGTGATGTCCATATGTTAGGTTACGGTGGATGAAAGCCACATGGTTAGGAGACGGAGGAAGAATGGTAGTGGATCATTAAGAGATGAATAGAAGAATTTCAAGACGAAAGGTTTCGCATATGAAACACACAAAAAATCAGTTATACCTGCTAAGAACCGTCCATCTTCACAGGTACGATTTTAAGCCCTTCACTGGCTGTGAAATCTACGAAACGAATGATTACTGTTGAATGTGTACACATTTCCAGTGACCTCTATAGAATGCATAACGTTTCCTTTAGGCAATATGCAAATGAAGACAAAGTTGCAGTGAGATGGCGCCTGTATTGAAAATAAATTTGTTTTCTAAGTTCTATAAGCAAGACTACTCAAGGCAAGGAACCATCCTGATGGGTCTTCCTAGTGTCACACCAACACGGTGTCGTAAGTATGGAACCTATGATAATCCCACTGAAAGTCGCCGGCAGGGAACAGTTCGTTATTCTATTCCAAATGGTACAGGGGATCTTGTTGGAGTCTGCAAAACCAGTTTTATGAATATTTTGCTGTTGGCAAGAAAAGGCTGGATATACCTATTAAGAAGAAAAATCTTGGAGAGACAACATTCACTGACCGCAGAACAAGACACTCTCAATCACAATACTGCGACGAAGACAAAATGTGTATGAAACAGCACATAAACGGCTTTCCCCGGGAAGTTACCCTTTACAGCCGAGAAAGGTCAAGCAAGAAATAGCTAGTCCTGACGTGAATACTTCAAGAATGTACTCTCACTTTAAAAATGTATTTCCTGAAGGCACCATACGGTCCAGTTTTTATCGTAGAGTCTATCGGAAAGTATTTCCCAACCTTTTCTTCCACAGTCGTAGGAAAGACACTTGCAAGACATGTGATCTACTGAACATTGAAAAAAAAGCAGGTTCATTGCAGTAACAGGTGCTTTAGAGATTCACCAAAGGAATGCGGAGATGGCACAGAGCCTTCTGAAGAGCGACATCTGTTCTTCTCATTTCCCTGACAGTGAAAATTGTTGCACATCGGTTTATATGTTTGTGCCCACACTAACGTATCGGTATAGCAACGAAGAAAAACCTTATAGTTTGGAGTGACAACTGTGCTGCACAAAACAAGAATCGAAAGATGTAATATTTTTTTCTTATTCTGGTGGAAAATTGATTGTTCACACGAATAGAATGACGGTTTCTTGTTAGTGGGCACAGCTAGTTCTCCTGTGACACTCACTTTCCATTGATAGTAAGAAGGAAGTCGGTGCGAAGGCATTAGTACCCAGCGACCTATGCAAAATGGTCGAGGAAGCAAAGATTGTTAGATCCTTCAAAGTAATGTCTATGAATACTTCCGATTATTTTTAACATTGTAGAGATACTCTATACAAAAAAGCTGAACATTTCAAAAGCTGTCAGCATCACATATGATACAACAGTTGTAGCACGTGTAGCAATAAAAGAATATTACACCGACATGGGAAGGATCTGCAAAGTGAATATGCTCCAGCAATGGGAAACATGGAAGAAACATTCAGTCTGCTATCTTTGAATGTATTTCCTAAATCCATTCAATTATAGATGAAAAAAGAAAGATTTAAGGGCTATGATACCTTACCTGGAAAAGAACGAGCATAAAGAATATTATGTGCAGATCTGTGGAGAGTGACTCAGAACATAGTACCTAGAATAATTTGATGGAACTTAGCACCTTTCATAAATGCCTTCGGCATCAAACAATTCGAACTATGTCATGAAACCAACACTAATATATGAGAAGATACTTTCATTTGTAACATGGAAAAGTTCGAGGAATAAATAATTAAAACAGTGCACTACAGGCGGTTTGTTTGTATTAAGTTCAGTTCATAAATTTGGCACTTTGCACTCTTCTAGTTAAGTATCTAATTCATACAGCCAACATATCCTTTTTTCAAATTTACTATTTTTTGATGCCTCAGGATATTAACAGATTCCTTCTTTTAGTCAATTTGTGCCGCAAATTTCTTCTTCGGCAATCTGATTCGGTATCCCTTCATTGCTTACACGATTTACCCATCTGAACTTCAGCATTCTGCTTTAGCACCATATCTCAAAAGCTTGTGTTCTCTTCCGCTCTGAACTACTTATCGTATACGTATATCCTGCCTACTTCGGTAACCATAAGTATCTTACTGCGCGAAAAGCAAAACTTGTCTATCACATTAGTTTCTAATTTCCGAATCTAGTTCCTTGAATATCACATGAATTAGTTCAGTTACCCTAGACTACCCTTGTTTCTGTTGATGTCCATCTAATACTCTTTTATCCGAGGCGATATCCGTTCCGTTCTACTGTTCTTCCAAATTCTTTTGCGGTACAACGTCATCGTCAAACCTATATGTTTTCAATAAACTTTAATTTCCTTTGCAAATATCTCACTGTAGAGCGTGAATGATACGGGGTACAGGCTATAACCCTGTCTCACTACCTTCTCAACCGTTGCTGTCCTTACATGCCCCTAAACAATAATAACTGCAGTCTGATAACTGTACAAGTGGTAAATAACTTCTCCCACCCTGCTACTTTCAGAATTTCTTGCATAAGTAGTAGCGTCAGTATTGTCTCCCATGTTACTACATTTCCTCTAACCCAGAATGATTTTCCGTGGTCTCGGCTTCTACCAGGTTTTCCATTCTTCTGTAAACCATCTGTGTCGACTTTGTACAACCCTGACTTCTGAAACGAGTGGGTCGGTGGTGTCCACGCCTGTCAGCACTTGTCTGCTTTATAATCTTCTTCAAGTATGAGAGAATGTAGTCTGTTACAGCGGTCTTGTCTTAGGTCTTTCAGTACTACATTAGCTTCTGCTCGTAGTATCATATGTTACATCTCACATTAACCTACTTTCTCTCCTGTTTCTGTAAAATTGTTCTAAAGTACGTTTCCTTTGCACAGATCTAAATATTCTTTCCACCTTTCACCTCCCTATTATTTGCTTAGTACTGGACTGTAATTTCAGTTAGTGATATTCATATAGCTGCTTTTCGTCTCTCCATAAATATGTTAAATTTTCACCTAGTTATGAATGCTTCTAAAGCCTTGTATTTGTCTTCAAAACAATCCTGCTCAGCCATTTTGCACTTACAGTCCGTCTCATTTTCTAGAAGTCTGAGTTCCCTTTCGCCTGCCATCCTTGTCGCACTTTTATACTTTCTTCTTTCAGAAATTAAATTAAATATCCCCAGCGATACGCACAGATTTTTTCATGGTGTTGATCTTTTAACTTCGTAACTCTTTGTTGATTTCCCGATTTCATTTTTCAAAGCTAATCATTCGTCTTCTCTAGTATTCATTTCTCCCATTTTATTCCGTTGTTGCCTCTAAAACTTTGGTTCCTTCTATTTACCCAGGTCACATATCGTTCATTTTCTAACTTTTTGCAATATCTTTCATTTCAAACAGCAGTTGATAAACAATAATTTATGGTTAGAGTTTACATCCGTCTCTGGCAATGTGTTGCAGTCTAAAATCTAGTTTTGAAATCAGTGACGCCTTCCATTGTCCCCAAAGCTCTTCCACGTGTACTGCCTTCTTTATGATTTTGAAACCAATTGTTCATGATGATTAAATTATGCTCTGTACAAAATTGTGCTAGGTGACTTTCTCTACCATTCATTTCCCAGCAGTCCATGTTATCTATCTACTGTTTTTCCTATTCTCTTTTTCCTACTACCGAATTGCAGTGGCCAGTCAGAAAAAACTTTTCTTCTCTCTTAAATATATAAATAATTTCTTTAATCTCTTCGTACATTCTTTTAATATTTTCAACATTTGCAATGATGATCAGCATATCAACTTCTGCTAATGGGAAGGTATTGGCCTCATGTCTGTCTTAGTTACAATAGTTGTTTCACCATGCTGCTCAAGTAGCTTATCCGCATTCTTATTTTCTTGTTCATTATTAGTCCTACTCCTGCATTAACTCTACTTGATTTTGTGCTGGTAACTCTGTATTTACATGACCAGACGTTCTATTCATCCTAACACTGAATTATGCTAATTTGCACAGTATTTTCCTCCCTACCCATTTTCCTTTTTAAATGCCCATCCCCTAAGAGGATCCCACGTGCAACAGCCACATAGCTAGAAGCGTTGGTAAACCGTGGAAAATCCAACATCAAAACTGAATAGTTCTTCCTTGTCCGCTACAACCACTGCAGAATTTACTTCAACTACTAAGGCTGCTCATCCATTGACAGTGAAAACGTAAGACTAAAGCAATGTTCACTCCAGCACGATCAGAGCAATGCGACTTGAGCTCCCACTTCGCCTACGTATTCAGGATTCGAACCTGCGACCGCAGCAGCAGTGCGGCTCCGGACTGAAGCGGCTAGAACCGCTCGGCCACAGTGGCCTGCGGTTCTCGACTGGGCGGGGAACACATGTACAGAAAGGAAGAATTGTTAAGAGCGAGAACTGGAGTACAGCAAACAGGAGCCTTACTGATAATGGGCTTGCGTCGTCCCCGGTTACGTCATCTATTAGCTCTTCGACCTCACTCGACTGGGCATTGACGCACGAAATGATCCCCTCTCCCATTACGCAAACAACCTCGATGACTCAAAGAATTAGGCGGCGGATCACGGATCTTATTAATTGAGAATTGAAATTCTGATTCTAACCCTTCGCGTTGGTCAAGCTGTTTGCCGGTAAATACAAATTTGCTCAACTCAAGAAAGGTGGTAGGCTTTCGCGTAAAAGTAACCTGTGATCGAACTTCTGGCCTCATTCCCTGTAAAATATTTAAAACAGTATCATGTTCTATGATTCCCACAACCGCAAAGCGCCGATAACTGTGCAGTATATCGAGTTGTGGTAATTGCTTCAACCCTCCAATGACTTTCATGCCCTAATCCCTTCTGTACGCGGGGCGATGGCTTTAGTTGTATTATACGACTCCTCAAGACAGTCAAGGTGCCCTGGATCTGAAGTAAATATATGAGATATAATAAACGCAGTACAGTACAAGAGAATGTGAAAATTTTAAGGCATCGGAATGGAGCTCAAAATAAACCACAACATATTCTCAACAGGGGTCAACTGATCGTTGGCTAATTCCGCAATACCCTGAGGCAAATGCATAATCGTATTTGGAAACTTAGCAAACAAGTCAGTGACTGACCTATTCAGGACTTGAATTTTTATGTCCTTGACAGCCTGACCCAAGCGTACTGGCTGTGGGAGTGCCGTCCTCTGAACCGCTCGCCTCCTCATCTAAGCCCAGTGTGCTTGTGCTAACTCGTAATTCCTTCACCTGACTGATCAATTGATTAAACACGTCTTCTTGTTTCCTACTAAGCTGAAAATGTCTCAAATAGGCGAGACTTTTATCAGAATGAAAGAGTTGGGCTTTAACCCTACACACCTATTACTACCATTGATAAAGTGAATATTGCCACCTCCAGAACATTACACCAGATTATAAATCAAAAAGGTTTCTTTTCAAAACCAGCTGTTACAATAATCTCCATAAATATAGAAGGAATATCAGTAGAGAAAGAATTATTACCATCCAATATGTTTAAGACAAAGAACTGTGATGTTCTGCTCATCCAGGAAACTCATAGAGGTCCGAATGACAGAAGGCCGAGGATACATGGAATGACATTAATCACCGAGAGACCCAGCGAACAGTATGGCAGTGCAATATTTACTAAACAAGGCCTCTACATCTCGTCCGCAGACTTAACTGTAGATAACGACAAAGAAATACTGACTGTAGCAACAGAAACGTATACAGTAACATCAGTGTACAAACCACCAAACAATGTATTCCGTTTCAAAGAACCTGATAATTTCAATTTACAACCAGTGAAGTTGGTCATGGGAGATTTTAACTGCCACAGTGTATCATGGGGCTACAGAGAAACAGACCAAAGTGGAGAAGACGTTGAAAACTGGGTAGAAAGCACGGGCCTGAAGTTAATACATGATCCAAAGCTACCATACTCATTCAGGAGTGAAAGGTGGGGCCGTGGATTTAACCCAGATAATATCTTTGCAAGAGAAAATATTGCCAACCAAGTGAAGAAAACATGGGAGAGTCAATTCCAAGGAAACAACACCGAGCAATTATTTGCACTATAGAAGCAGTCATCAAACCCAGCTATACCCCCTTCAAGAGAAGATTTAACTGTGAACGAGCACAATGGGATAAATTTACTGAAGAACTTGATGCCAAAATCTTTGAACTAGATCCTTCTCCAGAGAAATATGATAGCTTTATAAAGCTGGTGAAAGCTGTCTCTTGTAGGTATATACCCCGTGGATATAGAACAACTTACATACCAGCACTATACAAAGATACAAAAACACTTATAAATAAATATGAACATCTTTTTGAAGATGACTCATTTGCTGAAGAAACAATACAGGTTGGTGAAGAACTTATACTAGCCATATCAGCTAGAAGCAAAGAAAAATGTTGCGATCTTATGACGCAGCTCGATATGAAAAAAAAATAGTAGAAAGGCATGGAAATTGTTGAAGAACCTTGGGAACGACCCTACAGCTATTCGCTTGGCCATCTCTGATATAACACCTAACCAGATAGCACATCAGTTACTGCTAAATGGAAAAGTTAATAAAAAATCGGTAACTCCAAAGATCCAGAGAATTACTGAGGAGAATAACTATATTGGCACAACATTCTCAATGGAAGAATTAGAAACCGCAATATGCTCATTGAAGAACAATAAAACTGCGGGTTAGATGACTTGAGGACGAAACAGATAAAAATGTTTGGTCTAGCAGCCAAGAAGTGGATTCTAGATATGATGAACACCTGTGTCTCAAAATTGCAAATACCAAAGATCTGGAGGAAAACCAAAATTGTGGCCCTACTGAAACCGGGGAAACAGCCAAAAGATGCAAAAAATTTCCGACCCATATCACTCTTATGTCATCTATACAAAGTTTTAGGGAGAATGATCCTCAACCGAATCTCAGACCAAGTCGATCAAACACTGATCAGAGAACAATCTGAGTTCTGCCCCGGGAGGTCGTGTTGTGGACAGATCTTGAACCTGACACAACACATAGAGGATGGATATGAACGCAGGCAGATCACCGGTGTCGCCTTTGTTGATCTTACTGCTGCATATGACACCATTAATCACAGGAAAATATTAACAAAGATCTATGCTCTCACGAAATACTTCCACCTAACACAGTTTATAAGGTGCTTGCTACAAAACAGACGTTTCTTTGTTACCCTACAAAAGAAGAGGAGCCGGTGGAGGGCACAGAGATATGGTATTCCCTAAGGAAGTGTGCTAGCCCCACTGCTGTTTAATATTTACACTAATGACCAGCAAGTTAATCCTGTCTCAAGATCTTTCATTTATGAAGATGGCACAGCACTTGCCGCGCAAGGTAGAACTTTTGAGGAGGTGGAAGAAAAACTCACAATAAGTCGTGAGGCATTATCTAACTACAGTACTACGATAGCAACTACCTGAAGCCAAACCCCTCCAAAACACAAGTGTGTGCATTCCACTTACGGAACAGAGAAGCACCTGGAGAGGTCAACAGCTGACCCATTGTGACACCCCAAAGTACCACGGAGTGAAGTTGGACTGGTCCCTCACCTTCAAGGACCACTGTACAGATACAAAAATGAAAGTCAGTGCGAGGAACAACATTATTAGGAAACTGACCGGCAACAACTGGGGAGCACACCCACAGGCCCTCCGCACATCTGCCCTCGCTTTGTGCTTCTCCGCTGCTAAATATGCAGTACTTGTATGGCAGAAATCCATCCATGCCAAACAGGTAAATATTGCCCTAAATGAAACAGGACGAATTGTAACCGGTGTTTGCGGGCAACCCCTGTCGACAAAATCTACCACCTCACGGGCGTAGTACCTCCAGACATCCGAAGGAGAACAGCAGCTGAAGTGGAAAGAAAGAAGCAGGAGACGGATCAGAGACACCTCCTGTTTAGATGCGAACATTAAACACCAAGTCGAGAAAAAGTTTTCTCCGGACAACGCTACCAATCCAGACGTCACCTGCAGACCATAGGACACAAGTCTGGTGTAGCTTATCATCAGAGAGATATTGGGACAACCCCAAGAAAGAACTTGCTACAGGTCATCTTCTCCAGTACACGACATATAAGGTACTCAATAGACCGAGAACTGGAGTAGCTCGGTGTAAGGAGAACATGAATACATGGGGATACATCTCAGGGGACGAACTATGTGAGTGTGGTGAACCTCAAGACCATCAGCACCTACTCAACTGCAGGAAACTGTCGGAACCTGTGTCCATAGACGATCTGATTATCGCCAATGATAAGGCAATCTGTGCAGCGTAATTCTGGGCAGCACATGGAATATAAATATGCACATATTCTCTGTAATACTTGTAATATATATGTATGATACGCTATGTGCGATAAATCATTTTTAATGTGTTATACTCTGGACACGTATAAACAAAAAAACCTGAATATTGCGATGCAATTCGCCCACAAAGTGAACGAGCAAGCAGAAATAACAGCACCTACCTCGCCATAATAATGATTAAGACAATTCAAATTTCAAACAATGACTGTTATCAACAAGAGAAGACAACTCACCCTCCTGCCCACCTCCAGCCAATAAAAAACAACCATGCTACGCTACCAATCGAGCTCCATGAAGCCAGATTAATAGAAATCCATGGACGACCTAGGTCCCAGGTTATGACGCTATTATTTGTCAAGTGTTTCACAATTATTTAACAATTAAAAAACAACAATAATAAAACACAATGAAATAATCTTTCAGAAATCAGTAGTTCTTAGAACAGTGAGAGGAAGGCTTTGAATTCAGAGGACCACCATGACTTAACTAATTGACCAATGATTTCAAAATGATACCAGGCTAACACAATGGTCTTAAATTACAGACCCAAGATTTTACACAGTCCTTTAAGAGACGTGACGAATTTAAAGATTTTTTTGAAGGTCAAATGTAACAATGAGTAGCACAAATTTTGTGACAGGGAAAAATGCTTAAACCAAATTAAATGTCCAAGCTAACAAAGTGGTTTTAAATTACAAATCAAAATTTAACACAGTCTTTTGAGAGAAAGCTGAGAAATTTAAGTGATGCAAGGGCCAGCAGATGGCCCGACTGACTAGAGAAAACTTGACACAGGAAGGGCACAGCCCCAAAAGGAATCCAAATTGAAAGACATTAAAGGTGCACTCTGAAAAGGTTTAGTCCCAGGCGAACCCAAGTAGATAAACTTAACTTAAAAAGCAATTATCGTGCCGTACAGCTGCACCATACAAGGCAACGGCAGCGTCGAATTCCAATGGCTGACCAGTTAAATCGTGTTCCCGCTGCGTTCAACCTTGCCAATTGCATGTATATACAGTAGGTGCAGCAGCTAACCCATCACGCAACAGCAGCGCGCTCGTAAAATAAGCGTCATGCGACAAGACGATGCTTAGAGTGAGAAACAGGTCAGTTAGTACGATAACACATTTTCAGTAAATATCTGCCTGAACAAGCAGTCGAGAATAAGGAACAACAGCATCTGGCAAACGGCGATTAATAGATTAAACTAGGAATTTGAAGAATATTACAATGTAACGAATGGCGACAACCAAAAATACGTATATTAACATAAGTAAACGACAAAAATAGTTTAAGTAGATTTAAAATAACAATTTTGAACTTCACTTTACGGTCGAAATCCTGGTTCTATTAATAATATAACGGCCGGATAACAGTAGAAGATGGCCCGCAGACCCAATCAGGTAAGGAATCACTCCAGACAACAACCAAGGGAACCAACAAGGAAAATTTCAGAGCTCTCTGGCAATGCACCCGGTATACTAATAGATCTGGCCAGATCAGAATCTAAAACATAATTAAAAGAGGACAGTAATCATAAATGTTGGTTTCAGCACCAGTAGAACCAGTAACCGCCTATTCCCACAGCTTACACAGCCGGTGACAGTAATAATGTTAGGCACCATTTGGCCAGGAGAAACACTATTAAAACCGAACAGTAAAAGACTTTTGCCACAATCGTCACACCCGGAGGTTACAACTAAGTTACTTTTCAGGAAAGCAATGCAGGGGGCTTAGCGAACACAGAGGCGGGCAGGCTGAAACAGTTTCTATAAGCGATACAGACCGTACTCCGCGGATCCAAACTTCCCGGAATGCTTAAATTCACAACTCAGGGAAGAATCACACAGGACAGAGCAGTAACAGAGCAGTAACAGAGCCCGCCGACGCCGCCGAACTAGACAACACAACACGGCCCGACAAGGGGCAAGAGGTGCCCTTTCAGAGCACCGGAATCAGCTAATCATACTCAAAGTCGTTTCTGTTGTAATGGTCCGGTCAGTTTGAATCGGTCAAAACTTCGACCACCGGTTAGTAACAACCCACGTTTCCGTCACTGACTTCTTTCCTCTTCGTCCGCCAGCGACTGTCCTTTCCATACTCGCCCGCCTTCCAACTTTTCAAACCAGATGACGTGGCTCAAGAGCACAGCTCGGCGAACAGATGGAAAACAAACCAGAGATGCGATTTACAGACCGCACTCAA
Organism: Schistocerca cancellata; assembly: GCF_023864275.1. Taxonomy (NCBI): domain Eukaryota; kingdom Metazoa; phylum Arthropoda; class Insecta; order Orthoptera; family Acrididae; genus Schistocerca; species Schistocerca cancellata. The sequence continues at coordinate 310,836,692 of NC_064628.1, read as the reverse complement.
TACAAGACGATACGGCTCATGGTATACATCGTCCTCAACATACCAAGGAAGAGTCACATCGTAAAATCCAAGTGCAGCACATTCAGTAGTATTATTCTCACAAAACAGCGGAAACAGTTCTTTTCCGAACACATTAACTGAATTTCCCCATAGCTTTGCCGATGAGATTCTGTCCGATCATAAGCTCCAGTACTGCATACCACAGTGGTAAATTCAGGCTTCAATGATGCGCTCCAAAATGAAAATCATGCAAAAATAGATGCACCTATTACAGTTTTAGGCCCAAATTGATGGCTCAGAAGGTGTTTTAAGCATCACCGCGGCCAGCTGAGACCAGAGGAGGATGACACTTTATCGCTATAAGAAGGCTTGCGGATCGAAAGGAAACAAATGTAACTGACGTTACGCTCACAGTAGTGTTACGAAACTGTATCGCCAGTTTTCTGTTGTTGCTTCCGTAGCCAGGAAGCTCTATGTTTTATTCGTCAGGAAGTCGTCTCTAAGCCGGAGTGCCTCAGCTCGGGGCAGCCCAGTTTCTGCCCTCGTGGACGTGGGAGTAGGATTTAGTGGCAGCGCTGCTAAGAGATCACAGAGAGATTTTCCAGAGGTCTGCAGCCCTAATTCATCAGGCTGCAGCTGTGGCCCTTTCGGCTGTAGCACTCCACGGCAATGGGATTCCTCCTAGGGCTTTTATATAAATGGGCAAGAGCAGAGCGAAGACGTACGGGCATTATTAAGTACACACATTGTTTTTAGAACGCGTCTTTGACTCTGCAGTGAATTGTGCGCTATTTTGATTTTTGCCAGCAGTTTGAAGCAGAGTGTGAGAGCGGGACTCGAACTCGGAACCTTGCCTTTCGCTTGCAGTGCATACACTGGTCGAGTTCTCCAGCAAAAACGCGCTACCTGCCCTCAAATTTTCTCTTGCATCTTTATACATGTTCCTTTCGGTAAGGTAAATAAATACAGAGAGCATGGAGTGATTATCTAATCTTTTTGTCGAAGAGACTTTGCCTGCAAAATTATCAGATGATGGAACCCCAGGAAGACCGAGGATACGATGAGCAGTAGTACGAGCGATTTAAGCCCTTCGAATGAAACCGATTGTAATTACAATGATGACTGTGGTGGAGTTTCTCTACAGAAAGTTTCTTCATTCTTAGCTCCTTCGTATTTAGTATTTTGTCTAAGTCCAGGTCGCAGGTGGACAATTACTAACACCTTTCGTGTTGAAAGATGATTTGGGGATTATGGAATCACAGAAAGAAATTCCAAAAAAAATTTCTTGAAGTAAAATTTGTCTAATTCGCTTCAGTGAAAATGACCGAAGGCTTCTTTAACACGATATTTTGAGCCCAGAAGCTGCGCTTAATATTCCAGTGGTGAACCTAAACCTCCCCAAGAAAATTTCAACGTTGTTCAGAGAATTTTCTGCGTCTGATGTCTGAGACCCGTGGTCTTCAGTGACCCTTTACGCAACAATAATGCAATTATGAGCTATACTCCACAGCCGAAAGGTCACTGTGGCTGGCTAACATGCGGAGGACCTGCGTTCGATTCCAGCTACTGCGAGCACATTTTCCTAAGTAGAGGACTGGAAGGAGGTCTACTCAACATGGTAATGCCAACTGAGGAGCCATTTGAATGAGGAGTAGGAAATCCAAAGTCTGTAAAGGCGGCAAAGGCTGGGAGAGTGCTGCGGTGACGCCACGCCCCTCCATATCGCATCAAACTGATGGCATTGGTTAACGATGAATGGCGGTCAGTCGGTCCCTATTGGCCCTTCTGCAGCCAGAACAGCTGAGCAAGAGCATTTGGTTTGTTACCCAGATTAAGTTTTTTCCTATGAAAATAACTTCACAACACTGAAAAAGAGCCTGTTATAAGCAATCACCAAAAATGCACCATAAAAACAATGTAATGGAACAATCTTCTACTCCAACAGTACTGTGATGTGGCTGCTGTCACTGCAGGAGCAGCTCAGCATATCATCACTCGGCTATTGTTCCATTGAGCTCAGTGAATACATATTTACACGATGCGTGTCAACCGGATCATCAATAAACCTGTCCATAAAGCTTCGTTTCGCTATTAACGTACAAGTAACACTGATGCGCAAACGAACTCGACGCAGAACTGAGCAGTACTGAACTTCAAGGTAAAGAGTGTAATGGGAATTACAGACTGCAAATCACTGTGAAGTACATGGGTGAGGATTGTGCCATTGTAGCAGTTATTAGCGCTTTTTCACGTTCCATTCACGTATAGAGAGGACGAAGAGTGATTAATTAGATGTCCTTTGATTAGTTGTCTTTGTGCGCGCTATAATCAATCTTCGCGATCCTTACTGGAGAGATACGTAGGTGACTGTAATAAATTCATAGATGCATCACTTAAAAGTGGTTCTAGAAACGTTCTTCGAAAGTTTTAACGGGATTGTTTACGTTTATCTTCAAGAGAGTTTCGAGTTAAATTTTTTCAGCGTCTTCGTCACCCTCTTCCGTAGAGGAAACAAACTGTTCATCTTTGTATGGGCCCTGTATTCCCTATCACTCCTATTTGGTACGGCTCCCACACACTTGAGCAATAATTTAGGAATCGTCGCAAGGTATTTTATAAGCAGTCTCCTTTGCAGTATGGCTCCATTTCTTTAGTATTTTACCGATAAACTGAAGTCTACCATCGAACTTTCTCAGCCCAGTTGTCTCCATATTCTTGGGTTACCATCGTTCCATCTTGGCCGCGGTCTTCCTCAGCCCCTTACGTCCTCAACAGATCGCAAGAATGCTACTATAGGTTGTCCTTCCTCTTCCACTATTCATTCTTCGGGTTGTGTGTACAGGCGTGACAGCTGGTGGTTTTTTAATATCCTACAATCCCGTCTTGCGGCGAAATATTGTCCCTAATACTTTTCTCTCGAGGGCTAGCAATTTTTGATACTATCTATTTGCTGCAACGATCCATATCTATATTTCAATTTTAGTTCTATTCTGCTCACTAGAAGTGCTTCCCAATTGTTAAATATTTCCATTCTTTTAAAATTAAATTCATCAACTGTCAAGACGGTACCATCATTGAGTGTCTAGCTGACGAGCATATACTAAATTTTCTTCTCGTTAATTTGTAACACTGCTTTCATTGCAATACTTCTTGAAGAACTTTCATGAGCTGCAAGTCCTCTCAAGAGGACAAAACTGCTTACACTGCTCTCAAAACATCACATCGATTAGCCTAACCTGTTTTTGTCCACAACTACATATACGCAGTATTCCGGAAGCCACCGTACAGTGAATGGTGGAGGTTACATCGTACCGATGTTGTCGATTTACTTTCCTGCTTCAGTTACTTGTTCAATGAGTGAAGCATTACTATATGTCTTTCTACGCACCCTAATTTTTCTTATTCTAATGAACACCACGAGAGGTATACGATCGTGGCAGCACAGTCATCTTACATGTTGTCCAAATTTACTGATCATCGTTTCGTTAGTATTACATCTTCTTTATGACAAGAACTCCCACTGTATTTCTCTAGGCATTTCCTTCGTATGTCTTCGAATTAGTTTGCTACCATTCTCGTAAGTGCTTGAGAAGGATCCCAGACACTGGATTTATACTCTATAACTGGTAACAGTAGGGTCCACTATGAGATCTTCTTTCCAGTTGTGCCTACGTGGAACTTACAGAAGCTAAGGAGAAGAACTCTAGAACTTCAGATCCACCTGTCAAACACAAGTGTTTCGAACACTGCGGAAAACCACCACGTAAACTCAACTGTATAAACGAGGAATGGTACTACGAGTTGCGCGGGGAATATGAAATGAAAGAAACGATTAAGTGCGTGAAATGAAAAATAGGGATTCATGCAAAGAGTGCAGGAGTGGGGAAAGAAATGAAAACTTTTTCTGAAATGTTTGTAAATAGTGATATAAGCACTAAAATATGGAACATTTTCTTAAAATGAGACAAGTACATATGTTTAACATCAGGAACGTAGCTTATAAACGGGGTAAAATTTATGTTCCCACTGATACAAATCAGAAGATCATTTTCTTAAGCTGTTCCACTTATTTAGTAGATTAAGTGTAGAGATTTCATTTTTCTCAATATTCCAGTCTATAAATCAAATACCAAGAGAAACATTCAGGAGTTGAGCATGACATCATTTGAATAATTTATGAACTTACTGTGTAGTCTATAGTAAATAAACCCTCAAAAGCCGGCCGAAGTGGCCGTGCGGTTAAAGGCGCTGCAGTCTGGAACCGCAAGCCCGCTACGGTCGCAGGTTCGAATCCTGCCTCGGGCATGGATGTTTGTGATGTCCTTAGGTTAGTTAGGTTTAACTAGTTCTAAGTTCTAGGGGACTAATGACCTCAGCAGTTGAGTCCCATAGTGCTCAGAGCCATTTGAACCATTTTTAGCCAAACCCTCAAAAGAGGTAAAACTTAAGGACCTCTCCACTGTTAACCCCTAACTACGAACGTGTTGTGAAAAGTATTGCCTCCGAATTTTTTATGTGAAAACTCTTTAGCCGTTTTAAATAAAACACACATTATTAACATTCTACATTTTAATTCTTCGCGTACATATTTGCAGCCTTCTGCCGCAAGGAGGCTCCGAATTGTAGCGAGTGACTTGGCGATGTGTCGGTGCGTGAGAAACAGCGTGCTGTAATCGAGTTTCGCATTCGAAGAGTTGGTCCACACGTGTAGCACCCTATTATTCAGCGTGTTAATGCCAGACTATACACCAGTGATAATAAATCTGAAATAACGCGACGATTTGGATTCACTGGCATCGATTAACCTCCATAGAGACCCGACTTACACTGCCTGATTTTCATGTGTTTATAAAACTTAAAAAACGCCTAAGAGGGCTTGACTTTCATAGCGATAAAGCCTGGCAAGCAGAGATGAAGCTGTAGTTCCGTCAACGAAGTCATTTTACAGTGACAGCATCAGCAAACAGTTCTCTCTTTGGGAGAAACTTGTTCGTCATCGGGATGACTATGTTGGGAAATAAATTTGTAGACATAAAGAACAAAAATATAGACTGTTAGTAAAGTTTATTTCATTTAAAAAGCTGTAGGAGTTTTCACACAAAAACTTCGGGAATATTACATTTCAGAACGTCCTCGCGTCCTCATGATGGTACTTCGGTTTATCTATCTTCAGGCGATTTTTACTTTGAGACAAAGCCGAAACCGCTTCTAACAACAGCTAACTGAATGAAGTAATGTTTCTGAACTGAGCCGTTTACTTTCGAGAGATATAAAATTCAGGAGTAGAGATTCAGTTTATCTTACCTATCATATCGTCACGGATTTGTTGAACCGGAACCAATACAGAACTACTCGTTACATTCATACAGGAAACTCTGAGAAGTGGTATTTCGAGACAAGTGTACCGGCGGCAGATGGAGAGGACGGGGCACGAAGCAAACATATAGCAGCAGCGGCGGAGTTCGATTGCCGCGGGCACCCGGGCGTGCGCTGCGGGTTGCGGAACTGCAGGCGCCTGGCGCCAGGCGCCGTGGAGGCAGCCCGAAGGGAAATCGGCTAAGCACTAGCCGCAGCAGCAGCAGCCGAGGAAGGCGAAGGAGCATAACTCATTCCAAGTTGTCGGCCCTGCGTGCTGCGGGCACCGCAGACAACCAAACTTAAACACCCTGCGCCCGTCCCGGGGATAAATCTTCTGCCCGGCGCTGAAAACCCCACGGCGAGAGCCGTCTCTAATCTGTGTGCGACCGGAAATTGATGCGAGCAACAGGGACGGCGAGGGCCGCATATTCTCGTTGTTTTGCGAGAAGTATCATCTTTCGAATCGACACGGCGCCCAGCACGCCTTATGGGAGACTGTGTGACACGGTCGCAGGGCTGACAAATGAAAAGTGGGCTAAGTGAACCGTCTGACACGTACACAGCTAATGATGAGCTCGTCGAGGTTTCAGTCTAAACACGTATACAAGACATCCTGTTCACCTCAGCTCAATAAGAATAAAACAGATGGTGTGTTTGCTCATGTGTCTTTCACCTACAATACAGTTAGTCGCAGCAGACGTTTGTGAAAAATTTGTCAACTGTCAAACGGTTCAAAGCTTACTGTTTCTCTCTACTGAGTCGAAGATTTTCGTCATCCATGTCTACTCATGGTGACTATAGAGGAATGTGTATACACTGTTGGTCAAATGCAAAAGGAAAGCACTCTGACACTTGCTGCTGAACCATCTGCTGCTGTCAATTGGCCATCTAAAGAAATGTGTGTTAATATCCTCTAATATAGTAATAAATATATTATTTCCGATGTTACTGCAGTATCTTGCATTTCCCTACAGTAGATAAAGGAGACGTTAATGTTCACTGTCAATGAAATATTTGAAAAATGAAAACATCTTGATCTGCCCAGCCAAGACGAGTGGTTTCCTTCATTGAACGAAGCCTATTTTGTGAACGAGGTATAGTGTAATAGCTGTTAAATACTACACACATCTAAATAAGTGTCAATAAATTTAGTATTTTTTTTATTTTAGGAACTTTTTTTGCATATGAAACCGAATAATATGGGTTCGAAACTAAGACAGCCTCCGAAAAAGCAAGAGACAGAGACAGTAGAGGAGAGAGCTAGCGAGAGAGAGAGAGAGAGAGAGAGAGAGACCACACACACATACGAGGGACAAAAGTAATACACAGCATTTTCTTCTTCAACAATTGTTTACTGAATATAATGAGAATTACACACACGGAAGAACAGTGTTTTATCTGGACACCCTATTTTTCCACGTAGTCTCCATCCCGTTCTGTGGCCTTCCTCCAGCTCGGAACAAGGGCGTGTATGCCCTGTCGGTACCAATATTTCTCTTGGTGGAGGAGCCACTGCTTCACTGTGTGAATCACCTCATCGTCTTCATAATGTCTTCCGCGAATCGCATCCTTTAATGGCTCAAACAAGTGGATGTCCGAGGGGGCTAGGTGTGACAGCCGTGGCTGGTCTCCCCGACTGCAGCAGATCGTGGAACTCCGCCGAACCGCCTTCTGATAACCTCACCCTCCGTTCCCAGAGACTAACTGTACTTCTGTCGACTGCAGATGCTCCATAGGCTTTGCACCAGCGTTTGTAAATATTCCCCACAGTTTCTTTCTCTGCAGTGACAAATTCAATGACGGCACGTTGCTTGTAACATACATCAGCTACAGACACCATTTTGAAACTGTTTAGCAGCTACGCTACCTGTCAGAGGTGACGGAAACTTGGCGCGCTGTCTCAGGAGACTTCAAATAATACACACGTAACGTTTCGCATTCGTAGCATTGTTTTCGGCTGCGATTCGGTGCATTACTTTCTGGGCAACCTTCGTATTTTACTGATTATCAAACGACATACAAACAATTTAAAAAATCAAATTATATAATGATAACCATTACTTAACTTTTGTTCATAGTGGCTACTTAAACCAAATATCAGACAAAATCAGAGGTTCCTCATTCAAGGAAACTTGCTCTGGATGGATTAACAATGCCTTGTCTTCAGCTATGGAACATAAGGTTACATTTGTGATTATGACAAAATGGTGTAAATTGCTTGTACTTTCCAATGAGACCTGCAGAAACGTAATGATTATTACCATTTCTGTACGATTTTTCAACCGTAAATACTATTTAGTTACAAAAAATAGCGCAAAGTCTAAAAATTTTCACTATTCATTGGGGTCGAAACTATACAAGTTCTCCCCTGAATTAACTTCTTTTACAATCCAGTCAGACTTCGTTTACATTAAACGACTAAAATGGGAAATCTTTGGCAACACCGAGTACAATTAATGACAGCTAGCTTACGCCTATTGTTAATACCCACAGAGAAATCGAGCTGGTCTATGAAGGAATCGGCCCATCGACAGCAAACTTACTATGAGGTGCATTTTTCTACCTAATGTCGAGGCATAAATGAGTTTATGAGATCCCTCATTCGAATCAGTAGTGAGTGACTCAGAGTAAATTGACGATTGCTGTGTATAACACTGCGCAGCCGACGTGACGTTAATTCGTCAAACAGATGTGGTCAGCGTGTGTGGTAGATAATACATATAGTGACGTTGTCTCTGCATTTCTAAAGATCCATCCTAGGACCTGGTGAGGTCAAAAACCCAAATTCTTCTGTAGTCACCGACATGCTATGATCCATGTGTCTTGCACCAAATACCATCACATGTTCAAAGTCGAGTAACGCACTGCCATATTTGCTACACACCAGTCTGCAACAGGCTGTGTAAGGTGAAAGGTGGCAAGCCACTCCCTCACTTTAACTACCCTGTCAGTCAGATCAATATTCACATCATAGATCATGATGTCAGTGTTCCCAATACTACATTTTGGTGTATGTGTGATTTATGCCTTTTTTTACATGAGAAAATTTTGAGCAGAATGTTCTTGAAACTGCATGTGTAGCCTGAAGAGAACTTGTACACGAGGGGCCATAGTTGAGGCGACAAAAAAAGGGACAAAGAGGGATTGTGGACCATAAATGTTATGTCTAGAGACCTGGCTGTGCAAAATGATTCTGTGAAGCATCGCTCTGAGAATTGTCCCAGCAAAGGGACCTTGGGTCACGGCATTCCATTCTTCCCACTTAGGGTCAGAGTAGGAGGGCTCCAGCCTGCAAAACATTTTTCCCTGGGCTAGGTGATAGTCCATGGCAGAGGCGGCCAGACTGCAAAAAGTGGAAGGAGGAAGCCAGTTAAGAGTAAATATGAGCTTTTGTGCAAATGTCAGAATGGTCATAGAACTACAAGCATTCTGATGTTAGAATCTGGGATGATACGATCAGATCGGCTGGTGCACATGTTAAATGTAGGCAAGACCGTAACTCCCCTAATGCCAGGAAGTAGCCAGATTCTTTTAGCGGGAGGAAAAACCTGTATTTCTCAGGCACGACTGTCTGGAAAGCTTAACAGTCTTCTTTCAGAAATTGGAAATGGTCGGCCTGGAAAGATTAGATCTCTTTGTAAATGAGGGACTGTGGTCCCATATAGGTAGACATTTTTCGCCTAAACATGGCCACGCTTACCGTGAGAAGAACGCCTTCCTAGCCTAAAATCACTTTTCAGGCAAGAGAGATTTTGAGTCGCTGATTGGCTCCCCTCATGAAATGCAAAGCAGAGGCTTGCTGCTTCCAATGTGAGAACCCTGATGCTGTGTCTGAATTGGCTACCAGGCAAGCAGAACGGTCAGGAGGGGAGATTCAATGAGTGGAGGATAGCTCGATTGGTCTGTACAATTTGGAGAAGGATTTTTTCTGCTAATTCAGCTCCTGTATGAGGGTTGGTGGAAAGTGATTGTGATTCTTTGCCGTCTTCGTCTTCTGGTCCTCCCCTGATGGAGAACTTCAGATCTTTTCCTGGTGGGTGAGACTTGTGGTATGCAACTTGTGGTGGACTATAAACCAGTAGCAGTTTCCAAGTCTACCGACAGTAGAACTGCAGGGTATTTTGTACATATCGTGTGTCACGAGGGTAAACTTATCTATCGTGAGTCGGCAATTTGACGTTTGACAATTCCAGCATGCGCAGTCGTGCCTGTGAGTCCAATTGGTTAGCCAGACCAGTGAACTGGTGCCCCTCACACCGAAATCTTCTGGGATTTCAAGCCTCTGATAGGAAATTTTCCTGTATTCTAATAGTCAGAAAGCTAGTCCGCGTAGTTTGCAAATTTTCTTGGATGTGTCACAATGCACCTCTCCCTGCCCACAGCGCGCTGTTTTCTGCTGATACCTGAATCAAGGAGGAAGGGTAAGGTATTGCTGCACCGGCTCAGGGTTGTTAAATGATATTCAGCAGTGCGGGATTAGCCGAGCGGTCTTGGGCGCTGCAGTCATAGTCTGTGCGGCTAGTCCCGGAGGAGGTTCGAGCCCTCCCTCGGGCATGGGTATATGTGTTTGTCCTTAGGATAATTTAGGTTAAGTAATCTGTAAGCTTAGGGACTAATGACCTTAGCAGTTAATTCCCATAGGATTTCACACACGTTTGAACATTTTTGAATGATATTCACAGCTCCCTGTTCTCTGTGAACCATAGTTTGTGATTTTCCTGGTCGTAGTTGATTTCATTAGAATAAAATTTAAGCTCACAGTAGCTTCATGTAAACGAAGTCTGACTGGATTGTAAAAGCAGTTAATTCAAGGGAGATCTTGTATAGTTTCCACTCCAGTGAATGCTTTGCCAATCAAGCACCGTTCATTTCCTGATTTATTGTTGTCTCTCTGTCTCTCTCCCTCTTCCTCTTTTCTAAGATTTATCAGCTCGATTGTAGTTATAAAAGGATGAATATAAACTTGTCATTATTTTTGTAAATTTAAATACGCCACTGTTCTCATTCATTCTACCGAGCCTTTCACTGTTTTTAATTTATTGTGGTGATTCACGGATACACGAGCAATTCATAATGCATTCGTACTAAATTAGTTAATTTGATGATTAATTAGAGTTCTGAAAGTGACCACAGACAAATGCAACAAAAGTGCCATGAATAAATTCATTAATTTCATATACAAAAATTAAGGATGTAGCTCACGATTTGAAGATTGTTGAGAAGATAATACTTTTCTACATGTAAAGATAATAATATTTAGCATGGCGTGGACATATTTTTATAATAAAGTGACCATTTGCAGGGGTACAGATATCTATGTTTTCCAAGATAGGCCGAAACTCCCCTTACGCATTTTTGATTCAGTGAGATAGTGTCGCTGACGGGGAAATCCCATTGTAGTAGAAAGTTCCAACTTGGCACCCGCAGTTTGCTTTCGCATTTAAGTGAGTCAGTCCCATCTGAGCCCTCTAAAAAGAGACGATCGCGAGCGTGCTCCTGATACGTGAGCAAGAATAAAAGGCTTTACTTTGTCGAACCGCAAATTTTTAGATAGTCGGCGGCTGATTTTTAAATTATTTACGACCTTAAGGAGCTTACTAGTAATTGGAATATCGATTCGAAAAGTGCAAAGTGCATGAGCACAGTTGCAGGGCTAGCGAAATTATCCTCTTAGGGATAATTCTGCTTGTGTTTATAATAAGATAAACCGAGTGCTGTCGAATCATTGTGTACTTCATTTAAGCTGGTCATATTAATGATAGTATTTTGATGAGAGTTCTGATTAAAATTATGTTAATTATAGATAGAGTAGGCGTCAGCAAGCGCGGCTAAGAATTTCCTCCAACTGGCGAGTGTACCTTGGAAGTAAGTTCACCCTCCATGCTATTGTAACCATCAAGTTAGATTGCTTGTTAAAATTCAGACAGCCAAAATAAGGTAGTCAGTTTATATAAAAGGTAAAGCAACTTACAACTGATCAGATATCACGTCTACACACGGGTCATACTCAACATCTTATTTCAGCATTTGGGCACTGTACGGGATGGTCAGAAACAGTCTTTTAGAGGTGTTGTCTGAGTTGAGAAATACTTCTTGACGGAAAAGATTCGATACGCTGCACCATTACCGAGGTTAATAAGCATTCATGTTACGCAATCAAATCATTGCGAGCGCAGATTCAAGCGACTAACCAGAGACAATGACGGTGAATGCCCTTTTCGATTTGTTTCCTATAACCGCACAAGAGAGCGATACAAAAATTGGGGATTGGACAGACGCAAATTTCGAAACCGATCCAAAGGCTGTGCAGTCTCGTGCGTTATCATCTACCTATTACAGCAACGGACACTAATTGTATCTGCTGGGTCTCTTCAATTTGCCCACGCAACAGCCTGATAGGCTAACTTCAGTGCTAATTAACTCGGCAAGGCACTACGAATCGAATTTTTTTCTTGACAATTATTCCACAGGACGACATACCCTGCAACTCCCTAATAAGCTATTCAGACTGTTTCTGATCACTCAATATACGCACGACTTCTAATGGTAGAACATATCTTGGGACTACTGCTCACTGAATCCAATTAACGAAATGAATAAACTCCCACAGACCCTGTAGTTCCACAGAAGTGAACGAAATTTGATGAGAACGTCCTGAAGTCTGTACACTTCATCTGTGCTGTCTGTCAGATACTTTGCTTCTCCCGTACAGTCGCGACCAGAGCGTGTAGTGTGTTCATCGATTTGGCGACGACCGCCTCCACGACCTGGGTAAGAGAATGTTGGTGGCTCCCAAGGATTCCAACAGTTCGAAGTGATAATTTCTGATCTCGGTCCTGGAAAAAACTTTGAATTATTTAATGCTAGCTGTGCCTGGCAAACGTTGCAAAGCCCCTTTTTATTTCTAAGCTCTTTTGTCCGCAGTTTAGTCCATGCTGACACGCGGCACATATTTCACACATAAAGGTGGTTAAAAACGATACCGACAAAACTTGGAAGGGTCGTAGCGGGTGTGATATGACCTTTGACTTGGGGAAATTATTGACCCGCTGCATTTCTCATTCTCACAATGCAGTTTATGGACTGAACAACACAAATAAGAGACAGATGGCGCTTCATACTTTTAAAATAAACTAAGTCAACTAATTGCAGCAAGAAATAAAAACACATGGCTTTTAGACTTTTCTGTATGTCACCCCTTCTCTTATTCATCCCCACCTAGTAGTAGGAGTATCTTACTCCACAGTTTTTTACACGAATAATGTATATACCATAACGTATATAACAAATTTCGTTGAATTAGCGACAGGCGTTACTGTACGATTTGGTCACCAGTTTTCACGCCAGATCCCTACAGTGGTAAATGTCAACACCTCATCAGGAACTATGTACATTTGAGTCAACAAATGCAAAAACTACGTCTCCGTGACCAGGACCTTATGGTGAACTTTGATATGCTTTTAGGTTGAAAGTGCAAGCCCAGCAGGCAGAAAATGAGGAGGAGAAGACGACAATGGCTTACTAGCCTTACGGCGACAAAATATGCAACAAAATCAGCAGAATCCTAGCTCGACGCAACATCAAATGCGTTTTCCGTCCATTCCGAAAAACTCGTGCTCTATTCTCTACGGTAAAAGATGGGGCTCCGCAAACGTTCGATGTAAATACAATAAGGCGTGTATCGAGGACACTGTACGGTCAATTGAAGAAAGATGTGAGGAACACAGAAGACCCACCGAACTTAAACAGACAACAAAATTTACGGTTGCAGAACACTGCATGACTGCAGGCAATTCCCTAAGTACGACATAAAGACAGACCTTGTTTCTCTGGGACTGTGTTGTGAAACACACTACTGAAGTACGAATAACTGACGGGCTCATAAATAGAGATAATGGGAATCGTTCTCAGCAAAGCTTGGGACGCAGCATTCAGGCAGCTTACATCACAGCGGCGGCCAAGAGCGACTTCCGTGCTCGACAAAGACCACAGGAGTACTGAGAGACCACAGTTCGCGCCCAGCATCCAGTGGCCCCCCCCTCCCCCCCCCCCCCCAACTGCATGCCATCACCACCACCACTCCACCCGTCGCCTCTTGCGACCGTCAGTGGAGGAAGGGGTGGGGGCGGTAAGAGAATAAACGAGGTGGGATGTAGCAAAGACGCTCATTCTACAGGTCTCACCTGAAGATGACGGCAAGGTACTCTGTCGAATTATCATGTTAAAAATGGCTCTGAGAACTACAGGACTTAACATCTGAGGTCATCAGTCCCCTAGAACTTAGAACTACTTAAACCTAACTAACCTAAGGACATGACACACATCCATGCCCGAGGCAGGATTCGAACCTGCGACCGTAGCGGTAGCGCGGTTCCAGACTGAAGAGCCTAGAACCACTCGGCCACCTCGGCCGGCAATTACCATGTTAACCTGCTGGACACCCGACGACAGTAGAAGCAAGTGATTTTTATCCTTTCAGTTACTTTTGCTTTTAATCTTTGTGGTTGTGCAATCACCATTAAATTATCGCTGTTTTCCCTTGAAATTGGTTTCTATTGAGGAAGCGATATCTTATCGTCGTACTATTGCTCTTGTTTTGCTTATCCAGGTGATAGATTCTAATTAATTAAAAACATTTCTAATGAAATTTTGTAACCTGAGATGTTACGTGGTTAGTAAAAAAATAGCCAAATGCATCGTCCACTCACAGCTCAACCCAGTCCTACGGCACACACTACCACCATTACAATAACAAACCAGATAACCAGTATCTATGACGTCTGCGGTATATCGGATCATATAACTGTACGGAGGGCAACTGGAAGATTCCAAATACTTAGATTTCTGAAAAGCGTTCGATACCGTCCTCACTGCACACTGTTGACGAGGGTCCGAGAATACACATTAGGTTCCCAGAAATGTGAGCTGCTCGAAGACTTTTTAAGTAATACGCGCCAGTACGTTGCTGGAACGAAGAGTGTATCATCAGGAGTGCACTGGAGATGTGTAATAGGACCGGTCTTATTCTCTATATACATAAATCACCTGAAGTGCCTAGTGAGCAGCGATTTACGACTGTTGGCTGATAAAGCTGTGGTGTATTGGAAGACGTCGTCGTTGAGTGACTGTAGGAGGATACAAGAATACTTACAAGAGATGACCCAGTCTGACGATCGAAACCTACGCTGGATTTTTTTTCATGCAGGTAGGCTACACTGAAAGAAAGGCACTCAAAATTGTAACTGCTAAGCCAAACTGAAAGTATTTTTTCAAATGTGAAAGTTACTCAATTTTGCCGCACGATGAATCGCTTATAATAGCCTTTCGTACAGCCCTGCCTGCCTAGCGCTCGAATGGGCGAATAAGCAGACGTAGCCATGACAAGTGGACACACCACCCCGTAACACTAAGTCTAAGGGGCACACACGTGAATTTTAAGCACTTAAAGGACACCAAAAATGTCTCATCTCATAGCCCGCGTGTCGTGGTCGTGCGGTAGCTTCTCGCTTCCCACGCCCGGGTTCCCGGGTTCGATTCCCGGCGGGTTCAGGGATTTTCTCTGCCTCGTGATGGCTGGGTGTTTTGTGATGTCCTTAGGTTAGTTAGGTTTAAGTAGTTCTAAGTTATAGGGGACTGATGACCATAGATGTTAAGTCCCATAGTGCTCAGAGCCATTTTTTTTCTCATCTCATAAATGTTTTCAATAACTGCAGTTTACCTCGACGCAGACGTAATTACTACACAAGTGACTAGCAGAGAAAAGAAAATGAAAGTAGTGTATGATGTTATGATACAGACGACTTCCGTCAATCGAGACTTTAATTTGTTGACATTAATTTTTTTGTAGCAATGCCTATACCACATTTGTTACGATAATTGCAAGGTAATGTATATTTTGCTAACGGTGAAACACTTCCCTTTTTATTTCCTGTAGTATCTGTTGCATGACATATACAAACATTTTGCTTGAACTAGGCACACCTAACAAAACAAAACTGAATGCATTCAGGAATTTTATAGTAGTTACTAGTTTTATTTGGACAGAAATAGAGTGCAGTAAGGAAGAGTCGTGGCCGTTGTTCAGCACATTGTGCTACGTGCCAGGCATAATCGGTCAAACTCGTAAAGCGTGGTGACGCGAACTGGCAATGCAGAAATGACTGAAATTCAACGGCTCTGATCAGTTCATAAACTTGAAACGTTACAGACCTCTCGAATATTATACTGTCGACAATTATTATAAAAACGCTTTTCAATGTAGAAAAAGGTTTTTATTTTATATTGAGAGCCTGAATCACACTATTAGTTGCGCGTGGAATACGAATTGTATTAACAGTCTTTTCGTTGTCCTCCAAAAGACAGATGTCGTTATGTCCAGGCTAAGAGTCCAACAAAACCAATTAATTATTCTCTGCAAATGGTAACCACATGTTTCGGATACAACACTGAAAACTATTCTCTCCCATTTTTACAGATATTATTCCGTTGTTTTTCAAGAATTTTGCTTGTAAAGAGGGTTTTTTTTAAATTTTGGTCCCAATTTGCCTGTATGTCCCTGGAAACTTCAGAAAACAGTAATCCACTAATACTTATCACTGGCATTGCTCTCTACGAATGTGTCAACAGCACTAGCGACTCTTTTTCTCGCTCGAAATGATAAAGTGCGATTTGCACGAAACCTCACAGATTGGTTTTACACGTAGCTTTTAGGGACTAACAAGAAGCTTCGTCTTCACGTCAACTACGAATTTCTCTATGGTGTTACCTTTTGACACCTATCCTACACGTTTATCTGAGATAAAACTCGTAATTGTGCGACTTTCTTTTCCGTATAATTTCCTCGATCTGGTTAACCACCTGAAAGAAGCCTGAAGTCAGTAATGTTCATGTCAGTTACAATTCAGAGCGCCCAGTATCGTAGATCTTCTGCGATAACTCTGAGTTGACTCTCACAAGCAGTTCTAAATGTTTAGGACACTTTTTCTTTCACATTTATGCGAGTTTCTTTATAATCCATATTTCGTAATTAGTGTAAGTCTTCCTTCCATTTATAAAATCCATGTTCAGATTGTACGAAAAGAAACCGGCTTTGCACACTGCTAAAATTTAAGATTTTCAGCCTCCTTCGTTTAAATAAAAAATTTACTGCCATTTCGTTGTCACTGAAAGCTATTTCTGTACATATTTTCTTTGGACTTGGAAGGTACTTTATTTTTGTTCTGGGCTTTAATCAGCACAACAATCATCGTTACTGTCACAATTCACGTATTTATCCATTTCCTTTGCCTTCTAATGTTTCCACAGTTCCTAACGAAATGTTGACATCACTGGAAGATATCAAATATAAATAACACATTTTAGATCTTCAGGAGGAGTACGTGATTCCGACTGCATATCTATTTTTCATATTTTATCTTTACAAGTTTGAGAACATTGAATGGATTGCGTATTACTGTGAATCTCTTCAACCTACAGATGCTGTTAATAAGTACATACCAAGAAATCACAAAAAAGTCAGTATTTTCTCTATTGTTAATACCACGAAGGCAACAATTAATTACTATGGATAGTAAATGAGTTATAAATTCGAGCGAATAATGATTGAACAAATATGTCAGAAAAACCAGCAACGGAAAGCAGCTACGGTATGGGCTTACAGTTTTCTCCAGCCGCCTGCCAAGCTTGGAATTTCGCAAATTTCAGTTTTTTCTAAATACTTGCAATGTGTTAGAAGCTAAAATTTTGACGTATTTGTGTTCTTTCCTTTAATGTCTGATTGGACAGTTCCCCCTCGTTACACAGAATTTGTAGTTGATATCCGTTTACGATAGTGCAAGTACGGAAACACTTTCTTATTTCTTGTAGGAAAACTCTGCACAGTGCTACCATTTTAATCAGTAATCTACGTTGTAATCGACTCACCATAAAATGTTATGCCGTGTTCTCCTTTCCACTATTGGTCAAACGCACGGAAAATTAACCGGCCATCAAGGTACATTCTTGTTTCATACTGAGGTGATACACATGTGCAAGTATAGAGAGGCCTCCAGACAACATGATATTATTTTTTTTGATCTGTGGACACGACGCCTTATTTATGCAAGAAGTATATCCAAGAATTCCTTTTCCGCAACCTTTACTGTTCAGAAAAGGTATTAGTAAGAATAAACTGCTGGCTAAAAATAACTATTTTCAACCAAAATAATGATAAATTAATTCAAAACTTTCGCAGGCATTACAACAGTAGAATAGTAAGTAGTACTGTGACCTGAGCGAGAACGTTGCACAGCACACTCGCATGACTGAGATCGGACTTCACTTACCATTACGAACAAGATATGCAACGAGAATTTCTTGTATTTTTTGTCTGTTATTCAGAACTTCCATCACTCTTCAACACAATTTCTGTTGATGCTCCTGATAACTAGTGTGTATCTTCGCAAGTATCCTCTATCTTGCTACTAAAGAAGTTCAACAAAAACAAGAGAAATTTCATTAAAATTAAGACGTTCGTCTCTGTTCCAAGAGAGGTACGACTAACAAAAATTTTCGCTTTCTTTTACCAATCTGACACTAAGATATTTTTTTCTAGAAAATGTTGATATACTCATCTCAATTTATTTCATTTTTTACTTAGTGAACCTGTAAGAATCATATAAGTAGCTCAACAGCGACTGATCGCTGTAACACACTGTGTATGAGAAGCTGTTTCATGCCGCTAGAACGTAATGAAATAGCCTCTCCTGTAATACAAAGAGCGACATTAGATTACCACAGCTAGCAGTAATAAAAACATAAATCAAAAATCAACATCTGAAACATGCGATCTTTCCTAGTGTTCGTAAGATGGAACTGTCGTGTGACTAGGGCCTCCCGTCGGGTAGACCGTTCGCTGGGTGCAAGTCTTTCGATTTGACGCCACTTTGGCGGCTTGCGCGTTGATTGGAATGAAATGATGATGATTCGAACAACACAACACCCAGTCCCAGAACGGAGAAAATCTCCGACTCAGCCGGGAATCGAACACAGGCCCTTAGGATTGACATTGTGACGCGCTGACGACTCAGCTACCGGGGGCGGACTAGTGTTCGAAGAAATATGGGGAACCTCATCTTATTTCAGTTTAGCCATACTCTGTTATGATCAGTAAGATGATCCTATTATCTGCATTTTATAATCGAAATCTCTTCTTCTTCCGGGAGAAGGGCAGGACGTCAAAATTAAAAAAAAAATCGATTTTTCAAAAATGTGCTCGATTTGTAGCGCACACCTTCCTGAAGATGCTAATAGCATACAGAGCCTCCAGAGGACACTCGATGCTGCAGTAACAAAAAAGTTCATGTTTCGCGATGGATTTGTTGTATTAAATATACACGATACACTTATCGCATTAATTCTCTAAAAAATCCGAGCATTCGACGATTCGGAAGAGGAGGTGATTAGTGTTTAACGTCCCATCGAGAACGAGGTCATTAAAGACGGAACACAAGTAGTAGTTGGGAAGGATGGAGAAGGTAATCGGTCGTGCCCTTCCAAAGAATCCATCCCGTCACTGCTGTAAGCGATTTAGGAAAGTTACGGAAAACCTAAATCAGGATGGCCGGACGCGGACTTCAACCACCGTCGTCCCGAATGCGATTCCAGTGTGCTAACCACTGCGCTACCTCCCTCTGTGTCTCGACGATGTCCATCACTGCGATCGTAGAGTGTTAATATCCAAGGAGTCAGCATTCAGATACGTAGAACGGAATTTTTACAGTCAAGGTAAAGTGCCTCAGAAGTCACGAGACTACAAAATAGCCTATGTTTTGGTCGTAAGCGTCCTGAAGATTTAGAATCGCTAGTACTGACAGATCACATTGAAAACTGTAGTGGAAAATGTACACCAGACTCATATGGGTCTTATCAATCTGTATGCGATGTGTGGACTGCATTTTCAAGAGACAAACGCCAGGGCATTGTTAACGTCAAGAGTCACATCGACGTCGTTTCCTATTTTCTGTAAACTGTGCTGCGCCACAAACTTCGAATTTGGAGTTGTGAAACTGTAAGATTTGTTACACCTACAGCTACATACATATTCCGCAGACCACCGTGCGGTGTATGACAGAGGTTACTATGAACCACTACTAGCCTTTTCTTTTCTAATTCCATTCACAAATCGAGCTAGAGAAAATTGACAGTCTATATTTCTTCTACATTCTCTTCGCGGTCCTTAGGCGAAATGAATGTTGGCGGCAGTAAGCTCGTCCTGCTGTCAGCTGCAGATGCTTGTTCTGTAAACCTTTTGAACAGTTTTGCGCAAAAAGAACCAGGGATACCTGTTTGAGTTGGCGAACCATCTCCATGATACGCGCATGTTGATCGAACCTACTGGTAATAAATCTAGCAGCACGCTTCTGAATTGTTGTGACGTCTTCTTTGAATCCGATCTGGTCAGGATCCAAAACACTCCAGTACTACTCAAGAACGGGTCGCGCAAATTTTCTATCCGGGGCCTGCTTTGTAGATGAGCTACACTTTCCCAAAACTCTCGCAATAAACCGAAGTCGCCCATTCGTCTTCTCTACTACCGGCGTTAGGTGCTCGTTCCACTACATATCATTTGCAACTTACCACCTAGGTATTTAACCGACTCGACTGTACTCAAACAGTAGAGGGTTGTTTTACAGCCTTGTCTGGATTAACTTACATTTTTCTACATTAAGAATCAGCTTCCTTAAATCACAGAAAATGTAAATTATGTCTCTATCAGCCCACGATACTTTGCCGTACACTACAGCGTCATCAGCAAACAGTCGCAGACTGCTGCTCACCCAATCCGTCAAATCATTTATGTATAGAGAGAACATGAGCAGCCCTTTCACACTTCCGTGTGACCCTCCTGACGAAGAGCAATATACTCGGCAGCTATTATATCGAGTAGTTCACTCACAGATTCGTAAGTTGTAACAAATAAACAAAAGTCCACAGAACACGATGCGCTGAAATCACCTTCTGTTTTATATGAAACGAAACTAAGTATGGAATCATGTAGTCAGCCTTGTATTACGGATGCGAGAAGCACTTAATCGGAAGACGAGCTATATATATACAATGCAATCCAAAGAGTGCAATACATACGAGAAGTCTTAATCAGAAGCATAATGTGATGAAAACTACTTCTGTTAACTACGAAACGAAAACAGACAGGGAAGACTAACAACGAGCCGTTTCTTTCTACTATTTCATCTGCATTTTAAAAAGTATTTTTTTATCGTATGAAAAACTTACGTCATTCAGATAACACGCACCCATAACAAAGCGTCGCCCAGGCACTGCCGACGTTAAATTTCTACTGTGAACCTTCGAGAATAAGCTTATGATTGTTCCTTGGGCAGAGAGGGGCAAGCGGAAACGTCGCTAGTAATATGCCCATTTGTGCTGATTGAGGAATTAGCTCAAATGCGGGTCGGTCAATGACGGAAACGCATGAAATGACCCGAACTCAAAGGCTGCAGCCCACAATCGAAGCAGTTAGCGCGTGTTAGGTTTGTGGGGCGCTCAACTGCGCGGCCATCAGCGCCCGCTTCACTGTGATGAAATAACATTCGTAGAATCGCTGAACATTGCACTCCGTTATTTACCGTGCTTTAGTGTTCACAAGATAATTCATCTGCTCTTGGTGTTTGTTTTCAAAGAAGGAACAGAGCTTAATATATTTTAGAAACAAATTTCTGAACTCTAAACTTCGAGAGAACTGTGAAATAAAGGAGCTTGGTGGGACAAAAACAGAGCTTGAAATAAAACGAGTGCAAACAAACCGAGTTAAGATATTTCGCTTGTCTGTAATGCAATACATATCAAAGAAGTACATAGACTTTTTGGTTGCGTTTCTACAAATAAAGTATTTTTTTCCGAGTTTGTTGTTTGCTGAGTGTAAAGACTCAAGCTGGACATGCAACTGGTGTGTCATGTCTCAATCATCTGCCACATAAAGTTAAGAAACAAGAGTAATGTACTGCACAAAAAAATACTTATTTATATTTATCTGCCTTTGGAAAAACAAAAAAAAAATGCAACACTCATCTCAGCTTTTGGACAGAATAAAGAAAGACAGGATGACAACTTAAGAAAAAGTTGCTATGTCATTTACAAAATACACTGGTGTCCAAAGTCAAAGCAACAAACGGAACTTTTGCATGGTTGCGTTTATTTTTCCACGAAACAATATAAACAGTGACACAAGCAGAAACAATGTAAAGAATACAGAACGTAAACAACTGTAACATGCATAACGGTAGACAAAAATGTTCGTATTTTCCTAATTAACGGATCTGCACACACACACACACACACACACCCACATACAAACACACACACACACACACACACACACACACACATTCTGACAACTGGTTAATGTGCTCAGTATGAGGTGCGACCAACTCTGGCCGCAGTACAGGCCTGACAACGACAGGGCATGCCGAAAATTGTGTCATCAGTCTCATATTCAGGAAATAACGCCCGTTATTCCTGCAGACCTGCTCTCGTTATTGGGGAGTGGTTGGCGAATGCTGACGTGATGCAAGCCGTCTCCCTAGTGCACCCCAGACATGCTCTATGGGATTCAAATCGGGAGAGCGAGCAGGCCACGTCATGCATGCAATATCTTCTGTCTCACGGAAATATCAACAACCACCCGTTCTCTATGAGGCCAGGCATCATCGTTCATCAACACGAAGTCTGGGCCTGCAGCACCTCGCAACAACCGTAAATGAGGTCCCAAGATCTCGTCACGATACATGACAGCAGTTAAACCTTGCCGATTCATCCGTAAAATATCCCTGCCAGCACCATTAGATTTCCTCCTCGGCATCAGTCTCTTTCCACAACTTTTCGGTCCCGAAATCGTGTTCCACATTCCCTCCAGATGCGAATACATTGAGAATCATCCTACAGACTAACTCACACTACAGACTAAATCGAGATTCAGCAGCAGCAAAATAAGTATGTAACAGCGTAACTCATCAGGGAAAATAGAAGTTTCAGTTTTCCAGCCACGTTTTGGCCTGTATGTCTTTCATTCACTGAAAACTAAATTTCCTTAACAGATTCTCTCTGCTGTAGTGAAGCGCTATCCATTTTTAAGCAATGCAGAGTTAAAAACAGAACTACATATCGAATGCACGGTGTCGTGAAGATATGAACATACAAATCTTCCAGGACCTCTAGCCGCGTCAGACGGTTAAAAATGTGGGACTTCAACCACTTGACGAGGCTGGAAATTCAAGAAAATTTTACTTGAACATTAATCGATTTATACAGTAAATTTCTCCAAAAACATTTTTTTTATTCGGTAAATAACCGGAAGAACGTTTTGTTGACGTTAACATTGTATTAAAATTTGTGACTGTTGTCCTAATGACAGTGTGTGGAGCAAAGAGATGTTTCTTCAGTTTGTATCGGATCAAAACGTTTCTTACAAGTACTGTGTATGAGAAAAGCGTCTGCTCTTGCCATGCTATCTACTGAAATGGAAATGATCCACAGGCTTCCAGATTTCAACGAAGTAATGATAGACACTTTCACCACGCAAAAGGAGAGGAGGAAGGACTTTCTCCACAAATATACCCCTACAGGAGATTCAGCCCCAGATTCAGGCCAAGTTTAAAGGTAGTTTCAGAGGTATAGAAAAATTTTAAGTAATTTAGAAAATTAAATTATTAGGGGAGGTAAACTGCATAATGCAGTAAAAGTAGTGAAGTCCTGGTCATTTTACCGCCACTAGAGAATTTACACTCCGATTTCCTATTGAGCAAGGAGTGATGTAGTCAATGTGTTGAGAGTCTGTTGCTATTATACTTCTTCAGTCATTTGCATGGCACGTTTATTTCTAAAATTTTAAGACAATTGCTTTCAAGTTACTCTTAAATTATATTTCTTGGAAGATCTACAGAAGCGATGTAGTGGGCAATGACGCAAACAAATTACCATTATGTTAAAACATTGCATGTATGTCATTTTTTGTCTGTAATAATAATTGCACACGATTTCGCAATCTTGGAAAAATCTGTAGGAGATGCAACAATCCAGATAAATATGCTACAACAGATAGCTTCAAAAGAAGGCCTATGTATATCTTATGAAAAAAGAGCGTATAATAGATGCAAAGGGAGCACCGAAATACATCGAAACTGATTATGAAAAATAGATCACATAATTTAAGTATCTAGATGAAATAATACGTCCAAACGCTTTGGACCAAGAAGGCGACTTGGCAAAGATAAGGAAAATGCAGGTGGATTTTCAGTTAAAAAGAAACGTATATAACAAGAAACTGTGGCAGTTGAACACTGTTATTAAAACTGAATGTCTTATTTTTCGCAATGGCTTACGTTAATACAGCTAAACAATTACGTGCAGTAAAAAGCTAGGAAAGAAATATAATCAGGGAAGTCTTGGTATCATATTATGAGATCGTAAAATGAAAATGAAAATTAATACATAATAAGGAAGTTTAAGATAAAATAGAACCAATATTCGAGAAAGTGAGAAAGAGAAGAGTTGTATTCTACGGACGTCTCAACATGCTAGATGCAAAGAGTACAACAAAAAAGGGAAAAACTTTTTGCCTGTTTACACAGATAAGCTAAATGATCAATGTCGTGGATCAAAGTAGTTAAAGCAGGCCGGAGAGAAATGGAAATAACGGAGGAAGAAATAGGAGTAAGAAGAACGTTCAAAACAAATTAAAAGTTTAAAGAGCTTCCAGCAGCAAACAAAGAAAACGACAGAAGCCACATGGGCAGAAGAAAGATGAGCAACGAAAAGAGGGAAAGAATGGAAAACTATTGGAAGGAAACAAATGAGATAATACATAACATGTAAGTATTTTCGTGTGCTTCTTAGTAGGCCAAAGAAATAATAATAAAAAGATCGAACCATCTGTGTAGATGACAGCAAATGAGTTTCAATAGGAGCGGGGAGTGGAGGAGTGGAAGAGAGAACAGAGACTGTAATCCGATTACTGGATCCGCATCTTATCGTAAGATAGACTGTTCGAGAAAGAATCGCAACACAGCGGATAATTAATGTAAAATAATCAAAATCTGGGAATACATTTGTCTGAGTAATACAGGGTGATTCAAAAAGAATACCACAACTTTAAAAATGTGTATTTAATGAAAGAAACATAATATAACCTTCTGTTATACATCATTACAAAGAGTATTTAAAAAGGTTTTTTTTCACTCATGTTCAGAGATGTTCAATATGGCCCCCTCCAGACACTCGAGCAATATCAACCCGATACTCCAACTCGTCCCACACACTCTGTAGCATATCAGGCGTAACAGTTTGGATAGCTGCTGTTATTTCTCGTTTCAAATCATCAATGGTGGCTGGGAGAGGTGGCCGAAACACCATATCCTTAACATGCCCCCATAAGAAAAAATCGCAGGGGGTAAGATCAGGGCTTCTTGGAGGCCAGTGATGAAGTGCTCTGTCACGGGCTGCCTGGCGGCCGATCCATCGCCTCGGGTAGTTGACGTTCAGGTTTCATAACTAATCTTTTTCGTAGGACTCTCCATACAGTTGATTGTGGAATTTGCAGCTCTCTGCTGGCTCTGCGAGTCGATTTTCCTGGGCTGCGAACAAATGCTTGCTGGGTGCGTGCTACATTTTCATCACTCGTTCTCGGCCGTCCAGAACTTTTCCCTTTCCACAAACACCCATTCTCTGTAAACTGTTTATACCAACGTTTAATACACCACCTATGAGGAGGTTTAACACCATACTTCGTTCGAAATGCACGCTGAACAACTGTCGATTCACTTCTGCCGTACTCAATAACACAAAAAGCTTTCTGTTGAGCGGTCGTCATCTTGGCATCAACTGACGCTGACGCCTAGTCAACAGCGCCTCAAGCGAACAAATGTACAACTAAATGAAACTTTATAGCTCCCTTAATTCACCGACAGATAGTGCTTAGCTCTGCCTTTTGTCGTTGCAGAGTTTTAAATTCCTAAAGTTGTGGTATTCTTTTTGAATCACCCTGTATATTTAAGTGATTAACATTGGAAGACCATAGGTTAATGTAAGCATGAGATGAGCCATTGCAAATACGAAATGCCAGTATTTAATAAATGGTATAGTCATCGGAATGTTCAGTGCAGGCATGCAAATGTGCAGTTATTGTGTTGTACAGTTTCTGGATGTCAATTTGGGGGATGAAGTTCCATGCCTATTGCAGTTGGTCAGTCAATACAGGGACGGCTACTGCTGTTCGCGGATGACTCTCGAGTTGTACGGTGATGTCCCACATGTGCTCGACTCGACACAGATCTGGTAATCGAACAAACCTAGCCAACATTTCGACACTCTGCAGACCATATTAGGTTATAACACCGTTACATGGGCGAGCATTATCCTGTTGGAAAACACCCCTGAATGCTACTCATGAATGGCAGTTTAACAACTCGAATCCCCAGCCTGGGGTACAAATTTTCAGTCAGGCTGCGTGGAATACCCACGAGAGTGCTCCTGCTGCCATATGCAATCGCACCCCAAACCGTGTCTCTAGGTGTAGGTCCAATGTGTCTAGCACGCTGACAGGTTGGGTGCAGATCCGCAACTGGCTTTGTTCTAACCAACACACGGCCATCACTAGCACCGAGAGAGAACCTCCTTTCATCAGATGAAAGCTACAGGTTGTCTGGCTCGGAGCTGACCTTGAAGTAGCCGATTTGTGACGTTTCATTTTGTCGGTCTGGTGGCAGCTGCTGCTCAAATAGCAGCTAGACATGCAGTACGATTTGTCAACCATACGACGAACGCGATGGTTTTCCCTTTCGGCAGTGTCACGTGGCCGTCAGGAGTCCGGTCACTCGTGACCACTGCAGCCAACAGTCATGTACAGTGGCTACAATCTTGCCAAGTGTTTCTGCAACATCGCAGAAGGATAATCCAGCTTCTCGTAACCCTGTTAGACAATCTCGTACAAACTGAGTGAGGCTTTTATAATGGCGTCTTTGTTGCCTTAAAGGCATTGAGCCGTGCGTGGCTCGTGTTCGTGCCATCTATTATTTAACAGCCTGTTTTATCCGTACTGCAACCGAGCGAGGTGGCGCAGTGGTTAGCACACTGGACTCGCATTCGGGAGGACGACGGTCCAATCCCGCGTCCGGCCATCCTGATTTAGGTATTCCGTGATTTCTCAAAATCGCTCCAGGCAAATGCCAGGATGGTTCCTTTGAAAGCGCACGGCCGACTTCCTTCCCCATCCTTCCCTAATCCGATGAGACCGATGACCTCGCTGTTTGGTCTCCTCCCCCACACAACCCAACCCCTTTGCCGTACTGCCACCTCGTTGAGTTAGTTTCAGTTACTTGTGTCACTGAGTTGCTGCTTTGCCTGCCTGTGAGCGGCAGCAGCAGCGTGTATCGATATAAGCCCTGCCGTATTATGTTTGCGGCACTGCTATTACTTCCCGGTCGTCGTGTATCGTGAAGTCAGTTGGAACGCGCCAGCAGTGGAGTTCGGACCTGGTAGTCGGACGGTTGGGATGTGGCAGAAGTTCGGTCGGGTTGGAGCGGCAGTGAGGTTCGGATAGCCATGAGTCGCCCGACCGTTGCCGGCGCACTTGATTTGAGTGGGGACGACTTGGTTGTTCGTCGGTCGGTCGTCTTTCCGACTACGTGTATTTGGCCGGCGATCGCTTATGGGTTGGTTGTGTGTGCCGACCCGTGGTTCGTCCTTGTTATTGCACTGTCACTGCCGTTAGCATCGTCTAGTTCGTCGTGCAAGTGTTTATGAAACTGTGTGTAGTTTATGTGATTTTGACTGACAAGTTAATTTAAATGTTGCCGGCGCACTGAATTGGTCGGCTGGCGTGGAGTAGCGAGGAAAGACAGGATAGCCATCACTCGCCCGACGATTGCCGACACCCACGTTTGAGTGGCAACGACCTTGCTTGGCCGTTTGGTCGGTCATCTGATTAGACGACTTGTATTTGGGTCGTCCAACGCTTATGGGTTGTTTGTGATCCGTTCTGGTTGTTGTTCCAGTCTCCGCTGTTAGCATCGTTTGAGTTTTGGTGTAAGTGTGGAGCGTAACTGATCTTGATCATTGGTCTGTTGACTGTCGGTCCGTTGAGTTGTTATCGGATCGTGAATGGCCCGGCTGCCTGTCCCACGTATGTGAGCGTTAGAGTTCCGGGCCTCCCATAGTCCGCAGCTCGTGGTCGTGCGGTAGCGTTGTCGCTTCCTGCGCCCGGGTTCCCGGGTTCGATTCCCGGCGCGATCAGAGATTTTTTTCTGCCTCGTGATGACTGGGTGTTGTGTACTGTCCTAATGTTAGTTGGGTTTAAGTAGTTCTAAGTTCTAGGAGACTGATGACCATAGATTTTTAAGTCCCATAGTGCTCAGAGCCATTTGAACCAGGCCGACCATCGAACATCGGAGCGCCGTTGGGTGTACTGCTCCATTTTTTAAAAATTTGTTCTTCTTGTTTGTACTTGCATGGCTTCTGGCCAATTTTTTTAAAATTAAAGTTGTTTTGCTCTTAAGGCCTTCAGCCTAGTTTAAAGTACTGTTTCAAGTAAGCCCTTTGACATTTTAAAACTTTTAATGTTGTTAAATTTTAAGTCCTGCGCCTTCAGCCGACTTTGAGTTTGAGTTCTTCGTTCTTAAGGCCTTCAGTCTAAATTAAAGAACTGTTTCACATATGGCCTTTGGTAATTAAAAAAAAAAATATGTTATGGAGTTTTAAGCGTTAGGCCTTCAGCCGATTTGAATTTAACTTTTTTACTTTAGCCTACCTAAAGAACTGTTTTAAGATAAGGCTTGCCTTTTAAATTTCTGATTATGCTTGCGTTTTAAGATATTGGTCTTCAGGCATTTTTAATTTAAGGTGGCTTTCACCGGCTAATTAAGTCCCAAGGATTACGGCAGTGTGTTTGAAAAAAAATTTTTTTGGGGATCTAGTAATGTTTGATCAAATAATAAAGTTGTATGTTCGAGTGTAACTGACAGCCTTTATTTTGGCCCCTTTCCACAAGTTATACTATCTGTCCTGTCTTGCCCGATTAGCAGGGCGTATCAGGCATTCTTGACTAATATCAACCCACCACGTCCAATCTCAAGGGTAACTAATGTTCACGAGCTTTACAGCGTGTATTTAATCAAATCTGAGTGGCATCCTCATTGTGGTGCGAAACTGGAATAGATATCATGTTTTAGATGTAGAAACATGCCTACTACCTTACGTTTGTGTCGTTCAACTCCTTGTTCTTGCGTTTACTTTCCTTCAGTGTGTAATGAAGTTAATTAATGCCTTACCTTTCTGTCTTAAACTACCACCAACCCGTATAAACGACGTAAGAGACAGGTTATCTAGCGGCTGCCGCCCCGCCAGGAGAGCGTGTACGATACTGCTGACCGCCACTTGTGGTGGGGATCGACACCGGAAGCAAGGTAGTTAGCGGGGCGGGTGAGTGGCAGGCAATCACGGCAGCGGCCGGTCGATACGGCGGGTGTGATAGGATGGGACAGGGCAGGGCAGGACGGCTGCCGGCCACCTTTCCCACGCCGCAGGCGCCGGGCGGTGCCGCCGTCGGCCGGCGTCGCCTCGGTTTCTGATTGTAGGCGCGTAATTACTCTGTCAGCCGTCACAAGGAACTTCTGCAGCGTTCTGACCACCACGGACGGCCATCAAACCAGCACTCCACGATTCGTGAGTGGCGGTATTTTCTGACAAAGTGCTGGACCATACGAAGTTTGTTGTCCAGGAAACGATTATGTAGTCATCGTTTGGGTTTGAGCGGGGCATACGAGATACACGGTTGACGCAACGAACTTGTGACGTCATACTAGTTCCCTTGCCCAACATGCGTCGTGAAAGCTCTGATACGTCCGAGGCCCGTATTTGAATGAAAAGACATCCACCAAAGTTCTAAACTTTGTCTTGATTCTACTTAAAAGCGCAACTACGAAGTGTTAAACTGGTGTGAAAAAGTTATTCGCTCCTCGCTGGAGACGGTCGCAGCAACCTTCAGCGTCACCTGCAATGACGCACCCCACACGGTCCATATATCTCGTTGGCCACGGCTTGGAAGCAGTAGTGTAGCAAGGTATTTTGAAATTCGGTGCGAAGTTCTAACCAGCCCTCCTCCAACCAGTCCCACAAACGTTAACTAATAATTCGGGAAGAAATTTTTTCATGCAAATGCCTAGGTAAACGAAGAATAATATTAACTGTTTTGTAAGTAGTTTTTTATAAAAGTAAAAGTGAATAAAATGAATTTTTGTACCTAACACATCTAACTGATTCTTAATGAACCAGTACAAATGACCAAGATCTTCTTAGTAGTAATAGACCAAGATGATCTCTTCTCTATAAATTTTCCCGCAGCTAAGTTTGAAATTGTGTCATCAAAAGCATTTCGTTTAGCTACATGTTTTCGATTGAAGAAATGGCCAAACTACAGGGTTGTGAATAACACCGTTCTACAAAAAAACCTTTTTTTTCTATTTCTGATAAAAATATTGTGATCCTAGTCGTATTTTGAGTGCTGAATTGAAAAATGTTTTTGGTTTTTTTCTGTCAGGGATAGTTTATGAGTAATCGCAATTTTATTTCTCCTTTCAGTTTCTGATATAGTGCAGCAAACGTGAGCTGAAATTCGACAAACAAATGCACATCTTTATGATGTTATAAGTTCATCACATTAATGGGGGGGTGGGATCTAACATATAACACAGTAACCTTTGTGTATACACTTTGAAGCATTTATTTGACATGAGAAATTACAGAAAATTGATGTGCATTACAAGGCAGTGGCTCATTGTTTGTCACTTTGTTCTCTTGCATTGTGAATCTTTCTTCTCTGGAATGATATTCCAGCAATAATCTGCTAACATAGAAGGTACCCACTTCCCTTCATAGCGCCTTTCTATGGTAGAAATGTCTTTATGGAATCTTTCCCCATGGTCATCCGATACGTCACTACAACTCTCTGTGAAGAAGTCCAGATGAGAGTCCATCATATGTACCTTCAAAGACATAGTGCACCCCAAATCCTGATATGCTTTGATCATATCATTCACCATTGCTTTGTAGTTAGTAGCTCTTCTTCTTCCGAGGAAGTTTTCCGACACCAACTTGAAACAGTCCCATGCGGTTTTTTCATTATCAGTTAAACATGCTTAAAAATTTGCATCTTTCTGCAGCTCTCTGATTTGTGGACCCACAAATACACGTTCCTTTATTTTTGCAGCTGAAAGACGGGGGAATTTGGTAGCTAGATATGCAAACCCACAGCCTGTTGGATCCATGGCCTTCACGAATTGTTTCATCAGGCCAAGTTTGATGTGAAGCGGTGGAAGTAGTATATATTCAGGAGCTACCAGACTTTCATGCTGTACATTCTTTTCGCCAACTTTCCATCTTCGCCTAGGCCATTTCATTTTCAAGTAGTGAGAATTTCGGTCTCGACTATCCCACTCGCAAAGGAAACAGGCATACTTTGTGTAGCCTTGTTGCATTCCCAGTACCATAGCAATTACCTTGAAATCTGCACATATTTTCCATTTGTGTTTATTTTATTTTTATGAATTTAGCATCATTTGTACGAATTCGTAATTCTCTTTTGTCAAACCAGCGTAAGCTACTGGAACAGAGGGTATTTTATTTCCGTTATGGAGCAAAACGTCCTTCAGACTTGTTTTCGATGGATCTATGAAAAGTCTCCACTCCTGTGAAATATAAGTGAAGTTCAGCACTTTCATCAGGCCAGCAACGTCATTGCAAAATGTCAGTGCTTCGTCAGTTGAAAAATAAGAAATAAAGCCATGTTCTCTGTGCCTGAACACACTGATTTTAGTACTTTGGTGCAGTAGATTATACTCCAGTAATCTTGAACCAAGCAGCTGCGCCTTTTGTTTACTTAGTCCTAGATCACGTACTAAATCACTTAAATCTGCCTGTGTTAACAAATGTGGCGATGACTCACTTGTGCAGTGATATAAAAAATCATCATCTGTGATTTCTTCAGTACTACTTATTTCATTGTCACTCGGAATTTGACCTCGAGCTCTTGAAGGTACTGGAAGATTGTCGGAATGCTGCACTGTCATTCTAGCTGAAGGCAGATCAGGGTAAACAATGTGCCTCTTCGAATTTTTGTTTGTAAAACCCTGAATTTTTGTTAGACAGAAATAACAATCAGTAACATGGTCCTTAGGCTCCCTCCACACCATGGGAACAGCAAACAACGCCACATTCTCTTTACCTTTCCACCACTGAATTAGTTTGCAGTAACATGTAGCACAACAGAAATGTGATGCCCATTCTTTAGCTTGGTCTCCTACCTCTACTCCAAAGTAATGTTTGTATGCTTTCTTCATGACTCAAGAAATTTTCTTCCTATTTCTGGCAAAAGAGAACTTCCCACAGATGTAGCAGAAGTTGTCTGGCTTATATCGACATCTACGACGAAGTGGCATTTCTGCAAATTTAAAAATACCACTTTGGTAATACACCTGTATTAAATTAATAGTAGGGAAGTAGAGGAACGCTGGTGTGTAAAAACAAGCAGTCGTTTTACCTTCAGCACCAGGCTCAATCAGTTTACACACAGGAACTAAAAATTTCAACCGTGCTCGGAAATATGACAGACATTTACTTGTCAGCCAAAACACCCACTCGTTAAGACTGATACAAATTGCTGCTAACACCACTGTTGTAAACTCGATGCACCTGCTCCTAGGAAGCTTTACTGCCGAGGCAGCGACCGGCTGTCGCCGTTCGAGTTAATGAGATGTTTCAGGTGGTCTTAATGACATAGGTGTGGCGGGGGATAACCTAATGATGTCTGATTCTTCCCACCTGCTGTTGCACAAGAAATTATCACGTTCTATCGCTACTGGATGCGTCAACATACCCGTGTTTCTCTATAACGTCTCTGTGTTTGCCATGAATTGTGAATATATATATTACATAAAAAGTATCCCTGACAACGATATTTTGTTTACATATTTGAATTTCCCACGGTAAAATGGTCTAGAAGCACATACTTTAATATCAGAAATAGAACCCATGTCGAACAGTGTAATTGATAGTGGGCCTTAAGTAACTTTGAATTAATTTGAGTTCTTGAAATATCGTCCCACATGACGCAACGAGGGACACTAAGTCAAGAAAAATCTTAACTCAAAATGATGTGGGGAAAACTGGGAAAATTCGTATTCAGTCACAAACTTCAGGAATCTTGAGGATGTCCTACCAAGACATTCTTCCTTTGCAACTTAGACAACTTGTTAAAATTTTCTTATGCATGGGATTTCTGATGGAACGACTGAAACAGAAAGTTTCAGAATAGGTAAAAGAAATTTCTCTCGTGTCATTTTGATCCAAAGCAAGTATTAATGAATTTACATTACATATTTAAAAAATGTAAAAGGATTCTGGAAAGAGCTCGTATCCAAAGACATGCTATCTCAGTTACATGATTTGACAATTGTAACAGTCCTGTCTTTGTTTTAAACACATACGACTAGAGAACCAGACATTGTTTGAAACGGTAATTAATTACACGTAAATCCGCACATGCTTCTAAAGAATTTTTTTTACGAGTATAGTACTTTCGCTAGTAAAAATCGGTTTACTTTATTTTACATTATCAAATCTGTACTTAACACAAAACAATTACAACACGAAAGCCTTCACAGCACAACCAAATCGTAAGATTGTTTAGTGAGTGAGAAGTTATGCTAACAACACCCGTTGAAAAAAAAAAATTCTGTAACATCAGTGCATCAAGTGCTGCGTGATGAAGAGTTTTGCTTACATGCTATTCTACCAGCAAAGAGAGTGCAAATTGTAGATGCTCATTCCTCTCGCTCTCATAAGTGCCCGGAACGAAACGATGAAAGAAAAGAATTTGCTTCCCGTGCTACAAAAAGTAGCAAAATTTTATCACCCTTGTGGAGATGGTGCCCGGCGCAGACTGCACCCCACGCACCTGCATCTTCCTAGCTATGCATCTGGCTTGGAGACCTGGTGGGACACATGTTTTCAGAGTAAATTATGACTATTCAGATCTGCCTATTATGCAGACAACTTGCGATAGGAAGTAGCGTTGCCGTCAAAATTGCTGCAACGTGGCTGTAATTGAAAACAATTTTACACTATGGCTGGGATATATTGCTGTCTTCGCAAGCTATTGCAGGTAGTTTTCTAACGAGTTGCTGAGAGGTTCTCGCGTTTGTCCAGCAGGGGTGGAGAATACTTCTTATTGCACGGCAATATCAATCGCGGTTGTTGTCTATAAATGCGTCCCTCTCGCTCCCAGATTGGCTTCCTATCTCTCTCATCGACACAGCACTGCAGTCAAGTGTCTGAGCGAAAATATTATCGTTTGGTTTTTGTTCGAATGTTTACACCAAGAGCAAAAGAGCCACACGTTCGGCAGTTGTTTGTTGTTAAAAAGAAGAGGAGAGTAAAAATTGTGTTCTTATTTCAGGCTTCCTTTAATCATATCTTTCAGTCCTTTTACCCAAACCATTACGTACTTCTGATGCCACAAGACTCATTGATGATCAGTGAACTTTGAAGATGTGCATTAAATTTCTATACAAATCACCAGTAACCAAAAACCGAAGGTCGCAGGAAATCGGGTTAAAGTAGTATTCACTACTTTAAATTTGTGTCGGTTCTGGCAGTTCTCGGGCGAGATGCTTCTACAAGGTATTCAAATATGTGTTTCGAGATCCTCGTAAAGCTCTGTAAGAGATATGTAACCAAAATCATTTCAATATTTAAGTTTTCTAAACCAATCTGATTAGTTAAATAGATAGCATGCAAAAAGTTCATTCCTCTTGTTCTTTATAACATGATTTTTGTGTAATGTAAAAGCAGTAGATCTGAATTCACTTACTCTAGCTCGCGATGGTCCACTTTGTGACAATAGTGTGGCCCCGTGCACACACTTCTGTTCCAGAAATGTATCGCAACAAACATTGCCGTGGGGTAGTGGCCTCTAATATCATACTACTCGTGCTGGAATACCTTGTGCTGCATTGTTGCCAGACAACATTAGCGGGATGTGTTGTTGGCATTATGCAACTTTTTAGCCCAAGTAAACCCACTTTAAGACCTATAATCAATCACTTGGTATCTTTATCCATGTTTTGTTTTCTGTGAATATACATGATTGCTGGCAATATGCAACTTTTTGGCCCATGTAAATCTACGATGAGGCCTAGGAGCAGTTGGTACCTTTATTCGTGTTTTGTTTTCTGGGATGTTACTTCCTTTACAGCCTTTTTTTACATAATTACAGAGGTTTCCTCAGTTATTTTCGCGGAATTTGTCCTTATCCGCATGTTCGACTGCTACAAAAGTATATAAAAAATGGTACATGTTCATAATGAAGCAAAATCGCTAGCTACTATTTCGAACTTCGGGATGTACATGCAGAAATTAACTGCAGAAAGTTATATAGTACTGCTGATGACGTCCTAGAGAACGTTACATTTTTACAAATTAAAATCTGAATAACAGTAGCCTTTGGTGGTGGAACGAAGGTGCCGAAATACGTTTGGGCGCTAAAAAGAAGAGCTGTCTGCTAATAGGTGGATCTGAATTCCATTAATAAAAGTTATGTAGTTCGAATCTATGTGTATAAGACGTAGTATCAATATATTATATACCATTTGTGAATCATTACAGATTTGCGGGATTCCTCCTAAAAGCAATATTATTCACGAATTAAAGAAGAACAAGAGGGTGATTATATTAACATTGGTAGTATTTTTAACGTTTCCTAGAAAGTTTTCTATGCTTGCAAATTATCCACCAAATTTACAGCATGATCTGATACTAAGGACTGTCATAAACTTGGTGAGAATTTTAATCTACGTGTTAAAACTGAAAGTTCTGTTCATGAGTTGCCTATTCACGTAGTAGCATGTAGCGCTCTCCTGAGCGCGATAAAAATATAAACGGAGAGAAAATGAAACTGCAATTCACTTTAATGAATATTAAAGTTGAAGTGAATGGTACCTGAATTTGAATGTTGAGTTATATGTTAAGTGCTTCAGAAATAAGATTTTCCTCTCAATTAAGAATGCCCTAAAATGGATCTAAGCTTTTAGGACCGTCCAGCTACGTTTATGTTTAGTTAGTTACTTGTATGGTGTAGGTTCGTAGGTTCACCGGCCGGTGTGGCCGTGCGGTTCTAGGCGCTTCAGTCTGGAACCGCGTGACCGCTACGGCCGCAGGTTCGAATCCAGCCTCGGGCATGGATGTGTGTGATGCCCTCAGGTTAGTTAGGTTTAAGTAGGTCTAAGTTCTAGGGGACTGATGACCACAGATGTTAAGTCCCATAGTGCTCAGAGCCATTTGAACCATTTTTGTTCGTAGGTTCGCCGTAATGATCAAATGGCAGCGATACGAAGCTATAGCCTCCGAACTCCGCACCGCTGGTGTTGCACGGCGCTCTCCTGAAAAGCTTATTTATTTCTCCCGTCAGATAAGCATAGCCTCTTACACTAGGAGCACACTCTGGGATGTACGAATGTAGTCGTCTCAGTTTTCGGTGGAGAAGACGTTAGTAATTACAGTTCCAATGGAAAGATAGCCTATTCCGACGGAACCGAACCGTGTACTGGCTGAAGACGTAGAGACAATTGTCTAACTGTGCATATAGGTAAACTTGAAGCACAAATTTTTAAAGTTGTTATGATGATGAAATGGCTCACCTTTGAGTAAATATTTATTTAAAAGATAGTTCTCTTTAACGAAACATGCAGTTTCGTATTTCTATTCACTGCTGTTACGTGTAGCTCCCTAATGGCGGCCGTGCAGCAGTACAGTTAGATCTGCTCTTTTCCAGTTTCTCAGGCCAAAGTAAAAAGAATTATTAACTTAGTGTGAAAGATTCTGTATCAGCAAAAAGTAGCTTCGCCTACACGGTGTTTATTCTCGCGGTCAAGTTCTTTCGCTGCCGCAAATACGATAATTCTCATGCGCACATCGCGCGGACTTCGTTCAGCTACAATCTGTGCAGAAGAACACTGTCAACACAGCTGATATACACAATGCATCTCAAAATTAGCACATTTCTCATCTCTTACGTCGATTTGTGTCATTGCACTGGTACAGCTTGTTCGTTCACTCGTTCGTTAATTAACCATTGTGCGTCCAGGCCACATGCCGATAACAACAACACAAGACATTTTGCGTGCTATGTTTCACCAGAAGAAATTCAGCTACAAACGTGTACAGTACTGCAACTCCTATAACGTACGAGCTGCACGAATTGCATCACTTCACTAAACTGTCTCCTGTCTCACGATATATGATTTTGTGTTTTCGTGATACATTCCATCCGAGTGCTGCAGTTCTACGGTACTTCCTATCATGCAAAAACAGTGAATATATTAATGCCAGGCACGATCTCACACGATGGCAAAGCAATGCGACGAGTCTGACTATGATTCAAATGGCTCTAAGCATTATGGGACTTAACATCTGAGGTCATCAGTCCCATAGACTTAGAACTACTTTAACCTAATCAACCTAAGGACATCACACACTTCCATGCCCGAGGCAGGATTCGAACCTGCGGCCGTAGCAGTAGCGCGGTTCCGGACTGAAGCGCCTAGAACCGCTCGGCCACAGCGGCCGGCGAGTTTGGAGTTTGACTATGTTTTGGATGTTTTTCGCGAGTCCGGAGGAGGGAACATTGGTCATATGGGAAATGAAAACGAAAACTTTGATCCCAAAAAAATTGTAAAAAGTACCGCAAGATTACCTGTACATGCATGTAAAAGGTATATGCTTGTGAAATCGGATATTTGGATTGAAATGTGAGGCAAAATATATCTCATGTTTCCATCTCGTTCGTGCAAAAGATATTTTCATGTGAAATCAGATGAACCTTTTTGAAACACTCTGTATGATCGAAACAGAAGAAAATAAAGACTAGTTCTTACATCTAGTCAGTAGTCGAAATTCATACCTGCTATGGAAGGGTAGATGGTAAGGCACATGACATACATCATAACAGTCAACATGACACTGCGGTAATTTCGGTACAAAACCTCCGAAAGGTGCTTCAATTTTTGTAAAAGTTCGTTCAGCATCACATTATTTTATTTTCGACCATTTGCACCGCGCTGGTATCTTTCTATAATAACTGTGACTACCATAGACGTCAGTATCGCCGTTTCTGGCTAGAATCTTGGTAGTAACACAATTCTAAAAAAGTTCATGTTTTCGGCAACACCGTATCGTACTAACCTTTCTAATCCAATAGCTAGAGTTCCGTCCTGTATTTGTTCAGAGATGGTTCTAACTACTTAGCTCATCTCACATTTTCGGCAGAGTGGCTGTTAAATTACGAGCTACCAAATTCTGTCGTTGTTTTCCCGAACTTACTCAGTTCGTCTGCTTATACTGAGTGCTTTATATCCTCGCAGGTGGCGCTGCTGCTGAAAAGTCAAGAGTTCAAGGTGGAATAGCAATACACGTTTTATATGTGATGTTATCCACTTATGAAACTTCCTGGCACGTTGAAACTGTGTGCCAGACGGAGACTCGAACTCGGGACCTTTGCCTTTCCCAAGAGCACTTCCCCGCGAAAGGCAAAGGTCCCTAGTTAGAGTCTCGGTCCGGCACACAGTTTTAATCTGCCAGGAAGTTTCATATCAGCGCACACTCCGCTGCAGAGGGAAAATCTTATTCTGGTTATTCACTTACGTGTCAATGTTACTTCACAGTTATTTTCCCGAAGCTAGAGATACGCATAGTAAGCTAGCAAAAATAACTCAGTTAGACGCACCAGAGCATTTATTGACATCTGAAGGACTACATAAGTTGTGAATTCTTCCTGTCATCGGTTTCTTGGTTTTGACAAATCTGAACTGGTTGACAGTTGTTCTTTATGACGTTTTACAAGCTTAACTCTTCTGTACAGGTACTGCAGATTCCTGTTTCAGGGTAAAGTGGCAAGCAGTGGACATTGTCCCGTAAAGTATGCGATACCTCTCGGCATTTATACGATATATCACAACACAGCGTAAATGTTGTAAAATAATCCAATAATAGAACATTCATTCTGGAGTTATTACAATTTATTGTTGCCATTTGATTATTTCCCTTTCATAAATTCTTACTCCGTGGTTTATTTCTAAGTTCGAACGACCTGCAATTAGATGAATTGCATAATTCAAAACTAACTTTATCAGATGGTTCTTTCGATCAGGTCTTGGGTAATCAGCCACACTTCTGTACGGGCTGAAATGACAGAGAGGCTATCAAAGTCGAAGACTCTGACTATTCTTTAATCCAGTGATTCATCGTATACAGCGGACTTTAAACGCACCAAAGTCAGACTTAAGATAAACACGTAGGGTCTCAGTATCCGTATTTCGGTGAAGAAATTAGGAATCGTGTAAAGGAGGGTATCAACTGAACAGATTAGTCATCAACAAAATTTGTACCTCGCATTATTCGAACTCAGTGTGGCTACTGAGAGCAAATATTGTGATTTCTCCTAGTGTATGGGTTACCACAACAGACTACCGCAGTAGCTCATTATACGAACTACTCACTACAGGTATTTTTAGGTTTTTCCTTGCAATAGGTTGCAGCGTTGGTAGTGCCACAGTGCCCACTAGCCTCAATGTATCTTGTTATTGAACGCTAGATCCCACTGTAAGCAATTTAAAATAAGGAAATCGAGACGACGTACTAGTAAAATACTTGTTCAAATTATTTCCCACCTTTCGTGGTAGGTCCACCGCTGGATCACGTCAGACAACTATTTTCTTTTTATAATATACGAACGTGGAAGAAAACTTGATTGTGGATGCCTCTGAATTGGTTATAGAATTGTAGCATGATATGCGGTATTAGAATAGGTGTTCCATCAATCCGACTATTAGTAACAAAACAAAACTAGTTTAAAAATTGATGAACGTCGACATTTGTATTTTTAGCTTTCAGTCTTGAAGAAAATTCAACGTACATGCAAAATAGCAGCTCCTTCTTTCAGCTTCAGGAAGATTATTTTTATCTTCATGAAACTGTAAAATACCATCTGAAGCTGAAATACTGGTGTATAAGTGTCTCCTTACACCGCTACCGTCTCATTCGTAACTTAAATAAACAATGATGATATTTCAGAATGAGACAAATATATACTACACGTCCAAACGATTTATCATATATCATGAATTATGAATCCTGAATCATGAATTATGTAGTCCGTTTATTTTCTTACCAGTTGAAAATCACACGCACACCTTAGACGGGAGCGAAAAGTAGACACCATACTTCCCATTTCACTTAAACGGATAACTTATTTCTTCTTACCGAAAACTCAACTGAGATTTTATAACAAATTTTAAATACTGGGAAGAGTATACAAAAGGGTAATCTTACAATAACACGGATTATGATATTAATTTGTGGAGTACCGTTATTTTCTAAATGAGTTACATAATGAAAGGGATCACGCTTTATAGAGAACTTTTTTTCAAGAGGAACTTTGTTGTATTGTTGATCAGTATCACAATTTCAGCCGATTAGCCTCTGTTATTTTTACTTCCCCACCAATGAAATAAAACTAACTTGGAGAGTGACATAGCAACTCCCTCGATGATGAATCACTCCTCGGTTCCTTCATCCTTCCTAGTAGACCTAATTCTCATCTCTAATAAGCTTTCAATGGGCACAACGGTGAATACTGAATAAATAATAATCTTCCCTACACACTTTTCTGTATTAATCCCTAGGTACATAATTAGACAATATTAAATACGGCTTCTTTCAAGGTAGAACGGACAGTCTCTATTTCTCTGCTTACTGAATGTTCTAATCCACGGATCTTTTACAATTTATGGTAAAATCCGTATTTAATGGGACTATGTTATTCTTGGCGACTGAACTTAAGCATGCTTACTGTAGCAGCAAATCCTGGCAGTGTACTGCTAATCGGAGATTAGCCATGATGATTAGCTTCAGTAGCAGATAACACCGCTAATATTAAAAGCCAAAAACTGAATATGTGTTATATTACCTACATCATTATGTAGCACGTTGAATACCCGCCCCGTCGAATGGATACGGAAAGGTGATCAATTTGGAAGAAGGAAGCGTATACATTCACGATATAATATTTTGGCATAACATATGACCCGTTATACAAATCAAGAGTGTGACGACTTCATGACGTTGGAATGCCAGTAAAGTAAATAATAACGAGTTTTGCATTTCAAGGAAGAGAGGAAGAAATATTAGACATTAGAACCTCGTCGATCTCTAGGCAAATGGGGAAGAAGTACTAAACTAGCTTGATGACGTGTTTAAGGAAAGTAACATTTTGCACTATCGATCATAATTATAGTTATCTACCAAATTTCGTCATTCAGATTTTATTATCTACGTCCTCCTGGTATTGTTGTAATATTGCGAGCCTGATCAATGCTCTGTCGTTTTCAGATACCCATTAAATTTCATTAAATAACAACCACTTAATTAGTGAAATAAAGACAAAAAGCATAATTTGGCCACAGGTAATGGAAT
The DNA here is from genome assembly GCF_023864275.1 of Schistocerca cancellata. Lineage (NCBI taxonomy): Eukaryota > Metazoa > Arthropoda > Insecta > Orthoptera > Acrididae > Schistocerca > Schistocerca cancellata. The sequence goes on along the minus strand of NC_064628.1, from coordinate 310,795,763 downwards.
ACGTTTAAATATGCGACCAGTAACGCACACACATTTCTTCCCAGCACACAACGAGCATTGGTTCTGTTCCGAGCGAATTATTTAATTATAAGTTCTCAATAAAATAGAAGCATCAACTTATTCGCAGTAGCTACACAAATTGATAGACGTGTAAAAGAATTACATTATACAAAGGCTAAAATTTCATCTTTCTATTGAAAATCAAGTCTATGCTTTAGCCTCGTACCTGAAAATACGCGATTCAGAGAGAACGATGGTGGAAGAGAAGGGAGACACACGTGATGAAGCCTTGTTCAAAAATCTTTTGTGTGTTGTGTGTCTAGAAGAATAAACAGAGTGAATTCCGACACTGTTCTATTGAAAATGTTTTTCAACGTATTCACTTCGCTATATTTGCTATCATCCTCAGTCCGGATACTGAAAACGATTTGAAAGCGTAATCATAATACGGAGGTAAGACAATTGGGCTTCAAGGTGAGATTTGTTTCCCAAATTACGTGTAGGGTTTACTATTGCTTTGTCACCTTATGATGACAAATGGTTTTCCTTTATGTTGCCTTCAGAGTTTAAAATCGAACCTTTGTCGTGTACATTCACTTCTTCCAGCCCTTAAACACGAATTTTTTTCCTTGATATGCAGGTACAGTACAAATTTTTACTCTAGCCTTCTGATAATAACGAAGAGGAACCTGGTTGTTACCGTAACACCACAAAAAACAGTGAACGCTGTAAGTAACATTTGAAATTGTTTCATACAGAAGCAAAACTATTTTTAACTATGTAGGAATCTAAATACGGAAAAGGTATCTACTCAAAATCTATACACGTTGGTCCCTGAGCAAGGTTTCTTAGTACAGTGAAAAGCAAAGTTGCTGAAATAATTCTTGCAACAGAGACCGAAACGTCTGATAAGGTTAGTATTATGTCGCAATCAAGAACCCACATGTATTTCTTTTCGCTTAGACACCTGGACGATTAGGCCATGTAATACAATGAATAAATTGTCTCTAGCGCTCAGATTTCTGAACTGACCACTTTTCACTTGCGATCCAACATACCCACATTTCAGTTGCAATACTTCACCGTTCACTTTCTACTGGTCCTTCAGCAACATGTAATTCATGACTTCTTGTGTTAAAAGGAAGATAGCCAGCTGCATTTTGATGGCTGGAGACGGTCCATCATACATGAATACTCAGCAGAACAGCAGTAACCCAACCAGGTTACGGTCTCAAGATGCAGTTCGGCGGAATGTTGTGATTCATAAGCTATCGGTGTTGCAGCAGTAATAGGACATTCGGTAGCACACGTGTACGGCTAGTGTACTTTGGCCTATAAGCAGTCGTGTAGCTTCCTGTGATTTAAAAATTAGCGTTTTGGATCAGTGGTAGTCAACCTGTTTGCTGAAGTAAAGTATTTAGTAAGTTATTAGTGTTACGTGCTTTAACTAGCTGTAATTCTATTTCATAAATTTTATCAAGTGAATTTATTTTCCTAAGTAAGAAATCGCCATTACTTTGGAACCAGTGGTCGATTAGAAAATGTTACTACCAACAAAGATACGAAAGTGGGGGGTAGGTAAATGAAGTTTGACTACCCCTGTCTTAGACTGCTTGGACCAGTGCATCTAAACCATGTTTCAAGACCGCCCCATGGTTGAGGAATGATTGAGATCGCAGACAAGATGGTACAGTATTTCAGGCTTTAGTCTTGTAGTAGAGAGGAGACAAGTTCAGATCCCTATCCGATGGTACATATTTACGTTTTCCTATCTTTTCCTAATTACTGCGGGTGAATGCTGGAATTGTGCTCTCAAAATGATATCTTCACGTCTTTCTTGTGCAGTCTGAGTGAGTGTACACGAAAATGTAGTGTACTCCCCATTCATTCATTACCATAGTTGAAAATGTTTATTCAGTGCCTAATTATTATGTTCTAAAGGCTCATCAAAGTACCTCGTGTTGTTACTTGAGTCGACCCATCTCTGTAGATGTTGCCACTGATGTGCGGTAGCGCGTTGGCTTACGTCCAAGAGATAGTTTGTATATAATCCAGCTTTTTCTGATGAAGAGTAGAGGAGGTGCTGTGATACAATTTATGAGTGGCAGCTTGAGTGCGTATTCCGTACATTAAACTGTAAAACTTGCAGCACTTTCAGAATTGTGAGCCCACCTCATGTATATGTGAGACATCATTGGTGCTATGGGAAATGCTTCACCAGTGTGCTGGCTCTATGTTGCAAGGCTTCCCTTCCGTCTCGTGATCGTCAACAGCAGTACATCATAAACATAATCATACACCACTTATCTAAACCAAACAGGTCTACCCAAGAAAAAGAGCACCTACTCTGCAAAGAACAGGAGACTATGTACACAAAAGTATTAAAAGTTACGAATTAGACACTTTAACCAGACCCTCGGGTTAATTTTGTACAGAGTGCAGAAAGAGTTCTTCTTATGGGGCAGCCGCCACTGTACAGTTCCATTTTGAAAAGTGACGAAACTGCAAAACAGTTGCTTAATCCACAGTCTTTAATTGAGTGCATGACAGGATTTGGATCAGTTACAGTTCCATCATGTGGCGTAAAAAATAGAACCACTAAGTCATCTTAGGTCCCTCGACCCTAGTATTGTCATGAAACGAAAGGTTCCTTGTCAAAAGATTAAATGGGACAAAAATTCCACAATAGCCGTTCTCCTGTTCTGCACGGCCGGGGACACAAAAAGGGAAAACTGTTTTTTCCTGTTTTTCTGTGTTTCCGACCGCGCAGCAAGGGGGAACGGCTGTTATGAAGTTTTTGTTCATATTTCTCTTTTGACACGGAATCTTTGATTCTATGACAACATTGGGGTGAGGATAACCTCAGATGCTTAAGTGATTTTATTTTTCACACCAGATGATTCAACTGTAACTGCTCCGAAACCCGTCGTTTACTCAATAAAAGATTGTGGTTTAAGCAACAGTCCTGCGGTTTTTCCATTATTCAGAATAGTGTAGAAACCAAGAGGTGGACCAGCTGCGGATCGAAATGAAAAATTTGGTTTGGCACGCCGCTGAGGTATAGTTTTTAGAAGGTTTTCCCCCCAAATGCCGAGCTGTTCTATCCTTCTACCTCAGACACTAACAAGGTGGTAGTGGGGAGAAGGGGGAAGGGGAGGAATGCGTTCCAGTCCTAGGCTGCCAAAGTTTTCTTCCGACCATACACAGAATGTTATTTCCGTCTAACAGAAATGCTTACCCATGAGTCCAAATCACCTTTAATAACTGAAGCTAACATTCCAGACCTGAGAACTCTCTCCATCTAATTCTCTGTGACAGTAATGATTTATTTGCCGTAATTAATGTAAGAAAGACATAGAATTACTTCAGAATCTAGATTATTCTCCTTCCCTGCAGATGCAACATCTCAGCACTGCCTCATTTCCGTGATATACTGCCGAACACAATTAACTGATTTTTAGGTATTAACAGTTCACACTCGTTCTGCCAAAGAAGACACCAGTATGTACGATTTACATAAACTTGCGGTTCATAAAATTTATGGCTAAAGACGAAAAACCTAATAGAGTTGTTTCCAAAGAGAATCTTCGGGCTCTAAAACCGAAAGAAGGTAACACAGATTGTTCTTATTGTTATTTATATTCTCCCCCGTTTCGAAAGTTAATTTTGTTTTTATGGGTAAGTAATATTTCAGTACTCAAATTAAATAAAAAAATTGCTATGTAAACAACAATCTCTCGTGTCCATCACTGCTTATCTCTCAAAAGTACAATTTTTTTTCCGGATGGTACCCCACAGCTCGTAAAATATGTGCAGAATATTGTATATAAGAACTTCTAGTAAGTGCTGACGAAATAAGCACTTATCCCATGCGTCGACCAATCGATTACGATTATTGGCATCTAGAGTGCACTCCACACTGGGCTGCGGAACATGAATATTGATAGTTAAATATCTTTAACATTTCGCGGACCTGTCAGCAAATGTATAAATATTAATTTTAATTTTAATAATCAACAGCCTCAGTTGCATCGTTTACCTAGAATTTACCTAGGTTTCAGTCGGGATAACCCAACCTTCTTCAGAATAACACTAACTACCGTTTGTCCTTAGTGGATATCGTCAAGCGATGCGCGGTCGCGAAGTGGGGCCGAGGCAGTTCCTAATAAGTTTTATAGTCTAACGATAATTTATGTATTTGTAGTTTTAGCTTGACGATGTCCACTATGGACAAACGGTAGTTACTGTTATTCTGAAGAAGGTTGGGTTATCCCGACTAAAACCTAGGTAAATTTTAGATAAACGGTGCAAATGAGGCTGTTGATTATTACAATTAAAATTAATATTGATAGTGGCTAAGACTATTTAACTATATTAATGCATTTTGCTGCTGACGGTAGTTTCGGTGACGCAGGTTGGATTTTATTACAATGAGAATAATTTGCTGATTTAAACAATTTGAATGAGGAAAAACTAAATTGCCTCAGGCCGTAATTAATGCTCTTTATTTTATTATGCCATGATCGATTTTTAGGTTTCGGGCCTCATCAGCAGTAAAACTCTGACAATATGACTCGTGCATGTGACGTGATTTATATGTATTTGACGATGCTGGTGCTGATTACGCATTTAACATTTGACGATGCCACTACGGCTGCATTACATTAGGACTTCGTTTTTATGAAATACATCTGATGATGGTCATTAAAGACCGAAACCGGCAATCTGTTAAACAAAAAAGATTGTAACCATAGACGTAAATTAAAGGAAACTGAAGTCAGTACAACACACTCCTAAGGTCGATTTGATGTACATGTATTAGGCAGATATGACGATGAGATTAGAGAACTTGAAATCGACCATGATATAACAAAAAAAGCAGCAGTCAATTGGTGTCTGAGATAATTCCTTTTTTACCCAGTTCATAGCTTGACTACGTTCCTCATAGCCTCATCGACGATGAACAGTTTATAAATATGCAAATCATGCTGATGATGAACTGTTGATCCAAACTGACATTGAATAAACGTTTATTTCGACTACTGTTTTCAGTTGTTCCAATATATGACTTTTTTATTGGTACATTTCGAATTTTACTAGCGTAAAAAAATAAGCTGATATTGAGAGTTCTGAAACATCAGACATTACAATCCCAGTATACATGCAGCTGAGCCAGACACATTTCAGTGGACAGTACACCGGAAAGAGAGCAGGTGAAGTGGCGAGGTGTACCTGGTAGTCCATGAAGTTGCCGTAGCCCATGTGGTTGCAGGCGCAGGAGCACTGCTCGATGTGCTTCTGCATGTCCAGGTCGACGGCCGGGTGCCACCGCTGGTGCGGCTGGTGCTGCAGCCACGGAAGCTCCTTCCCCTGACGATGATCCATGGCAGCAACCTGTCAGCGGCGAAACCGCGCGCTGATTAAATTCGGAGCCCACTCATCTGCAATAGGCTACCGGCGTAAATGTCACTGCCAGCCGGCGAATATAATTGGTCGCGTTCTGTCGAATATCTGTATTGGCCTGCAGTAATGAGACTCGGCGTGCTACGCGCCTGTTCAGAGTTTGTTGACGCACAGTACCTCACTAAAGCGCCATGCCTCTCGAAGCAGTTCGCTACCATGTCACCCATTGTAAATGAAGTGTTTTCGACAGCTTTAAACGAAAATCTTCATTAAATTAGGAGCCTTCGTTAAACCACCTGTCGTGTTATTTACAAATACTGTGATACGCGTAAGACATTAAACAACAAATATAGAACTCTTAAAACACAGTTGTCGACCTCCTGTCAGAGGCAGTCACTACTTTCTTACACCTGTTTATTTATGCTATAATGACCACTTACGTCAAAAAGTATTTATCATGTCTGTGCGAAATATGATACCTGTGGAGCTAGTTAAAGTAGGTACTCTTTTTTTACAAAAACGGAACAGTTCAAACAGCGTTAGAATACATGACAGACGCCTAGTCACTTCTCTGAAGGCTGCTACTCAAACTCGTATAGATCTGTACAATATTACACCATAAAAATCATATTTTTATATAAATGTTTTGTCGCACACAGTAAATGTCCAAGCATTTCTTTTATGAAATGTTCTGTTCCTTGACTTGCGTCGAAGTAGCGGGTATACAGCACATAAGAGAAGTTCACAACAGTGTTGTCATCGTCAACGCAACACTCGAGACATAACGCACAGTGATCTCCGGCCCGCAATCGTATGGACGCCTGACGCACTTCGTAAGACTAATGAACACTGTCCCGCATTGTCGGTCATATGAGACTGGGACACCGCCTCCCACATTCACACATGCAGGACGCGCCGACCGCGACGGGTTGCGTCCGCACGGGCGCTCGCGAGCGGCGCCTCTGGCCGTCGCGACGCCGGCGCCTACTCCCCACCCCACCCCACCCCCACCACGCCACCCTTCACCCCTCTCCGCCCCTCCTCAACACTTGGCGCACAGCGACGTCCGAACGGCCGAAGGGAGCGCGCCCGGACACCGAGCAGCGACGAACTCGTCCGAACAGCTCCGAGTGACTCGAACGGAGCGCGCTCCGCTGATGAATTACAACCGGCCCTTCCTTCCTAGCAGCCTTATCCTGCCCGGGCTCTACCCCCCGCAGTCCTCTGCTCCTCTCTCTCTTCCTCCGCCGCTGCTTTTTCTCTTCCGTCGCCGTTTCCATTTTTTATCCTTCCTTTTTTTTACCTCTTGTCATCAAGGTGCCGCTCCGAGCGGACGATGCTCTGTTACAGCGAGGTGGTCGGGATTGCAGCGAATTGCATTGCCCGCGAGGAAAGAATCTGAGCATTAACTGAAGCCTAATCTTTGGAGAAACGGACGAAAGTTGCCACTAAGTTTCTTCTATATCTTCCAACGAAGTAACTGTAGTAAAGCCTGCGGTGCCGACGATCCGTACAGAAAACACGGCCATTTCCAATTACAATTAATATATTGGGTTCCTGCATAAATTCGCAGTATTATGGAAGAAATTGTGGTAAGGTTCTAAGGGACCAAACTGCTGGGGTCATCGGTCCCTAAGCTTATACACTAATTAATCTAACTTAAACTAACTTACGCTATGGACAACACACACACAGCCATGCCGGAGTGAGGACTCGAACCTCCGACGAGGGGAGCCGCGCGATCCCTGACAAGACGCCCTAGACCGTTCGGCTACCCCGCGTGGCTCGCACTATTTATCCTGAAGTTTAATGAACTTTGCAGAAGCTGGAGTAACTTTTCGATTTCGCGACTGTAGAAATCACGTAGTTTTGAAGCGATAAATAGTTAAGACATGCTCGGAGCGCATTTTCATCCGGAAAGGGAATTCCTTGTGGGTTCTTCGATAGAAAGCTGAAAAAGTGAAAATCTGAGGGCGCAATATCAGAGAATAAGGTGGGTGGGAATGACTTCCAAACGCAACTCCTGTATAGTGTTTATTGTTAGTCTAGCAGAAGGTGGACGGACGTTATCGTCGCGCAGCGTCACCCCACACAGTCCTCCTGGACGTTGTTCTTGGACTGTTTTGCTCCCGGGTTCCCGGGTTCGATTCCCGGCGGGGTCAGGGGATTTTCTGTGCCTCGTGATGACTGGGTGTTGTGTGATGTCCTTAGGTTAGTTAGGTTTAAGTAGTTCTAAGTTATAGGGGACTGATGACCACAGATGTTAAGTCCCATAGTTCTCAGAGCCATTTTTGAACTATTTTGCTGACGATAAATGTCAGCAGCGAATGTTACACATCGGGAGAGCAATTGGTAGTATCACACCGTCACTGCTCCATCAAACGCATAACATTATCTTCTGTGGATACGCGCAGTTGTTTGTACAGGGAGTTGCTGCTTTGTTTTGGCGTAACCATTCCTTTCTTTCCCTTATCTTAATGTAAGGACTCAATTTCTCGTCACCAGTAACGATGCAGGATAGGGATGGTCGGTGTTCTACACGTGCCAATTGACGACGAGCAAGCAGAGATGCTCACATGGCCACTCGCTGATTTTTGTGGTTTTGGCTTCGAGCATGTGGTAAACATACACCCGATTTTTGTAGCGTCCCCACTGTATGAAAATGTAACACAATGGTGGAATGAACACAGTTCATCAAATCTGCCAGTTGTCAAGAATACTGAAGTGGATCATTGTTGTTTAATGCGTTTAAACGCCTTCATCAAGCCCCGGAGGCCTTCCTGAGCATCGAGAGTCACTAATGTCAAAACGATCCTCCTCAAATGAAAAAACCATTTTCTTGCCGAGCTCCGTCTAATGGCATTATCCCTATGCAAGGCGCACATGCTTCTGGTTGCCCCCGCTGTTGTCTCCACTTTCTTGAACTCAAACAAAAGAATACGTCGGAAATTTTCCGATTTCTCCACTTGGCACTCTATTTTCTAATGACCACAGCCCCACTCATTATTTCCAAATGAGAAAAATGAGCATGTGTAAACTGGCATAGCAACAGTGAAGTACGAGTGCAAAATGACAGTGGCCCATAGCAACTGGAATACCGCATGCGAAACGCAAACGCTACGAATATATGCACCAACCTAATTGAGTACTGGTGGCTTCCGTGAGGGTGCGTGCGTGATCCTACTGGCATCACTTGTGAGCGCGTTAGATCGACTGTGGCCCTCGTTGCATCATCTTTGCTCCCCCTGGAGCTGTCTGGTGGTGAGTGGTATGTCGGCCATTGAGCTGGACGGGTGTGCCTACGTACTCGGAGTCCTGGCGACTGCAGCGAGTTGAAACCGTTGAGCGATGGTTTACAGCGGGCCCGCGTTTTCCTGCAGCGTTGACCGTTGCTGTTGGTGAGATAAGTGGGCAAGGAGCGGCTCTCGTCGCGTGCAGCCTTACTACGACGCTGATCAGTCAATCGTGGTGTGCTATATACGCCTAGTTACATTGAATAACTGGTTAGCAGCCACGAACAGCAGGGCAGTATTATACAGTGCCTACCTGAAGTCCTGAAGCAGTTGGCCTCCTTGCTATTTGTATGAAATTACACTACTGGCCATTAAAATTGCTGCACCAAGAAGAAATGCAGATGATAAACGGATATTCATTGGACAAATGTACTATACTAGAACTGACATGTGATTACATTTTCACGCAATTTGGGTGCATAGATTTTGAGGAATCAGTACCCAGAACAACTACCTCTGGCCGTAATAACGGTCTTGATACGCCTGGGCATTGATGGCGTGTACAGGTACAGCTGCCCATGCAGCCTCAACACAATACCACAGTTCATCAAGAGTAGTGAGTGGCGTATTGTGACGAGCCAGTTGCTCGGTCACCATTGACCAGACGTTTTCAGATGGTGAGAGATCTGGAGAATGTGCTGGCCAGGGCAGCAGTCGAACATTCTCTGTATCCAGAAAGGCCGGTACAGGACCTGCAACATGCGGTCGTGCATTATCCTGCTGAAATATAGGGTTTCGCAGGGATCGAATGAAGGGTAGAGCCACGGGTCGTAACACATCGTAAATGTAACGTCCACTGTTCAAAGTGCCGTCAATGCGAACAAGAGGTGACCGAGGCGTGTAACCAATGGCACCCCATAACATCACGCCTGGTGATATGCCAGTATGGCGATGACGAATACACGCTTCCAATGTGTTCACCGCGATGTTGCCAAACGCGGATGTAACCATAATGATGCTGTAAACGCAACCTGGATTCATACTCTTGAACCCACCGATTCCATGTTCTGCTAACAGTCAAATGGCTGGTTCAAATGGCTCTGAGCACTATGAGACTTAACATCTGAGGTCATCAGTCCCATAGAACTACTTAAACCTAACTAACCTAAGGACATCACACACATCCATGCCCGAGGCAGGATTCGAACCTGCGACCGTAGCAGTCGCGCGGTTCCGGACTGAAGCGCTTAGAACCGCTCGGCCACCGCGGCCAGCTTGCTAACAGTCATTGGATTTCGACCAACGCGAACAGCAATGTCACGATACGATAAACCGCAATCGCGATAGGCTACAATCCGAGCTTTACCAAAATCGGAAACGTGATGGTACGCATTTCTCCTTCTTACACGAGGCATCAGAACAACGTTTCACCAGGCAACGCCGGTCAACTGCTGTTTGTGTATGAGAAATCGGTTGGAAAGTTTCCTCATGTCAGCACGTTGTAGGTGTCGCCACCGGCGCCAACCATGTGTGAATCCTCTGAAAAGCTAATCATTTGCATATCACAGCATCTTCTTCCTGTCGGTTAAATTTCGCGTCTGTAGCACGTCTTCTTCGTGGTGTAGCAATTTTAATGGCCAGTAGTGTATCTATGAAGACTGTTTAGTAAATACTCTTCTTAAACACTGTTAATTCTCCCCGGTGTGAGCTGGCCAGGAATCCCGTTTCCTTATGACTTTCGGTGTCGCCTTTGGGGTTATGCGTCACAATCTGGAGGTTTCTGTATGCACCAAGCTAGTATTTTGCAATGTTGATCTTGAAATCATAGTTTGTTTGTAATGAGTATCTTTGTCGTGAACTTCACAGCCCTTCCTGGGGCGAGTTATTAGATTTGGATTGTAACTAAAATTGCATGTGCTGAGACTGAAGGTCGTGTGTGTTTATGTGTGTTTGTGTGTGTGTGTGCGCGCGCGCGTGCTTATATTTGAACACTCTCTTACTCCGTATTGAGGAGGCCTTCAGGCTGTAAGTGTACGATTTAACCGGTCATCTGGCATCTGGTGCGCATCCCAACTACAGTGTCTATAAGCGCCTAACCGCCCACAGTAAATGTACACCTTGATTTTTTAAAATCTTATTTGAATTATTAGAGAATTATTCCTTTAAATGATCTGATACAACGCGTCTCGGTACTGCTGGGAATGTTAACATCCAAGGCTATGAGTGGGCTGCTCCCATACTGAAGTTTTAGTACCCGAATTTTCAGCTGCCCGTTTAAGTATTACTGTGTATGTTAATTTTTATCAAACTTGTTTTGTTGATTGTTATTTGGTATATCGATTGACATGTTGCGGCTCCGCTGGTGCGGGGCAGCGATGCTTTTCCTTGTGTTTCAGCGGCCTTTCCGTCATCGCACGAGGTCTACGTATTGGCAGATTACACGCGATTCTGCTGATCTCCCGTTCCAGCCTCAAGTTGAGTAGTTAGTTATTCTTTTGGCATTGTGCCAAACGGTGGTGTCGCCTGATTAGTAAGTAATTGACTCAGTATTTCTTTTATTGTAAGGCCATTGAGGTCGTGTGATGCAATTCTTTGGGCAAACTAAGCACTGATTCTCTTGATATCTTTTAAAAAAGTAGTATTTAATTGTCATTACCACTTTAAGTTTTAGGGCGCAATAATTTAAGTACTTAAGGTGATTTATATGGATCAGGCTTGTGGCCAATCAGTGTACTACTGTTGCTTCGGTCTTACATGTGGATAGCCTTTGGGCAGTGTGGCCATATCTTGTCTATATGAGAGCAGAGAAACCAGTGGAGATGTATGCATTTTAATGTTTTTTATTTAATGTTTGTTGCAATTTTATTAAAGTCTTGTTGTGGCATTGGCGCACAGTTGTGATTTAGTTGTGGGGACAGTGCCACAGCAGGTTTATTCAATTAATTAACTGATTGTAGTAGGGTCATCATTCTGTTGCACAGTTGACATTTTTGAGTACTATTTGTAATTTTATGTATAATGGAAATGTCCTTATACACTCTGAATTTAATTAAAAAATTTTAAGTGTTTGTGTGCATTCCGCTATCTTGGTAATTGTCAATTGACTCATGATTGAATGATTATCAAATAAAAATATTTGGGAGTGATAAATCACGCATCAATTTGGGCCACCCTTCCATGTCTTTTCCTTAAGTTAATCCCGATCCCTGTTCTTCGTCTCACTAATATCTGAGTCACATTACACCACCAGGCAGAAGTTTGCCATCACCATGACAAAAAAAAATAAAACTTATTTTAATGTAGAAGTACGCTGTACAAACCAAACAGACCAACAAAATAAGTATTTTCTCTCTGTGTCATTAAGTACAATAAAAGATATTTTAGATTTTAAGTTCTTCCATGCTTTACCCTCAGACGACCTGTACAAACTCTTGGGATTCTGGAGATAGGAGTTTGTAGTGCTTTCTTTTCAGAGAATACAGTTCACCACGTGTGTCAATTATTCCATAGATCTTCAACGTTAGATGACCTGACTTTTATGACCTCCCTTTCAAATTTATCCGGTAAAAGTTTAATGAGATTTCAGTCAGGTGACTGACTTGACCAAATCACATTCAGGCTTTTATCCATTGTGGATGTGGAACACTGCGACTGTGGTGTGAAAAGGTTTTCAGAAATTACTGCAACCAGTCGCCTTTTATGTAGATGTATTTTATTTAACCATGACCGGTTTCGAGCTGCCTAGCAACTCATCATCAGATGGTATATACATTTAGTGCTTTTTTGTACCCATAGTGTGGGTGGTTGAGAATCTGTGGCTAAACAGAAACGAGAACAAATAATCGCTACATGTGGTACAGTAACACGAAATATTTACAGAATAATTTATGTTTAACGTATAAGAGCAAATAATCACTACATGTGGTACAGTTACATGAAATATTTACAGTTTAATTTACGTTTTGAGGTGTTACTTACAGATAAATCTTTCTGCAGGTATATATATCTCTTTTAGGACGTATTTTTGAAACCATTGTGTCTTGTTTTTCACAATTACACAAGTTAAAACTTTCACTAGATGTATATTACTTTTATGAGGCACTGTTGGAAACATATATCTTGTTTTTCGTAAACATCGCTGAACACACTTAGCCACAGATACGAATACAGGATTTACACATTATAAACAAGCCAAAGATTGCAATATAACTACAGTATCAAAGATTTCAAGTTGACCAGAGGCATTATTAGTCATCGCACACACTGACAAGAGATTTGTCTTTATTACATAGAAAATAAATGTAAATTAGCTTAAACTATTAATATATTTATTTATAAATTAACTGTGCAATTTTAACAGGTATATGAAACTAAATTTTTTACATAATATTTCAGTTACATTTAAGATTATTGGTATTGAGAGTATTATGACAGCTAATTTCTTGCTCCTTCCATTGGCTGATCTTGGCATATGATGTCAGGGATGAGAGATTGATGGTTAACTTGAAATAATAAGTAATGCTGGTACTTGAAAGGGTGTGGAAAAGGAGTTGGCGGTGGGGGGGGGGGGGTGGGGGGTGTATAGGAAAAAGGAGAGGGGGGGGTGGGGGGGGCATTTTGTTTCTGAATGACTGTTTAGTTTTTTAAGTTCAAAGAATCCTTAAAATTCTGAAAGAAGGAGTTATTCGCCAATTCTGTCTGCTCATTTAAAATGGTATGTGGGGAATTATGTTTGTGGGTGAAAATCTCTAATTGTTCGAGAAGATCCATCTTGAATCCCTTGTCTACAGTGTGTACACTCCTTTCAAGTGTACACACTGTAGACAAGGGATTCAAGATGGATCTTCTCGAACAATTAAAGATTTTCACCCACAAACATAATTCCCCACATACCATTTTAAATGAGCAGACAGAATTGGCGAATAACTCCTTCTTTCAGAATTTTAAGGATTCTTTGAACTTAAAAAACTAAACAGTCATTCAGAAACAAAATGCCCCCCCCACCCCCCCTCTCCTTTTTCCTATACACCCCCCCCCACCGCCAACTCCTTTTCCACACCCTTTCAAGTACCAGCATTACTTATTATTTCAAGTTAACCATCAATCTCTCATCCCTGACATCATATGCCAAGATCAGCCAATGGAAGGAGCAAGAAATTAGCTGTCATAATACTCTCAATACCAATAATCTTAAATGTAACTGAAATATTATGTAAAAAATTTAGTTTCATATACCTGTTAAAATTGCACAGTTAATTTATAAATAAATATATTAATAGTTTAAGCTAATTTACATTTATTTTCTATGTAATAAAGACAAATCTCTTGTCAGTGTGTGCGATGACTAATAATGCCTCTGGTCAACTTGAAATCTTTGATACTGTAGTTATATTGCAATCTTTGGCTTGTTTATAATGTGTAAATCCTGTATTCGTATCTGTGGCTAAGTGTGTTCAGCGATGTTTACGAAAAACAAGATATATGTTTCCAACAGTGCCTCATAAAAGTAATATACATCTAGTGAAAGTTTTAACTTGTGTAATTGTGAAAAACAAGACACAATGGTTTCAAAAATACGTCCTAAAAGAGATATATATACCTGCAGAAAGATTTATCTGTAAGTAACACCTCAAAACGTAAATTAAACTGTAAATATTTCATGTAACTGTACCACATGTAGTGATTATTTGCTCTTATACGTTAAACATAAATTATTCTGTAAATATTTCGTGTTACTGTACCACATGTAGCGATTATTTGTTCTCGTTTCTGTTTAGCCACAGATTCTCAACCACCCACACTATGGGTACAAAAAAGCACTAAATGTATATACCATCTGATGATGAGTTGCTAGGCAGCTCGAAACCGGTCATGGTTAAATAAAATACATCTACATAAAAGGCGACTGGTTGCAGTAATTTCTGAAAACCAAATCACATTCTTCAAGTCACCACATTTCTCTTTTCTTCTCACTTATCCTCTGCACGATTCAGAAGCTTGTTTGGGATCATCGACCTGCTGTAGAACAAACCAACGATCAGTAAGTGTCTTACCAGACGGCAAGATCTTGTTGATCGCTATCCTGTGATGACCTTCCGTCTTTAATCTTCCATCAATTCTTACTAGATCGCCGACTTTATCCTCCGTGAAACATCCCTACACGACGAGCGACTCTTCATCAAGTTTTACTGTTGACGTCACACACTGACACTTGGTACGTTCTTCACGAAGACGGCGTTGGACTATTGAGACAGATATTGGAGCTACTAGCACACCATTACTTTCTCGCGAATTTCAGGCACAGTACATATCATCTGACGTTTATTCTCTACGTATACGAAATGATCTTCACTTTGTGATGTTACTCGGGGTCTTGCAGATCGCGAAACACTTGCGCTGGCTATAGTTTGCTTGATTTTCTGCATTGTACACCCACTGTAGACTGGGTTACGCCAACATTCGTTGATATTGTCCTGCTAAAATAGCCTTCCTGATACAAAGCTACAATTACAGCACATTATTTGATTTTAATCTCCTGGTTGCGTCCGACAAGGAGTTAATGTAGTGTGAACCTGATCTGGTAAATGTAGAGTAAACTAATACGAACTGGTTGCTACACAGACGTCTAAAGGAACTAGGCCTGTTCGACGAATGGAACAGTCTTAGCTAAAGACATCTCATTGCTGATGTGGATACTCATCAGCTCCCCTGTACGTGAACTACCTTTCAAATACACGATATAGTTGCTTAGTCTTTGCATGTTTTTGATTGTTTTATTATAAGAAGTGAAATATGATAGAACATTCAAAACTGAATCAATGTTTGACTACAAATTCCGGGTTGAGACATGTGATCGGAAACTCCGACCAGTAGTTAATATCAAGTTTTCAGATCTTTCCATGGTGTTTTGACACTGTTGATCAGAAAATCACATTAATTGTTAGGAAGGAATAAGTGAAGTGCATGATTCTATAGTTCGATCATATGTGGAAAGTAGTCAAGAATGTAGACCTACATAAGCGACATTTCGACGAGTGTCATACTCGTAATCTACTGTCGAAGTATCCAGTTATTTCTGATGTCTGTACGTCTGCACTAGTGGTGTGGCTACCCATTTCACATGACATCAGCAGTATCTCGACACTTCCCCAGAAATGGTATGTCGCCCTATTTCAAGTATGTCACCTGGCTGGAAATCAGAGAGCTGTCGTTAGTAGTCTGATACCCAGCACATGATCTTCCCCACCCAGAGTATGGAGATTTCGTTGTCTGTCACTGTATATCCAACCGAATCAAAACGTACATCTGTGTCATCAGTTACTCTATTATTACTTTATGACTGACACTGGGCGAATTGATATCACGTTATCATTTCTGTATGTCGCTTGCTTGCACCTTTGTCCTTCAGATTTCGCAAGATCGGTGTGGTTAAAACGGATTTAGCAAGGTTAATTCAAGGGGGAGGTCGGATGCCCTTCCTGCCGCACCCCATACTCCCTGGGACAGAATCAGTCTACCCCAGCTGTCTGCGTCTATGGTAAACCATGAAATAGTGTGAATGCGTTACAGATGTCTGCTAGTCGTGTAACTGAGGCGGGATGTGGGGACCAGCCCGGTATTCACCTAGTAGGATGTGGAAAACAGCCTAAAAATCACATCCAGGCTGGCTAGCACGCTGGCCCACGTTGTTAAGCCGGGGCCGGCGCGCCTACCCGAGTCCACGAAGCAGCGCATTAGCGCTCTCGGCTCACCTGGCGGGTTGATAGCACGTTATCATTATATCATTATCAAGTGCTAATCCATTAAAGTACTTCCACATGCCAACTGTTTTATCAGTCCTTTATTTATTTCTGTTGCATATTATTTGATTTTCGAAGAAGATACCAATCTTAATGACTGTAAAGGCGTAGTAGAAGCAGCGTTACCACTAACAGTGCAGCACAGTAATACTCAACGAGAATAGTCACTGAGTACTTACTGGCGAGGTTGTCAGAACGACTGGAACGGCAGTGAAGCAGTGTCGTGAATGGCAATGGTAATGCACCACACTATGTTCCCTAGCTGAGTAAGATGGAGAGTAAAAACTGAACTATTTGTAATACGGAGCACAGATATAGTACACCAAAATCTTGATGGCGTATGATTGTGGAATCTCGTCACGCAGGGAAAGCCCCAAAAGCTTGGAAACTCGAATATGAAGACACTCTTGAATTCAGGAAGAAGAAGTAAAAGTTACTGTGGGCACTACAAATACTAAGAGTTATTTGAAACAATGAGCAGGTTTGGGTAATTTCAAGGGTGCCAACTTTCGAATTATTCGCAGCAGAGGAGAAAAAATTGGCCAGAATGGATTCTCAGTGACAATAAGGAAGTAAGTAATTGTTGGACACATCACGTGTTAATGACTACTACACGAAAAAATTACAGTCAATAATTTGATTCAGGAGTACATATCGACTACAGCCAGAGACCAGCAAAACGTATAACAAAACTAAGGACATGATAGGTCGTTCTAGGAGAAGATAGGGGAATTACATAACGGCCAGTCATATCTGAAAAGGACTGGATGTACATACTGTTCACGTTCCAATTACGGTAAAATGGTTTAAAGGTTAAACAGCGTAAAAAAAGAATTAAGAATTTCTAGAAAAACTGAAATAACAAACTTTGAAAAAAAATTTAGAAAAAAATATTATTTCTATTATCAAAAACACATCACAAGAGAATTGCAAGACACTGAAGTTTGTGGTAACATAACAAAAGACCACTGAAATGGAAAGAAATGTAGAAGCACAGATGATCTATTTCAGAGAATAAACAAATGACCTCAAATAAACTCATCAGTAGCTCAGGAAATCAAAAGGAGATTTAGTAATATAATGAGTCAGAAATATAGAGGTGGTAAAGAAATATGGATAAAGCAAATTATGCAGAAACACGGACAACAACCTGAAAGCGAGGAATGAAGATGATGCTTAGGACAAAAACTACAGATTGTGACAAGAACAACGTCCTGAATTATGAAATACAATTGCGGAGGTCTTATAATGTCGGACAAAGAAATTATAATAGAAAGAAGGTTAGCAACCGTAATTTTAAATCGGTGCTTGCTCCAACTAAGGTTCACAACCTTCGAAAGTCAAAAATGGAAAGGTCTTTTAGGGAAAAAAATCCACTTTCCTGCTCAAAAAGGCAGGAAAAAGGCTACATCGGATTCGGTGGGTAGTCAACTAGAAGACAGCAACGAATCGGAGCGTTTGCAACCATCCAAATGCACACTAAAACACAAAAAGAAGATTAAACATGAGCAAATAAATTATATAGCAACACACAACATAAACTCACTACTTCAGACCGGAAAACTCAAGGAGCTCACAGATGAACTAAATAAACAAAAAATTTTAATAACAGGGATCCAAGAAATGAGAAACACCACAGAGGACCCATTTGAATCACAAGGATACAGAATTTATAATGGGAAACCAGGACCGAGGGCAATGAAACAATGTCCCCAGTTTGGGACAGGGTTTTTAGTAAACATAAAAATAACATATTCAGTAACGTATTTCCAAGCAGTATCGCCAAAATTGCGACTCTAAGCTTTAAAACAATGAATAAAACCAATACAATAATAAACGCTCATGCCCCAACAAATGAAAAAAAATTGTCTAACAAAAACAAAGGAACAGGTAGATAACTTTGGGACCTTCGAGAACAAACTGTAAATGGAGTAAATAAAAAGAATGTAAAAATCATAATGGGAGATTTCAATGTTCAGTTGGGAAAAGAAAGGAAATATGAAGATATAACTGGAAAATGGAGTCCACATAAATTTACGAACAAAAACGGTCAAAGACTTGTAGACCTCTGCAGAGAACACAACCTTATATCTAAATCAACATACTTTAAGAGGAAGCCAAGTAAACTTAAAACATGGAAATATCCAGACTGGAGGAAGGGCGAGTTGCAGCTAGACCATGTCTGTATGGACAAAACTTTTCATAACGAGATCCACAATGTTAAAGTACTGAGAGGAGTAGACACAGACTCAGACCATTATATGGTTAAAATTAAAATCAAATTCACTCCGTTAAAGAAGAGTACCGGAAAACCCAATAAAATAAAAAGGAGGTTTGACCCACATTAGCTAATTGAAAACAATAAGTACCAACAAATAACACAAACCATCCAATTAACAGATGATTTAGAACAACTAGTGCCTAATCTTAAAAAGAAGCAGAGAATCTAGCTCCCTTGAACCCATGAAGGAAACATTCATGGTGGACATCAGAATGTGACAAATTCAATGAAGATAGACACCAATCATGGTTAAAGTTTCAAACACATAAAACTGAAAAAAATTCCATCAACCTAAAAAATGAAAGAAAAAAATTCACACAAAATATTAGAAGAATCACGAGAGGATTTCATAAAGATATCATAAACTGTATAGAAGGTAATTATGATAAAACCAACTCCAGGAACTACTATAAAATCTTTGGGAAATAACTACAACAATATGAGGCCCCTACACTAATACTGAAAGGTGAAGATGGAAGAATGACACACAGTAGCAAGGAAAATGCAGAAATAATGGCAAACTTCTGAATTGGGAGGAACCCAAAGAACCCTTACAAATCAACATAAACACCCCAATAAAAACCAAACCTAACAAACTAGACCCTCCAACTTTCCAAGAAGTAGAAAGAATTCTTAAAGAACAAAAGAATTATAAGGCATGTGGAGATGAACAGGTTTTTATTGAAATGTGGAAATATGCAAGTGACACAGTCAAGACCTCCTTACACATGGCTCTAACAAAAATTTGGGTAACAGAACGATTTCCCGAACATTGGACCACAGCTATCATTCACCCACTACACAAAAATGGAGATAAGAGTAACCCAGACAACTACAGAGGAATCTCTCTCCTAGATTGCACATACAAAATTCTATCCAAGATCCTATATGAAAGAATCAAGGAGCTATTAGAACAGGAGTTAGGGGAATATCAGGGAGGTTTCAGAAGCTGTGCAGAGCAGATAATTAGTTTAAAATTGATTATGGCATACTACAAGAAACGGAAAAAACCTCTGGCAATAACATTGGTAGATTTTAAAAAGGCATATGACTGTCTCCACAGACCTTCAGTTTTAAAAATTTTAAGAAATCTAGGACTCCATACAAAACTAATTAAAACAATTCAACTCACTCTAGCCAACACCAAATCAAAAGTGAAGTTTAGAGGAGCGATTTCAGAACCATTCCTTATAAAAACAGGCTTAAGACAGGGTGACTGCCTATTACCATTACTGTTCAACTGCGCACTGGAATACATAATGAGAGAATGGTACAAGGACAATCCAAAGATGGTAAGAATTGGAAGTGCAAAAGATGATATTAGCTTAAACTGCTTGGGATTCGCTGATGATCTTGCTCCCTAGCCAAAACTGTTCAAGAAGCC
Organism: Schistocerca cancellata; assembly: GCF_023864275.1. NCBI lineage: Eukaryota > Metazoa > Arthropoda > Insecta > Orthoptera > Acrididae > Schistocerca > Schistocerca cancellata. The sequence continues at coordinate 310,775,663 of NC_064628.1, read as the reverse complement.
TGGCAACAAGTGAAATCACTACAAGAAATAGCAGAGAAAGTAGGCCTTAGAATATCATTTGAAAAAACGGAGATTATGCTAACTGATCAACCACTTGCAAACAAAATTATAATAGGAGAACAGGAAATCAAAATTGTTGATAAATTTAAATATTTAGGCAAAATAATAACATACAATCTAAATGAGAAGCCATCATGGCAGAATAGAATAAAAAACTGAACTATGCAAATTACATTACTAAAACTACATACAACAAAAATAGCCTATCTCTAGATGCAAAATTAAAACACTATAAAACAGTTACACAACCAGAAATAACGTACGCAGCTGAATCTATCTTCAGAACAACTAATACAGCAGAAATTGACAGAATACTAAAAATAGAAAGAAGAATAATTAGGATATGTATAAATAAACAGTATAAAATAAATGGACATTGGAGAATAGCATCAAATGAAACAGTATATAAGAAAATAGAACCAGTCATGAGCACAATCAGGAAGAAACGCATCTCATTCTTTGGACATCTGATGAGAACTCCAGAAAACAGAATTAGTAAAAAAAATAATACAAAAATTGTGGAATAGCAAGAGTGACATTAAATGGATCACAGAAATTAAGGATGATATAAAAGAACTTCAAATTACAGTAGATGAACTAAAAAACAAGACAGAGAAAACCAGAATACTGCAAGACCCGCAAACCAGACTACAAATGAAAATCAATAAAAGGAGTACAGGGAGAGTGGTCTCAGATGAAGAAAGAAAGAAAATCTCTGAAAGAATGAAGAAATATTGGGCAGACAGAAGAGCAAAACACCTTTCATATAAGTATAGACTTTAATAATTATATTACCTAAATATCATATTAAGTTATTGTTGAACCAAATTGTATCCCTGTGTAACAACTTGTTTACAATTTTGTATTTTTGACTAGAGTGGTCCAATGAAGGCCATAAAATAAATAATAATGAAGACAGGAGGATATATTGAAGAGTTATATAAAGGCGAAAGTGTCAGAAATATGCAAGAGGTAGTCCGAAGAGGCGAACTTAGACCAGTTACGGTAAATGAATTTCAGAAAGCGCTAAACAAAATAAAAAATAAGAAAAACTATTCATGGTTCATAAATTTTTCAAATAGATGGAATTGATGTCTCCTTACAGTTATACTGCATTGTTACGAAAAAGGTGACCTGCCATAGGATTTTACTGAAAATAAAGCAGTACTACCGTAGCTTTAGCACCAGAAGTTACCCAGAATTTATCATGAACTGACTAAATCTGTACATGAACAGAGAATTGTCAAGGGAACATTCACATTTCAGAAAAGATAGAGGTGTCAGTACCCAAATACCTAACATAAGATGAATCGTGGAAAACGGAAGAGCACATGAAGAAAACTTATTTATATGCTTCATATATAACACCAAAGCATCTGATTGTGTAAGTCATTGACAACTGTTAGAAGTGCTAGGTTCTATGTGGGTACCATATCACCTTATACAGTTAATCAGTAATACTTTCAAAAATCAAGAATCAACAGTAAAAATATAGCAATAATGTTAAGGAACATCCGTATTAGCAAAAGGAGTCGTATATTTATACTGAGTCCATTTCTTTTAAATGGTGAATTAATATGAATTGCATGTCGAACGGATTACAATTAAGAAACTAAAATTACAATTAAGGGTCAATCGATCAGCAACTTAAAACATGCGGATGACGCAACATTTAGTAGCACACAGTGAAAAACACAAAAAAATATACGGGAAAAAACACAAAAAAGCTGAAAAATTGGCCTAAGGCTAAATTTGAAGGAAACAGTTATTTTGATGACATGAATGATTATTAATGCTATGTCAGATGGAGAATTCGTTAAGGAAGTCGATAAAAATACTTTATTAGTGAAAATTCGGTTCCCTGATTAGACTGCCTTATTTTCTATCGAATAGCCAAAACACTTAGTATCTTACAACTGTATAGCTTTTTTCCAAGTATCGAAATGTCATAATAAATAATAATGCCCTCCACCTAGAAAATTTATAAAAGACAATAAAAAATGACATCCAGTTCTATTTCTGGCAGGTATGTCTACTCCATACACAAGAGAAATCAACTAGCATAAAAGTTACAAGTGTTTCAATGTTGCGTAATAGTAGTCTAAGAAGTGGATATTTTTCAACTCTCTCCGTTTATTTAGAATTTATTCTGGATATTCACTGGCGTGGGTATAAATCACGGTAGCTTCGAAAATATTTACGGACTGGCGTCTATGCTTTATGTACCGTGTGCTAATGCGCCATCTATGTTTCTAGCAACATAGCTCTCATTACACACATGTTGCGTTAATGTCTACCGTGTCACATTTCCATGCCTAAAGAGTTGCTGGAACGAAACCTAATATGCACTCCCTTATTTCCGAGTAAATGAGCTATTCTATCAGATATTTTGCCACAGTGTGGGAGTACAGCTTATCTTTCTTTTTCGCTTCTCTCTGATTTCCTATAAAGAGTTAATTCTTGTGTCAATATATATATATATATATTTGTAAACATATTTCTTCTTTCCAGCAAACTGGTCGGGCAAAGACCCTGTTGTTTTCGTGCCTGATCTCAGCGCCAGCGTCTTCCAATTTCCACTATTTCGACTATTCTTTATTCACTTCTTGATGCTGGGACATTTTCAGGCTCATAGCAATCATTTCTACAACACCATACATACTCCGCAATGGTACCCTGCACCACTACCAGTCATTTTCTTTCCTACTCCATTCCCAAACAGATCGATGAAAAAACAGTTGCCTATATGCGTATGAGCCCCAGTTTCTCAAGGTCCTTACGCGTAATTTACGTTTCTGGCGGTGAAATCGTTCCGCAGTTATCTATGAATGCCGGTTGTCTCTAAAGTGTTCCTCGAAATGAACGTCAGCTTCTGGCCAGAGATTACCATCTGATTTCCCAAAGTATCTCCGTAATACTATATTCGTAATACTTGCTTGTTGCTCGAACCTACCTGTAACAAATCTAGCAACCCGATTCTCAACTATTTTGATGCCTTCCTTTAATCTGACTTGGTGCGGATCACAAAAACTCGAACAGTACTCAATAATAGGTCGTACTAGTGCCCTTTATACAGTCTCCTTTGCAAATGAGCCATACATTCCTAAAATTCTCCCAAAAAGTAGACCATTCACCTTTCCCGCCACAGTCTTCAAATGTTCCTTCCATTTCATATCGCTTTGCAACGTTACCCCCATATATTTAAACGATGTGGCTGTGCCGGGGAGCACACTACTAAACAGTGTTCCAACATCACGGCTTTGTTTTTCATACTCATCTGCATTAACTTACACTTTTCTACATTTAGAGCTACCCGCCATTCATTTCACCAAATAGAAATTTTTGGTTCATCATCTAGTATGTGTGATTGATTTAAAGTTTTCTATATTTTATTTAGACAAGGTGAGGTATTCTACATAACCAAACCTGTCGTAGGTTTTCTTGACATGAGAAAACATAGATTCGATATTATGAGCTCTTCTGTTGAATGAAACCAGCGTATAGCCCACATATATATTATACCAAATTATCAATTTATAGGTATGTATTAAAAGATTATTTCTCAAAAGATGTCTGCTAATGTAACAGCGAAACGGTTTCCTTCAGCTACACATTCATTATTTCATTAAATAAAAAGTAGTTAAAGCATAACATTAGCTGTAATAGTGCTTTATTTTCGTCAGTCTCTCAATTATAAACTATTTATGTAGATGAAGACTGTCTTTTAAAATTGTACATTACAATAAGAGTTTGTGATATTAAATGAGATGAATTTAACCCCCTTAACGATATATAAATATATTTTATTTCATTCTCTATATCCATTGCATTTTTGACACTTAATTGTTCATAGGTTTATAGATTTATGATCACAATATTCAACTGACTGATAGGTAGATATGATAGACTGTCAGTGCATTTACGGGGACTGATGACCTCAGCAGTTAAGTCCATAGTGCTTAGAGTCATTTTTTGTCAATGCATTTAATGACATGTCATACTGGTATGGTACATTCCTGCATCTTGGATTGACTCCAGAGGGTGGGTGTTCAGGGTTTCATTATTATGCTCGTAGTCCCTAATCTCTTTCACTAAAAAGATCATTTTTCACTTTCTCAGATTTTTTTCTAATCACATAATTAAATTTTTTGTTCAGATCATTCTTTAGTTTAGTAACATCTTTATTAACAAAAAAACGTCGAATACTTTGTTCTTATACCCTTCGTTCGAGCATGACAACTGAAGTTGTTGTCCTTATCCTCGTTTAAGGTTATGACACTAAGTAGACTCATCGTTTACAGTCCACTCAGCTTTGTTAGTGTAGTCTTGTATTTGATTAGTATTCTTGCTAAGTTTTTGTTGGTCTTCAGTTAACCATGCAATTTTTCTTGTTACAGGTGAGACGTATCAAGTGTCACTTTTCTGTTAGCTATTTCAATTTTTATCGCACTATTCTGAAACCTAGATTTCACATTAAATTAAGTACCTTTACCGAGAGCGTCGCCCCCCCCCCCCCTTTAACCATAGACATTGCCGTTGGTGGGGAGGCTTATGCGCCTCAGCGATACAGATAGCTGTACCATAGGTAACCACAACGGAGGGGTATCTGTTAAGAGGCCAGACACACGTGTGCTTCCTGAAGAGGGGCATCAGCTGTTTCAGTAGTTGCAGGGGCAACAGTCTGGATGATTGACTGATCTGGCCTTGTAACACTAACCAAAACGGCCCTGCTGTGCTGGTAATGCGAATGGCTGAAAGCAAGGGGAAACTAAAGCAGTAATTTTTCCCAAGGCATGCAGCATTACTGTATGGTTAAATGATGATGGCGTCCTCTTGGGTAAAATATTCTGGAGGTAAAATAGTCCCCCATTCGGATCTCCGGGCAAGGACTACTCAAGAGGACATTATTATTAGGAGAAAGAAAACTGGCGTTCTATGGACTGGAGCGTGGAATGTCAGATCCCTTAATAGGGCAGGTAGGTTAGAAAATTTAAAAACAGAAATAGATAGGTTAAAGTTAGGTATAGTGGGAATTAGTGAAGTTCGGTGGCAGCAGGAACAAGACTTCTGGTCAGGTGAATACAGGGTTATAAATACAAAATCAAATAGGGGTAATGCAGGAGTAGATTTCATGATAAATAAAAATATAGGAATGTGGGTAAGCAGCATAGTGAACGCATTATTGTGGCCAAGAAAGACTCGAAGCTTACTCCTACTACAGTAGTACAAGTTCGTATGCCAATTAGCTCTGCAGATGACGAAGAAATTGAAGAAATGTATGATGAGATAAAAGAAATTATTCAGATAATGAAGGGAGACGAAAATTTAATAGTCATGGGTGACTGCAATTCGAGTGTAGGAAAAGGGAGAGAAGAAAACGTAGTAGGATAATATGGATTGGGGGGAAGAAACGAAAGAGGGAGCCGGCTAGTAGAATTTTGCACAGATCATAACTTAATCATAGCTAACACGTGGTTCAAGAATCATAAAAGAAGACCGTGTACATGGAAGAAGCCTGGAGATACTGACAGGTTTCAGATAAATTATATAATGGTAAGACCGAGATTTAAGAACCAGGTTTTAAATTGTAAAGACATTTCCAGGGGCAGATGTAGACTCTGATCAAATCTATTGTTTATGAACTGTAGATTACAACTGTAGAAACTGCAAAAACGTAGGAATCTAAAGAGATGGGACCTGGATGAAATGAAAGAACCAGAGGTTGTAGAGAGTTTCAGAGAGAGCATTAGGGCACGATTGACTATGATGGGGGAAAGAAATACAGTAGAAGAAGAATGGGTAGCTTTGAGGGATGAAATAGTGAAAGCAGCAGAGGATCAACCAGGTAAAAGGACGAGGGCTAGTAGAAATCCTTGGGTGACAGCAGAAATATTGAATTTAATTGATGAAAGAAGAAAATATAAAAATGCAGTAAATGAAGCAGGCAAAAAGGAAGACAAACGTCTCAAAAATGAGATCGACAAGAAGTGCCAAATGGCTAAGCAGGCATGGCTAGAGGACAAATGTAAGGATGTAGAGGCTTATCTCACTAGGGGTAAGATAGATAAAGCCTACAGGAAAATTAAAGAGACCTTTGGAGAAAAGAGAACCAGTTGCATGAATATCAAGAGCTCAGATGGGAACCCAGTTCTAAGCAAAGAAGGGAAAGCAGAAAGGTGGAAGGAATATATAGAGAGTCTATACAAGGGCGATGTACTTCAGGGCAATATTATGGAAATTGAAGAGTACATAGATGAAGATGAATGGGAGATATGATACTGCATGAAGAGTTTGACACAGCACTGAAATACCTAAGTCGAAACAGGGCCCTGGGAGTAGACAACATTCCATTAGAACTTCTGACATCCTTGGGAGAGCCAGTCCTGACAAAACTACCATCAAGTGAGCAAATGTATGAGACAGGCGAAATACCTTCAGACTTCAAGAAGAATATAATAATTCCAATCCCAAAGAAAGCAGGTGTTAACTGATTTGAAAATTACCGAACTATGAGTTTAATAAGTCACGGCTGCAAAATACTAACGCGAATTCCTCACGGACGAATGGAAAAACTAGTAGAATCTGACCTCGGGGAAGATCAATTTGGATTCCGTAGAAATATTGGAACACGTGAGGCAATACTGACCCTACGACTTATCTTAGAAGCTAGATTAAGAAAAGGCAAGCCTACTAGTTTGAACCTGGGACCTGTTGCTGGTAAGGAGACGCCAGACCACACATGACGTATAGACTCCAGAAGAGTTCAGTGAGACTAGCGATGGTATAACCAAATACTTAAAGATTTCAGCGTCAGCTCCACTGCACTCCCTGTAAAATAATCTTAATACTAACTAAATTTAGTGGAAGGAGTTCAAGGCTTTCCTATTTTTAGTTAGCTGGTAAAATAACGTCGAAAAAGCAGTTAAGTTTACCATTGGAAATTTTATTCTACTCACAAAACAATGTTTATAAATTGCATTATTGATAAAAGGAAATATTTTGATACAGGATGATAAAAAGCAAGTGCGTTCAACAAAAATGTGAACGAATATTCCGTGAATGGGTTTCCAAGTTCTACAATGGATCGAAGGATGACCTATGCCATAACACATCTATAATCTAGGTTTAAATTAAGTTTCACGAAAGAGAAAACTATCAAAATGGTCTACAGTGACCCTCAATTATCTTTCAATACTTATCTAACTTGTCGTAAATTACAGTGGCTGATGTGGCTTCTCAATAACTATATAACGGAAAAATCATCGCGTTTCAGATTTTTACTTCAAGTAGCAAATGTGAACACCATGAGCTTTAATTGATGATCGACACTAGTATTACGCAAAAAGGTGGTGTAACAGATGAGACTTCTGCAGTTCTGAGTGAAGCTTTATGCGCTGTTATGCGGCATCACGTGCGTTCATTACCTTGTCGGTGTTCGTCAGGGGGCGGCGAGCAGCACAGCTCCGCTCACCCTGCCGTCTCGGAAGCATCTCTCCCCTAACTTCTCCTTACTACAATTTACCGAAGCTGGTTTCAAAAAAAACTATCTGGCTGTGTTTTCATCTGACCAATCAGGGTCTCAATGTTAACCTTAAGCTCCGCTTACAAAAATTCTGTCTATCCAATGAGAAATGTTACATTTTTAGTGGTGGGGCAATGTTCTTAAAGTTTGCAACGTAACAGAGACGCGAAAAAGTCTCACGCTCAAACTTGCAGCTGGCGTAGTCCTTTTAGTGTTATTGTAACATCTATACTGTTCTTCTGGAGTGCTCTATCTTCTAAGATGTGCTGGGGGGTGGTCCTGAGGTAACAGAGATGCGAAAAGGTCTCACGCTAATACTTGCGGCTGGGGTAGCCCTTTTTGTGTTATCGTAAGATGTATACTGTTCTTCTGGAGGGCTCTTGCTTTTAACATGGGCTGGGGGGTGGTCCTAGGGGTTAGCAGGCGACGTGGGTGTCCATCGCTAATCGTAGGGCCTTCCAGCTTAACACGGTTCTGCTCTCGGCTTCTGTTCTCGTTTCTCCCCTCGGAACTGCGTCTGTCTCACGGTGGGAAGGTATGACATGGAATTAGGCACTCTTGCGTTGGTCTGTGGTATTCCCTTTGGTCACTCGTTACTCATATTACTTTGGTTAATTTAATGTCGCGACTTATTTGGAGCTATGTGAATTACTACTGGATTTGCTTATCATGTCAGGGTTTTCATGGAAGGTGTTGGATTTGCCTGACATCTTACATATCACCACCCTTCGAACTTAATTTTTGTAATGAAGTTAGGCAATGATTGAATCACTGTCCAAGCCAATCAAAAATTATTCCGTTATCTAAATTTTGTAGCCTACTGTTCAGTCATGTTATTCTGTTCTATGCTAGTTTGTATTACTAATTTGTATTTTTATATTCTTCCACATTATTATCAAAAATATGTTTATATTGACAAGGGAAGAATACTTTTATTTTATTATAATCATTATTTTTCAAATTATTTTCTTTCTTCTTTTAATTATGAAGTTTGTTTTTGTAAGAAGTTTGTTATCGAAAGTGAGGAGTGTTTCACATCGATTTTCTTAGAAATATTGTTTTTATAAATGTAGTAATTAAGTAAAATCTTTTCCTAACACATTTTCTAAATATCATGTACAAGTAAAATGTTTTTGTTTCTAGACACTCATTTTAACATTGTTACACTAACCAATAAGAATTATTTCCAAGAATTGCTTTGAAAAAGAAATATACATACACAAGTATTGAGATATTATCCTAACAAATGGTACAAATGTTAAAAAAAGGGAAAATTTGCAACATGATAATTTTTTATTCTTTGTTTTTATAAGGAGAAAATAAGTAAAATATAGTTATCCTTTTATTTTTGTGAGGAGAGAATAAGTGGCATATAGTTTTAGTGTTTTTTATGCTTTACTTTTGTTCTTTATGTACTGTCCATTTCAGAACTAATGACTTATTTTTATCGATAGTCTATTTTTTACTTAAGTCCATAGTCAATGACTGTTATTTTGTAGTTTATTAGCTGTCTGGTGTGATTAACTTATTTAGTTTTTCACAAGTTTCTTTTGCACAATTCCTACATCACATAATTTGACTTCACACATTCACTCAATCCTATGAATGTTTAAGCATGAGGTTGGCGAATGTTTTTTGCACGAAGGTGAGGGACTTGAGCGAGATGGTTGTCGGCAAGTATTTGATGTACAGCTTCATTCGTCATTCCATGTTGCCTTTGCAAGTGTGTGTTGCTGTTGTGGAGGTCCCATAATGGAATGAAGCTGTGAGTGCAGAATCTCGTGGTTTACTGGCTTTGTATGCGTGAAAGTCATCGTTATGTGTCGCTGAAAGCGGTCGTTTTTCGTTGTAATACTTTGCACAGACGACTAGTTTACAATAGGATAGGGATTTGCGAAGGTATGTCGTCTATTCATCACCCATCTACTTTCTTGGTCTCAATCTTGCGAATCTTCAATTTCCGTTCTCCCTGCTTTTTCTCTGCTTCTTACTTGCTTCTTGGTTCTTCTCTGGGCAGGATATGGAAATATTTATTGATAACTAGTCGCTTTGAAGTTCTCCTCTTAGTAACAGTTTGATAAATTGTTTGGGAATGTAATTTTTACTTTGTGAAAGTTTTCTTCAGTTTCGTGCATCAGCGTGCTGTTTAATAGCAGTAGTGTGACTTTTACACATGTTTTTTTTTTTTTTTGCCAGTGGTGGCTTGCCCAAGCAGTCTTCTCGTCAGATAGTTTTTTGCTCACTCCACTGAGTCGGGGCATTCAGAGACCCTTCTGGCGTTCGGTATCCTGTCATGTCTCTGCAGGGTTCCGCCAGTGTGTTGTTCTGTGTTCTGTCCCAGCAGAGTTCCACCACCCTGTGGTTCAGCTGCAGATTTATTTACTGTTCACTTCAGTTACAAGGGCCTTCTGTGTGTCTCGCTGTCCTTTCCCTTCTCTCGACACTTCTGCCTTGTGGGAATCGTGTCTTGCTAATTACGTCCTTTCCTTTCTTGATACTTCTCGCATTGCAACTTGTGGGTCGTTGCATCTCGTCCTTGCTGGAGTTTTTACAATGGTTCTTACAAAAAGTTTTACTTATAATCATCTAACATATGTCTAGTACCTACATTGTTTTACGCCTTCTTAAAAAGCCTTACAAATTTTGGCGCCCTTTAAATGTTACAATTTTAAGATATTTTGAGTCTTAACGTCTACAAGAATCCTCAAATTCGTTTTTTATTTTTGTGTAGTGTCGTGGTGTATAGCATTTTAGTATTTCATGCTGTTAGACTATCTACGCTTTATCCCTTCACCTTAATCTATGGTACTATTGGTGTTATTTTTGTTTTTGTTTTTATTTAAACTACTTTCTTTTTCCCACCTTCCTCTCTCTTCATTTTTCTTTCTCCAGACGATCTTATCTGCAACATAATCTTGAAATATTGTGCTGATTATTTACCAGTAATAAAATTAATCTTCAAACTTTTTGATATGGCTCACATGGTGAAGTCCTAAGGTTTTGCCTGTTTTTGGGTTCATTAGTTCCACAGCGTTATCATGAGCAATTCGGCTAATTATGACAGGTCCTTTGTATGCAGCGTAAAACTTATGTATTTTGTGTTTATGTTTGCTGGAGAGATGGTGTGTTTTTACAAATACTTTCTGTCCTACTGAGAATGTTCTTTTAAATGCTGTTCTATCTCCTCTTTCTTTTCTTGTAATGGCTGCCTTTCTGATGTTGGAGAGTGCTGTTGCTATGACTTGTTTGTGCTGTCTGCGTGGTACAATAGGAAATCTAACATTTTCTCTGGTTATGTTTGGGGGTTCAATATTCTTAAGTACAGTAACTTGAGGTAGTAATGTAGCGCTATGTGGCATTTCATTTATTACGTCTTGAAAATCTTTAAGGTATATATCCCAAGTGTTGTGTCTTTTGCCTGCATATAATCGGCATAAAGTGCCTATGTCCTTCATAGATCGTTCTGCTGGATTTACGCTAGGTTTGTGCTTAGGTTTGTAGATGGGTTTTATTTTGTGTTGTTTTAACGTGTTCTGCCATTGCACTGATTTGTATTGTGGGCCATTATCCGAAATTATCTGTTTCACTCGACCTACTTGTCTGAGAAAATCTTGTCTAAATGCTTTACTTACACAGGGTGTTTCAAAAATGACCGGTATATTTGAAACGGCAATAAAAACTAAACGAGCAGCGATAGAAATACACCATTTGTTGCAATATGCTTGGGACAACATTACATTTTCAGGCGGACAAACTTTCGAAATTACAGTAGTTACAATTTTCAACAACAGATGGCGCTGCAAGTGATGTGAAAGATATAGAAGACAATGCAGTCTGTGGGTGCGCCATTCTGTACGTCGTCTTTCTGCTGTAAGCGTGTGCTGTTCACAACGTGCAAGTGTGCTGTGGACAACATGGTTTATTCCTTAGAAAAGAGGATTTTTCTGGTGTTGGAATTCCACCGCCTAGAACACAGTGTTGTTGCAACAAGATGAAGTTTTCAACTGAAGTTTAATGTAACCAAAGGACCGAAAAGCGATACAATAAAGGATCTGTTTGAAAAATTTCGACGGACTGGGAACGTGACGGATGAACGTGCTGGAAAGGTAGGGCGACCGCGTATGGCAACCACAGAGGGCAACGCACAGCTAGTGCAGCAGGTGATCCAACAGCGGCCTCGGGTTTCCGTTCGCCGTGTTGCAGCTGCGGTCCAAATGACGCCAATGTCCATGTATCGTCTCATGCGCCAGAGTTTACACCTCTATCCATACAAAATTCAAACGCGGCAACCCCTCAGCGCCGCTACCATTGCTGCACGAGAGACATTCGCTAACGATATAGTGCACAGGATTGATGACGGCGATATGCATGTGGGCAGCATTTGGTTTACTGACGAAGCTTGTTTTTACCTGGACGCCTTCGTCAATAAACAGAACTGGCGCATATGGGGAACCGAAAAGCCCCATGTTGCAGTCCCATCGTCCCTGCATCCTCAAAAAGTACTGGTCTGGGCCGCCATTTCTTCCAAAGGAATCATTGGCCCATTTTTCAGATCCGAAACGATTACTGCATCACGCTATCTGGACATTCTTCGTGAATTTGTGGCGGTAGAAACTGCCTTAGACGACACTGCGAACACCTCGTGGTTTATGCAAGATGGTGCCCGGCCACATCGCACGGCCGACGTCTTTAATTTCCTGAATGAATATTTCGATGATCGTGTGATTGCTTTGGGCTATCCGAAACATACAGGAGGCGGCGTGGATTGGCCTCCCTATTCGCCAGACATGAACCCCTGTGACTTCTTTCTGTGGGGACACTTGAAATACCAGGTGTACCGCCAGAATCCAGAAACAATTGAACAGCTGAAGCAGTACATCTCATCTGCATGTGAAGCCATTCCGCCAGACACGTTGTCAAAGGTTTCGGGTAATTTCATTCAGAGACTACGCCATATTATTGCTACGCATGGTGGATATGTGGAAAATATCGTACTATAGTGTTTCCCAGACCGCAGCGCCATCTGTTGTTGAAAATTGTAACTACTGTAATTTCGAAAGTTTGTCTGCCTGAAAATGTACTGTTGTCCCAAGCATATTGCAACAAACGGTGTATTTCTGTCGCTGCTCGTTTAGTTTTTATTGCCGTTTCAAGTATACCGGTCTTTTTGAAACACCCTGTAGTAAGATCTGTTGCCCGTTTTAATGGTGTCTAGGTAACATATTTAGAAGTAAGTTCCAAAACGACAAATATGAAAACATATCAATTTTTTGTGCGTGGGAGGGGCCCCATCAAATCTGTTGCAGCTATTTGTTTTAATCTTTTAGGGATTATTGGAAACATAGGTGGTTTGGTTTGGAAAGTGATGTGTTTAGCCCTCATACATTTTTTTGCATTTGACTAATACTGTTCTAATTCGTCTTTCCATATTAGGAAACTAGCTTGTTTGTTTTATTTTTAAAAAGCATTTCTTTGGTCCAAAGAGGCCATTACTTAAATGTGTATACCATATGTACTTATTAATTAGTTCATCTGGGATATAAATTGACCATTCATTCGTTGCAACATTTCGTCTAAAAAATAAAACATTGTTTTTTTACGAGATAGTGCTGTCGAATGTCTGGAAAATCCTTACTTCACCACTTGTATTTGATTCCTAGTATTTCGGGATCCTTGTCTTGTTCTTTGCCTATGTCTTTCAATGCTGTCGTAATGTAGTTTTCGAAAGGTACTTGTTTCATATAGTACATTGTAAACTGGTCATCTGCTGCTTCCAAACCTATGTTGTTGGATGCACCCTGTGGACATCGTGATAAAATATCTGCTAATACATTCGCTGGTCCTGGTATGTGTGTAATAGTGAAGTCAAATTCTTATAGTATTAACATCCATCTGGCTAACCTCCCGTGAGTTAGTTTGGCGGATAACAGAAATTCTAATGCTTTGTGGTCAGTGTATACTTTTGTATTTCTTCCGAATAGGAAGTATCGAAAACGTTGGAAGCCCCATGCAATGGCCAATGCTTCCAGCTCCGTGACTGAATAGTTTTTCTCGCTTTTTGTGAGTACCCGACAGGCAAATGCAATTGTTCAATATGATCTTAGCCCTGCCTGTTCGTATTCTTGGAATAAAACAACTCCTAAAGCTGTTTTCGCGCTATCAGTGGCCATACAAAAATTTTGTCTTAGATCAAGATGTGCTAAAATCGGTGCTGTTGGTAGTGCGTTTTTCACTTTTAAAAATTCTTCATTGGCTTATTGATCCCATACCCATGGCGTGTTTTTCCAGTCAATGCACATAGGCGTGGTGTTGCGAGAGAGTCGATCCCAATAAATTTTTTATAGAATCCGGTGAGACCTAGAAATCCTCTGAGAGTTTTCTTATTATATGGAGTACAGAATTCTTTGCTTGCCGTTAGTTTTTCTGGGACGGCATTAGCCCTTTCTCTGAAATTATGTGTCCTAGAAATTTGACCTCTCGCCTTACAAATTTGGATTTTGTTATATTTACTGTGACCCCATGCTCTTTCATGATCTGTAAAAACTGATTTAATGTGTCGTTGTGATGTTCCCAAGAGGGTTCTGCTATGATCACATCATCAACATAACAAGTAATTTTTTGTAAAATTTCAGGACTGAGTATAGTATTAAATCCCCTAATAAACGCTGCTGATTATATGTTTAACCAAATGGCAATCGCTTAAACTGGTAACATCTACCGAATACGATAAATTCTGTAAATTTTCTACATTCTGTGGCCAATTCTGTTTGCCAGAAACTACTCTGTAAATCAATTGATGAAAATATCTTAGCACCGTGGAAGTTTTGTATCAATTCCTCTAATTTTTCTGGGCGATCTGTCTCAGTGATTATAATTGTGTTGATCTGTCTGGAATCAAGCACTAACCTGATGCTCCCATCTCGTTTTTGTACAATATGGAGCGGGCTGTTACATGTGGAGGTGGCTGGTTCGATAATATCGTAATCTAACATTTTAGATATCTCCTGGAATACTTTATTCCTGTAGCTTAATGGGATTGTATAGGGTGGCACTCTAAATGGTTTGTGCTGTTTTACTTCAAACTTGTACTGAAAGTGTTTAATACTGCCAGTCTTAGGTAAAAATACCTCTACTTTATCTCGTAAAATACCCTCTAATTCTCTTTTACTGTGTTCCGAAATACCTTGAACTTCTTGCAATTTTTCGTCGTTTTCTTTATGGACTTGTAACACGAGTTGAGGCGATTCCTCCTTTTTGTGCATACCATTCTAATTCTTCATCCTCTTTATCTCGCGTCATTCTTAATTGTCTGTTTATAACTGGTATTTCTTCTAATTTTAGCGTTTGCTCAAAGAGAAGTGTGACATTCCCGAATGTTACACTACCTTTCCCCATATCTATTATCGCTCGCCTCTCATTTAAGAAATGTGCGTCTATAATCAAATCTACAGTTAGTTTAGGTATAATCACGAAGTTGGCTTCGATCTTTTGACCTTGTCACGAAAGAGTTAACCTTGTTTGTCTCGTAACTTCCGCAGCATTGTTTCTAATAGGACCTCTTACTTTAATCTTACTTGTTTTCATAACTGGCAATTCCTCATTGGCATTACACTGCAAGAATAAATTTTCTGAGATCGCAGTCAGTTCACATCCGCTATCAATTACAATATTGACTGGGATATGCTTTACCATGGCCTTCACGATTAGATGAATTTGAAAGGGTTGGTTCTGTTCTTTTTCATCAACGAATCCTCCACTGAATCATACATGAGTCTTTTTAGGAATTTCCCTTGTGAATTCGAACTTTCTGTAGGATAAACTTCGACTGCTACTTCTCTCTCTTTTATTTCCTCTTCTCTATTTCTTCCTTCATTTACGCTTTCTTCAACATTCTGTACTTTTTCCTCATCCTCGTCTACCTTCCCCTTCTTCGTCGCTACTTCCTCATAATCGCATCTAAATGCTCTAATTATCGCTCCATAACTTCCTTCATTATATACGTTGGGTTGTGTGCTCACTAGTAACTTATTTTCAACTTCTGTCGACTGCGCATTATCCGCATTGAATTCGCTTTCCCTGGTTTCCATCTCAAATAGCTCTTCAATACTCATTACTTCGTCCTTTCATCCTACGTTCGTTGTGCATGCCTCTGGTAATTCATCTACCTCGTCAGTATTCTCCCAATTAATTTCGTCCCAACACGATATTGTTATTTTCTTGTCTTCTTTTTCATCTAGTCCCTGCGGATTTGTTTCTTCCTTCTTCTCTTCTCGTGATAACATTTTTACTTCTCTGTTCAAGGTGCTGCAATTGTTCTGTGTCGGTGTGTCATTCTCGTTGGCATGGGCGCTTAGCTGTCAATTTGAACGTTTATCGGGGTTCGGTGGTCTTACCTCCACCTCTTCTATCAGTATTCTCTTTTCTTGTTCAGCTTGTAGATAGTGGTTTCTTTGTTGATAATTTGTCGGTCTATTGGTTCTCCAGTACCCGTTCCGGTTGTCGTTATTCCCTCTGTAATAGTTGTTGCCATTCCTGGGTGAATTATAGTTATTGCCATATTCTCTTCTAAATCCATAACCGGTTCTTTGTTGAAATCTATTGTCGTTTCTTGGTGAGAAGTTATCACATGGTTCGTAATTATTGTTTCTTCGTACTGTGTCTTGTGGATTCCACTGCTTTTTGCTTTCGTTTTCACGTGCGCTTCGTCTTTTTCTTGCGTCGTCTTCCGAAAATATGAACTCTAGTTCCCTTAGAATACCTTTAAATGCTTCGACGTCATTGCCTCCGCGACCTACTAATGATTGCTGGTATTTCAATGGTAGCTTCATCGCGCATAATTTAATCAACTCGCCGTCACTGTATGGTACATCTAAGCATTGACTTTTCTTTGCCATTAATTTGAAAAATTTCACAGGACTCTTCTCTCCTGAATTTTCAAAATATGGGTTCTGTAATAATTCGTACTTCACTCTGCTCTGTGCTTTGCTGGACCAATATCGTGAGAGAAACTTCTCTCTGAAATCTTCGTACGATCGGCATGTCGCTGCAACATTCTGCATGGTTTCTGCGACTGTTCCTGACATGTGTGCACATATAAAGTCTAATTTGTGTGATAGCGTCCAGTGTTCTGGTAATCCTACTCGGAATTGAACAATAAAAATTCGTGGATGTAATGAGTTTCCTTCTCGAAAGTGTTGAAATTTTCTCACTGTTAGGAAATGATCGTTATCGTACTTCGTCATAGTTCCATATGAAATTCGCGATTCTTCGCCACTTTTGTTTCTGATCATTTCTCCCGTCGTTCTTTCCGGTTGTGGTAGATCCATTGGATATTGTCCACTGTAACTTTCGGCTACCCTTGCGTAGTATCGTTTGAGTGGTACGCAATAATTTTCTTCCATCGGTTGTGAACGTGTAGCTGAATGCATTGCACTGTACTCTTCGCGACCTGGCTTTCCATTGTCAGGTATTGGTTTGGTATCTTGTCTGGCTAACCTTGCTGCTTCATTGTATGATCCAAACTGTCTTGAAACATACATTTGTGGTTTCGCATGTGTTTGTGATGACGTTTGTTCATCAAGAATTTCGAAACGTGTTTGTTGCTTTGACGGCTGTCTGATTTCACGTATGTTACTTTCCGCCTGTGATTGGAATCACAAATTCGTAATATCTTCGTTAATTGCTTGTTTTTCCGGTGCTGTTACAGATACGGATGTGGTTGCAGACTCTGTGCTTGTTTGATCCTGTTCACTACACTCTTCAATGGTTTGCAACAACTCTGTTCGCAATTTCTGAAATTGTCTCCTGGTTTGCGCTTCTATTTTGACTACGCGGTTATCATATCTTTTCAGCGCTACTTTTGTGATACGTTTGTGTAACACATTGTTTTCAACAATTTCACGCGCTGTACCTGCTGATAACCTAGTAATTTCGTTTATCTGTTTCTCTAGTTTCTTGACGTCTCCCTGGGTGTTGTTACGTAATGTTTTGATCTCGTCCTGAATGTCATTACGCAATGTTTGTACGTCCACTTGTACTGTGTCAGTGTCTGTTCTCAATTGATTGTGACCTGTTATTAAATTTCCTATCACTTCTCGAGATTCTTTTCCCTCGTCTTCAATACGATCCTGTTCACTACGCTCTTCAATGGTTTGCAACAACTCTGTTCGTAATTTCTGAAATTGTCGCCTCGTTTGCGCTTCTATTTTGACTACGCGGTTATCATATTTTTTGTTTTGTTCTTTAATCGCACGCATTTGTCTCGTGGTTTCTGCATTCTGAATTTGAATTTGGTTCGCTATGTCTTTATTTTGCCTTGTCATGGTTTCCGTAATTTGTTGCAATAATTCTGCCAGATTGGTGGCTCCTATTGCGTTTTCTTCCGACGTCCTACGCTCTGTTTTCGCCCAAGTGTTGGTTCGCAACCAATTGCATTGAACTGTGCTGTGACACGTTTCTGCTCGCATTCCTTGTACTCTGTGGTGAGGGAGCTCTGATTAGTTGTACTATGGGTTCTACGAATTCACGACGCAAGATAGAATCCTCATCGACTGTCTCTCTACTTTCCTGCTCCTCTGTCGTATGCGGACTTACGTTTTCTATGCCTTGACGTACATTATCCTCGTTATGGTGCGTTATATGTCCTATTTCTCGCGATACTCCATCGTCTGTTGTACTGTCCTCTATTCTCTGTCCATTTTCATGCTGGGTCTCTACCTCAATTCGGTCAAGGTCTCGATTTGCAATTGCTAATCTTTCCGAATCCCTTATTTCCTGTTTTAAAAGCAATTCACGCGCCCTACTTCGAGTCAACATGCGCTCATACGATCTCACGCGTTTCATAAACTTTTTGTTCACACGACTTGACTTATACCCAAGACTGACAATCCATTCACTTACTTGTTGGGTCAGAACCAACTTGTCAACGATGTATCCGCCACCTGTGCGCTTGCATTGAGGGGAAAACTTAATTCTAACAATTTTTAAAATTCATAACTTAATTATGCTATTGTCTCTGCTAGAATGTCTCACCATCTATCGCTGCAGCTACAGTTTTTAACCATTTATGCCTTTCAAAAAAAATTTTTTTATTACGAAAATTCTTTAACAGGATATTTTTCTGACCTAGTTAGGCATGTGGTCGACCTTCAATCATGGTATTTTACCAATCCTGGCAGGGTTGCCATTTTCTAACATTCTACGTGGTGTCTGTTTGTTCTATATCGTGTCTCCCTACCACTTTCGCGCAACGACGCTCTGAGCGTGTTTTTTAGGGAACTGACTAGTTTAAACCTGGGTCCTGTTGCTGGTAAGGAGACGCCAGACCACACATGACATGTAAAGTTCAGAAGAGTTCAGTGAGACTAGCGATGATATAACCAAATACTTAATGATTTCAGCGTCAGCTCCACTGCACTTCCTGTAAAATAATCTTAATACTAACTAAATTTAGTGGAAGGGGTTCAAGGCTTTCCTATTTTTAGTTAGCTGGTAAAATAACGTCGAAAAAGCAGTTAAGTTTACCATTGGAAATTTTATTCTACTCACAAAACAATGTTTATAAATTGCATTATTGATAAAAGGAAATATTTTGATACAGGATGATAAAAAGCAAGTGCGTTCAACAAAAATGTGAACGAATATTCCGTGAATGGGTTTCCAAGTTCTACAATGGATCGAAGGATGACCTATGCCATATCACATCTATAATCTAGGTTTAAATTAAGTTTCATAAGAGAGAAAACTATCAAAATGTTCTACAGTGACCCTCAATTATCTTTCATTACTTATCTAACTTGTCGTAAATTACAGTGGCTGATGTGGCTTCTCAATAACTACATAACAGGAAAATCATCGCATTTCACATTTTTACTTCAAGTGGCAAATGTGAACACCATGAGCTTTAATTGACGATCGACACTAGTATTACGCAAAAAGGGGGTGTGACAGATGAGACTTCTGCAGGTCTGAGTGAAGCTTTATGCACTGTTATGCAGCATCGCGTGCTTTCATTACCATGTCGGTGTTCGTCAGGGGGCGGCGAGCAGCACAGCTCCGCTCACCTCGCCGTCTCGGAAGCAACTCTCCCCTAACTTCTCCTTACTACAATTTACCGAAGTTGGCTGTTTTCATCTGACCAATCAGGGTCTCAATGTTAACCTTAAGATCCGCCTACAAAAATTCTGTCTATCCAATGAGTAACGTTATACTTTTCGTGGTGGGGCAATGTTTTTAAAGTTTGCAACGTAACAGAGACGCGAAAAGTCTCACGCTCAAACTTGCAGCTGGCGTAGTCATTTTAGTGTTATCGTAAGATATATCCTGTTCTTCTGGAGGGCTCTGTCTTTTAACATGTGCTGGGGGTTGGTCGTGACGTAACAGAGACGCGAAAAAGTCTCACGCTAAAACTTGCGGCTGGGGTAGCCCTTTTTGTGTTATCGTAAGATCTATACTGTTCTTCTGGAGGGCTCTAGCTTTTAACATGGGCTGGGGGGTGGTCCTAGCGGTTAGCTGGCCACGCGGGTGTCCGTCCCTTATCGTAGGCCCTTCCAGCTTAACACGGTTCTGCTCTCGGCTTCTGTTCTCGTTTCTCCCCTCGGAACTACGTCTGTCTCACGGTGGGAAGGTATGACATGCATTTAGGCATTCTTGTGTTTGTCTGTGGTATTCCATTAGTTCACTCGTTACTCGTATTACTTTGGTTAATTTAATGTCACGATTTATTCGGAGCTATGTGACATACTACTGGATTTGCTTATCATGTCAGGGTTTTAATGGTTGGTGTTGGATTTGTCTGACACCATACAAATACATTGAG
Organism: Schistocerca cancellata; assembly: GCF_023864275.1. NCBI lineage: Eukaryota > Metazoa > Arthropoda > Insecta > Orthoptera > Acrididae > Schistocerca > Schistocerca cancellata. The sequence continues at coordinate 310,755,264 of NC_064628.1, read as the reverse complement.
AAGAAATAAAAACTTTTAGGTTCACCGATGACATTGTAGTTCTGTCAGAGGAAGCAAAGGATTTGGAAGAGCAGTTGATGGGATGGACAGTGTCATGGAAGGAGGGTATAAGATGAACATCAACAAAAGCAAAACGAGGGTAATGGATTGTAGTCGAATTAATTCGGGTGATGCTGAGGGAATTAGATTAGGAAATGAGACACTTAAAGTAGTAAAGGTGTTTAGCTATTTGGGGAGCAATATAACTGGTGATCGTCGAAGTAGAGAGGATAAAAGATATAGATTGGCAATGGAAAAAGAGAGCGTTTCTGAAGAAGAGACGTTTATTAACACCGAGTATAGATTTAAGTGTCAGGAAATCGTTTCTGAAAGTATTTGTATGGAGTGCAGCTATGTATGTATATGAAACATGGACGGTAAATGGTTTGCACAAGAAGAGAATAGAAGCTTTCGAAATGTGGTGCTGCAGAAGAATGCTGAAGATTAAATCACATAACTAATGAGGATGTATTGAACAGAACTGGGGAGAAGAGCAGGTTTGTGGCACAACTTGACTAGAAGAAGGGATCGGTTGGTAGGACATGTTCTGAGGCATCAAGGGATCACCACTTTAGGATTGGAGGGAAGCGTGGAGGGTAAAAATCGTAGAGGGAGACCTAGAGATGAATACACTAAGCAGATTCAGAGGTATGTAAACTGCAGTATGTACTGGGAGATGAAGCATCTTGCACAGGATAGAGTAGCATGGAGAGCTGCATCAAACCAGTCTCAGGACTGAAGACCACAACAACAACAACCGAGAGCGCCAGTCTGTGGTTGAGAAAACAGTACCTTTGTCATGTTTCCTACTTTTTTAAAAATTTAGAGTTAGAAACATTACGCTCCCATGCCTAACGCCGCTAACGTGTGCATATTTAGTGGTACAAAGTGCACTACGTTTATCTTGTGGCTGGGTTTGACCTCCTCAATTAAGAGATTTTTATAGTATTGGGACCATCTTGCGTTACATTAAATTGTGTAGGTGTCAAAGGTCTACCCATAGTCATTAGTGCCAAATACAAATCACTGATTTAGTCTTACGTCTACGTTAATAACATATCTCCTTTTCAAGCCATGTAAACATTTTCATGCAAAGTGACAAAACTCACGTAACTCTGTTATTTATTCGATTTCATACATGTATTTCATATGTGAGATAGTTGTGCCCATAAATACCAAGGCTGTGTGAAACCCTATAGAATTACAGCAGTGTAATCAACTCCATGTTGTGCATTTATTTTTAAATTTTCTTTCACTGTTCGATGACACACAACGTCTCACTTACTTCAACCACACTTTCACGTGGCTGCATTAAAGGAGATGCGTACTACGCAAGATGGTGTACATATTCAAAGCTTTTGACAGTCATATTTATTGTTATGCAAGTGCAAGTGAAATCCTTGATAATTGGCAGCATTCAGTCTCTTTGACTGATCGTGGTGTTCCGTTAGTCTAGCGTCAATACCTCCTGTCCATACATTTACTGAACACCATTTCTGTTTGTTTGCTTCTTCAGTCATGATGCGGTTTCAATGATGATGGAAATACTAAATACTTACATGTGGGTGCCAAATTTCTATATCTGCTGTAGGTAATTTGTCCTCAGTCAGGATGGTTAACGTGTGGTTTAACAGGTTTGACTGGTGCCCATGATCTTCCAAGAGTAGTTAGGATTATTTATGTTCCAATTTTGAAACAAATTTTAGAAAACAGTTTCCGTCATGCTTTTATAAGAGAGGGTTTAACGTTTCCAGCTAGTCATTTTCATCCATGTAATTTGTGATGGTTCAAAAGGCTCTGAGCACTATGGGACTCAACATCTTAGGTCATAAGTCCCCTAGAACTTAGAACAACTTAAACCTAACCAACCTAAGGACATAACACACACCCATGCCCGAGGCAGGATTCGAACCTGCGACCGTAGCAGCCTGCGGTTCCGGACTGCAGCGCCAGAACCGCTAGACCACTGCGGCCGGCTAAGTTGTAATGGAATGGGATATTATTCTAATGACATTTATGTCGGGATAATAATTGTACTTAGAATCTGACTGAGTGCAGTACTAACTTTCTGTTCTTTTACTTTTCTGTTGCTCTTTCATGCGTGTCACATCATAATGCGTACGGGTGGACGCTGCGCCGTCCACGGCAGGTAAACGCTGGGGCCCGAGGAACCGTCACAGACGACCGTGTTTTTTTCGTAAGCTGGACAGTGAACTCACGACAGAGCGAAAATGGGAGAACGTGCTTTGTGCGAGAGGCTGGAGAGTCGTTAGACAAGCACCAGGTCACCGGCCAGCAGAGCCTAGAACAGTAGAGAACGATGAAGTTGTGTGAGGGGTTTCACACAAACGGTGTTCTGGACGTTCAAAAGCGTAGACTGCAGCGGCAGAAAAAAATATTTTAAATGTTCACCAGAAAACACCACCCGCTGCGACTCTGTGATGTGGCTGGTGGGCCGCCAAGTCGACCTCGAAAGAGTAGAACGTTGTTTTCCCATGGTGGCGAAATCACGCCAGCAGGAAAAGCTTGCTCTGTGATTGGTAAGTGGCACGTGATGTTAGTCTCGAGTTCCGAGTTTTGGACAGAGAAAGGCGCTAAAGAAGTTGATTGGTTGGGAGAGTATCTTTTATTGAGCCATTGGAGTGAGGATGAAAGACCTTACAAAATTATGACATTGGTCAACGTTGGTGGTAGGCTACGAAATTTTAAGCACATAAAAAACTGTCACCAGGTATGGAGGAGTATGCTTTTTATCACATTTGGAACTTGGTTCAGTAGAAGGTTCTAACTGAGACAGTCAGAGAAATTACAGGATCAGAATTTGAATCTGGAGACTTTTAAACTCATACAACTACCTCGTATAACAGTATGTGGGGATGCGAAACGGCACAATCACATAGGCTCATTTGTAGGTAAGGCAGGTGGAAAACTTTTGTATATTAGCAGGGTACTGGGGAAAAAAGCAGACATTCTACAAAAGAGTCTGCTCATACATAACATGTGTATGGCATCTGAGAATACTGATGAAGTGAGCTTGACCCATACTATATCTCGTAAGGAATACTGCACATACACAAACAGGGACAGCACGAATGTTCACAGGTTTCAAAATTTTAAAGAAAATGGCACTTCATCAACGGTGCATGTAGAAATTTGATATGATTGGAAAATAACAGCCATGCAGTTGCAGAATTAAGGGTTTTCAACCCTTTATCTTGGTTTCAACAAATATAAACATGTGTTCATCAGAGGGAAAATGGACCCATTGAACAATTTATTACAAAGTAGTTAGAAATGTCAGACAGACAACGAAACAAATTCGGTAAACAAAGATTAGAAAATTTTTAGAACAGCGTACTCACTCGTGGAACCACATATTGACGACAATGGATTTTGCAGCCAAAAGGCACTTGTCTAGTACAATGTGCGTGTCAGCCACAAATATCGATATTTAAAAATGCATAACTGAAGGTAGTAGCCCAATACTGTAGGCCTCTGTCGTAAAACACTTTGAATGAAACACATGTGACATGGCATCCAGCAGACATTTAGAATGGCGCATACAAGGCTAGCGAGATGCGCCTACTAAGCTGTGAAGACAAATGGTTCAAATGGCTCTGAGCGCTATGAGACTTAATTGCTGAGGTCATGAGTCCCCTAGAACTTAGAACAACTTAAACCTAACTAACCTAAGGACATCACACACATCCATGCCCGCGGCAGGATTCGGAGCGGTCGCGCGGTTCCAGACTGTAGCGCCTAGAACCGCTCGGCCACACCGACCAGCATGTGTAGACACTAGCAGTGATTAAACTGTGGTAGGTGACACTTACTGGGCGAACGAGTACCTGCATAGTCACACTAACTCTCATACAAATGAACAGAAAGTGATCAATAGTATTAATCTTATACTGAAAGAAAATGATGCTGTAATAACAAAATCTGGGAAAGACAGCACTGTTGTTATTGCTTACGTAAAGGGATATATTGATAAATGCTTAAATTTCATGAGGAAAATGACATCCTCAAGGTGACCATCTATCCTACTGTTAGTTACAAAAGTAAACCCGCCAGTGTTTAGCTAATACTAAACACCCGTTCATAAAATTAAAAAAAAGGATTATTAATGTGAACCCTAAGCCTCCAGACGTATGTTCAAGCTACAGAAGCAAAATCATCCGATCCATCCGTTAATTAACGGTGTGGGGACTGCACAACATACATCAGCTAGGTGTCTCCGTTAGAACTAATTAGTTTATTACATATGGTGCATAAATACAATTATTTCACATTTAATGATTAATTTTACGTTCAGTCATATGTTCTGGCGATGGGTAGCCCTCTTGCTAGAATCGTAGTAGCCACTTTCGTAAACTCTGTAGGAAATGCTTTCTTTAAATGCAACTCAGAATTGGGATGCCCAATACGTTTTCAAACTCGTTAAGCACACGACATAGTTATTGCTTTTGATGGCACTGAGCAAGAATTACAACTATTTCCAGTACATTTAACAGCTTAAAAAAAAAAGAAAAAGGAAAACAAAAATCACATCACTTCCAAAAGAAATTCAGAATGTAATGTTGAGTTTACCTTTCTTGAACTCAAAGTATCTGTAGTAAATAAGAGCATTACCTTTATCAAGTTTGTCTTCGTGGCCGTCCTCCGCAGCGAACGCAGGAATATTACATTTGTAATTAAAAACCAAGTTTTCTTGCTGCACAGTATTCTATTTCTCCCACACGCGTTTCGACTTCTTTTTTTTTTATTTTAAGGTATCTACAGTGGGATCCAGAATGATACATTATTGTTTTGATATGGTTATTTGCAGATTATAAAAATAATCCAGTCTCGTTTTTATGTAAATAGATTACTTACAGTTCGCTGCGTGTTTGGTTGGCGTTTCTTCTCATAGGACCACATGTTGGAGGTCGCACTGTAACTTCATTTACGAAACAAAACGTTCGAAACATGAAACCCTGTTTATGTTTCGTATATGAAGTTACAGTGCAACCTCCAGCATGTAACCAGATGAGAGGAATCGAAAATGACAACCAAAACCGCGAAGAACTGTAACTAATCATTTTCTTACATACTTACGTGAACTGATTTATAACTTAAAAATAACACATATCGAAACAAAACTATGTCATTCTAGATTCCACTAAATACGCCTTAAAGTAAATGAAAATGTGAAACGCTTCTGGGAGAAATAAAATATAATGCAGCAAGAAAAGGCAGTTTTTGTTAACAAAACAAGTATTACCTTTAATATCTTCCGTAAGCCAGCCTATTCCGAGAACATAGCCCCACTGATTCCTCTCATCCACATGCACACAGATAAACATTTTTCCATTCCGCTATTAATCGTGATATAAGAACTCTCCTTTCCCTACTAACCTAAAGAACGTAATCAGTGTGTATAAAACCTATTGTAGTTAACAGTGAAAACGAGTACGATTCAGTAGACTGTATCCTCAGTAACAAAATCACTAACAATTTCAACTTTAATAGATCCGAATACAACATAGAGGAAAACAGTAAGTTTATTTCCAGTCCCTTTTTAGACAAATGTCCTACAAGATCAAACGCCTTTTGATTTATAAATATAACTGTAATGTACGTTTCTCTACTAATAATAACTTAAACAAAATGCTGTGCGTACTGTCGATAGTGTTGACAATCCTTTCTCAGATTCAGGCATCTACAAAATCATTTTCAGGAACTGTCCTAGTTACTATATAGGACAATCAAAGAGAGGAAAAAAAACCGAATATCTATTTGGAGGGAAAGGTGTAACGCACAAAATTCCACCTTCGCTGAACATTAACTTACTGCTGATCGTTCTTCAAGGGTTTTAGACAATACTTCTACGCAATGAGGTAAAAGGGAAGAGATAAGGTTTATAACAAGAACACGAAATTTTGAAACACCAAGCGAAGAACAATGGAAATAATATTTAAACACTCACCTCCAACTTTCTCGTAGATATTTTCTTGAAGGCTTTCACCTCGTACTTCTGCCAACGCAGCCGAGTTTCTAGAATTCCGCTTGATGTTTATTTTCCTCAGAATTCTGTTTCCAGTTATGAACCCTAGTTTTAATTTGTTACTTCACATAGCATACTTTGTAATTCATAACTACGTTCTCGGTTTTATTTTTTCATATTGAATGTACCACTTTGGTTCACCCGCCATTATCCCCCCACCTCCTTTCTTATCATATTTTCATTTGCTTACATCTTTACCAAGTGTCCAGTTCTTTCAAGTTATTCACGTACTGCTCGACGCTGCTATACGCATTTTTGTTCTCATTCTTTATCCTAACAGTTTTTCGATAAATTTTGCTTTGCTTTCATCATAACTCTACTTTCACTGTTACATTACTTCATAGGTAATAATTACTCCACTCCCAGCACTGCAAAATATTTGCTTGTAATTTAATCTGTTAGTTGTCTGCTGCTTAATACGTCTCCATACATTTACACCTTTCTACACTATGTTAACATGTTTTACGAAGGGATTTTGATTTAGATCGTATTTCTACTTGATACATTTCCGTATTTATTTATTATTTCATCTCGTGCTGTTTTATGCTCATATACGCGAAAAATTAACACAATTCCCCTGAGCCTTCTTGCTCTTTAGATGCCGTACGACCTTAATGACTCCCTCCCTCACTCGCCCCCTCCCCTTTTTCCTATTCCAATCAGTCTTATTTTGTTTTATTTCTTCCTATTAACCATTTTATTTGTCAGTCGGCGGATATCACTAGGCTTGTATGTGACTCACTACATGTCTGCGGGATCGAATATTACAAGTGTTTCATTTTAAATGTTTTACAATAAAGCCTTATAGCACCGGGTTGCTAACTTCAAATCAAGCATTTTCACTGTTGATCTTTGTAGTTGACATGCCCTCTGCACCATACAAGACCCTTTTGGCTCCAGCATCCGTTCCTGTCAAAATTTGATTCTACGAGTGCATGTGCTTTTCTTAATATTTTGTAATTTTTGTTTATCGCATTTGTTTCCTTTTCTGTTTGACATTTGTAACTACTTCGTAATGTTTTTTTTTTCAATGGGCCGTTACCCTTTTGGGGAAGATAAATTGATGTGTGTTTAAATCATGGTAAGGGGCTAGTAAAGCCTTAATTCTTCAACTGGTTGGCTGTTATTTGTCAGTCCTGACGTGGTCATAATACTGGACTCACAGGAGAGTGTCATGGAAACGTTGAAAACCCGAACTGGCAGACTCTTTAAGATAGACGCAAACTACTCCCAAAAAGCCCGCTTAGACAACTTCAAGATCCGATACTATGTGAAGAATCTAGTTATTCTTCAGCGCACATTGAGTCGCTCTCGTAGGGACTGTGAATACAAAACTATACTAATCGCAGCAAGCACAGATTCAGTTAAGCAGTCTTTCTTCCCACACTCCATACACGATTTAAATATGGAAAAAACTGTAACATATGGTACCAGGCCAAGTACATTCTACCATGAAAATTTTAGTAATTGCCAGATGTAACGTTCTACAGTCTGCAGTAAACCAATTACTTTTAGCTGGTTATTTACTTTTACGAAGTACTGACTGAACTTCAGATCGTACTGGACGTAATCAACACAACAAAGGCACTGATGTCGAATAAAACTACATCCATTTTTCAGTGCTGTGTGACACAGGCAATTACACGAATTTACAAGAAGAACTTAAGAGAAGTTGATTTGCCTAGTTATCAATTTCACTGTCAAATGTAAAATCACTGCCTCACTGACGCGGCCCTTCTATTGTCTGTGTCGACCGACAGTGACATTAACTTCTGTCGTAAATATCTCGTCTTTGTGGTCTTGTTGAGCGTACGTAAGACGTGCGTACAACGTTTGGCGTCAAGGTTGTTTCTAGCGGTATGACTCGGTTCTTACATTCATTTCCACGGTGTTCTCGTACTCAGATTAGGTCAGCATACATTTGATTAACATCAGAGCATTCACTCCCCCTTTTTCTTGAGCAGTCTCTCGCTTTAAATTGTTATTAAGCATCGTAACTCTATCTCAAGGGAAATTGTGACTTACGAGCTGGCAATTTATCAGCAGAGACTCGTTTATTCCTTCGTAAACACACGAATTCCACATACAACATTTACTTGTTTTATGTTTTTATAGCCCTGTGTGGTATCAAGTCACTCCAAACAATTTTCTTTTTTGAATCATCACTCTTGTAACTGGTTTGCCGCAGCCTTCCATGAATTCCTCTTTTGTGCCAGCCTCTTTGTCCCAGAGCAGCTCTTTGTTGGATGTGCCATCCATGTCTTCGTGTATCATTCTTCTCTTTTGCAGCTGTCTCTGGTACAAGAAAGTTATTCCTTGATGTCTTAACACGTCCTACCACTCTGTCCCTTCTTTCTGTCAGTGTTTTGCACACTTTCCTTCCTTTACTGACACTGTAGAGTACCTCTTCATTCCTTATCTTACTATTTCATCTAGTTTTTCACATACTTTCCATTTCGCTAAAGAATTTACCCAGTGCTTCCAAATATTATCTGTTTGAATGAAGACTTGAGGACATTAACTAAATACTTGTGGTTACTACACACTTTAAAAAAAGTCTTGCATCACCTCGTTTCCGAGAGTGCCGGAACCTGTACAGAAAATTGGAACAGATGTCAACATAAACACCATTTCCGCCCTTTTTATTGCTCATGAAAACCACACATTACATGTTGTACCACCGTACAGCGAGAACTTCAGAGGTGGTGGTCCACCGGTGGTCCACCGGTACCTCCAACACTCTGTAGCACGTCCTCTTGCATTTATGCATGCCTGTATTCGTCGTGGCATACTATCGACAAGCTCATCAAGGCACTGATGGTCCAGATTGTCCCACTCCTCAACGGCGACTGGGCGTAGATCCCTCAGAGTGGTTGGTGGGACACGTCGTCAATAAACAGCCCTTTTTAATCTATACCAGGTATGTTCGACAGGGTTCACGTCTGGAGAACATGCTGGCCACTTTATTCGAGCGATGTCGTTATCCTGAAGGTATTCACTAGATGTGCATGATGGAGGCGCAAATTGTCGTCCATGAAGATGCATGCCTCGCCAATATGCTGCCGATATGGGTGCACTATCAGTTGGAGGATGGCATTCACGTATTGTACAGCCGTTACGGCACCTTCCATGATCACCAGCGGCGTGCGTTGGTCCCACATAACGCCACCCCAAAACATCATGGAACCTCCACCTTGCTGCACTCGCTGGACAGTGTGTCTAAGGCGTTCAGCCTGATAGGGGTGCGTCCAAATAAGTCTCCGACGATTGTCTGGTTGAAGGCATATGCGACACTCATCGGTGAAGAGAACGTGATGCCAATCCTAAGCGGTCCATTCGGCATGTTGCTGGGCCAATCTGTACTGCGCTGCATGATGTCGTGGTTGCAAAGGTGGACCTCGCCATGGACGTCGGGAGTAAAGCTGCGCATCATGAAGCCTTTTGCGCACAGTTTGAGTCGTAACACGACGTCCTGTGGCTGCACGAAAAGCATTATTCAACATGTTGGCGTTGCTGTCAGTGTTCCTCCGAAACATAATAAGTAGGTAGCGGTCATCGACTGCAGTGGTAGCCCTTGGGCGGCCTGAGCGAGGCATCTCATCGACAGTTCCTGTCTCTCTGTATTTCCTCCATGTCTGAACATCATCGCTTTGGTTCACTCCAAGACGCCTGGACACTTACCTCGTTGACAGCCCTTCCTGGCACAAAGTAACAATGCGGACGCGATCGAACCGCGGTATTGATCGTCGGCTGTTTACGTCTTTGGGCGGGTTCAGTGACGTCTCTGAACAATCAAAGGGACTGTGTCTGTGGTACAATACCAACATTCAACGTCTATCTTCAGGAGTTCTGGGAACTGGGGTGATGCAAAACTTTTTTTGATGTGTGTATATTGACGTAGAAGTTTGTACTATAAGTTTATGACTTATAGTACTTTCCTTAACTGCATCAATTATCAATGTAAGAATTTTCTTGAAATTGTTAATAATCTGTATAGCTTTCAAATAACTTACGGGAATGCAATCGGCTGATGTCATCGAGAACCGCCGATATATCGACAGGAGCACATCCTGCCAATTTGAAAGCAAAATTGCAGCAAGTAAGCGCTGTGTAAGCAAACTAAAAACCTCGTATTCAGAGAAACACACAATCGCTATCACAAACCAAATATGAACGACATCAGAAGAAGTTGTCGATGGTGAAATTAATTACCAGCAGATAGGGTAGCACAAACGCTGCCCCTCTGTTTTCTGCCAAGAGAGAGAGCAGGATCCTTTGCAGAATTTCATCAACTCCACCATCTCTATTTGTAAGGTTACTTGCTAATTACATTTAAACAGCTTCCTGAATAACACTTTTCCAATAGCCGGAACTGCATGCCAGAGTATCTGCGTTGTTATATTTCATAGGGTGACCGATGCCAGGACAATGTTCTGCAGTGGCGGATTTGCTCGGCTGTTGTAAGCGAGAGTGCCGTTTATGAATAGTACACCCGTTCTCGACAGTCCTGACACTCTGATCAATATATGACTTGCCAGACCTGCAAGGAATGCGGTAGATACCTGCCTCGGACCCTGAGAGTTTGTCAACTGAGTCAGCCCATCTCTACATCACTTTTCGTCAGAACGGTTATAGTGAAGGCAGATCAGAGGTTCGTTGCATTATCGATCAACTGTGCACCGGGTGAGTGGTGATAATAACTAGGTGGCCCTACGTAGGCAGCATTTCAAACAGGGTTGGTTGTATTTTGCGGAAATATGATGTGAAGTGTGTTTCCGACCACCATCTAAGATCAGGGTCCTTTTACGTTCGGTTGTAAAGGATGATCTTGGTTTGCGAAATTCGGGTACGTGCCGTAATCCTCGTAGTTGTGGCGTGTCATATATTGGTCTTACTGTCAGGACTATGGAAGACCGGTGTACTGAGTATTAGCGGCACACGTACTTACAACAGCCGAGCAAATCTGATCCTGCAGAACATTGCCTTGACACTGGTCATCCTATTGGAATATGACAACAAGCAGATCCTGGCTGGCACTTTCGTTACTGGAAAAGCATTATTCAGGGGACTGTTGAAATTGAATTAGGAAGTAAACTTGTAAATAGAGATGAAGGTTTTTGTTTAAATTCTGAATAGAATCTTGCTCTCTCCCTTGTCAGAAAACAGATTAACAGACATTGTGATTCTCATGCGTTGATTATTAATTTCAATACCAATAATTTCCGACTTCGGTCATCTTTGATTGCATCGTGACGTTAGTGTTTACAGTGTGTGTGTGTGTGTGTGTGTGTGTGTGTGTGTGTGTGTGTGTTATCTTTCCGTAGTTTCCCTGAGAACCCAGGTTTTAAATTCTCTTGCACAGTACTTACTTGCTGCAGTTTTGCTTTGAAAATGGCAAGGTGTGTTCCTGTCAAAATACCGATGGTTGTCGACGAAGTCACCCGACTACATTCCCTTAAGTTATCTGCACATTGTACACGCCCGGAGAGACTCAGGTGTCAGAATATGGATAACGATTCGGATATGGAAGAATAGAAAGATTCTTAGTTTCATGACCAGACGGAAAACGGCTGTCTGAAGCTGACTGAGACTGTGTTGAGTAGGAGAGCCAACAAATTCTATAAGATTTTTGATGGTTTCGTTCATGGGTGGAAAAATGAGAATCCTTAATTTTGGAAGATCTCTTCCTCAGACAATTTTGTAATCAATGTAACTAATTATTTTCATTTTCTTATGGTTGTTATGGATCTTACGAATGTCTAGAGAATCCAGACCACAATTTTTTGGAGTATGGAACACAACAGGATTGAAACCTGTGCCCTCAATTTTTAGGCGAAAGTGACTAACCGAAAGAACGCGAAGCGTATGCAAAGTATCAGTTGCTCTATGGTCCACTTCCAAAGTCGTAAGTAACTTCAGTTATGTTGAGAAATAAAAATGCTTCAGCTGTTAAATCTTTATTTTCAGGCACTAACGGTTACTGGTTTAATAGCACTTTACAGTTGGATCTTCAGGTGCAAATTGGAACCAAGTCTTAATACCGGGTGATTATAATTAAACTTTCCCTATTTAACGCGTTATAACGCGAAAACTAATTACCGTACGAGTTCCAAACTTGGAAACATTAATGTCCAGTGTATGGGGTGCAAGAGTTCCACGTTGTCACAGCGCCACCGTCCAGTTCCAACTATGGCCACCAGGTGCTGTGATCAGTCATCGTGGTTCAGAGTCTCACAGACCTTACCAGTCGCAGGACACTTGTTGGTTGACGTGTAAATATGAGCTTGAACAAAAGGAGCAGGGTGTTATTGATGAAGCTCTATTATCAAAACAACAGTAATGCTGCAGCTGCACATCGTGAATATCGCTGGCTGAAAGGATTACTCAAGAGTCCTCTTTGACCACCTGCTGTGTGGAGGATGATGAAAAAGTTCGAATCAACTGGATAACTGAACGTGGCTCCGGCAGGAACCCGTCTACCGATTGCACCACAGGTGGTTGATGGAATCGCTGTTGGTATGTATGGCAGACAACACTGCACGCAATTCCCAGTCGTCAGGCAGTGCGCATGCTGCGACAGTTGGACATCCCGTGGTCCACTGTACGGAAGATGCTTCGAACCACTCCCAAGTGGTATCCGTACAATATCCATATCATACAGCAACTTTCACCACAGGATGCACAACGACGTATCGACTTCGCTCTCCACTTTCTCGCAAGGATTGAAGTTGACGAGAGCTGGCCCTGGACCATCCTATGGACAGACGCAGCTCTTTTTTTTTCTGACGGCTGAGGTGAACACACAGAATTGCCGAGCGGGGTGATCGTCACTGTCCACGAATCTGCTCTGTATGGTGAACGTGTCACCGCATGGTGTGGCTTCACGGTTACTTTCATCATTGGCCCATTCTATTTTGAACACCTTGGCGCTCAAAAACTAAAGTCGTGCAGTACGACTGGCCAGCGTTACCGCAATATGCATTGCCATCATGTCATACCCACCCTACAGAAGAGAGACACATTGAACTCAACAATTTTCATACGAGACGGGGCCGCACCACACATCGCTCGTGAAATTCACCTGCTTCTCCGAAACATACTTGGAAACAATCGAATTATCAGCTGATCGTGTCCAAATGCTTGGCCGGCGCGATCACCTGATCTCACTCCCTGTGATTTCTGGTTGTGAGGTTACCTGAAGAGCAGGGTTTATCCGGTGAACATTCACACATGTGCTGATCTGAAGCACAGCATATCAAGAGAGGTACCCAGCATACCTACGGACATGCTTCGTTCTGCTGTGCAGAATACAATCGTGCTCATTCATACTCTTCTGGAGACTGATGGGCGCTATACTGAGGCCCTTTTGTAGCAATAATGGTATCGATAAGTAACGGTATGATGTACCGTAGCAGCAAAAAAAAAGTTTCAGTTGAATTGATTCTGAATTATTTCTCTTCCTCATGTTCTTGACATTAATGCTACCGTGTTTCCGCCCGCATCTCGTGGTCGTGCGGTAGCGTTTTCGCTTCCCACGCCCGGGTTCCCGGGTTCGATTCCCGGCGGGGTCAGGGATTTTCTCTGCCTCGTGATGGCTGGGTGTTGTGTGCTGTCCTTAGGTTAGTTAGGTTTAAGTAGTTCTAAGTTCTAGGGGACTGATGACCATAGATGTTAAGTCCCATAGTGGTCAGAGCCATTTGAACCATTTTTTGCTACCGTGTTTCCGTCCTCGTACGGTGATTAGTTTCCGTGTTTTAACGTGTTAAATATGGAAAGATTTATTATAACCACCCGTTATATATATATATATATATATATATATATGTGTGTGTGTGTGTGTGTGTGTGTGTGTGTTTGTGTGTGTGTGTGCACGATTGTATCATGACCGACTTCGAGGTCTAGAGGAAAAGCAGTTGTGGTTAACATGGAGCGTTACTACTTCGTTAAATACAGGAAATCTAGGACAGTCTATCCAGGTAATGGGCTTCAGTTTACTTAAAAAGTGTGGAGGAGCAGGCTCGAATAACTGAAGTAGAGGTTGAATTAGTATCAGCCTACTATCCGCTGAACGACCCGTGGGAATGGTATGTGAGAGTGGGACGTCGTGTTGTGATTATTGCAGTGAGCGACATAATTCTTGGTTCCATAATGTATTCAAACTTAAAGAAATATTGAATACGTTAACACCAGACATAAAAGATTACATTCCAAGTCTCGTCCACCTAGGAATGAACTCAAACATGACGAAAAAAATAAATTAGTATAGGGGAAGACATAAACAAGCAGTCAGCTTAGGAAGAAATGGTACGATGCCAATAGGTAATCTACAACTCTTAGGATAGGACACTTGATTTTAATCAAGACACAAGAAAAATCTTTTGAGACAAATGCATAATTTTTGAAGCTTTGGTATGCATGGGATCTCCAGCTATTTGTAATTTTCTTCATGTCGTCTGCAGTCGCTTCATTCGCCTATATTCTGTTACCCATTCCTTTCAAAAATCCTCTTAGTATAGTTTCTATTTTCAGAATGGACATGCAGGATGATCAGCTTGGAGTACTGACATGAAAATGGAGATTAGCAAGTAGTGCTTGGTGATCTGACGAGAACAGTTGACAGCTCTCTAGATATAATGATTGAACCTTTTCAAAATGTGACGCGATGTCCACTAAGAGTAAGAGAACCCTAATAACCGAAAATTTGAAAAAAAAAGTGAAGGCAAGACAAGAAAGATGGGATAAAGAAAGAAAAAGATATTGAACAGCTGTTTGGGAGGAAGCCTCCGAAACGTCAACCTTTCTAAAGAGATAGAGAAATGTTATGGAAGGACTATACAGACAAACGATTAGAAACTGAGTGAGGAAGTCAACTGAAAATTAGCAGAAACAAAGATCGATAGCAAAAACTTAAACACGGCTGTGAAACAACAACTGTGTAAATCTGAAGAAGTTGAAAAATCAGCCAACCAGTTGCGAACAAAGCTTCACTAGCCATTGACCTAGGTTTCGATATTTGTAAGAATATCTTCCTCAGAAGTAGTGGGTCCTGTTACATCACATGATGGTACGCCTCTGGCGTGATGCAGCGCATTTACTAGTGAACATTCATGCACGATATATGGAGTCTGGCTGCTATCTAGACCCATGGCTTGGGATAATTTTTGTTTTGTTAATTTTATATACGAAAAGAGCCGCTCGGCTTCATCTAATCTAATGTATCATTATGTGATGTAGCAAGCCCCACTACTTCTGAAGAAGTAAAGAACCTAGGTCAAGGGCTAATAAACCTTTGTTTGGAACTGGTTGGCTGATTTTTCAACCTCTTCAAAAATTTGAAGAATAAAATATGGAACATTTCGAATCACAGGCGTTGGACTTGGCAACCGGTAAACTTAAGGTGTGGTACAGATACATCGGTGATACCTTAGTTGTGTGGAACCATGGTGAGGAAGAGCTCGGTGACTTCCTCAGAAACCTGAATAAATTCCATGCCAACATAAAATTTACCATGGCGGCAGAAAAGGGCAAACAGTTACCCATCCTACATGTGCTGGTCACGAGGGACGGTGAAAACCTGAGACTAGCGTGTGTCGGAAACAGTCGCACATAGACCGATACTTGCACGAACTGTCAAATCAGCACCTGAGCCAGAAATGAGGCGTGATTAATACGCTCGTAATACCCATTTGTAGGTGGAGTTGAGAGGCAGTTTTAAAATGTCAGCGTTTCAAATTCTTGCTAAATATATGTGAAAATGATACATTAAATTAGATGAAAGACTAAAGATGAAAATACAGAAAGACACATTAGGCCACCTTTCGAAATTTTTGCGAACCACGCAACGTTTAAGTTTTCTTAAGAAATCGAGCAGCTCAGAAAATACCAATAGGAGAGTATCTTGGATGGTGGAAACGACACCATAGACACATCAGAAGATAGGCAGAGGCTTTGGGAGTGAGGCGCAGTAAAGGTGGAGCCTTTGTATGCGGAGACGCAAGAACTTTGCCAGCGGGTCGCCACCGTAACGGCGGTGACGTCTGCAGCGGCCGACCCACGCAGTCACTGTACGTGGAAACTACATTTAGCCGAGTTACGAGCATTAAATGCTCGCCATGAATGCGAGATGGCTGCATCTAAAGGTCTCTCCGTCGACTCAGAGATGGATGCAGCTCCCTTTAACAACGTAGGAACCTTCAACATAGTAGTTCAGCACTAAATGTAAATTAACCACACACGGACGGCAGGTGACAGCAGTAGCAGTGGTGGGTGTACCGGATGTCTCTCCTATGGACCGGTCTCTCTTGTGTTTCAGCTTAAAGTTGCAGTCCCGCTCTTGCAACGTGTAGCTGGAGTAACAGCACACAAATATTGCTCATTACATCACTTATGCAATTGCAGATTTCGATGGAAAAATGCCAGTTTGTGTTCCATTACAAACAAGAAAAAGAAAAAGATTTTTAAATCGGAATCCTATAAGCGGTGAGAGCTGGATACTCAGGATGGGGCAGGAAAAGGTCACGATTGTGGACGGGGCCGTAATCAGTTATTCTCGGTTGCACAACGAATACGTAAACTTTATTTTAAAAAATTAAAATTTTAGAACAATCTCTTAAAAAAACACAGTTGACTGTGTGACGGCTGAAGGCATTATCACAGAAAAAAATTCCACAATTTTAGTGCCGAAGGCCACCAACAATAACCTCAAACAACAAACGGCTGAAGGCATGAATTAGATGTCAGAAGAACAATTCCAAATAGCACATATTAAGATAAATACTTTGTTTTAAAACAAATTGTAGCACGGCAGAAGGTATTACTATAAAAGAAGTGAAATTATTACTAGGCTGAAGGCCACAAACCACTTCAAATCACAAACGGCTGAAGACCTAAATTAGAAGTCAGGAAAACAATTCCAAATAGCACACATCTCAACAAATACCTTGCTTTTAAAACGAGTTTGCTTTAAAAAAAAAATTATAGCACGGCTTGAAGGCCTTATTATGAAAGATGTCAAATTATTACTCTGCTGAAGGCCACAAACAATTTCAAATAACAAATGGCTCAATTGGGAGTCAGAACAACAATTCCAATTGCAACAATTCCGATTGCAACCCCCACTCCACACAACGCGACCCGGAAATACTAGCGGTCGCTCCAAAGCTAATACCACAATACTCGTATCTATAGGCGCTGCTGCTGCCACTCACGGGCAGGCAAGCCAGCAACTTAGTGACGCCAGTAAATAGAATAAGGAATGAGATGCCATATCCACAAAGGCAAGATGCCAAGCAATAAACGGTATGAACAGGCGTCTCGCACGGCTCAAGCGGTCCTTAATTACTCTGGTGCGATATTTGATTTATCGATAAGTGTCAACAGGAACAGTTAAACATAAAGAATAACCAAGTATTCTAGAAGCTTTTGCTTGGCTGTAGCATGCAGTCAGGTCAGAGGACGCACTGTTGCTGCTGAAGTACTGATTATTTTTCATGTTTTATTGTTTCTGTTAATACATGTCGATAAAACGAAAATCAGACTAAAATAACTGGGGACTGCTCTGTCGAATGAGCATGTAATATTCCGATTCAGAAATCATTTTCTTTCTAACGGGAAGAAAACCGCATGAAAGATGTAAAGAGCAGTATTTATTTGCGCTGAATCCAGTTACGTTCACAAAAACTAAACTGCCGAAACACCAGAGAAAATTCGCCTGACGCCTCTCAGGAGTGACAATATGTATACACGTTGTCGGGGTATGCAGACCACAGTGCAAGCCTATCGTCGAAACGAAGCAGTTTCTTTGACGTCCAGGCGGGCATTATCTTTGACTTCCGGGCCAAGAGTGGAAGCAATTCCGAAACGGCAAAGTTTTTAAATTGTTAGCGTATCCGCAGTGGTTGAAGTACACCGCGCATGGCGAGAGGGCACTGTCCAAAACTCACTCTCAGGCACCTGTGGTTTATCAAGAGCTATAGAGGACTGGGGTGAACGACGGGTGAGGATACGTGTACAGGCGAGAAGGTACACAGCTGTTGAGCAGTTCACCGCCCAGGTCAACCAACAGTGCTACTAGCAGTGTCTTCGCATCGACTGTTCAGCGGACGTTGCTGCGAACGGACCTCCACTGCAGGCGCCTGATTACTGCACTCATGCCCACAGCTGTTCATCGTGGACAAAAGCTACAATATTCTCGCCTGTACCGCAACTGCACATCCACTCAGCGGCGACAGGTAACCTTTCCGGATGAATTACGTTTTGTGCTGCATCGGACAGATGGCCGTTGGCCCACAAGGGGTTAAAGGTCTGAAGGGAAACACTCAGCAACCATCTTTGGGAGGATCCATGCCGAAGGAACCTTATAGTATGGGAAATGTTTTGGTGGCATTCGCTGGGTGATGTCGTCATTCTGGATGGCACAATGAATCAACACGAGTTGTTGTTGTTGTGGTCTTCAGTCCTGAGACTGGTTTGATGCAGCTATCCATGCTACTCTATCCTGTGCAAGCTTCTTCATATCCCAGTACTTACTGCAACCTACGTCCTTCTGAATCTGCTTAGTGTATTCATCTCTTGGTCTCCCTCTATGATTTTTACCCTCCACACTGCCCTCCAATGCTAAATTTGTAATCCCTTTATACCTCAGAACATGTCCTACCAACCGGTCCCTTCTTCTTGTCAAGTTGTGCCACAAACTCCTCCCCAATTCAATTCAATACCTCCTCATTAGTTATGTGATCTACCCACCTAAACTACAGCATTCTTCTGTAGCACCACATTTCTAAGGCTTCTATTCTCTTCTTGTGTAAATTATTTATCGTCCATGTTTCACTTCCATACATGGCTACACTTCATACAAATACTTTCAGAAACGACTTGCTGACACTTAAATCTATACTCGATGTTAACAAATTTCTCTTCTTCAGAAACGCTTTCCTTCCCATTGCCAGTCTACATTTTATATCCTCTCTACTTCGACCATCATCAGTTATTTTGCTCCCCAAATAGCAAAACTCCTTTATTACATTAAGTGTCTCATTTCCTAATCTAACGCCCTCAACATCACTCGACTTCATTCGACTACATTCCATTATCCTCGTTTTGCTTTTGTTGAGTTCATCTTATATCCTCCCTTCAAGATACTATCCATTCCGTTCAACTGCTCTTCCAAGTCCTTTGCTGTCTCTGACAGAATGACAATGCCGTCGGCGAACCTCAAAGTTTTTATTTCTTCTCCATGGATTTTAATACCTACTCCGAATTTTTCTTTTGTTTCCTTCACTGCTTGTTCAATATACAGATTGAATAACATCAGGGAGAGGCTACAACCCTGTCTCACTCCCTTCAAAACCACTGCTTCCCTTTCATGTCCCTTAACTCTTATAACTGCCATTTGGTTTCTATACATATTGTAAATAGCCTTTCGCTCCCTGTATTTTACCCCTGCCACCTTCAGAATCTGAAAGAGAGTATTCCAGTCAACATTGTCAAAAGCTTTCTCTAAGTCTACAAATGCTAGAAACGTAGGTTTGCCTTTCCTTAATCTTACTTCCAAAATAAGTCGTAGGCTCTGTATTGCCTCACGTGTTCCAATATTTCTACGGAATCCAAACTGATCTTCCCCAAGGTCGGCTTCTACTAGTTTTTCCATTCGTCTGTAAAGAATTCGCGTAAGTATTTTGCAGCCAAGACGTATTAAACTGATGTAAACAAGTTAAATTCAAATCGACTGAACACCAAAGACTTAAAAATTCATTAGGTTGAAGTAAATAAGTTAAATTCAAATCGGCTTAAGGCCCAAGACTTAAAAATACAATTTTTTTAAATGCCAAAGGTCTTACGTGAAACAGTACTTTAAACTAGGCTCTAATGTGAAACACAATACCGGCTAGAAGCCATACAAGTACCAACAACAAGAACAAATTTTAAAAAAAGTAAGGCAGTACACACAAGGGCGCCCAGATGTTATAGGGTCGGCCTGTAATTCAAACAGTAACGCTCGCTTAGGTGAGACAGGTAGTCGGGCCAACCATTCACGATTCGACGACAACCCAACGGACCGACAGTTAGCGGACCCACCGACAAGATAAATTCCACTTCACCCGATTAGGGCAAAAGTGGGAATTCAAGGGAACAACGTAGAAGATACTGGCGCCCACCATCGATCATACACGGAGACGTCAAACTACACACCGTGCTGGACAGCAACAACACGATGAGGAAACTACACTGCCTGAAATTTACGTCAACGCCCAGGGCAGGTAACCGGAACGTTAACGACCTAAAGGCAGAAGATTCCGTTGGTGCACTTCAGTTCAAAATCAAATACAGTGAAACTCCACCGGAGGGTGGCTACAATTTTCCAACTTCACATCACGTTGTTGCTCGTTGGAATATCCCAACAGCCGACAAAGAACTCCAAACAGCCGGTCGGTGTGGCCGAGCCGTTCTAGGCTCTTCATTCTGGAACCACGTGACCGCTACGGTCGCAGTTCCGAATCCTGCCTCGGGCGTGGATGTGTGTGATGTCCTTAGATCAGTTAGGTTTAAGTAGTTCTAAGTTCTCGGCGACTGATGACCTCAGGTGTTAAGTCCCATAGTGCTCAGAGCCATTTGAACCCATTTTTTTGAACTCCAAACGACACAATGTGAAAATTCTTTAGTTGCTATTAGGTTGAATCAGAACTCAACTTTCGTGTCCAGGGTAGGTGAGCCACGGATCTCGTAGCAATGGGAACAGCGCCACATTCTCCGACACCGCGTAGAGACCACTAGTGGGGCCCCGGCCAAACTACGCGTTGCTGAGAATTCATCACTGCTCCACACAAGGCAGTTGAGCGCGCAATGCCGATGAGTGCGGACAACGGAACGCGCGCGTCCGAGCCAGCCGGCTCGGTCGCGCCGGGGCCGGCCGCTGGGTGGTCGGTGGGGCCTGCCCCGCCGGTCGTCCCGGCGGCCGCTCCCAACAGGACGGATACAACGGCGACGACCCCTGCAACGACAACGGATTCTGACAGGCAACATAATGAGGACGGGATCACGACGAGCGATACGCGAATGCAGAGCGGAGGACAACATACGTCAAACCCCTCTGACGAGAGACATCAGCTAACACAGAACGATCGGCAACAACGGGAACTGAGACGTGAAATACAACACATGATTCTGCAAAGTCAGCAAGTATACGACAACCGCACTAGTACAGTTCCTCCTTCACAGCATGAAGAACAAGTAGACGACGTGGAACAATTTTCTCCACCAGACGACGACGACGACGACGAAATGGAGGGAGTCTCCTCTGAAGAAGTTTGGACCATGCAGCCCACCGACGGAGAGGGCGATTTTACACTAGTTCGCCAAAGAAAACGACTCAACGCTTCTCCTAAGTAGAACAACTCTCGGAAGCGACAACGTCCAGAAGAACTGAAAACTTCCAACCGTTATGCGGCTATTGCGGCGGAAGATACTACAGATGCTCCAGAACGTAGGGACCAGACGAGTGATGTCAATCTCGAAGCAGATAGAGAGGGGACAGATGGCTCTGGCCGGAACTTACTACGCAAAGTCCCGCCCGTTACTATTTACCATACTAAGAACTACATGGAACTCAACAAGGCGCTGAAAGCGAATATTGACGGCAGTCTTAAGGCCATCTACCAACGAGACAGGATCAAATATCACTTTGACTCCTATGAAGATCAACGGCGGGCTATCAATTTCTTTGTGTCGAATGACATCCACTTTTTTACACATCAGGCCGCGGAGGACAAGGACCTCAAAGTGGTTGTCAAACGTCTACCTGCCGAAGTTACGGAGGAAGAACTGAAAGACGCACTGATAGAGAAGGGTTTCCCTGTCATCAACGTCCACCAGTTTAAAAATCGAGACGACAAGACGAAGGAATTACGACCTCAAGATGCTTACTGTGTCACGTTGCCAGCCCAAAAGGAAAACTACAAGATTTACGACATCAAATACCTTCTATATACTAAAGTCGTTATTGAAACCTACAACAGACAAGAAGGACCTGTTCAATGGCGCCACTGCCAGCGATTCGAACATACAGCTAATTATTGCAGCTTGCCTGCTCGCTGCGTTCGATGTGGAGGGCAACACCGATCTTCAGCATGTACTCATCCCCGAGGGGCTCCGCCGAAATGTGCTAACTGTGAAAAGGACCATCCTGCCACGTGGCGTGGCTGCCAGAAGTACCAGGAACTTCTCAGGAAATACACATAGCGGTCTTCCCCGCAGCCCTCTCAACGGAGGACTCGTGTAATACGGAAATCCAACCTGACGCCACACCCTCCGCCCCACCGTCAACCAACGCCACAAGAACAGCCGGCGGCGACACGGCAGCCAGTAACACAGCCTCCTCCTGAAGCACTTCCACCTCGACAGCACCGCCAGCATTATTCATACGCCCACGCAGCATCCCCACGCCGACCGGAACCGGAAACCTACGTCTCACCAGCTCATTTGATGCAATCTCTAGCTCCAGCGCTCTCTGATGTCGCGAAACCTCTCACCGCCGTGCAGCAACAACTAGTGGGGATACTTTTCTTTAATCGAAAGTGTATTGAAGGCCTTTGGAACACCTTAAGATGGATCGCCCTGGGCCCACGAGAAACCTGAAAATCTGTATATGGAACGCCAACGGAATGAAACACAAGAAAACAGAATTCACTGAATTTTTACAACGTCACAAAATCGACATCGCACTTGTATCGGAGACGCACCTTCGTCCAACAACTGAGCTCAGATTTCGTAACATGTACGTCTATGGAACGGACAGACAAGGCCAACGAGGTGGAGGGACCGCAGTTCTGCTTAAAAGGGAACTGCGGCACCATCATGAAACACTACCACACCTCCAACATCTGGAGGCAACAGCAGTAACGGTTCGATCGGCGGCAGGCAACATCACTTTCATTGCGGCGCACAACAGCCCCGGAAAAAACCTGGAGCCAGACGACCTACGGAGTATCTTCACCAATTTTGACAAAATCTTCCTAGGAGGTGACCTTAATAGCAAGCACGTCGCGTGGAAATCCCGGCGTACGAACCCTCGTGGACGAACTTTGATTGCCATGGAAGAAGAACTGGGCATCACAGTCCATGGCCCACGAGAGCCCACACGGATTCCTTACGTCGATCGGCAAGAAGCAGACGTCCTAGATATTGCTGTCATAAAAAATATTGAGACGAACCTCCAGCTCCGCACCGTCGACGATCTTTCGTCTGACCACCGACCTGTTATCAGTATAGTGGAAAACGCAACGGCCACCCTTCCACCCCCAACCTCACAAACTCTGAACTGGGGTCAATTTCGGACATATCTTGAAAACAATATCTGCCCGACGCAGGACGTTTCAACACCGGAAGCCATCGACATCGCGGTACAAACTTTGACGCAGAAGATAAAGGTAGCCAAACGGAGGGCAACTACTCACACTGTCTACCCTGTAGTAGCTTTCGACGAGTTCCCGCCTCTACTCCAAGAACTGAAGACACAGAGAAACAGGAGCAGGCGACGTTGGCTCCGCTATAGAAACCCGATCGATCGACGGGAAACACACGTCTTAACACGAGAACTGCACAGGAGAGTGGCCGAGTGGCGACAGCAGGTCTGGGAAGATAAGATGGATGAATTCTTACTTCGAACCAAGAACGAATGGCAGGTAGTCAAGAACATACGACACCAGCGGCCACCTAAACGAGCCATCAGAGGACCAGATGGCCTCTTCTATGACGAACTCGCCCAGGCAGAGCTGTATGCTACGACTTACCAAGAACAGATGTCTACACCAGCGACCCCCGTGAACGACGTCCGCCTGCAAGAACAGGAAGCCGTCGTTACAGCAGCATGGACTGCTCTTCGTGCTGCGCCTGTGCAGAGCCGCCCACAACTCACCACACCAGCAGAGATCCGTAAAATTATCCGGAAGACTCGGAATAATGCGCCGGTCAACGACTCCATAAGCAACACCGATTTGAAACAGTTGCCCAGGAAGCCAACTGTGCTCCTTACCCGAATTCTCAACAGCTGCCTTCTGCAAGGACATTTTCCTACGGCATGGAAGACGGCTCGAGTAGTTCCAATACCCAAGCCAGGTAAAGACCCAGCAGAACCCAAGAGTTACCGGCCCATTAACCTCTTGCCGACCCTTGGCAAGGTGCTCGAGAGAGTGCTGTTGCAGAGGCTCCATGACACGCTTACAGCGCCTGATGTTATACGACCCGAACAATTCGGTTTCAAGGACAAGTTATATGCCGAACTTCAACTTCTACGGATCACCGAACGGATACAAGAAGGATACAACAAGCAGCACTTCACGATTGGTGTCTTCCTTGACATCGAAAAAGCTTACGATAAGGTGTGGTGGCCCAACCTTATCGTCAAACTGCATCGCACTACCCCTATTGCAGATTGTTACATTAGACTCATAGACAGCTTTCTGCAGGACAGAAAACTGTATGTCCGAGTCGACGATAAAAATTCCGAAATGAAACTGATCTCCGCAGGAATTCCGCAGGGCTCTGTCATTTCGCCTCTAGTTTTCAACTTATATATAAATGACATCCCAACAGTCCCCCTTGTTACGGCAAGTTTTCATGTGGATGATACGGCCTTTCTGACAACTGGACGACACTTGGACCAGCTAATCGCTAGGATGCAACGGCAACTTGCTGTAATGGAACGCTGGGCGCTGCAAAATAAGATAACGATCAACCCGACGAAGACGGCAGCAGTTCTGTTCACACGGAGGAAACCAGTTCTGAACGACAGACTCCAAATAGCTGACCAATTTATCCCATGGTCACCGGGAGTGAAGTATCTCGGTGTCTACCTTGACAAAAAATTACTCTTTACGCAGCATATTGACGACAAGAAGACGGCAGCCCAGAAGATGGCCAGGTCGTTGATTCCGTTGCTGAAGAGTAAGGATCTCAACCCTAAGACTAAACTCCAATTATATAAGGCAACGGTGGACCCCACAATGTTGTATGGCTCCACCTCGTGGGGAACTACGTGCGTCTCCAACTACAATAAACTCCAAGCGCTGCAAAACATTTGCTATCGGTGGATCACAGGAGCTCCATGGTGGACAAGAAACGTCGACATCCGCACCGCACTCCACGAGACCACTATACAAGAGAAGGTCCATGACAAGGCTCTACGAGTTTTTGACAAGATCGATGCCATTAGGGACGAAGTTCGACAATTACAATCGGTAGGAACGGTAAACCCTGCAAGATGGCACAAGTATCGCTTACCGAAGTCAATAACGTTTCACCCCCCATAGGCAATCTGTCATAACACGAGGAAGCAGTCACACATAACAGCCTTGACACATTTCACCCTCCACAGGAGATAGACATCACCAAAGACAGCAGGCTAAAGGACCCATTGCGTGCCCAAGCCTAACTGAATGCGTAATAAATAAAGTGTTTTCCTTTTATCCTTACATCCCATCCTAGAAGAATAAGTCATCAAGGATGATCTCTTCAGTCCACACTACACACACAAAAAAAAAAAAAAAAATCACTGCTCCACGCCAACCGACCGACTCCTCGCACACCGCCTAGCCGGAAACTATAAGCGCCAGGTCAAAGACAGTCCAAGGTGCGAATATCGATACACACCGCTGCTGACACCCGCGGAAGGTGAGGATAACAGCGTAATCACGATAACCGCGAGAGACTAAAGACAGAATCGCAATGAAGGTTTAATCCAGCGCATAGCATGAGCCAGCCACGGTACGGTAACTATCCTTACGTCCCCTCCAGCTTACAATTTACTTTCCCTCGGCACGATGGAATCTACCACCGTAACAATGCAATGTGTCAAACAGCTCGCAGAAGAGAAACATGAAAAGTTTACTATACTCCTTTGGCCACTAAACTCGAGAATCTGTGGGAACATCTCGATCGGACTGTTCGCTCGATGGGTCCTCGGCCGTGAAACCATGGAACTGGAGTCGGGGTGGCTCCCCGTCCCTCCCGGTACTTTCTTGAAACTCACTGACTCTCTTCCTGGACGTCATACGCTACGGAAGGTGGTTATTCACGCTTTTGGTAGGTGGTTATATTAATGTGACTGGACACTGTATAATAAGTGACCAGAACGAGGGATTTCATTCAGTACATTCAAATGCCTTTTGCCATTCTGTAAAGAAGCAGCTCTGCAGTGATAACTGTTCATCATACCTACCTTCTCTGACAGACGATTTCTGTTATAGTAAAGTGCATCGTACTGTAGTGGAAGAATGATTCAGTATTCTGTGGGTTCATAAATAAAACTGTAAGAGTCTAAACAGACTAGATACAGCGTACTTTTTAGTAGGCGTTCTGAATCAGCGAACCAATAGTATAAAACTTCAGTTACCATGGCATTGTGTCCTGACAGGGACAGTGAATTCACCGGCTGTGGCTTGACGGAGAGGTTACTTTCATGCGCTCAGCATAACTGTGCTCCCACGTGTTAGAGAGTTTTATATTTACTCGAATACTAGTTGCATACCGCATAACACAGCACAAATAAAACGACTTCTGACGAAACACCTATTAAGATAACCAAGAGTCATATGGAGTTAAGGAGAACGGACTGAAATTTGTTTGTGTGTAACAGAAATGATGCATTAGAAACAGCAGTTTTGAGTCCTTATTTTTAGACTCGACGTCTAAAATGTTACATGTCCATTAATTTGAAGTTGCTAAGATAATCAGTTGTAGTATTGTTGTAGTCTTAAATCCAAAGACTGATTTGACGCAGCTCTACGCCAGTCTATGGTTTGCATGAATTTTCATCTCTGAATAACTACTGCAGCTGACATTTATTGGAACCTGCTGCTGTAGTCAAGCCTACGTCTCCCAGTTCACTTTTTTACCCACAACTTTCCTCCGTTACGGTAAATGACTGCTCCTTAAGGCCTTCGGATGTGTTGTATCAACCTATCCCTTCTTTTAATCAAGAAGTGAAACATATTTCTTTTTTCTACATCTGCTATTCACAATAAAGTGCCTGGCCGAGGGTTCAATGAACCACCTTAAAGCTTAAAACTTTGAACATAGCTGCTAAGGTTCAGTGACCGTGTCAGAATTATATTGTAACAAATAAGCCCTCGGTCACAAATATTAAGTCAAAATTGACCCGGTTTCGACGCTACTATGAGCGTCGTCTTCAGAATTAGACTAACTGTACTAAAACATTAACAGTTAGTCTAATTCTGAAGACGACGCTCATAGTAGCGTCGAAACCGGGTCAATAGTGACTTAATATTTGTGACCGAGGGCTTATTTGTTACAATATAACACCTTAAAGCTGTCTCTCTACCGGTCCACTCTCGAACGGCGCGCGGGAAAAACGAGCACTTCAATTTTTTTGTGTGAGCCCCGATTTCTCTTATTTTATCGTGATGATCATTTCTCTCTATGTAGGTGGGTGCTAACGGAATGTTTTCGCAATCGGAGGAGAGACCTTCTGATTGAAATTTCGTGAGAAGATCCCGTTGCAAAGAAAAAGTCTTTGTTTTAATGATTGCTACTCAAATTCACGTATCATGTCTGTGACACTATCTCCCCTATTACGCGATAATACAAAACTAGCCGCCCTTCTTTGTACTTTTTCGATACCATCCGTCAGTTTCACCTGACGCGGATCCCACACCGCGCAGTCATACTCCAGAACAGGGCGGACAAGTGTGGTGTAAGCAGTCTCTTTAGTAGACCTGTTGCACCTTCTAAGTGTTCTGCCAATGAATCGCAGTCTTTGGTTTGCTCTACCCACAACATTATCTGTGTGATCGTTCCAATTTATGTTATCTGTAATTGTAATCTCCGAGTATTTAGTTTAATTTAAGGCCTTCGGATTTGTGTGACTTGTCGCGTAATCGAAATTCAGCGGATTTCTTTTAGTACTCATGTGAATAACTTCACACTTTTCTTTATTCAGGATTATTTACCACTTTTCACACCATACAGACACCTTATCTAAATCATTTTGCCATTCATTTTGGTCATCTGATGACTTTACTAGACGGTATTTGACAGCACCATCTGCAAACAATCTAAGACGGCTACTTAGATTGTCTCCTCTATCGTTAATACAGATCAGGAGCAATAGAGGGCCTATAACACTTCCCTATGGAACGCCGGATATTACTTCTGGTTTACTCGATGACTTTCCATACATTACTACGAACTGTGACCTTTCCGACAGGAAATCAAGAATCCAGTCGCACAACTGAGGCGATATTTCACAGGCACGCAGTTTGGTTAGAAGACGCTATTGAGGAACGGTGTCGAAAGCCTTCTGCAAATATAAAAATATGGAATCAATTTCACATCCCCTGTCGATAGCACTCATTACTCCATTAGTATAAAGAGCTAGTTGTGGTTCGCAAAAACGATATTTTCTGAATCCGTGCTGACTATGTGTCAATAAAACGTTTTCTTCGAGGTACTTCATAATGTTCGAACACGGTATATATTCCAGAACCCTACTGCAAATCGATATTAGTGATAGGGCCTGTAATTCAAAGGATTACTCCTACTTCTTTTTTGGGTATTGGTATGGCTTCAGCAATTTTCCAGTCTTTAGGTGTAGATCATGCTGTGAGCAAGCGGTTGTATATAACTGTTAAATATGGAGCCGCTTTATCAGTATAACCAACAAGTATTTAAGAAGAAATTAAAAGAATTTCTGAATGACAACTCCTTCTACTCCATAGAGGAATTTTTAGATATAAATTAAAAAAAAAATATTAAAAAAAATAAAAATAAGAAACACTAAAAAATGAAAGAGTTGTTATATTAACTTAAGTATGTTGTTAAATTAACTTAATTATGTCATGTATTGGAAAATTTGACTCGTTCCACATCATTACGAAATATCGTATTCATGATCCATGGAACTAGTATTAATCTAATCTAATCTAATCTAGCCTACTCGGAGAGGAACGTGACTAGTATACAATCTAGACCAGAAGCCATGCCTTTATTAACTGATTTAAGCTACTTTGCTGTCCAATTTATTACCTACTCATTAGTTACTTTATCTACCGATCTACTCTTCAGCACTCTTCGGCTACAAAACGTTACAAAAGCTTGAATTCTGTTCTTGCCTAAAATGCTTATCACAAACGTTTCACTTCCATACGAGGCAACACTCCAGACGAGTACCTTTAGGAAAGACTTTCCGAAACGTTTCGTATTACATGTTAACAAATTCCTCTTTTTCAGAAATGCTTTTCTTGCTTTTGCTAGTCTTCATTTTATTTCCTCTCTACTTCGGTGACCATTACTTGTTTTGCTACATAAAGAGCAAAACCTAACCTACCCTTTTAACATCTCATTTCCTAAAGTTAGTCCCTCTGCATCGCCTGTGACAATTGGATTACATTTCATTAACCTTATTTTCCTACTGCTGATTTCATCCTACAATCAATTTTTAAGAAGTATCCATTCTGTTAAACTGCTCATTCAAGTCCTTTGCCATCTGAAAGAATTACAGTGTCATCGGCAACCATAAAACTTTTAATTTATTCTCCCTAAAATTTAATTTCCTTTCCAAATTTCTCCTTGGTTTCCTGATAGTTACTACACCAGCTGATAAAACTGGCATTGCCTGGGTATGTACTTATTCCAATCTTCTATTGTCCCCATCCTTCCTCACCCTCTTTCTATCCAACTTCTCTTGTTCACTCTATGCCCATCTCTCCTTTCCTCCCCTCTATCCATTTCTTCTGCCACCTCTCTCTGCAGATCCTCTCTCTCTTTATCCACTTCTGCATCCTATCTCTATCCATCCCATCTGTCCCAGTCCATCACCTCTAACCCTTCCTCTCTACGTCCCCATCCACCCCCCTCCCCGTCTCTGTCCATCTCCTACACCCCAACCTCTCTACATCTCCTCCTGCCCCTCTTTCTATCCATGTCTTCCTCCCTCTTTCAATCTGCTCCTTCTCTTTCTCTCTGTCCATCTGTTGCTTCACCCACCGTCCATCTCCTCCTCTCTCTCTGTAAGGTGTCAAGCAAATGCAACACCTTCCATGAAAACCCTGACATGATAGCAAATCCGACAGTATGTCACATAGCTCCAAATAAATCCTGACATTAAATTAACCAAAGTATTACGATCAACGAGTAAGCAAATGGAATACCACAGACTAACACAAGAACCCCTAAATGCATGTCATACCTTCCCACCGTGTAACAGACGCAGTTCCGAGGGGAGAAACGAGAACAGAAGCCAAGAGCAGAATCGTGTAGGCTAGGAGACCCTATGATAAGGGACGGACACCCACGTCGCCAGCTGACCGCCTAAACCACCCCCCCCCCCCAGCCCATGTTAAAAGATAGAGCCCTCCAGAAGAACAGTATAGATCTTACAATAACACTAAAAGGGCCACACCAGCTGCAAGTTTTAGCGTGAGACTTTTTCGCGTCTATGTTACGTTGCAAACGTTAAAAACATGGCCCCACCACGAAAAGTATAACGTTTCTCATTTGATATACAGAATTTTTGTAGGCAGAGCTTAAGGTTAACATTGAGACCCAGATTGGTCAGTTGAAAACACAGCCAGATAGCTTTCTTTAAACCAACTTCGGTAAATTGTAGTAAGGAAAAGTTAGAAAGAGTTGCTTCCGAGACTTCGAGATGTGAGGATCTGCGCCGCCCGCCGCCCCCTGACGCTGCCTAAACGCCGACAAGGTAATGAACGCACACAATGCCGCATTTTTGAGCGCATAAGGCTTCACTCAGAACTGCAGAAGTCTCATCTGTTACATCCCCTTTTTACGTAATACTAGTGTCGATCGTCAATTAAATCTCATGGTGTTCAAATTGGCTACTTGAAGTAAAAATCTGAAACACGATGGTTTTTCTGTTATATAATTATTGAGAAGCCACATCAGCCTCCATAATTTACAACAAGTTAGATAGGTAATTAAAGATAATTGAGGATCACTGTAGACCATTTTGATAGGTTTCTCTTTTATGAATCTTAATTTAAACCTAGATTATAGATGTGATATGGCATAGGTCATCCTTCGATCCATTATAGAACTTGGAAACCAATTCAGGGAATATTCGTTCACATTTTTGTTGAATGCAGTTGGTTTTTATCATCCTGTATTAAAATATTTCCTTTTACCAATAGTGCAATTTATAAACAATGTTTTGTGAGTAGAATAAACTTTCCAATGGTAAACTTAACTGCTTTTTCGACGTTATTTTAC
This sequence comes from Schistocerca cancellata, assembly GCF_023864275.1. Lineage (NCBI taxonomy): Eukaryota > Metazoa > Arthropoda > Insecta > Orthoptera > Acrididae > Schistocerca > Schistocerca cancellata. Next base: position 310,723,940 of record NC_064628.1, on the reverse strand, counting down.
CAGATAACTAAAAATGGGAAAGCCTTGAACCCCTTCCACTAAATTTAGTTAGTATTAAGATTCTTTTACAGGGAGTGCAGTGGAGCTGACGGTGAAATCATTAAGTATTTGATTATATCATCGCTAGTCTCACTGAACCCTTCTGAACTCTACATGTCACGTGTGGTCTGGCGTCTCCTTACCAGCAACAGGTCCCAGGTTTAAACTAGTCAATTACCTAAAAAAACACGCTCAGAGCGTCATTGCGCGAAAGTGGTAGGCGGACATAACTTATAACAAACAGACACTACGCAGATTGTTAGACTTCTGTCATCTCATCTTCCCCTCCTCTGTGGCCATCTTCTCCTCCCATACCTCTATCCATCTCCTCCTACTACTATCTGCACCTATCTCATCCTTCCCTCCCTCTGATGTTTATGTCCTAGTCGTTCCTTCTCTCTCAACATTATCACACTCATCTCAATGTGAGGCTGGTTCTTATACTATAGTATTTCTTTCCAGATTGTACTAATACGTTTACCATATTTGATTGAAAGTGTTCCAGCGGTTTTCTCGCATAAGCACATGTCAAATATATTTCAGACACATTCGACAAATTTCACGTGTGTATTTCACTAGTATGTCTGGCGAAATTCGTTGAACAATTTCAGTTTTACGCAGCTTAACGTTTACTTTATCTTCTAAACTATGTGTTGTCTATTACATAATTTTGCATGTGCATCCAGTGAGACATGTGTCTACAGCCTACGAAATGTGTTGTGAATGGAGTAGTAAAGAAGCAATAAATTGAAACAGTCATGATTCATGTGGCATTTTTACTACGTGATCAGTGAAAAAGTAGTGACCGAAAAGCTTATTGAACTTCATGATTTTGCGCGGGTTGTCAAAAACAAAACGTTCGAAACCATATGTAGAGTTTGTTGCAAGTTTTTAAGTGGTCTTATTCTCAAATACAGGATGACTGAGGTATGGCTATTATCCTGCTTTTTCATCTACCCCTCTGATAGGTGTGACTCTTTTCAGGCAGTAGACGATATATGTAGGAAGTCTGGTTAAAATCGTTCCAGTGGTTTAGCAGGAGATGTGGAACATACCTAAATACATACATACGTATCAATCTTTGTAATTTGTGTGAACTATTGTTAGATATTGATCATATTTTAACTATTATTACAAAACGTCTTTGAGTATTACTCTTTGTACCCTACGTGCACATTACGAGAGTTAAATTGAATTCAAGGCATTCTTCTTCGGTAGTATAAACTTCATTACTCATACCCCTCATGCCTGATGTTCTAGAGACCATGATTTCTAGACCAAGATCAAATTTATATGCATTGAATTATGTTTCCGATATGTATCTTACGTCTTAAACTCTGTGTTCTAGTTTATTACTAATATAGACTTCTGTAGAAACGAAGTTTAATGGAAGAATACTTCAAAGAATGCACACGTTACAAATTGTAGCCATCGCAATCTGCACGGAAATACGAACTAAATCCCCTTCACGAATCATTATATATCATTTTGCAGTGGGAGTACGTGTACAGTGGAGCGAAGATACTGTGGTACAACCCAAGTTCTGGTTTAATTTCCGGCGAAGTTTGATTTACGCCCCATGGCATTAGCAGCTCATTCGGCAACCTACCGTAGATCAAGGACGTTGTAGACTTAACGTATGAACTTAGACGAGTTCCTAATAGCAGATTTCCGTACTTTAGCGTGACAGTGGCTCAAGTTTTCTGTTTCCATGAAGCACACACAGTTCTCAGAAAGTGATCTGTTGGTCCTCATCTGAAATCATTCACTGCTATTAATACTCGTATTTCCTCAAATGCTCATCCAACGTTATGAAACTGAGTAGATGCTGTTATTTCACATTCTACTTCTGTACGTTAATTTATTTACTGTGATTACCAGCAGCTAACAATATCTCTAAGTGAGCTGTCAAAATCGTAGGTAGGAAGATTTGGGTTTAACGGAGAATAAGGTCGTTATGGACAAGAATGAGGGAGAAAATCAGTCACTACCTTAAAAAGTCAAGCATGTCGGCATTCGCTTTATGCACTATGGGGAAACTACGCAATACTTAAAGGTAGTCACTCGAACGCAGATTTTAACCTGATACGCACGTTTGTGACGCAAGAGGATTAAGTACTTATTTATTGTTTGTATACATACTGATTCCTTATCTAGACACTAAAGCAGATAGTAACCTCTAATTTATAATAAATATTCTTCTACAATTTTGGCTAGGAATAGTTTAGAAATAACTATAGCTTTCCAGGTCATTCCTTGATGATAACTCTACTTACTGCTGTTTATTATACGCTGGAATAACTACTTACCAGTTAACTGTATATTTTTAATGTATAGAAGAATAGAATAGAAAACAAAATTGAGCCCCTATTATGTGACGCTGTTAGCTGAAGGAAATGTAAAGGCTTGAGAGTGGTTGTTAAGACTTGCGCTTTACGATGATGGCTTGACTTAAGAACACTTATTTCAATAAAAAGCTTTTTCAAATACAACATGTTTTTAAAACGGAAAAAAATAAATTATATAGTTTCTTCTAGCATTATACAGATTACTAAATACACGCAGATAGTCCTGAAAATTTGTGCTTGAGAAATTTTAGTAGCTATGACAATACTAATAAAGTTTAAAACGAAAAAATGTGGGACAGAGGCAATAGCTCTGGGCTATGTCGTATGTTTCAGGTCTCTAGCTCATCGGGAGGTTATTTTCCAATGAACTGTAATTTTTTTCCGAAAAGATAAACAGATGTGCAGAATAAGAAAGTACCCATCACTACAAACCAGTCACGAATGCTATTTAACACTGCAACATCATCCACTTCGGAGCTGTGCTAAATGTTTCAGGTCTCCAGCTCATCCGGGAAGTGAGTTTACACTCAACTGCAAAATTTGAACCAAACAGACAAAGTTACCAGAAACCGATCTGATAAAACGTGTTAAAAATCGAAATAGTCTCATACGATTTGCAGACTTAGAAAAGATGTTCGAGAGCTCAAAATGTGGAAAAATTTGTGCAGTTCTCAAGAAAATCGATATAAACTGAAAAGTGTGTGCAGTACGCACAATAAAAAAGAGGAAAAATAAGAATCTGTAATAAATCATCTTCCTCTAACATGACTTTTTTTCTTGCAGAGTTAACCGATACCATGTATAATCAGGAATCTTGCATAGGTTAACAATATCTCAACTGTTTCATTAAGAGAATTCATATGATTTTGTACAGGATGAGTTATATTTCAGGCTAAAATGTATAAAAAATAAAATAATGTGTTACAATCGATATGCACTAATAGTTAAAATTACTTTTTTTTCAAATGAATATTTGAAATTCCGAAATTTATGCCATATTTAAAATTCATATTATTAATTGCACAATCTAATGCTAGTTATTAAATTCATTTCTGGATTAATTTATAAAATAATGATATATTTGAGAGATGATTCATCTTTTGTTTTGTAAACACTTTTGCTATGTAAACTCGCTGGAATAATGTGAATACCGCAGAATCTAAATAGTGGTGGGGCATGCCTCTGATGGAAACGCACGTATTTTGCTAAACTTTTCAACAACAATTTAATTATTAGTTTTTTGAACTTGGACATTGTAAAGAAAACGTAATGTAGAAGAATGGGACAAAATAAAAGGATAATCATAGCAACAGCCAACTCTTCGACAGTTATTTTGTCATCACGAACCTAAGTTATCGAAATTTTCAGCTGCAAGAAAATACTGCTAGATAAGATTTGGAGCCATCGACTATAACAACAACGAGATAATCAACATAAGTAAAAAGGTTTTCTTTTGTTATCTTACTCCTCGCGTAATTTTCAAAAATTTGTGCAAAGAATGAGAACTTTGATGGTGATGTGTTGGTGGGTAAGATTGGAAATCGAATACCAAGAAAGGTGTCTTCTGATTAAAAAGAGTATATGTCAATGGTACACACTTTCCCCCTCACTGTTCGACCCGTGTATCAAAGAAGCAATGATGCAAGCAAGATGGCAGAGGCAATGAACCGATGGCTGCAGTTCTTTAACTGTGCCTTATTTCAGCTACATTACAGAGAGAAGATTCTGGATTTTACAATAAAAAGTTCCTTCAAGCGACTTTAAACTACATCATATTTCCCCAACAATATTCAGCTTGTTCTAACTGACCGATTCACAAATGTATATTCATAAACAGGGTGACCATAATTAAACTTTCAGTTTCAAAACGCTGTACAAAGAGAACCACTCCTCAGAACGACGCCAAATTTGACAGCCTATTATTGGCGCAGGGGAAACGTTAGGGAACAAAAAATTTTACGAAAATCTTACCAATAGGTGGCGCTGTAAGCGACTTAACAGGGTCGGCTATAAATGACAGATGAATCGCAGTGCGACAGCTATGGTTTGAGGTGCACAACCCGCTGTGCAATGTCCATGACTGCACAAGTTCGACATTCAACAGTTATAACACCGTTAGTTAGGTAAGGCCATACATCAAAGCGAGGTCGTACCACATCGGAAGGTAACAATAAGCTTTTAATTGTCCAGAGGTCAAAAATTTCATAAAAAGTAAAATGGCATCGCTTTCGAACTGTCGTGGGATTGGCGTAATAGATATTTAACATTCCGTCCACCGTTCTCTGCCACAAATAGAAATCAAGAAATCGCATATTCTTCACAGACCGGAATATCTTGGGAATCACCTTCGGAAAGTGTTGCACAATGCGTGTCCTCAATTTACATACGTTCATGACTGTGGCACTGAACGCAACATATTTCAGATAAACCTACAGCCAAAAGTGACAAGTAATGATCAGGTGATATGAACAGCCAGATGGAGAGATTCTTGCATTTCCAAATTGTCACTGCAGCAGCCACTTCATTGACTGGGTAATGTGCAGAGATCCGACATCTTGAATAAAAATGATTCTACCCACTATTGAAGGGTTGGAATGACTTTGGTATGCAAAAAACCCTCATAGCGTTGTACGCTAATGCGCAAATGGATAAAACATCTGAACTGTCTTCTCAAGCCCTGAGTGTTGAATATTCATTCTATGTAAATATGGATCTCACCCTGTAAGGTAGCTAATATTAGGTGTGGGTCATAAAAAATTAATTATAAATGCTGCTGTAACGTAACTAGAATGCAAGAATTAATAGAAATGAAAGTTTGGGATCTATTCTTGAAAGACAAAAGAGTTGCTCCTTTTTTATTGTACATATAATTAATCAACTGTGTTCTTAGGGGTCAAGTGATACACAACAATCATTTTCAATTACTTTCAACACTCAATAACAAAATATATGACTCTTGGACATATTAAATTGACAATTATTAAATCGTTGTCTCTAAAATTGAAAATGTTATCACAGGCAAGAATAATCAAAAATATTCATGTATTAAATTTCCTTCTACGATATCTAGCTCGTCAATTCACTAAGTTGGTGGAGAATAAATTTACTTTTTAAACCAATTAAAAAACTCTCATGTACTCAACATGAGGGTAGGTTAGTATCCTAGATTTTGATATTCAATGGTCGAAGCGTATGCAGGTTGGAGTGACCCAAATCTCGCCTCAACGTTTAGCGTAGCCTAATGCACGATGGTACTTTACCAATCAGGATCTACAATGGTGTTGTCTCCATGCTGGATCTGAAACGCTAATACCCTACTCTGGTCTTGACTGAATTCCATAGAACGTTAATGTTTCCCTAGTCGAAATAATGGCTATTGCACACTCGATAAGGGTTGGAGTGACATGCACAGTTTCACTGCCCGCCAAAATTTCCACAGGAATAATTAACTACTTCGTTGCTACCTGTCACCATGATACGTGAAGCATATCGTCCACACTTTGCTGATGCATAGCTCTCAATGCCTTTACTATTTTTAACACACTTGTACGCTCCGCCGTGAGACGAGAGAGATCGAGAAATTTTTATTTCTCAAAATGCTTTTATATAGTGGGGATAGTCCCACAATGTCGCGTTTGCGTCACCAGTATGGCTTCAGCCAACCACCATTTCATTAGAAGGAACCTTTATTTTTCTTGCCAGGTCGCCACTATCCCTGTTAAAGCCATGCAGCCACTTAACCTTGGTCCCAGCCGAATTTATGTTAAAAGGAATAATGTATTGTTCTGGCCTTATCTTTTTCTGTGCTCAAGCTCGTCATTCTATTATTAAGTGTGGTTTTCCAATGTCATTAACCACCTTCTCGGTTCATCTCCAAAATGCATTTCACTTTAACTTATTTAATGCATTCCCCAGTTCTTTTATAGGTAGATATTGTTTTGTTAGTTTTTGGTACATTAGATTACTGTAATTGCTTTTTCTTCATAATATAGTTTTCTGAGGGTCTCATACTGTATCGTACTGTCATTATGGATGGAGTTCATGTAAGGTCAGTAAACGCAGGTCACCTTAACATGCCATCCCTTCCGAATTAATTTTGTGTGCCTGTGATCAATGGTTGAGACATTGCTCATTGCAGTGCAAAATTATAAGCTCAATTAATTTTAGTGATTGTCAAACTACTGGTCAAACTTATGCTAGATATTATCTTTTGAATATTCTACTTTTTAATTTGAAATGTATTTCTTTACACTGCATTTTCTATTTAGATTAACATTATATGGCTTTACAGACCTTTATTGTCGTTCTTTGACTAATCTTACATTTTTCTCTCTAGCACTTGTGGTTAACTTTTATTAAAATGGTTCATCAACCCTTTAGATTGTCATTTTACAATAACTTCAGGCATTCCACAATTTCACAAACATTCATGATATTGATGATTATGAAAGATGAGTGAAGTTAAGGAAGCATTTGTTTCTGTTAAATCTATTCTTAACACATAAATACCACGAAAATATTACAATTTATCCTCTTAAACAGACATATATTTAATATTTTCAATAGTTAATATTTTTACATAAGACAAACTTTATAGTCATTGACATTATTAATCACTAAAAACATTATTCCAAAATATACACCAATTCTTATTTAGTTTCTATAAACATTTACAAATTACACATGAAATACCAAATATAAAATATGGTACATTTATGAATAGGACGATACTTTAACAATTTACAAATTGAATAACAAAATACAAATGAAACACATCAAGCACATATTCACAGTGGAACAGGTGTGGCTGAATATTTAAAGGTGTCTCAACTCCTTGCTGAAGTGATTATCTTTTCTACTCTTTAAAATATTACAATAGTCTTGTCTCACAGGTCACTTTCGTTCTTCATGCACTTTACACTTTTACTTGGAGCTTGGTGTGCTTCCTGATGCTGCTGTCGATCAGTTGTGGTTGATGCTACTAGTCAGTTGTAGACTCTGCGCGATGTTCCTGAAGACTGTCGACATTTACATTTCTGACTGTTCGATCACAAATGCCATTCGATGGTCAATTCCATGTTGCATTGTTTTGACGACAAACTGCTCGTCCAAGGCAATGCCATGATGGGATGACATATGTGGCCTTGTCCTTTATTGGTGTCATTGCTATCGAGTTTGATGAGTGTAGCCCCTTGACGATTGCTCAAGTGATGTTTGATGTCCATGTTATGTGTACTCTGTTTGATGGTTGGACTGCCATTAGTTGGTTTGATGGTTAGAATTAAATAACTGCCGTGGTTTTGTTGAATATTGCTTCCTGTGTATTCCGCCAAAACTCATAGTGGTTTAAGGTATAGGATTTAGAAAGGAATCTTGCTGTCTTCTGCCCTCATCTTGGAACCCTTTCTTCTCTTTGTTTCTTGCTGTATCTTCATGTTCTTGCTGTATCTTCATGTCTTCTTTCCTGGAACTTGCAACATCTCGGGCATAGGGATAGGATATGTTGTTCAGTCAAAGTTATTCGAAGGATTACCAATTATGTTTTTATGAGATATGGTCATGTTTATATATGTAACTTCATAGGTGATATGTCTGTTTTCAGTTATCAGCTTCTCTGTTTGGTATTTGAGAGAAATATTCTGAGTTTATTTTTCCAGGCAGTTGTACTACGGAGCTGTTTCCAACAGTTTGCTATTTTTAGTTGCCTCCACCGTGTGTCGCTGCCGCTAATTGTGTCGTTTCGCTTTCCTCACAGGTGTGCATCTTTTGTCACTTTCTGTTGCTGGTTTCCCCTGTTTGACAGTTAACACTTCTGGATCTTTCTTCTGTTCGTCTGAAATGTTTGAGAAAGCTGTTGGTATGTAGTTTTCAAATGGAACTTCTCTTATGTAATATATATCAGTTTGGTCTTCACCTGCACCGAACTTCATGGTGCTTGGGGTTGCAGTATTTTCACACTCTGAAAGAAAATTTATAGTGCTGGTATTACTGCACTGTAAGAAAGTGGTTATCATCAAAACCTCTCACTTCTCTCTGTGATGTACTTCTGGGTTTTGAAGACTAGAATTCTGTCCTAGGTTTTCATCAAATCTATGCAATCGTGTGTAACTTAGTTCATTCTGCGTCATTTGTGCGGTAGAATCACTTGCAGATCTCATTGCGCAATATGCATGCATAACGCCTGTTACCGGACTGTGTAAGCAATTCTGGATCGGTAGACGCCATACTGTAACCCGCCGATATCCATCCTATAGGTTGTGGCGTTGCGTAATGCATCTCTATGGTTTGAACAGCGTGTGTCAAGCTTTGTGCTTGACGTACTGAACCTTGCTGCAAACTACACTCTTGTATTCCCGATTGACCTGTTATTCTTTCTTGAACAAGTGGTCGCAATCCACACTGTTTCCTACGGTTACCGTGAACTTCTACCATATGCTGGTTTAGACTAATTTCCCGTTCTCGGTTTGCCGTTTCGAACTGACATCCACATGTGCCCTTCCATCTTAGGTCAGACGTAATTTCGCGTGCCCTTTCTGTTGTATTACCGACAAACGTTGATTTTGCCATATTCACAGTAGTATCTACCGACACTAAAGTGGATTTTGTAGACTCCTGCGGCTCCTCACTAACGCTTTCTACGTCACCTCGACTTTCAATCGAACGTAAAACTTCCGATCTCAGCCGTTGAAATTGATGTTCGTTTTTCTCCTTTGTTTTTAAAATATGAGCATCGAATTTCTTTAATGCTGCTTTTCTCGTCCTTTTGTGAGACGTCGTCTCAGCAATTAACATGTTTCGCTTTCGTCGTCGCTTTGATGGCAAAAGCTTGGACCTGTTGTTTAACCTTGTTCACACTTTGTTGCGTAACTTAACGTAAAGTAATCATGTCTGTCTGGACAGTGGCAATGTCTGTTCTCAATTTTTTGTGCCTTGTAACGAGCGTTTAAAGCGTGATTTGTGCTTCCTTAGCTTCAGTTCGTATTTGATCTAATTGGCCTTGAATATTATCACGTGTTTTTTGTATTTCCTTGTTAGTTTCTTTCAGTCCAAATGTTATGCGCCCATCTAAGTCTTTTTTCCCTTGTGTTATGCACCCTTCTAATTCTTTTTGCCCTTTGTGTTATGCGCCCTTCTACAGGCCTTTCTGATTCCTGAGATTGTAGCAATAAACGCTGCTACATTCCAAAAATGTTGGCGTTCTCATCTTCACCATTTTCGCCTGTTGCCATCTGATGTAACCATTCAATTTCTCGTTTTCCGTGAACAATTTCCTTCACTTCCGAACATAGTGTAGGAGCACTTACACACGTTCTTTCATGGAATTGCTAGCCTAACTGATTCAATGTGATTACATTTGGTTCACTCTGCTGTAAATCAGTATCTACAGACTCAGCGCCTGATTCATTAGCAGCCCCGTTATCATGTCCATACTTAGGACCATACTGAACATCATGTGATGCATTTTCGGTCTCATTCGGTATTTCTACGTATTCTCTCTCGTGTTGTTCACTCTGATGCACCTGCTGCGTGTCCAACTCTATCCTCACAAGATCTTCCATGAATTTTGCTTTGTCTTAATATACTACTTTCTGCCATTTTTGAGTGTTCCTCTAAGCGTTGCTGTTCGAGAATTTGTCGAACCTGACTCTGCGTTAACATCTGATCATAAGACTTGATTCTACCCCAAAATATCACTTATGGTACACTTACTGAAGTAATGGGCACTTTGGAGCTAATAAATGTTTTATGAAACTTAAAAGAGATAGCACATTTCCCCAACATGGAGAGACGTATTCGGCAAGTACTCAAAAAAAGAAAGGATTGCCAAAGGGCCAAACACGTTAAATTTGAGACTAGACCACCAATATCACCCATAATACCAACAACAACAAAATAAACATCTAGCAACAACAGATTTGACAGGACCGTTATCAAGAACGAGGAATGGGAACACGTTTATCTCTGCAGTTTTAGAGTTAACATCAAAGTATATCACTTTGACCCCTTTCGAAACGTGCAACTAGTGTTACAATCAGCAAGGCACTACAACACAATTTCCACAAGATAGTAGGGCATGTAGAAAGATGTATTTCAGATAATGGGCCCCAATATAAATCTAAACCTTGGTTGACAACTTTATAAAGACATAAAATTAAACCCATCTTCATATCCAGGTACAAACCAAGCGCCAGTTCTGCAGAACGAACGATGAAGGATACTGGGGCATGGTGTGGTCTGTAATGTAGTTGACGACATACTACCAGTCACAGTGCTCAAAAATAAAAGACCAGTGGATATGGTAAGAGAAGTTGTACGGTCTCCCCAATCCAGAAGACCATCAAATAATAAAATTAGCACTCGAAAACATCGAACGAGCAGCTGCAAAAAGAAAGAGCAGACAGAGATGCGTACACACAGGTATTCACTGTGAAACAACTAGTTTGTGTTAGAACTCACTTATTATCTAATAAAGGAAAACAGGTTTGTCATAGATATATCCGATTTATAGGGGACCCATGTTAATTAGCGAAGCGGTTAATGCAAATGCAGTAGAGTTGGTCAACCCAAGATGGGAAAAAATGTAGGTCCACATCACATCAGCCACCTTAAGGCTTATAATGAGTGATAATTCTTGCAGTGGTCATATAGCAACTAGCCATGAAATGGCTCATAGATAATACAAATAAATGTTGATATGTTTCAGGTAACAGCAGATCTCAAGAGGCAGACCGGACGAGTGACAAAATCGTAATTATTCAAAAATAAGTATAATAATACTAATCATTTAAATCATTAAAGTAGGTCAAAAAATAAAAGAAAACTACTGGCATGATGTAGTAACAAACTAATCTACATATAATCAATCCATGCTCAATAATGAAGTAAAGGAACCGTTATAAAATAAAATAACTTAAGCTGTAAATGATAAATTTTGTTTAAACTACTGAGACACACATATATCAATATTATTTGTGTTATTCATGTAATTATTCGATGTAAAATTAGACAAAGAAACTTGTAAATAGTGGTAGATGAAACAGGGAACACATGCTGAGCCACGTTACTACAATCATCTGGGAAAGGAAGACAAGCTGATGATAGAAGCGGAAAGACGATGGGAAGGTATGGGTCTGAGTGTGAGAGGTTATACAATTGCACAATATAGCATTGGCGACAAACCGGACCCTATATTCAATCCGCTTCCTCATCTTTCATAGCCTTTTGGTTACTGGAGTTGAGACAGAACTCAGCACAAACAAACTCAACGAGGTGTTGTGCCAGCAAATACGAAATACATGAATATAATTCTAACTACACTTCCTACACAGTTTATTCACATTTCCATTTACATTTTTTTCTCCAGTTTGCGTCAGCTTATTATTTGGGAGGATTGTATATTTTGTACCTATCAAAAGCAAACCCTCAGTCTATGAGAATACCATAATTTCCCATCCTGGCAGACGTCACCATTTGTAGGCTACACGCGCAAATAGATGAAACGTCTGAAGTGTCTTCTCAAGCTAAGGGTGTTAAAGAGTCACTCTATATAAATATGAATCTGGCCCTATAAGGTAGCTAATACTATGTGTGGATCATAAAAATTTAATAATAAATGCTGCTGTCACCTAACTAGAATACAAGAATTAATAAAAATAAAAGTTTGGAATCTATTCTAGAACGACAAAGCAGCTGTTCCCTTTTTCATTCTACATATAATTAATCAACTGTGCTTTCAGGGGTCATGTGATATACAACAATCATGTTCAGTTACTTTCAACAATCAATAACAAAGTATATAACTTTTGGACATATTGAATTGGCAATTATTAAATCTTGTCTCTGCAAATTAAAATGTTATCACAGGCAAGAATGATAAAAAATATTCATCTATTAAATTTCCTCCTACAATATCCCACTCATCAATTCATGAAGTTGGTGGAGCCTTAATTTACCTTTTCAAACAATTAAAAAAATCTCATGTACTCAATGTGAGTGTAGGTTAGTATCCTAGATTTTGATATTCAATGGTCAAAGCATAGGCAGGTTGGAGAGAACAAAATTTTGACTCAATATTTACTGTAGCCTAATGCACGATGGTACTTTACCAATCGGGATCTGCATCAGTGTTGTCTCCATGCTGGATCTGAAATGCTAATTCCCTACTCTGGCCTTGACTGAATTCACTCAGTCTCAACCTTCCTGCTTTCCGTAGAACGTTAATATTTCCCTAGTCAAAATAATGGCTATTGCACACTCGCTAAGGGTTGAACTGATGTGCACAATTTCATTGCCCGCAAAAATTCCCACAGGAATAATTAACTACCTCTTTGCTATCTGCTGTCATGATACGTGAAGCATGTCGTACACACTTCGCAGACGCAAAGCTGTCAATGCCCTCACTATTTTCCACATACTTGTGTGGTTTGCCATGAGACGAGAGAGATATAGCAATTTTTAATTCTCAAAATGCTTTTATATAATGGAGATAGTCCCACCATGTCGCATTTGCGTTGCCCAGAATGGCTTCAGCCAAACGCCATCTCATTAGAGGTGAATCTTTATTATTCTTGCCAGGTCGCCACTAGCCCTGTTAATGCCATGCAACCACTTACCCTAGGTCCCCGCCGTGTTTAGATTAAGGGTATACGGAATGAGTCTTTCGATGAAAAAATCGAGCTTTGGGTAAATGCATTTTCGAAAAATTTAGACTCTCCTGTTTAATACCATGTATAAAATATTTGGATGACGTGAATAGAACTATTTTAAATAATTTTTTAAAATAATTTCGACACACGATGTTCCGCACCTTGTATATTGAGGAGCGAAATATACCTAATATAGACAGCCTTGCCAGAGATATAATTGAGCACAAGAGAGTTAGCTTTCTGTTGGCTACACTGCTAGACAGTTGACAATAGATTCTGCACCATTTGTATTGTTTCCTTTGTGAGTACATCCATGTCATTGTTGTGAAAGTCGTATGTGGAGAAGTCATTGAATTTTCTTTCCTTCAACAAGCCAAGACCTAGTCTGAAGGTATTTAGAAAGCGTCTACATTGGCGCAAGAAAGTAAAGTGTACTAAAAATTCGTCTGATTCATCTTCATCAGTATCTGATGTCCCAGTAGCGACTAACCTCAACACTGGTAGTGATACATTGAGTGATGCTGCTGCCACTACACTGGAAAGTGCTTCAAGAAGAAAACTAGCTGGAATTGAGGAAGAATACAAGAAACTAAATGCTGGGACTATAAAATATGAGGTAATTAACGTCTCTTTTTTTCAGACGTTTTGGAGATCAATGTGTGCTGCAAACAATGTGGAAAATGTGGTCTTTCATTGAAAACAAACTTACATGTAGGACTTGCTTGTGAATTAGAGTTGATGTGCAGTTATTGCAAACACAGTGTTACTTTCCTCAATTCCTCACATGTTACTGCAGATACAGGTAAACTATACGATATTAACATTAGACTGGTTTATGGATTACGGTGTATAGGAAAGGGCAGGGCTGCAGGCGCGATGTTGTGTGGTGTGATGAACCTCCCTCCTCCACCTTAAAAATTTAACAAACACATAATTGCAATAAGCTCTGCTGTAGAAGATGTGGCACAGGAAAACATGAAAGGTGCTGTTGAGGAAGTAGTTGTTGAAAATAATAATAGCAGAGACTTCTCCATAGCCTTTGATGGAAGCTGGCAGAAGAGAGGTCACACATCTCTGAATGGTGTAGTAACAGCTACAAGTGTGGACACTGGTAAGGCAGTTGATGTGGCAATACTTTCCAAGCATTACAGATGCAAGGAGATAATGAAAACTAAACATGAAGAGGAGTGCATGGCAAATTACTATGGGTCAAGTGGTGGTGTAAGAAGTATTTATCAACGCTCAGTCAAATGGTACAAAGTTAGATACATAAATTATCTTGGAGATGGTGACTCAAAGGCTTTCAAAGAAATTGAGGAACTGAGACCCTATGGTAACGATGTGGAAATTTCCAAACTGGAGTGTGTGGGCCATGTTCAGAAAAGGATGGGATCAAGACTTCGACGGCTCAAGGCTAGCAAGAAAGGCAAGAAATTGAGCGATGGAAAAACTTTAGATGGAAAAAATAGACTGACAGATGCTACAATAGATCATATTCAGAAGTGCTACGGTCTAGTAATAAGACAGAATACAGCAGATGCAGAATTAATGAGAAGAGCAGTCTGGGCTCTGTTTTCTCACACAGCTTCAAACAATGAGAATCCCCAACATCGGCTATGTCCAAAAGGAGACGATAGTTGGTGCAAGTACAACAGAGGCAAGGTAACTAAGAAACAATACAATCACCCTCATCACCTGTCACCTGCCATAATGGATGAAATAAAACCAATATTCCGAGACCTCGCATGTAAAGAAATGTCTTCATGGCCGGACTCAAAATCCAAATGAGTGTGTGAACCATGTGATATGGAATAGACTACCTAAAACAGTGTTTGTGGGTATAAACACACTTCACTTTGGCGTTTATGATGCTGTTTCATCATTCAATCAGGGCAATATAACAAAGTGCATAGTTCTGCAGAAGTGGGGGCTCTGTGTAGGACTACGAACTGCCGCTGCTATGCTTTGTTTGGACAAGGAACGACTCAGGTCTTCAGATAATGCCATAAAAGTATATTCGAAGATGGCTAGACAGCATAGCAGAGCCATCAAGAGGAAGCTGTTGGACGATTCTGATGGTACAAGCTATGGAGCAGGCTTGAACTGAAGTAAAAACTTTGAAGCTAATTTCCCATAACTTTAGTTTTTTTGTGTATAAGGTACATTTTCTCAGGGCCTATTTATAGTAGAAAGATGAAATTTTCTGTAGTTGTTCCTTAAGACCTCCTAATATATCTGAATTAAAAGACAGGTGGAATTATTTTGTATTAATGGATGTAAATTTTAAAATACTTGTTAAAATGTATAACTTTTTTAACATTTACAAAAAATAAAATATCTGAAAAACTATACATTATTTTTTCAAAATTAATAATTCAGCATAAAAGCAGAACATATCTCTGCGTTCTGTGAAAAAATCAAGAGTATCGTCCAAAGAACAAGTGAGAAAATGTTCCTAACTTTTAGCTCAATTTAACATTGTAAGCATAGGGCGTCCTGTATACCCATAAAAGGAATAACGTATTGTTCTGGCCTTATCCCTTTCTGTGCTGAAGCTCGGCATTCTCTTGTTAACTGGGATTTTCCAATTCCATAAACCACCTGCTCGGTTCGCCTCCAAAACGCGTTTCACTTTAACTTATTTATGCATGCCTCTGTCCTTATATTGGTAGATATTGTTTTGGTGGTTTTTGGTACATGAGATTACTGCGACTGCTGTTTCTTGATAATGTAGAATTTTGAGGATCTCATACTGTATTATACTGTCATTATGGAATGAGATCATGTAAGGTCTGTAAAATCTGGATGTCTTACAGTGTTTACCTGTGGCGATACAAGTAATTGGACCCGCAACGCTCATCTCCTCGAAAAAAATACGGCACTACGAGAAATGATGCCGTCAACCCACACCACATAGTCACATTTGTAGAATGAAGTGGTACCCGTGGTCGTGTGTGCTCATATTCTGCAATTCTGCTTATTGACTGGTTCTTGGAGGAGCAATTGGGCTTCGTCTGTCCACAAAATGTTCCATAACCATTCATTCTCCAATTCCATGCATATAAGACCTACCAGATTGAACGTTTGTCTTGCTAGCAAGTCAGTAAGGACCACTCCTGAACATGGGTGATTTTGTGTGAATAGCAATGCAGGATGTTTAGGAGGATTTTATGCACTATGTTCACAGACACATGCAACGTTCGGGTAACTCCTGTGCACTGCATGGTGCACAGCACCGTCGACACCTTCTGCAGTGTTGTGGCCCCATCTTCGACACGTGTCTGATGAACTGCTTTCCTCCTTCATCCTCGTTTCACTTCAAAAAATCTATCTTTTAGAAATTCCTAATTATTTCCTACAGACAATTAGTAGACATCAAAACAATGTTTTTTTGCATACTGCTGAGTGTTTGGAACTTCTGCAGGGCTACTGGTGCACAGTCACCGTTCTTGTTTAACAGTCTTACCAGCAGCGAGCGACCCTTCATTGAGACAGTCCTGTTGGGTGTCCCACACACAAATTGATGAACAGCCATGTGCCACGCGTCTGTTCTTACAATTTTCGCTATTTTTCCTTTTCTATTACGTTTCTCCCTGCATAAAAAACAAGCTGTGCAAATTTTACGTCATTCTGAACAGTAGTTCTCTTTTTACATCGGTTTGAAACTGCAACTTCAATTTTGAGCATCTTGTATATGTGCCCGTTCTCAACTGATGCTAAACATGAAGTCTTCTGGAAAGCTGTATTAGTCCTAGTATATCAACGACGCTTTGTACTATTCTTTTTAATTACAAGCGACATTATTTAATTCACAGGGTGAGTCGGGACGAAGGGTACATGCTTTGCGATGTGATACTATGGGTAATTCTGAACAAAATAAATAAATAAATAAATAAACCAACATAGGCCACTTTCTTAATCGTATCCGACAAATATGTTTGAAAATCACAGGTTCCAATTGTGCTGAAAGTTCGTACGACGTCGTGTCGCCAAAGGAATATCGTCCATGTATTGTGGTGAATCAGGTTACTGTACTTGATTTAGACGGTTATCTAAAACAACTGGACTGATCAGCTTGTCAACAAACAATACAGCACCACACGTTCACAGAGAAACGTCGCTGAAAATTTGTTTCTACAGTGGTGTACAGATTTTAATCTGCCCACACGTGAGATTTTATCGTGTTACTCTCTGCCTCGTGATGACTGGGTGTTGTGTGTTGTCCTTAGGTTAGTTAGGTTTAAGTAGTTCTAAGTTCTAGGGGACTGATGACCATAGTGCTCTGAGCCATTTGAACCATTTTTTTATCGTGTTACTGGTGCCCCTTCCGTTAAAGAAATACGTGAAATACAGTGTTCCATACGAATGAGGTCAAATTAGCAACACAGGAGCTGTCTACAAGAGCTACAAAATGCATTGCAGTTGATGGTGAAATTTTCGAATATCTTTTGTGAAGAAATTTACGTAGTTAAACGAAACACTAGATTGCAGTGTTTCATTAATGTCACCTCCATTTTTCCTGTTCTCCATGGTTTTCATTAGTTTCCTCAGAAATTGTTAAGAACAGGACATGTCCAAACAACGCTTTTTATTCAGAATCACTAATACCATCACCCTTGAAAGCATGTACCGTCACCCCTGAAAGCATGTACCTTCCCTTATGACTCACCTTGTATCTATTCCAAAATACCTTTTATTATGAGTTTTCAGGAAAAGTTTCTACAAGAGACCTTAGGACAAAACCAGATTCCATCCCAATAAGACTATATTGTATCTGAAAATTTTATCCTTGTGCTGGATTTGTTTATGCAAAAGTATTCGGAAACTCATTAGTCCATAGTGACGTACCAAATCCTTCTTCTTTATCTGCAGTCGTCCTACTGTTAATACAAATAAATCAAGGTGTTTCATTAAGTATATTACATGGGTTCTTCAGGTTTGTTCTTTTCTTAATTTTATGGATTCTGAGAATAGTGCACACTTACGTATTGAGATTTGCGAAGAAGTATGAACATTGATTTGCGTTAACCCATCTGTTAATAAATGTTCCCAGCATCGTGCCAATTGGTACAGCGACCTACATAACCAGAAAAAGGTATTTGTTTTAATTTATAGTGGCAATTTGTTATTTTTTATTTGGCTACTGGAGACCAGTTTCGGTTATCAATACCATCTTCAGGCCATTTTAAGTTCAAATAATCACATTCCACTCTTTACATAATAATGTAAAAAAAATTATTATTTTTCTCTGTAATATCAACTGTATGGTGTAGAGTGCAGTCATAAAATATATAGGTGGCCCCTTACCTATTGCACCTTGTCGTGGGACTCACTTCCCAAGTAGGTGTGTGATAAACTAAAACACATGGTCAATGGCAAGCTTTGAACAGATACAAATTTGCGGCTATCAGCGACGAGAATCCATCCTCCATAAGGAGACTTTCTGTTTTTCTTCTCAGAAAATAGGCACATTGTAAAACATGACCAAAGAATAAAATTAGTATAAAAGATGAAATTTTAGAATTTGAATGTCGAAACAAAGAATAAAGCAATCCTCACTGTAAAAAAAACATTAAAGGCTAAATAATAAGATAGCCACGTTTGAATGAAGTTAATATCACTATAAAACATCATGAATGATGATGAATCATTTAATCGATTAAGTATCGTCATAATAATAACAGTATAAATTGAGAAAACGAATTATTCGCGCTGAAAAACTATCCAGCATCAAGGGGGACTACAGGAGCGTTGTGGCCGAGTATTTCTCTGTCAACTGTTAGTTGACAGTCTTGAGCCGTATTTGCAGTTCCACGTTTATCCCAGCAGTGTCCATGTATACGTTTGAGCGTTTGGAGGCGCCGCGTCTCGTTTCCCTCACGCCGTATCGCAGCTGATCACCTCGTCATGGCCATAACAAAGGCTCCACGTATGTACTGTGTGGTTGTGAGAGGTTGAATCGATAGGCTTTGTTGTTAGGAAATGGCCACAACGTTAATTCACAGAACCGTATCGTGCTGTGAATGTTTTACCATTATGACACTTTAATTCTATACTTACGATCTAGCCGTTGCAGTGCTGTATTCCTGTAAATGATTGGGCAACATTACGTTCATAGATACCTTTGCATCTGAGCTTAAATCAGTAAGTCAAGTGCATTGCAAACATCGTGTTGTTAAGGCACTTATCATCTTAAAATCGGTTGTTATGTCAATCACTGCGACAGTCCCTACCGGTTACTGCTGAGTAGTAGCTCCTACATCATCCCTTACGAACAAACCAGTTGCGTCTTTGCCTGTGGTTATTAAACTTTAGGTCCTTGTGCTGTGCACGGATCTGTTGAAAAGAATCGCTCCATGTAGCCACAGGGTCGAACCATACACGTCTGATTTCATGTCTTACAGCTAATAGTAACCTGTCGCTATTATCCTGCAGTCAAATACTCTATGCAGCGGCTACAGCTGCGACTTAATAAAATATACAAAATACAAAATAAAGTTAAATGAATAATTTCATAATCACTATTCTGTTCTAATGCCTGTAATTGATGTAGACGACAAAGAATTACGATGGATAGTGTTTATTTAGGAAGGACATTTCAAATAAATGGGAAGTGGTCCTACGATGTTCAAGTACGATAGAGACAGAAAATATCGTTATCAAATGCAGTAAAGTGACATTGTGGCTAAAATGGTAGCGAAATCCCCAAAGTAAATAGTTTCTCAATTATATGAGAAAAATACATCCATTTCATAATCACAACACACGAACGTTCACTAGCTGAAAACAGTTCAGAATTCAACATGATGATTTACAAATTGAACCATACAATACCAAAGAATAGAAACTCATACTCTATCTGTTCACAGTTCCTGAAAGCAAGCGGAAATAGAGTCCTACTCTGGAGCACAGTAGTGTCCAGAATCACTCTCTTGAGCTCTTCCTTCGGAAAGTCCTGATCTTCACTTGACGGCTATAGTGTTCTGGTACTGTCTGCTTCTCCAATGGCTCAAGGCCTTCACCACGAAAACGACATCGTTCTTACGTTCTACAAATATGATTTGACTCAACATGACCACTTTTCTGCAATAAACTAAAATATTACAACAATATTTAAATGAAACAAATGTTATACTCACTCACACTCAGACCATGTACAATGATTAAAAATAATGGAATGTTCATAAATAAACAAACTAGTAACCTTACGCAAGTGTGCTCATGTTAAATGAGAACGAATTGTCATTAAATTTTGTTTAAACAATTATTTGTATCTTCCTGACCGGAGCGCCTTTTGGTTCTCTTTTCAACTGTGGTGTGGTGCCTGCTAACACATGTGATTGACCTCTTTGAAATTAACAAAATTTTTAGTATAACTAGCAATCAACATTTAAATTAAGTTACAGGTAGAAGACTCAACTGGTTAGAGGAAAAGGTGTAAAAATGGTAACAGGTGTAATAATGGGCATCCCTCATAAAGCGCATATGTAAGTGCTGCAGTCTGGCGATCAGGAATAAAAACGGTGCTTGTTGTTGATAGAGAATAGCAGAGAAAAGCTGGAAGCATTGTTTCAAGCAGTGTAGCTACAGCATCGGTTATTGTGTGAGTTGTTGTTTGTTAGGGACTCCTAACGTTTGGCAAGTATGTCAAATCGTTTTCTTTTTATATCCTTCTGATCAGTTTAAAAATATTTCTCAGTGATATCCGGAATAAGTGATAGTTTTCCCTACAACCAACATGTCCCAACCTCTAATGAGAGGCTGCCCCGCTGGTGCAATTGGTAGAGCCCATCCTTTAGGATGGGGTCAGAACAATTTGCCCACCGAATGGTTCGTTCAGTTAATTGAAAAAACATGTAAGACTTAAGGCCAGTTCTCCTCATCTTGAATTGTCATTGTAGCCAAGTTCGAAATGCAGATGTGAGTGACTTGGCGAAAGAACACCACGTGACTATCATCTCACTTCCGCCACATTGCACTCACAAACTGCAGCCTCTAGATAAGACGTCCATGGTACCTCTGGAAACGCACTAAGCGAGGATTTTGGCCAAGCCTACCTTCGTACCCAATCAGCTGAGATAACAGTAAATGGATTCAAAGTAACTGGATTGTACCCTATAAACCTTTACATCTTCACTGACGCTGATTTCATAACAGCTGGGTTGGTTGCAGAAAAACTTACTCCACAGTGGAACATGAACCTAAAGTTTCTGAATCGCGTGCTCCTCTACTTGCTGTCTCTGGACCATCGATATCATCTGCTTCTTCTTCGAGTTATCCTGAGGTACAGTCACACCAAGCTCTAGTATGCCAGTTGACGAAGCCAATGAAACATCGGGAAGTTCTCCAGGGACTTCAACAAATGCAATTTCACCACTAGACATATCTCCAGTCCCCAGCATTAAGAAGAGAACCACAACGCCGGGACGAAAATCAGCAACCGCCACATCACTGGAAGGGCATACAAAGTCGCTTGACGAAAGTGCTGTCCAGAAGAGCTCGCAGAGTTTCTCTGGATTTAGAGGCTGCCCTGTGGACAGATGTGCAAAAATCCAAAGGCATTCAAAAAAAAGAAAATTCGTTCCACAAAACTATCTGATTCATGATCGGACTCTTCAGGCTCCTGCAGCCCACACCTTGTGCACAGTGGTAATGACCTTGATGTGAACGATGGGGATAGACCAGACTCAAGCGATTCAAGTTGCATCTTTTGTGATGAAAAGTACTCTCAAGGCAGAGGAGGAGAGGTGTCGATTAAATGTGGTATGTGCGAAATGTGGGCACACTTGTAGATAATTTCAGATTTCATGCATAAATGTATGAAAGTAGTTTTTTTGTAGCCTTGTCTACAATTTTATATTGTTTTAACCCATTTCATTAAAATATTTCAAATGATTTCTTGCACCCTTTTGTGGACGCCGGTATTTGCATCCCCTTTTTTTTAAGCTCCATTTTACAAGCTTCTTGTAAATCTTTGTTTTCGAATAGAAATAATGGATACTAATCACTGTTTCGCCTCTCATCATTTCTTAAACTAGTTACAGTTGTTAATGAAGCAGTAAAATCCAGAATTTTTACAAAAGAAGGTACCTTTAAGTCAAAAACAAAATAGGGTGTCCGTATTTTGTACCTTTTCCTCTATTAAATAAAAAACAGGTATGACAAAATATGAAGTATTGGTGCTGCGTTCATTAACTGTGTGAAGAAAAGAACACAATTTTCTGGCAAATATGTGTGTAATAGAAAGGTAAAAAAGACATAATAAATCAAGAAATGAAATAGATACAGATATATAGCTTTCAGAGACTGTGGCCATAGTGCAAGGCTATCATCTGAGATACTGTATACTGACATCGCAAGAAGTGTTTAAAAGTTGTTGAGTGCGAGGTTCATTGTGTAAATGTTCTTTTTCACTGTGAAATATTAACTTCAATAGTTCTAAATATATTGAAATATTGTTTTGTCACTGGATGCACCTCATTTTTCTGGGATCCTCGATGTATTCATATTTGCCCTAATATTTGATTGTTAATTATTATATACTCTCAAAGAACTGTAAGAAGCCATCTTTCAGCTTGTCTCAAAAGTCAGCCGTTGGTGGTGATTCCACATTCTGCCAAGCGAGCGACCATTGCCCAGCTCCCCTCTCTTGGAGTTATCCACATCGTAACGTTGCTTGTCTCTGCACCCAACTGGTCAAAATCGGTCAACTACATTACATCATCTAAAACTTACTGAACAGAGTGGTATGTTACAAAGTACCTTACAACTGCATATCATAAAATTGTATAGGTTATGTCATGGGGAGAGCGGGGAATTATGAGCTATTAATAGCTTAAATTTTTTTATTCCTTGTGTAGAAAATAACTAATAACTTTTTCTTCTTTTCCTGAATATTCCTCTGTTTCCAGTTCCTGTGAGCCTTTATCAAAATAATGAATCTTAAAAAATACTGAAAGACGAAAAAAATATTTGTGCACCTGTAGACCATCTTCATAGTGGTTGTCTGTATACTACACACAAGGATTTAAACTATGGACAGCGTTTCTCGACGAAAAATGTGATGTGAAATATTCTCAATACATTAAGTCTCTCAATTCAATTAATTGCTTTCTTATTCTTATACAGCTGACAGTTTTGAGAAACCGGCAGTAATCTACAGATATTCGATGATGAAATTAATTTAAATGCACTTAAGAGGCTACTGTCATTCTTTATACCTCGTTTTCTGTTCCTAATACCCTACTATTCAATCACTCTAAACTTCATTTAATGTTACAGGGCAATTATTTAAATATATATGAAAATTCCATTTCCCTTGAGCACAAATGTTAATGCTGCAGTCGTTAGAAGATTTGATTCAGCTCTTGGTGATGTTGTACCCAGTGCAAGGTTTTTCATTTCAGCACAGCTATAGTAACCTTTATCCTCCTGAACGTGTCTAATGTGATCTAACTTTACTCTCCTTCTACAATTTTTATTTCTCACATTTCTATCTATTATCAAATTAACTATTCCTTGATTTACCTTGGTATGCCCTATCAGCCGATCCCAAATTTACTTTCTCTCTACGTTTAGACACGTTACTTCCATAGTAATGTTATCGATCTATCTAATATTCAATATTACTCTGTAGCAATACATATCAGAAACTTCATCTGTCATAATGTGTGCACCGTCTACTTTTCAGTTCCATATAAGCCTATCGTGATCGGGAATTAGCAGGATCAGGGAAATGACATGAAAGGAACATACGCCTTCGACGAAGACCATTTATCCTTTCGATAAAAAACATTTATCTCTCAAACTAACAACACGTCCCCTTAAGAAACTTAGGTAGCAAAATGCCAATTTAATACGCCATTTTAATTTTACACACTTGAATATCGTTCATGTTGTGAATAATACAATTACCCCTTTAATGGGGTTGTGCCAACTCTCATTCTTCTTCTTCTTCTTTTGGTAAAAACAGTAGCGATAATATTTCAGCTGCTGTAACCCTTCTTAAAGAACAAGCACCAGCAACCAAGAAATCCACTTGGTCAAAAATCACCTCCGGCCACGTAATAAAATCTATAAAGAAACTTAAAAACTCAGAAACAGAGAACTATTACGGCCTTAGTAACAGTATTGTTAAACACATAGCCACTGCAATCTTAATGCCACTAACATATCTGACGAATCGCATACTAGAAGGAGTATTCCCTGAATGTCTGAAAATGACAGCTACACTCCCAGTCTATAAGAAAGGTGACAGAAAAATGCCAAATAATTATAGACCTATATCAATAGTCCCCATTATATCAAAAGTAATAGAAAACTGCATACATATCCAGATTTACAATTATTTTGAAAGTAATAAATTATTGAGTAAGAAGCAGTTTGGCTTTCGATATGAACTATCGACAACCAAAGCAGTTGAATGCCTCCTTAGTAATATAGATGAAAGATATGAAAATAAGAAACACTTGTGCTACACTGTTAGATTTAACAAAAGTCTTCGACTCAGTCACACATGAAATAATAATAAAAAACTAGAACATTATAGTATTGTAGATAAAACATTACAATTTTTTCAATCGTACTTAAGCAGTAGGGTACAATTAGTAAAAACAAACTATCGAAAGTCAACACCCATGAAAGTAAAGAGAGGAATTTCACAATGCTCAGTAGTTGGCCTTTCCTGTTCATTGTTTACATCAATGACTTCTCAAATTATATGCCATGCAACAATGTACTGTATGCTGATGATATGACACTAATAACAGATGGAGAAAATCTGCAAGATGTAATAGAATACAACAAAGTAGTAACTGAAATGAGCAGTGTCTGGTGCAGAGCCAACCTTTTATCAATAAACAAATTGAAAACCAAAGAAATTTACTTCACCCTGAAACCAATTGAACAGAATACAAAGAATGTCAAGTTACTAGGTTTACATATAGATCAAAAACTTACATGGGACAGACACACAAATTATCTATGTAGCAAACTTGCTCGAACTCTCTTTCTATTACACAAGCTGAGACACATTACCAGTAAAAAATCTGCTGATCTCCACATACTTTGCTTTTTCCATTCACAACTGCAATATGGGGTACTTCTTTGGGGTTACTCAGTGGGTTCAAGTACCATCTTCAAGTGGCAGAAGAAAGCAGTCAGGTGCATTTTAGGATTACCACCAAGACAAAGTTGCAAAAACTATTTTCAAGAACTAAAGATAACGACACTACCTAGTACATACATTTATAATTGTTTAATATATGCTAACGAGAATATAAAGAACTTTAACTTAATATCTGAAGTGCATGTTCATAATACTCGAAATAATAGTAATATAGACCTACAACATACAAGGCTGACATTAACACAAAAGAGCCATAAACACCTTAGCCTGAAATTTTATAACAAACTCCCAAAAGCTGTGTGCAAACTACCGATGAATAACATTAACCGACAATAGAAGTGTGGCTCAAATGTACGCCATATTACCCACTTGATGAGTTTCTAGACAGTGACACAAAAGAGATATGCTAAATGAAACAAAGAACTGCCATGTGAATTATACATGTATGTTTGTGACAGTAATGTACCAGAAAAGACTTTTTACATGGCTACATAAGATGTACCATAAATATATGTTGATACTATTGTATATTTAACTGTTATGATGTATTACTACTATTAATATTATTACTATTATTATTATTATTACTACTGTGAATGAATAATTGTTGTATTATCAATATTACTTTAGCATGCGTATCTGCTTGCCCGCACATGTACAATTATGTACAATAATAATTATTGTAATTAAAAAAAACTATATTGAACACAAAGACGATGCCAATTGTATGGAAAACATACTGAAGGCAAATAAAGATTCTATTCTATTCTAGTCTAATGTGCAAAAGATAAGACTAACAATATTGCCCTTTAAAAAAATTTAAATTTAAATCAACCCACAAAGAATGGAAAGAGCTCTATAGAAATTTCTGCAAGCTAGCTCAAATCCAAGACTTTAGGCACACCCCCAAAAGATAAATATAATCTAGTTAACAGGACATATCAGACCTCATTTACAGTTTACCCACAGGATTTACTGCACATAATTTACAATAAAATTCACAACAAGCTTACAATGTGTGTTAAACAGAACAATAACATTAAGGGGGAAATTCCCTGTGCAAAGCCATTACTCAGGTAAGGCCTATTGACCGACATCAAAATTTCATTTACAGTGCAAATCAGATAACGTAAGGTTTTCGCTTTGGCAGATACAGTCAGGGCACGTGACTGCAAACAAACAGCAAGCCGCAATAAGAAACGCTGGGGAGCCGACCACACGGCCGCAACCAAGCCAGGAACAGGTGGCAAGAAGCCGAAGACACGGAACGCTCTCCCGGCAACCTAGCTGGTATTGTCAACGAACACAGTATGCAAATGTCTCAATGAATTACACTACAACTCGAAGTTACTGTTTAATGACGACTGCAGTTATAGAACTTTTCCAATAAAGTCACACGGCCTAGGAAATAAGCCTCGCTAAAAACGTAGGGGGGAAAGAGAACTACTCGAAGGGAATCGTAAATTATTTCAGGAAGGAATATAAATATCAACTCCCTAACGTCTTGCCATCAGCTGGAGGTCGTAACACGAAACTTACAGTTCTGGATGGTAGTAATACCAAAGAGCATACCAAATTCTAAAGCATAGTGAAAACAAATATTAAAATTCAGAAACTGCTGTTCTCTCACATAAAACAATTTATAAACAAATTCAAAATTTTAATAGAACTAGATAATTCAATGGTGCCTGTTGTAATTATTCGTGAAAGTTGGCACATTATATAGTAACACAAATTGCCATAACAGCATTAAGTATGGCAAATTTTTGGAGAGAATCCTGGGCAGCAGATTAACGCAAGCAACTTTAAAAAAATAATAAAATAAAATAAAAATAAAACAGAGCAGACAGGGCATTAAAATTGTCCTACAGTTTCATAGAGTCAAATACCAAAGGTGTGCATGACGACTCTATGAATATAAACACGATCATCTTCTCAATCAACTTGTGGAGCGGGAAATCGGTGCACAGAGGCCAACTACCCTAGATCCACGGCGTAGGCGAACCAAGCCTCTTGCCTTCTACCCAGTCCTGGCGAAGAAGAGTGAATGACGAACTGGGAAAGACGTTGTGCCGATGCCCACCACGTGTCCGGTGCTCGAAGCACTGCCGCTGGTCCCAGCTCCACACTATGAGAATACTACAAGTAAACTGTCTGAACTGCGCTGTTCAAAGGCCTCCCCAGACGTTGCTCTAGCGGTCGCTTTTGAAGCCAGGGCAGAGATGACCACACAAGGGAGTTATATGTGCCACCTTGTGAAACACCAGCTGGAAGCTATAGATGGTGGGAGAGTGATGGCTCACCTGTTTGCCCGACAATACTTAAAAGAAAAGATTGAAAAATTTGAATTTATGTTAGTGTTCTCTTTTCAAGCGAACCTTTTCTTCCTATCTCCTTTATACTCTACCTTTTACAATGCCAGACATTTTGCTGCCCTATAGTAGGCTTCTTCTGCTACTTTCAGTCTCAATTCCTTGTCTAACTCCTTCAGATACTAGTAAATTCAATTAGGTCTGTTTTACTTTTATTGTCGTCAATCTTGCAATCTTTTTTGAGACATTAACATTCCGTTCAACTAATCATTAAAATTCTTGACGTCTCTGACATAATTACAATGTCCCTAGATTTTAATTCCTTTCATGGCTACTCATTGATTTTCTTTGCCGCTACCGTTTGTGTCCTTCGACTGTTATAAATGCATGCTAGATTCTTTACAAGTTATAGGCAACATTTCGCTCACTGTACTGCTATAGCCGTCAGAATTTCAAACAATACACTCCGGGCAACATTGTCGAAAGTTTTCCCTCATTATACAAATGCTATAGAAGTAAGTTGGCCTTCCATTAGTTTTCAGGTAAGTTGCCCCGCGTGTTCACACATTTCTCCGAAACCCATGCTGATCTTCCCAGACGTCAGGTTCTATGAGTATTGCCATTATACTGACAAAAATTCGTGTAAATATTCCACAGCCAAAACATATCAAGTTCCTAATATCCACCACTCTCTTCTTATGAAGTGGACTTATTGCTTTATTTTTGAAGTTTGAGGGAATATCCTACATTTCAGATCTATTAGTTTTGGTTTGCTTGATTTTACCAAAAGCCTCTATTCTCGTGCTGTAATACCGTTGAGCGTTCCTCTCCTTTATGTAGTTATTTTGCATTTTCCTTTCACATTTCAATCAACCCCTATTAGCATAGCACTGGCTTCTTGAAGTGTATATAGCTTATTCTCTTTTCTCTAAAGGCATCTTCATTTTTTCTACCCACGTTACCGAGCTCTCCCGTTGATATGCATGCGTCAACAGGTTTCCTCTTCACCTCTGTTGCTACTTTCCCCCTTTTGTACTTGTTTTCAATATAATTTTTAGGCGTCTATTTCCGTTTTATCTGCTTCTTTTATAGACTTTTCATATTTTTTAGTGAAAATTATTTCAAAGCATCCCTACTCTCCTAATTTCACTTTCATTTCACAAAGCTGCACATTTACCTACCTACTCCCTGTTACGCTTGAAATTTCAGGAATGTTCACAATGTTCGCTATTAAACACTTCACAACATATTGTTTCTATTTATCAAGGTCCCATCTCCCTAATTCCCTAACTTTCTTCATTTTTCTTCAGTTTTAAGGGGGGTAGGACGTCGAACGGGCCGTCGTGGAGCAGGAGAGACACCACAGGACATTTTAATCTCCACTGTCTATACATTTACGAATAAATTCATAAAAATTTGGCAGCATGACCAGGAAGGATTCAGAATTCACAATCATAGCAGTGGAAGTTCAGGAAAATAATAAAATAATATTTTTTTTACATGTGAAAGTTCATCATTTTTTCACTTCTGTTGGCTGCGTTTGTTGCTATACGTACACGTTTCTTCATAAGTAAAAGAGATTCTTCGATGAATTTTGCACAGCATACAAACCGTACTTATAGGTGTATGAAACTCTAGAAATTATTTAATTTATGAAAAAATGAATGTACTGTTATATTTTAAACTTCATGTTTAGAAAAAACTAAAATTTTATAGTTCATTATCTCAATTTTTGCCACAGTTTTTAATAGATTTGGAAAATTCTAGAGTCTCATACACCTGTAAGTATGGTTTGTATGCTGTGCAAAATTCATCGAAGAATATCCTTACTTATGAAGAAAAGTGTACCTATAGCAACAAATGGAGCCAATGGTAAGTGAAAGAAAGGTGAAATACAAATGTAAAAAAATAAATTATTCTTACATTTTTGAACTTCCGCCACTATAAGTGTAAATCCTGAATCCTTTCTGGTCATTCTGACAAAGTCTTATGAATTTATTTTTAAAATTATAGACAGTGGAAATTAAAAATTCCTGTGGTGTCTCTCCTGCTCCAGGTCGTCCCGTTTGACGTTCTATCCCCCTTAAACTGGAGTTAATAACCACTAAATTGTTGTGTGAATCCATATCTGCTGCTGTAAATGTTTTGCGGTTTAAAATCTCACTCAGTATAATCTAGTCTTACCACTATATAATCTGTCCGAATCATTCCTTTGTCTCTTGCCCTCTTCCACGGCTTACCGCTTTCATACTTCTTGAAACAATTGATAACAATGACGAATGTCTGGTGAGTGAAAAGACTTTGTCAGACGCATTCACCTTTGATTTCTTCCCCCAAGTCCATAGCCAACGATTTTTCTTCTGTCTTTTCCCACTATTGATTTCCAGTCGATCATCACAGTATAGCAAAATACGTGTTGAAAAATTTCATTGACCTCACATTCAATTTTCAAATTTACTGATCCACATCTACATTCTAGTACCTCCACAGGGTGTAGGACTTAGAGTATCTTCTATGACTACTAGTCTATCCGTCTCCAGTTTCAGTCGCAAGTAGAGCGAGGAACAAACGGTGGTCAGTGTAATCTAAAAAGCTCAAGTACAGTGTCTACGTTTGGGTATTTTAGGGATACGTTGTAACGTGAGCCGCTACATGGCTTAACATAATAGTCTTATACTCAGAACACAACTGGGTGCCCTTCAGACTCTCAGGGAAGAGCAATATAAGATTTATTATTCGGATTTAAGTTACATTATCACTCTGGGTTCTGTGAATGTGGAGATGCAGTTTAACCAACCATTGTATTAAGTAGAATGCGACTGCGCTGGGCCAGAGAGATGTAAGTTCCCCGCGCGTTAGCAGGCCCCGTTAGGTCGGCAAATAGCCGCTGTGCAGACTCTCTGAGCCCTTCGGGCCACCGTGTGTGGACTCCGGACGAGGGGAGACGGTTAGGCTTTCCCCGCTGAGACTCTGGTGAGTATAGATGCCCTGCGTAATGGCTCCTATAGTCATCTTATTTAGGAGAGACAATCAGGTTGTGTAAAATTACTATTTTTATTTTGTGTTACTGTGATGGGTAGCATTCCATATAATCGTACTATTAACTAGAGTGATCAAGGAGTGTTCTTACGAAATAAATGTTGTTGTTATATAATATTCTTAACTTCGTTTCACACAGCAACGGCATATTTCCTTTACCATTCCTACTGAGTTATTCAAACTTTCAACTTAAAGTTAACCGATAAGCAAAAATGTTGTGTAGTGATGCCTGCTTATGCAAACGGCCGTAGGCGTCTTTAACAAAGACACAGGTACTATTTTCAAATTGAGGATGCCTGCCAACGCTTCGCGGAAAGCAAGTATCATGCAACGTTCATTAAATTTTTTGCTGTTCTAATTTTTAAGTCACCTTATAATTATTAATATTATTTGTTTATCAGATTACAATATATTTAATAACTCTGAAACAAGTGTCGAAGCAAGTAACGTTCACAGATAATATTTCAGTGTCCCCTAATGATCCTACAAGCATTCTAAGTGAGCTAAGGGCGGAACTCTTCATTATGAGCGCGGCCTACTTGCACACGCAAGGCGGTAATATGGAACTGCGGTTTTCTGTATTCCAAGAACCGCTCACGTTCGCCCTAACCACCCCCGGACGTGACAAATACGGGTCTCTTCTCGGAAATGTTTGCCCCGTGTCACCTTGTGATGCGCGGAGCGATCTCCTTTAAACCATCGGTATCTCGGCAGGAAGCCCGGCAATCCGATTCCGGCGACAACGTGACCGCGAATGCAGCTCGTCGGCGGCGTGGGAAGTAACCTTCTCCGGAAGGCTATTTCCGAGGAAGGGTCTTCCAGAAAGCGCTCAATGGTTCGTTTTGGCGTGATAAATCATCACTTGAAATGCTGAAATGTTGGCAATTACACAGGAATTTGTGTATAGCATCCTGAATGCAAAAAATTGAGTGGTCTATCAAAGCATAATTTTTTGACGCTAGAAAAAAAATTCTAGAGAACTGAAATGTTAAAACCAGTTTGGGAAAGTATAATCTGGAGGACTCCAGGTGTCGTCATTCGACGGCAGACAAAACGTGGATTCATCATTACACGAAGACGACAAAACTACAGTCAAAACATTATGCTGACAAAGGTGAACATACACGCGAATCCCGAAAACAGAATGGTAGTAAACATAATTTATGGCAGCTGTTTTTAGGATATGGCTAGATATGATGAGGACTAACTATAGAAGAAAAAAAGGAACGCAGTGCCTGGATCCTATACATAAAGTTAACTGATCGTTTCGACAGTGAGCTGAAGAAGAAGCCACTCAGGTATGTATACAAAAAATGTAGTCGTGTTTCCTAAATAAGAAACACGCTCGTAATGCTTAATTAAATCAGGTGATGCTCAGGGAAATAGATCAGAAAATAAGTAAAACTGAAGTGACTTCTGGCGTTCCCCAAGGTATTGTTATAGGCCCTTTGATGTTCCTTATCTATAAAAACTATTTGCTAGACAATCTGAGCAGCCGTCTTGGGTTGTTTACAGATGACGCTGTCGTTTATCGACTAATAAAGTCATCAGAAGATCAAAACAAATTGAAAAGCGATTTAGAAAAGGTATCTGAATGGTTCGAAAATTGGCAGTTGACCCTAAATAACGAAAAGTGTGAGGTCATCCACATGAGTGCTAAAAGGAATTTGTTAAACTTCGGTTACACGATAAATCAGTCTAATCTAAAAGCCGTAAATTCAACTAAATATCTAGGTATTAAATTACGAACAACTTAAATTGGAAGGAACACACAGAAAATGTTGTGGGGAAGACTAATTAAAGACTGGATTTTATTGGCAGGACACTTAGAAAACGTAATAGACCTACTAGGGAGACTGCCTACACTACGCTTGTCCGTCCTCTTTTAGAATACTGCTGCGCTTTGTGGGATCTTTACCAGATAGGACTGACGGAGTACATCGCAAAAGTTCAAAGAAAGACAGCGCGTTTTGTATTATCGCAAAATATGGGAGAGAGTGTCACAGAAATGATACAGGATTTGGGCTGGACATCATTAAAAGAAAGGCGTTTTTCGTTGCGACGGAATCTTCTCACGAAATTCAAATCACCAACTTTCTCCTCCGAATTCGAAAATATTTTGTTGACACCGACATTCATAGGGAGAACGATCACCACGATAAAATAAGGAAAAATCAGAGCTCGTACGGAAAGATATAGGTGTTCATTCTTACCGCATACTATACGAGAACAATAGAGAATTGTGAAGGTGGTTCCATGAACCCTCTGCCAGGCACTTAAATGTGATTTTCAAGGTATCCACGTAGATGTAGATTTAGAAGACACTACAACTAGCAGGTAAGTTCTTCTCTTTGAGCAGCAAACTAACATGTGTCCTTGGAAGATTGAATATAAAATGCGTGAAGGCAATACCAACGAATGTGTTAATGAAAAAAGAGGATTTCGTATCATCTATTACAATTTTTAGCGTTAGAAATACTTTTCTGAAGGTATTTGTCTGGCTTTTAGCCTTTTATTAAAGTGAAAGGAGGACGATAAAAAGTTAAGATAAGAAGACGATGGA
Organism: Schistocerca cancellata; assembly: GCF_023864275.1. Taxonomy (NCBI): domain Eukaryota; kingdom Metazoa; phylum Arthropoda; class Insecta; order Orthoptera; family Acrididae; genus Schistocerca; species Schistocerca cancellata. The sequence continues at coordinate 310,690,866 of NC_064628.1, read as the reverse complement.
AGCTTTTAAAATGTTGTGCTATTGTAGAAAGCTGAATATTACATAATTAAGGAGGGGGTTGTCGAATAGAACCCAAGAGAAACAACTTATAGCATAGCTTGATTAAGAAAAGAAATCGACTGGTAGGACTCATCCGGAGGCATCAAGGCATCCTCAGTTTGGTAGCGGGAGGGCGTATGGGAGATAGAACTTATAGAGGAAGACCAGGCCATGATAACAGGAAGTATTATTTGTGAAATAATTCTTGTGCTTCAGTTATTTCTGTTGAGCAATATTTATTGGCACGATGCGTTTCGGCAGGATGCTTTACAGTTACATTTGTATTACGTTTTGCTTATTGATTCCTTTTAATTGTGACAAGATCGGCTTTCTGTGTGTGCTAATCAAATCATGTACCGAAATTTCTCCCTGGCCAATAATACCTATTTATTTTAGTGTACACCACAATAAGTGTTATACATGTAAATAATCTCGAAGGGGAAAATATTTGAAATGTGTAAGCTCAGTAGAAAAAATGCCGAAATATTTACTTTTCACTTTTTAAAAACTTGATATCTGCAAAGTATTTCTACCAAATGTTAAAATTCACTGACTGATAAGAGCTGCGGCAAGTTTATTTGAGAAAGTATTGTGTGTTCTGACATTGATTGTGTTTAAACGTTCCCCATCTACGGTTAATATATAATGATGTCACTTTTTTTACATGTTATGTAGGAACTGGTGGTGAGTTCTCTATTTACAATGTAGCTATTATCATTAATCTGGAATATCCACTGAGAGCACTCCATCATCTCATTTCGCTGCAACGGGATTCACAACCGTATCATTGGCTGTTGAAAAATTAAGTCTTCATTAACTTAGAAAAATTAGCAATGCTGTTTTTTAGGCGATTGAATCCCGTAGTTCACTCGAGTGATTCCATCTTAAATTGAAGTTATTGGGACCACAGGACTTTCACAATAGTGCGCCATTTGTAACTTCGTGCTCGGAAAATTTACATGAACTAGCGTTGCTGTTTGAGCAAGGAATTATTCCTGTTTTATTACATTATGAAAATGTTAAGCAGAAAATCATGAATACAGAATAAAATGAGTCGTGCGTGAGCGTCATAGAATATTTATTCGTAATTCCGATGGGCAATATCTGAAAAGGCATGGATAATTGACGCTAATTAAATTTTTGCTGCTAAAATAGCTTGAATACATTATTGTATACCGTAATACACATTATACAAAGGGTAAAAAACAACGTTATTAGGTTGCATAAAACATTATACATATTTTAATCAAAGTAACCTGCACAAAATAAAGCTGCGTAATAAGAGGTAAGAAAATTCCTTACATTAAAAACTGCCAACGTTAAGCGTTTCGATTATGTAATTACATGAATTAATGGCACGTTGTGAATAACTTACTCGAAACCTGGTATTTATTTCTTCCTTGAAATACTTTCAATCAGTGAACTGGAAATGGAGTCACGTCCCATTTTTCCGGAGACACGAAAATCTCTTTCACTACAGAATGGGCGTAAGCATGATGTCGAATTGTTATGTGGAAATTGACCGAGAGGGGACACAGTATACACCTTTACAATCTACTTCAGCTATCGAGTGTAACCTAGTCTGAATGCACTGAAGATGACCCTTTTTCGAACCTCATGTTGTTTATTAGGCAACTAGCGCTCTGTTTGCAGAGGAAGGATTGTGCATGCAAGTTTATATAATTCTCTCTTACAATAAAAAACTGAATTATGAGCATATGGGTTTATTTATGTGTTCCCGAAATGAAATCACAATCAAAATACGGAAAAGCAAGAAATGATGGGTATGCTATGACCATCTTCATCTTGCCCATCCTTCATTTGCCAGTGGATGACACTGTTATCAAATGGCTTCAGCTCATCACGTATATATTATAGAATGTTCTTTACATTGTATAGTTCGTTCTTTTTTCATTGGAACAGGTCCACCAGACGTTTGTTGTTCTGGAAGATCTGCCTTACATCCAAGATCTGAGCAGTATATGACACGCCCTGGTAAACCCACAGGACAGGACAGGTAGTTTAAATTGTGGAAAGGGGCCAAAATAAAGGGCTGTCAGTTACTCTCGAACATACAAGTTTATTATTTGATCAAACATTACAAGAGCCCCCCAAAAATTTTGTTTAAACACACAGCTTCAATCTTTGGGATTTAATACAGTGAAACTCCACCGAAGGGTGGCTAGAATTTTCCAACTTGAAAACCATGTTGTTGCTCATGGGAATATCCCAACAGCCGACAACGAACTCCAAAAGACACAATGTGAACAGTCTTGAATTTCTGGTAGATTAAATCAAAACTCAACTTTCGTGTCCAGAGTCAGTGAGCCACGGACCTCGTAGCAATGGGGACAGCGCCACATACTCCGACACCGCGTGCAGACCGCCAGCGGCGCCGGCCAAACTACGTCCCGTGGAGAATTCCTCGCTGCTCCACGCCAACCGACCAACTGCCCAGTCCCGGAAACGGTGAAAGGTTGAAGTATACGTCGGCCGATGAGACGACCGACCGAACGACCGACCAAGGGTCGTCACGTTCCAATCTCCCTCCGTCGGACAGTTCATGTACGTCGCCAGCAGTCGGTGAGCACTGGCTGTCGGAGCCTCACCGGCGCTCCATTCCCATATTTCACTGCTGCTGAGTCCTGACACACCCGGAAGTACCATCGGTCTCTCCAGAGATGGCACGACAGTGAACTTATCGAAACTCGCTGCTGCTGCCGCTCACGGGCAAGTAAGGCAGAAAGTTAGTGACGCCACCAATTGGCATAAGAAAATGAGGTGGCAGTATCGTAACAGAAGATGAAAAACAATAAATGGGATAAACGCTAGCTGTGCACGGTTCTATATACGCTCCTGGAAATTGAAATAAGAACACCGTGAATTCATTGTCCCAGGAAGGGGAAGCTTTATTGACACATTCCTAGGGTCAGATACATCACATGATCACACTGACAGAACCACAGGCACATAGACACAGGCAACAGAGCATGCACAATGTCGGCACAAGTACAGTGTATATCCACCTTTCGCAGCAATGCAGGCTGCTATTCTCCCATGGAGACGATCGTAGAGATGCTGGATGTAGTCCTGTGGAACGGCTTGCCATGCCATTTCAACCTGGCGCCTCAGTTGGACCAGCGTTCGTGCTGGACGTGCAGACCTCTTCATCCAGTCTCAAACATGCTCAATGGGGGACAGATCCGGAGATCTTGCTGGCCAGGGTAGTTGACTTACACCTTCTAGAGCACGTTGGGTGGCACGGGATACATGCGGACGTGCATTGTCCTGTTGGAACAGCAAGTTCCCTTGCCGGTCTAGGAATGGTAGAACGATGGGTTCGATGACGGTTTGGATGTACCGTGCACTATTCAGTGTCCCCTCGACGATCACCAGTGGTGTACGGCCAGTGTAGGAGATCGCTCCCCACACCATGATGCCGGGTGTTGGCCCTGTGTGCCTCGGTCGTATGCAGTCCTGATTGTGGCGCTCACCTGCACGGCGCCAAACACGCATACGACCATCATTGGCACCAAGGCAGAAGCGACTCTCATCGCTGAAGACGACACGTCTCCATTCGTCCCTCCATTCACGCCTGTCGCGACACCACTGGAGGCGGGCTGCACGATGTTGGGGCGTGAGCGGAAGACGGCCTAACGGTGTGCGGGACCGTAGCCCAGCTTCATGGAGACGGTTGCGAATGGTCCTCGCCGATACCCCAGGAGCAACAGTGTCCCTAATTTGCTGGGAAGTGGCGGTGCGGTCCCCTACGGCACTGCGTAGGATCCTACGGTCTTGGAGTGCATCCGTGCGTCGCTGCGGTCCGGTCCCAGGTCGACGGGCAAGTGCACCTTCCGCCGACTACTGGCGACAACATCGATGTACTGTGGAGACCTCACGCCCCACGTGTTGAGCAATTCGGCGGTACGTCCACCCGGCCTCCCGCATGCCCACTATACGCCCTCGCTCAAAGTCCGTCAACTGCACATACGGTTCACGTCCACGCTGTCGCGGCATGCTACCAGTGTTAAAGACTGCGATGGAGTTCCGTATGCCACGGCAAACTGGCTGACACTGACGGCGGCGGTGCACAAATGCTGCGCAGCTAGCGCCATTCGACGGCCAACACCGCGGTTCCTGGTGTGTCCGCTGTGTCGTGCGTGTGATCATTGCTTGTACAGCCCTCTCGCAGCGTCCGGAGCAAGTATGGTGGGTCTGACACACCGGTGTCAATGTGTTCTTTTTTCCATTTCCAGGAGTGTAAATTCGAGGGCAGTGAGGTTTTTTAGTGAATGGCCTGGCTTCAGTAACATTAAGAAAATTGAAACGGAAAATAATGTGGCTCAGTTTAGATATCTGAAGCTTCATTTTGCCTTTGCTATCGTAAAAGAACACTGAGGTAGCATCAGTTCTGTATTAGCTAGGCCACCTGGCCTTCAGAATATCTTCTGTTTCCACGTGTACGACGCTGCGATTCTGCTTCAGATACGATGAATGTTTCAAAATTTCGTAGTCCCCTGGAGTCACCTCCTGACATGACGTCCTTGTCTAATACACTTAGCGCGGTGGTCTAGCGGTTCTAGGTGCTCAGTCCGGAACCGCGCGACTGCTACGGTCGCAGGTTCGAATCCAGCTTCGGGCATGGATGTGTGTGATGTCCTTAGGTTAGTTAGGTCTAAGTAGTTCTAAGTTCTAGGGGACTGATGACCACAGATGTTAAGTCCCATAGTGCTCAGAGCCATCTAATACACTTAGCGAGTACTTCCGTTGATGGCACATGAGCCTTTGTTACACCAAGTAATGGGAATGGGTATAAAGACCAGGTTATCTCCAGTAAGGGCAACGGCCTTGCCGCAGTGGATACACCGGTTCCCGTGAGATCACAGAAGTTAAGCGCAGTGGCCGGCAGTTGGATGGGTGACCATCCAGGCCGCCATGGGCTGTTGCCTTTTTTCGGGGTGCACTCAGCCTCGTGATGCCAATTGAGGATCTACTCGACCGAATAGTAGCGTCTCCTGTCCAAGAAAACCAGAAAACCATCATAACGACCGGGAGAGTGGTTTGCTGACCACACGCCCCTCCTATCCACATCCTCACATGCTGATGACACGGCGGTCGGATGGTCTCAATGGGCCACGTTTTGCCTGAAGATGGAGTGCTATCTCTAGTAACCATAGTTTGATAGAAAATTAGATATGACCTCTTTCACAACTCACCAGTTCAGTTAAAAAGGAAGTTTTAACACGAATAAGAAATTCGCTGCATACAGCAACGACCTGGTGGGCAATGTGCTGACCCCATGCCCTTCCATAAGCATCCAAACGAAGCCATTGGCAGTGGAATAAACGGTCGGTCGATTCTGGTTGGTCCATCTGGGCCAGAACGCGGAGCTTCGCTTTCTTTTTAGAAAATGCGTATAACAGTAGATTATAACTTAGTGAAGCTCGATATATTTCCTCGATATGCTTGTATACAGGGTGAGGAAGCAAAGACTGACCAACACGTATATATGCAGAGCGAGTATATATATCGAGATGTGGTTGTCACTAAGCCTACAACGAGGCAAGCGTAGCTCCGTCTTCTGGCCGAGCTGGGCCAACTGGAACCGATAGCAGTGTCATCCTATGCCAATTGCGTCATTTGGAAGCGGTATGGAGGGGTGTGCAAGCTGTACTGTGTCCTTCGCATCGCACCCAAACACGCTTATCATCTATATATGCCCCTAAATACAGGGTGTTTTAGAAGTCATGGTCAATATTCAGGGGTACGACAGGAATGATCATTTGAAACAAAAAAGCCAAGTAAAAACGGGCTCTAAATCACATACCTTAAGAGTTATGAGCAATTCTTGATCTTCGATACTGTGAAACAAATCTCTTCTACTGCAAGCTCTTTCCTTTCCATATTTTGGTAGGTGGTATTATGCGCCAGTACAAGAAAAAAATGTCCAGTAAACATTTGCTCTAAAATGCGTCTTAAGAGCTAGTCGGCCGGTGTGGTCGTGTGGTGCTAGGCGCTTCAGTCTGGAAACGCGTGACCGCTACGGTCGCAGGTTCGAATCCTGCCTCGGGCATGGATGTGTGTGATGTCCTTAGGTTAGTTAGGTATAATTAATTCTAAGTTCTAGGCGACTGATGACCTCAGCAGTTAAGTCGCATAGTGCTCAGAGCCATTTCAACCATCTTAAGAGCTATGAGCACCTGTTCATCTTCGCTACTTTGAAACACAACTCTTCTAATGAACAAGTGCTCATAACTTTAAAGGTATGTATTTTAGATCACATGATTACTGGACATTTTTTCTTGTTTTGATCCATACTACTAATTCCCAAAATATGGAAAGCAAAGAGCTTGCAGTAGAAGAGATTTGTTTCACAGTATTGGAGATCAAGAATTGCTCATAGCTCATAAGATATGCGTTTGACAGCCCATGTTTACTTGCCTTTTTTCGTTCTCCCCCCCCCCCCCCTCCGGTCTGTCATTGTTCTGGTCATTTTACTGGACTTTCTTATTTTCCATCATCATTAATTTTTCATTTTGAAACTTAACAGTTCGGTACTCAAAAGGGAAAGATATCTAACTTAATCCTATATGGTTTCTGACACTGAAAAAAAAGAGAAAAATTCATTTCCAATCGTGGCCTGCAATAGTTTTTACTTTTTTTACTAACTGAACAAAAAAGCAAGACAAACAGGGTCACAAAAATGAAACAAATTGTAACAGTACACCTGAAAAAAAGACCATGGCGAAAGTACCAAGAGGACCACTTAACATTATATTTTAGGTCAAGTTTACCAAAAGCAAAGTAACAAGAATGAAACATACGGACAGAAAAAGGACTCCACACTCTTCACCCAACTCCTTAATGATTGAACACCAGGTACAACATATTTGCAAAAAGATCACGATAACGTGGCATTCTTTATCATATCCAGTGGACAGTAACCATATATTGGTAAAAGACACAAGTGTCCGTGTCATACGCGCTCCCCCACCACATAGTGAACATAATGACCTGTAACTCCGGAAATGCATATCCTCCAATTCCCATCTATTGTACTGTATTTTTTTCCTTATTTTGTTACCTGAAGATATGACATTTCTGTCTTTATATATTGTAACTGTTTTACTATTTGTATATATATATATATATATATATATGCATTTATGTCAAAGTATAATTGGTATGTTTTGTAAATACTATTTATATTTTTACGCTGGGTCTTGCCTAGGGAAAACTATGCTATCGAACGATTACATCGATAGGTCGTGTGGAGAACCAAAGTCTTTAGGATCTTTGGTAGTGTTAACTCTGCTGCATCGAGCGCGCGCAGAGCAGAGTCTGGCGGGAGTAGGGCGGTGGAGTAGGTGTGTTGAGTGACGCTCCCGTGAGTTGCCGCGCGTTTGGGGTTTGGCAGCATGTAATTACGCTCGACTTGCTATGATAGTTTCTAACACGGTGTCGCGGACGGGAAGCATTATCTGGCGCACATCAAGAGCCCGGTTCGCCTGGTGACAGTGTCGAGAAGAAGGCGCGCCAACATCCAGCTTCTGCAACAGCGACGGCCGACAATGAGTGACTGTCGCCTCCTCCTCGACCGACGACTTCAAACCTTCAATCAACCAACAAGGAAGACTGGAAGCACGTAAAGTTTTAGAACCGTATGGAAGACCTCAGCTTTTTAAATTGTTCCATTCACAAAATTACAGCAACTTAGCATGAACCTTTGTTGCTCATTGTCCCAATTGCATTACCAAGCTGGGTCCCTTCCTTTTCCGGAATGAACCCGAGTGTCGTTGAAATTCAAACGCCAGCATTAAAGTAATATCATTCCTTTTCACTGCTTTAATTTCAAAGTTCAGTTAAAGTATTCATAGCTGGCTACAATATTTAGATTACACAAGCACAAGCGAGTTTTGTTACCATATTTTAGCTTACCTGTGACTGCAGCACAGCTTGGTACATACTAAATTTTACTATTGTTAGTTGTTCAGAATCATTTCATTCAGGTTCAAATTTCTTATTTCTAAATTGTGTAGATTCAAGTAGCTTTTTAAATGATTGTTAAGGTAGCCCAAGACTAACCTTATTTTATTGAATTTCGTAGTGCTTCAGAAACAAAGTTCACTATTTATTTCAGTCACTAAATTAACTTTCAATTTTCTGATTTGATTAATTCTTTTGCTACATTAAGTCAGAGTGTAGAGAAATTTATTACTTCTAACAAACAATCACTTTTTACGCAGCACGTGTCAATCTTCAGTTTCCACGCTTTTAATGCTAATTATTTGTGCAATAACCTTTCCTTTTCAGTTATTATAGTAGTTGTCCATAGGACTGGCGACCGTAATTTTCCCCAAATCTCAAATATCTAATTAACGCCAATTAATTGTTAACGTAACGACCGCACATTTACTTTCTTTATTAGCTTTACCCCTTTTCAAAATTAATTTCCATTAATTTCATTTGCATTTTTCCTTTCATTAAGATGTAACCCTTTCCTCCCTCTTTACCGACAGATTACCTTCGGTGACGACTGCATTTCCCAAATTTCCATTAGGTACACGCGGTTTAATTTTTCACTTTCATTAAGGTCGATAAGTGAGAGGGAGGTTACAGACCGACAAGCCACATAATCGTAATGTTCTTCGTTCAGTGTGAGAATGTTGAATCGGACCGCAGAAAAATCTCACTGGACCCTGCCGCTTCCGTAGTCCTGACAAGAAACGTCAATTGTCGGCGCAGCCAAGTCCAATGTCTGTGACTACAGGCGATCAACCGATGACACAATTTTGTGTTTCATGGCAGAGACTGCATCGGTCTGCCTCACAAACGCCAATGCGAGAAAGTCGAAGTCTAGGAGGACAAGGTAATGGACGACTTGGTACCACAAGGACGCCACATCCAATGGAAATTAGCTAGGCTGTTATTGTACCAACCAACTTTCCAATCTGTCCCTGGCGATAGGGGCTCTGCAGAGGATGCACGACTTGGAAACGTCCAGCGACATAACAGCATTTTGACAGAGACGTGCCGACTGGGAAAGAATATCAACCTCCAAAAGCCAGAATGAGATTTTCACTCTGCAGCGGAGTGTGCGCTGATACGAAACTTCCTGGCAGATTAAAACTGTGTGCCCGACCGAGACTCGAACTCGGGACCTATGCCTTTCGCGGGCAAGTGCTCTACCATCTGAGCTACCGAAGCATGACTCACGGCCGGTCCTCACAGCTTTACTTCTGCCAGTATCTCGTCTCCTACCTTCCAAACTTTACAGAACCTCTCCTGCGAACCTTGCAGAACTAGCACTCCTGAAAGAAAGGATACTGCGGAGCCATGGCTTAGCCACAGCCTGGGGGATGTTTCCAGAATGAGATTTTCACTCTGCAGCGGAGTGTGCGCTGATATGAAACTTCCTGGCAGATTAAAACTGAGTGCCCGACCGAGACTCAGAGGCCACAATTGAAGCCCAGCCAAACACGGCAATTTGCGGGAAGGAAATCGAAGTACAATGTCAGGTACCTCATCACGGAGAGAGCTGCTAGAAACTAATCGTGAAGTTCTGGCGTAACGACACTATCAAGAAGGGAAGTAAAATCAACAAACGCTATACCGTCTGTTGATGCTGTGTAAAGATCCAACAAATACCGGAGAAGTTCACACCTCATATTAGGCTGGGATGACAACTCACCATCATCTGTAGAACGAATGATAGTCAGACACGTACTTAGAAATTGCTTCCGACGATGAATTAGGTGATACAGAGATGCAAATTCATAATGTAAAATCTAACGTGGTTGGGATCGCAAACGAAGGCCATATAATTGTAGTCTTTTGAGTTTCACCTTCTCGGGTTGAACTTCTATAATTATTAAAGGAACGTCTCTAGAACTATCATAAAGTCCACGAAGTACAGCATAATGAAATTTCCAAGTCCTCTTCATTTCAGTCAATTTTACAGAGCTAAAACGCATGACTGCAATGCGGAGCCGAAGTTCGGCAGTGGCAACGCACTATTCTATAAAGGATAACGCCCTTGGGAACGGATTTCCCGTCCCTGCACGGTATCACTGATATAGTCCAGAAAGGGGTCCGTCAGATGTAAAATACTTAGCTTCGAAACAGGGCGAGGAAGATGCACACGCTACGACAAGTGGTTAAGAGTCACTGCAACGGCTCAGTGGTCACTGAAGCTGGCAGTAATTACATCAGTTAGCAACAGGTGGCTACGTAGGGAAGCAGACAAATGAAAACGGTCCAGTCGCATACTACTAGTAGCTGTAAAATACATAAAACACGCTAATGTGGGATATCTACAGATCCAACCATTCTGTAGACTCAACGACGCCACCTTAACATGAACTTCAGAACAGTAATTATAGTAGGAATCTGATTAACAGGACGTAATACACAGTTGAATTCTTCCCCCATCAAAATTATTCGCGGATTTTGGAAAGTAAATAAATGGCATCTTCCTTATGAAAGCGCAAGCAGTCATATTTACTACCAGATCCAGAAAGAGCATGAAGAGAAATCAAGGCGAGATTATAAAAACGGCACCCTATGCCCCTATTGTCATCCACCGTTTAAAAGTCTGTCAAAGTATTACTGTCCCTATAAGCACGGCCATGTCAGTAATACTTTATGGTTTAATATTAACAACACAATACCCATGGAGACAAAACACGTCAAATAACACTTCTTGCAAATACAAAGGATTAGCTTGGGAAACATGAATAACCTGTCGTAACGCAGCAAGGCGTAATGGAGAGATTATCCTGTTAACATTTACGGTAAGAAACGAATACGTCTGCAAGGCATGATAGTGGAACTAGAAAATAATTGTACGCATTACGCACCGCTCTCCACAATACCGGCACACGGTGAAGACGAAGGTACAGGATTTGAATTCTCCCCACCGGAAGGTGCTGATTCCATGCTTTGTTTTTTTTCTTTCTGTCGTCAACCAGCACGCTCAGGTTGAAAACGTTGCTTCACACCACTCCGTGATAACATAACTTAATGACGCGGAAGTGTAGGGGACTCATGAAGGTCCACTACAGGGAGGAGGCATCCACACTACATTCAACGGAATGCCAGGAACACAACAAGTAGCGATGGACAATATCATCATATAGAGAAGAAACAGGCAATGGAGCGTCTGAAACTGGCTGCATCATCTGACTACCCGAACGAGTAGTACTCCGAAAGAGTAGTATTCCATCGTATCAGACTGACGTAAGGGACGGCACTGCAAATAGAACACTTTAAAGGCAGAACAACAGACGATGTCTCCGTTAAACCATCGGAACCCACCGTTACTGGCGTTTCAACGGCTGGAGGAGAGGACGCAGGTGCTACATTCATTTCGACATTACCAGCACCAGCCTCGTCGTCCCTGGCGAAACAAGAACCGTCATTATCGTGAATATTGAAAGTATCACCATTGGAAGATGGTTGTTCCACCAACACCTTCGTGGAGGGGCGAGGGGCTGTGACGGTACGTCACATAAATGGACATTTGGAGAAAGAAATGGTTCAAATGGCTCTGAGCACTATGGGACTTAACATCTATGGTCATCAGTCCCCTAGAACTTAGAACTACTTAAACCTAACTAACCTAAGGACAGCACACAACACCCAGCCATCACGAGGCAGAGAAAATCCCTGACCCCACCGGGAATCGAACCCGGGAACCCGGGCGTGTTTGGAGAAAGAGAAAGGAAATTTTTGTTATGAGACTTGTGGATTATAAATTATTTCAAGAGTGTGTACGTGTGCGCGATATATAACAAATAGTAAAGAACATAAGTTATTATTATCAAAACACAAATATCGATGTAATTAACAAAACACAGTTTTTTTGGTATTATCTCTGTGTAACATAGGCCATGAAGATCAGAGACGATGCTTTGACTCAACTATGTCTTCTGTGTTTGTTTCGTCTAGCGGTAGGCCGCCATTGTAGTGCTGTCTGATAATTAACGTACGTTTTATCTGTATTTTTGAAAAATATCGTAGAAATTGTTATTAGAAAGTGTGTATTTTTGACTTAGTTGTCACCTCTCATGATGGCAGCCATTAATTATAATTAACAAAGTTTTTACAGAACTTCGTAGTGCAGGGAGTTCATCTCCCCTAGCAGGATTTAGTCGGCCATTACGCTGACGAATCATGTTATTAAATGTAAATGCGAGAGACTTCTCAATTTCGATCTTTCATTAAATTCGAAGTTAAAATTAATTTCAGTTACCAAAATTCATAGCACTGAATGAGTTCAGTTTGTTTCATTTTGGCCGCCTAACGGCAGACGAGATTCTCTTGCCTTGCAAATAATAAGCAAGAAATGTTGAAAATCATTACATTCCGCAATATCTCAGTTAATCTTCATGTAATTTGGTACATAAATAACCAGTAGCCCCTGAGACCGATATTAATAATTACAGTTTGCGTAAGAATACGCATATTTTCTTTTCTAAATAGCAGCGCTCACGCAAACTATTTATTAGAAGGCGGCGAGTGGCGTGCTGTGTTTAAAAAATATTATATTGTACGTACTTCGGGGCAGCCGATGTCCATGCAAGTGTTATCGCGGTATAAGTTAATTAAAAGTCTTATGCTAGCCCACAGTATTTAAAGCCACCCCAAACCAAAATCATAAAATATATAATTATAAAAATATATAATTATCCCGTTATAAAGTGCACACAGACATACACACATTCACATATACACTTATACCGTGATAGGTGGCGCCCAAGAACGCGGCGCTCGAATTTTTATGTACCAACACTATATGCAGAAATACTGAGTACGTAAAATTAACTGAGGTATAGTCGTATTTATCAAAAACTTTACAAAAATATTGGTAAAAAAATATTTGTATATATGCAATGATGTGTATGATGCAAGAACTAATACCATATATGTAACATTGTTCCATGTACCTAATATAAAAACTTTCACCTATACGAGACTGACGCAGTGAAGATTTATGGACCTGAAGCTGAATAAATACATTCAATGGTCTCAACCGAGATATACTCAGCAGCAAGCAATACTAATTACTAAAGGTAAGTGTATAACTGCATGTGCTTCTGGGCTGGAACCGAGAAGAGGAAGGGATCCGGGGGCCATATACTGTGACGACTTCCTTAGCACAAATTTGTCATAATTGTGAATCACATTCTTTTACCACGGTGAAAATTTGGTCAATTTCATTTACTATAACTTAGTACTAGTGAGTGAATCAATGAGATAATTTGCTAGACAGCGAATAGTATTAGAAATAGATGTCACACAAGCAGCTGTGTGGATTTCAGATAAACTCAAGTGCAATTAACGATAGGTTCACTTGTGTGTGTACTGACACCAAAACAATATTTCTGTAGAGATAGATTTTTTGCAGTACACAAGAAGTATTGGGAAGGATTGCGTCAGAAAGTGAGTGTAAAAGGATAGGTGATAGCTTCATTTGTAGTAATTAGTAATATTTCATTAGATTATTTCAATATTTTTGTGTATGTTTTGTATATTTTGTGTATTTCTAGTGTGTGTGACATTTTGGGGGAAAACAGATTTCTGTGTGTATTTGTGTCCACTTAGTGAGTGTAAATTTATGCAAACATGGTTAAGACACGGAAGGAAAAGCTAGAAGACAGCGAGAATATGTCTGGGTATGACACAGATGATAATGTTTAGGAATTTCTAGTACAGAATCCACCTGAAATGTCAGGCTCTCAAATTCCTAGACAGGGAGGTAAGCAGCCTGTGATAGATAACGTATCAGGCAATGCTGAGGATCAGGCTCAGATGAGCAGAGAGGTTCACTCAGCTGCTAGGACGGGGAAAGATGATGCTACGGCATCAACAGCTAATGTTGTGCAAGTACCTGCGCCAACAGCAGCTTTCTTGACTGTACTTATGGCACAATTAGATCTAAGGAGAAGCAACGTGAAGAAAAAGGAAGGCAAGAGCGCGCGATTCGCGAGCAGGCGTTAATTTCACAAGTCAAGGATATTTTAGCGGTAGATCGAGCGGAACGTGAGGAAAAGGAAAGACAGGAACACTTTGAACGCGAACGCAGCGAACAGGAGCGTGACGCTCAGTTCCTGGCAAAAATGAATGAAATTTTTGAACAACGTGACAAGGCGCTAGTGTCATATTTGTCACAGGAGATCGATGTGGTAAAACAACAAGTCGCAGAATTAGTTGAACGAAACAAAGACATTCCGCAAAAGGTAACACAATTAGACGAACGCGTAGATCAATTAGACAAAGCGCATAACGTCTTAGAAAATCAGGTGAAAGATGTTGTTAAAACGGTGGACTAGTGTGGGCAGTAAATCAGGAATCACAGTGATTGAGAAGCCGCAGATATCACAATAACAACTTTACAGCATTTCACATTCAACGCTGTGAGCCATCTGTTGGCTGAATTTCGTACTGCTTTCTGCGAATTCAGTGACAAGTCGCGGCTAGAAGCAACGCCACCTAGTTTCTAGGTGGCGTTGCTAGAAGTCGCAAGTAGCAACTAAAAAGCGCAGTTAACAGTGCCATCTGTCGACCAAAGATCGTACTACGCTATTCGCTACCGAGTCAAACTGCAATTTCTGTGACAAATAGCAACAAGAAGTGGCAAGTAGCAAATAAAAAGCGCAGCTAACATTCTTTTCCTAGTGCCAGCTGTTGACCGACGTACGTACTTCGTTATGAGAGCCTTGTGCCTCACGAGATCGATGTGCTGTGTGCGCATATGAAGGACTTATTTCAATAGTGGTCCAAGAGATACAGAGTCCTAAAGTTAAATGAGCGCTGAAAAATCTGTAGTTGAGATACCAGAAATATTCAAGCATATGGCTTCTTGCTAGAGATGAACCTTTCTTTCTGTTTGTTTGGATCATTAATTTCAGAAACATTATAGACAGAAAGTAGAGATAATGGACTTGTACCACTATTCATATTATATGATGACACATACATTCAGCACTAGTTATGTTTGGTCAAACGCAGCTGTGACTCTGAATGTATTATATTAATAAGAAGCAACATTGCTTTCTTCTCCTGAAAATATCAAGTAACCTAAAAAATGTGTTTGATTCTGCTTCCAATATGATTTTTTTGGTTAATACTCCACATGCCTACAGGACTTTGCAATGTTAACACAGCAGAACTCAGACATCTGTATAAGTGTAATGAAATGAAAACAGTAGTACTGAGTCATATGAATGCCTCACTTTTGTTCCGACACTGTTCAAGACTCTGGAGAAAAGTTTTACACCTGGTGTTCTACACGGCAGCTATACACATTAGAACTTTTTGCCGACGCTACTACCACCTACATAAGTAAGCTTTTCCCGTGTTACTTTCAAGTAATGCACTTAAACTAATCCTGATTTAACTGTAAGATCTGTACTTCCCACTTTCATATCAACAGCCTCGAAATGCATATTCTAGACCTCGGGATATGTTACAGGTCAGTGTCACACCAAGATTGTGGAGAAAGGGGGGGAGGGGGGGTATTGTCACTCTCCAACAAGTGTTTACCAATAAATAAATGGCGGAAGATTTACGGGTATAAAACGGTTTAACATGTGGAAAATGAAATTTTCATTATTCACTCATTGTATTTAACATTTATTATTCCTTTAAAATAGCATAACAACTTCAATAAAACACAGTTTAATCACTCATTCTGCACACTTATTTCATAATTATGGCACTTTTAAACTGAAAATCCTCTAAGAGCTGTCTCGAATCTTCACGATTTTCTCTCAAGAGCCTTGATGTGGATAGATACTTACAGCAACGAGTAATCAGAGTCGGAACTGCGTCTGCAAAATCACAAGGATTATTGAACATGTTTGATGTCACTAATTACAAGCAATGTAATTGACAGAGTAGTATTGCTAATATTTTCTCTAATGAAAGCCACTCAATGGGGTATATTTCACATTTGCAAGAACGGTCTCACTTAAGTAATTAAGTTTATCGAAACACTTAGAAACTAACCTCTCGTCTGTCGAAGACAATCTAAAGACGCAGTGGCAATTTCTCCAGATCTGTTGACAATGATATTTTGAGTTATCACTTTAATGAGTAACTGAAATGTAGTTCGGGTACCTGTGAACATAACAGTACGTTAGAATTCATCTTCTAAACACGAACTATTACGGTACTGTATGGCTACTTACATATTAATTACATTATTAATATTTTCACAGTTGTTTCTTTAATACACAGTCAAAGCCAACGGAAGAACAAAGGTAAAACATACTTACTAATGACAGTTTTGTTGAGATGCAGTTTTCTGTGTGGACAAATGTAACTTTTTCATACGGTGGTAAATCGCATAAATCGAAGGAGTCACAGAAATCGCCGAAGTAGCAGTGGTATAGTGCGGAGGGATACACGGCCTAAATTCCTTAACTGCGACAAATCACAGTTAATAGCAACAAATATTGAAAAGTAGCATTCACAGAAATCACTGATATCGGAAAATCGCAGTTTAGCCCATCACTTCGGTGGACGAAATGTCAGGCAACTTAGATCAAAAGATTTCCGATTGTGTCACGCAAGCTGTGGCTCGGCTGGAGCTCGAGGTTCAAAATGGTTCAAATGTCTCTGAGCACTATAGGACTTAACTTCTGAGGTCATCAGTACCCTAGAACTTAGAACTACTTAAACCTAACTAACCTAAAGACATCACACACATCCATGCCCGAGGCAGGATTCTACCTGCGACCGTAGCGGTCGCGCGGTTCCAGTCTGTAGCGCCTAGAACCGCTCGGCCACTCTGGCCGGCGGAGCTCTAGGCACAACCATCAATCGGCGCGACACCTGGTAAGAAAACGTAGTACGGAAATGTACCACTTAATATACGTGGGGTAAAAAAACAGACTGCGAAAGAATGAAACCGCTCTCGCCGATGAATTATACAGGTATTGTCGCTGCAAACGTGGCTGGAATACTACCAACCGTAGCACAAGTAAACCATGAATAATCGTTAAACAAACACCGGCAATTTCAAACATTTAACGATGAAAAGAAAATCATACATCCCGTGATTTTCGTAAAGAGTTTTAGGGACGTGTTACCTATGTCTTGGACTGAACATCAATAAATTCAGTTCGTGATTTCATTTATTAAGGGAGACGCAGCACTGTGGGCGACGGAGATCGCGGAACATTGTCCGACGTTCTCGGAATTTGAAAGCGAATTCCTAGCCAGGTACTGGTCTAGATCTGTAAAGGAGAAGCTACGTAAACAGGTGTACAACCCTGAACCCTTTAACCCTCGCTGTGGTAACCTAAGGAAATACTTTGAACGATACTTGAACAAGACTAGGTATTGGGATAAATCCATGCCCGTGAGAGATGTTTTACGTATACTAAAAGGCAAATTACCAATAGCGACTAGGGAAAAATTAGTGCACATACCAGATACCGACCTCGCACTGTTCATGGCAACAATAGATTCTTTGGACTTAATACATGAGGATGCCCGGCAGAATGAGCAAGGGAACTCAAATAACGGTCAAGGTAATAATAAAGCAAGAAATCAGGGTGCAGTTGGCCCGGGAGAGGTTAATTCTAGCCTTCATTTCCAGTAGTCCCAGGATGCAAGGCACTGTAAGATTCTTAACCACAAGGAATGAGCATATTATGGGTTCTTTTTCCATGACAATCTCAGCCTGCACCTGACTCCTTATCACTTGCACTCTGCCCCATAGAGCACCTACGACCTCACAATTTTCCACTGGCAAACTGTGTAACTTCTTTACACGATCTATACATTTAAATAACTGCTCATCTATTCAAGAGGCACTCGCCCGTGTGTCAAGTATTAATGTCACTTCTATGCCATTTATATTTTCTCTGAATGCAGCATGTACATGTTCTACTCCTGTTGCTCCGCAGATCGCGTATCAACTATTAATTCTTCTCTCATACCGCATCCGTCATTATAAAGGAAAAATACACACCCACATTATGCCTTCCCCTCTCTTTAACCTTGACGACCGTCTGGGAAGGGCTTACAGAGGTCGGCCAGAGTTTGACGGTCTCTCGCACCCTGCCGATACTTGGTCTGTCACGTCTGTGATTTTCACCCCGTCAGTCACTGTTTGCGATGTACCATGCGCGACATACACATGTGGCTGACTATTCGATGGCTGCACTTTATCCTATCGCAACCGGCACATTGACCTGGCACTGATAAGGACTCCGGACGCGTACATAAATTAATGCCGGAATGTCCGAGTAACTGTAAATGATCCAGATACATTAAATATGAATGACTGTATCATTAATCAAAATAGTAATGAACAGGAACCCGACTGGGAGTCGGTAGTTGTCACTATCAAACAACAAATTGAACAAAAAGTAGCCGAACCATCTTACTTAAGCCTGTCACAACAAGATGACCTAAGTCATGTATTAAATCAATTTGTAAAAGCGTTCACAGGGAAACCAGTAATCATTAAGGGATATAAATTCGATAGGCAGGTTAAGCCCCATTAAACATTCTGTCGTGCTACCTACTCTATACCGTGGTCTAAAAGTCCGACCGTAGAAAGGTGTAAATACACAGCTAGTAAAGATTTATTTCATGTATGTTTAATTTTGTGTATATACTCATTATATATGTGGTAGTTTTTAAGTATGTGTATGAGTGAGTTGCTTCGGAATGAAGGTCATGCATTTAAATGAGTGCAATCAAACAAAGTATTAGTAAATGAATCCGCGGAATGGTACTTTGCACAAAAGTGGAAATGAGAGAGAGGCATTGTGCATGGTTATCGGAAACGCATACTAGCAGCGGATCATTGACCGAATGCGAGAAATAGGATGATTTAACCTCTGAACAGGATAATACCTGAAGGTATGACAGATAATTAACATCTGCACGGATTCCAGCTTGGAAGCGCTTGCAGTTGCACCCTTACAAGCAAGACAACTGCAAACGCAGCAACAATAAAAGCAATGGATCAGTGTTGAATGAATATAAAGAACATATGTAAAAAATCTACTGAACTCACGAGTCCAGAAAGGCCAATTGGTCGACACTTTAAATAAGAGGTGCCTTCTAGATCAATCACTTAGTACAGAGTGATAAGACGTATCTAGAAGGAACTCTGTTTAGTGTAATATATGAAATACGATTATGTAAAGTGATAGCCACGTTTCTTATGTAGCTTCGGTAATAAAAGTTAAAATATGTCCCAATGTACAAGTGAGACTATCCGGACGCTTAGTTAGGGCACTACAGATCAACTGAATCACTAATTGGAATGTGATGGAAAAAGTGTACAGTATACTGTGTGGTAACACACTGAGTGTTGACTGTATTTAGCAGTGAAAAACTGTTGTTTGAGTACAGTGAACTAAGATAAATAAATTTAACAGCATACACGGTGGTGCCTTCCGCAAGAAACAATTTAATATGCGAAATAATACTGACATCCATGCTGTGGAAAAATGTTTCTGTGAACGGAATACTCCCAGTGGACTGTGATTGGACGCCGACAAACGCACGCTAGAAGAGACGCACGCCAAGCATAGTGAAGTGAAAAGTGTCACAGCAAGGTACTCGCATGAACACTCACCACAGTGACAGTGTGTAGTGCTGAGTAGTGATCACTTAGCAAAAAACAATGATTGAATCCGAATAATGAAATGTGTAAGTTCGAGCCTGAAACTTATTTAAAGAAGTGGACTTCGTACGTTCGTACATTATATCAGTGCATACAAAAACAGTAAACACGAATCACTGGAGTGCTTGAAAACTAATAACATTTCTTTCAGCACTTGCGATATATGTATTTGTCTTGTTCTGTTGATTAACTGATACGCGGTCGAATATTTTCATGTTACGCGGGGCGAGCGGCCGGCAGATGTTCCTGACCGCACAGGTGATACGCCGCGCCTGTCGACTGATCGTCAGCTGTCTGCGCGGACGTCACAACGCAGGTCAACGATCTGTCTCTAACTGTGGCAGGCTGTCGTGCACGCTTCTGCCGTCGCCAACAACGATCCGCCTACAGCTCAACAATACACCAGCGTCGAGAACTCTTACTTAGATGACAATTTCGAAATGTATTTATGGTTGACGACTAGAATGTAAATTTGTAACAGACATAATGTGCAAAGGACACAGAAATTGAGAAACTGATTGCTTATGTCAGATCAAACATACGATATATGTAATTATTATTTCTTATTGAGATGTATATGTGTACGTGAAAGCACAGACAGACATTTTCCGCAAAGATGACTTAATAGTTCAAGACAAACGTACTGTGTACGTAATTTCAAGTAACATCTATTTCTTGTTATAATGTATGTACCGGTATATATAGATACATATATTTCATTGTTAATTAATGCAATGGACATATTATCAGCATAAACAATATAAAGAGAGACTGAATGTCAACAATCCGAAGGCTCCGGGCGAGGTTTTCGACCCGTTTGTTACTTACGCCTGTGGCCCAAATGGGGGAGCGTAAGAAAATTTGTACCGCGTCTGTAGGATTCTAGATTGTTCACTTTCCTGATGAAAAATAGAGTTGGAACTAGTAGATGAACTCACCTGTAATAGTGAGATCGAAACATATATGAAACACATGAACTATGTATGTCTTATATAATTGTATATATAACTGTGTATTGAATTAAATGTACCTATCTTAAACGTGTGAATAATGATGTAAGACGGTAGTGAGTTTGTACAAAAAGCAGTAAACCACATTAAGTACACCCTCACTAGGGGTCCATGTGACGGTACGTCACATAAATGGGCATTTGGAGAAAGGGAAAGGAAGATTTTGTTATGAGATGTGTGGATTATAAATTATTTCAAGACTGTGTACGTGTGCGCGATGTATAACAAATAGTGAAGGACGTAAGTTATTATTATCAAAACACAAATATCGATGTAATTAACAAAACACACTTTTTTTGTATAATCTCTGTGTAACATGAAGATCAGAGACAATGCTTTGATTGAACTGTCTCTCCTGTTTTTGTTTCGTCTAGCGGTAGGCCGCCATTGTAGTGCTGTCTGATAATTAACGTAAGTTTTATCTGTATTTTTCAAAAATATCATAGAAATTGTTATTAGAAAGTGTGTATTACTGACTTTGCTGTCACCTATCATGATGGCAGCCATTAATTATAATTAACAAAGTTCTTACAGAAGTTCGTAGTGCAGGGAGCTCATCTCCTCTAGCAGGATTTAGTCGGCCATTACGCTGACGATTCATGTTATTAAATGTAAATGCGAGAGACTTCTCAATTTTGATCTTTCATTAAATTCGAAGTTAAAATTAATTTCAGTTACCAAAATTCATAGCAATGAGTTCAGTATGTTTCATTTTGGCCGCCTAACGGCAGACGAGATTCTCTCCAGTTGTGCCTTGCAAATAATAAACAAGAAATGTTGAAAATCATTACATTCCGCAATATCTCAGTTAATATTTATGTAATTTGGTACATAAATAACCAGTAGCCCTTGAGACCGATATTAATAATTACAGTTTCCGTAAGAATACGCATTTTCTTTTCTAAATAGCACCGCTCACGCAAACTATTTATTAGAAGGCGGTGAGTCACGCACTGTGTTTAAAAAATATCACATTGTACGTACTTCAGGGCAACCGATGTCCATACGAGTGTTATCGCGGTATAAGTTAATTAAAAGTCTCATGCTAGCCCACAATATTTAATGTCACCCAAACCAAAATGACAAAAAATATAATTATAAAAATAAAAATATGCAATTGCCACGTGATAAGTGGCCACACATACACACATAAATATACACTTATACCGTGATAGGATGACTTCAAAAATCTTCATCGCCCTCAGTCGTACGAAGTGGCCGCGTGGTTAGAGGCACCAGGTCACTGATTGCGCGGCCCCTCCCGCCGAAGGTTCGGGTCCTCCCTCGGGCATGTGTATGTGTGCTGTTCTTAGCAGAAGTCAGTTTAAGTAGTGTGTAAGCCTAGGGACCAATGACCTCAGCAGTTTGGTCCATTAGGAATTCACACATTTCATCGTCCTCAGTCCGCCGGCATTTGCATTTTGCTGCTGGTGACGGCGCGTTAACGGCAACAGGGGCAGGATCTAAGGCCGGAGAAGTACTG
Source organism: Schistocerca cancellata (assembly GCF_023864275.1). Classification (NCBI taxonomy): domain Eukaryota; kingdom Metazoa; phylum Arthropoda; class Insecta; order Orthoptera; family Acrididae; genus Schistocerca; species Schistocerca cancellata. The sequence continues at coordinate 310,668,680 of NC_064628.1, read as the reverse complement.
AACCAGATTGCGAAGACCATAATTCAGATAATGTTAACTATAGACGATTTTCGTGGGATGACTTTAAAACCGTAACATGGAGCGGGCAATTGGATCTGAAATGGTCACTTTCATCACAAAGTAATCAGGTTCCTTCGTGTCCGGCATATGTAATATGAATCCGGTAATCACTAACATTTAGATGTAAATGAATATTCTTTTGAACACATATTTCTACGGTTCGGGTACAACTGTAAAATTTCAAGCGACGTTGAGTAGATCAGCGCTCCCGCCAGATATGCCGAACAACTCCATAAGGAAGCAACACTGCCTCAAGAAATGAATCGTCCACTTCGGGTGGAACATTCTAAACTCTAACCGGAATATACTCGATCGTCACATTTACAAGAAGGACAGCCGGCCGCGGTGGCCGTGCGGTTCTAGGCGCTGTAGTCCGGAACCGCGGGACTGCTACGGACGCAGGTTCGAATCCTGCCTCGGGCATGGATGTGTGTGATGTCCTTAGTTAGTTTTAAGTAGTTCTAAGTTCTAGGGGACTGATGACCTAAGATGTTAAGTCCCATAGTGCTCAGAGTCATTTGTAACTCGAATCTCATCAACCAACCAATAGTGAATTTCTAGACAGTCACTTGTCAAAATGGAAACGAATGGTACTCCGACCAGAAATATTCTTGGCAGACTCGACAGACGTCATGGCGCGGGCAGAGAACGCCGCCGCCAGAGAACAAACAACATCGAACTCCGCTAGGCAAGAGCAATGTGATACCGACCGATACACACACAAGACTGCGTACACAGAAGTTCGATACTCGCGGCTCTGCTAGACAGGCGGAAGTAGTAACAACGTGTTCGCTCCATGCTCAGAGCGAAACGCCACTGAGCTACGGATGCGGACATGTTTTCCAAAGTATGGAAATAAATTTTAACGTTTTATAGTTACCGAATTATGACAACTTTCTACTCAACTTGATCCAATAACAACAAGATAACGGCACCGCAAAATGCTTTCCTGTCGTCAGAAGCAGCGGTTCCACAAAAGTGTGGCTGAATGCGCAAAATCCAAGAAAATGCATAAGCCTTGTATAGTCATTGTGCGAAAAGCACACCCTTCCCCTCTCTGCTATTATAGCTATCAGATAACTTGCTTGTGATGCTATTCAAACGTTGTGCTCCTAGATTCCGATCAATACCACACGAAGTATGGCGGAGGGTCCTTTGTATACCGCAGTTCCAGTCGCTAATGTTTCGCAGAAAGAACGACTGCTGGTAGGTTTCCGTATGGGCTCGAATCTCTCTAATTTTATCTTCACGCTCTTCTCGGGAGACCTACGAATACGATGGTCGATTCTTTTGGGAAAGTACGTTCTTGGAACTTTAATAGTTAACTACATCTTGAGCAGAAAGACTCTCTTGCAGCGTCTGCCACTGCCGTTGGCTGAGCATCTACGTCCCGCTTTCGCGCTCACTAAATGACCCTGTAATTAAACGCGGTGCTCCTCTTTGAACCTTGTCTGTTTCTCTACCAGTTCTATCTGCTACGGACAGGCTGACTAGCTATATTCGAACATTGGTGCAAAGACTGCTTTGCAAGTTACTTTCTTTGTGGGCGCATTGAATCTGCTGAGGGTTCTTCCAATGGAACGCAGTCTGGCATCCGCCTTACTGGGATTATTTTTATATGGTCTTTCCAATTTAATCAGCTCCTTACAGTGTCTGCCAGACATTTTATGGATTTGATTGCTGACAGTGATTGTTCTGCAATCACGTATTCATACGATACTGCCTATTTCACTTCGCTATCCCTTTGTAGCGTTTTGACCTCTATGTATTCATCATCATCCACGAAAAGCCTCCTGGAACATTATCCGCTAGGTGATTTACATATACTGTGAAAACTTTTTCTTTTCTTTTTTTTTTTTTGAGTCATCATTCTTATGACTGGTTTGATGCGGCTAGCCTCGAATTCTTCTATTGTGCCAACCTCTTCATTTCAGAGTACCAGTTGCGTCGTACGTCCTCAGTTACTTGCTGGAACTATTCCTATCTCTGTCTTCCTCTACAGTTTTTGCCCTCTACAACACCCTTTACTACCCCGAACGTCATTCTCTGTTGTCTGTGAAAACTAATGGCCCCTTTATAGTCCTTTGTGATGCGAATCAAATTACTTTTACGTTTGAAGATTTATCTCCATTGTGGACCACTTTCTATGTCTTATTTCCTAATAACTGTAAAGTCCCGTCAGACAGCCTGTTTGATATGCCGTACGAACAAATTTTGTGTGGCAGTTATTAGCTGTATCGAATGCCTCAACATGGGCGCCAATATCTGCTGATTTCCAGATCATGTGCTTGAGCAGAACAATCTGGGTTTCACACTATCGTTGTGTGTGGAACCCTTGTGTGCAGCTCTCCCTGTTGATGCCTACAAAGGAGGTTTTTGGTCTCCATAAATGTCATAATACGCGAGCGTAAAACATGTTCCAAAACTCTACAACTGATATCAGAGATATAAGACTAAAATTTTGTGGGGGGGGGGGGGGGGTTGGGATGGGTTGTGGGATTGAAGGGACCAGACTTCAAAGTTTTGTGAGTCTGTTCGATGAACCCTCTTGAAAAGGGGAAGGACTTGCGCTTTCTCGAAAACATCATGAACGCTTCACTTGTACAATGTCCGCCCCCAGTAGCTGAGTCGTCAGCGCGACAGAATGTCAATCCTAAGGGCCCGGGTTCAATTCCCAGCTGGGTCGGAAATTTTCTCCAATTAGGGACTGGGTGTTGTGTTGTTCTAGTCATTATCATTTCATCTCCATCGACGCGCAAGTCGCCAAAGTGGCGTCACATCGAAAGACTTGCACCCAGCGAACGGTCTACCCGACGGGAGGCCTTAGTCACACGACATTTACATTTTTATTTACTTCTACAATGTATACAACAGTCCTCGGAGTGGATATGGGTTTCTTTTATGGCGAAAATCGCCGACCTGTTATAAGAATACTTTGAATTTTTGATGAAATAGCCATAATCTGCGGACCGGTGTTCACAATCGTAGTGCTAGGACGTTCGTACACTACGATTGTCAATTCTATAAAATACCGCACTGCCACATTGTTTACTAAGCACTGACGTAAAGTAATTTTTATTGTATTAATACATTTTGTATATTATATAATGAGCAATTCATTACTAATATTATCACTTTTTATACATTTGGCCTACTGAGGATCCCATGAGATAATTTATGTCTTCTTTCTCTTCTTTCCAATAGTTTTTGAAACTTATCCGACACTTTTCTTTTCTTTCGCCTGTCCATAATGCGCCTGTCTTTCTTTTTGTTACGTGCCGGAAGTCCATAACAATTTTTACTTCTCATGTAAAGTTTTACCTTTTCCCTATTCCTTCCTGCGTATTTCCATTTCACTCGTACCTGTTTTAACTTATCCGTCTATTTCAATGATGCTTCTGAGTTTCTGTCTAAAAAGTTAAAAATTCGTCTTATTCTTTTCTCATCTAGCCTTTTTAAGTTTCCATGGATTACAACTCTTCTCGTCCTGGTTGTGTCTACTGTTTGTCTTTGTACCAGTGTTTCATGAATTTCTTTACTTCTTCTTAATTTCCATTTTACATTGTCATATTTCAGTCCAAAGATTTTCCTGGCAACTTTCCTTTACTTCTTTTGTGTTTCATCACGTTGTTAGGCTACACTAAACGAAAGGCATTCTGAAGCATAAAGCGTTGTGATCAAACGATAGTATTGTAGTCCCGGAGATTTGCACTTATCATTAAGGATTTTTTGTTATACAAATGTTTTTTTAATTGGTAAAGCAACTTATTATTAGTACGACATTCGTATTCGTCTGTGTCGCGTTAAAAGTGAGAGTGGTGGCAATTAGTACGTGTAAAAGACAGGAGAGAGACAATAAGTAACAATGACCCCCCCCCCTGCCCCAAAAAAAAGAGCTGATGTCTAATGTCGTCAGCTACAAACGTTGAAAATTACTTGCGTGCATCAGAAAAAATCGCCATAGAAGTGCGCAAGTTTGTATTTACATTCCTGTGTGTAACTTTTTAGAAGTATATTTCCTGATTTCTGTATTAGGTACTGGAGGAGGACTCTTAACTCAACATTATATCAGATGAGAACAGATATTCTCTAAAAAGTGCAGTTAGCTTCGGCCAGACATCTGAACCATCGGCCGTTAATGAGCAGAGCGCATTCGACGCGCGTATCGGCCACTTTACTCCCCCAGAGCTAACGTTTAAAGCGAGGGGCTGTGCGTGCACCTTTCCCTACTGCGTAGCGAAAGCAGAGAGGCGAATAAAGATGTGGGCAGAACCGTAGAAGCTAATGATCATGGAAGAGAGAATACAAATCCAAGAGGGAAATGAGCATTAATTTGAAGCGGGGTCAACTTTTAACCGGTAACGATTTAAACTTTAAAGGAACAGCGCGTCCATCGGTAGTGGTCGGTGTTTAATACGACGCTAAAATATTCGACATCAAATTTTGATATCCAAATTTTAATTAATAATTCACATAGAGAATTTGATACGACACTGGGAGTTCTTAGCGGTTTAATAAATGCAAATGAAAGCGGCAAATAGATCTCATCTTGTGATGTAATGTTTAGACGTTATAAGAAAATATCGGGGTACTTTGGCGGCGGTCATGCAGCGAAACACAATTAATTCATTGTTCGTCTACATCCCAAATATAGCTCATCCTTGTCAACGTGCGCGCTTCTATTCACATTAGAAAAATAATTATCAAAGATTGGATTACTTATATTATTTTCTTCATATATTACATGTTTTACGATGGCTGACTGTCACACTAGCGTTCATGTACTCCGTCAACTTTGTTGAAGTGGTTAATTGCTGCTGATTCCAAAACCGACGAGTACCTTAGGTGTCCAGTGTAGCTTAAGGTGCGTTTGCTACATCCCAAGTTATTTACTATTTAGAAATGTAATCAATGCAAATGCACCGGACTGAATATCGTTCCACAGTTTAACGGCTGTTTCTAAGTTAAGAAAGTGGGAACTTGAAATCTAGACTAATGTACTGTGAATTTAGTTACAAATAATTGGCGTCATCTCTGACAGACATTAGATGTTGATTAACGGAAAAATATTTCATTAAGATGTTGGCGACATCTAAGATATCCGGATGTCAAAATCGCATCACTAATACGAGAATTCTTCTTCGGTCATAAATGAACCGCTCATTTATGTATTTATACAGCTTAAAACTTAGTTTACTCATAGTGTTGCGCCGGTACCACACATGTGTGGGTTGATTTAGCTGCTATTTCAAGAACTTTAAGGCAATTTCTCTCAACAATTGCCCACTTAACAAAAAAAAAAAAAAAAACCTACCTCAAGTTCCCGCGCTCAATCTACTCAGAATTGACGGGATCAATAGACAACAGAAAACTGAACGTTTTGAATCAAAATTGAGTCCACAAACGCATGTTTTCCTACAAATTACAGAAAGAAACGTTTTCAACTGTCGTGACATATCCATAAGGTAAGGACCGTTCAAAGAAAGCGCCGCTGGTGTAGCGACGAAAGCATCTGGCTATGAAGGGGAGGACGCGCGTTCGATTCCCAGTTGCGTACTGCAGTCTTTCTTTATTTGTATCTTTTTTTTCGTTTAGAAACTGATAAACATAGCAGAGTTATCAAGGTAAATGAGAAAAATGCAGTAAGAAAAAGGTACCCAGATTTCTCAAACGACTTGGTATTGCAAACAATTAACAGTTTAAACCTGGTCGCTCTGAAATGACTCTTTCATTGATTCTGTTACATGTGTTTCCTTCAAACAAGAGATGGATGGTACATGTAATATAAATATTCGAAGCAAATGCACTCGCCGCACCACGAACATCTGATGAATGCAGTCTTCGAGCAAGAGGGAACAAATTTGGTTACATTTTAAAATTCTTATTCTTCTGCAATTAATTTTGATATATACCTCGGATATCATAACATTGTCTGAGAAATTAGTGCTGCAAGTAAATCATGAATCATGCTGTGAATCGTTGTTACATCCACTGGGTTGTGCAATTGCCGCTGGGTTTCCAGAAGCAGCCTACTATTCCGAAGACTGAAAATTAAGTTTTTAACGTGGTCATAAAAATAAAAATTACATGGTAGGCACAATGGTAAGCAGCTCGGCGGTGATACTTCTACCGCGCATTTCGACTGACCCTAGTCATCTGCAGTGTTTGGTAATTCCCATAACAAAGTTGTAGGATTTGTAGAGTAGAGTGAGAAGATTTTGAACTACGGCCCATGCCCAGAAACGTACTGTTTCCGTGCTATAACCGTTTGAGAACACGTTAGTAATGAGACCACTTTTATAAGTAATTGATTAGGTGTGACCCATTATATTATTTCTTTTACAGTTCCACTGATTAATAGTCAAAGAAAATGCTCGTCTTCCCGTTTTCGGGTTCTCTTCGACGTCATGCAGTGTGGCCTCTTCCTTTCTCCTTGGAGCACCATAGTCACACGCCTCCTGACGGCGAAGGCACACTGTTTTGTGGCAAGAAGCGTATGCGATGAGGTCAGACATCATGGAGAACAATCTTGGTAAAGGCGGCGAGGAGCTCTTCCATTTTTAGCTTCACCATTCAGAAGGATCATGTCTGTGTATTCTGCGAAAGTGTACGCAACCATGTTGCTCTAACACTCACTGACATGTTAACAATGCTCGAACGAGTTCAGAGAGGTAGGATAGACGTCAAATGAAATCAGCCGTTCCGCTGTAAGCACCCTCCACCATGAGTACCAATAATGGCGTATTGTATCACAGCCGTTCACAATACGAGTATGAGGAGTCTCTACATTTGGTACCGGGGTTGCGTAGACAAGAGCTTTCAAATGCCCCCATAAATGAAAGTCAAGAGGGTTGAGGTCTGGAGAGTGTGGAGGCCATGGAATTGGTCCGCCTCTACCAATCCATCGGTCACCGAATCTGTTGTTGAGAAGCGTACGAACACTTCTACTGAAATGTGCAGGGGCTCCATCGTGCATGAACCACATGTTGTGTCGTACTTGTAAAGGCACATGTTCTAGCAGCACAGGTAGAGTATCCCGTATGAAATCATGATAACGTGCTCCATTGAGCGTAGGTGGAAGAACATGGGGCCCAATGACCTCTAACACGGAAATTAAGCGTTTCCGGACACATGTCCACATAACATCTTTTCTTTATTTGTGTGTGAGGAATGTTTCCTGAAAGTTTGGCCGTACCTTTTTGTAACACCCTGTATATTTTATCTGAATTCTACTATATACCGGATGTGGAACATCTGAAGTAACATTTATTATCGAGTCGGTTAAACAATTGACCTCTTCTATAACACGAGGACCAAATTAATAATTACTTTCTTACAACTACAGGAAAAACTTAGGTAGCAATTTTCCAGACGCTGTGACGAATTATCGCGCTGTGTTCGAACCCTTGCAGAAATCTTACTCGGAACTGTTTTCATACGCTGCGGCTCAGAGTTTTAATTCTTTACTAATCCAAGTAATTTCAGAAATTTACTTACCACTTTGTTATTATTCATTATTATTACCCTTATTAACCGTCCTACTCGTACCAGTTTCGATACGAAAATGTAAGTAGGCTGTTTAGATTTTTATATGGGTAATGCCACGTAGCGCTCTGTATGAAAATCACTGGCTGTGCTGTGTGCAGTCTGTGGCTAGTTTGCATTGTTGCCTGCCATTGTTGTCATGAACTGCTATAGCTGGATGTGAACAGCGCATAGCGTTGCGCAGTTGGAGGTGAGCCGCCAGCAGTGGTGGACGTGGGGAGAGAGATGGCGGAGTTTTGGTAATCTGTAAGACTGAATGTCAATTATGAATATTAAGGTAAATACATTGTTTGTTCTCTATTAATATCTTTCATTTGCTAACTATCCCTATCAGTAGTTAGTACCTTCAGTGGTTTGTATCTTTTATTTAGCTGGCAGTAGTGGCGCTCGCTGTTTTGCAGTAGCTTGAGTAGCGAAGATTTTTGTGAGGTAAGTGATTTGTAAAAGGTATAGGTTAAAGTTAGTCAGGGCCATTCTTTTGCAGGGATTTTTGATAGTCAGATTGCGTTGCGCTAAAATTATTGTGTGCCAGGTTAAGCACAGGCTTGTATAATTGTTCTAAGTGGACGTTTCACATGTACAATTGTTCTAAGTGGACGTTTCATATGTACAATTGTTATAAGGGGACGTTTCATATGTCGACCCTTAGCCTAGGATACCTCACTGGAATCTTCTGATTTTTTTTTGTAGTTTCTGTAATTAGTGTAGATTTTGTTTATTGCTAGTGCGTAATTGTAGAGGGAATCTCCTTGGTAGTTGCAGTCTTTCATTGTTGTAATGTAAAACAGTTGTGGCATGCATGTAGATTTGCAACAAGTATTTCGCAGCTGCGCTTGTAATTAACTACATATTATTTTCAGTGCTATGTTAATGTGTTCTCTTATTTTTGCTATTCAAATTGTGCTTTTCTGTGTTATCGTGTGAAATATTGTCACAATAATGGCGTGTGAAAAACGTAACACTCGGCTCCAAAGTAAAATGAGAAACGCCAGTGAAGACGAAAGCAATGTGTTAGCGCCACTGTGTAATGAGTTAACTAATGTTCAAAGTAGTAATTTCGTAACTGTGCATAGGGAAATGGAGCGGGCGTCAAACAATGGCGTAGACAGTCAAACAGGTAGTGAACAGGGAAGCATTATCGATCGATCGGTCGGCAACAGCTCGCCTCAGGAATCCGAAATGATAGGACACAATTTTGCAAATACTGTAGATTCAGGTTTTGCGTCCTCACCGTTTTCTCAAATGAGTCAAGACACATTTTCTGCTTGTCAAAATGTGAATGTTGCTGGTGCAAATGCACTGCCGAAAAGCGTAGAGGAACAGATTCCAGACACTAATGCATTGTTATTACAATTAATGCAACAAATGGGACAAAATCTTCTAAAGTTAGACACAATGGAACAAAATCTTAAAAAGTTAGACACAATGGAACAACACCAGAAACAAACACAGCAACAGTTACACACAATGGAACAAAATCAGAGACAAACACAGCAAAAGCTTCAAAAGTTAGACACCACACTTGAACAAACACGTGAAGATTTAACTACTGAATTACATAACATTGAATCGAAATGTCAAAAAGTCTGTAATGACGTAAAAACACAAATTTGTGAGCATTTTCAGCCTATTTTTTCGCGTCATGAAAATGCATTACAGAATCATGAAGCAGCCATAAAAGAACTGCAAACTATTGTTCATGAAAATCACGACACCTTGCAAGCTAAAATTGACTCAGTTGCATCTACCGATTCGGTAACGCAACTTGCAAAAACTCAGGAAAACTTAAAGGACACAGTAGAAAGACACATGGAGGAAATTAGTTCATTATCGGAGAAAGTAGCTGAACTTTCGGATCAGGTCACTAACTTATCTACAAAGGTAGATGATGATCTGAATGACACAAGACCCGTAGCCTTCACTGACACAGAAGAGTATGAACAAATAAGAAAATTCAAACAAAATCAGAATCAAATTAATACGCAATACAAAAGAGAAATGCGGGAAGTACAAGATCAGCTGACACAGGTAATACAAGAATTACGTATTTCAGAGGACACTCGCGCCCCAATAAGGGAAGAGGGACATAGAAATACGGAACAGCCACAAAATAATAACACAGGGCATTTCGGTAATTATGAAAGAAATTGGCAAGGTACACCGAATTTTGAGATGGAACCGCCGAAACGACGTGACAATGACCGATATGCTACTCGCCGACACGATGATTTTGACTATAAGCTGTTCATTACTACACGTAAATTCAAAACATTTAAGAATTCTGGCAATGACATTCATCCACAAGCATGGCTCCATCAATTCTCTCATTGTTTCCCTCCCAACTGGTCATTAGAACACAGATTAGAATTTATGTGTGGCTATTTGGAGAATGAACCAGCTGTAAGAATGCGATCGGTCATTCACGATTGTCACAGTGAAGGAGATTTTTACCATGCCTTCCTCTCAGCATATTGGTCTCAAGCCACACAAGACCGCGTAAAACATAGCATCATGATGATGAAACACTTTGAACAATCTGAATTTTCCAGTCTTGTGAAATATTTTGAAGACATGTTGCACAAGAATCAATACCTGTCAAACCCATACAGCCCCTCAGAACTCATCCGCATTTGCTTAATCAAACTGCCCGAACATTTGAGACATATTATTTTAGCAGGACGTTGCAAAGACGACATTGAAGCTTTTCAGGGACTGTTACAAGAACTGGAAATTGACACAGACAGTCGCGGGATGCGAAAACAGGAAAACAATCACTACAGGTCACATCCGTCACAATTCCGTGACGACAGAAACAATAAATGGCCACGACAAACCTATTCTTACAACGTAAATCGTGACCAAAACAGACACCACCCATATGACAACCACTGGCAGAGTAATAGTTACAGGGAAAGATCACCTCTCCGCAGTAATGACTATCACAGAGACAATCAGAGAAACAGACAATATGGGAACCAAAATAACTATTATCAAGGGAGACAGAATAACTTTAGACGCAACGGTCCAGCGCGTAGTTACGATTCAAGGAGAAATTCTCCACCACGTGACCGACAAGAAAGAAACTATGGAATCTACCGACATGACGACAGACGATATGATCGTAACGACAGACCTGAATTGCATCAGAACTGGCGAGATTTAAACAGAGCTGGGCCCTCTCGGCAAGGCGAATTTGTGGAAGTTAGGCCTCCAAATCCCAATAACGACGCGCGCCAACAAAGAGACAATAGGCGATGACTCACACCACTGGCAGCCACAAGACGTACTTATGAAACTGATGACGCAGCTGCCGTAGCTAGTAATTACGTAAAAATGGAAGACATTAGGGACATCTTACTCCAGGAACACGACGTAACACGTAACAACATTGCATATCCTGTGATTCACATTACTGTAAATGACGTAAAATTTACGGCAGTACTTGACTCTGGCAGTCCCATTTCAGTAATTAGCGAAACAGCTTTTAGCAAATGCAACAAAGCGAACGATTGCCCCACACTTCCGTTACGTAAGATTAAATTACAAGGTGCAATCTTTGGAAAAAGTGTAGAAGTACGCCAACAAACCAATTTAGAATTCTTTTGCCAAAGCCACAGCTTCTCTATGAACTTCCTTATTGTTCCATTATTGTCGACGGAAATTATACTGGGAGTAGACTTTTTGAATGAATATAAAGCAATCTTAAGCTTTCACGATGCTGAAATAAGTTTAGAGAAAGAAGGTAAGTCAATAGCTTTGAAATTTGAAGACTGGCTCTCAAACCATGATGAGGAAATTAATCGGCTTTACCTTCTGTTAGATAACAGTTCGGAATTTTCTATGGAACTAGACACCAACAATCACTCTGCAAGTACTGACAGGGATGACATCGACGGCATGTTTGAAATTAATGAGTTAATTCAGAATAAAATTCAGACAATTGAGAATTGTAATGACACTGATAGGCAGGACCTTTTTGAGATTTTACAAGCACATTCCACAGTTTTTACTCACAAAACAGGAACAATCAAGGGGTTTCAATACCAATTTCGTGTTCGTGAGCATACTAAATTTTGTGTTAGACCATACGTAATTCCGGCGCATTATAGGGACCGTGTTAGAACAGAAATACAATCTATGCTTGTCGAGGGCATTATTGAGCCTGCAGTAAGCTCATACAACAACCCATTACATGTTGTTGAGAAGAAGAATGGATCGATCAGGCTTGTTTTAGATTCGAGACAAATCAATACTATCATCATTCCTGAAACAGACAGGCCGCAGACGATGGAAGAACTTCTTCAAAATTTTAATGGTGTAAAAGTGTTGTCTTCCATTGATCTCAGATCCAGCTTTTATCAGATCGAACTTCATCCAGAATGCAGAAAATACACAGCTTTCCTTTGTTTCGGCGTTTGTTATCAGTTTCGGAAACTTCCTTTTGGTTTGAACATTTCTTCAGCAGCATTCATTCGTGGGTTAAATTCCATATTACCTGAGTTCTTAAAACGTCACATCACTTTATATGTGGACGATATTCTAATAGCAGAAGCTTCATGGGAACAACATAACCGCATCCTCAACAGTTTGTTACGTATTTTTGCAGAATCTGGAATTACAGTTAACTTGAAAAAGTCTGAATTCGGTAGGTCAAAGGTGAAGTTTTTGGGACATATTATTTCTTCTGAAGGCATTCAGCCGGATCCTGAAAAGTTAGAAGCAATTAGAGCCATTCCAGTTCCATCCACAAAAAAACAAGTCCGCAGTTTTCTAGGTCTCGTAAATTTTTACCGTCGTTTTCTGAATATGCAAATTCTAGTTACACCTAAACTTTGTTCTCTCACTGGAAAAAATACTATTTGGAACTGGGACGAACAAGCACAGTTGGAATTCAATTCTTTGAAAGAAGCGTTACTTCACGCGCCAATACTAGCTCATCCAGATCTGTCACGAGATTTCTGCCTTAGCACTGATTCTTCCAAAGTTGGTCTTGGTGCCCATTTATTTCAAGAAGCCATAGAAGATGACATTACTGTTCAGAAAACCATTGCTTTTGCTAGCCAAGTGCTAACAAAATCTGAAAAAAATTATTCCGTTACTGAATTAGAAGCTTTAGCTATCGTTTGGGCATTTAACAAATTCCGTTTCTTTCTTTCTGGTAAGCACGTAAAAGTATACAGTGATCACCGTGCATTACAATTTCTTATGTCTTCAAAATTAAATCATGATAGGTTAAAACGTTGGGCATTGTTTCTGCAAGAATTCCGCTTCACAATAGTCTACATTCCCGGCAAGGAGAACATTGTTGCGGACGCGCTGTCACGCGCACCGGCTGGGCTTGAGAAAAGTAACACAGAAGGCAACCTCGAGAAAAATTTCAGTATTCTTTACATTCAGAAAGTCGCCTTTGAAAACTTCATCACCACATCTTTAAAGGACATTGCTCATGAACAAGATAAAGATCCGATTTGGAAAGATATCAAAAGTAAATGGCATGAAAAGACACACACTCAGATTCGGCATTATTACCTGGTTAGAAACAACATACTCTTCAAACGCTGCACTGTTGATGACAAGCTATGGGTACTTTGCATTCCAGACGATTTTGTTAATAAGCTCATTTGGTACATTCATTTCAGCTACGCACATTTTGGTCCACGAAAATGTTATCATATTCTTCGAACGACTTGTTATTTTAACAATATGGAAAAGCGAATTCGAAGAGTCTTGTCTATTTGTAAACTTTGTCAAAACGCGAAACCATCTACTATCTCACATCGTGCTCCGTTATTTCCTATTATTCCTTCTAAATTAAAAGAATTTGCTGCTGTTGATCTCTTGGGACCCCTTGTCAGAACATCGAATGGATTTTCGTACGTTCTAGTCGCTGTTGAACTTACTTCAAAATTTGTTTCTTTCACTCCGTTACGTAAAGCCACTGGACGGTCTGTATCCAACGCCTTTGTTAAAAATTTCTTACGTGAAGTGGGACACGTTAGTAAAGTCATTTCAGATAACGGACCGCAATTCAGATCTGCTGTTTGGTCACGCATGCTTCGGAATCATAAAATCAAACCTGTTTTTATTTCATTGTATTCACCACACTGTAACCCGTCTGAACGGATTATGAAAGAAATCAATAAGCTTTGCAGACTTTATTGTCACAGAAAGCATCAGCATTGGGACAGATATTTACACTTATTTCAAAATGTGCTGAATGAAATGCCTCATGATTCCACTGCTTTACCACCTACTCTTGTACTGAAGAATGAAGAACCTCCGAACAGAATCAGAGAGCTTGTACCTTTCCCGAATACACGTAAACTTCGACACAAAGACATAATTGATTTGGCTCTAAAGAATATAAAATCTGCAGCAGACAAAAGGAGAAAACTACACGGTAAAGCAAATGCAAAGAAATTATATATTGGTCAGAAAGTTCTCATTAAAGCTCATTCATTGTCACATAAGAAGAAACACTTGAGTCACAAATTCTTTCTAGTTTACAATGGACCTTACAGAATCCGACGTATACCACATGATAATTGCGTTGAAGTTGAAACTCTGCGTACTAGGAAGAGTAAAGGTTTACACCACATTTCTCATGTAAAACCATTTATTGACAGATAATCTGCTTTTTAACTTAGTCTTTGCAATTTTCACTTCACGCTACTTGTACAATTTGTCACACTGAGAAACTGTTAACATGCAACTATGTTTTAAAGCTAACTAACCATCCAGTCAAGAACCAAGAGAAATTATTTAAACAGAAATTACGAATGCATTGTTATTGCGAACAGACGACACAGTGTAATTGTGTGTGTACATTCTTGCTTGTTAGTTGCACGATTAGAACATTTACCAGCACTGCTAATGAAATTTTCATGCAACATTTTGGTTTGCTTGAGAGTGGATTCAGGATTTGAAGTACTTTCTGTGAGATTCAAGATGACTTAGTATTTGGTTTCTTTGACAGCTACACGATTATATCACGATGTTACTAATGAGTGACAATTTACAATGTTGCTTTTGCGGTGTATCTGTTTTATATCTGCACAGTTTTTTCTGAATTCTTCTATAAAGTGAGACATGTTTTAGTGGTGACTTTTGTGCTATTGCTACAATGAGACAGCCTTTTCTGTAGCACAACAATACGTTACAGCACAGTACTTTCCTCATCACGGCAATAAGCGTAATAACTAAGTTATCTATACGCAAAGCATTTCACTTTGTTTATCATGAGGTAAGTACATTGACTTCTGCCGAACTTAGCTTTCGGAGGACAATAACTACGATACTCCCCAGAGATTATCTTACAGCAAGACGCACATTTAGCGCTACAGGACACGTATTTAAGTGATTAATTTTGTACTTAAAACATTTATTTTTAAAGATTTTTGAATTACAAAGAAAGTTTTTCGCAATACATTTCATTCCATTGCTGAAATCTGTAACACCTGAGGGTATAATTACAATAATCCTCAGGGGGGTACATGCTTACTTTGTGTACCATGTGTTTGGCAAGCACAAGGAGCCCTAGCTAATATGGTATTTGCTTATACAATTTAACACATCGGTACCATGTTTCTCTAACACATAAATTACACAGCTATCTGATCATTTAACTGAGAGAGACAAACCTTTTTACTACGTCAGTGACACATGTTTACGCAATTACAGAGTTGGATTATTTCACACTTAAGGAATTGTATTTTGTCTGTACTGTGTGAACTCTTCATATTTTTTCGGAACCATTGTGATACTATGAGAGCTTTGAATGATGTATTTGGTAAGGGAGTATGATTTTAAAGTACGTTTGAGGTAGATGACACTACTGAAATGAGCAGAGGATTTTCTTTAGGTTTTGAAATCATTGGCGGAAGCTACGACGTTTTTGACATTTGACTGAGGTGTTATGATGTAATTATTACGATGACGATGTGTATTATGCTGCTGAGGTATGTTTATGATTAATAGGCTGACGCTATATGAGTTATTTGATTATGCTACTTATCTGTTATGATGCAAGATTGAAGAAGTGTCGACGAATAAGGTAAGGAGTAATGAATAGTGGTTAGGGACGCGAACTTGTGAAAAAGGATGTTTGAAACCAAGAATCGTACTTTAAGAGTTATGAAGTGTGTGTAAATGCGTGAATGTATCACAATGAAGACGAAAATTTTTTGGACACTGTCATATCAATAGCATTTTGTTTCTACACATTTGCAACGCTAATTCTTGACCTGTGAAATTTTGTAGATGAGACTGTCACTGTAGCGGAAACTGCTGTCGTAAATATTTCCGTAAGAAAGTTAAGTGACCACCTGCACATAATGCGACGTGGGCACCCAGGTGTGTCAGACACCTGGAGAACAAGCCTTTTCAGACGCTCAGGTAGAAAAGAAAGCCATTAGGGTGTGCCAGAGGCACAGGTGGAAGAGAAGGACAAAGAGAGGCCTATACACCTGTTAATGACATTCCTTTGTAGAGGGCATCGCTAATGCGACACGCTCGTTACTTGAAAACATATGATTTTTGTAATGCGTTGTGGGCACACAGCTGTGTCAAACACCTGGAGAATAAACCATTAGGATGTGCCTTTCATCGCTAATGCGACACCCTCGTTACTTAAAAATTTATGATATTTACTGAAATGCCTAACAAAATGACAAGAAATATTTTTACATCTGCACACCTGATTATGACAAGAGTCTTTGTACGAGAGTTGAGAGCAATTAACTTATGAAATGAAATGTCACATGACTACTGAATGACATTTTTATGCTTTGGTTTGTGTAATTGCTTATTTCATTTGATGTCTGGTTTCCAGCTGTGTTGCAGCATTGCTTTTATAAAATGAGATGCATTTGCTAATGTGAACTCTTTCTGTCAACAGATCTATTAAATGATAATTTTGTAATCCACATTCTTTAAAAAAGGAGCACTTGGAAAGGAAAGAACAATAAGAAGTAACTCGTAACAGTAACACTTAATTTTCTTTTCAGGTACATGGTAATATTTTTCTTACAATAAGTTGTTATGGTGCACCACTTTAATTACATAGACATTAAGATGACCACTTTAATTACATAGACATTAAGATGTGAATATGCATTTCCCCTGTCTGCATTGTTGTTTTTACTGTAATATTTTTTCTGCTTGCGCTATGTCATGTTTAGGTATAAGTTGCTGCTGTTTGCCAGGCATAGTGTTATTGAATTTGACTTTTGCTAATTTATGCTGCTAGCTTTGCCAATTTGCATTTTTTGTCATTTCTGTTTGTGTTGATTTGTTGTGATGCTGCATTGCCTCGTCCCTTGGTATATATATCTGAGCTCAGTAGATTTAAGTTAGCTTAAGAGGGGGTAGACTATATAAGAAACTGACTATGGAGAATAGGTAAAGTATGCATTGCAAGGTTACATGAAAAAGATTTGGGCCCAATGAGTATTGTACAATCAGAAATAATTATTTTGAAAGAAATATGAATAGAATACAGGATCGAGGTATAGGTAGGATTTTCTTGGAAATAAATGATGAGGTAAGCAACATGTGAACATATAAATACAGAAAGCATGCTTGGATAGGATTTTTTTGGTGGAAACAAATGTTGAAATAAGACGAAAGATCTATCGAATGAAGTTGTGGGGTGGACTGCAGTACCAAATGTTACACTGAAAACAAACCCTGTCCTTTCCTTTTGTGTTATCCCACTATGTGTTTGGGTACCCGTGTGTATTTGTGTTTTTCCTGTCTTTATGTGTTTAGCTGATGAGAGCTATGTTGTAGAATTTTTCTAATACTCTGTTATTTTCTTTGTAAAGATGCTTAGACATTATTTATTCTGTGTTGTTTTAATGCTCATGTGTGAAGTTGAATTTTTAAGAGTGATTCTGATCTTTTATGTATGTACTCATGTCATCATTCCTGTAACACTGATGTATATGTTTATTTCTATTGTTTTGTAAAGCCCCTATTACTACAAATGTTATCTGTATTATTATGTTTTTAATGATGTATTTTGTACCTTTGTTATTGTATTCTTATGTTATATAACTGTAATTGACGCCAGTTAATCCAATTAAGCAACTTGTACGCATTCATTTCACTGCACACATTCTGTTGGTCATAGTATATGGACAATATGTGAGAAGTAGGGACTGATAGTGTTTGCACGTGTGTTAATAATTCCGCAAGGGACTGGATAACAGCATTGCTGGTTCTAAGGACAATTCCACAAACTTTGTGAGTGCACAAGTGGTGGTTTATGGACTTGCTATCTTCTCTGCAAGACTCTTCAATGGTGATTGTGCACCTGCACAGTCGCAACAGATGGCTGCTGGCCATCTCTACAAGGACAACAGTGGGTCTGCTCCTCTGGTGGCCCACCAATACCATACTCTCTACCAGGACTACAGTGGGTCTGCTCTGTGATGACCTACCTACCAATCTTCTTCAAAACGTCGAATGACTCTGCTGTGGGTTTGCTCTGTTGTGGCCCATTACCTGTCAGCATGTCAAGAGTCAGCACTGTCTTTCCGTTGTAAGGACAACACTACTTCTTCAAGACTGCATGGAAATCCACTACTTCTGTGTGCAATTTTTTTTACTAATGAGACTTTGTGAACAAACACCTGTAATTACTATTATGATGAACAATCTGGACTGTCTTTATGGACTGTGAGAAAATTTTAGCTTTTGACCAACATTGTATCAATAAGTGTGTGCATTTGATATCTTTGTTATTGTAATTATGAAAAATTTTATCCAATCTTTATTGGCCACTGCCCAAAAATATTTTGTAAACTTTTTTGTGGGGAGCATGGGGGCTATGTAAGTAGACTGTTTAGATTTTTATATGGGTAATGCCACGTAGCGCTCTGTATGAAAATCACTGGCTGTGCTGTGTGCAGTCTGTGGCTAGTTTGCATTGTTGCCTGCCATTGTTGTCATGAACTGCTATAGCTGGATGTGAACAGCGCATAGCGTTGCGCAGTTGGAGGTGAGCCGCCAGCAGTGGTGGACGTGGGGAGAGAGATGGCGGAGTTTTGGTAATCTGTAAGACTGAATGTCAATTATGAATATTAAGGTAAATACATTGTTTGTTCTCTATTAATATCTTTCATTTGCTAACTATCCCTATCAGTAGTTAGTACCTTCAGTGGTTTGTATCTTTTATTTAGCTGGCAGTAGTGGCGCTCGCTGTTTTGCAGTAGCTTGAGTAGCGAAGATTTTTGTGAGGTAAGTGATTTGTAAAAGGTATAGGTTAAAGTTAGTCAGGGCCATTCTTTTGCAGGGATTTTTGATAGTCAGATTGCGTTGCGCTAAAATTATTGTGTGCCAGGTTAAGCACAGGCTTGTATAATTGTTCTAAGTGGACGTTTCACATGTACAATTGTTCTAAGGGGACGTTTCAAAAATAAGTACAATAAAAAAAAATTTCAGAATGTAACCGGGCATCGAACACAGGTTCTCTGCTTCCGATGTCTGGCTTGCTACGCGAGTGGCGCTCTCGTTTAACAGCGCTTACCTCAGTGGTACACATGCAGAAGTCGAGGAAGTTTCTTTGATTGATTTCCAGCATAAGATGCTCTTTCCGCATATATGTTAATAGAAAATGTTCAATATCAATTTATTTGTCGATCCCGTCACTTCAGAGTCGATTATACATCATAGACATTAAGCGTAGTTTTCTCTTAAACAAGAGGGCGCTGTTGAGCCAAAATACCTTAGCCTCACGTTTTACGTCGTACATAAGCTACTTGCCAAATATGAACCGAATCGATTGGCCGTGAGCCGAATCGGTTGGCCGTGTCTGAGGCCTTCTCCCTATCAATGGTAGTGAGTTGACTGTCACACTGTTTTGCTTGCCACTTACAACTCTGAGATGATACCCTGTTCCTAACTTACACTGTACCTTATTAACTAGAGCACATTTAGGTAGAATCCTGATTGATTGAGTCTGTCAACATAAAATAATTCGCTCGTTTTTCGATCGCATGATCTTTGAGAATACAGCTATAGCCTTTTAATACTCTTAAAAGTATGATTAGGACATTAGGCATTTTCTTGCAGAATGAAAACAATTTGAAAGAAACACAACCGGGTTCACAATATTTTACCGTACTCCTTGCTGAGTTGTAAACATATTAACATAGTTGACAAACTACCTTAAGTGTTTAGCATTGTTTGTACCACATTGAGATTTAGAAAGTAGTACCGTGCTTAAATTACATTACCTGCACTTAAAAAATTCTCTTTAGTTGTAGTTGCACCTTTTGCATTTTGCACCATTACTTTTCACTCAAATTATAATAACCCAACATACGATTGTAATTGCTTCGTTGTACGTGGTGTCGGAAAATTTTGAACTGCCTCTTTTAATCGAGGATCAGTTTGAACCCCTTGTTCACTAATTACATGACCTAAATATCTGACCTGCGTCTGCGCAAAATTACAGTTTTCTAAACTTAATGTAAACCGTGCCGACCGCAATCTCCTAAAGACTTCTCTTAAACGCGATACATGTTCTGGCATATCCTTAGAAAATACTATAATGTCATCTATGTAAACCATACATGTCTTTGGTTTCAGTCCCCTTAAAATCCCATCTAATAATCGCTGAAAAGTTTCATTTGCATTCAACCCGAACGGCATACATATATACTGATGGTGTCCCCCAAGGAACAGTAAAAGCTGTCTTCACCCTACCCTCTGGCGCTACTTCCAACTGATGGTATCCACTCCGTAAATACATCGTCGTAAAATACTTACATTGTCCCAGATTGTCCAATGTGTCCGTGATATTCAGAATCGAATATGCATTCAAAATGGTTTTCGAATTCAGAACCCTATAATCACAACGAAACCTATTTTTCCTTGTAGCATCCACCAGCTTCTTAGGTACGAGAACTACATTGCTTGAATATGGCCTATCGCTGTTTTCTATGATTCCATCCTGTAGTGGTTGCTCTATAAACGCCTCTAGTAGCAGTTGCATATGACGTGCTATCCTATATGGTTTCCTAAACACTGGTGGTATGTGATGCTTCGTAGTCGGTGTTGCCAGTAACCTACCCCCCATTCCGAATAAATCGCTAAATGTCAGTAATAATCATAAATTTGTACAACATTTAGCTAAAATAGCCGAGCCGTTAACTAAGCTTTTAAAGAAAGGGGTTAAATTTCAATTGACGGAGGAATGTCAGGAAGCTTTCGATGAATTAAACATGAGATTAATTTCTGGCCCGGTATTGGTGTTTCCGAATTTTGAAGAGTACTTCATGTTATCATGTGACGCTTCAAATGGCGCTGTAGGATGTGTCTTGGGGCAAATGGTGAATGGACAAGAGCATCCGGTGGCGTATGCTTCTAGGCAGTTAAATAGGGTAGAGAGGAATTATTCCGCAACGCAAAAGGAGATGTTTGCTGTAATATGCGGAGTAACGTATTTTCGTTGTTACCTTTATCGTAGGAAGTTTAAGATTGTGACGGATCATGCAGCGTTGAGATGGTTTCTGGGTCTCATGCATCCTTCTAGTCGATTAACACGTTGGGCTCTAAAATTAAGTGAATTTGACTTTGAAGTACTTCATAATCCAGGGAAGAAACACGGTAATGCAGATGCATTAAGTTGCACATTAGACGCATTAGAAGTAATGGGTAAGAGTGTTGCGGAATGGCAAAGGGCACAAGTAGATGATGAGGAGTGCCAGAGTTTTAGAACTCAACCACATTTCATTGTGGAGGGAAATCTGTTGTGTAGAGTTACCAGATGCAGCCCACAGGTAGTGATACCAAAGAGTTTGAGAGAGGAAGTCTTAAAGCAAGGCTTGCCGGGATGGCCGATCGGTTCTAGGCGCTACAGTGTGGAACCACGCGACCGCTGCGGTCGCAGGTTCGAATCCTCCCTCGGGCATGGATGTGTGTGATGTCCTTAGGTTAGTTAGGTTTAAGTAGTTTTAAGTTCTAGGGGACTGATGACCTCAGAAGTTAAGTCCCATAGTGGTCAGAGCCTTTTGAACCTTTTCTTAAAGCAGGCTTATGATCATGTGCTCCCGGGGCATTGTGGTCGTCAACCAGTGGGAAGACGAGTAGCAGAACGATTTTGGTGGGCACTCGGAGAAGGAATGTGGAACAATACGTAGCAAACTCTGTGCCGTGTGCGCAGCGAACGGATCTGACACCCGCAAGAGTTCCATGGTAACGGTTACCAGAGGCTTCGAAACCATTCGAGTTTATCGGGCTAGATATTTAAGGTCCATACAACAAAACACAGACAGGAAATTGTTAAGTTTTAACAATAATTGATCACTCTTCGTGGTTTCTAGCCATGGTTGCAATACCAGAGAAACAGGCAATTACGGTAGCGCAAGCTTTAGTCAAGAACTGATTATTGAAGTTTGGGATGCCTGATACTATAATTACTGACTTCCTGTCCGAATTAATGTCACAGTTGTGTCGTCTATTGAGAATTAAAAAATTACGGACCAATCCATTTCATCCGCAGCCGTATGGTAGAACAGATCGAGTATATAGGACAATTTCGAAAATGCTATGTTATTATGTGAATGGAAACCATGATAACTGTTACGTTTATCTTCCATACGGTGTATCGAGTTATAACACAAAAATACATTCGCGGGTCGGAATGTCATCTTTCGAAGTTCCGTTTCTACGGAAGAAAGCTGCCATCGTCATTTGACGTTCTATGTCCGAAATTGGGAGTTAAAGGGGATGCAGTGATGGAATTTGCAAGGACAATACAATAGAAGAGGGTACAGAAGGCCAATACGAAAGCGTTGGAAAGGCAGGAAAAACAGAATAGGTGGTTGGGACCTTTACCACAATACAGGGTAGGTCAGTGGGTATTAATCACGAATCCATTTAAGGGAAAGACGAAAAAATTCTTGACGAAGTACCACTGACCATACCAGGTCGTGGAGATGACTTCGCCTGTGAATGTTAAAGTGCAGCTGCCAACAAAAACCTCCATTATCCACATGAGTAGAGTAAAGGCTTTTAAAGGAATGGTGGATAGATTACCTCAATTACAAGGAAGTGACCCCACTGCAGAGGCTAGGCAAAGCAAACGGAAGAAGGTCTGGGCAGAAGCACAACAGCCGACGCATAACGTTTCGTATCTGTTAAGATCACGGAGGGAGTAAATTATTGTATGTGTAGTATTGTATGGCATGTTTACATTTTGTGTTTTTGTATCAAGGGATAATATGTGTTTCAATTTTTTTGTATGTGTGTTTTTCTTCCCTCTCTTTTCCTCTCGTTTTGGTGGGTCCGATAATAGTTGCGGTTTTCTTGTTTGTTAGTTCAGTTTTGTCATTGTATGGGGGAAACTACACTCCTGGAAATGGAAAAAAGAACACATTGACACCGGTGTGTCAGACCCACCATACTTGCTCCGGACACGGCGAGAGGGCTGTACAAGCAATGATCACACGCACGGCACAGCGGACACACCAGGAACCGCGGTGTTGGCCGTCGAATGGCGCTAGCTGCGCAGCATTTGTGCACCGCCGCCGTCAGAGTCAGCCAGTTTGCCGTGCCATACGGAGCTCCATCGCAGTCTTTAACACTGGTAGCATGCCGCGACAGCGTGGACGTGAACCGTATGTGCAGTTGACGGACTTTGAGCGAGGGCGTATAGTGGGCATGCGGGAGGCCGGGTGGACGTACCGCCGAATTGCTCAACACGTGGGGCGTGAGGTCTCCACAGTACATCGATGTTGTCGCCAGTGGTCGGCGGAAGGTGCACGTGCCCGTCGACCTGGGACCGGACCGCAGCGACGCACGGATGCACGCCAAGACCGTAGGATCCTACGCAGTGCCGTAGGGGACCGCACCGCTACTTCCCAGCAAATTAGGGACACTGTTGCTCCTGGGGTATCGGCGAGGACCATTCGCAACCGTCTCCATGAAGCTGGGCTACGGTCCCGCACACCGTTAGGCCGTCTTCCGCTCACGCCCCAACATCGTGCAGCCCGCCTCCAGTGGTGTCGCGACAGGCGTGAATGGAGGGACGAATGGAGACGTGTCGTCTTCAGCGATGAGAGTCGCTTCTGCCTTGGTGCCAATGATGGTCGTATGCGTGTTTGGCGCCGTGCAGGTGAGCGCCACAATCAGGACTGCATACGACCGAGGCACACAGGGCCAACACCCGGCATCATGGTGTGGGGAGCGATCTCCTACACTGGCCGTACACCACTGGTGATCGTCGAGGGGACACTGAATAGTGCACGGTACATCCAAACCGTCATCGAACACATCGTTCTACCATTCCTAGACCGGCAAGGGAACTTGCTGTTCCAACAGGACAATGCACGTCCGCATGTATCCCGTGCCAACCAACGTGCTCTAGAAGGTGTAAGTCAACTACCCTGGCCAGCAAGATCTCCGGATCTGTCCCCCATTGAGCATGTTTGGGACTGGATGAAGCGTTGTCTCACGCGGTCTGCACGTCCAGCACGAACGCTGGTCCAACTGAGGCGCCAGGTGGAAATGGCATGGCAAGCCGTTCCACAGGACTACATCCAGCATCTCTACGATCGTCTCCATGGGAGAATAGCAGCCTGCATTGCTGCGAAAGGTGGATATACACTGTACTAGTGCCGACATTGTGCATGCTCTGTTGCCTGTGTCTATGTGCCTGTGGTTCTGTCAGTGTGATCATGTGATGTATCTGACCCCAGGAATGTGTCAATAAAGTTTCCCCTTCCTGGGACAATGAATTCACGGTGTCCTTATTTCAATTTCCAGGAATGTATTTTCATTTTTTACAGAAAATTCGATAGGGGGAGAGTGAACTGTCGGGAATTTTTGAGGATGTCGTACGATGTTGTAGTAACTTGTAGTGGAAAAGAGATGTTATTGGCACATTCCTACCTCCAGAAGGTAGAGAGGCATTGGTTATGTTCGGTATTTACGCCGATATGGGTGATGGTCACTGGTTATAGCAATCAGAGAGCGGATAGAATAAGGAGGTTGCAACTGCGGGAGAGTAGAATAATTATAAATGGTACGGTTTGTGAGATTGCGGGGGACTATTTCCGTCATCCAGCATCACGTACGGGATAAACAGTTTTAACTTTGTCACAGGGAACGTTGTCTTGTCAGGAAGGGTTTCTGGAGTTATTACCAGTGCAGAGTCTGACATATTTGAACTCCACGTTAAACCCACAGTTTCTGGAAATATTGCGTTTCTTTATTAACGGACAGGCAGGATCTATCACGGTTAATAAAGTATTGGAACACGTTCGAACGCTACAACAGCATCGGAGCAACAGGATAATGACAGTGAGCATTTCAGCCACAGGGTGTGCCGTTTTTCGATTTCTTTAGAGTATAGCTTTGCAGAGAATGTGGAAACGTACACCAGTGGAGGAAGTGCCAACACATCAGTTTCCTACAGCATGGGTAACCAGTGTAAACAGTGTACAGGTGTGGAGTTAGTGTTTTAATATTCTCGTTAGCTTTAGACTGTAGAATGTAAGTTTTGTGAACAAGGTATGTTTACGCAGCCACCGCCAACGTCTGTTTTATCTCGATTCGGGACGAATATTGTTGAAAGGAGGAAGGTGCGATGCACTACTGTCAGTCCTAGTCAAGGAAAAGGGAAATTTTATCAAAATTGAATGAAGGCGCTTTTGGGCGATGAAATCTGGGGCCGCTGGCAGAGTGTGGTAACAGAGGACAGCCAACAGGCCAGGCAAGGTAAACATGGCACCCGTGGGCACGGAGCTTCAACAGAGTTATTGCATGCACGATTTGTTTTGAGAGGACAGCAACGAGCCACGAAACTGCAGTGTTGCTTTAAGTTTTTGCGATGTATGAGGCGGGGCACTAGGCCAGGGCCAAGAGTGGCTATTTGTAAATAGCTGATGTGTGGGAATTTATCCCTGCCATAGTTTCTGTCTTTCTCTGACACTACATCAGAAGTGCGGCAGAAACCAATATAAATAGATGGGCAATTTTAGCTTGACAGAGTGTGCCAGGGCAGTCGAGCGTCAGAACGGACCTGTGCTGGTCTACGCTAATAGGGGCCGGTCTGGCAGCAATGTTACAAGTATTCTGCATAAACTTGTACTTTGTTTCTATGTACTTGTCTGAGCTATATTCCCACTCCGGGGACACAACACCGGAGCAGGACGGAACGGCCTGGAATTTGGAGGTCGCATGGTCTGCCTGAAAGAGGGCAGTGACAGCGGTCAACAGCAGGTCCAGGAGGGGTTCGGTTCCACTCGAGTCTATGGACCATGTTCGCTTCCCAACTGGCGTGCCGGGGACCGAGCGAGGCGTACGCTGTGGGAGGCGCAGCAGCACTGCGACAGCACCAGAGACGGCGGCGGGTGTTGCCATCTGGCAAGTACCACTAGCGGCAAGTTGAGGCACAGCGTCCAGGAGAGTACTGGTTCGAGTCTGGTCCTCTCCTGGGATCAGCAGCGGGTCGAGGGCCACAGGTGACCAGTACACCCCTTCGTCCCAGGGTCGGACAGAGCAGGCCAAACGGGGCAGAGGGCGGCGAGCACCAGGGACTGTAGGAGTCTCCGGAATCGCGGGCAGCAGCGCGGCGCAAGTCGCAATGCATCGGCGGACGGTGGCCGGGAGAACGGCGGCCGACTTCCATCGGCGGGCGGCGTTGATGACAACAGAAGCGGCGTCGGCATACCAGGAGGCTGCTGAGCAGGCTGGACTCGAGGGACATCGGCAGGCGGCAAGCTAACACTACGCTTCACCATGGAGTACTGTAAATTAGCTGATTAAAGGAATGTTACCGAATACCACTGTATCACTCTGCACTGCCCCTCGACGCTCTTGAACTTGCTCGGCCTCCTGACGAAATACGGTGCGGTGGGTACTGGCTTCAGCTCTGTCATCTGGAGTCCCGGGTTCGACTCACCAACCTCGCAATAGGACATTACTTTTGAAATTTCATCCTCAAATTAATTACAATTACATCAATGGTCATAAGTAATGAATAAAAAATTTACGTAGATGTCGCATCAAAGAGAATGGTCATACAGAGGAAGTTAGAAAGACATTTATAGATAATATTGATAGTAATGTCACAAACATATTTTATTTCCATTTACAACTTTTTTTTCAAACAAATGAGTGTCATCAGTAATAACTGAATACACGTATGTAATTAGATCACTTTTCTAATATTTAAATATAATCTACCTGTAGGTTACATATCACAATGGAGTTTCATGCTTGTAGATTACGAAGAGAGAATACGTTAACATGATATTATTTAACTGTAGGAATGACCCTGCTAAAGTCGTACCGTTAGTGTCACTTATTAACGGAAAATTTTCCCACACACTATTGTACTAAAAACAGAAAAATGACTGGAATCAGAAATGAATAACAAAGAATACTAAAATTGTAGCAGGAATATGTATTGCAGGAACAGGCTAGAAGATACTGATGGTCGTATGTGATTTGCCTTAAAAGTCACAATAATGTCTAATCAGGTTACGATGATTGCAAGCATCAGTGGTGGATCAAACATGATTTACCGGGTGCTTTTGTAGACTACCTGTTTCAAGAGTTTAAGTGGCAGAACTATCCGTAGGAAGTGAAATGAATACTGGATAATATTTTTGTGGCCATACGGTGTTGACAGGAGAGTTTCAAACGTTACTGTTAACCCTGCTGTTGTTCCTGGGTCAACATGAGCAGAAAATAAATTTATGTTCCTGTTACTAAATTAAATGTAATGTTTGTATTTATTTCTATTCAAGCCAACGGCCTTACTGCAGTGGTAACACCGGTTCCCGTCAGATCACTGAAGTTCAGCGTTGTCAGGCTGGACTAGTACTTGGATGGGTGACCATCCGGTCTGCCGAGCGCTGTTGGCAAGTGGGGTGCACTCACCCCTTGTGAGGCAAACTGACGAGCTACTTGATTGAGAATTGGCGGCTCCGGTCTCGGAAACTGACATATGGCCGGGTTGAGAGGTATGTTGACCACATGCCCCTCCATATCCGCATCCAGTGTCTCATATTCGCTGAGGATGACACGGCGGCCGGTCAGTACCGTTGGGTCTTCATGGCCTGTTCGGGAGGAGTTTAGTTTTTATTTCTATTCAAAACTACATCACATAAAACCTTGATTTCTGATTTTTCGTAATTGAAATCATTAACTTACGTGTTTTGTGTCATAATGACCTGACTGCTTTTAATACCCATTTCTACAGAAATTTTATTGACTTTCACATTCCATCGTATCAAAATTCTTGTGTGTATCTTGTACACAACCATGGAGGTCGCTGTTTGCTTTGGCAAAAAAAAAAACAATATGTTGCTGAAGATGTAAATGCTGGAGAGTAAGAAATCAGTCTCTTCTGATTCATTGTCGAAGGAAGACGTTATATTTTCAGTTCTTGCCGTAGGTAGTGGTGTATTGTTAACATGGCAAAATATCGCCCAACTGAAAGTTAATGAGAAACAATAGGCAATGCATTTGATAGTGGGGACGATATATCAGAGGAAGAAACCCATACAGCTGAAGACAGCATTCACGCAACATCAGATCGAAGATCATGCTTTCGACAAGGAGGTAAGTTGTGACAATGCACATGCTATAGAAATAGTTCTATCGAAAGATAAGAACATCAGTTGGAGAACGGTGCTGTTTACAAGTCCTGGAATGGCGTACAGTGCAAACATAATCAAAGAAACACCTGGTCCAATCACATATGCTACGTGCAGAGGAAATGATATAAAATGTGCTTTCCATGTTGTTGTTGTTGTGGTCTTCAGTCCTGGGACTGGTTTGATGCAGCTCTCCATGCTACACTATTCTGTGCAAGCTTCTTCATCTCCCAGTACCTACTGCAACCTACATCCTTCTGAATCTGCTTAGTGTATTCATCTCTTGGTCTCCCCCTATGATTTTTACCCCCCACGCTGCCCTCCAATACTAAATTGGTGATCCCTTGATGCCTCAGAACATGTCCTACCAACCGATCCCTTCTTCTGGTCAAGTTGTGCCACAAACTCCTCTTCTCCCCAATCCTATTCAATACTTCCTCATTAGTTATGTGATCTACCCATCTAATCTTCAGCATTCTTCTGTAGCACCACATTTCAAAAGCTTCTATTCTCTTCTTGTCCAAACTATTTACCGTCCATGTGTCACTTCCATACATGTCTACACTCCATACAAATACTTTCAGAAATGACTTCCTGACACTTAAATCTATACTCGATGTTAACAAACTTCTCTTCTTCAGAAACGCTTTCCTTGCCATTGCCAGTCTACATTTTATATCCTCTTCGTCCATCATCAGTTATTTTGCTCCCCAAATAGCAAAACTCCTTTACTATTTTAAGTGTCTCATTTCCTAATCTAATACCCTCAGCATCACCCGACTTAATTCGACTACATTCCATTATCCTCGTTTTGCTTTTGTTGATGTTCATCTTATATCCTCCTTTCAAGACACCATCCATTCCGTTCAACTGCTCTTCCAAGTCCTTTGCTGTCTCTGACAGAATTACAATGTCATCGGCGAACCTCAAAGTTTTTATTTCTTCTCCATGGATTTTAATACCTACTCCAATTTTTTCTTTTTTTTTTCCTTTACTGCTTGCTCAATATAGAGACTGAATAACATCTGGGAGAGGCTACAACCCTGTCTCACTCCCTTCCCAACCACTGCTTTCCAAGTAATCGTGAATAAAACCCTCTTCAGTACTGAGCTGCCAACGGCTTATATAGAGGCCCTGAACGAAATGCCTTTCAGTACTGAGCTGCAAATAACTAATATAGAGGCCTGAAGAGTGTACTATGATAAATGAGAAGATTTAAATGAAATTACATTAGAGTCATATATTGACGTATTATTGCTTGCTGGTGTTCAAAATTCGTATGGTGAATCATCGAGCAGCCTATTGGATCCAGGATCAAGTAGAGCAAGTTTTCCTGCTACAGTGTCATTAAAGAACTTTTATCACATCTCTCGAGTATTACATTTCGATAATAAGCCTGATCGGCAGGTGCGAAGAGCAAACGGCAAACTAGCAACTTTGAGGGGCTTACGGGAACAGTGGGTGGAAATACTAGCAAATTTATATAATACTGGATGAAATTTAATGTTGGTGAGCAGCTAGTGGATTTTACTGGTCAATGTCCATTCAAACAATATTTTCCAAGCAAACCCACGAAGTACTGGATAAAGATATTGACACTGTGCTACAGTGCTAGTCATATTCTCTAAGAACATAGGAAAACCACTTGGCATAGCATGTGCGAGAAACCAAGGTTTGCGTGTTGTCATGGACCTGACATACGCTCTAAGAGGACAGTATGTTACATATGATAACTTTTTCATTCCGTATGTTGGGTCAGGGTATGTTAATGGTTGCAGTTATAAAAAAGAAAAACAGGAAGAAGACATCACTGCGCAAATTATCATGCAGTGATGTCCACAGTTCAGAGTTGTATTTAATGAAAGATACCACAGTGTCATCCTAAATCCAAATATAAGTAAGAACGTTGCATTGATGAGCACAACGCTTAATGGTAAAGAAATAAGCAACAGACAAGGTAAAAAGCCAAAACCGATATTAGACTGCAGTACCACGAAAGGAGCAGTTGACACACCCGACCAGCTTCCTGCCACATACATGTGCAAGAGAAAAACCAGTCGTTGGCCAGTAACTGTAGATTCCAATGTGCTTGACGCTATTGCCTACAATGCTTCTGTACTGTGGAAAGATGTCAATTCAGAGTGGAAAGGAAATAATCTTCACAAAAAAAATATATATTCCTCGAAGAACTACGACGAATTCTTGTTACTCCATACACTGAAGCCAGGAAACGGTTGCCACGAAATGCAGCATCCATTGGTATTGTAAGGAAGACAGAAACAGAGGAGAAGTCGTCAGGCTCTATAACAAACTGTAGCACCTCAAAGCAAAGCTGCAAACGTGACACATGTAAATTTTGTAGTCCTAGTTTTGACAATAAGACTCGCGTTGTATGTTCAAATTGTGAGAAACTTTTTCGTAAAGATTGATCAATGACCCGATACAGAAGAAATTGGTCTAATGAGGTTATGTCCGGAAATGCATGGTTTCCAGGCTAGAGACCATTTACTCAGTCATAATTTGTTAGGGAGACTGCGGTCTAATTCGCGCCGTACCGTGCAACCACAGTCACAGTAAGTGTTGAAAATAGTTCCCGTGTGCCTCGACGCATGGTTGTACGTGTCGTAGCAGGTTCTGTGTCACACGTCCACATTGGCCAGGCTGCATCCGAACAGTATCAAAGGCAGCATGAATAAGCTGCTCCAGTGTCTGCACATATGGAATGGGTTCCTCATATGGAATGGCCCCATAACCAGAAATCGGGTGGTTGAGATCCGGTGAACGAGCAGTGAAACCTGGTAGTCAAGGAAGGCAGGACTCGGCTACGGTTGTGGACGGGGCCGTAATCAGTTGCTATTGGTTCCCCTTTTGCTATTACACACATTTATTTTAAAACAGTAATTCCAGACTCAGGAATAAATTAAGAGATCACACATTATTAATGAAGGAGTAAACAAATGTGTAATTAATAGTGCTTTCAGTGCGCTACAATTTGCCAAATGAGCATAAAATACAGACATAGAAAATACTGTATTAAAAACAAGCAATTAGAATTTTAAGGCAAATAACGCCGAGAGTGTCAATTATAAAAAATTTAACAAACATACTGTAAAACAGCAATGCAATAGCAAAGTTTAATTTAAAAAGACAGGCAACTGATCACCAAAAGGGTGAGACAAAGTGATGGTACACTTGGTAGCACAACCATTTAAACTTGCTGTAACACCACGAATAGCAATTATATTAAAAAATTGAGAAACATTTCAATAAGTAATACAATAATAAAACACACAAGGGCCATTCACAGACGCTGCTCCAGGAATCGGCCTCTTGTTAGGTCCGGCAAAAAAAAAAAAAAAAAAAAAAAAAATACTTCCGCGAGCGATGAGATAGGCAGGTTACCTGACGTCAAATAAACCAAATGCAAAGATGTAAAAATACGCCAAAGTTGGAACCAGCGGTTTGGACTCCGCGTGCAGAATACTGTGCTTAGAATGCCCGGAACGAGAAAGGAATCACTATCACCAGAGTAGAAAAATCGCCAACCAACCTACAACCAAGAAATCTGTCACCGGACAACAGTGGCAAGGTAAGGAAACGTACACTGCCGTTATATACACTAAACCCAAGGGCAGGTAACTAGGGTGTTGGCGGCCACGCGGCAGGAAAAATACCGCTGGTTAAACTTAACAAACAGTAACAAACTGAATGCAATAAATAGTAATTAGAAGTGCAGGAAAGCTAATCATATCCGCCTTCCCCAAGCACTCCACTCTCTGCTCTTCGCCTCGGCAACACTACGAGCAGCAACACGAACCCAAGTCAGTAGAGAATCGCAAGACATCACAATGGTGGAGGTTTCTCTACCTGCAGCCAAATGAACTCAACTTAAAGCTTGCAGCATCCGGTTTATGACGAGGTCCTGCACCCTCGTGGCAACAGGCCTTCACTCCGGCAGTCAATGGGCGGCGCCAGCGGCTCCGGCGTATTCTCGCAATGCACGGACCTGGCTCCTTCTGAGTCCCCATCCGAACAGCCCACTGACACGATTCGGAAGAGCAACGACGTCGACACAGTTACTACATATCGATTACCGCTGCTGCTGCCACTAGCAGACTGGCAAAGCTTGCGAAACCAAGTGGCGCCAGTCAACACGAGACGAAGACAAACAACTGCAACGATGTCAACTAAACGATACGGCCAGGCCTCCAACACGAGCCGCAGCAGGGCTCATGCTGTCCATCAACTAGACCTCCTCGTCCGATCCATCGACCGAGGAGCACACTACTGTGATGCGTCCGGACGTTAACGACGAAGTGGACTGGAGCACCAGCATGTCGCAGCCACGTAACCTTCGAATCAACAATGGCGCTTTTTCCAGCAGGAGAGGCAAAGTCACCCGCAACAAACACCGATAGTTCCGGCCTGTGAGGTGGCGTGGAAGGAAGACTGGTCCCAAAATACGGTTGCCAATTATCCCGGCCTAGACATTCAGGCTGCACCGATGTTGATGATTCACTGTCAAGATACTGAGGGGGTTCTGCATACTATCGCAAAGATGACTATTATGAAGGATGAAGATACCACTCCGCTTAAAGATAGCCTCATCTGCGAATTGGATGGATGACACAGATACCGGAATCGTGGTTGCATGATGAAGAAAACAGTGACAAAACTGCTTCCAATGTGGAAAGTCTGTCGCTAGTAAGCTAGTAAGCTCTGCTGAGGGTACCAACGGTCGTCTGGCTCACCCAGCACTGGCGGGCATCTGCCTGGTACTGACACGGCGACCGCCTTCCGCAGTGTTAATCACATTTTCCTCCAAGTCTGGTGTTTGAACGCTTCGGGTACATACTTCATGATTTCTTGCTTCCTGAAACGACCGTGTCAGACAAGCGGTGATACACTGTTCCAAACACTGAATGCTGTGCTTGTTGTTGGCGGTGATAGGTCTCCCGATGCAACCTTGCTTCCCGCTAAACACAACGTCGGCAAGCTCTCGGTTCGAATACGAAACCATTATGAACAGCGCTGTATCATATTCATTACAAGGTGAGTCAGCGCGAGAAGTGAATCGGACACAACATTACTAGTTACTATGGCAGGAGAGGGCGCTAGGGCATGACGTATGAGGAACAGTACCACCCTCTAGGAGGGAAACATGCATACTATAACTGTGCTGCATGGTACACCGCGTATTAAACTGCAGTCTCTGTAACGAAGTATGATTAAGGCTGAAGTACAGTAACCGTGCGTTAACTTAATTACAAAATGTACTGCCAAGGTGGCTATACATACATTCTGTAACAAAGTATGATTGAATGGTCTATAGCATGGAAACCATGCATTTCCGGACAAAAGTTCATTAGACCTTTATATATATACAGGAGGGAGAAAAATTGTGACACGAAATTTTAACCCTGGATAGCTGATGCCAGTAGGAACCATAGTTACTAATGTTGTATGGGTCAACCAGGCACGATTTTTAAACTATGGAAACTCGGCGCCACACGCTCTGATTGGCTGCGGGATTGCCCTGTTGGCTTTCCTCGTTTCATGGGCAGCGCTATGGTTGTCGGTTCACATATAAACACGTCATTCGCCCTGTCACTGCCCCAACGTGATATGCATACTTGCCGAATAGGTCATGCTGCTTGTCTCCACGTCACGTCAGAGGCAATACAAGTAAGCTTCGCTTCGGAGCACACACTTCACCTGCGATTTAGTTGTGAGTGCGACGCGCAGTTCCCCAGTAACCTTTGCAGGTGTCCTTTACTTTATTTTCTTTCTTTCTTTTGTCACAGTCCTCTTCAATAGACGTCTGCAACATCACTCAATGAAGATGTTTTTCGACTTTTCCTGAATAGGGTATAAATCTTCGACACGGTGCCTGCTGAAACATCAGGCACTTCGTTTCCCTTCGTTACGGAAGCGCCCACTCTACGCGACCAACATTTTGCGCACGTCCGAAGTCACTTATGTCTGACACAATGTGCTCATAACTACACAGGACACGGTTCCGACGAAGACTTCATTCGCAGTATATTGGTAATATTGCACCGATGCCGTTCGTCATCAAATACAACAGCTCAACCAGCGCGCCGGGCAGGCTAGCATCTGCACTTAAGTTCAAGCAAGCATTTCGCATGAAGTTTCCCATATTTTTTCACAACTGTACCTAACTTGTAAGTCTTCGTATTATGTGATTTTTTTTATGAACGAAAAACAGATAATAAATGAGCTCGATGCACTGATACGTCTTTAGTGATACATCTTTCACCCTACGCAAAAACCACGCAGAGCTATCTTGGAAACATAAGCAAATATATCGTTCCACCTCATATAGCTTTGCAGTGCTACTCTCAGATATTTAACGACTTGATTGTGTCAAGTTCGACACTAGTAACACTGTATCTGAGCATTAAAGGTGCTACTCACCATATTAACTTACTTTTTCCACATTTAGGCCTAACTGCCATTCGTCACAACAACTGCAAATTTTCTGTAAGTCGTCTTGTATCTTCCTATAGTCACTCATCTTCGACACCTTACCGTACACCACAGCATCATCAGCAAAAGCCGCAGATTGCTGCCCACCCTGCCCGTCAAATCATTTGTGTGTATAGACAACATCAGCGGTCCTATCACACTTCCCTGGGACACGCCTGACGATGTCCTTGTCTTGATGAACACTCGCTGTCGAGGACAACATATTGAGTTCTATTATTTAACAGGACTTCGAGTCACTCACGTATCTGTGAACTTATTCCACACGCTCGTGCCTTCGTTAACAGCCTGCAATGGGGTAGCGTGTCAAATGCCCTCCGCAAATCTAGAAATTTGGAATCTACGTGATGCCCTTCAGCCACAGTCCTCAGTGTATCATATGAGAAAAGGGCAAGATGAGTTTCGCACGAGCGTTGCTTTCTAAAACCATGCTGATTCGCGGACAGAAACTTGTTATTAGGCCGGACGCTGTGGCCGAGTGGGAGTGGCCGAGTGATTCTAGGCGCTACAGTCTGGAACCGCAAGACCGCTACGGTCACAGGTTCGAATCCTGCCGCGGGCATGGATGTGTGTGATGTCCTTAGGTTAGTTAGATTTAAGTAGTTCTAAGTTCTAGGGGACTGATGACCTCAGAAGTTATGTCCCATAGTGCTCAGAGCTATTTCAACCATTTTTTTTTGTGGCCGAGTGGTTCTAGGCGCTTCAGTCTAGAACCGCGCGACCGCTATAGTCGCATG
Organism: Schistocerca cancellata; assembly: GCF_023864275.1. NCBI lineage: Eukaryota > Metazoa > Arthropoda > Insecta > Orthoptera > Acrididae > Schistocerca > Schistocerca cancellata. Next base: position 310,633,216 of record NC_064628.1, on the reverse strand, counting down.
TTCGATTCCTGCCTCGGGCATGGATGTGTGTGATTTCCTTACGTTAGTTAGGTTTAAGTAGTTCTAAGTTCTAGGGGACAGATGACCTCAGATGTTAGGTCCTATAGTGCTCAAAGCCATTTGAACCCTGTTTACTGTTATTACCATTATTAGCTTGTGATGTGTTACTAGTCTAAACATTCACAAGGTAGGCTTTTGCCTGTTTCTCTTTATGGCTATTGCTAATAATGTTGCATACAGCCTAATATCATTCCTATTTGAGACACAAATTGCGACCATCTGCATGTCGCCGTATTTTGGCATTATACATGCAATTGACTCATTCTTTCGTGGGTGTAATTTCATGCAATTGACTCTCATTTCATAAGATGATTATTTACCCATAGTTAGGTACGTATTAAATTTTATATTTCATTCTATGGGAGACTAGTACACTCTTTAGTCACCTTCCCCCCCCCCCCCCCCAAACGCAGTTTAGTACCGGCAACTTTTATGTTGTAGTGTCAAAGAACTTTTACGCTGCTCGCTACTGAGTACAGCAAAATTCCGCTTTCGCGAGCTTCCGCGCAGTGGCTTGACGTCTGTTTTCAATATTCGTGCGTTGTCGACTGCCATCGTCGGCTGTTGCTATCATCCGATGTTGGAAGACTGCTACACATTTTCTTCAGCACAGGAAACCAAATGTCGTGCAACTTCACGCACTCTCCCTTCCTATTGAAATTCCTGGTGTGTTTTACAATCTCTATGAGCCATGAGGTTCCCCCCGTCGGAGAGTCGAGTCGTCCCTCGAGCATGTGTGTGTGTGGTGCTGTTAACGTAAGTTACTTTAAGTCAGAATAGATAGGTTTTCAAGCCTAGGGACCGATGACCTCAGCACTTTGGTCCCATAGGAACTTACCACCGCAATCTATATGGGTTGTATACCATTTCATAGTATCCGCTTGTGACTGCCGGTACTTGAGTCCTATCAAAATGAATGTGATGGTCTCCTCGCTGCAAAGCACGTTTCGCATCAGCTAATCCGTTGATCTCCCCTCTTCTGCCATTGCCCTTAAGCTATTCTAGTCGTTCTTTGACCATTATTTTCGTAGTACCACGTACGCCTCCCCATAATTACGCGTAATCCTACAAATTACAGCGCTTTCCAGAAGTTGGCGAGTATCCATGGCCGATTTTAGGTGAACTTGTGTATTTCGTGTAGGTGTGTAGATTACCGTGATGTTCCACGTTTGGTGGAATGATGTAAAAATGTCGTGTGACTATGGCCTCCCGTCAGGTAGAAACCTCGCCGGGTGCAAGTCTTTTGATTTGACGCCACTTCGCCGTCTTGCGCGTCGATAGGGACGAAATGATGATAATTAGAACACCACCACACGCAATCCCTGAGCTGAGAAAATCTCCGACCCAGCCGGGAATCGAACCCGGGCCCTAAGAATTGACATTCTGTCGCGCTGACCACGCAGCTACCGGAGGCGGACGGTGGAATGATAGTTTTGTAACATTATGTCAAACACCTGTGACCCGTGGTAAAAATTGCAGTTTTGAAGAGCGCGCCGCAGTGCGTAGTATGAAGCAGTCGCCCTGCGTTTCTGGCTGTGGCACCGCTGTGGCACTCTCAGCTTTGAAGTCTCCCTCTGGTGAGAAAGGGGAAAGGTTGCCTGTTCACGTGCATTTAAGGAGCGCTATGAGCTCGGCAGTCACCAATTCACCGCTTGGTGCAACCAGTGGTTCCTCCGTATCAATCCCTCCAAGACCCAGGCGATCATCATAGGCCGCACCACCCGCTCCTTCCGCCTCCATGATTTCTACCTCACCATTTATGGCCGTCCTATCCACCTCACTCCTACCCTCAAATACCTTGGCCTCACACTCGTCGGCCGCCTCACCTGGACTCCCCATCTCCTCACCATCCAAAACAAAGCTCACAACCGCCTCTGCCTCCTGAAACTCCTGTCCGGCCGGATGTGAGGTCTGCATCCTTCCACCATCCTTCACACCTACAAATCCTTGATCCGCCCCATCCTCCCCAGTTCTATAAATCCCTCCAAATCCTCGAACGTGTTGCGCTCCGCCTCGCCTTCCGCATCCGTCTTCCGTCCCCCACATGCATCCCCTATGACCTCATCCCCTTCCCCCACCTTCTCCTTTTCATTGAACACATCCGCACACTATATATTGTCCACCGCCTTGATCCCCCTCACCCCCTGGTGTCTCCCTTCCTCTCCACCCCCAACAAGTTGCTGCGCCTTTACCATTGTGTGCCACCCTCTCTCCATCTCCACACCATCTCCTATCCAAACACAACTTCCACCGTATACCCCTCCCGGATGATGAGCTTCACCCTGACATCTACCCTTCCTACCAACTCTAACCCCATCTTCCTGCCTCCTCCTCAGGGCTCACTCTCCTCCCCCTCTCTCCTCCTGAGCCGCTTCCCCCTACTACTCCCCCTCCCTCTCTTGTGCCCCCTTTCAGAGTCTCTGCACTCCCTCCTGCACTGTCTTCCCTCTTCATCTCCTACCCCACGTGTCTCCTGCCTCTCCATGTACCCACTGACGCCCCTACTCTCTTCATCCCGCTGGTTCCCCTACTGCCCCTTGCTCTCCCTTCCTTTTCCTCTCTGGCTGTTCCCTCAGCAGGTCCCACCTGGCAGTTTTATTCTTCGTCGTGTGTGCTACAAGTGGGTTTTAAATGTGTTGTTCTGGAGTGTTTTTAATACTGTGGCCGAATTTTAACCTGTGCATGTCCATTCAGTGTCTTCTCTGTGTTTTAAGACTCGCCAACTGTGTTTTTTAAGTTTCTGGTTACTTTTTTAAATGTCCCCCATAAACATCTCCATGTAAATCTATTTTTACCTCCATTTTCTCCCTTTACTCTGTTTTATCTTCCCCTTTTTATCGCCTTACGTATGTAACATTTTATTCTTATTTTAGTTGCAATGTCACTCAGCTGAAGAGTGGCGGATTGTGCCGCTGACAGCCCTCCCCTGCCCATATTGGGTAGGGCAATGAAATCACAACAAAGAAAAAAAAAAACTCGCCAATTTGTCGTTCGGAGTGCTAGTATGTCCGTGGAATGGATCAAACTTTAACGCCGGCAAAATGATAGTCTTGCCCCTCTGCTAGTAACAGAACTCCGCTAGTAGTCGTCCGGTCGGGGCTGAGTTCCTGCATCTGAGTCTTCACGTTAGGTCGCCAGTCTGCTCGAGTTGCTCAGGCAACGGTCATTAGCGGTTGGAACGATCGGTTGGTCGGTCACGCACTGAGACACAAGATGACTTGTCCGCTGTGAGCGACGGCGCATGTGAGGTCCCCACGTGAGTCCAGTGGGTCGCGCCGTATCGCGAGCAGTAGTGGCTTCGTGGCCGACACGAGAGTAACAAGAGTCAACCCACGACACTGGTCTGGCCGGTGCGAGCTGCGATGCTGTGAAACGGGAGATTGGCTTGCCTTCCTGCGTCTGTTGAAACGGCTGGCAGTGGACGGTTCGGGAGAGCGTTGGGGGTGCTACGCCAGGTCTTCGCCAGATATCGCAGTTTATTAGAAGTTAAGTAATTGGAGATATGTTGTTTCATTTACTTGTTAAATTCTACTTGTTTTCTTGGTGAGGTCACCAGCCGCTTTGTTATGGGGTCGTCCCACCATTCTTCTTCATTTGTCCACCCACGGGAAGGTGGTTATTTATGAATTGGGTGGTCCGTTTTTCCCTTGTGGAGTAGGGGCAGGTTAGAGCAATCTGCGATTCGGGTTGTTCAGTAATCCCCCTGTCAATCTGCCATACATTAACAGCTGCCTCTGTCATGTTTGTCGGATTTGGTGTTAACGAATTTTTTGCTTAAGGTGTAAAGGCCGAACTCCTGAAATATCTTTTTATCTTGCCAATCATCTTGAGAGGCGGTATATGTGTAATGTAGAGCATGTTTGTGAATTTTATGTAAGACTGCATTTCATAGGTTTTTATTTAAATGGTCATTTTAGTATATAAAGTTGTCACCCTTCCACCATAAGAGTTTTCTTTTAAAAACAAGTTGCGAATTCAGTGGCAAGTAATATTTTTTTTATGTAAGTGTTTTGTACCATTTCCATCTGTCCTGCTGGATACATAGTTAATGTGTTTGTGTGAGTTGCTAAAATTTTTTGTTTAAAGTAATCTGGTGAGTTGCAGATTTGCACCAGTGTAGTCTTTCAGAGGTTGTTGTGAGCGGTCGTGACTACAGCCGTGTTAAAAGGGAGGGGCAAGGTTCTCAGCCCGAAAGCTAATACTGTAAAAAAAAAATTGTTATTTCTGCCTCTGAATAAATTGTAACTTTATATTTAGAGGCTGCTTTCTGATTATAATTTTTAAATCTGTTTTTTTTTTCTTTTTTTTTTAAAAAAAAGAAAGGGGTTTTAGGAATAAAATTTCGATTTGTTGAAATAAATTTGTTTTCATCAGTTACTATTTGGCAACTACTTCCACACTCACGTAGTGTGATTAAATGTGTTAATGTTCTTGATGAATCGCTAGTAAATAAAGTAAATTCTTTAAGAAAAGATTTCGAAAGTAAATCCACTGTCCAACCTGCATCCCTAGATGCCTGCTTTTTCGACAGCGCTGGAATCTTCCAGAAGGATAACTGTCCGTGTGACAAAGCCAGAACTGTGCTAATATGATTGCAGCAGCTCTGGTTCATATATCGGAAAGCAAACCACTTGATCTGAACCGATGTAACACGATTGGGACGCTATCAGGCGCCAGCTCCATGCCCACGAACCTCCGACCCAAATATCCAAATATTCTGTGCAGACGTCGGGTGCTAGATAATTTCGGAAAGACATCTAGAATTTGGTGACTAAGATAGGACTACACCTTGTAAAGCAAGTAGTCATAATTTTTGACTCATTAGTGTATCTCACACAGACAAAGGTGACAAACTATAATTAACGTGACTAAGGCCTAATTGTATCAGTGACTTGATAGGTATACTGAGTGTAAGGTGTCAGGCAAATCCAACACCTTCCATGAAAACCCTGACATGTAAAGCAAATCCAGTAGTATGTCACATAGCTCTGAATAAATCGTGACATTAAATTAACCAAAGTAATACGAGTAACGAGTGAGCAAATGGAATACCACAGACTAACACAAGAATGCCTAAATGCATGTCATACCTTCCCACCGTGAGACAGACGCAGTTCCGAGGGGAGAAACGAGAACAGAAGCCGAGAGCAGAACCGTGTTAAGCTGTAAGGCACTACGATAAGGGACGGACGGACACCCACGTCGCCAGCTAACTGCTAGGACCACACCACCCGAAAGTTTTAGCGTGAGACTTTTTTCGCGTCTCTGTTACGTTAGGACCACCTCCCAGCCCATGTTAAAAGCTAGAGCCCTCCAGAAGAACAGTATAGATCTTACGATAACACAAAAAGGGCTACACCACCCGCAAGTTTTAGTGTGAGACTTTTTCGCCTCTCTGTTATGTTAGGACCAACCCCCAGCCCATGTTAAAAGATAGCGCCCTCCAGAAGAACACTATAGACCTTACGATAACGCTAAAAGGACCACACCAACTGCGAGTTTTAGCGTGAGACTTTTTCGCTTCTCTGTTATGTTGCAAACTTTAAAAACATTGCCCCACCACAAAAAGTAAAACGTTTCTCATTGGATAGACAGAATTTTTGTAGGCGGAGCTTAAGGTTAACATTGAGACCCTGATTGGTCAGATGATAACACAGCCAGATAATTTTTTTTTAAACCAACTTCGGTAAATTGTAGTAAGGAGAAGTGAGGAGAGAGTTGCTTCCGAGAGGGCGAGCTGGACGGAGCTGTGTTGACCGCCACCCCCTGACGAACGCCGACAAGGTAATGAATGCACGCGATGCCGCATTTTTGAGCGCATAAGGCTTCACTCAGAACTGCTGAAGTCTCATCTGTTACAACCCCTTTTTGCGTATACTAGTGTCGATCGTCAATTAAAGCTCATGGTGTTCATATTTGCCACTTGAAGTAAAAATCTGAAATGCGATGATTTTTCTGTTATATAGTTATTGAGAAGCCACATCAGCCACTGTAATTTACAAGAAGTTAGATAAGTAAAGATAATTGAGGTTCACTGTAGGGCATTTTGATAGTTTTCTCTTTCGTGAAACTTAATTTAAGCCTAGATTATACACTCCTGGAAATTGAAATAAGAACACCGTGAATTCATTGTCCCAGGAAGGAGAAACTTTATTGACACATTCCTGGGGTCAGATACATCACATGATCACACTGACAGAACCACAGGCACATAGACACAGGCAACAGAGCATGCACAATGTCGGCACTAGTACAGTGTATATCCACCTTTCGCAGCAATGCAGGCTGCTATTCTCCCATGGAGACGATCGTAGAGATGCTGGATGTAGTCTTGTGGAACAGCTTGCCATGCCATTTCCACCTGGCGCCTCAGTTAGACCAGCGTTCGTGCTGGACGTGCAGACCGCGTGAGACGACGCTTCATCCAGTCCCAAACATGCTCAATGGGGGACAGATCCAGAGATCTTGCTGGCCAGGGTAGTTGACTTACACCTTCTAGAGCACGTTGGGTGGCACGGGATAGATGCGGACGTGCATTGTCCTGTTGGAACGGCAAGTTCCCTTGCCGGTCTAGGAATGGTAGAACGATGGGTTCAATGACGGTTTGGATGTACCGTGCACTATTCAGTGTCCCCTCGACGATCACCGGTGGTGTACGGCCAGTGTAGGAGATCGCTCCCCACACCATGATGCCGGGTGTTGGCCCTGTGTGCCTCGGTCGTATGCAGTCCTGATTGTGGTGCTCACCTGCACGGTGCCAAACACGCATACTACCATCATTGGCACCAAGGCAGAAGCGACTCTCATCGCTGAAGACGACACGTCTCCATTCGTCCCTCCATTCACTCCTGTCGCGACACCACTGGAAGCGGGCTGCACGATGTTGGGGCGTGAGCGGAAGACGGCCTAACGTTGTGCGGGACCGTAGCCCAGCTTCATGGAGACGGTTGCGAATGGTCCTCGCCGATACCCCAGGAGCAACAGTGTCCCTAATTTGCTTTGAAGTGGCGGTGCGGTCCCCTACGGCACTGCGTAGGATCCTACGGTCTTGGCGTGCATCCGTGCATCGCTGCGGTCCGGTCCCAGGTCGACGGGCACGTGCACCTTCCGCCGACCACTGGCGACAACATCGATGTACTGTGGAGACCTCACACCCCACGTGTTGAGCAATTCGGCGGTACGTCCACCCGGCCTCCCGCATGCCCACTATACGCCCTCGCTCAAAGTCCGTCAACTGCACATACGGTTCACGTCCACGCTGTCGCGGCATGCTACCAGTGTTAAAGACTGTGATGGAGCTCCGTATGCCACGGCAAACTGGCTGACACTGACGGCGGTGGTGCACAAATGCTGCGCAGCTAGCGCCATTCGACGGCCAACACCACGGTTCCTGGTGTGTCCGCTGTGCCGTGCGTGTGATCATTGCTTGTACAGCCCTCTCGCAGTGTCCGGAGCAAGTATGGTGGGTCTGACACACCGGTGTCAATGTGTTCTTTTTTCCATTTCCAGGAGTGTAGATGTGATACCGCATAGGTCATCCTTCGATCCATTGTAGAACTTGGAAACCCATTCAGGGAATATTCGTGCATATTTTTGTTGAACACAGTTGGTTTTTACCATCCTGTATTAAAACATTTCCTTTTATCAATAGTGCAAATTATAAACGATGTTTGTGAGTAGAATAAAATTTCCAATGGTAAACCTAACTGCTCTTTCGACGTTATTTTACCAGCTAACTAAAAATAGGAAAGCCTTGAACCCCTTCCACTAAATTTAGTTAGTATTAAGATTCCTTTACAGGGAGTGCAGTGGAGCTGATGCTGATATCATTAAGTATTTGGTTATATCATCGCTAGTCTCACTGAACTCTTCTGAATTCTACATGTCATGTGTGGTCTGACGTTTCCTTACCAGCAACAGGTCCCAGGTTCAAACTAGTCAATCCCATAAAAAACACGCTCAGAGCATCGTTGTGAGAAAGTGGTAGGGAGACACGATATAGACCAAACAGACACCACACAGAATGTTTAGAAAATGGCGACCCTGCCAGGATGGTAAAATATCATGATTGAAGGTCGACCACATGCCTAACTAGGTCAGAAAAATATCCTGTTGAAAAATTTTCGTAGTAAAAAATTTATTTTTCCTAAAGTTTTAATTACTCAAGAACAGTAGCTGCAGTGATAGATTGTAAGAAAGTGTCAGAGACAATAGCATAATTAAGTTGTTAATTTTAATATTGTTAGATTTAAGTTTCCTCCTCAATGCAAGCGCACAGGTGGCGGATACATCGTTGACAAGTTGGTTCTGAGCCAACAAGTAAGTGAATGATTTGTCAGTCTTGGTAGTGTCAAGTCGTGTGAACAAAAAGTTTATTAAACGCGTGAGATCGTATGAGCGCATGTTGACGCGAAGTAGGGCGCGTGAATTGCTTTTAAAACAGAAAATAAGGGATTCGGAAAGATTAGGAATGGCAGATCGAGACCTTGACCGAATTGAGGTAGAGACCCAGCATGAAAATGGACAGAGAATAGAGGACAGTACAACAATGACGAGGTACAAGTGGACGTACAAACATTGCGTAATGACACTCAGGACGAGATCAAAACATTACGTAGCAACACCCAGGGAGAAGTCAAGAAACCAGAGAAACAGATAAACGTAATTACTAGACAAGCAGCAGGTACAGTGCGTGAAATTGTTGAAAACAGTGTGTTACACAAACGTATCACAAAAGCAGCGCTGAAAAGATATGATAACCGCATAGTCAAAATAGAAGGGCAAACGAAGCGACAATTTCAGAAATTGCGAACAGAGTTGTTGCAGACCATTGAAGACCATAGTGAACAGGACCGAACAAGCACAGAGGCTGCAACCACATCCGTATCTGTAACAGCACCGGAAAAACAAGCAATTAACGAAGATATCATGCATTTGCGATTCCAGTCACAGGCGGAAAGTAACATACGTGACAATGAAAAGCCAGGTCGCGAAGAGCACAGTGCAGTGCATTCAGCTACACGTTCACAACCGATGGATGAAATTTATTGCGTACCTCTCCAACGAAAATACGCAAGGGTAGGCGAAAGTTACAGTGGAAAATATCCACTGGATCTACCACAACCGGAAAGAACGACGGGAGAAATGATCAGAAACAAAAGTGGCAAAGAGTCGCGAATTTCATATGGAACTATGACGAAGTACGACAACGATCATTTCCTCACAGTCAGAAAATTTCAACATTTTCGAGAAGGAAACTCATAACATCCACGAACTTTTATTGATCAATTCCGTGTAGGATTACCAGAACACTGGACACTAGCACACAAATTAAACTTTATATGTGCACACATGTCAGGAACAGTCGCAGAAACCATGCAGAATGTTGCAGCGACATGCCGATCGTACGAAGATTTCAGAGGGAAGTTTCTCTTACAATAGTGGTCCAGCGAAGCACAGAACAGAGTGAAGTACGAATTATTACAGAACCCATATTTTGAAAATTCAGGAGAGAAGAGTCCCGTGAAATTTTTCGAATTAATGGCAAAGAAAAGTCAATGCTTAGATGTACCATACAGTGACGGCGAGTTGGTTAAATTATGCGCGATGAACCTACCATTGAAATACCAGCAATCATTAGTAGGTCGCGGAGGCAATGACGTCGAAGCATTTAAAGGTATTCTAAGGGAACTAGAGTTCATATTTTCGGAAGATGACGCAGGAAAAAGACGAAGCGAACGTGAAAACGAAAGCAAAAAGCAGTGGAATCCACAAGACACAGTACGAAGGAACAATAATTACGAACCATGTGATAACTTCGCACCAAGAAACGACAACAGATTTCAACAAAGAACCGATTATGGATTTAGAAGAGAATATGGCAATAACTATAATTCACCCAGGAACGGCAACAACTATTACAGAGGGAATAACAACAACCAGAACGGGTACTGGAGAACCAATAGACCGACAAATTATCAACAAAGAAACCACTATCAACAAGCTGAACAAGAAAAGAGAATACTGATAGAAGAGGTGGAGGTAAGATCACCAAACCCCGATAAACGTTCGAATTGACAGCTAAGCGCCCATGCCAAAGAGAATGACGCACCGACCCAGGACAATTGCAGCACCTTGAACAGAGAAGTAAAAGTCTTATCACGAGAAGAAAAGAAGGAAGAAACAAATCCGCGGGGACCAGATGAAAACGAAGACAAGAAAATAACAATATTGTGTTGGGACGAAATTAATTGGGAGAATACTGACGATGAAGATGAATTACCAGTGGCATGCACAACGAATGTAGGAGGAAAGGACGAAGTAATGAGTATTGCAGAGCTATTTGAGATGGAAACCAAGGAAAGCGAATTCAATGAGGATAATGCGCAGTCGACAGAAGTTGAAAATAAGTTACGAGTGGGCACACAACCCAACGTATATAATGAAGGAAGTTATGAACCTTTGATTAGAGCATTTAGATGCGATTATGTGGAAGTAGCGACGAAGAAGGAGAAGATAGACGAGGATGAAGAAAAAGTAGAGGATGTTGAAGAAGCGTAAATGAAGGAAGAAATAGAGAAGAGGAAATAAAAGAGAGAGAAGTAGCAGTCGAAGCTTATCCTACAGAAATTTCGAATTCACAAGGGACATTCCTAAAAAGACTCATGTATAATTCAGTGGAGGATTCGTTGATGCAAGAAGAAGAAGAAAAGAACCAACCCTTTCAAATTCAACCAATTGTGAAGGCCATGGTAAAGCATATCCCAGTCAATATTGTAATTGATAGCGGAAGTGAACTGACTGCGATCTCAGAAAATTTATTCATGCAGTTTAATGCCAATGAGGAATTGCCAGTGCTGAAAACACGTAAGATCAAAGTAATAGGTCCTATTAGAAACAATGCTGCGGAAGTTACGAGACAAACAAGGTTATCTCTTTCGTGCCAAGGTCAAAAGATCGAAGCCAACTTCGTGATTATACCTAAACTAACTGTACATTTGATTATAGGTGCAGATTTTTTAAATGAGAGACGAGCGGTAATAGATATGGGGAAAGGTAGCGTAACATTCGGGAATGTCACACTTCTCTTTGAGCAAAAGCTAAAATTAGAAGAAATACCGGTTATAAACAAACAATTAAGAATGACGCGAGATAAAGAGGATGAAAAATTAGAATGGTATGCACAAAAGTGGGAATCGCCTCAACTCATGTTAGAAGTCCATAAAGAAATCGACGAAAAATTGCAAGAAGTTCAAGGTATTTCAGAACACAGTAAAAGAGAATTAAAGGGTATTTTACGAGATAAAGCAGAGGTATTTTTACCTAAGACTGGCAGTATTAAGCACTTTCAGTACAAGTTTGAAGTAAAACAGCACAAACCACTTAGAGTGCCACCCTATACAATCCCATTAAGCGACAGGAATAAAGTATTCCAGGAGATATCTTAAATGTTAGATGACTATATTATTGAACCAGCTACCTCCACATAAAACAGCCCGCTCCATATTGTACAAAAACGAGATGGGAGCATCAGGTTAGTGCTTGATTCCAGACAGATCAACACAATCATAATCACTGAGACACATCGCCCAGAAAAGTTAGAGGAATTGATACAAAACTTCCACGGTGCTAAGATATTTTCATCAATTGATTTACGGAGTAGTTTCTGGCAAATAGAATTGGCCCCTGAATGTAGAAAATTTACAGCATTTATCGTATTCGGTAAATGTTACCAGTTTAAACGATTGCCATTTGGTTTAAACATATGATCAGCAGCGTTTATTAGGGGATTTAATACTATACTCAGTCCTGAAATTTCACAAAATATTACTTGTTATGTTGATGATGTGATTACAGCAGAAGCCTCTTGGGAACATCACAACGACACATTAAATCAGTTTTTACAGATCATGAAAGAGCATGGAGTCACAGTAAATATAACAAAATCCAAATTCGGAAGGCGAGAGGTCAAATTTCTAGGACACATAATTTCAGAGAAACGGGTAATGCCCGACCCAGAAAAACTAACGGCAATCAAACAATTCTGTACTCCATACAATAAGAAAACTCTCAGAGGATTTCTAGGTCTCACCGGATTCTATAAAAAATTTATTTGGATCGACTCTCTCGCAACACCACGCCTATGTGCATTGACTGGAAAAAAACATGCCATCGGTATGGGATCAACAAGTCAATTAAGAATTTTTAAAAGTGAAAAACGCACTAACAACAGCACCGATTTTGGCACATCCTGATCTAACTCAAAATTTTTGTATGGCCACAGGTTTAGGAGTTGTTTTATTCCAAGAATACGAAAAGGCAGGGCTAAGATCATATTGAACAATTGCATTTGCCAGTCGGGTACTCACAAAAAGCGAGAAAAACTATTCAGTCACGGAGCTGGAAGCATTGGCCATTGTATGGGGCTTCCAACGTTTTCGATACTTCCTATTCGGAAGAAAAACAAAAGTATACACTCACCACAAAGCATCAGAATTTCTGTTATCCTCCAAACTAACTCATGGGAGGTTAGCCAGATGGATGTTAATACTACAAGAATTTGACTTCACTATAACACACATACCAGGACCAACGAATCTATTAGCAGATACTTTATCACGATGTCCACAGGGTGCCTCCAATAACATAGGCTTGGAAGCAGCGGAAGACCAGTTTACAATGTACTATATGAAACAAGTACCTTTCGAAAATTACATTACGACAGCATTAAAAACCATAGGCAAAGAATAGGACAAGGATCGCGAAATACTAGGAATCAAACACAAGTGGAGAAGTAAGGATTTTCCAGACATTCGACAGCACTATCTCGTAAAAAAAACAATGTTTTATTTTTTAGACGAAATGTTGCAATGAATGAATGGTTAATTTATATCCCAGATGAACTAATTAATAAGTACATATGGTATACACATTTAAGTAATGGCCACTTTGGACCAAAGAAATGCTTTTTAAAAATAAAACAAACAAGCCATTTCCCTAATTTGGAAGGACGAATTAGAACAGTATTAGTCAAATGCAAAAAAATGTTTGAGGGCTAAACACATCACTTTCCAAACCAAACCACCTATGTTTCCAATAATCCATAAAATATTAAAACAAATAGTTGCAACAGATTTGATGGGGCCCCTACCACGCACAAAAAATGGATATATTTTCTTATTTTTCGTTTCGGAACTTACCTCTATAAATATGTTACCTTGACACCATTAAAATGGGCAACAGGTCTTACTATAAGTAAAGCATTTAGACAAGATTTTCTCTGACAAGTAGGTCAAGTGGAACGAATAATTTCGGATAATGGCCAACAATACACATCAGTGCAATGGCAGAACACGTTAAAACAACACAAAATAAAACCCGTCTACATATCTAAGTACAAACCTAGCGTAAATCCAGCAGCAGCAGAACGATCTATGAAGGACATAGGCACTTTATGCCGATCATATGCAGGTAAAAGACACAACACTTGGAATATATACCTTAAAGATTTTCAAAAAGTAATAAATGAAATGCCACATAGCACTACACTACTACCTCCAGTTACTGTACTTAAAAATATAGAACCCCCAAACATAGCCAGAGAAAATGTTAGATTTCCTATTGTACCACGTAGACAGCACAAACAAGTAATAGCAACAGCACTCTCCAACATCAGAAAGGCAGCCATTACAAGAAAAGAAAGAGGAGATAGAACAGCAATTAAAAGAACATTCTCAGTAGGCCAGAAAGTATTTGTAAAAACATACCATCTCTCCAGCAAACAGAAACACAAAAAACATACGTTTTACGCTGCATACAAAGGACCTGTCATAATTAGCCGAATTGCTCATGATAATGCTGTGGAACTAATGAACCCAAAAACAGGCAGAACCTTAGGACTTAGCCATATCAAAAAGATTTAAGATTAATTTTATTACTGGTAAATAATCAGCACAATATTTCAAGATTATGTTGCAGGTAAGATCGTCAGGAGAAAGAAGAATGAAGAGAAAGGAAGGTGGGAAAAAGAAAGTAGTTTCAATAAAAACAAAAACAATAATAACACCAATAGTACCATAGATTAAGGTGAAGGGATAAAGCGTAGGTAGTCCAACAGCATGAAATACTAAAATGCTCTACACCACAACACTACACAAAAAATAAAAATAAACTGAATATGAGGATTTTTGTAGAAGTTAAGATTAAAAATATCTTAGAATTGTAACATGGAAAGGGCGCCGAAATTTGTAAAGCTTTTTAAGAAGGCATAAAATAATGTAGGTGCTAGACATACGTTAGATGACTATAAGTAAAACTTTTTGTAAGAACCATTGTAAAAACTCCAGCAAAGACCAGATGCAACAACCCACAAGTTGCAACCCAAGAAGTATCAAGAAAGAAAAGGACGTAATTAGCAAGACACGATTCCTACAAGGCAGAAGCATCGAGAGAAGGGAAAGGACAGCGAGACCAACAGAAGGCCCTTGTTGCTGAAGTGGCTGTATATCTGCTGGGACAGAACACGGAACCCTGCAGAGACGCGACGGGACGCCGAACACCGGAAGGGACCGGTGCAGGGACTGACAAACAAACACTGGACTTTCACCGCTTGTAAACCCCGAAGCACCCCGAATGAACAGAGTGAGCAAAAAAACGGCCCGATGAGAAGACTGCTGGGGCAGCCACCACTGGCAAAAAATATGTGTAAAAGTCACACTACTGCTATTAAGCAGCACGCTGATGCACGAAACTGAAGTAAATGTCCACAAAAGTAGAAATGACTTGTCCAAACCATTTATCAAACTGTTACTAAGAGGAGAACTTCAAAGCGACTAGTTATCAATAAATATTTCCATATCCTGCCCAGAGAAGAACCAAGAATCAAGTAAGAAGCAGAGAAAAAGCAGGAAGGACAGAAGTTGAAGATTCGCAAATTGAGACCAAGAACGAAGATGGGTGAAGAATAGACGACATTCCTTCCCAAATCTCTATCCTATTGTAAACTAGTCGTCTGCGAAGTATTACAACGGAAAAGACCGCTTTCAGCGACACATAACGATGACTTTCACGCATTCAAAGCCAGTAAACCACGAGATTCTGCACTCACAGCACCATTCCATTATGGGACCTCCACAACACCAACACACACTTGCAAAGCCAACAAGTAATGACGAACGATGCTGTACATCAAATACTTCCCCACATCCATCTCGCTCAAGTCCATCACCTTCGTGCAAAAACATTCGCCAACCTCATGCTTAAACATTCATAGGATTGTGTGAACGTGTGAAATCAAATTATTTGATGTAGGAATTGTGCAAAAGAAATGTCTGAAGAAACTAAATAAGTTAAGCACACCAGACAGCTAATAAACTACAAAATAACAGTCAGTGACTATGGACTTAAGTAAAAAATAGACTATCGATAAAAATAAGTCATTAGCTCTGAAATGGACAGTATATAAAGAACAAAAGTAAGGCATAAAAAACACTAAAACTATATGCCAGTTATTTTCTCCTCATAAAAATTAAAGAAAACTACATTTCACTTATTTTCTCCATGTACAAACAAAGAATAAAAAATTATCTTGTTGGTTGTTTTCCCCTTTTTTAACATTTGTACCATTTGTTAGGATAATATCTCAATACTTGTGCATGTATATTTCTTTGTCAAAGCAATTCTTGGAAATCATTATTATTTGTTAGTGTAACAATGTTGAAATGAGTGTCTGGAAACAAAAACATTTTACTTGTACATGATATTTAGAAAATGTGTTGGGAATAGATTTTACTTAATTACTACATTTATAAAAACAATATTTCTAAGAATATCGATGTGAAAGACTCCTCACTTTCGATAACAAACTTCTTAAAAAACAAACTTCACACTTAAAAAAAGAAAGAAAATAATTAAAAAATTAATAATAGCATAAAAATATTCTTCTTTTGTCATTTTTAAGAATAATGTGGAAGAATAAAAATATAAATTAGTAATACAAACTAGCATAGAACAGAATAACGTGGCTGAACAGTAGGCAACAAAACTTGGACAACAGAATAATTTTTGACTGACTTAGACAACGATTCAATCATTGCCTAACTTCAGTGCAAAAATTAAGTTCGAAGGGTGGTGATATGTAAGGTGTCAGGCAAATCCAACACCTTCCATGAAAACCCTGATATGATATGCAAATCCAGTAGTATGTCACATAGCTCCAAATAAATCGTGTCATTAAATTAACCAAAGTAATAGTGGTAACAAGTGAGCAAATGGAATACCACAGACTAACACAACAATGCCTAAATGCATGTTATACCTTCCCACCATGTGACAGATGCAGTTCTGAGGGGAGAAACGAGAACAGAAGCCGATAGCAGAACCGTGTTAAGCTGGAAGGCCCTACGATAAGGGACAGATGGACACCCACATCGCCTGCTAACTGCTAGGACCACACCACCCGCAGGTTTTAGCGTGAGAATTTTTCACGTTTCTGTTACATTAGGACCACCCCCCAGCCCATGTTAAAAAATAGAGGCCTCCTGAAGAACAGTATAGATATTACGATAACGCTAAAAGGACCACACCAGCTGCAAGTTTTAGTGTGAGACTTTTTCGCTTCTCTGTTACATTGCAAACTTTAAAAACATTGCCCCACCACAAAAAGTAAAACGTTTCTCATTGGATAGACAGAATTTTTGTAGGCGGAACTTTAGGTTAACATTGAGACCTTGATTGCTCAGATGAAAACACAGCCAGATAGTTTTTTTTTAAACCAACTTCGGTAAATTGTAGTAAGGAGAAGTGAGGAGAGAGTTGCTTCTGAGAGGGCGAGCTGGACGGAGCTGTGTTGACCGCCACCCCCTGACGAACGCCGACAAGGTAATGAATGCACGCGAGGCCGCATTTTTGAGCGCATAAGGCTTCACTCAGAACTGCAGAAGTCGCATCTGTTACAACCCCTTTTTGCGTAATACTAGTGTCGATCGTCAATTAAAGCTCATGGTGTTCACATTTGCCACTTGAAGTAAAAATCTGAAACGTGATGATTTTTCTGTTATATAGTTATTGAGAAGCCACATCAGCCACTGTAATTTACAACAAGTTAGATAAGTAATTAAAGATAATTGAGGTTCACTGTAGACCATTTTGATAGTTTCTCTTTTGTGAAACTTAATTTAAACCTAGATTATAGATGTGTTACGACATAGGTCATCCTTTGATCCATTGTAGAACTTGGAAACCCATTCAGGGAATATTCTTTCACATTTTTGTTGAACGCAGTTGGTTTTTACCATACTGTATTAAAACATTTCCTTTTATCAATAGTTCAATTTATAAACGATGTTTTATGAGAAGAATAAAATTTCCAATGGTAAACCTAACTGCTTTTTCGACGTTATTTTACCAGCTAACTAAAAATAGGAAAGCCTTGAACCCCTTCCACTAAATTTAGTTAGTATTAAGATCCCTTTACAGGGAGTGCAGTGGAGCTGATGCTGAAATCATTAAGTATTTGGTTATATCATCGCTAGTCTCACTGAACTCTTCTGAATTCTACATGTCATGTGTGGTCTGACGTCTCCTTACCAGCAACAGGTCCCAGGTTCAAACTAGTCAATCTCCTAAAAAACACGCTCAGAGCGTCATTGCGCGAAAGTGGTAGGGAGACACGATATAGAACAAACAGACACCACGCAGAATGTTTAGATGAGTAGCGTTTCAAAGCTCTTCGTCTTTCTTTATCATCATGTCACTGAATTCCAGATGATAAATGAGATAAGAGATGACATTCTTTTTGAGAGAAATAGGGGTCAGTTCCTGGTCACGCCAGTCAAATTAAAGTTTCAGTAGTTTTCTCAAGGATTTCAAATGAATAACGGATTCTTCGTGCTAAAGCCTCATGATTGCTTTTTCTGCTCCTTATTAATCCCCTATAAGCTCACGAATGGTGCTAAGTGACGATATGGTAAGACAGAAGACTCGTATTCGATAGGATGACGGTCCATCCCCCCATCCAGCTACCCAGATTTATCTTTTACCTCATTTCCCAAAATCGCTAAAGTCTAATCCTCTAATGGGCATGATCCATTATCCTCCCCATCATTCACAAACTCGAAGCTACGTTCTGTCTCTTGTAGACTCGTTGTCGACGGGAAGTTAAACCCTAATGTTTCTTATTTTCCAGCCACACGGTCCGCCCATATAGCAGAACCAATTTGCTGTCTGTTCTTTAACTTACAGAAGCATTCACCATGATCCGATGTTGTTGTGTAGCGAAAAAATAAGAGATTAGTGAATAATGTGGCAGCCTTGTCACTAGATCCTATACTTCCTTGTGCATAGAACTCAGTATGGGGCGGTTTAAGGTCCAAGCAACAGATATGGCTGCTCGAGACGCCAAGCTGGGAGAGGCAACAAGGTGCCCGGAGTGCTAGATTTGTACACAGGGTGTATCATAAAATTAACAACGGAAAGAAAAAAAATCATGATGACTAGATTTATATTTATTTTTAAACGTATTACCCAGAGCCCAAAGAACCGCAACTAATCTATGAGGCAGGGAACACGGCCGGATGCCAGTTAACACGGCGCTTTTGTGCAAAAGTGTTGCTTGTACGTGGCATCACAGGTTGTATATTGATGTGGCTGCAAGCCACGAAACCGGTATTTTTTTATTACAATTGGTTGAAACTACTGATGTCTGCTGCGTCATTGCTACAAAATCATTAAAGGTAAAAGAAACTTTAGCATTATCAAAATAGTGTATGGAGGTTTACTTCTTTTGTATCGTTAGCAGCTAGGAGTAGCATAGAAATTAGAGCACACTCAATACTGAGCAGTGTGTTTTGTCACAGGGTAGTTTGTAATCCCGACAATGTTATGGATACGCTGCAAAGGTGGCACTGTGCATAACGTAGGGTTTTACTACCAATATGCTTTACATCTTTTCACACAAGTCTCCCGAAATGAACACGCCATTGAGACATTCGAGCTTATACAGTTGTGCTACCCACGAATGAAACAGGACTATCGAATCGAAACTAAATGTATCGAGTATTTATGTAAATGTAGATATAGCAACTTCACATACAATGGGATTTTAAATCACCAACTGCAATTTTTAGACTCAATTGTCACTCTACAACAAAATGTGCACTAATTTTAAAGTTCGTGGAGGACGAACACTGTGTATTGGACCAGGATTCGATCCCTGAGGCCTTGTCTGACAAGGACAAACACTTTATGCCACGAGCTATCCAGCCACGACCCGCTGTCGTACCTCACAGCTTTACTTCCACCTGCACGTGCCTCCTACAATCTCAATTTCACGTGTTTTCTGCATACTTTGCGGGACTACCACTGTTAGAAGGATGTTGGAAAAGCTCCGTCTCATCTGAAAAACACTTTTTAATCTGGAAGGAAGTTTCATTTGCCTGCTTATGTCCTTAAGAGCGGGAAAGTTCATGAAAAACACACACTATTTAAAAGAAGCACCAAATCCACAATTGTGAAGATGTGGAATGAAATTTTGTGCTATGCTTTACATTTATTGTTGAGTTCATTGGTTTATATAATTTACTGTTAATATGTACTGTTAAGTTCCTTCGACTTAAACGTTTTAATCTCATGTAAAGTATATATGTATGTATACAGGGTGAGTCACCTAACATTACCACTGAATCTATTTTGTAAGCCACATCAAATACTGACGAATCGGTTCCACACACCGAACGTGAGGAGAGGGGCTAGTGTAGCTGGTTAATACAAACCATAAAGAATGCACGGAAGTATGTTTTTTAACACAAACCTACGTTTTATTAAATGGAACCACGTTAGTTTTGTTAGCACATCTGAACATACAAACAAATACGTAATCAGTGCCGTTTGTTGCATTGTAAAATGTTAATTACATCCGGAGATATTAAATACAGGAACTGCATCATAAATTGCAATTCTCGCAGCTACATCAAATAAAAATGTGGTTTTAGGGCATCGTAGCCATGTGAGTGAATTTAAAGACTCATTTGGATTCTGGAATTGCGATGAACACACCTGTGATTCTTTAAAATATTCAAAAATGTTTCAAATGGCTCAAAGCACTATGGCACTTAACATCTGAGGTCATCAGTCCCCTAGACATTAAACTAGTTAGACGTAACTAACCTAAGGACATCACACTCATCCATGCCCGAGCAGGATTCGACCCTGTGACCGTAGCAACAGCGCTGTTCCGGACTGAAGCGCCTAGAACAACTCGGTCACAGCGGCCGGCTTAAAATTATCCATTTATACATTTTTTTGTGGCCGTGGCTTTATCGAACGGTGAAAGCCTCGAACACTTGCGTAAATCTCCGTCAGTAGCACAAGACTAGAATTACTTCTTCGTAACCAAAGCAGGTGGTTTCTTCTTTTTCCTAAGATACAAAACAGAGTCACAGACGATCTATAAAACCAACGAATATATATCACAGAGTTCTAGATTTATCCCGTGCAAGTTTGCTTGGAAGTTATCTACCGAATCATAGTCCACCGAGATACTATTGAAGTGGGAACGGTAGGAAGGCCATACAACATATTTAATTGTTTCTCGAGCACTTCGGATGCGATTTCGCCATTGAAATTTTGGGAACTTGTTGTCTATGAGTTCTACTAATAAGTAAAAGGTAAGCTGAAAATTGACATTTTCTGTCAGTTTCATGAACGTCCCCCCTTAAGAGAAGATTCAGCAGAGGTTTGTACGCTTCAAGCAGCGGCTAGTTCTGTCCGTCACGAACATCCCACAAATAACTTAGGGAATTCCACTCGCAAATTCACGTAGAACATAGTTCACGGAGGCAAAGTCACGCGGCGCCGCCTCGAATTGGATGACGCCAATCGGACACGCTGTCCGCGCCCTAATGAGAGCCAGTGAGCCGACCGTTGCTCATTTGTCACGGCGCTGCACGGCGTCAAGTGGGATAGGAGCCGGGAGCGCTGAAGTAATTTGGCCTCGACGGGAAGCAATCCTGGCAGGCGGCGAATGGCGGCTGCCGCGGCGAGAGGCCTCCATTCCCCAGGAGCCGCTTTAGGGCTGCGTCCTCACCCGGCCCGGCGGAGAGCGAGCTTCAAAGAGCGGAGCCGCCGGCACCACAGTTTGGCGTATCGCGTTACTGCCTGCGAGGTAAATTGACGGGAGGCAGCGGCGAGGACGCCGTCGAGAATGGCAGGCAATAAAGCGGAGAAGTACTGCACCCACCACTCAGCTGTAACTCCGTGCGTGATGTTGGAATACTGACTTCGATCGCGGACTACTGGGCACTGAAAGGCGTTAATTATATGACTCCATCAACCACCACTATTTTCGCACTAAAAAAACTACTTGTGAAGGATAAAACCTTGATAATTTTGTGGTCTCCACCTTGGATATATTCAGAAAAAGCCACGGTAGTTAAGAGCGTCAGCTAACAGCAACATGAAATAATATTTACTTCTTAGTAATTTTCCTTGACCTATGAATTTGTTGAAGACTGAAACCATGATTGCACTAGTGCATCCATTAACATCCAACACAAATTTCTTTTTGCCTTTAATCCACTGTGAACTGGTCCCAGATTCATGAGAAATACCTATCGAAATTATTCAAGTGTAAAATTACACGAAAACTGCAATTTTATTCCCATTAAAAATTGAGGGATCATATAAACTTTAGGCAATCTCGTACTGATACTTACCAACGTATATATCTGCTTCAACAATAATCACCATAAAATAAGGAAACATTAGCTCTGAGCATTTTGCGACTCGTCTTTTACATCTAACGTAAATTTTAGCTATCTAGAATTAACTAGAATAATTAAGATACATAGACAGCGCCCATACCTCTTCTCATAATTTTTCATAACCATTCTCTTTGCATACTTTATCCTCAAGACCTTGTTATGAAAAGTACTCTACTCCGTGTCTTTCACAATAGCTTTGGAACATATATTTTATAAATTTATTGTTTTGCTCAAATAGCTTACATATAATTATCTGTAAGTACTTTATGTAACTGTACCTACAGCTACATGACTACTCTACAATCCACACTTAATTGCCTTGTGATTATTTCTCCCTATGTAGGTGAGTGTCAGAAAAATATTTTCGCATTCGTAGGAGAACGTTGGATATAGAAATTTCATGAAAAGATTTCGCTTCAACGAAAAAAGGCCTTTGTTTTAATTAGTGCGACCTCATCTCGCATATCATATCCGTGACACTCTCCCATATTTAGTGATAATACTACACGAGTAGCCATTCTTTCAAATTTATCGATATCCTCCATCAATATTGCGTGTTAAGGATCCCATACCGAGCAGCGGTACTACAGAAGGGGGAGGACGAGCGTAGTATAGGCAGTCTGTTTACTAGACCTGTTGCATCATTTAATTGCACTGCCAATAAAACGCAGTCATTGTATTCGAAGTAATTTTCTACGACATATTTCAAGGCATGTAGAATGGCTTAGTACGTATCAAAACGAGTCCTGAGATGCAGCGTTACCTGTCTTATTTATTTCCTACGCCAATACGTCCATCGGATATGCGCTTAAAAATGTTCAAATGTGTGTGAATTCCTAAGGGACCAAACTGCTTAGGTCGTCAGTCTCTAGACTTACACACTACTTAAACTAACTTATGCTAAGAACAACACACACACACATGCCCGAGGATGGATTCGAACCTCCGGTGGGAGGGACCGCGCAGTCCGTCACATGACGCCTCAAACCGCACGGCCACTCTGCGCGGCATATGCGGTTAACAAAGTTAAAGACTGTCAACATATACATTTCCTGTGCTCAGTTTCACTGGATGGAGATTACAGCATGTTTATGGATGGATGGTTCATCGTAATAACTACCCGGTCAACTAGCCATATTTATGAACTCAACAGTTAATAATACTTTAAATGTATCACAATACAACGACAACACATAAAGGAACTTATCTGCAATATTTCAGCTTTTTTTGCTCGTTAATGTAGAGTCTCATTTTAAGTTTATCAGTATTGACTACCCGTACTGATATATTGTGAAAGATCGCAGTGACATCGCTGTTTAGCGCAGAAAAATAAATCTGCCCGTCCATTCATCACTTTCTGATGGACAAGTAAACATCGGCAATGACAATGTATACCAGCTATGTTTGTATCCCGTTGTGTCTGCTTGCTCATAACACTTTATACATGCCGATGCTGACGTTTGTTTGGAGCCATACATACACAAAAATGAGACTGTGGTCAGTGAGGAAATGTTCACGAGCATCTGTACGCAAGTCAGTATTAATGACGTTGCGTGAACTTTGTTTCGTATAACGAATATTTTTGTCGTCATGACGTTACAATATTTATTTTACAACCGAATGTTTCTCATGTTTTAGTTACCACTCGTCAGTAATTTTGAAACCGGATCATGTTTGACGTTGTTGTTAATCTATACAAATGTTTGACAAAACCTTACAGTTCCAATGCTTTCAGACCTAATTCTGGTCGTCTATGATTTGAGAGTTTTACTTCAAAGCTACCTAGGGACCTCTTTGACCAACCTTGAACCCTTGTGACGTCAAATACACTGTCATTAATCTTCGCAACATGAAGTCACAATTACTGGTTGCTTACATGCAAGAGCAAAAACGACACAACCAGTGATGGTGGAAGGCAAGATGACGATAATGGGAAATATAGTAATGTCAGGCAGTAATGGCCGACCGAGACAGACGCAGCAACAGGGAAGTAACCGCTTTTGTGACATTTACGAGTTCCTAACCAGGAGCGAATTTCATTATATCATTTGTGTGCTTTAATAGTTTAGTTTCTTGAGTTTCTGCGTGTAAATTTAATATCTAATAGCCACAGATCTCGCATTTTCGCTTGCATCGGAAAGTAAACCGATTTTGCAACATATTAAAAGTTCCTAATCAGGGACGAATTATTTAGTTTCACCTGAGTGCTTTGGTAGTTAGGTTTTTAAATATCTGATAATTATTCGGCACAGTTCCTGCGTTTTCGACATCGTCTACAGTAGAGTTGCGCAGCACGTGCCGATGGTCCGTTTTTCTGTATAGTTCAGTTTCCCACGGTCTTTAGTATGGACAGGGACTGTGATTTTTGTGCCGGATACGAGCCGAGTTGGTGACACTTCGCTTTCAGCTTCAGGCTGCGATGGCTTCGGTTACACAGCTTGAGGCTGCAGTGGATGGGCACCACTGTTGTGGGCCTGCCGTGGACATCCAACGGACGTCCAGCACGTCCGAGTCTCCGATCGGTCCTCACCGGTCGCCAGCCCAGTTAGTGCTAGCACTGAGGCTGACCCCTCACCTGTGGTCGAGTGGGAGGTTGTCCCGGGGCGAAGCAAGCGGTGAAAGACTTCCCAGGCGGCCGCACGTAAGGCCTCCCCAGTTTGTCTGACAAACAGGTTCCAGGTGCAGTCTGTGGCTGACATTGTCGCTGAGCCAGATGCTGTCGCCTGACCTGTTTCAGAGGAAACGACTCAGCCTTCAAGATCCGGGCAATCACAGAGGGTGGCATTATTGGTAGTTGGGAGCTCCAACGTTAGGCGCGTTATTGGGCCCCTTAGGGACTTGGCTGACAAGAAGGGTAAGGGAACCAATGTGCACTCCGTGTGCATACTGGGTGGAGCACTCCAGATGTGGAAAGGGTCCTACCAGATGCCATGAAGAGCACAGGATGCAGCCAACTGCACGTGGTTGCTCACGTCGGTACTAATTATGTGTGTCACTCTGGATCAGAAGAGATTCTGTCTGGTTTCGAGCGGCTAACAGAAGTGGTAAAGGCTGCCAGTCTGGCTTGTAAGACGAAAGCAGAGCTGACCATTTGCAGCATAGTCGACAGGACCGATTGCGGACCTGTTGTACAGAGCCGAGTGGAGGTTCTGAATCAGAGGCTCAGACGGTTCTGCGACCGTGTGAGCTGTAGATTCCCCGACTTGCGCCGAAGGGTGGTTGGGTTTCGGGTTCCGCTGAATAGGTCAGGTGTCCACTATACGCAGGAGGCGGCTACACGGGTAGCAGGGGCTGCGTGGCGTGGACTCGGCGGCTTTTTAGGTTAGAGGGTCTCGGAAAAACCACAAGATGGGCTTCAGTCACCAAGGGTGCAGGCTGAACACAGGAAGAACGTAGATACAGGAACCATTTGTATAACAGTTGTAAATTGTCGTAGCTATGTTGATAAACTAAAAGAGCTCCAAGAGCTAATAGAAAGCACTGATGCTCAAACTGTTATAGGCACTGAAAGCTGTCTAAAGCCGGACATACCTCAGTCGAAATTTTTGACAAATACCTAACGGTGCTCCGAAAGGATAGTCTAAATACCGTTGGCGGTAGCGTGTTTGTTGCTGTCATAAGTAGTTTAACTTGTCGCGAAATTGAAGTAGATACTCCCTGTGAGTTAGTAAGGGCAGAGGTTATTGTTGGCAACCGGAATAAAATAATAACTGGATCCTTTTACCGACCTCCCAATACAGATGATACAGTTGTTGAAAGGTTCAAAGAAAACTTGATTCTGACATCAAACACGTACCCGACTCATACAGTGATAGCCGGTGGTGACTTTATTTTACACTCGATATGTTGTCGAAAATAGATGTTCAATATGATTCGAAATTGTGCTAAACGCATTCTCTGAATAAATACTTCGAGTAGTTAGCTCATGAGGTCACCCGAATAGCAAAGAGTTGTGAAAACGCACTTGACCTCTTAGCAACAAATAATGCTGAATTAATAACGAGCAACAAAACCGATTCAGGTAGTAGTGAAGGCAGAGTTGTAGCAACAAATATTGCTGAATTACTAAAGAGCAACAAAACCGATTCAGGTAGTAGTGAAGACAGAGTTTTCGTGGCGAGAGTGAATATTGTAATACCCAAATCCTCAAAAGATAGCGGAAAATATCCCTATTCAAAAGAGCAGATTAAAAATTCACTTGACGCCTTCCTAAGAGACAATCTCCACTCATTCCTAATTCATACTATAAGTGTAGACTAGATGTGGCTTAGATACAAAGAAATAATATCGGCAGCAATTGAGAGATATATACCAAGTAAATTAACAAATGACGGAGCTGATCCTCCTTGGTACACAAAAAGTGTTAGAACACTGCTGCAGAAACAACGAAACAAACATGCCAAATTTAAACAGACGCGAAATACCCAAGATTGGCGATCTTTTACAGAAGCTCGAAATTTTGCGCGGACTTCAATGCGAGATGCTTATAACAGTTTCCACAACGAAACTTTGTTTCGAAACCTGACAGAAAATCCAAAGAGATTCTCGTCGTATGTTAAGTATGTTAGCGGCAAGAAACAATCAATGCCTTCTCTGCGCGAGAGCAGTGGAGATACTAACGAAGACAGTGCAGCCAAAGCAAAGTTACTAAACACAGCCTTCAGAAATGCCTTCACAAAAGAAGACGAAGTAAATACTCCAAAATTCGAATCCAGAATAGGTGCCAACATGAGTAACGTGGAAGTCAATATCCTCCGAGTAGTGAAGCAACTTAAATCACTTAATAAAAGCAAGTCTTCTGGTCCAGACTGTATGCCAGTTAGGTATATGGAGTATGCTGATGCATTAGCTCCATACTTAACAATCGTATACAACCGTTCGCTCGATGAAAGATCCATACCCAAAAACTGGAAAGCTGCACAGGTCACATTAATATTCAAGAAAGGTAGTAGGATTACTCCACTAAATTACAGGCCCATATCGTTAACGTCGATATGCAGCAAAATTTGGAACATATATTGTGTTCGAACATAATGAATTACCTCGAAGAAACCGGTCTGTTGACACGTAGTCAACATGAATTTAGAAAACATCGTTCCTGTGAAACACGACTAGCTCTTTATTCACATGAAAAAGAAAACTTGAGCCTGATTTCAAACACGTACCCAGCTCATACAGTTGACGAGGGATTTCAGATCGATTCCGTATTTCTGGATATCCGGAAGGCTTCTGACACGGTACCACACAAGCGGCTCGTAGTGAAATTGCGTGCTATGGAATATCGTCTCAGTTATGTGACTGGATATGTGATTTCCTGTCAGAGAGGTCACAGTTCGTAGTAACTGACGGAAAGTCATCAAGTAACATAAATGATTTGTGGCGTTCCCCAAGTTAGTGTTATAGGCCCTTTGCTGTTCCTTATCTATATAAACGATTTGGGAGACAATCTGAAAAGCCGTCTTCGGTTGTTTGCAGATGACGCTGTCGTTTATTGACTAATAGAGTCATCAGAAGATCAAAACAAACTGCAAAACGATTTAGAAAAGATATCTGAATCGTGCGAAAAGTGGCAGTTGACCCTAAATAACGAAAATTATGAGGTCATCCACATGAGTGCTAAAAGGAACTCGTTAAACTTCGGTTACACGATAAATCAGTCTAATCTAAAAGCCGTAAAGTCAACTAAATACCTAGGTATTACAATTACGAACAACTTAAATTGCAAGGAACACATAGAAAATATTGCGGGGAAGGCTAACCAAAGACTGCGTTTTATTGGCAGGACACTTAGAAAATGTAACAGACCTACTAAGGAGACTGCATACACTACGCTTGTCTGACCTCTTTTAGAATACTGCTGCGCGTTGTGGGATCCTTACCAGATAGGACTGACGGAGTATATCGAAAAAGTTCAAAGAAAGGCAGCACGTTTTGTATTATCGCGAAATATTGGAGAGAGTGTCACAGAAATGATACAGGATTTGGGCTGGAAATCATTAAAAGAAAGGCGTTTTTCTTTGCGACGGAATCTTGTCACGAAATTCAACTTTCTCCTCCGAGATTCGAAAACATTTTGTTGACACCGACCTACATAGGGAAGAACGATCACCAGAGTTCTTACGGAAAGATATAGGTGTTCATTCTTTTCGCGTGCTGTACGAGATAGGAATAATAGAGAATTGTGAAGGTGGTTCGATGAACGCTCTGCCATGCACTTAAATGTGATTTGCAGAGTATCCATGTAGATGTAGATGTAGATGTGTGATGGTAGGAATAGAGCAGTTGTGCTAGTGGCAAATTAAAGAAATCCATGCTGATGGAAGTTATTGAGTATTATTTTTCTACCCTTCTGACATCGGAGTCCATGATGACTTGCGTAAATTGGTAACATGCTGAAAAGTATCTGAACAATTTTCGTTGCATAAACTGACGGCGTATTCAAAAGTGTCTGAGCAATATCAACTGCATGAACCGGTGCCAT
The DNA here is from genome assembly GCF_023864275.1 of Schistocerca cancellata. Lineage (NCBI taxonomy): Eukaryota > Metazoa > Arthropoda > Insecta > Orthoptera > Acrididae > Schistocerca > Schistocerca cancellata. Next base: position 310,604,917 of record NC_064628.1, on the reverse strand, counting down.
GTTCAAAAGAATCTACATTATGTAAATTAGCACTATGGTTGGTTTGTAGCTTTGGGGGAGGGAACCATTGGCATTATGTTCAAAAGTCTGTGAACAGTCGGAACTGTGCAAATTGGCATCACATTCAAATATCTCTGAATGAACTGCATAAAATGCACAGTGGGCTAAATTAGATGAAAATTCTGATTTATTTATCGAAAATACGAAGAGGTAGTAATAATATTAGTGCAATTAACAGCATTTCAACGTCTAAAATGTCTGTATTAATAATGCAAAATATTAAACCTCCATCAGCAATGTTGTTGTTATGGTCTTCAGTCCAAAGACTGTTCGATGCACCTCTCCATGCTACTCTATCCTGTGCTAGCCTCTTCATCTCTGAGTAACCTCTGCAACATACATCCCTCTGAAACTGCTTACTGTGTTCATTTATTGGTCTCTCTCTATGATTTTTGCCGCCCGCCTCCCACACTCTTCAGTCCAGTACTAAATTGATGATGCCTTGATGCCTCAGAATGTGTCCTACCAACAGATACATCCCTTTAGTTAAGTTGTACCCTAAATTTCTCCTCTCTCCAAATCTATTCAGTTACGGGGTGGGCTGCAATCTCAAAGGGTGCATGGCAAATACAGGACGTGCTTGGATCAAGGAACTGTCGGAATTGTAGTTGTAAATTGTTGTAGTTGTGCTGGTAAAATCCCTGAGCTTCAAGCGCTAATAGATAGCACAGAAGCTGACATCGTTACAGGTACAGAAAGATGGCTAAAGCCTGAAATACGTTCTGCATAAATTTTTACGAAGTCTTAGACGGTGTTCAGGAAAGATACATTAGGCAGAATTGGTGGTCGAGTGTTTGTGTCTGTCGGCAGTGGTTTATCTTGTAGTGAAGTCGAAGTAGATACTCCGTGCGAATTGGTATGGGTGGAGGCTATACTTAACAGCCGAACTAAGTTAATAATTGGCTCCTTCTACTGACCTCCAGACTCCGATGATATAGTTGCTGAACAGTTCAGAGAAAATTTGAGTCTCGTAACAAATAAATACCCCACTCATGCGGTTATAGTTGGTGGGGACTTCAACCTTCCCTCGATATGTTGGCAAAAATACTTGTTCAAAACCGGTGGTAGGCAGAAACCATCTTCCGAGATTGTATTAAATGCTTTTTCCGAAAATTATTTCGAGCAGTTAGTCCACGAACCCACGCGAATTGTAAATGGTTGCGAAAACACACTTGACCTCTTAGCCACAAACAATCCAGAGCTAATAGAGAGCATCATGACTGATACAGGGATTAGTGAAGGTCGTTGTAGCTAGGCTCAATACCGTTTCTTCCAAATCCACCAGAAACAAACGCAAAATAATTTTATTTAAAAAAGCGGATAAAGTGTCACTAGAAGCCTTCCTAAGAGAAAATCTCCATTTCTTCTGAACTGACTATGCAAATGTAGACGAGATGTGGCTCAAATTCAAAGCTATAATAGCAACAGCAATTGAGAGATTCATACCTCATAAATTGGCAAGAGATGGAACTGATCCCCCATGGTACACAAAACAGGTCCGAACGCTCTTGCAGAGGCAACGGAAAAAGCATGCGAAGTTCAGAAGAACGCAAAATCCCGAAGATTGGCTAAAATTTACAGACGCGCGAAATTTGGCACGGACTTCAATGCGAGATGCCTTTAATAGGTTCCACAACGAAGCATTGTCTCGAAATTTGGTAGAAAATCCGAAGAAATTCTGTTCGTTTGTAAAGTACACAAGCGGCAAGACGCAGTCAACACCTTCGCTGCGCAATGCCGATGGTACTGTTACCGACGACTGTGCCACTTAAGCGGAGTTATTGAACGCAGTTTCCCGAAATTCCTTCACCAGGGAAGACGAATGGAATATTCCAGAATTTGAAACACGAACAGCTGCTAGCATGAGTTTCTTAGAAGTAGATACCTTAGGGGTTGCGAAGCAACTCAAATCGCTTGATACGGGCAAGTCTTCAGGTCCAGATTGTATACCGATTAGGTTCCTTTCAGATTACGCTGATACAATAGCTCCCTACTTAGCAATCATATACAACCGCTCGCTCACAGATAGATCTGTACCTACAGATTGGAAAATTGCGCAGGTCGCACCAGTGTTTAAGAAGGGTAGTAGCAGTAATCCATCGAACTACAGACCTATGTCATTGACGTCGGTTTGCAGTAGGGTTTTGGAGCATATAGCGTATTCAAATATTATGAATCACCTCGAAGGGAACGATCTATTGATACGTAATCAGCATGGTTTCAGAAAACATCGTTCTTGTGCAACGCATCTCGCTTTTTATTTGACGAAGTAATGGCCGCTATCGACAGGGGATCTCAAGTTGATTCCGTATTTCTAGATTTCCGGAAAACTTTTGACACCGTTCCTCACAAGCGACTTCTAATCAAGCTGCGGACCTATGGGGTATCGTCTCAGTTGTGCGACTGGATTCGTGATATCCTGTCAGGAAGGTCGCAGTTCGTAGTAATAGACTGCAAATCATCGAGTAAAATTGAAGTGATATCAGGTGTTCCCCACGGAAGCGTCCTGGGACCTCTTCTGTTCCTGATCTTTATGGCTGTTTAGGTTCTTATATTGGTAACGCCACGTAGCGCTCTGTATGAAAATCACTGGCTGTGCTGTGTGCAGTCTGTGTCTAGTTTGCATTGTTGTCTGCCATTGTAGTGTTGGGCAGCTGGATGTTAACAGCGCGTAGCGTGGCGCAGTTGGAGGTGAGCCGCCAGCAGTGGTGGATGTGGGGAGAGAAATGGCGGAGTTTTGAAATTTGTAAGAATGGATGTCATGAACTGCTATATATGTTATGACTTTTGAACACTATTAAGGTAAATACATTGTTTGTTCTCTGTCAAAATCTTTCATTTGCTAACTATGCCTATCAGTAGTTAGTGCCTTCAGTAGTTTGAATCTTTTATTTAGCTGGCAGTAGTGGCGCTCGCTGTATTGCAGTAGTTCGAGTAACGACGATTTTTGTGAGGTGAGTGATTTGTGAAAGGTATAGGTTAATGTTAGTCAGGGCCATTCTTTTGTAGGGATTGTTGAAAGTCAGATTGCGTTGCGCTAAACATATTGTGTGTCAGTTTAAGCACAGTCATGTATAATTTTTCTAAGGGGACGTTTCATTTATAAATGACCTGGGTGACAATCTGAGCAGTTCTCTTAGGATGTTCGCAGATGATGCTGTAATTTACCGTCTAGTAAGGTCATCCGAAGACCAGTATCAGTTGCAAAGCGATTTAGAAAAGATTGCTGTATGGTGTGGCAGGTGGCAGTTGACGCTAAATAACGAAAAGTGTGAGGTGATCCACATGAGTTCCAAAAGAAATCCGTTGGAATTCGATTACTCGAAAAATAGTACAATTCTCAAGGCTGTCAATTCAACTAAGAACCTGGGTGTAAAAATTACGAACAACTTGAGTTGGAAAGACCACATAGATAATATTGTGGGGAAGGCGACCCAAAGGTTGCGTTTCATTGGCAGGACACTTAGAAGATGCAACAAGTCCACTAAAGACACAGCTTACACTATACTCGTTCGTCCTCTGTTAGAATATTGTTGCGCGATGTAACATCCTTACCAGGTGGGATTCACGGAGGACATCGAAAGGGTGCAAAAAAGGGCAGCTCGTTTTGTATTATCACGTAATAGAGGAGAGAGTGTGGCAGATATGATACGCGAGTTGGGATGGAAGTTATTAAAGCAAAGACGTTTTTCGTCGCGGCAAGATCTATTTACGAAATTTCAGTCACCAACTTTCTCTTCCGAATGCGAAAATATTTTTTGGACCCCAACCTACATAGGCAGGAATGACCATCAAAATAAAATAAGAGAAATTAGAGCTCGAACAGAAAGGTTTAGGTGTTCGTTTTTCCCGCGCGCTGTTCGGGAGTGAAATGGTAGGGAGATAGTATGATTGTGGTTCGATGAACCCTCTGCCAAGGACTTAAATGTGAATTGCAGAGTAATCATGTAGATGTACCTCCTCATTAGTTACGTGATCTACCCATCGGACTTCAGCATTCTTCTGTAGCACCACATTTCATAAGCTTCTGTTCTCTTCTTGTCTAAACTGTTTATTGTGCATGTTTCTCTTCCACACACTCCTTACAAATACTTTCAGAAAGGACTTCCTGAGACTTAAATCTGTACTCAATAATAACCAATTTCTGTTCTTCAGCAACATTTTTCTTGCCTTACCAGTCTACGTTTTACATCTTCCATACTTCGACCATCATCAGTTACTTTACTTCCCAAATAGCAAAACTCATTTGCTACTGTAATTGTCTCATTTCCTGATTTAATTCCCTCATTACCATCTGATTTAGTTCGACTACATTCCATTTTCCTCGTTTTGCTTTTGTTGATGTTCATCTTACATCCTCCTTTCAAGATAATGTCCATTCCGTTCATCTGCTCTTCCAAGTCCTTTGCTGTCTTTCACAGAATAACAATGTCATCAGCAAACCTCAAAGATTTTATTTATTGTCCCTGGACTTTAACTCCTACTCTAATTTTTTTTGTTTCCTTTTCTGCTTGCTCAATATACAGATTGAATAATATAGGGGATAGGCTACAACCCTGCCTCACTCCGTTCCCAATCGCTGCTTCTCTTTCAGGCCCCTCGACACGTACGACTGCCATCTGGTTTCTGTACAAATTTTAAATAGCCTATCGCTCCCTGTTCTTTACCCCTGCCACCTTTACTCGCATTCGGGAGGGCGACGGTTCAATTCCGCGTCCAGACATCCTGATTTAGGTTTTCCTTGATTTCCCTAAATCGCTCCAGGCAAATGCCGGGATGGTTCCTTTGAAAGGGCACGGCCGACTTCCTTCCCCATCCTTCCATAATCCGATGAGACCGATGACCTCGCTGTCTGGTCTCCTTCCCCAAACAACCCAACCCTGCCACCTTAAGAATTTGAAAGAGAATATTCCAGTCAACATTGTCAAAAGCTTTCTGCAACTCCACAAATGCTTTAAAAGTAGATTTGCCTGTCTTTAACCTATCTTCTACGTGAAGTCGTAGGTTCAGTATTGCCTCGCGTGTTCCTACATTTCTCCAGAATTCAAACTGATCTTCCCCGAGGTCACCTTCTAACAGTCTTTTCATTCTTTTGTAAAAGATTCGTGTTAGTATTTTGCAGTCGTGACTTATTAAACGGACAGTTCGGTAGTTTCCCACCTGTGAGCACCTGCTTTTTTTTGTTTTTTGTTTTTTTTTTTGTTTTTGGACTGGCATTACTATATTCTTCTTGAAGTCTGAGGATATTTCGCCTGTCTCATACATCTTTCTCGCCAGATGGAAGTTTTACCATGGCTGGCTCTCCCAAGGCTATCAGTAGCTCTAACGGAATGTTGTTACTGCCTGGACCTTGTTTCGACTAAAGTCTTCCAGTGCTTCGTCGAATTTTTGGCGAAGTATCATATCTCCCTTCCCGTCTTCCTCTACGTCCCATTTTCATAATGTTGCACCCAAGTATCTCTCTCTTGCATAGATCCTCTATATATACACCTTATACCTTTCTGCTTTCCCTTGTTTGCTTAGGACTGGATTTCCATCTGGGATTTTGATATTCATACAGGTGGTTCTCCTTTCTCCAAAGGTCTCTTTAATTTTCCTGTATGCAGCATCAATCTTACCACTAGTGATATATGCTTTTACATCCTTACATTTATCCTCTAGCTAATCCTGCTTAGCCATTTTGCACTTCGTGGCGATCTCATTTGTTAGATGTTTCTATCCCCTTTCACCTACTTCATTTATTGTACTTTTATAGTTTCTCCTTCCATCGAATGAATTCAATATCTCTTGTGTTACCCAAGGATTTCTTCTAGCCCTCGTCTTTTTACCTACTTGATCTTCTGCTGCCTTCACTATCTCTCAAAGTAACCCATTCTTCTTCTACTGTATTACTTTCCCCAGTTCTTGTCAATCGGTCCCTAATACTCCCTCTGAAACCCTCTACAACTGCTGGTCTTTCAGTATATCTAGGTCCCGTTTCCTTACATTCCTGCCTATTTGCCGTTCCTTCAGTTTTAGTTTCTGTTTCATAACGAATAAATTATGGTCAGAGTCCACATCTCCCCTGGAAAAGTCTTACGATTCAAAATATGGTTCCTAAATCTCTGTCTAACCATTATCTAATCAGTCTGCAAACTTTCGGTGTCTCCAAGTCTCTTCCACATATGCAGACTTCTCTCATGAGTCTTAAACCAAGTGTTTGCTATGATTAAATTATGCTCTGTGCATTCTACCAGATGGCTTCCTCTTTCATTCCCTTCCATCAGTTCATGTTCACCTACTTTCCCTTCTCGTCCTTTTTCTACTGTATAATTCCAGTCCCCCACGACGTTTCAATTTTCGGCTCCCTTAATAACCTGATTTTTTTTTTATCTCATGATATATTTCCTCAATCTCCTCCTCATGTACGGAGTTAGATTGTATGTAAATTTGTACTTAGTGGTGGGTGTGGTCTTCGTGTCTATCTTGGCTACAATAATTCGTTCACTATGCTGTTCATAGTAGCTTATCTTCATTTCTACTTTTTAACTCATTTTTAAACCTACTCTGTGCACCCCTCTTTGATTTTGTATTTATAAGCCTGTATTCAACTGACTAGAAGTCCTGTTACCCTGGCACTGAACTTCACTAAATCCCACTGTATCTAACTTTAACCTATCCATCTCACTATTTAAATTTTCTAACCTACCTGCCTAAGTCACCAGACATCCCACGCTCCGATCTGTAGAATGCCAGTTTTGTTGTTCTTGATAACGACGTCCTAGTGAGTAGTCCCCGCCCGGAGATCCGAATGGGGGACTATTTTACCTCCGAAATATTTTACCCAAGAGGATGCCATCATCAATTATCCGTGCAGTAGAGCTGCATGCCCTCGGAAAAAAATTACGGCTTTAGTTCCCCCTGCTTTCAGCTGTTCGCAACACAACAAGGCGGCTTTGGTTGATCTTACAAGGCGAGATGAGCCAATCATCCAGACTGTTGCTCCTGCAACTACTGAAAAGGTTGCTGCCCCTCTTCAGGAACCACACGTTTGTCTGGCTTCTCAACAGATACCCCTCCGTTGTGGTTGCACCTATGGTACGTATACCTGTACCGCTGAGGCACGCAAGTCTCCCCACCACCGGCAAGGTCCATGGTTCATGGGAGGGTCCATAAGCAGTAGACAATGTTTATATTGATGTTCTTTCCACATTTAAAATTTGTGTTGAAATATGTAAAAGGTGTATCTTAGAGCATTTTCATGTCTGTTTTATTTGTCAAAAATACATAAGCACAAACACAATGTTTATATTACTATTATTTCCAAGACTATATTATTTGCCACAAATATGTACCAATACTGAAAACTCTGGAGTAACCTAAACTATTTCCATATTTGCATCATTAACAAAAAATACATAAGCTTCACTAGCAACTCACACTAATGATGGTTATTACAGAGATTTTTCACATCTCGAACGTTCCTCAAAATTACCGTAAGATACTGTCAATACTGTTGTAAATTAAAGTACGTTCAAATATGTATATTTATCAAAATTTGTAAGCCATGCCCGGCCGATGTGGTCGATGTGGTCGAGAGGTTCTAGGCGGTTCATTCTGGAACCGCGCTACCGCTACGGTCGCAGGTTCGAATCCTGCCTCGGGCATGGATGTGTGTGATGTCCTTAGGTTAGTTAGGTTTAAGTAGTTCTAAGTTCTAGGGGACTGATGATCTCAGATGTTAAGTCCCACAGTGCTCAGAGCCATTTGAACCATTTGTAAGCCGTGGCACCATGTTTACACCAGTGTTATTTACATTTACACGTAACACTACTGATTTAATGTACAGGTCAGTCTGCACTAGACAACTGGCTACTTCGATTTTTGCACCACAAATGGTGCAAGGCACGACGGAGCCTCCAAAGTAAATATTTCCACATCTAAATGGCTTTTGTTATGGTTCTATGACTGTAAAATAACTTTTCGTGTTACTTAAACAGTGATAGAAAGGTTGAAGCATTGACCTCGAAAAGTGCACTTCCACGTGAAACTCAGATCAGTAATGTCATATGTGATATGTAATGTAATGGAACAAATCTTTAAATCGTGGTACTGATTTCGTAGTAAAGTTCACGGCAAATTCACTTTAACCTGTATTTATATCAGAAGCACCAGTAAGTAACTCATGAGTATTTTCATAAACAAAGCACACAACTTTAGGTTTCTTGAATTACGATAAAATGATTGACTTTTTTGTCATTTCCACGTGTATCACCCGGGGGTGCTGGCACGTAAATCAGCGTATTCGGTCAGTGGACGGGCTGCCCTCTGTAATTAAAATATTAAAAAATAACCTGTGTGAGCTTATCAGTGTCATGTGACGTCCACACCGATGAAATACTATGAACTCACACACAAAAAAAAGAAAGAGGCGGGGTAGCGTCTTTGTTTAATAGTCAAAACGTCTTTGGACCCAGGTATGATATAATCGGCATTGGCGGCCGATAACTTCCAGCACAAAAAGTGTCTCACTCATTCTGCCAAAGGCCTTGTCGAAAAGGGCGGAAGAGCGGAAAGAGGTTCAGGGCACTCTCTTTCCCTTACGTGGGAAACTGCCCCTAAAGGCAGAAGAAACAGAAATGATCAACGACATGAGGATACAGAAGGCAATGGAAATAACCGCATTAAAGATGTATAATGTGTATCCACAGGATATGCGGCCTGTAACTGAAAAATGGTCATGATGGTCCCTCCACTTGCAAAAGATTCCGGAATAATCCCCCATTCCGATCTCCGGGAGGGGGCTTCCAAGGGGAAGTTGACCAAGGGGAAAAGACTGAATAACCAGCGAAACGATCAGAATGTAGTAGTGATGAAAAGTAGGCCGATGTTTAAGAGATTAGTCAGAACGTATCATTTTGCAAATAAGTGGTATACGGAAGTGCTAAGGAATGACGAGATACGCTAGATGTTCCATAAGGCTATAGGTACAGCAATAAAGAGTAGCTCAGGAGGCAGTACAGTTGAACAGGAATGGAATAGTGGAATCTCTGAAAAAGGGCAATCAGAGAAGTTGGAAAGGAAAACATAGGTACAAAGAAGATAATTTCGAGGAAACCAACGGTAACAAAAGAAATACTTCAGTTGAACGATGGAAGAAGAAAGCACAGAAACTTCCAGGGAGATTCAGGAACACAGAAATACAAGTCGCTGAGGAATGAAATAAATAGGAAGTGCAGTGAAGGGCATCAAAAATGTGAAGAAATCGAAATAGAAATGACTGTCTGAAGGAGTGACGCATGTAGGAAAGTCAAAACAAAATTCGGTGAAATTAAAAACAAGTGTGGCAAGATTATGAGTGCAACAGGAATTCCACTGTTAAATGCAGAGGAGAGAGCGGATAGGCGGAAAGAAACCACTGAAGGCCTCTATGAGGGGGAAGATTTGTCTGATGTGATAGAAGAAGAAACAGGAGCCGATTTAGAATAGATAGGGGATCCAGTATCAGAATCATAATCTAAGAGAGCTTTGGAGGACTTAAGATCAAATAAGGCAGAAGGGATAGATAACATCCCACCAAAATTTCTAAAATCATTGGTGGTAATGGCAACAAACCCACTATTCACTTTGGTGTGTAGAATGTATAAGTCTGGTGACATACCATCAGACACTCAGAAAAATATCATCCACACATTTCCGAAGTATGCAACAGCTGAGAAGTGCGAGAATTATCGCATAATCAGCTTAACAGTTCATACATCCAAACTGCTGACAAAAACAATATACAGAATGATACAAAAGAAAGTTGAGGATGTGTTAGATGATGATCAGTTTGGCTCTAGGAAAGGTAAAGGCACCAGAGAGGCAATTCTGACGTTGCGCTTGATATTGGAAGCAAGACTAAAGAAAAATCAAGAGACGGTCATAGGATTTGTCGCCCGAAAAAAGCGTTCACCAACATAAAATGGTGCAAAGTGTTCGAAGTTCTGAGAAAAATAGGCGCAGGCTCTGGAGAGAGAGGTAACATACTAATGTACAAGAGCCAAGAGAGAATAATAAGAGTGGACGACCAAGAACGAAGTGCTCAGATTAAAAAGGCTGAAAGAGAGCTATGTAGTCTTTTGTCCCGACTGTTCAACCTATACGTCGAGGAAGCGATCATGGAAATAAAAGATTCAGGAGTGGAATTAAAATTCAAGGAGAAAGGATGTCTATGATACGATTCGCTGATGACGTTTCTACCCTGACTGAAAGTGAAGAAGAATTACATTCTCTGCTGAATGGAATGAACAGTGTAATGAGGGCAGAACATGAATTGAGAGAAAATCTGAAAAAGACAAAAGTACTGACAAGAGGTAGGAATGAGAACAACGAGATACTTAACATAAGGACTATGGACACGTAGTAGATGAAGTTAAGGAATTCTATTACCTAGACAGCAAATAATCGATGACAGACGGAGCAACGAGGCCATTAAAACCAGACCAGCACTGGCAAAATGGGGCTTCCTGACCAAGAGCAGTCTACTATTATCAAACATAGCCCTTAATTTGAGGAAGAAATTTCTGAGAACGTACGTTTGAAGATCAGCTTGTGTGTTAGTGAAACAAAGACTGTGGGAAAACCGAAAGAGAAGATATTTGAAGCATCTGAGATACTGTGCTTCAGACAAATGTTGAAAATTAAGTGTACAGATAAGGTGAGGAATGAGGAGGTTCTGCGGAGAATCGGGGAGGGAAGGAATATCTGGTTGGTTGGTTTGGGGAAGGAGACCAGACAGCGTGGTCATCGGTCGAAGGAATATCTGGAAAACACTAAAAAGGAGAAGGGGTAGGGTGACAGGAATCTGTTAAGACATCAGATGATGACTTAGATGGTACTAGATGGAGATGTAGGTGGCAAAAACTGTACAGGAAGAAATAGATTGGAATAGATCCAGCAAATAATTGAGGATGTAGGTTGCAAGTGGTAGTCTGAGATGAAGAGGTTGGCACAACAGAGGAATTTGTGGCGGGCCGCATGAAACCAGCCAGAAAACTGACGACTAAAAAAGAAATGACTCATCCCTCCAGCAACACGTTGATAATCTGCTTCAGCTCTCACATCTTTGTTGGAGACAAGCCATAAGGACACTGCCGTACCTGCATCTGACCTTTTAATTGAATGGCTTATTGATCTTGTTAGTGAATTCCACCAGGTCGGTCAAAATATCAAGGAATTGATCCGCCAAATTTTACATTTCCTGACCTTCCTATGGCTTAAGACAGCCAGATTGGAATTTTTTCTGACGCCTTGCTCTGCATTAATACTACTATCCTGCTTAGCGTCACACGAACTATACAACTCCACCAGCAGAAACATAAAATGAAACTTTTTTCCAACATAACCCAAAACATGTTGCACCTTGAGTGTAAATCACAACCCAAAAGAACCTTTGAAGATAGCCCCATATCTTGCAGAAACACTATTGGCCAAGTCAAATCAGGAATTTTGGCTTCAACCCACGCATTGCCTAGCAAGAGCAAACTTTCCCAATTCACTGCATGATATTTCCGAACGACGGATTGAACTGGAGGGAACTTACAAATAATCCTACGCCTTTGGTAGCAAAGATGATCCAATAAGAAACACTTTCTCTCCGAATCTAATACACTGCAGATAGAATCGTGATTGAGAGCTGAGGAAATGAAGGACAGGCCACAGTTCTTCTAAAAGACATATACCAGTTAATTTAGAACAGTTTAAACAAAGCACTCCAGACCAAAAACGAATTAAAATTATATATACACGGTGGTCCATTGATCGTGACCGGACCAAATATCTCACGAAATAAGCGTCAAACGAAAAAACTACAACGAACGAAACTTGTCTAGCTTGAAGGGGGAAACCAGATGGTGCTATGGTTGGCCCGCTAGATGGCGCTGCCAAAGGTCAAACGAATATCAACTGCATTTTTTAAAATAGGAACCCCCATTTTTTACATATTCGTGTAGTACGAAAAGAAATATGAATGTTTTAGTTGGACCACTTTTATCGGCTTTGTGATAGATGGCACTACAATAGTCACAAACATATGGCTCACCATTTTAGACGAACAGTTGGTAACAACTAGACTTTTTAAATTAAAATACAGAGCGTAGGTACGTTTGAACATTTAATTCGGTTGTTCCAATGTGATACATGTACCTTTGTGAACTTATCATTTCTGAGAAAGCATGCTGTTACAGCGTGATTACCTGTAAATACCAAATTAATGCAATAAATGCTCAAAATTATGTCTGTCAACCTCAATGCATTTGGCAATACGTGTAAAGACATTCTTCTCAATAGCGAGTAGTTCGCCTTCCGTAATGTTCGCACTTGCATTGACAATGCGCTGACGCATGTTGTCAAGCGTTGTCGGTGGATCACGATGGCAAATATCCTTCAGCTTTCCCCACAGACGTCAGATCCGGTGAACGTGCGGGCCATGGTATGGTGGTTCGACGACCAATCCACCTGTCATGGAATATGCTATTCAATACCGCTTCAACCGCACGCGAGCTATGTGCCGGACATCCATGATGTTGGAAGTACATAGTCATTCTGTCATGCAATGAAACATCTTGTAGTAACATCGGTAGAACATTACGTAGGAAATCAGCATACATTGCATCATTTAGATCGCCATCAATAAAATGGGGGCCAGTTACCCTTCCTCCCATAATGTCGCACCATACGTTAACTCGCCAAGGTCGCTGATGTTCCACTTGTCGCAGACATCGTGGATTTTCCGTTGCCCAATAGTGGATATTAAGCCGGTTTACGTTACCGCTGTTGGTGAATGACGCTTCGTCGCTAAATAGAACGCGTGCAAAAAATCTGTCGTCCTCCCGTAATTTCTCTTGTGCCCAGTGGCAGAACTGTACACGACGTTCAGAGTCGTCGCCATTCAATTTCTGGTGCCTAGAAATATAGTACGGGTGCAATAGATGTTGATGTAGCATTCTCAACACCGACGTTTTTGAGATTCCCGATTCTCGCGCAATTTGTCTGCTACTGATGTGCGGATTAGCCGCTACAGCAGCTAAAACAACTACTTGGGCATCATAATTTGTTGCAGATAGTGGTTGACGTTTCACATGTGGCTGAACACTTCTTGTTTTATTAAATAACGTAACTATCCGGCGAACGGTCCGGACACTTGGATGATGTCGTCCAGGATACCGAGCAGCATATATAGCACACGCCCTTTGGGGATTTTGATCACAATGTCATACATCAACACGATATCGACCTTTTCCGCAATTGGTAAACGGTCCATTTTAACACGGGTAATGTATCACAAAGCAAATACCGTCCGCACTGGTGCAATGATACTTGATACCACGTACTTGTACGTTTGTGACTATTACAGCGGCCTCTATCACAAAGCGAAAAAAGTGGGCCAACTAATTCATGTTTCTTTAGGTACTACACGAATATGTAATAAAAAATTGGGATTCCTATTTAAAAAAACGCAGTTGATATCCGTTTGACCTGTGGCAGCGCCATCTAGCGGGTCAACCAGCGCCATCTGGTTTCCCCCTTCAAGCTAGACGAGTTTCTTTCTTTGTAGTTTTTTCGTTTGATGCTTATTTCGTGAGATATTTTGCCCGGCCACTATCAGTGAACCACCCAATATATATATATATATATATATATATATATATATATATATATATATATATATATATATATATATATATTGTTCGTGGTGTATCAAACAGAACCATTAGATTTAAAAAATCATAACTACTAGGTTATTTGAGCTATGTGCGTGAACAACATACTGTTGGAAAGAGCAAAACTCTCGAGTCTTGCATGGTTCCCGCTAGGTAGCACCAGTGTGCATCCACTTCAGTCCCATTAAAAATGGTGTCGGGACAAAAGAAAGCGTTTTGTGGTTTACGTTTTGCGTAGTGCGGGTCAGTAACAACTGTTCAGAGTGACTTTCGTACTAGTTATTGTGTGGATCCTCCTACAACACACAGCTTCAGGCGATGTCATGAACAATTCCGAGAAACAGGTTGTTCGTGCAAAGGCAAATCCCCAGACCGTCCCCGAGTGTTTGACATAGACGTCGGATACATCCACCATAGCTTCACAAGGAGTACTCAGAAGTCCGTTCGCCGTGCAGCTCGACAGCTCATTATGTCCCCGACGTCCGTCTGACGTGTGCTGCGTCGACGTTAACAGATGAAACCATACGAAATTTAGCTAAGCAAGCTCTTCGTGAAGGTGACAAACAACCACTTGTGGAGATTTGTAATTTCGTTCTTGGTAAGATGGAGGATGACAGTTTTCTTCCACGCTTAGTGTTTAGTGACGAGGCAATATTCCATTCAAATTGAAAGGTGAACCGTCATAATGTGAGAATATGGAATACGTAATAACCACATGAAGTTGTACAAAATGAGAGGGACTCTCCAAAGCTTAAGGTGTTTTGTGCAGTTTCGTGGGAATGTTGTATGGTCCATTTTTCTTTGGCGAGAACACTGTTATAGGAAGCATCTCGATGTGCTTAAGAACTTTCTTTTGTTACAGTTGGAGACTTATTCGAACGACTTCATATACCAACAGGATGGGGCACCGCCACACTAGCATCTGGAAGTACGATTATTTTTAAATCAAGGTATTACTGAAAGATGAATCGGTCCGATTGGACCATATGATTCACTGTTACATTAATGGCCTCCATTGTCACCGGACCTAACTGTATATGATTATTCATTGTGGTGGTTTATAAGAGACTCTATGTGCCTCAGCTGCCAGCAACAATGAATGAAATGAGACATCGCATAATAGCATCTGTGCAAGCTGTAACTCAAGACATGCTCGCTGCAGTGTGGGAACAGTTTGAATACCGCACTGACATATGCCGTGCATCTCAAGGGGGCATATTGAACACATATGAAAAGGTATGAAAAAAAAAACTTTTTGAGTTTCCCGTTCATCGAAAAACAAAATTCGTTGTATATGTTTATTAGCTTCAGAAATATAGACGTGCCAGATCGGATGATCGGATGATTCTTTGTAATACACACAATGATCTTGACCATTAAGGTTACAGCTTGAACAAAGTAAATTCCTACTATCAAAGCGATTTAAAACAAATAGAAGAATAAACACAGCTTTAAATATTTGGTGAATGGCAAGATTGATAGAGAGATTTGAAAGGTAATAACTATTCGTTATCACGTCCTTATGATATGAAGTTCACACCAAAGATACGGTCAACCTGTGCCTGCAAGTACACTGGTCTTGATAATCGTAAACGTAAGGCATAAATGTGATCATGTAGCATCAGCGCTTGATTGGCTCGTACTTTAATAGACTTGCAGAAGCTGACCAGAATAACAACCGGTTTCCCCACAAGAACACCACTGAAAACAAAATTCAAAGTTCAACGCCAAAGCCAGGTGAAGGTCTGTTCAGTCTAAACAAATTTCCTGCAGAACAAAACTCACTGGTTCAAATTAACACAATCCTGCTGCGCAGAGGAGACGGCCCTAAATCACCAGTCAATAGACTTCAACAACCTGCAGTCAAGTAAAAACCAGGGGTGGCAAGAATCTTCAGTAGCAGCTACGCAATACGCTGCCGGAAGTGTTTGCTCGATAACACTGTTCCTCAGGATGCACCACACGGCTGTTACCCCTCGTCCACTGCAATGGGTGTCGCCTCTGCACTCTTCCACACCGGACGGTGTACCAAACAAGAGTCCTCGTATAATACGCGGCGAGCAAGACCTCCCTCTCTCACCTGCTCTGTGCCGTTAAATCTTTACTTTTTCGTCTTCGCGCGCCCACTATATGGACGCAGAAAAGAGCATCTCGCCACGGTACAGCGACACGGTCTTTGGTGCTCTCATCAGGTACCGACAGGAGCCGGCGCACGACTCAATACAGTACGACGAAAATATAATAACATATGTAGGTGAATCTGGGTTATGAGCGTTGTGAAATTTAGTACAAACAACTATTATATCTGGCTGGACGAAGAATTAACATGAGGAAGGATGAAGTCATTCCACGTCGCCTCAACTCTACTCCATTTATCAATCGTAAGGGGTGGCCAGTGGTAGTTTAGAAAACCATGGCTAGATGTTTTCATAAGCGACAAGTAGGTCAGCCCATGCAATATGTGGTCCTATGTTATCTTGTTGAAAGGTATTCTCTGAGAGATCTCGTACTTTGGGAACAGCCACCTTCCTTTGAAAAATAAAATGGCTCTGAGCACTATGGGACTTAACTTCTGAGGTTATCAGTCCTCTAGAACTTAGAACTACTTAAACCTAACTAACCTATGGACATCACACACATCAATACCTGAGACAGGATTCGAACCTGCGACCGTAGGTGGTCGTGCGGTTCCAGACTGTAGCGCCTAGAACCCCTCGGCCACCCCGGCCGGCCTTCCTTAGAACGTCACACATGTAATGCCTGCTACCGAAACGATTGGAAATGCGAATCATAAGTCATTGTAACGTATAATGGAATGGCACTTGTAATGTCGCACAATGTTTAGCGCCCATATCCCAATGACGTATGCAGTCTGGTAATATTCACTCCCCACGAAGCGTCCATACATGGATGTGCCCATCGTGACATCTCCCAGCAGAGGTGTGTCCAGCGTTGCTTGGCGTATCAAAAAAATGGTTCAAATGGCTCTGAGCACTATGGGACTCAACTGCTGTGGTCATAAGTCCCCTAGAACTTAGAACTACTTAAACCTAACTAACCTAAGGACATCACACACATCCATGCCCGAGGCAGGATTCGAACCTGCGACCGTAGCGGTCGTGTAGTTCCAGACTGTAGCGCCTTTAACCGCTCTGCCACTCCGGCCGGCTGCTTGGCGTATCATTCTCTGCTGCCATGCTAAGGGTATCCATCACGTTGGTCGTTGTGCCGGTATTCCGTGGGGCTTCAGAATCTGATGCACTGTTTCTGTGCCTGCTTGTCCTGCTGAAAATAAAGCCCTTCTCCTGTTTCAAGCTACACGTTGTAGCTCTAGGAGACAGCGCGCCGGAGTGAAAACTCCGAGAGCGTGCTGAAAAGTAAGGCCTCAGAATTTTTTATGTGGAAACTCTTAAAGATTTTTCAACAAAACAAACTTTATCAACATTCTGTATCTTCAATCTTCATGTATACGTATTTATTTTTCAGCGCAGTCACTCTGGCGTCGAACACATTTCTCCCAACGAGAGACCAAGTTGTTGAAACTGTCACTGTAGAACGGTTGACTTTGTTGACGGTGCCATAAGCTCACTTCTGCTTGCACCACTTGAATATTATCAACATGAAATCCTCGAAGCCTTTCATCAGTTTAAGACAAAATTCGGATGGGGCCAAGTCGGGATTGTACGGAAAATGATCAAGGCCTCGGATTGTTGCAGATGCCGCAGCACTCTCTGTGCGGTGTGGCACTGTCAAGCTGAAGCAGAGGACAAACTCTTCTAACTCGAAACTGTATTACGTCACGCTATTCCTCACGCAACGACGTAGGTACGTTAAAAACCGCCACGCTATACGCTACAATTCGGAGCCCTCTAGCGGCTGATGGCTGCAAGTATGTGGACATGAACAATAAGACGTAGAATATCCATAATGTTTGTTTTATTTAAAAAGCTTTAGGAGTTCTCATACTAAAAGTTTGTAGGCATTTCTTTTCAGTACCCCGCCGTTTGTTTATCCTCTGAGGCATCAGCCGCGTGTGGCCGCTGGGATCCCATATGGCGTCCATTATGATCATCGTGAAGCCATCGATTCCATATTGGCCTCATGAACCCATCGACTCCATATTAGCCCCATGAACCCATCGATTCAATATTTCCATAACAGTCGAAGAATCCTGAGGAGTGCCGGCCGCTGTTGCCGAGCGGTTCTAGGTGCTTCAGTCCGGAACCGCGCTGCTGCTATGGTCGCAGGTTCGAATCCTGCCTCGGGCATGGAGGTGTGTGATGTCCTTAGTTTAGTTACTTTTAAGTAGTTCTAAGTCTGAGGGACTGATGATCTCAGATGTTAATTCCCATACTTAGAGCCATTTGAACCATTTGAATTCTAAGGAGCGACAATATACGATCTTACCTCTATGCATTACCGACTCATGTTGATAGACTTTTATCTTCCCAACGCGAGGCGTAACACGTTCTTCTTACGAACAACCACCATTCGAATGCAATTTATGAATGAGAAACCCGCTGCGTAATCGTTTCTTATACGTAGAGTGTAGACGACTTTCTCGTTTGTAGAGAGTTTTAACTAAACATG
Source organism: Schistocerca cancellata (assembly GCF_023864275.1). Taxonomy (NCBI): domain Eukaryota; kingdom Metazoa; phylum Arthropoda; class Insecta; order Orthoptera; family Acrididae; genus Schistocerca; species Schistocerca cancellata. The sequence continues at coordinate 310,586,585 of NC_064628.1, read as the reverse complement.
CACAATTTTAATGGTCAATTTTAGTAGTTAACACAGCAGACGAGTAAGTTTGTAGAGGATTAGTAGAGGGTTAATGGTAAAACATGCCGCCATCAAGCTCGTTACTGATACAAAGAGTTTTAACTGGACGTGTACAGAGGAAGAAAGAAAGGAGAACTAGAGTTGAAGTGGGGATAACGAGACACGCCGGAGTCAACGTGGATAGTTCTTTTTCTGCGTCCCAGTTTAACATTTACCTCAAGATAGCTCCTTGTTAGGAATCGGGTATTTTTACATACAGACAGGCGCCTTTCACTATTTGCGCACGATTCTGATTCAGTTTTTTCCTCTTGCGATATAGCTGAGAACGGGGAACTGGCATTTTCTTCCTCGTTAACTGAATATACTCGTATAAATGGATAGGCGAGCAAGTTTCCAGGTGGCGAAGGCAGTGACATACACCCTTCTAAGAAAGGAAGTGACATCAAAACTAACCCATGCGATCAGGGTAATTTACGCTTTTCTTTCTTTTTGTATACAAACGCGTATATTTCTAACTGTCAGCGTCATCTCTTCTGCCTATTGGAAATTACGAAAAGTATTTTCACGTAATCGATTCTGACCAGTAATAATTGCATTAGTTGTCACAGTTCTGGAAAGACAAGAAGCTGAAACGATAACGAAGGCTTGAGACTATGACAAAGGAATTCGTTGCATGACAACGATCTTAGACTACAGATCACGACAGGTCAAGATCTAAAACTCTACATCCTCAGCTTTATTAGTCGCCAGGCAGTAATAGGACAGATGTAAACTTTTCAAATGGTTCAAATGGCTGTAACCACTATGGGACTTAACATCTGAGGTCATCAGTCCCATAGAACTTAGAACTACTTAAACCTAACCAACCTAAGGACATCACACAAATCCAAGCCCGAGGCAGGATTCGAACCTGCGACCGTAGCATGTAAACTTTTATGAATGGTAAACAATGGTATTGTGATAATGTTTTGTTGGTAAGGTTTGGTATGAGAAACCTATTGCAATTCAGAGTCCTCTTTGTAAGAGATGCCATTTTCCTCTTAGTATTTGCACTCATACTCGATAATTGGAAACGTAATTTGACGTTAAAGCTCCTAAGTTTAGGAGTCTGTTGTCCACATTCATGCACTTACGACTGGGTCCGATGCCAGTCGTTTCACAACCCCTACTCCGTTTAAACAGTATAATAAAGAATTGGGGGCAACGTATCCCACTCTCTGTCACCTTTTCTACTCATTTCTATCCCTTAAGTTGTAAATTTGGCTTTAGTACTGGTTAAAAACAGTCTTGGTTGCAATTTTGGTTATTTTTATTTTTCAACGACGCGTTTCGCCTTATTTAGGAATCTTCAGGTTATCTTATGTAGATGGACGCGAGAGGCACCAAGATCTGTATAACGCGTTCCCGTTCACAGGAGATCCTGTGAACGGGAACGCGTTATGCAGATCTTGGTGCCTCTCGCGTCCATCTACAAAACATAACCTGAAGATGCCTAAATAAGGCGAAACGCGTCGTTGAAAAATAAAAATAATAAACTTGCAACCAAGACTGTTATTAACCAATACTGTTAAGCACTGCTTTGCTGTATGCCACATATGGAATGGAAGAATATGACTTAACAACACTATCCAAAATTCTCCATTCCCTGCGTACATGAATTTCTATCTCATATTCTTTTACCATCGGTTTCGAAAGTACTTAAATATTTCCATGTTCTCTGCCGCTCTGGTACGCTTTTTGTCAAAATTATACAGAGCCAGTCAGTTTAGAGGACACAGATATGTTATTTGTACGCCCATTGCTAAATCTGGGGATTTGCGGATTAGTATACAGTAAAGTAGCTTAAACCAAATAAAAACGAACACATTGCTCTAACAGTATAATAGTCAATTACTGTAAAGTACGTTAGTTAAACAATAAACTCAGATATTTTTGTCTACCATATTACTTAATCTACTATCGTTTAATTCGTTTATAGGATGTAAGAAGTTGCCCAAGGAAACGGTTTTTGTTTGTAGCTAACATTTGCTATGCGATCTGTCGACATTAAACTTTATTGCAAAAGTATTCAAAAGTCTTTATGACAGCAAATTACACATTGTTGAGAGCTGCTGTCAGCTTCACTAATGAGTAATTAATTTCTCCTTTTCGCTCTTGTGGAAATCAACCTTCGTAACATCCCACAATGTGTAAGACTGTGGAATCTATCACAATATTGGCCCTACCCAGACTCCGACACATTCGCCATACGACACCATGTTAAATGTAAATTGCGCAGTGGAATATCTGTCTTGGAATGCCCTAACATAAAATTATAAGGTGGGAAATTGCAATAGTCGTACTGTATAACTATCCATTCAATCAGTAGAATGAAGCAGAGAACTGGAGGGAAATATATGCTCCTTCAAATAAAAATTCAGATAATAAACTGATTATTTATTATATTGACCAACTACAAAATATTGGCATCAACATTCTACGAAGAAACGACTTTAATTGCAGATGAAAACTAAAAGGATAGGCAAGCAGAGGGATGTCTACCGTGTAGTAGCTGTACATAAAATCTTAGTCCAATACAAACCAACGATTAATTTAGAAACTCCAGTGGTCGATTGAACTCCTCGTCAAACGATACTACGGCATTAATCGGGTTTAGAGGAGATGTACAATGAGACACTTCCTTCCTAGAAATTAACTCCACCTACTTAACTGTGCTGCTGTATACTCTCTCACCTATCTGCTGTGGCGGTAAGTCGGAGGACCGTGGTCGTAATGGAGAGTAAGGATCTCTCTAGGCAGAACTCGGACACCTCCAAGCGTCATGACGTCTCAAACCAGCGACCTTTCTCCATCCAGCATCAAACAAAGAATTTTTTCCGCCACCATCTCCTGCCTATGCAGTTTGCGCCAATCAGTCCGCAAACGCTAATCAGGAAAATTATTGTTCTATTTCGGCAATAGTGTGTCAGTGTCACGTTTAAAAATCCCCATCCCGGAATGTTGTCAGTCAAGGGCCAATAAGAGCACATCTTCCTCGCTGGTTTGTCCTACGAATTCCCATCTGACGTCAGCCGGCGATGGGCGAATCAGAGCGTAGTTTAAAACTTCCGAATGTCCTGAGGAAAAACCACATTCCAAGACTTGAGCTTTTCCACCATAAATTGTGATGTCGCACCGAGCACTTAAACTGTTGCCCTCGACCATCTCAGGAGGCGTATCATGGCACAGGCCTCTAACACCGACTTAGTGAAAACGATCTGTAGGTTCTGTGAGCTTTCGTCGGTGCCCACTTGGCGCATGCAAGCCAGCACAAAGCTCTGAGTGTCCACGACACACCTGCCGCATTCAGAGCAGTGACCGGACTGTGCTTTTCTCACGTATTCACGGACTAGAACTATTAGGTCCTTTACCGATTACCTCTGAAATTTTGTTAAACTCATTTCCCCATAATAAATCAACGTAAAGAGACTTTAAGTAGATGCAACTAAAATGTCATGCCTATAGCCAGTCGTGACAAGTGGCAGATAAATTTAGTGTAAATGGAGGGAACCATGTCAGACGGATTGTAGCTTTCCCCATGAGCTCTTCCTTACAACAGAATTTTGAGCGGGAGTTGTTCTATTGAAGCATGATAAAGAGGCAAATCCAAGCAAAGTTTCTGAACAAAAAAAAGAAACTAGTACCTACCAAAACTGGTCGTGGTGCTCATATATAACATGATAGCCCTCTCCTGCACACAATTGGAATGAATATGTTGTTGTTGTTGTGGTTTTTAGCTGGCCGGAGTGGCCGTGCGGTTCTAGGCGCTACAGTCTGGAGCCGAGCGACCGCTGGGGTCGCAGGTCATGGATGTGTGTGATGTCCTTAGGTTGGTTAGGTTTAATTAGTTCTAAGTTCTAGGCGACTGATGACCTCAGAAGTTAAGTCGCATAGTTCTTAGAGCCATTTGAACCATTTTGTGGTTTTTAGTCCTGAGACTGGTTTGACGCAGCTACTCTATCCTGTGCAAGCCTCTTCATCTCCCAGTACCTACTGCAACTTACATCCTTCTGAATCTGCTTAGTGTATTCATCTCTTGGTCTGCCTCTACGATTTTTACACTCCACGCTGCCCTCCAGTACTAAATTGGTGATCCCTTGATGCCTCAGAACATGTCCTACCAACCTATCCCTTCTTCTAGTCAAGTTGTGCCACAAACTCCTCTTCTCCCCATTTCTATTCAATACCTCCTCATTAGTTATGTGATCTACCCATCTAATCTTCAGCATTCTTCTGTAGCACCACATTTCGAAAGCTTCTATTCTCTTCTTGTCCAAACTATTTATCGTCCATGTTTCACTTCCATACATGGCTACAATCCATACAAATACTTTCAGAAACGACTTCCTGACGCTTAAATCTATACGCGATATTAATATAAACTGGCCAAATGTTGATGGTACAGAGTATGTGCGCCAGCAGACTTAAAAAGTACAACAATAGCAACGCAATAAGAAATGGCTGCTAATACAATTACTAATTACTTTGATTTACAGTTTCATCCAAAGTTGCCAGCTATGACCCTGGACTCATTGTATGTGTACCGCGCATATATGTGTATACTACACAAGGGTGGCAAAAGATCTATTCATAAGACTGTACAATCCAATCTACTCATGTTTCATTAAGTTACAATTTCTGCCTTTTTCAAGTAGAATATTGATACAAAATTTTTCTGATTAGCTCTAACATCTATTGCTTAGGCAAGTATCTGATACATATAATCTCATGCCACTGTAATAATAGGTAGTAAGAAAGTTGGCCGTTAAATTGGTTACTACAAACATGATGAAAAATATTTCTTGAAAAATAAAGTTTGTGGTGAACAAAATGTGTTTGCGTTATGTGTATTACTGAGAAAAATGTTATACAGGTGCATGATGGACAGATAAGTTCTGGCCGTTTAAATGACGTTATGCAAATTATGTAGCATGTAACAGGGAAATATCGAACGTGTCACTGTGATGTTAACTCAAGTTGTGCATATGATATGATTTTGATAAATAAGATGTTCTGAAAGAGATCTTAGACTATATTCAAACATACAGAGAACAGCACTATTTGATTTACTCTTGATAAAGGGCGTATTGTACAGTTGTGGAGAGACTGCTGTAAAGAAATACAACGAATGTACTAATATAACCTGAGACTTTTGTCGAGTATATCAAGGAGATTAGAGGTGCGTGTCACTGTCACACGATCACACAGATCCCTATACTTAGGAAGGTGTGTCTTTTCATAGAGTGTGGTGAGTCAGAGGACTGTGCACTGCTTTATGTGGCGTTGGAGTGAGGCCCATAGTTTCCATTGCTGTTGCATTAGGCGCAGACAACTGGACGGTCGTAGACCATCCCTATCAGGGGCATCAGTAGCAACTGCACAACTGCGTCCATCTGTCATGGCAGCCGGCATGGCCACCAGAATTATCCTCCGGCCGCTGCCTTCACGGCGCGTCGGGTCTCACCCAGGCCGGCGACACCTATGTGGTTAACTCGTCTGTGCTGAGGCAGAAAATTGCCGAGACCTCATAATCAATAACAAATTAAATGAAGTAGAGTATGGTTCACATCTGTATACCTTACCTAAGGAACTGTCGTTGGAAGTAACCATGGCAGGAGGGTCTCTTACGGACAAATATGTGGAGTTCCTGGAAGTGGAGTTCCCCAATTTGCAGAGCCACAACCTGGCTATTACGATGTTCTCAAAAGGGAGAAGACAGCGGCGCAATCCCAGTGTCGTACCTCAATGCGGGTGTCATACTTCAATGCCTGCAATTGAGTCGCGCGGAGTGGCCGCGCTGTTAAAGGCGTCATGTCACGAATTGCGCTGCCCCTCCCGCCAGATGTTCGAGTCCTCTCTCGAGCATGGGTGTGTGTGTTACCTTTAGCCTAAGTTAGTTTAAGAAGTGTGTAAGTCTAGGGACTGATGACCTCAGCCTTTCAGATTTCTCCCATTGTCGCGATGCTGTCCGGCGGACCCTCCCCAATAGTAGAGCTATGCGTTCAGATTCTACATGGCTTGACAGCAGTATGACACGAGACACAAGAGCTGACATAAACAAAATTACTATTACTAATTCTACAGCTACGTCCTTAACTAGGCGATGGGTACCTAAGACATCTACACGTACACATACTCAACACATTCACATCATTAGGATACCAGTGAAATTAAAATTGTCGTAACTTGGCCATATAAATGAAAGTAATGGGGTTAAAGACACAAAAATGCACGTCTTCTTCCATCTTGTTGGTGCCTTGTCTTTAGTTCAGACGTTATTGAGCAGAAACTAATCTGAAACATACTTTTTAAACAATATTAGAAAATTCTTAACCTAAACAGTTGCGCTCAAGGGTGGCTTGTTCCTGGAATGAAAGCAAATGGAAGTTAGTGCCTTGCTTCTTGTCGAAGGTCGCATCTTCTTGCTTACAATAAAGCACAATCTGTTCAACTACATGAGAGACAAACTTCATTATTTACGCGTAAAAAGTTCCGGTGTTCCATGGCATTACACTAAAACGCCAAATCTAAATCTTCACTCGCTAGTTACGGGTCCATGCAACGGTGGCGTCGATTCGTTCCAAATTAGAGTGGCATCTTGAGAGTGCTCAACTGGCGCAGACGATCACAACAAATAACAAAAGAAAATTCCTGATAGTGACGATAATGGAAGCTGTCAATCACAACAGACACAAACACTTCTTCAGTATTCTGCCGGAATCAGATGGTTCACTCCTCAATTAAAACCAACTGCTCTCTTTCATGCTCTTGCACGTAGACAGATGAACTGAGCAACCACTTTTGTTTTTCCTTTTTGCCACGCAACTCTGTTTACATGGGTTGTAAAGGTATATCAGTATTCAACTAACATAAGATTTATAATAGAGGTTCGACGGAAAAGTATCACAAAATTACCTGCTAACATAACTGTACTCTACACTTTGGGTTCCTACGATCTAATATTGTTGTCAAATGTTGATGGTGTTAGGACAGCAACCAGCCACAAATTTACTGTGAGTCCCTTTATTCAAAGGAAACCGTTACCGGTTTCGAATCGTTGCGATTCATCATCAGACGGTTTACATGCTTTCTTTCTGACATTTGGTGTGTTTTTATACACTCCTGGAAATTGAAATACGAACACCGTGAATTCATTGTCCCAGGAAGGGGAAACTTTATTGACACATTCCTGGGGTCAGATACATCACATGATCACACTGACAGAACCACAGGCACATAGACACAGGCAACAGAGCATGCACAATGTCGGCACTAGTACAGTGTATATCCACCTTTCGCAGCAATGCAGGCTGCTATTCTCCAATGGAGACGATCGTAGAGATGCTGGATGTAGTCCTGTGGAACGGCTTGCCATGCCATTTCCACCTGGCGCCTCAGGTGGACCAGCGTTCGTGCTGGACGTGCAGAGCGCGTGAGACGACGCTTCATCCAGTCCCAGACATGCTCAATGGGGACAGATCCGGAGATCTTGCTGCCCAGGGTAGTTGACTTACACCTTCTAGAGCACGTTGGGTGGCACGGGATACATGCGGACGTGCATTGTCCTGTTGGAACAGCAAGTTCCCTTGCCGGTCTAGGAATGGTAGAACGATGGGTTCGATGACGGTTTGGATGTACCGTGCACTATTCAGTGTCCCCTCGACGATCACCAGTGGTGTACGGCCAGTGTAGGAGATCGCTCCCCACACCATGATTCCGGGTGTTGGCCCTGTGTGCCTCGGTCGTATGCAGTCCTGATTGTGGCGCTCACCTGCACGGCGCCAAACACGCATACGACCATCATTGGCACCAAGGCAGAAGCGACTCTCATCGCTGAAGACGACACGTCTCCATTCGTCCCACCATTCACGCTTGTCGCGACACCACTGGAGGCGGGCTGCACGATGTTGGCGCGTGAGCGGAAGACGGCCTAACGGTGTGCGGGACCGTAGCCCAGCTTCATGGAGACGGTTGCGAATGGTCCTCGCCGATACCCCAGGAGCAACAGTGTCCCTAATTTGCTGGGAAGTGGCGGTGCGGTCCCCTACGGCACTGCGTAGGATCCTATGGTCTTGGCGTGCATCCGTGCGTCGCTGCGGTCCGGTCCCAGGTCGACGGGCACGTGCACCTTCCGCCGACCACTGGCGACAACATCGATGTACTGTGGAGACCTCACGCCCCACGTGTTGAGCAATTCGGCGGTACGTCCACCCGGCCTCCCGCATGCCCACTATACGCCCTCGCTCAAAGTCCGTCAACTGCACATACGGTTCACGTCCACGCTGTCGCGGCATGCTACCAGTGTTAAAGACTGCGATGGAGCTCCGTATGCCACGGCAAACTGGCTGACACTGACGGCGGCGGTGCACAAATACTGCGCAGCTAGCGCCATTCGACGGCCAACACCTGGGTTCCTGGTGTGTCGGCTGTGCCGTGCGTGTGATCATTGCTTGTACAGACCTCTCGCAGTGTCCGGAGCAAGTATGGTGGGTCTGACACACCGGTGTCAATGTGTTCTTTTTTCCGTTTCCAGGAGTGTAGATTAATTGTAGTGAAACGTCGGTTTCGAGTGATTGTTTCCATAACGTTCATCCAATCGATGTAAATGCATTCCCACTGCATCCTCGTTGTTGCACACGTAATAGTTCTCACTGTACACTTTAGATTTGACGCTGAGATCATTCCAACCACGCACCCCATGTACCAAAACATGTGGTGCGTTGGTGGAATGTCCCAGCAAGCTCCTGAAAAATTTGCCTTCGGCTACCTTAGGAGGCGTGTAGACCTACAGGCCGCCAACCCTAACTTAGTGAAAAAGTCCTGTAGGTTCCATGAGCTTCCGTTAATGGCCGCTTGACACATGCAAGACGGCACAAAGCTTTGAGTGCCCACGACACACCTGCCGCATTCACAGCAATGTGCAAGCTATGCATTTCTCACGTAATCCCAGAATGGACCCATTATCACATTTACCGACGACCACTGCAATTTTATAAAATACATTTCCCCATAATAAATCAACGTAATGAGACTTCACGTGGGTGCAGCTAAAGTGTCCCGTCCATCGCCAGTCGTGATAAATGGCATTTAAATTTAGTGTAAATGGAAGGAACCAAGTCATACGGATTGTAAAGTTCCGACTTAAGTGTGACTGATTATATATGACGAAATCGTAGGAATTTGTGGAGTGTGAAGTTGGAATTGGAACTATGAGAATACCACGCGTTTTTCATACATTTGCTTTTCAATAATCAGTACGTTCTTACTAAGAGTGAAATTACTTAGAACCTCTTTTGGAGTACTCCACTAGTCTTTTCTTCCGGCTCATGAAAGAGGACAGAATGACTGTCTTCTGAGTACTGCAAAGTTTTGTAAAGTCAGAAAAAAATCAAGTTAGCAGACGAAGAAGTTTGTGGAAGAATAATCGCAAAATTTACCACCATGGAGCTTGTAACTGACACACACAGTCATCAATTACTGACGAGATTTATAGTTGGAAAAGTGATATGATAATAACCATTCATTGTAAGCATGTCTGTCGTATCTTTTAAAATTCGCTGCACAACGATCACTATCTTCTCGTAGATCGTTGTAAAGTATTTGGGAGGCTTTTATTTCTGAAAATGCAACTTCAGCGTTTTCCTATCTGCCCCAAGTATATCCCTCTGCTTTCAGAAGATAAGGTGAAAGAGATGATTTTTTTTATGCCTGTAACTGAATTCTATAATTCACTTCAGCTAGCAATAGCGAATACTATGTTCAAGAATCACAAGAGGAGGAGGTATACTTGGAAATGGTCGGGTGATAAGGGAAGATTTCAGTTAGATTACGTCATGATCAGACAGAGATTCCGAAATCACAGGATTGTAAGGCCTACCCAGGAGCAAATATGGACTCAGATCACAACGTAGTAGTGATAAAGAGTAGGCTGAAGTTTAAGAGATTAGTTAGGAAGAATCAATACGCAAAGATGTGGAATACGTAAGTACTAAGGAATGACGAGATACGCTTGAAGTCCTATAAGTGGCAGTTGAACCTAAATAAGGAAAAGTGTGAGGTCATCCACATAAGTGCTAAACGGAATCCGTTAAACTTCGGTTACACGATAAATCAGTCTAATCTAAAAGCCGTAAATTCAACTAAATACCTAGGTATAACAATTACGAACAACTTAAACTGGAAGGAACACATAGAAAATGTTTTGGGGAAGGCTAACCAAATGGTGCGTTTTATTGGCAGGACACTTAGAAAATGTAACACATCTACTAAGGAGACTGCCTACACTGCGCTTGTCTGTCCTCTTTTAGAATACTGTCGTGCAGTGTGGGATCCTTACCAGATAGGACTGACGGAGTACATCGAAAAAGTGCAAAGAAAGGCAGCACGTTTTGTATTATCGCGAAATATGGGAGAGAGTGTCACAGAAATGATACAGGATTTGGGCTGTAAATCATTAAAAGAAAGCCGTTTCTCGTTGCGACGGAATCTTCTCACGAAATTCAACTTTCTCCACCGAATTCGAAAATATTTTGTTGACACCGACCTACATAGGGAAGAACGACCACCAAGATAAAATAAGGGAAATTAGAGTTAGTACGGAAAGATATAGGTGTTCAATCTTTTCGTGCGCTGTACGAAATTGGAGAATTGTGAAGGTGGTTCGATGAACCCTCTGCCAGGCACTTAAATGTGATTCGCAGAGTATCCATGTAGATGTAGATGTAGAAACAGCAATAAGGAATAGCTCGGTAGGCAGTACAGTTAGACATCTCTAAACAGGGCAACCACAGAATTTGGAAAGAAAAATGAAGGTACAAAGAAGGTAACTGCAACGAAACCATGGCTAACAGAACAAATACTTCAATTGATCGATGAAAGGAGGAAGTACAAAAATGTTCCGGGAAATTCAGGAATACAAATACAAAAGTTACAGAGACATGAAATAAACAGGAAATGCAGCGAAGTTAACACGAAATGTCTAAATGAAAAATGTGAAGAATTCGAAAAAGAAATGATTGGCAGAAGGACAGAGTCAGCATAGAGCAAAGTAAAAATACTAAGACTGCAACGAGAAATCCATTGTTAAATGCAGAGGAAAGTGTGGATACGTGGAAATAATGCATTAAAGGCCTCTATGAGAGGGAATATATGTCTGATGTGATAGAAGAAGACACAGGAGTCGTTCAGAAGAGATAGGTGATCTAGTATTAGAATCAGAATTTAAGAGAGCTTTGGAGGACTTAAGATCAAATAAAGCAGATGGGATAGACAACATTCCATCAGAATTTCTAAAATCATTGGGGAAAGTGGCAACAAAACCACTATTCACGCTGATGTGTAGAATGGCGACATACCCTCTGACATTTGGAAAAATATTGAAAGTTGGTTATCGTTAATGAAGTAAAAGATCCACACAGTGGACACCAAGTGAAAAGCTACTCCACATGTTTCATATCTAGACTGCAATAATAAAATGGGGAGGAACTGTTAATTAGAACTCAGGAAGAAGTTGTAGTCTAATTGACACTCGATTTATTCATCTTAAACATGACCAGACAACAAAAGTATTAAGGAAACATCACACAAATATTTTTATTTAACAAACACCTTATTAACATGGGATCTATGGTGGACAAAGTGATCTGCTGGGGATCAACACATGGCATTAACCAGAACACTAGTCGCTCTATCTGACTTCATACACGTGAATCCAGGTTATGGCACCAAAGTACGCCACCACCCAGCATCTATATTCTACCATACAAAAAAAGAAAAATATCGTTCAAAAGAACAGGGTGCTGAGAAATATATGTTAGAGCCCAATGTCGCAGCAGCAGACCCTCCTGCTGGTCTAGGTGGCACACCACGATGCATTCAGCGACTGAAGTCTTGGACGGTGGCACTCTGTTATTAAATGTGCGTTCCCAAAAAATGCAAGTACACGGTCTCACTTTCGGTGATGGATTCGAGTGTGCAGGTATACCCATTTGCTGGTCTGCCAAACCAATTTGACTCCGTGCCACGACTGTGCATATGCCCAATGTTAAGATGGCAAACTCAAGACAAATAAGTACATGCACGTGTCACTCATTGTGACTGTGGTGATATAAGGAGTACCTTTGAAGTTTCACAAGGTGACTGGCCCAGGCTCCAAGTCGCACACTAGCAAAGGACATATGTCTTACCGTTTAGGTAGAGACCTGCAGTTCTTTACTAGCCAAGCGCCAGTACAAGAGACTTGTACCAGAGTGATCCTTCTACCTTTCTCACGGCTTCCTCCCTAGCTCAGTTCCAAAAGCACATTTATCTTTTTTTGTCTTCCCCCACCTTCGCACAAGCCAGTCACGAGCTGGTGCCTGGCATTCTAAGCTTGGAGAATGGTGTTTGCACTGCAAACTGATTTGACCAATCAGAGACTTCAAAGTTAATTGGCAGAAAACGGAAAAAAGATTCAGCTACGGGGCCTCTTTCCCACGCATTTGCCATGTCCTTTGCTAACACAATACAGGGTTGAAACACAGCCCTCCATAAACAGCTTGTTATCTACCCTGTTGCGTCCATTTCGAAGTTTCCAAAGAATGGCCATCAACTCGCCAAAAGCCTCGTGCTTCCACAAACATGTTTTGAAACAGAGTCTGGACGTCTGGACGCCAGTTTCCCTGTCCCACGGAAATTCGCAGAACGTTTACCATTCTTTTGGCAGCTTGCTCCCTAACAAGGGTCCATCCTTTGCTTTATTCCCAACGTACAATGCGCTGTCTGCTGCATCGGCGACTTCTCGGCGCTAGCCCGTATACCTGGTCGTCTGCCTCCCATCCGGCGTGAGCTTAATGTACACTCCTGGAAATTGAAATAAGAACACCGTGAATTCATTGTCCCAGGAAGGGGAAACTTTATTGACACTTTCCTGGGGTCAGATACATCACATGATCACACTGACAGAACCACAGGCACATAGACACAGGAAACAGAGCATGCACAATGTCGGCACTAGTACAGTGTATATCCACCTTTCGCAGCAATGCAGGCTGCTATTCTCCCATGGAGACGATCGTAGAGATGCTGGATGTAGTCCTGTGGAACGGCTTGCCATGCCATTTCCACCTGGCGCCTCAGTTGGACCAGCGTTCGTGCTGGACGTGCAGACCGCGTGAGACGACGCTTCATCCAGTCCCAAACATGCTCAATGGGGGACAGATCCGGAGATCTTGCTGGCCAGGGTAGTTGACTTACACCTTCTAGAGCACGTTGGGTGGCACGGGATACATGCGGACGTGCATTGTCCTGTTGGAACAGCAAGTTCCCTTGCCGGTCTAGGAGTGGTAGAACGATGGGTTCGATGACGGTTTGGATGTACCGTGCACTATTCAGTGTCCCCTCGACGATCACCAGTGGTGTACGGCCAGTGTAGGAGATCGCTCCCCACATCATGATGCCGGGTGTTGGCCCTGTGTGCCTCGGTCGTATGCAGTCCTGATTGTGGCGCTCACCTGCACGGCGCCACACACGCATACGACCATCATTGGCACCAAGGCAGAAGCGACTCTCATCGCTGAAGACGACACGTCTCCATTCGTCCCTCCATTCACGCCTGTCGCGACACCACTGGAGGCGGGCTGCACGATGTTGGCGCGTGAGCGGAAGACGGCCTAACGGTGTGCGGGACCGTAGCCCAGCTTCATGGAGACGGTTGCGAATGGTCCTCGCCGATACCCCAGGAGCAACAGTGTCCCTAATTTGCTGGGAAGTGGCGGTGCGGTCCCCTACGGCACTGCGTAGGATCCTACGGTCTTGGCGTGCATCCGTGCGTCGCTGCGGTCCGGTCCCAGGTCGACGGGCACGTGCACCTTCCGCCGACCACTGGCGACAACATCGATGTACTGTGGAGACCTCACGCCCCACGTGTTGAGCAATTCGGTGGTACGTCCACCCGGCCTCCCGCATGCCCACTATACGCCCTCGCTCAAAGTCCGTCAACTGCACATACGGTTCACGTCCACGCTGTCGCGGCATGCTACCAGTGTTAAAGACTACGATGGAGCTTCGTATGCCACGAAAAACTGGCTGACACTGACGGCGGCGGTGCACAAATGCTGCGCAGCTAGCGCCATTCGACGGCCAACACATGGGTTCCTGGTGTGTCGGCTGTGCCGTGCGTGTGATCATTGCTTGTACAGCCCTCTCGCAGTGTCCGGAGCAAGTATGGTGGGTCTGACACACCGGTGTCAATGTGTTCTTTTTTCCATTTCCAGGAGTGTATTTTGCACAATGCGACCACGGCTCACAGCCGTCTGGAAATGTCTCTTCACAGTTTCCCAGAAAAACGCGCTTTGTCGGCCCACCAACACCGTGCTTTTACTGCAGTCGTTTAAGTCGGCACCCTGTTCCTTTGAACGCAGGTAAACCGTACCGTATTTCCTTCCCTAGGGCACACAAACAAGACAATTAACTATTGCCCCCCATTTCATCATAATGAAGTCAAATAGCGGTAAAGATCATATTCTCTATGAACACGAAGTGGCATAGCACAAAATCAAAGGAGAGACTGCCCTGAAATCTCTCAATATCATTCACACAATCCCACAGACTGCAACAGCTGAGAAGTGTGGGAATTGTCGCACAGTCAGCTTAACAGCTGATGCACCCAAGTGGCTGACAAAAGTAGTACACACAATAATGCAAAAGAACTTTGAGGATGTGTTAGATGATCATCAGTTTGGCTCTAGGGAAGGTAAAACCACCAGAGAGGCAATTCTGATGTTGCGCTTGATATTGGAAGCAAGGCTAAAGAAAAATCAAGACACGTTCATAAGATTTGTAGACCTGGAAATCGCGTTCGACAGTGTAAAGTGGTGCAAGGTCTTCAAAATTCTAGAAAGATTGCGGAAAGCTATAGGGAGAGATGGGTAATATACAATATGTACAAGAAGCAAGAGAGCATAATGAGGGTTGATAGCCAACAACTAACTGCTAGGATTAAAAAGGCTGTAAGAGAGCAATGTTGTCCTTCACCCCAACTGTTCAACCTATACGTTGATGAAGCAATCATGGAAATAAAAGAAAGATTCAGGAGTGGAAATAAAGTTCAAGGTGGAAGGATATCAATGATTTGGTTCTCTGATGACATTTCTACCCTGACTGAAAGTGAAGAAGAATTACATTCTCTGCTGAATGGAATGAACTCTATAATGAGTACAGAATATGAACTGAGAGTAAATCAAAGAAAGACAAAAGTAACGAAAAGTAGCAGAAATGAGTACAGCGAGAAACTGAACAGCAGGATTGACAGTCAAGAAGTAGATGAAGTTAAGGAATTCTTCTACCTCGGCAATAAAACAACCAATGACAGATGGAGCTAGGAGGACATCAAAAGCACACCAGCACTGGTAAAAAGGGCATTCTTGCCGATGGCAAGTCTGCTAATATCAAACATATGCCTTAATTTGAGGGAGAAATTTCTGAGAATGTAAGTTTGGAGCACAGCATTTTATGACAGTGAAACATGGACTGTGAGAAAACCGGAACAGCAGTGAAATAAAAGCATTTGAGATGTGGTGCTACACATGAACAGACAAATGTTGAAAACTAGGTGGACTGGTAAGGTAAGGAATGAGGAGGTTCTACGGAGAATCGGAGATGAAAGGAATATGTGAAAAACACTCACAGGATGATATGACATATGTTAAGACATCAGGGAATAACTTCTATGGTACTAGAGGGAGCAGTAGAGGGAAAAACTGTAGAGGAAGACAGAGATTGGAATACATCCAGCAAATAATTGAAGATGTAGGTTGCAAGTTCAACTCTGAGGTGAAGAGGTTGGTACAGGAGAGGAATTCGTGGTGGTCTGCGTTAAACCAGTCTCAAGACTGATGACAAAAAAAAAAGAAAAAAAAGAAAAGTGGTACGTGGATTCCCCCGTGAGCCTTAAATAATTTCCTTAAAGTTTTCGATGGTTGCTTCAGCCTACTCGCGTATTATATAATAAAATGGAACACCTGTAGCCGTCTTTTCCGTGTTAGTTATTATACAGCAAGCACTTTCAGTGATTTAGTACACGATCTTGAGGTCTTGGCTGATACTTAGGGACTGAACGCCCATTCTATACATGGACCCATCAGTGGTCAACTTCTATGAACCGGCTTTGTAGACTATCGTAACTGTGATGTTGTGTCTACAACCAGCAGCTACCATCAACAAGTCTACGGTAACCAGTTCATGATGTTGATCGCTGATGGGATCGTGTATACGACTGGAATTCAGCTCCTCAGCGTCAGTTAAGGCCTGAAGATAGAGTATTAAACTACCAAAACTGGTAGCTATATAATAAATAACATCCAAAGACGGCTGCAGGTGTTCCTTTTTATTACATGCGTGAACGGCCGAAGTCCCTCAAACTTTCAGTCAGAAGGTAGGATAGAGATACCTACATATTAATTTGCTCGCACGTTTTTTATCATTCCCTCTCGCGGGTGAGTGCTACGATGTAAGTTCTTCTTTACTGTTTATCTTTCGTAAACTTTTTCGCCTTTATTGGTAAGATGCAATGAATCGCCTATGCTGTTAGCGGAAATTTGGCGACTTATTCTTTGAGTATTAGACGGGTGAAGTATCACAATGTGGACATTGTAACGCTTCGAAATGACTGTTGCGAAATACTTTGCAAGGAATGATACGCCAGCAAGGCTTATACAGAAATGTAGATTCCACAATAAGAAACACAGTTCTGATGTAATTATATTTCTTCATCAAGAACTATGAAAATCGCCTTATGACATTGACTGTCATAATGTTCATTATCAATGTCAAGAATTAGTCTTGTTGAGACTATTGCGTCAACAGGAATGTACATCTTTTCTGTTGATTTCGTCCAGTTCGACTGTAATTAACACGTTATTATGAGATGTACCTATATTTATTGTGATTCCATTAATACAAAACCCCATTACTGTCGTAGAATTCCAAATCCAGAACTCCTGGGAATATTTTAACCTTGTGGTCGTTTCTCCCAGGTTTGCAGCTAAACCAATCCGTTTTCATGTGTGAGCTGATACTGACTTCATAAATAACAAATGAAAACTTTGCTTAAGTTTATTGCGATTCTGCACGAAAGCAATAACATGAGTGAGATGCCCTCAACTTCGCTACATCAGTGTTTCCACCTTCACAATAGACAAAAACAATACAACGCCTCCAGAAATATACTCACATCTGTGGCTGTCAAAGCGAGTGCTTGGTACACCCGTCGAAATTGTGTCAAGACCTCAACCCAACTACCACCATTGCCCACCTTCAACTGACACTGTTTATTCGTGTGGATTATGAAGTCATTTGTGGTGCCATCGATACATCGAAAGTCAAGTCTAAGTTGGCACCACCACTGATACGACTAGGAGGAAAGTCACTGCCTGCCGGAGCGAATAACCATGACAGTTGCTACGACCGCGCCTGCCGGCGAGTATTTAGTTCCGACTGCGGAAGTGATTGGCCAGTGTGTACATAGCCTCGAGTCTGATTACTAAGGAGTTCATCAAGTGTGCTACACAGTTGTGAATCAGCTACAGTGGACGTAGAATGGTCCATCTGTTCCACGCAGAAGGACTCTACGTAACAGTTATCAGTGACTTCGACACTAAGACCTTCGTATAGTGTATTGATGTAATGACCCACACATGGACCGCACCCTTACTGTTAGTTAAGGGTCCGGATCGCGATCAAAAAACGTGTTGGTGCAATGTGACACGTTAGTCTTTGCCACAGACTGATGGGAGATGTGAAGAGGAAAGTGAGGATTGGACAGCGCATGGCGCAGAGAGAGATGAGCGTTGTTCACCGGGTCTCTTGTTCAGTACGCCCACTGGTGTGAAAGAGTACAGAGGCGCCAATCATTGCAGTGGACGGGTGAGAACGACTGTGCAGAGAAAGGAAAGGTATTATTGAGCAGTGTGTTCGGCAGCGTGATGCGTTTCTTGCATCGAAACTTTCTGCCATGCAAGTTTTAAAAATGGCTCCAGGTTGCTGAGGTAAGGTGATTTAGTCATCTCATTTGCGCAGGAGAATTGTGCTGAATCTGAACCAGAACGTTATGTTCTGGCGGACACCGTTTTTGATTGCATTGTCCCTGGTCACACTTTGGAGATACTGGAAGTATATGAGATAAACAGTATATTAAGTAATATTAAATCGAAGGCTTCCATAGCCGGTGTCACCGGAAATTTAGTTGTTCTTGTAGTTTACAGTGACGTGCCCCAATACCTAAAACTATTTTATCTAAAATCGTTCTATGTGGTTTAACGTAGACTGTTAACGTAAGGTATGAACCAACTAGGAGCTGACGTTTCATAAACTGATGATATTTGTGCCTCCAGATTATCGAGTACAATGTACTGGCATGTGCAGATTAACTAGTAATTACTCTTGGCATGGATTTCTAGTTGTAATATCCATTGAGCGCTTATATCCCTTATGTACTGAAGTGTATGGCACTTGTGAAACTTTCCACACTGCGTAGTATAGTCAAGTGGCAATTGGCGCCGGTGGTTTTCGCAACTTGTAAGGCACAGACGAAAATAAACAGAGATGTGCTTATTTGGTGTGTTGATTGGGTGCCGTTGCCACAAAGGAGCTGACTATGAATTGTTATATCTTTTGCACTCCATCTGTCTTGTAGCAACTCACTATTGAAAGATGTAATTGAAGTGTGTTACTTTATCATTTTATTTGAGACATGCATGAATATCAAGAGCTCAGATGGAAACCCAGTTCTAAGCAAAGAAGGGAAAGCAGAAAGTTGGAAGGAGTATATAGAGGGTCTATACAGGGGCGATGTTCTTGAAGACAATATTATGGAAATGGAAGAGGAGATAGATGAAAATGAAATGGGAGATATGATAACGCGTGAAGAGTTTGGCAGAGCACTGAAAGACCTAAGTCGAAACAAGGCCCCGGGAGTAGACAACATTCCATTAGAACTACTGACGGCCTTGGGAAAGCCAGTCCTGACAAAACTCTGCCATCTGGTGAGCAAGATGTATGAAACAGGCGAAATTCCCTCAGACTTCAAGAAGAATACAATAATTCCAATCCAAAAGAAAGCAGAGGTTGACAGATGTGAAAATTACCGAACTATCAGTTCAATAAATCACAGCTGCGAAATACCTCGGGGAACATCAGTTTGAATTCCGTAGAAATGCTGGAACATGCGAGGCAATAGTGACCCTACGACTTAACTTAGAAGAAAGATTAAGGAAAGGCAAACCTACATTTCTAGTATTTGTAGACTTAGAGAAAGCTTTTGACAATGTTGACTGGAATACTCTATTTCAATTTCTGAAGGTGGAATGGGTAAAATACAGGGAGCGAAAGGCTATTTACAATTTGTACAGAAAGCAGATGGCACTTATAAGAGTCGAGGGACATGAAAGGGAAGCAGTGGTTGCGGAGGAAGTGAGACAGGGTTGTAGCCTCTCTCCGATGCTATTCAATCTGTATATTGAGCAAGCAGTAAAGGAAACAAAAGAAAAGTTCGGAGTAGGTATTAAAATCCATGGAGAAGAAATAAAAACTTTGAGGTTCGCCGATGACATTGTAATTCTGTCAGAGACAGAAATGGACTTGGAAGAGCAGTTGAACGGAATGGACAGTCTCTTGAAAGGAGGATATAAGATGAACATCAACAAAAGCAAAACAAGGATAATTGAATGTAGTCGAATTACGTCGGGTGATGCTGAGGGAATTAGATTAGGAAATGAGACAAAGTGGTAAAGGAGTTTTGCTATTTGGGGTGCATAATAACTGATTATGGTCGAAGTAGAGAGGATATAAAATGTAGACTGGCAATGGCAAGGAAAGGGTTTCTGAAGAAGAGAAATTTGTTAAAATCGAGTATAGATTTAAGTGTCAGGAAGTCATTTCTGAAAGTATTTGTATGGAGTGTAGCCATGTATGGAAGTGAAACATGGACGATAAATAGTTTGGAAAAGATGAGAATAGAAGCTTTCGAAATGTGGTGCTACAGAAGATTAAATCACATAAGTAATGAGGAGGTATTGAATAGAATTGGGGAGAAGAGGAGTTTGTGGCACAAGTTGACCAGAAGATGAGATCGGATGGTAGGACATGTTCTGAGGCATCAAGGGGTCACCAAGTTAGTACTGGAGAACAGCGTGGAGGGTAAAAATCGTAGAGGGAGAACAAGAGATGAATACACTCAGCAGATTCAGAAGGATGTTGGCTGCAGTAGGTACTGGGAGATGAAGAAGCTTGCACAGGATAGAGTAGCATGGAGACCTGCATCAAACCAGTCTCAGGACTGAAGACCACAACAACAACAACTGCATTTATAAATGTAACTGCTTAGTTCAAGGTGCAATCTTAACTGGCGAGATTTTCAAAACAATTTTTTATTTAATTTGAATTTATTGTTGGTTTGGAGTGCTTTGTTTAAACTTTATTGAAGTAACTGGACTATACCTTTATATGCTTGTGTCAAATATTATTTTGTGGAGAGCTCCGGAGAATAAAAGCAGTTACTGTATTAAAACCTTACTCTGCTGGGGTTCAGTAGGTACCGCTCCTTCATCATTTCAGTAATTATTACTCTCTGTGTATAGGCATTTGGTTCATTAAGTACAATGCTATCCACTTAAGTATCTTTGCTCCAAGTTTCCAATGCTTTTACAATCACTATAGCCACTGAACACCAGAGATCGCTGCGCTCATAGCCCCTGTTCATCCAGTCGAAAGCACTGAACAGTGAACGCTGCTGCTGCCGGTCTTGCGGTGTCAGCCGCGTCAGAACGCACTTCCGTAGCGTGGTCGCAGGGCGGGCTCGGTTTGTGTCCCAGCCGCGACAAGTTGAATGTGGCCACATACCCGCAGTCTCCATCCTCGCGACCCTAGCGTCCTCCTGCTCTAGCGGCCAGCTGCAACGCACTACGTAATTAGCACACCTTCCACTCAGGGCAGCATCCGGAGGCAAGCCACAGGCTATAGGCAGATGCAAAAAACATTTTAGAGACAGGGAAGTAACGTGCAGATACTCAATTTTCTGTGCTTCTTCCTCCAGACAGATGTAGTGGTTTCATGTTAGATAATCACACAACTACGGTTTGTCGGGTTTGTGATTGGGAAAATGTGGACTGTAGGCACACAACACTGACAGGCAGCGTCTCCAACGACAACCGGCCCGCCATCCCACAATGCCTGGTTCGACACGTCAATCAATCAAAAAATTTCCACACCAGCAGTAGTGAGCTCCTGCTCCCTACGCATGTAGCCAGAGAGACATAAGCACTGTCAATGCAGCAATGCCGCTGTCGTCTACCGATGTGTATTAACAGAATCATTAAAAACTCTAGCAAAGCAAGCTTAGTTACTGACAGGAAACCGATCAACATTGAGGATTCTAACTCTGAAAAAAAAACTACATCGACACAGAAATATTTCGTTGGGAAAGATAAGCTTAAGGTTTTGTAACAATATACACTACATCTACATCTACATTTATACTCCGCAAGCCACCCAACGGTGTGTGGCGGAGGGCACTTTACGTGCCACTGTCGTTATCTCCCTTTCCTGTTCCAGTCGCGTATGGTTCGCGGGAAGAACGACTGTCTGAAAGCCTCTGTGCGCGCTCTAATCTCTCTAATTTTACAATCGTGATCTCCTCGGGAGGTATAAGTAGGGGGAAGCAATATATTCGATACCTCATCCAGAAACGCACCCTCTCGAAACCTGGCGAGCAAGCTACACCGCGATGCAGAGAGCCTCTCTTGCAGAGTCTGCCACTTGAGTTTGTTAAACATCTCCGTAACGCTATCACGGTTACCAAATAACCCTGTGACGAAACGCGCCGCTCTTCTTTGGATCTTCTCTATCTCCTCCGTCAACCCGATCTGGTACGGATCCCACACTGATGAGCAATACTCAAGTATAGGTCGAACGAGTGTTTTGTAAGCCACCTCCTTTGTTGATGGACTACATTTTCTAAGGACTCTCCCAATGAATCTCAACCTGGTACCCGCCTTACCAACAATTAATTTTATATGATCATTCCACTTCAAATCGTTCCGCACGCATACTCCCAGATATTTTACAGAAGTAACTGCTACCAGTGTTTGTTCCGCTATCATATAATCATACAATAAAGGATCCTTCTTTCTATGTATTCGCATACATTACATTTGTCTATGTTAAGGGTCAGTTGCCACTCCCTGCACCAAGTGCCTATCCGCTGCAGATCCTCCTGCATTTCGCTACAATTTTCTAATGCTGCAACTTCTCTGTATGCTACAGCATCATCCGCGAAAAGCCGCATGGAACTTCCGACACTATCTACTAGGTCATTTATATATATTGTGAAAAGCAACGGTCCCATAACACTCCCCTGTGGCACGCCAGAGGTTACTTTAACGTCTGTAGACGTCTCTCCGTTGATAACAACATGCTGTGTTCTGTTTGCTAAAAACTCTTCAATCCAGTCACACAGCTGGTCTGATATTCCGTAAGCTCTTACTTTGTTTATCAGGCGACAGTGCGGAACTGTATCGAACGCCTTCCGGAAGTCAAGGAAAATAGCATCTACCTGGGAGCCTGTATCTAATATTTTCTGGGTCTCATGAACAAATGAAGCGAGTTGGGTTTCACACGATCGCTGTTTCCGGAATCCTGGCCATTAAAATTGCTACACCAAGAAGAAATGCAGATGATAAACGGGTATTCATTGGACAAATATATTATACTAGAACTGACATGTGATTACAATTTCACGCAATTTGGGGTGCATAGACCCTGAGAAATCAGTACCCAGAAAAACTACCTCTGGCCGTAATAACGGCCTTGATACGCCTGGGCATTGAGCCAAACAGAGCTAGGATGGCGTGTACAGGTACAGCTCCCCATGCAGCTTCAACACGATACCACAGTTTATCAAGAGTAGGGACTGGCGTATTTTGACGACACAGTGGCTTGTCCACCATTGACCAGACGTTTTGAATTGGTGCGAGATCTGGAGAATGTGCTGGCCAGGGCAGCAGTCGAACATTTTCTGTATCCAGAAAGGCTCGTACAGTACCTGCAACATGCGGTCGTGCATTATCCTGCTGAAATGTAGGGTCTCACAGGGATCGAATGAAGGGTAGAGCCTCGGGTCGTAACACATCTGAAATGTAAAGTCCACTGTTCAAAGTGGCGTCAATGCGAACAAGAGGTGACCGAGACGTGTAACCAGTGGCACCCTATACCATCACGCAGGGTGATACGCCAGTATGGCGATGACGAATACACGCTTCCAATGTGCGTTCACCGGGATGTCGCCAAACACGGATGCGACCATCATGATGTTGTAAACAGACCTGGATTCATCCGAAAAAAAGATGTTTCGCCATTCGTGCACCCAGGTTCGTCGTTGAGTACACCATCGCAGCCGCTCCTGTCTGCGATGCAGCGTCAAGGGTAACCGCAGCCATGGTCTCCGAGCTGATAGTCCATGCTGCTGCAGACGTCGGCGAACTGTTCTGTTGACTCAGGGATCGAGATGTGGCTGCACGATCGGTTACAGCCATGCGCATAAGATACCTGTCATCTCGACTGCTAGTGATACGAGGCCGTTGGGATTCAGTTCAAATAGTTCAAATGGCTCTGAGCACTATGGGACTTAACATCTATGGCCATCAGTCCCCTAGAACTTAGAACTACTTAAACCTAACTAACCTAAGGGCATCACACAACACCCCGCCGGGAATCGAACCCGGGAACCCGGGCGCGGGAAGCGAAAACGCTACCGCACGACCACGAGCTGCGGACTGGGATCAAGCACGGCGTTCCTTTTACTACCCTCGTGAACCCACAGATTGCATATTCTGCTATCAGTAATTGGATCTCGACCAACGAGAGCATCAATGTCGCGATACGATAAACCGCAATCGCGACAGGCAACAATCCGACCTTTATCAAAGTCGGAAACGCCATGGTACCCATTTCTCCTCCTTACACGAGGCATCACAACAACGTTTCACCAGGCAAAGCCGGTCAACTGCTGTTTGTGTATGAGAAATCGGTTGGAAACTTTCCTCATGTCAGCACGTTGTAGGTGTTGCCACCGGCGCCAACCTTTTGTGTATGCTCTGAAAAGCTAATCATTTGCATATCACAGCATGTTCTTCCTGACGGTCAAATTTCGCGTCTGTAGCACGTCATCTTCGTGGTGTAGCAATTTCAATGGCCAGTAGTGTAGCTTCGATCTTTGCTAAACCACTATATTAGCTCCATTTCTTTGTTTCACGAGACACGTGTGTGAGGCAGTAATATTTTCTTGCATCCATTGAAACGTCCCCTTTGAACAATTTTGCATGTGAAACGTCCACTTAGAACAATTATACAAGCCTGTGCTTAACCTGACACACAATATTATTTAGCGCAACGCAATCTGACTTTCAATAACCCCTACAAAACAATGGCCCTGACTAACTTTAACCTATACCTTTTACAAATCACTTACCTCACAAAAATCTTCGCTGCTCAAGCTACTGCAAAACAGCGAGCGCCACTACTGCCAGCTAAATAAAAGATTCAAACTACTGAAGGCACTAACTACTGATAGGGATAGTTAGCAAATGAAAGATATTAATAGAGAACAAACAATGTATTTACCTTAATATTCATAATTGACATTCAGTCTTACAGATTATCAAAACTCCGCCATCTCTCTCCCCACGTCCACCACTGCTGGCGGCTCACCTCCAACTGCCCAACGCAATCTGCTGTTCACATCCAGCTATAGCAGTTCATGACAACAATGGCAGGCAACAATGCAAACTAGCCACAGACTGCACACAGCACAGCCAGTGATTTTCATACAGAGAGCGTTACGTAACGTTGCCAATAAGAAAACATAAACATCAAACTTACATAAAGAAAACATAAACAGCCTACTTACATAGCCCCCATGCTCCCCACAAAAAATTTTACAAATGTTTTTGGCCAGTGGCCAATAATGATTTGATAAAATTTTTCATAATTACACTAACAAAGATATCCTATGCACACACTTATTGATACAATGTTGGTCAAAAGCTAAAATTTTCTCACAGTCCATAAAGACAGTCCTGATCATTCATCATAATAGTAATTACAGTTTTTTTCACAAAGTCTCATTAGTAAAAGAAATTGCACACAGAAGTAGTGGATTTCCATGCAGTCTTGAAGAAGTAGTGTTGTCCTTCCAACAGAAAGACAGTGCTGACTCTTGACATGCTGACAGGTAATGCGCCACAATGGAGCAAACCCACAGCAGAGTCAGTCGAAGTTGATGAAGATTGGTAGGTAGGTCATCACTGAGCAGACCCACTGCAGTCCTGGTAGAGAGTATGTATTGATGGGCCACCAGAGATGCAGACCCACTGTAGTCCTTGTAGAGATTGTGGTATTGGTGGGCCACCAGAGGTGCAGACCCACTGTAGTCCTGGTAGAGATGGCCAGCAGCCATCTGTTGCGACTGTGCAGGTGCACAATCACCATTGAAGAGTCTTGCGGATAATAGAGCAAGTCCATAACCACCACTTGTGCACTCACAAAGTTTTTGGAATTGTCCTGAGAACCAGCAATGCTGTTATCCAGTCCCTTGCTGAATTATTAACACACGTGCAAACACTATCAGTTCCTATTTCTCACATATTGTCCATATACTATGACCAACAGAAATGTGTGCAGTGAAATGAATGCTTACAAGTTGCTTAATTGGATTAATTGGCGTCAATTACAGTTATATAACATAAGAATACAATAACAAAGGTACAAAAAACATCATTAAAAACATAACAATACAGATAATATTTGTAGTAATAGGGCTTTACAAAAGAATAGAAATAAACATATACATCAGTGTTACAGGAATGATGACATGAGTACAAAAATAAAAGATCAGAATCACTTTTGAAACGTCAACTTCACACATGAGCATTAAAACAAAACAGAATAAATAATGTCTAAGCATCTTTACAAAGAAAATAACATATTATTAGAAAAAGTCTACAACATAGCTCTCATCAGCTAAACACATAAAGACAGGAAAAACACAAATACACAAGGGCACACAAACATATAGTGGGATAACACCAAAAGGAAAGGACAACACACAATTACATATTTGGAAAAAGCAGCAAAGAGGAAAGGACAGGGTTTGTTTTACTGCAGTATTTTGCTTGGAGATCTCCCTTCATTCCATAGATCGTTCGTCTTATTTCAACCTCTGCTTCCACCAAAAAAATCCTATCCAAGCATGCTTTCTGTATTTATGAGTTCACATATTTCTTACCTCATTATTTATTTCCAAGATAATCCTACCTATACCTCCTTCCTGTATTCTATTCATATTTCTTTCAAAATAATTATTTCTGATTGTACAATACTCATTGGGGCCCAAATCTTTCTTCGCAATGCATTCTTTACCTATTCTCCATAGTCAGTTTCTTATATAGTCTACCCCCTCTTAAGCTAACTTAAATCTACTGAGCTCAGATATATATACCAAGGGACGAGGCAATGCAGCATCACAACAAATCAACACAAACAGAAATGACAAAATATAGAAATGGCAAAGCAAGCAGCATAAATTAGCAAAGCAAGTGCAATATTACAACTAATATAAGGCAATGCAGGAAACAAGAAAAACCAGCTTAGAAGAGTAACACAAAGTCAAATTCAGTAACACTATGCCTGACAAACAGCAGCAACTTATACCTAAACATGACATAGCTCAAGCAGAAAAAATATTACACTAAAAACAACAATGCAGACAAGGGAAAAGCATATTCACATCTTAATGTCTATGTAATTAAAGTGGTGCACCATAACAACTGATTGTAAAAAAAATATTACCATGTACTAGAAAAGAAAATTATGTGTTACTGTTGCTAGTTTCTTCTTATTGTTCTTTCCTTTCCAAGTGCTCCTTTCTTAAAGAATGTGGATTACAAAATTATCATTTAATAGATCTGTTGACAGAAAGAGTTCACATTAGCAAATGCATCTCATTTTATAAAAGCAATGCTGCAACACAGCTGGAAACCAGATATCAAATGAAATAAGCAATTACACAAACCAAAGCATAAAAATATCATTCAGTAGTCATGTGACATTTCATTTCATAAGTTAATGGCTCTCAACTCTCGTAGAAAGACACTTGTCATAATCAGGTGTGCAGATGTAAAAATATTTCTTGTCATTTTGTTAGGCATTTCAGTAAATATCATAAATTTTTAAGTAACGAGGGTGTCGCATTAGCGATGAAAGGCACATCCTAATGGCTTATTCTCCAGGTGTTTGACACAGCTGTGTGCCCACAACGCATTACAAAAATCATATGTTTTCAAGTAACACGCTAATGGCTTTCTTTTCTACCTGAGCGTCTGAAAAGGCTTGTTCTCCAGGTGTCTGACACACCTGGGTGCCCACGTTGTATTATGTGCAGGTGGTCACTTAACTTTCTTACGGAAATATTTACGACAGCAGTTTCCGCTACAGTGACAGTCTCATATAAAAATATTTCACAGGTCAAGAATTTGCGTTACAAATCTGTAGAGACAAAATCCAATTGACATAACAGAGTCCAAAAAATTTTCGTCGGCATTGTAATACATTCACGCATTTACATACATTTCATAACTCTTAAAGTACGATTCTTGGTTTCCAACAACCTTTTTCACAAACCAGAGTCCCTAACCACTACTCATTATTCCTTACCTTATTCGTCGACACTTCTTCAATATTTCATCATAACAGATACATAGCATACTCAAATAACTCATATAGCATCAGCTTATTGATCATAAACATACCGCAACAGCATAATACACATAGTCATCGTAAAAATAACACCATAACACCTCAGTCAAATCTCAAAAACGTCGTAGCTTTCTGCAATTGTTTCAAAATCTAAAGAAAATTCTCTGCTCATTTCAGTAGTGTCATCTACCTCAAACGTACTTTAAAAATCATGATCTCACACCAAATACATCATTCAAAGCTTTCATAGTATCACAATGGTCCCAAAAAAATATGAACAGTGCACAAAGTACAGACAAAGTACAATTTCTTAAGTGTGAAGTAATCCAACTCTGTAATTGCGTAAACATGTGTCACTGACGTAGTAAAAAAGATGTTTGTTTCTCTGTTAAATGATCAGATAGCTGTGTAATTTATGTGTTAGAAATATGGTAACGATGTGTTAAATTGTATAAGCAAATACCATATTAGCTAGGGCTCCTTGTGCTTGCCAGACACATGGTACACAAAGCAGGCGTGTACCCCCCTGAGGTTTATTGTAATTGTATCCTCAGGTATAATAGCTTACAGCAATGGAATGAAATGTATCACAAAAAAACTTTCTTTGTAATTCAAAAATCTCTAAAAATAAATGTTTTAAGTACAAAATTAATCACTCAAATACGTGTTCTGTAGCGCTAAATTTGCGTCTTGCTGTAAGATAATCTCTGGGAAGTGTCGTAGTTATTGTCCTCCGAAAGCTAAGTTCTGCAGAAGTCAATGTACTTACCTCATGATACACAAAAGTGAAATGCTTTGCGTATAGATAACTTAGTTATTACGCTTATTGCCGTGATGAGGAAAGTACTGTGCTGTAACGTATTGTTGTCCTACGGAAAAGGCTGTCTCCTTGTAGCAATAGCACAAAAGTTACTACTAAAACATGTTTTACTTTCCAGAATAATTCAGAAAAACTGTGCAGATATCAAACAGATACACCGCAAAAGCAACATTGTAAATTGTCACTCATTAGTAACGTCGTGATATAATCGTGTAGCTGTCACACAAACCAACCACTGTGTCATCTGGCATTTCACAGAAAGCACCTCAAATCCAGAATCCACTCGTAAGCAAACCAAAATGTTGCATGAAAATTTCATTAGCAGTGCTGGTATATGTTCTAAGTATGTAAGCCTAATAGTCGTTACGTAATCATGCAACTAACAAGCAAGAATGTACACACACAATAACACTGTGTCGTCTGTTCGCAATAACAATGCATTCGTAATTTCTGTTTAAATAAGTTCTCTTGGTTCCTGACTGGATGGTTAGTTAGCTTTAAAACATAGTTGCATGTTAACAGTTTCTCAGTGTGACAAATTGTACAAGTAGCGTGAAGTGACAATTGCAAAGACTAAGTTAAAAAGCAGATTATCTGTCAATAAATGGTTTTACATGAGAAATGTGGTGTAAACCTTTACTCTTCCTAGTACGCAGAGTTTCAACTTCAACGCAATTATCATGTGGCATACGTCGGATTCTGTAAGGTCCATTGTAAACTAGAAAGAATTTGTGACTCAAGTGTTTCTTCTTATGTGACAATGAATGAGCTTTAATGAGAACTTTCTGACCAATACATAATTTCTTTGCATTTGCTTTACCGTGTAGTTTTCTCCTTTTGTCTGCTGCAGATTTTATATTTTTAAGAGCCAAATCAATTATGTCTTTGTGGCGAAGTTTACGTGTATTCGGGAAAGGTACAAGCTCTCTGATTCTGTTCGGAGGTTCTTCATTCTTCAGTACAAGAGTAGGTGGTAAAGCAGTGGAATCATGAGGCATTTCATTCAGCACATTTTGAAATAAGTGTAAATATCTGTCCCAATGCTGATGCTTTCTGTGACAATAAAGTCTGCAAAGCTTATTGATTTCTTTCATAATCCGTTCAGACGGGTTACAATGTGGTGAATACAATGAAATAAAAACAGGTTTGATTTTATGATTCCGAAGCATGCGTGACCAAACAGCAGATCTGAATTGCGGTCCGTTATCTGAAATAACTTTACTAACGTGTCCAACTTCACGTAAAAAATTTTTAACAAAGGCGTTGGATACAGACCGTCCAGTGGCTTTACGTAACGGAGTGAAAGAAACAAATTTTGAAGTAAGTTCAACAGCGACTAGAACGTACGAAAATCCATTCGATGTTCTGACAAGGGGTCCCAAAAGATCAACAGCAGCAAATTCTTTTAATTTAGAAGGAATAATAGGAAACAACGGAGCACGATGTGAGATAGTAGATGGTTTCGCCTTTTGACAAAGTTTACAAATAGACAAGACTCTTCGAATTCGCTTTTCCATATTGTTAAAATAACAAGTCGTTCGAAGAATATGATAACATTTTCGTGGGCCAAAATGTGCGTAGCTGAAATGAATGTACCAAATGAGCTTATTAACAAAATCGTCTGGAATGCAAAGTACCCATAGCTTGTCATCAACAGTGCAGCGTTTGAAGAGTATGTTGTTTCTAACCAGGTAATAATGCCGAATCTGAGTGTGTGTCTTTTCATGCCATTTACTTTTGATGTCTTTCCAAATCGGATCTTTATCTTGTTCATGAGCAATGTCCTTTAAAGATGTGGTGATGAAGTTTTCAAAGGCGACTTTCTGAATGTAAAGAATACTGAAATTTTTCTCGAGGTTGCCTTCTGTGTTACTTTTCTCAAGCCCAGCCGGTGCGCGTGACAGCGCGTCCGCAACAATGTTCTCCTTGCCGGGAATGTAGACTATTGTGAAGCGGAATTCTTGCAGAAACAATGCCCAACGTTTTAACCTATCATGATTTAATTTTGAAGACATAAGAAACTGTAATGCACGGTGATCACTGTATACTTTTACGTGCTTACCAGAAAGAAAGAAACGGAATTTGTTAAATGCCCAAACGATAGCTAAAGCTTCTAATTCAGTAACGGAATAATTTTTTTCAGATTTTGTTAGCACTCGGCTAGCAAAAGCAATGGTTTTCTGAACAGTAGTGTCATTTTCTATGGCTTCTTGAAATAAGTGGGCACCAAGACCGACTTTAGAAGAATCCGTGCTAAGGCAGAAATCTTGTGACAGATCTGGATGAGCTAGTATTGGCGCGTGAAGTAACGCTTCTTTCAAAGAATTGAATTCCAACTGTGCTTGTTCGTCCCAGTTCCAAATAGTATTTTTTCCAGTGAGAGAACAAAGTTTAGGTGTAACTAGAATTTGCATATTCAGAAAACGACGGTAAAAATTTACGAGACCTAGAAAACTGCGGACTTGTCTTTTTGTGGATGGAACTGGAATGGCTCTGATTGCTTCTAACTTTTCTGGATCCGGCTGAATGCCTTCAGAAGAAATAATATGTCCCAAAAACTTCACCTTTGACCTACCGAATTCAGACTTTTCCAAGTTAACTGTAATTCCAGACTCTGCAAAAATACGTAACAAACTGTCGAGGATGCGGTTATGTTGTTCCCATGAAGCTTCTGCTATTAGAATATCGTCCACATATAAGGTGATGTGACGTTTTAAGAACTCAGGTAATATGGAATTTAACCCACGAATGAATGCTGCCGAAGAAATGTTCAAACCAAAAGGAAGTTTCCGAAACTGATAACAAACGCCGAAACAAAGGAAAGCTGTGTATTTTCTGCATTCTGGATGAAGTTCAATCTGATAAAAGCTGGATCTGAGATCAATGGAAGACAACACTTTTACACCATTAAAATTTTGAAGAAGTTCTTCCATCGTCTGTGGCCTATCTGTTTCAGGAATGATGATAGTATTGATTTGTCTCGAATCTAAGACAAGCCTGATCGATCCATTTTTCTTCTCAACAACGTGTAACGGATTGTTGTATGAGCTTACTGCAGGCTCAATGATGCCCTCGTCAAGCATAGATTGTATTTCTGTTCTAACACGGTCCCTATAATGCGCCGGAATTACGTATGGTCTAACACAAAATTTAGTATGCTCACGAACACGAAATTGGTATTGAAACCCCTTGATTGTTCCTGTTTTGTGAGTAAAAACTGTGGAATGTGCTTGTAAAATCTCAAAAAGATCCTGCCTATCAGTGTCATTACAATTCTCAATTGTCTGAATTTTATTCTGAATTAACTCATTAATTTCAAATATGCCGTCGATGTCATCGCTGTCAGTACTTGCAGAGTGATTGTTAGTGTCTAGTTCCATAGAAAATTCCGAACTGTTATCTAACAGAAGGTAA
Organism: Schistocerca cancellata; assembly: GCF_023864275.1. Lineage (NCBI taxonomy): Eukaryota > Metazoa > Arthropoda > Insecta > Orthoptera > Acrididae > Schistocerca > Schistocerca cancellata. Next base: position 310,554,508 of record NC_064628.1, on the reverse strand, counting down.
AGCCGATTAATTTCCTCATCATGGTTTGAGAGCCAGTCTTCAAATTTCAAAGCTATTGACATACCTTCTTTCTCTAAACTTATTTCAGCATCGTGAAACCTTAAAATTGTATTCATTCAAAAAGTCTACTCCCAGTATAATTTCCGTCGACAATAATGGAACAATAAGAAAGTTCATAGAGAAGCTGTGGCTTTGGCAAAAGAATTCTAAATTGGTTTGTTGGCGTACATCTACACTTTTCCCAAAGATTGCACCTTGTAATTTAATCTTACGTAACGGAAGTGTGGGGCAATTGTTCGATTTGTTGCATTTGTTAAAAGCTGTTTCACTAATTACTGAAAGAGGACTGCCAGAGTCAAGTACTGCCGTAAATTTTACGTCATTTACAGTAATGTGAATCACAGGATATGCAATGTTGTTATGTTTTACGTCGTGTTCCTGGAGTAAGATGTCCCTAATGTCTTCCATTTTTACGTAATTACTAGCTACGGCAGCTCCGTCGTCAGTTTCATAAGTACATATTGTGGCTGCCAGCGGTGTGAGTCATCGCCTATTGTCTCTTTGTTGGCGCGCGTCGTTATTGGGATTTGGAGGCCTAACTTCCACAAATTCGCCTTGCCGAGAGGGCCCAGCTCTGTTTAAAACTCGCCAGTTCTGATGCAGTTCAGGTCTGTCGTTACGATCATATCGCCTGTCGTCATGTCGGTAGTTTACATAGTTTCTTTCTTGTCTGTTACGTGGTGGAGAATTTCTGCCTGAGTCGTAACTGCGAGCTGGACCGTTGCGTCTAAAGTTATTCTGTCTCCCTTGATAATAATTGTTTTGGTTTCCATATTGTCTGTTTCTATGGTAATCTCTGTCATATTCATTACTACGGAAATGCGATCTTTTTCTGTAACTATTACTCTGCCAGTGGTTGTCATACGGGTGGTGTCTGTTTTGGTCACAATTTACGTGGTGAGAATAGCCTTGTCGCGTCCAGTTATCGTTTCTGTCATCACGGAATTGTGACGGATGTGACCTGTAGTGTTTGTTTTCCTGGTTTCGCATCCCGCGACTGTCTGTGTCAATTTGTAATTCTTGTAACAGTCCCTGAAAAGCTTCAATGTCGTCTTTGCAACGTCCTGCTAAAATAATATGTCTCAAATGTTCGGGCAGTTTGATTAAGCAAATGCGGATGAGTTCTGAGGGGCTGTATGGGTTTGACAGGTATTGATTCTTGTGCAACATGTCTTCAAAATATTTGACAAGACTGGAAAATTCAGATTGTTCAAAGTGTTTCATCATCATGATGCTATGTTTTACGCGGTCTTGTGTGGCTTGAGACCAATATGCTGAGAGGAAGGCATGGTAAAATTCTCCTTCACTGTGGCAATCGTGAATGACCGATCGCATTCTTACAGCTGGTTCATTCTCCAAATAGCCACACATAAATTCTAATCTGTGTTCTAATGACCAGTTGGGAGGAAAACAATGAGAGAATTGATGGAGCCACGCTTGTGGATGAATGTCGTTGGCAGAATTCTTGAATGTTTTGAATTTACGTGTAGTAATGAACAGCTTATAGTCAAAGTCATCGTGTCGGCGAGTAGCATGTCGGTCATTGTCACGTCGTTTCGGCGGTTCCATCTCAAAATTCGGTGTACCTTGCCAATTTCTTTCATAATTACCGAAAAGCCCTGTGCTATTATTTTGTGGCTTTTCCGTATTTATAAGTTCCTCTTCCCGTGTTGGAGCGCGAGTATCCTCTGAAATATGTAATTCTTGTATTACCTGTGTCAACTGATCTTGTACTTCCCGGATTTCTCTTTTGTACTGTGTATTGATTTGATTTTGATTTTGTTTGAATTTTCTAATTTGTTCATACTCTTCTGTGTCAGTGAAGGCTATGGGTCTTGTGTCATTCAGATCATCATCTACCTTTGTAGATAAGTTAGTGACCTGATCCGAAAGTTCGGCTACTTTCTCTGATAATGAACTAATTTCCCCCATGTGTCTTTCTACTGTGTCCTTTAAGTTTTCCTGAGTTTTTGCAAGTTGCGTAACCGAATCGGTAGATGCAACTGAGTCCATTTTAGCTTGCAAGGTCTCATGATTTTCATGAACAATAGTTTGCAGTTCTTTTATGGCTGCTTCGTGATTCTGTAATGCGTTTTCATGCCGCGAAAAAATAGGCTGAAAATGCTCACAAATTTGTGTTTTTACGTCATTACAGACCTTTTGACATTTCGATTCAATGTTATGTAACTCAGTAGTTAAATCTTCACGTGTTTGTTCAAGTGTGGTGTCTAACTTCCGAAGATTTTGTTCCATTGTGTCTAACTTTTGAAGCTTTTGCTGTGTTTGTCTCTGATTTTGTTCCATTGTGTCTAACTTTAGAAGATTCTGTTCCATTGTGTCTAACTTTTGAAGATTTTGTTCCATTGTGTCTAACTTTTGAAGATTTTGTCCCATTTGTCTCTGATTTTGTTCCATTTGTTGCATTAATTGCAATAATAATGTATTAGTGTCTGGAATCTGTTTCTCTATGCTTTTTGGCAGTGCGTTTTCACCGGCAGCATTCACATTTTGACAAGCAGAAAATGTGTCTTGACTCATTTGAGAAAACGGTGAGGACGCAAAACCTGAATCTACAGTATTTGCAAAATTGTGTCCTATCATTTCGGATTCCTGAGGTGAGCTGTTGCCGACCGATCGAGCGATAATGCTTCCCTGTTCACTACCTGTTTGACTGTCTACGCCATTGTTTGACGCCCGCTCCATTTCCCTATGCACAGTTTCCAAATTACTACTTTGAACATTAGTTAACTCATTACATGGTGGGGCCAACACACTGCTTTCGTCTTCACTGTCATTTCTTAGTTTACTTTGGAGCCGAGTGTTACGTTTTTCACACGCCATTATTGTCACAATATTTCACACGATAACACAGAAAAGCACAATTTGAATAGCAAAAATAAGAGAACACATTAACATAGCACTGAAAATAATATCTAGTTAATTGCAGCTGCGAAATACTTGGTGCAAATCTACATGCATGCCACAACTGTTTTACAGTACAACAATGAAAGACTGCAACTACAAAGGAGATTCTCTCTACAATTACGCACTAGCAATAAACAAAATCTACACTAATTACACAAACTACAAGAAAAAAATCAGAAGATTCCAGTGAGGTATCCTAGGCTAAGGGTCGACATATGAAACGTCCCCTTTGAACAATTTTGCATGTGAAACGTCCACTTAGAACAATTATACAAGCCTGTGCTTAACCTGACACACAATATTATTTAGCGCAACGCAATCTGACTTTCAATAACCCCTACAAAACAATGGCCCTGACTAACTTTAACCTATACCTTTTACAAATCACTTACCTCACAAAAATCTTCGCTACTCAAGCTACTGCAAAACAGCGAGCGCCACTACTGCCAGCTAAATAAAAGATTCAAACTACTGAAGGCACTAACTACTGATAGGGATAGTTAGCAAATGAAAGATATTAATAGAGAACAAACAATGTATTTACCTTAATATTCATAATTGACATTCAGTCTTACAGATTATCAAAACTCCGCCATCTCTCTCCCCACGTCCACCACTGCTGGCGGCTCACCTCCAACTGCCCAACGCAATCTGCTGTTCACATCCAGCTATAGCAGTTCATGACAACAATGGCAGGCAACAATGCAAACTAGCCACATACTGCACACAGCACAGCCAGTGATTTTCATACAGAGAGCGTTACGTAACGTTGCCAATAAGAAAACATAAACATCAAACTTACATAAAGAAAACATAAACAGCCTACTTACACCATGCTCTACGGGCTGCCTAATGGTTAGTGGCGGAGGGTACATTGTGTACCCTTGTCACTTGATCATTTTCCTGTTTCAGTCATGTATGGTCCACGGAAAGAACAATTCCTGGTGAGCCTCCATGTAGGCCCAAATCTCTTCAGTTTTATCTTCATGGAATTTTCACGGGATATACGTAGGAGGACTAATGTATTGGTCGACTCTTCTGGAAATGTACGGTCTAGAAATTTCAACAATAGTTCATACCTTGATCCAGAAATCCACTACTGTAGTGTTTGCCACTGGAGTTGGCTGAGCAGCTCCATGACATTTTTACGCACATAATAAAGCACATAATACCACTGGTGTTTTGTTTAGTATCCTGCACCGACTAAACGATGGCGTACATGGCGTCATGCGTTGTATCTTACATACCACTTCCATTAATGCGACCTACTAAGACTGACCTGCAGTAGGAGCGTGCCATACCATGCATGTTGTCGTTAATGACATTTACTTCCTAACCCGCTCTCTCCCAACATACGAGGTCCTATCCAAAATTTTCGGGACTCTTGATGCCGTCTGTTGAAAACCTTACCTTTGGACTAATGGTCACCATCCCCTCCAAGTAGTACACACTGGTCCAGTTTTCTGGAAGTCCTGATCTTTGAGGGTGTTTATCACCGCCAGCGAAGCTTCTTGAATCCTCTCTGCAGTGTCTAACCGACAGCCTTTCAACTTGAGTTTCAGTTTTGGGAATTGCACAAAGTCGCAAGGGGCCAAATCTGGTGAGTGCGGTGGGTGGGGTACAACCGCCATGTTGTATTTTTGCCAAAAGTTCCTGGTAAGCAAGAACGTGTGACAGGGCGCACTGTCGTGATGCTGCAGCCAGTTTCCTTCCCGCCAAAGTTCGGGCTGTCGCCGCCGCACGTTTTCACGGAGCCATCGCAATACGTCACAGTAGTACGTGGAATTCACTGTTTGGTTGGGTAGTACGAATTGTTTGTGCGCAATTCCCTTGATATCAAAGAAAACGATGATCATGAACTTCACTTTGATCTCCTCCAGTCTCGTTTTCTTGGGTCTTGGAGAGCGCGGGCTCTTCCACTCTAACACACGAGGACGGTTCACGCTCTGTCCCCCAAACACTTGTTGAATCATTGCAAGGGTCTCTGTAACACTTGTAATCCATAGTCATTTTTTTTTAAAGTTCTGGTGGGTGAAGCTATTTTGTGATCGCACACAAGTGGATAACGTATCTTACTGTCTTGTCAAGCCCAGGATGAAAAACAGACATTCTACATAGCTATTAATTTTGGCCCTGTAATAACGCTCATGTTAGGTATGGATCATCTCAAATTACTTAGAAATTCTGTTGTGGCATAACAAGAATGCACAATTTGATATAAATGAAAGTTTGGGATCTTTTCGCAAACGATCACACAACCTATCGGTTTTTCATTCTACATGTAATTTAGCACTGCTTTCAAGGTTCATGTGATACATAACAAGCAAGTTCAATTACTTTCTACTCTCAAAAAATTAATAAACATTTAGACATTGAATATGTGATTATTAAATCTGTGGTGTCACCGCCAGACACCACACTTGCTTGGTGGTAGCCTTTAAATCGGCCGCGGTCCGTTAGTATACGTCGGACCCGCGTGTCGCCACTATCAGTGATTGCAGACCGAGCGCCGCCACACGGCAGGTCTAGAGAGACTTCCTAGCACTCGCCCCAATTGTACAACCGACTTTGATAGCGGTGGTTCACTGACAAAATACGCTCTCATTTGCCGAGACGATAGATAGCATAGCCTTCAGCTGCGTCATTTGCTACGACCTAGTAAGGCGCCATTACCAGTTACTATTGAGATTATGAATAATGTACCGTCAAGAGCGATGTTCACCATTTATGGATTAAAGTTAAGTATTCCAACAGTTATGTCCTTTTTTGCTAAAGTCTAATTTCCTTGTCCTGTTCCAGACCTCACGCCAACCTGCGTGAGCTAAAACGCGTGCCTTTCGGTTTCCTCTCATACCGGTGTTGGCTCTCCTGCCAACCAACAACAAAATCTTTACCTGTATATATGAGAATGTTATAACTAGCAAAACAATTAAATCTTCATCAGTGAAATATACATTTACATTGCTGTAGCTGTTCAATGGACTAAGTGGGTGGAGAATGAAATTTTATCTTTTATAGTAATCAAACTCTCATGTACTCAACGGAGGGTATGTTAGGATACAATTCTTGAAATTCTATATTCATAGCGTAAGCAGGTTGGAGAGATCAAACTCTCGACTGAACATTTAATGTCACCTAATGCGCATTGGTACATTACCAACCGGGAACCGTGGCGGCGTTATCTCTGCGCTGGATCTGAAACGCTAATCCCCTACTCTGGTCCTGGCTGAATTACTCAGTCCCTACTTTCGTGCGTTCTGTAGAATTTTAAATTTTCCCTAGTCGAAATAATGGCTATTGCACACTCGCTACAGGATGTAACGATGTGCACAATGCTCTGCCAGCAAAAATTCCCACAGGAATATGATCTACCATTTTACACCTGACACCATGATTCGTGAAGCGTAACACCCTCACTTCACAGTCGTAGAGGTCTGAATGTCTTCGCTGTTTTTCGACACATAGGTGTGGCCTGCTGCTAGATGAGAGATCTCGGTTAATTTAGTTCTCAAAAATGCTTTTATATGACGTGATTCTCCCCACGTCTCTTCTATGTCACACAGTACGCTTCCTCATTATAGGTGAACTTCTTTTTTTTTTCTTGCCGAGACGCTGCTAGCCTTGTCAATGCTGTCTAGCCAATTACACATGGTCTCGGCTCTGTTTATTTAAAAGTTATTATATGGTTCTTGCCTTATTTCTTTCTGCGCTGCATCTGGGCCTTCTTTTGTTAACGTTAATTGTGGTTTCCCAATGCCATTAGCGAAGTCCACAGTCCGCCTCCAAGACTCCAAACTATGTTCACTTTACCTCATTTACGCATGCCACTGCCGTTATAAGGGTAGATATTGTTTTGTTATTTGGTACATGAGATTATTAAAATTGCTTCCTGTTAAGAATATAGAGATACTTTCTGGGGATTTTATTCTGTATCATAATTATGAAGCTCATGTAAGGTCCGAAAAATTCGGACGTGTTTCACATGCTGTCACTTTCGATTTGATTTTGTGTTGCTGTGGGCAATGGTTGAGGCATTGGTCATTGCAGTGCAAAATTATAAGCTCAAATAATTTTTGATCATTGTTCAGCTACTGGTCTAGCTTATTCTAGATGATGTTGTCTTAATATTCTAAAAGTTTTACTTGTAATCTGGTTTTACACAGTATTGTCTATCTAGATTATTACTGTTTTGTCTTTACAGTCTTTTATAGCAGTTCTGATTAATTTAATCCTACAATATTTCCTTTCTCTTATTGTTAACTTATGTCAAAGGATTCATCCACTCTTTATCTTGTCTTTTTCTTATAATTCCAGGCATTCCTCAGTTATCACACACTCATGATGTTGATTATAGAAGATAAATTGTATTTAAGGAAGCATTTCTTCTTATTATCTATTGTCTTAGCACATCTGTTACATTAATTAAGTGGTTATCATGTCTAAAATAATACAAACCTTACATTCACTCACATTATTTATCTTTACAAACATATTTCCTTAATAACTACAATACACAAATATTATATTAACTGAATAAACCTCACATATGAAATACAAAATATGAAAACATGGTACATTTTTTAATTACATTACAGTTTAAAAGTGGAATTACGAAATACAATGAATTACAAAATACAAATGTGCAGTGGTACAGGTGTGATTTATTATTTACTGGTATTTCAATTCTTTATTCAAATGAGTGTCTTTCTCATTCTTTTTACAATATACTTACTTTGCCACATTCACCACTTTTTTTATTACACTTTCACTTTAACTTTGGGCAGGGTTTCTTCTCAGTACTTCTGTTGTTGATAATTGGTGGCTGATGTGCATAGTCGGTTGTAGACTCTGTTGTTTCTGAAGATCATCAGTGTGTACCATCCTCAGTGGTTGATTACGATTGCTATTACATGGTCCATTTGTCCAAGGCACTGTCATGGGGTAATGACTGAGGTGGCCTTGTCCCTTTTTGGTGAAGTTACCATCAAGGTGGTTGAGAGTAACTCCTTGCCGATTGTTGCAGGTTGATGTATAAATTCCCCAATATGTGTGCTCTGCTTGTAAATTTGTCCGTCTTTATTCATTGAATAAATTAATTGGTATGGTATTTTCAATACTACTTCTAGTTGACTTTGCTGAATCTCATCCTGTTTCACGGTGAGGGATGGGGAAAGAATCTTCAGTCTTCTGCCCTTATTTTGGACCCTCTCTTCTCTTCATTTCTTGCTGTATCTTCATGTCTTCTTTCTGGCTTGTGAGTTCTCGGGCATAGGGATAGGACTTGTTGTCCAGGAAAATTATTTGAAAGGATTACCAGTTATGTTTGTCATGAGATATGAAGTTTGAATAGATCACTGAAGTGATAATCGGCCTTCAGATACCATTAGGTATCTAAGAGAAATATTCTCGTGTTTCTTTTTCCCAGGGGGTTGTAAAGGTAATGCGGAGCTTGTTCCCAGTCGCTGCTATTGTTGTGGCTGCTATTCTTGTGGCTTCTATTATCCGTCGCTAATGGGGTTTGCTTGCCCTCCGTGCAGGTGTGCGTCCCTTGTCGTTTCGGTAATGGGGTGAGGCTTGAGACACATTCTTTCATATCCATCTGGCTCGTTTCCCCCCGTAAAGTAAGGTGTGAGTCAGTGAATTCCTTCCTTTGGTCGCTGGTTTGTTGCTAATGCCACGTTGTGCAATCCTTTGCTCTCTCACTCAGACCTGTAGCTTCCCATCGACTTTGCGCTTTTTGTATCAGCTTAGCTGCTTCTTCCTTCCCCAGACGATGGTAATGACATGGCTCTGCGTCTTCTGTATCACCTTGCGACCACTATTTACAAGTCTTTTTTCAAAATTTACTATAAAGTTTACATCACATAATTACATGGATAACATAACAAATAAGAACTTTTATATCGAATAATTACATACATAACCTTGTACCTGAATAATTCAATGAATTAAATAATGGATATTAATTTTTTCCTCAGTATTTTACACGAATTTATCACTTACATACTTTACATTACTTTATTTTGACATTTTATATTGGTTCCTTGACTTTGTATGTGAGTATGGATGGGTAATACGTGGATTTGTTAGTTACATCTTCATGGTATTAGTTTCCTTTTATTAATTTTTTTCTGATCTACTTGAACGATTTAATTGATTAGTATTATGTTACTTAATTTTGAATAATTACTTGTTTGTAGCTCTTCTTATCTGCCTCTTGATTTCTGCTGCTTCCTGAAACACATACCAGTTTTTCTGTATTATCTGTGATCCATTTATTTTTCCTTTCCTTGCTAATTTCCATATGAATACTGCAATAATTTTTTTTTCATTATAATTTTTAAGGTGGTTGACATGGTGTAGATCTATATTCTTTCCTGTTCTTGTGTTCAGCAATTCCACTGCATTGGCATGAACTACTTTATTAATTACCATAGGTCCTTTATACATGGAATAAAATTTATGACAAACCTGTTTCCCTTTACTCGATAACATGTGAGTTGTAACAAGAATCAACTGTCCCACCATGCATACTCGTGTGGACGCACCTCTGACAGTTTTGAACTTCCGTTTTTCTGCTGCTCGTTCGATGTTTTCAAGTGTCACTTATATTATCTCCTGGTGTGATGGTCTTCTTGGTGTGGGGAACTGTACCACTTCTCTTAACCCTATCCACTCGTCTTTTATTCTTGGGTACAGTGACTGGCGGTAATTGTATAGTACTGTGTGGCATTTTATTAATGATAGTTTGTAACTGATGTAAATTTGAATCAGATGTAGTGTGTTGTGAACTACAGTAAAACTGACACCATGTCGCAATATCCTTGCTGTCCACTGTGGCTGAGCAGTTCTAGGAGCTTCAGTCTGGTACTGCACTGCTGCTACAGTTGCAGGTTCGAATCCTGCCTCAGGCATGGATGTGTGTAATGTCCTTAGGTTAGTTTGGTTTAAGTAGTTCTAAGTCTAAGGAACTGATCACCTCAGATGTTAAGTCCCATAGTGCTTAGAGACATTTGCATTCAATATCCTTCAGTGTTCGTTCTGCACTATTGGCGCATGGTTTGTATCTGGATATGAATATGGGTCTAATTTTGCGTTTTTTTAAAGTTTCCAATCAAAGTTTAGATCTATATTGGGGCCCACTATCTGAAATCAATCTTTCTACATGTCCTAAATGTTTGAGGAAATCACGTTGATGTGCTTTACTGATTGTAACACCTATTACACGTTTCAAAGGGGTCAATGTGACATACTTTGATGTTAATTCTACAACCACGAAAATAAATGTGTTCCCATTCCATGTCCTTGGTCCCATCAAATCTGTTGCTGCTAGATTTTTTAGTTTTTTCGGTATTACAGGTCATAATGGTGGTCTAGTCTGAAATCTAACATGTTTGATTCGTTGGCAATCTTTACATTTTTTAAGTATTTGACGAATTCGTCTTTCCATGTTGGGGAAGTATGCAGTTTCTTTAAGTTTCATAAAACATTTCTTCACCCCAAAGTGTCCGTTGCTGAAATGAGTGTACCATATACAGGGTGTCCCGGCTATCTTGTTCATCCAAAATATTTGTGGAACAATAACAGCTATTGGAAAACGACTTTCACCGGTATCAATGTAGGGCTGGGGCCCATGAATGTACATATTTGTAAACATTCTAAAACGAAAGCATATGTGTTTTTTAACACAAACTTATGTTTTTTTTAAATCGAACTCCTATATTTTTTCTTCAGCAATCCATAGTATGACAAAGCACATACACAATGGCGTTGATTGCATCGCAATATTCCCATTACATCCCGAGATATTAAGACGCGAAGTTGACGCTGTAAATACCCGACATGCGCTGCTAGCGCACGTTCTGAGGCTCAGGCGTGAACCCCATGCTGCCCGTAATCGCGATGTGATTGACATGCGTAATCACACTTCCATACTTATCAAGAGGTCCGAAACGAAAAATATGGTTTGCTACCATCCTGCATTAACGTCGTACATTCCAGCAGGTATTTACCCATAGGCTAGGGGTGATGCGGTTCTGTAACATATCTGTGTACCGCAATGTTAGTCACAAAGTTAACTTCGCTTATCGTTAATCCGTTACTAAATAGGTAATGCCGTTCAACGTTAAAACTTTACTTTACTGTAGATCTAGCGCAAGTGACAGTTAATCATTCACTCGTAGTAGTAAAATTCATGTTGATGGTTTTAGTGAAACGAGCTAGTGGACTAAAAGTTTTACCGTTGTTTAGGTAAAAACGTTTTGATTTGGGAAGTTCAGGTAGGACATAGAAGATGAATGTAAACATGTTTAACCAATTAGTTTTATTATCACATAATTGTCAATGTTTTGTTTATCTAATGCATTAAATGACAAATTGTTGCAAACAAATGTTTGTTAACATCACTGGGTAAAATGGCCCTTTGTAGAAACTTCCACTGTGATACCAGCACTACATACTAAACATAGCGTTCACATCTCATGCTCAAACTGATGCCCATTGGCTTACATACATAGGGTCACTCTGCGGATGGAGGATGCCCTACTTCGTGCTACTGTTTCCTCTTTGATGGCTGTACAAGCATCAATAATGCGTTGCTTCATGTCCTCTGGTGTTGTTGGTTCATGTTGGTAAACAGCATCGTTCACTGCTCCCCAAAGAAAATAATCCAGCGGTGTAAGGTCCGGAGATCGGGCAGGCCACCTAACTGGGCCACCTCGTCCAATCCACCTACCAGGGAACTTACGGTTCAGAAGTCGTCGTGCTCGTAAGGCGTTATGTGCAGGGCATATGTCATGCTGATAGCACATGACCATTCTCCGGTTCAGAGGTACGGTGTCCAAGAGAACAGGAAGGTTGTGTCGTATAAATCTGGAGTATTGTCTGCCATTTTGGATGCCATTTATAAAGAAAGGTCCGATAATGGTATCTCCAATAATCCCACACCAAAAATTAACTTTCCACGGACGTTGATGCTCTACCTGACGGAGCCATTTCGGATTGTCTGCGGACCAATAATGCATATTCCTTATTTTGACAATTCCTTTGTTGGAGAATGATGCCTCGTCGGTAAAGAGAACATCTGAAAAAAAATTTGGATTTGTCAGAAGTTTTTGCTGAGCCCACCGACAAAATGTTACCCTCTTGCAGAAGTCATTTCCATGAAGATCCTGGTGTAAACGAACATGGTAAGGATGAAATTTATGACGTTTAAGAATACGCTGTGCACTTGATTTCGACACACCAACTTCACGTTCAATTTAACGTGTGCTGATTTGAGGATTCACAGCTATGGTAGCGAGCACAGCAACTTTAACACGTTCATCTGTGCGTGTTCTAGGACGATGTCGAGGTTTTGGATTTAAGCTTCCCGTTTTACGTAGACGAGATGTGAGACGACCAAACATCCGGCGCGAAGGCGATGGCTTGTCAGGGAATTGTCTTCTGTACAGTCGTTCTGCCTGAACAGCATTTCGTCCACCTACAACAGGGTACAGTACAGGTATGTAGATTAGGGTAGAAAACAGACTATGAAACGTCCCCTTAAAACAAATTATACATGTGAAACGTCCACTTAGAACAATTATACAAGCCTGTGCTTAACCTGACACACAATATTATTTAGCGCAACGCAATCTGACTTTCAATAACCCCTACAAAACAATGGCCCTGACTAACTTTAACCTATACCTTTTACAAATCACTTACCTCACAAAAATCTTCGCTACTCAAGCTACTGCAAAACAGCGAGCGCCACTACTGCCAGCTAAATAAAAGATTCAAACTACTGAAGGTACTAACTACTGATAGGGATAGTTAGCAAATGAAAGATATTAATAGAGAACAAACAATGTATTTACCTTAATATTCATAATTGACATTCAGTCTTACAGATTATCAAAACTCCGCCATCTCTCTCCACACGTCCACCACTGCTGGCGGCTCACCTCCAACTGCCCAACGCTACGCGCTGTTAACATCCAGCTATAGCAGTTCATGACAACAATGGCAGACAACAATGCAAACCAGCCACAGACTGCACACAGCACAGCCAGTGATTTTCATATAGAGCGCTACGTGGCATTACCCATATAAAAATCTAAACAGCCTACTTACAAGACATATTAACTTAATAATCATAACGTTCGCTGACAGTACTATCAACAAACAAGCAATCTCATAATGTATTTCCCGTCAACGTCCATTCTCCATAGATCAGCAGCATTTCTACCATATCTTCGTGTGTGTACATTACACTGTACAGTATAAGTTCCACATCACAACGTTTATTCACAATGTGTACTACCTCCGTGCCGTCACTAGATTACTCTGATGCACGACTACACTGGCAAGCGGTGGAGTGCACGCCAAAGCAACAACAAATTGTATGCTCGGAGGGTGGTGGAGTACAGGAGTTTGCATGGGTCGCAAATCATAAACAAGGCGAAGTGGTAACTGTGGCAGTAGTGGGAACTACGTTGGACACTTTACTGGGTAGAGCCAGGCCCTGCGCGACAGGCACAATGGGTCATATAACGCATTAGATAAACCTTATTTTGGGTGTGCAGGATAAATAAGGCAACCTGACGGGTGTACACCGATCGGTACTGGTTCATACTGTGTACGTAGATACGTAAAACGTGCAAGAGGGAAACCATTATGTGCTTATGAGAGTTGATGGCAGCAGACCGTATTATTCGTTTCGGACCTCTTGATAAGTATGGAGGTGTGATTACACATGTCAATCACATCGCGATTACGGGCAGCATGGGGTTCACGCCTGAGCCTCAGGACGAGCGCTAGCAGCGCATGTCAGGTGTTTCAAGCGTCAACTTCGCGTCTCAATATCTCGGGATGTAATGGGAATATTGTAATGCAATCAACGCCATTGTGTATGTGCTTTGTCATGCTATGGATAGCTGAAGAAAAAATTTATAGAAGGTCCATTCAAAAAAACATAAGTTTGTGTTAAAAAACACATATGCTTTCGTTTTAGAATGTTTCCAAACATGTACATTCATGGGCCCCAGCCCTACATTGATACCGGTGAAAGTCGTTTTCCAATAGCTGTTATTGTTCCGGAGATATTTTGGGTGGACAAGATAGCTGGGACACCCTGTATACTTGTTTATTAATTCATCAGGAATACATACCGTCCACAAACTAGTGCTTGGGTTTCATCTGTGGAACAACATATCATTCTTCAGCCAATAATGCTGACGAATGACCACCGAGTTCTTGTCTTTCCATTTATGTTTGACTCTTAACACTTCTGGATCTTTCTTCTGTTCGTTCGCAATGTTTGAAAAGGCTGTTGTGATTTAATTCTCAAACGAGTTCCTCTTATATAATATATGCCAACTTGGTCTTGATCTGTACCGAACTTACCTGGGGTTGCACCATGTGGACATCGAGAAAGAAAATCTGCTAAGGCGTTTGCTGGTCTTGAAATATGTTTTACGCAGAAATCATACTCTTGCAAGATTAAAATCCGCCTTGCTAGCCTATCATGTGTCAGCTGTGGGTAAAATCTCGAGAACTTTATGATCTGTATATACAACAGTCTTCCTCCTGAATAGAAAATATCTAAGCTTTTGGGAGCCCCAGGCTACTGCTAAAGCTTCCAGCTCTGTAATGGAATAGTTCCTCTCGCTCTTTGATAAGACACGACTGGCAAATGCAATGCTTTTATGTATTATCTGTCCATCTTGTTCATAGTGCTGAAATAATACTACGCCTAATCCAGTCTTTGTGCTCATCCCATGTAGGCTTTCACAGCCGGCGTCTTCATCAGTAAACACTTCCGGGCTAAGTTGCCGTGGTCGTTCTGTAGAACTTCTTCTCCCTGACGTTTCGTTCTCAACTACGGAGAACATCTTCCGAGGTGAGCTGTCTGTTGCCATACAAAAATCTTGTGTAAGATCTGGGTATGACAGAATCGGTGCTTCCGCTAATGCCTTTTTCATCTTCTCAAATTCTTGTTCTGCTTTATCATCCCATATCCATGGAGTTTTTTGTCACTTAAACTGCATAATTGGGGTGTAGCTAAAGTGTCTATGCATATGAACCTTTTACAGAACTTTACTAGTCGCAGGAACCCTCTGAGTGTCTTCCTACTACATTGTGTTACAAAGATTCTTATTGCCTCTAGATTCTCTGGATTCGGCTTTATTCCCTGTGCAGATATGATATGTCATAGAAAGTTTGTCTGTTGTGTTCCAAATGTGGATTTTTCCTAATGTACCGTTACCCCATGTTCTTTAAGTGTTTTCAGTGATGTACCCCAAATTTCATTATGTTTCTCCCATGATGACTCTGCTATGAGGATGTCATCTACATAACATGTCAAACGTTCCTGTAATTCCTTAGAGAAAATACTTCCTAGACCTCGAATAAAAGCTGTCGATGAAATGTTCAAGCCGAAAGGGAGCCTTTTAAATCTATAACACCTTCCAAAAGCAGTAAGTGCAGTATATTTACTGCATTCCGGCGCTAGTTCAATTTGCAAAAACTACTTCCTAAATCGAGTGATGAGAATACCTTTACATTATGAAATTTTTGTAGTAAATCTTCTAGTCTCTCAGGATCATCTGTTTCTGGTATTATGATTGTGTTAATTTGTCTGGAATCTAACATTAAACATATCGTTCCATCCTTCTTTTCCACAACACGTAATGGGCTGTTATAAGTTGCGGTACCTTTTCAATAACACCCTCTTGTTCCATATTATTTAAGTCCAATAATAAAGCTCGACAGTAATTCAATGGAATGTTATATGGAGCTACTCTAAAAGACTTGTGGTCCTTAATCTGAAATCTGTATTTCAAATTTTTAATTGCTCCCTGTTTCGGTTCAAGTACCATCGCATGCTTGCCTGATATTCCATCTAAATCCAACTTTTGCTGATCTGTTTAACCCCTCTAGACTGTGTATTTTTTTCTCGATCTCTGTGTCAATGTCTTCAAGTATTTCTACATTCATAGGCTCTGATTCCTTCATCGTTAGATATCGCGGATTATCCTGACAAGCAGTATCTCCATCTACTTGCATTTGTAACTGTGGATAATTACCGCATATTTCTTCATGTCTCAGGTAGTCTTCGAATTTTAAAGTGATTTCTCCTAAAGTGACACTTCCTCTGCCCATGTCTAACACAGCTTTATGTTGACTAAGAAAATCAGCTCCGATAATCATATCGACTCACATCTTTGGTACTATGACAAAATTCGTTTTTATTATATGACACTGGCAGTCAAATACAAGTCTTGTCTGCCTCGTGACGTTCGACGAACGTCCCACAATTGGTCCATGTACTTTAACCTTTCGTGTTTTAAACACTAACATTTCCTCGTCACCATTGCAATGATTAAATAACGGCTCTGACATCCCATTATCTATTATTGAAACACTGCGTGTATTAGTAACAATACCCTTTACTATTACACGCAGTATCGGACTTATTTCCGGAGTACTCTTGTCTTTGACTGCCTCCACTAAAATATCCTCAATTACTTCGTAATTTAATAGATTTTTTGTGTTTGTTTGATAGCTTGGGGAGAATTATTTCCTCTCAAATTGTCTATCTGAATTCTTGCGGCTTTTAGATCAGCTTCTGCCTTAGCCAATCTAGATTTTAAAGCCTCATTTTGACACCTTGCTCTCTCTTTTCGATCCGTCTCTTCATCACACATACGCGTGATCGTATTTAATTTGGATTTTAAAACATGGCACGTATTCTTTAAATGTGATAGTACCTCACGTTTAGATTTCGGGGATTTGTCAGATTCTACTTAGGTGTATCTGTACTCGAATCCTGATTCAGTTCGTTTTCATCTTTGTTGCCTGCCACTGAGGGTTGCAGATGCAAACTTTCAGCTATGTCATCATTCATTACGACGTAGTTTTCTGTATCTGGTTTGATGATTACATAGTCTCAGTATTACTGCCGTACTATGTCTTCATATGTGCCACAATTGTATACGTTAGACTATCACTTATCCACCTGTTCAGATACTTTATGATCTGGTTCGTTTACCGATCCAGACAAATTATTTGCTCTCCACGATCTGCTTGTTCTTCCCTATTCTGTTCGATTCCCTGTATGCATAACGCTTCCGACTGTTTCTGCTTTTCTTCCAAAATTTTATGGAAGTATTTTAGGAAATCTTGTAGCATATCGAACATTTGATTAGGTGCACTTATTCGTATTTTCCTCCTTTTTTTCTGGCCTATATTAGTCACATTTTGTGGGTTACTCTTGTCATCTGAATCAATCGTACTGTGACTGATTACGTTACGATATGTATTATCCTCCTGAAAATCATCTGTCGTCAGTGCAGAATCAAACATCTCCAACATATACATCACTGCTTGCTCATTATTACATAGTCCATGATTAGGTAAAGCTACGAGTTCGACCTGATCGTCAGTATCTGTCCAATCTATCTCGTCCCAGCACTTCAGTTGTGACTTCGTGACTGCCTGCGGTATCTGTCCGGATACTTTTGATGATCCTTCTCTCGTTCCTATTTCCACTTCAGTTTCCTGTCCTAACCTATTTATCGCTGCAGGTACTTTGTTATCCGCCTCTGCCGAAAGCGTATTATCTGCTTGAACCCCTCCAATACCTAATGTCTGTCATTCCACACCCTTCCAAGGATTTGGTAGTCGTAATTCAACCTCCCTCTGTGATTCATTTCTCCGGTAAGTACCTGAAGTATTTGGCTGTGACTGCTTTCTTGCACCACCTCCCCATTTGCTTTCTCTCCATTGACCTGGAGATCGCTGATTAAAATCAGTTTTTCGGTTATCTGAGTTCTCCAGTTTCCATTCCTATTTTTTCCCTATTTGTCCTGTTCTAATTATTTTTATTAAAGCCATATATATTACGTTGTGGTTTCGTGTTTCCACTATTCCCATTTACGTAACTATTTCCATTTCGTCTCGAATTCATTCCCAATACCGGCCTATCATTGCTACCATTACTGTTCTTCTTCTTCTTATTTGATCTTTCAGAATTATTGTGTATTGAATCACGACGTCTTTGAGCGTCGTTTTCATACATGAATTCGACTTCTCGCAAAACTCCTTTGAAGGTTTCTACATTATCGCCACGTCCTATCAATGCTTGTTGATAGTTCATCCGTAGTTTCGTTTTGCATGTCTGTATCAATTCTCCGCCACTGTATGGGCTGTTTAAATATTGGTTCCTTTTAGCCATATCCTCAAAGAATTTGACGGCTGTTTTCTCTCGCGAATTTTCAAATAAGACATTTCGTAATAAGCCATATTTTATTCTAATTTGCTCTTCAGGTGACCAATATCTGTCTATAAAGGCTGCTCGAAACGAACCATACGAATCGCAAGTTTCTGCTATCTTCTGCATCGTTTCAGCAATACTTCCTTCCATGTGTGCACAAATGAAATATAATTTATGTTTCAAAGGCCAATGTGCTGGTATACCTACTTTCAATTGATCAATAAATGTTTGAGGATTAAGACTCTTTGCATCTTCCTTATAGTACTGGTATTTGCGCACTTTCAGAAAGTGGTTACCATCAATATTTCTCGCTTCGCTCTGTGATATACCTTCTGTCTTTTGGAAACTGGAATTCTGTCCTAGATTTCCATCAAATATACGCAAAAGTGTATATTTTGGCTCATCCTGTGACGTTTGTGCCGCAAAATCACTAGCAGGTTTCATTGCGCTATATGCATGCACAACACCCGCTACCGGCTCTGCATCTTGTCGTGTAAGCAACTCTGGCTCGTTAGATACGGTATTGTAACCCGTCGGTATTCGTCCTATGTTGCGTAATGTGTCGCTATAGCGTGATCTGTGTATGTGACGCTTTGTTACAGGACACACACAAATGCAAACCACACACGCATATTCGCGGCTGACCTGTTATGCGTTCACGGTAAAGTGGTCGCAATCCACTCTGTTCCCTAGTGTTACTGTACTGTTCTAGAATATGCTGTTTTGGACTAATTTCCTGCTATTCGTTTGCGGTTTCGAACTGACATTCACATGTGGCTTCCTGTCTTGCGTCACGCGTACTTTCGCATTCTCTTTCTGTCGTGTTATCGGCGACTGTTGATTTTCTCGTGTTCACAGTATTATCTAGCGACATTAACGAGGATTCTGTCGTCGTTTGCGATTCCTCACTAACGCTTTCTGCGTCTCCTCGACTTTCTATTGAACGCAAAACTTCCGATCTGAGCCGTTGAGTTTGATGTTCGTTTTTCTCTTGTATTTTTAAAATACGAGCATCGAATTTCTTTAATGCAGCTTTGGTTGTTATTTTATGAGACATCGTCTCAACAATTTCATGTCTCGCTTTCGTCGACGCTCTAATAGAGAAAGCTTCGACCTGTTGTTTAACTTTTTTGACACTTTGTTCCGTAACTTCGCGTAACGTATTCATGTCTGCTTGGACAGTGTCAATGTCTGTTCTCATTTGTGTGTGTCCTGTAACAAGTGTTTGAAGCGTAATTTGTGCTTCTTGAGCTTCAGTTCGGATCTGATCTAATTGGGCTTGTACATTATCACGCGGTTTTTGTATTTCCCTATTAGATTATCTCAGCCCCAATGTCAATTCTCTTTGCCCTTGTGTTATGCGCCCTTCTAAACGCTTTTCTGATTCCTGAGATTGTTGTAATAACCGCTGCAACATTCCTAATATGTTTGCGTTTTCTACATCTACACAATTATCGCTTGTTGCCATCTGATGTAACCGTTCCCTATCTCGTTTTTCGTGAACCGTTTCCTTCTCTTCCGAACATAGTGTAGGAGCACTAACACTCGTTCTTTCATGTGATTGCCCGCCCGTCTGATTCATTATGATCCTGTTCGTTTATATATACTGTAAATCACTGTCAACGGGTTCTACGTGTGAATCGTTTGCAACGCTGTTCTCATGTGCATTCTTTTGACCCGATTGAACACTACGTTTTGCATCTTCGGTCTCATTCTGTATTTCTACGTCCTCTGTTTCATGTTGTTCACGCTGATCTAGCTGTTGTGACTCCAACTCTATCCTATCAAGATCTGCCATTACTTCTCTCTGCCTTGACCTATTCTTTTCTCTCAATTTTTGAGCGTTCCTCTAAGCGTAGCTGTTCGTGAAATTTTCGAATTTGGCTATGCATTAATATCACATTATAAGACTTGACTCTACCCCAAAATATCAATCATACAGTCCTGCATTCAATCCGTTTCCTCGTCTTTCATTTAGCCGTTTTAGTTACTGTAGTTGAGACAGAATTCAGCACAACCCAATTCAACAATATATTGCGCCAGCAATTAAACATACTGTGAATACACTTCTATCTACACTTATTGACTTACTTATTTACTTACTATTACAGAGTTGAGTCACATTTACTTTTACAGAATTTATTTTTCTCCAATTTGCATCATCTTTTTGTTTACACCCAATCTATTAGATTTATATCCTGTCAGACTATCAAAATGCTGTTAATTCAGAATCCTGGCAGGGTAAGCCATTTGTAATTTTTGTGTAAAGTGCTGGTGGGTAAAGCTATTTTGTGACTGTCTTCTCAAGCTCAGGGTGATAAACAGATGTTCCACATAGCTATTAATTTTGGCCCTGTATCACCATGAATGTTAGACGCGGATTGTTCAACTTAATTAGAAGTTCTGCTATGACATTACAAGAATACACAATTTGATAAAAATGAGAGTTTGAGATTTTTTCTAAAATGACAACACAACCTCTCCCTTTTTCATTCTACATTTAATTTATCACTGCTTCCAAAGTTCATCTGATACATAACAAGCAAGTTCAATCACTTTCATCTCTCAAGAAAATATTTAACATTTATACACTGAATATGTGATTATTACATTTTTATCTTTATACATTAGAATGTTATAACTAGCAAAACAATTAAATTTTCATCAGTGAAATTTACATCTAAGGTGTCGTAGCTGTTCAATGGATTAAGTTGGTGGGGAATGAAATTTTATCTTTTAAACCAATCAAACTCTTATGTACTCAATGGAGGGTATGTTAGTATACAACTCTTGAAATTCTATATTCAAAGTGTACGCAGGTTCGAGTGATCAAACCCTCGACTCAACATTTAATGTCGCCTAATGCGTGTTGGTATATTACCAATCGGGAATTTTGGCGGCCCTGTCTCCATGCTGGATCTGAAACGCTAATCCCCTACTCTGTTCTTGACTGAATCACTCAGTCTCAACTTTCCTGCATTCTGTAGAACGTTACATTTTCCCTAGTCGAAATAATGGCTATTGCACACTCGCTAAGGGATGTAGCGATGTGCACAAGGCTCTGCTCGCAAGAATTCCCGCAGGAATATGAACTACCACTTTACACCTGACACCATGATTCGTGAAGCGTAACACCCTCACTTCGCAGATGTAAAGGTCTCAATGTCTTCGCTATTTTTCCACACACAGGTGTGGCCCGAGGCTAGATGAGAGAGCTCGGTTGATTTAGTTCTCAAAAATGCTTTTATATGACGTGATTCTCCCCACGTCTCTTCTATGTCACACAGTATGGCTTTAGTCAACCACTTCCTCATTATAGGTTTTTTTTTCTTTTTCTTGCCGGGTCGCCGCTAACCTTGTCAGTGCTGTCTAGCCACTTACACATGGTCTCGGCTGTGTTTATTTAAAATGTATTATATTGTTTTTGCCTTATTTCTTTCTGTGCTGCAACTGGGCCTTCTTTTGTTAATCTAATTGTGTTTTCCCAATGCCACTAGCCACGCGCACAGTCCACCTCCAAGCCTATGTTCACTTTATCTCATTTACGCATACCCCGGTCGTTATAAGGGTAGAATTAGTTTTGATATTTGGTACATGAGATTATTACAATTGCTTCCTGTTAACAATATAGAGATATCTTCTGGGGATTTTATTCTGTTTCGTAATTATGAAGCCCATGTAAGGTCCAAAAAATGTGGATGCCTTACACAGTTTTCCCAAGATTCACACAGAATTTGAAACACATGTGCTGTTCTGTTCATGGATCCATTGTACTATCACCATACACCAAACACAGAGTATTATGGAAATCACTGTAGACACACTACACCTCATCCCAGCTGAATGCCACTCCACACACTGACTCATCAGATATGCACCTCTCACCAGTGGTGCAAAGATCTACTACTCCTACTTTGCAGACATCAGCACCAGTCCCGAAAATTTTGGATTCCACCTCGTATCAAGTGGTGCTCTTAGAGAAGCATCTAATACTATTTTTCACACCTCCTGGAAAATGGCTTTCTCTGCTGTGCCATTCTTCATCAGCTCATTTTTATCTGCTTTAATTTTCATTATTCTGTCTTTAAAACTGTCTACAGCCTCTATGATACCCCACTCAACTGCTCCCAAAGAATCTTGAGCTATTCTGGTTCTGATAGTGGTTGAAAAACACCCTTTAAAATAGTTGTTCTAATCTAAGAGTGTTTCATAACCTACTGTGACATCTAACGAACATGCTTTGGTCATCTGTCAAACTCAACATGGTCAAATGCAATTATTGCTTGCCCAGCCACAACTCCAAACTTGTGACTGCCACTATATCATCTATAAATGAGGACACATCCCCTGTCGATGCACCAGAAAAGGTTGTGATCAAACAGAGATGTAACCTTAACAAATTAATTGCTTCACAAAGTTGCTTCCTAACCAACATTAAGAACCCAAAGACATTGTTGTTATATATATATATATATATATATATATATATATATATATATATACACTCTGTAGAGTTTGTCTCCAGAATTTCCAACGATTAATAATTGATATTTTTATGTGTGTCAGAATTTAAAGAGAAACAAGCGCTGTTTCGCACTTGTTCCCCATTATGGTTAAAGCATTTGATTGTGTATTGCAAGAAACAGTTACAAGCAGAGAGCTCGCCAGCGACAGCGAAAGACAGAACTCAAGAACCGGAAGTTGCTGGAAAAGACTGACCTACACAGTGGTAGCGAGCGAGTACTCATTGATTTGCAGAAACATAAAGCCACTGTAAGACACTTCTACAAATACGACTGAACTATTGGGAATTAAACTGTTTTTAAATTGAATCCTAAAAGGTTTGCTCCTCTATTCACATCCTACTAGGTCACCAACTCTCCCTGGCAGTTCCAAAATTACCTATTCTAAACGTCCTAGGCAACTTTCTCCTCTCCTTCTCCCTCCGTTAGGGGTACCTCAGTAGACCTCAGCCCACACACTTGTCAATGTTGCGATTGCACCACACGAGCCACACCTTCGTCTAAAGTTGAGAATACGGTCTATTCCAGGACGCGAAACTATTTATTTTTCATTACTGTTTTAGTTTCGTATTTCCTCTCTGTATTGTTCCTCAGACGATTTATTTGTTGCCCTAGCCCTGTATGTAGTTCCCAGTAAGTATATCTCCATTACTTTTCGAGCACCCCATAACTGTTTACGCTGCTCGCATTAACGGTCTTGTGTCACTACCATAAGCGAAAATTCATAACACACACCGATCGCAAGATCTCCGTCGGTGACTTACTTTTAATGTGCATTTTACTCATGATCCTTTTTTCTTTTGTCAAACCAGTCTTTTATTCAATTGCCCTCAAACCCAAAATTCATCAACTGGTTCCAGGCTTTAGTTATTTATATGTACAACTTTCTTTTCGATGTGTTAACTATAGAGTATTTTAATCCTGCTCTGTTCATCTTTCCCGTTAGTTGCTGAAGTTTTCCCTCAGTTCTCAGACAGTTTAATCAAAAATGAAGACGGTTCAGATGTGTTCCACTATGCATCCCTTCTTCTGTTTCCTAGTTTATGGACTTGAATATTCCGTTTAGGTCTGCTGAAGCTGTTGTTGATTGTGTGGCATTTGCGTGCCGTCTTTCTCATTAGGTCTCATCTGTCCACCAATGATTATGGCAAAATAATTATCACACCAACAGTTATCTGGGAAATTTTATTGGATATCGGATTTTGGTGTCGAATTGTGAAACTATGTGGCCAAGTTCTTTATATAAACGATCCCAGTTACGTTTTCATAAAAAACGCTTTTGGTAACGTTGGGGAAATATTTCCAAGTTAATCTCTCACACTGAAGGAAACACCCATAATTAGATTTATTATTACTCGTTAACGAAGAATGACGAAACAAAGTTCGGTGCCAGTTCGTGCACAGTTCCATATTTTTGTCACAGTGAAAGTAAATGTAATATTCTGCATTGAATAAAAATAAATTTAATTATTTTTGTTACGTAAGGGATGAGCTAATCACAGTGAGATACGACATTTAAATTAGATCCGGACGAGTCAGCACTTCAGTATGAAGCAAACAGGCCGAGTTTTCACGACCTCTGACCTATGTAACAAACAGTGACAGCTAGCCATTCCAGAGAGTAACGGCCACGTAAATTCACAGACAAATGTAATGTATTACTGCTGATCCAGGTAGGAATAGTGCTGACATATTAACAAAAATTGCGTATACTGCATACATGCGTATACTTCATGCGACATACTTAAATAGAATAGCCACATCTATTGACTGAAATGTGACTCATTAACAATATCGCATTAATTTCTTTCAATCTAGCTTGTTAACTGCAATTTATTGGTTGGATGTGTACGAAATGCAAGAGAGAGGAGAGCGTGAATCCCCTGCCACCGTATAGCCTAGATCAGAACGAAATTAAACAACACAAAAAGAAAGTCCAATCTTTATTTTATTTTCCATGTCATGTTCATTGTTTTGTTATCAGTCATTTTCGGTTGGTGATCTTCCGGACAGGCGCCTCCCTGGAAACAAAAATGCTGCATAATCGAAGCAGAGTCGGACGACTAATATTTTTCAGTCTACCTTCAACCTGCCATACGACTCTTAATTATGTGAATACTCGCAAGAAATGACACTCCGTTCGGATTCCACGTTATCCGTTAGGTTCTCTTTCCCCGGTTGAATAACTGAGAGAGGTTAGGGACAAACAATTTGCCGAAGATTCGTCGAACTGAAACACTTGCACCGGGCAGATGAGCGACACAAAATTATTATTACGAGTTATCTATATTTGTAACTGAATGGGTCTATTACATTTTCAAATGTTCACAAATAAATGAGCTTTCAAATTTGCTATTTTTGCTTATATTAATGTCACTCCAACCATTTCTATGTTTTACTAGTGCAGCGACAACCACTAATGTTATTCTTTCTTTCTTTTTTCGCTTGGGTCATCTAAGAATCACAAGCCAATTTCAGTGCTTCAGTGCGTCCTCCTTCTTTCTTCTTCCTCCAGTATTCTTTCATCTTTTTACTATGTATCCTTTTCCTCTACTTGGACCATCTTGACTGTCTTCTTCTTCCTCCTGCCTTGGAATCCTTCCATTTCTAACACTTTCTATTTAAAAATTTCTATTTCAGTATCGTTTCTTTCGCTTATGTTGATTTTTTTCCAAATCTTTCCTAGCTTCTTAAATCTAGGCTATTGCTGACTTCCTGTCCCAAAGATATTTAAAAATCTGTTTGGTTAACCTGTTGCCGTTCGTTCCGTATAAATGTCTAAAAAATAGCAGTAGCTCTTTCCGTAGCGTTCCGGTTATGTTTTCAATGATGAGATGTATTTCCTCATTGTTTCTTAATTTCCGTACTTTTGTATTTCTTAGCCAACCCAGTATTTTTCAACTGACTCTTCTTCCTCGGACTTCAAATTTGTAATTTGTAATTCAGTACTAAACATTTACTTGCATAAAGCCATTCAGCTTTTACTACAGTGTTGTAGTGTTGTATTTTCAAATTTTTAGACAGAGACTTGTTGTTGCAAATGTTCATCGTTGTACAATATGTTTTCTTCTACAACGAATTTTTCTAAGCCATTTCTTGAATCATTTCTCCCACATATTTGAATTAATTAACCGTCGTCATCCGTCCAGTATCTGTTAATAGGATTTCTGGAGACATTTTTATGTTTGTCACATTAAGATCATTATTATTATTATTATTACCTCTTTTACTTGATTGCTGTTACGACTAACACCACTGCTTCGCTTCTGCTACTACTGCTGTTATCTTAGTTGAGTGCAGCAAAATTTTATGGTAAGAATTTCGTACCACAGCTAATGCTGCATATAGTGAGCATCATATGTTTGTGAGATGAAAGAAAATCCATAGATACGTGCTGCTCTTCTTCAAGTCCTTCATATCTGATTAAGAGAACCCAGTAACCCAATAAGGTGTTTCCATATGCCAGAAACGCCCTAAGATAAAAAAAGGAAAAAAAGTTGACAATTAAATCTTCAAATATCAGTCTAGAAGCACTTCCTTTCCTTTCTAATTTCGACCAAAATTAAACATCATTTCTCAATTGAAAAACAAGTTAACCACCCCATGGATATCGTTATATTCGATACAAGGAAGTAAGTAAACGATATCTAAAAATTCATGTGCCACTTTGTTTTCAAAAGTTTGGCGTTCCTCATTTAAAAATTATGGCAGCTGTGAGCGTTTTCCTAGCTCTTTTCATGACTCCTGGCGTGGTTAACGACGGGAGAAGGTGCCCGTATGAATCTATGCGTCGGACTAATTTGAACGGCTGTGAGGGCGTGTGGCTCTACAGATCGTGCTTCCGTCACATACTCAACACGCACCTTCGGAATATTGCTACGCTTTCAGTGGCGGCACGGATCCAACCATGGTAGTCTGCCGACTTGTAGTTCCCTGATCAAGAGACTGTGCACCATTGTATCCTTAAGTTGTTCATAGTGGATCACGGTGTCATAGATAAAACAATATGTTGTTCCCGCTGTTGTGAAAGTGTTTGCCGCTTTCCAACAACAACACTACCTTCACATAAAATTAGGATTATGTGCTGAATACGGGTGGCATGAGACACAGATGGTCTGAAATGGCCCTCCCCTCCCACATACTGCACAACTATCCTGTTTTGTCCTTTTCGATTTCCCTGCTGACAGATGTTCTGAAACTAATATTCAAATCTATAACTGACTTTGATTACTACTTCAAATTTGTACTAACGAAAATTACCTTACAGTTATCAATCATTGTTGTCTTTTGACTACTCATATTTCTTGCTTTTCATTACCATAGCTTAATAGGTATAAGGTTCATAAAGGGTTCTGTTTGATAATGTTGAAACATAGCGACGTAAGAAAAAGTGATTAGTTATTTATTGATTCAAGGTAGATAACGCTAAGCTCATTATACGCAACAGTATCCGAACTGTGGCACTCAAATTTTATTTCATCACGCTACACAAATGTATTTCTTTCCATTCTACCCACATCGTTAAGCTCATTTCTGTCTCTAACGTGAGCCTCATAAAACCGTTGATTACCATTCTGTACACCTCGCACTTCAAAAAACAGGCTATCATTTAATTACAAGCTGGTATGTATTCAAGTAATTCAATAACCTGTGTTTCGCAACTGAAGCTGTTATTTTTAATAATGATAAAAGCAAGGAAATGGGCTGGTAGTTTTCTGTGTTTTCTGCAATACCTTTCTTATGCAAAGTTACAAGTCTCGCCTGTTTATATT
Source organism: Schistocerca cancellata (assembly GCF_023864275.1). Lineage (NCBI taxonomy): Eukaryota > Metazoa > Arthropoda > Insecta > Orthoptera > Acrididae > Schistocerca > Schistocerca cancellata. The sequence continues at coordinate 310,526,969 of NC_064628.1, read as the reverse complement.
TTCCTGATGTTAATGATCCATTAATTATGTTTGTTAAGGGAGCATATATACTGTGTATATACTGTTTCACGGCAGACATTCGTCCTTCATTTGAGGCTACTGACTTTTATTTTTTTGGTTTTGTATAATGTTACTGACATCATACTGTCGTTGGTGGTAGTGGCGTTATTGGCAGAAAAAGCCACATCGGGGGTAGTTTGGCGCCCTAGTGCACATCTTTTTGTTTGGTAATAATTATTTACGCTGTTATAGTAGTTTTTGGGAATTTTTTTGTAATTTCTCTGCAATACTTAGGAAAAATGCTCATTCACAAAACTTTGCTAGTTAGTGTCCATCATTTATTACTACAACTCCTTCCTTTATGCCCTTGTTTGTCTCCGCCTGTTTCGATTTTAATGACTTCACGTGCTGCTTTGATTTTATTCTAGGCAGTATATATTCTTATGTGATCAAATTACTTTTTCAGCTTCTTCTTGTAAATCTTTTTTGAACTGTGGGATAAATTTAAGGACTCTGCTTCTTTATGATTTTTTTTTTCGTTGAATTGTGGTACTTCCGGGCTCGAATGCACTTTCTAATACCTGCTGTTATCAGTTTGTTTTTGTGAGACATTGGTACGTACGTGGCTACTCTTGGAAATGACTTTTAATATCTATCTATCTATCTATATCCGAATCCCGCTCCAGCTACTGCCGGGTCTGGGTGCTGACGAGTCCTCTCCATTTGGCTCGGTCCTCCCACCACTTTTCTTCCTCCACTTGCTGCCAGGTCACACCTCTCCTTTCAACAGATATTCTCACTCCCATTTTCCACCGTGTTCTTGGGCGCCCTCTAGGTCGTTTCCCATCCATCTTTAGTTCTTCCATAATTTTGGGGAGTCTCTGCCCATGCATCCTCTTAACATGCCCATACCATCTTAATCTCTTTCTTTCCGAGGCTCGTCTGTGTTTTGAAAGCAATATATGAACACTTTCCTACTGGCTTGCTAGGCCTAACGCAAGGAAGAATTTTCTGTTGGGGTTGTCTCCCTTAGCCTTTGGAGTTTCTCCTCCACCACAAGGCAGTGGTTCCCTTCTCATTTAATCCCCAGAAAGGAGGGTTGCCTCATCTGCCAGCTACGCCGTTCCGAAGTCTTCCTTCTCCGCCGTCGCTGCCATTAAGGTCTTCACCCGTAACCCTGGGCATGGGTTCCGTGTTATACCCCACGGGATTGGGTCCCTGCCTGAACTCAGCCATCCTAGCACTCCGGCCTACTGAAGTGTAGGATACCCACCCCCGCGACGTGGACGCGCCAGACAGGAATTACCCCAGTGGAGGAATAGGGAAGGGCACCCTACCTCCCTGGAGCCAGGTTAATGATTGTGTATGGTGCCACAATCAAAGGGCTCTTTTAATAGTTAAGTTTAAATAATATTGAGAATTTAGAGATTTTGTCATTTACATTGGCCTCCCTACACACTTCATCGCACCTTTGGTTTGCTAGTTTTCTTGAAAAATCTTATATTTCGATTTTTAAAAAATAGACCTGAGCACTATGGGACTCAACATCTATGGTCATCAGTCCCCTAGAACTTAGAACTACTTAAACCTAACTAACCTAAGGACAGCACACAACACCCAGCCATCACGAGGCAGAGAAAATCCCTGACCCCGCCGGGAATCGAACCCGGGAACCCGGGCGTGGGAAGCGAGAATGCTACCGCATGACCACGAGATGCGGGCTCGATTTTTAATAAGAGTCTTCTAAAGACCTGCAGTTTAGGGAGATTTCCAGACCCGATTTTGCTACCATTATTTGGCAGAAGTGATCTGATATTCGGAGATCTCTTACAGCAACATTAGAATTTGCTTACGCATATTTGTGACCAAAAAAGAAGTACACCCCTTCTCCCACCAGCTCCGAGGTCAATACTGACTAACGTGAAAGATCAAGTAAATGAATGCATAGAAAGAAAATGTGTGTATATCATGCCAACTTCAAGTAATTGTCTCCTCAGAACAGGAAGAAGTTTATTTGGCCCCACAACGGCAAAGCAGAGTGTCATCTCTCCCTTTTCGCGTACTGCGAGAATATTACGTTCCGCTCTAATACTGGAATGCGGAGTCTATGAAATCGGCTGATTTAATCAGACAACCAAGACGTATCTACAGTGTAACATGACGTCCACAATAACTTAACAAAAAAAAGTAGAAGATATTCTACAAATTTGAAGCATAAACGTAGGACAGGAGAACCGGTGAATGCATCCTTTCATAAAATGAGATACAACTGCGGTATGCCTGTTTTATCGGATGCTAAAGGGTAGCAGCATGTAATCATCCTGATTCACGCAGAACAACTGTGTCGCTTCTGAAATAAGAACGAGCAGAAATTCGCGATGATGAAGACCCGCGGATGAATATTTTGGTGCCTCTGGGCGCTGCTTGCTCGTTTTTGTTCGATTCAGAAATGGAAGCTAGAGAGAAAGAAGTAATACATCAGGATGGAAAAATAGCTCGCGGGCTAAACTAACGATGATCGATGGTTAGCGTCGCGGCTCATCTGCGAATGGCGCCAGTTTATTTCCATTAACAATGGCGCCAGCTGAGCTCGTTTGTCTCTGCGCGAGGAGCAATTCGGTCAAAGGATTGTCTGCAGCTTCCTTTTAGAAACAACGCGTAAGAAGTGGTGCATAATACGACTGAGAGTAACCACTAACGCTTCTGAGAGATTGCTTCATTACAAACAATTCCTGTGGTCTGAGAAAGAAGGGAATCTCTTTCGTTTTCGTTTAATCTGCATGGACTGCAACAACAGTTTACAAAAGGAAAACCATGTTGAGGATGGTAATTCGGTAAAACCTTCCCAGCCCTTAATATTTTCATATTTCGTACAGAGATGGTAGTGGCCTGGGCAAACGGGATAAACGAACATCTTCAAAAATAAATCCAACAACTTTAATTACAGTCACTTTACTGAAAACGAAAGAAACTTCGTAAAACGCTTACACTTTAAAATTCTAACTACAAGTTTCGAACTACGCTAATAATTGTCTCCAGCTGGTAATGGTCTTCCATGAGATGGAAACTAATCAATAAATAAATCATTTGCAAATGGAGCTGTCGTTATCATGACAACATGCAAATTAGTGATGCTGCAGGGTTCTTGCATCATTAGTACACTAGCGAAGCACGTTTCAGGGTAGACAGTTGGTGGTGCTGAGAGTGAGATTACAGCTGGGACAGCCAGGATGGTCTAACGGCATTGAAGTAAGAGAATAAAATAAGATTTAGGTTTCAATGGCGCATTTTCGACGAGTACATTGGTTTCGGACACACAAGCTTGTGTAGGACAATGATTGAGAAGAAAATCAGTCGTTCCCTTTTTGAAAGGAATCATCGCCTCATTAATCCTTAAATGATTCAGAACTACGTTGCTGTGTCAGATTTGTACCGCAGTCCGCCTGAATGTGACTTCAATATTTTAAACCTCACGCCAACTCTGTAAGTAGGCTGTTTATATTTTGTTATTGGCAACGTTACGTAGCGCTCTATAGGAAAATCACTGGCTGTGCTGTGTGCAGTCTGTGGCTAGTTTGCATTGTTGTCTGCCATTGTAGTGTTGGGCAGCGGCAGCTGGATGTGAACAGCGCGTAGCGTTGCGCAGTTGGAGGTGAGCCGCCAGCAGTGGTGGATGTGGGGAGAGAGATGGCGGAGTTTTGAAATTTGTAACAATGGATGACATGAGCTGCTGTATATATTATGACTTTTGATGACTATTAAGGTAATACATTGTTTGTTCTCTATTAAAATGTTTCATTTTCTAACTATGTCTATCAGTAGTTAGTGCCTTCAGTAGTTTGAATCTTTTATTTAGCTGGCAGTAGTGGTGCTCGCTGTATTGCAGTAGTTCGAGTAAGGAAGATTTTTGGTGAGGTAAGTGACTTGTGAAACGTATAGGTTAATGTTAGTCAGGGCCATTCTTTTGTAGGGATTATTGGAAGTCAGATTGCGTTGCGCTAAAAATATTGTGTGTCAGGTTAAGCACAGTCGTGTATAATATTTCTAAGGGGACGTTTCATATGTCGACCCTTAGCCCAGGATACCTCACTGGAATCTTCTGGTTTTTTCTTGTAGTTTGTGTATTTAGTGTAGCTTTTGTTTATTGCTAGCGCGTAATTATAGAGAGAATTTCCTTGGTAGTTGTGGTTTTTCATTGTTGCACAGTAAAACAGTTGTGGCATGCATGTAGATTTGCACCAAGTATTCCGCAGCTGCGCTTGCAATTAACGAGATATTATTTTCAGTTCTATGTTAATGTGTTCTCTTATTTTTGCTCTTCAAATTGTGTTTTTTTTTTGTGTTGTCGTGTGAAATATTGTGACAATAATGGCGTGTGAAAAACGTAATACTAGGCCCCAAAGTAAACTGAGAAATGACAGTGAAGACGAAAGCAGTGTGTTAGCGCCACCGAGTAATGAATTAACTAATGTTGAAAGTAGTAATTTGGTAATTGTACATAGGGAAATGGAGCGGGTTGCAAACAATGGTGTAGACAGTGAAACAATTAGTGAACAGGGAAGCATTATCGATCGATCGGTCGGCAACAACTCCCCTCAGGAATCCGAAATGACAGAACACAATATGGCAAATACTGTAGACTTAGGTTTTGGGTCCTCACCGTTTTCTCAAATGAGTCAAGACACATTTTCTGCTTGTCAAAATGTGAATGTTGCTGGTGCAAATGCACTGCCGAAAAGCGTAGAGGAACAGATTCCAGACACTAATGCATTGTTATTACAATTAATGCAACAAATGGGACAAATTATTCAAAAGTTAGACACAATGGAACAAAATCAGAGACAAACACAGCAAAAGCTTCAAAAGTTAGACACAATGGAACAAAACCAGAGACAAACACAGCAACAGTTAGACGCAGTGGAACAAAATCTTAAAAAGTTAGACACAGTGGAACAAAATCTTAAAAAGTTAGACACAATGGAACAAAATCTTCAAAAGTTAGACACCACACTTGAACAAACACGTGAAGATCTAACTACTGAGTTACATAACATCGAATCGAAATGTCAAAAAGTCTGTAATGACGTAAACACACAAATTTGTGAGCATTTCCAACCTATTTTTTCGCGGCATGAAAATGCATTACAGAATCACGAAGCAGCCATAAAAGAACTGCATACTATTGTTCATGAAAATCATGAGACCTTGCAAGCTAAAATTGACTCATTTGCATCTACTGATTCGGTTACGCAACTTGCAAAAACTCAGGAAAATTTAAAGGATACAGTAGATACCCTGAAAATTGGTTCAGAAAGACACATGGAGGAAATAAGTACACTATCGGAGAAAGTAGCCCAACTTTCGGATCAGGTCACTAACTTATCTACAAAGGTAGATGATGATCTGAATGACACAAGACCCGTAGCCTTCACTGATACAGAAGAGTATGAACAAATTAGAAAATTCAAACAAAATCAAAATCAAATCTATACACAGTACAAAAGAGAAATCCGGGAAGTACAAGATCAGTTGATGTAGGTTATACAAGAATTACATATTTCAGAGGACACTCGCACTCCAAAACGGGAAGAGAAACTTAGAAATACGGAAAAGCCACAAAATAATAACACAGGGCATTTCGGTAATTATAAAAGAAATTGGCAAGGTACACCGAATTTTGAGATGGAACCGCCGACACGACATAACAATGACCGATATGTTACTCGCCGACAGGATGATTTTGACTATAAGCTGTTCATTACTACACGTAAATTCAAAACGTTTAAGAATTCTGCCAACGACATTCATCCACAAGCGTGGCTCCATCAATTCTCTCATTGTTTCCCTCCCAACTGGTCATTGGAGCACAGGTTAGAATTTATGCGTGGCTACTTAGAGAATGAACCAGCTGTAAGAATGCGATCGGTCATTCACGATTGCCACAGTAAAGGAGAATTTTACCATGCTTTCCTCTCAGCATATTGGTCTCAAGCCACACAAGACCGAGTAAAACATGGCACCATAATGATGAAACATTTCGAACAATCTGAATTTTCCAGTCTTGTGAAATATTTTGAAGACATGTTGCACAAGAATCAGTACCTGTCAAACCCATACAGCACCTCTGAACTCATCCGCATTTGCTTAATCAAACTGCCTGAACATTTACGACATATTATTTTAGCAGGACGTTGAAAAGACGACATTGAAGCTTTTCAGGGACTGTTACAAGAACTAGAAATTGACACTGACAATCGCGTAACGCGAAAACAGGAACACAACAACTACAGGTCACATCCGTCGCAATTCCGCGATGAAAGAAATAATAACTGGACACGACAAGGCTATTCTCACAACACGAATCGTGACCAAAACAGACACCACCCGTATGACAACCATTGCCAGAGCAGTAATAATTATAGGGAAAGATCACCTCTCCGCGGTAGTGACTATCTCAGACACAATCAGAGAAACAGACAATATGGGAACCAAAATAATTATTATCAAGGGAGACAGAATAACTTTAGATGCAACGGTCCAGCGCGCAGTTACGACTCAGGGAGTAATTCTCCACCAAGTGACCAACAAGAGAGAAACTATGGAATCTACCGACATGACGACAGACGATATGATCATAACGACAGACCTGAACCGTATCAGAACTGGCGGGATTCTCGTCACGGTGAATTTGTAGAAGTTAGGTCTCCAAATCCCAATAATGACGCGTGCCAACAAAGAGAAAATAGGCAATGACTCACACCGCTGGCAGCCACAAGACGTACTTATGAAACTGACGACACAGCTGCCGTAGCTAGTAATTACGTAAAAATGGAAGACATTATAGGGATCGTGTTAGAACAGAAATACAATCTATGCTTGACAAGGGCATTATTGAGCCTGCAGTAAGCTCATACAACAATCCGTTACATGTTGTTGAGAAGAAAAATGGATCGATCAGGCTTGTCTTAGATTCGAGACAAATCAATACTATCATTATTCCTGAAACAGACAGGCCGCAGACGATGGAAGAACTTCTTCATAATTTTAATGGTGTAAAAGTGTTGTCTTCCATTGATCTCAGATCCAGCGTTTATCAGATCGAACTTCATCCAGAATGCAGAAAATACACAGCTTTCCTTTGTTTCGGCGTTTGTTATCAGTTTCGGAAACTTCCTTTTGGTTTGTACATTTCTTCGGCAGCATTCATTCGCGGGTTAAATTCCATATTACGTGAGTTCTTAAAACGTCACATCACCTTATATGTGGACGATATTCTAATAGCATCAGCTTATTGAGCTCCGTTGTTTCCTATTATTCCTTCTAAATTAAAAGAATTTGCTGCTTTTGATCTCTTGGGACCCCTTGTCAGAACATCGAATGGATTTTCGTACGTTCTAGTCGCTGTTGAACTTACTTCAAAATTTGTTTCTTTCACACCATTACGTAATGCCACTGGATGGTCTGTATCCAACGCCTTTGTTAAAAATTTCTTACGTGAAGTTGGACACGTCAGTAAAGTCATTTCAGATAATGGACCGCAATTCAGATCTGCTGTTTGGTCACGCATGCTTCGGAACCATAAAATCAAACCTGTTTTTATTTCATTGTACTCACCACATTGTAACCCATCTGAACGGATTATGAAAGAAATCAATAAGCTTTGCAGAATTTATTGTCACAGGAAGCATCGGCATTGGGACAGATATTTACACTTATTTCAAAATGTGCTGAATGAAATGCCTCATGATTCCACTGCTTTACCACCTACTCTTGTACTGAAGAATGAAGAACCACCGAACAGAATCAGAGAGCTTGTACCCTTCCCGAATACACGTAAACTTCGACGCAAAGACATAATTGATTTGGCTCTTAAAAATATAAAATCTGCAGCAGACAAAAGGAGAAAACTACACGGTAAAGCAAATGCAAAGAAATTATATATTGGTCAGAAAGTTCTCATTAAAGCTCATTCATTGTCACATAAGAAGAAACACTTGAGTCACAAATTCTTTCTAGTTTACAATGGACCTTACAGAATCCGACGTATACCACATGATAATTGCGTTGAAGTTGAAACTCTGCGTACTAGGAAGAGTAAAGGTTTACACCACATTTCACATGTAAAACCTTTTATTGAAAGATAATCTGCTTTTTAACTTTGTCTTTGCCATATAACTTTTCACTTTACATTGCTAGTATGCTTTGTCAGACTTAGAATCTGTTAACATGCAACAATGTTGGAAGTTAAATATCAAATCAAGAACCAAGAGAACTTACGTAAACAGAAATTACGAATGCATTGTTATAGTGAACAGACGTCACAGTGTTATTGTGTGTGTACATTCTTGCTTGTTAATTGCACGATTACGTAACGACTATAAGGCTCACATACATAGAACTTATACTGGTACTGCTAATGAGATTCTAATGCAACATTTTGGTTTACTTGAAAATACATTCTGGATTTAAAGTAATTTCTGTGAGATACCAGATGAGATAGTGGTTAGTTTATGTGACAGCTACACGATTTTATCACGACGCTACTAATGAGTGACAATTTACAATGTTGCTTTTGCGGTGTTTTTGTTTCATATCTGCACAGTTTTATTCTGGAAAGTAAAACATGTTTTAGTAGTAACTTTTGTGGTATAGCTACAATGAGACAGCCTTTTCCGTAGCACAACAATACTTTACAGCACAGTAATTTCTTCATCACAACAATAAGCGTAATAACTAAGATATCTATACGCAAAGCATTTCACTTTTGTTTATCATGAGGTAAGTACATTGACTTCTGCAGAACTTAGCTTTCGAAGGACGATAACTACGAGACTTCCACAGAGATTATCTTACACATGACGCACAGTTTAGCGCTACAGTACATGTATTTTAGTGATTAATTTTGTACTTAAAAAATTTATTTTTAAAGATTTTTGAATTACAAACAAAATTTTCCGTGATACATTTCATTCCATTGCTGTAATCTGTAACACCTGAGGGTATAATTACATTAATCCTCAGGGGGGTACACGCTTACTTTGTGTACCATCTACATCTACATCCATCTACATCCATACTCCGCAAGCCACCTGACGGTGTGTGGCGGAGGGTACCTTCAGTACCTCTATCGGTTCTCCCTTCTATTCCAGTCTCGTATTGTTCGTGGAAAGAAGGATTGTCGGTATGCCTCTGTGTGGGCTCTAATCTCTCTGATTTTATCCTCATGGTCTCTTTGCGATATATACGTAGGAGGGAGCAATATACTGCTTGACTCTTCGGTGAAGGTATGTTCTCGAAACTTCAATAAAAGCCCGTACCGAGCTACTGAGCGTCTCTCCTGCAGAGTCTTCCACTGGTGTTTATCTATCATCTCCGTAACGCTTTCGCGATTACTAAATGATCCTGTAACGAAGCGCGCTGCTCTCCGTTGGATCCTCTCTATCTCTTCTATCAACCCTATGTGGTACGGATCCCACACTGCTGAGCAGTATTCAAGCAGTGGGCGAACAAGCGTACTGTAACCTACTTCCTTTGTTTTCGGATTGCATTTCCTTAGAATTCTTCCAATGAATCTCAGTCTGGCATCTGCTTTACCGACGATCAACATTATATGATCATTCCATTTTAAATCACTCCTAATGCGTACTCCCAGATAATTTATGGTATTAACTGCTTCCAGTTGCTGACCTGCTATTTTGTAGCTAAATGATAAAGGATCTATCTTTCTGTATATTTGCAGCACATTACACTTGTCTACATTGAGATTCAATTGCCATTCCCTGCACCATGCGTCAATTCGCTGCAGATCCTCCTGCATTTCAGTACAATTTTCCATTGTTACAACCTCTCGGAACACCACAGCATCATCTGCAAAAAGCCTCAGTGAACTTCCGATGTCATCCACCAGGTCATTTATGTATATTGTGAATAGCAACGGTCCTATGACACTCCCCTGCGGCACACCTGAAATCACTCTTACTTCGGAAGACTTCTCTCCATTGAGAATAACATGCTGCGTCCTGTTATCTAGGAACTCCTCAATCCAATTACACAATTGGTCTGATAGTCCATATGCTCTTACTTTGTTCATTAAGCCATGTGTTTGGCAAGCACAAGGAGCCCTAGCTAATATGGTATTTACTTATACAACTTTATACATCGGTACCATATTTCCCTAACACACAAATTACACAGCTATCTGATCATTTAACTGAGAGATAAACATTTTTTTTACTACATCAGTGACACATGTTTACGCAATTACACATTTGGGTAACTTCACACTTATGAAATTGTATTTTGTCTGTACTTTGTCAACTGTTCATATTTTTTTGGAACCATTGTGATACTATGAGAGCTTTGAATGATATATTTGGTATGGGATCATGATTTTTAAAGTACGTTTGAGGCAGATGACACTTTTGACATGAGCAGAGAATTTTTTTTAATTATTGCAGAAAGCTACGACGTTTTTGAGATTTGACTGAGGTGTTATGGTGTTATTTTTTACGACGACGATGTGTATTATGTTGTTGCAGTATGTTTATGATTAATAAGCTGATGCTATATGAGTTATTTGATTATGCTACATATTTATAATGATGAAATATTTAAGAGTGTCGATGAATATGTATATGTGTAATAAGGTAAGGAATAATGAGTAGTGGTTAGGGACTCTGATTTATGAAAAGGATGTTCGAAACCAAGAAACGTACTTTAAGAGTTATGAAATGTGTATGTATATGCGTGAATGTATCACAATGCCGGCGGAAATTTTTTGGACACTGTTATATTTATAGGATTTTGTTTCTACACATTTGTAACGCTAATTCTTGACCTGTGAAATTTTTTATATGAGACTGCCACTGTAGCAGAAACTGCTGTCGTAAATATTTCAGTAAGAAAGGTAAGTGACCACCTGCACGTAATGCGTTTTGGGCGCCCAGCTGAGAGGTAGTCGTCTGACAAAAGAAAGCCATTAGTGTGTGCGCCTTTCAGAGACAGAGGTGGAAAAAAAAAGAGACCATTAACCTCACTATTGACATTCCTTTGTAGAAAGCATCGCAAATATTACACGCTCATTACTTGGAAACATAATGTATCGTACTTTGTGCTACTTACTGAAATGCTTATGAATTGATGGGAGATACTCTTACATCTGCAAACCTGATTATGACAAGTGTCTTTCTACGAGAGTTGAGAGCTACTGACTTACGAAATGCCACATAGCTATTGAATGATGTTTTTATGCTTTGGTTTGCGTAATTGCTTATTTCATTTGATATCTGTTTTCCAGCTGCGTTGCAGCATTAGTTTTATAAAATAAACTTAGATGCATTTGCTAATGTGAACACTTTCTGTCAACAGATCTATTAAATAATTATTTTATGATCCACATTCTTCGAAAAAGGAGCTCTTGGAATGGAAAGAACAATAAGAAGGGACTAATAACAGTAACTGCATATATAATTTTCTTTTCGAGTACTTGGTAATTTTTTGTAGAATTACTTTTTGTGGTGCACCACTTTAATTATATAGACATTAAGATGTGAATATACATTTCCCTTGTCTGCATTGGTCTCTTTAGTGTACTATTTTTTCTGCTTGAGCTTTGTCATGCTTAGGTATAAGTTATAGCATTTACTGCAGCTGTTTGCCAAGCATAGTGTTACTGAATTTGACTTTGTGTTACTCTGCTAAGCCTGTTTTACTACTAATTTATTTTTCTTGTTTGCAGCTCATTGCCTTATATTAGTTGAAATATTGTTGCTTACTTTGTCAATTTGAATTTTTTTGTCATTGCTGTTTGTAATAATTGTTTTCTGCTGCATTGCCTCGTCCCTTAGTTTAGCATCTGAGCTCAGTAGATTTAAGTTAGCTTAAGAGGGAGTAGCCTATAAGAGAATGAGTTGCGATGAATTTGAAGAAATGCACTGAGAGGTTATGCGAGAAAAATACAGAAAGCATGTTTGGATAGGATTTTTTTGGTGGATGCAAAGGTTGAAATAAGACAAACGATCTACGGAATGAAGTTTTGGGTTGCACTGCAGTACCAAATGTTACACTGAAAACAAACCCTGTCCTTTCCTTTTGTGTTATCCCACTATGTGTTTGTGTACCCTTGTGTATTTGTTTTCTTCCTGTCTCTGTGTAGTTTCATAGAATTTTTTCTTCTTCTAATACTCAGCTATATGAACTATGATGAGGAATACTGTTATCCTCAAATATAATTGGCATTAATAATATGTTATTTACCTTGTAAATATGCTTAGACATTATTTATCTGTTCTGTTTTGTTGCTCATATGTGAAGTTGATGTTTCGCAAGTTATTCTGATCTTTTATGTATGTACTTATGTCATAATTCCTGTAACTTTGATGTATCTGTTTATTTCTATTCTTTTGTAAAGCCTGTACTACAAATGTTATATGTATTGTTATGTTGTTTAATGACGTATTTTGTACCTTTGTGATTGTATTTTCATGTTATAAAATCGTAATTGACACCAGTTTATCAAACTAAGTAACTTATAAGCATTCATTTCACTGCACACATTTCTGTTGGTCGTGGTATATGCACAATATCTAAAAAAAAAAAAAGGAGGACTGTTAGTGTTTGCACATGTGTTAATAATTCAGCAAGGGACTGGATAACAGCATTGCTGGTTCTGAGGAAAATTCCAAAAACTTTGTGAGTGCGCAAGTGGTGGTTATGGACTTGCTCTATTATCCGCAAGACTCTTCAATGGTGATTGTGCACTGAAAGGTGGCTACACTGAGCCACAGCGCCAAAAATCGCGCCAGAGAGAGTATTGTTCCGCCGCCTCCACTGGCAGTGCTTATTGAGAGGTAGCGGCAGGCAGTCCTTGCCGAGCAGTTGTGGTGGACACTGCTTGTATCTGAAGTTGGAATGAGATGGGGTAGTAGTGAGTGTTTGTTCGATGTTTTATGCAGCTATGTGATGGGAGAGATAGTAGATGTTGTTCCAATGGAGATATTGTAATGACCTGAGTGCTTTTCGTCAATATAAATTAAAGTAACTAACTACTGTTCTTTATTTTCTTATTATTTGTGTGTCCTGAATAATGCTTCATTACAGGTTCAGTCAACAAAGCATCTGGCGTGTGTTCTTGTATTAGAGTGTAATTCTGGGTTTCTTGCACAATTATAGTATTTCCAATTTTCTTTTATCACGTCAGTATAAATGATATTTAAAATTTATTGTCTTGTTGAAGAAGAACCGTGCCAGATGTGCGTTGAGTCACACTCCCACACACAGAACAGTTATACTTGTGCTTTGGTTTCGTAGGTTTCATAGTTGCTGGGGACTTAATTAATTAATTGTGTTGACGAAAATTTTCATTTCATTCTTTGTTGTCATTCTATGCAGTCAGATAGCGTAACAATTAGTTGTCAGGGCCAGCCGTTTACGAGACTTGCGTAATCGGACATACAGCGACAGGAAATTAAAAAAGTATTTGCATTTCATTTTATTAAGCCCCCATGCACGTGGCGACCGCTGCTTCGGATCGTCCCTTGGAATTCTTCTGATTGTAAAAATAGTAGACAGTAGTATTGTTGTAGTAATTTGTAGTTTAGTAATTGTAGTCTATTTTGCATGTGTAGATTTGGTAATTGTCATTCTTCTAATGGTATTTTTTTTCTCATAATTTTTTCTTTGTTGTCTTGTATACGCGTTTGACAATTTAGTGCAATTATTTCAATTGTTCGTTAATCGTGTGTGAGGGAAACATTTCGTGTGAATGATATTGTTGATGATAAAGTGTCATTGTGTGTAATTTTCATATAGTGACGAGTTTTGGATATTTTGTAAATGATTACGCGATCAATGAAAAAGGCAAAAATGATGAATAGTGAGAATGACGAAATTGTTGACATGGCGAACTCGCCAACACAGGACAACAGTATGATGGATAATGAAGTGGAAAACAATGTAATAAGTCGGGAAAATAGTCCGGAACCAGTTCAAGGTTTTTCTCAATCAGAAAATTCACAGAATACGAGAGTAACGATAGAAGATTCTGGAACAGTATCGAACACAGATAGCTTTACAGCTATGACGAGGGAAACTGGTTTTGTGGGAAATGTTAGGGGCGAAAAGAATTTCGAACCGGCTGATATGGAGCAGTTGATGGGTGCTATATTAAATTTGGGAGCACGAATGGAAACACAGTTTAGATCTGAATTAAAAACACAGATGGGAACAATGGAAGCACGGTTAGACTCACTGGGATCACAAATGGGAACAATGGAAACACGGTTAGACTCATTGGGATCACAGTTAGGATCTGAATTGAAAACGGTGGCAACACGGCTAGAAACAGAGATGGAAACAATGGAAACACGGTTAGATTCACGAATAGGGACATGTTTCAAAAATATGAAAGATGAATTAAAGAAAGAAATCAGAGAAGAAGTACAACCGATTTTGAATTCTCACAATAATAGATTAATTGCAGTAGAGATTAGACAAAGGGAACAGGATAGAGAACAGGAGGAAAGAGATCGCGTGATAGTACAGAAATTTTCAGAGTTACATTTACAACGTGCAAAAGATAAGAAAGAAATATTTGAGAGAATCGAGGAATCCGTACCAAATGACAGATTAAATAACCTAACACAACAGTATGAACAGTTAACTACTAAATGCGTTAATACTGAAACTCGAGTCGCGACACTTACGGAAGACGTAAATAAACAAAAAGAACAAATAGGTGACTTATCGGAAAGAGTGGAGGAGATTTCAGATAAATTGACAAATCTTAGTTTGAATGGGGACAGAGATTCGGATGACACAGCTCCATTGCCATTTTCAGAAACCGAAGAGTACCAGAGCATAAATAAACATGTTGAAAATCAGGGAAAATTTAATGAACGCGTTAAAAGGGAAGTGGAGGCATTACAAAAGCAAGTCAAACAAATTGAAGGCGAAATCGTAGGAAAAGACGGCATAAGAAATTTAGAATCACAGATACCAGAGGGGTTTGAAGAAAATAATTTGTTTCATTTACGGGATGCAACAAGAGAGCGCCAGGCGCGCGAACTTGACAATAATCGGCATTGGGACTGGGACAGACGCGGTAGGTCTTTGTCGCCACGAGGCGAAAACTTTGACTATAAACACTTTTTGACTGTTCGGAAATTTAAGATCTTCCGTAATTCTAAGAATGACATACATCCATGTTCATGGTTAGATCAATTTATGTACGCACTTCTACCAAATTGGCCACTAAGTCACAAACTGGAATTTATGTGTGGGTATTTAGAAAACGAACCGGCGACGCGGATGCGCGCACTCATTAGAGATTGTAGTAATCTGAATGATTTTTATCATGCATTTCTATCGACATATTGGTCCGAGAACACGCAAGACAGAGTCAAACACAGTCTTATCATGCAGCGTAATTTCAAACAGTCTGAATTCCGCACGCCAGCGGAATATTTTGAAGACATGATTCGAAAGAATCAGTTCCTTTCCAACCCTTGGAGCCCGACTGAATTAATTCGCATTTGTTTAACCAAGCTGCCACAATCCATAAGACAAATTGCTTTAGCCGGAAGATGTAAAGATGACATTGAGACTTTTAAGACTTTGCTACAAGAACTCGAGTACGACAATGACGACGGGACTACCTGTAATTTGTTCAGTAACAGTAATTATGATAGATTTTCAGAGAAAAGGGATGGTGATCGGAACGGACGTTATAGCGGTAATTTTGAGAATGACAGACGAAACAGACAGGACAATAGATACCAGCCTTATGACAATAACAGACGTTCTAACAGAAATTACACAGACAATTATAATAACGGTAATTCGTACCGGAATGATCAATCATACGGAAACAGTAATCGGTATTATCAAGACAGAAATTATTCAAACAGTAATAGAAAATCTTACTGCAGAAATAATCCGGGTAGTAGATACAACAATAATTTCAGAAGTGACAGTCGAAATTACACAAGAAGTAGTTATGCAGACAGACAGGAAAACAGAAATTTTAATAACAGACACAACCAAGAATTTGTATCTAACAGACAGGAGGGACCTAATTGGCATCCTCCACGTGACAGAACTTCAGAGAGACAAGTGCAAATCGTAGAAATGGATCCGCGAAATGACGTGAATAATCAAAGACGTGACGCAAACAATCGACAATGACTTCAGCTTCGGCTTCTGGCAGCAATATAGACGGTTCAGAAAGTAATGACACTACGACTTTACACTACGTACGCCTGGAAGACATGAGAGACATTTTGTTAGACGAAAAGGAAAATAATGTAGACGCATTTTTACATCCTGTTATTGAAGTATGTGTGGGTAAGAATAAGTTCACTGCAGTTTTAGATTCGGGGAGCCCATTGAACGTCATTAGTGAATCAGTTTTTCGTATATGTGAAAGGACTATTGCCTGTCCTGTGTTACCTATTTCTAAAACTACAATTCGAGGAGCGATTTCTGGAAAAGGTGTAGAAGTTAAACAACAGACCAACCTAAATTTCAATTGTCAAGGATACGAATTTTCTGCTAATTTTATTATTGTTCCATTACTCAGTACACAACTTATATTAGGTATGGAGTTTCTTAACGCACATAAGGCAATTTTGAACTTTAAAGAAGGAAGTGTGAATTTGACTATTGCCGGAATGCCGAAATGTTTGAAATTTTTCGAGTGTTTAACAAGATCTGAGTCAGATACAAAATGTTTAAGGTTTCTTACTTCTGATGTTTTCGTTGAGCATTACGACGACAATGTGTTTATTCATGACAATGACAATAGATACAGAGACGCGATGGATGATATAATTAATAGCGAAGAACTAATTAATGAAAAGGTTAAGAAAGCTGAAGTGCCAGATGACGTTGCAAGAGAAGAGCTGCACCAAAATTTGACTTCACATGCTACAGTGTTTAGTCATCACACGGGAACTATACAAGGCTTACAATATTTATTTAAAGTAAAAGAACACACACCATTTCGCGGGAAAACGTACGCTATTCCTTTGGCTTACAGAGACAAGGTTAAGAATGAACTTCAGTACATGTTAGATCAGGGCATTATTGAGCCTGCAGTCAGTCCTTATTCTAGCCCGTTACACGTTGTTCTGAAAAAGGATGGGTCAATTCGTTTGGTTCTGGATTCCAGACAGATAAATAATATCATCATTCCTGAAACTGACCGCCCACAAAATTTAGATGAACTTCTTCAACATTTCCATGGAATTAAAGTTTTATCCACGATTGATATGCGCGCAAGTTTTTGGCAAATAGAACTCCACTCTGACTGTAGAAAATACACTGCCTTTTTAGCCTTTGGTAACTGTTACCAGTTTCAGAAATTACCGTTTGGACTTATTGTATCTTCAGCAGCATTCATTCGTAGCTTAAATGAAATTTTACCTGTTTATCTTCGTGACAATATTACTTCATATGTTGACGACATTCTTATTGCTAAACATTCTTGGAGTGAGCACAACAAAATTTTGGATTCATTGTTACGTATCTTTGCAAGAGTTGGCATTACTGTGAACTTGGAGAAATCTGAATTTGGTCGTTCACAGGTGAAATTTCTCGGTCACATTATTTCTACAGAAGGTATTCTTCCTGATCCAGAAAAACTTGACGCTATTCGTAATTATGCTGTTCCTACCACAAAACGTGATGTTCGTAGTTTCCTTGGTGTCTGTAATTTTCTTAGACGCTTTGTTAAATTGGACAATTTGGCCACACCTCGTTTATGTGAACTATCTGGAAAGAAATCTAATTGGTGTTGGGATGACGAAGCCCAGTCAGAATTTGAACAACTCTGTGATGCTTTAGTTGCTGCTCCACTTCTGTCACATCCAGATTTATCTAAAGATTTTTGTTTGGCGACGGACTCATCATACAAAGGCCTAGGTGCACATTTATTTCAAGAGATAGAAGAAAACGGCGTTGTAGTACAAAAGACTATTGCATTTGGAAGTCGTGTTCTCTCGAAATCAGAAAAGAATTATTCGATTACGGAACTTGAAGCTTTGGCTGTTGTTTGGGCTTTTACAAAATTTCGCACATTTTTGTTTGGCAGACATACTAAGGTTTACACCGATCATCGAGCTCTGGAATTTCTTATGTCAACAAAATTAACTCACGGCAGATTGTCACGATGGGCGTTGTACCTACAGGAGTTTGATTTTAGTATTGTTTACATACAGGGTTCTTCAAATATTGTTGCTGATGCTTTATCACGTGCACCTATGGGCTTGAAACAAAGTGCTGAAGAGGACTGCAAGGAAAACAATTATTGTTTGATGTATATTCAAGGTGTTGCGTTTGAGAACTTTATTTCGTCTTCGCTTCAGGACATCGCTAAGGAGCAAAATAAGGATCCAATCTGGAAGGACATTAAGGAGAAGTGGAAGAGAAAGGAAAGCGTAGCGATTAGACAGCATTATTTAGTTCGCAATGACATTCTTTTCAAACGAAAATCGGTCGACAACTCTGTTTGGTTAGTTTGTATTCCTGATGAGTGGGTTAATAAGCTGATTTGGTATACGCATTTCAGTTATGCGCACTTTGTTTCCAGAAAATGCTTTCATAAATTACGAGAAAATTGCTACTTCAATAATATGGAAAAACGTATTCGATTTGTTCTTGCCAAATGCAAATTATGTCAAAAGGCTAAACCGCCGACAGTTTCTCACAGAGCACCGTTGTTTCCTATCATTCCAGCAAAATTAAAGGGCATGGCTGCAGTTGATTTGTTCGGTCCAGTGGTTCGATCTACTAATGGTTTTGCGTACATTTTCGTAGCAGTGGAGTTGACATCAAAATATGTGTGTTTTACACCGTTACGCAAAGCAACAGCTCGTTCAGTATCTAATGCCTTCATTAACCATTTTCTTAAAGAAGTGGGTCATGTTGATAAGGTTATATCAGATAATGGATCACAGTTTCGTTCTAAAATTTGGCTTCGTACTCTACAGCGTCGTAAAATTAAACCAATTTTCATTTCACTTTTTCACCCTCAATCTAACGCTTCAGAGAGATGGATGAAGGAAATCAATAAATTGTGTCGTCTTTATTGTCATCAGAATCACAGAACGTGGGATCAGTATCTTCATACTTTTCAAAACATTCTGAATGAACTTCCTAACGACTCAACTTCTTTACCACCTATACTGATATTAAAAAACAAAGCACCGACAAATCGCATTTCTGAAATCGTTCCTTTTCCGCCTTCACGGAAACTGCGGCAGTCTGAAGTTGTCAATCTGGCTCTACAAAATATTGCATCTGCGGCTGCTAGAAGAGTGAAATCAGCAAAGCGTCCTGGTCGTTTAAAAATCTTGTCAGTTGGTCATAAGGTGTTAATTAAGTCTCATCGATTGTCTCACAAAGGAAAAGGCTTGTGTCGCAAATTTTTTCTGCTTTATAACGGTCCATATAGAATTCGCAAAATTATTCATGATAACACTGTCGAAGTAGAAACTCTTAAATCACGACGCTCTAAGGGAATACATCATATATCTAACGTTAAAATTTTTGTGGAATGATATACTTTTGAAAAATGTTTTGTAGAATGACATACTTTTGAGGAACTAACAGCTACATGTAAACATGCGGAGAGTACAAGGAAACCGCGCTGTGTTTTGGCGGCGGCACATACTCAAAGCAACAGTCAAGTCTGCGCGCCGCACAGGGCAGTCGTTGACCGCAAACAATCACTTCCTACGTCACGCACCTACAGCTGATCGAGCGCGCAGTGCGAATGCACTGACAGCCGTAAATAAAAACACAGTCTAATTTCTCCGATTAAAATCAGTATAGTGACTTGATGAATTCTGTTATTAACATTCAGTATTTTTCAGGATACGGTTCTGTAAAATATTTAAGAACTTCAGGTAAATTCTGTGCGTGTCCGACGTTAAGACGACTTGCTATCGAGAAAATTTCAGGAAAAATGTCATTTCGAAGAAGAAAGTAATAAACTAAAAAGGTAATTATTAATTGAGTTTATTTTTCAGGTAACATATTTCCACTTAGGTACGTACTTTAGAAGTAATTTGCTGCTCGCGATTACGTGATTCATACTTTGTACTAATTACATGTTCTATGAATTTGCTGGTGAAGCGACGTGCTTGCGTACGTTAACTGATTTTGACAATGATTATCCATGAATTGAGTTGTAACTTGTGTATATTATGCATCGCTTGGCTGCACTGCTTTTTCACTGATGTCATATTTTTTAATTATGTGCCTGCTGTGCCTATTTATTTAAATTATAATTGTCACCTGATAAATTGTGCTGATGTGGTTAGGTATGTAAGTTATACTTTGTGATTTATCTGCTTGCGCCTTCATGTTTACTTATTAAGATACGATGCTAATGACCTGTTTAGTACGTAAGATATATGTTTACTGCTATGCGTATGGATTGCACATTTACACATTTCTGCTTGTTGTCATAACTATACTTTAATTTGGTATATAGCAATGCTGATGTACAGTATACGAACATAGAGTTTAGGTTACACTATGGTACTATTTACAGATTGTTCGCTTGGCAGAGCCTCGTTGTAAGAATTGTGCTGCATCCACTTGTTGACATTCTGTTCACTACTGGTATATTTACTCGCTGTTGCTTGTTTTGGCTTACGCTCAGTGCTTTATATTTTAACATAAGAAAATGAACTGCAGTAATTCGACGAGCGACTTTAGTACAAGAAACGTCATAGAAGTCACATGAGCTGGAGTTTTATGAAAGCTGTATAAATGTATGCCAATAGGAAGGAAGCTAACGACATGACATACCAACACAGTTATTACACTGCATTTTTCGTGAGCAATTGAAATAGGAAGTGACACTTGACACAAGAAGTACTCCACATGTTTGCTTCTGTTTGCCATAATTCTTGAAGTGGTGTACACACTGTGAAATATTATGATCATTCACACTCCGTAATCGTACTTACTTACTGAGAGTTATTCGAACTAAGTCTGTTAGAGGTCATGTATGTATTCTTTGTTTATAATTCATAATGAGTAGAAGATTTTGGTCAGATGGATTACACAGAGGTTGTGTGTTGACAGTGTGTCTTCGGATTGTATGGGATGAGGAGGTTTGCATTAGGATTTTATCTGTACTTGTTCGACGAAATTGACTTGAGGAAAGAATTGTTATGGAAGTGAAATGATATTGGTAATATTGGAGTTTTTGTGGACAAGAGGTAAGGTAAATGATACTGGCAATAAGGTTTATATGTATCGACGTATTGAAAAGGTATTATGGAGGTATTGAGATTGTATGAAGTTGATTGGAGTATGGTGTATAAGAGGTAAAGTAAGTGAGGTGCATTTTTTTTTTTTTTTTTGTTGTTGGTCTATATGGAACAAGGAGGATGAAGATAGCAGACTAGAACACTAAAATGGAAGGAAGATTGTCTACACACACTTTGTTAAATCACTAAGCAGTAGGTAATTTTTTTTTTTGGAGAGAGGAAGTTGCATATCTTGGCACACTGACAGTTGTTCAGTAACAGTACATTTTGATCTGGCTTGGCAAACATTGGTCTTGACATGATGACTATGACGTTGACTTAACTATTATTGACTGTTATACATTGCTGCCACTACTACTTGATACACATGATGAACATGAAATTTGACAGAAG
Organism: Schistocerca cancellata; assembly: GCF_023864275.1. Taxonomy (NCBI): domain Eukaryota; kingdom Metazoa; phylum Arthropoda; class Insecta; order Orthoptera; family Acrididae; genus Schistocerca; species Schistocerca cancellata. The sequence continues at coordinate 310,505,295 of NC_064628.1, read as the reverse complement.
TGGATTCAGACAGTTAACACTATACAATTACACAGTAGTACTTAATGTGGATGAAAGATGAGTGAGTGTGTTTTGTGTGTTTTCCTTTCCTAATCCTACCCACCTATCTCCTAAATATTATTTTATTTGTTTGTAGTGGCTTGCACTGACACCCATAAATATTATAGGTTTACTGATGTTTGTGTATTTGTAATAGTAATATGACAATTATCTGATATCATTTGTGTGTTTGTTATGATTTGTATGTTTAGTGTAAGAACATTGTAAAAGCATTTGTATGTGCATTCAAACTATTGTTCATGCTTGAACTGTCTAATTAGTGATGATGAAATTATGGACTGTTACTTGTACTTTTTCTACATGATTGGTGCCACTAGGACATGTTTAATTTGTGCTGAGGAACAGTGTGATCAGTGATAGTTGTTTAATGTCATTTGTCGGTGTCTGCACCTACTCAACATTGCTGGGTGCCACTGATGGACTGCTTCTACTGAAATGATGTTACTTCTTGCTGTTTGCACCTACTCAACATTGCTGGGTGCCACTGATGAACTGCTTCTACTGAAATGATGTCACCTGTTGGAGTCTGCACCTACTCCACAATGCTGGGTGCCACAGATGGAGCTACTTCTATGGAAATGATGTCATTTGTCGGTGTCTGCACCTACTCAACAATGCTGGGTGCCATTGATGAACTGCTTCTACTGGGAAATGTGACTTGTTGCTGTGTGTACCTCTTCAACATTGCTGGGTACCACAAATGGAACTGCTTCTACTGAAATGATGTTACGTGTTGCTGTGTGTACCTCTTCAACATTGCTGGGTACCACAGATGGAACTGCTTCTACTGAAATGATGTTACTTCTTGCTGTATGCACCTACTCAACATTGCTGGGTGCCACTGATGGACTGATTCTACTGAGATGATGTCACCTGTTGCTGTTTGCACCTACTGAACATTGCTGGGTGCCATTGATGAACTGCTTCTACTGAAATGATGTTACTTCTTGCTGTCTGCACCTACTCAACATTGCTGGGTGCCACTGATGAACTGCTTCTACTGAAATGATATCACCTGTTGGAGTCTGCACCTACTCAACATTGCTGGGTGCCACTGATGGACTGCTTCTACTGAAATGATATCACCTGTTGGAGTCTGCACCTGTTCCACAATGCTGGGTGCCACTGATGGACTGCTTCTACTGAAATGATGTCACCTGATGGTGTTTGCACCTACTCAACATTGCTGGGTGCTACTGCTGGAACTGTCAACTACTTGTTGTGAATATTTGTATAAACTGATTTTTTGTGTATTACTGTTTGTGAAAAGTTATGAGACTCTTACCTGTACATATTCGTCATTGCTGACGCTATCGATTGAATTGTTTAACCACATGATATTTCTGTAAACTATTATGTAAAGTCACATGTATGAAAGAATTTGTATTGCTTAGTGTATTTTATATATTAGGCTATTGAAAGGTCAGTGCAAAGCCAAAATTTTATCTAGTTATATGATATTTACGTATTAGTATTATCTTTTATTTTTGTCTGTATTTTTTTTGACGAATTTGGTAGTATTTTCACCACCAATGCTGGCAAAAATACCATCAAATTCTAGCCCGTGGAGGAAGGGCATATGAAAGGTGGCTACACTGAGCCACAGCGCCAAAAATCGCGCCAGAGAGAGTATTGTTCCGCCGCCTCCACTGGCAGTGCTCATTGAGAGGTAGCGGCAGGCAGTCCTTGCCGAGCAGTTGTGGTGGACACTGCTTGTATCTGAAGTTGGAATGAGATGGGGTAGTAGTGAGTGTTTGTTCGATGTTTTATGCAGCTATGTGATGGGAGAGATAGTAGATGTTGTTCCAATGGAGATATTGTAATGACCTGAGTGCTTTTCGTCAATATAAATTAAGGTAACTAACTACTGTTCTTTATTTTCTTATTATTTGTGTGTCCTGAATAATGCTTCATTACAGGTTCAGTCAACAAAGCATCTGGCGTGTGTTCTTGTATTAGAGTGTAATTCTGGGTTTCTTGCACAATTATAGTATTTCCAATTTTCTTTTATCACGTCAGTATAAATGATATTTAAAATTTATTGTCTTGTTGAAGAAGAACCGTGCCAGATGTGCGTTGAGTCACACTCCCACACACAGAACAGTTATACTTGTGCTTTGGTTTCGTAGGTTTTATAGTTGCTGGGGACTTAATTAATTAATTGTGTTAACGAAAATTTTCATTTCATTCTTTGTTGTCATTCTATGCAGCCAGATAGCGTAACAATTAGTTGTCAGGGCCAGCCGTTTACGAGACTTGCGTAATCGGACATACAGCGACAGGAAATTAAAAAAGTATTTGCATTACATTTTATTAAGCCCCCATGCAGCACCTGCACAGTCACAACAGATGGTTGCTTGCCATCTCTACCAGGACTACAGTGGGTCTGCATATTTGATGACCCACCAATACCCTTATTTCTACAAGGACTACAGTGGGTCTGCATCTTTGATGGCCCACCAATACCATTATTTCTACAAGGACTGCAGTGGGTCTGCGCCTCTGGTGGCCCACCAATACCGTAATCTCTACCAGGACTACAGTGGGTATGCTCTATGATGACCTGCCTACCAATCTTCTTCAAAACGTCGAATGACTCTGCTGTGGGATTGCTCTGTTGTGGCCCATTACCTGTCAGCATGTCAAGAGTCAGCACTGTCTTTCTGTTGGAAGGACAACACTACTTCTTCAAGACTGCATGGAATTCCACTACTTCTGTGTGAAATTTCTTTTACTAATGAGACTTTGTGAAAAAAAACTGTAATTACTATTATGATGAATGATCAGGACTATCTTTATGGACTGTGAGAAAATTTTAGCTTTTGACCAACATTGATTCAATAAGTATGTGCATTTGATATCTTTGTTATTGTAATTATGAAAAATTTTAACAAATTGCTCAAAACAATTTGTAAAATTTTTTGTGGGGAGCATGGGGCTATGTAAGTAGGCTGTTTATATTTTCTTATTGGCAACGTTACGTAGCGCTCTATATGAAAATCACTGGCTGTGCTGTGTGCAGTCTGTGGCTAGTTTGCATTGTTGTCTGCCATTTTAGTGTTGGGCAGCGGCAGCTGGATGTGAACAGCGCGTAGCGTTGCGCAGTTGGAGGTGAGCCGCCAGCAGTGGTGGATGTGGGGAGAGAGATGGCGGAGTTTTAAAATTTGTAACAATGGATGACATGAGCTGCTGTATATATTATGACTTTTGATGACTATTAAGGTAAATACATTGTTTGTTCTCTATTAAAATGTTTCATTTTCTAACTATGTCTATCAGTAGTTAGTGCCTTCAGTAGTTTGAATCTTTTATTTAGCTGGCAGTAGTGGCGCTCGCTGTATTGCAGTAGTTCGAGTAAGGAAGATTTTTGGTGAGGTAAGTGACTTGTGAAACGTATAGGTTAATGTTAGTCAGGGCCATTCTTTTGTAGGGATTATTGGAAGTCAGATTGCGTTGCGCTAAAAATATTGTGTGTCAGGTTAAGCACAGTCGTGTATAATTTTTCCAAGGGGACGTTTCAACTCGTTTGATGGTTGAACTAGAGAGTAATTGTAAATGAGAGGCATGTCACACTATACTCATATTTGTAGTTAAAGTAGAGTTTTCCTGCTGCACAGTTGTGGTCACAATTTCTAGCCACAACACTGATATCCAGAATCTTACGAAAGACGTGCCCAGAATTTTGGTAATGCATCCGAAAAAAAAGGGCTGCGCCTATATCCCAACCACTGTTTGTTCTTTCAGCCCTTTCCATTTGTCCAGCGCTGGAGGGTCACTGCCGTTGACTGACACGATCTGCACTGGCTATATAATACTTCTTATTAAAAGTCACGACTAGTTTCGCGTCAATCGAAGCGCATCCTCAAGTGATCTGTACAAAATTCTAAACAATGGTCTAAAGGGTAAAGGGATATGAAAAGGTTCCCACGAAGATAATATGACAATGTCTGAAGCGTGCTGTATCGAATTTATTATGAAACTAGAAGAAGCAAATAAAACGTGAACAATCACGATGGAATTAGATAGTTTCTTCCATTACACAAGTAACAAAATAAGGAGTTTGCATATACTGGTTGGAAACTGGTATAAAGGCACTCATTGTCCTATTGTGTTCCTTTATTGTTCGTACTATTCTAATCTCTGTACTTTCTAGTTACCTAAAAAATTTTCTTCTGCGTTGATTATGTTAGAGTTTGTAGTTCTTACTGTGAAATTGTCACCCACTCTTCTTGTGTCTCACGTTTCAGCTCACGTACGGCCTCAGGTTGCCTGTTATTGCCATAAACATGCCTTGTAAGTATTCCCCAAAGGTTTTTTTCCGCAAAGGTTTTTCACGGGGTTGATATCTGCGCTGCGGTAGTCCTGGGCAAGACATCGCTATCTTTATCTTCAAACCACTTTTTGATTATAGCAGAAATATGCAAAAATGCATTTTCTGGTTGAAACACCATACTTTCATCCCATATGTCCTCATACACTCTAACCGATTCTGTCTCTAGCATCTCAATGTACATGCTAGAGTTTATTCTTGTGTTCAGCCAAGCATTGCGTGACTTGCCTTAACAGCAGATGGCTGCTCAAATCATAACACTTCCACCACCAAAATTTCTGCTCATTCTTATAAGCAGCTCTGTTCTCAGATCATACCAATAATACTGAAATGCACACGGCCGATCTTAATTAGAATTTTTCTTAGCACTGAAGATCATTATATGGTATTCTGAAGTCCATGGTTTTTCAGCAAACTCCCATCTAACCCGTTTATGTTTAGGTGTTAGAACAGGTTTCTGCAGTCGATTCTTGAATGCAAGAGGTTTTTCATTTGTCAAAATTTGTTGTACATGTCTGGCAGATATTGGCAACTGTAAATCAGAAACAAACTGAGGAAAATAACGATTTGTGGCATTTTCGTTGTGCAAAAGTAACCCTATGGATGCTTCAGATAATTTTCTTCTTTCCCCATGATTTCTACTCTGCCCATATCGTGCGCCCAATCTAACGAAATTATCAGTCACTGTACCTGAACGGTTCAACGTCTTGGCGATTTGATGATTAGAGAGTTTCATTTCCTTGTGCGCACCGATTTTTGTTTTTTCATCTTGTGACAACTGTTTCCCAGGTGGCTCTGGGGCAATCGTAGTTTATGCAGACAAAAACGCACTCTTACTTTTGGCGTCTGTTTGCTATCTGCATTAGAGGCACAACGCACATACTAGAAAGAACAGAGGATCTACGGCCTTAATACCGAGTTCCACCCTCTGCCATCGGAACCGTTAATGCCTTGTTATATACTGTACTACTGACGTCAAATGCTGTACAGTTTGCCTGCATTTGTCTGTATACTATATCTCATACTATTGAGTAGACACTGTACGCAACTATTCTAATCGACAATGTTAAATTTCTTACAAATATCCATGCTTTTATACTGATTTCCACTACTAATAGCAACACTTGAAGAGTACTCACAAGATTCCTTTTTATCAAATCACAGAGGAAAGGTAACTGCCTTAGAGCCACTCCCCATCATTCACGTCAAGTTATAAACAAATAGCGCGTTAAAAGTGGTAGGCAATGGATAAACTGAAGGGGATGGCAGAACCTACGGAAATAAAATCTGCATAAAAACCATACGGACCAAATAAAGTTGTGGACTAATAACTCACCTACATAATTTCAGTACGTGAAACGAAATGAGTCTTACCGTGCCACGAGCAGGAAGCTGGTTGAGCGGCAGCGGCCAATGCAGTATTGACCGCTCTCCAAAGCGGTAGATATTTACAGCTGGCGTCGGAAGCAACGGAACCGAAACCATCGCTATAGAAGGAGTTTGGGCGGAGGGGGGGGGGGGGTCTGTACAAGTATCTACTTAAAAATATATAACATAGCTTACAGATTCCCTCTCTCACAGAAACGATACCATATTAGTGTACAAACGCAAAAAGCTAGTCTAAGAATCTGAGACCTGTGATAGTAAAATAGTTGTATATAGGAATAATTCCTACCTGTTTAGACAGTAAAAATTTGCTAAAACACCCTTGTGTTGCGGATCTGTCTGCGCGTTCATAATTGAATCAAGCGATTTATTTAGAGTATGGTAAATCACGGTTTTTCCTAAAATATTTGCTTTCAAAATGTAGTACCCGCATATTCTTTCGGATGTCTGTAATAAGGTGACCAGTTCCGCGCAAATGCGCGCGTAGTGTCGACTTTGAACTGGAATCGTGCTCTCTGAAGCGGGTTGTGATGTTGTGTAATATTTCTTCCCGACTGACCCACGAATTTAGTATTACTGTCACAGCAACTGTATACCTCTGATGACGTTAATTTAACTCCTGTTGCAGCCTTCCTAAGCCTGAAAATTGGGCTACTGATCTTTGGGGTGAAATATGCTGGATTTATTTCTTTAGAAGCCAAACATTTTTCGATTCTGCTGGATGTATTACCATAGAACGGTATCTGAGACGCTGGCAAACCCCTCTGGGCAGAACAGGTAATAGGATTGTGGAAGGGGCCAAGGGTTGAGGTAAGTTTCTGCTTCTAATTTCCATTCGTTGTATTTTAATAACCTTTACAATCAAACCGGCACGTAGCCGAATCTTTACCGAATGCAACCTTTTCACAGCTGTAGGGTTCCAACAATAAATCTTAAGAATATAAAAATCCAGTTAAGATAACAATAAAATAATTCAATAAAACAACATACGCAAAGTGGAATACAAATGGCTCAGGGCCACAGTTAAATTCCAAGATTTTCGAATATATTACCACAGACCTTTAACGGCAGAAGGCCAACAAGAAATAAAATAATTTAAAACTCAAAAAAATAAAAAAATAAACATATGCAAGGTGCAATACCAATAGCTGAGGGCCACAATTAAACTTCAAAATTTTAAAATATATTACCAAAATCTTTAAAGGCAGAAGGCCGCAGTGTTTAAGCTTGAAAGATGAATTTAAAAATTAATTTTGCAAAATTTAAGGAAACAAAACAAATAACGATAAGCTTAAAATTTTAAATAGTTCACAACAGATAATTAAACACCGGTGGCACTCAGAAGGCCTTGAGACAGGTGGTGAGCCCAACTATACTTGATTCGTCGGAACCCAACCTGAGGACAGTCACGGACTGACCGACACAACGACTTGCGTCCCACCAACCGGTACATGATAACTCATACACCAAAATGTTACGGACGTAATTATCCACATTGAAATATGCATATGTATTAAGCTATCAAAACCTTGGGTACTTGAAAGCACTACTCAACGTTGATGTCCTGGGTCGATTCAACTCTTTTTCAACTCTTTTCTGAGCACATCATTGTCCTGCAACCCCACTGAAAGTAATAGCACCCTTCTGGACTGTATCACGACTGCAATTTTTGCTCTAGTGTGTAAGGTTGGACCTGTAAGGACCATTCAAATATCCAAAACAGTACAAGATACTGGCTGTGATTTTATGTTTGGTAGCATGAGCTGATCTGATGGTAAATTATTGATTTTAATGTATGCATCAAATATATGCCATAATGCTTAGAGAGTCCAATGAACAGAAGTCTGTCTCAGTCGCCCCTGTCAAAGGGGGTCATCATTAGCAACCGGTGGTAGGTTTCCAATAATAGACGAGCAGGTGAATTCCATGAGGCTGCTTCGCTAGTGTTGACGTACCTCAAGCTAATGAGAAGCGCAGTTTTGGCAGCAACGCGGTGGAGGTGCCAGTATTCTTTGAAGACGATATGTTGTGGTGGTCTCGTGTGGGAACCATGGTGAGGCGGTGGCCTGACAACAGCAGCACACGTGTCGAAGGCAGGTGGCCCCGAGCGACCGGGTGTGACCAGTCGAGATCGTTTAGCCAGCACTGTGCTATGTGTCAGCGGCGGGTGGAGCCGCTCACGCCCCCTCAAGGTCGCCGTCTGCCCAGCTAAGAGCGGAGGTCCCCAAGGGAAGCTCCACTGCGGTCCCCTTAGGCTACACCGGACGGACACCAGAACACAGCAGTCGCGCAGGCACAGAACCCGTCTTCGACGACTTGCCATTCCAAAATGGCGCGTGATTACCAGACGAGATAATCCGAATCTCACGAAATATTCCCGTGATCAGTGCTACTAATGACGAATGGCTACGCAATTATTTACGAACTGAGAAGTGATATTTACATAAATTTTCATAATTGGAACAAAGTTGAAACTGAGTTTGTAGAGAAGAAAAAAAAATATACGAACAGACTGACTTTACTTTGTATTGCTGTATGGAACTGGGGACCGAGAAACGACGGAGAGGCTTCGTTCCCGCCGTAGTTCTCAGTGGTTCACAACCACACAACAGGCTAGCACTGAACCAAGGGTTATTATGCGGTTCGGCCGCAGTGGAGCCCCCCCCCCCCCCGCCCCCCCCCCCGCCCCCCCCCCCGCCCCCCCCCCCCCCAGGGAACGTCTCACACCAGATGAGTGCAACCCCAGTGTTTGCGTGGTAGAGTAATTGTGGTGAACGTATACGTGGAGAAAGTGTTTGCTCAGCAATTGCCGACATAGTGTAACTGAAAAGGAATAAGGGGAACCAGCCCGCATTCGCAGAGACAGATGGAAAACCGCTTTAAAAACCATCCACAGACTGGCAGGCACACTGGACCTCAGCAGTAATCCGCCGGGCGGATTCGTGTCGGGGACCGGGACGCCTTCCCGCCCAGAAAGCAGTGCGTTAGAGCACACGGCTAACCGGGGGGCAGACTTTACATCAGATTCTGCCTTCCGCATGCAGTAAACGAAGTAAGACTTATTTACAAACTTATGTAACAAAATAAAACCTATTTCATTTAAATTCTAACTAAGCAAAACCTATTTATTAACTCATGCATCTACCAACATAAAATTTATTTTATAAGAGAACAATCGTAATGAAAATCATCAGGAACTAAGATTTTTTACCGCCCGCCCTATTATCCGTGCGGTCTAATGCACTACTTTCCAGGCGGGAAGGCGTGCTGGTTCCTGGCACGAATCCTCCTGGTGGATTAGTGTCGAGGTCCGGTGTGGTGGCCAGTCTGTGGATGGCTTTTAAGGCGGTTTTCCATCTGCCTCAGCGATTGCGGGCTGATTCCCCTTACACTGTTACACTGTATTGGCGTTTGCTGTGCATACACTTTCTCCGCGTAAGCATACACCAATATTAGTCTATCAAGCAAACATTGGGGCTACACTCGCCTGGTGTGAGACGTTTTCTGGGGAGTTCACTGGGTGCCGGACCGCACAATAACCTTGAGTTCGGTGTAGGGTGGCGGTGGGGTGAGTGTACTGCTGGAGCCTGTTGTGGGGCTGTGAACCACTGAGGGCTACGGTGGGGACGAAACCTCTCCGTCGTTTCTAGGTCCTCAGTTCCATACAGTACAATACAATAAAAGGTATTTACCACGGCTTGGAAAAGGTTTTATGATCACAGGAGTGGGAGTAAATACTGGGATACTAAATTACTGGCCATGTACCTTCCAGTAACAACCACCAACCAAGCACGTATCGTCCTGCACGCAACAAGAGGCCATTGCCATCTGTCAGTCATTCATGCAAGTGAATTTATCCTTCTTATCACTACTCCCAAGTGTATGCATTTGAGTTTTCCATACAGTTATCTAAACGGGATGCACCCAATTAAAAAATGGTTCAAATGGCTCTGAGCACTATGGGACTTAACATCTGTGGTCATCAGTCCCCTAGAACTTAGAACTACTTAAACCTAACTAACCTAAGGACATCACAAACATCCATGCCCCAGGCAGGATTCGAACCTGCGACCGTAGCGGTCACGCGGTTCCAGACTGAAGCGCCTAGAACCGCACGGCCACACCGGCCGGCGCACCCAATTCATTATATATACTACCTAGTGAAGATGGCGGGGATAACTCTACGCTTTGTTCATTGTTCCACCATTATCTCATCTACTGAGAAGCGCACAGCAGTTATTGTCATGCCACAGTTGAGAACTGCAAACTTGAAGCATGTTAATAACATTAGCAGCATTCTTCAGACATAAAACCAACGCTTAATACTTCTCCGAACAATCAGGAGTTGTAAATAAGAAAGTTGTGACGTACCTGTTTGAGCACCTTTGTGCTCACCTTCGGGGGCATCTGTTTCTGAATAGGATAACACTTTGCTTTGGTCGTTTCATTCTTTCCACGATCAGATTCAAGCTTCCATTATCACACATATTCGTATGCTGCAGCGTACAAATTCTTACTGTCTTCCCTTACTCGCTTGTCATCCCACTCGTTCCTTTCTGCAACAGAGAGCTCAAACTTTCTTCAAGAGTACATGACCCACATCGACTGTGATGACTATACATCGACCTCAGTGGCCTCGACGCTTCCCATGTGTCTGAAATATCGGCAAACCGCGTGCATAGCATTTGGCCATTAAAACAAAAACCCCACTCACATTTTACTAGCTCAGTTTGCTCTTCTGACAATTAGGCTTGACACATGACTCCTTAAAATGAGACCTTATTTCTAAGAGAAAAGTAATAACTCCAGTATCAACATAACCTCCGATGAGAAGCATGTGCATCTACGACAATTGAGACATGGCACTACAGAACGAAGCAACAATACCCTGTTTATTATCTATCGGACACTGAGCAGAGTACTTCACATACAACTAATATTCAGTTACAACTGTTTAGTGATACTATGAACGGGTTAGCAAGAATTCGTCTCCCTCTGTTTTTCCCCATGCTTATTCCTGAAATTTCCTGGGATTATACTGTATACCCTTCGATTTTCGAGCATGTAGACATTACATTTCAACATAATTTTAGTGAGCACTTCTCTTGACCCTAAAAGATCCCACATAAACATTGAAGAACTAGAGACTCAGACATTGGTGCTTCCTTGACAAATGATGCGTTCTCACTAAGACTTCCTGTCCAGCAAACTTAAAATCCTTTATTCTCCACTTTTGACGCTCCTTGCTCTTTTGAGCTCGTCCCTTAATCCAATGAGTCACCAATTATACTATTTCCTGGTGTCTCTACTTGTGTACATCGGTCTACTGTATTTTTTCCGAGAGTCAGTCAGATGGTGGCCTGTTCTTACGCACGAGAATCGGAGACATCATTGTAGATCCATGGGGCAGATCACTTATGATCTCTTGGAAGTCTTAGTGATTCAAGCCCCGACGTCAGTTTTGTTTGTTGCAATAGGTTGTATTTCAGCCTCAACTATTTCTCGATAGCGTTGCAGAACAGGGTTGGTACGTCCACTAAACTTACTACGTTTTCTCACCTAGAATCGGTACAGAAAGTTAAAAACTGTACGTGGTCTTTTGGAGAATTTTTGATCTCTTAATCTGATCTGTCGACTATAAGGCACTCTCTCCCTATTCTACACTCCTGGAAATTGAAATAGGAACACCGTGAATTCATTGTCCCAGGAAGGGGAAACTTTGTTGACACATTCCTGGGGTCAGATACATCAGATGATCACACTGACAGAACCACAGGCACATAGACACAGGCAACAGAGCATGTACAATGTCGGCACTAGTACAGTGTATATCCACCTTTCGCAGCAATGCAGGCTGCTATTCTCCAATGGAGACGATCGTAGAGATGCTGGATGTAGTCCTGTGGAACGGCTTACCATGCCATTTCCACCTGGCGCTTCAGTTGGACCAGCGTTCGTGCTGGACGTGCAGACCGCGTGAGACGACGCTTCATCCAGTCCCAAACATGCTCAATGGGGGACAGATCCGGAGATCTTGCTGGCCAGGGTAGTTGACTTACACCTTCTAGAGCACGTTGGGTGGCACGGGATACATGCGGACGTGCATTGTCCTGTTGGAACAGCAAGTTCCCTTGCCGGTCTAGGAATGGTAGAACGATGGGTTCGATGACGGTTTGGATGTACCGTGCACTATTCAGTGTCCCCTCGACGATCACCAGTGGTGTACGGCCAGTGTAGGAGATCGCTCCCCACACCATGATGCCGGGTGTTGGCCCTGTGTGCCTCGGTCGTATGCAGTCCTGATTGTGGCGCTGACCTGCACGGCGCCAAACACGCATACGACCATCATTGGCACCAAGGCCGAAGCGACTCTCAACCCTGAAGACGACACGTCTCCATTCGTCCCTCCATTCACGCCTGTCGCGACACCACTGGAGGCGGGCTGCACGATGTTGGGGCGTGAGCGGAAGACGGCCTAACGGTGTGCGGAACCGTAGCCCAGCTTCATGGAGACGGTTGCGAATGGTCCTCGCCGATACCCCAGGAGCAACAGTGTCCCGCCACGTGTTGAGCAATTCGGCGGTACGTCCACCCGGCCTCCCGCATGCCCACTATACGCCCTCGCTCAAAGTCCGTCAACTGCACATACGGTTCACGTCCACGCTGTCGCGGCATGCTACCAGTGTTAAAGACTGCGATGGAGCTCCGTATGCCACGGCAAACTGGCTGACACTGACGGCGGCGGTGCACAAATTCTGCGCAGCTAGCGCCATTCTACGGCCAACACCGCGGTTCCTGGTGTGTCCGCTGTGCCGTGCGTGTGATCATTGCTTGTACAGCCCTCTCGCAGTGTCCGGAGCAAGTATGGTGGGTCTGACACACCGGTGTCAATGTGTTCTTTTTTCCATTTCCAGGAGTGTATCTCAAAGCAGATATCCTATACTGCTCATTTCTACATTTTTTGTGGAGTCAGAATAGTCAAATCGGTTCAAATGGCTCTGAGCACTATGGGACTCATCTTCTGTGGTCATAAGTCCCCTAGAACTTAGAACTACTGAAACCTAACTAATCTAAGGACAGCACACAACACCCAGCCATCACGAGGCAGAAAAAATCCCTGACCCCGCCGAGAATCGAACCCGGGAACCCGGGCGTGGGAAGCGAGACCTCTACCGCACAACCACGAGATGCGGGCAGTCAGAATAGTCATCAAATCGTAATTTCTTCGTGGTAAGATTGAGTCGGACCTCTATTACATCCTTATTCAGATTAATTATCATTAAATAACGTCTAAAGGAATCAAGGACAAGTACCAGGTCCGCCGTCAATGCTGGAATGATTAAGAAGTTTACACTGATATCGAAAGAGTTACATACAAACAAGATTTTAGCTTGCCTGCTAATCCATTAACTGCACCTCCAATTTTATAATGGTATCACAGGCCAGTTACTACATCTACATTTACATCTACATCCATACTCCGCAAGCCACCTGACGGTGTGTGGCGGAGGGTACCTTGAGTACCTCTATCGGTTCTCCCTTCTATTCCAGTCTCGTATTGTTCGTGGAAAGAAGGATTGTCGGTATGCCTCTGTGTGGGCTCTCTGATTTTATCCTCATGGTCTCTTCGCGAGATATACGTACGAGGGAGCAATATACTGCTTGACTCTTTGGTGAAGGTATGTTCTAGAAACTTTAACAAAAGCCCGTACCGAGCTACTGAGCGTCTCTCCTGCAGAGTCTTCCACTGGAGTTTATCTACCATCTCCGTAACGCTTTCGCGATTACTAAATGATCCTGTAACGAAGCGCGCTGCACTCCGTTGGATCTTCTCTATCTCTTCTATCAAACCTATCTGGTACGGATCCCACACTGCTGTGCAGTGGGCGAACAAGTGTACTGTAACCTACTTCCTTTGTTTTAGGATTGCATTTCCTTAGGATTCTTCCAATGAATCTCAGTCTGGCATCTGCTTTACCGACGATCAACTTTATATGATCATTCCATTTTAAATCACTCCTAAAGCGTATTCCCAGATAATTTATTGAATTAACTGCTTCCAGTTGCTGACCTGCTATATTGTAGCTAAATGATAAGGGATCATTTCTATGTATTCGCAGCACATTACACTTGTCTACATTGAGAGTCAATTGCCATTCCCTGCACCACGCGTCAATTCGCTGCAGATCCTTCTGCATTTCAGTAAAATGTTCCATCGTTAAAACCTCTCGATATACCCTCTCGATATACCACAGCATCATCCGCAAAACGCCTCAGCGAACTTCCGATGTCATCCACAAGGTCATTTATGTATATTGTGAATAGCAACGGTCCTACTACACTCCCCTGCGTCACACCTGAAATCACTCTTACTTCGGAAGACTTCTCTCCATTGAGAATGACATGCTGTTATCTAGGAACTCTTCAATACAATCACACAATTGGTCTGATAGTCCATATGCTCTTACTTTGTTCATTAAACGACTGTGGGGAACTGTATCAAACGCCTTGCGGAAGTCAAGAAACACGGCATCTACCTCGGAACCCGTGTCTATGGCCCTCTGATTGTCGTGGACGAATAGCGCAAGCTGGGTTTCACACGATCGTCTTTTTCGAAGCCCATGCTGATTCTTACAGAGTAGATTTCTAGTCTCCAGAAAAGTCATTATACTCGAACATAATACGTATTCCAAAATTCTACAACTGATAAACGTTAGAGATATAGGTCTATAGTTCTGCACATCTGATCGACGTCCCTTCTTGAAAACGGGGATGACCTGTAGCCTTTTCCAATCCTTTGGAACGCTACGCTCTTCTAGAGACCTACGGTACACCGCTGCAAGCAGGTGGGCAAGTTCCTTCGCGTACTCTGTGTAAAATCGAACTGGTATCCCATCAAGTCCAGCGGCCTTTCCTCTTTTGAGTGATTTTAATTGTTTCTCTATCCCTCTGTCGTCTATTTCGATAGCTACCATTTTTTCATCTGTGCGATAATCTAGAGAAGGAAGTACTATTTACAAGCTAATCAAAAACCTTTTCTCTTGTGACGGATGAAAGGCTACTTGTGTTGAGAATTCCTTGGATATATTCGACTCCCTATACAATTAAAAGAGGTTAACTGCAATCAATTACTTCATCCTTTGCATTCAAAATGTTTACCCTAACGTCATCAGAACCAATGTACGAAACCTACTGCCATCTCCCACTAGGGCTGAGATCTCTTTCTGCTACAGTTTCTATTTAGCTTCTAGCGTGCTCTGGTTCCCCATTTCTCAGAACATCATGTTTGGATCCTAGTTGCTGAACGACAGCCTCGCTCTCTACAACTTCCTCCCTTCGGATTATTCTTGACCAGTTATCGTCTTTTTGTAAATTGGCGGGCATCGCCAGCCGTTCTGACCTCTTCAACCATTGTTACGTCTTGGTAACACAGCTGTGGTCATCCTTGCATCTCATTCGTATGACGGGTATTGCCTTATTGATTGCACAGGACAGCGAACAATTTTTTTTTAAAAACGTTTTTGCTTTGGTAGTTGATCTGTATAGATTTTTTGAGCTGAATCCAAATCTAGCCTTAGTTTTTTTTGTATCACTCATAGTTTACGAGCAATGTGCTTTCTACTATATAGTATAAAAATCCAATGCTATACAGTAAACGGGTAAATCAATGAAACGCTTTGTTACAACATTAGCATGGTTTGTATCTACAGTAAGCTACTTAAAACAATGCTGTGCGTTAATAGAGGTTTCACTTGTTGCCTGGAATTGGTTTTTATTTTCTTTCTCTTTTTCTTTGAAGCTTCTTGTGAAGCATTTCCTACGATGAGTCGCTTGCTGAACTTCTTGGTGAAGTGACCAACAGTAGCCCCCCATCATGTTGGTGTTCCAGCGGCCTTGGTAGCGTTGCTCCATCACTTTAATGTCCTGGTGGAAACGCTCTCCTTGCTCCTCACTAACATCTCCCATATTGTCCGGGAAGTTATCAAGGTGACTGTTCAAAAAGTGAACTTCCAAGATCATTCAACATCCTAAAGTTTTAAACTTATTTAACATTGTAGTTATAAGAGAAACATGCTGGGTCTTTTTCATGTCCTAAGAACTTTGTAACGACTTGCTTGAATGATGCTCATGCTTCTTTCTCATTTAAGGTCATTGTGGATTCAGAGTTAACATCAAACATTAATTTTCTAATGTAAGGACCGACAACGACGCCTTCTTTTAGTTTAGCTTCTGAAAGGTGTGGAAACTTTTGGCAGAGAAACTTAAAACATGGCCCATCTTTAGGCAAAGCCTTTACAAACTGTTTCATTAGCAATAACTTTATATGTAGAGGTGGCAGGAGTACGTTTTTTTGGATTTACAAGGTTTTTGAGTAGAATGTTTTTCTCACCAGGTTTTATAGACTCCCTCACAGGCCAGTTCTTTCTGCACCAGTGTTGAACCATAGCCCTAATGTCCCATTCACACAAGAAACATGGAAACTTGGTATAGCCACCTTGCTGACCAAGGAGCATGCATGTTACTTTTAGATCGCCACATATCATCCAACCATGAGCAGAATAGCCTATTTTATTTTGCACTATTTCTAGGTTCTCATACCTTTCTTTCATATGTACAGAATGTCGAACAGGTATAGATGCATACATGTTACTATTGTATAATCAGACAGCCTTTAAACAGGTTTTGGATGAATCTATAAACAGCCTCCTGTCTTCTTATTTGTACTCGATACCAAACTCATTCATCAGACCTGGAATGTCTGAGCAGTACACTATATCACCTTCTTGTTGAAATATATTGGAAAATTGCTTCTCTCTCTTTCTATACATGTATATGCTGGTTCCAGCTGCCAATAAGTTCTTTTCTTTTAATCTGGAGCCAAACAATTCAGCTTTTTCTTTCGTTAAGCCCAGATCCGTAACCAAATCGTGAAGCTCGGTCTGAGTACACAATCTGGTCTCTAGACTTTTTGTATTACAGTGGAATTCATCATGATCTGGTTCATCTAAATCAGATCGTACATCAGAAAATACTTCTGTTGAAACTGAATTTAAATCATCTGATGATTCAGGAACCGGCTAATCTACACCTTGCCCTACTGGTCGGATGGCGGACGGATAGTTAGGGTAGCTTATTACCTTGTTTTTCGAATTATTACCAGTACTATCAACACTGCAAAAGTAGAAACAATCAGAATGATTTCTTGGCTCCCTCCATATAATAGGAACAGCAAATCTAAAGGCTTTTTTCTCCTTTTTGGACCATTTTCTCAGATCTTCAACACACACATAACATACCTGATGCTGCACCCAAGATTTATCTTGATCACCAAGTGTAGATCCAAAGTATGATAGATAAATCTTTTTCACGAAGTCTCTAATGATTCTTTGGTGTTATTTAATCACAAATATAACAAAAACTGTCAACAGAATTTTTAAAACCACAATAGACATTGTACTGAACACATGTACAGGAAACGGGAAAGTGAGGTTAGGTTGACAGTAAACAAAACACCATCTGTTAACAAAAAAAATAGAATCGACCTTTTTTTGCCAGAAAATGCTTTTCAGCAGTGCTACCAGCATCATCTACATTCATTACACTTACTTTCTAAATTATTTTAACTATATAAAAGCTGTTAAATTCTTTAAAAATCGCTTAGTTTAATAACTTTAACAGTAAAATGTGAAGAAATGGTGGGTAATACAGTTTTTTAAGTATCATATTTGGATTTCCCACCCTAAAAAACGTGAGAAAAAGGTATTTTCAGCAAACAAGTTTTTCCATCGTTGGCCTCTGTTGTTAACATAGAGCACTGGTGGATATGGCAGTGTCACGTTCGTAAGCCAAGTCCTGTAGAAGAGATAGAAGAACACGAATGTCCCTCATGTTTCGGTCCGCAGTCATACTTTTTCTCTGTAACTGATGTAGCACTTTCCTCAGTCAGTACATCGAAGTATTGGTTGCGCTGTACAGTTTCTTTAAAATGGAGGATAAGATTCTGATGGCAGGACTCACTGTAGGCTTCCGTCATCCAAATGCTGATGTTGACCTGATCCTGTGTACTCTTCGAGCTATCGCTGGCCAGATAGACTGTGCCAAGTTCTGCATATGTCTTGCAGTCCTGCATAAGTATGTGCATTCGTGCTGCTGCATCTGTCCATAGATGTGCATAGAAGAAATTCATCCTTAACAATGGACTCCAATACAGGGGAAACGATTTGTCAAATTGCACAAAGAACATAAGAGGATGTAAACTGTTAATTTGTGAATTATAAGTAAGTGCCTCCGATGTTCGCCATCCTCGAATTCACTGACGGAACGGTTCGGAATGTCCCTATTGATTAACATCAGATTCCGAATCCTGGACAATCTCTCTTCAAATTTCCAGAGTTCAATTGACTCATAAGCGTCTCGTTTCCTTTGCATCTGAATTATTATAACTGTCATTTTCCCTCAGTTCCCGCGATTGTTCACAGGTATATTTGTCTTATACAACTCACCTAAGGTTTCGCAATATTTTGGTTTTGATTTTCCTTTCATTGCAACAAAGGCTGTACTTCCTCTGTCTCCGCTACTCTGACTGGTCGTGTCCTGTCTCTTCTAGAGTCCTCACGTGCTCATTGCTCTACCGCGGCTGTGAGTACATCTGAGTGATCACTTTCGTTACGGCCCCACCTTGCTTGTTTAGGATCTGTTCATGTTTAGCTATTTGCTGACAAAGTTTGCGTAGCATGTCTGTTTGTCCCTTATTAACCTTGGTCACGATCTCCTGCACAACAGCTGGATCAATCATCAGGGTTTTGGATCGAGGTCTACTGTTACTTACTGGAAATGAAAGTCGCTGTCCGAAGTTTTCGACCAATTTCGCATTACTTGGCGTGGCCTCCTTGCACCACTTGTTAATAGCATCTAACTCTTAACACTGTTAAATTCCGACTGAATGTTATCAACTACACCTCCGCTTACTATCATAAATTCATATAGCCCTCGATTAGAATTTTTTTTCCTGTTCCTCTAGTCCTGTATCAGTTGCCTCACCCAGCTCTTTTATTTCCTTTGATGTATTTCCCCCATTGAAATTTGGCCTCCCAGAATTAAGCTTCGAAGCTGCTAAAAGTTGGACATTGGAGGGAGGTTTTGTCGTCTGCCTGAGCGCGCCTCATTCTCTGCCGTTTCGGAGAAAATGTTAGGCATTGGAGGGAAGTTTTGTCGTCTGCCTGAGCGCGCCTCATTCCCTGCCGTTGCGGAGAAGTCTGTCCCATGTAACAAATGGTCTGTGACCTGTGCGTTGTCTCTCAAAATCTCAGCCCTCACATTGTGTGTTATGTCCCATGTTTTGTTCAGTGGAAGCATCCTCGCGACCGTCGACCGGTACTGGACTCTGCAAGCTAGTGACCTCGCCTCCTGCATTCCGTGAACTTCCATCTGTTATGGGTTCCTGCAGAATCTCCTGTTCAACTGAACCTATACGGGCACTGACACACTCGGCGTGAAACTGAGCCCGGACAACGCTATAAAGTACTGTCTTTGTCACGTAACCTCTTTCAAAATTCTCATACGCTACATACAATAAAACAGTATGTGAATGAAATTGCTAATCAAATAAAACAACCAACGTGGAGAAGTGAGAAAACAGGCAAGCCACAATTGCCTTGCGAAAGGTAAGGAAAAAGGTTAGTTAGAAACATAAATTTTAAATCGTTATCTGACAGTGTATTCAGAAGTGCCAGGTTGAACTATTGAATTGTATGGTTGCCATAATTTATGTAAGATGACGGCTTTGATTTTATGTTTGTATGGAGTAATCTGATCGAAGCTTAGTGATTTTTTCTGTATTTTTCGTTGAAAATATGCAAAAATTTGGCAATAATACAATTAATCATTAATTTGTATGACCTTTTAACACATCTATCGATGATTGTGTCTGACAGCATAATTGCATATGTCACACAGTACTTAATTAAAATGGGAGGAATTTCTGCCCTGAAAAAAAGTAAAACAATTTCTTTAACCTAATGCAAAGGACAAAAGCAGCACAGTGTGGCCTTATGCTTACAAACTCAATGTTTAGCCGCACTCATATGTTCCTTAACCTATTGCATGAAGCATCTGAAAATGATCTGGTATGCGTGAAGTAAAAGATTCAATACAGACCTTTGGATTTATTAACTGTTACTTTTACATTAAGGAAATTGGTACTGCGTATCAAACAATGTTCTTAAATTCTACTGTCCTTTACGAAACGAAGACATGAGAATAACTTAGCAGACGAAGTGATTAGCATGAGGGAAGTGCATCTATGGGGACAAGAGCGTAATTTCTATTATTCGTTCACTTAGATTCGCGGCGTTGATAAACTTATCATATCGCTCACTGATACGCATGCAACAAGAGCAGAGCGAGACAGAAATAAAAGAACGAGCACAATGATCAACCTAAAACAGCGCAGTGCAAAAAAAAAAATAGCTTGCGACAAACATGGTTACAATTTCAGCATATTGGAAAGAGTTTGGCACATGCAACTATGACCACTAACAAGCTCTGGTCGCAACCTAGCTAACAGTAAGCCAGCAAGCAGCTGGATTAAGTCTCATTGTCATTGTCTCGTGGTACAAAGGCTCAGCGTGTCCCCACCGGACAACAGCACCACTAACGCGTCCATACTGCAGCTCGTCCTGTCTTCAGCTGTCTACCGCTTGCTCCTCAACGCCCGCGAGAAGACCCACTGTAGTTGGCTCACATTCTGGCCAGTCACAGGCCTCTAGCCTCCTGGCGCAACATAACGGTCCAGTTGGTTCACGTCAAAAGCGCCCATTACGGATGCCTTGTTCGCCTTTTTTAACTGAGAGATCTCTTAGCGAACGCTCCAAGTTTCTACTGCGGACTTTCAGCAGCCAATGGAAACACTCGCCTACGGATTCGGCGGGAAAGATCGTTCCCCCTATGTGGTCCAAGTTGCGTATGCAAAGACAGAGAGGGCTGGGGTCCTCTGCCACCGTTTAGCTATTTGTTCATCGATCCTAACTCCTCCTATAGTCCTGTACATTCCAACGGTTCAGTCCTCAGCTTCTAATCTCCGAGAGGGTAGAAAAGTCGCCTTAGTCTACACCAAACTAACAGAATGGACTTCATGCAAGATGGGGACCGCTCATGAAATAGAGGCTGCTGATCAAAAAGTGAAAGTGAAAATAAAGTGGAATGCGTGGCCTACAGGTCACTTCCTATAGGCATTGGTCCGAGTGGAAGATGATGAAGATGACATAAAAATTATAAAGTCCGTACCCAGTTGATAGGATATACTCTAATGAAACATGTACTCCGATAAACGCACGTCCTTCATTAGCAAAGAATGTTTATGTATTTTCACCCCTCCAATTACACGCCCTTCTATGGCGTGATCGCAGGTGAGAGGAAGGCGGGTGCAACATTGACACTTCCTTGAATAAAGCGGCGAATTTTCTTCCTAAGGAATCTTACTTTGGCAACACTATGTGTGTCACCCCTACACTTTTGTTGGGCACTTTAACTATGTCCTTGTACAGAACCATTCATTGATTCATAGGAACTCTCACGATACGAATCCGAAGACACCCATTGGATTTTGCTTTCGGCCAGCAGTCACTAGTTCAGCAACACGTCGCCACTCAGCTGGTCTTGTCGAAATGATGAATGGTTGCATTTGTACAGGAACATTTTTAAATTGCTGAAAAAGGTGTGCGGGTGTCACTGGTAGTGTTGTGAACTGGATGGATTTAGACGATAAATTTCTTTTATTTCTGCCAATGATCACGAGACTTTTGCTCCTTAAATTACCGGTTTCGGTCAGTAATGAGCGTCTTAATTTTTTTTTTCTTTAGTCACCACTCTTCTGACTGGTTTGATGCGGCCCGCAGTGAATTCCTCTCTTGTGCCAACCTCTTCAGCACTTGCAACCTACGTGCTCGATTATTTGCTGGATGTATTCGAATCTGTGCCATCCTTTATAGTTTTTACCATCTACAGCTCCCTCTAGTACTTTGGAAGTCATGTGTTAACAGATATCCTATCATCCTGTCCCTTCTCCTTGTCAGTGTTTACTACGTATTCTTTTCCTCTCCGATTCTGTGCAGAACCTCCTCTTTCCTTACCTTATCAATCCACCTAATTTGCCAAAATTCGCC
Source organism: Schistocerca cancellata (assembly GCF_023864275.1). Classification (NCBI taxonomy): domain Eukaryota; kingdom Metazoa; phylum Arthropoda; class Insecta; order Orthoptera; family Acrididae; genus Schistocerca; species Schistocerca cancellata. The sequence continues at coordinate 310,483,356 of NC_064628.1, read as the reverse complement.
TGTAGCACAACATCACAAATACTTTGATTCTCTTCTGTTTGGGTTTTCCCACAGACCAAGCAGTGCTCCAGACGTACATTTTCAGAAATATCGTCCTCAAATTAAGGCCTATGTTCGATACTTCTCTTGGCCAGAAATGCCCTTTTCACCAGTGTTAGTCTGCTTTTGATGGCCTCCTTGCCTTGTCCTTCATTGGTTATTTTGCTGCCGAGCTAGCACAACCTGTTCACTTCATCTGCTTCGTGACCATCAATCCTAATGTTAGTTTCTCGCTGTTCTCATTTCTGGTACTTCTCATTACATTCGTCTTCCTTCGATTTACTCTCAGTCCATATTCTGTACTCATTAGACTCTTCATTCCATTCAGCAGATCAAGTAATTCTTCTTCACTCACTCAGGGTAGCAATACCATCAGCGAATTGTGTAATTGGTATTCTTTCACCTTGAACTTTAATTCTACTCCTCAAACTAGCTTTAATTTCCATCACTGCTTCTTCGGTGTACTGATTGAACAGTAGAGATAAAAGATTACATCTTTAACTTACTCCCTTTTTAATCCGTGCACATCGTTCTTGATCGTCCAAACTTGGCTCTTGTACGTATTGCACATTACCCGTCTCCCCCTATTGCTCAATCCTATTTTTTCAGAATTTCGAACATCTTGCACCATTTTAAATTGTCGTACGCTGTTTCCAGGTCGACAAATCTTATGAACATTTCTAGAGTTTTCTTTAGTCCTGCTTCCATTATCAACCGCAACGTCAGAATTGCTACTCTGGTACCTTTACCTTTCTTGAAGCCGAAAACGGCCCGCCATCTAACACATCTTCAATTTTATTTTCGATGCTTCTGTATAATATTCCTGGCAGCAACTTGGATTCATGAGTCGTTAACTCTCGCACCTGTCAGGTCTTGTAGTCTTCGGAAATATGTGGATGATATTTTTTCGAAAGTCGGATGGTATGTCATACACCCTATCTACCAGTCTGAATAGTCGTTTTGTTGGCACTTCAGCCATAGACTTTAGAAATTCTGATGGAACTTTTTCTATCTCTGTTGCCTTATTTGATCCTAAGTCCCCAAAGCTCTCTTAAATTCCAATTCAAATACCAGATCCCCTATGACCTCTGAATCGACTCCTGTTTCTTCTTCTATCACATCAGACATATCTTTCCACCAATCTGCTCTCTCCTTTGCATTTAACAGTGGGATTCCCGTTTCAGTGTTAGTGTTATCACCCTTACTTTTTAATTTCATCGAAAGTTGTTTTGTCTTATATGCTGAATTAGTCCTACCAACAATCATTTCTTTTTCGATTTCCTCACATTTTCATGCATCCATTTCGTCTTAGCTTCCCTGCACTTCCTATTTATTTCATTCCTCAGGACTTGTATTTCTGTATTCCTGAATTTTCCTGAACAATTTTGTACTTCCGTCTTTCATCGATCAGCTGAAGTTTTTCTTCTGTTACCTATGGTTTCTTCGCAGTTACCTACAGTGTACCAATGTTTTTCTTCCCAACTTGTGTAATTGCTTTTCTTAGAAATGTCCAGTCCTCTTCAAATGTACTGCTTATTGGGCTATTCTCTATAGCCTTAGGGAACTTCAAGTGTGTCTCGTCGTTCCTTCGTTTCTGTACCCCACTCCTTTGCATATTGATTCTTCCTGACCAATCTCTTAAACTTCAACCTACTCTTGATTACTACTACATTGTGATCTGAGTATATATCTGCTCCACTCCATACACATACATCTGACACAATTCAGTATCTGATTCGGAATCTCTGTCTAACCATTATGTAATATAACTGAAATCTTCCCGTACCACCCGCCCTTTTCCACGTATACCTTCTCTTCTTGTGATTATTGAACAGAGTATTCTCTATTGGTAGCTGAAATTTATTACAGAACTCAGTTAGTCATTCTCCTCTCTCATTCCTTGTACCAAGCTCATATACTCCTGTAACTTTTTCTTCTACTCTTTCCCTCACAACTGCATGCCAGTCCCCCATGACTATTAGAATTTCATCTCCCTTTACGTACTGTATTACCCATCAATATCCTCATATACTTTCTCTATCTCTTCATCTTCAGCTTGTGACCTCGGCATGTATACCTTAACTATCGTTGTCGATGTTTGTTTTCGGTCGATTCTGATAAGAACAACCCTATCACTAAACTGTCCACAGTAACGCTCTCTCTGCCCTACCTTCCTATTCCTAAGGAGTCCTACTTCCGTTACACCATTTCCTACTGCTGTTCATAATAATCTATATTTATCAGACCAGAAATCCTTGTTTTCTTTCTTTTTCAACTCACTGACCCCTACTATATGTAGATTCAGCTTTTGCATATCTTTTTCAGATTTTCTAGTTTCCCTACCACGCTCAAGCTTCTGAGATTCCAGGCCCCGCCTGCTAGAAAGTTATCCAACCGTTGGTTATTCATTCTTTTTATCATGGTTGCTTCCCACTTGGCAGTCCCCTCCCAAAGTTCCGAATTGGGGACTATTCAAAAATCTTTTGCCAATGGAGAGATCATCATGACACTTTTCCAATTACAGGCCACATGTTCTTTGGATGCACGTCATGTTTCTTTAATGCAGTGGTTTCCTTTTCCTTCTGCATCCTCATGCCATTGACCACTGCTGATTCTTCGGCCTATTGGGGTCAGTTTCCCAACCCAAGAGCAAGAGAGTGCCCTGAATCTCTTTCTGCTCCTCCGCACTCTTTGACAAGGCCCTTTGCAGAATGAGGAGGACTCGTTATGCTGGAGGTCTTCGGCATCCAATGCTGATTATTAATCAAAATCAAAGCGGCGTTGGGTTTCGAACGTGGAACCGAAGATGCTCCTCCTAGACCACCGGTGCATCCCCACCAGCTTCGTATCCCCTGTTTTGCTACCATCTTCATATCTGCAGCAGAGCATGGAAATGAAATACAGCTAGTGAAAAGATTACGTCTCATAAGAGTAAAATAGGCCATAACGAATAATTTTTACTTTCATGGTTGCGAAAAAATACTCTTCAAACATGATGAGGCGTACTTGTTTTATAACATATAACATGACGTAGTACGATGCCTCTATGGCTTTATAGCTACAAACTAGGGCATGGTTCTGGGAGATTTACACTATCTCTATCGCTATGTTCATAAGAAACTGTAGTACAGTAGCCAGAACATGTGTTTGTGCCGTATTCTTATCAAATGTGGCGATTGTACAGTAATCAATAAATGAAGGCTACAATAGATACTGTAGTGGGTTTACCAAATGTGGAAGTTATTACAGTGATACCGCATAATAATTAAAAACACGAACAAATTTAAATTTACAATAGTTAAAAGGAAGTGATTGAGTGATAATACATGATTTTGAGACGCTATTCTGGTCGCTTTAGATAAAAATAATAACGTACACAATAATAAGCTAATGAATCTAATAAAATAACATAAAATTGATAGAATAATTAGGGAAGGAAGAGAAAAGAGATCAAAACTAAATACCAAAGTAAGTAATCAGCGACATTCTTGGTGTAGCCACTAGAATGCAGCATAGACGAGAAGTTGGAGGACCTCACGTACCCTCGACACACCGTTGCAAGAAAAGTGTAATACAGTATTCTAACAGTCACTTAATAAGATTATTTTGTTAATGAAATGACATAAGAAAAAGGACTATGTAACGGGTAGACAAGATAAAATCGCTAGAGGCGCTCAGTTGTTAACGTAAAACATTGTCAACCAAAGGAAAGTAGGGATTTGGTACAATGAGCCTTTACTGTTATATTCAAGCTTATATCAATGTCGAACCAAAAAATGGTTCAAATGGCTCTGAGCACTATGGGACTCAACATCTTAGGTCATAAGTCCCCTAGAACTTAGAACTACTTAAACCTACCTAACCTAAGGACATCACACACACCCATGCCCGAGGCAGGATTCGAACCTGCGACCGTAGCAGTCCCGCGGTTCCAGACTGCAGCGCCAGAACCGCTAGACCACCGTGGCCGGCCGTTAAATGTCGAACCCCCTACCGCAATTATGCCACAGGATGGCGTGAAACAGGAAGGCTGTAAAAGCATGAACACCCTTTGCTGCTTTTGATCACATTCAGATTTCGTCGACAGGTTTTGAACGATCCCTAGTGGCTTCACCCCGTACATTAGAGAAAAAATTGTGATCATGCTCCTGTCACATTCAGTAGGGTTTCAGGCCCACGATCTTCTTAGAGAAAGGGCTGATTTGTCCGGGGGTGTCAGCAGGGTCAAAGATTGTTGCGAACTTCGTCCTGATGCTCATTAGCAATGTAAACTGTCGTTTGTAACCCTGAATTGTGTGGCAATCGATGCCACAAGGGAAGGGATGATTCCACTGACGACCTTCATGCCAACTGTTGAGGCATTCTCGTGACTGCTCTTAGCGGCGATGTGTCTGAAGTGTTTTCCTCTGCCACCCATAAGAGAACCGCGTGATTTCGTCGTTGAGCGATGCTGTTCTGACCTCAACTGCAGAGGTGCCAAGAGAAGTGGTGTGGCGATCTTCCCACGGTGGTGCTGGGCAGAACTGTGATGAAATTTGGTGCCAATGTGACTTCACATGAACTGCTGATCTCTGTGTGTCAACACCTTGCTGTCTGAAGTGTCGCCGAGCCCGATGGTGGTGTTGCAGGGCGCGTGTGAGCCAAATTTCAAACTTCAGAGTTGCAATTGGAGACAACTACAGGGTTTCGGAAAAGTGATGCTTTAGGTGGGTTGCGCAGTGTAGGAATGTAATCTGTCTGCAGGTATTTGTAGAAATATAGTCAGTGATCATTCAGTTTTTAGTGCAACGATTTGTAGTGCGCGTATCAAAAGGAAACACGAATTTAAACAAACCTGGGAAGTCGTACTAGATGCCTCAGCCAGTATAAAATTGATTAGGCAATATGGCTTATAGCATATTCAGTGTAAACGACCATGTTGACACAATCTGTTATAATGATACACAAATGGAATAAACATAGATATAGAAAGCACTGCGTCTCTGCTATCTGAATCAGCACCAAAACTTATATTTTCTTCTAAAAAACTTTAATGTCAAGTACCGGGTGATCAAAAAGTCAGTATAAATTTGAAAACTGAATAAATCACGGAATAATGTAGATAGACAGCTACAAATTGACACACATGCTTGGAATGACATGGGGTTTTATTAGAACAAAAAAAAAAAAATACAAAAGTTCAAAAAATGTCCGACAGATGGCGCTTCATCTGATCAGAAATCAATAATTAACATAACAAAGTAAAACAAAGCAAAGATGATTTTCTTTACAGGAAATGCTCAATATGCCCACCAGCATTCCTCAACAATAGCTGTAGTCGGGGAATAATGTTGTGAACAGAACTGTAAAGCATGTCCGGAGTTATGGTGAGGCATTGGCGTTGGACGTTGTCTTTCAGCATCCCTAGAGATGTCGGTCGATCACGATACACTAGCGACTTCAGGTAACCCCAAAGCCAATAATCGCACGGACTGAGGCCAAGCATGACGAAAGTGGCGGCTGAACACACGATCATCACCAAACGACGCGCGCAAGAGATCTCTCACCCGTCTAGCAATATGAGGTGGAGCGCCATCCTGCATCGTACGTTCCAGTAGGTGTTTATCAGCCAGGCTGGGGATGATGGTAGTCTGTAACATATCGGCGTACCTCTCACCCGTCACGGTAGAGGTTACAAAACCAGAATCACGCGTTTCCTCGAAGAAAAAAGGCCCGATAACGGTAGATGTGGTAAATCCAAGCCATACCGTGACTCTCTCGTCGTGCAATGGAGTTTCCAGGATAGTTCTAGGATTCTCGGTAGCCCAAATTCTGCAGATGTGGGCGTTGATAGACCCTCGGAGCGTAAAATGAGCTTCGTCGGTCCACAACACGTTACTCAACCAATCGTCATCTTCCACCATCTTTTGAAACGCCCACACCGCAAATACCCTCCGCTTCACTAAATCGCCAGGTAACAGTTCATGATACCGATGGATTTTGTACGGATAGCATCGGAGGGTACGCCTCAGTGCCAACCAAACAGTAGTGTATGGAATGCCGGTGCGACGTGCGACTGCACGAGCGCTGACTTGCCCGTGCATAGACGAACCCGCTACAGTCTCCATTTCTTCCTGAACTGTCTCAGCAGCATTACGCCTTGTGCTCGGTCGGCCACTACAGGGTCTATCGTCTAAACAAACCGTGGCTTCGAATTTCGAAATTATTCTCGCCACAGCTGCATTTGTCAATGGACCTTTACCCGTTCGAATCCCCTTCCTATGGCAAAAGGATCGTAACGCGGAACTAGCACATTCCCCATTCTGATAATACGGCTTCACTAAAAGCGCCTTTTCAGGTAACATCAACATGCTGCGACTGCTAGTGCATCTGATTCTCTCTCTTTTTTCCTTTATTGTTGTTTTCATACCTAAACAATCACGTAGGTTGTCAGCGGCATGCTACGCCGCTCTTCAGCCATAGTGTTGGCAATAACAGAACACAGATTGGAGAATCAGAATGAATATAGTGACGGGCAAAAAATAGTTGTCACAGATACACAAAATACACGGAGCCGTTCACACTGGACGATAACGACACTGAAAACACGTTGACACGGCGCACATAACACTGATGAATCCGACGGCACAAGTGAACGTAGAAGTGTGACGGCGGACACCAAAAACACAAAACGAAGTCACACACGTGAAACTGATGGCGATGATCTCCGGAGCGCGAAAGTCCACAGATTGTAAACGAGTCCGGGGACCTGCCAAGGGGGTGGAAAGAGGAGTGGGAGGGAGAGGGGTGAGCCAGAATGCCAATGGCGGAGGAGACGGAGGAGAAACGGAGGAAGGGCTGGAGGGGAAGCCTGGGGGAGGAGTGGGGAGAAATGGTGGAGGGAGGGAAGTGGGGAGAGAAAGGAGGGAGGGTGCCCAAAGGAGCAAACACAGGAAGAGGAAGGGAGGATAAAAGTTAGTAGGAGGGGTAGATGGAGGGGAGGAGGACATCATCAGGGAGGGGGAGCTGGCGGAAGCCACCTTGGGAGAGGGTATGGAGGGTGGAGAGATGGAGACCGGGTGGGACGTGGGAATACAGGCGCGGGAGCGGGCGGGGGTGGGATAGGATGGGTGAGACAAGCGGGTGGGGAGGATCGAGTTTACGGGAGGTGTACAGGATCCGAATCCTTTCAAGGAAAAGGAGGAGGTGAGGGAACGGAATGAGGTCATACAGGATCCGTGTGGGGGAGGGGAGACGGATGCGATAGGCGAGGCGGAGAGCATGGCGTTCAAGGATCTGAAGGGATTTATAAAAGTTAGGGGGGGGGGGCGGATTCTCTCTCTCATTACGGCTGCTTTTATACACGACTGTCATGTGGAGCACTGACGTTTTGCTGTCCAGCGCCATCTGTCGGACATTTTGTGAACTTTATTTTTTTCGGTTCTAATAAAACCTCATGTCATTCCAAGCATGTGTGTCAATTTTTATCCCTCTATCTACATTATTCCGTGGTTTATTAAGTTTTCAAATTTATACTGACTTTTTGATCACCTGGTATAATACTTGTACCGACTAGTACTGTTCTTGAATTTAATTTCACCAAGAATATCATAAGGTTATACCAGCTGCAAAAGGCAAATAATTATGAGCTTCCGCAGAAATTTTTCCAGGAGGAGGCTACATTCGAATGTTGACATTTATTATGTGACTGATTCGTCGTGTTCGAGAGCGCATAGTTTTCCAAAAACTAAATTTGACAATAATTACATAAAAGATATTGCTCAAATGACTAAGAGATATAGAGTCAGTGTTTCGAGGTAGTTTACTTTTATACTGAAATGCTGAATATACTTTTTTAGTGTCTATATGTTAAGTACTAATTGTTATAACATTCCTATGAATCTGAATACCCATTTACATCCTTCTTATGGTGACATCCAGAGTATTCGACGAGGTATCCAGAAAAAATTAGGACAGTAATGTTTGGTTTTCACCAAAATTTAATAATTTGAAATTTGGCTAGAATTGGCCCCTTTGCAGACGCCTTTGTGAACAGTAAGCTCGCATCAAGCTACCGTAGTCAACAGCGGAGTGCAAGGCGGCTTAATTCGTGTAAAAAGGGAAATACTTGGAAAGCGAAATGACTGGAAGGAGTATCCGAATGTAAATTAAAATAAATTTCATGAAATTGAGTAAATTACTGTGGCACATGTATTCCACGTGCCCAGAAAACATGTGGCATACAGTTTCAAATATACGAAAATCAAACAAAGTATAATCCATGCAACTCGCAAAGCATTTACAGCATTTAAAGTATCTGGCATGGTGGTGAGTGAACTGACTGTGTTACCATACTGATGAATAGATAGTAAATAGATTCTGTACCGAGCCTCGGAACATATTCGCCTGAAAGAGACGACATAAGAGACGCCTGCCCAACAAAGCGCAACTGGAAACAAAAAATTATTAGCCATGAACCACCCGCACGTTGTGGATGATTGACAATATCGTACTGCAGGTGTGCACTTCCTGCGGACACTCAAGTTATGTTCAACCCCCCCCGCCCAACACCCCCCCCCCCCCCCCGCCCTTGGCCAGCAACAAACAACTCATCGCTGAAGTGTCCGTCCTCAATTCGGTAGAACATAAGAGTACTTGCTTTTCACAAATTAGAATTCTCAGCAGTTCAGGAAGTGACCTCATTAATTGGCCAGATTGGAACTCACAGATCATTTCATGGATAAATCACGGACAACCCCAATGATAAGTAAATTGTTCGTATTCGAAACTAAGCACAGACTTGCATCTTTGCAGTAAGCCTGCGTAACTACGAGTGCAGTTCAATAAGTAATGCAACACATTTTTTTTCTGAAACAGGGGTTGTTTTATTCAGCATTGAAATACACCCGGTTATTCCCCAATCTTTTAGCTACACAACACTGTTTTTCAACGTAATCTCCATTCAATGCTACGGCCTTACGCCACCTTGAAATGAGGGCCTGTATGCCTGCACGGTACCATTCCACTGGTCGATGTCGGAGCCAACGTCGTACTGCATCAATAACTTCTTCATCATCCGCGTAGTGCCTCCCACGGATTGCGTCCTTCATTGGGCCAAACATATGGAAATCCGACGGTGCGAGATCGGGACTGTAGGGTGCATGAGGAAGAACAGTCCACTGAAGTTTTGTGAGCTCCTTTCGGGTGCGAAGACTTGTGTGAGGTCTTGCGTTGTCATGAAGAAGGAGAAGTTCGTTCAGATTTTTGTGCCTACGAACACGCTGAAGTCGTTTTTTAAATTTCTGAAGAGTAGCACAATACACTTCAGAGTTGATCGTTTGACCATGGGGAAGGACATCGAACAGAATAACCCCTTCAGCGTCCCAGAAGACTGTAACCGTGACTTTACCGGCTGAGGGTATGGCTTTAAACTTTTTCTTGGTAGGGGAGTGGGTGTGGCGCCACTCCATTGATTGCCGTTTTGTTTCAGGTTCGAAGTGATGAACCCATGTTTCATCGCCTGTAACAATCTTTGACAAGAAATTGTCACCCTCAGCCACATGACGAGCAAGCAATTCCGCACAGATGGTCCTCCTTTGCTCTTTATGGTGTTCGGTTAGACAACGAGGGACCCAGCGGGAACAAACCTTTGAATATCCCAACTGGTGAACAATTGTGACAGCACTACCAACAGTGATGTCAAGTTGAGCACTGAGTTGTTTGATGGTGATCCGTCGATCATCTCGAACGAGTGTGTTCGCACGCTCCGCCATTGCAGGAGTCACAGCTGTGCACGGCCGGCCCGCACGCGGGAGATCAGACAGTCTTGCTTGAACTTGCGGCGATGATGACACACGCTTTGCCCAACGACTCACCGTGCTTTTGTCCACTGCCAGATCACCGTAGACATTCTGCAAGCGCCTATGAATATCTGAGATGCCGTGGTTTTCCGCCAAAAGAAACTCGATTACTGCACGTTGTTTGCAACGCACATCCTTTACAGACGCCATTTTAACAGCTCCGTACAGCACTGCCACCTGTCGGAAGTCAATGAAACTATACGAGACGAAGCGGGAATGTTTGAAAATATTCCTCAAGAAATTTCCGGTTTTTTCAACCAAAATTGGCCGAGAAAAAAAATGTGTTGCATTACTTATTGAACTGCCCGCGTACAATGCGGAAATGACTTAACTGAAAATGTATCAAATTAAATATCGAAAGTGGCGAACTGAGTCTGACAGTAAGAAAGATATGACAAAGTAATATACAGAAACGAAATAACGAAATATTATCTACATTTCCCCTTGATGTATCTAAGTGGGGCGTTCAATATGTAATGCACCCAACACATCTTTTTCTGAGAGTTGATTGGTTTTATTCAGCATTTCAGTACACCATGTTATTTTCCACTCTCCTGGCTACAAAAGACTATCTTCCAACATACTTCTGTTCCTTGTGACGGCCCCACGCAGCCTTACTGGAACGGCCCGTATGCCTGCGTGTGCCACTCTAGTGGTCGGCGTTGGAGCTAACGTCTTGCTGAATGCGTAACCTCTGCATCATCCACGAACTGCTTCCCACGGAGTTCAGGCTTTAGTAGCGAGATCTGGACAATAGGGTGGATGAGGAGGAACTATCAAATGGAATTTTGCGAGATCTCTCCGATGCACAGACTGGAGTGAGGGCTTTCAGCCAAAATAACTTGACCTTTTCAGAAGCCAGTGACACTAAACTACTACATCCCAAAGTTTGGCCATGTCAAGTACAAAACTGTAGAACCGTAGTAACGTGGCCTCGTCCGCCCAGTGGGGCCTGTTGTTTCTCTTCAGCCCAAGTAATGTAGATTCTGACTGGTTAGTACGGTGCTACTGTTTTATACTTGACATGGCCAAACTTTGGCATGCAATAGTTTAGTGTCAATAGCTACTGAAGAAGGCCAAACTATTTTGTCTGGAACCTGGATACAGTTTGGTTTCTATTTGCAACTGAGGCTGTTACATGTTCAAATATCACAGTTTCTGACAGGGCTGCACAATGTTAAAAATTCTTCAATGACAACTCTCTACTTGGAGCGCACTCCTTTGCAGATGACATTTTGAAGTGTCCGTATAGCGCCGCCACCTATCGGAACTTCATGAGACTATAAGGTTCAAATGGCTCTGAGCACTATGGGACTTAACATCTGTGGTCATCAGTTCCCTAGAACTTAGAACTACTTAAACCTAACTAACCTAAGGACATCACACACATCCATGCCCGAGGCAGCATTCGAACCTGCGACCGTAGCAGTCGCGCGGTTCCGGACTGCGCGCCTAGAACCGCTAGACCACCGCGGCCGGCGAGACTATAAGGACTCAAGCGGGAATATTTTAAGACGTCCAGTAACAAATTGTGCTTTTTAACAGCGAAAGTGGCCAAGAAAAGTAATGTGATGCGTTACTTATTGAAAGCCCCTCGTAAGTACACTGCCTGACAAAGAAAGTGAAGCACTCGGGAGACACGGTCGGATGCCTGTGTATCTTTGTGCGCTTAGACAACAACGAGTGGTAATGTAAATGATTAGAATATAGTTCTCTGTGAAAGAACGACTCCCCCCTTTTTTCCTTTCCCCTCCAACCACCCATTTCTCATCATCGGTCTGGGTCCCCATCCCCACCCCTTCTGCTGCCGTGTCTCCTGTATAGTGCTGTTTTAAGCGAGTGTTGCAAACAGCCACCATACTGTCGCTAGTTGTGTTTTTTTTTTTTTTTTTCATCTCGTGCGAACAGAAATCAGAATGTCGCCGTGTTTTTAAATTTTGTCTGCCTGTTTACTATCAGCATCGCCGACCGTTTTGTTTTTATATTTTCTTCATATCTTTTTCTCCATGTTTCGGTTTTTAACGGTCACCGTCTTTATCGCCTGCTTTTGTTTGTTTTTCATATCTCCTGATTCTGTTTTTTAACTTTTCTGTAGGCGGCAGAGCGGCGTATTGTGCTGCTGCCAGACATCACCCCTTCTGGGGGGGATTGAAATCGAATAAAGAAAAAAAATCGCCTAACAGGGTGCGTTGGTGATTCTCATGTTTTGTTTAATATTATTGCAGTCTCGTCAGGAACTAACAGAGTCTGATAGGAGACTTATTGCGGGTCTCCAGTTGGCCAGCTGTTCGATTAGTGAAATATACAGATTTGAGTATCAATCGGGTGTGAGTGGCCCGATGTTGGACTCTTGGGAACGTGAGGCCAGGTATACTCGCCGTCAAGTCGCAGTCCACCATGTGTGACCTCGGCAAAGGAACTTCGCCGTATTGTGCACCAGGCACATAGTAACCACTTCACATCTGCACCTGGCATCTGAGAATAAGTAATGGACTGAGACAAGCAGCAGTTGGGCTAGACGATTCCCGTTAACACCACAGCACAAATGGTTGCTTCCGGTTGGTGCCGTGAGCGAGGTGCTTGAAGTACAGGTAAATGGTGTCGCATTGTGTTCAGCGATGAATCAAATTTTCACTATCCCAGACGACCATAGACGACGAGCATGGCGGCGACCTGGAGAGAGGTCTCATTCTTCCATAGCTTGGAGAGAGACAGGTGCGTTATTCTTGGACACAGGTGTAAAGAACCATCCAGTACGACATAGATCACGTCTGGTACTGACTGAGGAAATCTGACCGCACAACGGTACGAGAGCCACATCCCGCGTCCTCATGTCGTACCCCTCAGGCGACTGTATCGTGGTGCCATTTTCAACGAGACAATGCTCGACCACACATGGCACGTCTCTATGAACTGTCTGCATGATGTTGAGGTACTCCCATTGCCAGTAAGAACTCGTAATACGTCCCCTTTAGAACGTGCCTCGAACCAGCCCAGACATCGAATCTGTCCCGGTGTCAGTATCCAGGACATCAAGGACCAACAAGTTGTGCGCCATTTTGCATAAAGAGACGATACAACTGATATCATCCTTCCCATCCGAATCCATGCATAGACGTTGGTCATAGAGGGTGTCAAGTAGTACTGATAGATGGGCTGATACTGCAAATATCTTCGTAAATTTGATACTCCCAACCAGTCAAGTTTCATTTTTCCCTTCCCTTTCTGTGTGAGTTCTTTTTTAAGTCAGTGTACATACTGAGTTATGCACCGCAGTGCCAAAGAAACTGGTATACCTGCCAAATATCGCTTAGGGCAGCCGCGAACACCCAGAAGTACTGCAACAGGACGTGGCATGGACTCGACTAATGTCTGAAGTAGTGCTGGAGGGAACTGACACCATGAATCCTGCAGGGCTTTCCAAAAATCTGTGACAGTACGAGTGTGTGGAGATCTCTGCATGTGGGACGCACGTTGCAAGGCAACCCACAAATGCTCAATAATGTTCGTATCTCGGGCGTTTAGTAGCCTGTGAAAGTGTTTAAACTCAGAAAAGCGTTCATGGAGCCACTCTGTAACAGTTCTGGACGTGTGGGGTGTGGCATTGTACTGCTGGAATTACGCAAGTATGTCGCAATGCACAATGGACATGAATGGATGCAGTTCACCAGACAGGATGCTTATGTACGTGTCTTGATGTATCAGGGGTCTCATATCACTCCAACTGCACACGCCCACGCCATTACAGAGCCTCCAACACCTTCTACAGTCCCCTACTGACATGCAGGCTCCATGGGTTAATGAAGTTGTCTAGTCCCCTACTGACATGCAGGCTCCATGGGTTAATGAATTTGTCTCCATATGTACAGGGTGTTTCAAAAATGACCGGTATATTTGAAACGGCAATAAAAACTAAACGAGCAGCGATAGAAATACACCGTTCGTTGCAATATGCTTGGGACAACAGTACATTTTCAGGCAGACAAACTTTCGAAATTACAGTAGTTACAATTTTCAACAACAGATGGCGCTGCGGTCTGGGAAACTCTATAGTACGATATTTTCCACATATCCACCATGCGTAGCAATAATATGGCGTAGTCTCTGAATGAAATTACCCGAAACCTTTGACAACGTGTCTGGCGGAATGGCTTCACATGCAGATGAGATGTACTGCTTCAGCTGTTCAATTGTTTCTGGATTCTGGCGGTACACCTGGTCTTTCAAGTGTCCCCACAGAAAGAAGTCACAGGGGTTCATGTCTGGCGAATAGGGAGGCCAATCCACGCCGCCTCCTGTATGTTTCGGATAGCCCAAAGCAATCACACGATCATCGAAATATTCATTCAGGAAATTAAAGACGTCGGCCGTGCGATGTGGCCGGGCACCATCTTGCATAAACCACGAGGAGTTCGCAGTGTCGTCTAAGGCAGTTTGTACCGCCACAAATTCACGAAGAATGTCCAGATAGCGTGATGCAGTAATCGTTTCGGATCTGAAAAATGGGCCAATGATTCCTTTGGAAGAAATGGCGGCCCAGACCAGTACTTTTTCAGGATGCAGGGACGATGGGACTGCAACATGGGGCTTTTCGGTTCCCCATATACGCCAGTTCTGTTTATTGACGAAGCCGTCCTGGTAAAAATAAGCTTCGTCAGTAAACCAAATGCTGCCCACATGCATATCGCCGTCATCAATCCTGTGCACTATATCGTTAGCAAATGTCTCTCGTGCAGCAATGGTAGCGGCGCTGAGGGGTTGCCGCGTTTGAATTTTGTATGGATAGAGGTGTAAACTCTGGCGCATGAGACGATACGTGGACGTTGGCGTCATTTGGACCGCAGCTGCAACACGGCGAACGGAAACCCGAGGCCGCTGTTGGATCACCTGCTGCACTAGCTGCGCGTTGCCCTCTGTGGTTGCCGTACGCGGTCGCCCTACCTTTCCAGCACGTTCATCCGTCACGTTCCCAGTCCGTTGAAATTTTTCAAACAGATCCTATATTGTATCGCTTTTCGGTCCTTTGGTTACATTAAACCTCCGTTGAAAACTTCGTCTTGTTGCAACAACACTGTGTTCTAGGCGGTGGAATTCCAACACCAGAAAAATCCTCTGTTCTAAGGAATAAACCATGTTGTCTACAGCACACTTGCACGTTGTGAACAGCACACGCCTACAGCAGAAAGACGACGTACAGAATGGCGCACCCACAGACTGCGTTGTCTTCTATATCTTTCACATCACTTGCAGCGCCATCTGTTGTTGAAAATTGTAACTACTGTAATTTCGAAAGTTTGTCCGCCTGAAAATGTACTGTTGTCCCAAGCATATTGCAACAAACGGTGTATTTCTATCGCTGCTCGTTTAGTTTTTATTGCCGTTTCAAATATACCGGTCATTTTTGAAACACCCTGTATACACGTCCATCCGCTCGATACATTTTGAAACGAGACACGTCCAGTTTCCAGTCATCAACAGTCCAATGTCGGTGCTGACGGGCCCAGGCGAAGCGTAAAGCTTATGTCGTGCAGTCATCAAGGGTACACGAGTGAGCCTTCGGCTCAGAAAGCTCATATAGATGATGTTTCGTTGAATGGTTCACATGCTGACACTTGTTGATGGCCCAGCAATTTGCGGAAGGGTTGCACTTCTGTCACGTTGAACGATTCTTTTCAGGCATCGTTGGTCCCTTTCTTGGAGGATCATTTTCCGGCCGCAGTGATGTCGGAAATTTGATGTTTTATCGGATTCCTGACGTTCATGGTACACTCGTGAAATGGTCGTACGGGAAAATCTCCACTTCATTGGTGGCTCGGAGATGCTGTGTCCCATCGTTCGTACGCTGAGTGTATCACCACGATCATACTCAGTTAAATCCTGATAACTTGCCATTGTAGCAGCAGTAACCGATTAACAGCTGCACCAGACACTTGTTTCCTTAAATAGTCATTGCCGACTGCAGCGCTGTATTCTGCCTGTTTACACATCTCTGTAATTGATGCATGCCTATACTTGCCTTTACAACTTACACATGGGAAGTTTTACAGACAAATGTCGTTTTACCGAAATATCTGTAAGTATACAACTATGTACAGAAATATACAAAATACAACACAAAACATAGGACTGCAGACATCATTCGAAAAGACTAAGATGTGATAATAGATCCACTGGTAATCAATCCCATAACAGCAAATAAGTGGAAGGTAAAAAAAAAAGAACGAAACAGTTTAAATATCTCTGAGAAGTAAGTATAGATAAACTTGCACAATAAACCTACGTAGTACGAAAGAACTAACAAAATGATAAAAGCTCAAAAATTAACATGGTCTACATACCATAAAAATGTCTGTCAATCTAAACTAAATTAAAACGATGGTTCAGTCAGAGGTGACATAAGGAAGTGTAACTCTTTACGAAGTCACCCAGAAAAACAGAATCCATTAAATCCTAAAAGCAAAGAAATGAATAATAGAACATTCGTAAATGGTTCAAATGGTTCAAATGGCTCTGAGCACTATGGGACTTAACATCTATGGTCATCAGTCCCCTTTTTTCGTAAATAAGAAATATCAAAAAGATGGGCAAAAGTGGATAGTGTCAAATGAAATGGTGTACAGAAAACAGGAGCCCATTACAGATACTATACGGAAGAAAAGGAGCTCTTTCTTTGGCCACATTATGAGGACACCCGAAATCACATTATTAAGAAAAATTACAGATACTTTGGAACATGAAGCAACCAGTAAGTTCACTGAAGGAAATCAGGGACGGTGCGAAGAAGCTAGAATTAACCCTGGTTGATTTGCAAAACAAAACAAAAAATGTAAAGAAACTGAAAACATAAAAATAAGATATAAACGACAAACATTAAAGATAGTATTTACAGAGGAGGAACGACAGGAAAGATCAGAACGAATGAAAAGATATTCGGAAATCCAGAAATATTGAAGAAGATGACCAGAAAACGATTGGCCCAATGAGGCTGGAAAAGGAGAAGAAGAAGAATATACACTAACGGAAAAAACGGAAACACCCAAAATTGATTAATGCAGAGTAATGAACTTTCGGGAATTCATTTGTCTAGGTCACATATTTAAGTGATTAGCATTGAAATATCGGGGGCTCATGCAAGAGAGAGATACGCCATTGCAAATGTGAAATGCTGGCACATTAACAATCATTGTAATCACCAATGTTGAATGCAAGCAAGCACACGTGTATGTGTGTTGCACAGGTCACGAATGTCAGTTTGTGGAGTGGATGATGATGATGATGATTGTTTGGTTTGTGGGGCGCTCAACTGCGTGGTTATCAGTGCCCGCAAAACCTTTGCTCAGTCCAATCTCCCACTTACATGAATGATGATGAAACGATGAGGACAACACAAACACCCAGTCATCTCGAGGCAGGTGAAAATCCCTGACCCCATCGGGAATCGAAACCGGGATCTCGTGCTCGGGAAGCGAGTACGTGACCGCAAGATTGTGGAGTGGAGTTACATGCCTATTGCACTTGGTCGGTCAATACAGGGACGGTTAATGCTGTTTGAGGATGATGCTGGAGCACTCGTCCGATGATGTCCAACATGTGCCCGATTTGAGACAGACGTGTTGATCGAGCTGGCCAAGACGACATTTGACACTCCTTAGGGCATGCTGTGTTGCAATGTGGGCGAGCATTGTCCTCTTGGAAAACACTCCCTTGAATGCTATTCATTAATGGCAGCACAACAGGGTGAATCACCTGATGACGTACAGAATTGCAGACAGTGTGCGTGGGATAACGACCAGAGTGCTCCTGCTGTCATACGTAATCGACTCCAGACGATAACTCCAGGTGTAGGACCAGTGTATCCAGACCTCAACTGGCCTCCTTCTAACCACCATCAGACCATCGTTGGCGCCGCCGCAGGAGCAGCTTTCATCATAAAACGCAACAAATCTGCATCCTGCACTCCCACAAATGGCGATGGTTTGTGGTCAGTATAATGCAGGCTGCAGGGCGCCTGCCTCGGAGCTGTGCTTAACTAACCGACTGGTAACACTTCGTTGTGTCACTGTGCTGCCACCTTTCGCTCAAATTGCTGGTGCGAATGCAGTACGATGTTCTAGACTCATAGGCGGAACATGATGGTCTTCCCTCTCAGTAGAGACTCGTGGCCGTCTGGAGCCCAGTTTCCTTGGACCGTAGATCTCTCGACCACGGCAACCAGCAGTCAGGCGCTGTGGCTCCATTCCTGCCTAGTTTTTCTGCAGTATCGCAGAAGGAACATCCAGCTCCTCGTAGCCCTATTACACGACCACGTTCAAACTCAGTGAGCTGTTGATAATGACGTTCATGCTGCGTTAAAGGCATTCTTGGCTAACATCAACCCTTCGCGACCAATTTCAAAGTCAATTAACGTTCCGACGTTACAACATGCATTTAAAGCAAACATGATTTGCTCCCTCATAGTGGCACTACTAACGCCACTCTTGTGTGACTGGCACGAAATTTGAGGAGATATTATCTTTCGGATGTAGAAACACAGGTACAATTTTCGTTAGTGTCGCAATTTCCCTCCTTGATGCTGCGATTTTTTCCTGTCAGAGAGTAAGTATGTATGTTCGGTGGGAGGGGAGAGTTCGTCCGCAGCTCGTGGTCGTGTGGTAGCGTTCTCGCTTCACGCGCCCGGGTGCCCGGCTTCGATTCCCGGCGGGGTCATGCATTTTCTCTGTCTCGTGATGACTGGCTGATGTGTGATGTCCTTAGGTTAGTTAGGTTTAAGTAGTTCTAAGTTCTAGGGCACTGATGACCATAGATGTTAAGTCCCATAGTGCTCAGAGCCATTTGAACCATTTTGGGGAGAGTTCTCTATGTTTGATGTACCTCAGAACGTTGTAACGTTTATTTTGAGTATGTTCCGAGAAACAAGTAACCAACGACTAAGAAACTAATGGGTAAGTCTCAGTTAGCTTTATGGTGGTGTTTCCTTTTTTTCTATCGAGAATGCCCGCCCACTTCTAAGTCACAAATCCATAGATCCGATCGATGTTGTCTGTGTGTATTGCATCAGGATTAGGATAAGACACCATGCTACCGAAACTGTTTTCATGTTTATCAAAGCACGATGTCAGATCCATTATTGACTATTTTGTAACTGCTCTTATCCTATAATGACAGCTACTTTTACTAATGTACGTTTCTGTTTCATTTTAACACTGATCACTTCCATATATTCAGTAAATGTATACGGTACTGTACATTAGAGCATTTCGTAAGAGCAGCTCAGTCGGCTTTAATATTGAGAATACAAAAGTTTAAAACGAGAGGACGGCTTTTCCCTATGCCCACCCGGTTACATGGTGACATGCGTTTCAGAACTTCATTCTTCGGGTACGAAACGCCGATTGTTTTTTTAAAAAAGGGACACACAAAACAGAGATACTTGTTTCTTCATGTAATAAAAGTGGTCATTGCCACATAATCTTTGTCTATTAACGAACACGATATATTGATGTAAAATAGGTTCTACTGATACTACACTTGTAAGGGACGATCACAAAGTTTCTGTTAGATGGCCGTACAGTCCGGAACTGGTATGCTAATCAGGCGAAATAGCTATGAGCATTCAGGCAATCATCCCACCGACGCACCAGGCTGAAGACAGCCGTTTGGTGGAAGACCGTGTGCTGCTGAGTGAAGAAATGCGTAACTGCCTGCTTCACATCCTCATCTGACAGAATTCGTCGATCCTGCGAGGCCTTTGTGAGGTAGTGACGGGGTGATAACCGCATGGCGAGAGACCAGGATTCTAGGGCGTGTGCTCCAGCGTGCCCCACTTGTCCATAATGGATGAGATGGGCGTCTCTGATCGACCGGCGTATTGTGTCGAACCGTGACCAACACCAGCGCACCATTCCACAACGCTGATTTTCGATAGACATGCCGCCCCATACACAGTCTTCGTTCTCCGATGCATGTCTGCTTGTGTTTACCCCTTCGCCAGCCAAGAAAAGGATACTAGCAAGTTGGTCCTGTTTGGAGGCATTTGGTAATAACGTCGTCATAGTTCACATTTACGTATTTACCACGTGCACTTCGGTAAGACACTAATCCCTCGCCTAGATGTTGGTGCTTGCATACCTACATTGGGGTCGCATTGCAGTAACTCCCGCAAAAGAAAACTTTTTGATCACCTGTTATACAATTTCTTTCCCCTTTTTACATCTATTTTTATAACTAGCGTGGCATCTGAAGGAAGTTCACACATGTATCAATGTGAAAAACATAGTGTAAGAGGCCTCATGTGCAATACTTGCCTAATGTGAAATGCCAGTGTGTTCAGTCAGTATGAAGTATGTTGGGAAAACAGTGCAGCTGTTGCTACAGTGACATTGGCAGAGAACGAAACACTATACGTTTCTTGCTAACGGTGAGTGATATTTCTGTGTCGCAATAAAAGTTTCCACAAGTTTTGAGTATTTCAGACTTCGCGATTGCATGAATAGTAAAGCTGTTTAACATAAGTAAAACTGACGTAGGAATGCCATGTTTCGATAAAGGAATCATTGTGGGATCGTCCTGCATAATTTTCTAAAACATTACTAAAATCGGTTTGTTCAAATGTGTGTGAAAATTTTCAAATGGTTCAAATGGCTCTGACCACTATGGGGCTTAACTGCTGAGGTCATCAGTCCCCTTGAACTTACAACTATTTAATACTAAGTAACCTAAGGACATCACACACATCCATGCCCGAGGCAGGATTCGAATCTGGGACCGTAGCGGTGGCGCGGTTCCAGACTGTAGCGCCTAGAACCACTCGGCTACCCTGGCCGGCTGTGTGTGAAATCTTATGGGACTTAACTGCTAAGGTCATCAGTCCCTAAGCTTACACACTACTTAACCTAAATTATCCTAAGGACAAACACACACACCCATGACCGAGGGAGGACTCAAACCTCCGCCGGGACCAGCCGCACAGTCCATGACTGCACCGCCTTAGACAAGTGTGCAACATGGTTAAAACTAAAATTGAAATGTTGAAGACACTGTGAACGTACCATTAAGCACAAAACCCACTTCACCAATGAGCATGGAAAAAGACCTTCCCGATCATTGTGTGGAGATAGAGAAGAGATTTTTTGACCCGCCTAAAAACGATATACGCAAACTTGCTTTTCAGCTTGCTCGGGCCAACAATATACCAAACGACTTCAAGAGAGATAACGAGTCGGAATAAAGTGATTCAAGAAATATGTACAAGAGGAATTCCTACATATCTTTAAGAACACCTGAATCAGTATCATTGTCCAGAGTGCTCGGGTTCAGTAAAGAAAGTGTATCTCAATCTGTTGATATTTTACAGGGAACGTTTAAACGATATTCCTACAAATCTGACTGAATTTACAACTGTGATGAGACAG
The DNA here is from genome assembly GCF_023864275.1 of Schistocerca cancellata. Classification (NCBI taxonomy): domain Eukaryota; kingdom Metazoa; phylum Arthropoda; class Insecta; order Orthoptera; family Acrididae; genus Schistocerca; species Schistocerca cancellata. The sequence goes on along the minus strand of NC_064628.1, from coordinate 310,462,067 downwards.
GACTACATTTCTCACTCAAAACAAGCCAAGGTCGTATAAACAAAGAGAAGAAGCAAGTATGTTCACCTTCTTCGGCTGAGAAGATTAGTCACCGTCGTTGTTTGCATGAGTGCGGCCGGTAATCATGCGCTTCTGCTCTTGTTATTTCCAGGACAGAATATGAAGAATGAGCTTATGTACGGAGCACTCCATGCATCGCCATACATCTGGAAGATCCAGATGGACATAAACACGAAATGGTTTAAACATTTTGCAATAAACTACCACACCTTCTGCATCAGACCCAGTCCTCTTAATAGTTGATGCGCATTACTCGAATTCTGGAATTTTAGATGTCTTTCTTTACGCAAAAGAGCATCATGCTTCAATTGTTTGCTTCCCCGACACAGTTATCATAAACGACAACCATTAGATGTTATGTGTCCACTGAAGACTTTCTGTAATTCCGAAATTCGGACATGGATGACTAATAACAGAGATTCATTACATTTGGTTACATGCTGTCAAATATCCGAGTTTCTGTGAAAAGCTTATATTAAAGTAGCAACAAAGGAAACTACCACGAATGGTTTTGGAAAGCTGGTATCTACCTCTTCAATGGAGGCGATGATTCTATACAGTCTATCAGCAGCATAACTGAACTATGTCCGCCTCCCAGCCTAGATCCAACTACAAAAACAAGAGTGGTCCAAAGACCAGAGCAGCAAAATTACTCATGTCCTCTTCAAACACTGATGAGGATGGAGAATGTATCCTCTGTCGGGAATTATGTTCAAAAAGTGTTACTGGTGTCTGAGACCAATCTCAAACATGCGAGTTAATGGCCACTCAGCAGTGTGCTGGAAACCCAATACAACAGCTGATGTGCGGAAAATGTGTGGTAAAAAACTGTGCCATGCAAGTCAAAATGTTAAATGTAACCCGTAAAATGTGTTTTTTATGTGACAATTGACGTTAATATCCCCGAACAAAATACTGATTTACGTAAGGTACTGACATGTTATAATGTTCATTTGCTTCATATATCTGTTAACCTATGTCAGTCGATATTAAATTTCTTCATGTGAGGTTTGGAGACACTATGTGCCCACTGATGAACAAATGCACTTTTATAAAATATGGTTTATTGCACTTAACATTACAGTTCGTTTGTTTTGTGTTTTGATTATGATACTTGCAAGTAAATGAGAAATTTTTCTTTCAATTACCACTAATACGAAGGCTTTTCTATGTCCACCCTTTTGACTGGACGTCTGGGGACTACTGTTGTAAGAAAATGAAACACTTACAGCCGTCTTTATAATCTTATTTGTTGTGTAGCTACCAATTTCGGCGCTTGAATTAGCCGTCTTCAAGCCTTAGTTGATTCTAAAGGGATTATCACGATCCATTTATACGACATATCAGTGGCCAACACAACTGGTTTGTGCAGACTACCTGTAAATGTGATGTCGTCTTGGCCTGAAGGTGGCACATTGGAGCGCCGAAATTCGTAACTACACAATAAATAAGATCATAAGGAGTACTGTAGGTGTTTCATTTCCTTAGAATTACGAACGCTAGTTGTAAAGTAAGGTCCGATCGGTCAGAAATGGAAACCACGGAAAAAATAAAAACTGTTTTATTTGAAACTGTTAGCTATACCTTCCACGTTGCCGCTCCGTCTTAGACATTTGTCGTAGCGTTGTACCAACATCCCATTACCCTAGTCATAGAAGGCAGCCGCCTGTGCTTTTCGCCAGTTCTCTATGCTGGTCTACAGCTCGCTGTCTATGTCATAATGCTGTATTCATAGCTAGCGGTTCATGTGGCAGAAAAGTAACTCTGCGTTGCCCTTTGAGAGTGTGGCCGAGAATTGTCATGAAGGAGGAAACGCATAACAGTTATGTTATGAGGGGCTGTATGACATCAGGTGAAATCTCTCACCACGCTTTCATACATGCCGAGAGACACTGTTTATAGGCATCTTTACGTGTTCAATGTGCACTTAAAACGGAAAAGAGCGACGTGACGCAGTCGACGGGCCTATTGGAGATAATGCCCATCACATCTGTTCAAAGATTCATTGGATTTTCACTGTGATGCGCTCGATTGGATCTTACTTTGCTAATAGCCCTCCCGTACAGGATGATTATTATTAAACATTCAAAACGCTGTAGTAATAACACTACTGGTCAGAATGGCGTCAAATTCTAACGGAACATTATCAGAGAAGGGGGAAAAATTAAGACTGAAGGAAAAAAATAGTGCGAAAATTGATCAGTAGATGACGCTGTATGTTTGAGTATACGTAAACGAAAAGACCTGACATGCGCGTGACCAATTGAAGTTGGTATAAACACGCCGGATAAACGGCTTTTTCTCCTTTCGCATCTGCGACATTCGCCGTGACTGCCTCAATTCAGGATCGCGCTCTGCTTGAAAACTGTATTACAAGAATGGTGACTGTGCACACGTCACTGTGCAGAAGATGCGGACACTGAAGAGTTTGAAAGAAGACGTTGGTCCGATAACTGCTATGGGTCTCGAGAAAATAATTGGGAAATTCGAAAAGACGTTGTTTTTTTTGTGTGTGCAATCTGGTAGAGGGAGGAAACGAATTGATTTGACGTCCGTGGAAGCAGTGGCCACAGCAATGCAGAAGGAGACGAGTGGTGGTGTGCAAACGTGTAGTGCACGGAGATTTGCCCAAATGTTGACCTGCCTAAAAGAGAGACCTCTGCTTTAGTATTTCTTGCTCGCGAGGAAGTGAACAATGATTGGCCACAGAAGGTTTTGTGGACAGACGAAGCCCACTTCCATCTGACAGGATATGTCAGTACACTGAATTGTCGAATATGGACAACGGAAGATCCACATGCAAATCAACCAGCACCACTTCTTCTTGAAAAGGTAAGTGTGTGGCGCGGGTTTACGGCATCATTTATCATAGGGCCATATTTTTTCGAAGAGACAGATGCTTCCACTCCTGTTGCCTGTGCCGTTACTGGTGGGCGCTATGAGTGTCTTTTGCGCAACCACGTTCATTCCAGCTCTCCACCAGCGTGGATGTGTGGACGGGATCATTTTTATGCAAGATGGCGCACCTCCAACCATTGCAAATCCAGTTAAACATCTGCTGTTCTCAGGACAATTAAAAACAGATGTTTGTGATGCTTTTTATGTGGGTTTTGGCCTCAGGACACTTAAAAACCGATTTTTCCCATCTGATGTAATACGGACGATGTGGTGGACTGTCGTACGTAACTAACAGTGTCACACCCGTACACCCATGCACACTAGTAGTACTGTTTATTTAACGTCAAACGTACACCTTAGGTATTGTTGTAGATTCATTTGTCATTTGTAGTCGACCACTATTAAATTACGATGCTTCCAGCGCCAGCTATTGCTACATTTTGTAACTATTTATTTTTCTTCTTCCTTACGTTTGCCTCCGTCTCCGATGATATTCAGATGCAATTTGACGTCATTCTGACCAGTGGTGTTGTTTATACACAGGTTTTAAAGTTTAACTTTAATTATAATCGCTCTGTACATCAAACATAGGTTCAATACATTGAATAGGTATAAAAAGTATTCAACACTAGAGCAGTTCACCCTATATAAATTGCACTAGCACCTGAATGGTATCAGTTCGGAAATGCTGTTTACATTATGTAATTTACATGTACCGTTTATTATTTTGGAAACTTTCACCGTTAAAATTTGATTTCCAGTGATTATTATTATTATTATTAATTATTACTGAAACCTTTGTTAGATATCATAAGAAAATACAATATGAATGTACAGTTTTTGTTAACATTGTGTTTACTGTTTCTGATTTAACTTCCTTTGTATGAGGTGAAAGCGGTTGCTGTATTGTGAGCAGCATGCAGGAGTTGTAAGTTTGGTGTCGTATCGTTTGGCAGTATTTAGAGAAGAAATGGACTGGACATGTTGATGAAAAAATGCAAAATTGAAAGCAAAAGCCTGTGACGGTCCTTTTACGTATGTATGTATACGGATATAAGTCTAACCCAGAAATTGTTTTGGCAGTCATTGTTAACCCGCTAGAGCAATTGTGCTAACAACGAGAACGGATTCTACTGGACAACCACCAGACGAAAGTACACCTGAGAGAGGTCACTGGCACACACAGGAAAGGCCCACTTGTAAGGAGTAAATGCTACAGATCAGAAGTGCCAGTAACGTCTTTTCCTGTCTCGTGGAGAGCTCGCATCATGTGAAGGGAAACGGTTTGCGTGTGCAGCAGTAGACGCCCCGGCACGTGGGCGCCGCCCCGTCCCGTCGCAGCCTGGCTGCCGTAAGGTGATCCCCTAGCGCCGCTCCACGCCACGCCGCTCGCCTTCCTACGGAAGAGCCTCCACAGCCGCAACGCGCCGCCTTTGCGTCGCTATCCCGTATTACCGGCACAGCCCGAATTACCCTAACCCAGCGTTCGCTGTCCCTACCCCGTTCTCTTTCCCTGCACCTACCTATTCCCTTGCGAAGAAAGAGAAACCCGATACACACCAACAAAATGGCGCCGAATACTTACTTTAACTTAAGATCTAGCGAGACCGTCGATTCTTTATTTCCCCATTCCATTCTCCCTATCCACGACACTCTTTTATCGATTTCAAGAGCCTACTGTGTTCTTCTAAAACAGGCATAATTCACAACGTGCAAGTGTGCTGTGGACAACATGGTTTATTCCTTAGAACAGAGGATTTTTCTGGTGTTGGAATTCCACCGCCTAGAACACAGTGTTGTTGCAACAAGACGAAGTTTTCAACGGAGGTTTAATGTAACCAAAGGACCGAAAAGCGATACAATAAAGGATCTGTTTGAAAAATTTCAACGGACTGGGAACGTGACGGATGAACGTGCTGGAAAGGTAGGGCGACCGCGTACGGCAACCACAGAGGGCAACGCGCAGCTAGTGCAGCAGGTGAGCCAACAGCGGCCTCGGGTTTCCGTTCGCCGTGTTGCAACTGCGGTCCAAATGACGACAACGTCCACGTATCGTTTCATGCGCCAGAGTTTACACCTCTATCCATACAAAATTCAAACGCGGCAACCCCTCAGCGCCACTACCATTGCTGCACGAGAGACATTCGCTAACGATATAGTGCACAGGATTGATGACGGCGATATGCATGTGGGCAGCATTTGGTTTACTGACGAAGCTTATTTTTACCTGGACGGCTTCGTCAATAAACAGAACTGGCGCATATGGGGACCCGAAAAGCCCCATGTTGCAGTCCCATCCTCAAAAAGTACTGGTCTGGGCGGCCATTTCTTCCAAAGGAATCATTGGCCCATTTTTCAGATCCGAAACGATTATTGCATCACGCTATCTGGACATTCTTCGTGAATTTGTGGCGGTACAAACTGCCTTAGACGACACTGCGAACACCTCGTGGTTTATGTAAGATGGTGCCCGGCCACATCGCATGGCCGACGTCTTTAATTTCCTGAATGAATATTTCGATGATCGTGTGATTGCTTTGGGCTATCCGAAACATACAGGAGGCGGCGTGGATTGGCCTCCCTATTCGCCAGACATGAACCCCTGTGACTTCTTTCTGTGGGGACACTTGAAAGACCAGGTGTACCTCCAGAATCCAGAAACAATTGAACAGCTGAAGCAGTACATCTCATCTGCATGTGAAGCCATTCCGCCAGACACGTTGTCAAAGGTGGATATGTGGAAAATATCGTACTATAGAGTTTCCCAGACCGCAGCGCCATCTGTTGTTGAAAATTGTAACTACTGTAATTTCGAAAGTTTGTCCGCCTGAAAATGTACTGTTGTCCCAAACATATTGCAACAAACGGTGTATTTCTATCGCTGCTCGTTTAGTTTTTATTGCCGTTTCAAATATACCGGTCATTTTTGAAACGCCCTGTATATTTAAAATTTTCATCCATTCTTCCTTTACTGTTTTTTTTTTCCCTGTAGGTAGGAACAAATACAGGTCGGCGCAAAATAGATGAGAGAGAGTGTTTTTCTACTGTAGTTCAGTCGTGTGCCATGAATCAGCCTCCTTATGATATTGTTGTATTGTAGCTCATTCAACAACGTCTCAATTCAATTTTCAGAATGGAATCATGAACAATGAAATAGAGTTCGTTTATCGTAAAGACAATCTATACGAATTATGGATGTTTATTGTCGCGAGACGCGCATTCAACAGTAAACTTTGAAACATTCCCTTAGAAAAATTACGAATGACTGTGCTGATAAACCTCTTACGTTATTTGATTTTCAAACAGCTGAGCAAAACTGAACGTTCTCAGACATTTCTCTCTTTACTTATTCTGATCAACACTATACTGCCACACAATATTTTTAGCGCAACGCAATCTGACTTCCAATAATCCCTACAAAAGAATGGCCGTGACTAACAATAATTTATACCTTTCATGAATCACTTACAAAAATCTTCGTTATTCGAACTACTGCAATACAGGGACCGCCAATACTGCCAGCTAAATAAAAGATTCTAACTACTGAAGGCACTAACTACTGATAGGCATAGTTAGCAAATGAAAGATTTTGGTAGAGAACAAACACTGTATTTACCTTAATAGTGTTCAAAAGTCATTATATATATCAGTTCATGACATCCAGTCTTACAAATTTCCTTTTTCTGACGGACACACGTCCAGATCGTCTGCTCTCAAAACTCTGCCATCTCTCTCCCCACATCCACCATTGCTGGTGGCTCTCCTCCAACTGTGCAACGCTACGCGCTGTTCACATCCAACTGCCCAACACTACAATACCAAACATTCCAACAATGCCAACCAGCCACAGACTGCACACAGCACAGTCAGTGATTTTTTACAGAGCGCTACGTGGCGTTAGCAACATAAAAACCTAAACAGCCTACTTACAGCTTCATCCAAGGACAGCATCATCTGGAATGACTACTTGTCGGTGATATTACAGTACTGAAATGCAGTCCAATTGTGAAAAAAAAACTTAAGTATCCACTCATACCGATTTTTTGTTTTGCGAATTGATGCAACGTTTTGAAAAGCCTCGAACCCTATAAGACTCCAAAGAGGGGTAACTAAGGAAGAGTAGCCTCAGTTGAACGCCTGAAGGATGTGGAACGAATGCGAACCCTATTCAGTGAGCCCGCTACATCAAAAAGACATGCAGCACAGCTACTCAGGATGTTACGACTGTCTCTCCTGAAGTTAATGTAAAAATTGGAAGGTCATTGATGTGCAGCAACGATATTCTTTTGCAAACTGGTTGATTGACACCTTTGAAAATAGAAGAGTCGTTAACAATCACATCCATCTCCATGAGGACATCAACAAATAGAGCTGGCTGCACTGAGACACTGTCAACAGTTTTAAGCTGCTCAGCATGATGTGGAAGGGCTTTCTTATAGCTCCTATCTCAAACCGTATCATTATTTCCTTTGGAGTTATCTAAAGGAAAAACTCTTCGAAGGTACACTTGCAACACATCAGGACCTGGCAGCACATTTCTATGCTATAACAACAAGAGAAAAGGTATGTAGCATCATCATCATCATCATCATCATCATTTAAGACTGATTATGCCTTTCAGCGTTCAGTCTGGAACATAGCCCCCCTTATACAGTTCCTCCATGAACCCCTATTCAGTGCTGACATTTGTGCCTCTTCTGATGTTAAACCTATTACGTCAAAATCATTCTTAACCGAATCCAGGTACCTTCTCCTCGGTCTGCTCCGACTCCTCCTACCCTCTACTGCTGAATCCATGAGTCTCTTGGGTAACCTTGCTTCTCCCATGCGTGTAACATGACCCCACCATCTAAGCCTGTTCGCCCTGACTGCTACATCTATAGAGTTCATTCCCAGTTTTTCTTTGATTTCCTCATTGTGGACACCCTCCTGCCATTGTTCCCATCTACTAGTTCCTGCAATCATCCTAGCTACTTTCATATCCGTAATCTCAACTTTGTTGATAAGGTAACCTGAATCCACACAGCTTTCGCTCCCATACAACAAAGTTGGTCGAAAGATTGAACGGTGCACAGATAACTTAGTCTTGGTACTGACTTCCGCCCGCATCTCGTGGTCGTGCGGTAGCGTTCTCGCTTCCCACGCCCGGGTTCCCGGGTTCGATTCCCGGCGGGGTCAGGGATTTTCTCTGCCTCGTGATGGCTGGGTGTTGTGTACTGTCCTTAGGTTAGTTAGGTTTAAGTAGTTCTAAGTTCTAGGGGACTTATGACCACAGCAGTTGAGTCCCATAGTGCTCAGAGCCATTTGAACCATACTGACTTCCGTCTTGCGGAAGAGAGTAGATCGTAGCTGAGCGCTCACTGCATTAGCTTTGCTACACCTCGCTTCCAGTTCTTTCACTATGTTGCCCTCCTCTGAGAATATGCAGCCTAAGTACTTGAAACCGTCCACCTGTTCTAACTTTGTTCCTCCTATTTGGCACTCAATCCGTTTATATTTCTTTCCCACTGACATCACTTTCGTTTTGGAGATGCTAATCTTCATACCATAGTCCTTACATTTCTGATCTAGCTCTGAAATATTACTTTGCAAACTTTCAATCGAATCTGCCATCACAACTAAGTCATCCGCATATGCAAGACTGCTTATTTTGTGTTCGCATATCTTAATCTCACCCAGCCAGTCTATTGTTTTCAACATATGATCCATAAATAATATGAACAACAGTGGACACAGGTTGCAGCCTTGTCTTACCCCTGAAACTACTCTGAACCATGAACTCAATTTACCGTCAACTCTAACTGCTGCCTGACTATCCATGTAAAGACCTTCAATTGCTTGCAAAAGTTTGCCTCCTATTCCATAATCTTGCCGAACAGACAATAACTTCCGCCTAGGAACCCGGTCATATGCCTTCTCTAGATCTATAAAGCATAGATACAATTCCCTGTTCCACTCATAACACTTCTCCGTTATTTGCCGTAAGCTAAAGATCTGGTCCTGACAAACTCTAAGAGGCCTAAACCCACACTGATTTTCATACAGTTGATCCTCAACTAATACTCGCACTTTCCTTTCAACAATACCTGACAAGATTTTACCCACAACGCTGATTAAAGAGATACCTCTGTAGTTGTTACAATCTTTTCTGTTTCCATGTTTAAAGATTGGTGTGATTACTGCTTTTGTCCAGTCTGATGGAACCCTTCACAACTCCCAGGCCATTTCAATTATCCTGTGTAGCCATTTAAGACCTGACATTCCACTGTATTTGATGAGTTCCGACTTAATTTCATCCACCCCAGCCGCTTTATTGCACTGCAATCTATTGACCATTTTTTCCACTTCCTCAAATGTGATCCTATTTCCATCATCATTCCTATCCCATTCTACCTCGAAATCTGAAACATTACTGATCGCATTTTCACCTACATTGAGCAACTCTTCAAAATATTCCCTCCATCTGCCCAAGGCTTTCACAGGATTCACTAGCAGTTTTCCTGACCTGTCCAAAATACTTGTCATGTCCTTCTTACCTCCCTTTCGAAGACTGCTAATTACACTCCAGAATGGTTTTCCAGCAGCTTGACCCATATTCTCCAACCTGTTTCCAAAGTCTTCCCACGATTTCTTCTTGGATGCTGAATTATCTGTTTGGCTTTGTTTCTTTCTTCAACATAACTTTCTCTGTCTACCTGGGTTCTGGTATGTAGCCATGTTTGATACGCCTTCTTTTTCCTTTTACAGGCTGCCTTGACTGTATCATTCCACCAAGCTATTTGCTTCATCCTACTTTTACACACTACTGTTCCAAGACATTCTTTAGCCACTTCTAGTACTGTGTCCCTGTACCTTGTCCATTCCTTTTCCAATGACTGTAATTGACTACATTCAACTAACTGGTACCTTTCTGAGATCGCTGTTATGTACTTGTGCCTGATTTACTTATCCTAAAGTTTCTCCACTCTTATTCTCCTACATATGGACCTGACCTCCTGCACTTTCGGCCTCTCAATCCCAATTTCACTGCAGATTAAATAATGATCAGTGTCATCAAAGAATCTCCTGAATACACCTGTGTCCCTCACAGCCTTCCTGAATTCCTGATCTGTTATTATATAGTCAATGACAGATCTGGTTCCCCTGCCTTCCCAAGTATACCGGTGAATGTTCTTATGTTTAAAAAAGGAGTTTGTGATTACTAAGCCCATACTGGCACAGAAATCCAAGAGTTGTTTCCCGTTCCTGTTGGCCTCCATATCCTCTCCAAATTTACCCATAACCTTTTCATACCCTTCTGTTCGATTTCCAATCCTGGCGTTAAAATCACCCATGAGCAGAACACTGTCCTTTTCCTTTACTCTAACAACTACATCACTGAGTGCCTCATAAAAACTATCCATCTTATCTTGATCTGTCCCTTCACAATGCGAATATACTGACACAATCCTAATTTTCTTGCTAGACACTGTCAAATCTATCCACATCAGTCGTTCGTTTACATACCTTATTGCAACTACGTTGGGTTCCATTTCTTTCCTGATGTAAAGCCCTACACCCCATTGTGCTATTCCTGCTTTGACTCCTGACAGGTAGACCTTGTATTCTCCCACTTCCTCTTCTTCCTCACCCCTTACCCGAATGTCACTAACAGCTAAAACGTCCAGCCCCATCTTACTTGCAGCCTCTGCCAGCTCTACCTTCTTCCCAGAGTAGACCCCATTGATATTAATAGCTCCCCATCTCATTACCATTTATTTGCCAAGTCGTATCTTAGGAGTCCCTGGTTTGTCAGTTACAGGTGGGACTCCGTCACCTCCAAGGGTCCGAGGCATTTTGCTCTGATTGTTGCCAGCATCATATTTAAAGTACCAGGGAAGCAGGTTGCTAGCCTTACTTGCCCCGAGTCCCATTGGGTTTTACCCCTAACGGCTGAGGGACTAACCGGTGAATTTGGTAGTTTTTGCCGTATGAGCACAAAGGTGACCACGACTCAGAATATGTCCGAGATGCCCAGCCTTATTCCAAAGTAACTGGTATCCCGACTGTCGGGAACACTTACTTGGCCACGTTGCCCGTGGTTCATGAACTAGGACATGACTACAGGAACCCACACCATGAACCACACATATGTAGCATGTTGATTAAAATTCTTCTGGGTATTATGCCGCGTCATTGCTAAAGCTAACAACAATAATAAACTAAAACCGACGTTTCGGCCGAATTGCAACGGCCTTCCTCAGGGCACGACTGGTTTTGCATTGAGATAGGTGCATCAATTTATTACAGACTATCGATGCCTGACTTCACTATTGTAAAACTTTTAATTGGCTCTCTAATATGACTGGCTAGTTATGATGTAAGGGAAGATGGAAGGAAAGAGGCTATTCGTGGATGTCCATGTCGTCAACGATTGGTAGCTGTCCGCCAATCAGCTTTCGGCTTCTGGTCGGCACGTTTTCTTCCTGGTGTGCGTGGAAGTGGACTGACAGTTGCTCTACAGCTGTTTGTGCAGATACGTAGCCGGCCGTTGTGGCCGAGCGGTTCTAGGCGCTTTAGTCCGGAACCGCGCAGCTGCTACGGTCGCAGGTTCGAATCCTGCCTCGGGCATGGATGTGTGTGATGTCCTTAGGTTAGTTAGGTTTAAGTAGTTCTAAGTTCTAGGGGACTGATGACCTCAGATGATAAGTCCCATAGTGCTCAGAGCCATTTGAACCATTTTGCAGATACGTCCGTGTCCCGTGTAGCTTCTGCTCCGCGACCGCTCGCGGCCCGTTGGACTGGGATAGCCGGCAACCAGGACGCCGGCAGTTTGTAGCCATCTTCTCTGTTGATGCTGTCAGGCTGCTTAATAATTTCGATCGCCTCCCGTATTTTTCGTTTTCGCATCCAAGATTCTTTCGCCAATACTCGGGCTTCCTGGAACCTGATAGGTTGTCCACAGTCACGGTGGTGTTCCGCTATCGCCAATTTATTATGTTGTTGTCATCGTACATAGCGTTCGTGTTCTGCTACTCGTAAGCTGACAGTTCTCCCTGTTTCTCATATGTAGGTAGCTCCGCACTCACACCGTAGTTCGTAAACACCAGCAGCGTTAAGATTGTTGACTACATCCTTGGTGGAACCTATCATTTCGTGGATCCTGTGACTGCTTCGAAAAATCGGTTTGAAACCTCATCGGCGGAGGACGTTGCCTAGCCGTTCACTGACGCCTTTTACATGTGGTGAGTGTACCAGTGGCAGCTTCTCTTCTTTACCTTCTTCTCGTGTTCTGCTCCCTTTGGTTTTAGCTACGTTTCTTATGATGTCATCATAGCCGTTGGCACGAAACGTGTGTTGTAGCTCCTTTAATTCTTCTTTGATGTTATTTTCATCACTTATCCGGCAGGCTCGGGCACTTAACGTATGCAGAACAGAATACTTTTGAGCTGGGTGGTGGTGGCTCTCCGCGTGCAGTTACCGATTAGTGTGCGTTCGTTTCCGGTACACTTTGTGTCCCAGTTTACCTTCGGCAGCTCTGTATACTTCCACGTCTAGAAATGGCAAGGTACCATTGTTTTCAGTCTCATGTGTGAACTTTATATTTCTGTACAAGCTATTAAAGTGCTGGAGGAAGTTTCCCATTTCCGCTTCACTGTGAGGCCAGATAACGAATGTGTTGTCCACATATCGTAGCCAACAACTGGGACGTATCGGAGCAAAAGCTAGGGCCGTTTGCTCAAAGGCTTCCATGATGTCCGCAGCTACAGGGGAGAGCGGGGAGCCCATTGCCACTCCATCTAACTATTCATAATATTTTCCCCGCCAGGTGAAGTACGTAGATGACAGGCATAAGCGCCCAGATCGCAGATATCTGGTGGGATCCGATCCTGTAGAATGCGCATAGTCTCCTCAATAGGTACGTTAGTGAAGAGAGACTTGATGTCAAAACTGACCATAATGTCTGATGGCTTTAGTTGTAATCAGTTGTATGAAGTGGGAAGAGTCTTTCACGTTGGAGGCTGTTTGTCCCACAAGACAGCGTTACTTAGGTGTCAGATGTTTCTCCACATAATACGTAGGTGAATCTATTCCGTTCACTATGGGCCTCAGCGGATAACCCTCCTTATGGAGCTTAGGTACTCCGTAGATTCTAGGAGGAACAGGCACCCTGGTGATTAGTCTCTTAGCTGTGTCAGGATCAATTCTCGAGTCCTTTACTAGGGCCTTCGTATTTCTGCCTGTCCTCGCCGCCGGGCCACCCCTAAGTACTCTATAAATAGGATCGCTTAGCAGTTCGTCCATCTTCTTTTCATATTCAGAAGTGTCCATCAGAACCGTAGCGTTTCATTTGTCCGCATGTAGGACCACAATATCCTTGTTATTCCTGAGCTCCTTATTGGCCTGCCTCCTTCACGTGTGATATTGGCTCTGAGTGGTTTTGCTGTTTGTAAAATTCTTACAGTTTCCTGACTTATCTTTTCTGCTTCTACAAGTAGTACTTGGTGGAGTGACGCCTCCACAAATTGAATGATCTCTTTTGTGGGAATCTTTGTGGGCGTAACTGCGAAGTTTAACCTTTTGGATAGAATTGACGTCGCTGCCTCACTGATGGTCTGTGTCTAGATGTTAACCACGGTACGAGCTGTATCCAGACTTAGCTGTGAGTGGTGTTTGTTTCCCAGTTAGCTCCTCAGATTTCTTTTTCTATCGACTGCTGACCAAGTCCTCCTCCATGCAGGACTGGTTGTGGGTTATTCGGTCGATGTTATCCCAGTCCTTCGATGATAACGTAGTTGACAGCCATAAATGCATGCTGTACAGTTGCCTGTTGTTATAGTCTATGAAGCTCCGGAGGTGCTGTATCCTCTACCTTAATAACGCATGGCTGGCCCTATAGTAAATGATTCTTGCTGTTTTCATATCGATTTCAGGCCGTACCCTGATGAATCTCGGGATGACATGACGATCTCGGCATCTTAAAAGAAGAAAATTCATAAAATGGTTCCATCCACATATTCAAGTACTCCAAACATCCTTCATAGAGGGTACCAACATGGCACTTAAAATCCTTTACCTTCAAAGCATAACCATCATTTTCCATTTGAAACAATCTTTCTTTCACACTCAAAGATATAAAATTTTCATCTTTTGTGTGCTGAAGAACACCACGAAGGGAGTTTTCTTCCATTTCTTAGATACTAATATAATTATGAAAACTGCCAACTAAAGATTGGATATGCCATAAATATAGCTCATTGATAGGGTCCATAAAAAATTCTTTAGGGCTGTTGGAAGTTTGCTTTTTGTGACAGAAAGAAGGACTACAGAGCGAGAAACATCTCTGTAAGTCTCTGAATGGCTGGAAATAGTAACAGCCATCGAGTCTTTCTATGGCTGAGAAGTTGTTGGTACTCTATTTCGACAAAATCACAAAATTTCTTTAGTGACTCTACGCGGACAGTGTATATCTATTATATATTTTCATTATCAATCCTTGTAAGTCAATTTCAAGGAGGTCAGTTCCGTGCTGAATGCAGTTTTTAAGAACATGAGCAGGACATCCCACCCCAACCAATACCTTGTTAAGTACCCTCTTTGGATTAGCAAATACATTATTTCCATCACCTCTTTTAATGCCACCAAATATTGTGTTGCAATCATCAGCACCAAACGCCACACATTTGTCCTTAATTTTAAACTAGTTACGCGTATCAGTGATATATGTTGAAATAGTTTCTGCAGTTTCTTTTGGTCTACTTTCTATATTTAGAAGTTTAATTTGCAGTCCTCCATTCCTGTGATCAAAGTAATTTACTATAATGGGGATCATTTTAATATCCCCATGGTTGCTAGCATCTGTCGAGACACCAACAAAAAGAATGCACTCCAGATCTTTCATGATGCATTCTAGTGAATGAGGTGCTAGAACTGAATTCACTATTGCTTCAGTTTTGGTACGTCCACACGATATTTTGGATGATATGGACGAGTCATGGAAAATTTCTCACAACAGTCCGCTGGTACCGTCCATAGATTTGTAACTGCTGTGGTGAAACACACTATGGTAAGCAAGAGTTCCGTCAGCAGCACATAGTTTGGTGTCCAGTTCAGCACAGGGTTTTGTAAAAAAATTACTCACTTTACCTGACGAACTTGCACCTCTAACACACTTCATATGTTTTTCTGTTTTCAAGTGCACTTCCAGATCGGGCCGTGATTTGCTATAGATACATAGGTCCCTGGGCAACAAATCATACATTCTGCTTCCCATTGAACTCTTCCAGGACGAAAGCTCGGATATTTTTCTCGGAATTTATCCGTAAATGCACACTTCCTCTTTGACATGATGAGAAATTACCTTAAACGAAAGTTAAACAAAGAATGATCAAAATATATTGTTCAGCTAAACCATGAAGAAGTCTTCACTTACAAAACTTAACTTTAATTCTGTGCCATAAGCTATATTTTGAAATTTACGAAACTTACCCAATAGGATGAATACGGAAAGTAAAAATGCAGCTGGATGATCAACAAGTTCGCTAAAACACGTGTGTCACACAGAAACAAACAGCATGTAGACAATCACTGCTATGCTTTAACCATAGACACTACCTATGGTCGAAGCAGCTATCTCGAAGGTAAAAGATACATAATTTGTATGCAATACAGATCGATAATTTCGATTTTGTGTGGAATTTAAGCTAATAACAAATGACACAATTCAATGACCGTAGTAAAAAGTATATATTGTTGACGATACGACATGAAAACAAAATTCAAAAGATCTTCATTCCCAAAACCAAAAAATGCGGACGTTAACAGAAATCGCAAAAATGTATGCGGACGCTACATTTCACGTCGAAAATGAGGACATGTCCGCGTAAATGCGGACGTCTGGTAACCCTGATTAGTCCGAAATATTTTACCAATAGAGAGACCATCATGACACTTTTTCAGTTACAGGACACGTGTCCTATAGATACACGTTATGTATCTCTAACGTAGTGGTTTCTGTTGCCTTCTCAATCCTCATGCCGTTGATAATTGCTGATTCTCCCGTCTTTAGGGGCAGTTTGCCGCCTCAAGAATGCCCCGAACATCTGTCCGCTCCAATGCCCTCTTTGACTAGGCCGTTGGCACATTGACGGCGACTTACAGAAGTCTTCGGCCACAAATCCTGATTATTAATCAATATTCAAAAGTTGGTGGGCTTCGAAAGCGGGACCGAGGACGTTTTGAGTATGAATAGAACACGCTTTCTCTAGACCAAGGGTGGAAAGCTCAAATCTATAGAAAGGCAAAAGTTAACCAACGACCATGACGATCCTTACAGCGTACAGTCCACATGCTCAAGGTACAATCATCGAGTTCTTCACCACTTTGAAAACAACTCTTAATGGAATGAATGGCTGGGTCTTCTTGGAATTTGTCATCCTCATGACACAATCGAATGCGGGCGATTCTCCAAGTTATACTCCGGCTCCCTGAAACCCAGGACAAAGCTTCATTGTCCATCTCGAGGTAAAACTCCGGACGCTTCAAATAAAATTTGATCTTTCCTGACGTAAAGAGCACGCCACAGGGGCTTCCCAATCACACACAAAATACTTTAGTTCGGAAGCTGTGGACGTCTTTGGCCCACAAACTCTTGTAGAAGGACGGCAGCAATTCCTGTGTTGGAGGCGTCGGTTTAGACAAAAAAACAGAAGTTCAGAATTAGGGATTCCCATAACATGCCTCTGGTGCTTCAAAGGCCACTTGTTGGCTCTCACACCAGTTAAAGGAGTGCTCCTTTTTCGTCAGTTGTTAAAAGGAGCTATTAACTTCTCAAAATTCGGGATAAATTTGCGGAAAAAGTTTACCGTACCAATAACCATGGTCATCCCTTTCTTGATCGTAGGAGGGGAAATATGCAAATGATGCGCATGTTGTTGGCAAATTCTAAACACGTCAGCTCACACCAGATGCCCCAAAAATGACATATGAGCGCGGGATAAGTTAATTTTGAATGGTTCAAGAATCAAGCCAGGCCTTCTACAGCAAAGCAAAACTTGTTCAAGATGACTCAAGTGTTCCTCAAAAGTTGCCGTATAAAGACATCGTCCAAATAGTTATAATGGAAATGTCATCTGGTTAGGTCCTCCCGTCGGATAAGCCGGTCGCCTGGTGCAAGTCTTTCGAGTTGACGCCACTTCGGCGACTTGCTTGTCGACAGGGATGAAATGATGATGATAAGGACAACACAACACCCAGTCCTGAGCGGAGAAAATGTCCGACCCAGCTGGGAATCGAACCCGGGCCGTTAAGTATGATATTCCATGCTACCGGGGGCGGACATCCAAATAGTTATAATCACATTGATACAGATCTTGGAGTATAAAGTTACAAGATCCAGAAAATCAGGACCCACTTCAAGAGTTTAATCGTCAGAGACCTCAGAAAGCCCTCACAGCTGACACTCATGGGTGCCTAGAAAGCCGATATGTGCAAATCAGGGTAACGTAACGTGTCTACAACAGAGATGAGCGGATTTGTGGCTGGCGCCCCACCTCGGCCAAAGCACGGTGCCGCGGATCTGTGGTCACAAGAGAGAGAAGGGAGCAGACACAGTGGCAGTGCTTAAGCAGCAGGACAGCACGCTACCGGGACGAGCTTGGAAACCTCGCGTTGAGTTGGCGTACAGTATATGCTGAAACACAGTAACTGCTATGTGGGCTACTGCCGGTCGCGGTGGTCTAGCGGTTCTAGGCGCGCAGTCCGGAACCGCGGGACCGCTTCGGTCGCAGGTTCGAATCCTGCCTCGGGCGTGGATGTGTGTGATGTCCTTAGGTTAGTTAGGTTTAACTAGTTCTAAGTTCTAGGGGACTAATGATCTCAGCAGTTGAGTCCCATAGTGCTCAGAGCCATTTGAACCATTTTTTTGGGCTACTGTATTACAATAACTAAATATCACTCAACCAACGCAGCAAAATCACAACCCAGAATAATTTTAATTTAAGGCTAAAATTTAAGAGAATCAGTGTACCGTGATTAATCATGCATTAAGCATGCATTAAGGAATAAGGCCACATTAGTTGGGTTACTTAATAAAATGCCGACAGGGCAAACCAGGGCCAATTCAAATATGAAAAGTCATCTCACAAAAATAACTGGGCACAGGCTGGAATTTAAGTCATTAAGTAATTAATTTCAGTCATTTTAATTTAAGTCATTTAATTTAAGTCATGAAGTAATTGCCGGCCGAAGTGGCCGTGCGGTTAAAGGCGCTGCAGTCTGGAACCGCAAGACCGCTACGGTCGCAGGTTCGAATACTGCCTCGGGCATGGATGTTTGTGATGTCCTTAGGTTAGTTAGGTTTAACTAGTTCTAAGTTCTAGGGGACTAATGACCTCAGCAGTTGAGTCCCATAGTGCTCAGAGCCATTTGAACCATTTGAACCATGAAGTAATTAAAATGCCGACGGGGCAAACCAGGGCCAACTCAGATATGAAAAGTCATCTCACAAAAATAACTGGGCACAGGCTGGAATTTAAGTCATTAATTCGTGACTCGTGCCTCAGACATGCATGAAAATTCAACTAGAATACTCGCTCTCTTAACCACAGCAACGCCAGTGTAATCTACTACTACGGACACGAGAACAGCCACGAAAAATAGCAGAAAAACACCTGTCCATCTTGGTGAGCACGCCTCCGACACACAGGTACCTCCCTCGTAACCAACGCCACGCTATTCGTAGATGCCAAACGATGGATACAAGGTTTCTTCAGGCTGCGACCTGAGAGTTTTCCACGTATTGCACTGACAGAGGATGTCGCCAGAAAATCTGTTTTTGTTCCCATTCCACGCCCATACTGTTACGGTCAAGAGCGTGTATATGTACATAAGTTTATCACAAAGACGTAAAAATTTGAAGTAAATCCATGAAGTTCTTATACATATTAAAAAGTAGGTTCACAAAAACATTGAAACACGAAAGTGTTCGTATACAACGATGTGTCAAAATTTCAAAACAATCAGTGAAGATCTTCCGGTGTTATACAGTTTTAAACAGACGAACATTTACATATTTATTCATACAGATTTTAGCGATGGCTGCGTTGGAACCCGAACCTGAGGTGTTTTGATTAGTAGTGAAAGGTGCTACCCGTAGTCCATGGCTGACACTGCTACTCACAGTCAAAAAGAAGAAAAATTATAGGATAAGTTGAACGGGGTGAACAGTGTAATGGGTTCCGAATATGGATTGCGATTAAACATAGGAGAGACGAAAGTAATGAGAAATAGCAGAAATGAGAATAATGAGAAAATTAACATCCAACTTGGTGATCACCTTTGGTGGTTGTCCGATAGCATTCGATCTCTTTGTTCACACAGTTAATCTCCAGGATCAACGCTTTCAGGGCTAAGTTTATATCTATGTTGTTGTTGTTGTTGTGGTCTTCAGTCCAGAGACTGGTTTGATGCAGCTCTCCATGATACTCTATCCTGTGCAAACTTCTTCATCTCCAAATACCTACTGCAACCTACATCCTTCTGAATCTCCTTTGTGTATTCATCTCTTGGCCTCCATCTCTCCGATTTTTACCCTCCTGGTGATCCCTTGATGCCTCAGAATATGTCCTATCAACCGATCCCTTCTTCTAGTCAGGTTGTGCCACAAATTTCTCTTCTCCCCATTTCTATTCAATACCTCTTCATTAGTTATGTGATCTACGTATCTAATATTCAGCATTCTTCTGTAGTACCACATTTCAAAAGCTTCTATTCCCTTCTTGTCTAAACTGTTTATCTCCCATGTTTCTCTTTCATACATGACTACAATCCATGCAAATACTTTCAGGAAAGACATCCTAACACTTAAACGTATACTCGATGTCAACAAATTTCTCTTCTTCAGAAAAGCTTACATTGCCATTGCAAATCTGCATTTTGTATCCTCTCTACTTCGATCATCCTCAGTCATTTTGCTCCCCAAATAGCGAACCTCATCTACTACTTTAAGTGTCTCATTTTCTAATCAAATTCCCTCAGCATCACCTGATTCCATTAGACTAAATTCCTTTATCCTCGTTTTACTGTTGTTGACATTCATCTTATATCCTCCTTTCAAGACAATTTCCATTCCGTTCATTTGCTCTTCCACGTCCTTTGCTGCCTCCGGCAGATTTACAATATCATCAGCGAACCTCAAAGTTTTTATTTCTTCTTCATTCCTACTCGGAATTTTTCTTTTGTTCCCTTTACTGCTTGCTCAATATACTGACTGAATAATATCGGCGATAGGCTACAATACTGTCTCACTCCCTTCCCAATTACTGCTTCCCTTTCATGCCCCTCGACTCTTATAAGTGCCATCTGGTTTCTGTACAAATTGTAAATAGCATTTCGCTACTTGTATTTGACCTTCAGAATTTGAAAGCCAGTATTCCAGTCACCATTGTCAACAGATTTCTCTAAGTCTACAAAAGCTACAAACATGATCATCCCCAAGGTCGGTTTCTACCAGCTTTTTCCATTGGTCTGTAAAGGATTCGTGTTAGTGTTTCACAACCGTGATTTATTAAACTGATAGTTCGGTAATTTTCACACTTGTCACCACCTGCTTTCTTTGGGACAGGAATTGTTATATTCTTCTTTAAGTCTGACGCTATTTTGCATGTCTCGTACATCTTGCTGACCATATGGAAGAGTTTTCTCAGTGCTAGCTCTCTCAATACTATCAGTAGTTCTAATGGAATGTTGTCTACTTCAGGGGTCTTGTTTCGATTTAGGTCTTTCAGTGCACTGTCAAACTCTTCACGCAGTACCATATCTCCCATTTTACCCTGATCTACGTCCTCTTCCATTTCCATAATATTGCTCTCAAGTACATCGCTTTTGTATGGACCCTCTATATACTCCTTCCACCTTTTTGCTTTCCCTTCTTTGCTTACAACTGGTTTTCCATCTGATCTCTTGATATTCATACAAGTGGTTCTCTTTTCTCCAAAGGTCTCTTTAATTTTCTTAGCCCTAGTGATATATGCCTCTACATCCTTACATTTGCTTAGCCTCTTTGCACTTCCTGTCAATCTCGTTTTTGAGATGTTTGTAATTTTTTTGCGTGTTTCATTTACAGCATTTTATATTTTCTCCTTTCATCAATTAAATTCAATATCTCTTCTGTTGCCCAAGGTATTCTGATAGACTTCGTCTTTTTACCTTCTTGATCCTCTGCTGCCTTCACTCTTTCATCTCTCAAAGTTACCGATTCTTCTTCTACTGTACTTCTTTCCCCCGTTCTCGTCAATTATTCCATAATGCTCTCTCTGAATCTCTCTACAACCTCGGGTTTTTTCAATTTATCCAGGTCATATCTCCTCAAATTCTCACCTTTAGTTTCTGCAGTTTTAATCTACAGTTCGTAACTAATAGATTGTAGTCAGAGTCCACATATGTCGCTGGAAATGTCTTACAATTTAAATCCTGGTTCCTAAATCTCTGTCTTAGCTTTATATAATCTACCCGAAACCTCCAATGTCTCCAGACCTCTTCCATGTACACGCTTTGTGCAGAATTCTACCAGGCGGCTTCCTCTTTAATTCCTTACTCCCAGGCCATATGCAGCTTCTGGCCGCGCCGAGTGGCCGCGCGGTTTGAGGCGTCATGTCACGGACTGCGCGGTCCCAGCCGCTGGAGGTTCGAATCATCCCTCGGGCATGGTTGTGTGTGTGTTGTTCTTAACATAAGTTAGTTTAATTAGTGTGTAAGTCTAGGGACCGATGACCTAAGCAGTTTGGTCTCTTACGAATTCACACACATTTGAACATTCACCTACTACTTTTCCTTCTCTTCCTTTCCCAACTATCGAATTCCAGTCCCCTATGACAATTAATTTTTTGTCTCCCTTCACTATCTGAGTAATTTGTTTTATGTGATCATACGTTTCTTTAGTCTCTTCGTCATCTGTGGAGCTTGTTGACATATAAACTTGTACTACCGTGGTAGGCGTGGGCTTCGTGTCTCTCTCTTGGCTACAATAATGCGTTCACTATGCTGTTCGTAGTAGCTTACCCGTGCTCCTATTTTTTATTCATTATTAAACCTGCTCCTTCATTAACCCTATTAGATTTTGTATTTATAACCCTGTATTCACCTGACCAGAAGCTTTGTTCCTTTTGCCACCGAACTTCACTAATTCCCGCTATATCTAACTTTAACCTACCTATTTCTCTTCCTAAATTTTCTAACTTACCTGCCCGATTAAGGGATCTGACATTCCACGCTCCGATCCGTAGAACGCATTCTCCTGATAACGACGTCCTCTTGACTAGTCCCCACCTAGAGATCCCAATGGAGACTATTTTAGCTCCGGAATATTCTACCCAAGAGGACGCCATCATCATTTACCCATACAGGAAAGTTGCATGCCCTCGGGAAAAATTACGGCTGTAGTTTCCCCTTGCTTTCAGCCGTTCGCAGTACCAGCACAGCAAGGCGGTTTTGATTAGTGTCATAAGGCCCGGCCATCCAGACTGTTGCCCCTGCAACTACTGAAAAGGCTGCTGCCCCTCTTCAGGAACCACACATTTGTCTGACCTCTCAACAGATACCCCTCCATTGTGGTTGCACCTACGGTATGGCTATCTGCATCGCTGAGGCACACAAGCCTCCCCATCAATGGCAAGGTTCGTGGTCTATATATATATATGTCTCCAAATATGAACCAGTATACTGTACTACTTAGCCAAACAGACAATACACAAACTCACTGAAAACAGAAGCTTAAGGAACTCAAGTGACTAAATAGAAAAAATAAGAATAACCACAGCAACATTCATTTAATTTATAAAATTTCCATCTTCACACACATTTCAACAGAAGAAACCATGAAAGAAATTTGCACGTAAAAGAACACATATCACTATAATCAATTATTGAGTAATAAAAACCCAAAACAAAAATTTATAGTTCTAGGAAAAAATAAAAAAAGAACATAATGAACAAATAGAAAACAAATACATGGGCTAATTTGAAAGTCTTATAGCATTAATCCCATAAAACAATATTTTCAATTAAAATACTTCAGCAAATTTATACAAAGAAATACCCTTCAAACAAATAATTTATAATGGCAGTCAATTTAAAAGTAAAAATGATGCTCCCATTAAAAGGCAAAAGAGCAAGTATAAACACCAGAATAATAACTACTGTGCTAGAAAAACAATACCTACATAAATTATAAATGGTTCTATAAAAGAAGATAACAAACTAACACTACAATGCTATTTAATAATCTTAATTCACCTACGCAATTTAAAGAAAGAGAAACAGCTATATTTGAAGAACTTATAAGAAGTCACCACATAGCAATTCTAGATATCAAATTAATTATAGCCTTGTTACTTATTAATCTTCATCTACTTAAACGTTCATAAATAATTATGGACAAACAAAATAGACCAGAAGAACGTAAAACAGTTACTAGCCACACTCAAAATCATCACTGAGCAAATCTACTTCCCATTCAACAACAAGTTTTCCTCTCAGCAAAAAGGACTACCTGTGGGATGTCCAATTAGTGGGCTCCTAGCTGACATTTTCATCACTCACAGAGAATATCAAATCTTCGACATCATAGTTGAATCAGAGAAGTACAAAATGAAATATTCGTACAATCTCTTATAAGACGACGTCATGAAGAGTGAAACACCAGCCCAAAAAATACAGTTCCCCATTGATATACAAACAGACGAAAAACAGAATTTTTTTAATCACACCGTAAACAAGAGAAGCAATATACATGACTTTAAAATCACCAACACCATCATTCATAACCAGTCCAATCGGCCCATAACTCCCAAAGAAGTTAGCTTCAGATATTTACTCTACAGATTGAATAAAACACATATGAATAAACGTTACTACACAGAAGAATTGAAAACAATAAAGGAAATTGCAGAGGATACTGGGTATGATTCAACGACAGTAGATAAAATGAACAACAAAATACAGAAAAAGCAAAACGCAACCAGGAACACATCCACACGCACTGATACAACACAGCTCACAACAAATCGGCAGACAGCACACAATAAATGTCACGTAATGACACACAGGGTGGGGAATTTACTAAAGAGAGAAGGACCTAAAGTAAAATACAGTACCAGCAACACGATGAACAGAAGATGTGGAAGAAATAGCATTAACACTGACAAATACAGCCAGTAAATTATCTATCACCTCACTTGCAGCTGTTGTCAATCTATATATGTGGGTCAAATATGCAGGAATTTTAGAACCAGGTATACAGAACATTTCACTGCACTGAAAGGCAGTAGATTACTTTCAATATTTGCAGATCATCTAATGGCACAGAATCACTACCTGACGAACTTACAAACTTATTCAGAAATTTTTAAAACTATTAACACCTTATACCAAAATTTAACAATAGAAGAAAACTATTATATCCCGAAATCAGTAGGCCAAGGAGATATAGTACTCAACGAATACACATCATTTTCCAACAAGACCCTCTTTGCCACAATAGAAGAACTATATAAATAGCACCCACCCTCTAAAATTAAATTTCTGTCTCTCCCCATACTCCACACCATTCATTCATCCACTATCTCTCTCTCTCTCTCTCTCTCTCTCTCTCTCTCTCTCTCCCTCTTACACACAAACACACACAAGCACGCACACACAAACGTACACGAGCTAAACATCACAAACGTTCAACAACACTTGAAATCCGTGCACCACATCCCAAACAAACATGCAACGAAATAAATGAACACCACGCGGACATAATAATATGTAATTGCGGCAGAAACTCTATAACTGACCAAAAATCGTAGAAAAGTTATGTGTGCCGACAACATATCGCAAACAAAGGACAAGTAGTCACAACATCAAGACAACTGTAGGAAAACATGCTAAATAACTTGATATATAGCGACTCTCAGTTGGAAATGCGTAATAAATAGAAACTAAAAATAAAAGTTTTACTGTTTGCAAATACAAGATTGTAAACTCTGTAGTAACTCTAAAGCTACCCGCTTAGACAATCAATAGCTTCATGTGAGGTATATAAACAACTATATACATTAGCAATATTCCGAAATTTACAACAAGCTAGAAATTTAGACCAATCATAAATGGACAACATAGAATGCTTTAGCTCATTCATACATGTGTCAACTCTGTACTTTATGGAAACTAATATAAAATACTTGAGAATCGCTCAATTTACTAATGCAAATATTTTTCTTTACAGGTCAACAGTAACAACAATTTCGGAAAATAAACAAATAAACCCTTTGAAGTTAGTACAAAAAGTACTAAAACATGTCAGGATGACAACAAAACTATAAAAACTGTCTCTTGCATGAGGCGGAATTCCTCTGAAATTTTTCTTAGGAAGGACAGAAGTAAGAAGACCTGCAGCATTCACAAGGTGATTGTAGAGGGTAATTAAGGTGCCCCCACCTATTGGTTTTATACAACCCTCAACACCTTCAAAAGCAAAAGGCGAGATTTTCGTATTACCTAGCCCGCTACATGCAAACTGTCAGTCCAACAGAAAAAAATGAAAGCGACATTTTGTAAAAAATTTAATGTAGCTATCTTTGTACAGGGATATGGTTTCACTGGAGTCCATAGTTTTCGAGTTAGTCAAGAAAAACAAAGGTCATTTTGCACGTTTTTCTTGAAAAAATCCAAAACTGCAGCCTCTAGCCATAATGTATCCCAGCATAAAATTTATCTACCTTATTGAACCTACAAAAAGGTCCCTTTTCTGTAGGACTAATTGTTTGCGCATAGCGAGCGAGAGTATATGAAAATCGTGCGCAAAGTTATTGAATGCATTTTGGGTTGCATTGAACCTTTGAGTAGGAGCAGCTCAATCATCCTGTGTGTACAACAATTAGCTTGCGTTCCCAGTTTATATCTGTTGTATATATCTACAAGACACAAGCTACAATTACAGTGTGTTGCTGCCAAGTCAACTGTTGCACAAGCAGCAACGACAGCACGCAAATGTGTTCACTGTACTACATGAAAAGCTTACCGACTTTAGCTGTGGGAGCTAATTTGTATTCCTTTAAGGTCAAAGCTCTGTGCAGATCTGATCGAGATAAATAGCGCACGGTCTCATTTAAGACACATTTCCGGTAATCAAAATGTTAAGTTAATTTGCCGATGAGAGTTTCACACTTTCCACTCTCCGCCTTACGCTTCAGTTTCAGGAGCACGTATTTTTGCTCTGAGTCCTATGAATTCTGTAACAACATCTCCTGACAATCATCTTCCTTAAAATTTCTTTTCTTTATTGACACGTGGAATGTCATAAACTTATTATCAGGGCTAGTCGGAGAATGAAAACGCTTATGCACATCTCTTTTTAAAAACATCATGAATATTTGCGTTGGTTAAGTGACACATTACGCTACCCCTGTCTGTGTAACTTATTTTAACATTTGTTTTGCTCAGATTTCTTCAACATAAGAACATAAAGTAAATCTACCGAATTACGAATGCTGGCTCTAGCTTCACGTTAAGTGGTCAGGAAATCTACTTTCACTAATTAAATGCCACACACTCAGGAAAAATATCTTCAAATTTAAGTCCAATTACAACCACTGGACAAAACTGAAGGCTCGGGAAATATTTACTGAGTGTGTGCAGTACAGATAACAACCATGTAAATGGACCGTTATATAAATTAATACACATCTATAATGTAGCTTGGCTGAAAATGTGCTTGAGTGTCTCAAAAAACACTGCTCCATCATTTTTACAGTATAAGGCAAATTCATTTTTGTAATAACTAATGACGGGGTACTGACAAAGTTGGGAGCCCCTTTCCGCGTTGCACGGCTGTCGCATCAGCAGCAAGCTGGTCCGTCACTTCTTCGTCACCTAAACAGTGCCAGAAATCCCCTCCACTGCCGTGAAGGCTCCTTAAACAGACATAAAACATATACGTTATGTAGCGTATCCGCAACAAACGTAATGCGCTGTAATGAAGTATTCATTTCTTTATTGAGCAAAATGGAATGAAATACAGTACCACGTATTGTCAGAGCTACGATTTCATAGTAAACTGCTTCCAAGTTGAATCACTAAAAGTATACGTTTTCTAACAGTGCTTTCGACTATTTATTGCCCTTGATATTGACCAGAAGGTCATTAAATACAATTAAAACAAGGTACTGAATCAAGTGCTAACAACATTTCTTCAAACCCAAAAGACTGCAGAGTTAGACGGATCATCTCAAAAGTAGGGCTCCTCGGCATCAACGAGGCAAACCTACAGCTGCCTCCACCTGAGCCCTGAGCAGGACTCCAGTCCACTTAGCGAAGTAGCCATTACACCGCCCTCGTAAATGGCAGTAATCGTGTACCTAGACGAAAAGCTATTAGAGCGGCCCATCGGGAGAGCTGCCGGAGGCTCACCAGAACTACGCCGAGGGTAAGAGGTAGGGAGACACAGAGAAACGGCAGGCGAAGGGTGGCAGGAATAAGTGCCTTCTCGTAAGATCCTCATTCACCTGTCGTGACATAGGGGAAGAGCAGCGGCCTTTAAGATAAATTAAGTGCCGTCGACATTGCATTCCAGTATAGACTGTTATCTTGCTACCGAACTATTTTCTGCGAAAACAGTCACCATGAAACAGTACTAGTAGTCCCAGTAAAACACAGCGATTCCTAAAATGCTAACTATTTTCATTTTGTGTGCAGCTTCTATGTTCGGTTGAAGCCTGAGCCGCCACACATATTGGTAGCTGAGGCATAACGACCTATAGCGAGCTAACATCCACTTACAAGCGACAACTTCGGCAACCCCTGCACATCAGCAGTACCGAATGATATGCCAGCTGTTATCAAAGCCGACCAACAGGCTACAGCAGGGAAGCCGACAAGCTTGCACACTAACGCACAAACAAATCGCCAACACTACTCTACACTGTGAATCCAGTATGTGACCTAACCGATGATGAACCCAACTGGAACAGATAATCTGATGCTGGTAGAGAAACTTACGCCGGCACCCTGCAGC
Organism: Schistocerca cancellata; assembly: GCF_023864275.1. Taxonomy (NCBI): domain Eukaryota; kingdom Metazoa; phylum Arthropoda; class Insecta; order Orthoptera; family Acrididae; genus Schistocerca; species Schistocerca cancellata. The sequence continues at coordinate 310,434,076 of NC_064628.1, read as the reverse complement.
AGCCGCCCAGTAACATCGCTTCACAACATCAAAGGTATGCGCCTACATGGTACCCACTGCTAACAAAACCTACTCTGGCATGACCTGTCGTAGGCAGCAAGAAATCCGCTACTGCTCTTACAACCCGATCAAACTATCGCTGATGCTTTCATTTCCCTTGGCTCTTGCCTTGGCACGTTTATTCTTCTGCCCTTCAAACCGCTACCCTTCTTTCAACTTTCCACCCAATCTATCTGTAGATGAGCGCGTATTAATAGTTAATCATAATCAGACGTACGAGAACATAGTGGTATCCACGTCCTGCGAGACATCACTTAGTGAAAACTAACAAATACGAAGAGATGGCAGTAGACCTTTTGTGTTGGCCATCGTGCCGGTGTGGGCGTGGAGGGGCTCCTCCCCATAAATAAATATATTTTCGTGAGCACCTCATTATGAATTACTTGCTCGTTCATGCAAGTGTTCGAATATCCGTGTAAACATCATACTAGACAATCTGTGCTACTGACTGGCTTTATTTCCACGAAATCCAGGAACTATTACATGCAAGATTTAGTCAAGAGACCGGGATACGCATTTATGTGTAACGCTGTGTAGCACCGTTTATTATACCTGGCAGTGAAGACACATAAATGCTGCTCTACGTAAGGACAAGGATTAATCAGTACTATAATGAATCATAAAGGTCAACAGGAGAAGTCAAGGGTAGCCACACTTCAACTCTGGAATGTAATTATAGTAATTTATGTGTGTAATTATCAGCAGCCAGTCCGAAACAGAGACATGAAAATCGCACCTACTTTGTAGTTAACATTATTGCAGTTTACTGTGGACATATTACCATATAAATCTACCTCTGACGTAGGTAATCTACGTTGACAAAACAGTGGGCAAAATTAACTAGCAAAAATTTTATTGGAACAAAATTTACATAATTACAGTAATTCAAAACATGAAACGAGCTTAATAACAGTAATTTATAACAAGAGAAACATTTATAACCTCGTCAGACAGATTTGTGAGGATATTCGCAATTTATAAAGTGGCCAATGAAGCAGCTCTGAAACAAAACCAAACGCGTCTAGTCTCAATAAAACTTTTATGAAAGTCACAAAGACGGAATCTACCTAACATTATCTGTGAAACTACGACTCCGGAAAAGGAGATTTAAAGTCAGTTCATACCAAAATATTCTTTCATCGACTTGAAAAATTCTTTATTTTATAACTGAAAAGTTATTGTTAAACTGAATATCCTACTCAGGTCAATACCACCTCATGGCAACCTATTCAACTTGCAAATAATTCTAAACATTTTTATACCAAATGTGTTGACCGATACTTACATCATTTCAGTAATCATAATGCCAAGTTCTGATAAGAAACAAACAACGTTGGTACTCCAGACCAGAAAACCAAATAAATATACGTTTATGTACGTTTAATACACTATACGTTTAACACACTGCAGTAGTGTATGACAGTATCAGTTTGGTAGTGGTGTACTGTTTCAGTCAACGAATTAAAGTGCACAAGGCAACTGCCACTGTAACTTAATTATTTAAATAGTTTCATCAGAATCATTAAACTGAAGTGTAGTCAGCTAAGGGCCAACCAATGAAGCACATGATAGTGATATAACTGAAGCTAGGAACAGATTTTCACAAGCTCGAGTAATTATTAATCGAAGCAAACTATAATTCAGCGTTGCAATGATTTTACAAAACCAAAAAAGCCAGGGTACCCTCGGCTATGATTATGTGCGGCAAGCTTTCTGCAACGTTCGCATTAATTTGTAGCATTTGCCACTTCATCTCAGTACCATCACAAAAGCGTCGACGTGCGTGGCAGCGACATACACGTCTGCTCAGTTCAAGCGCTGCCATCCGACTCTCTTTCTTGCACACAGCCTATTTACTGCATCTTACCAACTTCCATTGAGGTATCTGATGCTTCTATTTTAATTGTACAGTGCCAAAGGTGATTTCTCTTGCCCTAACAAAGTACAACTGGTGACATCATATTTAAAAAGAAAGGCTCTAAACACTATGGGACTTAACATTTGAGGCCATCACTCTCCTAGACTTAGAACTACTTAGACCTAACTAACCTATGGACATCACACACATTTATGCCCGAGGCAGGATTCGAACAAGCGCTTAGAACCGCTCGGCCACAGCGGCCGGCGACATCACATTCACACTCAGATTTTACGATGTAAATAGTTTTACAATATGAAGCGTTTTACATAAATGTTAGAAATCATAACAACCATATTGCGACAGAACGATAAAATGAGAAACTTGCTTTAAGTGTAAAAAGTGTATATGTGTTATGGTTGTGTGTTTCATTCAGTCCTCCCACACAGAGTCCACATTCTTCATCATTGTGTGACGAGGTAATGGAGGCTAAATCTGTACTTTCCGTTAATACGCACCTGAGAGGATAAGGCGGCATCATCGCTCCGACTCAGCACAGTACGTCCTTTTTTTCCCTGCCAGTACCCCATTATCAACATCACTATCTGCAATTTCAACCATTATGATGTGACCCCAGGTAGTGAGCTTTGCAAATTCTTCTTCCTGGGGTAAGTGTCTTGAGTGATATTTAGCCAGTTAGTTCGAGTCATCTTCCTCAGGTCTCTGTCTGACAGGTCTGGCGATGTTTCTCGAGGTCTGCTTTTTGCCTTCCATTTCAACAACGCCTTTGTCTATCGCTCATCATTTCTTCTGGCAACATGGACAGCCCATTGCCCTTTCATAGTGGCTGTTCTCCCTAGAATATCTCTGAGGTCGCTTATTGATCTGGTGTCTTCTACCCTCTTTTTTTGTTTTCTTGTAAATCTCACCGTAGACCTGTTCACGTCACGCGGTGCAGTTATAAATTTCCGACTCGTATATTCGTGCAATGTCTGGATCTCACTGCCGTAAGTGAAAACAGAACAGAGACACTGATCAAAAATAATTTTGTTTTCCGATTTAATTGTCGTGTTTGACCTGAGGATAGTTGAACGTCTTCTTAATCCCTGGCAGCCTAGCATGAAACGTCGATGGATTTCCGACCTCATATTTATATATGGCTAAGGTAGAAGTATTCTCCGACAGTGTTCAGTAGTAGAACGTTTCCTGCCGTGTTATATTAGACATAACTTTTGTCCTGGGTAGGTTTATGTTCAGTCCCACTGCCTGATATTACGAGGCAAGATCGAAAGCCAAAGTCTGTAGTTCTTCAACACCATTTGCCACTAGTACTATACCATCGGCAAATCGTAGGCTGTTAAGTCTCTTCCTGTTGATGCTAATTCGTTATTCTTCCCTGTTCTGTTATGACATTGCCATTTCCAGCACGGTAGAAAACAGACTCGGAGAGTGGGATCATCCCGTTTCACTTCACTGTGAGTTGAAAACTACAGACCTGATATCCTGACACTAATAAAAGCTGTTCAATACGTATGGAATATGATTAATGGAGACCAGCTTTGAGCGAGAGATAAGATACTTGACTGACAGACCCACTTAGAAAAGACATGGTAGTATCAGTCATTGCTCACAGAAAAAGAGAACGTCGGGGACAAAATTATAAATAACACTATATCAGATTCGAAAGTTACAGTTTAATTGTTCTAATTTTTGTGTGAAAATAAATAAGATTTTCACTGATGGGAGTTCTTCCTGTACAGTGCTTTACGTTATATTTCAAGTTAGTTTCCTATCTGAATGTTGACTGGGCTGTCACAGCTCTTATAATGTTTATAATTTAAGCACGAATCAGCAACAAATATGGTTTAAAAAAGTTTATTTAACTCAAACCATTACCTGTTTCCAATTTTTACAAAGTGATCTTCAGATGCCTTCTTACAGATTTCCTTTATTTCCTAGCGGAGTCACCTATAGTGTCAGATATTTGTTTGGTGTACTAAGGTGAAAAGGTTTTGCGGTTAAAATATGATGAAGTTACGACAGACTTTTTTAACGTTGACCTTTACAGAAACATTCATGACTGGTTTTATAAGTTAATTAAAAAGGAAATGTCGCGAAAACGTACATGGTGGGTGTTTCTGTGTGACGAATTCGTCATGTACTTGTGTTTTGCGTTATAAAAGTAACACATTTCTGCACATGCCCCATGTGAGGGCAGCTTAATTCCTTGTAAACTGCTATAACATACACTGTTTTATATATCATTACAGCACACATCCCTTATCATTTGCAAAAAGTGGCCCAGCTTAACATGAGAAACAGAACCAATCGCTTTAAATATGTTAGAGTAGTAAAGACGTTACGTTAGTGATGCTGTATGGAGTGTCTTTGATAGAGTGATGAAATTAATTTAAACGTCTCGAATAGAGAAGTGTAACTACCGACAATAAATTCTAATGTGGCGTCCTATTGACTGGCTGGGATTACACAAGCAAATCTACACAAATAAAAATTTTAAAGTCCATTTGTTCTTAATCGTATATCTACCAAAGTTCTTCATAGATTACTTTGGAATTTCGACACAACGTTGCATTCAAAGCATGTTTTTATATACCTTCTGAAGAGCCATATGACACGTGTGAAATGGAAACTTTTTAATTGACCCTTCTAGTTACTCTCACTTGGGGCATAATGAAAGTAAGAGAGGTTTTTATTTGGTTATCACCGGTGATAGTAATTTCGATAACAGATGTACAGAATACGGACTCAGCGCAATAACAAATACGGAGTAAACATAATTATTGATACGTTATACAAGTAATAGAAAACAATTGTTGTCATTTATTCTCAGAACATTAAAGACGTCTAACGCAAATAACTCTCAACCTATAGTAGTAAAAATACTTTTCTTACAAAGTTATCTCCAGTGGGGCATGCCGTTCATCAGATTTTGTCGATGACATTTAAAGTGTGGTATAAACAACAGATTTGTGAGCTGAAATACGCAGAGATCAGGAATGCAAAAGTTGTGCGAAATGAATGCAAGAATCTGACAAGGTATTAGCAATATTGTTAAAGAGCAACGCATTGGCCCTTGGATGGTAGGACTCGGATTGGTTAATATTACAGAAGGGAAAATGAAGGCGAACCAACACTTCTCCATGACAAACGTGTCTGTTCTTTATCATAGTAGCTGAGCATTTAATTCTTAGACAAAGACTTTTTTTAAGTTTGCAAATTGTGCTCCTGGTAACAGAAAACCATAGATATCTCCAAACTGAGAGTTAACTGCTTTTTATTTTTCACATTATACTGTAATGAGGACGATGGATTCCCAGTGGAAGACACACAGCAGCTATGTGCGACTCTCGAAGCAAAGCGAAATTTCATGGAGTAGAAGCACACATTATCGCCACGGAACGCTAAACTATGTTTATCCTAAAGGCTTCATCAGCTGGTCGGCATGGCGTTTTTGGGCAGATAATGTATAACTGCTGATTCGTAATTCGAACACCCAGTGCATAATATGTGTTCTCCACAGAGGATTCTCCATATCATTAACCATTTCAAGTGTGTTCGCATCTGTACCAGGACGTGAATTGGTCATATGGCGTTCTCACAACAAAAGGAGTCAGGACAAGATTGCTTTAAATTCTGCAGACATTACAGACACGTTTGCGTATAGCGAAACGGTACTGGTTAAGTGACGAGGGCAGTTATGGGACGTTGAAGAAGTTTCTACCGTTGAGTTAACCTCCTCATTAACGATGTCCGAGGTGTGAAGTTCGAATGGAAGCTTTCCATTTCTCGGGGAAGAAGTTTCATTAGCTATCGACTTCCATCGCCTCGGGGCCTTCACAGAGAAAAGTTTTTCAGGAAGTTTCTCGAAAATTCTACCTTGGCGCCCTGCAAACCTAGACGTGTAGCCTATGCGTCGCTTTCATACTTGAAGTGATCCACGTAATCCAACGGCCACAAGGGTGGACAATGTAAATTCATTTGTTGTCATGTGACATTCAATGGTTGTAGCTTTTGAAACAATTCCGTTATCACTGTATAGGGTCAATTAATTAGAATGAAGTGTATTATTTTCTTTATTCAATTAGTTATTAATTAATTAGTACAATAGTTTGAATAACAATCTTACATATGTGCCAGAACCGAGAGTAAGAGACGGAAATTTTATAACATCATTCTTTATTTGCAGTAATATTTTAGGTTGTTTTAATTTTGATCCATTAAATTTCAAAGTGTTAATTTTCACCGTGATGGTGATGTCTGCGTCATAAATTTATTTCTGTGAATCAGGGGGCCGTGCGGTTCTAGGCGCTTCAGTTTGGAACCGCGTGACCGCCTTTATTGTATGATTATATGATAGCGGAACAAACACTGGTAGCAGTTACTTCTGTAAAATATCTGGGAATATGCGTGCGGAACGATTTGAAGTGGAATGATCATATAAAATTAATTGTTGGTAAGGCGGGTTGCAGGTTGAGATTCATTGGGAGAGTCCTTAGAAAATGTAGTCCATCAACAAAGGAGGTGGCTTACAAAACACTCGTTCGACCTATACTTGAGTATTGCTCATCAGTGTGGGATCCGTACCAGATCGGGTTGACGGAGGAGATAGAGAAGATCCAAAGAAGAGCGGCGCGTTTCGTCACAGGGTTATTTGGTAACCGTGATAGCGTTACGAAGATGTTTAACAAACTCAAGTGGCAGACTCTGCAAGAGAGGCGCTCTGCATCGCGGTGTAGCTTGCTCGCCAGGTTTCGAGAGGGTGCGTTTCTGGATGAGGTATCGAATATATTGCTTCCCCCTACTTATACCTCCCGAGGAGATCACGAATGTAAAATTAGAGAGATTAGAGCGCGCACAGAGGCTTTCAGACAGTCGTTCTTCCCGCGAACCATACGCGACTGGAACAGGAAAGGGAGATAATGACAGTGGCACGTAAAGTGCCCTCCGCCACACACCGTTGGGTGGCTTGCGGAGTATAAATGTAGATGTAGATGTAGATGTACGGTCGCAGGTTCGAAGCCTGCGTCGGGCATGGGCGTGTGTGATGTCCTTAGGTTAGCTAGTTTAAGTAGTTCTAGGGATCAGATGTTGAGTCCCATAGTGCTCAGAGCCATTAGAATCAGGGTAGCATAACCTCAGTCTCTGCTGAGAGCCAGCGTTTAGGTCCAACCAACTAATGGAATCCTAGTACATAAGAATTCCCTCACAACTAGCTTCTAAAAGTGACCTAGAACATAGCGCGTCAGTCAACAGTAGCCTATTTTCTTACCGAGACGGAGTCTTTAAATAGGACCCAGCAAGATGTCTGTCTCACTTTTGTTGCTTTCCAGAAGCAGTCAATAGTATTTATTTATCCCTCCGACTGGCTTGGTGCGGACGACCACTAATTCATCGTTGGAGCAGCGCTTGCACCAAATGCTCTCAATTATTTGTTGAATATATTACAATCATTGTCAGCTCCTGCAGTTTTTACCCTCTACAGTCAAGGTGGTGTCGCTACAGCTTTCTCAAGCACCATTGAAGTTATAACTTGACGTCTGAACTCATATTCTGTCATCCTGTCTCTTATTCTTGTCAATTTTTTCTACATATTCCTCTCCTTGGCGATTCTGTGCAGAGCCACCTTCTTTCTTACGTTGTTGTTGTTGTTGATACGTAACGTAACTCGTTAGTTTTGGAAGTATTTCTCGGTTATTTTAATTTTGATGTCGCAGCAGTCAGTTTATAATTCTTAATTTACACCATGATGGTGGTGACTGTTTCATGAGTTCTTTCAACTAAGAAGAGTATCATACGCTCATAGATATCTCTGCTGAGAGATTCCTTGCCTGTAAGACCAGCCAGCTAATGCCATCGTAGTACATCACTCCGAAAACTGATGTGATGTAGCTCTTCTAACCATTCTATACTGTGGATGTCTCTCAGTCTCTGCATAACTGCCGAAACCGACATCCATTTGAATCTGCTTCCTGTATTTATGTCTATGTCTTCCTCTACAATTTTTACCCTCAACGCTTCCCTCCATTAGTAGATTGACTGTTTCTTGATGCCTCAGGATGTGTCGTATCAATCGAACCCTACTTTTGGTTTAATTTTATTATAAATTTCTTTCTTTCTCATTACGATTTAGAAAAAGATCTTGGTTGGTAATGTGAACCACAGCTTATGGAAACAAAGAGTGGCAAATGGAACAGTTCTTACCAAATCAGCAACTGGGAGTGTGTGGTACTCACAGCTCGCAGCACAAGCTGTATAATCACGTAACAATGGCGAGCAAAGCAGGCACAAGCATACTGTCGCGACGCGACCTAACTGCTACTTAGACTGACTTTATACAAGACTGGTTCCAAGATGATGCAAGCCAGCTCATTGCCATCACAGATGGCAGCTTCTTCCTCATTACCATTCTAAGATATGTATTGAAGAGGGATCTCTTTGGTTTTATATACATGGTGGAGGGGAAGGGGGACTCGGCGCGAGGGGGGGGAGGGGAAGGAGGAAGACGGCATTAGTTCCTGTGGCATTTGAATGGTGGGGAGGCATTATCTCCTGGGACTATGGTTAGCTAACCAGTCGTGGCGTAGGAGAATGACCATACAATAAAAGCGTCTTCATTCGCGATATTATATCTGCAACTGAAATTTGAACGCAACGCTTCCGAACCATACTGATTAAGCTATCTTGTGTTTTTCTTAATGTAGAATGAACTCCCAAATAGCGATTATTGTCCCGTATCAGCTGTAGAATATTTCAGAACAACTGAAAACTTATACCAAACCGGACTCGAACCCGCATTTCCATCATGTCGTGAGCAATTATGCCGTAGCTAGGCGAAGATGAGGAAAAACAGTCTTTCATCCTGTTCAGGAATCTCGATAATATACCGCACGGACAGTGGAGTGAAGAAATCAGGCAATTGGAGATTTGGGCCGCTCCTGCAGGCGTACTGGGATAGCTGTAGTGGTTATGAGGCAAGCACACCTTGTTTGCGTCTCGCTTGTTGTGCTGGTTTCGAGCGAGCACGCAGCACTGGCGGTAACCCGACAATTTTTTGGTGCTTCCATTGAGCTGACTGGCGCTTTGTTTCAGGATTGAAAAATGGCATCCATGTCTCATCCATTGTCACAACCGACGAAAAGAAAGTCCCATTCATGCTGTCGTTGTGCATCAACATTGCTTGGCAACATGCCACACGGGCAGCCATGTGGTCGTCCGTCAGCATTCGTGGCACCCACCTGGATGACACTTTTTGCATTTTCAGGTCGTCGTTCAGGATTGTGTGCACAGAACCCACAGAAAAGCCAACTCTGGAGGCGATCTGTTCAACAGTCATTCGGCGATCCTCCAAACCAATTCTCTCCACTTTCTCGATCATGTCGTCAGACCGGCTTGTGCGAGCCCGAGGTTGTTTCGGTTTGTTGTCACACGATGTTCTGCCTTCATTAAACTGTCGCACCCACGAACGCACTTTCGACACATCCATAACTCCATCACCACATGTCTCCTTCAACTGTCGATCAATTTCAATTGGTTTCACACCACCAAAATTCAGAAAACGAATGATTGCACACTGTTCAAGTAAGGAAAACGTCGCCATTTTAAGTATTTAAAACAGTTCTCATTCTCGCCACTGGCGGTAAACTTCCGTCTGCCGTACGGTGCTGCCATCTCTGGGACGTATTGACAATGAACGCGGCCTCATTTTAAAACAATGCGCATGTTTCTATCTCTTTCCAGTCCAGAGAAAAAAAATCGGAGGCCTTAGAACTTGAATGCACCTCGTATCTGTCTGCTGGGCGTGTGACATCAGTGCTGTGGACTGAAGTCTGGAGGTGTACAGAGCGATGGAACCTCCTTGGTGGAGTCAGCTCCATCCTCATCACAGACTTGTGTCCTTCCACAGGTGCCTAACAGGGAACTCCCAGTGCTTCCCTCGTGCTGCATCGCCTGTCCTTCTGTCGATGGAAGCTTTTAAAACCTAACGCATAGCCACAGTCAGTGTCAATACCATTCATGCATAATATAAACCGGCTTTACTCCATCAAATGCTGTATACTGCGGCTGTTGACGTTGCCCTGCTTCAGGAAGTGCATGTTGCATCCTTTTGTGCTCCCCGTGGCTTCACGGCACACGTCTACCGTAATGATGGGACAACCGACTGTTTTGAACAGTCGACTGCTCAGTCAATCGTTTTTTCTTCAGTCGGTTCTTTTCTGTCGAAAGAAACAACTGAATGAAACTAGTCTGGATGTTTCCACTCACTCATCAGGTTTAAGTACTTTTATTGAATGCAAAACAAGCGACTAAAACAAGCCTTTGTCAGTTGTGGTCGTTATATGAATGTTTCCACTTACTGACTGGGTTGGAATGGATTCATTCAATGGGAACAATTAATGGACGCACGTCTCAATCGGCTTCGGTCTTGTATGAATGTTTCCGCTAACTCTCCTCGTCTGAGTGTTTTCGTTCAATGTGAGACAACCAAGTGACACAAGTATCCATTGGTTACACTAGTTATACGAACGTTTTTACTCAGCCTCTGGGTTTGAGTGATTTCACTCCCCTACTTTTTCACCCTTTTCCGTGGGGGGCGAAGGTCAATATGGTGGGCTCATGCCAGCATCAGCCCTTGCCCTGGCAGCAGCAGCACGCTGACCTGGAGTGGGTGGGACGCTCAGTGGCTAATTTTTGATAGTTAATGGACATCATTGCATCTTTTCAGTAAAACGGATTGCAAACAGTCGCAAAAATCTGGTACGTATCCATTATTCTTCGCGTAATCCTAACAGAACTTTCATGCTTGCTCAGCTTTGTACTACCATTGACGTTTATTAGTTATTTGTTGTTAATCAATTGCACATGGAAGAATTTAATGCATAACTGTCTAAATATCAGTTTTAAATGGTGAAAAGAAGACTTAGTCTATCAGAACATAATAAAAGGAGTATTTATATTGTTTATTTTAACTTTGGCGTACCCATTGAGATGTCTTTACGTATACCTAGGGCTGGGCTACACTTTGGGGGAACATGAACCCCAGTCGTTTGTATTGTATACCACTCACTGCTTCATTTAATCTAAAGAAAGCACTACAGACAGGTTTCACTCAGAAGAATAACTGACTAAATCAGTCAAGTAAACCACTGAACAGTGGTTTCAGTTGAACGAAAGACTGTTTTACTTGAAAATTAAGAATGAATAACTCAGTCAGTGTGCAAAACACCATCAGACTGTGCTGACTTTTCTTATTTGGTTGCTTCCACAGACTGGTTTCATTCGAAAGAGCTGAATCTATATTAATCCAACTGATATGTAAAGCTACAACCGACTGATTCGCTTGTTTCCAATCCATTGCTCCCATGCCCTGATTCAAACAATGAGTAAAGCTGCAACCAAATGAGTTGATCATTTGCCTACAACCGGCAGAATCGATTGTTTTCATCTGATTTTTCCCAACACTAGTCTCCTATGCATACCTTATTGGTAGTGGCTGGATGTCCTCCTACGTGATATAATCTTTACTGATACAGTTGCCTATCTCCCTGATGCCAGAGATATGGCTCTCACGTTTAGCGGCATCAGGATCATCAAAACCAATGCCCCACCTGGTTCAGGCCACCACTGTGAAAATTACACTTTCTACGCTGAGATGTCTCGTCCTGGGACAGCAGGATGCGTTGATCATGGTAGTCGACTACAACTCCATCTAGGCGCTCAACGACCAACTGCTGCATCACTCTCTTTGTGCATTGCTACTGGCACTTCTCCAGCAGCTCAGGCCTGTGGGACCTTGAGAGCAAGTCCATAGCGATCGTCCAGGATTTACGCATTTCAATAGCTTTCTTGCAGTCACATCGATCATGTTTATATCTCCCGCATTGTTAATGGGGTTCCAGGCTACTGAAGTCTGGCCAGCTGCGTTCTCTGACAATGACACACACACACACACACACACACACACAGGCCTGTGTGTGTGTGTGTGTGTGTGTGTGTGTGTTGTTGTTGTTGTTGTTCTCTTCAGTCCTGAGACTGGTTTGATGCAGCTCTCAATGCTACTCTATCCTGTGCAAGCTTCTTCATCTCAAAGTACCTTCTGCAACCTACATCCTTCTGAATCTGCTTAGTGTATTCATTTCTTAGTCTCCCCCTATGATTTTTACCCTCCACGCTGCCCTCCAATACTAAATTGGTGATCCCTTGATGCCTCAGAACATGTCCTACCAACCGATCCCTTCTTCTGGTCAAGTTGTGCCACAAACTTCTCTTCTCCCCAATCCTATTCAGTACTTCCTCATTAGTTATGTGATCTACCCATCTAATCTTCAGCATTCTTCTGTAGCACCACATTTCAAAAGCTTCTATTCTCTTCTTGTCCAAACTATTTATCGTCCATGTTTCCCTTCCATACATGGCTACACTCCATACAAATACTTTCAGAAATGACTTCCTGACACTTAAATCTATACTCGATGTTAACAAATTTCTCTTCTTCAGAAACGCTTTCCTTGCCATTGCCAGTCTACATTGTATATCCTCTCTACTTCGTCCATCGTCAGTTATTTTGCTCCCCAAATAGCAAAACTCCTTTACTACTTTGAAGTGTCTCATTTCCTAATCTAATACCCTCAGCATCACCCGACTTAATTCGACTTCATTCCATTATCCTCGTTTTGCTTTTGTTGATGTTCATCTTATATCCTCCCTTCAAGACTCCATCCATTCCGTTCAACTGCTCTTCCAAGTCCTTTGCTGTCTCTGACAGAATTACAATGTCATCGGCGAACCTCGAAGTTTTTATTTCTTCTCCATGGATTTTAATACCTACTCCAAATTTTCTTTTGTTTCCTTTACTGCTTGCTCAATATACAGATTGAATAACATCGGGGACAGGCTTCAACCCTGTCTTACTCCTTTCCCAACCACTGCTTCCCTTTCATGTCCCTCAACTCTTATAACTGCCATCTGGTTTCTGTACAAATTGTAAATAGCCTTTCGCTCCCTGTATTTTACCCCTGCCACCTTTAGAATTTGAAAGAGAGTATTCCAGTCAACATTGTCAAAAGATTTCTCTAAGTCTACAAATGCTAGAAACGTAGGTTTGCCTTTCCTTCATCTTTCTTCTAAGATAAATCGTAAGGTCAGTATTGCCTCACGTGTTCCAGTATTTCTACGGAATCCAAACTGATCCTCCCCGAGGTCGGCTTCTACTAGTTTTTCCATTCGTCTGTAAAGAATTCGTGTTAGTACTTTGCAGCTGTGGCTTATTAAACTGATTGTTCGGTAATTTTCACATCTGTCAACACCTGCTTTCTTTGGGATTGGAATTATTATCTTCTTCTTGAAGTCTGAGGGTATTTCGCCTGTTTCATACATCTTGCACACCAGATGGTAGAGTTTTGTCAGGACTGGCTCTCCCAAGGCCGTCAGCAGTTCCAATGGAATGTTGTCTACTCCGGGGGCTTTGTTTAGACTCAGGTCTTCCAGTGCTCTGTCAAACTCTTCACGCAGTATCGTATCTCCCATTTCATTTTCATCTACATCCTCTTCCATTTCCATAATATTGTCCTCAAGTGCATCGCCCTTGTATAGACCCCCTATATACTCCTTCCACCTGTCTGCTTTCCCTTGTTTGCTTAGAACTGGGTTTCCATCTGAGCTCTTGATGTTCATACAAGTGGTTCTCTTATCTCCAAAGGTCTCTTTAATTTTCCTGTAGTCAGTATCCATCTTACCCCTAGTGAGATAAGCCTCTACATCCTTACATTTGTCCTCTAGCCATCCCTGCTTAGCCATTTTGCACTTCCTGTCGATCTCATTTTTGAGACGTTTGTATTCCTTTTTGCCTGCTTCATTTACTGCATTTTTATATTTTCTCCTTTCATCAATTAAATTCAATATTTCTTCTGTTACCCAAGGATTTCTACCAACCCTCTTCTTTTTACCTACTTGATCCTCTGCTGCCTTCACTACTTCATCCCTCAGAGCTACCCATTCTTCTTCTACTGTATTTCTTTCCACCATTCCTGTCAATTGTTCCCTTAAGCTCTCCCTGAAACTCTGTACAACCTCTGGTTCTTTCAGTTTATCCAGGTCCCATCTCCTTAAATTCCCACCTTTTTGCAGTTTCTTCAGTTTTAATCTACAGATCATAACCAATAGATTGTGGTCAGAGTCCACATCTGCCCCTGGAAATGTCTTACAATTTAAAACCTGGTTCCTAAATCTCTGTCTTACCATTATATAATCTATCTGATACCTTTTAGTATCTCCAGGGTTCTTCCATGTATGCAACCTTCTATCATGATTCATAAACCAAGTGTTAGCTATGATTAAGTTGTGCTCTGTGCAAAATTCTATCAGGCGGCTTCCTCTTTCATTTCATAGCCCCAATCCATATTCACCTACTACGTTTCCTTCTCTCCATTTTCCTACACTCGAATTCCAGTCACCCATGACTATTAAATTTTCGTCTCCCTTCACTATCTAAATAATTTCTTTTATTTCATCATACATTTCTTCAATTTCTTCGTCATCTGCAGAGCTAGTTGGCCTATAAACTTGTACTACTGTAGTAGGTGTGGGCTTCGTATCTATCTTGGCCACAATAATGCGTTCACTATGCTGTTTGTAGTAGCTTACCCGCATTCCTATTTTCCTATTCATTATTAAACCTACTCCTGCATTACCCCTATTTGACTTTGTGTTTATAACCCTGTAGTCACCTGACCAGAAGTCTTGTTCCTCCTGCCACCGAACTTCACTAATTCCCACTATATCTAACTTTAACCTATCCATTTCCCTTTTTAAATTTTCTAACCTACCTGCCCGATTAAGGGATCTGACATTCCACGCTCCGATCCGTAGAACGCCAGTTTTCTTTCTCCTGATATCGACATCCTCTTGAGTAGTCCCCGCCCAGGGATCTGAATGGGGGACTATGTTACCTCCAGAATATTTTACCCAAGAGGACGCCATCATCATTTAATCATACAGTAAAGCTGCATGCCCTCGGGAAAAATTACGGCCGTAGTTTCTCTTTGCTTTCAGCCGTTCGCAGTACCAGCACAGCAAGGCCGTTTTGGTTATTGTTACAAGGCCAGATCAGTCAATCATCCAGACTGTTGCCCTTACAACTACTGAAAAGGCTGCTGCCCCTCTTCAGGAACCACACGTTTGTCTGGCCTCTCAGCAGATACCCCTCCGTTGTGGTTGTACCTACGGTACGGCTATCTGTATCGCTGAGGCACGCAAGCCTCCCCACCAACGGCAAGATCCATGGTTATATATACACTCCTGGAAATGGAAAAAAGAACACATTGACACCGGTGTGTCAGACCCACCATACTTGCTCCGGACACTGCGAGAGGGCTGTACAAGCAATGATCACACGCACGGCACAGCGGACACACCAGGAACAGCGGTGTTGGCCGTCGAATGGCGCTAGCTGCGCAGCATTTGTGCACCGCCGCCGTCAGTGTCAGCCAGTTTGCCGTGGCATACGGAGCTCCATCGCAGTCTTTAACACTGGTAGCATGCCGTGACAGCGTGGACGTGAACCGTATGTGCAGTTGACGGACTTTGAGCGAGGGCGTATAGTGGGCATGCGGGAGGCCGGGTGGACGTACCGCCGAATTGCTCAACACGTGGGGCGTGAGGTCTCCACAGTACATCGATGTTGTCGCCAGTGGTTGGCGGAAGGTGCACGTGCCCGTCGACCTGGGACCGGACCGCAGCGACGCACGGATGCACGCCAAGACCGTAGGATCCTACGTAGTGCCGTAGGGGACCGCACCGCCACTTCCCAGCAAATTAGGGACACTGTTGCTCCTGGGGTATAGGCGAGGACCATTCGCAACCGTCTCCATGAAGCTGGGCTACGGTCCCGCACACCGTTAGGCCGTCTTCCGCTCACGCCCCAACATCGTGCAGCCCGCCTCCAGTGGTGTCGCGACAGGCGTGAATGGAGGGACGAATGGAGACGTGTCGTCTTCAGCGATGAGAGTCGCTTCTGCCTTGGTGCCAATGATGGTCGTATGCGTGTTTGGCGCCGTGCAGGTGAGCGCCACAATCAGGACTGCATACGACCGAGGCACACAGGGCCAACACCCGGCATCATGGTGTGGGGAGCGATCTCCTACACTGGCCGTACACCAGTGGTGATCGTCGAGGGGACACTGAATAGTGCACGGTACATCCAAACCGTCATCGAACCCATCGTTCTACCATTCCTAGACCGGCAAGGGAACTTGCTGTTCCAACAGGACAATGCACGTCCGCATGTACCCCGTGCCACCCAACGTGCTCTAGAAGGTGTAAGTCAACTACCCTGGCCAGCAAGATCTCCGGATCTGTCCCCCATTGAGCATGTTTGGGACTGGATGAAGCGTCGTCTCACGCGGTCTGCACGTCCAGCACGAACGCTGGTCCAACTGAGGCGCCAGGTGGAAATGGCATGGCAAGCCGTTCCACAGGACTACATCCAGCATCTCTACGATCGTCTCCATGGGAGAATAGCAACCTGCATTGCTGCGAAAGGTGGATATACACTGTACTAGTGCCGACATTGTGCATGCTCTGTTGCCTGTGTCTATGTGCCTGTGGTTCTGTCAGTGTGATCATGTGATGTATCTGACCCCAGGAATGTGTCAATAAAGTTTCCCCTTCCTGGGACAATGAATTCACGGTGTTCTTATTTCAATTTCCAGGAGTGTATATATATATATGCCATCAACCTGCAGCCAAGGAGTGTGATGCACCCAGGGACTATGAAAACTGAACATGATTCACCTTATTCAGCCTAACTGCCAACACCTCATCAAGACCATGTGAACAACTTAGCGTCGACACTGTGATGCATATCAGGCTACCCTATCATGGTGCGTCCTCTGCACAAAACCTGCCCTCAGCGAGGCCTTGATTGCTTATGGAAGGGAGATCATGAAGTAGTGGTGACGAACTCAGGACTCCTGCTTCACCATTCTCTGGGAATGTACCACAGCATCTAGCAATGGTGAATCATGCCAAGCCACAGCTCACACTCCTCTTTTGACAACATCTTGAAATAGCTATAGTCAGGGCATGTGCACATGATGGGTTAGTGCAGGAGCATCTGTTCTATGTATCAGTGCCAGTATAATGGCACCACAGTTGGAGAATTTTGATTAATGTTCCTACAACTGATCATAGGCTGTCTTTTGATATCCAATGAGATATTGAGTCTGCCCAACATGCACGTTATTTTACTCTGAACTGTGCACAATGTTGCTATACCGCCAATATTACGGCGGTCTCCCGAATCTTCTTTGGTTTGGTTGCTCTGACCGCAACTCTAGCTATACCTGGTGACGTCATGGAGGACGACGTCCATGATGCTATCCAGGTGGTTTCTACAAACAAGTCGACTGGCCCCAACAACCTCCCACTAGAATTTTGTTGGATGTTCCATCCCCCAATGGCACTGATGTGGATGGTATTTGTCAGGACCTTACATCCCCTCTCATGCAGATCCCATACGGTTTTCTCAACAGTCTTCTCATTTCCATTCACAAGCCTCAGAGTACATTGTGGATCTGTGATTACCACCCCCTGACTCCTCAACAGCGACATGAATATGTTTACCCAGTTGCTGGCTGTATCACTTAAACGGACAGCCTGATACTTGACTTCCCCTAGTCAAACTTCTTTTGGAGGTGCCAACAACATCTGCACTACCCTCTGTCACTATCTAGACATAGTAGGTCTTGCTCACACTCGTCATGTGCCTGCAATTCTGGCAGCTCTTGAAATCAGCTGGGTGTCTGATTGGGTCAGTCACAATTACCTGGAAGGATGCTCCACAATACTCTAATATTACTGTCAACGTTATAATGTGCCTCCTTCGTGGAGCTACGTCCCATGTACTCTACAGTGACTACCTCAGCCTGTCGTCTGGTGCATCAAAGCTGCCCACTCTCTGTAGTGATGTATGCTTTCACCATGGAACCATTGCTCAGCCATCTCCATCAATGCCTGTCTGGGATGTCTCTTGGTGACAATGTATTCAGCTGCACTGCTTATGTGGACAATCTCGTCATGGTTCTTCATAGTGGTGATGAGCTAAGGGAGTCACTGGCATGGGGTACCACCTACGACAAAGCTTCTATTATCTGTCCTAACGTCCACAAATCGACCACCATGGGTAAAGGTGTGGGGCTTTCTGCAGACAGCGCCGACCTTTTATGTATAGGTCCTACGCTCTCATGTTTAGGACTGGAATTCGCAAGTGATTTATGGTGCACGATTGCCCTCAGCTGCCAGAACCTACTATCCCAACTATGAACTGCGCTCCTAGATCATCGTTTGCAGGCCTGCGACGTTGTGGACCACTCCGGTTGCGGCGGGGACGGAGCCCCTCCGTCTTTTCTAGGCCCCCAGTTAACATACAATACAATACAATACATCAACTTAATTTATAAGCGGGAGTATTCACACACTTGCAATGGATATGATCTGAAGCAAACAGATTAAAATCAGTTACACTGACCAGTGACCATTCACTCATCACTTGGAGGCGTAATGAACATGACGAGTCTAATTCAATATTAACACCGACATGGGTTTACGATAATAAGTACCAATACAAGATCAATTCGTAACTCCACTCAGTTGCAAAACAGCCATAATTTCCAGGATTCGAATCAGGGGTGTCATTGCCTCCAATCCATGCAGGTGATCTCTAGGTGCCGTAATGTTGAAAACCTCAGCGTTCGCCCGATGCCTGCTGACTCAGTTGTGAATGACGTCAGCTGCCCTTCTCGCAGCTCGACGCGCCGCTATCAATACTTTATTCAGCCGGAAAACTTTGCCAGCAAACAACTTAACAATTCACAGCTTCACGAGCTCGACGTTCAGGCAGCAGGAGTGCTGCAAAAGCCTACTCCCCAGCCGCGTGGCCTCCCACTGTTACCACGGCCCAACAGTACATACCTGGACGAGAGACTCTAGCCCTGGCGTATGAACAGGTTCGATATCGGCTGTCCAAGTGGAGTGGCATGCCGGGCAACACTAAGCAGCCACAGCTCAATGTTCCCTGTGCCTTCATTGGTTCCTGTGGGGGAGATTGAGCGCGACCCTAGAGTTACGACCCCTGCACACGTTGCCCCAAGGCCTCTCTTCGGGTGACAGCAAGGTAACTTTGCCAAACTCATTGAAATTTTCTCCAATCAGCTGACAGTTGATGGTTGTAGTGCTGACATCACAGTTACTGATACTCTGCGTAATCCAGTTGTGTTGGTCACTGATGCAGCATATATTCCTCAACTAAGGCCTGAAGGTGGCGCATTGAAACGCCGAAACTAGTAGCTACACAGTAAAGAAAGACCATAAAGACAGCTGTAGGCGTTTCATTTTCCTACAACAGTGAATTTTCCCAAGGCCTCCAGCCAAATGGGTGGATATACAATAGCATTTTGGATTGTCCCGTAAGGCTATCGAATATTGATGATACAGCACTGGTCCCCTGTCTCTACCTCAGGGGTAGAGCAAGACTCAAATATAGGTTCTTCCATATATAGGTTCTTGCATATATCACAATGTAAGGGTTTGTTTTTTAAGGAAATAGTAACTTTGATAATATTTTGGATGCTTCAATAGCACCCGAGTAATAGCGGGCAACATCTCTCCCTAAGAGATGGAATATTTGCTTGTGAGTGGAGTGTAGTCCTGGAGAGAGCGAGAGGAGTCGGGTCGTATCTTATGATAGAGTAAGATGTGTTTATACATTCTGTGGGCCGGCAATAATTTTCTTGTATTACTTTTCATTTATGGAGAGATATTTTGTAAATGCATTCAGAAGACTTCAAAAGGTACTATAATAGCGCATGTACAGAGACATCCAAGCATAGTAATTAATTTGATCAGGAATTTAGAATTGGAGATTTTTATGACAACGTAACAATGTGTGATTTAATGTTTTCTTCAAAGATGAACAACATACTTATTTGAAAGAGACTAAGGAGAATTTGATCAGGCTTTTCCACTACTAATATACTGTGACTTTTAATATTTCAAGTACTGAAATATTGTGTCTTAATGATGTGTGGCTTTGTTAATATAGCTACTTTATTGTATTTCCATCAATCAGCATTCATCTCTTCATTTCAATTTTCAAATATATGTTTTTGTTTCCCCGAGTTCCTCGTTAACAGAACTTTAGCTTCAATGATCATGGCAATAATGAGATTTAGTAGCACAGACGTTTTGTGGGTCTGTCTATAGTTTAAAGCACACATTGCGCATAACGTTGCTAATAGTTAGATTTTTTATTTTTTAACTAGCATAGCAGCAGCAGCCGCAGTAGTTTAGAGATAGCAGCAGCACAGCATTTGTTCATTGTGCAAACAAGCAGGTAATTTATAATTTACATTTGATAGAGCTAACATCTCGACAGTGACATACTTTTCAGACAGGTCATTTTAGGTAGTTATTTATATTTCACATTATTCTCGCAGTCAGATTGCTTGTATTATCGCTAACTGGACGGTTTTCTCTAATTTAACGGAGCAGATTGTACTCTCACCACGAGCGTTGCAGCACACAGTTTAGTGTTGCATTTCTGATTAACTTTTGCATTGCTTTTCAAAAATTACGAGATTACTTATCTCTTACCTCTTTGTCTAATCACGACTTCAGCTTCACATTACCACACAGACAAAATAATAGTAAATACAACTAAACATTATACAAAACAGAAACAAATTAGCAACTTTCGGCGAGAGCTCTATGCAGTACGAACTATGAGTAGTTTTATCAATGGCTCTGAGCACTATGCGACTTAACTTCTGAGGTCATCAGTCGCCTAGAACTTAGAACTAATTAAACACAACTAACCTAAGGACATCACACACATCCATGCCCGAGGCAGGATTCGAACCTGCGACCGTAGCGGTCGCCCGGCTCCAGACTGTAGCGCCTAGAACGGCACGACCACTGCGGCCGGTTAGAAATTTTCTGACATTTTCTTTCTCGGTAGACAGATTACGTACTATGCTTTTCTCCAGTACTCTGTATTTTTCTTTCAAGACTTTATTCGTCATTTTCTATGATATACTTTTTCTTTGAACAATTTTTGATTTTCCTTCAGTAATGGTCACACTTCGTGGCACCACCAACAGTAAATCGCGAAGTTCTCATGCTGCAAGAACTGTGTCCAAACAAAATTCAGTTAGAGACAGTAATCTCATTTCCGATATTTCTACTTGAAATTGAGCTATGAACACTGACGTAACAATGCACCAAGCTTCTGCATCAGTTCCTAACAGTTTGATCATTTCCAGTACACTCATGCAACCAATTACTAATTCCAACATTTTTGCCAATGCCGATCTTACTTTGTCTCAGTACACGTAAACTACCACAGTTGATTTCCAGATTTCCGCTCAGTCTAACGATTTGCAAAATGCAATTCAGTCTACTAATAGTGCCACGAACAGTAGGCCTATTTTTCCAGACAACACACTAAGTAATGCAGATACGATTAAAAAATCAACTTCGGAACCATAAATTCCTTGTACTAATACAGATATTCAACTCATGTTCCTACAAATTATGCAGCAAAATATCCAACAAGCCCTACAAATCAGACAGGATAACCTATAATACATGCAACGACTCGAGCAGAATATACAGCAGATCGAACAGGACGTAAAACAACACGAACGAAATTTGGACAAAAAACAAGATCGCGACAAACGACTCGAACGAACTTTTACCACATTATTACACACTGTTAATTAGCAAATCGAAGAGATAGCTAATAAACAGTCAGATTTAAAACAACAACAATGAATAAGAAAGTTCCAAATGTTTCAGTGACTAAGGTCCACAAAAAGACGCAACTTCACTCCCAGTAGATCAAACACATTCGAGCCGACATGCATAATCTTAAAGAAAACTTGCTCATGCACAATATGAAATTGCTGATATTGCCAATAACGTTGCACAAATTCAGCAAAACACTGACGACAATTCCTACTCAAGACAGGCGGCAAATTTTGCGTAATCTGAAGAATTTTAATGTCCAACGAGCTATCGAAAATCAGTCAGTTGTGAACGACAGATGTAAACACGAGATAACCAGCATAAATTCTGAGATTGCAAACATTAACAAAGAAGCTTGCTTCATCTAATTTTATGTACAAACAGTCTCCAAATTTTTTTGAACATGAACACGCCTCATCGCAACATCCAGTTTAGGCCCATTCAGAAGTGAGAAGGACTTTTCTTTTGACAAAAGCTTCTCTCATCCCGACGTTAACAGATCAAAATTTGGTAATTCTTTGAGGCATGACGCCTTTGACTTCACACGCATTCTCTCAGTTTGTAAGTTCAGAGTTTTTCGAAATAGCGCAGATAATTTAGATCCATACGATTGGATCCAGCAATGTACCTCAGCGGCTGGTAATTCAAAAACTGGAATTGATATTAGCCATTCAGGCTGCGAACTAGCCATGTGAATGCGGCCAATTGCGCGTCAGTGTAACTCGCTGAAAGAATTTCAAAACGCTTTTCTAGATGCATATTGGACAGGCACAATACAACGTGGTGCAAAACAAAACAACTTGGTTTACCACAATTCCATAAGCCACAGTTTGGTGCTATCTCACGCTATCTCACAAGTTTTTGGGTACATGACACAGCAAAACTAACTTAACAGATCCGTTCAGTCCATCGGTTCTTAGACAAATTTTTATTTCAAAACTGCCGAAATCTTTACACACTCCTTTACTGTCTTGTCATCAAAAAGATAACACAAATTCATTTCGCGATCTCTTACAGCTTCCCGAACTTGATGATTCGCACAATTCACAGCAAAACAATTTTTCTTCACTTTATAACCTACATCTACATCTACATCTACACCCATACTCCGGAAGCCACCTGACGGTTTGTGGCGGAGGGTACCTTGAGTAACTCTATCGGTTCTCCCTTCTATTCCAGTCTCGTATTGTTCGTGGAAAGAAAGATTGTCGGTATGCCTCTGTGTTGGCTCTATTTCCTCTGATTTTATTCTCATGGTCTCTTCGCGAGATATACGTACGAGGGAGCAATATACTGCTTGACTCCTCGGTGAAGGTATGTTCTCCAAACTTCAACAAAAGTCCGTACCGAGCTACTGAGCGTCTCTCTTGCAGAGTCTTCCACTGGAATTTACCTATCATCTCCGTAACGCTTTCGCGATTACTAAATGATCCTGTAACGAAGCGCGCTGCTCTCCGTTGGATCTTCTCTATTTCTTCAATCGACCCTATCTGGTACGGATCCCACACCGGTGAGCAGTATTCAAGCAGTGGGCCAACAAGTGTACTGTAAAATACTTCCTTTGTTTTCGGATTGCATTTCCTTACGATTCTTCCAATGAATCTCAGTCTGGCATCAGCTTTACCGACAATTAATTTTATATGGTCATTCATTTTAAATCACTCCTAATGCCTACTCCCATATAATTTATGTAATTAACTGCTTCCAGTTGCCCACCTGCTATATTGCAGCTAAATGATAAAGGATTCTTCTTTCTATGTATTCGCAGCACATTACACTCGTCTACATTGAGATTCAATTGCCATTCCCTGCACCATGCGTCAATTCGTTCCAGATCCTCCAGCATTTCAGTACAATTTTCCATTGTTACAACCTCTCGATATACTACAGCATCATCCACAAAAAGCCTCAGTGAACTTCCGATGTTATCCACAAGGTCATTTATATATATTGTGAATAGCAACGGTCCTACGACACTCCCCTGTGGCACATCTGAAATCACTCTTACTTCCGAAGACTTCTCTCCATTGAGAATGACATGCTGCTTTCTGTTATCTAGGAACTCTTTGATCCAATCGCACAATTGGTCTGATAGTCCATATGCTCTTACTTTGTTAATTAAACGACTGTGAGGAACTGTACCAAATGCCTTGCGGAAGTCAAGAAACACGGCATATACCTGGGAACCCTTGTCTATGGCCCTCTGAGTCTCGTGGACGAATAGCGCGAGCTGGGTTTCACACGATCGTCTTTTTCGAAACCCATGCTGATTCCTACAGAGTAGATTTCTAGTCTCCAGAAAAGTCATTATACTCGAACATAATACGTGTTCCAAAATTCTACAACTGATCGACGTTAGAGATATAGGTCTATAGTTCTGCACATCTGTTCGATGTCCCTTCTTGAAAACGGGGATAACCTGTGTCCCCTTTCCAATCTTTTGGAATGCTACGCTCTTCCAGAGACCTACGGTACACCGCTGCAAGAAGGGGGGCAAGTTCCTTCGCGTACTCTGTGTAAAATCGAACGTCAGGTCCAACGGCCTTTCCTCTTTTGGGCGATTTTAATTGTTTTTCTATCCCTCTGTCATCTGTTTCGATATCTATCATTTTGTCATCTGTGCGACAATCTAGAAAAGGAACTACAGTGCAGTCTTCCTCCGTGAAACAGCTTTGGAAAAAGACATTTAGTATTTCGGCCTTTAGTCGGTCATGTTCTGTTTCAGTACCATTTTGGTCATAGAGTGTCTGGACTTTTGTTTTGATCCACCTACCGCTTTGACATAAGACCAAACTTTCTTAGGATTTTCTGCCGAGTCAGTACATAGAACTTTATTTTTGAATTCACTGAACGCCTCTCACATAGCCCTACACATACTACATTTTGCTACGTGTAATTTTTGTTTTTCTGCAAGGGTTTCGCTTTGTTTATGTTTGCTGTGAAGTTCCCTTTGCTTTCGTAGCAGTTTTCTAACTCGGTTGTTCTGCCACGGTGGCTCTTTTCCACCTCTTACGATCTTGCTTGGCACATACTCATCTAATGCGTATTGTACGATGCTTTTGAATTTTGTTCACTGATCCTCAACACTATCTGTACTTGAGACAAAACTTTTTTGTTGAGCCGTCAAGTACTCTGAAATCTGCTTTCGGTCACTTTTGCTAACAGAAAAATCTTCCTACCTCTTTTTAATATTTCTATTTACGGCTGAAATCATCGATTCAGTAACCGCTTTATGATCGCTGATTTCCTGTTCTGCGTTAACTGTTTCAAATAGTTGGGGTCTGTTTGTCACCAGAAGGTCTAATATGTTATCGCCACGAGTCGGTTCTCTGTTTAACTGCTCAAGGTAGTTTTCAGATAATGAACTTAAAAACATTTCACTGGATTGTTTGTCCCTGACACGCGTTATAAACGTTTGAGTCTCCCAGTCTATAGCTGGTAAATTAAAATCGCCACCCAGATCTATAACATGGTCAAGAAATCTACTCGAAATTTTTTCCAATTTTTCCTTCAGGTGCTCTGTCACAACAACTTCTGTATCAGGGGCCCTATAGAGACATCCAGTTACCATGTTGGAGCCTGCTTTAACCGTGACCTTCACCCAAATTATTTCACATTTCGGATCTCCGTCAATTTCTTTCGGTACTATTACACTTTTTATAGCTATAAACACGCGTCCACCTTCACTGTTCAGCCTGTCTCGGTGGTGTACATTCCAATCTGAGTTTAGAATTTCATTACTGTTTACATCTGTTTACATTACTGAAGCCAACTTTCCGTCCCTAGTACTATGTGGCCATTGTGACCGTTTATTAATGAGAACAGTTCTGGGATCTTTTTATAGACGCTCCTGCAGTTTACTATTACCACATTAATAAAAATGGTTCAAATGGCTATGAGCACTATGGGACTTAACTTCTGAGGTCATCAGTCCCCTAGAACTTAGAACTACTTAAACCTAACTAACCTAAGGACATCACGCACATCCATGCCCGAGGCAGGATTCGAACCTGCGACCGTTGCGATCGCGCGGTTCCAGACTGTAGCGCCTAGAACCACTTGGCCACCCTGGCCGGCCCACATTAATATTGTTATTCCCAGTTGCGTTTTGTCTACTACTACCTCGTCGCGTCTCAGAAGGCGTCTTGTCGAACCTAGGGAGGGAATTCTGTAACCTAAAACACCCACAAGTGCACTCCACACGTACTCCGCTACCCTGGTAGCCGCTTCCTGCATGTAGTGCACGCCTGACCTATTCAGGAGGACCCTACATTTCTCCACCCGATAGCGGAAGTCGAGAAATTTGCACCCCAGATCTCCTGAAAATCGTCTGAGCCTCTGGTTTAAGCCTTCGACTCAGCTTCAAACCAGAGGACTTCGATCGGTTCTGGGAACGATACTACAAATAGTTAGGACAGATTCCACCCCGCGAGCGAGGCTTTCCGCCTTCACTAACTCCGCCAACCGCCTGTATGAACTGATGATGACCTCTGAACCCAGACGGCAGGAGTCATTGGTGCCGGCATGAGCAACAATTTGCAGTCGGATGCACCCAGTGCTCTCTATCGTCGCCGGTAGGGCCTCCTCCACATCTCGGATGAGACCCCCCGGCAAGCAGACAGAGTGAACACAGGCCTTCTTCCCCGACCTTTCCGCTATTTCCCTAAGGGGCTCCATCACCCGCCTAACATTGGAGCTCCCAATCACTAATAAACCGCTCCCCCCGTGTGCCTGCTCGGACCTTGCTGAAGGAGCGGCCACATGTCCACTCACAGGCAGAGCGGGCGATGCCACACGGCCAGCCTCCACATCGACCCTCCTCCTCGTGCGACGTGAACGCCGCTGAACCCGCCACTCCCCTTGGGGAGAGGGTGGCCCAACCGCACCCGGTTCTCGAGAAGATGTCTCAACAGCAGGGACCGTGGGTGAAGCTTGTAACACCTGGGGTGTACGATGCGACGCACCAGACTCCCCACTGCCGCTACACTCCGAGGCACCAGCCTGAAGACGGCTGACCGCCGCCATCAGCACGTTTAGCTGTTCGCGAACAGTGGCCAGCTCCTCCTGTGTCCGTACACACCAGTCACACATCCTATCAATCCTAAGAAATCAACAATTTACTGTAGAGAGTTAATCAACCTTTAACTAGACTGCTAATTCAATAAAGGCGGCTGATAGCTGATTAAACTGTGGTTACTAGACACTTCTTCTTGGAAACAATGAAAATAAGCACTACCAAAACATGATAGTCGTGATTGGAGACAACAAAATTCGTTTTGCAATTCTGATTGTCGCCGTGGTAACAACCGGTAGATTTGCAATCATCAGAATCACTACGCCAATAATCAGTTTTGAGGTAAGAGAGACCAAAACCGGAATCATCAATACTATCAGCAGCAACAACCTCCCCCGAAGTCTTTTCTAAGGCAGAATAATTTTGGCAACAATTTTGGTAACAGAAATGACGGTTGATGAAATAATACACAGCAACGGTACCATGACCATCAGTACAACAGACGGCAGACGGACCACAACAACGGTCAATTTAACGGTAGCAAAAATCATGGCGGACGACGTAATAATCATGGCAATCAGCAACATTTTATCCTAACTCAACAACAATCTTCCAAGAATGCCGAACAGCAAATATCAGTAAAAATAATTGAACTGCCAGCAAAAAACTCGCAAAAACGATGAGATAGTGGAAATCAACAATGAATAGTCGACCAATATCTGACTCATGACCAACCTGTGATTACACAAGACTCCACACTTCCTCAGGGTATTACCGAAAAGAGAAGAACCTCAAAGATATATTTTTCATACAGTTGTTAGCATTCAGATAGGCAACAATACGTTAAAATAAGTTCTTGATTCCAGCTCTTCGGTGTCAGTGATCAGCGATTCTGCTTCCAATAAATAACGTTTGCCCAACACCACCATTACATAAAACTAAGATCAGAGTTCCAGTTTGTGGCTAGGCGATGGATGTCAAACTACAAACTCACTTGGAATTTTATGTTCAGGGATACTCATTTTTCACCAAATTCCTGTTCCACTTCAACTACCAAAAGAATCCTAGGTATCGATTTCTTAAACTGCCATAAAGCAAGCTCATACTTCAACACTTTCTGCATCGCCCTTTAGGAAGATGACATTTCGATCATTTTGCATTTTGAACACAATGTATCTATACTCATTAACGTCAAGCAAAAATACAAACTGGGTCACACCCTACTTTACTTCAGCAGATTCATCTCTTCACATCTTACAAATAATGCAAGCCAAGCTTGACACTATTACGGAAGCATCCAATGAAGACAAAACCCAATTACAACAAATTTTAATTGAACCCTCTCAAGTTATCTACAACGTTCCTGGTATCATTCATGAACTGCTGTAGGAATTTCAAATTCAACCCTATGATACTTTCGTCGCCCTTCATTATACTAATCCTTTCTGTTATAGAGGCGAATTACAACAAGAAATTGAGTTTATGTCACGGCAAGGCGTTAGTAGACCAGCCGCCAGTCCTTACTCCAGTCCACTTCATGTTGTGCACAAAATGCTGACGATATTCCTATTGCAGAAAAAACTTCGCAATAACATAACAGCATTTTGGACTGCCTTCTGCAGACTTTTATAAACAATGGCATTACTATCAACTTACAGAAATTTGAATTCAGCAGAACAGATATGAAATTTTTGGCCAAATTATATCCGCTTCTGGTATCTAACAAGACAAACTCCAAGCCATTCGCGACGTTACAGCACCTACAAATAAACGTCAAGTTACGAGCTTTCTCGGACTAAGGAACTTCTTTCATCGTTTTATTTTACAAAAGCCATTGAGACTCCCAAATTACGTGCCTTAACCGCTAATAATGCAACACAAAAACAAATTCGAAATACTTAAACAAGCGTTGTTGGAGGCACCTTTGCTTTTCCACCTTGACCTTTACAGTGACTTTAGCACCGCTAAAGTCACTTGAAAGGCAGTTGTTGCATAAACTTTTTTTTTCCAGGATATTGAAGGAAATGACGTCAGAGGCATAAAAGACACTGTATTTTCCAGCCCAGCTCTTTCATCAGCAGAACGTAATTATTCCACCAAAAAACTGGAAGCGTTGGCTGTCGTTTGGACTTTCGAAAAATTGTCGCATGCGTCGTATTATGATCAAATGTTAACTTTGCCAAAAAGCTAGAGCTGATACTACTTCCCATTATGCTCAATTCCTTCCAATCATTCCCCTGAAACTTCTTCATAACTCTTTCCAATCATTCCCCTGAAACTTCTTCATATAGCAGCCATCGGTTTATATGGACCAGTCACAACTACGACACATGGTTTGCCGGCCGGGGTGGCCTAGCGGCTCTAGGCGCTACAGTCTGGAACCGCGCGACCGCTACGTTCGCAGGTTCGAATCCCGCCTCGGGCATGGATGTTTGTGATGTCCTTAGGTTAGTCAGGTTTAAGTAGTTCTAAGTTCTAGGGGACTGATGACCTCAGAGGTTAAGTCCCATAGTGCTCAGAGTCATTTGAGCCATTTGAACACATGGTTTTACGTACGTTTTTGTCGCTGTTGAACTTGGTTCGAAATTTGTCTCTTTTACACCTCTTCACAAGAATACTGCCAGAACAGTTTCACTAAATTTTGTCAAAATCATTCTCAAAGAAGTAGGCCATGTAGAAGAAGTAATTTCAGAACAACTGCCTCCAATATTGCTCCAGCCTTGGGATTCGCATGTTATACAGTAGAAAATCAAACCTACTTTTATCTCGCGCTACCAAACAACTTGAAATCCCTCATCATGGATGATCATAGAAACAGGCAAGTTATGCAGACTATATTGCCATAGCAAACACACTGAATGGGACAGATACATCCACATTTTTCAGAATATCATTAATTCTGTACTGAATGAATACACATTACTTTCACCACACTATGTACTAAAAGCTAAGCTGTCACCTGACAGGACAAATGAATTGGTAAGTTTTCCAAAATCGCGAAAATAATTGACTTAGCCATTGTTGGAAAAAGGAAACTATGCAAAAACAACTTATATAAACAAAGAATTCGAGATAGGGCAGAAGGTTCTCATCAGGTCCCATCGTCTTTCCCACAAAACCAAACGTTAGTTTATAAATTTCTTCATACGGTGCAACAGCCCTTTCGGATGCACCGTATCGCACATCCTAATGTGGTTGAAATAGAAACTTTACGCACAAATAAATTCCTTTGATTACACAATATCACAAATGTATATTTGCATTTCATTGAATGATATTATTACTCAGTGGCTACTTAATGACAGAAACATATGTCCAGTCTTTCTTGTTTTGTTTTGCATTAAGATATTTACCATTTGTTTAAGTAATGTTTTTTTTTCTTTTTCAGAAGTCTTGCGTCATCACCCATTTTTTCCTTTTGTATGGCAATCTTGATATATTAGCGATACGTTTATGAACATAATACGTCACCTTTAAGTATGTTTCGTTTTGTAGAAAAAGATTTTTCTTTACCTGTGAGTGCTATGAAAATTTTTTTAGTCTTCAGTACACATGATTGATGATTCTGACAACTTGATGTATGTTTTGATTCATTTAACTTTTTTTGCAGCAAGTATGATTCCACCACCACGGTCTTTTTCAGTAACTCATGGTTGTTTAAGTGATATTTTTTCTGATGATGTTCATTTAAACTTGTTCTCTGTTGCAACAGAATTTTTTTATTTATGTGTGTATGTCTAATGTACTACTTCTCCTGATTTGTTTCTTTAATTTTTCCACTCTTACTACGTTAAGATTTTTCATTTATTGACTGACTGATAATTGAGTTTTACAACAATTTTCTGTTTTCTTTCTTCATGATATCGGCCCCACTTATCAGTAGCGTTCGGTTGTCTGGGGGAGAAGACCAGACAGCGAGGTCATTGGTCTCGCCGGATTAGGGAAGGATGGGGAAGGAAGTAGGCCGTTCCCTTTCAAAGTAACCATCCTGGCATTTGCCTGAAGCGATTTTAGGGAGATCACGAAAACCTAAATCAGGATGGCAGGACGCGGGATTGAAACGTCGTCCTCCCGAGCGCGATTCCAGTGTGCTAACCACTGCGCCACCACGATCGGTCGCCCCACATGTGATAGTTATGTTGTGTACACTTATTTTTTCTTAGTGAATAGCTGTTGTTATATTACATTGCACTGGGGCATGATGATCATTAGTTAATATGCTCTTTGCTACAATTCGTTTATTATGTGTTATGCACTGCTAATTTCTTTGCATCAGTTTCTGCCTTAATGATTATTGAGATATAATTTCTTCTTTTTTTATGAATATATTCCTTTTGCTGAGACACTTTACATTTCTTTTACTGGCATGTTCACATTTTATGATCTGAATTTTTCTTTTTTTCTTTCGAGTAATTTAATTGGGACAAGTTAGTATAGACGACCTCAGCTCGATTGTAATATTAAATAAAAAATCTGTGTGCAGTGCTAAAAACATAAGATTAAGTATGACAGTGATTAATGAACTATAGTTATGAGTGGAAACAATGTTCGTACGACAGCATATGCTAGTAGGGATTACAGAATTTGGTAGGCAGAACAGGAGTAATTGAAATATGGGAATGACATTTTACAAAGGTTGAACGGAGAGAGAGATATGATTTTTTATGCAGTCGGCTGATTAGTAAGTCTTTAATCTTACACATGAGACAACACAGTAATTTAGTCAAGCATTTACACTGCAACATTGCAGTTCTTTTTTCCCTTCCCTAATCTAGTACAATTTTTTTTCTCATTTAGCCAATATTTATTTTCAATTATTTGTTTTAGCATGCTATTTCGTTTGCTGTACTACTGTCAACATTTATACAGTTTTATGTCAAGTCATACCTCGCGTATTACCCTGTATGTTCTATGTCTTGTTAACTGTATGATGATTATTGTCAAGTTATATTACCACACCATTTTTCCGCAATTGCTGTAAAAAACTGTTAACGAAAGATGAACGTGTAAAGCAACATTTCTTTCTCACATTTGTGTAGAGTTAAGGTTTCATTTCTTGAGTGTTTTCTGAAAATGGCCATTGTATGCCAACATAATATGTGAGACTTTCTACAACTTCATTTTTCTTAATGTAACAATGGACAATGTCTCATATTGGTTATTTGACATGTCCTTTTTTGCATAGAGGTGCAGATATTACTTGGACTCTTCATGACTGAACAGTATTGTGAATAGGAACACTGAGATGCAGTCAGTACTTATCTCATTAATGGACTCTTAATGACTGAGCAATAGAGTGATTAGGAAGTGATGTAATATGGTGAGCACTTTTTATCAGGACACATATATCTCTTTTCACTTTCTGTGATTGAAAAAAATCTGCTTGAAATCTTACGGGATTTAACTGCTAAGTTTATCAGTCCATAGGCTTACACACTACTTAACCTAAATTATCCTAAGGACAAACACACACACCCATGCCCGAGGGAGGACTCGAACCTCCGCCGGGACCAGCCACACAGTCCATGACTTCTGTGACTGAACTACAGTGTGCTTCGACTCACTCCGTAAATGACAAATTTGGACAGTACTGTTTGCCAGCATTGCAGTGAAACGCATTGTTATGACATGGACACAACAATAGGATCCCTCTTCGAATCTTCACTCAGTATCCTCAATTATACATTTTCTATGGAAGAATGCCAGTGGGAAGCAGGAGCTCCCACTGAGGACTATTTGATAGCATTTGAGTTCAATTGAGTGTACGGCAACTCATGTATTAT
Source organism: Schistocerca cancellata (assembly GCF_023864275.1). Lineage (NCBI taxonomy): Eukaryota > Metazoa > Arthropoda > Insecta > Orthoptera > Acrididae > Schistocerca > Schistocerca cancellata. Next base: position 310,401,543 of record NC_064628.1, on the reverse strand, counting down.
TCAACGTTTTGTCATGAAGAACTTCTGCTTTTCTCTTCAATGATTTAAAAAAAAATTCTGCAGTGATGATTTTCATGGACTGTTAGCAACACTTCTCTTGCACGAACTGTGAATAGGTGAAGTGATATATCGTACAAAGGACTGTGTAACAGCTAGCTCAAAATTTCAAGCACTTATATTAGATGTAACTACAAGAACTGCTTTCTGCGTCTGTGCGTTAAAGCATCAAATATGTACATAATACAAAACAGTAACTTTAATTTCACTGTTTTTCTTTCGTGTTAAATGAGATTATCTGTTGTTCTGTTTTCCATTTTTTATGAGTAGTACAGTCTAATTTATGTGACATACAGAAACGGCTGAAAGCAAGGGAAAACTATGGCCGTAATTTTTCCCGAGGGCATGCAGCTTTACTGTATGGATAAATGATGATGGCATCCTCTTCGGTAAAATATTCCGGAGGTAAAATAGTCCCCCATTCGGATCTCCGGGCAGGGACTACTCAAGAGGACATCGTTATCAGGAAAAAGGAAACTGCCGTTCTACGGATAGGAGCGTGGAATGTCAGATCCGATAACCGGGCAGGTAGATTAGAAAATTTAAAAAGGGAAGTGGATAGGTTAAAGTTAGATATATTGGGAATTAGTGAAGTTCGGTGGCAGGAGGAACAAGACTTTTGGTCAGGTGACTACAGGCTTATGAACACAAAATCAACAAAATCAAATAGGGGTAATGCAGGAGTAGGTTTAATAATGAATAAAAAATAGGAGTGCGGGTAAGCTACTACAAACAGCATAGTGAACGCATTATTGTGGCCAAGATAGACACGGAGCCCACGCCTACCACAGTAGCACAAGTTTATATGCCAACTAGCTCTGCAGATGATGAAGAAATTGAAGAAATGTATGATGAGATAAAAGAAATTATTCAGATAGTGAAGGGAGACGAAAATTTAATAGTCATGGGTGACTGGAATTCAAGAACTGGAAAAGGGAGAGAACGAAACATAGTAGATGAATATGGATTGCGGCTAAGAAATGAAAGAGGAAGCCGCCTGGTAGAGTTTTGCACAGAGCATAACTTAATCATAGCTAATACTTGGTTCAAGAATCATAAATGAAGGCTTTATACATGGAAGAAGCCTGGAGATACTAGAAGGTATCAGATAGATTATATAATGGTAAGACAGAGATTTAGAAACCAGGTTTTAAATTGTAAGACATTTCCAGGGGCAGATGTGGACTCTGACCACAATCTATTGGTTATGCACTGTAGATTAAAACTGAAGAAACTACAAAAAGGTGGGAATTTAAGGAGATGGGACCTGGATAAACTGAAAGAACCAGAGTTTGTACACAGTTTCAGGGAGAGCATAAGGTAACAATTGACAGGAATGGGGGAAAGAAGTACAGTAGAATAAGAATGGGCAGCTCTGAGGGATGAAGTAGTGAAGGCAGCAGAGGATCAAGTGGGTAAAAAGACGAGGGCTAGTAGAAATCCTTGGGTAACAGAAGAAATATTGAACTTAATTGATGAAAGGAGAAAATATAAAAATGCAGTAAATGAAGCAGGCAAAAAGGAATACTAACGTCTCAAAAATGAGATCAACAGGAAGTGCAAAATGGCTAAGCAGGGATAGCTAGAGGACAAATGTAGAGGCTTATCTCACTAGGGGTAAGATAGATACTGCCTACAGGAAAATTAAAGAGACCTGTGGAGAAAAGAGAACCACTTGTATGAATATCAAGAGCTCAGATGGAAACCCAGTTCTAAGCAAACAAGGGAAAGCAGAAAGGTGGAAGGAGTATACAGAGGGTTTATACAAGGGCGTTGTACTTGAGGACATTATTATGGAAATGGAAGAGGATGTAGATGAAGATGAAATGGGATATACGATACTGCGTGAAGAGTTTGACAGAGCACAGAAAGACCTGAGTCGAAACATGGCCCCAGGAGTAGACAACATTCCATTAGAACTACTGACAGCCTTGGGAGAGCCAGTCCTGACAAAACACTACCATCTGGTGAGCAAGAGGTATGAGACAGGCGAAATACCCTCAGACTTCAAGAAGAATATAATAATTCCAATTCCAAAGAAAGCAGGTGTTGACAGATGTGAAAATTACCGAACTATCAGTTTAATAAGTCACAGCTGCAAAATACTAACGCGAATTATTTACAGACGAATGGAAAAACTGGTAGAAGCCGACCTCGGGGAAGATCAGTTTGGATTCAGTAGAAATATTGGAACACTTGAGGCAATACTGACCTTACGACTTATCTTAGAAGAAAGATTAAAGAAAGGCAAACCTACGTTTCTAGCATTTGTAGACTTAGAGAAAGCTTTTGACAATGCTGACTGGAATACTCTCTTTCCAATTCTAAAGGTGGCTGGGATAAAATACAGGGAGCGAATGGCTATTTACAATTTGTACAGAAACCAGATGGCAGTTATAAGAGTCGAGGGGCATGAAAGGGAAGCAGTGGTTGGGAAGGGAGTGAGATAGGGCTGTAGCCTCTCCCCGATGTTATTCAATCTGTATATTGAACAAACAGTAAAGGAAACAAAAGAAAAATTCGGAGTAGGTATTAAAATCCATGGAGAAGAAATAAAAACTTTGAGGTTCGCCGATGACATTGTAATTCTGTCAGAGACAACAAAGGGCCTGGAAGAGCAGTTGAACGGAATGGACAGTGTCTTGAAAGGAGGATATAAGATGAATATCAACAAAAGCAAAACGAGGGTAATGGAATGTTGTTGAATTAAGTCAGGTGATGCTGAGGGAATTAGATTAGGAAATGAGACACTTAAATTAGTAAAGGAGTTTTGCTATTTGGGGAGCAAAATAACTGATGATGGTCGAAGTAGAGAGGATATAAAATGTAGACTGGCAATTGCAAGAAGAGAAATTTGTTAACATCGAGTTTAGATTTAAGTGTCAGGAAGTCGTTTCTGAAAGTATTTGTATGAAGTGTATGGAAGTGAAACATGGATGATAAATATTTTGGACAAGAAGAGAATAGAAGCTTACGAAATGTGGTGCTACAGAAGAATGCTGAAGATTAGATGGGTAGATCACATAACTAATGAGGAGGTATTGAATACAACTGGGGAGAAGAGGAGTATGTGGCACAACTTGACAAAAAGAAGTGACCGATTAGTAGGACATGTTCTGAGGCATCAAGGGATCATAAATTTAGCATTGGAGTGCAGCGTGGAGGGTAAAAATCGTAGAGGGAGACCAAGAGATGAATACACTAAGCAGATTCAGACGGATGTGGGTTGCAGTAAGTACTGCGAGATGAAGAAGCTTGCACAGAATAGGGTAGTATGGAGAGCTGCATCTAACCAGTCTTAGGACTGAAGACCACAACAACAACAACAGATACCATCCTGCAAAATTCTGGCTGTAGAGGCTCAGGGGTAATGTAAGGCCTTTGCTTATGCAGAAAACTGTAATTTTGTGTAACATTTTGGATATCATGTGGAAAACTAAAGCTTCAGTTGCAGCCTCTACTTGTGAGTGGAGTGCAGTCTTGTAGAGCGCGAGAGGAGGAGTAGAGGGAGGAGTAGAGTTGTATTTTGTGATAGAGTGAAATATGTTTAGGGCGTGCTGTGTGCTGGCAATAAATTTCTTGTATTATTTTTCATTTATGGACAGATATTTTGTAAATTTTTTCAGAAGACTTCTAAAGGCATTGTAATAGACATTTACCGAGACATCCAAGCGTAGTAATTAATTTGGTCAGGAATGTTAGAGATTTTATATAATGATGTAACAATATGTGATTTACTGAGTTTACTTCAAAGATGGATTACGTATATATTTGTAAAAGGATAAAGAGAATTTGATCAGATTGATTCAGAAGACTTCTAAAGGCATTGTAACAGATATTTACCGAGACAGCCAAGCGTAGTAATTAATTTGGTCAGGAATTTTGGACATTATTATAATGATGTAACAATATGTGATTTACTGAGTTTACTTCAAAGATGGATAGCATATGTGTTTGTAAAAGGATAAAGAGAATTTGATTAGGTTTTCCCACTATTGATGTACAGTGAATTTTTAACATTTCATGTGTTAAAATATTTTGTCTTTTTTAAATATAGTTACTTTACCGTTTCTTCATCAATCAGCATGCTTCTCTTTATTTGAAGTTTCGCATATATAATTTGGTTTGCCGAGTTTCTCAGTACCAGAACTTTAATTGACAATGATCATGGCAGTAATGAAATTTGTTAGCAAGATGTTTTGTAGATGTCTGTATAGTTTAAAACAGGCATTGCACATCACGTTGAATTTCTGTTTTTTAACTAGCAGAGCAGCTTTAGCTGCAGTAGTTTGCATGGAATTTATTCATTGCACAAACAGGTAAGTCATTTATAATTTACATGTGATACAGTTAACATTTCAACAGTGACATAATTTTCAGACAGGAGGTTTTTTGTAGTTATTCATAATACATATTTTCCTGTCAGTCAAACTGCTTGTATTATTGCTGCCAGGACATTTTTTTCTTAAATTTAACAGATCAGACTGTACTCTCCGTATGAACGTTGCAGTACAAGGTTTGATGTTACATTTCTGATTAATTTCTGCATTGCTGATCACTTTTCAAGAATTACGAGGATACTTACAAACTTAAATATGAAGTTATCTCTTTCGCTAATTACGAATTAACTTCACAGCACCACATAGACAAAATAACAGTAAATACAAGTACATATTACCATACAACAAAAACAAATTAGTCTCTTTCACATTAGGCATGTCAGTATTCAGCGTCAGCATTACAGCGTGTATGTGCTGACCACTGGGAACGTTTAAAGGCGACTCACGGACCTTCCAGTTTCAACTTACTCCTGCTAGAGTATTTTATTTTAAACTTAGCAGGAACTTCCGAGTGCAAGGGTGTTTTTCTATTTGCAATATGCGGCAAGAAATGAAACACAGGCCCACTATCACTTCTGTTTAAATTTGACCTCCCTCTGCTTGAAGCAAGTAACCAAGAAAACTTATTACCATGCGTTAAATGGTAATGTAGGGTGCGATATCACAAGAACTTTGATGCTTACACTGTTTATCGAAACGAAGAAGCAAGTATTTAATGTAATTCTCGTTCCGTTCTTATCAATTATATGTGCAATGTCCTCCACCTGCAACACTTCTCAAACTAAATCAAGACCCCAGAAATATGGCTCGATTGCACAACAACGATATATTTTTTCTCAAACACATTTATTATCTATAAATCTGATTACGAATTAGTTAGAAATCTGCTAGATTCCAGGGAACATTTAGAGGATGTATGTGAGAGAACACACTTAAATGGAAACTCTCATTAGTACCGTGAATCTATTAGACTTTTTTTGTAATCCATATGGAATACAAGATTAATAATAAACTCTACATAGTCCCTCATTTGTAGAATTCAGGCTTACATGAAGATGGAGATGAACAACAACGTAGATGATTTTAAAGGTAGAGACGTGAAAGTTAGGAATCTACACAAAAAGGGGAGACTAACCCTGCATTAATATTAAAATACGCACACGCAACACACTCACAGAAAGAATAAAATTCTACCACTACTATTTAATCACACCGAACCGAAAGCTCGTCGTACTCAGGGGCTAATGGCGAAGTCAAAGCATTCCCATTACGTTTGATAATTTCGGTGACATTTGAAAATTCTTCATATAAAGTGAGATCATGCTGCATGAAAGTATTGGTCCCACTGACTTTTGAGTCATCAATCTTCTGACTGGTTTGATGCCACCAGCCACGAATTCGTCACCTCTGCCAACCTTTTCATCTTAGAGTAGCAATTGCAACTTACGTACTCTATTATTCTCTGGAAGTATTTCATTCTCTGTCATCCTTTGCAGCTTTTTTCCCTCTGAAGCTCCCTCTAGTGCCATAAGAGTTATTCTGTGGTCTTAGCAGATGCCCTGCCATCTTGTTCCTTTTTCTTGTTTTCTGCAAGTTCATTTCCTCACAGATTCTGTGGAGAACCTCCTCATTCCTTACTTTGTTAGTCCACCTTATTTTCAACACCCTTCTGTAGCAAAACATCTCACAGGCTCAGATTCTCATCCCTTCCAGGTTTCCCAAAGTCCAAGTCTAACTACCATACAAAGTTGACCTCCAAACGTACCATCCCAGACATTTCTTCCCCTAATTAAGGTCATTGTTTGATACTAGCTGCTAGTCTGTACCATTTCCACCTATCAGTTGTCCTCTCTGCATTTAAAAAATTCCCATTGCACTCTTAATGTTACCACCCTTGCTTTTCAAGGAAGAATATTCGTCTTTTGTATATGCTGAGTCGCCGGCCGGTGTGGTCGAGCGGTTCTAGGCGCTTGAGCCTGGAACAGCGTCACCGCTACGGTAGCAAGTTCGAATCCTGCCTCGGGCATCGATGTGTGTGACGTCCTTAGATTAGTTAGGTTTAAGTAGTTCTACGTTATAAGGGACTGATGACCTCAGATAGTGCTCAGAGCCATTTGAACCATATGCTGAGTCCATCCTTCCGACAATAACTTCATTTTCGATATCTCCACTTTTTCATGCCGCCATTCAGCCATGCCTTCCCAGCACTTGCTATTTATTCCATTCCTCAATATCATGTATTTCTGTAATACTGAATATAACTGACCATTTTTGTACTTCCTTCTTTCGTGGATTAGCTGAAGTATTTCATCTGTTATCCACGTTTTCTTCACAAGTGCCTTCGTTGTACCTACGTTTTTCTTTGCAACTTCTGTGATTGCCCTTTTTGTAGGTGTGCATTCCTCTTCAACTGAAACGCTTACTGAGTTATGCATTCTCACTGAATATGTAGTCTCACAGAAATTCAAGCCTACCTCTTCATTCCTTAGTACTTCCGTATCCCACTTCTTTGCGCATTGACTCTTCCTGGCTATTCTCTTAAACTTTAGCCTCCTCTTCATAATTACTAAATTGTGATCTGAGTATTTATCGGCTCCTGTGTGCGGCTTACAATCCAGTATCTGATTTTAGAACCTCTGCCTTATTATGAGGTAATCTAGCTGAAATCTTCGCGGGAGCGGCTTCTTGCAAGTATATCTCCACCTCTTGTGATTCTTGATCAGAGTATTAGAGAACTCAATCAGTTTTTCTCGTCCCGCGTTCCTTCTACGAAGGTTATATTCTCTCGTAACCCTTTGTCCTTTATTCCCTCCTCTACAACTGCATTCCAGTCCCCCATGACTATTAGATTTTCATCTACCTTTACGTGCTGAACTCCCCAGTCAATATTATCATACGTTTTCTCTATTTCCATCCTCTGCTCGCGACGTCGCTGTTTATACCTGAACTGCTATCGATTCTGATGAGAATGACCCTGTTATTGAACGTTCATTGGAACTCACTCTCTGCTCTACCTCCTTTTTCAAAACGAATAACAGTCCCGTTACATCATTTTCTGCAGCTGTTGACATTTTCCTACACTCGTATTACCTCAAATCCTTGTCGTCTTCCCATTTCACTTCACTGGCTCCCTTTGTATATAAAATTAGCTTTAGTATCTCCGTTTTCAGATTTTCTAGCCCCCTACCTGGTCCACACTTTTGACATTCCATGTCCCAACTTGTAGAGTGCTACCATTTCGTTGGTTATTCAGATTTTTCTCTCATGGTCAACTCGTCCTTCGCAGTCCCCCTCGCCCCTCCGCCCCGGACGCAGAGATCCGAATTAGGGGACTAGTCTCGATTCTCCTGCCAATGGAGAGATCATCAAGGCACATTTTCAAGGGCGTTTTCGAGGAAGTTTTGAATACTAGCCAAAGACGCTACCCCCATTTTCTCATTTTGATTGTTATTTTTCCCGGCTTGTTGTCTGAGAGGACGTCAGATGACACCTGTTCAAGTTGATTGTTAAATGTCTGCCTCATAGTACACTCCTGGAAATTGAACTAAGAACACCGTGAATTCATTGCCCCAGGAAGGGGAAACTTTATTGACACATTCCTGGGGTCAGATACATCACATGATCACACTGACAGAACCACAGGCACATAGACACAGGCAACAGAGCATGCACAATGTCGGCACTAGTACAGTGTATATCCACCTTTCGCAGCAATGCAGGCTGCTATTCTCCCATGGAGACGATCGTAGAGATGCTGGATGTAGTCCTGTGGAACGGCTTGCCATGCCATTTCCACCTGGCGCCTCAGTTGGACCAGCGTTCGTGCTGGACGTGCAGACCGCGTGAGACGACGCTTCATCCAGTCCCAAACATGCTCAATGGGGGACAGATCCGGAGATCATGGTAGCCAGGGTAGTTGACTTACACCTTCTAGAGCACGTTGGGTGGCACGGGATACATGCGGACGTGCATTGTCCTGTTGGAACAGCAAGTTCCCTTGCCGGTCTAGGAATGGTAGAACGATGGGTTCGATGACGGTTTGGATGTACCGTGCACTATTCAGTGTCCCCTCGACGATCACCAGTGGTGTACGGCCAGTGTAGGAGATCGCTCTCCACACCATGATGCCGGGTGTTGGCCCTGTGTGCCTCGGTCGTATGCAGTCCTGATTGTGGCGCTCACCTGCACGGCGCCAAACACGCATACGACCATCATTGGCACCAAGGCAGAAACGACTCTCATCGCTGAAGACGACACGTCTCCATTCGTCCCTCCATTCACGCCTGTCGCGACACCACTGGAGACGGGCTGCACGATGTTGGGGCGTGAGCGGAAGACGGCCTAACGGTGTGCGGGACCGTAGCCCAGCTTCATGGAGACGGTTGCGAATGGTCCTCGCCGATACCCCAGGAGCAACAGTGTCCCTAATTTGCTGGGAAGTGGCGGTGCGGTCCCCTACGGCACTGCGTAGGAACCTACGGTCTTGGCGTGCATCCGTGCGTCGCTGCGGTCCGGTCCCAGGTCGACGGGCACGTGCACCTTCCGCCGACGACTGGCGACAACATCGATGTACTGTGGAGACCTCACGCCCCACGTGTTGAGCAATTCGGCGGTACGTCCACCCGGCCTCCCGCATGCCCACTATACGCCCTCGCTCAAAGTCCGTCAACTGCACATACGGTTCACGTCCACGCTGTCGCGGCATGCTACCAGTGTTAAAGACTGCGATGGAGCTCCGTATGCCACGGCAAACTGGCTGACACTGACGGCGGCGGTGCACAAATGCTGCGCAGCTAGCGCCATTCGACGGCCAACACCGCGGTTCCTGGTGTGTCCGCTGTGCCGTGCGTGTGATCATTGCTTGTACAGCCCTCTCGCAGTGTCCGGAGCAAGTATGGTGGGTCTGACACTGTGTCAATGTGTTCTTTTTTCCATTTCCAGGAGTGTATTTATACACTTGTGTTCAGAATTAAAGCAAAAAACTACTATTTTCCTCTCCCCGATATAATCATACAAACTGTCAACAGATGACGTAGGATCGTGTTCTGCACGGAAGATGGTGTTCCGGCCAAGGGGCAACCTTGATAGCAATAACGTCAGGGCACCTGTCAAGCTGGGCAGTGTTTGCGGGGTAGTCCCACACCCACAACCCCTGTGTATACAGTCACGGACGGTGCAGTATGGCACAGAGACGGCGCCTAGCCCACTGCCTACGGTGAAGGGCCAAGGGAAGAATGGAAGAAGGAGAGTCGGAAACTGATGTGGCCCGATGTCTTAATGTAAATCACTCTGTTGTTTCTCGGAATAGGCGACAGTTTAGAGAGACCGAGTTGTATCCCGGAGATCAGTACTGCACCGACCATGTGTGACATCGGAATGAGTGGATAGCTACTTGGCTATAAGCGCAAGACGACACCGCCTTACTACTGCATCTGGCATCTGACTGCAACTGACTGCAACTGGCATCTGACGTATTGTGACGAAGAAGTTCTCATTTGTTCTCATGTGTCAGCCAGATGTTTGTTTACGGAAGATGGCACTGGGAACCAAACATTGTGCAGAAGATGCTGCGGCAGAAAGTTCACCGTGGGGTGCAACACTGGGTATTTGGGTAGTCAACATCTCTCTTCTAATGGAGAAAATGTATTTCGTTGAGGGAAAATATAAATAAAAAGGTAAGGCACTAACAGATCTTTGCTACGGTATACCGGGTTATATTTTCAGTTACCCTCGTATAACTTTTCTCTTTCTGAGTGCACGCACATTTCCTGGTGAGCCCTACGTTGAGAATCGACATATATTCCAAGCTACGCAAGGCATCAAAGAAAAACTACAAGACAAAACATCGCTGGAGAAATATAGAAGAATCCCAAGACGTTAAAAGCGCAATCTGGGCAATATGCATCCGGGGCAAAGTGTGATTATTGCTGGAGATCAGCTATCTGTTTATCTCTGGCGTGTCTTCACAGAAGGGAATGTCCAGAGTGGAGCCATCAACATGCCACCTGGACGGTCGAACGGTGGGCGAATGTTCTTTTCACAGATGAGTCCCGATCTGGTCTGGACAGTGATTATCAACGAATTCGCATTTGGAGGGCATGTGGAACACGATTTCGGGACCCAAACATTGTGGAAAGAGACCTATATCGAGGAGGATCCATACTGGTGTGAGGAGGGATTATATTAATCACTCGAACATCTCTTCATGAAATTGTACGTATGAATCAGCGAGATTTATGGCTCAAATGGCTCTGAGCACTATGCGACTTAACGTCTGAGGTCATCAGTCGCCTAGAACTTAGAACTAATTAAACCTAACTAACCTAAGGACATCACGCACATCCATGCCCGAGGCAGGATTCGAGCCTGCGACCGGAGCGGTCACTCGGCTTCAGACTGTAGCGAGATTTAACTGTTGTCAGATACTGCGAGGAGATGTTGGGATATCATACACGGCTGTTTCGTGGTGCTGTGGGCCCAGACTTCGTACTGATAGACGATAATGCTGGATCTCACAGACCATGGGTAGCTGATGTTTTTTTGAAAACGGAACATGTTGCAAATATGTCGTGGCCTGCTCGCTCTCCCGATTCGAATCCCAGAGAGCATTTCTGGGATGCATTAGGGAGACGGGTTGCATCACTTCGCCATCCACCAACCTCTCTCCAAGAATTGTGAACAGTTCTGCAGGAAGACTGTACATTATTGCCTCAACATGATATTGATGACATCATTCACAGCTTGTCCCGTCGTTGTCAGGCCTATATTGGTGCCAGAGGTGGTCACGTCCCGCACTGGTTACATTAAGGAGTTGTGTGTATGAAAATCCATTAAGTTGGGAAAAAACGAAAAACGTTTCTGTCTTACCGCTATGCATGTTGCAGTTTATTACGTTCTGTATTCTTTACATTGTTTCTAATTTACTATCACCTGTTTACAGTATTCTGTGGCAACATAAAGACAACGGCCCATAATTTACGTTTGTTGCTTTAATTTTGGATACCAGCATTTATATTCAGAAAGAGAGATGTCATCCAGCGCTCCGACCGAACAATATGAGCCACCCTGACGGCAACGGATGCTGTAGCTTATGTGACATAAGTTTTGTACACTCGGACGAGATTCTCTGAAATGCAGTGCTTACGATGCAAAGATGGCAACGTAGCTTCTCGAAGCCGGTAATCTACTCTGCTAAAGCGATCGTGGCATTTTGATGTTAGTTACTTCCATTTTCATACCGCTAATCTCCCGCAGAGTTCAAGCATATACAGCTATGTTGCTTGGAAGTGTCAATTCATCCGAATGTTGAAAGGTTGCAAGTCATTTGGGCTTGCCTTTCTTTCAGCCTCGTTATACGCAATAAGAATACTTGTATAGAGTTCTGATGACACTGTGACTGATATTGTGTTTATTAAGGAGGGTTCACGGTGGTTACGTTCTAAATTCATCAGTAGCTATTGCATACAATGATTAGAGGTTTTGGTAGGCAGTTATTGCTGCGGCTGGGCAAAGGAAAGTTCGTTGCATGTAGATGGCAAAAACAGCTGCTTCGTTGCTGTCGCTGCATGTAACAAGAAGGGACGCAGACTCAGGAGTGTCAGGTGGACTTCTCTTGGCGGGCCACAGCGCATTGTCCCAGATTCTCTAGACTACATTTTTACATCTTCTTTAGCTGACTCACGATAGCCCATAGCATTGATAACTGTCCCTGACGAGGGAGAGAGGATCATTCTGAATCTGCAGGCATCCACCTGACGTTTTCTGCGGACCTTCCTGCCGAGATCCGCTGGTACTAGGACTGCGAAAAATATTTCGCCACGTTAGGTTCCAATGGCTCTGAGTACTATGGGACTTAACTTCTAAGGTCATCAGTCCCCTAGAACTTAGAACTACTTAAACCTAACTAACCTAAGGACATCACACACATCCATGCCCGAGGCAGCATTCGAACCTGCGATCGTAGCGGTCGCGCGGTTCCAGACTGTAGCGCCTAGAACCGCTCAGCCACCCCGGCCGGCTCGCCACGTTAGCTGAGACGGGCTGGCACGCGAGGATGCCTGTCACAGTGTCGTCGGGACAGCTCTTACATTTTCCATAGTCTCTCAGACACCCTGCTGAGCTGCTTCCTGCGCGTTCAGAGGAACGCTTCCTTGACTGCATCACCGATCTCGACCTCAGAGGACGTGACGGTGGATTGTACGAGGAGAATTTGCCCGTCTTCTGGAGGCCGGCTGTGCGGAGAGACAGGAGAACTTTGCGATTGATGTATTGATGAGTCTACGTATTATTATTGGTTGTTTTAGCTTTTTGGGAGTACTGCACATGGATGAAAAATCAGTGAAGGTGCGGAGAGCAGATTCAAGCGCAGGCTATGGAACGAGTAAGTTTCGGTCCTAGGCCGTGAAAGGTGCTCGATGGAGGTGTCAGCCAAGGGCAGTGACAGGCGTCAGACCGAAGATTCTGGACCTGAGTGCAAAGATCGAGACGGAGGTCCATCGCTCGACACACAGCTCCGCTGGTCGCTGCATTAATGACTCTACCTAGTGTACGGTGAACATCCCGCAACTACAGCACAGTAGGATTTCTTTTTTAGGGACATCCACAACTGTTCTGAATCATGTTCGTGTTAAACAAGCCCGCCACAGTCGTAAAATTCAATCGGTCAGCAAAGAATTTTACAACTGCGGCAGATTTGTTTACAGCGAAAAGAAAAGAAATTTTAAGGTGAATTTTCACCATCCACGACAGGTGCTTCTAAGCAGCAGCAAGTCACGGTCCAATTTGCTTTTCGTGATAGCTTGCAGCTTTGGAGTTCATAATCACTCCCAACGAATTAGTTTCAGTGGGATCCCATTGTGCTTGGTTAATGTAGGAGTAGGGGTAAATTTTCCACCTGATCCCCACACTTTGTCAACCTTACATAAGCCCACACAATCCACTACATTATACAAGAACTTGGAGGTAATCGATATTGTTTCTATTATTTCATGTCCAATGTTATCTTCCGTTGGTGTAAAAGTATAGTTACTTAAAATGTCATCTGTTATTTCAGAAGATATCTTTACCTTATTTATATACATCAAGCTGAATTCAGCTTAGTAAAGCGTCACACCCAGACATCTGCGTGTAAAGTTTCCGTTGCGTAACATTCACAGTAGTATAACTGGAGGGTAGTTATGTACCGCAGGACTTTCCGGGGCAAAAGTTCAATACGTGTACGCCACATATCTTCCACAAAAACAGACATGTTGTAAAGTTACCTTTACCTTTACCTGTCGACAGAGGAAGAAGATTCAAATGGTTCAAATGGCTCTGAGCACTATGGGACTTAACTTCTGAGGTCATCAGTCCCCTAGAACTTAGAACAACTTAAACCTAAGTACATCACACACATCCATGCCCGAAGCAGGATTCGAACCTGCGACCGTAGCGGTAACGCGTTTCCAGACTGTAGCGCCTAGAACCGCTCGGCCACTTCGGCCGGCCAGAGGAAGAAGAACTGAGGTCTAAAGGGCGTTGCCACGGTTCGCGCGGCTACCCCCGTCGGAGGTTTGTGTCCTCCCTCGGGCATGGGTGTATGTGTTGTCCTTAGCCTAAGTTAGTTTAAGTTAGATTAAGTAGTGTGTAAGCCTATACACCGATGACCTTATCAGTTTGGTCCCAAAGGTACTTACCACAAATTTTCACCAAATTAAAGAAGAAGAACTGAATGTTATTTCATGGGGAAAACTGTGTCCTTGTTCATGTCTTCCATTTCAGTTAAATATCGGCAGAATTCTTTGATATTCGGCGGCGCAATTCCCGCTCGCGCTCCGCGACGAAAATTAATATTGGAAGCGCGCCTGCTTTGTCTACCGGACCAGCCGGCGGCGAGCGGCGCGGAGCGCCTCGTTGTCGCCGCCTTTGATGGCGCCGGCGCTGACAAATGAGTCGCTGTGCGTGGGTGACGCGGTGCCTGCCGCCGGCCCGCAGCGCGCGGCAGTCCATCTGGCTCTTCGGCAACGGCCGTCGGACACTCGCCGAGCGTCCCTCCTACTGACAGATCACGGAGGGACCTGCAAAGCGAACAGAAATTGTGACCTACCAGCACATGTTGCTCGGGGCGTAAGATCATTGCACCGTTCCCCAGATCGCGCTTTTGGCATCTTGGGAGTCATCACTATTTCTCGCACTGTCTTTTCTCGTGCAGTTTTTCTTTGATGCCTGAAGGATCTTGGCTGGCTCTTCGAAAATTCCTCTTACGGACTTGTAGAGGGGACTGAGTTGATCATATTTTAAATTGGAAACTGTATCCGGAAACGGACCTCTTCCGTGCTACAGCCATTTGAAAATATCTTGGTAACGAGAACACTTTTAGAAGTACTTTATTAGGCGTGACCCAGTACGTCGCTTGTTTACCAATTCCACTCACTAGGCCCTATTAAACAAAGAAACAAGAAGAGAATCTAACCAGGTTTCACAAACACTGTTGCGTAGAGTACGGTCACTTCAAGTTCGTGTGTGTGGCGTGTCCTTGGAGCACCACAGTCATGCCCACTTTCTCGAAGCTAGTGCGTAATTACGACGAAAAGGGTATGTGATGGAGGTGGACGTTGTGGGTAACGATCTCTATAAAGGTGACGAGCAGTTCTTAGATTACCGTGGGCTTCGCCTTTCAGAAGGACCATGTTGTAATAGCCTGCAAACGTGTACTCAGCCATGTTGTTCTAATACTAACAAACACTTGAATGATGCTCATAAAAGGTCAGATATGTAGGGTAGAAGTCATATGACATCAGTCGATCCCACGTAAGCACCCCCCAACATGACTACCCTGCTGCGTACCTACCTAGCAATCATGTTTCCAGTCGGCTGTAACACGGCTACGGTACGTTTCTGGACGTGGGATCCTATTCGAAATATTATCTACTCAGTCCCCTCCACATTTTGATCTAGTACCACACTTTGCTCCGGATGCAGGATGCCCAGATCGCGCTTTTTAAGTCTTGGGGTTCATCTATATTTTTCCACCGGTGTTTCGTCTTGTAGTTTTTCTTTTATGCCTTGCGTAGCTTAAAATATCTGTCGATTCTCAACATATGGCTCACCGGGAAATGTCCGTGCACCCAGAAAGAGAAAAATTATACGAGGGTATTTGAAAATATAAACCGGTATACCCCAGAAAAGATCAATTAGCACCTTACTTTTTTATTTACACTACTGGCCATTAAAATTGGTACACCAAGAAGAAATGCAGATGATAAATGGGCCTTCACTGGACGAAGACATTATACAAGAACTGACATGTGATTACATTTTCACGCAATTTAGGTGCATAGATCCTGAGAAATCAGTACCCAGAACAACCACCTTTGCCCGTAATAACGGCCTTCATACGCCTGGGCATTGAGTCAAACAGAACTTGGATGGCGTGTACAGGTACAGCTGTCTATGCAGCTTAACACGATACCACAGTTGATCAAGAGTAGTGACTGGCGTATTGTGATGAGCCAGTTGCTCGGCCTCCATTGACCAGACATTTTCAATTGGTGAGACATCTGGAGAATGTGCTGGCCAGGGCAGCAGTCGAACATTTTCTGTATCCTGAAAGGCACGTACAGGACCTGCAACATGCGGTCGAGCATTATCCTGCTGAAATGTAGGGTTTCGCAGGGATCGAATGAAGGGGAGAGCCACGGGTCGTAACCATCTGAAACGTAACGTCCACTGTTCAAAGTGCCGTCAGTGCGAACAAGAGGTGAGAGCGACGTGTAACCAATGGCACCCCATACCATCACGCCGGGTGATACGCCAGTATGGCGATGACGAATACACGCTTCCAATGTGCGTTCGCCGCGATGTCGCCAAACACAGATGCGACCATCATGATGCTGTAAACAGAACTTGGATTCATCCGAAAGAATAACGTTTTGTCATTCGTGCACCCAGGTTCGTCATTGATTACACCATCTCAGGTGCTCCTCTCTGTGATGCAGTGCCAAAGGTAACCGCAGCCATTGTCTCCAAGCTCATAGTACGTGCTCCTCCAAACGTCATCGAACTGTTGGTGCAGATGGTTGTTGTCTTGCAAACGTCCCCATCCGTTGACTCAGGGATAGAAACGTGGCTGCACGATCCATTACAGCCATGCGGATAACATGGCTGTTATCTCGACTGCTAGTGATACGAGGCCGTTGGGATCCAGCACGGTGTTCCGTATTACCCTCCTGAACACGCCGATTCCATATTCTGCTAACAGTCATTGGATCTCGACCAACGCGTGCAGCAATGTCGCGATACGATACCCGCAATCGCGATAGGCTACAATCCGACCTTTATCGAAGTCTAAAACGTGATGGTACACATTTCTCCTCCTTACACGAGGCATCACAACAACGTTTCACCAGGCAACGGCGGTCAACTGCTGTTTGTGTATCAGAAACCGGTTGGAAACTTTCCTCATGTCAGCACGTTGTAAGTGTCACCACCAGCGCCAACCGTGTGTGAATGCTTTGAAAAGTTAAACCATTGGCATATCACAGCATCTTCTTCAAGTTGATTAAATTTCGCGTCTGTAGCACGTCATCCTCGTCGTGTAGCAATTTTAATGGTGTATTATCTACTCAGTACCCTCGACATTTTGATCTAGTAGCACACTGTGCTCCGGATGCATGATGCCCAGATTGCGCCTTTGACGTCTTGGGATTCATTTGTATTTCTCCACCGGTGTTTCGTCTTGTAGTTTTTCTTTGATGCCTTGCGTAGCTTGGAATATCTGTCTATTCTCAACGTAGGGCTCACCTGGAAATGTGCGTGCACCCAGAAAGAGAAAAGTTATACGAGGGTAGCTGAAAATATAACCCGGTATACCGTAGCAAAGATCTGTTAGTGCCTTACCTTTTTATTTATATTTTCCCTCAACGAAATACATTTTCTCCACTAGAAGAAAGATGTCGACTACCCAAATACCCAATTGCATCCCACGTTGAATTTTCCACCGCAGAATTTTTTGCACAGTGCTTGTCTGCCAGTGCCATCTTCCTTAAACAAACATGTGACAGACACATGGAAACAAATGAGAACTTCTTCTTCTTCTCGACTTCATGGACTTCCCCGTTTCGGCTTCACAATTGTTTCCAGCGTGAACAGCATTGTTTTCGGTCTCTCCTTGGCTTGCAATCCCATGCTGCCTTGGAAGGTCTTGCGTTTTACATTGTTTGTAAGTGATCGGTGCAATTCTGTCTATGTTTAATATTTTATTATGTAACAATTCTACACGGTGCAGTCACATTAATGTGACCACCTGTCAGAAGCATGAATAACACCTTTTGCAGTGCGGACGTGAAGGAAGAGACTCGATGTTCTGGAAGGTACCAGCAGGCACGTGCAGCCACGCTGACTCCAGTACCGCGGCCAGCTGTGATGAGTGTCTCAGATGAGGACCCACGGCGCGAGCAGCCTGGTCGAGGTGTTCCCACATATTCCAGACAGCGTTTTAAATCCAGAGAGTCTGGTGGCTGTTGGAGTACGGTAAACTCCTCCTGGTGCTCTTCAAAGCACGCACGTACACTGTGAACTGAGTGACACCTTCCTTTGTCCTGAAGGCAGGTACCATCGTACCAAGGAAAAAACAAACTGCGTGTAAGGATGGACACGGTCCCGAAGGATATATACATATTGTGTTGATCCATTGTGCCTTCCCAATGACGAGATCAGCCAGGAACTGCAAAGAAAACGTTCTGCAGACCATAATGTTCCTTCCTCTGGCTTGGAGTCTTCCGACAATTGTTGAGGGACATACACACCAACGTCCACTTGTTCGATGGAGCATAAAATGTGATTCATCTGTAAAGGCAACCTGTCGCCACTCAGTCAACATCCAGCTGCGTTAATGGCGTGCACATTCTAGCCTTCATCGCCGATGAACTGCAGTGAGCATGGGTGCATGAACGATGAGCCAGCTCCAGAGGCCCATGCGCAGCAACGTTCGCTTATCGGTAGTTGAAGAGACACTGCAGGTAGCCCCTTTGTTCATCTTGGCAGTCAACTGCTCAAAAGTTGCACGTCTATTTGCCCATACATATCTCCGCAGCCGTTGTTCATCATCTGTGACCCACGGTGCACCACAGTTACCGTGGCACTGATTTTGGATAGTGCCACTTTTTTCTTGCACGGTTTACTTTAATCATTGTGGCATGGGATCAGTTTACAGACTTTGCCGTTTAGGCAATGCTCCCGCCTTTGACAGGAATAGCAATGATCACGCACTTTTGGACATCAAATAAATCACTCCGTTTCTGCAGCGAGATAACGACTGCACAGTTTTCCACCCCCCCCCCCCCTACAAGCTTTACATACCTTCTACTGCTAGTGCTTACACCTGCCTTCTGTGAAGGGATAGAGCCATTAGTTTATAAAATTTCACTGTCGTTCCTTTCTTAACTTTATTTTTAAACTTCTTTGAACGGTCTCACACACAGTTTGAAAACTGAAAACATTTTGCTCAATGTTCTTCTCATTTCATAAACTTATTTCACAGCCAAGGTATTTGAAAGTTCTATTTTGCTGTAAAATATCGTTTTCCAGTAGAATCTTTGATCAGACTGCAGCATTCCCTCTAAAAGCCATTATTTCCGTTTTATTACGCGAGATTTCAAAATTCTATGATTCACATAGATTATTTAAAAGATGCATGGATTTGTGTAACTATGCCTCATTCACTTGAATCGTT
Organism: Schistocerca cancellata; assembly: GCF_023864275.1. Taxonomy (NCBI): domain Eukaryota; kingdom Metazoa; phylum Arthropoda; class Insecta; order Orthoptera; family Acrididae; genus Schistocerca; species Schistocerca cancellata. The sequence continues at coordinate 310,382,436 of NC_064628.1, read as the reverse complement.
ACTTGATCGACGATACCAACAAAATTTCGAAGGGTTGTAAAGGATGTCGCGAGGAACAAAACGAATATAGGAATCATTGACCTGAATCGTCTTCTAACAACAAAACAGAGCGTCGAAGTTACAGGAGCCAGCGCAAGCCCCAAGGCCATCCCTTCGGAAACCAACATGACAGTGTACACAAACGAATGTCCCGCAACATTGTTCGTGTGTTACTGTGAACAGTTCAGTGATAGGTTTGTTCTTATCAGAATCGCGACTGATATCCATAGTTAACAGTGGAGAAGATGTAACTAGCTGCTGTCTAGACTCGTCTCGTCTCTTATGAATGCATTCAAAGAAGACGAGGCCAGCCTACACCCCCAGCTAGTTCTACCTCCTTCACTGGCGATCGTGGGCATTAACCGCAATCACTGAATATCAAACAACACTGTTGGTGCTTCATCATACATAATCAAGTTGCTGCCTCAGGGATGACCTGTTACCAGGCGCCGGCGCCTAAAACTTTGATGCTCTGTAGCGTCATTAGTAATCAAGACGTTATCGCTCACGAGTTCGAAACCCGCCACCGCTTAAATTTTGGTTAATAATCAGCACTGGTGGCCGAAGACTTCTGGGATAAGAAGTCACCCTCGTTCTGCCAACGGCCTTGCAAAGAGAGCGGAGGCGTGGACAGCGGTTCAGAGCACTCTCTTGTCCTTGCGGTGGGAAACTGCCCCTAAAACGGGAAGAATCACCAATGATCAACGGCATGACGATGCAGAAGGCAATGATACCGTTGCACTAAAGATACATAACGTGTATCCACAGGACATGTGGCCTGTAACTGGAAAAGTGTCATCTGCTCTCTCCATTGGCAAAAGATTCCGGATTAGTCCCCCATTCGGATCTCCAGGAGGGGACTGTCTAGGGGGGAGGTTACCATGAGAAAAAGATTCAATAACCAACGAAAGGATAGCGTTCTACGAGTCGGGGCGTGGAATGTCAGAAGCTTGAATAAGGTAGGGAAGCTAGAAAACCTGAAAAGGGAAATACTAAGTCTCGACTAGGTACAGTTGGAGTCAGTGAAGTGAAATGAAAAGAATAAAAGGATTTCTGATGAGATCAGTATAGGGTAATATCAACATCAGCAGAAAACGGGATATTGGGGGTAGGATTCATTATGAATAGGATGGTAGGGCAGAGAGTGTGTTACAGTAAACAGTTCAGTGATGGGGTTGTTCTTATCACAATCGTCAGCAAACCAACACCAACAACGATAGTTCAGGTATACGTGCCGACGTCGCAAGCTGAAGATGAAGAGATAGAGAAAGTGTATGAGGATACTCAAAGGGAAATGGAAATCTAATAGTCATAGGGGACTGAAATGCAGTTGTAGGAGAAGGAGTCCAAGAAAGGGTTACAGGAGAATACGGGCTTGGGACAAGGAATGAGAGAGGAGAAACACTAATCGAGTTCTGCGATAAATTTCGACTAGTAATAGCGAATACTCTGTTCAAGAATCACAAGAGGAGGAGACATACTTGGTAAAGAACAGGTGACACGGGAAGATTTCAATCAGATTACATCATGGTCAGGCAGAGATTCTTAAATCGTATACCTGATTGTAACACTTACCCAGGAGCAGATATAGACTCAGATCACAATTTGGTAGTGATGAGGCGCAGGTTGAAGTTTAAGAGATTAGTCAGGAAGAATCAATAGGTAAAAAATGACAATTCGGAAGAACTAAGGAATGACGAGACGTGCTTGAAGTTCTTTAAAGCTGTAGATACAGCAAGAGGAACAGATCTGTAGGCCGTACAGTTGAACAGAGAAACTGACATCTCTAAAAAGGACAATCACAGAAGCTGGAAAGAAAAACATAAATACAAAGAAGGTAACTGCGAAGAAAGCTTGGCTAACAGAAGAAATACTTCAGTTGATCGACGAGAGAAGGAGTACTAAAACGGTCAGGGTAATTCAAGAATACAGGAATAGAAGTCGCTGAGGAATGAAATGGGAAGCTAAGTGCAGGGAAGCTAAAAGGAAATGGCTGCATGAAAAATGTGAAGAAATCAAAAAGGAATAATTGTCGGAAGGACTGACTCAACATACAGGAAAGTCAAAACAATCTTCGGTGAAATTGAAAGCAAGGGTGGTAACAGTAAGAGTGCAACGGGAATTCCACTGCTAAATGTAGAGAGCAAATAGGTGGACAGAGTACTTTGAAAGCCTCTATAAGGGGAAGATTTCTCTGATGTGATATAAGAAGAAGCAGGAGTCGATTTAGAAGAGATAGGGGATCCAGTATTAGAATCAGAGTTTCAGAGAACTTTGGAGGACTTGAGATCAAATAAGGTAGAGACAACATTCCATCAGAATTTATAAAATCATGGGGGAAAGTGGCAACAAAATGACTATTCAAGTTGGTGTGTACAGTCCATGAGTCTGGTGACATACCATCCGACTTTCGGAAAAATATCATCCACATAATTCCGAAGACTGTAAGAGCTGACAAGTCGGGAATTATTGCACAATTATCTTAACAGTTCATGCATCCCAATAGTTGACAGGTATAATATAAAGAAGAGTGAAGAGGAAAATTGAGGTGTTGGACTTCCATGGTACTGGAGGGAGCTATAGAGGATGAGAACTGTAGAGGAAGACAGCGGTTGGAATACATCCAGCAGATAACTGAGGACGTAGGTTGCAAGTGATACTCTAAGCTGGCAGGCAGTGGAGACAAATTTCGCGGCAGGCCGCATCAAAGCCGTCAGAGGACTGATTACTCAAAAAGCAAATGAGACGTTGGATGATATTTCCCATACACGAGTTACCGTCCTCAATTTCTTCCCCAGAACACCCTCTAATACCCCTCTATTTAAGTTTGTCTGTATCATTTTCTCACGCCCGATATATTAAAAAAAAAACCTTGTCTGAGTCCTGTATTTACTAGAATTCATTCACTTCTTTTAATTTCTGTGACTACCATAGCATTAGCTTTTTTTCGTCGGTTTTCTGACTGGTCTGTTGCGACCGCTCACGAATTCTTCTCCTGTGCCAACTTCTTCATCGCAGAGTAGCACTTGCAAGCTACATCCTCCACTATTTGCTGTATGAATTCCAATCGCTGTCTTCCTCTACAGTTTTAGGATTCTGCAGGTCCCTCTAGTACCATGGATGTCATTCCCTGATGTATTATATGTCCTGTCATCATGGCCCTTCTCCGTGTTTCCAAATATTCCATTCCTCTACAACTCTTACAGAACTTCTTCATTCCTTACCTTATGAGTTCACCTAATTTTCACCATTCGTCTGTAGCACCACATCTCAAATGCTTAGATTGTCCTCTGTTCCGGTTTTCCTACAGTCCATGTGTTACTACCATACAGTGCTATGCTACAAACGTTCAGCCTCAGAAATTCCTTCCTCAATTTAAGTTCTATGTTTGAGACTAGCAGACTTCTCTTGACCAGGATTTCTTTTCGCCAGTGCTAGTCTGCTTTTTATATCATTCTTCCCCTGTCCATCGAGGTTTATTTTGCTGCCTAGGTAGCACAACTCCTTAACTTCATGTACTTCATGATCACCAGTTGTGTGGTTAAGTTTCTCGCTGTTCTCATTTCTGCTACTTCTCATTACTTGCATCTTCCTTCGATTTACTCTCAGTCGGTATTCTGTACTCATTAAATTGTTCATTCTATTCGACTAATCGTGAAAATGTTCTTCACTTTCCCTAACGATAATAATGTCATCAGCAAACCTTTTCGCTGATATGCTTTCAACTTCCCCACTCTTGAACCTTTATTTCCCTCGTCGCTTCTTAGTTGTATACTTTGAAAAGTGGGGCAAAACACATCCATGTCTTACACCCTTTTTAACCCGACCCCTCATTCTTGGTGTTCCACTCTTATTGTTTCCTAATTACAGGACATATCTCCTGTGGATTCACATGATGTGTCTCTGATGCAGTGCTTTCCGTTGGCTTCTGCATCTTCATGTCGTTGATCGTTACTGATTCTTCCGCCTTATAGGGGCAGTTTTCCACGCCAAGGACAAGAGAGTGTTGTTAACCTCTCTCCGCTCCTCCACCCTCTTTGACAAGGATATTGGCAGAAACAGGGTGAGTTCTTACGCCGGTTTTTGTGGCGGCGTTCGTAGCGAAAAACACTTCGCTGTAGAAACGGCTTACGAAGTCACCGCCACACTTTTAATAGCGGGCCGACCGGTCCGCTGGAACAGTGAACAGAAAGATGAAAACCCAAACACTCTGATTAAATAAAAGTCGGTACTTATCTTTATTAACGAAGATACAGAAACAGTAGTGAACTCCATGTCTACAGAAATCTGTCTAGTTCGAGTCGGAGCGGCTAGGTCAGCGTCGGCTGACGACAAACAACAACTCTGCTGCGATGAACACACAACTGACTAGCAAGTACACAAATCGGTGGCGAGTATCCAACTGAGCGGCGAATACAGAACTGTCCTAGCGCTCGCGACTCCAGCGCTTAAGAAGCCAGAAGCCAGCGGTGGCGCGCGCAGACTTGCGGCGATTTCCTGTATCGCTGGCGCTGCTTATGCGGACGGCGTCCGGACTTTGATGCTGCCAACCTTTCGGCAGCGGGCTCGGTTGGCATTACTGGCTAGGATATAACACTCTCCCCCCCCCCCCCCCAAATCGCCGCACCGTCGTTGAATAATGACGTGGCGAGCGTCGACGGCGGGGGAGGGATCTGGCCGCAGGCGTAGCAGAAGAGACCGGGGCGGAGACTGTTGTCGGTGGCAGTCCCCGGTCTGCACCCCAGCATTGGCTGCGTGGGGCCTCGGGAAACACCGACTGAAAACCGAGGTCAGGGTGCACGCCTGTGACCACGGGCGCAGCTTCTGGTACTGGACGCGACGGGGCGTCGGGACCCACGAAGAGAGGCAGCGTCTCCTGACGCTGCGTCGACGGCTGCTGAGTGGGCGCCGGACAAGGCGCTGCGGTGTCATACTCCTTGGGGGTGCCCAAGGAAAGCGGCTGCAGGACAGGCTGCACAGCCACCGCTTGGGATGGCGGCCCGGCTGAGGAGTCGACGTCCATCTGCTCCGAAGGCGGTGGCGACTGAAGAGGGACCGCAGGCGCCGGAGCGACCACCTGTGGCGCTCCCGGATGAATCTGCGCGGGAGGCATCAACGGGACGGGCTGTCGGCGTGGTAGCGGCGACGGCTGCTGCTGCTGCCCTGGTGGCGGCAGCGAAGTCGGAAGGCGCGGCTGGAACCCGCCGCGGACCAAATCTGTGGACAAAGAACGAGCGGCAGAATCCGGGCGGCCAGCGCGGCGCAACTGGTTCTGATGCCTCCTGTGCACCCCAGTAGCACCGTGAACAGTATAAAAACCGCGACCCTGGTCACTTATCACGGTGCCTCGTTCCCAACGACGGCGACCGTGATAAACTCTGAAAAAAAACGGCGTCGTTGCGCTGAAAACGCGTGCGATGCTCAGAAGCGACGGGTTGATCCGGGGGGTGCGACAACCGTAGTAGGGTGCGATGACGACGGCCGTGGAGAAGCTCCGCAGGCCAAGGGCCGTCGCGTGGCGTGGTCCGGTACGACGACAGGAACGTGATGAGGGCCTGCTGACGAGAGTGCGTAGCACGAAGGCGGTCCATATGATCCTTGAATGTGCGTACAAAACGTTCCGCTGCACCATTCGATTGAGGGTGGAACGGCGGAGTAAGAACATGGCGAATGCCATTGGCAGAACAAAAACTTTCAAATTCAGCAGAGGTAAATTGTGGACCATTGTCAGACACTAAAACTTCTGGAAGACCCTCAATACAAAAAATTGAAGTCAACGCCTGTATAGTTTGTGCAGACGTTGTAGACTGCATGGGCACAACAAACGGAAAATTACTAAATGCATCTATCACGATGAGCCAACGAGAATTCCAATATGGACCAGCGAAATCAATATGTACTCGCTGCCAGGGACCGGCAGGGCGTGCCCACTCAAAATAGCGTTGAGGCGGAGCAGCTTGGTGTTCGGCACACGTCGAACAATCTGTAGACATCTGCGTAATCTGCTTAGCAATGCCGATCCATGTACAATGACGGCGGGCAAGCTGCATGGTGCGGACCACTCCCCAATGACCTTGATGCAACAAGTCGAGGACCTTGGATTGGAGCACTTGGGGAACCACTACACGAAACTGGTCATTCTCGGTGCGTAACAGCAAAACTCCTTGTGAAACAGACAACAGATGACGTTGCGGATAATAGCGACGAATCACAGGATCCGATATGTCCTTTGCCTTGGACGGCCAACCACGTTTAACAAAACGTAATAGTAAACTCAGATGAGGATCCGTAGCTGTCTCACGTGCCACCTGACGATAATCAATCGGAAAATCCCGGAGGGATTGATGCTCATCGGCGTCAATCTGATGGCAAGAGTCTTCAGAGGAATCGAAGACATCATCCGCAGCAATCGGCAATCTAGAAAGCGCGTCAGCGTTTGCATGCTGAGCTGTAGGGCAATACAGTATCTCATACTGGTATTGTGATAACAAAAGAGCCCAACGTTGTAGTCTCTGAGCTGTCCGCTGAGGAACTGGTTTAGACGGATGAAACAGTGACGTCAGAGGCTTGTGATCTGTTACTAAATAGAATGGTCTACCATAGAGGTAGTGATGGAATTTTGTGACACCGAACACAATAGCCAACGCTTCCTTGTCCAATTGGCTATAATTACACTGAGCTTTGTTTAGCAATTTAGATGCGAACGCAATAGGACGTTCGGTGTTACCGACTCGGTGAGACAACACAGCACCGAGGCCGAAAGAAGAGGCATCACAAGCTAACACTAGAGGCTTGTTTGGGTCGTAATGGACCAGTCAACGATCATTCAATAAAGCCTCTTTAAGCTGCTGAAAGGCTGATTGGCAATCAGCTGACCACACAAACGGAACATTCTTACGGCGGAGACGATGCAAGGGTGCAGCAATCTGTGATGCATTAGGTATAAACCTAATATAATATGTCAATTTGCCAAGAACTGCTTGCAATTCATGCAGATTGCGAGGGGCGGGCAAATCACGAATAACTGCTAAATGTGACTGGGAGGGATGAATGCCTTGAGCATTAATAACATGTCCCAGATACTCCATCTCCGTAAGGAAAAATGAACATTTATCGATGTTGCAACGTAGGCCTGCCTGAGACAACACTGTAAACAAACACTCCAAATTACGGAAATGTTCAGCAGGCGTCCGACCGGACACAACAATATCGTCTAAATAGTTGCAACACGATGGCACATTAGCCAGAAGTTGTGACAAAAAACGCTGAAAAACAGCTGGAGCTGACGCACAACCAAAAGGCAAACGCAGAAAACGGAACAACCCCAACGACGTGTTTATGACAAAATACTGTTGTGATTGCTCGTCGAGGGGCAATTGCAAATATGCTTCACGGAGATCAATTTTGGAAAAGAAACGAGCTTCCCCTAACTTATCCATCAGCTCGTCCGGTCTAGGCAAAGGAAAAGAATCAATGACAGTCTGAGGATTAACTGTCGACTTAAAATTAGCACACAAACGTAACTTGCCAGACGGTTTCTTTATGATAACTAAGGGAGAAGCCCACTGGCTCGCTGAAACGGGTTGAATAACACCGTTGTTTTGCCAACGACGAAGTTCATCTTCTACAGGTGCCCGGAGGGCGTGAGGCACTGGACGAGCACGAAAAAATCGAGGCTGAGCATTATCTTTTAACGTAATATGAGCGGCAAAGTTCGCAGCACAACCTAGTTCGTCTTTAAATATGTCACTGTATTGTTTACACAAATCGGTTATGCTGTCTTGAGGAACAACAACAGAATTAATTTGCAACACATTGTCTTGGATAGAAAGGCCAAACAAGTCAAAACAGTCTAATCCGAAAATGTTTACACTGTCTGTAGCGCGGAGCACTGTGAATGAAACTGTTTTTGTATTGCCGTGGAATGTGGCTGGCACGCTACATACACCTAACACAGGAATTTGTTCTCCACTATAAGTAGCCAAAGAATGTTTTGCCGCTGAAAGTTTAGGGCGGCCGATAGCCGCATACGTAGCACTATTTATTAGAGTCACAGACGCACCAGTGTCCAATTGAAAATTGAAGGTCATATCCTGGATGCGTAGCTTCACAAATAGTTTATTACACTGTCTCTGGATCGGTGCAGTGGAGTCGGAAGACACAAAATCAGCGCGTTTAGCGCGTGTTCGCTGCTTACGACAACTCGTGGGTTGGGCGGGTGGAACAAAAACTCCCGCTTCACTTGCAGTCTGTACATTACTTTTTACAGCGGTTGAATTACGCTTGGGTCGCATAGCAGAGGGCTGGGTGGGTGGCTTATTGCGAACAAGTTTATTACCCACACGAACCGTGGAAGAGTCTTTAAACGCGACCTTCTGGGCGGGCTGGCTTTGAATAACATGAATATCCATGGGCTGGGCAGCACTAGAATTGTTCTTGCGTTTACGCAAACAAACAGTCTGGATGTGTCCTTTCCTTTGACAAAAGTGACAAACCGCGTTTCTTAACGGGCAACGTTCACGAGGATGAGCAAGAACACACTTAGGGCAAGACTTGACTATCATTTTGCACACGCGGCTGACGAATGTTTTTAACATGACGCGGCCGGCTAGTGTTTACAGTCTGACTCTGCCGGTGGGGCCGCGGGCGTGACATAACTTGCTTAGCACAGGCAATTTGAGAAATACATGGCTGATCTAACTCAAACTCAGCATAGTCAAAAGTATCGTGGGCTTCAATGATGTTCATCAGAGTCTCTAATGACGGGTCAGGCAACTTTAAGATAGCAGCACGAATACGAGAATCTGCAATGTTTTGAGTAATAGCGTCTCGTAACATGACATCACTGTAGGAAGCTCCACACACACAATTAAATCGGCACTGACGGGTGAGGCCCCGTAAATCTGTTAACCACTGTTTATTAGATTGATGTGGCAGTTTCTTTAATCTGAAGAACTTGAATCTGGCTGCTGCCACATGAACTCGCGACTCGAAATACTCAGCAAGCTTGTTAACAACAACGGCATAGTCTAAAGCTTCTGGCTTGGATTCCGGGAACAACTTACAAAGTAGTCTATAGACTTCCACGCCTGCAGTGGAAATTAAATAAAGCTGCCGCTCATTACCTGTGAGTTTGTAGACTGTCAGGTGCGCCTGCAACTGCGCGAAATATTCTCGCCATTCTTCTCTTGATGCATCAAAAGCACGGAAAGGTGGTGCTGCCTGTGCTTGTTCCTTTTGTGTTGGTGGATTAGCCGCTTGTTTGGCGATTGCTTCCACCAGACTTTGTATTTGCTGACTCTGTAACAAGATCAACTGTTGTAATTCGGCAGACATAGTGAACACAAATTAAACCAGCCCCCAAAATTTCATCTCTATAATTAGTATAACAAGAAACAAGTTGAACCAGCCCTGCACACGAGTTCGGAAGTCCTCGTCGCCAGTTTTGTGGCGGCGTTCGTAGCGAAAAACACTTCGCTGTAGAAACGGCTTACGAAGTCACCGCCACACTTTTAATAGCGGGCCGACCGGTCCGCTGGAACAGTGAACAGAAAGATGAAAACCCAAACACTCTGATTAAATAAAAGTCGGTACTTATCTTTATTAACGATGATACAGAAACAGTGGTGAACTCCGTGTCTACAGAAATCTGTCTAGTTCGAGTCGGAGCGGCTAGGTCAGCGTCGGCTGACGACAAACAACAACTCTGCTGCGATGAACACACAACTGACTAGCAAGTACACAAATCGGTGGCCAGTATCCAACTGAGCGGCGAATACAGAACTGTCCTAGCGCTCGCGACTCCAGCGCTTAAGAAGCCAGAAGCCAGCGGCGATTTCCTGTATCGCTGGCGCTGCTTATGTGGACGGCGTCCGGACTTTGATGCTGCCAACCTTTTGGCAGCGGGCTCGGTTGGCATTACTGGCTAGGATATAACACCGGTGGTGTCTTATTCGAGTTGGATGATGATTAGAGAAGCACTCCGTCTTCAGGCCATAAGTGGCCCATCGGGTCCATCCGACCGCCGTGTCATACTAAGATGAGGAAGCTTATAGGAGGGGCGTGTGGTCAGCACACCATTCTCCCGGCCGTTCTGATGGTTTTCTTTGACCGGAGCCGCTACTGTTCAGTCGAGTAGCTCCTCAGTTGGCATCACGAGCGTGCGTGCATCCCGAAAAATGGCAACAGCGCATTGCGGCTCGGATGGTCACCCATCCAAGTTCCGGCCACGCCCGCCAGCGCTTAACTACGGTGATCTGACGCGAACAGGCGTATCCACTGCGACAAGGCCGTGGCCGTGATGGTTAGAGAAGGGACATGTATAATCTGGTTCCTACACGTAACTTACGCCTCTCGATTAGCATTAAATGCCCATACTCAATGAAAGAGGTTTACAATTTAATCAAGAATATTGCCGCAAAATCTTGCGATCAGAAACTTCATGCCGTCACGTCACCTCCCCTTAGCCGGAAAGGGCAAGCGAAAGCTGCCCACAGTGCCTCGCGTACTGAGCCAGTTAACCATGCAAGTTCCGGCCACCTCCACTGACGTCTCTTAACTTCGGTGATGTGACGAGAACCATTGTATTCAACGAGGCTACGCCATTGGCTGCAAGTGTAAGGTGGATGTTCAAGAGCTCTCCAGTTTAGCGTATGGACTTTTTCACTGAGTTTGGTTGCTGTATACATCCTGGTTGACAGTCGTCTTGGCCTTCATCGGTGGTCCTACTCCAACTTCCCTCTATACTCGTCCTGTTGTTGATGATGGCCCCATTTTTCGTCACAGGCCACGATTTGTTCCAGACAGGCCTCTCCTTCTTCTTTGAAGTGATTCAGGACTCACAGAGAGACGTTTTTCTGCACATTCGTTGTGTCTCTGCGAAAAGTTGTGGAATCCACCTTGCTGATATTTTTCTGTATCAAACAGTATGCGATAAAATGAAGAAATACTTATCCCCCCACCCCCTATGATATAATATAGATGAGATAATATATGGCTGGAATATTTTCGCTGATTCGAGTTGCCGTACGACGTAGGTGGCTTTGATTTTCCATTTTATCGTCACCATTTGTAAACTCCTGGGCCTAAATGAACCCTTGGGTTTATTTAGAGTAGTATGCCAGACCGATTTCACACCATCGCTGGCTGGAAAATGAATAATAACGCGTTGCGCAGAAGACATTGGTAATTCCTGTTCACTCAAAGCGATATTGAAATGTTGGACCATAGTATTACGATCTTGTGCATGGCTACCCCCTGCTCATTCTGTAGCAACCATTCCTCAATCTGCCACTCTGCTCATGTCAGTAAGAGCGCCAACGGAAAGAACTTTCTGACCTCATAGAAACTGCCACGACTATTTTCTGAGCAAGTTCCAGGAACAGCCATATTGTTACCTCGCTTTATCATTCTCCCTTTGTATTTTATCCCATAAACTTTCCTTGATGCCCTGAGTAAGCTGGAGATATCTATCTATTCACAAAACAGCACTCAATCGGAAACTTGTGTTTATTCAGAAAGATAAACGTTTAGTAGACTACCGTCGTTGGTCTGAGGAATGTCCAGGAACAAATACAAGGTTATTTCGCTGAATGAAAGGTGCGGGATATGTTATAATGAAATTGAGCTTCTGCAAAAACAGATGCGTCTCTTTATTTATGCCCTCAGCAGCCGAATACTATAGGGATTGGACAAACGTATGGAAACGTCAAAACTCAATACATTAATTTGCCCAATACGGTGTAGGAAACCCGTTGACATTCAAAATTTGTTCCAGCCGGATAGAAGTGGATAACTGAAGGTTCCCTTGGAAAAGCAGCAATGGAACTCTAACATATGTTCGACATAGTTAAATTAATCTACCAGTGTGAAAGTCAGCATAAAAGTGAAACTTCCTGGCAGATTAAAACTGTGTGCCAGACCGAGACTCGAACTCGGGACCTTTGCCTTTCGCGGACAAGTGCCCTACCAACTGAGCTACCCAAGCACGACTCACGCCCCCTCCTCACAGCTTTACTTCTGCCAGTACCGCGCCTCCTACCTTCCAAGCTTTACAGAAGCTCTCCTGCGAACCTTGCAGAACTAGCACTCCTGAAAGAAAGGATATTGCGGAGACATGGCTTAGCCACAGGCTGGGGGATGTTTCCAGAATAAGATTTTCACTCTGCAGGTGAGTGTGCGCTGATATGAAACTTCCTGGCAGATTAAAACTGTGTGCCGGACCGAGACTCGAACTTGGGACTGCTCGGGTGTGCTAGTTCTGCAAGGTTCGCAGTAGAGCTTCTGTAAAGTTTGGAAGGTAGGAGCCGAGGTGCTGGCAGAAGTAAAGCTGTAAGGACGGAGCGTGAGTCGTGCTTGGGTAGCTCAGCTGGTAGAGCACTTGCTCGCGAAAGGCAAAGGTCCCGAGTTCGAGTCTCGGTCCGGCACACAGTTTTAATCTGGCAGTAAGTTTCATATCAGCGCACACTCCGCTGCAGAGTGAGAATCTCATTCTGGAAACATCCCCCAGGCTGTGGCTAAGCCATGTCTACGCAATATCCTTTCTTTCAGGAGTGCTAGTTCTGCAAGGTTCGCAGGAGAGCTTCTGTAAAGTTTGGAAGGTAGGAGACGAGGTACTGGCAGAAGTAAAGCTGTAAGGACGGAGCGTGAGTCGTGCTTGGGTAACTCAGTTGGTAGAGCACTTGATCGCGAAAGGCAAAGGTCCTGAGTTCGAGTCTCGGTCCGGCACACAGTTTTAATCTGGCAGTAAGTTTCATATCAGCGCACACTCCGCTGCAGAGTGAGAATCTCATTCTGGAAACATCCCCCAGGCTGTGGCTAAGCCATGTCTACGCAATATCCTTTCTTTCAGGAGTGCTAGTTCTGCAAGGTTCGCAGGAGAGCTTCTGTAAAGTTTGGAAGGTAGGAGACGAGGTACTGGCAGAAGTAAAGCTGTAAGGACGGAGCGTGAGTCGTGCTTGGGTAACTCAGTTGGTAGAGCACTTGATCGCGAAAGGCAAAGGTCCTGAGTTCGAGTCTCGGTCCGGCACACAGTTTTAATCTGCCAGGAAGTTTCATATCAGCGCACAATCCGCTGCAGAGTGAAAATCTCATTCAGCATAAAAGTGTCCACTTATTATGGATCAACGGACACTGTTGTACATCATGCAGCGAGTCGGGGAATTACCTGGCGAATGAAAGTGTGATTCACGTTCAACCCTACTACACTTGCCCTCCACATATAGATTTTGTTGGTGGCGTAAAGAAAATAGTCCCTCAAGAATGGTCACATACGTGGGAGATCACGCAGTAGTCCAAAGAAAGACGTTATGTCCCATTACAGCCGAGTTTTCCGCGAAACACCTGGTTCTCCCAAGTCAAAATATTTAGACGTCACACCACTACTATAACGCGCTTTCGGCTGGGTCACGGTTTTTATCCTCCACATGTGGAATGTTCAGCCATCGCCGAACCGCGATGTCCACCCATGTGGGATGACAGATCTCAACCATGTGATATTAAGATGTTCACGCTGTGACAGATAACGCTGCCAATTTCTCATTGCCATGATCAGAGCAGGAATTCCCCAATTTACATCTGTGAACGACCTGTTTCGGCAGCTGTCCACAACGGACTATTTCGGTATTGTCCGGTTCCTGCGAGCAGCGGATATCCAATTATAAGTCAGGCACAAAGGATCCAGACTGAGAAGTTGTGAAGCATGGATTGTGTTTGAATGTACAAAGTTTAACCGGAATGAATCTAATTTCTAATACCTGTGCGATATTGTATACCAAATCTGTAGTTACTCACTTCTCTGACTAAATGTTTAATGACAAATATCAGCAAATTACAAAATGTAATGTCCTGTATTGTTAATAAGGGAATGTTTTACCATTATTTCTCTAAAATAGTGACACTTTGAAGTAATGATGATGCAGGTGGACAACGGCCGCGCACCCTTCTCCCCAAAGCAAACCACGAAGGCTCAATAAAATTGAGAGATACGACAATTCATCCCCCTGCTCAGAAAACTAGCCTCGGACATTGCGAACTGGGTCCTGTCATCTTGGAACACATCAGCGCCATGGGGCAACAAACGTTGTACCTTGGGATGCCCGGAATGTTGCAGTCTTGGAGCGTAAACTAGACGGACAGTAATATCTCGACTTAAAATTGACAGTGGAGGAGTAAGAATCAAGAGGGTGATTAGACTCTTCCACGTAGCTACCTTGGTGATGAATGACAGTGGGGATGTCATCTGTCGAAGAGATATAGATCCAGGGTGTTTCAAAGCCTTTTTATCAAATGTCTCGTGGTAATAGTTCAGGTCTTGGGGAACAACTTTTGTTAGTGACAAAGTGTTCGCTGATGAATGACGACGGCCCTAGCCGTTTTTGTTACTGCTACTGAGCGAAATGGCGCAGCGGTTGGTATCCTGGAGTCTCATTCGGGAGGACAACGGCTCAAACCCCGCTCCCGACATCCACGTTTAGGTTTGTCAGAATCGATCCAGGCAAATGTCTGAATGGTTTCCTCCAAAAGGTCATGGCCGATTTGTTTCCCCATTCTTGCTTAATCCGATCTTGTGCTCCGTCTCTAATGACCTCGTTGTCGACACAACGTTAAATTGTAATCCTGCCGTGACAGATATTATGCAACATACCTGACGCTGCTAGTTCGATCAAATCTCGTTGTAGCAGGGCGAGTGAATATAATAAATAGATGACTAGCGTCGCCGGGAAGCATTAGGACATATCTTGTCTCTAACAAAAATTGTTTCCCAGGATGCGAAATAAAAAATTAAAAAAAAATTGAAGCGCCTGAAGACACTATCGGATATCAATGTAATTTTGTATACAGGGTGTCTCAAAATTGTTTGTCAATATTAAGGTATATGACAGGAATGATCATTCGAAATAAACAAGTCAAGTGAACATGGGATCTAATACTCTTACTTTAAGGACTATGAGCAATTGTTGATCTTCGGCACTGTGAAACAAATTTTTCTACTGCAAGCTCTTTGCTTTCCATATTTTGGGAAGTGATAGTATGGACCAAAAAAAGAAAAAAATTCTAGTAAACATGTGCTACAAAATGCATAGCTTTAGAGGCCTGGGCACTTCCTCATCTTTGCTATTTTGAAACACACTATTGTAATGAACAAGTGCTTATAAACTTTGAGGTATGCATTTTGGAGCATATGTTCACTGGACATTTTTTCTTGTTTTGGTCCATACTACCACTACCCAAAACATGGAAGGCAAAGATCTCGCAGTAGAAGAAATTTGTTTCACAGTGCCGAAGATTAAGAATTGCTCATAGCTCGTAAGGTATGTGTTTTACAGCTTACGTTTACTTGACTTTTCTGTTTCAAATGATCTTTCCTGTCAGATCCCTGAATATTGATCATCACTTCTGAAACACCTGGTATGTACCCATCATCGGCGGTTGTGTTGATGATTAAAGTTACAATTCTCTGTGAGATGCAGATCTGTAACCAGAATGCATCAGTGTTGTTAGCTTCTAGTGTTCTTTTAGGCACAGTAGGATGCATAAGCTGCCAGAAAAGCTTTAGATTTTTAGAGATCGTTTTGAAGAACACACAGCTGTCATGTGCATCCCTGAAAAAGCTTTATCAGCACCTGACAGAAATTAAAAGGAACCGTGGTATGGATCCCCATTTGGCCGATGGGTCGAATAGATCTGTATCCATATTTTTGGGGAATACGTACGTGACAATGATCAAATGTTGGTCTACATAGGAAGGTGAGGGCAGATATTCTCGTCGTCAAGATTCCAATCGAGCATGTCTGACCACCGCAAGAGAGAACGGTAGTATCGAATACCGAGCATATTGTAACCCCATCATATCTGCACATACCATCTAAGAAGAATAAGTAAAGGTCACCGTGCTATATTCTGTGTGTCATCCCGCACCGTTCCATACTGAGGCTGCCATTAACACCACGACACAAACAGCTAAATTTGGTGTGGTTCACTGAGCACGAGTCATGTACTGTAGATGACCATCGTCGTTGAATATGGCGGCGACCTGGGGAGAGGTCCCACTCTTTCATTGTTTTGGAGAGGCACATCGGTGTTACTCCTGCAGTCACTGTGTCGAGAGCATAGGTTACGACTTCAGGTCACAAAGGGAACTCTGACAACACAGCGGCTCGCCACGAACATTCTACATCCTCATATGCAAGTGAGAGTATCAAGGCGCCATTTATACTGGAAAATAATGGCTGTATGACATGCCTGCGTGCTGATGAGTTACTTCCGTGGGCAGCAGAAACCCCAGATTAGTCCCCGATAGGTGAGTGGTTCCAGCTCGGACGCCTATCCGTGCTACTGCCAGTAACCAGGATATCAAGGGCCATATACAAATTGACGCAGGAGAGGATATGATTTTGACACCCTTCCGAAACGAATCAGTGCAAGCCTGCAGGCCAGAGGAGGTGAAACATCATACTGATAAGTGGGTTCACACTGCCTAGTTGTTTGTAACTTTGATTCGATTTTGTAATTTCTGAAATAACAACACATAACCTCTCAATACACCAAGCTTCATTTCGTTCCCTGCTTCCATTCTGCGTGACTCACTTTTTTGTCAAGTAATGTATAATCCCCATATCTTATTTTATTTATTTATTTGTAGCTGCAGTTAATGATGTCAACGTTGCATCCTGTCGATTTCGGAGCCAAATGACCCAACCATTAGGCATCTGACAATGATGCAGGAACATATCTAAATCCGCACTCTGTTATCAACTACAGCGCGACATATCTGTTTACTGTGTATCAACATAAACCTAGAGACACCTTAGTTTGCAACAAACTCTCACCAGTGTGGCCATCACCCACAGTTATCGACAGAATTCAGATGAACAGACAGTTCTAGCCGTGTGACATGGACTATGGACATTTCTGGGAGTAATTAATTTTAGGATGGTCAATGATATAAACACAGTCAATAAAATTCTTTTGCGTTTGGGACCGCATTGTCGACTATAAAATTCCGACGTTTGGGTGACTAGTGCAAGACGCCTTCCTCAGGGAGTATTGCTATCTGCTGAATGGGCGCTAGTTTGCTTAGCAGCTCTAAGTAACCAACCTAGCACCCATTCAGCAGTTAGCAACACACCCTGAGAAAGGCGTCTTGCAATAGTCGCCGAAACGTCGGCCTTCTATAGTTGACAGTGCAGCCCCAAACGCAGAAGAATTTTATTGACTGTGACAACGGGTGCGGAAGGTTACGTTTGCATTTAACGATTCAGGTGAGCACAAAGCGACAACGTAGTACAGGTAAATGACCATCAGACGATTTGTTAGCCGCAAGGAGAGTACACTCGATTAATTCAAGCCTGTCGTCATGATCGCTACTTGACAGTCACTGTCCACCATCACAAGTGCAAGCAGAAATAATGATCTGGGCCGTCTGCTGGAAGTATATCTAGATGTCAGAGAGAATTTATATCTGTCGAGAATGGTCATCACCGAGAACTTACATTGGTAATTTGATCAATATTAATTATTTCAAATAACATTTCATTGTTTTGAAATGTTCTGTATTGACTTGTAAATTATACTTACATCAGTTAAACGAAATAAAAATCTAAATTATATATCATTACAGCCTCAATAGACATAATTAGTATGAAAATAACAGATCATTTTCATTCGTTATACGTGTATTCTTTTTCCATGAGGCTGGCTTGTCCAATCATATTTCTGTGTTTAATTTTTTGTTGCCACACCTGAACGGTTTAATTAATTAGTTCACTAGACTGAAAATGGCATTCAGTCTTAATCAATGTCATCATGTTTCAACGATTAACGACAGAACACTGAAAAACGTTAACTGCATTCAAACCGATTACAAAGGTGCAGGTGTATCAATATCGTCGTGTTTGAATGGTTAATTAATTACAGCGCACTGGAAAACATAAACTCCAGTGACACTGGCTTGGTTATGAAACATTGTATACCTCCTGTAACGAGGAACAATATTTGTTTTGTATAATGCACGTTAATAGAACTAAGAGATCTTTGTTGTACGTATGCACGTATCATTCCATTTAACAACGTACTAGCTATAAGATTTGATTTTGTAACGCGTTCAGTATTTTGCATTACATACGGGTTGGCCAACATTCAGCAAAAATAAGAAATAAATAAAACTGATGAGAAGATATAAATCGATTGGGCAGCACAAAATGTGTTTGGAACAACAAAAATGAAGAAGGAAGTCTGGTGGAATGAAATCTGTAAAGAAGCAGTTACACAAAGAACAAAACAGTGGAAGAAATGGAATGGTTCTGGGAAGGCTGAACACCTCGATGAATTTAGAATGCAAAGGAGTGAAACAGCAAGAATAATAAAGAGTGTTAAAAGAGGTTTTCAGAAATCACAACTTCTTGACAAACAAAACAACTTTGTGAAAAATAAGTCACCGATTTTCTTACAGATGTTTAAAAGTCATCTACAGGGCTACCAACCTCCAAGTATTTGTTTCACAGATGAAAATGGTAAAGCAGGCCTTAGCAACAGCCAGAATTGTGAAATACTATGAAAGTACTTTGAAAACTTATTGAACTGTGAAGAACCAAACTGTAAGCTAGAATTTCCATGTCTCCATGAAAATACAGAAGCAGATCCACCCCCTACAGCTGAAGAAATTAAGAAAGCAATAAGTACCCTGAAAAACACCAAAGCCAGTGGAGAAGACTCTATTACAGCTGAATTTATTAAATGGTCTCAACCAAAAATTATAACTAATCCTTAGCTCATGTTTGAAGACATAGAAAACTGAAAATATACCAGAAGACTGGAAAGGGGCTCTCATCCATTCCTTGCACAAGAAAGGTCATAAGCAAAATGTAAATAAGTACAGATGTATATCTTTGTTGCCAGGGGGTTGCAAAATATTTTCAACAGTACTACTAAACAAGGTAAAAGCAACACCTGAAAGCCATTTGGGAGAATATCAAAGCGGATTTAGAAATGGCAGATCTTACTCACAACAGATTTTCAACCTTAAGTCCATAATTCGTCGCAGACGTACGAACTCCAGAGATAAATGTGTAACAAATATAGATTTTAAAAAAGGCATTTGACTCAATTGATAGGGAAACACTAGATAAAGTAATCACAGAATTTGGCATCAAATCTAAATTAGCAAACCTTACTCGTGAAACGCTCACAGACACCAAATCTAAATTAAAGTTTCGGGGTGAAATATCCAAGGCATTCAACATAAAAACAGGTGTAAGGCAAGGTGATGGCCTGTCTCCACTCCTCTTTAACTGCATACTAGAGAAAATAGTAAGAGAATGGAAACAAAAACTAAAAGAACAGAAGCTATCACCAATCAGACTGTGAACTAAAAACAAAGGTATTGAAATTCGCTGTTTAGCATTTGCAGATGATTTTGCCATTCTCTCTGAAAACTTAACAAATGTCAGAATACAAATCAATCTCTTTGAAGAAATGGCCAACGAAGCCGGTTTAAGAATTTTTGTAGAAAAACAACATTTATGACAAACGTAAAAAATGCTCCGGAATCTCTAGCAACAGATATTGGCCAGATAAAGAGGGTAAATAAATTTCAATATTTAGGAGAAATTATCCAAGAAAATGGCTTAGAAAAATTCGCTGTAGAAGAAATACATAAAAAATTGAAATTTGTGGTTAGATCTTATGTGACCAAACGGCTGAGGTCATCGGTTCCTGAGCTTACACACTACTTAACCTAACTTAAAGTAACCTACGCTAAGGACGGTCACACACCCATGCCCGAGAGAGGACTCGAACCTCCAACGGGGCACGGACCGTGACAAGACGCCTTAGATGGCGCGGCAGAACATAAAATGGAGAGAGCCTATGCAATAACCAGGAAGATCTACAACAAAAGGTGTCTGTCTACAAATCTGAAGATACAGCACTTCAACACAGTAGTAAAACCAGAATGTCTTTATGCAAGTGAATGTTTAGTACTGAACTAAAAATTACATGAACTTGAAGTCCTAGAAAGAAAAATCATTCGAAAAATACTTGGGCCACCAAAAAATACAGAGGTATGGCAATTAAGAAGCAATGAAGAAGTTTATCGCAACATTAAAACATAAATGAAACACTACGAAAGAGGCGACTGCTATTTTTTGGACACTTATACAGAAGGAACAGCAACAGGTTAACCAAACAGATTTTTTAAATATCTTTGGGACAAGAAGTCAATATTAGCCTGGATTCAAAAAGTTGGGAAAGATTTGGAAAGAAACAACATAAGTGAAAAAGATTAAACACAAAGAGATATTTTCAAGAGGAAAGTGTTAAAAATGGAAGGATTCCAAGACAGGAAGGAGAAGAAGACAGGGTCAAACTGATTCGAGGAGAATAGAAGGATATATAGTGAAAAGATGAAAGAATAATGGAGGAAAAAGAAAGAACAACAAAGCAGGAAGCATTGAAATTTGTGCGTGGTCCTTAGATGACCCAAACGAAAAAAGAAAGAAAAAGATGTGAAGACGATACCAAAAGCAAGCCCACTATATTAGCAAAAGTCAAACCGAGCGTTAACAATTCCCAAAATTACTTTTACCAGCTGACAGAGGTTCTCGCAAAAGTAATTGCGAAGAAAGTGTGCATGTTACGTTCTCTGCAGAAAATTAGGAGAACTTCAGTAGAAGAGAATTGGGGATTCCATTAGTTTTGCACATCCATCTGACCTAATAACGGTTTATCTTTCACGTGCATGCAGTACAATTAGGAGTACTTTTTACAATTACATTTAGAATTAAAGTGTTCGTTTATTTTTCACAAACGTTAAATGTATTATCCTCTGGAGGCACGAGAAACATCCAGACCACAGTCAGACTTGTGCCCCACCTTTGCGTGCATGTCTGGAGTTAACTCGATTCACTGCTGCTGTTGCTATGCGGCATCGTTCAACCGAAGTTGTAGGTAGGGGAGGCACACAAACGGAGCCTTTCACAAATCCACACATAAATGTCACACACCATGATATCTTGAGACCTTGAACGCTAATGGTGCAAAGTGAGATCCGTACGCCTAGTGAAGATAAAACTGTGCTAGAATCTTTTTTGTGCTTTCTTCTGTTCTTCCTGCTTGCTTTCTGTTTACGTCATGGAGTTGCTATGCAAGGAATTGCTGTTTTTCTTTCTTTCTGTTTTTTTAATGTTATTTAAAATTACTTCCCACGAACATGATACGTGAAGCGATAATTTTGCATGAGATTTTAAGAGCTGAATTCGGTATAATGTTTTGTGAGAAAACTGTGGAAATATGTCAATAGTACGATTCGGAAAGAACAACAGAGAGTCGGGAGAGCGAGATTAAATGGTGATTGTCGAACGGGTGAGTTCAAGTGTGTTGCGTCTTTGGACGATGTTAAAAAACTGTTTCATTGTTGGTAACACATTTTGATTTTGGTGTGTGCCGTGGACAAAGAAACTTATAGCAAACCTTTCGCACTTCTTTTTACGGTGAACTGAAGTTCAGAACCTTAATCTTTAAACAAGAATGTGTAGATCGCCAAGCCGGATAAGTACTAAGAGTGTACGATATCTAGTTGGGAACCACACAGACCGTGAAGTGCATACTGTGGACAGCCAGAGTAATTGGAAACACTGTAGTGAATTTTTCTCGTTGTGATCTGATATTCAGAAAATTTATTTGATTTTTCAGTATGCCGATCTCCACATGATTGCTGTGAGTGTACGACAGCTACTGTGACCAACATGGACCATTTGGTGCTTTCCGCGGATTTTTAAATACAATTACAAATAAAGTAATGTACTTTCTTATTGTGGACTGTGACTCTCTGAAACGGTAAATTCAAAACTGTAACTATAAACAGCTAACAAACGTTATTACATCGGGATATGTCGCGGGTTAATTGAATGACCATGTTGCAAATACGCTAATTCAGAGCCTACTACATACGTCGTGCGCTACTGCTGCATACACGGACGGGCAGCTACGATCCAGAGGATTAACACGACAGCGATAATTGCTGGGCTGGACGCTACTGGATTATGGTTCAACAGCGCGGCTGTGGCGACACAAAGACGGCACTAGCTAAGTGGATAGTTTTCAAATGTTAATCGTTGCGAACTGTTATTGGAAAGCATTTTGTAACAGAACTGTCATTTGCGCTCAGGCTGTATTAGTCTCTCGTTGTCGACGCCTTTCTCGTAATTGTAGTCCACAACAAGCTGAACAGCATTTTGGTTTTTTTTCCTAACTTTTATTAACTGCAGATGCCATTTTTTCCAAGCTCATTATCTTTCGATACCATCCTCATTATTGCAAATGAATACTTTCAAGAGTGACGATAAAACAATTATTCTTAATTTTT
The DNA here is from genome assembly GCF_023864275.1 of Schistocerca cancellata. Lineage (NCBI taxonomy): Eukaryota > Metazoa > Arthropoda > Insecta > Orthoptera > Acrididae > Schistocerca > Schistocerca cancellata. Next base: position 310,360,034 of record NC_064628.1, on the reverse strand, counting down.
TGCAGGCCTTTGTTCCTATGTATGTATATTTATGTTCTATTGCGAGTGTTATTTTCTGCAATTCTTTCTCCATGCGTATTCCCACGTTCCGTAATTAAGGGCTCACTTTTCTATTTAATTATGAGTAGCCTCGTAAATGAACACTAAGGGTGAGATGAGAGTGTTTTTTCCATCTCTACGCACAAAATTTGCATCTCGGAGACCCTTACCGGCCACCATACGATATGGCAACTTGCAGTTGGCACCAAGGCAAACATTTAGTTTCGATACGTAATTCAAATTGTGAAGGTGTCAGAGGTAAAATACAGGGAGCGAAAGGCTATTTACAATTTGTACAGAAACCAGATGCCGGCCGGTGTGCCCGAGCGGTTCTAGGCGCTTCAATCTGAAACTAAGCGACCGTTACGGTCGCAGGTTCGAATCCTGCCTCGGGCACGGATGTGTGTGATGTCCTTAGGTTAGTTAGGTTTAAGTCGCTCTAAGTTCTAGGGAACTGATTACCTCCGATATTAAACCCATAGTGCTCAGAGCCATTTGAACCAAATGGCAGTTATAAGAGTCGAGGTGCATGAAAGGGAAGCAGTGATTGGGAAGGGAGTAAGACAGGGTTGTAGCCTATCCCCGATGTTATTCAATCTGTATATTGAGCAAGCAGTAAATGAAACAAAAGAAAAATTCGGTGTAGGAATTAAAATCCATGGACAAGACACAAAAACTTTGAGGTTCGCCGATGACATTGTAATTCAGTCAGAGACAGCAAAGGGCCTGGAAGAGCAGTTGAACGGAATAGACAGTGTCTTGAAAGGAGGATATAAGATGAACATCAACAAAAGCAGAACGAAGATAATGGAATGTAGTCGAATGAACTCGGGTGATGCTGAGGGAATTAGATTAGGAAATGAGACACTTAAAGTAGTAAATAGTTTTGCTATTTGGAGAGCAAAATAACTAATGATGTTTGAAGTAGAGAAGATATACACCGGCAATGACAATGAAAGCGTTTCTGAAGAAGAGAAATTTGTTAACATCGTGTATAGACTTAAATGTCAGGAAATCGTTTCTGAAAGAATTTGTATGGAGCGTAGCCATGTATGGAATATGTGACTAGGGCTTCCCGTCAGGCAGACTATTCGCCGGGTGCGGGTCTTTCGATTCGACGGCACTTCGGCGACTTGCGCGTCGATGAAAATGGAATGATGATGAATAGGACAACACAACACCCAGATTCTGAGCCGAGCAAATCTCTGACCCAGCGAGGAATCGAACCCAGGATTTCCATTCTGTCGCGCTGACCACTCAGCTACTGGGCGCGGACGCTATGTATCAAAATGAACATGGATGGTAAATAGTTTGGACAAGAAGAGAATAGAAGCTTTCTCAATGTGGTGCTCCAGAAGAATGCTGAAGATTAGATGGGTAGACTACATAACTAATGAGGAGGTACTGAATAGAATTGGGGAGAAGAGAAATTTGTGGCACAACTTGACTAGAAGAAGGGGTCGGTTGGTAGGACGTATTCTGAGGCATCAAAGGATCACCAATTTAGTATTCGAAGGCAGTGTGGAGGGCAAAAATCGTAGAGAGAGACCAAGAGATAAATACACTAAGCAGATTCAGAAAGATGTAGGTTGCTGTAGGTACTGGGATATGAAGAATCTTGCACAGGTTAGAGCAGCATGGAGAGCTGCATCAAACCAGTCTCTGGACTGAGGTCCACAACAACAACAACACGTATTTTTAAATTTCTTCTTTCATATAGACGAGAGAGTGTCGTCGTATCTCGATGGATTAATTTTTTTTTTTTTCTGAAACACAGAGCAATTATCACAAAAAATGTTTGATCTCTCTAACTGCCACGATAGATAGATACTGAAATGGTATTGTAATCTGGAAGTACACTGTCCAGTCACATTACTGTGACCTCCTGTCAAAAGCTCCATTAACCACCTTTTACTATTCGGACCGGCGCGTGGCGTGCATGAAGAGAGTTGATGAGGTTCTGAAAGGTACTGACAGGGATTGGAACCACGCCAACTCCAGTGCCGTGGTCAGATGCACCAGGTTAGTCGGTTGAGTTAATGAGTTTCTGGAAGATACCAACAGGTGTGTAGAGTCATGTCGCCCACAGTGCAGTGACCAGTCATCTGTTGAGGATCTCTGGCGCTTACAGCCCGATCTAAGTGGTCCTAAAGCGTGTCGACTGGGTTTGAATTCGGGAGTCTGGTACCCGGGGTAGTGAGGTGAACGTATCCTGGTGCTCTTCGAACCGCACACGTACACTGCGAGCCGTGTGTCGCGTTGCATGGTCCTTTTGGTAGATGCAACTGTGCCACGGAAAAACAAACTGCTTCTAGAGATAAAAATGGTCCCTAGGGATAGATGCAAATTTGTATTGATTCACTGTACCTTCCAGAAAGGCGAGATCACTCAGGGAATACCTCTAAACGGTCCCCAGACAATGATGCTCACTCCTTCGATCTGGACACTTCCGACGTTTGTTGTGGGGAATTTGTTTTCATCTGTTTCACACCGTACATGCCAACAGCCGTCTGTCCGACACAGCATGTGAATAGGCCACCTGTCGCCACTCAGTGGACCTCCAGCGCAAATTCCAGCCTTCGTCGCTGATGAACAGCAGCCAGCATGGGCCCATGCACCAGGCGCTTGCTGCGAGAGCCTATACGCAGCAACATTCGCTGAAAGGTGGTTGAGGGGATACTGTTGCTAGCCCCTTGGTTCATCTGGGAGATCAGCTGCTGAACAGATACAGTTCTTTTTGCCTGTACACATCTCCGCAGCCGTTTTTCACCTCTGTCATGTATGACCCATGCTGCACCAGAGTTGACTAGACGCCGGTTTTGGATAGCGCCATTTTGCCATTAAAAGTATACTTCAACCACGGCAGGACACGAACAGTTTACAGAATTAGATATTTATGAAATGCTTCCATCCCTGAACCAAAAGCCAATAATCATTCCCTTTTGGAAGTCAGATACATCGCTTCGTTTCTTCCGCATTATGACAACGAAAAACTGTTTCCACGCGCCCTCCCCCCCCCCCCTCCCAACGACACAGTGTATTTGTTCTTAACTGCTAGTGCTGCCACCTTCCGTCTCTGAGTGTTATTGTTGGACGTTGACGTCGAACACTGATCACAGTCACGGTAACATGAATGTACCGTGTAAATACCCTCGACCCTGACCATATAAAAGTGTGAGGTTCTCCGTATGATAACTAAAAAAAGTTCCGTTACACGAGAAGTCACATAAATTTGGATGTTGCCAATTCGATTAAATATCTAGGGATAACAATTACGAAAAACTTATACTGTAATTATAACAGAAAATGTTAGGAAGATGAACCGAGAATTGAATTTTATTAGTAGAACACATAAGAGATGCAACAACATTAAAGAAACTGGCTAGACTAGAATTACCCGTTCTCTTTTGAGTATTGTTACGCCTTATGGATTCCCGTTCAAACAGTTGACGAAGGACATCGAGAAATGGCAGCTAGTTTGTTGCTATGACGAAATAGGCGAGGGAGAGTGTCTCATGTCAGTTTGTTACTATGAGGAAATAGGGGAGGGAGAGAGTCACATGTCAGTTGGGGTGGCAATAGCGAAACCGAAGACGGCTTTGTTGCAGCAAGACCATTTCATGAATTTACTATCACCCAATTTCATATCCTCCAAATGCCAAAACAGTTTTTTAAGTACCGACCACACAGAAAAAAATGGCCATCATGATTAAATATAAGAAATAAGAGCTCTAAAGCAAAAATTTAGGTGTTCATTTTTCCATGATACTGCTCGAGAGCGGAATGGTAGAGTAGTAGTGTAACAGCAGTTCTATGAATCCTCCGCAAAATGCTTAAATGTGAATTCAAGAGTGAATGTGAATTCAGATGAGCGTGTTTCATCATCCACATGAAAAGCAAACTGTTGACCAGTAATGAGGATAGTTTGCCACAAACATCTGGCTCTGGGTGTTCCCACCAGCGACAATCGCCTTTATCTCTAGTGTGGATAGTGTGGCAAAGATTATGTAAATACAGTTCGTTGACATAGAACACAAGAAGTACTACAGTAGGAATTTTGAGCAGCTCTTCTGGGAAAGTGAAGTAAAACGAGATAACAGTCTCAGACAACTGACACATGATATGGTAAACACTATATACTGTTGTACTTCCAGGTATTTCCTTCATTTCCAAGTTTCTATCGCCAGGACCTGACAGAAGACCAACAGTTAAATTTGAGAACGTCAACATGTACCCGCAACTCAAAGAGGTTCTCTAATAGGTGGCGTATTATTACACTTATTACACACGAGTTACAGCAGCCTCCATAGTCGAAGTACAAGCCAGCAATTCAGTGTGCCTTCGGCAGTGCCATGGTGATTCTGTTTACTTCAACCATAACTGTGTACTGTCGTTCCTAACGATGTCTCATGGGGAACAACGATCATAAAGTGACTTTGGAATTTACGTTTTGATCCATTTTTGCATCTTCCGTGTTCGGTGGTGAACGATTCCTGTGTGATGAAGCAGAGACATTGGCAATCGACATTGTTGGGTTTTCCCATAGAAAGTAATACTGTCAATGTGAAAATGGTTGATGACGGGGCATGTTCCAAATTTATACAAGAGGCCCACCATGAACTACACTTCTGTCGCTGACAGCAGTGTAGAACTTGTCACCATAGACGGTGCTGGTCTCAGTGTCAGAACGATAGGAGTTTTCAAACTGCTGGCCAAGCTCCCTGCCGATGATGTGTGCCCTCCAAGCTTATGGTACGTTCATCGAGCACGTTGCCAAATAATCTGCACAGTGGAGTACATATCCTATCCTCAATGGTGAATGACATTTCACATAGAACTTTGGAGCCATGTACCCTCCTACTCCAGACTGGAGGTTGCAGGGCCATGATTTGTATGAGGGTCAACCACACGTATCCTCTGGTTGCAGGAAAGAGGGTCTTATAGAGTCAGAATGAATTTAACGACATGTTGCACAACTTATTTGCACAGGTTTTCCACTCCCTACCATCACGATTCTCCCTCTGGTGAAGTATGAGTGGCACTCACCACGACAACAACTCCAGCAAATAGCTACCTGTACCAGCGCTGTGTGTTTCCCAGGCATCATTTGGATCTCATTGCGGTCACTAACGACGAGGAAGCCACCTTACTGCATTTCCCCTAGTCCTCAATGGAGGGAGTGAATCCGCAACAGTGCCGTTCCATGCAGTAACAGTGCATAGAGCGGCCTCCGAGCCATGACGTCGCACCTCGTTGACTTCATCTGATTTGGAGCAACATGTTTGTAAACAATGACCACTAAGCTGACATAAACATCACTGTCAGTCACCCAAGGGGTCTGGCTAGCTCTCCCCACCCCCCATGACGACGCTATCATCCTGCCCAGCCAGATGACACTCGCATCACAGTGTCAACCAATGGCGACAGCGATCAACAGCCTCAAGCAATGGTTGCCTTGGTGCCATCGGCTACTATGGATGTTTCCCTGTCAGAAGCACGCGTTGAGACTACAGTCTCTCCACAATTGACACATGCCTGCCTCCTCTTCAGAGAAGAAGAAACAGCGTAGTCCCTCAACATGGTAGAGTGCGGTGACGACGTCGAGGACAATCCAGCAGCTCACCCTGAATTGCCGCCAGCATCCTGCACCAAAAACCAGTAAAGCTTCCATCCAGAGTAGAACATGGAGTAGTGACGTCCATCGACACCACCTCCATTGCTTTTGACTATGGTAGATACATTCCCAGCAAGCTCATGCCACACATACAACTCCACAACATTCACTACCAATATAGTCAAAATATGCAAAGGTTCTACTTCTTTGCGACATGCTCAGGGTTTCAGAAGTTAACATCCCCCTTCTACAAGGTGTATGTCTTGCTACTATTTCAACTCTTTATGGATTACAATTGTTCTTCTCAGTCGGTCGTCACATAGGTTGCGGTGGGGCGCTCTGCATCTGGAAGTATTCCTGTGCATAAATGTCATTGTTCTCCTGTCCTGATGGGGTACAGCCCTCACACTATTTGATATCTGGGTCGTCAATTTACACACCCCATCAGGCTCTACACAGAGACGTCAACAAACTACATCTTATGCAAAAGAAATAGTACCATTATGAGTGATGCAATGTGGCCATTACATCTCAGTAGGAGATTTCGACAGTGCCCTCCGTCCAAAGGATCACACTTTCACCATGTCCAGCCTTATATACGTTGATGGAAGACTTTCATCAGAATGACAATGGGAGATCGTGCATGGCGACACCCCTGGTTACACTCACCACTCACAGCACACATTCAGCAAACAGTCTCAAACGGATTTATGTTACTGCAACCCTTTGGGCAGGTGTGACATCTGCTGGAACGTAGCCTCTGATCCTTTCCGAACATTGTGCTTTTTCTGAGCTCTACTCCTGGTTGGATAACCAATTTGTTGTGGTTAAGGTCCCTGTAATCTCGGTACTCATCTACATAATCCCCCATTTTGTCGAAAAAGCATCACTGGTACACGGACGTCTTGTGAGCAAAATCTTCCTCATTATCCCTCAACACTGTGGTGGTGGATTAGTTGCTTGAAGCTGGTGATCAAATGGTTCAAATGGCTCTGAGAACTATGTGACTTAACAGCGGAGGTCATCATTCCCCTAGAACTTAGAACTACTTAAGCCCGACTAACCTAAGGACATTACACACATCCATGCCCGAGGCAGGATTCGAACCTGCGACCGTAGCGGTTGCGTGGTTCCAGACTGAAATGAAATGAAATGATTGTATGGCATTGTTGGCCGGGAGGCCCTATGCGGGGAAGTTCGGCCGCCATATTGCAAGTCCTTTTTAGTTGACGCCACTTCGGCGACTTGCGAGTCAATGATGATGAAATGATGATGAAGAGCACGCAACACCCAGTCATCACGAGGCAGAGAAAATCCCTGTCCCCGGCGGGAATCGAACCCGGGACCCCGTGCGCGAGAAGCGAGAAAGCTACCGCAAGAAGCGCCTAGAATCGCTCGGCCACTCCGGGCGGCTGAAGCTGGTGATCAGGAGAGAGTTCATCCAATGTGGCAGAGGTGTGACAGAATGGCACAACAAGTTCGCCTTACGCCAAATTGATGTCCGCTCACCGTCATCAGATGTCCATCATGAATGCCAATGTATCAAAGCCACACTTCTGTCCCTTCAAAGCAATAAACTACAGCGTGTGGTGGTATAATCGCGTCATCAACACATCACTTACAAGGAGCCTCCATCCACGTGTCATATCACGTCCAACCTCCATCACCAACGACAAAGTAAACAGAAGATAAATTAAAGAAATGTATGTTTTCTGCCACAGAGGAAAGCTGAGTAAAATTACGATAGAGATGTAGGTTTGTGTAGTGGAAAAAGATGGTATAGAATAGTCATGGAGACTAATAGGTAGCTTCCTGCTGGTGGAAATTTTTCCTTTCTCCGCTTCGAAGACATCAACTTTTCTTCTTTCAGCTAAAAGTTTACAGTTTTAATTTTTAGCAGCTTATTACTCTCGTTTGCACTGCTTTTTCACCCACAGGCTGCAACACTCGTATTCCTTTGTGAGCCACTCAGCGTTTCACAGAACCAAAGGTTCTTCAGTCGGTAGCCTTGATTTCTCTGTGGAGTGTTAGCAGAAGAACATGAAAAAATTTCATGTAGAGTAAATGAAATGAGTGGTGTCTCTACGATGGCTACAAGCAAGGATGCGACAAAGCTTTGCTTGTCTATAGAAATGTTCATGGTGTACACATGAGTGTCGTTGATGTCTCGGAATATATCGCACTCCGTCAACAAAAACGACACAAGTCAAAAAACGGCAATTTTTAGTTCATGACACTTCACACGTGTGAAGTGTCCCAATACGTACAAAAAACGTCACATTTGTATTTCGTAATTTGTCGACTTCAGGGCAGTTGTATCAGTTTTGTTGTGGACTACTTCATGATTCGGCATGCAAGAAAAGTGTCGCTTCAGCGTTACTACTGGCTGGTAAGTGTGGGTCACTCAAGAGGAGGGTTACATTCAGAGTTATGACACGTTTCGTGTACAAGATAAGTTGAATGTAATTTTTAATGTAATTGATTATTACAATGTCTTGTTTATACAGTATCTATAAGTTACGTTACAGAACCATTCCAACGTGCATGAGTGTCTGAACGAACACACGCAGTCCTGACGACTACAGCTGTTGTAAATATTACGAAATTTCCAGCATTGTAGTGTACAAGAAAAAAATTGAAATTTCTGCTGTAAAGAAATTACTTCCGTATGGCATCCCTTTTCTCGGGAAAAGTATTTTGCATTATAATAGAAGCCCAGTTGAAAGTAATTTATGATTTTGTGTTTTCGTAAACTGTGTTCCTTAGGCAATACTTAATTGATGTTCCATATTTTCCTTCTAAAACAATTTAAAATTATTTTCATTTTTTATTCTAACTTTGCCTGATGAATGTTCGAATGTCGTGTTGTATAACAGTAAGTAAAAAGAAAATTCTATTTGGGGTGACAAAGTGGTAAAAGTATTACCTGGGGTGTCATAACAAAAACAAAAACGGTTTTAGAAAAGAGAGGAAAGTAACACAAGTCAAAGAGTTAATTAATACACTCCTGGAAATTGTTCTGTCACACTGACAGAACCACAGGCACATAGACACAGGCAACAGAGCATGCACAATGTCGGCACTAGTACAGTGTATATCCTCCTTTCGCAGCAATGCAGGCTGCTATTCTCCCATGGAGACGATCGTAGAGATGCTGGATGTAGTCCTGTGGAACGGCTTGCCATGCCATTTCCACCTGGCGCCTCAGTTGGACCAGCGTTCGTGCTGGACGTGCAGACCGCGTGAGACGACGCTTCATCCAGTCCCAAACATGCTCAATGGGGGACAGATCCGGAGATCTTGCTGGCCAGGGTAGTTGACTTACACCTTCTAGAGCACGTTGGGTGGCACGGGATACATGCGGACGTGCATTGTCCTGTTGGAACAGCAAGTTCCCTTGCCGGTCTAGGAATGGTAGAACGATGGGTTCGATGACGGTTTGGATGTACCGTGCACTATTCAGTGTCCCCTCGACGATCACCAGTGGTGTACGGCCAGTGTAGGAGATCGCTCCCCACACCATGATGCCGGGTGTTGGCCCTGTGTGCCTCGGTCGTATGCAGTCCTGATTGTGGCGCTCACCTGCACGGCGCCAACACGCATACGACCATCATTGGCACCAAGGCAGAAGCGACTCTCATCGCTGAAGACGACACGTCTCCATTCGTCCCTCCATTCACGCCTGTCGCGACACCACTGGAGGCGGGCTGCACGATGTTGGGGCGTGAGCGGAAGACGGCCTAACGGTGTGCGGGACCGTAGCCCAGCTTCATGGAGACGGTTGCGAATGGTCCTCGCCGATACCCCAGGAGCAACAGTGTCCCTAATTTGCTGGGAAGTGGCTGTGCGGTCCCCTACGGCACTGCGTAGGATCCTACGGTCTTGGCGTGCATCCGTGCGTCGCTGCGGTCCGGTCCCAGGTCGACGGGCACGTGCACCTTCCGCCGACCACTGGCGACAACATCGATGTACTGTGGAGACCTCACGCCCCACGTGTTAAGCAATTCGGCGGTACGTCCACCCGGCCTCCCGCATGCCCACTATACGCCCTCGCTCAAAGTCCGTCAACTGCACATACGGTTCACGTCCACGCTGTCGCGGCATGCTACCAGTGTTAAAGACTGCGATGGAGCTCCGTATGGCACGGCAAACTGGCTGACACTGACGGCGGCGGTGCACAAATGCTGCGCAGCTAGCGCCATTCGACGGCCAACACCGCGGTTCCTGGTGTGTCCGCTGTGCCGTGCGTGTGATCATTGCTTGTACAGCCCTCTCGCAGTGTCCGGAGCAAGTATGGTGGGTCTGACACACCGGTGTCAATGTGTTCTTTTTTCCATTTCCAGGAGTGTAATTACGTGTAATGCCTGACATTCAACTGGAACAGACCTACATCTGCCTATCACTGTTGTATATAATGTAAGTTACTGCGAATAATGCTAACTTGAAATTTAAAGGAAGCCTTTACTATTTCAATATAAGTTTTATTAGATTCTTTAAATCGATTCGCGATTGTGTTCTGTCACTGTTCCTCAGTAACGGCATTTACATACTCTCTTTCTGATCATAATGACCTGATAAATATTTAAAGCATAATATTCATTATTTATTAAAAGTTATTATAACATTAAATTAATTTTCTGTTTGCCCATGCAGGACTCTATTTGTCCAGGTTTATAAGGGTTCAAAAGTGCTGCCAACCACTTTTCCCATTGAACTCTTCTAAGAGATAACTTATCATTTGCTCTTCTTGCTTCTCGATCAGACTTGTCATCGAAGTTAACACAAGTGATATCCAACATAATCGTTTCTGTGAGATCAGGTTACGGCGTGAACGATGACTTTACAAGTTTCTGAATTCAATAGACACTTTGTTGAGCCACCATACGATTTCTATACACCACACAGTAACAACAAACCAATACAGGCTTCAAGTGGAATTTGGTCTCTTTCTTCCCAACTGTCACCATAAACTTGATGACCCTCAATATTAGTCATTCCTATTAAAATATTGCGAATATTATTATTCATAAGAGTTCGAAAAGATGATTTTAGAGAACTGTCTCTGGTTATAGCATATCCTCTTGTTCCAGGAATCAGTTTTATAACATCTGTACTGGACGCTCTTCCTGTTTCTGGAAAGGGTGCAAGCGACACAAGACAATTTTGTCATTTGACTGATCCACCTTCATCGCTTGCAGGTGAGGTATCAAAGTATTAAATGTCTTCTGATCCTGTTACAGGAAGCATGCCGTCGTCACTGGCGTGATTCTCTCCTTCAGAAATATTCTCCTCACTGTCAGATGCATACCAATACTTCCATCTACCCGTCGGAAAGAAATCATTTCATCGTTATACCTACACATAATGTTCCACGTTAGATACTGTGAACTGCGTCCGATGAAAGATTGCTGATAGCGACAATGCTTTGTTAATCTGACTGTAGTGAGTGACCTGTCATGTGTAACCACACCCATTTCAATAATACACAAGCAAAGACCTACATTGTTCAAAATGAGCATTATGTCTGTATTTCAGAAATGTAGAAATAAAATTTTACTTACCAATAATTGTAAACGTTATAAATTTTGAACACTTTGGTTATATAGACCCTAGATTTACAAGTGTAACAAATTAAGCTAAAACAAGAAGGAAAAACTGTTTTCTTTTTATTTGAATCTTAAGCTACGTAAAATGGTGCAATATCAAAATTCTGAGGAAAATAGGAATAAGCTATAAGGAGAGACGGGTAATATGTAAAACGCACAAGAGCCAAGAGGGAAAAATAAGAGTGGACAACCAAGAACGAAGTGCTCGGATTAAAAAGGGGATAAGACAGTCATGTTGTCTTATCCCCCTACTGTTCAATCGGTACATCGAAGAAACAATGATGGAAATAAAAGAAAAGTTCAGGAGTGGAATTAAAATTCAAGGTGAAAGGATCTCAATGTTACTATTTGCTGATGACATTGCTACCCTGAGTGAAAGTGAAGAAGAATTAGATGATATGTTGAATGGCATGAAGAATCTAATGAGTACAAAATATTGACTGAGTTTAAATCGGAGAAAGAGATGTAGCAGAAATGAGAACAACGACAAACTTATAATCAGAAGTGACGGTCACGAAGCAGATGAGCTTAAGAAATTCTGCTACCTAGGCAGCAAAATACCCAATGACGGACGGAGCAAGGAGGACATCAAAAGCAGACTAGCACTGGCCTAATGGGCATTCCTGGCCAAGAGAAGTCTACTAGTATCAAACATAGGCCTTAATTTGAGGAAGAAATTTCTCACAGTGTACGTCTCGAGCTCAGCATTGTGTAGTAGTGAAACATGGGAAAATCAGAACAGAGGAGAATCGAAGCATTTGAGATGTGGTGCTATACACGAATGTTGAAAATTAGATGGGCAGGTGAGGTAAGGAATGAGGAGGTTCTGCGCAGAATCGGAAAGGAAAGGAATATATGGAAAACACTGACAAGGAAAAGGGACAGTATGATAGAACATCTGTTAAGACGTGAGAGAATGACTTCCATAGTACTAGAGGGCACTGTAGAGGGCAAAAACTGTAGAGGAAGACGGAGATTAGAATATATTCGGCGAATAATTGAGAACGTAGGTTGTAAGCGCTACTCTGAGATGAAGAGGTTGGCAGAGGAGAGAAATTCGTGGCGGGCCGCATCAGATCAGTCAGGCGACTGATGACCCAATAGAAAAGCTTTGTACAGTTATGCAAAACAAAGCGATTAAGTTCCAATTGCTATTGTTTAAGTATAAAGATGTTGTAAAAGAACAAACTGCTTTCCGGGTCATATTGACACAAAGAAAACACCAGCATTATATCCCTTAACGCTGGAATGACTGTAACAGCGGTTGTGAACTACGAGAGGGAGAGTTATATCAACTGCAGAATTAACACAAGTCGGAATAGGGGTTCGATACAACGTACAAAAAGAGGTGTCGCACTGTTCCTTTGCAAAACAACGCACGCTGCTGTCGATTTTTTGTCTCTCATACCGAACGGGAAATATGAATCACGGCCAAATTACAGCAGCAGCGAACGTGCCTCGGCTGCGAGTTTGTCGCGCGCCTATCGGTCGGGACCCGCGTAAATGGGGAGAGCAGAGACGCGGGAATAGAAGCGGCGGCGGGCTGTCTGCTCGCTGATTGCTCGCGCCCTGCCCCCATTGTACCAGACGGCGCGCTTTTCACACGCGCCTCCTCACGTGACTGCCGCGCTCCAGGAGGGCTCTTGTTCCCGCGAGTCTCATAAACACACGCACGGGAGTAGTTGTTGTTCTCGACCCCGGGGGATCGTTAAGAGCCAGACGAGTATCTCTCTTCCAGCATAATGAGATAAAACATCGAACAAAATTCACGGCAAATTGATGAATTATACGAGGGTCACTCCAAAAGAAATGCACGCTATTTTTTTATCCATCTTTTATTCTACATGTTTGAAAGTTTTGTAGTATGTACATACATCATTTAGGGACAATATTTTCATTTCTCCACATAATCTCCATCCCTCTCAACTGCCTTAAATTATCTTGAAACCAGCGCCTTTTTACCCGCACGGTAAAATTCTGGACCAACCTGTTGGAGCCACTGTTTGGCAGCGTGCACAAGAGAGTCGTCATCTTCAACCCTTGTTCCACGAAGAGACTCTTTCAGTTTCCCAAAGAGATGACTGTCACATGGAGCCACGTCAGGACCGTAAGGCGGGTTTCTCAGTGTTGTCCATCCGAATTTTGTGATCGTTCCCATGGTTTTTTGACTGACATGTGGCCGTGCATTGTCGTGCAACAGCAAAACATCCTGCTTTTGCAGTCGATCTTGAAGTTTCTTCAGTGTCGTCACATACGCATCAGAATTTATGGTGATTCCACTTCGCATGATGCCCACAAGCAAGAGTCCTTATGAATCGAAAAACACGGTAGCCATAACTTTTCCAGCAGAAGGTGTGGTTTTGATTTTTTTTCCTTGGATGAATTTGAACGATGCCACTCCATTAATTACCTCTTCGTCTCTGGTGAAAAATGATGGGAACATGTTTCATCGCCTGTCACAGTTCTTCCAAGAAATTCATCTCCACCATTCTCGTACTGTTCCAAAAGTTCGCTGTTTCTTGTTTCTTTGTGAGCCACTGTCAACATACTGGCAACCCACCTGGCACAAACCTTTTTTAACGGTAACACTTTCAGTATTCTGCAAACACTTCCTTCCCCTATCCCAACGTAGCGTGACAATTCGTTCACTGTAATGCGTCTGTCAGCAGGCACCAATTCGTTAACTCCTGCACATTGTCTGGAATGTGTGCAGTACGAGGCCTGCCGCTGCGAGGACAATCCCCAATATTGCCGTGCCCGCTTTCATCACCTAACCTGCTTGCCAACCGACTAATTGTCCATACACCTCTTTCAACCTCTTGTGGATGTTTCCCACAGTCTCGTTTTCACAGCACAGGAATTCTATGACAGCACGTTGCTTCTGACGAACTTCAAGTGTAGCAGCCATCTTGAAGACATGCTGTGACGGAGCCAGTCACGGGAATAGGTTGAACTAAGTTTGAAAATAGGCGGCAAGGATGTATCTACACACTGTAAAACTTTCACACATGCAGAATGAAAACTGTATTTTTACAAAAATACTGTGTATTTGCAGTGACCCTCGTAGTAGTTTCATCGTCTTTGGTGGAAATGATTGTTCAGTTTGGTTACCGGTCATGTGCACGCCAATATAATTAGGTTACAGGCTGTCCTTATACCTGACTAGTCTCTGCGAGTTCTAACTTGGCGCATTGTTTTGTCATTTATATTCGTATTAGCTGAGTACCTGGCATCGCACATTTATGTATTTATTCCAGCTCTGTTAGCTCATTTTCTCTTTCCCCCACCTTTCTCTCCATCTCCACGTCTCCTCTCTCTCTGTCCACCCTCTTCCCTTTCTCTGCCCATTTACGTTCTCCTGTCCATCCTCTTCTCCATCATTCCTCTTTCCCCTTCCCTATATGTCCATCTCTTCCTGTGTCTTCACTCTCCAGGTTATTACGCACAGCCCAAAAGCATATTATGGTTGTTCATCCACAGCGTGTCTTTGCAGTTATTAAATAATGTGTACGGCTGAAATCGATCCAGGGGATTAGAAGGAGCATTTTGCTAGCAGCTTTGCCACGACACACACATGTCACATATATTTCACATGCATTTAACGTATTTTATACGTGTTTGAACATATATTTCGCCTGTTTCTCTAATTACGCTCAGAGGTTGGTTCTCTTGCATGTCTTAGTGATGTCATAGCTCGGGAACTGGGGACCTAGGAACGACGGAGAGGCTTCGTCCCCGCCGTAACCCTCAGTGGTACACAACCCCACAACAGGCTACAGCAGTTCACTCACCCTGTAACGCCGGAAATGCATATCCTCCTATTTCCATCTATTGTACTATAAATTTTTTCCTTATTTTGTCACCTGAAGATATGACGTTTCTGACATCGATAGGTCGTGCGGAGAACCAAAGTGTTTACGATATTTGAGAGTGTGAACTCTGCCGCGCGGAGCGCAAGCAGAGGGGAGTCTGGCTGGAGGAGGGCAGTGGAGAAGGTGTGTTGTGTGACGCTTCCGCGAATTGCCGCGCTTTAGGGGTTTGGCAGCATGTAATTGCGCTCGACTTGCTATGTTAGTTTCTGACATGGTGTCGCGGACGGGAAGCGTTAGCTGGCACACATCAAGAGCCCGTTTCGGCTGGACACCGTGTCGAGAAGGCGCGCCAACATACAGCTTCTGCAGCAGCGGCGGCCGACAATGAGTGACTGTCGCCACTTCCTCGATCGACGACTTCAAACTTTCAATCAACCAACAAGGAAGACTGGTAGCACGTAAAGGTTTAGAACTGTATGGCAGACCTCAGCTTTTCAAACTGTTAAATGTTTCTCACTAAATTACAGCACCGTAGCATAAACCTTTGTTGCTCATTGTCCAAATTGCATTACCAAGCAGGATCCCTCCCTTTTCCGGAATGAACCCGAGTGTCGTTGAAATTCAAACTCCAGCATTAAAGTAATATCATTCGATTTCACTGCTTTAATTTCAAAGTTCAGTTAAGGTATTCATATCTGGCTACAATATTTAGATTTCACAAGCACAAATTAAGAGTGCGAGTTCTGTTACCGTATTTTAGCTTACCTGTGACTGCAGCTCAGCTTGGTACGTACTAAATTTTACTATTGTTAATTGTTCAGAATCATTTAATTCAAGTTCAAAGTTAAATCTCTTATTTCTAAATTGCGTAGATTCAAGTAACTTTTGAAATGATTGTTGAGGTAGCCCAAGACTAACCGTATTTTACTGA
The DNA here is from genome assembly GCF_023864275.1 of Schistocerca cancellata. Taxonomy (NCBI): domain Eukaryota; kingdom Metazoa; phylum Arthropoda; class Insecta; order Orthoptera; family Acrididae; genus Schistocerca; species Schistocerca cancellata. The sequence goes on along the minus strand of NC_064628.1, from coordinate 310,344,032 downwards.
ATTTCGATGTGCTTCAGAAACAAAGCTCACTATTAATTTCAGTCACTAAATTAACTTTCAATTTTCCGGTTTTATTAATTATTTTGCTAAATTAAGTCGGAGTGTAGCGAAATTTATTACTTCTGACATACTTTCAGTTTACACACTACATGTGTCAACCTTCAGTTGCCACGCTTCTGGTGCTAATTATATGTGTAATAACCTTTCTTTTTCAGTTACTATAGTAGTTGTCCATAGGACTGACGACCGTAATTTTCCCCAAACCTCAAATATCTAATTAACGCCAATTACTTGTTAATGTAACGACCGCACATTTACTTTCTTTATTAATTTTACCCTTTTCTCAAAATTAATTTCCACAAATTTCATTTGCATTTTTCCTTTCATTTAGGTGTAACCCTTTCTTCCCTCTTAAGCGACAGATTAACTTCGGTGACGATTGCCTTTCCCAAATTTTCATTAGGTACACGCGGTATAATTTTTCACTGTCATTAAGGTCGATAAGTGAGGAGGAGGTTACACGTGGCGACCTGGTGACAGGACAATCTTCAGATTTGAGGATGTTCTGGACACGAATTTTGCATTGTGCAAATCTCGTAACAAAGTACTGGTTACGAACAGGCCGTTACGTCAGCGAGAATAAGTAGTGGGAGTAATCCTAATTATATTTGAGATTTGGAATTTATATTGAAAATTATTAAAGTGAGTGAAGGCAGCAATTACCAAAATTTGGTAGACTTGTATACGGAACAATCGGTCGAACAGTGGGAAACGCGCACCGCGGAACCCATTGTTCAGGGGCAGGCGGCTAGCATGAAAGACGCGACCGCCGAAACGCAACAAAGAGCAGAAATGGAATTCCAAACTTTAGAAAATGTTTCGGAATTGGAAGCGAAAATCAAATCTGTACACCTTGATGACGAATACGGGGGAACATATATAGAGGAACCAGTTACGAAAGTAAAACCGGTAGTTTCCGGGAATTCAACTGATTTATTGAATGTTTTGTTTAATGAAATCAAGAGTCAATCGGCAGAAATTAAAGCTCAGTCTGAAAAAATTGACAGGAAGCTAGACAACCAGAACAAAGCTATTAATGTTGTTAACAACAATGTTGGAGTTGTTAACACAAAAGTTGATAAAATCAAAGAAAATATTGTTATGATTAATATCGAAATCGGTAATCTTAAACAGGAAATGATAAGCGTTCAGGCAGAAATTGCGAGCATAAATACTCGTTTTTATTTCGAAATTAGCAGAATCGAGAAAAGTGTAGGAGAAGCAGTTGCTCCGATCATCGAGAATAAGGTGAAGGAACAAATTCAATTAATGAAAAAAGAGAATCAAAAGAAGGTGGAAACTTTAAAGGCTTTAGTATCCGAAGTAGATACCAAAGTGAGGAAGCAGGCTAATACCTGCGAAGAGAAAAAGAGGGAAGTGGAAACGCTTGTGACAACCACTTGCCAAGTAACTACGAGAGTTTCGGAATTAGAAAAGAAACCTGACGAAAAACAGAGCTATGTGCCAATCTGTGCACACAGTTCGGAATTGTTGACGAAAGAGGAGCGGTTCGACCCCTTGAAAAAAGGCGGTATACACGCCACGAATTTCATTAAAAATCGTGAAAGAGTTTTACCGAGATCATGGACTTATGAGAGAAAAATTAATGCGGTTATTAACGTGTTGGCTGGTGATGCCAAGCGTTGGGGCTTAAACCTCAACATTATGAACCTGCCTTTTGACGAGTTTAAAAATTTGTTTCTGGCTGAATACTGGTCAGAGCAAAAACAACAAAGTGTCTAGCGCGAATTTGTCGTATCGAGGCCTTTCGATGCGAATTCGCGCGGCTCGATGAAGGAGTTTTGTGAGGGCTGGATCCGCAAGTTGGAATATTTGCGTGATCGCGGCACGGAATCCGAAATAGTCTGGGAACTCTACAAGAAGCTTCCAGATGATACAAAACGATACGTAGGAAGCAATCACAAGACAATAAATGATTTCCTGGAAAGAGTTGAGGACGAGGACAATTTGCGCAATAATCGCGACAGTGGTAGAGGCCGTGGTAACAACAACGGGTACCACAACAACCACAACAACGATAACCATGGGAATTGTGGTGTCACCGCCAGACACCACACTTGCTAGATGGTAGCTTTAAATCGGCCGCGGTCCATTAGTACATGTCGGACCCGCGTGTCGCCACTGTCAGTAATTGCAGACCGAGCGCCACCACACGGCAGGTATAGAGAGACGTACTAGCACTCGCCCCAGTTGTACGACGACTTTGCTAGCGACTACACTGACGAAGCCTTTCTCTCATTTGCCGAGAGACAGTTAGAATAGCCTTCAGCTAAGTCCATGGCTACGACCTAGCAAGGCGCCATTAACCATATCTAGAGAGAGTCTCACTTGTATCATCAAGAATGCTGTATACAAATGAGACTCTTCAAATACAAGCACTGTAAGGCTAATGGCGCCTTGCTAGGTCGTGTTTGTCTTTACACCCTCAAATATCTGTTTAATTTGATCACGAACATTACCGTATAAGCTTCCTTCAGCAGAAATGTTGATTAGTTGTCATACTGCGGTCATCAGAACCCATTATCAATTTCTTTGCATCTCTTTACAGCTGCAGAGGAACCAGAGACTAATTGCTGTTTACCAGCATTATATTCGTCGTGATTGTTATATTTCATGTGTTAGCTATCAGACTAAGGCTCATATCCTCATAACAGTTGACCTCTATACAACGAAGATCAGTTATATGTTAACCTAATGAAATTCTAAAACTTCGAGAAGTAATTGTAAAAATACATAGAAATGTTGATACACGTCCCTATTTATTCCGATACAAAGTTTAAGCATTCCCTCCGCTGAAATTTGTTTATGAATCTGTTGTCTCATGTCGTTACATATTATTTCTTGGGTCATACCAAAAATGTCGTTTGAAAGCCAAATTTTTGTGTAAAACATGATATATTTTAAATTATTCCGTACTCACATATTCTCATGCACTTTCCAAGAAAGAGTAGGAGGCATATAAATTAATATCTTAGTAACGTTTGCAGTATATTTTTGCGTCAGTCAAATAATGGGTTTCGAGGTTCGTAGTCAAATTTTTAGAGTCTAAGATATTCACTACATCATTACATAATATTCCTTGTGTTGTAACCATGTCAAAATAAAAAATTGCAGTCTCTTTTTTTATTTTTCGTATGGATGCATAATCTTCAAATGTCACACATCTTTCGCAGTAACAGTCTTCGTAGACTTAGATGCCATCGCTGACATTGTGTGCGCTGTCTGTTCACATTTGAGATGTTTTCCGAAGGTCTAGAAAGGCGATAACCAGATGATAACAAAATATAAAGTAAATACTGTTGTGTTAAATGAATACTGAATATTTCAGTTTTCAACATGTACATAAATTTCTTGCTTCCATTGAGAACTGCCAGTCACAAAACTTGTGGATGAGCAACAATTTCAGGATTAGTAACAAAGCTCAGTCCTGTAGGAGACTCTAATTTCTTAACAAGACATTCAGTACAAGTTAGTAAACCCTGAGGTAGTAACAAACGCTTTCCTTCAGTCTTTTAAGGTGATGCTAGCACAAAGTTTAAAGTACTGCGTTGCACACCAATGGACGTGACCTTTCACTGTCGATGTTGCCTGGAACTTCTGCCCTGCTCAATCTGCTTACGGTAAACTTTTCTTCGCGTAAAATGTGTTCCCAACCAAGGACGCAACAAGGCCACCTTTTAACTCTATCTCAACACTATGTGTCGTGTCTGCCTAGTCCGCTTTTTCCCGTCTAAAAAGGGCTTTCTCCTAACAGAGATACCAAGGACCAAAGTTTGCATACTTTTTGAAATGATAATTAATATCGAGTTAAAGACGAGCTTAATCAGTACGTTAAACAGTACATACATGATTTGTTTTATATTCTCAATGCTAGAACAATAATTTAACTCTGTGTTATTCACTGCGATTAAATCTTTACAGCATTTAAAAAGTAAACACATCGGATCTATCCAACATATTACGTATATGGGCATTAACACTGTTCAGTTGTATGTGTTTTAAAATGTCTGCATGTCATGCCTACGTACATTGCCTTGCAACATCGTCATTCAGGTTTGTATTTTCCTCATCCCTGGGCCGGCCGGAGTGGCTGAGCGGTTCTAGGCGCTTCAGTCTGGAACCGCGCGACCGCTACGGTCGCAGGTTCGAATCCTGCCTCGAGCATGGATGTGTGTGACGTCCTTAGGTTAGTTCTAAGTCTAGGGGACTGATGACCTCAGATGTTAAGTCCCATAGTGCTCAGAGCCATTTTCATCCCTGGAATTTGTCCGTCTTGATAGTTAGTTGGCTTAAGTCTGTTGAGAGTGTATCTACAGTTTTATATGCTACACGAAGGCCCTCTTTTCTTAGTATGTTTTCCACTTCGTGTGTTAACTTATGTATGTAGGTCATAGTAGACCACGTGCTTTCCTTCTGTTTGATGTTGTCAAATGGTTCAAATGGCTCTAAGCACTATGGTACTGAACATCTGAGGTCATCCCCCAGAATTAGAACTACTTAAACCTAACTAACCTAAGGACATCACACATATCCATGCTCAAGGTAGGATTCGAACCTGCGACCGTAGCAGCAGCGCGGTTCCGGACTGAAGCGCCTAGAACCGCTCGGCCACAGCGGCTGGCATGATGTTGTCATTCGGTATGAGTGTTGTTTGTATGTGTAGGTTTGGGGCTTGTACGTTTTTCTGCTTTCTGGATACGTTGGTTGTGTTTATTTCTTTTTTGTGTTTCAGTTTTCTTGATTGATTCTGTGTACTAGATGTGTGTCACACTCACTGTTTCTGGCTGTTTCTAGGACTGAGCTCATTTCTTTTTCATAATATCTTCTATTAAGTGGGGTTCTTGTTAATCTGTATAACAAGTGTTTTACTGCGGCTAACTTCTGGTTGTGCAGATGATTCGATCTGGAATGTAGGGTAGTGTCTGTGGCTGTTAGTTTCCTGTGAATGTTAAAAAAAAATGTTTGTTAGTTTCCTTGGTTATTGTTGTATCAAAAAAAATATTTAGCCTTCTTCTTGAAGTGTGACTTGTATGTTCTAATGTGCTTTGAGGATTCCTGTGTGCGGTTCATCTATTTTTTTCCTTTGGGTCATCTGCCAGACAAAAAATGTGTTCTACATATCTGTACCAGCATATGATTGTGAAAATTTCAGCAGTGACTGCGTTTTCAAACAAATAGACTAAAACACGAAGAGTAACCAGTAATCCAGCAGCGTCAGCTGTGGTCTGACCCGTACTGACCTCCACCACCACGCAGCCGCACTGCTGAGTCGCTGCTGCAGTGAAGCTTGTTCTTCGTATTTTATTGTCCCTTATAAAGACTCCTTTGAAAAACAGAAAAAAAATTTTTTACTACTACTACTACGCTAATTACTGTTTAGCTCTACAGGACCTTTATACTGAAATGTTTCCCACACCACCTTGTATTGTCTTTCTATGTGTGTGAGTAACTGTATGTTCACTGTTGTGGGTAAATACATACAGCGCACACAGTGCGATGTGTGAAACTGATAGCGGTTACACGATTCCGCTGTTGTAAAAATCAGCTCCAGATGCTGCAGATACCGTATTGAGCAGAAAGTGGTAACCAAAGTACGGAGAAATATTCTTCGGGGCTCTGTTGCATAGCAATCAGACTGATTTCAGTTCTGAGAAATGTCCAGGTACTATTGTGAATTTGAATGATCCATGAAGTGACTTCTTTTCCGAAGAAAATATCGAACTATTTCACTAGAACTGAATGCTCTCGTCGGAACTGTTCTCAAGCTGGTATTTATTATTAAATCACAATAGAAGTATACGCTGGGTGTATAATAGCACGTACCTTCTTGAAATGAACAATATTTTATTGTTCTATTAACTGATTTCCTTCCATATACACATATACTTTACAATGTTAATCAAAAACTCGCAATGGCGTCGATTTTTACATCACATGAATGGCTCTCTTCTAGTCAAATTTACTCTTAAGAAGAACAAAAGCTCTATCTCCTAAGAATAATTATGTGAGCGCTGACCGCCACAGAGTAATAAACAATATCTTTGTCCCTCTCTAACTCTCCCTCGCACTGTCACAGCAAGTTACGCTGCATGATACATCATACCCTGTTAACAGACATCGATAAAAAGAATATCGCACTAGACTAAATGGGGACCGCTCTATCAAACAGGCACTTAAAACTGCGCTTTAAAAATCATTTCATAGACACTGCACGTCACATTAAGGACGTGATTGTCTGAATGCAAAATCGAAATTGCAAATATTTGCCGAAACATCAGAGAATTTGCCCCAGGAGACTTTAGAAGGGACATCCGGTATATAAGGAGCTAGTATTTGGGCACGTAATCTAGACCATCGATTCATTGTCGCTCGATAGCTCGATTCTTTGATCCCAAAACGTGATAAAACTACCGATTTCGGGCAGGGCTTATTAATTGATGGTTGCGAACTCTGTTTCTGGGGAGTTGTATAGAGTGGATATTTCAGAGTAATTCTGTGGTACGAACTACAGCAGTGAATTTTAATTTTCTTCGGTATGCTAGACTTTGATCATGGACATTTATATAGAGTCAGATGTTCACATGATTTTGATTAGACACACTAAACTGTGGCAGTGTGAACATTTTCATACGCATTCCGCTCCGTACCATTAAAACCGCTGGCGTCTCTAACGCATTTCACACATTTAGGAGCTTTGGTGTCTTAAGACGAGCGAACACTTCATGAACTTTCCTGCTATAGTCAGGACTAGGTTTGTATACGTGTGGGTAACTAGGTCTGTATACATGTGTATATCCTTCCTCCCCGTAAATAACGAGCTTAGCGACCCATAATTAATTTACTTTCGATGTGTATCACTGTCTGCAGAAGCTACTAAATAAAAAGTTTCGTCACTCGTTTCAATATCTGCTTCGTTTTGTTGGCAAGTAACTCCTAGGTGACACTCAAGTAACCAAGGTAACGTAGACAATATTTAAAATGTGCTAGAGTTATGATTGTATCCGCAGAGAAAAGTAACGCTGTAATATTTCTGTAGCAATGGTTTGCGCCAAATGTTCACTTTTAGCATGCCCTCGGTACAAACTTACCAACTCATTGAGTAATTTTAAATGCTCACATCATGTCCATTTATTACATCTCTGACACGTGGGGTATTCCAACAAAAAAATTACTATTTTGTTCTACCGTTACCGTTCTGATGAAGTGATAACATGTTGACTGCAAAATCAGGATATTCCATCAAAAAATTACTATTTTTTGCTACCGCTAATATTCTGATTAAGTGATAAGATGTTGACTGCAGAATCAATGGGAAACAAAGATAGAATAGTTTACACGTTGGTGTCCAAAGCAACTATTGGTGTACGGTACCATCCACAGAAACGGCAATCACATGACACGATATAAACTGATTTCTTGGAAATGCACACAAAAGACTCTGACTTCGTTGAAGCTCAATGCTAGATAGTTCTCATGAAGTCAAAAACAAATCGCGTACTTTTAAAATGGCATCCTGCACTTTAACGCACGTGACATCATGTCTAAAAGAATCTTTGCCTTGCCTGTTGGTATGGCAGATGACACAATGAGCTTTCTGTGGATTTGCGTCCCTGGACAATGGATATTCCTTGTAAGATCTCTAGTCATACCACACATTTTGTAAATTCTTTTGTCTGTTTGCGTTTTTTTCGTAACTTGTAGGGTTTAACACATTTGTTATGGAGAGCCAACTCTAGCAGCAACAGCAGCAGCCACGCTTCTATCGCTTGGATGCCTCGTAGCCAGCCAACAGATGCAACCTACGGGAGATACTACATCATCCCAGTGGCATACACAACAACATCACGTTCACCACGGTGGTAAAAAAGAACGAAATCCTACCATACCTGGATATTTAGATGAAGAGAAATCCGCGTGGCACGTTGGGGAGCTCGGTCTACATGGAGCAGACTCATCCAGACCTACCATAAATGGTCGGAGTTGCCACCATCCTGCGAGGTGCATCTCGGTACTCACAACCTGAGTACCCAAAACCATATCCATCGGTGAAAGAAAGAGCTAGCCGTATGAATTGCTTCCGCACTAAACTTTCCACAAAAGCGGTTATAACGATAGTCAAATAGGACGTGCGTTACGCACTTATAAGATAAGGGAGGACAACAAAGAAGAAAAGATAAACGTGTGGCCTTACTGTCGTATGTGGGGCCACTGACAGCCATGGTCATGAAAATAATGGAGGAGCACCAAATAAAAACCGTCTTTCGTGCTATGCAGAAAATTGAAGAATGCTTAGCTCGACCAAAGACCGGCTAGGATTGCAGACGCATGGCGTTTACAGCACTGAGTGCGAATATGGAATGCAATATATCGGATAGACACGGTGATGGTTCTCACAGAGTTGTACGGAACACATCAGAAACGTTCGACTAGGGCAGACAGATCAAGGCCGCGGTGTCAGAGCATAGCATCAGCGAGGAAAACACATTCGCTGTTGAACAAACGAGGAAGCTATGCAGCGTCATGAGATTCTGGGGAATCGGCTGAGAATGAACTGATAAAAATATGTCTGCACAACAAACTAATGAAGTGAGATAGTGGTGAATAACTCATCACAGTGTGGCATTCCGCAACTACGAAAATGCGAGAGGAATGCACCATTCTGAAGGAGGCGGCGTCCAAAGACAGAAAGGACAGACATATGGGCCTGCGTCTGGGTCGTGCCGTCTTCCTCCACCATCGGCCACGGTGCGCTCTCCACTATCGGAGTGGCACGCTCTTCCGGGTGCTCGTGATTGGTCCGCCTACGAAAGCCATCCGTCTGCTATTTCGATACACAGAACACGGCAACCCGACACTGCAATTCCGTATTCCAGCCTGCGCCGCCAAAGTGGTAACACTTGGACGCGCGCTCCCTGAGCTGATACCCGCTGCACGCCTAGCTGCAGACAGGCAGATCCAGCTGTTCCAGCGACTGTCGCTTTCTTCGACGAGACTCTCTGGAATTTATGCACTTACCGCTAGGGACTATTAGTGAATTTCGTGAACCTGGGTCCCATTCACTGGGTAAATCGGCTCCCAACAGACTTATCTCTCGTCTTTTGTCATTTTTCTTTCCGCAGCAACGCTACCTCACTTCCCCTCCAATAGGAGAAAGACAACTGTACTTCGAGCCACCCTACAGCTAGGTATTCCGACTGGACCTATGTGGCAAAACCCCACTTCTATAAAAGAAAGCTGTGTTTTTCGAGTTCGCGGTGTCGCGCCTTTTGTGAAATCTCTGTACTCTAGGCAGAGTCGGTGAGACGTCGGGAACAGCCACCCTGCTCGACATCGCCACGCCGGGCGAGTATTGCAGTGGGTCCCAGGGCGCGTCGCGTGGAGGGTCATAAGGTAGGTCGCGCGACGAGCCGGTTGACGAGCCGGAAGGAGCAGCAGCGACTGGGCTACATGCAGGGGACGAAACCTAGTCTTCACTCCGTCAGAGAGTAGGCGGAACAGCCTGACAACAGAAGACCTCACTGCTGCTGAAAACGCTGACAAGTCCATCCCAGTAGTCATGACAACTGCCACCATATCCGATGTAACAAAGGTGGAAAATCCTACGTGGAGTGGAACAAACCCGCCGTAGCAAGGCATGGCTACGGTGGTCACCCAAACATACTGGGAGTGCTGACGATTGGACTCTGGTCAGCTCGCACAAGCAAAAGAGGAAAACGTTGTGCCACAGCATCATCAAGACCAGGATGATGACCGTCATTCCTAGTCGGAAGGGAACTGCTAAATTGATCGAGCAGGTACCACTACTATCGTTCAAGAGCACAAACTCATACGGGAGCATATGGGAATCAGCTACTGAGGAAGGCCCCATGCTGCCACCAGTAAAGAAACCACTGCAGTAGAAAAAGTCTCCCCTGATCATCGTCCTATGGACAGAGCCCTTTGAAACCCAACCAGGAGAAGTTCAGGAGCGTTGTAATTCCTCAGTTCATCTGTCCCACTACCCACGACCCGTATAAGGCCCAGATGGCGACTCCTATGGTCTTTGAGTTGTTGAAATCTGAGAAGTTGCATTGCTTCACCAACAACCCAGAGGATTGCTCCAGGAAGCAGATTTTGACGCCCTTGTGTCCATGAGGGGCAACTTTCATTGCCAGGGTCTTCAGTGCGAGAAATACCGAGTGAAGTTCTCGGCTTACCATCACCAGAAGGCTTCGTCTCTCATGCGCTGTTCAGATAAATGCCGGGGCGTTTTAATCCCACCCACTTCCCTCCTGATGGCTGACATTGTACTACAGAAAGGGTTTGGTCAACACGAGTCCGCAACGACATGGAACTTCTTGTCTTCAGATCACGTACCTGCGACCTTCTACATGGACGAAATTGGCCCAGCACTGCTACCTGGTAGTCCAAATTATCGTAATATGAACAGCGAGCGCTACAAGGAGGAAGTGCTCGACCTACTTGAAGACATCTCTGACGTGGACGAATTGGGTGTCGATGCAGCCCTGTCCTTTGTCAACTGCAGAATACTCCGCGCAGCACACGAGATGGCCGCAAGGACCGCGATATGTTTCGCCTCAAGTAACGACACATATCCTTGTGACAATCACTCTGAGGAGCCGACTATCCCGTGAATGGCACATCACTCCCCAAAGAGACACAAGCCGCCAGCTGAGCCGCATGAGCAGAGAGATCAAGGCGGCCGTCGACGAGCATATGAACTGGAACTCGGGCTACCTGGTGAACACAACCACGATGACGGCAGTGGCTGAAGTTTCGTCAAGAACCACGTTGCCGACAAAGCGTGTAGCCGCCGCAGGATCGCCAGGACTTCATCGGCCAGTCAGATGCTAAGGCTAGCATACTTGCTAATGCCTTTACGGCAAATTTTAGGCCTGTGACCGACATGGTGGACGAAGATCACGTTCGTCATGTCAGAGAGCTCCTACCTATCTGGCAGCAAGACCTGACGACGACATCATTCAACCAGTCACCACGCGAGAAGCGCTCCACAGTTCTGGTGCCTCGACATCATAAGGAGAGGAGGCAGTGATACTATCAGTAACCACCTGCTGAAGAACGTGCCGTCTTTGGTCCACCGGACATTAGCCAGTATCTTTAATCAGATTCTGCTCTCGGGAGTCTATGCCACGTGGAAACAAGCACAGGTGGTGACCATTCTGTAGTCCGACAAGGACCGTCGGCAGGCATCCACATACAGGCCCATCAGCCTACTTCCGACCCTCTCGAAAGTCTTTGAGAAGCTGTACCAATAAAAGGCTGAATCAGCATGTCACCCAGGAGACCATCATACCAGACGAATAGTTTGGATTCTGGCGTGGCCGCTCCACCACTCCTCAACTGCTGAGGTTGGTGGGAGCGGCATTGAGAGCACTGGAAATATGAGAACACCTTGGAGTGGTGTCTTCCGACGTGTCTAAGGCATTCGGCTCAATGTGGTATGGTGGCCCCGTGCATACGTTCTGTGAGCACATCACACGTAGTCCTTCTATAGTCTTACCTGAAAGCGAGGACTTTCCACGTCAGGACAGACGACGGAACGTCGACTTATCGGCAGAAACGCGCAGGGATGCTGCACGGGTCGGTACTCGTCCATTTCTGTACACACAGTATGCCGCCAATGCACTACAAGTGGGGAACATAGAGCTAGCGCTTTACGCCGTCGCTGCAGCACTAGTCACCTATAGCATAAATGCTAATGCTATGAGACGCCTTCTTCAGCTCGCGAGCGATGCACGGCAATCATGGTCGACGAAGTGGCTATTGAAATTCAACCTAGCCAAGAGCCAGGCACAGTAGTGTTGACCCGAAATTTGCTGATGTTAGATCTGGCGCCAGTAAACATCTTGGGAGGGCCCATCCTATGGAAAAAAGGCGGCAAAATACCTAGGGCTAACCCTGGACCATCCACTCACTCGGACGTCAAAGTTAGGACAATAGGGCGATTTCTCGCCCTATACAGGGTGGTCCATTGATCGAGACCGGGCAAAATATCTCACGAAATAAGCATCAAACGGAAAAACTACAAAGAACGAAACTTGTCCAGCTTGAAGGGGGAAACCAGATGGTGCTATGGTTGGCCCGCTAGATGGCGCTGCCATAGGTCAAACGGATATCAACTGCGTCTTTTTAAAATAGGAACCCCCAATTTTTATTCCTAATCGTGTAGTACAGAAGGAAATATGAATGTTTCAGTTGGACCACTTTTTTCGCTTTGTGATAGATGGCGCTGTAATAGTCACAAACATATGGCTCACAAGTTTAGACGAACAGTTGGTAACAGGTACGTTTTTTAAATTAAAATACAGAACGTAGGTACGTTTGAACATGTTATTTCGGTTGTTCCATTCTGATACATGTACCCTTGTGAACATATCATTTCTGAGACCGCATGCTATTACATCGTGATTGCCTGTAAATACCACATTAATGCAATAAATGCTCAAAACGATGTCCATCAACCTCAATGCATTTGGCAATACGTGTAACGACATTCCTCTCAATAGCGAGTAGTTCGCCTTCCGTAATGTTTGCACATGCATTGACAATGCGCTGACGCACGTTGTCAGGCGTTGTCGGTGGATCACGATAGAAAATATTCTTCAACTTTCCCCACAGAAAGAAATCCGGTGACGTCAGATCCGGTGAGCGTTCGGGCCATGGTATGGTGCTTCGACGACCAATCCACCTGTCATGAAATGTGCTATTCAATACCGCTCCAACCGCACGCGATCTACGTGACGGACATCCATCATGTTGGAAGTACATCGCCATTCTGTCATGCAGTGAAAGATCTTGTAGTAACATCGGTAGAACATTACGTAGGAAATCAGCATACATTGCACCATTTAGACTGCCATCGATCAAGTGGGGGCCAATTATTCTTCCTCCCATAATGTCGCACCATGCATAAACCTGCCAGGTTCGCTGATGTTCCACCTGTCGCAGCCATCGTGGATTTTCCGTTGCCCAATAGTGCATACTATGCCGGCTTACCTTACCGCTGTTGGTGAATGACGCTTCGTCGCTAAATAGAACGTATGCAAAAAATCTGTCATCGTCCCGTAATTTCTCTTGTGCCCAGTGGCAGAATTGTACACGACGTTCAAAGTCGTCGCCATGCAATTCCTGGTGCATAGAAATATGGTACGGGTGCAATCGATGTTGATGTAGCATTCCCAACACCGACGTTTTTGAGATTCCCGATTCTCGCGCAATTTGTCTGCTACTGATGTGCGGATAAGCCGCGACGGCAGCTAAAACATCTACTTGCGCATCATCATTTGTTGCAGGTCGTGGTTGACCTTTCACATGTGGCTGAACACTTCCTGTTTCCTTAAATAACGGAACTATCCGGCGAACGATCCGGACACTTGGATGGTGTCGTCCAGGATACCGAGCAGCACGCATAGCACACGCCCGTTGGGCATTTTGATGACAATAGTCATACATCAACACGATATCGACCTTTTCCGCAATTGGTAAACGGACCATTTTAACACGGGTAATGTATCACGAAGCAAATACCGTCCGCACTGACGGAATGTCACGTGATACCACGTACTTATACGTTTGTGACTATTACAGCGCCACCTATGACAAAGTGAAAAAAGTGTTCCAACTAAAACATTCATACTTCTTTACGTGCTAAACGAATATGTAAAAAATAATGGGGGTTCCTATTTAAAGAAACGCAGTTGATATCCGTTTGACCTATGGCAGCGCCACCTAGCGGGCCAACCATAGCGCCATCTGGTTTCCCCCTTCAAGCTAGACAAGTTTCGTTCTTTGCAGTTTTTTCGTTTGATGCTTATTTCGTGAGATATTTGGCCCGGTCACTATCAATGGACCACCCTGTATACCCTCTGAATCCGCAGTCGACGCTGCCCCTGAAACACGACATAACGCTGAACCTAACGCTGTTCTGACCAGTGCAGAAGTACGCGGGCGTGGTGTGTGGATATGCAGCCCATTCGCACGTCGGAGTATTGCAAACATTGTAAAACCGTGCTCCCAACTTAGTTATGTGCCTCCCAAGGCTATACCCAACTTGTTTTCGGCACGAGGACACGTGTATCCTGCCTTTTAGGGATAGATTCCGGCAAATGGCACGTGCTTTCTACGAGAAAAAGACAGTCTTTACTCATTCCGATCTGATCATATAAGCTTACAAGAGTTGTGGAATGTTTTCAAAGAGATAGTATCGACAACAATTGAGAGATATCTACCACATAAATTAATATGTGATTGTACTGATCCCCCATGGTACACAAAACGGGTCAGATCGCTGTTGCAGAAGCAGCGAAAAAAGCATGCCATATTTAAAAGAACGTAAAATCGCCAAGACTGGCAAAATTTTACAGAAGTTCGAAATATACCGCGTACTTCAATACGAGATGGTTTTAATAATTTCCATAACAAAACTCTGTCTCGAAATCTGGCAGAAAAGCCAAAGAGATTCTGGTCATACATAAAGTATACCAGTAGCAAGACGCAATCAGTACCTTCACTGCGCGATAACAACGGAGAAGTCACCGATGACAGTGCCACTAAAGCAAAGTTATTAAACACAGTTTTCCGAAACTCCTTCACCAAAGAAGACGAAGTAAATATTCCTGAATTCCAATCAAGAACAACTGCCATGATGAGAAATATAGAAGGAGATATCCTCGGTGTCTCAAAGCAGCTTAAATCACTTAATAAAGGCAAGGCTTCCGGTCCAGATTGTATACCACTCAGAAATTCTTCCAGTTCATATGTGGCATAACAGCAAACCAGCTTAGCAGTATTGGTTAAAAACAGTCTTGGTTTCAATTTTATTTTTTTTTATTTTTCAACGACGCGTTTCGCCTTATTTAGTTATCTTCAGGTTATCTTTTCTAGATGGACGCGAGAGGCACCAAGATCTGCATAACGTGTTCCCGTTCATAGGAGCGAGTAACAGTAAGATGGGGGTCAGGTAGTAAGCATAATGCAATAATACCTGAGTATTTGGTATTATGCTTATTATCTGAGCCCCCATCTTACTGTTACTCACTCCTGTAAACGGGAATGCGTTACGCAGATCTTGGTGCCCCTAGCGTCCATCTAGAAAAGATAACCTGAAGATGCCTAAATAAGGAGAAACGTGTCGTTGAAAAATAAAAAAACTAAAATTGCAACCAAGACTGTGTTTAACCATTACTATACCAGTTAGGTTCCTCTTGGAGTATGCTGATAAAATAGCTCCATACTTAGCAATTATATACAACCATTCGCTCACAGAACGTATCCGTACCTAAAGACTGGAAAATTGCTCAGGTCACACCAATACCAAAAAAGGGGAAGTAGGAGTAATGCGTTGAATTACAGGCCCATATCACTAACGTCGATTTGCAGTAGGGTTTTGGAACATATACTGTATTCGAAAATTATGAAGTACCTCGAAGAAAACAATTTATTGACACATAGTCAGCACGGATTCAGGAAATATCGTTTGCGACCGAACCGCTGAATCTTTCCATCAGTAAATGGGGTATGTTCTCAACTGACTCGATTGTTTTAACCCCCTCCACTGACGGAATGACCCGCTTCCTAATTCCGTATGTATAAAACCAATACGGACTTGTAGCTGTCACGCCTTTGCGCTTACTGCTACGTATTTTAACTGTAAATAGTTCAGTCCTAATGGTAAGAGGTAGTAGTGAATTTACGTTGTTAATATTTGAATACAGCACAGCTGCCACAAGCTCAGCTCACTTTTACTCCACTCCTACCCTCGCCATTGCACCACATTAACTAGGTGCTACGTGGACCTTGCTAAATTCACTTGTGTATACATTTTTGACCGTTACTCGCCAGTATATACCTAATGATTAGTACACTCCTAACCGGACTATTTCCCTAAGAGCTGTGATGATTGAACGGGTTCGATCCACGGCCTACAGTGCCCTACAGTTCACACAGTAACACTGCCTACCTGACCCACTTAACTTGGTAGTGAGCTTATGTATCCAATCACCACTGCTAGCAGCAGTGGATAATCCTATCAGCACGACGAGAGCAGCAGACTTACCGTCGAATCCTCCAGAAAATACTTATAACTACGGTCGCCAGCTCTGAAGGAGCAAAAGAATAAATCAATTTCTGGCTCGTTTCAAAGTGAAATGGCTTGAGTTGAATTTAAACTTAATTCTGAATATTACTATTTCTGATCATTCTAGATGATTCTACAAAGCAAATACTCTCTCAATTTCTGTGAGTTGGCTTGGTAATTACTACCAAGACAGTTTATGCAACTTGGGTTAACAAAATTCTATCCTTCAACTTATTTAATGATTTTGGATATTACTCTTTGGACAACTGATACAGAATTAGTTAAGTGACTTTACTTGAAAGGTTACTCAGAAAAATTTAAGTAACTATAAATAGGCGACTCATTCTGGTGTGACCATTGCTCTTTTCAACATTCTTATACGCTAAAGTATTCTACAACCAAAAGAATTGTAAATGAAAGAGGCGATGATGGCCTCAGTCTGATTTCACTATACTATGTTTGAGGTTACTACACTTTACAATGAACAACATGCGTCGTAATTTTACTCATTACTATATTCTGTCCTCTGCACTTGCATAAAAGAAAACTGGTATTCTCCTTTTACATGTATACAAAGTTCGACTTAACAATTGCAAGCAGTCTTGCCTTGGGTAGACGTGTCGGTGCTGGTGGTGAGATGCATGTGGCTAACGCAGCTCTTCACGCCTCATGCCCTTAATGGCGGCTGGAACTACGAGCTGTAGCACTCGTATAAGCTACTGCACGTCCGCCATAAAATCTGGGCGCAGGAACTCTTACAATCAGCCCCAGTGGCATAGAGGCGGCTTCAACAACCATTCATCGCGTTTCACTCCAAAAACGGCGACAATATTCGCCTCTTCTCTGTTGCACAATCACTTTTGCGTGAGCACAGTTACGCACGTCCGCTCACGTCAACACTCCCCAGGCCATTCCATTGTTCAGTCTCTGTGTCTCCAGCTACCCATAGCTACACTCGTATCACCAAGAGTGGGGGCGTTCTCCTACCACCTTTTTACCGAAAACATTTAGTATTTAAGAATATTTATATTTACTACCCTGGAGTTCATACCAGTCATAATAATTTACTGCTAGCGCTTTACAACATTAAATTATACAGTAATAACTTATAATTACCAAGAAAAAGAATACATTTGACTCCTAGAGCTTAGTGCATTGTCTGACAGGTAGCACTAATTCCCAGTTTCGCCAATAGATGGCATCAGGGTGCACTCCCTGGCAGTCTCACACAAGCGCGCCCGTTTCCGACGCGCGGGCTCCAAATTACTGTCAGCCCACCATCATTTCAGTTCCGTTACACGTTCTTGCGGAACACAATCAGCTCTTTATACTCATGAAGTAATAAGTGCTATCGACGGGGCTGTCAAATTGATTCCATATTTTTAGATTTGCAGAAGGCTTTCGACACCGTTCCTCATACGCGTCTTCTAACCAAACTGCATGCCTATGGAATATCGCCTCAGTTGTGCGACTGGATTCGTGATTTTTTGTCAGAAAGGTCACAGTGCGTAGTAATAGACGGAAAGTCATCGAGTACAAAAAGAAATCCACTAAATTTCGATTAGGCTAAAATCACACAAATCTGAAGGCTATAAATTGAATTAAATACTTACGGATTTCAATTACAAGTAACCTAAATTGGAACGATCACATAGATAATGTTGTGGTAGAGCAAACCAAAGACTGCGATTCACGGGCAGAACACTAAAAAGGTGCAACAGGTCTACTAGAGAGACTGCTTACACCACGCATGTTCGACCTATTCTGGAGTATTGCTGTGCGGTGTGAGATCCGCATCAGGTGGGACTGACGGATGACATCGTAAAGACGTGATACGTGAATTGGAGTGGCGATCATTAAAACAAAGTCGTTTTTCGGTGTCGCGGGATCTTCTCGTGAAATGTCCATTCGATTGCTAAGACATTCTGCTGGCACCCACCTACATAGGGAGAAATGATCATCACGATAAAATAAGAGAAATCATGGCTCGCACAGAGAAAATTAAGTGCTCGTTTTCCCCGCACGCCGTTCGAAAGTAGAATGGTAGAGAGACAGCTTGAAGGTGGTTCATTGAACCTTCTGCCAGGCACTTAATTGTAAATAGCAGAGAAATCACGTAGATGTAGATGCAAATGTAGAAGGACTATTCCGAAATCGGGTGATCCAGGCCCTGTGCCACCAACAACACCGCAAGCCGACCACACGCTGGCCAGATAAACTGCGACAATAATTTTCTCCGCAGTACACAACCTCATACATCATCACATTCATCGGAAAATCATTAGCTTGAGTAGCATGTCATTTTCTTTCGTTTCAGGTAAACATCACGCCAATCCATCAACTGGAGGTCACCAAACACCGACCAACAGAAGGACCAGCAGGAGTTATTCCTAATGAGCGTGGAACTGCAAACACCTCGAGCCAACGAATGGCTCGCTCTTCAACGAACGAACGAACAACCCAACACGACGCCTGAAGATGATTCACTGAAACGTCACAACAAGACGACCCTATCACTCGACTGATCACCTGGCAACAATTTTTCATTGGAATGCGTAGAGAAAGACTGAACACCTAAAATTTTCGTTGACAGTCTGGAATTCATTAGCTCTGAAAGAAGAAAAGAAAAAAAATTATGGGAGAACATGCACGACAAAAAGGAATCAAAAGAGCAAGCCACCTAGTTGAATTCAGTACGAGAATTATTCATACATCACTAACATTTGGTATAAGAGTCATGAAAGAGTGTTGTATACATGCAAGACACTGGAAGGTTTCAAACTGATGATACAACTGTAAGACAGAGATTTCTAAGCCGTATTTTAAACTAAAAGACTTTTCCAGGGCTAGTTGCGGGATGTGGCCATAAATTATAGGTTGTGAAAATGCAGATTAAAACTGATTACATGCGATATTGAATTTCACTGACGGAACGAGAGAATTTAAATGTGTAGCCATAGAATCAGGCATCGGGACACACAGACGTCTAAAAATAACACAGTGCGAAATGACTAAGCAGGAATGGACAGAAGATGAATACAGGACTGTGGAAGGATGGGAAGATACAGGCAACCAATGGGAAAACTAAAGAGACCACTGTAGAAAAGAGAAGCACCTGTATGAATATCGAGGGCTCAGACGACTAGCCAGTATTAAGAAAATAAGGGAAAACTCGAAGATGCAAGGAATACAGAAAAGGGCTGGACACTGAAGCGAACTTGAAGACAATTTTATAGGAGGAAAAGAGGAAGTATACGGAAATGAGATGACAGATAAGATACTGTGAGAAGAATTTTAATAAGAACCATCTACCTACCTATCAAAGTGGTAGGTGTGGGGATGAAAACGAATCTTAGCCAACAACCCGTCAATTCCCAGATTTTATTGACGTCGTATTTTTCAATGAGAGCATTAGCTGCTTGCAACAAACTTTACACGTAATTTCATACGTTAAAGAAACTTTTGCTCGCTGACAGCCCCTGCAAAATGATAAAAGGAAAAATGCGTAACGCTCACTACTTTCCACTGTTCATGCAGTAAAAGTACAGCATGGGGCATGACATTACAATTTATTACTTCTTTTCTACTAAATATATTGGTAGCATATTATACAGACTATATACACATACAGCATCAAATGTAAGTGCGAAATTGTACCATAGTGTGGCATATTGTTCAGCAGATATGACATAAACAAAGAGTTGCGTGACACATGGTCACATCATGATGACGTTTAACTTTATTGCGTCATTGATATTAACTCTGTTCGCTACAAATTTCGCAGACAGTATTTACATATGCCGCTGATTATACCCACAGCATTATACCATTGTCCAATATATAGTTCAGGAAATGTCATGAACACTTGAGGTAGTTGAAAAAACTGTTGCATTGTGCATGATGTTTCAATTTATTACTTATGGTACTAACTCCATTCGCAACAAATTCATTTTGCAGGCAGTACCTACATATGCCACTGTATGTACCTAAAACATTACGACATTGTATGACACATAGTTCAGGAATAATGACGTAATAGACATTAAGCACAAGGCCAGACGATGCGTGCAGCTATAAATAAGAGAAAAGGCCGCTGGACCTGATGGGATACCAGTTCGATTTTACACAGAGTACGCGAAGGAACTTGCCCCCTTCTTGCAGCAGTGTACCGTAGGTCACTAAAAGAGCATAGCGTTTCAGAAGATTGGAAAAGGGTACAGGTCGTCCCCGTTTTCAAGAAGGGACGTCGAACAGATGTGCAGAACTATAGACCTATATCTCTAACGTCGATCAGTTGTAGAATTTTGGAGCACATATTGTGTTCGAGTACAATGACTTTTCTGGAGACTAGAAATCCACTCTGTAAGAATCAACATGCGTTTCGAAAAAGACGATCGTGTGAAACCCAGCTCGCACTATTCGTCCACGAGACTCAGAGGGCCATAGACACGGGTTCCCAGGTATATGCCGTGTTTCTTGACTTCCGCAACGCGTTTGATACAGCTCCCCACAGTCGTTTAATGAACAAAGTAAGAGCATATGGACTATCAGACTAATTGTGTGATTGGATTAAAGAGTTCCTAGATAACAGAAAGCGGCACGTCATTCTCAATGGGGAGAAGTCTTCCGAAGTAAGAGTGATTTCAGGTGTGCCGCAGGAGAGTGTCGCAGCACCGTTGCTATTCACAATAAATGAGCTTGTGGATAACATCGGATGTTCACTGAGGCTTTTTGCGGATGATGCTGTAGTATATCTAGAGGTTGTAACAATGGAAAATTGTACTGAAATACAGCAGGATCTGCAACGAATTGGCGCATGGTGCAGGGGATGGCAATTGAATCTCAATGTAGACAAGTGTAATGTGCTGCGAATACATAGAAAGAAAGATCGTTTACCATTTATACAATATAGCAGGCTAGCAACTGGAAGCAGTTAATTCCATAAATTATCTGGGAGTAGAGATTAGGAGTGATTTAAAATGGAATGACGCTATAAAATTAATCGTCGGTACAGCAGATGCCAGACTGAGATTCATTGGAAGAATCCTAAGGAAATGCAGTCCGAAAACAAAGGGAGGAGGTTACAGTACACTTGTTCGCCCAATGCTTGCATACTGCTCACCAGTGTGGAATCCGTACAAGATAGGGTTGATAGAAGAGATAGAGAACATCCTACAGAGAGCAGCGCGCTTCGTTACAGGATCATTTAGTAATCTCGAAAGCGTTACGGAGATGATAGATAAACTCCAGTGAAAGACTCTGCAAGAGAGACGCTCAGTAGTTCGGTACGGGCTTTTGTTGAAGTTTCGAGACCATACCATCACTGAGGAGTCAAGCAGTATATTGCTCCCTCCTACGTATATCTCGCGAAGAGACCATGAGGATAAAATCAGAGAGATTAGAGCCCACACGGAGGCATACCGACAATCATTCTTTCCCACGAACAATGCGAGACTAGAATAGAAGGGAGAACCGATAGAGGTACTCAAGGTATCCTCTGCCACACACCGTCAGGTGGTTTGCGGAGTATGGATGTAGATGTAGATGTAGATGAATACTCTGATGAGCCAAAACATTATGACCACCTGCTTAACAGCTTGTTTGTCCGTCTTTAGAACGAAAAACATAACTGATCCGACGAAATACATAACGGATCCGACAGTTTGTTGATAAGTTTGTGGAGGTATGTGACATTACATGTCTACGTACAGTTCATGCAATACGCGTATTTAACGTTCTATCAGCAACGAGGTCATCAGGGATGGAACACAAGCTTGTATTAGGGAAGTATGGAGAGGGAAGTTGGCCGTGCCCTTTCAAAGGAACCATCCAGATAGTTGCCTTAAACGATTTAGAGAAATCACGGAAAACCTAAATCAGGACTGCCGGACGCGTGTTTGAGCCGTCGTCCTCCAGATTACGAGTCCAAGTGTGCTAACCAGTGTCCTACCTCGCTCGGTGAGTAAATAAAGGGCTGCTGATTTACATAAGCAGTGATTGCAACAGATCGCGACACAGATGTGTTCCACAGGCGAATTTTGTCGCCGAGATATCGACGTGAGTTCACTATAATGCTCCTCAGACCACTGTAGCACGATTCTGGTTCCGAGACACAGACAATTTTACTGCCGAAAGATGACAACGCTGTCGGGGAAGACATCAAGAATGAAGGGAAGGAGGTGGTTCGCAAATCTCATTGTGTCTTGGATTATTACCACAGGTCACATGCAAGCACAGGAGAATGTCATCCATAGAGTAATACTGCTCCCACTAGCCTGCATACGTTGCGCGCTGCACATTTCGAGCCGCCATTCACCTCGATGATAGCGTTTGTGGAGACGATCATCGACTGAGTGTAGCAAAAATTTGATTCACCGGAATAGCCGACATGTTTCCGTTGATCGACGATCGAGTCCTGGTGGTCCTGTGCCCACTGCAATCGTAATTATGGCGTTGGTTCAAATGGCTCTGACAAGGGAACATCCCCATCGCACCCTCTCAGATTTGGTTATAAGTTGGAACAGTGGATAGGCCTTGAAAAACTGAACACAGATCAATCGAGAAAACAGGAAGAAGTTATGTGGAACTATGAAAAAATAAGCAAAATATACAAACTGGGTCGTCCATGCGTAAGATAGGCAACAAGGGTAAGGGCAATGTGAGGCGAGGAGCGCCGTGGTCCCGTGGTAGTGTGAACAGCTGCGGAACGAGAGGTCCTTGGTTCAAATCTGCCTTCGATTGAAAATTTTGCTTTCTTTATTTTCGCAAATTTATGATCTGTCCGTTCGTTCATTGACATCTGTGTTCACTGTAATAAGTTTAGTGTCTGTGTTTTGCAACCGCACCGCAAAACCATGTGATTAGTTGACGAAAGGACGTGCCTCTCCAATGGGAACCGAAAACATTTGATCGCAAGGTCATAGGTCAACCGATTCCTCCACAGGAAAACACGTCTGATATTTTGTATACGACACTGGTGACAGCATGTGCGTCACATGACAGGAATATGTTGTCAACCCACCTAACTAGTACACTTGACGAATGGGTGAAAAGATTCTTCTACCTTGCCCGATTTAGGTTTTCTTGTGGATGTAATAATCACTCCAAAAAAAGTGATGAAAACAAGAGTTTTTCACATAAACTGAAAAAAAAGTTAAAATTTTCAGTCGAGTGCAGATTTGAACCAAGGACCTCTCGTTCTGCAGCTGTTCACGCTAACCACAGGACCACGGCGCTCCTCGCCTCACGTTGCCCTTTCCCCTGTTGCCTATCTTACGCATGGACGACCCAGTTTGTATATTTTGCTTATTTTTTCATAGTTCCACACAACTTCTTCCTGTTTTCTCGATTGATCTGTGTTCAGTTTTTCAAGGCCTATCCACTGTACCAACTTATAACTAAATCTGAGGGGGGTGCGATGGGGATGTTCCCTTGTGAGCACTATGGGACTCAACTGCTGTGGTCATACGTCCCCTAGAACTTAGAACTACTTAAACCTAACTAACCTAAGGAAATCACACACATCCATGCCCGAGGCAGGATTCGAACCTGTGACCGTGGCGGTCGTGCGGTTCCAGACTGTAGCGCCTTTAACCGCTCGGCCACTCTGGCCGGCTTATGGCGTTGGGTCAACATGTGAACACGGAGGGGTGGACTGCTGCGGAGCTTCGTGTTCGGTAATGTACGATGAACAGTGTGTTTTGAAATACTTGTGCATGCACCAGCGTTGGTGTCTCTCGGCAGAGATACCACAGATCATCAGCTATCCTACTTTACCGAGCAGACAATTCCCCGAACCTCACGTTCTGTGAAGAGTCGTGGATGTCCAACCATTTACCGCCTAGTGGTAGTTTCACTGTCCTTCTACCTCTTTTCTTAGATGCCCACGACAGTTACGCGTTAACATTCGATCAGCTTCGGTGTTTTCGAGATACTCGTTCATAGGCTCTGCGTAAAAATAATCTGTCCTTTGCCTAAGTCGCTTGTCTCAAAGGATTTCCCAGTTTGCAGCCAATATCGTCGCTAGGGTGATCCACCGCCCATTTCTGTTCCGCTTACATACTTTTCTTGCCGCGTCACATGCCCGGAACGCCACCAGTCGCCATCCAGCGTCGCGCTGGGTTATCGTCATAATGCTTTGGCTTATCACTGTATACACCTGTGCAATCCCGGATTTCTCCGCTAGTAGTCTTATAAGTTTTGCAAAATACTGAAACGAACTACTTGTACGAGAATCGGAAAACTAATAGAAGCTGACGTCGGGGAGGATCAGACTGGATTCGGGAGAAACATAGGAACAAGGAGGTAATACTTGAGCCTACGATGTGTCTCAGAAGAGAGATTAACGAGGGCAAACCGACATTTATTAGATTTGTAGATCGTGAGGTAGCTCAGAAAGAAGAAATAAACATTTTTGGGGTTTGCTGACGATATTGTAACTCCTTTAGAGATGAAAGCACCCTCGAGAGCAGTAAAATAGAGGTGGATAGCGCCTTGGCATATAACATGAACATCGACAAAAGTAAAACAAGGGTAAAGATAATTGATACCTATAAGACGTCAACAGATAAAAGATTTCTACAGTTCTTGTAATTAAATTTATTCTTAATTGTAAAGTTTAGCACTATTCCAAATATAGAATACACCTGACGCCATGTGTAATGGACTTGGTGGCGCTATTCGGTTTTCCATTCGAGCTGCAATGCTTCCCTATTGGTAAATTGCACAGAACGCAGTTTGTCTAAAGTTGCTAATGAGATCTGACCCTATGATTTATCTAGAAGGTACAATAGAATCTGACTGGTCATGGAACAAATGTGATCGATACTTCGAAACTATTTCTCCCATACACAACAGCTACACTTACTGATCACTGGAGTGAGACACCAGAGGTGGAAAGCACATAGGCGAAAAGACTACTGAGTCATACTCCTTGAAAAGGACTTGTTTTCTCTTCTCGGAGCTTAACGTCATTTTACAAGCAAAAACCCCTTAATATTTTGATCCTTACGGGGCTTGATTTCTTAACAAATTTTATCGAGATTATTCTGTTAGCAAACGATCATGCCATCATGACAAACACTCACCACAACTGTGGAAGAAAAGCTCTAGAAAATAAATTCACTGACGATTGATACGAGCGGCAAGCGTTTTCCTCAAACTTGGCTTGTGATTATTCTTTCTACTCAAAACAATGTGTAGAGCGGAATTAAGGAATCCTACCCGCGTTGCTAATGAGAACCAACTCGCTCCTTTCCAAAAAAAATAAGCTGGAGTCGATAAAATTTACTGACGCGAAATTTAGCTACACAATTCCCTTGATAACTGAATTTAATTAATGCACGGATTACCCACATTACTGAACGAGATGATTCCCAAACAAAAAGCCTTATTCTAAGTGCGCTCAAGTGCAGCATGTGGTACGTACCACACCGTCAGACCACGACTTACTGAACTTAAAGACTTTCTAAGACATCCCAGACACTCTGATGCAGCCTTCCTTAGTGGAGATGGCTGTCAGCCAGTAGTCACCAAAAGCGAGCCCACTGCTCAAACTGCTTCGCTTAATCATGTGAATGCTGAAAAAACCTGCAGTTGTTAGTCTCCGGCCAGTTTACCGAACAAAAATTTGATCGGGAGTTCTGTGGAAAATACCACAGTTCGGACGCTGTTATGACTGACCAACTGAAAGACGAAGGGTCAAAAGAGAGTGGGGCAAATTGTTTTCCCCTGCTCTATCACATTACAAGCCATCTTTGAATGTTAAAAGTTCAACAGATGGTCCCATGCTTCTAAAACGAGAATAGAGAACGTCTACGATCGCACGTGCACACTTAGTTGACCATACATTCATACATCTCTGATGAGCATGATTAGGTTCGCAAAGCTGGTCATTTTTGGAGCATCACCTGCGACCAGCTTTGCGAAAGAAGCGGCGACAGTTTCTGCGCAACCCACCCCTCATTTTGCACGACAATGCGCGGGCACGTACAACGCAAACTGTGGCTGCTCTGTTCGGTCGATGAGACTGGGAAGTACTGTACCGTCCACCATACTCCCCGGACTTCAGTCCTTGTAACTTTGATCTGATTCCGAAGATGAAGGAACCACTTCGTGGCATTCGCTTCAGAACTGTTCCAGAGATTCGACACGCAGTAGACCACTCCATTCCCACCATCAGCAGAACAGGCTCTGCTGACGGTATACCACGCCTTCCACATCGCTGGCAATGGGTTCTACACAACACTGGTGACTACTTTGAAGGACAGTAACAGGTGCAAACATGTAACTCTTTTGTATCAGTGGTGAATAAATAGTTGCCACTATTTAAGTTCCAACCTACGTATACAGGGTGTTACAAAAAGGTACGGCCAAACTTTCAGGAAACATTCCTCACACACAAAGAAAGAAAATATGTTATGTGGACATGTGTCCGGAAACGCTTACTTTCCATGTTAGAGCTCATTTTATTACTCCTCTTCAAATCACATTAATCATGGAATGGAAACACACAGCAACAGAACGTACCAGCGTGACTTCAAACACTTTGTTACAGGAAATGTTCAAAATGTCCTCCGTTAGCGAGGATACATGCATCCACCCTCCGTCGCATGGAATACCTGATGCGCTGATGTAGCCCTGGAGAATGGCATATTGTATAATAGCCGTCCACAATACGAGCACGAAGAGTCTCTACATTTGGTACCGGGGTTGCGTAGACAAGAGCTTTCAAATGCCCCCATAAATGAAAGTCAAGAGTGTTGATGTCAGGAGAGCGTGGAGGTCATGGAATTGGTCCGCCTCTACCAATCCATCGGTCACCGAATCTGTTGTTGAGAAGCGTACGAACACTTCGACTGAAATGTGCAGGAGCTCCATCGTGCATGAACCACATGTTGTGTCGTACTTGTAAAGGCACATGTTCCAGCAGCACAGGTAGAGTATCCCGTATGAAATCATGATAACATGCGGTGAATCGAGGAAGTACAGTAAATACTGACGAAACTGAAATGAGCTCTAACATGGAATTTAAGCCTTTCCGGACACATGTCCACATAACATATTTTCTTTATTTGTGTGTTTCCTGAAAGTTAGGCCGTACCTTTTTGTAACACCCTGTATACACTCCTGGAAATGGAAAAAAGAACACATTGACACCGGTGTGTCAGACCCACCATACTTGCTCCGGACACTGCGAGAGGGCTGTACAAGCAATGATCACACGCACGGCACAGCGGACACACCAGGAACCGCGGTGTTGGCCGTCGAATGGCGCTAGCTGCGCAGCATTTGTGCACCGCCGCCGTCAGTGTCAGCCAGTTTGCCGTGGCATACGGAGCTCCATCGCAGTCTTTAACACTGGTAGCATGCCGCGACAGCGTGGACGTGAACCGTATGTGCAGTTGACGGACTTTGAGCGAGGGCGTATAGTGGGCATGCGGGAGGCCGGGTGGACGTACCGCCGAATTGCTCAACACGTGGGGCGTGAGGTCTCCACAGTACATCGATGTTGTCGCCAGTGGTCGGCGGAAGGTGCACGTGCCTGTCGACCTGGGACCGGACCGCAGCGACGCACGGATGCACGCCAAGACCGTAGGATCCTACGCAGTGCCGTAGGGGACCGCACCGCCACTTCCCAGCAAATTATGGACACTGTTGCTCCTGGGGTATCGGCGAGGACCATTCGCAACCGTCTCCATGAAGCTGGGCTACGGTCCCGCACACCGTTAGGCCGTCTTCCGCTCACGCCCCAACATCGTGCAGCCCGCCTCCAGTGGTGTCGCGACAGGCGTGAATGGAGGGACGAATGGAGACGTGTCGTCTTCAGCGATGAGAGTCGCTTCTGCCTTGGTGCCAATGATGGTCGTATGCGTGTTTGGCGCCGTGCAGGTGAGCGCCACAATCAGGACTGCATACGACCGAAGCACACAGGGCCAACACCCGGCATCATGGTGTGGGGAGCGATCTCCTACACTGGCCGTACACCACTGGTGATCGTCGAGGGGACACTGAATAGTGCACGGTACATCCAAACCGTCATCGAACCCATCGTTCTACCATTCCTAGACCGGCAAGGGAACTTGCTGTTCCAACAGGACAATGCACGTCCGCATGTATCCCGTGCCACCCAACGTGCTCTAGAAGGTGTAAGTCAACTACCCTGGCCTGCAAGATCTCCGGATCTGTCCCCCATTGAGCATGTTTGGAACTGGATGAAGCGTCGTCTCACGCGGTCTGCACGTCCAGCGCGAACGCTGGTCCATCTCAGGCGCCAGGTGGAAATGGCATGGCAAGCCGTTCCACAGGACTACATCCAGCATCTCTACGATCGTCTCCATGGGAGAATAGCAGCCTGCATTGCTGCGAAAGGTGGATATACACTGTACTAGTGCCGACATTGTGCATGCTCTGTTCCCTGTGTCTATGTGCCTGTGGTTCTGTCAGTGTGATCATGTGATGTATCTGACCCCAGGAATGTGTCAATAAAGTTTCCCCTTCCTGGGACAATGAATTCACGGTGTTCTTATTTCAATTTCCAGGAGTGTAAGACAAAGTCAACATACACACTCATTCACTCATTCCTGCTGATGATAAAGAGAGAAAGGAAATCTGAGAGTACAAAATGTAGGTTATATACATAGGTTTAGGTGCTTACTGGAAAAACTGATACTTCAATATAGTTTTCTATCACTGAATGGGGACAAACACGAAGTACAAAACTAAATTATAAATGATTGAGCGTGACAGCATGAAATACAAGTTAAATAGCATGAAACGAATGTGACAGAGTTATTTCTAGGTAAAAGGAAATAATAAAAATCAAAAGAGTTGCTTCCCTACGCAATACTTATAACAGGCATTAATATATGCTAAGCAATAGCAGAAGAGCATCCTGAAAGCCAAGTTAACCATGAAGAATAATACTTTCATAAAAGGTGTCACAGACACGCTTTTTCAGTACTATGCAGTCAAAGTGAATCAAGCATTCTGAAACGATATGGATTAGGAAGTAAGACACGAAATGGAGTACATGGGTTTGGCAATTTGGGCAGCAAATGAAGAATTGATAGTTGAAGTGGAGAGGATATAAAATGAAGGCTGGTTACAGAACGAAAAGAATGTTTTGAAAAGAGAATTTATTAACATCTTCTATACAAATATACACTATGTGATCGAAAGTATCCGGACACCTAGCTGAAAATGACTTACAAGTTCGTGGCGTCCTCCATCGGTAACGCTGGAATTCAATATTGTGCTGGCCCAACCTTAGCCTTGATGACAGCTTCTACTGTCGCAGGCATACGTTCAACCAGCTGCTGGAAGGTTTCTTGGGGAATCGCAGCCGTTATTCACGGAGTGCTGCACTGGGGAGAGGTATCGATGTCGGTCGGTGAGGCCTGGCACGAAGTCGGCGTCCCAAAATATTCCAAAGGCGTTTGATAGGATTCAGGTCAGGACTTCCTGAGGGCCAGTCCATTACAGAGATGTTATTGTCGTGTAAAGACTCCGCCACAGACCGTGCATTATGAACAGGTACTTGATCGTGTTGATACATGCAATCGTCATCCCCGAATTGCTCTGCAACTGTGGGAAGCAAGAAGGCGCTTAAAACGTCAATTTAGGCATGTGCTGTGATAGAGACACGCAAAACACCACGTGGTGCAAGCCCCCCTCCATTAAAAACACGACCACACCATAACAACACCGCTTTCGAATTTTACTGTTGGCACTACACACGCTGGCAGATGACGTTCACCGGACAGTCGCCATACGCACACCCTGCCATCGGATCGCCATATTGTGTACCGTGATTCATCACTCCACACAACGTATTTCCACTGTTCAATCGTCCGATGTTTACGCTCCTTACACCAAGCGAGGCGTCGTTAACATTTACCGGCGTGATGTGTGGCTTATGAGCAGCCGCTCGACCATGAAATCCAAGTCTTCTTACCTCCCGCCTAACTGTCATAGTACTTGCAGTGGATCCTAATGCATTTTGGAATTCCTGTGCGATGGTCTGGATACATGTCTGCCTATTACACATTAGTACCCTCTTCAACTGTCGGCGGTCTCTGTCAGTCAACAGACGAGGTCGGCTGTACACTTGTGTGCTATACGTGTCCCTTCACGTTTCCACTTCACTATCACATCGGAAACTGTGGACCAAGAGATGTTTAAGAGTTTGGAAATCTCGCGTGCAGACGTATGACACAAGTTACACCCAATCACCTGACGACTTTCGAAGTCCGTGAGTTGTGCGAACTGCTCTCTCACAATGTCTAACAACTACTGATGCTGTTGATATGGAGTACCTGGCAGTAGATGGCAGTAAAATGGACCTAGTATGAAAAACATATGTCTTGGGAGGAGTCTGGATACTTTTGATCATATAGTGTAAGTGTTATCGCTGTACAGAAATGAAACTTTCATGGTAAGAGTTCAGACGAAAAGACAGTAGAGGCTTTGGAAATGCAGTGCCACCGAAGAATGCTGAAGATTAAACGGATATATAGCGTAAAAATGAGAAAGTACTGAGTCGAATTCAGGAGAAAAGGAATTTATGACAACTTGACTAAAGATAGGGACCGAGTGGATACGACCTGTCCTGAGTCATGAAGGAATGGCCAATTGTAACGAAGGGAAGAGTGTGTGTTGAGAGGGGGGGGCGGGGGCAAAACTTGTTGAAGGAAATGAAATGACGGGATGAATACAGTAAGCAGGAATTGCATATAAAAGGGCTTCAAGTAGCTGGATGCTCCTTCTGCGATACTGCGTAGAGACTTGGCTGAAATGTAGTCACTGTACGTGATTGCTGGTAGCAGTGGTTATAATAATGTACGGACGCAACAAGACCGGCCTCCCGACGGCCACTTGGCATTAAGACCATCGTGTTCGGCGTAGGATTCTGGCGCATCGTACTGCCTCTGCAGCAGCAATATGAGCAGAAGTTGTCGCCACAGTGACACAACGAACTGTTACAAACCGGTTACTTCAAGGCACGTAGGGTGCGTTTCACTGACAGCAAATCACCGCCACTGGTCTCAAGTGAGAGTTCATTTGAGTTCTGGGTCGAGGTCTGTTTTTTTTTTTTTTTTTTTTTTTTGATGAAATCTTGTTCTGCATTGGTTCTAGTGATCGGTGTGTGTTGGACAGGGGGAGGCCAGTTGATGGCCTGCAACAAACCTATTACGTGCTAGATACACTGGACTTCACACGTGGAGTTATTGTCTGGGGTGCCTTTTTAGTGACAGGAGGAGCACTCTCGTGGTTAACCACCGCACCCTGACTGCTAATTCGTACGTCTGTCTCGTGATTCAACCTGTTCTGCTGCCATTCATGAACACCATTCCGCCGGTCGGGGTGACCGAGCGGTTCTAGGCGCTACAGTCTGGAACCGTGCGGCCGCTACGGTCGCAGTTCGAATCCTGCATCGGCATGGATGTGTGTGACGTCCTTAGGTTAGTTAGGTTTAAGCTGTTCTAAGTTCTAGGGGACTGATGACCTCTGATGTTAAGTCCCATAGTGTTCAGAGCCATTTGAACCATTTTGAACACCATTCCTGGGGATGTTATCTAGCAGGATAAGTCTTGTCCATTTACCGCTGTTGTGTCCCAGCATGCTCTGCAGAGTGTCTACGGTTGCTTTGTCCTGTTAGATCACCATATCTGTTTCCAATCGTGCACATGTGGGACATTATCAGACGTCAACTCCAGCGTACAAAAAGCATTAACCGTCCCTTTATCGACTGACCAAGTGCAACAGGCATGGAACTCCATCCAACAAACTGACATGCGGCACATGTACAACACGTGTGCATGTATGCACTCATCTTTCTGGTGGTTAAACCGGTTGTCAGTATATCAGCATTTCTCATTTCCAATGGCTTACCTCACGCTTACATTGACTTATGATCTTGTAATGTTACTCACTTGCATTCGCTATTGCCGGCACGGTAGCTCAGCGTGTTCGGTCAGAGGGTTAGCTGCCCTCTGTAATAAAAAAAACTGAGTTGACCGATCAACGACGAATTTAAACGGGTGTCTTACGACGTCTGCCCCGTGCGGTAGCGTTCTCGCTTCCCGCGCCCTGGTTCCCGGGTTCGATTCCCGGCGGGGTCAGGGATTTTCTCTGGCTCGTGATGACTGGGTGTTGTGTGATGTCCTTAGGTTAGTTAGGTTTAAGTAGTTCTAAGTTCTAGGGGACTGATGACCATAGATGTTAAGTACCATAGTGCTCAGAGCCATTTGAACCATTTTGAACGTCTACCCCGAGCAGATGCAACGAACGAAAGCGAGCAAAACGAGCCGGCACGGAAGCTCAGCGTGTTGGGTCAGAGGGCTGCGTGCTCTCTTAGAACTTAGTCAAGGGATCAACGATCAACTTGAACGGATGTCTTGTGACGTCCGCCCAGACCAAACGCAACGAACAATAGCAAAAAAAAAAAAAAAAAAAGGTGGTCAGCGCGACAGAATGTCAATCCTAAGTGCCCGGGTTCGATTCCCGGATGGGTCGGAGATTTTTCTCCGCTCAGGGACTGGGTGTCGTGTTGTCCTAATCATCATCATTCCATCCCCATCGACGCGCAAGTCGCCGAAGTCAAAAGACTTGCACCCAGCGAACGGTCTACCCGAGGGGAGGCCCTAGTCACACGACATTTCCATGAAGTCTACATCATTTATTTTTTTGGTGTTGACATTTTTCCCGTGAGTGTATGTGCATACAAAACAGGTCGAGTAATGAGACACACAAGACAGAGCAACTGCGCTGTACTGTTATCGCCTGGTCTGAACTACCTCTGCGTCCTCGTGCACGTCGCACGTTACAGGTCAGAGGTCGGCACAATAACGACGCTTGCCGGAACGGCGTGACGTTAAGTTAGTGCGCCATATTGTAGCGACGTTAGGGGCCGTCAAGTTGGCCGGCGCTCCGAGTTATACGGCGCCATTGTCCCAGCAGCAGGTATGGGAGCTCAGGCTGTGTTTGAGCCATCGACCAGTCGAGTGGTTGCGAGTGTTGACGCAAACACTTTCTGTTTCTGGAGCTCCTCGAGCAGCACATTCCAACGTTTATTGGTCACAAGGCAGGATGAGGGCTCTCTAAAATGCAGAGACGGTGTGACGGGGACGGGGAGAGAGAGAGAGAGAAGGATGAGGCGAGCGGAGGACCTCCCGTAAATCCGGCGACGTCGCCGCGGTCCGCCTCTCCGCTGGACGAGCACATCGCATCGCATCGCAGCCAGCGTAAAATTTTATGTGCGGCCGTGCCCGGCGGCGTCGGCGCGATGCGGCTGTCTCCGCCTGCGCTGCGCCGCGTTGCCTCGCCGCGGACTCTCTGCCCGAGGGTGACGCTTTTTGTGCTCTTTGGTTTCCAAAACTCCGTCGAGCTTACCGTCAAAGACAAACCCGGTCACATTTTCGGACAAAAGTGCCCACAATAAAAGCTGTCTCATCTGCCGTATGACTGCCGAAAATCGAAACGCTGCTCGTTCTTGCGAGACGTGAAGTGATGACTAAATTTTTCTACGAAAAATATTTACATGAAAACGTGGCGGCATGATGTATCATTCTTTCATCAAATGAGTGTCATTGAAAAAGTTATGCACACTGTGCGACAGAACTGAAGAAAATCATTCATTTCACAAAATACGTTTACAGGCCTTCAGTATAATCAACATTCTTGCTTACGACAGCTTCCTAACGTTTTGACAATTTCTGTAATCTCTATAGGGCCCCTTCATTATTGATCTGCCTGGTTACTCTGAACCTCAATGGAAGCATCATCCGTTGTATCAAAACGTCTCCCACAGAGCTATTCCTTTACTTTCGGAAACAAATCAAAATCTTCTTGATGCAATAATTTACCAACAGCCGTATGTATTGTAAAATTTATTTTATTTTATGAACTTGTATGTGCTAACAGTTTCGGCATTACATTGATGCCATCTTCAGGCCCCACTCGTCATAGTCGTAAAATCGCTATACATGGAAGGAGTCATATAACTGGATCCGTGAATCAAATCGTCCTTCAACAGCTCTTGGAGGCCAGGCGACATAGACTTCTCCTTCCGTGTATAGCGATTTTACGACTATGACGAGTGGGGCCTGAAGATGGCATCAATGTAGTGTCGAAACTGGTAGCACATAGAAGTTCATAAAATAAATTTCTACAATACATACGGTGTTGGTAAATTATTGCATCAAGAAGTTCATGTCAGCCGTAGTCCCACGGTCCATAATGGATCAACGAAGATTTAAAACAAAATCAAAATCTGGTGGGCTCATATCAGGACTGTAGGTTCTCCTTCTATTCGATAATGATGAAGCAATTCGTCTGAGATTCTTTTGCGACCTGCCTTCTGTTGTTCAGGAACCCATCTGGCAGCAATTTTTCTTATCTTAAACTTTTAAGTTGAAGATATCCACTACTGTACAGCTACACTATCGCTGACTAACTACTGCAGAAAGCGTCTGCCATTAAATATCCAGGCGTAACTATTCAGAGCGACCTTAAGTGAAATAACCATATAACACAGACAGCGGGAAAAGCAGACACCAGACTCAGATTCATCGGAAGAATCTTAAGGAAATGTAACTCATCCACGAAAGAGGTGGCTTATAAGGCGCTTGTTCGAACGATTCTCGAGTATTGTTCACCTATCTGGGATCCCTATCAGGTAGGACTGATCAGAGAGATAGAGAAGATCCAACGAAGAGCGGCGCGTTTCGTCACAGGGTCGTTTAGCTGGCGACAGAGCGTTACGGAGATGCTAAACAAACTCCACTGGGAGCCATTACAAGAGAAGTGTTGTGCATCTCGGAGAGATTTACTATTGAAGTTTAGGGACAGCACTTTTCAGGAGGAGTCGGAAAACATATTACTTCCCCCCACATTCATCCCCATATTGACCACGCGGAGAAAATTCGAGAAATTAGTGCCAATACAGAGGCTTACCGACAATCATTCTTCCCACGCACTATTCGCGAGTGGAACAGGGTTGGAGGGATTAGATAGTGGTACCGAATGTATCCTCCTCCACACACCAATCGGTGTCTTGCGGAGTATGATGTAAATGTAGATGTAAGTTATGATTCTATAAACTGAAGTGACAGACATTCTGGCCTGATAAGCAAGTTTCTCGCATGTCTTTTCGGCTCCCTTCTCTCAAAATGTCATTAACAATAACCTAGAGGTATTGGAGTTGACGCCTTCCATTTTTTACATGTTCCTTTGTGCTATTCCGATCTTCACGGAAACGAGCAGACCATTGTGATACTGTCCTACGACCCACTACACT
This sequence comes from Schistocerca cancellata, assembly GCF_023864275.1. Lineage (NCBI taxonomy): Eukaryota > Metazoa > Arthropoda > Insecta > Orthoptera > Acrididae > Schistocerca > Schistocerca cancellata. The sequence goes on along the minus strand of NC_064628.1, from coordinate 310,308,558 downwards.
ATCCCCACATACCTTTCTCAAAGCATTGTAAACTTCCATTGGGTTCTTTCCACGTAGGAATTTGATTTTGATGTAGGAACGCTGATCACTACGTGTAATCCCACCTCATTAAATTACTCACGACATCCACTCGAACAAGTATCAATACATTCCACAATAACGCCTAAAGTCTCGCGTACAACTGAAATGATTTTCAACTTCATCACGTCTCCGTAACGTTCTCGCATCTGCAGTGTGCAAGACTTACGAAAAGACCATCGTACAAGACTTTCCTATTCCGTGTGTGAGACAACTTCAAGAGCGAAAGTGAAAAATTTTCCAAGTGGCAGGTATCACGCTTTTCAGGAGAATAAAAAAAGCAAAGTATCTCTTTTTGTACATAACTTAATTTTATCCAAACAGTTAAGTAGAAATTCTGACGCTATATATTTATGGTGCCCACCTCCTCAGTGCAAAAATAATCAGACAGATTCGAAATTCATAGTTGCTGGAAGAATTCTGGAAATCTCATCGTGAATTCGATATTTTAATTGTTGCAAGCTTCTCGGTCGACTGGAATACATTGTCGCCTTCAAACAACCACAGACGAGCGAGGTGGCTGTTCTATACAAGCCTGTTTGGAAATTTTAATCACCAAACGCTTCCTGGAGAACTTTCGATGTCTTCTAGATGTGTGGCATGCTGTTCCGTCTTGTTGGAACCAAGTTGACCACAGTCATTTAGGAGGGCTCGTTTAGGAGGGCTTGCCTGTAAACTGCTACGCACACGTTCGACGTTTTCGGGAGTTCGACCGGTTTTTCGCGGGCCAGTTGACTTTCGATTCGACGAACTGGCAGGTGCATCGAAGTTTCATACCAATCTCAATATTTTCCACTAGCAGGAATTGGATTTCGCGGTTGAAAGGAAATGCCTACGAAGGGCACGTTGCGAGCGCATAACAGGGCGCAGCGAAAATAGCACTCCACCGCGACCGCACGATGCTGCTTGGACCAGTATGACATGATTACTGACCTTTATACGGGCTGAAAGCTGACACTCGGCAGTGTAACAGATAGCTCCACAGCCTCTGTGCCTTCTTTTTCAGCTCGCGTTATTCAAATTGGAAATAGTCAGAACATTGTGAAAGACACTATTTTTTTCCAACAGAGTAACAAAATTAAATTGGTGAAAAAGCTGCCCTCATATCGACTTCCGTTTCGTACATAACTCCATTCTTGAGATCAGATGTTGCTAAGTTTACTGAAAGACTTCCTGCACTGTTCAGGAGGATCACCAATAGTTTCTTGCCTTGAAAACGAAAAACATGACTCTTCACGTAAAACACGGTGTAGCATACAACCATGAATATACTGCAATTTTTCTGTTCTTCTGTTTCAGGGTAAGAACGTGTAACGGGTATTTCAGATGCATGAACAACAGACACTTTGATCATATGGCATTTGGAGATCTTACATGCCTCTAATGGCAATGTTTCAGGAGCATCACTAAAATCAATGATGCATTGGAACTGCATGTTATCGGTTCATAGCTTTAGGTGACTCGCAACTTCTGTTAAGTCTTACGGAATAAAGATTTTGACCCATGGCACTTGGAACTCCTGGGGGAAGTGCTGCTTTACGCGAAGACCATGCACTCTCTAGTAATGAATATTTGAAACGTTTCCTCCATGATCTGACACTTCGAACAAATCAAGGGACATTCATCAATGCTAAATTTCGTAATGCTGCTCTATATGTGTTCTTGTCCCAGTTTTAGTGAGTTTTATTGCATTCACTCATTCGAAATTTTATTTGCGCTGCACTAGGAAAAGAACACTAGTATTCCTCTACATATATTGAATGAAATGAGTTTGCACCACTGAGATTCACAGAATAATCTCTATAGAAGGGCAAGAAGAAGTTCAATCAGCTTGAAGGAAGTCTGGAAATGCTGAAGGAAGAAAGAGAACTATTTGCGCCAAAGTAGACTGCAAAAATCAATGGTAACATACAAGACCGTTTGAAATCAGTTATGATGTAAAAGGGATATTCGACGAAGTATTGATTTATAATTCTATTCTTCAGTTCAAGAAGTATCATGTTGTGATCCAGTATTAAAGATACTGTAGCGCTGAGCTGCGAATATTTCTTTAAAAAAGTATTGCCTTATTACGTTGCTTAGAATGCGTATGCCTCAATTTACATCCATTGTGAGAATACGTTGCTCATTTATGGAAATTTCATTTGTTTATTAAACATGCGCCGGCCGCTGTGGCCGAGCGGTTCTAGGCGCTTCAGTCTGGAACCGCGTGACCGATACGGTTGCAGGTTCGAATCCTGCCTCGAGCATGGATGTATGTGATGTCCTTAGGTTAGTCAGGTTTAAGTAGTTCTAGGTTCTAGGGGACTTATGACCTCAGATGTTAAGTCCCATAGTGCTCAGACCCATTTTGAACCATTAAAAGTGCATATCTGAATATACACATACCACTTCGTGTAGCAAAGGGACTGAGTATTGGTGACAGCCTGGAAGATCGTCTCAACTTGATCTGAATATTAGTCGTTCAGGTTTTCGACATAAATATGTACAGTGATAAAAGAAAAAAAAAAAGAAAAAAGAAAAAAAGGAAAGAAAGAAGCGAGACTCCGCGTCTTATTAAAGAGCTGTTTGCCATGGAGTATTTTGGACTAGTGTTTTTTTTCTGTGAACTGTGTAAGTAGGCTGTTTAGGTTTTTTATTGGTAACGCCACATAGCGCTCTGTATGAAAATCACTGGCTGTGCTGTGTGCAGTCTGTGGCTAGTTTGCATTGTTGTCTGCCATTGTAGCGTTGGGCAGCTGGATGTGAACAGCGCGTAGCGTTGCGCAGTTGGAGGTGAGCCGCCAGCAGTGTTGGATGTGGGGAGAGAGATGGCGGAGTTTTGAAATTTGTTATACTGGATATTATGAACTGCTATGTATATTATGGTTTTTCAACACTATTAAGGTAAATACATTGTTTGTTCTCTATTAAAATCTTTCATTTGCTAACTATGCTTATCAGTAGTTAGTGCCTTCCATAGTTTGAATCTTTTATTTAGCTGGCAGTAGTGGCGCTCGCTGTATTGCAGTAGTTCGAGTAACGAAGATTTTTGGTGAGGTAAGTGATTTGTGAAAGGTACAGGTTAATGTTAGTTAGGGCCATTCCTTTGTACGGATTTCTGAAAGTCAGATTGCGTTGCGCTAAAAATATTGTGTGTCAGTTTAAGCACAGTCATGTATAATTGTTCTAAGGGGACGTTTCAACTGTTACTGTGTTACGTTCTAACAAGCTTCATCGGAATCTAGTTCAGTGACGCCACAAGCAGTTTACCACAGACGTGTTTTTGCACTTATCTAGAAAGCAAAACCTGCGGATCTGCTGTGTAGCCTCACGTAAAACGATATTGAGAGATGTAAGTTTGCAGGCTTTCGTGGCCGTTGTCACTAAAGGTGAAATCTTCTGGGTTATTAGGCGGCGTCATATTTCCTCTAAAATAATCGACGTTTCGACGCCTCTGCTGGGATCTTCTTCAGGTCCTTCCAGTGCCAATATTGCTAGAACACTGTCAGAGGCCAGTGTCGCGTTCACTTATAAAGGGGAGTTTTCCCGCGTTTGTGCTGGTGAAATGGGAGTATTGGTTAAAATTATTGTGGCTACCATTAGTGGGCCATCGTCTTAGGCTAATATTCCCGCGCCGAGAACGCGACACTGGCCTTTGACAGTGTTGTAGCAGTCAGTACTAGACATCGGAAAATCCTGAAGAAGATCTCAGCAGAGGGGTCGAAACTTCAATTATTTTAGAGGAAATATGACGTGGCCAAACAACCCAGATATTCAGAGATGTTTGCGGGCAGTGTCAGGCATGAGTACAGACGTGTGTCAACTAGTAATGAATCTAGAATGAAATTTTCACTCTACAGCGGAGTGTGCGCTGATATGAAACTTCCTGGCAGATTAAAACTGTGTGCCGGAACGAGACTCGAACTCGGGAAATTTGCCTTTCGCGGGCAAGTGCTCTACCAACTGAGCTACCCAAGCACGACTCACGCCCCGTCCTCACAGCTTTACTTCTGCCAGTACCTCGTCTCCTACCTACCTTTCTTTCAGGAGTGCTAGTTCTGCATGGTTCGCAGGAGAGCTTCTGTACAGTTTGGAAGGTAGGAGACGAGGTACTGGCAGAAGTAAAGCTGTGAGGACGGGGCGTGAGTCGTGCTTGGGTAGCTCAGTTGGTCGAGCACTTGTCCGCGAAAGGCAAAGGTCCCGAGTTCGAGTCTCGGTCCGGCACACAGTTTTAATCTGCCAGGAAGTTTCGTAGCAATGAATCTACATTGAAATCTAACAGCATCAACTGTACACATTTGAATAGCACGTACTCTTTAAAGCTTCCACATTTTCCACGGAGCATAGGAAAACTTCCAAGTACTCGCTCACAGTCACACTGTTGATCGACCTCGACGAAATCTGTCAACAAAAGCGTACAGTTCAAGTTCGTAATAGTTGCGCACTAGTGCGGAATGACAAACAGTTCCCAAATAATACAAGCAGCAATACTATTCCGTGTCTTCTTTCTTTTGCGAATCCTCGTTGTCTGCATCAAACTGTTTCAGATTTCGTGTAAAATCTATAGACGTTCGTAAAGACGAAGAATTATTATTGACCCGATAATTTTTGCTGATGTGATTAGTTAACTGTAATTATAGCACTGTCACTCGTCTTGCATCAAACAGTATTACTGTCTGTAACGGGATGGACTGAAGCAGAGCTTAAGGTCAAAAACAGAACACCATAATCGGCCACCACCATTCATTTCATTGTTGCGCTCAGCGTCCCAACTGAAGACGCCACTCCAATATCGGTAGAGTATGACATGTCAATTCCCTGCGCTCAGACTTCGAAATGCCTCTCCGGTTTGACAGACTTCTGTGCGCTGAGCACCGCTCCTGTCACTGCCTGTGTTCCAGACATTTCTGCGGTGACGTGAAAAGTCAGTACAGAGCGTCCGCATTTAAATCCCTTCTGGAACAGCCAGTGGGGGCCACACTGCAGGACAGTTTTGTGATGTCCAGCCTGCCTTGTTCAGCGCCTTATCGATGATGTAGCCATCTCTGCCATTACCCGTTTCTCAACCTCTGTCCGTCGCCTTAGCATACAAACGCTGCGGCACTCTTCCGCCTCCACGGAACTATGACGTGGGGAAGCCTGCCTTCCTTACCTCTACTGAGGTACGAACAGAGGACCCCTTTCCCCTGAGCCACTGGGGCAGTACGTTCCATGTTCACAGTGGAGCAGACACACCGGGATAGGACGCTGTGGGTCAGGTGACAGAACACCCCAGCAATGCACTGGCTGCCACAGCGAGAGCGAACGGTCACTGTTTACACCAGATAGGCAGCACCGGAGGCTGATGTACTGAGCGGAGCCATTACAATATATTTGTCGTGCTCGCCGTTAAGAACATCAAAGTCCAATTATTATAAGCAAACAGCAATAAAGAAATTCCTGTATCTACGAATAGTCTTCTTCCGCTGTATCTGCATCCATCTTCTGCAGAGACCCGCCGCCCACACCCAGCCGTCTATTATACGAATGTCATTACCTAAGTCACGGCAATTATGGTATATCTTGTGATAAAGATACAACATGGAAATTCCACAATGTGCATTTAACCGGTACGGAAATGTGTAGCTGAATGCCAACATAAAATAAGATTCCTGTGCAAGGTTGAAATGAAACGTATTGGAATTCGAGGTAAATTATTTTGCGCGTGTACAAATGGAACAAAACTTAATCAAAATCAGCGACTGTGCTTTAAAAAAACCCCTCCCCAGTTCATACACACACACGGTTGCCAACGATGGGTGATCCGGTCACTGCCATTTGCATTGCCATTAAAGTGTGCCATATGTCGTCGAAATGTCGTCAGGACATTCGCCCTGTTTGCAAAGCACCTCCACGCAATGGTTTCCCCAGTTGTGGAATGGCGTTGAAATCGCATGACGTGAGGAGTGGTAAGTAGGGTGGGCAGGGAAGGATCCATGTTGTGGCTCGGCCATCCTGATACAGAATGTTTCAGGCGCTGGTACCGAGTCATCCTCGCACGTGGTCGTTATCTGTCGACTGATTTCGGTAATGTCTGCCGCGGGCTTTCGAATGTATTTACTGCGATTATGGAGAGGTCACACGTTAGAATCGTATACTATAGTTTCTATCACTTATGGAATCACCCTCGTAATTGACATGAGATATATGTCTCTTCCTCATATCCTGTTACACATTGCCAGAAAAAACTTAGTACACGCTTTTAGAGGTTTCCAATCCACTCAAGACCTATTGTTGCAACAGTGCATATTGAATACATGAAATTATTACATTTACAGATCAGTAGCACAAGCGGTTCTGAGGTATCAGGTATCAATCCATGCTGAAACACCCATGGTAGGATGTGGTGTAGCCCAACGGGCGGCAGTGTACCCGCTCACTCTGGAATCAAGTCCATCTTACACATGGCGAATACTGTAGTGAATTACGTTATGCCACGCCTGTTCGACCCGTTTTTCGTAGTTCTTAAGAGCTGTCGGTTCACGGATGGTACGAGTCACTTCTCGTACCATATCATATCCCAAATGTGTTCGGGCCGGGGAAGTTACTGAACGTCTTGGAGAGCATGTTGAGTTTCACTGACAGTGTGTGGGTGAATTTTACCCTGTTGGAACAACGCATCACCTTTCTGTTTCAAGAAGGACAAAAGAACAGCTCTAAAAACATTTTGTACGTACCGAGCGTTGGTTAGCGTCCCCTCCAGAAACATCAAAGATTAACGGGAATTAGATTTAAGCTCTACAAATAAAAGTTTCATCTTTTATTGTAAATAATAAATGGCAACATGATCATACTTATCACTATAAGATGGAGCTTCACCATTAATTTGTAGCTTATCGCACCCCACCCCAAAAGGCCTGAGGTGGGGCCAATATGTCTTGGACGAATGCACTCTGCGAGACAGCGCTCACCAGTTCTACGTCGTACGCACAAACGACCATCACAAGCGAGCAGGTAGAACCGGCTTTCATAGCATCGCTGATGAGAACGGTACATTATTTCATCTTCCAGGCGCTCCTCTGATGGCATCAGTCGAACCGTACACGTCAGTGTTGTGAAGTGAGTGGAAGTCTGCTAGAGGTGTACCTGTTCATAGTCGCACTGCTGGTAAACAGTTCGCGTTGACACCTCTGCGCTCACAAGCCCTCTTCACTGTGATGTGCATCTGCCACTGCTGCCGTAACAGTACAAAGATCCTGGCGGATGTCTGTACTGCGAGGACGTACATAATCTCTTCTAAAGGTGTGAGACTTCACGTTACCACTGATAGCAGCATTGTTGAATAACTAACTCAGCACGTCCAACTGGCGTGGCGCTTTGCCGAAAACACCATCCCACCACTAGGAAAGCCACATTTTGAACCTCTTCAGACTCTCTCACTTGGCTATAGAAGACACGAATGTGGCTCCGAGGCATGGTAGCCTGCTTGCGTCACACATCCGCACTACATTGAGCTCTCTGGCTGTGAGCATTCCCTCCTAAAGGGTAGACACAGACGACGCTCTGTTAGCAATGCCACTACGCTTTTGTTGGACGACATTGAAACATATCTACTATTCCCAAGGTGACATATGATATCATCGGGGCAAAATTGGCTTTATCATTCCAGATGTACAAAATTTTCCTATGTGTATCTGATCCTGTACTTTCCCTGAATTTCGATACAATTTTGTACAGTATCACATAGAATTATAGTAATATTGACCGAAAATCACTATAGCTTGTCAGGCTAACAATGGAAATTTCATTCACCATCAATTTGAAAAAGTATCAGTAATGTATTGAAAGCTGAGTAAATAAATTGGTCGTTCCTCAATTTATGTGCAGTTTTCTGAAGTGCATTATCACGAAACACCAGTCAAAGCATTCTTCAGACTCCAGTTTTGTACCAGTTGTTCTTCGTTTGAGGCGGCCGGGGTGGCCAAGCGATTCTAGGCGCTACAGTCTGGAACCGCGCGACCGCTACGGTAGCAGGTTCGAATCCTGCCTCGGGCATGGATGTGTGTGATGTCCTTATGTTAGTTAGGTTTAAGTAGTTCTAAGTTCTAGGGGACTGATGACCTGAGCTGTTAAGTCCCATAGTGGTCAGGGCCATTTGAACCACTTTTACTTCGTTTGAGATCCTCTGCAGTACCTAGAATCTTTCTCGCTCCCGTTTGGTATTTAACACTGAAGGAAGGAATTCTCTCATCTTGTGAATCCTGATTGTCTTCAGCTGTTTGTGACATATAAAAATTTTTCCCGGACCAGGACTTGAACCTGGATATCTCACATATCGGCTTAACCGCTTTGGCTAAGCTAGCATGCCACCAGGACCGAACCAAACTTCCATCTGAAACTGAGTACACATCCCTTACGCTCTCATATTTCGTGATTCCCACACAGGAAGAGGCAAGTATTTTATGGTCATTTTAGCCCGTCAACGCATGGATTCGTCATTGATGGTTTATACAGTATCTTCACTTCAGAATCTAAGTTGAACATGTGTGCATGTCTGAAGGAACTGACACTGTTCGGGCAATTATCTGTGGTAAATACTATGAAATGGACTCTCATTTTGCGAATCCGGATTGACGTCAGCGGCTGATGAGACATTAAAATTTGGCGATGGACTGTGACTCTTTTAGACATGCATACCGTTGTTTGCACGAACAACGTAAATTAATTTTTGCTTCATTACGTTATCTGCACGAGGCTAATACCTCCGTGACGGATGCAATTATTTCCTTAAGTGTTTGCCTTTGTCCTGCTGCCAGCGGTTTCATTTACGGTGAGAAAAGGATACAGCGGTAATAGCAACATTGTCCACCTCCAGATTTATTACTCCCAGTGTATATCGTGCAGTGTCTTTCAGGGCGGAAAATTTGTCTTTACGGCTCGGTAAATTAGCGCTGCCATTATTCTGGGTCGTCTTGCCCCGAGGACTGTGCTAATGCTAGCCCGTGAATCACAGTCGTGCTACGGCGTGCGGTAATGAATAGAGGCGTGTTGTAAAGTTCACAGTCCGCTCTCAATAAGCTAGCAGTTTCCTTCTGCGCCGAGTTTCCTCCCCCTTCCTGTACACACACCCAGAGTGCACGTAGCTATAAAATTTCGTATACATATCACTCGTTTGTCGTTAGGTCGTGGTACAAGCAGGTAAAGTGTCCTTTATTTAAAACAACCACTGAACATAATGATTTCTACACGCAATTCTGCTTCGTGAGGGAGCCTATGAAATTATCGTTTACATGGTATCAGAAGTATTATTTGACATAACTGCAGTAGTGCCATACTACGCTAAGGGAAAAAATCGAAACACTAAGACGGAATTGTGCGAGATAAACGAAAATTGGTAGGCGTGTTATTACATCTGCAGATGATGCCTATTCATATTTCGCACCTGTCGCATAAGAGTTTCACTAGTAGCGCCACTATGAGGATGAAAATCTGGTGTGCTTTAAATGTCGCTGCAACGTTCGTGAACATAAGTTACCTTTTGAGTTAGGACGTGCAACTTACTGTCCGTGTCCGGAACTAGACTTCAGACTTCCAAAAATCAGCAGCCAATATGGCCGTGTCATTTGCCTCCCATAAGTCATTCACTGTGCAGGGCTGGTCTAAATATGGACAGATAAGCTGGTGTTGAGGATTCTGGACAGAACTTCACAGACAGAGAGTGTTCTCCTCATCTTTTAGGAAACCCCATTGCTGCAGGTTTGTCTTGCACTTTGGCGCTTCTACCCTCATACGGTTTAGGGTTCTCCAGACTGTGTATGGTAGGTCTCCACCAGGTGCCAGTTCTTCTTTTACATCTTTAGGGGAGTTTCTCAGGTCGATTTCCCACCTTTTCAAACGATTCTCTGCAGCCGAACCTTCCAGGGCTCGGGTACGTGACAGGAAACTCTTCCTCGAACAAAGCCGTCAGTCAGCAGGCTGGTGTCCACATAAAGGGCGACGCATGTCCTTTTCTTGCTTGGCTTTTTCAGCTTCGGCAGCGATGTCACGTCGTATGTTGGGCGGTGCGATCCCCATGATTAAGTACACCTTGTGCACTGTGGTTGGCCTCAAGAATCCGGTAACAATCCGTGCCATTTCATTCACCGCGGCATCAACTTTTCTCGCGTGTGTTGATGCAGACCATACTGGAGCGGCGTATTCCGCGGCTGACACACTGAGCCCAAGGGCTGAAGTTCTCAGGACTTTTGGGTTTGCACCCCAGGATCCGCTGGTTAGTTTCCTGGTGATGTTGTTTCCAGTAGAGACTTCTTCCCTTGTGGCATTACAATGATGTTTATAGGTCAGTGTGCGCTCCAACGTGACACCAAGATATGTGGGCGTTTTACAATGCTCGAAACGTTCACCTCTCCATATTACATTTAATTCACGATTTGCCTCCCTGTTCTTTAAATGGAATGCACAGACCTGCGTCTTGGAATGGTTCGCCCTTAGGTGGTTTGCCTCCAAGCTACTGGTCAATTGCTTCTCTACATCCATAAAATTGTTACCTTGGGCTGCAACTGCAGTGTCATCGGCATACATAAATTGGCGCGTGATGTTTGGCACTGGTTGGTCATTTGTATATATATTATACAGAGCTGGGGCGAGGACGCTTCCCTGAGGTAGGCAATTCCTCTGATTTCTCCATCTGCTCTTCTTGCCCTGGAGACAGACGAAAAATCTCCTATTATGCAGGAAAGTACCTATCAGTGATGTTAAATGGTAATCTCTTGTCACATTATATACTTTCCTAAGGAGCCTCCGATGGTTTACAGTATCATATGCAGCTGAAAGGTCTATGAATGCCACTCCCGTGATCTCTTTCCTCTCAAACCCATCCTCGATATGTTGGGTCAGGTTCAGGACTTGATCGCAGCACGATTTGCCTGGTCGGAAACCTGCCTGCTGTGGGATGATCTGTTCTTCCAAGACGCTTTCTTTCAGGCGTTCCAAATTCTTAAAACAGTGACATAAAAGAGACACGGGTCGGAGATTTTTTGGATCATCAGAGTCCTTTCCTGGTTTCAGAAGTGCAACCACACGGGCTTTCCTCCACATCTTTGGAATATGGAGCCTTTTTACACATGCATTTATCAAATCTAGCAGCCACTGTAGGGTATTACTGACGAAGGTTTTAATTTGCTCGACTCTGATTTCATCGATACCAGGAGCTCTGTTAATCTTCAAGCTGGAAGTGGCTGCAGTAAGTTCTGACATTGTAAATGGTGCCTTGAGGTGATGATTTTGCTCTGCCCGATCACGTGCTAATGGTTCCTGATACTTTCTGCCGTGGGTTTAGCCATTCATAAGGAGTGTAGTGACGACATGGTCTGCCGTGACATTAGTAAATTTATCATTTGACTTTGTGGTGTCACCGTTAAGGTTCTTTAACAGTTTCCAAGCCCGCCTACTGTTCACTTTCATGCCCAGGTTCTCAACGAGGTCACACCATTTGGCTTAGCGGCTCTCAGGCATATCTGACGTGAGTTCATCGCCTGATAGAAGTGTCTCATCATCAAATGGGTCGTTATCGAAGAGCTTCTGGTATCTTTACAGTAGTGGCATAGCGTCCTCAGACAGTCCCATAATATAATGTGTACTGCATCCTCGCGGTATTGTTTTCCTAGACACCTGCCGAACGAGTTTGACAAAAGAGACGTACATCTCAGGTTGTGGGGGGATTTTTGTTATTTCTACATCAATGAGCTCTCTAAATTTCTTCCAATTGGCCTTTTTAAAATTGAACCTTCTTTTGAAAGGAACTTGTTCGGGCTTAACAACTGCATTGACCGTGCAAATTATGGGCCGATGCTGCGTATGGGGAATTGGCTCACCAATCAGTTTTCCACATTGGCCAGCGAGTTTCTTGCTAAGAAAGATGTTATCGGGATTGTACCCTTTCTTCCATCTGCCACTATTAAAGGAGCTTGGCAGTTTCGGCTCATGTATGAGCAGTAGATCGTGTACCTCAGCCCAGGTCTCTAGTTCCACTCGCTGCTGTTAGTTTCTTTATAGCCCCAAGTAGTGCTCTGATAGTTGAAATCGCCCAATACAAAATTAAAGTCTTGGTAACTGAAATTGTCAGGCTCAGTGAAGACAAAATCTGATTCTGGTGGTTTGTACACAGATGTAACGTTATATTGCTGAGTTCGAACGGTTAATATCTCAATGTCTTGCCTGTCGGTCAGTGATGCAGAAGTAACTCTAATTCGTGGCCTGGCGAAGATGGCACTACCGTACCGTTCATTCCATCTATTTTGGGTGCGGGTCTTGTACTGCCCCGATAAATTTCTTGAATCAGGAGGAAGTCACATTGATATTCTTTACACAAGTCAGATAATAAAACTTCTTTGTCTCTCAATATTCCTTCAATGTTTAACGATATCATCACAAGTGGCCTTAGAAAAGACCGTTTGGGTAGGGTCTTATTTTCTCAGAAGTCCGTTCCGGTTGTTGAAGGATTAGGCGCTGATAGATCAACGTTGCCCAGGGTGCGCCCGATTGCTGTTCTCGTTTGTGTCTTGCTGTCCCAATCTTCGGGGAGGCTCCTTCAATGCACCCCTTGGACGTGGTGAGTTGGTGAAAGTCAAGAATGCCTATAAAGGCGAAAAGGACGCCATTATCAACACGTCACTGAGTTTGGGTGGGGTCGTGTAATAGTACTCCGAAAAGCTAAACGTTCCTTCTGCGATACTGCAGAAATACTTGTCAGAAGTGTTCATTAGCAGCTGTGGTCACGAGAATACACTCGCAAAAAGACCGGGCTCCGGGCGGGCACGTGGCACTAACGAGTGGTACGACCATAGTTCCGCAACACGATGTGTCAAGGACTCGACCAATGTCTCAAGTAGTGCTGGAGGGAACTGACACCATGAATCCTGCAGGACTGTCCATAAATCCATAAGAGTACGAGGGGATGGAGATCTCTTTTGAACAGCACGTTGCAAGGCATCCCAGATATGCTCAAGTCTGCTGGCCAGCGGAAGTGCTTAAACTCAGAAGAGTGTTCCTGGCGCTACTTTGGGTTTGGGTTTGTTCAGTGTCACTTCGCCCTCCTGGATTTGCTCAAGTCCGTCTGAATGCACAATGAACATGACTGGATGCAGCTGATCAGACAGTATGCTTACATACGTGTCACCCGCCAGAGTCGTATCTGGTCGTATCAGGAGTCCCATATCACTCCAACTGAACACCCCTCGCAATATTACATGCAGGGTCCATGGCTTCATGAGGTTGTCTTCACACACGTACACGAACACCCACTCGATATAATTTGAAACGAGACTCATCCGACCAGGCAATATGTTTCCAGGCATCAACAGTCCAATGTCGGTGTTGACGGGCCAATGCGAGGCGTAAAGTTTTGTGTCGTGCAGTCATCAAGGGTACCCGAGTGGGCCTTGGGCTCCGAAAGCTCATATCGATGATGTTTCGTTGAGTGGTTAGCACGCTGATACTTCTTGATGTCCCACCACTGAAATCTGCAGCAATCTGCCGCAGAGTTGCACTTCTGTGGCGTTGAACGGTTCTCTTCAGTCGTCGTTGCAAGATCTTTTTCCGGCCGGAGCGATGTCGGACATTTGATATTTTACCGGATTCCTGATATTCACGGTAGACAAGCGAAATGGCCGTCGGGGAAAATCACCACTTCATCGCTACCTCGGAGGTACTGTGTCCCATCGTTCGTGCGGTGACGATAACACCACGTTCAGACTTATTAAATCTTAATAACTTGCCATAGTAGCAGCAGTAACCGATCTAACAATTGCGCCAAACACTTGTTTTATATAGGCGTTGCCGACTGCAGCCCCGTAATCTGTCGGTTACATATAACTGTATTTGATTACGCATGCCGATATCAGTTCCTTTGGCGCTTGAGTGTAACTCTGGTGCAGCGTACTGTGCTTTTAGCAGCAATGTCAACAGCATCTGGCGCCACAGTGCCATTTATTTATTTGCTGTTTTTTCAGTCTGTTATCTACATAAAACAACAGACTCAATGTTGCACAGGAATTGGCATGAACAGAGCACGTCATATTTTAACATAATTTCAAATTGGTTAGTAATAACTAATCATAATGGTATTTAAGGGGGGAGGGAAATCTACATACAATAACTACAATAAAGCAAAATAATAGTAGTAATAACTTTAAAAAAGCCTGACTATTACCATTTGGACATCTAGCGCACAGATATCCGGAATTCAGAAGGCACACTGTAAGTAGGCTGTTTAGGTTTTTATATTGGTAACGCCACCGCCGCGTAGCGCTCTGTATGAAAAACACTGACTGTGCTGTGTGCAGTCTGTGGCTGGTTTGCATTGGAATTTTTGGTATTGTAGTGTTGGGCAGTTGGATGAGAACAGCGCGTAGCATTGCGCAGTTGGAGGTGAGCCGCCGGCAATGGTGGATGTGGGAAGAGAAATGGCGGAGTTTTGAGAGCGGATGATCTGGACGTGTGTCCATCAGAGACAGTAAATTTGTAAGACTGGATGTCATGAACTGATATATATATTACGACTTTTGAACACTATTAAGGTAAATACATTGTTTTTTCTTTATCAAAATCTTTCATTTGCTAACTATGCCTATCAGTAGTTAGTCCCTTCAGTAGTTAGAATCTTTTATTTAGCTGGCAGTATTGGCGCTCGCTGTTTTGCAGTAGTTCGAGTAACTAAGATTTTTGTGAGGTAAGTGATTGATGAAAGGTATAGGTTATTGTTAGTCAGGGCCATTCTTTTGTAGGGATTTTTGAAAGTCAGATTGCGTTGCGCTAAAAATATTGTGTGTCAGTTTAGTGTTGAACAGAATAGGTAAAGATCGAAATGTATGAGTACGTTTAGTTCTGCTCAGCTGTTTGAAAATCAAATAATGTAAGAGGTTTATCAGCACAGTAATTCATTAATTTTTCTAAGGGGACGTTTCAACACACTAGTTGTCTATTGCACTATGTGACAGTGGTAGGTCACAAATTTTATAAGTTATAATTCTGGACTACATTATTACAACACCATACTACACAGCACTACGCCTCACAACACAACACTACACTACACTACACAACACTACTGCACTTCGTATTAGAACCAAGTTGGATATTTGCCTGGATGATTAGCCCCCTGTGAGCTGAGGTGCAACTCAGAATTCACTGGGGTTATGCTGCTATGTCACCCAAGGGCCAGAGATTGGTTGACGGCTGTCAGAGTCTCAGGAAGTCCTTTCTGGTCCTACACTAGTCCCCTTCTCACTGCTTCCACATTGATACAACTAGTTGCTACAAACTGGTTTCTTCAGGTACATCTCCGAGCCAGATGTCATGTAGCATGCATTCAACTGATCCCAAACGTAAACCGTTCGCGACTTCAATGGTGTCAAGCGGGAGCTCATTGGAGGCTAGGGTAAATATCTGTTGTGTTTTGTGATGAAATGTGGTTCTGCTCGGCGCCAGTGATGGCCGTGTGTTGGTTAGGAGGAGGCCGGTTGAGGATCTGCGACCAACCTTTCTGTGTGCTAGACACACTGGACCTACACCTGCAGTTGTGGTCTGGGGTGCGATTTCGTGTGACAGCAGGAGCACGCTCGTGGTCAGCTCATGCACCCCTACTGCAAATGTGAACGTCAATACAGTGATTCTACTTGTTGTGCTGCCATTCATAAACAGCAATCAAACAACCAGTATTAACCGTCCCTGTATTGGCCGACCAAGTGCAATAGGCGTGGAACTCCAAACCTCAAACTGACACCCGGGTCCTCTACAACGCAATGTGTGTACGTCTGCATGCTTTCTTTCACCATTCTGCCAGTTAAAACGATTATTAATGTGCATTTTCAATGGCTTATCTCGCACTTACATTAACCTATGATCTTGCAAAGTTTATCACTTAAATATGTTACTTAGCCAGAAGTTTTCCCTAATTTTCATTAATTATTTAGCGATGCTGCAATTTTTCATGTCTGTGTAGGAAGATCAACTCCTGAGATCGAAGGTATACCTTATTATATAGATGTTTATGATTCAATAATTAATTTTATAAAGCAGCATGACCTTAAATAGCAAGAAAGAAGCAATCACAGCATCACAAATAATAAACCGCGTAACTTGAAACTGATAGGCATAGCTTACATGATTGAACATCACACAGTAAAAGAATAACTCGTAAAATCCAAAATTACAAAGCATGGAGGGTGCAACGGGATGATTACATTGGATGTAATCACAGTGCTTTAATGTGAAAATTGTCTATCATTGAAAGTGTGTCATCAAAGCAACTGCATAACGATACAGTTCAAGAAAAAATCTGCATGCACTATTTCAAAAGCTGAAGGCACCGTTAGTTTGTCCTTTGCCATTTATTTCATTGTCACGTAAATAAATACACTGAAAAAACATCTCCCACAACAATCTGCATCGCAGAAGCAACAACCTCACAATTAGTCACGCAATATATGTGATATTTATTACTAACAACGTTATTTACAATTGCGCTTTTTGCTCTTTGTACCATCGACAATCATTGAACAGACAAAGTGGTTCGTCGGTATTAAGTGTGGTCAACATGTCGTCATATCAAGCGTTCGTCTAAATTAGGTACGAAAATTAAATAAATGACTTGGTAGGGCAGATATGAACGACGGTAATACTGAATTGATACTTTCTACTGACTTCAGAGCGATCGA
The DNA here is from genome assembly GCF_023864275.1 of Schistocerca cancellata. Lineage (NCBI taxonomy): Eukaryota > Metazoa > Arthropoda > Insecta > Orthoptera > Acrididae > Schistocerca > Schistocerca cancellata. Next base: position 310,291,804 of record NC_064628.1, on the reverse strand, counting down.
ACAAGAAACCAGACTATAGAGAGATCACAATGTGCGTGAACATGAATCACATTTCTAGCAGTATCCTGTGGAGGGATTCACTACTTCTCTCATGGGACCTGTGTGGTAATTAAAGGAAATATCACAGCTGTGGACTATGTGAAAATTATTACCGACCCCTTACATCCCTTTATGAAACGTCCCCTTTGAACAATTGTACATGACTGTGCTTAAACTGACACACAATATTTTTTAGCGCAACGCAATCTGACTTTCAACAATCCCTACAAAAGAATGGCCCTGACTAACATTAACCTATACCTTTCACAAATCACTTACCTCACAAAAATCTTCGTTACTCGAACTACTGCAATACAGCGAGCGCCACTACTGCCAGCTAAATAAAAGATTCAAACTACTGAAGGCACTAACTACTGATAGGCGTAGTTAGCAAATGAAAGACTTTAATAGAGAACAAACAATGTATTTACCTTAATAGTCATAATATATATAGTAGTTCATGACATCCAGTGTTTCAAATTTCAAAACTCCGCCATCTCTCTCCCCACATCCACCACTGCTGGCGGCTCACCTCCAACTGCGCAACGCTACGCACTGTTCACATCCAGCTGCCGCTGCCCAACACTACAATGGCAGACAACAATGCAAACTAGCCACAGACTGCACACAGCACAGCCAGTGATTTTCATACAGAGAGCGCTACGTAACGTTGCCAATAAGAAAACATAAACAGCCTACTTACACCTTCATGCTTGACGTCTTCCCCGACGGCCATGGTATCCTTGAGCAGGATAACGGTCCGTTCCACACTCCCAGAATCGTGCAATAAGGGCTTTAGGAGCTTGAAACTCAACTCACGTTGATGACTTCGCCACCGAAATTGCCTGATTTGTACCCGATGGAACTTACCTGGGACGCCATCTGGCGTTAGCTCTGCGTCCACTAACCACCAGGCCTTCATTTACGAAACTGCGTGACCTGAGTCTGGTATTCTGGTGCCATGTATCTCCAGAAATCTAGCAAGGACTTTTCGAATTGGCCTCAGGCAGCGTCAGCGCGTATTGTCTCTTCAGTGCATATACCAGTTCTCTCCACAAATTAGTAATACTGGGGCAGAATGATAAGTTCTTGGCTTAGAGCAGAGACGGTGATGATACCATCAAAATGTTGTTACGTTGGTGCATATTGTGCAACAGCGTAAATCAAATGTCAACTAGACTTGCACAGTTATGTTTTACGAGGGTTTCAGAAGAGAGTGTTGTGTATGTTATATTGAAATCTATGGTGTGGGTTAAAATGCTATCATAAAATTCCCTGGTTTGAAGAGTTTAGTGCCAAATGAATTCACTGAAAGTCGATGAAAATTTATATGGTCTTCTCTTTATAATTAACTATTATATTTGCGCTAAATTTAGAACGATCCTTATGTTAAAATTGCAACCACGTAAGAGTTGAGTCCATAGGCGTATGAAAAGACAGATTACGGCTTAGTTTAGATATATTGTTTCCATCTTCCACGTCGCCCACAACGGCTTCTTTGCTCGCAAGGTCTATCAGAGTGCGTCTGTTGAGTATAATCTTTGGGTGTAGTATGTTATCATCTTTGTGTTCTATCATAAGAGAAGGAAGCGGATGAAACTCGATGCTGGCACATAACCTAATTTTGTCGACTGGCACCAAAGAGACTGCTGAAGTTAAAGTCTCCATCCGATGAATGGATCAGCATCGACAGTAGCACATCTCTTTTCTCCATGAGACACAGTGCAGACGGTTAACGTTTAATCCATGATACTGAATATCAAGAACTGGCGGTGAAATTGTCATCCACCTCTGAATTAATATCCACGACATAGATACGCGTTAACGACTTCGGATACTGAGGCGGGTAGCCAAGCATTCGGCTATGTTGACGAACGGATCTCAGTTCCCGAGACTGAAAAGGAGTTTATCTCCTTGGTGAAAAGATTGGAATGAAGTACATTAAGTCTTTTCCGGTCGTCTGAGGGATAATTTAAACAATTGTTTGAAGGATCCGGAAACCGACTACCGCTGGGAGAGCGTGTGCTGACCATGTCCCACTCCTTACTGCATCCAAATGTCATCATACAGAACAAAGTGACAACCGGTCAACGTGACGTGGTCGTCACGGCCTACTCATCGAGACCATGCTTCTAAATGAGCTAAGCGACAGCTTTGGCCAAAACAGGTATCGCTATTCCTAAGTACAGCTGTGACAACGAATTTCAAAACAGTGAAGAAAGAAAAAGAATTCAACTGATCTTGTTAGCGAATGTGTTACTGTAGATGAAACCGTGCCGAGCAGGAGCGGTAAGCTGAGATAGTAGCTACGCTAAGTATGCCTGTGGCTAGTTGCTTGGAGACCAGAGGACGCTTCGCCGCTAGAGCGTGATGTTTGGCTTGTGGGGCGCTCAACTGCGAGGTTATCAGCGCCCGACCGCTAGAGCGTGCTCATAAACAGCAGCGAACACTATGTAAGCCCGTTCTCGGGCAGCAATAGAGAAGGACTAGCTCACAGCAGTGGCAGTTGCTTGATGACGTGCGGGCGCTCCACGTTGGTCGAACATTGCCGGAAGCCGGCGGCTTCACCTTTGGAGTGTTACTGCGCCGCTTGGTAACTTGACTGTCTTCTTCGTAACTCTTGAAGGAAGCGAGCTCGCTTAGGGGAATGTTGCCTTCGCATACTGTGAAATGTGGTGAAATATTTTGGTAGTGGGCATTAATTTTGTTCTGTGTTGTGGCCTCCTGGTTCGCCCAGCTCGTACTTTGTATTTTTATCCTTACTACTGTCTGGTATTGTGAGCCAAACGCGCGCATTGGTGTCACATTTTCGCACATTGTCACCAGTGTGCATCACGTTTGTTGTGTGCTCACCACGTTGCTGAATGCCATGAGCGGCTTGCAGTGACTGTTAGGCGCTTTCCTTAATTTCACACCGCACATCTCTTGTCGTGGTTTTTCTTCCGCTAGTTTCCTTTGAGGTATCTTATGTTTAACTGACATCATGTTTCTTAAAATTCAAGACACCAGATAACAGCCTGGTCTTATGAGCTGAAGGTGCCCGTTGGTGTTATACTTTCGCTCCACATTGGTGCCTTGCATTTTAACGAAAATGGTGTTAAATTAGTCAGTCTCTGCTCATAATGGCATTTCATTTAAATTTAACCCTCAATGCTTGACCAGTTTTGTGTTGCAGAATTCCCCACTATTTAATGAATCCTTTACCAACGACTTCACAGCGACATTCACCAAACAATTTTGCAATGCGACTGAGAGAACATACCTGTTTCGGCAAAACGGCTGACCATTGTCATTTGCTGCCTTGCAAAACTAGCCGTCTGAGTGATATTATTTGCCATCCCTGTATTTACCTTGCTGCCCGCCAGGCCCGGACGATTCTGGTTCTGTATTTCATCGGCTACTGCCATTGTTTTCTTCCCTACTTTACTTGAAAGTTTTCCTTTATGTAAATTCTACGGGATTATATGAAAATGTTTTTCTCGTTAAATGTTGAAGTAAAGAAATGTCGGCAGCCGTTGTGACCGAGCAGTTCTAGTCGCTTCAGTCTGGAACCGCGCAACCGCTACGGTCGGAGGTTCGAACCCTGCCTCGGGCATGGATGTGTGTGATGTCATTAGGTTAGTTAGGTTTAAGTAGCTCTAAGTTCTAGGGGACTGATGACCTCAGACGTTAAGTCCCATAGTGCTCAGAACCATTTGAACCAAAGAAATGTCGCTTATTGGCGGCCTGTAATACAAGTTCTGCATATATCTTGCTTGACACTTTTCGTGTAAATGTCATTGTATAGTTACTAGGACGAATTTGAGGCAAACGTTAAAGCTCCTTCACCGGTCGTAAATCTTGTTTTTTTGGCCATCTGCCGTTATGTCAGTATGTACTTTATTTTAATTTTCTCTTAAAGTTTCTTGTAAGAAAAATGTGAAGTTTTGGGTCTGGCAGTATTTTTAGTTTCAGTGTCTGCGTTCTTAATCTGTAACCACCCTGGTATTCTAGCTGCTACCACTTCCATCACTCTGATAACCACTTGGAGCGGTTCCTAAGAGTGATCTGGATTTGACTTACACCGTTACTTTGTTAACTCTATTGTGTTGTACTACACTTACTGCCCGTCTCATAACCAATACCTTTTTGCCGTACTCTGCTTTGGTGCAGACCTACAATTTCTTTCCTTGCAAGAACTTGCTGCACCATGCTGTGATATTCACCTTGATATATAGTTCAAATTTCGAGAAGTCAAATTCAACCTGGAGATTACAAACCCTTGCCTCCTGTTCGCCAATTATCCCGTCTTTTGTAGAGCCTACAGTTCCTTTGGAGGGCTACGTTGAGTTCCCCACTCAGTTTCCCGTTACAGTCACCACAGTGAAATTCCAGCCCTTAATCTATTCATTCCACTCCCTGTCTGACAGCCCCCTGCCAAAATACACACTTATCACTCATTACAATATAGAGAAAATGCTTAAAAATTGTATTAAATCATTTCATGCATTTTACAATACTCGTATTTTCGTAATTTGCGCTTACGGTTAGCGATTCAGGTGAATGTTCCAACACAAAATGTTTATTTCCGCTCAAAACAAGGACTCAGTGCTCGCTTAACTGTTAATTAACTTATTCGCAATAAAATGTAACATTTAGTCGCTATTTATCACGAGTATTACTTGATATTAGCCAATATTTATCATTAGTAGAATACTGTCCTCTATGTTCGTATTTAAAAACAATACGTTTAATCAATGTATCTTCCGTTCCGCAGATGAAGTAATTGTAAAGGAACGGGCTCACGTATAGAGTATGCTTCACACTATCACATTACCCTATAAAAATAGACTAATTTCAACTAGTAACAAAATTTCAGCTTACGACGGACACTATCACTGCCGATAGTGATGTCTGTGACTGATTGCTTGAGTGGGCTTTAGATATCGATTCGCTTTGACGGAATCCTCATGTGACTTGACGATTTCCGGTGGAACTGAGGATGCCTACGTTCTCATAAGAATCAGACATTACAGGACAGTGTGGCAGACGAAAGAGTATTTCTAATATACTCATCGCGATATTCAGCTCAGGAAATTTGAGGACGACTGGTTGAACGGGACTGTGTACCTCGCCTCGAACTGACATAGTGCACCCAGTGGGTCACCTATCATTCACACGATTCTTAGTACTTACTTGTCTGCCTCCGCAGCTGAGTGGTCAGGTTAGAGGGTTGCCATGCAGCAGCCTCAGATTCGTTTCCAGATACTGCCAAGGATTGTTCCTTGTTGCACACAGGACCATGACACCAACTGAGCAGCTACTTGATTGAGAAGTAGCTGCTCCAAGCTCTAGAAAATTTGCAAAACAGACGAGAGAGCAGTGAGCTGATCTCCTGTCCTTCTGTACCATACCTGCCTTACGCCGTATGGTAGACACGGCAGCCGGTCGACAACCCTCAGGCCTCCAGTGAATCGACGAGAAGCTCGTAGAACATACTTAGGGGTCTAGCCGACATGTCGTTCCGTAACATATCGTAACCTGGCCGCGTCTGTGTTTCTGGCCAGTAGGTGCTGTGTAAGCCCAGGTCCATTTCTTGAATCTGAAGAAAGGCAGCTTTCCCCCTGCACGAAGAGAATGTTGTAGTACATATGTCGCTGTAACAAATCCTGCTCCAGTGCGATGCACTTCTCAAGTGTTTTCAGGAAATTAAGGCTGTTGTGTCACGAGAGCAGCGTCCTTAGGTCAACCAGCTATGGTGGCAGGCTAAAGGTCTACAAAAAATGGCTCTGAGCACTATGGGACTTAACATCTGAGCTCTTAAGTCCCCTAGAACTTAGAACTACTTAAACCTAACGAACCTATCACACACATCCATACCCGAGGCAGGATTCGAACCTGCCACCGGTGCGGTAGCGCGATTCCAGACTGAAGCGGCTAGAACCGCTCGGCCACAGACGCCGGCAAATGCCAACACGTAGCGTCAACATCCCGTCAGGGAACGGCAATATTACGTCAAATCTGCTACACATTCACACTACACCTTCATGATACGGCAGGGTAACGTTACGGAAAAATTTGCCGCTTTTCAGTTTGTCTGTATTCGGTTCCCTTGTTGCTCATTGGTTAAGCTTTTTGTCAAAATCCCGAAATTTATAACAGAAGGTTTATCGATGACTGCATTAATTTTAGACAAAGGACAAGAGAACTGTAACCAGTCTCAAAAGCTATGGGTACCGTTTTGCACCGTTCTCTCCTTCGGTTTTAGGAAACTAAACGAAGAACACATTTCTGGCAGGCAGCTTGATTTTGTGCGCGAAAGACCTAGATGGCGAACTTAAATGCTAATTAACTCGGAAACGGCGCAACGTATTGAATTTTTTCTTAACAATTGTTTCTCAGCGCAAACTACAATGCCCCACAAACACAAGTTTTTCTTACTGTTCCTAATTACTATGTATAGGGTGTGACCGACAGCTGCTTCCATCGTACAACAATGGTGTGGAAATTATATTCAGTACTTTGTCAAGCCGAGCAGCAGCCACAAATTAGCCTACAAAATCCACCTAAACTACAGTGTATGCGCGTGGAGCGAAATTTCAGCTAAAATCGCCTTTTCACACCAAAAAAAATTGTTTTTCACTTACAAAATGTAAAACTGACGTTTGTGCTAATCTTACCTTAAAATTTTTCTGAATTTTAACACTGTAAAATTAAGAATTACATCATTTTGTTCGTCTGACCTTCTTCTTATAGATCTACTGTGCCTATCTAAGGTCAAGGTTATATCGTATAGTAAACGAAATGCCTTTTTGCAAAACGCTTGTGAAAGACTATTTCCTCTCATTAAAATAAATAATCCCAACGAAACAGTCGACTAAACCGTGGTGTAACAGAACAGGAGGATCTTGTAAATATTGTGCGGTGCGCGTTCGCTGCAGCTGATGTAGAATTTGTAGATCAATTTGAGTTTATTTTCCGGCTTGACAGCCTGCAACTGCCCGATGTCAGATTTTTCGTCTCGACTTTCCCCATAAAATTTTAATACGTTGTAATCAGTTATCGTTTACAAGCTGTATAATCTATGTGTATGCATATTTTGAACTGTTTATTTTCATTGTTTTACTGTGTCAAAATTTGTGTCACTGGTTGATGATCCCTTGATGAATAAATAAGTAAATGCATTTGTGAACTTATCGCAAATACAGCGTACGCTATTAAAAGCAGGTTCGCTCGATTGCAGTTCAGAGGGATTCGTACATGAATGTAGCGTTAAACAAACGATCAAAAAATGGGTCAAATGGCTCTGAGCACTATGGGACTCAACATCTTAGGTCTAGGTCCCCTAGAACTTAGAACTACTTAAACCTAACTTACCTAAGGACATCACACACACCCATGCCCGAGGCAGGATTCGAACCTGCGACCTTAGCAGTCCCGCGGTTCCGGACTGCGGCGCCAGAACCGCTAGACCACCGCGGCCGGCAAACGATCATTTCATCACACTTTCTTACTATACCTTGGTTATACCTCACCACGAATGTATCTCAGTAATTACCATTATTAGTTTTGCTTCTTTCAAATAAACTGAGAATGCCATTTACATGTTCACATGCCAGATATTACAAGCATTAAATAACAAAATAGCACCGGTAGGTATTTTCTGTGACCTATCCAAGGCATTTGATTATGTGAATCATAGTATACTCCTTGACAAATTGGAGTTTTATGGGAATGATGGTATAGCCAACCAATGATCATGTCATATCTAACCAAAAGAAAGCAGAAAGTTGCACTTAGTAGTAATTCAACCAACTGAATCCATGGACGTAATCCTGACTGGGAAGAAATCACATGTGAGGTTACTCAAGGCTTAATCTTAGGTCCACTAATGTTTCTCATATTTGTAAATGATCTATCGTCTAATGTACAATAAACAGAATTAGCTCTTTTTGCAGTTGACACCAGTATTGTAATCACTCCCCGTATACATACAGAAATCGAAGAAATGGTGAACGAAGTTCTCAAAAGTATCATTGGTTTTCTGCGAATGGTCTCACCCTGAATTTCATAAAGACACATCATATTCAGTTCTGCACCTCAATGGTACTGCCCTAGTGATAAGTGTAACACATGGTGATGAAATAATACATCGGGTGGAAACTCAGCCGGCCGCGGTGGTCTCGCGGTTCTAGGCGCTCAGTCCGGAACCGTGCGACTGCTACGGTCGCAGGTTCGAATCCTGCCTCGGGCATGGATGTGTGTGATGTCCTTAGGTTAATTAGGTTTAAGTAGTTCTAAGTTCTAGGGGACTGATGACCTAAGATGTTAAGTCCCATAGTGCTCAGAACCATTTGAACCATTTTTTGGAAACTCAGACTTCTTAGGTGTCCATATTGATGAGAATTTAAATAGGAAAAAACACAGTTTGGAACTCTTAGTTCAGCTACACTTGCACTTAGAATCATAGCAAATTTTGGGGAGAGAGGAATCAGTAAGTTGACATATGTTGCTAATTTTCATTCATTAATGTCATATGTAATATTGTTTTAGGGTAACTCATATTTAAGGAAGAAGGTCTTCATTGCCCAAAAACGTTCCGTAAGAATAATATTTGGTGCTCACCCGCGATCATCTTGTAGACATCTGTTTATGGAGTTGGGCATTCTGACTACTGCTTCACAGTATATTTATTCCCTCATGAAGTTTGTTGTAAGTAATCCACTACAGTTCAAAAGGAACAATGAGGTACATAATTACAATACTGAAAGAAAAAATGACTTCCATTTTGGTTGTCTTTAGCACAGAAACGGGTGTTCAACGCTGCAACAAACATTTTTGACCACTTACCTAGTGATATTAAATGTGTAACAGACAGCAAGATAAAATTTGAAAACAAATTGAAAAAGTTTCTCCTTGACAACTCCTTCTAATCCGTAGAAGAATTTCTATGTTTGCAATGTGTTAAAGGTGCTGGGTAGGAATTACTGACTCAATCTGTATATCTTGTTTTCAAATGGCTCTGAGCACTATGGGCCTTAACATCTATGGTCATCAGTCCCCTAGAACTTAGAACTACTTAAACCTAACTAACCTAAGGACATAACACACATCCATGCCCGAGGCAGGATTCGAACCTGCGACCGTAGCAGTCGCGCGGCTCCGGACTGAGCGCCTAGAACCGCTAGACCACCGCGGCCGGCTTCTTGTTTTCATTTTGGGAAAAAAATTAAATAATTATATAGTGATGTTTACAGTACAAATAGAAGCACAAATTAATTATAAATTTGAATGTAAAATGACTCTTTCCACATCATGACGGTTTATCGTGCAAAATGATCCATGGAACATGAAAGTAACTAACTAGCTGTTATTAGCCATGGCATGAGTGTGACCACGATGGTTAAAAAAGGTTGTGTCTGTTGTATTCAATGCAGACGTTTGTGATGCAGTCAATTGCCTCTGGCTGGCTTTCGGTTTAAATTGTGCAAGAGACCGTATTTCCAAAACAATGGAGAAGTTGTAGGACCTATAGGGCCTGATGTGTTAATCAATAAGTTTTTATTTTATTTTCTTCCCCTCAACGAATTTATGGTTTGTTTGCTTAACTGCTGGTGTTGGTCAATGGTCAGCAGTGTGTAACCGTGTGTTTTTTTATCTTTCTCACTGATTGTATAGTAACTGTTTGGGAGTATTGGCTTCTCCTGGAGTATTTTTTGCATACTGTTTCCTGGGCTTTTAGTGTAGTCTTTAGTGGGTCTTCCACGTCATACTCTCAGCTGATATATAATCGTATATGGTGCATTGTTTTGTGCTCTCGTTACTGTACAGATCCTCTGGGGGACAGAGGATTTTACTGTATGTAATATTGTACGAGACACGTAGTCTGAATCTTGTAATTTGAGCGCCAACTGTTTTAGTTATGTTTTAGCTGGCGCATGCGTTCGGATTTGTTGAGTTTTTAAGACTTGATACAGATTTACGCTCACAAATCCCCCAGTCACTTTCCACTCTCACCGTCTCCTACGACTCGTTTCATTTCTGATTTCTGTAAGATCGGGGACACAGTTCAAACACATCACAGTTAAACTTCTGTATTACTAGCAAAAATAATACAGAGCTATCCATAGACACTGAAACACACTTATACAGCAAAAACAGATGGGTAAGCAAAAATTTTAGGCCAAGTAGTATGCGATGGGAGCCGGGAAAATCATGTGAAGCTTCGTTATCATTATGATGACTATTTTGGAAGCCACTATCTTGAATGTAACTCCTAACTTTCGAACGGAAAGGGGGCCATGTAACACAGAAAACAAATAGAAGATTATGTCATGAAAGTAAAGGTGTTTTCATTTGTGCCTAGCTTTATGCATATGATAGGACCTCAAAGAACCCCACCCAGACATTCTCTCGCGGTTCTGCGAAACTGGCGCTACTGGTGACAAACGGAATGTTCGACGACCGAAACTGGCTGACTGAAGTTAAAGCAACATCAACCACAGTTCTACCATCTTTCAGTAAGAGTCAGGAGCGAAGTATTTACCGCATCTTGAAGTACGTAGGGTAAGTCGTACATAGTAAATGATAATTTTTACTTCAGTTTGTCGGTACTCTCACAAAATGCAAATGTTACATCACCTTGTCGAGGACGACTCATATGGTCCAGTTCAGTTCATAAATGGGTGATTCGTAAGCTGGATGAAAACAGTTTAATTTCTGCCTGGACGGAGATGTAAATAAATAGCAAGACAGATGCTGGACAAATGTCTGCTAGCCTCACTGGATCTATTAGAAGTAGTTGTTGCATCGAAAGTGAGTGGTGTGAAATAGGGTTTTCTCGTACTGTAGTGCGAGTACTGTAGTGGTATGAGCAACAAGTTAGCCGTATTTTTTACATAAAAATGTGTTGCCGTCGTTGATGGCTGAATATGGGACATTTCTGGAAGAACATGTTTTCGAAACTACGAATAGGGTTAGACTGCAGCTGCACGTTTTATTAGTGACAAAAATTTTTGCCGGACCAGTACTTGGACCCACACTTGCCGCTTTGCACAAGCTGTCGCCTTAACAACTTCGGCTACCCGAGCACGCAACGAGGACCGTCACAATCTCCAATATATAAGATGAATTCGCAATTGCGTATAATGGTTACCATCAGCTGTACAATGGAATGACGACTGTGAAAATTTGTGCCTGACCGGGACTCGAACCCAGATTTTTTGCTTATCGTGCCCGGTCGCCTTACCATTTTTTTAAAATTCTTTGTCGGTATCATTTTGTTCTAATTTGTTTGTTTCGTGTGTTCGGGGCGGACGTCTCATGACACCCGTTCAGGTTGTTCGTTAATCCGTTCACTCAGTTTTTGTTTTTTTTTTTATTACAGAGGGTAGCTAACCCTCTGACCGAACACGCTGAGCTACCGTGCCGGCAACCATTTGGCTATCCGTGTACGATTAACGACGAGATCCAAATCTCCATGTATTGTCACCCATACGTCTACTATCTTATTCCTGTACAGATCAGACGTTGTGCTTGAAAGTCGCATGCCCGGTATCGGCAGTCGTGCACTGATAGCCAAATGGAAAGGAGACCGCTCGCAATAACTGGGAAATCCGGGTTCGAGTCCCGGTCAGGCCCCAATTTTCATTGTCGTCATTCCATTGTACAGGTGACGGTAGTTATTATTCGTAATTGCGAATTCATCTGACGTGTTTAGTAACGGCTGTGGTTACAGCAGTGCATCGTCATCAGAATAACACCGGCACTGCAATATCGTACCAACCTCCAATATGTCACAGAGTGTCTGCGTCCTGCACTCGTTCCATTGCTGTGACCCCGCACAGGGAGAGGTTTTATTACTACTGTTGTTGCCTGTCTAGGCTGTGTTTTACGGTTCACTATACAATGTACTTAAGACTTCATTGGATTTAAATCTACTGTATTTCTATCTCTAGGTACATATGAAGACAATTACGTAAACGGTGAAGCTCAGGAACAATGCACTTCTCAGGAGACGTACTGCTGATGCTTTTGCCCGACTTTCGGTACACTTGTTGGTTGATCTTAATGAGGAACAGCTGAAACACATAACAGCAGACTTAGAATGTGCTGGACAACACGTCGAGCACATCAGGTAGCCTTTACTTGTTATCACCATCATTTATCTTGTTCTACACGAAATGAAACATAACTAGGTAACAAACAAAGCTATGTTCAATGAAAGACACCACTGTATTTCTCGGATATTCTATATGTTTTTGGTAAATCACATGACCTTTTTTTCCTTGAACATAACGAGATGGTGGATTCCAAAACGACCTCCATCTTGATGACAAACTCTCACGGGTTTTCCCATCTCATACTACCTTACTTGGAAAATTATGCTTATTCGTCTGTTTTTGCTTTACAGTGGTGGTTCCACACCTATGGATGATCCGATAACGAATAAGAGCTAATAATAACTGCAGGAAAGCAAAGAATGAAATTAAGTAAGATTAAAAGATATTGGGCAGACATTATTAGCCTTAATACACTACTGGTCGTTAAAATTGCTACACCAAGAAGAAATGCAGATGATAAACGGGTATTCATTGGACAAATATACTAGAACTGACATGTGATTACATTTTCACGCAATTTGGGTGCATAGATCCTGAGAAATCAGTACCCAGAACAACCACCTGTGGACGTAATAACGGCCTTGATACGCCTGGGCATTAAGTCAAACAGAGCATAGATGGCGTGTACAGGTACAGCTGCCAATGAAGCTTCAACACGATACCACAGTTCATCAAGAGTAGTGACTAGCATATTGTGACGAGCCAGTTGCTCGGCCACCATTGACCAGTTGTTTTCAATTTTTGAGAGATCTGGAGAATGTGCTGGCCAGGGCAACAGTCGAACATTTTCTGTATCCAGGAAGGCCCGTACAGGACCTGCAACATGCGGTCGTGCATTATACTGCTGAAATGTAGGGTTTCGCAGGGATCGAATGAAGGGTAGAGCCACCGGTCGTAACACGTCTGAAACCTAACGTCCACTGTTCACAGTGCCGTCAATGCGAACAAGAGGTGACCGAGACGTGTAACCAATGGCACCCCATACCATGACGCCGGGTGATACGCCAGTATGGCGATGACGAATACATGCTTCCAATGTGCGTTCACCGCGATGTCACAAAACACAACACGGATGCGACCATCATGATGCTGTAAACAGAAACTGCACTCATCCGAAAAAATGACGTTTTGCCATTAGTGCACCCAGGTTCGTCGTTGAGTACACCATCGCAGGCGCTCCTGTCTGTGATGCAGCGTCAAGGGTAATCTCAGCCATAGTCTCCGAGCTGATAGTCCATGCTGCTGCAGATGTCGTCGAACTGTTCGTGCATATGGTTGTTGTCTTGCAAACGTCCCCATCTGTTGACTCAGGGATCGACACGTGGCTGCACGATCCGTTACAGCCATGCGGATAAGATGCCTGTCATCTCGACTGCTAGTGATACGAGGCCGTTGGGATCCAGAACGGCGTTCCGTATTACCCTCCTGAACCCACCGATTCCATATTCTGGGAACAGTCATCTGATCTCGACCAACGCGAGCAGCAATGTCGCGATACGATAAACCGCAATCACGATAGGCTACAATCCGACCTCTATCAAAGACGGAAACGTGATGGTACCCATTTCTCCTCCTTAAACGAAGCATCACGCCAACGTTTCACCAGGCAACGCCGGTCAACTGCTGTTTGTGCATGAGAAAAGTTTCTGACATGAGGAAAGTTTCCAACCAATTTCTCATACACAAACAGCACATTGACCGGCGTTGCCTGGTGAAACGTTGGCATGATGCTTCTCTCGTACAAAAGGTACGGCAGGTCAGACTAATCAGGAGTGGGTTGCAACCTTGCAAGGCCTTACTAGGGATTGTGCTTTTGAGTGTCAATGTGGACTCCCATATTCAGATAATATGGTACGAGATGCAATTGCACAGAACGTTTCTGATGTTTGTATAAGGGAACAGATTTTGAAACTATTCAATCGCTCCCTTCAACAAGTGATAGACATATTGGATCGGCAGGACACATTTGACTTTGCTCAGGAATCATTTGAAACTTCCCCAGCTGTGTGTCAGGTTAACCGGCCCGCCAGGCGAGCTGCACGAAACAGTTAACAGCCCTCGCGCCCGGCCGCGCCACTGCCGCCAGGCTCTCAGCCACGTGTGCTGTGCTGGCAAGCAAATGCAGTGCTTAAATTATGCCTGCGGTGCGCTACTAAACATACGCATGAGAATTGCCCGTCACACCAAGCTATTTGCTTTTACTGTAATAAAAAAGGACATGTTCAGAGTGTTTGCCAGAAAGAGCTCAGATCGGAAACTCCAAAGCATTCCATGTCATTTGCTTCGCGCCGGAATCGGAATCGAACCAAGGATACTCAGCCTTGCGAAACTGTGCCCAAGGAAATTCATGTCGTTCATTCCACTCTGCTCAGCGCCACTCTCTCTAACAGTGACTGTGTTCGTTCCACACATAGTGTGTGTCGACATCGCCGGAAATCCCGTCAAGTCGCAAGTGATTTTGTACCAGTGTCAGTTCACGTTGCACGAGACAGTCGCTCTTGTCGTCAGCAGGACAATAAACTTTTTGTGGACTTGGACATTAATGGCAAAGTGATACCATTCCAGCTCGATACCGGAGCAGTAGTTTCACTGATCAATCAAGACACTTACAAACTGCTGGGCACACCTCCGTTGCGTGCCGCAAATTTTAAGTACTGTAATAACTATTCAGGTCAAGACATCCCTGTGTTAGGATAGTGCAGCTTACTTGCAACAAGACATACAAAACTTGTGCCATTTTACGTCCTTCGTTCTGCAGTGTTTCTGCAGTGTTTGGTTTGTTTGGTTTGTTTGGTTTCGATTTATTTCTGTTGTTTAACATGTCTATAGTGAATCAGGTCCTATCAGTGAACCAGACTGTGCCTTCAGACAGTGTTTCTCGTCTTTATGAAGAATTTGCAGACATTTTTGCACCGGGCCTCGGTTGCGCTAAGAGCTATAAAGCACATTTGGAACTGAAAGTAAACGCGCAACCGAAATTTTTCAGAGTGCGCAATGTTTCCCACGCATTGCGTGATGAGGTCGCCAAAACACACGATTTGGAATCACAAGGTGTAATTGAACGTGTGCAGGCTTCTCTCTGGGCATCACCCTAAGTAATTTTGCCAAAACCTTCGGTAAAATTGAGACTCTGTGTGGACTTCAAGGCAACAGTGAATCCACAACTAGTGATTGCAACTTTTCCTTTACCCCGCCCAGAAGATCTTTTTGACACACTGGGCCCGGGCAAATATTTTTCGAAGTTTGACCTAACAGATGCGTACTTGCAAATACCGGTGAATGAAGAATTCCAGCGCGTTTTGGTGGTTAACACGCATCTTGGTTTGTATCAATTCAAACGACTGCCATTCGGGTGTGCATCCGCCCCTGCATTGTTTCAGCAATATCTACAAACTGTTCGTGCGTCGGTCCCTACTGCAGCAAACTATCTGGACGATATTGTGATCTCCGGAAAGACGGAAGAAGAACATTTAGCCAATCTCAGAACACTATTTCAGGTCTTGCGACAAAATTGACTTCGCTTACGGAAGGAGAAATGTGCGTTTTTTGCTCGTGCCTTGCCGTGCCTGGGACATGTACTCAATGCCCAAGGCATACATCGCAGTCCCACGCACCTCCGTGCCATACAAGACTTGCCTTCGCCACAGAATTTGAAGCAGCTACAGAGTGTGCTGGGAAAACTTAGCTATTATCACATATATGTGCCGCATGCCTCTTCCATTTCAGCTCCGCTTCATCTCTTGCGCCGTAAAGGTGTTCCGTTCGTCTGGACGACGGAATGCGAAAGCGCCTTTCGACGGTTGAAATCGGCGTTGCTTTCCACTACTTGCCTTACGCCATTTGATCCCCGGAAGCCACTTTTGTTGATGGTGGATGCATCGGATTTCAGGATCGGTGCTGTGTTTGTGCACAAAGATGGCTCGCACGATCGCCCTATTGCCTTTGCGTCCAAATTGCTCTCGTCTGTTCAAAGAAATTATTCACAGATCGAGAAAGAAGCATTGATCTTGTATTTGGTGTTACAAAGTTTCATGACTTGTTGTATGGTCGTTACTTTACCATAATCACAGAGCACAAACCTTTGACATCGCTTTTTCATCCGACAAGCCTGTATCTCCACCTACAGCGCAGAAATTTATTCGCTGGTCTATTTTCCTCTCGCAGTACCGCTAGGATATCTTGTATCGGTCCACTGATAAGCACGGAAGCGCCGATGCGTTGTCCCGTTTGCCTGTTGCTGAGGATAGGGCATTCGATTCCTCTGAACTTGCTTGCATGTTCATTGATTCTGAAACCGATGACATGGTCGAATCGTTTCCGATTGATTTTCGTCGTGTAGCTACAGCCACAACTGCCGACTCTGTCCTTGATATCGTTCTGCGTTTTGTTGCTACGCAATGGCCCTTGTCAAAGTCACGGATCGAGGACCCGTTGGTTCGCCGATTTTTTGCTCACAAGGAGAGACTTTTTGTTCGACGTGGTGTTCTGCTGTTGGGTTCTGATAATGATCAGTCCAGGGTAGTGGTCCCAGGTTCGTTACAATCCTCTGTCTTAAAGCTGCTCCACCAAGGACATTGGGGTATAGTGAGAACGAAACAACTTGCTCGTCAGCACTGTACTTGGTTCGGAATCGATGCTGCGATTACGAATATGTGCTCTTCTTGCATGGTGTGTGCCGAACAACAATCAGCACGACCGCGGAAATTCTTTGCACGGCCAAAAGCCACTTGGCAACGCTTACACATCGATTTTTCTGGAATGCTCGATGGTTGGTCGTGATAGATTCATTCGGTAACTTTCCTTTCGTTGTCTGGATGTCTTCCATGACGTCAGCTGCCACCATCCAAGTGTTATCTGCTATCTTTTGCATTGAAGGTCTTCCAAAGACAATTGTTTCCGACAATGGCCCACAATTCATGTCCGCAGAATTTCAGTCATTCTGCAAGGCCAATGGTATTCAACATCTGACGTCCGCGCCGTTTTCGCCACAGTCAAACAGTGCCGCTGAACGTTTGGTCAGGACTTTCAAGTCACAGATGTTGGAGTTGAAAGAGTCGCATTCTCGGGAAGACGCGTTATTGCTCTTTTCGTCCTCGTATCGCGCTCAGCCCCGAGATGGTCGCTCGCAGGCTGAGTTGCTCCACGGTCGCCATCATCGAACCTTGATGTCGTTGCTACATCACCCGCATCAGGTTCCTATGCAGCGGCAGACACCTGCTTTTGCTCCAGGCGACGTTGTCTACTACCGCCACCATCGAGGTTCACGGCGTTGGCTCGAAGGGCGCATTCTTCGCTGCCTCGGACGCGCTATGTATCTGGTTTTGAGGGCCGGCATCTCAATCAGCTGCGCCTCTGTCGTCGCACGGGATCTGCCACTCGCCGTCTGCTTTCAGCGACAGTGCCGTCCGGTCAGCGCCCCGGGGACCCATCTACTGGCTCGCCTCACCCCCAGGTGTTACCGACGCTGCCTTCCATTTCGCCCCATGGCGACGCGCCGCAGCCGCCGCCTGCTCTCCCGCCGGCGACGCCCGCAGTGGACGCGTCCCTGCAGCCGTCGGGCGCCTCCCTGGGTCACGCGCCGACGATCGCTCCCCGTGACCAGTTGTCCTCAGACATGGAACTCTTGCCCGCTCCGGACCATATGTCGTCTTCGCCCGTCGGGTGCCCCGGCCCAATGGAGGTCGACCCTTCGGCCCTTCCTGTCTCTCTACGGGAGCATACACCGCATGTTGGCGTGCACCCTGGAGTAGGTTTTCAGGCGTTTCCTAGCTCCCCGCGGTCCGAATGGCAGGGTGCGGGAGGCACAGCCTCGCCTGTTGCTAGGCTCTCCACCTCGTCGCATACGTCAACATGGGGTCCTCCCCACGGCGGGCGGAAGCCTTATACCACAACCGTCCGCCGATTTGCGGGGGAGGAATGTGGTGTCACCGCCAGACACCACACTTGCTAGGTGGTAGCCTTTAAATCGGCCGCGGTCCGTTAGTATACATCGGACCCGCGTGTCGCCACTATCAGTGATTGCAGACCGAGCGCCGCCAAACGGCAGGTCTAGTCTAGAGAGACTCACTAGCACTCGCCCCAGTTGTACAACCGACTTTGCTAGCGATGTTTCACTGTCTGCATACGTTCTCATTTGCTGAGACGACAGTTTAGCATAGCCTTCAGCTACGTCAATTGCTACGACTTATGAGGCGCCATATTCAGTTATTATTGATATTGATATTGTGAATCATGTACCGTCAAGAGCGACGTTCATCATTAATGGATTAAAGTGAAGTACAAACTAATTACGTCCGCTTTCTGAATTCTAATTCCTTGTCATGTTCCAGACCTCACGTCAGTATAGTTCTTCCCTCCTCACGCCAGCCTACGTGAGCTAAAGCGCGTGCATTTAGGCCTCCTCTCGTAACACGGCGTTGGCTCTTCAGCCAACACAACAATTTGCGTATCACATCATCTTCTTCCTGTCGGTTAAATTTCGCGTCTGTAGTACTTCATCTTCGTGGTGTAGCAATTTTAATGGCCAGTAGTGTCTATGTTTACTATGTTATTAGATCAATATACGCAACGTTTAATTAACGGCGTTACCAGCAACAAACCATCAAGCTTCTAAATTTTATTAGCGCTGTTTATATACTCTTGGAGTTTCATCAGAGCATGCTGCCACTGCACCTCTACTCTACCCATCACCGACTTTAGGGCGATAGTAAACTGCCTCGGAAAGCCTTCGGAACTGTTTACGACCACAGTTTATGTACACGGATGTAGTACAATGTGTTACACTTTGTTTATATGATATAAACAGTGTATAAGTGTATTAAAGTTCTTAGATTGGACGCCCGGTACGTGATGGGCTCCGGCTGATTCTAAAGTCAATATCTTTACTCCACTTGAGTACTTTTTATTCACCTCTGTTTCGCATTATGATCAACATTGAAACGATTCGTGGAGACTCAAAAGCAAAGACCCAAGTGCTGTCGTCGATTTTCGGCACGCTTCTGTGGTGGTGTCATCGTGGTCGAGTTGTTCCTTCCTTCCCACTGTCGTCCTATGCCTGTGTCCAACGTCCACCGACACGCAATTAGGCGCTGAAGCAGAAAACATCAGCGAGATGCAGATCTTCTGATTGAAAGGGTCGCCACCGTTCAGAGAATAAATACACTAAATTTTTGGGTATGCTGGGTCCAATTCATTTACATAGGTTATACATGCGGATGTGATGAGAGCGATCTGTCTGTTGTGTGGCTGACATGGCTTTGGACTCGGAATCGCAGTATTGATGTATACTTTATTGAATGCCCGTGTTGCCTATTTTAATGTAATTAAACGCATATGGTAGTGTACTTTCGGCATTTTCTACGTATTTACTGTTTTCACAGATATCTATTTATTGTATCTACCTGGCGTCTAGTGTTCCTTTACACTCAACCTGTAAATTTTATCAATTAACTTTTTAATAACTTTGAATTCGCACTGACATCGGCTGTTAACTCTCAGTTGCGTGTCTATCATCTTCGCCCTTCTGCTTCACGAATGGTTTCCTAAATAATAAAAAAACATTTACTCATGAAAATGTAAATTGTTTCCCTTTGGTACGTTTGTAAA
This sequence comes from Schistocerca cancellata, assembly GCF_023864275.1. Lineage (NCBI taxonomy): Eukaryota > Metazoa > Arthropoda > Insecta > Orthoptera > Acrididae > Schistocerca > Schistocerca cancellata. The sequence goes on along the minus strand of NC_064628.1, from coordinate 310,272,059 downwards.
TGTTGTTGTTACCTTGTTCCTCTCATGCATCGTGATTAGAGCATTATGCTAAGTTGTCAGTAACTCGATAACACAGGTCTGCGACTAAAAATCTGCATAGGATTTTTTAACATATTCTTATAGATTTTGACCTCCTCAAAACAGGAAAAATATTCATCACATAGGTTTTTATGTATATTGCAGTATTTATGTTCATTAGTAAACAAAACCTATGTGGTTTTTTTATTTAATAATTATTAAAAATTATATCAATTATAATTGACAATATAAACTTAAGTTTAAATAATTTACAAAGTTAAATATTCTTTTTTACCACTTGCAGGTTTTACCGCGATTTCTTGGGCGAAGAAGCAAATGCAAACAATCTTATTGTTCAGTTTTATCCTGTTGCGACAAGTCAAATGACGTTTTGTATCTCGCATGAAATGAAGAGAAACTCTCAGTAGACATATTGCTATTCATGTGAACAGTGCTGTTGTTTCTGTCTAGTCATGGCTACAACAGGTTTTGTTATTTCTCCAAACTGTTTTCGTTATATCTGTGGTGAATAAACTATTAAAAGTCAACAGAGAAACATAATGATTTTGTGAGGAAACTTTATTGGTGATCAAGATAAACCGTGGGCCCCGCGTAAGGTGCATAGAAGATGTGAAGAAGATCTTCGTTTGTGGTTTAAGGATAAGAAAAATGCATTTCGATTTGGAATTCCTTTGGTATGGCGTGAGCGGAAAAACCATACCACTGATTGTTACTTCTGTTCAGTTGACGTAAACGGATTCAATTCAAAAAACAAAAGAAGCATAAGTTATCCTAACCTTGACTCAGCTATACTTCCAGTGCCCCATAGCTCTGAAATACCCATCCCACAGCCTCCTTCCAGTTTGTATGAATACCCAAGTGAGTTGGAGGACGAAGTTACGTTACCTTCTCAGGGTGAATCAAGCTCAGATTTTTCTTCAGGTGAAGATGAAAGACCTCAACTATTTTCTCAAAGTGAGCTCAATGATCTGTTGAGAGATTTAGGTCTTTCAAAACATGCAGCCGAACTGTTAGGTTCAAGACTAAAAAATAAAAGCCTTTTGTCATCTGGCACCTCATTTTCGTGGTACAGACACCGAGAAAAAGAATTTACCCAGTTTTTCTCAAAAGAAGGAAATTTAGTTTTTTGCAATGACGTGGAAAGACTCATGCATTGCTTTGATATGCTGTATGACTCATCTGAATGGCGCCTATTCATTGATTCACCCAAAACTAGTCTTAAAGTAGTATTACTGCACAATGGAAATAAATTTACATCGCTTCCGATGGGACACTCTGTGCATATGGGCGAAAAATATAACGATTTGGCCATTATCCTGGAAAAAATCCGGTATGAGGACCATCAATGGATGGTTTGTGGGGACTTCAAAATACTCACGATGCTTTTGGGTCAGCAGGCAGGCTACACTAAATACCCATGCTTCTTATGCTTGTGGGATAGTAGAGCCAGAGAACAGCACTGGACTAAAAGTGATGGGCCACTTTAAAACCTGGAGGGAAAAATGTAATCAATACTAACATGGTACCATCAGAAAAGCTTTTGTTGCCCCCCCCCCCCCCCCCATATCAAACTTGGGTTGATGAAACAATTTGTAAAATCGCTGCAAAAGGATGGGGACTGTTTTAAATATCTATGTACAAAATTCTCGAAGCTGTCAGAAGCAAAGTTGAAAGAGGGAGTTTTCACTGGTCGCGACATAAGAAGACACCCCCTTTGTGGAAAGCATGAATGAGAAGGAAAAAGAAGCTTGGGTATCGTTCAAGGACGTAGTGTGAAAGTTTTGGGAAATATTAAGGCTCCTGACTACAAAACCATTGTTCAACGGATGCTAGCAGCATACGAAGATGAGCTTGAAGGTCTATTTTTTACACTCCCACATAGACAGCTTTCCTGAAAACGTGGGAGCTTATAGTAAAGAACAGGGGGTGCGTTTTCACCAGGATGTCCGTGATATCGAGAGACTGTACCAAGGAAGGTGGGATGTCACTATGCTTCCTGACCACTGTTGGATGCTTAAGCGGGAAATTAAAGATCAAATCGGAAAATGATTCGACGAAGTATCAAGGAAAAGAAGAAAAGCTTTCATAAAAACCGTGAATAAGTATAATATTCTTACTATATTTCTCAAAATAATGTTTCATTTGTTGTAAAAAATATTATGTTTGATAATTTTGAATAAACGAGTGCCTTTACCAATTTTTTGCGTTTGCAAAAAAAACCTTATGTGACAGAAAAGTATGGACATCATTTCTGAAATTAGCGCGTTCTGAAACATAATTCAGTGAAAATATCTCATGCACCTGACAAAAAAAGTGTTTTTTTTACAGACCTGTGTAATTACATTGTTATGGTTCAAATTAGAACTGATATAGACTTTCCCGTCTTTAATGTTCCATGTTGTTGCCAGTAAATTTATCTTTCTTCTAAAAAAAAAAAAAAAAAAAAAAAAAATTTCTCCCGTAAATGTATGATTCGCAGAGTCCGTTATGTTAAAAGAATTTTCTGTAAAGTAAACGGTGTATTGGTAAATTCGCTGCAACTGTTGACAATATACGTAAGTGCGCGCTCTGCCCTGAGCTGCACGCCCGTTCAGCTCCTACCTTCATCATATCGGTTTACGACGTCATATTTTACACATGTGCCAGTTCAGTTTGTGGACATGTTTGAAATATTGTGTATTTTATGTACAAATGTGTGTGAATTCCTAAAGGACCAAACTGCTGAAGTCATCGGTTCCTAGACTTAAACACTACATAAACATGCCCGAGGGAGGACTCGAACCTCTGGCGGGAGGGACAGCGCAATCCGTGACATGGCGCCCTAAACCGCGAGGCCACTCCGCGCAGCTGTGTATTTTATGTTTTTCATCTTCTTCTTATTGAAAAATCGATGTCCTTACACTGTCCTATGAGTGGCATGTGTTCTCACTATGTAATTGATATGTGTGCACTTTAAATTTTGGAAGATTTGTAATTTGTTTATTATAGATTACTCAACTTCCGACAAACTGTTCCGTTACGGCATTATAGAGTTTTTCTTTTTAAAATCATTTATTCTTTGTTGCATGTTTAGAGCAGATGATAACAGCAAGCTTCTGTCGGAACTGGTCATCATGATATAAATACTATTTTCATCAGATAAATAAATACTGTTCATCTATTTTTGCTTCACAAGACAATTAATTCCACGAATTCATGTATTTGTGAAACTATAGTTCAAAATCACATTTGAAAAAGAGGTTACAAACATAGCCCTTCCTCCAAAGCCACGAAATTAATGGTAATCTCAATACGAAAAATTGACCTGATCCCGAAAGCTATAATGAGTCAGTTACTGGAAGGTTATATGGTAATATACCATAAAACTCTTTTAACCAGATCACAGAAGCTTTCCTACAAAATAGTCCGGGTACAAATTGTATATTTAGTTGGAAAATCGTTTTGTACTTGTATATTAATGCTAAAGGTAAACCTGAAAGGCTAGATCTTCGTTTAGGGAATGGGCTACTCAGAATACCCCCATCATTTTGTAGTAGACTTGTAGTGACGACGGATGTCCGGCTCTGAGTATAGCGTCTCCTAAATGAATTCAGACAAAGTAGTACCGCTGTCGTATATATACAGATGCAACGATCACTGCTGAGGGTGGAGTTACCGTTTGACAGCTGGGACGGTACTAGCGGTCCTAGGGATGAGAAATCCTGCTGGCTCATAACCTGATGTACGCTGCAAGACGAGTGAAACATTTTATCATTTCTCTCTGAAATTTACTAAATACTATATTTTTGCATATCAACGGTTAATTTTATTTTAAGAGACAAAAAGTAATGTGCAATAAACTTACACAGACCTAAAACTCACTAGTGATATTGTAATGCCGGAAATGCATATCCTCCAATTTCCATCTATTGCACTGCAAATTTTTTTCCTTATTTTGTTACCTGAAGAAATGACATTTCTGTGTCTTTATATGTTGTAATTGTTTTACTGTTTGTATATTTATATTTATGCATTTGTGTTGGTTTGTTTTGTGAATATTATTTGTATTTACACGCTGGGTCTGGCCTAGGGAAAACTATGCTATCGAACGAATACATCGATAGGTCGTGGGGAGAACCAAAGTGTTTTGGATCTTTGGTAGTGTTAACTCTGTCGCGTGGAGCGCGGGCAGAGGGAGAGTCTGGCTGGGGTGGGGCAGTGGAGCAGGTATGTTGTGTGAAGTTCCCGCGAGTTGCCGCGCTTACGGGGTTTGGCAGCATGTAATTGCGCTCGACTTGCATTGATAGTTTCTGACATAGTGTCGCGGACGGGAAGCATTAGCTGGCGCACATCAAGAGCCAGTTTCGCCTGGTGACCGTGTCGAGAAGAAGGCGCGCCAACATCCAGCTTTTGCAACAGCGACGGCCGACCGCCACCTCCTCGATCGACGGCTTCAAACCTTCAATCAACCAACAAGGAAGACTGGAAGCACGTAAAGTTTTAGAACTGTACGGCAGACCTCAGCTTTTCAGACTTTTAAAATTGTTGCATCACAAAATTACAGCAACTTAGCATGAACCTTTATTGCTCACTGTCCCAATTGCATTACCAAGCAGGGTCCCTTCCTTTTCCGGAATGAACCCGAGTGTCGTTGAAATTCAAACGCCAGCATCATTCGATTTCACTGCTTTAATTTCAAAGTTCAGTTAAGGTATTCATAGCTGGCTACAATATTTAGATTACACAATCACAAATTAAGAGTGCGAGTTTTGTTACCGTATTTTAGCTTACCTGTGACTGCAGCTCAGCTTGGTACGTACTAAATTTTACTGTTGTTAATTGTTCGGAATCATTTAATTCAAGTTCAAAGTTAAATCTCTTATTTCTAAATTGCGTAGATTCAAGTAGCTTTTGAAATGATTGTTGAGGTAGTCCAGGACTAACCGTATTTTACTGTATTTCGATGTGCTTCAGAAAGAAAGCTCACTATTAACTTCAGTCACTAAATTAACTTTCGATTTTCCGGTTTTATTAATTATTTTGCTAAATTAAGTCAGAGTGTAGCGAAATTTATTACTTCTGACAAACTTTCAGTTTTCACACTACACGTGTCAACCTTCAGTTGCCGCGCTTCTAGTGCTAATTATATGTGCAATAACCTTTCTTTTTCAGTTACTATAGTAATTGTCCATAGGACTGGTGACCGTAATTTCCCCCAAATCTCAAATATCTACTTACCGCTATTTATTTGCTAACGTAACGGCCGCACATTTACTTTCATTATTAACTTTACCCCTCTTCAAAATTAATTTCCATCACTTACATTTGCATTTTTCCATTCATTTAGATGTAACCCTTTCCTCCGCCTTTACCGACAGATTAACTTCGGTGACGATTGCTTTTCACAAATTTCCATTAGGTACACGCGGTTTAATTTTTCACTGTCATTAAGGTCCATAAGTAAGGGGGAGGTTACACGTGGCGACCTGGTGACAGGACAATCTTCGGATTTGAGGTTGTTCTGGACACGAATTTTGCATTGTGCGAACCTCGTAACAAAGTACTGGTTACGAAATGGTCGATATGTCAGCGAGAATGTTAGTGTGAGGAATCCTAAATAGATTTGAGATTTGGCATTTATATTGAAAATTATTAAAATGAGTGAAGTCAACAATTACCAAAATTTGGTAGACTTGGATACGGAACAATCGGTCGAACAGTGGGAAACGCGCACCGCGATACCCATTGTTCAGGGCCAGGCGGCTAGCATGAAAGACGCGACCGCCGAAACGCAACAAAGAGCAGAAATGGAATTCCAAACTTTAGAAAATGTTTCGGAATCGGAAGTGAAAATCAAATCTGAATCCCTTGATGACGAATACGGGGGGACAATTAAAGAGGAAGCCGCTACGGAAGTAAAACCGGTAGCTTCCGGGAATTTAACTGATTTATTGAATGTTTTGATTAATGAAATCAAGAGTCAATCGGCAGATTTAAAGCTTTGTCTGCCAAGCAAGAAGCTCAGTCTGCCAAGCAAGAAGCTCAGTCTGAAAAAATTGAACGGAAGCTAGACAATCGGAACAAAGCTATTAATGTTGTTAAGAACAATGTTGGAGTTGTTAACACAAAAGTTGATAAAATCAAAGAAGATATTGTTGTGATTAATACCGAAATCGGTAAACAGGAAATGAAAGGCGTTCAGGCGTAAATACTCGTTTTTATTCCGAAATTAGGAGAATCGAGAAAAGTGTAGGAGAAGCAGTTGCTCCGATCATAGAGAATAAGGTGACGGAGCAAACTCAATTAGTGAAAAAGAGGATCAAAAGAAGGTGGAAACTTTGAAGGCTTTAGTATCCGTAGTAGATACCAAAATGAAGAAGCAGGCTAATACCCGCGAAGAGAAAAAGATGTAAGTGGAGACGCTTGCGACAACCACTTGCCAAGTAATTACGAGAGTTTCGGAATTAGAAAAGAAACTTGACGAAAAACAGAGCTATGTGCCAATCTGTGCATACAGTTCGGAATTGTTGACGAAAGAGGAGCGGTTCGACCCCTTGAAAAAAGGCGGTATACACGCGACGGATTTCATTAAAAATTGTGAAAGAGTTTTACCCAGATCATGGACTAATGAGAGAAAAATTAATGCGGTTATTGATGTGCTGGCTGGTGATGCCAATCGTTGGGGCTTAAACCTCAACATTACGAACCTGACTTTTGACGAGTTTAAAAATTTGTTTCTGGCTGAATACTGGTCAGAGCAAAAACAGCAAAGTGTCTGGCGCGAATCGTCGTATAGAGGCCTTTCGATGCGAATTCGCGCGGCTCGATGAAGGAGTTTTGTGAGGGCTGGATCCGCAAGTTGGAATAATTGCGTGATCGCCGCACGGAATCCGAAATAGTCTGGGAACTCTACAAGAAGCTTCCAGATGATACAAAACGCTACATAGGAAGCAATTACAGGACAATCAATGATTTACTGGAAATAGTTGAGGACGAGGACAATTGGCGCAATAATCGCGATAGTGGTAGAGGCCGTGGTAACAACAACGGATACCACAGCGACCACAAAAACGATAACCATGGGAATAATTCATACCGCAACCATGGCAGCAATAACAATAATGGTTCGGACCGTAATAACAATCGGCACAATGCAAATAATAACAGGAATGACGGAAACCAGTATCATACTAACGTGATACGGGCTTCACAGGATAGTAATAACGCCAGAGGGTGCGATAAGCCGCCTCAGCAGCATCCAGGGAGCGTATCTGCTGGGACGAGACAGGCAAACCATTAGCCGCGCCAGTGAGGGGCCCACTGGGCGTGGAGAAATTTTGGAGACCCAATAACAGGAGAAAACCCAGGTGTCATCGTTATGAAAATTCCGTATGGAATATTCAACGGCGGGAGAGTGTGCCAGTGTTAGGAGAAAGGAGTGCGCCCACAAGTAGTAGATCAGCTGTAGACACGGCGGTAGAAAATACATTCACTGTCAGTGAGAACAATTTAAGTAGTGTTCCGGAAATCGATTATACAGTGGCAGCTGTAACACCCACAGCGGAAATGAAGATTGAGTTTAAGAATGATTGGCAATTGTTGAGAGAAGATCTGATGTCGGGTAACACGTTCGTCATTGAGCGAGGGGATGCAGAGAGGGATGAGGTCTGGTTAAGGCAGTTCGGTCGCTTATACGACGAACTAAGAGATTATAGGGGCCTGTATGGGAGAAGTGTTTATGGGGAGCGCGGGCAGGATTTGCCGCGTCTCATCCCACAGGAAGATAGTATTTGTGAAGTGATAGAAATTTCTGGCCCTAACCAGCAGACTTTACTAGAAATAGTTGATGTTCATGGGGAGCACGAGCAAGATTCGTCGTGTTTCGTCCCGCAGGAGTTGGATGTTGAAGTAGTAACGGAAAGTTCTGGCCCTGACCGGCAGACTTTACCGAAAGTTATAGTGGTAGAAGTAGCTGACCCATCCGACGCAAACCTCCAGTTTAAACATTGCGAGAGTATTGAGGAGAAAGATTGCGAAAATTTTAGTGATAGCCGGACTCGATTGGTAGAAAAGCACATAGATTACAGCGTGTATGAGGTTAGAGCTGACATTATACGGTCAGACGATAGCAGTGTGGGTTGCGCAGATCTAGAGGAAGTAATTGCAGATACTACTGGGCGCATTCCTCCAGGTAGATTGGCAGATGAGATCAATCTGACCAAAGAGGAATCAACGAAGGTCACAATTAATGTATTGATAGCAAAGCAACACTGACTAGTTGACGAGTTGCAGGAAAATGTTTCGGTATTGGAGGCGAAGCTACAGACTAAGCCTCAGGACAAACGTGTTGAAATTAAAACTGTATGTGAACAGAGGCTCAAAAGGCCGCCAGATAAGCCGGATTTAGGATCAAAGCCGGGTGGTTTTTTTCTGGAATGATTTGGATATAGACGAGGATTTACTGTGGGAAAATAAAGAAACAGTCGAGGACAAGTGTAGACAGATAGTAGTGTCTGTTAATATGCACGACCTACAACTAAACGTGTTGATTGTCACCGGTGCAGAATTGAGTGCTGTATCTGGGGAAATATTTGAGTTACTGAAAGACAGACCTGGTATCGTAGTTATGGCAGTAACAGGAGTGAAAATTATCGGTGCTACTGGGAACGCCAGTAAACCGGTCACAAAAAAGATTTTTGTCAACTTCGAGATATGTGGGGCACGATTTGAACAAGAGTTTGTCGTCGTGCCAGACTTGACTACGGAAGTAATTATAGGATTAGATTGGCTATTAAAGTATCGTGCAGTGATTAATTGCGAAAGCAAAACTTTGACATGTGCGTCACAAGATAAAACAATAGTAGTTAGTTTTGACGAGGCAGGAGACGGTGAGCATAGGCAATTCCAGCCTATACACGTTAACTGGCCGGATGGTATTGACGTAGGTATGAATTTGAACTACTGTAACGTGAGGAAATCCTGTTAGATGACGGAAGTAAAAGTTTAGTGGAAGAGATAATCAAATTCCCTCCACGGATTGACATTAGTATTGGTGTGAAAGAAGATCGTTTGCGAGAAGTAATGAAGCTAAGAGCCGATGCTCGCATACGTCATCATGACGCTAAAGCGCGTTTTGCTAAGTTTGCAATTGGAGACTTAGTACTCGTAAAAGCTCATGAGAAATCGAGCGAGATAGACAATGAAATCTCTAAATTTAAGTTTGTTTATAATGGACCATATAAAGTCATTGGTATGCCTCACACAAATGCTTATTGGTTAGAGTATCCAAGCTCTGGAAAACTATTAGGTATACGGAACATTGTAGACTTGAAATTGTACCAACCTAGGATTGATTAATACCACAGAATGGGTAATTTGTACACTATGTAATTATAGAGTGTAAGATGTAAACGATTTGCTAGATTGCCATGCTTTTGCCTGACCAAAAGGACATTAAAGAAGTTGTAATTAATAAGTAATTATAAGTGATTATTTATCAATTGAAAAATCCAAGCTGCTAGTTTAAGTTTTCAGCTGAGTCACTGTAGTTTAAGGAATGTAAATATGATTTTGTAACTAGCTGTAAGATTTCATGAATATGTGTTTTACTAGTCATTGCCGATGTACGTAGACGCTGTTTTAAGTTTCAGGCTAGTGCATGCGTGAGATGATGGACAGTGTTGAGTTACCCACTGTGATAGTGTTAATGGACTCCTTGAGATTACTCTGGAGTGAGTTTTTCCGAAAGAATTCAGTGAAACGGACATTCTGGAAGTGCCGTTACAAGGGCGAGTGAGATCAAGCATGCCGCACAGGCGGGCGCAACAGTACTGGCGAGGCGGAGTCGCTGTCGGTTCTTGTGCCGCTGTCAGCTCTTGTGCCGATGTCGGCATTCTTTGTGCTTGCGCGTACGGAAGGCAGAGTTGTTTTTCTTCCTGGACAGCTGATGTGAAGGAATTCTGCTGTCAATATTTATGTTTTTTTTCGATCTGCTGTGTATTATTTTCTTGTTCAGTGTGAAGTGGACTCTCATGACGAGAATATTAATTATGAAAAGGTTATATAAAATGTGTATTCTATGTAATTTACTATTAATTTGCGTATTTTGATATACCTGTTTTTTATGACCATGTACTCTGGTTAATTTTGTAAATAGAATTCCATTTCTTGAAAGTGTTAGAAATTTTGATGATTTTAGAAAAGCTAAACAATTTTTTATGTTTTCTATGAATTTTAATATGTTGTCAACCTGTTTTCTTTTGTGTAAGATGACAGAGTCAATAAGATTAGGAGTGTCTCCACTCAATTATTTTGGTCTAAAAATTGGTTCATGGTTAATTAGCCTAATGCTAATTTTCTTGATGTTTTGAGCATATGCATTTCCGCTGTTTTTATTCCTTTTTGGGACATTTTCTGAGTCTGTTTAGGTTACACGAACATCCTCAGACAATGTGGGGCACGTGTAACGCCGGAAATGCATATCCCCCTATTTCCATCTATTGCACTGCAAATTTTTTTCCTTATTTTGTTGCCTGAAGAAATGACATTTCTGTGTCTTCATATATTGTAATTGTTTTACTGTTTCATATATATATATATATATATATATATATATATATATATATATATATATATATATATATACATGCATTTATGTTGGTTTGTTTTGTGAATATTATTTGTATTTATACGCTGGGTCTGGCCTAGGGAAAACTATGCTATCGAACGAATACATCGATAGGTCGTGGGGAGAACCAAAGTGTTTAGGATCTTTGGTAGTGTTAACTCTGTCGCGTGGAGCGCGGGCAGAGGGGAGTCTGGCTGGGGTGGGGCAGTGGAGCAGGTGTGTTGTGTGAAGCTCCCGCGAGTTGCCGCGCTTTCGGGGTTTGGCACCGTGTAATTGCGCTCGACTTGCATTGATAGTTTCTGACATAGTGTCGCGGACAGGAAGTATTAGCTGGCGCACATCAAGAGCCCGTTTCGCCTGGTGACCATGTCGAGAAAAAGGCGCGCCAACATCCAACTTTTGCAACATCGACGGCCGACCGCCACCTCCTCGATCGACGGCTTCAAACCTTCAATCAACCAACAAGGATGACTGGAAGCACGTAAAGTTTTAGAACTGTACGGCAGACCTCAGCTTTTCAAACTTTTAAAATTGTTGCAATACAAAATTGCAGCAACTTAGCATGAACCTTTGTTGCTCACTGTCCCAATTGCATTACCAAGCAGGGTCCCTTCCTTTTCCGGAATGAACCCGAGTGTCGTTGAAATTCAAACGCCAGCATCATTCGATTTCACTGCTTTAATTTCAAAGTTCAGTTAAGGTATTCATAGCTGGCTACAATATTTAGATTACACAAGCACAAATTAAGAGTGCGAGTTTTGTTACCGTATTTTAGCTTACCTGTGACTGCAGCTCAGCTTGGTACGTACTAAATTTTACTATTGTTAATTGTTCAGAATCATTTAATTCAAGTTCAAAGTTAAATCTCTTATTTCTAAATTGCGTAGATTCAAGTAGCTTTTGAAATGATTGTTGAGGTAGTCCAAGACTAACCATATTTTACTGTATTTCGATGTGCTTCAGAAAGAAAGCTCACTATTAACTTCAGTCACTAAATTAACTTTCGATTTTCCGGTTTATTAATTATTTTGCTAAATTAAGTCAGAGTGTAGCGAAATTTATTACTTCTGACAAACTTTCAGTTTTCACACTACACGTGTCAACCTTCAGTTGCCGCGCTTCTAGTGCTAATTATATGTGTAATAACCTTTCTTTTTCAGTTACTATAGTAATTGTCCATAGGACTGGCGACCGCAATTTCCCCCAAATCTCAAATATCTACTTACCGCTATTTATTTGCTATCGTAACGGCCGCGCATTTACTTTCATTATTAACTTTACCCCTCTTCAAAATTAATTTCCACCAGTTTCATTTGCATTTTCTTTCATTTAGATGTAACCCTTTCCTCCCTCTATACCGACAGATTAACTTCGGTGACGATTGCTTTTCCCAAATTTCCGTTACGTACACGCGGTTTAATTTTTCACTGTCATTAAGGCCGATAAGTGAGATGGAGGTTACAATATGACACAATCTACAAATTATTCAAGAAGAAGTAATTAAGAAACGTAATATTACGTACTATTTCACGTACAAGAACCATGGACTTGTATTTCTCAGTGGGAGAAAAAAGTTGTCATTTTGAAGAGCTAATAATTAGTAGTTAAAGCACATTACCCCCATGAACCATGGATCTTGTCGTTGGTGGGGAGGCTGGTGATCCTCAGCGATACAGATAGCCGTACCATAGGTGCAACTACAATGGAGGGGTATCTGTTAAGAGGCCAGACAAACGCGTGGTTCCTGAAGAGGGGCAGCAGCCTTTTCAGTAGATGCAGGGGCAACAGTCTGGATCATTGACTGACTGGCCTTGTAACACTAACCAAAACAGCCTTGCTGTGCTGGTCCTGCAAACGGCTGAAAGCAAGGGGAAACTACAGCCGTAATTTTTCCCGAGGGCATGCAGCTTTACTGTATGATTAAATGATGATGGCGTCCTCTTGGGTAAAATATTCCGGAGGTAAAAAAGTCCCCCATTCGGATCTCCGGGCGGGGACTACTGAGGAGGACATTGTTATCAGGGGAAAGAAAACTGGCATTCTACGGATCGGAGCATGGAATGTCAGATCCCTTAATCGGGCAGGCAGGTTAGAAAATTTAAAAAGGGAAATGGATAGGTTAAAGTTAGATATAGTAGGAATTAGTGAAGTTCGGTGGCAGGAGGAACAAGACTTTTGGTCAGGCGAATACAGGATTATAAATACAAAATCAAATAGGGGTAAGTTACTACAAACAGCGTAGTGAACGCTTTATTGTGGCCAAGATAGACACGAAGCCCACGCCTACTACAGTAGTACAACTTTATATGCCAACTAGCTCTGCAGAATTACGAAGAAATTGAAGAAATTATCCAGATAGTGAAGGGAGACGAAAATTTAATAGTCATGGGTGACTGGAATTCGGTAGTAGGAAAAGGGAGAGAAGGAAACGTAGTAGGTGAATATCGATTGGGGCTAAGAAATGAAAGAGGAAACCGCCAGGTAGAATTTTGCACAGAACACAACTTAATCACAGCTAACACTTGGTTCAAGAATCATAAAAGAAGGCTGTATACATGGAAGAAGCCTGGATATACTGACAGGTTTCAGATAGATTATATAATGGTAAGACAGAGATTTAGGAACCAGGTTTTAAACTGTAAGACATTTCCAGGGGCAGATGTGGACTCTGACCACAATCTGTTGGTTATGAACTGTAGATCAAAACTATAGAAACTGGGAAAAAAGGTGGGAATTTAAGGAGATGGTACCTGGATAAACTGACTAAACCAGAGTTTGTACAGAGTTTCAGGGAGAGGATAAGGGAACAATTGACAGGAATGGGGGAAAGAAATACGGTACAAGAAGAATGGTTAGCTCTGAGGGATGAAGTAGTGAAGGCAGCACACGATCAAGTAGGTTAAAAGACGAGGGCTAGTAGAAATCCTTGGGTAACAGAAGAAATATTGAATTTAACTCATGAAAGGAGAAAATATAAAAATGCAGTAAATGAAGCAGGCAAAAAGGAATACAAACGTCTCAAAAATGAGATCAACAGGAAGTGCAAAATGGCTAAGCAGGGATGGCTAGAGGACAAATGTAAGGATGTAGAGGCTTATCTCACTAGGAGTAAGATAGATACTGCCCACAGGAAAATTAAAGAGACCTTTGGAGATAAGAGAACCACTTCTATGAATATCAAGAGCTCAGATGGAAACCCAGTTCTAAGCAAAGTAGGGAAAGCAGAAAGGTGGAAAGAGTATATAGAGGGACTATACAAGGGCGATGTACTTGAGGACAATATTATGGAAATGGAAGAGAATGTAGATGAAGATGAAATGGGAGATATGATACTGTGTGAAGAGTTTGACAGAGCACCTGAGTCGAAACAAGGCCCTGGGAGTAGACAACATTCCATTAAAACTACTGACAGCCTTGGGAGAGCCAGTCCTGACAAAACTTTACCATCAGGTGAGCAAGATGTATGAAACAGGCGAAATACCCTCAGACTTCAAGAAGAATATAATAATTCAAATCCCAAAGAAAGCTGGTGTTGACAGATGTGAAAATTACCGAACAATCAGTTTAATAAGCCACAGCTGCAAAGTTACTAACTCGAATTCTTTACAGACGAATCGAAAAACTAGTAGAAGCCGACCTCGGGGAAGATCAGTTTGGATTCCGTAGAAATATTTGAACACGTGAGGCAATACTGACCCTACGACTTATCTTAGAAGCTACATTAAGGAAAGGCAAACCTACGTTTCTAGCATTTGTAGACTTAGAGAAAGCTCTTGACAATGTTGACTGGAATACTCTCTTTCAAATTATGAAGGTGGCAGGGGTAAAATACAGGGAGCAAAAAGCGATTTACAATATGTACAGAAACCAGATGGCAGTTATAAGAGTCGAAGGGAATGAAAGGGAAGCAGTGGTTGAGAAGGGAGTGAGACAGGGTTGTAGCCTTTCCCCGATGTTATTCAATCTGAATATTGAGCAAGCAGTGAAAGAAACAAAAGAAAAATTCGGATAAGGTATTAAAATCCATGGAGAAGAAATAAAAACTTTGAGGTTTGCGGATGACATTGTAATTCTGTCAGAGACAGCAAAGGACTTGGAAGAGCAGTTGAACGGAATGGACAGTGTCTTGAAAGGAGGATATAAGATGAATATCAACAACAGCAAAACGAGGATAATGGAATGTAGTCGAATTAAGTCGGGTGATGCTGAGGGAATTAGATTAGGAAATGAGACACTTAAAGTAGTAAAGGAGTTTTGCTATTTGGGGAGCAAAATAACTGATGATGGTCGAAGTAGAGAGGATATAAAATGTAGACTGGCAATGGCAAGGAAAGCGTTTCTGAAGAAGAGGAATTTGTTAACATCGAGTTTAGATTTAAGTGTCAGGAAGTCATTTCTGAAAGTATTTGTGTGGAGTGTAGCCATGTATGGAAGTGAAACATGGACGATAAATAGTTTGGACAAAAAGAGAATAGAAGCTTTCGAAATTTGGTGCTACAGATGATCGCTGAAGATTAGATGGGTAGATCACATAACTAATGAGGAGGTATTGAATAGAATGGGGGGGAGAAGAGAAATTTGTGGCACAACTTGACTAGAAGAAGGTATCGGTTGGTAGGATATATTCTGAGACATCAAGGGATCACCAATTTAGTGTTGGAGGGCAGCGTAGAGGGTAAAAATCGTAGAGGGAGACAAAGAGATGAATACACCAAGCAGATTCAGAAGGATGCAGGTTGCAGTAGGTACTGGGAGATGAAGAAGCTTGCACAGGATAGCGTAGTATGGAGAGCTGCATCAAACCAGTCTCAGGACTGAAGACCACAACAACAACAACAAAGCACATTGTTAAGATTGATTCCCATGTTAAAAACTGCACGTTTGTTAAGGTTGAGTATGATGCACAGGTGAAGAAGGCGGAGTTTGTTGAAGTTAAGACGTAGTCGCATTCAGATATTTGCCCGTCGTCGTCGGATAATCTCAAAATGCGCAGCACTGGCGCAGTGTCTAGAGAGTATGCAATTGCTCGCTGTATTAGGAAGAGGCGTAAACGTATTGTCACAAATATGCCGAGAATATAGGAGGATACAAGATGACTTAGACGAAATTTCTGGTTGGTGTAATGAACGGTAGCTAGCTCTAAACGTAGAAAAATGGGAGTTGATGCATATGAACAGGAAAAGCAAGCCAGTATCGTGTGAATACAACTTCAGTATTGCGATGCTTAACACAGTCACGTCGATTGAATATCTAGGCGTAAGGCTGCAACACAATTGGGTCTGTTATATTTGTCAAACGACAACAAATCTGACACCGATCTTCCGGTACTGGGATTTACGTGGTTTCCATAGAAGGGTAAACTTACATCTTGCATTCTCCTGTCATCAAGTGAAAGGACAGCTAGACGGAAGCGGTGGAGATAGAGGCGATGGTCATCCCAATTCAAAAAGTAGAAGTACAATGTTTTCACTGAAATAAATACTTAATTTTAGCATTCAAAATTTGATTTCCTTTCACTAAACGTTAAATACACTTTTTTTGCTCCACAAAATTTCGAGCGAACTGCCGGATGTTTGCAACTTCATGCAACAATATTTCGGGGCAGAGTCTTCTGGCCATCTGCAGGTGATACTGGTGAAAATTCCCTGAGCTCTGGTATTTAAGGCCCCTCCATCGCATGGGTAAGTCTGTCATCACCGAACACTGTATTTCCATTGGCCATGCCATGAATTACAGTGAGACAAAAATTGTGGCCTATACGGCTAACTTTTCGAGTTCTATTATTAATGAATCCTTGGAAATACGGCTGTCTGATAATGTATCTCTTATTAATCGTGACAGCTGTTTCCAATTGGATTTGGCATGGAATCCAATCGTCGAAAAACTTCGTGTCCTCCGTAGCCGGCGTATTTCTGTGATGGAACCGCGGGAAGATAATCGAATTGATATCGATGGGGCGAGTTTTCACCACGGAGGGCGTGCGGGGCAGCAGAATCGAACGCGCTCAAGTAGCGCACGCGCAACGCCAAGTGAATCCACCACGCATGTGGCCTTAAATCCCAGAGCTCAGGGAGTTTTCGCCAGTATCACCTGAAGATGGCAGGAGGACTCTGCACCGAAATATTGTGGCAGGAAGTTGCAAACATCCGGCAGTTCGCCCGAAATTTTGTGGAACAATATGTACGCCGGGAAAGTTATAAATCTCACACTTTTGTTGTTACATTAAATGTTAATGTCTTAATCATGATACATTATTTGCTGTTGTTTTACACAGAGATTTAATCATAGCTAACACTTCATTTAAGAATGTTAAAAAGAAGGCTGTGTACGTGGAAGAGACCTGGAGACATGGGACGGTTTAAGATTAATTATATAATGGTAAAACAAATATTTTGGAGCCATATTTTAAATTCTAAGAGATTTCCAGGGGCAGATGTGGATTCTGACCACAACATACTGGTTATTAACTGTATATTAAAACTGAAGAAATTACCAATAGATATGGAATTAAGACATGGGACCTGGATAAGGTAAAACAACCGGTGCTTGTTGAGAGTTTCAGAGGGATCATTAGGCAACTATTGGCTGAAATAGTAGAAAGACATACAGTAGAATCCGAATGGTACAGTTGGGAGATAAAATAATAAAGGCAGGAGTAGATCAAATAGGTAAAAAGACAACGCTTAGTAGAAATCATTCAATATCGAAGAAGATATTGAGTTTAGTTCATGAAAGATAGAAATATAAAAAGACAGCAAATGAAGAAGCTGAGAGGCTGTACAAATGTCTAAAAATGAGATTGTGAGGAAATATAATATGGCTTATCAGGAAAGGCTAAAGGATAAATATAAGGGTATAGACGCATTGATAACTAGAGGAAAAATAGGTACCACCTATTGTAAAATCAGAGAAATTTTTGGAGAAAATAAAAGCAGGTGTATCAATATCAAGAGCTCAGATAGAAAACCAGTACTAAGCAGAGAAGATAAATCTGAAAGGTGGAAGGAGTATACAGAGGGGCTGTAGAAGGAAAATCAAATTAAAGGGAGCATTATTAAAAGGGAAGAGGAAGTAGATGAAGATGAGATAGGAGATATGGTACAGTCAGAAGAATTTGATAGGGTATGTAAAGACCTAAGAGGAAACAATACCCCTATAACTGATGACATTCATTGATATCCTTCGGAGGGCCAGCGATGATCAAATTATTCGACCTGGGTGCAGCATGTGGGACACATGTGAAAAACTCTCAGACTACATGAAGAAAGTAATAATTCTAAGTCCAAAGAAAGCCGGTTGTGCTACGTGTTAATATTACCAAACTATCAGTTTAATAAGTCTTGGTTGTAAAATACCAACACGAATTGAAATCTCCTGGCAGATAAGAACTGTGGGCCGGACCGGGACAAGTGCTCTACCAACTCTACTTTTTTCTAGGGAACCGCTGCAGGCGCAGGTCGACGGGTAGAGCAGGGATCGACACCCGAGACCTGGCCATCCCGTCGCCGTATCCACGCAACGTGTTCTAGGATCGAAAGATCAGGGAGAGGATGTAGCAAGTTTGTCTACGTTGTTTTATTTATTTATTTAATTTTTATTTTTTTAATTTTTTTTGTATTTATGGAGTGCTTTGTTTTATTAAAATGATTCTACAACTGCCGCACCCAAGCGTCCGAGTCGTCTTCTCGTCTATTGATAGGGGTTCTCCCCATTCCGTCCATAGTGGATCAATATGCTCCAGGATTCTTCTTCAGTTACCGCGTCTCATACCCAGAACCCCACAGTGAGCGGCAGGGTCCGCAAGTAATGAACCTAAATAATTAGCGACGTGGCTCCCGTACTTCGGGTGGCGGCTGAAAGCTGCATGTGTCATCAGTAGGGACCAAAAGTCGCATATGCCTTTGTGAGCATCACGAAATATGTAGTAAAGGCCCATGCTTTTTAGCCAGTTAATGGCTTTCATCCTGGTATGTGTGAAGTATACGCCGTCGGGGCGCAATATATCATCAGAGTAAAGCCAGCAAGCGCTGCATGAGTAGCCAGCACTCGCTGGTCACGGCAGAAGTCAGGCGGTATGCATCCGTAGCAACGACTGAGCATGTTGGACACAAGGGGTCGTCCTTCAGATGAATTGAATGTAGCCTCTGACGAGTAGCGAACGTCCCGTTCACAACCGCATACCACAATGAACGCGCCATCGTAGGTAGAAAAGGCGTGTGTACTGCTCGCCACCCCGTGTTCCAGTCAGATTCGGGATGTCTGTGTGCGACCGTATTAACAGGTTTCTGCTGTTGATGGAGGCGATAACAGTCTTTCGTGCTGGACATCTGTGTCGTCGGAAGGTCTGATCATGAGTAGCTGAGGTCAATCGAGAATTCTCTGGTGTGGACGAGTGCCGATGGGATGCCCGTCAGATTGGCGTGGGCAGAGGTCCACGTGCGACGGATAGCGTTGAGAAAAGCGATCGCTCACTGTCACAGACATGAATTAAACTGATACCGCCCTCCCGTTTCCGCAGTGTCAGGGTGGCGTATCGGCGCTCCTGAAATATCCATATGCTGCTTGAAATCTGTCGTCCATCGTAACAGTCAAGGGAAGGACATGCCAAAATAGTTCAGTTTGGAGACAAGAGAGGTGTTGACGTAACATGTTCGTAGGAGCATGTTCATTCGACAGCACGTATCTGGTGTAATAACCGGCGGTACGTAGTCGACGACGTGCGGCGAACATTGCTGTAGAACTACACTTTTAAAAATTTGAGTACGGGCCCCTTGTCAAAGGGCACCACTGTTGCGTGGGAAAGCCCCCTTCCGATATCCATGCATATTGTCTTCTTCACGTCGATGACGCTCCCAGTGACCGCCCGTACTGGCGTTGCCACTGAAGCAAATGCCTGTTTCATCCTCTGATCTGGCCAGGAGCACCACATCATCGGCGAATGCACCACAACAGAAGGTCACGTCCCGCTTGCAGATGCCTGTTAATCGCTGCAGTAGATCATGCAAAACTGGTTCAAGCGCTGCCGCAAATAATATACCCGACAAGGGACATCCTTGTCGCACTGACCATCCAACAACAATGTGATCAGACTGGTAACCGTTCACCACCATGCGGGAGCGCGCTCCGTGGACCAGTCGAAGGACCACCTGTGCAGACTCTGGATAGAGGCCCATGCATTCCAAAACAGCGCGCAAGAAGCCGTGGCTGACGCGGTCGAATGCGTCGTCAAAATCTACGGCGACAAAAGCGCCTCGTATTTTGCAGGCCGCAGTCAAAGCAATTACGCCGCGGTATGCTCCTAACGCTGTATGAATGCTGCTGACACCACCTAAACATGTCTGATCGGTGTGGATGGCTTTCCCAATAGTGGCGTGGAGACGCGCGCGAGGGATGCGGGCGAAGATCTTGTAGTCGTTGTTGAGGAGTGGGCGGAAGTCCTGCCACCTACAACCACCATTCGGTTTCGATACTGGGATCAAGATGTCGTCTGTAAATTCCGTGGGGACGGTGAAATCAGGGTTGATCAGTGCTTGAAACGTTTTTCAGCCACTTGTCTCCCATAATATTATAAAATGTGCGGTAGAATTCCAGGAATAAGCCGTCACCCCCTGGCGATTTGTTCGGTGCTCCACGTGCCAAGGCCGATGTCATCTCGTCGAATGTGATGGGCAACAGCAGGGTATCATCGGGTGTCTCTGGGGCGGGAAACTCGTGCAGCATCTCGTCATAAACGCATACGTTTCGTGGATTTTCAATGTAGAAGATCCCATAGTGTCGGGCGAACGTGTGCGCTATGTCCGTTTGCGTCACTGAGCGGCCGCCTGCCTCTGTGTTTATCGTCGTAATGAACTGACGTTTGCGATGGCGTCTCGTGGAAGCGTACAGTAACAGCTTTCCGACACGCTTCCTCGCGAAGGTGGGTGACGTTTAGCGTCCATGGGTCTCTGCTGCGTATGGTGAGTTATCTGAAGGCCATCGGTGAGAGTTCTGCATCGCGGGTCGCTGTTCGGAGGCCACGCGAGATGTATGTCCGGTCTAGACGACTGGCAGGGTGGCCGGTAGAGTGCGTGTATCCGCGCTGGTTCCCGTTATGTAAGAGCCATGTGTAGTGGAGCGCGAGGTCACGTACCAGTGCTTGTAGAACCGGGCATGGGACGTAATGCGGTATCTGGTCCTCGGGCCGCAGAACACTGTTAAAATCTCAGCCCACTATGCAATAGTCCATATTTCCTTGCAAAAGTGGGGCGACCTCCTCCAAATAGCAGACGTGCCTGTCACCACGGTGTGAAGTACCACAGGGAGCGTAGACGTGAACGAGGCGGACTGCACCAAGTGTGAGAGCGATGGGGCAAGTATGTCAAGTCCGTCGCTTCCATGCCATCACGGAGAAGGATGGCCGTTCCTACTGCGCCATCACAAGGTGGTAGGCTGTAGGTGGTGTAGCCATATAGGTCTAAACGCAGCTCTGGAGAAGGGCAATGCCCAGTGTGCTGCTCTGATCATGTCATGTAACAACAAGTGGGCCTTGACAGTGTAGTGGACACCGTTGACACTGACTGTTCCCACACGATATGAATGAGACATATCAAGTGGTGGAGGCAATGTATAGGTGCGAGCCCATAGTGAGCTCGTACACCACATAGTCATCCAACTGCGTGACGTGCATTACTGTGCCACGTGGTTTCCCGACTGGCAGGGCCCTCCAGGCTCTATGTCAGCCATGGGCTCCGGAGGAATTATTGATGAGTGCTGTGCATCATCTGCCCCAATGTCTTCCGCCAAATCACCATGATACGATTGGGAGATCAGTGGTACTTGGCCACTTTCACAGGAGCCCATATTTTTGGAGTCAACACCAAGCCCCTCGTTTTCAGGGCCACCATGTTAGGAGAGTGTTCCTTATCGTCAGGCGACTTCAGGTGAATGAGGTCGCTGGAATCCGTTTCAATTGTAGACGCGGCAACGGAGTCGATGTCTTCCACCAGTCTCACATCTCTGTCCCGTTCTTCAGCTGGCAGTCGTCTCTTCTTGTGTCGCTTGGGTGATTTTTGCTTGCAGGTCTGAGACTCGACATCCACTGGAGAGAGAGGCTTAACTCGGTCTCGGTCATCGGGAATCCCTGTGTCCGATCTCGACAGTTACAGCTGCCGGATGCCCCCGATGTCGCGGTGGGATGAGGCTGCAGGAACCTCTGCACCGTTTGGCTGCGGTGGCGTCGTCGTCGTCGTCGTCGTCTGTGCTGACTCTCCTACGGAGCTTGTAGCGGCTTGAGGTGTTATCAGGTTTTGATCATCCCTCACATCACATCGTGCCGCCTCCACATACGAGAGGTCATCGTGGATTCTTGGTGAAGTTCATTGCGGGGCACCGGAACGAGGCGGCGCTGCAGACACTCAGTTCTGACGTGGCACTCCTGGTCGCAGCCCGAGCATGTCCTCATTTAGCCATCATATGTAACAATGGCACGGCAGCCGCCAACGAAAACATAAATGATGGAAAGTGTTTCTTAAGTTCTAAGCGCACTTGACGTACCCAGTTAAGAACAGGGTACGTTTCGACTGTATTCCATATGGCCGCAGTGCGTCAACGACAAGGTTGGCGAGAACTCCGAACCGTATTTAAAAGATGCACATGGTACGCACCCCCAGCCAATATGGTCAACTGCTACCACACTCAAATTACGGTCAGAGTGGCAGAATCGGAAGCCGTTCACAGATCGTTGGAGGAGTCTGTCGCAGGCCGCTTCGTCAATCAGTTTGAAGTACACTGTGCTGTATACAATAGACAAATGGACGCCTAGCAGTTCTTGCGGTTCTATGCGTATGACGTCTAGAAGAAACCGTTCAATTTCATGGGCCTCGTGTACGACGCGTTGAAAGTTAGTTTGATTGTGGCTTGTCGATATGATAACGCTATGGGGGGTCGGTACGTACGACCACGCGCTAGCGGGTAAACAACAAGGCCAGCAGAGCGCTGCTTGGCGCGCCGAGCCCGTCCGGATGGTATCACTGCTGAATGCCGACTGTCCAACTGAGCTACGCAAGCAAGGCTCAGGAACCGTTGGCACAGCTTTACTTCAGCGAAAGCAAAGGTCCCGAGTTGGAGTCTCGATGCGGCACACAGTTTTAATCTGCCAGGAAGTTTCATATCAGCGCACAATCCGCTGCAGAGGGAAAATTTCATTCTACCAACACGAATAATTTACTGAAGAATGAGAAAACTAATAGAAACCAGCTGCGGGTTACACAATTTGGCGAAATGTAGCAATACGAGAGGCAGTGCTCGCACTAAGAGCTATGTTACAAGACAGGTTAAGGTAAGACAAAGCCACTTCTATAGCATATGTTGACTTACAGAAAGTTTTTGACAAAGCTGAGTGCAGAACATTCTTTGAAATTCTGAAGACAGCGAGACAGGGTTGTAGCTTGTCTCCGATGTTATACAGTCTGTACATTGAGTTAGCAGTACAAAAAGCTAAGAAAAGTTTGGAGAAGGAATTAAAGTTCAGGGGGTGAAAATAAAAACTTGGAGATTTGCCAGTGACTTTGCAATTCTGTCAGGGACAGTAAAGGGCTCTGAAAAGCAGCTGAACGGAATGAACAGTATCTTCAAAGCAGAATATAAGATGAATATCAATCAAAGCAAAACAAGGTTGATCGAATATAGTCTAAACAATCTGGCAATGCTGAAGAAATTAGATTAGGAAATGAGGCACTAACATAACAGATGAGTTTTGCTATTTTGCCAGCAAAATAACCGATCACGGCCAAAGTAGAAAGGATACAAACTATACACTGGTACCGGCAGTCAAAGCGTTTCTGAGGAAGAGAAATTTATCAACATTTCATATAAATGTGTTAGATAGTCTTTGCTGAAAGTGTCTGTCAGGAGGATAGCCTTGTATGGAAGTGAAACGAGGACGATAATTAGTTTAGACGAGAGAAGTATATAAGCTTTCGAAGTGTGGTACTAAAGAATGACGCTGAAGACTGGATGGGTAGATCGCGTAACTGATTAGGAAGTACTAGACAGAGGGCGTCTTCATTACATGATTTACTAGAAACGCATTGATTTCAAACATGAGATCGCAGAAACTAGATTCTGGGAGTTACAGGAAACATTTCCATGTGCAGAATGCCGTAATCTTGTAGAATACGTACGCTGTGATGTATGATCTTAACAACAAACGAGCGAAGTTCATTTAGAGTAATATGTACGGGAACTAGTCTCACGGCACCTTATCTATAACGCAGCAGACGCAGCTGACCAGCGGTGCCACTCAGGGCCTAGTCAGAGCTTTGACTCTTTAGGTTGTCGGCATTCGGGCCCTGCATTCGAAAGATAAGTTGAACGTGTTGACTTCATCGTGCTAGTGGACGCTCAGAAACGATGCGGATTGTGCAAATGGTATGCGTGTGTCAACGTTGTAAACGCGATCTCGGCACGCTCCAGCAACGGCTGTCGGCTGTATCTTGCTCGCCAATAACACATTCCGTTTACGACCTAACGGGCGTATAATTCCTACGTCATCTCTATTAAAACGCACATTTCCTCCCTTCCCCGAACGCTGGTCATAAATAAAAGCTTCGGTGTCAATGAACATACGGCGGGGTCAGGGATTTTCTCTGCCTCGTGATGACTGGGTGTTGTGTGCTGTCCTTAGGTTAGTTAGGTTTAAGCAGTTCTAAGTTCTTGGGGACTGATGACCATGGATGTCCCATAGTGCTCAGAGCCATTTGAACCATTTTGAGCCAGTGAACATAAGGCAAAAAGGAACGTTCCATATTAATTCAGTAAGAACATCAGCTTACAGATTACCATTACAAATAGTGCGTTACAGATTTACAATAGTCTTCCACGCAAGATAAAAACTGTTGCATCATTTTCACTTTTTAGTAATACTATAAGGTCATTCGTATTTGATCGCTATATCGTTCGGTAGCAGAATCTTTACATGATGTGAAATACAAGTCTAAATAAGAAAGTGCAAATTAACTTACTACAAGCACTGCAAGCTCTCTTGTCGATAAAACCAACAGAAACACACCATCCTGAGAGAAATAAATGGTTCAAATGGCTCTAAGCACTATGGGACTTAACATCTGAGGTCATCAGTCCCCTAGATTGAGAACTACTTAAACCTAACTAACCTAAGGACATCACATACATCCATGCCCGAGGCAGGATTCGAACATGCGGCCGTAGCCGCAGCGCGGTTCCGGACTGAAGCGCCTAGAACCGCTCGGCCACAACAGGCCGGCCCTCCTGAGAGAAAGCGCAGTTATGATTACATAACATCTACATCTAAATCTACATGGATACTCTGCAAATCACATTTAAGTGCCTGACAGAGGGTTCATCGAACCAGATTCCAATGTAGTATAGCGCTTGGAAAGAAAGAACGCATATATCTATCCGTACGAACTCTGATTTCTCTTATTTTTATCATAGTGGTCCTTTCTCCCTATGTAGGTCGGTGTCAATAAAATGTTTTTGCGTTTGGAGGAAAAAATTGGTGACTGGAATTTCGTGAGAAGATTCCGCCGCAACGATAAACGCCTTTGTTTTAATGATGTCCACCCCAAATCCGGTGTTAATCTCAGTGTCACTCTCTCCCTTATTTCGTGATAATACAAAACGTGCTGCCCTGCTTTTGACTTTTTCGATGTACTCTGTCAATCCTATCTGGTAAGGATCCCACAGCGTGCAGCAGTATTCTAAAAGAGGACGGACAAGCGTAGTGTAGGCAGTCTCCATAGTAGATCTGTTACATTTTCTAAGTGTCCTGCCAATAAAACGCAGTCTCTGGTTAGCCTTCCCCACAAAATTTTCTATGTGTTCCTCCCAATTTAGATTATTCGTAATTGTAATGCCTAGGTAATTAGTTGAATTTTCGGCCTTTGGATTTCACTGAATTCTCGTGTAACCGAAGTTTAACGGATTTCTTTTAGCACTCAGGTGGGTGACCTCACACTTTCTGTTATTTAGGATCAATTGCCAATTTTCGGACCATACAGTTATCTTTTCTAAATCGTTTTGCATTTTGTTTTGATATTCTGATGACGTTATTACTCGATAAACGACAGCGGCATCTGCAAACAACCTAAGACGGGTGCTCAAATTGTGTCCCAAATCGTTTATATAGATAAGGAACAGCAAATTGCCTATAACATAACCTTGGGGAACGCCAGAAATCACTTTCCGTCATTTATTATGAACTGTGACCTCTCTGGCAGGAGATCTTTAATCCAGTCTCATAACGTAGACGATATTCCATAAGCACGCAATTTCACTACAAGCCGCTTGTGTGGTACAGTGTCAAAAGCCTTCCGGAAACCCAGAAATACGGAATTAATCTGAAATCCCTTGTCAACAGCACTTAACATTTCATGCGAGTAACGAGCTAGTTGTGTTTCACAAGAACGATGTTTTCTAGATCCATGTTGACTGTGTGTCAATAGATCGTTTTCTTCAAGGTAATCCGTAATGTTCTAATATAGTATACGTTGCAAAATCTTGCTGCACATCGACGTTAATGATATGGGCCTGTAATTAAGTGGATTATTTCTACTACCTTTCTTGAATATTGGTGTGACCTGTGCTACCTTCCAGTCTTTGGGTATGGACCTTTCGTAGAGCGAACGGTTGTATATGATTGTTAAGTATGGAGCTATTGCATCAGCATACTCTGAAAGGAACCTAATTGGTATACAGTCTGAACCAGAAGGTTTGCTTTTATTGAGTTAAGTTGCTTCACTACTCCGAAGATATTTACTTCTACGTTCTGATGTCGGCAGCTGTTCTTGATTCTCCGGCCGCTGTGGCCGAGCGGTTCTAGGCGCTTCAGTCCGGAATCGCGCTGCTGCTGCGGTCGCATGTTCGAATCCTGTCTCAGGCATGGATGTGTGTGATGTCCTTAGGTTAGTTAGGTTTAAGTCGTTCTAAGTCTAGGGGACTGACGACCTCAGAAGTTAAGTCCCATAGTGTTTAGAGCCATTTGAACCATTTTTTTGTTCTTGATTCGAATTCTGGAATATTTACTTCGTCTTCTCCCGTCAAGGCATTTCGGAAGGATGTGTTTAGTAACTATGCTTTGGCAGCACTGTCTTCGATAGTATCACCATTCCTAACGCGCAGAAAGGGCAATGATTGTGTCTTGCCGCTAGCATACGTGACTTACGACCAGAATATCTTTGGATTTTCTGCCAGGTTTCGAGACAGAGTCGCGTTGCGGAAACTATTATAAGTATCTCGCACTGAAGTCCTCGATAAATTTCGAGCTTCTGTAAAAGGTTGCCAAACTGGGGGATTTTGTGTCTATTTAAATTTGGCATGTTTATTTCGTTGTTTCTGCAGCACTATTCCGACCCGTTTTGTGTTACAAGGAGGATCAGCTCCGTCATTTTTTTAATTTATTTGGTATAAATCTCTCAATTTCTTTGAATTCAAGCCACATCTGGTCTACACCTGTATGTTAATTTGGAAGGAGTGGAGATTGACTCTCGGGACGGTATCAAGTGAATTTTTATCTGCTTTTTTGAATAGGTGTATTATACGTTTATTTTTGGAGGATTTGGGGACTACAGTATTCAATCAACATCGAATGTTAGAGACGGTGTTGTTATAATTAAGGTTTCGCTAATTAAGCCATTGTAGATGGTAAACATCTTGCTGTGAGGTATACCAAATCTTACCCAGATAAATTTGTTTTCGATCGATTTTCTATGTGCGCTTGTCCTGAAACTGCATTCTTTCATAACACAAAAGTCACAACTCGAAAATTTTTAACCACCAATATGACGTTTTCCGTCATCTTATCACAACAAATGATGCCAATAAACTGCGGTGTCCAAGAGATCAATTTACTGGTGCCCTGCATCGGTATATTCTCATGGGACGTAAGCTATATTTAGAAAAAAAATCAAATATGCTCTTCAACTGAAAGCCAATATGGCGTCTCCAGGCAGTGTACTGGAAAGAGATGGAGTGCATTTGGCGAGGTGGTCTACGTTCAGACGCACATTCACAACATCTGTCATGCGTGACATTGCTCTGTAGATTCAGAAAGACTCTTCAGCGTGCTTTTTCTACCGTATGACGTCAGAAACTCTGTACGCTCAAAGTTGCCGTTCGAACACGCGGTCCGTGCGCAGACAGCTTCGCAGCTTGCGCTAGTCCGCACCTGAGGACGAGGTGTTCCTCAACACCGACTGTTTTGTTGCAGCTAATTACACCTTCACAGTGATCACTATTTCGTCAATTATACTCAAAACAGGTTCGAATCCTGCCTCGGGCATGGATGTGTTTGATGTCCTTAGCTTAGTTAGGTTTAAGTAGTTCTAATTTCTAGGCGACTGATGACCTCAGAAGTTAAGTCGCATAGTGCTCAGAGCCATTTGAACCATTTTATACTCAAAACAAATTCAATTCTGGGCTATAGTTCATGCGTACACAGAATTGAGATACTATGTGCTGCTTCAGGCTATTTGGCGCCGCCGGGTGAAGCGTCTTAATGATTGGAAGTTTCCTGGTTCCTACCGGAAGCAAAAACGGAGTGAGGTGAAATGTCTAAGATTATGCAAGGCCAAGCCATTTAGAATCAGTCATCACAGGAGCGCGATCTGGTTCAAAATGGCTCTGAGCACTATGGGACTTAACATCTGTGGTCATCAGTCCCCTAGAACTTAGAACTACTTAAACCTAACTAACCTAAGGACATCACACACATCCATGCCCGAGGCAGGATTTGAACCTGCGATCGTAGCAGTCGTGCAGTTCCGGACTGAGCGCCGAGAACCGCTAGACCACCGCGGCCGGCAGCGCGATCTGGTCACCGCGTTTCCCCTCACCCCTCCGCCTTCGCTCCAGTTGACGCACTATGCCCTTGCACTCCTCACTATTTTATTGCACTACCAATGCTAAAAACCGATTGAACATGTCGTAGTACTTTTTCTTGAAAATTACAGTATTCAGTAGTAACTACCTGCAAGGGCATCTCTGTCAAATGTTAATTATGTCCAGTAGACTCAAAAGAAATTTATCTCGACTTCTGATCATAGAACTATTTAAAACACGTGAAAAACGGCAGAAATATCTCCCATTATAAGTTATTTCCACTAAAACAAAACTTCAGATAGTTAGTTAAAAAGACATGCCTAACACAAGTGCAAGTTCGAAGTGGTTTATTATGCTCACAATTAACCAAATCGTAAAAGTATCTTAATAGCGTGATGGTACAGCTCATTGCCATTAAAACAAAACGTAAAAGCGTTATTGTTGAGCGCTCCATTCAGAAAACCTAGCATACTATCGGGAATGCCTTCACTTAAAAAATCTATGTATCTCGAAGAACAATCAATATTTTATTAACAATTAATATTTTATTAATTTGTCACAGAAGTATTTTCTTTACTTACCGCGCGCTATACGTCCAGTAAATAGCAAATATTGGAACGTGGATATCAGCGAGTTATAGAGAATCTGATTTTTAACGTTTTTTTATTTTTATTTTATTTTTTTACTTTTATTTATTTTTTATTTATTTTTTGCTAGCTGCGGTGGCCGAGTGGTTCTGGGTGCTTCAGTCCGGATCCACGCGACTGCTATGGTCGCAGGTTCGAATCCTGCCTCGGACATGGATGTGTGTGATGTCCTTGGATTAGTTAGGTTTAAGTAGTTCTAAGTTCTAGGGGACTGATGACCTCAGATGTTAAGTCCCATCTTGCTCAGAGCCATTTGAACCATTTTAACGGTTTTTAACGATGCTTTCGGTATACTATCTCGTAACGTAACAGAGCAATAGGTAGTTCTAAAAACACAATCGATAGATCTTTTTAAGCCCTACAACTTCTGTGACATTTTGCGATCAGAGCAACAGTATTTTATTTAATTAAGAAAAACCGTTTATGCAACTTCGCAAATTTTTTTGGCCATGTTCGCCATCGTGGATCAAGTTTCATGGAAAAGTAACTCTATTTACGATTTAATTCCTTGTATGCCCATAATTTTCAAATAATATTTTTTGCAAATTTAATACAAGACAGTCACACAATGTTTGGATAACCCTGATGCTTCTACCTTTTCCGAAAGTTTAGCGATCGTCGTCTAACATATCCTCAGTTTCCTTTTTCATACTTTACTTCTTGTCTGCAGATTGGATGCATGAGTGTTAAGCTGCTTGTGCTATAGTTATCGCCCTTACCAGCTCTTACTGTCTTTGGAATAGTGTGTACCATGTTTTTTTTTTCCCGAAAGTCGGATGGTATGCTTCAGTGTGCATTAAAACTCTAGTTGTGCCTGAAAAACCCCAATGATTGAAAATGTTATCACAAATAATTGTATTTACTTGTCAAATAGGATACATATTATTAAATGTGAATGTGTAATACATGAACTATGTGTATATACATAAATTATGTGTGATTACCTGATTAAATTGTGCATGTAAAGTAAGCAATGTTATTTTGCACAGTCTGGGCAAATACATACACTGTGTTCCAAACAAAGCAACTTACGACACTTCGCACAAGAAAATTTTGTCTTCCTGTCTTTTTATCGAGGGCACAACTGAGAACGCCCTTTTATGACACGTGGCCCTGGACTCCCCACTCCTTCGTCTCCACCTCTATTTTTTTGCTACAACCTGCTGCAGCTCCCTTGGAAGATATCTGGTTTCTTGTCTAACCATATGCTCTTTGATAAGTGCCATGCCTAATGAAGTCAAAACTTTCCTTCTTGGCATCTTCTGTGCTGTTGAATTAGGCTTGCAGTATGACACAATAGCATTGTTTACACCAGCAATGTCCAACATTACGAAGAAAATAGCCATAGGCCATCTCCTTGTGCATCTCGAAGTAGTGTATGTACCACACAACTGGTCAAGTGTATCCACCCCACCCTTTGTCTCATTGTAGTTGGTTATCATTTCAGGTTTTCCAGAGTCTGTTATCTTCTGGTCGTGATGCATGCTAGACAATAAAATAACTGCTTTGTTCTTCTTCAGATCATATGAAAAAAGCGTGAGGTCTGCAGTTTTGTCCAAAGAGAATAGATCCAATTTGTCTAGGCCGGATGGCTTTTAATTCTTGTGGAATTTCACGTTTGTTGGCACTCACTGCTCCCAGGATGGTGAGCTTTTGTGTTTTCAATTTCTCAGCAAGTTCAATGGAGGTGAACCAGTTGTCAACAGTCACATTTCGGTTTATCCCTTTGACGGGTTCACTTAATCGAGGCACTGTTTGCGTTGGCACTGACATGTTTCTGAGAACTTCACTTTCTGAACCAAGATAAATGAAAGCATTATTCATATAGAAGTCCCAGGAATCTGCAAGGCATACAACTTTTATTCCATATTTATTAGGTTTTTTAGGCATGTACATTTTAAAAGGGCATCGTCCCCGAAATGGTACCAGCATTTCGTCAACAGTCACAAAGCTTCCAACAACAAAATACTGAATACATTTATGGATGAATGCATCCAAAATTTCACGAATAGGAGCAAGTTTATCTGTTTCCCTTCGCTCTGCTCGTGTCTGGGCACAGTCAAACCGCAAGGCTGCAAGAATGAACAAGAATCTCTTGACACTCATAGTGGTCTGGAAGATCTATCTACCTGTACCATCTGAAACATAATGGCTAGAAACTCTCTGTTTCCTGATTTCAATACACCTGCCAGGTATAACAGTCCTACCACTGCTTTGATTTCAATCATATCAACATCACCCACAAATGATGGAAGAGACTGTTTATATGTTCTTCTCATATGACGGATTTTGTCATTCAAATGATTCACTGTAATTTGTAGCATGATGTTAGTGACGTACAATTGCCAAGTACCTAAAACGTCATTGTCACAGACATCCTTTGCAGCTCCACGAACACCTGGCAATCTGATAACAATGTTCTGCACACATGTACGTTCAAGTGCAGGGGGAGTCTTGCTCCACTTGAGACATTTATTCCTCCCATGGAAATAGTTGGAATCACAAGTGGGCTTACAATCTTCTTCCTCGCTGACATCAGTTTCATCTGAAGATGATATGTCACCAGGTTCCACTACAACATCTGAGATTTCTGAGGAAGATGATAACTCATTCTCACTGAGACAGAGTTGGGTCATCCAGTAGACACTGTATTACTTCGTCTGTCAAACGCTTCCTGCAAGCCATGGCACTGAAACTCCTGCAAATATTTAAAAACTTTAGAGCAAAAAATGGGAGAAAGTTTCCTAGAAAATGTTCACCTTAATGGAAAAAACACTAACGTTAGCGCTCTGGTGGGGTCTCACACACCCTGGACTGCTCCCAACTGACAAAGAGTTTGGAATGAATTCAATGTAATGGCGCGCACAGAGTCATCTACAGACCATTAGAGAATACCAAATTCTCCAGCTCCATCTGTTGCCTAGATATAGAGGTACGTGTAGGAAAAAAGTCCTGGGATCTGTCAGACCCCACTAGACCAGTTAAGGGTTAACAGTATTTTGGTAGGAACTTCCCTCAGTTATTTTGGCCATTCCAAAGAAATATTCTCTGTACATTCTATATTTTCATCTCAAGTCCTCCAAGTCTCTGCTAAGTACAGACTCTGTTTCTGGATCCGCTATGTCTTCCATATTGGCTCCCATTCTAACTCCAACCACCTCATCGAACAAGTCCTCTGTTTTGTACAGGCTTTCAATGTATTTGCTCCACCTTAAGTTCACTGGGTTTGATATGGCAAGTACTCTTAATGTGCTGGCCTTGATTTTAGTTTCAAGGAAGGAGTTGTACATGCTGATTTAGACCCACATATGACCTTTTTCCATTCTTCCACATGTTACTTTAGCTGTTTGGTGTTGGCTTTCCTGTGCAGGGGGACAAAGCCACCTCCAGCACGTTTTGATAGAGCAGGTTGTCTGCAGTAGGGGCAGGTATGCACTCAGGGGAAAACCTATGGTTCTCCTTTGATTGACAGATCATTAACCTTTTGTTCTGCCAAAAGGGTCCTTCCTTTGGATTGACAGGTCCTTAACCTATTGTTTCCCCATCCCCTCCCCCTTCTCCTAACTTGTCAGGAAACATCCAATCCATCTCATCCACCTCACTTCTACAAGCACACTTTCGGGTCTGAGTTATTGGAATAGCCCCACTCACTCTTATCAGTTTGATTGACTACTTAATTAAATTGATCAATTTATTAACCCTTCCCACTCTGGTAAATCTCCTCCCAAAAATTGGCGGGAAAAAGACTCAGTTGATCGGTCATTTGGAGGTAATTCGATTGAAGTTCATGGAATGTTGTTTAAACAATTTAAACAATGTATAGAATATTGCTTAACTATTTATAGCAGAGTACGGAATATAGTTTATTTATTTAGTTAAAGAATTTGTCAGGAAATCGATTGCAGTGTATGGAATATTGTTTAAACAATTTAGACAATGTCAGGAATATTGCTTATTTAAACAATTTATGGGATTCAAGGCAGTGCGTGGAATATATGAAATTGGTGGTTCTGTGGTGGGGAGGAAGGATCTCATAACAATATATTTAAGGGTATGTTCTTTATTTGTAAGAAATTCAGTTTTCTCACCAATCTCTACTGTTTGGAATGATGTAGGTCTTGTAAGAAGTAATTACATCGATCGCTTTTCTTTTTTTATTCAGTTCATACAAGGAATACAATCATGAACACTGGTAAACCTTTGGATCACAAAGCACACACTGTCACGCTGTCTGCCATCCCCCGTCCACTAGACTGCACAGAACAGAAGAGAAAAATGGCTGGAATTTTCGCTGTCCTGGAGATTTCCTAATGCCACAGCAGTGGATGAGGGACAGAATCACGTCAGAGATGGATGGACTGCTTCAACTTATCTTTGAACACTTGGACAAAGAAGAAGAAATCACGCTACTCTCAAAACTTTCCGTGGATACCTTGTCCCCATCTTGTTTGAACCAGTCCATAGAGGCTCCTATGTCCCAGCACAAAGGATGTCTTGTGAATGAATGGAGCATTCTGATTGGCTCTTATTGAATTTGCCTGCCAAATATGGAGTTTATGACCTCAGATGTTAAGTCCCATAGTGCTTACAGCCATTTGAACCATTTACCTGCCAAATTACTGATGCCACTGGTGCGGAAGCACTGTCCCGGGGGCCATCTGAGGCATATGCACAAACATAAACGTATAGAACTGCACTGCAGCTGTACAGTGGGTGGACGTGACTGGGTGCATTCGAGCAGCTGTACTACATTTACAAGCAATTTTACAACATGAACCAGACGTGATGTCATGATCTCATGGATTGAAATCACATAAAATCGAAACAGTTACGAAAATTGATGGAAAATGCGTATAAAATGAGGAAAAATACACCGAAATGCGGGGAAATTGAGGGCATACTTGGGTCTCTTCTGGTTGGTGCAGAAGAATTCGTGTACATGGGAACGAGTGTACGACAGCAAGGGGAAAACAAGAAAACGTTGACATGGAAGCATCGGGAGCCAGGGAAACAGTCCTTATTTTCGTCAAGGCAGCGTTCTACTGAATGTATATTACTCGTAATGGTGATACGCATGAGTTGACTGCTGTCTTTGATACTTTCTTGGAAAAAGAGGGAACTATCTGCCACTAAACTTACTTGCATCTGCATTAAAGGATGACAGAGAGTGGGCGGAGTGGGCGGTTGAGACAGAGGTGTAATGAGGTCCGATTTAACGGTAGACTGATGATGCATTCTAGAAAGAGAGGGAGATGTTGCCGCAGGCCACTTGACCATTTTTTTTCCAATGTTCTGTCAGGGTGCATCAGTTGTGTGGCATAGCCTGCATTCGACTCGTATACAACTGTGTGTTATGTGTGTCTTAGAGTACTGCCTACCTGTAATCATTAACAGAAAACATTTTGGTCATCAGAGGACTTCCATCTCATGTGTTTCTACACATTCCTCTAAACGAACTAAGATTTATGCGATGTACTCCATTCCCCTGTCGCATTTTGTGTATAAAACCGAGACTTCAGTTTCATAACTAAGATGATTCTAAGTTACCGGTAGGTGTTTTTGAGGCGCCGCAATCCCTGTGTATACATTTGCTTGACAGATGTCCTGTTTATGGAGTTTTCACACGTCAAACGCAGCTGCTATGCGTTTAACTGTTTCGTTGTAAGAGGTATTCTCCTTTACTAACAGTCATTCTATATAGGACTGATGTGGGCATAGTATAATTTCTGAACCTTGATAGGATGTGAACTGTAGATGCTATATGTCTCTGGAAAGCTGTATTGTGCATGTATCACACCAAAATGATGGTGCCGGCCGTGGTGGCCGAGCGATTCAAGGCGCTTCAGTCCGGAACCGTGCGACTGTTACGGTCGCAGGTTCGAATCCTGCCTCGGGCATGTATGTGCGTGATGTCCTTAGCTTAGTTAGGTTTAAGTAGTTCTAAGTTCTAGGGGACTGATGACCTCAGATGTTAAGTCCCATAGTGCTCAGAGCCATTTGAACTGATGGTGTTAGGAAGTATTTTTGTCGTTTTACAGTTCTTTACCATAGTTTATCGTAGAGATATCTTCAAGAAGGATGTATATCACGCACTGGAAATATATATTTCTTACAATGGAACATGTGGTATCGATAGTTCCGCTCGTAGGTTGGCAGTACGAGAGCGGAAGATCTTCCCCAACCACAGAGCCCTCTAGCCGACGCTGTAGAGGTCAACGAGCGCCGCTCTGCTTTCTGTTCATTTCATCAAGAGCAGACGGCCTGGAAACATCGCTTCAACTTCAGGGTGTGTTGGCTTGCTATTGAAACTTTGCACTACTTACGAAGGGAATACGGCTTCGCACCAACATGCTCATCATTGCAAAGTTGTGTAACCATCTATTAACTTGTTTTTGCCTAAAGTAAACATCTTTAAATTTACACGCAGTACCGAAGTGCTTTACCAGTCCTGCTCCTACTCGCTTCCTTCATTCAGCCTATTCTGCAGATCACAGGAGCAGACCCGATGCGTTCCACATGACTAATAGGTGGGAAGCTGGAGCAATCTCACATTATAGCATGTTTTAAGTGCAGAACAGTGTAGCCTTAGGAGTGCGTGTGTTTACGTTCTCACTTACCAATACCCTCCTGGTAGTGATGCCAGACACTAGAACAATACATTAGAATTCATAACGTAGTTCATTTATGCAAAATGCTTCGAACTCCATCCGTCTGGAGCTTCATCATGCATAAAAGCCACCTATTTCTTGCTCTTTTTAACTGTCTGCTGTCACATCTCAAAACATTCAAGTCTGCTACTATACACCAACCTCTTCGACATGCGCCCATCTGGAGAAATCTTGTGCACTTGGATGGGTGAGGACTCGGCAAGCTACATTCATTCACGAGACGTGGAATGTAGCGGTCCACTCCTGGACAGCTGCAGATTAAATCAGTAACGGTGCTGCAGGGCGGGTTGGTCAAAGACAGCACGAGGGGGTCTTTGGGTCTCTAACTTTATCCTAAGAATGCGAGAATGCCCTGTTACTTCCATCCGCATAGAGACAGGTTGTAAATTATGCACTATGCTCTAGGTGCTAGAAATATGTAGATCGTCGTCTGGTACACTTTGATGATGTACATGTTTGAGTATTAACAATGAATGGATGTACTGCACAGTCATCTATCTACATCCGCAACTGTACTCGCAAAGTAGTGGAGGGGCAGTTTAGTGATGATACTGAAATTGGGAAGCATGCTGTCACATCATTTGTCAAGTTGAAATTTCTGTAAAATTGATAAAATTGTTCACTCTATTAACTGTGGTGCTTATTACTACAGTACATTTATGGTGTCTTTTCCACCTAATCTGTCCACTGGTATGCTATTGATTACCATAGCATTGACTCACATTGCTTGTTTGAGAAGGACAAAGAGTCTTGGTGGAGGGGCAACGCCTTCTGTGGGTGGCTAGCACCGAAACAGTGTTCACGTACATGACTGCAGTATGAGGAGTCAGTCGAAATGGAACACAGAGTCATCAGCTATCCTGTCACTGACGGATCAGTTTAAATGTAGAGGTCATCAATCACATTCGAACAACAGTTTGAAAATGCTCCACAACGCCGCCAAACTCTTCCAATTTCCTTATGTTATGACTGTTTTATTTAAAATCATGCATATTGTGTGTGTGTGTGTGTGTGTGTGTGTGTGTGAGAGAGAGAGAGAGAGAGAGAGAGAGAGTATGTTAGTGTGTGTGTGTGTGTGTGTGTGTGTGTGAGTGTGAGTGTGTGTGTGTGTGTGTGTGTGTGTGTGTGTGTGTCTGTGTGTTGTGGTAACAGCAGCAACAATATGATTTTCTGTGAGAGGCAATGGTTCACAACGTGATAATGTCAGTTTAGAAGTCATGGGGATAGAAACAAGCCGGCCGGGGTGGCCGAGCGGTTCTAGGCGCTACAGTCTGGAACCGCGCGACCGCTGCGGTCGCAGGTTCGAATCCTGCCTCGGGCATGGATGGGTCTGATGTCCCTAGGTTAGGTTTAAGTAGTTCTAAGTTCTAGGGGACTGATGACCACAGAAGTTAAGTCCCATAGTGCTCAGAGCCATTTGAACCATTTGATAAAAACAAAATGTAATGCACTGTACAAAGAGTGTTGCAGCAGAAAAAAATGACACAGGGAGTCCTTCTTGCAACTGACAGTACAGTCTGTGGGATACGGTCATCCTCCTACAGTACAGGCGTTGACACTTTACTCTGGTCTGTGCAAGTGACTTTGATCACTGGCCGCCTGCTCCAGGTGATCAATACCTGTATATGTAATAGGATAGCCACATGCGCTTGATTCCAGCACGCAGATGGAATGTGTTGTTGATTTATGAGAATAGAGATATAGGATAAAAATCTTGTCGAGTTCTCTATTGGAGAGCTTTTATTGTTTGTAATTTTTCTCTGTTGGATGGTACGGAATGACGATGATAGAACGTTGGAGTGATAGATGTTAATGGACCCTCAGGGACATGGATCTGCTTCGGACTGCAGTACCTGTGTGATGTAGAGTCTTCCAAATTTTCCCTATAAGAAACACCACCATAACTATCTGTACTGTTGAGAGGTGGCATGAGCCCCCTCTCATATTTCTATCTTACGATTTTCCTCCCTAATTGCATGCAGTGAAAAGTCGCTATTCCTTCACACGCGGACTTCCCACACAGCGTCTCTCATCACCCGGGTGGTCCGGTGACAGGCAGGCACTGCTGATCTGGAAAGGGTTAAGCCGACGGGTGTGAGGAAGTCGAGTGAATGCTTTGCAGACGCCGACATTGTCAAAAGACACGCCCGGAGGGGTCTGAAGTAGCGGCTGGGCTAGAGGTTCCGTTACTTCGCAGAAACTTAGCGAAAACACTTTCTGGCAGGCTACCAGCGAGGCGTGGGAATGACTTGTGTACCCAGGCAGTTGTGGCGGGAAAATTCCCGCGCTTTCTGCAAAATAGTAACTGTGATTGGCTTGCTCAGGGCATAGCTCCGTGACGTAGCAAAATCAGCGCAGAAATTGGCGCCAAGAATCTCCATTTGTGGAATTGTAGTGCTCCGGCAATAGAGTGGAATTTTCCGCCGGTTTTCGAGTTGCTGATTGGAACGTTTAACCACGGCCACTGTCGTGGGGGCGGGAATGTTGTGTGTTCGGCCTGTACGGGTGCTCTAGATAGTCGGCTCTCGCCTTTCGGTCGAGGACGTCGAAGCAACCAGCCATCGCCTCCGGTACGCCAAATTGTGTTCTTGCAATTAAGAAGACAGATTGGTAAGGTATGTCTGCAGCACCGGCAGACAGGGATTTTCCTAGGTGATAATCAGAGCTCAGCAGAACGGGCCTGTTCGTCTTTTTCTAACTTTGTTCTGTCTTGGGTAGCAGCAATTAATGTTGGGTTGGCTATGTGTTTTCTCTTAAGATTTGAGTTGCAAGGAATTGGCTCCACATACCACTTCGTCATAATCCTCACAATTTAGGGACAACTTCACATTCACAGCGTTTGTTTGAGTATCCAATTCGAGCCAATTTGATGTATTGTAAATGTTTCATGTGTTTTTGTTTATTAATTTGTGTTTAGTCTTAATAAATCACATTGTTATTTTGGACAGAACTTTCATTCTGTTAATCGGTAGAGCAACCCTATCATTCCTCACTATGTTAATGAAACCTTCGTTTATTTAACTTATTTATCAAATTAAATTATTGCAAGTGCCAAACTCTCTTCTACTCCACTGACAGGGTTGATTACAGTCAGTTCGAGTATTTTTTTTTAATCCTTGTGCAACAGCAAAAGTCGGAGTTAGAATAGGGGGGGGGGGGGCTTAGAGCATCACTTACATATGTAGATTCTAGAAGAATTTAGTGTTAAATACACTGCTAGCCCCAGCACCTCGCACTGTCTTTATACTACCTTATGTTGCAGGAGCAGGTTTCCTTTGGTGCTGACCTCACACATTGCACACTGTTGGTGGAGCTATGACAACATGTTCCCATTTCCATCGAATGGTCAAAACACAGTCCTGTAACACTAACTCAACTTACCCTGTTTCTACACAAGTTGCAGACTGTGGTAGATATAGGTCTCTCTGACTTCTTCTCAGTTCCGACTTATATTGGAACGATCACAAGCGCAAAGCTGCAGGGTGGCGGAGCAGAATGTGAGGGGCAGTTGCAAGATGCTAGGTACTATCTAAAATTTTACTGTAGCAGATAGGTTCGAAAATGGTGACTCATTCTGAGATATGAGAGTGTCAGAAATATGATTCACTTTGTGGTTGAATGGAAAGACTTGATTCCTAAAATCAGTCATCATTTCTACCGGAAAGCGTAGCACTAGAGATCTGAAAAACTAGTGTACATTTCTTACGACCTCAATCAGCACACCATCTACTGTTTGTGACCCATCTCAATCAACATCGCCTACAACCCAATATATCGCAGAACCTCTGATGGAGCATTAAGACAGCATGCTTTACAAATGCTGCAGAAATATTTGACGGCTGCATGAGGGAGTTGCAAATACTGTCTTCATACTGCGTTCCTTAGCTGAATCACTTTTTAAATTCGTTGATTTTATTGCGAGCTTAAACCTATTGGTGACACGTAACCGCACTGTTAGTATGATAATATATACTCCAGCGATCACCATATATATACAGTGTCGCAGTATTTGTCTGGAAATACTACTTCATTCAGAGATAATGCCATATCTTGATTTATAAGGCTTGTATAGTTTTTGACAGGGATATCGTTAGAAATACTTGTGAGCACCTGTAGAACCAAGACCGCTTGTGACAGTAACATAGTCGTTGCGATGGTGTTTTTAACATCTGGAGGCTTGTACGACCGTTGCGTTTCTCTTTCTAAGACACTGCGGTATCATTCCCAAGAAAATCTTATGAGACACGTCCAACCATCGCTGATTTTCGGTCAGTATTGTTTCGCATTCTAGTAATCAGTTATTGGTGAAGTATTATACTTCGTAGTAGGAGATGCGTGGTAAGTTCACCTTGAGCTTCAGACTAATAAAGTGTGTGTGTGTGTGTGTGTGTGTGTGTGTGTGTGTGTGTTTTTCCAACATGTGCATGAAGGAAGGTATAGGTTTGATGGGAAATACTGCGATAGCAAAGGGAATGGAAAATGTTTTTACTTGGAGAAGTATGTCAAGTCATAAGAATGGTACAGATATTTCTATTTCCAGAGCCACAGCCGTCAGCAGGGTGTATTAATGATACTTCGCTCATTGTCGTATGCCGTCCAATTGAGACCGTGATCGTAATATTTAATTGTAAGTACAGTGATAAAATATATATGTAGCCGGTTTCCTAGGAAAGATTCTATCTGGGGGCGTCTGGTGCGCGGCGGCAGTGGCATGTGGCGGGAATGATTCACGTTTCTGGCTAACGACCGGAGCTGTCCGAATGGAAAAGCCTACTGAGGTACAGTTATGTACCTGACCTAACCGTGTCATCCTCTAGACGGCTAAATAGCGAACTAATACACAGTATATGTTGGACAGTCTTCGTGATCGCGTGTGTTCCCCGTCGAAAAATGGACGTATGTTTGTGCTGCACTATTATTCCCTCCCACGTAAATTTTGCGGTTGACTGCTTCTGCCCACTTGCCATCTTTATTTGGTTGAGAGAACATCGATTGTGGTGTGTGTTGTGTGCATCTAGCAGGTGAAAGACGGGTGGATGACAAGTTTGGTGGTTCTTTAGATACGTGAAACACCTTAGTGGGCTTTGTAAATTATAAGGATGATTTGGGATCTGTTATATCACCGACATCGGTGTTCGCGA
The DNA here is from genome assembly GCF_023864275.1 of Schistocerca cancellata. NCBI lineage: Eukaryota > Metazoa > Arthropoda > Insecta > Orthoptera > Acrididae > Schistocerca > Schistocerca cancellata. The sequence goes on along the minus strand of NC_064628.1, from coordinate 310,231,123 downwards.
GTGGAAATATCAGTTCACTGTATTTTTTTTTTTCGAGTTTTCACGTAAAGGTCTTCACAGACGAGATAATTTCTAGTTACTCAATGGTTAACAGCACCCTCCACCTCAATAAAGTTTCGGGTTTTTTAATATTACTTTTATTTTAATAATTACTTTTGATGGTGGCAAGCTTCTAAAATGATAAAATGGTGCATAGAAAATTTTACTTGTGGATGATGAAATTATATATCCTGCCAACCAGCATCAGATTCCCAAAAGACCGAGGAGAGCGTTGCCCGACGGCATTGTTTAGAGGCCAGTGATAGATCTAAAAATTACATTGCCCGGATACTGACAGAAAAGACTGGTAAAAGATACGTCAGGGACGCTGAAGTAAAAGTTTTATAAAGTAATAGCCGATTGAACACTAGTAGCGATCGGCTGTGGCCACCAAACAATTCATTGGAAACTCTTCTTACCTACAGCCGGAAAAATTTCTAAAATGTATCACCCTAATTTGATATGTGGAATTAATGAAAAAGAGAAGTACAATCTTAATTAAAACACGGCTCTTGAAATTAAATTAGCGTTATTATTTGCCAAACGTTACAGCGCGACACTTACATTTTTGAAACAGCCATCGAAAACAAACGAGAGAGAGAGAGAAAGAGAGCTCACAGCTCCTGCTTTTATATAATCCAAAAACAAATTACGGCGACTGCCTTCAACTTCCTTTACAGTTTCGGTACATAAACATTTCTCTCGATCTTTCTGTACTGGAACAGCAAAAAAGTTCATTCCTTACATTAAATCGTACCTTTCCTCCTTACTTTGCAGATTTATTTACAGCAAGAAAGGTTATTCTTAATGTATTTTAGGCTTAATTATAAGATTGGAGCATATTCTATTAATTATCCAATAAATCAACATTTAAGTTTCTAGAAAAATAGTTTCCATTCCATATCTTTGGAATTATACTGCACAAGCCATACTGTTAACCAAGCGATATTGCTATGTGCTTGATATTGAGAAGTGTAGCGAAAATGGTATGCCAGAAGGCAAAACATGTGAAAATTCATATTTTCGTGTAATCCTTGAGTCTGGAGGTGGATGTAGCAAGCATGCAACCAAGCAGGTCGGGGCCAGAAACAGTAACGCCTTTGTGCCGCGGGAAACCGACCCAGCCTTTGTACAACAGTTTGGAGAGTGACCTCAGTCTGCTGAGGGCGCTCTGGAATCGCATCGGGCCAATGTGTGTGTGGAGGCGGATGTCTTACGGGCGTCGGCTGTGGTGGATGACTGCCCAACCTCGCGGGAATTATCTAGTGCTGCGAAGAATATATGTGGTGCATGTGCTTATGCTGTCTGTCCTCACAGTATATGTACGAGTGTCTGACGGTCGATAGCCATATGCATGATGCAGAAGTGGCGATTTTGTATGGCACAGGATACGAATTGTATGTTTACTACATCGACACAGTATGTGGTGATATATAGCTGGGTTGGAGATTGGTTTCGTGCATTAATATTCAAGCTTTCGTCATCAGTGGCAGATCAGTGTAATTGAGCAAGTGTCTTTCCGTGTTTGACCATTTATAGACCACTTTTGCAGGCTTTAACGGTCATTGCAGTATGAAGATCTGTACAATTTATTGTTTCTGAAAGTCTCATCTGCAGAAAAAAAGGTGGACAGTGCTTCCACACTGGCACCATCAGTAATTTGGCAGATAAATTCAGTAACAGCCAATCAGAATGTTCCATTCACCAGAAGACATCCTTTGCGCTGGGACATAGAAGCTTCTACGAAAAAAGTGGGGGCAAGGTATCTACAGAAATTTCTGAGTGTAGCGCAATTTTTTCTTCTTTGTTCAAGCGTTCAAAGTCAAGTTGAGCAGACGATACATCTCTGGCGGTATGCTGTTCCTCATCTGCCGGCCGGAGTGGCCGTGCGGTTCTAGGCGCTACAGTCTGAAGCCGACGGTCCCAGGTTCGAATCCTGCCTAGCGCATGGATGTGTGTGATGTCCTTAGGTTAGTTAGGTTTAATTAGTTCTAGGCGACTGATGACCTCAGACGTTAACTCGCATAGTGCTCAGAGCCATTTGAACCATTTTTGTTCCTCATCCACCATTGTGGCATTAGGACAGCTCCAGACCTAGAGCTGTAAGACATCAAAAATTCCAGGTATTTTTCTCTTCTGCAGGACAGTGCTTCGAATTCCAGCTACTTTTCTCTTCTGTAGGACAGTGCTTCCTGTTCTGTTTCCATAATTGTTCTGGTTTTCCTGTCTGTGCTTAGACAGCGCTCTCTTTCCCAACAACAATAATGTTTTTATGATTTTCGGTTTTTGCAAGCGTGAACATACATGATGAAGGCTTTTAGAGGTCAGAACGTCTGCCGTTTCAGAGACGAATGTTGAAAGCAGGACTTTACGGTTACCAGGAAGGGTAACACGGGGTGCCTCATTAGGACCATCAGGGAGAATGTAATTGGTGTTATTCTGAGCTTTTTTCGTGAGCAGATCTCTTAGGAGAAGATTTTCCATGCAGACAAGCTGAGACATCACGAAAGCTCCTACAAAAACAAAAGCGACCGTTAACTTGTGACATCAGTATAACACTGACAACCTTTTAGCTGCACTAGCGATGGTGAGTAGCTAGGCAAACATCTCTCGCCCAGCAACTAGGTCTTCACTGGACTGCAGGTACAAACGCAATGCGTCATCGCACCAGCAGTAGTGATTAGGTAAACACATGTTTCGACAGGAATTTTTCAGGTGTCAAGTATGAAAGGGCTGCTGCCACCTCACACTTGTGGGACCCAAATAGACACCTGCCCGTGGCTTGGCAGCTGATGGCCACATCATCACTTTGTGGGAGACGCCAGTGCATCCCAACTCCTGACAGCATGTGCGGTGGCATTCTGTGTGGTCCACTGGGGATGACAGGCAATGTGTGCTTCGCAATCGAAAGATTTTTAGCTGTGTAATTACGTGTGATGTGTGTTTCATGATGGTATTCCTTGTGCAGTTGAACTTACAAAAGAAAAGCGATCGATGTAATCACTTCTTACAAGACCTACATCTTTCCAAACAGCAGAGAATTATGAGCAAGAGAAGTCCAACCCCCACAAACTGAATTTTTTACAAATAATATACCCTTGAATTTCCTGTTATGAGATCCTTACAATCCCACAGAGCCACCAGTTTTCATATATTCCATACATTGCCTTGAACCCATAAACTGTTTAAATAAACAATATTCCACTGATTGTCTAAATTGTTTAAACAATATTCCATACACTGCAATATATTTCCTGACAAATTCTTTAGCTACGTAAATAAACTATATTCCATACACTGCCATAAATAATGAAGCAATATTCTATACATTGTCTAAATCGTTTAAGCAATATTCCATAAACTGCAATCGAATTCCCTCCAAATGACTGATCAACTGATTATTTTTCCCACCAGTTTCCAGGAGGTGGAGGGATTTTACCAGAGCAGGAGGGATTAATTAATTGATCAGTTTAATTAAGTGGTCTCTCAAATTGATAAGAGTGAGAGGGGCTATTCCAATAACTCAAACCTGAAAGTGTACATGTAGCAGCGAGTGGGAGGGGATGGATTCCAGGAGGAGGTGTAGGGGATGAGGGAACACTAGGTTAAGGACCTGTCAATCAACAGGAAGGATCCTTTTAGCAGAATAACAGGCTTATGATCTGTCAATCAAAGGAGAAAAATAGGTCTGCCCCTGAGTGCATATCTGCCCCTGATGCAGGCAAACCATACTAACAAAATGCGCTGGTGGCAGCTTTGCCCTCTGTACTTTCTGATTATATATTCCTACCTGTCATATATTGCTGTGTTCCTGTTTTCTCGGGAACATTTTTGAATTTCCTTCTTTCGTCGATTAGTAGAAATATTTCTTCTGTTTCCCAAGGTTTCTTCAGAGTTATCTGCCATGTGCCTCTATCTGTCTGTCCAACTTCTATGATTTCTCTTTTCAGAGATGTTCATTCGTCTTCCTCTGAACAGCATCCCGTGACATTCATTTCGTTGTACTTATAGCTGTAGGGAACTTCAAAAGCACAATAGTGCTTCCATATCCCACTTTCTTCGCATTGATTCTTCCGAGTGACTCCTTGAAATCTATTATTTACTCCTCAACGTTACTAAATTGTGATTTGAGTCCGTATTTGCTCCTGGATACGCCTCACAATGCAGTATCTGATTTTAGAATATGTTTCCCATCTTGATGTAATCAGTTTGGAATCTTCCCCTGTCTCTGGGCCTTTTGCATGTATATTTCTCCTCTTGTGATTTGTGAACTGTGTATTCGCTGTTAATAGCTAAATTTATCACAAAAGTGAGCTGATCTTTCAGATCTCACGTTCCTACTATGAAGATCAAATTCCTCCATTGTCTTTCTCTTATTCCTTCCCTTATTATTGCTTTCCATTTCCTCTTGAATTTAGATTTTCATATTCTTTTACATACATCACTCCTTCAAATATCCTTCTAAACAACAAAGTAGATATTATTGTGGATATCGACAGATACTTCTGCTGGCTTTTATCTGCAAAGTAATTAGTACTGAAGATATCCGCTGGTACACACAAGCGTATACAACTCTACATGCAACGCTCTTCTCTCTACTAGGCGCCTGGCACGTTTTTGCACGCTTACCGCGACACCATCACCTCGTCGGTCGATTTTACGCTTTAAGTAAATGGTGAATCAAGAAGAGAGAACATATTTCAATTGTTTATTTCGAATAAACCCTACACGATAGAAATACATTGTGCACGTCGCTGGTAAGAGGAAGTCTCAAAGTTTTGACGCAGTTGCGCTGTTGTTTTTTTCTAGTAATATAACGACTTCATGACAAGAGGAATCATTTTCCGTGTTGGAATCTGTGTGACATCAATCCACTGTTCAAGTGAAATGTACATCCCGTGGTCGACTCAGCAAACTACTGCCTCTGCACAAGCAGATTTACGACTTCGGTAAATAATTCTTGTAGGTTGGCTGCATATGCAAAGGGAAGAACACTGGTCGGCCACGCACTTCGGATCAAAATGTCAAGCTTATCCGAGATGCGTTCACATGGAGCCATCGGAAGTCCACAAGACGGGCAGTCCAGGAATTTTAGCTTTCTCAAACAACGGTGTGACGTGTTCTGGAACGACACCTGCCAATTCAGCCTTACAAGTTGCACTTACTGCAGCAGTTGCGTCCCGGCGACCATAACACCTCTCCAGGATAATGCAGAGGACACCTTTCCCAAACGACATGTCTTTTCGGACGCATCAACGTTTCATCTGTTGGGATTGTTTCCTCATCTTCACAAAGATTACAATGATTTCATTTTTATGCATGACGTCGTTCCGCTTCACTTTCACCTTGAGGTGCTGCGTTAATAGCGCCATCCTACATCGTTGGTTTGGAAGAGATAGACAACAAGATCTTGTTAATTATTTTTGGTCTCCAAAATGACCTGACTTCGCACTTCACCATTTTTTTCTGTGGGGTACTTAGAGAAAGTCTTTTCCCCACCAGTAGCAGCTATTCCTCAAGATCTGAGAAATGGAATTGTTGAAAGCGTTGATTTAATAAACAGGGACCTGTCGATTCGTATATGGAATGAAAGTGACTGACATTCCGAACATTCACGAGGAACGCATGGTGCTCATGTTGTGTGTATCGTATACAGGGTGTCCCATTTCAGTCTGTACTGGCCGATATCTCTGCAATAAAAAAAAATCTCTGCAATAAAAAATCACTAGTAAGAGTTGTACGGTTTGAAGGCGGTCATTGAATGGTTACCTCGAAATGACCTTGAACCCTGTTTTCAAGGTCAAACCAAGGTCAAGTTTATTTTTGCCAATGATAATTACTATTTTTATTCCATATTTGTATTCTACTTGAAAAAAAGGGAATGTTTGTAGGAAACATTTTTTTCGACAAACCAGTCGTTTGTCGCCAGGGAACACTTCATTGTAACTTTCCCAGGCTACCAGTACCTCGAGAATGAAGTGAGATCGGGAAAAATTTTCAATGAAAGTCTAGTATGATTTCTGGAGTCTATCTGCCGGCGAAATTTTCGTGAAATTGAAATGGCCTTCAAATTCTTCAGTAGGGATTAACATGGAAGCAAATACCGTCGCCATCAGCGGAACACAATATGTACCATTTGGAGGGTGCCGAATCAGAGACCAGCATTGTGCTTGTGCAGGCATAATCAGAGAAGAGAAGGATGGAGCTTTGAGGCTAACTAATAGGCGTCATTATCGAGGAATTTGAAGTCATGACTAGGGATTCATAAAGACTCTAATGAGTTCCTGAGAAGTGAAATTTTTCCAAATCCAACACGAATGATTGGAGCCCATAAGAGAAAAATTTATCTGCGTCACCTTGTCTCGCAATCGACTATCTCGGGCCCGTCTTTCGTTTCTGCCTTCTCTCCATGTATGAAAAGGGCGGATTTATTATTTACGTCAACATCGAGATATGTAAAGGTGCTCACTTGAGGGACAGATCCGCTAGACAGCTAAGTCATCTTATGAAAGAGCGCATTTGAACACTGTATGTTTTGGCTTCACGTTGTGTCGTAAACGTCAGCGACCATGTGTAAATAAACGAGTAGCGTACACTGTAATACGTCAGTGGTCTTGCAACGTGCTTGCGGGATGTTTCGTTGAAGGAAAATCCTAAGAAAACCACTAATAGTAAAAGTGATCAGTACAATTTATTTTTCGACTCTAATCTCTCCGAAATGGCTGATTACACGCCGTTAGGAATAGTGAGAATGGTAAAAGTTGTTGGCGAATGTCGCGATAGTTATGCAGTCGCGCAAAGATTGTTGCCGTAAGGTATTCCGGTATGTGTCATCCCACGAAGGTTACAATTAGGTCTCGGGTTAGACGAGCTGAAAGAGGGATCTTGGAAAGGCAGAGACGAAAGACGGGCCCGAGATAGGCGATTGCGCTGGTAGTTCGTGCTGAATATCACACCTTTCGACTCATCAGATTCAGCGAACGCATGGCGTCAACGGTATCTCGTGTTTTCAGATATTTTAAATTCCATCCATATCGCTTACATATTACCCAAGTAACTGAGGCTGAGGATAATATGTCGTGAGACCTTTTTCTTCGCACGCACTCTCTTTATGGACGAGACAAACTTCGACAACATGGGAGGAGTGAATCTCCATAATGCACACTACTGGGCAGAAGCCAATCTTCGCTGGCAACGGCATCACAAAGAGATTTCTATCAATCAATGTCTGGGGGGCATAGTTGTAGATTATGTGATACGACCTGTTTTTCATTACGACACGTTGAACGGTTTGCTCTATCTTCATTTTCTCTAGAATATAGTTCTTCCTTTACTATAAAATACCCCCCTAGAGATACGAGCACGTATGTGGTTTGAACATGACGGTGCACCCACACATTAGACATTACCTGCCAGAAGGTACATTAATGCAACTTACTCTAATATATGGATTGGTACTGGTAGTGCAATTCGTGAATTCCCGCCAAGATTGCCAGACAGAACACCATTGGACTTTTTCTTAAGGGCAGCAGAAGGTGTACTCCATTTCTCCGACGAAGCCAGAAGATATTAGAGAAAAGATTGTAGTGGCTTTCCAGGCAATCACCCATCAGACATTGAATGATGTCGAGACCAGTTTCCGACAGAGAGTACAAATGTGCATTAGGCAAAATGGGCAGTTGATCGAGCATCTGAGATCTTAAATTTCCAGTGAGAACCATGTTCATCGGCCCTTTTCAGGGCTAACGATGTGCCAAGTCCGCTGGGCAACTTCCACGTAGTGGGCATTGGGTTCAGCTAATGCCGTCGGTATTTGCCTTCAAATTAATCCCTACTGAAGAATTTCAAAGCCATTTCAAGTTCACGACCATATCACCAGTAGACAGAGTTGAGAAACCATGCAAGATTTTCATTGAAAATTTTTCTCGATCTCGCTTCGTTATTGAGATACTGGTAACCTGGAAAAGTTACAATGAAGGCGGCAAACCATTGGTTACTCGAAATACAATTAACCTACAAACAATGCGTATTTTTTCACGTAGAATACGAATATGGAATAAAAAGTAGGGGTTACCATTTGTAGAAATGAACTTGTCCTTGATTGACCTTGAAAACGGGGTTCAAGGTCATTTCGAGGTAACTACTCCATGACCCCCTTCCAACCTTACAACTTTTACAAGAGACTTTTTTTGCAGAATTGTGCCGCTCCAGAGATATCGGCATTATAGATTAGAATGGGACACCCTATAGAGTGTATGGTATACCGTCTGTGCATACATAGAACTTTTAGCCTTCGTCTATCCAGTGACTTAGGCAATGCGGTTCTGTCTGTCGCAATTTGTTTGTTTTTTTCCTTTTCAGTCATCCTAGATTGTGCCAATTAATTTCTCTCACAGTCAAGAGCCGAATCAACATGTTTGATTTTCGGAGGTTCACTCCTGCCGATACATTTCCCCCACTTTTTCGGTTCGGCACATAGTTTCAGTGTGTTAACACGTCTCACCGCACGTGACAGTTAGTTGGATTTGGTCTTGCGCACCTGCGACAGGTGTGACGCCTGTTATCAACCAGAGTGCTGACCCTGCGGACGCTATCGATAGCGCAGGTCCGCGCGCTGGCCCCTGGGGAGCGCAAGCTGCTCCGGCAGCTGACGGATGGCCGCTCGTTAGCCCGGCAGCGCCCCGCATCTCTCATGCCCCGCGGCCCGCCCACGCCGACCCTCGGCGCTCTCAAAAACCGGCGCACGCCCAAATTACCTGCGGCAGCCGCGGCCTCCCGCAAAACGCGACCGCTCCCCCCCTCCCCCCTCACCCCTCACCCATAGCCCGCACCTGCACCCCGCAGTGTCAAAAGCACAGCGCGCCGTTCCACCGCTCTGCCGCATTCGCCAGCCTGCCGCGCGCACTAAACTACAAAACTTTGTTTGTTGTTGACAACCAGTGCGCTTGTGCCCCAGGTGAAAGCGCCACTCTTGCGTAACACAGAGCGGTCAGCGCAAAAATGCACCGCTCTGCGACCTGTTTTGAACAGGCCAGCGTTTCAGACCATTTGTTGTCAGCGCTTTGTAGCTATAAATAAAACGGTCAGTACTTGTGGCTATTAGAAAACAAGTAACACAGTCAGGTAAATACATGCCTCAATTTGTGAATAATGAGTACCGTAGAATAGTGTGATTAGAAACGGTTTTCATCTTTGTAAGAAAAAGTTGATGATTCCAAAAAGAAATATGAAATTCAAAATCGTTGTTGCTGTTGTTGTTGTTGTGGTCTTCAGTCCAGAGACTGGTTTGATGCAGCTCTACATGCTACTCTACCCTGTGCATGGTTCTTCATCTCCCTGTACCTACTGCAACCTACATCCTTCTGAATCTGTTTAGTGTATTCATCTCTTGGTCTCCCTCTACGATTTATGGCCTCCACACTGCCCTCCAGTACTAAATTGGTGATCCCTTGATCTCTCAGGATATGCCCTACCAACTGATCCCTTCTTCTGGTCAAGTTGTGCTACAAATTTCTCTTCTCTCCAATTCTATTCAATACCTCCTCATTAGTTATGTGATCTATCCAACTAATCTTCAGCATTCTTATGTAGCACCACATTTCGAAAGCTTCTATTCTCTTTTTGTCCAAACTATTTATCGTCCATGTTTCACTTCCATACATAGCTACACTCCATACAAATACTTTCAGAAACGAATTCCTGACACTTAAATCTATACTCAGTGTTAACAAATTTCTCTTCTTGTGAAACGGTTTCCTTGCCATTGCCAGTCTACATTTTATATCCTCTCTACTTCGACCATCGTCAGTTATTTTGCTCCCCAATTAACAAAACCCATTTACTACTTTAAGCATCTCATTTCCTAATCTAATTCCCCCAGCATCACCCGACTTAATTCGACTACATTCCATTTTTCTCGCTTTGCTTTTGTTGATGTTCATCTTATATCCTGCTTCCAAGATACTATCCATTCCGTTCAACTGCTCTTCCAGGTCCTTTGCTGTCTCTGACAGAATTACAATGTCATCGGCGAACCTCGAAGTTTTTATTTCTTCTCCATGGATTTTAATTCCAACTCCGAATTTCTCTTTTGTTTCCCTTACTGCTCACACAATATACAGATTGAATAACATCGGGGATAGGCAACAACCCTGTCTCACTCCCTTCCCTACCACTGCTTACCTTTCGTGCCCCTCGACTCTTATAACTGCCATCTGGTTTCTGTACAAATTGTAAATAGCCTTACGCTCCCTGTATTTTACCCCTGCCACCCTCAGAATTTTTAAAGAGAGTATTCCAGTCAACGTTGTCAAAAACTTTCTCTAAGTCTACAAATGCTAGAAACGTGGGTTTGCCTTCCCTTAACCTATGTTCTAAGATAAGTCGTAGGGTCAGTATTGCCTCACGTGTTCCAACATTTCTACGGAATCCAAACTGATCTTCCCCGAGGTCGGCTTCTACCAGTTTTCCATTCATCTGTAAAGAATACGTGTTAGTATTTTGCAGCCATGGCTTATTAAACTGATAGCTCTGTAATTCTCACATCTGTCAACACCTGCTTTCTTTGGGAATGGAGTTATTATATTCTTCTTGAAGTCTGAGAGTATTTTGCCTGTCTCATACATCTTGCTCACCAGATGGTAGAGTTTTGTTACGACTGGCTCTCCCAAGGCTGTCAGTAGTTCTAATGGAATGTTGTCTACTCCCGGGGCCTTGTTTCGACTCAGGTGCTCTGTCAAAGTCTTCACGCAGTATCATATTCCCATTTCATCTTCATCTACATCCTCTTCTATTTCCATAATATTGACCTCAAGAACATCGCCTTTGTATAGACCTTCTATATACTCCTTCCACCTTTCTGCTTTCCCTTCTTTGCTTAGAACTGGGTTTCCATCTGAGCTCTTGATATTCAAAATTATATGATATTAAAGTAGGGAAGCATATCTGTTGGAAGCAAGCAGCTTCAAAGGGTCACAGATATGTCTGTCTGGGTCAAATGCTAATTATGAAAGAAGACCTAAAACCAGAAATATTTCATTGTATTAAATTACATACGCAATATTGTGGAATATACTACTACTTTTGAAGTCCAAGATGTCGGTTGAATTGAAGAAAACAGTTTTTGACCAATGTAAAATGAATTCATCGTCAGTAAACTAATAGTAGCTCAGAGAGGAACGGAATGATTAATGTTGGGCTACACAAAGGAATACAGAAAGAAAGCAGTTGATATCAGGTAGACAACAATGGTCAGTAACATAATGGAAAGAATGGCAGTGGGCTGGTCATGTCGCCTGAAGAATGATTAGAGGTAGTCAAGACAAGTACTAGATTGGAGCATAATTTATCAAGAAAGACCAAGTGGAAGACCACCGGACAGTGGGACAGGGACTTTAAAATGGCATCAGGACTGAACTGGCACCGGGGAGATCAAGTTCGGCAAAAATGGAACAACCTGATGGGTTTTAGGACGGCGACTCAAAGAATCCACATGACTTTAGTGATCGAATTGGCTGTTGATGATAATGATGGGATTTCTGCTAACTTTAAACATTGTGACGTCTCCTGAGAAGACGTTTGTAAAATCTCTGAAACATATGAAAAAGCTATCTATCTGTGTTCTTGTATTTCATTTGTGTATGAATAGTTATCGATTATGTGGATTCTGCATAAAAGAAATAATCATTTTACATTTTTATGTTTGTATAATATTATGTATGTCAATTTTGCAAAAAACGTCTGTGGTCGGGAAGTGTAGAAACCGACGCAGACAACGATAATTTAAAATAGAACAAAGATATATATTAGCATTCTAAATTTCTTATAAATAGAGGAGGCTTAGGCATTCTTACAATGTCTTCTCGAAACCGTGAATGTTGCAAGAGTCTGTGACGCTCTCTCGAACGCTTAGTTCACTTTCATTTGTTTCTTGATCGAGAAAGACGCCATTGGGCACTGATGTATAAAAAAAGTAGTGTACTTTGAATTTTATGTTAATTCTAAATATAGGGATTCTTAAAAATAGCTGGTAATGGCTCTGAGCACTATGGGACTTAACATCTGTGGTCATCAGTCCCCTATAACTTAGAACTACTTAAACTTAACTAACCTAAAGACATCACACACATGCATGACCGAGGCAGGATTCCAACCTGCGACCGTAGCGGTCGCGTGGTTCCAGACTGAAGCGCCTAGAACCGTTCGGCCACACCGGCCGGCGAATACTTGGTAATAATTTGTAGCTCGCTTTCCCAGTATTTAATCCCAGGTTTTAGCCCTTTTCAGCGAATTTAGCATTTTCTGTAACGCAGTGCTGCGCCACGATCGCGGGAGCCGCTGCCACGGCAAATTAAAACTATAATTGAATGAAAGCAGTTTTTCCGCAACTACGCGGGCAGGTAATTGTACGTTAAAATTATTTCTTTCAGCTTCCCGGAGACCACAGAGGAGAATTGCAGTTTTTACTATGTCATTTTCAGATGGACGTGGGCAACTGCTATTACAATATTAGTGACGTAAATGGTTTACGTAAATCACAGAGATAAAACTTTACTTGTGTGAGATCAAAGACTGCTGTGTTGAAATCTGGTCTGGCTATTAATATTAAAATCATTTTCATTTTTAGTTTCATGCTCTCTTGTTAGCCGTGGTAATCAATAGTTTTTAAATGTTAAAAAAATCCACTTCAGCTTTTATGTCTGGCAAGCATTGCATACTGTAACTTCTGTGCGTGTAAGAAGAGTAATTTTCAGTGCATTTCTGAGAGTAAAGTACAGAAAGACATGTTTAATTTGTTATCAGTTACAGAAACGATACAGTGTATCATTTCTACAAGCCGGATCAGAGTCATGAGGACATAGTTTTGGCAAATTAAAGATCATATATTCGCAGCAGGAAATCTTTTAGTGTTGTGCGTATCCCCACATAATACATCAGAGAGCACAAAGTTAGATTTTCACCAGTAGTGAGAACTGCATTTTATCTTTTGTGTTTTCAACGATAATCAACATATGGTTTATTTAAAGTGCTATGCCATATAAACTGTATTATAGACAAAGATTATAAAAGTTCAATCCATGATTTTATTACTAATCTCATCTAGCTCATGATCTCATTACATTAAAGAGTTAGAACTATGCCGTACGTTTTGAATTAACCAAAACGTAAGTCAGATTGAAGCATACTGTCATTATGAACTTTTGGTTAATGAAACGAAATGTAAATTTCTTTTACAGGTACTTCAGTTAAAGCAACGTAACTGAGATTGCTACTTACAGATGAAGTTCGAAGTAAGCAGATGCAGCATCACATCGGATGTTTGTGATAGTGGACAGAGTACATTAACTGAATGTGTTGCCGATTTTGAAATTCATAGATTCCGTGCTTGACTAGCTCTCTACCAATGTAGAAAAACAAATATTTGAATGACATTCCCATTTCTCTTGGGACACAGTAGCATCGAACTATTCTAGAAGTTTTATTTCTATTCACGCCTATTAACTCTGCGCGATATAATGGAGGTGTACATTATTAAAGTAACTTCATTTATTTCCCCTAGTGGACTAGGGCTTTCAGGATCTCTCTTTCTTGTAATCAGACATCCATAGTTAGTTAACATTACAATCTGTATAGAAAGTGAATAATTAAGCTATAACTTAATAGCGTTCGTAGTAACTGAGTAAGTTGGATGGACAGCTGGTAGCGCCAGGAGAACCGATTCCAAATTCTCAGTGCTCTTTAATGGCGCATCTTGCAGCAGCTCAAAACACGATGGCGACGACTTGACGGAAGGATTCTGTTGCTTCAGGCGTTGTTTGACGCCATGGACTGCTAATGAAGTGCGACGTCGGCTGACCGTGGCCTCCGTAACGCAACATCCTCCTACGCTACCAGCGTTTCTGTATGCTCAGCGGTCCCTCGCGTGTCGGCGGCACGTTGCTCGCCTTGCCTCTCAACGGTGTCAGGAGGCTACTGACTGGGAACGTAGTAGATAAGAGACCCACTTCACCCACGGTGTTGGTCGTGACTACCACCCTGGGCCAGTGTTGACACACTGCAGTGCCAGCCCCAGACTCGAACAGCTTCAAGGCAGGCTGCCCTGGAATAGATGCAAACTGAAGTCCCCCATCAGTATTCCATTCGGTAGCCAGATCACACGTTTCCTGTGGTAGTGCTGTGGTCCTCACAGAAGTAACTTTAGCACAAATGGCTTGTTTATATATACTCTTCTGGCTCCACGTGTTTGGCCTGTGCTATGCCTTTTGGCTTGTATATAAAACACTTCGGCGGCCGCGGTCTGGCAAGGCTTGTGACACCTTGCTGCTTGAATATTGCTGTGTTAATTATTTTCACACAGTGCCAGGCTGTCCGGCGTCACAATATGGTGACAGCTATGTTCAAAATGGTTCAAATGGCTCTGAGCACTATGGGACTTAACATCTGAGGTCATCAGTCCCCTAGAACTTAGAACTACTTAAACCTAACTAAACTAAGGACATCACACACATCCATGCCCGAAGCAGGATTCGAACCTGCGACCGTAGCAGTCACACGTTTCCGGACTGAAGAACCTAGGACCGCTCGGCCACCACGGCAGGCGACAGCTATGTTACATTTCGTAAAGCATAACATCTGCACTCGCCTGTGGCTAGCGCTGCTGCCGTCCTCTTTTTAACTGTGTGCATTTAAGACCAAATATGGTAGGTGTGCTAAATAATGATGTAATACTTGTGGTGTCCTACCCACTGATCTCTTATATAGTGTGCCTAAAGGATGCTGCGTTCTCGTAATGCTATACAACAGATCAAGCAACTCACATTAACAGTTTTTATTACAATAAAAAAGATAGACAATACTTAACTTCGAATTTAGAATGGTGTCGCAAGTGATGGGCGACATGCAAACAATCAAAGTCCATTGCTGTATACAAGGTTCATGTAAGCAATTGGTATAGATCACACGTCGCTGCTATCGTAGGGCCTAGTACTCTCCTGGTACTGTGCTGATACTGTGCAAATACTGTCCTAATATTGTGCGAATACTGTCCAGCCGAGGCTTACAGGAGCTAGAGGGCGCTCCAGTCCTGGTGTGGTCAGCGGCCTATTGTCTGATGTCGTCTCACAGCCTTCTTTTCTCTTGCGTTCTTCATCTCGGTGCCGTCGCTTATCGTTACGCCGGAACAATACTAACAATTATGGTAATATGAATAATAATGAATATATCAAAACTGAGAAACGTCAGTATTATTAGCATATTATTAGGGCTACTTCCTTACTCTCTACTTGTTGAATGTGAGTGAAGACGTGTGTGGCTATAGCATACAATGAATCAATGTGCAGAAGACGTTGACAGGGAGAAAAAATAGGATAAGGTTAGGAGATGAACTGGAACGAAGAAACACAAGCAGGAAGGGACGAGAAAAGCAGAGATAGTTTACATTATGACAGATACGCGTTCCGCATCGGACAGAAAGGAAACAAGGTACAAGCCAAGAAGGAAGCTATGAAAATTACAGAGCATTCAATGAGTAAAGCAACACATTATTTGTCGGCAATTTCGGTTGAGAAAATATAGAATTTGTTATGGAACGTCGTCGAATATTTCCGCTTCAGCCCGTACAGTTTCCTGAAGTTCCGATAGGCGGAAAAGGCGTCTGATATGGACGTGCGCTCCAGGTAGACAGTTGTTATAAAATTCCTTTTGGCGGAAAACCAGAGGGCCGCAGCAGTTAACAGGCGCTTGCAGAATGTCTACAGAGACCTGGCAGTGAACAAAAGCATGGTGCGTCGGTGGCGGGAGGCATCTGTCGCCATCGCAACAAAGTCGCTCAATCCTGTCCCATCTCCCGCTTGCCGGACGACCGCATACAGCTATAGGGTGTTTCAAAAATGACCGGTATATTTGAAACGGCAGTAAAAGCTAAACGAGCAGCGATAGAAATACACTGTTTGTTGCAATATGCTTGGGACAACAGTACATTTTCAGGCGGACAAACTTTCGAAATTACAGTAGTTACAATTTTCAACAACAGATGGCGCTGCAAGTGATGTGAAAGATATAGAAGACAACGCAGTCTGTGGGTGTGCCATTCTGTACGTCGTCTTCTGCTGTAAGCGTGTGCTGTTCACAACGTGCAAGTGTGCTGTAGACAACATGGTTTATTCCTTAGAACAGAGGATTTTTCTGGTGTTGGAATTCCACCGCCTAGAACACAGTGTTGTTGCAACAAGACGAAGTTTTCAACGGAGGTTTAATGTAACCAAAGGACCGAAAAGCGATACAATAAAGGATCTGTTTGAAAAATTTCAACGGACTGGGAACGTGACGGATGAACGTGCTGGAAAGGTAGGGCGACCGCGTACGGCAACCACAGATGGCAACGTGCAGCTAGTGCAGCAGGTGATCCAACAGCGGTCTTGGGTTTGCATTCGCCGTGTTGCAGCTGCGGTCCAAATGACGCCAACGTCCACGTATCGTCTCATGCGCCATAGTTTACACCTCTATCCATACAAAATTCAAACGCGGCAACCCCTCAGCGCCGCTACCATTGCTGCACGAGAGACATTCGCTAACGATATAGTGCACAGGATTGATGACGGCGATATGCATGTGGGCAGCATTTGGTTTACTGACGAAGCTTATTTTTACCTGGACGGCTTCGTCAATAAACAGAACTGGCGCATATGGGGAACCGAAAAGCCCCATGTTGCAGTCCCATTGTCCCTGCATCCCCAAAAAGTACTGGTCTGGGCCGCAATTTCTTCCAAAGGAATCATTGGCCCATTTTTCAGATCCGAAACGATTACTGCATCACGCTATCTGGACATTCTTCGTGAATTTGTGGCGGTACAAACTGCCTTAGACGACACTGCGAACACCTCGTGGTTTATGCAAGATGGTGCCCGGCCACATCGCACGGCCGACGTCTTTAATTTCCTGAATGAATATTGCAATGATGGTGTGATTGCTTTGGGCTATCCGAAACATACAGGAGGCAGCGTGGATAGGCCTCCCTATTCGCCAGACATGAACCCCTGTGACTTCTTTCTGTGGGGACACTTGAAAGACCAGGTGTACTGCCAGAATCCAGAAACAATTGAACAGCTGAAGCAGTACATCTCATGTGCATGTGAAGCCATTCCGCCAGACACGTTGTCAAAGGTTTCGGGTAATTTCATTCAGAGACTACGCCATATTATTGCTACGCATGGTGGATATGTGGAAAATATCGTACTATAGAGTTTCCCAGACAGCAGCGCCATCTGTTGTTGAAAATTGTAACTACTGTAATTTCGAAAGTTTGTCTACCTGAAAATGTACTGTTGTCCCAAGCATATTGCAACAAACGGTGTATTTCTATCGCTGCTCGTTTAGTTTTTATTGCCGTTTCAAATATACCGGTCATTTTTGAAACACCCTGTATGATTCCCACAGTGTTGTAATATGCGGACGCTTTAGCGTGTTCATCGCCACAAAAGTGCAATTTAACTTCTCCAGTACAACGTAAAGCCCCACACAAGTCTTCACACCCGAAAGAAGCTCACAAAACTTCATTGGACTGTTCTTCCCTAACCAAACTACGGGATAGACCTCTCACCTTCCATCAGCTTGTCCCAATGAACGATGCACTCCACAGGAAGCAGTACGTGGATGATAGAGAGTTTACTGATACAGCGAGATGTCTGCTACGTCGTCGACCAGTAGAGTGGTACCGTCCGGGCATAAAGACCCTTCCAGTAATGTAGCGTAAGGCCGTCGCACTGAACGGGATTTATGATGAAAAGTGAGGTCTTTTAGCCATAAGAGAGACGTATAATATGCTGTACTGGAATGCTGATTAAAACCACCCTACATTCAGAAAAAAATATGTTACATTACTTATTGGACGCCCCTCATGCAAGATGTAGGTTACAGGGTAATTGATTCCACTGTCATATGTGTGAAATGATGATGTAGGTGGAAAAGATTTATGCGAGGGTGGCGCACGCATGTGATGTGATATTTCAGTTACGGAATGTTGAGCGTTATCTCACATGTGAGTAGAGGTTTTGAGAACGCCAGTGACTAGGAAACCGATTGAGTAAAAGACATGCGTGAATATCGCTTCAACTACCTGTCCAAATCCAATCTGAGTGCAGGAAGGACTAACGTTATCAAACAATAGAATTTTTAACACAGGCATTTGCAGCTAGCTCGAGTCATCTTAGGTTTTCATTGTTTATCTAGCTCCATCAGAGTAGTAAATATTTGGCAGGACTCAGGACTTTACTACTTAGTTTAATTTCAGGTCAAAATATTTTCTACATTTTTGGCTTGATTGTAAGCAAGAGAGCGATTTCCTGCTAACTGAACAGTTTGTTCTTCCTAGTGTATGTACTCATTCAAGATTATGCATGGGCTTTTATAATTGTTTTTAAACGGTGGTAATACCATTAAGAAGCGTTGGAGGAAGTTTGACAAAAATTAATAGGCGCTTGCAGAATGTCTATGGAGACCTGGCAGCGAACAAAAGCATGGTGAGTCGACGGGGTAGGTGTCTGTCACCATCAAACCATACCCAGGGTTTTGTGCATACCGTTATATTCAACGAAGTAGGTCACTCATATGTGATAATGCAGTAGCAAAATTCTTAGGCTGGAGGTCACCTGTAACAGGTGGTCACAAGAGGAAAGCATTGATGCAAAATACTGGATAAGGTCAATGTTTCTTATTCTTCCCGCAAAGAAAATATATTAAGAACTTCGTTATTCGTGGAAAAATAATACTCATCCAATATTCTAACTTATTGTTCGACGCTCACTACTCTTGTAATGCGATTATTTCTTTCCAAAAATACTGGTGAAGGGAAGTTTATGCAGTACACTTGATGTCTGACATTGTTGATGACGAAAGGAGGAATACAATGGAACCAAATTCTGGAACATACACTATGTGATCAAAAGTATCCGGACACCTGTAAAGACACGCGTTTTTCATATTAGGTGCATTGTGCTGCCACCTACTGCCAGGTGCCCCACATTAGCGACCTCAGTAGTCATTAGACATCGTGAGAGAGCAGAATGCAGCGCTCAGCGGAACTCACAGACTTCGAACGTGGTCAGGTGATTGGGTGTCACTAGTGACATACGCCTGTACGCGAGGTTTCCACATTCCTTAACATCCCTAGGTCCATCCCTTGGTGAAGTGGAAACGTGAAGGGACACGTACAGGCCGACCTCGTCTGTTGACAGACAGAGACCACCGACAGTTGAAGAGGGCCGTAATGTGTAATAGGCAAACATCTATCCAGATCATCACACAGGAACTCCAAACTACATCAGGGTCCACTGCAAGTACTATGACAGTTAGGCGGGAGGTGAGAAAACTTGGATTTCATGGTCGAGCGGCTGCTCATAAGCCAGACATCTCGCCGGTAAATGCCAAACGACACCTTGCTTGGTGTAAGGAGCGCAAAAATTGGACGAACAGTGAAAAAAACGTTGTATGGAGTGACGAATCACGCGGTACACAACGTAGCGATTCCGATGGAAGGGTGTGGGTATGGCGAATGCCCGGTGAACGTCATCTGCCAGCGTGTGTGGTGTCAACAGTACAATTCCGAGGCGGTGGTGTTATGGTGTGGTCCTGTTTTTCAGGAGGGGTCTTGCACCCCCTTGTTCTTTGTGGCACTGGCCTGTATTGATGTTTTAAGCACCTTCTTGCTTCCCACCTTTGAAGAGCAATTCAGGAATGGCGATTACATCTTTCAACATAGCCAAGAATCTGTTCATAACGCACGGCCTGTGGCGGAGTGGTTACAATAACATCTCTGTAATGGACTGGCCTGCACAGAATCCTGACCTGATCCTATAGAATACTTTTGGAATGTTTCGGAACTCCGACTTCGTGCCAGGTCTCACCGACCGACATCGATAGCTTTATTAAGTGCTGCACTCGGTGAAGAAAGGGCTGCCACTCGCCAGGAAACCTTACAGCACCTGATTGAACGTAAAACTGCGAGAGTGGAAGCTGTCATCAAGGCTAAGGGTGAGCCAGCACCATACTGAATTCGTGCATTACCGATGGAGGGCGCCAAGAACTTGTAAGTAATTTTAAGCCACGTGTCCGAATACTTTTGATCACATCGTGTATCTTACTCAGCTTGGATAGCGCCAATTGTGTTTAACAAGCCAACTGCATCAGAGACCGCCTCTGACATATTTACACTCGAAGACAGATTCAGAAAATGCATGAGGCTTAAAGCTTTCAAAGCGAATTTCAGTGATGATATTTCTCATTTTTTAGCCAATCAAGAGCATATTATCAAGAGACATGTATACTGATAAATTATTTTTTTATTTGAAGGTCCATTGTGCCTAGCATAGTGTAATAGAGAATAGAACATTAGTCATCAATTGTAATAGCCATCGCGAAAATAGGTCATAACCACCGCATGATGTTCAAAATGTTCAAATGTGTGTGAGTTCCTAAGGGAGGAAACTGCTGAGGTCATCGGTCCTAGACTTACACACTACTTAAACTAACTTAACGCTAAGGACAACACTCACACTCTTGCCCAAGGGAGGACTCGAACCTCCAGCGGGAAGCTGCGTGATGTCTTCAACAGTGAAGTGCTGTGGTTTCTCCACTTCACACCTTTGTTGCCACATACACACTGTAGCAGTAAAGGCGGTCAGCGACCCCTGTATTTTCAAAACACCATTGCGACATTATGTATAACGCATGGTTCTAGTCTTCCATGGAAAGACGCATTCACCTGTGTTTTGTACTGAGTGTAATGCAGGAGCAAGGATTTCCATGTAGTGCTGTACCAATCGGGGTGTGTAAAGGGTTACAAGGCATTCGAAACTAAACTAAAACTATCATGTTGAACGTACTGATGGTTTTTTAGTGATCCGGTCAACAGTGGAGAAGCCACGAATGACATCAAAATGGTTCAAACGGCTCTAAGCACTATGGGACTTAGCACGTGAGGTCATCAGTCCCCTAGACTTAGAACTACTTTAACCTAACTAACCTAAGGACATCACTCACATCCATGCCCGAAGCAGGATTCGAAACTGCGACCGTAGCTGTCGCTCGCCTCCAGACTGCAGCGCCTAAAACCGCACGGCCACTCCGGCCGGCTATGATGATCATTTCTCCCTGTGTAGGTCGACATCAACAAAATACTTTCGCATTCGGATAAAAAACTGGTGTTTGAAACTTCATGAGAAGTTTCCGCCCCAACGAACAAACAGTTCCGCCACAGCGAAAAACACCTTTGTTTTAATGGTGTCCACCCCAAACTCTGTATCATGTCCGTGACCCTCTCTCCCCTGTTTAGCGGTAGCGAAAAACGCAGTGCTCTTCGTTCAGTTTTCTCGATGTACTCTGTTTATTCCATGTGGTAAGGTTCGCAAACCGCGCAGGCGTACTCCAGAAGAGGACGGACAAGCGTAGTGTAGGCCGTCTCTTTGGTAGATCTCTGCCAATAAAACGCAGTCTTTGGTTGCCTTGCCCACATATGTGTTCTTTCCTATTTAAATTGTTCGTAATTGTAATTCCTATATATTTAGTTGGATTTACGGCGTTTAGATTAGACTGATTTATCGTGTAACCCAAGGTTAACGGATTTCTTTTAGCACTCATGTGGATGACCTCACCTGTTTCATTATTTAGGGCCCATTTCCAATTTTCACAACACATAGATAACTTTTATAAATGGCTTTGCCATTTTTTTAATCTTTGGATGACTTTACTAGACGATAAACGTCAGCATCATCTGCAAACATCCTAAGACCGCTGCTCAGATTGCCGACGAAACCGTGAATATAGATAACGAACAGCATAGGGCCTGTAACACTACCTTGGGGAACGCCGGAAATCACTTCCCTTTTATCGATGACTTTCCGTCAATTACTACTAACTGTGACCTCTCTGACAGAAAATTACTAATCCAGACACACAACGGAGACGATTTTCCATGAGCACCCAATTTCACCACAAGCCGCTTGGAAATCTAGAAATACATTCAACACTTCGTGTGTGTAAAGGGCTAGATGTATTTCACAAGAAAATGTTCTCTAAATCCGTGTTGACTGTGTGTCAATGAAATTCGAAGAAAATATATCTCCCAAAATCCCGCTTCATATCAACGTTAATGATATGGGCCTGTAATTTAGTGGTTTACTCCTATTGCATTTCTTGAATACTGATGTAACATGTGCAGCTTTCCAGTTTTTGGGTACGGATCTTTCATCGACCGACTGGCTGTATATGATTGTTAAGTATGGAGCTAATGCATCAGCATACTCCGAAAGGAACCTAATTGGTATGTAGACTGAACCAGAAGACTTGCATTTATTAAGTGATTTTATTTGCTGTACTATTCCGAGAATGTTTACTTCTAAGTTACTTACGTTGGCAGCTGTTCTTGATTCGAAATCTGCTATATTTATTTCATCTGCTTTGGTGAAGTAATTTTCGAAGGCTGTGTTTAGTAACTCTGTTTTAGCAGAATTGTTTCCATTACTATCGCGCAGAGAAGGCATCAGTTGTCTCCTGCCGCTAGCATACTTACATGCTACCAGAATCTCCTTGTATTCCCTGCCACGTTTATAGATAAAGTTTTGTTGTGGAAACTATTATAAGCATCTCGCACTGAAGACCTTGCTGAATTTCGACCTTATGTAAAAGATCGCCAATCTTGGTAATTTTGCGCTCGTTTAAATGCGGCACGCTTTTTTCGTTGTTTCTGACCTGTTTGTGTACCAAGGTGGATCAGCTTCGACGTTGTTAATTTATTTGGTATAAATCTCTTATTTACTGTCGATACTATTTCTTTGAATTCAATTCTCATCTTGTCTACCTTTACACTGTTAATTTGAAAGGAGTGTCTAAGAAAGGCTTCAAGCGAATTTTTATCTGCTTTTTTGAATATATATTTTTCATTTATTTTGGAGGGTTTTTGAGTTACGGTATTCAGTCTCGCCACGACAGCCCTGATTACACTAATCCCTGTAATCGTTTTGGTGATTATTATTCGTTGCCAAGAGGTCAAGTGTGTTTCCACAACCGTTTACTATTCGAGTGGGCTCATGAACTAATCGCTAGAAATAATTTTCAGAGAATGCGTTTAGCACAGTTTCGGATGATGTTTAATGCGTCCCTCCGGATTTAAAAATGTATTTTCGCCAACATGTCGACGACAAATTGAAGTCACCGCTGACTATAATTGCATGAGTCGGAATCGTGTTTGAAATTAGACTCAAGTTTTCTTTGAACCTTTCAGCAGTTGTATCGTCTGAGTTGGGAGGTCGCTTAAAGGATCCAGTTAATCCTGTTTGCCATAGTTTTTATAATGTTTTATCTGTAGCGACGGATGATTGTAAATGACAAGTGGATGACGTGGTAGGAGATGATTGCTGATTGCTATATGGAACTATTAATATCGACGGATCTTTGTCCTTGTTATTCGTTGATTTTTATTTGATTTTTGGGTTTAGTTACGTTAATAAAGTACGAAAAGATTCTTCATCTCTTTCTTTCGTTTGCTGTTATTATTCATGGTAAGTATCCATTGTTCTTTATTGTTTTCAGTAATATATTCACTGTCTCTTTCCTCTTAATTTTCGTTTATCAGCGTTTTGTAGAGAAAATTATGACTTCAGCTTACCTAAATAATCGTGGTGTGCCTTCCTTAAGCATGATTTCTATTATTTTTGCATGCTGCTCTATTTCTTATTTCCATTTTGCAGCAAAAGTCTTATGGTTTTCTTTTGTTTTGTTTCAATTCACAGATTCTATATATTGATTCCATACCCTCAACCCTTTTTATTTTTAATTTCTTCCCACTGGCTTAAGCGCTAGTTTTTGTCTACAGTCTTTAATGTTATTTCATTCAGTCTCTACGTCATCAGCTATAGGTAGTGATTAATAGATGCTGCTATAATCTCAGTTGGTAAAGATTCCTCACACATCCCCCCCCCCCCCTCCGCACTGTAAGTAACCTTTGTATATTGTGTGTGTAGAATTATGTTTCTTTCTATTGAATATCTGCCATTTTGCTCTTAATTCTACACTCCTGGAAATTGAAATAAGAACACCGTGAATTCATTGTCCCAGGAAGAGGAAACTTTATTGACACATTCCTGGGGTCAGATACATCACATGATCACACTGACAGAACCATAGGCACATAGACACAGGCAACAGAGCATGCACAATGTCGGCACTAGTACAGTGTATATCCACCTTTCGCAGCAATGCAGGCTGCTATTCTCCCATGGAGACGATCGTAGAGATGCTGGATGTAGTCCTGTGGAACGGCTTGCCATGCCATTTCCACCTGGCGCCTCAGTTTGACCAGCGTTCGTGCTGGACGTGCAGACCGCGTGAGACGACGCTTCATCCAGTCCCAAACATGCTCAATGCGGGACAGATCCGGAGATCTTGCTGGCCAGGGTAGTTGACTTACACCTTCTAGAGCACGTTGGGTGGCACGGGATACATGCGGACGTGCATTGTCCTGTTGGAACAGCAAGTTCCCTTGCCGGTCTAGGAATGGTAGAACGATGGGTTCGATGACGGTTTGGATGTACCGTGCACTATTCAGTGTCCCCTCGACGATCACCAGTGGTGTACGGCCAGTGTAGGAGATCGCTCCCCACACCATGATGCCGGGTGTTGGCCCTGTGTGCCTCGGTCGTATGCAGTCCTGATTGTGGCGCTCACCTGCACGGCGCCAAACACGCATACGACCATCATTGGCACCAAGGCAGAAGCGACTCTAATCGCTGAAGACGACACGTCTCCATTCGACCCTCCATTCACGCCTGTCGCGACACCACTGGAGGCGGGCTGCACGATGTTGGGGCGTGAGCGGAAGACGGCCTAACGGTGGCGGGACCGTAGCCCAGCTTCATGGAGACGGTTGCGAATGGTCCTCGCCGATACCCCAGGAGCAACAGTGTCCCTAATTTGCTGGGAAGTGGCGGTGCGGTCCCCTACGGCACTGCGTAGGATCCTACGGTCTTGGCGTGCATCCGTGCGTCGCTGCGGTCCGGTCCCAGGTCGACGGGCACGTGCACCTTCCGCCGACCACTGGCGACAACATCGATGTACTGTGGAGACCTCATGCCCCACGTGTTGAGCAATTCGGCGGTACGTCCACCCGGCCTCCCGCATGCCCACTATACGCCCTCGCTCAAAGTCCGTCAACTGCACATACGGTTCACGTCCACGCTGTCGTGGCATGCTACCAGTGTTAAAGACTGCGATGGAGCTCCGTATGCCACGGCAAACTGGCTGACACTGACGGCGGCGGTGCACAAATGCTGCGCAGCTAGCGCCATTCGACGGCCAACACCGCGGTTCCTGGTGTTTCCGCTGTGCCGTGCGTGTGATCATTGCTTGTACAGCCCTCTCGCAGTGTCCGGAGCAAGTATGGTGGGTCTGACACACCGATGTCAATGTGTTCTTTTTTCCATTTCCAGGAGTGTATATTTCTCACTACCAGGTAGTTGTCTGAGTATATGGCATTTCCCCTGTTAACTTTTACATTAAATGCAAGTTTTTGTAGTAAATTCCTTTTTTTACAATAAAGTAATTTAGTATGGATTTTCAGCCTTTAACGAACCATGTATATTTACATGTATCCTTTTTCTTGAAGGAGTTGCATATTTTGATAAATTAAATACTGTAAATCGCCTTAATTCTCGTATGTTAGCATTGATTTCTTGTTCCTCAGAACTGTGAACTACTTCTAGTAGTTGTTGTATTTAGATCTCCACATATCATCATTTACTTCATTTTGTAAGGTATCATTATTTCTGTCTTCCTTCTTCTGAGGCATAAGCACGGGAGTTAATTTAACGCAATTTATAACGAGCCGGGAAACGGAGACGTGCAAAATCTGCTTTCTAGCGTACTCATACAGAACAGCATAGCCACGAGACGGAGTCAGAGATTGCATAGTCGTAAAGAAAAGAGAGGACGAGAGTACATGTAACAGTGCTTGTCTGCCAAGTCACGAGAAGCCAGCCTGCATTTAATGGAATATTAACGAACATTTCACTGTATTTCGCCCTGTGCTTTTTTTAGAACACCCAGGTCGCGGCTTTCACGAGCGTAGTATCGAAACTTTACTCCTTTGAACTCGCCACCTAGCTGACAATGCCTTCTGCAGAAAGCACGCAGCCAGACGTGTACCATTGTAAAATATTCATTATAACTGGAGTCGACTCCATGAGCTATCTTTTTTAGAGTGCAGGCACAGTCTGCGTTCTGTTTTCAGCTTTTTAATCATTAGGAACCAGCAGTGTCCGTCAAGTTAGCGCCACACGCTGATAATGCAACAGCATATCCTGCTCCCCACCATCTGCGCTCCACCCCCCCCCCCTCCCCCCGTGCCTTTCCCAAGCTGGCGTTCGGCATTCAAGTCAGCCTCACCCTACGATTCTCCTGGAGGCTGTGTTCCAGGCGTACACTGGACGCCATCCCTTCCATCTCTAATGAAGAAAAGATTAACAAAGATGGCCAGTCCTATTCAATCAGCGTCGTAATTATTGTCGTAGAATCAAAAGTAAGGCTGTGATAGGTCGACACGTGACCGTAAGTGGTAACTGAAATGATCTACATATCAGACGAATGAAAGGGGCTTGACAATTTTCAGGCATGTAACCTAGTCCTAGGAATCGCGATTTCACTTCTTTTTAAGTGACGCGAAGCGTGAAGTACATCGGTGCACCAAGAGGCGCTTAATCCGCAGTGTGTGTGAAGGTCACAAACGTGTCTGCGATGTTTTCGACTTGCTTTCCGCACACGCATCTGCACATCTACTTTCCTAGGCTGACGAACATTCAAGCACGCAATTACATCTCTAGCGTCCACCAAGTCCCTCGATCTCTGTCCCGCAGAAAATTTGAAACTTGAAATTTTCCTGGGTTACTGAACACTCTGTAACCCTTATGATGTGCAACAGATCGCCGTTTTCTGCAAAAGCCGATATTTCATCTGGGCGCCAGCCAGAAATGTTCGGTAGATACGCCGAACACTGAGGTCGACTACCCACACGCCAAGATTTACTAGTGTGCTGTGTGTCTGGGACTACAGGATGTAAGAACTACTGAATGATTTCAACTGGATATGGCCTGCCTGAAGAAATTTGTGGAATATCTTCCCTTTCTTTTCAAGGTCACTATGAGGGTAAGAGGCGATGTTATACCGGATTAACCTGTTGTCTCCTGGGTTTTATCCTTTTTATCCCCATGCGCTTACATTGTTGCTAGCGAATTATAGTACGCTGATCTCTCAACTAGCGAACATGATATTCTTCTGTAGTGGAGTGTACCCTTAGTTCCATCCATTGTGCATTCCTATATCACTGGTCACCGCTTAAGACTTATCAGACAAGGTGTACGATGAGGTACGTCTGAAATACTAGTCGAACTCAGCAGAGGGAAGCAAATGTATCGAATAACAACTTTGTTCTACACGGTTCAGTCACATTGAAGTGACCAAAGCAGACGTTCCACGTCAACGTGCAATAACCACTCAGGGGCCGCGGGTGGCAGCACTAGCACTGGAGGACATAGAAAATGTGTCCAGGGGACGGGAAACAAAGTGCTGTCGTTGTCATAATGCCGGAAAGGAGTCGTTTATCTGATTTCCAAAAGGTATGATCAAGGCTATCAGGCCGATAGAGGAAGCATTGCCGAAAGGATAAAGTTTATAAACTACTCGCGTGCCGGCATGGTCAAAGTTGAAGGGTGTGCAATGATGTAGTGTGTGTAATAATTATGTGTAATAATTATTTGTTATTTATGGTTGTTGAAAGCAGAAAAATACGTAAAGGCTTATTATAGGTTAAATGAACATTTTAGAGACATTGCCACTTTAACCACAATATTAAGAAGCGGCACCAGCCGAACAAGGAAAGCCGGTACATGTATCGACATTGGTCACGTTTCTGCCTAACGTGAAAAGCATGTATCAACGATCAAAGGATAAGTCGCCGCCCTAGAAACTTCGTGGCATTGGCAAAAACACAGAAGAATCTCGGATAAACGGGCGTGAGAGGATCCTTGGAGGAGGCCCTTCGGGGGGAGAAGAAGAAAAGTCAGCTGGACTGACAAAGCGATGGTTAGTCAGCGGACGTCATATTCGTTAGAACAACTTAGCCGCTACGCTGCTCGGCAGAGAAGAACTCGGTACCACGCCAATAGGTCAACGCTGAAGATGCCATCGCAGATGTCACTAGAGAGGAGTTCGTATGGTAGACACCCAGGTGACTGGTGGGCACGAAGGGACTGTGGCCTTACCAAATGGGTCACTTGTGAACCTAGAGGATGATGGACTCAACCAGAAGACGCTGGATTTGAGGGTCGGTGGTTCGATTCCTGGACGGAGCACTCCGCGCCACGCCGTAGCCGCTTGTTAATAAAGCAACAAGCGAATGCACAAGGAGAAGGCAGCGCCGCCGCCGCAGAGACTCACGGACACGGTACTGAGGGAAGAATACGACACCTGCGCGCCGCTGCTTCCCGAGCTGTCGCCGTCTCAGCGGTCACTGGAATCTGCACGCTACGACTCCTCCCCTCCGCCGCCTCTAGAAATTGAGAGAGTAAAGACACATTGTATTAGTCTGTTTAAAGGTTCTTATGTCTCAATAAATGACTGTTAGTGGAACCACCAATGCTTCTCTCACACCTCACCCACTGAGCCAACAAGAGAGCCCACCTTACCACCCGCAATGTGTCGCTTCCTTCCCGCCATCCCTGACAAAATAATGATCTTTGCTTCCCTGTGACACTGACGCCAAATATCTAACGTTCCGACCCACTACAAAGTATACCATACATGACAACATGTTGCTACCCAAAGCCGCACCGGGCAACTGTGGTTCACAGTGGGCCATAGGCATGAACGATGGCTGCTCAAATGCGCAAGGGCGAATAAACGCACAAGTGCTGAGCAACTGACCGCCTAGATGAACTAAGAGGCTAGCAACAGTGTCTCCTCAATGACCATTCAGTGGATGTTGCTGCAGCAGGCGCCTTCTTCATTCCACCCTTAGTGACTGCTGTCCATCGATGATGAAGGCTGGTATTTGCACGCCAATACCGCTACTGAGGGGTGTGAGTGGGCCTTTCCAGACGAACTGCGTGTACTGACCAGTCAGATGAGAGGGTAGTTAGAATCAGAATGCAATGTGAGGATATCTCCAGTGGAGAACAAGCTTGCTACAATGGTATAGAATCAGGTTAAATGACAAGTTGTGAATGAGCAACATAAATTATTTCAACATTACTTAGATATTTTATTAGAAGAATGTCTGAAGTAGGTGGCAGAAACGTCAGGGAGTTTGTGTGCTTTCCCAAGTCAGAAGGTTGTTAGTCAGTTACAGGAGCAAGTGTCCGTCTTTCTAAGAGGATGTACTGAAATTTTATGCCTCAGAATTTTTAATGTGATTAATGTTAAAGCCTTTTAAATAAAACAAAAGTTATTAACATGGTATATCCTTATTCTTCCTGTCTACATGTTTGCAACTCTCTGACGCTAGTGGGCTCCGAACTGTGCCGTGTAACATGTCGGTGTGTAACGCAGCTATACCGGAGCGTGTGAAACAGAGTGTTGTAATTGAGTTTTGAATTCGATGAGTTCATCCACACCCTCTCCTTCAGCATGATAATGCCAGGGCACACAGAGCCCTTTGACACCTGCGACAATCCGACGTACAGTCTTGACTTGGCCCCATCCGATTTCCATCTGTTTCCAATACTTAAAGAACCTATAAGGAATACATCTCGTGGATGGAGCGTTATTGTCTGGGTGGGGAAAGTTCTCGTGGCATTCCCTGAGTGATCTCGTAATTCTGGAAGGCACAATGGGTCAACACAAGTACGTATCATTTCTTAGGGACCATGTCCACCCCTGCGTGCAATGGCTCTACCAGCAGAGAGGTGTCCAGCCACTGCTGCCTGAGACTTGTTCTCTCCAGGCCACAATTACGGTGCTCAGTTTCTTTTGGATTAGGACTCATGCTGGTTCCAGACACTACCCTGGCTGTACATACACTAGTTTTATTCTACAGCAAGACGCCATCCACCAGCAGGACAATACAATGTGTCACACAGTCCACAGTGGACATGTTTCGTTCGTAGAGCACCAGGATGAGATTACTGCACTCGTTCTCCCCTGACCACCAAGCTCCCAGGATTTAAAGCCAATCTAGAGTCTGTCGTAGGACCTCGACTGGGCTGTTCACGTCATGGATCCTCAACCGAGTAACCTAGCGCAGCTGGTAAGGGCACTGGCATCGGCGTGCATCTACACCCCTGCCGGCGCTTTCCAGAACCTCACTGACGCTATTCCTGCCCGTCGTGCAGTCCGCTCTGCAAAGCGTGGTTAATCACATTTTTCACAGGTGTTCACATTAATGTGGCTAAAGAGTGTAGATACTATTCATGTACAGTCTCCAGAAGAGACCCAAACTGGGACCTTGTGTTAGTGAAGGAGGTACGCTGTGGTCTCTGCCTGTTGTTGTTGTTGTGGTCTTCAGTCCTGAGACTGGTTTGATGCAGCTCTCTACGCTACTCTATCCTGTGCAAGCTTCTTCATCTCCCAGTACCCACTGCAACCTAAATCCCTCTGAATCTGCTTAGTGTATTCATCTCTTGGTCTCCCTCTACGGTTTTTTCCCTCCACGCTGCCCTCCAATACTAAATTGGTGATCCCCTGATGCCTCAGAACATGTCCTACCAACCGATCCCCTCTTCTAGTCAAGTTGTGCAACAAACTCCTCTTCTCCCCAATTCTATTCAATACCTCCTCATTAGTTATGTGATCTACCCATCTAATCTTCAGCATTCACATTTCGAAAGCTTCTATTCTCTTCTTGTCCAAACTAGTTATCGTCCATGTTTCACTTCCATACATGGCTACGCTCCATACAAATACTTTCAGATACGACTTCCTGACACTTAAATCTATACTCGATCTTAACAAATTCCTCTTCTTTAGAAACGCTTTCCTTGCCATTGCGAGTCTACATTTTATATCCTATCTACTTCGACCGTCATCAGTTATTTTGCTCCCCAAATAACAAAACTCCTTTACTACTTTATGGGTCTCATTTCCTAATCTAATTCCGGCAGCATCAGCCGATTTAATTCGACTACATCCCATTATCCTCGTTTTGCTTTTGTTGATGTTCATCTTATATTCTCCTTTCAAGACGCTATTCATTCCGTTCAACTGCTCTTCCAAGTCCTTTGCTGTCTCTGACAGAAATACCTCAAAGTTCTTCTCCGTGGATTTTAATACCTACTCCAAATTTTTCTTTTGTTTCCTTCACTGCTTGCTCAATATACAGATTGAATAACATCGGGGAGAGGCTGAAACCCTGTCTCCCTCCCTTTCCAACCACTGCTTCCCTTTCATGTCCCTCGACTCTTATAACTGTCCTCTGGTTTCTGTACAAATTGTAAATAGCCTTTCGCTCCCTGTATTTTACCCCTGCCACCTTCAGAATTTGAAAGAGAGTATTCCAGTCAACATTGTCAAAAGCTTTCTCTAAGTCTACAAATGCTAGAAACGTAGGTTTGCCTTTCCTTAATCTAGCTTCTAAGGTAAGCCGTAAGGTCAGTACTGCCTCACGTGTTCCAGCTTTTCTACGGAATCCAAACTGATCTTCCCCAAGGTCGGCCTCTACTCGTTTTTCCATTCGTCTGTTAAGGGAACGTCAATTGGAGCGGCCAGCAGCAGCTACTGCGACGCCACCACCTGCCGCCTTGGACAGCCACCGCAGCGCAGCCGCCCGCTCCATATATATGACTGGCGCAGTCGCCGGATGCGGCGACGCACGGGGCAGCGCCGGCGCACATAACGGCGCGGATGCGCCCCCATTGTGTCGGGGAAGAGGCCTCGCGCCATTGTCACCGGCTAATGGGCCGTGAGCCGCGACGGCCCGCGACGCCGCGCCCTTCCTCCTGGGACGCGGGCGCCGTCCACCTGCTCGTGGCTCTCTTCTCTTCTCGTCAGCAAGAGTCAGAAACTCTATGCTCTACTGGCAGTGGCTGTTAAACTGCCGAAGCAGGCCAACACCGTTCACGCAGACTATACTTACATATGCTGTTTGATCCTTTTCTTTCCTTCTTCTAGTCTTTCCACGCTACTTCTGCTTCTGCTGCTGTTTAATGTCAGCTCTGCTCTTTTACTGCGATTCATTCCTCCTCGTCGTTTCTTCAAATTTTCTTTCTCTTCAGGCTGTTGCGATCTGAATTTCTGCTCGCCAACTTGTGCAATTGGAGAACATTGAACTTTGCGTGAACAATCAGTACTCTACCTTCTGAAAAAAAGCTGAAAGATTCCAACAGAACGGTTGTTTTATAGCAGCAAAATAAACTGACTTTTGTTCTTCGGAGCACGCAGTGCGAACTAAGTCATCTAACGACATGGTTATTGCGAATATTAGCCAGCTATACTGCTCTTTATATGGTTTTTATTTTATAAATTATTCACAGTGAACCCATTCCGGCATATTGCCATCAACATGTGCTCTGTAACTACATACGTAAGCCATGGTGTTAACATAATGGTCCCTAACTACGATAAGGAAAGTTATAATACATCGTTAGGTGTTTCTACCTTACATGTACTATCGTTGTCGCCATGTCCTGTCTGTTTTTCTCCCTCACATGCACACTGGAGATGTGTATCTGATTTTCGCTATTTTTTCTCTTGACGGCTTGGATGACAATGTACCAGCAATATTTCATGTTCACATTGTTAAAAATTTGAGATTTGTGGTGAGGTCTTATGGGACCAAACTGCTGAGGTCATCGGTCCCTAAGCTTACGCATACTTAATCTAACTTAAACCAACTTACGCTTAGGGCAACACACACATCCATACCCGAGGGAGGACTCGAACATCCGACGGGGGAAGCCGCGAGTTACATTGTTACCATTGTAAATAAGAAATGCGTGTAAATTCGGTTATTTATTATTATTTTATAGGTGTTACTTTAATTATGTTTTTGTCTGGAATTTGTTTTGGTTTTATTTGAGATTTTTGTTTTATATTCTTTTTCGTAATAAGTTTGTTATTTTCTGTGATTTATGTTGGTGTCATGTCTTTGTTTTATACTCATCATGTTGTTATCACTGTTACTATCTCAGAGGTAAAAAAAGGGAGGAGGTAGCATTACGTCACAAACTTGAAGCCGATGTGCACCATCTTATCTAGGTCAAAATATTAAGTTCATCGCTTTCATACACCCATAATTCTCCGCGGTGACACTTGCCGGTGATGTCACTCTGTCTCGTATTTCTAGAGCAAGCACTTCAAGAACAGAAAAACGTTCGAAATTGTCTTCCTGACACTATCTTATTCATGTAACCTCTATAATTTTTTATATTTAAAACAGTTACTTCGTGCACACCGTAGAAATTATGAACAAGGAGCACTGATAAACAGTAGTCTACTAATGTTCTGGGCTACTTAAAATGGCGCCCACACTCTCTTCAAAACAATGTACAGCGTAAGTCTCTAGTGCCACCTCCCGTCTTTTTTCACCTCCATAGTTACTATGGAAATGTGTTATTTAATGTGAATAAACGAACAAATCGACCTAAGCACAGGCAGTAGATGAAAAACTTTATTCACATTATAAAGCAAGAAAACGGCCAATGTAATAAAGCAGAGACGCTAAGTAACACATATTCATAGGAACAACGACAGCAACGTGAAGAGTATGAAACAAAGACACAAGACCAACATAAATTTATTATGAAAAAATACAAATCTCATATAAAACAAATTACAGACTGAAACATAGTTAGTACCAAAGCTATAAGAATAGTAAAAAACAACCGACTTTCCACATATCACTTATTTATAACGGTAACTATGTAAACATGTTATATGGCTGATCCACTGTCATGCAAGCTATCAAGAGCGGACATAAAGACCAAGGAGAATCAGATACACGTCTCCATTGTACATATAAGGAGAAACTTAAACTCCGCCCGAACAGGCCTTGGAAGCCCAACGGTTCCAGCCGGTCGCCGTGTCATCCTCAGCCCTCAGGCGTTCCCGGATGCGGATTGGAGGGGCACGTGGTCAGCACACCGCTCTCCCGGCCGTACGTCAGTTTACGAGACGAGAACCGCTACTTCTCAATCAAGTAGCTCCGTAGTTTGCCTCACAAAGGCTGAGTGCACGCCGCTTGCCAACAGCGGTCGGCAGACAAGATGGTCACCCAGCCAAGTGCTAGCCCAGCCTGACAACTTCGGTGATCTGACGGGAACCGGTGTTACCACTGCGGCAAGGCCGTTGCCTAAGGAGAAACTAATAATTCTAAAAAAGACAGGACATGGCAGCAACGATATTATATGTAAGGTAGAAACACCTAACAATGTATCATAACTTTTCTGATCATAGTTACAGACAAAAAAAATGGTTCTGAGCACTATGGGACTCAACTGCTTTGGTCATAAGTC
This sequence comes from Schistocerca cancellata, assembly GCF_023864275.1. Lineage (NCBI taxonomy): Eukaryota > Metazoa > Arthropoda > Insecta > Orthoptera > Acrididae > Schistocerca > Schistocerca cancellata. The sequence goes on along the minus strand of NC_064628.1, from coordinate 310,196,600 downwards.
CCCTAGAACTTAGAACTACTTAAACCTAACTAACCTAAGGACAGCACACAACACCCAGCCATCACGAGGCAGAGAAAATCCCTGACCCCGCCCGGAATCGAACCCGGGAACTCGGGCGTGGGAAGCAAGAACGCTACCGCACGACCACGAGATGCGGGCATAGTTACAGACCATTATATTAAGACATAGCATACTTACGTATTTGGAGAGCACCTGATGATGACAAGATTCCGAATTGGACACGTAAATAATTTATAAAATGAAAACTGTTTAAAGAGCAGTGTAGCTGGCTGACATTGGTAATAAAATTAAGTGAAATTAATTGTGAGATGAATTTATTTGCTGCTAACTAGCAACCGTACGCAATCACGCAGGCATACAATAAACGTAGTGGCTCGTCTGTTAACATAGGGGGCTGGTTGTTCACAGTTGTGCTGTGCCCTTGATATATACTTTAAGTAATATTAAGCCAGCCGAAGGAAAAGTCAATGAACATAAAATACACATAAACGTGAAATTTTAAATAAATGAAAAGAGAAAAGTCCGTTAGGACAAAGATCTATCCTAACCCCATAATTCTATTCAATGTCAAATCAGATGACACAGGTTACTTCAAATAGCGGTCTTATAATTCAGATACTACGCACAATAATTAGTTAGGTTTCAAACTAATATTGCAGTCAGAGCGAAGTTAACAAGGTGGCTATATCTAAAATTTCGTCACAGGAGACAAGCGAGTAATCGTTAAGATAATGAAATTTTAAGAAACATTTGTAAGGATATGCAGAAGAGTAAGTCGTTTCTTTCTCCATTGAAATACACACATTTTAATCTCCACGTGACAGGGTAACACTTTTTGACTGCTTATCACGATTACACCTAGGTTACCAACTTCTCTCAGTGTGAATGCTATCTGCATCCATAACAGCCTGCGACCGCTCTGCTCTGCTGCTGCCTGAAACAACGATGGACCACGGAATGTTCCGCCGTCGTGACACAGCTCCTGCTCTGCTTGAAGGTCGCATCTTGCGTCCAACAATCTCAGCCATGATAATAGTAACTTATCAACAACTAGTGGCGCAATTGGCCGCCGGCCTCTCTCAGAAGCAATTCCTAAATCGCCAGTTAATTTGAAGTTACGAATAATGTTCTTCAACACCGATGCGGAAATAGGACCTCTCCGTATACCTTTCATGTGTCGATATTCGTGAAGAGCGACAGTACTACTGCTGTTCTTTTGAAAAATAGATTTACCAGTAAACTCCTGCTCACCTTGTCCAGCCTCATGTTGACCTCCTGCACCTGTAATGGATACCTACGTCACCCTAGCAGTATAGGCGGCTAAGTGGAAGTCATGACACTAACACCGCTAACAACACAACTTCTGCTGCCCACAGTCTGCACGTGATTCTTATAAAGTTGGCTACCAAAACGGTAAATACATTTCCGTTTACACTGGCTCAAGTTTAACTATAACCACTTTATACTTCGTGCAAGCGATAGTCTAAGCAAATTGCCATTTCATTCGTGTGTGCTAAATAATTGATTCTCAACGCTAAGTTCAGTGTAAGTCTTCATACAGTGCAACTGTTCGTACTACTAAGCTTTGGAATATATTTCCTCTAGCGCTTCTAGGAGCTCAGTCCGGAACCGCGCGATTGCTACGGTGGCAGGTTCGAATCCTCCTCGGGCATGGATGTGTGTGATGTCCTTAGGTTAGTTAGGTTTAAGTAGTTCTAAGTTCTAGGGGACTGATGACCACAGATGTTAAGTCCCATTTTTTGAATACATTTCCAGAATCGCAAACTGTTCCACTGAAATGACTAAGTCCGACTTTCTGCACACCACGTAATCACAAGCGGCTGGAAGACGTCGTCAACTTTTACCCACTCGAAGGAGAGCAAAAGGACCTCCTCTACTCCCTCCGTCCTGAAGTATATCACGTGACTACTACTGTAGTCACTCCAACTCATCTTCTGAACCACCACACTGATTATTTCCAAGATTTAAACATATTTCCTATCAAACATGCAATATTCAATTTCATAATTCATTTACATTCCATTAATGCACATATTAAATTTACATATGTTTCCAGCTATGTCCTTTAGATGATTATCTGGACGCTACAAATCCGAACTGCTGGAACATAGTCTACTTCACAGCTTTCATCTTCGTGACCTGACCAACTGCTCTATTCGAAACTATTCTTACAACATTATTAACGCATAGAAACAATGAAGTGTAGCACCATCAGTTCCTCTTTTATAGGCTAACCTTTTAGTGTAAGTGTGCTAAATTTCTATTCTGTGTCATTTAGCAGCATTACAGTTCGTTATTTATAACAAATTCTTCTCGTGCTTAATAGTCATATAGGCTTATTCTCTAGCTGGAATCATTCTGTTTTAGATGCCATTCATATGCTCTTAAAATTCTATATAGTCGTTAACACTTTTACTATAACCAGTTTTTACGTATACATGTTAATAACAATGCTAATATTTGTTGTACATGGGCAGTGAACATTACATTCGAGTCGTCTTTTGTTATGAATCAATGATGTATTCAGAGTTGCTGTAGCTAGTCTAGAATTAATTTCACTGAATTTGGTGAAGGTTTAAAGTATTCTGAGATCGGCGTTGACATTCTCTCGCCATGTTTGTCTTAGGTGCGAACTGGCACACAGTCTACATACTAAACGCCTTAGGGAATTTCAGATAGGACGCTCTCCGCGGCCTGCGACTGCCTAATCCTTTGACCTGCTCGCTACCGACTTCCACTTACCTGTTTCCGCCACCTCAGTACATCGGCCAGCAACTTTACAGAGATTCTGTCTCGCTACTGCTTGTGCCACAGTTTAATTTCCACGAAAATCTGCCTTTGGATCTACCGCGACGCTGTGGCCCACGCCAAGGTGCACACAATGCAAGCGCTGAGCGGTGTGCGAGACATTTACGCGACGCATCGCTTCTCAGCCTTACTCGGAATGGCTTGTTAGCGGATCTTAATTATTTCCCTGCACTGCAGCACTACCATTTCAGTCTCAATACGGGTCGCCAGGCTACCTTTGAACTGAGAGACAGGGAGGGTTAAACTTCTCAGTACTCCATCAATAATAAAATCCCTAAATCTATTTAAGTACTCTCAGGAAGAGTGCGAGACCAGGCCAGTAGATCGTAATACATATATTGCTAACACTTCGTGCACCGCCTCCAGCTGACTTCCTCAATTTTCTGCCGATAGTCAAGAAAAGCCTGATAATTATTTAGGGTCAATCGGTCAAAACGCACATGAAAATATCTATCGATAAACAAGTATAATTTATTTGTTCCAGTTCATTTTCACCAAATCCGTTAGGTTTTTCCAATTCCTGCTATCTTCTGGTTTCGCTTTCGAATACGAGCATTCTGCTTACCGAACACATGCACGCTTCAAACACGATAACACTCTCCTATAAAACGGGAAAGTACCTAAGCAGAATTCCACAATCCCGCCATGGAAACGCACTTGCTTGTACTGGAAAAGTAACCTCACTGATAACAGTAAACCATGACGTCCAGACACGCCTTTTTTGCAGGCTTAGGGTACAGGGACATCATTCTCTCAGACTCCTGGCCGGTTTGAAGTCGTGCGACACTAATTCTTCTTCTGTGCCAAGTCATCCCATAGAAACACTTGCACTTAACATCCTTCCTGCCCCATAAACTTATAAGAGATAATACACTCAACGACCAGTCTACCAGTCTACGTCTTCCTCAATAGTTTATACCCCCTACAGCTTCCTCTACTACTATTGGAGTTAGACCCTGATGTTTTAAGGTACGTCCTATTAACCTGTCCCTTCTCGCCGGCAATATTTTCAACATACTCGTATTTATTTCCTCATGGATTCTCTATAGATCTTCCACATGTCTTGTTTTGTCAGTCTACATACGTTTCAACATCCTTCTGTAGCACCACATCTCCCTTCTTTCCCTATTTCCCCAGCCCATGATTCGCTGTCCCACAATGCTGTGCACTTGGTTACCTTCTCGTAAAATTGTTCCTTAAATTAAGATAATATTTGGTACTAGAGGACTTCCTTTCGTTGCCTGAAATTCTGTCTTTGCCTACGATTGTCAACTTTTTATGTTGTCTTTGCTTCGGTCGTCATTTGGTATTTTCCTTCCAAGGCAGCAAAATTCCTTCACTTCGTGTTCCTCAATTTTCGTGTCAAGTTTGCCACTAATGTCTTTCTGCTACTTCTCGTTATTTTAGCCTTTCTTCGGCATAGTGTCTGCTCATTCAGCTCTTCATTCCGTATAAGGGGTCCAGAAATCCTTATGAACTTTCACTGAGGTTAGTAATGTCATCAACGAATCTTATCATTGATACACTTTTTCCCTAAATTTTAAACTCAGTCCTGAAGCATTTTACAACTCTGGCATACCTTCTTCCATGTGTGTAATGAATAGACGACATCTGAGTCTTATATCCCTTCCAAGTTGATCACTTCATTCTTGGTCTTCCATTCATACTTTCTGTTGTTAGTTCTTGTACATAATGTAATCTGTCTGCCTTCCCCTTTAGCTAACACCTGTTCTCTTGAGAATTTCGAACGTCTTGCTCCTTTCCACTGTCCCGATTTTTTTCTCTAGGCCCACAAATCGCATCAGTGTGTCTTGATTCTTCTGAATTCTAGCTTCCATTATCCAGCATAGTGTCATAACACTGCCTTTCTTGTGTCTGACTTCACTAAGCCAAACTGATCGCCATCTAACAGACCCTCAATGTTTTCACCCATTCTTCTGTATATTATTGTTGTCAGCCAAGGATGCTTGAACTAGCAAAGTGATTGTCCGATAGCTCTCGCAGTTCCCATATTTCTATTTCCAGATTGTGTGGGTGGTATTTTTCGGAAATTCTGATGGTATGTATCCAGGGTCATAGATTCTAACAACCAACTTGAATAATGGTTTAAATGGCTCTGAGCACTATGGGACTTAACTTCAGAGGTCATCAGTCCCCTAGAACTTAGAACTACTTAAACCTAACTAACCTAAGGACATTACACACATCCATGCCCGAGGCAGGATTCGAACCTGCGACCGTAGCGGTCGCGCGGTTCCAGACTGTAGCGCCTAGAACTTGAATAGTGGTTTGTTTGCTACCACCCCAAGTGACTAGAAATTACGAACCTGTTTTATTTATTATCGCCACCTTATTTCATCGCAAGTTTTCTAAAGCTCTGTTAACACCCGTTAAAATACAGCATTCACATCAGAATCCACACGATTTCCCTCGTGCAAAGGCCAGCTTCACGGCCAGCCAGAAGAAAAATCCATAGGGCACCAAGAGTTATCCTAAGGGTCGGAAAGCAGGTCAGGGAGCGATTAGAATTGAAAAACACAGACAAGGTCAATCACTGTTATAAATGGCATAGTCGGAAGTTTCAGAGGTCAGCGAGAACTGCCGGACAAGTGTGGGGCCGTTGGAGGATGGGCTACGAGGTGGGCCTGCGGGAACGGTGGTGCCCTCCACAGGAGTAAACTGTGGTCGAGGTATGAACCGAGAGTATATCTTACCTTTCTCCTGCATCAGTTGTCGTGGTGAATGGGAAATTCTGATCACTGTCAATTACTAAACACACTAACAGGGTGGTCAAGTGTTTGGTATCTACTAATCATTTAATATAGCTTGCTTTTTATTCATCTACGGATCATTTTAAAATTATATTATACATTCCACATTAATACAATAATAAACCGTACGTAAACTAGAAAATTAATTTGACTAGGGTCACGTATTTAAGACCGTTTGCTGGGCACAGGTGAAGTGGATAATGCTAATTTTCAGTGGATTTACACAAAGTAATTAATTTAAGGGGAAAGTGTCTAACAGAAACATTATGTCATTTAAACACGTTGATTCACACACTAAAATCATCAGCCATATGAATGAATTATGAGAAAATGTGCAATGATTTACAACCGCAAATTCTAGGAATCTAACACGTGTCTTTAATTGATTAGCAGCGTTACTCGATTGAACGAGAGGCCCTGCTGATGGAATAACCGACCAAATAGTGAATCGCAAATTGTGTGAATTGTACTCGAAAAGCAGTGACTGTAGACTAGATGAGTAAATGAAAAACGTATACAGTCCGGACGCCATGGTCGAATCTGAGACAGGTTCCCGCACAGAAATGTGAGAGCGGTGCAAGATTGCCCAAACACTACGGCGATGCTGTTTGTGGTCACTATAATTATGCACGAGCGCCGTTGTGAATACCGCGGTCGTTTGAATGGCTCTCTATTGTAGAGAAGAGTGCGTTGCAAGTGCTGCAACTCCACTCCTGGCTCACCTGTTAAGATACGCTGATTACGTCTTCCTCTTCCAACAAAATGTTTTTCGTCTGAACATTATCGCGTATTCCGACAAAGTCTTATGCTCCACACTACTTCGTGCATTCAGAAGAAGTACTAAGCTCACACTCCTACATGTCTTCAGAAAAAGTCATAAGCTCTGCACTCCCTCATGTCTTCAGATGAAAAGTTCGGCACTCTTCCATGTCTTCAAAAGTAGTCATTAGTTCTACACTCTTCCATGTCTTCTGAAGACACAGTATCTACATCTACACACATACTCCGCAATCCACCATACGGTGCGCGGCGGAGGGTACCTCGTACCACAACTAGTATCTTCTCTCCCTGTTCCACTACCAAACAGAACGAGGGAAAAATGACTGCCTACATGCCGCTGTAAGAGCCCTAATCTCTTGAGGCGTTACTTTCGTTTTTCCTCAGGTTACGGTAGGAAGTAATTATGTTTTCTATGTCGTGATAAGTTTTTCTTTGATTTCTAGCAGCTTCAATACTTCGCTGGGTGAAAGGAATTTGACGCATTTGTTTATTTCTTTTCATCATTTCACAAAGAGGTCACACGCCGTTTATATGTATACTCCTTGTTCCATCCTGTATGAGTGTGCATGGGTACGAATGGAAGTCAAATGTAGCGGGAGCATGGACCAAAGGGAGCAGTTTAAGGGAATAGCAGTCATTGCCAACATTACAAGAATAACGGCAGGTAGGCCAGAGCAGCAAGCAAAGATGAAAACAGGCACGAGGGTAGGTTACAAAGCTGGTGCGGGGGTGAGGTGAGTTTGAACAGGAACGTTGGTTGGATTTTGGCGCGTGGAGGGCACTGTGGGGCCAGCCATGAGACGGACCGGATGTGGGAGCGCAGCAGCTCGCAGATTTGGTGAGATGAAAATGACCTAATGTGGCTAAAAATTCACGACAGGGTATGCTCATAGCACGCATTCAACATATCTTCATCGGTACAGGTTACGGTTTTATTTTAATTTATTTGCAATAGTTTTCTCTGAAATGTGTTTGTGAAACTTTGCTTTGTGGTAGTGTGCATGCAACAGGAACAATCAGTTCATGTAGCTATTTCCCGAGTTATAAGCTTCACTTTTAGCTCAATGAGTGCAGATTGCGTATCGGATGGCAGAATTTCTGTCGTGAAATTGAATTATTTTTGGTACTTTCTTTGTGAGTTCAGTTCGCACTTCATTTTGGCGCCAATAGTACATCATTTTCTCCCAGAATCTTTTCTCTGATATAGGTTATCTACTCTCAGCAGTGGCCTACCTTAAATTTCTAGTGGTGTAATTCATGCATGACGATAAGTGAGTCTTAAAGAATGAATGACGATTTTCACGCTAAAGACGGTGTGGCCCACTTATGTATTTTTTGTGTTATTATGAAATTATGTGTCATATATGATATTATTCGTGTAGTGTTTTCGCTTTGTCATTGTACTACCCATGAGAGGTAACGCTGATTCAGACATACGTTTTGTAGCTAAAGAAAAATTGTAATGTGTAGGCTTCTACAGTTTTCATCAAAGTAGAAAATAAATCTATTAAATGAGAGTCAGCATTTCAGTTAAGAAATATTTCCCCAGTAACCTGACACATGAAATGGGTAGGATGTATCTTATTCAGTTCGGTTTTCTAAAGTTAATGAAAGACAGAAATAACCTGCAATGTGAATTTAGATAGGCTACCAGCTGCTATAGGACGGCTTTGAGTTCAGCCACCCCAGAACGCGTTGTCTTAGAGAAACTCGGACCAGTTTCCGTTGAGCATATTTCAAAAAATAATTAATTTGTTTAGCAAGTTAACCAAATAAGGGTCACAATGTAGACACCATTTCTGATGGGCCTGGTATATTAGCAGCCAGGACGCAAGTCAAGAACAATTCTCTAAGGTAACGCGAGGAGATGGTCACACAGGTTCAATAAATTAAAAATATATAAAGAACCAGCATACAACCAACGATCAGTCTTATAGCACTCTCTTATCTTATCTTTGTGGTCTTTCCGCGAAATGTAAGTTGGCGGCAGTAAGTACTGCAGTCAGCCTCAAATGCTGGTTCTCTAAATTTCATCAGCAGCGATTCACGAAAATAACGCCTCCTTTCCTCTAGAGTCTCCCACCCGAGTTCCTGAAGCATTTCCGTAACAATCGCGTGATGATCAAACTTACCAGTAACAAATCTAGCAGCCCGCCTCTGAATTGCTTCTATGTCCTCCCTCAATCCGACCTGATAGGGATCCCAAACGCTCGAGCAGTACTCATGAATAGGTCGTATTAGTGTTATATAAGCGGTCTCCTTTATAGATGAACCACATCTTCCCAAAATTCTACCAATGAACCGAAGACGACTATACGCCTTCCCAACTGCCATTACATGCTTGTCTCACTTCATATCGCTCTGCAGCGTTACGCCCAAATATTTAATCGGCGTGACTGTGTCAAGCGCTACACTATTAATTGAGTATTCAGACATTACAATATTCTTTTTCCTATTCATCTGCATTAATTTACATTTATCTATATTTAGAGTTAGCTGCCACTCTTTACGCCAATCACAAATCCTGTCCAAGTCATCTTGTATCCTCCTACAGTCACTCAACGGCGACACCTTCCCGTACACCACAGCATCAACAGCCACACATTGCTATCCACCCTATCCAAAAGATCATTTATGTAGATAGAAAACAACAGCGGATCTACCACACTTCCCTGAGGCACTCCAGATCATACCCTCACCTCCGATGAACACTCACCGTCGAGGACAACGTACTGGGATAAGTATGAAGAGAACAGTGGTGGCTTTTTATATACACGAAATCCCAACAAAAATAGAGAGTCGCTATATTACTGCAATCACACCACAAATCTCCCTCCTAGAAGTAAACAGTTAGAAATAACAGGAACACTACGCACGTTGAATGTACCTGCAGACTGATAACTGTAATCATCTGGTCAACCGCAAAAGCGTGCTTCATACCTTGGTTCACAGTGCCCAAGCCGTTTCAGGTCCTGAGAGTTTTTCAGTTGAATTAGTCCAGCCTGAGTTTGTAAATAGGCTGTTTAGGTTTTATTATTGGTAACGCCACGTAGCCCTCTGTATGAAAATTACTGGCTGTGCTGTGTGCAGTCTGTGGCTAGTTTGCAGTGTTGTCTGCCATTGTAGTGTTGGGCAGCGGCAGCTGGATGTGAACAGCGCGTAGCGTTGCGCAGTTGGAGGTGAGCCGCCAGCAGTGGTGGATGTGGGGAGAGAAATGGCGGAGTTTTGAAATTTGTAAAAATGGATGTCATGAGCTGCTGTATATATTATGACTTTTGATGACTATTAAGGTAAATACATTGTTTGTTCTCTATTAAAATCTTTCATTTGCTAACTATGCCTATCAGTAGTTAGTGCCTTCAGTAGTTTGAATCTTTTATTTAGCTGGCAGTAGTGGCGCTCGCCGTATTGCAAGAGTTCGAGTAACGAAGATGTTTGTGAGGTAAGTGATTTGTGAAAGGTATAGGTTAATGTTAGTCAGGGCCATTCTTTTGTAGGGATTTTTGAAAGTCAGATTGCGTTGCGCTAAAAAATATTGTGTGTCAGTTTAAGCACAGTCGTATACAATTCTTCAAAGGGGACGTTTCATATGGCGATCCTGCCAGGATACCTCACTGGAATCTTCTGATTTTTTCTTGTAGTTTGTGTAATTAGTGTAGATTTTGTTTATTGCTAGTGCATAATTGTAGAGAGAATCTCCTTTGTAGTTGCAGCCTTTCATTGTTGTACAGTAAAACAGTTGTGGCATGCATGTAGATTTGCACCAAGTATTTCGCAGCTGCTCTTGCAATTAACGAGATATTATTTTCAGTGCTATGTTCATGTGTTCTCTTATTTTTGCTCTTCAAATTGTGCTTTTCTGTGTTATCGTGTGAAATATTGTGACAATAATGGCGTGTGAAAAACGTAACACTAGGCTTCAAAGTAAACTGAGAAATAATAGTGTCGACGAGCGTAGCTTATCAGCACCACTGTGTAGTGAATTAACAGACATTCGAAGTAGTAATTTGGTAATTGTGCATAGGGAAATGGAGCGGGCGGCAAATAATGGTGTAGACAGCGAAACAGGTAGTGAACAGGGAAGCATTATCGATCGATCGGTCGGCAACAGCTTGCCTCAGGAATCCGAAATGACAGGACACGATCTTGCAAATACTGTAGATTCAGGTTTTGCGTCCTCACCCTTTTCTCAAATAAGTCAAGAGACATTTTCTGCTTTTCAAACTGCGAATACTGCCGGTTCAAATGCATTGCCGAATAGCACTGAGGATCATGTTTCAGACACCAGTCCATTGTTATTACAATTAATGCAACAAATGGGACAAAAGCTTCAAAAGTTAGACACAATGGAACAAAATCTTCAAAAGTTAGACACAATGGAACAACACCAGAGCTAAACACAGCAACAGTTAGACGCAATGGAACAAAATCTTCACACCACGCTTGAACAAACACGTGAAGATTTAACTACTGAGTTACATAAAATAGAATCGAAATGTCAAAAAGTCTGTAATGACGTAAAAACACAAATTTGCGAGCATTTCCAACCTATTTTTTCGCGACATGAAAATGCACTACAGAATCATGAAGCAGCCATAAAAGAACTGCAAACTATTGTTCATAAAAATCATGAGACCTTACAGAATCCGACGTATACCACATGATAATTGCGTTGAAGTTGAAACTCTGCGTACTAGGAAGAGCAAAGGGCTACACCACATTTCACATGTGAAACCATTTATTGAGAGATAATCTGCTTTTTAACTTTGTCTTTGCCATAAAACGTTTCGCTTCACATTTCTAGTATGCATTGTCACACTTAGAAACTGTTATCAAGCAACAATGTTTGAAGTTAAATATCCAGTCAAGAACCAAGAGAACTTATTTAAACAGAAATTACGAATGCATTGTTATTGTGAACAGACGTCACAGTGTTATTGTGTGTGTGCATTCTTGCTTGTTAGTTGCACGATTACGTAACGACCATAAGGCTGACATACTTAGAACATTTACCAGTGCTGCTAATGAGATTTTAATGCAACATTTTGGTTTACTTGAAAATACATTCTGAATTAAAGTACTTTCTGAGAGATACCAGATGACAGTGGTTAGTTTATGTGACAGATACACGATTTTATCACGACGCTACTAATGAGTGACAATTTACAATGTTGCTTTTGCGGTGTTTCTGTTTCATATCTGCACAGTTTTTCTGTATCATTCTGGAAAGTAAAACATGTTTTAGTAGTAACTTTTGTGGTGTAGCTACAAGGAGACAGCCTTTTCCGTAGGACAACAATACGTTACAGCATAGTACTTTCCTCATCACGGCAATAAGCGTAATAACTAAGATATCTATACGCAAAGCATTTCACTTTTGTTTATCATGAGGTAAGTACATTGACTTCTGCAGAACTCAGCTTTCGGAGGACGATAACCACGACACTTGCACAGAGATTATCTTACAACAAGACGCACAGTTTAGCGCTACAGTACACATATTTGAGTGATTAATTTTGTACTTAAATCATTTATTTTTAAAGATATTTGACGTACAATGATACAAAGGTTTTCCGTAATACATTTCATTCCATTGTTGTAATGTGTAACACCTGAGGGTATAATTACATTAAACCTCAGGCGGGTACACGCCTACTTTGTGTACCATGTGTTTGGCAAGCACAAGGAGCCCTAGCTAATATGGTATTTGCTTATACAACTTTACACATGGGTACCATATTCCTCTAACACATAAATTACATAGCTATCTGATCATTTAACTGAGAGAGACAAACTTTTTTACTACGGCAGTGACAGATGTTTACGTAATTACACAGTTGGATAACTTCACACTTACGAAATTGTATTTTGTCTGTATTTTGTGAACTGTTCATATTTTTTCGGATCCATTGTGATATTATGAGAACTTTGAATGATATATTTGGTATGGGATCACGATTTTTAAAGTACGTTTGAGGCAGATGACACTTTTGACATGAGCAGAGAATTCTTTTTATTTATTGGAGGAAGCTACGACGATTTTGAGAGTTGACTGAGGTGTTATGATGTTATTATTACGATGACTATGTGTATTATGCTGTTGCGGTATGTTTATGATCAATAAGCTGATGCTATATGAGTTATTTGATTATGCTACGTATCTGTTATGATGAAATATTGAAGAAGTGTCGACGAATAAGGTAAGGAATAATGAGTAGTGTTTAGGGACTCTGGTTTGTGAAAAAGGTTGTAGGAAACCAAGAATCGTACTTTAAGAGTTATGAAATGTGTGTAAATGCGTGAATGTATCACAATGCCGGCGAAAATTTTTTGGACACTGTTATATTTATAGGATTTTGTTTCTACAGATTTGTAACGCAAATTCTTGATCTGTGAAATATTTTTATATGAGACTGTCACTGTAGCGGAAACTGCTGTCGTAAATATTTCCGTAAGAAAGTTAAGTGACCACCTGCACGTAATGCGTTGTGGGCACCCAGCTGTGTCAGACGCCTGGAGAAAAAGCCATTAGGGTGTGCCTTTCCAGAGGCACAGGTAGAAGAAAAAAGGGAGGCCATTATCCTCGCTATTGACATTCCTTTGTAGAAAGCATCCCAAATACGCTCAAACTTGAAAACATATAATTACACTGTGGAGCTCTTAATTTATGATTTATTTTTATTTATTTATTTATGCATTTATTTTACCTGGCAAGATTAGGGCCTTCAGGCCCTCTCTTACACCTAACCAGGCATACTCAGATTCAACAAATTTCAGTTTCTACAGAACATTAAGGACATATAACATGTTATACAGTATTAATGTTACAGAAAAAAATAGATTATAAAAGTACTACAATGATAATTATAACAATCAAAAAGTAATTATAATAATCAAGAATAATAATAATAGTAATGACTATGTATTGGAAAGTGAACATATTTTTTCTTTTATGAATGTCAGTCCTATTGCTAGTTGGGAATTTTCTCGTTATATTCTTGCAGCTTGTGAGTTATTCTCATCAAGCAGAGACATAAGACGATAGAATGGGGTGAAAGAGATATAGAAAAGGTAGATAAGTTAGAGATTTACTGAAATGCCTAATGAAATGACGAGAAATATTTTATGTCTCGTAATGACTACTGTCTTTATAGTTGAGAGATTTTTTTCTACCTTATGAAATGCCATATGGCTAATGAATGATGTTTCATGCCTTCCTTTGTACATATTTTAATTTTTTTTAATATCTAGTTTCTAGCTGCACTGCAGCATTGGTTAAAATAGAATTTTATAGATGTACTAATATAAATATTTTCTGTCTACAGATCCAGTAAATACTAATTTTGTAATACATTTCCCAAAAATGGGGGAGCACAAAGACATTTCCCTTCACAGGAATTGCATATGGAATTTTCTTTTCAACTACTTGGTAATTTTTTTGTAGAATTACTTCTTGTGTGCACCACTTTAATTACATAGACATTAAGATGTGAATATACATTTCCCTTGTCTACATTATTGTCTTTAGTGTAATGTTTTTTTCTGCTTGAGCTATGTCATGTTTAGATATAAGTTATTTCATTTGCTGCGGCTGTTTGCCATGCATAGTGTTACTGAATTTGACTTTGTGTTACTCTTCTCAGCCAGTTTACTACTGATTTATTTTTCTTGTTTGCTGCACATTGCCTTATATTAGTTGTAATATTGCAATTGCTTTGCTAATTTCTATAATGCTGCTTGCTTCGCAAATCTGCATTTTTTTTCATTGCTGTTTGCATTAATTGTTTTGTGCTGCTGCATTGCCTCGTCCCTTAGTTTAGCATCTGAGCTCAGTAGATTTAAGTTAGCTTAAGAGGGGTAGACTATATAAGAAACTGACCATGGAGAATAGGTAAAGAATGCATTGCAAAGTTATATGAAAAAGATTTGGGCCAAAATGAGTATTGTACAATCAGAAATAATTATTTTGATAGAAATATGAATAGAATACAGGAAGGAGGTATAGATAGGACTTTTTGGGAATAATGATGAATGAAGGGAGATCTCCAAGAAGCAAAGAAAGTTTTGTTTGCAAAATACTGCAATAAAACAAAACCTGTCCTTTCCTTGTGTTATCCCACTATGTGTTTATGTACCCTTGTTTATTTGTCTTTTTCCTGTCTTTATGTGTTTAGCTGATGAGAGCTATGTTGTAGAATTTTTCTGATAATATGTTATTTTCTTTGTAAAGATGTTTAGACATTATTTATTCTGTTTTGTTTTAATGCTCATGTGTGAAGTTGATGTTTCGAAAGTTATTCTGATCTTTTATGTATTTACTTATGTCATAATTCCTGTAACACTGATGTATATGTTTTATTTCTATTCTGTTGTAAAGCCTGTACTACAAATATTATCTGTATTGTTATGTTCTTTAATGATGTATTTTGTACCTTTGTAATTGTATTTTTATGTTATAAAATTGTAATTGACACCAGTTCATCATATTATTAACTTGTAAGTTCCATTTCACTGCACACGTTTCTGTTGGTCATAGTATATGGACAATATGTGAGAAGTAGGGACTGATAGTGTTTGCACGAGTGTTAGTAATTCAGCAAGGGACTGGATAACAGCATTGCTGGTTCTAAGGACAATTCCAAAAACTTTGTGAGTGCACAAGTGGTGGTTATGGACTTGCTCTATTATCTGCAAGACTCTTCAATGGTGATTGTGCACCTGCACAGTCACAACAGATGGCTGCTGGCCATCTCTACAAGGACTACAGTGGGTCTACACCTTTGCTGACTCACCAATACCGTAATCTCTACCAGGACTACAGTGGTCTGCTCTGGGATGACCTACCTACCAATATTCTTCAAAACTTCAAATGACTCTGCTGTGGGTTTACTCTGTTGTGGCCCATTACCTGTCTGCATGTCGAGAGTCAGCACTGTCTTTCTGTTGGAAGGACAACACTACTTCTGTAAGACTGCATGGAAATCCACTACTTCCATGTGCATTTTCTTTTATTGTTCAGACTTTGAGAAAAACAGTTATTTTACTGTGATGAACTATCGGGACTGTCTTTAAGGACTGTGAGAAAATCTTAGCTTTTGACCAACATTGTATCAATAAGTGTGTGCATTTGATATCTTTGTTATTGTAATTATGAAAAATTTTATCAAATCATTATTGGCCACTGCCCAAAACAATTTGTAAAATTTTTTGTGGGGAGCATGGGGGCTATGTAAGTAAGCTGTTTAGGTTTTATTATTGGTAACGCCACGTAGCCCTCTGTATGAAAATTACTGGCTGTGCTGTGTGCAGTCTGTGGCTAGTTTGCATTGTTGTCTGCCATTGTAGTGCTGGGCAGCGGCAGCTGGATGTGAACAGCGCGTAGCGTTGTGCAGTTGGAGGTGAGCCCCCAGCAGTGGTGGATGTGGGGAGAGAAATGGCGGAGTTTTGAAATTTGTAAAAATGGATGTCATGAGCTGCTGTATATATTATGACTTTTGATGACTATTAAGGTAAATACATTGTTTGTTCTCTATTAAAATCTTTAATTTGCTAACTATGCCTATCAGTAGTTAGTGCCTTCAGTAGTTTGAATCTTTTATTTAGCTGGTAGTAGTGGCGCTCGCCGTATTGCAAGAGTTCGAGTAACGAAGATTTTTGTGAGGTAAGTGATTTGTGAAAGGTATAGGTTAATGTTAGTCAGGGCCATTCTTTTGTAGGGATTTTTGAAAGTCAGATTGCGTTGCGCTAAAGAATATTGTGTGTCAGTTTAAGCACAGTCGTATACAATTCTTCAAATGGGACGTTTCAAGGTCACCTTCCGTCAGAATGGCTGTAGTGAAACACAGATGAGATGGTTTGTGCTGTCGACCAATCGTGTACCGGGCGAGTGATGACAATACCGAGTTGGCACCGAAGTCTACGCCCATTTTTCCTTACGCAGGAGGACCTCAAACAATATTGGTTGTATTTTGCGGAAATATGATGTGATATGTGTTTTCCGAGCTCCATCTAAGGTTCAGTTCCGTTTAATTTTCGTTAAGAATGATAGTGTTATGCATAAGCGGGTTCTTCCTTATTCCGTGCAGTTGTAGCATGTCATATATTGGTCAGACTATCAGGACTGTGGTGGACCAGTGTACTGAACATAAGCTTAAAGCAGTCGAGAAAATCGGCTATTGGAGAACATTATCTTGATACCGTTCACCCTATGGAATATAGCAACAAGAAAATTCTGGCACGTACTTCCAGCTGTTGGGATTGCTATTGAGGACACAGCTGAAATTAAATTTCTAAATGATCTTGGAAATATAGATGGAGGTTTTGCTTAGATTTGACGTGAAATCCCGCTGTCTCACGTCTGAAAAGAATAAATATGATACCTCACAGCAAGTTGTGGGATAATTTTAAGAAAACACGCATGGAAGGTGGAGCCACATATTTCGTCATTTCACGGAATACTTTCTTGCCTGACAACAGTTATGATTGCAAATTAAAAAACTTGTCAAAAAATGAATAACAACTCTCACAAGAATTTAAGGAAATTGAACAGGATCAATTCATTAATAAAAAACTTTAACAATTTATACAATTAAGAACAGGACTTAACACATGGAATATACATTATTGGGGAAATTTAAATAAGAAGTCACACAAAATAGACGTGACTGGAAGCACAATTGAGTTTATCAGTGAGATAAACTACTATTGAGTGCCACTAAAGGCACTAACAATTGCCAATTATGTTAAAACGTTAAACAATAGCCAACGCCCAACCAGAAAGAGTCATCCCAGTGATCTTGGGTGCTGGAAAGCCCTTAACAATTTATAACCTTAATAAAATACCTTAAGCAATAAGATACACACTACAAAAAAAAAAAAAAGAAAAAAAAGAGGAAATGCTGGGAAGGCATACAATTTAAATGTGACTCCCCGTTGGTAACACCCACCAGAAGCATTGACAATGACCCTTAAATAAGTATGCCGACCTGAAAAGACAAAAAAAGGTGGCAGGTTACAACAGATAGCTTTCACAGCCAACAGACAACAAGCAGGCAAGTTTCACAATGAATGGAGTTAGCTAATGGCTGTGGATGAAAAAGGAAATGATCAACAGTTCATACTCATAACTAAAGAGCTTTAAAACTTCACACACTCCAGACCCATCAGTAAGGGTGTCACATTTAAACAAGTAGTTAATGGGCAAACATAGTGACAAGGAACTTCAGATTTGCAGAACATGCTTTAAAGCATATGTGCTTGCTGAATTCTCAATACTGAATAGATCAAGAGTTCCAGAAGTAATTGGCGACTCTTCGCCGTGGCAAGTATCAAACGATAAAATTTACTTAACATGAGCCAACACGAGGTGGCTGGTAGAGGCGCCCGACTGCGGGCCGACCGAGACACCGTGCGACGACGGAAGTGTCGCCGCAGCAGAAAGAAAACACGTCTCTGCTGCGGGCCCAGCAAACAGGAACGCGTCATCTGCTGTCGGAACTACATGGCCAACACACATCAGAAGGGAACAGGAATCTGCCCAAAGAAGGCTACAAACGATGCTGTCTAGGATGTAGGAAATATTAACTTATTCCGGAAGTGACCACGCATACAAGTTACAAGCTTACCACACCTTAAAATTACTTGAAAATTAACAAGATGGAATATCAGCGCCTGCAAGTCCAATTACTAGGGCATGCTCATCTATAAAAAGTGCCTTGCCTTCGACATAGACTATGTTGAAATTTAAATTTCATTAATTCAATTTACAACAGAGAAAGTTCCTACACTAGCATGGAATATGGCCCCTACTGAGGTATGAAGGATGATGATGATGTTTGGTTTGTGGGGCGCTCAACTGCGTGGTTATCAGCGCCCGTACAATTATCCGATCTTTGCTCAGTCCAATTTCGCCACTTTCCTGGATGATGATGAAATGATGAGGACAACACAAACACCCAGTCATCTCGAGGCAGGTGAAAATCCCTGACCCCGCCGGGAACCGAACCCGGGACCCCGTGCTCGGGAAGCGAGAACGCTACCGCGAGACCACGAGCGGCGGACAAGAGGTATGAAGGAGCAATGACTTCCAGCATTCCAGTCAGGGGTGTTATTGCCCCAACCCGTACAGGTGATCTTCTAGGTGACGCAAAATTTAAGCTCGCAGAGTTGGTCAGAACTTGCTGACCAGGTTGCACTGGGCCTCCGCTGCTATTCCCGCAACTCGCCACTACGAATCCTTAATCCAGTCGGCAGAGCTTGCCTCCAACCGATTTAATCACACGCGACTTTTCGAGGCCCCCACCGAACAGCAGGAGTCCCCAAAAACCAACAATTTGCCAGTCACGTGCCAGGGCCTGCCAAATGCCAACAACACAGCCCTCGACCAAAGGCGCTAGCCACTGACATATGATCACGATCGATATCGTCAGCCCAGGTAGTCAGTGGCACCAGTGGATGCCATGCCGGCCATAATTAAAGCCTCCACGGCTCAAAATAAATAAATAAACAGAGGAACATAGTTAATGTTACCTTACCTGTTAATTAGTAATTTTCACTATCACTAACTTCTAGCTTCGGTCATCTTTGGTTGTATGGGGGCGCTAGTGTTTATAGTGTGTATGTGTGTGTGTGTGTGTGTGTGTGTGTGTGTGTGTGTGTGTGTGTGTATGTATGTGTGTCTGTGTGTCTGTGTGTGTGACACTGGATGGCAAGGCGTACTCAGCAGCAGATGTGGACTCTGATCACAATTCAGCAATGATGAACAGTAGACTTAAGTTTACGAGGATTGCTCAGAAAACTTCGTATGGAAGGAAGTGATACACGGAAGTTTTCAGAAGTGATAGGATGTGTGTGAAGTTCTCTAAGGCTGTAGATACTGGGGTAATGAACACCACAATAGACAGTTCAGTTGAAGATCAATAGATATCACCAAAAAGGGCAGTCTTGATGTGGGACTGATATAAAAGAGTGAAGGCTGCTGCGAAGAAACTTCAGCAACAGAAGAAACACTTCAACCGATCGACGAAAGAAAGTACAAAAATTTTCAGAGGAAGACAGGAACAACACCAGTTTAACTTTTGGAAAGAATAAACCGCCATTTGCGTATTACTGTATTTGTCTTCTGTACTATCTACCTACGTTCCTAGCATTTGTAGACTTAGAGAAAGCTTTTGACAATGTTGACTGGAATACTCTCTTTCAAATTCTAAAGGTGGCAGGGGTAAAATACAGGGAGCGAAAAGCTATTTACAATTTGTATAGAAACCAGATGGCAGTTATAAGAGTCGAGGGGCATGAAAGAGAAGCAGTGGTTGGGAAGGGAGTAAGACAGGGTTGTAGCCTCTCCCCGATGTTATTCAATCTGTATATTGAGCAAGCAGTAAAGGAAACAAAAGAAAAATTCGGAGTAGGTATTAAAATCCATGGAGAAGAAATAAAAACGTTGAGGTTCGCCGATGACATTGTAATTCTGTCAGAGACAGCAAAGGACTTGGAAGAGCAGTTGAACGGAATGGATAGTGTCTTGAAGGGAGGATATAAGATGAACATCAACAAAAGCAAAACGAGGATAATGGAATGTAGTCGAATTAAGTCGGGTGATGTTGAGGGTATTAGATTAGGAAATAAGACACTTAAAGTAGTAAAGAAGTTTTGCTATTTGGGGAGCAAAATAACTGATGATGGTCGAAGTAGAGAGGATATAAAATGTAGACTGGCAATGGCAATGAAAGCGTTTCTGAAGAAGAGAAATTTGTTAACATCGAGTATAGATTTAACTGCCAGTAAGTCATTTCTGAAAGTATTTGTATGGAGTGTAGCCATGTATGGAAGCGAAACATGGACGGTAAATAGTTTGGACAAGAAGAGAATAGAAGCTTTCGAAATGTGGTGCTACAGAAGAATGCTGAAAATTAGATGGGTAGATCACATAACTAATGAGGAAGTATTGAATAGGATTGGGGAGAAGAGAAGTTTGTGGCACAACTTGACCAGAAGAAGGGATCGGTTGGTAGGACATGTTCTGAGGCATCAAGGGATCACCAATTTAGTATTGGAGGGCAGCGTGGAGGGTAAAAATCGTAGGGGGAGACCAAGAGATGAATACAGTAAGCAGATTCAGAAAGATGTAGGTTGCAGTAGGTACTGGGAGATGAAGAAGCTTGCACAGGATAGAGTAGCATGGAGAGCTGCATCAAACCAGTCTCAGGACTGAAGACCACAACGACAACAACTATCTAGATTTAGGCTCTTACGCCTTTATCAAGTACAGTACTAAAAGATCTTAGACCAGTAACATGTCATATCTGTTAATGGTCTAAAAACTCTTAGAGTTGTAGTTGATAATGGCATAAATGCTGCAATCTAGATAATACAGAAGATAAATACTGTAATACACGGTCAAATTTCGGTTTACTCATTCAAAAAAATATTGCATAGATATGGTAAAACATCAACGAAACTTTTTACAGCAATATAAGTCGCTTGGTAATAAAATAAACAGGTGTTGCAGAGAAGCCAAGAAGAAAAGGATGCAGGAGAAATGTGAAGAATTCTAAGAGGAAATGCTTGTCAGAACGATTGATTCAGTGTATAGAAAAGTCAATCATCGACGAAGTTTTAAGCGAGGGTGGCAACACTAACAAGGGAAACTCCCCATTGCAGCACTTCTCTGATTTAGTGGTAAGATATCCCAGTGGATAGCCTGTCAAAAACTGAACACAGATCATGCATGAAAACGGAAGAAGGTGTACTGAATGGTCACAAAAGAAGCAAAACAGAAACAACGAACCATCCAAGTGGCAATTTTTTTTCCACAAAACTATGAACTGTTCGTCTGTTCATTGGACACAGACTCGAATATGAATAAAGCAAACAGGCACGTCAATGACCAGAACGACCGTTCATAATTTTGTGAAAAAAATGGCACGAGGGAGATTTCGACACAGACTTCCAGTTTTACTGTCCAACCCCGAACCACAAACCCACAACGCCTTGGTTCTACGAGTTCGCTTGATATTTCCTATCGTAAGCTTGGACCGCCCACTGTTCCTACTTTGCTTCTTTTTTCACAGTTCAGAATACTTTCTTCCTGGTTTCATGCTTGATCTGTGTACAGTTTTTGACGGGTCGCCACTGGGCCATCTTACCATTAAATATGCGATGGTGAGTTTCCCTTGTAGAGCGCCATGGGAATTCCGCTGATAAAAGCAGAGGAAAAAGCTGATAGGTAGAAAGAGTCCACTGAATGACTATCGACGGGGGAGGAATTGTCTGACGACATAATAGAAGAGGATATGTAGAAACGGAAGATACAGGGTATCCAGTACCGAAACCAGAATTTAACAAGCTCTAGAAGAATTGCGATCAAATAAGTCAGAAGGAACAAATAGCATATCTTCGGAATTTCTAATGTCAGTGGGGGAACTGGGAATCAAACGAGTTGAAGTGAGCAGCTCTACGTGCAGTGAGCGACGGGTTAAGCTATATGTAGTGAAATGTATAATCATAACCTCTCAACTGGAAACCTGTAGTGCGGATCCAGTACCTACAGAGCACATGGATACGCAGAAAGGATAGAAACTGATGCCTAGCATAAATAGGCATTACATGTTTGATTACATTTAGTTGTAAAAGGGAGAATTTATTTATTTTCAACATAAACGTAAGTCAAATAGCAACTGAGGATCTGCAAGTATTTACAATATTATTTCCCAATCGTCTCAGCACTTACGCCCCACAGCATTTACGATACCTTGTAAAACTACAGCAGTAAAGACCATACGGGAATCCTAATAGGAAGTAGACATAACCGTTAGCACAAAGTCTCATTTATACAATGATGTGTTGAAATAATTTTAATACATAACGGACTGAGAAATCTACCGGTTTCTTTCATCAAATATTTTGAATAGATAGAATTATTCTCCGAGATAATTGGGACCTTCTGTTAACTTCTCACCATACGCCCAACTGTAAGGGAATTTTGTTGGGGACCACTTACGCATTTCTGCAAATCTTTGCTTCATTTGCGCTGCCACGTTAAAGCGAAAGAGCATTCAAGGACGAATAAAGTAATATTTAAATACTCTGTCGCTTTCTGTGAGGCTATCAAATGTAATTAGTGTCATACACAGCGACAGGTACACAGGTACAGGGACTAGTACGTATATCAGTTTGAAATGACATTAATTACTTGTTCAGAGGTGTTACATAGTCATTTCTCTTAAATTTATTCTAGACCTGAAGACTACTGCAACCTGGAAAATTGGATTCGCAGGCAAGAGGGAAGAGATAGAACAATTCTGGTACGCATCTGTTTATGACATCCCTATGATCTGCACAAATTACTCTCTGTACATGCTGAAATGCACAGTCGCTGGCTGACATTTCTGAAGCATTAAAGTCTAGTTTCCTTTGATGCCCTGTAATACATTTCGCTTTTCAACTTCAAAGAGATGACAATCATCCTACAATTTGTTTTTTCTATTAGCAATATGGTATGAGGCTTATGCGAGTGTCGTAATGACTTTGCCGTTAGACGATATCTTTCGAGTTTAATTAAAAAATTGTCTATCGTTATAAGGCCGAATAATCAGACTTACTGCCATGTCAGCTGTCTGCTTTATAGCCACCGGAATGTTTTACGTCCGAAATACAAAGTAAACAGCAAGAGAGGTTCAGACATGTAGCCTTTTAATTCGCTCCTTTGACACTATTCTTGTCTATAAGAGATGGTTCTACCAGGCCTTATTATTAGATAAATTGGAAATTTTCGTCACAACAACAAATCATTTATAGCTCAGGGGGGACGATAGACACTTCTGTTAATAAATGCACTGTGTCTCAAACCTTTAAAATCATAATTTTACGAATTATAGGAAGTATTAAATTTGAGTTCTTTGAGATAAGATGATTTTGGTAAGAATGGGAAGCTGGTCCCTTTCTTGGCGTAAACACTTACATTTTCTCAGCAACTTAACCTTCCAGCAATTGTCTGAAGTGGATACCAAAGTTCGACTCAACAGTATCGACTGAGCGAGGTGGCGCAGTGGTTGACAACTGCCCCCCCCCCCCCCCCCCAATTTACGAGAACAACGGTTCAAACCCGAAACCCGTCTTCGATCATCCTGATTTTGGTTCTCTCTGATTTCTCTGAGTCGCTCTAGTCAAATGGCTTGATGATTCCTTTGAAATAGAACGACTGGTTTCCTTCCCCACCCTTCAAACAATCCGAGTTTGGACTCCATCTCTAAAGACCACGATGTCGATGGGACTTTAACCCCTAATCTTTCCTCCTTCCGTCCTTCCTTCCCCGCAGTACGTGCTGGACAGTGCTTGGTAGAATTGAAAAGATTTTGCCCCCACTAGCTAGCTTCTGCACGTTCTTTATGTTAGTGACGTAGTTGTATTCTTCTAAGCGCGTGCTATGGACTAGCTGACGAGTGGTTATTGATGAATCTTTTCCAGTATAGTTCAACAGTCTCCTCAGATTCTTTGTCGAGAATCTTCATTACTCAAAGGTGACTGCAGAGCACACAGACAGCTGGACTATGAGGGGCAGGCCAAATCGAGTATACAAAATGTATTTAAAACTTTTTTTTAAATCACAGCACTGGACACATACATCAGTGACAACATGTACAAATTTCATTAAGATAAATTTATTATAACTGCCACGTACTTAAGGATTATGTCCTCAAAAAATTTAACATTAAGATATATAAACCAAAAAATTATAATATGACTACATGGTTCAAAGAATGTCAATCAAAACGACAGTAAGTTGCTTTACAAATGAAGTGTAGACACAAATTAATTGCAGCAAGTTAATCAATAATCAAATCTTTGATTAAATTACAAGAGCCGGCCAGATGGGTCACCACTCACTAATATGCTTCAAATATATTAATAAACGAGAGAAATTTATCACAACAATTTAGATCAGCATAACAAGTCTCCAGGTTTAGTTTAATTTCCACAAAGAACGCTCCCTTTAGAATTTTATCTATAACACCCTGTTCGGCCTGAAGGACCACAAAAAAATGACATTTAGTAATTTCTAAGAGAAACCAAGACAGTATCTTTACATTCATTTAGAAAAAGCATGAATAAACTAACACTAATAGGACACTAGAAATGTTACGGTGGCGCACGCCTTACAAGACGCCTTCCAATAGCAAGGAGCCGTTCACGACTATTCTGGTGGTAGAAACACCAGCCACAGTATCATACACACCAGCTATATTAAGAGTACTCTATAACATAGAGAATAGATATTAATTACAAGCCAAAAGAGGTGACACTGTTAAGCTGTTACAGGTAAGGAAGGAAACGAAATAATAATACCATGGATTATCTAGGTGGTGTGCAACTTTAGCTCTTTAACAGTGACAGTTAGCTTAACAGACTGTATGACCATACAAGCTGAAATGTTGGCACAAGAGCCAACGCTGTGTTGCTAGAGGAGGCCGAAATGCACGCTATAAGCTCACGCAGGATGGCGTGAGGTCTGTAACAGTTAAAGGAGTTGAGTCTAGTAAATAAAGTACGTAGTTGCTTGAATACTTAACTTTAATCCATAATTGTAGAACATCGCTCTTGATGATACATAATTGGAATCTCAATATAAACGGGTAATGGCGCCTTGCTAGGTCGTAGCAAATGACGTAGCTGAAGGCTATGCTAACTATCGTCTCGGCAAATGAGAGCGTATTTGTCAGTGTAGCTACGCTAGCAAAGTCGGCTGTACAACTGGGCGAGTGCTAGTACGTCTCTCTAGACCTGCCGTGTGGCGGCGCTCGGTCTGCCATCACTGACAGTGGCGACACGCGGGTCCGTCGTATACTAGCGGACCGCTGCCGATTTAAAAGCTACCACCTAGCAACTGTGGTACCACCTAGCAAGTGTGGTGTCTGGCGGTGACACCACACAAGCGAGGCTATTTTGAACCTTCAAGCCAGTAATTATTCGTGGTATTTAGAAAAGAGAAACTAAGCTTGTAAATGAAAACCAGTGGTTCTACTTATCTAAACAGATAAATGCATTTTTCTGCAACTTAGTGCAACGCAGAACAGACTGTGCTGTATTAGGATTCGTAATCTGGCACTAATAACTTCACCATAAATAAAATTTTAATGTACAGAATTGAAGTTATTGATTAACTTTCTTAAAAAACACTTTCATTAAATACATGCCCCTTTCAAAGGTATCAGAATTATCCTGAGGGAACACACACACACACACACACACACACACACCAGGCAGTAGTATGAGGATTTGGATATGAACACACCTGAGCCAAGTGACACACAGCTTGTAAATAATGTCACCGTGAATAGGCAGTCACCGACCACTAACACAGTTTTGCAGTATTAGTGTTGCACTACAAGCTCTGTAAGTAGGCTGTTTATATTTTCTTATTGGCAACGTTACGTAGCGCTCTGTATGAAAATCAATGGCTGTGCTGTGTGCAGTCTGTGGCTACTTAGCATTGTTGTCTGCCATTGTAGTGTTGGGCAGCTGGATGCGAACAGCGCGTAGCGTTGCGCAGTTGGAGGTGAGTCGCCAGCAGTGGTGGATGTGGGGAGAGAGATGGCGGAGTTTTGAAAGTTTGTAAAAATGGATGGCATGAATTGCTGTATATATTATGACTTTTGATGACTATTATGGTAAATACATTGTTTGTTCTCTATTAAAATCTTTCATTTGCTAACTATGCCTATCAGTAGTTAGTGCCTTCAGTAGTTTGAATCTTTTATTTAGCTGGCAGTAGTGGCGCTCGCTGTATTGCAGTAGTTCGAGTAACGAAGATTTTTGGTGAGGTAAGTGATTTGTGAAAGGTACAGGTTAATGTTAGTCAGGGCCATTCCTTTGTAGGGATTTCTGAAAGTCAGATTGCGTTGCGCTAAAAAATATTGTGTGTCAGTTTAAGCACAGTCTTGTATAAATGTTCAAAGGGGACTTTTCAGCTCGAGATGCTCATCATTCGAATAATCCCAAAGGCTGTAGCTATTGTGAAGGCGTCACACACAGTGTACAGATACAGGCGACATATCAGCATGTACCAACCCCTATGCCCCACGGACAATACATGTCCTAACACAACCATGGTTTAAACACAGTTAGGCAATAACAGGCAGTCCCCATACGTCTGACGTCCAACCAGCTGAGCTCCAGGCTACATTGCAGAGAGCACGTAGCAACTTCCTGTTGCACTTTTTGTTTTCTTTATTGTGATTTCATTCCCTTGCTCCATATGGGCAGTGGAGCGCTGGCAGTGGCACAATCCCCCACTCTTCAGCTGCGTGACATGACAGTTAATAATAGAAGAAAACTATACATGTAAAGGCAATAAAAAGGGGGCAAGTCTAGACAATGGGGGTTAAAATATACATTGACACCCAGACGTTTATGATGGGACATTTAAAAAAGTCGACATAACATTATAAAACACAGTCGGCGATTTTTGGAGAACATAAAATACACTGAGGTCACATGCAAAGTTGGCCAAAGTATTAAAACACTGTAGAACAAAGACACTTTCAAACCACAATAAGAGAGAAAGCACACAAGATGAAGAATAAAAACCGCTGGGAGAGGCCTGTCGAGGGAGAGGACTGAGAGGAGGGAAATAAAGGGGAGAGCAAGGTGCAGTAGGGGAGGGGGTGGGATGAAAAGAATAGGGGGGCAGGGGGCACACCAAAAGGCAGGAGATGCGCAGGGCAGGAGATGAAGAGGAAAGAAAAGGCAGGAGGGAGCACAGAGACACAGAAGGTGGCACAGGAAAGGGATGGGGGTGTAGGAGGTAGGAAGACCGCTCAGGGGAAAGGAAGGGTACGAGAGAGGGAGCCCTGTGGAGGAGGGGGGGAAGGTGGGGTTAGAGTTGGTAGAAGGGGTTGATGTCGGTGAAACTCATGATCCAGGAGGTGTATGTGCTGGAAGTTGCATTGGGAAAGGAGTTGGAAGGTGTGGAGATGGAGAGAGGGCGGGACACAACGGTAAAGGCGCGACAGTGTACAGGGTTCAGATGTGTTTGAGCAAATGAAGAACGTGGGGGGGAGGGGATGAGGTCACAGTGGATGTGCTTGGGAGACGGAAGGCGGATATGGAAGCTGAGGCAGATTGCATGGCGTTCTAGGATTTGGAAGGGTTTATAGAATCTGGGAGGGGTGGAAATCCAAGCGACGATGGCATGACAAAGGATGGGGCAGATCAAGGATTTTTAGATGTGAAGGATGGTGGAAGGATGCATCCCCACATCCAGCTGCACACGAGTTTCAGGAGGCAGAGTCTGTTGTGGGTTTCGTGTTGGATTGTAAGGAGGTGGGGAGTCCAGGTGAGGTGGTGGTCAAGGGTGAGGTCAAGGTATTTTACGGTGGAAGTGAAGTGGATGACCATAAATTGTTAGGTCCCCTAGACCTTAGGTCTAGGAGATGGTAGGAGCGGGTGGTGCGACCTTTGATGATCGCCTGGGTCTTGGGGGGATTGATACAAAAGAACCACTGGTTGCACCAAGTGGTGAACTGGTCAAGGTGGGTTTGGAGGGTACGTTGGGACATTCATTAATTCATAAATTTCGGGCGTATTATAGTATTTGAGAGTTGTAGCATCGCGTTTTAGTACCTGAATAGTGTAAATTCGCGTAGTCGTCTGTCATCTGTTTTTGTTTTGAACGGCCAGTGTCGGTTGGTCACAGTCAGTGTGCTCCCTGCCGCCGTTGGATAAGCAGCTGCAGCAGCAAGTCGTATACTCCTAGCTCACTCTTTTGTTACATAGTTTAATTCTTAATTTCTTTGCGTGTTTTTGGTACTTGCATTGTTTAATTCATAAATTTCGGGCGTATTATAGTATTTGAGAGTTGTAGCATCGCGTTTTAGTACCTGAATAGTGTAAATTCGCGTAGTCGTCTGTCATCTGTTTTTGTTTTGAACGGCCAGTGTCGGTTGGTCACAGTCAGTGTGCTCCCTGCCGCCGTTGGATAAGCAGCTGCAGCAGCAAGTCGTATACTCCTAGCTCACTCATTTGTTACATAGTTTAATTCTTAATTTCTTTGCGTGTTTTTGGTACTTGCATTGTTTAATTCATAAATTTCGGGCGTATTATAGTATTTGAGAGTTGTAGCATCACGTTTTAGTACTCGAATAGTGTTAAATCGCGTAGTCTCCTTCCGCCGCCGAGCAGTGTGTCAGCAGTGCACAAGTGGCAGCATTACTGCATTTACTAGGCAATCTTGTATTTTAATAACCGCTTCAATTTAGTGTCGTTTTGTTTGCGCTCTCTGTAGATTAGTTCAGACGTTCTTTGCACAACAGTTTTTAGCATGGATAGGGACTGCAACTGCTGTGTTCGGATGCAGGCTGAGGTGGCATCCCTTCGCTCCCAGCTTCAGGCAGTGTTGGCTTCGGTCACACAGCTTGAGGCTGTTGCCAATGGGCATCACTGTGGGGGTCCGGATGGGGGTTTGTCGGGGACGGCCAGCTCGTCCCACGCATCCCCCGATCGGACTACGACTGTGGTTGCCCGGGATACTGCCCGCATTGAGGCTGCTCCCTCACCTGTGGTAGAGTGGGAGGTCGTCTCAAGGTGTGGCAGGGGGCGAAAGACATTCCGGAGGGCTGAACGGAAGGCCTCTCCAGTTTGTCTGACGAACCGGTTTCGGGCTCTGTCTCAGGCTGATACTGATCTTCAGCCTGACATGGCTGCTTGTCCTGTTCCAGAGGTTGCCCCTCAGTCTGCAAGATCCGGGCAGTCGCAGAGGGTGGGCTTACTGGTAGTTGGGAGCTCCAACGTCAGGCGCGTAATGGGGCCCCTTAGGGATATGGCAGCAAGGGAGGGGAAGAAAACCAAAGTGCACTCCGTGTGCATACCGGGGGGAGTCATTCCAGATGTGGAAAGGGTCCTTCCGGATGCCATGAAGGGTACAGGGTGCACCCATCTGCAGGTGGTCGCTCATGTCGGCACCAATGATGTGTGTCGCTATGGATCGGAGGAAATCCTCTCTGGCTTCCGGCGGCTATCTGATTTGGTGAAGACTGCCAGTCTCGCTAGCGGGATGAAAGCAGAGCTCACCATCTGCAGCATCGTCGACAGGACTGACTGCGGACCTTTGGTACAGAGCCGAGTGGAGGGTCTGAATCAGAGGTTGAGACGGTTCTGCGACCATGTGGGCTGCAGATTCCTCGACTTGCGCCATAGGGTGGTGGGGTTTCGGGTTCCGCTGGATAGGTCAGGAGTCCACTACACGCAACAAGCGGCTACACGGGTAGCAGGGGTTGTGTGGCGTGGGCTGGGCGGTTTTTTAGGTTAGATGGCCTCGGGCAAGTGCAGAAAGGGCAACAGCCTCAACGGGTGCGGGGCAAAGTCAGGACATGCGGGGACCAAGCAGCAATCGGTATTGTAATTGTAAACTGTCGAAGCTGCGTTGGTAAAGTACCGGAACTTCAAGCGCTGATAGAAAGCACCGAAGCTGAAATCGTTATAGGTACAGAAAGCTGGCTGAAGCCAGAGATAAATTCTGCCGAAATTTTTACAAAGGCACAGACGGTGTTTAGAAAGGATAGATTGCATGCAACCGGTGGTGGAGTGTTCGTCGCTGTTAGTAGTAGTTTATCCTGTAGTGAAGTAGAAGTGGATAGTTCCTGTGAATTATTATGGGTGGAGGTTACACTCAACAACCGAGCTAGGTTAATAATTGGCTCCTTTTACCGACCCCCCGACTCAGCAGCATTAGTGGCAGAACAACTGAGGGAAAATTTGGAATACATTTCACATAAATTTTCTCAGCATGTTATGGTCTTAGGTGGAGATTTCAATTTACCAGATATAGACTGGGACACTCAGATGTTTAGGACGGGTGGTAGGGACAGAGCATCGAGTGACATTATACTGAGTGCACTATCCGAAAATTACCTCGAGCAATTAAACAGAGAACCGACTCGTGGAGATAACATCTTGGACCTACTGATAACAAACAGACCCGAACTTTTCGACTCTGTAAGTGCAGAACAGGGAATCAGTGATCATAAGGCCGTTGCAGCATCCCTGAATATGGAAGTTAATAGGAATATAAAAAAAGGGAGGAAGGTTTATCTGTTTAGCAAGAGTAATAGAAGGCAGATTTCAGACTACCTAACAGATCAAAACGAAAATTTCTGTTCCGACACTGACAATGTTGAGTGTTTATGGAAAAAGTTCAAGGCAATCGTAAAATGCGTTTTAGACAGGTACGTGCCGAGCAAAACTGTGAGGGACGGGAAAAACCCACCGTGGTACAACAACAAAGTTAGGAAACTACTGCGAAAGCAAAGAGAGCTTCACTCCAAGTTTAAACGCAGCCAAAACCTCTCAGACAAACAGAAGCTAAACGATGTCAAAGTTAGCGTAAGGAGGGCTATGCGTGAAGCGTTCAGTGAATTCGAAAGTAAAATACTAGGTACTGACTTGACAGAAAATCCTAGGAAGTTCTGGTCTTACGTTAAATCAGTAAGTGGCTCGAAACATCATGTCCAGACACTCCGGGATGATGATGGCATTGAAACAGAGGATGACAAGCGTAAAACTGAAATACTAAACACCTTTTTCCAAAGCTGTTTCACAGAGCAAGACCGCACTGCAGTTCCTTCTCTAAATCCTCGCACCAACGAAAAAATGGCTGACATTGAAATAAGTGTCCAAGGAATAGAAAAGCAACTGGAATCACTCAACAGAGGAAAGTCCACTGGACCTGACGGGATACCAATTCGATTCTACACAGAGTACGCGAAAGAACTTGCCCCCCTTCTAACAGCCGTGTACCGCAAGTCTCTAGAGGAACAGAAGGTTCCAAATGATTGGAAAAGAGCACAGGTAGTCCCAGTCTTCAAGAAGGGTCGTCGAGCAGATGCGCAAAACTATAGACCTATCTCTCTGACGTCGATCTGTTGTAGAATTTTAGAACATGTCTTTTGCTCGAGTATCATGTCGTTTTTGGAAACTCAGAATCTACTATGTAGGAATCAACATGGATTCCGGAAACAGCGATCGTGTGAAACCCAACTCGCTTTATTTGTTCATGAGACCCAGAAAATATTAGATACAGGCTCCCAGGTAGATGCCATTTTCCTTGACTTCCGGAAGGCGTTCGATACAGTTCCGCGCTGTCGCCTGATAAACAAAGTAAGAGCCTACGGAATATCAGACCAGCTGTGTGGCTGGATTGAAGAGTTTTTAGCAAACAGAACACAGCATGTTGTTCTCAATGGAGAGACATCTACAGACGTTAAAGTAACCTCTGGCGTGCCACAGGGGAGTGTTATGGGACCATTGCTTTTCACAATATATATAAATGACCTAGTAGATAGTGTCGGAAGTTCCATGCGGCTTTTCGCGGATGATGCTGTAGTATACAGAGAAGTTGCAGCATTAGAAAATTGTAGCGAAATGCAGGAAGATCTGCAGCGGATAGGCACTTGGTGCAGGGAGTGGCAACTGACCCTTAACATAGACAAATGTAATGTATTGCGAATACATAGAAAGAAGGATCCTTTATTGTATGATTATATGATAGCGGAACAAACACTGGTAGCAGTTACTTCTGTAAAATATCTGGGAGTATGGGTGCGGAACGATTTGAAGTGGAATGATCATATAAAATTAATTGTTGGTAAGGCGGGTACCAGGTTGAGATTCATTGGGAGAGTCCTTAGAAAATGTAGTCCATCAACAAAGGAGGTGGCTTACAAAACACTCGTTCGACCTATACTTGAGTATTGCTCATCAGTGTGGGATCCGTACCAGATCGGGTTGACGGAGGAGATAGAGAAGATCCAAAGGAGAGCGGCGCGTTTCGTCACAGGGTTATTTGGTAACCGTAATAGCGTTACGGAGATGTTTAACAAACTCAAGTGGCAGACCCTGCAAGAGAGGCGCTCTGCATCGCGGTGTAGCTTGCTCGCCAGGTTTCGAGAGGGTGCGTTTCTGGATGAGGTATCGAATATATTGCTTCCCCCTACTTATACCTCCCGAGGAGATCACGAATGTAAAATTAGAGAGATTAGAGCGCGCACAGAGGCTTTCAGACAGTCGTTCTTCCCGCGAACCATACGCGACTGGAACAGGAAAGGGAGATAATGACAGTGGCACGTAAAGTGCCCTCCGCCACACACCGTTGGGTGGCTTGCGGAGTATAAATGTAGATGTAGATGTAGATGTAGACAGATGAACGGTAGGATAAAGGGCCAGGAAGCCGGTGTCATCAGGAGATGAGGAGATGAACAGGTGGAGGAAGTTTTGGTATATCGGCAGTACACAGGAGACTGCCTGTCCCATTTCGAAGCGCTACTTACTAGCGACTTCCCAACCCAGCCACAGCGACACAGCCCTCTCGCGGGTGACACAGGCACATTCTTCGCCACGCGATTCTCCCCGAAGTCCGCTCCATGTAAACGGTAACTTTCTCCTTAAACAGCAACTGTATATCATATATGGTTCATATGGCTCTGAGCACTATTGGACTTAACGTCTGAGGTCATCAGTCCCCTAGAACTACTTAAACCTAACTAATCTACGGAGATCACAACATCCATGCCCGAGGCACAACCGCTCGGTCACCCCGTCCGGCAACTGTCCATCAATCGCGAGCCGTCAAAGATAGCTTAGCCGGAAAGAGCGGTCACCCGGCCGGCGCCAATGATGTTCTAAGGCGCCACGGCTCAGTTACCTCGCTGGAAAGCCGCAGTTTCTCGAAAGTATCTTTCCAATCAGTATGTCACTCGTTGCGAACCTTTCCCTTGTACATTCATTCTGGTTTCCTGGTAATGCATCCAGCAAGGGCAACTTGCGAATTTATATGATCTACAGGGCCTTCTGTACTTCAAATTTTATTTTAGCTACCAGTTTCGGCGCCGGCCGGGGTGGACGAACGGTTTTAGGCATTAAAGTCTGGAACCGCGCGACCGCTATGGTCGCAGGTTCGAATCCTGCCTTGGGCGTGGATGTATGTGATGTCCTTAGGTTAGTTAGGTTTAAGTAGTTCTAAGTTCTAGGGGACTGATGACCTCAGAAGTAAAGTCTCATAGTGCTCAGAGCCATTTTGAACCAGTTTCGGCCTTACATTACATTATCTTCAGGCCCACTGATCGACGTGTAGGAAAACTCCCACCTCTTGTAACATCGAAATAGGGGCCAGCTTACAGTCAGTGGTATATGTAGACTTCTGTTTAACAACGCGATCACTTCGTTCATTAATTTGTTAAAAAGGAGTCTACGGATACCAGTGATTGTATGCTGGCCCCTATTTCAATTGTACAAGAGGTGGGATTCTCGGGCCTGAAGATAGCGTAGTGTAACGTCGAAACTAGTAGCTAAAATAAAATAAAAATGGACATATAGATGGCTGAAGATGTTTCTCATTTGGCGTTTTATACTGAACAGCCATGGTCCCACAACCATCCCATGTAAAGATGGACCTGCTGAGACTTATGTAATTTTGTTGAAAGACAACATCACGAATACCTCGAAGATGAGCACCAGCCGTTCTCCTAGAACAATCCCACACGGATTCATCTATCGTAATGCTGTACGCAGAAGCAGAAGACATGGTGCCATTCCTGTGACCACTGCTATCGTTGGCACACCGCTCAGCCACCACATCAAGGGAAGCCGTAACCATGGTCGTCATAGAGGCAGTCTGAGGTGCTCTATATGCAGTCATACTGGCCTTGTGGATACCTGTCTCACTGCGAATAAGCCCATTTCCTGACTTGGAAGTTCGTGGGGTGGTTTACGTTCATGCACAGGTATGCGAACTATAAGTCTGTCCTGTCAGGCGTTGGTCTCACATGGCTGCATGACTTTGAGTACTGCCCTCCTGAATCCATCGATTCCATATTCGTATGACCATCATGGGATCTTGACCAGGGCGAGCAGTGATATCACCGAACTATAAATCTGGTTTCGATAGGCTTATATATAGAGTTGCGCTCTACCAAAACTATGGTTCCATAGTTTTGGTACAGTACATATATGACGCAGTAAATGATAGGATTACCGGTGTCAATGGTAGCATCGGTAGAGAAAATGACTTAAATGATTGTATGGGAGAGAAACTGGGAGCCGACGATTCTCCTTGTTTCTTGTTTGTTTATTAGTTCGTTTTACACATACACTCCTGGAAATTGAAATAAGAACACCGTGAATTCATTGTCCCAGGAAGGGGAAACTTTATTGACACATTCCTGGGGTCAGATATATCACATGATCACACTGACAGAACCACAGGCACATAGACACAGGCAACAGAGCATGCACAATGTCGGCACTAGTACAGTGTATATCCACCTTTCGCAGCAATGCAGGCTGCTATTCTCCCATGGAGACGATCGTAGAGATGCTGGATGTAGTCCTGTGGAACGGCTTGCCATGCCAGTTCCACCTGGCGCCTCAGTTGGACCAGCGTTCGTGCTGGACGTGCAGACCGCGTGAGACGACGCTTCATCCAGTCCCAAACATGCTCAATGGGGGACAGATCCGGAGATCTTGCTGGCCAGGGTAGTTGACTTACACCTTCTAGAGCACGTTGGGTGGCACGGGATACATGCGGACGTGCATTGTCCTGTTGGAACAGCAAGTTCCCTTGCCGGTCTAGGAATGGTAGAACGATGGGTTCGATGACGGTTTGGATGTGCCGTGCACTATTCAGTGTCCCCTCGACGATCACCAGTGGTGTACGGCCAGTGTAGGAGATCGCTCCCCACACCATGATGCCGGGTGTTGGCCCTGTGTGCCTCGGTCGTATGCAGTCCTGATTGTGGCGCTCACGTGCACGGCACCAAACACGCATACGACTATCATTGGCACCAAGGCAGAAGCGACTCTCATCGCTGAAGACGACACGTCTCCATTCGTCCCTCCATTCACGCCTGTCGCGACACCACTGGAGGCGGGCTGCACGATGTTGGGGCGTGAGCGGAAGACGGCCTAACGGTGTGCGAGACCGTAGCCCAGCTTCATGGAGACGGTTGCGAATGGTCCTCGCCGATACCCCAGGAGCAACAGTGTCCCTAATTTGCTGGGAAGTGGCGGTGCGGTCCCCTACGGCACTGCGTAGGATCCTACGGTCTTGGCGTGCATCCGTGCGTCGCTGCGGTCCGGTCCCAGGTCGACGGGCACGTGCACCTTCCGCCGACCACTGGCAACAACATCGATGTACTGTGGAGACCTCACGCCCCACGTGTTGAGCAATTCGGCGGTACGTCCACCCGGCCTCCCGCATGCCCACTATACGCCCTCGCTCAAAGTCCGTCAACTGCACATACGGTTCACGTCCACGCTGTCGCGGCATGCTACCAGTGTTAAAGACTGCGATGGAGCTCCGTATGCCACGGCAAACTGGCTGACACTGACGGCGGCGGTGCACAAATGCTGCGCAGCTAGCGCCATTCGACGGCCAACACCACGGTTCCTGGTGTGTCCGCTGTGCCGTGCGTGTGATCATTGCTTGTACAGCCCTCTCGCAGTGTCCGGAGCAAGTATGGTGGGTCTGACACACTGGTGTCAATGTGTTCTTTTTTCCATTTCCAGGAGTGTATTTAGAACCGCATATCGTTGAGCGGTAGTCAACTGTGTATTTTATATCTTTACAAAAAAACTGCATTTCACGAGTAATAAAAATAGATGACCACGTAACTTCTGCGCTTTTCTGTAACTAAAGGAATTACTTTTGATGCGGATAAAGTTAACATGCAAAAACATATAAGATCTATATAAACACTGTTGTTATTTTATATTCAACAGAATGTTCTTCACATGGTCAAACGCAACAGTTTCCTGTTAACATTGATAAGCGTGAAAGTTGTTTAGCAATAACAGATACGTGTTCTGTATAAAGTAGACGAAGTATTGAGGCAATGTTCGATAAGTTTTTCTTTTTTTGCGTCTCCTTCTCTACATTTTTATTTTATTTTATTTTATTAATTGTTTTATTGAAGAAATTGCGTTTTCTAGCACTGTATTATAAATAAAAATATGCATTTTTTGTAAATTTTGCTACGAAGTTCCTGTTTCTCATGTAACAAATCATTGATTTTCGAACGAAACCTGAATTACATATTGACAATTTCAATTTAGCTATAAATACTGTTTATTTTTAAATAAGCGGCAAGAAAATAACTATATGGAACAAAAGTGTTCGGTAAGTTATGTGGCCTTCTATGGATCCTCACTCAGTTTCTACACAGTGTACAGGTAACCCACTTACGATCGTAACTGACCAAAGCTTCCAGGAGAACTAGTGTAGTAATAAACAGTATTTACTTACGATACCTATGGTAGCCTACAGTAGATTTGCAACTATACCTATGTACCACTACAAAATTCCGACAAATTTCGGTAGAAGTTCTCCTTCTTACACGAAGCATAATAAAACATTTTCAGAAACAACCGACATTCAAATAAGTTTTCTAAATGACAAACGCACTACGTGATCTTTTCTTATACCCACACAAGGCACAGCGCGTTACCCCTACCTAATATGTGTGGTTGCGAAGAATTTCTATTCATTAACATATCCAAGCATTTACTACCTTACTACCTTACTCCTTAAACAGCAACTGTATATCATATATGGTTCATATGGCTCTGAGCACTATTGGACTTAACGTCTGAGGTCATCAGTCCCCTAGAACTACTTAAACCTAACTAATCTACGGAGATCACAACATCCATGCCCGAGGCACAACCGCTCGGTCACCCCGTCCGGCAACTGTCCATCAATCGCGAGCCGTCAAAGATAGCTTAGCCGGAAAGAGCGGTCACCCGGCCGGCGCCAATGATGTTCTAAGGCGCCACGGCTCAGTTACCTCGCTGGAAAGCCGCAGTTTCTCGAAAGTATCTTTCCAATCAGTATGTCACTCGTTGCGAACCTTTCCCTTGTACATTCATTCTGGTTTCCTGGTAATGCATCCAGCAAGGGCAACTTGCGAATTTATATGATCTACAGGGCCTTCTGTACTTCAAATTTTATTTTAGCTACCAGTTTCGGCGACGGCCGGGGTGGACGAACGGTTTTAGGCATTAAAGTCTGGAACCGCGCGACCGCTATGGTCGCAGGTTCGAATCCTGCCTCGGGCATGGATGTGCGTGATGTCCTTAGGTTAGTTAGGTTTAAGTAGTTCTAAGTTCTAGGGGACTGATGACCTCAGATGTTAAGTCCCATAGTGCTCAGAGCCATTTGAACCATTTGAACTTGTTACGGGTCAATATGGACACTGGACTGAAATATGATCTCAGTAATCCTTCTGACATCGAAAACATACACGAACTCCTATTTGACGGATGTGACATGAGTCCTAATGACATTTCGAGATTCTCGGGTTCCGCATCAGGTCCTTCAGGCCTGGTACCAAGCCTACGGCACACAGTGTGCGATGTACCAGAAGGACACGGATGCGGAGGAAATAATCGACTAACGTCAGGACAGTTCCGAAACGGAGCAAAGCGACACAAATGTTGCCATAAAAAGAAGGGCAAGAAAGTCCCGACTCCATTTACTGGGAGAAAAAACTCCTTATCGTTCGTCGAAAAGGGTGAAACATAACCTACTTAGGAAAATCCCGTGTCCGATCGGTACAGCTCGGGACGGCACACAATTTTAGACACTTGGGCATGTTTATTTGATGGCAACATGTTGGACAACAATGTACGTTCCACAAACCAATATATCGATTCCGTGAAAGATCATTATTCACGGGAAAGAGACGTCAAACCCACTGATAAAACAGAGTTAAAAGCATTTATTGGGCTTTTATATACTGCTGGGCTCTACAAAGCTGGGAAATTAAACCTCGGGGATTTAAGGTTTAACGACGGACTCGGAATTGAGATTTTCCGACTCACCATGACTCTCGTGCGGTTCCGTTTCTTACTTCGGGTTCTGAGTTTCGACAACAGAGAAACAAGAGAACAGCGAAAAGCTCTAGATCATCATGCCCCTATTCGGGACATTTTTCATAAGTTTGCACTGAACTGCCAATAGCGTTATTGTGTAAGACAAGATGTTACAACAGACGAAAAGTTAGAGGCCTTCAGAGGCAGGTGTAATTTCATCAAGTATGTATTGTCCAAGCCAGCTAAATACGGGTTGAAGATACTAGCTGCAGTAGACTTACGTGTCTACTATACATGAAAGACAGTAATTTATGCAGGAAGGCAAGACGGTCCTTTCCAAATTAGCAACAGGCCCATAGACTTGGCTGAATGTCTGTTACACCTCTAGCCAACTCCGGCCGAAATGTCACTGCTGACAACTGGTTTACCGACGCCACTCTCCTTCACGACTTGGGCACGAAATACGACCTGTCGTAATTGGGAACACTCTAAAAGAACAAATGGCAAATCCTCAATGAATTGAAAGAGATAAAAAGAATGGAACCGTTTTCTAATATGTTTGCATTCCGCGTATGCGCCCCAAAATAAAAATAACAAGAAAAATGTCACTGCGATTTCCAGCATGCATATGGATGGAGCGATTGACGAAGAAACCGGAACAAAAACAAACCGGAAGTTATTACCTATTATAATCGCCGTAAAATAGGAGTGGACGTGGTCGATGGAAGCGGAATCGAAGTGCCGGCCCGCCGAATCTTCCTCCGTAATCCCCGCTTGCCTCGGGCCATTTCAGTCCGACTTCGGGAACTTCTTCCCCAAAATAAAACACCTGCGAGACTCAGTAACATAACTGCTGAGGGCACCAAAACGTGAAAGCGATGGTAAATATGTTGGGCGGAAAAGACTACAATGCTCACTCAGTATAAGTGCTAAGGGTGTGGTCAAATTTATGGCTGCGACACTGTGCAATGTTTTGTCCTGATGGTTGTGACGTTGATGAAGACACCGAAAACGATGGCTGATGATACATCTTCCGTTTTTGTTTTACTTTCTCTGAAAGGGATGTTATTCTGTGTTAATTTCCTACCTCTTTCATTACTATATTCTATATACAAATACTGTATACTTTGTAAAGTTTCTAAATGTTAATAAATAAAAGGTCTATTTCTAATTTTCATAAATTAATGTTCTCTTGCTAATATGTAATACGTACATGGTTTGTTCTGCGTTTTGTTTACTTATTCTCTCCAAAATCTAGGGTTAATTGAAGGTAATGGTGCAACGTTGGTCCTGTATCTCGCAGATACAACGCGACCTCGAACGTTCCTCCTAGTGACGCAACCAGTGGAGTGTTAAACCTAACGCATCTCCATTATGTACAGGAATTCTGAAAACCATCCTGGCGCTTTTTGTTTGTGTTGCACCATCTGTTTCCCATAGTTTGCCAAGTTTCTGGCTGTTTGTGTGTGGGGTGGCGAGGGGGGGGGAGGGGGTACATTTGGAGTGGAAGTAGTGGGAGACTACATTTGTATCCGTCATAAGTTTTTTCTGTGTGTGTGTGTGTGTGTGTGTGTGTGTGTGTGTGTGTGTCACAGAGAGGGGGAGAGAGAGAGAGAGAGAGATTTGTTGTGGTGTTTGAATGTGAGTAGGAATGATGTCGGTGGCTAATGCACTAACTTGATATTATTTTAATTTGCGCATTTATTACCTTCTTATACAGTGCAAGAGTTTTTTGAATGTGTCCGTTTTGCTGCAAATTTAGGAATTACTACTTTCACCGTAAGTTCTTGTGACTTTTGTAGCCTTCCATTTGCATGATGTTCTTGTTTCACTGTTGTGATTTTTTAGGTGTTAGTCAAAGGTGGAATGGCTGTTTGAGAAATTTAAGCTTCTTCTGCGTTCCTTACTTGTGTAATTTCTGTCAATTATCTACAGGTACATTGATCTACAGTAGTGCCATTCCAGTTTGAAACAGGTCTGTCTTCGGTGTTGTGTAGGCGTGACACAATGTTTGGCATTTACTTAACATACCATTAATGGATTTTATTTAGTTGCAGAGACGAGAGCAGTATAAAAATAAACTCACCCTTAATTGTAGCAACCCAGGACACAATATAACAAATATAAAGTGATCTTGTTTCAGGCGTGGACAGAAATTTCATTGTCTTATTCCTTTAATTTAAATTTTTGAAGGTGTTAAATTAAAGTTATACTGAATACTTACACCATTAAATTGAGCAAATATGAGCGCTAAAACGAGCAGAGAAATCCGATCAGGAACGAATAATTGAAATTTGAATGATTATAACCCTAAAAGCACTTTCTTAATTAAATTGGGTAATAAAATCTTAGTAAATAATGAGGCAAACATGGCCATTGTACAGTTATCTAGTGTGGTGTCACCGCCAGACACCACACTTGCTAGGTGGTAGCCTTTAAATCGGCCTCGGTCCGCTAGTATACGTCGTACCCGCGTGTCGCCACTGTCAGTGATTGCAGACCGAGCGCCGCCACACGGCAGGTCTAGAGAGACTTCCTAGCACTCGCCCCAGTTGTACAGCCGACTTTGCTAGCGATGGTTCACTGACAAATTACGCTCTCATTTGGCTAGACGATAGTTAGCATAGCCTTCAGCTACGTCATTTGCTACGACCTAGCAAGGCGCCATTATCATTTGCTATTTATCTTGTGATGCATGTACCGTCAGACCGATGTTCACCAATTATGGATTAAAGTTAAGTATTCCAGTAGTTACGTACGTTCTTTCCTACTATAACGTCCTTGTCAAGTTCCAGACCTCACGCCAGCCTGCGTGAGCTTAAACGCGTGCCTTTCGGCTTCCTCAGAGTGGCTTGGTTGTCTTGCCAAGTCACAACATCTAGCTCTAGAGTCTTCACATAAAATATTAGTGGATGCTGAGAACAATTAACTCCGGCAGCTTCTTACATCACTAAAGATCTATTAGTGGACATTAATACGGGGTATGTGCACGTTTAGCCTTCATGACGGCCTTAAGTCTGCTGAGGACACTTTCAGCTTGGTGTCTGAATCTGTGTGGAAGAATGGCAGCCCAAACTTCGTCAAGAGCCGAAACCAGAGGACATAGTGATCGATAACGTTGGGATCTGGAAAGAAGTCGGCGTTGTAATTCATCACAAGGCCCTCCACTGGGTTCAGGTCTGGATCCTGGACAGGCCAGTCCATTTCTGGAATGTTTTGTCCATAAAACATTGCCTCATAGACACTGATTTATTGAAGAATGCATTGTCGTGCAGATAAAATCATCGTCTTAAATCTGCTCTTCCATTGTACTGAGGACACAATGCTGTAAGATGTGTTCATATCAGTTCGTATTTAGAGTTTTCTTTGGAGCGACAGGTTGCGTCACGGGAATTTATATTTAGCGAAAGAAACTTTTTTTTAAGTTTTCTCCCGCCAGCTCGGAGCCAAGTCAAGACAGACTGGAGCACATTGTTGCAATATGAATGTCAAATAGGCAGGAGAGCCAATAGTACAAATTAAATCTCATACAGGTGAGAGAATTACTACAGATGGCTCGAGTGAGATGTCAGAATCACCGTTTCAGCGAAGTAACCTTACTGAGAAGGGAAATATTATGTCGATCTGATAGCACAGCAAGGCGCTGATACTGCAGGAAGAGGCCAAGCTGAAGAGCTGAAAGACACCGAGAAGCGCTGAAGAATGCCGACGAGACCAGAAAACCAGGCCACATTCGCTCTCTCTCACCAAGGGATAACGTCATTGCCTCCGACAGACAACTATAAATATTCGGCAATTAAATTACTTACATCTTAATCTGCGTTATCACCTTCAATGTAGCTGCCTTGGAAGCGAATAAATACATTCCCACGATTCAGCACTCTCGAATCTCTCTTTGTTAGAGTTTTTTCTGAGGTGAAGAAACCTCTTCATTTGCTACAACTGCTGCTTGGAATCAGAGTTATAGCCATAAAGGAAACCTTTGGCATGAAGTTATAATCGTTTGAAAACAGTCGCTTAGGTTCCCTGCAAATTCCACATGCATTTGCTACCTGTCGTCTTGTACAGTCGTCGGACAAATTTGCCGCAATAGCGCTTCACATGTTCAATTTTTTGACAGAACCTATTCATATGGAACGTAATTTATTCCGAAAGTGTTCCATAGGTTGTGGATTTACGGCCTTCAGGTTCAGATCCTTCACTTATTGCATGTTTTCTGGTGTGATGCCAGCTGGCAGCCTGCCATCAGCGAAACCTCACGCGAATTTGAAACGCATACACCAGTCGTGAGTCTGTGTCTGACCTAAAGCACTGTATCCGAAAGTTTGCTTCAACGTTTGGGGCATTTACGCATCATTTTTCACAAGTTTCAAACAAAACTTCATACAGACACGGGGCTCTTTCAGGTCAGCTATGGCGAAATAGTCTACCGCGAAATAGTCAAGTCAGGCCACACGACGCTGTTCACCAAACACTAAGCGAACCAACCATTTCGCTGACACTTACCCCACTGACATTAATTATGCACGTAAGAAAGGAAATTAGCATGAGAAAGAAAACTACTAGGGGCAGTCAAATGAAAAGGAAAGACATCGGAAAAAATTAAACAAATTGTTTATTATTTCCAAAGTAACAGCCACAACTGTTAATATATTAATCCCACTGTGAGACATTATGGCAAATGCCTCCACGGAAAAGTGTTTGTAGATGTTACGGCACCATGATTATATGAGGACAACCATCTCTTCGTACAGAGGAAATCGATCGCCACGAATGTCTTTCCTCAGGGACCCGAATATATGAAAATCACATGGGTACGGTACGTAGACATTTTGCGAAAAATGAAGTACGGCGTCAAATCCAAATGCCCAGCAACGTTGACAGAGGACGTCATTCTCCTGCACGATAAGACTCGCCCACGTGTTGCCAAGGTCGTTTCTACTACACTGTAGAAGTTTCGCTGGGAGTCCTTGCACAACTTACATACAGTCCCGATCTATCTTTATGCTACATCTATATTCTTTGCAGCCCCACACGAAAATATTTTTGGCCGTCGATTTGCTTCGAACGACGAGGTGCACGCCTGCGTACAATCGTGGTTCCGTAGGCAACTGCAGACACTTTTCAATGAACGCATTGACCATCAGGTCTCACAGTGGGATACATGTTTTAACAGTTATGGCGATTACTTCTGAAATAATAAATAGGTTACATACTTTTATAGAAGAGAATATAGGCAGACAACATCCTAGTTGATATCAGCAATAGCACAGAATAAGCTCTGCTACAGGTCGTGGAGAATGCTAACACCGACAGATAGGCATCTACGCTAAACGGCAGACTATTTCATCACTTGTGACGAACGCAGTCTTAAATTTCGTCACGCACGTCCTAGAAGAATCATCGTGTATAACTG
The DNA here is from genome assembly GCF_023864275.1 of Schistocerca cancellata. NCBI lineage: Eukaryota > Metazoa > Arthropoda > Insecta > Orthoptera > Acrididae > Schistocerca > Schistocerca cancellata. Next base: position 310,152,923 of record NC_064628.1, on the reverse strand, counting down.
TTGCATCTTAAATATTGATGAGGACTACTATCACTCATGCGTAAAGTTTGTACCACACGGGTACTCGAACCCTGAGTCTTTTCTTGTTTGATTAGCTAGAATGTTCCAAAATCGCGCACATTCCACTGCAGATTTAAAATTCATTCTGTACACAATTCTCCAAGGGTATGATTAATCAGTTTCGCCCCTAAATCCTTAATACCAAAAGTGTCAATCTCGCACTTCTGCGAGGTATGGAAGATAAGAAAAGAGTTACTGGTGGAAGAGTTCTAAACTGGCACCCAGTCGTTTCAGATCAGCGCACACTCCGCTGAAGAATGAAAGTTTACCCTGAGTACTGATTAACATCTGAAAGCTGTAGCTATCTAATGCAGTCACTATGAACCGTCTTTTGGACGCTTTAGAGAGAGGTATGTTAAAAATTAAGGAAAAGTACTTGGAAACCAATGAAAGCGCATTAGGTAAAAGATTATAGACTGCCTTAGGGTCCACTTCTTCGATTTTGATTCATACGACATACATGATGGAATGAGTGATTCGTAACAGGCCAAGGAATAATGAACACCAATAAACTTCAATCTGAGGAAGTCTGTAATCTTTCACACAATGAAGGAAACTGCAACAGCGTGCCTCCGTGAAGCCATCGTAACGAAGAAAGGGTTAAAAAATGGAGGCGTAGTTTTAAGGAAGATATATCAAGCGAGCAAAAAAGACGTAAGGCATAAGAAAATAGAGCCATTGTACAACATTTCTATGTTAACGTGTTAACTTCAATTCTGAAAAGGTATCCACTTCACAACGTGTTAACCTGAATTTTGGAAAGATATCCATTTTTACAAGAGTGAGTAAAAAACTTTTCAAGATAATGAAACATGTTCATGTAAAGAAAGATGTAAGAAACGTTGCTGTTTATCATCAACCTTGCTTAACCCAGATGTCGAAAAAGCTACGAAGAGAATTAAAGAAAATTTCGGAACGAGAAGAAAAATATAGAGTAAGAACCAGTGGCAGTTTTCGCATCATGGCTAAGAAGACCTAGGAGCAGGGGGAAGGGGGGGGGGCGGCGGGGCGTAGTATAATAAGTAAACAATGTTTTCTGAGAATAAATACAACATTGAAACTAATAAGGAGTAGAAGAGCGGAAAATACCGACTTGACTTATAATGAAACTGAGTGAGACCTAGCATCAAAGTAAATTATAAATTACATAATCCCTTTATCTGAGAAGCAACTTAACGTAGAATGGACGTAGCCATGAAGACGCCAGACGTACATTGTCCATGGTGAAGCAGAGATTCAACTGAAGAGCTCTGGTGGTAGTTAATATTGTCAAGGAACAGAAGAAGTTGCTGGCACTATACTCATAAAACGTAACACTTGAAACTGTGTACTGTAAAAGAATGAAAACTGATAAGCAGTAAACCGCAGAGGAGTACGTTATTGGAAGCATTTCAGATATGTTGACATTGATCCATGTTAAGTATCAACTCAACAGATAAAGTGTTAAATGTAAAAGTACTAAAAAGTCTAGACTACGACATAAATTTGTGGAAACCTTCAGCAGAACAATGGGCGAGTTTGTTTTACGGGTCACGTCACCAAGGAATAGTTAATATTTTCTTTAATGAAAAACGAACAAGAAAAATTTTTGGGGCAGGAAAAACAAGAATATGCTGTGCAATTAAAGATATTACCTGTTGGTGGAAGTTGGAATGGAAAAGATTAAACGAAATAGGAACATATAATTAGTGGTATTACATAGGTTGATATAATCAGCACTTTCATGAGAAAGTAATCCCTTGTGATTACTACTTCAGTTCTGGGGACTGGCAAAGTTTACCTCGCATTGAGTCTGAACTGTACGACAGAAATACCAAAACTTCTCGTCATCTCATTAGAGCCACCCATAGCGTATGGACGAGCGCCGCTACGAAATCAAGTTTTGCATAACTACAGTATCCCTCGTTGGTATCCGACGTATCGTAGTGTCAGCAGTAATAAGACATTCTCCCAGTAAGTATACTTCATTCAGAAAAAATTATTTTGTAGTAAAAAATACATCAATATTTAAAACTAGATCTCGTAATTATGTGGCCTGAACGTTTTGTATTTGTATGTATGTATGTGTGTGTGTAGTGTGTGTGTGTGTGTGTTTGTGTGTTTGTGTGTGTGTGTGCGCTCAACCTTCAGACTTCGTGTCATTTATAACCTTCGTGACGATAATGAGTGCATTTATGGAACACAACAGTGTAGTTGATGTCATATTAGAGGATCAGTAGTAGATTTCTTTTTACAAGGATATAGGACATGTCAAAGTATTTACAAATTTAGATCAATTTAAAATGAGCTAATTCGTACACACATATATTTGCAGACTTCTAGTTAGAGACAATCATTGGATCTACTCCTAGTATACAATACTTTTTTTACAAATAAGATGGACGGTGTGGCCGAGCGGTTCTAGGCGCTTCAGTCTGGAACCGTACGATCGCTTCGGTCGCAGGTTCGAATCCTGTCTGGGGCATGGATGTGTGTGGTATCCGTAGGTTAATTAGGTTTAAGTAGTTCTAAGTTCTAGGGAACTGATGACCTCAGATGTTAAGTCCCATAGTGCTCAGAGCCATTTGAACCATATTTTTTACAAATAACTTATTAAATACTGTAATGTCACATTGTTCACTCATATCTCACTATCAGTCACTGCACACACTATAAACACATTGTTTCATAACACTTCACTCTTTACGTCACACACACACACACACACACACACACACACACACACACACACACTGGTGATCTCTGGGCCATTTTCTGTACTGCATCTTCCCATTTGTATCCTGAAAAACTAAGTCAGTATCCCTCCATAATGAGTGAGATGTTGAGCCCAGAAAGAGGAAGAGGTGTTAGTATTGTGCTATGCATACCTTTGGGCAAGTATTTCTAGAAAGGAAAAAAAGGAGGAACAAACATAAAGTGAAGGTTTTATGTGGGATGTTGAATATTTTATAATAATTATTATTACTATTTATTTGTACAACATTTTTTATCAAACCCCTACTCTGTTTTAGCTAAGTAATCCTTCAATGTATAAAATCTATTGCACAACAGGTACTTTTTAGCTGACTTTTTAAATAAGTGTATTTTGGCAATTTCTTTAATCCCTTTTCATAATTTATTGTATGGTTTTATTCATTGGTAGAAAATGCCGTTTTGAGTTTTATGTTTATTTTTTCTTGGCAAATGTAAGTAGAGTCTATCTCTTGTTGCATGGTCATGGACAGAGCTGTTTGTGCAATAATTACCAATGTTATTTTTGATGTGTACAACTGACTGGTTAATGTATTCACATGGAGCATTTAAAATCCCCAGTGTTCTGAACAGATCTTTACAGTGAGCTCGACTAGTATTTTTGGTTATTATTCTTATGGTTCTTTTGTGGAGTTTGAAAATTGTGTTCATATTTTGTGCATTTGTTCCCCAAAAAAGAATTCCATAGCTAAGAATCGCGTGTACATATGAATAATTGTAACTAAAAGACACTGCATGTTACACACTGATGATAGGATTCTAAGGGCATAACATGATGATGACATTCTGTTTGCAAGAACCTATGTGTATTCACACCACTTCAACTGAGAATCAATATTCATTCCTAGAAATTTTGCATTTGTTACACAGTCTATAGAGGTGCCATCTAAATTTAATTTAACATTGTCATTATCCTCTTCAAACTGAATTTCATGGCATTAGTTTTCTTTATGTTCAATGTCACTTTATTACTTATTGACCAATCATAAACTTCCTTGAGAGATTCATTTGCTTCCTTAACAAGGAGTTTTTCTTGTTTTCTCATTGTCTATTATTCGGCTGTCTTCAGCTAAGAGGATTTTTTCACCATGAGTAACATTATAACATTACTGGGAAAGTAATTGATATATATCAGGAACAGTATTGGTCCTACTATGCTACCTTGTGGTACCCCTATATTAATGTATTTTGATTCTGATAAGTTTTGTACTAAATGTCTGGATCTATTTGAAGTATGTGTTATCGCTACAGTACGTGTGGCCTAGTGCTTTTTATTCTGATTAAGCTGTTGTTATTGTTTTGTTGAGAACATTCACATACTATAAAACCCACACGATTCTATTTATTTGCTTTTCACACGTTTGCTATACTTTTCAGTCGTCTCTGACACAATAGATTTCAGGAATGCAATAGATATGCACAGTTTTTGAAAGAATATCAGCCCATATAACGACAGAGCACATGATGTTGAAAGACTGTCTGATACATCGTTAACATGTTTGTTTCCTTTTTTTTATTATTCCTCTATCGACCGTTATATCACATACACTTTTAATGACTTGAATTAAATACATTCTCGGAGGCCACACGACTTGTATTTTACTCTCTAACTTTCTGTCAAAAGTTTTAAGGTCAACACTCTAAACTTATTTTTGGACTCTCCACCTGTAAACAGGATAATTAAATCTCTGTGTCTTCCTTTGTGTTACATAAGGTTCTGATGTGACTTTGGCAGCCTTATTGACATCTAAATTAATGGTTTTCATGAACGAGGAACAGTAAGTCTCTGGGATCCCGTTTTTTTATCAAAAAAATCAGCTATGTTACCATATGCGTATCCAAGCAGATTCTACGCCTGTAACTCGTAAGCTGGCAAGCCGATTCTCCATGTGCTTTTAAGCTGTTAACATCTGAGAAAAATTGTAAGATTACAAATAAAGCCGAAATACTTGTTATTTTTTCCACTCTTTCTATTGCCTAACTGACTGTGGTATTGGAAAAATGTAGTGTGTAATACATCGAGGCGGTTAAAGTTACGGGATACCTGCTAGTATCGTGAATGACCTCCTTTTGCCTGGCGTAATGTAGCGACTCGACGTGGCATGGACTCAACAAGTCGTTCGAATTCCCCAACAGAAAACATTGAGCGATGCTGCCTCTACTGCCGAAAGTGATGCCGGTTGTAGCCTCCCCCTCACTTATCGACCTTAATGACAGTGAAAAATTAAACCCCGTGCATTTAATGGAAATTTGGGAAAAGCAATCGTCACCGAAGTTTATTTGTCGGTAAAGATGGAGGAAAGGGTTACATCTAAATGAAAGTAAAAATGCAAATGAAATTGGTGGAAATTAATTTTGAGAAAAGGGTTAAGTTAATAAAGAAAGTAAATGTGCAGTCGTTGCATTAACAATTAATTGACGTTAATTAGATATTTGAGATTTGGGGAAAATTACGGTCGCCAGTCCTATGGACAACTACTATAATAACTGAAAATGAAAGATTAATGGACATATAAATAGCACTAAAAGCGTGGCAACTGAAGGTTGACACATGTTGTGTGAAAACTGAATGTTTGTCAGAAGTAATAAATTTCGCTACACTCTGACTTAATTTAGCAACAGAATTAATAATACCGGAAAATTGAAAGTTAATTCAGTGACTGAAATTAATAGTGAACTTTGTTTCTGAAGCACTACGAAATTCAATAAAATAAGGATAGTCTTGGGCTACCTCAACAATCATTTCAAAGCTACTTGAATCTACGCAATTTAGAAATAAGAGATTTAACTTTGAACTTGAATTAAATAATTCTGAACAATTAACAATAGTAAAATTTAGTACGTACGAAGTTAAGCTGCAGACACAGGTAAGCTAAAATATGGTAACAAAACTTGCACTCTTAATTTCTGCTAATGTAATCTAAATATTGTAACCAGCTATAAATACTTTAACTGAACTTTGAAATTAAAGCAGTGAAATGGAATGATATTAGTTTAACGCTGGCATATGAATTTCAGCGACATGTAACGGAACTGAAATGATGGTGAGCTGACAGTAATTTGGAGCCCTCGCGTGGGAAACGGGCGCGCTTGTGTGAGACTGCCAGGGAGTGCACCCTGATGCCATCTATTGGCGAAACTGGGAATTAGCGCTGCCTGTCAGACTATGCACTAAGCTCTCGGAGTCAAATGTATTCTTTTTCTTGGTAATTATAAGTTATTACTGTATGATTTAATGTTGTAAAGCGCTAGTAGTAAATTATTATGACTGGTATGGACTCCAGGGTAGTAAATATAAATATTCTTAAATACTAAATGATTTCGGTAAAAAGGTGGTAGGGGAACGCCCCCACTCTTGGTGATACGAGCGTAGCTAGGGGTAGCTGGAGACACAGGGACTGAACAATGGAATAGCCTGGGGAGTGTTGACGTGATCAGACGTGCGTAACTGTGCTCACGCAAAAGTGATTGTGCAACAGCGAAGAGGCGAATATCGTCGCCGTTTTTGGAGTAAAACGCGACGAATGGTTGTTGAAGCCGCCTTTATGCCACTGGGGCTGATTGTAAGAGTTCCTGTGCCCAGATTTTATGGCGGACGTGCAGTAGCTTATACGAGAGCTACAGCTCATAGTTCCAGCCACCATTAAGGGCATGAGGCGTGAACAGCTGCGTTAGCCACGTGCATCTCACCACCAGCACCGACACGTCTACCCAAGGCAAGACTGCTTGCAATTGTTAAGTCGAACTTTGTATACATGTAAAAGGAGAATACCAGTTTTCTCTTATGCAAGTGCAGAGGACAGAATATAGTAATGAGTAAAATTACGATGCATGTTGTTCATTGTAAAGTGTAGTAACCTCAAACATAGTATAGTGAAATCAGACTGAGGCCACCATCGCCTCTTTCATTTACAATTCTTTTGGTTGTAGAATACTTTAGCGTATAAGAATGTTGAAAAGAGCAATGGTCACACCAGAATGAGTAGCCTATTTACAGTTACTTAAATTTTTTTGAGCAACGTTTCAAGTAAAGTCACTTAACTAATTCTGTATCAATGGTCCAAAGAGTAATATCCAAAATCATTAAATAAGTTGAAGGATAGAATTTTGTTAACCGAAGTTGCATAACCTGTCTTGGCAGTAATTACCAAGCCACCTCACAGAAATTGAGAGAGTATTTGCTTTGTAGAATCATCTAGAATGATCAGAAATAGTAATATTCAGAATTAAGTTTAAATTCAACTCAAGCCATTTCACTTTGAAACGAGCCCAAAAATTGATTTATTCTTTTGCTCCTTCAGAGCTGGCGACCGTAGTTATAAGTATTTTCAGGAGGATTCGACGGTAAGTCTGCTGCTCTCGTCGTGCTGATAGGATTATCCACTGCTGCTAGCAGTGGTGATTGGATACATAAGCTCACTACCAAGTTAAGTGGGTCAGGTAGGCAGTGTTACCGTGTGAACTGTAGGGCACTGTAGGCCGTGGATCGAACCTGTTCAATCATCACAGCTCTTAGGGAAATAGTCCGGTTAGGAGTGTACTAATCATTAGGTAAATACTGGCGAGTAACGGTCAAAAATGTATACGCAAGTGAATTTAGCAAGGTCCACGTAGCACCTAGTTAATGTGGTGCAAGGGCGAGGGTAGGAGTGGAGTAAAAGTGAGCTGAGGTTGTGGCAGCTGTGCTGGATTCAAATGTTAACTACGTGAATTCACTACTGCCTCTTACCATTGGGACTGAGCTATTTACAGTTAAAATACGTAGCAGTAAGCGCAAAGGCGTGACAGCTACAAGTCCGTAGTGGTTTTATACATACGGAATTGGGAAGTGGGTCATTCCGTCAGTGGAGGGGGTTAAAACAACCGAGTCAGTGGAGAACATACCCCATTTACTGATGGAAAGATTCAGCGGTTCGGTCGCAGACACTTGGGTTCATTCCAGAAAAGGAAGGGACCCTGCTTGGTAATGCAATTGGGACAATGAGCAACGAAGGTTCATGCTATGTTGCTGTATTTTTGTGATGCAACAGTTTGAAAGCTGAGGTCTGCCATGTTATTGTTGTTGTTGTGGTCTTCAGCCCTGAGGCTGGTTTGATGCAGCTCTCCATGCTACTCTATCCTGTGCAAGTTTCTTCATCTCCCAGTACTAGGTCTGCCATGCAGTTCTAAAACTTTACGTGCTTTTAGTCTTCCTTGTTGGTTGATTGAAGGTTTGCAGTCGTCGATCAGGGAGTTGGCGACAGTCACTCATTGTCGGCTGTCGCTATTACAGAAGCTGGATGTTGGCGCGCCTTCTTCTCGACACGGTCACCAGGCGAAACGGGCTCTTGATGTGCGCCAGCTAATGCTTCCCGTACGCGACACCGTGTCAGAGCGCAATTACATGCTGCCAAACCCCGAAAGCGCGGCAACTCGCGGGAGCGCCACACAACACACATGCTCCACTGCCCTACTCCAGCCAGACCCCCTCTGGCCGCGCTCCATGCGGCAGGGTTAACACTACCAAAGATCCTAAACAATTGGGTTCTCCACACGACCTATCGATGTAATCGTACGATAGCATAGTTTTCCCTAGGCCAGACTCAGCGTAAAATACAAATAATATTTACAAAACAAACCAATTATACATCGACATAAATGCACACACACATACACACGCATATATATATATATATATATATATATATATATATATATATATATATATATATATATTACAATATGTAAAGACACGGAAATGACATATCTTCAGGTAACAAAATAAGGAAAAAGATTTATAGTACAACAGATGGAAATAGGAGGATATGCATTTCCGGCGTTTCTTGCAAGAACTGACCTCTCGGTAATGTCCCATAAATCTTCAGAGGGATTCATGTTGGACGATCTGGGTGGCCAAACCATTCGCTCGAATTGGCCAGAATGTTCTTCAAACCAATCGCAAACAGTTTTGGCACGGTGACATGGCGCATTGTCATCAATGAAAATTGTTTCCAAACATGAAGTCTCTGAATGGCTACAAATGATCTCCAGGTAGCAGAACATAACCATTTTCATATAGTGATCCCTTCAATTGGACCAGAGGACCCTGTCCTTTCCACGTAAACACAGCCGTCGTCATTATCTTGCACACTGCCTTGTTGACAACTTAGCTCCATAACATCGTGGGGTCTGCGTCACACTCGACCCTTTCCGTAAGCTCTTAGCAACTGAATCTGGTACTCATCTGACCAGGCCGCAGTTTGCCAGTCGTCTAGGGTCCCACCGATACGGTCATGAGACGCCCCAGACGATGTCGTAGTGTTAGCAAAGCCTTTCGCGTCGTCGTTTGTTATCGCAGCCCATTACCGCCAGGTTTCACCGCACTGTCCTAACGAATACGTTCGTCGTACGTCCAACATTTATTTCTACGGTTCTTGGACTCAGTGTTGCTTGTCTGTTACCACTGACAACTCTACGCAGGCGCCGCTGCTCTCGGTCGTTGCCTGAAGGTCGTCGGCCATTGCGTTGTCCTTGGTGACAGGTAAAGCCTGAAATTTGGTATTCTCGGCATACTCTTCGTACTGTGGATCTCGGAAACCTTTTCGTACGAATCACCTGAGTACAAATGACAGCTCCGTCCGTGGCTGCCGTTTTATACCTCGTGTACACGATACTACCGCCACCTGTATATGTGCATATCACTATCCTACCACTCTTTGTCACCTCCGGGTATGTACATTTTTCTCTACCGGCGTACAATCTGAGGACGCGCAAGCCGCCCCTAGAATTTTGTCTGCATTTGTATACAGGATGTTTGACGAAAGGGGAGAGCAGAGGACAACTTGGCAAGCAAATGATCGCAATAAACTCCTCAAAACAGAGGTTACCAGATACGACGTATGCATAAATGCAATTATGCCAATGTGGCAACACTGTTATTGTGTAAGGGTAGGTTCATTTGGAAACACCACAAGTGAGGCGTAATATAAAAGCTGACAAACTGCCTTCGTTTGATTTTATGTCATTCCAGATACGTCTGAACAGCAGTTGTATCGGTAGTAGTTCGTCAGTAGCATGACTTTCCAGGTTTCCCCATTTGAGGCCTTCGGACGTTTTGTGTGGTGTATGGAAAAGCTTTAGTGTACTGCAGCCCTGCTAATACTATCGATGGGCTTTGGAAAGCATTTTGGATGGTTGCCAATGAGTTCGGAACACCGCTGGGCTATGTGAACGTGTACGGAAATAGACGAATGATTGCCCTGTGGAACACTTATAATGTGTTTGTACGCATATGGATATCTGCAGTTTAGGTCCTCGGGGACACTTGTATATGGTGTTCATGTACTTAGTCGTAATTCTTCATACCGAGGAAACCATAATCGTCAAATATCCTGTAAATTTTGTATAGTTCCTAACACACGAGGCCTTTATAGTTTACCGGTAGAGCCGCAGTCAACAAATTGTTCACATCATCTTCGCACTCCAACTGACGAAACATTAAAAATTTCTGTATAAGGTTTGACCTTTAGTTGTACAAGTAAATAAGCCGTTTCCACGCTATCCAGGCATGGAAAATGCGGTATCACAGAACAACGCTCTCCGTTACTCTATAACAATTGAATCTTTGAATAATTATGTCACTGATCTCGCCAAGGAGCAACTGCTAAGAGATACATGTCTGTTGGTCTCAGTTGCTTTACGAGTGAAGTCACGTTCACAGGTACTCTTTGTTCGGTTAATGGCATAATTTATTCAGTCACTGCCGTACTGGTGCAACGGAGTCTCGCAGCTGCTCCCAACTCTCTAATGACTACAGTCCTGGAAAGGTGAAAAAGTCCTTCAAACAACCCTTCTTTGTACTTCAAGTCCCCATAGCCAGGCGAATATGCTCAGGGAAGACAGAAACAACACAGAAATACGTGGAATAAAAAATTTTAGCTGTCTGCGGAAACAAATTATAGAGTGCTCGCAACCGTACGAAGAACTGAATTAACTGCATCTTTCATATTAATTGCTAAGCGCTCTCAGTTTTCTGCATGAGATATTGCTCTACAGATGCGGTCGCTCGCACTGAATCCTATTTGTTAAACGTGGAACAGCGGAAAAGGCTGTTGCAGATTTTTTTATACTTATACAGACCTGGTAACATGGCGAGAACAAACTGAATAACAGTCTGTAGGACGGAAATTCGTTACTATTTTGAGAGATGGTAACACTTTTAATTTATTGTGCTTTACATTTAATTTTAACAGGTACAACAGAGAATGAAATCTAATTACAGGATTGCGCTGGAACTGAGAGCAGTAATTCATAGTGTCAGATGAATACTACCAGTTATGTTTTTGCTAACAATAGAGAGAAGTACTTATAAAAGTAAAACATAGTATTTCCTCTTAAACTCAGTTTTCCGCTTTAATTTGCACTCTTACACAAAACTTTGCAACACAATGAAGAATTCATCGACAGAAAATGAAACCAATGCCACCAATTATACAAAAAAAAGTAGGTTACATATAAGTACGACCGAAAACCGACAGTGCGCTTTAGACTCACTCATAAACTGTTCTAGAAAAAATACATTATAGTAAATGATATGATAAGATTTACGGATCACTAACAAAGCTGTTTAGAGATACCAGTTATGGACTTATACTTTGTAAGCAGTGTATAGTCCATCAGTGGCAATACAGGCCCTGAATCTGACATGCTGTCGATCGTACTGGTGATGAATACGTTATTACATCCTCGCTTGGCCTGCTCACATAGAACTGAGTTGTGGGTGGACGGCCCGTAATAGTCACTTCTGATGCCATCATGTTCCACAAGTACTCTACAAGAGGTTTCTGTTGTCGTATTGGCTTGTGAATGTGCTAGATTTCAGGATCAACTGGGATCCCTATCCTATTCTATACAGAATTTGCGACTGATCTTACGAACACTAAACCGGTGGTCAGTTTTCATAACAAAGTGCTGATAACACCTTTCTAGAAGAAGCGTCGCTAAAGTGATTCACAAAAGTGTCGTCCATTCTCACTGACATCCATCTCTTTTAGAAGCACAGAATATACTCTTAGCTCATATGTAATTTATCTCAATCAGAATGACATCCTCCAAACCAGCCAGCACAATTCCAAAAGTATCGGTCACGGGGAAACCAACTGGCGATTTTCTAGCATATCTTCGAAGTTATGGGTCAAGGCAGTAACGTAGACAGTGTACGTCTTGACTTTCCAGAAGCATTTGTGCTCTGAACCATACCTACACCACGGTAAATTTGAAGTGACGGTTTCTTGACAGGGAGAATGCAGCAGGTTACCTGGGGTAGAGAGTCATCGACAGATGGAGGACTAACTTCGGTTCAGCCTCCTGGAATTATGAGCGACCCTTGCTGTTTATGTTACGTTTTAATAACCAGGCAGTCAACGTTATTAGACTTTGTTCAAATGATACAGTTCCCTATAATGATGCGCAGTCTGGAAACTTTGCAAAAATATTCAGTGAGGTATTGTAAAATTTCGATGCGGTATAAAGCTCGGTATTTTGCTTTAAATGTTCACAAACGTAAAATTGTGCCCTTCACTAAACCCTGAAAGGTAGTACGCTGTTACTAAAATATTAATGAGCCACAGTTGTAATGATTAATTTGAAAAATGCTAAGGAAGCGAAAGCCGTTGCACCCTCGATTCAGAAGGGAACGCGCAAATGACAATAAGCAAAGGTTAATAGAGAATCGTGCGTCTGTGAAAGGCACACAGCTACTACCAGCGTCATACCGTAGCAAAAGATCTGGCAGAGAACCAAAGAAAATTCTGGTCCTATGTAAAATCGCTGAGTGGGTCTAAGGCTTCCATCCAGTCATTTGTTGACCAGTCTGGTGTGGCAGGAGAAGACAGAAAAGCGAAAACCTTAGTTTTAAATGTTCAAAAAATCGATCACTCAGGAGAATCGTACAAACATACTGTCGATTCATCATCGAACAGACTCCAGCGTGGACGACATACTAAATAGCATCCTTATCGCAGTGAAACAACTGAAGGAGCTGAAAACAAATGAGTCACCAGACCTGAATGGAATCCCAATTAGTTTCTTCAAAGAGTAAAGCATTAGCCTCTTACGCAGCTTGCATTTATCGTGAATCTCTCGCCGAGCACAAAGTCCCAAGCGACTGGAAAAAAAGCGTAGGTGACTCCTGTGTATAACGACAAAAGAACAGACTCGCAAAATTACAGACCAGTATCCCTAACATCGGTTTGTTGCAGAGTTATTGAATATCCTTGAACATATTTTCCGTTCGCATGTAATAATAAATTTTCTGGAGACTGAGAAACTTATATCCAGGAAACAGCATGGTTTTAGAAAGCATCGCTCGTCCGAAACTCAGCTTGCCCTTTTCTCACATGATACCCTGCGAACTATGGGTAAAGGGCAACGGGCAGATTTCATATTTCTGGATTTCCGGAAAGCGTTTGATACGGTGCCTCATTGCGGGCTGTTACTGAAGGTCCGAGCGTATGGAATAACTTCACACATATGTGAGTGGCTCGAAGACTTCTATATGCTGTCTTCGACAGTGAATCTTCGTCAGAGACAAGGATATCGCCAGAGCTGCTCCAGGGAAGTGTGATGGGACCATTATTATTCTCTATATACATAAATGAATTGACAGAGAAGGTGGGTAGCAATTTGCAGTTGTTTGCTGATGATGCCGTGGTGTACGGTAATGTGTCGCAGTTGAGTGAGTGTAGGAGGATACGAGATGACTTAGACTGAGTTTCTAGTTGGTGTGATGAATGGCAGAAATGTAGAAATGTATAAAATGTAAGTTAATGCTGTTGGATAGGAAAAACGAACCTGTAATGTTCGCCATACGGCATTATTAGCGTCACGTAGTTTAAATATCTGGGCATAACGTTACAAAGTTATATGAAATGGAATGAGCATGTGAGGGAGGTGGTAGGAAAGGCGAATGGTCGACTTCGGTTTATTGAGAGAGTTCAAGGGAAGTGTGGTTGATCTGTAAAGGAGACTGCATATTGGACGCTGGTGGAACCTGTTCTGGAGCACTGCTCGATCGTTTCGTATTCGCACCTGGTCGGATTAAAGGAAGGCGACGTTCTTTTTGAAGAACACTACAGAGAAAATTTAGAGAAGCGGCATTTGAAGTTGACTGCAGAACGGGTCTGTGGCGTCCAACGTACACTGCGCGTTAGGAGCACGAAGATAAGATACGAAAAATTAGGTCTCATACAGAGGCATACAGACAGTTGTTTCTCCTCGTTCTCTTTGCGAGTAGAGCAGAAAACGAAATGATTAGTAGTGGTACGGCTTATCCTCCGCCACGCGCCGTAAGGTGGATTGCGGAGTTTCTATACAGATGTAGATGTAGAATTCGTACAATTATCTGCATGTAACAGTGTAAAGAGACGTGAAATGTATAACAACAAAGGCTCAATGATAGGAAAAGCAGATGGTAGACTTCAGCTCATTGGCTAGATACTAAGAAAATGTAGACATTCTACAAAGGAAAATTCTTACAAATCTCTCGCTCTACCCACCTTAGAATGCCGCTCAGGTTTGTCGGACCCATGTCAAATAGGCTAAACTCAAAGGGGATATTGAGCGTATCTAAAGAAGAGCAGCACGGATGGTCACAGGTTTGAATGACACTGGAGAGAGTACCACAGACTCTGCAAAACCTGAGTTGGCAGCCCGTGACGTTGACACAAGAGAGATCGTAGCATGACCTCAGTTACATACCAGTAGGAAGAGATTAACATTTTTGCGAATATGATTGTATGTGTATGTTTTTGTTTGTTTCATATGTAAACCTTGCAAATGAAACATGCTGTATTAAGAGGAAGGCAAAACCGGCGAGTCACAGCGGGACGGAAAATCATCCCTCGCTGTGGCAGAGCTGGCCACTCGGAAATGCAGCGACCGCCGCCTGTAAAAACTAAACAAATGTTACAAGTACTGAAAACGACGGTACAGGGTTCCGTGGCGTTATAGTATGAGACTGTGTAATCCACCCTCTCGTTCTTTGTTGGTACTCTCCACTGTGGTAAAGTCTTTTCTGAAGATTCGAGAGGAGTAAGATTTTCAACAAACTTCTTAGTTTACTTATCTTTTCTTGCAGAGTTGGCTCCTGTTCTTCATGACTAGAGTTCTGATTCTTGAAGCTGAATTCTCACGTTTTAGGTTCTCATGATTCAATTAATCTAAATAATTATGACGAATGTCGTTGCAGAATATTTGTTTTTACGTCAGTTTGTTGTGTTACATTTTACTATATCACACTGTCTCTTGAATTTTCACATTAAAGAAGCCGAAATTATATCGTTCGCCCAAAATACCAAAAATACGTCCGATCACATTAGAGCGATGCTTATAGCTCCCTCACTCTGCGGTATTAACAATAATCCAAAGGGTTTGCAATTTTTCTTGAAAATGAATTTCTATTAAGTTCGATTATTATTTCATAAATTAATCCAGAAATAAACATAATAAACAGAAATATATTGCATAATTAATAAAAGAAATTTTAAGTGTACCTAATATTTCTTAATTTTCAAATGTTTCTATAAAAAACAAATTTTACTGTACATTCAGAGCTAGTACATGTCGATTGTAACAACAGATATAAAGCAATTACTTTTCATAAATTGTAGCTTGAAGAATAACATATTGTGTATAAAACTATATGAAATTTTACAGGAAAACAGCTGAGATAACATTGACCTGTCCAAAATTGGAAAAATATTACTGGTATCGACTACAACTATTGAGGAAAAGTAATGTTAGAGGAGGATGTCCCTTTACAACTGTCAGAAATCAAGTTGACCATTTGGTCATAAAACAATCATAGTTGAATCGAGATGTAGAGCTATAACTGACAGAAGTTACACAGTTTTGTTTTGATTTTCAAAGGAAATACGAGATAACTAAAATAACGATGTAAACAGGAAAGAGGGATCACAGTCCGTTTAATTAATAAGTAACACGAATGTTTTTGAAAGAAAAAAGACATATAACTCTAAATAGCACACTGAGAAAAGGGAGAGAAATAATTTCTTGTGTTTAATACGGTATTCTCGCTGGGTGGAATTGGACTGTATCAGCGATCTGTCTACCATACTATAGAGACCACACTTCCTAAAAATGGAGGTGCTGGTAGACATCACTGAATTGTATGTTAAATTGTAGCATTTCATACACAAGCGTTGTTAGACCTTTTTCCTGTTGTTGTGTGGGATAATGCACGTTTCACAATAATTCTCACAAACGTGACATCATTTTGACGTCACGCGCACCATCGACGACTGCATATTCGGCTATCGACTTTGTGACAAGGAAAAATATGAATATCATTGCTCCTCGATTCACTCCCAACAAATTAAGCTGTCATCTTAGGTTCCTGCCTAACCACACGCTCGAAAGCTGCTACGTATTCGGAAGTAAACACAAATATTTGTGAAAAGAAAAAAATACATATTTTATTGCAGTTCGCTTTAGTCGCAGCATTTAAAGCTGCACTCTTACGTTCCACAGTAACCACATACTCAGATATTGCCACATAATCAGAAATAAAGAGCCAAATATTTGCGAGAGGGAAGAATATGAATTTTATTGTTACTCGTTTCAGTAGGAGCAATTTAAGCTGTCCTCTTTGTTTCCTGCCTAACCACATAATCGGAAATCGTTAAATATTTATTCCATTCTTCGTTCTCATATTAGATGGATTGTAAATAAGACCCAGTATTGAAGAACACACTTGTATTGCATTCATAAGAAAACAACATAACGTGTTAACAACTCTAACATGAAGAAAAGTTGGATGTAAGAGGATGCTATCCAACAACTTTCGACTCCATTAAACACGACGTCATTTCTTACGCTAGCACTTAAGTATGCGATCCTTAACTCCGGTCTTGCTTATCGTATTCTATTTTGAAGGCTTGTGTCGTTAATGCGATATTAAGTGATATTTAATGATAATGGTGATGTGCTTGTGATAAATTTTTGGTGCTCCATTACACTGAAACGACACACTGCAACTTCAAAATCAGGTGTTTGTTAATTTGTAAATTATTGACGACAATAACTCAGTCCAAAGAGAGAATTATATGAAGGCATTAACCGTCGATGAATCATTATGTGACATTGTACTGTAACAATGACTATAATAAATCGTTTCTAGAATGAAGTGTTTTTGTAAATCTCCGGTACGAGCGCATTAGATCTTGTGACAGGTCCGTATCGAATGCTAACAAAAGTCTAAAGCCGATCAAGCGGTCGTCGATATTGTGTTTGACGTCAGAATGACGTCACGTTTGCGGGAATTATTGTGAAATGAGCGCTACCCCGCCGTGTGTCTGAGAAATAAAGAAGGAGCTTTACCTCGATTTTCAACAGATCTGTTGCGTGGCAATTAAACATTTTATTCTAAGCTAAAGTGCTAAGATAATGGACGACTCGTGTAGGCTTATCTCCCAAAATGGCTGAGAATATACGTGATCATTTAATGATTTATTATATAGCTGCAATAGCCAGAAACTGCTTACATAGAGCTGGCAAGATATTCGCTGAGAATAAAATGTAAGCTTGCCGATTTGTATGCCAGTCCTCGCTTTGGGACCAAGTGTAGAGCAATTACCTCTTACAGACAGAAGCAGTCCTTTCTGTCAGGGGAACGTATAAATAGATTTTTCAACTGAAATTCCTAGTTAGTCCTATGCGTGATACACAGGGAGCTAGAAGGGTTGTTACAGACCATTTCCAGATAGACAATAACTGTACCTCAATAGGTATGGGAAGGGATGGGAAGGGGAGGCTGTCAAAGTTTATAGGTGACAGAGTAGTGGATGGTGATGGGATAATTCATGGAAAAATTCCTGTAGTAGTTGGTGTTAGAGCTGCATTCTTTTTAGATTGAAGTCAGCTGATAGATATACCTGCTTAAAGGAAGTCCCTCTAACTGAAGAATCACGTTCGGATGAGGTCAGGTATCATCTAGCGAAGGAATTACCATTGACCAAAATATAAGAGGTATTACAGTGAATGGCTTATAGATGTTGACTCTGACATTATTGGTATATCGGAGCACCACTTAAATAATTTGACAATTCAGAGGCTTCCTTTACCAGAATACAGATTAGCTGGCTGTTTTTCAAGGACTTCTTTGAGGAATGAGGGAGTGGCCACATACGTAAAAAACTGTGTTCCATTTCAACCCGTAGACGTATCACTGCACTGCACTGAACAGGTGTTTAAATGTTGTGTAGGGCAGCTGAATTTAGTGAAGCTAAACTTCTAGTTAATGTTGTTTATAGGTCCCATAACTTCAGAGCATTTGTGCCCAAGTAAGATAGGGCTCTTGCTTCACTTTATAAGAAGTACCAGAAATTAGTTATATGTGGTGACATAAATACTAATTTTGTATATGATTGTGCAAGATAAAGCATGTTGGTAGATCTTCTAAACTCATATGATCTGATGCAGACTGTGTATTTTCCAACCAGGTTGCAGGGAAACAGTAGCACACTCGTAGACAATATTTTTATTCATTCTTCTTTGCAAGATGAGGATTCTGTTAGTAAAGGGGTGAATGGCCTTTCTGGCCATAATGCACAAATCTTAACACTAAAAGGCGTTTGTACTCAAAGAAATGTTACATATAATCACAAACTATGTATGAAACGTAGTCCAACGGCAATTCCGAGTTTTTTAAACCTCGTTAAGAAACAAGAGTGGCAACATGTTCATAGTACTAATAACATAGATGACACATATAATGCTTTTCTTAACACATTTCTCATACTCTTTGAGAGTTGCTTTCCATTAGAAAGTTCTAAACAGGGTACTAGCAGTAAAAGGCTAGTGGCATAAGGATATCATATTGAACAAATATCAAAATGTTAAAGCAGTTATAATCACGCTACAGTAGCCCATTATAAACAGTATTGTAATGTGGTTAAAATTTTATTAGGAAGGCAAAGAGTTTGTGGATGCAAATAGAATAGTTAATTCACAGGATAAAATTAAAACCACATGGTCAGTTGTGAAGGAAGTGTCTGGTCAGCAGCACGAGGTCGACGATATAAAGTCAGTTCACAGTAAAAACATTTCTATTACTGATAAGGCAGATATATATACAGCATTTAACAATCATTTTCTGAGCTTTGCTGATGAATTAAATAAAAACTTAGTTTCTACAGGTAATCATATAACTCTCTTGGAAAATGCCTTTCCGAGATTGATGTCTGAAATACTCGAGGGAGAGATTGAGTGAATAATTAAATCACTGAAGACTCAGGACGCTCATGGATATGATGGAGTGCCTAACAGAATATTAAAGCACTGTGCTGCACATGTTAGCCCAGTAATTAGCCATATTTCTAATTTTTCCTTTAAGAATGGTAATTTTTCTGAACGACTAAAGTACTCACTAGTTAAGCTGCTTTATGAAAAGGCTAAAGGGATAATGTAGACACCGTTAGACCTATTTCTTTGCGATCAGTGTTTGCTAAAGTTATTGAAAAGGCTATGTATGTACGGGTAATTGATCATTTTATATCACATAATTTGATATGAAATGTACATTTCGGCTTTAGATTTGAAAATGCTGTATTCTCTTTTCTCTGTGAGGTACTGGGTGGATTAAACAAAAGGCTTCAAACGCTAGACATAGTTTTTGATTTAACTAAGGCGTTTGATAGTGTTCATCACAAAATATTGCTCAGGAAGTTGGACCATATGGAATATGGGGAGTAGCTGACAATTGGTTCACCTCTCTCGAACACCAGACAGCAAAAGGTCATTGTTCACAGTGCTGAGAATGAATGGCTTGGATGTGGAGTTTGAGTGGGACCATTAAAATGGGGGGGGGGGGGGGTGCCCAGGGATCATTGTTGGGTCCACTACTGTTCCTTATTTATATAAATGATATGCGCTCTATTATTACAGATCATTCTTAAATATTTCTGTTTGCTGATGACATTAGCTTGGTAGTATAGGATGTTGTGTGTGATACTAGGTTGGTAGTAAAGGCTGTTGTGTGCAGCATTGGCTCTGTTTCATATACACAACCTTTCCTACATTATCCCTTTCTCCATTTTTATAAAGTGACTTTATTACTGAGTACTTTAATCGTTCAGTAAATTGAGCATTCTTAAAGGAAACATTACAAATATGGCTAAGTACAGGGCTAATATGCTTAGTACAGTACTTTAATATTCTGCTAGTTGTTCATGACATAAGTTGATGGCTGGTAGTAAATAAACTAACGCTAAATCAGAGTAAGACTAAGTTTCTACAGTTTCTAACACACAATTCTACTAAACGTGACGTTTTAATTTCACAGAATGGGCATATTGATTTGTAAAACTGAACAGTTCAAATTTCTTGTTGTTCAGATAGTAAGCTGTCTTGGAAAGCTCACGTTCAGGATCTTGTTTAAAGAATTAATACTGACATTTTTACTATTTGAACGGTATCTGAAGTGAGTGATCGTTCGACACGAAAATTAGTCTACTTTACTTATTTTCATTCGCTTATGTCATATGGTACTATACTTTGTGGTAACTCTCCCCATTCTCAAAGGATATTTCTGGCTCAGAAACGGGCAGTTCGGGCAATAAGTGGTGTACGTTCGTGAATCCCTTTTCGGCAGCTGTTCTGTAGTGTGACTATTCTAACATTAGCCTCTCTATATATATTCTTTACTGTCGTTTCTTGATAAAAAAAATCAGCTTATTCCCAAGAATCAGCAGATTTCACTCAGTTAATACCAGGCAGAAATCCAATCTGCATTTGGATCACATATCCTTAACTCTTGTGCAGAAAGGCGTGTAGCATAATGCTGCATCCATTTTCAATAAGCTACCACAAGAATTAAAAACCTTAACAGTAATCCACGCGCTTTCAAATCTAACCTGAAAAGTTTCTCATGAATCACTCCTTCTATTCTGAGCAGGAGTTCCTTGAAAAATTAAGCTGTTTCCTATGTTATAATGTTGATTGTATTTACTTAAAGTTATGGCTTGACTTTATCTGGGTTATCAATATTTTAATTATCTGTTATTACTTTTATGTTGTAATGTTCCATGACCTTGGCGGTTTACTTCTCGATTTGGTCCTATTGAACTAGACGTGCAAATGAAAAATAAATAG
This sequence comes from Schistocerca cancellata, assembly GCF_023864275.1. NCBI lineage: Eukaryota > Metazoa > Arthropoda > Insecta > Orthoptera > Acrididae > Schistocerca > Schistocerca cancellata. The sequence goes on along the minus strand of NC_064628.1, from coordinate 310,131,965 downwards.
AATAAAATCCCATGACGACCTATTTTCAGGCATTAGTATTAAGTGAGGAATCTTTGAATACATATCGCTCTCGCAGGAGCCATGAAGACGAATTTGCGTTAATTGTGGTGCACTCAAAAGCATAGAAAGGCACAAATTCCCAGTATATGGTACAGCTTGAAGTACCTTCTGCTACGCACTTTAAATTGATTTGCAGAGTGCAGATATAATTAAATTAGTTGTCCTGTAGAAGAAGTTGATTGTGATGGACAGTGTGTGTGGACGAGCAGTATCCTGTTGAAGTTGCACATAAACTTCCTGTCACGAAAGTGGCAGAAAAAAAGTGTACACATCTGCTCACACGGAATGCTAATCAGCGTTCCTTCCATAGACAACAGAGCCAAACGAAAGTTGGAGCTGATCCCTCGGAGATCGTGAATTCTAGGCATCAGTCGAGTCTTACGCGCCGATTCTGTGGAATGAGTGTCGTCTCACTGAACGTCACTGATTAGCTACAGTTGACGCTTATGGGGTCACATTTATCTACGATATTGACATTCTGCAGGCTAACTCTGCTGCGCTAACAACACGAAGATCTTGTTTGGCGTCTGTACTGTGTGGAACAACACAATTTTTCTTTTGCAAGTGTCCATATATTTATGTTTCCACTGTTTCCTGAAACGCTGAACAAATGAAATGCCCCGTCTAACACGTGCGGCAATTTTCTCTCAATAGGGTACATCCCTCTGAATCTCTTTCTGTTAACCACAGGGCACACTGTCGCTTGGTGCCTTTTTTGCTGTACACGTGTGCTCCAGTTTGCATTCGAACGTGCCAAGTTTCTGAGGTCATAGCGTGGAAAAAGCACGCTGCGGATTCTTGCCGAAGCTGCAGCGCAATATCAAGCGTGTCAGACAATTTGAAAGTAGACCGATACAGGCCATCTCTCTTTCAGTACAGAGTTGAGGGACGCCATATTAGATTCCTGTTGAGACTGATAACTGGTGGGTTTTATATTACAATTTCTGTCAGTCGAGCAGCCAGGCCAAAACTGGGACTTTCTGCATTGTCGTCAAATTTATGCTACATGGCTGTGGTAGATGTGACAATGTCGCACTGATGATGTCAGCTGACAATGTTTTGGGTCTTTTCCCCTCCCCTCACCCCCCCCCCCCCCCTCTCCCACCATCCAACTCACCTGGAAAATGGTGGTAAAAGCTCAGTCTGTAGTGAACTGTTGGTGTGGACGGATCTCAATTTCATCTTTTCTTTTTGAGATTGTGCTGGTGTTAAATCATGTTCGAAGAATTTTCCAATATCCTTCGTAAATGGTGGGAAAACCTCAGGAAGGTACAAGTATTACCCTGTGTAGCAACGACATGCTCTAATTACACTGTTATAGAATCGTGAAATACTGCTGTAAACTGCTGATGCCAGTGGCATTGTTGGAGTGGTGGCAGCATTGGAAGCAGTATTCTGGGATGGATTCAGGTGACATGAATATGTGGACCCTAAAAAAATCATCAGCATAACTACAGATCCAGTAACGTATTGCAAAAAACGGTAACAAAAACCAAGCATGTTGTTGTTGTTGTTGTGCTCTTCAGTCCAGAGACTGGTTTGATGCAGATCTCCATGCTATTCTATCTTGTGCAAACTTCTTCATCTCCCAGTACGTACTGCAACCTACATCCTTCTGCATCTGTTTAGTGTACTCATCCCTTGGTCTCCCTCTACGATTCTTACCCTCCAACCTGCCCTCCAATACTAAATTGGTGATCCCTTGATGCCTCCGAATATGCTCTACCAACCGATCCCTTCTTCTAGTCAAGTTGTGCCACAAATTTCTCTTCTCTCCAGTTCTATTCAATACCTCCTCATTCGTTATGTGATTTACCCATGTAATCTTCAGTATTCTTCTGTAGCACCAGATTTCGAAAGCTTCTATTCTTCTCTTGTCTAAACTATTTATCGTCCACGTTTCACTTCCATACATGGCTACACTCAATACAAATACTTTTAGAAACAACTTCCTGACATTTAAATCTAAACTCGATGTTAACGAATTTCTCCTCTTCAGAAACGCATTCCTTGCCATTGCCACTCTACATTTTATATCCTCTCTACTTCGACCAACATCAGTTATTTTGCTTTCCAAATAGCAAAACTCCTTTACTACTTTCAGTGTCTCATTTTCTAATACAATTCCGGCAGCATCAACCGATTTAATTCTACTACGCTCCATTATCCTCGTTTTGCTTTTGTCGATGTTCATCTTATATCCTCCTTTGAAGACATTGTCCATTCCGTTCAACTGCTCTTCCAGGTCCTTTGCTGTCTCTGACAGAATTACAATGTCATCGGCGAACCTTAACGTTTTTATTTCTTCTCCATGGATTTTAATTACTACTCCGAACTTTTCTTTTGTTTCCTTTACTGCTTGCTCAATATACAGATTAAATAGCATTGGGGAGAGGCTACAACCCCGTCTCACACCCTTCCCAACCACTGCTTCCCTTTCGTGACCCTCGACTCTTATAACTGCCATCTGGTTTCTGTACAAATTGTAAATAGCCTTTCGCTCCCTGTATTTTACCCCTGCCACATTCAGAATTTGAAAGAGAGTATTCCACTCAACATTTTCAAAAGCTTTCTCTAAGTCTACAAATGCTAGAAACGTAGGTTTGCCTTTCCTTAATCTATTTTCTAATATAAGTCGTCGGATCAGTATTGCCTCACATGTTCCAACATTTCTGCGGAATCTAAACTGATCTTCCCCGAGGTCGGCTTGTACCAGTTTTTCCATTCGTCTGTAAAGAATTCGTGTTAGTATTTTGCAGCCATGGCTTATTAAACTGATAGTTCGGTAATTTTCACATCTCTCAACATCTGCATTTTTTGGGATTGAAATTATTACATTCTTCTTGAAGTCTGAGGGTATTTCGCCTGTCTCATACATCTTGCTCACTAAATGGTAGAGTTTTGTTAGGACTGGCTCTCCCAAGGCTGTCAGTAGTTCTAATGGAATGTTGTCTACTCCTGGGGCCAGTATCATATCTCTCATTTCATCTTCATCTACATTCTCTTCCATTTCTATAATATTGTCCTCAGGAACATCGCCCTCGTATAGACCCTCTATATACTCCTTCCACCTTTCTGCTTTCCCTTCTTTGCTTAGTACTGAGTTTCCATCTGTGCTCTTGATATTCATGCAAGTAGTCCTCTTTTCTCCAAAGGTCTCTTTAATTTTCCTGTAGGCACTATCTATCTTACCCTTAGTGATATGTGCCCCTACATCCTTACATTTGTCCTCTAGCCATCCCTGCTTAGCCATTTTGCACTTCCTGTCGGTCTCATTTTTGAGACGTTTGTATTCCTCTTTGCCTGCTTCATTTACTGCATTTTTGTGTTTTCTTCTTTCATCAATTAAATTCAGTATCTCTTCTGTTACTCAAGGATTTCTATTAGCCCTCGTCTTTTTACCTACTTGATCCTCTGCTACCTTCACTATTTCATCTCTCTCTTCTTCTTCTACTGTATTTCTTTCCCCCAATCTTGTCAATCGTTCCCTAATGCTCTTCCTGAAGCTTTCTACAACCTGTGGTTCTTTCAGTTTATACAGGTCCCATCTCCTCAATTTCCCACCTATACACAATCGTGAAATACTGCAGAAAACCACTGATGCTGGAGATATTGTTGGAGGTGGGAGTGGTGGTAGCACTGCAGTCGGAGTTCTGGGGTGCATTCAGAGATGCATTCAAATGATGGCTCCCCTTGCATTATGAGCTGGTTATTGGTCATAGAGACTTTCAACATATGTTTAGTACTCATGTCTCAATAGCTGTACAGTCTCTCCCTTTGCATAGAAAGAATGAGAGTAAAATGAAATTATAACTGATGTTCCACTCACAGATTCAGGTTTTTTGTACAGTTAAGAGTTCAATATTAGTAGACACACAGCTGCACACCCATATGTTAAGCAGTTAACCTTAGCACAGGAATACGGAATGGTGCCCGCATCTCGTGGTCGTGCGGTAGCGTTCTCGCTTCCCACGCCGGGTTCCCGGGTTCGATTCCCGGCGGGGTCAGGGATTTTCTCTGCCTCGTGATGGCTGGGTGTTGTGTGCTGTCCTTAGGTTAGTTAGGTTTAAGTAGTTCTAAGTTCTAGGGGACTTATGACCACAGCAGTTGAGTCCCATAGTGCTTAGAGCCATTTGAACCAATACGGAATTGTTGGGACAGAGAAGTTACTGGGTTCTCCTATCAGTTAATTCATAAATTCTTCAAAATGGCGTAAAGCTGCGAAAGATCCAACGGTCATTGGTTTCAAGAATCCAAGCCAAGGCGTCAGTTGTACGGAGGGGCACTGGCCTCTCTAATGGCCAGAAACCTGGCGCCACACCAGTAATGCCATCCTGTGCATGTGCGGGCCGATCGTCCCCTAGGCAAAAACCCAAACCGACTGCCAGCATTCCCACCCACGCTCTTGCTAGCAGCAGGGACATTTTTCTCTCAGAAGAAGCATACAGTGTGATTCGACTGAAGGTTACAAAACGTCTGTAAACCGCCTCTCGACATCATTTCGTAGCACTAAGGGTTTACTTTGTGACTAGTAGTCGAGTAGTAGTAAACACCAGTTTGCGATTCGTGTGTTCATTTCCACCACGTTGCAAGCAACGGTGCACAGCTATGCTCCGTTTTATCAATTGATTTATGATAGAACGCGTACAGCAAATCTGACCATGTTTAACATGCAAATACTCGGCGTGCTCTGCGATAGATCCGCTTCATCGTGTTATCGTTCTTAAATGGCTCTGAGCACTATTGGACTTAACATCTATGGTCATCAGTCCCCTAGAACTTAGAACTACTTAAACCTAACTAACCTAAGGACATCACACAACACCCAGTCATCACGAGGCAGAGAAAATCCCTGACCCCGCCGGGAATCGAACCCGGGAACCCGGGCGCGGGAAGCGAGAACGCTACCGCACGACCACGAGCTGCGGACGTTATCGTTCTTAAATAGGAAGTCTTTGTCATGCTGCTAACGTCCATATGCTCGTGACGTCTTTTCTGCTCGTGGCAGTTTACCTTAATTTGTGATTCGAATCCAGGAGTTCATGTTAATTAAGCTGAATCAGAACTCTCTCTAGGGATTCGAGTAGTTATCGTTATTATTGTTTGTATTTCTTGTACTTGTAGTTGGCGCACAGAAAGCCTTTCAGATCACCTGTGTAGGCCGAAATTGTGCACTGGCTAATTATCATTTACTTGTATCAGTTTTTAATAAAATCGAGACGTGCGACTACCTAATATTAGACCACAACTTCTGCGTGAAAGAAGACCGCCAGTGAAGCCGCAAAGTGTTTGTGAACAACGATAACATAACTGGAGTAGACTGCTTAACGTGTATGATCTCCAACTGTAAAGATTTATAACAAATTTACTTTTAAATCACAAGTTCAGGTGCGAACCAAGTTACCAGTAACCACTTTAATGATTTAATGAAGTGTTCAGATACGCGACTATGAGAATTTTTTACGTCTTCTTTGGCTAGGAAGCATGGCATTACCAGGCTGGAGGCTGTAACACACAATTGTACAATGGATCTTGTGTTTGACCCTGTGAAAGACTGGGTAAGTGTTTTAAGCTCTAACAAATAGTATTTGCAATGTGCTCCACTGTACTTTGTGTCAATCACAACCATGGTGTTGTCAGCTAATTAATAAACTGTATGGTGCTTAACAACGTTTTTCAGTTTACCTCCTTCGCTAACAACAATACTCGAAAACTGACTGGCTTGCAAGTAGGTCTGCCACACTCTCAAGACTGAGAGTCTGCATACAGTTTTAATGACGTGTAACTACCTGTAAACTACTTGGAGATTCTTAACACTGATTGCAACAATGACGGTGTAAGTATTACACAGAAGTGCTATATTAAGGTGGTAGAAACATATTCTTCTAAATTTTGGACACTGTACTCCACAATGCTGTCGGATATAGATATCGCCGAATTAAAACTGGTACCCATAAACAATATTATTGCATAACTCCTAAGGAAATGAATGAATGTGTCACAGAGACATGAGACATTCCCCATTAAAGAAATTACGCCTTTAAGTGTCATTACTGTGTTGTCTGTACGAAAAAGAAAACTGAAAACGGAGGAGAGCGAAGTCAAAATACGAAAATTGGAGTATAGGCTGAAGACAGCTGCCATAAAGGGAGAATATAAACTACAGTGGGAAAAATAGGAGGCTATTCGAAATACATATAAGGCTTACATACTGCTTTAAACATAGTTGTGGAAAAATCTGGCTAGCATTGAGGAATATAAAATATCTGCTTTTACTGTTAATACCATTGGTAAGTAGCCATATGCTGGAGTCATGGCCGAGAAGGATGGACTGGAGCACGTTTATTACATTAAAGAAAACACGAAAAACATGTTCACAAAGCTCCATTCTTACACGGATCTTCTTAAAAAGGATGTTACATTCCATCTAAGTATGCTGGGCTGGATGTTGTGCATCTAGCAACAGAACCATCATTTGCAGAGCTTAAAATTGACAGCACACCAATATGTAATGAGGAGTCATTTGCAAAATTTGTAAACATAAAGTTCTATACGGAAATTCCACAAGAATGTGCGACAGAAGAACTGGTGCGTAGACCCAGGAAGATGTGGAGTGTTATTACAATAGTGTTATGCAAGAAATAAGAGGCAAGATTAAAGTCACCAAATGCTCTCTTCTAGAAGAACTACTGGAAAGAACAGAGCTAACTGTTATGGCCATGAAAGAGATAGTTTACAAGAAGAGATTTAGCTCTGTACTGGAATTCGAGAACATACCTTCTTTGTACTTATTAAATTACTGAATGGAGAAAGAATTAGAAGATTACAGTGTTGATTTAAGTCATAAGTTAAAAATGAAGCTGAATATTATTCAAACAGCACAAACAAAAATAAAGAAAGGCTTTTATTCTGAGTCTAAATGTGTATGCAGAAATTAATAAAGCTTTTTTACGAGAACATTTGCTTGTCTTATTCATTAGCCCAATAAGAAACTCAAGAATTTCTCTATTTCGGATGTGGGTACTGGCTAGTTGGATAACCTTGAAAAGTAGCTGAAACTAGGCAGTCGAAGACAAGGCAACAATCATTTCATACTAATATGAACTGAAGCACTGTTCTATATTATTCGTCTGTATACTATACACACGAAGATGGTTGATACAATGTTGTAATACATTTCACAATGTATATGCATTCGGATAATCAGAATATCGTCACTGTACTCCTGCTAATCCTGTTCACTATATCATTGTATACAGCATTGATACATGGTAGCCAGCAGTTCAGTCTCTCTGACACAAGAGATATCACCATCTTCAGTTCAAATAAGTCGGTAACAGTAGAGTGCCATAAATAAATTTATATGTCTCCATATTTCGCCCTGAGCACTGAGTCATCATACACTGATGCGATACATAACACCAGATCGGCACAGTAAATATCTCGGGGAGAAAGAGATGGGTTATACTCTGTAGACATCTGAACACTGATGCACAATAGTGCACAACACACTTCCCATTCTGAAGGAGTAAACTGCACTTTCACACTCTTCATTACATTTTCAATCTCCATCTCTAAACGCCAGTCTCCATCTGTTTCTAAGCCTGTATTCAGATGCTTTCACTTGCTAACATTTAAGTTATATCTAGATGTGAATAGTAGCAATAGTAGTAGTAGCAGTAGTAGTCCACTGGGAGAAAGTGGTGTCTTCTCATGCCTCTGTCCTTGCAGTATCACTGGAATATTTCACAGTTCAAAGAATGCTGCATATGTTGAAGTGCAATACTGACCTGTGCCATGCTGTTTGACCATGCTGTTTGAGCTGGTCGCAAGATGTAGCTGCAGAAACTGGAATCCTCCAGTGCACTTCTGTGACTCACGGACTGATATACCAGTGCTCTGCTGTCGTGTGTCTTCATCACACAAGTTGATGAGCAGCACAGACTTGCTCCAACACGCTGACCAGTTACACTGCACTGGAGGTCGATGCCACTGCTGCAGTTCCTGACAAGCTAGAGGTCAGTTACTACTGCAGGTCTTAATAAGATGGAGGGCACTGCCACTGTAGCTCCCAGTTGAGCTGCCGAACAAAAAGAAGAAAAACCATTATTACATGCTGTAATAATAATAGCAATTACAGTCATAGATGTGACTATATATATATATATATATATATATATATATATATATATATATATTTGTGTGTGTGTGTGTGTGTGTGTGTGTGTGTGTATGTATATATGTACAGGGTGTTTCAAAAATGACCGGTATATTTGAAACGGCAATAAAAACTAAACGAGCAGCGATAGAAATACACCGTTTGTTGCAATATGCTTGGGAAAACAGTACATTTTCAGGTGGACAAACTTTCAAAATTACAGTAATTACAATTTTCAACAACAGATGGCGCTGCAAGTGATGTGAAAGATATAGAAGACAACACAGTCTGTGGGTGCGCCATTCTGTACGTCGTCTTTCTGCTGTAAGCGTGTGCTGTTCACAATGTGCAAGTGTGCTGTAGACAACATGGTTTATTCCTTAGAATAGAGGATTTTTCTGGTGTTGGAATTCCACCACCTAGAACACAGTGTTGTTGCAACAAGACGAAGTTTTCAACGGAGGTTTAATGTAACCAAAGGACCGAAAAGCGATACAATAAAGGATCTCTTTGAAAAATTTCAACGGACTGGGAACGTGATGGATGAACGTGCTGGAAAGGTAGGGCGACCGCGTACGGCAACCACAGAGGGCAACGCGCAGCTAGTGCAGCAGGTGATCCAACAGCGGCCTCGGGTTTCCGTTCGCCGTGTTGCAGCTGCGGTCCAAATGACGCCAACGTCCACGTATCGTCTCATGCGCCAGAGTTTATACCTCTATCCATACAAAATTCAAACGCGGCAACCCCTCAGCGCCACTACCATTGCTGCACGAGAGACATTCGCTAACGATATAGTGCACAGGATTGATGACGGCGATATGCATGTGGGCAGCATTTGGTTTACTGACGAAGCTTATTTTTACCTGGACGGCTTCGTCAATAAACAGAACTGGCGCATATGGGGAACCGAAAAGCCCCATGTTGCAGTCCCATCGTCCCTGCATCCTCAAAAAGTACTGGTCTGGGCCGCCATTTCTTCCAAAGGAATCATTGGCCCATTTTTCAGATCCGAAAAGAATACTGCATCACGCTATCTGGACATTCTTCGTGAATTTGTGGCGGTACAAACTGCCTTAGACGACACTGCGAACACCTGGTGGTTTATGCAAGATGGTGCCCGGCCACATCGCACGGCCGACGTCTTTAATTTCCTGTATGAATATTTCGATGATCGTGTGATTGCTTTGGGCTATCCGAAACATACAGGAGGCGGCGTGGATTGGCCTCCCTATTCGCCAGACATGAACCCCTGTGACTTCTTTCTGAGGGGACACTTGAAAGACCAGGTGTACCGCCAGAATCCAGAAACAATTGAACAGCTCAAGCAGTACATCTCATCTGCATGTGAAGCCATTCCGCCAGACACGTTGTCAAAGGTTTCGGGTAATTTCATTCAGAGACTACGCCATATTATTGCTACGCATGGTGAATATGTGGAAAATATCGTACTATAGAGTTTCCCAGACCGCAGCTCCATCTGTTGTTGAAAATTGTAACTACTGTCATTTCGAAAGTTTGTCTGGCTGAAAATGTACTGTTGTCCCAAGCATATTGCAACAAACGGTGTATTTCTATCGCTGCTCGTTTAGTTTTTATTGCCGTTTCAAATATACCGGTCATTTTTGAAACACCCTGTATATACGAGGTGTAAGCGAATTATCATATCGCTGGCTTAGTTGTGGAGTATCTTTGCGGGCAGCCGCGTCACTAGTCGAGTCGAGAATGGGGAACGGAACTGTTATGTTGTGTAGTGTGTAGCTCTGCATGTGAGAGGCGTTGTTAGTATGGAAGTTGAAGTGTTGCTTTCAAGTGCTATTACAGTAAAGTGATAACATAAGTCAATGATTCAGACGAAAGTGCGTCAAGAAGTAATTTAAAAATGAGCAGTGCTGCTGATAACGTATTTTTGTATCCTCTCGATGCGTGTCGTACCGTACTGTATCAATCATCCACGCCGTGTTCGGTCCTCAAGAATGAACTAATGTGAGTCAGTAATACTGTTAACCACAAAATAGAGCAGTTAAGTGCCAGTGTCTTGTAGCGAGCGTGAAGACGTGCGTTCGGTCATCGCGTTTCCGCATTATCAACAATCAACCGGGCCCGACGGTTACGCGCACTCTCGTACAAGTGAGAACTGAGAACTGAAAAATTAACTTTACGGGCAGTGTTGTATCATTACTAGTGTCAAGGAGGACTGGTACCAAATATCTGTGTATGTGTGACGAGTGTAATAACTTCCGTGCGATCATTCGGCTTCCGCATCACCAACGATCATCCGCGCCGTCTTCGGTACGCGTACGCTCGTCCACGTGATATTGTGGACAGATAATCACCAAGACTGTCAACTGGGATAAACAGTTACGACTTAGAGTGTAAGCAGTACAACCTGTGATTTCTTATCGTCTCAGAATATACACTCATGGAAATGGAAAAAAGAACACATTGACACTGGTGTGTCAGACCCACCATACTTGCTCCGGACACTGCGAGAGGGCTGTACAAGCAATGATCACACGCACGGCACAGCGGACACACCAGGAACCGCGGTGTTGGCCGTCGAATGGCGCTAGCTGCGCAGCATTTGTGCACCGCCGCCGTCAGTGTCAGCCAGTTTGCCGTGGCATACGGAGCTCCATCGCAGTCTTTAACACTGGTAGCATGCCGCGACAGCGTGGACGTAAACCGTATGTGCAGTTGACGGACTTTGAGCGAGGGCGTATAGTGGGCATGCGGGAGGCCGGGTGGACGTACCGCCGAATTGCTCAACACGTGGGGCGTGAGGTCTCCACAGTACATCGATGTTGTCGCCAGTGGTCGGCGGAAGGTGCACGTGCCCGTCGACCTGGGACCGGACCGCAGCGACGCACGGATGCACGCCAAGACCGTAGGATCCGACGCAGTGCCGTAGGGGACCGCACCACCACTTCCCAGCAAATTAGGGACACTGTTGCTCCTGGGGTATCGGCGAGGACCATTCGCAACCGTCTCCAAAAAAGCTGGGCTACGGTCCCGCACACCGTTAGGCCGTCTTCCGCTCACGCCCCAACATCGTGCAGCCCGCCTCCAGTGGTGTCGCGACAGGCGTGAATGGAGGGACGAATGGAGACGTGTCGTCTTCAGCGATGAGAGTCGCTTCTGCCTTGGTGCCAATGATGGTCGTATGCGTGTTTGGCGCCGTGCAGGTGAGCGCCACAATCAGGACTGCATACGACCGAGGCACACAGGGCCAACACCCGGCATCATGGTGTGGGGAGCGATCTCCTACACTGGCCGTACACCACTGGTGATCGTCGAGGAGACACTGAATAGTGCACGGTACATCCAAACCGTCATCGAACCCATCGTTCTACCATTCCTAGACCGGCAAGGGAACTTGCTGTTCCAACAGGACAATGCACGTCCGCATGTATCCCGTGCCACCCAACGTGCTCTAGAAGGTGTAAGTCAACTACCCTGGCCAGCAAGATCTCCGGATCTGTCCCCCATTGAGCATGTTTGGGACTGGATGAAGCGTCGTCTCACGCGGTCTGCACGTCCAGCACGAACGCTGGTCCATCTGAGGCGCCAGGTGGAAATGGCATGGCAAGCCGTTCCACAGGACTACATCCAGCATCTCTACGATCGTCTCCGTGGGAGAATAGCAGCCTACATTGCTGCGAAAGGTGGATATACACTGTACTAGTGCCGACATTGTGCATGCTCTGTTGCCTGTGTCTATGTGCCTGTGGTTCTGTCAGTGTGATCATGTGATGTATCTGACCCCAGGAATGTGTCAATAAAGTTTCCCCTTCCTGGGACAATGAATTCGCGGTGTTCTTATTTCAATTTCCAGGAGTGTAGTTGTTTATACCAGACGTTGGACAGTTTGTGTTTTAACGTTGAGTGGCTCCCCTAAACCAGCTTGCATATTTCGATAGATAATTTCAGGCAAGCCAGCAGCAGTGTGGAGCACAACAGTACGACCGCCGCTGGATTACCAGGTACGTGGTGTGGACAGGGCGCACGGTCCAGAAGCGACAACCAGTTTAAGGGTCCCCCACCCCCATTAATACCCCCGGGTGTGTTACAGAGGGTTGTCCAGAAAGTAAGTTCCGATTGGTCGCTAAATGGTAACCACAGTAAAAATCAGAAACATTTTATTTGCAACAGTTAGCTACACTTTTCAGATACTTCTCTACATAGTCGCCGCTCAGACTTAGACATTTGACGGAGCGTTATACCAAATTTCCCACACCATCGTCATAGAAGGCAGCCGCCTGTGCTTTCCGACAATTCTCTATGCTGATCTACAACGCGTAACCTGCACCCAAGTGTTGTCTTCGTATCCAGCATTTCATGTGAACAGAGATGATACTGAGGACGAGCCAATTAGGGCTCTGTTGTGGGTGATCGAACACTTCCCATCGAAAAGGCGGCAGGAGCGTCTTCACTGCCCCTGCAGAGTGCGGCTGAGAATTGCCATGAAGAAGGAAGTGCGTGGCAGTTGTGTTAGGTGGGCTGCATTCATTAAGGTGATGCATCTCAGTGGGCCCTCCTACTTGGCGGCAGACATCGTTGTTCTAGGCACCTTTTAATGTGTGAAATCTTATGGGACTTAACTGCTAAGGTCATCAGTCCCTAAGCTTACCCACTACTTAACCTAAATTATCCTAAGGACAAACAAACACACCCATGCCCGAGGGAGGACTCGAACCTCCACTGGGACCAGCCGCACAGTCCATGACTGCAGCGCCCTAGACCGCTCGGCTAATCCCGCGCGGCTCTAGGCACCTTTACTCGCTCACAGTGCGCTCACAACTGAAAAGAGACACTACCCAACACATCTGTGCAAAGCTTCATCGGGTTTTCACTGTAGTGTCGATTCCACGACCGATCGGAGCTTACTTTCTGGACAATCCTCGTATTATTAAGCATGGCATATTTACTCTTCCACTTCCTATTCTGATGGGAGGTGCTGGAAGATCTCGGTTGCTGCTGACATGTCATGTTCCTTCCATTGACTACAGGTGGGACTGGTGAGCCACTGAACTTCCCTTGTATCCCCAATGCTGCCAGATTGCACAGTGAGATCTTGCACAGATGTCAGTCAGTGTGGGGATGTGGAAAGGGATGAGTGGTTGCAACCATGTCTGTTGGACTGTAGTGAGAGCCATTATTAGTTCAGCATATTACTGCTCTCAATTTGATGCCCTCCACACAGTGCAGCACCTAAGATTAATATTACTTACCTGCTGAACTGGTGTCAATCGCCTATTGCGCAGTGGAAAGAGCCAGACGGACTAGCCATTTCAAACAAGGTCAGCAGTTTGAGCACCAGCAACCATATCAGTTGTGAAATTTATCTTCAGGTTATCTCGCTGCATCACCACTATTTGCTGAAAAGCATTATTTTTATGCTCCGCCATAATCATTTCCTTACACTCCTCATGGACACAATCCTCAGTTGCATCCTTACAGGTAATACAGTTATTAAACTCCTCTCTGTCTGATGCCAACATCTCATCAGCTGAACACGCTGTGCACACACAAGTGCCTCCATACTAACATCTCAGAACAGACTGAGCTTTCACACCAATTTCCAGCTGGAGAAGAGTTGGAGAGATGGGGGAGGGGTGCAAATGGGAGGGGTAGAGGTCGGGAGGGCTGGCGATTTCCCAGTTATGGAGGTCAGCGACAAATTTGGAAGGAACCAATAGGAACGCTTACACAGAGAGAAAACTGTGGCTAGAATATAACAAATAGGAATGCTTCTACAGCAGGGGAACTCAGGTCTGCAGGTTCATACATGTCAGGTATTTTTCCTATCCATCAGGACCACTCACACACAGGAATATTGTTAAGCATGCAGCTCTTCTAGGAATATCTTTCTTCCACCTGCTACAAACCAGATGCCCCACATCAAAGCAAGTTGTCGCTAGTGCAGATCCCCTGAGACATTAGGGGTGGGACAGTATTGTTCACAAGGTCAGCATTTCCCCCAGCGCCCAAGGCTCCTGGAAATGTCTTTAGAACACCTGCTTCTATGTCTCTCTCTCTCTCTCTCTCTCTCTCTCTCTCTCTCTCTATGTGTGTGTGTGTGTGTGTGTGTGTGTGTGTGTGTGTGTGTGCACATGTGCAGAGATAGGAGATGCTCTGTCCTTGTGATAGTGTTTCAGGCTGTTTGCCAGTCCTTCCTGGAAGGATGGAATATTTTTGCTCCCTCCACTACAGGATTCTAGAAGCCAGAGACCACCACCCATATTGTTGTGGTAAATATGCTTGGTGGCCTTTGTGAGAGAAACTGGGAGCACTTCATTCTTTGTTAGTGCATCAAGTGCTCGACAGAAAAGCAAGCCACCGTTAACGCAAGTCTGCTGGGGTATTACACGTTGGAGTTACGCTGATCTATAAGGTGGACCACCCTCAACTGCTGCAGATGGCCAGTTTAAAAGCCAGCCCGCAGCAGTAGCAGTTCACAGAAAATATGTGATCGTCTTTCTTCGTGTGAGCGCCGCTAGATAACCCGAGTGTGCAGTAGCGGGCGCTGGGTGCAGGGGGAGTTAGTTCCCTGGCTTGCTGCACTGCTGGACTAATGGTGCGCCGTGGACAGTCGGCCACTGGCTGCCACAGCAAGTGTATGTAGGAGGACATGCGCTACCAGCGTTCAGCGCAGCAGTTTATGGGTTCACAGAGCTGTCAGTGATCCCGGTGCTTGGTGCAGTGCAGTAACGGTGTTTTCTAGCATGTAGCGTGCTTGTTTATCGTTAGTAGGTGAAGTTTAGGTGTTGGCGTCCTGAATTTCACAATATTTCATTATCCTTAGAGTTTTATATGATTTGTAGGTGGAGTTTAGGTCTTTATGGACGATATTGTTGATGGCGTTTTTTGCAATATATTTGGATCTTTATGGGTGAGGTTTTTGCTACCGTTTTTTGTAATATATTACTGGATCTGTAGCTGTGCTCATGATTTTCTTAGATTCATGACCTGTGGCAGTGTAATTCCGTAATTACTATATGTAGTTGCTGGACAGGTTAGTACTCAAACCTTCCTGAGCTTCTGCCGCCAATTTGTGGCAATATTGGAAAATTTCCAACTGGTAACACCTGTGATCCACCAAAAAACTACTCTATGTCCTTCCACACTGGCAGTTCACCACAGACTGAGCTTTCCATGCCAGATCCCAGGTGGCGGAGGGGAGTGGGGTGAGGAGAAAAGGGGAGGGGCGTGGAAGAGGTAGGGTGGATGGAAGGGCTGAGGGGGCAGGGGAGAGGAAAACCCATGACGTCATCTGCTGATGTTGCCACATCTACTAACACAATTTGGAATAAACTTGGCAACAATTCAAAATCTCCCAGTTTCAGCCTGGCACCTCTGCTTGTCTGCAGCTCCTGGTGTAGTGGCTAGCATTACTGCCTCTTGATCACCAGGTAACGGGTTCGATTCCTGGCCTGCTTGGGGATTTTCTCTGCCTGGGGACTGGCAGTTTGTGTTGTCCTCATCATTTCATCCTCATCACCATCAATATTTGTGACAGTGATAGATTGCACTGTGAGAAAACTGGGACATCGTACATGTGCTGATGACCGTGCAGTTGAGCGCCCAAAACCAAACATCATCATCACTTCTGTTTATGTTCTACGAACATCTGCCATTCCAAACCACCAGAAAACTTAGGATCTCTCGAAAACGTGTCATAACTGGTACAAGTTGTTGTAATAAAATGACGGAAAACATCATATTGGTTGCAAAAGAATGTCAATATTATAACTTGTGCGTTTTGAAAGCGTGCGATTTCAAGTCATCAGCATACTAAAAATTCATTAAAGGCATATACATGTTCATGGATACTGAAGTTTTTATTTATGTTTACTACTGACAGAGCAACATGAATAGCATATGCGCACTGGCGAAAATGTGAGTTTTAATAGAGCTGATGTAGGAATTCTACTCCCTCATTATTAATCTGTGTGATTTGCGATCCAGACTCTGCGAATGGCTGCGCCTGGAAATCCTGCTGTTGCATATCACTAAAGTATAGAGGCAAATTACATTAACCATCACATCCAATGTGACGCTGGTGCTGCATCTCATGTAGATGGTTTTAGCGTCCACGTCGACGTCAGCTGCATTTTTCGGTGTGAGGATGGCCTAAGGCAGGGCTGGCCAAGATTTCGGCTCACAGACCATGCCCGGGCCCTTATGTCAAAGTGGTCAGCCTCGCTTCACATTTTGTCCACCGCCGCGCCACGCTGTCTGACTGTGCCGAGGGGGATAAGGGGAAAACTGTGAAGACACTGCATTTAAATGGCAGTGTAGTCACACTGCATACTACTTGGTTTTATATTTCACATTTCTCGTCCTTATAGGTCACAAACAAAACAAATTTTCAGTATTATATAATTACTTTTGGCGCACTGAACACATAATATAATATTTATCTGGTACCGACTGTCGTCTTACGGGCAAATGCAGAGAATTTCACGGAGTTTCAAAGTTACCCCATAATCTGACTTATTTAGTAAAAATGTCTTTCACACTAACATGTCGATCGAAATATTGTAGCCCTTCTGCAACTTCATTATGGATACTTGGAAACTACCTGAGGGAAGCAATGTAGACCTCTTAGACAGTTTTGAAAAAGAACATTTGTCACTAGAATTGGAATTACCTCGCAGGTCCGTCAATGACAGCTGCACATGCACAGGGGTGCTTTCAACTGAAATGGTAAACGGTCTCGCAGACAGCTTGTAAACAGATGTAAGATTGACAACGCTCTCAAACTCCCTAAAAAAAACTATTCTTGTATTCTTTTCAAGACCGCAATAAATCCTTCAAACCCTGCGTTTTCTTTAACGCCAGTGAGCTTATGGAATTGGATTATCATTGTCGGAATTTGTCGCTTCCACAATGTGATTTTCTTTTCAAATACATCCCAATCAAATCAGAAAGACATTACCTTGCCATTTCTTATTGTGGGCAGTGCTGTGAAACCCACCTAAAATTTCACATCTACAATCCATTCCAGACGTTCTAATTTTCGTTCATGCACTCCTTTTCCCTTAATAAACTGAATAACAGCGAGTTTTAAATCGAACATTCGTTCCAGGCACTAATCAACGTACTTTGCAGCAACATATGAAGTCACCATACTCCTCATCAGTTCCACGGAAATCTGTTGCAACTGACAATGGAATAATGAGTGGAACTTCAGAAATTTTCCTGTTTATACCACCAATTTCTTCACGTGTTCCAGACCTGCTAATTTGCCCCTGAATGCTTCTTGAATAACAAAAGAATGACTCCTGTCTGTCAATCGCTAAGTTCTTCCATTGTCAACTAAATATTTAAATTCTTTCTACATGATACTGTAATGTCTTTTCATAGCAGATATGTAGTACCCGTCGCTTATGTGAACTGAGAATTCTCATCCCTCCCTTCTGCCACTCCCATCCGTTGTAAATGACTACGACGCCGGGTCTCTGTACTGCCTCTTTTTGTGCAGACAGACACTGGACCTGTGAACTGCCTTCATACCATGAACAAACAACGGAAGTTAAACAGCGCTGACAGCACGACTCTGCCGAACTCTGAGAGTTGTGTAGACCGCAAAATGACGCAGCGCAATGCTAAATGAAATGTAGCGCTGTTGCGGGCACTTCAGAGAAGAGCCGAGCAAACCCGAGTGACAGGCTGTGTGCCTTGGTCCGCCCGCGGCATGCACGCGCCGTACGCATGAAGTTTGGCACGCCGTGGCCGGCGCTATCCTGAGGTTTCCGCAGCTATTTTACGCTCGTCCATTTCAAGAACTCCATTGTAATTTGCGCACGTTACCCTTAGCCGTGAACAGGCGCTTGACTATTATTTGCAACACCACATCGCAATCCCTAACCGTTGTCACTTACGACAAATGACGTAGCACCATGGCATTCTGTCGAGTCGGCACTATCTGCAGTCACATCTAACACACAGAGACACGCGTGCCGTATGCACAAGCCCGGTCGATACTGAGTGTTCAGCAGCAGGGTTAAGACCAAGTCAGCGCGTTGCACGTTGATTTCCACGGCAGTTGCTTTAGGGAATGTTTATGTTGGAGCTCTGATAAACGATAAGAGAGTCGAAACGAGCAACAAATAAGCAAAACGTTGCTTTAGCTTCTATGACGCGTTTATGACGAACCTCTCATAACACAGAGGAGCTAGCGGTGTAACTTGTTTGTTTTGTCTCTGGAATGGAAGCAAAGGTAATTATAAATCTATCATGCAAGATTTATCTGCTGAAACACAAGACTATGTACGATTAACAGTATTTCCCCTCATAAACCACAAACCACACTATGTAACTATAAATTTAGGAAATGTTCAAAAATACGAGTAACTCACTGAATGCCGTTTTTCTTTTCTTCAGTTATTTGTGTGTCTGTGAATCATTTAGAAGCTCAGCATTTTCTTGTTGTGCTCATGCAACTGACGCTAGACTTGTAAGAAAGGTAATACAACTTATTTGGGAATATTGTGAAAACGAATAGATGTCTACATTTTAACTTCACGTCTTCGTACTTCGAATTTGGTTAATATCTCTTCCCGAGGCAGGCCCGTTTAGTTTCGCTTCTGACAGTATAATGTAGTGACAACAGGTCCCTATATAAAACGCAATGGAACACAGCATCACCTGGAAAGATTGAAAATTACATCCATCTTATTGTAAAGAAGACGTGTAATTAGTGCCTGCGTAAATGAAATCCGAAGTATGGGAACTGTTCCTACACAGAATAGATGACAATTACTATGAATAGTGACACAACTAACATCCCTGGTATAAGTCGAAATAAGAGTCACCATTCACTCCTGCTTTAAAACATATAGGTACTCGATACTTGTCACCACCTCTGCATCTTCTGTATCTTTAAAATTAGTGCTTGGCCGCTGTATACAACGCAAACTCGTCACAACGAAGCAAAGATTCTAGAAATGCAGCTAGTTATATTTATTATTCAATAGTAGCCTGACCATAGGGAAATTGCAGTACTAGTTTATTTTATTATATTTTATTTTTATTTATTTATTTATTTAATTTTTTTTTATTTTTTATTTTTATTTTTTTTTTTTTTTGAGTTGTCGTTCTTCTCACTGGCTTGATACTGTCCTCTGCCAACCTCTTCATCTCAGAGTAGCATTTACAACCTACGTCATCATTTATTTTCTGGACGTATCCCAACCTCTGTCGTCCTATACTACACTATAGCTTTTACCTTCTACGTTCCCTCTCGTACAATGGAAGTTATTCCTTGATTTCTTATTAGATATCCTATCATCCCGTCTCTTCTTCTTGCCTTTGTTATCCGTATACTCTTTTCCCTCCGATTCTGCGTAGAACCTCCTCATACCTTACCTTATAAGTCCACCTGATTTTAGATATTCGTTTGTAACACCACATCTCAGATGCATCGATTCCCTTTTGTTCCGGTTTCCCACAGTCCTTGTGTCGCTACCATAAAATGTTGTGCTCCAAACGCACAGTCTCAGAAATCTATTCCTTAAATTAAATCCTATGTTCGATACCAGTAGATTTCTCCTGACCAGGAAAACGGGTATTCCTGGTATGATTTTTATGCCCTACTTTCTCCATCCGTCCAGTGATGCCTAGATAGTCGAATTGCTTAATTTCATTAACTTCGTAACCATCAATCTTGATATTAAGTTTCTCGCTGTTGTCATTTCTGCTATTTCTCATTACTTTCGTATTTCTTCTATTTATTCTCAGTCCATATTCTGTACTTATTAGAATGTTTATTCCATTCAGCAAATCATGTAATTCTTCTTCACTTTCACTCAGGATATCAATGTCATCAGAGAATCGTATCATTGATATTCTTTCGTCTTGAATTTCAGTTCCACTCCTGAACCTTTCTTTTATTTCCATCATTGCTTCTTCGATGTACGGATTGAACCGTAGGGGCGAAAGACTCCATCTCTCTTACAGCCTTTTTAATCCGAGTATTTCGTTCATGGTCGTCCAGCCTTATTATTCCCTCTTGGTTCTTGTACATATTCTATATTACTCTTCTCTCCCTGCAGCTTACCCCTATTTTTTTCAGAATTTTGAACATCTTGCACCATTTTACATTGACGAACACTTTTTCTGTGTGGACAATCCTATGAACGTGTCTTGGTTTTCCTTTAGTCTTGTTTCCATTAACAAACACAGAATTCCCATTCTGGTGCCATTACATTGCCTAAAGCCAAACTGATGGCCATCTGACACACCCTTAGTTTTCTTTATCACTCTTCTCTATATTTTTCTTACCAGAAATTTAGATGCGTGAGCTGTTAAGCTGATTGAGCGATCATTATTTCACTATTTAGCTCTTCCAGTCTTCAGATTTGTGTAGATAATACATTGTACATACGTTCTACATACCAAAGTGAATTGTTTTAGAAATTGTGATGGAATATTATCTATCCCTTCCGCCTCACTTGTTCTCAAGTCTTCCAAAGCTCTTTTAAATTCTGATTCTAATACGAATCTCTTGTCTCTTCTAAATCGATTCCTGTTTCTTCTTCTATCACATCAGACAAATCTCCCCCTTCATAGAGGTTTTCAACCCACTCTTTCCACCCGTCTGCGCCCTCCCCTACATTTAGTGGTTGAATTGCCGTTGCACTCTTCATGTTATCAAACTGCTTTTAATTTCACCGAAGGTTGTTTTCACTTCCCTAAACGACGAGTCAGTTCTTTCGACAGTCATTTCTTTTTCGATTTCTTCGCATTTTCCAAGACACCATTTTGTCTTAGCTTCCCTACACTTTCTACTTATTTCATTTCTAGGCGACTTGTTTTTCTGTATTCGCGAATCTCCCTGAGCATTTTTGTACATCCTTCTTTCTTTCGTTGCCCATGGTTTCTTCGCAGTTACCTTCTTTGTTTGTTTTTCTTTTCAACCTCTGTGATTGCCCTTTTTAGAGATGTCCATTCATCTTCAACTGTACTGCCTACTAAGCTATTCCGAATTGCTGTATCTATAGAACGTCAAGCGTATCTCTTCATTTCTTAGTACTTCCGTATCCCATTTCTTTGCGTATTGATTCTTCCTGACTAGTCTCTTAAACTTCAGCGTACTCTTTGTTAATACTGCATTGTGATCTGAGTCTACATCTGCTTCTGGGTATGACTTACAATCCAGTATCAGATTCTGACCATGATGTAATGTAACTGAAATCTTCCCGTTTACCCACACTCTTTCAAGAATAGCTTCTCCTTTTATGGTTCTTGAACAGAGTATTCGCTATTACTGGTTGAAATTTATTACAGAATTAAATCAGTCTTCTCCTCCCTCAGTCCCACTACCAAGCCCAAATTCTCCTGGAACCTTTTCGTCTGCTCCTTACCCTACAATTGCATTCCATCCCCCCATGCCTATTAGATTTTCATCTTCCCTTACACATCAGTATCCTCATATACTAGCTCGTCATCTTCATCTTGCAACGTCTGCGTGTACACCTGAACTATCGTTATCGGTGTTGGTTTGCTGTCGATTCTGATGAGAACACCCTGTCATTGAGCTGTTTACAGTAACACAGTTTCTTCGCCTACCTTCCTATTCATAACGAATCCTACTCCCGTTATACAATTTTCTGTTGCTGTCGATATTACCCTACACTCGTCTGACCAGAAACCCTTGTCATCTTTCCATTTCACTTTACCTCACTTAATCCTACTATATCTAGATTGAGCCTTTGCATTTTCTTTTTCAGATTTTCTAGCTTCCCTACCAAGTTCAGCTTCTGACATTCCACTCCCCGACTAGTAAACGTTATCCTTTCTTTGGTTCTCAATTTTTTCTCATGGTCACCTAACCGTTGCCAGTCCCCTCTCGCAGATCCGAATGGTGGACTATTCCAGAATATTTTGTCAATGAAGACAATCATGACACTTCTTCAATTACAGGCCAAATGTCCTGCTGATTCACATTAAGTGTCTTTAATGCAGGTTTTTCCATTGGCTACTGTATCCTCGTGCCGTTGATGATTGCTCATTCTTCCCCCTTTAGGAGCTGTTTCCCACCCCAAGGGCAAGAGATTGCCGTGGGCCTCTGTCCGCTGCTCCGCCCACTTTGATTAGGCCGTTGGCAGAAAGAGGGTGACTTCTTATGCTGGGAGTCTTATTCCACCAATGCTGAATATTATTCAGAATTTGAGTGGTGGGGGGTCCGAACGCGTGGCTGAGAACGTTTTGAATTCTAATCACAGACGCTACCCTTAGATCGCAGGTGTTGAAAATGTAAGTTTTATGGAGAATAGATTTTTACTTTATGTAATCAACTGACAATGAATAATTCAGAGCAGTGCATCGAAAATTGTAGCAAACTAAAATGAAACCAAAGTAAAGTCTGTGGGATTCACGTTTAATTGGAAGAAGGCAAGACGTAAAAGTGGGCTAGACTTCCACATTTGGGCAGCTCTCAATAGCAAAATAAATGAGATAAATTTTTAACGTAAGTAACAGAGCAGCCAAGATGAATAAGCAGCTGAGTTAAATGCGAGCTGCTCAGAAGATGGATTACGCTACTCTCGTAGCAAAACATTCTTGAAAAACAACGAGAGAGCTCAAGACAGCGCCAGACAAGATTCGGGAAGCGACCCATGTTCTTTCATGGACTCCAGCAGTACCCAGGCTCCACTTGGAAAGAAGACTGAATGCTACTGCCGAATTGACGAATTCCTTTTTCTACGTAAAAAGAGGAGAAAGCAGCACAAATTTCGCACTCAAACATTGAAACAAGCATCGTTACTATTCATGAGGCTGGCGCTGGTTTCAAACAGTCTTTTCCCCTAGGGAAGAAGCTTACCTTTAGCAAGCGGATTGGCGCTAGCGGTTGTCCGCTACAAGCAGTTCGGGGAATAGGGACCCAGGAAGTGTTCGTTTCCTCTGCCGACCCTATGGGAATCCATTTAGAACCACACCCTTTCGACGGGAATCGAATAACTTCCACTCTCAGAAAAATATATCAAACTCACACAGTAATCGTAAGAGAGTTTAAACAAAATCGCACTCCGATATGTAACAGTCATTAAGTACAAGAACGATGGTTCGGTCTAAAACTTAATTATAAAGAGTACTGCTACAAACATATTGTGTAAATGGCGTCATCCTTTCAGGAGCAGCCCACTCGCTGCACACACAGATCCCATCTGTAAAATTCGCTAAATCTATGGCCATTTGGTAAGCAAGTAGATACTTCCATGAGTTCAGACAGAAGAATATAAATTGAATATTTGATAAGAGGCGGTCGGAGAAGACAGAATAACAGTGTTGCTTGTAGCCAATGGATTCACTGACCAACGAACTTACCTTTCCTGCCAAAAATCGCTTAATACTGGAGTACTAAGGCATAGAGACCCCATGTTGCATTGTAGCCAAATTTGTTCAAGATGGCGGATGTAAATTGGCGGCGATAGATATGGCAACGTCGCAATGACGTCATGGTGGGAAGTCAAATTTTGGCGGGAAAATAGGTCAATTGAGCTACCTTCACTAACCTAACCCCCTCCCACCCCAAGAAAATGGTGAGACATTAAAATTTTGGTGAGGTAAAATGGTCACTTCGGCTATGTCCAGTAACCTAAGAAAACAGTGGAAAACAGGTTACTTGGAATAGCTCCACTAACCTAAGTCATCCAACCGCCCCCTCTTCCTTGGAAATGGTGGAAAGAGGACTCAGCCTTTGCTGGGCTGCTGAATAGGATGGATTATTTTACAGGCAGTCTTTATTTATTATTTAAATAATTTGTGTTGTCATAGGCAGTAGCTCAATCCAGTGTGTTCACCGTGAGGTCTGGAGTCCAACTGACCTAGTACACAGTACTGCCACCAGAGGGCACTGTCATTCCATGACGGTCTGGGGAAAAATGGTGGGAAAGGGACTCAGTCTGTGTCCAGCTGCTGGAGAGAGGATAAACTGTACTTTATTTCTTTTGCAACAAGTTACTTAGAAACGGATTTCACATAGTTTATTTATTACAATGATACAAAACACTTGCTCTGACATGCTTTAGGTCACAATGCACAGCCTACAGGCCTGTAAACTAATAGTAAATTACCGAAATAATACTTTTATAATGATCTGCAAAACACGCTCACAAACTATAAACTGTAGAAATAATGCATTGCACAGCCTGCAGACCTGTTCACAAAATAATGCAACAGACACGTCCACTATTAGTAAAATTGTCAAACAATAATGCACATTTGCCAGCTGGTGTGGCCGAGTAGTTCTAGGTGCTTCAGTCTGGGACCGCTCTGGTCGCAGGTTCGAATCCTGCCTCGGGCATGGATTTGTGTGATGTCTTTAGCTTAGTTAGGTTTAAGTAGTTCCAAGTTCTAGGGGACTGATGACCTCAGATGTTAAGTCCCATATTGCTCAGCTGCGGAAGTGCGTGTCAGCCGGAGACAGGCTAGCAGCCCGTGGAGGAGCCCCCACCCCACGAGGATCTCAGTGGTAGGAGTTCTAACGCTGTCAATACTCGCAGCACAAACACTCGTCGTATTGAACCTTCTCAAATTTCCGTAGAGTATATACGGGACACTCACAATCCCAAAGGCAACTCAACTCAACTATGGTATTAGTTCACTGTATACACATCCAGGGGAGGTGCGAGCCAAATCTTCATAAATTAGAAGCTTTCTCAGACGCTCTGAACCAATGTACAAAGGATGGGCAAGGCCCAGCTCGGAACAAAGGTGTCCGCTGAGATGTTTCTGGCCCAGACCTGCTTGCTTCCTGCTGTGCTTTTTATGACCATCTCCAGACTCAAAAGATTATTGGGAACCAGAAGCACATTTTTCAGTGTAAATATTAGGATTGCTGCTGTAGTCTGACACCAAGTAATGTACTGGAAATGACTCCTCTTGATGACTGTGGTTCTGGAATGAATCTCAATACCTATAGCATACATAATTTTCCACATAAAAAAATTTCTCATTCCCCTTACGGCTATCGATGGGCTGAATCTATAGCTCCCTCAGAATAGGACGAACAGTAGCGACCACCAGACACTTCTACATATACCATGTTGACTGTTGTACAAAGGCTGCTTCGCTTCCCCTTGGCACAAATGCGTAATTGTTTCTGGCCCCGACCTATTTGCTTGCTTGCTTTCTAGACACATCTCCAAACTCTGGGAATACAAGAACACATGTATTTTCACATGGTTTGCCAGAATATTATTCAGTTTACACGATACTTCCAGATATCAAGCACATAGCAATATCGCTTGCATAACAGTATGACTTGCACAGCATAATTCCGAAGATATAGACTAGAAATTATTTCTCTAGAAACCCGAAACTTTATCATCATTCCAATTTAAGTCAGAACTGAGCAGAAGTTGGACTTAAGTATATCTACCACCTTCCGCAACCCGTGAAGAAACACAGTGACCTGATTTAGTGTGACAGGACAGTGTTTTGACCATATGGTGCAAATGAGTCCCTGTTGTCATAGCTCTGCGAACAATGTATGACGTGTAAGGTCAGCGCCAATCGAAGCCTGCTGCAGCAACACGAGGTAGTATAAAAGACAGTACAGGAACTGGAAGACGGACGAGCGATGTTGGGATGCAGATCCATCGAATTCCACATCCATGATAGGGTTTGAAGGTGGATCCGACACGCACAATTTACGAAGCAATGTTCGGATGCAGATCCACAATACACCACATCGAGATAGCACTCGAATAAGGATCTGCTGTGCACTATATATCGAGACCGATGTTCAGAGGCAGATTCACCACACGTCACACTGGGGATAGTGCTTACAGGTGAACCAGCCACGCGTTCCGTCCGAGGACATTTTCTATATTCGAAGTTAGATCCACCTGCAGGAGGACCAGGTCATCAGAGGACTTCCACCTGATGTGTGATGAAACGTGACCATCCAGTCTAGACACATTCCTCTAAACGAACGGCGATTTATGCTATTTATTCCATTCCCCTGTCTCACCTTGAGTATAACATCGAGACTTCAGTGTCATAACTACTATGATTATAAGTTAGCGATAGGTGTTTGTGAGACACTGCAATCCCCATGTATAATCTACTTGACAGATGTGCTGTTTATAGAGTTAGTGGCGTGATGACGTGTAATTTCACATGTAGTATACCGCTGCTATGCGTTTATCTGCTTCCCTGTAAGAGGTTTTCTCCGTTACTTACCGTTATTCTATATAATACAGATGTGGGCTTAGTATAATTTCGGAACCTTGATAAGATGTGATCAGTGGATGCTATACATCTCTGGAATGCTACGTTGTGCATGTATCACACAGCCTATGTTTTAAGGAAACAGCTTTTTCATTTCCCAGTTTGTTAGCGTAGATTATCGTAGAGAAACCTACAACAATGATGTATGTCATGCACTGGAAATATATTTCTTACATTGGAGTATTTACAGCGCTGCATTCCACCGACTGATAGTTTGGAAGCTCAAGCGATGTGACATTATAGCCTGTTTTAAGTGCAGAACCATGTAGCCTGAGGAGTGTGTGAGTTTATGTTCTCTCTCTTACCCATACCCTCCTGGTAATGCTTCCAGACACTAGAACAATACTTCGCAATTGATAGCGTAGTTGATTTAGATAAACTGCTTCAAACTCCATCTTTCTGGAGCTGCATCGTACATAAAATGGTGCAAATGGCTCTGAGCACTATGGGACTCAACTGCTGTGGTCATAAGTCCCCTAGAACGTAGAACTACTTAAACCTAACTAACCTAAGGACAGCACACAACACCCAGCCATCACGAGGCAGAGAAAATCCCTGACCCCGCCGGGAATCGAACCCGGGAACCCGGGCGTGGGAAGCGAGAACGCTACCGCACGACCACGAGATCGTGCATAAAAAATCACGTACTTCTTGTTCTTCTTAACCATCTGCTATTTCATCACAACACTTTCAAATCTGCTTACTATAGACCGATGAGGGTAGCTAACCTCCTCAACGTGGGCGAATCCGGAGACACCTTGTGCACTTGGATGGGCGAGGACTCGGCAAACCCCATTCATTCACGAGACGCGGAATGTAGTGGTCTACTTCTGGTCAGCTGCGGACTAAATCGGTAACGGTGCTGCAGGGCAGGTTGGTCAAAGATAGCGCAAACGGGTCTTTCAGTCTCTAAATTTGTCCTAAGACTTCAAGAATGCTCTGTCATTCCCATCCACATAGAGATAGATCGTAAATTACTCACTATGCTTGAGGTGCTACAAATATGAAGAGTGCTGTCTGGTATACTTTGATGATGCGTATGTTCACGGATTAACAATCAATGACGTACTCTATCGTCATCTGTCTACATTCACAATGATACTAGCGAAGTGGAGAAGTGGCGGTTTAGCGATGATACTGAAACTGGGAAACATGCTGTCGCATCATTGGTTGGTGTTCCAATTGCTGTAAAATTGCTAAAATTGTTTGCAGTATCAACTGTAATGCTTATTATAATAGTACCTCGACAGTGTCTTTTCCATCCGATCCATCCACTGGTATGCTGTTGGTTACCACATAATGATTGACTGACATCACCTGTTTGAGATGGAGGAAAAGTTTTGGTGGAGGGGCAACACCTTCTGGGGATGGCTAGCATCGAAACAGTGATTGCATACATGACTGCAATATGAGGAATCAGTCGAAACAGAACGCAGAGCCATCAACTATCTTGTCACTTTGACAGATGAGTTTAAATGTAGAGATCGTCATTCTCCTTCAGACAGCAGTTTGGGAACGCTCCACAACACCGCCAATCTCTTCCAGTTTCCTTATGTTGTTACTGTCTTTTATTTAAAATCATCCAGTGTATGTGGTATGTTAAGGTAGCAGCAGTAACAACATGATGAAGACCGTGCGACGTCTAGTTTTCTGTGAGAAGCAATGGATCAGAACGTTTCCAGAATGAGATTTTCACTCTGCAGCGGAGTGTGCGCTGATATGAAACTTCCTGGCAGATTAAAACTGTGTGCCCAACCGAGACTCGAACTCGGGACCTTTGCCTTTCGCGGGCAAGTGCTCTACGATCTGAGCTACCGAAACACGACTCACGCCCGGTACTCACAGCTTTACTTCTGCCAGTACCTCGTCTCCTACCTTCCAAACTTTACAGAAGATCTCCTGCAAGGTTCGCAATGTTCTTGTGAGTCTGGAGATTGCCGTAGAAAGCACAGCAGCAAGCAAGCCTCGTAAATATTTTATATACATTTTTTTTAATTTTCAAAATGTTTTCATTAAAATAATAATTGTGTACCGTTGC
Source organism: Schistocerca cancellata (assembly GCF_023864275.1). Classification (NCBI taxonomy): domain Eukaryota; kingdom Metazoa; phylum Arthropoda; class Insecta; order Orthoptera; family Acrididae; genus Schistocerca; species Schistocerca cancellata. Next base: position 310,103,469 of record NC_064628.1, on the reverse strand, counting down.
CATCCACTCTCTCCTTGAGATGAGGCGAAATGAAAAAAAAAAAACAATAAAGGAAAGACTGTCTTCCTGTTCTCACAACACGTGAAAGGTGGCTACACTGAGCCACAGCGCCAGAAATCGCGCCAGAGAGTATTGTTCCGCCGCCTCCACCGGCAGTGATTATTGAGACGTAGCGGCAAGCAGTTCTCGCCGAGAAGTTGTGGTGGACACTGCTTGTAGCTGAAGTTGGAATGAGATGGGGTAGTAGTGAGTGTTTGTTCCATGTTTTATGCAGCTATGTGATGGGAGAGATAGCAGATGTTATTCTAATGGAGACATTGTAATGATCAGAGTGCATTTCGTCAATATAAATTAAGGTAACAAACTACTTTTATTTTTCTCTTTCATTATTTCAGTGACCTAAATAATGCATCATTACAGGTTCAGTCAACAAAGCATCTGGCTTGTGTTCTTGTATTAGAGTGTAATTTTGGTTCTCTTGCACAATTATAGTATTTGTAATTTTCTTTTATCACGTCAGTATAATTGGTATTTAAAAATTCTTGTCTTGTTGAAGAAGAACCGTGCCAGATGTGCGTTGAGTCATACTACCACATACAGAACAGCTACACTTGTGCTTTGTTGGCTTCGTAGATTTTATAGTTGCTGGGGACTTAATTAATTAATTGTATTAACTGAAATTTTCATTTCATTCTTTGTTGTTGTTCTATGCAGTCAGATTGCGTACTAATACTAGTCAGGGCCAGCCGTTTACGAAACAGCGTAATCGGACATACAGCTACTAAAAAAGATTTTCATTATTATTTAAAAAAAATGATTGGTGCCACTAGGACATGTTTAATTTCTGCTGATGAACTGTGTGAGCAGTGATAGTGAATATTATGGACTGCTGTCTGCACCTACTCAACATTGCTGGGTGCCACTGATGGACTGATTCTACTGAGATGATGTCACCTGTTGCTGTTTGCACCTACTCAACATTGCTGGGTGCCATTGATGAACTGCTTCTACTGAGAAATGTGACTTGTTGCTGTGTGTACCTCTTCAACATTGCTGGGTACCACAAATGGAACTGCTTCTACTGAAATGATGTTACTTCTTGCTGTCTGAACCTACTCAACATTGCTGGGTGCCACTGATGAACTGCTTCTACTGAAATGATATCACCTGTTGGAGTCTGCACCTACTCAACATTGCTGGGTGCCACTGATGGACTGCTTCTACTGAAATGATGTCACCTGTTGGAGTCTGCACCTGTTCCACAATGCTGGGTGTCACTGATGGACTGCTTCTACTGAAATGATGTCACCTGATGGTGTCTGCACCTACTCAACATTGCTGGGTGCTACTGCTGGAACTGTCAACCACTTGTTATGAAAACATTTTATGTGAATATTTGTATAAACTGATTTTTTGTGTATTACTGTTTGTGAAAAGTTATAAGACTCTTACCTGCTCATATTCGTCATTGCTGACGCTATCGATTGAATTGTTTAACCACATGATATTTGTGTAAACTATTATGTAAAGTCACATGTATGAAAGAATTTGTATTGCTTAGTGTATTTTATATATTAGGCTATTGAAAGGTCAGTGCAAAGCCAAAATTTTATCTAGTTATATGATATTTACGTATTAATATTATCTTTTATTTTTGTCTGTATTTTTTTTTACGAATTTGGTGGTATTTTCACCACCAATGCTGGCAAAAATACCATCAAATTCTAGCCCTTGGAGGAAGGGCATATGAAAGGTGGCTACACTGAGCCACAGCGCCAAAGATCGCGCCAGAGAGTATTGTTCCGCCGCCTCCACTGGCAGTGCTTATTGAGACGTAGCGGCAAGCAGTTCTTACCGAGAAGTTGTGGTGGAGACTGCTGGTCGTGAAGTCAGAGTGAGATGTGGTAGTGGAGAGTGTTGTTCCATGTTTTATGCAGTGGTTTGATGAGAGAGATAGCAGATGTTGTTCTAATGGAGATATTGTAATGGTCAGAGTGCATTTCGTCAATATATATGGAGGTATTTTCTTTTATTCTTTTATTCTTTCAGTGACCTGAATAATGTGTCATTACAGGTTCAGTCAACAAAGCATCTGGCGTGTGTTCTTGTATTAGAGTGTAATTTTGGTTTTCTTGCACAATTATATTATTTCTAATTTTCTTTTATCACGTCAGTATAAATGGTATTTAAAATTTCTTGTCTTGTTGAAGAAGAACCGTGCCAGATGTGCGTTGAGTCACACTACCACACACAGAACAGCTACACTTGTGCTTTTTTGGTTTCGTAGGTTTTATAGTTGCTGGGGACTTAATTAATTAACTGTGTTGACGAAAATTTTCTTACATTCTTTGTTGTCATTCTAAGCAGTCAGATTGCGTACTAAAACTAGTCAGGGCCAGCCGTTTACGAGACTTGCGTAATCGTACAAACAACAACAACAAAAAATATATTTTCATTAATATTTAATAAAGCCCCCATGCACACGTGCTAAAATAGTTTCATTTTTAGCTATGTCCTCCACGGTAGATGCGAGGTTAGCATTGTTGAAGGACAAAACAAAAGGGTCCCGGGTTCCATTCCTGGCCGGATAGGAGATTTTTCTCCTCTTGGGGACTGGGTGTTGAGATGACCTTATCATAATTTCCTCATCATCGATGCACTGGTTGCCTAAACGACTTAGCAGCAAAAGACCTGCACCTGGCGGCGGGCCGCCACACGACAGACGAAGATTTCTAGGTAACTGTTTCACCTAAAATACAATGTTTTTATCACATTAAATTTTTATGTTCATATTACAGTCATTCCCCTCTGCTTCGCCTTCTAGCGCCAAGACAACTATTGCATAGTGTAATAATGCCAACAACAACAATGTCCGTTCTCCTTGCAAAAACTCCTTTCTTGCTTCTTCGGTCATGCTTCCTCCTTCATCGGTCCAAATAATTTTTAACATTCGTCTGTAACACTGAGTGAGGTGACGCAGAGGGTTTAGACTCTTAATTCAGAATCGTGAAGACCTAGGTTATCCTCGGTTTCCCTAAATCACACACGGCAAATTTAAGGATGGTTCCTTCCAAAAGAATCGGCCAATTTCGTTCTCCACCCTGTGCCATCCCACGTAATCGGTCTCCATTGACCTTGTCTTTGACGTGAGGTTAAATTCTCTAACTTTCCTTACTTCTGTAACAACATCACATTTCAAGGGTTTGGCCACTTCCTTTACAGCCTGTTTTCCGTTAGATCTAGTTTCATTTCCGCCCAACGCATTACTTTACATCTACACTTTCAGAAACTACTTCCACGTTTCTATCCTCACCCTTATTTGTGTACGTGCTTTACTTGGATAATTCATGGTCGAACACGCATATTATTAAGTAATAAATGATACTACAGTAAGGTGTCTTTCTGACGTGCATGCGGTAAATATGGAAAGGTGAACTAAGACGACATTACCAAATGCATCCAAACAGGACCAACGTACTATTATTCTTTTCTTGGCTGCCCAAGGACAAACATTAATAGATGTCCATTTCAGAATAAAGGATGTGTGCTAGCAAAGGATCTCTACATCAGCTTCCGTAGCGCTCAACACATTATCCGCCATTAGGCTACCGTAAGGTCTGCAGCCAGTGGATATCTCGACCGTTGAATTCCGAACAAAATGCAAACAGGAAGGCTGTGAGGCATCGGCTGCGTTTCAGTACTGAAGACAACACGTTCCTTGAGCGCACTGTTGCAGACGACGAAAGCAGGCGTCAACACAGGGTACCGGGGTCGGAGGCGCCGACAGTGCAGTAGTGTCATTCATCGTCCCCTCGTCCCATGAAGTGCAACCGCTAGCCATCTGCTGAAAAGGTGATGCTCGCCCAGTTCTTTGATTACGGTGGCCCATTGCTTACTGATTTCAAGGAACCCAGTGTCTCCCATCACTGCTGAACAGTACTGCGCAACGCTGGAGAAATTACGGCGTGAAGTCATGGCGAATCGTCCGAGGAAACTGCGACAAGGGGTGCTGCACGTCCCCGTACCGCAAATATGATAACGTAGAATTTAGGCCAACTCAAACAGAAGATACTCTATCATCCGCCCTATAGTCCTGACCTCTCTGCACACGCTTATTGCGCTTTCGGTCCCTTAAAAAAGGCCCTGTAGGGTCGGCCGTTCCTGTGGGACGAGGATGTGCAGCAGGCAATTACGGACTTATTAAAGTAGCAGGATACGGTGTTTTATCAAACGGATGTCTTCTACCAGGTGCATCGGTGGGCTGATTGCCTCAATGCTCATGGCGATTTTGCCGATCGACATACCGAATCTAGACTATATGGCCCTTGAACGGAAACTTTTTGATCGTCCCTTATACATAGAATAGGGTTTCGCATACATACACAGTTATGGAAAGCTAACAAGAAATCAGTTTTTTAAAAATAATTTTGCTGTCAGGGATTTAAATGCATATATACACAGGTAGCTGAGAGTAAAAACACCAGTATCTGTCGTAAAATTAAAATTGACTTTCTACCGAACCGTCACTCCGACGAAAATTGTACCGTGAAATTTTTGACGTATGATGCCACTACCTGCGGGCTGAACTCCTCTCCATACGTCATCCGTCAGACCATCAATCATGTTGCAGCTGAGTGACAAAGCTCGTTTGCACGGAAAATGGATGCATACTTTGTTACCAATACCCAATGGTGTAGTCAAGGTATTTTATTCATTCCCATACAGCCAGTGTGAAGAATATATTATGCAGTCATACATCTTTCTTACGTGGTATTGCAACTACATGTTTCCGCACTTCAGCAAATGAAAACAGTCCTTTGTGATATGTTTAGATGAATTACTGTTCACGTTAAATATCTTCCACTACATTAGGCCGCCGGGTACAGCAACCGTATGTGGAATATTTGAATTAAAAGCAGTCTTGTTTGCAAGTTATTCTTTTATTAACTCGTTTGAATAAAATGCATGTTTGATTAACAGCTGCTTTTTTATTTAAAAACCCAAATATGATCAGTTTCAGTCACATACGATCGACACGGATTATGTCCAAAGATACCAGAGAACACCTGTTGTATACAGGAAATGTTAAAAATTCTTTTCCAACGAAATGTAAAATACCTACAGGGTTAAAACAGTTTAAGCCACATCATATCTGTCTTTACTTAAATAATGGCCACGTCTCATATGTAGAACATGTCATGAATTCCATTGTACTGCATAGGATTTTTATCGGCAAACATACTAATAACATGCATAAACAGAGCAGTACTGAAGGGAAGATCAGAGGTATAAGTATTATAATTGTACGAATTGTTGAGGGGTTGGTCAAAAAGCTTTAGAAAGTATTTTTGTCATGTGGTACAAAATATCTCTATGATAAGTTTCTAAATGCAAGGGACTGGACTATCTGTGGTGAACATCTTTGGTATAGTTTCACATGTAAACAGAAAAACGAAGTTGCTATTCCCAAACATAGAATACCATTGATCGTACAATATGAGACAGAAATCATTACATAACCCTAATGTTAAACAGTAGCATAATCATAGCATATACTCATTGAAATTTATGTAAACAAACGTCAATAATATCATAAATTAAATGAAAACAGTATTCGTAAAATAAAAACAAGCTAAAATACAGTGTCCATAAATAGGCTGAAATATCACCTAGCATTCATATGCATCTAAGTTACAGTAGTGAACTATTACTGTAAAATATCGAATACTTTTAGAGAAAAACATCGTATGTAAATAAAATTTAGTTAAAGTGCTCAATTAGAAATCTATTGTGTTAGTGATACTAATACCATAAAGAAGGCTTGGGTGCTAAATAGCCACAGCATAACCAATTACGTGCCGAAATTTTGCTTTAAAGAATGTTGATAACATATTATATAATAGTGATAGTTATGAGTAAATTTCTTTGTCAAAGTAAAAGGATATATTTTGAGACGAAAGTAGAATTTTTTTCACCTAATCCAGGCAAGTGATTCCTAAACAAAATATTTACTTTCATATGTAAAGACTTAAAAACATACAACGGAATGTAGCCCTCGGAGTACAGATTTATCTAATATATCATTACGTGAAGGTTATATATATAGTAGGCTTTGACAATAACAGTTTTTTAATTAAAAAAAAAAACAACATAAAACTAGTTTTGCTTTCGTGGGACATCTTCATACAATCTATAGGGATAGAAAAATAAGTAAAAATGGGATATGATTCTAGCATTCACGATTCTACATGTGAATAAGGGATTGTTTACTAACCTTAAAATTCTCATTTTACAGCATTCTAAAAGCCATAAAACGGCTCTGTGGTAGACTGAAGCACGCGCTGAATGAGATAAATCCGTCGCAAACAACCAACATAATATTGTGTAATGGTGGGACAGAATGTCAAATAAATCTAGCTGAACGAAAAATACCTTCATAGAGTCGTTCCAGCAGGCCAGAATGGTGCAGTGATAGGACCACAATCACAAAGAAGTGTACACATTTAAAAAGAATACACCGAGATACCACGTCATAACTCGGTAGTACACGCACTGTTCCCCCTCGAAAGTGGAGACCTTTCGACAGGATAGATCGAGCTCAACTCGACTGAAACCGGCTTTAATGTCAAAAACTCATAGCAAACTTTTCGTCCGAGAATGGGCACAGTATGTCTTGGATCTGTTGCAGCATTATTCTGTCTGTCTCAATGTGATCATTTAACACTCTCGCATCGAGACAACAACGGACCAATCCATCTTTCTTAGGCACAACTGCGAGTGTATTCATATATTTCGTCGCGGCACACGATATGACTCCAGTTGTCTCCGTCACCTGTATCACTTCCATAGTAGCTTTTCGATGCTTTCGGACCACTGAGTACGCTTTCCCTGTTGGTGACCGATCACACATAACTCTAAACTTGTGGAAGACTCCCCGAAATCTTTCCAACAGGAACGAGAATGTATCCCCGAAGACGAGGGTTGTCCAGAAAGCAAGTTCCGATCGGTCTAGAAATGGAAACCACAGTGATAACCAGAAACGTTTTATTTGCAACAGTTAGGTACACCTTCCACTTACTTCTCTACATAATCGAGGCTCCAACTTCGAGTTTGTCATAGTGTTGTATCAAATTTCCAATATCCTCGTCACAGAAAGCAGCCGCCTGTGCTTTCGGCCAGTTATCTGCACTGGTCTACAGCTTGTTATCTTCGTAGCCAGCGGTTATTGGGAGCAGAGATGAGACTCAGGAGGAGCCAATTACGCACTGTATTGTGGGTGATCAAATACTTCTCATCAGAAACACTGCAGGAGCGTCTTCATTGCCCCTGCAGTGTGCGGCCAAGAATTGGCATGAAGAAGGAACTGCTCGACAGTTGTGTTATGTAGGCTGCATGACACAGGCGAAATTTCTAATCAGGCCGTCATACTTGGCAGGAGGCGCTATTCCTTACGCATCTTTACGTGCTCACTGTTCACTCAAAATTGAAAAGAGAGACGCGACACGATCGATAGGCATACTAGAGACACTGCGCAACATTATGTGCAAATCTTCACTGGGTTTTCCAAGTGGTTTCCATTTCGCGACCTATCGTAACTTACTTTCTGGACAACCCTCGTATTATGATTGTTTTCTCCAACTCATGGCTCAATAATGGGTTATCTACGATAATTTTTCTAAGTATTCCAATCGGATCAACTTTCGCGTTCTCCGCATCCACTTCTGGCTGATCATCTGTGCAATCGAGACATCAATAGTGTCCCTTGTTTGTAACTTAGACGTGATCAATGTATGTCGCCACTTCGACGAGCGGAAACAATTGCTGTCCTCCAAAATTCGTCTGACGTTTGTAAATTTTTGGACCGTTGATAGAACAACATCTCCTCCTACTGCTGGCGAGTGGGCGCATCTTATATTTTCGTGGCGCACTTCACAATGCTTCTCAGTCACATTTCATCTCGAACTGTCCGCTCCACACGGGCTTCTCAGTTGATGCGGGGGCTTTGTCGTTGTCTTGACGCGGTTGTCTCCACGGCATCTGGCTGTGCGCTCTCTCTGCATACTACTATGTTTCTTTTGGAGCCTGTCTTCCGTGCTCGCATAGCTATCGTGGAGTGTCACGGTGACGCACTCATTAACGGTCTCTGACACTCGAAATCCTAAGAGTACAAGTGCGAAAACCTTTAACACACGACCAGTCGCATCTTGCCCGTCAGATTCTCTTTCGTCGGCTATGCGCGTGGAATTATCATCACGACTTGCTGACGACAAAGTGTCTTTATCTGAAACCCTTGTTCCCTTTAATAAACCACCTTTGTCCTCCTTACAAGTTACTAAATTAACTGTGCCGTTAGCGCTCTCTGCAGCCCATGCGACAGGATCTTTGAATACGTTAACCACAGTTTCAGTGCAGCCTACAGAAAAATTAAAGAAACCTTTGGAGAAAAGAGAACCACTTGTATGAACATCAAGAGCTCAGATAGAAACCCAGTTCTAAGCAAAGAAGGGAATACAGAAAGGTGGAAGGAGTACATAGAGGGTCTATACAAGGGCGACGTACTTGAGGACAATATTCTGGAAATGGAGGAGAATGTAGATGAAGACGAAATGGGAGATACAATACTGCGTGAAGAGTTTGACAGAGCACTGAAAGACCTGAGTCGAAACAAGGCCCCGGGAGTAGACAACATTCCATTAGAGCTACTGACGGCCTTGGGAGAGCCAGTCCTGACAAAACTCTACCATCTGTTGAGCAAGATGTATGAGAGAGGCGAAATACCCTCAGACTTCAAGAAGAATACAATAATTGCAATCCCAAAGAAAGCAGGTGTTGACAGATGTGAAAATTACCGAACAATCAGTTTAATAAGCCACAGCTGCAAAATACTAACACGAATTCTTTACAGACGAATGGAAAAACTAGTAGAAGCCAACCTTGGGGAAGATCAGTTTGGATTCCGTAGAAATATTGGAACACGTGAGGCAATACTGACCTTAAGACTTATCTTAGAAGAAAGAATAAGGTAAGGCAAACCTACGTTTCTAGCATTTGTAGACTTAGAGAAAGCTTTTGACAATGTTGACTGGAATTCTCTCTTTCAAATTCTAAAGGTGGCAGGGGTAAAATACAGGGGGCGAAAGGCTATTTACAATTTGTACAGAAACCAGATGGCAGTTATAAGAGTCGAGGGACATGAAAGGGAAGCAGCGGTTGGGAAGGGAGTGAGACAGGGTTGTAGCCTCTCCCCGATGTTATTCAATCTGTATATTGAGCAAGCAGTGAAGGAAACAAAAGAAAAATACTGAGTAGGTATTAAAATCCATGGAGAAGAAATAAAAACTTTGAGGTTCGCCGATGACATTGTAATTCTGTCAGGGACAGCAAAGGACTTGGAAGAGCAGTTGAACGGAATGGACAGTGTCTTGAAAGGAGGATATAAGATGAACATCAACAAAAGCAAAACGAGAATAATGGAATGTAGTCGAATTAAGTCTGGTGATGCTGAGGGAATTAGATTAGAAAATGAGACACTTAAAGTAGTAAAGGAGTTTTGCTATTTGGGAAGCAAAATAACTGATGATGGTCGAAGTAGAGAGGATATAAAAGTTAGACTGGCAATGGCAAGAAAAGCGTTTCTGAAGAAGAGAAATTTGTTAACATCGGGTATAGATTTAAGTGTCAGGAAGTCGTTTCTGAAAGTATTTGTATGGAGTGTAGTCATATATGGAAGTGAAACATGGACGATAAATAGTTTAGACAAGAAGAGAATAGAAGCTTTCGAAATGTGGTGCTACAGAAGAATGCTGAAGAATAGATGGGTAGATCACATAACTAATGAGGAGGTATTGAATAGAATTGGGGAGAAGAGGAGTTTGTGGCACAATTTGACAAGAAGAAGGGACCGGTTGGTTGGACATGTTCTGAGGCATCAAGGGATCACAAATTTAGCATTCGAGGGCAGTGTGGAGGGTAAAAATCATAGAGGGCGACCAAGAGATGAATACACTAAGCAAATTCAGAAGGACGTAGGTTGCAGCAAGTACTGGGAGATGAAGAAGCTTGCACAGGATAGAGTAGCATGGAGAGCTGCATCATACCAGTCTCAGGACTGAAGACCACAACAACAACAGTTCATAAACACCGTTCTACTAGACAGTAAGCGATTATCTACCCAGAGACGACAATTGCATTCGCTTGGAAACCATTTCTAGCATCGCTTAGTCAAACCAAAACCTGCTTTGTTTACCTTCTCCTATTCGCCCCAAAAATGGAAATTATTGAGATTCCTTTTACGGATACGTCAGCTAATTTATTACCTTCTTCCACCAGTTTTCCGTACATAGATGTCAAACGTGCTGTCACATCCGCCTCAGGATGCAGGCATGCTCTCGTCTTAATTCCTTCCGCAGTTTTGTCAGTGAGGGGAGACCTGGAGGTACAACTTCGTCCGATTATCTTTTGTTCATTCCTCATGTGCACTGAGACAGCCGAGAATTTCCCTTTAAGGCGCTATACTAATTATTCTGTCAGGAGGCCTTAGCCAATGCGACGGCTTTGTAACTCAGAATTCTCTGATTAGCAAGTTCTTCGTAGATTTGGCAGATTGTTGATACGCCAACAATAGCGACGTCTTCCACTTCCATTTCCAACGAAGACTTCTAACGGCACCAGTGGACTGACATATCTTTCAACAACGTAAAATAAAGTAGAATGGATTAATTATTTCTTTCTTTTCAAGGACGAAGAGGATTCAAGTACCTAGACGATGAGTTTTCAAAGAAATCAAAAGAGAGAACACTAGCGTAAGGCAAGCGTTTGTTCTTAAAAATAAAGTACAAAGGTCTGCATTACTGAGAGGCGCGGGACTGGGCTTGAGTGAACCTAATCTCGTCACTGAAGACCGCAATGAGTCATCGCACTCTCCAGACGACTCTTTCCGGGACGCTAGGGCAGCCATACTTGTCAGTGACGTGGTGTCAGTGAAAGCCGGGCCAGAGGCAAACGTGATCTTAAACCTGGTGCAAGCAGACGGTTCCCAGTGGTCCATGACGCAACAGAATGTGCAACATGTTCTCGGATTTCTTCTGTGGAAGACGGTCGATTGGCCTTTCCTACTCGCTCAATGCGTCGATCTTGCCGCGCATCTGTGCTACACGGACATCCAGAACTCGGTTTGCAGGTGTGGCAATGTTTCTCAGACCACTGTCGAAAGAAAAGACACACTATCGGTTCATTGTGCCCAGCATCGTACAGCAATCCGTCGATACGTCCATACAGCTTCCCGAAGGTCGACAATGCGACACTCAAATGACAAACTGTTGGAAACAATGTTCACCTATATACTCATCACAACCACTGCATGCAGAGTCAAAATAAAGGGTGCAATGACAAGCAATCTGATCGCCGACGACTGCGACAGTTGAATGACTAACATTACTACGCATCAGCATTCACATATTATACTCGGGTACGATTGAACACTGTGATTGAGGTTGTTGTACTTTCTCCCGGCAGTGTATTACACTTTAAATATATGAGAGCTATTCAGAAAGTAAGGTCAGAATGCGCGCGTAATGGAAACCACGTTAAAAATCCGATGAAGCTCTGACTGACGTGTTGGACAATCTCTATAGTATGGCGCCGATCGCGTCACGTTCTCTTTTCACTGCTGAGGGCACAGTGAGGGCGCAAAGGTGCTTAGACAGATAGTGTCTCCCGCCAAGTATGAGCTGCCTTTGAGTTGGCTGACACCTAAGTTTTCAGATAATCTGCGCATCCAGTTACGCTGGCCTCTGATGTGATGTACGTAGGACTGTGTCAACCCCTTCCGCATCAACTACAGCCTGAGATGGCGCTTTGGAGTGCCGAAACTGGTTGCACAAAATAAATAAAATCGTAAGGACGGCTGTAGGCGTTTTATTTTTTCACAATAGTAAACGATCGTCGTCCCAAAGACATCCTGTCACAAGGATGAACATATAAAAATCCTGATTTAAGTTTTCCGTGATTTTCCTATATCGCTTCAGGCAAATACTGGGGTGGTTACTCTGAATGGATACGGCCGACTTCCTTCCCCATCCGTCCCTAATCCGATGGGACCAATGATCTCGCTGCTTGGTCCCCTCCTCCAAATCAACCAACTAGTCAACGGACAGCACCTTCACGTTCAGATCATGGGCTATTTGTATAACGGAGACGCCATTTACACTAAAAGTTCTAAGTGGATCCTTGTAATTCGTTTTTGGACTAAACCATCGTTGTTTTATTTCACGACCGTGACATATCGCTGTGCTATTTTGTTTCAGCTCTCGTATGATTAAATGATGATCCATTGTTTGAGCTTGATACATTTCGCCGAGAGTCAAAGTTATTCCGTTTTTCGCAGGGAAGGAGTAGAGCTAGCGGGCCAGGCAGTCCCGTAGATTCGACAGAAGGCTTTTAACGGTGTCTCAAAAGCAGGTAATGAGACCTTCTGGGTAGCAGCCAGTTTTCACAAGACTGGCGTGGACAACTCCTAGCGGTAATCCGCTTACTAAAGGTGCAATGACACTGAAGATGCTTAAGGCTGAAATTGCCGTTTCTGTCCACTCATCAAATAAGAGCCCCTAACGGCGCTTCTCTGCTATGAGAACGTTTCTTCCCTCCAAAACTTCGGACTGTCAAAAGAACAGTAACTGCCCCCATCGGCGAGGACAGACGGTACTGTAGGGCTCTTGATAAAATATTGATATACTGATTAATCGACATTCCTTCCTAAAGATATTGATGAATATCGGAAGTAGGTTTTCCACTATATAGCGATATCAAAAGGTCAATATCGAGTGCCGCTATTTTTATTTTACATTACTTTTATTTTTACAATTTCCGTTAAGTATATTACATTGTTCTTTGTTAAAAAATGAATTTTAACGCAACAAGTGTGCTAGTTCTTCACATAGGCTGCCTTCAGAAACAGTTTCTGAAAAAGATGACCTTAATCTAAATGACAAAGCTGGTTTTTGCTGTTGGCGGAGACGTGTGAGGGGATATGATGACGTAATCGATGCTCGGCGTTACCAGCAGAAACTGCAACGTTTAACTTCTTTACGCAATTTCGACACTACAACTGCTACGCCACTGGGGTTTGCAAAAATGAAAAAAGGGGAAATAGGCATGAGGTATTCCAGACAAATCCGATATGTGACGAAATCGAACGACGGACATATCGGCCACCGTTTATTGTGCCACTTATATACATTTACCACTGTTAGCAAAGAGGTTATCATCAAGCGTGAACTTGTATCGTATTCCTTTCAATTCTTCATCTAAGCATGTAGCCAGCTTTTTGTTGTACAGAATGTCTCATAATAAATCAATACTTAAAACTGCAGATCCAAAACTGGCAGTATATTCACAATTTTCAGCCGTTAATTTTTATAAGTCGGTACGTCGATATTTTTCTTGATGATATATCGATATTTCTTGACTTACCGAGGGCCTAAGATGATACTTTTTAAATATCGATATACCGGACGCCCCATGTTTTTAAAAATATCAGTAGTCCAAGTACTGAACAATGGAGAGTGAGTGTTCGAACCAGTACCAACCTCATGAATCGTAATTACGCATCTTGCAAGGTCTGAATGGGAAATTCCTGCTACTTTACCCTGTTTTTTGGAGAAAAGGGAACACGGATATGTGTTAGATTGGCAGTAGCATTCAATCTCCGTTAGAAATAGAGCTTGAGAATTGTGGGTGTTCCGTTGAGAACTTGGATTGTAGAGGATTCGCTTCCCAGCTCTGGTCTGGTGCTGAATGGCGCCCTCTCACTGCATTTGAACAATGTAAGTCTCGCCCTGACAGTAGCGTAGTCCATCTTCTGAGCAGCCAGCGTTTCACTAATTTGATTATTCATCTTGACTACTCATTTACCTGCATGACACATGTGTCCCAATTGTTTTACTACTGCAGACTGCCCAGATGTGAAAGTTTTATTCATATTTGCTTCAAGCAGTTTTCAAATCACATGACAGACCCACGGTATTTAGCCATATTATCTGAGTTTGCTACAATTTCAGAGCATTTCTCTGTATTATTCGTTGTTAACTGTTTGTGATGTATATATGCAGACTTAAGCAGTGAATGAAAATTTTTACCCAGACTCGGATCTCGTCCTTGGAACAAATTTTCATCCATCGCTTCAGTCTACATACATCCATAAAAGATGTTTCAGACTTGAAAAGGTCTTTGGCAGCATATAGTTTCACTTTATAATAGTTTTGTATTCTCGATCTGACTTACTTTGTGATATAACTACTGTCCTTTAAATTCCCGTTGATTAGGCAACATTTCAGTAATAAATTATACAGCTACATTCCAAAGATGTTTGCTTCATTGTGACGAATTTCCGTTGTATGCAGTTGTAAAGTACTAGTGCTGAAGATATATCAGATGCAGAAGTACTAAGGGCTGCCAAACCTTCACATTCTTTATAGTAAGACTAGATGGTAAGTCCTATTTCGACAACTTCCAGGTCTGTTAATGGTGTCATTGTTCATGTTAATTGTGTCATGTGTCCCGTGTAGGAACATTTTGCAATATTCTCATTTAATTTCTGCTGATACTAACGTAGCTACTTACAGGTGGGATGCAATTTTCAATCTTTTCAAGAGATATTTGGTCTGCTGTCTATACTGTTTCCAAAACTTGAACAACATCTTCGAGAACTTCGTTGCTAGTGATGAAGCGGTGCAAGCAGAGGTTAGGTCGTGGCTCTGCCCACAAAGTCAAACTTTGTACAGTGACAGTATCAACAAACTGCTCTCGTTGGGAGAAATGTGTTTGCTGTGTGATTATATTGAGAAATAAACATGTAGACATAAAGAATAAATGCGTAGAATGTTATTTAAGTTCGCTTAACTTACAAGCCTTTAAGAGTTACACATAAAGAATTCGGAGACATTACTTCTCATCATGCACTCATTAGCCTTTTGTTTGCTGAAAACCTGTGTAACGAATTAATATTAGGCTACGAGTTTGTTCCAAAGATGGGGTTAAACTGCAACTGGATGGAAAGACAATTTTCATTTAAGTTCCATCCGGAGAAGGCATATCTGTTTTGTGGCCATATTGCTAATAAAGAGGACACAGTAGCCGAGAATTCGTGACTGGACAGGTCGATGAATTGAAACTATAGCTAAAGGAAATGAAAAAGTTTGGTAACTTACTAGAAGTTTAGATGTATGACTAACCAAATAAAACTAACTTATCAGGAGACAATAGAACAAATTCCACAACATATTAATGCTCTTCTCTTTCAAAACTGAAGGAACTGAAAAATATTATACATCAGTTATTGGAACCAGGGGTCTAGCCAACCCTCCAACTCACCTTATGATTCGCCCTGCTAGGAGGGTTTTAGACCAGTGGTGGTATATAGACAATTAAATAAGAAGGCTATTTTACAGTCACTTTCCTGAATTGCCTACCTGTTTCGCCTGGTGCAAGGAGGCGAAGTATTTACTGGTTTGGTCGTAACCCAGGTACATTACAAGATTTCTCTGAAGAATGAAAGGCGTTTTGTACTGAATGGAATGTTCTAGAGTTCCAAAGGATTTCTTTTGGATTGGCAACAGTAGCTGTTGTGCTATCCCAGTTATTAGAATCCGCATTTGACGACTTAAAATTTAAATTTTCTTATCATTACCTTAATGATGTGATTTTTAAGAGCTTTTTTAGTAGAATACTGGGAGCACTAGATCAGGTGGTACAGCATTTAAGAGACGCAGGTGTTACCGTGAAATTATCAAAGGCTAGTTTAGCACACCTACAATTTCGTTCTTAGGTTATATCATCTCAGAGAAGAGAGTGCAGATTGGTCAGGAAAGAATGAGCATCATTTATATGTTTGCCACCTAAAACTGCTGAAGTTGTCGCTATGTTCATTGGAGTGGTAAACTCCTTTGGGATATTTATCCTGAATTCACCCAGTTAGTGGCACCCCTCAATGAAGCGCGGAAAAAAGTAAAAGTTAGTTGAACGGACTCACAACAAGCCGCTTCCGAAGAGCTGAAGGAGGTGCTTATGAACGACCCAGTGTTGGTGGTTCCAGATTCTTAAAACATTTATTCTATTGGACTGACGCTTCTATGACCGGAGTCGCTGCTGCTCTCTTGTAAGATGAGGGTGGGAAAGGCAGAATGACAGCAAGTGCAACTTAGCATTTTCCGAGTCAGAAGCCCTATACTTGCTACGTGAACTGAAGGCTTTAGCAGTATTATTTGCGATTGAGAAGTTCCGTTTCTAACTTCAGCACAAACGTTTTACAAGGTATGCTCAAATGTAATGCCTCCAAATTTTGTTCTTGGTACTGGCTCAGAAATCACGTGTCATCCATATTACTTATTAAACCTACTCGCTTTGCTGACACATATTGCAAGACTCTGTCACTGGAGGGCTTGAAATTGTAGCGTATACGAAGTATGTAATGTAGCTATGATGGTGTATGAGTGATCCTCAGAAAACTGAAACAACGAATTCGAAGAGTCTGTCCACAGAAGGTGCAATCCCTTCTTC
The DNA here is from genome assembly GCF_023864275.1 of Schistocerca cancellata. Lineage (NCBI taxonomy): Eukaryota > Metazoa > Arthropoda > Insecta > Orthoptera > Acrididae > Schistocerca > Schistocerca cancellata. The sequence continues at coordinate 310,086,915 of NC_064628.1, read as the reverse complement.
AGTATGACAATGACAGACCACACACGCGACCACTACAACATCTGCAACAACCTAACGTCTTGTGTTCACTGTCATCAGTCATCCTCCATGCAGTCTTGACTTCGCCTGTCCTGCTACCAAAACTTAAAGAACATACGCGAGGACTTAACTTTGCTAGTGGTCAAGCAGTGCAAGCAGAGGTGAGGTAGTGGCACCATCAGCAAAGTCAAAGATTCCACAGTGATGTTAGTAATAAATTGGTCCCTCGTTGGGAGAAATTTGTTTGTCACCAAGGTGACTATTTTGAGAAATAAATAAGGAGATGTTATGAAGAAATGGTTCAAATGGCTCTGAGCACTATGGGACTTAACATCTGAGGTCATCAGTCCCCTAGAGCTTAGAACTTCTTAAACTTAACTAATCTAAGGACATAACACATACCCATGCCTGAGGCAGGATTCGAACCTGCGACCGTAGCCTAGCACCGCTCGGCCCCAGCGGCCGGCCAGATATTATGAATAAAGATGTAGAATGTTAATACAGTTTGAATTATTTAAAAAACTTTAGCAGTTTTCACATAATAAATTCTGAGGCGTAACTTTTCAGCACACCTTTGTACATTGGATAATAGACAATCAGACGCTGAGCTGGGTAGTGGCGCGCCCAGATAAAACCAGAAGAATTTCTCGATGGGTGGTTTGCTTGTTAGGATCTAAATTCGATTTTAAACACATAAAGAGAAGTGAAAATATTACTGCAGATAGTTTATGTCGTATGTTCCAGAAATGACCTGAAAAAAAATCAGAAAGAAGAAAATGGTAGAACCACACGAGGACGAAGAAACTATAAAGATAACTGGTGAACTTACCAGAGCTCTGTCTCGAACTTAGGTGCATGCCAGGATAATGATAGTCAATTAAGTCTTATTAGTTAGAAAGTGTCAGGCTCAGTCTGACGCTGCGAGCAGCATCACATTGAAGACTGACTTGTAACCAGTGAGGAGTAAAAGAGATATGCTGAGTCATGGAAAGTTGCATTAACTGAAATATTAGCAAAGCAGAATGACTCTGTTGTAGATATTTCTACATGGCATTGTTGGAGACATCTAGCTGCACAATTTCTAGAAGAAAGATTCTTTTAGTTGAAGTTTCACAAGCAATCGACAAATTTTATGTTCGTTTTCCTTTTAGTGACAGCTTTTTTTGTAATATTGTGTTTCATTTGTACACATTTACTAATTAAAACCATGTAAAAAAATGTAGACCCCTGTATCCTATCGCTGTGGAACAATTCTTAGGAATAGTTTGAAGCAACAACTGAAAAGGGATAGTTAATTATGACAGGGTAAAAGTGGCGGCGCCACGTAGGGGTAGTTTTGATTTTTCAAGCTAAGAATTAGAAACGAAGATGGTTAGGTGAAAAAAATCAAAAAGAAAGAAACGGGGGTAGCATCTTTAACTACAAACCAAAGCTCCCCTCAGGTTCTTGAGTTTTGAATATAAGTTATCAGAAATGTCGGCCGAAGGCATAGGAAGTCACCCTCGTTCTGCCGTCGACCTTGTCAAAGAGGTCAGAGAAACGGGTAGAGGTTCAGGGCACTCTCTTGCTCTCTAGATGGGAAAACTCCCTTAAAAAGCGGAAGAACAGACAATGATCAACAGCATCAGGATGCAGAAGTCAATGGAAACCACTGCATTAAAGGTATATAATGTTTGTTCGCAGGGCACGTGTCGTGATGATCTCTAAATTGGCAATGTTCCGGATTAGTTCGCCAATCGGATCTCCAGAAAGAAATGGCCAATGGGGAGGTGACCATGGAGAGAAGATGGAAAAACTGGCAACGGGATAACATTCTACTACCCGGAGCAAGAAATGTCAGACGTTTAAACGTAGTGCAAAGCTAGAAAATGTGAAAAGTGAAGTGCAAAGGCTTGATTGACCTGTACTGGGATCAGTGAAGTGAAATAGACAGATGATAACAATAGCTGGTCAGATGAATATATTTTAATATCAACAGCAGCAGAAAATGGTATAACGGGAGTAGGATTCGTTATGAGTTGGATGATAGTGCAGAGGTGAGCTACAGTGAACATTTCAATGATGGGATTGTTCTCATTTAATTCTACAGCAAACCGAAGCCGTGAAAGGTAGTTCAGGTATGTATGCCAATGTCGCAACCAGCAGATGAAGAGATAGAGAAAGTACGTGTGATTATTCCATGGTTAATTCGCGTACTCAATTACGTATTTCAATATGTAAAGGCGGATGAAAATCTGTTAGTCGTAGGGGATTGGAAGGCAGCTCTAGAGATAGTAATAGAAGAGAGGGTTACGAAAGAATATCGGCTTGGCTGTAGGTCAGGAAGGAGAAGGACTAAGTGAGTTCTGCACTAAATTTCAGATGGTAATAGCGAATATAATAACACGAGTAGGAGGTATACTTGGATGAGACCTAGAGACGCGGGAAGGTTCCAACTGGATTGCGTCACCATGATCAGACAGAGATTCCGTAATCAGATACAGGATTGTAAAGCGTACCAGTTGCAGATTTTGGCCAAGATCCCAATTTAGTAATAATTAAGAGCAGACTGAAGTTTAAGAGAATCGTCTGAAAGAGTCAATGCAAGGGGAAGTACGGTGCTGAAGTACTGGGGACGGTCTCGACGTGTTTGAAGTTTGCGAAAGACGTGGGGTGCACACGTGGTGTAGGGGTAGCGTATTTGATTACTACCCGATCGTCCTCAGTCCCTGGTTCGAATCCAGCCACGACATCAACTCTGAGTAAAAATCATCACCAACGGCGGCCGATGACTTCCAGCATAAGAAGTCACCCTCAGTCAGCCAACGGCCTTGTCAGAGAGATTCGGGGCACTTGTTGTATCTGGGGAAAGAAATTGCCGCTAAAGGTGGAAGAATCAGCAATGATCAACGATAGGAGGCTGTAGAAGGCAATGTAAACCATCGTAGTAAGACACATAATATATATTCAAAGGACATGTGGCCTGTAATTGACAAAGCGTCGTGATAGCAAAAGGCTGTGCAATAATCCCCCATTCAGAGCCCCGGGAAGAGACTTCCAATGGGGAGGTGACCATGAAAGAAAGATTGAATGACTAACGAAAGGGTGACGTTCTATGAGTCTGGGCGTGGAATTTAAGAAGTTTGAAAGTGTTAGGGAAGTTAGAAAATTTGGAAAAGTAAATCCAGAGACTCAATTTAGATATCGTGGGGGTCAGTGAAGTGAAATGGAAAGAAGACAAGAATTTCTTGTAAGATGAGTACAGGAGAACTATAACGGCAAAAAAAGGGTGTAAAGAGAGCAGGATTAGTTATGAATAGGAAGGTAGGGCAGAGAGTGAGTTACTATGAACAGTTCAGTGATAGGTTTGTTCTCATCAGAATCGACAGCAACCCAACACCAACAACGATAATTCCGCTATATATATCGACGTCGTAATTCGAAGACGAAGAGATAATGAAAGTATGTGAAGAATGGGTAATTCAGAAAACAAAGGAAGACAAAATCTGATAGTCATGAGGTACTGGAATTCGGCTATAGGGGAAAGAGTAGAATAAAGGGTTACGTGAGAATATGGGTTTGGTATAAGGTGTGACAGAGGAAAAAGACTGATCGAACTCTGCAATAAGTTTTAGCTAGTAGTAATGAATACTCCGTTCAAGAACCACAAGAGGAAGAGGTATACAATGGAAAGGCTGGGAGATAAAGGAATATTTCAGTTATAATATAGGCAGAGATTCTGAAATCAGATACTTGGTTGTAAGGTGTACCCAGGACTAGATACAGACTCAGATAAGAATTTAGCAGTGATAAAGAGTAGGCAGAAATTCACGAGCCTAGTCAGGAAAAAATTTGTGCTCAAAGAAGTGGGGTACGGAAGTACTAAGGAATTCTTGAAGGCTGTAGACACTGCGATAAGAAATAGCTCAATAGGCAGTTCAGTTGAAGAGGACTGGACATCTCTAAAAAGGGTACAATAGAAATTGGGAGGGGAAACATAATACAAGGAAGGTAACTGCGAAGAAACCATGAGTAAAACAAGAAATACTTCAGCTGATCTTTGAAAGAATGAAGTACAAATACGTTCAGGGAATATAGAAATACAAGTCACTTAGGAATGAAATGAACTGGAAATGCAGGGAAGCTAAGGCGAAGTGGATGATGGAAAAATATCAAGAAATCGAAAAAATGTATTGTCTAAAGGACTGACTCAGCACATAGAAAAGTCAAAACAACCTTCGGTGAAATTAAAAGCAAAGGTGGTAACATTAAGAGCGCATTGGTAATTCCACGGTTAAATGAAGGGGACAGAGCATACAGGTGGAAAGAGTACACTGAAGGCATCTGTGAGGGGGAAGAGTTGTCTGACGACGTGATAGGAAGAACAAACATGAGTCGATATAGAAATGATAGGGTATCCAGTATTAGAATCAGAGCTCTGAAAGACTTAAAATCAAATAAGGCACAAGGGATTGATAACATTCCTTTAGGATTTCTAAAATCGTTGGTTGAAGTGACAACAAAACTACTATTCACGTTGGTGTGTAGGAGGTGTGAGACTGGCGGCATACCATCCGACTTTCGAGAAAACATCATCCACGTAATTCCGAAGACTAAAAGAGCCGAAAAGTGCAAGAATTATCACATAATCGGCTTAAAATGTCATGCAACCAAGTTGGTAACAGGAATAATATACAGAAGGATGTAGCAGAAAACTGAGGCTGTATTCAATAACGATCACTTTGGCTTTATGAGAGGTAAAGACAAACGAGAGACAGTTCTGACGTTAGGGTTTACAATGGGAGCAGGCAGGACTAGAGAAAAAGTCTAGAAACTTTCATGTTATTTGTCGACTTGAAAAAGCGTTCGAGAATGTAAAACGGTGCAAGGTGTTTGTAATTCTGTGAAAAGAGGGGTAGGCTATAGGAAAAGGAGGGTAATATACAATATGTACAAGAACGAAGTGGGAACAATACGAGTGGGAGACGAAGAACGAAGCGCTCAGATAAAAAAGGGTGTAAGACAGGGATGTAGTCTTCCGCTCCTACTGGTCAGTCTACACATAGAAGGCGCAATGACAGAAATAAAAGAAAGTTTGAAGAGTAGAATTAAAACTCAAGATGAAAGGGTATGTGTTATGAGATATGCTGACGACATTGCTATCCTCAGTTAAAGTAAAGAATAATAACATTATATGCTTAATGGAATAAACAGTCTAGTGAGAACATAATATGGATTGCAAGTAAATCGAAGAAAGACGAAAGTAATGAGGAGTAGCTGAAATGAGAACAACGAGAGACTTAACATCAAGATTGGTGATCACGAATTAGATGAAGTTAAGGGGTTCTGCTATCTAGGCAGCAACATAACCCTTGACGGTCAGAGCAAGGATGACATGGAAATAGACTAGCATCTTCAAAATGCGCATTCCTGGCCAAGGTGTATCTACTACTATCAAACATCGGCGTAGCGTTAATTAGAGGAAGAAATTTTTGAGAATGTACATTTGGAAGACAGCATTGTAGGGTAGTGGAATATGGACGATGGGAAAACTAGAAAAAAAGAGAATCGAAGCATTTGAGATGTGGTGTTACAGAAAAATGTTGAGAAGTGGGTGGACTGATAAAGTAAGGAAGCAGGAAGCTCTCCGGAGAATCGGCGAGGAAATAAATATACAAAAAACACTGACAAGAAGAAGAGACAGGACGATTCTGAAGGTAGCTGTAGAGGGTAAAAACTGTAGTGGAAGACAGAGCTTGGGTTGTATCCAGCAAATAATTGAGGACGTAGCTTGCAAGTTCTACTCTCAGATGAAGAGATTGGTACAGGAGAGGATTCGTGGCGGGCCGTATCAAACCAGTTCGAAGACTGATGACTAAAATAAGGTGGTAAAAAGTCTCGAATGGAGTGGCCACTCAGTACTAGTTGAAGAGCGGCCTCTGTTTAGCAACAGCGAGTCCCGCTGCGCGCTGCGGGAGAGGAGACGAGGGGCGACGAATGATTCGAGAAGAACCACACACAAATGGATCAAAGATCCTTTCATCCATAGTAATATTATACGAGGGTAATCCCAAATGTACGGTCTCCTATTTTCTTATAAGTACATGCACCTCTTTATTTCTACAATGGTTTACATCGGTTTACAGCTTGAACATTTAGCTATTTTTCGACCTTATCGCCATTTCTGTCGATCCATTTTTGTACACGCTGTGACAGTTTTTGTATGCACATGTCATACCAGCTCACCGCCATGCTGTTCAGAAAGTTCATCTCGTCGTCGGAGATGAATCACTGGGACCGCAATTAACGCTGACAGGTACTGTGAGACACTGAAAAAACTCAAACGGGCAATTCAGAACCGGAGAAGAGGAATGTTGAGGAAGGGCGTATACATTCACCATGACAACGCTCGCCCACACATCGCTCGGCAAACCGTTGCTCTCCTGCAACAGTTACAATGGAACATAATCACCCACCCACGCTATAGTCCTGACTTGGCACCCAGTGACTATCACCTGTTTCCTAGGTTAAAAGAACATTTGGCCGGAAAGCGATTCAGCTCCGACGACGAGGTGAAAAAAAAGGTTCATAACTTTCTGAACAGCATGGCGGCGAGCTGGTATGACATGGGCATACAAAAACTGCCACAGCGTCTACAAAAATGCATCGACAGAAATGGTGATTATGTCGAAAAATAGCTAAATGTTTACTCTGTAAACTGATGTAAACCATTGTAGAAATAAACAGGTCTATGTAACTATAAAAAAACAGGAGACCTTATTTTTGGGATTACCCTCGTAAATCCGAAAGTAACTCTGTCTGTTATGCTTTCACGACTAAACCGCTGAGCAGCTTTTGAAGAAATTACTGTGCTGGTATATTGAGCACTGAGTAATAACATAGGCTACTTCAGAAAGTGTGTAGTACAATATAATTACTGGTTTGAAGAAAATAACACGAAATACGAAGACATAAGCCCTCTTTGAAAAGCTGTGTAATCTTTGACTTCTGAACTTTATTGCATTTATGAACATGTTTTACATAATACGATTCAACATAATGAATACAATGCTCATACAACGCTCAGTGTGTTTTAGCCACACTTACACTCATATTAGTTACAAGCACATCACATTTAAGCCATGAGCATCACGCGTCTATTACAGCTTCTGAGATGCTTGAAGACTCGTAACGACGGCGTCATTTAAATTCTGTGTGATAAACAGAAAGACACCATGCTTTTACATAAATAAGGTTGGACGCTTTTAATGAGGCTGCATTTGATTATGAAATGTGAGTGCACCCGCGGATATGAGGCAGCTGATGTTATTGCACGGACAAATATTGTAACATTTGCGCTCTACCGAACTACAAGGTATTACTTATTTTCTTTCCTTATTGAACGCTGTTTAAAAATTAATTGTAGAAACTCCACATTTCATTTTAGTGCTGTCACCATCGCCCATCATAACAAAGATACTGATATGAGTTAACAGCTCGTGGTCTTGTGGTCCATTCAATATTTCGTTGCCAATATTCTTACCCGAAACAGAACTACTGCCATATTAAGTGCTGTCGTATATACTCATAGTCATGGCAAGTGACATGGGCAGGAATCCATCCACCAGTCCACAGCCTTTTTATACCAACAAGCGTTTCAGCATCCCCAGCTCTACAGGAGTTACCCACCGATTGACTGGAGCAGAGTTTGGAGAAATGTCCATCAAAAATTCCTGCCGTCAGATGTCAGGTCCATTTGGCTGAATGTACGAGTAATCTTTGGAAAGGTATAATGTATAGATGGCCACGCCCCTCCTCTCAAGTCGTAAGGCCATGCTGTGCTTACCCGAACAGGCAGACACGTGACGACAGCTGATGCTGTTACAGTTACAATAGCTTACTTACTCACTATCACTCATCATAATAAAGCAACTGACAAGCGAGCGTAGCAGTAGTTAACATCTAGTTCATTATACACTGGAGAACCAAAGAAACTGGTACAGCTACCTAATATCGTGTAGGGTCCCGCGAGCACGCAAAAGTGCCACAGCACGACGTGGCATGGACTCAAATAATAACTGAAGCAGTACTGGACAGAAATGACACCATGAATCCTGTAGGGCTGTCCATACGAGGCAATGGAGGTCTCTTCTGAACAGCACCTTGCAAGGCATTCCACATATGCTCAATAATGTTCATGTCTGGAGAGTATTGACCTTAATGACACATTTTCTCATGGTAACGGGTGGCTTACTGTAGCTGTTGTACGTGGAGGTACAGGTGTACCTAGTGTTGGTGGACTTGAAAGATTTGTTGGTAGAGACGTTATTGCCTATCGTACGTACCATGTGGCCGAACTTGCAAATAAAGATTTTGGTAAATCGGCATATATGTCACCATCGCCATTGTCTTTGTATACTCGTAGTAAGAGAAAGATATCTGTAAATGAGTCTGTGTTCATTTGGGTTAAAGGTAAAGGAGTATGTGAATATGTAAAATTTGTTGGTAACTGTACTTTGTACTTTCATAAATAAATCAGTAGGTATTCTAAATGATCTGTAGTTTTAATTCCAAAGAGTGTGATGGCCATCGGATTGTTTAAACTCAGAAGAGTGTTCCTGGAGCCACTCTGTAGGGATTCTGGACGTATGGGATGCCGCATTGCCCTGCTGGAACTGCCCAAGTCCGTCGGAATGCACAATAGATGTGAATGGATGCAGCAGATCAGACAGGATGCTTACGTACGTGTCACCTGTCAGAGTCGTATCTAGCCATATCGGGGGTCCCTTATCGCTCCAACTGCACACGCCTCACACCATTACAGAGCCTCCACAAGCTTGAACAGTCCCCCGCTGACATGCAGGGCCCATGGATTCATGAGGTTGTCTCCTTCCCGTACACGTCCATCCACTCAATACAATTTGAAACGAGACTCGTCCGACCACACAACATGTTTCCAGCCATCAATAGTCCAATGTCTGTGTTGACGGGCTCAGACGAGGCGTAAGCCTTTGTGTCGTGCAGTCGACCTCAGGCTCTAAAAGCCCATATCGATGATGTTCCGTTGAATGGTTCCCAGGCTGACACTTGTTTATGGCCCAGGATTGAAATCGGCAGCAACTTGCGGAAGGGTTGCACTTCTGTCACGTTGAACAATTCTCTTCAGTCGTCATTGGTCCCGTTCTTCGAGGATCATTTTGCGGCCGCAGCGATGTTTGAGATTTCATGTTTTACAGGATTCCTGTTATTCACGGTACACTAGTGAAATGGTCGTAGGGGAAAATCTCCACTTCATCGCCAGCTCTGAAATGGTGTGTCCCATCGCTCGTGCGCCGACTATAGTACCACGTTAGAACTTACTTAAATATTGATAGCTTGCGATTGTAGCAGCAGTAACCTAACAACTGCGCCAAACACTTGTTTACTTACACTATATGATGAAAAGATTCCGGACACCTTACTGAAGACGAGTTACAAGTTCGTGGTGCCCTCCATCGGTAACGCTGGAATTCAGTATGGTGTTGGCCAACCCTTAGCCTTGATGACAGCTTCCACTCTACCAGGCACACGTTCAGTCAGAAGCTGGAAGGTTTCTTGGGGAACGTCAGCCCATTCTTCACAGAGTGCTGCACTGAGGAGAGGTATAGATATCGGTCGGTCAAGCCTGGCACGAAGACAGCGTCCCAAAACATCCAAAAGGTTTCTGTAGGATTCAGGTCAGGACTCTGTGCAGGCCATTCCAATACAGGGATGTTATTGTCGTTTAACCACACCCACACAGGCCGTTCATTATGAACACGTGCTCGATCGTGTTGAAAGATGCTATCGACATCCCCGAATTGCTCTTCAACACTAGCAAGCAAGAAGTCGCTTAAAACATCAATGTTGGCTGTGATAGTGCCACGCAAAACAGCAAGGGGTGCAGTCCTCCTCCATGGTACTACACACGCTGGCAGATAACGTTCACCGAGCATTCGCCAAATCCGCAGCCTGCCATCGGATCGCCACTTTGGTTCCCGTGATTCGTCACTCCACACAACGCTTTTCACTGTTCAGTCGTCCAATGTTTACGCTCCTTAAACAAAGCGAGGCGTCGTTTGGCATTTACCGGCCTGATGTGTGGCTCGACCATGAAATCCTAGTTTTCTCACCTCCCGCCTAACTGTCATAGTGTTTGCAGTGGATCCTGATGCAGGTTGGAATTCCTGTGTGATGGTCTGGATAGATGTCTGCCTATTACACATTACGACCCTCTTCAATTGTCGGCGGCCCCTGTCAGTCAACAGACGAGGTCGGCCTGTACGCTTTTGTGCTGTACGTGTCCCTGCACGTTTCCACTTCACTATCACATCGGATATATTGGACCTAGGGATGTTTAGGAGTGTGGAAATCGCGCGTAGAGACTTATGACACAAGTGACACCCAATCACCTGACCACGTTCGAAGTCCGTGAGTTCTGCAAAGCGCTCCATTCTGCTTTCTCACGATGTCTAATGACTCCTGAGCTCGCTGATATGGACTACCTGGCAGTACGTGGCAGCACATTTCACCTAATATGGAAAACGTATGTTTTGGGGCTATCCGGATACTTTTGATCACATAGTGTATATAGGCGTTGCCAACCGCAGCACCGTATTCTGCCTGTTAACATATCTCTGTATTTGAATATGCATGACTATACCAGCTTCTTTTGTGCTTCAGTGTGTTCCTTCAGACTTCACACTGAAATCGGAATTCATTTCTCCATCCCTTTTGAGTTTAGGAGCATTCTGAAGCAGGAGTATCCGTAAGTAGGTAATAACATCCTATGAGTTTGAATCCTTTTTCAAACATGTTGTTTATGTGAGGTAGATTTTTCAGCATTTAAACTCATCAACAAGAAACTTAGTTCACTAATGAATTTGGAGAAAGACATAAGAGTTGCAATATCCAATCTTGTGCCGAGATTTTAATAACTAATGATGAACAGGCAAGCTCATCCTTCCCACTGATTTCGTAGCAGGAGTAGGACATAAACCCTCCATAGTACAAATACTGTGCACAGCCTCTAGGGTAAGCTCATGAACTGGGACAGGGACTGAACGGGAGCAATTTCAGAATATCGATTCCCCAGGAGAAATGAACTCGTATGAGAAGGTCTTACCGTCCTCAGATTATCGTCTCTAGTTGGTTATCAGAAAACCGTCAAAAAGAGTGCTAGTATAGTATTATGTTCTGAATATCGCAAAACAAATATTAGAAATACCAGTTGTTGAAGGTAAGATGAATAGAAGCCTCTGATTTCTAATATTCTGTTTCTTTAAATTTAGTGTAATTGGTGAACCGTCACTCCGATTATCTATTCGTTTGTTGTACATTTTAAATCGAACATCTGAAATTAGGTTAAGGTATTTCTCCTGTTCGTGGAAAATGGTTTCAGTCTGCCAACATTTGAAAACTAAAAACACTACTTATTGGATGAAAAGAGACGCTAAATTAAGGTCAATAGGGGCAACACATTTTGCTGAGTTATTTTTTACTTTTCATTCACACATAAATGTGGGGGACTGAAGATGATACGGGCAAAGCTATTACTGCGTTCTGCTAAGGGAGGAGCATACGTCATGCTGGAGAACTATTTGGGGTACCTGGTTCATGTCTTGTCCGTCGCATACAAAATGGTAATGGTCAGATGAAGAAAGCAGTTAGTAGAACGGATGCTTCGGTTGTTGGCTTGTGGCTTCGGACTGGATTCTGGCGATGTAAGAAAAACTGTTTTTTTTTTCTTTGCAGAGCAAAATGGAATCGAATGTAAGTTTTCGAAGCAACGTGTACTACCACTAACTCTTAGGAGATATATTATATGAACGGGCTCTAACAACACTGCAAATATGTAGGTGAAAAGCAACGTCGGACAATGTAGTTCCACTCTCATAATACTACAATAATTTGTAGTGACAAGACCTTGCCTACACTCAACGACGTAATCTGTGTGACTTGAAATAGTCATCTGTACTAAGACAACGACGTCACTTAAGACTTGATATTCAGCTTCTCGCACCATAAATCACACTACACCTCGCTACGACATCACTATGTACAAAAGGATGGACACTATAACACTTTTCATGATGTAACGGGCTAAGTGGTACCGGTAGCCATCTGGATGTTAATTACAACAACGCTTCTGACTATCAGGGTAACTAGGCTCGAAGATTAGCTACCATCAAAGCTAGCATCAGTCAGTAGAACAATACTAAATGCAAGAGTCTGTGTGGAGTAGGAACGATATTTTTAATTTACCAATAACATCAATCTATAGTGAAGCTTTCTGTGTACTCTGACAGCACAACTAAATTCTTTCTCAACCACGTAGGTACCGGAAACGACAGCTTTCGTGTATAACTTATGAATACGTTATATAGAGCCGTTGCCTCCTGTAGTTGCTCCTCATTCCTCTTTCAAAGCTTCAATGAATACTCGTGTATGCAAGCAATCAGTGTGAACGTAGTAAATCGGAGAACACGTTCACAAGCCAAAGATATAATCTCATACTGTTTATCTTCCGTCGTCAGTCATCGATAACCTCTATCAGCAGCGCCTTGTTACAACTATATCATTCACTCTATCGAAAATTTCTCGTAATAAACTATTTCGTCAGTCTCAACCTTTCAGAATTATATGGAGTAACTTTTTATTTATAATTAATCACTTTTCAATAAAACGTAAACCTGCTTTCTCTGTCTAAATAAAGACTGACTTTCTTTTCGTTGGATGTTATTAACTGAAAAATACTCCTCCTTCTCTTTAGGGTATTAATTTCTTTTAACTTTGCTTTTACCAATATGCCAGTCTTTCATTTTATTGGCGTTTGGACTTACTTTGATACGAAAAGATATATTCGACATGTAAGTCTGCTTTGAAATAAACTTCTGAATATTTTCTTGCAATATTATAGGGATAAAGAACAAGTCAGGTGCTGGTTTTTTCATTTTACAACAGTTAATTCTTTATTTCCTGCCATTAATTCGTTTACGGGTACAAGTCACCGTTTTACTTTAGGAGTCCTGGTTCTCTATTCAAAACCCCACCAAGCGGAAATGAAATAATAAAAAAAAATTAAAAAAACGAGCGTCACCGCCACTTTTAAGCCGTATGAGCTTGCTTGCTTGGTTGAGCTTTGCTTGATTATTTAATCAAGCAAAGCTCAACCACTTCAGTTGTTGACTTCTGCGACTCACTAATATTTATAATTCAAAACACAACACTCGATGATCTCTTTTAGAGAAAATTAGCGTGATCTCTAATAACTGGCTCATGAAATGTCATTTAGTGACAAGGAGAAAAGCTATCAAATTCTTATTAAACTTCCGGTTGTCTCTCAATAAATAACTATTACATAGGACAACCGTTCTCTTTAATGTAGTCTACACACTCAGTGCATCCAAGGATATTTCCGGAATTTACTACATAGCGACGCTCCCGTCGAAGTCACGCAATTAATCCTAACCAAATATCGGTAAGTCACTGTTTTTCAGCGATTGCGTACAACCATAGTAATGCAATGCAACGCTACTATCTCTTAGTCCGTGCTTTAATCTTCAACCACAAAATAACTGAACGACTTCAAGTGAACACATCCATTCACATAACACCATCCAACGGAAAATCTTCCAAAACATACTGAAACACGGTTCGCTTACAAGCACGTGGCTACTAAGCAGTACTACGCAGCATTAATCACAAATAGGAAAAACTAATCTCGCAATTCAATAAATCGGAGCTTTACCTATACCCGGCGACTCTACACTCCACCAAAATCGGCGAAGTAATCACTTTCTGCACAAGCGTTAATCTTTTCAAAATATCTTTCCAAACGACTTAGAACTGCTTTGAAAACATTTGAGTTCCATCCGCGTTGCAAACAGTTTTATGTATCATACGTGTGAGCCGATCTCATCACACTCTTCAGATAATCTCTCTCGAGGCCAACTACTCGGACAATACTCGGATACTAAACTCAAATTCTAAAAGGACAAGCCAAGAACCATTGTCTGCCAACAAATATATCACGCTAACTCTCTCTTTAACAATAAGTGTGTCATCTTAGCAGTCGCCGGCAAAGGTTTCTAGTGGCCAGTTGCTTCTTAGTTGCCATCTTTGCCGCACGCCGCAATACAGAGTCGGCTGCGCGTTGCAAGCTCGCCGCCATGGCAGGATACAACTTTTCTCTAACATTATATATCACATATCTACAACGTTTCGACACAAAAAATATAAAAAATTAAAACCCTTTAACAAAGTCTTCATTCACTCAAAACATTGAAGTATATAATCAGTTGAAGAGATATTAACAAGTGATGCACTTTTTCGAGCTGAAGGCGTTTGGCGCATTACAAACATCAAACGGCAGGAAGTAACGTTCAGAAATGCTGAAGATCTCTCTTCATATCGTTGCAACGGCCCGAATAAGTATGACGTTGAGCAACGTATTACTTTATTGGGTAAAAGCATCGGAAAGCTTAATTTTCTTGATAAGCCACAATTAACTTACAATTGTGATGGTTCAGGCTGTCAAATTCATAACCGTATCCATACTATATTGTAAATGCGAAGGTAACTCTGTCTGTTACGCTTTCACGACCAAATCCCTGAACCGATTTTTATGAAATTTGCTAAGGAGATAGCTTTAACGCTGAGGAAGAACATAGCGTACTTTAGCGAGCATGTAGTTCAAGACGTTTATTGATTCGAAGAATATAAGACGAAATATGGAACAATAATTACTCCTTGGAAAAGCTATTTGCTCTTTTACTTTTGAACATATCGTATTAGTGAAAATGCTTTCATTGTTTAATTTGTTGTACATAATATGATTAAACTTAATGAATATAATACTTGCATAGTGCTCAACGTGTTTAATCCATAATTTCATGCTAATATCAGTCACAAGCACATCGCATTTTAGTCGGTGTCAAGCATATCTTACAGCTCCTTAGACGTTTGAAGATTCACATTGATGACGTCATTTAAATGCTGTACAACGGAAATAAATCGTCTTTTTAGGTGTAGAAAGAGGGAGAGTTTCATTGAGGTTGTATTTGATTGCGATATCCGAGCCCAGTTGAGAATATCAGCACATACGGGAATGCAGCTAACGTTATTGCACATACAAATATTATAAAATTTGCCCTGCACCGAACTACAAACTTCTTTTTCCTTCGTCAGTTCGATAATATTTGATAATTTTAGAAAGTCTACATTGTATTTTAGTACCGTCACCATCACTTATCATAACAAAAGTGCCAATATGTGTCAACAGGTCGTCGTTTTGTGGTAAGCATTGCTGACCCTCGATCACGAGATCCTGGGTTCGATTCCCGGCCGGATCGGATTTTCTCCGCTTGGAGTGTGTATTGTTCTCATTATCATTTCATCATGATCATCATCATCGACACGCAACTTGCCGAAGTAGCGTCAGATAAACAGACATGGACCAATCGGATCCTCCTGGCAGTAGAGCCTCACGCACATCACATTTCATTGTACTGAAACGTGGGCGCGGCTGCCGGTAACAGCTAGAATATAATGTTTATACAATCCTCAGACGTGTTTAATCCATACTTCCATGTTAATATTACCAAATATGAAAATAGCAATGTCTGTTACGTTTCCGCAACTAAACCGCTGAACCGACTTCGATTAAATTTGGCATGAAGATAGCTTGAACTGTGAGGAACCGCGTAAGCTACTTTAGAAATCAGAAGAAGAAAAACCTCTCTAAGAGGTAAAGTAAATAATGGAACATCTTTCTTCATCAGTGGACGTAGCCTAAACCATGTTAAGAACGTTATTACATTTGCTGCATAATGTACAGGTTATATAACGTATACATGACCACGCCCGTCAGTGGGTACCACTCGACAGCAACGCTGCGTGTGCGTCGCAACATTCACAGGATGGCGCACATCACGAGCTATGCTTACCCGAACAGGCAGAAGTGTGAGGGCACCTGGCGTTATTGCACATACAATAGCTTAGTTACTCACCATCACTCATCACGTAAAAGGTACTGATACGCAAGCGCAGCTGCAGGCAACATTTAATAAAAGATAAATCAAACATGAAAATATTTGCAGCGAAAGGTTGCAAAGCTGTCAGTTCGCAGGTTTGTGTAGAGGGGTTTGAACTCGTGAACTCTTTACCAATCTTCCTTACACTAAAACTTGAGGAAATTTCATTCTGCCGATGGCAATATTTAAAGGCACAAAGTTTCATCCTGAATTTACTGACAGGTTTCCTGATGGCTCATTGGTAACAATCGCAGAACCAGGTTGGATAAATGAAGAGCCTTTTTAAATGGCTGAATCATTTTCAAGTTCATAAGATTCCTGGAAGATATCTTTTGCTTCTGGATGGACACACTCCCTAAAAATGTTTAAAACATTGTAGCCTTGCGAGAAAAATGATGCACACCTGATTATTTTCACCTTTTTATATAAGTCATCGAGTTCAGCCATCAGATAGAAAATTTTTCAATCCGCTGAAGTGAAATTATGTCAGTGAGTGTAATACTTTCGTACGAAACATCCAGGGGCGAAGAAAAGTTAACCAATTCTCTTTTGTAAAGAAATTCAAAGCAGCCTGGTTGAAAGCACCGTCGGCTGCTCTTGCTGAGAGCGGATTCAGATCAACTCGAGTTTATCAGCTCAGTACAAAAGTGCGTTCTGAAGATGATGATCTTCGTGGTTGCATGATAACAGAGGATGCTACTGAACATTCGCTGTTGCTGTGCCCAGTCATAGTCCTGTTCCTACAAGATCAGAAACCGGCACCGAAAACCAGAAAGAATCCACGTCACCTTTGGTATAGTTCCTTGTTCTTATTCTGTCTCCGAAGAAACAAATGGACCACAATCGAAGGAAGGAGCAAGCAGTTCTCTTAACAGGTATACTTGAAAAAAGAGACAGCATTGGTCGTATATTTTTTACTATCGCAAAATCGATTTTCTGTCACTGAGTGACCACCTTCAGTGCTATATTGTATAACTTAAATTAGGATGCACTGTTGTCACCAGTGCATCCTAATTTAAGTTATACAATATAGCACTGAAGATGGTCACTCAGCGACAGAAAATCGATTTTGCGATAGTAAAAAAAAATATATATATATATATACCTGTTATCTGGTCGTAGTGCACAAGACAACATGGAGTCGCCAATCAATAGTTCTCTTAACGTCTGCTGACAATATTGCTGCAGAAAGGAGAAAAAGTTATGATCGGAAGAGAAAAGTGAAGAGAATGAGGTTGTGGAGGCGAGGAAAGGCTTTTTCCAGAATCATCACCTTCAGAATCAGAGGAAGAAGATACCATGTGTGGATTTTGCTATGTGAAGTAGGTCGTAATTAGAAGGCTGGATTCAGTTCCAGGGATGGAGAAAGGAGTGATACCATGAAACGTGTGTAGGCGGGGGGGGGGGGGGGGCTGATGGGAGGAAAAAGTTTGTTTGTGTGGTAGACTTGTATTTAAAAAACGATATTCGGAACTAGGAATGTTGTCACGACACACTTAGCGTACCACCTTAATGAATATGTACAATGTATGACAATTGAAACCAGTGATATTTGAAAACTGTCTCGGTTCACCCTAGTGACGTCGTGATCTATCCTCCTGTTGTTGTTGTTGTGGTCTTCAGTCCTGAGACTGGTTTGATGCAGCTCTGCATGCTATTCTATCCTGTGCAAGCTTCTTCATCTCCCTGTACGTACTGCAACCTACATCCTTCTGTATCTCTTTAGTGTATTCATCTCTTGGTCTCCCTCTACGATTTTTACCCTCCACGCTGCCCTCCTCTACTAAATTGGTGATCCCTTGATGCCTCAGAACATGTCCTACCAACCAATCCCTTCTTCTAGTCAATTTGTGCCACAAACTTCTCTTCTCCCCAATCCTGTTACGTACCTCCTCATTAGTTATGTTATCTACCCATCTAATCTTCAGAATTCTTCTGTAGCACCACATTTCGAAAGCTTCTATTCTCTTCTTGTCCAAGCTATTTATCGTCCACCTTTCACTTCCATACATGGCTACACTCCTTACAAATACTTTCAGAAATGACTTCCTGACATTTAAATCTGTACTCGATATTAACAAATTTTTCTTCTTCAGAAATGCTTTCCTTGCCATTGCCAGTCTACATTTTATATCATCTCTACTTCGACCATCATCAGTTATTTTGCTCCCCAAATAGCAAAACTCTTTTACTACTTTAAGTGTCTCATTTCCTAATCTAATCCCCTGAGCATCACCCGACTTAATTCGACTACATTCCATTAACCTCGTTTTGCTTTTGTTGATCTTCATCTTATACCCTCCTTTCAAGACACTGTCCATTCCGTTCAACTGATCTTCCAAGTCCTTTGCTGTCTCTGACAGAATTACAATGTCATCGCCGAACCTCAAAGTTTTTATTTCTTCTCCATGGATTTTAATACATTCTTCGAATTTATCTTTTGTTTCCTTCACTGCTTGCTCAATATACAGATTGAATAAAATTGGCAAGGGTAAATATGGACACGTAGTACATAGGTGTTATCTTTAATTCATTATCTTCGTACTATAAACTTCACAGTTTCTACTAACAATAAATCCAGTATTTTCAATTTTCAAACTTCTTCCCAGTTCATCCGAGCTTGTACTGGAAGAGGAAAGAACTCGGCAGAACGCCCGCTAGCACAACATTAGTCCTCTGGTTTTAGCGTTAAGGTGTCACATGTCACAGCGGCAGGTCATGCTTCCGTGCTGAAGCCGGACGGACATTTGGAAAGTGGACGAGCTTTTCGTTGAGGAAACGTGCCAGGAGCCTACTGGTCCTCGACGTCCTGAGTGGCCGGGGTACGCGGGAGCTAGGACCCTTCACGTCGCTTTGTCGCAGACCGACTCTGCGCCTCACCTCCGCGGCATCCGCATTCAGCGCCGGTGCCGGTGGCACCCTCCACCACCAGCACCACCACCACCAACACCACCACCGCCGCCGCCACAGCCACCCACACCGCTGCCCCCGGCCGACTCCTCTTCATTCAGCAGCCGTACAACGCGCCACGCCGCTCTATATTGCACGAGCCCTGCCGGTCCGCTTATTAAATTCTCGCTTCCCCGCCGGCATCCGCAGCCCGACCGGCTAAAAATCTAAGCTTTCCTCGGCATTTTACAATTTGTTTTCACTATTTCGTTTCACGTGCTGTTGCGGCTTTTTAATAATTTGATTCCGCAGACCTGGCGAAGAGTTCCGCTGCCAGCGAATTTATCTCTTTTTTCCGGAGGCATTACATTCATTAATTTCGAATTTTTTCTGCGATATGTATGTTGTCCTCGTTATCCGTTATCCGTTATATTCTGGCTCCCAGTTCCGTCTTGTCCTATGGAGTCCACTCCGTCAGAAGATATCAGCCCTATTTCCTTGTACAGCTCCGGATTTGCGCAACAGGCTTCTGAAACGTTACCCAACGTCAGTGCATCTACTCACATAGTAGCTCTCTGCTGTTCTTCACATTATTCTCTGTCTCATGGATAAGCCATTATCTTTACCAAATATAATTTTATCCATTTACTTGTTGTCGATTATCAATATTTGATAAATTAGTAAGTTACATATTCCATAGAACATGTCAATTTTTTTTTCACCGAAATGATGTGAGACGAGTCAGCTTACAGCAGATATCAGTAAATAGGATTGATTTCAGGGGATGTAACCATCCTCACTGTAAGTTCCTGAACGGCACTCTGCCCTAAATTTGACATTCACGAAAATACTATTGTTCTGTCCTATTCATGCAATTACGCCTAAAACTAGGACTTTTCTCGATTTTTTTAAATGGTTTACCTGTTTTCAAATATAAAATGATGTTCAGAAGAAATGATTTTAGGTTACATTTAAAACATCACACTAATTATGTTATTCAGCAAATAATTAAAAACTTTGTTCATGCCATTGATGGCTTTACAATTAACCCTTTCAGACCCTTTGGTCACAATTGTGTACCTTAAATTTTACTGCCTCTTAGTTGCAACAGAAATATTCTACCACAATAGAAAACTTATTTACACATTCGTGGTTGCCCTCATATTCTTATCATGTACAAATACTGCAAACTGCTGGGCTTCCCTATAAAAATGTCAACAAATCAATGTAGCAGTGACCACCAGCTTGTGACCGCCAGAATACAAGGAAGTGGTTGGTTATTTATATTTCACTGTATAAATGAACATTATTATTAATGTTATTTTGAATGGTGATTACCGGACGATCACTGAATCATCAGTTTACTTATTACAACAGCGAATATTTCAAAATCGGTTATTTTAATCCAGAAGAAGAAGCCAAGTGTGTGAAGTATCTTTTGAAAACGTGTACATATTACTGTATACATCTTCCACCAAAAATCATTAAAAAATCACCTAAGAGCATTACAGCATAAAGAAAAATTTTCCTTCCACGAGAAATATCTCGGGTCCGAAGGGTTAAAGACATTTCTTTTCTTTTAGTGTTATAAGTTGGGACATTGCTATTCTTATCAAACTGTGATGGATTTTTTATGACAGATTTTCTTAATACACAGTCCAAGACAACAAAAAGGACGAAAGGATTATCAGAATGTGACATAAAACTGTAGATACAGTGTACATATACTGAGGAACAAACTATTACAGTTTCAGAAAAACTAAATGATTTATTCAAGATAAAGAGCTTCACGAACTGACTAATTCAGTAACGTGTTGGTCCATCTCTGGCCTTTATGCAAGCATTTATTCGCCTTTGCGTTGACTGAAACAGTTTTTGGATATCCTCCGTAGGGATATCATGACAAATTCCGCCCAATTTGCGCTTTATATAGCCAAAATCCCGAGCTGGTTAGCTGGTCTTGCCCATATTGTATGAAACATTTTCAGTTGGGCAGAGATCCTGCGATCCTGCCGGCCAAAGAAGGGCTTAGCAAGCACGAAGACATGAGTAGAAACTCTCTCCATGTGAGGGCAGACATTCTTTTGCTGAAATATAAATCCACGATGGCTCGCCATGATTGTACACTGTGCTGTAAGGGTGCTTCATTGACAATCAAAGTGGGTCTGCTATGAAAAGAAATGGCGTACATAGCGCTACACAGAGACGGCTAAAATTGCAATAGAGCTCAAAAACTGACGATAGCATGAAACTAATGTTATCCTGCTGGGAAAAATTTCGCAGCACCACTCGAAACTAGCAACACACACTCAAACCCTACAGTACACCTACAAGCTGGTCGGAAAAAGGCTGAGGTGTAAGGTACTATCTTTATTCTTTTTGGTGGGCAACGTTCAACTGTCAAGATGCTGGTGTTGGACGGAGAGGAGTTGAAAAAGTGTATTACCTGTAAGCATACAGTATCTATTTCTTTTTAACGTCAGAGTTCGCTACAGATGCCTGCTCAAAAACCATCCTACAGCCCAGGTAATCGAAGCCAATACACGCTACCATAACTTGTGGAAAAAATGCGTCACGGTGGTAATTACACTTCGAAATTGTCGTGAAAAAATCAGGGCTCGTAATGAACTGGTCACAATGAGCACATGTACTGGGGAAAATCGTCGTTCTAACAGACTGCAGAGGAGACGGTAGTTGAACGTGAATTGTTCTCGATGTTATATCACAAACTGCCGATATTCGAGGCCCCTTCCTCCCTCCCTCCATCCACCTACAGGCGGACACATGCTCCTTCAAATGGCCAGTTGCTCCGCTGACCGCCTCGCGAGGCGGGCAGGCTGCCGTCTGTCCTTCGCTACCACCCTCCGCAGTCGCTCAACGCACCCGGCTTTACATCATCTGGCCTTCTCCTTACGGCGGTGGTCCTAGACAACACAAAAGGGAAATTAAGTAGCATAACCTCACCCATCCGGAGGATGCTCCAGATACCTGTATGCCAACTAGGTTCCTTTCCGAGTATGCTGATGCATTCGCTCCATACTTAACAATCATATACAACCGTTCGTTCGACAAAAGATCCGTACCCAAAGACTGGAAAGTTGCACAGACTACACCAATACTCAAGAAAGGTAGTAGGAGTAATCCACTAAATTACAGGCCCATAGCTTTAACGTCGATACGCAGCAGGATTTTAGAACATACACTCCTGGAAATTGAAATAAGAACACCGTGAATTCATTGTCCCAGGAAGGGGAAACTTTATTGACACATTCCTGGGGTCAGATACATCACATGATCACACTGACAGAACCACAGGCACATAGACACAGGCAACAGAGCATGCACAATGTCGGCACTAGTACAGTGTATATCCACCTTTCGCAGCAATGCAGGCTGCTATTCTCCCATGGAGACGATCGTAGAGATGCTGGATGTAGTCCTGTGGAACGGCTTGCCATGCCATTTCCACCTGGCGCCTCAGTTGGACCAGCGTTCGTGCTGGACGTGCAGACCGCGTGAGACGACGCTTCATCCAGTCCCAAACATGCTCAATGGGGGATAGATCCGGAGATCTTGCTGGCCAGGGTAGTTGACTTACACCTTCTAGAGCACGTTGGGTGGCACGGGATACATGCGGACGTGCATTGTCCTGTTGGAACAGCAAGTTCCCTTGCCGGTCTAGGAATGGTAGAACGATGGGTTCGATGACGGTTTGGATGTACCGTGCACTATTCAGTGTCCCCTCGACGATCACCAGTGGTGTACGGCCAGTGTAGGAGATCGCTCCCCACACCATGATGCCGGGTGTTGGCCCTGTGTGCCTTGGTCGTATGCAGTCCTGATTGTGGCGCTCACCTGCACGGCACCAAACACGCATACGACCATCATTGGCACCAAGGCAGAAGCGACTCTCATCGCTGAAGACGACACGTCTCCATTCGTCCCTCCATTCACGCCTGTCGCGACACCACTGGAGGCGGGCTGCACGATGTTGGGGCGTGAGCGGAAGACGGCCTAACGGTGTGCGGGACCGTAGCCCAGCTTCATGGAGACGGTTGCGAATGGTCCTCGCCGATACCCCAGGAGCAACAGTGTCCCTAATTTGCTGGGAAGTGGCGGTGCGGTCCCCTACGGCACTGCGTAGGATCCTACGGTCTTGGCGTGCATCCGTGCGTCGCTGCGGTCCGGTCCCAGGTCGACGGGCACGTGCACCTTCCGCCGACCACTGGCGACAACATCGATGTACTGTGGAAACCTCACGCCCCACGTGTTGAGCAATTCGGCGGTACGTCCACCCGGCCTCCCGCATGCCCACTATACGCCCTCGCTCAAAGTCCGTCAACTGCACATACGGTTCACGTCCACGCTGTCGCGGCATGCTACCAGTGTTAAAGACTGCGATGGAGCTCCGTATGCCACGGCAAACTGGCTGACACTGACGGCGGCGGTGCACAAATGCTGCGCAGCTAGCGCCATTCGAGGGCCAACACCGCGGTTCCTGGTGTGTCCGCTGTGCCGTGCGTGTGATCATTGCTTGTACAGCCCTCTCGCAGTGTCCGGAGCAAGTATGGTGGGTCTGACACACCGGTGTCAATGTGTTCTTTTTTCCATTTCCAGGAGTGTATGTTGTGTTCGAACATTATGAATTACCTCAAAGGAAACAGTCTGTGTACACACAGTCAACATGAGTTTAGAAAACATCGTTCCTGTGAAACACAACTAGCTCTTTATTCACATGAAGTGCTGAGTGCTGTTGACAAGGGATTTCAGATCGATTCCGCGTTCCTGGATTTCCGGAATGCTTTTGACACTGTACCACGCAATCAGCTCGTAGTAAAATTGCGTGCTTATGGAATATCGACTCAGTTATGTGACTGGATTTGTGATTTCCTGTCAGAGAGGTCACAGTTCGTAGTAACTGACGGAAAGTCATCGAGTAAAGCAGAAGTGATTTCAGGCGTTCCCCAAGGTAGTGTTACAGGCACTTTGCTGTTACTTATCCAAATAAACGATTTGGGAGACAACGTGAGCAGCTGTCTTCGGTTGTTTTTAGATGACGCTGTCGTTTATCGATTAATAAAGTCATCAGAAGATCAAAACAAACTGCAAAACTATTTAGAAAAAATATGTGAATGGTGCGAAAAGTGGCAGTTGACCCTAAATAACGAAAAGTGTGAGGTCATCCACATGAGTGCTAAAAGGAACACGTTAAACTTCAGTTACATGATACATCAGTCTAATCTGAAATCCGTAAATTCAACTGAATACCTAGGTATTACAATTACGAACAAATTAAATTGAAAAGAACACATAGAAAATGTTGTGGGGAAGGCTAACCAAAGGCTGCGTTCTATTGTCAGGAAACTTAGAAAACGTAACAGACCTACTAATGAGACTGCCTACACTACGCTTTTCCGTCCTCTTTTAGAATACTGCTGTGCGGTGTGGGATCCTTGCCAGGTAGGACTGACGGAGTTCATCGAAAAAATTCAAAGAAAGGCAGCACGTTTTGTATTATCGCGAAATATGGGACAGAGTGTCACAGAAATGATACAGTACTTGGGCTGGAAATCATTAAGAGAAAGGCGTTTATCGTTGCGACGGAATCTTCTCACGAAATTCCAATCACCAACTTTCTCCTCCGAACGCGAAAATATTTTGTTGACACCGACCTACATGGGGCGGAACGATCACCACGATAAAATAAGGGAAATCAGAGCTGGTACGGAAAGATATAGGTGTTCATTCTTTCCGCGCGCTATGCGAGATTGAAATAATAGAGAATTTTCAAGGTCGTTCGATGAACCCTCTACCAGGCACTTAAATGTGATTTGCAGAGTACCCATGTGGATGTAGATGTAGATGTCGATGTAGATGACTATTTCAAAAGTAGCCCCCTTTGCGTTTTTACTGCTGACACACGTATTGATGCAAACCCCAACAGGCCCTGGCGATATGCGCCATGACTTTGATGTGGGGCCCCTTAGCACAAAAGGCAAATTTACAGGGATAACCCCGCCCATCCGAAGAACGGTCCAGATCAGCACTCGGCTTTCCACCATCTGGCAGTCGCCTTAATGCGACGCTCCTATGCCAACACAGTAGCATGTATAGTCAACTAAACGATAGCGAACAAAAGGATGGCCACCTCAAGTGCAATTTGTTTGTCTAATATGTAGCGCCCAGACAGATAGCGGCTGTGTCCGGCAACCACCACAGCAGACACTCCCCCTCCTCCCCCTCGCCAACAGCAGCCCACCGTTCGGCTAATTTAGAATAATTGTTTTTGACGTCAAAGCATCCACAATCAAGCATATCCTTAAAAAATAAAAAAAAATGGTTCAAATGGCTCTGAGCACTATGGGACTTAACTTCTGAGATCATCAGTCCCCTAGAACTTAGAACTACTTAAACCTAACTAACCTAAGGACATCACACACACCCATGCCCGAGGCAGGATTCGAACCTGCGACCGTAGCGGTGGCGCGGTTCCAGACTGGAGCGCTTAGAACCGCTCGGCCACCCCGGCCGGCAAGTCAAAAAACATTAACGGCCGTGATTACTGTCCTCTTGCCTCAAAAATAGTTAACATCCATTTTCTTTTAGTTTTATGAGCAATATCAGTATAGTCTTACATTCGACTGCTGTCGCATCTCATTATTTTGTGACGTCCAGTTAAGTGAACCGCCGGCGATCACACATGATCAGCAGAGACATCGACTATCTTGATGCAAGAACTACGGATCACTGCAGAATGTCCTAGTTATTTCGAAACCGTCATCAGAGTAAAGAAAAAGCGAGAATTTAATCTCCAAAGAAAAAAAAATCTGTATGAAGCAATTTCTTCCAGCTTGTTTAACAAATTACACAACCTGAGAGCGTCTCTCGCGTTCAGTGTCTGAAAATAGACTGTCATGCACGTGCGTATTACAAACATTTCAGACAATCTTTCACGTCATTGGCACAATTGTCGGAAAAAAGCACATTCATTTAACGTTTCAGAACAAGAATCTATAATTCAAGAGAACGTAGCTGTTTTGTACGCTATGACAGGTACCCTTTTACGAATGTGACGCTATATCATACCAGCGTTTACGAAACAAATCGTGAGAGCCTATCTCGCCCTGTGTAGGTGTGAGGTTTCTACAACCCACAACATACATTTCGCGTGAGGACCATGCAATTAAAAACACAATCATAACGCCTATGTCACCATCACCGTCCATAAAAAGTAGTCTTGAGTCTACAGGCACACACGGTCGCTGACAGTGTTACGTTTTCAGACAGAAATGCTGTCCGGAATTTGGAATCAAGTGTATTCATTCAACCACATATTTGCGTTGGATCCTATAGAGACGTCCTTTAATGATTACAGCCACTTGTGAATCATATTTGTGGCACTCTCGTATGTCGAAACGAGTCACTTTTTTTCCTTTTTTTTTTCCAAACCTATCTGCTAAGCATCCCATACACCAAGAACTCCAGCGATGTTTTTAGACAGTCCCTCTGCATCATGTAACTGCTCCTAAGTCTCCGCCCCGCCCTCCCTGATTAGTCCATGTGATCGTTCCAGTTTAAGTATGACCGGTACGGCAGTCGGAGAGTGCTATAACGAAGACCTTCTGCATCCTGTGGGGAAATATGATTCACCAGTGGCTGTAATCATTAAAAGACGTCTCTACAGGATCCAACGCAAATGTGTAGTTGAATGGATACACTTGATTCCAAATTGCAGACAGAATTTCGGACAGCATTTCTCCCTACAAGCGTAACACTATCACCAACCGTGTGTGCCTGTAGACTCAAGACCGCTTTTTATGCATGGTGATGGTAACATAGGCGTTATGATCGTGCTTTTTAATAGCGCAGTCCTTACGCGAAATGTATGTTGTGTGTTGTAGAATTGTCATTGTCAGATGTCATTTCTCAATAGTGTTCCTCGAAAAGAACATCGTGTTCCCTCCATGGATTCCCAGTTGTCCTACTTGACGAGTGTAATCCGACAGCTGAAAAAAAAAAGTTGCTCGCCATGACTCTCATGATCAATTTAATTAATATAGCCTATCAAACTGATATCAATGTCGTGCCGCCTCGCAGGTGGAAGATATAGCTAGGGCACCACGGAGTAATTCTTGACAAGCGTTTCTTTCTATTTTTTTGGGGCAACATCTCTTAACGAAATTTCAATATCCCGCCTACACAGGACGAGATAGGCTCTCACGATTTGTTTCGTAAACGCTAGTATGATATAGCGTCACATTCGTAAAAGGGTACCTGTCATAGTGTACAAAACAGCTACGTTCTCTTGAATTATAGATTCTTGTTCTGAAACGTTAAATGAATGTGCTTTTTTCCGACAATTGTCCCAATGGCGTGAAAGATTGTCTGAAATGTTTGTAATACGCACGTGCATGACAGTCTATTTTCAGACACTGAACGCGAGAGACACTCTTAGGTCGTGTAATTTGTTAAACAAGCTGGAAGAAATTGCTTCATACAGATTTTTTTTCTTTGGAGATTAAATTCTCGCTTTTTCTTTACTCTGATGACGATTTCGAAGTAACGAGGACGTTCTGCGGTGCTCCGTAGTTCTCGCATGAAAACAGTCGAAGATTTTTTCTTTTTTTTCCTGTGTTTATGAGTGTTGGCATGTCTCTGCTGATTATTTGTGATCGGTGGCAGTACAATTCGCTGGACATCACAAAATAATGAGATACGTAAAACTATGCTGATATTGCTCATAAAACTAAAAGAAAATGGATTTTACCTATTTATGTGGAAAGAGGACATCTATTATGGCCGCAGCAAATGTGTTTCGATTATTTTTAATATATGCTTGATTATAGATGCGTTGACGTCAAAAGCAAATGTTCTAATCGCCGAACGGTGGGCTGCTTTTGGCGCGGGAGTGGTTGGTTGGGGGGGGGGGGGGGGAAGGGGGGGTATCTGCTGTGGTGGTCGCCGGACACAGCTGCTCTCTGCCCTGGGGTGGGCGGGGGAGCGTGTGAGGCCTCTGTCACTGCATTTTAGACAAACAAATTGTACTTGAGCCGGCCATCCTTTTGTTCCCTATCGTTTAGTTGACTATACGTGCTACTGTGTTGGCTTGGGAGCGTCGCATTAAGGCGGCGGCCACATGGTGGAAAGCCGAGTGGTGATTTGGAGCGTTCTCCGGATGGGCGGGGCTATCCCTGTAAATTTCCCTTTTGTGCTAAGGGGCGAAACATCAAAGTCATGCCGCATGTCGCGAGGGCCTGTTGGGATTTGCATCCGTACGGAAGTCAGCAGTAAAAACGCAAAGGGCGCAACTTTTGAAATAGCCATCTGGAGCATCCTCCGAATGGGTGAGGTTATACTACTTAATTTCCCTTTTGTGTTGTCTAGGACCGATGGCCAGATGGTGGAAACCCGAGTGTCGTGAGCGACCGCAGAGGATGCCAGCTATGGACAGACAGCAGCCTGCCCGCGCCGCGAAGCTGACAGCGGAGCAGCTGGCCATTTGAAGGAGCATGTGTCCGCCTGTAGGTGGATGGAGGGAGGGGGGGAGGGAGGGATGGAGGGAGGGAGGTAGAGGGACTCGATTCTCGGCAGGTTGCACACTACTGGCCATTAAAATTGCTACACCACGAAACGAAATGCTACAGACGCGAAATTTAGCCAACAGGACGAAGATGCTGATTCTCTTGATTTATAGCTTCTTGTTGACAAACGTTAAATTAATGTGATTTTTCCCTACATGTGTGCCAATGGCGTGAAAGATTGTCTGAAATGTTTTTAATACATGACAGTTTATTTACAATCACAGAACGCGAGAGACGCTCTCAGATCGTGTAATTTGTTCAACAAGATGAAAAAAATTGCTTCATATAGATTGTTTTTCTTTGGAGATTAAATTTTCGCTTTTTCTGTACTCTGATGACGGTTTCAAAGTAACGAGGACGTTCTGCGGTGCTCCGTAGTTCGCGCATGAAAACAGTCGAAGATTTTTCTTTTTTTTCCTCAGTTTATGGCGGTTGGCATGTCTCCGCTGATCATTTGTGATTCGATTTTCAGAGGATTCACACAAGGTTGGCGCCGGTGGCGACACCTACAACGTGCTGACGCGAGGAAAGTTTCCAACCGATTTCTCATAAACAAACAGCAGTTGACCGGCGTGGTCTGGTGACACGTTGTTGTGATGCATCGTGTAAGGAGGAGAAATGCGTACCATCACGTTTCCGACTTTGATAAAGGTCGGATTGTAGCCTATCGCTGAACAGTGGTCGTTACATTTCAGATGTGTTACGACCCATGGCTCTACCCTTCATTCGATCCCTGCGAAACCCTACATTTCAGCAGGATAATGCACGACCGCACGTTGCAGGTCCTGTGCGGGCCTTCTTGGATACAGAAAATGTTCGACTGCTGCCCTGGCCAGCACATTCTCCAGATCTCTCACCAATTCAAATCGTCTGGTCAATGGTGGCCCAGCAATTGGCTCGTCACAATACGCCAGTCACTACTCTTGATGAACTGTGGTATCGTGTTGAAGCTGCATGGGCAGCTGTAGCTGTACACGCCATCCAAGCTCTGTTTGACTCAATGCCCAGGCGTATCAAGGCCGTTATTACGGCCCAAGGTGGTTGTTCTGGGTACTGATTTCTCAGGATCTATGCACCGGATTGCGCGAAAATGTAATTACATGTCAGTTCTAGAATAAGATACTTGTCCAATGAATACCCGTTTATCATCTGCATTTCTTCTTGGTGTAGCAATTTTAATGGGCAGTAGTGTAATATTACATTGAGAACAGCGCACCATTTTTCCCACTACATGTGCTGCATTATGACCCGTTCTTTACGAGTGCTAGTTTTTTCCTGACAATTTCGAAGTCTAATTAGAACGGTGATGCATTTTTTTCCATATGTTGCGGTAGCGTGTAATGGCTTCGATTACCTGGGCTGCCGGATGGCTTTTGTTTAGGCATTTGTAGTGAACTCTGACGTTAAACAGCGATAGATACCTTATGCTTAAAGGTAATACATTTTCTCAACTCCTCTCTGTCCAACACCAGCATCTTGTCAGTTGAACGTATTTTCCACAAAAAAGAATAAAGATAGTACCTTACACTCCAGCCTTTTTCTCGCCAGCTTGTAGGTGTAGGATAGGATTTGAGTTGTGTGTCGCTAGTTTCGAATGATAATACGAAATTTTTCTCGCAGCAGGATAACACCAGTTGTATGGTATTGGCAGTTTTTGCGTTGTATTGAGATTTTATGCTGTCCTTGTGTAGCGCTATGCATATAGTTTGTGTTATTAGGACCGATCTTTCTGATTAATTACGTAATTAGGATCGAATTTTGCGTCAGTTTCCCAACCAAAACAAATAAAATACACTAACCTAACCTTCCTCTCCTGTATTTGGACAGTTTCCATGTGTCAGGGGGTTCACTTCGGCTATCCATCCAGGAGCACCACACTTCCAGTCCCGGAAAGGGCACAGCCATTTTTAATTTCCCCTGAATTCCAAACGTCTCTGGTGGTTTCACTGTCTTAGGGACGTACACTCGAGCTTTCAACCCAGCATTACTAGGGTTCGAGTCCTGGAAAGGGTACTCCCAATTTTAATTTCCCACCGGTTCCCGGGTTTGGGGTGCGGTGGGATGTCAGCACAGCCCTGGGACAAAGATATTCCCACCAAAATTCAAAATTCCCGCCAAAATTCGAAATTCCCACCAATATGGAAGGTTGGGCGAGGGGGCAGGGGGAGGAGGGGCCTGTGGTACATGTGCCACTGAGAAAACACGTGAGGTCATCTAGGGATCGGGGTGCTCGTGGTCGGGTGCGGTGGTGGGCGGTTGTGGGTGGGGCAGGAAATGTCGGGGGCAGGGATGATTAATAGATGAATTTAATTAATTTGATATCAAAATTGCGCTTATGCCGCCACTACCCTACTGCTGATATGCTAATTCATTAATTTTGTTAATTTAGCACTGATTTACGTTGAAAAAAATTGGTTCCATTTTTGTTCATGAGGTGCAAATCTGCTACTGTACACTGTATGATGGCATGACATCCTCGTTTTCATTTGACAAGCCACAATGTGAGCGAAAAGTATGGCTGTGAAGAAGAGAGACCGTGCACGTGAAACTGTTTTATGTGAACGACAGCAATTACAGAGCTACATTGAGTGAGTATCACTGAGTGAAAGTTCTGAGGAGAGGCACGATGTCATTAAACTGCTTACGGAAAATGACAATGAAATTCAGAACCATGTGTGAGTTAGGTGTGGAATGTGCAAGAGGAAGACTCCTATTCCTGTTTAAATCATTGACAAGGTTGCTGTCCCCGTAACTGACCATGCAGCACGTGTAGTGCTCATTCAGTGTCCATCTCATTGTCAACAGTACCACAAGTTTTGCGGTCTCTATTACACTGGTACAACTACAAAAGCTAGACGGTGGAGCAACTGAAACTTCAAGATCCGCAGCAACGTTCTAAATTTTCTCTTTGATATTTGGCATGAATCGAAGTTGACGACATGTTGCTGGGTAATGTTCTATGAAGTGGCAAGGCACATTTTACACTACAGGGTGCAGTCAATAAGCAGAACTGCCTTCTTCCTTGTACAGCATATGATTCCCGCTTTGGAAGAGCGCAGCTTTGTGAAAACCACTGTTTTTATCAAGAAGTGGCAACACGTCATGCCGCGCGTCCAGTAAAAGATCTGTTTAATGCAACCTTCCGCAAACATGTTATCCCCAGAGGTTTTCCAGATGCATGAGCTACAAGATCACGTGATCTGAATCCATGTGACTTCTGGTTCTGGGGATGTCCAAAGTAGCGCGTATACGAGAGAAACGTCTGGTCTCTACCTGATCTGAAGCCAGCATGCAGGAACTGTTGCGAGTTGCTGTAGATCACGTCATTTTACAGATACAGCACCTCTTCGACATCTCTGATGCTCATATTCAACAAATTGTTAATAATACAATGAACCTTAGATCTTGTTTGACCATTTCTGTCTGTAATTTCTGTATGTAATTACATACGGAAACATATCTGTATGTCTTCCTTGCAATCACAGCTACAGATTTGTACCTGGTGGGAAAACTTTGAACAATTTTCTTCGCCGTAAACCGGTTCCGCAGAACGCATTAGAATGTCGACAAAGCTTGGGGCCATATGATAATTACAGCCCACACAGGAAACCATCTAGAAAAAGTAAAGTGGATGTCTCTGCCAAGAGAAGTCAGGCTCATTGTCTTTGCTGTTTCGGCAGTTATTTGCAATTTCGTTTTTGCGATGTGTAACGGGAGTCAGCCCAATCAAATACTGCCTACTGCGTCTTTCAAGGGATACCCTATGTCAACGGGATATGTCCGTCTGTTTCCCGCTACAAACCTAATGACTTTTAAAGCGGAATTTTACGAGCCAATGCGATAGAACAGTCCCAAATTAGTCTAGTGCAATGTTCATTTTATCGATACGTACTGACACGAAACTTCAGATATACATTAGAAAAGCTACACATGTATATATGTCGAAATACATCACTCTGTTATTAATTATTCATCAGTCAAATGACAGGAATTTGTCTTTTTTTTAATTAATTCAAACATTATATGTCACAATTGGCGATACGGATGATTGTGGAGACCAATAAATCCCTCTATAAAGTATAAATCAGATGAACTCTGAGTATTTAGTTTGAATACAGTACTGGGCTGGAGAATTTGGCTGAAACTTGGGGAGCCATCCGTCTAGGAACCACTACTTAGCCTGGTGCCGGGGAGATGCCCCCTAGGGACCACTTAACTTTAGATGTAAAGACCCTCACCACACAGCACAGGTCATGTAGACAGGTGGAACGTAGCCAGTGATATTATACACCATGGGATCAAAAATATCCGGATACCCCCAAAAATACGTTTTTCATATTAGGTACAATGTACTGCCACCTATTGCCAGGTAGTCCATATCAGCGTCCTCAGGAGTCATTAGACATCGCGAGGGAGCAGAATGGAGCGCTCTGCAGAACTCACGGACTTCGAACGTGGTCAGGTGATTGGGTGTCACTTGTGTCATAAGTCTCTACGTGCGATTTCCACACTCCTAAACATCCCTAGGTCCACTGTTTCCGATGTGATAGTGAAGTGGAAACGTCCAGGGACACGTACAGCACAAAAGCTCGTCTGTTGACTGGTAGAGACCGCCGACAGTTGAAGAGGGTCGTAATGTGTAATAGACAGACATCTATCCAGACCGTCACCCAGGAATTCCATACAGCATCAGGATCCACTGCAGTTAGGCGATCCGATGGCAGGGTGTGGGTATGGCGAATGCCCAGTGAACGTCATCTGCCAGCGTGTGTAGTGTCAACAGTAAAAGTTGGAGGCGGTGGTGTTGTGGTGTGGTCGCGATTTTCATAGACCCCTTGTTTTGCGTGGCACTGTCACAGCACAGGTCTACATCGATGTTTTAATCACCTTCTTGCTTCCCATTGTTGAAGAGAAATTCGGGGATGTCGATTGCATCTTTCAACACGATCCAACACCTGTTCATAATGCACAGCCTATGGCGGAGTGGTTACACAATAACATCCCTGTAATGGAGAGTTCTGCACAGAGTCCTGACCTGAATCCTATAGAACACCTTTGGGATGTTTTGGAACGCCTACTTCGTGCCAGGTCTCTGATTGAACGTATGCCTGCGACAGTGGAAGCTGTCACCAAGGCTAAGGGTGGACCAACACCATACTGAATTCCAGGATTGGAGAGCGCTACGAACTTTTATGTCATTTTCAGCTAAGTGTCGGGATACTTTCGATCACATAGTGTATTTTCAGGGCTGACGTGGTGCGGCACAGAGTAATTATGGAGACAGCTGGACGACAGGTGTCGCCCAACAGCCCTTAGCAGGATACACCAAAGAGAAAGCTGGGGCAGTGTAGGATATTGTGAGGTGCTCTGCGTGGGTAATACGGTATCACGCGGTGCTGGCTAAAGAGTGGGCGCTTGTCGTCAAAGAATAGTGTGCCGTCACTCCGTCGTCAGCCCGCATAGATTTTTGATCCAAGCTGTGCAGAAAATAGTGGGAAGAAATATGGCTGGGCAGTGGTAGAAAGAGGAGATTAACTAGTGGATGGGACACTGGCTTCGGAGAAAAGGCAGCATAGCTGCTGATCACATTGAGGTAGTGCTGAAAAATTTCTCAAGAGCGGGAGATTGTTGTTAAATTGTTAATACTTCTCGTACTTGGAAAAGAAGAGCTTGGCCAACTTTTTTTGGGTAGAGAGGAGATTTTTTATGAGTTTTTCTATTGGGAGAACCTCTAACAAACTTTGTGACTGGAAGGCTAGTATGTTTTGGTGGGGTTTCTGTGAAGAACTGGGGGCAGAGAGGATGTTTCAGACACTTTAGCCGACAGCTGTGAGACGAGGAAGTATCGAAGTTGACAGATGCTTCGGCTTCGATCGGCAATTCTGAGCTGGGCTCGAGACTTGGAGGTACTGAGATCGTGGAGGCACATTCGGAGACTGCAGCCTTCACATAGGGCTAACATGCATAACCTAAAAAGCGGATGAGAGTGGCAGGGCGGCATATGCCATCCTCATTGGGGTGTAGCGGAAATATGGTAAGATCTTGCTGCCAAGTTAAAGCGAAATTACAGTGGTTCGGAATACTTAGGCGCCATTCTCTATTTTAATGTGATCACGTTTCAGGATTGCACTAAGTAACTGGTCGCTCATTAATGAGTGAAGCACTCTAGGGATTTGCATGTACTATTCTTTATCCGACGGCAGGTAGAAGTAATCACCATATCCTCATCCTCATATTCGTTTACGATGCACAAGCGGACACCCATAGTTGCAACTAAAATTGATGCTTATTTAGTTGGTGACCTGCTCAAACTAAACTTCGTACGAAAGTCAAAATTGAAATACATCCCAACACATATTTACATTAAATACGAGCGCAAAGCATAAATGGGTAAGCATATCACAACCTGTATATACCAACGTTTTCCAAGGAAAATTTCCGTTAAAACAGCAGTAAACAAAGTACATACGTATGCGTATGGTTCCAACTAACATACGCTAACGAATGATACTGCTCAAGCTGGAAGTTACTAGGAAACCTAGGAGAGGTGGCAGCGTATGTTTTATTTCAGGAAAGGTTGTTCTCACAGCAATTTACAGTCTTAAGAAACAAACAGTGTAGAATACGATTCCTTAACGTACGTGGCACTTACATATTTTTTGAAAGTCTGCTTATATAAGCACACAAAATACAATCTAATACTAAGGTCTAACTTAAATATCCAGAGACGGTAAGATCCACATGTTATAAGGCATGAAAATGTCAATACATCATCACAGAAGCACAAAGTAGCATTGCTACATTGAAGCATACTTAGTGTTCCGATGCTGTTTCACAATTGTGGCAAAGAGACCAAACCAGAACATAAATTGAAAACGTATGGTTAAACAAAGTTTAAAAATCGTGCCGTAAAAGATATCCAGAGGCCTATCGTCTCTCTACACTTTTGAATTAAAAGTGGATCAGTCTACGTTATATATAAAGGGATATACAACAGTAGTCTCACTTGCAGAAGTAATTGCACAAAATAAACAGCAATTATATAAACTACAGTATCTGAGCAATCAGTACGGTTCCCGGCGGGGTCAGGGATTTTCTCTGCCTCGTGATGGCTGGGTGTTGTGTGCTGTCCTTAGGTTAGTTAGGTTTAAGTAGTTCTAAGTTCTAGGGGACTTATGACCACAGCAGTTGAGTCCCATAGTGCTCAGAGCCATTCCAATCAGTACGGTTACCAGGAATGGACCGGTGGAAGGTGAAGGGGGGCGAGAGGGGCTGAGGGTAAGAGGGAGAGGGAAAAGAAAGCGGTACGAAAAGGAAATGGATGAGACAGAAACGATGAAAGGGTTAGAAATAGGCTGGAAGAAGTCAGGACCGTGGAGGGGGGGCCGGCGAAGGTGGCAACAAGCTGTTAAATTGAGGGTTCTAGCAAAGTAAGCTGTAATGCTTATTCACAATACGTGCAAGAGAGTTAAGAGTATTAAATATAAGTTATGTATTACAATAAATATTATCCACAGTTATACATAATTTTTTTTTGAAAAATTGTATACCATAAATAAAATGACAAAGCAGTATGTCTGGAATTTGACTCTGTCAAGTATAAGCTGCCCTCAAGACGCATAGCACAATAGTTTCTAACCATGTTGTGAATACCCATCATGTTGTGTGAGTGAGCACACAAATCTTTTAGAAAAGGCACTGTCTTATCAAAAGGAGACATAGCAAGAGGCACCCTACAGCAATATAATTAATGATTAAAACGTATAACTAAATTATAAATAAGGAAGTCATAGGGAGGGAAGGAGGGAGGCTAAAGTGCAAAGGACATCTAAGATGGAGATCATAGCCAATTGGGGTACAATAAGTGTTTAAAATATACAGGATATAAATGAGGATAATTGACTTTTTGAATACAATGAATACAATAAATTGAATGAAATAGCACACTATAGAAATTGCTAAATAACCTAATGTTCATATGCCACTGTGAAGGTTAAAAACATCATTACACTTGGAAAACCGGCTTTAGATCTCAAACACTGTTAAAGCCTACTGATTGTAAGAGGATATAACATTTGGGGTGAGGGTCATAGCCATTTAGCGCACAATAAGTGTTTAAAAATGTGGGATATAAATGAGTAAAAACAACAATCTGAATACAATGAGTAGATTAAAGTGAATAAAATAGCACATCATAGTAACTGTACAACCCAACAAGCAGGAACCACTTTTACTTTTTTTCTTTAGATGATGAGTTGTCACCGAAAACCGATTCAACATGTAGGATCCACAGATATTTATTGGGTAGTACAACAAAATTAATACATCAAAGCCAACGAAGGGGTTGGAGGAAGGAGGCAATGGAAGGATTAAAAGAGGTTGGACGTAGGGGGGGTCGGGGAGTGAAGATGGGAGGTAAGATAGAGACGAGGCTGGAGAGAAGGACATATGGGAAGGGTGAGGAAACTGGGGTTGCAGTTAAGGAGGGCGGTAACAAGTAAGAACAGTTTTGGAAAGTAGGGGAAAGGAAAAGTGGGGGTATCACTTTCATTAGTCCTATCCTGTAACTGCACTGATTTTTCAGATGCTATCGTTTTTATAATTACCGTTTATTTTGTGTAATTACTTCTGCAAGTGAGCCCAATGTTGTATCTCCCATTGTGCACGGCATAGACTGGTCCATTTTTAACTAACAATTGCAAAAAGATGATAGACCTGTGGATACCTTTTGTGACAAGTTTTTAAAACTTCATTTAAACATTCGTTTCCAGTTTATGCCCACGTTTGGCGTTCCTGACACAGTTGTTACGGAATGGCAACGCTATGTAGGCTTCAATGTAGCAGTGCTACGTTGTATTTCTATTATAATGTATTGACATTTTCATGCCTTATAACATGTAGATCTTACCGTCTTTGGATTCGTAAGTTAGGATTTTTTGTGTGCGTATATAAGCAAACTTTCAAAACATATGTTTCACATATGTTATAGAATCATATTCTGCACTATTTGTTTCTTAAGATTGTAAATTGCTGTGGGAACAACTTTTCCTGAAATAAAACATTCGCTGCCCGAAGAGGGTGCCACCTATCCTAGGTTTCCTAGTAGCTTCCAGTTTGAGCAGTATCATCCGTTAACGAACTTTAACTGGAATCATACGCACACGTACGCACTTTGCTTACTGCTGTTTTAACGGAAATTTTACTTGGCAAATATTGGCATGTATTGGTTGTGATATGCTTCCCATTTATATTTTGCACTCGTATTTAATGTAAATATGTGTTCGGATGTATTTTAATTTTGATTTTTGTACGTATGTTCGTTTTAGCTTGGGCCTAGGCCCGAAACAGCTCACCGAATAAATAAACGTACATTTTAGTTTCAACTATGGCTATCTCTTTTAGCATCACACTCTAAAAATTAGTATGTACAGTACGCCAGAGCTACGCGTATATTCGTTTGTTTGGTAGATGAACTGCGAATTAATAATATGATCCTTTCCTTTGCCCAACCCCTGTTTGCTCTGTCATATTACAGTCGCATCTGATTGAGCCTGTTTACAGATTTTTTGTTTCAATTTCCTTTCGCTTCCGAACAACCAAAGTTAATGCTGTGCTTCTGTCAAAACATTTTCAAGGCCTTGACTGAACTTATAATAAATTTGCATTAATTTAGACTACTCTTTGATTTCAGTAGCCTGATGAACACACCAAACCCATTCTTACTATTGTTTTTCCTAGGGACCACACACTGGATTCATTTTTTCACGTTATTAATCTCCCAACGTTTCCATTGCACAAAATATTTTCATTTTACATCTGAGTCGGTGGGGAGCTTTCTGCACCTCGATTGGATTCAGACAATCCATATCAGAGTGGCAGCTACTAACTGGCCATTACCTCAGTAGGATCTTATCTATAAGCTTCAGGTAAAGACCCAGATCCTTGAAGAGGTACCTACATGGTGGGAAAAATAAAACTGGCTTGGTAAATATTTCACGCACCTTAGGCTGCGACAGGCAGCACAACACATCATCCGCACCAGGTGTGCAATAGGCAACCCAGCCAACATCATCTCCGTCAAGTGTGGATTATGTAAGCCGGGTTGCCTATCGTAAGGTGCCTGAAATATTTTCCGTGTCATTTTTACTGTACCCACCCTGTACAAGCCCACTACTGCCGAAAACCCAATCTTACTCTCACTGCTCGGTTTTATGTAATCACTGTTTACTTTCTAAATCACCAGTTACCCCAGATAATTATTCTACGAGAAATTTTTGGGTGGAACTATACAGATGTTCTTTCATTTGTTCCTGAGACTAGCAATTATCCTAAGAGCAAACGAACATCAATTAACTTTTTGAACTACTCAGTAGCATTTTTCTCACATTTAAAGTTTTCATCAGTATGTGCACTGTAAATCACATTTTACTGTGCTGGGTGTAGGAACAAGACACGTTACTCCTTGCATAAGAAAAGCGAGTATTATCATTGCATTATCTCTGGTTTTTACTATCTCTGTCGTTGAATGTAACGGTAATGACTCAGATTTTGTTATTGCTGTGATAAAGACGAAGGGAAGTCATAATTCTGAATATTACGTAGCACAACTCGATAGTAAGAGTAAAAGTGGTATTCAAGGAACAAATAGACGAATGCTCATCCCTGTTATATAATTGAGAATCGAATGTAAATATTACTCCATCTTTTTATTCTAATTACTATAGAAACAATCAGTTACATTCCAATACACCATTTGAAAACAAGAATACATGCTAATTTTGCCGGCCAGTGTGGCCGAGCGGTTCTAGGCGCTTCAATCTGGAACCGTGCGACCGCTACGGTCACAGGTTCGAATCCTGCCTCGGGCATGGATGTGTGTGATGTCCTTAGGTTCGTTAGGTTTAATTAGTTCTAAGTTCTAGGGCACTGATGACCTCAGATGTTAAGTCCCATAGTGCTCAGAGCCATTTGAACCATTTTTTACATGCTAATTTTGTCAATAAATCCCCAAAACAAAATAAAAATAACAACATAGCATGTAAAAAATAGGACCGTTAAAATAGTTTACTGACTCCTGTTCATACGCTACATGAATAACTGACATGATTCTGTTTGTTGTACAGGACTGAATATGGTATGTTTTCTCAAAATTGGAGCAGAACTTTATTCTTTCAGAGATCTCGATTGTTAACTTGTCAGAATTCAGTCTGAAACTTCACTGAAGCTACCGAAAACATTGAATATGTGTAGTGCACAGACAAACCGCCTCAGCTTGTTCGATTAGTCTCACTCGCCAGACACGAGCTACCTCGAATATCCGTTACTTTGACTGTTCTAAGCAGCACTCGAAATCATCGTCAATAGCTGTTATTTTCTGATGAGCATCTGAGGATGCTCACTTCTGACCAGCAAAACCAGTCAAACAAGTCAAATAATTCGTAGTAAACCACATCGTGGATTAATTACGAAGCTAGTTGTGTCCTCTGTGCGTGATGCTTGCATTCATTAAACTAAAAGTTTACTTGGGAGCCGGGCTAGAAAATGGGCACTTGCTTTTCACTGTTAGAGATTGTCCAGGCACGCCTCGCGACACTTCGTGAAGTACGTGTACAAACGTTCACTGAGTATTCTGTCGTATTTGAAGTGGATTGCTTCAGGGAAAAAAGCACATAACAACCAAACAAATCTGCCTAGTGCGAATGTTCTCCACAAATACGTTTTTAACGGATGCCGAGCCATATCAGCAAAATGGACAACCATTTTTTGATCATCATCTATTTACCGTTAAGGAAAGATAGATTGGCAAACATTGTGTAACGACGACTAATGTCAAAATCAACTTTTCCACGGGAAATAGTGCGTGACGCTTCTGCTACAGTTTTTAATACTAATCTCAGGTGACATGAGGTTGATAGCACTACAAGAAGGCAGCATGGCTACCAATAAAACGATCTGTTAAAATTAAAACCCTTTCCAAACTGCGATTACTCTTCAGCTGAAGAGAATGTCTTTCGCTTTCAGCGAACAACACAGAACGGTTTCTTGTGAACCCTGGCTTCTTCAACAAATCTCCGTCAGTTATCACGATCCATCCTCTACAGCCTATTTTCTACAAATTCTTCACGATTCCACCCATCTGGTTCTCGTCACAACACGTCCTCTTTGACTCCCCTGCACCCCCCCCCCCCCCACAGGATTTCAATTTAATATCAGATTAGATACTTCCGTATGACTCATCCGTGCCACGGGACTCGCCTATTTAAATCCGGCTGATGGTTGTAGCTTTATAAACAACGTACAGCTCATGACTGCACCTCCTGCTGCATCTTTCTCTTTTAATGGTTGGGCCGCCGATTCTCTGAAGTATTTTTCTCTCAAAGACATCTGTAGTTCAAACATCTTACTACGTTAATAAGTAATTTTCCGAGGCTCAGGTTATATAAATCTTTAATTTAGCTGCAATAGTTAAGAATCTTAAGTAAAATAGTTTTGAATTCCAAAAAAACTCTGTTGGCTGATAATAATACCTGCTAATTTCACAACCCATGTTCCTAGAGTGGATGAGTGTCGAACCCAGAAACTGAATCAGTTCCGCGCTCTCAGGACTATAATTGCCCAAAATTATTGAGTGTGGCACGTTCTCCCTACGTGCTTTCCCAGCAGCCATATACCTATCTCTCAGTTGATATTCAACCATACATTCCCACTGGTCTGCTCAAGTGCTATGAATGTCTTCTCCTGTGAGTTCCAAGTTCTTGCAATTACATGGCATCGGCGTCTGTACTAATTTATACAACGTTGTTCCTCTGCTCAGCGGATTTGCATCCCTCAAAATCCTCTACAAGTCAACACCTGTTTTCCTTACACCATCTTGTGTATCTATTAGATCAGACACAATTCTTCCCCATCTTATAATACTAAGTACGTCACACACTGCCATCTTCACAAGCCTTAACAACTTTCCCGGAGTTATCAGTTCAATCAAAGCACGTTGCAGTTACGCTATCTATGCTATCATATGCTGCTTTATAGTCAGTGAAGACGTGATGGGTGTCAATCCCGAATTCCACCGACTTTTCTAAAATTTATCTTAGCGTGAAAACAAGGTATATAGTTTATTTCTGTTGTGACTTGGCAAGACAGCCAAGCCACTATGATTGGTAGCCGAAAGGCACGCGTTAAGCTCACGCAGGCTGGTGTGAGGTCTGGAACTGTTAAGGGAATGAGACTAGCAAAAAGGAGGTAACTGGTAGAATACTTAACTTTAAT
This sequence comes from Schistocerca cancellata, assembly GCF_023864275.1. Classification (NCBI taxonomy): domain Eukaryota; kingdom Metazoa; phylum Arthropoda; class Insecta; order Orthoptera; family Acrididae; genus Schistocerca; species Schistocerca cancellata. Next base: position 310,045,127 of record NC_064628.1, on the reverse strand, counting down.
TCATAATTGGTGAACATCGGTCTGACGGTACATGCATCACAAGATAAATAGCAAATGACAATGGCGCCTTGCTAGGTCGTAGTAAATGACGTAGCTGAAGGCTATGCTAACTATCGTCTCGGCAAATGAGAGCGTAATTTGTCAGTGAACCATCTCTAGCAAAGTCGGCTGTACAACTGGGGCGAGTGCTAGGACGTCTCTAGACCTGCCGTATGGCGGCGCTCGGTCTGCAATCACTGATAGTGGCGACACGCGGGTCCGACGTATACTAACGGACCGCGGCCGATTTAAAGGCTACCACCTAGCAAGTGTGGTGTCTGGCGGTGACACCACATTCCTCTCCCGCAAATCAGCGGACGGTTGTGGTATAAGGCTTCCGCCCGCCGTGGAGAGGACCCCATGTTGGCGTATGCGACGAGGTGGGGAGCCTAACAACAGGCGAGGCTGTGCCACCCGCACCCTGCCATTCGGCCCGAGGGGAGCTAGGAAACGCCTGAAAACCTGCTTCAGGGTGCACGCCAACATGCGGTCTACGCGCCCTTAGAGAGACAGGAGGGGCCGAAGGTTCGACCTCCATCGAGCCGGGGCATCCAACGGGCGAAGACGACAGATGGTCCGGAGCGGGCTAGAACTCCATGGTGGAGGACAACTGGTCACGGGAAGCGATCGGCGGCGCGTGACCCAGGGAGGCGCCCGGCGGTTGCAGCGACGCGTCCACCGCGGGCGTGGCCGGCGGGAGATCAGGCGGCGGCGGCGGCGGCGGCGGTGCGTCGCCATGGGGCAAAATGGAAGTCAGCGTCGGTAAACCTGGGGCTGAGGCGAGCCAGTAGATGACCGGACGGCACCGACGCTGAAAGCAGACGGGGAGCAACAGGTCCCGTGCGACGACAGAGGCGCAGCTGATTGAGATGCCTACGCACCTCACCAGAGGCCCCCAAAACCAGATACATAGCGCGGCCGAGGCAACGAAGAATGCGCCCTGCGAGCCAACGCCGTGAACCTCGATAGTTGCGATAATAGACAAAGTCGCCTGGAGCAAAAGCAGGTGGCTGTCGCTGCACAGGAACCTGATGCGGCGGATGTAGCAAAGACATCAAGGTTCGATGAGGGCGACCGTGAAGCAACTCAGCCGGCGAGCGACCATCTCGGGGCTGAGAGTGATACGAAGAGTAAAAGAGCAATAACGCGTCCTCCCGAGAATGCGACTCTTTCAACTTCAACATCTGTGACTTGAAAGTCCTGACCAAACGTTCAGCGGCACCGTTTGACTGTGGCGAAAACGGCGCGGACGTCAGATGTTGAATACCATTGGCCTTGCAGAATGACTGAAATTCTGCGGACATGAATTGTGGGCCATTGTCGGAAACAATTGTCTCTGGAAGACCTTCAATGCAAAAGATAGCGGACAACGCTTGGATGGTGGCAGAAGACGTCGTGGAAGACATCCGGACAACAAAAGGAAAATTACTGAATGAATCGACCAGAATCAACCATCAAGCATTCCAAAAGGGACCAGCAAAATCGATGTGTAAGCGTTGCCAAGGGGAAGTAGCTTTTGGCCATGCAAAGAACTTCCGCGGTGGTGCTGAATGTTGTTCGGCACACGCCATGCAAGAAGAGCACATTTGCGTAATCGCAGCATCGATTCCGAACCAAGTACAGTGCTGACGAACAAGTTGTTTTGTTCTCACTATACCCCAATGTCCTTGGTGGAGAAGCCGTAAGACAGAGGACTGTAACGAACGTGGGACCACGACCCTGGACTGATCATTATCAGAACGCAACAGCAAAACACCACGTCGTACAAAAAGTTGCTCCTTGTGAGCAAAAAATCGGCGAACCAACGGATCCTCGATCCATGACTTTGACAAGGGCCATTGCGTAGCAACAAAACGCAGAACGGTAGCAAGGACAGGGTCGGCAGTTGTGGCTGTAGCTACACGACGAAAATCAATCGGAAACGAATCGACCACGTCATCGGTTTCTGAATCAATGAACATGCAAGCAAGTTCGGAGGAATCGAATGCTCTATCCTCAGCAACAGGCAAACGGGACAACGCATCGGCGTTTCCGTGCTTAGCAGTGGACCGATACAAGATATCGTAGCGGTACTGCGAGAGGAAAATAGACCAGCGAATGAATTTCTGCGCCGTACATGGAAGGACAGGCTTGGTCGGATGAAAAAGCGATGTCAAAGGTTTGTAGTCTGTTATGACGGTAAAGTGACGACCATACAAGAAATCATGAAACTTTGTAACACCAAATACAAGAGCCAATGCTTCTTTCTCGATCTGTGAATAATTTCGTTGCGCAGACGAGAGCAATTTGGACGCAAAGGCAATAGGGCGATCGTGCGAACCATCTGTGTGCGCAAGCACAGCACCGATCCCGAAATCCGATGCATCCACCAGCAACAAAAGGGGCTTCCGGGGATCGAATGGCGTAAGGCAAGTATTTGAAATCAACGCCGATTTCAACTGGCGAAAGGCGCGTTCGCATTCCGTCGCCCAGACGAACGGAAAACCTTTACGGCGTAAGCGATGAAGCGGAGCTGAAATGGAAGAGGCGTGGCGCACATAGCGATGATAGTAATTTATTTTTCCCAGCACACTCTGTAGCTGCTTCGAATTCTGCGGCGGAGGCAAGTCTTGTATGGCACGGAGGTGCGCGGGACTGGGATGTATGCCTTGGGCATTGAGTACGTGTCCCAGATAGGGTAAGTCACGAGCAAAAAACACACATTTGTCCTTCCGCAAGCGAAGACCATTTTGTCGCAAGACCTGAAATAATGTTCTGAGATTGGCTAAATGTTCTTCCTCCGTCTTTCCGGAGATCACAATATCGTCCAGATAGTTTGCTGCAGGAGGGACCGACGCACAAACAGTTTGTAGATATTGCTGAAAGAATGCAGTTGCGGATGCACACCCGAATGGCAGTCGTTTGAATCGGTACAAACCAAGACGCGTGTTAACCAGCAATATGCGCTGGGATTCTTCGTCCACCGGTATTTGCAGGTACTCATCTGCTAGGTCCAACTTCGAAAAATATTTACCCGGGCACAGTTTGTCAAAAAGATCTTGCGGGCGGGGTAAAGGAAAAGTTGCAGTCACTAGTTGTGGATTCACTGTTGCCTTGAAGTCCACACAAAGTCTCAATTTTCCGGAAGGTTTTTGCAAAATTACTAAGGGTGATCCCCAGAGAGAAGCCTGCACACGTTCAATTACACCTTGTGATTCCAAATCGTGTAATGTTCTTGCGACCTCATCACGCAATGCTTGGGGAACATTGCGCGCTCTGAAAAATTTCTGTTGCGCGTTGACGTTCAGTTCCAAATGTGATTTATAGTTCTTAGCGCAACCAAGGTCCGGTGCAAAATTGTCTGCAAATTCTTCACATAGACGAGAAACACTGGCTGAAGACACAGTCTGGTTCACTGATAGGACCTGATTTACTATAGACAAGTTAAACAACTGAAATAAATCTAAACCAAACAAGTTCACTGCAGCACAAGAACGAAGGACGTACAATGACACAAGTTTTGTTTGTCCCTTGTATGTTGCAAGAAGGCTGCACTGTCCTAACACAGGGATCGCTTGTCCGGAATAACTAGTTAGCTTAACATTTGCGGCACGCAACGGAGGTGTGCCCAGCTGTTTGTACGTGTCGTGATTGATCAGTGAAACTGCAGCTCCGGTATCGAGCTGGAACGGTATCACTTTGCCGTTTCAACAAAAAGTTTATTGTCCTGCTGACGACAAGAGCGACTGTCTCGTACAACGTGAACTGACACTGGTACAAAATCACTTGCGACCTGACTGGATTTCCATCGATGTCGACACACTCTTTTTTTGGGACGAACACAGTCACTGTTAGAGAGAGTAGCACTGGGCAGAATGGAATTTACTACATGAATTTCCATAGGTGAAGTTTCACGAGCCTGAGTACCCTTGGTTCGATTTCGGCGCGAAGCAAAGGTCCTGGAATGGTTGTGAGTGTCCGATCGGAGCTTTTTCTGGCAAACACTCTGAACATGTCCTTTTTTATTACAGAAAAAGCAAATAGCCTGGCGCGATTGGCAATTCTCACGCGAATGTCTAGTAGCACACCGCGGGCATGATTTCACTGCATTTGCATGCCGGCGCGGGACACGTGGCTGAGAGCCAGGCAGCTTTGGCGCAGCCGGTCGAGAGGACTGTTTACTGTTCCGTGCAGCTCGCCCGGCGGGCCGGTTAACCTGACACGTGGGTGGCGAAGTTTCAAATGATTCCTGAGCAAAGTCAAGTGTGTCCTGCCTATCCAATATGTCCATCACTTGTTGAAGGGAGGGATTGACTAGTTTCAAAATCTGTTCCCGTATACAAACATCAGAAACGTTCTGTGCAATTGCACCACGCACCATAGTATCTGAATAAAGGAGACCACATTGACACTCAAAAGCACAATCCCTAGTAAGGCCTTGCAAGGTTGCAACCCACTCCCTATTAGTCTGACCTGCCGTACGTTTTGTACGAAAGAAGGTATACCTTTTCGCAACTACATTGACGGATTATTTGAAATATGCAGCTAATGCAGACAAAATTTCGTCGTAGGACAGAGTTGCTATGTCGCGTCGGGGAAACAATTTGACTCTCAAACGGTACGTGGACACTCCGACGCAAGAAAGGAGATAAGGCTGCCGCTCATTAACCTGAATTCTGTAGGCGGTGAGATGGAATCCAAATTGGCGTGACCACTCCGTCCAGTTTTCAAGTGCCGCATCAAAAGGACGAAAAGGTGGTGCAACTGCGTGTTGTGGCTGCATGAGCAGTGGAGCAGCGGCTGCCGCATCGTTTTGCTGTGCACGTTGACCCTGGACGAGCTGTCCAAGGACATCCAATAAGGCCTGCGTCTGCTGATTCTGCAAGCGATAAAATTCGGACAGTACATCTGGAGATTGTGGCGAAGCCATGACACAAGTCAATCAGGAAAATCAAGACGATCGCAAAATTCTCGTGGCCAAACTGGTGTGACTTGGCAAGACAGCCAAGCCACTATGATTGGTAGCCGAAAGGCACGCGTTAAGCTCACGCAGGCTGGCGTGAGGTCTGGAACAGTTAAGGGAATGAGACTAGCAAAAAGGAGGTAACTGGTAGAATACTTAACTTTAATTCATAATTGGTGAACATCGGTCTGACGGTACATGCATCACAAGATAAATAGCAAATGATAATGGCGCCTTGCTAGGTCGTAGCAAATGACGTAGCTGAAGGCTATGCTAACTATCGTCTCGCCAAATGAGAGCGTAATTTGTCAGTGAACCATCTCTAGCAAAGTCGGCTGTACAACTGGGGCGAGTGCTAGGAAGTCTCTAGACCTGCCGTATGGCGGCGCTCGGTCTGCAATCACTGATAGTGGCGACACGCGGGTTCGACGTATACTAACGGACCGCGGCCGATTTAAAGGCTACCACCTAGCAAGTGTGGTGTCTGGCGGTGACACCACAATTTCCTTGGGAGAAATCCACATTGGTATGAGCCAATCTCTTTGAACAATTAGGAGGAGGCGACCAAAGAGCATATTAGAGAATAATTTACATTCCAAGCTCATCAGTGTAATTTCTCCACAGTTGCCACAGTACAACATACCTCTCTTTCATGCATAAGGCGCATATAATTCCTTCTCTTTATTGCTGCCGAGCGGTTCTAGGAGACTCAGCGTGGAACCGCGCGCTGCTGCTACGGTCGCAGGTTCGAATATTGTCTTGGGCATGGATGTGTGTGATGTCCTTAGGTTAGTTAGGTTTAAGTAGTCCTAAGTCTAGCTGACTGATGACCTCAGATGTTAAGTCCCCTAGTGCTTGGATCCATTTGAACCATTTTTTAAATGATTCGGACACAATCCTGTTTCATCAACACTGGAAGAAGTGAGAACTGCTCTGAAGTCGCTGAAGAACAATAAATTACCGGGAACAAGAAATATTCCAGCGGAACTGTTCAAGCAACGGGGTAGTCAGAACATCTACATCTACATCTACATCTATACTCCGCGAGCCACCTTACGGTGTGTGGCGGAGGGTACTTATTGTACCACTATCTGATCCCCCCTTCCCTGTTCCATTCACGAATTGTGCGTGGGAAGAACGACTGCTTGTAAGTCTCCGTATTTGCTCTAATTTCTCGGATCTTTTCGTTGTGATCATTACGCGAGATATATGTGGGCGGTAGTAATATGTTGCCCATCTCTTCCCGGAATGTGCTCTCTCGTAATTTCGATGATAAACCTCTCCGTATTGCGTAACGCCTTTCTTGAAGTGTCCGCCACTGGAGCTTGTTCAGCATCTCCGTAACGCTCTCGCGCTGACTAAATGTCCCCATGACGAATCGCGCTGCTTTTCGCTGGATCATGTCTATCTCTTCTATTAATCCAACCTGGTAAGGGTCCCATACTGATGAGCAATACTCAAGAATCGGACGAACAAGCGTTTTGTAAGCTACTTCTTTCGTCGATGAGTCACATTTTCTTAGAATTCTTCCTATGAATCTCAACCTGGCGCCTGCTTTTCCCACTATTTGTTTTATGTGATCATTCCACTTCAGATCGCTCCGGATAGTAACTCCTAAGTATTTTACGGTCGTTACCGCTTCCAATGATTTACCACCTATGGCATAATCGTACTGGAATGGATTTCTGCCCCTATGTATGCGCATTATATTACATTTATCTACGTTTAGGGAAAGCTGCCAGCTGTCGCACCATGCATTAATCCTCTGCAGGTCTTCCTGGAGTACGTACGAGTCGTCTGATGTTGCTACTTTCTTGTAGACAACCGTGTCATCTGCAAATAGCCTCACGGAGCTACCGATGTTGTCAACTAAGTCATTTATGTATATTGTAAACAATAAAGGTCCTATCACGCTTCCTTGCGGTACTCCCGAAATTACCTCTACATCTGCAGATTTTGAACCGTTAAGAATGACATGTTGTGTTCTTCCTTCTAGGAAATCCTGAATCCAATCACAAACCTGGTCCGATATTCCGTAAGCTCGTATTTTTTTCACTAAACGTAAGTGCGGAACCGTATCAAATGCCTTCCTGAAGTCCAGGAATACGGCATCAATCTGCTCGCCAGTGTCTACGGCACTGTGAATTTCTTGGGCAAATAGGGCGAGCTGAGTTTCACATGATCTCTGTTTGCGGAATCCATGTTGGTTATGATGAAGGAGATTTGTATTATCTAAGAACGTCATAATACGAGAACACAAAACATGTTCCATTATTCTACAACAGATTGACGTAAGCGAAATAGGCCTATAATTATTCGCATCTGATTTATGACCCTTCTTGAAAATGGGAACGACCTGCGCTTTCTTCCAGTCGCTAGGTACTTTACGTTCTTCCAGCGATCTACGATAAATTGCTGATAGAAAGGGGGCAAGTTCTTTAGCATAATCACTGTAGAATCTTAAGGGTATCTCGTCTGGTCCGGATGCTTTTCCGCTACTAAGTGATAGCAGTTGTTTTTCAATTCCGATATCGTTTATTTCAATATTTTCCATTTTGGCGTCCGTGCGACGCCTGAAGTCAGGGACCGTGTTACGATTTTCCGCAGTGAAACAATTTCGGAACACTGAATTCAGTATTTCTGCCTTTCTTCGGTCGTCCTCTGTTTCGGTGCCATCGTGGTCAACGAGTGACTGAATAGGGGATTTAGATCCGCTTACCGATTTTACATATGACCAAAACTTTTTAGGGTTCTTGTTTAGATTGTTTGCCAATGTTTTATGTTCGAATTCGTTGAATGCTTCTCTCATTGCTCTCTTTACGCTCTTTTTCGCTTCGTTCAGCTTTTCCTTATCAGCTATGATTCGACTACTCTTAAACCTATGATGAAGCTTTCTTTGTTTCCGTAGTACCTTTCGTACATGATTGCTATACCACGGTGGATCTTTCCCCTCGCTTTGGACCTTAGTCGGTACGAACTTATCTAAGGCGTACTGGACGATGTTTCTGAATTTTTTCCATTTTTGTTCCACATCCTCTTCCTCAGAAATGAACGTTTGATGGTGGTCACTCAGATATTCTGCGATTTGTGCCCTATCACTCTTGTTAAGCAAATATATTTTCCTTCCTTTCTTGGCATTTCTTATTACACTTGTAGTCATTGATGCAACCACTGACTTATGATCACTGATACCCTCTTCTACATTCACGGAGTCGAAAAGTTCCGGTCTATTTGTTGCTATGAGGTCTAAAACGTTAGCTTCACGAGTTGGTTCTCTAACAATCTGCTCGAAGTAATTCTCGGACAAGGCAGTCAGGATAATGTCACAAGAGTCTCTGTCCCTGGCTCCAGTTCTGATTGTGTGACTATCCCATTCTATACCTGGTAGATTGAAGTCTCCCCCTATTACAATAGTATGATCACGAAACTTCTTCACGACGTTCTGCAGGTTCTCTCTGAGGAGCTCAACTACTACGGTTGCTGATGCAGGTGGTCTATAGAAGCATCCGACTATCATATCTGACCCACCTTTGATACTTAGCTTAACCCAGATTATTTCACATTCGCATTCGCTAATAACTTCACTGGATATTATTGAATTCTTTACTGATATAAATACTCCTCCACCATTGGCGTTTATCCTATCCTTGCGGTATATATTCCATTCTGTGTCTAGGATTTCGTTACTGTTCACTTCCGGTTTTAACCAACTTTCCGTTCCTAATACTATATGCGCACTATTTCCTTCAATAAGAGATACTAATTCAGGAACCTTGCCCTGGATACTCCTGCAGTTTACCAATATTACGTTAACTTTTCCTGTTTTTGGTCTCTGAGGACGGACGTTCTTTATCAACGATGATAATGTCCTCTCTGGTAAGCCGTCAGGTATTTTATCGTTTCGCCCAAGGGGGGGTCCCTCTAACCTAAAAAACCCGCGTGTGCACGCCACACGTACTCTGCTACCCTAGTAGCTGCTTCCGGTGTGTAGTGCACGCCTGACCTGTCTAGGGGGGCCCTACAGTTCTCCACCCAATAACGGAGGTCGATGAATTTGCAACCATTATAGTCGCAGAGTCGTCTGAGCCTCTGGTTTAGACCCTCCACACGGCTCCAAACCAGAGGACCGCGATCGACTCTGGGCACTATGCTGCAGATATTAAGCTCAGCTTGCACTCCGCGTGCGATGCTGGTTGTCTTCACCAAATCAGCCAGCCGCCGGAAGGAACCAAGGATGGCCTCAGAACCCAAGCGGCAGGCGTCATTCGTTCCGACATGTGCTACTATCTGCAGCCGGTCACACCCAGTGCGTTCAATAGCTGCCGGAAGGGCCTCCTCCACATTACGGACGAGACCCCCCGGCAAGCACACCGAGTGCACACTGGCATTCTTCCCCGACCTACCCGCTATTTTCCTGAGGGGCTCCATAACCCGCCTAACGTTGGAGCTCCCTATAACTAATAGGCCCGCCCTCTGTGACTGTCGGGACCTTGCCGGAGAATCGGCCACTGGCCCAACAGGCGAGGCATCCTGTGGTGGCTCGGAAACGATTTCATCACCACTAGGAAGCACCCCGTACCTGTTGGAAAGGGGTAAGGCAGCTGCCACGCGGCCAGATCCCACCTTCGCCTTTCGGCCAGGCACGCGCGAGCCCACCACTGTCCGCCATTCACCCTGGAGTGATGGCTGACCGGTAAGATGCTCACTGCCGGAAGACGCAGCGACATCAGGGGTTCCATGTGACTCCAAGGCCACCGAAGTAGGCATAGGTCTCACCACAGTTGCCCCAACGCCACTACGAGCCGACGCCTGCGCCTCGAGCTCGATGAGCCTAACAGACAAAGCCTCTACCTGCCCCCGAAGAGTGGCCAATTCTCCTTGCGTCCGCTCACAACAACCACAGTCCCTACACATGACTATGTTTACCCTACTCTATACGATGACAAATTCCCAAGGTAATCTTCTGATGAGCTACTCTGATAATCAAGAAACACTCACTGAAATACGAGACGCGAAAACTACGCTAGGTTTTAGCAGAAAAACTATTTAAAAGCTAAGCGCAGCAAATAAGTACAAAAACGCTTTATACAAACAGTACTCGCTGCTGCTGGTGCTCGCGCTCTGGCTGTCACAAGACAATTGCTGATTCAAGTGACTAGTGGCTAACGGCCGCGAAACAAACAAAAGACGGTTTTAGGGCGCTTTCTGTTCTAAACGATCAAGAAAACACTAAGAAATCTAACACGAAAACTACGTAAAGTTTTATCAAGAACTGTTAGTTACTATGCAGAGCAGATAAACACAAATAGAATCCCTTCCTTAGTGGAAGGTCGTAAACAAAATGCAAAATAAACGCTTTATACAAACAGTACTCGCTGCTGCTTGTGCTCACGCTCTGGCTGTCACAAGACAACTGCTGATTCAAGTGACTAGTGGCTAACGGCCGCGAAACAAACAAAAGACGGTTTTAGGGCGCTTTCTGTTCTAAACGATCAAGAAAACACTAAGAAATCTAACACGAAAACTACGTAAAGTTTTATCAAGAACTGTTAGTTACTATGCAGAGCAGATAAACACAAATAGAATCCCTTCCTTAGTGGAAGGTCGTAAACAAAATGCAAAATAAACGCTTTATACAAACAGTACTCGCTGCTGCTGGTGCTCTCGCTCTGGCTGTCACAAGACAACTGATTCATTTCAATATGAGATAAGAAAATGCCCAAACACTGAAGAGAAGCTATTACATTCCCTGTATCTGAAAACATTAAACGAAGTTTTGAATACTTACTGGGACAAAGAAGTTTATATTTCTATTTTTAAGATCATTAATCACCGTTAATGGGAAGTTTATTGGTTACAGTTAACTTTCACTCAAACCGTTATCTATTTTTTATATCGACGACATGAAAGGGAATTATGTCGCTTACCTCAGCGGCAGATGGATAAGTAGCGGGGTCATGAGGTGCCTAACAGTAAGAGAGGGGCAATATTTTTTTGTCTGTCTTCCAGTACCGGCAGCAACTCAAGAGCGTGCGTGACTGATACGCTTCAGTTACTACAGCATAAATTTTGACGCTGAAGTAACAAAGATTCGTGAAAGCGCATTACAGAGACGATCATCTTCAAATACATAGTACATATTTGTAGCACGGAATATGAAATTAAATTAAGGCTGTTTTAATAGAACGCAGAAGAAAAATAGCGTTGAAAACATCCAGTAAACATATGTGATCGTGTTACATATTGCATAATGCATTTAAATGTAAATGCATAATGCATTTAAATGTAAATGTAATCTACTCACACAGACAACACAGAAACGGTTCGTCAGACAGTTTCAGTGTCACAATTTTGGGGTCGCTGATGGTGGCAGCTTTCTGGGAGCAGCCCACACGAAGTTTTCTGGAAGTACTTTACGACCAGTACTTCGGTGTCAGTGGCCTGCTCTCGTGCCCTTACTGTGACTAGTCTATAACAGCTTCATAGGATACTAGTCTATATAGTTTACCAATTAATAATACTACTCTAATTTATGTAGGCTACCAGTTAATAAGATCGGTACATATGCAGCCGAAGGTCCAGTCCCACACTGTCAATATTGGCTCTTGAGCAAAAATATTTGACGACCGCCGGTATGTATGCTCCCGCATGAGCCCTGATCTCTCTTGTCTTCATGGCACCTACGCGAGATTTTTATTGGTCGCAACACGATCACTTTACTGTTTCCTGTGATACAAGAAGCTCGAATTCCTACAATGCATTTTAACTAACGTTGTTGGACCATTTCCTGGGAAAATTCCGTGATGTGTGAAATGCTATCGCATTGGCGTAACTTTGCAAAAATATTTCCAGACTCTTGCTTGTCTGATTCTAGGTACCAGGTTCCGTATCTCAAAACGTTCAGCAGCGCATTGCTGTTTCCTGTTTACGCTTCGCCCGCTCGCTCAGAAATTTGCACACATGAGCTCATGTTCAGCAATGTATTCAGATGCTGTCATCGCAGCAGCGACACGGACGGAATTTAATAAAGCTCTGACGCGCGTTCTCCAGATTACTGAAGGACATGCAATAAACTCCTCAGTGTTACAGCGAGCGTGGATGAACAGCACGCATTTTTCCCCACCAAGCACTCAGGTCACGGAAATTTACGGATGGCTCGCTGCATTTCTTGACGCTCTTCGCTGTGGAATCCAGCTACCACCTCAGCGACCCGACATAATTACTTCCAACACGCTGAAGTGCTCCACGTCACAGATTACGCGCAAAACAATTCATTTTCCTCTCTACAGCTCACAAGTGGAAAAAAATGTAAGAAATCTCTTAACATTTAGTAACCAAAACTCTAAGACTAATTCGTAGTGCATCTCTAGACCGAAAATAACCTATGCATTATATTTGGTTGCTGTTATTTACTCCTTTCTTTGCTGTTTTTGTTTAATAAGTAGGAAAATTAATGAACATTTATCGCTTAAAACAAAAAAAGAAAAAGAAATTTAATCTTCACAAAAACATTTAGTTATCTGAAGAGCTGAAATACACACACAGTTCATATTTTTCTATGGAATAAAAATTATATAATAATGATTAATAATTGATACAAATACTACAAAGAAAAAAAAGTCTACACTAAAGCTACAAAAAATGTAGTGCTGAAAACAAGAAACCCAAAAACAAAAAAAATTCATTTTACAACTATAAAATTACTATTGACCCTTTAACCAGTTACCCAACGGGAACTACTCTTCGTACTACAGCATCTATAATAAAATAGGTACGTTTATCGTTTTGTTGATTCATTAAGAAAGTGTAATTCATCAACAATATTATTCCTGTCTCCATCTGATCCTGTTCCAGGTCAACTGCTTCTTGGTTTAGTATCGTCCTCTTCTAATTTTACCCAGTATTTTTGCTCTTCTAAGTCCTATTTCCTTTCGTTCTTCCACTGTACCTTGGCCTACTGTTAAAATTCATTTTTCTGGCAAGATACGCCAGACGTAGTTGGCTTTCCTTTATTTAACCACATTTAGGAGAGTTCTTTCTTACATAACCCTTTCCATACAGTCATCATACTTCCATTTATCGAAAACTTTTATTTTCTCCATTTTCATCGAAATCCATATTGCTAATGCTTCAATTTTGCCTCTTTCTCTCTTCTCCGGTATGTTTAACAACCATACTACACACGAAGCATTCAATCATTTTTTTCTTAACTCCAACATTATGCTTTGGATAACAGGCGTTGAATTTCCTAGGGAGCTTGCTTTTCCATTGTATTTCTTGATCTTATTTATAATTCACTCGTCCACTTGTTAACATTCTCCTAAAATTCCTGTTCTGTGTAACCTATTTAATTTGACCTTGTGTCCTTTTCACTTTCGTATCTTCTTTCTCATGTACTCTCATCACCTTAGTTATCTTTCTGTTGATTTTCGTTCGATACGCTTGTAATCTTCTTCAAGTCTTTATAGCGTACATTGAAGAAATTTTATTTCATCTCAAAACAATACGATGCCATGAGCAAATCAGATGCAGTTATCTTTCGGCGCCCTAGGTTTAATCTTCCCTTCTCTACTTCTGCTGTATTCATTATTGAGCCTTCGATATACATGGTATACAGATTCTTGAAAAGGTGTTTAAGTTTTATCAATTACGAGACCTAAACGGAGCGCTTCGACTTTCAAAATTTTACCAGTAATTGTCGAAGTATTCGTAACAAAGTTTTCGAATTTACTGCCCTGCAGATAACTTCTCGTGCTTAAGTTTTTCTCTTCTCTGGATGGAAACCGAAGTATAAAACAGATATTTAGTAATTATTGCAAGGTATATCGAAACGACAGATTAGACGCCACAGGAAGAGGATGTGTTCAGTGTTTGTCTCTACTGAGGTCTAATTTGAATGTGACTCAGAAGTTGTATGGTCAGGTATAACAAAGAGTAACTCTTTGACTTTCCACAGTCAGCAGCACGGAAATATTCAGATCATGCAATATTAGTTGGACGCTAATTAAATCTATCGAGTATAGACCGGTACAGACAGATAGTCTAGCGAAGTACTTTTGAACTGTTTTCCGAAAGCTCTCTTGTGCTATTAGTCCCCGCAAGCAGTGGTAATATTTTCGTCCTTATAGCTAGAAACATGCCTGACCTTATCGACGCCATCACTATAGACGCAGGGATTTGTGTCATGATGTTACCATAGCTAGCCAACACCAACAACTATAGTTCAAGTATACATGCCAACGTCGCAATCTGAAGATGAAAAGGTAGAGAAAGTATACGAGGATATTGAACAGGTAATTCAGTAAGTAAAGGGTGATGAAAATCTAATAGTTATTGGGACCTGAAATGCAGTTGTAGGTGTTGTAGGTGAAGGAGCAGAAGAAAGGGTTGAGGAAGAATATGGAGTCGGTACTAGGAACGAGAGAACAGAAAGACTAATTGAGTTATGCAACAAATTCAGAGAATAATAGAGAATACTCTGTTTAAGAATCAGAAGAGAGAGAGGTATACTTGGAAAAGGCCGGTAGATTAGGAAAAATTTCAGTTAGATTAAACCATGGTCAGGCAGAGATTCCGAAGTCAGATACTGGTTTGTAAGGCATACCCAGGACCAAATGTAGACTGAGATAACAACTCAGTAGTGATGACGAGAAGGCTGAAGTTTAAGAGACTAGTTCAGAAGAATCAATATGCAAAGAAGTCGGGTACAGAAGTACTAAGAAATGAAGAGTTACGCTTGAATTTTATGAGACAGTAGACACTACAATAATGAATAGCTCATCAGGCAGTTCAGTTGAAGAGGAATGGACATCTCTAAAGAGAGCAATAGCAGAAGTTGGAAACAAAAATGTAGGTAGAAAGAAGGTAATTGCGAAGAAGACTTGGGTAACAGAATCAATACTTCTGTTAGTCGATGAAATAAGGAAGTACAAAAATGTCCACGAAAATTCAGGAATACAGAAATATAAATAGCTTAGGAATGAAGCGAAGGCAAAATGGCTGCATGAAAAATGTGAAGAAATCGAAAATGAAATGACTGTCGGAAGGACTGATTCAGCTTATAGAAAAATCAAAACAATCTTCGGTGAAATTAACAGCTGGGGTGGTAACATTAATAATGCAACGGGAATTCCACTGATAAATTCAAAGTAGAGAGCGGTTGTCTTCCGAGAAACAACATCATTACTGATGGTCACGTGGTAGACTACATTGAGAAATTCTGCTACCTAGATAGCAAAATCACCCATGACGGTCGGAGCGAGGAGGACGTGAAAAGCAGACTAGCACAGGCGAGGAGGGCATTCCTGGCCACGAGAAATCTACTAGTATCAAGGATAGGCCTTAATGTGAGGAAGAAATTTCTTACAATGCACGTTTGGAGCATAGCATAGTATGATAGTGAGACGTGAACTGTGGGAAAACTGGCACACAAAATAATCGAAGCATCTGAGATGTGGCGCTACAGACGATTCTAAAAATTAGGTGGAATGATTAAGGTAAGGATGAGGAGTTTTGAGCAGAATCGGAGAGGACGGGAATACGGGGAAACCCCGAGAAGAAAAATGGACAGGATGATAGGACATCTGTTAAGACATCAGGGAATAACTTCCATGGCGTTAGAGGAAGCTGTAGAGTGTAATAACTGTAGAGGTTGGCAGAGTTTTGAATACTTGCAGCAAATAATTGCTGTGGATGTAGGTTGCAAGTGCTACTCTGAGATACAGAGGTTGGCACATTGGCACATGAGAGGCATTCGTGGGTCGTGGCGGGCCGCATCAAACCCGTCAGAAGACTGATGACTCAGAAGCGAGAGAGAGATCACCAAGTCCGGATGGAATCCCAAGCGACTGGAAGAAAAGAAATGGCCAGTGACTGCTGTGTGAAAGAACGGCCCCGAAAAATTACTTACCAATATCCCTAACACCAGCTTGCTGTATAATTCTTGAACATATTCTCAGTCAGACTTTAATAAATTTCCTTGAGACGGGAAAGCTTCTGTCCATCAATCATGGCTAGTGCGAAACTCAGATTGACCTTTCCTCACATGATATCCTGCAAACTACGGATGAATGACAACAGGCAGATTCCATATTCCTATATTTCCGAAAAACATTTGACACGGTGCCCCACTGCAGACTGTTAACGAATGTATGAGCACACGGAATAGGTTCCCAGACACACTACTGGCCATTAAAATTGCTACACCACGAAGATTACGTGCTACAGAGGCGAAATTTAACCGACAGGAAGAAGATGCTGTGATATGCAAAGGTTTAGCTTTTCAGAGTATTCACACAAGGTTGGCACCGGTAGCGACACCTACAACGTGCTGACATGAGGAAAGTTTCCAACCGATTTCTCATTCACAAACAGCAGTTGACCGGCGTTCCCTGGGGAAACGTTGTTGTGATGCCCCTTGTAAGAAGGAGAAATGCGAACCAACACGTTTCCGACTTTGATAAAGGTCAGATTGTAGCCTATCGCGATTGCGGTTTATAGTATCGCAACATTGCTGCTCGCGTTGGTCGAGATCCAATGACTGTTATCAGAATATGGAATCGGTGGGTTCAGGAGGGTAATACGTAAAGCCGTGCTGGATCCCAACGGCCTCGTATCACTAGCAGTCGAAATGACAGGCATCATATCCGCATGGCCGTAACGGATCGTGCAGCCACGTCTCGATCCCTGAGTCAACAGATGGGGACGTTTGCAGAACAACAACCATCTGCACGAACAGTTCGACGACGTTTGCAAGAGCATGGACTATCACCTCGGAGACCATGGCTGCGGTTAACCTTGACGCTGCATTACATACAGGAGCACTTGCGATGGTGTACTCAACAATGAACGTGGGTGCACGAATGGCAAAACGTCATTTTTTCGGATGAATCCAGGTTCTGTTCACAGCCTCATGATGGTCGCATCCGTGTTTGGCGACATTGGAAGCGTGTATTCGTCAACGCCATACTGGCGTATCACCTGGCGTGATGGTATGGGGTGCCATTGGTTACTCGTCTCGGTCACCTCTTGTTCGCATTGACGGCACGTTGAAGAGTGAACGTTATATATCAGATGTGTTACGACCCGTGACTCTACCCTTCATTCGATCCCTGCGAAACCCTACATTTCAGCAGGATAATGCACGACCGCATTTGAAGGTCCTGTGCGCGACTGCTGCCCTGGCCAGCACATGCTCCGGATCTCTCACCACTTCAAAACGTCTGGTCAATGCTGGCCGAGCAACTGGCTCGTCACAATACGCCCGTCACTACTGTTGATGAACTGTGGTATCGTGTTGAAGCTGCATGGGCATCTGTAGCTGTAGGCACCATCCAAGCTCTGTTTGACTCAATGCCCAGGCGCATCAAGGCCGTTATTACGGCCAGAGGTGGCTGTTCTGGGTACTGACATCTCAGGATCTATGCACCAAAATTGCGTGAAAATGTAATCACATGTCAGTTCTAGTATAATATATTTGCCCAATGAATATACGTTTATCATCTGCATTTCTTCTTGGTGTAGCAATTTTAATGGCCAGTAGTGTATGTGAGTGTTTTTGGTCTTCCTTAGTAACAAAAGCCAGCTCGTTGTTCTCGACTGAGAGTGTTCGTCAGAGACACGGCTGTCGTCAGGAATACCCCAAGGTTCGCTAGGACATCTGTTATTTTGTGTATACATAAATAATGTGTAGGATATGGTGGGTAGCAACCTACGGTTGTTTGCTGATGTTTTCTTGGTTTACGGGAAGGTGTCGTTGTTGAGTGACTGCAGGAGGTTACATGATGACTCAGACGAAAGTTCTAGATGGTGCGGTGAACATCAGCTATCTCTCAATGTAGAGAAATGAAATTTAATGCCGATGAGTAGGGAAAGCAAACCCGTATTGTGCGAATATAGCATTAGCGGCGTGCTACTTCACGGAGTCACGTCGGTTAAATATCTAGGCGTAACCTTCCAAAGTGATGTGAAATAAAACGAGTATGTATGGATTGTAGTAGTGAAGCCGAATTGTCAACTTCAGTTTAGTGCAGAATTTTAGGAAAGTGTGTTTCATCTGAAACTTCCTGGCAGGTTAAAACTGTGTGCCCGACCGAGACTCGAACTCGGGACCTTTGCCTTTCGCGGGCAAGCGCTCTACCATCTGAGCTACCGAAGCACGACTCACGCCCGGTACTCACAGCTTTACTTCTGCCAGTATCTCGTCTCCCACCTTCCAAACTTACCAGAAGCTCTCCTGCGAACCTTGCAGAACTAGCACTCCTGAAAGAAAGGATATAGCGTAGACATGGCTTAGCCACAGCCTGGGGGATGTTTCCAGAATGAGATTTTCACTCTGCAGCGGAGTGTGCGCTGATATGAAACTTCCTGGCAGATTAAAACTGTGTGCCCGACCGAGACTCGAACTCGGGACCTTTGCCTTTCGCGGGCAAGCGCTCTACCATCTGAGCTACCGAAGCACGACTCACGCCCGGTACTCACAGCTTCACTTCTGCCAGTATCTCGTCTCCTACCTTCCAAACTTAACAGAAGCTCTCCTGCGAACCTTGCAGAACTAGCACTCCTGAAAGAAAGGATATAGCGGAGACATGGCTTAGCCACAGCCTGGGGGATGTTTCCAGAATGAGATTTTCACTCTGCAGCGGAGTGTGCGCTGATATGAAACTTCCTGGCAGATTAAAACTGTGTGCCCGACCGAGACTCGAACTCGGGACCTTTGCCTTCCGCGGGCAAGCGCTCTACCATCTGAGCTACCGAAGCACGACTCACGCCCGGTACTCACAGCTTTACTTCTGCCAGTATCTCGTTTCCTACCTTCCAAACTTAACAGAAGCTCTCCTGCGAACCTTGCAGAACTAGCACTCCTGAAAGAAAGGATATAGCGGAGACATGGCTTAGCCACAGCCTAGGGGATGTTTCCAGAATGAGATTTTCACTCTGCAGCGGAGTGTGCGCTGTTATGAAACTTCCTGGCAGATTAAAACTGTGTGCCCGACCGAGACTCGAACTCGGGACCTTTGCCTTTCGCGGGCAAGCGCTCTACCATCTGAGCTACCGAAGCACGACTCACGCCCGGTACTCACAGCTTTACTTCTGCCAGTATCTCGTCTCCTACCTTCCAAACTTAACAGAAGCTCTCCTGCGAACCTTGCAGAACTAGCACTCCTGAAAGAAAGGATATAGCGGAGACATGGCTTAGCCACAGCCTGGGGGATGTTTCCAGAATGAGATTTTCACTCTGCAGCGGAGTGTGCGCTGATATGAAACTTCCTGGCAGATTAAAACTGTGTGCCCGACCGAGACTCGAACTCGGGACCTTTGCCTTTCGCGGGCAAGCGCTCTACCATCTGAGCTACCGAAGCACGACTCACGCCCGGTACTCACAGCTTCACTTCTGCCAGTATCTCGTCTCCTACCTTCCAAACTTAACAGAAGCTCTCCTGCGAACCTTGCAGAACTAGCACTCCTGAAAGAAAGGATATAGCGGAGACATGGCTTAGCCACAGCCTGGGGGATGTTTCCAGAATGAGATTTTCACTCTGCAGCGGAGTGTGCGCTGATATGAAACTTCCTGGCAGATTAAAACTGTGTGCCCGACCGAGACTCGAACTCGGGACCTTTGCCTTCCGCGGGCAAGCGCTCTACCATCTGAGCTACCGAAGCACGACTCACGCCCGGTACTCACAGCTTTACTTCTGCCAGTATCTCGTTTCCTACCTTCCAAACTTAACAGAAGCTCTCCTGCGAACCTTGCAGAACTAGCACTCCTGAAAGAAAGGATATAGCGGAGACATGGCTTAGCCACAGCCTAGGGGATGTTTCCAGAATGAGATTTTCACTCTGCAGCGGAGTGTGCGCTGATATGAAACTTCCTGGCAGATTAAAACTGTGTGCCCGACCGAGACTCGAACTCGGGACCTTTGCCTTTCGCGGGCAAGCGCTCTACCATCTGAGCTACCGAAGCACGACTCACGCCCGGTACTCACAGCTTTACTTCTGCCAGTATCTCGTCTCCTACCTTCCAAACTTAACAGAAGCTCTCCTGCGAACCTTGCAGAACTAGCACTCCTGAAAGAAAGGATATAGTTTGGAAGGTAGGAGACGAGATACTGGCAGAAGTAAAGCTGTGAGTACCGGGCGTGAGTCGTGCTTCGGTAGCTCAGATGGTAGAGCGCTTGCCCGCGAAAGGCAAAGGCCCCGAGTTCGAGTCTCGGTCGGGCACACAGTTTTAATCTGCCAGGAAGTTTCATATCAGCGCACACTCCGCTGCAGAGTGAAAATCTCATTCTGGAAACATCCCCCAGGCTGTGGCTAAGCCATGTCTCCGCTATATCCTTTCTTTCAGGAGTGCTAGTTCTGCAAGGTTCGCAGGAGAGCTTCTGTTAAGTTTGGAAGGTAGGAGACGAGATACTGGCAGAAGTAAAGCTGTGAGTACCGGGCGTGAGTCGTGCTTCGGTAGCTCAGATGGTAGAGCGCTTGCCCGCGAAAGGCAAAGGTCCCGAGTTCGAGTCTCGGTCGGGCACACAGTTTTAATCTGCCAGGAAGTTTCATATCAGCGCACACTCCGCTGCAGAGTGAAAATCTCATTCTGGAAACATCCCCCAGGCTGTGGCTAAGCCATGTCTCCGCTATATCCTTTCTTTCAGGAGTGCTAGTTCTGCAAGGTTCGCAGGAGAGCTTCTGTTAAGTTTGGAAGGTAGGAGACGAGATACTGGCAGAAGTAAAGCTGTGAGTACCGGGCGTGAGTCGTGCTTCGGTAGCTCAGATGGTAGAGCGCTTGCCCGCGAAAGGCAAAGGTCCCGAGTTCGAGTCTCGGTCGGGCACACAGTTTTAATCTGCCAGGAAGTTTCATAACAGCGCACACTCCGCTGCAGAGTGAAAATCTCATTCTGTGTTTCATCTGTACAGGAGACCGCATGTAGGACACTAGTGTGACCCATTGTTGAGTACGACTCGAGTGTTTGGGATCTCCGCCAGGTCGGATTGAACGCAGACATCGAAACACTTCTGCAGTGGGTTGCTAGATTTGTTACCAATAATTTCCAACAAAACACAGTTATTACGGAGATGCTTCGGGAACTCAAATGGTAATCACTGCAGGGAATATAATGTTCTTCTGCAGGAACCCTACTGAAAAAAGAGAAAGGTCATTTGAAGCTGACTGCAGATCGATTCTACTGCAGCCACCATACATATCGCGTAAGGACCACGAATATAAGATAAGAGAAATTAGAGCTCGTACTGAGGCACATACACAGTTGTTCATCCATCACTATATTTGCGAGTAGAACAGGAAAGGAAATGACAAGTAGTAGTTCGTGGTAATCCGCGCCACGCACCGTACTCTAGCTGGCGAGTATGTATGTACATGTACACTCCTGGAAATGGAAAAAAGAACACATTGACACCGGTGTGTCAGACCCACCATACTTGCTCCGGACACTGCGAGAGGGCTGTACAAGCAATGATCACACGCACGGCACAGCGGACACACCAGGAACCGCGGTGTTGGCCGTCGAATGGCGCTAGCTGCGCAGCATTTGTGCACCGCCGCCGTCAGTGTCAGCCAGTTTGCCGTGGCATACGGAGCTCCATCGCAGTCTTTAACACTGGTAGCATGCCGCGACAGCGTGGGCGTGAACCGTATGTGCAGTTGACGGACTTTGATCGAGGGCGTATAGTGGGCATGCGGGAGGCCGGGTGGACGTACCGCCGAATTGCTCAACACGTGGGGCGTGAGGTCTCCACAGTACATCGATGTTGTCGCCAGTGGTCGGCGGAAGGTGCACGTGCCCGTCGACCTGGGACCGGACCGCAGCGACGCACGGATGCACGCCAAGACCGTAGGATCCTACGCAGTGCCCTAGGGGACCGCACCGACACTTCCCAGCAAATTAGGGACACTGTTGCTCCTGGGGTATCGGCGAGGACCATTCGCAACCGTCTCCATGAAGCTGGGCTACGGTCCCGCACACCGTTAGGCCGTCTTCCGCTCACGCCCCAACATCGTGCAGCCCACCTCCAGTGGTGTCGCGACAGGCGTGAATGGAGGGACGAATGGAGACGTGTCGTCTTCAGCGATGAGAGTCGCTTCTGCCTTGGTGCCAATGATGGTCGTATGCGTGTTTGGCGCCGTGCAGGTGAACGCCACAATCAGGACTGCATACGACCGAGGCACACAGGGCCAACACCCGGCATCATGGTGTGGGGAGCGATCTCCTACACTGGCCGTACACCACTGGTGATCGTCGAGGAGACACTGAATAGTGCACGGTACATCCAAACCGTCATCGAACCCATCGTTCTACCATTCCTAGACCGGCAAGGGAACTTGCTGTTCCAACAGGACAATGCACGTCCGCATGTATCCCGTGCCACCCAACGTGCTCTAGAAGGTGTAAGTCAACTACCCTGGCCAGCAAGATCTCCGGATCTGTCCCCCATTGAGCATGTTTGGGACTGGATGAAGCGTCGTCTCACGCGGTCTGCACGTCCAGCACGAACGCTGGTCCAACTGAGGCGCCAGGTGGAAATGGCATGGCAAGCCGTTCCACAGGACTACATCCAGCATCTCTACGATCGTCTCCATGGGAGAATAGCAGCCTGCATTGCTGCGAAAGGTGGATATACACTGTACTAGTGCCGACATTGTGCATGCTCTGTTGCCTGTGTCTATGTGCCTGTGGTTCTGTCAGTGTGATCATGTGATGTATCTGACCCCAGGAATGTGTCAATAAAGTTTCCCCTTCCTCCGACAATGAATTCACGGTGTTCTTATTTGAATTTCCAGGAGTGTGTATTATGGACGGATAAGAAAACTGACTGTGCTATTTCCAAGAGCTAGTCCCACTATTTTCTTTGAGGAATATCGTGGAGAGCCTACATCTTGATGTTCGGATCGGGATTTAAAGCTCTGTCCTTTAAATACGAATCTTGTGTACTACCACTGCAGCGCCTCTAGTGGTATCACTTAAAACAAGAGTGGTCATGTAGTACTATAAAGACATTAGTATTTGAGAGATGGTTGCCGTCACGGTATTCACAGCATATTTATCTAAAGTGTGTGTTTGATTGGGGAGGGGGGGGGGATTCGTTTGACGTCATCCCATCCTACGACCCAAGTAGGCTCATTCCTGTGTATTACCATTCGTTGTTTCCTAAATATTTCCTATATACTGGTTCACGTATAAACTGTAGAATCAAAGAAGTTTTGCAACGTGAGTCTTTCCTAACGTATAATTTACACTTGTTATCTTCCAGAATGAGATTACTTATAGATGGAGTGATGTCCATGAATCATCTTAGAGCTGCCGTAGTGGCCGAGCGGTTCTAGGCGCTTTAGTCTGAAAGTGCGCGACAGCTACGGTCGCAGGTTCGAATCCTGCCTCGGGCACGGATGTGTGTGATGTCCTTAGGTTAGTTAGGTTTAAGTAGTTCTAAGTTGTAGTGGACTGATGACCTCAGATGTTAAGTCCCATAGTGCTCAGAGCCATTTGAACCAAATCATCTTAGAACTCATCTTTTTTTATGTACTATGTTGTTAACAAACGTTAGGTATTTATTTTCTATAGAAATTGCATGCAATATTTTGACAACTGTAAGTGTCAGAGACATTGTGCGTTACATAGATGAGCAATCTTAATGTTGTCTATTGGTTTTTGTTAATCGTGTTCTTTTTATGCCTTTTCCTTTTCCATTACGTCAATAAAGGTTTCGAGATCATTTTCGTGGTCCGCAGCTCGTGCTCGTGCGGTAGCGTTCTCGCTTCCCACGCCCGGGTTCCCGGGTTCGATTCCCGATGGGGTCAGGAATTTTCTCTGCCTCGTGATGACTGGGTGTTGTGTGCTGTCCTTAGGTTAATTAGGTTCAAGTAGTTCAAAGTTCTATGGGACTGATGACCATGGCTACTAAGTCCCATAGTACTCACGGCCATTTGAACCATAATTTTCATGTTTTTATCCTTCTGTTCGCTTAGAATGCCATTCGGACACCTATTTGTGTATCCATTAATTTCTAAATTTTTCATACTATTCATGGTTTGACCTTTTGGTCTCCTATGATTAATTTTCGAAGTGTTTTCGATTGTGTTTCTAATATTGTTTGTATTATGTAACTGTAGTGCTGCTACATAGATGTAGAATAAAGTGATATATAAATTAATATCTTCAGGAACACTTGATAATGGCAAAAATGTCGTCAACTTACATAATCAACTATAAAGGGTCTGCAACTAATTTTCTCAAAAGTATCAAGAAGATATCATATTATGACGTTATGCAAGCTATGGGCCCAGCAGAGGAACAGAGGAAAGATTATTTAACTATGTTAGATCCGTTTAAGGAAGTGAAAGGAATTTAATCCATGTAAGATATACAGTCGGTAGATTCCTATGAGGAACCGTACAATATCATTAGTTTTAGCAATAAACTATCTAGACGACAATTTTTTTCAATTATTTATTTTTGGTAACTGGTTTGGGTGTGTAGGAACAGTCTCGAATTATGTGAGGCGCTGGTACACGGATCAACTGTGCAGTACAGACTGGTACCTGTCACGAACTATTCAGCTCACGTACAGTAATCACTAATGTATAAAGAAGTCACTGCAAGGAAATCACTGTTAAATAAAACGTAATGAGAGCAGCATTATGAACCGTTCGTTCTTTCGCTCTCTTTGTTATTGCTCGCGTAACAGCTAATATTTTGATAAATGGATGAGATAAAATATGTTGCTACGAAAAGAGCCCTGAAATACTTTTCAGGGAGGCTGTGCTGTGACTTTCTTTGGATCATTAATTTTCAACAAAACAAAATATATTATGTTCTTACTATTCTGGATCTGGCTTTCTATAAAAGGAACATTGTTTCGTTACTGTAACTCGCTATAAAGTTCAACATATCTTTCTTACCTTACAGTTATTGAAAAGGTTACTGAAAATTATTTCGTTATCGATACTGATCTTACAGTAGGCAATGTTTGTTCAACATCAAAATATTGCAGTGGATTTTTGTTAACATTAAAACACCAATAAGAACCACGACTAACACGAGAACATGAGACTGTTATCAGAGAAAAAATGTTTTTACTATAACGTTTGCCAAACCGGAACTATTCACAGCAAGATTACTTTTATGAAATTGAGGTAAATTAACTTTTTGCACTGTTGATAATATAACATCATCCGCAGCCCGCTTACACCTGTAAAACACATCATAAAATCTGCTGCACGGCCCTGCAATCCCGAAAGCTGAAAGAAATAATTTTAATTCACTATTACGTGTACGTTTCTTTGCGGTATGATTCGTTTCATTTAATGGAGTTTGAATGCGCCGCGGCAGCGTCTCGCTCGTTCGTAGCGCAGCACGGCACCGTCAATAATTTTTAAATAGCTGAAAATGTCTTAAAAGGAAGGGATAAAAAACAGGCAAGCTTATTACAAATCATCAAATCATAATGCAAGTTTTCACTAAGTGACCCTATTCGAAACATTTAGACAGATTAAATTCTTACACTGAATGAGATTTTCACTCTGAAGCGGAGTGTGCGCTGATGTGAAACTTCCTGGCAGATTAAAACTGTGTGCCGGACCGAGACTCGAACTCGGGACCTTTGGCTTTCGGAGGCAAGTGCTCTACCAACTGAGCTCCCCAAGCACGACTCACGCCCCGCCTCACAGCTTTATTTCTGGCAGTACCTCGTCTCCTACTTTCCAAACTTTACAGAAGCACTCCTGCGAACCTTGCAGAACTAGCACTCCTGAAAGAAAGGATATTTCGGAGACATGGTTTAGCCACAGCCTGGGGGATGTTTCCAGAATGAGATTTTCACTCTGCAGCAGAGTGTGCGCTGATATGAAACTTCCTGGCAGATTAAAACTGTGACTGGACCGAGATTCGAACTCGGAACATTTGCTTTTTGCTGGCAAGTGCTCTACCAACTGAGCTACCCTAGCACAACTTCCGCCTCCCCTCACAGCTTTACTTCTGCCAGTGCGTCGTCTCCTACCTTCCAGGCTTTACAGAAGCTCTCCCGGTTCTCAGGTTCAGTCCGGCACACAGTTTTAATCTGCCAATAAGTTTCAGTTCTTACACACCTTTACAAATCAATGCCTAATGGCGTCCTTCTCTCAATCTTGACAAAAGAATGCTACACAAGCATACAGTATAGCGAAACAGGCTATTCCTAGTCACGTAATTCCAAAAACACTACAGAGAAATTAATGTTCGGTGACTACAATTTATACTCCGTTTAATACATTTACATCTTTGTTTGATATTTAATAAGTATCGTCTGTGGCGGTTCCAGTACTCGCCGACACAGATATTATCTTTAAAAAAATCGATACATAATTCTCTACAAGTATAAAACATGATACATATTGGCTCAGATGGCTCTGTGCACTATGTGACTTAACATCTGAAGTCATCAGTCCCCTAGAACTTAGAACAACTTAAACCTAACTAACCTAAGGACATCACACACATCCATGCCCGAGGCAGGATTCGAATCTGCGACCGTAGTGGTCGCGCGGTTCCAGACTGAAGCGCCTAGAGCCGCTCGGCCACATCGGCCGGCCATGATACATAATGGTTTCTCATTATTACACAGAGTCCAGCCAATCATTGTCCATGCAGAAATAAAATTAAAATCATTCAGTTCCATTATTTTTTTTTCTTTTTATACCACTTATAATATTTGTTTTACCAGCAGACGTTACATTCCCAATTTGTTTATCTCCGTGATATAAGCATGTGCAGAATACTTTGTTAAAAGTAGCTGTCTTGCATTTGGAATTGACACGTATTCCCTACGTTCCGGCGTAACATCAAGCGCCGGCACGTCAGCTTGGAACGTAACCGCAGAGAAGGCTGTGAGACGACGTCAGCCAATAGAACGCTGACTAGGACGACACCACGACAGGAGTGGCACCTATACAAAGAGAATGTAAGCGCTGCTCCAGCTAGCCTCGGCCGCACTAGAAGACGGACTAGAAGAGCTGCACTAGAAGACGGGCTGTCATTATGACTCTTTATCTCTGACTTGCGAGTTATATTATTGACTTCCTTGGAAATTGTATATATCGAAGGACATTGATTATTTGCATGTCGCCAATTGCTTGCGACACATCATTGTAAAAAGGCAAAGTTAAGTATTCTCAATTCAATTTACGGTAATACAATCTATTAATAAGATTCTCTTGAACATTATGTTTTTTTTGTTTTTGTTTTTGTTTTACAGTCACCCCGTTTTGTTTTGTTTTGTCTTCCATGCTGTTCCCTTTTTTTATATCTATGTTCACCTTATTCTCTCCTTTGCTGTTTTTCAATGTCTTCTATTGTTTTGTTCTGTCTTTCGGCTGAAGAGCAGTGCCTATGCTGCTGCCAGCCCGCCCCGATGGGGAATTGAAACACAATAAAGGAAAAAAAAAAAATACATTATGTACTTCTCCGGCGGTACACCGCAAGGTTACCGCCCATTGATTGTGCCATTCCAGCACTAATCGAAGTGCTAGGTGTTTCAGGTGCCAGCCAGCCCAGCAGAGCCGCAGCGGTCCAGCAGCAGCAGCAGCAGCAGTCCCGGTCCCGGTCCCGGCCTGCAGCAGCGATCCCGCCGGCAGCAGCCAGCCAGCCAGCAGCAGCAGCAGCAGCAGCAGCAGCCCCGGCCCCGTCTGCGGCAGCAGCCCCGGCCCCGTCCGCGGCAGCAGCAGCAGCGTTCCCGCCGTCGCCGTCCGACCCTGGCCTTCGTCCGTCTTCGTCTTCCTCCGTCTTCGTCTGTCCCCAGTTTGTGTCCTTTCCTTTTCGTTCTGTGCGTTATTGTTTCTCACTGTCGTCATGTCCGCCCCCACCACCACTGCCATAGTTTACACTTCCCCTTCTGCCGCCTCCACCACTATAACGTGGTGTGCCCAGACCCACCCCCCTCCTTCCATTCCACCTCTTCTCACTCTCCCTTCGCCCTCGCTCTTTGTCGCCCCCTCTCCAGCTTCTTCCTCCCGCTCCGCTCGATCTGATCCTTTCCCCCCCACTCCCCCAGCCTGTCACTGCAGCTCCGGCTAGGGTGGTGGACCGTCGGGCCACTGTCCATGCCCAGCTCTCCCCGTCGCCTTCGCCATCACCGCCGCCACCGTCATCGTCGCCGTCGCCTTCACTGTCACCATCTCTGGCGCCGACTGCTGCGTCCACGCCGGGACCTGTCCCTTCCCCCCACCTCCCTATAGCTCCCGTCCCTCATATCACCACCCGCCCTTCTGCCGCCATTAAACGCCCTAGTGGCCCCATCACCTCCTCTGCTCCCAAAAAGGTCCCGCCCCGTCCTCCTTCCCCCCCCCCCAGGGTGCCATGGATGTCTCCCCACCTGGTCCTGCTCCCTCTGCCTCTTCCTCCTCCTCCTCCTCCCCCCCCTCTTTCTACAAATACCTCCTCTCCCGTCCCGATCCCTCCCTTCTTGAGGCCCGGAATCTCTCCCTCCTCCTCCGCCAACACTTCCCTGGTGCACCCATCTCTCTCCTCACTCCCAGACAGGATTCCGTTCTCATCTCCTCCCCCAGCCCCACCCTCCATACTGACATCCTCTCCCGCCTCCCCATCACCCGTTTTGGCCCCAACGCCTCCCTCACCCCTGCTCCTTCCCCATCTCCTACCCGCCAATGCCAACCCCCACGTCGCCCACCGACGGTGCGGGCGGTCCGCCGCATTTTCAACTCGGCCGGCCCCACTCGCCTCATGTGGGTTTTCTCTGAGGACACCCCCTCCATTGACAGTCTCCTGAAGGAGGGTACCCTCCTCTTCCACCAGCGCTACAAGGTCGACCCCTCCCGTTCCCCTCCTCAATCCCTGCGCTGCCAGAGGTGTCTAAGCTATAATGCCCACCCAACAGCCGAGTGCCGCGAGGCCCCCACCTACACGCATTGTAGGCAAGCGCACTTCTTCCGGCAGTGCCCTAACCTACAATCCCCTCCCTCCTGCAATACCTGCAATCTCCCCCATCCCACCTACTCCCAAAAGTGTAAAGCCCGACCCCCTCCGACCACTCCTGAACTCACCGTCCCTGTCCGTCCCCTGGATGCCCCCACCCCTCCTGGCAATTCCCTTCGTCCCCCCCCCCCCACCGCTGAGGACATCATCCGGTTCCTCACCATCGTCCTTCAAAATGTTCATCCCTTTCAGCGCCCCCACACCCTCCAGCAGATCTCCCTCGCCGCCTGTTCCATATTCCAACTCTAGATGTACGCCACCTCCTCCAACAACCAAACCCATTTCACCTTCTCCCGTCTTGACACCCTCGTATAAATCCCTGTCATGGTGCGGCAGCAATGTATCCTTTTCAACAATATCCGCTCCCTTCCCGCCAACAAGAACCTCTTCCTGCACACCCTTGCCACCCACCGCGTGGATGCCTTCCTCCTCAAGGAAACCTTCCTCCAACCCCACCACTCCATCCACACCTCCTCCTATCTCCTCCACCGCTCTGATAATCCCCTCCCAATTGCGCGTGGCGGAGTTGCCATTGGTCACCACTGCCAGATCCCCGTTCGGCTCCAACCTCTCCTTCCCGACCCCACCAAACACCTGATCCTTAGTCTCTTCTTCCCCGGCCTTACAGTTACCTGCGCAACCATCTATGTCCGCCCTAACGCCCCTATTCCCTTCGACTTCCTCTCCCACATCGACTGTACCTTCTCCTCCTACGTGATCACCGCCGACCTCAACATCCATAGTCGTTCCGCTGCCCAGTTACGGTGGTGGCATCGGTTCCTCTCCTCCCTTCAAGGCGACCTCATACCCATCCCCCAGCACACCCGTCCTGAATCCAACTCCACTCCCGATGTTATTCTCTCCTCCCCCAACCTCCTTGGTCGCATTACGGTGGATATCCTGGAGCCTCTTGGTAGCGACCATCTCCCTGTCCTCCTCACCATTTCAGACGGTCGTCGCCCCCGCCCCAACCCTCGAAATGACCCTCCCCCTTAGTATGTCCATGATTATTCCCGTGCCAACTGGAATGCCTACCGGGATACCCTCTCCACCCGGGTCGATAGCCATCCTTTCACCCACCACCATCCCGATGATGTCACCCATGCTGCCTCCTTTCTCCAGCAGACCTTGTCTGAGGCCGTGGTGGCCCACGTCCCTACTGTCGCCATCCAACCCCACCGTCCTACCTTACCCCCACAGGCCGTCCTCCTCCTCCGTGAATCCCACCGCCTCTACCGTGCCTTCCTCCGCATGCGTTACCCGGACACCCTACGACGCCACCGGCAACTCCAGCGACACATTCGTAATTTGCTCGCGGCTAAGAAATGCCGGGACTGGCGACAGACATGCACCCGTTTAAATGCTACCCTCCCTATCAACTCGTCCAAGTTCTGGTCAGCCTTCCATCGCCTTACCGGAACTAAGCCCTCACCCTACTATCCCCTTCTCCATGATGATCACCCCTTCCCTGACGCCCTTAGTAAGGCCAATCACTTTGCCTCCTACCTGTCCGATGTGTTTTCCATCCCCGATGATCCCCAGTTTGATTACTCCCTCTTCCCGGATATCCGCAATCGAACTGTCCCTCCCCTTGCTCCTGGTTTCCAGTACTTGGACAACATTGCACACATGGATCTCAATACCCCTATCACTACACGGGATCTCCTTGCTACACTCCGCACAAAACGCACCACCGCTCCTGGTCACGATCGTGTCACCTACCGTCACCTTCGTGAAGCTCCTGTCTCTTTTCTCTCCACCCTGGCCAGGCTCTACAATGTAGTCCTGTCCACCGATTACTACCCCGACCTGTGGAAAACCTCCCGTATCCTCATGTTCCTTAAACCTGGCAAACCGCCGTCCGCTGTCTCTTCCTACCGCCCCATCAGCCTTACCTCGGTTTTCAGCAAGGTCCTGGAATCTATCCTCACCCGCCGCATCCACCAGCATCTCTGCCAGCACCATCTCCTTCCCGTTACCCAGTGTCGCTTTCGGCCGTCCTTCTCTTCCGACGATCTTCTCCTTCACCTCACTCATCTCCTTTCCGAACAGCTAAACTCCCGTCGCTCCGCAATCTTCCTCTCCCTTGACCTCGAACGCGCTTATGACCGCGTCTGGCATTCCGGTCTCCTCTTCAAGCTCCAAACCTTCGCCCTTCCCATTAACTACGTCCGTCTGATCGGTTCCTTTCTCTCCCGCCGTCCTTCCTATGTCACCATCCATAACACAGATTCCTACACCTTTTTCCCCTCCGCCGGTGTGCCCCAAGGCTCCGTCCTCTCCCCCCTTCTGTACCTTTTGTACACGGCGGACATGCCGCCGCAGTCGCCTCCCGTCCACCTTCTCCAGTTTGCCGATGACACCGCCTTCCTTGCCCTTGCCCCCACCCTGCAACGCTCCCAACACTTTCTCCAATCCCATCTTGACCGGTTCACTGCTTGGTGCAACCAGTGGTTGCTCAAGGTCAATCCCTCCAAAACCCAGGCGATCATTGTAGACAAAACCACCCCTTCCTTCCGCATCCTTGATTTCTATCTCACCGTCTATGGCCGTCCTATCGCCCTCACTCCCACCCTTAAGTACCTTGGCGTCACCCTCGATCGTCGCCTCTCCTGGACTTCCCATCTCCGGACAATCCAAGCCAAGGCACATTCCCACCTCCGTCTCCTCAAGCTCCTTTCCGGCCGTATGTGGGGTCTGGACCCCTCCACAATCCTCCACACCTATAAATCCCTCATCCGCCCTATCCTTTGTTACGCCCATCCAGCCTGGATCTCTGCCCACCTACCTTTTATAAATCCCTCCAAATCCTTGAACGCCATGCTCTCCGCCTTGCCTATCGCATCCCTCTCCCCTCCCCCACGCGGATCCTGTATGATCTCATCCCCTTCCCCCACCTCCTCCTTTTCCTTGAAAGGATACAGATCCTGTACACCTCCCGTAAACCTGATCCTCCTCACCCACTCGTCTCCCCGATCCTCTCTCAGCCCCACCCGCTGCCGCGCCTGTATTCCCATGTCCCACCCGGTCTCCATCTCTCCACCCTCCTTACCCTCTCCCAAGGTGGCTTCCGCCAGCTCCCCCTCCCTGATGATGTCCTCCTCCCCTCCATCTACCCCTCCTATCAACTTTGACCCTCCCCCCCACTTCCTGTGTCCTTTCCTCTAGGCACCCTCCCTCCCTCCCTTCCCTTCCCTTCTCTTTCCTCTCCCCCCTTCCTCCTCCCCTCTTCCCCTGGGCTTCCCCTCCCCCTTCCTCCCTCCCCCTCTCTCCTCTGCCCATGGCATCTATTCCTTCTTCTCTCCCCTCTCCCATTCCCCTCCTCCTCCTCCTCCTCCTCCTCCTCCACTCTTGGCAGGTCCCCGGACTCATACACGCTCAGTGGACTTTCGCGCGCCGGAGATCATCGCCATCTGTGTGTTGTGTGTGTGCCTCGATTTGTGTTTAGTATTTAGCATTCTGTCACCGTCACGCCTCAACTGTTCACGAGTGCCGTCGCCGTCATGCGTGTTCTGTGCGCCGTGTCCCCAAGTGTTACTGTTTTTTCGCGTCCAGCGTGAACGGCTTCTTGTTTATTGTTTTTTGTATCTCCTTTTTTTGCCCGCCGTTTTTACTGTCTTGTCTGTATCAACTATATGTCATGTTATTGTTCCACTTAAGGCTGAAGAGCAGCGTACTATTGCGCTGCCAGCCCGCCTGTATCAGGTGATTAAAATTACAATAAAGGAAAAAAAACATTATGTAGCTATCCGATAATACAGCTTCCTAGGCACCCTGTACTGAACGAGTTGGTAGGGCCTACACTGAAGGCTGACGAGAAAAACACGCCCTGTGCCACCACCCGATTTCTCATAAACTTCGCTCAGTGGAAGAAGGGTCAAAATAGGTGAACACGTGTCTCAACTTATCAGAAAATGGCTCTGAACACTATGCGACTGAACTTCTGAGATCATCAGGCGCCTAGAACTTAGAACTAATTAAACCTAACTACTCTAAGGACATCACACACACCCATGCCCCAGGCAGGATTCGAACCTGCGACCGTAGCGGTCGCTCGGTTCCAGACTGTAGCGCCGAGAACCGCACGGCCACTCCGGCCCTCGGCTTATGCGCAGATGCTCGACCGTTTCTGAGAATACGACGGTCAAAGTTTTCGAGGTATTTTCAAGTACTTTACGTGCGTTATACAGCGCGATATCCTTAAACAAAATGGTGGCACAGTGTTTATTGTCGGGGCTTTTTAACTTTAAAACCCCTATTAATACTTTTATTTCTGTTTGTCATTTATATATCCACTTCTGTGTAAGATTTCTACACTAAAATCTTTTCCCATACTTATTGATATAAAGTTGTCCTTATTCGTCTACTAATTGTATATCAGGTGAATGAATTAAAATAAAAAATGAGAAAATAATTTTAAATTGTTTTCGGTGGAGTTCGTGTAGTGTATCTTGATTCATAACCAACTGCAAGCGCCAGTTTTGGAGAAGTGATCCGTCATGCATGGTTGACGCAAAGTTATTGCTAACGCCCGAAATCTTCGCCAGTGTTAACAAAGTCTCTTCTCCTTGTGAGATTCATGCGAAAAAACCTCACTGTGGTGAATCTGCCTCTGATGGTGGTAGCGTTCGGAAAATCTGTGTTTTGAACATGTCTGCGATCGGTATCACCCAAGAGAATGCACCAAATCTTCCTGAAGAATGTACAAATGAATAAAATATAATAATTGATATGAGATAAAATATCAGTATACGAGAACTGAAAGTGATTGTAACCGCTCAACATAACATACACACATATATTATATATTAAATGTGTTATATTTATTACTAGATATAGTTGTAATTTTATAAGTAATATAAGTGGGTTTTATTCCATAATTTGATAAGAAACATTCGTGTAGTGACCCTCTACGGACATGGATGAATAAATGATAACAATGAAAATAAAATAACATAAAATAAATAAAAACAATAATCGGTTTCGAACATGGGGCGCAAAGGAAAGAAGCTGCGACGCTAGCCACTGAGCCACCAGTTTTTTTCCCCACATCAGGCTGATTCGGTAACCACATTTCCGTTTTTTGGGGGGAAGGGGGGGGGGGGTTCGTGAAGAAAAGAAGAAATTAAACGCTACCCAGGAGCAGTATCATTTGGGAGTGGGTCAGGGGCAGAGTGGGTAGGGTTCGTCTCTCGATACCTGGCCAAGGTGTTCCCATCAGACCGAAAGGAAAACGGTGAGTTTAGGAAGGAAAGAACGAACTATACGCTATCCAGTAGCAGGAATTTTAGAAATTTATTTTAATTGTTTTATTTTATTTTTTATTCATCGCTTTTATTTATTTCTCTTTAATTTTTTTTTTTAGTTTTTATGGAAACCTCAGTCTGAAAGGAAATAAACATTCACCACACAAGTAATTGCAACTAGGGTCCTCACATTGCCTCATCATCCTAGCGTGTTTTCTCGTATCTTTTGTTGGGCCACCACTGCTCGTTCTAAAGTCATGTGCATTACAACATATTCATAATCTCTCGCCGCAGATGATCCAGCTGCGTGGCGGTTTGTGTAGTGCACTCCAGAGGTAATTCGAAAAATATTGCCTGTATCTGCGGTTCCTGACTACCGTACAATGCCGTTCGTGCATATAGTTCCAGAAAACAAGTACATCCCATGGGCCGTCACTGAATAAGTGATGGACCGTACGGCCTCGGATTCACGTGCTGGTGTTGGTCCTCGTCCACGAATAGTACGTTTCGTCCGAATGAAGAACAGTTTGAGCTGTGACGTGTGTCGGTGTTAACAGCAGTAGCAAAGCCTACATTTGTTTGACGAAGTACCACACTGCCGCGGCCTCTGCGCAACTGAGGCGTACCATGGATACGGGACCCAGCCTTCGATTTATGAACAGGCAAGTTTACAGGAATTGGTACACCTTGAGACATCATTTCTTGGCATATCTCTGTCCAACATGGCACCAGTAACTGGGCCCGATAAAACTCCATAGGGAAGCCGTCTGGTCATTGGCTCTTGATGGCCGCGTCTATGTCGATGGCATCAGACGCCTCGTCTTCTGGCACGTCTCCTATCAAGTTCGCTTCCAATGCCTGAGGTATGGGAGCGTTGATCTACCCTGAGACGTCCGACTGCCACGCCGAATATAGTCGAGCTAATGGTCATAAAAAAACTTGACTATATTCCGTTATTCGTTGAGACATTTACCATCCTCTATGTCGATAACGTGGACCAGCACCCATCTCCGCCTTTTGTAATCCGTGAGTTGGTGAAACATTGAAGGTCGTTCTGTGGGCAAATGGCCTCGTGCACAAGTGCTTATTATGACTCCTTCCAAATGGAGGCGCGTGAGAGAAACGATCTTTGCTTTGCAAAGGTTGACTGATGCCTGTCTGTCCAGTGACGACGACTGTTCTTTGAGGATTTGAGAATGCTAAAGTAAAAGTCCAACACGTGTCAGCACCAAGCAGCTGCCTCTCTACTGTATGTCATGAAGATTCGCCTGAGGTCGGTTTTGCGCAGTCAATATATATGGTTACCCCATAGCCGGTGGTTCTAAAATTTTAATTTGCCAGACATGCAGCAGTAGCCTGTGCATTCATTGGATGGTTCTAATTCTGTTTAATTATGTTCTTGCGCTACCAAGTGGCTCTCGTACCATATACTGAGATGCGGGTGCAAGACAATTCATATAAGCCCAATGAATGTGATAACTTTTGAAGGTAACAATATGCGCTACGGATATCCTTGCACACTAAACCAACATGGCAACACGGAAGGGTGTGGGGGGGGGCGGTAACCGCTTGTTATAAGCATGCCTCAGCTAGGGATATAACAGTGTCTGAACCTGATAAGAATACTGCTTATGACAGATACTATCATTGAAAATGTATTATGGCAGTAACTATCTACCATTGCTTATTGTTGGTTATTGAGTGGATTTGGTTAGGAAGGGGTACCATTTTCGATTACAACTTCAAAATTTTGACTGAGATAGATTTGACATTTATTCTTTAAAGAAAACTCACGTTCTTTTGATTCTACACGTATTTGATTCTACCCACGAATCTAAATAAACTATGCAAATGGTCTCTTATTTCGTATTACTGTGGGCCACACTATGAGGAAGGTAGTGGGATAAACACTCTGCTCTTTCTCTCCAACCAACTCGATAAGTTCATTTCAAACATGCCACATCATCATCCGTTATCTGCTATATTAGCAGGTCCTTTGCCTCTCCATTTTCTGCGATCCATTGCTTCCTTCTTAAGGCTGCTGTATGTTGCACCGTCCATCATGTCATCCAGTATCTGGAATCTCTTCCTTCCTCGCTTCCTTTTCCCTTCTACATAACCTTCTAAGACTGTTTATATCAGACCGTCATTCTTTCTTAATATATGCCCAATCCAATTTCTTTTTCTTCTTTTTATTACATCTAGTAACTGTCTTTTCTCTCCCACTCTTCTCAGTACCTCTTCATTTTTTACTCTGTCAATCCAACTTATTCTTTCCATCTTCCGCCATGTCCAGATCTCAAAAGCCTCCAGCCTTTCTCTGTCTTTTTTCCTCATAGTCCATGTTTCAGCGCCATATAGAAGAACACTCCATACAAGACATTTTATGAGACTCTTTCTGAGTTCTCTGTCCAGACCGCTGCAGAAGGTTCTCCTTTTCTTATAAAACGCCTCTTTTGCCATTGTTATCCTTGTTTTAATTTCTGTGGTGCACTTCCAGTCGGTGTCTATCCTGCTTCCAAGATACTTAAAATTTTGCACCTGTTCTAGTGTTTCTCCATTCAGCACAATTTTTATTTCCTTATTTCCTCCTATTGCCAATACTTTTGTTTTATTTGTGTTAATTTTCATTCCATATTTTTTTCCGTTAGTTGCAATGGTGTCCACCAAATCCTGTAATTATTTTTCCCCTGTGGCTAGAAGGACCATGTCATCAGCAAATCTCAAGCACCCTACTCTTCTTCCTCCAATTTCTACTCCTTTGTCATCTAATGAGCATTGGTCAATCATATATTCCAAGTACAGGTTGAAAAGAGTAGGT
The DNA here is from genome assembly GCF_023864275.1 of Schistocerca cancellata. NCBI lineage: Eukaryota > Metazoa > Arthropoda > Insecta > Orthoptera > Acrididae > Schistocerca > Schistocerca cancellata. Next base: position 310,008,107 of record NC_064628.1, on the reverse strand, counting down.
GATAAACAGCATCCTTGTCTTACTCCTTTCCCTAGTCTGATCCAGTTTGTACTTTCTCCTCTCACTTTAACTGAAACTTTTTGATTAAGGTATAATGAGTTTATAAGTCTTCTGGTTTTCCAGTCCACTCTCTTTTCCCTCATAATAGTCGCCAGCTTGTCCCAAACCATATTGTCAAATGCCTTTTCTAAATCGATGAAGCACATACATAGGTCTCTTCCTTTTTCAATAAACCTTTCTCCCAAGATTCGTAGGAGCCCTATTGCATCTCTGGTGCCCGTATTCCGTCTAAAGCCAAACTGCTCCTCGCCGAGATTCTCCTCTATTACTTTTTCAAGTCTTTTATTAATTATTCTTAACATCACTTTGGCTGCATGTGAAATGAGGCTGATTGTCCTGTGCTCGCTGCATTTCTTGGTTCCTTGTTTTTTTGGTAATGGAATCATTACTGTTGTCAAAAAGTCCTCAGGCCATTCACCACTGTCATATATTTTATTACACAATCTCAATATTTCTCTTATTCCATTGTGGTTCAAGCATTTTAGTATTTCTCCCGGTATTGTATCTGTACCTACTGCTTTGCCATTTTTCATTGCAGCAATGGCAGTCTTTACTTCTTCCATTATGATGGTCGGTCCTTTCTCTTCCTCACTTACACTGTTGTGTGATTCAAGCTCCAGAGTTTCTGGTTTGCTATTTGTGTCATATAGCTCTTTTATATATTCCTCCCATCTCTGGAGGACATCGTCACAATCTTTGTACACTACCTCTTCGTCTTTACTCAAAATTTCCATAGTAGCACTTCCTGCTCTGTTTTATTCCCATGTCATAGTCTTTACTCTGTTGTATAGTAAGTCCTGTCTTCCCTTCCTGTCCAGTTCTTCAATTTCATCACATTTCTCTTTTAGCCATTTTTTCCTAGCCTGCTCTGTTTCTCTTCGCAGTTCGTTATTTAACCTTCGGTATATCTTTCTTGCATCTTCAGTCTTCTTGTTTTTCAATTTTCTTCTCTCCTCCATCTTGGAAATCATTTCTTGTGTGACCCATGGTTTTTTTTACCTTTTCCCTTTTACATATCCTACATTTTGCTGTCCTGCTTTAATGATTCTTTCTTTCAGTATATTCTAGTACTCGTTCGCATTGTCAGGTGCTTCTTTGTCTCGTAATGTGTTTAGAAAGTCCCGAGACAGCATTTGTGTAATTTGTTCTTTGTTGGACCTTATCTTCTCTAAATCCCACTTCTTCACCATTGTCGCCTTTTTCAGTTTTTTCATTCTTATTTCTATTTCTGCCATAAGTAAGTTGTGGTCACTGTTAATATCTGCACCTGGTAATGTGTGCACCTTCTTGATTCCATTCCTGTATCTTTCTTCTACCAGTATAAAATCGATTTGGTTTCTGTATTTATCCCCTGGTGATTTCCAAGTGTATAGCCTCCTCTTATGGTTCTTGAACCATGTGTTTGCTGCTATCAGCTGCCTTTCCCTGCAGAAGTCAATTAACCATTCACCTCTGTCATTTCTCTTTCCAAGACCATGACTGCCTACTATGTTTACCTCTTTCCCTTCTCCCACAATGGCGTTCCAGTCTCCCATTACTATTTTGCAGCATTTTTTATTTTCGTCCATTATTCTCTCTATTACATTGTACGTTTCCTCTACAATTTGGTCATCATGTTCTGAAGTTGGCATATACACCTGGACAATCAGTAAATCTTTTTGTGCTCCTTTCAGCCTTACACCAATTGCATAGTCTACATATTCCACACATTTAGCCAATTCCTTTGTCATAATCATTCCTACTCCATTAATTCCTTTTACTTCTCCTCCTGAGTAGTAGAATATATATTCATCTGACTGCAACTCTCCATGTCCATTCCATCTTACCTCAGCAACTCCTATGAGGTCCATATGATTCTTTTCCATCTCTCTTTTAAGGTTTTCTAGTTTCCCTGCTTGTAGCAGAGTTCTGACGTTCCAGGTACCAATTCTCGTTTTGATTTTTTGCCTCCTTTCAAGTTGTCCCCCCCGGAGATCCGAATGGGGGACTATTTTACCTCCGGACACTGATTTAACATGAGAGGAAGCCATTTTTTGTGCATAAAATGGAGACTGCATTATGCAGGGAAGATAATCTGCGGTGGTATTCCGTTGCCTTCCGCAGTTCTGGAGGCCGCCCCTAACATGGGATACAGACGCCTTTTGCATCCGCCCGCTCCGGGTCAGACGCTGCATGAGAAGTATAGATTGGAAAATGAAAGACCCCTAGCCCTCGGAACCTAATAGCGTCAGGGTCGGAAAAGAACAAGAGCTGGCCGAGGGTGGCCAGATAGGAAAGATAAAAGTGAGGAGCCGGGCATAAGTAAGTGGAAGCAATGCCAGGACTCAGCTCGGGGCCCCGTGGTCGCCAGCCACGTATCACTAGGTGTGACTCCCTGAGGATTCAAACATGCCACACACACTCATAAATTTACTCACAGCGCCGATATTCTATTGGCTACCCAAAGCGCAAATGCGAGGAATGAGATAGACTACGCAATGGGCTGCAAGTTGAGAGTTCCTTAAGCAAAATCAAACACCTGACCAAAAGAATTACACATTATCCAACGTATTAGTTAGTAAACGGAATTAAAGTCCGTTTTTACAGAAATTGCCATGATCTGTGCCGTCGCTGCTCAGCCGATTCCAGCGCAAGATAGCAGAAGCCAGCAAAGACGCTTCTCTCATCGGAAATATTACGGCAAAAGCTCTAGTTTTAACACGTTAGGGATAGCTGAAGGCCGTGGTCATTCGAAATACTTAAATAATGAGTATTTATCCAAACAACGGACGAACTGAATACGTGGTCAGGCGGTCCAGTATCGTAAATGTGGCGGGTTCGGACACAATCTGTCACAAGATTTCCAAAAATTACGAGAGACGATAAAATAGTTACACTAATTATTGCACTAATGAGTTCTCGGAATGCTTAAGTATAGTGTCCATGTCTCTACTAAGTCAGGAGCCACCCTCACATGCCAAGTTGTGTGAGCAAAAACCGTTAATGTTCGCATAAAGAAAAACATCTCGAAATGTACAAAACTTGCAGAAAATGCTCCCCTCTACTTTCATAAGATTTATTTTAATGTTTTAAAACGAAAGAACATTACAAAGGGAAATACTGTTACTACTGTTGCGCTAATTCCCTGTCTGAGTGACAAGTGGTGCGAACGAACACTTAAAGAAACAAATCAAAATTCACAAAAAAGTTACGCAAAAACTACGGGAACACAATTCCTATCCTTAATCTACACCATTTCCTATCCTTATTTGCTTATGGAACGCATTCCTCTGAACACTGAAGGTGCCACGCGGAAACGCTCGCCAACATTCGCCCCGATACATATCACAAAGAAAATACCATAAAATATTAATTTCTCCCCCAAAAATGTATATAACAAATTGAAATCATTTATACTAAAGAAACAATCGTACTGCTACCTGCTGTTCGTCTTAACGCCTCCCTCCTACCCCCCCTCACCAAGAGCGACTTGCTCATACTAGTACAAAGCCGTTGTCACTATGACCTAGAAAAGCACTTGGTCTGCCAAAATTAGAACAATTATTGCCTCGTTCAGTACTTGTACACCTAGACTGAAACTAACTGAAACGCCCAGAAACGTATCAAGTAGAATATCGCATATCTTCCCGTACCACAGCCGCAGCGCCTCCGCGGCTTGTCCTCTCTCCAGCGACCTCCGGCTGTCACCCCAGAGGGCTCCTAGCCGGTCCCAACGTCCCTTGTCCGAATCTATCGCTCTTATTGGCTGAGGGCCTACCGGTGCCTTCTGTATTCTAAACAAACTGATCTGTCGCAAGCATCGCTGGCCATTCCAGCTTTGAGTCTTGCTAGTCTCCGCAATGAGAACCATACTGCTCTACTACCTATCTTTGGAGCTCCATATACCCTTCTAATTCTTATTCCTTTCTCACATAGTGGGAGGGTCATGGAAAGGATCAGGAAGTGTGAATCAGCACTATGTTTACTGAAATAAAACGCTGATTTGTTGCATTCCTATCTCCAAGAGTTGAGGATATAAATAAATAAAAATAAAGACCGATGTTACGTTAATAGTAACTTGTAATTAACTAAATAAATCATTATCTATCAGCTACTGTCATTCACGTTGTCCACAAGTGAGTTTCGCCAGTGAAGCGTACTATAACTGCCGCTTTAAATAGACCTCCTAGGGCAGAGGGGTACAGACTGCATTGGCGAAGTGTATCTTCCACAGCTACTCGACTAACTGGAGAGGACAAGTGGGTGGTGTTAAACTTCCATGGGCTCCTGCTTCCCCATACCCTGACAGGATGGAGGGCTATGGCATATACGTAGGCCGAGTTATCCTAAATAACTGTTGGTCATAGTTCCGTATAAAATATCGCCGTCTGTGTTGAGCGAGTGACTAATCCGCTCCAGTCTGCTGGATGAGTAACTGGTGAAGTGAGTACAGCCGTGTCTGTCACCACGGATGTGGCGCCATGTGCCCACTAATTGATGATTGCGGATGAGTATGTCACACGGAGAATGGGACGGGGGGGGGGGGGGCACATGGCGCCACATCCGTGGTGGCAGACATGGTGGGAAGGAGGGGGGGAAGAGAGGGAAGGGAAGAGACTTAAACTAGGGTGTCAAGGCGGGTGAAGGTGAAGTGGGCTTGGTTGTGGGAGTAGGTGACAAAGGTGTTCAGGTGGAAAATGGAGTGAGCGGCAAGGGAGATTTGTTGGAAGGTGTGGGGGCGCTGAAAAGGGTGAATGTTTTGGAGTACAACGGTAAGGAACCGGATGATGTCCTCGGCCGTAGGGGGTGGACGGAGGGAATTGTTGGGATGGACATGGGGATCGACGGGACGAACTGGGACTGTAAGCTCAGGGGTGGCTGGAGGGGGTTTAGCTTTACACTTGTGGGAGTAGGTGGGATGGGGGCCATTGCAGGTATGACAGGAAGGAGGAGCAGCGAGGTTGGGGCAGTTCTTAAGAAAGTGGGAGGCCTTGCAATGGGAACAAGTGGCGGGGGGTTTTTGCAGTTTGGAGTCAGGTGGTCATTGTACATCAGGCACCGCTGGCAACGGTAGGATTGGGGAGGGGATTTGGAGGATTCGACAGGGTGGCGATGGTGGTATATCAGGGTACCCTGGGTGAGGAGATGGTCAATGGATGGGGCGGACTCAGAGAACACCCGCATGAGGTAGGTGGGACCAGAGGCATTGTGGACACGGCGGGCAGAGCGGATTTCCAAGTCCGGATGGGAGTTCAGTTCTGCCAACACTTCATCCTCTGTGATCACCGGGCTGAGCTTGGTGATCACAGCGGTTTAGGTGGGGGGGGGGGCGACGGGGAGGCTGGGGCTGACGAGGAGTGGAAGCAGAAAGGAAGGGTGTCAGAGAGGCGTGGGGCCAAATATAACTCGTGGGAGTTTTCGCGGGAAGTCTGTGTGAAAAGATGGGGACGGGGACTTGATAAGGACTGAGTCCCTGTGGGGAATGAGTTGGGAAATGGGAGCACCAGGTAAGTACTTTCGTATCTCCATGATGAGGGTACGAGCGTCGAGGAACTTAGGATCGGGAGTTGACAGGACAAAGGTGTGGAGGGTGCGGGCCGAGGTATGGGTGGCAGGAGGAGGGTGGTGTCCATGGAGACGGCAGGGGGAGGGGGAGGTGGTGTTGACTTTTTGTGGGAAGTGCCGGGAGCAGGGTCGGAAATGACGCGCTTTTGGGTTTTTTTGGAGACAGGAGGCTATGAGGATAGGAGAGGAACGGGGAGGAGAGGGAGGTGGCGGGTGGCAGATCCCTGTGGCGTAGTGGAGGCACCGGGAGAAGCAGCCAGTTCAGTGGTGGCGATGGTGGCTCGGCGCGATGTGATGCGTGCAGGAGATGCAGATGACAAAGTGACGGGGTGAGTGACAGAGGGGAAGCCGACCACCTGGGGGGGGCGGCAGCAGAGGCGGCAACAGAAGCGTACGTGAGGGCGGGGTAGTAGTGGGAGCTGTTGAGGGTGTGGAGGCTGGAGGAAGGGTGTAGAGGTGTGGGTATACAGCTGGGGATGAGATAGGGGGATCGGTAAGTGAGGGAAGGGGAGGGGAGGTGTGAAGAGGGAGGCCAGGGGCGGCACTCCAGGAAGTGACTGTGGGAGAGGGGGAGGGGGAGGTGTACATGACAGTGGAGGTGGGAGTACTCATTGCAGACGAACGGCGACTGACAGACGGACGGGCAGCAGGCGGCGTCGGCGGCGGCGGCGTCGGCGTCGGTACCGGCGGCGGCGGCGATGGTCGGCGACGAACAGACGGACGAACAGCAGACAGCAGCAGCTGCGGTGGCGGCGGCGGCGGCGGACAGCGAGCAAGCAGGCGGACGGACGGACGAACAGCTACAGCAGCAAGCGGCGGGACAGACAGACAGACAGACAGACAGACACAATCTTCGAAGACGGAGATTCCACCCTGAGAGTAGCCCAGGCTTTGCAATCTGACGCTTTCGAAGGAGGGCATCCAACCCTCTAGGTACATAATGTTCAAGAGAATCTTATTAATGGATTTTGTTACAGTAAATTGAATTGAGAATATTTAACTTTGCCTTTTTACAATGATGTGTCGCAAGCAATTAGCGACATGCAAATAATCAATGTCCTTCGATATATACAATTTCCAAGGAAGTCAAGAACATAGCTCGCAAGTCAGAGATAAAGAGTCAGGATGACAGCCCGTCTTCTAGTGCGGCCGAGGCTAGCTGGAGCAGAGCTTACATTCTCTTTGTATAGGTGCCACTCCTGTCGTGGTGTCGTCCTAGTCAGCGTTCTATTGGCTGACGTCGTCTCACAGACTTCTCTGCGGTTACGTTCCAAGCTGACGTGCCGGCGCTTGATGTTACGCCGGAACGTAGGGAATATGTGTCAATTCCAAATGCAAGACAGCTGCTTTTAACAAAGTATTCTGCACATACTTATATCACGGAGATAAACAATTTGGGACTGTAACGTCTGCTGGTAAAACAAATATTGTAAGTGGTAAAAAAAGAAAAAAAAGAAAGAAATTATACTAAAACCATCCACCCACACCGCCCCACTCTCCCTCCGCGAGCTGTCCTCCTTCTCCATGAATCCCGCCGCCTCTATCGCTCCTTCCTGCGCACTCGTGATAGGGATACACTTCAACGCCACCGGCAAGTACAGCGACACGTACGGAAACTTATTACAGCAACGAAACGCCGAGACTGGCGCCAGACCTGCACACGACTCAACACCACCCTCCCTATCAACTCCTCCAAGTACTGGTCCGCCTTCCATCGCCTTACTGGTTCCCTTTCCACTCCCCACTACCCCCTTCTCCATAACGATCGCCCCCTTCCTGACAACCTCAGTAAGGCCAACCACTTCACTTCCCACCTTTCCGAGGTCTTCTCCATCCCCAATGATCCCCACTTTGATTATTCTCTTTTCCCCACCGTCATGGAACGTGCCGATACCTTGGTCGCTCCACTTGCGCCTAGTCTCCAGTATTTGGGGCAGTTGCCCCCCTCCAACATAAACACTCCCATCACAGCACAAGACATTAAACTTATCCTCCGGTCCAAACGCAACACGGCCCCTGGTCATGACTGTGTCACCTACCGTCACTTTCGGGAAAGCCCCTATTCCTTCCTGACTGTCCTCGTCCATCTCTATAATGTCATCCTCTCTACAGGCTTCTACCCTGACCTGTGGAAGACCTCCCACATCCTCTTCTTCCTCAAACCCAACAAACCCCCTTCTGCCACCTCTTCCTATCGTCTCATCTGCCTCACCTCCATCTTCAGTAAGGTCCTTGAATCCATCCTCTTCCGCCGTATCCATCAGCACCTTGCCCAACACCACCTCCTCCCCCTTACCCAGTGTGGCTTCCGACCCTCCTTCTCTGCTGAAGACCAACTCCTCAACCTTGTTCACCTTCTGTCCCTCCAGCTCAACTCCCGTCGCTCCGCCATTTTCGTTTCCCTTGACCTCCAAAATGCCTATGACCGTGTATGGCATCCCGGTCTCCTCTTTAAACTCCAAACCTACGTCTTGCCTATCAATTTTGTCTGTCTGGTCGCTTCCTTCCTCTCGCACCGTCCTTCCTATGTCACCCTCCACAACACCAACTCCCGTATCTTTTATCCCACAGCTGGCGTCCCCCAGGGTTCTGTCCTCTCCCCTCTCCTCTATCTCTTGAACACAGCTGATATGCCCAAGCCACCCCCACCAGTCCACCTTCTCCAGTATGCTGATGACACTGCCTTCCTGGCTCTCTATCCTACCCTTCAACGGTCTCAACGTATCCTCCAAACCCACCTTAACCAGTTCACCACTTGGTGTAACCAGTGGTTCCTCCATCTCAACCCCTCCAAAACCCAGGCAATCATCATAGGCCGCACCACTCGCTCCTTTCGCCTCCATGATTTCTACCTCACCCTTTATGGTCGTCCTATCCAGCTCACCCCCACCCTCAAATACCTTGGCCTCACCCTCGACCGACACCTCACCTGGACCCCTCATCTCCAGACCACCTAGCAGAAAGCCCATTCCCGCCTCTGCCTTCTGAAACTCCTGTCTGGCCAGACATGGGGATTGCATCCTTCTATCATCCTCCACACCTACAAATCCCTCATCCATCCTATCCTCTGTTATGCCAGCATTGCCTGGATCTCTGCCCCCACCCACTTTTACAAGGCCCTCCAAATCCTTGAACGCCATGCACTCCACTTTGCCTTCCGTATCTGCCTTCCTTCCCCCACACGGCTCCTGTATGAACTGATCCCCTTCCCCCACCTCCTCCTGTTCCTCCCACATCTCCGCATCCTTTACATTGTCCGCAGGCTTGATCCCCCCCACCCTCTGGTTTCCTCCTTCCTCTCCACCCCACGCCCATTGCCACGCCTCTATCGCTGTATCCCTCCCTCTCTCCTCCTCCACACCCTCCATCTCCTTCATCAGGGCAATTTCCAACGCCTTCCCGTTTTGGTTGACGAACTTTGCCGTGACATCTACCCTTCCTTCCAACTATAACCTGGCCTTGTCCCCCCCCCCTACCCAGGGCTCCCTTTTTTCCTCTTCCCTCCTTCTCCCAAGGCGGATTTTCCTCCTTCCCCCCACCTCCCCCTGACACCCTGCACCCCATACTTGCCTCTTTCCTTCCCACGTTCCTCCCTACCTGGCCCTCTACAGCGCGCCCCCCGCTCATCTCCCCCATCTCTTCCCCTCCCTCCCTTCTACAAGTTTCCCTCAACTCCTTGCGCCTGGCAGATCCTCTGTCTTGATCATCGTCAGTGTGCCACATCAGTGTTGTGTTTAGTGCTGTTTCTCCTGTGCGTCAAGAGGTGTGATTTTAATTGTGTACTGCCTTGAGGTTCGCCATCAGTGTTTGTTATGTGCTACACCATCCGTCGATACCTTTCATGCTCCAGTCATACTGTGCCTTGTGTTCCTTTAATTGTCGCAGTGTGTGGCTTTTTGTGTGTGCTACTTTTAAACAGTTTTAACAGTTTTTTTATCTCCATTTTACGGTCACCCCGTTTTTTGTCTGTTGCCTTCCATAATGATCCCCCATTTTTATATCTATGTTCACCATATTCTCTCCTTTGTTCTTTTTAAATGTCTTCTATTGTTTGTTCTATGTCTTTCGGCTGAAGAGCAGCGCCTATGCTGCTGCCAGCCCGCCCCGATGGGGAATTGAAATACAATAAAGAAAGAAAAAAATATAATGGAACTTCATGATTGTAATTTTATTTCTGCATGGACAATGATTGGCCGAACTCTGTGTAATAAAGAGAAACCATTATGTATCATGGCCGGCCGATGTGGCCGAGCGGCTCTAGGCGCTTCAGTCTGGAACCGCGCGACCACTACGGTCGCAGATTCGAATCCTGCCTCGGGCATGGATGTGTGTGATGTCCTTAGGTTAGTTAGGTTTAAGTAGTTCTAAGATATAGGGGACTGATGACTTCAGATGTCCCATAGTGCTCAGAGCCATTTGAACCATTATGTATCATGTTTTATACTTGTATAGAATTATGTATCGATTTTTTTAAAGATAATATCTGTGTCGGCGAGTGCTGGAACCGCCACAAACGATACGTATTAAATATCAAACAAAGATGTAAATGTATTAAATGGAGTATAAATTGTAGTCACCGAACTTTAATTTCTCTGTAGTGTTTTTGGAGTTACGTGACTAGGAATAGCCTATTTCGCTATATTGTATGCTTGTGTAGCATTCTTTTGTCAAGATTGAGAGAAGGACGCCATTAGGCATTGATTTGTAAAGGTGTGTAAGAACTGAAACTTATTGGCAGATTAAAACTGTGTGCCGGACTGAACCTGAGAACCGGGAGAGCTTCTGTAAAGCCTGGAAGGTAGGAGACGACGCACTGGCAGAAGTAAAGCTGTGAGGCGGGGCGAAAGTTGTGCTAGGGTAGTGCAGTTGGTAGAGCACTTGCCTGCAAAAAGCAAAGGTCCCGCGTTCGAAACTCGGTCCAGCACACAGTTTTAATCTGCCAGGAAGTTTCATATCAGCGCACACTCCGCTTCAGAGTGAAAATCTCAGTCTGTGTAAGAATTTAATCTGTCTAAATGTTTCGAATAGGGTTACTTAGTGAAAACTTGCATTATGATTTGTAATAAGCTTGCCTGCTATTTTATCCCTTCCTTTTAAGACATTTTCAGCTATTTAAATATTATTGACGGTGCCGAGCTGCGCTACGAACGAGCGAGACGCTGCCGCGGCGCATTCAAATTCCATTAAATGAAACGAATCATACCGCAAAGAAACGTACACGTAATAGTGAACTAAAATTACTTCTTTCAGCTTTCGGGGTTGCAGGGCCGTGCAGCAGATTTTATGATGTGTTTTACAGGTGTAAGCGGGCTGCGGATGATGTTATATTATCAACAGTGCAAAAAGTTAATTTACCTCAATGTCATAAAAGTAATCTTGCTGTGAATAGTTCCGGTTTGGCAAACGTTATAGTAAAAACATTTTTTCTCTGATAACAGTCTCATGTTCTCGTGTTAGTCGTGGTTCTTATTGGTGTTTTAATGTTAACAAAAATCCACTGCAATATTTTGATGTTGAACAAACATTGCCTACTGTAAGATCAGTATCGATAACGAAATAATTTTCAGTAACCTTTTCAATAACTGTAAGGTAAGAAAGATATGTTGAACTTTATAGCGAGTTACAGTAACGAAACAATGTTCCTTTTATAGAAAGCCAGATCCAGAATAGTAAGAACATAATATATTTTGTTTTGTTGAAAATTAATGATCCAAAGAAAGTCACAGCACAGCCTCCCTGAAAAGTATTTCAGGGCTCTTTTCGTAGCAACATATTTTATCTCATCCATTTATCAAAATATTAGCTGTTACGCGAGCAATAACAAAGAGAGCGAAAGAACGAACGGTTCATAATGCTGCTCTCATTACGTTTTATTTAACAGTGATTTCCTTGCAGTGACTTCTTTATACATTAATGATTACTGTACGTGAGCTGAATAGTTCGTGACAGGTACCAGTCTGTACTGCACAGTTGATCCGTGTACCAGCGCCTCACATAATCCGATACTGTTCTTACACACCCAAACCAGTTACCAAAAATAAATAAATGAAAAAAATTGTCGTCTAGATAGTTTCTTGCTAAAACTAACGATATTGTACGGTTCCTCATAGGAATCTACCGACTGTATATCTTACATGGATTAAATTCCTTTCACTTCCTTAAACGGATCTAACATAGTTAAATAATCTTTCCTCTGTTCCTCTGCTGGGCCCATAGCTTGCATAACGTCATAATATGATATCTTCTTGATACTTTTGAGAAAATTAGTTGCAGACCCTTTATAGTTGATTATGTAAGTTGACGACATTTTTGCCATTATCAAGTGTTCCTGAAAATATTAATTTATATATCACTTTATTCTACATCTATGTAGCAGCACTACAGTTACATAATACAAACAATATTAGAAACACAATCGAAAACGCTTTGAAAATTATATATAGGAGACCAAAAGGTCAAACCATGAATAGTATGAAAAATTTAGAAATTTATGCATACACAAATAGGTCTCCGAATGGCATTCTAAGCGAACAGAAGGATAAAAACATGAAAGTTATGGTTCAAATGGCCCTGAGTACTATGGGACTTAGTAGCCATGGTCGTCAGTCCCATAGAACCTTGAACTATTTCAACCTAACTAACCTAAGGACAGCACCCAACACCCAGTCGTCACGAGGCAGAGAAAATCCCTGACCCCGCCGGGAATAGAACCCGGGAACCCGGGCGTGGGAAGCGAGAACGCTACCGCACGAGCACGAGCTGCGGACCATGAAAATCATCTAGAAACCTTTATTGACGTAATGGAAAAGGAAAAGGGATAAAAACAACACGATTAACAAAAACCAATAGACAACATTAAGATTGCTCATCTATGTAACGCACAATGTCTCTGACAACCTAGATATAAAGATATAAAGTATCATTGGGAAGACATGTCATCTTACAGTTGTCAAAATATTGCATGAAATTTCTATAGAAAATAAATACCTAACGCTTGTTAACAACATAGTACATAAAAGAACATGAGTTCTAAGATGATTTGGTTCAAATGGCTCTGAGCACTATGGGACTTAACATCTGAGGTCATCAGTCCCCTGGAACTTAGAACAACTTAAACCTAACTAACCTAAGGACATCACACACATCCGTGCCCGAGGCAGGATTCGAACCTGCGACCGTAGCTGTCGCGCAGTTCCAGACTAAAGCGCCTAGAACCGCTCGGCCACTGCGGCTGGCTCTATAAGTAATCTCATTCTGGAAGATAACAAGTGTAAATTATACGTTAGGAAAGACTCACGTAGCAAACCTTCTCTGTTTCTACAGGTTATACGTGAACCAGTATATAGGTAATATTTAGGAAACAACGAATGGAAATACACAGGAATGAGCCTACTTGGGTCGTAGGGTGGGACGACGTCAAACGAATCCCCCCTCCGTCCCAATCAAACACACACTTAAGATAAATATGCTGTGAATACCGTAACGGCAACCATCTCTCAAATACTAATGTCTTTCTAGTACAACATGACCACTCTTGTTTTAAGTGATACCACTGGAGGCGCTGCAGTGGTAGTACACTGGATTCGTATTCTAAAGGACAGAGCTTTAAATCCCGATCCGAGCATCAATATGTAGGCTCTCCACGATTTTCCTCAAAGAAAATAGTGGCACTGGCTCTTGGAAATAGCACAGTCAGTATCCTTATCCGTCCATAATATACATGTACATACATACTCGCCAGCTAGTGTACTGTGCGTGGCGGGGATTACCACGAACTACTACTTGTCATTTCCTTTCCTGTTCTACTCGCAAATATAGTGATGGAAGAACAACTGTGTATGTGCCTCCGTACGAGCTCTAATTTCTCTTATCTTATATTTGTGGTCCTTACACGATATGTATGGTGGCTGCAGTAGAATCGATCTGCAGTCAGCTTCAAATGACCTTTCTCTTTTTTCAATAGCGTTCCTGCAAAAGACCGTTATCTTCCCTGCAGTGATTACCATTTGTGTTCCCGAAGTATCTCCGTAATGACTGTGTTTTGTTGGAAATTAATGGTAACAAATCTAGCAACCCACTGCTGCAGTGTTTCGATGTCTTCGTTCAATCCGATCTGGCGGAGATCGCAAATACTCGAGTCGTACTCAACAATGGGTCACACTAGTGTCCTACATGCGGTCTCCTGTACAGATGAAACACACTTTCCTAAAATTCTGCACTAAACTGAAGTTGACAATTCGGCTTCACTGCTACAATCCATACATACTCGTTTTATTTCACATCACTTTGCAAGGTTACGCCTAGATATTTAACCGACGTGACTCCGTGAAGCAGCACGCCGCTAATGCTATATTCGAACAATACGGGTTTGCTTTTCCTACTCATCTGCATTAAATTTTTATTTCTCTACATTGAGAGATAGCTGATATTCACCACACCATCTAGAAATTTCGTCTGAGTCATCGTGTAACCTCCTGCAGTCACTCAACAACGACACCTTCCCGTAAACCAAGAAAACATCAGCAAACAACCGTAGGTTGCTACCCACTATCTCCTACACATTATTTATGTATACACAAAATAACAGATGTCCTAGCGAACCTTGGGGTATTCCTGACGACAGCCGTGTCTCTGACGAACACTCGCAGTCGAGAACAACGTGCTGGCTTTTGTTACTAAGGAAGACCAAAGACATTCACATACACTACTGGCCATTAAAATTGCTACACCAAGAAGAAATGCAGATGATAAACGTATATTCATTGGGCAAATGTATTATACTAGAACTGACATGTGATTACATTTTCACGCAATTTTGGTGCATAGATCCTGAGATGTCAGTACCCAGAACAACCACCTCTGGCCGTAATAACAGCCTTGATACGCCTGGGGAATGAGTCAAACAGAGCTTGGATGGCGCGTACAGCTACAGATGCCCATGCAGCTTCAACACGATACCACAGTTCATCAACAGTAGTGACGGGCGTATTGTGACGAGCCAGTTGCTCGGCCAGCATTGACCAGACGTTTTGAAGTGGTGAGAGATCCGGAGCATGTGCTGGCCAGGGCAGCATTCGCGCACAGGACCTTCAAATGCGGTCGTGCATTATCCTGCTGAAATGTAGGGTTTCGCAGGGATCGAATGAAGGGTAGAGTCACGGGTCTTAACACATCTGAAATATAACGTTCACTGTTCAACGTGCCGTCAATGCGAACAAGAGGTGACCGAGACGAGTAACCAATGGCACCCCATACCATCACGCCAGGTGATACGCCAGTATGGCGTTGACGAATACACGCTTCCAATGTCGCCAAACACGGATGCGACCATCATGATGCTGTGAACAGAACCTGGATTCATCCGAAAAAATGACGTTTTGCCATTCGTGCACCCAGGTTCATCGTTGAGTACACCATCGCAAGTGCTCCTGTATGTAATGCAGCGTCAAGGTTAACCGCAGCCATGGTCTCCGAGGTGATAGTCCATGCTCTTGTAAACGTCGTCGAACTGTTCGTGCCGATGGTTGTTGTCCTGCAAACGTCCCCATCTGTTGACTCAGGGATCGAGACGTGGCTGCACGATCCGTTACGGCCATGCGGATATGATGCCTGTCATCTCGACTGCTAGTGATACGAGGCCGTTGGGATCCAGCACGGCTTTACGTATTACCCTCCTGAACCCACCGATTCCATATTCTGATAACAGTCATTGGATCTCGACCAACGCGAGCAGCAATGTTGCGATACTCTAAACCGCAATCGCGATAGGCTACAATCTGACCTTTATCAAAGTCGGAAACGTGATGGTTCGCATTTCTCCTTCTTACAAGGGGCATCACAAGAACGTTTCCCCAGGCAACGCCGGTCAACTGCTGTTTGTGTATGAGAAATCGGTTGGAAACTTTCCTCATGTCAGCACGTTGTAGGTGTCGCTACCGGTGCCAACCTTGTGTGAATACTCTGAAAAGCTAAACCTTTGCATATCACAGCATATTCTTCCTGTCAGTTAAATTTCGCCTCTGTAGCACGTAATCTTCGTGGTGTAGCAATTTTAATGGCCAGTAGTGTGCCTGGGAACCTATTCCGTGTGCTCATACATTCGTTAACAGTCTGCAGTAGGGTACCGTGTCAAATGTTTTTCGGAAATATAGGAATATGGAGTCTGCCTGTTGTCATTCATCCGTAGTTTGCAGGATATCATGTGAGGAAAGGTCAATCTGAGTTTCGCACTAGCCATGATTGATGGACAGAAGCTTTTCCGTCTCAAGGAAATTTATTAAAGTCTGACTGAGAATATGTTCAAGAATTCTACAGCAAGCTGGTGTTAGGGATGTTGGTAAGTAATTTTTCGGGACCGTTCTTATGTACAGCAGTCACTTGCCATTTCTTTTCTTCCAGTCGCTTGGGATTCCATCCGGACTTGGTGATCTCTCTCCCGCTTCTGAGTCATCAGTCTTCTGACGGGTTTGATGCGGCCCGCCTCGACCCACGAATGCCTCTCGTGTGCCAATGTGCCAACCTCTTTATCTCAGAGTAACACTTGCAACCTACATCCTCAACAATTATTTGCTGCAAGTATTCAAAACTCTGCCAACCTCTACAGTTATTACACTCTACAGCTTCCTCTAACGCCATGGAAGTTATTCCCTGATGTCTTAACAGATATCCTATCATCCTGTCCATTTTTCTTCTCGGGGTTTCCCCATATTCCCGTCCTCTCCGATTCTGCTCAGAACTCCTCATCCTTACCTTAATCATTCCACCTAATTTTCAGAATCGTCTGTAGCGCCACATCTCAGATGCTTCGATTATTTTGTGTGCCAGTTTTCCCACAGTTCACGTCTCACTATCATACTATGCTATGCTCCAAACGTGCATTGTAAGAAATTTCTTCCTCACATTAAGGCCTATCCTTGATACTAGTAGATTTCTCGTGGCCAGGAATGCCCTCCTCGCCTGTGCTAGTCTGCTTTTCACGTCCTCCTCGCTCCGACCGTCATGGGTGATTTTGCTATCTAGGTAGCAGAATTCCTCAATGTCGTCTACCACGTGACCATCAATTCTGATGTTCAGTTTCTCACTGTCCTCATTTATGTCACTTCTCGTTACTTTCTTTTTTTTTAGATTTACGCTCAGTCCGTTTTCTGTACTCATTAAACAGTTCATTCCATTCAGGAGATCCTGTAATTCTTCACTTTCATTGAGTATAGCGATGTCATCAGCGAATATTATCAATGATATCCCTTTAACCTTGAAATTCAATTCGGATGGTCAATCTTTAATTTCCTTCATTGCTTCTTCGGTGTACAGAATGAACAGTAGGAGCGGAATACTACATCTCTGTATTACAAGCTTTTTAATCCGAGCACTTCATTCTTGGTCTTCTATTCTTATTACTCACTATTGGCTCTTGTACATGTTGTATATCACCCGCCATTCCCTGTAGATTATTCCTGTTTTCCTCAGAATTTCGAACATCTACATTACTTTACATTGCTGAACACTTTTCTCAGGTCGACAGATACTATGAACAAGTTTTGATTTTTCTTTTGTGTTGCCTCCATTATCAACCGCAAAGTCAGAACTAGCTCTCTTTTGCCTTTACATTTCCTAAAGTCAAACTGATCGTCATCTAACATAGGCTCAATTTTCTAATTTGTTTTCCATTCTTGTGTGTATTATTCCTGTCAGCAACTAGAGTACATGAGCTGTTAAGCTGATTGTGCGATAATTCTTGTTGTTATGTCCCCTTGCTGTTTTCGAAATTGTGTTGATAACGTTTTTCCGGTAGTCTGGTGATATATCGACAGTGCCATACCATCTACACACTAACGTGTTTAGTAACTGTATTGACAGTTTCCCCAATGATTTTAGAAGTTCTGATGGGATGTTATCTACTCCTTCTGCTTTATTTGATCTTAAGTCTTCCAGAGCTCTTTTAAATTCTGATTCTAATACTGGGTCCCATAACTCTTTTGTATTGACTCATATTTGTTGTTCTATCACAACAGACAAGTACTCCTCCATATAGAAGCCAACCGCTCTCTACTTGAAACTTATCAGTGGAATTCCCGTTGCCCTATTAATGTTACCACCACAGCTGTTAATTTCACCGAAGATTGTTTTGACTTTTCTATAAGCTGAATCAGTCCTTCCGACAGCCATTTCTTTTTCGATTTCTTCACATTTTTCATGCAGCCATTTTGCCTTCGCCTCATTCCTAAGCTATTTATATTTCTGTATTCCTGAATTTTCGTGGACATTTTTGTACTTCCTTATTTCATCGACTAACAGAAGTATTGATTCTGTTACCCAAGTCTTCTTCGCAATTACCTTCTTTCTACCTACATTTTTGTTTCCAACTTCTGCTATTGCTCTCTTTAGAGATGTCCATTCCTCTTCAACTGAACTGCCTGATGAGCTATTCATTATTGTAGTGTCTACTGTCTCATAAAATTCAAGCGTAACTCTTCATTTCTTAGTACTTCTGTACCCGACTTCTTTGCATATTGATTCTTCTGAACTAGTCTCTTAAACTTCAGCCTTCTCGTCATCACTACTGAGTTGTTATCTCAGTCTACATTTGGTCCTGCGTATGCCTTACAAACCAGTATCTGACTTCGGAATCTCTGCCTGACCATGGTTTAATCTAACTGAAATTTTTCCTAATCTACCGGCCTTTTCCAAGTATACCTCTCTCTCTTCTGATTCTTAAACAGAGTATTCGCTATTACTCTCTGAATTTATTGCATAACTCAATTAGTCTTTCTGTTCTCTCGTTCCTAGTACCGACTCCATATTCTCCCTTAACCCTTTCTTCTGCTCCTTCACCTACAACATCTACAACTGCATTTCAGGTCCCAATAACTATTAGATATTTATCTCCCTTTACTTACTGAATTACCTGTTCAATATCCTCGTATACTTTCTCTACCTTTTCATCTTCAGCTTGCGACGTTGGCATGTATACTTGAACTATAGTTGTTGGTGTTGGCTAGCTATCGATTCTGGTGAGAACAACCTTGTCACTGAACTGTCCACAGTAACTCACTCTCTGCTCTATCTTCTTATTCGTAACGAATACAACTCCCGTTATATCAGTTTCTGATAATGTTGACGTTACCCTCTACTTATCTGTCCAGAAATCTTTGTCTTCTTTCCATTTCACTTCACGACGCCTCGTGACTTATTTGTTTCCAACTCCTTCAGTTATTTCTGTACGCCAGGGGTGCTTTTCACTATGTCGTCCTTACGAGAGTGTGTGCGATTGTGAAACACGGTTGTTTGTACGATTCTCCCGCGTGAAAGATTTCTTAAGTGCGAAATTTAATACTTGGGCTTTCCTTTTGTTAAGTTCTGCGGCCACACCAGACTCGACTACGAGAGACGAGAGAGAAACCTTTGACGCGCTTAGCGATATTACATAGGTCTAGAATTTTCTCAGTTCTCGGCAAGATCTTTTTCTGAGTTGTGAGGGTCGTAGTACTTATGTGCTTCACACACCAATCTTTTTACAGCCGTACGAATTTATACTAATTTTTGTGTGTCGACATTTGCGCGATCCCTTTTCAACCGAAACTGCAACAGCCTTTCTTCTCCAGCGTTTTTCGTTTTTAGTTGTTAAGCCAAGGTGGGTCTTTTGCGTCCTTAATTCATTAACTTCGTAAATACTTCTCCAGAGCACAATTTATAATCGGTTTAAACTTTGCCCATAATTCCTCTACATCCATCATACTGGAACTAAATGATGTGATTGGTTGTTGATTGTTGTAGACACAACAAAGCTGTTATGGTAGTCTATGGAAAGCAGTTCATAGAGGTTGGCCACTGATGGGATCGTGTATACTAAGGTAGTTCACAACGTAGCGTCAGTTAAGGCATGAAGACATTGTATTGGATCACCGGTACTAGAAGCTATGTAATAAGTAACATTGAAAGGATGAGTGCAGGTGTTACATTTTATTACATAGGTCAACGGCCGAAGACCATAAACCCTTCAGTCAAAAGAGTGGACATACAAAAACAGAATTATGTGAGTTCATTGTATAAGTGTGGCTAACAACTGCTTATCTACTCCTTTTTGCAAAAATACTCTTCTAGCCTTCTTGATTGTTTTATGGAATTTAGTAGCCATCGTCGCTATGGTAACATCATGACACAAATCCCTGCCTCTATAGTGATGGCGTCGATAAGGTCAGGCATGTTTGTAGCTATAAGGACTAAAATATTTCCACTGCTTGCGGGCACTAACAGAACAAGAGAGCTTTCGGAAAACAGTTCAAAAGTACTTCGCAAGACTATCTGTCTGTACCCCCTGCAATGAATGTATAGAGGTCCCGGTCTATACTCGATAGATTTAATTAGCCTCCAACTAATATTGCATGATCTGATTATTTCCGCGCTGCTGACTGTGGAAAGTCAAAGAGTGACTCTTTGTTATACCTGACCATACAACTTCTGAGTCATATTCAAATTAGACCTCAGTAGAGACAAACACTGAACACTCCTCCTCCTGTGGCGTCTAATCTGTCGTTTCGATATACCTTGCAATAATGGCTAAATATCTGTTTTATACTTCGGATTCCAGCCAGAGAAGAGAAAAACTTAAGCACGAGAAGTTATCTGCAGGGCAGTAAATTCGAAAACTTTGTTACGAATACTTCGACAATTACTGGTAAAATTTTGAAAGTCGAAGCGCTCCGTTTAGGTCTCGTAATTGATAAAACTTAAACACCTTTTCAAGACTATGTTTACCATGTATATCGAAGGCTCAATAATGAATACAGCAGAAGTAGAGAAGGGAAGAGTAAACCTAGGGCGCCGAAAGATAACTGCATCTGATTTGCTCATGGCATCGTATTGTTTTGAGATGAAATAAAATTTCTTCAATGTACGCTATAAAGACTTGAAGAAGATTACAAGCGTATCGAACGAAAATCAACAGAAAGGTGAGTACATGAGAGTACATGAGAAAGAAGATACGAAAGTGAAAAGGACACAAGGTCAAATTAAATAGGTTACACAGGACAGGAATTTGAGGAGAATGTTAACAACTGGACGAGTGAATTATAAATAAGATCAAGAAATACAATGTAAAAGCAAGCTTCCTAGGAAATTCAACGCCTGTTATGCAAAACATGATGTTGGAGTTAAGAAAAAAATGATTGAATGCTTCGTGTGTAGTACAGTTGTTAAACATACCGGAGAAGAGAGAAAGAGGCAAAATTGAAGCATTAGCAATATGGATTTGGAAGAAAATGGAGAAAATAAAAGTTTTCCATAAATGGAAGTATGATGACTGTATGGAAAGGGTAATGTAAGAAAGAACTCTCCTAAATGTGGTTAAACAAAGGAAAGCCAACTACGTCTGGCGTATCTTGCCAGAAAAATGAATTTTAACAGTAGGTCAAGGTACAGTGGAAGAACGAAAGGAAATAGGACTTAGAAGAGCAAAAATACTGGGTAAAATGAGAAGAGGAAGATACTAAACCAAGAAGCAGTTGACCTGGAACAGGATCATATGGAGACAGGAATAATATTGTTGATGAATTACACTTTCTTAATGAATCAACAAAACGATAAACGTACCTATTTTATTATAGATGCTGTAGTACGAAGAGTAGTTCCCGTTGGGTAACTGGTTAAAGGGTCAATAGTAATTTTATAGTTGTAAAATGTAGTTTTTTCGTTTTTGGGTTTCTTTTTTTCAGCACTACATTTTTTGTAGCTTTAGTATAGTCTTTTTTTTCTTTGTAGTATTTGTATCAATTAGTAATCATTATTATATAATTTTTATTCCATAGAAAAATATGAACTGTGTGTGTTTTTGTGAAGATTAAATTTCTTTTTCTTTTTTTGTTTTAAGCGATAAATGTTCATTAATTTTGCTACTTATTAAACAAAAACAGCAAAGAAAGGAGTAAATAACAGCAACCAAATATAATGCATAGGTTGTTTTCGGTCTAGAGATGCACTACGAATTAGTCTTAGAGTTTTGGTTACTAAATGTTAAGAAATTTCTTACATTTTTTTGCACTTGTGAGCTGTAGAGAGGAAAATGAATTGTTTTGCGCGTAATCTGTGACGTGGAGCACTTCAGCGTGTTGGAAGTAATTATGTCGGGTCGCTGAGGTGGTAGCTGGATTCCACAGCGAAGAGCGTCAAGAAATTCAGCGAGCCATCCGTAAATTTCCGTGAACTGACTGCTTGATGGGGAAAAATGCGTGCTGTTCATCCACGCTCGCTGTAACACTGAGGAGTTTATTGCATGTCCTTCAGTAATCTGGAGAACGCGCGTCAGAGCTTTATTAAATTCCGTCCGTGTCGCTGCTGCGATGACAGCATCTGAATACATTGCTGAACATGAGCTCATGTGTGCAAATTTCTGAGCGAGCGGGCGAAGCGTAAACAGGAAACAGCAATGCGCTGCTGAACGTTTTGAGGTACGGAACCTGGTACCTAGAATCAGACGAGCAAGAGTCTGGAAATATTTTTGCAAAGTTACGCCAATGCGATAGCATTTCACACATCACGGAATTTTCCTAGGAAATGATCCAACAACGTTAGTTAAAATGCATTGTAGGAATTCGAGCTTCTTGTATCACAGGAAGCAGTAAAGTGATTGTGTTGCGACCAATTTGGATTTCTCCCAAGTAAACAAACTATATACCGTGTTTTCACGCTAAGATAAGTTTTAGAAAAGTCGATGGAATTCGGGATTGACACCCATCACGTCTTCACTGACTATAAAGCAGCATATGATAGCATAGATAGCGTAATTGCAACGTGCTTTGATTGAATTGATAACTCCGGGAAAGTTGTTAAGGCTTGTGAAGATGGCAGTGTGTGACGTACTTAGTATTATAAAAAGGGGGTGAATTGTGTCTGATCTACTAGATACACAAGATGGTGTAAGGAAAACAGGTGTTGACTTGTAGAGGATTTTGAGGGATGCAAATCCGCTGAGCAGAGGAACAACGTTGTATAAATTAGTACAGACGCCGATGCCATGTAATTGCAAGAACTTGGAACGCACAGGAGAAGACATTCATAGCACTTGAGCAGACCAGTGGGAATGTATGGTTGAATACCAACTGACAGATAGGTATATGGCTGCTGGGAAAGCACGTAGGGAGAACGTGCCACACTCAACAATTTTGGGCAATTATAGTCCTGAGAGGGCGGAACTGATTCAGTTTCTGGGTTCGACACTCATCCACTCTAGGAACATGGGTTGTGAAATTAGCAGGTATTATTATCAGCCAACAGAGTTTTTTTGGAATTCAAAACTATTTTCCTTAAGATTCTTAACTCTTGCAGCTAAATTAAAGATTTATTTAACCTGAATCTCGGAAAATTACTTATTAACGTAGTAATGTGTTTGAACTACAGATGTCTTTGAGAGAAAAATACTTCAGAGAATCGGCGGCCGAACCATTAAAAGAGAAAGATGCAGCAGGAGGTACAGTCATGAGCGGTACGTTGTTTATAAAGCTACAACCATCAGCCGGATTTAAATAGGCGAGTCCCGTGGCACGGATGAGTCATACGGAAGTATCTAATCTGATATTAAATTGAAATCCTGTGGGGGGGGGGGGGGTGCAGGGGAGTCAAAGAGGACGGGTTCTGACGAGAACCAGATGGGTGGAATCGTGAAGAATTTGTAGAAAATAGGCTGTAGAGGATGGATCGTGATAACTGACGGAGATTTGTTGAAGAAGCCAGGGTTCACAAGAAACCGTTCTGTGTTGTTCGCTGAAAGCTGGAGAGTAATCGCAGTTTGGAAAGTGTTTTAATTTTAACAGATCGTTTTATTGGTAGCCATGCTGCCTTCTTGTAGTGCTATCATCCTCATGTAGTGCAGACCGCCGATTCAGGCTTTGGCGTATTGTTCCATCGTTGCATTTGCTTTATCGGACGTCAGGTAGCTTCAGCTTATCATTAGTCATTCGTTAGACATCCACTACTTTGAGTTACCATCTTGTGAAGTGAATGCAGCACTTGGCTGCCTATCTCATCGCTCGAGAAGTGGAGCACCGTCTGTATCAGTTGCTTGTTTTTTTAAATTAACTGTTGCTATTGTATTTGCTGTTTTACAGCAGGTTTCAAATTTTTTATATATCATTGCCGCTCCTGGCGTGTAAGGCCTTCAGCCATGATTGTGATTGTGGTCACTTGCCTTAAAATTCTAATTTGGTACTTGTATTTACGCAGTAAGCCTTTAAAACCTTATTTACTGTCATTCCTATTGTCTGACGCCGTCTGCTGTGTTTGTGATGACTTGTCTTTAATATTTCAATACCTGTAATTTGTAAGTTGCAGCGAGTTTTAAACAAGTTTTAATTTATTGCAATTCATGGCGTGTAAGGCCTTCTGCCCAGATCACAGTGGCTTGCTTTTAAAACATTATCTGTTGTATCTGTATTTAATGGTGATTTACTAAATTGTGACTCACTGAAAACACTATTATTTGAACTGTTGTTTATTCCTTCATTAATAACATGTGGTATTTTTATTAATTGTTGAGTCTGGAATTACTGGTTTAAAATAAATTGTTTGTAGCTGTAAGAGGCAACCAATAGTAACTGATTACGTCCCCGACGACAATCGTAACCGAATCCTGCCGTCCCTTGACTATCACCACGTTTCAGCGTTCATTAACCTTTTCTTGGGATCTACATCTATACCTACATCTACATGGATACTCTGCAAATCACATTTAAGTGCATGGCAGAGCGCTCACCGAACCACCTTTACAATTCTCTGTTATTACAATCTCGCATAGAAGGAACACCTCCATCTTTCCGTACGAGTTTTGATTTCCCTTATTTTATCACGGTGATGGTTTCTCCCTATGTAGGTTGGTGTCAACAAAATAATTTCGCATTCGGAGGAGAAAGGTGGTGATGGGAATTTTGTGAGAAGATTCCGCCGCACCGAAAAAAATCTTTGTTTTAATGATGTTCTCCCATATCCTGTATCATTTCAGTGACACTCTCTCCCCTAATTCGTGATAGTAAAAAACGTGCTGCCTTTCTTTGAACTTTTTCGATGTACTCCGTCAATCCTATCTGGTAAGGATACCACACCGTGCAGCAATATTCCAAAAGAGGACTGACAAGCGTATTATAGGCAGCCTCCTTATACTAAGGATCTGTTACATTTTCTAGGTGTCCTGGCAATAAAACGCAGTTTTTGGTTAGCCTTCCCCACAAAACTTTCAATGTGTTCCTTCCATCTTAAGTTGTTCGTAATTGTAATTCTTAGGTACTTAGTTGAATTTATGGCCTTTAAATTTGACTGACTTATCGTGTAACCAAAGTTTAACGAATTCCTTTTAGCATTCATGTGGATGGCGTTACATTTTTCATTATTTAGGGTCAACTGCCAATTTTCGCGCCGTGTAGATATCTTTTCTAAATCATTTTGCAAGTTTTTTTGACCTTCTAATGACTTCATTAGTCCATAAATGACAGCATCACCTGAAAACAACCTAAGAGTGCTGCTCAGATTGTCCCACAAATCGTTCATATAGATAAGAAACAGCAAAGGGACTATAACATTACGTTGGGGAACGCCAGAAATCACTTCGGTTTTACTCGATGACTTTCCGTCAATTACTACGAACTGTGACCTCTCAGACAGGAAATCACGAGACCAGTCAATCTGAAATCCATTTTCAATAGCACTCAACGCTTCATGTTAGTAAAGAGCTAGTTGTGTTTCACAAGAACAATGTTTTCTAAATCCATGTTGACAGTGTGTCAATACATCGTTTTCTACGAGGTAATTCATACTGCTCGAACACAATATATGTTCCAAAATCCTGTTGCATATCGACGTTAGTGATATGGGCCTGTAATTTAGTGGATTACTCCTACTTACCTTTATTTAATAATGGTGTGACCTTAGCAACCTTCCAGTCTTTGGGCACGTATCTTTCGTCGAGCGAACGGTTGCATATGATTGTTAAGTACGGAGGTATTGCATCAGCATACTCTGAAAGGAACCTAACTGGTGTACAGTCTGGAACGGAAGACTTGCTTTTATTAAGTGATTTAAGTTGCTTCACTACTCCGATGATATTTACTTGTACGTTACTCATATTGGCAGCTGCTCGTTTGATTCGAATTCTGAAATATATACTTTATCTTAACATTTTAAAAATGTAAACTCCAGACACTAATTAAAGCTGATATTTACTTGCGATTATTCGTTACCTGCAACACACAGAGGGAAGGTGCACTTCAGTATATTTCAGTGAAATAATTGAATAATGAACTTAATAACTGAATAATGAATTGATGCTAGGGCAGACGACAGTCCTCTAAATCTATAACAAAAGGTTTAATGATCGTCCAATGCAAAATGCGTGAGCCCATATCGCGATTACTACCGTTCACGCCACTTTTCTCTCGCAGACTCAATGTGGCTGCCGGTTACATTATTACAACTGTGCTCACGATAATGCCTAACTTTTAACATCATTGATTCAAAAGTGTTCGAATATATGAATTCATAAAAATACAATCACGGCAATACAGAAATCACTGGAACCTCGTAAGTCTTCCCATGTCCATAGGTGGCATGTCGTGGCCAAAACCAGTGTTGGGTGCACATGCACCGCACTTCTTCTGAAAAAGAAGATAGCTCGGATAAACGTTCTTCAGGTACCAAAACATCTCAGAAGCAAATATTATCGTTATTGTGCTATCCAGCGGACCCCTGCGAGTTGCTTACTTTCCCCGCATGCTGCGGCCAGGTAGTCAGTTCTCAGATGGCTCAAAATCAACAACCTAGAGCCCTGTAGATTTTATCTCTGAACTGGATTTGTTTTTAGACATTTCTAAAGCTTCTCGGACGTCCTGACTTTGTACACGTGTGCTGTAAAAAATCTGTCTTCTTGCTATAGCCTTCAATGCAGTTTGTTGCCTCACATATCATAATACTTCATTTTAATCTTCGTTTTGCCTGTGTATAACTTTCCAGAACCACATGTGACTTGATAATCTAACGTAATGTTGAGATGAAAAGCGGGTCCTTGACAAGTCGTGGAAAGTCTTTTAGTCCATATTGACTAAACAATTAAGGTTAGTTAACGCTTCTCCAAAGTATATTATCTAAAGATGGGGAGAAACACTGCAGCTTTACAGTGTGGGAAGAAACCTACTCCACTTTGTCTTAGCAGCAGATTGGTGGAAAACTTACAAAGGAAGTGGATTATTTCAGAACTACACAGTTTAAGTGCATATACTAACCTTATTTTGTTAAGAAGTACATCATCAACCATTTAACACATTCATATCAAGATAAAGGCATGCAATAGACTAATCCGCGCATTGTCTATAGAGTCCTCCAGACATGACATGTTTCAGCTGCTCGTGTATGATATCTAATTTTGCCTACCCTGCTTCCATTACGTGGAGTCTAGCGCGCTTTTGTCTCTCGTAATTCAACAGAGACCAAAAAAGACTTCGTACATATACTATCCACTTTCATTGTTATGCGGGGAAAGTAAACAACTCGCAGGGGTTCATTTCATTTTCATTACGGCAATAACTGTGTGTGTTATACCAGTCTGTTGTCTGATTTATTTTGTCTCTCCAAGCAGTTCCCAACGCGTATTTATAGCTGAGCAGCCATTGGTTGTTGAATCCTTTACAGGGTATACCATAATTAATAGTGAAACGCCGCACGTATACGATAGTAAAAGCAAAGACCTTCCAGTAAACATTGGTCCACAAAGTATCTGTTTACAAGATAATTGAGAATGTGTATT
The DNA here is from genome assembly GCF_023864275.1 of Schistocerca cancellata. Lineage (NCBI taxonomy): Eukaryota > Metazoa > Arthropoda > Insecta > Orthoptera > Acrididae > Schistocerca > Schistocerca cancellata. Next base: position 309,980,725 of record NC_064628.1, on the reverse strand, counting down.
TATGGGCCACCGTGGGATTCAGTATTAAATACTGTTCTCGTTCTATCCCAGATCATATCGCAAACTGTGAGAATCCTAATCTAGTTCTTCAGACCTATCGGCTGGAGAGACTGAAGGTCCGGTGATAATGAGACAACGTACAGGCGACCATTCTGGCACTTTATATTTCGTCTCATATCAGCAACAAAATAAAGCTCTGACATATCATGCACGTATCATATTCCCCAACCATGAGACATGTGTGAAATTTGAGACCATTAAGTTGGAAATTTAACTGGGAAGTTTTTTCCAATACATTCATAATAATTAAACAACTAAAGATACGAAGCAATGTCCGTAAGCGACAAACAGTATGTCTTAGAGCTTAATGCGTGCTGCCAGGTTGAAATGAGTCTTATTGGGACAGGTGTGCATGTGTTCGACGTCATCAAAACGAGCTATAAGGGACAATTTATAGGTTTCCGTTTCATAGCGTTGCTGCAGCGTATATGACACGTAGTACGGCTTCAACGCAGGTATACGAGCATCGACATGTAGGCTGTCATGTCTTTCCGAAGTGCGTGCGGTAAACGCGAAGATGTGAAATATGGAGTCGTTATGACCAAAACCGTCTAAACTGGACCGAAGTATTGTACGTATATTCTTGGCTTCCAAAGTACTAACACCGGTAGACATCCAACTGAAAATGAATAATTTGTAAGCAAGAGCATGTCTGTCGAAACTCACCGTTGTAGAATGGTAAGCCAAGTTTTTTGATGGCCGCGGTTCGACACAAGATACCGTTCTATCTGGGTTGGTTCAAATGGCTCTGAGCACTATGGGACTCAACTGCTGTGGTCATAAGTCCCCTAGAACTTAGAACTACTTAAACCTAACTAACCTAAGGACAGCACACAACACCCAGCCATCACGAGGCAGAGAAAATCCCTGACCCCGCCGAGAATCGAACCCGGGAGTTCTATCTGGGAGGCCAACCTCGTCCATTACGGACAAGTGGGAGGTACTCGAGCATCCGCCATATGGTCTTGAACTCTCGCTGTGTGATTATCAAGCTTTCGGTCCCTTAAAAAAACGATACAATGGCTCGACAAATCCTGTCAGACGAGGGTGTGCGGCAAACCGTTGTGGACTTCCTCATGCGGTCGCACACTGTGTTTTACTAAACCGGTATCTTCAAACTGACACGTTGGTGGGATGATTGCCTTAATGCTCACTGCAATTTTACCTGATTGCATGCCGATTCTGTACTGTACGGCCTTCGAACGGAAACTTTTTGATGGCAGTTATACACTGACGCTAAACATTACGATCATCTGGTTAATACCGTGTTGGTTCACATCTGGACTGCAGCGCAGCAGCGATTCTGCAAGAAGTGGGTTTCAGGAGGTATATGGCACCAGATATCTACGTGCTAGTCACGCAACTCCCTTAAATTATAGACTGGTGGTTTGTGGTCTTGGATCTGGCGCCAAATAGCGTCCCAAGTGTGTTCTACCGGCTCCAGATCAGGCGAATTTGGTGGCCTACATATCAGTCTGATCTCTTAAACAGTTGTAGCACGATATTAGCCTCGTAATACGAACAGTTAATTTGCTGGAAGACGACATCTCCTTTGGGGAAACCATCAATCCCGAAGGGATGATGGTCCACAACAAAAGTCAACTAGTCCACAGCTGCCCTCGACTGCTACCACAGATGCCACGGAAGCGCATGTGAATGTCCTACATAAATAACACTGCGCACACCAGCCTGTGGTTCACCTGGCCAGGCGAAGCGTTTACATTAATCCATGGTCCAATTTCGACGATTTTACACCCACTGAAATAGTGACTAAGAATGTCGCTAAGTCAACTCCGAAACGCCTGAGAGTGCACCAGCATTGTACTCTCTCGCCATATCTGTCACAGATCGCCGCCTATGATGGTTTAGAGCAGGGGTCTCCAAACTACGGCCCGCGGGCCGGTTTCGGCAAACCGGCCCGCGTTAGCTGTCCGGTCATCCCCCGTATCCGGCCCGCCAAATATTTGAGGTGGTACCTAGACTGGCAACAATTGAGTTTCGAGCCCTATCGCGACCAATACACCGCGACATTGTCGGAGCTCTAGCTTTACAAAGCGGAAGGTCATGGTTAAACTTGTGGCTATCCACAATAAACAGACAGACCATGCTCCGTGCGATAGTGAAAAAAAAAAAAACGGTTAACAGACTAGCACAATAGCAGTTTGTGTAATTTTGATCACAATAAGTATGGTATGCAGCCATATCAGACATATAGTTGCCCAAATCCTGCCATTACTTACCTTCAACCTGCAGGTTTACATTACTCATGCCGGTAAAATTGAAGAAGTAAATCCTGCCATTACTTACCTTCAACCTGCAGGTTTACATTACTCATGCCGGTAAAATTGAAGAAGTAACTCAACCATTGAGGTCAATAATAAGCTGTGAAAAGAAACGGCAGAACCAAAGAGAGGTGCAAAAACTCATGTTCTGTATGTAGTTAAAATAAAAATGAGAAGAAGTTCACGCCAAAAGCTTATTCGAGCATTTTATTCTACTCACGAGTCTGGTGCAAGTCTTTTAAATGGACGCCACTTCGGCAATTAGCCTTAGTAATCAATCATTATGTAAGATGCTTCTTAAGCGAGGATTCACTTTCTTTTGATTCCGTCGTAAAATACATACAGAATGTGCAGTGACATACTTTTTTGTCGGTGAAATTCTCCAGAATAAAATACGCCAGAATTTCGGTCAGTTACGTGCACCAATCAAAATTACGTAATTAAATAAAAATCGCAGTTCGTTTCAGTGCTAGCTATTCCCACAATCTTAGATATTTGCGATTTCATCTTTCCTTTAGCCTTACATTACGGTTATCATGTAGTGCTAGGGTGCTTTAATCCCACTAGGTAGATCTTGGCCCTTATGACTTCGTGGAGGAGTCAATGTGGCCCGCGGACTAAAAAGTTTGGAGACCCCTGGTTTAGAGAGTAAGCAGGCCTCAGACGTCCACGTTTTGAGCTGAGCTGTGGACGTGCCAAGAACTTATCGCCTACTCGTGGTTTCACAGTCCTTCAACCACCTTACATAGATGCCAATGACCATAGCACCCAAACAGCGGACCAGCTTCATCGTTTCTGAGATGGTCGTTTTCAGTCGCAACGCCAAAATAATCTGCCCTTTTGTTAAGGCCGTTTATGTCAGTTTGCAGCTCCCATCGGCGCCTAAATGATTTCTCATTGCTCCACTTATATGCTGTCCTTACGGTGGCAACTTCCAACAGCGCTACCAGACGACATTCAGTATTACGATGGACAATTGTTATAATGTTTTGGCACAGCACAGTAATTGCTATCAGACCTGCTGTGAGAAGTTGTTCTCTTGGTCTGTCAGCATAAAAACACATATGTTTCTGAAGGGGTGGCCAAGCAGCAGGCATAATCTCTGTAATTTACGTTAGATGCGGTAATTACCTTCTACTAGTGGAGTATTCCTTCTATTACTCCATCTCCCCGTTCCCACTCTCCCTCTCTCTGTCAATCTTCTCCTCGCCCTCTGTCCATCCCCTCCTTCCCCCTCTATCTATCTCCTCTTGCCTCCTCACTCTGTCTCCCTTCTCTAACGCATCCCCTCTCCATCTTTCCTCCCTTCTCTCTCTGTCCCTCCCCCTGTCTCTGTCCATCTCCACAACCCCCCGTCTCTGTGCATCTCCTCAATCCATGTCTTCCTGGCCCTCTCTGTCCATCTCTGACTCCGACCTCTCTCTGTAAATTGCTCTCCCCTTTGTCCATCTTCTCCTTCCTTATGTGTTCATATCCTCTTCCCCCTTCTAATTCCAACTCCTCCCTACTAGTCTTTTCCTCCCCCTCTCTCTGTAAATCTCCTCCTCATTATTTGTCCATATCATCCTTCCCCTCTCCTCGCTCACCATCTCCTCTTTCCTTCTGTGTCCATCTCCTCCCCTTTTCCCTGTTCATCTCCTCCTCTTCCCTTTCACCGTCCATTTCCTTCTTTCCATCTGCCTGTTCATCTGTGCCTGTTTCCGTTCCAGCGTAACGACAAGTTCCGCCACGACGAGCAAGAACGGAAGAGCAGATAGGGCTGTGAGACGACGTTAGCCAATAGTACGCTGACGAACCCCTCCCTATGACGACACCAAGACAAGAGTGGTCTCTACACGAAGAGAATATAAGCGCCAAGTTGCCTAGCCACGGTGGAGTGGAACACGAGCTGTCATACAAACGCTACAGCAGTGACTTGTGAAACGTATTGTTTTACTTGTAATGAAATTGTACATACCGAAGGACAATGATTCTTTGCATGTCGCCATTTGCTTGCGACGCACCCTTGAGAATACGCAAAGTATTAAGACCAACAAATGAATGTGGTAGCAACTCGGTATCGGTTCTTTAATTGTAGAAAACAGGCAGAACAAACTTATTGCGAGTGGGTAACATATTTGCAGGGTAAGACGAGGAAATTCAAATTCAAATGTGCTTGTGGTGCCTTATATTCAGATGTTATGTTGCGTGATATGATTGTGGACAATGTAACTGATATCAAACTCAGAGATCAGATTATAAAACAGTCAGATCCGTCATTTCAGCAGGTGGTGTAAATAGCAGATCAGTACGATTCAGATGCCCTGTTAGCCAATAAATTTGAGCAGCCATCTATTTGTCGAGTTGAGTGCCTTGTTTGCGATCAGCCCATTACGCAGCAGCCAAGCCGCGTAGACAGTGCTCCACGCTGCGTAAGCAGCTCACTAAACAGGTGGCTACACAAGCGAACAGAATTAAGTCTTGCGACTGCCCCTCCCGACAAGAACAGTGTTACGTTTGTGGCAAGAAAGAAAATGTACAATCCGTGTGTTTGTAATGGAACAAAAATAAGAATTTGGCCAATTCACAAAAATCTAGCCACAAGGCCCATGTCATTAATGCAGTATATTCAAAGTCTGCAACAGGCATTAGCAAAACCAGCTAGCGAGCACTTTCTTCAGTGCTACGCCAGTCCAACAAAGTTTTTGTTCAGTTGCTTTTTTTGTGGGCAGCATGTGAAATTTCAGTTGGACACGGGTGCTGAATAGTCACACATATGAGATGTTAGGCTCCCCACGCCTGTCTAAAACTAGCACACACCTGACGGCTTATAATGGACATGCCATTCCCGTTCTCAGATAATGTACTTTGCCTGCCATCTGTCGCTCGCAGATGCAAACAGTGACTTTTACAGTGGTACAATCGCGCGATTGTGAGAACATATTTGGTCTTGATTCTTTTGATTTGTTTGGCTTTCACATTCAGGACAATGTGTTGTCACTGTCTGAATTCAATGCCACAGCCAGTGTAGCTAGCTTGCTAAAAGAATTCCCGGAACTCTTTTCTGAAGGGTTAGGCAAAGCTAACAATTTTGTTGCACATATTACTCTGAAAGACAATGCTCAACCAAAATTCTGCGGGGCCAGAACTGTTCCCATTGTATTATGGGACAAAGTCGCAGATGAACTTAAAGAATTGCAAGCTAACGGGGTTATTGCACCTATATCAGCTAGTCAATGGGCTAGTCCCCTAGTTTTGTTCCCCAAACCTTCAGGTCGCGTTCGCCTCTGTGTTGACTTTAAGTCTACAGTCAACCAACAGACTTTGACTGATACTTATCCATTGTCACACCCAGAGGATCTCATGGACAAATTAGACGCTGGATGCTAGTTTTAAAAAATTGATTTGCGCGATGCATATCTTCAAATACCCCTCGATGAAGAGTCTCAAAGAGTTTGTGAAGTAAATAAGCATTTGGGCTTGTTCAAATATTTGCGTTTGCCTTTTGGCAGTGCTTCCGCACCCGCCATTTTCCAACGGTATTTAGAATAGCTGACTGCACAAGTGCCAAACTGTTCTAACTATTTGGATGATATTGTCGTAGCAGATCGTACACCTGAAGATCATGTTGCAAATTTGCTCGCTTTGTTTTGTTGAATGCTGCACAAATCGCAGCTCCAGTGCATCGCTTGCGACGCAAGAGTGTCCGCTTCGTTTGGACAGATGAGTGCTAAGTAGCTTTTCAAAAACTTAAAGATGCCTTGCTCAATGATCGATGCTTAGTACACATTGATGCTGACAAACCAGCTGTATTGCAAGTTGACGCTTCCTCTTATGGAATCGGTGCAGTGCTTTCGCAGAGAATTGATGATAAAGACAGGCCTATCGCTTTCGCATCAAAAGTGTTGTCCAAAGCTCAGTGTAACTATTCACAAATTGAGAAAGAGGCTTTGGATGCTGTGTATGGTGTCACCAAAGTTCACCACTATTTGTATGGCAGAAAATTTTACTTAGTAACGGATCATAAGCCATTGCAGTCATTGTTTCATCCGACGAAACCGGTTCCTGTACGAACTGCCCAAAAATTGCAGATATGGGCTTTGTTGTTGTGTCGATACCCGTACAAAGATTGTATATCATCCGATAGCTCAACACGGTAATGAATACACACTATCACGTCTTTCGATTGGCCCTGATACGGCCCTTGACGCTTCTGCTGCATCTTGTTGCTCAGGATTCTGAATTACTTCAATCTTTTCCGCTGAACAATAGGAACTTTGCAGAGGCCAGGGTAGCTGATACATATTTGAAGGTTTTGCTAACATACTTTCGCACATCTTGGCCTCGTTCCTTGCATAACATAAGGAACTCTGTAGTGCACCGACACTTTGCACGTCGGCATAGCCTCGCTATACAGAAAGGTGTGATTCTTGTACAAAATGACAGTGGACAGTCACGTGTGTTGATCCCTAAAGCTTTGCAAAAAGAAGTGTTGGACACCAAACAGAACAGATGACGTCACAGTGTCACGCTTGAGTGGAAAATCAGTCCGCTCCGCCACAAAAATTCTCTGCTTGGCCTAAGTCTCAATCACCATGGCAACGTGTGCACATAGACTTTGCGGGACCTTTTTGGAACACTCGTTGGTTGATCGTGGTAGACTCTTATTGGAAGCTTCCCATTTCTGTGCCAATCAACTCGACAACGTCACGTAGCACAATTCTGGTATTGTTCCCTATTTTTTTACCTCGAAGGTTTGTCTGAAGTCATAGTGTCGGACAACGGCCCTCAGTTCACGTCAAAAATCTGAAACATTCTGTGATAGCAATGGAATCAGCATCTAACCAGTGAACTGTTCCGTCTACAGTCAAACGTCGAAGCGGAAGTTTTTGTCAGAACCTTCAGGCAGCAGATGGCCAAACTTCGCTCCACTCACACCAGGGATCAATGATTGTTTCTCGCTTCCTATCATTCGCAGCCATGAGATGAACCATCGCCGGCGGAACTGCTTCAGGGCCGCTGCCATCGCACACTGCTCCACCTGCTCCACCCTCCTCAGCATCCGGCGCCGATAGAAGGCCGCAAGTATCGCTTCTGGCCACATGATATTGTGTTCCACAGGGTTTTCAGCGGCAGCAGGCGGGGGCCACGGGACGACATCATCCGTCGACTTGGCGCTTGTATGTATCTCATTTCAGGTCCAGACGGACTGCAGCGCCGACATTACAATCAACTTCGCGACTGTCATGTGCACGGTGATCCTTCTGTGTCTCTTCCCCCAAATTCACGGGTCCCGAGGATAACGAGGCCACAGCAGCCGCCAGAGGGTGTCACCACGACACCGCGGGACGACCCCATGGAGACGGAGCCTTCGCCTCCTCCGCCTCCTCTCGTAGTACCGAAAGAGCTGGACCCGCCCACAAAGCAGCAGCCGACGCCTTCTGCATCTGGTTATTGGCCTAAGGAGGTGGACACGTATCGTTCTGGTCGTTTTCCGTAGGACCTGCCAGAGCGACGGCCGGATGGCGTGGTACGACCGGAAGCTTGACGTCCCCTGCAGCCACAGCTTCCGGTCCAGCGAAGCGTCCACATTCCATCGTCCTCCGCCGTTGTCGTGCACCCCACACGACGACGGTCCATCGCTTTGGGTGGGGAATGTTCCGGCGTAACGTCAAGCACCGACACGACGACTAAGAACGGAGGAGCAGAGAGGGCTGTGAGATGACGTTAGCCAATAGTACGCTGACGAACCCCTCTCTAGGACGACACCAAGACAGGAGCGGCCTCTACACGTAGAGAATATAAGCACCGCGCCGCCTAGCCAAGGCGGAGTGGAAGACAAGCCATCATACAAACGCTACAGCAGTGACTCATGAAATGTTTTGCTTGCAATGAAATTGTATATATCGGAGGACATTGATTATTTGCATGTCGCCATTTGCTTGCGACACACACTTGTGAATATGCAAAGTATTGTCAATTTACCTTACTTTAATAAACACCATTAATAGGATTTGCTTGAATTGTTGTCTAGCGATCCGAGAAAACAGCTAAACAGCTTCCTGGGCACCCTATATTAGACAAGTGGGCAGAACACAAAGAGTTTCTTCCTCCCCATTTCTCTGTCCATCTCCTCCTCTTTCCTTTGTAATCTCCCCCTCTCCACCTCTCTTTGTCCATTTCCCCCTTGTAACACCTCCGATTTATTATTCGACCCAACCTGATCTGATCGAATAGCAGCCCACTAATTATTAATTAATGTGACCGTGTACCTAATGGGGCTGGCAATCGGAATTGACTGCTACGGAGTTGTTACCTTCCAGTTTGTCTTTCTCAAATGCTGTAATAATGAAATGTCTGGTAACAAGAAGAACACCAACACAGTTTCACTAATCAAGAACCTATATTCGTCTCAAAAACACAAGAAGGAGACAGCCACTGCCTTCGTCATACATATCTAATTGCGGCTAATCTCAGCACAGGCTTCTTCGTTATTCATTATCGTCACACGCTGATCCAATCACTGCAATCCAACACTGCAATCCAAAATGATGCCGGCGCGGTAGACGCGAAACCAAAATATTGGCACAGAAATATCACTCTCGTAATTATACTTCTTCACTTTCCCAGTCTTATTCTAGTACAAAGGGGTTAAACCGCGGCGATGGCCACTCCCTTGTCGGTAAAGCCTTGCATTACAACAACCGGCCTCCCCACAGCTCGGCCCGCAACATGGGACTGACTCAACTCACACTCGCTCTCGCAACACGACACAATCGATTGTTTACCCTATCGACCTGCGCCGAGTGCAAACTTACAGTACGGGCCTACGGACCCCTTACACCCTCCCCATCCTCAGTCCATCTCCTCATTCTCCTATCTGCACCTTTGTCCTCCCTGGCCCCCATCGCTCTTTCTCCATTTCCTCGTTTTCCTTCTCTCTCCCCAATATCACAGTTACCGCAGTAGAAGTCTAGTGGTTCTTACCCCTCCAGCATTTCTTTCCAGATTGTAACTAATATGTGTACCAAATTTGACTGAAATCGTTTCAGGGATTTAGGATGAGGATTTTACCCGTGGCTTTGCCTGCATACGCACATGTCAGATGTATTTCACACTTACTGTACACATATTTATATCTAACGAAATTGGACCTGCTGTTTCATTTTTACGCAGTTCAGTGTTTATGACGACGTGTCTTCTGCATTATGAGCGGCATAGTGATATAATTTTGCAGATACATCCAGTGGTATATGTGCCTAATGTCTCCGAAATGTGTTGTGAATGGAATTAGCAGTAAAGAAGTAATAAATGAAAACTTCATGCATGATGCGTTAGTTTTTCTTCGCATCTCAGCATTTGAGACATCATAAACCCTGAACTATATGTCGTACAATGAAGTAATTTTTCTGGTACATTCGTTGATACTGCCTGCAAAATATGTCACAAATACAGTGTGTAGAAAAGAAGTAATACATTAAAACGTCATGTTTCATGTGGCAGTTTTACTACATAAACAGCGAAAATGTAGTAAGCGACAAATGTTTTTCATTATTTTTGTGGGGTTGTCAACGAGAAAAGGATTCATGAAGGTTTGAAATTATGTGTAAAGTTTGTTACAAGTCTCCAAGTGCTCCCATTCTCAAATACTGAATGACTAACATATAGGTATTCTTTCCCCGGGGCTACACTGCTTTTTGAACTTCACCTCCACCTCTTTGCTCGGTGGGTGATTCTTACTCTCGCACTGATTCTTTCCAGACAGTAAATGATATGTGTATCACGTTTGGTTGAAATCGATCCAATGTGTGTAGTAGGAGATGTGGAACATACATACGTACATATACACATTCATACAAGTACATACATACATACACCCATTTCTGTAATTTGCATGAATTTGTTCCTTTAGATGTCATCTAGAATTCCTTGATGTTATGACTTTGATATATCCTATATAGGGCGTTTAAAAGGCTCCCCTTTTGTTGAACCAAATTCTATCTATACAACGTTTTTTTATAATGGATTTTAATTTTTTATGTAGCATAATGTTACTTTTAATTATGTGCACCAGCTGACTGCGTTGATTTCTACTAATCTCTCCTGTTATATCTGAAGACGGTCTAATTCGCCCGAAACCAACAATTGCATTTATGCCAAGTGTGGCACTATCTTGCCTGGGGTCCTTGGTTGGCACTACTTCTCGGAGTCTAGCGTGGCATGGCCGTGCGGAGTAGCCGCGCGGTTTGAGGCGTCATGTAAAGGACTGCTCGGTCCCTCCCGCAGGAGCTTCTAGTCCTCCCTCGAGCATGGGTGTGTGTGTTGTTCTTAGCGTAAGTTAGTTTAAGTAGTTAAAGTAGTGTGTAAGTCTAGGGACCGATGACCTAAGCAGTTTGGTCCTTAGGAATTCACACCCGTTTGAACATTTTTAGCGTGGCATGACTCTCTGGTTGAGAAAATGTTTCAATCACTGATTGGAAAAAGGAAGAAAGTCCATTTTTTTCGAAAATAAGCTGAGATATACATTTAATTTTGGATTTGTCCACTCATCGATGAGTGGAAACGGGAAGACAAAACCAGTAATAATACGGAAATTACAGCCTTTTAAAGTTTGTAACTTGTGGAATAGAGAAGAATGTCCGGACTTTCTCCTGTTTTCCACTCACTGGTATAAGCAGCATCACCAGATGTCAGGCTAAGAATGTTACAATAACGCTACTAAGTGGCATTTAAACACATTGTTTCAGTTTTACTGTCCCTCTTTATTGCCAGTGTGTTTACGTAAGCTGCTGTTTGTAGACTCGTAGCATAATGAGTGACAATGACTCTGAAATTGAAAAGATGTAAGAAATGCAGATGACTATGTCAAATAAAGATGCAAGAGAGCTAGATCACTAGGCTTGGTTCAAATGGCTCTGACCACTATGGGACTTAACATCTGAGGTCATCAGTCCCCTAGAACTTAGAACTACTTAAACCTAACTACCCTAAGGACATCACACACATCCTTCCCCAGGCAGAATTCGAACCTGCGACCGTAGCGGTCGTGCGGTTCCAGACTTAAGCGCCTAGAACCGCATGGCCACAATGGTCGGCTAGATCACTAGGACAGGAATACATAACCTCTAAAGGATTAGTTGTGCCAGCAAAACGGTCTAGTCCGCCATGCAAGTAAATTTTATAAAAATCTTTTCATGTAATATTTGTCTTCATTTTAAAGCTGAATATTTAAGTGAAGTATATTTTATCTTGCTCCAACATTCTGTTTTATTGCAGTTGTTCCAAAATGTGTTTTGAACATTTCAAAGATTAGGATCAAATGGAAACAATTAGGAGATTGTACTATGGTAAAACTAAGAGGGATAAAGAGCTGTTTATAATCGGACTGACAGAGCATTCACCTGCTCAAAGGAGAAGGAGCAGAAAATAAAAACCGATATTTGTGAAGAAAGGTACATTCAGATTCTTTATCATGAAACAGACCGAAAGGATACAGATATGTCCCAAAGCATTTTGCAGTTTGCATGTTGTGAGTGGTAAGGCTGTTGTACGCTTAACATCGCTCCTTGTTAATGGCTAGTCTCCAGATGACCGTAGAAGAAAGCATATTAACAGGGGAAATACAATTGGATCTGATGTCATGGCTAAGACTGATGCTCATATTCTAGATTTCCCAACCCACCAGACAAACTACAGTGGCAAGTTGGATTCCAACTTAAATGTGAAAAAGGTGCATGACTTGTTTTGTGATGGAAACCCAGAATTGACAGTGAAGTATGAATATTATCTCAAATACTTTAGTTAAAATTTTCATTATAGATTCGTTCGCCCACAAGTAGATGTATTTTCTGCCTGTGAGGAGCTTTTAGCCAAAATTAAATCTCCGTTCCTGAACGAATTTGCAACACGAGTGGCTGTCACAGAACTGATGGTTCACAAGCGACGAGCATCTAACGTTTATAAAAAAACAACAAAAGGTGATAAAACTGTGTGCTGAAAGGAATGATGTAGTCGTCCTGGTGTTTGTTTAAATGCAAAATTTTCCCATTCTTTATCTTCCTTTACAGGAAATGTTCTACTTACGAAAACTGTGGCTTTTTGTGTTTGGAATCCATAACCTGAAAGACAATACAGCACAGTTTTACTGCTACCATGAACGGCAAGGCAATCGAGGTCCCAATGAAGTGCGCCCTTTTCTCAGTGACTACGTAAGTAGACTACCTGATTCAGTGAAGGAACTACATGTATTCAGTGATTCTTGTGGCGGGCAAGTTAAAAACAGCGCTGTTGTACGGTACCTGATGATCTCGCAATGACTCGGAAATTTCAAATAATCCAGCATTATTTTCACGTTTAAGGTCACTCCTTCCTCCAATGTGATAGGGATTTTGCCGTAATCAAGAGTGTCATACGACGGCAAAATAGAATCTACTCTGTCAAACAGTACTTTGAAATGATAGTTAATTCGAGAAAAACACTGAATTCGTTTCAAGTCAAGATTACTGAACAGAAAGATATTACTGACTTTAAGGAATGGTGGCCACACCACTTTAACAAATCTTCATTTGCGGCAAATTGTCAAGCAAAGGAAAAGATTTTCGTTTGCTCACTTTCGGCATTTGACCTATAAGCTTCAGAATCAAGGGTACGTCGTTTGTTCGGACTGCTTCGCAATAAATACAGGCTTTTCAAAGGAAAACAAACACTTGATTATCCCAGAACTATGGCATACAACAATAAGATTCTTATAAATTCGAAGAAGCTGCAAGATCTTAATAAAATAATGAAGTACATTCCATTAGAGTATCAAGAGTTTTTTAACAACATTCTTCAGTGGCCCACAGGAAACAATGATTTCCAGTCTGATGGAGACGATTAGGACTTCCAAAAAGTCAGCATAGTACAATCTGATGAAGATTAAAAAGTGTTAAAGAATATTGTCAATAATTGTTTTATATTGTATCACAGTACATTGTTCTTCTTAAGACGTTTTACTAAATAAATATCAATGTTTTCAAACGATTAGTAATATAAGTAAAAATAAATAGCTGTGTACACCTAAGTTACTGTGACATTCTTTGCAAACTCCCCACGAGTGGATCTTTTATTGGAAAAGGGATGAATGTCCATCAACTTCCAAAGACGATAGCTTCAAAAATATTTATCGAATGCGCTGGAACGACTCATCACCATGTGTAGATAACCTATTTCTATAAGTTTGTAATGGATCACAAAACTGTAGGAACAATATTGTGTTAACAATTTTCTTTTAGTTTTCTCTGAACAGAGGTTATAGGACTTTCTTCCTTTTTCCAATGATTCATATATTTCCTACCGCAGGTGACAGGAAGTAGAAACTGTGAACTGAGCAAGCAGGCTTCGCGGTGCTGGTCTGTCAAAAGTGAAAGCGAGGCCGCAAGCCAGAGTAGGGCCTCTTTGTATCAAGTCACCGCACGTACAGCAGTGACTGTGGATCGGCTGGGGTTCAGCTGTTCGACCCTGTTAGTGCGTACCAGTGTTCCTTCTGCGTCAGAGACACTGAGGCTATTATGTACATGGTGTGTACGTGGCTAGCTGTGATAATGAACATTGTCCTCGGGACAGGTGTGGTAATCTCGTCTTTGTTAAATCCGCGTCATCCGGCAGCTATACGCGAACGATGCGTCGCTAGACGATGTTTACACTGATGACATTATGATGGTTGCCAATAGTCTATTAAGCTGATTACCTGTGATCGCCAAATATCTGACTAGGCACATATCCGCAACTGAAGAACATTTTAATAGAGTAAAAATCCGTTTCAGTTATAATTTTTTATTCATTACACAACCGATTTCGAAGCCTAGAGCTTCATCTTCAGGTGCTACCAATGGTGGAGCACCGACTAACTTAAAAGAACTATGAGGCTGAAATACAACGCAAAAGGTAAAGCCGTGAAAAGTAATGTTATCCATATAAATAAGGAAACATAAATGTGTGTCAGGTGGGCCAGAGAGTCATGTGGGGTCACCTGCCAAACAAACACATGGGACTGGAACAAAGAAGCTAGCATAGACGGAGAGATCTGGATCAAAATGAACATAATAATTCAAGGCAAAGCTGAAAAGTTATGCCTCCAAATTTTTAAATCAAAACTTTCAAATCTTAAAGCAGATGCTAGTGACCATTTACATATTTTATTCTTCTTGTCTACATATTTATTTTTCAGGATAGTCATCCTGGCAATGAACAAGTTCCTCCCAATGAGAGAACAATTGCTTGATACCGTCACTGTAGAATGTTTGACTTCGTTGACGGAGCCTGTAACGCTGGAAATGCATATCCTACTATTTCCATCTATTTTACTATAATTTTTTTCCTTAATTTGTTACCTGAAGATATGACATTTCTGTGTCTTTATATAGTGTCATTGTTCTATTATTTGCATTTATGTAGATGTATAATTGGTTTGTTTTGTAAATATTATTTGTATTTTTACGCTGAGTCTGGCCTAGGGAAAACTATGCTATCGAACGATTACATTGACAGGTCGTGTGGAGAACCAAAGTGTTTAGGATCTTTGGTAGTATTAACTCTGCCGCATGGAGCGCGGGCAGAGGGAGTCTGGCTGGAGTAGGGCGTTGTAGCAGGTGTGTTGTGTGACGCTCCCGCGAGTTGCCGCGCTTTCGGAGTTTGGCAGCATGTAATTGCGCTCGACTTGCTATGATAGTTTCTGAAATGGTGTCGCGGACGGAAAGCATTAGCTGGCGCACATCAAGAGCCCGTTTCGTCTGGTGACCGTGTCGTGAAGAATGCGCGCCGACATCCAACTTCTGCAACATCGACGGCCGACAATGAGTGACTGTCGCCACCTCCCCGATCGACGACTGCAAACCTTCAATCAACCAACAAGGAAGACTAAAAACACGTAAAGTATTAGAACTGTATGGCACACCTCAGCTTTTCAAACAGTTGCATCACAAAAATACAGCAACTTAGCAAGAACCTTTGTTGCTCTTTGTCCCAATTGCATTACCAAGCAGGGTCCCTTCCTTTTCTGGAATGAACCCGAGTGTCGTTGAAATTCATACACCAGTATTAAAGTAATATCATTCCATTTCACTGCTTTAATTTCAACGTTCAGTTAAAGTATTCATAGCTGGCTACAATATTTAGATTACACAAGCACAAATTAAGAGTGCAAGTTTTGTTACCATATTTTAGCTTACCTGTGACTGCAACTCAGCTTGGTACGTACTAAATTTTACTATTGTTGATTGTTCAGAATCATTTAATTCAGATTCAAAGTTAAATCTGTTATTTCCAAATTGCGTAGATTCAAGTAGCTTTTGAAATGATTATTGAGGTAGCGCAAGACTAACCTTATTTTATTGAATTTCGTAGTGCTTTAGAAACAAAGTTCACTATTAATTTCAGTCACTAAATTAACTTTCAATTTTCCGGTTTTATTAATTTTTTTGCTAAATTAAGTCAGACTGTAGCGAAATTTATTACTTCTGACAAACATTCAGTTTTCACACAACACGTGTCAACCTTCAGTTGCCACGCTTTTAGTGCTAATTATACGTGCATTAATCTTTCATTTCCAGTTATTATAGTAGTAGTCCATAGGACTGGCGACCGTAATTTTCCCCAAATCTCAGATATCTAATTAACGCCAATTAATTGTTAACGTAACGACCGCACATTTACTTTCTTGATTAATTTTACCCTTTTCTCAAAATTATTTTTTCCACCAATTTCATTTGCATTTTTCCTTTCATTTAGATGTAACCCTTTCCTCCCTCTTTACCGACAAATTAACTTCGGTGACGATTGCTTTTCCCAAATTTCCATTAGGTTCACGTGGTTTAATTTTTCACTGTCATTAAGGTCGGTAAGTGATGGGGAGGTTACAAGCCACAACCTCACCTCTGCTTGCACCACTATCAAAATCGGATGGGGCCAAGTTGGGACTGCATCGATGATGATCGATGACAGTGAACCCAAGGCGTCGAATTGTTGGAGACATCGCAGCGTTCATTTATGATCTAGTATTGTCATGATGCTCCACGTGTGGAAGAACTCCTTGAATTCGAAGCTCGATCTCAGAGTGCTGTTTCCCACACACCGCCTTAGTTATGTTACACACAACCACGTTACACTCTACAATTCGGAGCCCTCTTGCGGCAGAGGACGGCAACTATGTAAACATGAAGATTAATGACATATAACTCTAAGAAAGTTTCAATAGTCATTCGGAGGCATTCCCTTTCAGCACACCCTCGTAAACAAGTAGCCTCACTCATGCGTCACACCAGCAATTGTATCTCCAGTCTCCATAGCACTAAACGGAAGTGACTAGTGCAGCCTCCTAGGAAACCAGCTGACCGTGACGACGGAAGCATCTGACGTAGGAGACAATGAGGCGGATAACCGAAATGGATAGCAGATAATGTGCGGCAAACAAGTGCTGACTGGTCTCTTCACTTACATAACTGTGGTTCACAAGATCGATAAAAAATTAAACTACAAATGTGAGAATAAAAATAATAGCATATAAACATAAGTGATCGGCATAAATGCCTAAAGGTCAACGTGGCTGAATGTATGGTAATAAGAAGATAAAAATACAGCTGAAACAGGGGGTACGGATAGTACACAAAAATTAAGCAGTACGACAACGACAGGTGATATGAAGCAGGAGAATGCTGGATACCATTAACATTGGTAATCATGTATACATTCGTCTTTAAGAATCAAAAAATTAAGTACAAAAAGTTTGGTCGAGATTAAAATGACATACAGAGCAGAAATAACAATGTAAACTTATAAAATAGAATGGGGCATTCACGCAGCACCAGACGTAATAAAAATAAGAGAGAAGTAAAGGGGACTGTAAAGTAGAACTAGCGAGTGAAGATGCTAATGCTACGTGTAATGGATGACACGTAGGATTAATGCGACAACTCAGTCGTCAAAATGAAATAACATTAACAATATAAAATAGAAGTCAGTATCAACTTGAAAACGATTTATGTTGCTAAAAATGGAGATTCGGAAGACTTAGAAAGGTATGCATAATTTACTGCTTAAAAATTCATAATTATTTAGAATAAAGTAGTGTTTCAGCATAGTTTGTTCTTTTAACATAAACTCACATTTCTGGTTCACACTGTGCAAAATTTCAGTTTCTTCAGTAATGTCAAGAACACATCCTTTAGGATGGTGGTGGCGGATGCTAAGATTTTTGTAAATGTCAGAGTCTGAATGTGTACGCTGACTTGCGAAAGCAAATTTTGAATTACTTATATCCTGATGTTCTTAAACCTGACAGGAAAATTCCATACTTTTTGGTCTATGCATTGGCAGTCACAGTCTTCATATTTAATTTTGTAGACACCTGGTAGTGTGTACGGTTTTTCTTGTTTCTTGTTTCATGCCATCTGAATTAAACGCCTACCTGGTTTGGTATATAGAAAGCTGTTGCGGTGCCACCCTTAGCTATTTATCCGCTTTCACAGATACAACCCTTAGGTGTTGAACTTTATAGTTCTTTTTACTGTTTGTGTCCTGATTAGTGGGACTAAGGCTTATCTCGTGGTTAATATCAGTGCGCTTATTCTGTCGGATCTGCCAATCGAGAAGTCAACGACTTGTGTTGAATAGCCGTTAGTGTAGGCAATAAATTTAATGGCTGGCAGTTCTTTGTTATGATTCTGCATGCTGAGTGATACATGTTCTAACATCTACACCATGGCACGCAATGCCGCTATTTTGTACTTGTACAGAAGATAATATTACTCAGTCCTACAGATGTACAAAATACGGCCGCCCCGTACGGAGAGACAAATATCTAAGTAACGTAGTGATAAGTCGTCGTGATACTCTTATGTAAATTGTGTATGGTGGTGCATACCATTCAGATTTTATTGGAACTGGATAACTTGTTCTTGCGTACCATTATAAAGTAAGAAAACATCGTCTACGTAACGACGGTAACTACAATATTGCGTTTCGTGGTGGCGTTGGTTAAAAAAAACTTAGGATTCAGTGTGGGTGATAAAAACGTTAGCAAGCATGCACGCAAGTGCCGAAACCATGGCAAGACCGTCATGGTGTCTATAGCCAGCATCGCCAAAACGAAAGTCGTTACGATAAAGGACCAGGCGGAAGATCATAATAAACTCACTAATGACCTGTGTGTCGAGATTACTGTATTAATTTAAGTTATTCTCGATGATGGGAGTCACCTCTTTTGTAGGGATAAGGGTGTACAGTATTATAGATAAAACTTGGCCGCCGCCGTCCGAGTCGTACACTTAAATTGGCCAATAAAACTGGCTGCCCCTTGCGGTTCTAAGTGCGGCCATACGCATTATTTGGTAACACTGTAAGGCGTTGAAGTGTCTGGAGGAAGAGTACAGTGCTGTCTGAGCTCGTGGCTTAGTACTAAACGTCGCAAAATGTACAGACGAAATCGCGAGTTTGAGCCCCACATCTCCTCATTTCTGTACTGCTTTTAGGCTTCACGCCAGAGTTATCAGTCTGTTGGAAACTCGGAGATAATTTGGCTCACTTTTTAATCCACAAGTAATGGCAAAAACTTCCGGAAACAATTTTGCAAAACAGCTTGGCTACATCCATAGCAGAACGCTTATTTGCTTAAAAATCATCAGCTCCTTGAGCATTCCTATAGAATATTGTTAATAGTGACGAGTTATGATTCGTTTATGTTAACTTTTTACGAAGAAATTAACGGCTGAGTCTACCAAAAATACTCGAGAAAAGAGCAGTGTCACCATAATACTTTCCTTTATTACAGTTCCATCCTTGGCTCACAATGTTTTATTTCTAATAAGGTAATTAATTTTGGTCGGTAATGTTCATTTCAAACCTGAGTAGAAACGTGTTGCATTATCCATATCAAGCCGTCACATACGTGATATGTACAATGCAACATGTTTCCATTCATGTCTGAATTCAGTCATCACCGCTAGAAATTAATTACCTGGTTAGAAATAAACATTGTGGTCCAAAACTAAAACAATAATAAAGCAAATATTTTCCTACACCGATGAAACCATATTCTTTACTGTGTCACAAATTGTATAGTTTTTCCATCCGGTGGCTCGAAAAGTGTTTTTTGCTCTACTAACTCCTCTTCAGGGGAGTGTCCATAGCAGCTGCTACTAGTTGTCACCAACTGCGGTAAGAAAAGTATCGACAAAATTGCATTACGTGTTACTACTATGCGATAACTCACTCTGCTGATGTCACAAACAGAACTATCCAGGAGTTTGAGTAGTTATCCCTCACCATTTATACATCTGATCTTACGCCTTTCGCGCTTCTTATCGATCAACGGTCAAGAAAATTCCCTTCCGGACGAAAAGGCAGTTCAAACCCGGTTTGACGACATTTTTAACTCGGAACCAGTAGTTTGCTACAGGACTTTAATCTGTAAGCTACCTGAACATCGTCAGAGTATCTTAGACAATGTGAAAGAATTTTTGATTCTTGAGTTTCTCCCGGCGTATTTGATATACAAAATATCCACGGGTGTGCTGCCGGTCTATAGTGTCCAAGGGGCACAATATTTCGGCGATCATACATGTCGCCATCATCAGGTGAACTGACGGACTGAGCTCCTGTGAACGCGCCGGCACGGAGATCCGTATGCTATGGCTGCTCAGAGGGAACTCGGTTCGGTCGCGGCGGCGGCCGATTTAAATACCCTCCGCCCGCGGCGCGCTCCCTCCGCCGTCCGCGCCCCGCGCCACGGTCGCGCGGTGGAACAGATTGCGACGGCGTCTGAGATAACGTCGGTGTGATGGCTCTGTCCGCCGTGGTCGTCACAACTATACGTTTGCTCGATTTACTCTTGATTAACCCAATCGCTGGTTCCCAAGCCTTGCTAAGATTATAGCCACAGTCACGGTTTATGAGGTCGTCATTGGTGCAAATTTCGATGGCCTCTCTAACAACGCTGTCCCGGTATCTCGACGTCTGTACCAGAATCCTCGTGCGGTCATACTCCATGGCGTGATTTTCCGACAAACAATGTTCAGCGACCGCCGACTTGCTCGGATACATCAGTCGAGCGTGCCTCTGGTGTTCACGGCATCGATCCTCGACGGTACGCATCGTCTGACCAATATATGACTTGCCACATTGACACGGAATCTGGTACACGCCGGCCTTCCTCAAACCGAGGTCATCTTTGGCGCTCCCCACCAGTGCACGAGTTTTATTTGGAGGACAAAACACAGTTCCGACCTGGTGTTTCTTCAGAATGCGGGCGATTTTCCCCGAGAGTGCGCCTGTGTATGGAATAAATGCAGTGCCTACCTCCTCCCTCGTGACTTCATCCATCTCAACATGTTGTGCTGCAGTGGTTGGGCGGAGAGCACGTTGAATCTGCCACTCTGAGTACCCATTTTTCGAAATTCAGTTCTCAGGTGTTCCAATTCCTGGGGTAGACTGTCTGCGTCAGAGATAGTGCGCGCCCTATGTACTAGAGTTTTAAGTACCCCGTTCCTCTGTGAAGGGTGGTGGCAGCTGTCTGCGTGCAAATATAGATCAGTGTGCGTTGTCTTCCGATACACCCCATGACCTAGGTTGCCGTCAGCCCTTCTCTTGACCAAGACGTCAAGTAATTTACGCTCCTTTTCAGTCTCCATAGTGAATTTGATGTTGGGGTGTATGGAGTTTAGTTGTGTAAGGAAGTCAAGGAGTTTATCCATACCATGTGGCCAGATGACGAACGTGTCGTCCACATAACGGAAAAAGAAAGTAGGTTTCCATACGGATGACGACAGGGTTTCCTCCTCGAAGTTCTCCATGTACAAATTCGCTACCACTGGTGAGAGTGGGCTACCCACACGCAAACAGCTGCCACCACCCTTGTCCCACAAAATAAAAGGGACATTAAGATGATCCTGGCGGTCCCTGTGACCACTGAACCACTGCGCCGCAAAAACAAGACGATGCAGTGCTTCAGATGCCAGGGCGTCAACCACATTGCGGCACACTGCTCCATGGCAGTGAGGTGCAGGAAATGCGCCGACTCCCATGACACGAGAACTTGCAACATCAAACACACGGACCCGCAAATAAGGTGCGCGCTGTGTGGGAAAAACCACACAGTGGGTTACCAAGGTTGTGAGGTCCATAAAAGACACACACAGCAGGCAAAGGGCGCAAAGGCCGCCCCCCACACACGAAAAGTAAACACCACGAACCCATCCAGACACACAAGAAATCAAAACATGACAACACACACAGACAAGGCCTGGGTAAAACCAAGGCCAGATACACCAAGGGCAACATATGCGGAAGTGGTTTCTCCCCAGAGGAATCATGAAAGCAGTGCCCAACCACCACAACGCCAGACACTATCACAAGAACAACACTGGGAAATACACAGCAGCAACGACCAGGTCCACCATGGCAGAGAAAGCCCTAGGGAACCCCACACACACAGTTGTTAGGCGTAATGGTGCAGACCATGAACCTCGTCATGGAAATGATGAAGGAATTCAGGGAAGCCCAGAAGCAGAACTAACAGATCCTCGCTGCCCTTCAGGCAACAGTCCAGCAGTCGCTCCCCTCTGCGACTTCCTCAGTAGTATCAAACCCCCTTCATGAATAGAAGACCAAACATCCAAGGCCTGACAATGTGCGTCTTTAACGCAGATGGCATTGTTAATCAAGAGGTCGAGTTCAGAGAACTCATGAAGGAGTTCTCCATCGACATATGCATGATGGGGGAAACCCACCTAAAACCGGGAATAAAAGCGACAGTCCCCAACTATGTTAGCTACCGCAAAGACAGGCCAACCCACGGCGGAGGAGTGGCCATATACATAAAAAGAGGGATCCCCCACCACCAGGTATTCCTACCAGCTACCAATAAAATCGAAGCAGTGGCGGACTCATGAAGAAGTTCTCCATCGACATATGCATGATGGGGGAAACCCACCTAAAACCGGGAATAAAAGCGACAGTCCCCAACTATGTTAGCTACCGCAAAGACAGGCCAACCCACGGCGGAGGAGTGGCCATATACATAAAAAGAGGGATCCCCTACCACCAGGTATTCCTACCAGCTACCAATAAAATCGAAGCAGTGGCGGTGGAAGTAACCACTGCCACTGGACCCCTGACAATTGTTGCAGTCTACCGACCCCCATATGACCAGATAGATGAGGGAGACATAGCTGCTCTAGGGCAAATTGAAGGCAAATTCGTAATAGGGGGAGACTTCAATGCCAAACACCCTGACTGGAATTCTAGAGTAACCTCCAGAGCAGGCGCCAAACTGCAACAACTAGCGCGCACTCACCACTTCGAAACATGGGGTCCAGTCGAGCCCACACATTTTCCGAAAAACGGAAGCAGGCCCGATGTGTTAGATATAGCTCTCACTAGGAGGATCGCAGGATTTGTGACCGCAAGGACAATCAACAGAATGTCCTCCGACCACAACCCAGTGATTCTAGAAGTCGATGTGGGAGAATGGGTAGCACTCCCACGGTACCAGTCGTCTTACAAACGCACAGACTGGGAGCGATACCAAGATTTATCGCCTCTGATATCGCTCGCGCTCCGCCACCTACTGCCGAAACCGTAGAACAAGCGCTACAAGACTTGACAGGCACCATCTTGCAGGCAGCGGAAGAGGCCACCCCACCACAAAGGGATGGCCCTCCACCGCAAATACAGCTCCCGGAATACTTGCTAGCTCAAATCCGACACAAGAACAGAGTGGCAAAAGAGTGGAAGATCACCAGAAATCAGGCCACCAGGAGGCTGCTCAATCGTCTACAGAGAGAACTGAAGGTAGCGCTCAATGAGCACAGAAACCAGCAATGGCAAAACCGCCTCACAGCTCTCAAAGTAGATGATCACACACTATGGCAAACAACCAAACAGTTTACAAAAAGACGCGCTAGGATGCCACCACTGCACGGCGAGCAGCGATTGGTCTACAGCCATGCTGGAAAGGCCAACGCCCTCGCCGACTCCTTCGAGAAGCAGTTCCAAGCGGCAGAACCCCAGGATGACGAGCATGAAAGAGTGGTCCGTCGTCAGCTGGCTGTCTTCCTCAATGCCGAGGAAGACCCAGAGGACGAACCCATACATTTTGCCCCCGAGGACGTGGTAAGAGTAATCAGGTCCCTCCCTACAAAAAAGGCACCAGGGCACGATAGTGTCACCAATCAGTTAGTCAAAAAACTCCCACCCACAGCAATCACACACCTCGCGAACGTCCTCAACGAGATTAGGCGATCCCGTGTTTTCCCAGCTTGCTGGAAACATGCGGAAGTGGTCGCGATACACAAACCAGGGAAAGACCCTCTATTCCCACAGCACTACAGGCCGATTAGCCTCTTGCCAACTCTCAGCAAGATCTATGAGCGCCTCCTGCTAAGACTCATACAAGAACATATTACCAGAGAGCAAATTCTGCCGGATTTCCAATTTGGATTCCGGCAGAACCACTCTGCCCCACAGCAGGTCATGAGAATGGTTGAAGCAGCCACAGAGGGCTTCAACCACAGAGGCTACTGCGGGATAGTGCTACTAGACGTAGCCAAAGCCTTTGATTCAGTATGGCATAGAGGGCTACTCTACAAGTTGTACACACAAGGGTTTCCCGGGAGAATAGTTCAGCTAATCAAGAGCTACCTCTCGAATAGGACTTTCTCCATCAAAGTAGAAACTGCCACCTCCACCAGAAGGCGTATTCGTGCCGGGGTGCCGCAGGGATCGGTCCTGGGGCCCGTATTGTACAGTTTGTACACTGCGGACACTCCAACGGCCCCCCTGGTGCACACCGCGCAGTACGCGGACGACACAGCCTTCTACACAAGAAATGCGAACAAGGACCTGGTCATTCGTAGGCTACAAAGGGTTTTAGACGACACAGAAACCTGGGCCCGTCGCTGGCGCATCACCATCAATTCTGAAAAGACGCAGGCAATGCTGATTACCCGAAGGCTTGGAAGGCGCGAACCTCCTCAACGTCCCCCCCTCCACCTCCACCTAAATGGAACCCAACTCCCCTGGCGCAGAACCGCCAAGTACCTTGGCGTAACCTTGGACTCTCGTCTTACGTGGAAACCCCACATAGACGAGGTCCACAGGAAGGTCTGCGCCAGAATGTCCATCCTATACCCTATCATGAACACAACCAGCTCCCTTCCCTGCCCAGTAGCAGTAAATGTATACCAGGCCCTGATCCGGCCGGTAATGGAGTAAGCGTGCCCTGTCTGGGGATACGCGGCAAAGCAGCACCTGGACAAACTCCAGAGGCTGCAGAACCGCGCCCTCAGAAGGACACTACATCTACCACTTGGATTCCCCACAGTCGACCCACACGCCGCAGCCGAAATCCCACTCCTGAGAGAGCGTTTCCAGGATCTGGCAAGGGCCTTCTATGAAGGTTCCTCCAGATCCGGAAATGCACTCATCCACTCCCTAGGTCGGTATGACATGTCCCGCGATAAGCACAAGCGCCCTATGACGATCTTCGACGATTAAGTCGAAGAGAAAATCCCAACACCCAATCCCTAATCCAGTTCCTTCCCATTTAACACCAACCATCTCGCCTACCCCAGGCAAGCACCAGACACATTCACAACAATTCATCACATATCACAGACACCAAAAATATATAGAAAAAACACACACACACGTACACAGGGGAGTAAAAGCCAAAAGGCTACAAACTCCCCCTCACACTTCCCCAAAGAGGGGAATGTATTAGATGAGAGCAGCAGCGACCGAACCCAGTTCCCTCTGAGCAGCCATAGCATACGGATCTCCGTGCCGGCGCGTTCACAGGAGCTCAGTCCGTCAGTTCACCTGATGATGGCGACATGTATGATCGCCGAAATATTGTGCCCGTTGGACACTATATACCGGCAGCACACTCGTGGATATTTTGATTAATGTGAAAGAATTTACAGGCTGTCCCAGAAGGAATGATAAATGTTCAAGAATATGACAGAAACGATCATTCGAAGCAAAAAAGTCTCGTAAAGATGGACTCTAAAATACATATCTTAAAATCTGCGAGCACTTGGCCCGTAGAAGAAATGTGTTCCACAGTAGAGAAGATTGACAAGTGACCACAGCCCTTAAGGCATGCACTTAAATGTCCATCTTTAAGGGAACTTTTTCTTTTTTTATCGTCCTTCCTACCACCTCTCAAAATATGGAAAGCAAAGAGCTTACAGTAGAAGAGTTATGTTTCACTGTATCGAATCTGAAGAAATGCTCACAAGTCTTAAGTGTTGCATCTTGCAGCCCAAGTTTACTAGACTTTTTGCTTTGAATGATTGTTCCTGACACATCCCTGAATACTGACCGTTCCATTTAAACACGCTGTATTGCTAATAATTAACAGCTCTCTGCTGTTTACTGTCGTGTTCAATAAACTAATGGAAAAGGCCATTTAAATATGCACTGTGCTAATATACGTAACTTAGGACGATAACCTTAGGACGAAAGTAGATTAATAAAACATAAAGTATCTGTGGCACTGTGACTACTGTCCTCAAGTCTGAGTATCCCCTATTACAAAATCACTCGGGCGTAAATTTGCATATTATGTATTTCGCAGAGCATGTAACAGTCTTAATACTGCCCTTCACAGAAAGTAGGGTTATAATATACCCATTTTCATTATTATAGTTTCTTGTTAATATTATATGCTTACAATTATTTGAAATTATACATTACCATTAATTACGCCTCGTTTTACTTTCTGTAGTTTACCAGCGATTCAGTATCGCAAGTTCTCGAAAGCAATTATGTGTGATCCTACTCCGGTTTTTGCTTAATGCCTCCATTTAAATGAGGACATCTGAAACTCATTCCATTTGTATTCATTCTGTATTTGCTTTTCCTTTATGATGTTTTTGCATTTCTTTCATTATTCTCATAATTTGTACACTCTGTCCCTTCAAAATTAGCACTATCACACGTGTATTATTGCATGATTTACGTTTGGTTATCGTACTGCTGTCCAATTTGCTACAACACTGGGATGCAGGCGATAAATGAGAACTAATTAAAGACTCGTCAGCTATTAATTACAAAAGAGCGAACCTTCATTTTATACAGACACAAAGACGCATCTAATTTATCCCCCACAAGTACCACAATTACTTACATGATTTCGCTTGCAGAAAATATCAGTTTTTTCGTATAATGCCGTTGTACGTTACTATTACTTAACTGAAAATATGAGTCTGATAGTCGTGGTAACAAAAGAAGACGTAAATGTAGAAGCAGAAGTGTAACTTCAAACAGCCAAGACAGCTACTGTACCGCACCTATTGTGATGACCGGTTTCAGCAAACTACATTGCCATCATCAGATCTGTAAATCATAGATAACATAATCAAGCACACTGGGATCAGATGTAAAGGGGCACAATACAGTTTTACATATAACATTGACTATGCCTTGGAATATAACATACCTTCTGCAGTACATTTCACTGAGCCTTGACCAAATATATATTATACCGTGTCATAACATAGAACGGTACTTCATGAACGTGAGAGTAATAGTATACCAGCAAGTAAGCATAAAATATCTATTACATAAAACAACTTCCATATTGCACTGATTATACAGGCTCATGATCGTACATTATCAGAATGAAGACTGAGATTCTCATGTAAACATCATAGACGTTACAACCAGGCACAAGGTGGCACTGTGGAAGTAGTTACAAACAAAATCACGTCGTGTTCTATGAAGTATAAAGGCAAACCAACGATCCAAGAATGTTACATTGAATACATACAATAAATAATCCAAATCTGAGTATGTTATACTTATTTTGTTATAATAATTTGAAATGAATTTACATAAAACTTAAAACCGCATTAAAAACATAAAGGAAGCATTGTACGTTCAATATATCGTTTAAGACAAAAGTAGTCAAGCCAGTCGAAAGGCATGTTAGTATTATGAAAATAGATACAATAAATATATACATGTCATAACATGCATACATTGTTGGTTGTTACCTCGCTGTAGTTAAGCAAGCATGAAGGATCTCTGAAGGGAACATCAAGTGTTCCACTCATAACTACCACAAAGACTTCATTACAAGTACAGCAACCATACAGTGGAGTCACTTAGCTGGCTCTACACAAATCACAACATTTACGTTATCAACACGTGCCTCGACGTTTAGGTACTAGCAAGGTGCTCGAGGTCTCGGCATGAAAGACACAGATAACAACACCGCAGGAATAAATGACGTAATCCTGAAACTTGCTATGTAACACAATAAAACAAGATTGCTATACAACACAATCAATTATCATACTCATAGAAACCATGAACAAGTCGTTACAGTGTCCAGTGGCATACTATACACTGTTCACACTATATTAAGCTATCAACGTGTAGCTTGAGGTTTACGGAATAGCATATTACTAAAGGTCTAAGTGTGAAATAGGAACTGGTAGGGACAAACGAAACGAATAGCAAAGACCTAACATTGTCCTGTCGTAATGTTTAATGTTTCTATACATTTTGTAAGTAAGTAACTACCATGAACAAGTCGTACGGTGCTTCCTGTTATGTTTTTAAGGTGGCTTTAAATCTTATATAAATTCATTTAAAATTATTATAACAAAATAAGTGTATCATAGTCAGATTTGGATTATATATTGTATGTCCGCAGCGTAATACTCTTGGATCGTTGTTTTGCCTTTATATTTTACATGACACCACTTGTTTTTGTTTGTAACTACTCCCACAGGACCACCTGGTAGCTGGTTGTAACGTCTGTGATGTTTACATGAGAATCTCAGTCTTCATTCTGCTAATACACGAACATGAGCTTGGATAATCAGTGCTTCACTTGCTGATACATTATTATTCTCATGTTTATAATGTACCGTTCTTCGATATGAAGCGGTATAATATAAATTTGATCAATATTCAATGATATATAATTCAGAAGGTACGTTATATTCCGTGGTATAGTCCATTTTTATGTAAAAATTTGTAACGCCCTTTTACATTTCATCCAAGTGTGCTTCAGTACTTTCATCTACGCTTTACAGATCTGATTATGGCAACGTACTTTCCTGAAACTGGTCATCACAGTAAGTGTGTACAATAGTGATCTTATTTGTTTGAAGTTGTTCTTCTGTTTCTACCTTAATCTATATCGCCCCCTAACTTGATAGTATCAAGCATATATAAAACAAGTAAATGTGAGTGTAGGTTGGTGCTGAACCTACAGCCTGCAAGGTAGGAAGACACCGTCTCACACATGCAGAGTTCAGAAGAGTTCAGCAGTACAGACAGTGATGTAATCAGACAATGATCTAAATGTCGGTTCCACTATACTCCCTGTAAAGGAAACGTTATCACTAAGAGAAATTAGTGTACTAACTATGTTAGCATAAAATGAATATCTTAAATTTTTGTATTAATGTTTATTTTTACTTTAAGTATGACTTTATGACACAGCAATATTAGCAAATTTGCGCACAAGATGGTAAAATATTGATACTGGGTACTCACAACTGTGAAGCGAAATTCCTAAATATGTTAAGGTTCTTTAATGGTAAAATGGTTGATGACCATGTCTGCAGGTCGATAAAAATACAAAGAAATTAAATACAATTCTGTCCAGAGATGTTAATTACGCAAAAATGCACAATGAAAATATCCAAAATTGAATGGGGTCGGTAAAGAGCAATCAAAAATAAGTACACAATTAAAACAATTCATAGCTCTACAGTGGCTGATCAGTCCTTTTCGGACATCTCGCCTTTCTGCTGCAATTAGGCCCGGCAACGGTGAATATGTTTAACTACAGGTCATAGGTGAATGTACAAAAAAATTAGGAGAGACAGAGATGACCACAGTTCTGAGCATCCACTGCGTATCACTTGCTGCCGTGGCGCAGGCACACATATATTTACCTTGTGTTGGCGGCGGCAGTGGCGGCTGTTGGCGCGAGCTGTCAACGTGAGAATCTATTCTAAATCTCTCTCTCGACTGTTAAATACCAGTCAGATCCATTTCCTGCGTCTTCGGCGCAGCTAAGTTAATAGGCATGATACACGCTATATTCTCTGTACTGGGAGACTTTGCAGTTTAACTCCTTACGATTTAAGACGAGCCTGTGAACAAGTGTTCACATAATGACTCTCGCAATCGTCTCAGCATAGCGCGAGTCGCCTTGCTCAAACACTCGACGATTTCTTCAAGAGAAGAGCCAAATACTCCGTCCATAATTTGCCTATATCAAAGCAGGTGGCCGCGTGTTTTCTTTCTGGCCAATCAGAGCGTTCGTACTTCGTTATAATGCCACCCACTAGAGTTTTTGTAGACTATCACATGCATCGTTTCTTTCATAGTACAAAGTTTAATATTTGCTACATAATACTGAGATAAACGAATGAAGGCTTTCACGACCGGTTGACATGGCTGTTGATATACTTTCCGGGATGTGAGGTCGTGGGCCAAGAACTTTACTGCTCCTTACGTTTCGTCCAGGACTGCGCTGGACAGTCGGCAAGACTCAGCGGAGCAGCGCCTCTGAGGAAGTCCAGCGCAGTCCTGGACGAAACGTAAGGAGCAGAAAAGTTCTTGGACCACGACCTCACATCCCGGAAAGTATATCAACAGCCTCTGAGATAAACGGCTTTTCCTTTCATGTGAGTTTTTAATGCAGGTGGCTACAATGAGTCACCTATGTTTTGAGTTGGGTTTCTCTGGACGTTTTATCTCTGGACCTTTTATCTGTTGCCGGCCGGAGTGGCCGTGCGGTTCTAGGCGCTACAGTCTGGAACCGCGAGACCGCTACAGTCGCAGGTTCGAATCCTGCCATAGGTATGGATGTGTGTGATGTCCTTAGGTTAGTTAGGTTTAAGTAGTTCTAAGTTCTAGGGGTCTGATGACCTCAGAAGTTGAGTCCCATAGTGCTCACAGCCATTTGAACCATTTTTATCTGTCATCTCCCGCTGTGTTCCTGTAGAAAGGCTTTCCGAAGGGTCGTCGTTAAAAGCAGGGAAAAGGGGCGGCTTTTGCTGACGACCTACGCAGTGGCGGCGGGCGTCTCATTGTGTCCGCTAGATGCCACGTGGCGAAAGGTTTTGGCCTACATGGGATGGCCATTCCCTCAGAACTGCGTCTCATAGCTCGGATAGGGGAAATTACTTGTGTGCAATTACTAGTGTGAGTGTTAGTGGTTTATATTCACGAAATTCTGGCTTAGTTTTTACAAGAGCATTTTAATAACATTCGTTCAGTTTCACATAACTATGTTCAAATGTGTGTGGATTCCTAAGGGACGAACCTGCAGAGGTCATCAGTTCCTAGACTTACGCACTACTTAGACTACTTATGCTAAGAACAACACACACACCCATGCCCGAGGAGGAACTTGAACCTCTGTCGGGATGGGCCACGTAATCCGTGACATAGAGCCTCAAACCACGCGGCCACTCCGCATGGCTCATGTAACTATGTCGTGTGATATATCGAGTTAACCGGAATTGTTTCAGGATTTCAATGTAAGGTGTATTATTTGTTTGACACCTTACAAACATATTACAAAAATGTTTGACCTTGGAACTTAAAAGAATGTTTAGAAGAAAAGGGAATTAGCTGCATCTAGTAGTAGTCACTAGAATCACTTTTGGAAACAGACACACAAAAAATTAGCAATACTGGAAACATATGTTCCACAGACACCATGATATTTGGGAAAACAGCTACCAATTCATGTCTCACCATCACCATCAACACTGACTCACGCCAGAAGACTTCGAACGAAATTGTATGAAGATACAGAAGGATTCACGCCATTGGCGCCAATCTAACAAAATAAAAATGTATACCTGCCCGTCAGGTATGTATTTCCTTTTAAGTGTTAAGCTGGCAATAAAAACAAATGCCAACAATTTAAAATAAGTGAAGCAGCAGCAGTTCATTGAGGGTTGCTGCTTGTTTTCCTGTTTTCGGTTATTATATTTGGCCGTAAGAATCCACATTTTCAGCTATATGCCACAAGGGTGGGGGCAAATTTTGTTCCCTTCCTTTAGTAGAGTAAGTTGTACATAGCAATATGTCGTCTATGCGACGTAGCCTACAGACAGGAACTGTCCGCACAGCTGTTCCGTTACACATTAGGAATAGGTATGAGACGTGATTTCTAGGTTTTCACGGCACACGAAGCTTTTGAATATTTCATGGCTGTTCAGCCTGGTGATGTCGTTCAGACGGTGCGATATTTCAGCAAGCCGACTTCTTACCATCTTCAGGCTTTCCTGTAGTGCTGCCGTCTCAGTACTATAGTCAGTTCACTACTGTCACCTAAGCATTGGTCCCATAGGTACCAAGAAGATAATATTAGACAAATTACAGCGCGAATAGAGACATTTAAGCAGTCATTCCTCTAGCGCTCTGTACATGATTGGAGCGGTAAGAAGCCCTAGCATCTGGTTCGTTCTAACTATTCCACTATCGCACTTCACAGCGGTTTTCAGAGTAAGTACATTTTTGTAGATTTAGATGTACCGTCAGTCATGTTTGGTTTGTGTCAGATGTCATTAGTACGACATTCACCAGTAAACATTTCGTCCAGTGCTACCAAGTTTGGCTGATTTTGGAGACACGTAGCACAGCATACCGACACATTTCCGTATCAAATAATAGTTGTGCAATAATATAAGTAGTCAACAAGCAGTCTGTGGAGTGCTGGTTCACTGTATATACTCCTACATACACCATCACGTACAAAGCAATTACTATTCATGCCATCCACTCTGAGGAAGGCCATGGAACATTTGATCTCTCCTTTCACCTTCCCTCAGACGAGTCTACTTGTAATGCCTACTGCTGTTGAAGGCAGTCTGTGATTTATGCCGTTACCGTCTTCGAATTCATCTACGCTTACCCTCCTTGTCGCGATACAACAACTGTCCCGAATACCATGGCGTTTTATCAGATTGCTACATTCCACGAGAGGTGTTAACAGTTACGGTAAGAAATACATGTGAACTGAGTGAGTACTGGTATTAGAAACAGCGCCTGGAAACTAATCAACGTAATCGAGTTCTGGCTGGGTTCCTAAATTGTACATATATAGAAAGGGTTTCTAATTACAGCTTAAACTTAATAGGGTAAGAGTATGATTACCGTGCATGTTCCCTTATAAACTTAGAAACTACAGGAAACGTAAGGATTCACAAACAACATGGATATTGATTACAAACAAAAAGAATTGTGTAACGTTACAGGGCTGTTATGACGTTGCATATTTAAATACAAAGTGGAACGCACGTACAAAAAAATTATTTTACTACAGTTTGAGAAATAAATTTTAAATAATAAATAATGACTAACGTATTACTGTCAGTTTCACATATTAGATTATTATACTCCGAAAGAATTAGTTTTGATGAGAGACACATAAAATCATATACCAACTGACAATCAATACGACACAGACGATAGATGTATAGTGTACTGTCATTAGGTTTAGTCGGTGGGACACGGGTCCTATTCCCGGCCAGGTCGGTGATTTTCTCATTCCAGAAATCATTTCATCATCACTCGGAAAAATGGCGAGATTAGTCAGTGAAAATAATGGGAAATTACGGGCAGTGATAACCGCGTCGTTGAGCGCCCCAGAAACCAAAGTCGTCATCATCATCATTAGGTTTAGTCGTCCAATGATAACTTTGGTTAGGTGACTCAGGTGCTGACTTTTTGCTTTGGACTGAGGGCACACAGCGCTCGTTTGTGTTGGCTGTGACGAAAAAGGGGAATGAGGAGGGTGACGGCAGCTCTGCCTCCAGCGATCCATCATTCACCGTGTCAGCCGGTAGATCCATCACAACCTTCTCGCTTATTCTCACATAGATTATGGGCTCCATTCGACATTGGCGCCCATTATGTTACTTCTTAACGTCCTAAGAATAGTGTCTCTAACATTTTCTTCTGGTTTTCTTTTAGATTTAGTTTTTCCTCTTTGACGTGGACACATATTGTTCTTTTATTTATTATTGCTAAAGTTTGTAACTTCATAGAATAACACGAAAATAACAAGGAAAAAACGCTGTTTTATATTACATCGGTGCGGTAATACTTTTAATTTATTCTGTACCACTTACACTGGAACTAAATAGGTCTTCATCTACCTCTATATACACTATCCTCCATAAATTTGAGAGCACCATGCTGTACATTACAACGGAGCAAGATGGGAGTAATGTATGTGAGTTGTTGGTTAGAATGCAGAACAGTGTTATGAAATAACGATTAATAAAGACACGTAGAGTTTTGTGCAAGATAATTATTGAACATATATGTTGATACGTATCGGTACTGCTCAGTTTTATGAAAACTGGCTTTTTCTGCCGAAGCAGTTCCACTAAACACGCCATGTGGCGCCAGTAGATGGCACGAAAGGTAGAGGTACGTTGTTTACAGTTTTGTTCAGTTGTAGTTCCGTTTATATGCAGGCAGGACATGTCGCGAAAGAATGTAGTACGTACAGCGAATGTAACTGAAAATGATTCACGGGTAATCACTTTGCAGCAAGGTGACAATAGTGTCCAACAAATAGCAGAGAAATTGAAGATTTCCATCAGCGAATTTGTCGCGACCATATACCAATATCGAGATAAGGACTCCTACGATGATCGTCCTCGCTCAGAAAGACCCACGAAAATACTAGAACGCCAGGGCAAGTATGTGGTGGCGACCAGTGGACGTAATAAATTCAAAATTTCCCATGAATTGGCTGCTGAACTAAACAGAACTGTGAATCCATCAGTGAGTGAGTCAACAGTGAAACGGCGCGCTAGTAGAAAACAACCACCAGTGATATGTAGCAGCAAGGAAATCACTGTTGCCAAAAGACTTCAGTGGGTTACGACATACCAACACTGGACAGCAGGGGATTGGGAAAGTCACAGATGAATCCAAGTTCGAAATATTTGAAAGTAAACGCCGTCAATTCGTAGGCCGTTTACCCTATAAACGCTTGAACCTCAGTGCGTAATCCCAACTGTGAAGCATCGAGGGGGTTCTGTGATGGTTTGGGAATCTTTGGAGGGAACAAAGTCGAAGGGTTTAGGCTGATCTGTTATCATCAAAATGTGTGTGAAATCTTATAGGACTTAACTGCTAAGGTCATCAGTCCCTAAGCTTACGCACTACTCCTAAATTATCCTAAGGACAAACACACACACCCATGCCCTAGGGAGGACTCGAACCTCCGCCGGGACCAGCCGCACAGACCATGACTGCAACGCCTTAGACCGCTCGGCTAATCCCGCGCGGCTATCAACATTTATAGCGGAGATGAGAGGGAGAAAATCTCTTTGATTTAAGGGGGTTTGGTTACAGGAGATTGGTAACTATCTTGGAGTTGGCAGGAATTGTTTGCTGAAGTAGTAAGTTATTACGCATCCTTTAATTTTCTCAACAACAGCAAACTCCAATTCATATTACTCGCAAAACTATTACTGATATCTTTTAGAACTAGCATGCTACAGTTTGGATAGTGAAGAGCCAGAAGTTTTTCAAGGAACTTATACTGCACTGCCACCCTGAATTACACAATATTCGTTTACAAATATCTTGTAAGTAGGCTGTTTACGTTTTTATATTGGTAACGCCATGTAGCGCTCTGTATGAAAATCACTGGCTGTGCTGTGTGCAGTCTGTGGCTGGGTTGGCATTGTTGTTGGAATATTCGCCATTGTAGTGTTGGGCAGTTGGCTGTTAACAGCGCGTAGCGTTGCGCAGTTGGAAGTGAGCCGCCATTTGGGGAAGTGAGATGGCGGATTTTTTTGAGCGGATGATCTGGACGTGTGTCCATCAGAAACAGTACATTTGTAGGAATGGATGTCATGAACTGCTACATATATTATGACTTTTGAACACTATTAAGGTAAATACATTGTTTGTTCTCTATCAAAATCTTTCATTTGCTAACTATGCCTATCAGTAGTTAGTGCCTTCAGTAGTTTGAATCTTTTATTTAGCTGGCAGTAGTGGCGCTAGCTGTATTGCAGTAGTTCGAGTAACGAAGATTTTGTGAGGTAAGTGATTTGTGAAAGGTATAGGTTAATGTTAGTCAGGGCCATTCTTTTGTAGGGATTATTGAAAGTCAGATTGCGTTGCGCTAAAAAATATTGTGTGTCAGTTTAATGTTGATCAGAATAGGTAAAGAGCGAAATGTCTGAGTATGTTCAGTTTTGCTAAGCTGTTTGAAAATCAACTAATGTAAGAGATTTTTTAGCACAGTAATTCAATAATTTTTCTAAGGGGACGTTTCAATCTGTCTCTCTTTACAACTTCCAACAATCTTTCTTGCATTCTACCTCCCTTTTTATCTTCATCATTTCATTTTCTGTAAAATTCTTTTCGTATCTTTCCAAAACGAAATCTATCTTTATTTTAGAAAATGGGCAGAACAATCCTTCGTAAATCCTCAGTCACTGAAAATTTTTAAAAAACTAGTACTCCCGTTGTTGCGTATTAAAAAACGAATAATATCTCTTTTACAATCAAAATGTTCCGCTTCACATTCTGAAAACATGTAACTCCTTTCAACATTTATGTCACTCAGTCACAGTCAGTCATGAGAACCCGCAGTATTCTTCCTTTCACCAGGCACACCCACACCGCTATACACTCCTCTCTCGTGGAGCATCTCTCTCTCTCTCTCTCTCTCTCTCTCTCTCTCTCTCTCTTTCCAGCGTATAATAAACATTATTTGTTACATTAAAAACGGGAAAAATTAGCTCTATCTCCCTTTATTTCCAAAATTGTTTAAAACATAATTTACTTGCCACTAAATTATATTCCATGTGTGCTAAAAACATTATTTGAATTTTGAACGAACAAAAATATGCAGCTTGCAACAGAATTTTCTCATCATACTCGTTAAAACACAAACGAAGTGTCTTACCTTACATTTGCCTTCTCAAATGCAAATATTTCCTTGATCACACATGAAGTTAAATAAATTCAAGTTACTTACTATATTACTTTTTGAAACAATAATCCATACCAATAATGAAAAAACTTGTCATTCTTACGTATTCAACTTTAAATACTTGTCAAGAAAGAGACAATTCACTATATATCACATGTAACTTTTTCGTTCTGTTATCTTTCTTAATCTGTCTGGTAAGTGTAATATCATATTTGCATAAAATGTATTACTTCTCTTAGTAAAATGCAGGATGGGGCATGAGAAAGTGGCCTGGGGAACATAGTTCCAGGGTACAAAGAAACACAGCAGTGGAAAGGAAATACAGTACTAACCTGATTACAGCAGATGTTGAAAGTGACCACCATTCATCTCTTGGCAGTTTTTAGTCCCTGGCCAGAAAGTTATTATAGCCAGATCGAAGCTGGACTGCTGAATTTGCTGCAAACCCATCAAAAATGTTCTTCTACAGTTCCTGAACACTATGAGGATTGTTGCACTACAACTTGGAAAGATCATATGACCTAGATGGCCAGTTAGGGCCGCAACCTGACTGACATCTGCTACCAACTTTGCCAGCAGTAACGACTGTGTAAACGTGCTCCAAGGTTCTGCTGGCTGTATTGGCAGTTGCTACATCCTGTTGGAAGTAACTGTAGGTCTTTTCCTCCTCCGTTACACTGTCACAAATTCACGTCCAATCGTATCCTCTCGTTCGGGCCATTTTTATTTGCCCCACCCTGTATATGCACAATTTTATAACAGTGTCAATCACATTAGTTAATATCTTCACCATGCTAATGGAGGATAATTCGTTTTCAGGCTAGTCCACATATCAAAAGAAAAGGTACGAATTCTCAAGGTCATTAGTTTATGTATTCCAATTACTGAAATTCACATCAACAGGCAATCTTCGGTGTGAGAGTCACAATTAGCTTCGAGAATGTGATACATCCCATTCACATCCAAACTCCCATTCATGCTTAGCACAGCCTCAATACTACCTTTCTCATAATAAGTAGAACAATGCTTAATATTTCCAATTTAAACGTCTATTTCCAACTCCTAATTTAAATACTGAATAGTCTTATTATTATTTATCCACAACTTTACAACAGAAATCCTCTCCTAAGGGTTCCTTAAATAATTAATGTCATTTCTTTCTAAGGACAAAATAGATTTACTCATTTACTAATGTTGTAATCTGACAACAAAAATCATTTACCTCACCTATTCCTTGCCTCTCATTTCATAGCTTTCCTCCGAACTAAACTTCATTTACAAATCCTCATCTTTCAGTTTTTCTGGTTTGCTCACTTAAATTAAGTTATTTAGCTTTGCACCTGATTCTTAACTTATTCACACTAATTCGTTTCCAATGTGCATGGCATATGGAATTTATGTAAGGGTTCAGAATCAATCCTTAATTACTGCACAATATACAAAAAATTATTAGCAATCCAGTATCAAAACTGAATAACAAACAGCCCACTACTACAAATAAACAACGTTTTGATATTTTTGTTTTGCAGAAGAATCAGTTCCATCATCGATGACGAGATTTTGGTTTGTACTGTTGGCTTTCAAGTGATGTGCTGTTAATAAATTTGTGCTGTTAAAGTGCTTGCAGGAAATTCAGGGACAGGACTAAATTTCGTTGAATCCAGAAGTATTCCTAAAGTAACTGCATTTCGGTCAATGTTTGCATGATATTAGTAGATATCTTAATTATGGGTATCAGTTAAATTTCAGTGCTTTAGCTTTAATAATGGAATGTTTACCGATTTGTAAACAGACCTAAAAAAATCTTGTTTTTCTGAATAAAATTTTTCATTTCTCAAAAACTGCTACTTCTACAGGTACCAAATTTTTGTTGCTATTTTATTACAGCACAGAAGTCACACAAATATTAGCTTCTCATTTGGTCATCTCTCAAACAAAAATTTTCCCCTATAAATCGGACGTAGAATTAGAAATCGATTCGTTACTATTCGGCTCAGTGTTGCCGATCGGTTGCTATCGTGCAACGAAACTGAACAGTTTTGGCACCGAATTCACCAGGGAAACGTAATCTTATTATTTTATCAATTTTTGTTGGAGAATACCGTCGCTGTTTCGGAAATTATGCTGCAGGAAATACTGCAACCAGCCACAAGTTTTCTTGAAATGATTTTATCATACCATTATCAGATTCTGACATGAGCCCATCCTTAGATGGTAGCGCTGACTTCTTTTACTTTTGTGTCGTTCTGAAAAGCCCTCTTTTACATATTACAGCAGGGCGTTTCAGGGTGGCACAAATGCAAAAGAATTCAACGCTACCATCTGATGATGGACTCAGGTTCGAAACTAGTAATAGTATAATAAAATCATTTCAAGAATACTTGTCGCTGCTTGCAGATTTTCCTACGGTGTAATTTAAAAATAAACTTGTTTGAGAGGTGACCAAATCAGTAGGAATTTTTTCCCGTGCTATGTTATTATTTATGTTTTGCTGCCATATAATGAAGCATCATTTAAAATTTAATGGCAGTAGAACTAGCAGTTTTAGAGAAAGAAAAAATTTTTGTTGGAAAAGCAGAATTTTTAGGTCTGTTTACAAAACGGAAAACTTTAAATCTCCAAAAGAGTACTGGAACTAGTGCAGTAAAATGTTAACTACAAACTCCTAACTCAGATCTCTAATAACATCATGTAAAACATTGAAATATTGTTACTTAGGTGACATATTTGGATTCAACTAAATTTAGATCTGTCCCTAAACTTTCTCCACGTACTGTGGTGATACATTTGATAAATTGAAACAGGAAATATTATGTTGCAGATCTGTCTCCAATATTTGACTCTTTCAGTCGGAAGAAAAGACCGACACTATTGTTTCAAACATTGTGACTGATTCCAGAGACAATACACAAGTTGTACCCAAATCACATAACTTAGGAGAGCCTAAGACGAGAGATAGATATAATTTCCATCAACTGTTTCAGATGGACACACAATTTCCGGCAAGATAAGCAAAGGTCTTGATTCCATTGCCACAAGTTTACTTAAGAGGAAGAAAATGGATGTTGAGGACAAATTGTATGTCCTGCTCGAAAAAAAGACAGACTGAAAGCAAAAAGCATCGGCAGAATCGAAAATAAAATATCTAGAGGCTCCTACGAAGGAGTATATAAATTTATTTCTAGTGAGAATGGGTATGGCTACGAGAATACCCCACCCCATTATTTTATTTCGGTTAAAAAAGCACATGGAGTTTAGGAATTAAGCAATGGATATAAAACTCACGAATGAGAAGTTTAAAAGCGCAAGAGCAGACTGATATTCTTTGAGAATGGTGACCTTCGGGGCATGATCTATTTCCTTTGAAAATAGAGTATTGTTTAATTTTTCTACATTTTGTAAATTTCTTAAGGCCAGCTTGCCATTTTAATGAATACAGTACATATTTTGTTCTCTCTCTCTTCGTTGCTGTACACCTGTTGATGGTGAGAGAATAAATAAGGACTACGCACAGGTGTTAATAAATAGCTATTTTCCAGACGTTCCACTGTTTTCACCTTTAAGGAGAAATATGACGGGATGTAGTGGGAAGGGGTTCAATTATCATCTGAAAACATTCGTCCTTAATACTAAATGGGGAATTACTTAACGTCACACGATCTCTTAAAACGCTACGAGTTGTTGAATTATTAGAACTGCGACAAAGGTAAAAATTATTTTAATAATTGTGGCCAATAATTTGTGTATTACAGAAGAAAACATCTACATCTACATCTACATCTATACTCCGCGAGCCACCTTACGGTGTGTGGCGGAGGGTACTTATTGTACCACTATCTGATCCCCCCTTCCCTGTTCCATTCACGAATTGTGCGTGGGAAGAACGACTGCTTGTAAGTCTCCGTATTTGCTCTAATTTCTCGGATCTTTTCGTTGTGATCATTACGCGAGATATATGTGGGCGGTAGTAATATGTTGCCCATCTCTTCCCGGAATGTGCTCTCTCGTAATTTCGATAATAAACCTCTCCGTATTGCGTAACGCCTTTCTTGAAGTGTCCGCCACTGGAGCTTGTTCAGCATCTCCGTAACGCTCTCGCGCTGACTAAATGTCCCCATGACGAATCGCGCTGCTTTTCGCTGGATCATGTCTATCTCTTCTATTAATCCAACCTGGTAAGGGTCCCATACTGATGAGCAATACTCAAGAATCGGACGAACAAGCGTTTTGTAAGCTACTTCTTTCGTCGATGAGTCACATTTTCTTAGAATTCTTCCTATGAATCTCAGCCTGGCGCCTGCTTTTCCCACTATTTGTTTTATGTGATCATTCCACTTCAGATCGCTCCGGATAGTAACTCCTAAGTATTTTACGGTCGTTACCGCTTCCAATGATTTACCACCTATGGCATAATCGTACTGGAATGGATTTCTGCCCCTATGTATGCGCATTATATTACATTTATCTACGTTTAGGGAAAGCTGCCAGCTGTCGCACCATGCATTAATCCTCTGCAGGTCTTCCTGGAGTACGTACGAGTCTTCTGATGTTGCTACTTTCTTGTAGACAACCGTGTCATCTGCAAATAGCCTCACGGAGCTACCGATGTTGTCAACTAAGTCATTTATGTATATTGTAAACAATAAAGGTCCTATCACGCTTCCTTGCGGTACTCCCGAAATTACCTCTACATCTGCAGATTTTGAACCGTTAAGAATGACATGTTGTGTTCTTTCTTCTAGGAAATCCTGAATCCAATCACAAACCTGGTCCGATATTCCGTAAGCTCGTATTTTTTTCATTAAACGTAAGTGCGGAACCGTATCAAATGCCTTCCTGAAGTCCAGGAATACGGCATCAATCTGCTCGCCAGTGTCTACGGCACTGTGAATTTCTTGGGCAAATAGGGCGAGCTGAGTTTCACATGATCTCTGTTTGCGGAATCCATGTTGGTTATGATGAAGGAGATTTGTATTATCTAAGAACGTCATAATACGAGAACACAAAACATGTTCCATTATTCTACAACAGATTGACGTAAGCGAAATAGGCCTATAATTATTCGCATCTGATTTATGACCCTTCTTGAAAATGGGAACGACCTGCGCTTTCTTCCAGTCGCTAGGTACTTTACGTTCTTCCAGCGATCTACGATAAATTGCTGATAGAAAGGGGGCAAGTTCTTTAGCATAATCACTGTAGAATCTTAAGGGTATCTCGTCTGGTCCGGATGCTTTTCCGCTACTAAGTGATAGCAGTTGTTTTTCAATTCCGATATCGTTTATTTCAATATTTTCCATTTTGGCGTCCGTGCGACGGCTGAAGTCAGGGACCGTGTTACAATTTTCCGCAGTGAAACAGTTTCGGAACACTGAATTCAGTATTTCTGCCTTTCTTCGGTCGTCCTCTGTTTCGGTGCCATCGTGGTCAACGAGTGACTGAATAGGGGATTTAGATCCGCTTACCGATTTTACATATGACCAAAACTTTTTAGGGTTCTTGTTTAGATTGTTTGCCAATGTTTTATGTTCGAATTCGTTGAATGCTTCTCTCATTGCTCTCTTTACGCTCTTTTTCGCTTCGTTCAGCTTTTCCTTATCAGCTATGATTCGACTACTCTTAAACCTATGATGAAGCTTTCTTTGTTTCCGTAGTACCTTTCGTACATGATTGTTATACCACGGTGGATCTTTCCCCTCGCTTTGGACCTTAGTCGGTACGAACTTATCTAAGGCGTACTGGACGATGTTTCTGAATTTTTTCCATTTTTGTTCCACATCCTCTTCCTCAGAAATGAACGTTTGATGGTGGTCACTCAGATATTCTGCGATTTGTGCCCTATCACTCTTGTTAAGCAGATATATTTTCCTTCCTTTCTTGGCATTTCTTATTACACTTGTAGTCATTGATGCAACCACTGACTTATGATCACTGATACCCTCTTCTACATTCACGGAGTCGAAAAGTTCCGGTCTATTTGTTGCTATGAGGTCTAAAACGTTAGCTTCACGAGTTGGTTCTCTAACAATCTGCTCGAAGTAATTCTCGGACAAGGCAGTCAGGATAATGTCACAAGAGTCTCTGTCCCTGGCTCCAGTTCTGATTGTGTGACTATCCCATTCTATACCTGGTAGATTGAAGTCTCCCCCTATTACAATAGTATGCGAGTTTTTCAGCTGTACTGATGGTTTCTTGAATAGGTTTCACTTTTTTTCTGTAAGGTGCAAAATATGCGCAAGCTAACCTAAAGTAAAGTCTGAATTTGGTCTCCTCGTTTACAAGGTGCCTATTAATCAAAATGTTATAACAACCTTCACTGTCATGTGCCGTAAAAATACTATTAATCTTCTTCCTCTTCATCAAGTTGAGGTGTAACAATAGTATTATCGTGTCATTTCCTTCTTGTAGTAAAATATACAAATAGTTCAAAGTCAAATTCAATTCTGCCGCGCTTTTCAGCATCCCGTTGCCGTTGCTGTCGCAGCTGCGCCTGGGTCGCGCCTTGGGAAACAGCGGCGACTGCGGAGGAAAGGTCGCGTCGCCGTGATCTAAGCGCGGAGAAGAGCCCATTCCGCCGCAGGGGTGTGTCGCTGCCTCGGACAACGCACCTTTACTGGTGCCAGTTCTGAAAATACAGCAGCCAATACGTATGGGGAAAGCGAAGGGCAGACGAGTCGGTGCTTTTCCACGGCTGAATCCGCCATAAGGACGTGACCCGAGCTACGGGAGTGGATGGGGGGGGGGGGGGAGGGGGCGGGGAGAGGTCATGCTCAGAGGGCGTCGAGAGCCACCAGCAGGAGCCACAGCGCAATTATGACAACTTCTTTCGCCAAGTTGCATTGGAATGTGAGAGCGGCAGGGCCCTCATGTTGTTTCCTGCTCCCGCTAAAATCGGTATCAGCTTGACTAGTGAAAACATTTTGCAGAAACGCTGCTTGGTGGCTTGACATTGGGTGGCCGAGAATGCTGTGACGTTTCTTTTGGATCACGTAAATGCACAGGACTGTGCGGTTTCGTGCGCATGCAAAATAAGAGTACGTTGATTGGACCGCAGTCCATGGTATCATGTTTCGTCACAGCGAACGCCTGTCGATGTGCTGGGATTGGAGGAACAGTTTTCTCCCGTCTTGTGCAGGGAGGCTGTATGATACGCGAAGTGGTGAGCAACTGGCGCTGGAGTGTTCTCCGAGTTTTCAATAGGCAGTTTAATTTTTGTTGGCGAAAACTCCACGAGGAGCGTTCCAAGAGATTTGGTTGTTGGAGTTAGAGTCTAAGTGCGAAGGTGCATCTGAAAGAGAGGACGTAGCGGAGGTCCAGCGTCCGAAGCTCACAGAGCATTGCATCTCGAGTTTTCTTCCCGTGCATGGTGAGCGTTTCGCGGCACCGTTAGTAGGAATCTTTACAGTGAATTTTCTTACTTTACTGCATCGCCACAGTTGCACCAGTTGTGGGTTCAAGTACATTGTAGTAGTTTGTTCCCGGACT
The DNA here is from genome assembly GCF_023864275.1 of Schistocerca cancellata. Lineage (NCBI taxonomy): Eukaryota > Metazoa > Arthropoda > Insecta > Orthoptera > Acrididae > Schistocerca > Schistocerca cancellata. The sequence goes on along the minus strand of NC_064628.1, from coordinate 309,936,931 downwards.
CAGTTCACAGTCACTGCATTCGTACTAATCACAGTCAGATAGCATTATCGATTTTAAGTCATAGAGTCGAGCCATCATCCTAGGTTCAGCTTTACCAAGTGGCAATCAGATCACTTTACAAACACAAGGTAGGGTATAATCAATGTGTTCTGTCGACCCGTATTCCAATTAACTTATGCTTTTTATTAATAATTTTGCCATGATATTTAATTCTACCTATTACTCAAGTTCACAAGATCCGGTGATCACCTTTAATTATTTTACTTACTTAAGTGATAAATAATAGACGTAGTAGTGCAGTAAGAAATGCAGTGAGTCATTTTCCATTTCACTAAATAGAGCCAAATTTTTAATCAACTAGGTTAAAATCCGTTGCATTTAGCTCTCATAGTCGCATCACTGAAGTGGTGGCTCTGTGTCTTTGAGTTATTAAGAGACAGAGGATCGTTGGAGGTACCCACATGCCTGCCCACCAGAGAGGCATGTTGTGATCTGTTCTGTGAATCGTTCACTCAGTCTCTTGAGGATGTCGTCTGGTTTTACACCTACCGGGGTGACAAATTTAATAATAATGCACTATGCAGTGCAGACTGGTAGTTCTTGGTCAGACATCGTGGTAATCACTAATGATTGTAGCGAGCGGCCCCATTCCCTGCATCAACAGGACCGTTAACACGGAAAAAAGGTTCAAATGGCTCTGAGCACTATGGGACTCAACTTCTGAGGTCATCAGTCCCCTAGAACTTAGAACTACTTAAACCTAACTAACATAAAGACATCACACACACCCATGCCCGAGGCAGGATTCGAACCTGCGACCGTAGCGGTCGCGCGGTTCTAGACTGAAGCGCCTAGAACCGCTCGGCCACTCTGGCCGGCGAGCGTTAACCATCACATGTCCATACTGTCGCGCTGGGGAGAGTTTCGTATGCCTTGATTTTCCAACCACACTGAAGCACCCTTTGCGTTTGCCGTGGACAAGTGGCGGCCCACAGTAAACTCGATACAATGATGAATACTATTAAGCTCTTCCCCATCAGAATATGCATCCAGACAACCACTTTTCCTCTACAGAAATTCGGTGCATCGTGAAATTCGTGCAGAGAGAATACTATTACACTCTTCCCCATGAGACTATACATTCAATCACTTTTCTTCTATAAAATTATATTTGTTCCTTGTGCTGGAGGAGTAAATCTTTAAAGCCTCAGTTGTTATTGGAGTGTTAACCGCAACCACACTCTCACTATTTTTACATTTAAGAGAGATTGTAGCCTAAGCTCTCACTTGTTGTAATAATCCTTTTCGATGCGGAAACCTCGTGCAAGTAACTGCCTCGAGCACAGTTAACGATGGTGACCCAGCAGCGCTATGTTCGCGGGGAACGACCAAGGCGATGAAGCTGGTACGAGGGAGGTGAGCGGCGACGAATAGCCGTAAGGTGTAGGAAAAGGGTAATGGGTGCAGCAGTACGTGCGAGGAGAGGCCGTAATTAAAACGGCGGCTGGCGTAAGGGACACAGCGTGGGGGCTGCGACCCCCCCCCCCCCTCCCCGGAGGCCCGGAAGTTTCATTAGGCGCGGTAGGGTGCCGGCGGCTGACAGGCCTCGTGGAGGGGAAAGGGGGCGGCGAACAGGGGTGGGGGCGAAGAAGAAGAGGAAGAGTGCCGCCATTTGGCACTGCCCAGGTCAGCAGCTACGCCGACGACAAGGCAGCAGGTCACTGTCCAAAGACAGGATCGTCAACACTTCTTCAAAGCAACGAAAAAAAATAGAAGATTAGATATTCTAGCGGAAAATTGTGCAAATTAGCAAACAGAATTAGTATTCATTTATGGGAGTAACGCGAAAGATCATTTTTGAACCTTACTGCATGACTGGTCTGTTGCTGAAGGGATGCCAGTTCTCTGTACATATATCGTACCTTCAAATTTGCAAAAGCCAGAGATTGACAAGACTTAGTGCTACTTCCAGTATTGTACATCTGCTATACTATTCCTACTCTTTGCACACTATACAGGGAGACTGCCCTCTGTGCTAATGACAAAGATATACAGTGTGTAATATGCATAAATGCAATTATTTTTATATGTGGTACTGTAGTATGTACACACCAGTATGATGGTTGTTTTATCTCTGTGTCAAACACTGTTCTTGCAAAGAGGTCATATAATATACTACCTGATGGTTTCTGCACAGTCGTAACTGGGCCTCTAAGTGGACTGCGCCTGCAGCACAAACTAATCATTAGGCGTCCACCTGTCCACCTGTTAAAACTTGTCGTGCTGCCCAGGGGAATATAAATGGCTTGCTCTTCCCACGTGTACTAGGAAGGGTTAAACAATTGAAAAACATGCTACTCCTAATAACTATCACTATTAGTCTGAAAATGAAGTAAACGCTGTTATAATGATGCTTAGTACACTGTCCTCAGTCACCAATAAAATATCTGCACGTGTACCTGATACATCTAGTACAAACACAAGTGTAGTCCTAAATGCATACATCAGAGATCGAAAAAAAACATATTTAAGCTGGACTGTAGTGTTGCTGCGACATTCAGATCCAAACCGAATATAGTTAGGGTTTTTATACCGTTCATCGCAATGCACACTCTCAGTTCCCGCAGCGGAAAGGGAATAGGAAACTCTCTTTTGCGTTATTAAATGCAGTGAAACAACAGATAATAAGTGTACATTGCGAAACCAGCACATTATGATCACTGCCCACTGCGAGATTAAATTCCACCAGGTGGTATTGCAGACACGTGACGCAATAACGAAAGCATGCGTAAGTAGAAAGCAGGGAACTACGGAATGTTTCTGGCGACGATACGAGCCCAAACGGGGTAAATCACTGACATAGGCCGGCCGGTGTGTCCGAGCGGTTCTAGGCGCTTCAATCTGGAACCGCGTGACCGCTACGGTCACAGGTTCGAATCCTGCCTCGGGCATGGATGTGCGTGATGTCCTTAGGTTAGTTCAGTTTAAGTAGTTCTAAGTTCTAGGGGACTGATGACCTCAGATGTTAAGTCCCATAGTGCTCAGAGCTATTTGAACCACTTGAACCACTGACATAAGCGACTGATAAATGGCAGATTTTTAGGGTCCGTTGTTGGGTATCGTTCAGGTCTTCGTCCAAGTGTTTGTGAGCTTGTGTATGTAGTTGGCGTTATTTCCACTACCTTTTTAGAGGTTGTCGGCATTCTGAGAGGAGTCGCTTGGTTGCTGCGGACCATGGAAGTTATCTCTGCGCGGTGCAGTCGGCTGGGTCCGCTGGCGGACCCTGCGCAGTGTCGGAGCGAATGTGGAGCTGACCGATCGCTACGAGCTTCATGGTTCACCAACCCAGGACGCCCCCGCCATGGGGTGCAATTAACTATATTGGTTGACAACAATTCAAGTGCACCAGCGGAATTTTCTGCCTTGTGGCCGTTAGTGTTCCGGTTACCTGCCCTGGCCACAAACGTAATTTCAGGCAGCGTCCTTTTCTCACCTGTTGTCGCTGTCCGACATAGTGTGTAGTTTTGATAGCTTAATACATATGTCATTGTGGATAATCACGTTCGTATTCTTTTGTGTTTGAGTTCTCATGTACCGACTGGTGGCAAGCAAGTCGTTTTGTCGGTCGGTCCGTGACTGTCCCTTGGTTGGGTCCCGACAGATCAAGTGTAGTTGGGCTCACTACCTGTCTCACCTAAGTGAACGAGGACAGACCGACCCCCTGGAGGCTTCTGAGTGCTGTTGTCTTAACTGTCTTTCTCACCTGTGTTTAATTGTCTGTTTACAACCTATCATAGCCAATGATTTAAAATTTATTGTTTTTACTGAACTTCATGTTTTTTTTTTTTTTTTTTTTTTTTTTTGAATTTTGGAAAATCAATTGTGGGCCTTAAGCCGCTTAACACCTCGTTCTTGAAATTACCCTTTAAGCAAAACATAGCGGCCTTCTGCCTTGGAAGATTATGGTAATATATTTTTAAAATTTCAAATTTACTTGTGGCCCTCAGCCGCTTGTATTGCACCTTGCATATGTTTGTTCTATTTACTTTTGCTTTGAGGCTTTCGAGCCTAACTGTGATACCATAGATATTTTAATTTTTATTTGCTATTTTAACTGCATTTTTATTTTGTCGATTTTTAAGATTTCTTGTTTGGAGGCGTTCAGCTGGTAATAATTGCCTTTTGGAAACTCGTGGTTCTAAAGGTTCGGCTATGTGCCGTTTTGGTTTAAGGTGTAATTACAGTACAATAAATTACAATTTTGAGTGAACCTGACCGACACCTTAATTGGCCCTTTCCATAATCCTAATCATTTGTTCTGCCCTGCGGGTTTAGCGGGCGTCTCACACATCCTCAGAGAAATTTTAGAAAGTTTTTAGTCCAACCAATACGCCGCGACATGACGGAGTGAGGTGTGGTAACCCATGCTGTTCTCTACGCACTTACGATAAACATATTATTTGGGAATCCAGCATGTCGCTTCTTTTTGTAATGTAAGTACTCCACGCAGTAATTAAATTTAGTTAGCAAAGCAGTTATGCAGTTAAATTAAGCGTGTGTAAATTTTATACGTTTTCGGCTTGGTTTTTGGCAGGGCGACTTGTTTTTTATTAGCCGTCTCAGTCAGGATCTTCCCATTATGCTCTTTAGATTTTCTTGAGCAGAGTGAATGGTCACAAGCCGGGTTTGACGTTAGTTGCCCTCAATTCGTAGCAGTTATTAGTGAAATCATCTTCTTGAGTCACCCTTCCATTGCTACACAGAGTGTGTGGGGTTTTCATGCATTAGCAAGAGAACCCTGCTCCATATTTCCGATGGCAAGATCCTCTGCAGACAGGATATTATCCACAGAGATTGCAAAAAAAAAATAAAAATAAAAATCAACAACTGTAAGGAACCATATTAAGATGATTTTCGCTTGTTAAATGATCGCTAAACTCGACAAGACAACACCTCGCGTTAATAAACGTTCTTTTTCATGGAGTATGATTCATTAGTCTTTTTGCCTATGTTCTGACCAACGCCCCATTCCAGATCCTGTGATTCATGAAAATAGCTGCCCTGCTTGAGAAATATCTATTTAAATTATCAATGAAATCCATTCCATTATCAGTGTTACTGAAATCGTATAGTCAGATACCGTTGTGCGTTTTAGATAAATCATGCGAGCAGCTCTCATTATATTCTCTTATTGACTTAAGGCGACATTGCACACAGCTGAATTTACCAACAGATAGGCACTGCCTGCTCTTGGTACGAGGCAACAAAGCTATATCAAGTCCAATAGATATGGCGAATAGCGTATCCTTTACTTGGAATAACGCTAAAGTTTAGAATTAAGGTTAAATCGAACCAGAAGAAGAATCAGCGTCTTTTAACAAAATGGTTCAAATGGCTCTGAGCACTATGGGACTCAACATCTTAGGTCATAAGTCCCCTAGAACTTAGAACTACTTAAACCTAACTAACCTAAGAACATCACACACACCCATGCCCGAGGCAGCATTCGAACCTGCTACCGTAGCAGTCCCGCGGTTCCGGACTGCAGCGCCAGAACCGCTAGACCACCGCGGCCGGCGTCTTTTAACAGGACCATCAAAACTGGACGTTCTGTCAGTGTCGCCCGCTCGGGTTTATCACTTTCCTTGGTATTCCAGAATCGCTGCTGCACTGTATTCAAAGGCGCAGCAACACGCTGTAGAGCAGGTGGTCATAAAGCGTCGACTCAACAGTGTAAGTGTGCAAGCTCTCGTGGTCGTTCTCAAACGAAGTAGAATATCCTGCATTGTTTTTCTATGTCATTTTTACCTCAAATGTGGCTCAAATAGCTGAAAGTCTTCTTAGATGTGTCTTACTTCCGGTTGCACAAGTTCAGCTTTATACGTCATGGCCCATATATCAGCAATCTTCAACCCGCAGCTGTATAGAGTTTATTCTGTTTCGGCCTGAACAGATGCTACATATCGTCCTTCCCCTCGCATTCTTACCGAATCCCATGAGGAGAAATCCTAAGATAGTGACAGTGGCGCTGTAAAGTATTCATGAGGGCACACCAAGTAAAATTTCCAAAAGACGAAAATTGTAAACCTTAATACTACACCATGGGTTGCTGAATTTAACACTTCTCACAAAACGATGCACCGGGATCAACATAAACGGATGGTTTCAGTAAATGTCCACACTCAATTTCCCCAGTACTACTAGAGGCAACTTACTTACCTCTTGTCTTGTAAAAATGTCTCGCAGCCATCGTCCCAGTTGGTTTCTTCTCCATTCACCGAAACTCTGGCGTGCATGCACAAAACGAAATAGCAAATGTGAAAGAGTTCATTGTTCTTGAAAATGAAACTACGGAATATTGGGATGCCATTTGATTTTATTTCTATTTGTAGGGCCAAAAAATCGAGGAAAATGCTTTGAGAGCCAGTCTACTACCACTCTCTGTGGCGAAGTTTGTGGATGTTAGCTTTTTCTAGAGCACTGTCATCACAATAAAAAGCACCATACGAGATTAACACAAGCTCGCACAAGAATGGAATCCGAGGCAGATTCAATTAATTATTCTGTGTTAACGCGAGGTCACGTTTTACATACGGATTCACGTATTGCCTCCTCCGAAAACGATCACAGACTAGAATTGAGCTATCTTACTAATCTGGAGCCCGCGAGCCTATTATTTGTCTGTAGTTTTCACCAATGACGTCAACATTAACGAAACACTGTATTTAGTTTTTATGTGTGGTTTGAAAGATACTGAAATTTTTGTTAATAACTTATCAGTGGAAGTAAAGCCAGTAGCACTGTTGTAGATGTGTATTAACATTTAAACAGTAAATCTAAGCGATGAGTCATGCTCCTTCGCGCCAAGCTTCGTAGTTGAATCCCTCCTGTCTGTATAGGTTCCAGCACGATAAGGATCTTACTTATCGCACCGTTCTCACGCTCTGTACCCATCTGTCACATAACGTGACGTGTATGATTCTCGCTACCTCACTGCGAGATCGCGGCTTTTGACATCGTTTCAGTGCAAACGCACAGCAAAATAGCGATAATCGTGCAGCAGTACTAGGCTGGAAGTCAACCAGTATTCAAGTTCAAAAATGTTCAAATGTGTGTGGGACTTAACTGCTAAGGCGATCAGTCCCTAAGCTTACACACTACTTAACCTAAATTATCCTGAGGACAAACACACACACCCATACCCGAGGGAGGACTCGAATCTCCGTCAGGACCAGCCGCACAGTCCATGACTGCAGCGCCCTAGACCGATCGGCTAATTCCGTGCGGCAGTATGCAAGTATGCAGAGGAAAACATGCAGTGCTTGCACATTAAAAAACGTCGCATGAGGTTTTGGATTCACCCAATGATTACTTCACGGCTGCTGAAAAGAGCATTCGCGACAGTGTTTAGAGATTTAAGAGAATATGAAGGTAAATTCTTTATTTTCAAATGAAAGTACAGTCATCTTATGAATTAACAGTAAAACGACAACTGTAACGTCAGTTCTGATCTTTTCCAAATAAATGGGTAGTGACGGCACTGTGATCTCCATTATGGCTACAGAATCGGACGTACAACACTATGTGACAAGTCTTGCAGAAAGAGTGCATACCGAAATCAATATAAGAAAGGTGGCTTGAAAATGCCATAGTATTTGAAATGCGTGCTGCGTGATATGGGCAATGAAATCCCACCAACCCAAGGAGAAAGTTCGCTTGACAGTAGAAGAATTTTTGTCGCCGAATATTTTATATACAATGCTGGCAAAGTAGCAAGGCAAGACAAATGTGTCGAAATCTGGTTGGTAAAAATCGCAGTGAACTTGAATCGATTTATTCCGGGACGTGAAAGGCTATTCACTTTATATCACTGTTTTAAAATTTTCAGTTATATATTTTACGACTGCTATACAATAAAGCATTGATTACAAAGAGCAAACTGAGATAAGACAATTTACTTGAGCCGTTACTATTAACTGAAATTTTGTTTTCTCAGATGAAAGGACTTTCGCCAGGGAGGAAACCATCTGCTTCTTAGCACTATTTCAAGTTGTAAATGACTACATCCGTGGGAAAACGCCACCTGTAGAACGCAAACAGTAAATAATGTATCAATGATGTTTACCTGCAACATTTTTCTCTCCATCTGCTTTCGCAGCGCAAACCTCACAACATTTTACATAAACTTGAAACAATGCAGCTCTCTTCTTAATCCTTGCGAGATGTGCCCTATATTTCAGGGTATTTTTTTCCACCCCTTCAATGAATAATTCCTCGTCAAAACGGTGTGTATCCATGGCACGCTGGTAGCAGCTGTTGCTTTTATTTTTTTCCTACCGAGTAGCAACTCGATTTGGCCATCAATGTGTCTCGGCGGTTGCTAATGCTTGTGCACTGTCCCATTCAGCTACAGCGACTACTGCTTCACCACGATCTGCGAAATCTCAGACTCGCGAGCACACAATAAATCGCCCGTGTGCATCGAGCCCTAAAGTGGCATGAATCTTCAGATACTGAAGGGTAAAACGTAGCAATAAAAATTTGATGAAATGTAGATGCAGGAGTGATATAAACGCCACATATCGTCCAACAAAAATGTTTTTAATGCTTCTGACTTTGTTAAAATTTAGTAAATTTGCTAGAGTGGATCCTTGCACTGTTACTTATTTTCCAGCTTCTTTGTTTTCACTGTTTCAAAAGTAATTACAATTGTAAGTTGCACGTCCCTGCTGACGAAATACTGTAACATATACACGTAACTAATTATATGCTGTAACTATATACTAATTATATACTGTAATTATATACTGTAACATATACACGTAACTAATTATATGAAAGTTCTGGGTTTCATAATATAATTTTGCATTTGATTAAGAATAATTTTTCTTTTTCTTTCATTTAAAATACATCAAACTAATAATTTTGATAGTCAGTGCTCACTATAATTCCATATGATGTCCATCTTTTTAATTAAAAAAATGTTCAATTGGGTGTGAAATCCTATAGGACCAAACTGCTGAGGTCATCGGTCCCTTGACTTACACGCCACTTAAACTAACCTGTGCTAAGAACTCGCACTCGCACTAACGACGACTCGCACTAATGAGGACTCACACTAACGAGGACTCGCTCTAAAGAGGACTCCCACTAACGAGGACTCACACTATTGAGAACTCGCACTAATGAGGACTCGCACTCGCACTAACGAGGACTCACACTCGCACTAACGAGGACTCACACTAACGAGGACTCGCACTAATGAGGAATCGCACTAACGAGGACTCACACTCACACTAACGAGGACTCGCACTCGCACTAACGAGGACTCACACTAACGAGGACTCGCACTAACAAGGACTCACACTAACGAGGACTCACACTAATGAGGACTCGCACTAACGAGGACTCACACTAATGAGGACTCGCACTAATGAGGACTCGCACTAATGAGGACTCACACTCGCACTAACGAGGACCTGCACTCACACTAACGAGGACTCGCACTCGCACTAACGAGGACTCGCACTTGCACTAACGAGGACTCACACCAACAAGGATTTGCACCAATGAGGACTCGCACTCGCACTAACGAGGACTCACACTAACGAGTACTCACACTAATGAGGACTTGCACTAACGAGGACTCAAACTCGCACTAATGAGGACTCGCACTCACACTAACGAGGACTCGCACTCGAACTAACGAGGACTCGCACTCGCACTAACGAAGACTTGCACTTGCACTAACGAGGTCGCACTAACGATGACTCACACTAACGAGGACTCACACTAATGAGGACTCGCACTAATGAGGATTCGCACTAAAGAGGACTCGCACTCACACTAATGAGGACTCACACTAGCACTAACGAGGACTCGTGCTCGGACTAACATGGACTCGGTCCTCCAGCAGGAGCGGCCATGCAATCCGTGCATGTCGCCTCAAACCACACGGCAACTACGCACGGCACTTTTTAATTCTGTGTGACTACTTGCGAAGGCTTCTGTTGATTCACTGGTTTTTTGTGTCGTTCAGGTGTTGTTCGCATCCATTCTCTACTCCTCTCAAACACTTTGATACACGCAACATATACTAAATGTGTGCGTGTGTGCGTGTGTGCGTGAGTGCGTGTGTGCATGTGGGTGTGTGCGTGCATGTCTGCGCGAATACCTAAGGAAACAAACTCTGAGTTCATAGGACCCTAAACTTTCACACTACATAAGCTAACGTTAACTATCTTATGCTAAGAGCAAATCACACACACACACACACACACACACACACACACACACACACACGCCCAAGGGAGGACTCGAACCTCCGGCGGGGGGGGCTGCGCTATCTATGACATGCCGCCCAGACCGCGCGGCCACTCAACGTGGCATATATTAAATAATACACACATTAGACATGTACAGTATTTACAATATTACAATAATATTAATTATATGTATGGTTAATAACTTCAACTAATTTTATTCTCCAGCATAACAGGTGCCCGTTTGTTTCTAAAGATTAAATGACCTCTTACGACTCGTTGCACGCTACGCAGCGATGCGTCCTCTGCATTCCGCTCTCTCCAGCATCACGGCAACGATCTTACCGCAACAGCTGATGGCAGACATTTCGTCGCCCCTCACAACGTTAGCCACGCCTGCAGAACTGCTGCTATCCACTCAGCTGATTTTAGCTGTCCATATACCGTGCAGTCATTCTATGGAACCCCTTTGCTTACTTTAAACATGTAATACTTACACACAATCCGTGGTCAATACGACAACAGATAACTAAAACATTAACATTACCTCACAGTAACGGTAAATTAATAAGCACACTTCTGACAACCTAAGCAACTTCATATTTTTATCATCTACGGTTTTTCATTCTATTATCACGTGACCAGAAGCCATCGTTTGAAAGAGCTATGGTCCTGCTCCTTAAATCAGAAAGAGTAGTCTTTTTGAATGACAGATTTCAGAAAATATTTTTGATGCTTTCTCGATAATATCGGTAATAATAATCTATTAACTAACATATTTTGTTATTAATCATATCATTAACATTTTTCTTCAACGAAATGTAGTTGTAATTTATATATCAGTTTTTAAAGTCACTCTTCCATTTTACGCCATCACAATAGTGTCATCTTTCTCACAAATTGGTTTGCGTCCATGTTATTTGCACTTGCCATTATCCAGTATCTACCTCACCCTGAGCGACAATTGTATTCATTTTGCATTACTTCAACATTAACAGTAACTTAGCGTTTACCTTTTTCAACATTTTCAATACATTTTTCTACATATCAGACCTCTGATTCTCCTTTAAACAACTCTGTTCTCATATTTTCATTTTTGACATGTAGTCTGACATAAATCATAAATCTGTACCTCATTTTTTCCTACCTTATCGTCTTATTCCTGTACATAGTTTCATTACAGATAGCCCTTTCCTAACGTCACCTGTTCAGTATTTAATTGGTCACTTGCAATGTTAGAGTTCTTGGATACTAACATTTATTTTAAGATTGGGAATTCAGTGTTTATTTCAATTTTAGTCTCATTTCTTAGTTTGTCACAAGATTTGGTCTTTTTTTTCATTTGCTCAGTTTCTCTGCCCATCTCATTACATTTATTTACATTATAATTAGTTTGTTCCGTTTTCCTCCCCAAACTCTCATTACATTTATCAATCTTAGTATTATTTCTATGCTCTACTTTTCCCAGATGTGTTATTGCCTTCACCTTGTGCCTAAGGCCGGTATTACACTGTCAAATTTCTTTGTCCAGTATGTTTGTCCAATATCTTTGTCCAAGATATTTGATGGTGTAATAGGGAACTTTGTCAAATGTCTTCCAATATTTACACAAATCAAGGGTCTCGCTGTAGATTTGATCAAAAAAGTCACTTGTCTTCTGTTCACTGCAATGTGACATGTTACAACATGGAGCGCTAGCATTGCTGCATTCTGTCGTCTGTAGTGCTTTTATGAACATTGACGGTAAATACAATTGGTGTGTGCCGACAACTACAAAATTAATAGAGATGTATGAAGCTGATGAGGCGCTTTACAACGTGAGGCATGCTGAATACAAAAATAGATTACGAAGATTGGAGACCTGACCTAACCTAACCTAACGTAACCCTCTCCTGTAGCAAGGAATCGGAGTGTTACAGTGAGCCTGTCTTCTGCAGATGTATCAGTTCTTAAGTGAATATTGTGCTTTGTGATACGAGGATACACTTCATTGAGCACATACACTTCATTGAGCACATACACTTCATTGAGCACATACACTTCATTGAGCACATACAGAAATGTATGCTCATCCATTCTTAAGTAATTGATGTACGACTTGACGTCCTCCACTATAAGGTCACGTAACAAGTTTTGTTGAATGCTTTTATTGTGTCGTCGTAAAACCCACGGCTTCACCCAGGTATGTTTCCTTTTTTCCCCCGCTTCCCTTCCGCGTGTGCACACAGTGCAATTGTGGTACATGCAAAAAAAAAATAACTCCTGTTCTCCATTTACATTAACATTATATTAACTGATTCATCATCAACATGCTTCATTCTGTTATCAACATCATGTTCCCCATTTACTTCAACAGCTTCGTCATATACTACATTATGAGATTAACTTATTGGTCGTACATTATCGTTACCATTACTAATTAATTCGTTAACATTGTCCCCTACATTAGCAACATCTGCTTGACTCGTGCGCCCATCACCCATATTGTCTCCCTTTATTTAACAAAAATGTAAGCACGAGTTACATTCATCACTGCAAGGTCAGGTGCCGCTCCTGCACTGTCACAGAGCTGAAGCCATGCGCATCCAGCTGCCACTGTCAGCCCACCGTTGACCTCCGCACTCGACGTCTCGCCTGCGGCCCCCCACACGCCGCCGACTCCACCAAGTCGAACCCCCTTCTGCCAATTTGCTGTGTCGGTCGAAATGCCTCCAACCACTGGTACCGTGTCTCTGCAGTCCCCGCACTCGAAGTCGCGAGCCCGCATCTCGTGGTCGTGCGGTAGCGTTCTCGCTTCCCACGCCCGGGTTCCCGGATTCGATTCCCGGCGGGATCAGGGATTTTCTCTGCCTCGTGATGGCTGGGTGTTGTGTGCTGTCCTTAGGTTAGTTAGGTTTAAGTGGTTCTAAGTTCTAGGGGACTGATGACCATAGATGTTAAGTCCCATAGTGCTCAGAGCCATTTGAACCATTTTTGAATCGAAGTCGCGCACACGGTCCGATGATGACGGCGCCTTCACTCTCCCAACTCAAAACTTGCGCTTACACGCCGTCATTAAATTAATATCGTGGCAATAAACAACCACACTGAAATTATATTTAAATAAATCCTAAACTATCATTAAAAGAATAAAACATAAAATATTGCTGTCGCACAGTAATAGCACTTTGATTAATAATAATTGAAACAGCTAATTTAACCTTACTTTGGATAAGGCTCCAGGTTCATTAAATAAAACAGGATCTCAAAGTTAATGCTTTAATACAGTTAATAAAGCTAATACAGTATACCTAACACTTTCAGTCAAAAAGTATGTAAATAGCGGGTTTTAATTGGCTCTTACACCCTATAAAATATTTAATTTTTTGAAAATAATAAATACAAAAATTTAACATATATGTATTTAATTCCCTATTTTATAAAGATTTTTAATATTGCTCCAAATGCTATTATTATTAGGCCTAGAGTGTCTTTAGAAAGTGGCAATTGTCGACCGTCTGACTGGATTTCTGAATATGAAATCGTTGATGACTGGTCGGATATCCAATTCATCCAAAACATCTCGGTGGCCATGAAAACCAGCCAAGTTGTTTAATCGCTTCTGTCCCACTGTTGATGGGAGATATTACTTCAGACATCTGAGGGCGCTAAATGACCGTTCTGCTTTTGCTGTCGTGATTGGAACTACTAGGAGAAGCTTAATGCACTTCACTACTTCACATAACATTTCTCCAACTGCAAGCTTTTGTGTAATGTACTTTCTTACGGTTGATGTACGGCTGATGTTGAGGGTATTAGATTAGGAAATGAGACACTTAAAGTAGTAAAGGAGTTTTGCTATTTGGGGAGCAAAATAACTGATGATGGTCGAAGTAGAGAGGATATAAAATGTAGACTGGCAATGGGAAGGAAAGCGTTTCTGAAGAAGAGAAATTTGTTAACATCGAGTATAGATTTAAGTGTCAGGAAGTCATTGCTGAAAGTATTTGTATGGAGTGTAGCCTTGTATGGAAGTGAAACATGGACGGTAAGTAGTTTGGACAAGAAGAGAATAGAATCTTTCGAAATGTGGTGCTACAGAAGAATGTTGAAGATTAGATGGGTAGATCACATAACTAATGAGGAAGTATTGAATAGGATTGGGGAGAAGAGAAGTTTGTGGCACAACTTGACCAGAAGAAGGGATCGGTTGGTAGGACATGTTCTGAGGCATCAAGGGATCACCAGTTTAATATTGGAGGGCAGCGTGGAGGTAAAAATCGTAGGGGGAGACCAAGAGATGAATACACTCTGCAGATTCAGAAGGATGTAGGTTGCAGTAGGTACTGGGAGATGAAGCAGCTTGCACAGGATAGAGTAGCATGGAGAGCTGCATCAAACCAGTCTCAGGACTGAAGACCACAACAACAACAACTTTCTTACATCACGCATCTTTTTTAAGACCAGTTGTTTTTCATTAGCGATGTCGGCTAACATATTCAAGTGTAAGCGCAGTCTCCCAATGTCTAGTTGATTTTTCCAAATTTGTTTCACCCTTGTTTACCAAAAGCAAGCACTCTTGTTCAACTGCAAGGACCTGTGTGAGTCCATTTGAAGCAAACCGCTCAGTAATGCAAGACTGCACCGTATCACAAACTTCAATGTAAATAGCTTTGTAGTATTCCTTCGGGGTTTTGAGAGAGTGCGGTGAGATGACTTCGTTGTTTTCATACGTCTTTGGTATACTTCAATTCCGAGGAAGCGAAGGATAGTCAACTTGTGAAGATTTTTATTTTAAACACAATTCCCAAAAGTGTTCAAAGCTATCACGCCTTCCATTCAATATACAAATCAGGCCCTCATATATATTTTCCAGATCGGCAACACTTAGATGAGGGCATTGAATTTTTTCATTGACATCTTCTTCTGGGCTCATTCCATGGCAATAAAGACGTAAAAAGCAATGTCTTGAAATGTAACATTGACTCAAGGTAGCCTGCACATTTGTAACCTGCCTGTTTTGTCCTCTGCAGGAAATGTTTCAAAAAACTCTAGAAGTTCTTCAAAGTTTTTCAATATTCTCAAGATACTAGAAGCTCACATAGTCCATCGAGTCGAGCACAGGAGCCGTAGACCAGCTTGGTCGTTGGCTCTCTCACATCGTATGCTTCTGAAAAGTCCCATCCTTTTGTTGGATTCCCTTACGGTCCATGGCTAAAGCCATAATATCCCTCATACACGTAAGATGGCGGAGACATCTACAACTGCCAAGTCTAAACTTTGAGCAATGCAGTGCACATAACGTGCTTTTGGTTGTATATCCAAAACTAACTTTTTTAATCCTTTGATTTTACCTCTCATATTCGAGGCACCATCATAGCACAGTCCTCTAAGTTATCCACTGACAAATCAAAACGAGAAAAAAGTCTTTTAAAATACTTAACAGAGCTCGTGATTCAGTGTTGGGGGTCTCGTATAAGCCAATAAATTCTTCATTGATCATTAGGGAATCATCGACTGTACGAATACAAAATGACACTTGTTCGTGTATCGAAGAATCACTTTTTCATCAACCACAATAGAAAAATGTTTAGTCTTGTTGACTGAAGCTAATACCTTTCTCAACACAGACTTCCCTAGTAGATCAATGATCTCGTTTTGAATATCGTGGGACGTCCATTTCTACCACGAACGCCTTAACCAATCCTTAAATTTAGGTACACTACTGGCCACTAAAATATCTACACCACGAAGATGACGTGCTACAGACGCGAAATTTAACCGACAGGAAGAAGATGATGTGATATGCAAATGATTATGTTTTCAACGCATTCACTTAAGGTTGGCACCGGTGGCGACACCTACAACGTGCTGACATGAGGAAAGTTTCCAACCGATTTCTCATACACAAACAGCAGTTGACAGTTGACCGACGTTGCCTGGTGAAACGTTGTTGTGATGCCTCGTGTAAGGAAGAGAAATGCGTACCATCAAATTTCCGACTTTGATTAAGGTCGGATTGTAGCCTATCGCGATTGCGGTTTATCGTATCGCCACATTATTGCTCGCGTTGGTCGAGATCCAATAACTGTTAGCAGAATATGGAATCGGTGGGATCAGAAGGGTAATACGGAACGCCATGCTGGATCCCAACGGCCTCGTATCACTATCAGTCGAGATGACAGGCATCTTATCCGAATGGCTGTAATGGATCGTGCAGCCACGTCTCGATCCCTGAGTACACAAATGCCGACGTTTGCAAGACAACCATCTGCACGAACAGTTCGACCACGTTTGCACCAGCATGGACTATCACCTCGGAGACCATGGCTGCGGTTACCCTTGACGCTTCATCACAGACAGGAGCGCCTGCGATGATGTACTCAACGACGAACCTGGGTGCACGAATGGCAAAACGTCATTTTTTCGGATGAATCCAGGTTCTGTTAACAGCATCATGATGGTCGCATCCGTGTTTGGCGACATCGTGGTGAATGCACATTGGAAGCGTGTATTCGTCATCGCCATATTGGCGTATCACCCGGCGTGATGGTATGGGGTGCCATTGGTTACACGTCTCGGTCACCTCTTGTTCGCATTGACGGCACTTTGAACAGTGGACGTTACATTTCAGATGTGTTACGACCCGTGGCTCTACCCTTCATTCGATCCCACGAAACCCTACATTTCAGCAGGATAATGCACGACCGCATGTTGGAGGTCCTGTACGAGCCTCTCTGGCTACAGAAAATGTTCGACTGGTGGCCTGGCCAGCACATTCGCCAGATCTCTCACCAATTGAAAACGTATGGTCAATTGTGGCCGAGCAACTGGCTCGTCACAATACGCCAGTCACTATTCTTGATGAACTGTGGTATCGTGTTGAAGCTGCATGGGCAGCTGTACCTGTACACGCCATCCAAGCTCTGTTTGACTCAATGTCCAGGTGTATCAAGGCCGTTATTACGACCACAGGTGGTTGTTCTGAGCACTGATTTCTCAGGATCTATGCACCCAAATTGCGTGAAAATACACTCCTGGAAATTGAAATAAGAACACCGTGAATTCATTGTCCCAGGAAGGGGAAACTTTATTGACACATTCCTGGGGTCAGATACATCACATGATCACACTGACAGAACCACAGGCACATAGACACAGGCAACAGAGCATGCACAATGTCGGCACTAGTACAGTGTATATCCACCTTTCGCAGCAATGCAGGCTGCTATTCTCCCATGGAGACGATCGTAGAGATGCTGGATGTAGTCCTGTGGAACGGCTTGCCATGCCATTTCCACCTGGCGCCTCAGTTGGACCAGCGTTCGTGCTGGACGTGCAAGACCGCGTGAGACGACGCTTCATCCAGTCCCAAACATGCTCAATGGGGGACAGATCCGGAGATCTTGCTGGCCAGGGTAGTTGACTTACACCTTCTAGAGCACGTTGGGTGGCACGGGATACATGCGGACGTGCCGGTCTAGGAATGGTAGAACGATGGGTTCGATGACGGTTTGGATGTACCGTGCACTATTCAGTGTCCCCTCGACGATCATCACTGGTGTACGGCCAGTGTAGGAGATCGCTCCCCACACCATGATGCCGGGTGTTGGCCCTGTGTGCCTCGGTCGTATGCAGTCCTGATTGTGGCGCTCACCTGCACGGCGCCAAACACGCATACGACCATCATTGGCACCAAGGCAGAAGCGACTCTCATCGCTGAAGACGACACGTCTCCATTCGTCCCTCCATTCACGCCTGTCGCAACACCACTGGAGACGGGCTGCACGATGTTGGGGCGTGAGCGGAAGACGGCCTAACGGTGTGCGGGACCGTAGCCCAGCTTCATGGAGACGGTTTCAAATGGTCCTCGCCGGTACCCCAGGAGCAACAGTGTCCCTAATTTGCTGGGAAGTGGTGGTGCGGTCCCCTACGGCACTGCGTAGGATCCTACGGTCTTGGCGTGCATCCGTGCGTCGCTGCGGTCCGGTCCCAGGTCGACGGGCACGTGCACCTTCCGCCGACCACTGGCGACAACATCGATGTACTGTGGAGACCTCACGCCCCACGTGTTGAGCAATTCGGCGGTACGTCCACCCGGCCTCCCGCATGCCCACTATACGCCCTCGCTCAAAGTCCGTCAACTGCACATACGGTTCACGTCCACGCTGTCGCGGCATGCTACCAGTGTTAAAGACTGCGATGGAGCTCCGTATGCCACGGCAAACTGCCTGACACTGACGGCGGCGGTGCACAAATGCTGCGCAGCTAGCGCCATTCGATGGCCAACACCGTGGTTCCTGGTGTGTCCGCTGTGCCGTGCGTACAGCCCTCTCGCAGTGTCCGGAGCAAGTATGGTGGGTCTGACACACCGGTGTCAATGTGTTCTTTTTTCCATTTCCAGGAGTGTATAATCGCATTTCAGTTCTATTACAATATATTTGTCCAATGAATGCACGTTTATCATCTGCATTTCTTCTTGATGCAGCAATTTTAATCGCCAGTTGTGTATGTCATTGTTTCCGAGTTCTAACAATCGGAAAAATTTGAGTTTACATCTTTGTGCCGTCTAATTGCTAGTCCTTGTCGGCATAGAAATTGCATGGTAGTAAAAATTGTATCAAGAGCTAAACGGCCTTTCTTCATATCACTATGTAACTGTTCAGTCAGTTAGGAGGCCACACTTCAGTTAGTGCTAGAATTTGGTTTCAGGACACCTTCTTTATAAGTAAAAGTATTTTCACGAGACGGTATTTTTCCAAAGCCTTTTTCCAGTTAGAAAACCCTACGGAAGTAAATGCATCTTCTTTTTTTGAAGAAAATTGTAATACATTTTTAGCATCTGCCTCTTTGCAGGTTTTGCAAAAAACTTTTTCGGTGTATGCTCCATGTTCTAGATATGTATATTTGATCAACCAAGTCTTCTGAAATGATCTTCCCTTACCAGATTGTCCAGGTTTCCTCTTGAACGGTTCTCGCCTAAAGACGACGGAGCAATTGACAGCACAATAATTGTTGGAGATTGACTTGCAGTATCAACAACTTCCAAGCGCGCCTTTTTGGTAACAAATTTATCCATTGCAAACTTAATTCACAATACACTAAGAGACTAAAGTAAACGAATAAAATATAGTCATATAAAATAGCCCACTAGACACTAAAGTTGGAACACTAAACCCATCTGCTGCATGCACTGAGCGAAACGATCCACAAAGAACGACTGCGACTGCAGGGTGGGCTTTATATAGCCGCGGTGTCGTAATGTCTCAAAGCGTCAAGGTGACGCGAGGTGGAGGGTGCCAGGCGCTTCTGCTCCAGTACTTTTGATGTCGCTGCGGCCGCAGCGCTGGCCCGTCGGCGCCAGACATCACCCGAAGGTTCGCGCACCGGGACAAATTCTAAGTGTGCCCGCAGCACCATAAAACCATCGTGATTCACACCACTCGTTTTCAGTTAACTTGCTTACTACCATAATAATTAATTGTTTTAACTCATTACTGAATGTATTTTAAAAGGTAACAATCGTCAAACAAGGAAAATAAAAAATTCCAACACAATTTTATTTTACAAAGCATAATATAATTAATAATTTTCTTAATTATTGGGGTGGAGTCCCCCCAAACGAATTTTTGAGAGGGCTCAGGCCTCCTCAGGCTCCATGGAGTCGGCGCTTGTGGTTCCTCCATGTACCAAAAATTTATCCGCTGTTTAAAACGATTCCCTATAATCACTGTTCGTATAATTCGTTTCATAACACAGTTGAAAAATATGTTCTCTGTTAATTTTCACTCTTCGTAATGGATATATCGTGCATAATCAGCAGCCACATAGGAATCTGCACAGCATAACATATTACATAGCGAGATTAAAATTCACAGTTCTTTTATGCACTGTTCACAGTTCCTCCCACTTCAGTTAATCACCATCTGATCACTGCTTTGCAGAGTTCAAGCGTGAGTTCCAATCCGCAGTGTTCATCATCCAAGAACGTTTCCTGTTACGTCGATTACGCATCGTTTACTGGTCATTTCACCCGTTATACAGATCTCAAGACGCTACAGACTGTAAGACACACATTAATTTTTAAGCAATTTTTTAAAAAAATAACATCGTTACCATTCCCACTATTACATTACAAAGCAGAACTCAAAGAAATTTCTTATTTCACAAAACCGAGCTGACCTTTAAAATCCCTGAAAATCCTCATTTTAGTTTTGTCCATTTTGCATTGTTCTCTATTTTCGTCTTCCTCCTTTTTCAGTTCTCCTTTACTAGCCCGCCATTCACGAATGGTGTTTTCCGTTGGTGGAGGACCGAAATGCCACTCAGCTGCTCTGTTTCTGCGTTCTTCTGCATATGCTATTGTGAAAATGAAATGTCGTGTGGCTAGGGCCTCCCGTCGGGTAGACCGTTCGCCTGGTGCAGGTCTTTCGATTTGACGCCACTCCACTTCGCGACCTGCGCGTCGATGGGGACGAAATGATGATGATGAGGACAACACAACACCCAGTCCCTGAGCGGAGAAAATCTCCGACCCAGCCGGGAATCGAACCCGGGCCCTCTGGATTTACAGTCTGTCACGCTGACCACTCAGCTACCAGGGGCGGACTATGCTATTGTAACCTCCCCGCAAAGAATATAAAAATGAAAATGTGAGCCAAGAGTAACCTCCCAATACAATTATTAAATTAAATGAATTTTAATATTGTAAACTCTGAACAAAATTGATTTTAATGTAACCTCTGAACAAAATTGGCTCCGATTTATAGTCTCTGTGCAAAGAATGCATTCACACTTAATATTCCCACAAAAATTCTTTTCTCGTTTAATGTCAAGTACGAAACAGAAAAATTCCTAAACACCAAAATAATAAAAAAAAGTTTTGTAACTGATGAATTTTATGAGGACAGCAGCGCTGACCTTCGGCCCTGTATTCTGAATAAAAAAAATAAAAAATTCTTACCTCAATAAAAACTGCAATTATATCTGCTCTTAAGTTGAAATTTTTCGACACAGCTTCGTGCAATGCTGGCGTATATTTTTTTTTTTTTTTTTTGATTATTGGAAGGAATGATCATGCATTTGAAATATTCTTTAAATTGAAATGAATGCTTTTCTTTAAAAGAGTTGATTTATATTATAAAAATTATTATTGGGGCATTTCTTTGAACAAATTAAATTACAATTAACATACATTATTAAATATGCGCAAGGCTGCTTCTTTACCTTCTACAACAATACTCATCCTCCAGAGTCCTGACCAGAG
This sequence comes from Schistocerca cancellata, assembly GCF_023864275.1. Classification (NCBI taxonomy): domain Eukaryota; kingdom Metazoa; phylum Arthropoda; class Insecta; order Orthoptera; family Acrididae; genus Schistocerca; species Schistocerca cancellata. The sequence continues at coordinate 309,915,424 of NC_064628.1, read as the reverse complement.
TCGCGAGCAGAGCACACAGCCGACGCATGCCGACTCCCTCCGACTAGCACGGACTGACTACTACTGTCGACTGACAACTACTACTGTCGACTCGCGCGGTCAAGCGCAGACTAGCAACAACTAACGATAAACTACTCTCTGGTCAGAGATTCTGTCATGCCTCGCCCATCGCTGGCAATGTATATGTCTTTCATAACCCTCCACTGGGGGGGCAAAAATTTGGCAGTGATGGTGAGTCAATTGGACTTGCCATGAGCAACAAATTTTTCTTAATTAACTAAGTTTACAATCACAGAATATATACATATATATAAGTGCAGAACATGAAATAAAATACAGTGCACATGCACTGAGTACAGAACATATCAGGCAATGATAAAGTGTATACACAATGAGCACAAAACATATTAACAAATGGCAAAAATGCACACGCACTGTAAAACTCTTTAGCATTTTTACAACAAGTAAACATAATGAGTAAAAATCATATTGACCTGTGAATCCCCACAACTCATGTTCGTCGCATCGTCACGCTGCTGATGCCAGTTGAACGCAATGTTTCCAGACAGAGATAGGTTTCCCGCGACATTTCATATACGAGGTGCGACAATAAAGTAATGAGACTGAGGTGAAAAAAAAAGTTGCTTACCGTTTTAGTCAAGTTTAGTGCTGCCTCCTTCAGAGTAGTTCCCTTCTGATTGCACACACTTCTTCCGGCGCTTGTGCCATTGATGGTAACATTTCTGGAACTCATCTTCTGTAATATCCTTCAAGACCCTCGTCACAGCTTTTTGGACATCTTGTGTTGTTTGAAAATCGTGTCCCTTGACCGCCATTTTGACTCTTGGAAATAGAAAAAAGTCGCTCAGAGCGATATCTAGGTGGATGTGGTAGTACGGAAATTAGTTTTGAGGTTAAAAATTGCTGTACTGAGAGCAGCATGGGATGGCGCATTATCGTGATGCAGAATCCAATTATCAGCAATGTTGACACGGACACGAAGAACTCTTTTATGAAGTCTTTCTAAAATTTCTTTGTAGTAATATTGGTTAACAATTTGTCCAGGAGGCACCCACACTTTATGAACAATTCCCATGGAATCAATGGTCGTCCACTGCGGTCTTCATCTTCAACATTCGTTCTGCCTTCACTAAAAACTTTATGCCAATGAAAAACTTGAGCTCTTGACATAACCTCCTCTCGAAAAGCCCTCTGAAGCTTACCGTAAGTTGCCGTCACGTTTTCACCCAATTAAACGCAAAAAGAAATGACTTACTGTTGCGCAATATTATGCAGTTCCATTTCCGTGACAAGAGACACAAACACGTGTTAACTTATTACAGCACAACTCACGACTAAGCAGTTGCAGCGATGTGCCACTTGGCCTAGAAGCAGCTTATAGACCAAGGTCAAAGATATTGTGCCTAATAAAGCCTGCAGGGTTGCCACATCTTGCAAAGGAAATCCGTCTCATTACTTTATTGTCGCACCTCATATGTCCATTTTTAAAACTGGCGCGAATTTTAAATCAAACGCTGAACGTTTTTATATTAATTTCGAGTATATGACGCACCCGAATTTTGGAGTCAATTTTTCGAAGAAGAAAGACAGCTTTCCAGTCCATAAAATACGATATCAAGTGTAAAGTATTCATGAGGGTACATCAGGTATAATTCCCAAAAGATGCAGCTTGTAATGTTACGTACCTCAAGGTGGGTTTCCTGAATATAACACTTTATATCAAAAGGAGTTTCTAACAATAAACAAACACAGTGGGTTTCAGTAAATAATACCCGAGCACACTTTCCATAACACAGCTGGAGGCAATGTTCTTACCTCTTGCTCGTGAAGATATCTCGTAGACATCATCCTGATTGGTTCTTCACCATTGGCCGCACACGCTCACGCTCATGCAGTAAACAGTGCAAACGAAAGGACAAATGAGAAACAATTCATTGCTATTGAAAATTAAATTGCAGAGTATTGGGATGCCACTTGATTTTATTTCTGTTTATAAGACTCACCAATCACGTGACACGAAGCGTACGCTTTTAACTGCCTCACCGCAACGTTAACATTCCTATAACGAATTTTAGAACGTAACAACAAAAATATAATAAATTGTAGGTGGAGATATCACATAAACGCCATAACACACGCAAAAATTAAAAGTTATGCAAGAAGGTCACTTGTCCTATGCAGAAATAGTGAGAACTAAATACTTCGGCATAATTATGTCTTTTTTAAACTGGCGGCAAACTTGAATAAGCTAATTGCGGATGTGTTAAAACGATACAAAAAAATTACTTATTCAAGAATTGGGCTACAGGTTCAGTGTAAAACTGGCAGTTAGAAGCCTTGAACCGGATTTTACAAGATGGAACTTCAGCGTCTGTCTTCAGCTGGACGTAATCGCAATTTTCGAACTCTTTAGGCATTTTTCGCTAATTATATACCTTTCCATCTACAGCTACGTAATTACTCTATTCACAAAAACGTTCATGGCAGAGGGTTCAATGAACCACCTTCCAGCTGTCTCTCTACCGTTCCACTCTCGAATGGCGGGCGGGAAAAACTAGCATTTAAATTTCTCTGTGCGACCCCTGATTTCTTTTATTTTCTCGTGATCACTTCTCCCTATGTAGGTGGGTGCCAACAGAATGTTTTCGCAATCGAAGGGGAAAACTGGTGATTGCAATGTCATGAAATGATCCCGTCGCAACAAAAAACTCCATTGTTTTAATGATTGCCACTTCAATTCACGGATCATGTCTGTGGCACTATCTCCCCTATTTCGCGATAATGCAAAACGAGCTGCCCTTCTATGAACTTTTCCGATGTCATCCGTCAGTCACACCATATGCGTATCCCATACCGCACTGCAGTACTCCAGAATAGGGCGAACAAGCGTAGTGTAAGCAGTCTCTTTAGTCGACCTGTTTCACCTTCTAAGTGTTATGCCAATGAATAGGAGTCTTTGATTTGCTCTACCCACAACATTGTCTATGTGATCGTTCCAGTGTAGGTTATTTGTAATCGTAATCCCCAAGTATTTACACTCCTGGAAATGGAAAAAAGAACACATTGACACCGGTGTGTCAGACCCACCATACTTGCTCCGGACACTGCGAGAGGGCTGTACAAGCAATGATCACACGCACGGCACAGCGGACACACCAGGAACCGCGGTGTTGGCCGTCGAATAGCGCTAGCTGCGCAGCATTTGTGCACCGCCGCCGTCAGTGTCAGCCAGTTTGCCGTGGCATACGGAGCTCCATCGCAGTCTTTAACACTGGTAGCATGCCGCGACAGCGTGGACGTGAACCTTATGTGCGTGAACCTTTGAGCGAGGGCGTATAGTGGGCATGCGGGAGGCCGGGTGGACGTACCGCCGAATTGCTCAACACGTGGGGCGTGAGGTCTCCACAGTACATCGATGTTGTCGCCAGTGGTCGGCGGAAGGTGCACGTGCCCGTCGACCTGGGACCGGACCGCAGCGACGCACGGATGCACGCCAAGACCGTAGGATCCTACGCAGTGCCGTAGGGGACCGCACCGCCACTTCCCAGCAAATTAGGGACTCTGTTGCTCCTGGGGTATCGGCGAGGACCATTCGCAACCGTCTCCATGAAGCTGGGCTACGGTCCCGCACACCGTTAGGCCGTCTTCCGCTCACGCCCCAACATCGTGCAGCCCGCCTCCAGTGGTGTCGCGACAGGCGTGAATGGAGGGACGAATGGAGACGTGTCGTCTTCAGCGATGAGAGTCGCTTCTGCCTTGGTGCCAATGATGGTCGTATGCGTGTTTGGCGCCGTGCAGGTGAGCGCCACAATCAGGACTGCATACGACCGAGGCACACAGGGCCAACACCCGGCGTCATGGTGTGGGGAGCGATCTCCTACACTGGCCGTACACCACTGGTGATCGTCGAGGGGACACTGAATAGTGCACGGTACATCCAAACCGTCATCGAACCCATCGTTCTACCATTCCTAGACCGGCAAGGGAACTTGCTGTTCCAACAGGACAATGCACGTCCGCATGCATCCCGTGCCACCCAACGTGCTCTAGAAGGTGTAAGTCAACTACCCTTGCCAGCAAGATCTCCGGATCTGTCCCCCATTGAGCATGTTTGGGACTGGATGAAGCGTCGTCTCACGCGGTCTGCACGTCCAGCACGAACGCTGGTCCAACTGAGGCGCCAGGTGGAAATTGCATGGCAAGCCGTTCCACAGGACTACATCCAGCATCTCTACGATCGTCTCCATGGGAGAATAGCAGCCTGCATTGCTGCGAAAGGTGGATATACACTGTACTAGTGCCGACATTGTGCATGCTCTGTTGCCTGTGTCTATGTGCCTGTGGTTCTGTCAGTGTGATCATGTGATGTATCTGACCCCAGGAATGTGTCAATAAAGTTTCCCCTTCCTGGGACAATGAATTGACGGTGTTCTTATTTCAATTTCCAGGGGTGTAGTTGAATTTACAGCCTTCGGATTTGTGTGACTTACAGCGTAATCAAAAATTAGTGGATTTCTTTCAGTACTCATGTGAATAACTTCACACTTTTATTTATTCAGGGTCAACTGCCACTTTCCGCACCATACAGATATCTTATCTAAATCATTTTGCAATGCGTTTTGGTCATCTGATGACTTTACTAGAAGGTAAATGACAGCATCATCTGCAAACAATCTAATAGGGCTACTTAGATTGTCTCCTATGTCGTTAACATAGATCAGTAACAATAGAGAGCCTATAACACTTCCTTGGGAAACGCCGGATATTACTTCTGTTTTACTCGATGGCTTTTCATCTATAACTACGAATTGTGACCTTTCAGACAGGAATTTACGAATCCAGTCGCACAACTGAGGCGATATTCCATAGGCACGCTGTTTGGTTAGAAGACGCTTGTGAAGAACGGTGTCGGAAGCCTTCTGGAAATCTATAAAAATGGAATCAATCTGAAATCGTCTGTCGACAGCAATCATTGAGTCCCGACCTCATTGCTAACCGGATCGCAGACCTCACAAGGGCAAAGAGAGAAAAGAATAATACCAGAGCAGTAAAATGTAACCTCTGTAACCTCAAGCGCAGTGCCCCAAGAAACGAGCCGCTTTCCAGGCCCTTCTCCATAGCGGAAGTTGAAAGTGCTGGCAAGCACTGAAAGTCGGTAAGGCTGCTGACCCCGACAACATATATAATGAATTTATTAAGAACATGGGCAGCAGCCTTTTCAGTAGTTGCAGGGGCAACAGTCTGGATGATTGACTGATCTGGCCTTGTAACATTAACCAAAACGGCCTTGCTGTGCTGGTACTACGAACGGCTGAAAGCAAGGGGAAACTACAGCCGTAATTTTTCCCGAGTGCATGCAGCTTTACTGTAAGATGTGAAAATTACCGAACTATCAGTTTAATAAGTCACAGCTGCAAAATACTAACACGAATTCTTTACAGACGAATGGAAAAACTGGTAGAAGCAGACCTCGGGGAAGATCAGTTTGGATTCCGTAGAAATGTTGGAACACGTGAGGCAATACTGACCCTACGATTTATCTTAGAAGCTAGATTAAGGAAAGGCAAACCTACGTTTCTAGCATTTGTAGACTTAGAGAAAGCTTTTGACAATGTTAACTGGAATACTCTCTTTCAAATTCTGAAGGTGGCAGGGGTAAAATATAGGGAGCGAAATGCTATTTACAATTTGTACAGAAACCAGATGGCAGTTATAAAAGTTGAGGGGCATGAAAGGGAAGCAGTGGTTGGGAAGGGAGTGAGACAGGGTTGTAGCCTCTCCCCGATGTTATTCAATCTGTATATTGAGCAAGCAGTAAAGGAAACAAAAGAAAAATTCGGAGTAGGTATTAAAATTGATGGAGAAGAAATAAAAACTTTCAGGTTCGCCGATGACATTGTAATTCTGTCAGAGACAGCAAAGGACTTGGAAGTGCAGTTGAACGGAATGGACAGTGTCTTGAAAGGAGGATATAATAACTGATGATGGTCGAAGCAGAGAGGATATAAAATGTAGACTGGCAATGGCAAGGAAATCGTTTCTGAAGAAGAGTAATTTGTTAACATCGAGTATAGATTAAAGTGTCAGGAAGTCGTTTCTGAAAGTATTTGTATGGAATGTAGCTATGTATGGAAGTGAAACATGGACGATAAATAGTTTGGACAAGAATAGAAGATTTCGAAATGTGGTGCTACAGAAGAATGCTGAAGATTATATGGGTAGATCACATAACTAACGAGGAGGTAATGATTAGAATTGGGGAGAAGAGAAGTTTGTGGCACAACTTGACAAAAAGTAGGGACCGGTTGATAGGACATGTTTTGAGGCATCAAGAGATCACAAATTTAGCATTGGAGGGCAGCGTGGAGGGTAAAAATCGTAGAGGGAGATCAAGAGATGAATACACTAAGCAGATTCAGAAGGATGTAGGTTGCAGTAAGTACTGGGAGATGAAGAAGCTTGCACAGGATAGAGTAGCATTGAGAGCTGCATCAAACCAGTCTCAGGACTAAAGACCACAACAACAACAACAAGAACATGGGCCTACACTGCACACTGCTGGCTCACTTCGTTCTTCACTTACATACTCAAAGAGAACAAACTTCTCAGAGAATTCAAACTGTCGAAAGTTGTAGCCACTCTCAAACCTAGCAAGCCTAAACACAGCCCTGAAAGCTGCCAACCTATAGCACTGCTCAGTTATACATTCAAACTTTTGTAACGGGTCCTCCTAAGCAGAATATCACCGTTCGTCGTGGCTGCTACCCCTCCTGAGTAAGCTGGCTTCAGACAAGGACGCAGTTGCACTGATCAAGTTCTTGCCCTAACTACCCATATTGAAGCAGGTTTTCAAGGCCATCTGAAATCAACAGCTGTCTTCATCGACCTGACAGCCGCGTGTGACACTGTCTGGCGACAGGGACTGATTTACAAGCTACTGCAAGTTGTACCAAGTCGAGAAATTGTGGCTCTAATACCCAGCATGCTTATTGAAAGGCAATCTGAAGTGTTTCTAGGCAGCTCTAAAAGCCACAAACGGAAACTAAATAATGGACTACCACAGGGATCTGTTTTAGCTCCGTCACTATTCAATTTATATGTTAATGATTTACCAACCACGATATCAACTAAAGTCATCTATGCTGATGACACCGCACTGGTAGCACAGAGCAGTAATTTCGAAGATGGTGAACGAATTCTTACGGAGGATCTGGAGAAAATGTCAACTTTCTTTAAGACCTGGAGATTGATTCCAAGCAAATCAAAAACTGAAGTCTCTTGTTTCCATCTAGCGAATTGTGCTGCGAACTACAAACCAAGAGTTCTGTTCAATGGACAAACGCTGAGTTACAGACCTATCCCAAAATATCTCGGAATCACTCTAGATAGAACCCTGAGTTACAAAGAGCACATCACCAAACTTTCTCATAAAGTTGCTGCAAGGAACAATGTACTACATATGCTCAGTGGTATCAACTGGGGTACCTCTGCTGACTGTCTGCAATTAACTGGCATCAGTCGTGTGTACTCTGCTGCCGAGTACTGTGCACCTGTCTGGTTGGAAAGTGTTCATGTGGAGAAGGTAGACACTAAACTGAACGACACAATGCGCTGCATTACTGGTTCCATCAAATCAACCCCATGTCACTGGTTCCCTGTATTGAGTCAAATCCCTCCACCTCACTTAAGGCGGAAACAAGCTTTACTGAGGGTGGCCAAGAAAATCTCTGCATCACCCTCTCTACACTGCACCAGGACAACTCATCGCGGATGGTTTTGATCTAAATGAAAGCTGGAAGCAACAAAAACATTGAGCTGGAAGCATGAACGGTCAACAAAAACACTGGGAACAAGAGCCCATCACCTTGATCCCACAAAGAAGCCAAAAGGTTTTACGCTACGAGGAACCTCTGGTGCTGACTCAGTAGGTTAAGGACTGGAAATGGTTGCTGTAGCTACTTCAGGTACAAATGGGGCTGGATCAGTTCACCAATGTGTGAATGTAATCAAGAAGGGCAGACAACGCTGTCCACTTCCTTCATACCCTAGAATTCACGATGACTTGTTCACTCTCACACCTAGCTTAATTAATTGGTTGAAAACACGGACTTTAAGGTTTAATCTTGTTTATATCATATGCATATTGTATAAAATCACGTGTCTTACATCAACTGTATATTGTATAAAATCACCATACGATTAAATAAATTACTACATGACTATAAAGAGCTAGTTGTGTTTCACGAGAACGATATTTTCTAAATCAGTGCTGACTATGTGTCAATAAATCGTTTTCTTCGAGACACTTCATAATGTTTGAGCACAGTAATGTTCCGAGACTCTACTGCGAATAGGCGTTAGTGATGTGGGCCTGTAGTTAAGCGGATTACTCCTACTTCCCTTTCTGGGCATGACACGAGCAATTTTCCAGCCTTTAGGTACAGATCTTTCTATGAGCGAGCGGTTGTATATAATTCTACATCTACATTTATACTCCGCAAGCCACCCAAAGATGTGTGGTGGAGGGGACTTTACGTGCCACTGTCATTACCTCCCTTTCCTGTTCCAGTCGCGTCTGGTTCGCGGGAAGAACGACTGCCGGAAAGCCTCCGTGCTCGCTCGAATCTCTCTAATTTTACATTCGTGATCTCCTCGGGAGGTATACGTAGGGGGAAGTAATATATTCGATACCTCATCCAGAAACGCACCCTCTCGAAATCTTGACAGCAAGCTACAGCGCGATGCAGAGCGCCTCTCTTGCAGAGTCTGCCACTTGAGTTTGTTAAACTTCTCCGTAACCCTATCACGCTTACCAATTAACCCTGTGACGAAACGCGCCGCTCTTCTTTGGATCTTCTCTATCTCCTCTGTCAACCCGACCTGGTACGGATCCCACACTGATGAGCAATACTCAAGTATAGGTCGAACGAGTGTTTTGTAAGCCACGTCCTTTGTTGATGGACTACATTTTCTAAGGACCCTCCAAATGAATCTTAACCTGGCACCCGCCTTACCAACAATTAATTTTATATGATCATTCCACTTCAAATCGTTCCGTACGCATACTCCAAGATATTTTACAGAAGTAACTGCTACCAGTGTTTGTTCCGCTATCATATAATCGTACAATAAAGGATCCTTCTTTCTATGTATTCGCAGTTCATTACATTTGTCTATGTTAAGGGTCAGTTGCCACTCCCTGCACCAAGTGCCTATCCACTGCAGATCATCCTGCATTTCGCCACAATTTTCTAATGCTGCAACTTCTCTGTATACTACAGTATCATCCGCGAAAAGCCGCATGGAACTTCCAACACTGCAGGCCGGAGTGGCCGTGCGGTTCTAGGCGCTACAGTATGGAACCGAGCGACCGCTACAGTCGCAGGTTCGAATCCTGCCTCGGGCATGTATGTGTGTGATGTCCTTAGGTTAGTTAGACTTAATTAGTTCTAAGTTCTAGGCGACTGATGACATCAGAAAATTCGCATAGTGCTCAGAGCCATTTGAACCATTTGAACTTCCGACACTATCTACTAGGTCATTTATATATATTGTGAAAAGCAATGGTCCCATAACACTCCCCTGTGGCACGCCAGAGGTTACTTTAATGTCTGTAGACGTCTCTCCATGGAGAACAACATGCTGTGTTCTGTTTGCGAAAAACTCTTCAATCCAGACACACAGCTGGTCTGATATTCCGTAGGCTCTTGCTTTGTTTATTAGGTGACAGTGTGGAACTGTATCGAACGCCTTCCGGAAGTCAAGGAAAATGGCATCTACCTGGGAGCATGTATCTAATATTTTCTGGGTCTCACACGATCCCTGTTTCCGGAATCCATGTTGATTCCTACAGAGTAGATTCTGGGTTTCCAGGAATGACATGATACGCGAGCAAAAAACAGGTTCTACAAATCTACAACAGATCGATGTCAGAGATATAGGCCTACAGTTTTGCGCATCTGCTCGACGACCCTTCTTGAAAATTGGAACTACCTGTGCTCTTTTCCTATCATTTGGAACTTTCCGTTCCTCTAGAGACTTGCGGTACACGGCTGTTAGTAGGGGGCAAGTTCTTTCGCGTACTCTGTGTAGAATCGAATTGGTATCCCGTCAGGATTGCTGATTGCTAAATATGGAGCTTTACGTGTACTGCAATCCTGTCTTAGGTCTTAGGGTCTGAGGCCTATATATATATATATATATATATATATATATATATATATATATATATATACAGGGTGAGTCACCTAACATTACCGCTGGATATATTTCGTAAACCACATCAAATACTGACGAATCGGTTCCACAGACCGAACGTGAGGAGAGGGGCTAGTGTAATTGGTTAATACAAACCATAAAAAAATGCACAGAAGTATGTTTCTTAACACAAACCTACGTTTTTTTAAATGCAACCCCATTAGTCTTGTTAGCACATCTAAACATATAAACAAATACGTAATCAGTGGCGTTTGTTGCATTGTAAAATGTTAATTACATCCGGAGATATTGTAACCTAAAGTTGACGGTTGAGTACCACTCCTCCGCTGTTCGATCGTGTGTATCGGAGAGCACCGAATTACGTAGGGATCCAAAGGGAACGGTGATGGACCTTAGGTACAGAAGAGACTGGAACAGCACATTACGTCCACATGTTAACACCTTTTTATTGGTATTTTTCACTGACGCACATGTACATGACCATGAGGGGTGAGGTACACGTACATAGGTGGTTTCCGTTTTCAATTACGAAGTGGAATAGAGTGTGTCCCGACATGTCAGGCCAATAGATGTTCAATGTGGTGGCCATCATTTGCTGCACACAATTGCAATCTCTGGCGTAATGGATGTCGTACACGCCGCAGTACATCTGGTGTAATTTCGCCGCAGGCTGCCACAATACGTTGTTTCATATCCTCTGGGGTTGTAGGCACAACACGGTACACATTCTCCTTTAACGTACCCCACAGAAAGAAGTCCAGAGGTGTAAGATCAGGAGAACGGGCTGGCCAATTTATGCGTCCTCCACGTCCTATGAAACGCCCGTCGAACATCCTGTCAAGGGTCAGCCTAGTGTTAATTTCGGAATGTGCAGGTGCACCATCATGCTGATACCACATACGTCGACGCGTTTCCAGTGGGACATTTTCGAGCAACGTTGGCAGATCATTCTGTAGAAACGCGATGTATGTTGCAGCTGTTTGGGCCCCTGCAATGAAGTGAGGACCAATGAGGTGGTCGCCAATGATTCCGCACCATACATTTACAGTCCACAGTCGCTGTCGCTCTACCTGTCTGAGCCAGCGAGGATTGTCCACGGACCAGTAATGCATGTTCCGTAGATTCACTGCCCCGTGGTTTGTGAAACCCGCTTCATCGGTAAACAGGTAGGACTGCAACGCATTCTCTGTTAATGCCCATTGACAGAATTGCACTCGATGATTAAAGTCATCACCATGTAATTGCTGATGTAGCGGCACATGAAACGGGTGAAAGCGGTGACGATGTAGTATGCGCATGACACTACTTTGACTCAGTCCTCCGGCTCTCGCAATGTCCCGTGTACTCATGTGTGGGTTCATGGCAACAGCAGCTAACACACCAACTGCACCCGCTTCTCTTGTGACGGGCCTGTTACGGACCCGTTTGCGTGTTACGACCATACCTGTTGCATACAGTTGGCGGTAGATGTTTTGCAATGTGCAGCACGTTGAATGCTCTCTGTCCGGGTACCGTTCTGCATACACCCTGCAGGCTTCAGCTGCATTTCGTCGACACTCGCCATAGATGAGTATCATCTCCGCCTTTTCAGAGTTCGAATACAGCATGGTCACAGTTCCTACAACACTACACTATCACAGACGTCTGGTAACACGGTGTACTACAGTTGGTCTGCGTGCGGAGACGAATACAGAATAACAATAGCAGCAAGCGCTACATGCGGACACTGCGACAGCTAGACCAAACCACAACAGTGCACTACAGTCACACTCGTAAACGCGGTCGTCATCGTAAACATGTCCCTGCAGATGCTGCTCGCCGACCGTGGCCCGTGTTTGCTACAACACGCAACTGAACGTCGGAGGTTTCAAGCGTCAACTTTAGGTTACAATATCTCCGGATGTAATTAACATTTTACAATGCAACAAATGGCACTGATTACGTATTTGTTTATATGTTCAGATGTGCTAACAAAACTAACGTGGTTCCATTTGAAAAAACGTAGGTTTGTGTTAAAAAACATACTTCCGTGCATTTTTGTATGGTTTGTATTAAACAATTACACTAGCCCCTCTCCTCACGTTCGGTCTGTGGAATCGGTTCGTCAGTATTTGATGTGGTTTGCGAAATATATCCAGCGGTAACGTTAGGTGACTCACCCTGTGTATATAATACACTGAAGAGCCTGCCAAAGTATGGTGTCGTGAAAGGCCTCCGAGAGCACGCGGAAGTGTCGCAGCACGACGTGGCATGCACTCGACTAATGTCTGAAGTGGTGCTGGAGGGAACTGACACCATGAAACCTGTAGAGCTGTCCATGAATCAATTAGAGTACGAGGTGATGGAGATCTCTTCTGAACAGCACGTTGCAAGGCATCCCCTGATATGCTCAATTATTTTCATGTCTGGAGAGTTTGGTGGCCATCAGAAACGATTAAACTGGGAAGAATGTTCATGGGGGCACTCTGTAGCAATCCTGGACCTGTGGGGTGTACCATTGTCATACTGGAATAGCCAAAGTCCGTCAGAATGCTTAATGAACATGAATGGATGCAGGCAATCAGACATGATGCTTACGTACTTGTCACCTGTCACAGTCGTATCTAGACATATCAGAGGTCCCATATCACTCCAATTGCACACTTACATAGATTAGAAGTAGGTTTATATTATGTAACGGTATACCTGCAATTATAGAGAGTGTATTCTTTGTTATTCAAAGTCCTTCATTTCTGGCTGGAAAATTTGAGTTTTGTAAAGAATATATGAGAAAAGCAAAATTATTTGTTAAAATGATAAATTATTGTAATATGTGTCTGTTCATAAAAAGAAAATGTTTATTGAAAGCTGGTTCATGCTTACGGCACTTGCATTTGCAATATATAAAAGATGAAGGGAAGTCCCTCCGTAACGGAAATGGCATAATGCGATGTAAAAGGTGGTTTTGGCGGTAGAACTGAACGGCTCCTTGGAGTGAACGGTACGCAATATGTGGCTACCCGTAGCACAGTACCCTTCGAAGGTGCCAAGAGAGGCAATTGGAAGCTACTTTACAAAGTATTTGCCTCGGATGTGGATCAGGCTATTATCTGGTATTCTCAACAAAAAGGAATGGCTGTAATATCGTGAAAATCCGACGCCAAGAAGAGATTTTATAGAGCATTCGAACATCAAGAGCCGTGAGTACAGTTAGCCGCCATGTCGCTTGCCACCAATCTTCGCCACTGCTTCACTAACTTCATACATTCAGTAAAGAAACAGAAAAGATTGTAACAACTACAGAGGTATCTCTTTAATCAGCGTTGTGGGTAAAATCTTCTCAGGTATTGTTGAAAGGCAAGTGCGAGTATTAGTTGAGGACCAATTGGATGAAAATCAGTGTGGGTTTAGGCCTCTTAGAGGTTGTCAGGACCAGATCTTTAGCTTACGGCAAATAATGGAGAAGTGTTATGAGTGGAACAGGGAATTGTATCTATGCTTTATAGATCTAGAAAAGGCATATGACCGGCTTCCTAGGAGGAAGTTATTGTCTGTTCTACAAGATTATGGAATAGGAGGCAAACTTTTGCAAGCAATTAAAGGTCTTTACATGGATAGTCAGGCAGCAGTTAGAGTTGACGGTAAATTGAGTTCATGGTTCAGAGTAGTTTCAGGGGTAAGACAAGGCTGCAACCTGTCTCCACTGTTGTTCATATTATTCATGGATCATATGTTGAAAACAATAGACTGGCTGGGTGAGATTAAGATATGTGAACACAAAATAAGCAGTCTTGCATATGCGGATGACTTAGTTGTGATGGCAGATTCGATTGAAAGTTTGCAAAGTAATATTTCAGAGCTAGATCAGAAATGTAAGGACTATGGTATGAAGATTAGCATCTCCAAAACGAAAGTAATGTCAGTGGGAAAGAAATATAAACGGATTGAGTGCCAAATAGGAGGAACAAAGTTAGAACAGGTGGACGGTTTCAAGTACTTAGGATGCATATTCTCACAGGATGGCAACATAGTGAAAGAACTGGAAGCGAGGTGTAGCAAAGCTAATGCAGTGAGCGCTCAGCTACGATCTACTCTCTTCTGCAAGAAGGAAGTCAGCACCAAGACTAAGTTATCTGTGCACCGTTCAGTCTTTCGACCAACTTTGTTGTATGGGAGCGAAAGCTGGGTGGATTCAGGTTACCTTATCAACAAGGTTGAGGTTACGGATATGAAAGTAGCTAGGATGATTGCAGGTACTAGTAGATGGGAACAATGGCAGGAGGGTGTCCACAATGAGGAAATCAAAGAAAAACTGGGAATGAATTCTATAGCTGTAGCAGTCAGGGCGAACAGGCTTAGATGGTGGGGTCATGTTACACGCATGGAGAAGCAAGGTTACCCAAGAGACTCATGGATTCAGCAGTAGAGGGTAGGAGGAGTCGGGGCAGACCGAGGAGAAGGTACCTGGATTCGTTTAAGAATGATTTTGAAGTAATAGGTTTAACATCAGAAGAGGCATCAATGTTAGCACTGAATAGGGGATCATGGAGAAACTGTATAAGGGGTGCTATGCTCCAGACTGAACGCTGAAAGGCATAATCAGTCTTAAATGATGATGATGATGATGATGATGATGATGATGATGATGATCACAAACCTATGCAGGGTCCTCACCTAAGTTCTACTAAAACCGAGTATCCTGATTTAAATGAACGATTCTTGCATTCAAGTGTTTAGTGTAAAATGAGTAGTAAAAGTTAAAGTTAAAACCACAAAAGTGAAGGTAGATAGGTTTTTGCTACAATACCCTGAGTTTATGACAAAGTATAGTTTTGTAGGAATACAGTGCAAGATTGTGTAAATATTATTGTGTAAAATACCTGATTGACAGGTGATAAAAGGGCAGGGAAGTTAAGCTCATAAAAATATGGCATTTCAGTCTTGGGTCGCAATTTTTTATTTTCAATGACCGGTTTTAGGGTAGCTGCCCATCTTCAGATCTGTTAGATAAAGTTAAAAATATAATTAACAAGAGAGATATAGTTACTGATAGAACTATCTTAGTTTACAAAAAGAAATTTTGGAATGTATTAAATGCCAGCATACCATATATTGCAGTTACAGATGAATAATCTCTTTTGAGTCGACCATGAGCTGAAATAATTTTCACTAATTTAAAAATTTATGAAGACACTTACAAATATCATTAAAACATATACATATTCTTTCGAAAATGAGCGTTTCCTCTTCTTCGTATTGATTGGTGGTGGAGAGAATTTCCCTACGTCGGAACGTATACAGCGCCACGCCAAGTCCTCTTCCGCCGCGCCCAATTCACCTCGCCGCCAGTAGGCTGAGGGCCGTTCCGCTGCAGCTGGTTCTTACTGGAGGGTGCTGTTGCATTCAAGAGTAAGCCTAAGACATGTCTTTAAAAATCTCATAGCAACTCCTGTGCATAAAATCACTTTCCTCATTAAGTAGCAGGTCTGGGTTTTTCCTTTGATGAGCGTATATTTCAATCTCTTCGAGCACGTTGAGATAGAGACTTTTTGGAGCTTTATGTAGCACCGCCATTTGTTCATTTATATTGCTCACTTCATGTTTACTATCCTTTACTTGCGCTCCAAATGCTGTCCGATTGCTATGACTGCAATGTTCCCTGTATCGAATTTCAAAATTCTGCCCTGTCTCCCCTATATAATAACTGTCACATTCAGCACATTTGATCTTGTATACTGCGGAATTGTATTTCATTTGTTTTCTCGTTGCTGGTTTGTGTCTTAGTCTATGCGCCATTTGCCTTTCATTCTGGAGTGCCACAGAGATGTTTCTTTGGAAAGCATTTAGTAATTGTTTCCGACACACGCCCTTTGTATGTCAGGGTGACAAACTTCTTCTTAACTATAATTTTCCGAGAATCATTGCTCATATCCTCGAATTTGTTTTTGATCTTGTTAAACACACGTGTATCATCTTGTGTCCTGTACCCATCAGCTGCCGCTACTTGCTTAATAATGCCTAGTTCTTTCTAGAACTCATCTTCCTTTTGTGGCAATATCAGGGCTCTGTTGCACATTGCATGAAAGTGTGCTCTGTGCCGAGTGGTACGACGTTGCTTCTGTGGTGTTGTTGGAACAAGTGTCTTTTCTAGAGACGCCGAAAACGTGTCTGCTTCCCTCATTTCTGACGAGCAAATCTAAATAGTTAATCGCCCCACTGTTCTCCATTTCTAGCGTCAATTGAATTTTTGGATGCTGCTCGTTTGAAACTTCAGTCATTTCATCTACTTCTTCTTTTCTCCCGTTTAATAATAAAATAGTGTCGTCAACATACCGCCTGTAATATATTAACTTCTCATTAATTTCTGGAAAAGAGCTGAAAACTTTATTCTCAAAGCCATTCATAAAAATTTCAGCTAAATTGCGTGACAGACTGTTTATACATACATAAAAGATGTATTCAAGTCTTTCCATAATGGAAGTGGCATGGCGCAATGTAAAAGGTGGTTTTGGCGGCCGAACTGGGCGGCTCCTTGGTGTAGACGGTACGCAGTATGTAGCTAGCTGTAGTACAGTATACTTGGACGGTACCAAGACAGGCAACTGGAAGCTGCTTTGCAAAGGATTTGCCTCGAATGTGGATCTGGCTATTATTTGATATTATTGGAAAAAAGGGACGGCTCTAATATGATGAAAATCCGACTCCAAGAAGAGATTTTATAGAGCATTCGAACATCAAGAGCTGTGAGTACAGTTAGCCACCATGTCGCTTGCCACCAATATTCGCCACTGCTTCACTAACTTCATACGTTCAGTAACATATATGGGCATGGATTAGTTTATGTGTGTGTTTTTGAATAATAATCACAAAAACAAATTTATGTCCAGAACCATATTTTCTATCCTGATCACGAATCTATCCAAGGTCCTCACCTACGTCCTGCTACGACCTAGTATCCAGATTTAAATGAACGATTCTTGCATTCAAGTGTTTGATGTAAAATGAATAGTAAAAGTTAAAGTTAAAACCACAAAAGTTAAGGTAGATATGATTTTGCTAAAATATCCTTAGTTGATTACAAAGCACAGTTTTGTAGGAATACAGTGCAAGATTGTGTAAATATTATTGTCTAAAATACCTGCTTCACACGTGATAAAAAGGCAAATAAGCTCATTTTCAAAAATAGTGTGATTTTGGTTTATATCATGAATGGTTCCTTTTTTTGAAGTTAATAAATCCCACTGTTGTGTTTTATTGTCTTACAAAGTAAATTATCAACTACTCCAAGTTAAGTGAATGATTAGCATTTTAAATTAGTCTTTTTTACTCTAATAATCAGAGAGTTGACTAGAGAAACTATACTAGCTTATGGGTCCCCATCATGTTGTCTACTTATAAGGAAAAAAATAACTATTATTGTTGGTATGAAAACTGATGTATGTAGAGTAGCTTAAACAATGTATTTATCATATTATTCATTTTATTGATTTTTTATGTCAGTTAAGATGAAAGTCCCTCATGTCCAAATTTAGTTCTGTACTTCATGCAGTAATATTTCAGTATTTAAGTAATGCTCTTGAGTGTAGCTGTCATTAGCATGAACTTGGTGCAAAATTACTTCTTATAGGTTACTGATGTGTGAGTTATTGGTAACTGCTACTACACATACAGGGCTATTACAAATGATTGAAGCGATTTCATAAATTCACTATAGCTCCATTCATTGACATATGGTCACGACACACCACAGATACGTAGAAAAACTCATAAAGTTTTGTTCGGCTGAAGCCGCACTTCAGGTTTCTGCCGCCAGGGCGCTCGAGAGCGCAGTGAGACAAAATGGCGACAGGAGCCGAGAAAGCGTATGTCGTGCTTCAAATGCACTCACATCAGTCAGTCATAACAGTGCAACGACACTTCAGGACGAAGTTCAACAAAGATTCACCAACTGCTAACTCCATTCGGCGATGGTATGCGCAGTTTAAAGCTTCTGGATGCCTCTGTAAGGGGAAATCAACGGGTCGGCCTGCAGTGAGCGAAGAAATGGTTGAACACGTGCGGGCAAGTTTCACGCATAGCCCGCGGAGACCGACAGCGCCGATTTCATCTTTCAACAGGATGGTGCTCCACCGCACTTCCATCATGATTTTCGGCATTTCTTAAACAGGAGATTGGAAAACCGATGGATTGGTCGTGGTGGAGATCATGATCAGCAATTCATGTCATGGCCTCCACACTCTCCCGACTTAACCCCATGCGATTTCTTTCTGTGGGGTTATGTGAAAGATTCAGTGTTTAAACCTCCTCTACCAAGAAACGTGCCAGAACTGCGAGCTCGCATCAACGATGCTTTCGAACTCATTGATGGGGACATGCTGCGCCAAGTGTGGGAGGAACTTGATTATCGGCTAGATGTCTGCCGAATCACTAAAGGGGCATATAACGAACATTTGTGAATGCCTAAAAAAACTTTTTGAGTTTTTGTATGTGTGTGCAAAGCATTGTGAAAATATCTCAGATAATAAAGTTATTGTAGAGCTGTGAAATCGCTTCAATCATTTGTAATAACCCTGTAGTTCAGAGTGCACTGTGTCAGTTTGTATCCTGTTTGCTATTCAAAGGGAAACCTTAACGAAAGTAACTTCAATACACAATATTCAATTTTCTTAAAGGTGTATTTCCAAATTAATGTACCTAATTGGGCTAGCGACCTTTCTTTTTTTCATTCACTTATGATTTTATCACTTCCATTAACATCCAAGGTTAAAGTACGTTTGGTTTTTTCTGTTAAAATCACCAATTTGGGAATTATAGTCAGATACCTTTGTCCATTAGACATACGTGCGGTCAGTCCTAAAAATCCTCCTAGAGGGTAACGTTAGCTCGTTTCACGGCAAGTTAGTGTTATAGTCCCACACCATTACAGAGCCTCCGCCAGCGTGAACAGTCCCTTGTTCACATGCAGGTTTTCCGGATTCATGAGGTTGTCTCCCTACTCGCACGCGTCCATCCACCCGATACAATTTGAAATGAGACTCGTCCAAACAGGCAACATGTTTACAGCCATCAACAGTCCATTGTCGGTGTTGATAGGCTCTGGCGTGGCGTAAGGCCTTGAGTCGTGCTGTCATCAAGGGTACACGAGTGGGCCTTCGGCTCCGAAAGCCAATATTGATGATGTTTCGTTGAATGGTTCGCACTCCGACACTTTTTGATAGCCCAGCATTGAAATCTACAGCAATTTGCGGAAGCGTTGCACTTCTGTCACGTTGAACGATTCAATGCAGTCGTCGTTGGTCCCGTTCTTGCAGGATCTTTTCCCTGCAGCAGCGATGTCGGAGATTCGATGTCAAGCTAAGTGCAATCCAGTGAAGTCACATTATATTTCTGTAATGCAGTGCTAATTCTAATTGCTAATTTACCTAACACATTAAATTGAATTGTTTCCGTGAAGATATTCTTCAACAGAGTAGAAGTTGAATACAAGTAGAATAGAAAGTTTTTTTACGAGGACTGGTTTTTTCTACTACTTCCAGCTATTTTCCCACAGAGTCGCCGCTCCTAGACAACTGTCGCAGCGCGTTACCACTGTTCCACTACCGTCGTCATAAGAAAGTAGCCGCCGTTCTCTATGGTGGTCTGTAGCTCGTTGTCTGTGGCAAGATGCGGTCCTCATAGCCAGCTTCTCATGTCAGCAGAGAGATGATAATCAGAGGGAGCGAAGTACGGGGGTTTCGAACACTTTCCATCAAAAATGCTGCAGGAGCGGCCGGCCGCGGTGGCCGTGCGGTTCTAGGCGCTGCAGTCCGGAACCGCGGGACTGCTACGGTCGCAGGTTCGAATCCTGCCTCGGGCATGGATGTGTGTGACGTCCTTACGTTAGTTAGGTTTAAGTAAGGGGACTGATAACCTAAGATGTTAAGTCCCATAGTGCTCAGAGCCATTTGAACCCTTTGCTGTCGGAGCGTCTTCGTTGCAGCTGCAGTGTGCGGTCACGTATTGTCATGAGAAGGACGATGCCTGACGACAACCTTCCTCTTCGCTTGTTCTGAAATGCCTCTCGTAGACCGATTGTTTGAATCGGTGAACAAGAACGTCGGTTGAAACTCGCTTGTTTCCCTGATCTCTTGCATCAGGATCGTCTGTACGTCATGCTTCAGACTAACTGCACCATCGACACACTTTCCTCTCAAGGCAGGTACGTTTTATAGGCTGCATGTAAATCATGTTGAATCCCTCAGCATGTAGAAATCGAATGACGGCACACAGTTGACACCTGGTGGGCGACTCTATTGTCCTAGGCGTCTTTACGGACTCACTGTACGCTCAGTATTGCGAAGTGCAACGTGACGCGATCGAAGGGCTTACTAGAGATACTGCGCAACACGTCTACAAGAAGCTTCATCAGATTTTCGCTGTGGTTTTATTTTCACGACCGATGTGACCTTGGGAATAAATAACCCTCGTAATTCAGTCTTAAGCTCCACCACATTATCTACGTGACATTGAAAATGGCCTGAGAAAGATTTTTGCATACACGTCTAACCGCGAATCTGATTCCTTTCTTCACTGAGGGACAAATAAAACAGGGAGAAACTATTGACTTGCCGACATATTTAACCTGTTCTATTTTCGCATCATTCCAAACTGTCACTTTGACTTCTCTCGTCTCTAAGCACTATGGGACTTAACTGCTGAGGTCATCAGTCCCCTAGAACTTAGAACTACTTAAACATAACCAACCTAAGGACATCCCGAGGCAGGATTCGAACCTGTGACCGTAGCGGTCGCGCTGTTCCAGCAAGCTAATCATCAGTAGCTTCAGGAGGGAAGTTAATGTTCACAGGAGCGCTCTTAAAGCCTGTATTAAGCCTTTACAGTTCTCTCCATTTTTTTTACCTGTTTTGGACATATCGACTACTTCAGTGGTTCAAAGTGAACAATTCATCTTCCATAAATTCTGCTAACAATACTAACCTCTTTTTCTGGTTCCTTGCATCAGAGATACCGTAATCAGCTCAAACAGAACTTGATACTGAGTTCAGGGACATAATTTATGTGGAATCTGTGGGCTATTGATAATTACTAATAACTTGTGACCAGCATAGTCAGTAAGCAATTTATGTGAGCTTTGACTGAAATAATCTTCGGTTCTGTATATTTCAACTGAGACTAACGCTTTTTATTTCAATTATTTAAACTTAAGTAGCATAGCAAAACTCATATTCCCAGTACGTAAGGTATTAGGAAAAACAACAAAGAATTTCATTGAGTATTAATTTTTATTGAAAAATGTGCGTCAGTCCAGGAATGTTGCGCTACAGGGGCACAAAATTTGTACTTGAAGTATTGTATGCCCGCTTCTTTAACGTGTCATTCATGACTGCTCGTGCTAGATCGATGTCTGGAAATACTACTTCCACCGATAGCATAAACAGCACCATTAACATAGTAATTTTCCGGTAGTACGTGAATCAACCACTCTCTAAAGATGGAAATGTTCCAGGATAAACCTGTTGCTAACAGTATGTCGAAAATATCTAGGTTTAACGACGTTTACTTAGAGACGTGCCGAAAGTACTTCGCAAGGATCGTACATTTCAAGCAGCGTGTAGTGGCCGCGTGGTTTGAGGCGCCATGTCACGGATTGCGCGGCCCCTCCCGCCGGAGGTTCGAGTCCTCCCTCGAGCATGGATGTGTGTGTTGTTCTTAGCATAAGTCAGTTTAAGTAGTGTGTAAGTCTAGGGACCTATGAGCTCAGCAGTTTGGTCCCTAAGGAATTCACACACGTCTGAACGTTTTGAACGTACACTTCAGAAAAAGCTGTCAGCGATATGTAAGATTCCAGAAAATTTTGCATAGATATTTCAGAACAAAGCGAACAAAATTACAGTACCAGAAATTCACAGTAGTGTGTATTAGCAATTTTGGCTCACGACAGTCATACATGAACTTTCAGTTCAGTTCCATTAAAAGAGCTGAGAATTCTTAGAAAGTTGCCGATAAATACGAGAAGGCATTCTGATTTGGGAGAGATATGAAAACAAACGAATCGATCACCGAAGAAAGTGTAAGGGAACACGTAATTGCCAGTGTAATAAAAACGAAATGGAGATCGATGTGACATGTGGCCAGTAAACCGAATGCGAAACGGAACAAAAGAGTGATAAGTAAAGGATGAGATGATGCCCTAATGGGAGTTAAGTAGACACATTAAATAACGTTGAAAGAGTATAGACGCATAGCTGAAAACTGCAAACCTTGAAGGCATGTATCCATAAACACATATTACAATGCCAAGAATTGCATGGATCTGATGAATGAAATGCACGTCTAAAGAGCACAGAATTCGGACTGAGAGTAAACCATAGAGGGACGAAAGCAATGAAGAGTAGCGGAGATGAGATAAATTTAAGACTTAAGATCAAAATTTGAGACCCCAAAGTAGAAGAAAACCTTCTCCTACCTTACAGAATAAATTACACAGGAAAATTTTGAGAATGTACGCTTAGAGCATTGCAATTATTTGGAAGTGAATTATACAATAAAATTTTGAGAATTTACGTTGGTTCTCCGAAGAATCGGCCATTACAGAATTATGAAAATGCTGACAAGAAGAAAGGACATAAAACAGGGCATTTGTTCTGACATCAGGGAATATCTTCCACGGTACTAGGAGTAAAATTGTAGGAGAAAACAAAGACGGGAATAGATCCATCTCATAACTGCAGGCAGTGAGTGAAAGTCCTGCTTAGAGGTGAAATTGTGGACACAGGAGAGGAAGCCGTGGGATTCCGTATCAAACCTATCAGAAGAAGAATGACTTCAAAAATTGTTAAATGGCTGATGACAATGATGATGACGTTCTGTAAGTTTCAGCGTAGCACTTTCATCTTATTCTGCAGTTAGTAAAGGTCTTAGCCGAAGTTAAAATTTTTTTTAATAGACCAAGTTATCTCCACACAGTTATGTAGCGATACCTAGTAGGTAATCGTTCTTGTTTCCCAGTAACTACACACTAATTACTTAGTCTCATTACCACCTACAGACAGTTCTACTGTGTATTTCTATGACATAGTAAGGACTGTTAATTGCAGAGATTCGGTATTATGCTGACCTTTATGAATCATCACAATTGGAAAACATTTTCTCCACCTTCTGTAATCTGTCTCCAGGCACGTAAAATGTGTACATCTCCTTTCTTGCGTGCAGCTGGCCAAAAAAAGAAACAAAAAAAAAACAAAGATAATAACTTACTCCCATTTAACAAATGTGAATAAGCGGATTTAAATGTTATGTATCTAATCCAAATACAATCAATGTCCCGTATGTCAATGTGTTTATATGTGTTTTGCATGTACCTACGCTTATCCTTAAGCAAACAGATAAATAAGCCAAAGAGGCTTACGTGTGTTAACTGACACAGATGTAAAAACTGCATTTATTCCAACTTCTATATCGTACCACAATCCGATTTAGCCACCTGTATTCAAATCTCATGCGCAGGTGTTTACGAAAGGAGATAAACTTTTCAATACTTTATCTTAAATTATAGTGAGCATGGTAGTACCACTTCATGGTCTCTGACAATGGTTTCATTCTTATTTTTACGTGGCGGAACTAGAATGAGCGTGATAAAGTTGGCAAAAAGCTGAATAATACTTTAAAATAATCACAAATACATGGTAGGAGAAAGACAGACTTGTAGTAGAAGTACTTTTAATCACGCGTGGAACAATTTTAGAACGGTACTGGACATGTGTGGTATTACAACTTAAGAACAAAAGCATAATTAATATTTGCAGGCATTTAAATACTTAAAGGTGTATTGTGAAGGGGATGGGACAGGTTGTTCTTTATGGGCTTATAGTAGGAACCATCTCGGAATTTGCCTAAATTAACAAAGAGAAAAAACCACAGATATTCTGAATCAAGAAAGACGGATGGGAATTGAAGCCTCTATTCAGTTGCATGCAAATCCATTCTGTTTAAAATAGCTACTTCATTTAGATTCTATTAGCGTACAAAACCTTCTATACGTTCTTGTACAGAATGCTACGACTACTTCTATACTCCGCAAGCCACCTTGTGGTGTGTCACAAAGATACTTTTCGTACTGTCAACCCCCACTCCTTCCCACCGCCGCCCCCACCGATACTGTTTTAAGCTCGCAAATAATTTTGTTGAAGTTTTGAGAACATACCTACAACGAGGAGTCAAGCAGTATATTGCTCCCTCCTACTTATATCTCACGAAGAGACCATGAGGATAAAATCAGAGAGATCAGAGCCCACACAGAGGCATACCGACAATCTTTCTTTCCACGAACAATACGAGACTGGACTAGAAGGGAGAACCGATAGAGGTACTCAAAGTACCCTCCGCCACACACCGTCAGGTGGCTTGCGGAGTATGGATGTAGATGTAGAATTCGCAGTTCACGGCAAAAATGATTGCCGGGAAGCCTCCGTGAGGGCTCTAATCTCTTTAATTTCATCTTCATCATCTTTTCGAGAGAAGTATGTAGAAGGAATATATTAGTTGACTCTACTAGGAAGGTGATGTGCGCCCTCGGAGCTTTAACACTGATTGGCACCCAGAACAATCTCAATGAAATGAATTCTTGCCATGAAATCCTATGCTCATACATATTTAGTAGATAGATAGATAGATCGATTTAGATAGTGTCAGAAGTTCCATGCGGCTTTTCGCGGATGATGCTGTAGTATACAGAGAAGTTGCAGCATTAGAAAATTGTAGCGAAATGCAGGAAGATCTGCAGCGGATAGGCACTTGGTGCAGGGAGTGGCAACTGACCCTTAACATAAATGTAATGTATTGCGAATACATAGAAAGAAGGATCCTTTATTGTATGATTATATGATAGCGGAACAAACACTGGTAGCAGTTACTTCTGTAAAATATCTGGGAGTATGCGTGCGGAACGATTTGAAGTGGAATGATCATATAAAATGAATTGTTGGTAAGGCGGGTACCAGGATGAGATTCATTGGGAGAGTCCTTAGAAAATGTAGTCCATCAACAAAGGACGTGGCTTACAAAACACTCGTTCGACCTATACTTGAGTATTGCTCATCAGTGTGGGATCCGTACCAGATCGGGTTGACGGAGGAGATAGAGAAGATCCAAAGAAGAGCGGCGCGTTTCGTCACAGGGTTATTTGGTAACCGTGAGAGCGTTACGGAGATGTTTAACAAACTCAAGTGGGAGACTCTGCAAGAGAGGCGCTCTGCATCGCGGTGTAGCTTGCTCGTCAGCTTTCGAGAGGGTGCGTTTCTGGATGAGGTATCGAATATATTACTTCCCCCTACTTATACCTCCCGAGGAGACCACGAATGTAAAATTAGAGCGATTAGAGCGTGCACGGAGGCTTTCAGACAGTCGTTCTTCTCGCGAACCATACGCGACTGGAACAGGAAAGGGAGGTAATGACAGTGGCACGTAAAGTTCCCTCCGCCACACACCGTTGGGTGGCTTGCGGAGTATAAATGTAGATGTAGATGTAGATTTCAAATTGTCTTGGGATCTATCATACAGTTTTATTCACTTATTCGTAAAGTTTCAAAGTGCATCTAGCTAATTAGTACTCATCTGGCCTTGCAGCGTCGTATATGTCATATAAGGACATTATATACTATGTTATGAGACCGAGATGCTGCTGTGTTTGATTATATTGTTTACTACTGCAGCCCTATTTCAGCGTGTTTGCCATCTTCCGGTTATATCAGGTGACATCGCTGTCTCAGTTGCTGTCACACTACTGTAAAAGTTTGCTCTTTTCAAAACATCGCTGACTGAACTGTCAATATAGCTGTCACAAAACGTCATTATGAAATAAACTTTCATAATTCGACAGCTACGCAAATAACTGCTCCAGCAAAAGTTTAACATCTACTATAGCTCCGACAACATCAAAGGAGCAAATTTACACAATATTGCTACAGCAACTGAGACATCGCTGTCACGTGGATATCAAGATATAATCAGAAGATGGCATTCACCCCAAAATAGGTCTGTAGTCATAAACAATATAATAAATTACAACAGCGTCTTGATTTCATAACACAGTATATAATTAATCCGGCTAGTGTATCCAATAAAGACAAAAAGAAAATATCTCCGTCAAAAATAACCGACAAATAGTTTATAATTATACGTCCTCGGAACAATATAAAGTGAGCTGTAAACTGCCATTTAGTGAAAAAAGTACGATCTTATCGAGTATCGCAGTATATTTGCTACTGGATTCATGAGTTCTCTGCAGACAGAACGCAACATATCGCTCTTAATGGAACAAAATCCACAGACGTAATGGTAACTTCCGGAGTACCCAAAGCAAGCGTGATAGGAGCTCTACTGTTTACAATATATATAAAAGATTTAGTAGAAAGCATCGGATGCCCTCTAAGGCTGTTCGCAGATGATGCGGTTGTGTATAACAAAGTAGCAACGCCAGAAGATAGTATAGATTTGCAGAATGACCTCCAGAGAACTGATAAATGGCCGTTGAACCTGAACGTAAATAAATATAACATAATGAGCATACATAGGAAAAGAAAGCACTGCTATATAGCTACACTATTGATGACAAACCGCTAGAAACGGTATCTGCCGTAAAATGTATCGGAGTAAGTATCCAGAGCAACTTTAAGTGGAATGAGCACATAAGACACAGATGCCGGACCCAGATTCATAGGAGGGAAATGTAGCTCATCTGCGAAGGAAATGGCTTATAAGCCCCTTGAACCGCGCCACCGCTACGGTAGCAGGTTCGAATCCTGCCCGGGCATGAATGTGTGTGATGTCCTTAGGTTGTTAGTTAGGTTTAAGTAGTTCTAACTTCTAGGGGACTGATGACCTCAGATGTTAAGTCCCATAGTCCTCAGCGCCATTTGAACTATTTATAACCCCCTTGTTCGACTGATTCTTGAGTATTGTTTATCTACCTTAGGTCAACACCACATATGACTGATAGAGAAAATCCAACGCAGAGCGGCAAGTTTCGTCGTGGGATCGTTTAGTCGTCACGAGGGCGTTACGGAGAAGCTCAATAAACTATGTTGCCAGACGATACAAGAGAGGCGTTGTGCATGACGGAGAGATTGATTGCTGAGATTTGAGAGAGCACTTTCCTGGAAGATTCGGATAACATATTATTTCCCCCCACATACGTCTCAAGTAATGACCATGACGAGATAATTCGAGAAATTAGAGTCAATACAAAGGCTTGTGACAATCATCCTTCCCACGCGCTATTCGCGAATGGAACAGGGATGGAGGGCTTAGTTAATGTTACGAAAAGTACCCTCCACCACACACCATTATGTGGCTTGCAGAGTATGATGTAGATGTAGATGCATGCTTCATTGGTCCAAACATAGTGTTCTGTTAAGTGGTGACGAGCTCAGCGGGCACATACCTATGACTGCCCCAACTGATGGACGGGATGCAATACTACCAACAGAGAAATCCAGTTGAGCAGCGCAAAAGGCCGGCGAGCGAGCGACGGGACACGTTTAAGCGAGCTTGTTGCGATGATGACAGGCGCCTAGCCCAATGACTGACCGTGTTTCTCGGCGCGTCCATCATTGTCAAGTAGGAGGAGATGGCTACAGCCGTTAGGAATATTACAGTTTTCAACACTACCGTTAGCTGTAATGTCATTATCGGTTTATTGGCAACCTGTTTCGACGATACACTACGTCATCATCAGGCGCTATAATTGTATGGTGGCTGAATTTTCCCGAAAGATAGCAAATATACGCGGGGGGACCACAAACAGAAGTAGACTTCTATGTGCGGCGTCACCATGTGTAGTTGCTTACTGCTAGAATTGATACGGACACCGGTTATTTTCATGTGGGACTATCTGATTCAGCCACTATGTGTTCAGAGGACGTGATGATGGCGAAACGTATCATCGAAACAGGTTGCCTATAAACTAATAATGAGATTACGGCTGACGGTAGTATCAAAAACTATAATGCACAGTGCTTTTCTTCGCTGCCAGGTGACATTCTTCTACCACGTACGAATATCTGCGATGCAGTGGTTTTCCGCCAAAAGGAACTCAATGACAGCTCTCTGCTTGGATCGCACCTCCGTTACAGACGCCATTTTGAAGGCTTAGTATAGTGCCGCCATTTGGCGGAACTTTACGGAACTATAGGGGCTGAAGCGAGAATGTTTCACTATGTCCCGCAACAAATTCCGCATATTTTCAATCAAATTTGGCCGAGGATAAAAGTGTTGCATTATTTACTGAACGCCACTGGTATTTTTCAGGTTACTGCCGGTCTGCATTTTACGTCCTCCCTTCTTTGACCATCATCTGTTATTCTGCTGCGCAAACACCAAAACTCATGTACTGCTTTCAGTTCATCGTTTAGTAACCTCATTCCCTCAGCATCGCCTGATTTAATTCGACTACCTCCCCTTTCCAATATTTTTTAAATATTTATCTTTTAACGTCTTTTCAAGACACTGTCCATTCCGTTCAGTTAACGTTCCAGTGTCATCGGCAAACCTTAAAACTTTTGTTCCATCTCCCTGGACTTCAATTCGCTTTCCAAAATTCTATTTTCTTTTTTCTTTTAGTGTTTTCTCAAGACAGAGGTGGATCGGATGTCCAGAATGAAATCATTTATGGAAGTTAAACGTGTGCTATCCATTTCTGCAGGAAGTGGAGCTTTCGACATGCACTGCTACAGAAGAATGCTGGGTAGATGTAGTACTCTCTGAGGGGGCATACAGTCGAACTATAGGAAAAAGGAATTTTATTGCACAGCTTAATTAAAAGAACGGGCGGTTAGAAGGACACGTCCTGATGCATCAACAGTCATGAGTTTGGTAACGAAAGGAAGTGTAGGGTGTATAAACTGCATAGAGAGACCAAAGACTGACTACAGTAAACAGTTTCAGATACGTGTAGGATGCTGTATTTATGCAGAGACGAAGAGGCTTGCACTGGACAGTGTAGCGTGGAGAGCTGCATCAGACCATTCCTACTAAAGACATCAACAAGAAGGGAAAGTTCCTCATTGAGTGGTCGAGAGGTGAATAATGGTACCAGTGTAAAAGAAATAGCGTAAGCACATACCATTTCCAAATTGAAAGAGTTACCCCGTATGTTTATCCAAAGAGTTATCACATTTATAAATAGGGCAACAGTGTTTTAGTTTAGAAAGAGTATAAAACAAGCGGATATGTTAGTAAGAGTTCACTCGAATACTTTCTGTGCTCAGATGAGAATCTTTTTATAATTATGTCGTCACCAATAAATAAAGTCGGTAAAACTTGTCAGTTATCCACTCCCAAATGCTGAAAGACATTACAGTCTTGTAGATGCCAATGGGGAGAGTAGCTGTACCCAGTCGGGTACCACTTCGTCCGAATGAAATCGAAAGCTACGAATATGTTTCTCTAGCACTCCAAAAATATGGAAATTGCATGGGGAGAGATCAGGACTGTAAGGAGGATGCGTAAGGGTTTCCCAGCGACACTTATGTAGTGTAGTTGAAACAATAGGCACGCCATCTCCGGGAAAGTCATTATGGCCTTTTTCTTTGACTGCAAGGGCCACTGCTCATTGACTTTCTGGAACACGGCGCCACAATTAACACACAGCAGTACGTTGATTCCTTGCAAAAAACTTAAGCGAGCTCTGAAGTCCTAACACCAAGGACTGTTTATGGACGGAATCATTTTGTTGTAGGATAATGCCCGCCCACAATAGTGCTATGAGGACTAGGTGAATTTACTTACATAAAAAAAATAAAAGTGAAACTTCCTCATTTTAGAAATTAGTACAGATGAATTTTCTTCAAAATGTCACGCCTAACAATGTTTTTATTCTGTGTTGTCTATTTCTACAGAGTATCGCAGGAGGGATGGTCAGTATTCAGATATATGAAAGGAACTACACTACTGGCCATTAAAATTGCTACACCAAGAAGAAATGCAGATGATAAACGGTTATTCACTGGAAAAAAATATATTATACTAGAACTGACATAGATCTTGAGAAATCAGTACCCAGAACAACCACCTGTGGCCTTAATAACGGCCATGATACGCCTGGGCATTGAGTCAAACAGAGCTTGGATGGAGTGCACAGGTACAGATGCCCATGCAGCTTCAACACGATACCACAGTTCATCAAGAGTAGTGACTGGCGTATTGTGACGAGCCAGTTGCTCGGCCACTATTGACCAGACGTTTTCAATTGGTGAGAGATCTGGAGAATGTGCTGGCCAGGGAAGCAGTCGAACATCTTCCAGAAAGGCCCGTACAGGATCTATAACATGCGGTCGTGCATTATCCTGCTGAAATGTGGGGTTTCGCAGGAATTGAATGAAAGGTAGAGCCAAGGGTCGCAATACAGCTGAAATGTAACGTCCAATGTTCAAAGTGCCGTCAATGCGAACAAGAGACGTGTAACCAATGGCACCCCATACCATCACGCCGGGTGATACGCCAGTATGGCGATGACGAATACACGCTTCCAATGTGCGTTCACCGCGATGACGCCATACACGGATGCGACCATATGATGCTGCAAACAGAACCTGGATTCATCCGAAAAAATGACGTTTTGCCATTCGTGCACCCAGGTTCGTCGTTGAGTACACCATCGCAGGCGCTCCTGTCTGTGATGCAGCGTCAAGGGTAACGACAGCCATGGTCTCCGAGCCGATAGTCCATGGTGCTGCAAACGTCGTCGAACTGTTCATGCAGATGGTTTGTTGTCTTGCAAACGTCCCCATCTGTTGACCCAGGGATCGAGACGTGGCTGCACGATCCGTTACAGCCATGAGGATAAGATGCCTGTCATCTTGACTGCTAGTGATACGATGCCGTTGGGATCCAGCACGGCGTTCGTATTACCCTCCTGAACCCACCGATTCCATATCCTGCTAACAGTCATTGGATCTCGACCAACGCGAGCAACAATGTCGCGATACGATAAACCGCAATCGCGATAGGCTACAATCCGGCCTTAATCAAAGTCGGAAACGTGATGGCACGCATTTCTCCTCCTTACACGAGGCATCACAGCAACGTTTCACCAGGCAACGCCGGTCAACTGCTGTTTGTGTATGAGAAATCGGTTAGAAACTTTCCTCATGTCAGCACATTGTAGGTGATGGCATGAACTTTTCAGCCCTCGTGTACTGGGCATTATTTTTCTTGTTTCGTCCATACTGCCACCTCTGAAAATACAGAAAGCAGAGAGCTTACATGGAAAAGCTTTGTTTCAAAGTATCAAACGTGAACATTTGCTTGTATCTCTTAAGGTATGCAATTTAGGGCCCCCGTTTGCTAGGTCCGAAGCTCGTGGTCGTGCGGTAGCGTTCTCGCTTCCCGCGCCCGGGTTCCCGGGTTCGATTCCCGGCGGGGTCAGGGATTTTCTCTGCCTCGTGATGACTGGGTGTTGTGTGCTGTCCTTAGGTTAGTTAGGTTTAAGTAGTTCTAAGTTCTAGGGGACTGATGACCATAGATGTTAAGTCCCATAGTGCTCAGAGCCAGCCGTTTGCTAGATTTTCGTGCTTCGAGTGATCGTTCCTCTCATATTTCTGGATACTGACCATTACTGCTGGGACACCCTCTATATTATTGTGTACATGAATTGTTTATATTTCGTTCTCAATTTCGAAATTGATAATATTTTCGATTTGTCTCACCTTAGTTGGTTCTAGATACTTTTTGTATTTCATAATTTCTTCCTATATAGGATGGATAATTACAAGGTAACCAAGCTAATCTTCTATCTTTTGCGCACAGGAGAATCTGATGTTTAAGTAACTGACCTACATGTTCGTTATGGCTGTTCATGCAACATGTTTCCACCTTGCTAATTTCTAAGCGTGTATGGGTTTTGAATATCCAACCATTCAGTATATGTCGATATCACTCAGGCAGCATTCAAAGATTACGTTTTTCTCTATGTGTATCCTCAGTGTAACATAACGCACATGCTCAAGAAATCAGCCGCAGAGCGCAGAGAAGCGTTAAAATGTGTCGTGAGAGTGGGGTGCGGCTGCAGGGACTTTCCGAATGGGCCAAACGCGTCTACAGAGAACCTGCCAGCAGGGGAAAAACGTAGGGTTTTTCCCCATTAGTATGTAACAAGGAGCAGATCTCCATTTGGTGTGGAGATGTGATAGGGTACACTTGATGTGGATATGTGTTACAGTGAACTTCGGCTCGAGACGTGACGGAGGAGAGACTTGATGTTGCAAAGCAGTGAGTGAGGTAAAGTGGTAGGATATGAGCCACTATATGTCGCGAATACTTTATGATTTGCTCATACTTAATGAAATTCCGAGGCAATTGGGACTTTGACTCAGTGAGTTAGTATGAACTCCACCTGTGAGCGATCATCATACATGTGCTTCAAGGAATTTCGACGTCATTTACTTGCTGTGCTGGGATTATTTGTAGCTAGTTCAAAGCATGGAACGTCGTTACTTTGGCGAACTAGTAGTGAATTTTTGATTTATGGGAAGTCTACTGCCATTCTGATTACGCAGACGTCATGTCGATGAAGGTGTGATCGTATGTGAGTTTGCTGGGAAACTGTCGGAAATGAGGAGAGTCGTGATTAAACAATAACCGACTGATTCTGGGACAAAAGTTAGCGAGTCAGATAGTTCAGTATCAGAGAGGGGAAATAAATTGGTACATAGGAGAAGTGGGAGTGAATATTTTAAATGGTGCTACAAATTAATTCTGACATATAGGATGTGGTATCTTTGAGTAGAAAATGGTGTACAGGAATTGATTCTGAAAGGGAAAGTTCAAACCCTGAAACCAGTTTTGGTATGAAAACTTTTGACAACAAAGACGATCCAGTAAGGGAACCAGTACGAAATGGTTCAAATGGTTCAAATGGCTCTGAGCACTATTCGACTTAACTTCTGAGGTCATCAGTCGCCTAGAACTTAGAACTAATTAAACCTAACTAACCTAAGGACATCACACACACCCATGCCCGAGGCAGGATTCGAACCTGCGACCGTAGCGGTCGCTCGGCTCCAGGCTGTAGCGCCTAGAACCGCACGGCCACTCCGGCCGGCAGTACGAAATGGAACTGATGCGTTGCAGGATGAGGTATTTAGCGGTGTGGAGAGCTGTGAGCCTGAGCCTAAGCAAAACGGACCTGAGGAGGTGACTAAGAATGCAAACATTGAAGTAACGCTCATAATTGATTTCCAGTTGAAGTAGTAGGAAGTAAAAATGATCGAGGACAGAGACAGTGGAGAAGCAGCGCAGCAGGAACCGCAAGTATGGATTACGGGCACTGGGAAAGAAAATTGTGATAAAATGCTGGATACGGAAATGGCTTTTCACACTGGAATTGTAAAATGTGAAAATAATATTACGGGAAAAAATAGTGGCAAAATAGTGCAGTAGGAACAGCAAATAGGAGTCGCATACGTTACAGGGGATCAAAATGGTGGTAATAAGATGGGGAAACATTTGTGAATCTCACGTTGAAAACATAAAATGCAAAACTATTGTCGATGACCAGGTCACTAACAAAGCAACGCAGTGAGAACGGGAACTAAAACTCAGTATTTTACTGGGGGTCGGGTTGGTGATAATCATAAGAATTTTCAAGATCGTAAGAGTTGAAAAAGATATAAGGATCTAAAGCATATCTTTGAGGGACCAACGAATCATGGACCGCAAAACCAAGACACTAGATGGAAAAACTGATTTTCCTCGCGTCTCATGCCCGAGGGTAGCAAGATAAATCGACGAGGAAACGGACCTGTAACGGAAGGAGTTCTGTTTGTGTAATAATGTGACAGATAAGGTTCAAATGCCGGAAATGGATATTATTAGGAAGGGAGACAAATTTTGTAGCTATTTGAAGTGGCACGGCAGAAAAGAGACAGCACAAAAGTTACAAGAAAACACTTATAACTTAGATAAGGAAGACATGCGGCTGAGTTTTTGTGTTTTATTCGAGTGTAAGTCTGAAAAATTCTATTTCTAGAAGAGAGACAGCTGTGAATCTGCACGTGGTTGAGGTAGGTTGAATCTACGGAGGAAGCAGATAAGGAACTATCTAGTATATCAGTTTTAGTGATGTAGGTGATGTAGGGGTAGCATCATCGATACCGAGTTCGAAACCCACCACTGCTCAAGTTTTGAATAAAAAACATCAGCAATAGCAGCATAAGTAGGTCACCTTCATTCTACAAACGGCTTTGTGAAGCGGACGGAGGAATGGACAGAGGTTCAGTTTACTCTCTTGCCCTTGATGTGGGAAACTGTCCTTAAAGGTCGATGAATCAACAATGATCAACGGCATGAGGATGAAGAGGCGTAGTGGGGGTAGTGAAGTGAATGTAAAGAAGACAAGGATTTCTGGTCAGCTGAATATAGAACATCAGCAGCAGTAGAAAATTAAATAACGGGAGTACATACGATACCACAAGGTAGGACAGCGAGTGAGATCCTGTGAAAAGTTCAGTGACAG
This sequence comes from Schistocerca cancellata, assembly GCF_023864275.1. Taxonomy (NCBI): domain Eukaryota; kingdom Metazoa; phylum Arthropoda; class Insecta; order Orthoptera; family Acrididae; genus Schistocerca; species Schistocerca cancellata. Next base: position 309,880,695 of record NC_064628.1, on the reverse strand, counting down.
GATTGTTCTCATTAGAATTGACAGAAAATCAACACCGACACCAGTAGTTCAGGTATACATGCCGACGTCACAAGCAGAAGTTGAAGAGACAGAAAAAGTAAACGAGCATAATAACCGGGTGATTAAGTATGTAAAGGAAGATGAAAATCTAACAGTCATAGGGGATTGGAACTCAGCTGTAGTGGAAGGAATAGTAGAAAGGATTCCTGGAGAATCTCATTCCAGGAATGAGACAGGAGAAAGACTAATTGAGTTCTGCAATAATTTTCAGATGATAATAGCAAATACTCTGTTCAAGAATCATAAGAGGAGGAGGTATACTCGGGAAACGTAGGGACATTCCAGCTATATTACATCATGGTGAGACTGAGATTCCGAAATTAGGTATTAGATTGTAAGGCCTACCCAGGAGCAGACTGAAATCACAATTTAGTAATGATGAAAAGTAGGTTTAAATATAAGAGACTAGTCAGGAAGAAACAATGTGCAAAGAAGTGGGGTTCGAAAATACTGAGGAATGAAGAGATACGCTTGAAGTTTATACTTATATGGATATGGTGTCTGTTCTTTCGGACATGTCCGAAAGAACAGACACCATATCCATATAAGTACATAGTTCTGGCAATACCGGCCATGGCCTCCTTCTTCTGTGCGGATGCACACAGATTACCCGAACTCTTATGGGAGTTGGTAAGAATGTCTTCCACGAGTAATGAGTGTATAGGGTAGGGACACTACGAATGCACTCTGTGGACATATAAGGTGAGAATGTGGGTCTCGCTGGAGGCGTGCGCGAGATAGTCCCTGCAGTCGCACCATCCTCTGTACCCTCAGTGGTTCAGATGAATAGAACGTCTGCCATGTAAGCAGGAGAACCCGGGTTCGAATCCCGGTCGGGGCACACGTTTTCACCTGTCCTCGTTGATATATATCAACGCCTGTCAGCAGCTGAAGGTATTAATATATAATTCTAATTTCGTTCTAGACGGCTGCAGGTCATCAATGGTGTATGTGTCTGTTCTTTCGGACATGTCCCAAAGAACAGACACTATATCCATATAAGTTTATAGTTCTGGCAATACCGGCCATGACCTTCTTCTTCTGTGCGGTTGCGCACGTATTAGCCGAACTCTTACGGGACTTGGTAAGAATGTCTTCCACGAGTAATGAGTGTGTAGGGTAGGGACACTGCGAATGTAGTGTGTGGACATATAAGGTGAGAATGTGGGTCTCGCTGGAGGCGTGCGCGAGATAGTCCCTTCAGTCGCACTATCATCTGTGCCCTCGGTGGCTCAGATGGACAGAGTGTCTACCATGTAAGTAGGAGATCCCGGCTTCGAGTCCCGGACGGGGCACACATTTTCACCTGTCCCGCTGAATTTGGAAATATAAATATGGGTACAAAGAAAATAACTGCTAAGAAACCATGAGTAACAGAAGAAATACTTCAGTTGATCTATGAAAGAATGAAATGCAAAACTGTTCGACGGAACTCAGGAATACAGAAATACATGACACTTACTAATGAAATAAACAGTAAAGTTGATGATTTGTTATATGACGATCAGTTTGGCTTTAGGAAATATCAAGGCACCAGAGAGGCAGAACTGACGTTGCGGCTGTTGATGGAATCAAGACCGAAGAAAAATCAAGACAAGTTCACAGGATTTGTCGACCTGGAAAAAGATATCTATAATACAATGCAGAAATCCCGAGAAAAATAGGGGTAAGCTGTAAGGAAAGACGGGTAATATACAGTCTGTAGAAAAACCAAGAGGGAACAGTAAGACTGGAAGACCAAGAACAATGTGCATGGATTAAAAAAGGTGTAGGACAGGGTGTAATTTTTCTCCTCTATTGTTCAGTCTATACGTTGAAGTACTAATGACGGAAATGAAACAAAGGTTCAAAAGAGGGCTAAAGTTCAAGGTGAAGGGATATCACTGTTTAGATTGACTATCCTCAGCGAAAGTGAAGAAGAATTTCAGAATCTGTTGAATGGAATGAACAGTCTAATGGGAACAGAATATGGATTAAGAGTAAATGAAAGTGAACCGATGACGGGAACGTAAATTATGGGTGGATGTTGTAGGATGGATGTGAGGACCCTGTGGTTGATGAGACAGCAGTCATTCTAAGGCAGGAGCATATTCACTTATGGAGGGAAAATAATAAAGTAGCAGGGGAGTCTGATAAGAGGAAAGGTAAAATGGAGACAGAGGTAAGTGCCAACTTGTCGGAAAGCGAGTGTGTTTTTGGTGAGGTGCGACTCAGTAACGGCAAATTTTATATTGCAGATAGTGGATTATTTGAAAGAAATAGCTGTGACGGCGTCATAGCTATGATATCGTCAGTTCGAGATAATGCATCGGTGGATGTAAGAACTGTCATGAAGTTTTTAATGTATTGTAGGATGCTGTTGGAGGTTTTAGTTGGGAAGTTTGTGTTGTATCGATGGATGTAAGTAACTTGTAACTAAAGTGAGATGAAGATGAAGTTTTAAATGATGTAGATGAGTGCAAGAACATTATAGCTACTGAAATTGAGAACTGTGAAGAAGAGTTCAGTATAATGGGTGGGGGAGGAGAGGAGGGGGAGGGGGGAGAACCTTTAGTTAAGAATGAAGAAGAAACTTCAGTGAACATGTTACATCGATCTGTAGAAATTAAATTATCCTTGAAGCATGTCAGTCTCTTCGATAATGATAGGAGCTGACGAAGTGAATTAAAACTTGTCATGGCCAGGAGTTGAACTCACGTTTCTTGCTTATTAGGAAGATGTGCTACCCATTATACCGCCAAAGCAGAATAGTAATACAGCTGCATGGTTTTCTGTAGTCCAGTACTAAGTTAGAAAAAGGTCAGAATAATAAAGAGATGGGCGATAGGAACTTACGTTAGTACAGAGTGTATGGCAAGAAGGAGAGTGATAATTCCGTTAATGATTGGAATCCATATTGCAATATCTGAAGAAGTTATTACCTCATTTATGAGCACTGGAAAAATATTAAGTGGCAAGAGGACATCAGAAAACAAAGAAAGAAATGGGTGCAGAGGAGCCGCTTTGACGAATTATTTGCTGAAGGTGGCCACTTTGAGAAATGGCCTGTAGTTAGGATAAGTACTTTAAATGCGGAAGAGAGAGGATGGGATATTGAGGACGATCAGTTAAGGGAGAAGTGTCTGGATAAGGAAAAAATGAGAATGTGCGACCAGCCATAGAAATCGATGTTTTTGACGAGAAAATATATGCGCTTATTGGTTCTGGAAGCAATGTATCAGCCGTGTCGGAAGATACGTAAAGATGCATAAGAAAATGAAATTGATAACTTTTACAGTCACTGGTTTGAAAATTATAACTGCAACAGGTGGTTTGAACAAGCATGTAAGAGAAGAAACGTTAGGAGAATTTCAAAGCGACAGATTTAAATTTAGAATGAGTCGTTTTATTGTGAAAGTGTAAGTAAAAAGTATTGTGTTGTGCACTGATTTTATGATGAGGCATAAAGCGGTGCTAAATTATAAGAAAAAATAGTTAAAATTGGAACAAGAGGGTCCAAAAGGAAGAGTAAAATTAAACAGAGCGCTGAGTGGCGAACAGCGACTGGCCCAGTTGCATGTACAATTATCCCGGAAGCAGTTACAGAAGAGCTGTTTCACTGACGAAATCTGTATGTAATGCGTACATTATTATGCGTAAAATATTAAATATTACCTGTTTATTACAGTAAAATTTTAGTGGAACATTTATATTTTGTATTATGGCAAAGTTAATGGTACTAAAAGACGAAAAGAATAAGTAGGCGCTCAAAATTCCGTGCCACAATATAGTTAGAAACAGCATAATTCTCGGTGCTTGAAGTTCGAAGAGATGGCAAAAATTTGTTTATTTAAAGAAAGATTTGTACATCCTATATAAAGGCAATTTTAAAGGCGTAGTCTTAACAGTTCATGCGTTTTATTTTGGAAATATTTCCGTGTGCTAATTTGTTATTGACGTTAATGGTGGGATTACATGTAAATAAATATTCGAAAAGGAAATTAATTAAATGGTTCAAATGGCTCTGAGCACTATGGGACTTAACTTCTAAGGTCATCAGTCCCCTAGGACTTAGAACTACTTAAACCTAACTAACCTAAGGACATCACACACATCCATGCCCGAGGCAGGATTCGAACCTGCGACCGTAGCGGTCACGCGGTTCCAGACTGTAGCGCCTTTAACCGCTTGGCCACACCGACCGGCACAATTAAATGGTAACATGGGATTGCATAGACGAGAATATGTTGTGTACAGTGCAACTTATTTGCCATTTAAAGATAGTTTGGTAGGAAGTGTCAAGCTTAGAATCATTTATTAAAGTTGTATAATTACACAGCTTGAAGGGTCACTGCTGAAGTATTATTTGCTTGCTGAGAGTAGCGAAACGTGGTAACACGAAAGCCACGATTTCTTGTGAGAATTTCGCAAAAAATCAAGGGTATTTTGACAAAGCTGTTAGTCTGTTTGCATTATTCCTTTGTCGTGTATATGTACCGGTTCCACTGAGGAGTGCGTTTAGAGCCTGACCGATAAGGATTCGTTGTACAAGGAGCGTTCGATAAGTAAAGCAGACGTTTATTTCTGAAAGCAAGTTGGTTTTATTCAGTATTACCCATTCTCCTGTCTACAGAACCCTATTTTACAACATAATCTCTGTACAGTGCGACGGCCTCACGCCACCTTACTGGGAGCGCTTGTATGGCCGCATGGTAACACTCTACTGGTCTACTTCTGAACCAACGTCTTGCTGTAACAACAACCTTCCCATCATCTGCCTACTGCTTTCCGCCAAGTCCATACTTCATGAGCCATACAGGTGGAAGGTGCGAGATCCGAGCTGCAGGGTGGATGAGGAAAAACAGTCCAGTGAAGTTATGTGAACTCCTCTCGGGTGCGTAGTTTTGTGATGGCTTCCATTGTTGTGGAGAAGGAGAAGTTGGTCAGCATTTTTGTGGCGACGAACACGCTGAACTCGTTTTTCAGTTTCCTGAGGGTAATGCAATATACTTCAGGGGAGATCGTTGCACCACAAGGGAAGACAGCAAACAGAATAATCCCTTCAGAGCCCCAGAAGCGCATCGCCACGCCGCTACTGGCTGAGGGAGCAGCATTGGCCTTTTTATTTGGTGGAGAGATAGTTTGGCTCCACTCCAAGGATTGCCAATTTCTTTCCGGTTCGAAATAATGAACCCACAATTCATCGCCTTTCACGATTTTCAATAAAAAATTATCACGATCATCCTGGTAATGCGCAAGGAATTCAGCACAGATGGTCCTTCGCTTCTCTTTACGGTCTTCTGTTCGACGGCGAGAAACCCAGCGGGCACATACCTTTAAGTAGCCCCACTGATGGACGAGTTGTCAGCACTCAGCACTACCACAGAGACGTCCAGTTGAGCAGCAAGGTGTTTGATTATGATCTTTCGACGACCTTGAATGAGAGTGTCCGCACGTTCCAGTATTACAGCAGGCACAGCTGTGTGTGGCCGGCCGGCACACAGGAGACTAGAAAAGTTTTCACTTCCTCACCGCGATGATGACAGACGCCTCTCTCAACGAATCGTCGTGAATTTGTTGACTGACAGGTCTCACAGGTCTCCATAGATATTCTGCAAGCGCCTATGAATATCTTCGATGCTCTTGTTTAGCGACAAAAGGAATACAATGACAGACAGCTGCTGCACTAGTGTTAGTCTTTGTCTTAGAAAAGGGGAATTTTGTTAAAATTCAGTAAAGGAGGGGTTGGGCGATGAAGTCTGGGGCTGCTGGCTGTGTGTAGTAATAGTCGACAGCCAGTAGGCCAGGCCGAGTAAACATGGAGTGGAGCTACAGCAGCGTATTGCATGTACGAGTTTTTTGGTGTGAAGCAACAGCAAGGCAGGGAACTGCAGCATTGCTTTAAGTTATTGTGATGTATGAGGCGAGGCAGTAGGCCAGAGACAGGAGGGCGACGTGTAAGTTGCTGACATATGAGAATTTACCCTGCCATAGTTTCTGTCCTGCCTCAAGCATGGATGTGTATGATGTCCTTAGGTTGGTTAGGTTTAAGAAGTTCTAAGTTCTAGGGGACTGATGACCTCAGATGTTAAGTCCATAGTGCTCAGAGCCATTTCTGAACCATAGTTTCTGTCTCTCTCTGACACTACATCAGAATTGGAGGGAAAAGCAGTATAAATAGTCAGGCTCTTTTAGCTTGAGGGGTACTCGCAGTCGAGCAGCCGACCCGAGCGGAACGCTGCTCTCTGCACCTGGCGTAGCTGCCCGTCTGATAGCTGCTCGGAGTGGTCACAAATAAGCTGCAACTGGCGTAGCTGTCGGTGACGCTCTTCTCACAAGGGAACCTCCCCATCGCACACCCCTCAGATTTAGTTATAAGTTGGCACAGTGGATAGGCCTTGAAAAACTGAACACAGATCAATCGAGAAAACAGGGAGAAGTTGTGTGGAACTATGAAAAAAATAAGAAAAATATACAAACTGAGTAGTCCATAACAACATAGACAACCTCAAGGACAATGCGGACTGATAAGTGCCGTGGTTCCGTGGTTAGCGTGAGCATCTGAGGAGCGAGAGTTCCTTGTGAACCAGGGAACTCTCGCTTCTCAGATGCTTCTTCCCTCGAATGAAAAGTTTAACTTTTTTTCAGACAATTATTATCTGACAAACTGTTATGTTTTATAACGTTTTGGGAGTGATTATCACATCCACAAGAAAACCTAAATCAGGCAAGGTAGAAGAATCTTTTTACCCATTCGCCAAGTGTACAAGTTAGGTGGGTCGACAACATATTCCTGTCATGTGACGCACATACCCCCACCAGTGTCGTATAGAATATATCAGACGTCTTTACGTGTGGAGGAATCGGTTGACCTATGACCTTGCGATCAAATGTTTTCGGTTCCCATTGGAGAGGCACGTCCTTTCGTCTACTAGTCGCACCGTTTTGCGGTGCGGTCGCAAAACACAGACACTAAACTTACTACAGTGAACAGAGACGTCAATCAACGAACGGATAAATCATAACGTTGCGGAAATAAAGACAGTAAACTTTTCACTCGAGGGAAGACTTGAACCAAGGGTCTCTCGCTTCGCAGCTGCTCACGCTACCCACGGGACCACGGCGCTCCTGAGCTTACACTATCCTTGATGTTGCCTATCTTGCGCATGGACTACTCAGTTTGTATGTTTTGCTTATTTTTTTCATAGTTCCACACAACTTCTTCCTTTTTTCTCGATTGGTCTGTGTTCAGTTTTTCAAGGCCTATCCACTGTGCCAACTTATAACTAAATCAGAGGGGGTTGCGATGGGGAGGTTCCCTTGTGAGCGGCACGAACTAGCGCAAGCCGCTTAACACTTCCGGGCGCTAAGTGGCAAGAGTTTCGGCTCAACTTCCTGCAACTTCGGTTGCAAATCTCCCCAGCGGGACTCTCCCGTTCTTTGGTAGGGTAATCTCAGTTTCAGGGGCCCGTTCACGTCGGATAACCCCGCGCACTGTAGGCCGCTCTCTTCTACCCGCGCTCTCTTGCGCCGCGCTTTGCACACTGCGCAGATAGGTCGTAGGGACACGATACTGCGCACTTTCGCCGAAAAAGCAACTATTGTCGTTTCGTAAAAAGAGCAAAATTGTCGTTCCCTATCCAAATAAAATTCCTCCAAACAGCGAAGATGTCCGATCTTTCCTGCGCTTGCCCACCACTTACCCGAAGCAAAGCTGCAGCCCAAGAGGTGGACATGCCGGCTACTCCCACCAGCATTTCCGTCCCACTGTCCACCTTCCAAGAGCAGGTTGCCTTGAAGGACAAGCAGATTGCGGAACAGCAAGAGCTGGTCGCAGAGCTGATGGGCAGTGAACACACGCAGACAGCAACACCCACACCACAAACACAAGCGCCTGCTGAAAACTCGAAGAACATGCCCTCTCCTTTATCTCTGGCGGCCCAGGCACCGACGGAACCGGAGCCAGAGCTGACGGAGGACACAGCCAACACTGAAGAAGACGGACCGTGGCAGCAGGTCGGCCCAAGACGCAAACAGCCGCCAAATGCACAAACAAGTGAGCCCACAAACTCACGAGGCAACGGCTGAGTGCTGTCGCCAACTCCAACTACAGCGCAAATCAACTACAAAGGCAACACAGGGACCAACATAAACAACCCTGCGACTGCAGCATCCACAAACACACAAGCAGCTACGCGGAACCCAAACAATACCGCGACTGGCTTCCCACCAGTCATCATACACAACTACGGAGACCTTAGTCTCCTAAACAAGGAATTTAATAAGAAACACAACCCCACAACATACTAATCTAAGCTCACAGGGGAACACGCCGCACTGTACGTGGCGAACAAGTCAGATTACTCGAATCTGCTGGACTTTCATAAAGAAAGGAAGGTAGAGCACTTCACGTACAGAACAGTCCTTGAAAAGACACAGCAGTACGTGATAAAGGGGATAGATTCACGAACCCCGACCGACACAGTACACGAAGAACTCCCTGCTCTCGGGTGGGAGTGCATTCGGGTAAACCGAATGTCAGAGTTCGGCACAGCAAGACCGTCGCACAACTACATGGCGGAATTGACCGACACAGCCAAGTCCCGCGATCTGTTGAACTTGAAGTTGTTTCTTCACATGGTCGTCAATGTAGAGATCTACAACACGCCGCGCACCCCCCAACAATGCCATAACTGCCAGCGCTTTGCGCACGCGGGTATCCGATGCGGTCTCGCTCCCCGCTGCCGCATTTGCGCTGGCGGTCACACGACCCAACCCTGCAAACTCCCCCATACAGCACCTCGCAAGTGCGCCAACTCAGGTGCTGCCCATCCGGCAAACTACAGGGGGTGCATTGCATACAAAGCAGCTCTGAGTCGCAAAATAGTCAAACACGCTAAACCTACCGCCATCACAGTTCCGAAACCGCCCCCGCGCCTAGTAAGAAGTGGAGTATCCTTCGCTGGAGTGGTCGCTGGCAGCCCCAGCAGCGCGGGGCGGTCAGAGGAGCCCCAGAGCTCAGGACACACACTACAAACACCCCCAGCAACAGACAAACAACAGACAAACACAACACTAACACCACACCAGCACCAGGCACACCACACGGCACCAGCAACAACACCACCCTACCCCCAGAGATCGCAGACTGCAGCCCACCACAGGCTACAGAAGACGCACCAATACAGGGACGACCACAGCGCCAGAGGAGGAGAAGGAGAAACAGCCGCAACAGGAGGAACACGACCAGGCAACAGGACACCAACACTCACGAACACAATCCGGACACCAACTCGACAACCCACACAACACATCCACTCACCACAGAGAATACACAGGCGCCCACAATTGTCACACGAACAGCCGACACACAGGCCAGCCCCCACCAGACGCCAACACAGGAACAAGCGGCCGCTAACACGACCAACAACGCACAGGCCGACATGACCAACATTATGTCAACATTCCAGAGAATAATGGAAACATTATTCCCCGGACGCACGACCACCGAAATAGTCACGAAGATTATGGGGTGTGTCTCACAACTCTTCATGCAGTTCATATCAAGCACGCTCAACTGGACTAGCTTCCAAGCCACTATCACACCACTTTTTACACTACTACGTGGATAATATGCCACACCAGCCCCGAAACGCAGACGCTAACACAAACTCACAGATCCCGTTTCGGAATGCCAACGGGATCGCAAGCAAAAAAGCCGAAATGGCCGCGTTCATGGAGCGAAAGGGTATACGAATCGCTCTTGTGAACGAAACACTGCTTACGCCCCGCGAACAACTAAACATCCCAGGGTATTGTGTCTATCGTACCGACCGAGCGGATGGCAGGAGTGGAGGCGGCACGGCAATCATCATACACAGAGACATAGAACACACGAACATCGAGCTCCCAGCGCTTGAAACACTAGAGGCCACGGCCGTCAGGGTCAAGTTCAACGGAGCCAACACCACACTGGTATCGATATACAATCCTCCTAAAAACATAGTAACACGCGATATGAGCACAGTACTCAACATAGCACCGCGGGTAATCGCCGCTGGAGACCTAAACGCAAAACACCGCGATTGGAACTCACGAATACGACCCTCCAACGGCAAGAAACTGTACGAACACGCACTAGGCCGAAACATACTTGGCCGAAACATACTTGGGCCGGACGTTCCAACGTTCGTGCCTACACAGGCTCGACATAGGCCAGACGTGTTAGACATAGCCCTCATAAAGGGCATCACATGCACACTCAACCTTACGGTTGAAAACGATCTGGACTCAGACCACATGCCTGTAATACTACACATGGAAGAAACACTGTAGGACATCGAACCAAGCAGGAAGCATAACTACAAGCGCGCGAATTGGACACTGTTCAAGGAACCGCTTGGTAGTCGCTTTCCTGACACCCACGAAATTAACAACACACAGCAAATCGATGAGGCTGTGGAGGCTCTCACAACTGCCGTCCAAGACGCAATAACTGACGCCATTCCATTTACAACACCGAGACAACACTCGACGGCTCTGCCCCAGCAGATCCTGGGCCTCAATGAGGAACCGCCTCAGGAGATACTGGCAGCGTACCAGGCGCCCGTTCTATAAACTGCACGCCAACAGACTCCAGGGCATAATACGGGATAAAATACAAACATTCAGAAACGAGCAATGGGGACAGAAACTCGCTGGGCTAGATATCACACGTCCTTGCGTGTGGTAGCTGGCCAGACACTTCACCAGGGAGAAACATTACACTCCCACGTTACAAGGACCAGACGGCCCAGCCTACTCCGCGACGGAGAAGGCAGAGCTTATGGCCACAACACTTGCAGCGTCTTTCATGCCGAATCTGGTTCCCTCAGACCCAGTATTCACACTTGAAACGGACCAGGAGGTTACACTACTTGTAGCCCAGCCCTCGCGCAACGAAATCAGACGTACTAGCACAAATGAAATCATTTGGGCTGTCAAGTACACCAATGCTAGAAAAGCCCCTGGGCCTGATGGCATTCAAAACCGTGTCCTCCAGGAGTTCACAGATAAAGCCGTAGAATACCTCACACACTTAACGAATGCCATCCTGAAACACCAACACTCCCCTGACTTTTGGAAGGCGCCCAAGGTCCTGATGTTCAGGAAGCCAGGGAAAGACCACTCCCTCCCACAAAATTACCGACCCATCAGTCTGCTGTGTTCGCTCAGCAAGATTGTTGAGAAGGTAATATTAAAACGTATCACTAGGCATTGCATCGCCAATGACACCCTAAGACCAGAGCAATTCGGCTTTAGGAAACACCACTCGACAACACAACAACTCCTCCGCGTAGTCGAACATATAACACACGGCTACAACATGAACAAAGCCACAGGAGTCGTGTTCCTGGACATCGAAAAGGCTTTCGACCGTCTCTGGCACAACGGACTCATACGCTAACTAAGCGAAGCTGGTTTCCCGGACGGACTCGTGCGTCTCATACACTCACATCTCACGAACAGATGTTTCAACACTAACGTGCAGGATAAACAATCAACACAACATGGTATCCAAGCTGGAGTACCCCAAGGAAGCATCCTAGGGCCCATCTTGTTTAACCTGTACATTAATGACTTCCCAGCGACACAAAACACGACGTTAGCCGTCTACGCGGATGACACCGCCAATCTTTGCGCAAGATTGGAAACCGTCGAACATCAATTCACGAATACAGACAGCACTCAGAACAGCTGAGCCTTGGTTGGAGCGATGGCGTATTAAAGTAAACGTCGACAAGTGCGAAGCAGTTCTGTTCACACGCAGACCGAAACTACTGCGCAAACATCAACACTGTAGACCAATAACACTACATACACGCCCAATACGTTTCCGAGAGAAAGTCAGATACCTTGGTGTCTGGCTGGACCGGAAACTTACATGGGGGGACCACATCGAATACGTTGCCAACTGAGCGCACGCGAGGCTCAAACAGCTCTACCCAATCCACAACAGGGAAAGCACACTGAATAGGAGGGTGTCGAGGTCCATATACATGACACTGATTAGACCTCTGATGACGTACACAGCTCCCGTCTGGGGATACGCAGCTCCTACACGACTGCACCGCCTGCAGATCATACAGAACAAGGTGCTACGAATCATTAGCATCGCTCCACGCTACACACGCACCGTGGTTCTTCACCGTGAATACCGCCTTGATACCCTCAAGGAAGTATTCAAAAAACACGCCACACGACTGTACAGGAACTCGAGACACTCGAACAATCCTTTCATCCTCACTCTGAAAAACTACGATCACAACCACAGGTGGAAGCACAAGCGGCCAAAGACACTGCTAGCTAGGGCATAGCCACCTACAGTAAACTAACATACGCAAACAAGCGACAAACGACGGCAAGCCCCTGCGTATCAGCAACACTGACTGGTTACTACCAGCTGCTATTAGAGCCGACCAACAGGCCACAGCAGGGACACCGACGAGCTCGCCCACAGACGCACAAACAATCCGCCAACATTCCCACACACTGTGCTTCCGGTATATGACCTATCGGACATAAGATCGATTATAAATCTGTTGCAGGATCACGGGCAGCAAGACAACCGCTACTGCTCTTACCACCCGACCTAACTATCGCAGAGGTATTTTTTTTCCCTTGGCTCTTGCCTTGGCACTTTTTTTCCTCTGCCCTTCAAACCGCTACCCTTCGTTCGATTTCGACCCAATCTATCTCCAGATGAGCGCATATTAATGGTTAACCCTAACCAGACGTACGCAAACATCGCAGTACCCACATCCTGCGACACCTCACTTTAGTGAATACTAACCCTTATGCAGAGATGGCAGTAGACCTATTGTGTTGGCCATCATTCCGGTGTGGGCGTGGAAGGGCTCCACCACTAAAAAAAAAAAAAAAAAAAAAAAAAAAAGCTTGAGGGGTATGCCAGGTCAGTTGAGAGTCTGGTCGGACCTGTGCTGGTCTACCCTTATAGAGGCCAGTCTGGCAGCGATGTTGTAGACATTATATGTAAACCTGTATTTTTATGTACTTGTGCAGGCTGTATTCCGCCTCCGGGGACACAACACCGGGGTGGGACGGAACGGCAGCTGGGCACTTGGAGATTGCATTGTCTGCCTGAAGGAGGGCAGTGACAGCAGCCTGCAGCGAATCCAGGATGAGCCACATTCACTTCTCACCTGGCATACTGGGGTCCAGGTGAGGCATGCACTGCAGGAGGCGTGGCAGCGCTGAAGCAGTGGCAGAGACAGCGGTGGGTGTTGCCAACTGTCAAGCATCACTAGTGGCACCACATCCAGGAGGGCGCAGGTTCGAGTCTGGTCCTGTCCTGGGAGCAGCGGTGGCCCGAAGGCCATGAGTGACCAGTACATCCACCTTCATCCCATGGTTGGACATAGCAGGGCGGTGCGGACCAGGGACTGTAACAGTCTCCAGAATCGCAGGCGGTCGGCGACTGGGGCGAGCACAGCTGATTTCCAGCTGAGCGGCCTTGATGATAGAGCAACAGCGTTGGCGTGCTGCCCACAGCGCTGTTCTGCCTGTCCAGCTGGCTCAGCAACTGCTGGTATGCCAACACTCCACTGCACCCATCTAAGTAATGTAAATTATGTGAATAAAGGAATACTTCTGAATACCATGGTATCACAATGCTCTGCCCCTTGACACTGTTGTACTTGCTCAGCCTCCTGACGAAAAGCGGCGCGGGGGGTCCCAACTTCTGCTCGGCCATCTGGGGTCCCGGGTTCGACCAGCGACATGCTACAACACAGCTCTTGCTTGAAACGCACCGCCATTACAGACATCATTTTCAAGGCTACATACAGCACTGCTACCTAACGAACTGTAGGGGCTGAAGCGGGAATACTCCGCAATATCCCACAACAAATTATGTATTTTTTCAACCGAAATTGTCTAAGAAGTGTTGCATTACTTTTTGAACACCACTCGTAGTATATCGCAATGAAATTTCAGGAATACATTTGTCTAAATAATATATTTAAGTGATTTACTTTACAAGATAACAGGTAAATTAAGCTCCAGATTTACTGTTGCAAATGTAAAATGCTAGCACATCAATAACTAGTGTAATTTTCAGAATGATGAATGCAAATACCGAAAGATGCTTGCATTGCTTTGGACAGGTGCCAGCTTTCAGTTTGTGGAACAGAGTTCCATACCTGTTGCACTGGTCAGTCAATATGGAAACGGTTAATGCTGTTTGTGGGTGACGGTGGGGTTGTCTGATGAAGACACATTTGATCGCACTTGGAGACAGATCCAGTGAATGAGTAGGCCAAGGCATTATGTCGACGCTCTTTGGAGTATGTTGGGTTACTATAATGGTATGTGCGAGAGCGTTACCTCGTTTTAAAACACCCCCTGGAATGCTGTTGTTGAAAGGTAGCATAACAGGTCACATCACCAGACTGACACACAAACTGGCAGTGACGGTGCTTGGGACAACCACGAGAATGCTTGTGCTGTTACACGAAGTAGTACCCTCGACCGTAATTCGAAGTGTATGTCCAGTTGCAGGCCCTCAACTGGCTTCATTCTAACCAACACACAACCATCACTGGCACCAAGGAAGAACCAGTTTTCAGTTAGAAAACGCAGCAGATCTCATCCCTACCGCATAATGAGTTCCTGCCTTCCACCATTGAAGTCGTAATTGGCGGTGGGTTAGGGTCAGTGGAATGCAAGCTACAGCTCGAAGCTGCCCCTGAAGTAACCGATTTGTACCAGTTGGTTGTATCATTGTGGTGCCTACTGCTGTTCATATTGCTGCTTCAGATGATGTGCTATGTGCCAGAGCCATTCGCCGAACACAATGGTTTTCCCTCTCGGTAGAGTCACTTGGCCATCGAAGTTCGAACTTCTTGCAACCGTACTTTCGCATGACCACCGCTGCCAGCATTCATGTGCAATGGCTACATTCTTGCCAAGTATTTCTACAACATCGCAGAAGGAACATCCAGCTTCTCGCTGTCCTGTTTCACAACCTAGTTCAGAGTCAATGATACGTTGATAATGACATCTTTGTCGCTTTAAAGGCTTTCTTGACTAACACCATCTCACCACGTCAAATCTCAAAGATAACTAACGCTCAAGACCATTAGAGTGCTTATTTGAAGCAAACCTGGCGATAATTTGAGTAGATGTTATCTTTCAGATGTAGGAACACGCCTAGCCTCTCTCGTTTATGAGCAATTTCTTCTTGGCGTTTTTTTCCGTCATTGTATTTATTATGTAATTATGTATATTATTTTAAGTTTAGTCTTATCGAACCAATTCATGCTGGTTCATGCACTTCCACAAAGTTATTTACACTACTAACATGACGTGAATGTACGACATGTTTAGTTTTAAATATATCAAATCTGGTGCTACTTAATGTGTCAAATTAACAAGCTAAATTCCACATTAAGTGGAGGTATTGTAACATAAGACATATGCTCTAGAAATCAGCCTCATAGAAGATTATATTAGCATTCTTGCAGTATTGTGTCGCATATTACAAACATCATAAAAAGTTTAGAACTTAGTGGAACACTGTTAAAAAAATACACAGGTGTCCAAGATTAAAATAACAAGCAGCTATTTCCCCATCCTGTGTCTAATTCACAACATAATCATACAAGCTGTCAACCAGAAGGCCGTACGATCGTGCTCTACATGACAGGTGGCATTCCGGTTATCGGGAAACCATGCTTATGATGACGTTTACCAGGTAGCCCCACATCCACAATCACTGTGTACACAGTTACAGACGTTGCAAGGCCGTGGAAAGAATGGAAGTAGGGCAACCGCAAACTGATTTGGCCCGATGGCTTATTGCGATTCGCTCTGTTGTTTCTCGGATGTGGCGACAGTTAATAGAAACCGAAACTGTGTCCCGAAGACCAGAGTAGGACCGATCACGTGTGACTTCAGAAGAGAGGACTCTCATTTGGCTGTAAGGGCACGGCAGTAGGGCAACTGGTATGTGAGCTCCCAGCATCCACTGGGCGTGTTGTATCGAGGCAAACTATGCGCAGAAGGCTTTCACAAACTCGCCTTTATTGTCGGAGACATGTTGTATGTCTTTCCTCTGACATTTCTTCACAGAAGGGAACGTCTAGAGTGGAGTCATCAACATACCACCTGGACGGTCGAAAAGTGGGCCAAGTTGTTCTCACAGATGAGTCTCCATTTAGTCCGCAGAGTGATTCTCGATGGATTCGCATCTGGAGGAAACGCGGAACAAGATTTCGGGACGGAAACATTGTTGAAAGAGACCGATATCGAGGTGTATCCTAAAGGTGTGGGCAGAGATTATGTTTACCTCTCAAACCCCTCATCATGAAACTGTACAGGTGAATCGGCAAGATTCAACTGCTGTCAGGTATCGTGAGGAGATCATGGGACCTCATTTCCGGTTGTTGCGAGGTGCTGTGGGCCCAGACTTCGTACTGATGGTCGATAATGTTCGACCTCGTAGAGCACGGATTGTTTGACTCCCATAGAGCATGTCTGGGATGCGTTAGGGAGACAGCTTGCATCACGCCAGCATCCACCGACAACTTTCCAAGACTTTGAAGAGCTCTACAGGGCCGGCCGCTGTAGCCGAGCGGCTGTAGGCGCTTCAGTCCGGAACCACGCGCCTGCTGTGGTCGCAGATTCGAATCTTGCCTCGGGCATGGATGTGTGTGATGTCCTTAGGTTAGTTAGGTTTAACTAGTTTCTAAGTCTAGGGAACTGATGACCTCAGATTGTAAGTCCCATAGTGCTCAGAGCCATTTGATTGAAGCTCTACAGGAAGAATGGGCGTTATTGCCTCAACATAAGACTGATGTCCTTCACACCATGCCCTGGCGTTTTCAGGCCTGTACTGCTGTCAGAGGTGTCGCACTCCCTCATTAACCAGTTGTCGGAATGTGTGTGCAAATCTGTTAAGCTGGAAGAAGTGAAGCACGCTTTTGTCTGCCGGTATGCATGTTGCGGTTGTTTACATTGTTTATTCTTTACATTGTTTCTACTTTACTATCACCTGTTTGTACTGTTTTATGGCAAAATAAACGCAACCTTGCAAAATTTCCGTTTGTTGCTCTAATTTTGGGCACCAGTGTATATTTACAATAGACACCGCAGATTAGCAACTGCTGAAGCTTCACACGATCTATAAACAAAGTATCAGATGATATGAAACTTCCTGGCAGATTAAAACTGTCTGCCCGATCGAGACTCGAACTCGGAACCTTTGCCTTTCGCGGGCAAGTTCTCTACCATCTGAGCTACCGAAGCGGGACTCTCGCCCGGTACTCACAGCTTTACTTCTGCCAGTATCTTGTCTCCTACCTTCCAAACTTTACAGAAGCTCTCCTGCGAACCTTGCAGAACTAGCACTCCTGAAAGAAAGGATACTGCGGAGACATGGCTTAGCCACAGCCTGGGGGATGTTTCCAGAATGAGATTTTCACTCTGCAGCGGAGTGTGCGCTGATATGAAACTTCCTGGCAGATTAAAACTGTGTGCCCGACCGAGACTCGAACTCGGGACTTTTGCCTTTCGCGGGCAAGTGCTCTACCATCTGAGCTACCAAAGCACGACTCACGCCCGGTACTCACAGCTTTACTTCTGCCAATATCTCGTCTCCTACCTTCCAATCTGCCAGGAAGTTTCATATCAGCGCACACTCCGCTGCAGAGTGAAAATCTCATTCTGGAAACATCCCCCAGGCTGTGGCTAAGCCATGTCTCCGCAGTATCCTTTCTTTCAGAAGTGGTAGTTCTGCAAGGTTCGCAGGAGAGCTTCTATAAGTTTGGAAGGTGGGAGACGAGATACTGGCAGAAGTAAAGGTGTGAGTACCGGGCGTGAGTCGTAGCTCCGATGGTATAGCACTTGCCCGCGAAAGGCAGAGGCCCTGAGTTCGAGTCTCTGTCGGGCACACAGTTTTAATCTGCCAGGAAGTTTCATATCAGCGCACACTCCGCTGCAGATTGAAAATCTCATTCTGGAAACTATCAGATGATAGTTCAGAACTCTAGCTAACACGCCTGAAAGTGACACAAATACAGTTTTTATTTATTAAATTACTGCGTTTTATGTCTTTTTATTGCGAAAATACGTCAGATCATAGTACCCTCCACAGATACACAACAAATGGAAGCTATATGGCAATTCCCAGGTCTAGCCAAACGTGATCATGTTCCATTTATCTCAGTTATTAACTGTTTGAATGAAAGCTAAAAGTTATGTCGGCCAGTACTAAACTCTTTGTTTTTTAAAAACGGTAAATGATCCATACGATTTAACACCATAAATTTATTACACGTCGAAAGGCGAATCAGCTGAGCAGGCCTTTGTTGTAAGCACGTATGTGCTAGATCATGCCTAATTATGTCTGTGCTTTTATATGTACAATATCCTTATTTGTCTCTACAGAAGCAGGAGAAAATACTTTTATTTAAATTTAAGACATATAATCTGTAACTTTATTATAATGCAAATGATGGTTCATTTCATAGATTTTAGAAATTCATGCTGTTTGTTGCGGGAGCGAACGCTTCTTACTGGTGTGTGCGGTGAGACTAGAACATTTTGATTTGTGGAATGGCTCTTGGAAGTAAGGGGCGATTTTTGGGAGGGGTAGAGTGTTGAAGCGCTTTTTGTCGTTAACTAATGGAGAGTGGAAGACTTAATGTGGAGATGTGATGGGGAATGCATGGTGTGGAGATGTAATACAGTGAACTTCATGTCGAGACGTAATAGAGGAGTCACTTGATGTTGCAAAGCAGTCAGTCGGGTAAAGTGATGGATACTTGCGGATATGTGTCGCGAATACTTTAACATTTCATAAAGTAGAACTTTGACTTAGTGGGATAGTATGAACTTTAAATTAGCGATCGTCATAAGATGTGCATCAAGGAACTTGGATGTGATTTATTTGCTGTTTTGGGGTAATTTTTACGTAGTTCAAAACATGAGACTACGTTATTTTGGCGAACGAGTGATGATTTGTTAATTACTGGGGAGTCTACTATCATTCTCACTACGCAGATTACGCAATCTTAAGTTTTGATGAATTTTACCAATTTTTATCATTTAAACTTAATTACTGTAAGACCACCATTTCTAGAGATCCTTCCATAATTTGATTCTGTAAATTATCACTTCATTCAACGTAAAATTATACTGTCGTCTACATTAATTTATAGGCTGCAGTTAATATCCTTTTATAGTCATTCATCATTATTCGTTTAATTTCATTTTATATTTATCTAAAATGTAACTTAACTTGCCAGCGCGTTAGTTAGTTGACCAGAGAATTATAAACTGTTATTTCAGCTATCTTAGCTATTGGGCCTGAAAGCAGAGGTGTATGGCTCGACCCTACGACAACGTCGAGCCACATTTTCTTAACAGAGGCGAGCATAGCCCAGACAGCAAAAGATCACCAACCCCTTAATTTTAGTAAGCCAGTAACGACAATGTTTCTCTGCCGTTCATAGATCGACAGCTAGTCGGTTTCGCGTAGTGAGAGAGGTAATTGTTTCATGTAACCAATGATAGTCGAGAAAAGAAGCAATATATTTCTGTTGAACAAGTTCTCCTCACCGCTCTTGATTCGTGATATTGTTCTTCGTTGGTACTTCATGACATTCGTCTGAGATGACTGCCAACTCCATTGTACATAAAAGCCAGCACTCTGCCTGAATGAACATTGCGATGACACACTGATCCGTAGTATAGCCCGAAGTCTACGTTAAGTTGGAAGATGATAACCCCGGTGTAAACTGATGAAGCCAGCAAGTATGCCACCTAAAAGGAAACTATTTCTCCGAATGAAGGTTGTGGTAACATTAATCTGTATTGTAGCCTGAGGTACGGGTTAGTCTGAAATGTGATACCTGGTTGTGAGCTCTTCGAAGTCAAAGAATATGATACTGTGATACGAATGTAGGTTACATTTCCTGAAGAGTTCATGTAGATATTCATAAGATAGTCATCAGAAAATATGTACGTCTCACATCCATACAGGTTCGTATTTCGGCAATATTTTATATACCAAGGGGATGATTTGCGTAACTCTTGTGAACACGATCGCAGATTTTTTTCCGAATACTTATGGGATTTTGGGTCTGCATTGAAATGAAAATGTGACAGTATTCCTTCATCTCTTGCTTCGAAACACATCGTCTGTCCGCTTCTCTCTTACTGGCTGCGTAGAACGAGCAGCGAACACACTCCCTTTCGTTCCCAACCTGTTTTACGGGGAGCGCTTACAACATTCTACATCTACATGTCCATGGATATTCTGCAAATCACACTTAAATGCCTGGCGGGGTTCATTGAACCACCTTCACAATAATTGTCTATTATTCCACTCCAGAACAGCACGCGGAAGAAACAAACACCTATTTCTTTCCGTGTAAGCTCTGATATCCCTTATTTTATTGTAAAGATCGTTTCTTCCTACGTAGGTGAGTGTGAACAAAATATTTTTGCATTTGGAGGAAAAAGTTGGTGATTGATATTTCATGAGAAGATTCCGCCAGAACGGAAAATGCCTTTGTTTTAATGGTGTCCCTCCCAAACCCTGTATCATGTTTGTGACTCTCTCTCCCCTATTTCGCGATAATACAAAACATGCTGCTCTTCGTTGTCTTTCTCGATGAACTACGTTTATATTACCTGGTAAGGATCCCAGACCACACAGCAGTACTCCTAAAGAGGACAGACAAGTGTAGTGTAGGCAGTCTCTTTAGTAGAGTGTTAAATTTTCTATATACTCTGCCATTAACACACAGTCTTTAGTGTGCCTTCTCCACAACATTTTCTACGACGTCTTTCTACTTGAAATTGTTCGTAATAGTAATTCCTAGGTATTTATTTGAATTTGCAGCCTTTAGATTAGACTGGTTTACCGCATAACCAAAGTTTAATGGATTCCTTTTAGCACTCATGTGGATGACCTCACACTTTTCATTATTTAGCGTCAATGGCCAATTTTCGTACCATTCAGATATCTTTCCTAAATCTTTTTGCAATTTTTTTTGGATTTACTAGGAGATAAATGACAGCATCATCAACAAACAACCTAAGACGACTGCTCAGATTGTCTCCTAAATCGTTTATATAGAAAAGGAACAACAGAGGGCCTATAGCACTACCTTGGGGAACGCCAGAAATCACTTCTGTTTTACTCGATGACTTTCCATCAGTTACTACAAACTGTGTCCTCTCTGACAGGAAATCATGAATCCAGTCTGATAACTGAAACTATATTCAATAAGCACGCAATTTCACTACAAGCCACTTTTGTGGTATAGTGTTAAAAGCCTTATGGAAATCTAGAAGTACAGAATCAATTTGAAATCACCTGTCAATAGCACCCAACACTTTTTGTGTGTACAGATCTAGTTGTGTTACAGAAGAATGATGTTTTCTAAATCCGTGTTGACTATGTGTCAGTAGACTCTTCTCTTCGGGTAGTTCATAAGGTTTGAACACAATATATGTTTAAAAATCCTGCCGCATATATACGTTAATGATATGGGCCTGTAATTTAATGGATTACGCCTACTACCTTTCTTGAATACTGGTGCGACCTGTGCAACTTTCCAGTCTTTGGGTACGGGTCTTTACACTGTATAGTCCATAGCATCTTATAGTCTGTAAAATACGCATTGTATATTGAGTATTTACTGACAAAACGAGTAATGAACCAAATACTGGCAAGACTGAAACAGCAGCAACCATATTCACCTAAGCGAGTCATGAATTCTGGATCATATATTTGCATCTGCTAAGTAGTGCTAATCGTGGGAGAAAGCACAGCTACCTTTATAATAACCTAACTCAGTTCAGACAAGAACAGAGAAGCTTACTTAAGAAATGACATCCACACACAATCTGGTATCTTTGTTCATAGAAAGTGCCCAACAAGGATCAAGCAAAATTAGAGACTGATCTCTCCACAGAAGTCCTGACGGGCCGACCAAGGAACTTCAAACCTAGGGTAATTAAACAACTGTAAACTCTTTTGGACCACTAAAGCAGGATGATCTTGTGGATTGCAAATTTGACATGAACTTCCAGTGTACTACATCCTGTCACTAAAGTAATAAAATGAAATTATATTCCCTGTACCTCTTTCTTTTTTCTGGCAATATCACCAATATTACAAGGCTTGTGCGTAATACAGGATACTGTCAGATTGGTCACCAGATGTAAGTTAAGATGTGTTAATCCATTTCTTCCCAGTGTTGTGCAAACGCAACATTTAGCTAAACTTCGCAAAATGAACTTATTGCACAAAACTCATCACGCATACGTTAAATGGAATTCACAAGTTCTCTGTCTATTTTTTTTTTAATATTTCACAATTAGTCTGGCACATCACGAAAAAAATTAATTACTGGAAACTTCGTGTTGCGCCGGCCGTTGTGGTCGAGCGGTTCTAGGCGCTTCAATCTGGAACCGCGCGACCACTACGGTCGCAGGTTCGAATCCTGCCTGGGGCTTGGATGTGTGTGATGTCCTTAGGTTAGTTACGTTTAAGTAGTTCTAAGTTCTAGGGGACTGATGACGTCAGATGTTAAATCCCATAGTGCTCAGAGCCATTTGAACCAAACTTCGTGTTGCGTGTACACAACACTGCGAAAAAATGGATTAAGAAATAAGCTACCACCATGAGTAGCTAGGCAAAACCCTCGTCTCCTATGCTGTATTATATGAATGTTTGCATGCCATTATACAATTAAAAACACCAGCTGACCCCACAAATAATTGAAGGTAGTCATGGAACACATACACTTACTTAATAAATGCACAACAGTAATTAATTTGTATAGCTATGTACTCAAACAACTAATTCTAGATAATCATTTTTCAAATCCTATCCAAAAGTTATATACAGTGTTTACTTTCAGGTTGGTTCAAATGGTTCTGAGCACTATGGGACTTAACATCTGTGGTCATCAGTCCCCTAGAACTTAGAACTACTTAAACCTAACTAACCTAAGGACACCACACACATCCATGCCCGGGGCAGGATTCGAACCTGCGACCGTAGCAGTCGCGCGGTTCCGGACTGCGCGCCTAGAACCGCGAGACCACCGCGGCCGGCTACTTTCAGGTTATAGCCAAAACCGGCAATATGACGATGTTTCTATATTTCGGTAATCTCCAAAAAACTGATTACTGAAATGTTTAACTAAGCTTTTAGCAAACTCTGCACTTACTACTGAAACCAGAGAATGCCTTATTATCATATCTTCCACGAAAAATTCACTATTGTAAAAGTAGTTTGCATCATCTTCAACGGTCATCTTCTTTCCAGAACAGTGTCCAATGACCTACCTCTCATTGCTGCACTGCTGGCCTTATTTAGACATTTAACTGGGCATCCAATGTGTGGTCCTGTTACGACAAGCTTGAGGTTGTCACCGTCTCAGGCAAGTACCACGTGATTAACACCGATCTAATCTCGACTTCTCAGGAATGTCCTTTCTAGATTATAGTTACAGTAAGTAGCTTCTGGACTACTTCGTTACGTCTCATTTTGTTCGAAAGGCCCATGGAACATGAAATTGCCTAACTTAATGAGTTCCATAGTGTGAGCGATGTAAATACAACCTCTGTTGTTTTGAAACAGGTAATCATAAGCCGCGTTCCGTTCCACGCAGCCGAAATCAAGCGAAAGAGACTGCTACACTGAGAGACAGACAAAGAGGGAGGGGGGGAGAGAGAGAGAGAGACGTAATTTGTTCTCGCACAGAATAGCTAAATCGAAGGTGTGGTCCAAACAGTGGCTAGTCGCTAGTTCTTGCGAGTACATTCATGCTAATGTGAACTCAGCAGCTCTGGCCGTAAACTCGGGGGTCCACGTTGTAAAGGCGGGAGTCACCGGCAGCAACAGGGGTGGCGCGGCTTGTAGCTGAGTTCTTGCTCGCGGCGCCGCCGGAGGCTGTGAAACACTGGCGTCACGGGGCCCAACCCCAAGGGCGGAATGGTGGAGGGCGTGGTGGCGGAGAAAGGAGTGGAGGGGGGGGGGGGTACCGCTCGCCCAAAGGAACAGCGTGCTCGGCACGCGGCCCTCCTTCACGCGTGGGACCTGGAGCAAGCGAGCTGCCTGAAGGGGAAGAGAAAGAACGCCAAGTCTCAGTTAACAAGTGAAGTCAAACAGCGGCACATTTGTGCGCTGGCAGACAACAGAACAGCACCAGCTTCGCTGTTCCTTTGTTAAGGTTACCAACGGAAAACTAGGTAACAGAATTTACTCTCCTGGTCATTAAAATTATAGCACCAAGAAGGATAGCAAATAACGAAATTTCACTTATTATGTGTATACACGGTGTAGTTCTACAGCTGCATCTACATATATACTCCGCCAGCCACCGTATGGTGCGTGAAGGAGGGTACCCTGACCAATACCAGCCGTTTTCTTTCCTGTTCCACTCGCAAATAAAGCGAGGGAAAATCTACTGTCTATGCGCCTCCATATGAGTCCTAATTTCTCATATTTGATCTTGGTGGTCTTCAACCGAAATGTACCTTGTCGGCAGAAGAACCGTTCTACAGTCAGCTTCAAATTCCAGTTCTCTACGTTTTCTCCCTCTATGGATTCCCATTTGAATTCCCGAAGCATTTCCGTAACACTCGCGTGTTGTTCGAACCTCCTAGTAACAAATCTAGCAGCCCTCTCTGAATTGCTTCGATGTCTTCCTTTAAACCATCCTGGTACGGATCTCATACACTCCAGCAGCACTGAAAAATAGATGTGGTCTCCATTGCAGGTGAACTACACTTTTCCAGTATACTCCCAATAAACCGAAGTCGACTATTCGCCTTCCCTACGACTATTCTCACATGCTCATCCCATTTTATACCGCTTTGCAACGCTGCCTCCAGATATTTAAAAGACGTGAATGTGTCAAGCAGGACACTGCTAATGCTGTATCCGGACATTACGGATTTGTTTTTCCTACTCATCCCCATTAACCTACATTTTTCTACGTTTAGAGCTAGCTGCCATTCATCACACCAACTGGAAATGTTGTCTAAGTCATCTTGT
This sequence comes from Schistocerca cancellata, assembly GCF_023864275.1. Lineage (NCBI taxonomy): Eukaryota > Metazoa > Arthropoda > Insecta > Orthoptera > Acrididae > Schistocerca > Schistocerca cancellata. The sequence continues at coordinate 309,855,575 of NC_064628.1, read as the reverse complement.
ATCCTCCTACAGTCACTCAACAACACCTTCCCGTACACAACCGCATCATCAACAAACAACCGCAGATCACCGGCTAGATCATTTATGTATAAAGACAGTAATAAAGGTCCTATCACGCTTCGCCGGGACACTCCGGATGATATCCTTGTCTCTGATGAACACCTACCGTCTAGGACAATGTACTGGGTTCTATTAATTAAGAAGTCATCGAGTCATTCACATATCTGGGAACCTTTTGCATATGTTCCTACCTTCGTTAACAGTCTGCAGTCGGGTCCTTGGGAAATGCCTTTTGGAAATCGATAAGTATGGAATCTGCCTGTTGCCCTTCGTTCATAGTTCGCTGTACATTATGTGAGAAAAGGGCAATCTGGATTTCGCACGAGCTACGCTCTCTGGAGCCGTACTGATTCGTGGACGGAAGCTTTTCGGTCTCAAGGAAATTTATTATTTTCTAATACAGAATATGTTCAAGAATTTTGCAGGAAACTGATGTTATGGACAATGCGGGTGTTTTATTTTTCTCTTCTTATGTAGAGGAGTCGCCTGCGCTTTGGGCGACACAGCTGAGTACGTCATGCCATGCTGCTTTAACGAAGCCGTCAATCTTATTGGTGTAATATTTCTAGCTTTAGCAGCTATCATATTTAGCTCCAAGATTCTCACTTCAGAGCTGCTGAGATTTCAGCATCAAACTGGTGACGTAATCACTAGTACCGAGCGAGGTGGCGCAGTGGTTATCACACTGGACTCGAATTCGGGAGGACGACGTTTCAAACCCGTGTCCAGCTATCGTGATTCAGATTCTCCGTTATTTCCCTAAACCGCGTCAGGCAAATGCCGGGATGATTCCTTTGAAAGGGCACGGCCGACTTCTTTCCGCATCCTTTCCTAATCCTATGGGACCGATGACCTCGCTGTTTGGTCCCCTCCCCACAAATCAAACAACCAACCGTAATAAGTAGTGTGAGCTGCCACCAGCAGATGGTATGACCAATGCTCGTTTCGTGAGGAAGATCGCCCGCATTGTAGTCCATCGCAGTGATTGGCTGCTGTCTACGGAGGCAGCGAGGCAAAATGCTAATTTTCGATCGTCAGCATTATAAAAAAATGCATTAAATTTTCTTGAAAACTAAGTAGAGGCATCTACAAACAGGAGGCCGTCGCCCACTTATTTCAAAAGTCATACCAATAAGCTAAACTGAAAACGAAACGTCAGACGAAGTACTTCAAGTATCTTCGGGTCTCGTACAGACTCCCAAGCGAAGCGCTTTGCTCTGCTTTGTCACTCTGGAACGAGCAGATACGAGGCACAGATGATTTGTCTGGTACGATCGGTTGCACTTAACTTCTATGAAGAAGTCTTAAGTCTAGAACAGTCAAAATAATAAGTAAATTGGTGGTCAGTTATCGGTGTTTAGAGAGAGTACTTGCGAAATTAGTAACGACGTGTGAATTTTTAAATAGACAGGGATAAAGACTGTAATTCTCACTTTGTCGTGTTCTGCTACAATAAATACGAGTGTAGTGGCTGTCAATTGATGGTCAGTTCTTGACAGTCGATAAGAAGTTTTCAACGAGTGAGAGTTCTGGTGAATGTGCTGAATCGAGGTTGCCAAGGACAGTTCGTGTAGCGTGTAGTCTTGAGTTAAGTTGTTTAAAGATAACTTCATGGAGAGATCTCTGTCATCGGCTATAATGCGTCGAAAATAAGATGATTTCTCTCCAAATTATCGGCTTTGCGGATCAGAGATGTTTATGCTGGGTGCCCAAAAGCACGCCAGGTGCCGGGCCCATCGTGTGACGACGGTGCATGCAGTGAGGCAACGCCCACTATCCTCAGTGCCTCCACGGACGCAGACACCGATCAGTATCACCTACTCAAGACCAGCACTCACTCAAATAGATGATGTTGTTCCACTCCTTCGTCTAGTGAAGTCGTCGGGCGTACCGCTGTCCGAGCGCAAAAGATACTATTTAAAACAGAGCATTAAAATTCGCTTGACGCCGTCCTTAGAGATAGTCACCACTTCTTGCAATCTGACTATACAAGCATAGGCCAGATGTGGTTTGAATTCAAAGAAATAGTATGGACAGCAATTGACAGATATATACCAAATAAATTAATAAGCGATGGTGCTGACCGCCCGAAGTACACAGAACAGGTAAGAAAGCTCTTGCAGAATCAGTACAAAAAGCTTGCCAAACTTAAAAGAACGCAAAACTCCCAGTATTGGCGAACTTTAACAGAATCTCGAAATTCAGCCCCAACTTCTATGAGAGATGGTTTTCCACAGTGAAGCTCTGTCTCGAAATCTGGCAGAAAATCCGAAGAGATTCTGGTCGTAGGTAAAGTAGACCAGCGGTAAGGTGCAATCCATATCTTCACTCCACGATATCATTGGTAATGTTACAGATGACAATGCCACTGAAGCAGAGTTACTGAATACACTTTTCCAGTATTCCTTCACCAAATAAGACGAAGTAGATATCCTAGAACTCGAGTCAAAAGTAACTTAGAAGCAGATATCCTCGGTGTTGCTAAGAAACTTAAATCACTTAACAAATGCAAGGCATGCGGTTCAGATTGTACACCACTCAAGTTCCTTTCACAATATGCCCATACAGTAGCTCCATACTTAGCAGTCATATAAAACAGCTAGCTCGCCAAAAAATCAGTACCAGAGGACTGGAAAGCTACACAAGTCACACCAGTACTCAAGAAAGGAAACAGGAGTAATCCACTGAATTGCAGACCCTTACTAAAGTCTATTTGCACAAGGATTTTGGAACATATACTGTATTCGAACGTTATGAATTAACTCGAAACAAAAGCTGTTTATTGATAAATAATCAACAAAAATTCTGAAAATATCTCTGAAGCACAAATAGCTCTTTATTGTCTCGAAGTGATAGGTGTTGTCACAGGGGATGTAAAACTGATTCCATATTTTAGATTTCTGGAAGGAGATTCACATCGTTCCTCACAACCAACTTCTAATCAAATTCCATGCCTATGGAGAATCGTCTCAGTTGTGCGACTGGATTCGTGTTTTCCTGTCAGAAAGGTCACAGTTCGTAGTAACTGACGGAAAGTGATCGAATAAAACAGAAGTAATATTTGGCGCTCGACGGAGAAGTGTTATAAGCCCTCTGCTATTCTTGATATGCATAAACTATTTAGGAGAAAATCTGAGCAGCCTTATTAGAGTGTTTGCAGATTATGCTGTCATTTACCGTCTTGTAAAGTCATCAGATGATGAAATACAATTGCAGAAACGTTTAGACAGGATATCTGTGTTGTGCGAAAAATGGCGGTTGATTCTAAATAATGAGAAGTACGAGTGAACTCATCCACATGTGTAATAAAAGGAAGCCGTTAAATTTCTGTTGCGAAAAACTTGAATTGGAAAGATCACATGGATGATGGTGTGATTTACTGGAAGAACATGCAGAAAATGCTGCAGATCCATTAGAGACACTGCTAACTTTCTGCTTGTCCGCCCTTTTCTTCAGTATTGCTGTGCCATGTGGGATCCGCATCAGATAGCATTGACGGTAGACGTCAAAAACGTCCAAAGAAGGGCAGTCCGTGTTGTATTATAGCGAAATAGGGGGGAGAGCACCACGGATATGATACGCGAATTGAGGTGGCAATCATCAGAACGAAGGAATCTTTCATTACGACATGATCTCCTCAGAGTGACAAAATATTTTGTTGGCACTCACTTACACAGGTAGAAATTATCATCGTAATAAAATAAAATAAGAAAAATCACAGCTCGCACGGAAAGATTTAAGTGGGCGTTTTTCCAGAGTGCTGTTCGATACTGGAACGGTAGAGAAATGGCTTGAAGATGGTTCAATAAACACTCTACCCGATTCTTAATTCTGAAATGCAGAGCAATCATGTAGCTTTACATATACTGCCACGTAAATGGAGTCGTAGCGATGGACGCCATTTTGACAGTCCTTGATGTTCCAGATGTCGTCACCCGTAGTGTGTGAATGCTTGTCTCCCGCAAAGCAACCCATTTCATCACTCAAGTTACGTGACGTGGCTGTAAAATCCTACAGAGCCGAGGGACCAATATGACTGCCCTCTTGGGCATTATTCGCATACGGAAATTGAGAACCAGTATGGCATTCGCACGCAGTAATGGCCGCTATCGACAGGGGATCTCAAGTTGATTCCGTATTTCTAGATTTCCGGAAAGCTTTTGACACCGTTCCTCACAAGCGACTTCTAATCAAGCTGCGGGCCTATGGGGTATCGTCTCAGTTGTGCGACTGGATTCGTGATTTCCTGTCAGGAAGGTCGCAGTTCGTAGTAATAGACGGCAAATCATCGAGTAAAACTGAAGTGATATCAGGTGTTCCCCGGGGAAGCATCCTGGGACCTCTGTTGTTCCTGATCTATATAAATGACCTGGGTGACAATCTGAGCAGTTCTCTTAGGTTGTTCGCAGATGATGTTGTAATTTACCGTCTAGTAAGGTCATCCGAAGACCAGTATCAGTTGCAAAGCGATTTAGAAAAGATTGCTGTATGGTGTGGCAGGTGGCAGTTGACGCTAAATAACGAAAAGTGTGAGGTAATCCACATGAGTTCCAAAAGAAATCCGTTGAATTTCGATTACTCGATAAATAGTACAATTCTCAAGGCTGTCAATTCAACTAAGTACCTGGGTGTTAAAATTACGAACAACTTCAGTTGGAAAGACCACACAGATAATATTGTGTGGAAGGCGAGCCAAAGGTTGCGTTTCATTGGCAGGACACTTAGAAGATGCAACAAGTCCACTAAAGAGACAGCTTACACTACACTCGTTCGTCCTCTGTTAGAATATTGCTGCGCGGTGAGGGATCCTTACCAGGTGGGATTGACGGAGGACATCGAACGGGTGCAAAAAAGGGCAGCTCGTTTTGTATTATCACATAGTAGGGGAGAGAGTGTGGCAGATATGATACGCGAATTGGGATGGAAGTCATCACAGCAAAGACGTTTTTCGTCGCGGCGAGATCTATTTACGAAATTTCAGTCACCAACTTTCTCTTCCGAACGCGAAAATATTTTGTTGAGCCCAGCCTACATAGGTAGGAATAATCATCAAAATAAAATAAGAGAAATCAGAGCTCGAACAGAAAGGTTTAGGTGTTCGTTTTTCCCACGCGCTGTTCGGCAGTGGAATGGTAGAGAGATAGTATGATTGTGGTTCGACGAACCCTCTGCCAAGCACTTAAATGTGAATTGCAGAGTAGTCATGTAGATGTAGATGTAGATGTACTCCCGATCCCATCTATTCCATATTCTCACGACCGTCGGGAGATCCGGAACATCGCCGGCAGGAATATTGCGGAACAATAAATACAGTCTCGACAGACTGCCGCATTCTAGAACATGCCGACGACGTTTCGCTTTCTTACACGAGGTATAACGCTACCTTCTCGCAAACAACGAACATCTGAAACCGGCTTCTTCCTGAGACAATCGCTGAGTAATCTTCTCAAATGTGCAGAATATAGTTGATGTTAACACTACCTTGAACAGTTTCATGAAATGCTGAACATTTGCATACATGTAGTGCACATCATGCCAAACTGACATTCTCTGCATGTCGATTATCATGATGTTGTATTTTAGCTGTCGAATTTTGTCGAATTTGTTGCTTACACTTATTTTAAATTCAAAGCATCGTGGTCTCTGACATTCTCTGTGCGTGATTCATTAACGATGTATCCACCATCTGGCACTGACTGAGGCAACGTTGACCTCAACGGTAGAGTTTACAAACTTAAAAATGTTTACATAAATTTAGGATTATCAAGGAGAAAATATGAAAGACCTGTTGGTGACGGGAACGTTTGTGATGGAGTACAATTTCAGGTAAAAGAACGCTGGAATATCCTTTTCAAAAGAACAGATGTCCACCAGTGTGAAAGACAAAAAGTATTAAACTTACTGCATGTAATGTACCCAATACCATTACCGAAATGTCGTCTGTGACTAGAATTACAGAGCTACAAACTAATAGCGAAAATTAAAAATAAAGCACATACCCCACATATCACTTCCTATAGTCAATGCTCCTAGCAGAATACGATTAAGATGGCATATAAAAGTGATAAAATACCTTCCCTAGTTCATAGCGTAATCTTTAGTGGACGATGTACTCAAATAAACATACGTCTTTCACTTGAACTGCTTGTAAAAAGCAATCCTGTGATTTTCTCCACATTATCTTCATTCTATACTCTTCACATTTAAAACAGAGGAATATTGTATAATTTTTCTTTTTCATTTTCAATTTATTAGGACTTCAAATGCACCAGATGTTCGAGTGTGTTGAAGTTCTTCGGTAAACATCATTGTATAGACCTATTTTCACCCTTAATTTTTTATTTGTGTTAGACCTGTATCAAATCGTAGAAAAGCTCATACGAGGAGACAAAAACAACAAAGAACGCTGGCATTAGTCGAACTGAAGAATTCACTATGAATTAGGCACTTAAACAACAAACTTATTTAATGTACATATAAAACGTATATATAAAGGATTTGATTAAGAACGTGAAACAAGAAATAAATCTAGGTATACAGATTAAAGGAAATAAATGTGTTAATATCCTTATTTAAGCAGATGAGGTACCAATTTTGGAAGAAAGTGAAGATGAGTTACAAAATTCAGAGTCTAAACTACATCAGTTTGAGAAAAGGAAACATAACCTTCGAGTATCAATAAAGGAAACTAAAATCATGGCTCGTTATGGGAAATATACTGCTCACTTAAAAATAATGACAGATAATGCCCCACCTGACCAGGTTTCCAGCTTTAACTTTTCAAGATGCGATACAAACTGTGATTTGAACAAGGATATTGAAAAAAAGAGGAAAGAATAGCAGTAAATAAGCAGAAAAATGAACTAAACCTTCCAGAACAAGATACAGGAGGAAACAAAATTAATTTTTTATGCAACAATGGCTACACGTGTATTGCTATGTCGAAGTGAGTCATGGATCCCTGAAAAACGTGATAAAAGTAAATTCCAAGCAGCAGAAATGAGATTTCACAGGAAAGTCAGAGATTCTACAAGTTAAGGCCATATACTAAATTAGGATGTTAGGAATTAACAAGCTATTTATAATATTGATGAGGATATTAAAGGAAATAAAACATTATTGAAACATCAAATTCATAGTATGGTTGTAGAGAATCCGACGTCGGGTCATGCTGTACCAGCCAAAAGGAAGATTAAAAACGAGGTGACAGTGAAAACTGAAGATGGAACGGGTGCAAATGCCTAAACCTTAAAGTGCAGAAGAAGAAGACTTCCTCCTACCGCAACATCTCTTATTTGCTGAAAGCAGATTTTAACTAAATCATCTAAATGGTTATTAAACAGAGTAACAGAATAGCAGAGAATCACATGCTTTGCCTAAATACCTTCTGTCATCTCATCTCCTGTTCTACAGAAATGTCTGACAGTTAATATCAGCCATCTGATAATCGCACATCCATTTAGACTAAACAATGTAGCGTGTCTTCGGTCTGGTGGTATACCAGTAAAGTGCGTGAGGCAACCGAATTGTCGAGAATCGAATCGTGATCGGACCACGAAATTTCTCAGGTTTCTTTTAATCCAGTCTTCACCTCTCACTTCTCACCTGTGTAGCATTGCTCCTGAGGGGCGAAAAGAAAACGAATTGTTATTTTATTTTTTTTAACAATGTCGAAAAAGTCAATATTTTGGTGGGCCACTTGCCAACAGAATCAGGGATTGATTACAATATTATAGTAACATACGTTGAGCATTAAATACCTGCATAAGAGCAGCAGATCGATTTATTTGAAATCGTTCGGAAGAAACATTTTCATTTCTGTGCATTTTTATAGTCGCGATCTATTCATACCCGGAACAACATCAAGGGACCAGAAGATTTATAGACTTGAAAAGAGATGCAACACTACACAATTAAAAAAGAGAGCTGATTCAGAAATAATAGGAAAACGATGATGTTCCTTCTGCCTCATGCTGCGATCGGCCCATCAGCGTGATCGTAATTTCTGGTGATGAACTAACACAAAATAATTATCATTCAAGTAAATGAGGAGATGGAAATCATCAAGGTTAATTCACTAAAATAAGCACACTTACCTTTAACACACGTTTTTCTTAATGCTACGTACCTTTTCATATTAAATTACGATAGATGACCATTGTGGTTAAATACTTTATACATAATAGTCAAAATATCCTCTTGATGCTGTCTGTTCGTAACCAATTACAAGAAACTACATGTTTTCCGATTGGAAAAAATAACAATTAGCTCATTTGTTGAATATTTTTACCTAAAATATAGAATACCGATGCGGAACGCAGCAAGTCTGTGGCCGCGTTTAATGGAATACAAACAGTAAAAGGTGAGGCGCTCAATGCCTCATTTGTCTTGAAACAACAGAATTCTTTTTTATATCACTAATCGATATATGTACAGAGAGATTTACAGGCACCGCGCAAGAACAGCAAAGATAAAGACTAATAGATTCTGTCGCTGCTATGCAATGGTTCATTTCTTATACTTTACAATTGTTCGATAACTTTAGGCCATCAGGCGTTTACTGTTGAGCCTATATTAATGTTTGTGAGGCGAAATTTATTAATATTACACCTGGTAGCATTAGTGGGGCAGGTTAGGCACACGCAAAGCTCGTACAAGTGAATGATTTGCACCATGTCATTGAGACACAAGGAATTATTAATATTGTTATTATTATTATACAGCTATTACAGTATCATCTTTCTCTGGTTTTCCCTGTCACTTAAAATCACTATATCATCAACGAAGGCTAAGGAATCTGCTTTATGGTTGTCCTTCTTTTGACATAGGCCTAGGCCAGTTGTGCCTTCTTTGTGGCATTGTTCTCTTGATTCCGGTAATTCCTTCTTTTTCCAAAGTTAACTAGCACTTGTGAGAAACCGTCGCCCTGTATCACTCCCGGCTTGATCCCAGATGGTGCCATTACTTCTCAATGGATTCATGCTTTTAACCGGAAGTTCGTTTCTCCTTGATCACTTCTCTGGTCTTGTGGTCTGTGCAAAATTTCTCTAAGATGTTTGATTGTAACTGTGCACTGTACGCACACGTTTATTAAACCAACACACTTCAAGATCCTTTTCTTATTTCCTGGCTTCCCAGTTTGCTGAATTACTTCAGTCTGTATATCTTTCTTTTTTAAATTGTGTTTTTTGTACACTGTCATGGGTATGTGTCCGTGTTTCTATACTTGTTTAGAGGTTGGAGAGGATCTTGTAGGTGACCAGTAACAGGGATATCCTTCTTTAGTTATTAATGCCCTTGGGGTCTAGTTTCTTGAGTAAGCAGTAGAGGATTACCATCTACCACCCATCTGGTATATGTATAAACATGCACATACAGAAATATGGTATTTTCTACTTGATATCTACACTACTGTATAAAGACAAATCGTTGTTTAATGTTATTTGCCAAAAATCTCGAAGTGTCCTTGACCAATCACGTACTTCAGTTTTTACACAATATTAAATGAACATTCAGATGGAAAAGGCATTACCTTTTTTATGTCTATGCGTAATATTTGTTTAATATATAATGGGGGAAATGTTCTAGCGAAATATCTCGAAACGTTATTGACCTGTATACTTCAAATTTGTGTCACATAGTCTGCAGCTCGTGGTCGTGTGGTAGCGTTCTCGCTTCCCGCGCCCGGGTTCCCGGGTTCGATTCCCGGCGGGGTAAGGGATTTGATCTGCCTCGTGATAACTGGGTGTTGTGTGATGTCCTTAGGTTAGTTAGGTTTAAGTAGTTCTAAGTTCTAGGGGAGCGATGACCATAACTGTTTAGTCCCATAGTGCTCAGAGCCATTTGAACCATCCATTTTTTTTTTGTTACACGATACTCTAATAAACATCTGGATGGTCATAGGTCACATATTTTTAAGTATATGTGAGTAGGGGGATAACCTATGTACCAGGACACGCTGCACTGTCGCCAAATTTATTCAAGATGGCAGCATGTAGACTTGGCAACATCATATGACGTCATCCAAGATGGCGGATTTTGGCGGGAAAATAGTCCAGTTGTGCTACATCCACTAACCTAAGCGTCCAGAACAAAAAATGGCGGGAAGTTTGAATTCCAACAGGATAATGCATGCAAAGACCGTATTTGTCTTTATTATTATTATTGTTTATCATTCATTAACATTCATTATCACTCATTGTCATTCATTATCATTCAGTACCATTCATTATCATTCATTATCATTTATTATCGTTCATTATCATTTATTATTATAGGCCTATCTCCTCTAGAAAATTGCGCCAAATTCAAATTCCAACATGATTATTAATTCAAGATGTCCGATTTTCTCGGTGAGAAAGCCATTCTCCTTACATCCATAACAGAAATCTATCACAGGTTCAAATCCCTAACACCATAATTGATCACATGTACGAGCTTTCTCCGTCACTTATCTTTTTTTTTCACTGGTAGCCTATCATAAGAGCATCAAATAATAAACTGCACTTATAGTAACGTAATTCACGTCCTTTGATTTTGCAGGGGGGGGGGGGGGGGGGAAGGGACTGAAGACTTTATTTCAAGCAGTACGGTCAATACTTGTTCTCCAACACAGTCAGCACACACATCTCTGATATCGCAGTGCAGTCACCAGGACGTCCGCGCTCCAACTGAATTAGTTCAAATCCTCGGCCACCCCCTGGCCAGCGCGCGGAGACACTGCCTACGCCTGTCACGTGAGGCGGCCAGCGCGCCAGGTAGACTGCGAGCGGCGCCTGAGGGTCCCTCCCGCGAGCACTTAACACCAGACACAATGTTTCCCGTCGACCGCGTGCCGTGCAAGGGATGTGTTTGGTGCCAGAGTTTGACCGACAGTGGAATCCACCATGGCCATATAACAGCCCGTTTGCTCATCGTGAGAACGCTCGCTAATTCACTCTCACCACCCCGCTATATTAAATAATTCCATGCGGCAGCGAGCAGCGCCTGAGGGTTCCCCCACAAATGGTCGGCCGCGAGCACTTAGCACCGGACACAATGTTTCCTGTCGACTGTGTGCCATACAAAGGACACGTTCCACCCCAATTTCCTTTTTTTTTCTGAACAGGTTCCAACCTGCTGATACCTACCTCACACAACGGCCCGAGATGTTTGGAAAGTTCTATCACATAGCACACTAAAAGCTATATCGGTCCTAAAGTTCGCAAATTCCCAGCACGGACGGACAGGAACAGACATGCTTGCTTTGTCCAAACGAGCCTCACGCCACATGCCCGCGACTCCACGGCGCCACCAGCACGTGTGATGATGGAGCACAAACTACACTCTCACCCCATAAACTCTGCAATTCTCTCACCGATAGACAGGAACCGACACGCTCGAACTGGAATGTTCGCTACCGAATTGGAAACTTCCTTGACGTCACAACGGGCGATCGACCACGTGGCTCTGTGCGACAAAGAACGTTCTCACTAAGTTAACTGATCACCCGATTCTCATTATTCACCCCACGTATCCCGATTACCTAATCCAGGATCTTCGCGAAAACACACACATACGCGTGAACCGTCACTCCCGTCAAGATACGTACCTCCGCAAGTCAATTTAACACGAAGCTCTCAACTCAAATAAAAAAAATTAACAAGTCAATATCACGCGCACATTCGGGAGCCATCGCACGCTCCTAGCAAACTTCTCAACTCACATACCTATCAACTCACTCAAATTCTATATGTTCCCAAAATACTTAACCTCCCCTTTATTCATTCAAAATATATTCGCTCCCTACCATAAACTCCTCATCAATAAAAAATAGCTAACAATATTCATCTCCAAAAACATTACCTTCAACGCCATTCTTAATACCATCAACCTTGAATTACGCCTATATAACATACTTTTAAATAATAATAATAATCATTCATCCTAACACACACACACACACACACATAATGATCTCACTATCATCCTACCTCCAATCTAAATAAGATCTTCATTGATACTATGAATTATTTGTGTATATTTTTATAACTTATAAAATGCTCAGCCCTCCACCATGTCCAGGAACCATCTGACTAGTTCAGCTTTCAGCTACTAGGGGCGCTAGTGAACTCATTAACCACCCCCACAGAATTCTCAACAGCCATTCGTCCATCCTAAGATCATGTGATACTACGTCATCACACTTATATAAGGAGCCACCCCCTGGTCTTCTTTCTCACTCTTCAGTTGTCCACCGGATCGTGCGTTTGTTCTCGTGTGTGTGTGTGTGTGTGTGTGTGTGTGTGTGTGCTGTATCTGTTTTACTAAGATGAAGCGAATTAACAACACCCAGTAGTCTGATGCGAAGAGACTTAGACTCCACGATTCGCCATTATCGAGTAAGTAAATAATTTTTATTTTTAATTATCATTTTTCCTTTATATCTTATATATTCTCCTTACTAATTATATATCTCATTGTTATAGCTGAACTCGCGGACTTTTTCATCGAGTCTGAGGAGCGAGCAGGTGGCGTCAATCAGCCTTGTCCTGAACAAGTTCGATTACCTGGTAAGTATATTTGTTCAATGTTTTGATATCTCTATCCTTTAACTCCGTGTACGACCGCTACATCTGTTTTGGATAACTCTATATAAAGATCCGCTTTTCACTTGGTGTGTGTGTGTATGTGTGTGTGTGTGTGTGTGTGTGTGTGTGTGTGTCTGTTATGCTCGCTCTCTATAAAGATTTCATTTTTTTATGTATATCTGCCTTCTTGCTCTCATTTCTATATCACCAAACTTCTTCTACAAACATTTTTTACTTTATATTATACTCATTCTATTCCATCTTTCTAGATTACATCGGCCCAGCGCTAGAAGAGCTTGATCGCCAACTCGAAATGGAGGGAGCTCGTCGTGAATGTAAGTACATCTCTAATAATAATAAAAATCATACTCGCTAAAAAACTAAATAATTTTTTCTTCTTGTTCTTTTAATATATACCCTTCTTCCTAGTGTATTGATCTAGCCTTAACATATATTTTGTTTCTAGATCATCCTAACTCCACGCAGAGCGAGGGAGCCGAACACAGTAATAATTTTTAGATGAGGACGAACTGGACATGCCTGACTGGCTTGTGGGGCTTGTCGAATGCGGCAATGAACTGCTGAAGCCGTGGAATGAGATTGGAGAAGGTGGATAGTTTTCATCATTAGTCCAAAATAATTACCATTATTTACTGTTATAATAATAATTATTATTTATCCCTCTTTTAAATCCAGATCATTAAACTTATATTTATGTTACAGGTAAGTCACACGGCATTGCCCGTGTTCCGCGAGCGGCGGTTGCAGGTGTGGGGCTCGAGGGTGGGCGAGGACACGCCCCACCTTGCATCGCACCGATCACCGCAGCTCGACAGGCCACGGCGGCGGCCCAAACTATCTGGCGTCCATGGGCATCCCATCAAGCGGGTAGCAGCTCTTGCCAGGGGTCCCTCGCAGCGGCCAACACGTGTGCGCGAAGCTGCAGCTGGCAAGATCGCCGAACCTCTGCCCGGCTGCTCGCACTGGCCGCCTACCGCCGCCGCAAGGGGAGCGGTCGCCACCGCCGCTACCCCTCCCGAAGCTGACTGCCCACGACACCGCCAGCGCAAGGTTCGTGTACCAAGACGCATACCTCTCCCATTAAATGATGATGATGACGCACCATCGCCAACACCGTCATCCACCGGCTGGACCCCCACTATCATTAGCAGTAATAGTATTAGTGATCACCCTGTGGCTAGCGGCAGTTCTCTAACACGCCCTCTTAGTGAAGTAGATCAGGTCGGTGACACCATACCTCAGTTGCAGTACACGGCGATTGCCGACGCCTTCGAGGAGCGAATCTTGGTCACTCGCATCGAAAACCCGGCCGGGGGGTACCGCGATCCTGTTGGATTTTTAAACGCATGCCTCCCTGTCCTGGAAACCGAGCTCCTCAGGGTAGTCGATAATCCGCTTTATCCCGCAGTTAAGTTCAGTGCAGTGCTCTGCATTGAGTTATCGCAGCCCCCCCCCCCCCCCTCCCCAAAGTTCAGTCTGGTCAGGAAGAGACCAGCATTCATTATCTTTGGGGGGATAATGGCGTGATAACGCGGAGCACATCGATCACCGAGTGGTTTCGTAAATCCACTTTGAGTGTCATATTGGGCCGCGTTTCCGAGATGGAAGCCAACGGCTCAGTTAAGGCACTCAGCAGAATTCTACACCTGGACATCCATATACATGTCCACGATCCGTTAAATGGAGGGTCTAGCTATATCAAGCTCCCTAAAGATATAGCTAATAAACAAGCGTGCATTAATGTCCAAAATACAAAAGATCAGGCTTTTTTTGCATGATCAATCCTGGCTTGCGAAAGAAAGTATAATTATAGAGATCGCCCTTCTCGTCCAGGTACATACAAAGTCAGTGATATTAACACATATTATAACTTTGATGGTATTGAGTTCCCCGTCAAGATCCAGGACACAAAATACCGGAATATCGGTACACGTTTATGGCCTGGAGAAGAAGAAGAGCAAGTCAGACGAGCAAGACAAGCATGTCGTAGTCAGCCCCCTCCATTTCTCAAAATTTGCCGGCGAGCGTGAGCTGCATGTAAATATGCTTCTCTTTTCTGAAGTTGACAATTATCACTATGTCTGGATCAAGGACATGTCCCCACTCCTTTCCTCCCAACTATCAACAGATTGTCGTGTAAAACATATTTGTTTAAGGTGCCTCAATTAGTTCTCCTCTGAACAGTTATTAGCTACGCATCTAGTAGACTGTACTTCCAAGGATGCGGGACGTGTTGTTATGCCAACGGAGGAAAACAAATTCATAAAGTTTAGGAATGCGCACCACCAGGAGCGGTGTCCGTTTGTTGTGTACGCCGACTTTGAGTGCCTCCTCGCTCCTGTGACCCACTGTGAAGGCGATCCTACGACCTCACACACTACCTTTACAAAAAAACATGTACCATATGCCGCAGCGTACCAAATTGTATCGTCATATGACACCAATCTTAACTGATACAAATCTTACGTCGGCGATAATCCATCGATTTGGTTGCTTTCTGAGCTTGAAAAATTTTCACTGCAAGTTGATAAGCTGTACAGCGGCAACGTTCCAATGACCAAATCGAAGGAGAATGAAGATTTGTATAATAAAGCCACCGAGTGTCATATTTGTGGGCTGCCGTTGGACAGAAAAGCTGAAACTCCTCGTAGGGACAACTGTCATCTTACAGGAAATTCCGTGGCGCTGCTCACAATGCGTGCAATTTGAAGTACCAATTACTTAGGCACATACCAGTTTTCTTTCATAATTTAAGTGGGTATGACGCTCATTTTCTAGTTGAGCACTTGGACGATTTCGGTTTGGAGAAAGATCAGGTGAGTGTCCTACCTGAGAGCGTCGAGAAGTATATATCATTCTCCAAACGAATGACGTCAAGAATTACGCTGCGCTTCCTCGATACACTACGTTGTATGCAGGCACCACTACAGAAACCTGTTGAAACTCTACCTCCGGCGTTTATGCATATCACTCGAGCTGCATTTCCCGACGAGGAAAAGTTTCAGCTTGTGACTAGGAAAGGGTTTTTTCCACACAAGTATGTGAATAGTATGGCCAAACTCGACGAAACCAGGCTACCCTACATAACTGCATTCTCCAGCAACCTCACAGGCGACATGATAACGAATGCAGAGTATGAGCATGCCGTGAATGTCTGGCGGGAATTCAACATTTCGAATTTAGGGGAGTACGCACGTCTTTACATGGACACAGACGTGCGCTTGCTTGCGGACGTTTTCGAGAAGTTCCGGAGTCTATGTATGACCACATATTCTCTGTATCCTGCCTTTTATTACACGGCACCGGAGTTGTCTTGGGACGCGATGATCAAGAAAACGAAGTGCAGTATCGAATTATTGACCGATCCTTACATGCTTCTTTTCTTTGAGAGAGGGATCCGTGGGGCTCTGCCAATGTGTTCATAGACACGCGAAAGCAAATAACCCACGGATGGGTGACAAGTTTAACGCACCCCTTGATTCAAGTTATATAATGTATCTAGATGTGAATAACTTATACGGACATGCTATGAAGGAATGTCTGCCTATTCGCGAGTTTCGCTGGCTGTCCGAAGATGAATGCAAGGGATTAGGTGGAAAAATCAGGAGGGGGGGGGGGGGGGGTATGGCCGCCGATTCTGATGTAGGGTATATTGTGGAGGCATAACTCACATATCCTATTAGTTTGCATGACGTGCATGCCGATTTGCCGCTGTGTCCAGAACAACTAGTTCCGCGAGGAGGTTCCACACCTAAACTGATGACAACGCTGGGGGGGGGGGGGGGGAGGAGGGGGCAAGCAGAGGTACATCATTCACTATCTTAACCTCCAGCAATGCCTCAGCTTGGGTATGGAGCTGGTTAAAATCACCCGGGCCATCTCCTTCAAGCAGTCCCCCTGGTTGAAGGAGTATATTGATCTGAATACCAGGCAGAGAACTTCCGCGTCGTGTGACTTTGAGAAAGATTTTTATAAATTAATGAATAATTCAATTTTCGGAAAAACTACGGAGAATTTGAGGGAACGACGAGAAATTTTTATTAGAACGCAATGGGATGGGCGTTATGGCGTACGAAAATGCATTGCCAGACCAAATTTTAAACGGGTCACTATTTTCAATAAGAATTTTGCTGCTGTGGAGATGGCTAAAACTGCAGTAGAGTTTACTAAACCTATCTATGTGGGGATGTGCATACTAGACCTATCCAAACTCGACATGTACCGCTTTCATTATGAGTTTGCGAAAACTCATTTCGCAGATCCTAAATTACTTTATATGGGTACAAATAGTTTCATCTATTAGGTGAAGAACTGCGATCCATATAAAGTAATTAGGTACCACGCCAATGAATTCGACACGTCTTCTTATGCGGCCGATAATCCTTATCGTATTGTTCCGCAAAACAAGAAGGTTATCGGTCTCATGAAAGACGAGACGAATGGATTGCCGATTGTGGAGTTTGTAGGTCTTCCGTCCAAGATGTATGCATATCGCACATTGGAAGGTACCACTCAGAGACGGGCTAAGGGGGTACGACGGATGGCATCACGAGCTCTGTCTACCAAAGACTATTTGCAGTGCCTACGTGGTGGTGTTCGCGGTGCTGAGCTGCAGCCGCCGCATATTGTCCGGCAAACTAGTATTCGATCGATAGCGCACGAGGTGTGCACTGTGCTGCAGTTTAAAATCGGTGTGTCGCCTCATGACGATAAAAGGGTCATCTATGATGACGGCATTGAAACTCGCCCGTACTCACACTACTCACTTGTAGCGAGAGAAGGGGTGGGGGACTCAGATTGAGAGAGAGAGAGAGAGACGGCTAGGGTGTCTGCAGAGCAGTAGTATGACCCTTTTATCATAGTGTAAATACTGAATGAGAGTGTTTTGTAATGTGTATCAGCTTGCGTACTTCCGTGTATGCCTGAGTGTGTGTGAATGTGTGTGAGCCTGTGTTAAGTGAGCATGTGTGTAAATATTATTTATTCTATAAAAAGATATATCATAAAAAACAGAAAAAAACTAAAATAATCCCATTTATAAAAAAGTCTTTATATATATTTGTATATTGTTTTCGCCGTTATTACTAGCCAATGGCTATATGACTGAATGCAGATAAAAATTTTACACCACTTATAATCAAATAGAAGAAGACGAAAATACAATTTTCGCAGTTTGTATCTGCTTTGATCTTAGTAGTAGTTGTAAGTTTCACCTGATACTAGCCATCCAGTCAGAATTAGTTTTTAAGAATGTGAGTTCCACCAATTAAATTCTTTATATATACTTGACTGTGCAAAAAAAAAAAAAAATCTTTATACCGATAAATACGTGTTCAACTGTTGGTTGTAGTGGAAAATGTCTAGAGCCACTTACTTCAATGAAATATAATTTAAATTGCTAGTGGAAAATGTTTTAGAGCCACTATCTTGAACTAAAAATACGTTTGCCTTCAGTTAAAAAAGTGCTTCCGGTGGAACTTCACTACAGGTATTATTTACCTTGTAAGATAATATAATTACGTTCTAGTACCTCTGCTTTATATATATAGCACAGTGCTTATATATTTATGAATAATGTAAAAACATGCATCTGCAAAGATCAGAACTTCCATATTTTTATTTAAAGACAAATAATGTATCTGTAAACTCATATAATGTGAAAAAAAGTGAATCATTTTACTGTAAACTAATATGTCGCAAACAACATCTGAATTGAATAATAAATTCAATTACTTTATTGTAAAAAAATTCCCGAGTTTGTTATTATTTGACCCTCAGTCATGATCCATATAAGTTGCACTGGCACAGAGAGAGAACTATAAGATTTTTACTGATTTAAAGACAGAGATGAAATCTGAATGACGCGTGCAGGACTTCGTCCGCCGGTCACAAACAGACCCCGCCACTCTCTTTGTGGTCCTGTCACTTTAAACGGCGGGCACCTGGCGAAGCCGACCCCAGAACTCTCTCTCTCAGGTCCTGCCACTTTCAACGGTTGACTCATCGCCGCGCCGGCGAGGTGGAAGCAGGTAAACTGTCTCAGACAGCTCCAGTGGAATGCGCTTCACGAACAGTATCACCAATAAACTTACTTCTATGGAAGTAGGCGTCACAGAAAGAAAACAACAAGAATTCTTATGGAGAAAAAAATTATTTATTTATTTGTGAGCCATTTTAAAAGTAATTTTACATTTTCAGATGCTGACACAAAACTATTTTTTTCTTCTTCACACGTTTGCTGTCTAAGTTGATGGAAGGTGGAGTATTCCAGGTTCTGGATAGCCGCATATTTGAAGATTCGACGCAGCCAGCTACTCTTCTCATCGCCTTTAACGTAGATTACTGTCTCCTTGTGATCAAATACTCTCAGCAACTGCAGCAAATGTTTGTAAGAGATGCCAGGGGCGTCCCACTTAATCCCATGATAGAATCTTGTTAGCCACATCGCGCTTCTGACTGTCTTATTGCACTTGACGTCTTTAAATGGTTTCGGCGATTCAACTCTTGATACAAATGTTCCTATTACTCCATCACTTTGCGTGAATGCTATTAATGCACAGTCTTTAATTATGAAATGCCTGCACTCATCATAGTAAAATCCTTGAACGTCAGCTACGATCCTCACACTTTCAGGTAACATCGTGATATACGCTAGAGCTAGCAGAGTGCGTATTAATTTATACAACTCGTTGCACTACACCAGTGAGCGGACAGTAGTTAACGAGACGATCATGCAAAACGAGAGCGTATGCCGAAGTCTGATCAGGGAAGTTTGCTGAAGATTGAAATTCAATCCGTACATCTATAGGTCCTGATTTAATTATCTCATTCTGTTTTGAACAGTCAATCACGATTATTGGCGCTAGCTTCTTGAAACTCTGTGGGCTGAGTAGGCATCCTTCATTTTCAACACCTTCGTAGTAAGATGCTCGGAATCTCGCATACATGTCAAATGCCAGACTGTATACATTGCTGTCCCACTGTAGATGTAGATTCTCACATGGGTAGTATTCTGAACTCAAGTAGACTCTGGCGTTAGTTAACTTGCAGTGGTCAAATTCAGTTGAGTCCTTTGATATATTAGCACGCCTTTGAGTGTAATGAATCGAGGTGCTTCCAAGTGCACTGATGTTTTAATAGCCCAAGTATGTGTGGGCGCTGTAGATATAACTTGATATTCAAACAGCTCCCATGATCGGAAAGTTAGTGGTAGGTAGGTGCCAGCATTCAGAACTTTTAAGAGCTTCAAGTGCTCCTCGTCGGCAACGGTGATGTGAGGCATTTTCCGTGATATGCTATTAATCTTGATTTGAACATTCTCTGCAGCTGTTTGAGAGAATGAATTCACGTCACTTGCATTTCTCACCAAAATAAGTTCCTGTTTAGCGTTGATAATTATTCGCTTCAAATCCTCAAAATAACCCATAAGCATTTTTAGTGGCACGCACGCGGTAAATCGCCTTTGTCCACCCTCCCCATCCGCTGCATCTGTGAACCACCCAGCATTTTCCAAACTGTTTAAATCAGAGGGTGAGGCTGAAACGTACGTCTTAAGGGCTGATGTAATGCCAACATTTCTAGTTCGGTCTATTTCAATACTGTTGAGTTCATAGCGTATCTCTTGTAACAGGAATGCTACGGCATTTCGAGTGAGCTTCGAGAGCGCTACAGCAGCCCCGTCAGCTTTCTTAAATGTTTAGTCCAGATAGAGGAAGCTCTTGCTAGGCGGTGTTACCGCGTCCTGATGCTGGATAACAATCCTAATTTCATAATTTTTGTTAAATGTGTTTGAAGCGTAGGGTTTGTGTGAGTGGTATTCATAACGAATAATTCGGTCATCATCCTCTACTGACTGAGTTACGTTGAGCGACGTCATTCTGCGGCTTTAAAACTGCTGAAATGAGGAATTCGTAATTAAGGCGTGTTATCACCTTGCCCTTCCGCGTTGCACTAACGGGTTGTGAGCCTGGTGTGCTAGCTTTATAACTTATTCCCATCTCGCCTTAGATGCAGGCGTACAATGATCTCTTCTCCTCTAAAGTTAACAGGCTGATTATTCTGATCCACAATACGCAGTTCAAGGTAGTCCAGTGTCTGAACAGTCACCGGGAGATATATAGCGTTTGTGGGGACTTGAACTATTTTATACCCTGTGCCGACTGTAGGGAAGAATCCGTAAATCGAATGAATCAATTTATCGTTCAGGTATGAGTTTGTAGCAATATTACACTCAACGTGGATTGTACTCACTGGGAGTATATCTACAGCATGATCTGATGGGTAAAATTTACTTCCGTCCTGCACCAAAACACGATCCTTCGCAAAACCTAGCAGTGGACCAATTGAATGTCTCTGTGTACAGTCCATATTTCAGATTTAAGGGTATTAATGTTTGCCCGTAGTTCAATACCTTTTTCTGACTGTTTTAAGAGTTCGTTTAAATCATCAATATCGTAGGCACCAGGTTGTATTTGTAGAATCTCCTTCCGGCCGTCAATTTCAAGATGTAGTTTATTGTTGCTCTGTGTAATATTTGGAATGCTGTTATACGTCTCTAGACCAATCAGTGCAATACTCCAGTCCCCTGCACTTAAATCAATCGGCGGAAAGTAATTTGCGTGTAATACTGATCCTCGCTCTTTTAAAGTCAGAGTGTACGACACTGCATCTAAACAACAAATGATGGTCATGTGCTCAATGATAGCTCTCTTATATATCGCGCACATGATCTGACGATGACGCATTCTAGAGGGGGTTGGCCGTCGCTGTGATGAGGAACATAGCGCAGAGATGACCACAGAGATATGTGTTAAAGTCCTGATATCGCCGGACATAGTAGAAGACGCGTCTCTTTCTGGTGAAGTAGGGTTGTAATTCTTCAGGCGGCTGTAAATCGCTGAATGAATCGAAATACTGAACTGTATTTCGACTTTTCTTAACATACGCAACCCAATGGATCCCTGGATCCCCAGCAACATCTAAATTTACAATTCCGCACTCATTAGTCCGCCACATGTTCTTCGGTAATGTTTTCCAGATAAAGACGCCGCGGAATCCACGAATGTGAAGTTTTTGTTTAATAATTTTAACTAGATCTTTATTCCTGAGCGCTCGGTCGGGTAGGATAACTAACGGACTTTTTTTTATTTATGAAGAGACCTAGTCCTTTCCTGTATGGTTTCAAGTAGAGACCTTCTCCGATAGCTGCTGCCTCCATAGCGCGATTATGTCTTCTGGCTTCCTCTAGTTGGATTTGTGCATTCTGTGCGTTTTTGACCGTTTTGGCTACAGCTGCGGCACCGCCTGTGAGTGAACCTATAGCGGACAGTGCTGCAAGGGCTGGAAAGAGGAACGGGATAATTCCTCCCGAAGTCTTTCGTAGCGGTAGGACCCTAGGTGGTTTAATTGAAGTCGTGTTTTTCTTCTTGTTCCCACCATTGAACACACGTTTAGCTGCAGACATCGAGGTGAGAATACAGTTTTTCAAACAACCGGGTTTGCTGTTCTTCTTCCTGTTCTTCTTCGCTCGCAAAGCTGTTTGCGCTGCTTTCACAATTCGTTTGAAATTCATCACACCCAAGCCCAACTAAATTTTTCCACGCATGGTTTTATCAACCACGAATGCAGCAACGCGCTTACCTATTCCGAGATTTTTTCTTCGCCTTACTTGCTTGGCTTTATCTGCTAATATCCGGTCGGCGACGTGGCGTGCTGGGAGGTCCTTATATGCTGCGTATGCGAGGTCGTGCTCAAGGCAGGCTTTGTCTAGTAGGTTAATACCTTTATCGCCTCGTGCCAGGCGCTTCTGAAGCTTTGTTCCAGGCCCACAGAAGTTATATCCGGGAATGTGCAATTCAACAGGCAACTAGTCGAGAACACCACCTCCACCTCTTATTATGATGTGCCTCCTATCGTGCATGGTACACTACTGAGGAGATAGCGGTCTACTCTCCCCGTTGTATACTAACATGTCAGCTTCGATCCAACTGTTTTCTGATGATGGAAATCCTAGCCATTTAATCAGTGCTCTATTCCCACGACGTCTTATCACGCGCTCTATGAGAAATGCATCTGGTTCAGAACTCTTCTGCAATTCCTCCGTGTAAAAGCATCCTGCAATTTCTTCGCCCTTGCCGTTACTTTAATGTATATGTCCTAGGGTTGGTTCGCCGCGCTTTGGACACTGTGAATACCTCAGCCTACCAATTTGGTAAGTACGATCTCTCGAAAGCTTTCTTGTGTTTTGAAATACGTACTAAGTCGCCTATATTGTACTTCTGTTTGCGAGGGTCGAGCATTTTAATCCGGAAATATACTGTGTCCATGAGTGAATTATCGCGTACATCGATCGGTCTCATTTTTATTGTACTATGTTTGGTTCGATTATACTTTGTAATTATCTGTGAGAGGATATCTACCCACTTGTACGAACCGCGAAGATTAAACTGCATCCACATTTGAGCTTTGATTGTTCTGTTCAACCGCTCGACGATACTAGCTTTAAGGTGGGTAAACGTGGAGGAGTTGCGTATGCCATACCGCGCCATCACAGTCTTCAAATGGTCATTGTAAAACTCCCCACCGTGATCGGTTTGAGGATTGGTCGGGCATGGATTCGTTCCTGTCTGCAACAG
Organism: Schistocerca cancellata; assembly: GCF_023864275.1. Lineage (NCBI taxonomy): Eukaryota > Metazoa > Arthropoda > Insecta > Orthoptera > Acrididae > Schistocerca > Schistocerca cancellata. The sequence continues at coordinate 309,832,291 of NC_064628.1, read as the reverse complement.
ACGCTCAATCACCACAGCAATATCTCTACCGGTTTTCGTTTTCACAGGTAATGCCCAGGCGAATTTACAGTATGTATCAATAACCATTAAAATGTATTTCAATCTATTATTATGAGGTGAATATCGATTCATATCTACAAGATCAGCTTGCCAGAGGTCATCCAGCCCTTTAATCATGACATGTCTACGGGGCTATGTTTTGCGTGCTGGCTTGTGCAGTTCTCGAACCATGGTTTCCATACTTATTCGATGATACCTCTCTCTCGAAGCTCTGAGATTATGGATACAACCTCATTCGATTGAGCTGTATTGCCCGCAGCAGCCGAAGCCATCAACAGTCGAAGTCTGTCTATTAGTTCATCTGTGTCATCGTAATATATATACTGTGGGACTTGATTGCTCACTCCTTTATGCTGAAAGTCTACACCCTCACCGACACTTTTAGTTTGCTCATTGAGTAAAGGTTGTATAATGGTAGTGTATTTAGAGTTTTCAGGCAGGCTTTTTCAGTTCCCGTCGGGATTTTTGTACAGATCAGTCAAGTTAATTACACTCCTGGAAATGGAAAAAAGAACACATTGACACCGGTGTGTCAGACCCACCATACTTGCTCCGGACACTGCGAGAGGGCTGTACAAGCAATGATCACACGCACGGCACAGCGGACACACCAGGAACCGCGGTGTTGGCCGTCGAATGGCGCTAGCTGCGCAGCATTTGTGCACCGCCGCCGTCAGTGTCAGCCAGTTTGCCGTGGCATACGGAGCTCCATCGCAGTCTTTAACACTGGTAGCATGCCGCGACAGCGTGGACGTGAACCGTATGTGCAGTTGACGGACTTTGAGCGAGGGCGTATAGTGGGCATGCGGGAGGCCGGGTGGACGTACCGCCGAATTGCTCAACACGTGGGGCGTGAGGTCTCCACAGTACATCGATGTTGTCGCCAGTGGTCGGCGGAAGGTGCACGTGCCCGTCGACCTGGGACCGGACCGCAGCGACGCACGGATGCACGCAAAGACCGTAGGATCCTACGCAGTGCCGTAGGAGACCGCACCGCCACTTCCCAGCAAATTAGGGACACTGTTGCTCCTGCGGTATCGGCGAGGACCATTCGCAACCGTCTCCATGAAGCTGGGCTACGGTCCCGCACACCGTTAGGCCGTCTTCCGCTCACGCCCCAACATCGTGCAGCCCGCCTCCAGTGGTGTCGCGACAGGCGTGAATGGAGGGACGAATGGAGACGTGTCGTCTTCAGCGATGAGAGTCGCTTCTGCCTTGGTGCCAATGATGGTCGTATGCGTGTTTGGCGCCGTGCAGGTGAGCGCCACAATCAGGACTGCATACGACCGAAGCACACAGGGCCAACACCCGGCATCATGGTGTGGGGAGCGATCTCCTACACTGGCCGTACACCACTGGTGATCGTCGAGGGGACACTGAATAGTGCACGGTACATCCAAACCGTCATCGAACCCATCGTTCTACCATTCCTAGACCGGCAAGGGAACTTGCTGTTCCAACAGGACAATGCACGTCCGCATGTATCCCGTGCCACCCAACGTGCTCTAGAAGGTGTAAGTCAACTACCCTGGCCAGCAAGATCTCCGGATCTGTCCCCCATTGAGCATGTTTGGGAGTGGATGAAGCGTCGTCTCACGCGGTCTGCACGTCCAGCACGAACGCTGGTCCAACTGAGGCGCCAGGTGGAAATGGCATGGCAAGCCGTTCCACAGGACTACATCCAGCATCTCTACGATCGTCTCCATGGGAGAATAGCAGCCTGCATTGCTGCGAAAGGTGGATATACACTGTACTAGTGCCGACATTGTGCATGCTCTGTTGCCTGTGTCTATGTGCCTGTGGTTCTGTCAGTGTGATCATGTGATGTATCTGACCCCAGGAATGTGTCAATATAGTTTCCCCTTCCTGGGACAATGAATTCACGGTGTTCTTATTTCAATTTCCAGGAGTGTATTTCCCGATAGACTCTGCGATCATCGGCTGAATATTTCAAGTTTTTTGATGGCCTTAGAAAGATTAGGTTCATTAAGCCAGGTGTTCTTTTAAACTCTGTATCAACAATGCGTATTGTGCTATCGGATAAAGTTATAGTTTGAGAGCCCAGCATGTACGGTCTCGCCCTGCTGACACGAAATGTTCTATCTATCTTAACGGTCGGATACTGGTTGGTGAATTCTGCGATTTGGTCATTATTATGCAAAGCTATCTTGGTGATGGATTCGGTATCAGGTTTAAAAGTTTCATTTAGTGTTTGCTCGCGATCTATATGCCCCAACTTCAGCAACATTAATTTCTCTCGAATTGCTTTGCGCGCCTGAATGACTTTATGCTTTGTCGACATCTCGAAGGATACTAATCAGAGCTCTGAATATCACGTGGTTTTATATATGCTTTGTTGTACTTCTTCTTCTCCTTTTTTCCTACGCTACCTTCTTCAATAACAACGGCCTCGGCTTCTATCACGCTCTCAATTGCACTAATTCTGTTCTCTATCCGGTTTTGGTTAATGGCAAGAAGTTTCTGGGTGTCCTTTAATTCCCTTACAACTTTAACTAGTATGGACTCAAGATTTTTAAATTTGATATCGGTGTACATTCGGGAACTCTGTCTTTGCACACCTAATCTCTCAGATTGAGCGTCCGCCATGCGTGCGAATTTGTCCATGGTGAAATGTTAACTGATGGGATAAGGTATTTTCGTACGTTTATATATGGAGAAAGTCTTGGAAGTTCCGGCTATACCTACCGTCATTTAGTTCACGGGTTTTATCAATAACGAGAAAGCCGTATTGTGAGTGGTTCCAGCAATCAGCACATATCTTTACAAATTCATTGTACGACATGTCGGTCCCTACGTGAGCATGGTAAATGTGCTTTAAATTGAGGTTGTCTCGTTTGAATGCTATAATGAGATTTGCATTGTCCCTCACCAGCTGTTTTGGGTTTCTGGAATACGTTTGACCCAGATAAAATACATCAACACCCATATGACGGCCAAAGCAGAAATATTTACGGATTTGATCTTGCTTTTCAACAGCGACATGGTCAAATATGAACGCTGTGTTAGGCTTTACCTCTTCAGGTGGGGGGACGTCGTCGCTTTCACTGAAGGCTCTGTACGTTACACCGTCTACTCCATTTAATATTTTCTTCAGTAACTGGTACTTGGGCTGAAAGAGTGTTTTGGAGAAGACGAAAAGGTGCTCGAAGCGGACTCCGTCTATGTGCGTTAACAGAGCCATGAGGACATTTGTCTTACCACAGCTGGATGGACCTACAATTATAGCTCGCATGCTGTCGGGAAGGAGTGGTCCATTCTTGTTGGTCTTCTGGTCTTGGTCATCATCACAGAACCAGTCATCTATAACAAAGCCCTTAAGGCCAGGGTGTTTCACCCAGCCCGCCATGATACCTACTGTGGTAGGTCAAGGTGTGGAATACGCTTTTATATGATTAAAAATATGTTTTTGTGTGTAGTCACTATAGCGCAGTCACCTTACCAACTGAGCTACAGCGGCTACACAATAGAATGAACTCGAGGTGGTATATTTAAAGGGGAGATAGATTAACGTAGGTGACATTTTGTGTTGACAAATAAAAAACACGCAATGACAAATTTAATATTATAAAATAATATATTTATTTATTAAAATATTTACAAATATGATCAGCATGAGAAGAAATCAGTACATTCTTTTTTAAGCGGTGCAGCGGAAGTACAGTATTTGGAAAATAGCTGCTTCTTGTATGCTTGAAATTCAGCACGTATATCTCGTAATGTTATGGGTGAATTACAATAGTCCGGTATTCCACAGTAAATTTGAGTTCGACATTTCCAACACTTATTCGAGGAATAGCACAAGACTTGGGCACTGGTGTTATACACATACTAAAACAATGTTATATATCATCTATGTGGATGCTACATGTGTGAAGCCAGTTAATGATGTCAGTGTACACTGCCTGAACGTATGGGCACCATCTATTTAGTCTCTCTATCATACTAGTTAGAGCCATGTCCAAATTGAACAAGTTATCAACAGTGGGGTGATACATGAAAATACTATAGCCATCAGCACTTTTAATTTTTAGTGTAGCATCATCATACATTGATAGAAAACTCACAGTTAGACTGCCACAGTACATGTCCTGGTAGGAGTGGGATGGATGATATTCGGTAGTCATATGATTCTTGATTTGTGTTTTTAAACGACACAGTTCATCCCACTCGTAGTCAGAAAATTCCACTTTAATATTTTTGTGCACATTTTCGAGCACTAACACAGTTGAAAGGCTACCGTATTGTGAAACTTCCTACATGGATACGTTTTGAACCACAACTGTTAACACATAGCTTGAGGCGAATAGCAAAGGATGAGGTGAAGCGGCGGTCGGTATCTTCTCATCCACGACATCCACACCAGCGCTGTTAGCCTACTTTTCTTGCACTGATGGCGGGATGTCCCTTGTGAGATTATAATCAGTGGACGGCGTGTACGAAGGAGCCCAGTACTGTGAAGTCCCGTCAAGCGCAGCCTCTGGCACCGACATTAACACCTGGCTATCCTGCTCCAGCATGCTGAGAAGCTGAGCTACAGGATCCTGCGTGGACGAGTCTGATGCCTTCACGTGCGTGGACCGGGACATGCTGGGACCTGCTGATGCTGGCGTCACGGGCGGAGCTGCTGGAGAACCAAGACGAATATCCATAAGAAATGATGCGATGTTGGTAGAGAAATAATAATAATAATAATAATAATAAACCCCGTGGAGGCCCGGGAAAAGAATAGGCCTCCGGTATGTTCTGCCAGTCGTAAAAGGCGACGAAAACAACAAACCACTAATAGGGCTAACCCCCCTTTTAGTGTGATTACTTGGTTCAGGACACAACTAAAGAAGCCTTGGACAAGCGTCGTCATGGTCGGGAACAACGCTTGAACCCTATGCCCGCCCACAATGATAACGACACTGCTAGCCAACTGGAAAATGATTTAAATCCAAATAGAGGTGTTTTGCAGGATATGCTTCCTGCAACCACCCTAGAAGGAAAACAAAGACAGAGGATGAGATGGTCAGATGAAGTTAATCGACACCTCATGTTCTGTTATTACCAAGCAACAAACCTAGGAACCAACCCAACTCGATACAGATCACAAGTATACACAACATTTATTACCAGATACCCAGAATTAAAATTTTTAACAGAACAACGACTAGCTGATCAGATCCGTGTAATAATCAAAAATAACAGGATACCCCAGTCAGAATTAGAAAACATCAAACAACAAGTACAACAAATACTGGAACAAAATAATGTGCAATCAGAAGAAGAAGAAAATACAGTAATGGACTCAAAACATCCCAGAGCAAACAAACAAAGATCAACATGCATCAATTAAACAATCAGAGGAAAACGAAATCTTAAGACAGCCACCAGAAAAAGCACAAATAGGACACGAAGTGACACACATATTAGATATAGAAGAAAAATTTCAGCTGACATATATAGAATACAAAGACACAAATACAGACATTAGACCATTCTTGCATAGACCGCCAAATAACCCACAAGTCGAACTACAATAAAAACTATCAACACAATCATACACAACAAAATAAATGAAAACGCAACTATGGAAGAGTTACAACTACTGATTTATATAGGAGCGCTCACTACACTAAATATACACACTAGGCAGAGATCAGAACCAACCAACCAACACACAGAAGAAACCCACAAAACCAGCATGGCAACACAGGCTACAGATCAGAATGGAAAAACTGAGAAAAGACATCGGACAGCTAACACAATTTATAAGAAACGAAATGTCAGAAGAAAAAACGAAAATGTTAGGTAAAATCTCAAAACAACAAGCGATAGAGCAATTAGATGAAAAGAAGCAGAAATTACAAGCATTGGCCAAACGACTTAGAAGATACAAGAAGGGAACAAAACCAAATATTCAACACAAACCAAAAGAAATTTTACCAGACAATAGATAACACACATATTAAAATAGACAATCCACCAAACATAACAGATATGGAACACTTCTGGAGCAACATATGGTCAAACCCAGTACAACATAACAGGCATGCACGGTGGATACAAGTAGAAACAGACACATGCAAGATGATACCACAAACGCCTGAAGTGATAATTTTGCAACATGAAGTCACCCAAGCAATTAATTCTACTCACAATTGGAAAGCCCCTGGAAAAGATAAAATAGCAAATTTCTGGCTAAAGAAGTTCACCTCAACACATTCACATCTAAGTAAATTATTTAACAGTTACATTGCAGACCCATACACATTCCCTGATACACTTACACATGGAATAACTTATCTGAAACCTAAAGATCAAGCAGACACAGCAAACCCAGCTAAATATCGCCCCATAACATGCCTACCAACAATATACAAAATATTAACTTCAGTCATTACACAGAAATTAATGACACATACAACACAGAACAAAATTATAAATGAAGAACAAAAAGGCTGTTGCAAAGGAGCACGAGGATGTAAAGAGCAACTGATAATAGATGCAGAGGTGACATATCAAGCTAAAACTAAACAAAGGTCGCTACACTACACATACATTGATTACCAAAAAGCTTTTGATAGTGTACCCCACTCATGGTTACTACAAATATTGGAAATATACAAAGTAGATCCTAAATTGATACAGTTCCTAAACATAGTAATGAAAAATTGGAAAACCACACTTAATATTCAAACAAATTCAAATAGTATCACATCACAGCCAATACAGATTAAGTGTGGAATATACCAAGGAGACTCATTATGTCCTTTCTGGTTCTGCCTTGCTCTGAACCCACTATCCAACATGCTAAATAATACAAATTATGGATACAATATTGCTGGAACATACCCACACAAAATCACACATTTGCTATACATGGATGATCTAAAACTACTGGCAGCAACAAATCAACAACTCAACCAATTACTAAAGATAACAGAAGTATTCAGCAAAGATATAAATATGGCTTTTGGAACAGACAAACGTAAGAAAAATAGCATAATCAAAGGAAAACAAACTAAACAAGAAGATTGGATAACCACAGCGACTGCATAGAAGCGATGGAAAAACAGATGCCTATAAATATCTAGGATACAGACAAAAAATAGGAATAGATAATACAAATATTAAAGAAGAACTAATAGAAAAATATAGACAAAGACTAACAAAAATACTGAAAAGAGAATTGACAGCAAGAAACAAGACAAAAGCTATAAATACTCACGCTATACCAATATTGACCAATTCATTTGGAGTAGTGAAATGGAGTAACACAGACCTAGAAGCACTCAGTACACTTACACGATCACAATGCCACAAATATAGAATACATCACACACATTCAGCAACAGAAAGATTCACATTAAGCAGAAAGGAAGCAGGAAGGGGATTTATCGACATAAAAAACCTACATTATGGACAGGTAGACAATTTAAGAAAATTCTTTCTAGAACGAGCAGAAACTAGCAAAATACACAAAGCAATCACTCATATAAATACATCGGCTACACCACTGCAATTTCATAACCACTTCTACAACCCTTTAGATCACATAACATCAACAGATACGAAGAAAGTAAATTGGAAAAAGAAAACACTACATGGCAAGCACCCGTATCATCTAACACAGCCCCACATCGATCAAGATGCATCCAACACATGGCTAAGAAAAGGCAATATATACAGTGAGACGGAAGGATTCATGACTGCAATACAGGAGCAAACAATAAACACCAGATATTACAGCAAGCATATTATTAAAGATCCCAATACCACAACAGATAAATGCAGACTTTGCAAACAACAAAGAGAAACAGTAGATCACATCACAAGCGGATGTACAATACTAGCAAATACAGAATACCCCAGAAGACATGACAATGTAGCAAAAATAATACATCAACAACTTGCCATACAACATAAACTAATGAAACAACACGTTCCCACATACAAGTATGCACCAGAAAATGTACTGGAGAATGATGAATATAAATTATACTGGAACAGAACCACTATAACAGATAAAACAACACCACATAACAAACCTGACATCATACTCACGAATAAAAAGAAGAAATTAACACAACTAATCGAAATATCCATACCAAATACAACAAATATACAAAAGAAAACCGGAGAAAAAATTGAAAAATACATCCAACTGGCTGAGGAAGTCAAGGACATGTGGCATCAGGATAAAGTTGACATTATACCAATTATACTATCAGCTACAGGAGTCATACCACACAATATCCACCAGTACATCAATGCAATACGGCTACATCCAAACTTAGATATACAACTCCAGAAATCCGTAATTATTGATACATGTTCAATTACCAGAAAGTTCCTAAATGCAATATAACGTACACCATACAGTTAAAAGGAAGTCCCGCTTGATCAAGGTCCATGTCACTTTCCATTTTTGACCAGACATAACGTCTGAGAAAAGAAAGAAATAATAATAATAATAATAATTTGAGGACTTACATTTCTGGTGCTGCTTGCTCCTCCTCCTATTCTGCTGTGGTGGTGACTGACGCTTCATCTTGACTGACTGGAACAGAGATGGAGGAGCTGCTGAGTCCTCCTTATACAGAAGCCAACTACGTCATCACGATGCTGTACTGCTATTGGTTGAATAAGGTGAACACGTGACCTATCGAAGTGCCCTCTAGCGGAGAACTCGTGAACTAGATCAATTCGTCGCTCTGCTGGATCGGAGGCAGACGTCTCTTGTGGGCTGGGAGCTTATATGTGGGCTTTAGAAAAGGTAGACAGTTTCAACAGTAGCAGATGTTTCCATGAGATGGGTAATGCATTTTTAAAGCATTTCGTTGGAGGGAATTTATTTGGAGGACTGTGTTCGTATTCATATGTTCCAGGATTAATGCACGTTTGCATTCAGCATGTAGGAGGTTATGGGGGCAGTCCTCGGCTGTATGCTTGCAAACTACACTGCTGTTAAACTCATCGCGGTCGAACACCAATAAATCATCGATTGAACACATTCTGCAGGATGGGCTTCAATGGTATATACGTTGTATACGAATTGTCACCACATGCTGAACTAACATTTGAACATTTGAACTAATGCAGTTGGAGCCCGGACGTCGTGGTGACTGCACTACGATATCAAAGATGTGTGTGCTGACTGTGTTGGAGAACAAGTGATGACCGTACTACTTGAAATAAAGTCCTCAGTCCCTTCCCCCCCCCCCCTGCAAAATCAAAGGATGTGAATTACGTTACTATAAGTGCAGTTTATTATTTGACGCGATTATGATAGGTTACCAGTGAAAAAAAAGATAAGTGTAGGAGAAAGCTCGTACATGTGATCAATTATGGTGTTGGGGATTTGAACTTGTGATAGATTTTTGTTATGGATGTAAGGAGAATGGCTTTCTCACCGAGAAAATCGGACATCTTGAATTAATAATAAATGATATTAATACATAGAAGTACAGTTTTCGAGAGAATATCGTGTTGGAATTTTGAATTTGACGCAATTTTCTAGTGGAGGTAGGCCTATAATAATAAATGATAATGAATGATAATAAATGGTAATGAATGATAATGAATGACAATGAATGATAATGAATGTTAATAAATGATAATGAATGATAATTAATGATAATGAGTGTTAATGAATGATAAAATAATAATAATAAACGGTCTTTGCATGCATTATCCTGTTGGAATTCAAACTTCCCGCCATTTTTTCTTCTGGACGCTTAGGTTAGAGGACGTAGCACAATTGGACTATTATCCCGCCAAAATTCAAACTTCCCGCCATTTTTTCTGAAGGTTAGGTTAGTGGATGTAGCACAATTTGACTATTTTCCCGCTAAAATCCGTCATCTTGGATGACGTCATGCGCTGTTGCCAAGTCTACATGCAGCCATCTTGGATGACGTCATCACCGCCATCTTGAATAAATTTGGCAACAATGCAGCGTGTCCTGGTACATAGCTTGTCCCCCTACTTATATGACGTACAAAGACGTATATAATATATAAAAGGAAAGCATTATTAAGGAAAATCTCGAAAACATTTTGACTTATTGCTTGAAAATTTTGAATGTTATTCTATTACACATTAGGACAACATAGGATATATATACTTTTAACAGATCCCTCGTTTTAGATACACACACTAAAAAAAGTTTTGTTGCACTTCGGTTCCGAGAGTTCCGGAACCTGTGCAGAAAATTGGAATAGAGATCAACATAAACATCATTTCCGCCCTTTTTACTGCTCATGAAAACCATACATTGCATGTTGTACAGCCATACAGTGAGAGCTTCAGAGGTGGTTGCCCAGATTGCTGTACACACTGGTGCCTCTAATACCCAGTACCACGTCCTCTTGCGTTGATGCATGCCTACTCTCGACGTGGCATACTATCCACAAGTTCATCAAGGCACTGTTGGTCCAGATTGTGCTACTCCTCAATGCCGATTCGGTGTAGATCCCTCAGAGAGGTTGGTGCGTCACGTCTTCCACAAACAGTCCTTTTCAGTCCATCCCATGCGTGTTCCATAGAGTTCAGGTCTGGAGAACATGCTGGCGGCTGTAGTCGAGCGATGTCGTTATCCTGAAGGAAGTCATTCACAAGATGTGCACAATGAGGACGTGAATTGTCGTCCATGAAGACGAATGCCTCGTCAGTACGCTACCGATATGGTTGGGTTATCGGACGGAGGATGGCATTCATGTATCGTACAGCCGTTACGGCGCCTTCCATGACCACCAGAATCACACGTCGGCCCTACATAATGCCACCTCAAACAGCAGGGAACCACCATCTTGCTGCACACTTTAGACAGCGTCTCTAAGGCGTTCAGCCTGACCGGGTTGCCTTCAAACACGTCTCCGACGATTGTCTGGCTGAAGGCATATGCGACACTCATCGCTGAAGAGAACGTGATGCAAGTCCTGAGCGGTCCATTCGGCATGTTGTTGGGCCCATCTGCACCGCGCTGCATAGTGTGGTAGTTGCAAAGATGGACCTCGCCATGGGCGTCGGGAGTGAAGTTGCGCATCGTGCAGTCTGTTGCGCACAGTTTGAGTCGTAACACGGCGTCCTGTGGCTGCACGAAAAGCATTAATCAACATGGTGGCGTTGCTGTCAGGAGTCCTCCGAGCCATAATCCGCAGCAGCAGTCATCCAGAGCAGTAGTAGCCCTTGGGCGACCTGAGCGAGGCATGTCATCGGCAGTTCCTGTCTCTCTGTATCTCCTCCATCTCTGAACAACATCGCTTTGATTCACTCCGAGACGCCTGGACACTTCCCTTGTTGTGAGCCCTTCCTGGCACCAAGTTAACAACGCGAAAGCGATCAAATCGCGGTATTGACCGTCTAGTCATGACTGAACTACGGCCGTGTACCTTCCTCCTGTGGAATGACCGGAACTGATAGGCTGTCGGACCCCTCCGTCTAATAGGTGCTGCTCATGCATGGTTCTTTAAATCTCTGGAGGGGTTTAGTGACATCTCTGAACAGTCAAAGGGACTGTGTCTTGATACAGTATCCACAGTCTATCTTCAAGAGTTCTGGGAACCGGGGTGATGCAAAACTGTTTTTGATGTGTGTATATATGTACTGTTTTGTTTTCCAAACAGAAAAATTGTATTTATGGCTAATCGACTTATGATTAGAATAGTATTACGAAACCTGAATTCTGTAGTAACAATAAACAAGGTTCAAGGTTAGGAAGAGGAGGGAACAGAATATGAACAAAGCTGGGGGGGGGGGAGGTGGAAATGCACATAAAGAACGAGAAGGAAGAGATGGACAGAGAGAGGGAGGAATAGGAGGTGGACAGATAGAGGAGGAAGCAGGGGATTAGGACGTATATCCAAATCCGATAGTTATTTTGCAGTGTATATAGTTTTTCTGTTAAACTGTGTAAGAGAACGCAAGCAATTGCTGCATATTCTGCAATACCCTTACACGTAATATATAATATTAACTTCATGTAATATTCGTGATAAGTGCCTGTCGTATAAAAAAGATTACACTAATGACCAAAATTTTAATTTCTGTATAAGTTTGAAAACAAAATATTAATTGCTCCAGTTATTGTAAGAATCTAAAATCCCAGGTAAGGAGAAAAATCGTAATTCAGCATCTACTCGATTGTACTCTCGATACATCAAATACAAGTGGTTCAATTTATTATCGTTTAATCTTAAGAAAATACCGCTATCTCTAATCTTATCACAAATACGAACTCAATCGCGAGTATAAAATGGCAGTGAAACACCGAGAAATAGAGGTGAATGCACTGACTGGTCATTTCCTGGCTGCAAGAGAATTCCATATAGCCAAATATCTAGCCAATGAATGACCTGATGAGCCCGCAATTAACCGAGAGGCACCGATGTGAAGTTTAATTATGTAAATGACGCTGCGTATAAATTCTTTTGAAATTTTCTCCAACCGCAGGTTTAATTAATTTTTTAAATTTAATTTTTCATTCTCATAAATTATTCATGAAAACTCCGCTCGTGATAGCTCCATTAACAGTGCCCTGAAAGCTATATTTCATTTCTCGTTTTTTGAGGGGATCTCTTTAAAAAGTTATTTCACCTGCAGCCCATTGTTGTTCCAGGGCGTCTATGGGTCGTTAACCGTTTATGTTCCACCTGAAATAAAATCGGCCCTTAAATAACTTTTAGATATTGATGCGGTCTGCAGAAGCGACGGCTTCCACCTATTACGCGCCCCTGAATTCATATTTCGGATTCCTTACTTCTCCGTAAACCTTTCAATAATCAACAACCAGGTCACTGATTTTTATTCAAGGCTACAACTTCCGAAGCATAAATTAGAGAATAGAACAAGAAATGACTAACGTTGTAGTCCTTAATTGACTATAAAGCATATTGTAAAGAAAACTGAAATACAATCACATATGTCGAACGGAACTGTGAAACATTCACTAGTTGCCTCATACAGGCAATTTGCACTATTTTCAAGAAGAATCTGTTGTGCTATTTGTTTGCAACTTCAGATGGTAACACAAGTTTTGTGTGTGGTGGACTGCAATGCGGTGACTGTGACTGATAACCTACATCACTCATAATTTATTACTTCGCTGCGTGTTTCAGTTACGTTGTCATCATCAGCTGGTAAATAACATGTATTACATTCTAAGGTTCTTGAAAGACTGACATATTTGGCAGCTCAAGCGACGTGATAAACTGTTTTTCATCTTGCACTAATGACTAACTGCTACATCATCTGCGCGCACACACACACACACACACACACACAGAGAGAGAGAGAGAGAGAGAGAGAGAGAGAGAGAGAGACAGAGAGAGAGTACTTAATCATACAATGGCATTGTGCTGAAAAACATTTAAGTAGGAGGTGTACTTGGAGATAAAGCTGGACAAACGGGGAGCTAAGAACTAACTATAGTTGCATATGTTCATTATTGCGTATAGAGTGCTACAATCCGTTCAGCCGAATGAGGTTGCAAAAAGTCTGTATTAGACGACTGTCAGCACTATGTTATTGACAAGGACATGGGGTTCGTCAGATTACCAAACGAAATTCTTCATCATCAGCGCAAGTAGACCGCCGTAGGATAAGCAGCTGCCAGCAGTCGTATACTCTTAGCTCACTTATTTGTTACATAGTTTAATCCTTAATTTCTTTGCGTGTTCTTGGTACTTGCATTGTTTAATTCATAAATTTCGGGCGTATTATAGTATTTGAGAGTTGTAGTATCGCGTTTTAGTACCTGAATAGTATAAATCGCGTAGTCTCCTTCCGCCGCCAAGCAGTGTGTCAGCAGTGCGCAAGTATCAGCATTACTGCATTTACTAGGCAATCTTGTATTTTAATAACCGTTTAAATTTTGTATCGAATTGTTTGTGCTCTCTGTAGATTAGTTCAGTCGTTCTTTGCACAACAGTTTTTAGCATGGAAAGGGACTGCAACTGCTGTGTTCGGATGCAGGCTGAGTTGGCATCCCTTCGCTCCCAGCTTCAGGCAGTGTTGGTTTCGGTCACACAGCTTGAGGCTATTGCCAATGGGCATCACTATAGGGGTCCGGATGGGGGTTTGTCGGGGACGGCCAGCTCGTCCCACGCATCCCCCGATCGGACTACGACTGTGGCTGCCCGGGATACTGCCCACATTGAGGTTGATCCCTCACCTGTGGTAGAGTGGGAGGTCGTCTCAGGTGTGGCAGAGGGCGAAAGACATTCCGGAGGGCTGAACGGAAGGCCTCTCCAGTTTGTCTGACGAACCGATTTCAGGCTCTGTCTCCGGCTGATACTGATCTTCGGCCGGACATGGCTGCTTGTCCTGTTCCAGAGATTGCCCCTCAGTCTGCAAGATCCGGGCGGTCGTAGAGGGTGGGCTTACTGGTAGTTGGGAGCTCCAACGTCAGGCGCGTAATGGGGCCCCTTAGGGATATGGCAGCAAGAGAGGGGAAGAAAACCAATGTGCACTCCGTGTGAATATCGGGGGGAGTCATTCCAGATGTGGAAAGGGTCCTTCCGGATGCCATGAAAGGTACAGGGTGCACCCATCTGCAGGTGGTCGCTCATGTCGGCACCAATGATGTGTGTCGCTATGGATCGGAGGAAATCCTCTCCGGCTTCCGGCGGCTATCTGATTTGGTGAAGACTGCCAGTCTCGCTAGCGGGATGAAAGCAGAGCTCACCATCTGCAGCATCGTCGACAGGACTGACTGCGGACCTTTGGTACAGAGCCGAATGGAGGGTCTGAATCAGAGGCTGAGACGGTTATGCGACCGTGTGGGCTGCAGATTCCTCGACTTGCGCCGTAGGGTGGTGGGGTTTCGGGTTCCGCTGGATAGGTCAGGAGTCCACTACACGCAGCAAGCGGCTACACGGGTAGCAGGGGCTGTGTGGCGTGGACTGGGCGGTTTTTTAGGCTTGATGGGCTCGGGCAAGTACAGAAAGGGCAACAGCCTCAAAGGGTGTGGGGCAAAATCAGGACATGCGGGGACCAAGGAGCAATCGGTATTGTAATTGTAAACTGCCGAAGTTGCTTTGGTAAGGTACCGGAACTTCAAGCGCTGATAGAAAGCACCGAAGCTGAAATCGTTATAGGTACAGAAAGCTGGCTGAAGCCAGAGATAAATTCTGCCGAAATTTTTACAAAGGCACAGACGGTGTTTAGAAAGGATATATTGCATTCAATCGGTGGTGGCGTGTTTGTCGCTGTTAGTAGTAGTTTATCCTGTAGTGAAGTAGAAGTGGATAGTTCCTGCGAATTATTATGGGTGGAGGTTACACTCAACAACCGAGCTAGGTTAATAATTGGCTCCTTTTACCGACCTCCCGACTCAGCAGCATTAGTGGCAGAACAACTGAGAGAAAATTTGGAATACATTTCACATACATTTTATCAGTATGTTATAGTCTTAGGTGGAGACTTCAATTTACCTGATATAGACTGGGACACTCAGATGTTTAGGACGGGTGGTAGGGACAGAGCATCGAGTGACACAATACTGAGTGCACTACCCGAAAATTACCTCGAGCAATTAACCAGAGAGACCGAGCGGGGTGGCGCAGTGGTTAGACACTGGACTCGCATTCGGGAGGACGACGGTTCAATCCCGCGTCCGGCCATCCTGATTTAGGTTTTCCGTGATTTCCCTAAATCACTCCAGGCAAATGCCGGGATGGTTCCTCTGAAAGGGCACGGCCGACTTCCTTCCCAATCCTTCCCTAATTCGATGAGACCGATGACCACGCTGTCTGGTCTCCTTCCCCAAACCAACCAACCAACCAACCAATTAACCAGAGAACCGACTCGTAGAGATAACATCTTGGACTTACTGATAACAAACAGACCCGAACGTTTCGACTCTGTAAGTGCAGAACAGGGAATCAGTGATCATAAGGCCGTTGCAGTATCCCTGAATATGGAAGTTAATAGGAATATAAAAAAAGGGAGGAAGGTTTATCTGTTTAGCAAGAGTAATAGAAGGCAGATTTCAGACTACCTAACAGATCAAAACGAAAATTTTTGTTCCGACACTGACAATGTTGAGTGTTTATGGAAAAAGTTCAAGGCAATCGTAAAATGCGTTTTAGATAGGTACGTGCCGAGTAAAAATGTGAGGGACGGGAAAAACCCACCGTGGTTCAACAACAAAGTTAGGAAACTACTGCGAAAGCTTCACTCCAAGTTTAAACGCAGCCAAAACCTCTCAGACAAACAGAAGCTAAACGATGTAAGGAGGGCTATGCGTGAAGCGTTCAGTGAATTCGAAAGTATAATTCTATGTACCGACTTGACAGAAAATCCTAGGAAGTTCTGGTCTTACGTTAAATCAGTAAGTGGGTCGAAACAGCATATCCAGACACTCCGCGATGATGGCATTGAAACAGAGGATGACACGCGTAAAGCTGAAATACTAAACACCTTTTTCCAAAGCTGTTTCACAGAGGAAGACCGCACTGCGGTCCCTTCTCTAATTCCTCGCACAAACGAAAAAATGGCTGACATCGAAATAAGTGTCCAAGGAATAGAAAAGCAACTGGAATCACTCAACAGAAGAAAGTCCACTGGACCTGACGGGATACAAATTCGATTCTACACAGAGTACGCGAAAGAACTTGCCCCACTTCTAACAGCCGTGTACCGCAAGTCTCTAGAGGAACGGAAGGTTCCAAATGATTGGAAAAGAGCACAGGTAGTCCCAGTCTTCAAGAAGGGTCGTCGAGCAGATGCGCAAAACTATAGACCTATATCTCTGACGTCGATCTGTTGTAGAATTTTAGAACATGTTTTTTGCTCGAGTATCATGTCGTTTTTGGAAACCCAGAATCTACTCCATAGGAATCAACATGGATTCCGGAAACAGCGATCGTGTGAGACCCAACTCGCTTTATTTGTTCATGAGATCCAGAAAATATTAGATACAGGCTCCCAGGTAGATGCTATTTTCCTTGACTTCCGGAAGGCGCTCTATACAGTTCCGCACTGTCGCCTGATAAACAAAGTAAGAGCCTACGGAATATCAGACCAGCTGTGTGGCTGGATTGAAGAGTTTTTAGCAAACAGAACACAGCATGTTGTTATCAATGGAGAGACGTCTACAGACGTTAAAGTAACCTCTGGCGTGCCACAGGGGAGTGTTATGGGACTGTTGCTTTTCACAATATATACAAATGACCTAGTAGATAGTGTCGGAAGTTCCATGCGGCTTTTCGCGGATGATGCTGTAGTATACAGAGGAGTTGCAGCATTAGAAAATTGTAGCGAAATGCAGGAAGATCTGCAGCTGATAGGCACTTGGTGCAGAGAGTGGCAACTGAGCCTTAACATAGACAAATGTAATGTATTGCGAATACATAGAAAGAAGGGTCCTTTATCGTATGATTATATGATAGCAGAACAAACACTGGTAGCAGTTACTTCTGTAAAATATCTGGGAGTATGCGTGCGGAACGATTTGAAGTGGAATGATCATATAAAATTAATTGTTGGTAAGGTGGGTACCAGGTTGACATTCATTAGGAAAGTCCTTAGAAAATGTAGTCTATCAACAAAGGAGGTGGCTTACAAAACACTCGTTCGACCGATACTTGAGTACTGCTCATCAGTGTGGGATCCGTACCAGATCGGGTTGACGGAGGAGATAGAGAAGATCCAAAGAAGAGCGGCGCGTTTCATCACAGGGGTATTTGGTAACCGTGATAGCGTTACGGAGATGTTTAGGAAACTCAAGTGGGAGACTCTGCAAGAGAGGCGCTCTGCATCGCGGTGTAGCTTGCTGTCCAGGTTTCGAGAGGGTGCGTTTCTGGATGAGGTATCGAATATATTGCTTCCCCCTACTTATAGCTCCCGAGGAGATCACGAATGAAAAATTAGAGAGATTCGAGCGCGCACGGAGGCTTTCAGACAGTCGTTCTTCCCGCGAACCATACGCGACTGGAACAGAAAAGGGAGGTAATGACAGTGGCACGTAAAGTCCCCTCCGCCACTCACCGTTGGGTGGCTTGCGGAGTAGAAATGTAGATGTAGATGTAGAAAATGTTCTCCCTAACACGACTGCTATTCGGTATGTGTACCCAGTTGGTGCAAGCACTATAGGCCCTCAAATCAAGAGCCATAATGTTATTTTCACTTCTCAGTAGTATGTATTAATTCGACACTTGTCGTACGTACAGGCTAAAATACATTTGGCATCAGAATTCGAGTGTTATTCTACCTTTTTACCAGAGTACAATAGTACTTTAAAGAAACTAAAAATTACCTGTATTATTTATCAAAATTCGTAAAGATTGATTCTCTAACAGTGTAAATCACACACTGCTCTCTTTATTGGTACTAGTTTTGTAGCATACGGGTTAAGGCACTCTTGGCTTCAAATCAAGACTCTAAATCGATCGTTGTACCCACAACGTTCCATTTCAATTTTTGTTTTGTGTACACATAACAGGTTAGCTGCACTTAAAGGAGTAATTTCTGTTATAGGGAATGGTTAAAGTCCGTTGGACACATTGTTCTCTTCCTTCTGATCTGCAGAATAACATTATTCGTGGCGAGCAATCCATAACTGGCAATATTTATATTTGTTGGTATTATAGAGAACGATGTCCTGGACTGAGAAAAATTTTTTTCTTCAGCTTTAATATAACATCTATGTATAATACTTATGTCATCCTTGTGGGAGTCTGTGTTAACCATTTCCGCAAGTATACGCATTTAGAGCACAGTTTCTAATCTTTCCTCTGTCTTGATTGTCTAGAAGGTTTACTTGTCTGCCCTTCGACATTCATTTATTCTTATTACCCGACCTGCAGACAAATTGTAAAACACTAAGCAGCAACTGTTATAAAAGCTGTCTGATAGTTTAGGTCACACAGAAGCGATTCACACAATGTTCAGTCGAGTACAATGTAAATACTCTTTGTTGGTGTTTAATAGACGTAGACAGATTTCCACAGGGTCAGACACACCAACTCTTTCTGTAGCTATAATTTGGTAACACCATGTTCTTTAGCCAAGGAAGACACACCAGTTTCTCATAGATACATAAAATTGATAAGATAGTTACTGATATTTTAGTACACTCCGCTGTTTGTGATTTGGCGTATAAATATGTTATACGACGGTTGGAACTTTAATAGTGACAACTATTTATTTACAGCTCGTACAAAATAGATAGGTGCTTCAAAGTTTTACTGACCTTCAAAATAGCCACCAGCTTTCTGTATAAACCATTGCTAGCGATGTGGAAGTTGTAGGATACTCTTAGCAGTGCCAGTTGTGTTGACACTTCGAGCGGCGTGGTTTATTACCCGACGAATTTGTAGCAGTAGTATAGCACTTAGCAGCCCCATCAGTAAAACAAATCAGTAACAACTTGCACTGTATGTGCTTGAGATTGTCCTGCAAAATGATGGTCAGGTCCTGCAGAAAATTGTCACCACTTCTGTCTCTATGCTGTTCATTTTTGGAACACAACCTATGACCAGCTTAGAGACAGAAGTGATGACACTTTCTGCAGGACCTGACCATCATTTGCAGGACGATGCTCAAGCACGTACAGTGCCAGCTGTTACTGATTTGTTTTACTGATGGGGCTGCTAAGTGCTATACCACCTACTACACTCCCCTGACTTAAGCCCTCGTGAGTTCAACTCGATTTCTAAATTGAAGGAAACATTTCATGGCATTCGCTTCAGAACTGCTACAAATTCGTCGGGCAATAGACCGCGCCGCTCGAACTGTCAACACAACTGGCACCGCTAAGAGTATCCTACGACTTCCACATCGCTGGCAATTGGTTATACAGAATTCTGGTGACTACTTTGAAGCTCAGTAAAACTTTGAATCATGTATCTATTTTGTACGATCTGTAAATAAATAGTTGCCATTATTAAAGTTCCAACCATCGTATATCATTATTCTACAGTTAGAAGAATTAATCCACATTAAACTGTCTAATCCAGCTGTATTATAGTAGTTGTTCAGTCATCTTACGCACAGAAGCAACGGTTTATTTGATAATCACACATCTCAGTTTCGTTAGAAATCCCAGCACATGTTTGCATTATGTGAAGCTCCATGATATAGTAGTAATCTACATGAAGCTACTGGATGTCCCATTCCCGCTTCCATGTAGACGAAATGGTAGTATCATCTGGATGCTACGTCTGACAGAGATGGACTTGCAGAGCAGTCCATTTGATCACAGATTTTAACCATCATAACATTTAAATTTGTCTCGCTAAAGAGTGTTCCATTTTCAGAGTTATTTACGTTGGTGGTGTTAGTAACAAGATCGTCCAGGTTCTCAAATAATATCATGATGTCACTTCCTGTAATACATGCCAAATTTAGAAGGCCCCTAGTTCTGCTTCACATAATCCGAGAGGCACCACGTTGCATAATCTGGATACTGCATAATTCTACCTTGGATGTATACTGGCTTGTGGGAAATTATAATGCAGCCACACTACCAAGCATCCCTGCATAACCATGGTACTCCCTTGCTATGTACTACGGAGGGTTTCCGGTGACTATGTCCTGCCTCCATTTTTATCAACGAAAGTCCTGACAGCACCACTATAAGCTACAACTAACAGACTCAACCCCATGTGATTGTGTTGCAGGAGAGGACGCCCACCATGTCACTTCCAGCTGCCCGCAATACCATATGACAGCAAATTTACTGCAGTGTTTAGGCCTTCGTGGACAACAGTTCCCTGCCACAATGAAGACAATACTCACATGTGCTCTGTCACTGCATAAACATATACATCTTTTAGTGGTTGAACATATGATTACTATGTTTACAATTAACATAAATATTGTATGCAAGTCATGAGTGTACATGTGTAGGTGTGTGTATGTAGCATTTAATTTGTAGCGTATCGTGTACCAAAGAGTGCCTAAGTTGATTACTTGTCAGGTGGAACTCTCGCCATAGATTTCCTCCTTAATGGCATGGAATACACACGTAGTAGTTTGGTCACTTTGTTTATCGACAGCTTCATTACATTTTGTTATTGCTTATTATTGGTAATGCCCAGAGTTCGTTGATATGTAATCCTTCGTGCCTTATGAGCTACGCATTGTTCACAAGTATTAAAGTTCTGAATATTATGATTATAGAAATGTAAATTCAGTTTTAAATTTTTAGTCCATAGACACTGTACTGTATCTACTTTCTCATGGATAATGTCACTTTTAAGGCTTTAGTTCAATTTAATATGCTTGTGTTTAACGTCCATTTAAAACAACAATTCATTCTTCTATTGTAGAAAAAACGCAACAAAGTTGCTCAAGGATATATACGTAAATGTTGAAAACAAGTTGATGGTTCACCTGCTTCTTTGTCGTTGTTAAGACACTTACTGTTGTTAGCTGGTACCGGGTAGGAGCACTGAAACAAAAAAATCGAAATTCTGTATCGATATGGTATCAGACCTAACGTCTAATTGTGAAATATTGATAGTCACGTGTCGATTTTTATATTCCTTTTGAACCTAAATAAGATATCAACGTGAACGTTCTAGTTGTGTCAGAAAATTCTGAAAGATTTTCTAACACAAGCACATGTTGCCTGACAACGCACTTTCTCTGACCTAACATCCTAGAACTCCTGCATACTGACTGCCATACACTGCGTCAGTTCTAAGGTTCAAATGGTTCAAATGGCTCTGAGCACTATGGGACTTAACATCTGAGGTCATCAGTCCCCTAGAACTTAGAACTACTTAAACCTAACTAACCTAAGGACATCACACACATCCATTCCCGAGACGGGATTCGAACCTGCGACCGTAGTGGTCGCGCGGTTCCAGACTGTAGCGCCTAGAACCGCACGGCCACTCCGGCCGGCTCAGTTCTAAGGCAGCTATACAACTATTTAAGTACATATTTAAGGAATGAGATTT
Organism: Schistocerca cancellata; assembly: GCF_023864275.1. Lineage (NCBI taxonomy): Eukaryota > Metazoa > Arthropoda > Insecta > Orthoptera > Acrididae > Schistocerca > Schistocerca cancellata. Next base: position 309,810,314 of record NC_064628.1, on the reverse strand, counting down.
CTTAAAGAAATACATAGCCATTTAAGACTTATCCTTTTTTAAATAGCTCAGTTCCAGTCTTTTGTGAACTGTCTCGTTACTCTAGTTCATTTTATGACTCACTTTACGCATGTTTTAAATCATTTTTACGCCATTTTGCCAATATTTTCAAGTCTCTTAGTGATAATTTTTGCAGGTAATTTAGTCATAAGAATACCGGGCCCTGAGGTTGCGGATCCTTTTTCGTTTACATAAAGAAAATAAATTCTCAAAAGGTGCAGCTGGCGCCACCATAGCCCTTCCTATCTTCTGTGAGCACCACTGAACTAGCCAGGATCGTACAGAAGCTTTATAAAATTGGAACCGACCCCTAACGTAATGCAAGAGATCCAGTATATGCAAGGTCCATGCCTTTAGATACCATATTTGTGATGACCACGATAGTTTTAACTCAAATATGACGCCAAAAACCTTACACCTTCAAAATGTGTGACGAATCTCACGTTTGCAAAACAAGTAATAACAACAGTGTTTCAAATCAACAATCCTCTGGTACCTGAAGCACCTTAACGTCTCGGTTACGCAAGGTTATATTCTTAAGTAAATTACACCTTCACACTGTCACTCCTCCTCCTATTCACAATTTAGTTTCCCTCGCAGTACATTTTTGGCCATTCTTAGTTGAAACAGTTTTCTTCGTGGTGATCGGTCAATGGCAAGGTACTTTTAATAAAGATAACACGTTTTGTACGAAACTTGACCGTGTTGCCTTAATGAAAATTTTTCTCTGTTATTTACGAATATGAAAGTCATCAGTACTTCAGTTTAAGTGAAAAGGTTGCTTTTAAAGGAGAACAGTCCATGACATTTACTTCATTTATTAGATTCGTAAGTAACACAATAAGTAACGCATCTAACAATAGATAGAGCCAACCACGCTCACAGTAATGGTCAAAATCCGTTCCGAATTCACACCGAATCTTGCCATTGCTGTACTGCTTCTCAATTAAATTGTCACTTACATATGCTCGGGGTCGTCTTAATATTTATCCAAGTAATAACACAGCCAACGATTGCTGCTGGATAAAAATAGCGATACTGGTTTGTCCACTGATTTCGTGTGTAATTACGCGATTAATAGTTAACTTTGGCTACTGTTCGACGGAATATTTCCTCACTCATATTTTTATCTATATCTGCAAACTATCCCTAATTTTTGTTACAACTCGGCAGCATACGACCGTATCACTCGGAACCTAAACAACAACTCGTCTACCTTGCTTAAAGGAGCTGTTACCTTCCCGAACGGCGCGGTCAGTTCCGAATGTTCCAGAGAAGCAGCGATACTCGAGGGATACGATCGACTGTCATACAACTATCGGTAGTAGTACCCCTTACAACTTGAGTCCATATCCATAATCTCTCGGTTACAGATGGATGAATATGCTCCAATGTATTTTGCATTCGGCATTCGCATAGCCTGATGGGAGACAAAGGTTTCTATTAGAAAAGCGCCAATTCGGACCTTTCTTTTAGTGTTCCACCAATGCCACGCAACCGTTTTTTATCATTAAATCAAGTTGGAAGAAAGTTTTGTAGTTTTATACTTTCAGCAGAGTTTTCGAAAAGGTTCTGGACTGCTTTAATTACGATATATTAATGTTAGATGATTTTAAAACCTTCTAAAACTCCATGAAGGTATACTATCATAAGCCTTCTCGGGCCTTACAAAAAGTGCTTGATTGGAAAAAGAAGACGTTCCTGTACCGTGACCTATAAGAGGATATTTTTGAAATTTAGAAGTCGTAAACCTTATTTTAACGCTTTTCTGAGCATTTTAAAAGTGTGTGTACAACACTCGATTTATATCGCTTCAACCGCAGAAAAAGTTCCATCGTACCATATAGCAAAATATGCAGTTCTGTTTTCTTTTTTTTTTTTTCGTCATTGGCACCAAAACAGCGTACTGGTGTCTACAGTCACAGATCAAGTACTGCCTACAAATACTAAACGAAGGGGCTGTTTTCCGGTACTTTTCTTTTCAAGTAAGTGCTGGAAACAAAATATATGGACTACAGCTGATCTTGGTGTTACGAAGCCAGCTTATTCTTTTGTCTCCATTTCCTTACTTTAGTCTCTAAAATGTGTTTAATTATCCTTTTATAAAGTCTACTAAACATATTAATCACTGTTATCTGTACTACTCTATAAGACAGATCCTCTTTTAAAGTTGTCACCAAAAATCTCGAAAAGTTCTAGACCGACTTCTTTCAGATTTGCAAACGATACTTTAATAAACGTTCGAACGGACATTGGATACATTTTTTTATATAAAGCGGATAAGTTGTTAGCAAAAATCTCTAAAAGTTCTCGGCCGTCTTACTTCAATTTTTTACACAATAATCTAATAAGTAGCTGGACGGAACAGGCCAGGTATAAATAAGGAGGAAACGTTTTCAAAAGTCGGCTCTGAACAACTCTGTCCTCTTTACGCTGCCGCGCTCTTTCCTCCTATATTAATTTTTTGTAAGTGATAGTGTTGTTTAAACTGATTTTCTCTGTCGTTTTGCTTCCCTCTACTACTTCATCAACCTTTCTGGATTTCCTACGACGATGTTTCCTCTTTCAGTGTTGTTATCTGGTTACCGTCAATACCCATCTTAAGGGAGCATGTATCACATTATTTGTTTCGTACGGCATTTTTCTTTAAGTGCTACGTTCTTATACAGTGGCCAAATGAAAAAGGCTAATGTCATGTTACCAACACATCCTAAATTTAAGAAAACTGAGAAACAACATAGACGTCTCAAGAACCACAAAATAATGGTGGAACTATTAGAAAAAGTACAGATTAAAATGTTTTCGACTGCTAATTGCCCATAGATGTATGAAATGCGGTCGCAGAAACCAAACATACAAAATATCGTACATCTAAGAAAATACGTATTTGTGAAACTAACGTGACCTTCACTTCTTGGTTTGATAGATATGGAATCAAGGAAATGCTAACTTCTTAGCATTGTTGCATATGGAAACAATGCGAAAACAACAATTGTAACCTATCCCTTATGAAGTTTTGCGCAACTGATGGAACCCGCCAGTTACTATCTGCTCCTGACATACACACCAATTTCTCTGACATCGATGCATAGCTGACGAGACCCTCATACATAGTGTATGAGAAATAACCAACGTTCATAGCGCACTTAACATGAGAAGATAATTTGAGTGGCTGCGTCACATACTGTACAGTGAGTAGCCGGAAAATACAGGATACCCATCCCTACACGTTCTCAGCTACCACAGTCTGTCATGTAAGCTCAATGTTCTGAAAACTCTAGCGGATAGTGCAAAAATGTCTCAAACGTAGAAATGTCTGTCACATAAAAATTCACCCGTATAACTGGCTACAGTCATCCTAGATTTCGGAGGCAATTTCAGGTGAGGTACACAAGTAAAACAACCCCTAAAAACCAAGCAATTTTTTTTTCATTTTGTGGCTCAGTGGCCAGAAATATTACCCTTCTCCTGAAGAGACACAACATTAAATCATTCTTAAGGCCCCAGCAAAAATACGGCAGCGCACGAGGCCCATGAAGAACGCTGAAGGGCAGTGAACGCCTGACGTATTCAAGATATTCTGTTAATGTGACAGTTATTACTTCGGACATTAAGTATGTAGTCTCGTGAAATCAGTCGTGAAAGAAGACGGTTTAGAAAATGACTTCCGAGTTCCGTTCGATAACAGCCTTGTTGTTACGAGAACGTACGGTATGTGGGATATCATAACAAAAGAAGCGACTGAAATTTAAATCTTGGTGAAGATAGTCGATAAATACGGCGGCCTTCATCTCAGAACAGCGTAGGATTCGGCCGCTGCGAGGTTGAAGAAAGGCGCGGCGGACGCGGAACTTAAGTATTGCCTTATCCGATGACTGACAGACAGCAGCATGGTTGTTTAAGTTCAGTTGTCACTCGACAATGCTAAAAAAGCACTCGGTCGAAGCGTACTTGGAATTTAATCACTTCACTGTGCTACCATGATAATGCAGCCAACGTATATCCCATGTAGAGAGCGTGAGACAAAAAGAGAGAGAGAGAGAGAGAGAGAGAGAGAGAGAGAGAGCAGGCCACTTACTGTGCCATTTTCTCCTTACTCTACAAGCGAAACGAACAGGAAAGAAAATTCATAATATTGGTACTATCTACTCTCCCGCCCTCCCTCCCCCCTCCCACGCTCTGTGCAATGATATGTAGAGTACGTATATAGACGCTTCCTGTAGCAATAATTGGTTTACACTGAGTGGTCAGAGTGGCCAAAGAAGAAATGCAACAGACTGTCTCATAAAGGACATTTTGTTGTACACCGTAAGCTGCACTTCATAGGCAATTCCCTATTCGGGCGCACAACCCAACACCAGTAGAAAGCATCTGATACAGAGAATAAACAACAAATGAATACATACCTACAGCTGCTGATGTTGTGGTCTTCAGTCCAGAGACTGGTTCTATGCAGCTCTCCATGCTGCTCTACACTGTGCAAGCTTCTTCGTCTCCAAGTACCTGCTGCAACCTACATCCCTCAGAATCTGCTTAGTGTATTCATCTGTTGGTCTCCCTCTACGACTTTTACCCCCCACGCTGTCCTCAAGTACTAAACTGGCGATCCCTTGATGCCTCAGAAAATGTCCTGCCAACCGATCCCTTCTTCTAGTCAAGTTGTGCCACAAATTTCTCTTCTCTCCAATCCTGTTTAGTACCGCCTCATTAGTTACGTGACCTACCCATCTAATCTTCAGCATTCTTCTGTAACACCACATGTCTAAAGCTTCTATTCTCTTCTTGTCTTAACTATTTATCGTTCATATTTCACCGGGACTCGAATAAAGTCGGGTCTAGATAAAGTGAAATAAAAATACTTATAGATACCGTGTGCCTTTTCTTGTGAGTTAGCCCACTTACAGCTCCAGGAATTAAAAAATTACTGACTCTTCGCTTGGAGTGAAGAAATATCGCCGATTAACCTTCTCCTAGACAACGAGGCCGCTAGAGATCTCAGGCTCGGATTGTTTAAAGTATGAGTAAGGAAATAGGCCGTGCTATTTCAAAGAAACAGTTCTGGAATTTATCTGCAACGATTTAGGGAAATCATGGAAAAACTTAATTTGGATGGCCGGACCTGGATTTGAACCATTTTTTTCCCGAATGCGTATAGAGTGTGTTAACCATTACGCCAGGTGGCTCAGTCTTCTTTCCTTGAACACCCGGTACAATACTAATCTGTCAAATGAAGGATTAGAGAGAGAGAGAGAGTTCCTTGGTTCAAGAAGTAAAACAGAGTTGCACTTACAAGGAGAACGCGGCAAGTGCCACATAATGATATCCAAGAAATTTCGCTCAGTGAAAGAGGGGACAAAGTAAGCTTATCCGAAATACTCGACCGTTTCAAAAAAAGGCGGTCAAAGTTTCCATGGTGGTTTCGATGTACTTTATGCGTATTTTGCCGTGCGATATCCTCAGACAAAATGGTTGGCCAGTTTTTAACACCGCAGAGTTTTAATTTTGTCCCATGAGTTCGAAACTCGTTTATTACCTTCATTTTTATTTCTCATTTATAAACCCATGTCTGGAGAAGATTACAGCACGAAATGTTTTCCGGTGTATATTGATGTAAAGTAATCCTTATTCTCCTATTAACTGTATGTCAGATTTATATGAAATTCTTTTCAGTGAAATTCTTGTAGTGTATCTTGATTCATAATCAACTGCAAGCGCCAGTTTTCGGAAACGTGAGCCGTTATGCATAGTTTGCCGCCAAATTATTGGCAAGTGCGATATCTTTACCAATACTGACTACGTTTCTTTCTCGAGTGAGGTCCATACAAAGAAATACCACTATGACAAACCTGCCTTCGCATGATGCTCATAGCGTTCGAAATATCTGTGTTTCGAATGTTTCTACGATCGGTATCATCCAAGCGAACGGACCAAATCTTCCTGAAGAATGAACATATGAACAAAATATAATAATTAATATAAGAATTTATACGAAAATGAATCATCGGAATACGAAAATGATAGTAAAGTGTCAACATACCATACACAATATTACAAATATGTGACACTTTTTGTAAAATTTAATTGTACTTTTACAATTAATGTAATGCACTCGTATCCCCTAATTTGATAAGAAACATTCGTCTAGTAATCTTCAAGCGACATGGATAGGTAAGTGAAAACAGTGGAAATAAAATAAACAAAAAAATAATGGAGTTTCGAACAGAGGCCGCAAAGTTAAGATACTTTGACCGTCATTTCTTTTCAGGACGGCTGAGTATTTAAGGATAAGCCGAGAGATGTTTTCGCTTATTTTGGTTCCTCTTTCACTGAGTGAAGTTGCAGGGAAATCGGGTTACGGCATTTGCTGTGTTCTCCTCGATAGTGACAAAGGCAATGTGTCTGGCGGATCTAGGTAAACGTAGAGCAGGGGGATCATTAGGTGGACAGTAAGGAGGTGCTCGCTAGAAAGAGCCCTTGCTTACGACAGTTCCAACAAGGTGCCTGACCTGCTGAGGTAAGAGGAGCCACCGATTCTAGAATCAAGGGACCACGTCATTCACCACGAATAACAGGACTAGAAGAATGCAAGACTACAATACATTGCAGAATATTGAGTTTCGTGTAAATGGTTCAAATGGCTCTGAGCACTATGCGACTTAACTTCTGAGGTCATCAGTCGCCTAGAACTTAGAACTAATTAAACCTAACTAACCTGAGGACATTACACACATCCATGTCCGAGGCAGGATTCGAACCTGCGACCGTAGCGGCCGCTCGGTTCCAGACTGTAGCGCCTAGAACCGCACGGCCATTCCGTTCGAGTAAATCATTATAATTTTATTTATTCTTTTGGCAGTATAAAGAAGCAGTTGCATAAGGGGTATGAGATCTTTAGATCTACGAAAAGTGAAGCAAGGAAGGTCACACAGGTGAAAGGTCAATAAAAGCAAATTAATTATTTCAAACACAAGATAACGTATAACAATAACTGGGGTCATAAGGTATATTACTCCTAAAGCATAAAGTCGGTGCCAAACATGATACATTTTTCTCAGTTCCAGTTCCACTGTGTGTAAGGTTACCTGCAGTGACTGTGACCAGAAAAACCATTTGAGACACGTTTTAGGCAGCACACCTATTCCCAGAACAAATGTTGTGTATATACCTACGTAAAAGCACTTCATTCATGGCATCCATCGTAATGTGGACACTTTGCACATTGCGCAAAAAAAAAAAAAAAAAAAAATGCGCCCAAGCGAATCCTGAAGGAACAGTGGAATTTCAGTCAGAATTTTTCCTTTAATATCTTTCGTGATTTTCTCATAACAGTGAGTGTTTTCGTGTGCCCGATATATTTATTAAGACTCATGATCAGGCCTGCCCACACAGGGCTCCGTAAGCGGGATTGCTGTGGCTGCCTTCTGCTTAGCACTCTGCAGGCAGAAGCGAGTGGGGCTAAGGGAAGAGGAGCAAGATACAGTGAAGGCTGCTAGAGGTGGGCAGGCACCTTGTCAGGCGCCTAGCAGTTTACTAACTTGCGCTAAATCAGATTTGTGTTACTATTATGAGCATGAAAAATATTTATTGGAACGTTTTCACAGCACACTCCACTAAGAGAATACTATGAACCTGTCTTCTTACAAACAACAGTGAAAGCTGGCTGAACTGAAGGAGGCCGTTACGGAACAAAACGAACAAGGAGAGACCACGACATTGGTATCACGGATTTACTTCGAACTTTGTACACCTTTAGTAGACCATTAACACAACATAACGTGCAAATAGTAAGGTGTGCTATGTCCGCGGACCTAACCGAATCACGCGCGCCCTGCCGTCGCTCGGCCCTGCCGCACGTGCATGGTGGTCGGCCTCAGCTTCACGTCGCGGCCGCCGGAGGTTCATGGCGTTATCCCCGGCTGAATACGTCGCGCCATTCAATAGTTCTAGAGAGCCTGAATAGTTCTTGCCTGCAGCTCCCTCTATGGCCACAAGATACAACGGGAGCACAGACCTGACGCCACGGCCACTCGCTCTTGCTCACTAGCTGCGTTAATGTCGATGTGTTGTTGTATTGATCTTATATGACAACCTTCGAAACGTCCCCTTAGAAAAATTATACATGACTGTGCTTAATCTGACACACAATATTTTTTTAGCGCAACGCAATCTGACTTTCAAAAATCCCTACAAAAGAATGGCCCTGACTAACATTAACCTATACCTTTCACAAATCACTTACCTCACAAAAATCTTGGTTACTCGAACTACTGCAATACAGCGAGCGCCACTACTGCCAGCTAAATAAAAGATTCAAACTACGGAACGCACTAACTACTGATAGGCATAGTTAGCAAATGAAAGATTTTAATAGAGAACAAACAATGTATTTACCTTAATAGTGTTGAAAAATCATAATATGCATAGCACTTCATGACATCCAGTCTTACAAATTTTAAAACTCTGCTATTTCTCTCCCCACATCCACCACTGCTGGTGGCTCACCTCCAACTGCCTAACGCTACGCGCTGTTAACATCCAGCTGCCCAACACTACAATGGCAGACAACAATGCAAACTAGCCACAGACTGCACACAGCACAGCCAGTGATTTCCATACAGAGCGCTACGTGGCGTTACCAATAAGAAAACCTAAACAGCCTACTTACATAGCCCCCATGCTCCCCAAAAAAAATTTTACAAATTGTTTTGGGCAGTGGCCAATAATGATTTGATAATTTTTTTCATAATTACAATAACAAAGATATCAAATGCACACACTTATTGATACAGTGTTGGTCAAAAGCTAAAATTTTCTCACAGTCCATAAAGACAGTCCTGATCATCCATCACAGTAAAATTGCAGTGTTGTTTTTTTTTTTCAAAGTCTGAGCAGTAAAGAAAATCCACACGGAAATAGTAGATTTCCATGCAGTTTTGAAGGAGTAGTGTTGTCCTTCCAACAGAAAGACAGTGCTGACTCTTGACATGCAGACAGGTAATGGGCCACAACAGAGCAAGCCCACAGCACAGTCATTCGAAGTTTTGAAGAATATTGGTAGGTAGGTCACCACAGAGTAGACTCACTGTAGTCCTGGTAGAGATTACAGTATTGGTGGGCCCCCAGAGGTGCAGACCCACTGTAGTCCTGGTAGAGATTGTGGTAATGATGGGCCACCAGAGGTGCAGACCCACTGTAGTCTTTGTATAAATAATGGTACTGGGGAGTCAGCAAAGGTGTAGACCCACTGTAGTCCTTGTAGAAATAATGGTATTGGTGGGTCATCAAAGATGCAGACCCACTTTAGTCCTTGTAGAAATAATGGTATTGGTGGGTCATCAAAAATGCAGACCCACTGTAGTCCTTGTAGAGATGGCCAGCAGCCATCTGTTGTGACTGTGCAGGTACACAATCACCATTGAAGAGTCTTGCGGATAATATAGCAAGTCCATAACCACCACTTTTGCTCTCACAAAGTTTTTTTGGAATTGTCCTTAGAACCAGCAATGCTGTTATCCAGTCCCTTGCTGAATTATTAACACACGTGCAAACACTAACAGTCCCTACTTCTCACATACTGTCTATATAGTATGACCAACAGAAATGTGTACAGTGAAATTGAACTTACAAGTTACTTAATTTGATGAACTGTTGTCAATTACAATTTTATAACATAAGAATACAATAACAAAGGTACAAAATACATCATTAAAAACATAATAATACAGATAACATTTATAGTAATACAGGCTTTACAAAACAATAGAAATAAACATATACATCAGTGTTACAGGAATTATGAGATAAGTAGATATAAAAGATCAGAATAACTTTTGAAACATCAGCTTCACATAAGCAGAACAGAATAAATAATGTCTAAACATCTTTACAAAGAAAATAACATAGTATTTGAAAAATTCTACAACATAAATCTTATTAGCTAAATACATAAAGACAGGAAAAGACAAATACACAAGGATACATAAACACATAGCGGAATAATACGAAAGGAAAGACAGGGTTCGTTTTCAGGGTAACATTTGGCACTGCAGTCCAACCCAAAACTTCATTCCATAGATCTTTTGTTTTATTTCAACATTTGTTTCCACCAAAAAAAATCCTATCCAAGCGTGCTTTCTGTATTTATATGTTCACATATTTCTTACCTCATTATTTATTTTCCACTATCTTACCTCATCATTTATTTTCAAGAAAATCCTACCTTAACCTGTTGTTCCTAAACTCTACTTTTTTGTTCATATCCTCTTTCAAAGTACTTTTTTGGCCAAACCATTTTCTTATAGCTTCTCAATGCATTTCTTCCAATTCATCACCACTCATTCTCTTATATAGCCTACCCCCTCTTAAGCTAACTTAAATCTACTGAGCTCAGATGCTAAACTAAGGGACGAGCCAATGCAGCAGCACAAAACAATTAATACAAACAGCAATGACAAAAAATTCAAATTGGCAAAGCAAGCAGCAATATTACAACTAATATAAGTCAATGAGCAGCAAACAAGAAAAATAAATCAGTAGTAAAACTGGCTTAACAGAGTAATGCAAAGTGAAATTTAGTAGCACTGTGAATGGCAAACAGCAGCAGCAAATGCAATAACTTATACCTAAACATGACAAAGTTCAAGCAGAAAAATATTACAGTAAAGATGGCCATGTCTAATACCTAAGTCACATCTTAACACTAGAGCGATGCATCACGATAAGTTACTGTAGCAGACAAGTTACCAAATCGTTTAAAAAATTATTTATGCAGTTCCTGTGAAGGGAAATGTCTATTTGTGCTCTCTTTTCTAGGAAGGTACATCGTAAACGTATTCTTTACTGGGTCTGTAGACAGAAAATATCTATATTAGTACATCTATTAAATTTTATTTTAACCAATGCTGCAGTGCAGCTAGAAACTAGATATCAAACAAAATGAGCAATCTCTCAACTAGAAAGACAATAGATGTAAAATGTTTCTCAACATTTCATCAGGCATTTTAGTAAATATCATAAATTAAGAGCTCCACAGTGTAATCATATATTTTCAAGTTTGAGCATGTCATATTTGTGATGCTTTCTACAAAGAAATGTCAATAGCGAGGATAATGCCTCTTTTTTTTTCTACCTGTGCCTCTGAAAAGGCACACACTAATAACTTTTTCTCCAGGCGTCTGACACAGCTGGCCGCTCAAGACGCATTACGTCAAGGTCACTTACCTTTCTTACTGAAATATTTACGACACCAGTTTGCACTAAAGTGACAGTCTCATATAAAAAATTTCGCAGATCTAGAATTTGCGTTACAAATCTGTAGAAACAAAATCCTTTAAATATAACAGTGTCCAAAAAAATTTCGTAAGCATGGTGGTACATTCATGCATTTACACACATTTCATAACCCCTGAAGTACGATTCTTGGTTTCCAACATCCTAACCACTACTCATTATTCCTTACCTTATTACACATTTACATATTCGTCGACACTTCTTCAATATTTCATCATAATAAATACGTAGCATAATCAAATTCCTCATATAGCATCAGCTTATTGATCATAAACATACCGCAACAGCGTAATACACATCGTCATCATAACATCATAAAACCTCAGCCAAATCTCAAAATCGTCTTAGCTTCCTCCAATAATTTCAAAACCTAAAAAAAATTCTCTGCTCATTTCAATAGTGTCATCTACCTCAAACGTACTTTAAAAATCATGATCCCATACCAAATACATCATTCAAAGCTCTCATAGTATCACAATGGTTCCGAAAAAATATTAACAGTTCACAAAGTACAGGCAAAATACAATTTCGTAAGTGTGAAGTTACCCAACTGTGTCATTGCGTAAACATGTGTCACTGATGTAGTAAAATAAATGTTTGTCTCTCTCAGTTAAATGATCAGATAGCTGTGTAATTTATGTGTTAGAGAAATAAGGTACCGATGTGTAAAGTTGTATAAGCAAATACCATATCAGCTAGGGCTCCTTGTGCTTGCCAAACACATGATACACAAAGTAAGCGTGTACCCCCTGAGGATTAATGTAATTATACCCTCGGGTGTTACAGATTACATCAATGGAATGAAATGTATCATGGAAAATCTTTGTATCATTGTACTTCAAATATCTTTAAAAATAAATGTTTTAAGTACAAAATTAATCACTCAAATACGTGTACTGTAGCGCTAAACTGTGCGTCTTGTTGTAAGGTGATCTCTGTGGAAGTGTCATAGTTATCGTCCTCTGAAAGCTAAGTTCTGCAGAAGCCAATGTACTTACCTCATGATAAACAAAAGTGAAATGCTTTGCGTATAGATATCTTAGTTATTACGCTTATTGCCGTGATGAAGAAAGTACTGTGCTGTAACATATTGTTGTGCTACGGAATAGGCTGTCTCCTTGTAGCTTTACCACAAAAGTTACTACTAAAACATGTTTTACTTTCCAGAATAATACAGAAAAACAGTGCAGATATAAAACAGATACACCGCAAAAACAACATTGTAAATTGTCACTCATTAGTAGCGTCGTGACAAAATCGTGTAGCTGTCACATGAACTAACCACTGTGTCATCTGGTATCTCACTGAAAGTACTTTAAATCCAGAATGTATTTTCAAGTAAACCAAAATGTTGCATTAAAATCTCATTAGCAGTACTAGTAAATGTTCTAAGTATGTGAGCCTTATACTCGTTACGTAATCGTGCAACTAACAAGCAAGAATGTACACACACAATAACACTGTGTCGTCTGTTCACTATAACAATGCATTTGTAATTACTGTTTAAATAAGTTCTCTTGGTTCTTGATTGGATATTTAACTTCAAACATTGTTGCACGGTAACAGTTTCTAAGTCTGAGAATGAATACTAGAAATGTGAAGTGAAAAGTTTTATGGCACAGACTAAGTTAAAAAGCAGATTATCTCTCAATAAATGATTTTACATGTGAAATGTGGTGTAAACCTTTACTCTTCCTAGTATGCAGTGTTTCAACTTCGACGCAATTATCATGTGGTATACGTCAGTAAAGAATACTGGAATTTTTCTCAAGGTTAGCGTCTATGTTATTTTTCCCTGAGCCAGCCGGCGCGTGCGGCAGCCTGCGGTGCGAGTCATTGTCTGTCTCTTTGTTGGCGCACGTCGTTATTGGGATTTGGAGACCTAACTTCTACAAATTCACCTTGTCGAGAGGGCCCTGATCTGTTTGAATCCCGCCAGTTCTGATGCAATTCAGGTCTGTCATTATGATCATATCGTCTGTCGTCATGTCGGTAGATTCCATAGTTTCTTTCTTGTCGGTCACGTGGTGGAGAATTTCTCCCTGAATCTTAACTGCGCGCTGGACCGTTGCGTCTAAAGTTATTCTGTCTCCCTTGATAATAATTGTTTTGGTTACCATATTGTCTGTTTCTGTGGTTATCTATGTCATATTCATTACTACGGAAATGCGATCTTTCTCTGTAATTATTACTACTCTGCCAACGGTTGTCATATAGGTGATGTCTGTTTTGGTCACGATTTACGTCGTAAGAATAGCCTTGTCGTGTATTATTTCTGTCATAGCGGAATTGCGATGGATGTGACCTGTAATTGTTGTGTTCATGTTTTCGCGTTCCACGATTGTCAGTGTCAATTTCCAGTTCTTAGAACAGTCCCTGAAAAGCTTCAATGTCATCTTTGCAACGTCCCACTAAAATAATATGTTGTAAATGTTCAGGCAATTTGATTAAGCAAATGCGGATGAGTTCTGAGGGGCTGTATGGGTTTGAAAGATACTGATTCTTGTGCAACATGTCTTCAAAATATTTGACAAGACTGGAAAATTCAGATTGTTCAAAGTATTTCATCATCATGATGCTATGTTTTACTCGGTCTTGTGTAGCTTGAGACCAATATGCTGAGAGGAAGGCATGATAAAATTCTCCTTCACTGTGTCAATCGTGAATGACCAATCGCATTCTTACAGCTGGTTCATTCTCCAAGTAGCCACACATAAATTCTAACCTGTGCTCCAATGACCAGTTGGGAGGAAAACAATGAGAGAATTGATGAAGCCTTGCTTGTGGATGATTGTCGTTGCTGGAATTCTTAAATGTTTTGAATTTACGTGTAGTAATAAACAGCTTATAGTCAAATTCATCATGTCGGCGAGTCGCATGTCGGTCATTGTTACGTCGTTTCGGCGGTTCCATTTCAAAATTCGGTGCACCTTGCCAATTTCTTTCATAATTTCCGAAATGTCCTGTGTTATTATTTTGTGTTGTCCCGTATTTCTATGTCCCTCTTCCGGTACTGGAGCATGAGTGTCCTCTGAAATATGTAATTCTTGTATTACTTGTGCCAACTGACCTTGTACTACCCGGATTCCTCTTTTGTACTGTGTATTGATTTGATTTTGATTTTGTTTGAATTTTCTAATTTGTTCATACTCTTCAGTGTCCGTGAAGGCTACAGGTCTTGTGTCATTCAGATCATCATCTACCTTTGTAGATAAGTTAGTGAACTGATCTGAAAGTTCGGCTACTTTATCCGATACTGAAATTATTTCCTCTGTGTGTTTTTCTGGACCAAGTTTCAGAGTGTCCATTTGTGCTGAAATCGTATCTACTGTGTCCTTTAAGTTTTCCTGAGTTTTTGCAAGTTGCGTAACCAAATCGGTAGATGCAACTGAGTCAATTTTAGCTTGCAAGGTGTCGTGATTTTCATGAACAATAGTTTGCAGTTCTTTTATGGCTGCTTCGTGATTCTGTAATGCATTTTCATGACGCAAAAAAATAGGTTGGAAATGCTCACAAATTTGTGTTTTTACTTTACAGACTTTTTGACATTTCGATTCGATGTTATGTAACTCAGTAGTTAAATCTTCACGTGTTTGTTCAAGCGTGGTGTCTAACTTTCGAAGATTTTGTTCCATTGCGCCTAACTTTTTAAGATTTTGTTCCACTGCGTCTAACTTTTGAAGATTTTGTTCCATTCTGTCTAACTCTTGCCGTGTTTGTCTCTGATTTTGTTTCATTTGTTGCATTAATTGCGATAATAATGTATTTGTGTCTGGAATCTGTTCCTCTATGCTTTTCGGCAGTGAATTTGCACCGGCAACATTCACATTTTGACAAGCGGAAAATGTGTCTTGACTCATTTGAGAAAACGGTGAGAACCCAAAACCTGAGTCTGCAGTATTTGTAATATTGTGTTCTGTCATTCCCGATTCCTGAGGCGGGCTGTTGCCGACCGATCGATCGATAATGCTTACCTGTTCACTACTTGTTTCACTGTCTACACCATTATTTGACGCCCGCTCCATTTCCCTATGCACAGTTACCAAATTACTACTTTGAATGTCTGTTAATTCATTACACAGTGGTGTTGGTAAGCTACGCTCGTCGTCACTATTGTTTCTCAGTTTACTTTGGAGCCTAGTGTTACGTTTTTCACACGCCATTATTGTCACAATATTTCACACGATACCACAGAAAAGCACAATTTGAAGAGCAAAAATAAGAGAACACATTAACATAGCGCTGAAAATAATATCTAGTTAATTGCAAGCGCAGCTGCGAAATACTTGGTGCAAATCTAAATGCGCTAGCAATAAACAAAAGCTACACTAAGTACACAAACTACGAGAAAAAATCAGAAGATTCCAGTGAGGTATCCTCGGCTAAGGGTCGACATATGAAACGTCCCCTTTGAACAATTTATACATGACTGTGCTTAAAGTGACACACAATATTTTTTAGCGCAACGCAATCTGACTTTCAAAAATCCCTACAAAAGAATGGCCCTGACTAACATTAACCTATACCTTTCACAAATTACTTACCTCACAAAAATCTTCGTTACTCAAACTACTGCAATACAGCGAGCGCCACTGCTGCCAGCTAAATATAAGATTCAGACTACGGAACGCACTAACTACTGACAGGCATAGTTAGCAAATGAAAGATTTTAACAGAGAAAAAACAATGTATTTACCTTAATAGTGTTGAAAAATTATAATATGCATAGCACTTCATGACATCCAGTCTTACAAATTTTAAAACTCCGCCATTTCTCTCCCCACATCCACCACTGCTGGCGGCTCACCTCCAACTGCGCAACGCTACGCGCTGTTAACATCCAGCTGCCCAACACTACAATGGCAGACAACAATGCAAACTAGCCACAGACTGCACACAGCACAGCCAGTGATTTTCATACAGAGCGCTACGTGGCGTTACCAATAAGAAAACCTAAACAGCCTACTTACACCTTGGGCTTAGAACTTAGTTACGATTTGGAGTGCACTGTGGATCTGTGAATTGTATTGTGAACTTAATTACGTAGCTACTGCCTTGAGAGCAATAGACGGTGCCTGTTTCAGTGTTGAGAATAAGGATAAGTAATCTTCTGGATCGCTGGCGCCTTGCTTTGAGACTAATCTTTTCTCGCCCATCATATCTTGCGTCACACCCCGGTCACGTCCTGCTACCAATTCCAACTTATGTTTGCCGCTCCAGGCAGACATAAAAAGGTGCACTACTCTGGAAATTCCGAGAAAATCTCAAGAGAAGTTTTACGCGTCTTTTATGCAACTGATATATCTGTGCATAGGTAGTGGACGTTAGAGTTCATGGTGGTCAAATGTAGCTACAGACCATCAGAGCTCGCCTTGCAGATCACCGCCTACGACCCCTCGACACTATCCAACGCGCCCAATATGTGAACATCTATCATGCCTCCCGTTTACCACATGTGGCTCAGATACTACCCGTCCCAACTCTCCTGGCCCGACATCTCTGGATGACATAGGACTCCTTCGCAGCTCAGGGATGTTACTCAAAGTGCAGTACGAGTCCCTCGCACTCCCACGGGACCGTGGTTGCGTGGGACTAATACAAGTGCTGGCCAGAGTCAAGGCACCGTGCATTAGCTCCCAATTCAAACTCTGGCATCGTTGCCCACAGAGCTTCACTGGACTCCAGTTCCAAGACTTCGCGCCGGTCACTTTGGCCGCCCCGGTTTTGTCATCGACTATCCCATCCCCCTTTATCGTATGAGGCAGTTGTTCTACCTGTCTTTACCACTTAGATGTTTGTTTCAGACAAAAACAGTTTACCAAGTGTTACAACAGTGCCGCCCGCTCAACCCCATCGAAGTTGTCCCCAGTATGTGTGGAGGCACATAGAGAAAACGGTTCACGCCCGCTTTCTCGAAACCGACATCCAATCAAGGTGGTATATCTCAGGGAATGGCAAATAAGTTAACTGACATCGACTGCATCGTGTCCATCAAGCCGACTCACCCCTCTGCACCCTCTATTGAGTGGACGACTTGCGCAGCATATTTTGACGTTTCTTATCCGCCAAACACCCGGAGGGGACTTTTTACCCCACCACCAAAGTTCACTCTATGAACTGGCTGTGTGGCCTCTGGCCGTAAGTCAATGCTAGAATATTCGAATTATCTTAAAGAACGACTCTACGTCCTAACACGCAACCTACACTATCAGCAGTACTTCTCTAATTTCTTAAGGAACACTTTAAATCATCCTCATCGCAGCTGGAAAGTCCAAGCCATGAGAAGCTGAAGACTGATCTGAACCTCCCCGAACCAAACAGAACTGATAACGGAATCTACGCTAACTCAACAAGAAGACACTCTTGGAGGTAATGGCCGATGCAGGACCAGCTACTAAAGGCGCCCATACATAAAATATAAAAAATAAAAAATAAAATAAAAAAAGAAAAATAAATAAAAATCAAGTAAAAAAGGCGAAAACGAATTATGTTTAATTTGCATGGTTCCCCTGTGGCTCCCTTTCCTTTATTCTTTCTCGTCCCCTCATAGCCGTACTGGGAGTAGGGTTAGATAGGGGCCAGTGCTTGAAGTGGTGGTTTGGTTTTTTTTTACGTAGGAGAAAGGGGATGGTGGTAACTTTCGTTTATTACTTTAGATCTCTTTTATACTCCCCAGGTGCAAATAAAAATAAGCGGTAAAAAAGTAAAAAAAAGTATTGGAAGAATTAAGTCAAGTGTTATTGGTTCGCATCTTATTAACAAAAAAAAAAGGTTAGCGTTCGAATTACGTAAGACGAACGTCTATGAGACGATGGTACGACTCCTGTTCGAATTTAATTTTTTAATCTATATTTTTTCATCGCTGATCATATTATTTAATTTATACGACATTTGAGATGTAATATAATTAAAAAACCACGTGTACCTGCATGAAGTTTAACTGAGTTTCATATGGGTCGACTACTTATTATTTTTAATTAAATTTAGTTATTAGAACAAACATATTTATAACTATTGACAAGCAAATGATGAAAGGCATGGAGTTTTCCTGAAAATATACACCCGTCATGATTTGCGAAATCCGTTATACACGTAATCTGATAAGGTACCCGAAAGTACTTTGCACCTCGACACTTCGAGCTGTAGGCACAGAAGCAGGCCCCATTAGGCAGTTAACCTGCTGTGCGGTGATTCCAACGTCTTGGCCTCCCCTTGTAAGTTCAAGGTAAGCAGAGTGGTGACAAAATCTTTTATTTTTACGTACAAACTCTTTGAGTTGCAGGAGGAGAATCATTTGGTAACACATGTGACGGACAATATTGATGGTATGAAACAAAAATTAATACTATGGATAAATCGGCTTCAAGTTCACAATATGAAACATTTCCCATAACTCAGGGATAAGACATGACTGAATGAGTTTCAGTAGTTGAAATATTTCATCACGATTGCTCAAAAAGATTACAAGACTCTGAGCGACTGTAGATAGAGTTCGATTTCTTTGTCAGAACATTTTCGTTTGACGCTGTTAAAGTACCTCATAACTTCCGACCTGAGATGATAGACTTATAGTGGAGCAACCAAATCAACGATTTGTTTGTCCTGTCTTGGAATTTAGAAGAAAAAATGGTTCAAATGGCTCTGAGCACTATGGGACTTAACGTCTGAGGTCACCAGTCCACTAGAATTTAGAACTACTTAAACCTAACCAACCTAAGGACATCACACACATCCACGCCCGAGGCAGGATTCGAACCTGCGACCGTAGCAGTCGCGCGGTTCCGGACTGAAGCGCCTAGAACCGCTCGCCACACCGGCCGGCGAATTAAGAAGACTTTTATAAATTGTTACCCTGTGACCAATACCAACAACTACGCAGACAAGCTACTAAAGTTATTTAATTGTGTGCTTCAAAAATGGACGCCATCGTTTTTTCTTGTGTTATAAAATTGACACCCAGCTTTCGTCTTCATCAGATTTAAATCTACCTAACACGAATCATAGTGCCAGGTACCAGATACATTCCATATTCTAAAATATAAATATGCGTAGATTTATAAACATCGCTACGTAACGTTAAATACCTGCATGTAATGCTTTTTTAGACCTTCTCACCGTATTAGCACTACTTAATGTATTCTTAATCAGGTAATAAAAGTTATTGCTTTGGCATAAAAATAAAAGGTTGAAAACAAACATACATGATAAAATCCTGCTTATAAGTAGAAGTAGCTGCACTCTGATGCAAGCAAGTCTTCATACGTTTCCTGTGCGTGTAGTGTTCAGCGCACAGCTGTCTGATTAACAGCTGCTCGCAATAGTGCAGTGTGGTAGGGGAAGCCAGAGCTCCGGACAGACTCGACAGCAATCGCGGAGCACAATCGCGCTTCAGGTGCGCAAATGCTGACCAGCCGTTGCCTTGATTGAAGTGCAGTTTTTGGTCGTGCGTCGTGCGAACTGCGGACCACCAACGTTCATGTGTGGCTGTCCCAGAGCAGGATCTGATTGCGAGAAGAGAGACCTGCTGCTCTGAAAGACTTTTTTTCCTTTATTATTGTTGCACGGCCGCTGATCAAATGAGGACGGTGGGCTTCCAACAGTACAACATCGCATTCTACAATCCGAATATTAAAATACATGTAAAGGTGAAACAATATCGTTAAAAGGTGAAAAATTTACATATGTTTTAAGATCTGCAAAAAATGTATTTAATGGCATTTAAATATAATTAAAGTACTGATTTTCCTTGTTTCAGTTAAGAACAGAAACACTGAAAGGTAAAGATGTCATCAAAAATATATACTTGGAACACGTTTCAAAAACGGTGACATTCCTTAAGAAGGAGCATTTCGCTTTCACCAAAAAGTTGAAGCTTGTTCATTGAAGACAAAAGTTTTTGGGAGGGGGAAACGTTAGGTTTTCTAGGCGATCTTCATTTCTGTTATGTCGCACTGAAGGGTGTGGGTGTAAATACGTTTAGGTGATACTGAGTGGTATTTGAGGAGATGAAGGTAGGTGTTGGGGTGGATGTTTCGAGGACAGAAAGGGTAGAGGAGTTGAATGTGTAGTTAGAGCTATAGTGTGTGTAATTAAAGTTATATAGAGGTAATAGTGAGACTTAAAATGGATTACGATGCTTAGTGTAGAGCTATAGTTGACGGGATGAATAAATATCGGGATGGATTTCATTGTCTGGGAGGTTGAGTCAAGTAGGAGTCGAGTGTGTGTATGTGTAGGGACGGGAGATGTGTTGACACAGGCATGGCAGGAAATCAGGACTGGTGATCAGAGGGGAAACAATGGGATTGATGGAATCTAGTATAAGATACATGAAGGATATTTGAGTGATATATGTAGATAATCATTGTGGGTGAGGAGAGGTTGTAATTTGGTGAGAAGTTAGAGGATCCATGAGGGGAAAGATAAACGCGTAAGAAAAGCGAGACGAAGTTCTTGACATTCAAGGCTTCGGAGGAACTGTAGAACTTGGGTGGAGAAGATATCCAGGCAACACTGACATAGAACAGGATAGAGTGGACTACCGATTTGTAGGTCTGGAGTGCAATCGAAGGCAGAAATCCTCATTTTACCTGTTTTTGGGAGTAGTCGTAGTCTTAGTGTATTATGGGATTTCTGCTGGACGGTTGATAGGTGAGGTTTCATGCTAGTTGCTGGTCAAGCGTTATTCAAAGATAGATTTTTGCATTAAATAACTGGATAATAGTTGTAAAAGTTTAGGTAAAAATCATGGATATAAATGTTGCATGTGGTTCGTCCTATGTTTCCAACGTAGAGGAATCGTTGGGATTTATGGATTGCTGATCTTTGAACAGTGTTCAGCATACTGGACGAGTTAGGCCGGAAGAGGTGGTCTAGGCATAATATCAGCATAGAAGTTATAATGGAGAGCAGAGGGGAGAGGACAGAGAGCTCTGTGCTGCAACTGCAGCAAGACAGAAGATACAGAAAATGGTCTTGTTAATAATGAAAAAGAATAACGCAGATACAGTTACTTGAAAGTGCGTGTATCTGGAGTTTCAAGAGCAGACCGTAATGCCATACACACTTACAAGGTTTTTCAAGGCCAGTAAATGTAGAAACTGTGGATTTTCCGCTTTAAGATAATGGGATAGGAGATGTGTGAGGCACAGGAGTTGGTCATCTGAAGAGAAGTCAGAAGTCACACTGATTAGTAGGAAGGGATAGGTCCTGGTTCAGGAATTAATGGATGCTTTGAGAGTGGATGGATTTGAAGACATTGAGAAACACTGAGGATCGGCTTGCTGAGGGTTCTGTTTGGATTTCGGAAGTTGTCCGTAGTTCAGGGTAACAACCTGTCGAAAAAATAATGTTGTAAAAGGTTGCAAGGATTAGTAGTGATGTGTTGGCAAATGTGCCAACACCTTGTAGATAGAGGAGGCCGAAATGCACGCTATCTAACGCAGACGGGCGTGAATTCTGGAACAGGATAAGTAATTGAATGCTAATAAGAAAAGTACGTATCTAAGTTAATACTCAACTTTAATGCATCCTTGTGGTACATCGCTCTTGACTATACGAATGAGACTATCTCCAGATACGGTTAATTACAATCACTGTAAGGCAAATGGCGCCTTGCTAGGTCGTAGTTATGGACTTAGCTGAAGGCTATTCTAACTGTCTCTCGGCAAATAAGAGAAAGGCTTCGTCAGTGTAGTCGCTAGCAAAGTCGTCGTACAACTGGGGCGAGTGCTAGTCCGTCTTTCTAGACCTGCCATGTGGTGGCGCTAGGTCTGCAAGTACTGACAGTGGCGACACGCGGGTCCGACATGTACTAATGGACCGCGGCCGATTTAAAGCTACCACCTAGCAAGTGTGGTGTCTGGCGGTGACACCACAAGTAGGAAGGAAAAGAAACGTTCATTTAAGTGCCTGTAGGAATGCAGTTGTGACTCTGAGAAGTGTTTTTTAATCGTTACTTGTTTTATGTCACGCGCACTAATGCCTGAGTGCAGTTCTGGTTATGGTATATTGCCCGACTGCATGTGGTGGGACAGAGGTACCTATATGTTCATGGACTGAAGGAAATAGGGAATATTTGAAATGAGGTATATCATTATTGTGAAGTTGATGGATACACGGGGCGCTAAGCGACTAGCTTCGCTCTGGTGGTCTGGTAGGGAACATTTATTTTAAAGGACTGTGTAGTGACGGATGATGTTTCTGCCAGTGAATCAGTGTAAAGTTTCCCAGTACTTTCTGGAGGTAATAGGTAGTGCAGCTTTAACCCTGGCACGTGTCCGGTGTCAGCTCTTGAGTTTTTTAGCGTTTAGTAAATTACCTATATGCGTCTGTGATTTTCAGTGGCGTGTAGGTGTATCCTGGTGCCGAGCTTGCCAGAACGAGCGGTGTAAGCAATAGGGCTCACGTAGGAGTAGAGCTTGTGGAGGATGGGTTAGGCGGTTAGAGTAAATGGACTTGGTAGGGATATGGGTGGATTTGCCGTCTAATAAGGCCTACTAAAGGAAGGAAGCTGCATGAGGAATATCATGAGGATGTAGGATATTTATGGTTTCCAATTGGTATTTTACTTGATGTGAGAGTAATCTTTGAAACGTTTTCGATGGATGGGATACATGGGGTGGTGAGTAAGGGGTGGTGAGTAAGGTAGGTATGCTGCCAGTTAGAACCAGGACTTCTGAGGTGACACATTCACGGAGGCTAGGGACATGCTATGGTGATGTCTGGAATTGTATTATTTTCAGGATGGGTGTGTTGTAGTACAGGGACTATGACACTGTGTAGGGAGTCATAAAGAGATGCCAACACGGGGGTTCTGCAGGAAAATGCTGTATATGTTTAGTCTAATAACATGCATGGGAAAGGTACAGTCCATCTGGTTGAGTACATCACAAGGAATGGGGCGATGAGGCTGTATATATATGATGATACAGCTGTTCAGCTGTTCATGTTTTGAGGAAGAGAGTAAAGATGTGTTTGGTGGGAGTGTTGCACGAGACAATTTTCTTTTGGTCGCTGATTTTAACACAGCCTCTGGACAGGCGACGGACATTATCTGTATAGTACAGGACACATGGGGAAGTTTGTATGGTGTTATAGGGTTGGAGAAAAGTCTCGGATAAAATGAAAGCGTGAATTCCGTGCTGAGAAAAGATGTACTACATAGGAGTTTTTAGAATAATTTAATTGAGCGGCACTATTTATATCCTACGAAATTACCATTCTCAGGTCTAGAGACCAAATAAAGTTTACTCGGTTTTGTTGGTAGTTGGGTTGGGTGTTTATATGGAATATAGAGCGAGCAGTGAGAGACTTGTTGGTACCTGTGTGATCTTGGAATGGGTGGAAGTTTTGGGGCACTATAGGCGCGCTGAAATCACAGCTTCAGCAGAAAGATCTTAGTCGCTGAAGAAGTTAACTTTTGGACTGTAAAAGCATCTGTTGTCGTGTGTTTTTACTTCTTCGTATAAAGAACATGTACATTTATTTTCTTACTTCCTCCTGTGTAATTTTCTTCACCAAGTACAACTTGCTAAAATTGTGACTGCGTTATATAATTTATAAACCATGCTGTCTGTAGTTAGTTCTACTTCTGGATTTTAACAATGCCCGCGATTATACATTTTTACTCCCAAAACTACAGAGTACCTGCCTCTCTATGTTTTACCCTTTCCTGAGTAATTTTTTCTTTTTCTATAATTTCAGATGAGTTTATTATGACATGTAAAAAAGCGCTTATGTAGTTTCCTAATTTTAAAAATTCTGCCTTTCATTATTTTTTTCTGTACTATTTAGCTGGAAGCAGATTTTCTCCTAATGTGCCTAGAATGTAGCTGTGCCCAGCTCTGCGCACTCCCTGTTTGTTGAGTTTGGAAACTCACACTGGATGCTCACAGGCACACATAGCAGTCAGTCCTATGGTGGCACTCTACTGCATTGTTACTACATTGGGCTCATTTTGAGCATTGTGAAGATTTGCTGTTTGCAATGCACCCTTCTTGATTACACCCCAAAATTTACTTTATGACAGCAGTTGTATTAGGAGTTATGATACATTGTCCTGTCTTAGTTTTTAAATGCTTTTTAAATAATTTTTTCGTATTTTGGGTTCTTACCAGTGGGACTTCTACTGATAACCTTTTCCCATTATTTTCTTAGATCTGAAGTGGTTCTTCAGTAACAAAAACTGGTTATCTACCTGCTCCTCTGTATTTCAATCATGCTAATTGAATTTGTCGAACACTGTATTGATAGTGTGTCTTCATAACTGATTATGACGTCTTTCAGTCTTCATATAAATAATGAAGATATAATGGATCAAAGACCTACCAAAATACTGTAATTTTTAAAACTTCTGTGAACTGGTAAAAAAGCTTCTCTGTTCCTTAACATCAAATAAAAGAAGCATTGGGAATATTTGTGTAGCGAAATCTTCTGTCTTTTATACCTCATTTTATTGTGTATGAGAGAAGGTTATGGGACTGTCACTAAGTGACCATATCGCTAAACGGCTCTCGCCTGCAGTATGTCTGCCAAATGATCACATTAAGGTAAAGCAATAGTACTGTGGTTCGAATTAGGACATGAGGTAGCATGTTGGTTTGTTAGGATTTAGTGCAACGAGACGTAGTAGTTGATGATAAACTCCTAAACTATGAATGTCACATTTTGTTGTGGAGAAACAGGATCATTCTGCTGTAATGGCATCAATCGCCAAATGTGGCGTGAAGACACCAAATATAGTGGATGGGAGCCAAGAGTTGCAGCATTAAAACTAGGCAAGAATTTTCGAAATTATTTATTTGTTTCTGCTACAGTGCTCCGTTCACCTCGGTCTGTGTCACAGGCCCTGCAATGCTGAGGGAGCACCCTAGCAGGCTGTGCAACACAATGCTGTGTTGTGCCAGCCTTGTACATCAGCGGAGTGCGTCGTCGTCAGGATGCCGCGGTTGACTCGGCGGTCTGCATTCGTGCCGACTCAGCACTGCTCGGTGTGAGCAACAGGTGGCCAGCTGCATCCCTCTTCTCACTGGCGTGGCTGAGATTGCAGTGACGAATGAGTGCCTGCTATCCGGCGTCCGCATCTGCGGCCCTCAACTCGGAAGTCTCTGGCATGTATCGGGAGCCAAGACGACTGCCCGCAGTAGCGAACTGAGGAGTGGCCCACCCTGGCTGGTTTCAGACCCTGCATCAGCCTGAGAGGGTCGAATCAACAACCCACCATGGACTGGGATGCTGGCACCTCATCTGCTGCTGCGTGTAGCCGATGGTGTGATACACGCCGCAGTCCAGGAGAGCTGCCACACTTGAATGAATCATGTTAGAAAACAGGACCTGTTTATACTCACTGTGCACCTCTGTTTTGCCAAGTGTGCTGGTTTGCATCACGTACGTGTAACACTTAAGTTGTACAGGGGCCCCCTTCTGCCTGTGACTTGCGCCATGGAAACTACTGTGTGTGCCCTCTCTGGCAATTCTATGCCTCTGTGGTCTCTATTTGCCTTCGCAACTGAAGGTATGCATAACTTACTGCAATCCAGCCTGCACCTGGCTGTAACTCGTGCTCTGGATATCGCGCAAAACTAACTTTCCCTATCCTAAATAGTGGTGCCGCTACATTATTCCCCTCTTTAGAAAGACCTGGTCACCAAGTCGTCCTTTAACTAACTCTTACCTTGTTTGGGTCGGCACCTATGCCACATTTCCTTACTACTAGAGAAATGTGATCTAGTGCCCTGTTAAAACCATTACATGAAACAAAAGGTAAAAATTCCTTACTGGACGACCACTGCTCGACCAACCCCTTACCTACTCGTCTCATGCCCTTGGTATCCAATCCACTGTGATTTCCTTGGTTCCCTCTTGGAATTAACTCTCCACCTGATCCGAAAGAAAACAACACATACCAAAGTTAAGGCTGCGATGACACTTGGTACAGAGGTGCTCAAAATGATTGTTGTTTGCTTTTGCCTTTCCCTATACTGAGCGACATGTTGAACAAGTTGTTCGGCTGATATCCGCCCCTCTTACTCTAAAATGAACTGGTTTAGGGATCTCAACAGACCCGGCTGCAGAGTTTAACAAGGTCAGATTCTGCCTTGGCAAAAACTCTAAAGTGGTTTCTGGCCAGTACAGTTGTGGCTGCATAACATTCAATTAAGTGACATTATGTTAACTGATTAAAATTCTGCTCCCCCCGAGCTCTATACATTTCGCTTCTGCATATACTCCCTGTTCAAAACAACTTGCTACTACTACCAAATTCTCGTAGGTGGAGAAGATCCAATGTATCCCGACCCGTTGCAAGCTCAATTTAGGATCCATGATGTCCCTTGGACAGTCTATTCCTTTCGCCCTGGCTAAGAATAACTGCACTGTGCTTGTGTCCCATATTTGTAGCTTCACAGATTTTTCTCCAACACTCACTATTTTTGATCAAAACTCAGCACCGATTGTGTGACTACTTTCATACTTCAATTTACATTACATGAACTGGTGCAATAATCACGACTTTCCTGACCCAGAACTGTCAATAACTAAAAATTTATACAAGAAATCGTACGACTCTGACATCATTCAACACATATTTCTTAAGGCTTTGACGCAAAATTTACTCCGACACATTTATTTCTCCAGAACTGCATTTGATTTCTCCTACAACAACACTCCACATACGTCAGACGCTACACTTCCCTTTTCCGCTGTCTATGTTGCTCCATACTACTTGAAAACACTATGTCATCGAAATAGACAAGACACTGCTGTGTTTTTAAATCCCTCAAGACACTGTCTAGCAACCTCTGAAACATTGCCCGAGTGTTTTTCAATGCGAATGGCATTCTTATGTACTGGTAATGGCCTCCAGGTGTAGAGAAAACAGTTTTTGGACAATCCTCTGGAGCCACCTCTAACTTATGATAACCACTTTTCAAATCCATCGTAGAAAAGTACTGGCACTGTCCTAAGTGATCCAAAGTCTCCGATATGTTTGGAATGGGGTATGCGTCCGTTACTGTCTTATTATTGAGGTATCTTTAGTCACAACAGAACCTGTATTTCTTAGTTCCATCCATAGAATTTTTAGGCACAACGGCAATGCCCACTCCCCAGAAACTATTACTATGCTCCATAATACCGTCTGCAAGCTGCTGACAGATGAAATCCTCCACAACTGGCTGCAAATACCTCGGTATTCTGTATGGTTTATGGTAAACAGGTGCTTCATTCCCTGTTGGTATCCTGTGTTGAGTTAATGGAGTTGCTGGCAATGGCCCTTGTCGAAAAAAACAACTCCTTTAATTCCCATAATAATTCTTCCATATGCTCTCTTTCTTCTCCTTTCACATGATTAATTTTTTCACGCAATGCAGTTCTATTGGCAGTTGGTGGTTGATAGCTTCGCCTACCTCTCGAACACCAGTCTTTGTCATCTGGCACATCCAAATTTGCCACTAAAACTCCTTTCCTCAAATTCGTGTTTACAGCGCTAAAATTATCCACGTTCATGGGAACTACTCGCCTGTCGTTCCCCTAGTGTATGCGTACAACACTACGTTTCACAAAACAACCCATTATCCTCCAATGGTTCAATAACACATACTGTACATACAGGTAGATTCGACTCCACACTTACCCAAAGAGACTTCCCAGTGCCACTAGACACACACTCTTGCGAATTAAGCCTTTATGCTAATGTTCGTGGTTCAATTGGTTTGTTCATTACTTTGAACGCCCCTCACGACAGCTCTGCATTGACAGCAGTTTCCCCTAGCTGAAATAACATTCCAACAAGTTCCACAGATCGTTACCCAAGGTCAATTTTGGCATGACGTTGATGTAAGAAATCTATTCCTAGGATCATGTCGTAGCTCTGGCTTACCCATGGTACCACCTCCATGAATGCATTAAATCGGACTTCCCCTATGCGAAAGTCAACTGTCACTGACCCCAAAGGCGTGACCTCCTTATCCCCCACTCCACGAAACCTATAATGTGGTGGGTCTAACTTCTTTTGTCCCATTATATTCTTAGTAGCCACTGACACCTGCGCCCCTGTGTCCAACAAAATCTTAAACTTTTTAGTTCCTACAGATCTTACCACTGAACGTTCCACCTCTGCATACGTATTCGTAGCATTAAAATTAAACAGGAGCTCCGTTAGGTGGGTATTGGACCCCCTCTGCCGTTTAACGCATGTTCACCTCTCCAATCTGCCGGCTGGTGTGGCCGAGACGTTCTAGGATTTCAGTCCTGCCTCAGGCATGGATGTGTGTGATGTCCTTAGGTTAGTTAGGTTTAAGTAGTTTTAAGTTCTAGGGGACTGATGACCTCAGATGTTAAGTCCCATAGTGCTCAGAGCCATTTTTGAACCTCTCCTATCTCCACTTCTCCATCCTCCATGCTGCTGATTTCCACCCCTTCCTCTATTCCTCAGTGTCTGCGTACATTGCCTCTGCACAT
The DNA here is from genome assembly GCF_023864275.1 of Schistocerca cancellata. Lineage (NCBI taxonomy): Eukaryota > Metazoa > Arthropoda > Insecta > Orthoptera > Acrididae > Schistocerca > Schistocerca cancellata. The sequence goes on along the minus strand of NC_064628.1, from coordinate 309,781,526 downwards.
GTTCCATACAACCACAGTTATAACATTTTATACCCACTGAAAACACCATTTGCCTCTCACATGCCCTGTTGCCACGTCTATTTCCTCACATTGAATTGCCATCTGACTGGCCGAATACAAATCTTTCGGAGTCCCCTCACGCACTTTCCATGACATATGAGACGGTAACCACCTCAAAAATATATCAAGTTCCCTTTGCTCGACCTCCTGCAACAGGACACTATTCGCTTCTGACCCAACTCGTAAGTACACTCATTAATTTCCCCTATCCTGTCTGCAGTTTTTCCACCACATCCCCCTGTCTCTTTGTCATTGTACTTAACCTCTCCATAAAGTACCGAGCGCTATTCTGTTTCTTGTAACTTTGTAAAAACCTTTCATTTAACTGCTTAAACTGTCCTGCCTTTCTTAAGGTCTCAGAACACCTCACGTATGTTTTTGCTTCACCCATTAATCTAATCTTGGCTACATGTCACAACTGTTCGTGAGACCAACTATTCATCACAGCGGATATTTCCAAGTCCACCACAAATGAACACACATCCTCAGATACCTTGCCAGAAAACAGAATAATCAAACCTGCGGCAGCTGGATCAATCCCCTGTTCCCTAAGCAACAACGACTGATTAGATGTGGTTTCCCATTCACTCCTCGATGTTAACTCATTTCTCAACTGTGTGTTGTCTGCTATCAATTGTGCTACTTTTCCCATCAAAATCCGCACCACTTCTGGTTCCGACCCACCTTGCGTCCTTGACTCAGCCATTGTGTTGCTTTCGTCCCCAGTTAGTCCCATTTCAACTTATAAAATCCCAGAAACCAAAACATTAAACTGCAAATATAATCTGATTCCTTACACCTCAGTACCATCATAGTCAGTAACATCATACTCAAATTAACACAAAAGTAATTAAACACCACAAAACAATGTTACTCCCTAAACATACTAAAACTTACTCTGACAACAAGAAATACTTTGCCCACACAAAACATCTACAATGTGCCTTTTGACGCTTCATGCTCAAAACACAACAAAGAAGAAAGAAAACGTCCAACACTCGAAAGAACAATGTTGACAGCACTCGCCACATCTTGTGACTGTACTGCAGGCAGTGGGCTAGAACGTCGTACTGGACAGACGATGTCTGCGATTCTGATACCAAATGTTGTGGTATCAGACGCCAAATGTGGCGTGAAGACACCAAATGTAGTGGATGGGTGCCAGGAATTGCCGTATTAAAACTAGGCGAGAACTTTTCAAATGATTCATTTGTATCCACTACAGTGCTCCGTTCAGCGCGGTCTGCATCACAGGCCCCAGAATGCTGAGGGAGCATCCCAGCAGCCTGTGCAACACAACACTGTGTCATGCTGGCCTTGTACGCCAGCAGAGTGCATTGTTGTCAGGATGCCACGGTTGATTCGGAGGTCTGCATCCCTGCCGACTCACAGCCAATCGGTGTGAGCCGCAGGCAGCCAGCTGCGTCCCTCTTCTTGCCGGCGTGGCTGAGATCACAGTGACGAACGAGCGCCCGCCATCTGGCGTCCGCATCTGCGGCCCTCGCCTCAGAAGTCTCCGGCGTGTGTCGAGAGCCGAGACGACTGCCCGCGTTAGCGAGTCGAGGAGTGGCCCGCCCTGGCTGGTTATGGACCCCGCGTCAGCCTCAGAGGGTTGAACCAACGACCCTCCATGGACTGGGACACTGGTGCCCCATCTGTTGCTGTGTGTAGCCGGTGGTGTGATACGCACCGCCGTGCAGAAGAGCTGCCACACTTGAATGAATCTCATTAGATAACAGCACCAATTTATACTCACTGTGCACCTCTGCTTTACCAAGCACGACGGTTCGTGTTACATACGCGTAACACTTAGGTTGGCCAGTGGTCCCCTTGTGCTTGTGATTTGCGCCATGGAAACTGCTGCGTGCGCCCTCTCTGGCAGTTCTATGCCCCAGTGGCCTCTATTTGCCTTCGCAACTGCTGGTATGTGTAACTTACTGCAATCCAGCCTGCACCTGGCTGTAACTCGTGCTCCGAATATCGCACAAAACTAACTTTCCCTCTCCTAAATGGTGGTGCCACTACTCTGCTTTTACCCCACTCAGCTGTTTTCTAATTTGTTGTTTCGCAACACTAACGATTCATGTTGAGACACTTTACCTATGTGACCAGTGTAACCTTCACTAAAAGTACATCTGATCAGGGTAATTTATTATCCTGTGACGATAATGCAAATAAGCACTAATGCAATAGCACTAATACTATACATGTTTTGCGAGTCAAATTATCGTTTGGGGTAACAAATGGCTCTGAGCACTATGGGACTTAACATCTACGGTCATCAGTCCCCTAGAACTTAGAACTACTTAAACCTAACTAACCTAAGGACAGCACACAATACCCAGCCATCACGAGGCAGAGAAAATCCCTGTCCCCGCCGGGAATCGAACCCGGGAACCCGGGCGTGGGAAGCGAGAACGCTACCGCACGACCACGAGATGCGGGCGTTTGGGGTAACAAGTATTCCCCACTAATAACCTGAAGGATACTATACATATAAGAAAACAACAGACGAATAGCAGCAAAAATTTACAGATATTCCCAATGGAATATTTCTCAAACTTAAGGCAAGAAAATAACTGACAAACAGCAGATATTCCAAATGATACATCTCTGAAATTTAAGGTAAATTCGTAAGCAGACGAGCACAGCTGGTTCTAGATTTAAAGGTGCAGTTATCTCAAGATAAAAGAAGAGGACGGGATTTAAAAGGACAAGAAGAGGGATTTAAAGGGATGGTGTCAGTCCGCACCTAAATTATTTATATGAGGCACATTCGTGATCCCTCTTCCCCCTCTTCCTCCTCCTCTCTAGGCCAATCAGAATCAAGCTCCCCCTCCCCCTTTTATCACTAGAGCAAATGTGTGGGCTTCATTATTCAAGGTCTGTTCGCAATAGTGAGAAGATTATTACCATCAGAGTCATCGTACTTAAAAAAACGGCTGCAAATAGTACCATGATCTGTGAGGTAAAAGACTTTTCATATCACAGTGTGTGACTGAATTACTATAATTTAGTGATGTCACGGCATATTCTGAAAAATGTCGAAAAAGTTAGTCCATCCACTCTTCTCAGCAAATTGTGTGTGACAGGGTGCTATGCAACTAAAACGTTGTTGCCATGTTACCATAAATAGTGGACCAAACAGACGACAGCCAAGTCTTGTATCTTAAGTAAAACAATCAGCAACAAAGTAATGGGAATCTTTGTAAACATTTCACCACCAATAGCTGTTCACAGATTTAGCCGATTTTTCCACAAATACCTGCTCTAATAAACAACAAATTATTGCTATGGGGAAACATATCCCTTGCGTTACTGATGTCTGACATCATAGTTTGTTAAAAATAATGGCATAAGCACTCCACCTCCTCTCGCTACTTACATTTTCTGTTCGATTTTCCCCCAAATACATACGCTTCCGTTCTAAGATGTAAGTAAATATGACTATATCGTATATATCACTACAGATCATTGTTGTAACTAACCAGCAGTCTTTAACAAAGTGGTAACAGCGGTTCTAAAAAAATCACCAAAGTTAAGCACTATCTGGCGTAGATGGGCCACAGTCCGAGTCTGCCAAGTGCTGTCGGCAATCAGGGCCCTTGTGAGACCAATTGCGGAGTTACTAGACTGAGAAGTAGCTGCTCTGGTCACGAAAATTGACAACGGCTGGGAGAGCGGTATGCTGAACACATGCCCCTCCGTATCTGCATCCTGTGATGCCCGTCGGCTGTGGATGACACGGCGGCCAGCCTTACCAGTAGGACTCCTGAGGCCTGTTCAGATGGAGAGAGATGATTATTTTAACAAATATGCCGATATCCTGCATTAAACCATTTCTTTACTGCATTATTTAACAAGAAATACACACCTGCTGGTACATCCTACAAGCGCACTGTCAGACTATACATTCGTCCACTGTTACCTGCAATTTGTCAGTTCTCTTTCAGCCTTCCAAAGACACACATTTAATTACGGGACTAAACAATTAGTAAACTGTGGCAAATTCATATCAAGTCTTATCCCTGCTTTTTTATCTGTATTATTTGATAATGTGGATGCCTTATAAGAGTCTGAAACTATAGGATTATAATATACTCGTAAACAACCATGAAATAATCTGCTTCTCTACACTCACAACATATCACTAAATCTACACTGTAAACAACAAACACCACAGGCATATGACATGAATAGGATAGACAAGCACTTTATTTGAAACAAATAAAAATCCGTTGAGAAGAGCTGTGCGTAGTCGTCTCCTTGTGATTTTTCATATAGGGTACCCAGAACGAAATGCCATTGGTGCTGGCTGCCATCGCTGTGTGCGTCCCGCACGTACCAGTGTCTGCCCGAGCTAGATGCCTCTCAGACAGAGCCAAAAGTAAAAGTCCACAGCCAGCAAGTCTCAAATCCAGAGGATTCGTCTGGGCAAGAATTGAGCAGAGGATAAATCAGTCTATATTAACCGCATTACGCTGTTATTACACATCTCTTACTACCAAGAATGTAAGTAATGGTGGAGAAACTTCGACACACACGATGTCGCTAAACCAACACAATAACACCACCATGTAATGATGTGAGATGTAATCCTGCATGCAATAATATTCGAGATGTTTATTTTCCGAGTATTTGCACGCCGGTCAAAGACACCTACCAGGGTGGATTAATAAAAGAGCTCTATTTGTCATAGGATCGCGATAATATTACTGTGTGGTAAACAAGAACAATGAGGGATCCACTGTCCATCATGGAGACGTATTTTGTTTGGTGCGTGGGCTTGTCATTGTACACCCATCTCTCATTTCCTGTGGATGAGGAGTGGACAAACAGTTGTGAAACTCCTTCATTATAGACAAGTCTTTGCGAATATGTAGGTGCAATGCTGGAAAAGTTTGACATCCATATACTGTAATACCTTGGTGTTTATATCGTTACCCACTACCGACTCGTCCCCATCCAAAAGATACACACATAGTTCATCGTAACAAGGAAGCTTCGTAGCTTTTTTGACAGGCTACTGAATAAGAAAACAAATATGCTCGTTCAAAATCTTCTTTAATTTCTGCTTGTACAGTTATGCTCAGGAAACGACACTTTCTCTGTTTGGTATAATTTAATAACATTGCGCTTAATTTTAACATTTAAATTAAATCAACAGTAGAATCCTCTAATTCCATCTCCAGCCAGTACTTTTACTGGTCCAAACAAGGTATGTTCTCCAGTTCCAATACGTATCTAATTCCTTCCTGTAAAATAGTACCTGTTTTATGGCTTTAACTGTTAGCTACTTTCCTTCCCACAGTTCTTCTTCTATCCAAGAGCATTTGGGGGTTTTAGTTGTGCTTTTCGGTTCCAGCATAACTCTATTGATAAATCGTTAAAAATATTGTCGTATGTAAGCTGGCAGCTCTGCCGCCCCCCCCCCCCCCCCCCATTAGTTTTGTCGTTGTGACAGACTGATCACAATGATGGGATCATTAAATATGCTTTTTGTTTGTGTATACTTTGGTAAATTGCGATCGTTGTATCACATGTCATCCTTGAAGACATGTCCAGACATTTGTTCCCACGATTTGTTGTGCAATCCTGTTACCTATAAAAAAAAACGAAGACCAAACTGAGTAATAAAATGTTAAAAATAAAATGATTTTAAGTGGAATTTTAAGTGCTCTTTCGCTACAGTGATTCCAAAATAGTCCAGTTCAAAATGGTTCAAATGGCTCTGAGCACTAAGGGACTCAACATCTGAGGTCATCAGTCCCCTAGAACTTAGAACTACTTAAACCTAACTACCCTAAGGACATCACACACATCCATGCCCGAGGCAGGATTCGAACCTGCGACCGTAGCAGTCACGTGGTTCCGGACTGAAGTGCCTAGAACCGCACAGCCACCACGGCCGGCTAGTCCATTTCGATATTAGTTTAATCGATATGCGCTGGTGTTCAAAATTAAAGCAACGAACCGCTTTTTCCCACGCTGGTGCCCAAAATTAAAGCAACAAACCGCTATTTCCCCGTCCTGCGTCTAATTCGTGTTATAATGGTACAAACTATGAACCAGACATCCGTAAGACCGTGTTCTGCACGGAAGATGGCTTTCTGGTCAACGAAGAACCATGCCAACGATGACGTCAGGGCACCCATGATACGTGATAGTGTTTGCGAGGTAGCCCCACATCCACAATCGCTGCGGGCACATTCACTGGCGGTACAGCATGGCACAGAGAAAATGCATACGAGACTCTCTGAGTTGGAGGGCCGTAGAAGGGAAGGAAGCAGGACTGTCGCAAAATGATGTGGCCCAGTGGCTTTATGTGAATCGTTCTGTTGTTTCTCAGATGCGGCGACAATTTATAGAGACTGTAACTGTATCACGAAGACCAGGGTAGGGCCGACCGCGTGTGACTTAAGAAGAGATGACCGTTGTTTGGCTGTAAGGTTATGAAACGTCCCCTTTGGAAAATTATAAATGACTGTGCTGGTAAACCTCTACCTTATTTGATGTTCAAACAGCTGAGCAAAACTGAACGTACTCAGACATTTCTCTCTTTACTTATTCTGATCATCACTAAACTGACACACAATATTTTTAGCGCAACGTAATCTGACTTTCAATAATCTCTACAAAAGAATGGCCGTGACTAGCATTAACCTATACCTTTCATGAATCACTTACCTCAAAAAAATCTTCGTTACTCGAACTACTGAAATACAGCGAGCGCTATATATATATATATACACTCCTGGAAATTGAAATAACAACACCGTAAATTCATTGTCCCAGGAAGGGGAAACTTTATTGACACATTCCTGGGGTCAGATACATCACATGATCACACTGACAGAACCACAGGCACATAGACACAGGCAACAGAGCATGCACAATGTCGGCACTAGTACAGTGTATATCCACCTTTCGCAGCAATGCAGGCTGCTATTCTCCCATGGAGACGATCGTAGAGATGCTGGATGTAGTCCTGTGGAACGGCTTGCCATGCCATTTCCACCTGGCGCCTCAGTTGGACCAGCGTTCGTGCTGGACGTGCAGACCGCGTGAGACGACGCTTCATCCAGTCCCAAACATGCTCAATGGGGGACATATCCGGAGATCTTGCTGGCCAGGGTAGTTGACTTACACCTTCTAGAGCACGTTGGGTGGCACGGGATACATGCGGACGTGCATTGTCCTGTTGGAACAGCAAGTTCCCTTGCCGGTCTAGGAATGGCAGAACGATGGGTTCGATGACGGTTTGGATGTACCGTGCACTATTCAGTGTCCCCTCGACGATCACCAGTGGTGTACGGCCAGTGTAGGAGATCGCTCACCACACCATGACGCCGGGTGTTGGCCCTGTGTGCCTCGGTCGTATGCAGTCCTGATCGTGGCGCTCACCTGCACGGCGCCAAACACGCATACGACCATCATTGGCACCAAGGCAGAAGCGACTCTCATCGCTGAAGACGACACGTCTCCATTCGTCCCTCCATTCACGCCTGTCGCGACACCACTGGAGGCGGGCTGCACGATGTTGGGGCGTGAGCGGAAGACGGCCTAACGGTGTGCGGGACCGTAGCCCAGCTTCATGGAGACGGTTGCGAATGGTTCTCGCCGATACCCCAGGAGCAACAGTGTCCCTAATTTGCTGGGAAGTGGCGGTGTGGTCCCCTACGGCACTGCGTAGGATCCTACGGTCTTGGCGTGCATCCATGCGTCGCTGCGGTCCGGTCCCAGGTCGACGGGCACGTGCACCTTCCGCCGACCACTGGCGACAACATCGATGTACTGTGGAGACCTCACGCCCCACGTGTTGAGCAATTCGGCGGTACGTCCACCCGGCCTCCCGCATGCCCACTATACGCCCTCGCTCAAAGTCCGTCAACTGCACATACGGTTCACGTCCACGCTGTCGCGGCATGCTACCAGTGTTAAAGACTGAGATGGAGCTCCGTATGCCACGGCAAACTGGCTGACACTGACGGCGGCGGTGCACAAATGCTGCGCAGCTAGCGCCATTCGACGGCCAACACCGCGGTTCCTGGTGTGTCCGCTGTGCCGTGCGTGTGATCATTGCTTGTACAGCCCTCTCGCAGTGTCCGGAGCAAGTATGGTGGGTCTGACACACCGGTGTCAATGTGTTCTTTTTTCCATTTCCAGGAGTATATATATATATATATATATATATATATATATATATATATATCCAGTCTTACAAATTTCGTTTTTCTGACGGACACACGTCCAGATCGTCCGCTCTCAAAACTCTGCCAACTCTCTTCCCACATCCACCACTGCTGGCGGCTCACATCCAACTGCGCAACGCTACGCGCTGTTCACATCCAACTGCCCAACACTACAATAGCAAATATTCCAACAATGAAAATCAGCCACAGACTGCACACAGCACAGCCAGTGATTTTCATACAGAGCGCTACGTGACGTTACCAACATAAAAACGTAAACAGCCTACTTACGAGGTCACGACAGTACCGCCTTAGTTCTGCACGGCAACTGGCATGTGAGGTCGCAGCATCCACTGGGTGTGTTGCATCGGGGCAAATGGTGTGCAGAAGGCTTCTCCAGAGTAACCTACCTCTGACGCGTCTTCATGCAAGGAACCTGGACGGTCGAACAGTGGACCAATATTCTTTTCACAGATGATTCCAGATTTAGTCTGCAGAATGATTGTCGATGGATTTGCATCTGGAGGGAACGTGGAACACGATTCCGGAACCCAAACAATGGAAAGAGACTGACATCGAGGAGGATGCTTAATGGTGTGGGCAGGAATCATGCTTACCACTCGAAATCCTCTTCATGAATTTGTATGGGTAAATCGTCAAGGTTTGACCCCCGTCAGGTATCGTGACGAGATCTTGGGACCCCGTCTGCGGTGTTACGAGTTGCCGTGGACCCACACTACGTATTGATGGACGATAATGCTTGACCTCATAGACCACGAGTATTTGATGTTTTCTTGGAACCGGAAGATATTGAACCATGGCGTAGGCCTGCTCACTCTCCCGAATTTTAATGCCATAGACGATGTCTGGGATGCACTAGGGTATTCATCCACCAACGACTCTCCAAGACTGGGAGCAGCTCTGCAGGAAGAATGGGCGTTATTGCCTCAACATGAGACTCATGATATCATTGACATAATGCCCCGTCGTTATCAGACCTGTATTGCTGCCAGAGCTGATAACACCCCATACTGAGCACATTAACCAGTTGTTGGAATGCTTGTGCAAGTTGCAAAAAGGACGTTTTTGTCAACCGTTATGCATGTTGCAGTTGTTTACGATTTGTATTCTTTACATTGCTTCTACTTCAGTCGCCTGTTTGTACAGTTTTGCTGCAAAATAGACGCAACCTGACAAAATTTCCGTTTGTTGCTTTAATTTTGGACACCAGTGTATCTTAATACGTACGTTAAAAATATGGAGAATAGCCAATAATCTCAGAATAGCAAAACTTTAATAAATTACACACGAGCTATCAAATTCGATTCTCCTTATACAACAGCCCCCACCCGCATACATAGTCGTATTGTTTGTTTACAACTATAGAATTTGGTTATTAGTATAATACCTTGCTTTGCTCCACATTAGCACCTAGAAATAGATTACTGGACATAGATATGTATTGGGACTATATTCCAGTCGAAACGCAGACGGTATTTAAGGAAATAGAAAAAGTCATTCTTGGCAAGGCTAGGAAATATGTATAGAATCGGCGATTATGTGTCAGTTTGTTATTTAGTTTGTTACATCTTCCATACATTATTTGAATGATTCTTTTCTCGAAATGGTGTGCTTCTCGTTAGTTTACAGGACATGTAAACATTATTAGTTTTAACGTTAATGAACATATTATTTTTTAGTTCTACTCAGGCAACTACACTTAAAAGTTGGGTGCTTTTCGAACAGGCTACCAGTTTTTAGATAGAAACTCCTCCATGGTATAAAAAGACTTGTCCCAGAGGAAATGATATTAAGTTAGATTTAAAACTTGCTTTGCCACCTGCCAGTTTCTCAGTCTTGGAGATTACAAAAAAAAATTTTTCCTGCTCAATGACATTCTTTCTGAGCCACTTACAGATTTATCAACGGATAGACCCGTGGTCTAGGTGCAGAGTATTTCATTCGTGATCAAAACCTCCTCGGGCTCATCATTAAAGGCGGCTAAAGACTTCCGGTGTAAGAAGTCACAGTCATTCTGCCAACGGCCTTATGGAGCGCGGTGGAGTGGACAGAGGTATAATGCACGCTCTTACCCTCGGGGTGGGGAACTGGACCTAAAAGGCGGAGGTATCAGCAATGATCAACGACAAGAGGATGCAGAAAGCAGTGGAAACCACTGCATTGAAGACACACAACATCCATAGGCCATGTGGCCTGTAACTGAAAAAAAAGTGTCATGATTATCTGACCATTAGCAAAAGATTCTGGACTAGTTAGCTATGCGAATCTCCGGGAGGGGGCTCCAGCGGGGGAGGTGATTATCAGAAAAAGATTGAACGATCAAGGAAAAGACTGAATGACCAAGGAAAAGATATCTTTCCGTGAGTCGGGTCGTGAAATTTCGAAAGTTTGAACATGGTTGGGAAGCTAGAAAAATCTGAAAAATGAAATGTTAAGGCTCAGTCTGACTGTAGTGGGCGTCAGTGAGGTTAGGTTAGTTAGGTTAGGTTAGTGTTGTTTAACGTCCCGTCGACAACGAGGTCATTAGAGACGGAGCGCAAGCTCGGGTTAGGGAAGGATGGGGAAGGAAATCGGCCGTGCCCTTTCAAAGGAACCATCCCGGCATTTGCCTGAAACGATTTAGGGAAATCACGGAAAACCTAAATCAGGATGGCTGGAGACGGGATTGAACCGTCGTCCTCCCGAATGTCAGTGAGGTGAAATGTAAAAAAGGCAAGGATTTCTGGTCAGATGGGTATAGGATAATATCACCAGCAGTAGAAAATGGTTGAACAGGATTAGTATTCGTTACGAATAGGAAGGTAGGACACAGAGTGATTTACTGCCATCAGTTCAGCGATACCTTTGTCTCATCAGAATCGACAGCAAATCAAGACCGACAACAATAGTGCAGGTACTTGTGCCTAAGGTGCAAGAAGACGATTAAGAGATAGAAAAATATATAAGAATTTTAAAAAGGTAATTCAGTACATAAAGCGAGATGAAAATCTAATAGTCATGAGTAACTGGAATAGGGGAAGAAGTAGAAGAAGGTGTTGGGGGGAAATGTGGGCTTGGTAGTAGGAATGAAAAAGGAGAAAGACTGAGTTCTGCAATAAATTTCAAACTGTAATAACAAATGTTCTATTCAAGAATCACAAGAGGTGGAGGTATACTTGGAAAAGGCCTGGAGATACAGAAAGACTTCAGTTAGATTACGTCATTATACAAATATATAATTAAACAAATTAATTATACTATGGGCATATTTGATTTTTATGAATTTTGCAGTGAATAAATTGTCTTTCACTTGTGAGCCAGTGGTGTCGTGAACTTAGGTCGAATCTGGTATCCGTGGATATTCGTCTTCTTCCGCAATAGGTATTTCTCTTTCTTGACTATGTGTCTAATATTAATGCTTAATCGGACTTCCTCTTCTCATGCAGGCAGCTTGTTGACATGACATTGGGATAATGCGCGGAAGAAAAGAAAACTTCGTGGATTTACACAAAAACGAACTCTCAGACTTCATATTTTCGTAGGATTATTATTCAGACAACACATTGTATTACAAGAAATACGTCTTCTCGCCACGAGAGCTAAAGACAGAGTCTATATAATAATTGACAAAAAAATTGAATGAGGTTCTTCTCGTTTCATACACCTTCCGGCGTAGCAACTTACATCTTTTCGACGCACGCAGCGGCCGCGCTAATGATTATTATCATTGGTTTTAAATTTTTGTCGTAGCTTGTTGGGGCTTTTCCTTACGTACCTATAAAATTGCCCCCACACTGTGCAGTGACGTTCAATGGAGGCGCACAATGTTTTGTATACACTCGTATGGCTTAAATTTAAATTTTGCCGAAAGGGGTACAATGACCTTTACTTGTCGGCATATTTTTCTATGTATTTTGGGCTGGAGATGCCAGCTTATCTTGCTTACACAATATCTTACAGGAAATACATAACTTACATACGGAATGATAGTTCTTTAAGTATTTACATGAGACCCTCGCTGCTAGAGGGGCTACTTACCCTTTTGGCAACATTGCCAGTCTCCATGCGCATGCCCACTACATATGTTTGTTGGCTGTGCAAGAGCCGTTAATGCTCCACGCATTATTGTGTACGGTCGTTCGCGCTTCCACTCCCACTTTAGTGTCACTTTCACACTGAGTGCCGTACTATCCGTCGAATAATTTGCTGTGGCATGGTATTCCATTGTGAGTGGTACTGTTTTTCCGTCTTCTTCTTGTATCTGGAACAAACATGCCCCCAGCCCCTGAGACGAGGCGGTCGCGCTTAAACAAAAGTCCTTAGACATGTCAGGATGACTCAGAATGTTTGCTGATATTAATGCATTTTTAATTTTGGTAAAGACCTCCTGGCATCTCTCATCCCATATCTAAGGTTTATTCTTTCTCAACAGGTTAAGTTGTTGTGGTATAAATTTTCGAAAAAAAGAGATTAATCCTAGATATGTTTCCAATTGTTTTTTGTTCCTTGGGGGTTGGCAGTTACGTATTGCATTTAGATTCTTTGCGTCTGGTAATATTCCCTGTTCTGATACGATATCTCCTAAAAATTTTACTTGTTCTTTACCAAAGTTAGACTTTTTAAGATTTGCTATTACATTGTACTCTGTAAATCTCTGAAATACTTTTTCCATTATACTGATGTGTTCTGCCCAAGTTGATGTGGCTATTTACATATCGTCAACATAAATGGTAACCTTACTGAGCAATTCTGGTCCTAAGATCCTGTCCAAAGCTGATATAAATACGCCTGCGCTAATGTTTAAGCCAAAGGGTAGAACTTGAAATTCATAACTCCTGCCATTGCAGACAAATGCTGTGTACTTTCTACTTTCCTCATGTAATTTTATTTGACAGTAAGATTTTTTAAGGTCGAGCAGGCTGTTATGAAATTTTAGTAACTGTTCATCTAAATTATCTGGTTTTGTTCTTAGTGGTACTAGGATTTTGTTTATGCATATAGCGTCTAAAACTAGTCGTACTGATCCATCATATTTGCTGACTGGTAGTATTGGGCTGCAATATGGAGAAAATGATGGTTGTATGATTCCCCATACGAGCATTCTATTGATTTCCTGCTTAACTGCTTCACGCTTTGCCCACGGTATAGGGTAAGACATAACACAAAATGTTTATTGAGGATAGAGATTAACCTTATGTTCATAATATTTGATTACTCCTGGATTCTTATTAAAAACACTTGCATATTTGGAAAGTAAGTCACAAAGCTCTTGTCGTTGTGTAGCACCTAGAATATATGATTCGTTCAATTTTTGCTCTACTAATGCCTGGTTAACTTCAGTGTCGGTATCGTGTTCGTTATGACATTTGTTCAAAAAATACATGGTGGGATATGAATACTGTACAGTGACATGGAGTTCTGGGTTTACTGCGTCATACCTCTTCGATGTGGTAATGCGGCTGATAGAAAATCTTTGGTCTTTCACAAAGAAATGGCACTTACTATTACCTATGTCTATTTGAGGTTTGTAGGTTCTAAATGTGTCCATATCTGTCAAGCAGTTCACAATAAGTTTGTCTACACTGCACAGAAAATTGTTCAGTGTTCACGGTGATAAGATCTTGGTGTTTTACTGACTTGGTTTTGCCGCCGGTAGCGGTTTGTACTTTGCTATTTTGTACTGGCAGAACAGGAAATTTATTCCGTCTTTTTAATTCAGTGAAAAATGCTTCAAACATTAAATTAGTCGTGGACCCTGTATCAAGTATTAACTGTGTGTCTGTACCAAAAATTTTCACCCTGACTACTGCTTGCACCTTTTCTTCTAGTGTATTTTTCCTCGGTCCTAGTTTATGTTGGTACAGATAGTCTTTTATGTCTCCTTACTCATCGAATTGTACAAAACATGTTTGAAAATCTGATTTGCCACCATCGTTTATATGGTCTACAGCACGGGGTTCAACTACGACCGATTCGGGTTTTCCTGTGGTGTAGTCTGATCTACTTATGTGCATGGAACAAGTTCTGTCAATTGTACTGTGTGATTGTTTCCCCAGTGTGTATCGTTTCCAGTTCGCGACTTGCTTTCTCGTGTGTTCACATGACTGTTGTGGAATGTTACCGTATTGTGATTTTGCTGCTCAAAGGTTGGCTGCGGTACGGCAAGTGGCATACTATTGTTGTTGCCGCTCGTCGGCCTTTGGTACGGCTGTTTTTATTTACACGCGTAGCATAGTTTTGAGAGGAGGCATTGAAATTAGCTTGTGGATGGTAATCGTTCCTGTTATACAGAAACTCTTGTTTAAATCTCTTGTTCCTGCCATTTCCATTCCCGTATCCATTACCACGGTTGATGTATCCTTGTGGTAGCGAGTACCAGCGTTCCTGTATGTTCGCGTCTGGCTTTTTGTACTGACCATTCGAGTTATGCTTCAGCTTTTCAAACTATGTCAGATAAATTTTCACTAGTTCTGTGTCTTTCCTTTTTGTGCGCAGACTGTTCCGATTTCAAATGATGCTACTTTTAAAGTGAGTTCAACAATAGCTATTGGTATATTTTCGTAATCGTTATGCAGTTTGTTCACTAGGGCAGAAATGTTCTTTACCGTGGAAGTTAAATATGTATGTGTAGCTTTCAAGTTTGTGTGTGTGTCTTTAATCGCTTTTATTTGTTGCTCTGCTGTATCATTCTCCTCCTTAAGAGTGTCTAGTTTCTGATTTATTTCTGTAATGTCATTGTTTACTTCGGAAAGTACATCTTGCTTTAGCTGTTTTTCCATGTATTTAAATTTTACATTCATTTTCTCGTGAAAATTTTTAGTCAAATCACTGATCTGTTGTGTGACTGTATCCTGAAAACCTTTTAATACTTGTTTTTGCTCTTGTTTTATGTTGTTCATGTCTTGTGTGACTATGATAAGGTTTTGCGACAAACTGCCAATTTTTGTATATATGTCTGCACCGAATGGGTGTTACTGGTGTTTGTATTTTTTACTTCTGTGCTCAAGCTATCGAGTTTTTTAAGTATAGCTGCAAGTGCGCTGTTTTGGTTGCTATCTAATATACTTTGGTTGTTAACAACTGTACTTTGTAAATTGACATTTGGATTTCGTGTGATATGTGACGGTAACGTGTCGTCAAAAATCATGTTATCTTCGCTTTCTATGTTTTCCTGTGCGAGCAGAATGTTGCTCGCGGAGATACGAGATGTAGTTTCATCTATTGTAATCAATGTATCAATGTAGAACTCTGTGAAAGCGCACTAGCACTTGTTACTTCGGTTATGTTCATCACTGAACTACTTAATACGTCTAAGAGTGGACCACATAGCGCTGCTGGTACTTCAGATGTGCTGTCTTGCAATTTTACTCCATCTTGGCTCACTGCGTTTTCGCCATTGTCAGCAATAATGGAAACTGATATTTGTGCAATTTTGCTTGAATAATAAAATTAAAATTTTCAAAAATTGAAAAGTGAAATATATTATTATTGGAAATTTAAACATACAATTTACGTGTTCTCAGGGGTTAAATAGCTACTTTTGTGACGCATGAAATGTTATGACACAAAAACTTCAAACATTTCTCTCGCTAAACATTACGAAAAATTTCTGAAAAATTCATTACAATACATTTAGGAAGGGAAATTGAGAAAAGGATTGACTAATTACTTCGCAGGAGCATAACTAAGGAAGCGGTTGCGTAGCGGTCCTACCTTTGCTGCGATGAAACACAGAGTATTTCCGAAATTTTCCGTAAATTACGGTTTCACTTTTGTTTCCCTTTTGAATTGGTTACTTTATCCATAAGAATTTTTTGTTCTGGTTATTTTTCTCCCAGTCATGATGTTGCACAAGAGAATTTGAAAATAATTAGTACATGCAAAAAAATATCATACAATGTCATAAATAATTTTGAATAATTTACACAACTGGTTTCATGGCTTTCTCAATGTCTTTTCACGGTCGCCAGTTGAGCAAATTTATACATTTATAAAAATATATAATTAAACAAATTAATTATACTACGGAAATATTTGATTTTCATGAATTGTCTTTCACTTTTGAGCCAGTGGTGTCGTGAAATTACGTCGAATCTGGTATCCTTCGTTATATTCGTCTTCCTCCTCCATAAGTTTTTCTCTTTCTTGACCGTGTGTATAATATTAATGCTTAATCGGACTTCCTCTTCTGATGCAGGCAGCTTGTTGACATGACACTGGGATAATGCGCAAAAGAAAAGATAACATTCGTGGTGTTGCACAAAAACGAACTCTCAGACTTCGTATTTTCTTAGGATTATTATTCAGACAACACATTGTATTACAAGAAATACGTCTTCCCGCCACGAGAACTAAAGACAGAGTCTATGTAAAAACTGACAAAAAATTGAATGGGGTTTTTATAATTTGTCATTCACCTTCCGGCTTAGCAAATTACATCTTTTCGACACTTACAGCGGCCGCGCTAATGATTATTATCATTTATTTTAAATTTTTGTCGGAGCTTGTTGGAGCTTTTCCTTATGTACCTATACACATGGTCAGGAAGAGATTCCGAAATCAGATATTAGATTGTAAGGCATACCGAGGAGCAGATATAGCCTCAGATCACAATCTGGTAATGACGAAGACTAGGCTGAAGTTTGAGACAACTGATCAGGAACAATCAGTGCGAAAAGAAGTAGGATTCAAAAGTATTAAGGAATGAAGAGATATGCTAGAGGTTCTCTGAGGCTATAGATACTGCGATAGTGAATATCTCAGAAGGCAGTTCCGATGAAGAGAAATGGACAAGTTAACAGTAGCTCTCATGGAAGTTGGTGAGAAAAACTTAGGTACAAGGAAGGTAATTGGTAGGAAACCATGGATAACAGAAGAGATACATCAGTTGATTGACGGCAGAAGGAGGTACAAAAATAATCATGGAAAATCGGGAATATAGAAATACAAGTCACAGAAATGAAATAAATAGGACGTGCATGGAAGCTAAGACGAAATGGTTACATGCAAAATGTGAAGAAATCGAAAAAGAAATGATTGTGGGAAAGACTGACTCAGCATATAGAAAAGTCAAAATAACTTACGGTGAAATTAAAAGCAAGGGTAGTAACGTTAAGAGTGCAGTGAGAATTCCACTCTTAAATGCGGAGGAGACAGCGGATGGTTGGAAAGAGTACACTGAAGGCATGAGGGTTATGACTTGTCCGATGAGGTGATAGAAGGAAAGCTAGGAGTCGGTAAAGGGAGAGATAAGGACTCCATTATTAGAATCAAAGTTTAGAAAAGCTTTGAAGGACTCAAAATCAAACAATGCGCATGGGCTAGAAAACATTCCAAAGGAATTTCTAAAATCATTGAACATAGTGGCTCACGTTGGCGTTTAGAATGTATGACACTGACGATATGTCATCAGACTTTCATAAAAACATCATTCACGTAATTCCGAAGGTAGAAAGAGTCGACAAGTGCGAGAATTATCGCACTTGTCAGCCTAACAGCTTATGCATCCAAGTTTCTGACAAGATTAATGTATAGAAGAATAGAAAAGAAAGTCGTGTTAGATGACGTGCGGTTTGGCTTTAGGAAAGGTAAAGGCACCAGAGAGGCAGTTATTAACGCTGTGGTTGATAATGGAAGCGAAAATGAAGAAAAATTAACATTCGTCGACCTGGAAAATGCGTTAGACAATGTAAAATGGTACAAAATGTTAGATATTTTGAGAAAAATAGGGGTAAGCCAAAGCGAAAGACGGGCAGTATACAATACGTACAAGAACCAACAGGGAACAAAGAAGAGTGGAAGACGAAGAACAATGTGAGTGGATTATAAAACATGTAAGACAGGGACGTTGTCTTTCGCTCCTGCTGATCAGTCTGTACGTCGAAAAAGCAATGACGGAAATAAATGAATGATTCAAAAGTGGGACTGAATTGAAGGTGAAACGATGTCAATGTTAAGATTCGCTGAAGACATTGCTATACGCAGTGAATGTGACAAAGAATTACAGGATCTGTTGAATGGAATGAACAGTCTAATGAGTACAGAATATCGACGGAGAGTAAATCGAAGAATTTTAGTACCTAGGCAGCAAAATAACCCATTGCGACCGGAGCAAGGAGGACATAAAAAGTACACTATTACTGGCGAAAAGGATATTCCTGAGGAAGAGAAGTCTAGTAGAATCAAACATGGGTCTTAATATGAGGGAGAAATTTCTGAGTATACACGTTTGGAGCACAACATTGTATGGCAGAGAGACATGGTTTGTGGGAAAACCAGAACAGAAGAGAATAGAAGCATTTGACACGTGGTGCTACAGAAGAGTGTTGATATTATATGAATTGATAAGGTAAGGAATTAGGCTCTCCGCAGAATAAGCAAGGAAAGGAACATGTGGAAAACACTGGCAATAAGAAGGTACACAATGATGGGACATTTGTTACGACTACTATGATACTAGAGCGAGCTGTAGAGGGTAATAACTGTAGAGGAAGTCAGAGATTGAGATACATCCAGTTAATAACTGAGGACGTAGGTTGCAAGTGCTACTCTGAGATGAAAAGTTTGGCACACGAGAGGAATACGCGGCTGGCCGCATCATACCAGTCAGGAGACTGATGACTGAAAATAAGTCATTTTCCTATGGTTTTGTAGTTACGGATATCACTAGTCTTCTCAAATGGTGATGGATTAATTATCAAGAATTTCATTACTAAATATATTTATTGTGATTGTGCAGTAAAAATGGCCAACTCGTTAAAGAAGTATCTAAACGATTGCAGTTGAACACCACATATTGTTCTTACTGACTGATTTTGTACAATCAGAAACTTTCTTTGTAAGTGCTGAATTACCTCATAAAATTAGTCTATGAGACGTTACTCAGTGAAAAATGTGCAAAACATACCACGAGATTAATTCGTTTGTTTCACAGATTAGCAATTATACTAAGAGCAAAAGGAGCTGAATAGTTTTAGAGGCTCAGTAATATCCTTCTTCCAGTTCAAAATTTCATTAACATGTACGCCCATAAATCTGGAGAATTCTACCCTATTCACTTGTTTCTTTTCACATGCTACTGTAATTTTCGGTATGGCTCTGTTGTACAGAACTGAATATAGAGTATTCCTCAAAATAAAGGAATGGTCTGTTTGCAGACAACTATTTAACAATTGTTTTAAAACATCATTAACCATTTCTCTTGTTGCCCTGGTATTTATTATAACACTGGTATTGCCCATGAACCTACTAATCCTGCTTGTTGAATGTTATGTGGAAGGTCATTCACAAATATAAGGAATAGGAGTAGTTCCCTTTGTGAGATTTTTCCCAGACTCTAAAACTTTACACCTTTCCAACACCGCTTGAATTATTCATCCCAGTTTTCCTGTATTCTGTTTGCTAAGAATGATTCAAACCAGTTGCGTGTAAAGCCATCAATTCCAAAAACCTTAAGTTTTTCTAAGGATGTTTCATGACCTGCACAATAAAACACCTTAAAAGATCGTGAAAAGCACCAACTAGCAATATTTTATTATTTAAGGATAGTAAGATTTGGTGGGCTGTTGTGTAATTAGCAATCTCAACTGAGTAACTCCTCTGGAACTCAAACTGTAACATGCCAAGTAATTTATTTTTGCTGAGTACAACACTTTTTCGAAAATTTTGGAAAAAGATATCGGTAAGGAAGTTGGACGATAACAATTTAAGTCTTTCTTGTCACCTTTCTTATGAAGAGGCTTAACAACACCATGTTTTAACCTGTCTCGAAAAGTTCCCTGCACCAGTGATGCGTTGCACATGTTACTTAGGACACTATCTGTCAAGTTAAAACAACGTTTCAGAACCATCAACACCATATCAGCCTTTGTTCTTCAGAATTTCTGTAATTCTATTAATTTCACTGAAATATGCTGGTGCCACTTCTATCTGCTTAGAGTTTTAAGAAATGAATATATTCTCTTGCTTCTTGAACTGAACCATTTTAACCAACTTTTGCTGCTACATTTAGAAAAGTCATAGTTAAAAGTACTTGCAAATTGTGAATCATTAGTCACACCATTATCGTTTAGTTTAATTGTGATGGTGTCTTGTTAACTGACTAGTTGCCCTTTCTCCTGTTTGATAATAGCCCACACTGTTTTAGTGTTATTATAGGCATTGTCTGTCAGGATGTTTGTAGTTTTCGCGGTGTAAATGCATTCAGTGAAAGATCTGAAGCGCTGAATTATGCAAGTTTATGTGTGCAACGATGTGAATGCGGAGAAAACTGCAAACGTTGTCTGCTGGACGAAAACTATGAAAACAAGTACTCCAAACCGACATTTCACGTGAGTCACATCTCAATGCAAATCTGTAACTCAACCATCTCTGTGACGTACTTTTAATGCTGTATTATTAATATTTTAGGATAACTAATCAGTAAAAAACGCAGCATACGTGGTAATGAAAGCCGTCTGACGATGAATAGTAATGATTCGAAACCGGTAACGGTTCCTTTTGAATAAAGGAACTGAAAATAAATTTGTGACTGGTTGCTGTCTCAACACTATCAACATTTGTCTTCAAATAACAGCCACGGTCTCCAACCATGTCATAATATGACAAAATTACATTGAAGTCTCCACAAATGACTAACTGTTTCTTCTTGTCTGACAGGTAGCTCACTAATGCACTAATGGATCTATATTTCTGATAAATAGCTGAACATTTCCTTGATAGGATCTGTAGACTGTTACAAATACGAGATAAGTATTCTGCAGTAACAACTCACAAGCACGAGCTTCTAGACACTGATCTACACAAATACTATTTGTATCAATATTTTTGATTTTGTGTTCAACTTTTATATATGTTACAACATCTTCTTTTTCCATGTTCACACTACACGAAAATGATGCTAGTTTACTTTTCTATCCCTGTGGTTACATGGCGTTCAGAGTGGCAGAGAACACCTATAACTTCAGAGTTTTTCACAGCTTCTAGATTTTTAACGTCGGTGATCACTGCTTTCTATGACGTAGCCACAGGTTTTTTATATTCCCTCAAAATGCCTTGCAGTGCTTCCTTGTCAAAGTTTTTTTCTGATATTCCTATTGCTGATGAAGTAGAACCCACGTGTAGGGGAAACTGTAGTTTCGTCTCGACACCATGTCTCTACAATTCCCCGTCTTTCCTGTTTCCCTTTGTATAACTTCTTTTTCCTTTTTTCCTGTCCTGTCAGTGTATGTGTGGTGTCATCCATGCCCTATGTTTCCAGTGTTCACGGCACAAGTTTCGATTACTCACTTTGTATAAAAGTAGGTAACCTCTATTCACAATTCACATCAGTATTTTTTTATATATTTATCCACATTTTCCCAATTATCTATAATTTTTCCATACTTTCCATCCTTGATTTTTTCCTTCAGATTCTATGTATAAATGTACAAGAGTATTTGTGCTTTTTTGCTTACTTTACCAAGTTTCTTTAGCATCCAACAAGTGCTGTGATCCCTCTTGTATATATGTAGTGCTTACATCACGAATTTCGATTACTCCCTCTATGTTATTACTGATAACCTGTACTTACATTTCGCAAACTATTTTTTTTATCCCAGCAAAGTGTTGCATTATATACGCATCAATAAAGTGATAATTGTTTGCAGGTATTTGAGCAGTTAGAACATCGTTTTGAGATTGGCTTATGACACAGCCACAGGTTTCTTTTATATTTACTCTGAATGGGTTCCAGCGCTTCCCTACAAAAATTTTTATCCGATATATCTATTGTTGATGCAGTATAGACCAAGTGTAGGAGAAAATGGCAGTAACGTCTCTAGAATGTACAGTCTTCCCACTATTAAAGCACATACATGTGCTGTAATTCTTCCCCTACTTTGTGGTTACATTAAAGTCCTACAGTATAATGGAATGTTTTTTCTAAATGTATGTGTGTTGTCACCTCTGTACTGTATATCTAGCGCTTATGCCGAATATTTTGATTAGTCCATCTGTATAAATGCGGATATCTTATTTTCCCATTTTGTTGCCGGACGTTGCCATACTTTAGATCTTTTCGATATTTTATCAGTATTTTACATATTCTATTCGTAAATGTGCATTTTTCGTATTATTATTGTAAGTATGAATGACCTACTTTTCCATTCAACTGTGATTCAGATTAGCTACCTTGTCAGACTATCTACAAAGTGTACTTCATCTGAATGTCTATCTCAAAAAATCCTCATGTAAACATGGATTGCTAGTTGTCAAAGCCAACAGTTAGATGTATAAACTATTCTGCGGTGTATTAGAATGTTAGTGGATTTTAGGGAGGTATGTCGACATCAGTTATCTTAAATAGAGCTTTAAGCATGTAAAATCTAGCTCCATGACCACCTTACAAAGGTGACACTCATTTATGCTTCTCTCCCATATCAATGACACTGCATACTGATCAAATGCAGGTATTAAATATTATGCAAGGTGATTCATCTGTCCCTACCGCAGTAGTTTCGTGCAACCCGCAGTATTATAGCTGGCCTTCGTAAACTGTGCAGGAGATTTTCGTATTTTCCAGGTCGCTAAGCTCGAACTGTTAATCCTACAGAAAAAATTGTCTGATTTCTCTGGGAGAAGGCTCATCAAACTAGAGCACATGAAACATTAGCTTACTTTAGTACATAAATGAATAAAAGATTTACTTTACTTTGACACACTCTTTTGACACAGGAATGTTGTATAATTTACTGCTGCCATACACTATTGCAGCATCGCTTGGTGCACTAATTAACAAACTGTTTAGGTACAGTGTTCAACCTTTTCTAAAGTGCAAGTTCATCACAGTATTAAAAACTCATTCGTACTACACTGTGATGTTGACTCCTTCAGATGCCGTCATGAACTGGGCAGTGCTTTTGAATGTTTGACATTGTACTGATCTCAGTGCGAGGGTGCCACTATACTGGGACGGAGGGCATGTCCTCTGGAGTTTCCCCCATTGGTTGTTGTGGACTGCAGCTAGCCCTCGCTAATGTCTGTGGTATCGATACGCATTGCCAACCTTGTCATGGCACTGAGATCTCTGGATGATAGCACACTCCTGCCCCTCCACCCAAAACCTCCACACAATCGTCGCCTAGGGCTGCCACACATAGCGATGGGTGGCGGGGGTGGGGAGAACAGAACTCAGACACAGGTGAAGAAACAAGGAGGGTAACTGCGGCTGATGGCACCTCACTGCCCACATTACAGTAACCACCATGAAGGTGACCAGGAACAGCGGCCGAAAACCCAATCACAGTGTGCACGCTCGAATACAGAGACGCAGATCCTGTGGTCGATTGGACGGTGAGGGGATCTTGGGGAGTGGCGTGATGATCTTCCAGGGGTGTTTCGCCCATGGACATCGGTTCGGGCAGCTGGACGGGTGCCGGCCTCAGTGACGATAGTGGCTGGGCAGACAGTGGCGGCGGGGCATCCGCTAGCAGAGAGATTGGTGCGACTGCAGGGGTAGACTCCAGCTACGTGCTAGGTCTGTGAACAAACATTCTGCAACTAGATCACTGACATACTCGTATGTGCGGCGTAGCTGCTTTTGTTGAAGCTGATAGCCCAGCAGAATTGTAGACGATGCAAACGTCAGATTGCTTTGGTGACTCCACACCCCCAACGCTGTTGCTTATCGAAGACCTTGTAAAAGAGTTCTTCCTGAGGCCGAAACTTTGACCTGTGCAAAGAATTGTTTCCGGGTGGCTGCAGGAGATGTAACAGCGTACGGTGCCCACGACCAGCCAACAATTCTGCACGCAACTTCTCGTGGTGTGCAAGGAGCAGTAGGCGGATAGAAAAATTTTCTTTGCCTGGTCCTATGTGTGGGAAGAATGGAGTTTCTCCACGTGATTCTGGAACGCTCGAAAGAACCGTTCAGCTTCACCATTATACACTCCTGGAAATTGAAATAAGAATACCGTGAATTCATTGTCCCAGGAAGGGGAAACTTTATTGACACATTCCTGGGGTCAGATACATCACATGATCACACTGACAGAACCACAGGCACATAGACACAGGCAACAGAGCATGCACAATGTCGGCACTAGTACAGTGTATATCCACCTTTCGCAGCAATGCAGGCTGCTACTCTCCCATGGAGACGATCGTAGAGATGCTGGATGTAGTCCTGTGGAACGGCTTGCCATGCCATTTCCACCTGGCGCCTCAGTTGGACCAGCGTTCGTGCTGGACGTGCAGACCGTCTGAGACGACGCTTCATCCAGTCCCAAACATGCTCAATGGGGGACAGATCCGGAGATCTTGCTGGCCAGGGTAGTTGACTTACACCTTCTAGAGCACGTTGGGTGGCACGGGATACATGCGGACGTGCATTGTCCTGTTGGAACAGCAAGTTCCCTTGCCGGTCTAGGAATGGTAGAACGATGGGTTCGATGACGGTTTGGATGTACCG
The DNA here is from genome assembly GCF_023864275.1 of Schistocerca cancellata. Lineage (NCBI taxonomy): Eukaryota > Metazoa > Arthropoda > Insecta > Orthoptera > Acrididae > Schistocerca > Schistocerca cancellata. The sequence goes on along the minus strand of NC_064628.1, from coordinate 309,756,827 downwards.
TGCACTATTCAGTGTCCCCTCGACGATCACCAGTGGTGTACGGCCAGTGTAGGAGATCGCTCCCCACACCATGATGCCGGGTGTTGGCCCTGTGTGCCTCGGTCGTATGCAGTCCTGATTGTGGCGCTCACCTGCACGGCGCCAAACGCGCATACGACCATCATTGGCACCAAGGCAGAAGCGACTCTCATCGCTGAAGACGACACGTCTCCATTCGTCCCTCCATTCACGCCTGTCGCGACACCACTGGAGGCGGGCTGCACGATGTTGGGGCGTGAGCGGAAGACGGCCTAACGGTGTGCGGGACCGTAGCCCAGCTTCATGGAGACGGTTGCGAATGGTCCTCGCCGATACCCCAGGAGCAACAGTGTCCCTAATTTTCTGGGAAGTGGCGGTGCGGTCCCCAACGGCACTGCGTACGATCCTACGGTCTTGGCGTGCATCCGTGCGTCGCTGCGGTCCGGTCCCAGGTCGACGGGCACGTGCACCTTCCGCCGACCACTGGCGACAACATCGATGTACTGTGGAGACTTCACGCCCCACGTGTTGAGCAATTCGGCGGTACGTCCACCCGGCCTCCCGCATGCCCACTATACGCCCTCGCTCAAAGTCCGTCAACTGCACATACGGTTCACGTCCACGCTGTCGCGGCATGCTACCAGTGTTAAAGACTGCGATGGAGCTCCGTATGCCACGGCAAACTGGCTGACACTGACGGCGGCGGTGCACAAATGCTGCGCAGCTAGCGCCATTCGACGGCCAACACCGCGGTTCCTGGTGTGTCCGCTGTGCCGTGCGTGTGATCATTGCTTGTACAGCCCTCTCGCAGTGTCCGGAGCAAGTATGGTGGGTCTGACACACCGGTGTCAATGTGTTCTTTTTTCCATTTCCAGGAGTGTACTTTGTGTAAAAAGGTTCAATTCTCACACATGATGTACGCCGCTGGCGGCTCTAAAATGTTAGAAATTGGCAGACATGAATTGTAGACCATTGTTCGAGACAGTGACATCAGGTAGCCCTCCAAGACAAAAACAGGAAACAAAGCCGATGCCGTACTTGCAGTAGTGGTGGACGTCATAGCACAACAAAATAACACTTACTGTAAGTATTTACCACTAATAAACATCGTATGCTCCACAGTAGACCCACGAAATCATTGTGAATGTGCTGCCGCAGCCCAGAAGGACGTGGCCACACGAAAAAACGTTGCAATGGCACTGACTGATTTTCTGCACAAACTTCGCAACTAGCGGTCTTGTGTTCCATATGAACGTCCATTCCGTGCTAAGTACAATGACGACAGGCGACTTGTTCTTGTTGTAATAAAGCCACAGCTTCCCATTTTACGGATTGAGTAATCGCTACCCATACAACATCGTTCTCTGTATGCAATAGCACATCTGATCCTACGGAAAGCATAAGACAATATTAAAAATAGTGTCACGACACTTCGTGGAGAATTCCTTTCGAGCTGCAGGGCCACACGCAGCACACTTTGGCAAAACAAGCTGAAGAGCTGTGTCAACAGCAGTTCTTTTGACAACACGCTGGAAGTCGAGAGGAAAGTTTTGAAGACATTCAAAACCCTGAGAATCCATTTGAAAACATGAGTCCTTAGATGAATTAAACACTGTGTCGGTACCGAGCGGTAACCGAGACAACATGTTGGAATTCCAACATCGGGCAATGAGTCTGCACAACAACTCATACTGATAATTGGAGAATATAAGAGCCCAACGTTGCAATTATTGAACTGTTTGTGATGGGACAGGTTTGGCTGGATTGAACAAGGCGATCAAATGGCGATGGTCCGTCAGCAAATAGAACTTCTGACCATACAAACACTGGTGGAATTTCGTAACACCGTAGAAAATGGATAGTGCCTCTTCCTCTGACTGTAGATATACTGCTCTTTGTTAAGAGTTTTTGAGGTAGAAGCAATAGGTCTGTCACAAGAACCAATCTTATGTGAGAGCATGTAAGCATGTATCGAGTAGCATTGATATCGATTATGATAACATCACTATGGTCGCTTCTTTGTTTTTTCGCGCCAGAATGAGGAGGGAGTCCCGTGGTGGTGTTTAACTGTGTGCGTGGTGTGAAGATGTTAAAGAATTAGGCTAAGAGAACAAGTAAATTATGTGGCTATAAAGGTGTTTGATGCTGTTTAATCATTCGTGTACCTCACGAGACGTAATCCGCGGTTCGCGAAGTCACAAACCACGAGAACAATCGCGAAAACATGATTAGATGCCCTTGAACATCTCATCCGCACCGGTAAATGAAACTTGGATTACCTATATTGCCACGAATGCCGCATCTGGATTGCAGTGTGAGATAATGTATTATGGTGTAGTGTTACTTCATGTGTCAGTGTATCAACATATTTCTTATGTTGTGAAGAGTGTAACAGTGCAGCCCTGTGTAGTGCAAGTGCTGAAAAAATACATCAATGGATTATACTACGGTAAAACTTGAATTTTGGTAATTGGTACTCCTTTGTCGTCCTTGTTAGTTATGCTTTATTACAGCAATACTCAAGCTGCTGTTCCTAGACTGCAAGGGAAGGAGCGAATGACAATTGGATTTACGAGGTGAGTGGGTACAATTAGGAAACTCAGACGGAACCATAACCCCACCCTCCCCCATTCGCTTACATGGCGACTGTCTTTTAGGACTTGTAATCTTTGGATAGGAGTGCCAATCACAGTAACTGAAAATTAATTTAATATTCAATTAGTAGTGATGTCACACGTGCATTTGTGTGTGATGAACAAAAAACAGGAATGCGCAGTGATACCACCATAAGATAGTATTACGGCAGTTCGGTGCAAAGAACGGGAGGTCAGAGAAGTGGCAATGAACTTCCCACAACAGTAGTCGAACAAGTGACAATCGTGGCAGTTGGTAATACTGCATACAGCATTACCACAGTGAGCTGACGTGTGAACAACTAAGCGTCGTGTACCGTACAATATCTCCACCCCGACTGAAACTGGATGTTGACAAGTGAAGGTGCAGCCGTTCAGTTATCGGTCGTACTGCGGCGCCACTGAAGAGCTGACGTGGGCCGTGTTGTAACCCCACCACTGATGCAAATAACGGAAGGTATGTAATTCAATCATCGTTCGCGGTGCGGCGCTACGGAAGAGTTGACGCAGAGACAACGGAATGTCGCAAGTTGCAGCAGCGCCTCATCTCCGCTAACGGCGGAACTAACCACAGGAGATCATAGCAGTTCGGCACAGTCTCGCACTGAGGCGTGGAGATCGAGATATTGGGGCGTCGCGCGCCGCATTGCTTCGCGTCACTTTGGCCGCGCGGAATAACAGCAGCGCTGACAGCACTAAAGAAACGCGCGGCAGACACACAGTATAGCAGGCATAAGTGTAGCGACGCTTGCGTAACGAAACTAACAACAGTAGTGTACCCAGTAATAAGGATATGTATTGTTACATGTAAATCGTTTATTTCCCATAAGGAAAATTATTTATAGTTGTGGTCACACCCAAATAGATCTGAATTTGACTGCTTGTAATATAATTGCTTAACATATTAACGTTTCAAGTGCTGCTTATGCTGCTACTGTACATTTACTATTTGTTAAGGAATATGGTGTTAAGTTTCAGTATTGCCAACATAGGTGCTACTGAGTTGTGTTATTGTTATATGATTGAATAGGCTCTGTCAGATAAATTAGAGTTGCGAAAGGTAGCAATTTGTTTTATAGAAGCAGCAAGGGATATATGTCAATATGGATGTTATTTCAAGGATGTTTAATGAGGAACATCTGAAGGATAATGTAAAGGGGATAAAGCTGAAAGTAGATAACAGTGACAAGTCAAGTGATTCTGATACCATGATGTCATTTATATCTGAACCTGGGAAGTAGATGTAGAGAAGGTAAAGATGGAAGTGGTAAATGATGGAGTGTTAAATGACTCTGGTTTACCAGCATCACTGTATAGTGAAAATGAGATATCAAAGAATGAGGTATCACTTGATTCTAGTTTTGCTAATGCTACCATGGTAGATGCTGTAGGGAATTCTAATGCAGATCTGTTTTCAGATTCGAATGCAGCCAAACAATGACAACAAGTTCAAAATTTAAACTCGTGTGGCCTACTGTAAGAGTTTTTGGTGTCTGTTAAGAAAACTGAGGCATCTAACAAAGAAATTAATGAGCAGATTAAGCAACTTAAGGCGTCCAAAGAGCAGATTAAGAAAGAGATGGGACAGAGTAATAAAACTCAAAGGTTCCTGGTAGAGGAGATCAAAAGGGTCCGAGTAAATTTCTATGCAGAATTGAAAGGGTTTGATGATAAACTCCTGAAACAAGATGAAAAGCTGAATCAAGTGATAGATGAACTTAGAGATGACATACTTAAGACAGAGGAGGAATTCAGAAGGTGGATGGATGCAGAATTGGTAAGTGCCAATATACAAAGGGAAGAAACAGAGAAATAGCATAAGAAGATTACTAATCAGATGACTGATGTTAAGATGGAGGCAAACAAGCAGATTACCTATGTGAAAAAGCTGAATGAAAACGTTTCACAGTTGGAGCTGGAACAAAAGCAATGTGTGAAGTAAATATTGTGAGTGCTGACATACGAACCATGAAGCAAGAGGAAGGGGAACAGGTGGAAGCCAAGGTTTGGGCGCTATTACATGATAGTGTTGTAACTAACAACAATTTTGTAGGGGTGCAAAATGTTATGGAGACTTTCAAAAAATTCAATCCTAATGGTAATTGACATCCACGTGACTTCTTGGATCAGTTTGAGGATGTATTACAAGTAGTGTGGGATGACTGCAGAAAAATTAGATTTGTGGTGTCGTATATGGAAGCAGAAGCAGGCACATGGGGATTAAGAGTTGGACGAGAATGTGAGGCATATGAAAGTTTTAGGAAGGCATTCCTAAATGAATATTGGACAGCAAGGAAACAGAATGAGGTTCGGAATGAACTCTTATCGGCATAGAAGGTATAGTTTTGAACGTGATAGAGGTTTACAGAAGTTTTTTCAAAAACTATATGATAGAAACAAGTACCTGGATGAACCAATAAGCAAGGAGGCATTAGTGTCGTTGATCATTAGTAAGATGCCAACAACAACACAGGAGAAGCTACTGGCTATAGCAAGAGATGATGTAGATGCAATTAAACTAGCACTGGGACAACTAGACAACTTGGAAGAAAGAAATCATGAGGTGGAATCTGAATGAAGACAGCCAAGAATTCATAATGAAATGAACAGGGACAGACCAGTAAATAACATAAGACATGATGATCAAAGATGGTTCAATAATTAACAAGGATCACATGGGTGTCGATTCAGAAGAAGACATAATGACTACAGAGGTAGAGGTGGTGGTGCTGCATTCTACAATGATAGGTATCAGAGAACAGGGTTCAGCGATCAGACTGAGCCGGAACGAAATTATGAACCATGAGGAGAGGAAAACTAAGTGTGATTCCTGATGAGGTAAGGTTAGGAATCCCAGAAACAGGACCACAGCCTCAGACAGTAGTTCAGAACAATAAACTGGAGAGTGACAGAGTAAGGAGAACTGGAGTTAAACGTGAAGAGGATGCAATGGGGCAGGTAATTAAACATCAACGAAGAATGGCAGATAATGCAACAGGTAGTGAAGGAATATGTAGGATGGCTCATGTTAATTATGTACAGGTCACTAATACTCAAAATAGAGAAACAGAGGAGACTATATGCCAAGGAAAGGATCTGCAACAGTTAAAGGGAGATAATGGGTTAACAGGTAGAGAATCATGCATGGCGGAGTTTGTTAAAATGTATGATGGGCAGATACATAGGAAGCAAGAGTATGACGCTAGAAAGACGAGAAGAGATAAAGAAATATGTGCACAAGAGAACAAGCATGAGGATTTTGATGAAATTGTTAGTTATGAGGAAGATAGCACTACAAAAGTGTTGTGTGTTGCCAATGAAAATTGTTCTGGTACCATGAAAGACTGTCAACCCAGTCACATTACCAGATACGTGCAGAAGAAGGGAGGCATGGTTGGTGTGAAGATGGTGACTGTTTACATCTCTTAGAAGATCATAAGGATTATAGTGTGTATGAGGTCACAGGTGATGTTGAGAACACAGACTATACTAATAGGAGTGAAGGTGTGAAAATGCATTCTGATATGATTTCTCCAATGACAATGTTGCCATTAAGCCAAGAAGGGCATGAGAGTTATCAGAGTGAAAAGAGACTTACAGAAAGATGTGCAAATGTGCACCTTTGGGATAAGCGTGTAAGGAGTACAAGGAAAGGAAGGAAAGCCACGTGATAGAGATTTGTACAGGCAATGTGCAGTAACGCTTGGAGAGGATTTCATGACTGATAGAAGTAGAGAGTCGAGAGTGCTAACCATACGAAAATTGGAACAAAGGGGTGAAGTGTTAAATAAGTTGCTAAAGGAAGATGCTGATGTTCTGGAGGAAGCTGTGCAACCAATAATAGAGGGAAAATTTTCAGTGTAAAATATGACATCCTTCTAGATTCAGGAAGTCCAGTTAATGTAGTGTCACAAAGATTGTATACAGTATGGTTGGAACATGGTAGAGAAATACCGAATTTTCCTGTAATCGGTGTGTCCATTGTGGGTGCTAATTGGTACAAAAGGTAAAAATGTAGAAGAGTAAATGCTGATTACAGTAAAGTTTCATGGGAAAACTTATGACGTTTCAGCACTGATTGTGCCTGGACTGGCATTGCCTTTGACATTTGGTGTAGAGTGATTAGATTTTAGAAATGCGAATGTGAGGATAGTTAATAAAGAAGAAGAAGAAGAGGTTATTCCATTGGAGGGTGCCATGAAGGCGTCTGAAGAAATATGGTTGTCTAAGATTCAAATTGGCATGGAGTCAGAAGCTGTACCACAACATGTATACAAAGGTGACACTGCAGGCTTCAATAAAAGGCAGTGGAGATGGGAATATCAAATTAGAATGGAAGACTCTGAGAAGGCTCTTAAGAAGAAGTTAGCCCTGTTACAACAGGATGGGTGTAAGGAAATGAAAGCTGTTGCAGATGTTTTGAGGAGGCACAGTTAGGTTTTTGCAGATGAACCTGGAGTAATCAAGGCAGCAGAATGTAAGCTAGAGGTGAAGGAGCTTGAACCCTTCTTTGCAAGGCCATATGCTATCCCACAAGCCAAACGTGAAGCTGTCAATGAGGAGATTAGCAAGATGATGATAATGGGAATTATTGAACGTTAATCAAGCCAGTATAATAATCCCTTATTTGCTGTGGAGAAGAAAAATGGGAATGTGAGAATTGTGCTAGATGCTAGACCAGTGAATAAAATCATACTTCCACAGACAGACTGGCCTCAGAGTCTGGAGGAGATACTTCAAAAGTTTCATGGGGCAAAATTATTCAGCAGCATCGTCTGAAAGCTGGATATTGGCAGATTCCACTGCATAAGGACTCAAGGCAATATATAGCGTTCCTATATGAAGGAAAAAGCTATCAATGCTGTGTTCTACTTTTTAGGCTCAATATTTCTACATCAGCCTTCATTCGATCATTAGGCAGGGTGTTAGGAGAGCAGCTTCTGAAGAAAGTTACATGATATATAGATGACATTCTCATCGCTACAACGACGTGGGATGCACGTGTGCAGAACTTGGATGGTGCCTTGACTGCATTTGAGAGTGCCAGTGTAACTGTGAACATAGATAAATCAGAATTTGGAAAGGACATGATTCATTTCTTGGGACACATAATTAGTGAACAAGGGATTGAACCAGATGAGGCAAAGTTGCAGGCTATAAAGGATTTTTCTGTGCCTTGCTGCAAGAAACAATTGAGGGGATTCCTTGGATTGGCTGGTTTCTATAGAAAATTTGTGGGTGATTAGTCATTAAATAGTCCTCACTTGCTGAATCTTCTGAAAGCTAAAACACTATGGGAATGGACTGAAGACTGCCTGAGGGATTTTGAGGATATCAAGAGGCATCTGTGTAATCCACAAATTTTGTCACACCCAGACTTAGAAAAGGACTTATACACGGCTTGTGATGCATCAGACTATGGACTTGGCGTGCATCTATATCAAATTGACGACAAGATTGAAAGAGGAATAAGGACAATAGCTTTCGCGAGTCGAGCACTGACGAAGTGGGAGCGCCAGTATGCAATTATGGAACGTAAAGCATTAGCAATTCTTTGAGGATTCAGTAAATTTCGGTATTATCTAGCAGGTAAAGTGACAAAGGTGATAACAGACCATAAGGCACTTTCCTACCTGACTGAAAGTAAATTATATCATAGGAGATTAACTATATGGGCTATTGCACTTCTGGAGTATCAATTTGATATTATCTACAGAGCAGGGAACCAAAACATTGTACCAGATGTCTTGTCGAGAATGCCACCTGGTATGGAAGACATTAATGTAAATTGACCACAAGAAAATATATTGCGTGTTAGTCTTATGAAAGGTGTTCCACATGAGACTTATGTGCAGAATTTTATTAAGAATATACAGCATGAGCAGAACATGGATCCTGCATTGAAGCTAGTTAAGACTAGGTATGGCTTTGCGGGTCAAGAGAAACTTCATAAATACTACCTGATTCATAATAATGTCTTATATAGACGTACTGATGAAACAAAACAAGAATGGAGAGTTGTATTCCAGAGCACGCTATAGAGCAGCTGATTTGGTACACTCACTACAGCAATTCACACTGATGTGGACAAATGCACCGAGAAATTAAGAAGAGAGTGTCTATGCTTTGGCATGAGCAAAGAGGTACGTAGGTTATTATGAACTTGTGATGCCTGCCAAAGGGCAAAGACTACAACAATTAGACATCAGGGACCTATGCATTCAATCATTCCAAATGGAATTGAGGATGTAGTTGCAATTGATCTCCTCGGCCCTTTGCTAAAGTCACAAGGAAATTTTAATCAGATTATGGTGGTATTGGATGTAGGATCAATATATGTAAAATTTTACCCACTGAAAAGAGCTATTAGCAAGATGATGGTGAAGAAGATGGTTGATGACTGTTTTATAAATGTTTGTAAACCAAAGAGGATACTTACAGACAATGGTCCACAATGTATCCCCAAGGAGTGGAAGGAGCTGCTACGTCAAAATAACATCGAACAATGTTAGTTGCAAAATATAGACCGGCCTCGAATCCAGCAGTACGGGTCATGAAGGAGATTAATCGTATGTGCAGAACCTACTGTCATCACAATCATAGCTGCTGGAGGGACTATTTGAAAGACTTTGAGGGTGTACTTAACAGCATACCACATATGTCCACAGGTTTTGCACCTTGTGAGCTTTTGTTAAACCAGGGGCCAGAGTCGGTATTTACTGAACTCATTAAGGATGTCACCAAGACCACAATGACCTTGGATGATAAAATACAATTAGCAATACAGACTCTAGAAGCTAAGGCAAATCAAAGAAAACGGCACCCAATCTCATACAAAGTGGGTGATTTGGTGTTGGTTAAGACACATACAAAATCGAGTAAGATAACGGATGAAATAAAAAAATTCAACTTAGAATACAAGGGACCATATAAAATAATTGGCATTGAAGGACCAGTGGAACTGTAAGTATTAAGTTCTGGAAAATATGAAGGAAAACATCATGTGGAAAATATCAAGCCCTACTATAGGAGTGACTAATGTAAACAGAATTTTATGTCACTGCATTCACTAAAGACTGTGATGGAATCAGAAAATATACTGTAAGTTGTTAGAGTTATTTGTGCTCTAAGGTATTACCTTAGGTTGTATTGTGATTTTCTTTATTATTATAAGTATTTCTTACTCATTATTTACCATATATTGACACCCGACTTTGATTTAAGGATAAGTTTTTGCTGATTGGGACTCATAAAATTATGTCAAAAGTTTGTATGTCATATTCATGTAAGGGGGCCACAGCTATCTCCCTTTTAACTTTACCTTAAGATGTAAGTAGGCTGAAACGTCATGGGGTGCTTACTGTTCGCTTCATGGCCTCAGGGAGTTTATTGTTGCTGTACAAGATGAGGTTAGCAGATAATTTCTGCAGCAACGGACGTCACACATGATGCTGCCGATAGCTGCCCAACCCATCCCTTACAACTACCATCCTGGAGCAGCAACCTCCCCCTTTCCAGACAGTGTGAAGTGAGTTAAAGTTAATATTCATCATATTCATTATTAAAGGTGTATTCATGAGTATAGTGTGCTGCGTGTGACAATACGTGATGAATGTTAGGCCCATATGTTGCTTGCTTTCACTTTCTCTAAATTTGTGATCATATAAACTGCGTATGATAGCGTTGTGATGTGTTAGTTCTACCCATACTGGTATTTAAACTCAGTAGTGTACTGAGTTCAATATTCAGTATTTTGGTATGTTTATACTGCTTTGGGCAGTTAGGTGGATATTTTATTTTCTCTCATCATTTTCCTTTATCTGTGTCCAGACTACAAATAGTAATGTCATGTTATCTTTGAGTGCATTTCATTTGTCTACACTGTTTCGCTTTATATGTACTATATTATGTCATATTTGTAATTTTTTGTACATGTTTCTTATGTTCTCTTGTTTGATTATATGTTTGTACTTTGGCTGCACTGTAGGTTAAGGTATGACAATGTTTGTTTCTTCCCTTTATTTTTTCTTCTGATGGACCACCCCCATTAGTGCTTATTTTCGTCAATTCCTTCAAAATTTAGATACAATTTTCGTGCAGGAATGTAAGCAGGTATCGAGTAGCACTGCTATCGATTATGATAACATCGCTATGGTCGCTTCTTTTGTTTTTTCGCGCCAGAATGAGGAAGGAGTCGCATGGTGGTGTTTAACCGCGTGCTTGGTGTGAAGATGTTAAAGAATCAGTCTAAGAAAACATGTAAATTTTGTGGCTATAAAGGTGTTTGATGCTGTTAAATCATTCGTGCACCTCACGAGACGTAATCCGCCGTTCGCGAAGTCACAAACCACGAGAACAATCTCGAAAACATGATTAGATCCCGCGAGAATCTCATCCGCGCCGTTAAATGCATGTGTGTGCTCCCTGCCGCCGTTGGATAAGCAGCTGCAGCAGCAAGTCGTATACTCCTAGCTCACTCCTTTGTTACATAGTTTAATTCTTAATTTCTTTGCGTGTTTTTGGTACTTGCATTGTTTAATTCATAAATTTCGGGCGTATTATAGTATTTGAGAGTTGTAGCATCGCGTTTTAGTACCCGAATAGTGTAAAATCGCATAGTCTCCTTCCGCCGCCGAGCAGTGCGTCAACAGTTCGCAAGTAGCAGCATTACTCCATTTACTAGGCAATCTTGTATTTTAATAACCGTTTAAATTTTGTGTCGATTTGTTTGCGCTCTCTGTAGATTAGTTCAGATGTTCTTTGCACAACAGTTTTTGGCATGGATAGGGACTGCAACTGCTGTGTTCGGATGCAGGCTGAGTTGGCATCCCTTCGCTCCCAGCTTCAGGCAGTGTTGGCTTCGTGTCACACAGCTTAAGGCTGTTGCCAATGGGCATCACTGTGGGGGTCCGGATGGGGGTTTGTCGGAGACGGCCAGCTCGTCCCACGCATCCCCCGATCGGACTACGACTGTGGTTGGCCGGGATACTGCCCGCATTGATGCTGATCCCTCACCTGTGGTAGAGTGGAAGGTCGTCTCAAGGTGTGGCAGGGGGCGAAAGACATTCCGGAGGGCTGAACGGAAGGCCTCTCCAGTTTGTCTGACGAACCAGTCTCAGGCTCTGTCTCAGGCTGATACTGATCTTTGGCCTGACATTGCTGCTTGTCCTGTTCCAAAGGTTGCCCCTCAGTCTGCAAGATCCGGGCGGTCACAGAGGATGGGCTTACTGGTAGTTGGGAGCTCCAACGTCAGGCGCGTAATGGGGCCCCTTAGGCATATGGCAGCAAGAGAGGGGAAGAAAACCAATGTGCACTCCGTGTGCATACCGGGGGGAGTCATTACAGATGTGGGAAGGGTCCTTCCGGATGCCATGAAGGGTACAGGGTGCACCCATCTGCAGGTGGTCGCTCATGTCGGCACCAATGATGTGTGTCGCTATGGATTGGAGGAAATCCTCTCTGGCTTCCGGCGGCTATCTGATTTGGTGAAGACTGCCAGTCTCGCTAGCGGGATGAAAGCTGAGCTCACCATCTGCAGCATCGTCGACAGGACTGACTGCGAGAGCCGAGTGGAGGGTCTGAATCAGAGGCTGAGACGGTTCTGCGACTGTGTGGGCTGCAGATTCCTCGACTTGCGCCATAGGGTGGTGGGGTTTCGGGCTCCGCTGGATAGGTCAGGAGTCCACTACACGCAACAAGCGGCTACACGGGTAGCAGGGGTTGTGTGGCGTGGGATGGGCGGTTTTTTAGGTTAGATGGCCTTGGGCAAGTACAGAAAGGGCAACAGCCTCAACGGGTGCAGGGCAAAGTCAGGACATGCAGGGACCAAGCAGCAATCGGTATTGTAATTGTAAACTGTCGAAGCTTCGTTGGTAAAGTACCGGAACTTCAAGCGCTGATAGAAAGCACCGAAGCTGAAATCGTTATAGGTACAGAAAGCTGGCCGAAGCCAGAGATAAATTCTGCTGAAATTTTTACAAAGGTACAGACGGTGTTTAGAAAGGATAGATTACATGCAACCGGTGGTGGAGTGTTCGTCGCTGTTAGTAGTAGTTTATCCTGTAGTGAAGTAGAAGTGGATAGTTCCTGTGAATTATTATGGGTCGAGGTTACACTCAACAACCGAGCTAGGTTAATAATTGGCTCCTTTTACCGACCTCCCGACTCAGCAGCATTAGTGGCAGAACAACTGAGAGAAAATTTGGAATACATTTCACATAAATTTTCTCAGCATGTTATAGTCTTAGGTGGAGATTTCAATTTACCAGATATAGACTGGGACACTCAGATGTTTAGGACGGGTGGTAGGGACAGAGCAGCGAGTGACATTATACTGAGTGCACCATCCGAAAATTACCTCGAGCAATTAAACAGAGAACCGATTCGTGGAGATAACATCTTGGACCTACTGATAACAAACAGACCCGAACTTTTCGACTCTGTAAGTGCAGAACAGGGAATCAGTGATCATAAGGCTGTTGCAGCATCCCTGAATATGGAAGTAAATAGGAATATAAAAAAAGGGAGGAAGGTTTATCTGTTTAGCAAGAGTAATAGAAGGCAGATTTGAGACTACCTAACAGATCAAAACGAACATTTCTGTTCCTACACTGACAATGTTGAGTGTTTATGGAAAAAGGTCAAGGCAATCGTAAAATGCGTTTTAGACAGGTACGGGCCGAGTAAAACTGCGAGGGACGGGAAAAACCCACCGTGGTACAACAACAAAGTTAGGAAACTACTGCGAAAGCAAAGAGAGCTTCACTGCAAGTTTAAACGCAGCCAAAACCTCTCAGACAAACAGAAGCTAAACGATGTCAAAGTTAGCGTAAGGAGGGCTATGCGTGAAGCGTTCAGTGAATTCGAAAGTAAAATTCTATGTACCGACTTGACAGAAAATACTAGGAAGTTCTGGTCTTACGTTAAATCAGTAAGTGGATCGAAACAGCATATCCAGACACTCCGGGATGATGAAGGTATTGAAACAGAGGATGACACGCGTAAAGCTGAAATACTAAACACCTTTTTCCAAAGCTGTTTCACAGAGGAAGACCGCACTGCAGTTCCTTCTCTAAATCCTCGCACAAACGAAAAAATGGCTGACATCGAAATAAGTGTCCAAGGAATAGGAGAGCAACTGGAATCACTCAACAGAGGAAAGTCCACTGGGACTGACGGGATACCAATTCGATTCTACACAGAGTACGCGAAAGAACTTGCCCCCCCCCCCTTCTAACAGCCGTGTACCGCAAGTCTCTAGAGGAACGGAAGGTTCGAAATGATTGGAAAAGAGCACAGGTAGTCCCAGTCTTCAGGAAGGGTCGTCGAGCAGATGCGCAAAACTATAGGCCTATATCTCTGACGTCGATCTGTTGTACAATTTTAGAACATGTTTTTTGCTCACGTATCATGTCGTTTCTGGAAACCCAGAATATACTCTGTAGGAATCAACATGAATTCCGGAAACAGCGATCGTGTGAGACCCAACTTGCTTTATTTGTTCATGAGACCCAGAAAATATTAGATACAGGCTCCCAGGTAGATGCTATTTTCCTTGACTTCCGGAAGGCGTTCGATACAGTTCCGCGCTGTCGCCTGATAAACAAAGTAAGAGCCTACGGAATATCAGACCAGCTGTGTGGCTGGATTGAAGAGTTTTTAGCAAACAGAATACAGCATGTTGTTATCAATGGAGAGACGTCTACAGACGTTAAAGTAACTTCTGGCGTGCCACAGGGTTGTGTTATGGGACCATTGCTTTTCACAATATATATAAATGACCTAGTAGATAGTTTCGGAAGTTCCATGCGGCTTTTCGCGGATGATGCTGTAATATACAGAGAAGTTGCAGCATTAGAAAATTGTAGCGAAATGCAGGAAGATCTGCAGCGGCTAGGCACTTCGTGCAGGGAGTGGCAACTGACCCTTAACATAGACAAATGTAATGTATTGCGAATACATAGAAAGAAGGATGCTTTATTGTATGATTATATGATAGCGGAACAAACAGTGGTAGCAGTTACTTCTGTAAAATATCTGAGAATATGCGTGCGGAACGATTGGAAGTGGAATGATCATATAAAATTAATTGTTGGTAAGGCGGGTACCAGGTTGAGATTCATTGGGAGAGTCCTTATAAAATGTAGTCCATCAACAAAGGAGGTGGCTTACAAAACACTCGTTCGACCTATACTTGAGTATTGCGCATCAGTGTGGGATCCGTACCAGATCGGGTTGACGGAGGAGATAGAGAAGATCCAAAGGAGAGCCTCGCGTTTCGTCACAGGGTTATTTGGTAACCGTGATAGCGTTACGGAGATGTTTAACAAACTCAAGTGGCAGACTCTGCAAGAGAGGCGCTCTGCATCGCGGTGTAGCTTGCTCGCCAGGTTTCGAGAGGGTGCGTTTCTGGATGAGGTATCGAATATATTGCTTCCCCCTACTTATACCTACCGAGGAGATCACGAATGTAAAATTAGAAAGATTAGAGCGCGCACGGAGGCTTTCAGACAGTCGTTCTTCCCGCGAACCATACGCGACTGGAACAGGAAAGGGAGGTAATGACAGTGGCACGTAAAGTGCCCTCCGCCACACACCGTTGGGTGGCTTGCGGAGTATAAATGTAGATGTAGATGTAAATGAAACTTGGATTACCTATATTGCCACGAACGCCGCATCTGGATTGCAGTGTGGGATAATGTATTGTGGTGTAGTGTTACTGTATTATCTACATCTACATCCATACTCCGCAATCCACCATACGGTGCGTGGCGGAGGGTACCTCGTACCACAACTAGCATCTTCTCTCCCTGTTCCACTCCCAAACAGAACGAGGCAAAAATGACTGCCTATATGCCTCTGTACGAGCCCTAATCTCTCTTATCTTATCTTTGTGGTCTTACCGCGAAATATAAGTTGGAGGCAGTAAAACTGTACTGCAGTCAGTCTCAAATGCTGGTTCTCTAAATTTCCTCAGTAGCGATTGACGAAAAGAACGCCTTCTTTCCTCCAGAGACTCCCACCCGAGTTCCTGAAGCATTTCCGTAACACTCGTGTGATGATCAAATCTACCAGTAACAAATCTAGCAGCCCGCCTCTGAATTGCTTCTATGTCCTTCCTCAATCCGATCTGATAGGGATCCCAAACGCTTGAGCAGTACTCAAGAATAGGTCGTATTAGTGTTTTATAAGTGGTCTCCTTTACTGATGAACCACATCTTCCTAATATTCTACCAATGAACCGAAGACGACTATCCGCCTTCTCCACAACTGCCATTACATGCTTGTCCCACTTCATGTCGCTCTGCAATGTTACGCCCAAATATTTAATTGACGTGACTGTGTCAAGCGGTACACTACACTATTCATCTGCATTAATTTATATTTATCTATATTTAGAGTTAGCTGCCATTCCGTACACGAATCACAAATCCTGTCCAAGTCATCTTGTATCCTCCTACAGTCACTCAACGACGACACATTCCCGTACACCACAGCATCATCAGCAAACAGCCGCACATTGCTATCCACCTTATCCAAAAGATTCATTTATGTAGATAGAAAACAACAGCGGACCTACCACACTTCCCTGGGGCACACCAGATGATACCCTAACCTCCGATGAACACTCACCATCGAGGACAACGTACTGGGTTCTATTACTTAAGAAGTCTTCGAGCCACTCACATATTTGGGAACCAATCCCATATGCTCGTACCTTAGTTAGGAGTCTGCAGTGGGACACCGAGTTAAATGCTTTCCGGAAGTCAAGGAATATGGTATCCGCCTGATACCCTACATCCATGGTTCGCAAGATATCATGTGAAAAAAGGGCGAGTTGCGTTTCGCAGGAGCCATGCTTTGTAAAGCCGTGCTGATACATGGACAGCAACTTCTCTGTCTCAAGGAAATTCATTATATTCGAACTGAGAATATGTTCGAGAATCCTGCAACAAACCGATGTTAAGGATACTGGTCTGCAATTTTGAGGATCTGTCCTTCTACCCTTCTTATATACAAGCGTCACCTGCGCTTTTTTCCAGCCCCTCGGGGCTTTACGTTGGGCAAGAGATTCGCAATAATTGCAAGCAATCCAGAAGAGTACTCTCTGTAAAACCGAACTGGAATCCCATCAGGACCTGGCGATTTATTTATTTTCAACCCATTCAGCTGCTTCACAACCCCAGGGGTTGTGCGAGACTCAAACGGCAGTATGTTTGTACGATCCTCCTGTGTGAAAGATTTCTCAAATGCTAAATTTAAAATTTCAGCTTTCGTTTTGCTGTCTTCCTTTTGTAAGTAGGCAGTCTAGGTTTTTATATTGGTAACGCCACGTAGCGCTCTGTATGAAAAATCAGTGGCTGTGCTGTGCGCAGTCTGTGGCTGGTTTGCATTGTTGTTAGCTATTGTAGTGTTGGGCTGTTAACAGCGCGTAGCGTTGCGCAGTTGGAGGTGAGCCGCCAGCAGTGGTGGATGTGGGGAGAGAAATGGCGGAGTTTTAAAATTTGTAAGACTGGATGTCATGAACTGCTATGCATATTATGATTTTTCAACACTATTAAGGCAAATACATTGTTTGTTCTCTGTTAAAATCTTTCATTTGCTAACTATGCCTATCAGTAGTTAGTGCCTTCAGTAGTTTGAATCTTTTATTTAGCTGGCAGTAGTGGCGCTCGCTGTATTGCAGTAGTTCGAGTAACGAAGATTTTTGTGAGGTAAGTGATCTGTGAAAGGTGTAGGTTAATGTTAGTCAGGGCCATTCTTTTGTAGGGATTATTGAAAGTCAGTTGCGTTGCGCTAAAAAAATATTGTGTGTCAGTTTAGTGTCGATTAGAATAGGTAAAGAGCGAAATGTCTGAGTACGTTCAGTTCTGCTCAGCTGTTTGAAAATCAAATAACATAAGGAATTTACCAGCACAGTAGTTCACTAATTTTTCCAAGGTGACGTAGCACTTTGCCAGGCCAGACTGATGAGTGAGTGACTGGATGGAAGCCTTCGACCTGCTTACCGATTTTACGTAAGACCAGAATTTCCTTGGGTTGTCAGCAAGATCTTTTGCTAAGCTATGACGGTGGTAATGGTTGTACGCTTCGCGCATCGCTCTTTTTACAGCAACACGAATCTCTAATAACTTTTGCCTGTCCTCATACTCCAGATCTTTCTTGTACCGCGAGTGCAACTGTCTTTGCTTCCTAAGCATTCTCCGAATTGCGCTGTTAAACCACGATGGGTCTTTTCCGTCCGTAACCCACTTTTTCGGCACATACTTGTCCAATGCGTGATTTACAAGTGTTTAAAATTTTCCCATAATTCTTCTACGTCCATCGTACCGGAAGTAAATGAAGTCGATTCATTTACTAAGTGGGATGCTAACAACTGCTTATCTGCTCTTTCTAGTAAGAATACTCTCCTAGCCTTCTTAACCGACTTTTTAACTTTCGTAACCATAGTCGTAATGACAACATTATGATCACTAATCCCTGTCTCAACACTGACACCATCGATGAGGTCTGGTCTGTTCGTGGCTACCAGATCTAAAATATTTCCATTACGCGTTGGCTGTCGATTTAGCTGCTCAAGACAGTTTTCGGATAATGTGTTCAAAAGTAATTCACACGACGGCTTGTCTGTACCACCTGTAATGAATCCATAGACATCCCAGTCTATACTAGGTAGGTTGAAGTCGCCCCCGACTAATATAGCATGATCCGGGTACTTCTGCGATACAGAATGTAGACTCCCTCTGAATGATTCTAGAACTGTCACGGTGGAACCTGGTGGCCGGTAATAACACGCAACAATTAACTTTATTTCTGCTAGCCCTGTTAAACGTGTCCAGGTAACTTCACAATCACACTCTACTTCGACCTCAGTAGACACAATATTTTTGTCAACTGCAATGAAGACACCACCTCCTACGGTGTCTAATCTGTCTTTCCGATACACGTTCCAACCCTCACTAAATATTTCAGAACTTCCTATGTCACGGTTCAACCAGGTCTCAGTCCCGAGAATAATTTGCGCGCCACACGCTTCCTGGAGGGCAGTTAATTCAGGAACTTTATTCCGAACACTCTGAAAATTTACCACTAATATCTTGATAGCTGAAGTGTCTTTACACTGAGCGCGTCCTGATTTCCCTGCCTGCACGTCGACTGGTGAGTGTTCATCAGGACACCTCGCACTGCTGCCTAGCCTAAAAAAAAAAACCATGTGCACGCTACAAGTACTCTGCTACTCGAGTAGCCGCTTCCTTTTTGTAGTGCACCTCTGACCTATCTAGGGGCGTCCTACAATTCCCCACCCAGTAGCGAAAATCTAGAAATCTGCAGCCAATCTGTATCAGTGTATCAACATATTTGTTATTTTGTGAAGAGTGTAACAGTGCAGTCCTGTGTAGTGCAAGTGCTAAAAAAAAAAACTCATCACTGGATTATACTAGGCTAAAACTTGAATTTTGGTAATTGGCACTCCTTTGTCTCCCTTGTTAGTTGTCGTTTATTACAGCAATACTCAAGCTGTTGTTCCTAGACTGCAAGGAAAGAAGTGAATGACGATTGGATTTACGAGGTGAGTGGGTACAATTAGCAAATTCAGACGGAACTATAACCCGGTTCTAGGCGCTCCAGTCCGGAGCCGCGCTGCTGCTGCGGTCGCAGGTTCGAATCCTGCCTCGGGCATGGGTGTGTGTGATGTCCTTAGGTTAGTTAGGTTTAAGTAGTTCTAAGTTCTAGGGGACTAATGACCACAGCAGTTGAGTCCCATAGTGCTCAGAGCCATTTGAACCATTTTGAACTATAAACCCACACTCTCCCATTCGCTTACAAGCACCGCTCCAATCCCATAAATAGATGGATCCATAGCTAAGCTTCACAGGCCTAGTTGGGTCAAAGTGAATCAAACAGTTACGACTTCAGAATGCCTCTTTCACTTGCTGAAAAGTGTTCCGACATTCTCTGGACCGCAGAAAAAGAACTTTTTTCCAGAGCAGCAGTTAAGCGAAGTAGCACTTTGTGCAGGAATAAATTTTATATAATAGGTATTCTCCTTAACGTTAAGGGGCGCTGGTAGACCTCTAATCGCAGCCGAGTGCGATGCAGATGGATGTATATCCTGTGCATTTATTATGTGACCTAAATTGTCAAATTCTTCCTGGAAGAAACGGCACTTTTCTGTGTTGCATTTCAAGCCAACAGCAGAAAGAAGTTGAAAGAAGCATTCTCAGTTTGCTAAATTTTCAGCTGGTGTACGACCTTCGACCACACTGTCCCCTAAATACAGTAGTTAGTGCAAGATGACAGTTTGGCTGTTAACTGTTCCAGGAATCGAAAAATTTGCAGGAGCTGAAGCACTTTTAAAGGGTAGTCATTGAAACTGGAACTGCACTATCGCAAATCTATCTTTGAAAAGTATCTGCTCTGTCCCAGTCTGTCTCTCAATTCATCAAGACGCGGAAGAGAAAAGACTTTACTACCGTTTGTGGGGTTACTATTGCCTCAAAGTCAGCACACAAACGTAATCCACCTGAAGGCTCCTTCAGAATGACAAAGGACGATGCCAGTTGGCTTTCAGAAACAGGTTTCGTAACCCCATTGTCTTGCCATCTTTGCAATGCCTGAGCTTCCTGCTCATGTATTGCATATGGGACAGGTTGAGCACAAAAATTACGGCAGTGCGTTGTCCTTCGCAGTGATGTACACTTCAAAGTCTTTTGCCGTTTTTATACCTGAATAGTTCACTGTACTTACCACACAAATCAGAAATGTCCTTGTGAGGCACAGCAGCACCGGTTTGTGACACATTGTTCTGAATGCACAAGTTCAACAAATCAAATGAATCTAACTCAGATATGTTTGTTCTGTTTCCAGGATTGAGCATATGAAAAGAAACACACTTTGTCACTCCCTGGGAAGTTTCTGGCAAACTACATAAGCCAAGAACTGGAATTTCTTGTCCATTGTTGGCAGACAAAAGAGAAGTAGGCTGCTGTAGTGGTGGGCTACCGATTCTGGTACAAGTGTCTTTATAAATTAGGAAACAGAAGCACCAGTGTCGAAGTGCAACTTTATTGTCTTTCGTTCCACTTCAATAAGTTCTTTTTCCTGATGGCTTACGGCAGCGGCATCTTTCCGTGTTGAGTAAGTACTTTCTTCGGTTCACTCCTGAGTGAATGGCATCGAATAAATCGTGAATACTTGTTGACAGCAAAGCCTTCGCTGCCGTGTGCTATCAGGATGACAGCTGTCGCCCTTGCTGCGCCTGCAGCGTAAACATACAGTTTCAACTTCACGTTCACGTCCACATTAAAAGCAAATAGCTTTAAGGCACAGACAGTCTTTCCGATCATGCATCAAAAAACACTGAGGATAAGATTTTCTCCCGGAGTTTTGTAGCAAACAGTATGCGCTGTGAGACTGAAAGTTTTTACTTCTACTGTTCTTATTCTTTTTACTGTTTGTCTGAGCTATATTCTGAACTACTTGAACCAAATGGTTCAACTGGCTTTGAGCACTACGCGACTTAACTTCTGAGGTCATCAGTCGCCTAGAAGTTAGAACTAATTAAACCTAACTAACCTAAGGACATCACACACATCCATGCTCAAGGCAAGATTCGAACCTGCGACCGTAGCGACAAAATCAACCTCTGTTGAGTCCATAATTGTTCAAGATTCCACGCAGTACTCTTTTTAAATCAGGGTCAGGCAGTTACAGAACTGCAGCACGAAAACATGCATCTGATACTTTCTGTGTGATAGCATGATGCAACACGATGCCATTGTAGTTAATTTCACGTGCATTTAAACTTACAATGCCTGGTGAGACCTCTCAGTTCCGCTATCCACTGTCTGACTGTGAGTAGGATGCTGCTTCAGACGAAAAAATTCACCGTGCAGCTACTAAATGGAATTGTCTGTCGTAATATTCGTCTAGCAATTACACAAGATCGTAGTGTGTAATTTTCTTGGGAAGAGTTTTGGCACAGTTTTATAGAGGGTTGAACCAAAGGCGGACAAAAAGTAAGCAGTGCTCTTCACCCCTGTTATTTTGTAGGTGGCGCAGTGTGCCTCTAATGGCGCCCTGTGTTCCGAACATTCTTCATCCTGGCTGTGAAATGGTGAGATTTTGGAGCAGCAACTGAGGCGATGCTGTTTGTTTCTTGAGGAATGAAGTCAACTGGCGGACAGTGGGCAGGAGAAGTCCAATCTGCTGCGCCTGACTCTGTGCAGTTTCGGTTGGAGGCATTTCCTATGACAGCTCAGACATGGAGAAAAATAGTAAACACACAAATACAAGAGAACACTGCAGGAAGAGGAATAGAAAAGCACGCAGTTCGCTTACAGGTTGGCAGCTGGCGTGGATTCCGAGCTAGTTAAAGGCTGATGCTCATCGCCATTTGCTCCGACCAGATGAAGTCACTTTCATCCAGCAGCAACTGTGGGTTCTCTGGTTGCTCTAGAAGACGGCTCATCAAACTAGAGCACATGAAAAATAAGTTTACTTTATTACATAAATCAATAAAAGATTTACTTTATTTGGACTCACGTCGTTGCCACGTGATTGTACTTTAAAACAGTCATGGACTATTACAGCACCACTTGATGCACCAATTAACAAACTATTTTCTTGAGGTTTAATTTTCAACCTTTAGTAAAGTACATCATATCTTTTCCAACTCGTTGGTCCTACACTATGATGTTGACTCCTTCAGATAAGGTCACGAACTGGGCAGAGCTCTGGAATGATCGACATTATACTGATCTCAGCGCGACACCACTGCTATATTGAAAGGGATGGCATGTCTTCCGGACTGTTTCCCATTGGATGTTGCGAATTGCAGCAAGCCCTCACTAACAGCTGTGGTACTGTTTTGCATTATCAACTTTGGTGTGGCACCGCTATCTCTGGATGATACCACAAAAGGCACAGTTGACTATTTCGTTAACGTTATTAATTTAAACGTGGCAATGAATGAGAAACGACTTTTTTAAATGTTACACTAAAACTAATTTCGCCGAAAATTCGATGAAAACTTAATCCTTACAAGCACAGTAGTTCCGTAGTCAGAAGGCCTGACGCAAACAACAAAGTAATTGTTTGTATTATGGTGATAAAATTCACAAACCTGTTGGGTGAAATTTACACTGAGACCAGTTTTAAAATTTTTAAGTCCTCGAATAAGCCGCTGGCATAACAAGGCCAATTAATGAAGACCAAAAAAGGTCGAATGTGGTAAATAACTAATGTAGTCGCAGACATTTGTACAGTGGTAGGCGGGAATATTATGAACAACACACTTGAAATCCTGACCGTCTGAGTGTGGGATTGGGGATGTGTTTGAAAGTTACTTTTGTACATTTTTCTTGAATAGCTCGAAAACTACGGCGTCTAGCAAAATCGTATCCCAGTACAAAATTTAACTATATTAAATGTCCTACAAAGAGATCCTGCTCATTTTTTTCTGTAGGGCTAATAGTTTGTGAGCAGCGATCGAGAGAATATGAAAATCTCGTGTGTGGATTACGAGGGGCTGCATAAAAAAATGGTTCAAATGGCTCTGAACACTATGGGACTTAACTTCTGAGGTCATCAGTCCCCTAGACTTAGAACAACTTAAGCCTAACTAACCTAAGGACATCACACACATCCATGCCCGAGGCAGGATTCGAACCTGCGACCGTAGCAGCAGCGCGGATCCGGACTGAAGGGCCTAGAACCGCTCGCCCATAGCGGACGGCGTCTGCATAAAACGATGACGGTAGGGGCAGTGAATCATTGTGTCAAGACAAATGGCTCTGAGCACTATGGGACTTAACATCTGTGGTCATCAGTCCCCTAGAACTTAGAACTACTTAAAACTAACTAACCTAAGAAGATCATACAACACCCAGTCATCATGAGGCAGAGAAAATCCCTGACCCCGCCGGGAATCGAACACGGCAACCCGGGCGCGGGAAGCGAAAACGCTACCGCACGACCACGAGCTGCGGACTGTGTCAAGATACTAAGGATTCATGAGATATGTATGTATCACATGAAACAATAATAATAATGTTTAAGGAACTGAATTTATCCTATTACAAACACAAATACGCCTGTTGCACTGTTTTGTGTGTACATGAGTCAGTTTCTCCATGGAGCCACCATTGTTTGTGATTGGTTCAGAATTTGGTTGGGAAGTGGATCCGCCTCATGTAGGACCAGGAAGCGGTCGCCAATGTTATGTGGTCATGGGCCAGATTTTGAAAGCAAGTAGCTATATTTAAAATACCTTCGACACTCCTGCCAACTATGCGCTAACCAACATCGTAACACAACCGACAGCCATCAAAATCCACGTGTTTTTGTGTGTATGAGGGTCAGCTTTGATAGATACCAATGAGTGTACACAGAAGTTTTTTTTTCGGGGTAGGTGTTTAGAAAAAGACACTCTGGATCCATGGTGAATCTGTCTTACAGTTGGACGGTAAAGTAAACAGTCCACACCTGGCAGTGTATCCATTATAACATAAATACTTGTACATATACAAACAGAATATGAAAAATATGGAGAAAATATTCAAAAATATGGAAAATATGAAAAAAATCCGGATACAAATGGGAGAAGTGGATATCTATTTCTATAGAAAGGGAGAGATCAAAACGGGTGATTTAAGAACTACGTCTATATTACAGGGATGGCAGCACCTGTTAGGTGCTAAAGATACTTGGTAAAGTAAGCAACAGTGAAAATATTCTTGTATATTTTATATATTTATTCGCGGAATTTCGAGAAAACGGAAAATATGGAAAATATGCACAATATTCTGATATCTATATTTATACAAAACCAGTAATTGAAATTTGTGGCGTAAGCAGTAAATACAGGCGTGGACAAAAATGATGAAACACCACAAATACAACACAGTGCAATACCTAATACAGTGTAGGAAAACCACTGGCATTCAAAGTAACTTCCAACTGTTATTGAAAAGGTAAATACAGGCACTGTATGATTTTCAACGGAATTTTCTTTCTGCAAAATAGTGACATATTCAGGTACCGATGATGAAGGTGGATAACGATCATGCGCCGTTATCTCCAAAGGTGACCACAAAGGCTCAGTAATGTAGAGATCTGGTAACTGTGGAGGTGAGGGAAGATGCAGTTAAATTTTCGACCTCACATATTTAATCCTCGACGATGCGAGGTGTGTGAACAAGGGCCCTTTCATCTTGAAACACAACATTACAATTGCGTTGGTTGGTTCGTTGGTAGATTCGGAGGAGGGGACCAAACGGCGAGGTCATCGGTCCCATCAGATTAGGGAAGGATGGGGAAGGAAGTAGGATGTGCCCTTTCAAAGAACCATCCCGTCAGACTTGGGGAACAAATGTTGTACCGTAGGAAAGACCTGATCAGCCAAACTGGTCACGTAAGCCTCGGCAGTCATCCACCCTTGCAGAGTACCTACAGGACCCAAAGGGGTACCACAACATGGCTGCCCAAATAACCACCAAACCAAGGCCTTCTTTCGTTTCTGTGATGTAAACTTGGCCTCAAGTTGGAAACTGTTATACAAGACTCATCCGCCTAAATGACTTTTTCCATTGCTCCATACTTTAGGTCTTATGCCTCGGGCACCACGTTTTCCTGTTGTGGGCATTTTTTAAAACTGTGGGTGGTTTTACAATTCCAGCTCCCCCTGCTGTTTCCTGCTTCTGCAGCGCTATTCGTGTTGTTTTCTCCCTGACTGCATTCGCGAATGCAACATTTAGTTCTGCAGTGACTTTTGCTCAATCGCCTTTTTATTTTTCGTCATCATCTTCTTCAATGACCGTCCGTCACGACCACTCAATATACACTTTCGTCGTTATTGTGACTCAGTAGAGGTCGTTTTCCTTCTTTCCCTTTATAAGGTATAAATTTCGATTCGGTGCTTCTTAAATCACAAACACTTCTGCTACCATGGCTTGTTTACGAAAGCACGCACCATACGATCACCATCAACTTGCCGCCGTTGGAATTCACTTACCTCTGACATAATGTACGCTTAAACACACAAAACACTGTTCTGACCTCGACTGAGACTCTCAACGAACTGAGGACAATGCACAGGCTCCTTAAAGGTCAGTTACAACTGCGCAACCTGCAGGTGTTGCTAGCATCTGCATTTATGTTCAAGCATGCACTTCTAGCTGTGTTTCCAAGCGTCAAACCCCTGTATATAGGAGATGGATGAAGCTACAGGTACCATTAGGAGAAAAAAGCATTGTACAGAGGAAGTACACTACTGGCCATTAAAATTGCTACACCAAGAAGAAATGCAGATGATAAATGGGTATTCATTGGACAAATATATTATACTAGAACTGACATGTGATTACATTTTCACGCAATTTGGGTGCACAGATCCTGAGAAATCAGTACCCAGAACAACCACCTCTGGCCGTAATAACGGCCTTGATACGCCTGGGCATTGAGTCAAACAGAGCTTGGATGGCGTGTACAGGTACAGCTGCCCATGCAACTTCAACACGATACCACAGTTCATCAAGAGTAGTGACTGGCGAATTGTGACGATCCAGTTGCTCGGCCACCATTGGCCAGACGTTTTCAAGTGGTGAGAGATCTAGACAATGTGCTGGCCAGGGCAGCAGTCGAACATTTCCTGTATCCGCAAAGGCCCGTACAGAGTAGAGTCACCGGTCGTAACACATCTGAAATGTAACGTCCACTGTTGAAAGTGCCGTCAATGCGAACAAGAGTTGACCAAGACGTGTAACCAATGGCATCCCATAACATCACACCGGGTGATAGGCCAGTATGGCGATGACGAATACACGCTTCCGATGTACGTTCACCGCGATGTCACCAAACACGGAAGCGACCATCATGATGCTGTAAACAGAACCTGGATTCATCCGAAAAAATGGCGTTTTGCCATTAGTGCACCCAGGTTCATCGTTGAGTACACCATCGCAGGCTCTCCTGTCTGTGATGCAGCGTCAAGGGTAACCGCAGCCATGGTCTCCGAGTTGATAGTCCATGCTGCTGCAAACGTCGTCGACCTGTTCGTGCAGATGGTTGTTGTCTTGCAAACGTCCACATCTGTTGACTCAGGGATCGAGACGTGGCTGCACGATCCGTAACAGCCATGCGGATAAGATGCCTGTCATCTCGACTGCTAGTGATACGAGGCCGTCAGGATCCAGCACGGCGTTCCGTATTACCCTCCTGAACCCACCGATTCCATATTCTGCTAACAGTCATTGGATCTCGACCAACGCGAGCAGAAATGTCGCGATACGATAAACTGCAATCGCGATAGGCTACAATCCGCCCTTTATCAAAGTAGGAAACGTGATGGTACGCATTTCTCCTCCTTACAGAGGTATCACAACAACGTTTCACCAGGCAACGCCGGTCAACTGCTGTTTGTGTATGAGGAATCGGTTGGAAACTTTCCTCATGTCAGCACATTGTAGGAGTCGCCACCGGTGGCAGCCTTGTGTGAATGCTCTGAAAAGCTAATCATTGCATATCACAGCATCTTCTTCCTGTCGGAAAAATTTCGCGTCTGTAGCACTTTATCTTCGTGGTTTAGCAATTTTAATTCTAATTTGCTGCAGAGGCTGTAGGAGTTTAATGCAACCACTAGATATGGGGGAGGGATGATAATATAATAGGGGAATGATTTGTAGAGATTGGTTTCTAGACTTAACTACCATATTCACCCACATGTGGGTAATACTGAATCCTTAAATAATTATCAGAAATAAATTTTAGCAGGGAAGCGCTGGAAATCCTTTCGACGAAGTATAAGTGATCTATGGCTTTGTTACATAAAGTGGGGTTTTCCTGCTTTAAATGCATCTTATAATGGATGATGTGTCTGGACTGCTGTATCAGCTTTGTTGATTCAATTAAAGATTTTTCTGGTAATTTTTAATGACGATGGAGTTGATATTGTACACTATATGCGTGTTATATTACATAACACTTTGGACATGAGGGATCTAGAATACAATTCGGTTTTTTGTATGGTTTACAGTGCATTAGAGATAGACATTCTCAGATTCTAAAGTCATTTCCCTTGGGATGGCCATATCATATCACTTGTAACTGCTCCTACTTAATCATAACACTGTGTGGTAGATTGGGGTGTTGGCATTGCCACATCAGAGCCTTTTCTAT
The DNA here is from genome assembly GCF_023864275.1 of Schistocerca cancellata. Taxonomy (NCBI): domain Eukaryota; kingdom Metazoa; phylum Arthropoda; class Insecta; order Orthoptera; family Acrididae; genus Schistocerca; species Schistocerca cancellata. The sequence goes on along the minus strand of NC_064628.1, from coordinate 309,729,000 downwards.
CTGAGGCTGTAATGACGTCTATAGCAACGAGCTAGCGCATGTATGTGCCCCATAGTTTAATGATTAATATTATTTACCATCATGCTTTATTATTGTAAATAAACAATACACTGTTGCTACAAACTGAAACCTGTCGACATTAAAAAAATGAGTGTTTTAATGGTACTGTAACAAGCGTGTATAGACGATACATGTAGTATCTACAAGCGCCATTTTGTTAAAAAGAGCTAGAGATATAAATTTTAGGCCATATCTATACCACACCACAGTTTGTAAATACGGAGGGGGCTGTAACTTGATTGGCAAAGCATTTACTGCATATGACTAAGTGGCGTTTGGCAGGTATGTTAGATATCACAAGGAGTTAGGAACGCATCTGCATTCCAGAGACTAGGGAGGCTCTTGTACAGCACACACTTGCGTGATGCATCACAGAAATCGAGTGAGTCAGCAGAAAGTTTAACCTGTAGTACAAGCAGAATTAAATCAGATACACAAGAGTTCCCAGCTGACTTACGTAGATGTAGTCATTCCAGATAATTAGGACTGAGCAAATGTTATAAACCATTGTCTGTCCAAAGTTTATAGGAGGAAACTGGCAAAAAAACGAGACAGATATTACACATAAGTGTTCTGTTTTTGTTGGGAATGTACACGCAGTAGCAGACCTTAGTTTCAACAGAATATTTGTTGTTAATTTTTAAACGAACACACCGCCATTTGAAAGTATTGTTGTTTATTTAATTACAACCCAGGTTTCGGTCTTTTATGTCATTTTCAAGTGACTGAGTTTCGGTCATTAACATATATTGCAGTACATCAATGATGCAGGATATTATGGTTTTACATCTGCGACTTCGTGAAAAGTGAATATTTTTCTTAATTTATGACCAATATTGAGCTTTATGTCATGCAATATATGATAATGACATAAACTCAGTCACTTCAAAACGGCATAAAAGGCTGAAACCTGAGTCTTAATTAAATAAAAAACAATACAATCAAACGGCGGTGTGTTCGTTTAAAAATTATTGTATAACTGTTGCTCAGCAACATCAGAAACTGTTTGTTGTTAATGGTGAACGGAGTGCCACGGAACAGCATTATTGTACTTAAAAAGTAAGACTGACAGACATATTGTAAACTGTGTGTGAAAAATCTATGGTACACAAATCTGTTTCCATTGGTCTGCTGGATGACTGTCTATTCGTCGTAAGCAAATTACATTTCAAAATGACTTTGTGACTTATATTCCTTAGGCTATTGCAGTTTTTTTAATGGAACATTTGTTAATGGTGGGAGGCAGTACTACATACATCAAATGATTCAAATGGCTCTAAGCACTATGGGACTTAACATCTGAGGTTCAGTCCCCTAGACTTAGAACCACTTAAACCTAACTAACTTAAGGACATCACGTACATCCATGCCCGAGGCAGGATTCGAACCTGCGACCGTAGCAGCAGCGCGGCGCCTGACTGAAGCGCCTAGAACCGGTCGACCATAGCGGCCGGCCATCAATACTAGCTGGAGAATCATATTTTTCTCTATCCATGACATTCATTTCCATATTACTGTCAAATGAGGGAAACGAAAGTAAGTACAGCGAGATCCGATATGCAAATGATCCTTGTTTCTAGCCAATGATACACTACAGTGGCGCTGTATTTGGACAGGAGCCCCTTTTTAAATGGCGTATAGTGGTCGAGTCATACACATGACGATCACGACCTAACTCGCGGAGGGCATTAATAGGCGCAGAAAACCAAGCAGACGTGTTAGACGATATTTCTCACATTTAAGCCAGTTTGCGTGGGCCCCAGTCATCGGCAAAAATGTGCAGGCTGCTCAACACACCGCGTTGCTCGCCAGATCCACCAAACGATGTTGAGAACACTGGACACGATATAACACCCATGTGCGATGTGCTGGGTCTGGAGCGACCTGGAAGATGACGAGGCAAGAGGATCGGAGGATCGTGTGGCAAGCGGTCAGGAATCCTACAGTGACTCGCTCCGCGATCCAACCAGATGTGAGGCTGCCAGTAGTTCCACAAAACATTTCCAGACGGCTTGAGACCTTGTCGTATACTGTTATTAACACCGAGCTATCAGAGATACTATCTACTGTGGTGCCAAGCCAGAACGATGTGGACTGCACAAATTGGCAAAACGTGGTGTTAAGTGGTGAGTCCAATGATTTCTGGGGACGGATGATAACCGCATAGTGGAGTGGAGGCAGCCTGGTGAACGCTACATGCCCACCCACACTATCGCCAGCCGCACCACCCGCGCGGACGTGTAATGGTCTGGATGGTCTGGGAGGCTATGGTCTACAACATCCAGTCCCCTGTAATTCTGGTACGTAGGACTTCAATGGACCAGCGTTATGGTGATGACATTCTTCGACTCCATTTGGGATCTTTCCTACATAGTCTAACAGAGCCACTTTTCCAGCATGACAACGCTAGTCCGCATACAGCTCAAGTCGCTCAAGACTTCCTACGTCACTTTTCGAGTCTCCCATGGCCGGCCTGCTCCCTGGACTCGTCCCCTGCAGAGCGTGTAAGGGGGCAGCTGTAACGTCAGATGCCCCAGTGTCATTCTGTACTCAATTTGGATGTGGCTGTTCAATATTTGTGAGCCAGTCTGCCTCAGGACAATGTCAGACGTCTAATCAACTCGATACCGAACGGTGTTATGCCATGTATTGCAGCAGGTGATCCAATGCGTTATTGACGTTGCATTACATTTGTCTGCATCTACTCAGTCTCTTTGTTTTTTTTTTATCCTGATTATGTGATCAAGTGAGTATCTCATCTGTATCTTTATGTCTAATATATTTCATTTCGATCTGATGCTCCGCTCTTGATGCACATTTTCAACATTGTATGTATCCAAAGTTCGTTCGACAAGGGGGAACGATCCAGTTAAACTGGAGACAAATTCACTAAGGCACAATTTACATTATGAAGCAGAACTCCTGGCGGAGCACTATGTATCACGATGTTTTATACGTAGAAGTATCGACGCTGATGTAGTGGTTTCCGTTAGTGCGAATAATTTCGGTGCTCAAGGAGTAAGGGAACGTTAGTTGCTAATGCAGCTGTGCTAGACAGTCCAGGTATGGACGGTAGCTAGATGCAAAATGAATACATACATCTTGTAATGGGAAAACCCGGGAATTAGAAGTAATGTGTACGTTTATCGTCAATCACTCTTTAGGTTCGTTGTCGAGTGTTTTTAAACCTGTGAAATGTTTATACAGGGTGTTACAAAAAGGTACGGCCAAACTTTCAGGAAACATTCCTCACGCACAAATAAAGAAAAGATGTTATGTGGACATGTGTCCGGAAACGATTAATTTCCATGTTAGAGCTCATTTTAGTTTCGTCAGTATGTACACTCAATGGAGCAAGTTATCATGATTTCATACGGGATACTCTACCTGTGCTGCTAGAACATGTGCCTTTACAAGTACGACACAACATGTGGTTCATGCACGATGGAGCTCCTGCACATTTCAGTCGAAGTGTTCGTACGCTTCTCAACAACAGATTCGGTGACCGATGGATTGGTAGAGGCGGCCACGCTCTCCTGACCTCAACCCTCTTGACTTTCATTTATGGGGGCATTTGAAAGCTCTTGTCTACACAACCACGGTACCAAATGCAGAGACTCTTCGTGCTCGTATTTTGGATGGCTGTGATACAATACGCCATTCTCCAGGGCTGCGTCAGCGCATCAGGGATTCCATGCGACGGAGGGTGGATGCATGTTTCCTCGCTAACGGAGGACATTTTGAACATTTCCTGTAACAAAGTGTTTGAAGTCACGCTGGTACGTTCTGTTGCTGTGTGTTTCCATTCCATGATTAATGTGATTTGAAGAGCTCTAACATGGAAAGTAAGCGTTTCAGGACACATGTCCACATAACATATTTTCTTTCTTTGTGTGTGAGGAATGTTTCCTGAAAGTTTGGCCGTACCTTTTTGTAACAGCCTGTATTTACCGATTATTTGTTGTGACAGAGTGGTAAATTACGTGCAAAACCATTACAGACTTTATATTTCGGCAGCCACCTTACCGATGTCGGAGCCTTGTTAAATTACCTACTAAACCAAGAATGTGGGTGCACACGCTGCAGTCATGGACTGTGCGGCTGGTCCCGGTGGAGGTTCGAGTCCTCCCTCGGGCATGGGTGTGTGTGTTTGTCCTTAGGTTAATTTAAGTTAAGCAGTGTGTAAGCTTAGGGACTGATGACCTTAGCAGTTAAGTCCCATAAGATTTCACACATATTTGAACATTTGAACAATGTGGGTGCAACATGTTTTTATTTACTGTGATGCACTAGCAACAGCTCCACTTTCCAGAGATTCTTGCTAACGGTACCGACAGTCGACATCAACAAAAAGCATATGATGATGGTAAGCATTCTGAACTTACGGCTACGATAAATACATTCCAAAGATGGGAAGATGAATGGACGAATGGAGGAGAGAAGGTACTATTAATCTTCGATGTATACCTACACTGTTTGACCCTATACACAAAGAAGGATGAGTAGAGAGAAGTGACAGATGCAGATATATCTAGCAACTAGCTAAACCAACTAGCTAAAACTACTTTTTACAAGGTGTCTCTCCACATGAATGGCGCAGGAAGGTGGTATGTATCATGCAAGTGTTACGAATCTTATTTTCTCAGTAAAGTCCCTGTGTATAGACATTAGGATCATCTCAAAAATATGTTGTATTTAGAATGCCATTTAAGGTTCTGAAAACATACGTAGATCACACGATGGGTGGGAGAGGGGGGGGGGGGAGGCGGGGGACTAACATCAAACCACGATTCCTGTGTGCAACGGGAAATAAAGGTAGTCTACCAGGTTAGCGGTAATGTCATTCATAATCTATACGGTCGACTGCGGTATAAGCTGCAGGACTTCAATGTAATCACTAGATATAGGAGGGGGATGATACCACATACATGTGCTTTAATAACAGAAAGTCGGGAAAAAATGAAATGATCGTATGGCATTGCCGGCCGGGAGACCCCATCCGGGGAAGTTCGGCCGCCGAGTGCGAGTCTTATTGCAACCGACGCCACATTGGGCGACTCGTTTTAAGGTAATGAGGATGAAATGATGATGAAGGCAACACAACACCCAGTCCATGAGCGGAGAATATCTCCAACCCGGCCGTGAACCCGAGCCCCCTGCAAGGAAAGCAAGCACTTAACCACTTTTTTCTTTTCTTTTTTTACTTTTTTTGCAGTTTGTTCGTTATTTTTCGTTGTAGTTGGTCGCAGCGGACGTCACAGGACATCCGTTGAAGTTCGTTGTTGATCTTTTAACTCAGGTTTTTTTTATTATTATTACACGGACCAGCCTGCTCTCTGACCGAACACGCTGAACTACCGTGCCGGCAACCACTCAGCTACGCAGGCGGTCAGAAAGTCGGAAAGTTATACAGACATCGAGTCAAGACGAAACTTCTATATTATCTCTTTTCTAGGCCACATGGGATGGGTAATAGGAATATCTGGGATAACGTCAAAACTAATTTTGGGTGGTGGCCCGCATCTCGTGGTCGTGCGGTAGCGTTCTCGCTTCCCACGCCCGGGTTCCCGGGTTCGATTCCCGGCGGGGTCAGGGATTTTCTCTGCCTCGTGATGGCTGGGTGTTGTGTGTTGTCCTTAGGTTAGTTAGGTTTAAGTAGTTCTAAGTTCTAGGGGACTTATGACCACAGCAGTTGAGTCCCATAGTGCTCAGAGCCATTTTTTTTAATTTTGGGTGGGAGAGCTGTTAGCAAGCACCCAGGAAGATGTATAACGTTGTAACAGTAATGTCATGCTGGAAATAAGAGGCAAAATTGAATTCCATGAATGCTGTCGGCTAGAAGCAGAATTACAGGAAGAGTACTGCATTTTACAGGAAAAAAATTAAATACATATTCGAATTCGTGGCCATACTTTCTATGTACTTGTGAAATTACCGGCTGGTGCAAGAATTACACGATTTATGTGAAATGTGTTTGAGCTGGGAATACGGGCAACGATCTACTGTGTAATGGAATGATAACAATGAAAATCTGTGCAAGCCTTGGAGTCGAAACCGGATTTCTCGCTTTACACTAGCGGTCGCTTTAACCACTTTGGCTATACGTGCACACTCAGGGCCAGACCTAAACTTCCATACGTCGTCGTTCATGCGTTGCAATCTGCACTCGTACACTGACTGTAATTCCCATACGAGGAAGGAGGGAGAGAGGGGGGGGGGGCATTTAAACTGAAACTCGCTGACTGATGTCGGCGGATAAATACGTTATTGTAATGCCGGTGTTGTTAAGAAGTACTATGACATGCATACGTGTAATGCCGGTGTTGTTAATAAGTACTATGACATGCATACGTGTCCGAAGGAAAATTGCATCGTAATTCTTAACGACATAGGTGCAGCAATATCATATTTATTCGACGATACTAGGAAGCAACTTTCAATTAAATTACCCTCTCCCCCCTGTACAGGAATTACAGTAAGAGTGCAAATGCGGGTTGTGACATATGAACGACGACATTTGAAAGTTTGGGTCTGCACGCATGCAGGTCAAGGAGAAAATACTTCTAAAAAAATAGCACGGATACGACTGCATGCGGGACATCGCACATCATCCCATGGTTGTTGTAAAAATGTTTACTCTCTGAGTGTAGCGATTTCGTGTGTACCAATTGTTTCTCCACCGTTATTTACTTCCCCGTCAATTAAGGGCCTGTAATAAAAGTACAGACTCTTCGACTGTTTCTCCGATTCCGCCAATTAGCATTATCGCGATCGGAGTCAGGTCTGCTATCTTGACAATTACCCATCTCATAACCGTTTGACTTACACAATTCGTGATTTTCGCTCTGGTCCAGACCACCTTTCGGTGTGTAGGAGAGGGTACTTTCTGAGCCTGTGTCACGTATGGTACGCGGGAATAACGTTTGCTGGTAGGCCAATGTACGTGCTCAAAAGTCCTAATTTTATCTTCTTGCTGTTTTCGCGAGATGTGTGTAGGACGAATATATTGGTAGAGTTTTCTAGGAATGTCCCCTCTGGGGAGTTTAACAGCAGGTCACACCGTCATGCAGAGCGCGTACCCTGCAGTGTCTCTGTGACAAGTTGGCTCTTACTAAATGAACTTATAATGAAATGTGCTTGCTGCTCCTCTTTCGGTCTTCTCCATATCTGCTATCAGTCCCACCTGGTATGGATACCAGACCGACGAATAATATTCAAGTATTGTTCGAGCGAGTGTTTTGTAAGCTGTGCATGCGGCCAGGGTGGTATCAGGAGCTCAGGTGGGCATCCAAGAAGTTTTTCCCCCACGTAAAATGAGAAATGCTATGATTCAGAGAAACATGGGTTTTATTCCCAAGAACTACCACTAAGGGGTACAATATTTACGAAAACTGCGGCCGCGGAGAGAACGGTACATGATCCGGAAAGAGCATTTCGCCCTCAATAGAAAGGACTGGTGGACACGTCCAGAAGGTAAGGAAGCTGCCAGGCAAGAGAGCGACCCACTGCTGAGGCCGCTACCTCGCCGACCCTCTTGCGTACCTCACGTGACGCAACCGGTCTTGTGTGGCAGAATGTCGGCATCTCTCACTCAGTAATGCCATGGCAGCGTCCCTAGCTAAGCGTAATAGCGCATTGGAGCCGGACGTGAGTTCTGCATAGTAGGTTACGTAACTGCTCACACCACAGACTGAGGCTAACATCAGTTAAAATGGTGGAAGTAGAATATAATAATAAAATTTTACCGTTGTTGCCCGTACCATGTTCAAAGCTAGCCCCTTCGTGTGTGGATTACAATTTCTGAGGATTCTTCCAATGAATCTCAGTGTGGCACCTGCCTTACAAAGGATTCATTTTGTGTTGTCGTTCCACTTTAAATCGCTCCATATGTTTATTTCCAGGTATTTTATGGAAATAACTGCTTACCGTGATTGTTCTGCATTCATATCATCATACAGTAAAGCGTCTTTCAGCCTGTGTATTCTTAACATGTTATTTATGTGGCGGTTATTGTTTATAGTGTACATTCAGTGATGTGTTGTGAGTGTAGCCTACATACACTGGTTGTTCCATCCGTATGTACAAGTATGCTATAATTCTGTAGTGTCAGACGCCTCCAAGGCATCCTTATAGTGATGCCATCCGTATGTACAAGTATGCTATAATCCTGTAGTGTCAGACGCCTCTAAGGCATCCTTATAGTGATGCCATCCGTATGTACAAGTATGCTATAATCCTGTAGTGTCAGACGCCTCTAAGGCATCCTTATAGTGATGTCATACACTAATAACGCAGGGACAAGACTTGTGTGTGGTTCATATTTGTCACTGTGTGCTAATTATTTAGTCCCATATTATGCGTGCGCCTTTGGATAGCTGAGCGTGCATAGACAAAATTGGAAATGGTAATAGAGGGATGTGAGGATTTGTCAATATGCTAGAGTGTATTTTATCTATATATATATAAAACAAAGTCGGGTTTGTCACAATTATAACTCGAGATCTGCTGGACCAATTTTCATGGTTTTTGATTTGTTGGATTTGTCTCCGCCCCGAATAGCAGAATACATCTTAAAAATAATGAAAAATTGACGAATACTTGAAAAATGCGTTATTTTCCCTAAAAGTTCTTTAGTTTCGAAGCTGTCAAATGTTTTTGTCAAAATCTGTAAGTAATGATTGACATTTATGCATGCGTAAACTATTTAAAATGGATGAATAAACTATTATGTGTATTTTTTTTAAAAAAAGATTGAAAAATATTACGCGTGCGTTCAGAAATGTGTAATGAATACTTAATCATTTCAATAAATGCTCATTTGTTTATTACATGTCAAACATTTGTTGTCCAATCCTGTCAAATACTGTAACAACTATTTATGTGTGCGTTCAGAAATTTATTTTGTGTAAAATGTCTCGAAAGTTCAGGTAGGTACTGTTATATTTGTTTGTTTTAGACATTAATTTGTGTAAATTATTTATTAAATTAATTAAAGATTTATTCTACAGGTTAACAAAAGTGTAAATGTCTTTTCATAGGTTGTCTATGATTTTTCTTGATAAGCTATTGTCTATGTCTCGATTGTTTTATGTGGTTTTGTGCGAGTGCATATTCAGTATTACTATTAATAAAAATGCCGCGTCCTAGAAGATCTAATCTTTCACAGCGGAGCCGTAATGCAATTAGGCAACGGAATATCGCGAGTCAATTATCTGACGAAGAACGAGAAATTGCCCGAGAAGAGCACCGCGTTAGGATGGAGCAAAGAAGGGCCTTAATTCGTGCTTCTCAAACACAAGAGCAAAGAGAGGCAGCCCGTGAAACGGCTAGATTAGAAACGAGAAATCGTCGAGCTTATCGTACAGATGAACAGAGGAATAATCTTCGAAGTGCAAGAAGAAATGGTTCAAGTATTGATTTGAATCGAGCAGCGTTTCGATATGATTGCACCATCGACTACAGCTTGCATCGTTTAGTTTGCATTGGTCCAATGGACGTTGTTTGCCAGCATTGTGGCGCATTGAAGTTTGCTGGTGAAACGCCTGGTTTGTGCTGCCTTAGTGGTAAAGTGACATTGCCATTAGTGGTCCCGCCACCAGAGCCATTGCGTTCCCTGCTTTATGGCGAAACACAAATACAATGATAACATGTCAGAAGACATTTTATATCGAATGCGTGTCAGCTCAAGAAATCCCGATCTTGAGGCGAATGAGGAGATGCATAACTAGGCTTTGCTCTTGATCGAAGATATGTGTTACCTCATGTGCGGCAGTTTGTTAGTTAGGTTAGGAATGCCAGCGCCAGATCGCGGAATGAATGACGCATTTAATAGAGAATTGGAACGTGAACGTGAATATGATCCACATGAACTAATCCAATCAGTTCAAACGAATGTACCACTGTTGAATCCTAAGCAGAAGGAAGTCTATGATACACTGATTAATGCAATTGATGATGGAAATGGTGGCTTATTTTTTTTGGAGGCCCCCGGTGGAACTGGGAAGACATTCCTCATGTCATTGATTTTGGCCACTGTACGTGCGAGATCCGAAATTGCGGTAGCAATTGCTTCTTCTGGAATAGCGGCCACATTGTTAGACGGATGCCGTACGGCTCACTCAGCGTTAAAATTGCCATTAAACCTTCAAACTACTGAACAACCGACATGTAACATTTCGAAACACTCCGCAATGGCCAAAGTTTTAGTAGCATCAAAAATCATCATATGGGACGAATGCACAATGGCGCACAAACGCGCATTGGAAGCACTAGACCGAACATTAAAAGATCTGCGCAATGACTCGAGGTGTTTTGGTGGTTCAATGATTTTATTATCTGGCGATTTCCGACAAACACTACCAGTAATTCCAAGATCTACTGCTGCCGACGAAATAAACGCTTGCCTCAAAGCGTCAAATCTGTGGCGATATGTAAACAAACTTCAACTGTCTGTAAATATGAGTGTTGCATTGTTGAACGATCTATCTGCTGATGATTTCTCGAAGCAATTGCTGACTATCGGTAATGGCCGTGTTCCTGTTGACGAATCGAGCGGTTTGATTTCATTTCCTCCAAATTTTTGCAATTTCGTCTCATCAAAAGACGAGCTTATCAACAAAGTATTTCCGGATATCATTGCTAACCACAAAAATACTAAATGGTTAAGTGAGCGAGCAATTTTGGCGGCTAAAAATAAAGATGTAGATGACCTCAATTTTATAATTCAAAATCAAATCGTAGGTACTCCGTATTCATGCAAATCTATCGACTGTGTAACAAACGAAGAAGAAGCCACTAATTATCCAACTGAATTTTTGAACTCCTTGGATGTGCCTGGTTTACCACCGCACAATTTACAACTGAAGGTTGGCTCGGTAGTCATCATGCTTAGAAATTTAAACCAACCAAAACTGTGCAATGGAACGCGTTTGGTGATAAGAAAACTGATGAGCAATGTGATTCACGCGTCGATACTTAAAGGAAAATTTAAAGATGAGGAAGTTCTTATTCCAAGGATTCCGATGATCCCAACAGATATGCCCTTTGAGTTTAAACGAATTCAATTCCCGATTCGTCTTGCCTTCGCCATGACGATCAACAAATCACAGGGCCAATCCTTGACTATTTGTGGCCTCAATCTAGAAAATGCGTGTTTTTCTCATGGTCAATTGTACGTGGCATGCTCAAGTGTCGGCAAACCATCCGCATTATTTGTTCTTGCGCCTGACCAAAAAACACAGAATGTCGTTAACCACAAGGTGCTTGAACGAAAATCCGATTAATTAATTAATCAGAGTGTATCCCAACCTGCACAACATAGTTTTCAATGATTTTTTTCTGACATGTGTTTGAAATACTTAATTATTATTATTTTTTTAATTTTTATTCTCATTCTGTATGTATTCATCATCATTCATCAAAATAAAATACTTTTATATTTATATCTATATTAATATTATTTTGTATCATTGTATTACGTTCATCAAAGCCTAAATTAGTTCAGCTAAAAGGTAACACGACATTCATTGACTGTTAGGCGGTACGAAGTTCGCCGGGTCAGCTAGTTTGTTAAATAATACAAAAATGGTTCAAATGGTTCTGAGCACTATGGGACTTAACATCTGATGTCATCAGTCCCCTAGAACGTAGAACTATTTAAACCTAACTAACCTAAGGACATCACATACATCCATGCCCGAGGCAGGATTCGAACCTACGACCGTAGCGGTCGCGCTATTACAGAGCGAAGCGCCTAGAACCGCTCGGCCACGTCGGCCGGCTTAAATAATACATTTCAGAAAAATTTTAATACAGTGTATTTGTGTATTTTGCTCTAATAATGAGCTGTGGCAATTGCTATCGTATTTACATGTATCTTAAAACGGGAATGAGAGTATTTGGGGGAAAATCGGTAAAAAATGTAAACTGCGATGGGAGGTGGAGTGCATATATAATTGTTTTCAACCAACTATGATTTCACACATTATAAATGGAGGAACTTACCTCCTCACAGCAATAATTTATTTGTTGCACTGAGGTAATTATTCAGTCTCGTACGTAGAGCAGGTATTTGTGGGAAAATCATCTAAATTTTTAAACTGCGCTCGGAGTTGGAGTGTTTACAGAAATACCCTTTACTTTGCTTCTAATTCTGCTAATTAAGGTACAAAACACAAAGATCCCGATTTTGAACCATTAATTATGCTAATATTGGTTAATAACACCCTGTCATATACAATTCGTCTAGAGGAGTGGATGGACTAACATTTCCCGCCATTCTGCAAAATAAGTTATGACGTCATATAATCATAATAATTCAGCCACACACTGTAATGTAAACGTGTCTTTCTACTGAAATTATGATAATATTTGAAACCATTTTTAAGTAGAATGTCTCGGCTGTGGGTGATCCTCTCACTATGGTGAACAGACCTCGAATGAGGAGGCCCACACCTTTGCTATAGTAATAAAAGGTCGGAGGGGAGAGCTTGATTCTTATTGGCCTAGAGAGAAATCTGGGAGAGGACGGTGGAGGGGTACCTTGAATGTACCTCACATAAGTGACTCAGGTGTAACCTTTAAATAAAGTTATCTGTCCCTTTAAATCCTGCTATCTTCTCTTGTCTTGTGATAAGCGTCCCTTTCAATCCAGAACCGGTCCTGCTTCTCTTCTTTCATAGTCTTCCTTCAGTGCACTAATTACCACATTTCTATAGGGAAGAGAATCGTAAGTTCTTGCCCGAAATGTTGTAGCTTTCTGTGGAACACAACACATAATCCCCGATATTTCTTTTAGCCTAATATTTCTCCAGTTATAGGCTTACGGTATAACGTCACCAGGCACGTGAACCGTAAGCGTTCATTAAAAGTTACTTCCACGTAAATTCACACTTTCGTGTTAATGCCTGGTAAACAATATTACGAAAAAGTACCACTTATTTCTCCGATTTAATGACTTGATGAAAAAGAGATCTTGTTACAGTTCTGGAGAGCGACACAGAGCACTTTTTTTAAGTAATGACACAAATTATGTAATCATTAACCACTTCGTCATATTTTCTTACTCTGTAAAAAGTGTACAATATTTCCGACCACTAGTACAGGCAATAAATTATTGTAGCTCCAGATTATAGAAGAGCGTAACTCCAAGTTTATATCATAAACTATCACATTCACGGGATTCCTTCGTAGATATCTCCCCAACACAAAGACGAATTTTGAGTCTTTCGAGTTCATTTGTACAATGTGTAAGAATTTGCGTCCTCACTTGAAAACCGTGCTAGCGGAGTACGTGTGGAGTGCACATGGGGGTTTTTTAGGTTAGAGAATCCCCTCCTTAGGCCCGACAAGACGCCTCGTGAGACGCGGCAAGGTAGGAGTAGGCAAAATGCAACAGGGAATAACAATATTAATGTGCTAATAGTAAACTGCAGGAGCGTCTATAGAAAGGTCCCAGAACTGCTCTCATTAATAAACGATCACAACGCCCATATAGTACTAGGGACAGAAAGTTGGCTGAAACCAGACGTAAACAGTAATGAAATCCTAAACTCAGATTGGAATGTATACCGCAGAGACAGGCTGAACAGTGAAGGAGGAGACGTGTTTATAGCGATAAGAAGTGCAATAGTATCGAAGGAAATTGACGGAGATCCGAAATGTGAAATGATTTGGGTGAAGGTCGCGGTTAAAGCAGGCTCAGACATGGTAATTGGATGTCTCTATAGGCCCCTGGCTCAGCAGCTGTTGTGGCTGAGCACCTGAAGGATAATTTGGAAAATATTTCGAGTAGATTTCCCCACCATGTTATAGTTCTGGGTGGAGATTTTAATTTGCCGGATATAGACTGGGAGACACAAACGTTCATAACGGGTGGCAGGGACAAAGAATCCAGTGAAATCTTTTTAAGTGCTTTATCTGAAAACTACCTTGAGCAGTTAAACAGAGAACCGACTCGTGGCGATAACATATTAGACCTTCTGGTGACAAACAGACCCGAACTATTTGAAAAAGTTAACGCAGAACAGGGAATCAGCGATCATAAAGCGGTTACGGCATCGATGATTTCAGCTGTAAATAGGAATATTAAAAAGGGTAGGAAGATTTTTCTGTTTAGAAAAAGTGACAAAAAGCAGATTTCAGAGTACCTGTTGGCTCAACACAAAAGTTTTGTCTCAAGTACAGATAGTGTTGAGGATCAGTGGACAAAGTTCAAAACCGTCGTACATTATGCGTTAGATGAGTATGTGCCAAGCAAGATCGTAAGAGATGGAAAAGAGCCACCGTGGTACAACAACCGAGTTAGAAAACTGCTGCGGAAGCAAAGGGAACTTCACAGCAAACATAAACATAGCCAAAGCCTTGCAGACAAACAAAAATTACGCGAAGCGAAATGTAGTGTGAGGAGGGCTATGCGAGAGGCGTTCAATGAATTCGAAAGTAAAGTTCTATGTACTGACTTGGCAGAAAATGCTAAGAAATTTTGGTCTTATGTCAAAGCGGTAGGTGGAGCAAACCAAAATGTCCAGACACTCTGTGACCAAAATGGTACTGAACCAGAGGATGACAGACTAAAGTCCGAAATACTAAATGTCTTTTTCCAAAGTTGTTTCACAGAGGAAGATTGCACTGTAGTTCCTTCTCTAGATTGTCGCACAAATGACAAAATGGTAGATATCGAAATAGACGACAGAGGGATAGAGAAACAATTAAAATCGCTCAAAAGAGTTCAATTTTACACAGAGTACGCGAAGGAACTTGCCCCGCTTCTTGCAGCGGTGTACCGTAGGTCTCTAGAAGAGCGTAGCGTTCCAAAAGATTGGAAAAGGGCACAGGTCATCCCCGTTTTCAAGAAGGGACGTCGAACAGATGTGCAGAACTATAGACCTATATCTCTATCGTCGATCAGTTGTAGAATTTTGGAACACGTATTGTGTTCGAGTATAATGACTTTTCTGGAGACGAGAAATCTACTCTGTAGGAATCAGCATGGGTTTCGAAAAAGACGGTCATGTGAAACCCAGCTCGCGCTATTCGTCCACGAGACTCACGAGGGCCATAGACACGGGTTCACAGGTAGATGCCGTGTTTCTTGACTTCCGCAAGGCGTTCGATACAGTTCCCCACAGTCGTTTAATGAACAAAGTAAGAGCATATGGACTATCAGACCAATTGTGTGATTGGATTGAAGAGTTCCTAGATAACAGGACGCAGCATGTTATTCTCAATGGAGAGAAGTCTTCCGAAGTAAGAGTGATTTCAGGTGTGCCGCAGGGGAGTGTCATAGGACCGTTGCTATTCACAATATACATAAATGACCTGGTGGATGACATCGGAAGTTCACTGAGGCTTTTTGCAGATGATGCTGTGGTGTATCGAGAGGTTGCAACAATGGAAAATTGTACTGAAATGCAGGAGGATCTGCAGCGAATTGACGCATGGTGCAGGGAATGGCAATTGAATCTCAATGTAGACAAGTGTAATGTGCTGCGAATACACAGAAAGATAGATCCTTTATCATTTAGCTACAAAATAGCAGGTCAGCAACTGGAAGCAGTTAATACCATAAATTATCTGGGAGTACGCATTAGGAGTGATTTAAAATGGAATGATCATATAATGGTGATTGTCGGTAAAGCAGATGCCAGACTGAGATTAATTGGAAGAATCCTAAGGAAATGCAATCCGAATGCAAGTAGGTTACAGTACGCTTGTTCGCCCACTGCTTGAACACTGCTCAGCAGTGTGGGATCCGTACCAGATAGGGTTGATACAAGACATAGAGAAGATCCAACGGAGAGCAGCGCGCTTCGTTACAGGATCATTTAGTAATCGCGAAAGCGTTACGGAGATGATAGATAAACTCCAGTGGAAGACTCTGCAGGAGAGACGCTCAGTAGCTCGGTACGGGCTTTTGTCAAAGTTTCGAGAACATACCTTCACCGAAGAGTCAAGCAGTATATTGCTCCCTCCTACGTATATCTCGCGAAGAGATCATGAGTATAAAATCAGAGAGATTAGAGCCCACACAGAGGCATACCGACAATCCTTCTTTCCACGAACAATACGAGACTGGAATAGAAGGGAGTACCGATAGAGGTACTGAAGGTACCCTCCGCCACACACCGTCAGGTGGCTTGCGGAGTATGGATGTAGATGTAGATGTAGAACAGACGGACGGATTGCCGTAGAGCACAGTAAATGTCCTTGTATTTTAAAGCTAGAAGTATTTGAGAAATATCTATTTCTTATTTCTTTAAATTTTATTTTCGGAAAGGATACTTCTAGCAGAAACATTAAAGATACTAAGTAGCAGTCGGATGTGCACGGCTAATGAGTTCAAATGTTACGAAGGGAGTCACGTGGTCATGAAACATCTACAAGAACGAAATAATCGCGAAAACGTAGGGGTTCTGTTTGCTTGAAACGTTTCCATCTGGAGAATCAAATCGCGTTTCCCATCCCCTCGAGTAAATATTAACATAGTTCCGAGGTTGGTGACACGAAATACATTGGACAGAAATGTCATCGCTTAGCAACGATGGATCTACTGCACATAGCTACGGTGTCACAGAATTCATCGATGTGACTGCTTTTTCTGTAGCTAGGAACGATATGAAGAAAAATTCAAGCAGCTGCTTTTTTAATTCAAAGATTTAATTAATTTACATCATTGTTAATAAGACGTCAGCCATGTGTACTTCCTTTTTTCTTATGCAGCACTAAGGAAGAAGATTGCAGCAAAAGAATCTTTCTTTTTCTCTGAACTTTGTTTTTTCTGTCGGTCTTTCTTTACGAGCTCAAGTAGTCGTGTACTGTTACCTCAGGCAACGGATATCGGTCCTTTCGAGTCAACTTCATTAAACATCGATAAGCACTCTTGGTTCACTTTACTCCTTCAAGAAGCTCTGCCAACAAATCTCGGGACTGGCGGTGGGAAATGCCAGGCAGTGCCGTCCTCCTGAATTAAATCTGCTCTCCAGCACACAGTCAATTAGAGAACGTTTACTTTTGAAGAAGCATTCGTATTTCGTGTCGCTGAAAAATGCAAATAGCTAATAAAGTTACTCTGATAAAAGACGTTACTAATAATGACTTATCATGAATGTCGATAAGAAGTTCGTAGACACAAGAAGATACAATACCAAAAACGTAACCTACGCTATCGGTTGGAATACCATGTTCATTACTGTGATAGCTTTCTGAATGACGTAGATTTCTCCTCAAGGAATAGCTTCCTAGGTTAGGTATTTGTAGGCAGCTACTTCACAGAAACTGGGTGGAATCTTGTGATAGATTACCGCTTCTGCGTCTGTCCAACATACGTCGAAACACTGACACGACGGAAGCACCATACTTGAATAGATAAATATAAGTTATTGCTAACAATGATGTCAGGAAGATACACGCGGAGATGGTGAGTATTATTGATAATCGTAATTGATAGAGGAGATAGTCGTATCCACCGTTTCAGAGAGAAGTAACGAGTTTGAATATTTGCACACCGGACAAAACGTTAGTCACCTCTACAGACATCATTGCAAGAATCATTTAATACTGTATATATAATTCCGCCCCTGGACTAAATAACCGCCTGGATTTCGTCAGGAAGTGAGTCCACAACGTAGTGCAGGAACGTCGCATCCGGGTTAAGCCACTCCCTGACGATTTGGTCGCGGAATTCCACCAAATTTCGGGTGTGACGAAGTCGGTGTTTCACCCGCTGTTCTAAGATGTCTCACATATTTTTATGGGATTTAAGTCATTTTATTTTGCTGGACAATCGAGTTGTAATAGGGTGAGGGAGTGCTCAGAAAACCAGTCACATATTCTTCCAGCCTAATGAACTCTGCTGTTGTCGGATTTCCGTTCCTCTGTGAGTAAAGTCTTCTTGAGAGGTGAGTGACTCCAAATGTTCATTGCATGCTGTTCCCGTCGCTATGTTCTCTCGATATCAGATTTGGATGGACCTTCAATCGCTGACTGAAGCAATTCCTGTTAGATTTGGAAGCAATTTTGATTCAGAAGTCGAAAAATGTGTCTCTGTTCCCTATCAGACGGGATCTTTTTCCGACCACAATTCTGACGTCGTGTTTCTTGGTCACGCGTACTACACTACAGCTTGTAGACACGCTAAACAATCTGCCACGAAACACCGACAAATCCGGCAACTTCACGCACCCTGTGGCCATGGGCACGGCCAGACACGATTGCCGATTACCGCTTTTTGCTAATCTGTCGTGCCCTTACATTTACGCACGTTGACGTACGATGTATGCTTGAAACATAAAAGTATCATTGATCGCTACTGCCTCATTCTCACGTTGAGGTAGTAGCGAGCGGTTGAGCGCGTCACTTGATCGCTCCACCAACTGCAAAGGTTTAATGGTTCATCTGTGCCTGCGCACTGGGATGAAAATTTTTTTTCCCGTGAGCTCATGATAGATCAGGGTTTAAGTTCTCTTCGACAATGAGATTATTAGAGACGGAGCACAATCTCTAATTATTTCTGTAAAGGTGGGACTTTCATGAAAAACACACACTATTTAAAAGATGCATTAAATCCACAACTTTGATGATACGGGACTGAAATTTTGCACCATGCTTTACATGAAATTAACACATTTACTGTTAAATTCCTTGCAATGTATAAATTTAACTTTTTAAGCAATTTAAAAAATTTATTTTCGATAAATAATTTATGAACATTTTTCTCAGAATTTGTTCAAGAGATTTCAACAAAAAAATTTCTGTTTAGTAAAGTACAAAATAAAATTCATGAAAATTCTAAGCACTTTACCCAGTACCTCAACTACATCGGAATTTCAAAACATGCTCTCGAGACGAACTTTTCAGGACTACTGAAGAACGGGATACAGCCCGTCAGCTTTGACCAATGACGTCAGAATTTGCAAGAGATCATTTGTTACACAGATTTAACAGTAAAGACGAGTGTTCGTAAATAAAGGAACGCTGGAGAGAAAACAGATAGTACAGATATATCACGGCCAGTAATATTTCGACCATAAAGTAAAGGATATCGCTTGTTTGAGCCCTAGTACTTCTGTAAAAAATAAAGGAAAAAAAGTGATAGAAATAGCGGTAACATAGAATACTCACTTGACATATATATGAGTTGTATCTCGAACCTCAGTCGAGCTGTACAGGTTAACTGCAGTACGGGATGCGCCAGTTGGGTCCTGCCAAGCTGAGTGGAGTACGTAGTGTCGCAGTGCCTGTAAGCGACACATGTTAGCTTGGCTCAGTCCCAAGAGTCGATCGCAGTTGCAGCTGTTTATTTTCCATTGAAGGCACCATTCCAGTGACAGCCTGTGGAACATGTTATTCGACTGAAGCTGTCCCCCCCCCCCCCCCCTAGTGCTCGGATATCGTTTACTTCCTTTACACTCATGACATCACTGTACTAACTTTCTGATGTCCTTATAAGAATTTGTGGAAGTCAAGTGCTCTTTAATTTTTATAGTTCTTTTATTAAGATATAAATGTCCTCCACAAATTTACTCGAGAAAATACTTGAAAACCAGAGATACCAATTCCTTGGGTAGACAGATCTTGTCTTGTTGTCATAGGCTATCTTAAAATACAGAAGTCCTTTTTAGATAGAATATCCCAGAACTTCGACATCCTCTCCGAACTTTTGCCTAATTTCCAGAAATCGAGCACTCTTCTCTCCTCATTCCCCCAGGTTTCCAAAAAGAGCCAGAATTTCACCAAGTACCCCGGCCATCCGTGCCTGCTCTACGCCTTCATCATCCATTACCTCATCGTCCTCCTAAAGCATCCTGCTAAGGGTAATGGCAACTTGGTCCTCTATCCCTTTGATACGCTTGATTTTAAACCTAAATGCTGATATCCTAACAGCCAAATGAGCAATTCTATCCATATTTCTAGGGCGTGCTGAAATCTATGAAAGAATTTCATTGTCAGTTTCAAATGCGATTTGTTTCTGTTCTCAATAACAGCGGAAATTTTGTAAGGCAAACATCACAGCCAAGGTATCGACCTAATAAACAGAATATTTGTATTTGACCCCTGTCAATGATCTATAGGCACAGGCAACAGCTCTTCTCTCCCGTTCGTGTTCCTGTAATAACACTGCGTCCAGTCCAGAAGTAGAATCATCCGTTTGGAGCACAAATTCACACTCAATGTCAGAAACAGCAAAAACCGGCGCATTCGCCAGAGCCTGCTTCAAACGTTGGAAATCTGCTTGGTGGCTTTCAGTCTACCTGAAACATTCATCTTTCCACCTCAGTTATTTTAGCGGCGCATCCAGCTATGTGAAGTTTGGCACAAGTTTCCTAAAAAATAAACAACACCATTTTTGTCACAGAGGAGGGGGGGAGGGACGGTGAGGAAGCTGACGAATGCTTCGATCTCTGTCCTGATCGACTTTAAATCCCGCAGATAAAACTAGATGTCCAAGGAAGGACATTTTCCACTAGGATAAGTCTACCTTCGAGGGTTTTACAGTTAACTGAGCTTCCCAAATTCTATTCAAAACTTGTTGCACATAGCTCAAATGTGCTTCAAAAGATTTACTGTACACTACTACATCATCCATATAACTACAGACAAATTTGTACTGCAAATCACTTAACACATACAATCATAATCTTGACAAAACTGCAGCTCCTGTGGCCAAACAAATTGGTATACGATAATACAAATACGAGTTCCAATCCAGTGTAAAAGCTGGAAGTGCTGTTGACTCTTTGGCTAACGGTTCTTGGTGGTAAGCCTGCTTCAAGTCTGGCACTGTAAAATACTGAGTACATGAAAAGTATGTAAAGCAGTTATGCACGTCAGGTAGTGCTGTATGATTCCCATTGAAGTTATTTTTATCAGATGGATAGCTATTGTGTTGTCCAATAATATTTACGGTTCACAGGATCGCCTGTAAGACGATTGAAAGTTACACTATTGGCCATTAAAATTGGTAAACCAAGAAGAAAAGCGGATGATAAATGGGTATTCATTGGACAAATATATTATACTAGAACTGACATGTGACAACATTTTCACGTAACTTGGGTGCAAGATCCTGACAAATAAGTCCCCAGAACAACCAGCTCTGGCCGTAATTACGGCCTTGATACGCCTGGGCATTGAGTCAAACAGAGCTTGGATGGCGTGTACAGGTACAGCTGCCCATGCAGCTTCAACACGATACTACAGTTCATCAAGAGTAGTGACTGGCGCATTGTGATGAGCCACTTGCTCGGCCACCATTGACCAGACGTTTTCTATTGGTGAAAGATCTGGAGAATGTGCTGGCCAGGGCAGCAGTCGAACATTTTCTGTATCCAGAAAGGCCCGTACAGGACCTGCAACATGCGGTCGTGCATTATCCTGCTGAAATGTAGGGTTTCGCAGCGATCGAATGAAGGGTAGAGTCACGGGCCGTAACACATCTGAAATGTAACGTCCACTGTTGAAAGTGTCGTCAATGCGAACAAGAGGTTACCGAGACGTGTAACCAATGGCACCCCATAACATCACACCGGGTGATACGCCAGTATGGCGATGACGAATACACGCTTCAAATGTGCGCTCACCGCGATGTCGCCAGACACGGATGCGACCATATGATGCTGTAAACAGAACCTGGATTCATCCGAAAAAATGACGTTTTGCAATTCGTGCACCCAGGTTCGTCGTTGAGTACACCATCGCAGGCGCTTCTGTCTGTGATGCGGCGTCAAGGGTAACCGCAGCCATGGTCTCCGAGCTGATAGTCTATGCTGCTGCAAACGTCGTCGAACTGTTCGTGCAGATGGTTTTTGCTTGCAAACGTCCCCATCTGTTGACTCAGGGATCGAGACGCAGCTGCACGATCCGTTACAGCCATGCGGATAAGATGCCTGTCATCTCGACTGCTAGTGATATAAGGCCGTTGGGATCCAGCACGGCGTTCCGTATTATCCTCCTGAACCCACCGATTTCATATTCTGCTAACAGTCATTGGATCTCGAACAACGCGAGCAGCAATGTCGCGATACGATAAACCGTAACACGGATTCCAGGCGAAGGCCCACCGGCATGAAGGTGTGTCAGCTTCTGGACAGCGAGAGTTTTCGGTTCTGAGATGTGGCGACCCTGGACCCACTTGGCAGTCAGGCGTAGCTGACCACTAGCCGGCGTGATACACGGAACAGTCAAATCTTGGAAACGAGCGTACATGACTTCAGCTCTGCTGCTGGTGCCCACAATAGCGCCATACGTCGTGTTAAACAGGGGACCGCCATAATTCTGCCGACGGTTGTATATTAATTCTGATTAGAATATGTAGAAAAAATACAGCACCTAAGAGGTTTTTGTAAACATCAGCCAGAAAATGTTGAATACCTTCTTAATTATTTAATGCACAATGGATATCGAGCACTCAAACTGTAGCTCTCAGCGAGCCTCTTCGACTGACGTATTTACATGGTTTGTAGCATGATTAATTGAGTTGTGTGACGCAATTTAAATTATGACAGAAGAGTAGCACATATCCAGCAAAGCAGTAGGCATTGCCAAACGGCGCTACGCATATTATTTAACCCTTAGCTGTCAAGATCTATATATTTTATTTTGTGTTTTATTATTAATTTATAAATTTGCGTAGTTTCGCCCATAGCTCGCGAACTATCAGATATTTTAATTAGGAGTAGTGCAGTGGAAAGAGCAGTAAATGTCCAAACAGGAAGTGGTGCCACATCTATAATTTTTGAAATATTTTAAGGTACAAAAAGGATGGGGTGTTTTCAAGCATTGTAGCTAAGTTTTGGGATTGTTTAAACTTAAATATTTGGCGAACTGTTACACTTACAGTTAAATGTAATACATCGATTTGGATTAGAATTTTTAGCATGCATCTGCTGGCGCATTCAGAATCACAATGCTATCTATGTATTAAAAGATGAAAACTAGGCTGATGAAACTGCTAAACTCATTAAGTGACGTACCTGTGAGATTTTCAGTGAAGGGATGGAACGAGGCGATTTAAGGGCCGCGACCAACTCGCTTTGGCACTGTGTTCGGTACACCCTGGTTAAGGCAGGACGTGTGCTGGTCAGAACAGTTTTTGAAATTTGTTGGTGTTCCAGCCGCTTTTGTTTGGAAAGATTGAAGTTATTCGGGTCATCAGTAACGGTACATCAAATAATTCGGCATCAGTGTGGACTATGAATATTTTTCTGCTAGCAGATCGGCTGAACTCGTAAAGTTAGTGTGAAGTCGGTTTGGTGCTCTGACTGAACACTCAGTTTACCTGAGCTGGACTCAGAATATTTCCGTCAGACTCAGTTTAGGTGAGAGTAGTACGCCGTCTTTTTTCATTTTACGTTTAGCCGAGGACACAGTCTGTGGTTTTTTTTCCAAGTTGTTTCAATTTATTTAATTTTTCAGATAGCTAGTAAACTAATAGCTATATTGAGGGCTCGAGTCACTTTCTGAACCACTTAACTGGGTAACTGGGTTCACCAGTCTTCGAATTAAATAGCATTTGGAAGAAAATATACTTTATTTAGTGAAAATTTAATTATTGCATTGCTGATCGTTATTTTGCACGTAGATTCAACCTAGTTACATTCTTTGTTGGTTAACAAAAATGTATTTATTTTAAACTAATTTATTTATGTATTTATTTTGTTTAAAAATCAAAGCGCACATACAGAGGGCAAAGCGACGAAAGAACATCCCCAAGAATAGAGAACTAGTGCCACGCTTTCTTCAAGCATTATTTCGTCGCAGTCTGCGTCCTGATTTTCAGTCACGCGTATTCACATGCAGTGATATGGGCTGAGAGCAGGTGAGAATTTATCGAAAACTGAGAAGCTGCTTACTGAAGCGTTTCTAACTTCATTTCAGTCTTTTTGTATGCAATTCTTCTAACCTAAGATTTGTGAGAAGAAGAAGATGCACTATCTAAACAATTTTGGCTTGTACTTCCAATGACGTAATCATTTTTGTAAGGTCGATATACACACGGTTCTGATATTAAACTTGTCCTTTTGTCTATGTTTTTGGAGATCAATATATTTGTTTATCAAAGCACGTCATTTCTAGCTAGACCATTCTCTTTATACATGTTCTGGTTAAATGTACAGATCATAGCCTTGTTGCCCTAAGGTTAAGTGAATAGTGGCTGAAGAAAAATTAATTTTTTTTATTACGTACCGCGAATATAACTTGGAGGCAGATGAAAGATTTTGGCACATTATTTCTTCATGATGGTTACTTTCAGCCATCAAGAAGGAAAGACAAAGTGGGTCGCTGTTGTTGGACCTCACACGGTTACATGTAGAATCGCTAGAACTGCGAAACTAACACAACTTTGTAACACTGGTTGCTTCCATGAATGTGTTTTCTTACATTTCCTATTCTATACTTACATTTCGTATTTTATACTCAGTTTTACAAGTACTTTGATACCTGTTGCGCTCTGTTATGTGAAAGTGTGTCCTTATAATTATTTTTGAGCCTTTATTAGGAGTCAGATGCATTAAAGACCTTTATCCATTATAATATTCATTTTTCAAATCAGTGCTTCCACAACACTACTTATAAGACTGACTGATGTTTCCAAAAGAGCACACGAACATTTGAACGTTATCATGTAAATGATACTTATCTGAAGAGTGTCCATTCTGAATGTACCCTTTGCTAAACGTCGGTGCAAGTAGTGCATTTGTCTCTAATTTGATAGTCAGTATGTTCACAGCGACCTATGGGACTGTCATAACGTCAGTTGTTGTCAATACCTCTGATTAAATTCGTTAGATGTTTATGTTTCAATTTCATCTAGAGACTACGTATTCTTTTTATGTAAATATACCATCACTATTTTGTTTTCTTATTTAGACGTGGCAGCCCTGCCTGGGACGGTGTTGCTTCCTATCGTTGGCTGCAGTGTGTGCCCCTATTTGTATTTGCAGACCATTCCACAACAATAGATAAATGAAGTCTCACAACTCAAAATAAGTAGTATTCTTTCATTTTATATGAGTGCTGTTAATTTATAAGTCCTAAAGACGGTCTGAATACATATAACCCATAATCATTCTCAGGCGTTAAAACTGTCGTTACCGTGTTGTAGAGGACTGCAGCCAAGGACTCAATGGTCATCAAGACAGCACAATGTAGAGTGCGGGGGGCGAGGATCTATCAGTCACCCAAAGGTGCCTGTAAGGTATGGTTAACAATATACACATTTTTTGCTCATGGATACGCAGTTGTCTTTTCTACGGTGGCCTTTAGCCAGGAAAGGAGTTGTACCTCAGACAAGGCCGGTATGTGCTGATCCTGCATGCCTTGCACTCTCGGAAGCTACAGCGAGAGGGCTGCACATGCAGTGGACAGCTACATCACAGTAGCTGGCTCTCAGGATGCACTGCAGATGCTGTCTGCGGTGTCCCTCCGGCCGATAGCATGGCTAGCTGGTTTCCAGGCCACAGTCTTTGATGCTGTAGATGGCGCTCTGGGAAAGACATCCAACAGCTCTACACAAGGTGGTCTTGAAGAGTTATGTCATGGTCTCTCAGCGAAAGAACAGACAGCCACGCTTGTGTCTGCTCGTAGGTGCAGGTGAGAAGACAGCAGCTACTGTACTCCCCCGGGATTAACCATCTGATAGGCCTTCAGGGGGCCTGGTGGTAGGAGGCACCAAAGCCTTTCAGTCAGCGGTGACGAAGATGAAGCGACTAAAGCCCAAAGCAGCCAAGAACTCACCGGCTGTTACATCGTAGATCGGGCGGATCGCCGATGGAGCGTCACAGTTCCCACCTCGGGACTGGTTAGCCGTAAACTAGACAAATGGGCTTTGGAAGTCGGAGTATTTGTTCCGGTTGCTCTATGCCAATGACATTGCTCTATGCCAATGATGATATCGTGTGGCAAGAATAACTGCAAGTGGCCTAGTTTCCTGGACCCGTCAGTGCCCTACACCATGCCATTGTCTCCCAACTCTTCTCTTCCGGCTTTTAGTTTGGTTATTTCTGCAGCATATGTGTGTTGTAAAGCCATTCTTGTGTTCAACTTACGTGTTGTTACTTCATTGTGCATGCTCAGTAGAATGACGTTATGCTGCTTTTCCATTAAGTCATTCTGCTGTATTAACACTTTGGGCATCCAGCTCATATGGTGTGTAGCACTTAGCTCGGTGGTGTGCCCATTCTGCATGCAATGTCGGATTTTCTTCCTTACGGCATTTCAACCTAGCGCTATTATCCTGCCTTGGGTTCAGCTCTTAAAAAATTTTCACAAGTTCCCGGACTATCATTCTTGGACGCAACATTCCTCCTTCTTCCAGAAAATTCACCTCGACGGTTTTTGGAACAATCTCGTCATACATGTTTTATATCAACAGTTACATACTACTAGGTCTACAACTTTGCTTCCACCGTTTTTTCTCGAAGTTCGGGGCTTTATAGTGAAAAACGTACAAAAGAAATATGATTCATAGTATTACCCATCGCTGGCCACTACATTCTGCCATCTTTCGGATGGCATACGAATCCCGTGGCGGAAGAACGGGGAGTCTTTTGTGGAGATCCATGAATCGATTCAATTTTGTAGTTGTTCATATGATCGGAACTTCTGGTCAGTCAGATTTATGCCACTGATCGAAAAAGGTTGTAGTCGGAGAGAGTAACGTATGGAGAATACGGCGGGAGGGATAGGACTTCTCATTTCAACGTTTCCATGTATATTTTGACGGGTTTTTCGACATGGGGTCGAGCACTGACCTGTTGCAAAATTACCTTTACGTGTGTGTCGCTGTATTGTGGCCGTTTGTGTTTCAGTGTTGGGCTCGAAAGCATCAATTGCTTTCGATAATGATGTCCTGTGACTGTCTTCCTCTGTTTCAGTAGCTACGAAAACGTTCTGTCTTCCACCGCCATGCCGGTCTTCGACATCAAAATCACCGTTGTTAAGGCGTTGAAAACTATCTCTGCACGTTCTTCCTCTAATACTTCCCTCACCATTGGTCTTACCAGCATTTTAAGAGCCACAGTCGCAGGTTTCTTCATGTTAAAGCAGAAAATTAAAACGTACCGCATATGGCGAGAAATAGGTACGTAAGTTGACGTACTTAATCGAGAATAACCTTAAGATGTAATCACAAATCGGCTAATATTTTTATGGTATTACGTTAACAGATGCCTAAGCTTATTGTATTACACCTATGACTAACCATCTGAACCCCACTTGCCGCTACTGCCGTCTATTGAAAAACGGGGGAAGCAAAACTGTAGACTTCATACATATTTTGTTTTTCTTCCTGGTCCCATGGAGCAGAGCCGCAAGGCTTATGTTCTAACCCCTAATCCTACAACACTATCTTTCACGTTCAGTCCACTGAACTTATACTCTTAAATCCATGTATAGTCTCTAGCTCATTTCGTAGGTGCTAGAACAAACTTTTTCCCAACTTACGATCTCGTCTACTAGTTTAACCTTTAAGTTACTACTTGAAGTCTCGCTTATGAACTCTTAGTTGCACTGGCTGGTAAACCAATCAGCGGGTGTCTAAGTAACTCAGAGTGGTATACAAATCTTCGATTAAAACAAAAGTAGATTAAAGAAATCGCTCTCAGAAACACTGAAGCATCAGACTTTATGAAACAATCATACGATTGTAATGCAGTTTGTCGCGGTATTGTTGCACATGTTGAAACAATTGCACCACTGTGATTCGTCGTTTCTGTGAGAGTATGAATTGATCCACTGAGTTTAGGAGAGCCGGCATCGGGATATTTTCCAAGTAACTTAGGTTTAAGGTTGACAGTACTTCTGACAGCATATATGGCAATGTAGGCAGCGTCCACTTGAGCGTAGTCATACCGGAGACCATATCTGGGAAACAGAACGTTGTGCCCGCTTCGTCACAAATCGTACCGGTTATTAGCATTCCGCTGTACCGTAATTCCACTCCTCTCATGCTCTTCAGCTTCCCTTTTTCATAACAGTTTATTATTACTGTTGTTGTTGTTGTTGTTGCGGTCTTCAGCCCTCAGACTGGTTTGATGCAGCTCCCCATGCTACAAAAAAGCTGCATGCCCTCGGGAAAAATTACGGCTGTAGTTTTATTATTATTATTATTATTATTTTATTATTACTACTTCCGGCAAAAAAGAAAATTGAGTATATCCAGTGGCAAGGAGGGTTCGGGCTAACACCCCTTCAGCATTCAGTTGCTTCTACTTTCCCCAAGAACAGTTGCACTTCGTGTGCCTATGTACCACTCTGAACCATCCTAGTTGGTCAGACTGTAATGATTTTCCTCTGATATACCCAAGCCATCCAACGATATCAGGACGTAAGTTTTCCTTTGCACCAAAATCACCAATACCTCTCGGGTTAACACCCACACTCATTTACAAGAAGAAGACAAATAGAGGCACAACGTCAACGAGAACAAATAACAGAGTTGATGCTGATGTTTGGTTTGTTGGGCGCTCAAATGCTCGGTCATTAGCGCCCGTACAAAGTCCCGATTTTTACACAGTCCAATTTTTCACACAATCCAATTGAGCCACTGTAACGAATGATGGTGATGATGAAATGATGAGGACAATACGAACACCCTGTCCCGGAAAGAGAAAATCCCCAACTCGGCCGGGAATCGAACCCGAGAACACGTGATGCAGAGGCTGCATCGCTAGCCACTATATCACGAGTAGTGGACAAATAACAGAGTGACACAAGAAGTAATGGTTGATTCTTCCCTGAGGAAGACTGCTAATAAATATGGAGCAAATTTCGTGATGCTCAACAGCTCTGTCAAAAATAAAAGCTTCTTCTACACATAATAATATTCATACTTACACATAATTCTGCAATTTAATGTTCTGCGTCAACAGTCTGTTATGTACAATAATTAAGTGAATATTTTAATGTGCATTACGTTTCCAATCCACTACAAACACTGTGACTCAGTATGTAAAATAGCGAGAAATAAACTGTTTTTATGTCTGTTGCGGTCACTAAATGGAGATACTATATTGCTTTCAAATTCATACTGATCCATCTGTGGCTAAAAGTTGATACAAAAAGAATATCACTAGGTATTTTTGAAACCTCGACGAAACTGTCGTCATTGCAGAAAGGCAAGCTGAAGCTGTGTCTGTCTTGGAACAAAACATTTAAACCATTTCTCTACCGCTGCAGAGATAAGGAAGACAGACACAGAAAAATAAGGGAAATAAGTTAAAACCGAAAAGAGCAACGTATTTGTGATGGTAGATTTAGAAGAAATTGGATTAGAAGTACAGGATGGTGAAGATGGAGAATATGATGATGATGTAGAAAAAAAAGAATAATAAAAGTAAGGAGCATAAGAAGAAGAGAATGCAATGAAGAAGAGGTTGTTGAAGATGATGATGAAGAAGAAGAAGAAGAAGACGAATTACTATGAGGCTAATGACGTTCGTGACTGGAAGATTGTCTCCAATCAGTAGTCAGCAGATATCGGCTGTGTACAGTGGAATAACCCATATGAATTGGTGAAGTGGTTAGTTTTCTTGGTAGCTTTGAAACTAGTAGGCAATAATTCACGTGAAGAGGAAGTTTGAGAAGCACCAATTATTGACTGAAGTTTACCATGACTATAGGAAATAAACTGAAATGCTTAATTGCAGTATAGTAAGCAGCAGAATAGAACATTAAATCTTTCCTTGAGAGATGTAGTGATTAGAAAAATTGCCAGAAGTCGGGTGTGTATGGAAATACAAACAGCAACCTCTGTGGACAGGCAAATAAATTCAGTTTTCAGTACCATCGACCCATCGAGGCAGATCAGAAAGTCATAGCATATCCGCATGAAACACTGAGAGTGATTATCAGTATGATTGTGGCGCTTGCAGCAAACGTTAATTTAAATGCTGATTTCATCGGGGGGCCTCACTTAATTGTCTGTGGTTGGAGGGCGTTGGCAATTTAATTACAATGGTGAGATAAACACTTAAATCATAGAGTATGATCTGCTAAAAGGCTTAACTGTTCCTCCAATCGGGGGACTGGAATCGAACCCACTGACTCCTAACAACAATTTAGATACCAGAACGCTAATCAGAAATGTGCATTTGCACGTGCTAAAGGCCCGAAAATATGTTTCAAGGCAAGGCATGTATTCTGGGATTTTAGGTGTGTTCCGGGCTGCCCTTCCCACGGACAACTGAAGTTGCAAATTTTCTCAGTAGCAGATGTGGCAATACTTTGTATAGTCCAGCAACAGCCCCCCTGGAGCCTCTCCATATTCCTAAGCCTTCCATCTTGTATTGCATGAACTGGCCACTGAGTCCACCAACTATAGCGCCAGATTGGGCTGGCTGATCCGACTCGGGTTTACTCCTACCGGTGCGGGGAATCCAGTTTCTGAGTTGCCGTTAGTGTGCCTGGACTAGGGGAGAGGCTCATTCTTCCTCGAAGCTGGAGATTCCGCCGGCCGAAAGCAAGAAGCTATGGAAGATATGGTAATCTCAAGTAATGTCAGATTTCCACTGTATAAGAACAGAGCTAAAGTAAAAGTGTATTGCTTCCCCTGATCACTCAAGCAGTTAAGCGCGATTACAATTTGAAAAAGAAATTCATATACCATCTGGATCGAAAGAGGGAAAGAAGATGATAGGCAAGATGTACGTAAATCACTATATAAATAGGAATAAAATTGTGAGAGGACAATCTGACACACCACGAGTCTAACAAAATAATGATAAACGCACTCTATTGTGGCAAATTCTTGCTATGAGGAAGATACCTTTCATGTCTGGAATACGGTCTCCAATGACTCTTCATCAGATACCAGTTATGTCCAATGGAGAATCTCCTATGAATTGACAAAATGATTGCCTACACTGGGTAAGATGATAATAATTGGAGAAACATGTTTCAACAGTTCTACCTTCGCAGTGGTTTTTGTTAGATGGTCGCCATTTGACGTTTCAACAAAACCCATTTGCTTGTGGTAGGCCTTCTGATCATATTGCAGTGGTAAAAGCATTCCAAGCAAGGGATGACGTATGGATGAATGATGAACCAGCTGGAATTGCTTTTTGCAAGCACGAGATGTCGACACAACGTCGTGGGAATGACATTGTTTACTTCGATAATTCTCACCGACAGCCGCAGATTATGCTGTCAGTCAGATCAGTATTAGTGCCTATGTGTGTACTGCAACCTTAAAGAAACCATATTTATGTATTTAGATCAAATTAAAGCGTGGTATATAAATTGAACAACGCTCATCTGCTAACCTAACATTTATTTCAGTACTGCTAATAAGTGATCAATGTGAATTTTGATATGTAATGCAGACAATTTTGACGTGAAAATATTGAATTTGAACGTTCATTATGCTTGAAAAGTGTTGTACAACAATCAAGCTTTTGTAGTTGACAACTGCTGCTTAGCCTATAAGTTTTTATCACGAATACCAATATGCAAGTCACTTGAATTTTTTAAAATTTTACAGACTAATTAGATTATAATAGCAACATTTTATTTTGCTGCAAAGTTTGAATTCATTTACAATCAGGGATCTGTAATTAGAGTTGCGTGTATAGATAAGCAACATTGTGTGTGTGTGTGTGTGTGTGTGTGTGTGTGTGTGTGTGTGTGTGTGCGTGCGTGCGTGTGAGCGCGCGCACGTATTGCTGACTTATTTTGGATATGGAAATACTACATGGTACATTCCTCGTGTAAATTTTTGGATAAATACTTTTGAACTTGGTGCAAATATTCGGATCGTATAGGTACAAGGTAAAAACTGGGCTAGTTCAGTCGTATTTCTTTTTTTCCATTTTTTAAGTTTCGCATCACCACCATTTTTCACTTTTAAATTTCC
Source organism: Schistocerca cancellata (assembly GCF_023864275.1). Classification (NCBI taxonomy): domain Eukaryota; kingdom Metazoa; phylum Arthropoda; class Insecta; order Orthoptera; family Acrididae; genus Schistocerca; species Schistocerca cancellata. The sequence goes on along the minus strand of NC_064628.1, from coordinate 309,697,091 downwards.
ACCACCGCAATCTTGCATTTATGTTTTTCTGCCAACACCATATTGGCTTTTTCAGAGACTGCACCGCGCACTAGTGGCGGAAACCTGTACTATGGCCAGGCTTCAGCATAGATATACATTCTAAGACAAAAAGCAAAAACGACGCACGACGAAGGAATTATCCGAATGAGACGGAAATCGGTAAATGTGACGTACATTTGCAGACAAATAAATGATTACGAGGTCAGAAAAATTGGATGATTTATTGAAGAATAATTTCTTCACAAATTGCGAACGTTAATAACGCGGGGCTCCAGCTCTTACCCTTACGCAAGCAGTTATTTGGTTTGACGCTGATGATAGATTCTCTGGTCACTGGGACCCAGTTCGAAGCGGAACTTATCGCTGAAGACAGTTCCACTTCAGTCAATGAGATTCCAGGTCAAGATGTGTCTGGAGACCCCCCGGACAGCAGTGGGATACCATTCTGATTGTAGCCCGCCATACAGGACGACATGGAGGAGTGAAAGTCTAGGGTGTCATTTCTTTCCGTAGCAGGACCCCTTCAGTTGTCGCCTCTACAGCGTTACAGTTCAGCGCTACACTGTCGCTAGTTCACATCCTGTTTTGTTGCCCTTCATGGCAAGCCACCCCGAGCTCATGCTTCAACAAGATAATACCCGGCCCCACACGGTGAGAGTTTCTATTGTTTGTCTTCGTACTTGCGAAACCCTAAACTGTCCAGAAAATTCATCGGATCCAACCCAGATACAGAATGTTCGGACCGTTAAGGGTAGAGCCCTCCCACCAGCTCGGGATTTTGAAAATATAAGGCGCCAATTGGACAGAACTTGGAATGGTATCCCTCAGGAGCATATCCATCAGCTCTATCAATGAATTACAAGCCAAATAACTGCTTGCCCAAGTTCCAGAGGAGGACCAAAGCGTTATTGATTTAAATAATTTGTGAAGCACTTGCTCTTGAATAAATCATCCGTTTTTCTGAAATTATCATTTGTTTATTGTTATATGTCCATAACATCTACCGATTTCCGATTTATTCAGGTAATTCCTTCCAGGCGTCAGAGTGTACTATATCCATGTGCAGCAAAATTCCGAGATCTGCCTCTGATAAAACATGTCTGGGACCAGCTAGGACATCAACTCCGCCCCATTGCGGATATCTAGGATTCTAGGATATCAGTGTAGAGTATATCGTGAAAGAAGTTACGAAAATACCGTACGCAAGAGAATATATAATTAGTGCATCAGCAATCTTACGCACTATCCGATAATGGATTCACTCTCTGCTGTTATTCGTTGTTCTATGCCCAACATGAAACGAACGACTTCATAAAGTGATGTGTGAGTAGAATAATAAAATGTCTACCTCGTACTGAGTGACAAAGTTGAAAGTATTTCCGATCTTCCTAATTTTGTTTTAAGCAGTGTAACATCTTCTCTAATTGATTTTAGTGATTATTGGTAGTCCATGGTCAGTCATTACAGAATCTGCGTTCCGAGACGGCTTCATTAGAATTAACACAAACGAATTATTGCCTATACAACATAGAGCATTTCATAGAGTTGCTGATTGCCAACAAAGAAAAGTGTATTTACCAAATTTAAAATAACCTTCAACTACAAAAATTTTGGGGAATAATTTACTTGCTTTATTGAAAGAAATGATGATCATTATTTAGTGATTCGTAGAAATATCGCAGAGAAAAGTCTTTAGTAGCTGTTATTAGCACTTCTGAATGGGCTGTATAACGTAGGAGTAGTACTTTGAAGCAATATTATTTCAAACTGGGTCATTTCAGAAGGACCACTTACAACAGTTGTTGGCCATCTTACGTCAGGTCAGAATTTAAGGACGTCATGGAACCACATCAAATATAAACAGTACATACACCCATGCCAAGTCTTATTAATAAGTGTAATTATACGAAGACATTCCTTGTAAATTTGACTCGATTTTGTAATCACCGAAATAATATCATATGCCCTTCCAACCCGTGAAGCTTCCTTACATTTTCTCCTCCATTCTGAGTGCTTCACTGTTTTTGTCAGGTAATGTAACCGCTGAGTTGTTGTTCGAGCATGAAAATATCTAATGACTGCCGAAGTAGAGGGGATGTAAAATGTAGACTGGCAATAGCAAGAACAAAATTTCCGTAAAAGAGAAATGTATTAAGATTTATCATAAATTTAAGTACTAAGAAGTTACTTCCCAAAATAACCTATAGAATAGGCTTGTACGTAAGTGAAACGTCGACGATAAGTAGGTCATTAAGGAAGACGATAAAAGCTTTTGAAACGCAGTGCTACAAAAAAGGTTGGAAATTAGGTGGGTAGATCAAATAACTAATGAGGGCGTGCTGAAATATTTGTAATTTAACTTGATTATATAATTTTAGAGGACGGCCAAAGCCTGAACGCAATATGCAGGTTCACATGGTTGTAGGTTGCGGCTGTTTTGTAGACATGAATGGGAGTGCATCAGATCAGTCTCGGACTGATGACAGCAACAACAACAGCCACTTTATAGAGTAATATACACCTTTATAGGCAGTGTCGAGTCGGACGTGGACTCTCTTACATTTCAGTGTTATTGGACCCCTTGTCAAATAGCACTCATCTGGAAGTGAGCTTTACAACTTACAATGAAAAAAATAATATTATTAAAGTAAATCTAGACGTGAGAGGCATACACACGAGTGAACCACCGATCGTAAATCACACGATTTCCATTTATTCGCGGTTACAATGTAATGACACCAATAAATAATTTTCGAGTCAGGGGGTTTTCCAAAATAAATCACTCTGATTTCCCTCACTTTCCTATTTACAAAAGCCATGAAAAACGATGTCACTTTACTGCAACCCTAAAATATTAGTTTCCAACCGTAGGCCCTTTATATCTTCAGCCTGAATATTTTAACTTCGAAAATTCAATTCACTTAGGCTTAAAATAATTTCATACACTATGTGATCAAAAGTACCCGGACACCACGAAAAACGTAAGTTTTTCATATTAGGTGCATTGTGCTGCCACCTACTGCCAGGCCCTCCGTATCAGCGACCTCAGTAGTCATTACACATCATAAGAGAGGAGAATGGGACGCTCCGTGGAACTGACTGACTTTGAACGTGGTCGGGTGACTGGGTGTCACTTGTGTCATACGCCTGTACGTGAGACTTCCACACTCCTAACCATCCCTAGATCCACTGTTTCCGATGTGATAGTGAAGTGGAAACGTGAAGGGACACATGCAGCACAAAAGCGTGCAGACCGACCTCGTCTGCTGACTGACAGCGGCCGCCGACAGTTGAAGAGGGTTGTCATGTGTAATAGGCAGACATCTATCCAGACTATGACACAGAAATTCCAAACTGATTGAGGATCCACTGCAAGCACTATGACAGTTAGGCGGGAGGTGAGAAAACTTGGATTTCATGGTCGAGCGGCTGCTCATAAGCCACACATCACGCCGGTAAATGCCAAACGACGCCTCGCTTGGTGTAAGGAGCGTAAACAATGGGCGACTGCACAGTGGAAAAGCGTGTGGAGTACGAATCACGCTACACAATGGGCTATCCGATGGCAGGGTTTGGGTGTTGTGTATGAGGTGGAACTGAGGACCTCACGGAAAAAGGGTGACCCGGCTGAGTCACGCAATTTGACTCTTAGTCTGATCACAAGAGGTGGCCATTATTGCATGCGTTGATCACGTAGGCTGACGTGAGGATCAATGAAGTATACTTGACGGAATGTATCTGGAACATCTTAGGTGATTAGAAGTTAATAGACAGGAATACAATTAAATACTTACTCTAATTCAGCATCAGCGGTGAACGTCGATCTTGACTTTGGACAATAATGTTTACAAGTGCAGTTATAGACTGAACTGCGAATACTTCTTTACAATTCTGTTTGCTTCGCACATATAGATCAATTGTCAATGCATAAACTGCATGTGGCGCCTGGCTATATCGTAGCTAATGACTTAGCTGAAGGCAATGCTAACTATAGTCTCTGCAAATGAAATCGCTGAAGCTATAACCAGTGAGCCATTCCTATTAAAGTCGGCTCTAGAACTGGGCAGTGCGCTAGCTTGTCTAAGACCAGCCGAGTGGCGGCGCTCGGTCTGCTAGCGTCGACAGTGGCTACTCGCGAGTCCGATGTGTACTGACGGACGGCGGCCGATTTGAAGCCTACAACCCAGCAAGTGTGGTGCCTTGCGGTGGCACCACACCGGGTATGGCGAATGCCCGGTGAACGTCATCTGCCAGCGTGTATAGTGCCAACAGTAAAATACGGAGACGGTGGTGTTATGGTGCGGTCGTGTTTCCCATGGAGGGGGTTTGCACCCCATGTTGTTTAGCGTGGCACTATCACAGCACAGTTGTACATTGATGTTTTAAGCACCTTCTTGCTTCCCACAGTTGAAGAGCAATTCGGCGATGGCGATAGGATCTTTCAACACGATCGAACACCTGTTCATGATGCACGGCCTGTGGCGGAGTAGTTACACGACAATAAAATCCCTGTAATGGACTGACCTGCACAGAGTCCTGACCTGAATCCTATAGAACACTTTTGGGATGTTTTGGAACGCCTGCTTCGTGCCAGGCCTCACCGACCGACATCGCTACCTCTCCTCAGTGCAGCACTCCGTGAAGAATGGGCTGCCATTCCCCAAGAAATCTTCCAGCACCTGATAGAACGTATGCTTGCGAGAGTAGAAGCTGTCATCAAGGCTACAGGTGGGCCAACACCATATTGAATTCCAGCACTACCGATGGAAGGTGCCACGAACTTATTTTCAGCCAGGTGTCCGGATACTTTTGATCACATAGTGTACGAATATTACAATCGTGTTTTTATCCAATAAAAGTGAATAGTTTTTGCAGGAAGATTATAGTTTAGAATCATCTGTTATCTCTTTTAATCTACGCTGGTAGACATAACATGTTTGCCGCTGTAGCAGTTTCTATGAAGAGTTTCTGTTTATGTGTCTGTGCTGTGGGCAGGGTGAGAGAAGCGGAAGGCTCGGATGGTGGATGGTGTTTGGATGTGCTGGTAGGTGAGTCCAGTAAAAAACTGAGTAGTTTACTTGAGGTTTTGAATAAAGTACTTTCTGTAAACTGTCAAGAGGCACTAAGCACTACGGACAACCATCTCTCCTGTAAGTATATTTATTTGTGTGATTTGCGTTCCTATTGGTAATGTATTGTGATGTCTCCGGGTAAGACATTTGTAAAATCTGTGTAATATATGCAGAAAACATTTATTGTGTTCTTATAGTTAATTTCTGTATGAACAGTTATCTATTATGTAGATTCTGTGTAAAAGGAATAATCATTTTGAATTTTTATGTTTGTATAATAATATTATGTCAATTTTTCAAATATCTACATCTACATCTACATTTATACTCCGCAAGCCACCCAACGGTGTGTGGCGGAGGGCACTTTACGTGCCACTGTCATTACCTCCCTTTCCTGTTCCAGTCGCGTATGGTTCGCGGGAAGAACGACTGTCTGAAAGCCTCCGTGCGCGCTCTAATCTCTCTAATTTTACATTCGTGATCTCCTCGGGAGATATAAGTAGGGGGAAGCAATATATTCGATACCTCATCCAGAAACGCACCCTCTCGAAACCTGGCGAGCAAACTACACCGCGATGCAGAGCGCCTCTCTTGCAGAGTCTGCCACTTGAGTTTGTTAAACATCTCCGTAACGCTATCACGGTTACCAAATAACCCTGTGACGAAACGCGCCGCTCTCCTTTGGATCTTCTCTATCTCCTCCGTCAACCCGATCTGGTACGGATCCCACACTGATGAGCAATACTCAAGTATAGGTCGAACGAGTGTTTTGTAAGCCACCTCCTTTGTTGATGGACTACATTTTCTAAGGACTCTCCCAACGAATCTCAACCTGGTACCCGCCTCACCAACGATTAAGTTTATATGATCATTTCACTTCAAATCGTTCCGCACGCATACTCCCAGATATTTTACAGAAGTAACTGCTACCAGTGTTTGTTCCGCTATCATATAATCATATAATAAAGGATCCTTCTTTCTATGTATTCGCAATACATTACATTTGTCTATGTTAAGGCTCAGTTGCCACTCCCTGCTCCAAGTGCCTATCCGCTGCAGATCTTCCTGCATTTCGCTACAATTTTCTAATGCTGCAACTTTTCTGCATATTACAGCATCATCCGCGAAAAGCCGCATGGAACTTCCGACACTATCTACTAGGTCATTTATATATATTGTGAAAAGCAATGGTCCCATAACACTCCCCTGTGGCAAGCCAGAGGTTACTTTAACGTCTGTAGACGTCTCTCCATTGATAACAACATGCTGTGTACTGTTTGCTAAAAACTCTTCAATCCAGCCACACAGCTGGTCTGATATTCCGTAGGCTATTACTTTGTTTATCAGGCGACAGTGCGGAACTGTATCGAACGCCTTCCGGAAGTCAAGAAAAATAGCATCTACCTGGGAGCCTGTATCTAATATTTTCTGGGTCTCATGAACAAATAAAGCGAGTTGGGTCTCACACGATCGCTGTTTCCGGAATCCATGTTGATTCCTACATAGTAGATTCTGGGTTTCCAAAAAAGGCATGATACTCGAGCAAAAAACATGTTCTAAAATTCTACAACAGATCGACGTCAGAGATATAGGTCTATAGTTTTGCGCATCTGCTCGACGACCCTTCTTGAAGACTGGGACTACCTGTGCTCTTTTCCAATCATTTTGAACCTTCCTTTCTCTAGAGACTTGCGGTACACGACTGTTAGAAGGGGGGCAAGTTCTTTCGCGTACTCTGTGTAGAATCGAATTGGTATCCCGTCAGGTCCAGTGGACTTTCCTCTTTTGAGTGATTCCAGTTGCTTTTCTATTCCTTGGACACTTATTTCGATGTCAGCCATTTTTTCGTTTGTGCGAGGATTTAGAGAAGGAACTACAGTGCGGTCTTCCTTTGTGAAACAGCTTTGGAAAAATGTGTTTAGTATTTCAGCTTTACGCGTGTCATCCTCTGTTTCAATGCCTTCATCATCCCGGAGTGTCTGGATATGCTGTTTCGAGCCACTTACTGATTTAACGTAAAACCAGAACTTCCTAGGATTTTCTGTCAAGTCGGTACATAGAATTTTACTTTCGAATTCACTGAACGCTTCACGCATAGCTCTCCTTACGCTAACTTTGACATCGTTTAGCTTCTGTTTGTCTGAGAGGTTTTGGCTGCGTTTAAACTTGCAGTGAAGCTCTCTTTGCTTTCGCAGTAGTTTCCTAACTTTGTTGTTGTACCACGGTGGGTTTTTCCCGTCCCTCACAGTTTTACTCGGCACGTACCTGTCTAAAACGCATTTTACGATTGCCTTGACCTTTTTCTATAAACACTCAACATTGTCAGTGTCGGAACAGAAATTTTCGTTTTGATCCGTTAGGTAGTCTGAAATCTGCCTTCTATTACTCTTGCTAAACAGATAAACCTTCCTCCCTTTTTTTATATTCCTATTAACTTCCATATTCAGGGATGCTGCAACGGCCTTATGATCACTGATTCCCTGTTCTGCACATATAGAGTCGAAAAGTTCGGGTCTGTTTGTTATCAGCAGGTCCAAGATGTTATCTCCACGAGTCGGTTTTTTGTTTAATTGCTCGAGGTAATTTTCGGATAGTGCACTCAGTATAATGTCACTCGATGCTCTGTCCCTACCACCCGTCCTAAACATCTGAGTGTCCCAGTCTATATCTGGTAAATTGAAATCTCCACCTAAGACTATAACATGCTGAGAAAATTTATGTGACATGTATTCCAAATTTTCTCTCAGTTGTTCTGCCACTAATGCTGCTGAGTCGGGAGGTCGGTAAAAGGAGCCAATTATTAACCTAACTCGGTTGTTGAGTGTAACCTCCACCCATAATTATTCACAGGAACTATCCACTTCTACTTCACTACAGGATAAACTACTACTAACAGCGACGAACACTCCACCACCGGTTGCATGCAATCTATCCTTTCTAAACACCGTCTGTACCTTTGTAAAAATTTCGGCAGAATTTATCTCTGGCTTCAGCCAGCTTTCTGTACCTATAACGATTTCAGCTTCGGTGCTGTGGTCGCCGAGTGTGGAATCCGACGCAGACAATGATAATTAAAAATATAACAAAGATTTATATTAGCATATTAAATTGCTTACAAATAGCGGAGGCTTAGACATTTCTCTCTCTGTCTTGTCGTAGCAGTGAATGTTGTAAGAGCCTGTAACGCTTTCTCGAACTCTTAGTTCGCTTTATTTGTTTTTTGATCCAGTAAGACTCCATTGGACACTGATGTATAAAAAAGGTGTGTACTTTGAATTTTATGTGAATTCTTGTAATAATTTGTTGCTCGCTTGCCCAGTATATCGTCCCACATTTTTATCTCTCTTCAGTGAATTTCGCATTTTTTGTGACGCAGTGCTGCGCCACGATCGCGGGAGCCTCTGCCCCGGCAAATTCAAACTATAATTAAATGAAAACAGTTTTCCCGCAACTAAGCGTGCAGGTAATTGTACATCAAAATTATTTCTTTCAGCTTCCCTGATACCATAGAGGAGGACTGCAGATTTTATTATGTCATTTTCAGAGGGACGTGGGTAACTGCTATTACAATATTAGTGACGTAAATAATTTACTTAAATCAGAGAGTTAAAATTTTACTAATGTGAGATCAAAAGACTGCTGGTCTGGCTAGTAATATTAAAATCATTTTCATTTTTAGCTTCATGCTCTGGTATTAACCATGGAAATCAATAGCGTGCAAATGTTAAAAAAATCCACTGCAGCTTTTATGTATAGCAGGCATTGCATACTGTACCTTCTGTGCGTGTAACAAGAGTAATTTTCAGTGCATTTCAGAGACTAAAGTAGAGAAAGACATGTTTAGTTTCATAATCAGTTACAGTAATGATACAGTGTTTCATTTATAACAACCCAGATCAGAGTTATGACAACACAGTTTTGAAAATTAACGATCGTACATTCACAGCAGGAAATGTTTTAGTGTTGTACGTATCCCCACATAATAGGTCAGAGTGCACAAAGCTAAATTTTCAACTACAGACACCAGTAGTGAGAACTGCATTTTATCTTTTGTGTTTGCAACGATAATCAACATTTGATTTACTTAAAGTGCTGTGCAATATAAACTGTATTATAGACAAAGATCATAAAAGTTCAATCCATGATTTCATTACTACCAAGCAAATGAATAACATTCTTTTAGATTCAATCAAAGTGCATATAAAATCAAAGTGCACGGGGATACGTAACAGAATGCTGAACCTACCTCTTACAGAATCTGATCATCAAAAAGCACTCATAGCAGTTGCAATGATGTGTAAACGATGCTGTACTCCAGCAAAATCATACTTCTGCGATAGCTTTGTAAAATTTTATTAAATAATTTTGATTTACTCTAATTAATAAGTCACGTTTGGTTTGAGATGAAGTAAAGATATCTTGCATCATTCCACAATTTTCTGGTGATACCTTTTGTCTACACCTCCATGTGGATCGTGGCATTTTAAAGTCACCAAACGTTTTCACTGTAAATTACTTGCTTTTGAGATAGTGAATTGCTATAGCACACTAATTTTAATTGTCGAAGTTTAGCATCAGCAATTACCTAAGAGGTTCTGTCTATAAATAAATTCTCAGCCACTTCCAACTCATAAAATGCGAGTATACAGTAGCAAATGAGTAACAGTGTAAAACAATTATAAAAGAATTTACAAAAACGACAAGAATAAACTTTTATGTTATATCTTCATTATATCTTATTTTATTGAGTAAGCAGGATGTTTAATAGTATACAAAACTCTGAATTTTATAATACGGATTTACATGATTCAACCGAAACTCATATAAAAACGAAAGTGACGTGTATTCTTTTCAATAACACCGGGCGCTCCTACTGCGCCTAGAAATGTCATTAAACTGCTTGCTTGATATGCACAATAGTAGGTACTTATTACTTCAAACAGAGCTCAATTCATACCCAACCTGATCCTGTCAGCTTGTTGTTCGCATTCAATATCTTCTAATACTGGTAGGGAATAACGTCGTGAGGTGGTTAGTAACATTGGCGAAAAGTAATTCGGAATATCACAACTGTTCCGTAACCTATCATTTTTTCAGCTGCACAATAAGTCGAAGATGAGCAACGAAAATATTCTTTTCTTCTTCTTAGACAGTTAACCGTTTTCGACCTCCACAGGCTGTTCCCATTTCAGTCATCCTGTCCCAGATGTCAGTCTTGCATTGCTTCCTGTATGCATTGTACCCATCTTAGCGCTAGCCTTTTATTATTCCTTCTTCTGGTGTGATCACAGTTTAAAGTCTTACTTAGCCGCCTACGCTTGGGGATTCTCTGTACATTCCTGTATCACTGAAGCACTCTATTCTCCGAAGTTTTTGTCATGAAGTACGTTATCTCCATTTGCCTCCATACTTCCTCATTTCTTACACTATCTTGGCTCGTTACCTACAGTAGTCTTCTCATATAATCCATTTCCAGTGTCCTATTTTTCTCAATAACTTTTCTTGTTTTAGGCCACATCACAAAGAATTATGTTCACTAACACACTGTGAAATTTTCTTTTCTTAGTGTTCTGTCGAATGTTATTATCTCACATTGTCCCATGGAATGTTTTAGCAGCTCTCTTCCCCATTGCTATTCTGGAACCATACTTTTGTCACGTGTAACGGAATTATTACTGTTTCCAAATATTTGTAGCTTCTGGAGATTTTAATATCCTCTTCCTCACGAAAGAGATTTATCGCCTATTGAAGCGGTAGCACTGGCGAGCATGGGGCGGCACCATGTAATACAATAAAATAAAATTTTTTATTATTTTGTGACTATTACTGTAATGTAATAAAAATACAATATGAGCCGTGACTTATACAAAAAAGAAGCACACATTAATGCAATGGCTCAGCATTAAAGAGAAATAACTAATGTAGGAATATTATTAACAGGGTAATATGTTGTTTAATTTAGTCCGACGTGTATAAGCGCTCAGTAAACTAGCTCAGTTCTCACGGTAGTTACGTAATCGTCGATAATTAATTGTCCTTTTAGGTCCAAATCCAAGCAGATAAGATAAGTGAATGACAAAGGGAAGATAGTTCATGGATAGAAGCGCAAGAGTCCATGGAATAACATGTCCATTGTAGTTCTACCTCTTCTTCTTTGGCGTACTTGTCGATTATTTATAAAATTTATTGTAATATTTAGTTTACATTTTTTTAACCCCCAGTCCACCCAGGAGAAACAGTACAACCACCACTTTACGCCCAGTCGTTGCGCCCATCAACGGCGGCAGCCGCGTCTGCGGCGAGATGCAGGCGGCGCCTCCTGTCCACTGGAAGCGCCGTCGTCTGCAGCGGTGTACACCGAGGCGGCCGCCGAGGTAACAGTCGCATCAGTCACCAGGAAAGAAAAGAAATACCCACGTTAAAACCCTTACAGCTTCACTGTTCCCGAACATTAAATTTTATGTAGGTGATTCTTATATTGGATCAACACTGACTGTACAACAGGATACTGTCGTATTTCTACTTCACATAAGCTATGTGTATTCCTCTAAGAGCGGAGAGATTGAATTTTGAAGAAAATATGAAAATTTTGTACAGTTAATCTCAGTTGATTAGACACTGGAGAACTGAGACATTGGAAGCAGTAGAGGAGTTTTGCTATTGGAGATGTAAATTAACCGATCATGGCAAAAGTATGGAAAATATAAATCCAGATTGGCAAGAGGAAGAAAAGCATTTCTTAAAAGGAGAAAGAGTCATACACAGTAATGGGGTGTGGATATGGGAGATGAGAGAGGTTGGTCAATTATGTTTCGACCTCCAACCACATACGAATGTCGGCCGCTTCCAATCGCAATCGACGCTAATTTGAGGACAGTGAAATACCGGGACTGAAAATTACGACCTATTTTCTAGCCACACAGTTCAACTTTTGCTAATATGTTAGAGACGGCAACGCAGGAACATATGCCGCCCACCTTGTTAACACATTCCGGCAAGAGATAGGACACAGTCTAATGCAAAAGACTTCTGACACGAAGGCGACTTTCGGAAAAATATCGTCCACATAATTCCGACGGTAGCAGTGGCAAATAAGTGGGAGAATCATCGCACAATCAGCTTAACAGCTAATGCATGTAACCTGAGAAGAAGAATGTATACAGTAAGACTGGAACACCAAGAACGAAGTGCTCAGATTATAAATGGCGTAAGAGGGATGCAGTCTTTCGTACCTGTTGTTCAATCTATACATCGAAGAAGCAGTAACGGAAATAAAACAAAGGCTCAAGAGCCGGATCAAAATTCAGCGTGAAAGGATATCAATGACAAGATTCGCTGATGACATTGCTATCCTCAGTGAAAGTGAAGAATGGTTACAGGATTTGCTGAATTGAATGAATAGCCTAATGACTACAGAAAGTACACCGTAAAAAAAGAAAAAATATAAATAAATAGAAAGCAACAGAAATAAGAATAGCGAGAAATTCAACACGAAAATTGATTATCACGAAGTAGACAAAGTTAAAAAATTCTGCTAACTTGGAAGCAAAATAATTTATCACGGACAAAGCAAGGAAGACACAAAAAGCTGACTAGCACAGGCAAAGATTGCATTTCTGGACCAGAGAAGTCTACTCGTATAAAATGTAGGCCCTAATTTGAGGAAGACTTCTCTGAGAATGTACATTTGGAGCACAGAAATGTATGGTAGTGAATCATGGATTCTAATAAAACCGGAACGGAGGAGAATCGAAGCAGCTGACACGTGATGCTACAGAAAATGTTAAAAATTTGATGTACTGATGAGATAAGAAATTGGCGAAGAAAGCAATATATGGAGGACGCCGAGAAGAAGAAGGGACAAGATAAGATATATCAGGGGATGCCCTCTGGGTACTAGAGTAAGCCGTACTGAGTAAAAAGTGTAGGGAAGGCAGAGATTAGAAAGCACCTAGCAGAAAGTTGGGGATGTAGGGTGCAAGTCCTACTCTGAAGCTAAGAGCTTAGAACAGGAGCGAAATTCCTGACGATTCACATCAAACCAGTCAGAAGACTGATGTCGCTAAAAGAAGCAATCAGTGAATGCGATAGAACACGCTTGGGACGGGCCGAAACTTGCAACGACTCCTTGGAGATACTGTCTTCATACTCTGTATGAAAAATGGCGCGGGCTTGAGCAGCTACATCACGGACATATCCTGGACAGCATATCTCGGACGGATCTAGCAAGTTACAATACACAGGGTGGAGCTACATAATGATGAACAATACCCATCAGCACATTTTGATTTCAGTGGCACTCCCAGTAAATAAGATATACAAGAACGGATGTCTCCACAACGTGTGCAGTCTTAGAATTGGAATGTCACTGTCCTAATCATTCAAGCAATTTCTTCTTTCTTGCCCTCCCTGTTAATCGCACTGTTGTCTTACCTTCCCAGTGATGCACTCCGCACGCTGCGCTTCCTGTAGCCAAGAACGCTCCTCAGGACTGATGTCCGAAGCATAAGCTGACTTCAGAGTCTTCTGCGGTTCGTATGCCCTCGGAGGAACACCTTCCTCTCGATCTGGGCTCAAACTGAACTGCAGTCGCACCACGTTGTACTCCTGTGGGTTTTTTGTAATATATTATATTAAAACATTAACAATATTAATCAAATAATCTTATTGTATATATCATATATCAGTAATGTAAAATATTTGGATACATTACCCTACATATCATAATATACTCACTTATTGATGTATTTTATTTCTTTCCCAAGTATAATATGAGACACACGTTTTGTAATAAAAGCCACTCTGAGTTTATCATTGTATAACCTATTCCACAGACGTCCTAGGTTTATCTGAACAACGTTGGAGGATTTTCATGAATATCAAGAAGTAAAGTAGAGGCCGTATGTTAGCTTGTGCCTGGAACTGAGCTGCAGTTAACCCTATTGTAATGAGTAAAACGTTTCAAGTGAAATGCTATTTATATTATACATCAGGTTAATATGACGTGGTGAGAACCTTATATCTCGATGCGGGCAAGGGTATCCTCTTAACGTATCCATGAAGTAGCTTACGGGTAGCTTAGACAACATGAAGATGTAGGCTCACTGACGTCACCCTCGCATTAGGTTCAATCACCTACATTTATATTTCGTTCTTAGGGAGAAAATATAAACACGAATCATCCGTTTGACGATTTTCAGTACAGATCAGAAAGAATGTCAGTGGTATGATGACGTGGGATATCTCACGCCAGGATGTGCTGCTGTCCAGATGCCACTAATCAGGCAAAGTCATTTGTCTATAAAGCAACGAAAACCGCAGCTCTCATGAAAACGGCCCCTTCGCCTTTACTACCTCGTACAGTGTTTCCTAAACGTTCTTGATATATATTCTGTTCATAAAGAATTCTCATTACAAAAATTGTAATTTAGGTTAGCTACTCTACAGAGTTCAAAGCCCCCACTTGTGCAGGACATTATTGGGAGGACCGAAGTTGTCTGCCTACCTGGACAATATGTTTATTTATTCGGCAACAAATTCTGACCATGTTACCGGAAGTGTCGATATAATTATTAGGTCATGGAATGGTAAAATCGAGGATAGGAGAGCAATGCTGATGCTAGACTTGAGTAGTGATTGAGTACCCAAAAATGGGTACAACCAGAAGCAAATAAGACACGCACTCAGACAGACTGCGCCAAGAGAACAAGAAGAAGAAACAGAAGAACACAAGTCATTGGCGTGCATTCCGTTTGTCGGAAACACCTCAAGAAAAATCGGCAGAATCCTGGGGAAACACAATGTGAAATGTGTATTCCGACCCCCTGCAAAAACCTTGACTCTACTGGGTTCAGTGAAAGATGACCTAGGCCTTCGAAAACCAGGCGTTTATCAAATTCCCTGTCAGTGCGGAAAATCATACATTGGGGACACAGTCCGCACAGTAGAAGAGAGGTGCCGCGAACACCAGGCCACTAAATCAGCCGTGGCTGACCACTGTATAAAGACTGGCCATACTAAGGAGTATGAAAAAACAAAAATACTCTGTCAATCCTCCTACTTCTGGGACTGCGTTACTAAAGGGGCCATCGAAATCCGACTACAGGACGATCTGATTAATAAAGACAGCGGCCTTCAACTAAGTCAGGCTTGGAACCCTGCACTCAGCCTGGAGAGAAAGATGCGGTCCAGGAGATCGAGGACCGCCCCCGACAGCGGCAGCAGGGAGACTGCAGACCCCAGTTCAGACCCAGGCGCCGCTTCCCCTACCACCTCCAGTAGCCGCCGCGCCGGCCGCACCAAAAACACCAGGAGAGGAACGGTGTAGGAGGTAGCGGCTAGTATATATAGGGCGCCGAGAGGAACAGCACAGCATTCGTCAGGAACCACCTGAAGATGGCAGCTTGTACGTCTGCCGAAATATTGTGGAGATATTACGACGCTACCCGGTCGGATACCCGAGAACTGTTCAAATTGGAAATACGCCGGGAAAACTTCAGATTGCATACTAAATCTTTCTCATACTGTAGCAGGAGTGAGATTTCTTAGACTCGCTGCAATTCACGAGCACTCGAATGTGGTGTTGATGTTCACCTCATACCCACTAATGCCTAAGCGTTAAGTGGAACCTAACAAACATGAGAACAGGGAGAGAGAACGTCAGCAAGCACTATAAATGATTTCCCTTCGTTTCTCACAGAAATAAAAGTAACAAAAAGATACACCTAGTCTCACAGACAAAGGTATGAAAACGTATTGCATTAGACCCACACTGTCTACTGTTTCGCAGTTCACACAGCAGTACGCATCATGACGATAGATGATACAACGTAAAGGAAACCTCTTCGATAAAGTCCCTGCCAAAATGGCACTCTCTTTCGCGAGGGAGTGGTCAACAGATAAAATGCTGGTACGAGACATGACTTCGGAGCATTCAATTCAGCGTAAGTAAACATTCACCCATTCACTAAGCGAGACACGTTTACAAAAGCAAGCAACAGATTCTGTTACTGCCTCGCATATTGAAACTGTGTATGCCATATTCGGATCCAGATCTTCGCCTTTTTTCGACAACGGGGAGTAAATATCTTCTTGGGAAAAAGAATAGGAGCAAAAATAAAATTTCTTTCTGCAACGAAATGCTGGCTCGACGTGCAGGGCAAACAATAACACAACATGCTATCCAAGTTTGAGTATCCCAGGGAAGCATCCTAGGGCCCATCTTGTTCAACCTGTGCAATAACGACATCCCAGCAACACAAAAAACGACTTTAGCCATCTATGTGGATGACACAGCCATCTTGCGCAAGATTGGAAACCGTCAAACATTAATTCACGAATACAGACGGCACTCAGAACTGCCGAACCTTGGTTGGAACAATGGCGTATTAAAGTAAACGTCGACAAGTGCGAAGCATTTCTGTTTACACGCAGACCGAAACTACTGCGCAAATATCAACACAATAGACAGATAACACTGCATACATGACCAATACGTTTCCGAGAGAAAGTCAGATATCTCGGTGTCTGGCTTGACCAGAAACTTACATGGGGGGACGGGGAGGGGGGGGGGGGCGAATGGAATACGTTGCCAACAGAGCGCACGCGAGGCTCAAGCAACTCTACCCAATGCTCAACACGGAAAGCACACTGAATAGGAGGGTGTCGAGGTCCATATGCACGACACTGATGACGTACGCAGCTCCTGTCTGGGGATATGCAGCTCCTACACGACTGCGCCGCCTGCAGATCATACAGAACAAAGTGCTACAAATCATTAGCAACGCTCCATGTTACACACGCACCGTGGATCTTCACAAAGAATACCGCCTTGAAACCCTCAAGGAAGTATTCAAGAAACACGCCACACGACTATACAGGAACCCGAGACACTCCAACAATCTTTTCGTTCTTACTCTGGGAAACCGACGAGCTCGCCCACCGACGCACAAACAAATCGCCAACATCACCCTACACTGTGCATCCGATATATGCCCTGTCGGACACAAAAACGATGATAAAGCTAACTGTTGCAGGTTGCTGACGCTGATCGAGAGTTCAACACCGGCACCCAGCAGCAGCCGCCGAGCAACAGCACCGCACAACGTCAAAGGTATCCACCAGCTTGATACCCACCACTAACAAAGCCTACCCTTGCATGACCTATCGCAGCAGCAAGACATCCGCTACTGCTCTTACTACCCGACCTAACTAATGCAGAGGTTTTTTTCCCTTGGCTCTTGCCTTGGCACCGTTTTTCCTCTGCCCTTCAAACCGCTACCCTTCTGTAGACTTCGACTCAATCTATCTCCAGATGAGTATTAATGGTTAACCTTAACCAGACGTACGCAAACATCGCAGTACCCACATCCTGCGACACCTCACTTTAGTGAAAACTAACCCTTATGCAGAGATGGCAGCAGACCTTTTGAGTTGGCCACAAAAAAAAGGAAGGGTGAAACTGAAGTATTAACAATAATTTTCTCTTGAAACTCTTCCATCGGTCCGTTTTTGCATACAAAAATAAAGAAAGACTGGTAGTCAGCCTTGATGCAAATTGATTTACCGCTCTAGGAGATCTGACAAAGGACACAGAAAAGTAAAACACACACACACACACACACAAACACAAACACACAGTCACTCGCCAAGTCACACACGGAGACATAAATAAGCAACAGAAGTCGTCAGAACTCCCACTACGATTTTCGCAATAGGCGATACAGTTCTCGCGACACACGTGAACACCAAGGTGGCGTAATGTTTTGAATCACGGAGAAGGTGTTTCTCTGTTTCCAGACGTAGAAGCAACGAACCCAACTAATATGAGTACACAAAAAAAACTGAATAACAACCTAATACACACCAAAACAGTATCCACAACACACACACAGTCCCAACTGTGTAACGCTGACGTAAATAAGTTTTTGTGTAATTTACTGACAGGCACTGTTTCAGTTGCAAATGACACGGTGTATGCTGAGAAAAACGGCAACAGAAAAACGCAGAAAATATGCCGGAAACAGCGGCAAGAATTGTGAAAATTGTGTCTTGACTTATATTAAATAAAGTATAAGCAAATTATTCAAAGAAACAATATTTAAAGCAAAACATTACCCATCTGATAATGTTTACAATGTTTTATAACTGTCATGAGAACCATTACGTCTTTAACAGCAGCTTGACTCAGCTCTAATACATCGTACAGCCGCCTGTCGAAAGCCTCGGTAGCAATCTTTTGCTGCGTGGACCGCTGTTAGACGCACAGGAAGAGAGTAAATAGGGTTCTCCGTAGGAGATCCACGATGCGAATTACCCGTTCGAGATGGTCCCACAGATTCTCGACAGGGTTTTAGTCTGGTGAATTTGGTGCCAGGGGGGTACGATACACTTATCCTGGTGCTCTGCAAGCTGCGTGACAAGTTACCTTGTCCTACTGAGAGATGCCATCTTGTCAAACAAAAACAGACTGCATGTATGGATGGAATGGTACCCAAGGATAGATGCATACTTGTGTTAGTCCGTTGTGCCTTCCAGAACGATGAGATCCTAACGCTCCCTCCTCTAACGACTACATCTACATTTATACTCCGCAAGCCACTCAATGGTGTGTGGCGGAGGCCACTTTACGTGCCACTGTCATTACCTCCGTTTCCTGTTCCAGTCGCGTATGGTTCGCGGGAAGAACGACTGCCGGAAAGCCTCCGTGCGCGCTCTAATCTCTCTAATTTTACACTCGTGATCTCCTCGGCAGGTATAAGTAGGGGGAAGCAATATATTTGATACCTCATCCAGAAACGCACCCTCTCGAAACCTGGACAGCAAGCTACACCGCGATGCAGAGCGCCTTTCTTGCAGAGTCTGCCACTTGAGTTTGCTAAACATCTCCGTAACGCTATCACGCTTACCAAATAACCCTGTGACGAAACGCGCCGCTCTTCTTTGGATCTTCTCTATCTCCTCCGTCACCCCGACGTGGTACGGATCCCACACTGATGAGCAATACTCAAGTGTAGGTCGAACGAGTGTTTTGTAAGCCACCTCCTTTGTTAATGGACTACATTTTCTAAGGACTCTCCCAATGAATCTCACCCTGGTACCCGCCTTACCAACAACTAATTTTATATGATCATTCCACTTCAAATCGTTCCGCACGCATACTCCGAGATATTTTACAGAAGTAACTGCTACCACTGTTTGTTCCGCTATCATATAATCATACAATAAAGGATCCTTCTTTCTATGTATTCGCAATACATTACATTTGTCTATGTTAAGGGTCAGTTGCCACTTTCTGCATCAAGTGCCTATCCGCTGCAGATCTTCCTGCATTTCGCTGCAATTTTCTAATGCTGCAACTTCTCTGTATACTACAGCATCATCCGCGAAAAGCCGCATGGAACTTCCGACACTATCTACTAGGTCATTTATATATATCGTGAAAAGCAATGGTCCCACAACACTCCCCTGTGGCACGCCAGAGGTTACTTTAACGTCTGTAGACGTTTCTCCATTGAGAATAACATGCTGTGTTCTGTTTGGTAAAAACTCTTCAATCCAGCCACACAGCTGGTCTGATATTCCGTAGGCTATTACTTTGTTTATCAGGCGACAGTGCGGAACTGTATCGAACGCCTTCCGGAAGTCAAGGAAAATGGCATCTACCTGGGAGCCTGTATATAATATTTTCTGGGTCTCATGAAGAAATGAAGCGAGTTGGGTCTCACACGATCGCTGTTTCCGGAAGTCATGTTGATTCCTACAGAGTAGATTCTGGGTTTCCAGAAACGACATGATACGTGAGCAAAAAACATGCTCTAAAATTGTACAACAGATCGACGTCAGAGATATAGATCTATAGTTTTGCGCATCTGCTCGACGACCCTTCTTGAAGACTGGGACTACCTGTGCTCTTTTCCAATCATTTTGAACCTTCCGTTCCTCTAGAGACTTTCGGTACACGGCTGTTAGAAGGGGGGCAAGCTCTTGTGTAGAATCGAATTGGTATCCCGTCAGGTCCCGTGGACTTGCCTCTGTTGAGTGATTCCAGTTGCTTTTCTATTCCTTGGACACTTATTTCGATGTCAGCTATTTTTTCGTTTGTACGAGGATTTAGAGAAGGAACTGCAGTGCGGTCTTCCTTTGTGAAACAGCTTTGGAAAAAGGTGTTTGGTATTTCAGCTTTAGGCGTGTCATCCTCTGTTTCAATGCCATCATCATCCCGGAGTGTCTGGATATGCTGTTTCGAGCCACTTACTGATTTAACGTAAGACCAGAACTTCCTAGGATTTTCTGTCAACTCGGTACATAGAATTTTACTTTCGAATTCACTGAACGTTTCACGCATAGCCCTCCTTACGCTAACTTTGACATCGTTTAGCTTCTGTTTGTCTGAGAGGTTTTGGCTGCGTTTAAACTTGCAGTGAAGCTCTCTTTGCTTTCGCAGTAGTTTCCTAACTTTGTTGTTGAACCACGGTGGGTTTTTCCCGTCCCTCACAGTTTTACTCGGCACGTATCTATCTAAAACGCGTTTTACGATTGCCTTGAACTTTTTCCATAAACACTCAACATTGTCAGTGTCGGAACAGAAATTTTCGTATTGATCCGTTAGGTAGTCTGAAATCTGTCTTCTATTACTCTTGCTAAACAGATAAACCTTCCTCCCTTTCTTTATATTCCTGTTTACTTCCATATTCAGGGGTGCTGCAACGGCCTTATGATCACTGATTCCCTGTTCTGCGCTTACAGAGTCGAAAAGTTTGGGTCTATTTGTTATCAGTAGGTCCAAGATGTTATCTCCACGAGTCGGTTCTCTGTTTAACTGCTCGAGGTAATTTTCGGATAGTGCACTCAGTATAATGTCACTCGTGAGGAGACACTGGACCCTTCTAATGATTACTGCAGGGTGTTTGCTTTCAGACGTTCACACTGTACACACCAACAGCCTTCTATCTCATGGAGCATAAAACGTGACTCATCTGAGAAGGTCCCCTGCAATCACTGAGTGAACGTTTAGTTGCTGTGTTGGCGCACAAATTGCAGCCTTCGTCGCCAACGAACAGCAGTCAGCACGAGTCGATGAACTAGTTGCTCGCTGCGGAGGCCCATACGCAGCAACGTCCGCCGAACGGTGGTTGAGAAGACACTCTTGAAAGCTCCTTGGTTTATCTGGGCGATCAGCTGCTCAACAGCTGCACGTTTATTCACCCGTACACGTCTCTACAGTCGTCGTTCACTCATTTCATCTATGGCCCGTGGTGCACCACACTTTCCTCGGCGCCGGTTTTGGATACCGCCATTTTGCCGGTATACTTCAACCACGGCGGCATGTCCGCGCTGCTGCCCCCCCCCCCCCCCCTCCAGAATGCTTTATATACCTTCCACCGCTAGTACTGTCACCTGTCGTCTGTGGTTGTTGGACGTTGACGTCTAACATAGGTGGTGCTCACATTAATGTGACTGCACCGAGTAATCTGTATAAATGCGACAAAATCCTTAACAATACGTTCCAAAGGGCTGCGCATAAAAATGGGATTTTCCAGTGCTCATACCTCGGGTTCTATTGACGGAAAAAATGTAGGGTCACGTGTTTCGGATAGTCTTTGGGCTAGGGGCCGTTTGCATACACAGCAAAAGGATCTTGTTTGTGTCACTATCCTGTAGTAAAGGCTCGACGTATACACAATTCCTCCTGCTTAGGTAAATGGAGCAAATCCGTTTGATCTTTTTCGATTTTATGTAGCGTAAGTTGGGCTTTATGGGACTTATTGAAATGCATTTCTAAGATCCTGATATCGAACAACCTTGAAAATTTTCTTGACAGCTTTATCTCTTTCCCACATACAGAGATTCAAATTTACCCTACTCACACATGTAAAATATGCACGTAAAAATTGAATAGACGGATTGATGACGAGTATTGTGATTTAATTACACTGTCAGATATTTCCGTGAATGAATGAACCGCTCTGAGCACTATGGGACTGAATGAATGAATGAATACAGGGAGAGTCACCTAACGTTACCGCTGGATATATTTCGTAAACCACATCAAATACTGACGAACCGATTCCACAGACCGAACATGAGGAGAGGGGCTAGTGTAATTGTTTAATACAAACCATACCAAAATGCACGGAAGTATTTTTTTTAACACAAACCTACGTTTTTTCAAATGGAACCACGTTAGTTTTGTTAGCACATCTGAACATATTAACAAATACGTAATCAGTGCCGTTTGTTGCATTGTAAAATGTTAATTACATCCGGAGATATTGTAACCTAAAGTTGACGCTTGAAACCTCCGACGTTCAGTTGCGTGTTGTAACAAACACGGGCCACGGTCGGCGAGCAGCATCTGCAGGGACATGTTTACGATGACGACCGTGTTTACGAGTGTGGCTGTAGTGCACTGTTGTGGTTTGGTCTAGCTGTCGCAGTGTCCGCATGTAGCGCTTGCTGCTATTGTTATTCTGCATTCGTCTCCGCACGCAGACCAACTGTAGTACACCGTGTTACCAGACGTCTGTGATAGTGTAATGTTGTAGGAACTGTGACCATGGTGTATTCGAACTCTGAAAAGGCGGAGATGATACTCATCTATGGCGAGTGTCGACGAAATGCAGCTGAAGCCGGCAGGGTGTATGCAGAACGGTACCCGGACAGAGAGCATCCAACGTGCCGCACATTGCAAAACATCTACCGCCAACTGTATGCAACAAGTATGGTCGTAGCACGCAAACGGGTCCGTAACAAGCGCGTCACAGGAGAAGCGGGTGCAGTTGGTGTGTTAGCTGCTGTGGCCGTGAACCCACACATGAGTACACGGGACATTGCGAGAGCCGGTGGACTGAGTCAAAGTAGTGTCATGCGCATACTGCATCGTCACCGCTTTCACCCGTTTCATGTGTCGCTACATCAGCAATTACATGGTGATGACTTTAATCATCGAGCGCAGTTCTATCAATAGGCATTAACAGAGAATGCGTTGTGGCAGCCTGTTTACCGATGAAGCGGGTTTCACAAACCACGGGGCAGTGAATCTACGGAACATGCATTACTGGTCCGTGGACAATCCTCGCTGGCTCAGACAGGTAGAGCGACAGCGACCGTGGACTGTAAATGTATCGTGCGGAAACATTGGCGACCACCTCATTGTTCCTCACTTCATTGCAGGGGCCCAAACAGCTGCAACATACATCGCGTTTCTACAGAATGATCAGACAACGTTGCTCAAAAGTGTCCCACTGGAAACGCGTCGACGTATGTGGTATCAGCATGATGGTGCACCTGCACATTCCGAAATTAACACTAGGCTGAACCTTGACAGGATGTTCGACGGGCGTTTCATAGGACGTGGAGGACGCATAAATTGGCCAGCCCGTTCTCCTGATCTTACACCTCTGGACGTCTTTCTGTGGGGTACTTTAAAGGAGAATGTGTACCGTGATGTGCCTACAACCCCAGAGGATATGAAACAACGTATTGTGGCAGCCTGCGGCGACATTACACCAGATGTACTGCGGCGTGTACGACATTCATTACGCCAGAGATTGCAACTGTGTGCAGCAAATGATGGGCACCACCTTGAACATCTATTGGCCTGACATGTCGGGACACACTCTATTCCACTCCGTAATTGAAAACGGAAACCACGTGTGAACGTGTACCTCACCCCTCATGGTAATGTACATGTGCGTCAGTGAAAAAGACCAATAAAAAAGTGTTGACATGTGGATGTAATGTGCTATTCCAGTCTCTTCTGTACCTAAGGTCCATCACCGTTCCCCCTGGATCCCTACGTAATTCGGTGCTCTCCGATACACACGATCGAACAGCGGAGGAGTGGTACTCAAGCGTCAACTTTAGGTTACAATATCTCCGGATGTAATTAACATTTTACAATGCAACAAACGGCACTGATTACGTACTTATTTATATGTTCAGAAGTGCTAACAAAACTAACGGGGTTCCATACAAAAAACGTAGGTTTGTGTTAAAAAACATACTTCCGTGCATTTTTTTATGGTTTGCATTAACCAATTACACGAGCCCCTCTCCTCACGTTCGGTCTGTGGAATCGATTCGTCAGTATTTGATGTGGTTTACGAAATATATCCAGCGGTAATGTTAGGTGACTCACACTGTATATGAATCAATGAATGAATGATGCGTTTGCGTAAATTCATGGGTGGTTCCTTAGAAAGCAGCAAAAAGTGTGATTCATCTTTCTTCCGCCGTCAGCAGCAGATAAAACCCCAGCTGCCGAGTCCAAGACGACTATGCACAGCAAATGGCTGAAATTTCTACGATCCATACCTACGATGCCGATCTCAGAATAACTGGAAAAATTTCTTCACTTCTTTATCCATTTACAAGATACAGCTACTTATTTAAGTAAAATACGACGTAAAAATTATTAAATAAATAGATTGATGATTGATGATGAGGGCTATACCCGTGACGTGGATACCTGTGATGAATGAAAGAATGATTCATTTGCTTTTCGAGGGTATAATTCGTCAAAACTGTATTACCTGTAGGCTTAACATATTGTCAACAACATGATTTTTTGCTACCAAAGCCTAGCCGTGGATTCCAAAACGGCCATGCACAGCAAGTGGCTATAATTTTTATGACATACTCCTAGAACTCCGATCTCGAACAAACCTAGAAATTTTTCTAGATATCTTTATCGATTTCCGAGACACAGAGTTTCAAAGCTACCCTATTTGTGCGCCTAAAATATGCACGCAAAATGCGGTGTGTGGCGAAAAAATAGTTTATAAAGTGACCCAGCACAAAGAACTCTGATGTACAGTGTGTCCGTTATCACCAGAATGGTTCTGGGAAGTCCATGTTGTAGCACTGAAGCACATGTATAATTTTTGTACACGTAAAATCCAGCTTGAGATGCACAACTAGTTTTGCGTTGTTTCAATTCCTCATAGTAAACTATCAAAATTTTACTGACCCATGACGTTATTTTCATATGAGTCAGATGCCCTGCTCTAGCAAGGGAAAGAAGGGACCTATCGAAACTCAAAAAAGGTGAATACACTCATGTTTATTAAAAGACTGACTGAAAAGCAAGTTACCATCTGCCTTACCACCTTTAAAATTTTCACTAAAATATTGACATGAAAATATACTCATTTTTTTGCGTTGAGAGAGAAGGAAGCAGAGGCAGTGGGAAAGAGGCGGAAAAGTAATAAGTACTGGAAGATAGCAGACAGTGATTGTGGAACAGAGAGAGCTGCGGAGAAGAGACAATGGCAGTGTGTGTATGTGTGTGTGTGTGTGTGTGTGTGTGAGAGAGAGAGAGAGAGAGAAAGAGAGAGAGAGAGAGAGAGAAAGTGAGAGAGAGAGGGGGGGAGGGGGATACATTGGCAGTGGGACATAGTAGACAATGACAGAAGAGTGCTAAGAAAAGTGTGAAGGAGACAGTGTCAGTGGGAAAGGACAACGAGGTAGAGAGAAAAAGTGACAGTGAGAAGATAGTTCGGTTGTGGGAGAGAACTACACTCATGGACAACGACAATTATTTTTTTAATTTTTTTTTAACTCTGTGATAATTGTGGTTCAGTTGTTCTTCCTGTGCTAACCGATGTACTCTTCGGACGTGAGACGTGTGAGGTCTGTAACGAGAAAATCTGAAATTATATATTGTTAATTATTATTGGAAGAATAGAGTCGCTATTATCTAGACGTGGATTTGTATTTATTTCAATTGTAATCCAATCTTATTAATGATGTGAAATGAAATGATCGTATGGCATTGTTGGTCGGAGGCCCCATGCGGGGAAGTTCGGCCGCCGTATTGCAAGTCCTCTTTAGTTGACTCCACTTCGGCGACTTTGCGAGTCAATGGTGATGAAATGACCCCGCCAGGAATCGAACCCGGGACCCCGTGCGCGGGAAGCGAGAACGCTACCGGAAGACCACGAGCTGCTGACGTTTGTAAGTGTTAATTTTCAGCTCCGCAATTAGGAGCGCAGCCGTTAGCGCTAATAACTTACAGCGAAGTTTACTAGCAGATGTTATAAAAAATATGACGGTATTTATGATTGAAAATGATTTTAAATGCTAAAGAATAGAGATTAAAGGCTTAAAGAGTTTTATCTAAATATATTACCTTGATATAAAAATAAATAGAGAATAACAATAGACAAATTGACTATCGTCTGTCTGCCGCCATCTTAGCAAAAATATCTCCGCGGCAGTTTTGAATCGAGAATTTTAACGAATAAATATGCTGTTAGATACAAATGAATGAAAGTAAATGTGCACTGGTGGTCCCGAATCTATTTTAAAAGACAGATTTCAACTCAGATTGAATCCTTAAATACAATGTTCACAGCACGTTACGTAGTATCAATTTCTTATTTGCTGATCTATGAAGTCTAATTATTTCTGACGATTTACATAAAATATTTTAATAGGAGACATACGTCAGTGTTGTGTGCGGGTAGTATTTTGTGACTAAATGTTTCCTTTGCTAGAGAAAAGTGCTTCCATCTTAAGTAACAGTTGTGTAAAATCTGATAAATTATATGCAATTTTGTGCCACTCACACGACTTTACAGACAACATTTCTAGACAACGTCAAGTGGAGATTTCTTTAGCAGAGTGAAAAATATTAGCCGGGATAATCATTTTTGAGATCAAACGAATTGTTACGCTGACAATAGGTAACTGGTTTTATATTTTTTTGATCTACCTGAAATATCATTTTTAAGTAATTAAAGTCACGAAATACTATAAACTGATTCCGCCACATAAGGGATGAATGAGATAGAAGCAGTAAGAAAGGACAAGAGGAAGACAGTGACAGTGAGACGAGACAGTAGTAGTAGGACAGAACGAAGGAGACTGTGGCTGTGAAACAGAAGACGGTGACAGTTGGAGAGACACAAAGAGATAGTGACCATGAGTTGGACCGAATGAGTGACTGAGAATAAGCAATTGAGAGTAGATGAGCATGAGAAACTTACAGCGATGGACTAGCGGGTGTGAGGGAGTTACGGTTAGGGCAGCTTTCGGGAGTGGTAGGTGAGTTGCACGTTAAAACGAGCGCGAACATACTCGCTTGCCATTATTTTAGCGAAAAATTTTAAAGGCACTGAGGAAGGTAGAATGAGGCAACTGGTACCCCATTTTTCAATAAGTGTCTTTTAATAAAGGGGAGCACAGTCACCTTTTTCCCCTTGTAACAGTTTACTTGTTAACATTTCATTTATTAACGCGTTTCTGACGTAGCCCATCATTATAAGAATATATGAAAGACTTAATTATGTCACCTAATTACAATATGGAAAGAAGCAGTGCCGAGTTCAGTGCACTGGGCGCGCATTCGGGAGGACGTCAATTCAAATCTATGTGCGCCGATCCAGATTCAAATTTTTTGTAATTTCTCTGACAAGCTTAGGAAAAATGCCGGGATAGTTCCCACGAAAGGACACGGCCGATCACCTTCCCCGCCTTTACCCGGTTCTAGCCCATGCTCCGTCTCAACTGGCGTTAAACTCTCCTCCTTCATATCTGCATTCTTAACATTGACGTCAGTTGAACATCAGTGTTAAGAATATATTACGTAACATAATACCACATATTAAGCCTTTTCATTGGCTGTTCTGATGGGTTATACCCCTAACGGGTCACAAATAACATTTTTAATAACAAGTGAATTGTTGTTATTAGCGATCAAATAAAGCGGTGATAAAATATGTGCTCAGTGTCTTCCTCTTTCCTCGAATGATGAAACCATTATGGATGGCATTTCCGAAACGATGAAGAAGTCGTTTTGGAGGAAGGACGTTTTCTGGAGAGAGAAATGCAGACACATAGGAATTAATGGTTCAAATGGCTCTGAGCACTGTGGGACTTAACATCAGTCCCCTAGAACTTAGAACTACTTAAACCTAACTAACCTAAGGACATCACACGCATCCATGCCCGAGGCAGGATTCGAACCTGCGACCGTAGCGGTCGCGCGGTTCCAGACTGTAGCGCCTAGAACCGCTCGGCCACCAACGGCCGGCCAGGAATTAATGGCATTGGCTTCCAGTGAGCATTGATTTAAATCAATGGGAAAAATTGAAAATTTGAGCCGGATCGGGATTCGAAGCCAAGTCTCCTGTTTACCAGGCAACTGCACTGAGCACTGCGCTGTCTGGATACACTGGTTCAAAATGGTTCAAATGGCACTGAGCACTATGGGACTTAACATCTGAGGTCCCCTAGAACTTAGAACTACTTAAACCTAACTAACTTAAGGACATCACACACATCCATGCCCGAGACAGGATTCGAACCTGCAACCGTGGAAGCAGCATGGTTCCGGACTGAAAGGCCTAGAATCGCTCGGCCACAACTACCGGCACACATTGGTCATCACGACTGCACGGACTACTCTACACGTCTCCTGCCGAACCCAAATTATCGACTTATGCACACACTACCAATGTAGTGCTCCTGCTCATTATTCTCATTTTTCTCGGAACTTCGCCGATCCCGTAAGAGTTCGAGCCTGGTGTACATCCGTACTGAAGAGATCAATGGCCGTGCTTACCTTAATTATGCATATGTCGTGTATGTTCTTTCGGACACCTCATATAAAGAAAAATGCGGACTTCTACAAGCAGTGTATACACCAAGTCATTCACCGATGAGATAATCGTATTACATTGAAAGGTGAATTTTTAGAAAAGGACTAAATTTCATGGTCGCTGTTTTTTTTTCAGAGGATAACTGGCACTTTGTTGCTACCCCTTGTAAGAAAAACTAGAAAAATGGCGCAGCAAATTAGTCGCATACGGCAAAGATGTGGGAGCAGAAATACCTCCATGTACACGGGACAGCGCTTGCGAGAAGCTGTGTGCGGC
Source organism: Schistocerca cancellata (assembly GCF_023864275.1). NCBI lineage: Eukaryota > Metazoa > Arthropoda > Insecta > Orthoptera > Acrididae > Schistocerca > Schistocerca cancellata. The sequence goes on along the minus strand of NC_064628.1, from coordinate 309,668,116 downwards.
ATCAGCTGCCGCCTTCTTGCCTTGTCTTGTGCCAGAGGTCGCTGGTATGTTAATGCCAGCCGGCGCCGCCCCCGGCCGTAACTTCGCGGAGGCGGAGCTTGTGGCGTGGGGCGTGGGGCGTACCGCTAGGACGGCGCTTCGCAATCAGCAGGCCCAGCCAGGCCCGCGACTAACACTACATCACTGCGCCCGCCCCAGGACCCGGGAGCCAACAGATTACACCCTGATTAAGGAGTGGTCCCGCTCCGGCGCTGCCGCTGACGAATGGTGCCCGCCGGCCTCCTAGAGCAGGCAAGGAGTGCCGCGGACAATAGGGACGGAAGCCACTTAGAGCCGCGGCCGTGAACAAAGTCAGCGCCGCTTTAGCGGATGTCTATAGGCGTAACCCCAGTCTCAGGACCGGAACCGTGACACACAGACAGTGGCCATCCGTGGTAGCCGTGGACTGTATACAGCATACTGGACAGTTCTTCCTCTCCCGCTGCAAACGACCATATTTCGGATTGTTGCTCTCTCAACACAGGGTGAATTTTATTAAATACCTACCCTTACCCGTGGCTTCGCCCACGGCCGCTTTCAGCCCATATAATGCAAACAACTTCTACTGCCCCTCTCTCAGTTTATCTACTCCTCCTGGCTTTTCATCTCTGCGTCCCTTATTTCTCTATCCACGTTCTCCTTCCACTCTATCTCCTTCTCCCCTCTCTCTGTCGTGCACTGTCGTGCATTCCTTCCCCTCTTGCTTTTCCACACACCCACTATCCATCTTCTACCTGCCTCCTACCCCTCCCTAACTGCCACTTACAACCATGCCCTATTCCACACTCTCTCTGTCCATCCCCTCTTCCACCCTCTCTCTATTCCCTGTATGTACAATTTTGTAGTTGGTGGTTACAGGGACTTCAGCTGTTTAATACGAAATCAAATTATAATACCTGCAGCTGTATCTTTCGCAAGTAATTTATTTACACAACCAGTTTCGGTATTCCGTTACACCAATTTTAGGGTCCTTGATCAATCTTCCAATTTAAGACGGTCAAAAGGCCTGAAGATGGTGTAGTGGAACACCTAAACTGGTTGCATAAACAAATTAATGAAAAAGAGATACCTGCAGGTATTTTATTTTTCATTTCTCTCTCTGTCCATCCCATCCCCCAAACTGTCTATATCCTCCTCCCTCCTCTCTGTCCATCCATCAGCTCCCACCGCCTGTCCCTCTGTCCATCTCACCTACCTTTCCACGCCATCCTCTGCTGAACTCCTCCTCTCCCTCTCTGTCAATTCCACCTCCATTCTCTCACTATCCATCTCATCCTTCCTCTTCTCTGTGCTCAGCCACACTTATCTGTATGTATAGTCCCTGAAATGTGTTCCAATACTACCCATACAACACACCTGTCATGCAGAGCAGCCTAAGTGTAAGGGGTTATCAACCCTTTTCACCCTCACCCCTATAAGTTAATATGTGGCCAAATTTCATTGAAATCGATCCAGTGGTTTAGGAGGAGCTGTAGAAAACACACACACACACAAATACATACATCATTTTTATGCATGAGACCGTTAGAACACAAGTGGCGTACGTCACACTATTCTTGTTCAGATATTTAATGGTTTGACTTTGTAGGCTTTCCTGGGGTAAAAAGAAATGAAAGTCTCTTCGGGTTTGCTACTGCATCCTAAAATCAACCTGACTCGATATTTCGATGATCCAACTGCTCACCATCTTCAGGAGAATGCTGCTTCTGCTAATGAGTCCCACTGAGAACTGATTTTAGGATCCAGCAGCAAACCCAAAGAGACTTTCATATTTAATGGTTACTTGTCAACATATTTCTCTGCTTAGAACAGAAACTTGTATGTTACATATGCATTTGCTATTTTAGTTACATATTGCACCCTTTGCTCTATGTATAGGATGCCACTGGCTGAACAAGATCCCAATCCTACCTAAGAAATGAAGGAAAGCGGAGTTCCACCACTTGAGCTTTGAGGGGCTCACATGTATTTAATGAATAATTATGCTGATTAAAACATAGGAAATATTGTGTGCTGGTTGCTTCACGACTTGTATGTATCTGATAAAGGACATTTTGTTGTACAACATGACCTGTGCTTCATAAGTATTTATTTGCCAGATCACTATTCGGATGCACAGCCTATCAACAGTGGCGTACACTGAACGATGTTTCTGCCATGTGTAAAAACTTTATGCTGATTAAAAAATTATGTCTATCACTGTACTACACAGATTGTCATATGTATATGATACAAAGCTGTGCAGGCTGCATTATCCTGATGGAATTAGAACTTCCTGCCATTTTCTGGGGGATGGGGTTAGTTTACTGGTAGCCCATTTGACCTATCTTCCTGCCAAACTTCAAACTTCCCACCAAAATCAGCCATCTTGAATGACGTTATGGCCACCATCTTGGATGACTTCATCAGCTATTCCCACGTCCACACGCCGCCATCTTGGATGACGTCATCGCTGCCATCTTGGATACATCTGGCAACACTGCAGAGTGGATCAGAACACCCCTTGCCCCAATACTGAGTGCATGCAATCCTGCAGAACCAACCACAAGCAATCCCCAAATAAGTATAGTCTGACAGTGAATAACCCTAAGGGCCTCAGTCCAAACAGACAGAACGAACAAACTCACCGAAATTTCGACGCAGTGCAGTGCACCAGTCTATGGGTGCAGCTTGTCACATCACTCCTGAACAGATGGCAACGCAAATACCTGCCCATCCACACATGACTCGACACATTGTTGACCCATTCCAGAACTGCTGCCTGCTTGACACACCAAGTGACCTCAACGACATCAAAATGCTTGCTGCCGAGCTTATGATCAACACTCCCTGTGTCCAGCGAACGACCTCTTGCTTGATCCGCGACGCCTTAAAAAGTTTTCGCTGGGGTGCGCGGCTTACCAACCGGCAGGCAAGTATTGGTACAGCCGTGTTAACATCTACTATCACTCATTTATTCATAAGTATAATCGTAATCTCCGCAGCTACAGGCTTATTGTCGCTGTGGTCAATCCGGCGATGTGACAACCCTGCGCCACGAGAATAATAGTTCTCAGTGCTCACGTGATCTTGGCGATGTGCTTGTAACGGAAAGGGAAAAAAGATAAAGAAAAAACTTTGAAGTTTTTCATTGATTAAGACATTACTACAATAGATTATGAAATTAGTTATATACTGAACCACATAATGCGTAGGCCGCATAGTTCCCTGTGATGCACTTCTATGTCACTGGGTGTTATCGATATGGGACTCAGAAGAAGTTCCTGAAAGTGTACATCTGAAACAAAGCGCTGTATGGAAGTGAAATGTATGTAATATTTATGGCTAATCACCTCTGTCATTGAATTACTGATCTGACGAAACAGGAAATGATGTTGCTGACTGAGGAAAATTAGTTCATTATTTTAGTTTTGGCCTTCATTAAACATGCAAAGCTGTGCAACATCATACAATGTGGAACTGACTACATGGAGTTCAACGACGTGGAACTGATTGGCGGTGTTATACGAGGGGAGCTCGGTAAGTAATGCAACACATTTCATTTCTCGGCCAGTTTCATATGAAAAAGTAGCCTTCAAAATTGCGTCTGTAACAGAGGTGCGTTCCAGTCAGAGAGCTGCCTTTGAGTTCCTTTTGGTGGAAAACCAGAGCATCGTAGATATTCATAGGTTTTGCAGAATGTCTACGGAGACTTGGCAGTGAGCAAAAGCATGGTTAGTAGTGGGCGAGGTGTTTGTCATTATTGCAGCACATTTGCGCAAACCTGTCCTATCTCCTGAGTGCCAGCCAGCCGACCACAGCTGAGATTCCTGCAATGCTGGAACTTGCGGACACTCTCGTTCAAGTTGATGGTGGGTCACATCAAACAGCTCACTGCACAACTGGACGTCTCTGTCGGTAATGCTGACACACTCGTCCACGACTTGGGGTACTCAAAGGTGTGGCTCCGCGGGGTTTCTCGTCGCCTAACGAAAGACCATTTGTGCAGATTTGCTTGCTCATTATCGAGGCTGACCGTGAAAATGTTCTGTCGAACAAGAAATATGGACTCATTACTTCGAACCTGAAACAAAACGGCAACGCATGAAGTGGCGACACGCCACCGCTCCTCCGCAGAAAAAATCCAAAGCCGCATCTTCAGCCGTTAAAGTCATGGAGGCGGTCTTCTGCGACTCTAAAGAGGTTATTGTGTTTGATGTCGTCCCTCATAGTGCAACGATCAACTCTAAAGCGTACTGTGCTACTCTCAGAAAAGTGAAGCAACGATTTCAGAGTGTTCGTCGCCACAAAAATGCAAACGAACATCTTCTCCACAATAACGCAAGGCCTCTCAAAACTCTGAGAATCCGAGAGGTAATCACAAAACTTCATTCCACTGTTCTTCCTCATCCAACCTACAGCCCGGATCTCTCGGCTTCCGACTTCCGTTTGTTTGCTCCGATGAATGATGCACTCCGCGGGTTGCAGTACATGGATGATGCGGAAGTGACTGATGGGGCAAGAAGTTGCCTCAAACGTCCACCAGTAGGGCGGTTTCATATGGGCATACAGTCTCTGACAGTAAGGTGATGTGAGACCATGGCATTGAACGGAGATTATGCTGAGTAATAGGGTTTTGTAGCCAAAAAGACTGAGGAGTAATACACTTTAGTGGAATCCTAAATAAAAACAACCTGCTTTCAGAAAAAAAGTGTGGTCCATTACTTACTGAGCGCCCCCTAGTACATGGTTATCACGCGCTGGAGGAGTGGACGATGACGTGGAAGTCACACGGCCTCCCATTGGTTGCTTTAAGGATTCCCTTATATGGAGGTGAAGCAAATTCTGCCATCTGATTGGCTCTTCGATTCGACAATAGTAATCAAAGTTGCACAAAATAAGTTCTTAATAAAAAGTATGTTGTGGCTCCTCATAATGACTGTCAGCTTGATCATTGTCAATGTGGTGATAAATACCAGTTTTACAGTAATTTTTCTATCATCTAACGTGATGCCCTTTTCCTGTTATAAGGGACGAACATCGAGTGGAAAAAAACTTTCGATGTGTACATAAGTATCCATGTGCTTCACCATCATTAACTATTAATCTGGAAATAGCTTGCCGCCATTGTCGTGTCTTCGACAGTAATGTGGAGTGTGTAGAAAGATCGGAAGTGGACCACTCGCACCATCGAAAATTTGCAAAAGTAACTAAGCGTCTGATACTTGATGTTATCCAACAATGTTAAAAATTAAGTGGATAAATATCTGGACCCACGTGTCTGTGGTGCGACACCTATCACTGGCCCCCTTGTTCGTTCTTTGTTTGCGTTAGTGGGAGTAGATCGTGGAGGCGTCCGTTCCTTCGCTGTCTGAATGCTTGGGGATTAAATGAGTTTGGTCTCATAATTTCTGACTTTCAAGTCTCGAACTTGAGACCTATCCCTTACAATAGAATCACATGTTTCCTCTTAAACCCACTTTATTATGTGTTGAGGCACCACCAATTTGGCAGTGAAATTCACATAATACATTGTGTACCTTCGTTAGTATCTTGAATATTCTGCATTATCCGTTCTGAAGTACTGTCGGTGGCATTACCATAGATGATTTGATTAAATTGTCCCCATTCATGATCAAAGAAATAATCCTTTTGCTTCTCCAAATGATTTTTATTCCATGCATTATGATTTTATCTCTTCTCGCACACACCTATTGCAAAAAATTAGTTACCGACTGAAGTGCTGAACGTATCAGGTGAGAATAAAAATGTGTAGAACATCCTTACATCTACCATTGCATGTAATTATTGTTAAGGTATTGCAGAAAGGAACAGCCAGGAGGTAAAACAGTAGGGGCAAAAGAATTCAGCTATCACAAAAAGATTATAGAGTCTTTTGAGTGTAACAGTTACGTAGACAAGGAAATGGTGGAACAGGAGGGACAATGCAACAAAAATTGCACCAGGCGAAAAACCGGTATCTTATTTAAAAAAATTTAAAAAACTGGTAAAAATATAGATAAATCTATTGAACGATGAATGAAAGGAAGCTTGTAGGAAAACACCTCAAAACCATTGAACACAGCTCGTCTGACGTGTCTTTACTGTTGGTATTTAAACACCATAACATTGAGAGTCACACGCACGATCACAAATATGATTTCTCGTCAATGTAACAATATCTTTCTTACTCACAAGTGTCTAAGTTTATAAACAATGAGAATGACTTAAATCGATGATAGACACACACTAAATGAAAAAAAATTCACAACACTAAGGAGGAGTAGTGCGACATAAACAAAAGTTGTTGGGCGTACTTCTAAATCTGAGAGATGATATCTATTCAAATTTCGTGCAGTCGCATAGGAGTGCGCTAGTAGTTTCCCTATGAGTTGCAAATCATGTTTGCTTTAAATACATGCTGTAACGGTCGTGGACGTTAGTCAGCTTTGAGACTGGAGGTTGTGAGTTTATGTCGGTCAAGAATGAATTTCAACCGACAAAAACGCTATTTTCAACTCCTTACTGCGTTTGAAAAATATCGTGGAATAAGTTTACGAAAAACTGGATGTTCCTTCTGCGATATTTCTGAACGACTTGGCAGGAATGTAGACACTGTATATGATTTCTGGCAGCGGTAGTCAGGAGAATATAAGGTTGCGAGAAGACTGGACTCCAGACGGCCACGTGATGCTTCCGAGAGGGAAGGCCATAGTGTTCCGCGTATGTCTCTGGCAATTAGTACTGCATCTGCAGCACGAATCTGAGCCGCAATTGGCACTACAGTGACACAAAGAACTGTTACAAACCGGTTATTTGAAGGACAGCTCCGAGCCAGACGTCCTGTAGCGTACATTCCGCTGACCCCAAACCACTGCCATTTTCGACATCAGTGTTGTCAAGCGAGAGCTCACTGGAGGCACGATGAAGGGCTGTGGTGTTTTCTAAAGAAATCTGGTTTCTGGTGCCAGCGATGTCCGCGTGTTGGTTATAAAGAGGCCAATTGCCGGCCTAGCCTGTAGCCGACCTGTCTGCCTGCTGGACACATTGGACCTACATCTGGATTTACTGTTAGGGGTGGAATTTCGTATGACAGCAGGAACACTCTCATAGTTATCCCACACACCTTGACTGCAAGTTTGTACGTCAATCGTGTGGTTTGATGTGTTATGCTGCCATTCATGAACATCATTGCAGAAAGGTCTCCAACGCATAGAGATGTTGGCTTGGCCTGCTCGATCAGCAGATCTCTCTTCAGTCTAGCACACGTTGGACATCATCGGACGACAACTCCAGCGTCATCCACAAACAGCATTAACTGTCCCTATACTGACCGAGTTCAACAGGCATGGAACTCCATCCCACAAACTGACATTCGGCACCTCAATGCATGCACGCTTGCAAGCTTGCATTCAACATTCTGTAGGTTACACCGCTTAATAATGTACTAGGATTTCAAATTTGCTTTGGCTTATCTTGTGGTTACATTAATCTGTGACCTTCCAATATTACTCACTTAAATATGTCACCTAGACAAATGAAATCCCGAAATTTCATTACTCTACATTAATTATTTTTTGGCGTTGCAATTTTTTGCGTCAGCATATGTTTTATTTTCGTCTTCATATCCATTAAAATATGGTAGCTGATCATCAGTTACATTGTGATTATGGTACACAGCGTCTTCGTAAACAATATAGCCTTTTCTTATTCCATTCTTCTTTTGTGATAGCAATCACGTATGTTTGTATGCTTAGTATCTTATACAAATATAGCATCTGTTCATTTCCATTTGATTTTTGGAGATATGTACCATCTCACTATATTTAGGTACAGATACATTTTTTTCAACCTCTTATCTGCACATGGTTTCACTTCTGCTCATATCTTACAGGTTTTAGTCTTTAACAATTTTAAGGTACTGCTGATACGTCCAGGTATATACTTTCGTAATCACCCTTTTCTGCATACCTTTGTTGGTTCAACAGTGTTCTTGTTGATGTAAGTTGTAATGAGATGGTAGTGCAGTGTAGTATCCGTATTATATTTACCACACCACCCACAACGACAATACTGTTAAGTAGTTCTTATACAGTTCATGAGCTGGAGACAACTATGTCATAATCGTAAATTGTATTGATATCTTACCATACATAAAATTGTAATTATGAAGTTTGAAAGTGTGTCTCCAATTCAAGCTCCACAGTAAACATTACAAGTAGATACAAGATATGGGGACTGTTATAACTATGCAGTGGTACTTTGCTTACTGTAGTGTAGAAGAGCTAAGGACAGATGTTCAGTTCTTAGATAACTTAGTTATACGTAGAATTATTACACCATATCCAGAGTCTTAATTTTCGTACATTATACGTAGTTTCAACATTATGCCGTCTTAACTATGAAACAAAATAACAGTTAGATACCTTAACGGCCTATTTCATATATATATCACAGGGTTCTACATATACTACTGCCCATTAAAATTGCTACACCAAGAAGAAATGCAGATGATAAACGGGTATTCATTGGACAAATATACTAGAACTGACATGTGATTACATTTTCACGCATTTTTGGTGCATAGATCCTGAGAAATCAGTGCCCAGAACAACCACCTCTGGCCGTAACAACGGTCTTGATACGCCTGGGCATTGAGTCAAACAGAGCTTGGATGGCGTAAACAGGTACAGCTGCCCATGCAGCTTCAACACGTTACCACAGTTCATCAAGAGTAGTGACTGGCGTTGCTCGGCCACCATTGACCAGACGTTTTAAATTGGTGAGAGATCTGGAGAATGTGCTGGCCAGGGCAGCAGTCGAACATTTTCTGTATCCCTAAAGGCCCGTACAGGACCTGCAACATGCGGTCGTGCATTCGCCTGCTGAAATGTAGGGTTTCACAGGGATCGAATGAAGGGTAGAGCCTCGGGTCGTAACACATCTGAAATGTAACGTCCACTGATCAAAGTGCCGTCGATGCGAACGAGAGGTGACCGAGACGTTTTGTAACGCCGGAAATGCATATCCTCCTATTTCCATCTATTGTACTATAATATTTTTTCCTTATTTTGTTACCTGAAGATATAACATTTCTGTGTCTTTGTATATTGTAATTGTTTTACTATTTGTATATATATATATATATATATATATATATATATATATATATGCATTTATGTCGATGTATAATTGGTTTGTTTCGTAAATATTATTTGTATTTTTGCGCTGGGTCTTGCCTAGGGAAAACGATTACATCGATAGGTCGTGTGAAGAATCAAAGTGTGTAGAATCTTTGGTAGTGTTAACTCTGTCGCGTGGAGAGCGGGCAGAGAGAGTCTGGTGGGAGTAGCGAGTGGAGCAGGTGTTGTGTGAAGCTCCCGCGAGTTGCCGCGCATTCGGGGTTTGGCAGCATGTAATTGCGCTCGACTTCCGATGATAGTTTCTGACATGGTGTCGCGGACGGGAAGCATTAGCTGGCGCACATCAAGAGCCCGTTTCGACTGGTGACCGTGTCGAGAAGAAGGCGCGCCAACATCCAGCTTCTGCAACAGCGACTGCCGACAATGAGTGACTGTCGCCACCTCCTCGATCGACGGCTTCAAACCTTCAGTCAACCAACAAGGAAGACTGGGAGCACGTAAAGTTGTAGAACTGTATGGCAGACCTCAGCTTTTCAAACTGTTCCATTTTCGTAACTATAATTACAGCAACTTAGCATGAACATTTGTTGCTCATTGTCCCAATTGCATTACCAAGCAGGGTCCCTTCCTTTTCCGGAATGAACCCGAGTGTCGTTGAAATTCAAACGCCAGCATTAAAGCAGCATCATTCGATTTCATTGCTTTAATTTCAAAGTTCAGTAAAGGTATTCATAGCTGGCTACAATATTTAGATTACACAAGCACAAATTAAGAGTGCGAGTTTTGTTACCGTATTTTAGCTTACCTGTGACTGCAGTTCAGCTTGGTACATACTAAATTTTACTATTGTTAATTGTTCAGAATCATTTAATTCAAGTTCAAAGTTAAATCTCTTATTTCTAAATTGCGTAGATTCAAGTAGCTTTTGAAATGATTATTGATGTAGTCCAAGACTAACCGTATTTTGCTGAATTTCGATGTGCTTCAGAAAGAAAGCTCACTATTAACTTCAGTCACTAAATTAACTTTCGATTTTCCGGTTTTATTAATTCTTTTGCTAAATTAAGTCAGGGTGTAGCGAAATTTATTACTTCTGACAAACTTTCAGTTTTCACACTACACGTGTCAACCTTCAGTTGCCACGCTTCTAGTGCTAATTATATGTGTAATAACCTTTCTTTTTCAGTTACTATAGTAATTGTCCTTAGGACTGGCGACCGTAATTTTCCCCAAATCTCAAATATCTAATTACCGCTTGTTAATTGTTAATGTAACGGCCGCACATTTACTTTATTTATTAACTTTACCCCTTTTCAAAATTAATTTCCACCAGTTTCATTTGCATTTTTCCTTTAATTTAGATGTAACCCTTTCCTCCCTCTTTACCGACAGATTAACTTCGGTGACGATTGCTTTTCCCAAATTTCCATTAGGTACACGCGGTTTAATTTTTCACTGTCATTAAGGTCGATAAGTGAGGGGGGGAGGTTACAGTTTAACCAATGGCACCCCATACCATCACGCCGGGTGATAGGCCACTATGGCGATGACGAATACACGCTTCCACGCGATGTCGCCAAACACGGATGCGACCATAATGATGTAAACAGAACCTGGATTCATCCGAAAAAATGACGTTTTGCCATTCGTGCACCCAGGTTCGTCGTTGAGTACACCATCGCAGGCGCTCCTCTCTGTGATGCAGCGTCAAGGGTAACCGCAGCCATGGTCTCCGAACTGATAGTCCATGCTGCTGCAAACGTCGTCGAACTGTTCGTGCAGATGGTTGTTGTCTTGCAAACGTCCCCATCTGTTCACTCAGGGATAGAGACGTGGCTGCACGATCCGTTACAGCGATGCGGATAAGATGCCTGTCATCTCGACTGCTAATGATACGAGACCGTTGGGATCCAGCACGGCGTTCCGTATTACCCTCCTGAACCCACCGAATCCACATTCTGCTAACAGTCATTGGATCTCGACCAACGCGAGCAGCAATGTCGCGATACGATAAACCGCAATCGCGATATGCTACAACCAACCTTTATCAAAGTCGAGGGAGGAGGAGGAGATTAGTGTTTAACGTCCCGTCGACAACGAGGTCATTAGAGACGGAGCACAAGCTCGGGTGAGGGAAGGATGGGGAAGGAAATCGGCTGTGCCCTTTCAAAGGAACCATCCCGGCATTTGCCTGAAGCGATTTAGGGAAATCACGGAAAACCTAAATCAGGATGGCCGGAGACGGGATTGAACCGTCGTCCTCCCGAAATCAAAGTCGAAAACGTGATGGTACGCATTTCTCCTCCTTACACGAGGCATCACAACAACGTTTCACCAGGCAACGCCGGTCAACTGCTGTTTGTGTATGAGAAATCGATTGGGAACTTTCCTCATGTCAGCGCGTTGTAGGTGTCGCCACCGGCTCCAACCTTGTGTGAATGCTCTGAAAAGCTAATCATTTGCATATCACACCATCTTCTTCCTGTCTGTTAAATTTCGCGTCTGTAGCACGTCATCTTCGTGGTGTATATATATATATTTCTTTTATGAGTTTGATTAATTTCCCTGTCTGTATGGCACATTACACATTAGATGAGTAGAATATCCAGTATTGCACAGTGCTTGATTGTTATTCCAAGAACACATGTTTATCCTCTGTACGTTATAAATGGCTTTTTATTTATGATATATGCTGCCATTTAGTACACATACGGTCACCATATGCATTCTATACTGTATGATCATTCTTCATTGCGAATTTCCTCTTGCCGTCATTCCATAAGAAGTGAGTTCTATAAATATATTGCTCATTTTATAACTTCATTTTTACGTTCTTTTTCTTAACTATGGCTGCATTATTTTCAGATGTTAGTCTATGTAACGACTGTTTTATCACCTTGTAAAGTCGATTGTGCCCGTTTAAATTCTTAGTTACGTTAATAGTCTCAACGTATTTATGTCCCTGGATTTTTTGCGAAGAGGATTTTAAGATTTTCTTTTTATTTTATGTCAGCCTTTCGTATAGCTGATAACACTGTGCTCAGCAGAGAGTGTTAATTATGTTGCTGCTGTTACTCACGTACAAGGCACGAATTGCGAGATGCAGAATAATTGCAGGAAGGCTTCTCATCTGCACGTATCTCATTATGGCTTCAGATTATATTGATATTTCGAATGTTAAATTCTTCATCGATATTTTTAAAAATAAATTCTTTGTACATTTTGACTCTTACTAAGAGTACTATTACATCCTTAGATCTCAAATAAGTAACTCGAGTGTTAAAATAAGTACACGGGCCTTCTTGCGTCGTTGTTCAGTTTCATGTACGTATATTTGTTACTTCTTACTGTCTGTACACACTTTTGATTATTCTCTTTTGCAACTTTCTATACACAACCTGATGATAGTCGATTTCGGATTGAAACTCGTCGTATAATAAAGATAATTTTATGAGGTAGCTGAATGATACAATAACGAGATTTTTAAAAACTGAAAATATTGAGGATTAGCACAAATGAGATCAACGAAAAACATCAACTATAGGTAGCGGCAAGTAGACGAAATGAAGGATTTATTCTACGTTAGAACCAAAATAACGCATTGTGGACGAAGGATAATGTCCATAATAAGAGACTAACACAGCCAAAGAGAGCATTCTTTGCCAAAAGGCGTCAACGAATATAAAAAATAGGTCTTAATTTCAAAAACAAATTTATTTCAACGTACATCTGTCGCTCAATGCTGTATGGGAGTGATCAGAGACTGTAAAGAGACTAGATAAGACCAGAGCCGCAGAGTTTGAATTAAAAGGAGAGGTAGGTTGACAGCACAGGGGTTAAGACACAAGGAATCACTACCGAGATTCTAAGAGGGCAGAAATTGCACGAGACGGCAGATATTAGAATATTTTGCACAAACCGTGGAGGGGTTGGGCTCCTCTGACATGAAGAGATTACCACGGGATATAGAGTCGTATGGGGGTCATTAAACCAGTCAGAAAAGCGATGATGAAAAGAAGTAATGCTAGATTGGAGGATTGAAAGTTCGTGTAATGAATGCTCCAAAAACATTCAAGCAACTAAATTCAACGATATAGGGCTAAGAGATGCTATTTACACACTTTTGTATAGATATTCATTCACAAATACAGCACTTAAAAGTAAGAAATATTATCAGCTAAATGTAATAAAAGAATCCTTCTGCTGCGTTACCTGTAAATTAATTTCATGCGAAGAATACTGAGGTCCTTGGAGTCTCAGAGTGTCTATATGCTACACTCACATATGACCTCCTAGGAACATCGTTATTGGAAATGACCGTTCGACAAATTGCATCACGATGCTTACATCGCCTATTATAGGTGAAGTGTCGAGTGAAAGCTTTTAAACAAACTAAAATAATCGAAATTAGCACAGCTGAGTGTAGGTTTTTGGGGGCGTGGTCAGTGTATTCATGCGTTTTATAGCCTCTAGATCTTTACTTTTTCTTCTAGGGTTATGTCGAGATTATTGTATACTTTACTCAAATTGCCAACAGAGCTGAGCGCAATGATCGAACTATTATGTGTTCCACGGCATTTAGAAAATCCTTACGTACTCCACTTAGTTGAGCTGTCATTGTTGCGTAACTGTTGACCATGTAATGAGGCTCAGGGCAGACCGAACATATGTTCCAAACAAATTCGGACATATTTTTATAATATTTCATCGCTGTGGAACTGTTGCTACCCGTTTTCATAATCCTAATCTGTTATACGCTAATTTTCTAACAATTTAAAGATAATATGTTCCTTAATCTTAACGGGACCTCAGTGTGTAACAAAGGGCTCCTCAGAGTTCGTCGATACTTAATTTCTTAAAATAATCTATTTTTTAGTTCAACTAGATGAAGGAATTAAATGCAGTGTGAATATTAGGAAGAGAGTCACATGACACCTTCAGCGTATGTCCAACGAAGAGTAAATCCGGAATCGTTTCGAACAGATTACAGAAGGATACGAGTGAATTTATGGGCGTTTATCATTTGAAGCTCAAACCTCCCCGTCACACGCTGAAATAAGCTATAAATCGCCGGATTACAGCATGAATCAAATGTGTACCAGTTTTTATCACTCTCGCAAGATCCTGGCTTCAGATTTAATCAGTTCTGTTCCATCTATTTGTAGTACAGCTCTTGCTGATTGGGGAGAGTGTCTGATTAATGTTGGCTTTATCGCAAACTGATTTATTCAATCACTTACCCAAACAATCACGCCGAAAGGTATTATATCAATACCGTCCCTCGATTGTCAAAACACATGAACAAGGAATCCTCTGTTGGATGCCGTTAACAATTTCGTTTTACAAGGAATGCACTGGGGAGGGGAAATTGGATGTTCGTCATCTGTATTACGTATCTGTGATATATATTTCGTTTCAGTTAATCATCGTTCGCAGCAGGAAAGCTAAGTGCAGGCACACTTCCATCACAACAACAAAAATTCGTGCGGCTGTCAAGCTATTTCTTTTTTCTAATTTGTATTCAGTTTCTAGTGAGCTTATATTTACCATTAGTTCACTTAATTTTATTGCCGAGGCCCCTCCCGGCGGAGGTTCGAATCCTCCTTCAGGCATGGGTGTGTGTGTTATCGTTAGCGTAAGTTAGTTTAAGTTAAAGTAGTGTGTAAGTGTAGGGACCGATGACCTCAGCAGTTTGGTACCTTACGAATACACACAGTTGAACTGTAGTTGAACTTAATTTTAGTACATAGTAAGTCCTAACCTGAGCTAGAAGTAATTCAATCGGATTTACAGCTGAACCAGTTGTCGACAGCGGGTGTGACAGTGAAACACTGTAGTATCATGTTAAGAGTCTAATAATCCACAGCTTCTTACATAATTTCGCATTACAATTTGCCTTACGTCTTACAGAACAACAACAACTGTAATCACACTTAGTGATTTTTTACTGAATCATAGGTATGGTAACGTTACGTCGTCAGTTATACTATTAAATTGGATGCAACATCTTTCATTCCTCGTAGCATATTTCGCCAGTACCTGAGCAGTACTGGAACACGACTGCTTCATCTATAATTTATCAATACCTATTTAGGCTCAATTGATTACAGCGTTCAAGAATCTAATTTATGAATAAATAAAGAAAATCATAAAAATGATGAATCCCAAATTAAACTTGAGAGTGCAATTCCAACATTGCCTTGGCATAAAGGACTAGCAGCACAACTTATTTATTATTTATTTAGTTTCCCGTGCAGTTGCATTGGTGATTACAACCGAGCACTTGATTATATTTGATGAGCAATATTTCGAAGACCGTCTCAGTCTTCTTCAGGTCCTGTGAGCTTTGTTGTTATGCATACTCATGACCTGGACGCCAACCAGACTGTGATTCATAGCAACGCTACGCCCTTGGATGCTCATTTGTTTTTCAGAGGACGAGTTAACCTCAACTTCGCCCGGGTCCACACACTTCGGACGACATTGAGGCCAAAAGTATTCGTGTGAATCGATTAAATAGCATTGGAACCAACGTTGGCTCAGTGTTGGTACGACTCAGCTGCTTATCGATATTTCGACAAAATATCAACGGATATTGGACCAACGCCAACGTTACTTGTTTTCTGTCCTTGCCGCTTCGAAACCGAGTTCGTTGGTTTGCTCGTTCGTTGTCGTATTTTTTTCCATGTTGAGTTTTTCGAAATGTCTCAGGAACAGTGCAGCAATATTATTCAAGCTCAAAACCGCAACTGCATAGGCCGCGATCTGTGCGTCAAACATGTTTACGATGCCTCTATGTGAATTTAAATAAATTTTGGCTCCAATGTGTGCAAATTGGCGCCAGCGTGTGGAAGAAGGGCTATTTCCTGCCTGATGGCTAACACTGTCAACAAGCTAAAGGCGAGGCAATGGGTAGTCCATTCTCGTCTGTCGTGCGGACCTAACCTAGAACACTTCGATGAAAATGCATTACAATCCATGAAGTTCGGACTAACCTGTTCCTCTTAGCCATTTTAATTAAAATTCATGGCTGAAATTGACAAAGAGTACCTGCTGCCTTTCCTCGATGTGTTCGGTAAGACAAGAAAACAAGGGTCCATGGGTTACAGGATACAAAATACCCACACTCACGGACTTCTCTTCTCTCTCTCTCTCCCTCTCTCTCTCTCTCTCTCTCTCTCTCTCTTTTTTTTTTTTTCAAGTTACCACCAACCGTCAGAAATAAAACCAATGGTAAAGACACTGATCCATAGAGCAACAGCGTTGCAACCTGTTCCTCTTAGCCATTTTAATTAAAATTCATGGCTGAAATTGACAAAGAGTACCTGCTGCCTTTCCTCGATGTGTTCGGTAAGACAAGAAAACAAGGGTCCATGGGTTACAGGATACAAAATACCCACACTCACGGACTTCTCTTCTCTCTCTCTCTCCCTCTCTCTCTCTCTCTCTCTCTCTCTCTCTCTCTCTCTTTTCAAGTTACCACCAACCGTCAGAAATAAAACCAATGGTAAAGACACTGGTCCATAGAGCAACAGCGTTGTCACACAATGAGAAACTTACAACTACAAATATTGTTCCTAAAGGAATGAGTACTGGAGCCGAAAGCCAATTGGTAGCCAAATACACAGAACTATTCAAAAAGAAGGAACAGATTTCAAACATTTATTGATTCCAAACTATAAGGGGCGTTCAAAAAGAAACGAGTTGGAGTCTGGAATGCGCAAACCGGTGACAGGAGGGTAATATCGTGGCGTGTGTAACGAGGTGTGGTTCTGACCAGAGCGTGGAAGTTCACAGCTCATCGCCAGAGGACACGCGTGTGCACGTCACGTGACTATACAGAGCTAGCAACAGCATATATCACTCATCTAACGCTACCAGGAAAGGTTATGCTGATGTTATTCTTGACTAAGATGGCCACTTTCTGATTCACTTCCTGCAGAACAGGGCAACAGTGAATGCCCAGGATTACTCGCAAACCTTGACCACCCTTCGCTAAGCGATCAAATCAAAACGACCAGGCTGTCTCACCCGTGCGGTCATTCTGCTCCACGTCAATGCAAAGCCCCATACGGCCAACACAGTCGCATCACTCCAGCAGAAATTCAAATGGGAGATTCTCGGCCACCCTCCATACAGTCCGAACATCTCTCCATGTGATTACGTCATTTTTGGTCCCCTTAAAAAGACTCTGACGGGCAAACGATTCACCTCGGAAGTCGACGTCGAACTGTACGTGCGGAACTGGGTAACATCGAAACCTCGGGAATTTTATGAGACAGCCATTCACCGCCTTGTGTCACAGTGGGACAAGTGTCTCAACAGCCAGGGTCAATACTTCTAACATACAGGTACAGGCATCTGGCTCGTTTCTTTTTGAACGCCTCTAACACAAGAGATAGAAACAGAATTCCAGCGCTCCTGGGAAGAGAAAAGTTCAAATTTTTATACATTCAATGTGAGCACCATGTGTTACACGATAAATATCAAGATGGTGGCTCATATCCTGCCACACACGAAGCAGCTTGTCTTTCGTTACCAAATTCGCAGCTTCAGCAATGCCATGTCGCAGACTTTCAAGAGTGTCAGGCATAGGGGTGTAAAAAAGGGCTGTTTTACGTGATCCTACAGATAAAAAGTCACAAGGTGTGAGGTCTGGAGACCTGGGAGGCTACTGGCGACGAGGTTCATCTTCTGCCTCTACTCTTCCAATCCAGCGTCCCAGACCTCACATCCTGTGACTTTATCTGTGGGGTTACGTGAAAGACAGCGTTTTTATGCCTCCCCCCTCTCCACCTATGCCTGTCACTCTTGAAAGTCTGCAACATCGCGTTGTTGAAATTGTGAATTCGATAACGAGAGACCAGCTGCTTCATATGTGGCAGGAAATCAGCCACCATTTTGGTATTTATCGTACAACACAAGGTGCTCACATTGAATGCATAAAAATTTGAACTTTTCTCTTTCCAGGAAAGTTGGAATTGTGTTTCTACCTTTTGTAGTTTGGAAGCAATAAATGTTTGAAATCTCTTCCTTCTTTTTGAATAGCCCTGTTCATAACGTTGCAGAACACTAGGAAAGTGTTTCCTGTTTAATATTACTAAGCTTTTGGTATGGGAGGAATATTCTTTGACTTCTGCTACCAGACGATAGTTCTTTCGTCTGGCCACAGCCGTGAATACTTTAATTGCTCTGGGAGATGCCTCGTCATACCAGAACACATGAAATATTAGATTTACTTGACTCTGACACGCTTTTTTGGCACGGGATTGCTTGATAAGTTACACCTGTTACTGATTACTGAAGTATCACTTGACGCACATATTGACCAACTCTTCTCTTTCAGTACGATGGAAATTGAAATGAACGTTTGGCGTCATTGGACGAGAGGCCCCTTACAGGCAGGTCCGGCCGCCTTGGTGCAGGTCTTGTTACTTTCGACGCCACATTGGGCGACCTGCGCACCGGGTGGGGATGAAATGTTGATGAAGACAACACAACACCCAGTTCCTGAGCGGAGAAAATCCCCGAACCAGCAGGGAATCAAACCCGGGCCCGTAGAACGGCAATCCGTCACGCTGACCATTCAGCTATCGGGGCGGACTGCAGTACAATGTTCCCCACTAACAACACTACAATTTCGTCTGAAATTTTAACTACTCGTTGGTCATATGCTATGATGCTGACTCCTTCAGGTGAGGTCACGTACTACGGCAGATCTCTTGCTAGCTCGACACTATATTGACCTCAGTGTGAGGGCGCTGCCGTGCTGAGAGGGAGGCGCGGTCTTCAGGAGCGCCTGCCATTGTCGTCGCGGACTGCAGCCAGCCCTTATTAACGTCTATGGCATCGATTCGTGTTGTCAGCTTTTATATGACACCGCGATCTCTGGACGAGACAATAGAGAGTCTAGTGATTTCCAATTTTTTTTGCCGGCCGCGGTGGTCGTGCGGTTCTAGGCGCTCCAGTCCGGAGCCGCGCTGCTGCTACGGTCGCAGGTTCGAATCCTGCCTCGGGCATGGATGTGTGTGATGTCCTTAGGTTAGTTAGGTTTAAGTAGTTCTAAGTTCTAGGGAACTGATGACCACAGCAGTTGAGTCCCACAGTGCTCAGAGCCATTTGAACCATTTGAACCAATTTTTTTTTTTTCTGTTTTCAAGAGTGATGTAGTAAATGGTGCCGCACAGTTGATAATTGAAGAATAGTTTTGTAATATAGAAAAAGGTTTTTTCTCTCCTCTTTCCTTTGGGCTTAGTGTGCTCATAGATGATGTCGTTGCGGTTCGTGTTGCATGTCGATTAGATTAAAAGTGCAACATTCGAGAAAAGTAGTATACCTTTTGGATAAATTTGAAGTGCATGTTAGACTGAATGCTAGCTTGTGAACGAAGGTAAATTATAGAAACAGAAAGCAATTTATCGTATTACGTTAAGGTAAAGGCGACAGTCTATACAGCTAGTTATTCTAAGGTTTCAGGCAGCTGTTGGGGACAGACGCTCCGAACCTTCTAATAGATGATGATGGGGATGGTTTGCCTCAGTTCGATTCTTATCGGTTAATCACTACTCTACGAGTGCCGCAGGAGATAATCAAATCGCAGGAGAGATGCGAAGTACTGTTGGAAAGTGTTGGACAGAACGTGACCAAAGCTCTGCAGGCCACAAACAGGGGACTCGATGACTTTTTGGAGAAAAGCACACGCAGTAGTAATGAAATGAGGCAGCTTTGGCAAACCCTGGAAAGAAAGTAGAGAGAGTGCCAAAGAATTGAGGCAGGAATTATTATCTTCTGCCAAGGAAGAGATATGCTCACAGACGACACGCTACAGCTGGTGCCCCTAGCAAAGAAAACATCCGGGCGAAACTCGGGTGGAAACACGAGTTAATGAATTGACGGATAATACAAGGCGAAAACGTGGCAGATCGAGTAAATTCACCTACGTTGCAAAGTAGCGTAAACTCATAGGATCAGGTGAATGAAAATATGTGTCGATCAAGGCAAGTATTGAGCGAGACGAGCGTGAGTCAAGCGGAACATTTGTCCTTTCCGACACAAAAGCGCTATCCTTCGCCTTCATTAAACAGCTCGCAGATATAATGCCAAATAACCTGGAACGAGAAAAGAAAAATCATTTAAGTCGTCACCAGTTTTCAAAACTAAGCTTTGGTGTGGGGAACGAGAGTGACAGAATTCTACAGAGATGAATCATGTTTATGAAAATAAATCCGTGGCCAAATTACGGACTAGCGCTACAGAAACTGTTATTCGAAACTGTCTTCGCCAGCTCAACCGTTCCGTAGAAACAGTGGCCTGAGCCTGCAGTGCTTTTATAATAAATACTAAGACGAAAATTTTTAATTGACAGAGCCTTTTCGTCCAGAGGTATTAAACACATTAATTATTAAGTTTCCAGAAGAAGAGGAAGAACGTCTGATGATCAATCCAAGAAGTGATACAGAAGTTTTAAAAAAGGTCCTAAACAATCTCGAAGCACTCGGGATAGGAGACAGAGCTCCCCACAGAGATCTTAGGGTGATGCAACGAACTAAATAAATGCAGAGAAGAAGTCGAGGACGTTGGTGGTATCCAAGTCCGCCTTCGACTTTTCAAAATGACCATCTGAGCGAGAGGGAACGAAGTGAACAGTCTAACGAATGTGTGCGCGTTATCCAGTTAGAACATACGGACCATGTGAGTGGTGAGAGATCGCAGCCTCAGTAAAGGGGAAACAAGAAGTAGTATATGAAAGGATTTGATCAGAAACGCCAAAACAAAAAGGGTAATACCGAATTCAGATTCTGAGACGTGTGCAAATCACAGCTGTCGGAAGATAAGACCAACACAACTGAGAAATACCATTCAGTTGTACCAGCGGCTATTCAAGACAGGGAATTACTTGCCGTCTTGAATCCTGGAAGCGACATCTTCGCTTTTTCTGAATTAACTCGCGCACTACTAGTAGTCGAGCGTTTGTCACCGACGTTACCGCTGTCAGACGTCAGGATCGTAGATGCTTTCGAAGGGAAAAACTAGACTTCAAGGAAACAAATCTGGCTCTAGCTATCGAAAAGCAATTCCATGTTTAGAAATAATATGATTGTCATTCCGCATTTGTGTGTTCCAATTCTACTGTGATGGTATTGGATAAGAAGCGCACGTGACAGTTTAGATGTAGAGGAATATCAACTGACGACTAGGTGTGACGGAAGGCAGGTAACAGTTTTACTTAAGGAATGGGCACTTCCCAGATGTGCCAATGGTCCCGAGGTACGTGTGTTCAACATAAAACACAGAACGCGCTCTACCAGAAAAAGTACGCACGGAATCTGCAACAGAACCGGCAGTATCTCGCGACAGTTTCTCCATGGAAGCAGGCCGAGGAATAGAAGCAAAAATCGCAGAACTGTGAGATATACCATCCCAGGAGAAAGATCAAGTTAAGCCATATGCTATACCATAACCGACATGTGTTTTCATCACATTCTGGGTAATTTACTCATTTTGTGTGGTAACATCCAAAGATCGCGCTGCCATAACAAAGTCGGGAACTCGCATCGATACCACAGGAGATAGTGACGTTTCGTTGGATACGGCAAAGACGAATGGGAGGCGTTGACGAAGCTACACCCTCTCTCCTAGTTCCGCAGCGTCACCTCATAGAGACCGACAATAGCCCAACAGAAGAAGGCTTACCCCGTTTTTTGACCTCTGATCAACAAAACAACATCGACTAGTTAGGACTCATGTTATTCATGTCTTAAATTGAACCGTCATTCTGACCTCTGAGAACTTTGTACCGCACGTGAAGAGTTTAGTAAATGTGTGCATCAAGTGATGATTTAATATTTAAAGACAGTTGTAAAGATTTGGCACGTTACTGTGGCAATGGATTGAGTAAAGTCAAGTAAATCTTTTTATCATTCTTGTAATAAAGTGAACTAATATTTTTCACTTCCTCAACTCCCAGAGCAATCAAAGAAGCCACTCTTATATCAGATTGCTGTAGTTTCGTTTGGTCACAACAGTTTGAATAGGAGTTTAAAGTGAAACATCAAGTGTAGTTTTACATTAAATCATATCCATCGCCTTTAGCAAAGAGAGAGGATGAGGAAGTTAGACACATGTTGGATGGAAGCAGCATAGAGTAGGCTGTGATCCTTTAAAATAATCCAGAAATGGCTGTCTGCAACAAAAATAGAACAGTACAATTAGCACTTGACGCTCGCAAGGTGACTCGAATTATGGTGGTGAAGAGAGGCCTCAGCCATAGCTAATAGATGAACTGTTCCAGATATTTCATGTAGTATAAACACCCACAAAATTGCAGAAACGAAATGATGTGGAATTATTATTGTTGCATGAAAGTCAGTTCACATATGGGTAAAAATCATGTATATCACGAATTTCCTGTTCTCATCTGTAGTCGTTGAAATTCTTACTGATGATACTACTATTGTGTTCTAATAAAATAAGTTCTAATATCCCATGCAAATGGAGAGAGCTGAGAGTCTCATACGGTCCACCAACAGTGAGCAGAAAGCACAAAAGTCTTAACATTACGTCATCTAACAGAAATATTTAAAAATCCATATATCTTTCAGTTACTTTGAATAAAAGAATTATTTTAGATATAGGATATCAGTTCTCTACCATGTAGTAGAAGATGAAAGGAAGAGAGACAAGGGACAGTAGCGTCTGCGAGTCGGATGCTGAACAAGTGCGAAAGAAATTATCCGGTACACAACCTCGAAGTGTTAGCAATTGTATAGGCGTTTTAAAACTTCCTGTTTTTCTTATCAGGATGCCCAAAAAATGTCTGGACAGATAACAAGGTGCTGCCTAATGCAATGAATGTTGGCCTCTCATCTGCTAGGCAAGGAGAGCTAACTAACTAAATGTGTGAATTCCTAAGGGACCAAACTGCTTAGGTCATCGGTCCCTAGACTTACACACTACTTAAACTAATTTATGCTAAGAACAACACACACTCCCATGTCCGAGGGATGACTCGAACCTCCGGCAGGAGGGACAAGGAGAGTGTAATTGCAGATGACCCCTCGTGATTACCCACTGGACGAGAAGGGACATCTCACAGCAGATCGAATATGAAATTAGGGTGCCATATAGCTGAGACACCCTGTTTGAAAATTTCTTGTCACGTTTCTGGATCTCTTTGTTAACATTGAAGAGGAACAGAGGACTAGATCTCGCTCTCCAAAATACAACGAGGAAAGATAGAGAGCAGAGACAATTTTACTTTCTGAGAAATAAAGCGCTTTTTCACTGGCATAATCAGATGCAAGTGGAGGGAGGGTGTGTGCGCCTTATACAGCAGTAAGAAAACTCATCTGGCATATACATATCAACCAGATGCATTTTGAAGCAAAAAAAAAAAACTTGCTGCTCTTACAGAGAAACTGCAACTTCAAGTGAATGGCGAAATAATAAGAGTGGCGTTGCACTCCTGAGGGCAGTGTCAAAGAACTGAAGCCACGATAGTGTTTACTACACCACCAACTATGGATATATATAAGTAATGCTAATAGTAAAGTTGTTTTCCATGTTGGAAACTTTCTGTCCTCAGAGAGCCGCTGCTAAAAGAATGGCAAAAATATTAACGAGCAGGGCTGTTTAAGGCCCAATCAACACAAGCCACCCTTTGGGTCGCCAAACTGAGAGGGCGTCCAGAGACACGACAACTGTAAGATTCCCTTACTGAACTTATCACAATTAGTGGTGGCAGCTTGGGATGCCAAGCTGAGAGGGCCGCTCAACTATACAGCTGTATACAGTTCATATCACAATTAGAAGCACACTGAGACGGATGAAAGTATAAGAGCAAGAAGGGGATGCGGTCTACGGAATTTAGTATAAAGGAATAAACGAGGATAGCCGGCTGGAGTGGCCGTGCGGTTCTAGGCGCTACAGTCTGCAACCGCGAGACCGCTACGGTCGCAGGTTCGAGTCCTGCCTCGGGCATGGATGTGTGTGATGTCCTTAGGTTAGTTAGGTTTAAGTAGTTCTAAGTTCTAGGGGACTTATTACCTCAGAAGTTGAGTCCAATAGTGCTCAGAGCCATTTTTGAATAACCGAGGATAACAGCCCCTGACAATCTACCAATGTTGAACAAAAGCTAAGAAAGATAGAAAGTTATGAGGGATGTTCAAAAGAAAAGGAACGAAACAACACTGCTAGTATAATTGAAGACTTTGTTTGAAAGTAATCACCAGAGACCTGAGCGCAATTATCCAGTGTTTCACGAGGCGAACGATTCCCTGTTCGTAGAATTCCTGCGGCTGTGAGAGGAGTCAGTCCTCCATTGTGTCTTTCATTTCGTCGTCCGATTTTAAGCACTTCCGTTTGAGATGTTTCCTTAGCGGACCAAGTGCATGGAAATCGCAGGGCGACATGTCCAAGCTTTAGGACATACTCAAGCTGCTGCCACTCGAACGTGACCATTGCACTTTGTGTGACCTTGCACAAGTGTGGACGCGGGTTATCGTTGAGCAGAATCACACCCTCCGTGAGCAGTCTAGGCCGACAGTTTGCTCTTAATGGACTTTCAGAGGCTACAGAGTGTTCCACTGTGCACGTCACTGCTAACGGTTTTTCCGAGCTCGAGGAACGTCGGACGTCGAAAATGACGGTGGGCATCACATTGCCCGCTGAGGGCACAGCACTGAGTTATTTAGCGCAAAGTGACACGTGCGCACAATCACACGGGACGCAACATTTGCGTCCCTAGATGTCTCACTACGTTATCCCAAAAAGCACATACAAATTCAAACCGGTTTGGTTGATACGACATTTAATAATTTTTCATTCGAATACTATAAGGGGTGTGATTCAGAATTTTCAAGACTCATCTCAGAACTCGAAATTTATTGGACATTTAAGTACAGCGGACTAAAAGTCTTCAAAATATGATCCTTCAGCATCAAAACAGAGCTGCCAGCGAGTCTTCCACTGTTCGTAGCCCTTCTGGAAGGCCTCGGGAGTCATGCTGTCAAGTGCTCTCGTCGAAGCCTGCTGGATGGCGTCGATGGAGTCGAATCGCTTCCCTTTTAGGCCTGTCTTGATTCGGAGGAAGACGAAAAAGTCACTTGGAGCCAATTCGTGGCTGTAGGGTGGGTGTGGTAGTGCTGTTACGTTGAACGTGACCAAAACTTCGGAGGAGGCTCGCAACGTGTGAGCGGGCGCGTTGTCGTGGTGGAGAATCCAGTCGCCCTTGATCGAGAGGCGGACGCGGCGAACTCGATCCCTCAAGCGGCGGAGCACTCCAGCCTAAAAGTTACATGTGACAGTCTGTCCACGGGCAACAAACTCCTTGTGAATCACTCCTTTACCATAAAAAAAAAAATCAGCATGCACTTCACACACGACTTGCTCATGCGAGCTTTCTTGGACTTCGGCGAGGAAGCAGTGCGCCATTCTGAGCTTTGACGCTTCGACTCAGGATCGTACTTCTAGACCCAGGCCTCGTCACCAGTAACCACTTCCTCCAGAAGGTTCGGATCAATATTCAATTGTTGGAGCATTTCCTGGCAAACAGTCATGCGCCGTTTCTTCTGATACACCGACAAAACTTTTGGCACCAGTTTGGCACACATTTATCACATCATCAAATTCTCCGTCACAGTCCTCTACACCGTACGCTGACTGAGTCCCAGTTCATCGGCAATTAATCTAGTACTAAGATAACAGTCATTGTTTAAAAAGTTCCCGCGCTCTCTCCGCATTTTGATCCGTTCGGCTTGATGATGGTGTCCCAGAGCGGTCGTCCTCTTCAACATTCCCGCGGCAATCTTTGAAACGTTTGTTTCACATGAAAACCATTGCAAGGGACATGGTTTCCTCCTTAAAGGCCTCTTGAATCACACCGAGGGCCTCTGTGGTGGTTTTGTTCAGTCGCACGCAAAACTCAATCGCATAACGCTGCTCCAAGGGCTGCTCCATTTTCGCCTCCCCCACTCTTTGACCGAGGTCAATGACATGCACTAACGCTACAAGCGATGCGCACTCTCCAGGGTTCTGGAGGCAACTGCCGCAGTCTCACTTCATTCCCTGAGACCTCCACTACTTCCCACACCCGGCGGAACCAGTCCGCTCGCGCTCCCCTACTCAGAAATGAATAAGTCTTGAAACTTCTGAATCACATCTTGTATTTCTGCCTCGCAAGTGCTGCTACTTCCGTTTCCAATGTTGTTTTTCACACCGCTGTCGGCGCGCCGTACTGTGCATAGAGCGCTAATGACCTCACTGTTGAGCACCTCACATCAACAAACGCATACACACACAAAAACAAATGTAAACATAGACTCCAGTAGTTATCATGCTCTCCATGTGGATACTTGTCTTACTACAAAAAAAGGCCATGTTTTTACAGTAGGTACGTGAAATAGCTTGTAAGGTGTCAGGTAAATCCAACACCTTCCATGAAAACCCTGACATGATAAGCAAATCCAGTAGTATGTCACATATTTCCGAATAAATCGTGACATTAAATTAACCAAAGTAATACGACTAACGAGTGAGCAAATGGAATACCACAGACTAACACAAGAATACCTAAATGCATGTCATACCTTCCCACCGTGAGACAGATGCAGTTCCGAGGGGAGAAACGAGAACAGAAGCCGAAGCAGAACCGTGTTAAGCTGGAAGGCCCAACGATAAGGGACGGACATCCACGTCGCCAGCTAACCTCTAGGACCACACCCCAACCGCAAGTTTTAGCGTGAGACTTTTTCGCATCTCTGTTACGTCAGGACCACCCCCCAGCCCATGTTAAGAGATAGAGCTCGCCAGAAGAACGGTATAGATCTTACGATAACACTAAAAGGACCACACCAGCTGCAAGTTTTAGCGTGCGACTTTTTCGCGTCTCTGTTACGTTGCAAACTTTAAAAAACATTGCCCCACCACGAAAAGTATAACGTTTCTCATTGGATAGACAGAATTTTTGTAGGCGGAGCTTAAGGTTAACATTGAGACCCTGATTGGTCAGATGAAAACACAGCCAGATAGTTTTTTTATAAACCAACTTCGGTAAATTTTAGTGAGGAGAAGTGAGGACGAGAGTTGCTTCCGAGACGGCGAGGTGAGCGGAGCTGTGCTGCCCACCGCCCCCTGACGAACACCGACAAGGTAATGAAAGAACGCGATGCCGCATAATAGCGCATAAAGCTTCACTCAGAACTGCAGAAGTCTCATCTGTTACACCCCCTTTTTGCGTAATACTAGTGTCGATCGTCAATTAAAGCTCATGGTGTTCACATTTGCCACTTGAAGTAAAAATCTGAAACACGATGATTTTTCTGTTATATAGTTACTGAGAAGCCACATCAGCCACTGTAATATACGACAAGTTAGATAAGTAATTAAAGATAATTGAGGGTCACTGTAGACCATTTTGATAGTTTTCTCTCTTGTGAAACTTAATTTAAACCTAGATTATAGATGTGATATGGCATAGGTCATCCTTCGATCCATTGTAGAACTTGGAAACCCATTCAGGGAATATTCGTTCACATTTTTGTTGAACGCAGTTGGTTTTTACCATCCTGTATTAAAACATTTCCTTTTATCAATAGTGCAATTTATAAACGATGTTTTGTGAGTAGAATAAAATTTCCAATGGTAAACTTAACTGCTTTTTCTACGTTATTTTACCAGCTAACTAAAAATAGGAAAGCCTTGAACCCCTTCCACTAAATTTAGTTAGTATTAAGATTCTTTTACAGGGAGTGCAGTGGAGCTGACGCTGAAATCATTAAGTATTTGGTTATATCATCGCTAGTCTCACTGAACTCTTCTGAATTCTACATGTCTTGTGTGGTCTGGCGTCTCCTTACTAGCAACAGGTCCCAGGTTCAAACTAGTCAATTCCCTAAAAAACACGCTCAGAGCGTCGTTGCGAGAAAGTGGTAGGGAGACACGATATAGAACAAAGAGACACCACGCAGAATGTTAGAAGCTGTATGAACCAATACGACCGAGAGCACTATACGTCTGTCTTCTCGGGCCTTAATCACATAGGATATTCAGAGTCTTTAAGGTGTTGTGTATAACGTCCTAACCCATTTATTCTCACGTCAGTCCTGCGAACCAGACCAACACGAGTAGCAATCATGGACCGATAAACCGCAGTCTAGATAGACTGCAATCCTGTCACTGACGAATTCTGTGTCGTGCTTGTAGGCCTTTATCGTTATTACACGAGACGTAACACGGTCTTGTCACGAATAAACAACATATTAATATGAGTTCTCAATGAGAATCCCACTCTTTCCTGATATACTAAATGCAGATGGCGTTACGCTTGCCTACTTTGTATGGTTGTGCTGAGCCATTAATAATTTGTATATCCAATCATGCTGAATACTTCGTGGTAATATGACAGCTGTTGGATTCCATCTTCATGGTCTTGCTATTTTAATACCCATGCCACATGATAAGATTGTGAATGTTTGCGACATACACTGTCCAGTCACCTGTCAAAAGTCTGAATACCACCTTTTACAGTACGGACCGCTTCGAGACTTGCGCGAAGACATTCAGTGAGATTCGAGAACGTACCAAAGGGGTGTGGAACCATGTCGACTGCCAGTACCATCACTGGCTGCATTACGTTTCTGGGTTGAGGACCATGGCGCGAGCGGCTCAATCGGGGTAGTCCCACAGACTCACGACTGGGTTTTAATAGGGGGAGACTGGTGGCCTGGGGAGTACGGTAAACTCATCTCGGTGCTCTTCGAGCCACGCAAACCTGCCAACTGTGTGACAGGTGGCATTGTCCTGCTGGTAAGTGCCATGGTGCCAAGGAAAAACAAAGTGCATATAGAGGTGCAGGTGGCCCCCAGGGATAGATGCATACTTGTGTTTATCCAGCATAGCTACCATAATGATGAGATCACCCAGGGAATGCCACGAAAGCATTCTCCACACCACAGCGCTTCCTCCTCCCGCCTTACCCTTTCCGAAGACTTTCGCAGGGTGTGTGCTTTCAGATGTCTCACGCCGATGCAGCATTAAACGTGATTCATATCAAAAAAAAAAAAAAAACCCTCTTTATCGCCGATGAACAGCAGTCAAGATGGGCGCATGAATCAGGCGCCTGCTGTGAACGCCCATACCCAGCACGTTCACTGAACAGTCGTTGAGAAGACACCGTTGGCAGTCCGTTGGTTCATCCGGGCAGTCAGTTGCTCAACAGTTGCTACGCCTATTCGCCCGTATACTTCTCCACAGCTGTGGTTCACCCCTGTCATCTATGACCCGTGGTGTACCACAGTTGCCTCGGCACAGGTTTTGGATAGCGCCATTTTGCCGTGCTCGGTATACTTTATCCACGGCGGCATGCGATCAGTTCACAAATTTAGCCTTTACAGAAATGCGCCCACCTTTAACCCGGAAGCCAATGATCATTCCCTTTTGGACGCCAAGTAAATCGCCTCGTTTCTGCATTACGGCCGCCCGCTGTGGCCGAGCGGTTCTAGGCGCTTCAGTCCGGAACCACGCTGCTGCTACGGTCGCAGGTTCGAACCCTACCTCGGGCATGGATGTGTGTGATGTCCTGAGGTTAGTTAGGTTTAAGTTATACTAAGTCTAGGGGACTGATGACCTCAGATGTTAAGTCCCATGGTGCCTAGAGCCATTTGTTCTGCATTTCGACGAAGATTACACTGTCATTTGCGTCTCCCTGACATGCTGTATTACTGTCCACTGCAAGTGTGGTCACTAGCCGTCTGTGAGTACTTACTGCACATTAACCTCGAACGCAGGCGGTGGTCACATTAATATGACTGGTCCCTGAGGATTAATTTTAAAAAAAAAAGCGAACACCTTTCGAAAAAGGTCTTGAGGCCCAACAGTACCGACTGGCCAGCATGTCATCCTCACCCCTTAGGCGTCTCCAGATGCGGATGCGGAGGGCCATGTGGTCAACACACCGCTCTCCCGGCCGCTACCCCTCAATCAAGTAGCTCATCAATTGGCCTCACAAGGCGCTGAGTGCACCCCCACTTGCCAACAGCACTCAGACGGTGACCAATCCAAGTGTTACTCAAGCCCGCCAGTGCTTAAAATTGCTGATCTGACGGGAATCGATGTTACCACTGCGGCAAGGCCGTGGACCTGTAGATAATGTTTAATTCTGTATTTACATTACTATGTCTGTGTAGCTTTTAAGCGTTCTAATATCAAAACCAACAAATCAACGCCGGCGGTTATGGCCGACCGGTTCTAGGCGCTTCAGTCCGGAACCGAGCTGTTACTACGGTCGCAGGTTCGACTCCTACCTCAGGCATGGATGTGTGTGATGTCCTTAGGTTAGTTAAATTTAAGTAGTTCTATGTCCAGGGAGCTGATGATCTCAGATGTTCAGTCCAATAGTGCTTAGACTCATTTGAACCATTTTTGAGCCGCGCGGGATTAGTCGAGCGGGTCCGCAGCTCGTGGTCGTGCGCTAGCGTTCTCGCTTCCCGCGCCCGGGTCCCCGGGTTCGATTCCCGGCGGGGTCAGGGATTTTCTCTGCCTCGTGATGACTGGGTGTTGTGTGCTGTCCTTAAATTAGTTAGGTTTAAGTAGTTCTAAGTTCTAGGGAACTGATGACCATAGATGTTAAGTCCCATAGTGCTCAGAGCCATTTGAACTATTTAGCCGAGCGGTCTTAGGCGCTGCAGTCATGGACTGTGCGGCTGGTCCCGGCGGAGATTCGAGTCCTCCCTCGGGCGTAGGTGTGTTTGTCCTTAGGATAATTTAGGTTAAGTAGTGTGTAAGCTTAGGGACTGATGACCTTAGCAGTTAAGTCCCATAAGATTTCACACGCATTTGAACATTTTTTGAACCATTTTTGAACTAATCGACAATTGACGTATAGTTCTGAGCGGCAACATTCCTCATAAGAGCCTGTTACGAATCAAGTAAAATTGGGAAGCCTCTTTTAACGTGATAAGCACAAGTTGGCAATCGCTTCTGCATTTACTTTCCATCATATACGTCGATAAACGTACGTGTCACTTGAATACCAGGCCGTAGCGTGTCACACACTACTCGCTCTTATTCAGCGTGGCGTGTATCTGTGACAGCCAACACAGGCGTAGCTGAGCTCCAGCCGTAAACGTTATATCCTGCCGCTCGCTGTTTTGTGACATTAACATTTGGAGAATGACAAGTGATAAAAAGTTATCAACAACGTATAACATAAACGGCCGTCGAGCGTGTGGCCTTTCGCTGCCGAGCGCCCGGCGTCTGCCATATATCTCGCTTTGTTTGTCACTGCAAAATGCGCCCCCCGTGCTTTGTACACGCCCTCCCCACTCCACAACCCCTGCCGCCGGATAATGCCAGCAGTTCTTCAGTAGTGATAAATTTTACTAATGGGGATCCATAAATTATTGCTGCGTGGCCTGACGTTTTAATGGAATTGTAGTAAATCACGACGCATAACATAATCTGTACGGCAAAGTGAGTTATCCAGAATATTTCTGTCGTGATTGTTAATTCTGCTCGCTGAATTTTACCCTTTGCTGGCAACAGTAACGTGTCAAGAGTCCGCTTCTTGTGCACGTATGTGTGTGTGATGTGTATGTGTGTGCGAGTGTGTGTGTGTTTGTGTATGTGTGTGTGGTGTGTGTGTGTGTGTGTGTGTGTTAGCAGTCACAACGCTGAACGTAATTACCGTTTTATGAGATCACCATATGTGGCTCCCATTCAGGTCGATGAACGTAAAAGTGTCGACTTGGGCAGTGCTGGAATAGATTTTCTGATCCCACAGAAATTATATTTGCACGGTCATTAAAAAATAGAACTGACATTACCAAATCAGAGTTGAATAATAAAATTTTATCGCAACGGCTCCTGATAATCAGTTGGTGTTGAACAAAATCTAAGAAAGATATTTCTGCTTAGCAAGTGCGACAGGGTAGTTAGAAACTACCTGAGCATTCAGCAGCCTTATCAGTAGGGAAATTGGGGGGGAAGGGGAGGAGGGGCGGGAGGAAATATGTGGAGAATATCTTTCTAGAACTTTCGGCCAGACAATTTGGTGAGAACACTATTTTTTTCCCTTTATTGAATTTCGATTCCCCTCGAAGGAGGCGGTCTCGCAGCTGCTTAGTACGCTGCTCTTCAGCCTACAGAATTATTAAAACATAAGAAGATAAGGAACAATAAAAGCAGGCGATAAAACAGCGACTTAAAGTCTAAAACGGCGGAAAATTTTGGAAAGTTAAAACATAAAACAAAGGATGGGCGATGCTAATAAAATACACAGGTAAAATAGTAGACAGACAAGTAAAAAAAACATGGCGACAGTCTGGTTTCTGTTCGCAAGAGAGATAAAAATCACACCCAGCGACGGTATGATGTCCGTTCGCAACACTTTGGAAAAGATGCACAACGCTCAACAATCACTGGAAACACTGCACTAAAAAGTCAGCACGAAAATGACACACCACAGCCATTGCTCACACACAAAGTGGGAACAAAGTCAGAACAAGCGTAAGGAAAGCAATGTAGGAAGCATTCAGTAAACTGGAAAATTCTGTATCTCTGCCAAGTGGCGACGAGAACATCCCACCAGCAGGCGGTGATGTGGAAGAAGAATCGATTAGTCACCTCCACATAGCGGAGCAGAAGCAACTCAGCAAAGACTGCCAGGAGGCGTGAGTTAGTTGCGCACACTCGTTAGTTTGGCAGCCGGCTTAAATAAGTGCGCACCGTGAACGGTGAACAGTTGATATTCTGTATATGAAGCACCCCATTACGCGCCATTATAATATTGTGTTGATTTATTTTATTTTCTCGCCGTGTGTGCTTGCGTGTGTTGTATTTGTATCTAGTTGAATACAGCATAGAGTAAGATCTTACCTGATCCTAAAAAAGTTTTCATCTTAAGTACAATCAGTTAATAGACCAAAGATCTGACACTCATTGACGATGATGGCGAGCACCGAAAAGGGGTGTTACGAAATGTGGGGCAAAATACTAAGTCCCCGTACTGATATTGCTTCACTAAGGAAAACCATAATGCAGTTAAGCCGTCACAAGAGAGCGAAAATAACAGGTGCATTGTAGGATGTAGGGTCCGCTAGTTATGCAAAACACCGTTTCTTCTCAGTACCCAAACATGTTTCAGCACCACTGTGCCATCGTCAATGGGTTTCCGTTTTTATTTATTCTGTAATGCGAACATTTTTATTAAATGATTACAAACTTATGTGGATGATTCAAAACGGTTCAAATGGGTCTGAGCACTATGGGACTTAACATCTGAGGTCATCAGTCCCCTAGAACTTAGAACTACTTAAACCTAACTAACCTAAGGACATCACACACATCCCTTCCCGAGGCAGGATTCGAACTTGCGACCGTAGCGATCGCGCAGTTCCAGACTGAAGCATAGAACCGCTCAGCCACACTGGCCGGCTTATGTTCGTTTCTTTTTGTTAATACCTTTACACTTGGTGAGCATTTCCTAGATCACTTGTGTATTATTTATTACAGGTAACTTGTCATCTGCAACCAAACGATGATGATGAGAAATTTTGCTGGGAGTTTGCGACCGAACCGCCGAATCTTTCCATCAGTAAATGGGGTATGTTCTCAACTGACTCGGTTGTTTTAACCCCCTCTACTGAAGGAATGACCCGCTTCCTAATTCCGTATGTATAAAACCAATACGGACTTGTAGCTGTCACGCCTTTGCGCTTACTGCTACGTATTTTAACTGTAAATAGCTCAGTCCTAATGGTAAGAGGTAGTAGTGAATTCACGTTGTTAATATTTGAATACAGCACAGCTGCCACAAGCTCAGCTCACTTTTACTCCACTCCTACCCTCGCCATTGCACCACATTAACTAGGTGCTACGTGGACCTTGCTAAATTCACTTGCGTATACATTTTTGACCGTTACTCGCCAGTATTTACCTAATGATTAGTACACTCCTAACCGGACTATTTCCCTAAGAGCTGTGATGATTGAACGGGTTCGATCCACAGCCTACAGTGCCCTACAGTTCACACGGTAACACTGCCTACCTGACCCACTTAACTTGGTAGTGAGCTTATGTATCCAATCACCACTGCTAGCAGCAGTGGATAATCCTATCAGCACGACGAGAGCAGCAGACTTACCGTCGAATCCTCCTGAAAATACTTATAACTACGGTCGCCAGCTCTGAAGGAGCAAAAGAATAAATCAATTTTTGGCTCGTTTCAAAGTGAAATGGCTTGAGTTGAATTTAAACTTAATTCTGAATATTACTATTTCTGATCATTCTAGATGATTCTACAAAGCAAATACTCTCTCAATTTCTGTGAGTTGGCTTGGTAATTACTACCAAAACAGTTTATGCAACTTGGGTTAACAAAATTCTATCCTTCAACTTATTTAATGATTTTGGATATTACTCTTTGGACAATTGATACAGAATTAGTTAAGTGACTTTACTTGAAAGGTTACTCAGAAAAATTTAAGTAACTATAAATAGGCGACTCATTCTGGTGTCACCATTGCTCTTTTCAACATTCTTATACGCTAAAGTATTCTACAACCAAAAGAATTGTAAATGAAAGAGACGATTGTGGCCTCAGTCTGATTTCACCATACTATGTTTGAAGTTACTACACTTTACAATGAACAACATGCGTCGTACTTTTACTCAT
The DNA here is from genome assembly GCF_023864275.1 of Schistocerca cancellata. NCBI lineage: Eukaryota > Metazoa > Arthropoda > Insecta > Orthoptera > Acrididae > Schistocerca > Schistocerca cancellata. Next base: position 309,633,286 of record NC_064628.1, on the reverse strand, counting down.
TACTATATTCTGTTCTCTGCATTTGCATAAAAGAAAACTGGTATTCTCCTTTTACATGTATACAAAGTTCGACTTAACAATTGCAAGCGGTCTTGCCTTGGGTAGACGTGTCGGTGCTGGTGGTGAGATGCATGTGGCTAACGCAGCTCTTCACGCCTCATGCCCTTAATGGCGGCTGGAACTACGAGCTCTAGCACTCGTATAAGCTACTGCACGTCCGCCATAAAATGCGGGCGCAGGAACTCTTACAATCAGCCCCCAGTGGCATAGAGGCGGCTTCAACAACCATTCGTCGCGTTTTACTCCAAAAATGGCGACGATATTCGCCTCTTCTCTGTTGCACAATCACTTTTGCGTGAGCACAGTTACGCACGTCCGATCACGTCAACACTCCCCAGGCCATTCCATTGTTCAGTCCCTGTGTCTCCAGCTACCCCTAGCTACACTCGTATCACCAAGAGTGGGGGCGTTCTCCTACCACCTTTTTACCGAAATCATTTAGTATTTAAGAATATTTATATTTACTACCCTGGAGTTCATATCAGTCATAATAATTTACTACTAGCGCTTTACAACATTAAATTATACAGTAATAACTTATAATTACCAAGAAAAAGAATACATTTGACTCCGAGAGCTTAGTGCATTGTCTGACAGGTAGCGCTAATTCCCAGTTTCGCCAATAGATGGCATCAGGTGCACTCCCTGGCAGTCTCACACAAGCGCGCCCGTTTCCGACGCGCGGGCTCCAAATTACTGTCAGCCCACCATCATTTCAGTTCCATTACAAGCTAACCTTTCATCTAGAATGTAATTTAGTTTGTCGCGATATTTCGCCCCTACATTCGTTTTTACTTACGTTTTCGTGTGGGAAGCCCTTTTATTCTCCGCATCATGGTAAGGTGTTGTGATGCACATGTGAATGTAACACGTATTTTTCACAAATAAGGTCGTAAAAACACTTTTCACTTCACCAAAACACAGTGTGATTGTGGTTTGTTGTGTGTCCCAGCCCAGTCAGTGTTCATTTGTTCACCAGAGAGTTCGGCGCCAAATTTGAATTTTGTTTACATTTTATCTTTGTGTGTGTGTGTGTGTGTGTGTGTGTGTGTGTGTGTGTGTGTTTTCTGTGCGCTTCTTAGCTGTTTGTATTGTCTTTTACATGGTGTTCCTTTAGTGTGTAAATGGTGAGTCTTTGCAGTTTGTAGTGATCCCATTTCTCATGTGTGTGTGTGTGTGTGTGTGTGTGTGTGTGTGTGTGTGTGTGTGTAGACTTGATTTGTTTGTGTTGTCTTTTTTGTAAAGTTCCTTTAATGTGTTAGATAGTGTGCACTCGCAGAGTGTAGTGTATTCATTTAAGAGCTGTTTTTCTTCTGCTATTGCCTTTTATGTGGAAGTTTCCCTCAATAGTCAGTTTGCTGTATGGGCTGTGGCTGGGTTTTAGTATTCTTAAGTCTGTTTCTATTGTAGGAGGGTGATGATTGTGGGCTACAAGGCGGACAGCAAATGTGATATGGGAGCTGTTGCTTTTTAAAGCTCTAAGTTGTTCTGAATATTTGGTTTTGAAGTTTCTGCATGTTTGTCCTATGTACACTGACTGGCAAGTGTTGCATGTCAGTTCATATATTCCTGACAGGTTCATATATTCCTGACAGGTACATTATTTGCAGAGTCGCAAAACTGATGAAATTGCTCGATCGAAGAAAGATCACAGCACCGGGCGGGGAGATGTTGAGATTCTATAACGTAAGTGTGGAGTAACTGAGCCACTACTACAGTCTACATTGACATCTATGCTCTTCAAATGGCGGATGGTAGCTCGTTTACCAATATCACTCCCAGCTCGTAAGCCTATGAGTGGACTGGAATCTCCCTAATTTTATCTTGATGGTTTTCTCACGAAACGTACGTAAGAGGAAGCAATATATTTGTTGACTTGTCTAGGAATGTATGCCCTCGGAATTTCAACAGTAGACTACACCGCGATGCAGAGCGCCTCTCTGGCAGCGTCTGCCACTGCAGTTGGATGAACACCTCTGTGAAGCTTTCGCGCTTACTGAATGAACCTGTAGCGAAATGTGCTTCTCTTCTTTGGATCTTCTCAATTTTCTCTACCAGTCCTATTGGTACGAATCATGTGCTGACGAGTAATATTCAAGTACTGATCGAAAGAGCGTTTTTGTAAGTTACTTCATTTGTTGATTGTATACATTACCAGAGGATTCTTCCACTCAATCGTTGTCTGTCATCTGGCTTACTCACGATTAATTTTGTGTGGTTGTTCCACTTCAAATCGCTCCGTACGCGTGCTCCTAGATACTTTATGGTAGAAACTGTCTCTGGTGCTTGTTCTACAATTGTGTAATTACACAATACACAGTACTTTTGTGTATATATTCTCAAAATGGTACATTTGTTTATGCTAACATTTGTTTATGTTTGCCCTGATGAGTGGTCGAAGACAGTTTAAGAGAACAACTGTTTTCAGCCATGCTGCGGCTCGCATTGGTGCAGTTTGTATGTTTCTGTCCTCTGCTGATGGCCAGACCGTGTCGTTTAGTTGACATCGTTGCGGTTGTTTGTCTTCTTCTCGTGCTGAATGGCGCCACTTGGTTTCGCAAGCGTTGACTGCCCGCTAGTGGCAGCAGCAGCGGTTATCAATATGTAGTAAATGTGGCCCCATATTTCGAGCGACGTCGTGGTTCTTCCGGGTCGAGTCAGTGTGCAGTTCAGTTGGGGACTCAGGAGGAGCCAGGTCCACGCCGTGTGAGAACATGCCTCTACCCCTGGCAGCGCGCATGGACTGCTGCATCGAAGGGCTGTGGTCACGAGGGTGCACGACCTCGTCGTAAACTGGATCCTGAAAGCTTTAAGTTGAGTGCATTTGGATTCAAGTGGAGAACCGCCACGATTGCGAGATCTTGCGGTTCTCCAGTGACTTGGGTTTCTGTTGCCGAGGCGAAGAACAGCGAGTGGAGTGCATGGGGTAGGTGGATCTGACTAGCTTTCCTGGACTTCTAATTATTATTTAATGCGTTCAGTTTGTTACCATTTGTTAAGTTCAACCATAGGTATTTTTCCTGCCTCGTGGTCACTAACGCTCCAGTTACCTGCCCTGGGGGTTAGCGTATGTAACGGCAGTGCACGTTTCCTCGCCTTGCCGCTGCTGTCCAGTGAGGCGTGTAGTTTTGACAGCTTTCTTGATTGTAGGTTGGTTGGTGATTCTTCTAGTCTGGTGGTAGTGGTTCCTTTCTCGTTCTGGGCGCTCTAAGCACAGGATTCTGCGGGTGGAGTCCAGACCGCCGGTTCCGGCTTTGGAGTATTTTTACATCTTTGCATTTGGTTTACTGGGCGTCAGGAAGCCTCAGAAAGATTATCATTATTCGTTATACTGCCACTAGTCTGAGTTACCATCTTGTAAAGTGAAGCCGGCCGTTGTGGCCGAGCGGTTCTAGGCGCTTCAGTCTGGAACCGCGCGACCGCTACGGTCGCACGTTCGAATCCTGCCTCGGGCATGGATGTGTGTGATGTCCTTAGGTTAGCTAGGTTTAAGTAGTTCTAAATTCTAAGTTCTAGGGGACTGATGATCTCAGATTTAAGTCCCATAGCGCTCAGAGCCATTTGAACCCTTTTTTTTTTTAAGTGAATGCAACTCTTGGCTGCCTATCTCATCGTTCCCAAAAGTGTTTTTTGCCGGACCTACTCAGAGGTCGATTCCTGGTGCACCGTCTGTGACTGGCCCTTGTGTTTTATAATTGTATTTGTTGTTTATTGTATGTTTCTAATTTTTTTATGTAATTGCCATTTTGTCTCACCTGTTTAGTGATCAGTTGCCTGCCTTTTTAAATTAACCGTGCTATTGCATTGCTGTTTTACAGTATGTTTGTTAATTTTTTTATAATCGCCGTTCTTGGCGTTAAAGGCCTTCAGCCGTGACTGTGGTCACTTGCCTTAAAATTCTAATTGGGGTCACATTGGCTTGTTTTTAAAACATTATTTGCTGTGTCTGTATTTTATGCTCATTTGATAAATTGTAACGCACTGAAAGCCACTATTAATTACACACTTGTTTATTTTTCATTAATAACGTGTGATATCTTTATATATTGCTGAGTCTGGAATTACTCTTTTAAATAAATGTGTGTAATTGCAAAAGGGAACCAATAGTAACTGATTACGGCCCCGTCCACAATCGTAACCGAATCCTGCCTTCCTTGACTACCGGCCGTGCGGTCCTAGGCGCTACAGTCTGGAGCCGAGCGATCGCTACGGTCGCAGGTTCGATTCCTGCCTCTGGCATGGATGTGTGTGTTGTCCTTAGGTTAGTTAGGTTTAATTAGTTCTAAGTTCTAGGCGACTGATGACCACAGAAGTTAAGTCGCATAGTGCTCAGAGCCATTTGAACCATTTTTTTGACTACCAGGTTTCATGTTTATTAATAAAACCAAAACTCAGTTACTATGTTCTTCGATGAATATTCAAACTGCATACAACAGCAATGTGTCTCCTATGACGTTCACTGTGATGTGCATGCACGACGAACCCTAGAGTCGTGGTAGGCAGCGGACTTGAAGACCTGGCACGTTACGAGGCCAGTGCTGCCGGCGTGTGACGGCTGGCGTGCTGCTGGTGCAGACCAGAATGAAGTGGGCCCGGTCTCCCGGTGTGGAGCGGTGAGATGTAATTGCTGATACTGACAAATTGTAGCACTGGAGCTAAACTGCTGAAGTGGCCCGCTGGAACTGGTGGTACAGCCGACTTGAGGCGTAGGGCGGGACTAACTTCGCGCAGTCCAGCGGTGGCCTAAGTATTCAGGAGCGCTGCGAGGGCACGTCACCAGGAGTAGCAAAATAGTGCCCTCCCGACAGCGCTTTGTGCTGAGGCGGGCACGCTGCTTGTCGGCGAGGTTGACGCGGCGTGTAACTCCGTGATAAACCGCCCAGACCATACAACGAAATATCGTCAAGTTGATGAAAGCTGTTTACCCATGTCCTCCTGGTGGGGCAGCTGCCAGCACGACTCGCCTGCTGTGTGGAGGAAACGACTGCCAGGTGGATACAACAGATGGTCAACTGACGCTCCCTGCACCAAGCGTCGATCCTCTGCTATTCTCCCTGCATTTCGTTGTAAGTTTTCAGTGTTGCGACTTCTGTACACAACATTATCATCCGTGAAGAGCCTCGTGGAAGTTCCGACGTTATCTACTAGGCTATTACAAATGATTGAAGCGATTTCATAAATTCACTATAGCTCCATTCATTGACATATGGTCACGACACACTACAGATACGTAGAAAAACTCATAAAGTTTTGTTCGGCTGAAGCCGCACTTCAGGTTTCTGCCGTCAGAGCGCTCGAGAGCGCAGTGAGACAAAATAGCGACAGGAGCCGAGAAAGCGTATGTCGTTCTTGAAATGCACTCACATCAGTCAGTCATAACAGTGCAACGACACTTCAGGACGAAGTTCAACAAAGATCCACCAATTGCTAACTCCATTCGGCGATGGTATGCGCAGTTCAAAGCTTCTGGATGCCTCTGTAAGGGGAAATCAACGGGTCGGCCTGCAGTGAGCGAAGAACCGGTTGAACGCGTGCGGGCAAGTTTCACGCGTAGCCCGCGGAAAATTGGCTCATGCCACAACTGGAGACCGACAGCGCTGACTTCATCTTTCAACAGGATGGTGCTCCACCGCACTTCCATCATGATGTTCGGCATTTCTTAAACAGGAGATTGGAAAACCGATGGATCGGTCGTGGTGGAGATCATGATCAGCAATTCATGTAATGGCCTCCACGCTCTCCCGACTTAACCCCATGCGATTTCTTTCTGTGGGGTTATGTGAAAGATCCAGTGTTTAAACCTCCTCTACCAAGAAACGTGCCAGAACTGCGAGCTCGCATCTACGATGCTTTCGAACTCATTGATGGGGACATGCTGCGCCGAGTGTGGGAGGAACTTGATTATCGGCTTGATGTCTGCCGAATCACTAAAGGGGCACATATCGAACATTTGTGAATGCCTAAAAAAACTTTTTGAGTTTTTGTATGTGTGTGCAAAACATTTTGAAAATATCTCAAATAATAAAGTTATTGTAGAGCTGTGAAATCGCTTCAATCATTTGTAATAACCCTGCATTATGAAAGTAACGGTCCTCTAACACTCGCCAGGGTCACGCAAGAAGTTATTTTTACTTATGAAGACTTCTCTTCCGTTCAGAATGACATGCTGTGTTCCATTTCTAGAAAGACTTCAGTCCAAACACACAGTTGATCTAATACCCCATACGCTTGTATTTGTTCACTAGACAGCGTTATGTTATTGTAGCGAATGCCTTCCGGAAGCTCAAAAGCGACAATAAAATAATGGCGAGGTGTGTCGCCAGTAGATTGAAGCAGGTAATGCCGAAGATTGTCAGCCAACACCAAACTCATGCAGTGCGGGATAGAAATATATTCGACGCTGTTCTGGCATAAGAGACTGTATGTCAAAAGTGAAAGGATAAAAACCGCAGCGATTTTACTTATCGACTTTCAAAATGCGTTTGACTGAATTACTCACGCTTATCTGAAGCAGGCAACGACCAGCGTGGGATTTGGGACCAAGTTTATGACTGTCATTTAGAACATGCTTGGGAACGCCACTTCGAGGGTCATTATGAACGGCTACCTGGGTGACAAAATCCAGATCACAAAGTCAGTGCGGCAAGAAAGCCCACTGTCGATGGCTTTGTACTGTACACCATACCACTGCACCCTTTCCTCCGACATATATCCCAAGAATGCCGGGATAGACAACGTCCAGCTGATTCGCAGAGCTTATGACGATGACATTGGAGTTTTCGTGGAACAGCCAGCAGACGTTTACGGGCTATACACTGTCAACAGGGGCGATTGTCAATCCCACATAGACAGTGTTACTCACCCTCACACGTGGCGGATAGAATATTTAAAGTAACTGGTTCTGTGCGCGGATACAGTACACAGTCCTCGGAATAGTCGTGAAGGATAACCCGCAGAGAGTGGAGGCGCTCAACTGGCGTACCACTTTGCATAAACTCGGAGAGTTAGGCAAAACACATTTGGTCATGCCCTTGGAACTTCAGGGAAGGGTGGAGATCATTAACACCTACATCCTAGCGAATGCCTAGTATCTGGCTCAAGTTCTACCAATGCGAAACAAATAACAGCACGTGCGGTTAAACAGCCCTTATGTTAGATGCTGAGGAAGGGACACATCTTCAAGGTCCCTATGCAAACTTGCACCCTGAGTCCTGAAGATAGTGGACAGGGGTTAATAGACTTACATGCCAAATGTGCTGCGCTTTTCATCAACCGCACCAAAGCCATGACTTAAAAAAGTTCTTGCTGTCCAATAGCAACATTATTTCATAAATTCCGGCCGCTATCACTTGTCCTAGTCCAAATCAGCAGCATCCCCCATCCGCTGAACTTCGTGTGTCGGTTTTACCTCGACACATAGTGACACTGCTACCGCACTTCGTGTACCTTCAGTCGGGAACAAATGGGAGTTGCGGCTCCCACAATACAAGTGAAAAACTGTGTGGTAAAATCTAGTCACCAAGATTCTATCTGGGCGTGTGCGCGTGACATGGTACAAGATCGTAAATCACTCTATTCCGACACTTACTTTGCTTTACTTTTTCGTGTCCGGAAACCAGGTCAAAATCTTTTAGTCCAGTATAGGGCTGCGTCCAAAGCTTTTATTTTTCCAGCCATAAATCGTCGGGGTTGCACCTATAAGGGCAGTTTGGGCAGGCGAGCAGATGCTCCATATCCTGCACAGGGCCACAGTCGCACTTATCATCCGTGGTTCCAAGACCCCACCTAACCATATTTGTCTTCACTGGGGCCACCTCTGTCCTTATTCGGTTCAGTGTCCTCCATGTCTTCCAGTTTGTGCTGAATCCGCACTAGATGGTGATTCTTCTATTATTGTGCCCAAGAACCTTTTACGGGATTTAAATCGCCCGGGTTTACCCTCACTGCCAAAAAGGGATGCCGATCGTCAATTTGTCTGAGTCTCTCTATGAAGTCATGTGATGTTCTCCAAGATTTGGGATTCGCAAACAGGGCAGCACTATATAGTTTTGGTAGGGAAGTACGTTTCATGCATCACGTTGTTAATCGACATGTTTCATTAAGGCTTATGTCAACCTTCTTTGTATGGGTTGATCTGGACCACACTGGGCAGGCATATTCGGCTGTAGAGAAGCGTAAGGCTGTCGTTATTAATATGGAACGTCTAGCACCCCATCTGCAGTTAGCTGCTATCAGCAGAATATTATTTCTGCCAGTTACCTTTTGTCGCGTCTCTTCGCAGTGGTACCTGTATGTCAGAGATCTATGGAGCACCACGCCCAGCTAAGTTGATTTATCGGTATGCTCCAGTGTGGTATTATTCCAAGAGACGTTAAGTTAACGGTTATGCTGCCAGGATCGAAAGTGGAAGACGCTGACTAGTGTTTTTGACGGATTTGGGTTAAGAAAGTTGTTTTATAATACTCTGACATTCCTCTAAGAGCTTTCTCCAGCTTCTGTTCTACATCCTCAAAGGTCCTCCCCTGTGCTGTAATTACCAGGACATCCTCATACAGAAAATGTTTTGTGTGCTTAGGCATCGGTTGGATGTTGACGTACAGATTAAACAGGGAGGGCGCCAAAACGCTTCCTTGGGCCAGACCATTTTTCTGGTTTCTCCATTTGCTCTTTTTCCCATCGAGGATAACATAAAATTGTCTATTTTGTAGTAGGGACTCGATAATCTTGACAAATTGATAGTAACTTAGTTCATCATAGAGCTTCTGGAGCAGCAGCCTGTGCTTAATTGTATCATATACAGAGCTAAGGTCGACCAGGGCTAGCCCTGTTATCTTTTTATTTTCATATCCTTCGTCTGTGTGTTCTGTTAAGCACAGAATTTGGTTAGTACAAGATTTTATAGGTCTAAAACCATCTGTTTGAGGAATAAGTTCCATTTCAAAAGAGTCTGTCATACGATTTAAAATAAATCTCTCATACAGTTTGTAAAGATGACACAGGAGAGATATTGGGCGATAGTTTTTTGGTGAATCAGGTGCCTTCCCGGGTTTCAAGAGTGCCACTATCCTTGCCTTCCTCTTGGGCTGTTTTGCCGCTGTTCATATTGCTGAGTCCCTTGTTGAATTCTTTCACTTTACTGGGTGTTAAAAACCTACTAGTTTCTGATTCTTAAGTCTTGTTAATTTTTTACTTTCTGTTGTTTTGATTAGTCTTTCCATTCAGGAGCAGTTGATGAGCCAGTTGATTAGGTGTTACCGCTGCAGACCTTTTGGGACCATCTGGGCCTGAGTCAACTTTTTTTAATACGATTCCTGGCTATTTTGCTGCTACGTGTCATATCCATCCTCTCCAGCATCTCCAAACATCTATTTTGCCTAGCTTCACTTAGAATTTCCGTCAGAGCCGTACCACATGCTATTATTTCTTGATTAAAGGGATCCTTTTGGTATAATTCCTCGTACTTCGCTAGGCGATGCCTGGAGTCTTGTGAGAGACCTGGGATGTACCACTGTCTCCATCCTCGTGGTATATGTTGTCTGTATCATTCGCACAAATGCCTGGTAGTTCTCTGGGGTTAGGGCGAGGTTTACTATGGCTTTATCCATTTCCTCTGCGAAAGTTTCCCAACTGACCTTTTTAAAATTAAATCTTCTGCGAAACGGTACTGTAGTACCCTTGACTGCTGTATGCATCTGTATCCCTACTGGTCTTTGCTGTGTTCGAGGTATGAGTTGATATACTACTTTAGTACAGCAGTCTTTTATGTTTGAGCTGGTAATGCACTTGTCGGTGTTATATCCGCGTTTCCATATTTTACTTGCGAAGGAGGAGGGAAGTTCTGGTTCATGGAGGATACTGAGGTTTCTTGTTTCTATCCATTCCTCCAACAGTTGTCCGTTCTCGTCTGTTCCACTACATCGCCAAGTGGTGCTGTGGCAGTTAAAATCTCCTACAATGAATTTGGTGTTTTGGTTTCTGAAGTTTTTAGCGGTGTGAAAGCAAATTTTTTTCCTGGATATTTACACACAGATGTTACTGTAAAGTTTCCAATTTCCGCTGTTAGTATTTCGATACCATTAGCTGTAGATTTTCGGACAGAAGTCACCGTCATCTCAGCTCTAACGAATATGGCACTGCCGTGTTTAGGAGGTGGTGCTCCCACAGCTAGTCGCATTCCTTGTATTTCAGATATTTTTGCTTCTGCTGCTCTGTGGGTTTATTGGATGCACAACACATCCCATTTATGAGTACGGCAGAGTTCCGATAAGATGTCTTGTTTGTTGTTCGTAATTCCCTCGACGTTTAAGCTTACAATCGTCGGGATTGGCTCTGAGAAGTGGCTATTTTTACCTTCTTCCAAGGTTTCTGGTGGTGGAAGGATTGGCCGTTATCGTTATTGATAACGTTTCCAGGGGACGCCGGCATGCTATAATCTGATGATGTTGCTATAGAATGCTCTCGCGGAGGCTGCTTCCTTGTCCCCCCCCCCCCTATTCCTACAAATTCTAAACTCTATTCAATTCAGCTATTCCGATCAAGTATCCGTGACGTGTGCGCGGAAGAAGAGAATCGAATATCGCTTTGTGTGCCGCAAATTTCGTATCATCTGGCACACTACAACAGACATGCTGCGATTTATAAACAAAGTCGCTATGAATCACATCACAGTGTCAGACGCCATCATACCACAATGGAACACCTACCCCAAAGCACACAAAAATATCACGACTTGGATTATGCCACACAAATTCACGCAATATTTTTTCCGAAAATGTCTGATAAATTGGATTTCTTGAAATATTTGTGAAATGAACACGGTAAGGAACAAACAAGGAAGGAATGTAGCGAAACCTTTGCAAACTTGCTGAAAACACCATTGCGAAATGCATATGTTGATATGGGACTATAATTTATTTGTTCTGTTTTTTGTGTTCTCTTTTCTCTTCATTTAATGTGATTTAGTGATTACTGTGCTGTCTGACCCCCCCCCCCCCCCCCCCCCTGAACCATGGACCTTGCCGTTGGTGGGGAGGCTTGCGTGCCTCAGCGATACAGATGGCCGTACCGTAGGTGCAACCACAACGGAGGGGTATCTGTTGAGAGGCCAGACAAACATGTGGTTCCTGAAGAGGGGCAGCAGCCTTTTCAGTAGTTGCAGGGGCAACAGTCTGGATGATTGACTGATCTGGCCTTGTAACATTAACCAAAACGGCCTTGCTGTGCTGGTACTGCGAACGGCTGAAAGCAAGGGGAAACTACAGCCGTAATTTTTCCCGAGGACATGCAGCTCTACTGTATGATTAAATGATGATGGTGTCCTCTTGGGTAAAATATTCCGGAGGTAAAATAGTCCCCCATTCGGATCTCCGGGCGGGGACTACTCAGGAGGACGTCATTATCAGGAGAAAGAAAACTGGCGTTCTACGGATCGGAGCGTGGAATGTCAGATCCCTTAATCGGGCAGGTAGGTTAGAAAATTTAAAAAGGGAGATGGATAGGTTAAAGTTAGATATAGTGGGAATTAGTGAAGTTCGGTGGCAGGAGGAACAAGACTTTTGGTCAGGTGATTACAGGGTTATAAATACAAAATCAAATAGGGGTAATGCAGGAGTAGGTTTAATAATGAATAAAAAAATAGGAGTGCGGGTTAGCTACTACAAACAGCATAGTGAACGCATTATTGTGGCCAAGATAGACACAAAGCCCATGCCTACTACAGTAGTACAAGTTTATATGCCAACTAGCTTTGCAGATGATGAAGAAATAGATGAAATGTATGACGAGATAAAATAAATTATTCAGGTAGTGAAGGGAGACGAAAATTTAATAGTGATGGGTGACTGGAATTCGTCAGTAGGAAAAGGGAGAGAAGGAAACATAGTAGGTGGATATGGATTGGGGGGAAGGAATGAAAGAGGAAGCCGCCTTGTAGAATTTTGCACAGAGCATAACTTAATCATAGCTAACACTTGGTTCAAGAATCATGATAGGAGGCTGTATACATGGAAGAAGCCTGGAGATACTGACAGGTTTCAGATAGATTATATAATGGTAAGACAGAGATTTAGGAACCAGGTTTTAAATTGTAAGACATTTCCTGGGGCAGATGTAGATTCTGACCACAATCTATTGGTTATGAACTGCAGATTGAAACTGAAGAAAGTGCAAAAAGGTGGGAATTTAAGGAGATGGGACCTGGATAAACTGAAAGAAGCAGAGGTTGTAGCGAGTTTCAGGGAGAGCATTAGGGAACAATTGACAGGAATGGGGGAAAGAAATACAGTAGAAGAAGAATGGGTAGCTCTGAGGGATGAAGTGGTGAAGGCAGCAGACGATCAAGTAGGTAAAAAGACGCGGGCTAATAGAAATCCTTGGGTAACAGAAGAAATATTGAATTTAATTGATGAAAGGAGAAAATATAAAAATGCAGTAAATGAAGCAGGCAAAAAGGAATATAAACGTCTCAAAAATGAGATCGACAGGAAGTGCAAAATGGCTAAGCAGGGATGGCTAGAGGACAAATGTAAGGATGTAGAGGCTTGTCTCACTAGGGGTAAGATAGATACTGCCTACAGGAAAATTAAAGAGACCTTTGGAGAGAAGAGAACCACTTGTATGAATATCAAGAGCTCAGATGGCAACCCAGTTCTAAGCAAAGAAGGGAAAGCAGAAAGGTGGAAGGAGTATATAGAGGGTTTATACAAGGGTGATGTACTTGAGGACAATATTATGGAAATGGAAGAGGATGTAGATGAAGATGAAATGGGAGATAAGATACTGCGTGAAGTGTTTGACAGAGCACTGAAAGACCTGAGTCAAAACAAGGCCCCGGGAGTAGACAACATTCCATTAGAACTACTGATGGCCTCAGGAGAGCCAGTCATGACAAAACTTTACCATCTGGTGAGCACGATGTATGAGACAGGCGAAATACCCTCAGACTTTAAGAAGAATATGATAATTCCAATCCCAAAGAAAGCAGGTGTTGACAGATGTGAAAGTTACCGAACTATCAGTTTAATAAGTCACAGCTGCAAAATACTAACGCGAATTCTTTACAGACGAATGGAAAAACTGGTAGAAGCCGACCTCGGGGAAGATCAGTTTGGATTCCGTAGAAATGTTGGGACACGTGAGGCAATACTGACCTTACGACTTATCTTGGAAGAAAGATTAAGAAAAGGCAAACCTACGTTTCTAGCATTTGTAGACTTAGAGAAAGCTTTTGACAATGTTGACTGGAATACTCTCTTTCAAATTCTGAAGGTGGCAGGGGTAAAATACAGGGAGCGAAAGGCTATTTACAATTTGTACAGAAACCAGATGGCAGTTATAAGAGTCGAGGGGCATGAAAGGGAAGCAGTGGTTGGGAAAGGAGTGAGACAGGGTTGTAGCCTCTCCCCGATGTTATTCAATCTGTATATTGAGCAAGCAGCAAAGGAAACAAAAGAAAAATTCGGAGTAGGTATTAAAATTCATGGAGAAGAAGTAAAAACTTTGAGGTTCGCCGATGACATTGTAATTCTATCAGAGACAGCAAAGGACTTGGAAGAGCAGTTGAACGGAATGGACAGTGTCTTGAAAGGAGGATATAAGATGAACATCAACAAAAGCAAAACGAGGATAATGGAATGTAGTCAAATTAAGTCGGGTGATGCTGAGGGAATTAGTTTAGGAAATGAGACACTTAAAGTAGTAAAGGAGTTTTGCTATTTAGGAAGTAAAATAACCGATGATGGTCGAAGTAGAGAGGATATAAAATGTAGACTGGCAATGGCAAGGAAAGCGTTTCTGAAGAAGAGAAATTTGTTAACATCGAATATAGATTTAGGTGTCAGGAAGTCGTTTCTGAAAGTATTTGCATGGAGTGTAGCCACGTATGGAAGTGAGACATGGACGATAACTAGTTTGGACAAGAAGAGAATAGAAGCTTTCGAAATGTGGTGCTACAGAAGAATGCTGAAGATAAGGTGGGTAGATCACGTAACTAATGAGGAGGTATTGAATAGGATTGGGGAGAAGAGAAGTTTGTGGCACAACTTGACTAGAAGAAGGGATCGGTTGGTAGGACATGTTCTGAGGCATCGAGGGATCACAAATTTAGTATTGGAAGGCAGCGTGGAGGGTAAATATCGTAGAGGGAGACCAAGAGATCAATACACTAAGCAGATTCAGAAGGATGTAGGTTGCAGTAGGTACTGGGAGATGAAGAAGCTTGCACAGGATAGAGTAGCATGGAGAGCTGCATCAAACCAGTCTCAGGACTGAAGACCACAACAACAACAACAACAACAACGTGCTGTCTGAAGTCCTTATTTACTTTTCTATGTTCCATGTACTGAGATTTTGTTTTCGTTATGCAACACTTTATTAGAAGAGCACAGACAGAAAAACAGACGTAGGCAACTTATCTCAAGAGTGTTCCGTCTTGTTTGGTGTGGTGCACATTCCAATACGTGTGTCCATGTGTATTGGAGACAAGCGGCTGATCTACTCAGTGAGATAGCCTATGACTGGACCTGTAGGACAGCTGGGAGAAACTTCTGCTTCCTTTACTGAAGGTACATTTTATTTCCAAGCAGGATATAGCCTCTGGAGGTAAACATTTACTTCGAGTGTCAGCGAGAATGATTGCAGCCAGGTTACGCTGTTTTGTGTTCAATGTTTCCGTCCGGAATTTTCGATTTAGAAAACGATTATTTCATTATCCACAGAAATGCGTTTTCCACCAAGTACTTTGATAACGATTATTACTTTTGTACAGCTTCCAGTGAATATTTTATTTTTCGGGATGACAACCAAGAAACGCCACAGGCTTTAAACTCTTTTGACCGACTGTCAGTTCGTACATCTGCTGCTAATTGTACACTATGTGATCAAAAGTATCCAGACACCTGGATGAAAATGACTTATAAGTCCGTGCCGCCCTCCATCGGTAATTTTGGAATTCTGTATGGTGTTGGCCCACCCCTAGCCTTGATGGCAGCTTCCACTCTCGCAGGCATACGTTCAATCAGGAGCTAGAAGGTTTCTTGGGGAATGGCAGCCCATTCTTCACAGAGTTCTGCACTGAGGAGAGGTTTCGATGTCGGTCGGTGAGGCCTGTCACGAAGTCAGCGTTCCAAAACATCCCAAAAGTGTTCTATAGGATTCAGGTCAGGACTCGGTCCAAGCCAGTCCTTTAAAGGGATGTTATTGTCGTGCAACCACTACGACACAGGTGATCGATCGTGTTGAAAGATGCAATCAACATCCCTGTAATGCTCTTCAACAGTGAGAAGCAAGAAGGTGCTTAAAACATCAATGCAGGCCTGTGCTGTGATAGTGCTAAGCAAAATAACAAAGCCCTCTCCATGAAAAACACGACTACACCATAGTACCACCTTCTCCGAATTTTACTGTTGGCATTACACACACTGGCAGATGACGCTCACCGGGCATTCGCCATACCAACACCCTGTCATCGGATCGCCACATTGTATACCGTCATTCGTCACTGCACACAACGTCTTTCCACTGTTCAATCGTACAATGTTTAAGCTTCTTACACGAAGCGAGGCATCGTTTGTCATTTACCGGCGATGTGTGGCTTATGAGCAGCCGCTCGACCATGAAACACAAGTTTTCTCACCTCCTGCCTAACTGTCATAGTACTTGCAGTGGATCCTGATGCATTTTTGAACTTCTGTGTGATGTTCTGGATATATGTCTGCCTATTAAACATTACGACCCTCTTCAACTATCGGCGGTCTCTATCAGTCAACAGATGAGGTCGGCCTATACGCTTTTGTGCTGTACGTGTCCCTTTACGTTTCCACTTCAGTATCACATCGGAAACAGTGGACATAGGGATGTTTAGAAGACTGGAAATCTTGCATACGGACGTATGACACAAGAGACACCCAGTCACCTGACCATGTTCGAAGTCCATGAGTTCTGCGGTGCGCCCCATTCTGCTCTCTCACGATGTGTAATGACTACTGAGGTCGCTGATATGGAGTACCTGGCAGTAGGTGGCAGCACAATGCGCCTAATATCAAAAACGTACATTTTTTGGGGTGTCCGGATTTTTTGATCACATAGTGTATTTTGGCCTTCGTTCTTTACTTGGCTTTAAGAAGAACAGTACTTCAAGATATTCGTTTCATGAAGAAATACACTTCCTGTTTCACTATACATCATAAAGTTTCAGTTCTCGAAAAGAAACTCGTCACGGTGAAACGTCCCCTTAGAACAATTATACACGACTGTGCTTAAACTGACACACAATATTTTTTTTTAGCGCAACGCAATCTGACTTTCAAAAATCCCTACAAAAGAATGGCCCTGACTAACATTAATCTATACCTTTCACAAATCACTTACCTCACCAAAAATCTCCGTTACTCGAGCTACTGCAATACAGCGAGCGCCACTACTGCCAGCTAAATAACAGATTCAAACTACGGAAGGCACTAACTACTAGTAGGCATAGTTAGCAAATGAAAGATTTTAATGGAGAACAAACATTGTATTTACCTTAATAGTCATAATATATATAGCAGTTCATAACATCCATTCTTACAAATATCAAAACTCCACCATTTCTCTCCCCACATCCACCACTGCTGGCGGCTCACTTCCAACTGCGCAACGCTACGCACTGTTCACATCCAGCTGCCGCTGCCCAACACTACAATGGCAGACAACAATGCAAACTAGCCGCAGACTGCACACAGCACAGCCAGTGATTTTCATATAGAGCGCTACGTAACGTTGCCAATAAGAAAACATAAACAGCCTACTTACATAAAGAAAACATAAACAGCCTACTTACATAGCCCCCATGCTCCCCACAAAAAATTTTACAAATTGTTTTGGGCAGTGGCCAATAATGATTTGAAAAAATTTTTCATAATTACAATAACAAAGATATCAAATGCACACACTTATTTATACAATGTTGGTCAAAAGCTAAAATTTTCTCACAGTCCATAAAGACAGTCCAGATTGTTCATCACAGTAAAATTCCAGTGTTTTTTTTATTTTCAAAGTCTGAGCAGTAAAAGACAATGCACACGGAAGTAGTGGATTTCCATGCAGTCTTGAAGAAGTAGTGTTGTCCTTCCAACTGAAAGACAGTGCTGACTCTTGACATGCTGACAGGTAATGGGCCACAACAGAGCAAACCCACAGCAGAGTCATTCGACGTTTTGAAGAATATTGGTAGGTAGGTCATCACAGAGTAGACCCACTGTAGTCCTGGTAGAGAGTATGGTATTGGTGGGCCACCAGAGGAGCAGATCCACTGCAGTCCTTGTAGAAATAATGGTACTGGTGAGTCAGCAAAGGTGTAGACCCACTGTAGTCCTTGTAGAAATAAAGGTATTGGTGGGTCATCAAAGGTGTAGACCCACTGTAGTCCTTGTAGAGATGGCCAGCAGCCATCTGCTGCGACTGTGCAGGTGCACAATCACCATCGAAGAGTCTTGCAGAGAATATAGCAAGTCCATAAACCACCACTTGTGCACGCACAAAGTTTTTGGAATTGTTCTTAGAACCAGCAATGCTGTTATCCAGTCCCTTGCTGAATTAGTAACACACGTGCAAACACTAACAGTCCCTACTTCTCACATATTGTCCATATACTATGACCAACAGAAACGTGTGCA
This sequence comes from Schistocerca cancellata, assembly GCF_023864275.1. Classification (NCBI taxonomy): domain Eukaryota; kingdom Metazoa; phylum Arthropoda; class Insecta; order Orthoptera; family Acrididae; genus Schistocerca; species Schistocerca cancellata. The sequence goes on along the minus strand of NC_064628.1, from coordinate 309,615,575 downwards.
GTTAAATGTAACTTACAAGTTACTTAATTTGATGAACCAGTGTCAATTACAATATTATAACATGAGAATACAATTACAAAGCTACAAAATACATCATTAAAGAACATAACAATACAGATAACATTTGTAGTAATACAGGCTTTACAAAAGAATAGAAATAACATATACATCAGTGTTACAGTAATTATGACATAAGTACATACATAAAAGATCAGAATAACTTTCGAAACATCAACTTCACACATGAGCATTAAAATAAAACAGAATAAATAATGTCTAAGCATATTTACAAGGTAAATAACATATTATTAATGCCAATTATATTTGAGGAGAACAGTATTCCTCATCATAGTGAATGTAGCTTAATATTAAAAGAAGAAAAAATTCTATGAAACTACACAGAGACAGGAAGAAAACAAATACACAAGGGTACACAAACACATAGTGGGATAACACAAAAGGAAAGGACAGGGTTTGTTTTCAGTGTAACATTTGGTACTGCAGTCCAACCCAAAAATTCATTCCATAGATCTTTCGTCTTATTTCAACCTTTGCTTCCACCAAAAAAATCCTATCCAAGCATGCTTTCTGTATTTATTTCACATATTTCTTACCTCATTATTTATTTCCAAGAAAATCCTACCTATACCTGTACTTTGTTCGTATAACTTCTCAGTGCATTTCTTCAAATTCATTGCAACTCATTCTCTTATAGGCTACCCCCTCTTAAGCTAACTTAAATCTACTGAGCTCAGATGCTAAACTAAGGGACGAGGCAATGCAGCAGCACAAAACAATTAACACAAACATCAATGACAAAAAATTTAAATAAGTAAAGCAATTGCAATATTACAACTAATATAAGGCACTGTGCAGCAAACAAGAAAAATAAATCAGTAGTAAACTGGCTTAGAAGAGTAACACAAAGTCAAATTCAGTAGCACTATGCCTGGCAAACAGCAGTAACTTATACCTAAACATGACATAGCTCAAGCAGAAAAAATATTACAGTAAAAATAACAATGCAGATAAGGGAAATGTATATTCACATCTTAATGTCTATGTAATTAAAGTGGTGCACCACAACTTATTGTACAAAAAAGATTGCCAAGAAGTTGAAAAGAAAATTATGTATGCAAGTCCTGTGAAGGGAAATGTCTTTTTGTGCTCCTTCGTTTTTTTTTAAGTTATTGTTTACTGGATCTGTAGGCATAAAATATCTATATTAGTACATTCATAAAATTTTATTTTAAACAATGTTGCAGTGCAGCTAGAAACAAGATATTAAAGAAAATGAGCAAATAAATACATAAAGCAAGCCATATGGCATTTCTCTCAACTAGAAAGACAGTAGTCATAATCGGGTGTATAGACATAAAAATATTTCTCGTCATTTCATTAGGCATTGCAGTAAATATCATAAATTAAGAGCTCCACAGTGTTATCATGTTTTCAAGTTTGAGGGTGTCGTATTTATGATGCTTTCTACAAAGGAATGTCAACAGTGAGGATAATGGCCTCCCTTTTTTTCTACCTGTGCCTCTGGAAAGGCACACCCTAATGGTTTTTTCTCCAGGTGTCTGACACTGCTGGGTGCCCACGACGCATTATGTGCAGGTGGTCAATTAACTTTCTTACGGAAATATTTACGACAGCAGTTTCTGCTACAGTGACAGTCTCATATAAAAATATTTCACAGGTCAAGAATTTGCGTTACAAATCTGTAGAAACAAAATACTATAAATATAACAGTGTCCAAAAAATTTTCGCCGGCATTGTGATACATTCACGCATTTACACACATTTCATAACTCTTAAAGTACGATTCTTGGTTTCCAACAACCTTTTTCACAAGTCAGAGTCCCTAAACACTACTCATTATTCCTTACCTTATTCGTCGACACTTCTTCAATATTACATCATAACAGATACGTAGCTTAATCAAATATCTCATATAGCATCAGCTTATTGATCATAAACATACCGCAACAGCATAATACACATAGTCATCGTAATAATAACATCATAACATCTCAGTCAACTCTCAAAATCGTCGTAGCTTCCTCCAATAATTTCAAAACCTCTGCTCATGTCAAAAGTGTCTTCTGCCGCAAACGTACTTTAAAACTCGTGATCCCATACCAAATATATCATGCAAAGCTCTCATAATATCACAATGGGTCCGAAAAAATATGAACAGTTCACAAAGTACAGACAGAATACAATTTCATAAGTGTGAAGTTATCCAACTGTTTAATTGCGTAAACATGTGTCACTGATGTAGTAAAAAACATGTTTATCTCTCAGTTAAATGATCAGATAGCTGTGTAATTTATGTTTTAGAGAAATATGGTACCGATGTGTAAAGTTGTATAAGCAAATACCATATTAGCTAGGGCTCCTTGTGCTTGCCAAACACATGGTACACAAAGTAAGCGTGTACCCCCCTGAGGATTATTGTAATTATACCCTCAGGTGTTACAGATTACAGCAATGGAATGAAATGTATCACGGAAAACTTTCTTTGTAATTCAAAAATCTTTAAAAATAAATGTTTTAAGTACAAAATTAATCACTCAAATACGTGTCCTGTAGCGCTAAATGTGCGTCTTGCTGTAAGACAATCTCTGTGGAAGTGTCGTAGTTATTGTCCTCCGAAAGCTAAGTTCTGCAGAAGTCAATGTACTTACCTCATGATAAACAAAAGTGAAATGCTTTGCGTATAGATATCTTAGTTATTACGCTTATTGTTGTGATGAAGAAATTACTGTGCTGTAACGTATTGTTGTGCTACGGAAAAGGCTGTCTCATTGTAGCTATACCACAAAAGTTACTATTAAACAGTTTTACTTTCCAGAAGAATTCAGAAAAACTGTGCAGATATAAAACAGAAACACCGCAAAAGCAACATTGTAAATTGTCACTCATTAATAACGTCGTGATATAATCATGTAGCTGTCACATAAACTAACCACTGTGTCATCTGGTATCTCTCAGAAAGTATTTTAATTCAGAATGCATTTTCAAGTAAACCAAAATGTTGCATTAGAATCTCATTAGCAGTACCAGTATATGTTCTAAGTATGTGAGCCTCATAGTCGTCACGCGATCGTGCAACTAACAAGCAAGAATGTACAAACAACAATACTGTGTCGTCCGTTTGCAATAACAATGCATTCGTAATTTCTGTTTAAATAAGTTCTCTTGGTTCTTGACTGGATATTTAACTTCAAACATTGTTGCATGTTAACAGATACTAATTCTGACAAAGCATACTAGTAACGTGAAGTGAAAAATTTTATAGCAAAGACTTAATAAAAAAAAACAGATTATCTCTCAATAAATGGTTTTACATGTGAAACGTGGTGTAAACCTTTACTCTTCCTAGTACGCAAAGTTTCAACTTCAACGCAATTATCATGCGGTATTCGTCCGTAAAGAATACTGGAATTTTGCGCAAGGTTAGCGTCACTGTTATTTTTCCCTGAGCCAGTGGGCGCAGGTGGCTGCCTGCGGTGCGAGTCATTGTCTGTTTCTTTGTTGGCATGCACCGTTACTGGGATTAGGAGACCTAACTTCTACAAATTCACCGTGTCGAGAGGGCTCTGCTCTGTTTGAATCTCGCCAGTTCTGATGCAATTCAGGTCCGTCGTTACGATCATATCGTCTGTCGTCATGTTGCTAGATTCCATAGTTTCTTTCTTGTCGGTCACATGGTGGATAATTTCTCCCTGAGTCGTAACTGCGCGCTGGACCATTGCGTCTAAAGTTATTCTGTCTCCATTGATAATAATTGTTTTGGTTCCTATATTGTCTGTTTCTCAGATTGTCTCTGTGATAGTCATTACCACGGAGAGGTGATCTTTCCCTGTAATTATTAATACTCTGGCAATGGTCGTCATATGGGTGGTGTCTGTTTTGGTCATGATTTATGTTATAAGAATAGCCTTGTCGTGTATTATTTCTGTCATCGCGGAATTGTGACAGATGTGACCTGTAATTGTTGTGCTCCTGTTTTTGCATTCCGTGATTGTCAGTGTCAATTTCCAGTTCTTGTAACAGTCCCTGAAAAGCTTCAAAGTCGTCTTTGCAACGTCCTGCTAAAATAATATGTCGTAAATGTTCAGGCAGTTTGATTAAGCAAATGCGGATGAGTTCTGAGGGGCTGTATGGGTTTGAAAGATACTGATTCTTATGCAACATGTCTTCAAAATATTTCATAAGACTGGAAAATTCAGATTGTTCGAAACGTTTCATCATTATGATGCTATGTTTTACTCGGTCTTGTGTAGCTTGAGACCAATACGCTGAGAGGTAAAATTCTCCTTCACTGTGACAATCGTGAATGACCGATCGCATTCTTACAGCTAGTTCATTCTCCAAGTAGCCACACATAAATTCTAACCTGTGCTCCAATGACCAGTTGGGAGGGAAACAATGAGAGAATTGATGGAGCCACGCTTGTGGATGAATGTCGTTGGCAGAATTCTTAAACGTTTTGAATTTACATGTAGTAATGAACAGCTTATAGTCAAAATCATCGTGTCGGCGAGTAGCATATCGGTCATTGTTACGTCGTGTCGGCGGTTCCATCTCAAAATTCGGTGTACCTTGCCAATTTCTTTCATAATTTCCGAAGTACCCTGAGTTATTATTTTGTTGCTGTTTCGTATTTCTATGTCCCTCTTCCCATATTGGAGCGCGAGTGGCCTCTGAAATACGTAATTCTTGTATTACCTGTGTCAGCTGATCTTGTACTTGGGGGATTTCTCTTTGGTGTTGCGTATTAATTTGATTCTGATTTTGTTTTAATTTCCTAATTTGTTCGCACTCTTCTGTGTCAGTGATGGCTACGTGTCTTGTGTCATTCAGATCATCATCTACCTTTGTAGATAAGTTAGTGACCTGATCCGAAAGTTCGGCTACTTTCTCCGATAGTGAACACATTTCCTCAGTGTGTTTTTCTGAACCAAGTTTCAGAGTGTCCATTTGTGTTGAAATCGAATCTACTGTGTCCTTTTAAGTTTTCCTGAGTTTTTGCAAGTTGCGTAACCGAATCGGTAGATGCAACTGAGTCAATTTTAACCCACAAGGTCTCATGATTTTCATGAACAATGGTTTGCAGTTCTTTTATGGCTGCTTCGTGATTCTGTAATGCATTTTCATGCCGCGAAAAAATAGGTTGAAAATGCTCACAAATTTGTGTTTTTACGTCATTACAGACTTTTTGACATTTCGATTCAATGTTATGTAACTCAGAAGTTAAATCTTCACGTGTTTGTTCAAGTGTGGTGTCTAACTTCCGAAGATTTTGTTCCATTGTGCCTAACTTTTGAAGATTTTGTTCCATTGTGTCTAACTTTTGGAGCTTTTGCTGTGTTTGTCTCTGATTTTGTTCCATTGCGTATAACTTTTGAAGCTTTTGCTGTGTTTGTCTCTGATTTTGTTCCATTGTGTCTAACTTTTGAAGATTTTGTCCTATTTGTTGCATTAATTGTAATAACAATGCATTAGTGTCTGGAATCTGTTCCTCTACGCTTTTCGGCAGTGCATTTGCACCAGCAACATTCACATTTTGACAAGCAGAAAATGTGTCTTGACTTATTTGAGAAAACGGTGAGGACGCAAAACCTGAATCTACAGTATTTGTAAAATTGTGTCCTGTCATTTCGGATTCCTGAGGCGAGCTGTTGCCGAGCGATCGATCGATAATGCTTCCCTGTTCATTAATTGTTTCACTGTGTAAAACATTATTTGCAACCCGCTCCATTTCCCTATGCGCAATTACCAAATTACTACTTTGAACATTAGTTAATTCATTACTCTGCGGAGCTAACACACTGCTTTCGTCTTCACTGTCATTTCTCAGTTTACTTTGGAGCCTAGTATTACGTTTTTCACACGCCATAATTGTCACAGTATTTCACACGATAACACGGAAAAGCACAAATTGAAGAGGAAAAATAGGGGAACACATTAACATAGCACTGAGAATAATATCTAGTTAATTGCAAGCGCAGCTGCGAAATACATGTTGCAAATCTACAAGCATGCCACAACTGTATCACTGTACAAGAATGAAAAACTACAACTACAAAGGAAATTCTCTCTACAACTACGCGCTAGCAATAAACAAAAGCTACACTAATTACACAAACTAGAAGAAAATATCAGAAGATTCCAGTGAAGTATCCTCGGCTAAGGGTCGTCATATGAAACGTCCCCTTAGAACAATTATACACGACTGTGCTTAAACTGACACACAATATTTTTTTTTTAGCGCAACGCAATCTGACTTTCAAAAATCCCTACAAAACAATGGCCCTGACTAACATTAATCTGTACCTTTCCCAAATCACTTACCTCACCAAAAATCTCCGTTACTCGAACTACTGCAATACAGCGAGCGCCACTACTGCCAGCTAAATAACAGATTCAAACTACGGAAGGCACTAACTATTAGTAGGCATAGTTAGCAAATGAAAGATTTTAATAGTGAACAAACATTGTATTTACCTTAATAGTCATAATATATATAGCAGTTCATAACATCCATTCTTGCAAATATCAAAACTCCGCCATTTCTCTCCCCACATCCACCACTGCTGGCGGCTCACCTCCAAATGCGCAACGCTACGCGCTGTTCACATCCAGCTGCCGCTGCCCAACACTACAATGGCAGACAACAATGCAAACTAGCCACAGACTGCACACAGCACAGCCAGTGATTTTCATATAGAGCGCTACGTAACGTTGCCAATAAGAAAACATAAACAGCCTACTTACATAAAGAAAAATAAACAGCCTACTTACAACGGTACATGGATTCTGAGGAACATTTACAGTTTCATTTCATACCATTTATATCTTGATTTAGTTCTTTATTGCTATAGAGTGAGTAGATTGTGGATCACCCTTTGTCGGAACTTGACATTTACGTTTAAATTTAACCAAAGCAGTGAAGCTCGCCATTGAAGGCACCTTTGGAAGCTGCTCGGAGTGGCCGCGCAGTCAGAGGTGCCATGTCACGGACTGCATGGCCACTCCCGCCGGAGGTTTGAGTCCTCGCTCTTGCATGGGTGTGTGTGTGTGTTGTTCTTAGCATAAGTTAGTTTAAGTAGTGTGTAAGGCTAGGGACCGATGACCTCAGCAGTTTGGTCCCTTAGGAATTCACACATGTGCACCTTTGGAGAGTGCAAGGACGGGCTGTGAGGGGAGAAGGGAGGCCCTAAACCATAAAAAAAACTTCTTACTCAGATTTTAGGTTCGTAAGTCGCAAAACACTGGAATAGCTGAGCGTGGGATACGCATGGAAAAAAAGCCCAGAACGTCCCAGAACATCCTTCCAAGACCAATACACAGCAGCTTGATCTCTTCCTGAATGAGATCTAAAAAGCAACAGACAGCTGAGGTCAGTTTGATGCTGTGATTCTTGACTAACAGAAGGAGTTTGTGATAGCTTCGCACTGCAGCTAGCATAGAAAATCGTGTGCATACACAACGCATTTGTGGTTTTATTGAATGCTCGCTAGCAACGGAACTTAGGAGTCGTTCTCAAAGTCGGAGTAAGCTTAGAAGCGAAGGTAACGTCTGGAGATCTCACTGGCGTGGTGCAGCTGCAGCTGTGTGTAACTAAGCTGGCGGAAACGTCTGTGGCCCTTTGAAGCTGCCAGCTGAAACCGGACTTGAGTACCAGGTCCTAACATCGTTAGAAACTTGAGTCAGAGGTGTGTGTGAGGTAAGGACCGTTACAAACTTCGTACAAAATGCAGAGAGACTTGCAGATTATCAGCGCAATGTGAAAAGATTAATAGTTGACTCCGAACATAAAGTAACGCAAAGCTCGTAAATAAAAGAAAAAGACCGATATTGTTTTCATCATGTTGAAGAGCTGCAATCAGTCCACCTTCCATGTGATTTTGTAGTTTTATCAACTTTTGGAGAGTGTCTTTTCTATGCCAGTGTTTTCTTTTAATGTTTTTATCGTGCCATAGGGAATAATCAAGCTGTGAACCGAATTGATTGATATTTGTATTCATTTATATTACGTTTGATATTCTTTATCCCTTGTACATTTAACCACATTTTTTAAACGTGGATGACTGCTAAATTGTATGAATGTGGGTATAACTGCAAATGCATGAAAAATTAAAGTGTATTTTCTTGGTTCAGAGCACAGCAGAGCAGTTTAATTGTTCGAAGCTGGTTTTGGGGCACCAGTAGGGCGAGGCATCTGGCCGCCTGGTCTTTCCAAACGCACCGGCTCGCGAATAGTTTCTTCAGACCTACGTGCAAGGCAAGCTTTCGTTCTATAGGTCGAACTTACGGAAAATATTGAGCAAAGGAAGCAGGCGTTGTTTTTCCTATCTTCTGACTGGAGGAGGCGCTTGGTACAACTGAAGAATTCGTCTTGTCTACTGGTCAGTTCGCCCCCTTCCAAGTGGGAGGCAAGGCAAGTTTGATTTTGTGCTGAGTCAGGCAGTCGCAGTGCTGGTGTCTGACGAGTGTGATGTGGCACTTCCGTGAGCACTTGGAAGATGATTTTGGATGGGAGTTAGTTCAGTTTTTCTTTCCGTGTTGGAACTTTCTATAATTTTTAAAGTCAATTCTCAGTATCATTATGGGGGTCTCACGACTGATAGCTTTACTATTCTTTAGCTGGATTCAGATGGGTCCCCTTTCTTCCTTATCTGGTCATGATTCATCCTATGCGTCATGCTGCTTCGTGTTTCTTTCTGCCGCGAGTCACAAGCCAGTTGCGAAGACTCAACCATTACTAGGAAATGGTGAGTTTTGACTTTGGTTGTTCTTTGATTGTTTAATTTGTGTTAGCACGTGAGCGTCCATGATGCATTCCTCAGTTAACCCAATTCTCTCTGAATATGATGATGACCGTATTGAGAAACAGTTTCCCTTAGGGAACCATAGTGTTAGAGTTTGGTACGTTCTGAATTTTACAGAGGCTGAGGACTGCTCTCTAGTTTGTGAATGAATGTCAATTTAGAATGAACTTAGTTCGTTAAACTTTTTCCCAGTGTGCAGACCAGTACACCATTCCACTTCGTGTGATCATTAATCCCATTTACCTGTAAGAGAAACATACTAAGAACCACTTAGTGAAATTCATTCCCTGATCGGTCTATCTGAAGTCCGCTAATTAAGTTGCACAGTTTCTTTGTGATAAAACACAGGGCCAACTTCAATTAATTTTTATGCGACTTCAAATGGCTTGGCATTCAGTGCAAGTTAGAGGATGGTAAACAGTGTTTTTTTTAATATTAAAGTTGAGACTACGAAAAATCCCATGTTATAAGGTAAAAGTTCGTCGCATCGAAGGTCCAGTTACCAATATTTAGACTTTTTCAGTATTTTATAAACAGTGGGCAGCTTTCAGGGCCTGCGATCCAGCTTTCTGTCTGAACTCCGCCACACACCGTCAGGTGGCTTGCGGAGTATGGATGTAGATGTAGATGTAGAACTAGCAGAGATGATAATCTTTCACAAAATTCGCGATTTTCATTTTTTGTCTTTTCCATACGTTGCGCTCCAGGGTTTCGGGTTTTAGTACGCTTGTCGCAAGGTAGAGCGTTTTCGTCGTTTTTCTGGCTTTAATTTCATATATTTTCCTCAAGTTTCGCACACGTGCAGGATTGGAGGGAGTCAACTTAGGAGTACTTGGCTATATTCACATTGTATTGTACTGTATGGAACTGGGCACCTAGAAACGACGGAGAGGCTTCGTCCCCGCCGTAGCCCTCAGTGGTACACGACCAAACAACAGGCTACAGCAGTTCACTCACCCTACCGCCGCCTCACACCGAACCCAGGGTTATTGTGCGGTTCGGCCCCCAGTAGACCCTGCCGGGAACGTCTCACACCCAAGGTAGAGCGTTTTCGTCGTTTTTCTGGCTTTAATTTCATATATTTTCCTCAAGTTTCGCACACGTGCAGGATTGGAGGGAGTCAACTCACACCCAACGTTTATGAGGTAGCGTAATTATGGTGTGCGCGTACGTGGAGGAAGTGTTTGCGCAGCAATCGCCGACATTGTTTAACTGAGGCGGAATAAGAGAAACCAGCCCACATTCACCGAGGCAGATGGAAAACCGCCTTAAAAACCATCCGCAGACTGGCCGGCACACCGGACCTCGACACTAATCCGCCGGGTGGCCCGCCCGGAAGGCAGTGCGTTAGATCGCACGGCTAACCGGGCTGTTTTCACATACTCCCACAACACAAAACCACAAAAATGAACCTCTCCCTCCCTCTCTCTCTCTCTCTCTCTCTCTCTCTCTCTCACACACACACACACACACACACACACACACGCATGCACAACCAGTAACAAGCACACAAATATGGTGTGCTCTACAGCAGTGTAAGGGACGATCAAAATGTTTCCGTTCGAAGGCCATATGATTCAGAATCGGTATGTAAAGTAGGAAAAATCTCCGTGAGCATTGAGGCAATCATCCCACCACCAAGTTGAAGATATCCGTTTGGTAAAACGCCGCATCGGAGTCGCACTACGTTGTACATACGTCGCAGTGACGCCATCAAACGGAAGTTTTTTGATCGCCCGTGATACAATTGTTGCGAAGTAGTGATTTGGTAATTTTCTTTACTTTAATTTTAAATATTTTCTACAAGTTTTATTCAAGCGTCGGATGTGAGAGGCGTGGACTTCTGAGTACTTAATTGCGTGTACATATTCCCACACTAAAATAGCACATCTTATACATACTGTCAGAGAACAACAAATTCAACAAATATCTCACCTCTTCCACTCTCTCTCTCTCTCTCTCTCTCTCTCTCACTCTCTCTCTCACACACACACACACACACACACACATACACACATACACACACACACAAACACAAACACACACGCATGGGTGGAAATACGACGCTGAGAAAACTTCACCACGCAATCAATCACGTACAGACAACAACACACACAAATATGCATCAAACATCGCGCGCATGAACAGTTACGTGAAGAAATGTTCACAATCACGTAATATGACAAGACTATCCTCGTTCCTAATACCCCACACTAGATGTTAAAAAAGTGTTACACGGAGGTATGTCGAAACATACAGCGTACATAATCCAAGACTTCGAGCAATACTTTGGACACCTGGCTGTAGCAACCCCTAACGACATTGAGTAGTAGAATGAGATGGCCAGGGACTCAAAAACTGGGGAGGAACCTCTCTCCTATGCTGTATGTTTTTACAGCTCCACTCTGCAAGCCACTTTATGGTGTGTGGCGGCGTACTTCGAATGTCACTCTCACTGTCCCTTTTTCCTGCTCCAGTCACGAATTCGCCGAAAGAACGATTATTGGTAAGCCTCCGAGTGGGCAAGGATCTCCCTAATTTTATCTTCATGGTTTTTTGAAAGAGACAGTAGCAAAAGGAAACAATATGCTGCAAGAGAATTCTGCAAACTGCAGTGGAAAGGATACTAACATACGCTGAAGAAGGCTGGACCTTGGGGTAGCAACAGAAAATCAGAGTACAAGCGGTAGAGATGGAGGGAATAATACGGGCAGCTAGTATATCCAGTACAGGGCGGAGAAGAAATGAGGAAATTAAGGAGATAATCGATATGGAGCAACCAGCCACACAACGTATTGAGTATAGAGCTTTTAATTGTATGGCCATGCATGGGAAGTGGAGCAAGAATGATGGCCAATAGCAGTCCAGGAATGGTCGCCGCTAGGAACGAGGAAGGGCGGACGGCCGAGATCAGTAGGGCAGCAACAGCCGGCCGAGACACAATCAACAACAGGGAAGTAACCGATTTTGTGACTTTTACGAATTCCTAACCAAGGGCGAATTTTATAAAATCATCTGTGTGCTTTAATAATTTAGTTTCTTGAGTTTCTGCGTGTTCATTTAATATCTAATTGACACAGTTCTCGAGTTTTCGTTTGCATCGGAAAGTAAACCGATTTTGTGACATACTACAAGTTCCTAATCAGAGGCGAATTATTTAGTTTCATCTGAGTGCTTCGGTAGTTACGTTTTAGAGTCTCTGAGTAGTGATCTAATTTATTAGACACAGTTCCTGCGTTTTCGTAAGGATCTGCAGTATAGAGTTGCGCAGCGCGTGCCAATAGTCCGTTTATCAGCGTAGTTTAGTTTTCCACGATCTTTAGTATGGACAGGGACAGCGATTGTTGTGTGCAGATGCGAGCCGAGTTGGTGACACTTCGCTCTCAACTTCTGGCTGTGATGGCTTCAGTTACACAGTTGGAAGCTGTAGTGGGTGGGCACCACTGTTTTGGGCCAGCCGTGGGGTACCAACGGACGTCCAGCACGTTCGAGTACTCCGATCGGTCCTCACCAGTGGCCAGCCCAGTTACTGCTCGCATTCAGGTTGACCCCCTCACCCGTAGTCGAGTGGGAGGTCACCCTGGGGCGTAGCAAGTGGCGAAAGACTTCCCAGGAGGCCGCACATAGGGTCTCCTAGGTTTGTTCGACGAACAGGCTCCAGGTTTTGTCTGTGGCTGACACTGTCGCTGAGCCAGATTCTTTCGCCTGTCCTGTTTCAAAGGTAACCTCTCAGCCTGCAAGACCCGGACAATCACAGAGAGTTGGATTATAGATAGGTGGGAGATCGAACGTTAGGCGCGTTATGGGGCCCCTTATGGACATGGCTGACAAGAAGGTAAAGAAAACCAATGGACACTCTATGTACATACTGGGCGGAGTCTTTCCAGATGTTGAATGTGACCTCCCTGATGCCATGAAGATCACAGGATGCAGACAACTGTAGGTGTTGCTCATCTTGGAACCGATGATGTGTGTCACTTTGGATCAGAAGAGATTCTCTCTGGTAACAGAAATGGTAATGGCTGCCAGTCTTGCTTGCAAGATGAAAGCAGAGCTACCCATTAGCAGCATAGTAGACAGGACCGATTGAGGACCTCTGGTACAGAGCCGAGAGGAGGGTTTGAACCAGAGGCTCAGACGGTTCTGCCACCGTTTAGGCTGCAAATTCCTCGACTTGCGCCATAGGGTGGTTGGGTATCGGGTTCCGCTGAATAGGTCAGGTGTCCACTGTACGCAGGAGGCGGCTACACGATTAGCAGGGGCTGTGTGGCGTGGACTGGGCAGTTTTTTAGGTTAGAGGGTCTCGGGAAAACACAAGAAGGGCTTCAGTCACATAGGGTGCAGGCAGAATACAGGAAGAACGTAGACACAGGAACCATCGGTATAACAGCTGTAAATTGTCGTAGCTGTCTCGGGAAAGTACCAGAGCTCCAAGCGCTATTAGAAAGCACTGATGCTCAAATCGTTATAGGCACTGAAATCTGGCTAAAGCCAGAGATAAGTTCAGCCGAAATTTTTGCGAAGAACCTAAGGGTGCTCCGAAAGGATAGGCTAAACACAGTTGGCGGTGTCGTGTTTGTTGCTGTTAGAAGTAGTTTATGTTGTCTCCAAATTGAATTTGATGCTTCCTGTGAGTTGGTATTGGCAGAGGTCATTGTTGGCAACCGGAATAAAATAATAACTGGATCCTTTTACCGACCTCCCAATTCATATGTTACAGCTGCTGTAAGGTTCAAAGAAAACTTGAGTTTGATTTCAAACACATACCCGACTCCTACGATTATAGTTGATGGTGACTTTAATTTGCCCTCGATATGTTGGCGACGGTACATATTTAATTCCGGAGTTACGCATCAAACATCATGCAAAATTGTGCTAAACGCATTCTCTGAAAATTATTTCGATCAATTTGTTCATGAGCCTACGCGAGTAGTAGACGGCTGTGAAAACATACTTTACCTTTCAGCAACAAATAATCCTGAGTTAATAACGAGCATCAAAACGGATAAAGCGATTAGTGAACACAGGTTGTCATAGCGAGATTGAATACTGTAACCCCAAATCCTCCAAAAACAAACGAAAAAAATACCTATTAAAAAAGCAGATAAAAATTCACTTGACGTCTTCCTGAGAGACAATCTCCATTCGTTACAAATTAATAATATAAGTGTAGACCAGATGTGACTTGAATTCAGAGAAATAGTATCGACAGCAATTGAAAGATTTATACCAAATAAATTAACAAACGAAGGAGCTGATCCTCCTTGGTACACAAAACGGGTCAGAACATTGTTGCAGAAACAACGAAGCAAACATGCAAAATTTAAACAGACGCTAAATCCCCAAGATTGACGATCTTTTACGGAAGCTCTAAATTTAGAACGAACTTCAATGCAAGATTCTTATAATAGTTTCCACAACGAAACTTTGTCTCGAAATCTGTCAGAAAATCCAAAGAGATTCTGGTCGTATGTGAAGTATGTTAGCGGCAAGAAACAATCAATACTTTCTCTGCGCGATAGCAATGGAAATACTGTCGAAGACAGTGCTGCCAAAGCAGAGTTACTAAATACAGCCTTCCGAAATGTCTTCACAAAAGAAGACGAAGTAAATATTCCAGAATTCGAATCAAAAAGAGCTACCAACATGAGTGACGTAGAAGTAAATGTCCTCGGAGTAGTGTAGCAACAAAATCACTTAATAAAACCAAGTCTTCTACTCCAGACTGTATACCCATTAAGTTCCTTTCAGAGTATGCTGATGGATTAGCTCTATACTTAACAACCATGTACAACGGTTCGTTTGACGATAGATCCGTACCCAAAGACTGAAAAGTTGCGCAGGTCACACCAATATTTAAGAAAGGTAGTGGGAATAATCCAATAACGTAAATTACAAGCCCATATCATTAATGTCGATATGCAGTATGATTCTGGAACATTTATTGTGTTCGAACATAATAAATTATCTCGAAGAAAACGGTCTGTTGAGACGGAGTCAGCATGGGTTTAGAAAGCATTGTTCTTGTGAAACACAACACGCTCTATATTCGCATGAAGTGTTGAGTGCTATTGACAAGGGGTTTTCAAATCGATTCCGTATTTCTCGGTTTCCGGAAGGCTTTTAACGCTGTCCCGCACAAGCGGCTTGTAGTGAAATTGTGTTCTATGGAATAGCGTCTCAGTTATGTGACTAGATTCGTGATTTCCTGTCAGAGAGGTCAAAGTTCATAGTAAGTGACGGAACGTCATCTAGTAAAACACAAGCGATTTCTGACGTTCCCCAAGGTAGTTTTATAAGCCCTTAACTGTTCGTTATCTATATGCGTATAAACGATTAGGGAGACAATCTGAGCAGCCGACTTAGGTTGTTTGCAGATGACGCTGTCGTTTATCGACTAGTAAAGTCATCAGAATATGAAAACATACTGCAAAACGATTTAGAAAAGATATATATAATGCTATGAAAATTGGCAATTGACTTTAAGGGGCTCCGGAACGCCCTATACTTGCAATGTTAAAATAACGCTTATAAATTACATCTTTCCTCACAAAGTATTTGAGGTAGGAAGTTGAACTTTTTACAGATTATTTATTGGAATATGGGCTACAACTTAACACAGGGATTTTACAAAATTTTGTTCAGTTATTAAAGATGATTTTTTTTTCAATTGTAATGAAAATTCACAACATTTTTTTGCAATTTTTTATTTATATATTCAAAAATATACAGTTTTTTGGAAAAAGGCTGTGTTAAATTATGCAGAGGTACTGTGTAACATTTACTGAAAGTTTGAAACAAATATGTTTGGAAGATCCTTAGAAAACATGTAATTAGTATGAGAAAATAAAAGTTTTGGGAATCGAGCGACAAAGATTGGTTTAACTTTTTAGTGCATTCCAGGTCCATAGGATGGATTATCTTCATCCTCTGCAAACTCCTCCTCCAGCTTCCTCTTGTTCCTCCTCCTGTTTACTCTTGCTTGTATTTCTAGACTCTTTACAGCCCTGTCTGCAGCCCAAAGGCGTTCCTTGTCTAAAGCAAGCATCGCTCGTACCATGTTAGAACCTATCTTCATTCCCATATTTCTAAATACCTTGCACCTTACAATGTTGCCATCATTGAAAGTCGCAACAGCAACCTTACTTTTACTCATTATTATACTTCAACAAAACAGAGACTCAAGAAACAGAATTAATTACGAATATTTTCGAGATAACGACAGAGTAAATAAACATGAAACAATCGACAATCACACCAGCGATATATATTGAACCATCACAGGTTAGCCACAACACATACTTTATCTCACATCACTAAAATGTACCTGATGAACACGGACGTTAATAATAACACCATTTGACAGCAGTTTAACAGCGCCACAGTGGGTCACGCCCTAGTAGAACACATTTCAAAAAAAAATTAAAAATAGTTGTAGTCTTCGGAATTGAATAAATTATATATCTATTAAAAGGTAATAGTCTGCAGATTCAGAAAACGCAAAAAAGTAAAAATTGAACTTTTCATGATTTTGAGCCTTTCCGGAGCCCCTTAAACAACCAAAAGTGCGAGGTCATCCACTTGAGTACTAAAAGGAATCCGTTAAACTTCAGTTACACGATGAATGAGTTAAATCTAAAGGCTGTGAATTAAGTACCTAAGAATTTCAATTGCGAACAACTTAAATTGGAAGGATCACATAGGAAAATGTTGTGGGGAAGGCTAATCAAAGAGAGCGTTTTATTGTCAGGACCTTGAGGAAATGTAACAGATCAACTAAGGAGACTGCCTACACTACGCTTGTCTGTCCTCTTTTACAATAGTGCTGCGCGGTGTGGAATACTTACCAGATAGGATTGAAAGACTACGTCGAAACAGTTCATAGAAGGGCAACATGTTTTGTACTATCGCGAAATAGAGTAGGGAGTGTCACTGAAATGATACAGGATTTGGGATGGACATCATTAAAAGAAAGGCGTTTTTCGGTGCGGAGGAATCTTCTCACGAAATTCCAATCACCAACTTTCTCCTCCGAATACGAAAATATTTTGTTGACGCCAACCTACACAGGGAGAAACGATCATCATGATAAAAAAGGGAAATCAGAGCTAGTACGGAAAAATATAGTGTTCGTTATTTCGGCGCGGTGTAAGAGATTGGAATAACAGAGAATTGTGAAGGTGGTTCGATGAAGCCTCTGCCAGGCACTTAAATGTGATTTGCAGAGTATTCATGTAGATGTAGATGGAGATGTGTATTAGCATGAAAGAGGAAGATTGCCATGATTGTGAAAGGCGGCTAATGGGAATACTGGGCAGCTGGTGAAGACCGGAGAAGCGCTTTAAAGTGAAGACTCCTTTAGGAACATACGCTCTCGGACTTTTAACAGTGGACCATATCGTCATGTGTGATATTTTACTCGTAGCTTCTACCTGTGGAGTTGGCTGAGCATCTCCGTGGTCCTTTTCTAAATGAACCTGTAACAAAATGTGGTGCTCTTCTTTAGATCTTCTTCTCTACCAATCCCGTCTGGTATGGACGCCACACGGCGAGCAGCATTCAAGTATGGGTCGAATGAGGCTTTTGTAAGCTCCCTCCTTCGTGAGTGAACACTTCCTACAGATTCTTCTAATGAACCCTTAGCCTGGCATCTGCCTTAGCTCCGATTAGTTCTGTGTGATAGTTCAGTTTTAAATCACTCTGTGTCCATATTCGTAGTTATGTAATGTGTGTGACTGCTTTTAGTGACTATTCTGCAATTCTGTAAGCATAGGATAATAATGGCTTTTTCTACCTTTTTAAGCGCAACACATTACATTTGTTTTTGTTAGGGTTAACTAGCAGTCCTTAAACCAAGTGTTGATCCTTTGCATTTCACTATAATTTTGTAAAGTTGTGATTTCTCTGCATATCACAGCATCATCCTTGAAAAGTCTCACGGAACTCGCATTATCCATTAGGCCATTTAAAAATATTGCTAGCCATTAGGTCTGGGGATGGCCAAGCCGTTCCCCTTGTCATTTCGTTCTGAACACACCTTTTCTACAAGGGGAACAGCGCAATAGGTTGCCCCGGTGGTCAGCTTCGAGAAAGGGTGGCAGGCGTACCTTCTCGTTTTCCATTTTGGGAATGCCTTTTATCCCGTAAGAAGTATACTACGGACAGATTAGGCTGAAGGGAGGAGCCTGCTGGTACAAGTACAAGTAGCAGGAAGTCATGCTGTGGTGGGCTCTGCAGGACACTGAGTACTATTAAAATGTCATATCAAAACACCTTTAGCTTTTTTTTTTTTTTTTTTTTTTTTTTTTTTTTTTTTTTTTTTTTTTTTAGCAGTCCGTTCACCGGCACATTAAGCCATCTTCAGGTCCCCTGACCAACTTGTAAGAAAAATCCCAACTCTGGTCCAGTCGAAATTGGGACT
The DNA here is from genome assembly GCF_023864275.1 of Schistocerca cancellata. Taxonomy (NCBI): domain Eukaryota; kingdom Metazoa; phylum Arthropoda; class Insecta; order Orthoptera; family Acrididae; genus Schistocerca; species Schistocerca cancellata. The sequence goes on along the minus strand of NC_064628.1, from coordinate 309,597,311 downwards.
AGCATTCAGTGACTGGTATCCGTATTTTTTTGACATAGCAATACCTACAATGATCACTTATCGGCCAGGAAGTTTATAGTGACAGATACATGTTCCAAAATTCTACAACATACTGACGCCAGACATATACACTTACAGTTTTCTTCGTCTGTTTGACGACCCTTCTTGAAAACTGGAATAAACTGTTCTTTTCTTTCCAATTACTAGCAATGCTTCGCTCCTACAGCGACCTACAGTATTCTGCTCCTAGAGGGGCAGCACGTTCTTTCGCATACTCTGGGTAAAATCACATAGGTATCCCAGCAGGTCCAAGGGCTTTTCCTATTTTGAGATATTTCATTTGAATGTTTATCCTGTGAAAGCTTAATTCGATATCTGCCATTTTGACATTTGTGCGTCTATTTAAAGGAAGAACCACAGTACGATTTTCCTCACTGAACAGTTTCGGAAAAAGGTGTTCACGCTGACTCGATACTGTATCTCACGGCGGTGAATAATTGTTCTCTTTAGGCGTAAGTAATTGGAGTTTACGACGGTGTTTTCGTTCATTCATTGACCGCCTGCGAGGTATAAATCAATACGAAAGCTGTATATTTCATTTTTTCAACGTCCAATCGCTTCCAAAATAAGAAGTACAGTGAAAATCCGGTTGAGCAATGTGCAGATGGGTTGCACAGTGTCACTAGTACGCCCATAGATGTGTCGCGTTGCACATTTTAGTTCTGAGTAAACAGTGAGCACGTGAAGATCCCTAGAACAACAGAGTCTCCCGCAAAGTGTGAAGTATGTGCTGTCATTCGATTTCTTCACACTGAAGGGTGAAATCCACATGGCGTAACTGTCATAGCAAAATGTGGCAGTGGTGCAGGAACTTTGGCGCAAGGCGTAGAGACGTCCATGATGGAGGTGTTCAAGGAAAGAAGCGAGTGTCAGCGGATGATCTTGTTCAGCGACTGGCTCAGACGATTCGAGAAAATCGTCTAAGAAGGGCTGTTAACGCCAGTTGGTGCCCCTTTTCATGAAAATGTTTGGCCGTACTCTGTAGCTTCAAGAAGGACGGTCCTTCGGCACTGTAAAAAACTATGTTTTTTATTGGGGCATAGCGCCCCCTTTACGAATAATAATTGTAGTATGGCATTACTAATCCGCAAATGTGGCATTCTTTAATATTATTAGCGTTACGCAGAAATAAAAAAATATATTTTTAAATTTTAATATGTTAGCAACGCTAAAAAATCCTTATCAATGTTTTATGAATAACGTTTAGGAACTTTGTTGTATGTGAAGAATTTCAGTGCTGTATTTTAAGTCCGTTAGTACAAATAGATGACACTCTATAATGCTGCAGGCGTTTTATCAATCAAATCTCTTCTAAGGCACTCCGCCTTCAGGCCACAAGTGGCCCATCGGGACCATCCGACCGCCGTGTCATCCTCAATTGAGGATGTGGATAGAAGGGACGTGTGGTCAGCACACCGCTCTCCCAGTCGTTATGATGGTTTCCTTTGACCGGAGCCGCTACTATTCGGTCGAGTAGCTCCTCAATTGGCATCACAAGACTGAGTGCACCCCGAAAAATTGCAACAGCGCTTGGTGACCTTGATGGCCACCCATCCAAGTGTCGGCCACGCCCGACAGCGCCTAACTTCGGTGATCTCACGGCAGCCGGTGTATCCACTGCGGCAAGGCCGTTGCCTCGTATTTCTTCTAAAACCTTAATATAAATTATTCGAGCGTGGATTTAGTGAATTACGACAGGTTACTTGTCAACTGTGACATGTGGTAGAACTTTTCTATTGTAATTAATTACAGATCCTTTTAGCTTTGTAAACGTAGGATTGGAACCCATTTGTAATTTATTTTGTTGTTTAACAGACATGAAAGTGAGAAACATTGCCTGAAAAGAGTAGTTTTGAAATAAAAATCAACGATCGATAGACAGAAAAATAAGCAAATTTTGTTTAAATAAGTATCAGGGTTAACTCGTTTGTGATGAATATGTCCAGTTTTAATGAACACTCGTTGTCACTAAACCAAAAATAAGCTCCGTCCGAACAGGCCTCGGAAGGTCCGACAGTGCCGATCGACCGCCGTCACATCCTCAGCCGATTGGCGTCATTGGATATGGATGGACATGCGGGCAGCACACCGCTATCCAAGCCATTGTCAGCTTTCGTGACTGGAGGGCTGGAGCTGTTACTTCTCAATCAAATAGCTCCCCAGCGTCGCAAGGGCTGATTTCACTCCCCTTGCCAAAAGCGCTCGGCAGACGCGGAAGGTCACCCTTCCAAGTGTTAGCCAAGCCCGACAATGCTTAACTTTCGTGATATGTCGAAACCGGTGTTACCACTACGGCAAGGCCATTGGTACCTGTTGTCACAGGCACATGATAAATTTAGCGTTGTGGGGCAGACACTAATTTTTTTACCAGAAATCTCTCTCTTTCAGCATTTCACGAGTTCTTCTTAATACGACAAACATATAACATACAGATACACACACCACGTACACATTCTTGGAACTAAGCATACATTACCAACATTCAGTCTTCTACATATCCTTTCCCTACACCACTTGCCACCAAAGTAGTAGTGCCCGGGACCAACAGCTTCAGAGGAATTGGTCTTTGAAGTTTCGAAGCGTTTCACGAACTTGGTATAGAAAATTTGGCAGCTCAGAGTCTAATTCCTTTTATGCTACAGCGCTTTTCGAATTCTGTAAACTAGAACAGCAAGTTACTTTTCACTTTAGATTACTGCTCCCCTGAGACGTCAGTATTTCAAAATCTCTTACAGAATATGATATATTTTTATCATTATACTGTAACGTCTCCTAGCAAAACACATATTACATGTGGTAAAAAAGGAGAAAAGAATAATGGAACTGGATGATTGTAATAGCGTGGACAACGATTGTGTGAACTTTATGTAATAAAGAGAAACCATTATGCGTCATGTTTTGTACTTGTATAGAATTATGCACCGATTTTTTTAAAGATAATATCTGTATCGGCGAGTACTGAAACCGCCACAGACGATACTTATTAAATATCAAACAAAGGTGAGAATATGTCACAACGAGTATAATTAGTAGTGACCGAGCATTAATTTCTCTTTCGTCTTCTTGGAGTTACATGGGTAGGAAGAGCCTGTGACGCTATATTGTATGCTTGTGTAGCATTCGTTTGTCAAGATTGAAAAAAGGACGCCATTAGGCATTGATTTGTAAAGATGTGTAAGAATTTAATCTGTCTAAATGTTTTGAATAGAGTTACTTAGTGAAAACTTGCATTATGATTTGTGATAAGCTTGCCTGGTATTTTATCCCATCCTTTTAAGACATTTTCAGCATTTAAATATTATACGTGGTGCAGAGCTGCGCTACGAACGAACGAGCCGCTGCCGCGGCGCATTCAAACTGCATTAAAGGAAACCAATCATACCGCAAAGAAGTGGACAGGTAATAGTGAGCTAAAAATATTTCCTTCAGCTTTCGGGATTGCAGGGCAGAGCAGTAGATTTTATGATGTGTTTTACAGGAGGACGCGGGCTGCAGATGATATATTATTAACAGTGCAAAAAGATAATTTACCTTCATGACATAAAAGAAATCTTGCCGTGCGTAGTTCTGGTCTGGCAAACATTATAGTAAAAACATTTTTTCTCTGATAATAGTCTCATGTTCTCCTGTTAGTCGTGGTACTTATTGGTGTTTTACTGTTAACAAAAATCCACTGCAAAATTCTGATATTGAACGAACATTGCGTACTGTAACATCAGTATTGATAACGAAATAATTTTCAGTAGCCTTTTCAATAACTGTAAACTAAGGAAGATTTGTTGAATTTTATAGCGAGTTAGAGTAACGAAACAATGTTCATTTAATAGAAAGCCAGATCTAGAATAATAAGAACACAATATATTTTGTTTTGTTGAAAATTAATGATCCAAAGAAAGTCACAGCACAGCATCCCTAAAACGTATTTCAGGACTCTTTTCGTAGCAGCATCTCATATCTCATATATTAGTTGTTACGCGAGCAATAACAAAGCAGAGAGCCAGCGAAAATACGCAGAACTGACACTTTAGTGCTAAAATTTCTTCTCCATTGTTCTTCGCAAGTTCCACAACTTACTCACTAGAACTACAGCTTTTCTACCTAAATCTTAAACGAAATATTAAGGTGCATGGGATGCACGTGATTTGTTCTCAGGAAAATCAGCTTCAGGCAGGTAAAGGAGATATGAAAAGCACAAAAGCAAACGTAAAACTCTGTTAGGAAGTTATGACGTCCTTTCTACACTGTACAACTTGACCACTTCTGGCATCTTCTGTTTTTCTCGGCGTTTTAATTGGAAATGACAGGATGGAAAAAAGGTAGACTTAGCGATAGCAACTGCACATCAGCCAGAATGGACATCACCGTGGTATAAATCTTTGGTCCAGGACTATCAGTACCAAGGGTTTCGAGAAGTCATCTTTCTTTAAACGATGGTTGTGTAGTTGCGTGTTTGAGAGTGATGGACCTTGCCGAATAAGGGTGCCTTGTGTACCTCAACGACACAGGTAACCGTAACACAGCTGCAGACACAACGGAGGAATAAGCGTGGACAGCCAAGACTAACCCGTGGTTCCCGAAGAGAGGCAACAGCCTTTTCAGTGGCTTCAGGAGCAACAGTCTGGATGATAGACTGATATGACCCTATAACATTACCCACCCTACTGTGCTGATACTAACTCAGTTCGACTGAATGGCTTCATGATGATGGTATCCTCTTGAGTAAAATATTCCGGAGGTAGAGTAGACCCCTTTCGGATCTCCGGATGAGGTCTATTCAGGAGGATGTCGTCATCAGGAAAATAAAACCGGAATTGTATGGGCCGTAGAGTAGAATCTTAGATCCCTTAATCGGGTAGGTAGGTTAGAGAATTTAAAAACGAAAATCTATAGGTTGACGTTAGATTAGCGAAGGGAGGTGGCAGGAAGAACAGGACTTCTGGTCAGGTAAATACAGGTTTATCATCACAAAATGAAGTAGGTTTCTACAGAAGTAGGCGTAATAATGAATAAGAAAATAGAAATGCGGGTAGGCTACTATGAACTGCACTGTGAACGCATCACCGTAGCTACGTCAGACCCGAAGCTAAGACTCACCATAGTAATAAGCTGTACGTTTAAATGCCAACTAGCTCCGCAGATGAAGAGATTGAAATAATACATGATGAAGTAAAGGAAATTATTCAAGTAATTGAGGGAGAAAAAATTTAATGCTGGTTGGGGATAGGGGGAGGGGACTAGAATTTAATAATAGGAAAGGGTAGAGAAGGAAAAATAGTAAGCAACATGGACGGATGGAAAGGGATGAAAGAGTACAATTTTGCACAGAGCTTCATTTAATCATCCTTAACACTTGGTATAAAAATTCTGAAAGAAGGTTGTACACGTGGAAGATACCTGAGAACACTGGAAGGTTCCAGATTGATTATATAAAGGGAAGACGAAGATTTCGAGAGCAAATTTTAAACTCTAAGACATTTGCGGGGCAGATGTGGACTCCAACCAAAATTTCTTGCTCATGGAATACAGGTTAAAACTGAAGAATTTGCAACAACTTGCGATTTTAAGGAGAAGGAACCTGAATTAGGTGTCATATCTTTTTGAGAATTTCAAAGGTGACAATAAGCTGTGATTGATTGAGACAGAAGAAAGTAATACGACCGAACATTAATGGGTAGCTTTGAACGTAGGCTGCAGAAGATCTAAATAGGATCCGTCTAAAAAAAGAGATTGACAGATAACGCAAAATGGCTAAGAAGAAAAAGCTAGAGGATAAATGCAAGGCTGTAAAAACATGCATGACTAGAATGGTTCAAATAGCTCTGAGCACTATGGGACTTAACATCTGAGGTCATCAGTCCCGTAGAACTTAGAACTACTTAAACCTAACTAACCTAAGGACATCACACACATCCATGCCCGAGGCAGCTTTCGAACCTGTGACCGTAGCGGTCGCGCGGTTCCAGACTGAAGCGCCTAGAACCGCTCGGCCACACCGGCCTATAGGAAAATTAAAGAAACCTTTGAAGAAAAGGAGAATAAGGTGTGTTAATGTCAATAGTTCCGATGTCAAGCAAGTACTAAGCCAAGAAGGGAAAGCTGGAAGTTGGAAGGAAAATATAGAGGTTTCATATAAGGCAAACCGACATGAAGGTAATATTATAGAAGCAAAAGAGGACGTAGGTGACGATGAGATGAGAAGTTTAATACGGAGAGAAGCACTGGCAGACCACTGAAGGTCATGTGTAGAAACAATATACCTAGAGTACACGAAATTTCGCAAGAACTGTCCATATCCTTGAGTGCGCCAGTCATGACAAAACTATTCCACCTGGTAAGAAAGATACAAGAGGTAGCGAAAATACCCTCAAATTTCAGGAATTCCAGTTCCAAAGAATTCATGTGCTGACAGAGGTGAATACTACAGAAATAACACTTTAGTAAACCACGGTCGTAAAATGTTGCCACGAATTATTCACAGAAGGATGGAAGGGGGTAGAAACCGACCTCAGGGAAGATCAGTTTGAGTTTCGTAGGAATGCTGGAACACACGAGGCAGCACTGATCATATGTCTTATGTTAGAAGACAGGTTGAAGAGAGGCAAGTCTACAAATACAGTATTTATGGTGTTAGAGAGCTTTTGACAGTTTCGAATTGACTACACTCTTTAAAACGTTGACGGTGCCAGGGACAAAATGCAGCGAGTGGAAGGCTATTTACAACTAATACGGAAATTAGATTTCTGTTATAGGAGTTATAGGACCCGAAGGGCATGTGAGTGAAGCAGTACTTGAGAAGGATTTAAGTGGTGCTACCTATCCCCGATGTCACTCCGTCTGTACACTGAGTAAGCTGTGAAGGAAACGAAGGAGAAGTCAGGAAATGGAATTAAAGTTTTAGGAAAAGAAATAATCACTCTAGTTCTGTCAGAAACTGCAAAGGACTTGGAAGGTCATTTGAGTGCAATGGATAGTGTCTTGAAAACTGTATAAGATGAAAATCAACAATTGTAAAACAATGGCAAAGGAATGTAGTCAAATTAAATCAGACACGTTGACGAAATTAGATTAGGAAATGAGATACTAAATGTGTTATACGAGTTTTATTACTTGGGCAGTAAATAATCGAAGCAGAGAGAATTCCATATGCAGACTGACAATAGAATGAAAAACATTTCTGGAAAAAAATGAATTTGTGAACATCTAGTATTAAGACATTTTTTCTCAGGGAATCTCTCTTGAGCGCAGCCTTGAATGGAAATGAAATCAGGATGATAAACATTTCACAAAAGAAAAGATTAGAAACTTTTGAAGTGCGGTGCTACAAAGGAATGCTGATGATTAGGTGTATAGGTCGAATAACTCATCACGAGCTACTGAATCGAATTGCGGAGAAAAGAAATTTATGGCACAATTTACCCGAAAGAAGGAAGCATTTCACAGTTTCTGAAGCATCAGAGTGTGGAGAGAAGGTAATGAAGGGAAGCGCAGTGGAAAAATAGTAGAGCGATACATAGTTATGAGTATAGTATGCAGGTCCACATAGATGTACGTTGCAGCAGTTAATCAGAGATGAAGGGGCTTGCACAGGATAGACTAGCATGGAGAGCAACATCAAACCAGCCTTTGGACCGAAGACTACAACAACATCTGCAACGACGTTCTCGGATTTCCAGATGCCTGAGTTAGTTAATAAAGGCAAGGCCTCCGGTCCAGATAGTACACCAGTCAGGTACCTTTCAGAGTGCGCTGATACAATAGCTCCATAATTAGCAATCATATAGAGCCGCTCGCTTGTCGAAAGATCCTTACCTAAATACTGGAAAACTGCACAAGTCACACCAATACCCGAAAAAGGAAATAATAGTAGTCCGCTGAACTACTTACCCTTATCTGCAACTTCGATTTGCAGTATGTGATGTAATAAAATAAAAGTGATTTTGTTATTCAATGGAAAAGTTGGAATTTGAGATTTCGTTTACTGTTTTATCAATTACAATTGGCGTAAGAATCATAGATTGACCATTGTCATAAGATATTGCATTATGAAATGTGAATAGTCTTTACTTGCAGTTTCGCGTGGCCTGAAGCAATCACAGCTAGCGTGCTATTGAATAAGAAATTGCATTATCGTCTTTCTAATTACTTCATGATCGTAGATAGGATCATACCCGGTTGTGAAGTTATTATTATGACAAAACAATTTCCTGAGGGACCAGAAAGTTCTTAAGGGCGCAAAAACAAACGTAACGTCACACAGAAGGGGAATTCAATATTAAAGCTGATGCAAGAAGACGATAAAACAGTTTTTTTAATGTTACACGCGCATTGGACTGCTGATCTTGGTGTCTGTAATCTTAGCAAAATGCATAGTTAAAATCAAAATAATACTGAGAGGATAGGAATGAGCACTGCTAAATGATTCAATATTTCCAGAACAAATATTTATTATAATTAAAACATATATCGTACCTTATGCTTAGTACAACGATGACGGTAGATTTTTATGTCCGTTTCATGTCAATTGAGCGCTCTTTTATATAGCCATTGTCCTCTTGAGTCGCCCGTGCGTCGTCACGATAAGTTATAGCAGTTCTTCTTTTTACACTTAACTCAAACTTAGACGGAACATGTTTTTATACATTTAGTAAAAATTAGATCAGACCGCCACAAATCTGCGTCCGTCTTTTTTCAGAAAAACAGTACAAGTGTATAGCGCTCAAGGCTTAATTTGTTCTCCAGCGAACAAAATAGTGAAGGATCGCATATCGATTCGTATTCTTCTGTTTATATTGCCGCCCAAAGACGACGAATTACATTATGTAGGAAATTCCACCGTCGCTACGTGACGCCTTATTATACATTAATCATTCTTTATAAACAAGTATTCGCCTTCTGGCTGAAAGTGTTAACTATTTGCTGTTTTAATGAAGCCAAAAATAGCGAATATCACATGTAGGATTTTGAAATATTTACTATGTTCAAGCATTGTAACATATACTGCGCTCGAAAATTACGAGTTATCGCACAGAAAACGATTTATTGGGAAACAGCCAACAAGAGCTCATAAAATTTCGTTCTTGTGAAGTACAACTAGCTCTTTATTCTCACGAAGTAATGAGTGCTGTCGATAGGGGGTGTCAAATTAATTCCACAGTGACTTCTTATCACGGAGATCACAGTTCGTAATAACTGATGGAAAGTCATAGAGTAAAAATAGTAATATCTGGTGTCCTCCAAGGAAGTATTCTAGGCCTCTGCTGTTCTTGATCTACATAAACGATTTAGGAGGCAACCTGAGCAGCCTTCTTAGATTGTTTCCAGGTGATGCTGTCAATTTACCCTCTTATAAAGTCGTCCATCTCATAAAGTCGTCGGATGATCCAAACCAATTGCAAAATGATTCTGGCAAGATATCTATATTGCGCGAAAAGTGGCACTTGACTCTAAATAATGAAAAGTGTGGAGTCATCCATGTCAATACTAAAAGTAATCCCCTAAATTTCCGTTAAAAGATAAAGGTTACATATCTAAAGGCTATCAATTCAATTAAATACTTAAGAATCAGAATTATGAATAACGTAACTTGGAACTGTGGCATAGATAATGTTGTGGGGAAGAAAACCAAAGAGTGCGATTATTGGCAGCCTGCCTTCGGCAGTGGTGAGACAAGAATGTCTTGTTTACGTCTCGCCTGTTGCGCTGCTTGCAAGCGAGCGCGCATTTGTTTACTTCTACTTAGTGGCTTGTCTTAGGGTGCGATTTCATCGACCATCATGGCGTTTTCCTAGCGCCAAGCTATGACTAAACTAGCTTTTCCTTTGGATCATGAACGACCAATGGCGTATGAAGCATAAAGTTTCATACGGGACGAAATGCGTCTCCCACCGCAACAAGTTCTCGCAATTAATTTTTCGATCCTCAGTACTATTGTGCTGGAAAATGAAGAGCTGTGCGCCGACTTAGTGCGGCGTCACGATATTGATCTCAAATTCCGATACTCTGAAGGCCGTATAGGACCGCCGTGGGTGATCACGTTGGTTTTGGCCTCCCGACCTTGAGGGTTTTCAAACTCCCACTTGAGGTGCCGTTGGAGGTTGTGGTGGCCGCCTTTAAAGCCTACTGCAACGTCGTCAGTCATATAGCTGAAAGGTGGAAGACGTTCGTAACCTACCGTGTCCTCAAAGGTGTTCGTTAGATGAAAATTTAACTGAGGAAACACGTGCCTTCCTATTTGGTTATTGCCGGTTGCAGCGCTGTCGTCACGTACGACAGCCAGCTGCACTCTTGTTCAGGTGGTGGGCAGGAAGGCCATGTCCATTCTGAATGTCTCCGATATTCCGACATTCAGACGCCAATCGGAGGCGTCGCTTTTCGTGCGGCGGCAACTGTGTTACCTCTGTCTTACGCATCCGCGGCGGCACTGCCTGCTGCGCCCACTCAGAGTCAGTCGGCGCCGGCGTTGACTCCTCTCGACGATGTGATGGAAGTTTTGCCTGTCTTTCCTACACTGCCGCTGGAGGCAGTACCAATGGACAATGGCCGTCAACATACGCAAACCTGCTGTCCCGACCCACGGGTTGTTGATCACGAGGCAGTATCGACTGTTCCGGCGTAAAGTCATGCGCCGGCACGCGGGTCAGAAAGTTAGAGCAGAGAGGGCTGTAAAGAAGACGTCAGCCAATTGCACACGGACCGATCGCTCTCTAGGGCGACAACCGAACGCCAGCGTCCTCGGCACGAAGAGGACATAAGCGCCGCGCGGGCTGGCCGCGGCCCAATTGAAGACTAGCCAGTTCTACGAGCTCTACAGCAGCGAGTTCAAGCATAGCATAGAGACTAAATCATTTCGCTTCTACTATGTAGCATTGTCGTTAATACGATTTGCTTGGATTGTTGTCTAGCGATCCGAGAAAGCAGGTTTCCTAGGCACCCCATACTTGACGAGTAGGCAGGTATAACACTGACCTCCGCTTTTCTGCCGTCTGACTGCATGTCAGACGACATCCGTCCGCCATCTGACACCGAACAACACGTTAGGAAGCAACAGAAGTCGAGAAAACGGAAGAGACAACGCCGTACCCCTTCTGACGACTGCCTCGATCGGATGCTTGCACAGGATGACCACCCTCCTACTGATGAAGCGCTACTCTCTGGCACCCTGGCACTGGGCGACGCGACATCTCCCCCGCCTTTGTCTCCAGTCAGCATCCACCTACAGACACCAACACCTGCCTGCATCTGATGCAGTTACCTCCCTTTCTTTATCTGAGCCATCCGTGGGCGCACCTCAGATAGTGTTCCACTGAAAGAGCCTGGCGAGACTGTCTCTTGGGCAGAGGATGTCAATTCTGAAGATGGACGTCCTGGAGGTGTACAGAGCGACAGAACCCCCGTGGTAGGGTCGGCACCCTCCCTGTGACAGTATTGCGACCTTCTATTGGGTTCTAACAGGGAAATCCCTGTACTTCTCCCATGTTTGCATCACTCGTCCTCCTGGCGATGGCAGCTTTATAAAATTTATCACATAGCCATAGTCAATGTCAATACCATTCTCGCACTGGTATTAGTCTATGGAATGCTGCATGCTGCGGACGTAGACGTTGCCCTCCTTCAGGAGGTGCGTGTTGCAACCTTTTGGGCTCACCATGGCTTCACGGCACACTAATTCTTCCCCTACTGATAGCGCGGTGGCGATCCTCCTATGTGATGATATCCTCACTGATGCAGTTGCCTATCTCCCTGATGCCAGAAGTATGGTTCTCACGTTTGGTGGCGATAGGATCATCAACATGTTGTGCATCACAGAGAGATTTGCTATTGAAACTTCGGGACAGCACTTATCAGGAGCAGTTGGACAACATATTCATTCCTCTCCCCCCTTCCCCCCACATACATCTCGCTTATTGACCATGAGGAGAACGTTCAAGAAATAAGAGACAATACAGAGGCTTACCAACAATCATTCTTACCATACACTACTCGATAGTGGAACAGTGTTGGAGGGATCCGAAAGTGGTATCGAAAGTACCCTCCTCCACACACCGTTAGGTGGCTTGATGAGTATGATGTAGATGTGAACATCTATGAGCCATCTGGTACAGGTCGGCGCCGCCAACGTTTGACTTTCTTCTACAAGGCAGACACGCCTCTCTTTCTGGGTCTGCAGGATGCATTGACAATGGGAGGCAACTTCGGTATCTCCCAGGCGCGTCGTTCTCTGTGCACGGCGCTAGTGGCAATTCTCCAACCTTGTGGGCTTTTGGGAGGCATGTTAAAGGTGGCAGTCCGTGATTTACGCTTTCACTAGCCATTTTTCAAGTCTGCTCGATCGAGTTTGTATCTCCAGCGATATTGTTGGTGTGGTTTAGAGTGATAAAAGTCTGGCCTGTTGCGTTCTCTGACCATGTCACATATATCTGTGCCATCAATCTCTGGCACCAAAGGGCGTGGCGCAGCTGACGAGCATGCAAACTGAACACGATCCGTCTTACTTCACCTGACTGCGGCAGCTCATCGAAACCCCGTGCACAGGTTGTTGTCAATGCTTGATGCATACTAGTCGCCCTGTCATCGTGGGTCCTCTGTTCAAAGCCTGCCCTCCGCAAGATCTTGACTTGTTATGGGAGGTCATGTCATAGCTGCGATGAACCCAGGATTTCTACTTCATCATTCTCCAGAAATGTCTATGATGCCGTATTCGCCAGAGTGTCAGCCACTGATGAATTGTGCCAAGGCACAGCTCCTGACCCTCTCTCAACGTCATCTACAAAGGATGCGCACACACGACAGATTAGTGTAGGAGCGGCCACCTTTATACCATGCGATAGCGGAACAGTGCTACCATCTGACGACCACGATTGATATTTATACTACCATGAGAAAAAAAGATTGAATAATCAACGAAAAGATAATGTCCTACGAGTCGGGGTGTGGAATGTCAGAAGCTTGAACGTGGTAGGGAAACCGGGAAATCTGAAAAGGGAAATGCAAAGGCTCAATCTAGATATAGTAGAGGTCAGTGACGTGAAGTGGAAAGAAGACAAGGATTTCTGGTCAGATGAGTATAGGGTAATATCAACAGCAGCAGAAAATGGTACAACGGGAGTGGGATTCGTTATGAATAGGAAGGCAGGGCAGAGAGTGTGTTTCAGTGAACAGTTCAGTGACAGGGTTGTTCTTACCAGAATCGACAGCAAACCAACACAGACAACGACAGTTCAGGTATACAAGCCGACGTCGCAAGCTGAAGGGGAAGAGAGGAAGTGTGGATGATATTGAAAGGGGATGAAAATCTAATAGGGACTGGAATGCAGTTGTGGGGGAAGGAGTAGAAGTAAAGGTTTCAGGGGACAAGGAATGAGACAGGAGAAAGACTAATTGAGGTCGTAAGAAGTTTCAGCTAGGTACACCGAATACTCCGTTCAAGAATCACAAGAGGAGGAGGTATACTTGGAAAAGGCCGGGTGATATGGAACGATTTCAGTTAGATTACATCATGGTCAGACAGAGATTCCGAAATCAGACACTGGATTGTAAGATGTACCCAGGAGCAGATATAGACTCAGATCACAATATAGTAGTGATGAAGAGTAGACTGAAGACATTAGTCAGGAAGAATCAATACGCAAAGAAGTGGGATACGGAGTTACTAAGCAACGACGAGATACGGTTGAAGTTCTCTAAGGCTATAGATACAGCAATAAGGAATAGCTCAGTAGGCAGTACAGTTGAGGAGGAATGGACATCTCTAAAAAGGGTCAGCACAGAAGTTGGGAAGGAAAACATAGGTACAAAGATGGTAACTGCGAAGAAATCATGGGTAACAGAAGAAATACTTCATTTGATAGATCAAAGGAGGAAGTACAAAATTGTTCCGGGAAACTCAGGAATACAGAAATACAAGTCACTGAGGAATGAAATAAATACGAAGTGCAGGAAAGCTAAGACTGCAGGAAAAACGTGTAGACATCGAAAAAGAAATGATTGTCGGAAGGACAGACTCAGCGTACAGGAAAGTCAAAACAATCTTCGTTGACATTAAAAGCAACATTAAGACTACAACGGGAATTCCATTGTTAAGTGCAGAGGAGAAAGCGGGTAGGTGGAAAGAATACATTGAAAGCCTCAATGAGGGGGAAGATTTGTCTGATGTGATAGAAGAAGAAACAGGAGTCATTTAGAAGGGACAAGGGATCCAATATTAGAATCAGAATTTAAAAGAACTTTGGAGGACTTACGATCAAATAAGGCACAAGGGATAGATAACATTCCATCAGAATTTCTAAAATCATTGGGAAAAGTGGCAACAAAACGACTATTCACGTTGGTGTGTAGAATGTATGAGTCTGTCTACATACCTACTGACTTTCGGAAAAGCATCATCCGTACAATGCCGAAGAAGACAAGAGCTGACAAGTGCGAGAATTATCGCACAGTCAGCGTAACAGCTCATGCGTCCAAGTTGCTTACAATAATAATATATAGACGAATGGAAAAGAAAATTGAGGTTGCGCTAGATGACGATCAGTTTGGTTTTAGGAAAGGTAAAGGCACGAGAGAGGCAATTTTGACGTTGCGGTTAATAACGAAAGCAGCACTAAAGAAAAATCAAGACACGTTCATAGGATATGAAAAAGCGTTCAACAAAGTAAAATGGTGCAAGATGTTCGAAATTCTGAAAAAAGTAGGGGTAAGCTATAGGGAGAGACGGGTCATATACAATATGTACAAGAGCCAAGAGGGAATAATAAGAGTGGACGACCAAGAACGAAGTGCTTGTATTAAATGGGTGTAAGACAAAGATGTAGCCTTTGGCCCCTACTGTTCAATCTGTACATCGAGGAAGCAGTGATGGAAATAAAAGAAAGGTTCTGGAGTGGAATTAAAATTCAAGCTGAAACGATACCAATAATACGATTCGCTCATGACATTGCTATCTTGCGTGAAATTGAAGAAGAATTACATGATCTACTGAACGGAATGAACAGTCTAATGAGTACGGAGTATGGATTGAGAGCAAATCGAAGAAAGACGAAGGTAATGAGAAGTAGTAGAAATGAGAACAGAGAGAAACTTAACATCAGGTTTGATGGTCACGAAGTAGGTGAAGTTAAGGAATTCTGCTACCCAGGCAGTACAATAACTGATGACGGACGGAGCAACGAGGACACAAAAGCTGAATAGCAATGACAAAAATGGCTTTCCTGGCCAAAAGAAGTTTACTAATATCAAATATCGGCCTTAATTTGAAGAAGAAATTTCTGAGACTGTACCTCTGGAGTACAGCATTGTATGGTAGTGAAACATGGGCTGTGGGAAAACCGGAAAAGAAGAGAATAGAAGGATTTGAGATGTGGTGCTATAGACGAATGTTGAAAATTAGGTGGACTGATAAGGTAAGGAATAATGAGGTTCTGCGCAGAATCCGAGAGGAAAGGAACATGCGGGAAACGCCGGTAATGAGAAGTGACAGGATGAGAGGACATCTGTTAAGACATGAAGGAATGACTTCTATGGTACTAGGTTGCAAGTGCTACTCTGAGACGAAGAGGTTAGCATAGGAGAGGAATTCGTAGTGGGCTGCATCAATCAAGACTGATGACAAAAAAAAAAACTACTGATGATGGATGGCGTTTAGATTTTCCATCAGTTATAGGGTCTGCCCTCAATGCCCATTATGTCATACTGCACCCTGCACAACGTCACCACCCTGCCAACATAGCAGCCGGCCGTTGTGGCCGAGCGGTTCTAGGCGGTTCAGTCCGGAACCGCGATACTGCTAAGGTTCAAATCCTGCCTCGGGCATGGATGTGTGTGATGTCCTTAGGTTAGTTAGGTTTAAGTAGTTCTAATTTCTAGGGGACTGATGACCTCAGATGTTAAGTCTCATAGTTCTCAGAGCCATTTGAAAAAACATAGCAGTGATCTCCCGACTCTCCTTTTATTCGATTGCTGAGGATGAAATGATGGATTTGCTTGCCGACATCACGGAGGACGAAGTTCATGACACCATCTAGGCGAGTTCTTCGAACAAGTCGCCTGACCCTGAAGGCCACCCACTAGAGATTTATCGCACATTTCGTCCCCTAATGGCACCGGTGTGGGCGGAATTTTGTCGGGACCTTATGTCACGTCTCATGCAGATCCCAGACGGCTTCCTCGACGGTCTCCTCATTCCCATCGACAAGCCTCTGGGTACATCACGGATATGCGATTACCGCTCCTTGACATTGCTTAACAGCGACAGGAAGATCTTTAGACGGCTGTTGGCTACACGGCTTGAACAGACGGATATGATCAAACTTCTTTGGGAAGTGCCAATAACATTTGCACTACCCTTGTCGCTATTGAGACATAATCGCTCTGGCTCACGCTCGTCATATGCCTGGACGTTTGGCAGCTCTTGACTTCAGCTAGGCATTTGACTAGGTCGATCACGACTAGTTGAAAGGTGTGCTCCGCAGTATGGGACACCATTATACTACCGTCGAAGCCGTAATGCATCTCCTTCGTAGAGACTCTACAATGGCTGACTCACTCCCCTCGTGATCCGTCATTCTGTGCGTTACGGCTACCTGCTCTCTTCACTGTTGTAAGCCTTCTCCATGGAACTATTGCTCTGTGGCCTCCTTTAACGACTTTCAGGGATGGCTCTCGGTGGCCACGTATTCAGCTGCACTGCTTATGCGGACGATTTCGTCATCGTTCTCCATAACGGTGCTGAGGTCACGGAGGCACTGGGAGGGGTTACCACCAAAGGCGAAGCTTCCGGTAACTCCTTGACGTCCGCAAATCGAGAGCCATAGCTACAGGTGCGGGGCTTCCTGAGTACAGCGCTACTCCACTGCGCGTAGCTGCTACTACCTGATGATTAGGACTCTATTTCACTGGTGATCTGCGGTGCACGGTTGCCTTCTACTGCCGGCGCTTATTGTCCGAACTGCGAGCTTGGCTCCTAGAACATCGTCTACAAGCGCTCGATCTTCTGCATTGGACACAATATTTAATGTGTATTTGGCGTCACATATTCCCCGTCCTATTCCGCCGTCCATGGCCGACTGCTTGCTAGTGGCATTATATTCATGGGTTTTGCTACGGCTTGCTGTTCAAGATAAGGTATGAGATCCTCACCATCCTGCCACGCAGGGGCGGCTTAGGCCAATATCATGTGCCTGACAGGGCGCTAGCCCTTTCCCTGAGCTCTCAGACGTTGTTGTGGCGCCGTTGTGCCATTAGGCTCACTGGCCTGTTGCTGGAGGCTCTTGCACCACGCTCTCTCTCTCTCTCTCTCTCTCTCTCTCTCTCTCCCTCTCTCTCTCTCTTTCAGTCCATATCCAGCTTTCGTACGTCCCGCCGTCCTTTTTTTTACTTTCGCCAAGGGGAAGCATCCCCACATCGACTGGGATGGTGTCTGGCGTTCGGTGTACGCTCCTTATCTCGCAACTGACATCCAGCCTGCATGGTACCTTATTGTCAATGAGAAGCAAGTATGTCGGTCACGCCTTCACGGGATTCACCTTGCAGACAGACAATTGTGTGCCGCCTATGATTTTCTGGATACGGACGAACATCGCCTGTTGTGACGATCGGCGATAGATATCTGGTTGTTGATGCGACAGATGCTGGCCTTTATTACCCGTACGACTCCTCATCAGATACCTCCTCACCTGCTCCTTTTTCCGGCCTCAGGATACTTCCCGCAAACGAAGACGAACTCCGTGTAGCAGATTTGCGGGCCTGCAGTTCACTACTTGTTTGCTGACGGCGAGAAAAATGTCATAAAGAACGCCAGTTTGCAGTTATCCTCAATCCCAAACAGACAATTTTTCTCCAATATCCTTGGTAGTGCCTTTCTTAACCCACCGCGGAGTTGGTGTTTTACTGCAATGAAGAGTTGATCCAAGCCTTTCCTACTCTTAGAACCGGTTACTCTCCGGTCATCGGAATGTTCTTGTCCAAAAAAGTATACGTCGACAGATCACTGACTCTGATGACTTGCCACTGCCCCTTCCTCGCGACGTCGGTTTCGTGTTACTCTCGGTGGTATTAATAATAGTCAAAGAAAAACAAAGAAAGGAAAAATAAATCATTGGCTTTCTTTGTACGTCTACTCCACTTTCCCTACGCTTCCCTTCTTCGTTCCTGGGGGCGGGTGGAGGGGGGGGGGGGGGGTTGCAGATATGGTGGTCAGGACTTGGGTTGTTACCCCTGTCCATTTTGCCCCCACCTCTTGTTTTGGGCGCCAGGAACGTTCCTTCGGGAAAAAAATTGGCAGAATACTTAGAAAATGTAACAGATTGAATATAGAGACTGATTACGCTGCGCTTGTCCACCCTCTTCCGGAGTATTTGTGTGTTATGTGGGATCCACAACAGATAGGATTGACAGAAGACACTGAAAAAGTTCAAAGAAGGGCATATTGTTTTGTATTATTGCGGAATAGGGGGATCGAGTTCCAGAATATTTCCAACTTTCTCCTTAGAATGTGAAAATATTTTGTTATCACCCTCCTACACAGGAGGCTATGATCATCATAATAAAACAAGAGAAGCCAAAGGTCATACGAAAAGATGTAAGTTTTTTTTCCCGCATGAAGTTCGAGAGTGGAACGGTAGAAAAATGGCTTGAAGGTGGTTGAATGAACCCTCTACCAGGCACTTAACTGTGAATTCTGGAATAATAATGTAGATGTAGATGTGTGTCACCATCATCATCATCATCATCATCATCTTCTCGATTAAGTCACCCGACCTTTTTTTTAATTAATGTATTATTCACTTCTCAGCCGAGAGGAATGGTTGGTGCTGGCTGGCGGTGTTCATGTTGCTACTCTTTAGCCCTTCTTTTAAATAGCTAAAAATTCCAAAACATACTGTCACATGAATCAAAACAATTACCTCAATGTGATAGGTTGATGCGGATGGTCTTGAAACTGTAAGGAGTACGGTGCTATCGGTTCCTGGTATATTCCTTAGGTGGGGGATGTGGATAGTGATAGGACTGTAGAGGAAGCGCTGACCTCAAAAGGAGTGCATCAGGATGGTTTTATTATTTTCTATTTACTTTTCATTCTGTACCTCTAAAGATAGCACCCATTGTAGAAAAAGAGTTTTTTCAGCCAGATTCTAGGCAAAGTGCTTACATACGTTCTTTTTATGCACTGCTAAAACATTAATTCCGATTGTAAGAAGTCGAATGTCAGATATTAAACTCTTTCTGTGTAATGGTAGAAGGCGACAAGTGGAAAAACATTTTTAAAGACGTCATGTTTACGCCAGTGACTGTTAAACCTTTTATTTCCACTATTGCAATTGCGGCCTTAGACCATTATCAAGTGCAGCTGAAGTACAAAATGTTCATAAAATTATTTTACAAAAATCGTTGTTTATTTTGACCTTCGGCCGATTACACAATTTGAAAAAAGCAGCTATGTAACCATGTTTACTTACTTGTTTTGGCTTTAAGCCATGTCAATTTTATATACGCTGAAACAGTCGTTCGCTGCTGTGGTTTAGAGTAAAAGTTACTAGTGATAGTGGAACAAACATGTGTATGTACAGACTGTGCTGTTTTACTACATATGGACATGTGTGCTCGCACTACTTACCAGCGTTACGAATGTATATAACAGCAAATGACGACGACATATAAATGTGTCAGCGTGTATAAAGTTCACATGGCTTAAAGCCAAAAAATAAGTAAACATGGTTATACAGCAGCTTTTTTCAACTTGTGTAATCAGCCAAATGTCCAAATACACAACGATTTTTGTAAAATATTTTATAAACATTTTGTATTTGAGCTGCACTCGATAATGTTCTAAGGCCGAAATTGCAATAGTGGAAATAAAAAGTTTAACAGTCACTCGCGTAAATATGATGTCTTTCAAAAAATTTTACAATACTGTGAATCCCAGTTATGAAAAGTCAGGTAAGTGGAAAAAAGTTCCTGAGAAAAAGTTATTTCGTGTTCGCCGCTAAGAACGTCCGAGCCGCCACCCACCTCTTAGTTACGGGGGATGCAGTAACTGCAGACTGATGTTAACGCGATGCAAGCGCAGAATCACTACTAATGTTATAAATCCGAAAGTAACTCTGCTACGTTTTCACGACTAAATCGCTTAACTGATTTCGATGAAATCTGATATGGATATAGATAGAACCCGAAGGAAAACAGACGACTTCAGAAACTGCTTAGTAAAAGACACTGATTGATTTGAAGAATACTATGCAAAACAAGGAAGCATATTTAATTTTTGAAAAAGCTATTTACTCTTTTACTTTTCAGCTGCTTTCATTTTGGTGAAAATGCTTTTATTGACTGATATGTTCTATGTAATACACTTCAACGTAATGAATACAATGCTTATACAATCCTCAACGATTCAATAAAATCTCCTTGGTTTACAAACCGTGCATGCGCCACTTCGGCTCTCTCTAAATGGTTCCAGATGCTGCTATTGCATCTGTATAAGAAGACGTGCCAGTCCCGGCAATCGGTGATTGTAACTCCTGACGACGATGGCGGAGACAACTAGCAAAAGCTCGAGCGTTTTATTCGAAGTGATGTGGCTTGTAAACACCGAGAAGACATTATTCAAGCATGCAGCCGGAAAAGACCCCAATTACACAATCTTCAACGTGTTTAATCCATAGTTCAGTACTACGAGGGGCGTTAAATAAGTAATGGAGCACAATTTTTTTTTCTGAAAGTAGGTTGATTTTATTCAGGCTTCCAATACATCATATTATTTCCCACTCTTTCATCTGCAAACTATATTTTTCAGGATAATCTGCGTTCAATGCGACGGCCCTACGCCAGCTTACTGTAAGAATCTGTGTGCCCGTACGGTAACACTCTACTGGATTACGTTGGAGCCAACGTCTTGCTGCATCAATCTCCTCATCATCCACGTACTACTTCCTGTAGAGTGTATCCTTCATTGGGCCAAACATATGGAAGTCGAAAGGTACGAGGTCCAAGCTGTAAGGTGGATGAGGACGAACAGTCCAATGAAGTTTCGTGAGCTCCTCTCTGGTGCCTTGCGTTGTCATAGAGAAGGAGAAGTTCTTTTGCGTTTATGTGGAGACGAACGAGCTGAAGTCGTTTCTTGCATTTCCTGAAGGTGTCACAATGCACTTCCGAGTAGATCGTTGCACCATGAGGAAGAATATTACACAGAATAACTCCTTCATAGTCCCAGTATGAAACATCCCCTTAGAAAAATTAATGAATTACTGTGCTCATGAACATTTTACGTTATTTGATTTTCAAACAGCTGAGCAGAACTGAACGTACTCAGACATTTCTCTCTTTACTTATTCTGATCAACACTAAAGTGACACACAACATTTTTAGCGCAACGCAGTCTGATTTTCAATAATCCCTACAAAAGAATGGCCCTGACTAACAACAACCTATACCTTCCATGAATTACTTACCTCACAAAAATCTTCGTTACTCGAACTACTGCAATACAGCGTGCGCCAATACTGCCAGCTAAATAAAGGATTCTAACTACTGAAGGCACTAACTACTGATAGGCATAGTTAGCAAATGAAAGATTTTGATAGAGAACAAACTATGTATTTACCTTAATAGTGTTCAAAAGTCATAATATATATATCAGTTCATGACATTCAGACTTACAAATTTCGTTTTTCTGACGGACACACGTCCAGATCGTCCGCTCTCAAAACTCTGCCATCTCTCTTCCCACATCCACCACTGCAGGCGGCTCACCTCCAACTGCACAACGCTACGCGTTGTTCACATCCAACTGCCCAACACTAAAATAGCAAATATTCCAACAATGCAAACCAGCCACAGATTGCACACAGTATAGTCAGTGATTTTCATACAGAGCGCTACGTGGCGTTGCCAACATAAAAACCTAAACAGCCTACTTACACCAGAAGATTGTCGCCATGGCTTTACCGGCTAAAGGTTTTCTTCAGAGGAGAAGTGGTGGGTGCGCCACTCCATAAATTGCCGTTTAGTTTCCGGTTCTAAGTGATAAACCCATGTTTCGTCGCCTGTGACGATGTTCGACAAAAATTGGCGCTATCAGCAGAGTAACGTGCAAGCAATTCCACACAGAAGGTCCTTCGTTGCTCTTCGTGGTCTTCTGTTAGGCGGCGATTAACCCAGCGGGCTCACACCTTAAAGTAACGCAACTGGTGGACGAGTGTGCCAGCACTACCAACAGAGACGACCAGTTGTGCAGCGAGGTGTTTGATTGTCATCCGTCGATCAACTCGAATGGAAGCGTCCGCATGTTTCAACACTGCAGGAGTCACAGCTGTGTGTGGCCGACCGGCACGAGAAAGATCGGACAGGTTTGCCCGACCGCGATCTTGTTGCGATGATGACTCACGCCTCGCCCAACGACTCACCGTGCTTTTGATCACTTGGTTCAAATGGCTCTGAGCACTATGGGACTTAACTTCTATGGTCATCAGTCCCCTAGAACTTAGAACTACTTAAACCTATCTAACCTAAGGACAGCACACAACACCCAGCCATCACGAGGCAGAGAAAATCCCTGACCCCGCCGGGAATCGAACCCGGGAACCCGGGCGTGGGAAGCGAGAACGCTACCGCACGACCACGAGATGCGGGCTTTTTGATCACTTCCCCGCAGACATTCTGCAAGCACCTATGCATGTCTGCAATGCTCTCGTTTTACGCCGAAAGAAACTCATTGGCAGGTTTCTGCTCAGAACGCATCTCCGTTACAGATGCAATTTTGAAGACCACATATAGCGCCGCCACCTATCGGAACTTCATGAAACTGTAATGGCTGAAGCGGGAATATTCCACAATGGTCCACAACTAATTCCGCATTTTTTCAACCGAAAATGGCAAGAAAATGTGTTGCATTCTTTGTTAAACGCCCCTTGTAATATTATAAACGCAAGAGTAACTCGATTATATTTTCACAACTAAACTAATGAACTGATTTCTCTGAAATTCGGTACGGAAACTGCTTTAGGAAAAACAATGTCATCAATCACTAACATGGCGACGCTGGGATTGGAACGTCTTTATTGAGTAAACATAAACGAAGTTAAAAAATTATTACATTTATTGTACGACGTACACGTTGTAAGACGAATAGCTACTTCAATAACACGATGCATAAATGCGCGCTGCTGTCCACACCTTTCCACACATACCACTCGGCAACGAAGCTGCGTATGCCACGGTGTCACGCGATTCATGGATTTGTGGAGGTGAGGGGAGGGGCGCTCATTACAAGCTATGATTACCCATACAGGCAGACACGTGAGGACAGCTGACGCTTCCTTACGTCTAATGGCTTACTTACTCACCATCAATCACAATAACAAACGTACTCATTTGCGAGTGCAGTCACAGGTTACAGCTAGTAATTACCTGAGAGGTACAGCATACCCAACTTGCCTTTATCACGAAAATGGAAAGGCTAATTTGGCACTATATTGTACTAGAGGTGGCAAAAAATAACGTAACTGATAGGAATAACCGGTTACTGAGAAGTAAAGGTTACTGCGATAACCGTTCCTCTGATACACGCAGTTATTTCAAAAACTGTCTAATGTCAACAGTGCCTCGCGCCATCTGTTGACCGGAGATCGTACTACGCTTTCCCGTCAACTCATCGGAGATCTGGCTAGGAACGGAGAGGGTAGACCATTTGGAAGGCGTTCTATAGTCCATGGGAATAACTGTGAGACTGCGCGCCATCTGTTGATAAGAACTGTGTACTAAATGGTGCGCCTTCGTTACTTTTAGCACAAACAATTAAATAAAGTTAATGTCCGAGCGGTGGCTGATAGGAGCTGCAGTACAGGCATTAACAAGTACGGTCGTTCCCTTGAGCCACCACCTCATATGTCAGTTTAGCTTGGACGGGTAGTATAAAGAGAGGTACCATAAGGAATTCGAGCGACTATGGAAATAACTGTCAGAGATCGGTATTTTCCTATGGCAGTTATCGTTATTGGCTCTCTGGCAGTTATCGGGCTACCATTACAGGTAACCTGGAAGTTGGTAACGAAATAACTGTGTGTCTGTGTTCCTGACACAGTGACTCCAGTCTTAGACCCCAGTGGTATTTCAGAGACAATAGTTACTGGAGTGAACAAATATTTACGTACTTCTTCGAAAATAGCCGCTGGCCATCGCGAAAGACAAATAACATGTCAGAAAGTATAACATAATACAGGTGAATAAAATAATTATTATCCTCATCATTTGTCAGGAGATTGTGAAAATATGTGAATATATTACAGTAACTGCTAATATTTACAGAATTGATACACTGTCAGAATAAAACACAGTTACGCACTTTTAATAAAGTTATCATACACAGAATACCCGATCTTGACTGTTGCAACCAAGTGCTGTCAAAATTGAAATAGAGAAGAATTTTTACCTAAGCTGGTCTATCAGTCTCTGTTACGATATTCATCTACAGAGTTAGAAGGTGGGGTCAATGGCAGCGTCCGATTCCACCTGTCTGCTTCGACGTAAAGGTGTTGTGGTGTGTGAATGTCATTACGGCACGGTGTTTATGAGTTGGTTTGTGTGGGTGGGGGGGGGGGGGGGGCTGGCCGATCTAGTTTGCAGTGCCGGAATTTGCTGGTGGTAATTAACTTTTTTTTTCTAGCTGTGACGTTTTGTGTATTTATGGAGTATTGGATGTGATTTAATTTGTGTAGGGATGATTGATTTGTGGACTTTTGGGATTGTGGTTTTATTTTTCGCACTTGTAGGTGTTGGTTTTTTGGCATCAGTAGCTGTGGTGGACCTATATAGGTTACAGGAAATGATCGATTCCCATTTTCATAGTTGCACGTGTTGATGTTTTGGTAATGTCATCTGAGGTTGACCTATGTAGGTCAAGGAAAATGTCCGATTCCAATTTTCGTACCTTTAGTAGTGGGTATTTGTGTTTTGGTATGGTCACCTATGGTTGACCTATATTGTTCAAGGGAAGTGTCCGATTCCTGCAGATTTTTGTTGGTGTAGCAGAATGCTGTATTTCCCAGCTTCCCGCAGTTGTCCCGTTGGTTTGATTGTATTTTTGGTGGGAGATGTTATTGTATTATTTATTTGTATCTTCGTGTTTGTTGCCATGTGTATTTAGTGACGTCATAGACACACTTAAAATAGCCATTTCCGGCATATTGATGACGGGTGGAATCAGACATTTCTGTATCAAAAAGTCTTTCAAACACACTGTAAATCGTGCTTTATCAGAAACCAAGTTTTTAATGGTTGCTGACTTGCTGGCAGTTTATTGAAAATGCATGTTCCTGAATATTGGACCCCTTTTGGACGAAGGTAAGTGATTTTAGGTCTTTATGTAGATTGCTGTTCCTATTTCTAGTACTGATATCATGTATTGAGCTATTGGTTGGAAATACTTGTAACAAATTTCATTAGGGAATAAATATACTAGGAAGCAGTGGCTAGACTACAAAGTTCCTTGAACAGGTTCCTACATGATGCTCTTGATTTTATACCACAAACGATTTTTATTACACGCTTTTACATGCGAAAAACTGTTGCTACGTTTGATGAGTTACCACAGAATATGCTCCCCTATGAAATAATAGAGTGAAGAAATGTGATATGCCCTTCCCAACTGAATTTATTATCGAGTTGTAGTACCAGAAATGTAACACTGTCAACCTTTTCGATCTTCTTGTCTTCATATGTTCTGAACATAATGTAGCTGGAGAAATCGAGCAGTTTCCAAATCTCACATAAAACTTGGATTAGCGTACTCACACTTTCCCCAGTAGGACTATCTTTTACAGCATAGGAGTAAACGAATCCGTCACATTACGTATATTTTTTGTTGTATTACAAGGCTGAGCAGCACAAGAAATTAAGCTTCGAATTTAACCTACAGTATTCAGTTTACATATTACTTCATACTTAAAAACGCACGTTGTTAAGATTTTACTTAAACAGTGCTGTGGCGAAGTTCCGCGTACTTTCTGTTGCAGCTGCGAAGGTAATATTTCTAATAGCGACCGATAACCTACAAACATATAATATGAAATACTAATAATCGTTCTAACATCAACTAGAAAGTACCCGTAGTTAATAAGCTAAGGTTATGACACGATTCATACGACATTCCTGCCATTTCACACTACTCGCAGTTATACTGATAACTAAACCGATGGATTCCAACTATGTCGTTATTTAACCCCTCGGAGTATTCAGTATTCGCTAGCAAAAAATAACTTGGCAGTTATTAATAGCTGTTAAAAATAACGGTTATCAAAGAATAACTGGAACTGTGATAACGGTTACTCCAGAATAACCGTTTGGCCCACCTCTATATTGTACTGTACTGTATTGTATTCATTCTGGTCTGACCGATTACATTTCGCCAGGTCTACTGCACTTTTCATTGATATTTCTCAAAGACTCTTAAAATGTTATTTCCATGGAACACAATATCTGTAATATTATTTGAAGGATGTATTCTGATTTTAGTTCAGTGATCAACGGTTTATTTTACAGAGTGAACTAATATGAAAGTTTTCTCATTTTACTTTCACTAATTTTGCACAGTTTGTAACTTGTTTTTTTTTTTTTTAAAAAAAAAAGAAGAGTCGCTGCTTGAAGCTGAGACAAACTTTCATACTTTGAGTTATCATTTTGTATTCTGTTGTTTTATGAGAGGCGCCCGTAACCGCAGAACATTTTTAATGCAGTCAAATGCTAAATCCAGAGCCCAGTTATGATTTTTATACTGGTAACTAAAATTTTCCAGTGGAATTTTTATTTTATGCCCTTTTGTGATGGTTCACCCGAGCAAAATTATAATACAAACATACGGTTAGCATAACAGTAGCACTCAGGACTGAATAACGTTTAACTAAATTAAGCCTCATTTTTGAGGAAGGCTGTTACTAGAGCAATTACTTGTGTCAGAACCGAGGGTTCGGTATTACTTTTAATTTAATTTGGGGACTGTATTACGTCCCAGATAAGAATATGGAAACCTAGTGTTTGTTTACGTGTATTTGTTTGAGTTGGCAACAGAATGAAGTAGATAACTTTGCAATCTCTCAGTTAAATCTGTGCTCACCATTTTCTATGACCTTCGTCAGATGAATTTGTCGCTCAAGGGGAAAGTGCGTTTGAGAAGAAACCGCCCGGGTCTTCCTCGCTGATTCGCCATACAGCAGGCTTCGGTGCTTTTGGCGGACGGGATAAACGTTAAAAATTGACGAACATGTGGCTTTGGGTTTGGGAGAGGGTAGCTATACCACGAATAACGTAAAATAATTTGTGAAAATTCCAGTCATTCAGCACCGCATAGAGTGCGAGCGCCCGTACAGATCAAACAGTGGCGTTAACAATGTTCAAGGATACCCGACAGCGAAAACTGAATCGTTCATTTACTACTAAAAATAAAGGACGACCCGGCTCAGATAATTTGCCAGGCCTACGTCAGAGTAACAACTTTCTAGTTCGATTAACATCGCCAGAACGTTACAGTTCGAATAACAATTGTACATAGTCATGCACGTCCGGAGATTTCCTGTTATTAACGTCAGCAGGGGTTCCTCTGCTAGTTAATTTATAAATTAAAATGAAAAATTTTGCCTCCCGATTTTCTGTGTGTCCTTTAATCGATAGTTGATGGTCATTCCCTCTGTATAGCACTAATATGAGGCCAGGTCAATTTCAATTCAACGCCTTCCAAGCTGCAATTATTGGTGGCTATCAAGATGGCATTGACAGTTATTGGTTTGAAAAAGGACGTCAGGAGCGTAGGGACTTCCTGGGTGCTCGTTAGCGGTATGGACCAGCGAGGTAATGGCAACCTAACAGACCTGTAGATTTCCCTGAGAACTCTCTTATAAGACAGGCACATCTGTTAGCAGGGGCGGCCCTTTTGGGGTCTACATCTGCATGGATACTCTGCAAATCACATTTAAGTGCCTGGCAGAAGGTTCATCGAACCACCTTCACACTTCTCTATTATTCCTACCTCGTATAGCGCGCGGAAAGAAAGAACACCCCTATCTTTCCGTACGAACTCTGATTTCCCTTATTTTATCATGGCGATCGTTTCTCCATATGTAGGTCGATGTCAACAAAATATTTTCGTATTCGGAGGAGAAAGTTGGTGGTTGGAATTTCGTGAGAAGATTCCTCCGCACCGAAAAACGCCTTTTAATGACGTCCATCCCAAATCCTGTATCATTTCATTGACACTCTCTCCCCTATTTCGCGATATTACAAAACATTCTGCCCTTCTTCGAACTTTTTAGATTTAGTCCGATAATCCTATCTGGTAAGGATCCCACACCGCGCAGCAGAATTCTAAAAGAAGACGGCCAAGCGAAGTGTAGGCAGTCTCCTGAGTAGATCTGGCCATTTCCTAAGCGTCCTGCCAATAAACGCAGTCTTTGGTTAGCCTTCCCCCACAACATTTTGTATGCGTTCCTTCCAGTTTCAGTTGTTCGTATTTGTAATTCCTAGGTATTTAATCTGCAAACAACCTAAGACGGCTGCTCAGATTGTCTCCCAAATCGTTTATATAGATAAGGAACAGCACAGGGCCTATAACACTACCTTGCGGAACGCCAGAAATCGCTTGTGTTTTACTCGATGACTTTCGGTCACTTCCTACGAACTGTGACCTATCTAATAGAAAATCACGAATCCAGTGGCATAAATTAAATAGGCACGATATTAAATAGGCACGCAACTTCACTACAAGCCACTTGTGTAGTACAGTGTCAAAAGCCAGAAATACGGAATCAATTTGAAATCCCTTGTAGATAGCACTCAACACTTGGTGCGAGTAAAGAGCTATTTGTGTTTCACATGAACGATGTTTTCTAAACCCGTGTTGACTGTCTCTCAACAGACCGTTTTCTTCGAGGTAATTCATAATGTTCGAACACAACATATGTTCCAAAATCCTGCTGCATATCGACGTTAATAATATGGGCCTGTAATTTAGTGGATTACTCCAATCACCTTTCTTGAATATTGGTGTGACCTGTGCAACTTTCCAGTCTTTGGGTACAGATCTTTCGTCGAGCTAACCGTTGTATATGATTGTTAAGTATGGAACCATTGCATCAGCATACTCTGGAAGTAACCTATTTGATATACAGTCTGGACCAAAAGACTTGCTTTTATTAAGTGATATGAGTTGCTTCACTACTGCGAGGATATCTACTTCTAAGTTACTCATGTTGTCAGCTGTTCTTGATTCGAATTCTGGAATATTTACTTCGTCTGCTTTTGTGAAGCCATTTTGGCAGGCTGTGTTCAGTAACTTGCATTGACAGCACTGTCTTCGATAGTATCTTCATTGCTATCGTGCAGAGAAGGCATTGATTGTGTCTTGCCGCTAGCATACTTTACATACGACCAGAATCTATTGGATTATCCGCCAGGTTTCGAGACAAAGTTTTGTTGTGGAAACTATTATAAGCATCTCGCGTTGAATTCCGCGCTAAATTTAGAGCTTCTTTAAAAGATCGCCAGTCTTGGAGATTTTGCGTCAGTTAAAACTTGGCATGTTTTTCTCGTTGTTTCTGCAACAGTGTTCTGACCAGTTTTGTGTACCAAGAAGGATCAACTCCGTCGTTTGTTAATTTATTTAGTATAAAGTTTTCAATTGCAGCCGATATTACTTCTTTGAATTCAAGCCACATCTGGAAGGAATGGAGATTGTCTCTCAGAATGCGTCAAGTGAATTTTTATCTGCTTTTTTGAATAGGTATATTTTTCGTTTATTTTTGGAGGATTTTGGGGTTATAATATGCAATCTCGCTACAACAGCCCTGTGTTCACTAATCCCTTTATCCATTTTGATGCTCGTTATTAACTCAGAATTATATGTTGCTAAGAGGTCAAGTGTGTTTCCACATGCGTTTACTATTCGCGTGGGCTCATGAATTAACTGCTCGAAATGACAATCTGAGAAGTCGTTTAGCACATTTTCGCATGATGTTTCATGCGTACCTCCGGAATTAAATATGTATTTTCGCCAACATATTGAGGTTAAAATAAAGTGTCACCAACTATAACTGTATGAGCAGGGTACATGTTTGAAATCAAAGTCAAGTTTTCTTTGAATATTTCAGCAATTGCATCACCTGAATTGGGAAGTCGGTAAAAGGATCCAGTTATTATTTTATTCCAGTGCCAACAATGACATCTGCTCATACTAACTCACAGGTATTATCAATCCCAATTCGCGGAAAGATAACCTACTTCTAACAGCAACAAACACGCCACCGCCAACCGTGTTTAGCCTATCCTTTCGGAATACCCTTAGGTTCTTCGCAAAAATTTCGGCTGAACTTACCTCCGGCTTTAGCCAGATTTAAGTGCCTATAACTATTTGAGCATCAGTGCTTTCTATTAGCGCTTGGAGCCCTGGTACTTTCCCGACACAGCTACGACAATTTTCAGCTGTTATACCGATGGTTCCTGTATCTACCTACTTCCTGTGTTCAGCCTGCACCCTTTGGAGCTCTTTTTTGTGTTTTCCCGAGACCCTGTAACATAGATATCTGTCCAGTCCACGCCACATCTCCCCTTTTACCCGTGTAGCCGCCTCCTGCGTACAGTGGACTCCTGACCTATACAGCGGAACCAAAAACCCAACCACTCTATGGCGGAAGTCGAGGAATCTGCAGCCTAAACGGCCGCAGAACCGTCTGAGCCTCGGCTCTGTACCTGAGGTCCGCAATCGGTCCTACCGGCTATACTGCAAATGGTCAGCTCTGCTTTCGTCTTGCAAGGAATACTGGCAGCCCTTACCATTACTGTTAGCAACTCGAAACCAGAGAGCATTTCAGCAGTTGGCTGCACCCTGTGCTCTTCATGGCATCCAGGAGGACTCATTCCACGTCTGGAATGATTTCAAGCGTTATGCACACGGAATGCACGTTAGACTACTTCACCTTCTTGGCACCCATGTCCCTATGGCGCCCCATAACGGGCCTACCGTTCCATCTTCCAACTGGCAACAATCCCACACTCTGTGATTGTCCGGATCTTGCATGCTGAGAGGTTTCCTCTCAAACAGGACAGGCGACAGAATCTGGCTCAGCGACAGTGTCAGCCACAGACAGCACCTGGAACTTGTTTGTCAGACAAACCGGGGAGGCCTTTCGCCTGGGAGGTCTTTCGCCGCCTACTTCGTCCTGGGGCGACCTCCTACTCGACCACAGGTGAGGGGTCAACCTCAGTTTGAGGCTGGGCTGGTCACCGGTGAGGATCGATCGGAGTACTCAGATGTGATGAACGTCCGTTGGATTCCCACGACTGCCCCACAACAGTGGTGCCAATCCACTGCAGCTTCAAGCTGTGTAACCGAAGCTGTCACAGCCTGGAGTTGAGAGCAAGTGTCACCAACTCGGCTCGAATCAAGACACAACAATCACAGTCTCTGTCCATGCTAAAGGCCGTGGAAATCTAAACTACCCAAATAACGAATTATCTGCACGTGGTGTGAAACTCTACTGTAGCCGCTGACGAAAACGCAGGAACCATGTCTAATAAATTAGATTAATACTTAGAAATTCAAAAACCTTACCACCGAAGCCCTCAGGTGAAACTAAACAATTCGTCACTGATTGGGAACTTGTAGTATGTCACAAAATCGGTTTACTTTCCGACGCAAACAATTCACTCCTGATTAAAAATTCGTGAAAGTCACAAACTCAGTTACTTCCCTGTTGCTGCTTTTGTCTAGGTCGGCTGCTGCTGCCTGACAATAATAATTAGTGCTTACCCTGGCAGTCTGCTGTTTCCTAGCTGGGACCGAGATTTTAAACAGGACGCAGCAGGTCGACTCAGCATGACTTTCGTCACTGTCCTGGAGCAGAAAACAAGTCGCGTCCTAGAAGTCAGTGTCCATTACAGACATGGGTGTTACCGTCAGCGGAGGGGGAGGTCACAGGGATGACATGTGTGTTCCTTAAATTTTTTTTGAAGAGCAGTTTCAGTGTTTTGAATCTTAGTTAGAAAAAAAGATGACAACTTTGAAAGAATACATCCAAACTAAAGTAATTATACATAGCCTTGTGCAGTAGGAATTAATGGTTTTAAGGATTCACTAACGTGCCCATAAATCTAATCCACATATATTTTCACTAAAAAGACAATATACTCATTTGTAATGAACTATGTTGGCACGACTGTGAGTGACGAAGGAGCAGGGTAGAGTAGCATGAATCTGCTCGGTTTTGCTGTAAGTCTTGTAGGAGGGGTTGGCAGGAGCCAGACGTCTAAAAGTCAATCGCCGCGCAACAATCACTTACAGTTCAAAAATGGTTCAAATGGCTCTGAGCACTATGGGACTTAGCTTCTGAGGTCATCAGTCCCCTAGAACTTAGAACTACTTAAACTTAACTAACCTAAGGACATCACACACATCCATGCCCGAGGCAGGATTCGAACCTGCGACCGTAGCGGTCGCGCGGTTCCAGACCGTAGCGCCTAGAACCGCTCGGCCACCCTGGCCGGCGCTTACAGTTCGATATTGGTATAAAGTGACAGTTAGTACATCCGTCAAGAGGAATTGCAGCGATGAGAGTTCAAAGCAATTCGTAGTGTCTTTCTTTAAAGGGAAAATAATGATAGTAATTACAAAATATATTACACTGCACTCGGTTTTACCACTGCAATGTGGTAGAGCACCTAACTTACAGGAATTTATTAACTGTGTTTTAAACTGATCTAAATATAGTATTTAGCCTATTATGTACTATACATATTATTTTACTTTTTTTTATATTTTAGGACATAACAAGTAATAATCATACAAACACTGTCGATAAATTTAAATGTTAATATTGTATGTCTTTTTATACTCGGTAATCGCATAATACTTTTCAATCCAGACTTAAATTGGCATGCTTTATCAGTTTTAAGTGCCTCTGAAATATGTGGTATGAGGCATCCAGAATGCTCCATAAAGTGGTCTTAGGTCCTAATTTTTTCAACTTTTTTCAAGAGGATCTACCGTTTAGATCTTATCTATTGAGTCGTCCCCTCTCTCTCCCCCTCCCCCCCCCCCCCCGTCCATTCACAATAATTTAGCGCTGTTAACACCCGTGATCACAGAGACGTCGTAATAGGCGCGATGATGGCAAAAGTGTGGCTCTAAGGCTCCAGTCACATTTTAGGAGTAGGGACACCCTTTGACAATCAGATATGACGTTTACCTTTCAAGATACGTGGATAATCTACGTGACTCACACGATCGGAAGACAGACATCGGTCGCCGTATGCAAAAAGGTATAATTCCAGTACGGCTGCTGTGACGCACAGGCCGCGCGGCGGTGGCCCTGTGCCTTATCCAGCTACACGCAATCTACCTGAATGCAACCCTATCCAAAGGCGCGGCAGCAGTAGGACGATGGTAGACACACCAAACCAGAGTGAGCCAGGTTGGTCAGGGGGATAGGTACACGCTTTGAGGGGTGATAGTATTGGCGATTCCGAACAAAAAACTTCAAACGAACATCTACATCTACATGATTACTCTGCTATTCACATTTAAGTGCTTGGCAGAGGGTTCATCGAACCACAATCATACTATATCCCTACCATTCCACTCCCGAACAGCGCGCGGGAAAAACGAACACCTAAACCTTTTCTCATCACTGTACGACGTACAGCTCTTTGCAAATCACGGGCGTCAATCACATGTCACTCTTTACCAGCACTCACATGTGAATACAACCAAAGCGATGTTAGGGTACATACTTGGAGGATATTCCTTTGGCAACACGACGTCATATGTAGTTTCTGCTCAGTCCGCACAGACAGTGGCACAGTACTTCGCTGAAACGTATCCTGGCAGTTGAGGCGGTGGCCGTGGAGTCATTTCTTGGTCACCGAGGTCACCGGTCTTACTCCATGATGTTACTGTTTGTGGGGTTGGCTTAAGATCGAAGTCCACTAGCGCAGAGAGGACAAACCAGGAACTTCTCGCTCTTATTCTACATGCGGGTGCTCAAATAAAGGACCGTACTAATGAGCTTAGATGAGAAACGCTACAGCTGTCTACAAGAGCTGCAAAATGCATTGAAGTTTATATTGGACTTTTGTAACATTTTTTATGAGGAAATGTACACAGTTAAGTATAATATCAGAATGCAATGTTTCGTTTAGCACCGCCTGCATTTGTCCTTTTCTTCACTGTTTTCGTTAGTTTCCTAGAAAGCTGTTCACAACAGGAGATATGTTTGTGTGACATTTTTTTCATTCAGAATAATACAATCACCCCCAAAGCATCTACCTTTCCTCGTGACTCCTTCGATATATAAGAACGCAAACTACGGTACCTTTGAATATATTTTAAATTAAGAACTTGTATTCTTATTTTTAGGCGAACTATTCAGTATAAGATACTCTATATGAAACCATTCTAAGAATACATTTGTGCGTAATGTAATCTCCTTAGTATGTTGTCTACACACTTATCTGAGCTTATTCTCTCAGTTTACTTTAACTCAAATTTTTATCTTCACTCTGTACACCCATAACTATTGCTCGCTCTATGTTCAATGTTGCCCACACGAAATTATATAATTATTTAATTTTTAATGTGACACGTGTTAAAAAATGGACTAGAAAGTAGAAAATAATTTTCTCGTAACCCCGCACTATACCTGGCCTCATACAGATAATTCTCTAAGCTTGTGTTTTTAATTTTTAATAGCTGTAACAATACTTGTAATATTTGAAAAGGAAAACCTGGGACGGATGCAATAAAGATTGTAGATAGCAGCTGGCCTTGAACAAAATCGCACAACAGTTCATATCATTTGCAGTGGAATAAAATTATTAGTCACATAGGTGATCTAATCATGCATCGGTTTTCTATTTCATGCGCCTCATGTTTTTCGTTTTAAATTTCACAAGTATTGTAACAGCAATTTAAAACTCACAAGGACAAGGTCTTAGGACTATCTGTATGGAATCAGAAACCTGTACGACGTTTTGTTTTTAAAACGTGTTATATGAAAATCTTTTATTTAAACAATTCGTAATTAATTAAAAAGCTTTTTATTTAAATAGTTACTTTCTGCTTTTAGCCTTGGGCGTGTGTGTGTGTGTGTGTGTGTGTGTGTGTGTGTGTGTGTGTGAGTGTGTGATATTTTTCAATCGATTTCAAATATTTTCATGTGGTTCCAGCAGAAACAAGCTGTTAATTACAGGTTTACTTAAGTTCCTGAGTCAACCGGTATATTGTTTCCTCCTTCGTATATCTCGCGAAAAGGCCATGAAGGTAAAAATTATAGAAATTCGAGATCACGCGATGACTTACCAACAATCGTTCTAACCGCGAAATAACATTGGTGCATAAAGTACTCTACTCCACACACCAGGTAAGAGAGTGAGTTACAATTGCATTGTCGTCCAGTTTCAAGACTCTAGTACATCAGTAAGTTAGTTTGAAATCAGTTGCAAAATATGTTCCAAACAGACAGAGAGAAAAGAAAGAACCTATAGAAAACGTGATAAAGAAAGTACCCCCTGCCACGCACCATATTCTAAAGTTCGTCAGCATTGGATTGTCATCCAATTCTGAGCCATGTTGAGACATTCAAGCCTCTATCTCAACGTAAAGTTAGTTTAAAATCAATTCAAAATTTGTACCGAACAGACAGACAAGAAAGCGACAAATACTCATAAAAACCTGTTAGAATAGCAGAGAAACACGGCGAGATGCCACGGCCTACAGGGACGACATCATGGTCCACTGTCGCTCCTCATTCTTAGTATTTTATCTCACCCATGTCAACCGTATAGTGGTTTCCTTGATATTTTGTTAACTTTAATTTTTAATTGGTTCTCGATCATTTTTGAAACCTGATATTTACTCTTTCCTTTCGATTAATCACTCGCTCTTACCCACAATTTCACGGAAAGCTTCCAAATTCAATAGCTGAAAATTGCTCATACTTTTTGGTGCGAATCGACTGCATACGAACGTTCCAAGCGAAACCTGAGCAACGAACTGCCATCGTCCCGCATAAGGCGCATGAATGGTAGCTTATGGGTACTGTTGAACGGAGCAAAAGACAGTTCCTCCTGTCGGAAAAGGTGCACTCAGCTGGTAATGTTCCATAGAACCAGCGATGCTTAAAGTGTACGACTATCTAAGTCACACCACTATCGACAGTAACTCTCTTTACAGGACACATGCGCGAAAGTTCATTTACTCTCATATCTACAGCGTGAACATTGCATACTAAGTGTGTTAGTATGAGCATCCTAACATTCACTGTGTAATTGCGATACTGTGTAAGAAAAAGGTGTCGCGCACAACACAGGCAGGCACAAAATACAGTCATTGGGGGTTGTGGTTACTGATAATTTAAGTAGTGATATTTTTCGAATCAGTGACTGACGATGTCATCGATATAAGACGAAGCTATGATATTTTTCATGTCTACGATACATCCCTCTCTATGGTGTGTTCCTACAGGGAGGAGGACGAAAATCAACTTAACTATCAACTGATTTCGAGGATCATCAACAGCTTCATCACTCTATAGGAATAGCATGATATGGATATGTGTTACCTATACGGTTCTACGCGGTACAGTCTGGAACCGCGCGACCGCTACGGTCGCAGGTTCGAATCCTGCCTCGGGCATGGATGTGTGTGATGTCCTTAGGTTAGTTAGGTTTAAGTAGTTCTAAGTTCTAGGGGACTAATGACCTCAGATGTTAAGTCCCATAGTGCTCAGAGCCATTTGAACCATTTGTTACCTATACTAGTAACAAATCTGTAAAACCGTCGTGTCTGTCTGTTCGTCTGTTTGAAGGTGTAACCTCCAAAAATACTATACAATTTTCATGGAGTTTTCGCTGGTAACTTTAGTATAGCTTTGGACCCGATATAGACTTTATTTCTTCAAAACCTGATCACGAAAAAAAGATATACACAAGTGTTATATAGATGTATGTATGTATGTTCCACATCGCCTGCAAACACACTGGACTGAATTCAACTAAACATGGTGCATATATCACCTATTGTCTAGTAATAATCGCTGTGGGGTGGGGTTGGGGGTAATAAAGAAATATTCACCACAATGCACGAATAACGAGATTTTATTCATCCAGTAATTGAGAACGAGAGGACTTAGTGACTTGCAACGAACTTTACACATCATTACAAACTTTTACGAAATAGTCTGGTACAGCGCGACCGCTACGGTCGCAGGTTCGAATCCTGCCTTGGGAATGGATGTGTGTGATGTCCTTAGGTTAGTTAGGTTTAAGTAGTTCTAAGTTCTAGGGGACTGATGACCTCAGATGTTAAGTCCCATAGTGCTGAGAGCCACTTGAACCATTCTTTTACGAAACACCCACCAGTCCCATAAGATGATAAAAGAAAAAAGTTTATCGGTTACCACATTCTCTCTGTCATTTTCGCATCAGGCATGACGTTTTAATTTATTGCTTCTTTACTTCTAACTGTACTCGTGACACATTTTGCATACAGCGTTCATATACGCCACCGAAGGTACCTGCAAAATTAAATCATTGTAAGACGCATAGTTCGGGATACATGACGTCACAAACACTGAGATGTGTGAGAAATTTCCCCGTCATGCATGACGTTTAAATTTATTATTACTAAGCCGCGTAACCGATTTCTATGGCATTTGGCAAGAAGATCGCTTGAGACCTGGATAATTCAGGAAGTTTGTAATACAAGGTACTTACTGATTTGACGAATATTAAGCTAATTAGGGAAAAATATTTACTCTTTTTAGTTCTGAACTTGAAACGTCCCCTTAGAACAATTATACATGACTGTGCTTAAACTGACACACAATATTTTTAGCGCAACGCAATCTGACTTTCAAAAATCCCTACAAAAGAATGGCCCTGACTAACATTAACCTATACGTTTCACAAATCACTTACCTCACCAAAAATTTTCGTTACTCGAACTACTGCAATACAGCGAGCGCCACTACTGCCAGCTAAATAAAAGATTCAAACTACGGAAGGCACTAACTACTGATACGCATAGTTAGCAAATGAAATATTTTAATAGAGAACAAACAATGTATTTACCTCAATAGTGTTCAAAAGCCATAATGTATATAGCAGTTCATGACATCCAGTCTTACAAATTTCAAAACTCCGCCATCTCTCTCCCCACATCCAGCACTGCTGGCGGCTCACCTCCAACTGCGCAACGCTACGCGCTGTTCACATCCAGCTGACCAACACTACAATGGCAGCCAACAATGCAAACTAGCCACAGACTGCACACAGCACAGCCAGTGATTTTCATACAGAGCACTACGTGGCGTTACCAATAAGAAAACCTAAACAGCCTACTTACATAGCCCCAATGCTCCCCACAAAAAATTTTACAAATTGTTTTGGGCAATGGCCAATAATGATTTGAAAAAATTTTTCATAATTACAATAACAAAGATATCAAATGCACACACTTACTGATACAATGTTGGTCAAAAGCTAAAATTTTCTCACAGTCCATAAAGACAGTCCTGATCATTCATCACAGTAAAAGTGCAGTGTTTTTCTCGAAGTCTGAGCAGTAAAAGAAAATGCACACGGAAGTAGTGGATTTCCATGCAGTCTTGAAGAAGTAGTGTTATCCTTCCAACGGAAAGACAGTGCTGACTCTTGACATGCAGACAAGTAATGGGCCACAACAGAGCAAACCCACAGCAGAGTCCTTCGAAGTTTTGAAGAATATTGGTAGGTAGGTCATCACAGAGTAGACCCACTGTAGTCCTGGTAGAGATTATGGTATTGGTGGGCCATCAGAGGTGCAGACCCACTGCAGTCCTTGTAGAAATAATGGTATTGGTGGGTCATCAAAGGTGCAGACCCACTACAGTCCTTGTAGAAATAATGGTAATGGTGGGTCATGAAAGGTGCAGACCCACTGTAGTCCTTGTAGAGATAATGGTATTGGTGGGTCATCAAAGGTGCGGACCCACTGTAGTCCTTGTAGAGACGGCCATCAGCCATCTGTTGCGACTGTGCAGGTGCACAATCACCATCGAAGAGTCTTGCGGAGAACATAGCAAGTCCACAACCACCACTTGTGCCCTCACAAAGTTTTTGAATTGTCCTTAGAACCAGCAATGCTGTTATCCAGTCCCTTGCTGAATTATTAACACATGTGCAAACACTAACAGTCCCTACTTCTAACATATTGTCCATATACTATGACCAACAGAAACGTACGCAGTGAAATGGAACTTACAAGTTAATAATATGATGAACTGGTGTCAATTACAATTTTATAACATAAGAATACAATTACAAACATCATTAAAGAACATAACAATACAGATAACATTTGTAGTACAGGCTTTACAAAAGAATCGAAATAACATATATATCAGTGTTACAGGAATTATGACATGAATACATACATAAAAGATCAGAATAACTTTTGAAACATCAACTTTACACATGAGCATTAAAACAAAACAGAATAAATAACGTCTAAGCATATTTACAAGGTAAATAACATATTATTAATGCCAATTATATTTGAGGATAACAGTATTCCTCATCATAGTGAATGTAGCTTAGTATTAGAAGAAGAAGAAATTCTATGAAACTACACAGAGACAGGAAGAAAACAAATACACAAGGGTACACAAACACATAGTGGGATAACACAAAAGGAAAGGACAGGGTTTGTTTTACTGCAGTATCTTGCAAACAATACTTTCTTTACTTCTTGGAGATCTCCCTTCATTCTTCATTATTTCAAAAAGTGCTATCTATACCTGCTTTCTGTACTTTTTTCGTAAAACTTCTCAATGCATTTCTTCCAAGTCATCATAGTTTCTTATATAGCCTACCTCCTCTTAAGCTAACTTAAATCTACTGAGCTCAGATGCTAAGGGACGAGGCAATGCAGCAGTACAAAACAATTAACACAAACATCAATGACAAAAAATTCAAATTGGCAAAGCAATTGTAATATTACAACTAATATAAGGCACTGTGCAGCAAACAAGAAAAATAAATCTGTAGTAAAACTGGCTTAACAGAGTAATACAAAGTCAAATTCAGTAACACTATGCCTGGCAAACAGCAGCAGCAAATGAAATAACTTATACCTAAACATGACAAAGCTCAAGCTAGTACACTAAAGACAACAATGCAGATAAGGGAAATGTCTATTCACATCTTAATGTCTATGTAA
Source organism: Schistocerca cancellata (assembly GCF_023864275.1). Lineage (NCBI taxonomy): Eukaryota > Metazoa > Arthropoda > Insecta > Orthoptera > Acrididae > Schistocerca > Schistocerca cancellata. Next base: position 309,557,026 of record NC_064628.1, on the reverse strand, counting down.
TTAAATTGGTGCACCACAAGAAGTTATACTACCAAAAATTACCAAGTACTTGAAAAGAAAAGTCCATATGCAATTCCTGTGAAGGGTATTGTCTTTTTATGCTCCTTCGTTTCTTTGAATAGATCATAAAATTATTTGCTGGATCTGTAGGCATAAAATATTTATATTAGTACATCTATTAAATTTTATTTTAACCAATGCTGCAGTGCAGCTAGAAACTAGATGTTAAACAAAATGAGTAAATAAATACATAAAGCAAGCCATATGGCATTTCTCTCAACTAGCAAGACAATAGCCGTGAAATGTTTCTCATCGTTTCATTAGGCATTTTAGTAAATATCATAAATTACGAGCTCCACAGTGTAATCATATATTTTCAAGTTTGAGCGTGTCATATTTGCGATGCTTTCGAAAAGAAATGTCAATAGCGAGGATAATGGCCTTTTTTTTTTTTTGACCAAATGGCTTTCTTTTGTCAGACGACTACCTCTTAGCTGGGCGCCCAAAACGCATTACGTCAAGGTCACTTACCTTTCTTACTGAAATATTTATGACAGCAGTTTCCGCTACAGTGGCAGTCTCATATAAAAAAATTCACAGGTTGAGAATTTGCGTTACAAATGTGTAGAAACAAAATCCTATTGATATAACAGTGTCCAAAAAATTTTCGTCGGCATTGTAATACATTCACGCATTTACATACATTTCATAACTCTCAAAGTACGATTCTTGGTTTCCAACAACCTTCTCCACAAATCAGAGTCCCTAACCACTACTCATTATTCCTTACCTTATTACACATATACATATTTGTCAACACTTCTTCAATATTTCGTCATAATAAATAAGTAGCATAATCAAATTCCTCATATACAGTAGCATCATCTTATTGATCATAAACATACCTCAGCAGCATAATACACATCGTGGTCGTAAAAATAACAACATAACACCTCAGTCAAATCTCATAAACGTCGTATCTTTCTGCAATAATGTCAAAACCTAAAAAAAATTCTCTGCTCATTTCAATAGTGTCATCTACCTCAAACGTACTTTAAAAATCATGCTCCCTTACGAAATACACCATTCAAAGCTCTCATAGTATCACAATGGTTCCAAAAACATATAAACAGTTCACAAAGTACAGACAAAATACAATTTCATAAGTGTGAATTTACCCAACTGTGTAACTGCGTAAACATGTGTCACTGATGTAGTAAAAAAAGTCTTTAGCTCTCAGTTAAATGATCAGATAGCTGTGTAATTTGTGTGTTAGAGAATTATGGTACCGATGTGTAAAGTTGTATAAGCAAATACCATATTAGCTAGGGCTTCTTGTGCTTGCCAAACACATGATACACAAAGTAGGCGTGTACCCCCTGAGGATAAATGTAATTATACCCTCAGGTGTTACAGATTACAACAATGGAATGAAATGTATTACGGAAAACCTTTGTATCATTGTACTTCAAATGTCTTTAAAAATAAATGATTTAAGTACAAAATTAATCACTCAAATACGTATCCTGTAGCGCTAAATGTGCGTCTTGCTGTAAGATAATCTCTGTGGAAGTGTCGTAGTTATTGTCCTCCGAAAGCAAAGTCTGCAGAAGCCAATGTACTTACCTCATGATAAACAAAAGTGAAATGCTTTGCGTATAGATATCTTAGTTATTACGCTTATTGCCGTGATGAAGAAATTACTGTGCTGTAACGTATTGTTGTGCTACGGAAAAGGCTGTCTCATTGTAGCTATATCACAAAAGTTACTACTAAAACATGTTTTACTTTCCAGAATAATTCAGAAAAACTGTGCAGATATAAAACAGAAACACCGCAAAAGCAACATTGTAAATTGTCACTCATTACTAGTGTCGTGATAGAATCGTGTAGCTGTCACATAAACTAACCACTGTGTCATCTGGTATCTCACAGAAAGTACTTTAAATCCAGAATGTATTTTCAAGTAAACCAAAATGTTGCATTAAAATCTCATTAGCAGTACTGGTAAATGTTCTAAGTATGTGAGCCTTATAGTCGTTATGTAATCATGCAACTAACAAGCAAGAATGAACACACACAATTACACTGTGTCGTCTGTTCGCAATAACAATGCATTCGTAATTTCTGTTTAAATAAGTTCTCTTGGTTCTTGACTGGATATTTAACTTCAAACATTATTGCATGTTAACAGATTCTAAGTCTGATAAAGCATACTAGCAATGTAAAGTGAAAAGTTATAAGACAAAGTTAAAAAGCAGATTATCTTTCAATAAACGGTTTTACATGTGAAATGTGGTGTAAACCTTTACTCTTCCTAGTACACAGAGTTTCAACTTCAACGCAATTATCATGTGGTATACGTCGGATTCTGTAAGGTCCATTGTAAACTAGAAAGAATTTGTGACTCAAGTGTTTATTCTTATGTGACAATGAATGAGCTTTAATGAGAACTTTCTGACCAATGTATAATTTCTTTGCATTTGCTTTACCGTGTAGTTTTCTCCTTTTGTCTGCTGCAGATTTTATATTTTTAAGAGCCAAATCAATTATGTCTTTGTGTCGAAGTTTACGTGTATTCGGGAAAGGTACAAGCTCTCTGATTCTGTTCGGTGGTTCTTCATTCTTCAGTACAAGAGTAGGTGGTAAAGCAGTGGAGTCATGAGGCATTTCATTCAGCACGTTTTGAAATAAGTGTAAATATCTGTCCCAATGCTGATGCTTTCTGTGACAATAAAGTCTGCAAAGCTTATTGATTTCTTTCATAATCCGTTCAGACGGGTTACAATGTGGTGAGTACAATGAAATAAAACCAGGTTTGATTTTATGATTCTGAAGCATGCATGACCAAACAGCAGATCTGAATTGCGGTCCATTATCTGAAATGACTTTAGCAACGTGGCCAACTTCACGTAAGAAATTTTTAACAAAGGCGTTGGATACAGACCGTCCAGTGGCTTTCCGTAATGGAGTGAAAAAAACAAATTTTGAAGTAAGTTCAACAGCGACTAGAACGTACGAAAATCTATTCGATGTTCTGACAAGGGGTCCCAAGAGATCAACAGCAGCAAATTCTTTTAATTTAGAAGGAATGATAGGAAACAACGAAGCACGATGTGAGATATTAGATGGTTTCGCCTTTTGAAAAAGTTTACAAATAGACAAGACTCTTCGAATTCTCTTTTCCATATTGTTAAAATAACAAGTCGTTCGAAAAATATGATAACATTTTCGTGGACCAAAATGTGCGTAGCTGAAATGAATGTACCAAATGAGCTTATTAACAAAATCGTCAGGAATGCAAAGTACCCATAGCTTGTCATCAACAGTACAGCGTTTGAACAGTGTGTTGTTTCTAACCAGATAATAATGCCAAATCTGGTGTGTGTCTTTTCATGCCATTTGCTCTTGATGTCTTTCCAAATCGGATCTTTATCTTGTTCATGAGCAATGTCCTTTAAAGATGTGATGATGAAGTTCTCAAACGCGACTTTCTGAATGTAAAGAATACTGGAATTTTTCTCGAGGTTGCCTTCTGTGTTAATTTTCTCAAGCCCAGACGGTGCGCGTGACAGTGCGTCCGCAACAATGTTGTCCTTGCGGGGAATGTAGACTACTGTGAAGTGGAATTCTTGCAGAAACAATGCCCAACGTTTTAACCTGTCATGATTTAATTTTGAAGACATAAGAAATTGTAATGCACGATTATCACTGTATACTTTTACGTGCTTACCAGAAAGAAAGAAACGGAATTTGTTAAATGCCCAAACGATAGCTAAAGCTTCTAATTCAGTAACGGAATAATTTTTTTCAGATTTTGTTAGCACTCGTCTAACAAAAGCAATGGTTTTCTGAACGGTAGTGTCATTTTCTATGGCTTCTTGAAATAAATGGGCACCAAGACCGACTTTAGAAGAATCCGTGCTAAGGCAGAAATCTTGTGACAGATCTGGATGAGCTAGTATTGGCGCGTTAAGTATCGATTCTTTCAAAGAATTGAATTCCAACTGTGCTTGTTAGTCGCAGTTCCAAATACTATTTTTTCCAGTGAGAGAACAAATTTTTCGTGTAACAAGAATTTGCATATTCAGAAAACAACGGTAAAAATTTACGAGACCTAGAAAACTGCGGACTTGTTTTTTTGTGGATGGAACTGGAATGGCTCTGATTGCTTCTAACTTATCAGGATCCGGCTGAATGCCTTCAGAAGAAATAATATGTCCCAAAAACTTCACCTTTGTCCTACCGAATTCAGACTTTTCCAAGTTAACTGTAATTCCAGATTCTGCAAAAATATGTAACACGCTGTTGAGGATGCGATTGTGTTGTTCCCATGAGGCTTCTGCTATCAGAATATCGTCCACATATAAGGTAATGTGACGTTTTAAGAACTCAGGTAATATGGAATTTAGCCCACGAATGAATGCTGCCGAAGAAATGTTCAAACCAAAAGGAAGTTTCCGAAACTGATAACAAACGCCGAAACAAAGGAAGCTGTGTATTTTCTACATTCTGGATGAAGTTCGATCTGATGAAAGCTGGATATGAGATCAATAGAAGACAACACTTTTACACCATTAAAATTTTGAAGAAGTTCTTCTAACGTTTGCGGCCTGTCTGCTTCAGGAATGATGATAGTATTGATTTGTCTCGAATCTAAGACAAGCCTGATCGATCCATTTTTCTTCTCAACAACATGTAATGGATTGTTGTATGAGCTTACTGCAGGCTCAATAATGCCCTCGTCAAGCATAGATTGTATTTCTGTTCTAACACGGTCCCTATAATGTGCTGGGATTACGTATGGTCTAACACAAAATTTAGTATGCTCACGAACACGAAATTGGTATTGAAATCCCTTGATTGTTCCTGTTTTGTGACTAAAAACTGTGGAATGTGCTTGTAAAATCTCAAAAAGGTCCTGCCTATCAGTGTCATTACATTTCTCAATTGTTTGAATTTTATTGTGAATTAACTCATTAGTTTCAAATATGCCGTCGATATCATCCCTGTCAGTACTCGCAGAGTGATTGTTAGTGTCTAGTTCCGTAGAAAATTCCGAATTGTTGTCTAACAGAAGGTAAAGCCGATTAATTTCTTCGTCATGGTTTGAGAGCCAATCTTCAAATTTCAAAGCTATTGACCTACCTTCTTTCTCTAAACTTATTTCAGCATTGTGAAAGTTTAAGATTACTTTGTATTCATTCAAAAAGTCTACTCCCAATATAATTTCCGTCGACAATAATGGAACAATAAGAAAGTTCATAGAGAAGCTGTGGCTTTGACAAAAGAATTCTAAGTTGGTTTGTTGGCGCACATCTACACTTTTTCCAAAGATTGCACCTTGTAATTTAATCTTACGTAACGGAAGTGTGGGACAATCGTTCGATTTGTTGCATTTGCTAAAGGCTCTTTCACTAATTACTGAAATGGGACTGCCAGAGTCAAGTACTGCCGTAAATGTTACGTCATTTACTGTAGTGTGAATCACAGGGTATGCAATGTTGTTATGTTTTACTTCGTGTTCCTGGAGTAAGATGTCTCTAATGTCTTCCATTCTTACGTAATTAATAGCTACGGCAGCTACGTCGTCAGTTTCATACGTACGTTTTGTGGCTGCCAGCGGTATGAGTCATTGCCTATTGTCTCTTTGTTGGAGCGCGTCGTTATTGGGATTTGGAGACCTAACTTCTACAAATTCGTCTTGTCGAGAGGGCCCTGCTCTGTTTGAATCCCACCAGTTCTGATGCAATTCAGCTCTGTCGTTACGATCTTATCGTCTGTCGTCATGTCGGTAGATTCCATAGTTTCTTTCTTGTTGGTCACGTGGTGGAGAATTTCTCCCTGAATCGTAACTGTGCGCTGGACCGTTGCATCTAAAGTTATTCTGTCTCCCTTGATAATAATTATTTTGGTTCCCATATTGTCTGTTTCTCTTATTGTCTCAGTGATAGTCACTACCGCGGAGAAGTGATCGTTCCCTGTAATTATTACTGCTCTGCCAACGGTTGTCATACGGGTGGTGTCTGTTTTGGTCACGATTTGTGTTTGAGAATAGTCTTGTCGTGTCCAGTTATTATTTCTTTCATCGTGGAATTGCGACTGATGTGACCTGTAATTGTTGTGTTCCTCTTTTCGCGTTCCGCGATTGTCATTGTCAATTTCTAATTCTTGTAAGAGTCCCTGAAAAGCTTCAATGTTGTCTTTGCAACGTCCTGCCAAAATAATATGTCGTAAATGTTCAGGTAATTTGATTAAGCAAATGCGGATGAGTTCTGAGGGGCTGTATGGGTTTGACAGGTACTGATTCTTGTGCAACATGTCTTCAAAATATTTCACAAGACTGGAAAATTCAGATTGTTCGAAATGTTTCATCATTATGATGCTATGTTTTACTCGGTCTTGTGTAGTTTGAGACCAGTATGCTGAGAGGAAGGCATGATAAAATTCTCCTTCATTGTGGCAATCGTGAATGACCGATCGCATTCTTACAGCTGGTACATTCTCTAAATAGCCACACATAAATTCTAATCTGTGCTCTAATGACCAGTTGGGAGGAAAACAATGAGAGAATTGATGGAGCCACGCTTGTGGATGAATGTCGTTGCCAGAATTCTTAAATGTTTTAAATTTACGTGTAGTAATGAACAGCTTATAGTCAAAATCATCGCATATCGGTCATTGTTACGTCGTTTTGGCGGTTCCATTTCAAAATTCGGTGCACCTTGCCAATTTCTTTCATAATTTCCGAAATGCCCTGTGTTATTGTTTTGTGGCTTTTCCGTATTTCTATATCCCTCTTTCCGTATTGGGGCGCGAGTGTCCTCTGAAATACGTAATTCTTGTATTACCTGTGTCAGCTGATCTTGCACTTCCCGGATTTCTCTTTGGTGTTGCGTATTTATTTGATTCTGATTTTGTTTGAATTTCCTAATTTGTTTTCACTCTTCTGTGTCATTAAAGACTACCGGTTTTGTGTCATTCAGATTATCATCTACCTTCGTAGATAAATTATTTAGCTGATCCGAAAGTTCAACTACTTTCTCTGATAATGAACTAATTTCCTCCATATGTCTTTCTGAACCAATGTTCAGAGTATCTACTGTGTCCTTTAAGTTTTCCTGAGTTTTTGCAAGTTGCGTAACCGAATCGGTAGATGCAATTGAGTCAATTTTAGCTTGCAAGGTCTCATGATTTTCATGAACAATAGTTTGCAGTTCTTCTATGGCTGCTTTGTGATTCTGTAATGCATTTTCATGCCGCGAAAAAATAGGTTGAAAATGCTCACAAATTTGTGTTTTTACGTCATTACAGACTTATTGACATTTCGATTCAATGTTATGTAACTCAGCAGTTAAATCTTCACGTGTTTGTTCAAGCTTATGTTCCACTGAGTCTAACTTTTGAAGCTTTTGTTCCATTGCGTCTAACTGTTGCTGTGTTTGTCTCTGGTGTTGTTCCATTGTGTCTAACTTTTGAAGATTTTCTTCCATTGCGTCTAACTTTTGAAGCTTTTGCTATGTTTGTCTCTGATGTTGTTCCATTTGTTGCATTAATTGCAATAATAATGTATTAGTGTCTGAAATCTGTTTCTCTATGCTTTTTGGCAGTGCATTTTCACCGGCAACATTCACATTTTAACAAGCAGAAAATGTGTCTTGACTCATTTGAGAAAACGGTGAGGACCCAAAACCTAAGTCTATAGTATTTGTAATATTGTGTTCTGTCATTCCCGATTCCTGAGGCGGGCTGTTGCCGACCGATCGATCGATAATGCTTACCTGTTCACTACCTGTTTCACTGTCTACACCATTATTTGACGCCCGCTCCACTTCCCTATGCACAATTACCAAATTACTACTTCCAATGTCTGTTAACTCACTACACAGTGGTGCTGATAAGCTACGCTCGTCGTCACTATTATTTCTCAGTTTACTTTGGAGCCTGGTGTTACGTTTTTCACACGCCATTATTGTCACAATATTTCACACAATAACACAGAAAAGCACAATTTGAAGAGCAAAAATAAGAGAACACATTAACATAGCACTGAAAATAATATCTAGTTAATTGCAAGCGCAGCTGCGAAATACTTGGTGCAGATCTACATGCATGCCACAACTGTTTTACTGTACAACAATGAAAGACTGCAACTACAAAGGAGATTCTCTCTACAATTACGCGCTAGCATTAAACAATAGCTACACTAATTACACAAACTACAAGAAAAAAATCAGAAGATGCCAGTGAGGTATCCTCGGCTAAGGGTCGACATATGAAACGTCCCCTTAGAACAATTATACATGACTGTGCTTAAACTGACACACAATATTTTTAGCGCAACGCAATCTGACTTTCAAAAATCCCTACAAAAGAATGGCCCTGACTAACATTAACCTATATGTTTCACAAATCACTTACCTCACCAAAAATCTTCGTTACTCGAACTACTGCAATACAGCGAGCGCCACTACTGCCAGCTAAATAAAAGATTCAAATTACGGAAGGCACTAACTACTGATATGAATAGTTAGCAAATGAAAGATTTTAATAGAGAACAAACAATGTATTTACCTCAATAGTGTTCAAAAGTCATAATGTATATAGCAGTTCATGACATCCAGTCTTACAAATTTCAAAACTCCGCCATCTCTCTCCCTACATCCAGCACTGCAGGCGGCTCACCTCCAACTGCGCAACGCTACGCGCTGTTCACATCCAGCTGCCGCTGCCCAACACTACAATGGCAGACAACAATGCAGACTAGCCACAGACTGCACACAGCACAGCCAGTGATTTTCATACAGAGCGCTACGTGGCGTTACCAATAAGAAAACCTAAACAGCCTACTTACAAACTTCGTCATATTTTGAAAATGGTTTATTGGTTGATACGTGCTATGTGATACAAACTTCCACACCACGATGTTTAGTGTTTAGATGCGCGCCCCTGCCCATTCTCTGTACCCACTGTTTAATTGCTATGATCACATGTCGACGCATCCCACACTGAGTAGGGGGAGGGGGGGGGAGTGGGATGCACACCACGAACCATGCTTACTCAATCAGGCAGACACGTGAGGGCAGCTGATGTTAATGCACAGATAGTAGCTTACTTACTCACCGTCACTAACGTAACAAAACTACTGATGTGTGAGCGCAGCCAGGGGTAATATCTAATCCAAAATAAACCCTGTTGTAGCGTCAACCAGTATGAAGCATAGAAAGAGAGATTGTAGCAGAGATATAAATTTAAGTGTTGGGAAGTCTTTTTTGGAAGGTATTTGTCTGTGGTGTAATCCTATCTGAAAGTAAAAGAAATAAAGTTCAGTCAGAAGGAGAACAAAAGTTTATGACAAGTGGTCTTACGACGAAATGCTGAAGTATAGACGAGAAGATAGGGTAAGTTTTGAAGTGGTACTAAATGGAATTGAAGAGAAAAGGAAGTTACGGCACAACTTCACTAATAGAAAGGATCGATTGAAGGGACGCATCATGAGGGATCAAGGAATCGTCAGTGGGAGACCAAAGCTTGACTACACTCAGCAAATTCAAACGGATGCAGACTGCAGTAGGATACACTAGCATGGAGAACTGCATCAAACCAATCTTCGGACTGAAGACTACAACAACACAATGGCCCTCCTAGAAACATTATAGCCATCACGTGCTGTGGTTACACTGTGTGGTTCTGTACCTGTCCGTGACGACCTACGATCCTCCTTTCATCCAGCGGTTTCATGTGCGTCACTGTTGTAGCAGTGTGTTCTCTAAGAAATGTCACTATATGACAACCACATTTGGTGGAGTCGGATGTCTCATCATTCTGCCCCTTCGAACTAATTACATATGTCGTCTGACGGCTGTTTGTTTTTCATTTTTCGTAGTTCTGCCTTTACAGCCCTACTGGACCTACACGACGGCCATCTCTCTGTAGCCTTACTCATTTATTGCTCACACACTGTTCCACATATCGTCACAATTCCTAATCCCCTTTGTCGTAATTTATAGATCTTGCAATACTTACAAACGTCATTGCGTTAATACTTGCAATACAGTCTGATAATTTTGTTCTAAAATAGCCACACCAAGCTGCTTAAAGTGTTTATTTTACTATCAAAAATGGCTCTAAACACTATGGGACTTAACATCTGAGGTCATCAGTCCCCTAGACTTAGAATTACTTAAACCTAAGGATATCTCACACATCCATGCCCGAGGCAGATTTCGAACCAGCGACCGTAGCAGCAGCGCGGTTCCGGTCTGAAGCACCTAGAACCGCTCGGCTACAGCGGCCGGCTATTTTATTATCCTCCAACTAGCTTCCACGCAGCGGGCATCACCTGGCTATACCTAGATACAGTACACAAAACAAGATCAAAAACTTTTGCTAAGAGAAAAGAGAAAGACGTAATGCAATAAGACCATTACTAAAACCATTAAGCACTCATCTTTAAGTCTCTCATTGAGGATGTCGCACATCTATAGTTTCAATATGCCTTATCGCTGTGCGAATATGTGGCCCCACGAGCACATGCATGATACACAAGTGAACATGTGTAACTTGTTGCAACAACTAAGTGGCTACATTTCACATTTAATCATAATACAATTTGAGTGAGGCATTACATCGCCAAGTTTGGAACTCAATAAATGCTCTCCTACATCATTTTATTTATAGGTCACGTAGGGTATCTCGAATTATCAATAAATGTGGGAACGTATATTATCAGGCAGTTTGAAATACCCCCGTGGTATGTTCCACATATTAGCATAGCGATCTGTATCATATGGTATTCCCGTGTGGTATTCACGATGAAAAGTTTAAAAGTGCTTAAGGTTTTTAATGATTGTCTTATTGCATTATGCTTTGCTGTTTTCTCTTAGTAAAAATTGTATGCTATTGTTTGTGTATATCCTGTCCGAGTCTTGCCGAAAGAAGTTGTATGGTCAAATAAAGCACAAAAACTTTTAGTCAGTTGGTGCGGTTATTTTACAGCAATTTTTTTATGCAAGATGTGTCTCACGATTTTAAGACGACAGTGACAGAACGATTATTCTTTCCGAGTTTCGTGTAATTGTATAAGTAGTAACTAATGACGTATGGCTGGCGTCTTCAAAGTAAGATGATCCAGAGACCATGTGAACTTTCATTATAAACTTATGAAGTCATCTAGGTTTTACTATATCATCATGACAACGAGCGATAGTATTGAATATTCTCCCACATCGTCCCCGCTGCTGATACGTCAATCCGTCAGTCACACAGAGCACAGGGTTTTAAATCTAGGTTCCGGAGTGAAGCGTTTCTTTTCCGCGCACTTACCGTACATCGATTTTTCCTTTGTCGGTCATCTGGACGTGGTCCAGTCGATTTGATAACGACACTTTAGGATACGCTAGAATAAATAACCAGTCGGTCTTGTTTCACAAGCGGAATAAAGCACATTTTGGTATCGAGGCTGATTATCATTTCACCACTGCTGTTTAATAATGCATAATGCAGAGCGTGAAGCAACTACCACTCAGAAGTCCTAATGGACTGTACAATTTGCCAAGAAGACACGTTTATACTTTAATCTGTATATGAATCGATGAGGCATTGTGTTTGGACTAGGATTTGGTTCAAATACCCGTCCGACCATCCAAATTTATCTTTCCCATGTGTAACACCCCAATTACAGAAACCCTAATAAACAACCCTTTGTTGTAAAAGAAGTAGGAAAATTAGTCATCCTGACAGAGACGGCAGCTACTGGCGAGAAAATATACACTTGTGTAATTTGATCAACAGGAATGTCATGTGAATAGTAATATTTATCATGAAATAGAGACTGAATGAAAGAATATGATAGGATACGCAACAAAAACATCAAAGAAAGAATTTCAAAATAATTAATAAAGACGGTTAAAGCCCAGATGGTAAATTGGCCAAAGATAACATTTACCATAGAAGAGAGCTGTAGCCGCATCGAAAAAGAAATCCGATGTGACTACAAATGTAACTCTGAAATGGAAATGTTAGCTTCAGTTGCTATCTAGTCGCTCTCTAGTACTATTGCGATAGTAGTATGCATGTAAGCGCTACTAGATTGTTTTAAGGTAATCGGAAGTTTGAAAGTTTTGCGATATAGACTGAAGTATTATTCAGAAGTCATACTAAAGCAAAGTCATCTTTACAGTTAGCAAGATAACGGGATACGGCGATTCTCAACGAAATTAAATCGTGTGAGATTTGTGATAGGACTTACTCTTCGTGACACCGAATAAGCACGAACATTCAGGGACATTGGAAAAGAAAGATCGACGACAGAAAAACAATTATTAATGTCGAGTAGGTAACAGACAAACGCAAACACGAAGAACATACAACTGCGCCGAGTTAGAAGCTGCCTTCAACGACAGGATTACTGATGCAAACGGAAGCAATTCCCTGAGTGAGAAATCTGTGTGCGTGCTCAGCGTAGGGTCAATTAAGTACAAGGAACAATAAAATTGGATTCAAATCTTAATTCTTCGTGTCGTCTACATAATTAAATAGACATTATCATGTGTATTAGTGAAAATTAATTTACTAGTAAAATATTATGAAGTGAAAAGTGAATTCATGATTATTTAACAGTGAACAGTCATCGATGTGTCCCAAGATTACGAAGCATTCTGAAAATTGCTTAAGTATATGTTACCTCTGGAATTACGTCGTGTAGTTATTGAACACACGACGTAGCGACGTCTTGACGACGGAATAACAATTTTATCAACTTAACATCCTCGCAACTCCCTAATGTGGCTTGGGTGATGGATTGAAGATTCAAGACTTTATATTGTTAATATCCAACATCCATTATGTAACCGGGCATAATAAAAAGAAGAACTACAGTTAGCCAGTTCGCGCAAGCCGAAAAGTCTGTCGCGGACTCACAACAAAAGAAAACTGGTGGTCATCATTTCAGGTCAAGGGAGTCATCGCGTCATCGAGGGGTGCAACTGCTGCGTTTATCAGTGAAGAAGCAAGAGCGGATTACTTATTCTGACGTGCTGCTCTATTGAAATATTGACATTAATCACGAAAGACGGTATCTGAAATATGACAAAAACCCGCGAGGAGTTTATGTTTTTCTACTAGTTACAGGGTGGGGTTGGCGTGAGCGACGGACGCCGTTCCACGTCAAACCGAACGGGACAACCATCACCACCGAGTCGTGTTAACTCTAAGGAGACCCGACGACACACATGACGTCGCTCATGGCCAATTGTAGGCTGGTTCCTGTGAATAGGAACCGATCGATTTCCTTTCCACCCTTGTTAAGGGGATACGGAATCACCTATCCCCGCAATGTTAATATATGCCTACTATAGGGAACATTTTCTCACAAACTACTGGAGACAGAGAGGTAAAAATTTTACTGTATGTGCATTCATATGTTACAACAATACTGAAACAACAGTTTATTGTCAAAGTATTTTCTTACAGAGATATTGTACATTTATTTTTAAGTAAATTTTTTCCATCGCTTTTTACTAGACTATCACCCCTAAGTCTTTTGTAAATCAAGTAATTAAAAAATCGTTGTTTCAGTATCTAATAGGGACCTATGTCACTACGTCATAAAAATTTCAGACTTCTAGGTTGACCAGTACCTGAGATAATGTTCCTAGATGAAGTAAAAAGTAAACTTACGGGAAACGGAGAAAGAAGATTAAAACATTCCTGATCCGTAGCTAATACCCCCTTCACAGTCTTCATAATCATCTTCAAGTCTTCTTTTGGCACCCCTCTGCACCTGTCTTGCTTTTTTCACTAATGTCTTGATTATATTATCAGCATGCCTTAGTCTGTGCTGATCTAAAAAGAACATAGCACGTACCGTACGGGAACCAACACACATACCCAACTTTTGAAGGACCTGGCATTTAGTTATATTTCCAAGATTGAAGGTTGCCACAGCATCATACACACCAAAATGTAGTGTATTAATTCCGACAAACACTGTTTTTGGGAGACGATGCCATATCACACTATTCAAGCACTCGTTGGGGTTCTGCGTTTTTCCGTGAAGACATTTCATCAGAAGACTTCTGTCAGCCAGATCTCTGAAAATGGGCTTTATTTCTGCCATGATGGCTGATGGTAGACTGTGGTGGTGAATGTATTTCTCTCCTGTTGTTAGTCCCCTATTGTATTTACACCAGCTGTTTTCACCTTTGGGGCACAAACCATGTTGTGGATGCTCATCCGTGGATGCGGTGTGGAAATATAAAGCCCATATAGCTCTCCTCATTTCTTCAAGATTGCCTGTATTTTGCCTGATTGCAAGGCCATAGCAGTTCTGAATGTGGTCTATTATGGAATCAGTCAATCTTCCTCTGCCATCCAAGGTTTTCCCATCATCTAGTTTTTTCCCTTTCATAACTGATTTTAACCTTCTCAGCCTGGCACCCATTCTCTTCTGCACATGTCCTATACATTCAAGTTTGCTTATATTTACACTGTTCCCATATGGTTTGCTTTCCAAAACTTCTTTGAATGCTTTAGAGTCACCATCTCCCAGATATTTGACATAGCGAACATTATACCACTGTGAAGAGCGATGAAAAATTTTCTTCACCCCAGCAACCTCCATGCCACCACTACTACCATAATAATTAGCAATACAGTCATCACTGTGTTCATTTTTCAGCCTGCCTGTGCACCTACAGTATTTAGACATTATTGCAACATCAATAACCTTGCCAGTATCAACACTAGTTGCTGTTACAACACCATTGTTGGAGGTGTGGCCCCTTTTCTGCCACGTGCCATCAAACGCCACTGTGAGGTCACGACTGCCGTCATTTTCTTCCACTGCTTCTTCCACAGCAACCTGCATTGACTTCTGTGCTACATCTTCAACTGCAGATCCTAGTACATAATTGTAAGCTTCAAACTTTGAAGGTGCACTTGGAAGATTTAGAACACCACATAGCATATCACCAGCTGCTTTGCCCTTACCAATTGCTCGCAATCCATAAACTAACCTAATATTTACACTATAAAGTTCAGTTTTCTTGTATCCATTATTTACAGTTACTGAAACCGAACTTGGAAACTTACAGCTGTATTTACAAACACTGCATATTAAATTAAACTGGGCAGCCAGGCCAACATGGGATTCTACTTTCAGAGAAACGTTTCCATGACATTTTTTGCAGCACAAACTGTTTTCAAGAGCTTCACACAATATATTCGTATCAATGAGTTCAAAAACTTCATTCCCTCTATCAAGTAAATTATATTTCTCTTCCAAATCTCTTAGTTTTTTATGAGAAGCACTGTTTTCATTTGGTGTAAGTTCGTTCGGCAAATCAGTAATAAGTGGATTCACATTTTCCAACAGTGATGATGATGAACTGCTTTGCTTTGCTAATGAATCATTATTTCTTTTCTTTTGCCAGTTCACACGCTTTTTAAATACTTTTGCTTTAGCTCTAGGCATTTTCACTGCGGAAAATGAAGCACTAAATACGAAATAACTCAACAACAACTACTTTCTTATATCACACTGTTTACAAAACAGTCCCGCCACAAAGTCAAAGAGTAACTTGAGGAAACCAGAGAGAAACATTTTCGGGCAACTAGTGTATAAATAGTCGCTGGAAACCGGGATATTTGAATTCATGTCACTTTAAAGGTACTGCCAAAAAGTTCATGGTCAGCCACGAGAGACGTGTATAACTAAAGCACAATACCCGATCTCACAAATATATAAAAATAAAATAGTTATAATTGTAGTAGAGCTATGTATGATACGTCATTTTAAAGAGGAAACATGGCAGAATATAATACGCCAATAAAAAAAAATTCGATTTTTTAACCCAAAATCCGATTCCGTATCCCCTTAAGTCCCAGTTGTGCTTCTTCCTAGATGGTTGTGTCGTCGATGCAACTAAAAACCATAATTTTTCTTCCTTTCCGTTTTAATCTTTGTCTTCTTCAGACCATTTACGATGTTGCTGTACCTGTGTTTTTCAGAAGTATGATGCAATGTTCCTTCGGACACTGAGCAGGCGACTCTCACTTAAAATGTCTCCTCTCTACAGAAATATACATAACGGATTTACGAGTGAAGCTTGTAGACACGTGGTTGGTGACATATGAAAGTTTGGGTCTGGATGTGAAGCGTGCTCGGATAGCCTAATGGTAAGATAACCGCTCGAGATAAGCTGGAATCATGGGTTATATATTTTTATATATACACTCCTGGAAATGGAAAAAAGAACACATTGACACCAGTGTGTCAGACCCACCATACTTGCTCCGGACACTGCGAGAGGGCTGTACAAGCAATGATCACACGCACGACACAGCGGACACACCAGGAACCGCGGTGTTGCCCGTCGAATGGCGCTAGCTGCGCAGCATTTGTGCACCGCCGCCGTCAGTGTCAGCCAGTTTGCCGTGGCATACGGAGCTCCATCGCAGTCTTTAACACTGGTAGCATGCCGCGACAGCGTGGACGTGAACCGTATGTGCAGTTGACGGACTTTGAGCGAGGGCGTATAGTGGGCATGCGGGAGGCCGGGTGGACGTACCGCCGAATTGCTCAACACGTGGGGCGTGAGGTCTCCACAGTACATCGATGTTGTCGCCAGTGGTCGGCGGAATCCTGCATTAGTTGTAATTGTTCAAGTCTGTCGGTCACTGTCTGAAAGTCTACTGTGTGAGTGTCTGTTTTTGTTTTAAAATCGGAAATTTCCATCACGCAATTCGGTGTTCGATTGTTTTATAGTATTAATTTCGTCTGATACAGTAGCAATATTGTTGTCAACGTATGGTTTTGCTTTCGTAAACAATTTACGTTTATCTTTCTGTCTCTGTGCAGTAATTGTTTCCATGACTTGTCGTTTTACTTTATTTTGTTCCTGTATACATTTACGGAAACGCGTTTCACTCTTTTGTAGATGGTGATTAAAACGTTCGTCAATTTGGCTGTTTTGTTGGTCGAATTTCGCGTCTACTTTTGCATCCAGTGTGCGTGAAAGTTCTGCTGACATTAATTTAAACTCGTGGCGTAACTGTGTTGAGTTTTCAGAGCATTGTTTACCGACTGCACTAATTTCGTCTCTAAGTGATTCTGTTGAGCTGTTTGCATATCCCTTAATTCTTGAGCAACAGATCTAATTTCTTCACTACTTTTCCTAGCACAAGCCTCAATTTCCTCACGTAATTGTTCTTTAGTATCATGACATTGTGCGGCAACGGCTGTAATCTGTTCACTAAGCTGTCTGAAATTGTTGTCTAATTTTTCATTCAACTGTTTGTAATTGTTGCCTAGTATTTCATTAAGTTGTTTGTGATTGTTGTCTTGTCTTTCATTCTGTTGTTTGGAATTTTCATTAAGTAGTTGTTTAACATTTTCACCAAATTGTTGTTTGAGATTCTTTAAGTTGTATCATTAATGCTATGACTCGATCCATGCCAAAATTACCTACTCTATTCTCTGTGTTGTTTGATGGCATACCTGCAATTGTCACGTTTTCTGTAACCATTTGGTCATTCTGTAATTCTTGAAAAGGTTTGCCAATCGAATGTGCACTGTTGGTCACTAAATCGGAATTATATAAATCTGCCGTACTTTGAGTACACTGTTCATTTTCGTTAGAAAAATTTATGTGTTCATTACGCAAATTTTGCAAACCGGGTGTGTCAAGCTGGGCAGCGTTCATTCTAACAGAACGTGCCACATCATCCATTGTCGTTAAATTAACAGACGACACAATTGAATTTATTTGCACATCACTAGGATCAAAATCAATATTAGTGGTCGGTACACACTGATTGTCTGTAAATGGAGGACTGTCACTATTACACTGAGTGTTGCAAGTACTATCGGTCAAATTATTCGAGTCAGCTATTTCACTCATTACACATCGCGATGTACTGTTAACAGTTTTTCGCAGCATTTTTACACAAATCGAAATTAAGCACAAAAATGAAACAAAGACAATGCAAAAATGCAACAAACACAATCACAAGAAAGAGCAACAAATTGCCAATGATCTGTGAAAGAAAGAGTGACAAATTCGTAAATGCGTTGCACCAGATGCAAACTACGTTTAAGTAAATAAGAGCAGATATATGACTACTTATCAGAAGATTCCAGGTTCGAATCCTGGCAGGGTCGCCAAGTGTAATCTCCCAACAAAAAATAATAATTAAATGAAAATGAAAATGAGCCAAGTGCAACCTTCCCACAAAAAATATAATTTATAATTAAATTAATTTTTTAATAGTGTAACCTCTGAACAAAATTAATTTTAATGTAACCTCTGAACAAAATTAGCTCCCGTTTATAGTCTGTGTGCAGAAATGCATTCACATTTAACGTTACCACAAAATTCTTTTCTCATTTAATGTCAAGTTCGAAACAGAAAAATTCTTAAACACCAAAATAATAAAAAAGTTTAGCAACCTGATAAATTTTATGAGGACAGCAGCGCTGACCTTCGGCCTTGTATTCTGAATAAAAAAAAGCAAAAATTATTACCTCAATAAAAACCGCAATTATATCTGCTCCTAAGTTGGAATTTTTGGACACAGCTTTGTGCAATGCTGGCGTATAATTTTTTTCTGATTTTTGGAAAGAATGATGATGCAATGGAAATTTTCTTTAAATTGAAATGAAAGCTTTTCTTTAAAAGAGTCACTTCATATTAAAAAATTATTATTGGGGCATTTTTTGGAACAAATTAAATTACAATTAACATACATTATTAAATATGCGCAAGGCTGCTTCTTTACCTTCTATAACAATACTCATCCTCCAGAGTCCTGACCAGAGTAGACTGCAGACACGCGCAGGCACGCGCCGACTACTGCCGACTACAGCGTACTAGCACGGACTGACGACTACTACAGACTACTCTCGACTCGCGCAGACAAGCGCAGACTAGCGACAAGCAACAACTAACGATAAACTACTCTCTGGTCAGAGATTCTGTCATGCCTCGCCCATCGCTGGCAATATATACGTCTTACAGTATGGTGCGGCACTATGGGAGGAACGATAATTGGCCCCCACTTTATCGATGGCAATCTAAATGGTGCAATTTATGCTGATTTCCTACGTAATGTTCTACCGATGTTACTACAAGACGTTTCACTGCATGACAGAATGGCGATGTACTTCCAACATGATGGATGACCGGCACATAGTTCATGGTCGGTTGGAGCGGTATTGACTAGCATATTTCATGACAGGTGGATTGGTCGTCGAAGTACCATACCATGGCCCGCACGTTCACCGGATCTGACGTCCCCGGATTTCTTTCTGTGAGGGAAGTTGAAGGATATTTGCTATCGTGATCCACCGACAACGCCTGACAACATGCGTCAGCGCATTGTCAATGCATGTGCGAACATTAAGGAAGGCGAACTACTCACTGTTGAGAGGAATGTCGTTACAGGTATTGCCAAATGCATTGAGGTTGACGGACATCATTGTGAGCATTTATTACATTAATGTGGTATATACAGGTAATCACGCTCTAACAGCATGCGTCCTCATAAATGATAAGTCCACAAATTACATGTATCACATTGGAACAACCGAAATAAAATGTTCAAACGTACCTACGTTCTGTATATTAATTTAAAAAACCTACCTGTTACCAACTGTCCGTCTAAAATTGTGAGCCATATCTTTGTGACTATTACAGCGCCATCACAAAGCGAAAAAATGAGATCCAACTAAAACATTCATATTTCTTTACGTACTACACCATTATGTAATAAAAATGGGGGTTCCTATTTAAAAAAACCTAGTATATATTCGTTTGACCTATAGCAGCGCCATCTAGCGGGCCAACCATAGCGCCATCTCGTTTCCCCCTTCAAGCTAGACAAGTTTAGTTCTTTGTAGTTTTTTCGTTTGACGCTTATTTCGTGAGATATTTGGCTCGGTCACGATCAGTGGACCACCCTATATATATATATATATATATATTCTTGTCCAGAGTCATGTATTCTGTCTCGTTTCCACGGGATTTGCGCTCCTTCGTCCAACAATGTCCCATCTCTACCCACGCAGCAAACTTACAGCTGTTATGACTCGACAGGGAATAGCCGCCACTTACATGGCCCGGCCAGGGACTGGACTTCCTCACAGGGAACTCGGCTCACTCCCAGAGGTGCCGGACGAGGAAACTGGATTACCGCACCAGCTCTCTGTTGAGGCGGAGCACGTCCTGTCCGACGGCCGACACGCAGCTTCAGACGGCAGCGGCCGAGGACCTCAAACAAGAAAGTACCTCTACAGAGTATTTCTCGGGGGAGACACCGCCTATTTCCCTTTAAAATTAAAGTTACAAAGTGCGATGGTATAGAGTTTAGGCAGCTGTCGTATTGTGCTTGTACGTTTGTATTCCGGGACATATGGAACCCAGCGGTTTGTAATCTGCTTTGTACAGGTAGAACACAATGACTCCCACGTACACCTTCGTCTCTATGTCTTGCCACACAACAGACGCACACACAACACCGCAAAAAGCACGTCAAGTAACATTAGCTGGGATTTGTAAAACCCCAAGATAGCTTCTGGTTTCTCAGTCCCTGGAAATAATGTGAAGTCAAGAGAACACTGTTTCTAGGGCTCCCTACTTCAGTTGGTAAAAACTAAAACCTTACAGGATCACATCGTTGTCTGCCTGCCTGTCTGTCTGTCCGACGCACATTTTCACAGGAACGGTTGGCGTACCAAGTTGAAATTTATGTCACATACGAAGGTCTTCTAAGTCAATGCAGTCAAACGATACGGCCAGTTTTGTCATATTTTGATGCTCGCAAGCGCAGTCATCAAAACCTGTAGCATACTGTCAAATGAGCCTCCAAGTTGGTGTAAATCATCTCAACAGAGAAATCCTCGAGTTATGTGACATTTAAAGATGCAAGTAATGCAAAAGTTTCACATACACTTTTTGTCACGTCGTGAAACACATTGCAACAGCGATGGCACTGATTCTCATTATCTACGTAGTTGCAGGTAAAAGAAAAAAATCCTAAGTATTAGGACCTTAAATACATTCATTGTGGATGGCTCCCGTCCTTGTTCATTGACTGTTTTGCTGTCATATTTCGATACAATTTCCACACCACGGAAAGAAAGAAAATGAAATTATTAGACTTCATTTCTACAACCACAGGTTCTTTCTACCATGCGAAATGTTCAACGAAACAGCCAACATTAAGCTCAGACCGTTGTGTCATTGAGTGGCTATCGCAATCCTGTTGAAATTGACCTCTTTTGAAGTAATGACTTACAGGTTTGATTAGTTGAGGATGTATAAAAAATACGTGCTTCATACGTCTACTACATAAGAAAACATCTACGCAATTAATGAAAATGCTTTTAAATAAGCGACACCTGCAATATATTACCAACCAAGACTTAGTCAGAGAATCAAGTGACACAAATCTTGTCGTGACAGAAGAAGTACAGTAGCCCCTTTTCTTTTAAAATATAAAAGATAAAGACATGCAAATATCTTCTAAGAATGCGGAAAGTAATCTCTATACTAAAATTTCTTGTCATTATGTAATTTTTTTAAATAAAGAGAAAGGGAGCATTCTTTGCCCCCTTGAATGCTAGATGTCACTTTCAGTAACGAAGCACACACACTTAGAGCATTTAGTTACAAAACTGGATTACTTATTTGGCGCTCTAATGCCATGTGTGACTTGTCAATTACAATTTGAAAGTGGGATTCGTAACTGAAGAACTTGGCGCCGATTCATTTTGTTTGTCTTGCCTCCCCAATCGGACATAGATATCGGTAAACAGCCCTTAAAACCAGACTGATGCCTTCAGATCACATTCTATTATAACTTTCTTCCATATGATTGTAAATTATAAATATATCTTGAATTATAAGAATGTTTTGAAAGTCTTCTATTTTCTTCGAACATTTTACTGATTTATAAACAGTTTGTCCCTTGGCCCTTTCGAATCGTACTCACATTGAATAGTACTGTGATTTCTTCATCGACGGCTGCGAACTCATTTTGTGCGATGCTCAGAGGTTCAGAGGACTGTCCACGACATAGGATGGAAGTTGCTGACCCCATGATCCGTGCCTTATTGGCAGGAACGGAAATGGACAAATCGGCGAGACATTTAACGGTCGTGTACTGGTTGATCATCTCCGCATGTGGTCGTGCAGCTCGTCAAGTATGAACGTGGAACATTGTCCGAGCAGTATCAGCATTGGATAGTAACAACTGTATTTTAAGCCGTGGTGGAAGAGAATTTTCGTTAACGTTGTTATAGTACTAAAAGATCACTTACTTTTGGAAAATGTAAGTGACCTATGTACTAGGTCTTGGTTGGTAAGTCTGTATACTGGCAATGACTCATTGCATTATTTACATCTTTAACCGTTGCTGAGGGTTCATAATTCATAATACAGTTCGTTGACGTAATTCAATTTACTGGAACTCCACAAGCACTAGTTATGCGCCTCTGTAGGGAATAATTATTATCTAAAATATTAAAACTTTTGTTGTTGAGTACACAAAATTAAACGAATCGACAGTCAGAAATTTTTGCTCTGGTTGTTAACGTGGACCGTCATAATAGCAGCTGGCTCGTAACCGCTGCTTTCGTGTGTTCACTATAGTATTCAGAAATGCTAGTGTGCTTCAGTTCATGAAGAACTTTCACCGGGCAGTGGTTGCACATGGAGTTATCTCACGACAACGTCACACTTCCAGTTCAGCAGAGGTAAGCGAATTTCACTGTGCTCCCTCTTGTGTTTGGAAAAATCTTTTCTCATTCGGTTTGATTTGACAACTCCCTCGTCTGAGTGTCGCATATCGCAAGCTTTAGTGAACATATCTACTCATTTATCAACATTAACTGCATTCAAGCGTTCAGTTCAAGCACATTTACATATGGAAACACGCTTTTCTTATGATCTTTCACATTTGTACGTTCATTCCCACATAGCAACAAATTTATTTAACTTTTATTCTCACGGATCGTACGTTTCTTTTTACTAGTGGTTTCGTCTATTTACAACATGTACTCACACACTTATCCAAGCCTATTTTCAATTTATTTCAATTTGTTCATCTGAATGGTCGAACTTAATTATTTACGTAACACTTTGGCCTGACATTTACACATAAAAGATTTTTTTCCCTTCTCAATAATTAATAGACATGTAGAACTTGAGGACATCATTGTCTGGCCTTCGGAACAACGAATCACAAAATCGCCCTACACGTCGGGATGTAGCACAAAAAATAAAAATTCAACCCACGTACGCGAAACGAAAACACAACGCAGCAAAAGACTCAAGGAGAAATTGCCTGAGCTAATTACGGATGGGCACACATTAGTTAACGTATGGCCCATAAAAACTTAGTATCGTACTATGATATATATTCATCTTAAAAAGCAAAGCAATTTTTAATTATTCATACTACTTTATATATGAAGAAAATCAGTAATCTTTTAGTGTACACAGCACGAAGTATTTGCATGTATACGGTCATAAAAATGAGATAAGAGTGCAGTTACTCTTAAACCTAGAGAGACTTATTCCACATTCTTTCTTAGGCTAATAATCCCATGGACAAAGAAAATTCTGTTTACCTCACCTCCTTTTTATAACTATGCATTATACCACAATGTTGCATTATGTACTGGTATCACATATTTTATTATTATTTTTCATCATTCATTGTTCTGAATATCTATGCACATACTTTCTTCATGTTTAGAGACTAGTTTCGTTTTTTAAGGTCTGCATGGCAGAACAGTTTAGTAAAATTCGGCAAAATCGCTTTATTTACCACTTATCAACACGGGCACTTAGAGGAAAATAGTCTGTATCAAACTGTGTATTCCAGTTAACTTCGAAATATCATTTCCTTATGATCTATAAATTCATGCTGGTCGAACAATCTTCCCACAAACAAGTCAAATAATTTACTCCTTGGTGTTTTCTGCGGGATTGTAACTGCTCCACTAAGTGGACTACGCCTGTCAGTATAGGATAACCGTTTTGATTGTCCACACTTCGACACCTGATCTGCTGTCCAGGGGGAAGTTAGCATTAATGGCATGCTTTTCCCACACGTTCTCACCTTGAAGATACTAACCAACCTGAAAACATACTAGTCTTAATAGATATAACTATTACTCTTCAAATGAAGTATATACTTCTATAATGTTGTTTAGTACACTGTTCTCAGACAACAATAAAAGTATCTCCACTTATACCCAATACACTCTGTTATGCCATTGTAGATGGAGCTGACGACTGAAAGTTCCCCTGACTTCGTGCTGCGTGTTCCTTGTGTGTTGCAGGCTATGTCATTGACGCAGCATACTTTAAACAGCAGAATGGACCAGCATTCATGTCGGGAACAAGCTTACATAGTGTTTGTGTGTAGCGAAGCAGAAGGAAGTGGTGGCAAGGCAGCACGGCTATACCACATCAAGTACCCTTACAGACATTACACATTTTAAGCCTGTTTTGTGCGTTGATGTGATCACGGATCCTTTCAGACAGACGAACGTGCAGGGAGGTGGCTGACTTTGAGTAGTACACCAGATCTGGAGGACTGGGCTCTGAGAACTATGGGACTTAACATCTGAGGTCATTAGTCCCCTAGACTTAGAACAACTTACACCTAACTAACCTAAGGACATCACACACACCCATGCCCAAGGCAGGATTCGAACCTGCGACCGTAGCAGCAGCGCGGTTCCAGACTGAAGCGCCTAGAACCGCTCGGCTACAGCGGCCGGCTTGGGTTCTACAGGATACTGAGACAAACCCTAGTACAAGCTCCAGGCAAGTAGTTTATCAACATGGTGTATATCATGCAGACAACCGCTATTATCCCTATCACCTGCAACGGCTGCATGGATTATCAGCAATGGCTTTCCCTCTACGGGAAGAACTTTGTCTGTAGTTTGTGCACCATACCAAGGCAGTTATGGGATTCCTGTCACCAGTCCTCTCTAGCGACGAAGCAAACTTTAGCCGAATTGACATCATCAGTCTGCATAATCGTCATCTGTGGTCTACAGGCATGCACGCCGTCAGAGGAACTTTCAATCGTCAGCGCCATCTACCGTGACAACGACGCATTTCCGAACAAATGTTCATAGGACCTATTTTCCTCTATTTATAGTCAGGAATCCGTTCGTGCAATTTGTCTGTTTTATTAATGTTCGCCTCACATACATTATATATTACACCCGTAACAGAGAAATATCTACATTTTGTTTCCTTTTCTTAATCAGTTGTATACTTTAAGGTAGGCTCCATACACCCTTATTATTATGACATCCGACTGTAACATAAATATTGTAGCACAGTTAGAAAGAATAAATCATCGAAAAACATAAAATATAAGTACAACGCATTTGGTTATTGGTTACACATTGTGTACCTTAAGGTCCATGAAAACTCATTAGAAGTAGCTCAACAAAAATGCTCTTCCTGTAATTCTTACGATCTAAATTTCCTTCTTTTTTTAAAGTTCACATTATTATTATTTTCTTCATTAAGTTTCCAATTATTGTTGTCCCTCAATAATTCTTGTCCCATTATTTAAGTTTGTTGTATATTCGTTGCTGATTGATGTACATGGACCAAAAAGAATACAATTGTAATGACATACAATAATTATTTTACGACCAAGGTCCTGAAAAACCGGTCACCAGTTGAAATGTGCCTCCAAACAAGTGTAATTAACATTAAAGGAAAAATTCTCCACTTTAGAGACATTTAAAGATGCGAGTAATGTAAAAGTTTCACATACACATTTAGCTGCTGATAAAAGCATATTCCAACAGTAATTGAATTGATTCTCATTATCTGCGTAGTTGTTGATAAAAGAAACAATCTTATTTCTTAGGATCTTAAATATATTCATTCCGTTTCTCCGGTCGCTGGATGTCCAGGTCAATGTATTATGAATGGCTTCGTCATTTTTCATTGACTGTTTGACTGTCAGGTTTGGATACAATTCCCACACCGGGAAAGTATAAAGAAAGAAAGAAAATGGAATTATAAGACGAAGCGTCCTCGAAGACAGTTTCTCTCTTTCATTCAAAGTGTTCAACGAAAGAGCCAACGTAAAGCTCAGATCGTTATGTCATTGAACAATGGCAATCGCAATCCCTTTGAAGTCAACCTCCTGTGAAATAATAACTTACAGTTTTTATTAACTGAATATACGTAAAAGCATTTGCTTCAAAAATGTCTACTACGTAAGACATCTCTACAGAATTAATTAAGTAATTATTCAATAACAGTTTCTTGGCATTACTTTATTGATTACTGCATGATGGTTTCTCTACATATTTTTCATGATTTTAAATAAAGGAAAAGATAGCATTATAACTTCCCGTTGACCTAGACTCATACAATTTGGCAAGGATCTAGGTTCCAAAGTACAACGAATGGCAAATATTCGAAAATTTGTAATTATATCATATGACACAAATATTTCTGTCTGTCCCTTTTTCAAAAGCTCTTTTGCTCAAGAATGACAGTAACAAATACGAAATTACCCGAAACATTTAAACTTAAAATTTAAAATTAAAACATTCTCAAAAGCCTTTGGATTCCAGGCAAGTGACATCTTGCCAGTATCGATATCGGTAACAGGCAAAAAAATCGTCAAGATTAAGAGTTCCTGGGATAGGTTAACTGCCTTTATATGTAATTACGTTTGTACGGAAACTTCAGAGCGCGAGTCCTACTCGCATCTGGCCATTTTTTTTATTCGAGTTATCGCGAATAATCAACAATAAGTTTCCTCAGTTAACTTTGCTGAAGCACTGTTCTTAAAGGAACATTATTTACCCTAGAACGTCTAGGATACGGACTGTTACTTCATTGTGAAAGACAACTCCAATGAAGATCGTAGGCAACACACATAAAGCTACGAGCGTTGTGAAATATCAGAATCGCACTTTTACTAAACCTTCGGCCGCACATCCTGCAAATCTGTACGTACCGGCTACGAATTCAACACTATGTGATCAAAAGTATCCGGACACCTGGCTGAAAATGACTTACAAGTTCGTGGTGCCCTCCATCGGTAATGCTGGAATTCAATATGATGTTGGCCCACCCTTAGCCTTGATGACAGCTTCCCCTCTCGCAGACACACGTTCAATCAGGTGCTGGAAGGTTTCTTGGGGAATGGCAGCCCATTCTTCACGGAATGCTGCACTGAGGAGAGGTATCGATGTCGGTCGGTGAGGCCTGGCACGAAATCGGCGTTCCACACCATCCCAAAGGTGTTCTATAGGATTCAGGTCAGGACTCTGTGCAGGCCAGTCATTTACAGGGATATTATTGTCGTGTAACCACTCCGCGACAGGCCGTGCATTATAAACAGGTGCTCGATCGTGTTGAAAGATGCAGTCGCCATCCCCGAATTGCTCTTCAATAGTGGGAAGCAAGAAGGTGCTTAAAATATCAATGTAGGCCTGTGCTGTGATAGTGCCACGCAAAACAACAAGGGGTGCAAGCCCCTCCATGAGAAACACGACCACACAATAACACCACCGCCCCCGAACTTTACTGTTGGCACTGCACACACTGGCAGATAACGTTCACCGGACATTCGATATACCCACACCCTGCCATCAGATCGCCACATTGTGTACCGTGATTCGTCAGTCCACACAACGTGTTTCCACGGTTAAATCGTCCAATGTTTACGCTCCTTACACCAAGCGAGGCGTCGTTTGGCATTTACCGACGTGATGTTTGGCTTACGAGCAGCCGCTTGGCCGTGAAATCCAAGTTTTCTCACCTCCCGTCTTACTGTCATAGTACTTATATTGGATCCTGATGCAGTTTGGAATTCCTGTTTTATGGTCTGGATAGATGTCTGCCTGTTGCACATTACGACCCCCTTCAACTGTCCGCGGTCTCCATCAGTCAAGAGACGAGGCCGGCCTGTACGCTTCTAGTTGTACGTGTCCTTTCACGTTTCCGCTTCACTATCACATCGGAAACAGTGTACCAAGGGATATGTAAGAGTGTGGAAATCTCGTGTACAGACGTATGGCACAAGTGACACCCAATCACCTGACCACGTTCGAAGTCCGTGAGTTCCGCGGAGTGCTTCATTCTGCTCTCTCATGATGTCTAATGACTACTGAGGTCGCTGATATGGAGCACCTGGCAGTAGGTGGAAGCACATTGCGCCTAACATCAAACACGTATGTTTTTGGGGGTGTCCGGATATTTTTGATCACTTAGTGTAAAGAGCAAGTGTCTTTTGTGAGTAGTTTCGTCTCCTGATCAGTTTGTACAATATGTATTTGCCAGCCGATCAGGTTTGGTACCTGCCTCCAAGTTACATTTGCTTTCAGCGCAGTTTATAATAGCTGTGGCTTTGGAAAACCATTAAGCCTTCCAGATGACTTTCAGGGACACAAATTATCCGTGCCTGTTCAGTTTAGGAATCATTTTTAATGAGAAGAACATTCGCAATTTAAATGCAGGGCTGTGGTTCGTTCACTAAGTTTCTGGTGGAGTCTTTGAGGTTTTAAACGTACAAGCCCACCTGTTTCATGGGCTCCCATCCCACGACTGTGACTGGCGCCATCCCGTGGGCGGCTATCCCACCAGACAGCACTCCACTGGTCCACGTCCTTCAGTCCGCCACGAATTCCTGTCCTGCGCTAACCTCTTCATCTCAGAGTAGCACTTACACCCTACGTTTCCAATTATTTCTTGCATATATTCCAGCGACTGTCTTCCCCTACTGCATTAATCCTCTAGTACCACGGTAGTTATTCCCTGATGCCTTAACACGTGTCCAATCATCCGCTTCCGTCTTCTTGTCAGGGTTTTCCATATGTTGCATTCCTCATTCCTCGCCATTTCTCTGGAGAACCTCATTCCGTACCTGATTAGTCCACCTGATTTTCAACATTGTTCTGCAGCACAACATCTCAGACGCTTAGACTGTCTTCTGTTCCGGTTTTCCCATTTCCCATGATTCACTATAGCAGAATGCTGTGCTCCAAATGTATATTCTCAGAAATATCTTCCCCAAATTAAGGCCTATGTTTGTCAGCAGCAGACTTCTCTTGGCCAAGTATGCCCTCTTGGTCCGCGCCAGTTCTTGCTTCGTTCGTCATGGTTAATTTTGCTTCCAAGCTGGCAGAATTTCTTAACTTGGTCTATTTCGTGATCAGCAATTATGATGTTAAGTTTCTCGCTAATCTCGTGCTGCTACTTCTCATTACCTTTTCCTTTTTCCAGTTTACTCATTAAAGTGTTCATTCCATTCAACAGATCCTGTAATTCTTCTTCACTTTTACTGAGGATAACAATGCTATCAGCGGATATTATCGTATATCCCCTTTACCCTGAATTCTTGAACCTTTCTTTTATTTCCTTCATTGCTTCTTTGATGTACAGACTGAACAGTAGGAGCGAAAGACTATATTCCTGTCTTACATCGTTTTTAATCCGACCACATTGTTCTTTGTTTTACCCGTCCGTCCCTATAGCTTGTACCTTTTCTTTTCAGAATTTCGAAAGTCTTGCACTATTTTACATCGTCGAACTCTATTTCTCTATCAACGAATGCTATGAGCATGCCTTGATTTTTCTTCAACCTTGCTTCCATTACCAAGCGCAAAGTGAGAACTGTGTCTCTGGTGCCTGTACCTTTCCTAGAGCAAAACTGATCGCCATCTCTTGCTCAGTTTTCTTCCCATTATTCTGTAAATTATTATCGTCGGCAATTTAGATGCATGAGATGTTAAAACGACTGTGCGATAGTTTACGCACTTATCTGCCCTTGCTATCATCAGGATCGTGTGGACATATTTCTCCGACAATCTGATGATACGCCGCCAGTCTCATACATTCCACATATGAACTTGAGTCGTTTGGTTGCCACTTCCAACAATGATTTCAGAGATTCCGATGGAATATTGTCTATCCATTCTGAATTATTTGATCTCCAGTCTTCGAGATCTCTTTTAAATTACTACTCTTGTACTGCAACAATAAGGCTACAGCGGACAGGACGTGTTCTCCCAGAAGAGGGTACTCTTTCTAATAAATAATTAGTACATCAGCTTCCAGGTAGACGTGAGCCTGGAAGAAGCAGACCCAAGTCCCAGCATTGAGGATGCCCGAGACATAAGTAAATGGACAAATATATGTAATCAATTTTTGTGACGTTACAATTCTATTTAGTCATGATTCGCGCACTGGATACGTTGATCATTTTGTTATGTTTTATGCCAATGTATTTGTATATTTTTGTCTTCGGAAATGGGTCCAAATGTCCTACATTTGTGCAGTGATGATGATGATGATGATGATGATGATGATGATGACGATGATGGTGATGAATACTGGATCCCATATGTCGTGACTATCGACTTCCGTTTCTTCTTGTAGCAAGTCATCAGACAAGTCGTCCCCCTCACAGAGGCCTAAAATGTACTCTTTCCACCTACTTCCTCTCTTTTCTGCATTTAACAGTGGAATTACCATTACAGTCTGAATGTTCTCACCCTTGCTTTTCATTTCACCGAAATGCTTGTTCTGTTTGTATCTGCCGGCCCACTACTTTCCACTTTTGCAACAGCACTCACATCATTTGATACAGAAAATTCACGCCCGAAGGAACTTGGTGAACAGGATCCAAATGGAATGACTGGACCCCAGGGTTTTTCTTTTCAACAACATTCACTGTTTTATCAAAAATACGTATACAACTTAATTACACCAACAAAAAACTGTGGATATAAATATGATAAATTAAATAATTGAAACAATTTAAAAGAGCCCTAATAAATAGTTGGGCCAAACTTGGTAATAAGGAAAATTTTAAAAACATCTAAACATTCTTAGCAAATAGTATGCTGAAATACTGCATGTGGCATCAGTGAGCGTGCTGTTCGTGTGTGGAATGGTGAAGAAGCGCGATCTATTTGAGTTTGAACGAGGACAGTTTGTGATGGCGTGGAGGCTCGTCACGTGCATTTCGTAACCTACACGACTTGTCGGCTGTTCTAGGATTGCTACGGTGAATGTCTTGAACACGTGGCGAAACCAAGATGAAACCACGTCCATGCATCGTGCGGTTGAGAGGCCACTCCTCATTACAGATGGAATTCCTAGGTTGGGCAGACTCGTAAAAGAGGACAGGCGGCGAAATGTGGCGGAACTGACGTCAGACTTTAATTCTGGGCAAAGTACAAATGTGTCTCAACACTCAGTGCACCGAACACTCCTAAAGATGCGCCTCCTCAGCCGACGACCCAGGAACGTTCCAGTGTTAACACCACGACATCGGCAGCTACGACTGAAATGGGCGTGTAACCATCGGCACTGGACGCTGGCGCAGTGGCAGAGTGTTGTAGGTTCTGACGAATCCCGATACCTTCTACATCATGCCAATGGGAGGGCGTGAATTCGTTGTCTTCCAGAGAAATACCTCCTTGTCACCTGTACTGCAGGAAGGAGACATTCTGGCGGAGGCACCGTTATGATCTGGGGGACATTCACGTGGGCATCCAGTGGAACTCGTGCAGGGAATCATAACGTCCAAGGAGTATCTGGCACTGGTTGCAGAACACGAACAACTCTTCATGACGATCACGTTTCCCAAAGGCAGTGGCATTTTTCAGTAAGATAAAGCGCCACGTCACAAGGCCAGGAGCTTGATGGAGTGATTCGAGGAACACAGTGGCGAGTTCCAATTGATGCGCTGTCCCCCCAACTCGCCAGGTCTGAACCCGATCGAACACATTTGGGATGAGCTGGCGTAAGCTGCCGCCAGGATGCCAGGCAGCAAAGAGGTTGCTAGAAGATCGCGCCTGTCAGGAGTGAGGCCAGAAACAGACTCGCAGGCAATGCGCCGTCAATGCACTCTCGACCGCCAGTATTCAGATCGCTGCCGCGGACCGGAGGGCCCAGTCAGTCTTCCAGTGAGTCAACGAACTGAGTCATAAGTCGCAGCCCAGTGGGAGTAGTAGTCACAGTTTCACCGAGTCGTGTCCTTAGTCGCAGGCAGCACCTAGCGACCGGAATAGTGCACATAGCGGACTTGTACTTCACCAGAAGTGACGCTAACGTGGACTTTTGCGGATGAGTTTGTACCACAACACCTGGACTATCTTAAGGTAAGTGGGTTTCCTATTCTTATGAATAAGGAATCCTGTTAATACATGGTTGCAGTTTGTGTTATAGAAGAGGATACCGGCCATCAAAAAGCATCCTCTCCTTGCTTCCCATGGTACAAGCCTACGCGATAAGAAGACGACACAAACTAGGATGTGAGTGAATGCTGCGTCAGATCTCATCGACCCCCTCTCCGGTATTTACGGGCAATTAGGGGACTTGAGTGTGCAGATGTGGTGCCAAGCCCCTCCAGTGAATTACCAAGGCCTCTTTGCTTCCATGCCACGACGCGTCGCCGCTGTTATCCGTGGCAAAGGTGGACACACCTGCTGTTAGGCAGGTGGTCGTAACGTTCTGGCTGATCATTGTGCAGTGACACTGAAACAACATTTCGTGCATAATACTTACGGGAGGGCTAACAAGGATCCAAGCAAAACGACCTAAGTACAAGTGCGTCTTCAATTTAGGGATTTAAGTAGTTTGTATCGACTGATCAACACAAAACAACATCTCCTAAACATTTTTCGCCTGAAAGGCACAGTAAAGCAGGCATGGCAGTTCCAAATAAGTACCTTCCTTAGAAACGAGGAATTAAAGCAACTTCATAAAACCTTAAAACTACAAACACCTCAAAGCCCTGGGGCAGCGTCTATCACAAACAGAAATTCTATAAGGTTGAAATACTCTGAGGAATAGCAAATGTGCCTCTAGCTTACTGTTTGTTACGCTTCAGCCAGCACACACAGGCAAAATAACACGCCCAAAATATCAACCGACACAACAGCACTGTGACGCAATACGCGTTCAGTCTTACCGGTGCTCCGTAGTCAACACTAAAACACATTAAAATGCAACATTAGGCGAGACAGGGCAAGGAATTTACATTCAGTATGACGAGGATCTGTTTCTTGACTAAAGCAAAAGTTCCTTATAAAACCACTCACGGTGCTCACATATGAGCTTTCATAAGCGATAATACACCAAACATGCTGTTGTTGTTGTTGTTCTGGTCTTCAGTCCGAAGACTGGTTTGATGCACCTCTCCATGCTACTCTATCCCATGCAAGCCTCTTGCTTGCTCCAATCTACATCCTTCTGAATCTGCTTACTGTATTAGCCTCTTTCTGCGATTTCTGTCCCCCCCGCGCTTCTCTCTGAAACTAAATTGGTGATCCCTTGATGTCTCATAATGTGTCCTACTAACCAATCCTTTCTTCTAGTCAGGTCGTGCCACAAATTTCCTTTCTCCCCTATTCTTTTCAGTACCTCCTCATTAGTTAAGTGATCTACCCATCTAGTCTTCAGTATTCTTCTGTAACACCATATTTCTAAAGCTTCTATTCTCTTCTTGCCTAAACTGTTTATCGTTCATATTTCACTTCCATACATAGCTACACTCCATACAAATACTTTCAGAAAAGACTTCCTGACACGTAAATCTAAGCTCCATGTTAGCAAATATCTCTTCTACTGAAACTATTTTCTTGCTATTGTCAGTCTACATTTTATATCCTCTCTACTTCGGCCATCATTAGTTATTTTGCTGCCCAAATAGCAATACTCATCTACTACTTTACGTGTCTCATTTCCTAATCTAATTCCCTCAGCATCATCTGATTTAATTAGACTACATTCTATGATCTTCGTTTTGCTTTTGTTGATGTTCATCTTATATCCTCCTTTCAACATACTGTCCATTCGGTTCAGCTACTCTTCCAAGTTCTTTCTGTCTCTCACAGAATTACAATGCCATAGGCAAGCTTCAAAGTTTTTATTTCTTCTCCCTTGACATTAATTCCTACTCCATTTCTTTTTCCTTTACTGCTTGCTCAGTATACAGATTGAATAACGTCGAGGATAGGCAAGAACCCTAGTCCCAGTCCCTTCTCAACCACTGTTTCCCTTTCATGCCCTTCGACTCTTATAACAGTTGTCTGGTTTCTGCACAAATTGTAAATAGCCTTTCGCTTCCTGTACTTTACCACTGTCACCTTTAGAATATTCCAGTCAACTTCGTTAAGAGCTTTCTCTAAATCTACAAATGGTATAAACGTAGGTTTGGCTTTCCACAACCTGTCTTCTAACATAAGTCGTAGAGTTAGT
Source organism: Schistocerca cancellata (assembly GCF_023864275.1). Taxonomy (NCBI): domain Eukaryota; kingdom Metazoa; phylum Arthropoda; class Insecta; order Orthoptera; family Acrididae; genus Schistocerca; species Schistocerca cancellata. Next base: position 309,522,752 of record NC_064628.1, on the reverse strand, counting down.
ATTGCATTACGTGTTCCCATATTTCTCCAGAATCCAAACTGATCTCCCCCGATGTCGGTTTCAACCAGTTTTTTCCATTCGTCTGTAAGGAATTCGTGTTAACATTTTGCATCTGTGACTTATTAGACTGATAGTTCGGTAATTTTCACACCTATCAGCACCTGCTTTCTTTGGAATTGGAATTCTTATATTCTTCTTGAATTCTGTCTCATACATCTCGCTCACCAAACGGAAGAGTTTTGCCATGGCTGGCTCCGCCAGTGCTATCAGTAGATCTAACGGAATATTGTCTACTCTTGGAGCCTTGTTTCGACTTAGGTCTTTCAGCGCACTGTCAAATTCTTCGCGCACTATCGTATCTCCCATCTGATCTTTGTCTACGTTCTCTTCCATTTCCATAATATTGCCCTCAAGTACATTTCCCTTGTATAGTCCCCCTATACACCCCTTCCACCTTTCTGCTTCCCCCTCTTTGCTTAGGACTGGTTTTGCATCTGGGCTCTTTATATTCATACCGGTGGTTTTTTCTCTCCAAAAGTCTCTCTAATTTTCCTGTAGGCGGTATCTATCTTTCCCCTAGCGATATATGCTTTTAAAATCCTTACATTTGTCCTCCAGTCGCTCTTGCTTATCCGTTTTGCACTTACTGTCAGTCTCATTTTCAGACGTTATAACGTTCTTTTAAAGGTATTTTAGCTTTTGTTTGCCAAAGAATATGAAATGCGTAATGTTTGCGGTTTTCAAATTTAGCCTGTGGTGTTTCATTCATCAGATGGTGTGCTTAATCACTTTTAGTGTAATCCAAAAAAAATTTAACAACTTAATCTGGAAAACCTGTATGTAATGCCTATAATGAAATCAATCCCTCTGAAATTTACCCAGTCTCGTGTAACCTCCCCACACGATAATATTATTATTTAAATATGAACCAGGAACCAAGTGTAACCTCCGCACAAAAATAATAATAAAATGAATTTTTTAATATTATAACCTCTGAACAAAATTGGTTCCCATTTTTAGTCTCCGTGCAGAAATGCATTCACATTTAATGTAACCACAAAATCCAATTCCTAAACACCGAAAAAATAAAAAAAATTCAGTAACCTGGTAAATTTTATGACGACAGCAGCGCTGCGCCTCGGCCCTGTATTCTGAATAAAAAGGAAAAATTCTTACCTCAATAAAAACTGCGAATATATCTGCTCTTATGTAAAAACTTTTCGGTACAGCTTCGTGCAATGCTGGCCTATATTTTTTTTTTATTCTTGGAAGGAATGATCATGCATTGGAAATATTCTTTAGATTGAAATGAATGCTTTTCTTAAAAAAATTACTTTATATTATAAAATTTATTATTGGGGCATTTTTTAAAAGAAATTAATGACAGTTAATATACATTACTAGATATGCACAAGGCTGCTTCTTTACCTTCTACAATAATATTCATCCTCCAAAGTCCCGACCAGAGCAGACTGCCGACACGCGCAGGCACGCGCCGACTACTGTCGACTACTCAAGACTACTGCCGACTAGCGACAAGCAACAACTAACTACGTACTACTCTCTGGTCAGAGACTCTGCCATGCCTCGCCCATCGCCGACAATGCATACATTTCACATAACCCTCCACTAGGGGGGCAAAAATTTAGCAGTGATGGTGAGTCAATTGGACTTGCCATGAGCAACAAATTTTTCTTAATTAACTAAGTTTACAATCACAAAATGTATACATATATATAACTGCAGAACATGAAATAATATATAGTGCAGATGCACTGAGTACAGAACATATCAAGCAAAGACAAAATGTATACACAATGAGTACAAATCATATTAACAAATGACAAAAGTGCACACGCACTGTAGTTCAGAACATATCAGCAAATCACAAAATGTATATGCAATGAATACAAATCATGTTAACAAAATGACAAAAGTGCACACGCACTGTATATACTTTTTTTACTATTTTACAAGAGCTAGGATAGGAAAGGGAAGGATTGCATCATGGTTGTAGCACTTTAGGTTGCACGCAGCTGCACTGAAAGTCCATATCTTTCTACAGAAGCACAACACCAAGTGAGACAATCTGAAGTTCTTTTCCTTGAAGTATTAATCAGTGTAGCCAAGACACTGAAATGTCGTAGTAATATTCCATGTTATCATTTTGGTAGTACATTAGGTACACCAAACAGTGGTACCATAATAACATCTCCATCACTCAAGGTGGTGGACAGCATGTCGTGTCAACACCACGTTCTTTTAAGGTACACCAACATAGAATTAGTGCAAAAACCAAATATAGTGCTCCATGATCATGAGGATACACAGGACAAACGGATATTGCAGTAATTTCTGGTAATTAGGTCAGAAGGTGAAGGACATTAAGTCACATACTAGTCTTCATTGAGAATTACACTAGGCTAACAACTGATTTCAGTAATTGGTGGCACTCATCGCCCAGTTACTGAACATTTCTGTACCATGTATGAAGTATCAGAATAATGTTCATAAATCATCTGATTACAGTGAACATTGGCACTCATTGGCCGGTTACAAACCATCAGAAGTCATCATTGAAAACAAGAGCTAATGAATGGCATAGTATTAACATAATTCACTTAGTTATAGTAATCATTGGCACTCATTGGCCAGTTACAAAACATCAGAAGTCATCATTGAAAACAGGAGCTAATGAATGGCATAGTATTAACATAATTCACTTAGTTATAGTAATCATTGGCACTCATTGGCCAGTTTCAAAACATATAGCAAGTATTGAATAGTACAAAACGTTTTTCATCATTCAAGTAACATACGACATATTTAAAATAATTATTGGCACTCATTGGCCAGTTACAAAGTATTCTTATATTTTTATAAAACCTTATTCAGTATTATTCAGAAGTTATCATTCAAAATGCGAGTCAATTATTGGCATAGTATTTATAGAGTATCACAAAATATTATTTACAGAAATTATCGTCATAGCATGTATGCATTATTACAAAATATCATTCACTATTACTCAGAACTCATCATTCAAGTGACATAGGACATATTTAAAATGTAACACACTGTAACCATTACTCAAGGTCTGTGGTTAGAAAACATTACTCAGTATTACTCAGAACTCTCTTAAACTGGTAGCATTATTTGGGACTGGTAATACTTTTTTTTGTGCTAGCAATGCATTGCGTTGGGATCGATAATTAATTACTGGGGCATAACAATATTTGCATTTGACTTATTGCTGCAAATGAAGATGCGTAACGTCATTCGTCATGAGTCAGCTGTAACAAGGTTATGAAACAAATAGAGTATATGTGATCACATTCATGAATGACATAGGTTTAATGACCAACTGCTTATAGCACATTAATCTCATGAATAATTTCTCCTGCAAACAATACAAAATGCATTATTAAACTGAAAGAAGAAACGGATATTATGCTGAAAAGTAGTGAACTTCAAATTAACAGGTAGTGAAATTTATAAAAAATATATATATTCTCTAGCTGTCCTTTCCAAAACCTTCAGTCATCATACCATGCGACATAAGACATACTGTCAAAACGAACTGCAACAAATATTTAAATAACTACATAGCATTTCTTAACTAACAATAAATATATAAACTTCATCATTATTCTCATCTGCAAAGAAAAACTTCATTATCATTGCTATCATCACCTGCGAAGAAGAACTTCATTATCCATATCATCATAACTCCATTATTATCATCACCTGTAAAGAAACACTTCATTATCCATATTAGAATATTCTGCATCACTATTCATCATCATTCATTATCATCTGCAAAAAAGTCACTTCATTACTCATTCTACAACTATTCCTTATTTATAGCATATTTCATCACTAAAACTAAGATGTGTAGTTCTGTCTGACAGCCTGCATCAGTCGACTCGTATTCTGAAAGAAAAAATTAGTTAAGACTGCTATTCTACGATGTGTATAGTATATTCTTGTTAATGCTTGTTAATTCTGTTCCATTTACTCTTCGTGACGAGGTATTGCGTCTTCTTTCGTTCATTCCGAAGGTGAAATTCCCATTTCTGTTTAATTTATTTCTTTTACACGTGATTTCTTTCTGAAAATGATGAACAAAGATTAATGTCTTGCATTTAAATCATATACCCATTAAATAAAAACTGGTTTCTAGTGATATAATTGAGCATACAGCATAGCATGACGGAAAACGTAATATGTCAAGAACATAGACAGTGTGCAGGTGCAAAAATGTACACAGAGAATCACAATGTAGCAGCAAAAAAAAAAATGTAAAATAGTCACGATGTTGAGCTATCATAAGGCATAATGTTAAAGTCAACTGGTGTTTGTTATATCTTAAATATTTCAAAGTGCATACAAACAAACCAGTAAAACAATCATACATACATGAAAAAATGGAAAATGTGCACAGTCTGATGTGTAACGAGAAGAAAAGCGACCTGCTAACCTTACCTTGCCGGGCACTTGCCAAGAAAAAATACAATAATCATCAGCAAGTCGTCACATAAATATAATTGCATAAGTGGTCATAAAAAGTGTAAGTTCATTTGGAAAAATGTGCACGGTCTGATGTGTAACGACAAGAAAAGCGACCTGCTAACCTTACCTTGCCGGGCACTTGCCAAGAAAAAATACGATAATCATCAGTAAGTAGTCACATAAATATAATTGCATAAGTGGTCGTAAAATGTGTAAATTCATCTGGAAAAATATGTACGGTCTGATGTGTAACGACAAGAAGAGCGACCTGCTAACCTTACCTTGCCAGGCACTTGCCAAGAAAAAATACAATAATCATCGGTAAGTGTTCATGTGAATATAATTGCATATGTGGTCATAAAAAAATTAGGAAATGGCATTACAGTGTGATAAGTCATAAAGTATGTTCATTCAATAAAGGGTTTGATGTTGGAGACATGGTGATTGCCCTTGCTTTTTCTGGTTCTCAAAGTTTCGACGTGTACTACATTGGGGTGAGGAATGCTGAGAATTCGATATGGACCTGCATATAGAAGCTCAAATTTACTGCATCTACTTTTTCCTCTGTTGGATAAATAGTGTGTATGTACTAATATCTTCTGTCCAATGTGAAAGTCACGGCGTGTACAAACCTGTTTTTGCCGTCTTCTCCGGCGCTCTGCGGCACGTTTGATGTTGTTCAGCGCAATGTCAATTATTTCATGGTATCGTAGTCGACGAGATGTAGGAAAGGTTACTAATTCTTTAACTTTGTTAGGTGGTTCAACATTTTTCAGTATAACAGACGGAGATAGCATAGTAGATTCATTTGGTATGGAGCTAATTACATCCTGGATTGAGAGTATGTGTGTGTCCCAATCAATATGTTTTTTTATGGCAGTACATTCTACACAGTTTACCAACCTCTTTCATCAATCGTTCACAAGGGCTCGAAGAAGCATGGCACCTGGATATATAGATCGGAGAAATGTTTCCAGCTCGCAACACACGTGTCCATATAGCAGATCGAAACTGTGGTCCATTGTCGGAAATTACTTTCAATACATGCCCTACATGGAATAGAAAATGTTTTAAAAACGCTTTCGAAACAGTTTTAGCAGTAGCTTTGCGTAACGGAGTGAAGGTAACAAATTTTGAAGTACATTCAGCAGCGACAAAGATGTAGCAAAAACCTCTATTAGTTCTGGGAATCGGACCAAAAATGTCTACAGCGGCCATGTGTCTCAATTTAACAGGTACAATGGGATGTAATGGAGGAATATGTGAAGTCGTATCTGACTTAGCTTTCTGGCAGATTTTGCATGACGCTAAAACTCGTCGAATACGTTTCTCCATGTTGGTAAAATAACAGTTCTGTCTCAGTATAAGAAAACATTTTCTGGCTCCGTAATGTGCGTAACTTAAATGAGTATACCAAATTAATTTGTTAACAAGTTCGTCAGGAATGCATAAGAACCAATTGTTGCTGTCAGGGTAAGAGCGACGAAACAGAATATTATTGCGTACAGTGTAATGGTTTCTAATGGTAACATTATTCCTATCTTGCCAAAGGTGTTTAATTTCTTTCCACACGTTGTCTTTACTCTGCTCTTGTGCTATGTCTTGTAATGACGACGAAATGAAATTTTCAAATGCAACTTGTTGAATGTACATGACGCTGAAGTTTGCTTTGCAGAAGTTGGTTGCGATGTCTTGCTGATTGTTGCTGAGAGGACGGGATAGCACGTCCGCTACAATATTTTGTGTACCGGGAATGTGAACAATTGTAAAAATAAATTCCTGCAAATAAAGTTTCCATCTGCTTAATCTGTCGTGTGTAAATTTAGCGGAAAGTAAAAACTGTATCGATCTATGGTCTGTATAAACGGTCGTATGTCTTCCATAAAGAAAATGCCGAAATCTCGTAAATGCCCATACAACACATAATGTTTCAAGTTCTGTAACAGAATAATTGCGTTCAGCAGGTGACAGAATGCGACTCGCAAAGGCGATGTTTTTAATTACTGTACAACCATCTTCTTCAATTTCCTGAAAAATGTGTACGCCTAAAGCGGTGTTAGAACTGTCGGTGGCAATGGAAAAATTTCTAGTAAGATCTGGATGCGATAAAAGTGGTGCATTCAACAGAGCTTCTTTCAGGTTCATAAATTCAGAATGTGCTTGCTTATCCCAAGACCAAATAGTGTTTTTACCTGTCAATTGACACGATCTAGGGGTGTCTAAAGCAGAGTAATGAATAAATTTGCGAAAAAAGTTAATTAAACCCAAAAAGCTGCGTAGTTGTTTCTTCGTCGTAGGAACAGTAATGTCACGTAAAGCTTGTAGTTTTTCCGTGTCAGGCGCAATGCCCTCTGCTGAAATTGCACGTCCAAGAAATTTTATATAAGTTTTGCCAAAGTGCGATTTACTGAGATTAACTGTGAGTCCTTGTGCACGAAAAGTTCGTAACAGTTTTTCAAGAATCAGATTGTGTTCAGACCAGTTAGCTTCTGCAATAAGAATGTCGTCTACGTACGTTGTGATTCTGTCTTTAAGTTCTGTCGGAAGTATAGTATTCAAACCGCGAATAAATGCTGCTGAAGAAATTGTTAAACCGAACGGTAATTTACAAAATTGATAACAGTCACCAAAACAGAGAAAATCTGTGTACTTTCTGCAGTTCGGATGGAGTTGAATTTGCCAAAATCCCGATTTCAAATCTAATTTGGAATAAATAGCAGTACCATGAAATTTCTGTAGAAGTTCTTCTAGTGTTTGAGGGCGATCCGTTTCATTAATAACAATGTCGTTGATGTGACGCGAATCAAGTACGAGGCAAAGTGAACCATCCTTTTTCTTAACAATATGGAGTGGGTTTATGTACGGACTAACTGCCGGTTCGATAATTCCTTGGTCAAGCATAGCTTGCAATTCTTTCTTAACTTGTTCTCTGTGAATATACGGAATGGGATAATGTTTGCTTTAAATGTGTCGTGCTGTTTAATTTGAAATTCATACATAAAACCGGACATAGTACCAGGAACGTTGTCAAAACCTGGAGCTTGCTGTAAAAGAATTTTGCGTAGTTGTGTGCGTTCGTCGTCTGTATTTGCACTGCTCTGTTTAACTGTACGTACGTATCTGTGAACAATGTGTAATGACAGTCTATGTTACGTGATGCGGAAAAGACCTCTGTACGATTAATTGTTTGTTTTTCTGCAGATAAAGAGTGCTGAAATTCTAGAGCCAGTTGTACATTTTCATCCTTTAACATTAAATAGGAATTTTGAAAGTCAATAATTGCGTCGTGTTGTACCAGAAAATTTGTGCCTAAAATAACGTCTGTCGTCAATAAGGGAACAATCCAAAAATTTGAGTGAAATGTATGACCTGCAATACAAAATGATAAATGTGTCTGTAATTTAACATCTACCCCTTTACCAGATACTGCTCCTTTTACTTTCGTTTTGCCTAACGGTAACGTAGGATAGGTATTCTCTTTGTTACATTCGTTGAAAGTTTCCTCATTTATGACTGACATAGGTGATCCAGAATCGATTACTGCTGCAAATTTGAATGAGCCAATTTTACTTCGATGACAGGGTGTGAAATGGTTTTTTGAATAACTGGTCTTTGCTGCAAAAGAGTGTCTCGGATGTCGTTAAAAGTAATAACATTTTCGTGAACATGATTCTCTGTGTCAAAAGTATCGCTTACGTTGCTGGAAGATGCAACCTGTACTGTATTTAGTCAAATTCTATCTGACGTGCTATTATTTTCGGGAGGATGCTGTGGCATTTCCACTATTTGAACTGTTCTGTTATTTCTTCCTGACGTATTACGTTCGGGATGATATCTACTGTCTGGTTCATTCATGATAATATGTTGCGTTGCTGGAAGATGCAACCTGTACTGTATTTAGTCAAATTCTATCTGACGTGCTATTATTTTCGGGAGGATGCTGTGGCATTTCCACTATTTGAACTGTTCTGTTATTTCTTCCTGACGTATTACGTTCGGGATGATATCTACTGTCTGGTTCATTCATGATAATATGTTGTTGCGGATGATTTTGCTGCTGATAAGACCGACTGTTATTAAACGTACGCTGAAAATTGTGCTCATTACTTTTACGTCTGTCATGATAGTCGTTTCTATACGGTGCACTGCGATATGAATTGAAATAGTGTGTTTTCTGTACGTACTGATTTCCTTGTTGCTGTGCGTTACTATTTGTTGGAGCTGACGCTATACGCGTAGGCGGCGAAACATTAAAGCTTGGTTGACCTTGCAGACTGCATTGTTGGTTAGGTATGCTAACCGGTTGGTTTTGTTGCTATTGCGGTGAAAAACCTCTATTGTTACCAAAATGCGTTCGCTGTTGCTGATGATCTTACACATACTGATGATTAAAATTTTGCCTGTTATTAAAATTACTCTGGTAGTGCTTGTCATTTCAGGAGTGTCTAATGAAAATTGTCACTTTCGGTAAAACTTGTCTTATTGGGTTTTCTTTACTCATTCTTAATTATAGATAGATCGATAGTTGAAGAGCTGTTTTGATAGATATAAAGGATAGTAGCAGAGAAGGCAGCAGTGCAGAAAACTAAAGATGAAATAGCACTACTACGGCTCGGGGCCCTGCGCACGCTACGGCACATATTCATTGAAGCGTAATGAATCCCCTGAGGTCAATTACGCGCTGCAAATAAATTTTAGTTTCTGTGTTACAGGCAATGCCGGTGGAAAAGCAAAGCTAAATTGTTGTATCCAGTCCAATGGGTGAATCTGTGTTCTGTCATTTTTAAATACTTTAAATTTTCTCACTGATAAAAAATGTTTGTAATCAAAGTTATCGTCTCTGTACGTCAGAACAGGTTCAGGATTGTATGAGAATTTATTTGTCTGCGATTGTTCGGAATCTAAGTCACGTACTCTCTGTAAATTACCTAAATTATACTGGCTGTGAGAGTGTGACAAATGTTCGGAATGTGCCGTATGCTGTGACGTGTTAGTGACTGAAACATTTTTTAACTCTGTCACTTCTTGCTGTAGAGTTGACAATTTTCTATGTAATGTATTATTGGACGAATCTATCTCACTGATCGTCTGCTGTAAATTTTGGAATTCGGGTGTTTGATTAAACGAAACTGGTGACGTATCATCTGATTTGGTGTCATTATTACTTTCGATAACGTCAATACGACTGGCCAATTCATCATATTTTTCAGTCAGTATTTTTACCTGATCATCGTTTTTATTATCACAAGCATTAATTTGTTTTTGTATTTTACGTGTGATTTCGTTCAACTTTTTAACGTCTGCTTTGATGGCATCGGGATCCTGAATTAGCTCTAATTGTTCAAGTCTGTCGGTCATTGTCTGAAAGTCTATTGTGTGTGTGTCTGTTTTTGTTTTAAGATCAGAGATTTCATCATGTAATTCGGTGTTCAACTGTTTGATAACATTAATTTCGTCTGATACTGTAGCAATGTTGTTGTCTACGTATGTTCTTGCTTTCGTAAACAATTTACGCTTATCTTCCTGTCTCTGTGCAGTAATTGTTTCCATTACTTGTCGCTTTACTTTATTCTGTTCCTGTATAAATTTACGGTAACGCGTTTCACTGTTTTGTAGGTGGTGATTAAAACGTTCGTCAATTTGGCTGTTCTGTTGGTCTAATTTCGCGTCTACTTTTGCATCCAGTGTGCGCGAAGGTTCTGCTGACATTAATTTTAACTCCTCGCGTAACTGTGTTGTGTTTTCAGAGCATTGTTTAGCGACTGCACTAATTTCGTGTCTAAGTGATTCTGTTGTGGCTGCTTGTATATTACTTAATTCTTGTGCAACAGATCTAATTTCTTTACTACTTTTACTAGCACAAGCCTTAATTTCCTCACGTAATTGTTCTTTAGTATCATGACAACGGCTGTAACCTGTTCACTAAGCTGTTTGTTCTGTTCATTAAGTTGTTTGAAATTTTCATTAAGGTTGTCTTGTTTTTCATTAAGTTGTTTGAAATTGTCATTAAGTTGTTTGAAATTGTCATTAAGTCGTTTGTGATTGTTGTCTTGTCTTTCATTCTGTTGTTTGGAATTTTCGTTAAGTTGTTATTTAACATTTTCACCAACTTGTACCAATAATGCCATAACTTGATCCATGCCAATATTAGCCGCTCTTTTCTCTGAGCTATGTGGTGGTGTATCTGAATTTGTCACGTTTTGTGTAACCATTTGGTCATTCTGTGATTCTTGAAAATCTTTGCTCATCGGATGTGCACTGTTAGACACTAAATCGGAATCAATTAAATCTGTCGTACTTTGAGTACACTGTTCATTTTCGTTAGAAAAATTTATCTGTTCACATTTCAAATTTTGCAAATCGGGTGTGTCGAACTGGGCAGCGTGCATTGTAACAGAACGTGCCGCGTCATCAATTGTCGTTAAATTAACAGAGGACACAATTGAATTTGTTTGCACATCATTAGCATTAAAATCATTACTAGTGATCAATACGCACTGATTGTCTGTAAATGGAGGACTATCATTATTACACAAACTGTCGCTAGTATGATCGGTCCAATTATTCGAATCGGCTGTTTCACTCATTGCACATCGCGATATACTATTAACAGTTTTTCGCGGCATTTTTCACACATCACAATTAAGCACAAAATGAAACAAAGACAATGCAAAATGCAACAAACACAATTACAACAGAGAGCAACAAATTGCCGATGATCTGTGAAAGCAATAGTGACAAATTAGTAAATGCGTTGCGCCAGATGCAAACTACATTTAAATAAATAAGAGCAGATATATGACTACTTATCAGAAGATTCACAAAGAAATACGATCCTGGCCGTATGTCGCCAAGTGTAACCTCCCCACACGATAATATTATTATTTAAATATGAACCAGGAACCAAGTGTAACCTCCGCACAAAAATAATAATAAAATGAATTTTTTAATATTGTAACCTCTGAACAAAATTGGTTCCCATTTTTAGTCTCCGTGCAGAAATGCATTCACATTTAATGTAACCACAAAATCCAATTCCTAAACACCGAAATAATAAAAAAAATTCAGTAACCTGGTAAATTTTGTGACGACAGCAGCGCTGCGCCTCGGCCCTGTATTCTGAATAAAAAGGAAAAATTCTTACCTCAATAAAAACTGCGAATATATCTGCTCTTATGTAAAAACTTTTCGGTACAGCTTCGTGCAATGCTGGCCTATTTTTTTTTTTTTATTCTTGGAAGGAATGATCATGCATTGGAAATATTCTTTAAATTGAAATGAATGCTTTTCTTAAAAAATTACTTTATATTATAAAATTTATTATTGGGGCATTTTTAAAAGAAATTAATGACAGTTAATATACATTACTAGATATGCGCAAGGCTGCTTCTTTACCTTCTACAATAATACTCATCCTCCAAAGCCCCGACCAGAGCAGACTGCCGACACGCGCAGGCACGCGCCGACTACTGTCGACTACTCAAGACTACTGCCGACTAGCGACAAGCAACAACTACCTACATACTACTCTCTGGTTAGAGACTCTGCCATGCCTCGCCCATCGCCGGCAACGCATACGTCTTACACTCGTGAACAACGAGTTACAGGGCCCTGTACAAAAAACTGACAAAACTCCCTGCGCAAATAAACAATCAAATGAATTTTCCTTATCTCTAGAGTCGCAACGGTATTCTCTCCACAGTAGGCATAGAAAATATTCAATCTTGGTACAGCGAAGTGCAATGCTGGCCAAATAATATCAATAGGTTACCTGATAAATGAATAACCTTGCAAATGGTTAGATATACTGGATATTGGCTCAGCGCTGTGCAATGCTGCCCACATTGAAACTGTTAGAAACATTAATACTTTTGTCATTCTGGAACATTATTATTTTTCTGTCTGACTGAAAAATGATGTCTTTTAAAAAATATTCATTGGATTTAAATAAACACGACATGGAAGAGTATAAGGTATTGATAAGGAGATATGCTAAGACCAAATGCTTCAGTTTGAAAATTGTGTCCAAAATAAAAATTTTCTCCTTCACAAAATCTGATATGAAACATTTTACATTAACTTCAAAATCAGTGAAATTCTCAACTGTTCTTTACTTCTCACTTACTGTCGTAATTAAAAACACTTGGATTGTTGCATGACAAAAAGTCTGACATCGTTTGACAAAGCAGATTCCAGAATTTAACTTCTCTGTATCAGGATTACAAAACACACAAAATATTACAAATCGGATATACCTAATCAACCTATACATTAAATCTGATGACAAATACTTGTTCACTACATTCTAGGGTCAGTACTGTAGAAATTAGCGAAATCCACGATGCGTTGCTACATACTTAAAACTAAATATACAAAAATTTCATTACCTTACAATTTGTTCCCATTGCTTAACCTTTGAGTTACTGTATCAGTTCATTACTTCATTTTATAAAAACTGTATTATGCTGCGTCCTTAGGTCAACAACTAAATTCCTACAGCTAGCCACTAGCTTTAAGCTATACATCCTATCTGTGACAGAGTGCAACGGTAACTGCTACTGCGCTTCTCGCGCCCCTACTTACAACCGATTCTGCCACTCAGGCAACAATTTTGGTTCAGTGGTGGCAAAAAACAATCTCTTCTACATATGACAATGGTTTCAGGTCATTTTTCATGCATTGTATTACAAAATCGGGCTCCACATACAATTGGACCCCTCACATAACCCTCCAGTGGGGATTGTTAAATTTTCCATACCGAACCGCCGGCTACCCCGCGCGGCTATTCCTTAATTTTTTTTCGTTAACACTGCCCGATAGTTAAACGTTGTTCTCCTCAGAAAGGGATTCCATTTCTTCATAATGTGGTTGCAAACATGTTATCAGTGTTTCGATCAACATGCATACGTGAAAGCCTTTTGTTGATTACAAAAATAAATAAGTCTCGATCACGTGACAACCTGAGACGAAAATCAGCGAAACTGTCTGTGTCTATTCATACGCCGACAGTTTGTGCCAGATATAAAATGTATTGTGTCTTCAGTGAGCAATAAATGATTAAATAACACTAAAAATTTATTTTGTTCGTGATCTGTCTTGCCGATAAATATGAAACATGAAAGAAATTCGCGTTCTGTAAGGGGTACTTTCGCAGTTTCGCCCCTGAGTAGAGTGGTAAGCGGAAGAGTGTGCACACAGGCAAGAGCGATCCACAGGCGTGCGTGAGCACTGCACATGAACAGAGCTATTGGCAATCACTGTCCTAAAGCGTAGGTGGAGTAAGGTTTTTGCATTGCGCCACTGGCCTCGGCGGTGGTCATAAGCAATGATTATATAAGTCTTTATGGAAAAGAAGCTCCTATCCGTCGCGGCATGGGAACCAGTGAGAAAATCAAAAATGATTTCAACTTCCAGCATGCTGGAGTAGCTTGGGAGCAACTTCTGTTGATCTCTTTGGTGTGACGTCATAAGCGCGTGACTGCGTGTGAGATCGCTCTCTAAGTTTTCATATTTTTTGGGTTTCAGCTACATATTTTAACGGTTTTTGTGATAATATTTACTATATAAGTGACTTATTAGTGGTTTCTTCATTCACCTCCGCCTTTCTTGTGTTGTGACCTCATATTTGTGAGTCTTTCGTATCGAGCAACTTAACCTCTTATCTGTGTTTTCTTTCCGCGCTGACCAGTTGCAGCTGTAGCGGCGCATCGAAAGCTAAGTACTAATTAATTGTTTGTGTATAGTGGTTTATTTAGGAAATTTAGTAGCCTTCAACCGGTGTTCTTGGTGTTTTCTGGTGAAATAATTTCAGAAGAAATTTTCGGAAACTATTTTCAGTTTCGTTACTGTGTCATTAGACGTTTGATTTTCTTTCTGTGTTAGTCTTTTGTTATATTCTCATTTGCTGTTGATTAATACTGTTAATAAAAGTAGTTACTTCCCTTGTGGAGTAAGTTTGTGATTATTGTAGTCAGTTTTTTAACATCTTCTTATTGTAGTAGCGGAACTTAGATAAAGTAGTTTTCTTCTTTCAATAACTGTAAAATTTTACCATGAGTGAGAAGTGTGGGCTTTGCCATAGGTTCGTGAGTAATGGATTGCGGTGTGAGACTTGTTCGAAGTATTTTCACTGGGGGGAATGCAGTGGGGAAGCCAGTGGGCATTCTGGTGAGATCCTCTCCTGGAACTGCAGGTTATGTAGCAATAGTAAGTTGATAGAGGAGCAGGAGCGTAAGATGAAAAACGCACAGGAGGAGCTAGATAGGATGAGTAGGGAGAAGGGGGTTGGGGAATGGGAGTTGGCTGTTGGTAATAGATCTGCTAGGAGAAGGAGATTTTCAGATAGTTTTACTATTGGTGTTTGCAATAGATATGACCAACTGTCATAGTCTAGTGTAGAGGAATCTCTAGTAGTTGTAGATGTAGGAAGTATGCAGCAGACCTCAGCAGTTGTGGTGGCTAAGACAGTTGCAAAGTCTAAGAGAAAGAAGAAGGTTCTGCTGTTAGATAGTTCTCATGGTAGAGGTGTAGGCCAGCAGTTGCAGGAAGTGTTGGAGAGTGAGTACCAGTTCACCAGCATTGTGAAGCCTAATGCAGGGTTGGCTCAGGTGACCGTTAACATAGGGGGGTTATGTAGGGATTTTACTAAAGAGGATCAGGTAGTGATTGTGGGTGGGGCTGGTAACAGTATTGATAGGGATGGGGAGTGTGACACAGATGGTGACCTGGAAAAGATAGCCACTCAGACTGGCAACACGAATGTGCATTTCATGGAACTGTTTCAGCGTCACGATCGGCCTCATCTTAATACAGCCGTCAAGCATAAAAACATGAGACTTGGGGGTGCGCTGATGACAGAAGGCATGAGTCACATTTCAGTGGTGTTGGTGGAGTCTATCAGCAGGATGGGTTTCACTAGACATGGCCTGCACCTCAATAGGTATGGAAAGGGGAGGTTGGCATAGCTTATAGGTGACAGCATAGTTAGGGGTAGTGGGATCACTCATGGGAAAATTCCTGTACTAGTGGGTGTTAGAGCTGCACCTTTTTTAGACTGATAGGTATTCCTGCTTAAGAGAAGTCTCTCTAACAAAGAAACCACTTTCGACAAAGCTTAGGTATTCGAGTAATGAGGGAATTAGTATATTTCATCAAAATATACAAGGTAATAGAGATAAAGTTAGTGTACTGCTTATAGATGTTGACTCTGAAATTATTGGTATAACTGAACACTTCTTAAATAAGGAGATAATTCAGAGGCTTCCTTTACCAGGATACAGGTTGGCTGGCAGCTTTTCTAGGAGCTCTTTGCGGTGTGGGGGAGTAGCCATGTATGTGAAACAGTATCCCATTTGAGTCAATTGATGTTTCAAAGTATTGCACTGAAAAGGTATTTCAATGTTGTGCAGGTGTGGTTAAATTTAGTGGAGTTAAACTTCTAACTGTTGTTATTTATAGATCCCCAGACTCCGATTTCACAACATTTTTGTTAAAGCTAGAGGAGGTTCTTGGTTCACTTTATAGGAAATACAAAAAATTAGTTATATGTGGTGACTTCAATATTAAATGTATAAGTGATTGTGCAAGGAAAAGGATGCGGGTAGACCTCCTTAATTCATATAATCTAATGCAAAACATATTCTTTCCAACGAGAGTGCAAGGGACCAGTAGAACAACCATAGACAACATTTTTGTTCATTCCTCATTGCTAGAAGGGCATTCTGTTACCAAAAAGGTGAATGGCCTTTCAGATCATGATGCACACGTTTTAACTCTAAAAGATTTTTGTGCTGCAACACATGTTAAATATAGTTATCAAATTTTTAGGAAAACTAATCCAGTTGCTGTAGAGACCTTTGTAAACCTTACCAAGGAACAAGAGTGGCAAGATGTTTACAGTGCTGATACAGTAGACGATAAATATAATGCTTTCCTCAAGACTGTTCTCGTGCTCTTTGAAAGTTGCTTTCCGTTATAACGTTCAAAACAGGGTACTAGCACAAACAGGCAGCCTGGGTGGCTGACTAGAGGGATAAGAATATCCAGTAGAACAAAGTGGCAATTATATCAAAACGTTAGAAACAGTCAAAATCTAAATGCAGCAGCCCATTACAAACAGTATTGTAAGGTGCTTAAAAAAGTTATTAAGAAGGCAAAAAGTATGTGGTATGCAGATAGAATAGCTAAGTCTCAGGATAAAATTAAAACCATATGGTCAGTCGTAAAGGAAGTGGCTGGTCTGCAGAGACAGGTCGAGGATATAGAATCAGTGCATAGTGGTAATGTCCGTGTTACTGATAAGTCGCATATATGTACAGTATTTAATAATCACTTTCTTAATATAGCAGGTGAACGAAATAGAAACCTAGTCCCAACAGGGAATCATATAGCGCTTGTAGAAAAAAGTGTTCCGAGACTGTTACCTGAAATGCTCCTCCATAATACTGACAAGAGGGAGATTGAGTTAATAATTAAATCACTAATGACCAAGAACTCTCATGGATATGACGGGGTATGTAGCAGAATACTGAAGTATTGTTCTATGTATGTTAGTCCAATACTTAGCCATATCTGTAACTTTTCCTTTAGGAGTGGTCAGTTTCCTGACCGATTAAAGTACTCGGTAGTGAAGCCACTTTATAAAAAGGGAGACAGGGATAATGTTGACAATTATAGACCTACATCTATGCCATCGGTGTTTGCTAAAATTATGGAGAAGGTTGTATATACGAGGTTACCGAAGCATTTAAATTCACATAATTTGCTGTCAAATGTACAGTTTGGTTTTAGAAATGGTTTAACAACTGAAAATGCTATATTCTCTTTTCCCTGTGAGGTTTTGAACGGATTAAATAAAAGGTTGCGAACGCTAGGTGTTTTCTTTGATTTAACGAAGGCTTTTGACTGTGTTGACCACAAATTATTACTGCAGAAATTGGACTATTATGGAGTAAGGGGAGTAGCTTACAATTGGTTCGCCTCTTACTGTAAGAACAGAGGGCAGAAGGTAATCCTCCGCAATATTGAGAGTGGTAGTGATGTTCAGTCTCAATGGGGCACTGTTAAGTGGGGCGTTCCCCAAGGGTTGGTGCTGGGGCCACTGCTGTTTCTTATTTATATAAATGGTATGCCTTCTAGTATTACAGGTGATTCAAAAATATTTCTGTTTGCTGATGACACCAGCTTGGTAGTGAAGGATCTTGTGTGTAATACTAACACATTATCAAATAATGTAGTTCATGAAATAAGTTCGTGGCTTGTGGAAAATAATTTGATGCTAAATCACAGTAAGACTCAGTTTTTACAGTTTCTAACTTACAATTCAACAAGAACCGATATCTTGATCAGACAGAATGGGCGTATTATAAGCGAGACGGAACAGTTCAAGTTCCTAGGCGTTCGGATAGATAGTAAGCTATTGTGGAAAGCCCATGTTCAGGATCTTGTTCAGAAACTAAATGCTGCTTTATTTATCATTAGAACAGTATCTGAAATAAGTGACAGTTCAACACGAAAAGTAGTCTACTTCGCTTATTTTCATACGCTTATGTCATATGGTATTATTTTTTGGGGTAATTCTTCTGATTCAAAAAGGGTATTTTTGGCTCAAAAACGGGCTGTTAGAGCTATATGTGGTGCAAGTTCGAGAACCTCTTGTCGACCCCTATTCAATAGTCTGGGAATTCTGACATTGCCCTCACAGTATATATTTTCTTTAATGTCGTTTGTTGTTAGCAATATTAGCTTATTCCCAAGAGTTAACAGCTTTCACTCAGTTAATACTAGGCAGAAATCAAATCTGCATGTGGAATGCACTTCCTTGACTCTTGTGCAGAAAGGAGTGCACTATTCGGCTGCATCCGTTTTCAATAAGCTACCACAAGAACTCAAATATCTTAGCAGTAGCCCAAACACTTTTAAGTCTAAACTGAAGAGTTTCCTCATGGCTCACTCCTTCTATTCTGTCGAGGAGCTCCCGGAAGAGCTAAAAAATTATGCAAATTCCAGTGTTACATTCTTGATTTTCTTTATTTAAACTTACGAATTGTCGCCTGAATCATTCGATGACTACTTTCGGACAGAGACTCGTTTTCAAATCAACATAACGAAGTCGAAAATGGTAATTCCGAAGATGTCAAAAATGTGTAATGTACATTTGCAGTGCCTACAGATTTATTTGCAACAGTTAGCTACTTAGCTACACCTCCCAGCTACTTCTCTACATAGCTGACGTTCCTGCTGAGACATCTGTCGTAACGATGTACCAACTGTCCAATACCCTCGTCACAGAAGACAGCCGCCTGTGCTTTCCGCCAATTCTCTACGCTGGTCTACAGCTCGTCGTCCGTGCCAAAATGTGGTCTTCATAGGCAGAGTTTCATGTGAGCAGATATGAAACTCAGGGGAAGCCAATTATGGGCTCTATTGCAAGTGATCAAACACTTCCTATTGAAAATGTTGCAGGAACTTCTTCATTGCCCCTGTAGAGTGTGGCCGAGAATTAGCATGAAGAAGGAAACGCAAGACAGCTACGTTAAGTTGGCTGCATGATGTAGGCGAAATATCTCACCAGGCCCTCATACTTGGTAGGAGACACTATTTTCGAGGTACCTTTATGTGCTCACTGTGCGCTCATAACTGAAAAGACCAAGATGACGCGATCGACGGGCATACTAGAAATGCTGCCCAATACAATTGTGTCACTTTCCGAATAGCCTTCGTATTATTCTAGTAAACCTTGGCACAGTTGATAAAAAAGGTATGGGGTAAAGTTATAATAATCATGTAAATTAAACAACCGCAATTGCAAAATGGTACTGAGATGGATCGTGATGTTAGTAGACAAGACAGATAGTAGTAACGAAGGGCATGTGTTGAACCTATGATCGGGGTTGCAAGCAAGCTAGTCACTGAATCTGAATGCAAGTCTTCAAAGCGAAGCTTGAAATTATGAAATTGTAAAGATGGGTTTAATGTCCCTCCGCAGCATCAACTGGTTGCGGCTCGATCTCACCATAGCAAATTGTAGGTGGAGGCTGAAATGGCTGCAGAATTGGTCATTGGAGGCGCACCAACGGTCCTCGCCAGAATCAGCCTGGAATTTTTCTAAGTCCATCGATACATCCGCTCTGATGGTGGACCCTGAAGAAGTAATAAGACGTTTTGAAGGCTCTCCCCGAAGAAGAAATTTTCTAACGAGCGTTCCACTAAATGGAAAACTAGCATTTCGGCGTTTTCGATCTTTACTCCGTTCAGATAGTTTGGGCTATAGATCTCCTGAGTGCCGACCTGTAAAAAATTTGCTTTGAAACCGCTGCTCCACTTCCCTTAGCTATTCTTCAGGCCGTTAACCAGTTATGAACCCCTTGCCATTTCACACTGAAAAAAGGCATCTCGCTCTCTTTCCGTTTCTCTGTGTGGCCACTGTGAAACGTCCCCTTAGAAAAATTATACAAGACTATGCTTAAACTGACACACAATATTTTTAGCGCAACGCAGTCTGACTATCAAAGATCCCTGCAAAAGAATGGCCCTGAGTAACATTAAACTATACCTTTCAGAAATCACTTACCTCACAAAAATCTTCATTACTCGAACTACTGCAATACAGCGAGCGCCACTACTGCCAGCTAAATAAAAGATTCAAACTACGGAAGGCACTAACTACTGATAGGGATAGTTAGCAAATGAAAGATATTAATAGAGAACAGACAATGTATTTACCTTAATAGTCATAATATATATAGCAGTTCATGACAAATTACAAAACTCCGCCATCTCTCTCCCCACATCAACCACTGCTGGCGGCTCACCTCCAACTGCGCAACGCTACGCGCTGTTCACATTCAGCTGCCGCTGCCCAACACTACAATGGCAGACAACAATGCAAACTAGCCACAGACTGCACACAGCACAGCCAGTGATTTTCGTACAGAGCGCTACGTAACGTTGCCAATAAGAAAACATAAACAGCCTACTTACAACTGAGATGGGTCCTGATCAGCACAGTCGAGCTCATTCATATCAATCAATCCAGGCACTTCTCATGTTGCGTAAAGATTTGTTTTTGCAAAATCAACGTCCAGCGGCGTCTCCCAACTTCAGCGCACTCCAAAACTGCTGATTCACTCTTCGGGACAACATTTGTAGTATCTACTGCTTACTGGAGAAAACACAGATTTCTACCTAATGAGCACAACAGTGCCATCTTGGGCATCGCTAAAAACAGCATTCCTTCTCAGTCCTTTTCTGGTTTGTAGAAATCGCTGCAGCTTGGGGCTTTTTGCCACAGGAGATTTTATCTACGTTTGCCTGTAGTGCTTCAAGTCCTAATGGTGGCACTGCAAAAACTCGGGTGGTCTGTGAGTCATTGACCCATGCCCCTCCCAGCACTTCCTTCCGAGATCTAGTCCAAGGGTGGGTAGCCTACGTGGCTGTGTTTCCTCGCCCCAGTCTGCTTTCAACATCCTCTTATTTGTAAAAGGCAAGTAAATTCGAATAAAAGAGCAAGTTACATTAGTCAGCTACCAACACTCACTAGTAATGTTACGTATCACATTTTACGGTGTCGATTATTCATTCCGGTCTAATGGGTCTTTGAAATATGATTTTACATACGTTATTGCACTTAATCATAGCCAACACTTGGTTCAAGAATCATAAAAGAAGGTTGTATACCTGCAAGAATCCTGGAGATACTAGTAGGTATCAGATAGATTATATAATGGTAAGACAGAGATTTAGGAACCAGGTTTTAAATTGTAAGACATTTCCTGGGGCAGATGTGGATTCTGACCACAATCTATTGGTTATGAACTGCAGATTGAAACTGAAGAAACTGCAAAAAGGTGGGAATTTAAGGAGATGGGACCTGGATAAACTGAAAGAACCAGAGGTTGTAGAGAGTTTCAGGGAGAGCATAAGGGAACAATTGACAGGAATGGGGGAAAGAAATACAGTAGAAGAAGAATGGGTAGCTCTGAGGGATGAAGTAGTGAAGGCAGCAGAGGATCAAGTAGGTAAAAAGACGAGGGCTAATAGAAATCCTTGAGTAACAGAAGAAATATTGAATTTAATTGATGAAAGGAGAAAATACAAAAATGCAGTAAATGAAGCAGGCAAAAAGGAATACAGACGTCTCAAAAATGATATCGACAGGAAGTGCAAAATGGCTAAGCAGGGATGGCTAGAGGACAAATGTAAGGATGTAGAGGCTTATCTCACTAGGGGTAAGATAGATACTGCCTACAGGAAAATTAAAGAGACCTTTGGAGATAAGAGAACCACTTGTATGAACATCAAGAGCTCAGATGGAAACCCAGTTCTAAGCAAAGAAGGGAAAGCCGAAAGGTGGAAGGAGTATATAGAGGGTCTATACAAGGGCGATTTACTTGAGGACAATATTATGGAAATGGAAGAGGATGTAGATGAAGATGAAATGGGAGATACGATACTGCGTGAAGAGTTTGACAGAGCACTGAAAGACCTGAGTCGAAACCAGGCCCCCGGAGTAGACAACATTCCATTAGAACTACTGACGGCCTTGGGAGAGCCAGTCCTGACAAAACTCTACCATCTGGTGAGCAAGATGTATGAGACAGGCGAAATACCCTCAGACTTCAAGAAGAATATAATAATTCCAATCCCAAAGAAAGCAGGTGTTGACATATGTGAAAATTACCGAACTATCAGTTTAATAAGTCACAGCTGCAAAATACTAACGCGAATTCTTTACAGACGAATGGAAAAACTGGTAGAAGCCGACCTCGGGGAAGATCAGTTTGGATTCCGTAGAAATGTTGGAACACGTGAGGCAATACTGACCTTACGACTTATCTTAGAAGAAAGATTAAGAAAAGGCAAACCTACGTTTCTAGCATATGTAGACTTAGAGAAAGCTTTTGACAATGTTAACTGGAATACTCTCTTTCAAATTCTGAAGGTGGCAGGGGTAAAATACAGGGAGCGAAAGGCTATTTACAGTTTGTACAGAAACCAGATGGCAGTTATAAGAGTCGAGGGGCATGAAAGGGAAGCAGTGGTTGGGAAAGGAGTAAGACAGGGTTGTAGCCTCTCCCCGATGTTATTCAATCTGTATATTGAGCAAGCAGTAAAGGAAACAAAAGAAAAATTCGGAGTAGGTATTAAAATTCATGGAGAAGAAGTAAAAACTTTGAGGTTCGCCGATGACATTGTAATTCTGTCAGAGACAGCAAAGGACTTGGAAGAGCAGTTGAACGGAATGGACAGTGTCTTGAAAGGAGGATATAAGATGAACATCAACAAAAGCAAAACGAGGATAATGGAATGTAGTCAAATTAAGTCTGGTGATGCTGAGGGAATTAGATTAGGAAATGAGACACTTCAAGTAGTAAAGGAGTTTTGCTATTTAGGGAGTAAAATAACCGATGATGGTCGAAGTAGAGAGGATATAAAATGTAGACTGGCAATGGCAAGGAAAGCGTTTCTCAAGAAGAGGAATTTGTTAACATCGAGTATAGATTTAAGTGTCAGGAAGTCGTTTCTGAAAGTATTTGTATGGAGTGTAGCCATGTATGGAAGTGAAACATGGACGATATCTAGTTTGGACATGAAGAGAATAGAAGCTTTCGAAATGTGGTGCTACAGAAGATTGCTGAAGATAAGGTGGGTAGATCACGTAACTAATGAGGAGGTATTGAATAGGATTGGGGAGAAGAGAAGTTTGTGGCACAACTTGACTAGAAGAAGGGATCGGTTGGTAGGACATGTTTTGAGGCATCAAGGGATCACAAATTTAGCATTGGAGGGCAGTGTGGAGGGTAAAAATCGTAGAGGGAGACCAACAGATGAATACACTAAGCAGATTCAGAAGGATGTAGGTTGCAGTAGATACTGGGAGATGAAGAAGCTTGCACAGGATAGAGTAGCATGGAGAGCTGCATCAAACCAGTCTCAGGACTGAAGACCACAACAACAACAACATTGCACTGTTTCTTTGAAACAGTCGTATAACACGCTCTTGCCTTATAAAGGGTAGCATGAAATCGTATGATTCTGTATTGGCTATAAAAAGCCAATTCTTTGTAAGAAAAACTGTGTTACTATCATTTTTTCGTTTACCATCGTTCCTTAGTTGCTTCAAAAATTCGTGGAGGTGTGTTCCGTCTATGCATAGACGGAAAAGACCTCCATGAACTGTATTATCTACACGAGATGTTAAGGAAAGAATTCAGATCTGGAATGTGGTGTCGATTGCACCGATGCCATAACGTGGGTGCGCTCTGCTAGGTTGGCACTAAGTCAGACACCGACGACACGCACTCTAGCCGGAGCGGCAGAGCTCTACGAGCTCCGCTCCAGTTTCTGCCCGTTTCATTAAGAGCATACGGCCGGGACACTTCGCACCTCATTGCAAAGTTATTTATTCTTTTTGCTAGAGTAAAGGTGATTGAAATTCATATTGCAGTACCGACGTGTATTACCTTTTTCTATTCATACTGCAGTACCGATGTGTATTACCTTTTTCTGCTCCTACCCACGCGCCGCCTTCCAGGCGGGACACAAAAGTTGGCGACGAGGTTTGCACTATCATTTCCTTTCTTGCTCGGTACTGCTTTCTTTTTGTACTAGCCTCAGCATAAGACTTTCCTTTGTGTAAACCTTGGCTTCGCCAAAGGAACAGGCTTCGCTGTCCGACCTTGTACGTTTTCTGGCTCAGCAAATGACGCCGCTGCTTGCTGCCATTAATGGACTGGTCACACTATTAACTACAGGTATTTCGACGCCTCCGTCGCCATCGGCGCCGCCATTTCGTGCCTTCTGTCCTGAAGTTGAACGCTGGCCAGAATACATTGCCCAGCTCGAGGCACACTTCGCAGCATACAACATATCATGTGCAGAGCCGCTTGCCTTTTCCACTGCCAACGCCGGTGTTGTGTTGTACCGTGTGCTCGTGAAATTGTTTCCCACCACCCGCCCAGAAACTAAAACTTACGACGAAGTGATTGATGCTTTGAACTCCCACTTCCATGACAGTGTAAATGTGGTAGCTGCACGCTACAAATTCATTCGCCTCTGGCGTGGCCCTACTCAGTCGAATAAATCTTGGTTACCGGATCTTCAGGGACTAACTTCTGATTGTGACTTTAATTGCTCCTGTGGACACTCATTGCGAATATAATGATTAGAGACGCTATTGCGCAGAATGTGGCGGATCACCTCATCCACGATCAAATCCTCAAATTTAAAAACCCGTCTTTGTAGGAAGTAGTGGAGTTGCTAGACGGGCAAGATACATTAGACATGGCTACTTCCGCGTTCGACGTGACCCCGTGTGTGTGTACTGTTGGCGCGGCACAACACGTGCCCTTTCGTCCGGCCCCAGCCACGCCGCGCCGCCCGCGCGCACGTAAACACGGTTCAAACCAGGCACCCTCTAAGAAACGGAAATCATGTCCTAACTGCTTTCGTGCCCACCCACGGGACAGTTGCGCATCCCGTCAAGCACAGTGCTATTTTTGTAATAAGAAAGGACATGTGCAAGCTGTGTGTAGTAAGAGAAACTCTAATTCACAACTTGTCCCGCGTTCGCGTGACTCCCGTGGGCGTCGCCATAACGGCAACTGCCGTGATCGTGATTCACATCAGCCTATGGACGTTAATGCCATTTATTCAAAGCCTTCTGCTTCACGTGCTTCGCCAGTTCGTCGTGTAAATCAAGTTTTGCCAGACGCTCCCTCTCCCATTCAGCGCGATGCGAGGAAACTTTTTGTGACTTTGAACATTTGTGGACGTTCTGTTTGCATGCAGCTGGATACTGGTGCGTCAGTTTCTTCACTGAACAAATCAACGTATGACTTGCTTGGTTTGCCCACGCTTCGTCGTTCGCATTCCACGCTGACTGCATTTACTGGACAGGAAATCTCAGTGTGTAGTTTGCAAGCCACGTGTGGTGCAACGACCCGTACTGTGTCCTTCCATGTGTTCCGCTCTAGTGATGCTACGAACATTTTTGGCATGGACGCATTTGAACTTTCTGGCCTCGCAATTCAGGACAATGTACTTTGCATCAACGCTAGTGACCATGCAGACAGTGTTGCCACACGATCCGATGATTTTGCTGAACTATTTTGTGATGGCGTTGGTTGTGCCACAGACTTTGCAGTGCATGTTGCAGCTCTTGCACCCTGCCCTTCCGTAACTGATGCTAACTTCGTATTCAAATCATTTTGCCCCTCAGTAACTGAGGCTAACTTCGCATTCAGATCATTTTGCCCTTCATTCACTGCGGCGAACTTCGCGTTAATGACGGTTTTCAAATTTTCTTGCCCTTCAGTAACTGAGGCTAATTTTGTATTCAAATGGTTTTGCCCTTCAGTAACTGAGGCTAATTTCGCGTTAATGTCAGTTTTCATATTTTCCTGCCCTTCAGTAACTGAGGCTAATTTCGCGTTAATGTCAGTTTTCATATTTTCCTGCCCTTCAGTAACTGAGGCTAATTTAGCGTTAATGTCAGTTTTCATATTTTCCTGCCCTTCAGTAACTGAGGCTAATTTTGTATTCATATTATTCACGGTCTCCGTTAACATCTGCATCTGCCTCATGATAATGACCAATGGGTCTAATCCATGTTGCGTACTGGCTGATACATCTCCCGCCGTGTCTACCGGGCGTTCTATTGCGCTATCTGTAGCGATCAGTTCTACAACACTCCTTACTACATCATTATCATCAGTGCTCACAGCTGAAGGCTGTTGCGTATTGCTCTGCTCTGCTTGACTCATCTTAAACATTGCCCTCGTTAAAACCATATAAATGTTCTACCGTCAAGATATATATATATATCTCCCTTCACACGAATACTTCTGTGGCTACTTTGTTATGGTACTTATACAGGTAAATGCAACTAGGGCAAGTGAATCAAACTACTTCTGTTATGAACACAATTAGAAAATGTTCAAATCTACGACTACTTCCTCAATACTATCAAGTTTACAAAAAAATTATAGATCTGGCCTTTTTTCTGCGTCCAGCGTGCTGCTTTTATTTGTCGATGAAATAATGCGCCGCGCCTGCGAGTATTTCTTCTCTTTTCCACGTTAAGTTGTCTCGTCGTAGTTCACATGAAACAAAGAACAAAATTATTTTAACAACGTCCAAAAACGTGTCCTGTCACGGATTGGCCATTCTAATGAATGCCCTTACTACTTAAATCGATTTTGCTGAAAGTCTTAAGTTACATGAAATCAGCCTATTAAAATCTCTGGTGGAGCCCTTCTTCTTAATATTCAGCGGCTGGCTTGCTAGAAAAGATCTTCACATACGTTATTATTATTAAGCGCTGCATTCAGTTGGGAAAAAAATCGATCGTTTTGAACACTTCGTTCAGTTTACGACAGATCTAAAATTTCAGATGTGGACGAAGCCTTTTTGGACGATTTCAATAAAACTCAGAGATTGCAGGCTCTCTTCGTCACAGCTGAAACTTCCCAATTAGTTACAGGCCCCAGACAATCATCAACAATTCAGACAGAGAACGCATTCGTCATTCACTCTAAAATGAAATGGTCACAAACCTTATTTCTGAGGAAAATTGTATATTGAATCCATTTCCGTACATGTTCCGTTTCCGTGGATTTTTAGTCTCATGAAATTTACTTTTACAAGTCCTTCTTTCTTTTTGTCTACCCCGCTAGCGGCACAAACTTTCCTGCCTCGCTTTATCGCGAAGAAGAGTAAATAAATCTCCTTTTGCAATACGAAAATCTTCCAACCGATACTTTCCGAAGCTGTTCCTCTCTCTCTCTTTCTATCTCTCCTTCCATAACTATATTGACCATGGAGCATACACCTGTGTACCTCTGTTGTTCCAAAGAATAAACGTACTCGAAAAATACCTTGGCGTCGACGAGCTGTCGGCGCATATATTACTAGAAAATCTGCTCAGATACTTTTCATCCGTAAATAAATGTGGATGATTTGATTGACCATTATTAATTATTGCGTGGTAGAGGGTAATTTTCCGTGGGGAGATTACATAGCAGTACCGATGTGTATTACCTTTCCCTGCTCCTACCCACGCGCCGCCTTCCAGGCAGGATACAAAATGGAATAAAACGTTGTTTTTAAGTAAATTAATGTATTCAAACCCAAGATTCATTACACACTGTACATTATTTACACCTTGAAAGGATACAGCTACCAACACTGACATATGGCACTGAGATTTACAAAGAGTTATGCAGATCAAATGACAGTTCAGTCTGGTGACATTTAACCTTGGTGCAAAATGGCCTGAATGGGATTTCATTTTGCAGTCGTAAGCGTTTGGAATACCGTGGAACGTGATCTCGTGACAAGAGTAAATAAGTCAAATAAAGCAATCAAGATCACCATTGAACACCAACGTGATAACGGTATCAATAACGTAGGCTTGTACTGTAGTAAAACATTCTAAACAGTAACGAAGTGGATAAACCGAAGATTGCGATACATTATGTTTCATCAGTGAAGCAATGAACATGGCAGTTGCCGCACAAGATACACAGTTACCACACACACATTTTTTTAACACTTGTACACAATAACAGTTACAATACACGCAGAGGTGAGCAGAGCCCTATAACTCAAACTATGCTGTATAAACGCTCCATGCTCAGAGTAAAAGGACACACTGAACTTCTGGCTACCAGTTTTGCAGTTATTCCAAAGAGAAAGTTATGAGCTTCTCATCGGAATAACAATAAGAATGCCCAGGCCACATACTCAAAACACGGATAGCTACAAATTTTGTACAAAAGGCGGAGGCGAAAATAGACCCGGGAAGGCTGCTGATTTATATTACTTTCACAAAGGGCAGTTTCTCATCTACTGGTAGCTGGAATGAGGATCAACGGAATGACGATGTCCATGTGCCACCATCATTAGTGTGTACATCAAAGCTGCTTGTCTTACATCCAGGGCTTATGTTCTTTGTAGATAACAACAGCAGTAATTTGTATCACAACTGACAGAAGAATATGAGAATGGAGAAAGCATACGATGCGAATGCAGTGTAACCCGGCTACAGATGACTATTGTGGATCTCATAGTTGACCCATAACATATATTGCAGTAGGTAGGGGAATAGCAAGAAAGGTCTTGTCCCGTTAACATCGAGGTCAATATAAAACGAGCACTAGCTCAGTCGGCCAGTGAACGACTGGAACTCGTTCATGGACACATCAGAAAAAACACTCCCAGCACTACTGTCATAATGCTGAGCCACCAGGCCCGATACAAGGCAGTTGACTTTGAATTCTCCCAAGCGATCTGCACGCAAATGTGCATCTGCACTTGCAATTTCTGATCAAACAGTGAGAGGCATTCTTCATGAAAACTTGCAATTTCATCCATACACACTTAAAACATGAAAATTATATGTGAAGCTTTGATGGAAAACCTGCTCATGAAGCCCTTGGTTCTTCAGCGACGAAGCACATTTTCGTTTGTCGGGATGCGTGACTAAGCACAACATGTGACATTGGACTGGCAGGAACCCTTGAGAACTTCAGGAGCAGCCTCTGCATGCAGAATGTGTGACTGTACATTAAGGTGATGAAAGTCATGGGATAGCAATATGCATACATACAGCTGGCGGTAGTCTCACACACGAGTTATAAAAGGACATGCAATGGCAGAGCTTTCATTTGTACTTAAGTGATTCATGTGAAAAAATGTACGATTAGGTTATGGCGGCACGACGGGAATTAACAAACTCTGAACGCGGAATGGTAGTCGGAGCTAGACACATGGGACAATTCATTGGAATTCACTAGTCCGAGGTCCACAGTGTCAAGAGTGTCCTGAGAATACCAAATTTCAGGCATTACCTCTGAACATGGACAACGTAGTGGCTGAAGACCTTTACTTAACGACCTTGAGCAGCGGCGTTTTGTTGAGTTGTCAGTGGTAACGGACAAAAACCACTGCACGAAATAAACGCAGAAATGAAAGTGGGAAGTACGACGAACGTATCCGTCAGGACAGGGCAATGAAATAGGAGTTAATGGGCTATGGTAATGCCTTTTTTGCCAGTAAGACATCACCTGCAGCGCCTCTCGTATGGTTGCGGACATATTGGTTGGACCTAGACGACTCGAAAACCGTAACCTGGTCAGATGAGTCCCGATTTCAGTTGGCAAGAGCTAATGGTAGGGATCAAGTGTGACGCCGACCCTACGAAGCCATGGATCCATGTTGTCAACAACGCGCTGTGTAAGCTAGAGGTGGCTCCATAATATTGTGGGCTGTGTTTATATGGAATGGATTGTGTGCTCTGGTCCAACTTATCCGGTCATTGATTGAAAATGGTTATGTTCGGCTACTTGGAGAGCATCTGCAGCCATTCGTGAACTTCATGTTCCCAAACAACGATGGAATTTTTATGGATGACCATGCACAATGTCACTGGGCCACAATGTTAAAATTCGAGCCAATGGTTTGGCTACCCAGACCGCCCGACGTGTATCCCGTTGAACATTTATGTGACACCATAATCCTATAATCCTGCACATTTATGGAACATAATAATCATACACCGGCAACACTTTCGCAATTATGGACGGCTACAGAGGCAGCATGGCTCAAAATTTCTGCAGGGGACTTCCAGCACTTTTTGACTCCATGCCACGCCGAGTTTCTGCACAACGCCGGGCATAAAGAGATCCGACACGATATTAGGAGGTATCCGATGACTATGTCACCTTCTTGTATGGTGCACACTATCAAAAATTGGCGTTATTGGCCCACAACTTTTCGAAGAGAACGATAGGGCAGTTACGTTCACTTCTGAGCGTTATGTCAGATAATTGCGTTTTTTCCTTCCCGATCTTGAAGGAATGTATGTGGGGGATATCTGGTCCAACAAGACGGCGCCATGGCCATGGTCTGCATAGTACGAGCGTCAGTGACTCTCCTGGGCGAACACTTCCCCGACCATCTCGTCAAATGTAATCCCCTGTGACTTTTTCTTATGGGACTACCTTAGATCCCTGATGTTCTGGATGAACTACGGAACAATATTTATGTTGCTATTGCTATCATAGACAGAACTTCTGATTTAGACTCTGTGAATGCATTGGCCAGAACGGAAGCCATATTCAAGATATTATTTTCAAACCTTAATGAAGCAAAACTTTAAATGTACCTGTATGTAGAGAAAAGAGTATTAAACTGATATCTCTAATATTTTCCGTTTTATGATTTTCTTTTAAATAAGGAAGTTCCCAAGCGGCACGCTGCAGGAACGGGATGCCATGTTTAGTCTATAAGGCAACAGAAACGTGTTGTCTAGACAAAAGACTGATACTACCTGCTAAACAAAATGAAATGCCCGCAAAATGCCGAGGTTCATGTTTCGAGTCCCGGTCGGACACATATTTTTAATCTTCCAGTCAATTTCATACTACCTGCTAATTATATCCGTTTGGTAAAACGCCGTGTCCTCCTGCGTGAAGAAGTCGGTAACTGTCAGCTGCACAGCCTCGTCTGACAGGAATCATTCATCCTTCAGGACCTTCTTCATTATTTCGACAGCTTCAAGGGCTTCCTTTCTAAAAATATTAGTTTCTCTGGCTAGCAAGCGCATATTCTTAAGATTCAAAAAATTCCGTTCTTCTTGGTGCTGCACTACCGTTGATTTTTACCTTTTGTCTTAAACGTGTGTAGCGTTCACGCTCACTTGAGTTGGCATAACTTCTGCTGGCCTCCCAGATCTACGGGCGTCTTGTGTCGAATCGCGACCAGCGCTGAACTTGGCGCAGCATTCCAAAATGGTAGATTTCGACAGACATGCTGCCTCATACACATTCCTCGTTCTCCGAGGGATGTCTAACGCTAGTTAAAGCGTGCTTTCACTGTCATTCCAGTTTCGCCGATATACATATACACTACAGGCCATTAAAATTTCTAAAGCACGAAGATAACGTGCTACAGACGCGAAATTTAACCAACAGGAAGAAGATGCTGTGATATGCAAATGATTAGCTTTTCAGAGCATTCACACAAGGTTGGCGCCGGTGGCGACACCTACAACGTGCTGACATGAGGAAAGTTTCCAACCGATTTCTCATACACAAACAGCAGTTGACCGGCGTTGCCTGGTGAAACGTTGTTGTGATGCCTCGTGTAAGGAGGAGAAATGTGTACCATCACGTTTCCGACTTTGATAAAGGTCCGATTGTACCCTATAGCGATTGCCGTTTATCGTATCGCGACATTACTGCTCGTGTTGGTCGAGATCCAATGACTATTAGCAGAATATGGAATCGGTGGGTTCAGGAGGGTAATACGGAACGCCATGCTGGATCCCAACGGCCTCGTATCACTAGCAGTAGAGATGACAGGCATCTTACCCGCATGGCTGTAACGGATCGTGCAGCCACGTCTCGATCCCTGAGTCAACAGATGGGGTGGGGACGTTTGCAAGAGAACAATCATCTGCACGAACAGTTCGACGACGTTTGCACCAGCATGGACTATCAGCTCGGAGACCATGGCTGCGGTTACCCTTGAGCTGCATCACAAACAGGAGCGCCTGCGATGGTGTACTCAGTGACGAACCGGGGTGCACGAATGGCAAAACGTCATTTTTTCGGATGAATCCAGGTTCTGTTTACAGCATCATGATGGTCGCATGCGTGTTTGGCGACATCGCGGTGAACGCACATTGGAAGCGTGTATTCGTCATCGTCATACTGGCGGTTCACCCGGCGTGATGGTATGGGGTGCCATTGCTTACACGTCTCGGTCACCTCTTGTTCGCATTGACGGCGCTTTGAACAGTGGACGTTACATTTCAGATGTGTTATGACCCGTGGCTCTACTCTTCATTCGATCCCACGAAACCCTACATTTCAGCAGGATAATGCACGACCGCATGTTACAGGTCCTGTACGGGCCTTTCTGGATACAGAAAATGTTCGACAGCTGCCCTGGCCAGCACATTCGCCAGATCTCTCACCAATTGAAAACGTCTGGTCAATGGTGGCCGAGCAACTGGCTCGTCACAATACGCCAGTTACTACTCTTGATGAACTGTGGTATCGTGTTGAAGGTGCATGGGCAGCTGTACCTGTACACGCCATCCAAGCTCTGTTTGACTCAATGCCCAGGCGTATCAAGGCCGTTCTTACGGCTAGAAGTGGTTGTTCTGGGTACTGATTTCTCAGGATCTATGTACCCAAATTGCATGAAAATGTAATCACATGTCAGTTCTAGTATAATATATTTGTCCAATGAATACCCGCTTATCATCTTCATTTCTTCCTGGTGTAATCAATTTTAATGGCCAGTAGTGTACTTGAGGACAACCACACGTCACCTCATATACTCTCACAGCGTGAAGGCGGTCGGGCACGTTTCTTGTATAAGAAACAGTCAAATGAAAACCGAAACACCCCACAACGGACCATGGAATGGTACCATTCAAAAGTAATCACCACACGCGTCACGACATTTACCCCACTGAGAGACGATGTGATCAATTCCAGTTTTGTAGAGGGCGATCGGCCGCTGACGATTCCACAACCGTACCCACACCTACACTTCCTCGTCCGACTGAAACCGACGTCAGTGCGTCTTTTTCTTCACGTCACCGAAGATGTGAAAATCACACCGTGAAATATCCAGGCTATACGGTTCCAGCGTTTCCCAGCTATTTCGGGGGGACTGTCTTGAGCAACTAGTTAGACAAGCCATACGCAATATAGTATTTTCGAGCTCGTAGTTACGAACAGTATCAGTAAAGAGGCAGGGGTTAGAAATGACGATGTCATTGTAGCCACGACGGTTACTATAGTTAATCAGCAAAACTGCTAAAAAAGTTTATTATGCAAAGAGCAGATAAGCAGTTGTTAGCATTCTACTTAGTCAATAGTAGAAGAATTAAGGGCTCATTGTAAATCACGCGTTGTAGAAGTGTGTGCCAATTAAGTGCATTGTGGACAGGAAAGACCCACTGTGGGTTGATAACAAAATCCGGAACAGGCTGACAAAGCAGAGATTGTTGCATTGTCGGTTTAAAAAGAACTCGCGAATGACGACAGGCAAAAACTATTAGAAATTTGTTTCTGTACAAAAAGATCGACGCATGAAGCACACAACATGAACCGACGTAGATTACCGGAAGCTCTTTCACAGAATCCTAGAGAATTCTGATCCTATGTGAAATCGATAAGAGAATCAAAAGCTTCTATTCTGTCACTCATTGACCAGCTTGGTGTGGCAATAGAAGAGAGTATAGGGAAACCTGGAGTTTTGAAAGTTACGTTTAAAAAATAATTCACGCAGGTGGCTCGTACAGACGTAACATCGCTTGACCGTCGCACAAACTCACGTATGGCGGACATAAAGATAATCATCTTTGCGTTGAAAAGCGACTGAAAAAGTAGAAAACAAATAAACCTAGAGGTCAGGATTGAAGCCCGGCTCGGTTTTACAGACAGTACTCTACGACATTGAATAGAAGTGCGGTAATTTTAATGTGCTTACATTAAAATTACCGCGCTTCTTTTCAAACCGTGCTCGAACATCCGATTTTACGACATAAAAGTGTGAGTCAGTGAGCGAGACCAAATCACTCGCTACTGAGGATAGAATCATTTGTTTCAACAGGGATTAATTCACATTTGATGAGTCACAGATCAGTTTTACATAAATGTTTTATTACGTTGCGTCATTCCATTTGTGACGCTGTCGGTTGTCCAGTTAATTTAGAAGTCTGCCAAGCTGACATGTTCCCTCGTGTTTTCCCACCGCCACAGCTATGGCTGTACTATGCTCAGATATGTAAGTCTTCTTGTCTTAATTTTTGGCTAGTGTTTGGTTGTCACTTCAGCTCGTACAGTTCCCGGTTCTACTTTCTTCCCCACCCGTCCTTATCTCGCAGTGGACAAAACATTTTCCTCGGCGTTTATCTTTCAAATAGTATCAGTGTACCGATGAAACTTCAACCGATTCCGTCTCTTATACACTGCAATACGACATCACATTTTTCCATCTTATCATTTACAACTCTTCGCTATTATTCCTCCCCTCCCACTTTCGCCTCCATCTTTCTCTGTCCCTTTCCCTGCTCATACCATGGCCCCGCTTACACACCAAACTCTTTCTTCGAACAATCCATCCCAGAACCAACCTCAATCTCCTCAGATTCTACCCAGCGGACCCCTATGCAGACACTCTAAAATCCTGCAGAACATCCAATGTTCCCCTCCCAAAGAAAAGATGAAAAAAGATCACAGTTTTTGTCCAATAAAAATGTGGTGCTCCTTTTTTTAAGGTCTTCACCGGTCTGAAACGTATTTTCAATACATTTTTCTTTTGCCTTTTAGTTTTTGTAATTCAAAACGTGGAAAATCAACAAATAATACACAGTATAAATACCATCTGTGAAATACTTCAGTTTGAAATTTTTAAAGACATTTATAAAAGTTTCGTCATTTAGTTATATGGTTTAGTCTTTATGTACATTTTAAACCTTTTGCCTAAGACAGGTCCAACCAACTCCCACAGATGCCGAGGGGAATAAAACAACGACAAAGAGGAAAATAAAGATAAGTACTCCTCGAGGACATCCATAAGGCAGAGGCCACTCGTGTGGACATTCCATAGTGTTGCACGGATGCCACCAAGTCTGCCACTGCCAAATAACTGGTTGTTATGATTAAAGTACAGCTACCCATGGAGGTCGAGTGTGAGCTGTAATTAGCATATGACAGCGAAAATTGTTAGATATGCTAATGCGTTGATGTGGAACAAATTTACGCTGAAAGAATGTTAGTTCCAATTTTGGTCACCAAGTGCACATCTCACTTGTCTGACCTTCCCTACCCACGTCTCATTCACAATGTGTTAGAGACGGAAACATTTCTACACGTCGTTCTTGCCTTCAAATGGTTCTGAGCACTAAGGGACTTAACATCTGAGGTCATCAGTCCCCTAGAACTTAGAACTACTTAAACCTATCTAACCTAAGGACATCACACACATCCATGCCCGAGGCAGGATTCGAACCTGCGACCGTAGCAGTCGCGCGGTTCCGGATGAAGCGCATAGAGCAGCTCGGCCACAGCGGCCGACGTTCGTCCCTTCACAGTGCCAGATTTGCATCCGGTGGTCAAAATTGGACCTTTTTTCCCAATGTAAACCGGTTCCGTATCAACGCATTAGAATATCTACTGCGTTCCCCTGCCAGGTGATAGGTACAGCTCCCACGGGGCCTCTGAGAGTGGGTGAACTTTTTCCAGTATGGCTATGACGTATCAAGATACGCATTTTATTATCACCTGCAAGAGACAATGCAATAGTCTGCCCATAAACAAACACTATTTCGAGCTCAGGTGTACACTTACAACAAAGCCTCCTCACAGGCAATGCCACAGAGAATATAAATATTTTCAACATTTCGTGGCCCTGCCAGCAACTGTATAAATATTAATTTTAATTTTAATAATGAACAGCCTCAGTTGCACCGTTTATCTAGAAACTTACCTAGGTTTCAGTCGGAATAACCCAACCTTTTTCAGAATAACAGTATCTATCGTTTGTCCATAGTGGACATCGTCAAGCTAAAACTACAAATACATAAATTATCGTCAAAATGTAAAACTTATCTTGAGTTCCAGTACAGCACTCGTGGCTGTCGCATTGCGGTCGCGAAGTGGGGCCGAGGCAGTGCCAGATAAGTTTTACATTGTGACGATAATTTATGGATTTGTAGTTTTAGCTTGACGATGTCCACTACGGACAAATGATAGAAACTGTTATTCTGAAGAAGGTTGGGTTATTCCGACTGAAACCTAGGTAAGTTTCTAGGTAAACGGTGCAAGTGAGGCTGTTCATTATTAAAATTAAAATTAAATGGTTCAAATGGCTCTGAGCACTATGGGACTTAACTTCTGAGGCCATCAGTCCCCTAGAACCTAGAACTACTTAAACCTAACTAACCTAAGGACATCACACACATCCATGCCCGAGGCAGGTTTCGAACCTGCGACCGTAGCCGTCGCGCGGTTCCAGACTGTAGCGCCTAGAACCGCTCGGCCACCCCGGCCGGCAAAATGAAAATTAACCGCAGAGACTAAATCAGTTGTCTCTATCATTCAGTGCTACGACATGGTAAACTTTCTACAGAGATTAGTGGTAGCTTCATAAATTCTTATCTCTTGCCAGTCACAGATCCAAATTCTTTAAACTTTTCTAAATTTTGTCCTTTCGACACATACAATATTGTGAAACCAGACAATTTCTGGTTGGTAAATCAAATCATATTTATGTACATTGCCTGAATACACGCTTAATAATTACCACACTCGCCACAAGTATGAGCTTTTGGGCGTCATCACGGTTTAAAACTGAGCTGTTCTTACTCTGAATACTACAGTAGGCCACGTGGCCGCATCTTGCCGCTGGTAAGTAAACTTGTCGGTGAACTTCTTGGGCTGACTTCGCCAGCAAGTTGCTCGCTGACTCTTCCGCCCGTTTAGATCAGGTCGGTGGTTGCCGCGCAGTGTAGCCAAACGCTGGCGGAGGCCCCGCTACTACTTTGCGCCCAGCCGCCCCAAGTCTCGAGAGGTTTCGTAATGCGCCAAGGGATAGAACTCAATTAATATGATAATGCTGCACTCAAGACCTTGAAGGCCGTTCCGCCAAAGGGCGCTATCGGCGGGCACACCGATCACAGCGCTGCAGCGGCCGTAAGTGGCGGAAGCCCCGTGCAAGGGCTGCAGGCGCCTGATCACGCCCTGAGGCCGACACAGCGGAGAGAGGGGCGCGTGCTTTCCATGCCAAGTGGCGATTAGTCTGCACTGGTTTGTGAGCTTGTGAACGCTGGGGACTGCATCAAGAGAGCAATAATAATCTACGATATCTATCTACACGATGCTGCTGAAGACTTTCAATGAGCCTTCACGTTGTTAAACTGGCTGCTGGGCCATTAAAAATACACTACGACGGGGCGGGGAAATTTAAAATAATGCAAGATGGCGACTGCGACATACTACGGCACTTCATTGACCAATGTCATTGGGTGACATGGTGCATGGTAATTATGGTGTAATACGTATGGTGTAATATGTTAATATACTGTATACGCTAAAAAAAATTATTACTTACATAGATGTTACGTGTGGTTCATGGTGTGGGTTCCTGTAGTCATGTCCTAGTTCATGAACCACGGGCAACGTATGAGTGGCCAAATAAGTGGTCCCGACAGTCGGGATACCAGTTACTTCGGAATAAGGCTGGGCATCTCGGACATATTCTGAGTCGTGGTCACCTTTGTGCTCATACGGCAAAGACTACCAAATCCACCGGTTAGTCCCTCAGCCGTTAGGGGTAAAACCCAATGGGACTCGGGGCAAGTAAGGCTAGCAACCTGCTTCCCTGGTACTTTAAATATGATGCTGGCAACAATCAGAGCAAAATGCCTCGGACCTTTGGAGGTGACGGAGTCCCACCTCTAACTGACAAACCAGGGACTCCTAAGATACGACTTGGCAAACAAATGGTAATGAGATGGGGAGCTATTAATATCAATGGGGGCTACTCTGGGAAGAAGGTAGAGCTGGCAGAGGCTGCAAGTAAGATGGGGCTGGACGTTTTAGCTGTTACTGACATTCGGGTAAGGGGCGAGAAAGAAGAGGAAGTGGGAGAATACAAGGTCTACCTGTCAGGAGTCAAAGCAGGAATAGCACAATGGGGTGTAGGGCTTTACCTCAGGAAAGCAATGGAACCCAGCGTAGTTGCAATAAGGTATGTAAACGAACGACTGATGTGGATAGATTTGACAGTGTCTAGCAAGAAAATTAGGATTGTGTCAGTATATTCGCATTGTGAAGGGACAGATCAAGATAAGATGGATAGTTTTTATGAGGCACTCAGTGTTGTAGTTGTTAGAGTAAAGGACAAGGACAGTGTTCTGCTCATGGGTGATTTTAACGCCAGGATTGGAAATCGAACAGAAGGGTATGAAAAGGTTATGGGTAAATTTGGAGAGGATATGGAGGCCAACAGGAACGGGAAACAACTCTTGGATTTCTGTGCCAGTATGGGCTTAGTAATCAGAAACTCCTTTTTTAAACATAAGAACATTCACCGGTATACTTGGGAAGGCAGGGGAACCAGATCTGTCATTGACTATATAATAACAGATCAGGAATTCAGGAAAGCTGTGAGGGACACACGTGTATTCAGGGGATTGTTTGATGACACTGATCATTATTTAATCTGCAGTGAAATTGGGATTGTGAGGCCGAAAGTGCAGGAGGTCAGGTCCATATGTAGGAGGATAAGAGTGGAGAAACTTCAAGAT
Organism: Schistocerca cancellata; assembly: GCF_023864275.1. Taxonomy (NCBI): domain Eukaryota; kingdom Metazoa; phylum Arthropoda; class Insecta; order Orthoptera; family Acrididae; genus Schistocerca; species Schistocerca cancellata. Next base: position 309,483,907 of record NC_064628.1, on the reverse strand, counting down.
AAGGAAATCAGGCACAAGTACATAACAGCGATCTCAGAAAGGTACCATTTAGTTGAATGTAGTCAATTACAGTCATTGGAAAAGGAATGGACAAGGTACAGGGACACAGTACTAGAAGTTGCTAAATAATGTCTTGGAATAGTAGTGTGTAAAAGTAAGATGAAGCAAACAGCTTGGTGGAATGATACAGTCAAGGCAGCGTGTAAAAGGAAAAAGAAGGCGTATCAAAAATGACTACATACCAGAACCCAGGTAGACAGAGAAAGTTATGTTGAAGAAAGAAACAAAGCCAAACAGGTAATTGCAGCATCCAAGAAGAAATCGTGGGAAGACTTTGGAAACAGGTTGGAGACTATGGGTCAAGCTGCTGGAAAACCATTCTGGAGTGTGATTAGCAGTCTTCGAAAGGGAGGTAAGAAGGAAATGACAAGTATTTTGGACAGGTCAGGAAAACTGCTGGTGAATCCTGTGGATGCCTTGGGCAGATGGAGGGAATATTTTGAAGAGTTGCTCAATGTAGGTGAAAATGCGATCAGTAATGTTTCAGATTTCGATGTAGAATGGGATAGGAATGATGATGGAAATAGGATCACATTTGAGGAAGTGGAAAAAATGGTCAATAGATTGCAGTGCAATAAAGCGGCTGGGGTGGATGAAATTAAGTCGGAACTCATCAAATACAGTGGAATGTCAGGTCTTAAATGGCTACACAGGATAATTGAAATGGCCTGGGAGTCGGGACAGGTTCCATCAGACTGGACGAAAGCAGTAATCACACCAATCTTTAAACATGGAAACAGAAAAGATTGTAATAACTACAGAGGTATCTCTTTAATCAGCGTTGTGGGTAAAATCTTCTCAGGTATTGTTGAAAGGAAAGTGCGAGTATTAGTTGAGGACCAATTGGATGAAAATCAGTGTGGGTTTAGGCCTCTTAGAGGTTTTCAGGACCAGATCTTTAGCTTACGGCAAATAATGGAGAAGTGTTATGAGTGGAACAGGGAATTGTATCTATGCTTTATAGATCTAGAAAAGGCATATGACCGGGTTCCTAGGAGGAAGTTATTGTCTGTTCTACAAGATTATGGAATAGGAGGCAAACTTTTGCAAGCAATTAAAGGTCTTTACATAGATAGTCAGGCAGCAGTTAGAGTTGACGGTAAATTGAGTTCATGGTTCAGAGTAGTTTCAGGGGTAAGACAAGGCTGCAGTCTGTCTCCACTGTTGTTCATATTATTTATGGATCATATGTTGAAAACAATAGACTGGCTGGGTGAGATTAAGGTATGTGAACACAAATTAAGAAGTCTTGCATATGCAGATGACATAGTTGTGATGGCAGATTCAATTGATAGTTTGCAAAGTAATATTTCAGAGCTAGATCAGAAATGTAAGGACTATGGTATGAAGATTAGCATCTCCAAAACTAAAGTAATGTCAGTGGGAAAGAAATATAAACGGATTGAGTGCCAAATAGGAGGAACAAAGTTAGAACAGGTGGACGGTTTCAAGTACTTAGGATGCATATTCTCACAGGATGGCAACATAGTGAAAGAACTGGAAGCGAGGTGTAGCAAAGCTAATGCAGTGAGTGCTCAGCTACGATCTACTCTCTTCTGCAAGAAGGAAGTCAGTACCAAGACTAAGTTATCTGTGCACCGTTCAGTCTTTCGACCAACTTTGTTGTATGGGAGCGAAAGCTGGGTGGATTCAGGCTACCTTATCAACAAGGTTGAGGTTACGGATATGAAAGTAGCTAGGATGATTGCAGGTACTAGTAGATGGGAACAATGGCAGGAGGTTGTCCACAATGAGAAAATCAAAGAAAAACTGAGAATGAACTCTATAGATGTAGCAGTCAGGGCGAACAGGCTTAGATGGTGGGGTCATGTTACACGCATGGGAGAAGCAAGGTTACCCAAGAGACTCATGGATTTAGCAGTAGAGGGTAGGAGGAGTCGGGGCAGACCGAGGAGAAGGTACCTGGATTCGGTTAAGAATGATTTTGAAGTAATAGGTTTGACATCAGAAGAGGCACGAAAGTTAGCACTGAATAGGGGATCATGGAGGAACTGTTTAAGGGGGGCTATGCGCTGAAAGGCATAATCAGTCTTAAATGATGATGATGATGATGATGATGATGATAAATGTTACGTTCCTTGTCGCACGGTGAGCCTCGGAGAAGTACGAGAGTGGCGTGGGTGCCGTCTTCAACGAGAAATCCAGAAATTGTATTCTGGCAGCTATAGTCTATTGCACGACAGCCATCCGTGCATAGAAGCCTCCAACGACGACTGAAAAACTCTGAGCCCAGCTACCAATGATTTTAATAACGTAAATTAGAGAAATAATAGAAAATCGATTATGTAATGTTTTATGTAATATGAAATGATTCATTGTATAATATGCTCCGTATGAAGACAGTCTGATTTATACGTGAAGTAATAAATCCAAGACCGAGCAATGAATTTACGTGTTCGGTATTCTGAAGAGTGGATGAAATAATTGCTTCTTGTAGGCTAGTGGGATCAACAATTTCAAAAAAGAAACGTTCAGTGGATTTAATTTTTTTATTTTTTTGTGGTTGGAAGGGGGGGGGTTAAATGAAGGAAAGTGTGTTTAATAACTTGAGAACCAAGAACTATTCCAATTTTTTTTAGCGCGAAGTCAGTGCTGGTGTGATCTCTGCTTGTATGCAGCTTTTAGCGGGAACAAAGGAACGCTTCACAGCAGAATCCCTTTCTCTCCCAAGTGGACTTGTGAATTCCAAAGGACTGAAAGCGGAAATATTATTGCACATATGTAATGGGTTGGAAATTCCGTTAGCTGTCGCAAAATTTTTACACTAATTCTTTAACGTTTTATTCGAGGCACTATGCTATTACAGCGAGGATTAAGAAGGTCGGGTATTATGTGGTAATTGGATTTGAGAAGCTTTAACCGATACCTGAATATTTACTCCTACACTTAAAAATCAATAAAAACAGTCTCGATCGTATTTTCAGGCTTTTTTATTTGTTGGCTACTGTTTTCGGCCCTTTCCTCGGATCATTTTCAGGTTTCCACCGCCATTATGGCTGCTAGGGGCGGCAGATGGAGCGAGATCCGCAGAAGTACGGTTGTGACAACATGGTCAAGCTGCTGACCTTCGAGATGCAGTCTTCATGTAAGAGATTGAAACGTCCCCTTAGAAGAATTATACATGACTGTGCTTAAACTGACACACAGTCCTTTTAGCGCAACGCAATCTGACTTTCAATAATCCCTACAAAAGAATGGCCCTGACTAACAATAACCTATACCTTTCATAAATCACTTACCTCACAAAAATCTTCCTTACTCAAACTACTGCAATACAGCGAGCGCCACTACTGCCAGCTAAATAAAAGATTCTAATCACTGAAGGCACTAACTACTGATAGGCACACTTAGCAAATGAAAGATTTAGCCCATATGCAGTCTTCATCTGTGAGATGATGCAGTCCAGTTGATGAAAACCCACAGGCAGTCTTCATCTATGGGATGGTATGGACCAGGTAGTGACAGCCCAGATGCAGTCTTCATCAACAAGATAACGCAGTCCAGGTGAATATGGCTCACACATAGTATTCATCTGTGAGACAACGTGGTCCAGGTGGTGACAGCCTGCATGTGGTCTTTATCCATGAGACGACACAGTGCAAATGGTGCTGGCACATACAAAGTCTTCATCTATGAGACAACACAGTCCAGGTGATGATGGCCTGGATGCAGTCTTTGTCTAAGAGACAATGCAGTCTAGGTAGAGGTAGCCCAGATACAATCTTCATCTATGAGCTGTTACTGTCCAGGTGGTGATCACCCTGATACAATCTATGAGACTGCAAAGTCCATTTGGTGACAGCCCATATGCAGTCTTCTTCTACAAGATGATGTAGTCCAGATGGTGATGGGCCAGAAGCCATTTTCATCTTTGAGATGTCCTGGTGGTGACCACCCAGATGCAGTGTTCATCTACAAGACATTGTGGTCCAGTTAGTGACAGCCCAGAAGCAGTCTGCATCTCCAAGATGATGCAGTCTGGGTGGTGATGACCTGAATGGAGTTTTCATCTATGAGATCATGCAGTCCAGATTCTGACAGAGTGGACACAGTCTTCATCTCTGAGATGACACGATGCACCTGATGATGGCCCAGATGCAATGTTCATCTATGAGACAGCACAGTCTAGATGGTGATGGCCTGGATTCAGTCTTCACCTATGAGATGATGCAGTGTAGGTGATGACAGCCCAGACGTTGTCTTTATCTACAAGACGATGTGATCCATGTGGTGACAGCTTTGATGCAGTCTTCATCTACAAGATATTGCGTTCAGGGTGTGACAGTCCAGATGCAGTCTTCTTCCACTAGACGATGTGGTCCAGGTGGTGACAGCCCAGATGGGGCATGTATGGGGCAATGTGTCCATGTGGTGGGAGCCAGGCACAGCCTTCATCTATAAGACATCTTATCGAGAGGCCAATTGTTGATATCAGTAACTGACTGGTGGTCATGCTCATTACTCGAGAGTATCTGACTTAGCTAAAATATGTGGTGAGATCATTTCATATTGTATGTGACTATGTATGATGTTTGACTGTGATTAGAGACAAGGTTAGGTACTAATCTAAGAAACTGGAGTAGAATAAATTCTGTATAATGTGCTTTGTTGTTTATAGTAGTAACTGTAATGTAAATGAAATGAATATAGTGATTTCTTTAAGAGTATCCTTTCTTATTTCCAATTTGCTTACGAATTTTTTTTTCTTCTGTTTCCAATGTAAATATTACGTACATAGTAAATGAACCATTAAATATTGATCATTTTCGTAGTCATAATAAATCTGTTGTTTGAATTACGTGGGACCAAAAAGAAGAGTCAACAGCTCAGATTATATCCACAGACCTCGTGTTTACGAAACTACGCACTTAAGCTCTCAGTCGCAGACTGCTGGAATATTTGCGACGATACGAAGTACATAAGCGCATCTAACACTTTCAAATTCGATCTTCTCGAGTTGTGCCCTACACACACTGTCAGTATGAATTAAATAGGTGAGAGGAAGTACGTAAAAATATAAACAGCTCCATTTTCTTCTTCACGGAGGCACAGTGATACAAAGACGACTGTTTTTTTATGGTTGAAGCCAAGGCAGGATGGGAAACCTCTGTCTTCAGAAGATGTCGTTTGTTCTTTCAGCCTCGGCAGGTAAACCTTGGCCACTACTCCTATCAGCAGTGGGATTAGACCCATTTTTTGAGGTCGGAATCTCATTGATGTCATAAAACTCTGGAGCACAGGTGTCTCAGTTCAGTTTCACCAGCTTTTCTTTAGATCCGAGGTTCCAGCCAGACGACCCCAATGCGAACGGCACTCTGCTCTTGGCACTTATTGCCTCAAGCCCGTCGAGTTGCAGTTTGCATGATCATTGCTTTGACCAGAAGGTAGTAATGTCACTTGTGTACAGGCGCCCAGACCGTTTGTGCAACTTGTGACGTATATGCCACCTCTGGATACTATCACACTCCTGGCAAGTCAAAGGTTTTTCCGATTTCAGTGTTAGTTAGCTACGTTGACGCCTAGGAGTTGATCACCCACGTCACATCGCGTAGTAAATCGTTCAGCTGATGATTGCAGGCGGTATGCTGGACGGTTCTGAAAATTAGTAATGTTCTAAAGACTCACTATCTTATTTTTAAAATATGAGAAGTTTATTGAGACTTAAACTACATAAACTAGCACGATGACAGATAGGTTTCTTACGAAAAGTCGGTAAGTGCACAGACCACATTTGTGTTGTTTGCTAAGTACCAGGTGCTCACAGATGTCCAGTGTGGGTTGCAGTTATCGTATGGCAGCGAACCTTGGTAGATATTCCAGTGCGTTAATGCGGAACCTATTTATGCTGGAAAAAATTAGTTCCAGTTTAGGCCGCCAGATGCAAATCTGGCGCTGTGATTGCAAGACATCCGTATCTTTCCTTAGGTGGTGGCTTGGGAACGGGAAGTTGGGTAAAAAGGTCAAATAAGTGAGAAAGGCAGAATGTTGATTTTTATTACTAAAAGGCCCTTACACCGCTTGTTCAGTATTAGCACCTGAGATGTCTACGACATGCTACGTCCGTGAAACGACGCAATAAACAGTTGGCCGCAGCGGTTCCAGTGGAATCTGAGCAATATGTTCCTGTATATTGGTCATCAGCTCAGGTAGATACCAGACATGTCCCTGGTTAACGCGTTCCTCTAGATGTCCCCAAAAAGTCACATGGATTCTGTGGTGTCACCGCCAGACACCACACTTGCTAGGTGGTAGCTTTAAATCGGCCGCGGTCCATTAGTACATGTCGGACCCGCGTGTCGCCACTGTCAGTAATTGCAGACCGAGCGCCACCACACGGCAGGTCTAGAGAGACGTACTAGCACTCGCCCCAGTTGTACGTCGACTTTGCTAGCGACTACACTGACGAAGCCTTTCTCTTATTTGCCGAGAGATAGTTAGAATAGCCTTCAGCTAAGTCCATGGCTACGACCTAGCAAGGCGCCATTAACCATTTCTGTAGAGAGTCTCACTTGTATCATCAAGAATGCTGTATACAAATGATGGATTAAAAGTTAAGTATTCCAACAGCTACGTTCCTTTCTTTATCGCATTCATTACGTATCCTGTTCCAGAACTCACGCCCGTCTGCGTTAGATTATAGCGTGCATTTCGGCCTCCTCTATCTACAAGGTGTTGGCACATTTGCCAACACATCAGGTTCAGATCAGGTGATCTTGCTGGCTGCGCATCTAGAAAACCTCGGGAAATGTCACGTTTTTGGGAGTTTACCTCAAGCAGTTCTTTCACTGAGTGAGCGATGTGGGTTGCCCTGTCTTGCATAAAAACAGAGGTTTCCACGCAGTTGTACTCTTCCAAAGCAGGAACCACGTGCTCTACAAGAAGGTCTCGATCACTTGCAGTCGTTACGGTACACCAGACAGGCGCTGTGGGTGTATTATCTTCGAAGAAGAACAAAGGTGCCTGTGAATCGACAGCAATCACATACGGAGAGTGCAATAGCTCTTCGTGCTAAACGCGCAATTTAACAGCACCCCAAATGCAGCAGTTTTGTGTATTCAGTGCACCCTGTACTGTAAAATGTGTCTCGTCTCTCCACAGAATATTGCCCGGCCACATGTCGTGAACTTTGATCTTTGCCAGAAACTGAGGAGCAATTTCAGAATGTTGCTGCAGATCATGAGGTTTCAGTTGGTGCACCGTCTGGATCTTGTACGGGTAACAAAATTTTGCGTATTGTTGACCACGGGATGGACCATTCTCGTGACACTGCAAGAGCACTAGCACTTTCTGGGTCACTTTCAACATGGCCAGTTACAGCAATAGCAACATCGTCAGTAACTTCCATCGTGCCACCCCAAGCTCATCCGTGTTTTTTAACGTCATTATCATCTTCTTTAGACCATTTAATGACATCGGGTCCCACCTCAGATCTTCCAGTCGACGATAGTCTCTCGTTGCAACATCGTAATTGCTGCTGGTCATACAAAACAGTTCCACTAACAGCACACGGCCTCTTTTCTCAATAGCCGTATTGTTCACTCACGTTATCGCTGTTCAAATGCCAGCGTGAATGTCATACCGTCATACAAACAGTGTTCAGCGCCATATTTGCACCTGGTGGCCACAACTGGAACTAATTTTTTTCTTAGGATAAATCGTTTCCCCGTTAATGCATAAGCATATCTGCCAGGTTCCGCTGTCGTATCACAATTACAGGCCACACTGGACATCCGCGAGTAGCTGCTCTTTCATTATAACCAACCGGTACTTTATTACCGCTACCCATTGCATACTTTCAATTCCAGGACTTGTGCTCGAATGTTCTTTATACAACGTTTTTATCTAACTGGCGTAAAATATTACAGGTCTGGCTCTTGCTCAAAGTTAAAATTAAATCCTAGCTAACTACCGTATAACGTTACATGTCCCGCATTTTTTTTTTAACTTATAGTCTCTCACCGACCACCATAAGTCTGTATATCACTCGATTCCAGTACGACATTTTACAAAATCCACGAAAATTGCGTCAGTTTGAAATTGCGATCGGCATGTCTCTCATCGAAACAAACGTCCTTTGTCTTTCAAGTCTCAGAACGAACTTACTTGAGCAAAGGTGGCCACCGCCTATTTATAGCCTCGATCTGTCGTAGTGAAAGTTCAGTTCTCACACGTACATTTCTCTTGTCGCTCTCATACATATGACATATTCAATAGAACCAGAGTATCACCACCTTTCCGACGGTGTCCTTCGATTTTTTCTAAGGTTCGTACTTCTTTTATATTTACAATTTGACCGGGAGGTAGTTAATTGGCTGTTATCTGCTGTTAATTTTTATCGTACTGGGTTGGTGCATAAGTTCGTAGCGTTTTTCCATACGTTTAATAAACACAACAGATACACACAACAGAGACTTTAATTATCAATAATATATTGTCCTTTATTAATTGCAATAGTATGCCAACACTGGGGTAACTTTCCGATACCGTGGCTGCAGAAATCAAGTGGTTTTGAGGCGGAGCGCATTTTCATCCGGAAAGAAACTTCCTTGAAGGCCGTACAATAGGGAGCGGAGAAGGTGAAAATCGGAGGGCGCAAGATCAGGCGAATAAGGAGGGTTCGGAATCACTTCCCAACTCAACTCCTGCATAATGGTTTCTGTTAGCCTCTCGGGCGTTATCGTGGAGTAGCGTCACTTCACGCAGTCTTCCTGGTCGTTGTTTTTGGATTGCGTCTGCAAGACGTATAAGTTGTTGACAATAATTGTCAGCAGTCCTGGTAACACCTCCGGGAAGCAATTCGTAGTATACCATACCTTCGCTGTTCCACCAGATACATAACATTAACTTTTGTGGATACGCGCAAGTTTTTGCACGGGGCGTTCTTTCTTTTCCTTATATTAGCATAAAAACACCATTTCTCGTCACCAGTAACATGTGGAAGCATGAAAGGAATGTTCGGTGTTGTTCGCGAGTCAACTGATGACGAGCAAGCAGAGGCGCACATATGGCCCCCGCTGATTTTTGCGATTTTGGCTTAGAGCATGCAGTACCCATACACTCCTGCCTTTTTTCTAACCTTTACCATTGCATGCAAATGTCGCACTATGGTGGAATGATCACAGTTCATCATATCAGCTAGTTCCCGAATGCCGCTCGTGATAGCCGCGGGGTTGGGCTGCCTCGTCATGGTCCGTGCGGCTCCCCCCGTCGAACATGGGTGTGTGTTGTTCATAGAGTAAGTTAGTTTAAGTTAGATTAAGAAGTGTGTAGGCTTAGGGATCGATGACGTCTGCAGTTTGGTCCCATAAGACCTTACCACAGTGTCCGGCCATCCTGATTTAGGTTTTCCGTGATTTCCCTAAATCTCTCCAGGCAAATGCTGGAATTGTTCCTTTGAAAGGGCACGGCCGACTTCCTTCCCTAATCCGATGAGACCGATGACCTCGCTGTTTGGTCTCTTCCTCCAAACAACACAACCCAACCCCCCCCCCCCCCTTACCACAAATTTCCAAATTTCCTTTAGTTCCCGAATACGCTGACATGGATAATTGTCGATTAATGGGTTCAAACTATCTTCATCAAACCGCGAAGGTCTCCCTGAACGTGGAGAGTCATCAACGCCAAGATAATCCTCCTTAAAACGAGAAAACCATTTTCTTGTGGTGCTCTGTCCAAATGCGTTATCCCCATACAGGGCGCAAATGTTTCTGGCTGCCTCCGCTGCTGTCACCCCCTCTATACAAACACTAGAATCTGTCTGAAATGTTCCGATTTCTCCCATCGGCACTCCATTTTCTAGGGTCCACAGCTCCACTCACTATCTCCAGATGACGAAATGACAATACAAACTCTCATAACAACAGTAAATTACAAAGGAAAAATGACAATCAATAAATAAACCCATATTAAGGGGAATACCAACATCTAAAACATAAACACTACGAACTTATGCGCCAACCTAATACGTAATGAAATTTGTGCGATTATAGATGGCTACGTGGCCTACTTCCTCATCCTACCTCTGCTTCTAACAATTTACAGTTTATTTTACGTGACATTACGTTTTTACATCTGAGAATGAACATTCCGGCTTATAGTTCAAAATATGTTATATGTATGGTGCAATCTGAAATTCGTATCAGGAGCTGCAAAGATTTATATGAACTGCCTACGGCGCTGCGTCGGGTCACGTGAACGATTTACCTAAACAGTCCACGTTGTTTATGGTCTGCCAAGTTCAATAATTTCGTAATCCATTCTGATTATTTGTAAATTCTTTAACTAGGATGTTCCTATAAGTCTCGGGAACTGCAGTAAATTTGAAAGAATTTTTAAAACTTGTTACATCTACATCTACATGTCTACTCTATAAATCACAAATGTCTGGCAGAAGGTTCATCGAATCAGTTTCGTTCTAACTCTCTATTATTCCACTCTCGAGCAATGAATGGAAAAAACGGTATCTTTCTGTGCGAGCTCTGATTTCCTTCATTTTATTATGATGATCGTTTCTCCCCATCTAGGTCAGCGTCAACAAAATATTTTCGCAATCGGAGGAAAAATTTGGTGACTGAAATTTGGTGAGAAGATCCTGTCGCAACGAGAACCGCCTTTGTTTTGACGGCGTCCACCCCAAATCCTGTATCATATCCATACCATTCTCTCCGCTATTTCTCGATAGCAAAAAAGGTGCTGCCCTTCTTTGAACATTCTCGATTTACTCCGATTAAAGATCCCACACCGTGCACCCGTCCTCCAAAAAAAGACGGACAAGCGTTCTGTAAGCAGTCTCTTTAGTACAAATGTTCAAATGTATGTGAAATCCTATGGGACTTAACTGCTAAGGTCATCAGTCCCTAAGCTTACACACTACTTAACCTAAATTATCCTAAGGACAAACACACACACCCATACCCGAGGGAAGACTCGAATTTCCGCCGGGATCAGCCGCACAGTCCATGACTGCAGCGCCTGAGACCGCTTGGCTAATCCCACGCGGCTCTCTTTAGTAGATCTAAAAATGGTTCAAATGGCTCTGAGCACTAAGGGGCTCAACATCTGAGGCCATCAGTCCCATAGAACTTAGAACTACTTAAATCTAAGTAACCTAAGGACACCACACACATCCATGCCCGAGGCAGGATTCGAACCTGCAACCGTAGCAGTCACGCGGTTCCAGACTGAAGTGCCTAGAACCGCACGGCCACCGCAGCCGGCTTTAGTAGATCTGTTATATTTTCTAAGTGTTCCGCGAATAAAACGCAATCTTTGGTTCCCTTTCCCCACAACATTTTCTATGTGTTCTTTCCAATTCAACTTCTTCTTAATTGCAATTCCAAAGTATTTGGTTGAATTTGCGGCCCTTAGATTTGACTGATTTACCGTATATCAGAAGTTTAACGGACTGCTGTTAGTACTCAAGTGGCTGACCTCACACTTTTCATTATTTAATGTCAATTGCCAATTTTTGCACCATACAGATATCTTTTCTAAATCGTTTTGCAATTTGTTTCAATCTTCTGCTGACTTTACTAGACGATAAACGACAGCACCGCCTGCAAATAAACTGAGAGGGGTAGCTCAGATTGTCTCCTAAATAGTTTATGCAGATAAGGAACAACAGAGGGCCTATAACATTATCTTGGGGATCGCCAGAAATCACTTGTATATTACTCGGTGACTTAAAGTCAGTTACTACGAACTGTGACCTCTCTGACAGGAAATCACGATTACAGTCGCAACGCTAAGACCAAATTTCATAAGCATACAATTTGATTACAAGCCGCTTGTGAGGTACGGTGTCAAAAACCCTCTGGAAGTCCAGAAATACGGGATAAATTTGAAATCTCTTATCGATAGCACTCGACGCTTTGTGGGACTAAGAGCTACTTGTGTTTCACAAGAACGATGTTTTCTACATACGTGTTGCCTGTGTGTCTATAGACTGTCCTCTTCGAGGAAATTCATTATATTCGAACACAATTCATGTTAAAAATCCTGCTGCATATCCATGTTAATGATATGAAATATAATTTAGTGGATTACTCCTATTGCCTCTTTTGAACATTGGTGTGACCTATGCAACGTTTCAGTCTTTGGGTACGAATCTTTCGTCGACCCGGGGGTTGTATATGATTAAGTATGGAGCTGCTGAATCAGCATACTCTAAGAGGGACCTAACTGGTATACGGTCTGCCCAGGAGACTTTTATTAAGTGATTTAAGTTGCTTCACTACTCCGAGGATGTCTGCTTCTAAGTTACCCTTGTTTGCAGCTGTTCTTGATTCGAATTCTGAAATATTTCCTTCGTCTTCTTTGGTGAAGGAATTTCGGAAGTCTGTGTTCAGTACCTCTGCTTTAGCAGCTCTACCATCGATAGTACTTCCCTTGCTATGGTGCAAAGATGGAATTGATTATGTCTTGCCGCTAGCGTACTTTGTATACGACCAGAATCTCTTTGGACTTCCTGCTAAGTTTCGAGACAAAGTTTCGTTGTGGGAAATATTATAAGCATCTAGCACTGATATCCGCGCTATATTGCGATCTTCTGTAAAAGACCGCCAATCTGGGGTATTTTGCTTTCGTTTAAATTTGGCAAGCTTTTCTCGTTGTTTCTGCAACAGTGTTCCGATCTATTTTGTGTACCATAGGGGATCAGCTCCGTCGTCTGTTAATTTATTTGTATAAATCTCTCAATGGCTCCTCTCAATCAAAATAAGAGCCGTTGTCTTCTCCACTCAGAGTCGCTGTTATTTTTTCGTTCATCACAGTTCTTTGATGAAAACAGCACAGTCCTTGTTCACCTTGTGTAAATAATGGTTCAGTCTTCCGTTCATCCCCTCTTCTTCCTCGTCAAGTTCTCTCCGAGGCTGAAAACCTTAACACCTCGATGTTTCGTTGTAAGACTGAAAGACTTACTACAACAATGACGCGATCTTCCATCTCTGGCAACATCTTCGTTCGTCTCGTAGATCTTCCAGAACTTCTTGTCAGTGTCACAACTCTCCTCTTCACTGTTTACCATCCGACCATTACCGTAAAGAAACAACTTCCCATCCATAAAATGCAATGCATTTCTGTGCTAACAAGCTGCCATGTCGTCTCTGTACATTTTTCTACTATTGACTCCTGTCGTTAATTGTCTCTTTCTCCCCCATAAAGTTATAGCGATGATTTTTAACGTATCGGCTATGTTGAAATTACATAGAATTTACATGAAAACTGATGGAACGCACAATTATAGATTCATTGCATTTATTTATGTTTACGCTGCAATTTATAATTTGTGTACAAATAAAAAAAATAAATCCCAGTTCACATTTGAATCTGTATTAAAATCGTAAATGGAAATTAAATGAGTTTATAGCATCGTTGGCCGGGAGGCCCCAGTTCGGGGAAGATCGGCCGCCAAGTGCAAGTTTTATTTCAGTCGACGCCACATTCGGCAACTTGCGCGCCGGTGATGAAATGATGATGAGGACAACACAACACCCAGTCCCTGAGCGGAGAAAATCTCCAACCCAAACGGGAATCGAACCCGCGCCCGCTTGCAGGGGAGGCGAGCACGTTACCACCCAGCTAAGCAGGCGGACTATTAAAACCATAAATCATAGATAAAAGATACAAGTTTATACTGGAGAACATTTCCGCCACAGGCTATCTGAGATAATTCCTCATACATATTTCGATTATTGTACAACAATTAAATCTGCATAATATTTAGGTTAAGCCACAGAAGAATATATGATATGCAACGTTTGGGATGATTTCGATAGACAGAGGATAGCGTATCACAAGAAGACATCCCGACTGCGTAAAGACTGATTTCATTTTCGAATTTGACCCCCACGACTCAGCAAGGAACACCATTCACATTCCTTCGAACAAAAAAATTGTTGACTAGTATTACGATCCTTTGTGAGTCTTGCTCTAGAAGTTCGCAAGTTGTTATCTAAATGACTTGCAGGGACAACCGTGCCTATTCAGGAAAATGTAAACTTCATAAAGTAGAAGTGTACGCCCGGTAACTGACTAGTCAGCCCGACAGACTGTCAATCCTAAAGGCCCGGGTTCGATTTCCGGCTGGGTCGGAGATTTTCTCCGCTCAGGGGCTGGGTGTTTTTTGTCCTAATTATCATCATTTCATCCCCATCGAAGCGCAAGTCGCCGAAGTGGCGTCAAATCGAAAGACTTGCACCAGGCGAGTGGTCTACCCGACAGGGGGCCCTCGTCTCACGCCATTACTATTATTATTTAACTCCATTTAAAGAGGAAAGATTTTTAGGGCAGCCGTCGGTAGCTTTCCGGCTTAAATGTTTCCTTGACTATTTTTCTTGACTTTTCGTACAAATGTTATTTCATGTTTCTGACAGCGCTAGTCAGCGTGCCAGTATTATACAGGTAAGACAGATAACACAATTGGTCGAAAGATGCCTGCCGTAAAATTATTTGGGAGGACAATGAATTTAACTTTTATTTAATAATTGCTTATACACAAATGTCTGATATTGCCCTAATTACTGTAAAGACGTTTCATATTTCACGCAAAATAATTTTTAGTCTCTTTTCTGTTAAAATATGGTACTTATTACTGTGTGAATATTTCTTAACTGAATTCATTGTCTAATAACAAAATTAAGTGCTTACTGACTACAACCTCACTCTTTTCTATTAACACAATTTCTGCTAGTAAACTGTTAAAACGAGGTACATACCAGCACTTATTACTATCTATAACTACATGAATACTCTGCAAATCACACGTAAGTGCCTGGCAGAGGGTTCATCGAATCATCTTTACAATAATTCTCTATTATTCCAATCTCTAACAGCGCTCGGGAAAAAACGAAAACTTATATCTTTCCGTGTGAGTTCTGATTTCTCTTATTTTATTATGATGATCGATTCTTCCTATGAAGGTCGGCAACAACAAAATATTTGCACATTCGGAGGAGAAAGTTTGTGACTGAAATTTCGTTATAAGATTCCATTGCAACCAAAAACACCTTTTTTTTTAAATTATGAGCACCCCAAATTCTGCATGATGTCAGTGACACTCTCTCCCCTATTTCTCCGCAATACAAAAAGGGCTACTCTACTTTTAACTTTCTCGATGTACTCCATTAATTGTATCTGGTAAAGATCCCGCACCGGGCAGCAGTATTCCAAAAGAGGACGGATAAGCGTAATTACCATTGTCTTTAGTAGGTCTGTAGCATCTTCAAAGTGTTCTTCTAATAAGACGCAGTCTTTGGTTCGCCTTCTCCAAAACATTTTCTATGTATTCTTTCCAATTTAAGTTGTTCGTAATTGCAATTCCAAGGTATTTAGTTGAATTTACGGTCTTTATATTCCTTTGATATATTTTGTAACTGAAGTTTAACGTATTCCTTTTAGTGATCACATGGATGACCTCACACGTTTCATTATTTAGGGTCAATTGCCAAATTTCGCACCATACAGATATGTTTTATAACTCGTTTTGCAATTTGTTTTGGCTCCTGATGACTTTACTAGACAGTGACCGACAGCATCATCTGCAAACATTCTAAGACAGCTGCTCAGAATGTGTTCTAAATCCTTTATACAGATAAAGAACAGCAGAAGGACTATAACAGTACCTTGAGGAATGCCAGATATAACTTATATATTACACGATGACTTTCCGTCAATTATTGCGAACTATACTGCTAGCCATTAAAATTTCAACACCATGAAGGCGGCATACAACAAACATCCATTTGCAGCGAGATGTTGTATATACTCGGATATTTAAATCATTAACATGTCCGCACAACCACCCACAATATAACGAGTGATTTAAAAGTTGCCGTTTAAGGGCGTTGCAGCGTCGTTTGTGCAACGTTGAGCGGCACTGATGCGTGTATATAAGCAGCCAAAGTATTGCAAGGGATTAGTGTTGCATTCGTGTCTTTCCGACGTGCGTGCGGTAAACGCGGAAACGTTAACTGAAGCGAAGTTATTAAGAAGTGCGTCCAAACAAGGCCAAGATACTCTTATTCTTTTCTTGGATGCCAAAGGACAAACACCGGTAGAGATCCAATGAAGAGTGTATATGGAGTGGCGTGTCTGTCAAAAAGTTCCATTATGGAATGGTGGGCCAAACGGTGCTGCTGCTTTATGATAACACACGTCCCCATAGCGCAAATGTCGTGGTGCAGAAGTGTGAGACACTTGAGCATCCTCCGTATCGTCCTGATCTCTCCCCATGTGACTGTCACGCCTTCGGTCCCCTCAAGACGGCTTTGAGAGATCGACGATTCCTGTCGGTCGAGGGTGTGTGGCAGGCAGTTTACTGGCCTCTTCACGCAACAGGACACGGTGTTCTACCGTTCAGGTATCTTCGACGTCTTGCGTCTGTAGGATAACTGACTCAGTGCTCAAGGTGATATTGCCTGACTGGTATATCGGTTCTTGACTGTACGGCCTTAGAACGGAAACTGTTTTGATCGTCCCTTATAGGCAGGAGTGACGTGAACTGCACCCTAGATGGAAGGAAAGATTACGCAGTGGGTTTCTCATTCAAAAATCGTATTTGAATGTTGACTGTTTGTGAGAAGATCGTGCTATTCTTCGTGTAAAAATTAGGAACGTCTGACAGCATGCCTCAGAGTCTGACAGCGCTAGGATCATGTCCCAACGACACTACAGCGTACCGTTCCGCAATGTTGCTACCAGTGTTGGTGGGGATCCCACGACTTCCATGGGAATATGAAGTCGATGGGTTCAGGAGGGCCACGCAGGGTCTCAGTGGCCCCTAGCGGCTATCACCTGGTATGACAACCAAGTATGCACGGAGTGTTATGGACCGTCAACTGGGCGACCATTGCTGCAGCTACCCTTGAAGCGTAAGCAGAGAGAGGGAGGCGCGCCGACAGAGGTCACGCGCAGCGACGACCCTGGACACAGGAAAGGCAACACGTCTTTACAGACGTGTCTGGTTGTGTGTGTAGCAGCACGGTATTCACGTGTGGAAGCTCTGGGGAGGTAGAACGTTGCAAGATCCATTCGTCATGATGTACCTGTCAATCAAGCTAAAATCGAAGCGATTACACGTCACGTTAGAGCTGTTGTTGGTGGACGGCCAGTGTGGCCGAGCGGTTCTAGGCGCTTCAGTCTGGAACCGCGCGACCACTACGGTCGTAGGTTCGAATCCTGCCTCGGGCATGGATGTGTGTGATGTCCTTAGGTTAGTTAGGTTTAAGTAGTTCTAAGTTCTAGGGGACTGAAGACCATAGATGTTAAGTCCCATAGTGTTTAAAGCCATTTGAACCATTTTTTTGTTGTTGCTGCCAGAAGTGACAGGTTTTAAGTATTAAGCTCACGCCCTAACCTCCAGATGACAGACGCTCAGATCGGTGCCAAACGTTGTATGTCGATAGAGTATAACGAGAACACCGATTTAGTTCGAGCTATGTGCTGTCGTCCAGTAGAACATACATAAACGGTAATCAAAAGTAACGCCAGAACTACAGCAAAACTGTCCGCCTGCTTAGCTGAGTGGCAGCGTGCTTGCCTCCCATGCAGCGGGACCAGGTTCGGTTGCCGGCCGAGTTGGAGATTTTCTCCGCTCGTGGACGGGGTATTGTGTTGTCCTCTTCATCATTTCATCCTCATCACCGGCACGCAAGTCGCCCAATGTGGCGTCGACTGAAATAAGACTTGCACTCGGCGGCCAAACTTACCCGGGTGGGGCCTCACCACCAACAATGCCACACGCTCATTTCATTTCATTTACAGCAAAACTGTATTTGTCAGTAATTGTTTCTTAAATCTCTCGTGGGTGATTTGCCAGAGCGTGCGTTCGTCGTATCTAAGGTCCTACGTTCTAACACCACCAGTGACAATATTTTTTTACCTGTTTATGCGTGAAACTGTTGTACAGGACAACATTTTCGTGATATGTAAAAAGATTTTTCAGAGTTTCTGGCAACGTTCTTTTGGCAGTCTCCTTTTGCTTCGTAAGTTGAACGTGCTGTACTTGTTATTGATTTTCTTACTTAATATCAGTACTACAAGTTTTCTCATTATTATTATTATTATTATTATTGTTGTGGTCTTCAGTCCTGAGACTGGTTTGATGCAGCTCTCCATGCTACTCTATCCTGTGCAAGCTTCTTCATCTCCCAGTACCTACTGCAACCTACATCCTTCTGATTCTGCTTAGTGTATTCCTCTCTTGGTCTCCCCCTACGATTTTTACCCTCCACGCTGCCCTCCAATACTAAATTGGTGATCCCTTGATGCCTCAGAACATGTCCTACCAACCGATCCCTTCTTCTGGTCAAGTTGTGCCACAAACTTCTCTTCTCCCCAATCCTATTCAATACTTCCTCATTAGTTACGTGATCTACCCATCTAATCTTCAGCATTCTTCTGTAGCACCACATTTCAAAAGCTTCTATTCTCTTCTTGTCCAAACTATTTACCGTCCATGTTTCACTTCCGTACATGGCTACACTCCATACAAATACTTTCAGAAATGACTTCCTGACACTTAAATTTATACTCGATGTTAACAAATTTCTCTTCTTCAGAAACGCTTTCCTTGCCATTGCCAGTCTACATTTTATATCCTCTCTACTTCCACCATCATCAGTTATTTTGCTCCCCAAATAGCAAAACTCCTTTACTACTTTAAGTGTCTCATTTTCTAATCTAATTCCCTCAGCATCACCCGACTTAATTCGACTACATTCCATTATCCTCGTTTTGCTTTTGTTGATATTCATCTTATATCCTCCCTTCAAGACACCATCCATTCCGTTCAACTGCTCTTCCAAGTCCTTTGCTGTCTCTGACAGAATTACAATGTCATCGGCGAACTTCAAAGTTTTTATTTCTTCTCCATGGATTTTAATACCTACTCCGAATATTTCTTTTGTTTCCTTCACTGCTTGCTCAATATAAAGATTGAATAACATCAGGGTGAGGCTGCAACCCTGTCTCACTCCCTTCCCAACCACTGCTTCCCTTTCATGTCCCTCGACTCTTATAACTGCCATCTGGTTTCTGTACAAATTGTAAATAGCCTTTCGCTCCCTGTATTTACCCCTGTCACCTTCAGAATTTGAAAGAGAGTATTCCAGTCAACATCGTCAAAAGCTTTCTCTAAGTCTACAAATGCTAGAAACGTAGGTTTGCCTTTCCTTAATCTTTCTTCTAAGATAAGTCGTAAGGTCAGTATTGCCTCACGTGTTCCAGTATTTCTACGGAATCCAAACTGATCTTTCCCGAGGTCGGCTTCTACTAGTTTTTCCATTCGTCTGTAAAGAATTCGTGTTAGTACTTTGCAGCTGTGGCTTATTAAGCTGATTGTTCGGTAATTTTCACATCTGTCAACACCTGCTTTCTTTGGGATTGGAATTATTATATTCTTCTTGAAGTCTGAGGGTATTTCGCCTGTTTCATACATCTTGCTCACCAGATGGTAGAGTTTTGTCAGGACTGGCTCTCCCAAGGCCGTCAGTAGTTCCAATGGGATGTTGTCTACTCCGGGGGCCTTGTTTCGACTCAGGTCTTTCAGTGCTCTGTCAAACTCTTCACGCAGTATCGTATCTCCCATTTCATCTTCATCTACATCCTCTTCCATTTCCATAATATTGTCCTCAAGTGCATCGCCCCTGTATAGACCCTCTATATACTCCTTCCACCTTTCTGCTTTCTCTTCTTTGCTTAGAACTGGGTTTCCATCTGAGCTCTTGATGTTCATACAAGTGGTTCTCTTATCTCCAAAGGTCTCTTTAATTTTCCTGTAGGCAGTATCTATCTTACCCCTAGTGAGATAAGCCTCTACATCCTTACATTTGTCCTCTAGCCATCCCTGCTTAGCCATTTTGCACTTCCTGTCGATCTCATTTTTGAGACGTTTGTATTCTTTTTTGCCTGCTTCATTTACTGCATTTTTATATTTTCTCCTTTCATCAATTAAATTCAATATTTCTTATGTTACCCAAGGATTTCTACTAGCCCTCGTCTTTTTACCTACTTGATCCTCTGCTGCCTTCACTACTACATCCCTCAAAGCTACCCATTCTTCTTCTACTGTATTTCTTTCCCCCATTCCTGTCAATTGGTCCCTTATGTTCTCCCTGAAACTCTGTACAACCTCTGGTTCTTTCAGTTTATCCAGGTCCCATCTCCTTAAATTCTCACCTTTTTGCAGTTTCTTCAGTTTTAATCTACAGGTCATAACCAATAGATTGTGGTCAGAGTCCACATCTGCCCCTGGAAATGTCTTACAATTTAAAACCTGGTTCCTAAATCTCTGTCTTACCATTATATAATCTATCTGATACCTTTTAGTATCTCCAGGGTTCTTCCATGTATACAACCTTCTATCATGATTCTTAAACCAAGTGTTAGCTATGATTAAGTTGTGCTCTGTGCAAAATTCTACCAGGCGGCTTCCTCTTTCATTTCTTAGCCCCAATCCATATTCACCTACTACGTTTCCTTCTCTCCCTTTTCCTACACTCGAATTCCAGTCACCCATGACTATTAAATTTTCGTCTCCCTTCACTATCTGAATAATTTCTTTTATTTCATCATACATTTCTTCAATTTCTTCGTCATCTGCACAGCTAGTTGGCACATAAACTTGTACTACTGTGGTAGGTGTGGGCTTCGTATCTATCTTGGTCACAATAATGCGTTCACTATGCTGTTTGTAGTAGCTTACCCGCATTCCTATTTTCCTATTCATTATTAAAGCTACTCCTGCATTACCCCTATTTGACTTTGTGTTTATAACCCTGTAGTCACCTGACCAGAAGTCTTGTTCCTCCTGCCACCGAACTTCACTAATTCCCACTATATCTAACTTTAACCTATCCATTTCCCTTTTTAAATTTTCTAACCTACCTGCCCGATTAAGGGATCTGACATTCCACGCTCCGATCCGTAGAATGCCAGTTTTCTTTCTCCTGATAACGACATCCTCTTGAGTAGTCCCCGCCCGGAGATCCGAATGGGGGACTATTTTACCTCCGGAATATTTTACCCAAGAGGACGCCATCATCATTTAATCATACAGTAAAGCTGCATGCCCTCGGGAAAAATTACGGCCGTAGTTTCCCCTTGCTTTCAGCCGTTCGCAGTACCAGCACAACAAGGCCGTCTTGGTTATTGTTACAAGGCCAGATCAGTCAATCATCCAGACTGTTGCCCTTGCAACTACTGAAAAGGCTGCTGCCCCTCTTCAGGAACCACACGTTTGTCTGGCCTCTCAACAGATACCCCTCCATTGTGGTTGTACCTATGGTACGGCTATCTGTATCGCTGAGGCACGCAAGCCTCCCCACCAACGGCAAGGTCCATGGTTCATGGGGAGGATTATTATTATTATTATTACTATTATTATTTCCGCACGTGTGATGCAATTATTTCTCCGTTTTTCTCTTCTGGTTGTATATTCTGTGAAACTACAGATGTACGCTATAGGTTTAACATTTGCAAAGAAATGAAGCGAAAGCAGACTGCCAAGAGAAAGTTGCTGTAAACTCCAAACAGCTCTTTTACGTGTCATAAAGATGTTGTCGCATATAACAATACCGTAAAAAAAAGTTGTCACTGGGATTTGAATCTAGGACCCTGTGTTAATGGATCCAACCTCCACCAACTCCCACACGGAAGCTATATGTATTAATAACTCACTTTTATGCTTTTCCAGTTCTCAATAAATCTGGTGTTACTTTTAATTACCGTTTATGCATGTTCTGCTGGACGACAGCACATACCACGAACTAAATAGGAGTTTTGGTTCATACTCTATCGACAGACAAAGTTTGCTACCGATCTGAGTGTCTGCCATTTGCAGGTTTGGGTGTTAGCACTCCCTATACCCTCAGATCATCAACAAATTTAATAATGTATTTCGATTACTACACTGTAAACGCACAATAAGTAATATTTCGTTAATTTTATTCTTTCTGGTGTTGCAATTTTGATGGTCAAATGCGTACTCTTCCTTTCTTTTCCTTACATTTAGCCTCCCTGATGGCTTAGTCATCACTTCTAACCCATCGTCATATATTTTCATGAGAACAAATGAAATTTTAGAGTAGTATTCCCCTATGTTTGACAACTTAGGCCTCCAATGAATATTTTTGCAACCAAGCCATGTGGCAACCAAATGACTTTTTTTATAACCAGTGGTCTTCTTATATATGGTAGTACAGCATTCAGTATTTATTGATGCTAATATCGCCCAAGGTTCGACATTCGAGCAACTGTGTATATAAAGCAATGAAACTCAGTTTTCTAAAACAAGTAATTGGAATTCATTCAGATTCAGATTCTTACTTCTTTCTTGAACCCCAAGCAGATTTTTAGGTTTTAGCTGAACGCAATGAAGAAAGGAGTAAGAAAGGATGAAGAGGAAGCGTGACAGAATGAAAGACACAAATGGCATGCACTTATTTTCCATTACCTAATCCTGCTTTTATGCATATATTTCTAATAACAGGAACAATGCAATTATTTTTAGCTGTGGTTTGTGTGGTGGTGAACCACTTACAGACAGAAAATTCAAAAAGTCTACTGAAAAGTAATTAACAATTTAGTATTCATTGTTGTTGTTGTTGTGGTCTTCCGTCCTGAGACTGGTTTGATGCAGCTCTCCATGCTACTCTATCCTGTGCAAGCTTCTGAATCTGCTTAATGTATTCATCTCTAGGTCTCCCTTTACGATTTTTACCCTCCACGCTGCCCTCCAATACTAAATTGATGATCCCTTGATGCCTCAGAACATGTCCTACCAACCGACCCTTTCTTCTAGTCAAGTTGTGCCACAAACTCCTCCCCAATCCTATTCAGTACCTCCTCATTAGTTATGTGATCTACCCATCTAATCTTCAGCATTCTTCTGTAGCACCACATTTCGAAAGCTTCTATTCTCTTCTTGTCCAAACTATTTATCGTCCATGTCTCACTTCCATACATGGCTACACTCCATACAAATACTTTCAAAAATGACTTCCTGACACTTAAATATATACTCGATGTTAACAAATTTCTCTTCTTCAGAAACGCTTTCCTTGCCATTGCCAGTCTACATTTTATATCCTCTCTACTTCGACCACCATCAGTTATTTTGTTCCCCAAATAGCAAAATTCTTTTACTACTTTAAGTATCTCATTTCCTAATCTAATTCCCTCAGCATCACCCGACTTAATTCGGCTACATTCCATTATCCTCGTTTTGCTTTTGTTGATGTTCATCTTATACCCTCCTTTCAAGACACTATCCATTCCGTTCAACTGCTCTTCCAAGTCCTTTGCTGTCTCTGACAGAATTACAATGTCATCGGCGAACTTCAAAGTTTTTATTTCTTCTCCATGGATTTTAATACCTACTCCGAATATTTCTTTTGTTTCCTTCACTGCTTGCTCAATATAAAGATTGAATAACATCAGGGTGAGGCTGCAACCCTGTCTCACTCCCTTCCCAACCACTGCTTCCCTTTCATGTCCCTCGACTCTTATAACTGCCATCTGGTTTCTGTACAAATTGTAAATAGCCTTTCGCTCCCTGTATTTACCCCTGTCACCTTCAGAATTTGAAAGAGAGTATTCCAGTCAACATCGTCAAAAGCTTTCTCTAAGTCTACAAATGCTAGAAACGTAGGTTTGCCTTTCCTTAATCTAGCTTCTAAGATAAGTCGTAGGGTCAGTATTACCTCACGTGTTCCAACATTTCTACGGAATCGAAACTGATCTTCCCCGAGGTCGGCTTCTACTAGTTTTTCCATTCGTCTGTTAAGAATCCGCGTTAGTATTTTGCAGCCGTGACTTATTAAACTGATAGTTCGGTAATTTTCACATTTGTCAACACTGGATTTCTTTGGGATTGGAATTATTATATTCTTCTTGAAGTCTGTGGGTATTTCGCCTGTTTCATACATCTTGCTCACCAGATGGTAGAGTTTCGTCAGGACTGGCTATCCCAAGGCCGTCAGTAGTTCTAATGGAATGTTGTCTACTCCCGGGGCCTTGTTTCGACTCAGGTCTTTCAGTGCTCTGTCAAACTCTTCACGCAGTATTATATATCCCATTTCATCTTCATCTACATCCTCTTCCACTTCCATAATATTGTCCTCAAGTACATCGCCCTTGCATAGACCTTCTATATATTCCTTCCACCTTTCTGCTTTCCATTCCTTGCTTAGAACTGTGTTTCCATCAAAGCTCTTGATATTCATGCAAGTGGTTCTCCTTTCTCCAAAGGTCTCTTTAATTTTTCTGTAGGCAGTATCTATCTTACCCCTAATGAGATAAGCCTCTACATCCTTACATTTGTCCTCTAGCCATCCTGCTTAGCCATTTTACACTTCCTGTCGATGTCATTTTTGAGACGTTTGTATTCCTTTTTGCCTGCTTTATTTCATGCATTTTTATATTTTCTCCTTTCATCAATTAATTTCAATATTTCTTCACTTACCCGAGGGTTTCCACTAGCCCACGACTTTTTACCTGTTTGATCCACTGCTGCCTTCACTATTTCATCCCTCAAAGCTACCCATTCTTCTTCTTCTGTACTTCTTTCCCCCCATTCCTGTCAATTGTTCCATTATGCTCTCCCTGAAACTCTGTACAACCTCTGGTTCTTTCAGTTTATCCAGGTCCCATCTCCATAAATAGTTAAAAACCAATGTTTGTTTATTCTATGTAAATAACCAATTATTAGTACATTGTTGCTGAAGATGAGTTTACCTTAAACACTGTTTCATAAAACTTCAAAGTGCGAAATAAAATCAACTGCTGCTTAGTGCCCTTACTGTATGTCGTCACCAACAGGTGGCTGCACTTGCAAATGTCAAGAGTTCGAATAATGTACCATTGTTTAAATTTATCATTCCTACGTCTATGACGCTTGTCAAGTATCATGATCTTACTTCAAGAATCAAAATGTCTGCAAAAATATCTCAGCTACACAAAAGTGCAACTTTTATATCAAGTACCAAATGATATTTAACACACACACACACATCCATCGAATTGGCGACTAAAACACCGACATCTCAAATTACCTGCCTCCGAGCCTAAACACATGTGGCTAGATAAATGATGTGCTAAACAGACAGATGACACTACAAGTTAGTCCGAAAAGATCGATGCCGTAAATTAAACCTGACCAGCCAGCAAAAAATACTTGTTGGCTAAAATACTAGGCAAATACACAAACAAATAGGCACTCTGAAATACTGGAAGAATGTACAGAGTTAAATCAGTTAAATCTACTGTTGCTGTAAGTCACAATACATCTTCAAATTAAATTTAAATTCTTCTGTGATGCTTGTCAGGTGTTACAATGTGATCACCATGTCTAAAGCGCTTAAAGTAAGCTGTCATTTCAATCTAAAGAAAAGTTATAGAATGTGCTGTCATCAACTAATGTTTTCTGTAACGGTTCACCACTAATTTAAGAGAGAAGAGGACAATGTATTACTAGAAAAATATAATCAATTATATTGATTGTCAGTATTTTTTGTTATGAATGGTTGGGTATAGTTGATGTTAAGCACAGAATGAACAGCTGTAATTTGTAACAATCAGATCTAAGATGCCAAGACTCTTTAGAGTCTTTTACACACTGTATTTCCTATTATCAATTAGTAAATACCACCAACATCTAATAAAACATGCGATGTTCAGCAACCACACGCACATAAACACTACTTAGCAAAACAGTGTTTTAGGAAGGAAGGAGGCGTTCTTATTACAGCATATCACTTTGACTGGACGTCTACCCTTATGTTTACACACAACACGACCAAAGATGCTGACAGAGATGTAACATCTAGAAAGAAGACAACAGAGTTAGTATTTCAAAAGCAATATCTTTGGTAAAATTATTTATCATTTATTGAGTATAGAATAGACATGTAGGATGATTATCGTAATACAGAAGTATAACTGATGAAATGAAATATTTAAACATCCAAACAATCACAGTAGTATCCCTCATACACATTGTGTGGGGGAGGGGGACGGGAGGAGAGAGAATGGGGATGGTACCTTTCATGTGATGGATGTTATCACAGGTGAAGGGGGTGTAGCTTAATCAAAATTGTAAATAATGCCGATTTTTAACAAAGAGAACTGGATATCAGGTAGGCAATACTACTGCAGTATTAACTACTATCGTTTTAAACAGGAGGGTTGACGCTCCAGTCTTCTTCTGGACATCCTGATTAGGTTTTCTACGGTTTCCCCAAATTAATGCAGGCAAATTTTGGGATGGTTCCTATTGTAAGACCACAGCCGACTACCTGACCCATGCTTGTCATACTACACCTGCAATCATGTACATGCCTGAATACATGAATTACATTATTTTTGTTCTTCTTGAATTGTAATAACAAGACATGTTCAATATCATTGCAGAAATTATCTATGGATGAATAAAATGACTACTACTACTACGACTACGACTACTGCTAGTAACAAACGCGGAAAATACATCTCATTGTATACTAGGCTTAACTTAGTGACAGGTCTTTGCTTTCTTAACAGGGAGATAATTCGATTACTTAAGTTTGTCCTATTATACCGAGAAATGGTGACTATTTTTCTCTGAGATTCTTAAGTAGTTACGTGAGCAGGAAGGAAAGAGGGGTTAATTCTCAGTAACAAAAAATTAAGATACGAGCATAATCTTCGACGCCAAAAATTGCAAGCATTACCCATCATGATCAATATAAAAAAACACTTGCACGATGTCATTATAAGACTGTAGAAAGGATCAGATAATTTCGAACATGTATGACGAAGTTAAAACATTCTTACGTAAGGTTCCTTGGGGAAAGCGGTTGAAGAATGAGAATTTGACTGACTGTCGTATATGTGACACGAAAACTTGCAAAGGTTTGAGGAACGTTGACGTAGCGCTGTGGTGAGAAACTCGCTCCCATTGCCATTCAATTATATCATCATCAAAACGGCGATCGAGGACCCTGTAGATCATGCGCCGACCTCACAATGCCCCTCCATAAATGGCAATCTTGTGCACTTTTGGTCCAGTTGTCACAGACTCCTAGTTGGCAGAGGTCTTTCTGTAGTTCAACCTCCCATCGCTTCCTGGGTCTTCAGATTGGATGGGTACAGGTCTTCCCATAAGTACGGCTTTTGCCCGAGAGGTGTCTGGTCTACTGGCAATGTGGCCTGCCAAGCTTATTCTCCGCGCTTTCAGTTTTTGAACGATGTTCGGTTACCTCATCATCTCATACAAGTCTTGGTTTTTTTCTACGTCTCCACGAGGTCCCTTCCCGGACAGGTCCAAAGATACTACTCATAAGTTTTCTTTCGAAGACTAACAAGTTTTCTTCATCCTTCTTTGTTGTGCTTAGGGTTTCTGTCCCATACAACAAAACTGGCATTATCACGGCATTGTATGCTTTAAGTTTGATCCTCATTGACAGATTCTTGGATGAAATTATCTGCTTTAGACTGAAATAAGTTTTAGATCCGTTCACAATACATTGGTTTAATTCCTGTTTTAAATTATTTTGCTTGTTGAACCATATACCAAGGTATTTAAAATTTTCCACTTTAACAAATTTCCATATCCCCACCTGTAATGGGATGTCATTAGGGGCTTCTCTTGATACCTCCATTACCTCTGTCTTTTCCGCATTAATCCGTAACCCCATTTTACTTGCATTTTGCGCTAGGTCCTCTACAGTTTCTGCTATCTCTTTCTCTCATTCTGCTAGGACTGCGATGTCGTCTGCATAGCCCAATAAATATGTCCTAGCATTTAGCGTCATTCCTTTGTTTTCTCTTTTCATTTCTCGGATTGCTTTCTCTAGGACCAGATTAAATAACAGTGGTGAAACAACACCACCTTGTCTCACTCCTATTTTGATATGGAATTCCTCGGACAGTTCCCCTTGATATTTGACTTTGCCCATTGTCTCCGCTGTGCACACTTTGACCATATTTATTAACTTCAATGGTATACCAATCTCTCTCAGGATGTTGTACATACTTAATCTGTGGATACTGTCGTAAACCTTTTTGAATTCCCAGCACTTTTCCCAAATTTGCCTCTTGGTGAAAATTTGATCGATAGTCGACCGTGCTTGCTGGAAGCCTCCCTGTTACTCTCCTACAATATCCTTTGCAAATGGCTTAAGTTTTTCAAGTATTATTAAAGATAGAACTTTATAAGGTACACTTAGGAGAGAAATGCCTCTGTAATTGTTACAATTCCTATTACTGTTCTTCTTATGCAGTGGGAGAATGACGGCTGATTTCCACTCTTCTGGGATTTCCTCTTTTTCCGATATTTCTTTTATGAGATTTTATAGCTCTTTCTGAAGTGTTTCTGCTCCTGCCTTCAACATCTCTGCCATTATCCTATCCTCTCCTGGTGCCTTATTATTCTTTAGTTTCGCCATTGCTCTTTCTACAACCTGCTGAGTCACTTGAATGTTTGCGGCTTTCCTTCACCCTCTGCATTATTTACATGTGGAAAGACACTCTCTGGATCTTCAGAATTTAATAGCTCTTCGAAATATTCTCTCCTCCTATTCAGAATTTTTTCTTGTCTGTCAGCATATTTCCATCCTTACCATTAATAACTAAGGCTTCGTTTCTGTGCCCATTCCTCACATGTTTCAACATCTGAAACATTTTCTTGCTGTCTGATATTGTATTTCCCTTTTCGATTTCATCAATCACATTGTTCATGAACTTTCTTTTTTTTTGTTCTCAGAATCCTATTTGTTTCTCTTTTTACGGTCTTGAGTGCTTTCTGTTATACCGCAAATTGTCTGTTCAGCATGTGCACCGCCCTTGCTCTCTTCCTGACCTTCACAGCTTGTTCAAATGTCTCATTGAACCATTTCTTCTTCATTGTTAGCCTTTTCACTCCTATAATTTCTTCAGCTGTTCCAGTTACAGAGGTCCTTATTACTTCCCATTGCTTGTTAACACTTACTTCATCAGCGTAATCTGGTGTCCGCCCCCGGTAGCTGAGTGGATTGCCGGCACGGTAGCTCAGCGTGTTCGGTCAGACGGTTAGCTGCCCTCTGTAATAAAAATGGATCAACGACGAACTGAAACGGGTGTCTTGTGACGTTCGCTCCGAGCTGATGCAACGAACGAAAACGAACAAAATGAGATTTTAAAAAAGAACTTGTCAGAGCGACAGAATGTCGATGCTAAGGGCCCGGGTTTGATTCCCGGCTGGGTCGGAGATTTTTCTCCGCTCAGGGGCTGGGTGTTGTGTTGTCCTAATCACCATCATTTCATCCTCATCGACGGGCAAGTCGCCGATGTGGCGTCAAATCGAAGGACTTGCACCCGGCGAACGGTCTACCCGACTGGGGACCCTAGTCACACGACATTTTATTCAGGGCGGTCTGATGCCAATACTTCAAACTTGTTACGCACTTTAATGTTATATGCTGGCATATCCCTGGATCCTTAAGCTTCTCAATATCAGACTCTCTCTTGGCCATGTTGTTCTTTTTCATTTTGTAGCACAGGTGTAACCTTAATGTGGCTATGACTAGGAAATGGTCTGTGCCCGCATCTGCTCCTCTGTACGATCTCACATCCATCACACACTTCTTGCACATCTCATCTATCAGCAGATGATCTATCTGATTTACGGTAATACCATCTGGGGAAATTCAGGTGTCTTTGTGGATCTGTCTGTGGGGGAAAGATATTGAGCTCACCACATTCAGTTGCTGGTAATGTAAAATTTTTCTACCTCCAGAGAGGAACCCAGTATCAAGTATACCTTGGGTGAGCATTATCGTACAAGTGTGAGCATTAGCTGCCTCGAGGGCGAAGGTTTTTTGTAATTTAACAGAAAACTTAATGCGGTTAATTATTATTATTCTTCTCCTGCTTCATGTACTCGTATTTCGAGTTTATAATAATACTATTATCCGTAATTTAGAGATTGTTAATTACAGCGACTATTTCAAGCTTGAGTTGCATACTCCGGTACTACATTTATTTCAGCAGTAACTAAATACATAAAATAATAGGACGCAACAGAATGCTTTTTTCAGGCGACGCCCTTAATAGAGATTACTTGCAATTTAACGATGTTCGAGTCACTTTACTATTGTATATATAACTAAGTATAAATGTGAAGCCTCTATTCTAAGAGACGATTCAGTTGCTGGGGAGTGCTGTTTCAAAAGCTCCTCCGAGTTTTAAGAATTGACGTATTACAATCTCTACCAATTTTTTAGCTGATCATCAGTCAGATGCGAATGGTAAACATACTTCACCGCTGCTGTGAGATCAGTACTAGCTCAGAAGCTAAATCACCCTAGTAAGAGATATTGTAGAAATAAGTATCACAGAATAAAAAATAAACGAACTATATAGAAATATAAATACTAATGGGCATTGAACTTACGTGAGAGTAAAGCCTGGCTTGGTCACTCGGTGTAGAGTGGATGTGACACGACAGACATGAAATTACATTAAAAAAACAAGAAGCTAATCTCTTGTAAACTGTTACCCTAAAAATTCCGTCGTCGATGGCAATGGATAACCATTTCACGTAGCATATTATTTTCGACTGTATTCAATATCTTGAAACAAATAAGCAGTTGTCATCTGCTGAAAGGAAAGTTGTTTCCTTTGACGATGAAACACAACGATACTTCGTCCGAGTTTACGACAGCATTCATCCATTTTTAAATAAGAAAAGGGAGGAAAATATGAAGAAAAAAGGTAATTCGATAATTTTAGTCTTCCTAAGAACAGGTCCTTAGGGAAGTTCCGCGGCTTCATCATTATCTCTGTTACTTGAAGCGCTTTGTTTCTGTCGTAATTCATTTTCCTGGAGACCATAATGTACTGACCTTCTAAATCATCCTAGTTAACTCAATAATATCAGAGGTAAATAGTGCTACAAATTTTATATACATATTAAAAAATTGAGCTAATCATACCGAGCATAGCAATAATAAGTAAATTATTATTTGCCCAACACATGTCATGACGTAAGTATGCTTACTGAAAAGATCTTTATTTTTAATATATGTACTATCCTAGTAAATGAAATAATTTTTATCTTAGCAGTTAAAATGTGCATAATATAAACAACTATAAGTGTAAATGTGACGCAACGGTGTCGTGTTTGTTCTAAGGTAGATGCCAGAGAAGGCTATATTCAGCAAAAATGTAAATAAATTCATCAATGGGGTTACTTAAAAATGCAACACGCTCAACGATGCACATTAAAATAGATTAGTCTCAATGTTCAGGGACAATTTTCAGTAGATAACCTCACTAGCAGAATAAGTAATTAGACATAATCACATTTAAAACGAAACTATTTCAAAACTCATATAATGATTACAGGATGCTACCGAAACGCCTATGCCAATAAATATTCGTAAATATAATTGACTAAATGTGAAAAATTGTATTATAATTTTTTAATACAGTCGCATATCTCCACAAATTCCACAAAACATTGATAAATTAATTTTAAATGGTAAACTATTTCCAGGAAACCAAATACTCTGCCCCGTTCGAAATCATATGGTAATACTGTACGCTTTGGCGTCTATGATGGACACTAGCATTTGATGTCTCGTCTGCACTTAATTTGCTGTCCCTGTACTGATCGAGTTTGGTATACCACTTACTTTCCGGTTACACAAGAAAGGGTGGCGTTGAGCCTGCTTGTATGCTCTCCGTCCGTAGTTTCAATTATTCACAGCTAGTATTCTTTCCTACAAACCCTCCTAGTTTTAATTCAGTTGGCCAATTCTTTCTGGACGTTTCAGTTTTATCAGGTAGGGGCCGGAGGGGAGAGTTATGTTATGGTTCGGATGCTTGTACACACGGTGTACCAAAAATATACAGACAAACTCTAGAGGGTGTAGATGCTCTATTTAGGAACTCTTTGATTATGCCTGGAAACGCGATCCAGTGGCGCTTTAGAGCGTCAGATTGCCAGGTGAAATCGCTTGCAGGTTGGCCACCTCTTCGGCAGCAACCTTGAGTTTGTGCATTCTGCAGTGTTGTTCAGACAGTGTGGACGCCCTGGACGCCGTCTAACGTCCTGATTGGCATCAAGTCCATTGTTAGGAATTCTGTATGACAGAGCCTTCTTCAGGTTTGCAGCCAAATTGGCAGGTGATTTCCCCTGTAACTTTAGCGTTCTAGGACGCCGTAAGATAACGTTAGCGAACGTGGGTTCCTACTCTCAGTTTGATCCTCCAGGTACCATCTACAACGCCTCAACGTTTGTCGGTATTTATTTGTTACAGTTTGTGGACATTGAAGAGATCTAATAAGTAATTCTAGCTGTGTACAGATGACATAACGCTAGCGCTCGTGTAAAAAAAAAAGTCATTCATGGAGAATGTGATTTATCCGACCCCAATTCTGCTGTACAATGCAAATAAATTCACGTCAATATCAAGTCGGAGATTTTTCTGTTTTGTTTGGATGGTTCCACAAGTATTTACTGTAGTTTGTATTTTTCGACAGAAGAAGAAATTTTTTTTCCGAATGTTTATCCAGTTTGCGGACACAACTCGCCATTTCATTTACATTACTCGTCACCGCGGAAATGCAGCAAAATCAGTGCTCCTCTTCGTTTTCCGTACTCAAGCTTGGCCTCTGTATTACTTAGGTTTCTGGCGAATCTCGTGGTATCGAGCATTGGTTGGTTTCTGTTTCAGTACGTGACGTTATTAGCACCAATTTCATGCATCAGCATCACCACAAATAAAGCACACGTACTTCTTCCTCCGGGCTCATGATACATTCTAGTTTTCAAAGCTCAGCAGCTGAAGAGATATTGTTACCAAAGTCTTCGTATTTGCTTTGTGGTTTTTACAGTGCGTATATATTATTTTTTTATTTATATATATGGTTTGCTTATCCGCGCCTCACATATGATGTCAAAGTTGTAAGAGTGCAATAAGTAAGTGACTTAATTTTTAACATCCAACGCCTACTGTCACTGTTTTAGGTTTACTTCACCTAGTGTTAAGTTTATCGTTAACAGATTACCAGAGAGATCGACTACTCAGAAATAGAACTCAAAAGGCTTTTGAAACCAATTGTTTAGAGTTCCGGCACAGCTAATTATTTCCGTATAACGGCTCTGAACTACAAAAGTAATGTAAATTACGATTTATAATGTTTGAAGTACGTCACAAATCAACTAAGTATTTAACGGGATAAATACTACGGCTTATAAGCTAAAGAATAAGTTTTCTTCTGTTGCCCTTGAGTCGATGAGTTATGTTATTAAATTGTACCAGTAACAGTACAAAAATTATAGTATGAATGTACGTGTCAATAATCATCAATTTTCCGTAAAAAAAAGGACTAACTGAAGTCCAAACTGTTATTAAAGCAGGCAACGATTTGCTGAATTTTGTGTTTTTCCCAGTTGCTATTTCGCTACTAATAGAGGAATACTGAAGGCGTATTGATAACTACAATACATGAGAGAGAGCTGTATAGAGCTGTAAGGTGGAGAACTTTGCCAACTAATCTCAGCAAAACTCTTCCCGCCGGCCGCTGTGGCCGAGTCGTTCTAGGCGCTTCCGTCTGGAACCGCGCGACCGCTATTGTCGCAGGTTCGAATCCTGCCTCGGGCATGGATGTGTGTGATGTCCTTAGGTTCGTTAGGTTTAAGTAGTTCTAAGTTCAAGGGTACTGATGACCTCAGATGTGAAGTACCATAGTGCTCAGAGCCATTTGAACCATTTGAAAATTCTTCTGTGACCACTCCCCACACAGAAGACTGGCCGGTCGAGATCATGACAGTGATGGCTGAAGTTCGATTTCATTGTGAGAAGTATTTGTCCAAGCAGTCAGCCCAATATTTTGTAATGTTTCTGTACAGGGAGGAGATAACGAAAGAAAGAACCCATCAGAAACGTAGAACTGACCATTGAGCGTGTCTTGAGGGCTGAGTCATATAGAAAGGATTGGCTGTTTGTTGTCGTCACGGCAGACCAGAAACCGAGAGCAGTTAAATACCACGATTAGTAGTTCATCGTAAATTTTATGACACTAACTGCTGCTCCTTTGTCGAAGCGCGTTTGTGAAATGGGTTCTCTGTAAGGCCCTTTTATAAGGGAACTAGCAGTGTACACGACGTTGTTAGGCTATGCATCTGTTTCAGTCTTCTGTAAGTCCATCTCCCCCTTCCCCCTCTGTCCTCCTCGCCTTCACACCCTTCTGTCCGTCTCCTTCACCGTCTCTCTTTGTCCATTTCTTCCTTCCTCTTCGTTGTCTGTACATCCACTCGTTCTCCCTTCTCACTCCACGTAATCACGCTCACCCTAATAGGAGGCTGGTCGTTCTTACCGCCACAGTATTTCTTTCCAGATTGTAATTGATATCTGTACCAAATTTGGTCGAAATTGTTCCACCGGTTTAGGACGAGCTTTTCACCCTTGGCTTTGCCCGCGTGCACACATGTCAGATGTGTTTCATTTACATTTAACATATTTCACATGTTTATGTACACATATCTATATCTCTAGCGTATTTCGCCTTCCAGTTTCATGTTCACGCAGCTCTACGTTAATGACGTCATCCTGGACTACATGTTGTACAGATGTAATTTTGCAGGTTCATCCAATTATATATGTTGCTACCGTCTGCAAATTGTGTTGTAAGAGGAGTTAGTAGCAAAGGAGAAATAAATTAAAAAATCATGTACGATGAGGCAGTTTTTCACGGATCTCTGTGTTTATGACGTCATATCTCCTGAACACTGTTCTGGTACATTCAGTGTTACACGTGTTAAAATTGTGTCACGCATGCAGCTAACAGTAAAGGAGTAATAAATTAAAACATCATGATCAATGCTTCAGTTTTACTACATGGACAGCGAAAATGTAGTAAGCGATAAACTTCTCTTCATTAAATCATTTTGTGGCGATCGTCAGCGAAAAAAAGTTTCGAGAAGGTCTGAAATTATGTGTAAAGTTTGATGCAAGTATCTGCGTGCTCTCTTTATCTAATACTGGACGACTGATGTATGGTCCGCAGCTCGTGGTCGTGCGGTAGCGTTCTCGTTTCCCGCGCCCGGGTTCCCGGGTTCGATTCTCGGCGGGGTCAGAGATTTTCTCTGCCTCGTGATGACTGGGTGTTGTGTGATGTCCTTAGGTTAGTTAGGTTTAAGTAGTTCTAAGTTCTAGGGGACTGACGACCATAGCTGTTAAGTCCCATAGTGCTCAGAGCCATTTGAACCATTTGACAAATGTATGGGTCTTCGCGCATTGTGGGCTAAACTGCTTTTTCACGCTTTTTTTCCCTTTATTGTTAATTTCACACCTGATATAGGCAGGCCAGCAGCGGCACATTACGCAGCTCTTCGGCCACAGATAAAACTAATGAGACAAAAGAAGACAATCGCAGAACAGACAGGGTGGATATACAAACGTAGACATACAAAATTAAAACACACGGAGCCGTTCACGGGCGCAGAGTCCAAAATAAAAATGTTCAGACATGTGGACACGCACAGAGATGACAGATGACACACACGAACGTTGGCGCACAAACGAGTAACACTGGAACACTTGAACACGAACACGACGACACACACAAACACTAGGCGATGATCTCTGGCGCGCGGAAGTTCACTATACGTGTGCGAGTCCGGGTACCTGCCAAAAGGGGAAAAAGGAGGGGAGGAGGGAGAGGGGAGTGTGTAGATGTCGTTTTTTCACGCCCACCCCTTTGATATTAGGCGGTTCTTACCCCATAGCGATAGCTTTCAGACAGTAAAAGATATGTGTACAAATATTAGTTGAAATCTTTCCAGTGGTTTGTGAGTATCCATATCCATACGTATTACAAAAATGGATGTACATACATACATATATACAGGATGTTAAACTTTCAGAACGCAGAATGACGTCAAAATGCAACGGAATATTATCGGAGAAGGGGGAAAACGTATGGCAGAAGAAAACTAATAGTGTGAAATCTGATCAATAGATGGCGCTGCATGTGTCAGAATACGTAAATGAAAACACCTGTCATGCGCACGACCCACTGAAGTTGGTATAAACACGCCATTTACACGGCTTTACCCCCTTTTTTATTTTCCCTCCTTTTTTCTTTTCCCATCATCTGACCAGTTTAACCCCCCCCCCCCCTTCCACCTGCTCTCGGCTGTGGTATGCCATATTTTAGTGCAGTGTTCCAGTGACTGTTCAGTGTATTTCGTCTTTTCCCGTGTTGCGAACAGAAACCGTGCTGTCGCTGGGTGTGAATTTTATGTCTTTTGCGAACAGAAACCAGACTGTCGCCTTGGTTTTTAATTGTCTGTCTATTATTTTACCTGTTTGCTTCATATGTATTTTATTAGCATCATCATCCCTTTGTTCTCTGTTTTAAGTTCCACGATTTTTTTCGCCATGTTACACTTTGTCTGCTGTTTTTTATTATATATTATCTTCTCCTTTTTTAAAACAAAGTCTGTAAGCTGAAGAGCGGCATACTAAGCTGCTGCCAGCCCGACCCCTTCGGGGGGGAATCGAAATTCAGTAAAGAAAAAGAAAAAAAAAACGGCTTTACCTCTATTCGTGTCTGCGACGTTCGCCATGACCGTCTCAATGTTTGATCTCGCTCTGCTTGTACAGCTGTATTGCAAGAATGATGACTGCGCACACGTCGCTCTACAAGAGTTCCGGACACTGAAGGTTTTGAAAAAAGGCCTTGGTCCGATGACTGCTGTGGGTCTGGAGAAAATGATTCGGAAATTCCAAAATACGGGTTCTTTGGTGTGCAACCTGGTAGAGGGAGGAAACGAATTGATTCGACGTCATTGGAAGCAGTGGCCACAGCAGTGCAGGAGGAGACGAGTGGTGGTGTGCAAACGTGTAGTGCACGGAGAATTGACCGAACATTGGACACACCCATGAGCACGGTGCGTAAAATCCTACGAAACATCCTTCTTTGCTATCCATTCAAAATTACCCACGTGCACGAGTTGTTTCCTGTTGACCTGCCAGCAAGAGAGACCTTTGATTTAGAATTTCTCGCTCGCACGGAGATGGACAATGATTGGCAGTGGAAAATTTTGTGAACACACGAAGGCCACTTCCATCTGACAGCATATGTCAATACACAGGATTGTCGAATATTGGCAACGGAAGATCCAAATGCAAATCGACCAGTACCACTTCATCCTGAAAAGGTCACTGTGTGGTGCGGGTTTAAGGCATCATTTATCATAGGGCCATATTTTTTCGAAGAGATAGGTGCTTCTAGTCCTGTTACCTGTACCGTCATTGGTAAGCGCTATGAGTGTCTTTTCGGCATCCACGTCATTCCAGCTCTTCAACAGCGTGGATGGGTGGATAATGTCATTTTTATGCAAGATGGCGCACCTCCGCACATTACAGATCCAGTTAAGCAGCTGCTGAAGCGCCATTTCGGAAACGATAGATTTATCAGCTGCCATTTCTCTACAGCCTGACCGTCCCAATCACTTGATCTTAATCCATGTGACTTCTGGCTGTGCGGCTATCTGAAAGATGTTGTGTTCAGTGTTAAGATCGCAAACTTAACTCTCTCCCTTGTCAAAAAACAAAGGGACAGAGTCAATGCTACCTCACCTGCGAATTCATAGCCTCACTATCGATAGCTCTGACTTTGGTCATCTTTGGTGGCACTAGTGTTCAGTGTGTGTGTGTTATCTTTCCTGCTTCTGTCCGAGAACCGAGGTATTAAATTTGCATGTACGCCGCCTGTCCGTTGCAGTTTGCCTTGAAAATGGCGGGTTTTTCTCCCGTCGAAATATCGGCGGTACCTTAGCTCAAGATTTTGGTCATTATCTCCGATGAGATGACTGAGACTGGTAGTAGACTTGGTGCGAAATGCTATTTTGTCAGTGCGGGCGCCAAGACCTAGAAGCGACGTGCCCATTGAAATGTTGATAGTCAGGCGATGTGCATTAGTGATGGATAGTCTACCTTGAGACGCAATAGCCGATAGTTAATAATTTTTTCATAATGTGGGGCCACAGTCATAATATTTTTCTTTAAAGTCAGTACCGCCATTAGACTGTTTTTTTATTTGCAATGTTACATTTACACGATCATGATTTCGGCTTTAAAGTGCCATTATCAAGTGTTTTAATGTTATACAGTGCCTAAGATGGCATAGTGTCGTATTGAACCTTAGACAATGTGTCTAATAGTGTTTTTCAAATACGACAGTATGCCATCTTAGGCAATGTATAACATTAAAACACTTGATAATGGCACTTTAATGCCGAAATCATGATCGTGCAAATGTAACACTGCAAATAAATAAAAAACAGTCTAATGGTGGTACTGACTTTAAAGAAACCGATAGTTACTTTCTGCTGCATGTCTATAGCGTGTACTTCAAAGTACAGTGTAACGTATAGGTTTGATTTTCGTTTTATTGTATATATGGTGAGACTGTTTAGAGACTGTACTGTACGTGACGAATGACATCAAGTTAACACAAGTATTACGTTAATAAGCAATAGTTTTCTCACTACATAAACTTTTCGCTTTCCGATGGAGAGCCAGAAGCAGTATGAGTCCTCATATGGGGCACTCCCTGCCACTGAAAGCTGTCACAAGAAAAAGCAACTGGGGCATTGGTCGTGTGAAACAAGCAGAGACCAACCAAGCTCGCCACGCCGCAAAGTATCCTCTGTCCCTCTCTGCGCAGAGCACATCATGTATCCGCCCTCTTTCTTGCTTGTCAAACTAACACCCTGATGCAGATGAGTTTAGACTGTTCTGTGGAATAATCGCGTCTAATACATGACATGTTTAACGAAATGCACTAATTCATTCTGTTCAAATAAGTTGTGGATATTCAGCCGGGTGACATCGTCGAGAACAGCCGATATTTCGACAGGTGCACAACCTTCCAGACAAAACTTCAGCAAGTAAGCGCCGTGCAAAAGAATTTAAAACCTCGATTTGCAGAGCAATTCCGGAAAGATAACACTGCCTGCCTTTTGGCGAAGTTTGAACGTTTCCGTGGATCGGAGTCTAACACTATATCTCCGCGTCCTGCCTCCGTTGGGTAAGCAGCTGCCAGCAGCAAGTCGTATACCCCTAGCTAACTTATTTGTTACATAGTTTAATTCTTAATTTCTTTGCGTGTTTTTGGGTACTTGCATTGTTTAATTCATAAATTTCGGGCGTTTTATAGTATTTGAGAGTTGTAGCATCGCGCTTTAGTTCCTGAATAGTGTAAACTGACGTAGTCGTCTGTCTTCTGTTTTTGTTTTGAATGGCCAGTGTCGGTTGGTCACATCCAGTGTGCTCCCTGCCGCCGTTGGATAAGCAGCTGCTAGCAGCAAGTCGTATACCCCTAGCTTACTTATTTGTTACATAGTTTAATTCTTAATTTCTTGCATGTTTTTGGGTACTTGCATTGTTTAATTCATAAATTACGGGCGTATTATTGTATTTGAGAGTTGTAGCATCGCGCTTTAGTACCTGAATAGTGTAAATTCGCGTAGTCGTCTGTCTTCTGTTTTTGTTTTGAACGGCCAATGTCGGTTGGTCACAGCCAGTGTGCTCCCTGCCGCCGTTGGTTAAGCAGCTGCCAGCAGCAAGTCATATACCCCTAGCTTACTTATTTGTTACATAGTTTAATTCTTAATTTCTTTGTGTGTTTTTGGGTACTTGCATTGTTTAATTCATAAATTTCGGGCGTATTATAGTATTTGAGAGGTGTAGCAATGCGCTCTAGTGTTTACTTCGTAGATACTTACTTAAATTGCGTGTGAGTTTCGTATAGGAGGTGTAATTTCGAGTTTTAGTTACTGTAATCGTAAATTCAGGCAGATTGTAGCGCAGTCGTTAGGCATTTGTACAGGTTAGTTAACACATTCTTTGCGTGTTTCCCGTGCGTTATCTAGGCACGGACTCACGTGTTTGAGTAACTGTTGTTCAACATCGATTAGAATGGACAGGGATTGTGATTGCTGTGTTCGGATGAGGGCTGAGTTGGCATCCCTTCGCTCACAGCTGCAAGCGGCGCTGACTTCGGTCGCGCAGCTTGAGGCTGTTGCCGGTGGGCACCACTGTGGGGAGCCGTACTTCGGTATCACGGGGATATCAACCTCGTCCCGTCTGTCCCCAGATCGGTCTGACGCTGTGGTTGCCCCGGTTGCCGCCCGCAGTAGGGCTGAGCCCTCGCCTGTGGTTGATTGGGAGGTCGTTCCAAGGCGTGGCAGGCAGCGAAAGACGTCCCCGGAGACTGATCAGAAAGCCTCCCCGGTACGTCTGACAAACAGGTTTCAGACACTGTCTGCGGCTGAGCCACATGCAGCAGCCTGCCCTGTTTCAGAGGATGATTCTCAGCCTTCAAGGTCCGGGCAATCGCAGATGGTGGGCTTATTGCGTTTCATTGGCAGGACACTTAGAAGATGCAACAAGACCACTAAAGAGACAGCTTACACTACACTCGTTCGTCCTCTGTTAGAATATTGCTGCGCGGTGTGGGTTCTTTACCAGGTGGGATTAACGGAGGACATCGAAAGGGTGCAAAAAAGGGCAACTCGTTTTGTATTATCACGTAATATGGGAGAGAGATACGCGAGTTGGGATGGAAGTCATTAAAGCAAAGACGTTTTTCGTCGCGGCGAGAGCTATTTACGAAATTTCAGTCACCAACTTTCTCTTCCGAATGCGAAAATATTTTGTTGAGCCCAACCTACATAGGTAGGAATGATCATCAAAATAAAATAAGAGAAATCAGAGCTCGAACAGAAAGGTTTAGGTGTTCGTTTTTCCCATGTGCTGTTCGGGAGTGGAATGGTAGAGAGATAGTATGATTGTGGTTCGATGAACCCTCTGCCAAGCACTTAAATGTGAATTGCAGAGTAGTCATGTAGATGTACATGTATAAATCACACGGAGAAAGCTTTTGACGACGTAGCTTTATCTGTGCTATGGAAGGGTGTAAGTTTTGCACCGACGCCCAAGCGTTTGCCAGTAATTGATTTTATAAGCTCCGTTGAACAGGCTGTTTTTAAAACACGTCTTGACATTTCAGAGGACGCTAGGAGGGAGTCACGTCGTGTTTTGACTGGGTTACGTCCATTCAAGAGTAACACAGCTGTTTTTCCCATACTTCAGTGGAATCTGAATGGAGTCAGACCTCGCTTTGAAGAATTGCGGCTGTTAGTACAGGAAAACCCCTTTTGCATCTCTTTGCAAGAGACACATTTTAAAGAGACTGACACGCCTGTACTTACAGGATATCACATGTACAAGAAAGACGACCTGTCTGGTAATAGGGCTCAGGGTGGGGTGGCAGTGTTCATTAAGGACACATTCCACTCCTCACCTGTGCCCTTAACCACAACTCTACAAGCGGTTGCAGCTCGGATCCTGGCCCAGGTTAATGTCACAGTGTGCTCCTTGTATTTACTACCCGCTGAGCTCATTGACAGTGAAGCCCTCGCCCAGCTCATTGATCAGCTACCCCGTCCCTTTCTCATTTTAGGAGATTTTAATGCTCATAATGCATTATGGGGTTCAAACAAAACCTGACCCACAGGCCAGATGATTGAGCAGTTGATCAGGACTTCCGACATCATACTGCTGAACACAGGTCAGGCCACGCATTTTAGCACCGCTTCAGGTTCGTCTTCTGCCATAGGCCTCTCTATTTGTTCGCCTGTGCTTGCGGCCGTTGCTCAGTGGGTCGTAGACGACGACCTTCATGGCAGCGACCATTATCCTATCTGGCTCCATCTGCCAGTTGTAATGGGTCGTGTCGAACAGCCGCCGAAATGGTTGTTCTGGAAGGGAAACTGGACGCTCTACCGGCAGTTGGCTGTTTTTGAACAGTGTGAAGGCGTCCAGGATTGGGTGGATCACATTACGGCGGTGATGCACCATGCCGCTGATGTCTCCATACCAAAGTCAAAGGGAACATCTGTGAGGCAGCCTGTCCCTTGGTGGAATGACGACTGTCGTACCGCAATCAGAAGGGCGGCTTTGAGAAGATTCCATCGGTGCTCCACTGTGCGAATCTGGTAACTTTCCGAATAGCACGGGCGCGGGCGAGAAGAATCGTTAGGGAGAGTAAACGGAGGTCTTGGCGTGAGTTCCTGAACTCCATCAACAGGTCCACGTCTTCAAGCAAAGTATGGGAAGCCATTAGGAGGATCTCAAGACGATACTCTCGACCGCCAATAGCAGCTATACGTGAGCGGGGGCGTCTCCTAACATCTCCAAGAGACATCGCCCGGGCGTTGGCAGAATCATTTCAAACTATTACGGCCGATTCTAGCCAGAACCCAGAATTTCTTCACTATCGGGGTAAACAGGAGAGGGCTGGTTTTGATTTCCGTTCAAACAACACTGAGGAATACAACCAGCCTTTCTCTTTGTGGGAGTTGGACTCTGCACTGTCAGTATCTCGGGATACTGCACCTGGTCCAGACCTGATATCGTATAGTATGCTGCAGCAGTGGGATCTGCGGTCAAAGGAAGTCCTCCTTCAACTTTTTAATGAAATTTGGAAGACAGGTGACTTTCCTAGTTGGTGGAAAGAACCGATTTTAATTACACTTTTAAAACCAGGGAAGGATCGGACCGAACCCAGTAGCTATCGTAGCATTAGTCTCACGAGCTGTGTAGGAAAGACATTTGAGCGTATGGTCGATAGGCGCCTGGTGTGGGTTCTCGAATCCAGATCCTTACTTACCCGCTGCCAGCGTGGGTTCAGGAGGTATCATTCCACCCTAGATAACCTGATCCTACTCGAAACAGCGATACAAGATGCTTTCCTACGTAAGCAACACCTTATCGGGGGTTTCTTCGACCTGGAGAAGGCGTACGATACTACCTGGAGGCATAGCATTTTGCGGCAGCTTTATGAGTGGGGTTCTCGTGGGCGTTTACCCACAGTCATCAGATCCTTTCTGTCGGACAGGTATTTTAAGTATAAGTTGGGAATGTCCTGTCTGACCGTTTTAAGCAGGAGAACGGTGTCCCTCAAGGAAGTGTCCTTTGTGTGACAGCTTTCGCAATTGCCATCAATAGTATTGCGTCCACAATACGACGGCCCGTGCAGTGCTCCTTGTTTGTGGACGATTTCTCCATTTTCTGTGCGTCTTCCTCCCTCAGAGCTGCTACATGCCAATTACCGCTGACAATCCTGCGATTGGAGGAATAGTCTAAGACCACAGGCTTTAAATTCTCTTTGGAGAAGACTGTTTGTGTAGATTTTAACCGTTCCCGTTCACTTTTTAATCTCCCTGTTTTAAAACAGGGGGATGCTGAGGGAATTAGATTAGGAAATGAGACACTTAAAGTAGTAAAGGAGTTTTGCTATTTAGGGAGTAAAATAACCGATGATGGTCGAAGTAGAGAGGATATAAAATGTAGACTGGCAATGGCAAGGAAAGCGTTTCTCAAGAAGAGGAATTTGTTAACATCGAGTATAGATTTAAGTGTCAGGAAGTCGTTTCTGAAAGTATTTGTATGGAGTGTAGCCATGTATGGAAGTGAAACATGGACGATAACTAGTTTGGACAAGAAGAGAATAGAAGCTTTCGAAATGTGGTGCTACAGAAGAATGCTGAAGATAAGGTGGGTAGATCACGTAACTAATGAGGAGGTATTGAATAGGATTGGGGAGAAGAGAAGTTTGTGGCACAACTTGACTAGAAGAAGGGATCGGTTGGTAGGACATGTTTTGAGGCATCAAGGGATCACAAATTTAGCATTGGAGGGCAGTGCGGAGGGTAAAAATCGTAGAGGGGGACCAAGAGATGAATACACTAAGCAGATTCAGAAGGATGTAG
This sequence comes from Schistocerca cancellata, assembly GCF_023864275.1. NCBI lineage: Eukaryota > Metazoa > Arthropoda > Insecta > Orthoptera > Acrididae > Schistocerca > Schistocerca cancellata. The sequence continues at coordinate 309,440,019 of NC_064628.1, read as the reverse complement.
GTTGCAGTAGATACTGGGAGATGAAGAAGCTTGCACAGGATAGAGTAGCATGGAGAGCTGCATCAAACCAGTCTCAGGACTGAAGACCACAACAACAACAACGTTTTAAAACTAGAAGACACTGTTCTCCCCTTTATGGAAAAAGTGAAATATCTCGGGCTTATTTTTGATGAGTAGCTCACATAGTTGCCACACCTATAGGATCTAAAAGTCCGCTGTTTCAAGGCTTTAAACGTCCTTAAATGCGTCAGTCATAGATCCTGGGGCGCTGACATGGCACGTCTGCTCCAATTTTGTAAGGCCTTTGTGCGACCTCGACTGCAATACGGATGTCAAGCTTATGGCTCTGCAAGACCTTCCTACCTCAAAATGTTGGATGTGATTCACCATGAGGGTATTAGGCTTTCAGCGGGGTCTTATCGCACGGGTCCAGTTGCTAGCCTATGTGGCGGGAGAGGCGGGAGAGCCTCCGCTGTCCATTCGGCGTTTTCTCCTCGTAGTACGGCAAGCGTACAGGGCCAAGTCCACTCCTCTTTCATTGGCGTCCAACACTTTTTTTCCCAGCCGGCACTGGAACGTCTCTTCCGCCACCGTCCGAAGGACACAAAGCCGTTTGGCATCCGTGCAAAGGAGAGTCTCGAGTCAGTACACCTGGAGGGCATTAAGGTCCTCCACCAGGGATGGAGTAGGGGATCTCCCTGGCTACTACAAAGGCCAGGATTACTTCTTTATTTGGCTGCTTACAAGAAGTATTGTACCCCGGACCACCTTTTTAAAATTAAACTTACTGAGATTTTAGAACGCCATTCAGATTTTATTACTGTTTACACGGATGGGTCTAAACAGGGGGATTTTATGGGCTGCTCTGCTGTGTTTCCCGATACTGTCCGTAGGATAGGGCTCCCAGAGCAGTTCTCAGTTTACTATGCAGAACTGTTTGCCATTCTGCAAGCATTACAGCATATGTGCCGACATCATGGCACAAAATTCATCATCTGCTCCGATTCCCAAAGTGCTCTACACGCTCTTGAACAGATGTACCCAGCAGATCGGATGGTGCAAGAAGTCCAGGACGCACTCCTGCTCTTGCAACAGCAGGGTAAGGATGTAATTTTCTGCTGGGTTCCAGGGTGCATAGGGATTCCTGGAAATGAACTTGGAGATGCGGCTGCCAAGGAGGCTTGCTCCATCCCACCTCCTGCTCGCTGTTCCGTCCCCCTGCAGGCAATAACATCTTTCGTGTCTCGGAAGGTCATGCGTTGGTGGGAGGCTCAGTGGCTGGACGTGAGGGATAATAAGTTGCGAGCGGTGAAGGATTCTGTCCGACCGTGGCTCACCTCCTTCCGACAACGACGAGCTGAGGAAGTAGCCCTTACACGGCTTAGAATAGGACATTGTCCAATGACACATGGTTTTCTGTTGCGTCGTGAGGAGCCACCAACGTGTCAGACATGTGGTACACAGCTGTCGATATGACATATTTTCACTTAGTGTGTTTTATATGCGGGTTTGAGGGAAGATTTCAGTTTCCCACCAGACCTGCCCTCTCTTTTAACTAATAATGAGGCGTGTGTCGCTAGAGTTTTACGTTTTTGTGTGATGTCTGGACTTCTTCCCAAAATATTGTGATTGATGTCTTAATGTGCTGTACAGTGGTTTGGTCACCCATTATTTGTAAGTGGTCACTCAGCCACAGTTACTTATTTTTTCCTGTTTTATACTGCTATTTTATTTTTAGTTTTATCTACCTGTTTTGATGTGCTGTGTCCAATGTTGCAATTTGAACATTACCAATTCTCGCAAAGATCGGCTCTGAATTGATCTTTTGGGAACGGGCGCTGATAAGCTCGTTGTTGTGCGCCCTAAAACAATCATCATCACCATCATCATCATCACCTTTGATTGTGTGGTGGCTCTTGCGTTTACCATGTGTGCGTTTGTGTGTGTGTGTGTGTGTGTGTGTGTGTGTGTGTGTGTGTGTGTGTTAGCTTGCCGGAACTACTCTGCAAACCGACGTTTGTAATTCCCTCGTACAGAGCTTACTTGCTGTAGTTTTGCCTTGATAATATCAGGGTGGCCACATTTCGAAATATCGGCGGTTGTCAACGACGTCACCCGGCTGCATTCCTGTAAGCTATTTGAACATTTTGTATGCCTGGAGAAACTCAGATCTCACAAGTAAAAATCTGTCTGCCAAAGCTCCAAGTTTGTCTCACAGCTGCAAAGGTTCATCTAGTACAAACTTTCCCAATTACAAAAATAAAATAGATAATAATTTTGTCAAATTGAATCATACTAAACAAAAATATCGAGATCTTAAATATTATAAAAGTACTGCATCCAAGTTTGAAGTGACGATAATAAAATTAAGCAGAGGCTGAAAGTAACAGATTCATGTAAAACAAAAGAAACTTCAGTGATTCTGTATTCCACTCTAGCCGTTGGTATACCTCATGCTTTTATACATTATTTTGTGTAGGAGTTGTAGTAAGACAACTTTTTGTTATCAGAATAAAAATAAATAAACCTAAAAATTATTTTTGCTTATTTGCAGGTACCAGTCAGTAGTTCCTGTACACATTGAAAGCCCCACACTACAGTACAGTACCGTTCCACTAGAGGAGCCAAAACAAATGGGTATAGCGATTGATTAGGTGTAGTATCGAGCAGTTATCCTTTTTCTGTATTTGAACGGAACTAACTCTCCAACAGTCCAACCTGACCTGCCGGAAGCGTACGGCAACAATGCCCCATCTTACGAAACAGACGCTTCTAGTATCGTCAAGCAAGTCTGAACGACGAAGAACAAAATGGCACAAATCTCTTGGTTAAGAAGAAGGACTCGCTAGAGAAGTGGAAGCCGTGGTGCTCGAGGACCGGATATCATAATAGAGGCGATAGTAGGAAAAGTAAAAATCAGTCACGCATCAGTTTTCCGCATCTTGCGCGACGTTTTGAACATGCCAAATTTGTCGCTCGTTGGGTTCCACGACAGCTCATATCTATTCAAAAAACTCGCCGAATCAACACAGTATTGGAGATGTGGTAGTTGCGAGTTATGAGATGACTTCTTTAGCCATGGATGTGTGCTGAATGCTGAGTGTTTCCTCCTATGACCCAGAGTGAAAGGCGCAAAGCAGGCAGTGCAGACATGTGGAGTTAACCACCATCATCTGACAATGTGACGCTGTTTTCTTGGAACTGCTATGGCGTGATGCTAACAGAATATGATCGTAAGGGACAAACTGTCACAACAGCATATTACCTGACGAGGTTTCCGTGGGCTGTCAAGTTGTCAAATAATTCTACGCAGGACACATTCACACATACTGCTATATTCAGCTATCAAGTTTTACCTCATTCCCCTCCCTCCACCCCCACACCCTCCGCGTATTGTCCTTGCATGGCTGCATTGTCTTCTTCTCTTTCCCGCTTCTTTTCGTGGGCAGCCATTTCCAGAATGAAGACAAGGTGGGTTCCGAAGTATAACGTTTCCTGAACATCCAAAATGCAGACTTCTATAAACAACATCTCCACCAAGTCATCGATAGTTGAGAAAAATGCGTCCCACCGAAGGCTGAAAAACACTTGCAGCACTTGGACTCTACGACCTCAGTTATTTGCTGGATGTGTTCCAAGCTCTTTCTTTCCCTATAGTTTTTACCTTCAACAGTCCCCACTAGTATATTGGAGGTTATTCACTGATGTCTTAAGGAATGTGCTACCATCCTGTTTCTTCTTCTTGTCAGTGTTTTCCACATATTCTTTTCCTCGCCGATTTTGCGGAGAAAATCTTCATTGCTTATCATACCAGTCCACCTGATTTTTAACGTTCTTCTGTAGCACCACAACTCAAACGCTTCGATTCTCTTTTGTTCGGTTTTTCCCAATGTAAGCGATTCACTAGCATCCAACGTTGTGCTCCAAACACACATTCACAGAAATTTCGTACTCATATTAAGGCCTATATTTGTTACCAGCAGATTACCTTTGCCAGGAATGCCATCTTTGCCTGTGCTAGTCCGCTTTTCGTGTCCTCTTTGCTTCGTTCGTCGTGGGTAATTTTGCTTCCAAGGCAGCAGAACTCCTCAACTTCATTTACTTCGTGATCTCCAATTTTGATTATAGGTTTCTCGCTATCCTCATTTCTTCTCCTTCTCATTACTTTTCTTTTTTCTCGTTTACTCTCAACCCATATTCTATATTCGTTAGATTGTTCATTCTGTTCCACAGATCTTGTAATTCTTCTTGATCCTCACTGATGTTAGCAATGTTATCACCGAATCTCACCGCTGATATCCTTTCCCTTGAATTTAATCCCCCTCTTCAACATTTCTTTTATTTCCGTCATTGCTTCTTCGATGTATAGTTTACACAGAAGGATAGAAGACTGCATCCCTGTCTTACATCCTTTTTCATCCGAGCACTTGGTTCTTCGTCTTGTAGTTTTATATTCCCTCTTGGTTCTTGTACTTACTGTGTGTTACACATATTTCCTTAAACGTCAACCATCTTGTACCATATTACCTTGTCGAAAGCCTTGTCTAAGTCGACAAATCCTATGAGCATGTCTCGATTTTTTTTTCTTCCATTTCAAACGCAACTTCAGAGCTCCCTCTCTAGTGGCTTTACCTTCTCTAAAGCCAAACTGATCGTGTATAATGTAGATCCTCAATATTCTTTTCCAAACATCTGTATATTATTCTTGTCAGAACCTTGGATCCATGAGCTGCTAAGCTAATTGTGCGATAATTTTCACACTTATCTACCCATTTTTCCGAAAGTCAGACGCTACGTCACAATCCTGATAGATTCTTCTACATCTACGTCTACATCTACGTGATTACTCTGCTATTCACAATACAGTGCCTGACAGAGAGTTCAATGAACCACCTTCAAGCTGTCGCTCTACCGTTCCACTCTCGAACGGCACGTGGAAAAAACGAGCACTTAAACTTTTCTGCGCGAGGCCTGATTTCTCTTATTTTATCGTGATGATCATTTCTCCCTATGTAGGTGGGTGCCAACAGAATGTTTCCGCAATCGGAGGAGAAAACTGGTGATTGAAATTTCATGATAATATCCCGTCGCAACGAAAACCACCTTTGTTTTAATGATTGCCACTCCAATTCACGTGTCATGTCTGTGACACTATCTCCCCTATTTCGCGATAATACAAAACGAGCTACCCCTCTTTGCACTTTTTCGATGTCATCCGTCAGTCCCACCTGATGCGGATCCCACACCGCACAGCAATACTCCAAAATAGGGCGGACAAGCGTGGTGTAAGCAGTCTCTTTAGTAGGCCTGTTGCACCTTCTAAGTGTTCTGCCAATGAATCGCAGTCTTTGGTTTGCTCTACCCATAATATTATCTATGTGATCGTTCCAATTTAGGTTCTTTGTAATTGTAATCCCTAAGTATTTACTTGAATTTACAGCCTTGAGATTTGTGTGACTTACCGCGTAATCGAAATTTAGCTGATTTCTTTTAGTACTCATGTGAATAACTTCACACTTTTCCTTATTCATGGTCAACTGCCACTTTTCGCACCACACAAATATCTTATCCAAATCATTTTGCAAGTCGTTTTGATTATCTGATGACTTTACAAGAAGGTAAATGACAGCATCATCTGCAAACAATCTAAGATGGCTACTCAGATTGTCGTTAATATAGATCAGGAGCAATGGAGGGCCTATAACACTTCCTTGGGGAACGCGGGATATGACTTCTGTTTTAGTCGATGACTTTCCGTCTATTACTACGAACTGTGACCTTTCTGACGGGAAATCACGAATCCAGTAACACAATGGAGGCGATACTCCGTAGGCACGCAGTTTGGTTAGAAAACGTTTGTGAGGAACGGTGTCGAAGGCCTTCTGGAAATCTAAAACTATGGAATCAGTTTGACATCCCCTGTCGATAGCACTCATTACTTCATAAGTATAAAGAGCTAGTTGTGTTTCACATGAACGATATTTTCTGAAACCGTGCTGACTATTTGTCAATAATGAAAGGTGGCTACACTGAGTCGCAGCGCCAGAGATTGCGCCAAAGAGTATTACTCAGCCGCCTCCACTGGCAGTTCAGTTCAGAAGTTGCCATGGGCAGTAGTAGTTCTGAGGTTGCCGTGAGCAGTGCTTGTTGAGAGGATGTCGATTGAGTCACAGCGCCAGAGATTGCGCCAAAGAGTATTATTCAGCCGCCTCCACTGGCAGTGGTAGTTCAGAGGTTGCCGTTGACAGTGCTTGTTGAGAGGATGTTGATAGCAGTACTAGTTGGGGGCATGTCGTGTGCAGTTGTTCTGTTGGGCAAGACAGCAGATGCTGTTCGATTGGGGATGTTGTAATGATCACAGTGCATTTTTCGTTAATATATATGAAGGTAACAAAAATTTTTTATTTCAAATTTCCTAAATAACAATGCCTCTTGGTCACAGGTTCAGTCAACAAAGCATCTGGCTTGTGCTCATGTATTAGACTCTAATTCTGGTTTCTATGTGCAATTATAGTATTTCTGGTTTTTTTATTACTTCATTGTAAATGGTGTTTAAAATATCTTGTCGTATTGAGGAAGAACCGTGCCAGATGTGCACGTTGAATCACACTTCCACACACAGAACAGTTACACTTGTGCTTTGCTGTTTCGTAGCTTTTATAGTTGCTGGGGACTTAATTAATCATTCGTGTTAACGGAAATTTCCTTTCATTCTGTATTGTTATTCTATGCAGTCAGATTGCGTACTAATACTACTCAGGGCCAACCGGTTACGAGACTTCGTAACCGGACACACAGCGACTAAAATATATTTTCATTTAAAAAATAATTAAGCCCCCATGCACGTGGCGACCGCTGCTTAGGATCGTCCCTTGGAATTCTTTTGATAGTAAAAATAGCAGATAGTAGTATTGTTATAGTAATTTGTAGTTTAGTAATTGTAGTCTATATTGCATGTGTAGATTTGGTAATTGATCATTTGTAGTTGTCTTGTCATTCTTCTAATGGTATTTTTGCAGAATTTAATTTTTGATGTCTTGTATATGGGTTTGACAATTTTGTGCAATTATGAAGATTTCAATTGTTCGTTAATCGTGTTTGTAGGGAAGCATTTCGTGTGAATGGTATTGCTGGTGATAAAGTGTCATATTGTGTGTAATTTTCGTATAGTGACGAGTTTTGTATGTTTTGTAAATGATTACGCGATCGATGAAAAAGGCAAAAATGATGGATAGGCAGAATGACGAAATTGTTAACATGGTGAACTCACCAACACAGGAGAACAGTATGATGAATAATGAAGTAGAAAACAATTTAATAAGTCGGGAAAATAGTCCGGAACCAGTTCAAAATTTTTCACAATCAAAAAATTTTCAGAATACGAGATTAACGACAGAAGATTCTGGAATAGTATCGAACACAGATAGCTTTACAACTATGACGAAAGAAGTTGTTTTTGCTGGAAATGTTAGGGGTGAAAAGAATTTCGAACCAGTTAATATGGAGCAGTTGATGAGTGCAACATTAAATTTGGTATCTGAATTAAAAACAGTGGGATCACAAATAGGAACAATTAAAACTGATATGGGAACAATGGAAACACAGTTAGACTCACGAATAGGGACATGTTTTAAAAACATGAAAGATGAATTAAAGAAAGAAATTAGAGAAGAAGTACAACCGATTTTGAATGCTCACAATAATAGATTAATTTCAATAGAAATAAGACAAAAGGAACAGGATAGAGAACAGGAAGAAAGAGATCGCATGATAGTACAAAAATTTTCAGAGTTAAATTTACAACGCGCACACGACAAGGAAGAAGTATTTGAAAGAATCGAGGAATCCGTACCAAATGGCAGAATAAATAACCTAACACAACAATATGAACAGTTAACTACTAAATGTGTTAATACTGAAACCCGAGTCGCGACACTTACGGAAGACGTAAATAAACAGAAAGAACAAATAGGTGACTTATCGGAAAGAGTTGAGGAGATTTCAGATAAACTGACAATTCTTAGTTTAAATGGGGACAGAGATTCAGATGATACAGCTCCATTGGCATTTGCAGAAACCGAAGAGTAACAGAACATAAACAAACATGTTGAAAATCAGGGAAAATTTAATGGACGCGTTAAACGGGAATTTGAGGCGTTACGAAAGCAAGTCAAACAAATTGAAAGCGAAATCGTAGGAAAAGACAGTAGAAGAAATTTAGAATCACAGATAGCAACGGGCTTTGAAGAAATAATTTATTTCATTTACGAGAAGCAACAAGAGAGCGCCAGGCGCGCGAACTTGACAATAATCGACATTCGGACTGGGACAGACGCGGTAGGTCTTTGTCGGCACGAGGCGAAAACTTTGACTATAAACACTTTTTAACTGTTCGGAAATTTAAGATATTTCGCAATTCTAAGAATGACATACATCCATGTTCATGGTTAGATCAATTTATGTACGCACTTCCACCAAATTGGCCACTAAGTCACAAATTGGAATTTATGTGTGGATATTTAGAAAACGAATCGGCAATGCGGATGCGCGCACTTATTAGAGATTGTAATAATTTAAATGTTTTTTATCATGCATTTCTATCGGCATATTGGTCCGAAAACACGCAAGACCGAGTCAAACGTAGTCTTATTATGCAGCGAAATTTTAAACAGTGTGAGTTCCGCACGCCGGCTGAATATTTTGAAGATACGATTCGAAAGAATAAATTCCTTTCCAACCCTTATAGCCCGACTGAATTAATTCGCATTTGCTTAGCTAGCTGCCACAAACGATAAGACAAATTGCTTTAGCCGATGGTGTAAAGACGATATTGAGACTTTTAAGACTTTGCTACAAGAACTTGAGTATGACAACGACGACGGGACTTCTTGTAATTTTTTCAGTAACAGTAATTAAAACAGATTTTCAGAGAAAAGGGATAGTGATCGGAATGGACGTTACAGCGGTAATTTTGAAAATGACAGGCGAAACAGACAGGACAATAGATACCAGCCTTATGACAGTAACAGACGTTCTAACAAAAATTACACAGACAATTATAATAACGGAAACTCCTACCGGAATGATCAATCATACGGAAACAGTAATCGGTATCATCAAGACAGAAATTATTCGTACAATAATAGAAATTCTTACTACAGAAATAACCAGGGTAGTAGATATAACAATAATTTCAGAAGTGACAGTCGAAATTACACAAGAAGTAGTCATGCAGATAGACAGGAAAATAGAAATTTTAATAACAGACACAACCAAGAATTTACATGTAACAGACAGGAGGGACCTAATTGGCATCCTCCGCGCGACAGAAATTCAGAGAGACAAGTGCAAATCGTAGAAATTGATCCGCGAAATGACGCGAATAATCAAAGACGTGACGCGAGCAATCGACAATGACTTGTAACTTCGGCTTCTGGCAGCAATATAGACGGTTCAGAAAGTAATGACACTACGCCTGGAAGACATGAGAGACATTTTGCTAGACGAAAAGGAAAATAATGTAGACGCATTTTTACATCCTGTTATTGAAGTACGTGTGAGTAAGAATAAGTTCACTGCGGTTTTAGATTCTGGGAGCCCATTGAATGTTATTAGTGAATCAGTTTTTCGTATATGTGTAAGAACTATTGCTTGTCCTGTGTTAACTGTTTCTAAAACTACAATTCGAGGAGCTATTTCTGGAAAAATTGTGGAAGTCAAACAACAGACCAACTTAAATTTCATTTCTCAAGGATATGAATTTTCTGCTAATTTTATTATTGTTCCAATACTCAGTACACAAATTATATTAGGTATGGAGTTTCTTAACACACATAAGGCAATTTTGAACTTTAAGGAAGGAAGTGTGAACTTGACTGTTGCCGGAATGCCGAGATGTTTGAAATTTTTCGAGTGTTTAACGAAATCTGAATCAGACACAAAATGTTTAAGGTTTCTTACTTCTGATGTTTTCGCTGAGCATTATGACGACAATGTGTTCATTCATGACAACGACATAGATACAGAGACGCGATGGATGATATAATCAATAGTGAAGAATTAATTAATGAAAAGGTTAACAAAGCTGAAGTGCCAGATGAAGTTGCAAGAGAAGAATTGCACCAAATTTTGACTTCACATGCTACAGTATTTAGTCATAACACAGGAACTATACAAGGCTTACAATATTTATTTAAAGTAAAAGGACACACACCATTTCCAGGGGAAACGTACGCTATTCCTTCGGTTTACAGAGGCAAGGTTAAGTGTGAACTTAAATACATGTTAGATCAAGGCATTATTGAGCCAGCAGTCAGTCCTTATACCAGCCCATTACATGTCGTTCTTAAAAGGGATAGGTCAATTAGTTTGGTTCTGGATTCCAGACAGATAAATAATATCATTCCTGAAACTGACCGTCTACAAAATTTAGATGAACTTCAACATTTCCATGGAATTAAAGTTTTATCCACAATTGATTTGCGCGCAAGTTTTTGGCAAATAGAACTCCACCCTGATTGTAGAAAATACACTGCCTTTTTAGCCTTTGGTAACTGTTATCAATTTTGGAAATTACCGTTCGGACTTACTATATCTTCTGCAGCATTCATTCGCGGTTTAAACGAAATTTTACCTGTTTATCTTCGTGACAATTTTAGCCGGCCGGAGTGGCCGTGCGGTTCTAGGCGCTATAGTCTGGAACCGAGCGACCGCTCTGGTCGCAGGTTCGAATCCTGCCTTGGGCATGGATGTGTGTGATGTCCTTAGGTTAGTTAGGTTTAATTAGTTCTAGGCGACTGATGACCTCTGAAGTTAAGTCGCACAGTGCTCAGAGCCATTTGAACCATTTGACAATATTACTTCATATGTTGATATTCTTATTGCTAAACGTTCTTGGAGTGAGCACAACAAAATTTTAGATTCATTATTACGTATTTTTGCAAGAGTTGGCATTACAGTGAACTTGGAAAAATCTGAATTTGGTCGTTCTCAGGTGAAATTTCTTGGTCATATTATTTCTACAGAAGGTATTCTTCCTGATCCAGAGAAACTAGACGCTACTCGTAATTATGCTGTTCCTACTACAAAACGTGATGTTCGTAGTTTCCTTGGTGTCTAAAATTTTCTTAGACACTTTGTTAGATTGGAAAATTTGGCCACGCCTCGTTTATGTGAACTATCTGGAAAGAATTCTAATTGGTGTTGGGATGAGGAAGCTCAATCAGAATTTGAACAACTTCGTGATGCTTTAGTTGCTGCTCCACTTCTTTCACATCCGAATTTATCTAAAGATTTTTGTTTGGCGACGGATTCATCATACAAAGGCCTAGATGCACACTTATTTCAAGAGATAGAAGAAAACGGCATTGTAGTACAGAAAGCTATTGCATTTGGAAGTCTCTAAATCAGAAAAGAATTATTCGATTACCAAACTTGAATCCTTGGCTGTTGTTTGGGCTTTCACAAAATTTCGCATATTTTTGTATCGCAGACATACTAAGGTTTACACCGATCATCAAGCTCTGGAATTTCTTATGTCAACAAAATTAACACATGGAAGTTTGTCACGATGGGTGCTGTATCTACAGGAATTTGATTTGAGTATTGTTTACATACAGGGTTCTTCAAATTTTATTGCTGATGCTTTATCATGTGCACCTATGGGTTTGAACCAAAGTGCTGAGGAGGACTGCAAAGAAAACAATTATTGTTTGATGTATATTCAAGGTGTTGCGTTTGAAAATTTTATTTCATCTTCACTCCAGGACATCGCTAAGGAGCAAAACAAGGATCCAATCTGGAAGGTCATTAAGGAGAAGAGAGGACAAAGGAAAGCGTAGCGATTAGACAGTATTATTTAGTTCGTAATGATATTCTTTTTGAACGAAAATCGGTCGACAACTCTGTTTGGTTAGTTTGCATTCCTGATGAATGGGTTAATAAATTGATTTGGTATACACATTTCAGTTACGCACACTTTAGTCCCAGAAAATGCTTTCATAAATTACGAGAAAATTGCTACTTCAGTAATATGGAAAAACGTATTCGATCTGTTCTTGCCAAATGCAAATTATGCCAAAAGGCTAAGCCGCCAACTATTTCTTACAGAGCACCATTGTTTCCTATCATTCCAGCGAAATTAAAGGAGATGGCTGCAGTCGATTTGTTCGGTCCAGTGGTTCGTTCTACTAATGGTTTCGCATACATTTTGGTAGCAGTGGAATTGACATCAAAATATGTGTGTTTTACACCTTTACGCAAAGCAACAGCTCGTTCAGTATCTAATGCTTTCATCAAACATTTCCTTAAAGAAGTGGGTCATGTTGATAAAGTTATATCAGATAATGGATCACAGTTTCGCTCTCAAATTTGGCTTCATACTCTACGGCGTCGTAAGATTAAAACAATTTTTATTTCACTTTTTCACCCTCAATCTAACGCTTCAGAGAGATGGATGAAGGAAATCAATAAATTGTGTCGACTTTATTGTCATCAGAAACACAGTACGTGGGATCAGTATCTTCATATTTTTCAAAACATTCTAAATGAACTCCCTAATGATTCAACTTCTTTACCGCCTATATTGATATTAAAAAATAAAGCATTTCTGAAATCGTTCCTTTTCCGCCTTAGCGGAAACTATGGCATTCTGAAGTTGTCAGCCTAGCTCTACAAAATATCACATCTGCGGCTGCTAGAAGAGAGAAATCAGCTAAACGTCCTGGTCGTTTAAAAATCTTGTTAGTTGGTCAAAAGGTGTTAAGTCTCACCGTTTGTCTCACAAAGGAAAAGGCTTGTGTCACAAATTTTTTCTGCTTTATAACGGTCCATATAGAGTTCGCAAAATTATTCATGATAACACTGTCGAAGTAGAAACTCTTAAATCTCGGCGCTCTAAGGGAATACATCTTATATCGAACGTTAATATTTTTGTGGAATGACATACTTTTGAGAAATTAACAGTTATACGTAAACATGCAGAGAATACAATGATACCGCGCCGTGTTCTGGCGGCGGCACATACTCAAAGCAACAGTCAAGTCTGCGCGCCGCACAAGGCAGTCGTTGACCGCAAACAATTACTTCCTACGTCACGCGTACCTACAGCTGATCGAGCGCTCAGTGCGAATGCACTGACAACCGTAAACAAATGCATAGTCTAATTTCATCGATTAAATTCAGTATAAAGCTATAGTGACTTGATAAATTATGTTATTAACGTTCAGTTTTTTCAGGATAGAGTTGTATAAGATATTTAAGAATTTCAGGTAAATTCTGTGTGTGTCCGACGTTAAGAGGACTTGTTATCGAGAAATTTTCAAGAAGAATGTAATTTCGAAGAAGAAAGTAATAAACTAAAAAGGTAACTATTAATTGAGTTTATTTTTCAGGTAACATATTTCCGCTTAGGTACGTACTTTAGACTAATTTGCTGCTCGCGATTATGTGATTTATACTTTGTGTTAGCTGATTTTGACAATGATTGATTAATGAACAGGGTTGTTACTTATGTATATTATGCATCGCTTGGCTGCACTGCTTTTTCACTGATGTCACATTTGCTTATGCTGATATGATGCTAATGACCTGTTTATTATGTAAGATATATATTTGCTGCTTTGCGTATGGATTGCATATTTACACATTTCTGTTTTGTTGTCATAACTACTCTTTAATTTGGTATATAGAAATGCTGATATATGGTGTACGAACATGGAGTCTAGGTCACACTATGGTATTAATTATAGATTGTTTGCTTGGCAGAGCCTCGTTATAGAGATTGTGCTACATCCACTTGTTAACATTCTGTTCTCTACTGGTATATTTACTCGCTATTGCATGTTTTGATTACGCTCAGTGCTTTATATTTGAGAGTTAAGAAAATTAACTGCTATAATTCTACAAACGACATTGGTACAAGAAACTTCATTGAAGCATGAGCTGGAGGTTTTATGGAAGCTGTATAAATTTATGCTAATAGGAAGGAAGCTAATGGCATGACATACCAACACTAGGTGTAGACCATTGACAGTTATTACACTGCATTCTTCGTGAGCAATTCAAATAGCAAGTGGCACTTGACAGAAGAAATATTCCACGTGTTTGCTTCTGTTTTGCCATGATTGTTGAAGTGGTGTACACACTGTGAAATATTACGATCATTCACACTCCGTACTTGTACTTACTTACTGAAAGTTATTCAAACTAAAGGCTGTTAGAGGTCATGTATGCATTTCTTTTATTTTATGATGGACAAGGTAACCAAAATGTATTTTGTAATTCATAATGAGTAGAAGATTTGGGTCAGACGGATTACACAGAGGTTGTGTGCGGACATTGTGTCTTCGGATTGCATGGGATGATGAACTGAAGTTTGCACTAGGATTTTATCTGTACTTGTTCGAGGAGACTGACTAGAGGAAAGAGTTGTTATGGAAGTGAAATGATATTGGCGATAAGGTTTATATGTATCGACGTATTGAAGAGGTATTATTGAGGTACTGAGATTGTGTGAAGTTGATGATTATTGGAGTTTTGGTGCATAAGAGATATGATAAGGTTCAAAATGGCTCTGAGCACTATGGGACTCAACTGCTGTGGTCATAAGTCCCCTAGAACTTAGAACTACTTAAACCTAACTAACCTAAGGACAGCACACAACACCCAGCCATCACGAGGCAGAGAAAATCCCTGACCCCGCCGGGAATCGAACCCGGGAACCCGGGCGTGGGAAGCGAGAACGCTACCGCACGACCACGAGATGCGGGCATATGATAAGGTTTATATGTATCGACTTAAGAGGTATTATTGAAGTATTAAGATTATGTGATGCTGATGATTATTGGAGTTTTGGTGGATAAGAGGTAAAGTAAGTAAGGAGCATATTTTTTTATGTTGTTGTTGGTTTATATGGAACAAGGAGGATGCAGATGGCAGACTAGAACACACAAGTGGAAGGAAGATTGTCTACACACGCACTTTGTTAAATCAATAAGCAGTATATACCTTTTTTTTTAGAGATGAAGTACTTGCATATCTTGGCACACTGACAGTTGTTCAGCAACCGTACAGTTGATTTGGCTTGGCAAACATTGGTCTTGACCTGATGACTATGACATTGACTAACTATTATTGACTGTTACACATTGCTGCCACTACTACTTGATACACATGTTGAACATCAAATTTTTGACAGAATTGCATTTACACAGTTAACACTATTCAACTAGAAAGATGAGTGAGTGTGTTTTGTGTGTTTTCCTTTCCCAATCCCAAATAATTGGTACCGACCTACCTGCTAAATATTATTTTACTTGTTTGTGGTGGCTTGCACTGACACCCATAAATATTATAGGTTTACTGTTATTTGTGTATTGTAATAGTTAATGTGACAATTATCTGATATCATTTGTGTGTTTATTATAATTCGTATGTTTAGTGTAAGAGCATTGATAATAATTTTGTAAAAGCAATTGTGTGTGCATTCAAACTGTTGTTCGTGCTTGCACCTATCATCATTGATGGGTGCCACTTGGAAATGTTTAATTTCTGCTGATAAATTCTGATGAACTGTCTGATTAGTGATAGTGAATATTGTGGACTGTTACCCGCACCTGTTCAACATTGCTGGGTGCCACTGTTGGAACTGCTTCTACTGAGATAATGTCACTTGTTGGTGTCTGCACCTGTTCAACATTGCTGGGTGCCACTGATGGAACTACTTCTACTGAGATGATGTCACTTGTTGCTGTCTGCACCTGTGCAACATTGCTGGGTGCCACTGATGGAACTGCTGCTACTGAGATAATGTCACTTGTTGGTGTCTGCACCTGTTCAGCATTGCTGGGTGCCACTGATGGAACTGCTTCTACTGAAAGAATGTCACTTGTTGCTGTCTGCACCTGTTCAACATTGCTGGGTGCCATTGATGGATATGCTTCTACTGAAATAATGCCACTTGTTGGTGTCTGCACTTGTTCAACATTTCTGGGTGCCACTGATGGAACTGCTTCTACTGAGATAATGTCACTTGTTGCTGTCTGCCCTGTCAACATTGCTGCTTGCCACTGATGGAACTGCTTCTACTGAGATAATGTCACTTGTTGCTGTCTGCACCTGTTCAACATTGCTGGGTGCCACTGATGGAACTGCTGCTACTGAGATAATGTCACTTGTTGTTGTCTGCGCCTGCTCGCCATTTCTGGGTGGCGCTGTTGGAGCTCTTTAAATACTGCTGATGAAATGTTATGAGACTGCTGTTTGCACCTGTTGACCATTGCTGGGTGCTACTGTTGGAACTGTCAACTACTCTGAGGAGTGCTACTTGTTTATTAACCTATTGAAAAAATTTTACGTGAATATTTGTATAAAATGATTTTTTGTGTATTTACTGTTTATGACCCCCCCATGAACCATGGACCTTGCCATTGGTGGGGAGGCTTGCGTGCCTCAGCGATACAGATGGCCGTACCGTAGGTGCAACCACAACGGAGGGGTATCTGTTGAGAGGCCAGACAAACATGTGGTTCCTGAAGAGGGGCAGCAGCCTTTTCAGTAGTTGCAGGGGCAACAGTCTGGATGATTGACTGATCTGGCCTTGTAACACTAACTAAAACGGCCTTGCTGTGCTGGTATTGCGAACGGCTGAAAGCAAGGGGAAACTACAGCCGTAATATTTCCCGAGGACATGCAGCTCTACTGTACGATTAAATGATGATGGCGTTCTCTTGGGTAAAATATTCCGGAGGTAAAATAGTCCCCCATTCGGATCTCCGGGCGGGGACTACTCAGGAGGACGTCGTTATCAGGAGAAAGAAAACTGGCGTTCTACGGATCGGAGCGTGGAATGTCAGATTCCTTAATCGGGCAGGTAGGTTAGAAAATTTAAAATGGGAAATGGATAGGTTAAAGTTAGATATTGTGGGAATTAGTGAAGTTTGGTGGCAGGAGGAACAAGACTTTTGGTCAGGTGATTACAGGGTTATAAATACAAAATCAAATAGGGGTAATGCAGGAGTAGGTTTAATAATGAATAAAAAAATAGGAGTGCGGGTTAGCTACTACAAACAGCATAGTGAACGCATTATTGTGGCCAAGATAGACACAAAGCCCATGCCTACTACAGTAGTACAAGTTTGTATGCCAACTACTTCTGCAGATGATGAAGAAATAGATGAAATGTATGACGAGATAAAAGAAATTATTCAGGTAGTGAAGGGAGACGAAAATTTAATAGTCATGGGTGACTGGAATTTGTCAGTAGGAAAAGGGAGAGATGGGAACATAGTAGGTGAATATGGATTGGGGGGAAGGAATGAAAGAGGAAGCCGCCTTGTAGAATTTTGCACAGAGCATAACTTAATCTTAGCCAACACTTGGTTCAAGAATCATAAAAGAAGGTTGTATACCTGGAAGAATCCTGGAGATACTAAAAGGTATCAGATAGATTATATAATGGTAAGACAGAGATTTAGGAACCAGGTTTTAAATTGTAAGACATTTCCTGGGGCAGATGTGGATTCTGACCACAATCTATTGGTTATGAACTGCAGATTGAAACTGAAGAAACTGCAAAAAGGTGGGAATTTAAGGAGATGGGACCTGGATAAACAGAAAGAACCAGAGGTTGCAGAGAGTTTCAGGGAGAGCATAAGGGAACAATTAACAGGAATGGGGGAAAGAAATACAGTAGAAGAAGAATGGGTAGCTCTGAGGGATGAAGTAGTGAAGGCAGCAGAGGATCAAGTAGGTAAAAAGACGAGGGCTAATAGAAATCCTTGGGTAACAGAAGAAATATTGAATTTAATTGATGAAAGGAGAAAATATAAAAATGCAGTAAATGAAGCAGGCAAAAAGGAATACAAACGTCTCAAAAATGATATCGACAGGAAGTGCAAAATGGCTAAGCAGGGATGGCTAGAGGACAAATGTAAGGATGTAGAGGCTTGTCTCACTAGTGGTAAGATAGATACTGCCTACAGGAAAATTAAAGAGACCTTTGGAGAGAAGAGAACCACTTGTATGAATATCAAGAGCTCAGATGGAAACCCAGTTCTAAGCAAAGAAGGGAAGGCAGAAAGGTGGAAGGAGTATATAGAGGGTTTATACAAGGGCGATGTACTTGAGGACAATATTATGGAAATGGAAGAGGATGTAGATGAAGACGAAATAGGAGATAAGATACTGCGTGAAGAGTTTGACAGAGCAATGAAAGACCTGAGTCGAAACAAGGCCCCGGGAGTAGACAACATTCCATTTGAACTACTGATGGCCTCGGGAGAGCTAGTCATGACAAAACTCTACCATCTGGTGAGCACGATGTATGAGACAGGCGAAATACCCTCAGACTTCAAGAAGAATATAATAATTCCAATCCCAAAGAAAGCAGGTGTTGACAGATGTGAAAATTACCGAACTATCAGTTTAATAAGTCACAGCTGAAAAATACTAACGCAAATTCTTTACAGACGAATGGAAAAACTGGTAGAAGCTGACCTCGGGGAAGATCAGTTTGGATTCCGTAGAAATGTTGGAACACGTGAGGCAATACTGACCTTACGACTTATCTTAGAAGAAAGATTAAGAAAAGGCAAACCTACGTTTCTAGCATTTGTAGACTTAGAGAAAGCTTTTGACAATGTTAACTGGAATACTCTATTTCAAATTCTGAAGGTGGCAGGGGTAAAATACAGGGAGCGAAAGGCTATTTACAGTTTGTACAGAAACCAGATAGCAATTATAAGAGTCGAGAGGCCTGAAAGGGAAGCAGTGGTTGGGAAAGGAGTAAGACAGGGTTGTAGCCTCTCCCCGATGTTATTCAATCTGTATATTGAGCAAGCAGTAAAGGAAACAAAAGAAAAATTCGGAGTAGGTATTAAAATTCATGGAGAAGAAGTAAAAACTTTGCGGTTCGCCGATGACATTGTAATTCTGTCAGAGACAGCAAAGGACTTGGAAGAGCAGTTGAATGGAATGGACAGTGTCTTGAAAAGAGGATATAAGATGAACATCAACAAAAGCAAAACGAGGATAATGGAATGTAGTCAAATTAAGTCGGGTGATGCTGAGGGAATTAGATTAGGAAATGAGACACTTAAAGTAGTAAAGGAGTTTTGCTACTTAGGGAGTAAAATAACCGATGATGGTCGAAGTAGAGAGGATATAAAATGTAGACTGGCAATAGCAAGGAAAGCGTTTCTCAAGAAGAGGAATTTGTTAACATCGAGTATAGATTTAAGTGTCAGGAAGTCGTTTCTGAAAGTATTTGTATGGAGTGTAGCCATGTATGGAAGTGAAACATGGACGATAACTAGTTTGGACAAGAAGAGAATAGAAGCTTTCGAAATGTGGTGCTACAGAAGAATGCTGAAGATAAGGTGGGTAGATCACGTAACTAATGAGGAGGTATTGAATAGGATTGGGGAGAAGAGAAGTTTGTGGCACAACTTGACTAGAAGAAGGGATCGGTTGGTAGGACATGTTTTGAGGCATCAAGGGATCACAAATTTAGCATTGGAGGGCAGTGTGGAGGGTAAAAATCGTAGAGGGAGACCAAGAGATGAATACACTAAGCAGATTCAGAAGGATGTAGGTTGCAGTAGATACTGGGAGATGAAGAAGCTTGCACAGGATAGAGTAGCATGGAGAGCTGCATCAAACCAGTCTCAGGACTGAAGACCACAACAACAACAACTGTTTATGAAATGTTATGAGACTCTTACCTACACTTTCTCGTCATTGCTGGTGCCATTGATTGAATGATCCATGTGTAAACTATTATGTAAAATCACATGCATGAAAGCATTTGTATTCCTCACTGTATTTCATATATTAGGTTTTTGAAGGGTCAGTACAAAGACAAAATTTATTTAGTTATGTGATATTTACTTGTTAATATTATTTTCATTTTTGTCTGTATTTTTTTTGACGAATTTGGTGGTATTTTTACCACCAATACTGGCAAAAATACCATCAAATTCTAGCCCGTGGAGGAGGGGCATATGAAAGGTGGCTACACTGAGTCGCAGCGCCAGAGATTGCGCCAAAGAGTATTACTCAGCCGCCTCCACTGGCAGGTCAGTTCAGAAGTTGCCATGGGCAGTAGTAGTTCTGAGGCTGCCGTGAGCAGTGCTTGTTGAGAGGATGTCGATTGAGTCACAGCGCCAGAGATTGCGCCAAAGAGTATTATTCAGCCGCCTCCACTGGCAGTGGTAGTTCAGAGGTTGCCGTGACAGTGCTTGTTGAGAGGATGTCGATAGCAGTACTAGTTGGGGGCATGTCGTGTGCAGTTGTTCTGTTGGGCAAGACAGCAGATGCTGTTCGATTGGGGATGTTGTAATGATCACAGTGTATTTTTCGTTAATATATATGAAGGTAACAAAAATTTTTTATTTCAAATTTCCTAAATAACAATGCCTCTTGGTCACAGGTTCAGTCAACAAAGCATCTGGCTTGTGCTCATGTATTAGACTCTAATTCTGGTTTCTATGTGCAATTATAATATTTCTGAATCTTCCTGGCAGAGTGAAAATTTCATTCTAGAAACATCCCCCAGGCTGTGGCTAAGCCATGTCTCCGCAGTATCCTTTCTTTCAGGAGTCCTAGTTCTGCATGTTTCGCAGGAGAGCTTCTGTAAAGTTGGAAGGTAGGAGACGAGGTACTGGCGGAATTAAAGCTGTGAGGACGGGCCGTGAGTCGTGCTTGGGTAGCTCAGTCGGTAGAGCGCTTGCCCGCGAAAGGCAAAGGTCCAGAGTTCGAGTCTCGGTCCGGCATACAGTTTTAATCTGCCAGGAAGTTTCATATCAGCGCACACTCCGCTGTAGAGTGAAAATTTCATTCTAGTAAAGTTTCATTCTAGATAGTATTTCTGGTTTTTTTATTACTTCATTGTAAATGGTGTTTAAAATATCTTGTCGTATTGAGGAAGAACCGTGCCAGATGTGTACATTTAATCACACTTCCACACACAGAACAGTTACACTTGTGCTTTGCTGTTTCGTAGCTTTTATAGTTGCTGGGGACTTAATTAATCATATGTGTTAACGGAAATTTCCTTTCATTCTGTGTTGTTATTCTATGCAGTCAGATTGCGTACTAATACTACTCGGGGCCAACCGGTTACGAGTCTTCGTAACCGGACACACAGCGACTAAAATATATTTTCATTTAAAAAATAATTAAGCCCCCATGTAATAAATCGTTTTCTTCGAGGTACTTCATAATGTTCGAATATAGTATATGTACCAATACCCTACTGCAAATCGACGTTAGTGATATAGGCCTGTAATTCAGCGGATTACTCCTACTTCCCTTTTTGGGGGCTGGTGTGGCTTGAGCAATTTCCCAGTCTTTATGTACGGATCTTTCTGTGAGCGAGTGGGTGTATATAACTGCTAAATATGGAGCTATTTTATCAGCTTACACTGAGAGGAACCTGACTGGTATACAGTCTGGACCGGAGGCCTTGCCTTTATTAAGTGATTTATGCTGCTTCGTTACTCCGAGGATATCTAATTCTATGTTCGTCATCTTAGCAGTTGTTCTCGATCGGAATTCAGGAATATTTACTTCGTCTTCTTTGGCGAAGGAGTTCCGGAAAACCGTGTTTAATAACTCTGCTTTAGTGACACTGTCATCAGTGACTTCACCGTTGTTATCGCGCAGTGAAGGTATTGATTGCGTCTTGCCACTGGTGTGCTTTATGTATGACCAGAATCTCTTTGGGTTTTCTGCCAGATTCCGAGACAGAATTTCGTTGTGGAAATTAAGATCAACTTAAATAGTCGATCGGTTACCGCATCCCCAAATGATTTTATAAATTCCGAGGGAGTGTTATCTATCACTTCTGCCTTGTTAGATATCAACTCTTCTGGAGCTCTTTTAAAATATGATTCTAGTACTGAATCCACTACGTCATTTCTATCGACTCCAGTTTCTTCTTCTAACACGTCACCAGACAAGTGGTACTCATTATAGAGGCCGTCACTGTACCATTTCCAGCTATTCGCTTTCTCCTCTGCATTTAGTAGTAGAATTCCCATTGTACTCTTATCGTGCCTTGCTTTTAATTTCACTGAAAGTTATTTTGAATTTTCCATATTCTTTGTCAGTTCTTCCGACAGTCATATCAGTTTCGATTACTTCAAATATTTTATGTTGCCATTTCGTCTTTGTTCCCCTACCGTTCTTGTTTGTTTCATTCCAAAGTAATTTGTATTTCTGTATTCCAGAATTTCTCAGAACATTTTTGTACTTTCTTCTTTCATCGATCAACTGAAATATTTCTTCTGTTACCCATGGTTTCTTCGCAGTTGCCTTCCTTCTACTTTTGTTTTTCTCTCCAACTTCAGTGATTGCTCTTTTTAGAGATGTCCACTGTCTACTCTTTTATTCCTTATCGCAGAATTCACAAGCGAAGTTCAATTCCGTCTCATAATTCCTCAGAACTTCGGTATTCGCCTCCCTGATTCTTCTGGACAACTGACTTAAGCTTCAGTCATACCGTCATCATTACTAAATTGTGTTCTGAATCTATATCTGCTCCCTGGTACGCCTTATAATCCAATATCTGTTTTTGAAATCTCTATATGTCCACGATGTAATCCAGCTGGAATCTTACAGTGTCTCTGGGTCTTACAGAAGTATATTTCTTTCTCCTCTGATTCTTGAACGGAGTATGCACTCTTTCAGTCTGAATTTACTGCAGATCTGTCTTTCTGCTCTCTCATTCCAACTGCCAAGCCCACATTCTCCTGTGACCCGGGGTCTAGGAGTAGCGTCTTTGACTGCTATTCAAAAACGTTCTTGGTCGCGGGTTCCAACATCGCCACCGCTTGAATTTTGAATAAAAACATCTATGGCGGCCGAAGAATTCCGGCATAAGAAGTCACCCTCGTTCTGACTACGACCTAGTAAAAGGAGCGGACACAGATACAGAACGTCATTTTGCGCTTGGGGTAGGAAACTGCCCCTAGAAGGCGGAAGAATTAGCTGTGATCAACGACTTGAGGATGCAGCAGGCAATGGAGACCACTGCATTAAAGACACGTGACGGAAATCCACAGGACATGTGGCCCGTAGTTTAAAAAGTGTCATGATTATCTCCTCACTGGCAAAAGATTCTGGAATACTCCCCCATTCGGATCTCTGGGAGGGAACTGCCACGTGATAGGTGACCATGAGGAAAAAATTAATTAGCTGAAGGGTTGTTCTATGAGTAGGAGGGGAGAGTGGAATGTTAAAAGTCTGAACGTGATATGGATGCTAGAAAATTTGAGAAGGGAAATGCTAAGGTTCAATCTGGATATAGCGGGGACAGTGAAGTGAAATGGAAAGAAGACAAGGTCTTCTGGTCAGACGAGTATAGGGTAATATCAACAGCAGCAGAAAATGGTATACACTGAAATAGGATTCATTATGAACAGGAAAGTAGGGCAGTGAGTGAGTTACTGTGAATGGGTTCAGTGACGTGGTTCTTCTCATTAGACTCGACAGCAAACCAACACCGTCTACAATACTTCAGGTACAAATGCCGAAATCCCAGACAGAAGAGGAAGTACATGAGCATATTGAACGAGTAATTTAGTACGTAAAGAGAGATGAAAATTTAATAAACGTTGAAGACTGGAATACGGTTGTAGTGGAAGGACTGGAAGAAAGGCGTACGGCAGAATATGGGCTTGATGCTAGGAATGAGGAAGGAGAGAAACTAATTCAGCTCAGCAATAAAATTTCGGCTAGTAAGTGCGAATACTCTGACGAGAATCCCAAAAGGACAAAAGGAGGACGTATACTTGGAAAATGCCAGGAGATGCGGGAAGATTCCAGTTAGATTACATTATAGTCAGATTCCGAAATCAGATATTGGATTGTAAGGCGTACCAGCAGCAGATATACGTAGATTAGGACTACAGTTTAGTAACGATGAAGAGTAGGCTTAAGTTTAAGAGACTACTCAGGAAGAACAAATGTCCAAAGAAGAGGGATACGGAAGAACTAAGGAATGAAGTGATACGCTTCATGTTCACTGAGGCTACAGATACTGCGATAATAAATAGTTCAATAGGCAGTTTAGTTGAAGAGTAATGGAGAGATATCTAACTTGAAAAATCGCAGAAGTTGAAGAAAAAACAAAGGTACAAGGAAGGTAAATGTGGAGAAACCACGGGAAATGGAAAAAGTAGTTCATTTGATCGACGAAAGAAGAAAGCATAAAAATTTCTGGGAAATTCTGGAATACAGAAATACAAGTCATTTTGAAATGAAATAAATAGGAAGAGCAGGGAAGCACAGGCGAAATGGCTACTCAAAATATTTGAAGAAATCGAAAGTTAAATGACTGTCGGAAGGACTGACTCAGCATATAGAAAATTCAAAATAACTTTCCGTGAAATTAAAAGCAAGGGTTGTAATGTGAAGAGTGCAATGGGAATTCCATTGCTAAATAAAACTAAAACTAAACCTAACTCCTCCCGAACAGGCCATGAGGGTCCAAGGTACTGAACGGTCGCCGTGTCATCCTCAGCTCATAGGCGTCACTGGATGCGGATATGGAGGGGCATGTGGTCAGCGCACCGCTCTCCCGGTCTTATGTCAGTTTCCGAGACCGGAGCCGATACTTCTCAATAAAGTAGCTCCTAAGTTTGCCTCACAAGGGCTGAGTGCAACCCGCTTGCCAACAGCGCTCGGTAGACCGGACGGTGACCCATCCAAGTGCTAGCCTAGCCCGACAGTGCTTAACTTCGATGATCTGACAGGAACCGGTGTTCCTACTGCGGCAAGGCCGTTGGTTCCACTGCTAAATGCAGAGGAGAAAGCGAATAGTCGGAAAGGGTACACTGACGGCCTCTATAATGAATACGACTTGTCTGATGACGTGTTAGAAGGAGAAACTGGAGTCGATAGAAATGACATAGTGGATCCAGTACTAGATTTAAAAGAGCTTCGGAAGAGTTGAGATCTAATAAGGTAAAAGTGAAGATAACACACTCATTGAATTTCTAAAATTACTGGGGAAGCGGCAGCCGATCGACTATTGAAGTTGGCGTGTAGCATCTATCAGACCGGCGACGTAGGTCTGATTTTAGGAAAAATATTATCGACACAATTCCGAAGATAGCAAGGGCAGATAAGTATGAAAATTATCGCACAGTCAGCTTAGCAACTCGTGCATCCAAGGTTCTGACAAGAATAAACTAATAAGAAATGAATATTGAGAATCTGCATTATACGACGATCAGATTGGTTTTAGAAAAGGTAAAGGCACCAGAGAGGCAGTTCTGAAGTTGCGTTTGATAATGGAAGCAAGAGTGAAGGAAAATAGAGACACATCCATCTGGAAGAAATGTGCAACATAGTCAAATGGTGTGAAATGTTCTACAATGTAGATCAGAACCAAGAGAGAACATTACACTGGGAGATCAAGAACGAAGTACTCGGATTAAAAGGATTTAAAACAGTAATGTATTCTTTCGCCCCTACTGTTCAGATTACACTTCGAAGAAGCAATGACGGAAATAAAACAACGGTTCAAAAATGGGATTAAAATTCTAGGTAATAGATCAGTGACAGGAAAGGCTGATGACATTGCAGCCCTCAATGAATGTGGAGAAGAATTACAGGGTGTGACGAATGGTATGAACAGTAATGGGTACAGAATATGGATTGAGAGTATGTTGAAGCAAAACGCAAGTAATAAGAAGCAGCGGAAATGAGAAAAGTGAGAAATGTAAATCAGAATTGGAAATCACGAAGGAGACGAACTCAAGGAATTCTGTTTCCTAGGCAAAAAAATGGCCCATGATGGATGGAGCAAGGAGGACATAGAAAGCACACAGCACTGGCAAGATGGGCATTCCTTGTCAAGAGATGTATACTTATATCAAACATAGGGCTTAATCTGAGGAAGAAATTTCTGAGAATGTACGTTAGGAGCGCAGCATTGTGTGGTAGTGAAGCATGGACCGTGGGAAAATCGGAACAGAGGGAATCGAAGCATCTGAGATGTGGTGCTACAGAAGAATGTTGAAACTTAGGTGAACTGATAAATGAGGAGATTCTCCGCCCATCAGCGAGGAAAGTGATATATGAAGTTGACAAGAAGAAGGGACATGACAATACGATGTCTGTTAAGATTCTAGAGTTGGGGTTTATGGGCGCTCAACATCGAGGTCATCAGCGCCAAGATTCTAGAGAAGACGTCCATGATCTAGAGGGAGCTGTAGAGGGTAAAAACTATAGAAGACAGAGATTGGAACGTGTCCGGCAAATAAATGAGATCTAAGGTAGCAGGTGCTGCCCTGAAATGAAAAGGTTAGCATAAGAGTGGAATTCACAGCGGGCCGCAGCAAACCAGCCATAAAACTGAAGACTCGGAAAAAAGATCCTCATTTCCACTCCTTCCCTACAATCGCGCTCACTTACCCATTATTAGATTATCATCTCCGTTTACATACCGACTTAGCCTTTCAGTATTCTCATTTACTTTCTCTACGTCCTCATAGTCTGTTTGTCTCGTTGACATGTATACGTGAATTAACGTTGTCAGCGTTCGTTTGCTGTTGAATCTGATGAAAACAACCCTATCACAGAATTGTTCACAGCAGCTCATTCTCCTCCTTATTTTCCTATTCATACCGAATCCTACTCCCGTTAACAATTTTCCGCTTCTGTAAATATCATCCCATATTCGTCTCACCAGATCCTTGTCTTTTGTCCATTTCACTTCGATGTCGTCTACTATATGTAGTTTGAGCCTTCATACTTCCCTTCTCAGATTTTCTTGCTTTCCATGCTCCGACTAGGAGAATGTTTTCCCCTCGTTGGTTATTCCACGTTTCTCTCGTGGTCACATATTCATTGGCAATTCACTTCCAGAGATCCGAATGGAGACTAATACGGAATCTTTTGCAGTGACAGGTTACATATCCTGTGTATATACAGCATGTGTCTTTGAAGCAGTGTTTCCATTGTCTTCTGCATCTTCATGCCGTTAATCATTGCTGATTCTTCTGACTATTATGGATAGTTTCCCACCACAGCAAGAGAGTGCTCCCGAACCTCTGTCCTCTCCCCCGCCCTCTTTGATTAGGCCGCTGGCAGCCCGAAAGTCTTCGGACGCCATTGATGAAAATTTTCAATAAAAATTTAAGCAATGCCTATGTTTGATCCCGGTAACTAGGGCGTTTTCATTAGTAGTTACAGACGTTAACTGTAAGCCTCGTTTCTACCGCAGTGATCTTTTTGAGTTAATCCCTTTGTTATTGGTAAATACGAATAACTTGCCATCATATATCAAAAAAAGAGAAATATGTCACTTTCCTGACAACATAAGTATTACAATAAAGCGTTTCAATACTTGAAAATGTAAGTAAAATTTTCTTGAAAAATAATAATTGGTTCCCCACAGTTGCACTGTCACTGGATCTATATCAAACACAATACATCCAATTCTGTATTGCATAAGGCCTGACCACGCATCAGAAATGTTGCAGGAGGGTAAATCGATAAATTAAATTAAATATTATAAAATATTACGGGTTAATTTTACGTGGTCCAATCACGTTAATGTGACCACCACTTATATTCGATGTCAACGCGCAATAGCCACTCTCAGACGGCAAGTGAAAACACTAGCAGTGGAGGGTATATAAATCGTGTCGGAGAGACGCAGGAGCAGTTCAGCCGTTGTCGCAATGCAGAAACGGAATGATTCATCTGATGGTCCAAATGGGTATGACGGTTTTCGGCCCAGGGGCCGAATGTTTCCGGAACGGCTAAGTTTGTAGGCTGTTCGCGTGCCACCGTGGTTAAAGTGTGGCGCTATCTAAAACCGGTGCCGACGAACTGTGGTGCACCACATGCAATGTACGACAGGCGTGAACGACGGCTGTGTAGATGTCTACGAGTGAACAGAAGTGCAACTGTTGAGCAGCTGACTGCCCAAATGAACCAAACGGCTACCAACAGTGTCTCCTCAACGACCGTTCAACGAACGTTGCTGCGTATGTACCTCTCCAAGAGGGGCCTGGTTCATGCACCATGCTGACAGCTGTTCGTCGGCGATGGAGGCTGGATTCTACACGCCAGTACCACAACTGGACGTCCACTGAGTGGCGACAGGTGACCTTGTAAGTAGGCTGTTTAGGTTTTTATGTTGGTAACGCCACGTAGCGCACTGTATGAAAATCACTGACTGTGCTGTGTGCAGTCTGTGGCTGGTTTGCATTGTTGGAATTTGTTACTGTAGTGCTGGGCAGTTGGATGTTAACAGCGCGTAGCGTTGCGCAGTTGGAGGTGAGCCGCCAGCAGTGGTGGATGTGGGGAGAGAGATGGCGGAGTTTTGAGAGCGGGTGATCTGGACGCGTGTCCATCAGAGAGAGTAAATTTGTAAGACTGGATGTCATGATATATATATATTGATTTTCGAACACTATTAAGGTAAGTACATTGTTTGTTCTCTATCAAAATCTTTCATTTACTAAGTTTGCCTATCTGTAGTTAGTGCCTTCAGTAGTTAGAATCTTTTATTTACCTGGCAGTATTGGCGCTCGCTGTATTGCAGTAGTTCGAGTAACGAGAATTTTTTGTGAGTGCACAAGTGGTGGTTTATGGACTTGCTATATTATCTGCAAGACTCTTCGATGGTGATTGTGCACCTGCACAGTTGCAACAGATGGCTGCTGGCCGTCTCTACAAGGACTAGAGTGGTCTGCTCTGTGATGACCTATCTGTCAATATTCTTCAACTTCGACTGACTCTGATGTGGGTTTGCTCTGTTGTGGCCCATTACCTGTCTGTATGTCAAGAGTCAGCACTGATTTTCCGTCGGAAGCACAACACTACTTCTTCAAGATTGCATGGAAATCCACTAGTTCCGTGTGCATTTTCTTTTACTAATGAGACTTTGTGAAAAAAACTGTCATTACTATTGTGATAAATGATCAGGACTGTCTTTATGAGAACAATTTTTGCTTTTGACCAACAGTCTATCAATAATTGTGTGCATTTGATATCTTTGTTATTGTAATTATAAAAAAATTTCAAATCTGTATTGGCCACTGCCCAAAACAATTTGTACATTTTTTGTGAGGAGCATGGGGGCTATGTAAGTAGGCTGTTTAGGCTTTTATGTTGGTAACGCCACGTAGCGCTCTGTATGAAAATCACTGACTGTGCTGTGTGCAGTCTGTGACTGGTTTGCATTGTTGGAATTTGTTGTTGTAGTGTTGGGCAGTTGGATGTTAACGGCGTGTAGCGTTGCGCAGTTGGAGGTGAGCCGCCAGCAGTGGTTGATGTGGGGAGTGAGATGGCGGAGTTTTGAGAGCGGATGATCTGGACGTGTGTCCATCAGAGAGAGTAAATTTGTAAGACTGGATGTCATGTCCTGATATATATATATATATATATATATATATATATATATATATATATATATATATATATATTCGAACACTATTAAGGTAAATACATTGTTTCTTCTCTATCAAAATCTTTCATTTGCTAAGTATGCCTATCAGCAGTTAGTGTCTTCAGTAGTTAGAATCTTTTATTTAGCTGGCAGTATTGGCGCTCGCTGTATTGCAGTAGTTCGAGTAACGAAGGTTTTTTTTGAGGTAAGTGATTCATGAAAGGTGTAGGTTATTGTCAGTCAGGGCCATTCTTTTGTAGGAATTATTGAAAGTCAGACTGCGTTGCGCTAAAAATACTGTGTCAGTTTAGTGATGATCAGAATAAGTAAAGAGAGAAATGTCTGAGTACGTTCAGTTTTGCTCAGCTGTTTGAAAATCAAATAACGTAAAGGGTTTACCAGCACAGTAATTCATTAATTTTCCTAAGGGGACTTTTCAACCTTTTATGTTCCATGGGGCAGATGGCCGTTTGAGAGCACGTGCTGAAACGCCTGAAAGAAAACACCCTTTAACCAGGAGGGTCTGTCATGGTCTGGGAATGTTTTCGTGGCATGCCCTGGGTAATCTCGTCATTTTCTTGGCGCAATGGATCAAGTCGAGTATGCAACTCTCTTTGAGCACAACGTCCAACACTGCGAGCAGTTTTTTTTTTTTTTCCTTAGCACGATGGCATCTATCAGCAGCATTGAATGTAGGTGCGGCTCAAAGAGCACCAGGATGAGTTTATCGTACTCCCCTGACCACCAAACTCCCCAGATTTAAACCCAAATCAGAATTTGTGACATTACCTCGTTCGGGTTGTTGGTGCCATGTATCACTAACCGATAAACCTAGCACAGTTGACCACAGCACTGGAGTTGTCACGGCTCCACATACATGTCAGTAACTTTAGAACCTCAGTGGCTCTCTTCCTGCATGTCTCAACAGTGGTCCACGTTGCAAAGGCTATTGACAGGTGACTGGACAGTGTAATAAGAGCATGTAACGGTTGTTCTTAAACGTTAAGCTCCGCAATTTTTGCGTAATGTGTAATAGCAGATGTTGGAGGTTAAAATATAAAAACACTGGCTAACTTTTTAAATTTTCATTCGTAATGTCTTGTATCATCATATTCAGCCGATATGGAGGAAGAAAGTGTTTGTCACTCAGTACCGTGTAATATGTTGTGTCCACTCTGGAACCTAGTTACTGGCTCTCTAAACACCTGAAAATACTGACAACTTCACAATATTTTTACTGCCTTATGATGGTGTTGTCAATTATCAGTCACATTTCGAAAACAACAGTAACATTCATAAATATAATACTTGAGCCACAACATAATGCTGCGTGTCCCGCATTGCCGCCCTGAATGGCCGAGCGGTTCTAGGCTCTGAAGACTATGGGAGTTAACAGCGAAGGTAATCAGTCCCCTAGAACTAAGAACTACTTAAACCTAACTAACCTAAGGACATCACACACATCCATTCCCGAGGCAGGATTCGAACCTGCGACTGCTACGGTCGCAGGTTCGAATCCTGCCTCGGGCAAGGATGTGTGTGATGTCCTTAGGTTAGTTAGGTTTAAGTAGTTCTAAGTTCTAGGGGACTGATGACCTCAGAATTTAAGCCCCATAGTGCTCAGAGCCATTTAATCATTTTTTGTCCCGCATTAACGTTAGGCGAGCGTGAGCATAGTCGAGCGTTGTTGACATGCCCATTGAGGTGGCAGCAGATGTCTGTGTCGCTGATCATGGAGCATGGGAGAGCGAGCCTCGTCAGCGCGTCCGGTTGGATACCCAGAAGTTGGGCGCCCAGGGCAGTGACTGCCACTGGGTGCTCCCAGAGAATGCTGCCATTTCGACATACTGTCGATATACAGTCGCGGTAACTTCGCCACTATATGTTGTATCTGATAACCAAAAACACCGTTAGACTGAGAAAAGATAAACAAATTATTTATACAGTGACTGTAGCTTCGCCATTATAGGTTGTAACCAACAGCCAAAAACACCGTTAGACTGAGAAAAGATATATATATTGTTTAAAACAGAAGTGCTTTTCATTTGCCGGTAAACGACCAAACCACGGCGAAAGTAAAGGGCACCTTTTTAATATTTGCTTTGGAAATTAATAACATACATTGAAAAATATCACAACTATAATCAGAATGTCATTCGACGACGCCTTCTCGCGGCAGAGATTGGTATATGGAAAGTTTCATCAACTCAAGCGTTTATTTGACATAATTGTCATAATAGTTAATAAACTGATTTTAGAGTAAATTAACATCAAATCAAGGTACGAAATTATAGGATACCATAGACAACAGGAATATTAAACTATTTTTGCTTACCATTCGACTGTGAATCACATTAGATGTTTAGATTTTAAGCCTTAGGTATAACTAATTTGAATATTCAGTAAAGAAATATTGGCAATAGGGACAAATGGTCATTATGAGTGGAAAGAGCAGGAAGGAAACCTTTGGACATGGATGGGGGCCGGCCGAAGTGGCCGTGCGGTTAAAAGCGCTGCAGTCTGGAACCGCAAGACCGCTACGGTCGCAGGTTCGAATCCTGCCTCGAGCATGGATGTTTGTGATGTCCTTAGGTTCGTTAGGTTTAACTAGTTCTAAGTTCTAGGGGACTAATGACCTCAGCAGTTGAGTCCCATAGTACTCAGAGCCATTTGAACCATTTTTTAACATGGATGGGCTTGTTTTCGTTTCAATGATTGCTTTTAAATTAATCGAAGTATAGGAACTTACGATAACACAAATTTAATAATTGATTCCTGAAACTGAATATTCATGCAAACACTTTTGTCTTTGGTGTGGCTTTTAACTTTTAGTGTAGGCTTTAAGATGTAGTTTCTATCTTCATTTTTCTGTACTTATACAGTAAAAATATGGGATGTAGAGAAAAAATGGGGGTGCGGGTAGCCAGGGTCTACACGCAGAGAATGAAAGATAATTTGTGACCAAGGAGCTACTTGAGAGGAATCCTCGCATTATGTGAATCGGACAGTTTAGCAGAAGTTACGTAGACAAATTCTGGACAGCTGCAATGGCGCAGCGTTCAGTTTTGTACAGTTCGGTGCAGAAGCGCAATTTTCAGACTTAACAAAAATCAGTAAAAAGTAGCACAGAATTCCGAATTATTCGTGTGGCCTAACACGTCAGACTTGGCAGAATTTCAGGCAGTGACACCGAAATTTGATGATTTTGGAGTGAACTGCGCTGATTAAATGGTGGTATTCTTCAACTTAGTTTACATTGCCGAAAATTTTAGAATTATTTGGCAAAATATTGCAGTCTAGACCTGAAAGGAACTTCACTCTTGCACAATCTTATGCTGGACTAGATATTCATGTGCCCAGGCTATGCAACAGACTGTTGATGTTAATTGCCGCATTTTGTTAATTAAACATAATACTTTACTTTACTTTACACGTGGCTAAGGCCTTATCGACCATACACCTGCTCTACGATCCGCTTCCAATTATTTCTATCCAGGGAAATTGTTGTCCAATCAGAGTTGATGCCCATCCTAGCTGCATCTTCCCGGATATTCTCCAACCACCTAATTCGAGGTCTTCCTCTTCTTCTCTTTCCTTCTAATTTCTTAGTGGATGCTATTTTGGGTAGTCTGTTCTCCGGCATCCTTGCTACATGACCAGCCCAGTTCAGTCTTCTCTTCTTTAACATTTCCACAATGGTACTATGTTTGTACAGCTCCCGTAGTTCTTCATTTTTCCTTATCCTCCACTCCATGACATTTTCATCGAAGATTGGTCCAAATATTTTTCTTAGTATTTTTCTTTCAAATATCAACAGTTTTTCTTCATCTTTTTTCCTGAATGTAATAGCTTCACATCCATATAATGCTACTGGTACAATAGTTGACTGATAAAAACGGATTTTGAATTCAGTACTAAGTGATCTCATCCTTAAAATTTTGATACAGCTGTAAAAAGTTCTATTAGCTGCTGCTAGACGGGCGTCTATTTCTATTTCTGCTCTATTGTCTCTGCTAAAAAGACTCCCTAAGTACTTGAAGTGGTCAACTGCCTTGAAAGTGAGACCATTTACGGTCAGTGGTGTATTCTTTTGGAGTTTTTTACTTATGACTAGATATTCTGTCTTTTCTTCATTCACATGAAGTCCAGCTTTCTCAGCTATTTTGTAATAATTTTGCATCATCCTGATTAATTCAGCTTTTGAAGTGCTTATTAAGGCTACATCATCTGCATAAGCAAGTCTAGTAATGTTCTGTCCCTGCAGTTGGATCCCTTGTGGATTAGTTTTGGTGAATTCTCTATCAATCTTCTCTAAGATAATATTAAATAGAATAGGTGAGATGGCATCCCCTTGTCTCAGTCCAGTGTATACCTTAAAATTTTCAGTCTCTCCTGCAGGTGTCTTAACTTTGCATATGGTTTCTTCCAAACACATTTTAACTAATTTGATTAATTTTAATGGTATTTCAAATTCTTTCATGGTGTTTAAGAGTGTCTGTCGGTGTATGCTATCATAGGCCTTCTTGAAGTCTATAAATAGAATATGGATATCTACATTAAATTCCCATGCCTTCTCAGTTATTTGTCTCAATGTGAATAAGTGATCCAAAGTGGATCTGTTAGTGCGGAAACCACATTGGTAGTCCCCAATCAGTTCTTCGGTTATGGGAATCAGTCTGTAGTATACACATCGACAAAATTTTATACGTGACATCAAGTAGGGCAATTCCTCTGTAGTTATCACAGACAAGGGGATCATTCTTCTTAAAGATGGGGCATATAATTGCAGTTTTCCAATCGGCCAGTATGTTTTCTGTCTCCCAAATTGTTTCAATTAAGGAATGTAGTTCTATTTCCAATTGTGGTCCTTCATTTTTTAAAAGCTCAGCATATACCTGGTCTTCCCCACAGCCCTTGTTGTTCTTTAATTTCTTTATTGTTTGTCTTATTTCATTTACTGATGGTGTGGTGACTTGTATATCAACTGTATCTGGTTCTTCAAATGTAAAGTAATATTGTGGATCATTGCAGTTGAGCAGCTGTGTAAAGTATGTCTTCCATGTTTCTTGTATGTCATTCTTGTTTGTAAGTATTTTCCCATTATGGTCCTTTATAAACTGTTCCCTTTTAGTGAATTTTCCCAAGGACTTTTTTATATTCTGGTACATCTGCCTTGCTCTGTGATACTTGAAATCATCCTCTGCTTCTCTTACCATGTTGTTGTAGTGTTTTCTCTTCTCTTGTCTTAGAGTTCGTTGTGTTTCCTTGCGGATTTTATAGTATCTCTCCTTTAGTGTAATATTGTCCATGTCTTGTAACCATGCCTTCCTCGCATTTTGCCTCTCCAGTACTCTTTCTTGGCACTTTATATTAAACCAGATTTTGTTAGTTCGTTTTCTTTTACCTATAGTTTTGGAAGTTACATCTTGAATACTGTTTCTGAGGTGTCTCCATCTACTTTCCACGTCTTGCTGGTCACTATGTGTCAGTCTAGATTCCGATAGGTTAATTTCCATTTCTTTCCTAAAGTTTTCTTTTATTTTTTCTTCTGCCAGATTTTCTACATCGTACCTTTTAATTTCAACCCTATTTGTACTTTGTTTCTTTTTTAGCTTTATTTTCATTTGAGCTATGATTAACATATGATCTGTCTCACAAACTGCTCCCCTAAAAGTTCTAACGTCTTTAATACTGTTTTGAAATCGTCTTTGGATGGCGACATGGTCAATCTGGTTCACTACTTTTCCATCTGGTGATATCCATGTCCCTAAATGAATGCGTTTGTGTTGGAATTTTGTGCTGCTTAATGTGAGACCATTTGCCATTGCAAAGTTTATGAGTCGCACACCATTCTCTGAACTTTCATCATGTAAGCTGTAATTCCCAATGGTTGGTTTGTAGATTTCTTCTTTTCCTACTTTGGCATTAAAGTCTCCTAACACTATTGTTACATTATGTCTACTTATTGAATTATATGTCTGTTCCAGTTGACTATAAAATTCTTCTTTCACGTCATATTCCTTATCTTCTGTGGGTGCATGAACATTTATAAATGTAATATCAAACCACTGAGCCTGAATTGTAATGTGTGATATTCGGTTATTAATTGATTTGAATTCCTTTATTGTGTCAGTTGCTGTTTTATGAATGTAAAAGCCCGTTCCAAATTCATGGCGCTGACCGCAGTCTCCATACATTATTGTCCCGTCTCCTATTTTCATTGATCCCGTTCCCTGCCATCTTATTTCTTGGAGCGCTACCAGTTGTACCTTGTATTTTCCTAGTTCGTTTATTAGTATTTGTGCGCTTCCTGGGCGGTATAGACTTCTGACATTCCACGAACCAAAAGAGAAATCCTTGTAACTTTGCCAATTTCTGTTCCAGTAAATTCTGTCCTGTTTCCGAGGCACACCTTGAGTGTCCTGACCGGCCATTGTTTTACATGAGTGGGTTGGTAGCCCTCTGCACAACCCCCAACCTGGAGGACCAGGAGTCTTGATTTTTGGGTACTCTACCCCTAGGGATTTGCCTTCACCATGGCTTAACGAGTCTTCCCTACCCGTGCTAGTTTTGGTCCACCCCGGGTTTTTTATTTCCCCAGTAACCCCCATATCTGGAGAGCATTCCCCAATCCGCCACCCGGGGAGGCGCCCGATGGGGGACTAGCAACCCCACACGGGAATTAAACATAATATCAAACAAAATTTTAGGTATCAGCTAGAGTTATTGATTCCTCACCTCATGTCTCTCATTAAACATAGGTTCTAGAACGAGAGATTTTGAACTTGAGTGGAGCAGACTGCGACAGTGTTTGGTCACTCCCCTAGACAATAAAAAGCCAAACAATTTAGCGTTTAACGGTTATTCCAACAGTCTTGGTTATAAACAGAAACCTTTATTACTTGATAAGTCACATGCCAGTAGGAGAAATGGGTTAAACCATCCTTCATTCGGCCTTAGTGGGGCAGAGAAAGGAATGAAGTCTTCAGTGGTAAAAATTTGGACCACTCAACCAGTTATGCAAAGAATTTAATAGAAATTCAAATTAAAAAATAAAGGAAATTCATATCTGCTTGACAGTCTTTGCACTCCATAAAAAGATTACTGAGTGGGCAGTAACATAATGGGCACTTATATGTGTTTGTGTACATCTGTGTCAGTGAGATAGAGAGAGACAAAGAGACAGAGACAGGAAGGGAAAGAAAACGAGACACCATGTTTCCAGGTTTTTCATTCAGAAAGTGTACTATAATTGCAAAACTAACATGCTCTATAATGGAAAGATATTTATTGTCATCCAGAGTTCCATATATTCCTTTTATTATTTTTATATTTCATCAGGATAGTGAGATGCTGTTGAAAGAACAGACAGACAAAGAGAGCTATATCACGTAAAGGAAGTTTTCAGATGGGATAAGTGTTAATGCAATGTAACTGAGCCATCTGCCTTCTGCTAGTGACATGTACAGTTTTCCTCTGTAGTTGATAAACGTCAACAATGATTGGAGATGTTAAACAAACCGAGTTTGAAAGTAAGCCTGAAAATCAACTGAGACTAAAGTAGTGTATTATGCAGCACGTAGAAAAGACTAGTAGAAATTAACAAAGTAAAATAATGTATTGATAGCTTTATATTTAGGGCAGTGAAGACCAAAGACTCAATGGACAGAAAAATATGTAATTGAGGGAGAAGTAAAAGTGAACTACAGTGATTTTGGTAACCTAAATAGTTGTCAAAACTAAGCATCCAGTGTCCCAGAGACAGGAAGACCACTATTAGTGTGTACTGGTAGTTTTTTCCCTCTCCTTGTTATTGCTCACGTAACAACTAATATATTGATAAATGCATGAGATAAAATATGTTGCTACGAAAAGAGCCCTGAAATACTTTTTAGGGATGCTGTGCTGTGACTTTCCTTGGAGCATCAATTTTCAACGAAACAAAATATATTATGTTCTTATTATTCTGGATCTGGCTTTCTATGAAAGGAACATTGTTTCGTTACTGTAACTCGCCATTAAGTTCAACATATCTTTCTTACTTTACAGTTATTGAAAAAGTAAAATGAAAATTATTTCGTTATCAATATTGATGTTACAGTACGCAATGTTTCTTCAACATCAAAATTTTGCAGTGGATTTTTGTTAATATTAAAACACCAATAAGTACCACGACTAACACGAGAACATGAGACTATATCAGAGAAAAAAAATGTTTTTACTATAATGTATGCCAGACCAAAATTACGCACATCAAGATTTCTTTTATGTCATGAAGGTAAATTATCTTTTTGCACTGTTAATAATATAACATCAACCGCAGCCCGAGTCAACCTGTAAAACGCATCATAAAATCTGCTGCTCTGACCCTGTAATCCAGAAAGCTGAAAGAAATAATTTTAGTTCACTATTACCTGTCCGCTTCTTTGCGGTATGATTGGTTTCATTCAATGTAGTTTCAATGCGCCGCGGCAGCGGTTCGTTCGTTCGTAGCGCAGCTCTGCACCACAAATAATATTTAAATAGCTGAAAAGTCTTAAAACGATGGGATAAAATACCAGGCAAACTTATTACAAATCATAAAGTTTTCACTAAGTAACTCTATTCAGAACATTTAGACAAATTAAATTCTTACACACCTTTACAAATCAATGCCTAATGGTGTCCTTCTCTCAGCCTTGACAAAAGAATACTACACAAGCATACAATATAGCGTCATAGACATTTCCTACTCACGTAACTGCAAAAAGACAACAGAGAAATTAATGCCCAGTCACTACTGTATACCCTCAATTTAATACATTTACATCTTTGTTTGATATTTAATAAGTATCGACTGTGGCTGTTCCAGTACTCGCCAACATAGATATTATCTTTAAAAAATCGATACATAATTCTATACAAGTACAAAACATGACACATAATGGTTTCTCTTTATTACATAAAGTTCACAGAATCATTGTCCATGCAGAAATAAAATTATAATCATCCCGTTCAATTATTTTTTTTCTTTTTTTTTACGACTTATAATATGTGTTTTGCCAGGAGACATTACAATGCCCCCTGGCGGAAATTGACTATCTTTAAGAATGTTCAACAATATGCTGCCACTAACGTCCGTTTCGTCATTGTTTCTCACCTTATTTGGGATATTCACTATTCACTTTGTTTGCTCTTTTGCACTATAGTTTTATTTACACTGTTTATGGTTTTCTCACATTTTGCGAGGTGACCGTAAACTTAGTCCCAGGGTCATTACATTTTTCTGGCTACCCCATTCGGGCTATGTGCGGTCAGGAAACCTGGGAAAACTGCGCCGGAGCCATGGTCATCTCGCCTGGTTTGCAGTAAAACGCAGCCTGATTGTTCATCTAATTAGGCTGGCATTTATCAAATGTTCATAGATAAAGTGTCACACACGAAAGTTATTTATGACAAAATGTTAAACTTTTGGTCCCCTTGTTGAAAATGTACCTTCTACACTCTTCCAGATCCGTGGTAATGTTTATGTTCCGTGTAACATAGAAAGTCAATCATTATATAATTTTACCATCGTATAATGACTTGTCTCTACAATTATTCACTACAAATGTTCTACCATGGTATGGCATTCATGTCATTTTGCTTCACCAATGTGACGAAAACATATATCATCTAACAAATTTATATTTTGAGTTTATACACAGTAAACTAAAGAAAAACTGTTTGCCATGTAATTTCGTGTCCAATAAATCATTTTCATGTTAGTTCATTAATAGCGTAGTTAGGAATGTTCGGCTGAATGTCGACAATGTATGGAGTGGGCGGCGCGAAGCAATTGATGCCTAGCGTCGTCTGGAACGCGGCATGTCAACGACCGCAGGGGTCGACGTCCTGTCCGCCGTAACAGCGACGGAGTGTTGGGGTGGCGCCCTCGCAGTCGCGAACTGCGCCGAACCATTCAGCAATGTCGGCGTGTTGCAGTTGTTTCCCGCGACCGGCTGGCTGGCGGCACGGCTCCCGTCTCTGCTTCTCCGCATGGCTTCCCGTCAAAATGCATGAAACAAATATTTCACAACGATGCACAGTCTTTAAGGGTACAGGTTATTAGCTGTGGAAGAAAATGCAGCTTGGTTAAAAGCGTTTATTGTTCAGCAAGCCGTCATTTCGCTGGTCTGCACATGGCTTCACAACTGAATCGCACTGTGACTCTGCTATTTAGAGTTCGTCACACGCACGATATACTACAAACTTTCATTTGTTCTCACGGTCGATGCCCTGCCAGAGCGTCTCTCAACATGCGAAAATGTTTCGGATCACACACACTAAATGTTTCCGTCGAGCGATGTTTGTTTTACTCGTCTCCGAATGGATCACTGTCTACCATTTTTATACACAGTAAATTTATTGTTCGCTGAGCACTGCACTATGACAGATAATCACTCAACACTTGACTTATTCCGACGTATATATTGGTGCAGATCCAACAGTCATTTTCTGTCCCTGCTACACATAACAGTCCGTCCTTTCCTAGATTGTTTATGCACACAGTTTATTTTTAATGCGTATCAACTGTTCTTTGCGTAATCACTCTCATCTATATTGAGTCCATTGTGTTTACCATGTTCATTACACACTTTTAGTATTGTTACTAGACATACATGGCTTTTTTGTAATTATTTAAAGGTGTGTGATTTTTGGTACATAGTTTTCTTTTCCTTTTTCGGTGTAGCTTGCCGGGTTATCACCCACCTAGCAAACAGATTTTACCATGTGCATGACAGCTGAACTTGGGCAAATTGCTCACTAAATACTTCATTTAGTATTAGAATTTTTTAATGATCTGTCCTGCGGGAATACAGTGTAGTTTCCGCGTAGACTGACTTAGTTCACGCACCGCGTAATTAATATTCAAGGACGTGAACCAAGTACACTGACTTCAACTGAAGCACCGTTACATACAAAGTTTAGGTTACAAGAAACGGGTTCGTCTTTAATTGAATTCTGCTGCAGTGTCGTTCTCAGGTCACTATCGGCAGTAACATTAGTCCACATAATTGTTTTGTACTACAAAGTCATTTTTGTCCAGAAGAGACTCTCTCAGGGTTCCTTAATTCTAACACAATTACATCTATTACATTACTATATGAAAACTCATCATTAATTGTACATACTACAAATGAAAAACGATTCAAGAAATTATTCATTACTTTGTCAAGAAAAAATTGTTCATTGCTTGATGAGTATATAGTATTTTACTGACACTAATTGTCTGTAAACAAAATCTTCAATTTTCATGTTATTGCCCAGTTTATTGATCCTACTTTCATGTTATGCTTACTTATTAAATGTCTTGCTTTCTCAAAATTTTAAATACACACGAATTCTTTCTTATAGCTAACATACTTATACTCTGAAACACAAATGAAATCTTCTTACTGCTACTATTTACATCTGGTAGGTCATTGAATAAATAATTTTAGATCTTTACATGGATACAATCCTTTTATTCTCCCCGTCTGGGGGTGTGCTAACAATCGGCTACATTTGTGCGGCACCTTCAAAGGGTCCTGAATATATCAATTGCCACTTACTATTTTTCTTTTGCTTTAGGGTGGCTGAGGATTTGCGGTTGTTACCAATAAGCACCATGTCTCCTACATTGTATTTCTGTTTGTTGGCTACACCTCGGTAGTACTTCTTTTTTCTCTTGGCGGCGCAACTGGTTAAGTTGTCCCATACTTTTTTTTATCTTTTCCTCTTTTGTTTCTGCCCTGGCTGGTAGTCTCGGGAGAGACGTGAGCCATTCTTTCTGTGTCTTATCAACCCCTTTCAATATCTCTACCACTGGGTATCCTGTACTTGAGTGGGGTGTTAAATTGTGTATTTTGACAAATTTAGGTACCAACTCTGGCCATTCTGTGTGTCGGTTTTCAATGTAAATTCTAAGGAACTTATTCAATTCTCTGAATGTTCTTTCGACTGAACTTGCTTATAGATGAAACCGGGATACCATAATATGCTGTATACCTTGTTCCTGTAGATAATGTTTCGAAGTGTGAGCCGTGAAATAAGTGGCATTGTCAGTTGTTATGGCTTCAGGTTTCCCCGCTTGAGGCAAGTATTCTTGATTGATCCGTCTCACTATGCTTTTGTCAGCAGCTGATTTTATACAATAAATTGTCAAGTATTTGGAAAAACTATCGTACACTGCCAGTATACATTTCATACGCCCCCTGGCCATGGGATAGAGACCTGCTACGTCCAAAGATACTAATTGAAGCGGCCAGAGTGGAACTATTGGATGAAGTTCAAATTTTGTGGACCTATTATAGTGTTTTGCTTTCTGGCATATAGAGCAAGTCCTAACTGTTACTTGAATTTGGTGTTTCTTTCGAGGGAAGTAGCAGTATCTCGCAATGAGTTCTGCCTATGCATGGCCCCATACCAAGTGCGCGTGCCGTATTACGACTTTGACTGACTGGTTAGGTATGCATACTGCCCAGCAGTCTTCTTATGTGCTACGTTTATGGTACAAAAGGTTGTCCACAATTTTAAAACCATTCTGATCTTTATTGTTAGCTCCATTTTCAATATTACTAATGATTTTTGCCCACATCGGATTTGATCTCTGTAGTTCAGACATATTTTTACACATATGTAGAAAATCCCTCCTGTACGCATTGTCTTGTACTAAAAGCGCTTTGTACTCGGCGGATTGTTCTAGCATTTCTGCTAAACCCATAATCCCACCGGCAGTCGCGGCAAAGCATCCACTAGTATGTTATCTTGGCCTTTTATATACATAATCTTTATTCGGTATTCTTGTAAGGTAAGCATCCATCTCCTTAGTCGGGTATGGAATAGCTTGCATGACATCAAAAAACTTAACGCCTGGTGGTCACTATACACTTTAATCTCTTTCCCACACAAATAGTAATTCAGCTTTTTCACAGCCCAGACTACGGCGAGCGCTTCCAGTTCGGTTGACGAGTAGGCTCTCTCGCAGCTAGTTAGAGTGCTGCTGGCAAAGCCGATAATCTTTATTGTTGCCGGGTCGTTGCCTTCCTCCCACTAGAACAGGCACGCTTCCAGGAACACGGCCACCAGGGCGGTTTTAATTGCTTCAAAAGCTTGCTGACACTTGTCAGTCCAAACCCACTGCACATTTTGTCGCAGTAGATTTAACAATGTCTCGTCATTTAACAACTGATTAGGTACAAACCTCCTGAAAAAAGACGTAAGTCCAATGAACGCTTTTAATTGTCTCTTAGTTACTGGGCTCGGAAATTCTCGAATTGCCTCTAGTTTTTTGTTGTCTGGG
Source organism: Schistocerca cancellata (assembly GCF_023864275.1). Classification (NCBI taxonomy): domain Eukaryota; kingdom Metazoa; phylum Arthropoda; class Insecta; order Orthoptera; family Acrididae; genus Schistocerca; species Schistocerca cancellata. Next base: position 309,397,309 of record NC_064628.1, on the reverse strand, counting down.
CTGATACCAAGAGACGTGATATGGTGTCCTAGAAATTTAATTTTATTGCATCCAAATTTTGACTTTTCTAAATTTGCTGTCACGCTTCCCTGTTAAAATTTCTCTAATAGTCTATGCAGCAATTCCATATGTTCGTCCCAAGTAGCAGTAGCGATTACCAGGTCATCAACATATACTGTGATTTTTTCTAACACGTCTGGACCCAGTACCGTGTCGAGAGCAGTAATAAATACTCTAGCACTTACTTATATTCAACCCGAAGGGAAGTACCTTGAACTGGTAACTTCGCCCTCTGAATATGAAAGCTGTGCACTTCCTTGACTCTGGCGTAAGTGGGATTTGCCAGTACGAACTTTTAAGATCGACTGAGGTCAAGTACTGTACTCCATGGAATTATTGTATCTGCACATCTAAATTTTCTGGACGAGTTCTGACAGGTGTAATAATTTTATTGATGTCTTGTGCATCTAATACTAGCCGGATTTTTCCGGTGGCTTTCGCCACTGCTACAAAAGGACTACTGTGTGGGGAGAGAGAGGGCTCAATGATAACCCACTCTAACATCTTCCGAATCTCTTTAGCCACTACTTCCCTCCTCGACCAAGGGATGGAGTAAGATTCGCGACAGTACGTTTTGTGGGGCATCACCTCTATGTGATAGTGGTACCCCTTGATTATTCCTGGTCGGTCGTTAAATACCATGGTATATTCCGATAGCAGCTGCGTTAACTGTTGCTTTTGTACATTGCTTAAACTTTCAGATTGCTGTACTTTGGTTTGAAATGCATCAACATTTGTTTCAAAATTTCTATCTTCCATACTAGGATAATAAAGATCTGTCACAATTGCATAATCATCTAAGTGTAGTACCCAGGAGTTCCTACATTTGATATTAATTCTGTTGCCACATGACACAAGTACATCCTTCGATTTCATCATAGACAACTCAATCCTCCTACCTTATTTAACTATGCTTAGTTTTCTCGAGTAGAGGTCAATATTGCGTCCCTCTCACGGAGAAAATCTACTCCCAGAATGCAGGTCACCTTTAACAATAATGAACGAGCTCACAATGGCTTCGCCCTCCTTTCAAATCTCCACCTGCACTTGGTGCTTAATTAATTGTCTCTGTGCACTTATAGCTCCAGACACCTTGCAATTATTAACCGGGAAAGTCGGTATGGTACGTCCCTTCCCCAGCGCTTTAAACAATTCTATACTCATTACACTCACTGAGGCGCCTGTGTCGATGATTATATTCACTGCAACATCATTGATTTTCGCTTCTATTATGGCTTGCACATTTTCGTTGCTATCTTTATTACATTCATGGCGTTCGGTCAGTAGATCTTGCTCCATATTGATACCGTCGTTGTATCGCAACATATGTATTCCAGGCATGTTATTATCTTTCGTGTTGCTCTCTCTCCTCCCCTTGGCCAGCGACGGAGAGCATATCGTGGCCGATTCTAGTTTGTTGGATGGCTTGCTTGCGGCTATTGTCCGTGACCTCTACTAGGCGTACGTTTTGATTGTAGGCCGCCACGACTGCGCAATAGGCGCGTTTTGCAGCTGTGGTCTGTTGTTATCGTATCAGTCATTCCCTTGCCGTTCTGGGCTTGGTCGGTGATTCTGATTCCAATTGCAATTGCTGTCGCTGTGATTGCTATGGCACTGACCTCGCGCATTTTTCCATCGGTTGGTCCCGGCCGGTCCGGTGGTCCCGGGCGGTCCGGAATCGTACCGGTCATCAAATCGACGCTTATTTATCATGGGACGGTTGCCCACAGCCATTCTGACTTTACCATTATTACAATTTTGCGAGTGCTCTTGCCGTTTGTTACCGCCCCACCATTTCCATGGTTGTGGTCTGGTGCACTATTATTCCGTGAGTGATAACACGCTGCTTTTGCGTCTTCCTGGATCAAGTCTATTGAATCTAGAACAGACAGGAAATGTTCCATGTCGTTCTCTGGTACGTGTATTAGTTTCTCATTGATATGAATGAGTAAATGTGAATTTAAGAGTCTTACTACGTCTCTTGGTGAGATAGGCTCACCCCAGAAGCGCTTCTTGTATATATATATATATATATATATATATATACAGGGTGATTCAAAAATGCATGTAAATATTTTAAGGGTGTATTTGTGAGGTAAATATAAGACAAAAATGTTCTATAAATGTTTTTCCATAAACGTTTAATTCCAGAGTTATCGTTAAATACGAAAGTCATGTCTGTATCAAAACGACGGCAGTGCAAGCAGCAGGATGCCATATTCTGGTACGTAATTCACATACGTATCTCCCAACAGTTGATTCGAAACTGCATGAATAGTGTTTGTTTTTGTTTGCACGTGATGTTTACTCCTACTGTACGGAAGATGGCGCTGATGTTGTTGGTAACGGAAAAGTACGTCCTGTCGTTCATTCATCGTCGGAAGGCCAAAGGTTTCGTGCACATGATGTACTCAAACAGTGAGTATGCTGATATGCACCTTGTGTATGGTGCAGCAGATGGAAATGCACTTGCAGCAAGACGAAGGTACAGTGAGCTGTTTCCAGGAAGACGGTTACCAAGTCATCAGACGTTTGTATCTGTGGACAGACGTATGCGGGAGTATGGCATTCGTCCTGGGCCGCATTCAGGTCGACCACTTGAGCATGCAGTGAACGTCGAGGAACATGTTTTGGACCTGGTAGACCAAGATCCATCTATCAGTACGAGACAAATTAGTGCAGCTGTACGACTTCCACAATCTACTGTATGGCGGCTGCTTCGGAGACAACAGTTGCATCCATTTCACCTGCAAAAAGTGCACGAATTGACACCTGAAGACTATCCTCGCCGTCAGCAATTCTGCCAGTGGTTACAAGAGCGTCATTTGAATGATCCAATGTTCATTCGGCGGATATTATTCACAGATGAGGCCATGTTTACTCGTGCGGGTGTAATCAATTCGCATAATATGCACCAGTGGGCTGTCGAGAATCCTGGCGCGAGATTTGTGCGTGGATATCAACATCAATTCTCCATAAACATTTGGTGTGGTATTGTGGGGAATTACTTACTCGGACCTCATGTTCTGCCTCCAAGGCTGAATGGGCACGCGTACTGCGAATTTGTGGAGGGAGAATTGCCTGGATTGTTACAGGATGTCCCTCTTGCAACACGAGCCACCATGTGGTTTATGCACGATGGTGCTCCCGCCCATTACAGCCGCAACGTAAGGGCGTACCTCAATTCTGCGTATCCACATCGATGGATAGGTCGCGGAGGACCAATTGCTTGGCCAGCCAGATCACCTGACCTGAACCCTTTAGACTTTTATTTATGGGGCCGACTAAAGACATTGGTGTATTCTTCTGCAGTACCGAACAGAGAAGTGCTACAACAAAGAATTGAAGGTGGTTGTGAAATTATTCGTGGAGAGTTGAACGGACTGTGTAATGTGCAGAGATCATTGATGCGACGAGCACGGGTCTGTCTGCAAGTTCAGGGACAGCATTTTGAACATGCATTGCATTAAGATTTGTGCAAATACAGTACAGTACAGTACAGTCTGTAAAATGCTTCAATTTTCCTTAGTTATTGTGCATTGCTGTAGTTCAATCAACAGGACCTAAATTAATACAGTGTTCGCGAGGAATTGTTTCAGTTTGTTACGTCACGTTTATTTATCAGTTTGCGTTGTTAGTCCAAATGCACTGTAATTAAACTGTGAACTCTGGGAATTAAATACCTTACGTTGTATTGAATGTATTATCCTGTTTTGTTCATAACTCTGTAATAAGCCAAGTATGGAAAAAATTGTATAGAACATTTTTGTCTTATATTTACCTCACAAATACACCCTTGAAATATTTACATGCATTTTTGAATCACCCTGTATATATATATATATTTCTCGAAATACTGTCTCAGATCCCCAAGACGGACTGAGTACGGTTCAGGACTGTATACTTCTTTTCTTAGCCGCTCTTGTATACAAGGCGACCAGTACTTTGACAAAAACGCATTTTCGAACTGTTCATACGTCATGCAGCTGTCTGCTACTTCCTTAGCCCACAACGCTGCATCACCCTGAATGTATGACATTATGTATTGAATTTTCTGTGCTGCGTTCCACACACTAGGCAAAATATTTTTAAAGCTTTTTATGAATACTACTGGATGTACTGACTTCCGTGCAGTAATAAACGTTTGAAACTGCCTATTTTTTATCGCACGTCCTTCAACCAATATCTCTGGTTGGTTGGTTGGTTGTTTCGGGGAAGGAGACCAGACAGCGAGGTCATCGGTCTCATCGGATTAGGGAAGGACGGGGAAGGAAGTCGGCCGTGCCCTTTTTGAAAGGAACCATCCCGGCATTTGCCTGGAGCGATTTAGGGAAATCACGGAAAACCTAAATCAGGATAGCCGGACGCGGGATTGAACCGTCATCCTCCCGAATGCGAGTCCAGTGTCTAACCACTGCGCCACCTCGCTCGGTCCAATATCTCTGGACTACACTGGTTTGCTCCTTGGACATAGGCTGTGTGCTCCGAAGCGAAGCTACAGCTCTTCGCATTATCACCAAAAGATTCACCATTGTTGCGTCGCGCATAAGTTTGTGCATTGCCAAAAACATTGGCTGTTGGCGACATAGTTTCATGTTCAAGATGTTTGCTGCTCTGCGCTAAACCCTTTTCCAAGTCAGATATCCGTTTGGTGATATTCACACTTGCCACTGCGGAATATCCTCTTTGAGTATTTGTTTAATGGTTTGCACGTCGTTCTGTACTTATTGCGATACTGAACGATCTGGAATCTCTATCTGCCATGGCTGCTTGTACCTTAGAATCAATATTTTTGGCGATCTCGCTCTCCTTCGCTTCTAGGCAAGAGTTGAATTCGGTTTCAGTTTTAGTTGCTTGTTCGTTCAACTTATGCTCTACAAGCTGTGTGGAATCTATTTCTAGCTTTGGTAATCGGTTGAAAAACACACCCATCTCGTCTGTGTTTGCTACTTGTAGGTTGTTGACCTGTACAGTCAACTCCTGCACGGCCTTAGGTATCGACTCATAGGCAATCTCTCTTTTCATAATTTCTAACAATTGCTCAAGTTGATGGTCACACTCAGCTTGCTGGCGATCCCGCTCAGCTTGTTGTGCAAGGAAATTTTCCGCTATCTGGCGATCTCGCTCAGCTTGCTGGGCAAGGAAATTTTCCGCTAGCTGGCGATCTCGCTCAGCTTTCTGTGCGAAAAAGCTCTCAATTCTTTCGTCCTTTTCAGCTTGTTGTTGCTCGAATTTTGTCTGGTAATCCTGCACACGCTCTAATATTGCCTGAAGTGGTTACTCTCCAGGCAGATTACCGCTCTCTGGTTCCTACTTTTCTGGGGTGGTACAAATTCTTTATCTTTAATATATTCATAAATTACCTACTCGAACATAGGATCTATCATTTTTGCCACTTTCACACAAAATATGGTAATTTATCTACAATACACGGCACACTAAAAATTACTATCTACACTCAATTTTGCCCTGTCATAAATACTAACTTCAGACTACGAGCACCACTAGCGATATGAGATCACTTCACTGGAGTTAAGCTTCTACGAACAGGACAATTACACTGTAGTCTTACCTTTAGTTTATCTGATTTCGGGGTTCGGCTGCCCCCGGATTATGTAGCTGTTACAGTTTCACAGCACTATCAGGATCTTTTCATCTGACTCGCTTGTAGTGGTGCGTTTTTTCATGACAGAATTTTTTTACATTCATTAATATATGATATTAATCATGAGACACATACATACATTTAATACTAAATACACACACACACACATTTATATATATATATATATATATATATATATATATATATATATATATAATAGACAATGAAAGAAAACACATACAATAGTGTGAGCGTGTGGGTGCTATTCTGTCATTCTGTGCAACGGATTAATCTGATCTACGCCTTGATGAAGTCAAGGACTCCTATTCGCCCCTAGTCTAACTATTGGCGTGGTACACCGGTCAGGTAAACAGTCCACCGCGATGCCACTCAAAAATTCGCTCGCAGGCGTGTAACTATAACTCTGTCCATTCACACCGCACAATAAGTGTGGCGGCCAACACAGTGAACAACGCTTACTCGCAAAGACTCAATATAGAGTCGCACACCAATTTGCTCTCGACAGAGGTGCTCTCCCAGTGAATTACTGAGGAGAGACTTGTTCCTCACTCTTTGAGTACACCTATGAGCGCGCACGCTCTCGTTACGTGTACTCGCTCCAAGAGCGACAACGCCAGACGTGAAAGGGTATATCTTTCGTTCTCTTCCATTATTCCTTCAGCTCAAGGCGTCAGGAATATCGTCTGCCAATCAGCATTGCTCTTCTAAAACGGGAGAATGACGTTTCGTTTAAGGCGACCAATCCGGAAATCTGTAGTATCGGCGTTTGGCATTTGCTGTCTCCCTGTGAAAATCTCTTAAACTGCGTGCTATGTGTAAAGAATGCGTAGGCTGGCCACTTCCACACAATGTAGCGGAATTTGCTTTTAAGCCGAACACAGGGTTGTCCTTTCACTCGGGCAAGCGCTGTCTGCTCTACGGGCGGTCACCGGCCGACATAGATGGTGAAACGTCCCCTTTGAACAATTATACAAGACTGTGCTTAAACTGACACACAATATTTTTAGCGTAACGCAATCTGACTATCAAAGATCCCTGCAAAAGCATGGCCCTGAGTAACATTAAACTATACCTTTCAGAAATCACTTACCTCACAAAAATCTTCATTACTCGAACTACTGCAATAAATAAAAGATTCAAACTACGGAAGGCACTAACTACTAGTAGGCATAGTTAGCAAATGAAAGATTTTAATAGAGAACAAACAATGTATTTACCTTAATAGTCATAATGTATACAGCAGTTCATAACATCCATTCTTACAAATATCAAAACTCCGCCATTTCTCTCCCCACATCCACCACTGCTAGCGGCTCACCTCCAACTGCCAATGCTACGCGCTGTTCACATCCAGCTGCAGCTGCCCAACACTACAATGGCAGACAACAATGCAAACTAGCCACAGACTGCACACAGCACAGCCAGTGGTTTTCGTACAGAGCGCTACGTAACGTTGCCAATAAGAAAACATAAACAGCCTACTTACTATGGGTTGGGAGCGGCCTCCTGGCGTGCGGTTGCCTCTCTTGAACTAAAAGCCCCTGTGACTGTCGTGTCTGGAATGTATGTGTGTACGCCAGCCTCGAGTATTTCAACCACGGTGCGCACTTGCGATTTATTAGTTATTTGCATATCATTTACATGAATTCATACAACATTGACTTCATCTTATCGAGTTTGGGTTCGAATGAAGCGTCTTGATGCGCGGAATATCATTGTGAGGGCAGAACATGTAAGCAATGAAGGTAAGGAGACCACGACGTCTTACAAGTATCTTCAAGCATATCAGACAGATAGTTTCACAGAAATACAATATACCTATGTGCAGTCAACCGGTCAGGCAACATGCAGGCCGGCCAGTGTGGCCGAGCGGTTCTAGGCGTTTCAGTCTGGAACTGCGCAACCACTACGGTCGCAGATTCGAATCCTGCCTCGCGCAAGGATGTGTGTGATGTTCTTAGGTTAGTTAGGTTTAATTATTTCTAAGTTCTAGGCGACTGATGACCCCAGAAGTTAAGTCGCTTAGTGCTCAGAGCCATTTGAACCATTTGACTTTCTTTGGATCATTAATTTTCAGCAAAACAAAATATATTATGTTCTTATTTTCTGGATCTGGATTTCTATAAAAGGAACATTGTTTCGTTACTGAAACTCGCTATTAAGTTCAACATATCTTTCTTACTTTACAGTTATTGAAAAGGTAAAATGAAAATTATTTCGTTATCAATACTGATGTTATTGTATGCAATGTTAGTTCAACATCAAAATTTTGCAGTGGACTTTTGTTAACATTGAAACACCAATAAGTACCACGACTAACACGAGAACATGAGACTATTATCAGAGAAAAAATATTTTTATTACAATGTTTTCCTGACCAGAACTACGCACAGCAAGATTTCTTTTACGTCATGAAGGTAAATTATCTTTTTGCACTGTTAATAATATAACATCATCCGCTGCCCGATTCCACCTGTAAAACACATCATAAAATCTGCTGCGCTGCCCTGCAATCCCGAAAGCTGAAAGAAATAATTTTAGTTTACTATTACCTGTCCGCTTCTTTGCGGTATGATTGGTTTCATGTAATGCCGTTTCAATGCGCAGCGGCAGCGGCTCGTTCGATCGTAGCGCATTCGTTCGTAGCGCAGCTCTGCTCCGCGAATAATATTTAAATAGCTAAAAAGTCTTAAAATGATGGGATAAAATACCAGGCAAACTTATTACAAATCATAATGCAAGTTTTCACTACGTAACTCTATTCAAAACATTTAGACAGATTAAATTCTTACACGCCTTTACAAATCAATGTCTAATGGCGTTCTTCTCTCAATCTTGACAAAAGAATGCTGTACAAGCATATAATATACTGTCACAGTTCCTTCCTACGCACGTAACTCCAAAAAGATTACAGAGAAATTAATGCTCGGTCGCTACTATTTATACTCAGTTTAATAGATTTACATCTTTGATATTAAATAAGTATCGTCTGTGGCGGTTCCAGTACTCGACGACACAGATATTATCTTTAAAAAATCGATACATAATTTTATACAAGTACAAAACATGACACATAATGGCTTGTCTTTATTACATAAAGTTCACATAATCATTGTCCATGTAGAAATAAAATTAGAATCATCCAGTTCAATTACCTTTTTTATTTTTTTTACCGCATACAATATGTGTTTTGCTAGGAGAAGGTACATTTTGAATAATAATAATGGGACACTGACTTCTAATGCAGAAAACCATTCGGAACTAAGGGTTTTTCAGAGAACAATGAATAGATGCCGGTTGGAAATTACTACGAGAGGCAAGGAAACAGACAGTTGTAGTGGAGACTAACCTGGAATGCACGACATGATGTAATGGATCTGAAGTGGAGGAATGGGCAAACAATAAGGCAAATGGATCGTAGGCAGCCGCAGAAATTTCTTTGCTGATTCCAAAGTTGCCGTAAAATAGGGCGAATCGAAACAGTGGGGTGAACAGATACGAATCTTTTGAAAACGTTCTATGCTTTTGTTTCAGAATACGAATGGGAATATCACTCAAAGATGTATCTGTTTAGGTTCATAGTGAACCATTCTAAAAGGGAAATTGTGAATTTCTGAGATGGTGACCTGACACTCTTTGCTAAACATCATAAGTGGTGCTGAATTTACTTCCTTTACACTTTATTTGTAAATTAGACTGAAAACTGTGTTGCTTTAAGTACAGGGTAAGCAAATTTCCAATCCCATTCTATTTAAAAAAAAAGTCCAATTTTAAAGTACACTTTAAACTGAATTGTGCTTCAGCTAACTGAAAATGTAGGGCTGAGCTTCCTGAATTTGTGGGGGTGAGCAGAAACAGTAACAGTCATTCTTTCTTCAGAATGTAACGTTCCCTGGCAGCACACACACTACTAATAAACTGAAATGACATTTAATTGTACTATGTACGCCGCTATGAAGCAATTCGTATATACTGTAATTGTTTAACAAAAAATATTATTTAATTTTGTATAAAGGACGTTAGTTATTATTGTAATATTTTCTGTAATAATATTCTCGATGTATTTATGATTGTAATATTTCTATACTCATAATGTAATTACGAAATATGTTAATATCTGCGATGAAAAAAAATGCAAAATATAGCCACAGAGGTAAATAATGTTGTAAGATTACAAAGAGATATTCATAATCGGCAATAGTATAAATAGCATTACATAATGTGTATTCTTTGTCGTCTTCCTCGAGAGCTGAGAGAGAGAGGAACCTGTGACGTAGCATCATTATATGAATGAGTAGAATTATTTTGTCTGTATCTATCTTCAGCCGCCATTAGAGGAGAAATTATAAAGGTGTGTAATTTTAATTATTGTTATGGTCTAAACACATTATAATTTATCAAAATTGTGTATTACTAATGTAAATTAGCTTGCTCATGTCATCTATATTATTTCTTTACAGAATTTTCAGCACTTTTAGCGATTATCGTTGGTGTTGCCGGGCTGTGCCGCGACCGAACGATTTGCAGCGGCGGCACATTTAAAAAATTGTTCCGCTATAAAATTAACCAAACCCGTAAATCGGGAGCAGGTAAAATTAGCAGTGAAATACGAAACATTTTTCTTTTACAGCGATCCTGAGGCTGACTGAATTTATTACTGGTTTTACATTTGTGCATTCATAGGCGGACAACTAACGTTGAAGTTGTTAATCTGTTGGTTCTTTCAATTCCTAAAGCAAATAACTTAAACGTATAGTGAAGTGTGTTTTGTCAATGATAATTAAACTTTCAGGTCGGCTTGGCAATATTTAACCATTTTATGCTAACAGAGACAGTCTTGTGTTCCATAGCTAACGCCGGGAAAGAATTCAGTAAATATTTAAAAACCCACTGCATCTAGAAAATATGTGCCAAGGCCGAAATGCGTAAAAATATTTAATTTAAATAATTTTCAAAGTCATAAATGTTATTAATCAGTTAGTTTGAATTTATCAGCATGAGAGGGTTGCTAAAGTTCACGTAATATTAAATATGCTTAATTCTGTCTAAATGAATTTTTATTACCACACGTAAAAAAGGGGTTCTACAAAAAAATTCGTACTGAAAGAGTAAATAACAAAAATATTTAAAGCCATTTCTTCGCCATTTTCATCCATTCATTTTTCATTATATATATATATATATATATATATATATATATATATATATTTTTTCTTTTTTTTCATCAAAAGAAGAAGTGCAAGAATTAGACGGAAATGAAGAACACCTGGCAATTCTGAACAAAGGAAGCACTCGTTTACACTGCAAGCATGTAAAATGTTATTTAGAATTCAAAAATTATGCTGCTGCTTTTTTAAAAACAAGGCCATTAAACATTTTTGTTTTGCAGATGAGGAGTCGCTTTTTACTAAAGAAAACTTTGTTCAATATCTCTTTGTTACTTCTGGGAGTACGACTTGTAGATTCAAAGACACCATTTTCAAGTACGATGACGGTGGCTTAAAGTCTTAACAAACAAACCAAGATCTCAATTTTATGTTGCAATAAAGTAATAAATTAGAGATATAACTATCTTTATCTGGACAACAGAACAACCAACCACAATTCATACAATATTTTTGTATTGAATAAAACTTTTTTGAGGCAGTTAATTTTGTTTGTTATACTCCTCAATCAAAAAAAAATTTTGACGTGTCGATATTCACTCCAAAGACAAATAAATAGGAAAAAATAAGATTAACGCCGAACACTGCTGTTTCTAGTCATCCCTTTCTGTTAAATGAATGGAAAAAAAATTTTATTTGTTATGTTATAAAAGCACAAGAAAAGTCCAAAACGTAAATAAAAGTTTAAAGTTAGACAGAAGACCTATAATCACATATAATTTTGATTTCCTTTTATCTTTTTCATTTGTATAAATTTGGTTATTTTTAAGTTGAAATCTGTTCCTATTCATCCATTTCACCTAATGAAAGGTAGATAATTGACATTACAAAAGAGCAGTACAAGTCGATCAGCTAAGGAAGACAGTGGTGATGATGGAGTTGGAATTTTGAATTCAGACTGTAATTCATAGTCTTTCAAAACGATACATCCCATCTCACAAGCCAATACTTTCTACGTCAGGAGCAGGCAAGAATTCGGCTTGTGAGCCATAGCCTGCCTTGCGTGCCATAGGGCTCATCCTGGTTGCACGCTGTACTCACCGCCACGCTGCACTGTCTGAGCAGGAGGAGGGGGAAACTGCGAATGGGCTGTATTAAGACGGCAACGCAGTCGGACTGGATACGACTTCATTTCATATTTCTCAACCAAACAGATCACAAACGAATCTGAATTTCAGAATTATTTATTTATGTTCGGTACAATGAAGACAAAATGCAATTTTTATCTAGCACAAACTGTCAGCGTACATAAAGAAGCAGAAAATTTCGTAGATTTTCGCGTTCAGGTTGCCATGTAATTGTGACTTGTTTAGTTTCATAAACGACGAAAGGTCATTCATAAATATATGTTGATCGAAATATTGTAGCACTTTTGCAACCTCATTATGGAGACATGGTAACTCTACCTGAGGAAAACAATGTAGATATCTTGGACAGTGTCAACCTATAAGGATTTGTGTTTTAAATTAGCATCATACTGTAGATCAATCAGTTACATCTACACATGCATAGAGACACTTCAACTGAAACGGCAAACGGTCTCGAAAATAGCTCGGAAACAGATGTAAGACTGGCTGTCTTCTCAAAACGTTTAGAAAACTATCCTTTAAATTTTTTCAAGGCCAAAATGAAATCTTCAGACCTCGCGTTTTCTTTAACGCCAACTGGACTGTCGTCGTCAGATTTTGTCTTTCTACAGTGCGATTTTCTCTTTAGGTGCATCCGCATCAAATTAGAAACAAGTTGTTTTTCAACTTGCTGTTTCTTACTGTGGGCAACGTGCAATGAAGCCTACTTAAAATGCGAGGTGTGAGATCCATTTTGGATGTCGTAATTTTCGTTCTTGAACTCCTTTTTTCTTCATAAACTCAACAACAGTGGGTTTTAAATTGAAGAACTGTTTTCAGTAATATATAAAGTCTCTGTACTATTCGTTCAATTTCATCGAAAACTGTTGCAACTGACTGTGGAATAACGCGTGCGACTTCATATATTTGTACCACCAGTTTCTTCACGTGCTCCATGACTGCAAAATTTAGCACATAGTGCTTCTTGACGTACAGAACAATGAATCTTCAAATTCTTTGTGCATGGTGTTGTAATGTCGTTTGAGAGCAAATTTGCAATTTCCGTCGATTATGTGACTGCATTATAGATACTGAGGATTCTCATCCCTCTCTTCTGTCATTCCCCTCTTTTTGTGCAAATATGCACTGGAGCTATAAATGTCCTTCGTACCACGAACAAATAGTGTAGGGCAAACAGTGCCAACACCATGAATCTGCCTAAATGGAGACACTTGGGGCGACTAAAAAATATTACACCGCAGTGCTAAATGAAATGACGCGCTCTACGGATTACTTCCGAGAAGACTTGAGCGAAGCCGAGAGAGACCGAGCCTTGACTTGCACGCAGCCAGCACATCCGGCTGACGTGCAGTTTGGTTCGCAGTGGCCTGCTCTGTTCTATGTGAGTAAGGATACAAACTTAGTGTGGATTCTAACTTATGAGTCATTATTATAAAGTTACACACATTGGTGCCACTCGAAAGTACTGGTTCATGTGGTTACCGGTAAGGGCCTCTTTAGTACAGCTAGTTCGTTCGCACGCTGGTTCATTACCAAATGTGCAAAGAGATTTGTCTTTATCCACAATTGCGAGAACGTGACGAAAATTCCATTTCTTAATAGGATGGAGTACCACTGCACTAGCAACTACACGTACGAGCATGAGCTACAGCAAAGGTGGATCGGACGTATACGTGAGGGGGGCGGGGGGGGGGGGGGGGGGAAGTTGGGGGTTCGTGCTACTGGGTTCCCAGATTGCCTGGTATGATGGTAGGTGACTTTCTGTGCGTGCGTGTGTGTGTGTGTGTGTGTGTGTGTGTGTGTGTGTGTGTGTGTGTGTGTGTGTGTGTGTGTCTGTGTTTGCCTGGTGCGATGAAGGATTGCGAAAGATTCGGTTTATGTGACTCCTCTTCCAACAACTTTGGGTGAAAAAATGGTTCAAATGGGTCTGAGCACTATGAGACTTAACTTCTGAGGTCATCAGTCCCCTAGAACTTAGAACTACTTAAACCCAAGGACATCACAAACATCCATGCGCGAGGCAGGATTCGAACCTGCGACCGTAGCGGTCTCGCGGCTCCAGACTGTAGCTCCTAGAACCGCTCGGCCACTCTGGCCGGCCAACTTTGGGTGGACTACAATACAGAAACAGCAGTCGGCAGTGTTGTCACACAATCTTAATAAACTATATTTCTTTCATTTCCTAGCTTTCATACTCCAGTCCCCAGAAATACGACACCATGAAGTTGAACGTCTCCCCGCTAAGCAAACACTAAAAACCACACACACTTGAGATTATTGATAATTATGCTTAACGTGAATTCTCTATCACCTAAAAGCTTGTAAAACCTAATCACGGTGTTTTGGGGCTTTTAAAGTACATTTAATCATGTCCTGATGCAAAAACAGATCTTAATTTTGTTTGTGAAAACGCACCCTTTAGTATCGACAATGCACTAGAAGTTCACATCAAACTGTGGAGGAGGACGCGAAGTCTGCGACGGTTTGAAGCGTCCGTCGCCGGTCCCCAGAAGAAAGTTACGCCATTGTGTTCCCCCGGTACCCATCCGTGACACACAACGCAAGCGACGCAGAAAAACTTGGACTCCTAACTTACCGATAAATCAGTTCCAAATTTTGTCACGTCTCCTGATAATGAGTTTAGTTTTAGAGCGGAAGCGTGTGGAAGGGCGGGGGGCGTGCTGGTGGGGGTGCTCCCGGGTAGGGTGGGGGTTGGGCGGGAAGGGCCGGGGGGGGGGGGGGGGGGGAGCTTCAAGTGGACTTTTCGAAAGAACCAACTTCTTACACAAGGGCCTCGCCTCTCAGTCGTGGACCATTCGCGCGAGGGAGATTGCGAGCCAGCACCTTGTCGTACAAGGCGCAAAGCTCTCCACACTCCGAGACTTCGAATGACTTTCTCCCAATCTGGTTCTACACAGAATTTACCACTGAATTAGCACTAGACTCTTGACTAATTTACCGCAGTTTGCTTGAACTACACAGGTGTTCAAGCGACTGTGAGAGGTGAGTGCGTTACAGCTGTTGCCATCTCTTGCGCCTCAGTAGCCAGTTACGTCGGTCATCTCCATACACCGCTTGTAGTCCTCGAGTTCCCCTTGTTTAGTGCCTACGTGTATCGTAGAAAGGATTTCGTTTCTCCTAAAAGGCACAATCTCGCTATGGCAGTACTGCGAATCTCTTGCCCAAAGTAAAGTCCCGAGCCACTGGAAAAAAGCGCAGGTGACGTCTGTATATAAGAAGGGTAGAAGTACGGATCCTCAAAATTACAGACCAGTATCCTTAACATCGGTTCGTTGCAGGATTCTCGAACATATTCTCGGTTCGAATATAATGAATTTCCTTGAGACAGAGAAGTTGCTGCCCATGCATCAGCACGGCTTTAGAAAGCATCGCTCCTGCGAAACGCAACTCGCCCTTTTTTCACATGATATCTTGTGTGATATCTTGTGAACCATGGATGAAGTGTATCAGATGTATGCCATATTCCTTGACTTCCGGAAAGCGTTTGACTCAGTGCCCCACTGCAGACTCCTAACTAAGGTACAAGCATATGGGATTAGTTCCCAAATATGTGAGTCGCTCGAAGACTTCTTAAGTAATAGAACCAAGTACGTTGTCCTCGATGGTGAGTGTTCATCGGAGGTGAGGGTATCATCTGGAGTGCCCCAGAGAAGTGTGGTAGGTCCGCTGTTGTTATCTATACACATAAATGATCTTTTGGATAGGGTGGATAGTAATGTGCGGCTGTTTACTTATGATGCTTTGGTGTACGGGAAGGTGTCGTCGTTGAGTGACTGTAGGAGGATACAAGATGACTTGGATAGGATTTGTGATTGGTGTAAAGAATGGCAGCTAACTCCATAGATAAATGTAAATTAATGCAGATGAATAGGAATAAGAATCCCGTAATGTTTGGATACTCCATTAGTAGTGTAGCGCCAGTCACGTCGATTAAACATTGGGGCATAACATTGCAGAGATCACGCGAGTGTTACGGAAATGCTTCAGGAACTCGGGTGGGAGTCTCTAGAGGAAAGGAGGCGTTCTTTTCGCGAATCGCTACTGAGGAAATTTAGAGAACCAGCATTTGAGGCTGACTGCAGTACACTTTTACTGCCGCCAACTTACATTTCGCGGAAAGACCACAAAGATAAGATAAGAGAGTTCTGGGCTCGTACAGAGGCATATAGGCAGTCATTTTACCCTAGTTCCGTTTGGGAGTGGAACAGGGAGAGAAGATGCTAGTTGTGGTACGAGGTACCCTCCGCCACACACCGTATGGTGGATTGCGGAGTATGTATGTAGATGTAGATGTACATTTTCAACATAGCAACAATAGTTTGTCCAGCCATCCCCTATCTCAACAGATGACAAGATATCTTCGACAAACGATGAAACATTCTTGGATGACCTACCAGAAGAAAGAGTAAGAAGGTTCACAACAGCTGGATCTATTATTAGACCCTGCTGTTTAATAACCAGCGCACCTCATTCCTCGCTGTCAGGTCATTATTTGCAAATGCATTTTCTGCTCTTAACCATGCCAGCTCATTAATGACTGAACAGCTTCCAGACCGGTGTCACCTAATTTCTTTGATACCGCTGTTCCACTCTCCTTACTCTTATTTTACAAACATAAAATAACAATAACAGAACAGTCCTTTGTCGACAACACTACCACACTTGTTGCTTATGTCTAATCATGAGCCACCTGGACTCCCTATATTGTCTCGGATTCCGCCATTATTTGCCCATATGGCGAGACACGTAAATCAGACAAACTGACACAGCCTAGTCACAAAAAGAATAATGCCCATGTACATTACATTGTGCTCACGTTCTAATCACTTATCTTTACAGTTGCCTCTAAGTTGGGAGACATCTACCAGCTCTTCTGGCCTCAGAAAAGTAATTTTGCTTTGAACGCCCACATCCAGGCGACCCAGGCATGCCATGTGTCATCCGCAGTGACTAGGGAAGATTACCGTGCATGAGACAGACCCACTGCCTCCGAGCAGGAGTATGGCGGCATCAGGCGCAGAACGCAGATCTGCTGCGCTGTGGCACCAAGCCCCACAGGATGCACTCTGCGAAAGGCGGCTGCCCCGGCCCGGCCTTGAACCCATGACAGCCGACAGCAGCGCCTAGTCATCTCCTCACGTAGCGTAGCCCTGGCGTCCTGGTAGTACTGCTCGGCTCCGAATGAACCTGTCTCAAAATGCACAGTTATTTTCATTGCTCTGAGAGCATTTGTTGCTCTAGTGCTCTGAACCCGATCAGTTAACTCATAACATGGTTCTCGCCCTGGTTTGGTGACACTGTACTGCCCGCTCCGTATTGCTATACCGCACATGTCACCACACTGTGGTTACCTGTCAGTGGTAGCTGACACAGTGCTGCACAGTGGCTTTTTAATCGCTTTGTTCTAATACAGGACTCCACAGCGGCCTTTTACCACATTGTATTTAATACCAGTAATATTAAATACTGCACACTGGTTAACTGAAACCAAATTTAATCTTCCTAACAAGCTTCGGTTTTGCTCTAATTACCAAGTAAAGAGCAATGCTTGTGTATTCAAATATCAGGCGATTATGCTTCGTCATGGCGAGCTCCCACCCATGAACCATGGACTTTGCCGTTAGTGGGGAGGCTTGCGTGCCTCAGCGATACAGATGGCCGTACCGTAGGTGCAACCACAACGGAGGGGTATCTGTTGAGAGGCCAGACAAACGTGTGGTTCCTGAAGAGGGGCAGCAGCCTCTTCAGCAGTTGCAGGGGCAACAGTCTGGATGATTGACTGATCTGCCCTTGTAACACTAACCAAAACGGCCTTGCTGTGCGGGTACTGTGAACGGCTGAAAGCAAGGGAAAACTACAGCCGTAATTTTTCCCGAGGGCATGCAGCTTTACTGTATGCTTAAATAATGATGGCGTCCTCTTGGGTAAAATATTCCGGAGGTAAAATAGTCCCCCATTCGGATCTCCGGGCAGGGACTACTCAAGCGGACACCATTATCAGGAGAAAGAAAACTGGCGTTCTACGGATCGGAGTGTGGAATATGAGATCCTTTAATCAGGCAGGCAGGTTAGAAAATTTAAAAAACAAAATGGATAGGTTAAAGTTAGATATAGTGGGAATTATTCAAGTTCGGTGGCAAGAGGAACAAGACTTTTGGTCAGGTGAATACAGGGTTATAAATACAAAATCTAGTAAGGGGAATGCAGGAGTAGGTTTAATAATGAATAAAAAAATAGGAGTGCGGGTAAGCTACTACAAACGCATTATTGTGGCCAAGATAGACATGAAGCCCAGGCCTACTACAGTAGTACAAGTTTATATGCCAACTAGCTCAGCAGATGATGAAGAAATTGATGAAATGTATGATGAGATAAAAGAAATTTTTCAGATTGTGAAGGGAGACGAAAATTTAATAGTCATGGGTGACTGGAATTCGGCAGTAGGAAAAGGGAGAGAAGGGAACATAGTAGGTGAATATGGATTGGGGGTAAGAAATGAAAGAGGAAGCCGTCTGGTAGAATTTTGCACAGAGCATAACTTAATCATAGCTAACACTTGGTTCAAGAATCATAAAAGAAGGTGGTATACATGGAAGAATCCTGAAGATACTAGAAGGTAACAGATAGATTATATAATGGTAAGACAGAGATTTAGGAACCAGGTTTTAAATTGTAAGACATTTCCAGTGGCAGATGTGGACACTGACCACAATCTACTGGTTATGAACTGTAGATTAAAACTGAAGAAACTGCAAAATGGTGGGAATTTAAGGAGATGGGACCTGGATAAACTGATTAAACCAGAGATTGTACAGAGTTTCAGGGAGAGCATAAGGGAACAATTGACAGCAATGGGGGAAAGAAATACAGTAGAAGAAGAATGGGTAGCTCTGAGGGATAAAGTAGTGAAGGCAGCAGACGATCAAGTAGGTAAAAAGACGAGGGCTGGTAGAAATCCTTGGGTAACAGAAGAAGTATTGAATTTAGTTGTTGAAAGGAGTAAAGTAAATGAATCAGGCAAAAAAGGAATACAAACGTCTCAAAAATTAGATTGACAGGAAGTGCAAAATGGCTAAGCAGGGATGGCTAGAGGACAAATGTAAGGATGTAGAGGCTTATCTCACTAGGGGCAAGATACTGCCTACAGTTTGACAGAGCACTGAAAGACCTGAGTCGAAACAAGGCCCCGGGAGAACTCTTGACGGCCTCGGGAGAGCCAGTCCTGACAAAACTCTACCATCTGGTGAGCAAGATGTATGAGACAGAAGAAATACCCTCAGACTTCAAGAAGAATATAATAATTCCAATCCCAAAGAAAGCAGTTTTTGACAGATGTGAAAATTACCAAACTATCAGTTTAATAAGTCACAGCTGCAAAATACTAATGCGAATTTTTTACGGACGAATGGAAAAACCGGCAGAAGCCGAACTCGGGGAAGATCAGTTTCGATTCTGTAGAAATGTTGGAACACGTGAGGCAATACTGACCTTACGACTTATCTTAAAAGAAAGATTAAGGAAAGGCAAACCTACGTTTCTAGCATTTGTAGACTTAGAGAAAGCTTTTGAAAATGTTGACTAGAATACTCTCTTTCAAATTCTGAAGGTGGCAGAGGTAAAATACAGGGAGCGAAAGGCTATTTACAATTTGTACAGAAACCAGATGGCAGTTATAAGAGTCAAGGTGTACGAAATGGATGCAGTGGTTGGGATGGGAGTGAGACAGGGTTGTAGCCTCTCCCCAATGTTATTTAATCTGTATATTGAGCAAGCAGTAAAGGGAACAAAAGAAAAATTCGGAGTAGGTATTAAAATATATGGAGAAGAAATAAAAACTTTGCGGTTCGCCGATGACATTGTAATTCTGTCAGAGACAGCAAAGGAGTGTGTGTGTGTTTGAAGTTTACGGGCGCTAAACAGCGTGGTCATCAGCGCCCAAACGCATAAAAACAGGAACACATGCAGTGAAGGGACTAAGACAAACAGCGAACAAGGAGAACAGCTAAAACACACAGACCTGACGCAGTTCCAAATCCTCACACACAGAGGCAAAACGAGAGGAGAAGGGACACACTAAAAAGGAAGTGATACACAAGGAAAAGAGAACAGAAACCGAAGGGAAACAAGGAGGTAATCGTGACTGGCTGACCTCTTACCTAAAACCTGGGTGAGCCAGTCACCCAGCAGCACATTAAAACCCTCTCCCTAAAATCCAAGGCAACAAATTGGACAGGACACAAAACTGTAAGACCTTAACTACAGTCGTTGCGTCATCTTGTAAAATAGAGGGCAAATCCGGTGGCAAGGAAACCACCGCCCTCTGGTCAGAGAATAAAAGACAGTCAAGTAAAATGTGGCGGACAGTAATCTGGACGCCACAAGAACTGCAGATTGGGGGGTCCTCCCGCCGGAGTAAAAAACCATGCGTTAAGGGACTGTGCCCGATGCGGAGGCGAGTGAGGAGAACCTCATCCCGCCTGCATGACTGGTAGGACGTACGCCATGGCCGCGTGGTAGCCTTGACCAGAGGCAGCTTATTGTCACCGACTGCCAGCCACTCCTCTTCCCACTGACGCATAACACTAAAACGCAGGAGGGAGGTAACAGCATGGAGGGGGACGGCACATTCAACAACGTGAGGGAGGGAACATGCATCTTTGGCAGCCACATCCGCCAGTTCGTTTCCCCTAATACCCACGTGCCCCGGAACCCAGCAGAAAGACACCTCCTTCCCCTGCCGTAGCAGGTGGAGGAGGGCATCATGGATGTTCTGGACGACCGTATCCGCTGGGTACAAGTGTTGCATGGTCTGAAGGACACTCAGGGAGTCAGAACAGATGAGGAACTTAAGACTGGGAATACACCTCATCTGCTCCAATGCCCGCAAGATCGCAAACAATTCGGCATCAAAGATGGTAAACGCCGCAGGAAGCCGTAACTTGACGACTCGATCAGGGAAAACAACAGCACAACCAACAGAGTCCCCCTGTTTAGAGCCATCCGTAAATACTGGTACATGGTCGGGATGCTGGTTTAAAATATAAAATAAGGAGATAAAAACAAACGCAGGAGTGCAACTCCTCCGGTACTCCGACAAGTCTAAAAGGACACTGGGCCTCTGGAGCAACCAGGGAGGCAGGCGAGTAAAACCTTGTCGTTGGGGGGGCCATACGCTCCACACCAAGGGACTCAAGCAAATGCTTGGCACGAATCTCAAATGGTCTCGTTGCCCTGGGACGACTGGAAAAGAGACGTTCCATAGGCGGTCGGGCAACGGTAGGGTACGCAGGGGAGGTAGGACAGGCAAGGAATTGACACACCCGTCGCACCATGAGGAGTTTCCGCTGGATGGCGAGCGGCGGTTCCCCTGCCTCAGCACACAGGCTGGGGATGGGACTGGTACGGAAGGCACCAGTGGCCAGCCTGATACCCTCATGGTGTACTGCATCAAGAATCTTCAGATACGAAGGCCTTGCTGACCCATACACGGTGCAACCATAGTCAAGACGCGACCGGACGAAAGCCCTATAGAACTGCAGCAGACGCGCCCGATCTGCTCCCCAGGACCGATGGCTCAGACACTTCAAAATATTCAGTGCCTTCAGGGCCCGCACCTTGAGGTCTTTAAGGTGAGGCAACCACGACAACTTGGAATCAAAAGTGAGGCCCAGGAACCGCACAGTGTCGCTAAAAGGAAGAATGGTGTCCCTCAGACGCAATTCAGGGGAGGTAAAAAGACGTCGAGAACGGTTAAAATGAACACACACACATTTGTCTGCAGAAAAGGTAAAATCCGTCTTCGCAGTCCATGCCTCTAATCGCTGTATCGTAAGCTGCAACTGCCGACTAGCAGTGACAAGATTGGAGGAAGAACAGAAAACAGCAAAATCGTCCACAAACAAGGAGCATTGGACAGGACTCCGGATAGTGGACGTGATACTGTTAATGTCGACGGCAAAGAGGGTGACACTTAAAACGCTTCCCTGAGGAACACCATTCTCCTGCACGTACAAATCAGATAGCACATTACCAACCCTATAACGAAAGAGGCGGTGGGAAAGAAAGGACCAAATGAAGATGGGGAGACGGCCACGAAAGCCCCACTCATGGAGTTGATTGAGGATATGGCGGCGCCAAGTAGTGTCATACGCCTTATGGGAAGGGCGCCTCAAGCAGGGTCAAGTTGTCGATAGTGGAACGACATCGCCGAAAGCCACACTGAGAGGGGCTAAGGAGCTGCCTGGTCTCGAGCAGCCAAACCAGGCGACGGTTGACCATGCGTTCCAACGTCTTCCCGACACAGCTCGTCAAAGCAATACTTCGGTAACTGCTGGGATGTGTTCGGTCCTTCCCCGGTTTGAGGAGAGGAATCAAAACCGCCTCCCTCCACGAGTCAGGGTATGTGCCGAATAACCATATCATATTAAAACAACTCAGGAGAACTTCCTTGGATGGCAGCAACAAGTGCTGCAGCATGCTATACCGGATTTGATCATGACCAGGCGCAGTATCATGAGCCACAGACAGCGCCGAATCCAGTTCCCACATTGTGAAGGGGCAGTTGTAGGGTTCAGAATTTGGAGACCGGAAGTCCAAGTGACCCCTCTCGATGGCAGTTCGGTAGCGGCAGAAATCTGGATCACAGTTAAGAGTGGCGGTAGATTCCGCAAAATGCATGGCCAGTGTCTGGGAAATGTCTCTCGGCGCCGTGAGGAGACATCCCTGATGCAGTAATGCCGTGACAGGTAGTTGGCTGCGTTTCCCGGAAATCCTCCTGATGGCTTCCCATACTTTCGTAGAATTAGTGGTGCGGGAGATGGAGTTCAAGAACAATTGCCATGACCGTCGTTTGCTCTCTTTAATCACTCGCCGCGCTTTGGCCCTTGCCACCCGAAAGGCCACAAGATTGTCAGCGGAGGGACGGCACTTGAAGCAGCGCAGAGCTGCACGGCGGGCTCGGATGGCGGAGCGGCACTCAGTGGTCCACCAAGGGACAGGACGCCTCTTGGGATTACCGGATGACCGTGGAATGGACAATTCAGCAGCATGGGAGATCACGGCTGTAACATGGTCTACCCATTCGTGGACGCTGGCACGGTGTTCCAAAACAGCCAGTTGGCTGAAAAGTGTCCAGTCAGCTCGGCAGAGGTGCCACTGAGGCGGCACTGATAATGCCACAGCCTCATCCAGGAGACGAATCCAAAGGGGGAAGTGGTCACTAGAATGGAGGTCAGCAACAACCTCCCACAGAGCACAATCCGCGAGTGCAGGAGAGCAAAAGGAAAGGTCAATAGCCGATGACGACCCGGAAGCAGTACAGAAATGAGTGGGAGCACCAGAGTTGAGGATGCACAGTTCTTCAGACATCATGAGGCTTTCCAGAATGCGACCCCTGGGGCAAGTAGTCGGAGAGCCCCGTTAGACATTATGAGGATTGAAGTCCCCCAGCAGAAGAAATGGGCGGGGGAGCTGGCTAATAAGGTCTGTGAGAGCCTGAGAGTCTATTGCATCGTGAGGTGGTAAGTAAACTGAACAGACTGTGAGCCTCCGACCCACAAGAAGGTCAACTGCAACTGCTTGCAAGTCTGTAACGAGAGGGAGCTCAGATGAGGGGTGCATGTCACGGACAAAAACCGCAACACCACCCTTTGCCCTTTGCCCCGTCAGATCATCTTTCCGATATACGGTATAGCCCCGTAAAGAAGGAGCATCAGTGGCCCGAAAATGTGTCTCTTGGAGACATAAGCACAAAGGTCACTCTCGTACAAGGAGTTGTAATTCGGCCACATGCGTCCTGAACCCATTCAGGTTCCACTGTAATATGGGAGCCAGTGATTAGGGTGGCTGAACTTTCACCCTTCCTCTGTGCTTCGGAGGAGAGCCCGTACCCGCCGGAGATTTAGTCCTGGGGCGAGAAGATCGCCCCCGGTCGACATCAATGTCCATCAGCTCCGATGACGACCCACGGGAGATGTCAGACAGTACGATGGCCTCGTCATCGGACCGACCCTGACTAGTCTCCTGAGGTGGCAAAACCTTCACCTTCGGCGTCTTTGTCTTGGAGGACTTAGAATGCAGAGCCTTGTCAACAGGTGGAGCTTTACTCGCCTGGGCAGAAGGCGCCATAGGGGGAGAGGCAGGAAATACCCCAATGTCAGCAACCACAGCCCTGTCCGACGTTGCAGGGAGAGCTGCAGGTTGCAAAACAACCGCAGCAGCGCAAGTGCACTGGCAAACGCAGGTATTAGTGCTAACACTAGCAACCTCCGTTTGCGTAGCAACAGTGGCCATTTGTACCGGTTTCTTCAGAGCGGAAGCGAAAGATGTTGTAAACACAGGAGGTTGCATGGCCTTAAAGAGCTTCTTGGCCTCACCATAGGGGATGCGCTTAGATGTTTTAATCTCCTGTATCTTCCGTTCTTCGAGATAGATGGGGCAGACCCGGCTCCAGACAGGGTGACTCCCAGAGCAATTCACGCACTTCACAGGCGATGAACAATCGGCTCCTTCATGGGCAGGCTGACCACATTTACCACAAGTGGCTATCCCATTGCACCCCAACGTAGTATGCCCAAAGCGCTGACATTTAAAACAGCGCATTGGGTAGGGGAAATATGGCCTTACTGGCAAACGTAAGAACCCCGCTTTAACATGCTCTGGGCGTCTCGGGCAACTGAACGTGAGAATAAACGAGTCGGATTTGACTAGGGTCCCATCGACTCGTTTCATAATATGCTGCACGTCAACAATACCGTCATCAGCCCATTCAGACTTTAACTCATCTGTGGCGATATCCACCAAGTCCCTACATGTCACAACACCCTTACTATAGTTCAGAGTGGAGTGGAGCTCGGTCTCGATAGCGTACTCTCCGAGACAGGTTGCTTTCCGAAGAGAAGCGACTTGACGGGAACTAGAAGTCTCAACTAACAGAGTCCCATTGCGAAGTCGCTTCACAGATTTAAGTGTTCCTGCAATTCCCTCAAGACCCTTGTGGATGTAAAAGGGAGAAACCCTCTCAAAGCTACCCTCCTTCCGTTTAATAATCAAAAACACATTCTGATTATCAGCATGTGCTCTGTTACGACAGTCTGATAAATCTCGATCAACACCAGGCGCTGGAGGACTCGCAGCACGAAGTCGCTTCTTCGATGGGGTGTGTTTTCCTACCAGCGGCCCACCCAAGCCACTGGTAGGGGGAAATGTAGAGGTCAAAGGGTCCATTGCGGTCCCACGAGCAGCTAGGGAACTAAAGGTCCGCTCAGACAGAGCCCCGCGTGCCTGAGTAAGCCTTATACAACTGGGGTGCGCCAGGTGCCCCAGAGGTCGCCCGCTTGCGACTGTTCCACCCCAACAGCCATGCATCTCTTAGGCGCGGAACACACCGGAAGATTGAGGGGTTTTTATAGAGGTTGTCCTTCCTCGCAATCCAGGCGGTCAAGCCAAGATTACCATTCCCTGCAGCACACAACATTCCACCGCCGCGCCATACGGTGGTCGCTGAAGCATGTCCGGGGGCTACGGTGACAGGAGACTGGCGGCGCTGACCAGTCCCCAGCTCAGGACCCCGGGGTCGCCAAGCCCGTACTCAGCTAATAAATGCTGAGCCCCTGGGGGCGACAGCAAAGGAGTAGGAAGAGCAGTTGAACGGAATGGACAGTGTCTTGAAAGGAGGATATAAGATGAACATCAACAAAAGCAAAACGAGGGTAATGGAATGTAGTTGAATTAAGTCGGGCGATGCTGAGGGAATTAGATTAGGAAATGAGACACTTAAAGTAGTAAAGGAGTTTTGCTATTTGGGGAGCAAAATAACTGATAATGGTCGAAGTAGAGAGGATATAAAATGTAGACTGGCAATGGCAAGGAAAGTGTTTCTGAAGAAGAGAAATTTGTTAACATCGAGTATATATTTAAATGCCACGAAGTCGTTTCTGAAAGTATTTGTATGGAGTGTAGCCATGTATGGAAGTGAAACATGGACGATAAATAGTTTGGACAAGAAGAGAATAGAAGCTTTCGAAATGTGGTGCTACAGAATAATGCTGAAGATTAGATGGGTAGATCACATAACTAATGAGGAGGTATTGAATAGAATTGGGGAGAAGAGGAGTTTGTGGCACAACTTGACAAGAAGAAGGGACCGGTTGGTAGGACATGTTCGGAGGCATCAGGGGATCCCAAATTTAGCATTGGAGGGCAGCGCGGAGGGTAAAAATCGTAGAGGTAGACCAAGAGATGAAAACACTAAGCAGATTCAGAAGGATGTAGGTTGCAGTAAGTACTGGATGATGAAGCAGCTTGCACAGGATAGAGTAGCATGGAGAGCTGCATGAAACCAGTCTCAGGACTAAAGACCACAACAACAACAACAACAACAACAACACGGCGAGCTTGCAATACCTTGTTTCACAATACATGTAACCAGAATATGATGCAGCTGCCTTCTCCAAGATCTGGAGGCAAACTTAACTTGCATGAAATGAAAGTAGCTTAATAGTTCAAATAATGACTTATTTCTGAACATTTGTTACAATAAAAAATGAAGCTGAGTGAGTCTGGAACCGCGCGACCGCTACGGTCGCAGCTTCGAATCCTGCCTCGGGCATGGATGTGTGTGATGTCCTTAGGTTAGTTAGGTTTAAGTAGTTCTAAGTTCTAGGGGACTGATGACCTTAGAAGTTAAGTCCCATAGTGCTCAGAGCCATTTGAACCAATCTCTTCTAAATCGCTTTGCAACTGATACTGGTCTTCGGATGACCTTACTAGACGGTAAATTACAGCATCATCTGCGAACAACCTAAGAGAACTGCTCAGATTGTCACCTAGGTCATTTATTTAGATCAGGAACAGCAGTGGTCCCAGGACGCTTCCATGGGGAACACCTGATATCACTTCAGTTTTACTGTATGATTTGCCGTCTATTACTACGAACTGCGACCTTCCTGACAGGAAATCACGAATCCAGTCGCACAACTGAGATGATACCCCATATTCCCGCAGCCTTCTTTTAACTGAGTGAAACATTAATTGATCTTTGGTGTGACGTCATAAGCGAGTGACTGCGTGTGAGATCGCTCTCTAAGTTTTCATATATTTTTAGGTTTCAGATACATATTTTAACGGTTTTTGTGATAATATTTACTATATAAGTGACGTATTAGTGGTTTCTTCATTCACCTCTGCCTTTCTTGTGTTGTGACCTGATATTTGTGAGTGTTTCGTATCGAGCAACTTAACCTCTTATCTGTGTTTACATTCCGCGCTGACCAGTTGCAGCTGTAGCGGCGCATCGAAAGCTAAGTACTGATTAATTGTTTGTGTATAGTGGTTCATTTAGGAACTTTAGTAGTCTTCAACCAGTGTTCTTGGTGTTTTCTGGTGAAATAATTTCAGAAGAACCTTTTGGGAACTGTTTACAGCTTCGTTACTGTGTCATTAGACGTTTGATTCTCTTTCTGTATTAGTCTTTTGTTATATTCGCATTTGTTGTTTATTAATACTGTTAATAATAGTAGTTACTTCCCTTGTAGAGTAAGTTTGTGATTATTGTAGTCAGGTTTTTAACATCTTCTTATTGTAGTAGCGGAACTTAGAAAAAGTAAAATTTTACCATGAGTGAGAAGTGTGGGCTTTGCCGTAGGTTCGTGAGTAGTGGATTGCGGTGTGAGACTTGTTCGAAGTATTTTCACTGGGGAGAATGCAGTGGGGAAGCCAGTGGGCATTCTGGTGAGATCCTCTCCTGGAACTGCAGGTTATGTAGCAAGAGTAAATTGATAGAGGAGCAGGAGCGTAAGATCTGTGCCCTTCAGGTGCAGTTGACAAACGCACAGGAGGAGCTAGATAGGATGAGGAGGGAGAAGGGGGTTGGGGAATGGGAGCTGGCTGTTGGCAAGAGATCTGCTTGGAGAAGAAGATTTTCAGATAGTTTTACTATTGGTGTTTACAATAGATATGACCAACTGTCAGAGTCTAGTGGAGAGGAATCTCTAGTAGTTGTAGATGTAGGAAGTATGCAGCAGACCTCAGTAGTTACTGTGCCTAGAACAGTTGCAAAGTCGAAGTGGAAGAAGAAGGTTCTGCTGTTAGGTAGTTCTCATGGCAGAGGTGTAGGCCAGCAGTTGCAGGAAGTGCTGGGGAGTGAGTACCAGGTCACCAGCATTGTGAACCCTAATGCAGGGTTGGCTCAGGTGACTGTTAACATAGGGGGGCTATGTAGGGATTTTACTAAAGAGGATCAGGTAGTGATTGTGGGTGGGGCTGGTAACAGTATTGATAGGGATGGGGAGTATAACATAGATGGTGACCTGGAAAATATAGCCACTCAGACTGGCAACACGAATGTGCATTTCGTGGAACTGTTTCAGCGTCACGATCGACCTCATCTTAATACAGCCGTCAGGCGTAATAACATGAGACTTGGGGGTGCGCTGATGACAGAAAGCATGGGTCACATTTCAGTGGTGTCGGTGGAGTCTATCAGCAGGACGGGTTTCACTAGACACGGCCTGCACCTCAACAGGTATGGGAAGGGGAGGTTGGCAAAGCTTATAGGTGACAGAATAGGTGGGGTTGGTGGGATCACTCATGGGAAAATTCCTGCGGTAGTGGGTGTTAGAGCTGCACCTTTTTTCGATTGAAGTCAGCTGATAGGTATTCCTGATTAAGGGAAGTCTCTCTAACAAGGGAATCACTTTTGACAAAGCTTAGGTATCCGAGTAATGAGGGAATTAGTATATTGCATCAAAATATACAAGGTATTAGAGATAAAGTTAGTGAACTGCTTATAGATGTTGACTCTGAAATTATTGGTATATCTGAACACTTCTTAAATAAGGAGATAATTCAGAGGCTTCCTTTACCAGGATACTGGTTGGCTGGCTGCTTTTCGAGGAGCTCTTTGCGGTGTGGGGGAGTAGCCATGTATGTGAAAAACGGCATCCCATTTGAGTCAATTGATGTTTCAAAGTACTACACTGAAAAGGTGTTTGAATGTTGTGCAGGTGTGGTTAAATTTAACGGGGCTAAACTTGTAACTGTTGTTATTTACAGATCCCCAGACTCCGATTTCACAACATTTTTGCTAAAGCTAGAGGAGGTTCTTGGTTCACTTTATAGGAAATACAAAAAGTTAGTTATATGTGGTGACTTCAATATTAATTTTATAAGTGATTGTGCAAGGAAGAGGATGCTGGAAACCTCTTTAATTCATATAATCTTATGCAAACCGTATTCTTTCCAACGAGAGTGCAAGGGAATAGTAGAACAACCATAGACAACATTTTTGTTCATTCCTCATTACTAGAAGGGCATTCTGTTAGCAAAAAGGTGAATGGCCTTTCAGATCATGATGCGCGAATTTTAACTTTAAAAGATTTTTATGTTGCAACACGTGTTAAATATAGTCATCAGCTGTTCAGGAAAGCCGATCCAGTTGCTGTACAGACCTTTGTAAACCTTATAAAGGAACAAGAGTGGCAAGATGTTTATAGCGCTGATACAGTAGACGATAAATATAATGCTTTTCTCAAGACTTTTCTCATGCTCTTTGAAAGTTGCTTTCCGTTAGAACGTTTAAAACAGGATACTAGCACAAACAGGCAGCCTGGGTGGCTGACTAGAGGGATAAGAATATCTTGTAGAACAAAGTGGCAATTATATCAAAACGTTAGAAACAGTCAAAATCTAAATGCAGCAGCCCATTACAAACAGTATTGTAAGGTGCTTAAAAATGTTATTAGGAAGGCAAAAAGTATGTGGTATGCAGATAGAATAGCTAAGTCTCAGGATAAAATTAAAACCATATGGTCAGTCGTAAAGGAAGTGGCTGGTCTGCAGAGACAGGTCGAGGATATAGAATCAGTGCGTAGTGGGAATGTCCGTGTTACTGATAAGTCGCATATATGTACAGTATTTAATAATCACTTTCTGAATATAGCAGGTGAACTAAATAGAAACCTAGTCCCAACAGGGAATCATATAGCGCTCTTAGAAAAAAGTGTTCCGAGACTGTTACCTGAAATGCTCCTCCATGATACTGACAAGAGGGAGATTGAGTTAATAATTAAATCACTAAAGACCAAGAACTCTCATGGATATGACGGGGTATCTAGCAGAATACTGAAGTATTGTTCTATGTATGTTAGTCCAATACTTAGCCATATCTGTAACTTTTCCTTTAGGAGTGGTCGGTTTCCTGACCGATTAAAGTACTCGGTAGTGAAGCCACTTTATAAAAAGGGAGACATTGATAATGTTGACAATTTTAGACCTATTTCTATGCCATCGGTGTTTGCTAAAGTTATCGAGAAGGTTGTATATACAAGGTTACTGGAGCATTTAAATTCACATAATTTGCTGTCAAATGTTCAGTTTGGTTTTAGAAATGGTTTAACAACTGAAAATGCTATATTCTATTTTTATCTGTGAGGTTTTGGACGGATTAAATAAAAGGTTGCGAACGCTAGGTGTTTTCTTTGATTTAACGAAGGCTTTTGACTGTGTTGACCACAAAATATTACTGCAGAAGTTGGACCATTGTGGAGTAAGGGGATTAGCTTACAATTGGTTCGCCTCTTACTTTAAGAACAGAAAGCAGAGGGTAATTCTCCGCAATATTGAGAGTGGTAGTGATGTTCAGTCCCAATGGGGCACTGTTAAGTGGGGCGTTCCCCAAGGGTCGGTGCTGGGGCCACTGCTGTTTCTTATTTATATAAATGATATGCCTTCTAGTATTACAGGTGATTCAAAAATATTTCTGTTTGCTGATGACACCAGCTTGATAGTGAAGGATCTTGTGTGTAATATTGAAACAGTAACAAATAATGTAGTTCATGAAATAAGTTTGTGGCTTGTGGAAAATAATTTGATGCTAAGTCACAGTAAGACTCAGTTTTTACAGTTTCTAACTCACAATTCAACAAGAACCGATATTTTGATCAGACAGAATGGACATATTATAAGCGAGACGGAACAGTTCAAATTCCTAGGCGTTCGGATAGATAGTAAGCTGTTGTGGAAAGCCCATGTCCAGGATTTTGTTCAGAAGCTAAATGCTGTTTTATTTACCATTAGAACAGTATCTGAAATAAGTGACACTTCAACACGAAAAGTAGTCTACTTCGCATATTTTCATACGCTTATGTCGTATGGTATTATTTTTTTGGGGTAATTCTTCTGATTCAAAAAGGGTATTTTTGGCTCAAAAACGGGCTGTTCGAGCTATATGTGGTGTGAGTTCGAGAACCTCTTGTCGACCCCTATTCAAAAATCTGGGAATTCTAACATTGCCCTCACAGTATATATTTTCTTTAATGTCGTTTGTTGTTAGCAATATTATCCTATTCCCAAGAGTTAGCAGCTTTCACTCAGTTAATACTAGGCAGAAATCAAATCTGCATGTAGAATGCACTTCCTTGACTCTTGTGCAGAAAGGAGTGCACTATTCTGCTGCATCCATTTTCAATAAGCTACCACAAGAACTCAAAAATCTTAGCAGTAGCCCAAACTCTTTTAAGTCTAAACTGAAGAGTTTCCTCATGGCTCACTCCTTCTATTCTGTCGAGGAGCTCCTGGAAGACCTAAAAAATTAAGCAAGTTCCAGTGTTACATTGTTGATTGTCTTCATTTAAACTTACGACTTGTCACCTGAATATGTTTTTTTTTATATTTCATTTTATCTGTTTCTAATATCGTGTTATAATTTCATGTATTGCCTCGTTCCATGACCATGGAGACTTCTCCTTAATTTGGTCCCACGGAACAATAAATAAATAAATAAAAAATTAGATTAGTCGTGAATATATTTAGTTAAGTTACTTCCACATAAAGTATTCGTGCAAGGCCTTATAGTTACTCACATCTATTATCTCACAAAAATTGCCCTTCATTTAAGAGCATGTTGGAAAGGTACAGTTTTGAAATAAGATTTGCACTAACTTTCGATTATTTTTAAATATTTTCAGAGTGCATATCAATTGATCTTACATGCAACACAGCTGTCTTTAGATATGTACATCAGTTCTTCGATGTACACTGGAAAATCGTATAAGACACTACTTGGTGAATAAAATGTCGAGTTGCTAAACCCAATCGCGAGATAACTGCAGTTCACAAACAGAACAGAAATTGCCCTAGACAGTCGTTCTCACTCTGCTTGAACATTCAACTCTCTCTCCCTCAGCATGTATGAATACAACGACTTTCAATAGCACACCATACAGAGGCACATTCACAAACGGAATTGGAAGAAGACACAGTTACCATTCTCCTTCGAAACATGCAGCTCAGGGCCAACAATTGCACTGCTAGGCATCTCATTGGCTTCGCAGCTCACGAGCCAAAGACCCTCAGCATATACACTAACGTAGCAGAGCCCGTAACGAAAGTCGATCAATGGGTTCAAAGATAAGAGTAAAAGTTGCTCGCGGGCAGTCGACACGGAAGAACCCGAATACTTGGAAATGGCAAATGCGCAGCTATGAGAGACAACTTTCAATACGAAGGTTTATCGACAGTCGTTCCTCCCCCACCCTTCTACCCCCCCCCCCAACCTCACTATCCACGAATGGAACAGGGAAGGCGGGAAACAAAAGTGATACCGGTACTCTCCACCATACAGCGTGAGTTGGCTTGCGGAGTATAAATGTGGATGTAGAATGGCATAGAGCTTCATACCGAAAATTCATGAGGTGGCAAAACATTCGATATGAGCCGTACTTCGAAGTCAGTAACTAACGCTATAACGTTTAACGTACTCAGGATTCGCTCTCTCCGCGACGCGTAAAGACCGTGTAGGCAGGCCGGGCAGAGACGCGCAGAGATTTACGGGTGCATTGCGAGAGTACGCCACTGCCGCTTCGCCTGACATTTCCACTGGCGCCAGGTGGGCGCCAGTTCGGCGGTGTGCGGGCGGTGCGGGTGTCACAGGTGCGTGGCGTGGATTTACACAGGCCTGCAGGCGGGCCGCGCGCCAGCAAATCAAGTCATCGGCTCGGAACGGCCGCCGCCGCTGCCCCCAATGTATGAGCCGATTCGTTACAATATTTCCGCCAGGCTGTGTGAAATTGACGGCGACGGGGGCTGGGTGGTTGTGGGCAGAGAGGGAGGCGGAACTGCAGCCGTCGGCCGCAGAGAGTATGCTGCCCAAGAGCAAAAAGGAAAAAAAAAAACCTCGGCGGCAGAGTGCCACCTCTGAGATCCACTCGAAAGTTCATTTTTCCTCTGACATTCCAAGAGGCTTGCATTAGCATTCACATCTGTTGCTTTCTGTAAAAACACTAGAAATGTCTTTTACATAATTTTACAGCGCTGTTTCGTATAGGAACATATTTCGTGTCACGCATTATTCACCAGGCTACTACACTACTGGCCGTTAAAATTGCTACACCAAGAAGAAATGCAGGTGATAAACGGGTTTTCATTGGACAAATATATTAAACTAGAACTGGCATGTGATTACATTTTCACGCAATTTGGGTGCATAGATCCTGAGAAATCAGTACCCAGAACAACCACCTCTGGCCGTAATAACGGCCTTGATACGCCTGGGCATTGAGTTAAACAGAGCTTGGATGCCGTGTACAGGTACAGCTGCCCTTGCAGCTTCAACACGATACCACAGTTCATCAAGAGTAGTGACTGGAATATTGTGACGAGCCAGTTGCACGGCCACCATTGACCAGACGTTTTCAATTGGTGAGAGATCTGGAGAATGTGCTGGCTAGGGCAGCAGTCGAAAATTTTCTGTATCCAGAATGGCACCGAGCGAGGTGGCGCAGTGGTTAGCACACTGGACTCGCATTCGGGAGGACGGTGGTTCAATCCCGCGTCCGGCCATCCTGATTTAGGTTTTCCGTGATTTCCCTAAATCGCTCCAGGCAAATACCGGGATGGTTTCTTTGAAAGGGCACGGCGGACTTCCTTCCCCTTCCTTCCTTAATCCGATGATACCGATGACCTCGCAGTTTGGTCTCTTCCCCCAAACAACCCAACCCAACCCAGAAAGGCCCGTACAGGACCCGCAACATGTGGTCGTGCATTATCCTGCTAAAATGTAGGGTTTCGCACGGATCAAATGATGGGTAGAGCCACGGGTCGTAACACATCTAAAATGTAACGTCCACTGTTCAAAGTGCCATCAATGCGAACAAGAGGTGACCGAGACGTGCAACCAATGGCACCCCATACCATCATGCCGGGTGATACGTAATTATGGCGTTGACGAATACACGCTTTCAATGTGCGTTCAACGCGATGTCGTCAAACACGGATGCGACCATCATGATGCTACAAGCATAACCTGGATTCATCCGAAAAAATGACGTTTTGCCTTTCGTGCACCCAGATTCGTCGTTGAGTACACCATCGCAGGCGCTCCTGTCTGTGATGCAGCGTTAAGGGTAACCGCAGCCATGGCCTCCGATCTGATAGTCCATGCTGCTGCAAACGTCCTCGAACTGTTCGTGCAGATGGTGGTTGTCCTGCAAACGTCCCTATCTGTTGACTCAGGGATCGAGACGTGGCTGCACGATCCGTTACAGCCATGCGGATAAGATGCCTTTCATGCCGACTGCTAGTGATACGAGGCCGTTGGGATCCAGCAAAGCGTTCCGTATTATCCTCCTGAACCCACCGATTCCATATTCTGCTAACATTCATTGGATCTTGACCAACGTGAGCAGCAATGTCGCGATACGATAAATAGCAATCGCGATAGGCTACAATCCGACCTTTATCAAAGTCGGAAACGTGATGGTACGCATTTCTCCTCCTTACACGAGGCATCACAACAACGTTTCACCAGGTAACGCCGCTGAACTGCTGTTTGTGTATGAGAAATCGGTAGGAAACTTTCCTCACGTCAGCACGTTGTAGGTGTCGCCACCGGCGCCAACCTTGTGTGAATGCTCTGAAAAGCTAATCATTTGCATATCGCATCATCTTCTACCTCTCGGTTAAATTTCGCGTCTGTAGCACGTCGTCTTCGTGGTGTAGCAATTTTAATGGTCAGTAGTGTAGGAACCATGTACCTTCGCGAGGACACATGAACACATATAACCGCGCCGTAAGTGCGACTTAACAGAGGGCACGTGTGGAGAGGCCAGACTAACATATGGCTTTTGAAGCGGGGCAGCAGCCTTTCCAGTAGCTGCAGAAGCAACAGGTTGGATGAATCACTGGTCTGGACTCATAACACTAACCAACATGACCTTGTTACGAGGGGCGTTTAATAAGTACTGCGACATATCTTTTTCTGAAAGCAAGTTGGTTTTTTACAGTATGCCAATACATCATGTTGCTCGCCACCCTTCTGGCAACAAAATCCTATTTTTCAACGTAATATCCGTTCAGTGTGACGACCTCAACCTCCCCCCCCCCCCCCCCCCCCATCTGGGAGGATCTGTCTCTGCATGTTTCCATTTTTCTGGTCGACGTCGGATCGAACGTCTTGCTGCATCAACAACCTGCCCATCATCCATGTTCTGCTTCCAGCTGAGTGCATCATTCATTGGGCCAAATATATTGAAGTGGGAAAGCTCGAGATACGGGCTGTAGGGTTTATGAGAAAGAACAGTCAATGAATTTTTGTGAGCTCCTCTCGCATACGCAGACTTGTATGATGGCTTGTATTGTCATGATGAAGGAGAATTCATTTGCATTTTTGTTCGACAAACACGCTGAAGTCGTTCTACAATATCTTGAAGATAGCACAACACACGTCAGAGTTCATCGTTGCACCATGGGGGAGGACATCAAGCAGAATAACCGCTTCAGAGTCCGAGAAGACTATCGCCGTAACTTTACTGGCTGAGGGTCAGGTCTTCGGAGGAGCGTTTTCTTTCCGGTTCGAAGCGATGAGCCAATGTTTCACCGCTTGTGACGGTGTTCGATAAAAAATTGTCACGATCAGCCACGTAAGGTGCAAGCAACTCCGCACAGATGGTCCTTCGTTGCTTTTTACGCTCTGTTAGGCGGCAGGGAACCCAGCGGCCACAACTGGTGCTACGAGTGTCAGCACTACCAATAGAGACGCCCAGTTGAGTAGTGAGGTGTTTGGTTGTGATCTGCCGGTGACCCGGAATGAGAGGGTCCGCACGTTCCGGCCCTACAGAAGTCGCAGCTGCGTGCGGCCGCCCGGCACGCGAGAGATCGGACGGGTTTGCACGACATTGTTGCGTTGATGACAGACGCCTCGCACAACGACTCACCGTGATATTGTTCATTGGCAGATCTCCGCAGACATTCTCCAAACGCCTATGAATATCTGCGATGATCTGCTTTCCGCAAAGAGAAACTGCATGACAGGTCTCTGCTTGGAATTCACCTCCATTACAGACGCCATTTTGAAGGCTAAGTACAGCGCTGTCACCAGTCTCAACTTCATGAAACTACAGGAGCTGAAGCGGGAATATTCCACGATATCCCACAACAAGTTCCGTATTTTTTTAACCGAAATTGTCTGAGAAAAAAAGAGTTGCGTTACTTGCTGAACACACCGCGTATGTTGATACTGAGGGAAACAATGGGTACAGAAATCGTAACTCTTGGTTATGTACATACACTATTTGAATGGCGTTAGTGGGATAGGACTTGAATAATGCATCACTGATTAGAGTCTTTGTACAGAAAGGACGTGTATCAAAATGAAACCTGCCATTTCAATAATATTTCTTAAGCGGTCTGTGCCACAAGGATGAGTTCAGATGACGGACCTAATAGAATTTGGCCAATGTTGGCTAGATACTAATTAACAGCAGTAGTTCCACTACAGAGTAACCCTTCCCTTCAAACCATTGTGGCAGTCTGAAGAACAGCTCTTTTGTCTTCCCCTCCCCCCCCCCCCACCCCCAACACACACACAACAAAATGAAGGCCAATATTTAGAACGTATTTTTCGTTAAAAACAATATCAACTTCTTACCCTCCTCCCCCCCTTTCACTCCATGAAGCATGAGCCTCGGCGTGATGGAGATACCCGTGTGCCACAGCGCCTTATATAAACAGCTCAACCATGGGTGCTACCACACACAATACGCCAACATGGCATTTCTACGTTTGTACTGCAAATGGCTGAAAACAAGGGAGAGGCACAGCTCCTATTTTTCTCGAGGGTATGCAGCTCTACTGAATGGCTTAATGAAGATAGTGTCCTCCTCGGTATAGCATTCCGGAGGTATAATAGGCCCCCACGCAGTGGCGCAGGTAGCAACTGCTCAGGAAAATATCGTCATTAGGAAAGACAAAACGAGCCTTCTGTGAGATGTCTAACCGAGTAGATAGGTAAGAGAATTTCAAACAGGAGTGGGTTAGATACAAAGGCGATTAGTTAAGTTCGGTGCCAAGATGACCAGGCCTTCTGATCAGATGAGTGTGGGACTATAAATGCAAAATCAAACAGGAATAGTGAAGGAATATGTCTCATAATTAATAAGAAATAAGGGCGTGGATAAGTTACTAGGAATATGTTGTTCCTGTTGTTGAAGTCTTCAGTATGAAGACTGGTTTGACGCAGATCTCCATGCTACCCTATTCAGTGCAAGCCTCTTCATCTCCAAGTAACTACTGCAACCTATATCCTTCTGAAATGCTTACTGTATCGTTTCTTGGTCTCCCTCAACGAGTTTTAGCCCCCACCTTCCCTCCAGTAGCCCGCATCTCGTAGTCGTGCGGTAGCGTTCTCGCTTCCCACGCCCGGGTTCCCCGGTTCGATTCCCAGCGGGGTCAGGGATTTTCTCTGCCTCGTGATGGCTGGGTGTTGTGTGATGTCCTTAGGTTAATTAGGTTCAAGTAGTTCTAAGTTCTAGGGGACTGATGACCTAAGATATTAAGTCCCATAGTGCTCAGAGCCATTTGAACCATTTTTTTCCCTCCAGTACTAAATTGGTGATCCATTGATGTTTCAGAATGTGTCCTATGAACCAATACCTTCTTCTAGTCACGTTGTGCCACAAATTTGTTTTCTCCCTGATTCTATTCAGTACATCTTCATTAGTTGCGTGATCTACCCATCTAATCTTCAGTATTCTTCGGTAGTACCACATTCCAAAAACTTCTATACTCTTCTTTTCTAAATTGTTTTGTAACACTCCACCCGTCACTTATCTGGTTTTGGCGTGTGTTCACCCCAGCTAATTGACTAACAGATCAACAGAGAGTGCAAAACTGCCGCAATATCGGATAACGCAAAGAAAGTAATAGAGCCCTGTGACTCCTGACTGAACTGCGGTGGCAGTGTTGACATTAATTGATTCAGAATTGATCACTTTTAATTAAAAAGGGGTGCACATTGATATTATATTCAGCTATTGAACACCAGATGCAAATGTTGAACATAAAATTAATTAAGAAAGTGACTTGGGATTACAACTACTTGATTGAAAACAGATGCAGTCAATTAGCACAAATTCATTTTAACTCCCGACCTTCAATCATCACATTACATGACTCTCCCAACAGGCAGTTGTAATAAATTGCGTTTACGTGGAGTAAATCAAAATTAATTCCAATCGACTGACCCAGGCGTAATGCGAAGTGGGAGAAGAATTCCACAATACACGGCCCATGAAACCCTCGTGGAAACTTTGCCGACGTGATCCAACAAATTAATCAGTGCCTAACTCAAGCAGGAGCAGGTCCAATATCACCGAATTCAGCGTGGCGGGGCAGCGTCGTTGTGCGGACGTCGACTGGCCTCGTGGTGCTACAAGGCTGCGCTCGTCTATTCACTCCTAACTATCTTGCTCAGTACATAGCTGAACCAAAACTTTCTATCTCCAAGCTCAATCGTTCCGTTTGTTAAGTCCTAAACTGCAGAGATGCTCACTCTCTCTCAGGCAAGCTGAGTAAAGAACGCCACGTCCGCACTCTAGGCAAGCTGGGAACGGAAGACCTCTACAGAGTCTTCTCCCAGTCCACTCTTCGCCTCGGTTTCCCCTCCAGAAAAATCACTTACGCCAATTGCAGCGCAAGTCGCATTAATTATGTGTCGCTTTCCAGTGCCGACCAATGCCTGCTGTGGGAAGTGAACAAATTCCCAAAAAATTTCCCTTCCTCTCAACTTCTGCTGTTTAGCTCCTCCCAGTCCACCCATCAAGGTTAGCGTCTGCACAAAACACCAATTTTTCCGGAATTCTGACTCCCAGGAGAGTACTTCAAATTCCTTGGTCCTATGTTCCCATCAGAGGCTGGCGTATTTCATTCTGTCGCTCTTCACCTGATTTACTTCAGACTCTGTGGACCGTGAATTCAGCGTGAAGTTGCTATAGTCATGAACACATGTATTTTGGCCTCTGTTGACCGCTTCACCATAGCTTTGCGCGGCTTTCTCGCATGTTTCACTGAAAACAGGCTGATGGACATTTATCAACGTGTGTACAAGTTCTCCATCTGCTTCCCGGTACACCAGCATTGGGTGAACCACCCACTCACTGTCACTCATCTTAAGGCAGCTGGAGGCCACACCCCGTTACCGCTTTCTCAGAGCTTGAGCCGCCCTAAGCTGCCTATTGTTGTCGCTTCCTTTCGCTGCTCCCCAGCTGGCCACAGGTACCTTATACATATAACACAACCCAAAATGACAAGAATCTTTGCGTATTGAGCAACCACTGTTGTGTATTTGTAACAAGGTATAAGTATGATATCTTATTCTAACACAAAGAGAGGTGGCATGACAAATATATGATGTTTTAACAAACGGCACATTTATAAAATCATAACCTTCTTGTAACATAATTCATAAACAGAACAAATGAGTATTTTACGTTCGTTGAGGCGCATGTTATTCATTTGAATCCACACTGACACACTTACTCACACGGCACAAGTTTCTTGCAGGAACGGAAGTGACGTTAGTTCTGACTAGCAAGTTGAGGGATGGCTAACGGCTGAGAAGAGAGCAACGTCGATTACCGGGACGGCGCCACAGGTACCCGCATCTTCTTGAGACACGATGGCTCTCACCTAAAAGCTCGTTGACATCTTGTCTGACAGGCACAAGATCCCATCGGTGCACCTATGATTGGTGACCTCTCGCAGCCCAGCCACAGGTCATTGCTCCTTCTACAGACGCTTTAGGGCAAGGGAGGGACCGTGGTCAGACAAGAGCCTATTTTTAGCTCAGGCCCTCAAAGTCAGTGTCATTAGGCACGAAAGGTCAGCTGGGCTGTCGCTCCACCTGACGTGGCGAGCAACAAATATAGAAATCTTCTTGGACCTCTTCATTGCTGCCCCCGATCTGCATCGTGTACAGAGACCAGGACCGACCTCTTTGTTGTACACAGAGGTGCTGGATCTCACCTCTCCTTGGCTGCTGAGTTGACCACCGGCCCCGTCGATTCAGGGCGTGGTGTGCATGCCATCATCATCGTCAGCTGTGTGCTCCCCTCAATGCTGTCGTCCTCGTTCCTTGTCAGCTCGTGTGTGGTGTGCCAAGTGTCGTAGCTTCAACTCCCTCTCGCTCAGTTACGCCACCTTAACAAACTAAGACAACTAATTTTAGTACATGGAAAGTGCTGATGTTTAACCATCAGTACCATACTTTTTTTTAACATTTGATTGAAGCAATGAAATTGTCTCATTATAAAATGAATGATTTTCTTGTTTCTAAATCAACGTCAGGATCAATTAAAATAGAAATGTAACAGAACTTTTTTTATACATAAACATAAAAAATGTACAAGACAACTTGCTTCACAGTCATTCACACACACACAATCAAGGGACAGAGGGATAGGGAATCAAGATTATCTGGACAGGATCCCATCGCCAACCCGACTACATATTTACTATTTACTACTTTTTATCTCTAATCTTGTTTTTTCTTCTGAATTCCCTATGTGGCAGACGTCCCTCTTATTGTGCTTGCGAACATGTATAAAACAGAACAAACTTAGACATATGTCTGTCTTACCAAGATTTCTTTTTGTTGGAAGTTTGGATAGCGTCCTTTATCGTGTACTATTGCGACATCTCTTCTCTCCTCTATTTTCTTCCCGTTTTCTCCTTTTGTCACGAATGGTTTCGTAAGGCCTGTGAACATGTTTCGGATTAGCAATGTCCCAATGGCACAACACAAATATAGCTCATTGCTCACGCTCGCAGTTGTTACACTATCTTGGTATTTCTGGCGTAATAATGCTGCTGTTCGCTCTGTAGATGATTACATCCAGTTCATTTTAACATGCCCTGGGTGCGCTAATTCACGCAACTGCGCATAGCTGTCCACCTCTTACGTATTCAGGGGCATACCAGATGCGTCGGTGCGTCCTCGTAACGACCTATGGGACTGGC
Organism: Schistocerca cancellata; assembly: GCF_023864275.1. Classification (NCBI taxonomy): domain Eukaryota; kingdom Metazoa; phylum Arthropoda; class Insecta; order Orthoptera; family Acrididae; genus Schistocerca; species Schistocerca cancellata. The sequence goes on along the minus strand of NC_064628.1, from coordinate 309,356,060 downwards.
CACCTTAAATATGTTCTCCAATGACGGAGATAAAATTACTGTGAACTTTCCTATAACTTACAGAGTCCCTAATCTACACTCCTGGAAATGGAAAAAAGAACACATTGACACCGGTGTGTCAGACCCACCATACTTGCTCCGGACACTGCGAGAGGGCTGTACAAGCAATGATCACACGCACGGCACAGCGGACACACCATGAACCGCGGTGTTGGCCGTCGAATGGCGCTAGCTGCGCAGCATTTGTGCACCGCCGCCGTCAGTGTCAGCCAGTTTGCCGTGGCATACGGAGCTCCATCGCAGTCTTTAACACTGGTAGCATGCCGCGACAGCGTGGACGTGAACCGTATGTGCAGTTGACGGACTTTGAGCGAGGGCGTATAGTGGGCATGCGGGAGGCCGGGTGGACGTACCGCCGAATTGCTCAACACGTGGGGCGTGAGGTCTCCACAGTACATCGATGTTGTCGCCAGAGGTCGGCGGAAGGTGCACGTGCCCGTCGACCTGGGACCGGACCGCAGCGACGCACGGATGCACGCCAAGACCGTAGGATCCTACGCAGTGCCGTAGGGGACCGCACCGCCACTTCCCAGCAAATTAGGGACACTGTTGCTCCTGGGGTATCGGCGAGGACCATTCGCAACCGTCTCCATGAAGCTGGGCTACGGTCCCGCACACCGTTAGGCCGTCTTCCGCTCACGCCCCAACATCGTGCAGCCCGCCTCCAGTGGTGTCGCGACAGGCGTGAATGGAGGGACGAATGCAGACGTGTCGTCTTCAGCGATGAGAGTCGCTTCTGCCTTGGTGCCAATGATGGTCGTATGCGTGTTTAGCGCCGTGCAGGTGAGCGCCACAATCAGGACTGCATACGACCGAGGCACACAGGGCCAACACCCTGCATCATGGTGTGGGGAGCGATCTCCTACACTGGCCGTACACCACTGGTGATCGTCGAGGGGACACTGAATAGTGCACGGTACATCCAAACCGTCATCGAACCCATCGTTCTACCATTCCTAGACCGGCAAGGGAACTTGCTGTTCCAACAGGACAATGCACGTCCGCATGTATCCCGTGCCACCCAACGTGCTCTAGAAGGTGTAAGTCAACTACCCTGGCCAGCAAGATCTCCGGATCTGTCCCCCATTGAGCATGTTTGGGACTGGATGAAGCGTCGTCTCACGCGGTCTGCACGTCCAGCACGAACGCTGGTCCAACTGTGGCGCCAGGTGGAAATGGCATGGCAAGCCGTTCCACAGGACTACATCCAGCATCTCTACGATCGTCTCCATGGGAGAATAGCAGCCTGCATTGCTGCGAAAGGTGGATATACACTGTACTAGTGCCGACATTGTGCATGCTCTGTTGCCTGTGTCCATGTGCCTGTGGTTCTGTCAGTGTGATCATGTGATGTATCTGACCCCAGGAATGTGTCAATAAAGTTTCCCCTTCCTGGGACAATGAATTCACGGTGTTCTTATTTCAATTTCCAGGAGTGTATCTTATTCTAGGGGTATGCCCAGAAATACTTGTTTTCCATTCTTTAATCATGTGTTTTTACAAAAATAATCTAGTGCACTTCACTTTCACTATATGGAGAGGCGAGACATCATTATTAATAATAAAACACAAAATATAGGGACGTATAAACGAGACATTCTACCTCTAAGATCAGTACATACACAAAGAAACAAGACACTTTAACAAAAATCCTTATTCTAAGCCTATATTTACTACAATTCCATGTACAAAGTCTACACGTCATCCTTCCACAAATGCCTTTACATGTGCTATCGGATGCACTCCCAGTGATTTTCCTGTTTTTATGGATTCTACTTCCAATGCGTTGGCATGCGCTATTCTTCGCACGCGCACAGGCCCACTATACGCGGCGGAGAATTTGTGGCACAACTTCCTTTGCTTGTTTGACAGGCGGTGTTTCTTAATGAGTACCTTTTCCCCAACCACAAATTGTCGTACTCGCGACCCTTTATCCGCTCGTGCTTTGCGCTTCTCGCCTGCACGTCGGATATTTTGTAGGGCTCCCTCCACAACGGTCCCATGTCGCTGACGTGTTCCTGGAGGAAACTCCACTAACTGACGGAGCCTGTCCGGCGGGTCCTGGTTCCTTAGTACCGTAATTGGAGCTAACAGTGTGGTGCTGTGGGGTATCTCACTAATTATTTACTGGAAATCTTTGATGAAGATGTCCCATGTTGGGTTGAAATGGATCTGAGCACTATGCGACTTAACTTCTAAGGTCATCAGTCGCCTAGAACTTAGAACTAATTAAACATAACTAACCTAAGGACATCTCACACATCCATGCCCGAGACAGGATTCGAACTTGCGACCGTAGCGGTCGCTCGGCTCCAGACTGTAGCGCCTAGAACCGCACGGCCACTCCGGCCGGCGATGTCGCATGTGACGTGCTTCTTACTGCAGTACAATTTGCAAAGGTTTCGTAAATCCTTCATTGTTCTTCCAGAGCGATTAGAACTGGGGTGGAAGCGGAATATGAAAACTGGTTTAATTCCATGACTTTCAAGTGTTCTCTTCCATACCTCCGAACTGTACTGTGGCCCCTTGGTCTGACAAAATATACTCTACTGTCCCTACGGGTGCCAGGAAATCTCTACTTAGCGCCCAGCTCACCGTTGTCCCGGTTGCTCTTTTCAATGGTGTCAGGGTGACGTACTTAGACGTTAATTCTAAAACCGCCATGATGAATCTATAACCCCTTTCTGTGGTTGGTAACGGACCCATCAAGTCAGTCGCCGCTGTTTGTCTTAATTTCTCCGGAATAATGTGGTACAGAGGCGGCTGCATGGCTACAGTACTTGTTTTCGTGAAGTGACAAACGCTTATTAGTTTCAAGAAGCACTTCCTGGGTCCGAAGTGAACATAACTGAGATGTGTATACCAGATGAGCTTGTTTATTACTTCCTCTGGCACACACACGACCCACAACGTCTCACCCGGATTTCTTCTGTAAAACAGGACCCCCTTTCTTAACAAATAATGCTGCCTAAGCCCGGCTTGCGTTCTATCTTTCCACTTTTCTTTTATTCCTCTTAGCACAGGATCTTTGTTTTGTTCTCGCCCAATATCACGCATTGTCACTGTGATATAATTTTCAAATGCCACTTTTTGTAGACAGAACAAGGAGAAATGTTCTTGTTCCAGTTCTTCAGCCTGATAATCGCTTATCCCCAGAGGGGAACGGGACAGTGCATCCACTATTACATTTGTGGGTCCCGGTGCGTAGACTATTGTGAAATTGAATTCCTGGAGGACAGCAACCCATCTCGCAAGCCTCCCATACGTTAATTTGGCCGTAAGTAAGAACTCCAGAGCTCTATGGTCGGTATAGACATGTGTCTTACGTCCGAATAAAAAGTACTTGAACTTCTGGAACCCCCACACTATCGCGAAGGTCTCCAGTTCGGTTACTGAGTAGTTCCTTTCGCTTTTACTCAGCACCCGACTCCCGAACGCGATAGTTTTGTGTATCTTTATTCCATGTTCTTCACATTCTTGGAAGGCCATTACACCTAGCCCGGTTTTCGCGCTATCCGTGGCCATACAGAAGTCATGCGCCAGATCAGGATGTGACAGAATCGGAGCCTTTACCAGAGCTAATTTTAGCATACTGAATTCGCTTTCTGCATCATTGTCCCATACCCACTCCGCATTCTTTCCGGTTAGTTGACACAGTCGTGGAGTCGCCAATGCCTCTATATATATGAATTTTTTGTAAAAATTCACGACACCGAGAAAGCCTCTCAGCTGTTTCCTTGTGGTAGGCGTTGCAAATTCTGCGATTGCCCTCATCTGCTCTGGGTCTGGCATAATTTATTCCCCTGAGGTGACATGACCCAAAAAATGTATTTGTCTTCCTCCAAAACAGGACTTTTTTTATATTTACCGTCACCCCATGTTTTCTTAATTTGGAGATCACTTCTCCTAGAAGATTGTTGTGAGATTCCCATGTCTTTTCCGCAATGAGGATATCATCAACGTAACATGTTATTCTCTCCCTTAACCCCTCATCCAAAATTGTTCCTAATCCTCTTATAAATGCTGCAGATGAAATATTCAGGCCAAAGGGGATCTCTTAAATTGATAGCATCTACCAAATGCGATGAACGCCGTGTATCTTCTACATTCTGGATCCAACTCGATTTACCAGAAGCTGGGTTTCAAATCCAGAGAGGAAAACACCGAAACTCCATGGAATTTCTGGAAAACTCATCGAGCCTCTCGGGTCTGTCGGTTTCCGTAACTATGATCGCATTGAGCTGCTGGGAATCTAACACAAGTCGAATTTCCCCATTCCTTTTGTCCACGATCCTGAGGGGGCTGTTATATTGTGACTTTGCTGGATCTATCACATCCTCCCTCTGCATCCGCTGGAGTTCGATAAAAACACGATCTCGGTACGACCACGGAATCGGGTACGGCGGTACTCGAAACGGTTTGTGCCTCTTTACGTCAAATTTATATTGATAGCCCTTTATGGAGCCCGTCTTGGGGAGAAAAACATCAATATTCCTTCTGAGCACATTGTCTAACCCTTCTTTGTTTGCGTCTCTTATGACCTTTACGCCCTGCAATTTCTCGCTTATTTCCTTATGTGTGTCTACTAACTGTGCTTCTTTCGAAGTACTATCTCGATTGTCCTGTCCGCCGTCAGTTTCACCTGTTGACCTCCTGATTTGGAAACTGTAGTCTGAGACAGCTCTTTTGTACCTGCCCCGGGATTGCCTGTTCATCGAAACGAGGATGGATTTTGTCACCCTCTCCTAACGTGACTTCTCCTCGACCCAAATCGATTATGACTTTGTTCGTTGATAGGAAATCCATACCAATGATAATATCGGTGGACAGTTTCGGAATGACAAAAAGATTAGCAGTCAACTGATGTCCCTGAAATTCGAATTCTAAACGTGTCTGTTGAGATATTTCTATACTCTTTCCAAGTAATGCACCCCTGACCTTCGTCTTTTGTATGGCAAGAGTCGGTGGGTTCAGCACATTGTTACATGTCTTAAATACCTCTTCTGAGATCGCTGAAAGCTGGTTTCCACTATCAATTACAGCGGCCACCGTTAAGTCACCTATTTTGATTTTGACTACTGGGTATATTTCTTTATTTTGTTGCTCTTCCTTTTCTTCGAGGAGTAACTCGGTGACATCCTCGTATTCGATAATGTTTATGTTACTGACTAGTTCCGAGGTTACGGACGTTTTGCAACTTCTGTCCGCGCTCTGGTTTAGTCATTCGTAATACAGCCCGTTAAGGTGGGATGTACCAGGCTTCGGAGGGCGGACTTCGACCTCTTCCTGGTTGTTATTTTGGTAACCATTATTCCTGTTCCTTCCCGATTGCTCATTACCGCCCCAGGTCCTTTGTGATTTACTGTGTTGCACTGGAGAGTGTCGCTCTTCTTTCGTGTACCTTCTTTTCGAGTTGCCATTACTCTTATGTTGATTGTGGCCGTTGTAGTTCGGTGCTGGCCTACTATCCCACTGGGGCCCATTATTGCGACGGTTGTTATTTTTTTCACGCTGTCGGCGTTTCTCCCGCGCCTGTTCCTCTTGAAATGCGAATTCCAGTTCGCGCAAAATGCCCTTAAATACCTCATTATCGCTACCACAACGACCGGCAAGTGATTGTTAATACGAGATGGGAAGTTTCATGTAGCATAATCTGATGATTTACACACAGCTACATGGGTTGTCTAGGTACTGGTTCCTTTTTGTCATATTTTCAAAAAAATTGACCGGACTCCGGTACCCTGCCGCTTCCATATCTCTGGACATCATGATTTCTTGTTTGATCCTTTCCTGGGTTTCTTTAGACCAATATTTGCCCAAGAAGGCATTCTTGAATTCTTCGAACGAGACGCTCGTCTTCGCTACATTTCTAATGTACTCAGCGGTCGCGCCCTCCATATGGGAGCACACAAAATCCAGCTGGTACATCAATGGTCAGTGCGGGGGCAAAGATAACTCGGATTGTCCCATAAAAGTTTTTGGATGCAAGCAATTACCTTCGTCCTTGTAGTGATGTAACTTTTGGACTGATACAAAATGCTTGTAGTCAAACCGGTCATCATTCCAGTTATCATTTAGCCCGTTCTTACGATTCGTATGAACTTCGGAACGTGGACTAATTCGTTCCGACACGCTATCCTCATCTCTCCCCGTCTGTATGTTCGACAGTTGTTCGGTACATCTAATCAGCCGACAGCAATTGTGCTCACTGGACTTCTGCGCGCTGTCCATGTTTACCTGGGTCGTTGCCTCAGAGCTGTGAACCAAGACGTGGCTCCCGTTGCTAATAGTGTCAACTTTGTCACACCGTGAAGCGGTTATCTGTGTTCCGGCAAGTGACGGTTCAGTCGACGCAGTAATTATACCCTTCTCCTGTCCTGGTGTCTCTGTAATGAGACGTTTTACCTAGTCCTCTAAATTTCTTTTTAATATCGCCACCTCCTCTTTTAACATCTCGTTAGGCCCTATGTCCGGTTGCTCTTGTTGCTTTTCTTCGACACGTTTTATCCGGCTTTGTAGCCTTGATAACATGACCTTTTCTACTTTTGCCGTGCTTTGCGTGGAGTCCCGAGTTTCTCTCGCTATTTTCCTTGCACCTTTCGCAATTAATTTGGCTTCAGTTGCCGTTCGTTTGATGATGGCAATCTCTTTCTCTATTTTGACGCCGAGATTCTTTACCTCCTCTTTTACTTCCCTATGAACTTCTGTGAACCTATAGTTCAGCTCCGAATTCGCCTTTTTAATTTCGGCTTTAACGTTGGCGCTCTGCTCTAAGTTCACCGTTTGCATCTGTTGAAACAGGTCCGTAATGTTTTTGAGAGTAGAAACATTTTGATCCTCGTTCTTTTGTGGTTCAACATGCGACTCTTCTCCTCTGTTCTGAGGAACCCTTCGATATCTAGACAAATACCGTCTCCGCGCCCCCGTCGGATCACTTGTGAATGAATCGTTTGATAATGATCGTACACCGTTTTGTTCCAACACACTCTGGCTTCTTAGGCTGGATCTTCCATACTTATGGATTAATCCTGTACTCCCAACGTTCCCCGAGCCCTCAGTATCACTGCCTGAATCAACGTCCTTGCTATTCAGCGGACTAAACCAGTCGTGAGACCCAGTTTCACGAAGTTGCAACTCGGGTTCGTCACACTCATCGGTAGAGCTTTCCCTACTCTCACCCACGTTCTCCCGAGTAACAATCTGATTATATTCTGCCGTTGCCTTGGCTTTACCCCTCGTTCTCATTGAACTTTTTATGTTACACGAAAACTCAAAACCCAGGTACCCCTTACACTCAATAATTAGATACCGCAAAACATATATCAGGAAAAAAATTGATACACTGGGTGTGAGCAGTGACATGACAAACAGTTTATGAAGAATTCCCCTAAAAAGGCAGAAAGGCTAGTGCCAATGATTGTGTTCTGTGTGCTCAGCATCGGCTGATTACGGCACTGCACATCATAAGTACTCCAACAAATCACAAATACAATGCACAGGCAGCTATAAATGTCAGTTTGAAAGGACAGCACATGAAGAAGACAATGTAACTTATTGTAACTAACGCTGCCCGTTATTCAATTAAAAATAGCTAAGCAATGGATCATGTGGAAAACTTTCCTTTTTCAAGACTACTTCCTAGCAAATCCCGAAGTATCATCTCCTGGCTTGGGTCAGCCATATGTAACACCCCACCTGTCACTTATCTGGCTTTTGGCGTGTGTTCACCCCAGCTAATTGACTAACAGATCAACAGAGAGTGCAAAACTGCCGCAATATCGGATAATGCAAAGAAAGTAATAAGGCCCTGTGACTCCTGACTCAACTGCAGTGGCAGTGTTGACATTAATTGATTCAGAATAGATCACTTTTAATTAAAAAGGGGTGCACATTGATATTATGTTCAGCTATTGAACACCAGATGCAAATGTTGAACATAAAATTGATTAAGAAAGTGACTTGAGATTACAACTACTTGATTGAAAACAGATGCAGTCGATTAGCACAATTTCATTTTAACTCCCGACCTTCAATCATCACATTACATGACTCTCCCAACAGGCAGTTGTAATAAATTGCGTTTACGTGGAGTAAATCAAAATTAATTCCTGTCGACTGACCCAGGCGTATTGTGAAGTGGGAGAAGAATTCCACAATACATGGCCCATGAAACCCTCATGGAAACTTTGCCGACGTGATCCAACAAATTAATCAGTGCCTAACTCAAGCAGGAGCAGGTCCAATATCACCGAATTCAGCGTGGCGGGGCAGCATCGTTGTGCGGACATTGGCTGGCCTCGTGGTGCTGCAAGGCTGTGCTCGTCTATTCACTCCTATCTACCTTGCTCAGTACATAGCTGAACCAAAACTTTCCATCTCCAAGCTCAATCGTTCCGTTTGTTAAGTCCTAAACTGCAGAGATGCTCACTCTCTCTCAGGCAAGCTGAGTAAAGAACGCCAGGTCCGCACTCTAGGCAAGCTGGGAACGGAAGACCTCTACAGAGTCTTCTCCCAGTCCACTCTTCGCCTCGGTTTCCCCTCCAGAAAAATCACTTACGCAAATTGCAGCGCAAGTCGCATTAATTATGTGTCGCTTCCCAGCGCCGACCAATGCCTGCTGTGGGAAGTGAACAAATTCCCAAAAAATTTCCCTTCCTCTCAACTTCTGCTGTTTAGCTCCTCCCAGGCCACCCATCAAGGTTAGCATCTGCACAAAACACCAATTTTTCCGGAATTCTGACTCCCAGGCGAGTACTTCAAATTCCTTGGTCCTACGTTCCCATCGGAGGCCAGTGTATTTGATTCTGTCGCTCTTCACCTGATTTACTTCAGACTCTGTGGACCGTGAATTCAGCATGAAGTTGCTATAGTCATGAACACGTGTATTTTGGCCTCTGTTGACCACTCCACCATAGCTTTGCACGTCTTTCTATCATGTTTCACTGAAAATGGGACGACGGACATTTATCAACGGGTGTACAAGTTCTTCATCTGCTTCCCTGTACACCAGTATGGGGTCAACCACCCACTCACTGTTACGCATCTTAAGGCAGCTGGAGGCCGCGTCCCGTTACCGCTTTCTCAGAGCTTGAGCCGCCCTAAGCTGCCTATTGTCACTTCCCTTCGCCACTCCCCAGCCAGCCACAGTCAACTCTGAATACTTCCCTGGGATAAACTAGCCTCCAGTTAATCGACGCGTTTCTGCAAAGTTTTCATGTCATGTGAATTACTTTAAAACCGTCACCCAACATTAATTATTCCAATACGTCCACACTATACCCTCTCAAGATGCATTGTGGCTTGTCAGTCATTTTTATTCAGCCGTACTGTTCGCTCAACGTGAGTTAAGTGATCTTTAACGACTTCATGTAAGGGGCATAGTTCTTGCCATCTTACAGTTTATTGACCACGTTTCACTTCCATACATGGCTACAATGCATACATATACTTTTAGAAAAGACTTTCTGACTCTGAAATCTATATTCGATGTTAACAAATTTTTCTTTTTCAGAAACGCTTTTCTTCTCATTGTCAGTCTGCATTTTATATCATTCCTACTTCAGCCATCATTAATTACCTTGCTGCTCAAAGAGCAAGCGTCTCGTTTTCTAATCTAATTCCCTCAGCGTCACTTGATTTAGTTCGACTACATTTATTATCATTGTTTTGCGTTTGTTGACGTTCATTTTACATCCTCCTTTTAAGACACTGTCCATTCTGTTAAATTGCTCTTCCACATTCTTTGCTTTCTTTGACAGAATTACAGTGTCACCGGTAAACCTCGAAGTTTTCACCTCTTCTTCCTGGACTTTAATTCCTACTCCAAATTTTTCTTTGCTCAGTGTACAGAACGTCGGGAGTAGGTTACAACCTTGTTTCACTCTTGACAACCATGGCTGCCTTTTCATGCCCCTCGACTCCTATAACTGCCGTCTGGTTTCTGTGCAAGTTGTTAAATAGCCTTTCGCTCCCTGTATTTTACCCCTGCCACCCTCAGAATTGTAAACTTATTATTCCACTCAATATTGTCAAAGGCTTTCTTTAAGGCTAGAACTGCTGTAAACGTTGGTTTGCCTTTCCTCCATCTATCTTCTAAGGGAAGTCGTAGCGTCAGTATTGCCTCACGTGTTCCTACATTTCTCCTGAATCCAAACTGATCTTCCCAAAGGACGGCGTCTACCAGTTTTTCCTTTCTTCTGTAAGGAATTCGTGTTACTAGTTTGCAACCATGACTTATTAAACTGATGGTTCAGCAATACTCATACCTGTCAGCACCTGCTTTCTTTGGAATTGGATTTATTATATTCTTCTTGAAGTCCGAGGGTATTTAGGCTGTCTTATATGTCTTTTTCACCAAGTGGAAGAGTTTTGTCATGGCTGGCTCTCCCAAGGCTGTCAGTAGTTCTAACTATTGTCATTTACTCCCTGGGTCTTGTTTCGACTTAGGTCTTCCAGTTGTCCGTCAAATTCTTCTCGTAGTATCATGTCTCCCATCTCTTTTTCTGTTTCTGTAATACTGCCTGCAAGTTCATCTCTCATGTATACATCCTCCACATACTTCTTCCATCTTTCAGATTTCCGATGCGACATTGTAGTGCCTGTGTTATCCCGAATTACGGTGCACTGTTCCTTCAGGCATGCATGCAGGCACTTGGGCGACTACAGCCGTATGAATTACATGAAATGTATTCGCAATTACGATTATGGACAACCATCAGATGTATAATGAAATGATGTCAGTGACAACTTGTGTCAGACCTGGACTCGAACCCGCATTTCCCGCTTATAGCAAACGATCGCCTTACCATTAGGCTTCCCCCGAGCACGACTCACGGTCAGGCCCAAACTTCCATATGTCGTCAACCGTACTCGTACATCGATTGTGTATAGCCCCGTTCAGGGGAGACACTTTACTTGAAAGTCGCTTGCCACAAAATCTCATTGTCCTCATTCCATTATACAACTGATGATTGTCCATATTCGCAACTGCGTACACATTGATATACAGGACATAAAATCCCGTCTGAGGCCTGCAATCATTTTTATGTTAACAATTGGCCACCAATGCTGTACAATCGCAGTTAAGTAATGAGATGTTCAATTGACTCTTTTATTAGAATATGTTAAGCATTTCGGGATTACACCCATCTTCAGACATCACAAACTTCACTCCTTCCTAACTAACCAGGCATCACAAACTTCACTCCTTCCTAACCAACCAGACTTGCACTCTTTACAACTCAAAGAAAGTGTCCAATAACATATGACTAAAAGTGCAACACAAATAAGCTTTATTGCGATTGTACAGCATTGGTTGCCAATTGTTAATGCGTATACATTTCTCGTATTTCGGATTTCCCTTCTTTGCTTAGGACAGGCTTTCCATCTGAGCTCTTGATGTCTATACAGCTGCTTCACTATTCTCCAAAGGCCTCTTTAATTTTCCTATAGGCTTCTATATCCTTATATTTGTTCCGTAGTCATTTCTGCTTAGCTATTTTGTACTCCTTATCAATCTCATTCAGTCATCGCATTTCATATTTTCTACTTGGCCTTGTCTTCTTATCTATTTGATACTCTTCAGCCTTCACTATTTCATGTCTTCTCCTGTATTCCTTTCCTATACTCTTGTCAATCGTTGCCGAATGCTTGCTTTGAAACTCTCAACAACCTCTGGTTCTTTCAAGTTATCCAGGTATCATCTCCTTAATTTCCTACATTTACGTTGTGGTCAGAGTCCACATATGCCACTTACACAAATGCCCATATATGCCTTACAATTTAAAATCTAGTTCCAAATCTCTGCCTTACCATCACATAATCCATCTGAAACCTTCCGGTGCCTACAGGTCTCTTCCACGCATACAGGCTTCTTTCATGATTCGTAAACAAGGTGTTAGCAGTAATTAAATCGTGCTCTGTGCAAAATTCTACTAAGTGATTTCCTCTATCATTCCTTTCCCCCCCCCCCCTCCCCTTCCCCCCCCCCCACCAGTCCGTATTCCCCTACATTTATTTCTTCTTTTCCTTGTCCTAGTATCGATTTCCAGTCACCCATCACTATTAGATCTTCGTCTCCCTTAACTGAATAATTTCTCTCATTTCATTATAGATTTCTTCAATCTCAGCTGCGGAGCTAGCTGCCTTATAAATTTGTACTACTGTGGTAGGTGTGGGCTTTGTGCCTATCTTGGCTATGATATTGCGTTCACTATGCTGCTGTTCATTGTAGCTTACCTGCATTCCTATTTTCCTATATATTATTAAACCTACTCCTGCATTACCCCTATTTCATTTTGTATTTATAACCATGTATTCACCTAACCAGAAGTCCTGTTCCTCCAGCCACCGAACGTCACTAGTTCCCACTATAACTAAATGCATCTTATCCTTTTCTCTTTTTAAATTTTTAAACCTATCTAGCGATTAAGGGCTCTAACGTTCCATGCTCCGGTCGGTGGAATGTTTTTTTTTTTTTTTTTTTTTTCCAGAGGACGACATCCTCCTGAGCAGTCCCCACCAGGAGATCCGAATGGGGGACAATTTACCTCCGGAATAATTTACCCAAGCGGATGCGATGATTATTTAACCATGCATTAGAGCTGCATGCCCTTGGGAAAAAGTACAGCGGTAGTTTTCCCTTGCTTTCAGCCGTTCGCAGTACCAGCACAGCAAGGCCGTTTTGATTCACGTTACAAAGCCAGATCAGTCAATCATCCAGGCTGTTGCCCTGCAACTACTGAAAAGGCTGCTGCCCCTTCTCGCGTCCGTCGGCCGTCGTAATTTAATTTATTATTTACTACACAAATTGATTGGTAATGGTGATTGTTGCCGACTTACGTGGTGGGCCTTAATCAAAACAATATTTCATACTATTTTGATTTACAATTAAATGATTTTGTGAAGTTGTCTCTTTTTTAACAATATTAATCTTCAGTGGAAATTATTTGTTACGTTAATGACTGTAGACTAGATGAATCTTAAAACATGAGCATATAAGTTGAACAATGGAATAAACTTTTCATATCAATTTCCTCGGCTAGTTAGTTGACTTTAAAGCAAAAAATCTTCAGTTTTTAATTACAATTGCGGCCCACACACGCGCTAGATAATTTTTTCTTACCTCCGTTAACCATTGCATTGTAGTCGGAGTCCTGGCTCTGGCTCTCGGTTGTTGTACTGAAAATCAGAATCTGAAAGCTACGTATTTTCTGAAGCGTCGGGTGACTGTGGAGAAAATGTATATTATGTTAATAGCGAGCGAATATTTCGCTTCAGCTAATTTTTATAAGTTAATATCGCCACGTAATGGCGTCGTTGGCTGCATCGGCCGCTGCGATTGTTGCACTGTATATTACTCGAATGCAGGTTAATTCAAGGAAGGCGGACATGAAATCAGGATCACCTCTTACAAATTAAAAGTGAACAATAACATTAAATCAATATACTATCTGCTTAATTAGTATAAATATGCTTACATTTGCCAGCACTCGCAAGATGTCCGTCTACACGCCACCAAGACAAGAGAAGAAGTGAAGACGACTAAAAAATTAACAAAATAGAGCATCTTGTCGTCTCACTAGATCATTTTGTTTCGAGTGCATCTTCATGTTTCTTTGCCCTCGAAACTTAAACAGAGAAATTATTATAATACTGTAAGTACGCTGTTTAGGTTTTCTTATTGGTAACGCCACGTAGCGCTCTGTATGAAATCACTGGCTGTGCTGTGTGCAGTCTGTGGCTAGTTTGCATTGTTGTCTGCCATTGTAGTGTTGGGCAGCTGGATGTTAACAGCGTGTAGCGTTACGCAGTTGGAGGTGAGCTGACAGCAGTGGTGGATGTGGGGAAGTGAGATGGCGGATTTTTGAGAGCGGATGATCTGGACGTGTGTCCATCAGAGACAGTACATTTGTAAGACTGGATGTCATGAACTGATATATATAATATGACTTTTGAACAACATTAAGGTAAATACATTGTTTGTTCTCTATCAAAATCTTTCTTTTGCTAACTGTGCCTATCAGTAGTTTGTGCCTTCAGTAGTTTGAATCTTTTATTTAGCTGGCAGTAGTGGCGCTCACTGTATTGCAGTAGTTGAAGTAACGAAGATTTTCGTTAGGTACGTGATTTGTGAAACGTATAGGTTAATGTTAGCCAGGGCCATTCTTTTGCAGGAATTTTTGAAAGTCAGATTGCGTTGCACTAAAAATATTGTGTGTCAGTTTAAGCATACTCTTGTAGAATTGTTCAAAGGGGACGTTTCATGTGTCGACCCTTAGCCGAGGGTACCTCACTGGAATCTTCTGATTTTTTCTTGTAGTTCGTGTAATTAGTGTAGCTTTTGTTTATTGCTAGTGCGTAATTGTAGAGAGAATCTCCTTTGTAATTGCAGTCTTTCATTGTTGTACAGTAAAACAGTTGTGGCATGCATGTAGATTTGCACCAAGTATTTCGCAGCTGCGCTTGCTATTAACTAGATATTATTTTCAGTGCTATGTTAATGTGTTTTCTTATTTTGCTCTTCAAATTGTGCTTTTCTGTGTTATCGTGTGAAATATTGTGACAATAATGGCGTGTGAAAAACGTAACACTAGGCTCCAAAGTAAACTGAGAAATAATAGTGACGACGAGCGTAGGTTATCAGCACCACTGTATAATGAATTAACAGACATTCAAAGTGGTAATTTGGTAATTGTGCATAGGGACATGGAGCGGGCGGCAAATAATGGCGTAGACAGTGAAACAATTAGTGAACAGAGAAGCATTATCGATCGATCGGTCGGCAACAGCTCACCTCAGGAATCCGAAATGGCAGGACACTATCTCGCAAGTACTGTACATTCAGATTTTGGGTCCTCCCAGATTTCTCAAATAAGTCAAGACACATTTTCTGCTTGTCAAAATGTGAATGTTGCTGGTGCAACTTCACTACCGAAAAGCACTGAGGAACATGTTTCAGACACCAGTGCATTGTTATTACAGTTAATGCAACAAATGGGACAAAGGCTACAAAAGTTAGACACAATGGAACAAATTCTTCAAAAGTTAGACACAATGGAACAACACCAGAGACAAACACAGCAACAGTTAGACGCAATGGAACAAAAGCTTCAAAAGTTAGACTCAGTGGAACATACGCTTGAACAAGATTTAACTACTGAGTTACATAAAATCGAATCGAAATGTCAAAAAGTCTGTAATGACGTTAAAACACAAATTTGTGAGCATTTCCAACCTATTTTTTCGCGGCATGAAAATACATTACAGAATCACGAAGCAGCCATAAAAGAACTGCAAACTATTATTCATGAATCATGAGACCTTGCAAGCTAAAATTGACTCAGTTGCATCTACCGATTCGGTTACGCAACTTGCAAAAACTCAGGAAAACTTAAAGGACACAGTAGATATGATTTCAACACAAATGGACACACTGAAACTTGGTTCAGAAAAACACACTGAGGAAATAAGTACACTATCGGAGAAAGCAGCCGAACTTTCGGATCAGTTCACTAACTTATCTGCAAAGGTAGATGATGATCTGAATGACACAAGACCTGTAGCCATCAGTGACACAGAAGAGTATGAACAAATTAAGAAATTCAATCAAAATCAGAATCAAATTAATACGCAACACAAAAGAGAAATCCGGGAAGTACAAGATCAGTTAGCACAAGTAATACAAAAATTACATATTTCAGAAGACACTTGCGCTCCAACACGGGAAGAGGGACTTAGAAATACGGAAAAGCCACAAAATAATAACACAGGGCATTTCGGAAATTATGAAAGAAATTGGCAAGGTGCACCGAATTTTGAGATGGAACCGCCGACACGACGTAACAATGACCGATATGCTACTCGCCGACACGGTGATTTTGACTATAAGCTGTTCATTACTACACGTAAATTCAAAACATTTAAGAATTCTGGCAACGACATTCATCCACAAGCCTGGCTCCATCAATTCTCTCATTGTTTTCCTCCCAACCGGTCATTAGAGCACAGATTAGAATTTATGTGTGGCTTCTTAGAGAATGAACCAGCTGAAAGAATGCGATCGGTCATTCACGATTGTCACAGTGAAGGAGAATTTTATCATGCCTTCCTCTCAGCATATTGGTCTCAAGCTACACAAGACCGAGTAAAACATAGCATCATAATGATGAAACATTTCGAACAATCTGAATTTTCCAGTCTTGTTAAATATTTTGAAGACATGTTGCACAAGAATCAATACCTGTCAAACCCTTACAGCCCCTCAGAACTCATCCGCATTTGCTTAATCAAATTGCCTGCACATTTACGACATATTATTCTGGCAGGACGTTGCAAAGCTTTTCAGGGACTGTTACAAGAATTAGAAATTGACACTGACAATCGCGGAATGCGAAAGCAGGAACACAACAATGACAGGTCACATCCGTCGCAATTCCGCGATGAAAGAAATAATAACTGGACACGACAAGGCTATTCTCACAACACAAATCGTGACCAAAACAGACACCACCCATATGACAACTGTTGGCATAGTAGTAATAATTACAGGGAAAGATCACCACTCCATGGTAGTGACTATCACAGAGACAATCAGAGAAACAGACAATATGGGAACCAAAATAATTATTATCAAGGGAGACAGAATAGACACAATGGTCCAGCGTGCAGTTACGATTCAGGAAGAAATTCTCCACCACGTGACCGACAAGAAAGAAACTATGGAATCTACCGACATGACGACAGACGATATGATCGTAATGACAGACCTGAATTGCATCAGAACTGGCGGGATTCAAACAGGGCAGGGCCCTCTCGACAAGGTGAATTTGTAAAATTTTTTGTGGGGAGCATGGGGGCTATGTAAGTCGGCTGTTTAGGTTTTCTTATCGGTAACGCCACGTAGCGCTCTGTATGAAAATCACTGGCTGTGCTGTGTGCAGTCTGTGGCTAGTTTGCATTGTTGTCTGCCATTGTAGTGTTGGGCAGCTGGATGTTAACAGCGTGTAGCGTTACGCAGTTGGAGGTGAGCTGACAGCAGTGGTGGATGTGGGGAAGTGAGATGGCGGATTTTTGAGAGCGGATGATCTGGACGTGTGTCCATCAGAGACAGTACATTTGTAAGACTGGATGTCACGAACTGATATATAATATATGACTTTTGAACAATATTAAGGTAAATACATTGTTTGTTCTCTATCAAAATCTTTCTTTTGCTAACAGTGCCTATCAGTAGTTTGTGCCTTCAGTAGTTTGAATCTTTTATTTAGCTGGCAGTAGTGACGCTCGCTGTATTGCAGTAGTTCGAGTAACGAAGGTTTTTGTGAGGTAAGTGATTTGTGAAACGTATAGGTTAATGTTAGTCAGGGCCATTCTTTTGCAGGGATTTTTGAAAGTCAGACTGCGTTGCACTAAAAATATTGTGTGTCAGTTTAATCACAGTCATATATAATTGTTCAAAGGGGACGTTTCAATACGGATACATGAGAAAAATATATGTTCGCCTGAGCGGCTAGTGTCCGCTTATTATTCAATCTTTAAATGTCTCTTCTTTATAAATACTGTTTTTAAGTCTTGTCTTTGTATTTCACTGGGGACGGTATACCCTCTTCAGGAACCATACTTTTTCTGACCTCTCAACAGATACCCCTCCTTTGTAATTGCACCTACGGTACTATTATCTGCATAACTGAGGGACGCAAGCCTCCCCACAAATAGCAAGGTCCGTGGTTCACGGGGGGAGACGAGCAACACAGTGTGAACGCTTATCGAAGCGTACACCCACGAAAATCGTACACTTCTATACACTCCTGGAAATGGAAAAAAGAACACATTGACACCGGTGTGTCAGACCCACCATACTTGCTCCGGACACTGCGAGAGGGCTGTACAAGCAATGATCACATGCACGGCACAGCGGACACACCAAGAACCGCGGTGTTGGCCGTCGAATGGCGCTAGCTGCGCAGCATTTGTGCACCGCCGCCGTCAGTGTCAGCCAGTTTGCCGTGGCATACGGAGCTCCATCGCAGTCTTTAACACTGGTAGCATGCCACGACAGCGTGGACGTGAACCGTATGTGCAATTGACGGACTTTGAGCGAGGGCGTATAGTGGGCATGCGGGAGGCCTGGTGGACGTACCGCCGAATTGCTCAACACGTGGGGCGTGAGGTCTCCACAGTACATCGATGTTGTCGCCAGTGGTCGGCGGAAGGTGCACGTGCCCGTCGACCTGGGACCGGACCGCAGCGACGCACGGATGCACGCCAAGACCGTAGGATCCTACGCAGTGCCGTAGGGGACCGCACCGCCACTTCCCAGCAAATTAGGGACACTGTTGCTCCTGGGGTATCGGCGAGGACCATTCGCAACCGTCTCCATGAAGCTGGGCTACGGTCCCGCACACCGTTAGGCCGTCTTCCGCTCACGCCCCAACATCGTGCAGCCCGCCTCCAGTGATGTCGCGACAGGCGTGAATAGAGGGACGAATGGAGACGTGTCGTCTTCAGCGATGAGAGTCGCTTCTGCCTTGGTGCCAATGATGGTCGTAAGCGTGTTTGGCGCCGTGCAGGTGAGCGCCACAATCAGGACTGCATACGACCGAGGCACACAGGGCCAACACCCGGCATCATGGTGTGGGGAGCGATCTCCTACACTGGCCGTACACCACTGGTGATCGTCGAGGGGACACTGAATAGTGCACGGTACATCCAAACCGTCATCGAACCCATCGTTCTACCATTCCTAGACCGGCAAGGGAACTTGCTGTTCCAACAGGACAATGCACGTCCGCATGTATCCCGTGCCACCCAACGTGCTCTAGAAGGTGTAAGTCAACTACCCTGGCCAGCAAGATCTCCGGATCTGTCCCCCATTGAGCATGTTTGGGACTGGATGAAGCGTCGTCTCACGCGGTCTGCACGTCCAGCACAAACGCTGGTCCAACTGAGGCGCCAGGTGGAAATGACATGGCAAGCCGTTCCACAGGACTACATCCAGCATCTCTACGATCGTCTCCATGGGAGAATAGCAGCCTGCATTGCTGCGAAAGGTGGATATACACTGTACTAGTGCCGACATTGTGCATGCTCTGTTGCCTGTGTCTATGTGCCTGTGGTTCTGTCAGTGTGATCATGTGATGTATCTCACCCCAGGAATGTGTCAATAAAGTTTCCCCTTCCTGGGACAATGAATTCACGGTGTTCTTATTTCAATTTCCAGGAGTGTATTTAAAAGTATTCAGCATAGGTGTAAGCAATGTATGAGTTAACATAGATAGGTAAGGTGATCACCCTGGGCACACACACACACACACACACACACACACACACACACACACACACACACACACACACGCTACATTATTATAAAGGAAAGCAGCAATCTTAGGATAAATTAATTCAGGCTGCAGTGCCGTGCTGAAGTAGTCAGTGCAGTTACAAATAATGCCTTCACTACTCTAAGTACAGTCCGTAATAATTCATCGGATGCGTGCACAGTAATCGTACAATAAAGACAGGTAGCGTAATTTAGATTTTAAGTTCTTTGTGTATCACTTAGATTAATTGTATCGATGTGTTGTTTACTTCTCACACAAAAACAGAAACACGTTGCCTGAGGTACCAAAATGACCAGAGCACTGAGATTCATACTTTGAATACCTGAGTGATCATCTAGCA
This sequence comes from Schistocerca cancellata, assembly GCF_023864275.1. Classification (NCBI taxonomy): domain Eukaryota; kingdom Metazoa; phylum Arthropoda; class Insecta; order Orthoptera; family Acrididae; genus Schistocerca; species Schistocerca cancellata. The sequence goes on along the minus strand of NC_064628.1, from coordinate 309,336,323 downwards.
TCACGTAATCAATGCACATCTATATGTAGTTTCGCAATAAAATCTACCAGAAGCGACAGGGCAAAGCATGCAGATAGTCGTGGGTGGACCATTTTTGCATTGGAGAGTTTTTCGGTGGTTAGGTCTCGTAATTTTATACTAGACTAACCAAAACATTTCAAAGTTTCCACACAAATCGTTCTCGAAACAACAGTAGACATAAGTTTTTCTTTTACCAAATCATTTAAGAATTTTTTTAATTTTATGTTAGGGACTGAAAATCCGTGAAATCAAGATAGCACATGAAATCTTTTTTTATGGATTATTAGTTTTGGCTAACAGTCTAGCCATCTTCACATCTAAGATATAAAACAGATTTTTTCTCATATTAGAAACATACAATAGCTTACAAACGGCACATTTGTAGCAGAGTTCAAGAGTGTTTGCACGAATTAATTATAGAACATATATCATAAAACATTCTTGATTCGTTCTGGTGCTATTGAGGCTTCATACATCTTTAAACGTCTTTCTTAAAATTACAACACCATACATGACGTAGTTAAAGAGATTTTCATCTTCTGTGGCCAGTGTGATTGAACGATGGTCATAAAACAGAAAATATGCATTAATATAGAGAAGAAATAGGGAAAATAAAAGAACAATATTTGCTACAGTAGCAAAATGAGGACTGACGGCCCCTAGGTTTTGACACGTTGCTTGAGGCAAAGACCGTTAGATGGCGTCAGCAGCTGGCTATATAAATTACATGAAATTTCCTTGTTCTAGTAACATTGTAAGGAACAAGATGTAAATGTATTTAAAATTAGATCGCTGACATCAGTACATCTCGTCTTATAGTCTTTAACGATAATAACTACCGTGATATGAATCTCCTAACATTGTATAAACCAAGCGGTATAATTTTCTGCGAAGTGCTCATGACCCCTTTGATATACCCGCTCTTTGGATCAGCTTCTGGGTGGGCAATATTGAGGACAGTGGGCAGAAAACCAGTTGCAGCTGTATCACAGGACACTGAGGTCTGATCACCTACACCAAAACACTGCGCTTCGCTTGTCCAACCTCTTTTGGAGTACCGCTGTGTGTTATGGGATCCTTGTGAGATAGGATTGACAGATGACATCGAAGAAGTTCAAAGAAGGGCAGCGCGTTTTTTATCATGGCGAAGTAGGGGAGAGAGTGCCTCGGATATGATGTGCGAGCTGGGATGACAATAATTAAAAGAAAGTCGTTTTACTATGTGGCGAGAACTTTTCAAGAAATTTCAATCTCGAACTTTCTTCTCCAAAAGCGAAAATATTTTTTTGACGTCTACTTGCATAGGGAAAACTTATCTTTGTGATAAAATAAAAGAAATCAGAGCTCGCTCGGAAAGATTTAAATGTTTACTTCTCCCACGTGCTATTCGAGAGTGCAACGGTAGAGAAAGTCTGAAGGTGTATCGATGAGCCCCTGCCGACAAGTGTGGAATGCAAAGTAGACGCAGATTGAAAACATTATTATTAACGAAGTAGAGCATCAGCAGAAAGCTGTAAACAACTCGTGGAATATGTAAAGCAGAATTCCTTTGAAAATTTTAGTTGTGTATTACTTTTTAATAATGGCGTCGTACCTAAAGAGAAGAGTAACAGCGGAAATGCTGCAATACCAAGGCGACACTGCGGTTCACGCAGCGGAGGCTCTTGCAAACCGCGCTGTACACATGTTGAAGTAAACAAGCGCTTCAGTTTACATCAACTTGGCAGCTATTGTGAGGATGCAATAGCTGAATATGATTGGCTACATTCTGTCACTGAAGAGCTTGCAGACCAGTAAACCCGCTGAGAAGACTTGCATTATCGCGGGTGTAAATTTTGCGTCACGAGACAGGCTTGATTGCTGCTTGCGGTCTGCTCCCCGCGATACATCGCGGCGGCCATTGTCGGCGGGTAGATGTAGGGCTCTGTGGGCGGCGAGGGTGACAATACGACGCCTCGTCTCTGTGTTTTGATGCATGCCTTCCCCTCGGCGTTCGTTGAACTGCGCAGGCGGCGGCGTACGCCGTTTCGGTGGCCCGCGAGCTATCTGCTCTATCCTACGAGTGTGACAAATCGTTGGTGAAATACTGCGAAATACAAATAAACTTCCGCAAAATAAAATACGCCGATAGTCACTTTGTCATATTTCGTTATGGGCTGCGTATTTGTTTCGTGACAGCAGCTGTAAATTGTATCCGAAAGCCACATAACCCCATTCCCTTTTTTTTCAGGGGGAAGGGGGTGGGGGGAGAGGGTTAAAAACATGATCAAAGCTAGCCTTATGTTATTTAGATTTATTTAGACAGTTAAAAATCGAGTTTTTGGCTGACAGCAGAGAGAAGCCTGCTTATCTTCTTGTTGTGGTTATTTTGTGATAAACTGTTATTCCTCAGCCGTAATCTGACTGTAACGCCTCTAAGGAGACAAAACATAAGTCTGCCGGCCGGTGTAGCCGAGCGGTTCTAGGCGCTTCAGTCTGGAACCGCGCGACCGCTACAGTCGCAGGTTCGAATCCTGCCTCGGGCATGGATGTGTGTGATGTCCTTAGGTTAGTTAGGTTTAAGTAGTTCTAAGTTGTAGGGGACTGATGACCTCAGAAGTTAAGTCCCATAGTGCTCAGAGCCATTTGAACCAAAACATAAATCTGCGTGTGCATTCAGCTTTTCAGAAATAATGGTCTTGACTACGCAGAATGTACGTTCAACATGCATGACTTCTGCTTGGCTTCTGATTTTCTCCATTGCCCACTGAAGTGATACGAGGAGTGACATTCTTACGTGGCCTCAACGAGACTCGCATATGGGGAAGACATGACACAAGTGGACATCTTCTACGCACCATGAGCTGCCCTTGAAACATTTATTTGCCAAACTGGTATTCGGGTGTGGCAACTGATACAGAGGAACAAATGTATATACATCAATTTCTACAACATGGCAACTGTATATACAGTAGCAGAAATATAGTTCTATTTACATTATGTGTCTCTACAGCAGTGCCATGCGTGTCAGCTATAAAATCTGTAGGGTTTTCAGCCCGGTGTGCGTCTAGAAGCAAATAACTATGCGGATAGCTAGAACCCTATTACAATCATGTCTATGTTAATACGACACGATATGAAATCCGTCCTATCTCATAATATACACAGGCTGTCGTGTATGTTACCGCTATCAGTGACAATCCTTGAACGAGTCTGACGTAAATGTCATGAATTCTAAACATGGAACTTACTGGTCAGGGTCGATATCACCTGTTTATGTTATTTCTAAGATCATATTTATATACGTCTGTGTCATGTATTCATATCGAGGAACAAAGAAATGTGGAGGCTGGAGGTAAACATAACACTAGACCGAACAAACTTAAAGGAGAAACCGTATCTAAAATGCATCAGTGTAATATACAGTCACTGAGATGACGCAAATCACATTATAGTATTCATGATGGCAGTGGTTGTAGTTACCGGAAGAAGTTACTGTTCGAAAGCTACGCCTGCACTGTTGTTTATTTACAGTGTTACATTTACGCTTACACAATCATGATTTCGGCTCCAACGTGCCATTATCAAGTGTTTTCTGAAAGCAGGTTAGACAATAACAGTAAAAAACATAAGTGATATAACCGTATGAGAATCCATATTTGTAATGCTTATTTATAAGTGTTATAAATTGCCTAAGATGGCATACTGTCGTATTAAAATACATTATTAGACACATTGTCTAGGAGTTGATATTTCGGGCAGAGCCTACAGCTTTGTTTCATTACTGAGAACACCATCTTGACTGAATGACAGTTGGCTAAGTGTCAAATTGTCTTGGCCAAAGAAATTCCTGTTACAAGCAGGTGATTTTTTTCTTTTTTTTTTCTTTGGGCTCAGTGTCTGGTAGGATAGGAAAGGTTAGTAGCAATTTATTTTCTTTGGTAGTTGTTTTATCTTTGCAGTACCTCTTTACCTTAGTATACAATGAAGTTGCCTGGTCATAAACATAAACAGTAACAAACCTCTCGATAATACTCGCTACATCCATAAATATAGCAGTCCAGCTAGTCATTGACGTTGTTTAAAGTATATTTTAGCAGATAAATATACAGCTTTGTACGTGAAATTAACACATGGCCAACTCTTAAGTTGCGTAAGTTTGCCTCAATTCAGAATTAATATAATACACTGCAATTAATTATTGTACACACTCATTAATTAACCAGTGAGGTTTGAAGCGATATTTATGGTGTACGTATCATCAGGCATGTAAATCCTGTTACATGTGGTGTATCATTACTTAGGAAAAAGTGCAGATAACACAGGTATGTGAAACATGTCTTGTACATGTTTGCTTATATGCCTTTATGTGATATTCACGCCTCATTTTGTTGCAATTCCTGGCAAGATAATGACCGCCCACACAAGGCGACAGTTTCTGACGCTTGTCTTCGTCCTTGCCAAATCCTACCTTGGCCAGAAAGTTCGCCAGATGTCTCCCCAAGTAAGATCGTTTCAAGTATTACAGGCAGGGCCCTCGAAGCATCTCGGTATTTTGAAGACATAACGCGCCAGTTGGACAGAGTCTGACACAATATCCCTCAGAAAGACATCCAACGACTATCAGTCAATGTCAAGCCGAATAACTTCTTGCATAAAGGCCAGAGGTGGGCCAATAAATCAACAAATCATCCACTTTTTGTGAAATTGTAATCGTTTGTCGGTCTGCAAATGTTCACCGCATCCACTTATTTCCGTCCCGTTCGGACAAATCATTCGTCGTGTGTCTTTTTTTTCTTAGATTGGGTATACATCTTATTCCGTAACTCTGCTTGTACGTTAAGTACATTGTCCGATCGTTTCGACATATGGGTGTGTACTTCAGTTTATTATAGAGTGTTTAATAATCTGTCTTTTTCTGCTTTATGAAGAATGGTGATGTTTTTATTGGTGTCATTAACAAAAAGCCTGTATTTTATTAAATCAGCAACGAATGCTGAGGGACTGGACTGGCTTTACTAACATTAATATGTTCTCTAAAACTCGTTCTTAAGTCCCTGCCTGTTCGGCCAACATAAAATTTATCGTATTCACTATAAGTTGTTTTATATACACCTGACATGTTACAATCTTGGCTCTTATCTACATTGTGTATAAGACGTGATCTTTCATTTTTCTATGTCCTGAAGGCAATCTGCAGCCTAGTTTTTCAACGTCCACCTCAGTGGACTAGAGAAGTCTCAAAGTTTCGTCCTCTGGGGACCGTTTCATTACATTGTTATTATTGTAATAGTATGCTAGTTCGTTTGAAACTGTTTAAATAGCTGAATAACTCCCCTGAGCCATTTTTTTAATTTTTCATATAAAAAGTAAACGAAACGTTGGCCGTAGAAAAATATTGAGCCTACGTCTTTCCGTATTTCGTATCCTCGGAATTCCGAAGAGTGTATGTTTGTTAATCAATGGTAAATTTAATTTTTTACATTTCATAAATATTCGATGTCAAAGAATATTTCAGATTACAGATACTCCTACAGTATTGTATCAGAATTGAAAAAGAAAAAGAATGTGAAAGTTATGTACTCCACAGAGATCATGCCACTGTATATAACTTCAGAATATTCGTTCAGCTGTCGGAATCCAAAGAACAAGTACAACAAACAACAGCGGTCGAAGCTTCTGGCGAAGACAAGATCAATCGAAATATTATGCAGCAAACCTAGGTGAACACTGAGCCACATATCCTTTAAACTAATATTTGTTTTTTTGATTTGTGTATTTGCCACAGAAGCCACTCTAGGACTGTTTTCTAGACACCCTCACGCGACTGAAACGTTTCGTACATTCTATGTCACTAAAGGCATCAATGCCAACCGCCACACATGCCCACAAAGTTCCGACCAGACGCTGAAATTAGACACCACGCACAAGCAGTCTTAAACGTAGCAATAGTCACTAAAACAGTGTCTAACTTGCTGTTCCGTGTTTCACGCGCTTATATTCATCTTTCCTAGTAGGTCTCAAGAATCTGTTCCCATGAAATAGCTGGTAATGGTGTCGTAGCCAAAATTTTCTTATTAACATGTAGCAGAATTTAGGTAACCCACTTTAACCAACAACACACATTGCTGGCAGCTTTTTAATCTTTGCTGATGTTCTAACTCCATTCTTGTCGATGTTTTGTCATGACTAACATTTAGTTCTGATAAATACGATCTTTTATTCCAGTGGAGGAAGGAGAATTCAGATTCCCATTGAGAAGCAGCGAAATGTATTCACTTCTAATGAGTGCCTTACATATTTACTTCGTTTTCGTACGTTATACGCATAACTCTAGCATTTTCTTGTTCCTTTTTTTTATATAATATACTGCATTAACTACATAATGTTATTCATGCACTGGTACGGAATTTTCTCATTCTTTTCTGCCAACCGCGTGCCGCAGGATACGAGGAGCCCTCTGGCGGTCACGTTCCTCTAACCACTTCTCGCCTATGCGTAATTCTGGCGAAAGCGCGATCAGAGGGCGCTGATTATGTGCAGCAGTATGTTTTCTTTCATTCTGGCCTCTTTAGCTATTTGTTTTATTGTTTTGTATTATTCCGTGCAATGTGAAAGCTGTTTATTATATATGTCATTATCTATAATATTGGCACTTGAGCATGTCAATTACTATCTCTTAACTCTTCCTCTTTTTAACAATCTAACTTTTGTCGTGTTTTATTTCATCGCTTTTTATTACTTAATGCCTCTTATACTTTATAAACCCATTACAGACTGTACCAAATTCACCCCCCCCCTTTCTTTTACGTTGTTCAATTAATCATTAAAGACTTGTGCATGCCTACAGTAGCGACATCTGGTGAACTTACAACACAAACATCTTGTGGCTAGTGTACGGCAGTTTGTTTTGAACAGTAGTGCTGCTGACAAGATGACTCGTGCGTATGCTGTTATTTATAAACATTTGACGATGATGGTGCTGATTTTGCATTTTACATTTGACGATGCCACTATGTTTGCAGTACATTAGGACATTGTTTTTTTAAAACAGATCTGAAGGTAGTCATTACGGACCGAAACCGGCAATCTGTTGCCAAAAAGTTTGTGACCATAGACGTAAACTAAAGGAAATTTATTCTGTATTCGGGTCACTGTTTTATTCGCGACAATGTCGCAGCTTGTGAATCATATAAAAATATTTCCGAAGTGATTACGGCCGCACAACGGGAATTAACAGACTTTGAACGCAGAATGCTAGTTGGAGGTAGACGCAATGGATATTCCGTTTCGGTAATAGTTAGGGTATTCAGTATCCGAGACCGTGTCAGTAGTGTGCCGAGAATACCAAAGTGCAGACATTATATCTTACCACGGACAAAGCAGTGACCAACGGCCTTTACTTAATGACCGAAGCATCGGCGTTTGCTTAGAATTGTCAGTGCTAACACACAGGGAACAATGCGTGAAAAATAACCGCAGAAATGAATGTGGGATGTATGACGAACGTATCTGTTATGACGGTGCAGCAAAATTTGTCGTTAATGGGCTATAGTAGCAACGACCGATGTGAAAGACTTTGCTAACAGCACGATAACGACTAAAACGCTTCTCCTGGGATAATGACCATATCGGTTGGACCGTATACGACTGGAAAACCGTGGCCTGGTCAGAAGCCCCCATTTCATTTGCTAAGAGCTGAAGGTTCGAGTGTGGCGCAGACTCCACGAAGCCATGGACTCAAGATGTCAACAAGGTGCTGTGAAAGCTGGTGGTGGCTCCATAATTGCGTGGCCTGTGTTGAAAGGTATGGACTGGGTCCTTTGGTCCACCTGAACCGATCATTGATTGGAAATGGTTATGTTCGGCTACTTGGAGACGATTTGCAGCCATTCATAGACTTTATTTTGCCAAACAACGTCGGAATTTTTTCTGAATGACAATGCGCCATGTCATTTGGCCATAATTGTTCGTGACTGGTTTGAAGAAAGTTCTGGACAATTCGAGCGAGTCATTTGGCCATCCAGATTGCTGGACATGAACATTTAGGGAAATAAGGGAAGGACTGTGCACAAAGTCCTGCACCGAAAAAACTTTCGCAGTTATGGACGGTTATAGAGGCAATACGGCTCAATATTTCTTCAAAGGGCTTCCAATGTCTTGTTGAGGCCGAGCCACGTCGAGTTGCTGCGCTACGTAGGGCAAACGGAAGTCTGATACGACATTAGGAGATATCCCATGACTTTTATCACCTCACTGTTTGTTCCGTAAGTGAAAGCACCGCGCATGACAGCAGTTACTTCGTATAAATATAAGAAACCTCATGTCCTATTCTAGTCGCTCATGAAGGGAGCGAAATAGTTGAACGCCTCGGTATGCCTCGGTATTCTCTCACATCTTATTCTCGTCATCCCTACTCGAAATACACGGTGCGAGCAGCAGATCTGTTGCTCAGTCTGCCTCGAATACTGGTTCTATAAATTTACACAACAGCTTTTCTACGAAATCAGAGTCACCTTCGTCCCAGTGGTTACATTGTCTATGTGATATATTTAAGTGATTAACCTTGCATATTAAAGGTAAGTGAGAGATGAGATATTGCAAATGTGAAATGCTGGTACATTAATAACCACTGTAACGGCAAGAATGTTGAATGCAAGCGTTCAAACGTGCTTGTATTGTGTTGTACAAGTGCCGGATGTCACGTTGTGGGATGAAGATCCATGCCTGTTGCATTTGGTCGGTCAGTATACGGGTTTTGAATAACGTTGGTGTCACGCAGACAGGTTGGTTGCAGGCCCTTAATTGGCCTCCTAACACACGGCCATCTTGCCACCGAGGCAGAACCAGCTTTTATCAGAAAACACGAAGGACCTGCACCCTGCCCTCCAGTAAGCTCACGCTTGACTCCACTGAAGTCGCAAGTGACGGTGCTTTGGGGTCAGTGGAATGCACGGCCTCTGGCTCGGAGCTGCTCTCGAAGTAACCGATTTGTAACAGTTCCTTGCGTCACTGTGGTGTCAAACGCTGGTCAGATTGCTGCTCCAGATGCAGAACGAAGCGCCAGTGCCGTACGCCGAATACGATGGTCTTCTCTCTCCGTAGTATCACATGGCCGTGCAGAGCTCGGTCTCCCTGAGACCGTACTTTCCCGTGACCACCGCTGCCAGCAATCACGTACAGTGGCTGCATCCCTGCCAAGTCTTTCTGCATTATCGCGGAGGGAACACCCAGCTTCTCGTAGCCCTATTACACGACCTCGTTCAAACTCAGTGAGGTGTTGACAATGGCGTCTTTGTCGCCTTAAAGGTATTCTTGACTAGCATCAACACACCACAACCAGTCTCTAAGGTAAATAACCTCACGACCGTTTCAGCGGGTACTTAAAGCGAACCTGATTTGCATCCTCATAGTGGTGCTCCTATCGCCACTCTTATGCGACTGCCGCGATATTTGAATAGACATCTGAACCGTGGATTTACTTTCTAAATCTTTTCTTATAGAATTTACTTTATTTACTAGCAATTCATCAAGAAGATTAACACATTCAGTCACACTATAAGAGCGTGGAACTAGTTGCCAGTAGGTAACCGATAAAAACAAATTTCTTTCAATAAATGGAAATTTTATTCCTAAAAACCCTTTCCTTTAAAAAAAAACATTTAAATTATAATCAGAAAGCAGCCTCTAAATATCAAGTTACAATTTCAGAGGCAGAAATACTTTTCTTTTTTTTTTTTTTTGACCTTGCCGCTCACCTTTTAACACGGCCAGTCACGACCGCTCACAACAACCTCTGTAAGACTACACCGGTGCAAATCTGCAACACACCAGATTACTTTAACTAAATTTTTAACAACTCACACAAACTAGGCACCCCGTAGGAGGGACTGAAATGGTACAAACCACTCACATTAAAAAATTTACTTGCCGCCGAAAGTGCAACTTGTTTTTAAAAGAAAACTGTTACGGTGGAAGGGTGGCAACTTTATATACTAAAATGACCATTTAAATAAAAACCCATAAAAATGCAGTCTTACATAAAATGTACAAACATGCTCTACATTACACATATACCGCCTCTCAAGATGATAGGCAAGATAAAATTCGTTAACACCGAATCCGACGAACATGACAGAGGCAGCTATTAAAGTATGGCAGACCGACGGACAGACACTAACTGCCTAACAAATGCGGACGGGAGACAGACGAGCAAGCTGGGGACGAGAGACTGACCAAGAAAACAAGTAGAATTCAACAAGAAAATGGAACAACATATCACGAATCACTTAACTTCTAATAAACAGCGATGTCTGGCGAAGACGTGGCGCAGCACCCCAAAACGCTCTCCCGAACCGTCCGCTGCCAGTCGCTTCAACGGACGCAGGAAGGCGCGCCCATCTCCCGTCTCACGGCGCCGCAGCTCGCACCGCCCAACTCCAGCCCGATGTCGTGGGTTAACTCCTGTTGCTCTCGTGTCAGCCGCGAAGCCATTACCCTTCGCTATACGACGCGGCCCACTGGACTCACGCGGCGACCTCACATGCGCCGACGCTCAAGGCGGAGGAGTCGTGTCTCAGAGCGCGACCGACCAACCGACCGATCCAACCGTCTGTTGCCTGAGCAACTCGAGCAGACTGGCGGCCTAACACATACTAGCACTCCGGACGACAGACAGACACTGACTGCCCCACACTGACCCGGCTGACCAACTGAGTGACTGGCGAGCTCATAGCGCCCCTTAAATGCACGTGAACAGACAACCTTTCCCCTTTCCCACCAGAGGGAGGCACCAAAGCTGCGATTGCCATAGCGGCGCCACCGCCAGAAACGGAGTGCGACTGCTTCACACTACGCGCTGCGGCGCGCTCTTCAAAACAGTAATTTTTGCCGCAGCTCAACATCGTTCTTCAAATGTAGAAATAATCTTTCGTTTACGTCTCACAACTCCTTGGTGTTGCGATTTTTTCCCGTCATTGTATTTTCGCGTGTTCGTACCATTGTCTACCGTTTTGAAATATTACTACGAAACATTTAATCTATACGACAGTCTCCTGAAGTGTATCATTAGTCTTTTAACTTAATAATATCTATTTCCCCCTGTTTGTCATGGGTATCACCTTGCGTTTATTTTAAGAGGGCCGTTATTCGGTACATCCTTCGAAAGTTCTGTCAGATTTCATCTCCTTATCCTTACAGCCATCGAGCGGTGATATTTTTAGGCACTGCATTGCATTTCAAGATGAAACTTTCAATGAATGCGCACCCCTAAAGCACATATACATATAGCGCTTTATATGCAAGCGCTTGATGTGTAATACAGATTTGTTTATAGACACAATTACATACTTTGATTATGATCAACATATAATCGCTCTTGGCCAGTCATTAGCCATTTAAGAATGTAAGCGTCACGGGCGCTACATGGCGGACAAAATGCATACGTCATGCGTTGTAAGGTTGTATGATAACGCATGTCGTGTAAGCTTTATTCACAATGCAGATTCTGAAGATGACCAAATAATGGCATAAGTCGGTGATCACTGTAATCAAATTCTACGAATTTGTCTAACATAAATAGAAATGCATCGTGTTTTCGTCGCTATATGCTTGTAATAGCCAATCAGCCTTGCCGATATATGAGTTTTGAATTTTATTAATAAAAGTCGATGCTTCAGTAAATTCTGCTAAAAATTGCAAATGTGTTAGCGAAATTTCAATATGTGACATATTCATATGAATCTTAATAAATTACAAAATTAATTTCGCGCTCCGAATTTGTCATGCAAATTAAGTTTCGAGTGACAGGACGCCAACACGTGGATGAATGCAATGACATGTTTCAGATATCAAAGAAATAAAAAATGGAGAGTTTTCGTGTTCTGTAAAAGTAATTCGAATGTACGGGAGAGAAATAAAGTGCAAATTAACAATATTACACTGGCAGTAATCCATTCATTAGAACCGCAGAACTGACAGGTTGCAAATGTGCCGTTACTCACTGTAGAATTAATCGGAACTGGGGCAATTACTGATAATAGAACTGAATTTCACTTTAGAGAACTGCTATTTGCATCTCCCGTATTGGGTGAATGAAGAGAATAGGCAGTCAACGAATCAGTCTGCCCCTTAGTACCGTTTGTGAGAGACAAAGACATCTTTTTTGTCTGCTTCACCTCGAGATGAACCTGATCTATAAACAAAAATAACCAAATCAAGAATAGAAATATACACTATAAATTATCTCACGCTACTCACTGCATTCTGCTGTACTTCTCTGCTGAAGCTGGTACAGACTATTAACAACTAATTAATTTTAGACTCAAATTCGACAAAATAAACAGAGCAGTGTTTTTATACCTCATTCTTTTTTTAGCAATATCATCAACCACTTGAAATCGACTGCTAGAGAAAAGCATCTTCTAGACTTCCAGTCGCATTACAGTATTGAACTATGCGCATCCATGTTATTCCTGTGTCTTTGCTAATGCCATCCACCCACCTTGAGTTAGGTCGCGGTCACGATAGTTTACTTCTTTCAGGAAACAGCAAAGATATTCCGAGGTCCATCTGCCATTCTGCCATCTGTTTACATGCCGTCTACCTCCATTCCATTTTCGTTGCATTCGTAACCAAGTCTTCCATTCCCGTCTGTTCCATGATCCATACATCTGTTTTCCTGTCTCCTTAGAGTTTTCCAACATAAATCTCCCCATTGCAAATTTAGCTACCCTCTGTTTTGAGACGGTTTTCGCGGTATCCCGAAATTTCTTTATATCTCGTGTCGCCAGGAACGTACTTAATTACACGTATTTCTCGTTCATTTCTGTTGGAGTAGTCCAGTTCACCATCGAATACTCCAACGGGAAGACGGGATGACATGTCTGGCGCCACGTTTTTGTTGCTCGGCACGTTTTTAACGGTACAATCAAGCTCTTGGGATGCAGGTGCCTAGTGCAGTAGTGTGGCATACAGATGAGGACAGCTGTTTAGGAACGTTAGTGCCCTTTGATCGGGCACTACCATTACCTCATAACTTAGTAGGTACTGTTGGAATCGATGAAAGCTTCAAGCGAGCACTAATAGATCATTCTGTGGCACTCCGTAGCGACACTGGCACTCCCACATCATACGGCCAGTGAAACACATGGAGCTCTTCGATTTCTCCCTCGCCTCGCTGAGATCAGAATTCATCTTGTAGTATGAAACATCTATTACGGTGAAGAACTGTTTGTTGAAATCGGAATGATAAAGAGTAAAATGCTTGGCCATACTCTGAAACTAGCTTTAATGCAGCGAGAGTCCTTCTCTACAAATGTATCTTTTGTTACGTGACCGTTTTTTCGAAACTGTCCTGTAACTTATGTAAAATCGGAAAGAAAAAGTCACATCAAATCGGAATAAATTAATCTCCATCAGAAAATTAAGTATTAAACAGTACCAGTGATTGCCATTACTTAACTACTTGGGATACAGATTCCTACGTTGAGAATTGCATGTACACCTAACTAAGAAGCCACTGTGAAAGCAGGTGTCATTTGGATGTGTACGACGGGACGCGCTGTAGGGAAATAAAATCGGCGGGGAACCAGCCCCTAGCAGAATTTGCAGAAGTTCCGCTTGCAGACATGCGTGCAACAACGTCAGGCAGTCGGGCTGGACTATGCTTTGAAGGAAAAGCTGCCATGGCGCCGAATATCCAGAGTCGCACAATACAGCTTGTATCTCCAGGTTTTGCTGGGACAACAGAGACTGTTTTTAGCAAGCTGCGTGTGGTCCGAGAATGCTTGCCGTTTTTGGCAGAGTCCCGTAAGAATTGCTATTGTCTAAAGAACTGCAGGTAGGCAAAATTCACGGGCCTGTAGGATAACATATTAGAAATTTAAATGAGATCAGAACGTTTAGGGCTCCTTTGAAGATTGTGACACACCGACAGCACCCTCGGATCCTGCCAAGACCGAATACTTAAGAGAATGTAAATAATTTGGAAGTGGAAATAAGGAATTTGGTTATGCTTACAGAGGTCCACCCTTATTATCCAGCACACTGATGTGGACACAAAGGAGGAGAGAGCGGGACACAGTTTTGGAGGACCAAGTATAACGAATTTTATAACTGGTTAATCACTTGAAAAGTGAGTAGGGGAGGAAGACCAGCGTCTTATAAGGCATATTCTTACTGGTAGGCATTTACAGTGTTTATCATTCAGCCAGTCAAAATTATGGGATGCAGAAAAACGCAGAGAACGAAGTCTGCCTTTAGTTTCTCCTCAAACAGACACCTTCTCTGGTAGACTTGATCGGCATACGACTTGATGGACAGTTTTAACCTTTAGGCGACTACTCCAGAATCATCTTCGACGAGAGGGTGACTTTGTTGAAGGTAGATGCAAATTGTTGGTTCAGAGCCAAAGACTTCAGCTACCATCCGCAAACTATCAGTATGGTTGGACCCAGGCACAACAGTGAGGCGAACTGTAGGGAAAGTCGAATCGTTTTTGATGAAGTTCACTACTTGCAGTCTTCATTCTGAAGACTTGTTTGCAGTTAGAGGTTCAACATGATTTCGACTTCAGCAACAGGTCCACAGGTATTTTCTATTTTTATGTACTACTCTTCAGGAATCAAGGTAAGTCTTCCGTGAATGTTAATGTTTTATCCAGGACACGTTCATCTGAATCACATTCCAGACCGATTGTCGAGATTTCCAAGGTATTAGCTTATTATTTTCAATTATTGTTAAACCATTATTTATTTTATGTGTCATAAACTGATTTAATAGGGATTATTGCAGTGAGATGAATTCCTTTAACATGCATGTCAGATATACAGTGCCATATGGAAATATTCAGTTAAGGATTCAATTAAAGACTCCAACATTGTCTCTCAAACCACCCCATCGACTTGCACATTCAAAACGGCACAATATTCCCAAAGGTGAATGATTCTGCACAGACCTCAGCAGTGTATGTCTGCATTTCGGCTGTCCAGGAATCTTTCCACCTCAAAAAAACTTGTCACACAATGGTTATTCATCTGAAGAGACAGGAAGAAGTCACTGCTCTGGCCAGAGAATTGGGGGTTAAACAAAATAGACAAAGAAGCAGCTTGTTGACGGCGTCCTGTACAGGATGAGGTTGGACGCTGTCATAAACTTAAAACGACGCTAATGGCAGTTTCCACGGACGCTGCATCTTGACAGCGTCCCTTAAGTTAGCCAGATTTCGATAATTTGCGGCTTTGATATTTGTCCCTTACCATAATCTGTTAGCACCACACCATGACAGTCCCAAAAACACAGCATTACCTTGTCCAATGACAGTTAGGGCTTCACGTTTTTGGACAACGGTCAGTCCACATGTTTCCACTGCTTGCTTCGCGTCTTTGTCTCCGGACCAGAGCTACACTTGTCATGGTGATTAGATGGCTAGACGAGACATCTAGATTGACGCGACACAGGTGCAACGCTTCCGCTGCTATCTCGGTACAGCAGAATTTTTGAACAATTTTTAACAGTGCCGGGGCCCAATAGGTGATACCCTCGTCACGTCCAAAATATTGTGCAAGATGCTGAAAACTTATCCACGATTGATTGATCTGGTGCCAAACACATATTTTTATTCTGTCAAAAAGTTTCATTAAAATGTACAGTGCACTTGTAACATATCGTTTCCTGCCCGTGGCTGTGTGTTCATTCTATTCGCTATCGTGGGCGCCAGAGCCATTTTCCAGAAGCGGGTAGCCGAAGTTTTGCATTGAGTCTCGGTATGATGGGTTGGTCTGCAGATAATCCTCCCAAACGTGATGTAGTCGGAGCCGACTAGTCTGGCTGAAGCGGCTGTAATTTCCCATAACGGTCGGTGTTTTCCAACATCTGTAACCAGGAAAGTCCTGTGAGCTAGCACCGCTCTACAGAAGTACTATTAACGGAAACAGCAAATGCGGAATGAGAATGTCTACAATCTGCTCCTGATTCTGACTGGCAGAAAGGTCTAAATGTTAAATAATTTCGTGGAGCTGTTTTGAACTCGCAAAATAGGGATGTCGAGCCAGTACCCCTCTTGTACAGCAGGAGGAGAGAATGTGTGCCCTCTGTGGCAGCTATGGTGTTACTTTCTGGAGTCGGGAGTTTGTGATCCTTCACGATCAACAATACTACCTTCCAAATACGAAGGGATGACAAAAAATCGTAAGGGTGTTTCTGTGTGGTGGTGTGGAATTCTGTTTTGCCCTTTCGGGTTTTCTGGGCAATTGCTGTCTTTTAGTGAGCGTGCACAAGCAGTCAGGAGCTTCATAACAAATTGCGAATCCTACAGATGATGTTTCGTGAAGAAATCTGACTACTTCTTCTTTAGTGTATCTGTCTTAAGAGAAATTTCAATTGGAGCCTCTCCATAGTGTCCTGTTCTGAATATCTTCCTTCATATCTTTGTATGTTCGTCCTCTTGTAATATCAAGCACCATACCAGTTCTCTTTCTACTTCTTCTCCTCGTTATTTCACCTCTATAATTTGTTCTTACAGGCAATTCCTACGCAGTATGTGTCCCAGCCAAGATTGTTTCCTCTTTATGATCACTTGCAATCATCTTCCCCTATTTTTTTCATTACTTCCTCATTCTGTCAGTCCAATTTCACCTTCCACATTCTTCTCCATAGCGACATTTCAAAACTTTCTAAATAACTTTCTTCTTTCTCTTTAGCTGTGCATGATTCACAGCTTTATTACAATACACTCCAGCCATAATATTTAACAGGTCTTTTCTTGGCTTCATAAGAAATCTTCTACACATCAGTAACCGCTTCATCTTTCCAATGTTCTCTTTCCCATAGATATCCATCTCCTCACTTATTCTCTACAGCTCCCATTCCGTGTCATTAAACTTCCCAGGTTTAGAAAGGACTGTACTTGTACTACCTTTTTTTCCTTCTGGGAATATGATAACTCGAGTTTCCTTCTTGCCCATTCTCACCACTTTTGTCTTTACTATATTTGTTTTCATTCCATACTTCTCGCCCCTTCCTGCAATACTCTTCAACATCTTCTGTAGTTCCTCTACTGATTCCGCCGGCGCTGCTTGACAGTCCGCATATTTTATAGTCTTTACCTTCTCTCATCTAATTACAGTGCCTCTTACATCCTCTACGACTTTACTTATCTTCTCCGAATACGTTGCACAGCTTCAGTGACAGTAAGAATCCTTGCCTCACACCCTTTCCAATGCTCATCTCTTCCGTCTCCTCTTACATTACTCTGACTGTCACGTTTTTCTTTGTATACATCTCCTTTAGTAACCTTGCGTCTTTCCACTCCATACCCACATCTTTTAAAATTATAAACAGTATACCCCAGTTGAGTCTGTCTAAAGCCAATCGATAAAACAAATAAACACCTTCTTGTTCATTTCTATCATCCTTTTTCAATCATCCTCAGAAAACCTATAGCGTATCTACGATACGATATTGCAATGTCTGTGTTATTCCGAATTACGATGCGATGTTCCTTTGTAAGTGCATGCAACATCGTGCCAGTCGATGTGTGACCGAGTGGTTCTAGGCGCTTCCGTCTCGAACCGCGCGACCGGTACGATCGCAGGTTTGAATCCTGCCTCGGGCACGAATTTTGTGATGTCCTTAGGTTAGTTAGGTTTAATTAGTTCTAAGTTCTAGGGGACTGATGATCTCAGCTGTTAAGTCCCATAGTGCTCAGAGCCATTTGAACCATTTGAGCAACATCATATTTATCCGCCGACATCGGGCAAGTGACTTTCAAGTAAAATGTCTCGCCTGTAGGGGAATATACATAATGGATGCCCGAGGAGGTTGAAGACACATAGCTGACGACATATGGAAGCTTGAGCTGGTCGTGAGGA
This sequence comes from Schistocerca cancellata, assembly GCF_023864275.1. Lineage (NCBI taxonomy): Eukaryota > Metazoa > Arthropoda > Insecta > Orthoptera > Acrididae > Schistocerca > Schistocerca cancellata. The sequence goes on along the minus strand of NC_064628.1, from coordinate 309,318,453 downwards.
GTCGTGCTCGAATAACTTAGTGGTAGGGCACCACTCGCGATAAGCGGCAAATCAAATTTTCATTGTCGTCATTCATGTATACAGTTGATGGTTGTCCGTATTCGCAGTTGCATTACATTTCACGTGTAGCATCTCTTGTTCCTTTAATCTTTCTGAACGCGACCTGGTCTTCTACAGTATTTTCCTCGGTTTTCTTTTCAATTCTCCTTAGTATGACTCTATTTATAGCTTTTGCAACATAACCCATAGGACTCATTGTCCTATAGTCTTTACATTCTTTCACGTTGCACGTGTCATGTAAAGATACTAGAATGCTCTTAATTAGATCTTGATATCAAATTCCTGTGTTATAAATTCTGTTTACTACATATCTCAATCTGGTTTAAATGAAATCAATAAATTCCAGTCCTTTCTGTGGAAATTTGAGTGCGGATTTTTAAGAGAATATTTCTCAGTTGACTTTAAACTTCGTTTAGTTGTTGAAAATACTGTCGGAAGTTGATATGAGCCAGAGTTCTGCGTAAATCTGCCGAGAAATAAGTGGCGTAATCTGCCTCACACGAAGCATATCGCGAAGAGTGTGTGGCTACTGAGAGCAGTAACGACTGGGACTCCAGGCACAGACGAGAAGGAAGCTTCAGTTCGTAGGTTGAATACTCCTCCTGGAATACATCGCTGTTCACTCTCATTCACATGGCAGCCTTCTGCCGAGTAGGTCCCAATTCGTCCACCGAACAGCACCGAACCTAAGTTGTAATGTAATTGCAGTACTAGTATTTTGACACGAAGTACCGTGCGTAACATATAATCATAAGGCAGCGTCCATACATTACCAGACGTGGCTACACGGCAACTGTTTGGTGTAGCCATTACCCAGTGACGGAGAGATGCTACCTTGTGCTTTCACGATACACTTGCGGATGTGGAATACATCGATCACCACATTGTTCTTATGGCAAATCTATTACAAATAATGACAAACAATAAATACGGATGGGTACACACAAAGAATAATAAAAAGGAGTAGATAATTGTAATGTCAAAAATAAAATATTTTCTGATGTTCTGCAACTATTATTCACTTAATCACAATTCTGTTTTCGACTTCTTACGCAACAACTGAATGTGACAGCCACAGATAACTTACGGTTAGCATACATCGATTCGTGATTAAATAAGTAATAGTTGCAGAGCATTATGGACGGGATTCCTCTTTACCTATATTGTCGCGTTCTGGCAAGCACTGACAGAGAAGTCAGTTAATAATAAACTTTATTCCGACACTAATAAATTCTGACTGAAGTTCAGCACACGAAGAAACTGAATGAACGATGTGCCGCAAGTGTTGGCTGCAAACCAAAAACGCCGGAAACAACATTTCAGAATTGTGTTAGGAAAATCGGTGCAACTTTTGAAGGACATCAACGTAATAAAGCCACGCCATTTATTGCGTGCTGCCCTCTTGACTCATTAACCACGAAGTCACCGATTCTTGGACTTTGTTTTCGGATACCCTTCTGTGTATCATGGTTGTGCTGCAGATAAACTTAGGCTGTGTTATTGGATTGTCTCTAGACTACGATCTTCCGTTTGTCAACTCCTCGTCGAACATTTATCTGAGTAATAATTCCACTCATGATTGTAACCAGTAAGTTTCCAACAAACGTTTGTAGTCCCAGATTGAACACTGCAGGAGTAGAGACTGTTTTTATAATGAGGTTTGCTATGTGTTGTCCACGTAAAAAGTGTATTCAGGCCCTGAATGCAGACAGTTACACAATTTGTAAAAGATTTCAACTTTAATTTAAATTTATAGTAACCTCAGTTCATTATTTGACGTTGCATGTAACCTTGTTCAGTGCCTTCACACTAGAACAAAGAAGCCCGTTATCAACGTTAAACAAGAAGACAAAGTATGCATGAGGAATTTTTTCCTCTTTAGTAATGCATTTCTGTGAATCAGAGTTAACCTAAAATTTATTTTTATTATTAGCAACAAATGTTATTAAATTCTAAATTGTAAAACTTAATGTATCATTAAAAATCAGCAATCTCATCATTTTCGCGTTCCATCTAACTCATATCGGTGTAGTGAATTTATCTGAGATTGATTCTCGATTATATAGTTTTAAGACGAATTAGGGAGTATAGCCACTTTCTTGACATTCTCTCATCTCACGTAGGATGCTAAAACTCAGAATAAAAATCATCATCTACGGCTCCTGCAGACTTCCGGCATATGAAGTCACCTTCGTCCCACCAAAGGCCTTGTCAGAGAGGGCGGAGGAACGGATAGAGGTTCAGGGCACTGTCTTGTCCTTGAGATGGGTAACTGCCCTTAAAGGCGGAAGAATCAGCAATATCAACGGCATGATGATGCAGAAGGCAATGGAAACCACTGTATTAAAAACACATAAAATGTATCCACAGAACATGTGGGCTGTAATTCAGAAGTATCATGGAAATTTCACTATTGGCAAAAGATTCCGAACTACTCCACCATTCAAATCTCAGGGAGGAAATTACAAAGACGGAGGTAGCCATGAGGAAAAGATTAAATAACTAACGGAAGGGTAACGTTCTACGAGTCGGAACGTGGAATTTCAAAAGTTTCAACGATGTAGGGAAACAATAAAATTTGAAAAGGGAAATACTCAGACTCATTCTAGATAAAGCAGGGGTGAAAAGACAAGAAGTTTTATTCAGCCGAGAATAGGGTAGTATCAACAGCAACAGAAAATGGAACAACGGGAGTAGGATTCATTATAAATAGGAAGATAGAGCAGAAAGTAAGTTACTGTTAACAATTCAGTGATACGTTTATTGTCATCTGAATCGACAGAAAACCAGCACCGACAGCAATAGTTCAGGTATACATGCCGATGTCGGAAACAAAACATGACCGGATAGAGAAGGTATTTGAGGATATTAATTGGGTACTTCAGTTCGTAAAGGCGTGAAAATTTAATAGTCGTGAAGGATTGGTATACGGTTCTAACGGAAGAAGTAGAAGACAGGGTTACGGGAAAATGTAGGCTTGGTAATAGGAATGAGAGAGGAGAAAGACTAATTGAGTTCTGCAATACATTGCAGATACTGACAGCGAATACTCTGTTCAATAATCACAGGAGAAGGAGGTATACTTGGAAAACACCGAGGGATACGGAAAGATTTCACTCATATTACATCATGGTCAGGCAGAGATTCCGAAATCAAATATTGGATTACAATGTGTATGTAGGAGTAGATATAGACTCAAGTCACAATTTAGTAACTATGAAGGGTGGGATGACGTTTAAGAGACTGGCCAGGAAAAATCAATACGTAAAGATGTACTAAGGAATGAAGAGATACGCTTGAAGTTCTCTGAGGCTAAAATGAGTCCGGCAGAAACGGCGGGGAAAGGAATATATGAAAAACACCAACAAGAAAAAGGGACTCAATTATAGGACATCTGTTAAGATATCAGAGAATAACCTCCCTGGTACTGGAAGGAACTGCGGAGGGTAAAACTGTAGAGCGACACAGGGATTCGAATACATCCAGCAAATAATTGAGGAAGTAGGTTGCAAGCGCTTCTCTGAGATGGAAGGTTCGCTCAGGAGAGGAATTCGTAGAAGACCGCGTCAAACCAGTCAGAAGACTGACGACCCAGAAATAAGAATGCTTCAAAATAAATGAACCTTGATAATCTAACGGTCCGATTCTTTTAGTATAGTCCTTCTGTGGCCAACATTAACAATTACGGTAACCGCAGGAAGAATTAAATAAAACATTTAATTTCATCCATTCTTTTTCAGGGGATTTATGACAGAATGTACTGGAAAGTGAGTGTGGGAATTCCAAAATCTTTGAGGAGTCTTCTGCGAGAAGCTCCCTTATCTATTTTACAAGTCTTCTCACTGCTTACTTTGCTGAATGAATACCTGCTTCACTTCAGCTTCAGCATACCAGAGGAGCGTAAGTACGCCAAATAAGGTAACAACCTGGTCTTCTAGTGACTCAGTGAGAGATTCTTCTAAACGCAAAACTATCAGAATCGATATTATTTATTAGTTTATCGTTGTGTTGACTCCACTCCGTCGTTAACAAATTTTATAAAGTTATCATTGGTGGTACTTTTAGTGTTACAAAGTCACTTTTATTTGCATAAAACAGCATAATTCGAATCTTCAGTAGAATTAGTCTTAAACTGTTTGCTGGAAACCGAGCAGATAAACTACAATATCATGCCATCACAAAATTCTTAAATTTGGTTGGATTATTGCTAACAGAAACTTCTCAAAAGCTGAGGAATATAAGCAGTGTGAACCTATATTTACAACAGTCAAAAAGTCAGTGGCTGAATTTGAAAGCATCTGTACTTTTCCTGAATATGGTCGACGTAAATGGTATATCAAAATGAAACCACAGTTAGAAACGTAAAGGAATTTGCACAATATTATATTACGTTATCGGCGATTAAAGATATATGCGACATAACTGATGCCTTAGGCACATCGCAACAAAAGGGTCTGATGAATTTTATGAAGAATTAACTATAGCAAATCCAGATAGGCAATGGAGTCTCTGATTTACATGAGAAATAAGCAGCTGCTAATTATGACGCCAAAATTCGAATCATAACACAGATCCATCGCTCTGGTGGTTCCCTTCGACAACGATGCCCTTGCAGAACTAGTACAACTTTTTTTTATGTGACTTAGCTTCTGAGGTCATCACTCGCCTAGAACTTAGAACTAATTGAACCTAACTAACCTAAGGACATCACACACATCCATGCCCGAGGCAGGATTCGAACCTGCGACCGTAGCGGTCACTCGGCTCCAGACTGTAGCGCCTAAAACCGCACAGCCACTTCGGCCGGCACTAGTACAACTGTTGTGGCTTACCATTACAGCATCTAACCTGACGTTCCGCCCCATGCTAAGTACACAACATTCAAAGGTATATGTGCCCACACAGGGCAAATATTAGTCATCCCAAGGATACACCACGCTAATACCGGGTAACACACCCTCTAATCTTGATAACGACCACAATTCGGCGAGAAAAGAAGTCTATAAGTTTCCTCATATACATCATATTCAGTTGAATCCACTGACTGAATGCCTCGGGCATGGATGTGAGTGATGTCCTTAGGTTAGTTAGGTTTAAGTAGTTCTAAGTTCTAGGGGACTGATGACCACAGATGTTAAGTCTCATAGTGCTCAGAGAGCCACTGACTGAATCCGTGAACCTGCCTAAGTGTGAGGATGCTGATTTCCACGTTTCACCCTCTCTTCAAAACAGTTCGATATGTTTTTTATGGGATTAAGATGGGTTATTTAATGGGCCAGTAGAGATGCTGCAGTGCAGCGGCGTATCCGTCAAACCAAGAAGGTATACGTGTAGCGCTGTGAAGACGGCTGCTGTCATCTTGGAATACGGTGGTGTCCTTGGCAAATTCATTGCGAAGATATAGAACAAAGGGCATCACTTGGTCACCGAGAGTACTGAAATAAACACGACGCTTCATGTTCCAGATAACCTGAAGAAAGGAGCCCACGTCGTGGTACAAAATATAGCCCAAAAATGTCATAGAAGCTCCTCCGGCCTAAAGTAACCCCCTCCTCTCCTGGTTGGATATCGGTGCATTCGATGCCTTGGAACATTTGAAAAGCAGCGACACAGCCACTCTTCCGATCTCATTATACCCAACACTCAAATAACTGTCCAGTACCTGTCTCGTTTGACCCTCTTAGGACGTGCAGCTTTATGTTTTGATGTGAGCAACAGCGTTTTGCGAGGTATCCGACTTTGAATGACCATTACACGCATTCCCAGTCGCAATGTTCGCTTGGAACCTGATTGAAATAGATCTGCACTTACTGATAGTAGCGTTTCCTGTCGGATTTGAAGGCAACTGTCATTGACAAGGTGTCACGCTCCTCTCCAGACTTTTGCGACCGCCGTTGTTACGCCGTTTTACATTGCTGTGAGGTACACCATTCGTTGAAGACACAGTGGTCAGTCCGTGTTGATAAACCAATAAATAAGGCGACCAGACTCAAAAATCCACAGCATAGTTCACCTTACAAGCATATACCTGGGAGCTTGTGTAATGTACTGTCAGCAAAATTTAATCCTCAGGTTCGATTTCCAAATAATTGATAGTTGCGTAAAAATGTAAATAAAGTTGACAGTTTTCACCAGCACACTTTCACAAGGTAGCCGATAGCTCATAAAAACCATTGTTTCTTGGTTTCCCATCGTTCTGGCTGCGTATAATATACTGATCTGATGTTTTACTTTTACGATTAAATTCAAACAGTTACTAAACTAACTCCTGTCGCTTTATATTTGTTACATTATCCAGCCAACAACTTAATACTACTTTTTCTACTTTTTAAAGTTGACTGAGTGGTGAGAGCTGGGAGAGACTGAGTTATGTCGGCGGCAGAGATCCTGAGCCGGGGAGGGGGTGGGGGGGGGAGAGGGGAAGAAGGAGTTTGCCAAAAGCCAATATACCTTGAGCTAGTCGGTTTTAAGAGTTGACCGAAGAAAAAGCTTAAAGAAGTTTCTCCGGAATACTCTCAAAGTTTAAAAAGATTGCAAATAACATGGACGACGGAAATTGGAGTCAGTGGATCTGGATTAACATTCGGTTTAAGACACAAAGGAATTATAGATATTGGCTGCCAGCGGGCGTTGATTTAAATCAATAGCTAAAATTCAAAATCCGTGCCACATCAGGATTCGAACGTGGGTCTCCTATATACTACGCATATACGCTGACTTCTGCGCCATTCGGACACAGTGATCATCGCAACTGCACGCACTACCCTAGCACGTCTCCCGTCAGACCCGCATTCTCATCTTATCCACTCACTATCAAAGAAAGGCCTTTTGCCCATTATTTTCGATATTCGCAGCATTTTGTCGATCCCCGTAAGAGTTCGAGCCTGGTATAAATCCGCACTGAAGAGATCATTGGGCGTCTCGAGTTAACTAAACATATGTAGCGCCTCTTCTTTCGGACATGTCTGAAAGAACAGACACAATTTTAATCCTGCAGCCACAATGACTCAAGACACAAAGCAGTTAATGACATTAGCCTGCCAGTGGGCATTGATTAAATCAGTGGGGATGACTGAAAATTTGTGTTTGACTGGGATTTGAGCTCGGGTCCTCTGCCTTTTTTTATCTCCTCTGGACAGGAAAGGGAACTACAGAAAAAGAATCTACTTGCCACTGTCGCTTGTATCCTAAGAAAAAAAGGAACTGCAGCTCTACATGCGTTCGCGCCCAACTATGCCTATCCCAAAACGGCTAACCTATAACTAAAGGGGCTAAAGGGGGTAGGAAAGGAAAAAAGTAGGGGAATAAAACATACATGGGAGAGATGAAAATGGAAGGAGTTCTGTTGGGGCGCTTTCTTCTGTTTATAAAAAAAAATAATCGGCATCTCATGGCTTGCACGTTCCAGATGGAAGGCGGGTCATGAAAGGCACTCCACAGAAAATTTGTGAAGAACTGCTTGTTTCTGGGATTGAGAACAAGTGTACAGTGTTGATCATTAAGGTATGCCCAATAACACAGTTCTGATTTCTCGTCGGAGCCAAAAAGGTAGCAGTCCGTATGATCGCATATCCAGTTCACAGCGTTAGTTTTCGTTGTGGGATAATAAATCATGTCCAGAGTCTGGAAAGTGATTTGAACAGTTGTTTTCGGATAAGGAAAACCAAGATAAGCTGCGAAAGCCTCCAGACGTCAGACGATGGATTACATGAGAAGCGGTAGGCGTCTGTGTCGTCCACACCATAGTGAACACATAAGGGGTATCCCAGCGAGGTATACTTGGTGGTATACCATGCGGATAGGAATCTATTATCGAGAAAGCCTGCATGCACCGCTTTCGATATAGGACGCAGTATGGTCTGGGGAAACTTGTGTTCGATGGGATTGTAATGTGTCGTGTACAGTCTTTGTCTGGAGCATTTGTGGAAGTGGTAAGAAGTGAAGGATGTAATTTAGTCCCAGAAAGAAATGCCTAAAGTGATAAAAGGGGAAGTGGAATGTCTGATAACATGACTGGGGCTGACATGAGACCGTTGATGTTCTTAGGGCAGCGGTGCCGGACTTTCCGTTGGGAGCCAACAAAAGTAGCTGTAACTCTGTCTGCCACGTGGGATAAGCCAACTCCACCACACTCTCGAGGAAGAACAAAGGAGGCGTACTGAACTTTGAATAACATCCCAGTACAGACAAAGATTCCCATAGGGCGCTTGGGGCAGACGCATGGTCTCAGGCGCCTTGCCACGGTTCGCGCGTCTCCCCCCGTGGGAGGTTCGAATCCTCCCTCGGGCATGGATGTGTGTGTTGTCCTTAGATTAAGTTAGATTAAGTAGTGTGTAAGCTTAGGGACCGATGACCTCAGCATTTGGTCCCATAGGAACTTACCACAAATTTCCAATTTTTCCATCGCCATACGACAGGTGAAGGTAATCGGGAACAGGAACACTTGTGCCATGTGAGTTATGCAAGAGATAGTGAGTTATGCAGATAGTCAAGTATCATGCACACTGTGGAATACCGAGGGAGCTAAGCCCTGATCGTCTGAAGGAGACATCTGCTGCTTGCCGCCGCCAGACGACGGTGATCATTCGTAAAATCAATCCCAAGCAGTGGACAATAACGACCACAGAGGAGAGGTACATCTCTCAGGTTTGCTCTCAACAGAGAACGGAACATACGATTTGGAAACGTTAAGAGAACTGCCCAGCGACTCACCATATGTCGCCACTTGTGTCACAGCCGCGTGGACATCATCTTCACTGGCCTGGTAGAGGACGAGATCCTCGGCGTAGGCCACACAACAGAAGCGATGTCCGTGCAATGACAGGCCCATCAGGCGTCGGCGAAGTCCTTGGTGTAGGGAGTTGGGGTGCTAACGCCAAAGCGTATAGTATCGTGGAAAATATGCAACCCTGTCGGACAGAAGGCTTGATGGCTAGAGGCGCAGTGAGTCGTCCGTTATATTCTTAAAGTCGAGCTGCGCAAGAGGTGCATTACCGCTTTTACTATATAACTCGGGAAACCCATGTGCTGGTATCTTCAAAAAGATATGATTGACATGGTCGGATGCCTGGCTGAAGTCAGGTCATGGTGCGACCTGGTGAGTGCAGTCATGTCCCTGTAACCAAAGGACCATATGAATATTGTTTTCATCATCCAGAGAGGTCAGATCAAGGGACCTGATGTATTGTGCTGCCATCTTCAGTCATGATGCCAACAAACAGGTGAAAATTTTCATGTCACTGTTGAATAGAGTGATGGGCTGGTTATCACTTATCCATGATCACCCATGCGGTTTAGGTTCTGGAATAATGATCCTATCAAGGGAGGTGGCCGGTATTCACGACCGATAGACAGCCTGGTAGGCACGAATAGATAGCTAAAAACTTGTAAAATTTGAGGAGGAGGCCGCCAGAACTAGAGGACTTACAGGCTGCTTCCACCTTGACAGCTTCTAGGATTTCATCTGCGGTCACGTCTTCCTAAAATTCTTGAGCCACGTCCTCTGGTATAGCGTTTATGGTGAGTGTCTCTACCTCCTCAGTTGAGGCCGGGAATGTGGGATGGTAGCATACAGCCAGGTGAAATGGAAATGGAAGCTGCACTGTGTAATATATCGTCGACCTTCCACAAAAATTAGGTTGTGTATGACAGCTCAATTAAGACTAGCATTCTTTGAGAAGATGGTACATTGATGGCGTTTTGTGAGGCATACGGTCATGGGTGCAGCAGATGGCAAGGGCCCTTTCCAAGCGTCGCTGTATGAATGAAGTGATCCATGCTTTAACATGATGCATTATCGAGTGACTAATGAGAGAGAATGCGATCGAAGTGTAGTCACATAGTACTGCATAATAAAATTCCATAGTGTTCACATGGCAAGCCTTGGCTTCTTTGTCGTATCCCATCAATTCCCTGCGTAGAGCTGGTTTTTCACTGAATAGCCACCAGGGTAGTGTGGACGTGTAGGCAGGGCCCACATGTCCTCAATGACCTGCCAGCAGCCAGGGGCATTCAAGTGGGCAACGTTTAATCTCCACAGCCCATGATTGTGCCACACCTGTTGACAGGAAAGGGCAACACTGCAGATGTAGATCTCGTGGTCAGAGAAAACCAGAAGCCAAACTTCGGCATGTGAAGTGTCGCCAGCAAGAGAATGTGTGAGGTAGATACGGTCGAGGCGAGTGGACGAGTGCTCCATGTAGTGCGTGAAACCTACGTAGGTGCCATGAACCTTCACCCATTTGTCGATAAGCTGAAGTCGGTCGATGATGACAGAGAGCGTCGCACAACGGCAATTTAATGGGAGTTGATCAGTAGGCCCTTGTGTGGAACTGAAGGCCCCACTGAGGTTCACATCATGCAGGGGACCATCAAAAAGCGGCGTTACCTCGACAGAAAAGACGATGTGTCGTTCACAGGGTAGACTGGAACCGGACAGTGCATGTACATTTAGGATGCGGCCATTGAACAGCATGAGGGTTTTGCCCGTAGCATTAGGAAGAACATCACATCTCCAGCAAAGAGCCCTGGGTGGAAGAGGATGGCCACTCCGCTACTGCTGTCAGTGGCATAGGATTTGAGGACTGTGTAGTGAGTGAAAGTGTAGAACAGCTACGATCACTTCTTAGAAGAGAGCAATCAGCAGCATAAATGGTGTCTCTGAACATAGCCATTTTATGTGGAGCCAAAATGGTAACCAGATTCATCATCCCGATGTGGTAGTGATGTGAACGTGCTTTTTTGGGACAGAGTGTCCTGCAGAAACGTCTGCCTGGCGTGAAACATCTGGTGCAGCCACTGTGGCCACAGTCAGTAGGTGAAAACTGGGACACGCGCCACCGTGGGGCACTCCCCAATGGCCAGCATCCTGATCTGCTCTGTTGTCGACATCGTCAGCCCAGGAGGTCGAACCGATGGCAGGCGACTATCTGGCCCATCAAGGGCGGGGGGTGGGGGGAGGGTTAAGCTGTCAATGTGCAATCTATGGAACCTCACTCCCTGCATCATTGTCGGGCAGGATCGAACGCAGGCGGTTGGAAGGACACTCACCAGATGGCCAGATGGGACATAGTGAGCGGCATTCCTCTCGTCAGAGTGCATACAGTGAGATCACTATCTGGTATATTGTCCACTACCTGTGATACCACATGAAGGAGTGTGTCATTGTAGTGCGTTCGACTTCGCTTCTTCCGCTCTCTGGGTGACCGCTGCTTTCGGAGGCGCTTTTCTGTGTCAAAATGTGGCCGTTCGTCGACCACGTTTTGCCCATCTGAAGCAAAGCAGAGGTAAGCACGACACTCGGTACGATGTCCATCGCGGAAGGCGAGCCGTTCATCGAGCTCTGGAGAGTTGTTGGTCTCGTTGCCTTCAGTGGAAATGGTGCAGGTTAAGTCTCGTCCACACCGTCGTCACCAAAGGAGAGTTCCAGCGGAAGAACAGACGCATCATGAAGTAACGAATTTGGTTTGTGCATGCCGAGGTGTAAGTGTCTGGCAAAGATATGACCGTCGCTTTGGGAGCTTCATCACTGGTCGGGGTCTGGAGCACATGGTGGAGGCGACAGTCATACCTAATATGGCCCTCTTGTTCTTATCTTGAATACCAGTAAATAGGAGGTTTCGCGTTTGGATAGTTCGATCTTGATCTATCAAACACCATTTAACACGTGTTATGTCGTGAACGTCTGCCATTTTTCCGCGATGTCGCCTAGAACGTAGGGTCGGAAGGCTTCAACGCCCACGTCTTGGGCACCTTGAAAGCGAGCTCAAACACACGAATTGTCCGAAGACCGAAACCAGCGTGGTCTACCGTCATCTCCCCAGTATACCTGCCAGAGTGTTTGAATTTTAGTCCATGTGCGTGTTGTAGAACTACGTCAGCACATGCTTCCTCTGACGTCTTTTTAATGTAGACGAGGGTGCCGGTGGTACAAAGTTAACACCTATCACATCCAGGCATAGCTCTTTGCGAATGAATAGTTTGATTTCATAAGAACGTGGTCGTCCATGTTCGGCTTGGAATGTAACTTTAACCGTTACTCAGCGGTAAGAGTGCGCCGTGGAGTACAATATTGATGGACGCTATACAACGCTAATACAGCGACGCGTGTGTTAGCGGAGCGTTGCCCGGCGGACGCAGCAGGTCCGCCCGCGAAGACGACAGGACATCGCAACTGCACGGACTTCCCTAACACACCTCCCACTAGATCCACATTCTCAACTTACCCACACACTCTTGATGTAGTGCACCTTGTCCATTATCCTCATTACTCGTGCCATTTCGCCGATTCCCGTAAGAGTTCGAGTTGATTTCAATCAATGCCCATATGCAGCCTATGTCTGTAATTCCTTTGTGTCTTGATTAATAGTGGCTGCTGGATCAAAATTATGTCTACTCTTCGGCCTTGTCCGAAAGAACAGACGGAAGGAATGGATGATTAGGTTTATCGTCCCGTAGACATCATTGGAGATGGAGTATCAGCTCGGATTTTGTCAAGGGTGGGGAAGGAAATTCGGCAGTGCCCTTTAAAAGGAACCATCCTGGCATTTGCCTGATAAGATTTAGGGAAATCACAGGACACGTACATCTGGATGATCAGACGTTGGTTTGAACCGTCGTCCTCCCGAATGCTAGTCCGGTGTGTTAACCACTGCGCCACCTCGCTAGGTGAAAGAACAGACACCACATCCATAATTAAGGCGAGAACAGCCAATGGTCACTTCAGTCCCGATGCACACCATACTCGAACTCGCACGGGAATCGGCAAAATGCCGCGAGTAATGAGGATAATGGGCACTGGGCACTGTATCTGCAGTGTGTGGGTAAGTTGAGAACTTGGATCTGGTGAGGGACGTGATAGGATACTCTGTGCACTTGCGAGAACCGCTGTTTCTGAATGGCACAGTAAATAATGTCGTGTGACGAGGGCATCCCGTCGGGTAGACCGTTCGCCTGGTGCAAGTCTTTCGATTTGACGCCACTTCAGCGACTTGCGCGTCGATGGGGATGAAATGATGATGATTTAGGACAACACAACACCCAGTCGCTGAGTGGAGAAAATCTCCGACCCAGCCGAGAATCGAACCCGGGCCCTTAGGATTGACAGTCCGTCGCGCTGACCACTCAGCTACCAGGTGCGGACAATGGCACAGTAAACAGACGACTCGGGTTGGAATCCCGTGTAGTGATTTTTTGTGTTTTTGAGTCTGTAGATTCGTTGTATCTCCTTAGACACTCCTTTTTACTCCGTAGTAGCGAATAGGTAGCTCGGCAATAGGTCTCATGAGGTTTGACCCTTAATTATCCCCAGTTTTTCGGAGAATACTGTTGCATGATGTTGCAATAACTGAGCGAGTTGTTGCCACTGATTACCATCGAGATAACACAATTTGGTCACTTCTGCATCTATGTTTTATCTTGTGGATTCGACCTCACGGGTAGTTTCCCCGAGTGTAGTCACTATGTGCAATATTTTGGGTTTCGTATAGGTTACCTTCACACTTCTGTGATACTGTCGGCGTAAAGCTGTTGTTTTTATCATTGCCAGTTCAGCTAACCTTCTTTTATTCATAAGTGAGCATCTAGCACGAGAAAGGTCGATTTCTGCATCCTTTTTCTTAAAAATTCCCAGCCTAGGATAAAGGGAACCGCTAAATTCTTCACAACGAGAAATGAGCATCTTACCATTTCGTTTCCTACTTGAATGACCGCCTGTACCTGGCTCTGAATTCGCTGCATACGTCCATTTATGGCCCCTACAATTATACAATTTTGAACTTGCAATATTGGCAACTTATTCACCTGATTGATCCACTTGAATAGGTCGTAGTCCATAACGGATATACTGGCACCGTCATCGATAATTACATTCATGGTCATGCCGCACATGTTTCCTTTGATTGCTGCTTGTACCAGCTCAGTATTTCGCTGACCGCACTTCCTAGAATCAGCACGTTGTTCTTCTTTCAGATCCAGCCCTTCGTTGTATCTATGCATGGATACATTTAACATCGATTGCCCCCCATTCGTGCTCTCACGACCACGTGAAGTTTGGTTTGAATGCCAGTTTGTTGGCTCTGCCTTTTACCCTTGGTTATTCATCTCCCTCATATTCTTGGGTTAAAATGAAGCTTTATAGGCCCCTTCCATTCTTCTCTTTCTATTAAAATTGTTGCTCCCGTTTTGGTGGTTGCTATTGGCCCAGGCACAGAAATCATTGTCTTTTTGTGTCCGTTTTTTCACTGGACTCTTTCCATTTTGATCTCTATTTTTAAAATTATTATGGCCCATGCCCCTGTTCCCTGTCTCGCTTTGCTTCGCATCTTCCTGTATGAGGTCAAGTGAGTCAATAGTGGCCACAAACTGTTCAACGTCCGTACCAGGGACATGGAAAGTTATTCCTTAAAGGCAGTTGGTAGTCTGCCTTTCGATATTCGCAGTACATCTCCTGTAGATATTGGCTCATCCCAGTCTGAGTCTTATTTAAGTACTTTTCAAAGTACTACCGCAAGTTTCCCTGTCTAGGATTGTATGGTTCGGCATGGTAAACCTGCTTAGTCAAGCGTTCCTGAACACCAGGAGAATGACAGAAATCGCTTTCCGAATTCTGAAAAGTTGTTACAGGCATCGTCGACCTCCATCGCCCACGATGCTGCATCGCCAGTTACAAAATAAATCACAAACTAGACCTTTTGCCTCTCAGACCAAGAGGCAGACGGTACATTCCTAAAACTTTTAATGACAATAACGAGATGTACCGTCTTTTTCCCTTCCGAGAACATCTGGAATCTTCTATGTTTCCTAACCGACTCTTCGTGCTTTATATTTGTCAAGGTTGGCACTGCAACGTCGTCGGCTGTCACGCCAGCAATGCGCTCGTCACTACTCGGGCTGTATCTGCCAGCTTGATTGCCGTTTAAAATCTCACATTGTACAGTGTTAGCGGGGCTGTTACCATATCGGTAACGAGTATTTGGGGTTTCATTAGGTTCTCTAAACCTGTTCTCTTTAGTCGCATGGGCTGCCATAACCATACGCTACTGTGTTTCACGCAATTCTACATCTACATCTACATGTTTACTCTGCAATTCACACGTAACTGCCTGGCTGAGGGTTCATCGAACCATTTTCATAATACTTCTCTACCATTCCACTCTCGAATGGCGCCTGGGAAAAAGGAACACCTAAATTTTTCCGTTCGAGCTCTGATTTCGCTTATTTTATTATGATGATCATTTCTCCCTACGTAGGTGGGTGTCAACAAAATATTTTCGCATTCGGAAGAGAAATTTGGTGATGAAAAATTCGTAAATAGATCTCGCCGCAAAGAAAACCGCCTTTTTTTCAGTGACTGCCACCCAAACTCGTGTATCATATCAGTGACACTCACCCCCTTTGCGCGATGACCCGAAACGAGCTGCCCTTCTTTGCACTTTTTCGATGTTCTCCGTCAATCCTACCTGGTAAAGATCCCACACCGCGAAGCAATATTCCAGCAGAGGACGGACAAGTGTAATGTAGGCTGTCTCTTTAGTGGGTTTGTCGCATCTTCTAAGAGTTCTGCAACAAAGCGCAGTCTTTGTTTCGCCTTCCCCACAATATTATCTATGAGGTCTTTCCAATTTAAGTTGCTCGTAATTGTAATTCCTAGGTATTTAGTCGAATTGACAGCCCTTAGATTTGTGCGATTTATCGTATACCCAAACGAAGGACGAAGGTTCAATCCCGCGTCCGGCCATCCTGATTTAGGTTTTCCGTGATTTCCCTAAATCGCTCCAGGCAAATGCCGGAATGGTTCCTTTCAAAGGGCACGGCCGACTTCCTTCCCCCTCCTTCCCTAATCCGATGAGACCGATGACCTCGCTGTCTGGTCTCCTTCCCCAAAACAACCAACCAACCAATCGTATACCCAAAATTTATCGGATTTCTTTTAGTACCCATCTGCGTGACCTCGCACTTTTCATTGTTTAGTGCCAATTGCCACTTTTCGCACCATAGAGAAATTCTCTCTAAATCATTTAGTAATTAGCACTGATCGTCTGATGATTTTACTAGACGGTAAATTACATCGTCATCTGCAAACAATCTAAGGGGGCTGCTCAGATTATCACCAAGATCATTTATGTAAATCAGAAACAGCAGAGGGTTTATGACACTACCTTGCGGAACGCCAGATATCACTTCTGTTCTACTCGATGATTTACCGTTTATCACTACAAACTGTGACCTCTCTGAGAGGAAATCACGAATCCAGTCACACAACTAAGACAATATTCCATATGCACCCAATTTGATTAATAGTCGCTTGTGAGGAACAGTATCAAAAGCCTTCTGGAAATCTATGAATATGGAATCGATCTGAGATCCCTTGTCTTAGCACTCATTACTTCATGGGAATAAAGAGCTAGCTGTGTTGCACAAGAACGATATTTTCTGAATCCGTGTTGGTTATGTATCAATAAATCATTTTCTTCAAGGTGATTCATAATGTTCGAGTATAGTATATGCTCCAAAATCCTACTGCAAATTGAGGTCAGTGATATGGGTCTGTAATTCAATGGGTTACTCCTATTTCCTTTCTTGAAGAATGGCGTGACCTGTGCTACTTTCCAGTCTTTAGGAACTGATCTTTCGTCAAGTGAGCGGTTTTATATGTATATGATTGCTAAGAAAGGCGCTATTGTGTCTGCATACTCTGAGAGGAACCTGATTGGTATACCATCTGGACCGGAATACTTGCCTTTCTTAAGTGATTTGAGTTGTTTCGCAACACCTAAGATATCTACTTTTATGTCAATCATGTTAATAGCTGTTCTGGTATCGAATTCTGGAATATTTACTTCGTCTTCTTTCGTGACAGTCATGCATCAAGACCACGTTTCTCTCGATTTACTGCAATGTTCGAACGTTGCAGTGCCGCGGTAACTTCGGTTTCTATTTTCTTATTTAGATTACTGGACAAATAGTCCACGGTATAACTAACCTCCTTCTCTCTATGTTCGTATTCTATCCATTTACTTCTTTACGTGATCCTCGATATGCTTATGACGAGCATCAAGAACCTTGTTTAGTTGTTTGGTTAGCCTATTATCTCTTTCGAGTTTGCGCATTCTTTCCCTTTCTTCTCGTTCCTTTTAATTTCTCTTTCCCCTAGTTCCATCTTCATCTAAATCTGCGTCTAAATCACACTTCACAAGCTACCTAATGGTGTGTGGCGGAGGATACTATTTATACCACTAACTGAACCCTCCAACCCTGTTCTACTCGTGAATAGCGCTTGGAAAGAATGATTGTCGGCATGTCTCTGTATTGGTTCTAATTTCTCTTTTTTTCTCCTCATTGTCATTACACGAGACGCAAGTGGAGGAAGTAATATGTTGTCCGACTCTTCCTGGAAAATGCTCTTCGAAATTTCAATAATACGAGAAAATCTCCCCGTGAGGCACAACGCCTCTCTTATAACGTCTGCCAGTGGAGTTTGTTGTGCAGCTCCGTAACGCTCTCATGCTGACGAATCGATCCCGTGACTAAACGAGACGCTCTTCTTTGAATCGTCTCTTCTTCTTCTACACTACTGGCCATTAAAATTGCTACACCAAGAAGAAATGCATATGATAAACGGGTATTCATTGGACAAATATATTATACTAGAACTGACATGTGATTACATATTCACGCAATTTGGTTGCATAGATCCTGAGAAATCTGTACCCACAACAACCACCTCTGGCCGTAATAACGGCCTTGATACGCCTGGGCATTGAGTCAAACAGAGCTTGGATGGCGTGTACAGATACAGCTGCCCATGCAGCTTCAACACGATACCACAGTTCATCAAGAGTAGTGACTGGCGTATTGTGTCCAGCCAGTTGCCCGGCCACCATTGATCAGAAGTTTTCAATTCGTGAGAGATCTGGAGAATGTGCTGGCCAGGGCACCAGTCGAACATTTTCTGTATCCAGAAAGGCCCGTACAGGACTTGCAACATGCGGTCGTGCATTATCCTGCTGAAATGTAGGGTTTCACAGGGATCGAATGAAGGGTAGAGCCACAGGTCGTAACACATCTGAAATGTAACGCCCACTGTTCAAAGTGCCGTTAATGCGAACAAGAGGTGACCGAGACGTGTAACCAATGGCACCCGCATACCATCACGCCGGATGATACGCCAGTATGGCGATGACGAATACACGCTTCCAATGTGCATTCACCGCGATCTCGCCAAACACGGATGCGACCATCATGACGCTGTAAACAGAACCTAGACTCATCCGAAAAAATGACATTTTCCATTCGTGCACCCAGGTACATCGTTGAGTACACCATTGCAGGCGCTCCTGTCTGTGATGCAGCGCCAAGGGTAACCGCAGCCGTGGTCTCCGATCTGATAGTCCATGCTGCTGTAAACGTCGTCGAACTGTTCGTGCAGATGGTTGTTGTCTTGCAAACGACCCCATCTGTTGACTCAGGAAATGAGACGTGGCTGCACGATCCGTTACAGCCATTCAGATAAGATGTCTGTCATCTCTACTGCTAGTGATACGAGGCCGTTGGGATCCAGCACGGCGTTCTGTATTACCCTCCTGAACTCAGCAATTCCATATTCTGCTAACAGTCATTGGATCTCGACCAACGCGAGTAGCAATGTCGCGATACGATAAACCGCAATCGCGATAGGCCACAATCCGACCTTTATCAAAGTCAGAAACGTTGTGGTACGCATTTCTCCTCCTTACACGAGGCATCACTACAATGTTTCTCCAGGTAACGCCGGTCAACTGCTGTTCGTGTATGAGAAATCGGTTGGTAACTTTCCTCATGTCAGCACGTTGTAGGTGTAGCCACCGGTGCCAACCTTGTGTGAATGCTCTGAAAAGCTAATCATTTGCATATCACAGCATCTTTTCCTATCGCTTAAATTTCGCGTCTGTAGCACGTCATCTTCGTGGTGTAGCAATTTTAATGGCCAGTAGTGTATCAGTCTTGTCTGGTGGGGATCCCAGATAGATGAACAATACTCAAAAATCGGTCGAACAAGGGCCTTATAAGCCACGTCCTTCGTGGATGAGTTACATTTCCTTAAGAATCTTCCTATGAATCTGAGTCTGGCATCTGCTTTTCCCACTATTTGTTTTATGTGGTCATTCCGCTTAAGGTCGCTCTGGATAATTACTCCTGGATATTTTACGGTAGATACTGTTTCCAGCGATTTGTCATCGGTAGTGTAGATATACAGTAGTAAATTTCTTTTGCTATGTATGCGCAATATGTTACATTTATTTACGTTCAGGGTCAACTGCCAGAGCCTGCACCATTCACTGGAGGTCATTCTGCAAGTCGTTACTATCTTCTGGCGTTGCTACTTTGAAATACAGACAACAGCATCATCTGCGAACAGCAGTAGAGAGCTTCCGGCGCTTTCTTCTAGATCATGTATATATATTGTAAATAGTAACTGTCCTATCACCCTTCCTTGTGGTACTCTGGAAATTACCTTTATATCAGTCGATTTCGTTCCGTTAAGAGCGGCGCGTTCCGTTCTGTCTGCAAGGAAGTTTTGAATCCAGTCGCAACTCTGCTCCCAAACTCGATAAGCCCGTGTTTCTTTCACTAAACGACTGTGCGGGACGCTGTCAAATGCCTTCCTGAAGTCACGGAACACAGCATCAACCTGAGCGGCATTGTCTGCGGCGCTGTGGGTCTCGTCGAGGAACAGAGGGAGCTGAGGTTCGCAGGATCTCTGTTTGTGGAATCCATGTTGAGCTTTATAGAGAAGATTTTCCTTCTCCAAGAACGTCATAATTCTTGACCATAAAACATGTTCTGTAATTCTACAACATATTGACGTCAACGATAAAGGTCTACATACATTTGTGTTCCTCCGTCATACACCTCTTCCTAAAACTGGAATGACCTGCGCATTCTTCCAGTCGCTAGGTAACCTTCGTTGCTCAAGCGATCTACGATAAATTACTGTTAGAAGGGGAGTAAGTTCTTCCGCATACCCTTTGTAGAATCTTTAGGTATCTCATCTGGTCCTAACGCCTT
Source organism: Schistocerca cancellata (assembly GCF_023864275.1). Taxonomy (NCBI): domain Eukaryota; kingdom Metazoa; phylum Arthropoda; class Insecta; order Orthoptera; family Acrididae; genus Schistocerca; species Schistocerca cancellata. The sequence goes on along the minus strand of NC_064628.1, from coordinate 309,298,347 downwards.
TCCGTTACTAAGCGATTGTAGCTGTTTTTCTCTTCCGTGATCGTTTATCTCAATATCTGCCATTCCGACTTTCGTACGACGATTGAAAGGAGGGACCGAGCTACAATCTTCCACGCTGAAACAATTTCGGAAGACCGAATTTAGTATTTCGGCCTTCTCTCTGTTGTCTTCCGTTTCGGTACCAGTATGCTCACTGAGTGAACGAATAGATTATTTTGACTCACTTACTGATTTTACAAACGACCAAAACCTCTTAGATTTTTACTTAGATTGGTTGACAAAGTTTTACTTTCAAAGCCATTGAACACTTCTCTCATTGCTCTCTGAACGCTCATTTTCGATTCTTCCAGCTTTTATTTGTCAGCTAGGTTTTTACTTTTCTTGAATCCGAGATGAAGTTCACTTTGTTTATAGAACAGTTTTCTGACACGGCTATGAAACCATAGTGGGTCTTTCCCATTCCTTAAGACCTTACTGGGAACATACTTGTCTAGAGCATATTGCACGATTTCTTTGAATTTTTTCCATTCGTTTTCCACATCTTCGATCTCGTCGCCAAATATTTGATGTTGACTTCTCAGGTACTCTGAAATTTGTATCTTGTCGCTCTTGCTGGGCAAAAATATCTTCCTATCACAGCCTTATGATCACTGATGCCTTCCTCTGTGTTAACTGATCTATTTGTTGCCAGGAGGTCTAAGACGTTACCCTCACAAGTTGGTTCTCTATCTGCTCAAATTTATTTCTGGGCAAGACATCCAGAACAATGTCACACGAATCTCCGTCTCTGGCACCAGTTTTGATAGCATGACACCCCCAATCTATACCTGTCGAACGGAAGTCACCCCTTCTTACAAGTGCATGGTGACCAGGAGAATTATTAACGATATTCTGCAAATTCTGCGAGAAGCGCTCTACCACTAGAACTCCAAATTCAGGCGGTCTATAAAAGTAACCTTTCTCTTTCTTCCCGTTCCCTTTCCTACACTCTTTCCCTTTCTTCTCGTTCCCTTTCCTTCGCCGCTTCCCTTTCTTCTCGTTCCTTTTCCTTTACTATTTCCCGTTCTTCTTGTTCCTTTATACTCTCTCTCAAGTCTAGCTTTTGTAGCAACAAACAAAGTAAATCGTTTTCTGTCACCGTAAGTAATAGCAAAAACAGACATAATGTCTTATGGGACAACAGCAATCAGTGATTTTATAATGTTACTTAAAATCCGTCTTGATTGCAAAAAAATGTGAATAATAAAAAAAAAAATTTTTTTGCAATCAAGACGGATTTTAAGTAACATTGTAAGTAATAGCAACTCATCTGTCGCTAAAGCTTGTGCAGTATTAGTAGTAGCGTCGGCTGACCTGGCCCTTCTCTGTTGTTCCAGTTTTCCCACACTAGAGCCAGACGTGTAAATACCTATCTCTGTTTCCAAAATCTGGGATTCCGAGCTATTAACCTCTGCTTCGGTATAAGCCAACGAATGTTATGTTTCCTCTAATTCTGTCACACTATCTTCCTCTTACCTTTCTTTCCTCTTAGGCATACTCTTTCTGATACCTAAGTACATTATGCACAACATACAAACAAAAATACAAGACATATACAAGAAATATCTACACACAGAAAACACCACAATAATCTAAATTTAAAAAATCACTCTCACTACTTGCCCCAACTCTATGATGATAAACTGCAATTTATTTCTTTTTAAATCAATAACCTTCCCACACATCACTGCAAATTGTGCAGCTACAAGAAGTAATTTTGAAAACGCATAAATAACGTTTCACTTATTGCATGACCCCAAAGACACTTTTTACCTTTATTCTTGAAGCTTGGGGCTGCATGCCACCGTATCCTTGCCTTTGATGTCATGTAGTTTAACAGTGTTGCTCAGGATCTCATTAGCAACAACTTCTCTCTGCTCATTGTCCTTCTGATCACCTTGTACATTCGTTGCTGTAGGCAACGGTGTGCATGAAAGAAAATACAACATAAATCACAATAAAACACAAATGTCATATCTTGTACCCACACATGTGTTTCTGGCCGCACGTTTGACGCCACTGTAGTGATTTTTTGTACATATATGGGTGTGCAGATTCGTTGTAGCGTGGTGTCTTTTACGTGTGTGTGTACGAGTCACTGAACAATAGCTGTGAGTACACTTGTACTGTTAATAACACATCGTAAGATCACTGAGGGTACGTACATCACTACAACTTCATCCCACTGGCAATTAATTTTATGTTTGATATTGTTACGGCTTTCTATATTCAAGTGCACGATAAACAAACTAGTTTGAAGTGTCTGTTTAGAAGTAAAATAAATTTCTATGTGAAGCACCTTAACCGTTTACTTTTAGAAATATCTAAGGGTTGTAATGGAATGTCTTTAACATGAATAATAATTTATACTTTCGTAGGTTCGCGTAGTGAAACACATTTTGCCTGGTTCACTTGTTATTTATTCAAAGCTGAACACCTTCTTAACTCCGAAGAATCTAGTCAATTGAACAAAAGATAGCCGAGAAGCGGCAACCTCAAGTATCTGTTTTGATATCGACACTACTCTTTGCAAAATGAATTACATTAACTTGACTTTTGTCTGTTTATTCAAGAAATTAATAATAAACCATCTCATTTGGCTTCATTCCACGTAATATTGCAATTTAAAAAAGGATCTGCCCGTCTTGAAACTCGCGTGGCACCGCGCGTTATTAATCTCTGAAAAACAAACAATTACTTTTTCATAGATGTAGGGATGCTGATCTACTGAAATATGTGATTTCCTTATCTCTGACAGCATATATTTACCAGAAATACGTTACAAGGTACATACGTCTCCATCCACGTCTTTCGAACCAGGGTAAAAAGATTATGAAACTTACTTCTATCGTTTTCATTGTTCTCAGTATCTTTTCTATGAAACGTAAATTCATTATCATTAAATATAGTTACTGCTTTTCGTATACGTCACAGTGAGATAATTAATATTTTTACATACTCTTTTGTACACAGAATAACAGTTCGTTTTATTACGTAAACATTTCACGTCAACCGTAACTAAATGTTTTTCGTTCCCAGAAGAGCAGTACACCCGGTTAGACACAAAATTTCAAATTTCCCCACTGAGTTAATCAATGTGCACTGGCTGCTAATGTCGTTAATTCCTATTTTTTATTCATAGTGCTGCAGGACTGAATTCCCCGAAAAAACAGTCACCACATACATAGCTTAAATTAGCAAGGAAATACCTCGAGCATACACTAGTGGTAGGAAATAATTTAACCTGTCCAACATTGACTGTGAAAACTGGAGTACGTTATCGGCAGGTAGGACAGATAGTATTGCGATGTAATACTCCAAACCTTTCTTGACAACTGCCGCGGACAATAGTCCGACACCCTACAAACGAAAGAAATATATCAGAGTTCCTAGTTACAGGTTCCATCTTTTCGTTAGTTCCACCAATGAGAGACGGTATAGCGACTGCGATGCTATTGCAGTAACAGTAGTCACCTAAGGCAAAAAGCTCATCAATAACACTGGAAGAGGATTTGTGTTCGGTCGAACTGATAGAGAGTCACTATCGACTTACTTAAAAGGCGAAATGCGAACATTTAGTTCAAACTTGGCAAACGCGGAACATTTGCAGTTAAAGCTGAAAGACCTCATAAACCGCATTCGGGATAAGTACGTTCCACTTAAACTAATAAAAGACAGTGAGTACCAACACTGACTTAATGGTACATTACGGAGAATGTTGCGAAAACAGATATTACTACACTCCCGCTCAAAAAGATACTGCCAAGAAACTGAAAGAGAAAAGTTAATAGCGCTCTTTCTTCTGCACAAACAGACATGCATGAAGGGTACAGTAATTGTCACAGATTATGGTGAAAGATGTATACTAGAAAGTTCTGCCCGTACGTAATGTCATCTTGCAAACAACAGATGCAAGTGAACAGGTATATTCCGCTTTCCTAGATTTCCTGCATCGCGCCGTCCATTTGGTAACCAATTTACAGAGCTAGGACCACAGACACAAACAGATGGAGTAAGCCCCTACTTCTCTCGTGTTAAATTTTGAAACCGACATCTGAGTCACGTAACGAAGAGCAGAAAACCGAATTTATGTCATCACAGCCAATGCAAAGTGAAGCCGAGGGTCACGGCTTTTCTCATTGATAGCGATACCGAGCACTTTTTTCAACATTTTAACTTGTTTCGGTGTTACATATTTAGTTCTACAGCCGACCCAGTTTCTCTGAAGTTCCCAATATTAATGCTTTGGCTGCTTTCTTTTTTTCTTACGGCTGATCAAGTGAAAGGGCTACAAACAGTTTAAAACATGGATAGACAGTTTTTTCTGCTTTTAGAAGCGAGAGAATTACTGTTCTTCAGTGCATTCCTATATGTACTGCACTGTGAGCCATTTAGTTCACCATTTCCAAAGGAATAGAAGAGGAAATCTCGGTTTGGCAGGAAGCATTTATTTTTCTGGCGATTTCTCAACACTACACGTGAAATAAATTGTAAGCTTTCTATGTAATTTATCTACATATGAAATACTGAATACCCTTTTTCAGAAACTTTCTCGTCGATTAACGTGTCCTTAAGACCTCGTATTCAACTACTGGGCAATACGGAACTGTTGGTTGACTCTGTATCGCGCTTTTCAAATGGCTCTGAGCACTATGGGACTCAACTGCTGTGGTCATAAGTCCCCTAGAACTTAGAACTACTTAAACCTAACTAACCTAAGGACAGCACACAACACCCAGCCATCACGAGGCAGAGAAAGTCCCTGACCCCGCCGGGAATCGAACCCGGGAACCCGGGCGTGGGAAGCGAGAACGCTACAGCACGACCACGAGATGCGGATATCGCGCTTGTGAACAGTGTCGTGAAATAAAACTTTCTTAGTGAAATACTGAATCTCAAATCATGGAAGTGAATCTAATTACATTCCAAAAGAAAGTAAGTGCTTATTCAATGAAAACTATTTAAATGAAACTCAATACTGAAGTACTTTATGAAAGTTACGTAACATGAAGTGCAATTCCTGACTTGAAATATCGACAAAATAAATACTGCCCAACTCGGGAGAAAATAGCTGTTTAAGATTACCTTCACTGTTCATTGTAAACTAATCTGCATACTTAGCAGAACACCAGAAAATTATGACTACGTACGGTTTGCTCGCAAGAACGCAGAGTGAGATTTGTCCTGAAAGAAAACTAACTTACCTTCTGCTCAGAATGCTATTTTGTATTTGGTGTACAGACTTTCTCGAAAGCAAATTCAAATTCACAAGTACAGCAACTAAAGAAAAATAATTTACTTGCTACTAATCTTTTCTTTGTTTGTCAAAAAGAGTCTTTGGCTGCGCGTGGCGTAGGGCGCAATGCTGACACGAGAAAATATTTAAAACTTTACTAAGAATGACGGAGGAGTGTTTTACTTTAAAGGAAAGCGTCCTTGAAATATTAAACTCTGATTTTGGTCAAAAAGACTGTACAGTATAAGAAGACTAACAACTACGAAATTCGTTCATTACAAAAATTAGAGACATTTAAAGCAGTTGCTTTATTAGTAACATAATGAAAACAACGAGATCAAATTAATACTAATCATGAATATCATTACTTATCTTAGGTATAAGGATTTCCTTAATAGTTCTGATAAACGAACACAGCCGGCCACTGTAGCCGAGCGGTTCTAGGCGCTTCAGTCCGGAACCACGCGGCTGCTACGGTCGCAGGATCGAATCCTTCTTCGGGCATGCATGTGTCTGATGTCCTTAGGTTAGTTAGGTTTAAGTAGTTCTAAGTCTACGGGACTGATGACCTCAGATATTTAGTCCCATAGTGCTTAGAGCCATTTGAACCATTTTGATAAACGAATATTTCATTCTTGTGCGTCCATTGGTTTATCTTGAAACATTATTGCAAAAATCTTCTCCATCCTTATAGTCAAGAAAATATCTTCAAACAATATTTCATCCACATAATAAAGTATTCCAGACAATTTCTCCCAGATGCCCAAATATCAGTCTTCTCTGAGACAACTTCTCGCACTATGTCTCTAGTAAGAATGCCCTAAGGCTGCGCAACTAATTAGCTACCAAGCGCCCACAGGTTATATTAAACATAGTCAAGGATCTTATCCAGTACTAGTGCAGCGCGTTCATCTAACTTTGTCGCAGTACAGTATATGTGACATGTTTACGATGGCAGAAAGCATATTTAAGCTTACAAAATGAAGATTTTTCTCGGCGTATCCCGCTGAGAAAATCTTCTCGGGCTTCCATCCTGGTGGCTACCGTGAAATGCCGCGACGTTTCAATGAGTCTTTCTCGTCATCTACCGGCAAAGCGTCGAGATCACGCGACAGCTGCCTCTCCTCAACCATTCGTCGTGGCACGCGTGTCGTCGTGTGGCGGGGAACGGATCTCCGTGCGATTCTCGCCGTATTCATTCTTGCCCAGACACGTTAAGCGTTACGTGCCGGGAGCCGTTTCGGCGTGTAGCTCTACGCCGAATTTAGCTGGCAGCGCTCGTCCCTGCTAACGAGACTGTCATGCACCTATATCTCTACTGACTCTTTAGTAATGAACTCCAAAAGCCACTAGCTCGAAACAACATCTTTGTTTTCTAACTTGTCCTTCGTTGAAGCTGTGTTCTGATAATGATGATATCTAGTTTGTGGGGAGCTCAACTGCGTGGTTATCAGTAACCGTACAAAGTCCCGCTCTTTTCACTGTCCAGAATCGCCACTTTTCCAAGTGATGATGAAGACAACACAAACACTCAGTCCCCGGGCGGGGAAAATCCCCGATCCGGCCGGGAATCAAACCTGGGATCCCGTGAACGAGATGCAGCAACTCCAGCCACTAGATCGCGAGTTGTGTAAGAAGCTGTGTTCTGCCACTGCTGACTGATTTGTACATCTACATCTATACTCCGCAAGCCATCAAACGACGTGTGACGGAGGGTATTTTCTGTGCACTGTTATATCCCCATTTTTCTGTTCCAGTCGCGTGTGGTTCTCTGGAAGAACGATTGCTGGTAAGCCTTTGTGTGGGCTCGAATCCGTTAATTTTATCTTCGCAATCTTTTCGCGAGATGTACGCAGGAGGAAGTAATATGTCGGCTGATTCTTCTAGGAACGTACAGTCTCTGAATTTTATCAGTAGACCATACTGTGTCACAGAACACCTATTTTGCAGCGCCTGCCACTGGAGCTGCCTGAGCACCTCTGTGACCTTTTCGCTCTTACTAAATGAACAAAACGTACTGCTCGTCCTTGGATCTTCTATATTTCATCTATCAATCCTATCTGATGCAGATCCCAGACTGACGAGCAATATTCAAGTATTGGTCGAACGAGTGTTTTTCTTAATGGGCCATATTTCCAAAGGATTCTTCCAGTGATTTTCAGTGTGGTATCTGTCTTATCCGTGATTAATTTTATGTGGACATTCGACTTCAAATCTCTCTGTACGCGTACTTCTAGATATTGTATGGAAGTATCTGCTGGTATCTTCGTGTTGTAGATTAATTGCGACTCCCAGCGCCAATTGTCGATCCTCTGTTAGTCGGTCTGCATTCCGCTACAATTTTATAGCTTCGCAATTTCTCTGTATACAACTGCAACATCGGCGAAAATCTTCATGGACCTTCCGACGTTATCTACTAGATCATTTACACATATTGTGAAAATTAATGGTCCTATAACATTCCCTTGGGACATGGTCGAAGTTACTTTTATTCCTCAAGACTTCTCTCCCTTGAGAACGCCCCAGGCGTATGCGTCTAACGCGTTCGACGTAGTGGAGTAAGATGGCTTCGAGCCAGCACGGTTAGCCGGGCGGTCTAACGCACGGTTTTCCGGAGTGGGAAGGAGCGCCTGGTCCCCGGCACGAATCCGCCGGGCAGACTTGCATCGAGGTCCAGCTAGCCGGCCAGTCTGTGGATGGTTTTTAGGTGGTTTTCCATCTGCCTCGGAGAATGCGGGCTGGTTTCCCTTATTCCGCCTCAGCCACACTATGTCGGCGACTGTTGCGCAAACAAGTTCTCCACGTACGTGTACACCACCATTACTCTACCACGCAAACATAGGGGTTACACTCGTCTGGTGTGAGTCGTTCCCTGTGGGGGGGGGGGGGGGTGAACCGCACAATAACCGTGAAAGAGTGGTTCAGTCTGGGGTGGCGGAGGTGTGAAGTGGACTGCGGTAGTCGTCGTGAGGTTGTGGACCACTGCGGCTGCGGCGGGGACGGAGCCTCTCCGTCGTTTCTAGGCCCTCGGTTCACATCCAGTCCAATTCAATCCATCCAAGATTGTTTCGACTTTGTTTTCTCAGAGACTTCTCGCAGTTTTGTCAGTATGGGGTCCAATATAGGGAATAATGTAAATGTATCTTTCTCTACCTCTCTAATGGCTGTATTACTCGTTATCTTCAGTGCACGTCTAATCGGTGCTTCGCTGTACCCATTTTGCTGAAAGACGTCTTTAAGATGTCGCGACTTAGCTGGTAGGCTGTCTTTGTCACAAATCATCCGTGAACTAGAGTTGTAAGAACGGTGTGTTGCTGCGCTAAATGATGATAGCTCGTTTCATGTTGCTGAAAATCTGTGTGGGCCTTCTTTCTGTTGACAGCATGTCCTAAGGTAACGTCTGCTTTTCTTTTTATTAGAATGCCAAAAAATGTAAATCATCCATTCTGTTCTAGCTCCACAGTGAACCGTATGTTTTGATGGACGCTATCCAGGTGGTCCAGGAACTCATTCAGGAACTCTCTGCCATGTTCCTACCCAATGAAGATGTCGCCACGTAACGGAGGAAGTATTTCGGTTCGAGCGCTGCAGTATTTAGTGCTTCCTCCTCAAAGCGTTGCATATATAAAATGATAATCCGACGGGCAAATGTTGAGCCCATGGCTTTTTCATCAACTTGTTCATAAAACTCCTTCCACATGTGAAGTATGTAGCTCAGTTGGTAGAGCACTTGCCCGAGAAAGGCATAGGTCCCGAGTTCGAGTCTCGGTCCGCCACACAGTTTTAATCTGCCAGGAAGTTTCATATCAGCGCACACTCCGCTGCAGAGTGAAAATCTCATTCTGGAATTGTATCTCATTCTGGATGTTGTCCATAAATGTTAGCTTATCTCCTTTGTATGAAAACACATTTTTATTGTCTTTTTTGTAGAAAGACCTGTAAATTTGGTAGCAGTCTTACGTGAGCATATGTTATCTCAGTATATGTAGATATTTTCTGTGCAACAAAAAATTACAACTAAGATTAAATGCTTTATTCGCTAGGCTAGCTAGGAATTAAGGAAACGGGAGTTAATGTCATTTAAATTGTTTTCATTTCAGAAGAACGACCATTGTGCGCTGCTGACGTTGAGAACTAACCAGAGAGAAGAACGACACAATTGCTACCTAGTGGTGGGCGGCAGAACTCTTTTAAAAAACAGGCGTGATGTAGAGCAATGGTCGAGTACGTATGTACGCACGCGCTAATAAAAGATGCAATATTCAGCAACTGTTTGATTATTCAAAATCTGAGTCACGATTTTTTTAAAAAAAAGTGTTTTTTGTGCATGCATGCATATCAGATGGGACATTTGCTCTTTTACGAGTGTGTATAAGAGCTGCTAACAGCAAAATCGCCCTTCTCTTTTGTTACGTGTTGCACAGATGTAGTCTGCACCATACTTCTCTGTATTACATAATTATACTGTCCTCTTACAACTCGACTGATAAATAATGCAGTACTAAACGTTAGAGATACAGTATAATTTTCTTTTGTAATTGTAAAAGATCAAAAATATTTGTTTAATTGACTAGCTTACCTTTTTGTTTAATGAATGGCCAAATGTGACTGATGAAGATGTTGCTGTAATTTTCAGGGGAAAGTATATGAAACCTTTGTTGTCAAGCTGGGAAACACATAGTGAATACTATTTTTTTGTTATGTATTATCCAATACATTGCATTCTACGAAAGATTACATGTTACTCTATGTTATTTATCTTTTTCTAGTTCTGCCAATTGCAAACTCTTGCGTTTTGAGATTTCATTAGGATTATTTAAGAACTGTGTGTTTTTCTTTATTTACTGTGGCAGGCAACTAGGTGCGAGGTTTTTACTTGGCTCAAGTGTAGCTGATTTATTGAAAAGTCAAACGGTGTTTTCTGGTGGGACAGTCCTGAAAGTGCTGGTGCAAGGAGGAAGTTTAATTTGTGGACTGACTGTGGACAAGGATACATTTCGTTTTGCTGTACTTACATGGTTCCGATAACCTGTTTTCAGATTGCAGCGTAACTTGTCATCATATCTTACTTGTAAGTAAAAGGAGGAGGTGATCACGAGCCAGAATGAATCTCTCACTACAACGGAAAAGATACGAGATTTTCGGGAACTGTAATGTTAGGTGCGGCCACAGTGGTTCAAGCTTCTTTGATAGTCACAGAACTTTTAAGATGTAAGAATACAGTGCGGGCAGCGGAGGACGCACGTAGCGGGCTCCGTCCCCAGAATGACCGATTCGGGGCGTGGTGCCGTGAGGGGGGAACAATGCACACCTACCCGCAGCAGTGCTGGCAACTACAAACTGTGCGGCATGCGGCCGCGACAGCAGAAGTCAAGCGCGGATGTAAAAACTGGTTTAAATGTTGTTCGTAAACGAAACTGATATCGTCTTGCGCATCACAAAGGTTAATAAACATCCTAACTGCAGCAATTAAGTACACTTTCGAGAGGAAAGGAAATAGCATAAAATAGAAATAAAATTTACGAGACAATGAATGGCAAACTGTTTTTGCATTGATTGAAGCTGTCGTAATTGTTTAAAAATATTTCATTTATTTGGTCATTCCCTTTCACTGTCGTGATCTTCCGTTATTGTGTCTGATTTTTTTGTCACTTACATCTGATGTGGTTATAATTTTATCAACAGTGTGGACTGTACTGTAAATTGAATGTCTTTCGAAAAAATCGAGTAACCAGTGGTATTTCCATACAAAGCAATAATGCAGTAATGAAAGGTACAACATATCGTGATTCAGACGAAACAGAGGACTCCTTCAAAGAAATCTCGAAACAAAATACCTGAACTGTAAAGTCATATTTTCTTACCAGGCGACCGAAATTCACCAGGAGGTTTCTTGGCAACTGTTTGAACCTCCCAATGCATGCTTTCTCCTGTGTATGTATCGGCTCTCGTGAAAGATTTGTACCTAGAAAGAAAAAATTATTTCTACTCCCTTTCTGAACCATAGCATTCGGTCACACGCAATGTAACTTTGCCTTGTAACAGTAGGCTTAAAGTTTACGTATAGTAGGCAACTCCCGAAATGAGCCAGAAACTGCGTCATCACTCACTGTGATCATTTACTTATTTACATATTTTACGCCCACATTGGAGCACTTCAATCAATCCAAATACATTTATGTCTCAATACTACACTCATGCTCATAAATTAAGGATAACTGCAGAATGTGGTGCCACACAACGTGGCACTACACAAAACTGGCGCCAAAAGCATAGGCACATAGGGAACAGACACGACACAGACCTGTAAGTCCACGGTATTGGTGATAAGTTGAGAAAACCGTCTCGAAACACATGTGCTACAAAACTCCACTGTTTCCTGCGCATGCACTCCGACATCAATATCGGATGTGATCACCAAGCACATTATGATGTATGATGCAGCGTAACTTGCTGTGGCAGTGCGAGAGAGAGAGAGAGATAGAGAGAGAGACAAAGATATTGTTTATTACTCTGTGGCGGTCAGTGCTCACATAATTATTCTTAGGATATAGAGCTTTTGTTCTTGTTAACAGTAATTTTTACAAGAGGAGAGCCATTCTTGTGATGTAAAAAATCGACGCCATTGCGAGATTTTGATTCACATTGTAAAATGTATGTGTATATGGAAGGAAATCAGTTAATAGAACAATAAAATATTATTCATTTCAAGAAGGTACGTGTTATTCTACAACCAGCGTATACTTCTATTGTGATTTAACAATAAATACCAGCTTAAGAACATTTCCGACGGGAGCGTTCAGTTCTTGTGAAATAGTTCGATGCTTTCTTAGGAAAAAAAGTTACTTCATGGATCATTCAAATCCACAATTGTACCTGGACATTTCTCAGAACTGAAAGCAATCTCATTGCTATGCAACAGAGCCCCGATGAATATTTCTCCGTACTTTGGTTACCACTTTCAGCTCAACACGGTATCTGCAGCAGCTGGAGCAGATTTCTACAACAGCTGAAGCGTGTAATCGCTATCAGTTTCACACATCGCCCTGTGTACGCTGTATGTATTTACCCACAACAGTGAACATACAGTTTCTCACACACATAGAAAGACAATACAAGGTGGTGTGGGAAACATTTCAGTATAAAAGTCCTGTGGAGCTAAACAGTAATTAGCCTAGGAGTAGTAGTAAACAATTTTTTTTTTCAAAGGAGCCTTTATATATGTCTACCGTTAGACAGGACACGATTCCGATACAACAGTACATGAACACTCATAGTGAACCTGCAATATAACTATGTCAGTAATTTAGTAATTAATGTTTCATTGTGTGTATATATGTCTAGTTTTATAGAGTAACTACATTATGGTCCTTTGTATGTTTCATGCTAACGGAACGTGCGGGAGGATCTTGTGAAGAGAACGAGTACGGCGTCCCAGCAGCCGAGCAGAAAATTCAATAAGGCCAGAACATTTGAATTACTAGCTTTCTTGAGCATTTATGCATTGTAGTGACCTTTCACGTATTGATTTTCTGAGTATAAATAGTGTTGCTACATTACTTTTACTAGAATTCAAGTATTTCAGTAGATATAGTAAGACAATATTTTATGTGTTATCTGTGTACTGTGTTTGTGTCACATTGTAAAGTGTACATTAACAGCATTAGGACATTAACTTTTTTTGTGTGTGTAAAATTTAATAGTCACTTTTGTAGGACTTATTTAGAGGAGAAACTGTCAATTGCTCATTTACATGGTGATAACTAGATCTATGTTCAAAGCCAATATGCAAGCACGCATCACAATGCCACAAAATGAATTAAATAGTGTGAATGCATCGCCTACTAGTGCCATAGAATTTTATACCGGCGTAGTTAGCGATATGTCGATCACAGCTGAGCAACCAGCAGTAATTAATGCGCTCACGCCGTCGACTCAAACGGTTGCTAGTTCCGACATTCATATGTCGAGTGAAGTCCAGAGAAATACGCAGCAACCAACAAACAACATGAATTTCATCTCTCACACAGACGCGTGCGAAAACGAAATGACTGTACCGAAAAATGTGTCGGTACAATCCTCATTAAGCCCAGTGCAATCGTCAATTGTTGAGAATACCGATTTGTTATCCCAGCTGATGTCAAGTTTGACTGTTTTCCACAAGGGATTAAAGCAATGGAAACCACGCAATCCACGTTTGCAAATGACATGAATAGTAGATTCCAGGGATTGAAAACCACGCAATCTAATCTAGCAACGGCACAATCCACGTTTGCAAATGACATGAATCGTAGATTCCAAGTATTGGAGAGTGCGCAATTTAATTTGGCTCAGGAGCAATCTAATAAACTAAAAGAAATAAATGATAAGATTACTGAAAAATTCCAAAGTTTGGAAACAAAGCAGAGTCACTTGATTGCCATTCAGGCACAACTCATAGTTACACAAGAACAACAGTATCAGGAATTAACAACCAAATACAAAGGCATCTTACGTCGTCAAGATACACTAAATCATCAAGTGCAAGAAGTTATTCATGTACAGAAAACTACTGCGCAGGACGTGAATACAATTAAGCACGATAACGAGCAAGCTGTCATTGAGTTTACTCGGAGGATAGATACTCTCAGTCTCGAAGGCGAGAAACAAATAGAGAAACTTTTCAATGAACATAAGATCGCATTCTCTAAGGACATTGAAGATTGGGTGAAAGAGCAAACCGAGACAGTACGAAATTATGTTGACCAAACCTTGAAAGAAACGGTTGCTAACGTGCAAGTTAACAACGAAACTGCACAAGAACTTAAAGCAGAAGTTAAAGAGACTAAGGAGAATATAGGAGATGAATTTCCTGCTTGGAAAGCAAATATAGAAAATACATTAAAAGCATGCCAGCAGGGTCTAGTTAATACTAGAGGGGCACATACTACTTGCAGTTTATCAAAAGCAGACATTATTCCTGATGAAACCAGTGAAACCGAATCCATGTTACAATATCCATGTTGTTGTTGTGGTCTTCAGTCCTGAGACTGGTTTGATGCAGCTCTCCATGCTACTCTATCCTGTGTAACCTTCTTCACCTCCCAGTACTTACTGCAACCTACATCCTTCTGAATCTGCTTAGTGTATTCATCTCTTGGTCTCCCTCTACGATTTTTATCTTCCACGCTGCCTTCCAATACTACACTGGTGATCCCTTGATGCCTCAGAACATGTCCTACCAACCGATCCCTTCTTCTAGTCAAGTTGTGCCACAAACTCCTCTTCTCCCCAATCCTATTCAATACTTCCTCATTAGTTAAGTGATCTACCCATCTAATCTTCAGCATTCTTCTGTAGCGCCACATTTCGAAAGCTTCTATTCTCTTCTTGTCCAAACTAATTCTCGTCCATGTTTCACTTCCATACATGGCTACACTCCATACAAATACTTTCAGAAACGACTTCCTGACACTTAAACCTATACTCGATGTTAACAAAAATCTCTTCTTCAGAAATGCTTTCCTTGCCATTGCCAGTGTACATTTTATATCCTCTCTACTTCGACCATCATCAGTTATTTTGTTCCCCAAATAGCAAAACTCCTTTACTACTTTAAGTGTCTCATTTCCTAATCTAATTCCCTCAGCATCGCCCGACTTAATTCGACTACATTCCATTACCCTAGTTTTGCTTTTGTTGATGTTCATCTTATAACCTCCTTTCAAGACACTATCCATTCCGTTCAACTGCTCTTCCAAGTCCTTTGCTGTCTCTGACAGAATTACAATGTCATCGGCGAACCGCAAAGTTTTTATTTTTTCTCCATGGATTTTAATACCTACTCGGAATTTTTCTCTTGTCTCCTTCACTGCTTGCTCAATATAGAGATTGAATAACATCGGGGAGAGTCTACAACTCTGTCTCACTCCCTTCGCAACCGCTGCATCCCTTTCATGTTCTTCGACACTTATAACTGCCATTTGGTTTCTGTACAAACTGTAAATAGCTTTTCGCTCCCTGTATTTTACCCCTGCCACCTTCAGAATTTGAAAGAGAGTATTCCAGTCAACATTGTCAAAAGCTTTCTCTAAGTCTACAAATGCTAGAAAAGTAGGTTTGCCTTTCCTTAATCTAGCTTCTAAGATAAGTCGTAGGGTCAGTATTGCCTCACGTGTTCCGATATTTCTACGGAATCCAAACTGATCTTCCCCGAGGTCGGCTTCTACTAGTTTTTCCATTCGTCTGTAAAGAATTCGCGTTAGTATTTTGCAGCCGTGACTTATTAAACTGATAGTTCGGTAATTTTCACATCTGTCAACACCTGCTTTCTTTGGGATTGGAATTTTTATATTCTTCTTGAAGTCTGAGGATATTTCGCCTGTCTCATACATCTTGCTCACCAGATGATAGAGTTTTGTCAGGACTGGCTCTCCCAAGGCTGTCAGTAGTTCTTATGGAATGTTGTCTACTCCCGGAGCTTTGTTTAGACTCAGGTCTTTCAGTGCTCTGTCAAACTCTTCACGCAGTATCATATCTCCCATTTCATCTTTATCTTCATCTACATCCTCTTCCCTTTCCATAATATTGTCGTCAATTACATCGCCCTTGTATAGACCATCTGTATACTCCTTCCACCTTTCTGCTTTCCCTTCTTTTCTTAGAACTGGGTTTCCATCTGAGCTCTTGATATTCATACAAGTGGTTCTCTTTTCTCCAAAGGTCTCTTTAATTTTCCTGTAGGCAGTATCTATCTTACGCCTAGTGAGATAAGCCTCTACATCCTTACATTTGTCCTCTACCCATCCCTGCTTAGCCATTTTGCACTTCCTGTCAATCTCATTTTTGAGACGTTTGTATTCCTTTTTGTCACCTATTGGTGCATATTCACGTAATCAATCAGAAACAAATTATCAAGATTATCACTCACCGCGAAGTAGCCACCAAAATACAACTGTGACTATGAATGAAGAAAAATTGCTTAAATATCGTCAATTCCAGATATTTATTCCCGAAAGGAAGTCGATCAATCCCGTGGTATTTATCAAGCAATTTAGAGGGATATTGCCACGAATGTGGACTGAGCAACATAAAATTATGGGCAAGATTCATATATGGAGATGGATCGATGTGGGGGTCAGATGCATCCGATTGGTGTCAAGATTATGATCAATTTGAACGCACTTTCTTGCACAAATACTGGAATAAGGGAGTACAAGAAACACTACGTAAGGAGGGTTTTTACCCACAACCTTATTCTATCAAAAATGGATCTTTAAGAAAGTATTTCGAGTAGTATATAAATAAAAGCAAATACTGGAATGAACCAATCCCGACGCAGGATATCATTCAAATGTTAAAGGGCAAACTTCCACTTGAAGTTAAGGAAAAACTTCTACATGTGCCTGAACAACATGTGGAAGATTTCCTAGCCACATTGGATTCAACAGACATTCTGTTCGAAGAATCACGTGTTCGCTATAACCAACCAAATTACCAACCTAACAAATACAATAGTAACAACAAAGAGTATAGAAACAAACCTTTTGCGCACAATTCACCATAACCACAGGTGAATTATTTCCAGGAAAACGTGAAATTTGGTAACGAAAATCCCGACCAGTGTAATCATGACCAACAATGTGAACAAACATATAAACGGAAATGGAGGAAGAATAATAAGAAGAGGAAGGGATACTATCAAGAAGGGAATTATCAGCCAAAACGCCGATATCAGCAACCAATCCCAGAAATTTATCACAACCAACCACAAACTTCAGGTTGGGTACCAAATGCTAATGCAAATGAACGGAGAAACCAACCACCAATAATAACTGAGCAGACATCTTCTAATAATGGACAATCGTCAAACTAAACTCGCGTGTCAGAAGCCCCGACGGTGCAGTCGAGGAAGTTTTGAGGGGTGAAAATTCAAGCGTCAATTTTTTTCCGTACAATGATGGCAGATTATTAATAAAAGAACTTCAGCAGGATATGATGCCTTGTCAAGAGGAACATATCACTGAACCTGCTGCGAAAATTCAGGCGGCAATTGAAGGCATTACTGTGCAAATTCCTTTAGATACAGGAGCAGCAGTAAATGTCGTTTCTGAGAAGTTATTTCAAAGAATACTTCAGAAAGCAGATACACCGATTTTTCCTGTTCAATGTTGTAGAGTTGTAGGCCCTACTAATCATAAGTCTTCTCAGGTTAAAGTGCAGACTCAACTCATTTTAGATATAGGAAATGTAGCTATAAATTGCACGTTCCTTGTAATAGAAAAATTGGTTGAGGATTGTATCCTGGGTATAGATGAATTTAGAAAGAGAAATTGGCATATCGATTTTTCTCTAGGCTGTGCCAGTTTTACAATAATGGATCAGAAACATCAAGTGAATCTTCTCAGGGAATATAGTACCTATGGAAAGTATTGTCAGGGACGAAAGCTGCCAATAAAGTGGATACATAGCAAACCTGCACGGTATTACCAAATTAATTACTTGCAACCAGTCTTAAAACCTGAAGATATGGTGTACGAAAAGGTGCAAGAACCTGAATATTTGCAACAACATCAAAGAAAGCAATTATATGATCTTCTGCAAGAATATCATGAAGTCTTTCAAGAAAAACCTGGTGTAATCAAGGGATACACATGCCATTTAGATGTCGTTCCACACCAAGTTTTCTGCCGTATTTTTTATCCAGTACCGTGGCACCAACGAAAGGCAGTTGCAGAAATCCAACAGATGCTTGAATGGGATCTGATTGAACCTTCTACGAGTCCATACTGTAGTCCGCTTCATGTTGTCCCGAAAAAAGGAGGAAAATTTCGTCTTGTGCTAGACGCACGGCAGATAAATAGGATTATCATGCCCGTGCGAACTCATCCGGAAAATATCGATAAGTTAATTCAGAAGTTCGAGGGGATAAAGTACTTAACAAATATTGATCTGAAAAGTTCATTTTGGCAGGTGGCACTAGATGAACCATCAAAAAAGTACACCGCGTTTGTACATGCAGGTAGAAGCTATGAATTTACGGTTTTACCTTTCGGGCTAAACGTGAGCTCAGGAGTTTTTATAAATGCTCTAGATTACTCATTGGCACCTGCACTTCGAAGCAATTTAACTTTGTTTGTGGACAACATGCTCATAGCTACGACCACATGGAATGAGCACGTTGATTTATTGAGAAGAGTGTTAGAATGTTTCAAGGAAGCAGGAATAACCGCAAATCTGCAAAAGTCCCATTTTGCTCGAGATAAAATCAAATTTCTGGGTCATCTTATAAATGAAAAAGGCATCTTACCGGACTCCGAGAAACTAAAGGCAATCAAAAACTTTGCAGTTCTAACAACAAAAAGGCAATTAAAGGGCTTCCTCGGAGTTGTCTCTTTTTTCAGGCGTTTCATTCACGATCACTCTATTAAAGCAGAACCGTTGTACAGCTTGTTGCGCAAAAATACTTCATGGGTGTGGACGCAACAATGCCAGAATGCATTTGAAACAATAAAATATGCCTTAGTCAATTCACAAATATTATATCATCCAGATATGAGCCAAGAATTCGGTTTAATGGCAGATGCTTCGGAAATTGGAATAGGTTCATGCCTCTTCCAAGTAAAGACGACAGATAGAAAATCAACTTTCTGTCCAATAGCTTTTGCTAGCCGACTCTTAACTGCTTATGAAAGAACATATACGACTACCGAAAAGGAAGCATTGGCCGTAGTCTGCTCCTTTAAGAAATTTTACTATTACTTATGCGGAGCGAGGACAACAGTATACTGTGACCACAAAGCGTTAAGTTTTTTGCAAACATGTAAATTATTACATCCAAGACTAGCAAGATGGACGCTCTCACTCCAAGAGTTTCAGTTTGAAATTAAATACATAAGCGGACAGGATAATCTCATCGCCGACGCACTGTCTAGAATGCCAGATGGAGATTTGTCAAGTATCAACATCACGGACAATCTGTCAGAATTTGAAGTTCTTATAATGACTGATAGAATATATAGGAAACATTTTCTAGACATGTGTAAGAACATGGGAAAACTACAGAATGAAGATCCTCGTTGGCATTCAATAAAGGAAACTTTAGCAAAGCCTGGAAACGATGATCTGAAGAGACTGTACAAAGTTGAGGACGACGTCTTATTTTTCAAAGGGCATCTTGAATCAGATAATTGGAAGGTGTGTATTCCCGAGAAGAATGAGAATGACTTAATTTTGTACACGCACGTCACTTGCGGATATTTTGGTGTATTAAAGTGTGCTCGGAAGATTCAAGCATATTGCTACTTCCCAAATATTCGCAGGAAAGTACCCAGACAGTTAAGGAAATTAAAATTTTTCAGATAGCCAAACCAGGAAGTTTTTGTGTGAAAGGTTTCCTACATCCTATCATACCCACTAAACCGCTGTCAATCATTTCGGTCGGCCTCTGCGGCCCTCTACCATCATCAAGGGGAGAATGCAAAAATATTGTAGCTTTTCCTGATATATTCACTAAGTATGTCACACTTTATCCGTTAAAATCAGCTACTGGTGCATCCATAGCCAAGAAGCTGGTCAAGGATTATATAGTCAAGGTAGGCAAACCAGAGGCTATTCTGTCTGACAATGGGTCAATGTTCACTGGATTTCGTTGGAGGCAAACATTAACCAGTAGTGGTATAAAACAAATTCTAACATCAGTGTACCATCCTTCGGCGAATCCCGTGGAACGAATCTTTCGTGAATTAAACCGTTTCATGAGAACATACTGCCACAACCATCATCCCAAATGGATCGATTATCTTGACGATTTTCAGGAAACTGTAAACAATATGCCACATACTACGACGGAATACACCCCATACGAACTGATGTTTTGAAAACAGGAACAGAATGACTGGATTCGACCAATTCCTAAAGTAGCTATTAACAAAATAGACCTACAAAATAAAGTACAACAATCCTTACTCAATATAATGGACAAGGCAAGGAAAAGGAAAATATATTTCGACAATCGACTTGGAAAAATAAAAACATATAAAGTGAAAGACCAAGTTTTAGTAAAAACGTATCCTAAGGCTTCACTTATACAGAGGAAGAACACAAAATGGCAATTATTGTATCAAGAACCATTTGTGATTACCAAAATACCCCATCCAGGAACTTATGTTTTGAAGGATGTGAAGAATGGAAAGGTGAAAGGAATGTATCCTCATCACTTGTTAAAGGAATTTCATGATAACTGAAGATTCTCAAGATTGAAGATACTATTCTTATCAAATAATATTGATTAGACAATTTTCATTAAACCTATGAATCATACTTAGGATAGTTTCTTTCTTTTTGCAATTTAGTAGTTGGTTTTTCTTTTCAGGCATAATGTACAAGAGATAAGCAAACATTATGTATTTGTTTTCCACTGTAAAGATAAGTTTTCTTTTCAGTGTGCAGAGAATTTAGCTATAGTATGAATGATTTCTTTTCAAAATTTTATATTTTGTTGATAGTAACTTCAATCAGGTTTCACAATGCATAATGACCATGGGTTAGTGACTCAAATGAATCTGGTCTATGGTAAGATACTTTTTCCTTATGTCAATTTGACAATGTCAGTGTATGTTTGTATATTTTTTTTCTCGTTGAGCTGAAGTCATGCTGTTCGGGAGGGGTAATCCGTTCTCAGTTTAAAAAAAAACGCCTATTACTTTGTTTCAATCTTTTGTGATGGAGATTGTCTTTATAATTGTACTATTGTTGTAACATACCTGTGTATGTAAATTATGTTATGTGAATTGTTGCTCGCGAAGTTACCAACTGAGCGAATGCCGATCAGTAACAAGAACATCAACAAGTGTTCAAGTCCATCTGAAAGATGACGAGCATAAGTTGAGACGGCATCACCAGTTGGATTAGTGTATAGTGCATTCTATGGTTGTTGATAGAAATGAAGAACACCTTACGACTTCCTAATATTTCGAATTCAGGACAGAGAATTAGAAAAAACTTTAGATTAGATTCTATTTCTGCTCAGCATAGATCAAACACCTTTTCCACGGAACTTATACTGACTCTCATTTTCATGTTAACCAAATGTGGAAAACCATAATACCGATGAGGATACGGTGAAATGGGAATAGAATTCAATCAGTTACCCGGAGATGACAGATAGAAGGGAATCGTAGATGGACGTAAACCAACGCGTTAACGGTTCACCTCAAGACACAGAGGATTAACAGTGTTGTGTTTCTTTTGTGAACAGTGTATAAATTCATTCAAAAAAATATCCATATTGTAAATTTTTCTATTGTAATTCAATTCATTTTCTTTGCAAATGAGAAATACGAGGGTGGTAAATCTATCCCGAGGTTTTCCTTGGTTTTCCTTTATGGGGCTTGGCCGAATGGCTAGATTACCCGTTTGAGACATCCCAAGGTGTGTGACAGAAGCTTTGAGTGATGATGAAAAAGGTTTCTGATCACATCTCATGCCACTCTCGACAAATGAATAAAAGCAAGCAAGTAAGCTATGCATATAAGCTGCATCAGTAATTTTCAAGCAGCACAGGCTTTGTCAGCAGGATATGCACCCAAATCTATAATTTCCATTTTGATAGTCATTCACTAATACCAAAATATCATAAGAAATATAGTGGACATTAATACTCTAGTGGACATTAATACAGCGTCATAAACAATCACCGATATAGTGTTGTGTGAACGCTTGTGTTTGTTTTTGCCCAAACATGTTCGTCCACAAGAGGGGCATATATGATGTATCATGCAGCGTAACTTGCTGTGACAGTGCGAGAGAGAGAGAGAGACAAATATATTGTTTATTACTCTGTGTCAGACAGCGCTCACATAATTATTCTTAGGATATAGAGCTTTTGTTCTTGTTAACAGTAATTTTTACAAGAGGAGAGCCATTCTTGTGATGTAAAAAATCGACGCCATTGCGAGATTTTGATTCACATTGTAAAATATATGTTTATATGGAAGGAAATCAGTTAATAGAACAATAAAACATTGTTCATTTCAAGAAGGTACGTTTTATTCTACAACCAGCGTATACTTCTATTGTGATTTAATAATAAATACCAGCTTAAGAACAGTTCCGACGGGAGCGTTCAGTTCTAGTGAAATAGTTCGACGCTTTCTTCGGAAAAGAAGTCACTTCATGGATCATTCAAATCCACAATTGTACCTGCACATTTCTCAGAACTGAAAGCAATCTGATTGCTATGCAACAGAGCCCCGATGAATATTTCTCCGTACTTTGGTTACCACTTTCGGCTCAACACGGTAACTGCAGCAGCTGGAGCAGATTTCTACAACATTGGAAGCGTGTAATCGCTATCAGTTTCACACATCGTCCTGTGTACGATGTATGTATTTACCCACAACAGTGAACATACAGTTACTCACACACATAGAAAGACAATACAAGGTGGTGTGGGAAACATTTGAGTATAATAGTCCTATAGTCCTGTAGAGATAAACAGTAATTAGCCTAGTAGTAGTAGTAAACAATTTTTTTTTTTTTTTTTTTTTTTTTTTTTTTTTTTTTACAGGAGCCTTTATAACACGTAGCGCACAACCGGTAGGCGTACTCTGGATCAGGTGGTCGAGCAGCTGCTGGGGTATAGCCTCCCATTCTTGCGCCAGTACCTGTCGGAGTTCCCGAAGTGTCATAGAGGTTTGAAGACGTGCAGCGATACGTCAACCGAGAGCATCCCAGACGTGCTCGATGAGGTTTAGGTCTGGCGAACAGGCAGGCCACTCCATTCGTCTGATATCTTCTGTTTCAAGGTACTCCTCAACGATGGCAGCTCGGTGGGGTCGTGCGTTATCATCCATCAGGAGGAAGGTGGGACCCACTGCACCCCTGAAAAGGCGGACATACTGGTGCAAAATAATGTCCCGATACACCTGACCTACACAGTTCCTCTATCAAAGACATGCAGGGGTGTACTTGCACCAATCATAGTCCCACCCCACACCATCAAACCACGACCTCCATACAGGTCCATTTCAAGGACTTTAAGGGGTTGGTATCTGGTTCCTGGCTTACACAGATGAAAACCCGGCGAGAAGCACTGTTCAGACTATACCTGAACTCGTCCGTGAACATAACCTGGGTCCACTGTTCCAATGACCCTGTACTGTGTTCTTGACACCAGGCTTTACAGGCTCTCCTGTGACCAGGGGTCAGTGGAATGCACCTTTCAGATCTCCGGGCGAATAAACCGTGTCTGTTCAGTCGTCTGAAGACTGTGTGTCTGGAGACATCTGTTCCAGTGGCGGCAGTTAGGTCTCTAGCAAGGTTACCTGCAGTACTCCGTGGCGGTCTTCTTGTGGTGTTGTACACTGTGGACGTCCCGTACTGTAGCGCCTGGACGCGTTTCCTGTCTGCTGGAATCGTTGCTATAATCTTGAGATCACACTTTCTGGCACACGGAGAGCCCGTGCCACGATCTGTTTTGTTTGACCAGCCTACAGTCGCCCTACTATTCTACCCCTCCTAACGTCATCAATATGTGTTCTTTGAGCCATTTCCAACACACAGTCACCATTAGCACGTCTGAAAACGTCTGCACACTCACTCGCTGCACCGTATTCTGACATGCACCAACACACCTGTGCATCTGTGGACCGCTGGTCAAATGCACAGAATGGTCATACCCCGAGGTGATTTAAACCCGCAAACTGCTCACCAGAGCGTTGTTTCACCATGTATCAGCATTATCCTTAATTTATGAGCATGAGTGTAGTTGTGGATTTGGCTTTCCTCTCCTTCTCCCAAAACTACTTCATCCTTTCCGGCCTGGCTGACCTTTCTTCATCAGTTATGTCGTATTTTTTGCGTGTAAATGTCTTTAGTTTAAATCTCGCGTCACTGTGTGTCAGGATCTTCTTCTCTCCTCTGCCTTCAATTTGTCGCATTGTCAAGCCTAACTCGCCTAATTCATCTTGAACTTCTTTGAACCAGTTGTTCTTGGTCTTACTTTTCCAAAAGTAGGTGAACAGTTGTTTCAGTAGCCTGGGTTCTGGTAGTCTGGAAATGTGGCAGAAAAAAGCAACCCTCCTTTTCCGCATTGTTTCAGTTATTGACTCAGTTTCTTGGTATACAACTTAATTATTTAATAGTCGCCACTGTCCCTTTACTTGGTATTTTTTGTTTATAATTGTTCTAAGGATTCTTCTGTCTGCCTTCTGTAGTTTGTCTATGATTGATGAGGTGTTCACCTTGAACAATGTTTCACTAGCATAAGTTGCTTCAGGTTTAATAGCAGAGTGGTAGTGTCTGAGTTTTGCATTTATCGAGAAACATTTCTTCTTGTATGTTGGCCAGCTGATGCGTTGCGCTTGTTTCAGTTTAGTTGTTCTGCTTTCTACTGACATTTTCTCATTTGAATTCCAACTTATAACCTCTCCAAGATATTTGAATTTATTTGCAATTTTAATTGGTTTGTTATAATTCAGTGCAATGACTGGTGTTTCAACCTCGAAGGATGGTATCATTTCTGTCTTTTCAAACGAAATCCGTAGTCAGATTTTTGCTGCTATTTTTTAGAGTTCTTCAATTTGTTGTTTAACCTCTTCCACGCTATATGCGAGCAGCGCTAGATCATCAGCAATGACCTGGCAATTGAGATTGATATTTCTGCCAATCTTGATATTTGGTTAGCATTTCTTATTCCACTTTCGCATGACTTTCTCCAGTGTGCAGTTAAATAGTAGTGGTGTAAGACCATCCTCCTGTCGAAGTTGTAACGCCGGAAATGCATATCCTCCAATTTCCATCTATTGTACTATATTTTTTTTTCTTATTTTGTTACCTGAAGATATGACACTTCTGTGTCTTTATACACTCCTGGAAATGGAAAAAAGAACACATTGACACCGGTGTGTCAGACCCACCATACTTGCTCCGGACACTGCGAGAGGGCTATACAAGCAATGATCACACGCACGGCACAGCGGACACACCAGGAACCGCGGTGTTGGCCGTCGAATGGCGCTAGCTGCGCAGCATTTGTGCACCGCCGCCGTCAGTGTCAGCCAGTTTGCCGTGGCATACGGAGCTCCATCGCAGTCTTTAACATGGTAGCATGCCGCGACAGCGTGGACGTGAACCGTATGTGCAGTTGACGGACTTTGAGCGAGAGCGTATAGTGGGCATGCGGGAGGCCGGGTGGACGTACCGCCGAATTGCTCAACACGTGGGGCGTGAGGTCTCCACAGTACATCGATGTTGTCGCCAGTGGTCGGCGGAAGGTGCACGTGCCCGTCGACCTGGGACCGGACCGCAGCGACGCACGGATGCACGCCAAGACCGTAGGATCCTACGCAGTGCCGTAGGGGACCGCACCGCCACTTCCCAGCAAATTAGGGACACTGTTGCTCCTGGGGTATCGGCGAGGACCATTCGCAACCGTCTCCATGAAGCTGGGCTACGGTCCCGCATACCGTTAGGCTGTCTTCCGCTCACGCCCCAACATCGTGCAGCCCGCCTCCAGTGGTGTCGCGACAGGCGTGAATGGAGGGACGAATGGAGACGTGTCGTCTTCAGCGATGAGAGTCGCTTCTGCCTTGGTGCCAATGATGGTCGTATGCGTGTTTGGCGCCGTGCAGGTGAGCGCCACAATCAGGACTGCATACGACCGAGGCACACAGGGCCAACACCCGGCATCATGGTGTGGGGAGCGATCTCCTACACTGGCCGTACACCACTGGTGATCGTCGAGGGGACACTGAATAGTGCACGGTACATCCAAACCGTCATCGAACCCATCGTTCTACCATTCCTAGACCGGCAAGGGAACTTGCTGTTCCAACAGGACAATGCACGTCCGCATGTATCCCGTGCCACCCAACGTGCTCTAGAAGGTGTAAGTCAACTACCCTGGCCAGTAAGATCTCCGGATCTGTCCCCCATTGAGCATGTTTGGGACTGGATGAAGCGTCGTCTCACGCGGTCTGCACGTCCAGCACGAACGCTGGTCCAACTGAGGCGCCAGGTGGAAATAGCATGGCAAGCCGTTCCACAGGACTACATCCAGCATCTCTACGATCGTCTCCATGGGAGAATAGCAGCCTGCATTGCTGCGAAAGGTGGATATACACTGTACTAGTGCCGACATTGTGCATGCTCTGTTGCCTGTGTCTATGTGCCTGTGGTTCTGTCAGTGTGATCATGTGATGTATCTGACCCCAGGAATGTGTCAATAAAGTTTCCCCTTCCTGGGACAATGAATTCACGGTGTTCTTATTTCAATTTCCAGGAGTGTATATTGTAATTGTTTTACTATTTGTATTTATATATTTATGCATTTATGTCGATGTACAATTGGCTTGTTTTGTAAATATTATTTGCATTTTTACGCTGGGTCTTGCCTAGGGAAAACTATGCTATCGAACGAATACATCGATAGGTCGTGTGGAGAACCAAAGTGTTTAGGATCTTTGGTAGTGTTAACTCTGCCGCGTGGAGCGCGGGCAGAGTAGGGGGTCTGGCTGGGGTGGTGCAGTGGAGCAGGTGTGTTGTGTGACGCTCCCGCGAGTTGCCGCGCTTTCGGGGTTGGGCAGTATGTAATTGCGCTCGACTTGCTATGATAGGTTCTGACACGGTGTCGTGGACGGGAAGCATTAGCTGACGCACATCAAGAGCCCGTTTTGCCTGGTGACCGTGTCGAGAAGAAGGCGCGCCAACATCCAGCTTCTGCAACAGTGACGGCCAACAATGACTGATTGTCGCCACCTCCTCGATCGACGGCTTCAAAGCTTCAATCAACCAACAAGAAAGACTGGAAGCACGTAAAGTTTTAGAAGTGTATGGCAGACCGCAACTTTTCAAACTGTTCCATTTTCATAACTAAATTACAGCAACATAGCATGAACCTTTGTTGCTCATTGTCCCAATTGCATTACCAAGCAGGGTCCCTTCCTTTTCTGGAATGAACCCGAGTGTCGTTGAAATTCAAACGCCAGCATCATTCGATTTCACTGCTTTAATTTCAAAGTTCAGTTCAGGTATTCATAGCTGGCTACAATATTTAGATTACACAAGCACAAACTAAGAGTGCGAGTTTTGTTACCGTATTTTAGCTTACCTGTGACTGCAGCTCAGCTTGGTACGTACTAAATTTTACTATTGTTAATTATTCAGAATCATTTAAATCAAGTTCAAAGTTAAATCTCTTATTTCTAAATTGCGTAGATTCAAGTAGCTTTTGAAATGATTGTTGAGGTAGTCCAAGACTAATCGTATTTTACTGAATTTCGATGTGTTTCAGAAAGAAAGCTCACTATTAACTTCAGTCACTAAATTAACTTTCGATTTTCCGGTTTTATTAATTCTTTTGCTAAATTAAGTCAGAGTGTAGCGAAATTTATTACTTCTGACAAACTTTCAGTTTTCACACTACACGTGTCAACCTTCAGTTGCCACGCTTCTAGTGGTTATTATATGTGTAATAACCTTTCTTTTTCAGTTACTATAGTAATTGTCCTTAGGACTGGCGACCGTAATTTCCCCCAGATCTCAAATATCTAATTACAGCTAGTTAATTGTTAACGTAACGGCCGCACATTTACTTTCTTTATTAACTTTACCCCTTTTCAAAATTAATTTCCACCAGTTTCATTTGCATTTTTCCTTTCATTTAGATGTAACCCTTTCCTCCCTCTTTACCGACAAATTAACTTAGGTGACGATTGCTTTTCCCAAATTTCCATTAGGTACATGCGGTTTAATTTTTCACTGTCATTAAGGTCGATAAGTGAGGGGGAGGTTACAAAGTCCCGTCCGGATTTCAAATTATTCAGATAGTTCCCTCTGAATTTAACTTTTGATTTAGTATTCTCAAGAGTGAGTCCAATAAGATTAACGAGTTTCAGGTGCAATCCAAATTCCGCGAGTATTTTAAGTAATGATTCACTATGGATATCGTCATATGCTTTCTTGAAGTCAACCAACTTCTTGTTTCTCGCTCTTTAATGTTTCATGATCCACTTAAGGCTGATAATTTGATCTGGACAGCTTTTTCCAGGACGAAATCCTCCTTGATATTCTCCAAGTTCTTGGTCGAGTTGTTCCTGAATTCTTGAAAAGATAATTCTAGACAAGATCTCATATGTGACATCAATACATTTCACATAAATTTTCTCAGCATGTTATAGTCTTAGGTGGAGATTTCAATTTACCAGATATAGACTGGGACACTCAGATGTTTAGGACGGGTGGTAGGGACAGAGCATCGAGTGACATTATACTGAGTGCACTATCCGAAAATTACCTCGAGCAATTAAACAGAGAACCGACTCGTGGAGATAACATCTTGGACCTACTAATAACAAACAGACCCGAACTTTTCGACTCTGTAAGTGCAGAACAGGGAATCAGTGATCATAAGGCCGTTGCAGCATCCCTGAATTTGGAAGTTAATAGGAATATTAAAAAAGGGCGGAAGGTTTATCTGTTTAGCAAGAGTAATAGAAGGCAGATTTCAGACTACCTAACAGATCAAAACGAAAATTTCTGTTCCGACACTGACAATGTTGAGTGTTTATGGAAAAAGTTCAAGGCAATCGTAAAATGCGTTTTAGACAGGTACGTGCCGAGTAAAACTGTGAGGGACGGGAAAAACCCACCGTGGCACAACAACAAAGTTAGGAAACTACTGCGAAAGCAAAGAGAGCTTCACTGCAAGTTTAAACGCAGCCAAAACCTCTCAGACAAACAGAAGCTAAACGATGTCAAAGTTAGCGTAAGGAGGGCTATGCGTGAAGCGTTCGGTGAATTCGAAAGTAAAATTCTATGTACCGACTTGACCGAAAATCCTAGGAAGTTCTGGTCTTACGTTAAATCAGTAAGTGGCTCGAAACAGCATATCCAGACACTCCGGGATGATGATGGCATTGAAACAGAGGATGACAAGCGTAAAGCTGAAATACTAAACACCTTTTTCCAAAGCTGTTTCACAGAGGAAGACCGCACTGCAGTTCCTTCTCTAAATCCTCGCACAAACGAAAAAATGGCTGACATCGAAATAAGTGTCCAAGGAATAGAAAAGCAACTGGAATCACTCAACAGAGGAAAGTCCACTGGACCTGACGGGATACCAATTCGATTCTACACAGAGTACGCGAAAGAACTTGCCCCCCTTCTAACAGCCGTGTACCGCAAGTCTCTAGAGGAACGGAAGGTTCCAAATGATTGGAAAAGAGCACAGGTAGTCCCAGTCTTCAAGAAGGGTCGTCGAGCAGATGCGCAAAACTATAGACCTATATCTCTGACGTCGATCTGTTGTAGAATTTTAGAACATGTTTTTTGCTCGAATATCATGTCGTTTTTGGAAACTCAGAATCTACTATGTAGGAATCAACATGGATTCCGGAAACAGCGATCGTGTGAGACCCAACTCGCTTTATTTGTTCATGAGACCCAGAAAATATTAGATACAGGCTCCCAGGTAGATGCTATTTTTCTTGACTTCCGGAAGGCGTTCGATACGGTTCCGCACTGTCGCCTGATAAACAAAGTAAGAGCCTACGGAATATCAGACCAGCTGTGTGGCTGGATTGAAGAGTTTTTAGCAAACAGAACGCAGCATGTTGTTATCAACGGAGAGACGTCTACAGACGTTAAAGTAACTTCTGGTGTGCCACAGGGGAGTGTTATGGGACCATTGCTTTTCACAATATATATAAATGACCTAGTAGATAGTGTCGGAAGTTCCATGCGGCTTTTCGCGGATGATGCTGTAGTATACAGAGAAGTTGCAGTATTAGAAAATTGTAGCGAAATGCAGGAAGATCTGCAGCGGATAGGCACTTGGTGCAGGGAGTGGCAACTGACCCTTAACATAGACAAATGTAATGTATTGCGAATACATAGAAAGAAGGATCCTTTATTGTATGATTATATGATAGCGGAACAAACACTGGTAGCAGTTACTTCTGTAAAATATCTGGGAGTATGCGTGCGGAACGATTTGAAGTGGAATGATCATATAAAATTAATTGTTGGTAAGGCGGGTACCAGGTTGAGATTCATTGGGAGAGTCCTTAGAAAATGTAGTCCATCAACAAAGGAGGTGGCTTACAAAACACTCGTTCGACCTATACTTGAGTATTGCTCATCAGTGTGGGATCCGTACCAGGTCGGGTTGACGGAGGAGATAGAGAAGATTCAAAGAAGAGCGGCGCGTTTCGTCACAGGGTTATTTGGTAACCGTGATAGCGTTACGGAGATGTTTAACAAACTCAAGTGGCGGACTCTGCAAGAGAGGCGCTCTGCTTCGCGGTGTAGCTTGCTCGCCAGGTTTCGAGAGGGTGCGTTTCTGGATGAGGTATCGAATATATTGCTTCCCCCTACTTATACCTCCCGAGGAGATCACGAATGTAAAATTAGAGAGATTAGAGCGCGCAGAGAGGCTTTCAGACAGTCGTTCTTCCCGCGAACCATACGCGACTGGAACAGGAAAGGGAGGTAATGACAGTGGCATGTAAAGTGCCCTCCGCCACACACCGTTGGGTGGCTTGCGGAGTATAAATGTAGATGTAGAAGTAGCGAAATCCCTCGATAGTTGTTTGGATCCTATGTATCACCCTTTTTGTGTATTGGGTGGATTATAGCTGTATTCCACTCTTCTTTCAAAATTCCAGATGTCTACTGTGTGCTTATGGAGGTTCTGAAGAGTTTGTTTATCTGTGTTCTTCCACAGCTCTGCGACCAGTAGATTCTCCCTTGCTGCTTTGTATTTCTTGAGCCACCTAGTTGCTTCGACCACTTCACTGAGAACTGGTGGTGTAATCTTCTCTGGATGGGTTTTGTTTCTTGGATGTGGTTTGAAATCTAGGTATTCTTTTGGTTCCTCGGCATTTAGTAGTTCTTTGAAGTGATCAGCTAGAATGTTGGCATTGTCTTGATTACTGTGCGCTAGTTTCCCATTTTTATTTTTCGTCATGAGTGTTGGTATAGTATACTTTGATTGATATTTTGTGAATGTCCTATGGATGTCCCCTGTTTTATGTTGTTTGAATGATTCCTCTATGAAGTTTGAGGTTTCTTTTTGATGGTCTCTTTTGATTCTTCTGATTTTTTTTGCCCGTTTGTCTCCTGGCAGTGGTTAGCTCTTCTTGAGATATTGCCGTTTATTTTGCTGGTCATTCAACCATGCTTTGCTCCTTTTCTGTATTGCTTTATCATATTCTTCAACCCACCAGGCATGTTTCTTTCTTCTTCTGACAATCTCTTCGCCAATGTTTTTCAGTTTATCAACAATCGTTCCCATTTCGTCGCTTGGAAGTGTTTTGGATCTCTCTGAATACAAAACATTATTTATTAAATAGCTGGGATCATATTTTCTGCTCCTAGTGGATTTTGGTAGTTTTTTTTCCTTGGGGTTAACTTAATTTTTATCTTTGAAATGCAATGATATGAATAGATATCCACCCCACGAAGGACTTTGACGTTATAGATTTCCTTGTGGTATTTCTTTGTGTCATGGTCTATTTGACACTCCCCCATTTTAACATTAGGGCATTTCCAGGCCATTAAGTTATGCGGTCTTCTTGTAAATCTTGTAGTTTCGAGAATAAGTCCGTGATCTATGCGAAGTTCAATTAGTCTTTGATCATTCTTCTTTGTCAGTCTATGAGCTGGCCATTTACCAACAACAGAGCGATATTTTCTTCTTTTCCAAATTTCTGCCACCGAAATCTCCAAGCAAGATTTTAATATGGGTGACAGGGATGTTTGATACCAGTTGGTCCAGTTCTTTCCAAAATATTTACGTTCCTTCCTTATCTTTCATGTTTTTGTCATTTTTTGGGGCATGAACATTAGTCAGCAGCATGATAATATGCCCATCATTTCGTTAATAGTCACAGTTATTGTGATTTTTGCTTTGAGGTAACTCACGGCGCGAAATTCAAAAAAGTCAAAATTTAGGTCTCTATAGTGTATTGTTTGGTACGTATTACATAATACGTTGCGGCGTAAGAAACTTAACTAAGACACCGAGTTGTTCTTTAGGCTAGAGTAGAAGTCCTTGTCATTAAACTCGAAACATTTTATCTGATGTGCGACTCCACGCGCCAGCGATAAAGCCAGAATGAAATATTCATACCATTACTCTCACTTCATAAACTTTTGCGATATCGAAATAAGATTTTGGCAAATGATATCATGAAAAGAGGAGAGTGTTTTGCCATATGGTCAATACACAAAACTTCGTTATCTACCATTAGTCCACTAACTACAGACCTTTTCGATGTAAGAATGTAATTTTTAACTGCCATCGATAGCTGGTAAAATGAGAAATGCTGGGGATTTTGGGACAACATAAGTGAAGACATTACGCGTTTATTTATGTACCGAGGATGTGCTTTTACATAGGTTATTGATCCAATTTTTCCTCAGTTCCTCACAACTGACGAGCCAAAAACATTCCGACCACCTACTTAACAGCTTGTTCGTCCATCTTTGTAACGAAATACATCACTGATTCTGCGTTATCAGGGATCCAAAAGTTTGTTGGTAGGTTTGTAGAGATATGTGGTATTAGTTGTCTATGTACAGATCACGTAATTAGCGTAAATAATGGGCTGCTGATATGCGTACGCGGTGATGGCCCCCGATAGCGACCCAGATAGGATCCATAGGATATACATCAGACAAATATGGTCGCCGATACATCAACGTGACTTCACTATAACACTTCTCACGCCACATAGCACGGTCCTGGCTCCGACACACGGGAAATTATACTGCTGAAATATGATACCGCCGTTGGGGAATACATCAAGCATGGAGGGATGCACGAGCTTTGCATATGTCAGAGTGTATGCGATTACTACCACCGACCCCACGCAAGCGCGGAGAATGTCTTCCATAGCAACACTGGTCCCACCAGCCCGCGTCCGTGGCGAGCTGCACGTTTCGAGCCGCCGTTCACCTCGATAACGGCGGTAGTAAAGACGATCGTCGACCCAGTGTAGCAAAAATGTGATTCACCCCAAGAGTCAATATGTTCCCATTGATCGACGGTCGAATCCCAATGATCCCATGCCCACTGCAGTCATAATTGACGATGTCGTTGGGTCAACATGTGAAAACGTTGGGGTGGTCTGCTGCAGAGCTCCAACAATGTACTATAAACGGTGTGCTCCGAAACGCTTGTACATGCATCAGTATTGTTCTCTTTCGGCAGAGATGCCACAGATCACATCTATCCTACTTCACAGAGGAGGCAAGCAGCCTCCCAATCCCACATCCGCAGCTCGTGGTCTCGCGGTCGCGTTCTCGCTTCCCGAGCATGGGGTCCCGGTTTCGATTTCCAGGGGTCAGTGATTTTCACCTTCCTCGAAGAAGACTTTGTTTTTGTGTTGTCCTCATCATTTCATAATCATTCATGAAAGTTGCGAGTTTGGACTGAGCAAATGTTGGGAATTTGTACGGGGGCTGATAACCGCGCAGTTGAGCGCCCCGCAAACCAAACATCATCATCATCATCATCCCAACCCCACGTTCTGTGAAGAGTTGTGGCCGGCCAGCCATTTAGCGCCAACTGGTAATTTCACTATTCTTCTTCTTCTTTCCGTAGATGATCACGACAGTAGCACGTAAACACTGGACCTGTTTCGCCGTTTCCGAAATACTCGTTCACAGGCTCTGCGTAGAAATAGTCTACCCTTTACCAAAGTTGCTTATCTCAATTGATTTCCCCATTTGCAGCCCATATCTTGGCTAGGGTGACCCCCGCCCGTGTCTGCTCCACTTACGCACTTTTGTCACCGCGTAAAATGCACCCAG
The DNA here is from genome assembly GCF_023864275.1 of Schistocerca cancellata. NCBI lineage: Eukaryota > Metazoa > Arthropoda > Insecta > Orthoptera > Acrididae > Schistocerca > Schistocerca cancellata. The sequence continues at coordinate 309,264,275 of NC_064628.1, read as the reverse complement.
TGCCAGAGGCGGCATCCAATGTCGTGGTGGGCAGTGGCTGATAATTTTTTGGTTGTTCAGTGTAATCTTAATAAACCAGTTTCAAGACTCTCAAATAAATGAGCACATGTTAGTGAGGTCACATTGTGTAAACTCCGCTGTTTGCCAAAGCCGGCCAGTGTGGGCGAGCGGTTCTAGACGCTTTAGTCTGGAACCGCGCGACCGCTACGGTCGCAGGTTCGAATCCTGCCTCGGGCATGGATGTGTGTGATGTCCTTAGGTTAGGTAGGTTTAAGTAGTTCTAAGTTCTAGGGGACTGACGACCTCAGATGTTAAGTCCCATAGTGCTCAGAGCCATTTGAACCATCTGTTTTTGCCAAAAGAATCAAATTTTGACATGGCAGCAAGAAAATGTTGGTTTTACGAGGTGCATTCAAGTTCTAAGGCCTCCGATTTTTTTTCTAATTAACTACTCACCCGAAATCGATGAAACTGGCGTTACTTCTCGACGTATTCGCCCTGCAGGATGCACCTGTTACTGTAGTACCCTTTGGAACGCAATGGGTAAGGATTACGCCCTCGCTGTCCCAGATCATGGACACCATCATTTTTTCAGCACTGGTGGTTACCCGAAATTTTTTTGGTGGCGGTGAATCTGTGTGCTTCCATTGAGCTGACTGGCGCTTTGTTTCTGGATTGAAAAATGGCATCCACGTTTCATCCATTATCACAACCGACGAAAAGAAAGTCCCATTCATGCTGTCGTTGCCCGTCAACATTGCTTGGCAACATGCCACACGGGCAGCCATGTGGTCATCCGTCAGCATTCGTGGCACCCACCTGGATGACACTTTTCGCATTTTCAGGCCGTCATGCAGGATTGTGTGCACAGAACCCACAGAAATGCCAACTCTGGAGGCGATCTGTTCAACAGTCATTCGGCGATCGCCCAAAACAATTCTCTCCACTTTCTCGATCATGTCGTCAGACCGGCTTGTGCGAACCCGAGGTTGTTTCGGTTTGTTGTCACACGATGATCTGCCTTCATTAAACTGTCGCACCCACGAACGCACTTTCGACACATCCATAACTCCATCACCACATGTCTCCTTCAACTTTCGATGAATTTCAATTGGTTTCACACCACGCAAATTCAGAAAACGAATGATTGCACGCTGTTCAAGAAAGGAAAACGTCGCCATTTTAAGTATTTAAAACAGTTCTCATTCTCGCCGCTGGCGGTAAAATTCCATCTGCCGTACGGTGCTGCCGTCTCTGGGACGTATTGACAATGAACGCGGCCTCATTTTAAAACAATGCGCATGTTTCTCTTTCCAGTCTGGAGTAAAAAAATCGGAGGCCATAGAACTTGAATGCACCTCGTACTCAAAATTCGCCACTGGTAGCGCTTCTCAAAAAAGTTACAAATGGTTAAAAAGCCAGGCGAAAATAAGTCGCTGCTTTTGTTGCATTTTAGGTGGAATTCTTTCTATATACTAACCAAAGCAGAGGTTCAAATGGCTCTGAGCGCTATGGGACTTAACAGCGGATGTCATCAGTCACCTATAACTTAGAACTACTTAAACCTAACCAACCATCTCACACATCCATGCCCGAGGCAGGATTCGAACCGGCGACCGTAGCGGTCGCGCGGTTCCAGACTGAAGCACCTAGAACTGCTAGGCCACTCCGGCTGGCCAAAGCAGAGGTGACAGTAGATCTTTTGAATGGCCACGCTGCAAGTGTGGGCGTGGAGGGGCTCCACATAATATTTACAAAAAATGTGAGCATAGGCTTCAATTTACGACGACAGTTCCCCTTGAACGCTCAGCATTGTTCCTACAGCGCCTGCCCCCAAACCCCGCCACTACCTCTCTCCCCATGCTTGCCCTACCGATCTAAACTGGAGATTTCTCGTAAAATATTGATGAGATTGTTTTTCCTCTATTTTGATTAATGCTGTATCAACTTCCAAGGATTATTTTAAGGTCTTAATTTCACAGTTAAAAACGCATTGTATCTTCAACACAGCTCTTTCTATTGGTCGTCACTATCCTGGTTACCGTACAGTTAAGTTAAATTATTTTGAATTGTGGCATAGAACTTTGCTTCACAGATGAAGACCGATTATGTGTTTACCCTTGTGATATTAATCGATTGGTTTCTTTAAATTTCGCAATCCGCGAATTTTAGATCCTATGCCTGATAATACTTCCGCTTCGTTGCTCTAGGTTATGTGTATTAAAGCTGTTATTTTATTACCAATACCTTTAGCACATATACTTTTTCCTTTTGTTGGGTGTTTCATTCTAATCACACAATTGCCTTTTTTTCTGGAGGTCTGTGTTTCATGACCGTGGCCTACAGCACTGTCTGGCTCCATCAGATTCTCTCACATCTCCCTTTTTTTTCTTAGGCATGACCTGGTGTCTTCCATCTTACAAGCCGTTCCACGCTTTCGCAGTTGTTGTCGAGGCAGCCATATCGACTAATCGGCTGCTGTGCTCCTCTGTTCGCTTTCCAACTTTCTATACGCAGGTGTGACAGCTACTGCTCTCCTCACTCTGCACGGTACTCTACCTCCGTTTCCGTGAGTTAATTTAGGACAACTTCGTGCCGCAGGAAGAAATCCCTTACACACAACCTAAAGAATAGCTGACATACTCATATAAGCTTGGGGTGACCTCAGTTATCTCCACATTTTCGCAGACTGTTTCCAGAAGACGATTTTTCATCGTACCTACTTTTGCAGTCCATTGAAGAACTTCCTCGCCACTCAGTTGCTACTGCAAACACTTGGCTGCAGCGTCTACCGGAATTTTCTATGAAGACTTTTTTTTACATCATACCAAGCAAAAGTTAAGCCTTTTACAGGTAATTTACTCCAAGTTTACCTTATTATTCGGTTCTTAACGAAACTGAAGATTTCGTCTGTCTGTTCCACAGCGAAATCGCAATTAGCTACGCATTCATTTCATTATTCTCACAATCAGCCAAAGCCGTAAGGAATTACCCACATTGCTCCAGCAATGTTGCCCCAGTGAGATACTATATCTTCTTCTTTCAGGGAGACACCTGCAGCACGTTTTTATAGAAGGACTGATTTCTTACAGTTCTACAACTGCGTCTGTTTCTTTCACCAACAGTGCTACCACACTTTGGCGTCACTGTGCTGCAGCTGTTACTCCCTATAGTCTTCCTGTCTTTTGAACCAATTTACCGCTTTTATTCACATCATTCTTCTTTCTGGGTGATCTCTCACGGAACAGTTAAACGTCCTCCTATTAGGCAAACTCCAACAAGCTCGCACGTTCCCAAACGTTCCCAAACTGTCACGTATGCGATGGAGACAGATATTTATTTTTAGACAGTTATAATCTATTACTTTGGTAACTAAAATAGGATATATAATCATATCATGTAACACGTTTCTTAAATATAATGCTTGTTATATAATACTGTTACAAAAGACCACCATTAACCCTAGCAATAACAAAGTATTCACCATAACTCGCGCTACTAACGTGGACGGGAGGGTGCTTTATGCTTACCACAAAAAATTTTAAAAAATCGTTAATTGTTGTTAACTTTTACTAACAGCACAGTTTATAAGTCGATGCTGATGTATAAGAAGGGTGCAGAACCCGAAAATACCTTTCAGCACAATCTCAGCGGTATCAACGCATTTTCAGTAATGTGTACCCAGATTCAAGGGATACTTTATTCCCACAACACACTTAAAAAAATAGAGATTTCGTCAACTATCGTTAACTTTTATTCCCAACATCCTTTTTAAAGATATTTAAGAAGGGTCGTGAACTTGAAAATATGAATATGGCATTTGTTGCGAAAAGACACATTTACTACTGAGGCTTAAATTTTTTGCCTACGCTTAACTGAAAAATTCAAATAATTGCGGTATCTGATATAATAAATTGTTACAATCAATATCTTTTCAAAATTTTTCAATCTAAAGTACACTAGATTACAATATTTTCAAAAGGTGGGCATAAAGTACCCTCTCCCACTGGTATTGCGAGGGTTAACCCTTTACCCCATTACCCATCTACTCGTACTAATGTCATCGTCACTGTTACAATTGTTAAACAAATTCTACTATAAAAATGATCACTCAAATTCTTCTCTCAACAGTTCATTCATCAATTTTATTGTTGCCTTGCACAACTAATAAATATAAACTGCTTGAAGGTTTTATTTTTCATCATCGGACGCACTCAGGATTTATCGCTGTGTCTGCTGAAAAAATAGTTCAAATGGCTCTGAGCACTATGCGACTTAACTTCTGAGGTCATCAGTCGCCTAGAACTTAGAACTAATTAAACCTAACTAACCTAAGGACATCACACACATCCTTGCCCGAGGCAGGATTCGAACCTGCGACCGTAGCGGTCGCTCGGTTCCAGACTGTAGCGCCTAGAACCGCACGGCTACTCCGGCCGGCTATGTCTGATGACCCTAGTGGTTACATAATGCCATTTCGATAATAATGTCACTGTTGTAATCATTTAATTGACAATCGCAGTCCTGAAAAACGTAGTCCATGATGGATGTAACTGATATTTTAATTCTTTAAAGTAAATACACAGCATGCGGGCCACGGCCAGACAGACAACGAATTAGACCACACAATAGGTCAGCGAGTTTCAGCCTTAGATGCTCTTTTTCGCTAAGCAGAAAGTTTATTTATCTTTCAGTCGGTGTCAGAGAGGTCCCATTCATTTTCGCACAACTCTAACGCGTGATATTGTTTTCCTTTCCTCATATTGTCCTAATTTCCATGTATTCTATGTACTTGTGTTTTGTCGTTTTTCTTGGTTTAATAAAAGGGGACTAGGTTCCTGACATCTAGGTGCAACGGACATATTCCCCAAATAACTCGCAACGCATCGATAGTTCACAGAAAAGCCTTGTCAACCTCACACTCTTCAACTGTACAGGCTCTATCTACGGGCGTATCTGCTCGCGCCATACCACACAACAGACGCAGACCGGCTATGTGCTCTGGTTATTTTCAAAAGAAACAGGGATTATCTCTTTTCAGTGCTAAAAATTTTATGCACTAGGTTTGTTCTTTTTCTGATCGTCCTTCCTACAGGACAATACGAAGCTGCTGCATTTGTCTAAAAATAAACCTAGAAGGCTCTTTCCAATGTCATGCTGAAACGTAAGAGCCCTTTTTCGTACGATTACGAAGCTAATTTGGATCACTTGATTAACTGTTACATCATTATTTAAACCCGTATATGTAATTTCACCTTTCGAGCTCTACAATGTGATTATCAAAAGCTTCATGTCAAAATATTCGCTGACATACGTCCATCCTTTGGTAGAAACATGTTTGATCGATTCGTTTTGTTGCAGTTTGCTGCAAATAATTGGATAGCAAAAACAGCACCAAATATAGTATATTTCATAAAGCTAGAAGCCGGTAGCAACATTGTTTGTCATACTGTCATCGTAGTACACTATTGTTTAACACAACCACATCTAATTATATTGAAATTACTACAATTCACAATACGAACTCAACTGAGAATGCTAATAAACTGTTTATTTAGGCTACTGGATTATATACTGAAATTCCGTTTACATTGAAGCAAAATACACAATAGGAATACTTGGTATAAGGCACTTTCAGTGCAGTTAGCAAAAATGTAAACATCGTTGTTTATTTTAATCATTTTACTTATTTTTCCATGAAAACAACAGATATGTATTTGAGCTTGTGTCCTTTTTCATGTATTTCACATGTAAACAACGAATGATAACATTTGCTGTAATTTTGAACAACTTTTGTGACTGTAATTAACGAAAATACTATATGTAACAATGTTTGAGTTACCAGTGAATGTATATAAGACACGCTAGACATCGCGCGAGGGGTCCAGTACGACTTGAGACTTTGAACTGCACTGTGTGACGTAATATCAAGTTAAGAAATAAACATAGTTTCTGAGTTCTAAATCTTAGTACACCTGCATCACTTTTTGACCTTTCACATTATTAGAGACCCATGGTGCTCTCTGGCTCGCCATTACTTAAGAAATTTACAGGAAAAATCAACTGCAGCGGAGCAACGAAAAGAAGTTCACGCCAACATTTTTTTTAGCAGTCTGAGTTACACCCGTCCAACTTCAAGAATTTTTATTTCAGCTACCTACTTCAATATTAATGTTCATAAGTAGTAGGCTAATGGCGGCGTCACTCCACTTTTGATATCATACTGATATGCAAATTAATTCAATTAATCACCCCCGCCCGAGACTACGACTACCCCGCCCCAGATGACGTCACGTGTTTTCTCAGCTGCACGTGTGCCCCAGCCCCCTTATCACCCCTCCTCCACCCCCCCCCCTCCACCCCAATCTACCCTATTGGCAGGAATTTTGAATTTTGGCGGGTATTTCGAATTTTCGTGGGAATTTCTTTATCGCAGGGCTGTGCTGACATCCGACACCACCCCCCACCCGGGGATTGACGGAAACTAAAATTGTCAGTTCCCTTTCTGGGACTCGAACCCTGGTCCTCCTGGACGGAAACCCCAAGTGGACTCCTCTAACACAATTAAACCACAAGAGGCGCTTGGAATTGGTAGTAGCCAATAGGAACGCAGCGTCCGATCACAATGGGGATATAAGGCAGGTCCAGCAGCTCTGCAGCCTCAGTTGTGGTCAGTCACCCACAATGATGCGCCAGGCCAGATCATCCAGCTCTGTCCAGCTACATCAGCAACCGAATACGAAGAAGCTGCGGAAGATTAAGTATCCCCTGCTTTATGTCTGTGTTTACTGCCGTGTAAGGGTCTTTGTGCTTCTATCATCGCTTTTAACGGATTTTATTCTTTGCTCGTCAGCGGATGCGACGTCCTCCAACCCGTTGGGGTCTGCAACAGCGACGTGTCCCAGCCCATTGGGACCGGCAGCAGCGGCAGCATCCTGCGATCCTGTCGCACACCTGGTCGGCTTGACGGAGCAGGACAATCAGCTGTTATTGTCGGTTGAAGATACCCAGCCAGCGCCTGACTCGCTGAAGTGCACCGGAGGTCCTGATCAGCATGACGCAGGTCGGTACGGGCCTCCATCATACGCCCCATTGCAGAATATTACATGGACAGAGTGCGGATGTAGTGGATGAGAAGATACCAGTTATGCATTGTGCACCACTACTCGTCTCTTCAGTGTACAATTTAACCGCTAGTGGAGTGGTTCGAAACGTTTACATATTGGTATAGAAGCAGCCATAGACAGAGAGTGGCGTATTGTGATAGAGATCGAGAATGCATCTAAAAGTATTAAAGTGCGGTTTACGGAGGCGAAATGGCACTGTCGTGCAAAAGCGTATATCATACAACAGTTGATCGCCGAGTATCACCCGAGCCGTACTCCTCCGGACATTTATTGAGCTGCTCTAACTCTATCCATTACAACAGTACACAAGGACTCTGCAATCCGTGTGAAATCAAGTGACACTTCCGTTTATCTACAGCACTCCACCGTTAAAAATTTTTTCGATCTACAGATGGGGCTATCCACTGTGTTGGAAAAACAGAACAGATGGCTGCCTTGTGTTAAAGCTGTGTAGAGACATTACAGTGTTTCTAAGTATGAACAGTTTGCATGTAGACGACTTCGAACAGTGCGTCAGTATGGTGCCGGTGAAAACTAATGTACTGTCAATAAGTTGGAGAGAAATACACGCTGAATTCGGTGCTCACAAGAAGGATTTATTTTCTATATTCTGTACTGGCGTTAAGATAAAGAAAGAAGCAGTTGATGTAGTGCATCCTGTGTATGATTACTGAATTAAAAAAATGTATAACCATATATGTGTTTTTTTTATTTCTTACCCCTTATTACATTGCAAGTACTAAAGCTATTGCCCAGTATTTTCACTGGAAACATGCAACAGCAGAAAATTGTGTCATTTAACTAAATTCTCCGTAAAAGCGCATTGCACGCCAGTACCTGAAATGGTTGGTATCATGGAAAGGCCATAGCGTTAATTATTTTCTATAAAAACCCACTGCACGCCGGTACCTGACGTAGTAGGTATCATGGCAGGGTGACTGAAGCATCAGGACTTTGTTGTAAGCGACTGGAGCTGTGACGGTGGGCAAGAAGACCGGAAGAAGAAGAATGGCACACTCCTTCCCGACAACATACGTGCAATAATTGTAGGTCCATCCAACTGCGGCAAGACAAATTTTCTCACGCCACTACTAGCACATCCGGATAGAGTCCGCTTTGAGCATGTATGTGTATTTTCAAAAACACTGTTTCAGCCCAGATACCAACTATTACAGGAGAGTCTGCAGGGTGTAGATGTTGTGACATACACGACATTCAGTGAGAGCACCGATATCCGTCAACCGGAAAAAAAACACAGTGTTCCTATTTGACGATGTTACTGCGGAAAACCAAGATCAAATTAGGTGATATTTCTGTTTCGGTCGCCATAGGCTATTGATGTATTTTATCTGAGTGAGACACATTCCAGAATCCCAAAATAGTTAGTGAGGAATAATGCAAACCTAATTATAGCATTCAAACAGGACAATCTGAATTTAAAACACATTTACCAGGCTCACATAGGAAATGACATGTCGTTCAATGATTTTGTAAAGATATGTGCAGATTGCTGGAATCAATCACAGTACGGGTTTCTCGTTATTGATAAAACAGGATATCTGAATGATGGCAGGTACAGACGGAACTTCCAGGGGGTTCCTGTATTTATATAGCCATGCAAAGAGGTGAGTACATCAGTATACGCATCACCATATATAAATTCGCACGCATACCGGGAGCTCAATTTGATAGGATGGGTGTACATTGACAAAACATTCGCTTGTACGTGTACGCGAAAATTCAAACTCTCTAGCATAAAGTTGGAGGTGTACGCAAGGAACTAGGTACGTATTGTCAAATCCTTTTGAGACTTAACAATACACTGGATGACCGTGTTAATGCAATCGAGAAGAAAGTAAACGGTTTAAATGAATGGGGAATAGCTGTCATTGAGAACGGGACATTGTACCAACGGGTTAACGCTATTGAAAAGAAAATAGGCAATTTAACTGGAGGTAAAATAGCTGTTACAGAGAAGAGGGAACAGCATAAGAAGAAGAAGAACAGATATATAAAACTTCACGCTGCACAGAAGTCCGATTAGTACACACCAAGATGCCGACTAAGCGTGAAGTCATCGAGGCACGGAAGGCCGTTCGCGAAAAGTAACAGTTGCTGAGGTTAGGGCATTTGAAGCGGGAGCAGACACTGCGAGAAACCTTCAAACCAGTTACTGGATCTATCGATGAACTTTCAGCGAAATTTCGCAACAACGACTATGACGCTATTGCCGATTTCATTAATCGTCACAGCGACGCTAGGATAGACAAAACATTCGGTGTTAGTGGTGAGAAACCGTACATATTGGGCACACAGCCTATAACTTTAAATGAAAAACGAAACAGATCGGCGATAAACAGTTTCAAAGAACACCCGGTCTGCTGAACCTTATTTTCCTAAGACCCACAAAAACTAAAGATCTGGAAATGCATCGTGAAATACTGCTTTTAAGTGATCTGCATAAGAACGCAAAAAGTCGAAGCAATGTGAAATACAAATCCATTATAAGGCCTATTTTGGATAGCGAAAAAAATAGCAGTGGTGATGGTATCGACATTCAACATAAAAGAGTGAGCAATCGACTCCTGCATATGGTGACCCCAATGAGCTAATAGACCGGCTACGACTGCTCATGGCATCAGCTGCCGCTGGTAATACAGCTCATTCGAATGAAGTTCTTTCGATGATTTCTGAGCTCAGAGAGAGAGGCATCATCGAATAAGTATGGAGACTGTAGCTCGAGAACTGCACAAACCAGCACGCAAAACATACCGTCGAAGACATGTTATGATTAAAGATTTGGACTACCTGTGGCAGGCGGATCTTGTCAGCATGAGAGAATATTCACGTGTGAATAACTGATTCAAATATATTTTAATGGCCATTTATACCTATTCTAAATATGCCTGAGCATTACCTGCGTAAGGTAGGAAGGTTGGTTGGTTGGTTTCGGGGAAAGAGACCAAACAGCGAGGTCATCGGTCTCATCGGATTAGGGAAGGAAGTCGGCCGTGCCCTTTCAGAGGAACCATCCCGGCATTTGCCTGGAGCGATTTAGGGAAAGCACGGAAAACCTAAATCAGGACGGCCGGACGCAGGATTGAACCGTCGTCCTCCCGAATGCGAGTCCGGTGTGCTAACCACTGCGCCACCTCGCTCGGTGGGTAGGAAGGAAGTCACGCATTTGTTTGATGGATTACTGCAGACGGGGACGAATCGAAGCCCAGACAACCTTCAGACAGATCACGGCGGCGAGTTTTACAATAAATATTTCAAGCCTGTGATGGAGCGATATGGAATACATCACTACTCGACGTTCACGCATCTGATGGCGAGTATCGTGGAACGTCTGAACAGAACAGTGAAAACCCAAATGTGGATGCAATTCAATCTTCGTGGCTCACACAGATGGATCGATATCCTCCCGCAAATAATTGCACAGTATAATCGAACCAAACATGGCACAATAAAAATGAGACCAATCGATGTTCGTGATAATAGACTTCTACATACAGTAAACAATCGTATAAAAATGGTAGATCCGAGCAAACAGCAATTTAATGTAGGTGATTTAGTACGTATTTCAAAACACAAGACAACATTTGAGAAATCATACATGCCAAACTGATCAACCAAGATATTCACAGTTTGCCAGCAAGTGGATGGAATATTGGATGCAGCTGATAGGTTTAGAAAAACACACTTTGTTCATTCTGAGACGGATGGATAGTCTGACACACCCATCCTGCATTTGCCGGCAAGTGGATCGGAAAATGGATGGAGCTTTAGAAAAACATCCATTGTTCAGTCTGAAACAGATGGAAAGTCTGAGACGCCCAATGCCAGCTGCAGTCCTCGAAAACAATTTTCCTTAGGACAGAGCTGTGGCGCGAGGCGCTAAGCCTGCACAGTAGCTTGTATAGTCAACGAAACATGGGAGATAAAAGGACAGCCGCCTCAAGTGCCACTTGTTCGTCCAAAATATAGCAACAGAGCCCCCACGCACTTCCTCCCCTAGACAGATAGCGGCTGTGTTCAGCGACCGCTTTACGCCACTCGCGATACGAGGCATGCCTTCAGACGATGGTCCTAGAGAACACAAAAGGGAAATTAAGTAGTATAACCCCGCATATCCAGAGGACGCACCAGATGGCTATTTCAAAAGTCGGCTGTTTGCGAAACAGGAAGCCCCTCCCGCAGTGCCTTCAGTGCAAAGCGTGACGCACGCATCTTCAGAACCGTGATAAATGACTGCTATCCCGACCGAGAGAATGCCATTCTGCGCAAGACTATTTAACATCAACTCGACTCCTACAATAAAGCAACTACTAAAAAAGAAAAAAACAATCATTTTACATTCGACAAAAACAGTTTTATGGTATCGTCAGTTTTTTTAGCTGTATTGCGCTTTTATGCCATCCTTGTGTAGCGCTATGCATATAGTAGTGTAATTAGGACAAATCTTTGTGATTAATTACGCAATTAGGATCGATCTTTACGCCAGTTTCCCGACCAGAATAAATAAACTACACTAACCTAACATTCCTCTCCCGCATCTGGTTTCCATGTGTTGGGGGGGGGGTGAGGGGGAGGGGAGCACCAGAGTTTGAGTCCCGGAAAGGGTACTGCCAAGCCCATCAATTTCAAGCGCCTCTGGCTGTTTAATTGTGTTGGAGAGGTCCTCTTGGACTTTCCGCCCAGGAGGACCAGGGTTCAAGTCCCAGAAAGGATTCTGCCAATTTTAATTTCCCACCAAAATGCTAATTTCCGGCCAGTAGGGTAGGTTGGGGTGAGGGGGGAGGGGGAGGGGGAAGTGTGGGCTGGGGCACACGTGCAGCTGAGAGAACACTTGACGTCATCTGCAGGTGGGGGTGGGCGTGGTCGGGGCGGGGGTGGGAGGACGTGGTCGGGGGTGGGGGTGATTAATTGATCAATTTAATTGATTTGCATATCAATCTGATATCAGAAGTGGAGTGACGCCGCCACTACCCTACTATTCATGTGAGGTGTCGTTTGGCATTTACCGGCGTGATGTGTGGCTTATGAGCAGCCGCTCGACCATGAAATCCACCTCCCGCCTAACTGTCATCATATTTGCAGTGGATCGTGATGCACTCTGAATTTCCTGTGTGATGGTCTGGATAGATGTCTGTCTATTACACATTACGACCGTCTTCAACTGTCGGCGGTCTCTGTCAGTCAACAGACGAAGTCGGCCTGTACGCTTTTGTGCTGTACGTGTGTCTTCACGTTTCCACTTCACTATCACATCGGACACAGTGGATCTAGGGATTTGTAGGAGTGTGGAAATCTCGTGTACAGAGATATGACGCAAGTGACCTGACCGCGTTCGAAATCCGTGAGTTCGGCGGAGCACCCCATTCTGCTCTCTCACGATGTCAAATGACTGATGAGGTCGCTACCTGGCAGTAGGTGGCAGAACAATGCACCTAATATGAAAAACGTTTCTTTGGGAGCATGTCCAGACACTTTTTATCACGTAGTGTGTATACGATCTTTAAGATGTCCCCACAGCCAGAAGTAAAATGGATTTAGGTTGGAGGAGCTGGAAGGCCGCGCATTTTGAACAGATGTTGGAGTCGTTACCGACGGCTTTTCGAAGCAAATATTTCATCTGAAAATCAACATGTGGTTTTGCCCCGTCTTGTGTGAAAATACAGGTGTGGACGCAATTGCATTCTTGTAAAGCTGGAACCACATGGTGCACATGGAGGTCCTTATAACGTTCAGATGTCATCACACACCTAACAGCGGGCTATTGGCTGACGTCGTCTCACAGCCTACCCTGCTCTTGCGTTCATCTTCAGACCGGCACTTGCCGTTAGGCCAGTACATTCTCCCCCCCCCCCCCCCAAAGCGACGGACCATCGTCGTATAGGGAGTGCGGTCACGGCGGGGGAGGCAGCAGGGTAGGCGCATCGCTGGACCGGAAGCCGTGGCTGCAGGGGACGTCAACCTTCCCGTCGTACTCTGCCATCCGGCCTTCGCTCTAGCGGGAACGTCCGCCTGAAAAGGACCAGAAAGGTACAACTCCATCTCCTGATGCCATGAACCAGATGAAGAAGGCGGCGACTGCTGCGGTGTAGGCGGGTGCAGCTCCATCGGTAGGACGAGAAGAGGCGGAGGAGGCGAAGGCTGCGTCTCCATGGGGTCGACCCGCGGTGTCGTGATGGCGGTTGCTGAGGCCGCGCTGTCCTCTGGATCCTTGAATCGGGGGTAAGAGACACTGAAAGATCATCGTGCACATGACAGAGGCGAAGTTGATGTTGATGTTGGCGCTGCAAGTCACCTGGACCTGAGATAAGATGCATGCAAGCGCCAAGTCAACGGACGATCTCGCCTCGTGCCCACCGTCTGCTGCCGCTAAAACCCTGTAAAACACAATATCATGCAGTGCGAAGCGATACTTGCGGCCTTCCTTCGGTGCCGGACGCTGGGGATGGTGGAGCAGGCGGAGCAGCGTCCGATGGCGATGGCCGTGAAGCAATTCCACCGGCGATGGCCCATGTCTTGGGTGCGAACAAGAGAAGGCGAGAAACAGTCGCAATTCTTGATCCATGGTGTGTCCGGAGCGAAATTTGGCTATCTGCTGCTTGAAGGTTCTGACAAAACGTTCCGCTTCGCCGCTTGACTTCGGACGGAACGCTGCACTAGTTAGATGCTGTATGCCATTGCGTTCACAGACTGTTTCAAATTCATTTGACGTGAAGTGTCCGTTCTCTGACACTATTACTTCAGGTAAACCTTCGACGCAAAAATAGAGGACAACATCTGAATTGTGCTACGTGACGTTGTCGAGTTTATTGGCATAGCAAAGGAAACTTGCTATACGAGTCAACCACAAATCAACCAACGAGTGTTCCAAAAAGGTCTCACAAACTCTGTGTGCATACGTTCCCATGGTGATTGCGGATTAGGCCAAGCAGAGAATTTTTGTGGTGGAACGGACTGGTTTTCCGCACATGCGTGACACTGTGACGTCATCTGCTTTATTTGGGTGTCCAAGTAACTGCAACACATCTCTTTGCAAAGCCTTAGGGATCAACACACGTGACTGACCACTGTCATTTTGAACAAGAATCACACCTTTCTGTATAGCGAGGCTGTGCCGACGAGCAAAGTATCGGCGCACTACAGAGTTCTTTCTGCTATTCAATGAGTGAGGCCAAGATGTGGGAATGTATGTTAGATAAATATTCAAATCGGAATCAGCTTCCGTGGCCTGTGCAATTTTCCTATAGCTCAGAGGAAAAAATTAAGCAGTTCAGAATCCTGAGCATCGATATGACAACAAGATGCAGCAGAAGCGTCAAAGTCTGTATCAGAGCCAACCGGAAGACGTGACAGTGCGTCCGCTTTACCAGGTGCATTCAAGTTCTAAGGCCTTCGATTTTTTTTTTCTAATTAACTACTCACCCGAAATCGATGAAACTGGCGCTACTTCTCGACGTAATCGCCCCGCAGACGTACACATTTTTCACAACGCTGACGCCATGATTCCATGGTAGCGGCGAAGGCTTCTTTAGGAGTCTGTTTTGACCACTGGAAAATCGCTGAGGCAATGGCAGCCGGAGAGTGTCTTTCATTGTTGGAAAAAGCCAAAAGTCACTAGGAGCCAGGTCAGGTGGGTAGGGAGCATGAGGAATCACTTCAGAGTTGTTATCACGAAGAAACTGTTGCATAACGTTAGCTCGATGTGTGGGTGCGTTGTCTTGGTGAAACAGCACACGCGCAGCCCTTCCCGGACGTTTTTGTTGCAGTGCAGGAAGGAATTTGTTCTTCAAAACATTTTCATAGGATGCACCTGTTACCGTAGTGCCCTTTGGAACGCAATGGGTAAGGATTACGCCCTCGCTGTCCCAGAACATGGACACCATCATTTTTTCAGCACTGGTGGTTACCCGAAATTTTTTTGGTGGCGGTGAATCTGTGTGCTTCCATTGAGCAGACTGGCGCTTTGTTTCTGGATTGAAAAATGGCATCCACGTCTCATCCATTGTCACAACCGACGAAAAGAAAATCCCATTCATGATGTCGTTGCGCGGTAACATTGCTTGGCAACATGCCACACGGGCAGCCATGTGGTCGTCTGTCAGCATTCGTGGCACCCACCTGGATGACACTTTTCGCATTTTCAGGTCGTCATGCAGGATTGTGTGCACAGTAGAGATGGGGGATCCGCTCTTGAACTAATTCATAGAGTTGAATCTTTCAAAGGAGTGAACAATCAGTGATTCAGAAAAAAAGAACGGTAGCTCCAAACGTTTCCCACGGCAGAGAGAGAGAGAGGAGAGAGAGAGGGAGAGACGGAGCATATCAGCAGCGCCTCTGCTGGTCAGAGCACAGTGCACGCCACACAACACAGCCAGCGCCGGCCTCTGCCCTGCTTCTACCTTGGCTGCCTGCATTGTGCAGTGCCCCATTGGATTTTGTGTTTCACATATGCCGTGCCGTCTCTGTGCGTCGTCTGCCGCATGCAGGGCCTTGGCGCAGCTTAACTTCGCATCGCACTCTGTCGGCGATCGTTTCAGTCGCACGTCCTGCCCTCTGGGCAGTTGATGCGAGCAACAGGACAGAGAGCCACCTAGCGGATAACATAGGAACTACTTGCAACAACCTGCTCGCAAGGGAACAGACGATTTGTCTCGGAGCGGGTGAGTTCACCGCTCCCCCCACCCTCGGAACTCGCCCGCTCAACGCTCACCCCACCGTCTCAACTCTAGCCAGAGCGTTGAGCAAAGCGACTCAGGTGTCACTCTGGTCTCTGCGGTCTCAGCTCACGCAGTAATACAGCTCGCGGCTCGACCTGCTCGACTCAGCGCCTCTGCATCGGAGTTCGTCCCTACTGGATATTGTTCTTCGTAGTAATACCGCTATGTATATTACATTATTATGTTATCTATACATCGATTGTTTTTATTTTATTTTATTTGTTTAAACTGATTAGATTAGGTTCCTGATGACTCCTCTTACTATAGGATTTTTATTATGGACACTCGAATTTACGCTTTAATTACGAGCGAACCGATAAATGTATTGCAAAATGTGATACACCAATATTTTCCTTGTTTTATTCTGCGTAAGGCTATATGCAGCACTTTCGTTTTACAGTCAAATTTATATATTTTTTTCTTATTCTGGTACGGATTTTGCGATTTTAGGCGTCTTCGGAAGGAAATGTTCAATTTAAAAATATATGGCTTGCGATGTATTTGTATGAGGTTAATGAAATTTTAATACATTATAGCCAAATATATTGTTAATGTAAATCTCAAGTTACAACATTTTCCGATCACCCAAAAAATCACGATAGTGCAAAATAAATCAATAATCAAAAACTTTGTCATATCGTGGAAATTTCAATAAACAATACAAATTTCTTACTCATTATTTGTGTTACTTCAAAATAGGATCAAATAAGATCAAAATACAGGTATAGTACTGGAATAAACCAAGTTTAAAGGGCAATGTGCCTTCCATTTATTTTCTATTGTAAATTAGTGGTGAGTCATGAAAAAGAGCTAATTCATTTCAGGGAGTGAACAGTTCTGATCCAATCTCTGAAAAGAACAGTTTTGCCCATCTCTAGTGCACAGAACCCACAGAAATGCCAACTCTGGAGGCAATCTGTTCAACAGTCATTCGGCGATCCCCCAAAACAATTCTCTCTGCTTTCTCGATCATGTCGTCAGACCAGCTTGTGCGAGCCCGAGGTTGTTTCGGTTTGTTGTCACACGATGTTCTGCCTTCATTAAACTGTCGCACCCACGAACGCACTTTTGACACATCCATAACTCCATCACCACATGTCTCCTTCAACTTTCGATGAATTTCAATTGGTTTCACACCACACAAATTCAGAAAACGAATGATTGCACGCTGTTCAAGTAAGGAAAACGTCGCCATTTTAAGTATTTAAAACAGTTCTCATTCTCGCCGCTGGCGGTAAAATTCCATCTGCCGTACAGTGCTGCCGTCTCTGGGACGTATTGACAATGAATGCGGCCTCTTTTCAGGTCGTCATGCAGGATTGTGTGCACAGAACCCACAGAAATGCCAACTCTGGAGGCGATCTGTTCAACAGTCATTCGGCGATCCCCCAAAACAATTCTCTCTGCTTTCTCGATCATGTCGTCAGACCAGCTTGTGCGAGCCCGAGGTTGTTTCGGTTTGTTGTCACACAATGTTCTGCCTTCATTAAACTGTCGCACCCACAAACGCACTTTTGACACATCTATAACTCCATAACCACATGTCTCCTTCAACTTTCGATGAATTTCAATTGGTTTCACACCACACAAATTCAGAAAACGAATGATTGCACGCTGTTCAAGTAAGGAAAACGTCGCCATTTTAAGTATTTAAAACAGTTCTCATTCTCGCCGCTGGCGGTAAAATTCCATCTGCCGTACGGTGCTGCCGTCTCTGGGACGTATTGACAATGAATGCGGCCTCTTTTTAAAACAATGCGCATGTGTCTATCTCTTTCCAGTCCGGAGAAAAAAAATCGGAGGCCTTAGAACTTGAATGCACTTCGTACCATGTTGAGCCGCTGGACGGCACACAATCTCGTACTGGTATTGAGACAACAACAAAGCTCACCTTTGCAATTTTTGGCCAGTTCGTACAGGAACTGGTTTCGTCGGATGAAGCAAGGACTGCAAAGGCTTGTGATCCGTTACTAAGTACAATTTTCTGCCATACAAATAGTGGTGGAATTTGGCGACGCCATACCCAATAGCCAAAGCCTCTCTCTCAATTTGTGAATAGTTACACTGAGCTTTGAACAACACTTTTGATGCGGAAGCAATAGGTCTGTCTTTATCACTAATTCTGTATGAAAGCACTGCACCGGTTCCGTAAGAGGAAGCCTTAACTTGCAATACAACTGGTTTGTCAGGATCAAAGCCAACCAAGTGTCGATCACTGAGCAACGAAGCTTTAAGTTTTTTAAAAGCTACTTGGCACTTATCTGTCCAAACAAAGGGGACACACTTGCGACGTAAGCATTACATTGGAGTTGCGATTTGTGCAGCATTCGGTATGAACCGAATGTAATAGTTCATTTTCCCTAAGACTGACTGCAATTCTGTGACATTGCGAGGAACTGACAAGTCTCGTATGGCTAAGTAATGCAACTGAAGAGTAGGTACACCTTGTCTGTTTATGAGATGACCAAGATACTGCAACTCAAGTTTAAAAAAATTACACTTCTCCAGTCTACACTTTAAGCCTGCATTAGATAACACACGAAATAAAGCACACAAATCTGCAATATGTTCTTCAGGTGTACGACGTGCTACGAAAATATCGTCCAAATAGTTTGGCACTTGTGCAGTCAGGTGCTCCAAATGGCTCTGAGCACTATGGGACTTAACATCTATGGTCATCAGTCCCCTAGAACTTAGAACTACTTAAACCTAACTAACCTAAGGACATCACACACATCCATGCCCGATGCAGGATTCGAACCTGCGACCGTAGCAGTCGCGCGGCTCCGGACTGAGCGCCTAGAACCGCTAGACCACCGCGGCCGGCGGTGCTCCAAATACTGTTGTAAAATGGCGAGTGCGGAAGCACCGCCAAAAGGCAAATATTTAAACAAACCCAAATCAGTATTTACTACACATACGTTTTGAGTTGCTTCATCGAGCGGTATTTCGAGATACGCGTCGCGCAAATCAATTTTTGGAAAGTAGCGTCCAGCGCCTAGTCTGCCCCTGAGATCCTCCGCGCGCGGCAATGGATATGTGTCAGTCACAGTTTGTGGGTTGTCTGTAAACTTAAAGTAAATACAGAAGTGAATGCGACCTGAAGGTTTGGGGAGCAAAGCCAGTGGACTTGCCCATTGACTAGCTAATATGGGCGCAACAACTGCGCTATCTTGCAGTTCAGCCGCGACTTTGTCCCGTAATGCAATGTGAGCAGCTCTGGCCCAGAAAAATTTCAGCTGAGCATTGTCTTTCAGCGTAATATGTGCAACAAAAATTTTAGCTTTGCCAATAGCTTCAGAAAAGAGTTCTGGGAATTGTTTTAGCAAGTTAACTACACTGTCTTTTGCATTGAATGCAGACACTAACAACACATTGTCCTGAATGTGAAAACCAAACAATTCAAAAGAATCAAGTCCAAATATGTTCTCACCATCGCGTGACCGAAGCACTACAAAAGTCACTGTTCGCAGATGCCAGCGATACATTACAGGCAAAGTACACTGCCCGAGAACGGGAATGTCTTGTCCATTATAACCCATCAGGTGGACAGGCGTGGAGAGCCTAACAGTTTTTGTAGGAGTCTAAACACTGCACTTCCTACTGTTGATAATAGATATGGAGGTTTCACAGTACCTAGTACGTTGTGAGCCAGAATGTGTGCCTCAAACTGGGACAACCTCTCGAGTCATTCCTTTTCTTGGTCACGAAACTGTCGAAAAGGCGGTATCGCAGTAGGTGTTGCGATAGGTCAGGGATGGGCACGAGAGCTGCCCGCATGGTTGCCCGCCGGCACCGTCAGCTACGAGGGCAACGCTGAGCAGCTGTGAGGGCACATAGTGGGTGTAGCAGACTGGTGCGATGTGCACGGGCGGCAACCGTGCCGCTGTGATAGCTGAGGTGGAACGCACATACGTCCAAGGTCGTTTCACTCATATGTGGTGTCCGTGAACTCGGCACCGGTACAAGGATATCGGGAAGACAATCATATGTGGCACAACATGCTTGTGTGAGACGTAAGTGTAAACGTGCTTACCCGAAGTTTGTGTATCCTGTTTCATGCAACGGTTGGCCATGTACGGATGAAACACAGTTTCTAACCATTATAACACATTCTACTTTCATGGCCACAAATAGGATACAGACGTAGAGGATTAAGAAACAAACACATTTGTATTGTAAATGTTGCGTTATATTTACACAGACGTGTGTTGTTCAAAGGAGGGGTACTACTTACGAATAGGACACCAGCATTAATTTACATCATCCTGGTTGTTTTTACAATGATTTTGAACTAGCATCTTGATATTTGGCGTGAAATTACTGGTCATTAGGCGCACTGCACCAGTCAGATGAGCATCAGTAAGACCACTACTAAGCTTCGATTTTGTCAGTTTCATTATGGAGAAAACACTTTCGCGCAAGTATGTTGTTCCAAAAAAGCTGTACACACGAGCAGATATTTTAAATAGCAATGGAAACTGTTCACGCGGGAAATATTTGTAGAAACTTTCCAAGATTTCTGCAGTGTGAAACTTCTCCTTCAGCACACGATTGCATTGAAAGTCAATGAGTGCCAACTGTATTTCAGAAGGCACATTTTGAACGTTAACTGCGAAAGGAGTCGCACAAAGGTTGACATCGCATTCCAGATTCCAGTCGATTTAAGCCCTCAGATCTACTATCAAAAATTCCTTCGACAGAATAACACCGTTACAAACCAATCAAAATGTTCTTTGAGCCTCTCCTGTTCCAGATTCTTTTCACTAACAACTAGTGCAACGCTCGGGAAGTGTACACACGACATTTTTGACAGTTGCTTTGCCCACAAAAGCAGTTTTCTCTTGAATGCTAAAATAGTGTCAAATACTTCGCTAATTACCTTATTTCTACCTTGCAAAGCTACTTTCAAGCTCTACAGATGCTTCGTTACGTCATTTAAAAACGCAAGATCTAAAATTCACTGTGGGTCGTCCAATTCCTTCAGCGGTTTTCCTTTCGCATCCATGAATAACGCTATACCTTTACGTAAATTAAAAAATCGTTCTAAAACAACACCTCGACTCAATCAGAGTTTTTCACAAAAATACGGAACATCGTCGTATTCAGACTCGAGATCTGCCAGGAACGATTTGAATTGTCTGTGTCCCAAACCGAGCGATCTGAGAATGTTAACTGTTTTTATAACCAAGTCCATGACGCCAACTAGTTTGGCAAATTATGCTAGCAAATTAACACGGTGAAGAACGCAATGTATTGCTGGTAGTTCCTGCTGGACAACGATGGTTTTCAACTTTTTTCGTGTCAAAGCAAAGACGCCATTGCAGGAGTCCCACCTGTTGCAATCAATGAAAGTTTTTCCCAACGCAGCTCGTATTTCTCTATTATGTGTTCTACGCACGAAAGTATAACGTCGGCCGTTGTTGTGTAATGCATTGGCACTAAATCGAGGAGTTCCTCAATCACATTAAACTGAGCATCAACTCCTCGCAAAAAGACTGCAAGTTGAGCAACATCACTTATATCAGTGCATTCGTCCAATATTACTGAAAAGAAAGCCAAATCTTTTATCCTGGTTCTCAATTGAACTTCCACATCGTGTGCCATTTTTTCATGCACCTGCAAAGCGTTCAAGGTGAATGAGCAACGGTTTCAAAAACAGGAAGACTTGCTGGGCACAAAATTGTTGCGGCAGCAACAAAACATTCTTTCACAAATTCTCCATCGCCGAAGGGCCGTGCTGTTTTAGCTACTTTAACAGCTATATGATAGCTTACTGCCATCGCTGCAGCGTTGTGGATGATGAGATTTTCGTCCCGTAAATACGTACAGGAGAAGGTAAAAGCGACGGAAAATGCACATAACATACTATTAATAACAGTAATAATGTGTGATTCAATGTCATAATTATCTACATGCAGACGTACGTCCGCCAGCTGATATGGCCGAGCGGTTCTAGGCGCTGCAGTCTGGAACTGCGCGACCGCTACGGTCGCAGGTTCGAATCCTGCCTCGGGCATGGATGTTTGTTATGTCCTTAGGTTAATTAGGTTTAAGTAGTTCTAAGTTCTAGGGGACTGATGACGACAGAAGTTAAGTCCAATAGTGCTCAGAGCCATTTGAACCATACGTACGTTCGTCTTTCTCCTTTTTCTGCTTCAGTTCGATGAGTTTGGCTTTTCTTTCCTCATTATTCAGACCGACTATATCCTTCTCGTGAAGCAGCTGATAGTGTCGCTTCACGCTGTACTTCTTCCGTGAAGACAATGTTGCAATGCAAATCAAACATTGAGGTCCGCTTTGCGTTCCAACAAAACAGTACTCTTTTTCTCACTATGGATTATCGAGTGTGGGTTCAAAGGACTTTCGTTTCAACGATTTTAACTCCTCCTCAGCCATTTTCCACCCACTAGTTCTGTTTTATCACAAACACCGAACGCGATGCCTACACAGACAACAGAAACGACGGAAAGTAAACTGACCGAGTGGCTCCCCGTGGCACAGTGATGTGCGTGGCTAGGCAAGTACATGGTGGGGGTACTGCTGGTTGGCAGACTGGGGGAGCCATGGAGGCATGGACAGGCCTTGCGGGCATCTGTGAGTGCCCGCGCTCCCGAAACGGTATTTGCCAAGTTCTACATCTACATCTACATCTACATTTATACTCCGCAAGCCACCCAACGGTGTGTGGCGGAGGGCACTTTACATGCCACTGTCATTACCTCCCTTTCCTGTTCCAGTCGCGTATGGTTCGCGGGAAGAACGACTGTCTGAAAGCCTCCGTGCGCGCTCTAATCTCTCTAATTTTACATTCGTGATCTCCTCGGGAGGTATAAGTAGGGGGAAGCAATATATTCGATACCTCATCCAGAAACGCACCCTCTCGAAACCTGGCGAGCAAGCTACACCGCGATGCAAAGCGCCTCTCTTGCTGAGTCTGCCACTTGAGTTTGCTAAACATCTCCGTAATGCTATCACGGTTACCAAATAACCCTGTGGCAAAACGCGCCGCTCTTCTTTGGATCTTCTCTATCTCCTCCGTCAACCCGATCTGGTACGGATCCCACACTGATGAGCAATACTCAAGTATAGGTCGAACGAGTGTTTTGTAAGCCACCTCCTTTGTTGATGGACTACATTTTCTAAGGACTCTCCCAATGAATCTCAACCTGGTACCCGCCTTACCAACAATTAATTTTATATGATCATTCCACTTCAATTCGTTCCGCACGCATACTCCCAGATATTTTACAGAAGTAACTGCTACCAGTGTTTGTTCTGCTATCATATAATCATACAATAAAGGATCCTTCTTTCTATGTATTCGCAATACATTACATTTGTCTATGTTAAGGGTCAGTTGCCACTCCCTGCACCAAGTGCCTATCCGCTGCAGATCTTCCTGCATTTCGCTACAATTTTCTAATGCTGCAACTTCTCTGTATATTACAGCATCATCCGCGAAAAGCCGCATGGATCTTCCGACACTATCTACTAGGTCATTTATATATATTGTAAAAAGCAATGGTCCCATAACACTCCCCTGTGGCACGCCAGAGGTTACTTTAACGTCTGTAGACGTCTCTCCATTGATAACAACATGCTGTGTTCTGTTTGCTAAAAACTCTTAAATCCAGCCACACAGCTGGTCCGATATTCCGTAGGCTCTTACTTTGTTTATCAGGCGACAGTGCGGAACTGTATCGAACGCCTTCCGGAAGTCAAGGAAAATAGCATCTACGTGGGAACGTGTATCTAATATTTTCTAGGTCTCATGAACAAATAAAGCGAGTTGGGTCTCACACGATCGCTGTTTCCGGAATCCATGTTGATTCCTACATAGTAGATTCTGGGCTTCCAAAAACGACATGATACCCGAGCAAAAAACATGTTCTAAAATTCTACAACAGATCGACGTCAGAGATATAGGTCTATAGTTTTGCGCATCTGCTCGACGACCCTTCTTGAAGACTGGGACTACCTGTGCTCTTTTCCAATCTTTTGGAACCTTCCGTTCCTCTAGAGACTTGCGGTACACGGCTGTTAGAAGGGGGGCAAGTTCTTTCGCGTACTCTGTGTAGAATCGAATTGGTATCCCGTCAGGTCCAGTGGACTTTCCTCTGTTGAGCGATTCCAGTTGCTTTTCTATTCCTTGGACACTTATTTAGATGTCAGCCATTTTTTTGTTTGTGCGAGGATTTAGAGAAGGAACTGCAGTGCGGTCTTCCTCTGTGAAACAGCTTTGGAAAAAGGTGTTTAGTATTTCAGGTTTACGCGTGTCATGCTCTGTTTCAATGCCTTCATCATCCCGGAGTGTCTGGATATGCTGTTTCGATCCACTTACTGATTTAACGTAAGACCAGAACTTCCTAGGATTTTCTGTCAAGTCGGTACATAGAATTTTACTTTCGAATTCACTGAACGCTTCACGCATAGCCCTCCTTACGCTAACTTTGACATCGTTTAGCTTCTGTTTGTCTGAGAGGTTTTGGCTGCGTTTAAACTTTGAGTGAAGCTCTCTTTGCTTTCGAAGTAGTTTCCTAACTTTGTTGTTGTACCAAGGTGGGTTTTTCCCGTCCCTCACAGTTTTACTCGGTACGTACCTGTCTAAAACGCATTTTACGACTGCCTTGAACTTTTTCCATAAACACTCAACATTGTCAGTGTCGGAACAGAAATTTTCGTTTTGATCTGTTAGGTAGTCTGAAACCTGCCTTCTATTACTCTTGCTAAACAGATAAACCTTCCTCCCTTTTTCTATATTCCTATTTACTTCCATATTCAGGGATGCTGCAACGGCCTTATGATCACTGATTCCCTGTTCTGCGCTTACAGAGTCGAAAAGTTCGGGTCTGTTTGTTATCAGTAGGTCCAAGATGTTATCTCCACGAGTCGGTTCTCTGTTTAATTGCTCGAGGTAATTTTCGGATAGAGCACTCAGTATAATGTCACTCGATGCTCTGTCCTACCACCCGTCCTAAACATCTGAGTGTCCCAGTCTATATCTGGTAAATTGAAATCTCCACCTAAGACTATAACATGCTGAGAAAATTTATGTGAAATGTATTCCAAATTTTCTCTCAGTTGTTCTGCCACTAATGCTGCTGAGTCGGGAGGTCGGTAAAAGGAGCCAATTATTAACCTAGCTCGGTTGTTGAGTGTAACCTCCACCCATAATAATTCACAGGAACTATCCACTTCTACTTCACTACAGGATAAACTACTACTAACAGCGACGAGCACGCCACCACCGGTTGCATGCAATCTATCCTTTCTAAACACCGTCTGTACCTTTGTAAAAATTTCGGCAGAATTTATCTCTGGCTTCAGCCAGCTTTCTGTACCTATAACGATTTCAGCTTCGGTGCTTTCTATCAGCGCTTGAAGTTCCGGTACTTTACCAACGCAGCTTCGACAGTTTACAATTACAATACCGATTGCTGCTTGATCCCCGCATGTCCTGACTTTGCCCCGCACCTGTTGAGGCTGTTGCCCTTTCTGTACTTTCCCAAGGCCATCTAACCTAAAAAACCGCCCAGCCCACGCCACACAACCCCTGCTACCCGTGTAGCCGCTTGTTGCGTGAAGTGGACTCCTGACCTATCCAGTGGAACCCGAAACCCCACCACCCTATGGCGCAAGTTGAGGAATCTGCAGCCCACACGGCCGCAGAACCGTCTCAGCCTCTGATTCAGACCCTCCACTCGGCTCTGTACCAAAGGTCCGCAGTCAGTCCTGTCGACGATGCTGCAGATGGTGAGCACTGCTTTCATCCCGCTAGCGAGACTGGCAGTCTTCACCAAATCAGATAGCCGCCGGAAGCCAGAGAGGATTTCCTCCGATCCATAGCGACACACATCATTGGTGCCGACATGAGCGACCACCTGCAGATGGGTGCACCCTGTACCCTTCATGGCATCCGGAAGGACCCTTTCCACATCTGGAATGACTCCCCCCGGTATGCACACGGAATGCACTTTGGTTTTCTTCCCCTCTCTTGCTGCCATATCCCTAAGGGGCCCCATTACGCGCCTGACGTTGGAGCTCCCAACTACCAGTAAGCCCACCCTCTGCGACCGCCCGGATCTTGCAGACTGAGGGGCAACCTCTGGAACAGGACAAGCAGCCATGTCAGGCCGAAGATCAGTATCAGCCTGAGAGAGAGCCTGAAACTGGTTCGTCAGACAAACTGGAGAGGCCTTCCGTTCAGCCCTCCGGAATGTCTTTCGCCCCCTGCCACACCTTGAGACGACCTCCCACTCTACCACAGGTGAGGGATCAGCCTCAATGCGGGCAGTATCCCGGGCAACCACAGTCGTAGTCCGATCGGGGGATGCGTGGGACGAGCTGGCCGTCCCCGACAAACGCCCATCCGGACCCCCACAGTGATGCCCATTGGCAACAGCCTCAAGCTGTGTGACCGAAGCCAACACTGCCTGAAGCTGGGAGCGAAGGGATGCCAACTCAGCCTGCATCCGAACACAGCAGTTGCAGTCCCTATCCATGCTAAAAACTGTTGTGCAAAGAACGTCTGAACTAATCTACAGAGAGCGCAAACAAATCGACACAAAATTTAAACGGTTATTAAAATACAAGATTGCCTAGTAAATGCAGTAATGCTGCTACTTGCGCACTGCTGACACACTGCTCGGCGGCGGAAGGAGACTACGCGATTTTACACTATTCGAGTACTAAAACGCGATGCTACAACTCTCAAATACTATAATACGCCCGAAATTTATGAATTAAACAATGCAAGTACCAAAAACACGCAAAGAAATTTAGAATTAAACTATGTAACAAATGAGTGAGCTAGGAGTATACGACTTGCTGCTGCAGCTGCTTACCCAACGGCGGCAGTTCTGCTGTAGTGGTGCTTGTTCCGTCTGGTGCACAGCGTCGGCTAGCAGCTGGTGCACTGTGTTCAGTAGTGCAGATATCTGCTGCGTCTGGAACTGAAACATCTGCACTAGCTGTGTGGCATCTAACGCTTGCGGCTGTGGCACCTGAGCAGGGGCAGGATGGGCATTTTGGAAGAAACAAAGGCAACAAACAGACAATGTAAGCAAGCAATACAGGGTTTTACAAAAAGGTACGGCAAAACTTTCAGGAAACATTCCTCACACACAAAGAAAGAAAATATGTTATGTGGACATGTGTCAGGAAACGCTTACTTTCCATGTTAGAGCTCATTTTATTACTTCTCTTCAAATCACATTAATCATGGAATGGAAACATACAGCAACAGAACGTACCAGCGTGACTTCAAACACTTTGTTACAGGAAATGCTCAAAATGTCCTCCGTTAGCGAGGATACATGCATCCACCCTCCGTCGCATGGAATCCCTGATGCGCTGATATAGCCCTGGAGAATGGCGTATTGTATCACAGCCGTCCACAATACGAGCACGAAGAGTCTCTACATTTGGTAACGGGGGTTGCGTAGACAAGAGCTTTCAAATGCCCCCATAAATGAAAGTCAAGAGGATTGAGGTCAGGAGAGCGTGGAGGCCATGGAATTGGTCCGCCTCTACCAATCCATCGGTCACCGAATCTGTTGTTGAGAAGCGTACGAACACTTCGACTGAAATGTGCAGGAGCTCCATCGTGCATGAACCGCATGTTGTGTCGTACTTGTAAAGGCACATGTTCTAGCAGCACAGGTAGAGTATCCCGTATGAAATCATGATAACGTGCTCCATTGAGCGTACATACTGACGAAACTAAAATGAGCTCTAACATGGAAATTAAGCGTTTCCGGACACATGTCCACATAACATCTTTTCTTTATTTGTGTGTGAGGAATGTTTCCTGAAAGTTTGGCCGTACCTTTTTGTAACACCCTGTATAAGTACAAAAGCAAATAAAATTTCTGCAACGCCCAGCTGAAAACACTGATTAGCAAAAGACTCTGTTAAAGTAAGTAAACCCCTTGTAGAGTAGAGACAAGAAAAAATTAAGGCGCCAGAGAACAAAATTCCGTGACCGTCAGGTGTATGGTTTGTTTGTAACTCCTCGTCACCAATGTGGGGTCCTGCCCACTCATCTCTTATAGTGTGTCTATACGATGCTACTTTCTTGGATAGCTGCACTATGTAATCAAAAGTATCCGAACAGCTGGCTGAAAATGACTTACAAGTTCGTGGCACCTTCCCATCGGTAATGCTGGAATTCAATACGGAGTTGGTCCACCCTTAGCCTTGATGATAGCTTCCACTCTCGCACCCATACGTTCAATCAGGTGCTGGAACGTTTCTTGGAGAATGGCAGCCCATTCTTCACGGAGTGCTGCACTGAGGAGAGGTATCGATGACGGTCGGTGAGGCCTGGCACGAACTCGGCGTTCCAAAACATCCCAAAGGTGTTC
The DNA here is from genome assembly GCF_023864275.1 of Schistocerca cancellata. Taxonomy (NCBI): domain Eukaryota; kingdom Metazoa; phylum Arthropoda; class Insecta; order Orthoptera; family Acrididae; genus Schistocerca; species Schistocerca cancellata. Next base: position 309,236,048 of record NC_064628.1, on the reverse strand, counting down.
TATAGAGTTCAGGTCAGGACTCTGCACAGACCAGTCCATTAGGGATGTTATTGTCGTGTAACCACTCCGCCACAGGCCGTGCATTATGAATAGGTGTTCGATCGTGTTGAAAGAAGCAATCACCATCCCCATATTGCTCTTAAACAGTGGGAAGCAAGAAGGTCCTTAAAATATCAATGTAGGCCTGTTCTGTGATAATGCCACGCAAAAAAACAAGGGGTGTAAGCCCTCTCCATGAAAAACACGACCACACCATAACACCATCGCCTCAGAATTTTACTGTTGGCACTACACAAGCTGGAATGTGACGTTCACCGGGCATTCGCCAACCCACACCCTGCCATCGGACCGCAACATTGTGTACCGTGATTCGTCACTCCACGCAACGTTTTTCCATTGCTCAACCGTCCAACGTGTACATTCCTTACACCAAGCGAGGCGTCGTTTGGCATTTACCAGAGTGATGTGTGGCTTATGAGCAGCAGCTCGATCATGATATCCAAGTTTTCTCACATCCCACCTAACTGTCTTAGATGCAGTTTGGAATTCCTGTGTGATTGTCTGGCTAGATGCCTGCCTATTACACATTACGACCCTCTTCAACTGTCAGCGGTCTCTATCAGTCAACAGACGAGATCGACCTGTACGCTTTTGTGCTGTACGTGTCCCTTCAAATTTCCACTTCACTATCACATCGGAAAAAGTGGATCTACGGATGTTTATGAGTGAGGAAATCTCGCGTTCAGACGTGTGACAAAAGTGACATCCATTCACTGACACGTACGAAGTCCGTGAGTTCCGCGGAGCGCCTCATTCTGTTCTCTCACCATGTCTAATGATTACTGAGATTGCTGATATGGAGTACCTGGCAGTATGTGGCAGCACAATGCACCTAATATGAAATACGTATGTTTTTGGGGGTGTCCGGATACTTTTGATCACATAGTGTATACAACAATTCAAGCAAATCACATTAATGGTTTTTATTACAATAAAGTAGATTGACAATACTTAACTTTGGTTTACAATCGTGTCGCAAGTGATAGGCGACATGCAAACAGTCAGTGTCCTTCTCTATATACAATGTCCATACAAGCAAATCTCAGTATAACAGTTAGGGTGACGGCTCTTCTACTGTCCTCTTCTAGTATGTGTCTTCTACTGTCCGGCCGAGGCTGGCAGGAGCGGCGCTTATATTCTCTTCGTATAGAGGCCGCTCCTGACATGGTGCGGTCCTTGTCAGTGGGCTATTGGCTGATGTCGTCTCACAGCCTTCTCTGCTCTTGCGTTCTTCATATTTTTGCCGGGGCTTGTCGTTAGGCCGGAACACTTTCAATTGGTTGCTGTAACTATGCTCAACCAGGGCACCATACACGAACTCCTTGAAACGGTGCCAAAGATAGAAGTTCAGGCTTAACCAGAGGTCTGACGGGCCAAGCAACTGGTTCAGTACGTCCTGTCAACTTATCGGTATGAGTTACTTTGAGATACTCTCTCGCCTCACGACCGAAATCTTCAGGGGCACCGTTGACAGAGCAACAACAGCCGATTGCGGGCAAACACGCCACTCCAAAAGCCTGTATTTTCCCATGATTTAACACCGACCACAAGTGATATTACGAGTCACAACTCGGAAATAAAACTGTTTCAGACAAAACTTTATTTAACATATTACTCTTATTTTAACCCACACATTATACGCACACATAAATGAGTGAGTGAATTTGCGTGCATGAAGGAGTGTAGCCAAACGATGACTATCTGTGTGTGTGCAGAATTCTAGAAGTGAAGAAATGTGTGGGCCGATTAGAATGTCGGATTTTCTCTGTTTTATACATAATTAAGGTAGACAGATTTCTATTTAAAAGACATTACACCAGACTGTACATCTCCTTAGAAAATGATATGTCTGTAACATTGAACAAAGCGTACAAACTATGAATAAATATTATTATTAATTGTTGTTGTTGTGGTCTTCAGTCTCTAGTATGATAAAAAAATTATTATTAGGTTAAATATATTTCAATTCTTTCAATTTAAATCTGTGTTTCATACTAGAATGTCGTGTTCCCAGTTTGGCACACCTTTGCCACAGGAGACACGAAAGCGGTCGAAGACGTCCGTCTTCTGGTCGGCTCCTGATCGTTGTCAGAAGGAGGCTAGTTTTTCATTACGCAAAGACTTCTATTATTTGGAAAAGAACAACCCGGATTTCTTTACGTAATCAGTATGAATTTTATAATTACCTAAGGGACCTTTAACAATGAACAGTAAAAAAATGCATTTGCAAATGAAATCATTAATAAATGGGGCATCTATGAGTTGCATAGAAGACAAGGGGCGGCCTTCTGTACACGACCAGGATGCCGCAGTATTCTCTGCTGTAGTAAAGGCTGTCCGACATTTATAAAAATAATATGGCATGGAGGTTAAAAAAGTATAAAGGAAAAGAACAGAATAAGAAATCTGGTAAACGTTAAATACATTCAAACAATTTTCACTAGCAAATTAGGGCTTATTTATAAACAATATAAATTACATAAGTACTTTTCTAACTGTATGGTGCGATCAGATTTTAGCCTGCCCTGTGCTGTCTCCTTGGTTTACGTTTTTGTCACAAATTACAGTCATTACTTTTCTCCTTCGTTAAAGACAATTCTTGCACTGTCCAACACCTTCATAACAATAACTTGCCGATTTACAGTTTCGAACATAAATTACTTGAATTTTATTTTATTAATTAATAATGTTGTCTGCACGCTGGCAAGACCGCTCACTTTTATAGCTTAAAGTCGACCTTCACTACGTATTCACATTACAAGCAGAAGTACATTAAAATCTGAAGATCTACCAAAGTTTTTTTTACTGTCATCTTTTATTTAGATCGAAGCGGAACGTCAGTTCAGCTTCTGTTAAAATGTTTCTTTGACTACGCAATCGATGTATTAGCGTCCGCGCTAGATGCGCATCTTTACAGTTACGTAAATTATATAAAGCAAATGTCTTTCAAAGAATAGATCTCATCTCATAAGTTGATCATTTAATATAAAGATAGATGAATGCCTTTCCAAGGGTACTCACAGCTTTCATACTACGGGAATCCCAATAATACTACATCGCTTCCCGCGTGAGGAGTAATGATTCTGAAAGATCGTTACGACTCACGCGCAGTCGTAATTTTATTGGATTCACGTACTTAGTGGATGAAGTATTTCAGGATCTCTCCTTGTAGGGAGCAAAACAAAATATAACATAAGGCATATAGAATTATATACGTTTCACACTAAGTCGTCAATGCTACTCACAGTTGCTTGATCATTAACAAACTTGGTTGTAGCATGATGCCATCATAAGTGTTCAAGGGTTTAACATAGGTTCCTTTTTTTGCGTGTTCTCAAGAATTACTCTCATTCAATCAATGGAAACATTGAAATACTAACATAGATACAAGTACAAATCAAATACACATACAGATACTTATATACATAAATACTGACAAGAAAAAAAATTCGATTACAGTATTGGTGCATTTCCACCAGTTTTGAACAGAACATAAAAATTTATCTGTCTTTCTCGTAGCGACGTCACTCTTCACTTTGTAGTTGGGGGTATTTCCCATGAACTCGGGTGATTTTCACAGGGGAATTCTTTAATCACCTTTCACTTTTCACTGCACTAAAACTGGGGATCACCTTTTCACATTCTGGTGGAAAACACTGGGAATTTCACTACGTGAAGGGGGAAGCGATATTTCTTGACTCGACGATCCATCGGGTCATGTCGGGTATCAGGAAAGTTGATGACTGGTTCAATGACGGATGAGTCAGTTTGGTGGCTGTCTTAATCTCATTCCAATTCATGTTCCAGCACATGAAAATACAGAAAAAAATCTGTATTAAGACTTGCTCATTAACTAGCATCTTAATCTAAGAGAATATAGAGTAAGAATTTAAGACAATAAAAATTACTACATAGACTATGTACATATACATTATATATTATTCATGTTTTGTGTCTAGGTTTTATACTCTTTCGTTAGCAAATATTAGCAAAACACGTTTCATCTTGTACAGGTCTTTCTTAAACAATGTATTTAGCAATATTGCCGTAGCAATTTTCATAGTTAAGGAAAACTCATCATTAGTGTCCTTTTCATGTAAATATAGTAAAATCGTGCGTAGTTTATCAACGTTTTATTATTTTTATGTCCATTTTCATCTCAAATCTGGAGCACGCTTGCGCCCGTTATGGAGAGGAATGCTTATTGTTGAGTGCGGGCCGGCGAGCAGTCATTGAATGTTGCCACAGTGCTTCACAGTCACGTGGTAACGAACTGGCGGTTTAACAGCGTTGGCAGTCCGCGTCCTGCACGAGGCAGGTAGTTCAGTGGCTACCAACCCTTTTTTTTTTTAACTTGTGCATTTTGTTGAATCGTGGGTACTGGAGCAGCTCGTCAAGGCGACATGGTCAACCTGGACGTAAATTGATTGCACCAGCGACGAAGAACAGTCATCGATGAAAATTACTACTGTCACCTATTGCAGTAAGTACAATAGCTTGTCTATCCTTTGACTGATAGTCACTGTATCGTCGTTACAACGTGAGAATACTTGTAATGCTACTTCACACGTGGAACGTCACACGTGTCCATAAGTTTATTACAGTTTTGATTTACACAAGAGATAACTAGTTTTTCGTGTCCATACATGTGTCAAATTACGATTTTACACGCGCTTGTCACTGAGTCACACGCATCAATCCATACGTGTCCATATAGGTGCCTCTATACCACAGAGTAGCACAGGTAATGCTAAAATTACTTATCATAAAAGGATCATTTACAAAACATACATAGTTTTTTTATTATTATTACTGCCCAAGACCTAACGAAAAACGTGTTTGCTATTCTGAATGGTGCTTCTGAAGCACATTAGATTTTATATGTAATTTAAATCTGATTCTTTTCCTTTTCTTATTGTTCTGTAACAGCCTTTTTTTGTTTCTTTGTTCATTTACTCGGTTACATCAATAATCAGTAAAATATACCCACTTTGGCGTGCCGAACAGTTCACGTTCAAAGCTTCATCTAACAGAAATCGGGAAAATTATTCCTATTTCCTAGGATGTTTTTGCTCACAGCAAATCAGATTTACATCACGTATCGATAAGTAACTGCAGATACGCATTAACCAACGAGCCACGATCGTCAATACACACAATATACACACGTCAAGTCTTTTGAACCAATTTCCAAATTTCTTGCCCTACCGGGTAGGGTAGAAAGGTAAGAATGCTAAAGAAGAAAACTACAATAGGATATTAATTATTAAATTATTAATATACCGTAATATTACACGCAACTGATGAAGACAGGACTATAAAAGTTGAAGATACAATAGGATAGTGCACGGAAATGAAAGATACGAAGATAGATAATAGGTGAAATAATTAGTTGAGCAAATTCATTCTTCGGCTCCACCGTTTCTAGTGTCATCCACGCGGCATAAGTTGACTTCAGTATTAAAATATCGCACAAATCCGCTTCCAAAGCATCTTCAAATATATCTCAAAATCACGGCATGCGGACATAGCAGAAGAATATAAGCAGATTATCTCAGTCCTCAACTAGGTATCTTAATATCGAAGGTTTCTGTATAATACTCGTGACATAGGAATAGTCTCTCTAAGTTTCTCCAATTCAGGACCTAATTATCATTATAAATGCATATTTCTTAACTGGTTGTCTCATAGTAATAAATAAATTAAAGTTGCTCTCCGGTTGCGGGTACCATTATTCATTTCTGTGTACATTAACTATATGTTGCTGCTTATACTCGGTGTAATCTACAGATTACAATGTATCATGATTTCAATGTACATGGTTCTAGCGACTTAAAATATCAATCCTTTGAAAGCTTAACTTAGGTTAATACTTCACATATACGGACATTCTGGTCTGAATGAGGGATTTAAAGAAAACCTTTAGTACTTGGTAGAAAAGGAGATTTGCCGTAACTTAAAACTAAAGCAGCAGGTGGCACTTTGACACATCCCTTACTCAATTCAACGACTGCAATCTTCTATTGCTCAAGAAACTTAAAACTACCTTAAAACTAAAGCAAATCTTATTTTCCAAATACGTAAAGTACCTTCTTCAATTACTTCATATCTTTCAAGCTCCATCATTACTTTGTGTCCACCTCACTCAAATGATTACGTCACGTGCAGAATACATGTACATGCTGTTGACTCACATACTTTCTAAGCAGATCACACTCTTGTTTCAAGTTGCAGCTTAATATAATAAATGATATTTTTTAAATGTTTATCATGGTACTTCTTTAGGTCTACATGGTGGTAAAGTCCTTTTATTCGTCCACTAACTGGATCTGCCAACACTTAGCAACCAATATGTGGCTTCCTGACTATAACAAACGGTCCTTCGTGTAGGTGTTGCCACTTCGACTTTTATGTAAGATGAGAGATGGTTTGAAGTGTGTCCTCAGAAGAACGGGCTCGTTCAGGCGATACGACGGAACTTTATTGACGTGCTTGTCAAATGTTTTTTTTTTCTTAAATTCGCGTGTGAGAGACATCAGGGCTTGACTTAACTTATTTTCTAGGTTGAATTCTGGACCTTGTATCTTGGGGATAGGATCAGTCCATTTATTGCTTTCCTTTTGCCTGGAGATTAGTTCTGAAGGTGTGAAACCGGTCGAAGTGTGCTTTTAGTTTTCCCCATGTTCATTAGATTGAATTTCGCTCACATTTACCTTTGAAGTACCGGGCGGTACGCTCGGTACGAAGTTTGCTTCCGTATTCCACCTAAGTTGCGGGCTATTTGCCGGAATTTTAGCCGAGATGGTGTGTGTTGGCTAGTTTTGTTCGGGCATAATAGATGCGAGAATTTTGAGGTTCATTATTTTGACTTTGATAGTTAGTAAAAGGGTGAGGACTATTCCTAAAGTTTGGATCATACCGTTGTTTGTATTGCTTGGAAAGATCTGGAGCATTTCTCCCTTGAGAACAGTGCTGGAATCTAGGCTGGATACCATACTGCTGTTGACTGTTGGTGTTAATCCAACGTCCTTTTCCATTGAAATTATCATTATGTTGGCGATCGTTATTGTAGTGATAGCGATCATTGTAATTAACTGGTGAATTACCGTATTGCTGTTGTGTTGTCTGGTATATGGGGTGGTACCTGTTTTGATCCTGGAATTTATGTTTCTGCTTCCCGTTACGGCGATAGTAGTTGTTATTATCACACTGAACGTCGTGTCCTTTACTGTTGTTGGGTTGGTATGACATACCTGAGTCTGCGCCTACACCGTGCGGCTGTGTAGCGTGCAGGCCATGATTACAATTACTCCGCGCAATAGCACGCACGTCTTCTTGAATCATGTCAAGGTTGTCAAGTACTGACAGAAAAGCCTCCGTGTCGTCGTCACTGACATTTACTAACTTCTCCCTGATTGATGCCGGTAGCTTTGACTTAAGAATCATAATTACGTCCTTCGTGGAAATGGGCGTGTCCCAATATTGTATTTTTCGCAGGTATTTCTCAGAGTACCTACGGAGACCAGCACTTCTCGTATTAAAGGGTTCAGCATTATATACTTCCTTTCTAAGGCGTTGTTGTATGCCTGAACTCCAGAATTTGTTCAGAAATTGCTTTTCGAAGTCAGCGTAATAATTACATCTGTCAATTACTTCTGTTCCCCAGACAGAACCCTCTCCTTGAATGTAACCTACTATAAAGCGCATACGTTGCTTGTCATCCCAGCTCTCAGGAAAAACACTATTAAATGACTTCAGAAAAACCATTGGGTGGATGTTGCGTTTCTCTGGCAGAAAAGGCTGGAATACGCGGTGCTTGAGAACGCTTTCTTCTTTCATGAGCTCTACAAGAGTTACTTGATCATTCTGGTTGCGTACTAACGGATTCTTACTGCTGTGACCATGTACAAGCGGAGAGAATTTTACACGAGACACGGAATTATTATTTTATTCATGTTCTGAAGAAAGCAAGTGTGAATACTCACTTCTATTGCCATTAGGAAAATCATTGACTTGTTGTTTCAACTGCTCGATTTCCTCAGTGAGGTGTCGTTTCCACTCGGGAAAATCTCGGTGATAAACTCTACGAATCTCTCCTAATTCAGTGAGAAACGTATCTCCTGAAGTACCTGGAGCAGCTAAAACTTCAACCGTGGCTGACTTAACGGCTTCTTTTGAGTCGTGTTGAACCTTGTTTTCTATGTACTGTTCTTTAGTCTCGACCCATTCTACAAATTCTTTTCCTATCGTGGAACGTACGTTTGCTGCAGCATCATTCACTCTTTTTTCAATGTTAATGTCGGATAGCGCCTGTGTCAGGTCATTGACCTGGCCTTGCAGAGTGATGACAGTGTCTGCAAGCTTGTTTACTTTAGCTCTGACCTCAGCGGACTTTTTTGAAACTTCCGTTGTAACTGCCTGGAAACTTTCGATTTGTACCTTAATGTCTTTGTGCACGTTACCTACTGTGCTCTCACATGCATCTACCTTCTGCAGAATACCTTCTATCCTTTCATTAACTTTAGTACTTAATTCCGCGATATATTCCACCGTGACTGTCCTTATTCTTGCCTCTAAGTTGGCATCAATATTATCTAACCTATTTTTCATTGTACCAATCATGGTATTTAGGTCAAACCATTTTCGCTCTGCCTCCCGTTCCTTTTCCCTTTCTTTTTGTTCCCTTTCTTGTCTATCTCGTTGTTTTTGTAATTTATAAGCTTCCCTTTCCCGTTTCTCCTGTTCTCTTTCTTGAAAAAAAATTCTCATCATTTCAACCATCGAATTTTCTCACGCTTGCTGTAACGATACGTCACCCACACCATCATCGTTTGCCGTTCTCTCCATTCGCGAATTGGGTCTGCCTGTTCCCGTTCGCGAACGTAGTGGGTTTGACTTGACAACTGTGTCATCACCGTCATCCATACTGTTTGTCGGCTTTCCTTTGTCATCTGCCATGTTTATTTTCAAGTTTGTCACGTAACTGCTCAAAGAAATATTTCGCGGCACGCCGATCGTCAACTATCAGAGCGCGCGCTGATAGTCAAGCGTCACACCGCGGTAGCTGACAATTGCAAAGCTATACCGGGCAGAAGACAAGATGGCACCTAACTTTGAAAATAAGTGACAAACACCTATTAGACACTTAATCCTGCTATTATGGCATCCATCTTGTGTTCCTAACCGCAGCAACAATGAAGATGCTAATAATGCTAACAAATAAACTTTGCATGGAGAGATGATCAGAAATGAATCCTAACTACGTAAATAAGCAACTCTGCAAGGAAATAACAGCGATATGATAAAATGAAGCAGTAAGGAAAGAAATTCCGGAAATCAGTTTTTTTTTATTTTTTTTTATTTTTTTTTTTTTAATACAAGACGCGAGATTTTATGTGTAATGAAAACCGTACTTACATCAGTCGTTTTGCGCACTGCTGTTATTTTTCGAATTTTTTTTTTATTTCCACGGTTTTGTTCAGTACTTCTTTTACAGCTTCCCGATGTCCACCGGATGATGTCATGAAACAATAACAGAACAGATTAATTTTTTTATCAGGTCCCTGTTCGGCGCCACATCTAGTATGATAACAAAAATTAATAGGTTAAATATATTTCAATTCTTTCAATTTAAATCTGTGTTTCATACTAGAATGTCGTGTTCCCAATTTGGCACACCTTTGCTACAGGAGACACGAAAGCGGTCGAAGACGTCCGTCTTCTGGTCGGCTCCTGATCGTTGTCAGAAGGAGGCTAGTTTTTCATTACGCAAAGACTTCTATTATTTGGAAAAGAACAACCCGGATTTCTTTACGTAATCAGTATGAATTTTATAATTACCTAAGGGACCTTTAACAATGAACAGTAAAAAAAATGCATTTGCAAATGAAATCATTAATAAATGGGGCAGCTATGATTTGTCTAGAAGACAAGGGGCGGCCTTCTGTAAACGACCAGGATGCCGCAGTATTCTCTGCTGTAGTAAAGGCTGTCCGACATTTATAAAAATAATATGGCATGGAGGTTAAAAAAGTATAAAGGAAAAGAACAGAATAAGAAATATGGTAAACACTAAATATATTCAAACAATTCTCACTAGCAAATTAGGGCTTATTTATAAACAATATAACTTACATAAGTACTTTTCTAACTGTATGGTGCGATCAGATTTTAGCCTGCCCTGTGCTGTCTCCTTGGTTTACGTTTTTGTCACAAATTACAGTCATTACTTTTCTCCTTCGTTAAAGACAATTCTTGCACTGTCCAACACCTTCATAACAATAACTTGCCGATTTACAGTTTCGAACATAAATTACTTGAATTTTATTTTATTAATTAATAATGTTGTCTGCACGCTGGCAAGACCGCTCACTTTTATAGCTTAAAGTCGACCTTCACTACGTATTCACATTACAAGCAGAAGTACATTAAAATCTGAAGATCTACCAAAGTTTTTTTTACTGTCATCTTTTATTTAGATCGAAGCGGAACGTCAGTTCAGCTTCTGTTAAAATGTTCCTTTGACTACGCAATCGATGTATTAGCGTCCGCGCTAGGTGCGCATCTTTACAGTTACGTAAATTATATATAACAAATGTCTTTCAAAGAATAGGTCTCATTTCATAAGTTGATCATTTAGTATAAAAATAGGTGAATGCCTTTCCAAGGGTACTCACAGCTTTCATACTACGGAAATCCCAGTAATATTACAAGTCCAGAGCCTGGTTTGATGCATCTCTCATTGCTACTCTATCCTGTGCAAGCTTCTTCATCTCCCAGTACCTACTGCAACCTACATCCTTCTGAATCTGTTTAGTGTATTCATCTCTTGGTCTCCCTCTACGATTTTTACCCTCCACGCTGCCTTCCAAAACTAAATTGGTGATCCCTTGATGCCTCAGAATATGCCCTACCAACTTATCCCTTCTTCTAGTCAAGGTGTGCCACAAATTTCTCTTCTCTCCAATTCTATTCAGTACCTCCTCATTAGTTATGTGATCTACCCATCTAATCTACAGCATTCTTCTGTAGCACCATATTTTAAAATCTTCTATTCTTTTCTTGTCTAAACTGTTTATCGTCCATGTTTCAATTCCATACATCGCTAGACTCCATACAAATACTTTCAGAAACAACTTCCTGACACTTAAATCTATACTCTATGTTAACAAATTTCTCTTCTTCAGAAACGCTTTCCTTGCCATTGCCAGTCTACATTTTATATCCTCTCTACTTCGACCATCATCAGTTATTTTGCTCCCCAAATAGTAAAACTCCTTTAGTACTTTAAGTGTCTCATTTCCTAATCTAATTCCCGCAGCAGCACCCGACTTAATTCGACTACATTCCATTATCCTCGTTTTACTTTTGTTGATGTTCGTCTTAATCCTCCTTTCAAGACACTGTCCATTCCGTTCATCTGCTCTTCCAGGTCCTTTGCTGTCTCTGACAGAATTACAATGTCATCAGCGAACCTCAAGGTTTTTATTTCTTCTGCATGGATTTTAATTCCTACTCCGAATTTTTCTTTTGTTTCCTTTACTACTCGCTCAATATACAGATTGAATAACATCGAGAATAGGCTACATCACTGTCTCACTCCCTTCCCAACCACTGCTTCCCTTTCATGCCCCTCGACTCCTATAAATGCCATCTAGTTTCTGTACAAATTGCAAATAGCCTTTCGCTCCCTGTATTTTACCCCTGCCACCTTATATTGTTATTATTATTATTATTATTATTATTAGAATTATTTATCACTGTCACCTTGATGTGATAACCAAGAAAGCTAGCAGGAGGGAAGTGCCATACAAGCGCAATTGTTCGATGTATTTGGATACCCAGTTTACATCATTGTTTATAAACAAATCTAAAATGTGTTACTATAGGTTATCCGTCTTGAGCTGACTGCAATCTAATTAAAAAGAATTACACCAGACGCGTTTCGCTTTTATTTACAAAGCATCTTCCGTGGTTGTTGGTGTTTCTTTACATAATCTACTCCTTCCCTTCTTGCTAGTAGTGGTTGGTGTCGACAGGCTTTATTTCACATCTGCACTTGGCAGTTTTTGGCATTCTGCAGTATTTCTGCGTTGCAGAATCCTGTCAAACATTTATGGGGCATAACTGCGAGATCAGTTCATACACAAAATCCTGCATCATCAACACTTCTGTAATTATTCATGGCTATAGAGGCAGCAACGCTCAATATTTCTGCAGGGTTCCTCCATCACCTTGTTGAGCCTATACCACGTCTAGATGCTGCACTACGATGGGCAAAAGAACGTCCGACATGATAGTAAGAGGTATCAAATTGTAACGCCGGAAATGCATATCCTCCTATTTCCATCTATTGTACTATTATTTTTTTCCCTTGTTTTGTTACCTCAAGATATGACATTTCTGTCTCTTTATATGTTGTAATTGTTTTACTGTTTGTATATATATATATTTATGCATTAATGTTTGTTTGTTTTGTGAATATTATTTGTATTTATACGCTGGGTCTGGCCTAGGGAAAACTATGCTATCGAACGGATACATCGATAGGTCGTGTGGAGAACCAAAGTGTTTAGGATCTTTGGTAGTGTTAACTCTGTCGGGTGGAGCGCGGGCTGAGCAGAGAGGGTCTGGCTGGGGAGCGAGTGGAGCAGGTGTGTTGTGTAAAGCTCCCGCGAGATGCCGCGCTTTCGGGGTTTGGCAGCATGTAATTGCGCTCGACTTGCGATGATAGTGTCTGACACGGTGTCGCAGACGGGAAGCATTAACTGGCGCACATCAAGAGCCCGTTTCGCCTGGTGAACGTGTCGAGAAGAAGGCGCGCCAACATCCAGCTTCTGCAACAGCGACGGCCGACAATGAGTGACTGTCGCCACCTCCTCGATCGACGGCTTCAAACCCTCAATCAACCAACAAGGAAGACTGGAAGCACGTAAAGTTTTAGAACTGTATGGCAGACCTCAGCTTTTCAAACTTTTAGAATTGTTGCATCACAAAATTACAGCAACTTAGCATGAACCTTTGTTGCTCATTGTCCCAATTGCATTGCCAAGCAGGGTCCCTTCCTTTTCCGAAATGAACCCGAGTGTCGTTGAAATTCAAACGCCAGCATTAACGTAATATAATTCAATTTCGCTGCTTCAATTTCAAAGTTCAGTTAAAGTATTCATAGCTGGCTACAATAGTTAGATTACACTAGCACAAATTAAGAGTGCGAGTTTTGTTACCGTATTTTAGCTTACCTGTGACTACAGCTCAGCTTGGTATGTACTAAATTTTACTATTGTTAATTGTTCAGAATCATTTAATTCAAGTTCAAAGTTAAATCTCTTATTTCTAAATTGCGTAGATTCAAGTAGCTTTTGAAATGATTGTTGAGGTAGTCCAAGACTAACCATATTTTACTGAATTTCGATGTGCTTCAGAAAGAAAGTTCACTATTAACTTCAGTCACTAAATTAACCTTCGATTTTCCGGTTTTATTAATTCTTCTGCTAAATTAAGTCAGAGTGTAGCGAAATTTATTACTTCTGACAAACTTTCAGTTTTCACACTACACTTGTCAACCTTCAGTTGCCACGCTTCTAGTGCTAATTATATGTGTAATAATCTTTCTTTTTCAGTTACTATAGTAATTGTCCTTAGGACTGGCGACCGTAATTTCCCCCAAATCTCAAATATCTAATTACCGCTAGTTGATTGTTAACGTAATGGCCGCACATTTACTTTCTTTATTAACTTTACCCCTTTTTCAAAATTAATTTCCACCAGTTTCTTTAGCATTTTTCCTTTCATTTAGATGTAACCCTTTCCTCCCTCTTTACCGACAAATTAACCTCGGTGACAATTGCTTTTCTCAAATTTCCATTAGGTACACGCGGTTTAATTTTTCACTGTCATTAAGGTCGATAAGTGAGGAGGAGGTTACAAAATGTTTTGTCACTTCAGAGTAAAAATAACTGTAAGTCTTTTTTTTTAATTTACAGATTGTTGAGAGAGAAAAACTGACACTTTATTGAGTTTACATTTTACATGTCAGTTGTCTTATAATATTTTTCCTCTGGTCCATTGAGTTACATCTGGCAGCATACAAAACGCTTTCTATGTTGTCTGTAACGCAGCATACATCTAAGACTGAAGCTAGTTATCTTAGCGGTCCTGAAATATTTATATTTCTTAGTGAAACTCATTCACTGCATCTTTTAAAAGGCCTTTAAGTTGAACGTGTTGATTGACAATAATCGTTAACCAGTAAGCTGTCTCCTTAATTCATTGCCTCCTTGCTCCTACGCCGACAATATTGTTGATGCTGAGCAGGCATTATTTTCATTACTATAAGTGGTTAATGGGAAGTTAAGCTCACGCCACCGTAGAGGAGCCTCTTCTGACAATCTGACTAGCGAGTTTTGATGCCACGCCCCATAGTTTGCGAGAAAATCGATGTTAATGTTTTATGAGCAGCTCCTATACCGGCAACGTTTCTCATCTTGCGACGAAACGAGCGTAGTGCAGCAGCTAGATCCGCGATTAAGAGTCAGTTCCTGCCCACGTAATATTCTGCGATCGTTTGTATCCCAGTAGCTGAGTGGTGCCTGCACGGTTGCTCAGCGTGTTGATCAGTGGGCTGCATGCTCCCTCTAATAAAAAAACTGAATCAAGGAATAAAGGATCAATTTGATCGGATGTCTTGTGACGGCCGCCCAGACCAAACACAACGAATTATATCGAACACAAAAAAAGGTCAGAATGTCAATGCTAAGGCCTTGTCCTACGTGACCGACAGAAGTGAGCGACAGCGCGCGACAGCTCAGGCAACAAAATACAATCGCAGATGTAGTTACGGAAGTGTCCTACGTGAGCGACGTCTTGTCTCCCGCTGCAACTGGCGACATTTGAATTCAAACGTGTTTGAATCTTGTCGCTGCAGAACGCGCGACACAAAGCGACAGCCACGTGTCTTCTTGGCAAAGCAGTGAAGCAACACGACGGCAGTTATGAATTACTTAACATCTGATTTTAAGAAAACTATTCGGTGAAAAAATTTGATTCTTCCGTAATCTATAGCTTGATATCCTTAAATGATAAAGGTCAGAATTTATTTTCGTTTTTCGTCATAGTTACTGTGCTGCCATTGTATGAAATTACATGTTTTAAGTAATAGCAGTGTTTAAAATTTGTAATATGAATCTCTGGTTGTTAATGATTATTTACCATCGTTATTATTTGCAAAAATTGTTATCAATGGTAAATTTGTAACCAGTA
This sequence comes from Schistocerca cancellata, assembly GCF_023864275.1. Taxonomy (NCBI): domain Eukaryota; kingdom Metazoa; phylum Arthropoda; class Insecta; order Orthoptera; family Acrididae; genus Schistocerca; species Schistocerca cancellata. Next base: position 309,220,727 of record NC_064628.1, on the reverse strand, counting down.
TAGAACTTGCAGCCTGACATGTCTGACATAATTGTAAAGTATGATGTATGAACAAAATTATACAAGTGTGACTCTCGCCTATAATCCTACCAACGTTTAGAAGACGCCACTGAAGTTCTGTGCATTATTCATTTTGCATCTCCATATTTGGAGCTGGGTTCGACCCACAATCCAGACTCCATTTTCCTGATATATCTCAAAGTAAGAAAAATGTATGGCGCAGATCAGAGCTAAGCAGCTACACAACAATGACAGTTGCCAATAACAGTACTACTACTACTAAGTAACTCTGTTAGTAGTAACTTAGTAGTAGTAATAGTACTGTTAGTAGCAGTAGCAGTGCTGGAGGTAGGAGTGTGAGTAGTACTAGCATCTCTACTTTCCCAGGATTAAGTTCTTTTGACACCCAGTCTCCCTTCCTTACATACGATGGAGAAGTTGTGACTGCATTTTCCAGTATCATAGATTTGCCATTTTTCTTCAGCAATGGCAGAGCTCGTAATTTCTTCACAAGGATGTTTGCCCTCTCCCTTCTTCATCTGTCATTCCTTGGTGTCTTCATACTTTCTAAATATTCGTGTCCTCGAGCAGGTATTAATAAAGTACTGCTAATTTGTGCCCAGCCTCTTTCACACAGACAAGGCACAGTATTCCATTACTGTCTGACGAACATTGGCTCCGTTTCAAGAGCTGTAAAGACCAGTTGCACGACCGCGAAATAAACCCAAGAACAGACATTTGTGGAACAGGTTAACAACAGTATAAATGAGAGTCGCGTTGCATGGCGCCAGCTTATACCCTGATTTGTTATTCCCAGAAGCCGGCCGCGGTGGCCGTGCGGTTCTGGCGCTACAGTCCGGAACCGCGGGACTGCTACGGTCGCAGGTTCGAATCCTGCCTCAGGCATGGGTGTGTGTGATGTCCTTAGGTTAGTTAGGTTTAAGTAGTTCTAAGTTCTAGGGGACTTATGACCTAAGATGTTGAGTCCCATAGTGCTCAGAGCCATTTTTGTTATTCCCAGAATAGCTTCCCTACTCAATTAGGTTGACAATGCAAATCGTATTTCCGGAGTATTTCCACGCGCTAAAATTATGATATTCAATTCATTTTGCGTCGTTTGAAGAAAAGTCAGTTGTAAACATGAGTAAGAGAGCTCGAGAAGTCATAATTTCGCAGTTATGGGCGCTGAAACCAGTAGATATCAGTACGTGCTTCAAGCACTTTCTGGAGCGTCAAACCTAATGCAAACAGACATTAATGAGAAACACTTCATAAACCTTGAAAGCAACTTGTACATATAAAACAAAACTTTCATCTTAAAGTCAGTTAAATAAAGAATCAGACACATACTCTTTCACTGGTAGGAAATATACTATCAGATCATAATCATCCAGACATCCCTTGTAACGCAGAATTGACCCCTAGATGTTACTTATAAGGGTTCAGCAGTAAAAAAGGACGCCAGTAGAGGAGCAGTAACAGCAAAGTGGTCGGTGAGGAGAGCTCAGTGACTTCGAACGTGGAATGGTCAGAGGATGTCACCTGAGTACCAAATGCATCAGGGACAATTTAAACCATCTAAAGTTGCCCAAGTCGACTGTTAGTGACATGATTATGAAGTGTAAACACGAAGGAACAACCAGAGCTAAACCGAGACCAGGCACATGTTGAGACATGGCCATCGAGCATTGTGGAGGGTGATTGTGAAAAGTCGCTTGACATCAGTGGAAGAAACCACTCGTGAGTTTCAAAGTGCTACCATCAGTCCTGACAGCACAATGGCTGTAGATAGAAAGTTAAAAAGAATGGATTACAATGGTCGAACATCTTGCAAGAGACACTTAAAGTGCTGTAAAGAGCGACGTCAATGGACAAGGGATGACTAGAAACGAGTGATTTGGAGTGATGAATCACGCTGTGCCCTGTGGCAATCCGATGGAAACATTGCCCGCCATCATATGTAGTTTAGTGTAGTGCCTGCGGAGAAAGTGATGTTATGGTAACAGGGAGGGAGTGGGGAGGGGTATTGGTGGATAGCGTGTGGTTCCCTTTTTGCACTTAGGAAACGCTATATGCGGAAGGATATGAGCACATTTTACAACATTGGGTAGTGTAGACAGCAGAGGAACAATTCGGAGACGATGATACTTTGTATCAGCATGGAAATGTACCCAGTCATAGCTCAGCATCTGCGAAGCAATTTTTTGTGGCCAACAACATTCCTGAAATGGACTGACCTGCCTGTTTTCTCGACCTGAACCCAATGGAACACATATGGGATGAGTTAGAACGTCGACTTCGCTGCAGACCGCAGCATCTGGCTCCTGAATAGGGTGGGCTGCCATCTTCCACAGACATTCAGACACCTCTCTGAAAACGTCTGCAGCAGAGTCCAGACTGTCATAAAAGCTAAGGACGAACACACACCGCATTATTGTCCATTAGTATGTACTGGAAACTTTTGATCAGATAGTGTACCAGTATGTATTTAGAATGGTCAGAAAAGACCGGCAGATTTTCAGTTCCAAAACTTTTGCATGCAGATCAGCGGAATAATTGTGACAGAAACATGATGCTCTAAATGAAAAGCAAAGAAATATCATGTCTAAGAAAGGCGATAGATATTACAAACCGGTGATGTTCAGTGAATATTATATTTTTAATAGCTTTTACATTCATGAATTAATTATGTTGCCTACTTTTCTTTGTTCACCATATGTCCCAAATCTCTACATGCTAATACTTCAGGTTTGCTTCATAAAATCGTGCTCCATTCACTTTCTTTGCAGTTAATTTGGGGAGGGGGGGATGTAATGGAGCATAAACAAGTAGTGTACCGATATGCAATTATTTTCAATAAGAATTTTACAGCACCACAGGTAAGACAACATATTACAGTAGTCCATGAGCTGTGGTGGTGGAGATGATCTCATCAAAATTTGTTTCTCCCACCACACCAGCTCATAGATTTCCACAGTCTTTATTGATATAGGTCACAAATGACGAAGATACTTGTACTGCACCAGTTGAACCTACAAGGAGCAATTTATTGTACTTGACACAGTATAGTAGAATGTTTACAATTAATGTCCTACTGTAATTTAAATGAACTACTATTTCGTGTTGCACTTTGAAAAAGTTCTGCCTTCTCTGACATCCATCATAATTGTCAGATTGATATTAATGGGTCATGTTCAGTTGTCTGGAGGTAATATCATGGTAGAAACTGCTCTCATAATCTTGTACAAAGATACAGGTTCATCTGAAGGTTGTGTTAGCGCTTTTATGAACGCTATAAAAAAAACATGAAACTCATAGGTTGTATGTGGCTATTTTGTTTAATGACGAATTTCAAGTTTTGCATCATCAGATTAATCCCACAAGTAATACATAGTACATAATAGTAGTTAACTGACCACTAAGAACAACAGATAAAAAAATCAAAGTACAATGTGAAAACATACCAAGGTTAAGGAGAACATGTCATACATAGGTATGGAGTCATTTATCTTATCTGTAAGACAATGTGAAACTGAAACTGCATCATTGTGGCGGTTTCGCCATTCAGGAAGACAACTAAGATATTAAGTGGCAATTCTGGTGAGTATTAATAACTAAGACTTAAAGAAAATTATTACAATCCCATGAAGAATGACAAAGATATGACTTTTAGGTCATGCATAATTACAAAACAAATTTACATCAAATCAGAAACCATATAATAACAACTGTCTTAAACACAAAATCAAATTTCATGTTGTAGGAAAGGGAAGCCGATAAGGGATTGAGTTCTATAATTTTTAAATCATTTGTCAGAAGCATTATGGGGTACATACAAGCAATCACTTTGCTATCATTTATCTATATTCAGATGGGACCAACTTTTTCTATGGACATGATTAACAAAATGCATCATGACCCAGAATAAGTTTCATGATTCTTTTCACTGTGAGTTAAAGGCTGATTCTGACAACTCAACTTTTACTAGTAAATGGCGAGTTTTGCTTTTATTGATAACAAGGTGCACCACATGATGAACAAGGTGCTGACAATTTGTTGTCATCTTTGGGTTGAAAAGCCAACTAACAGATCTGGATAACATATAGACTACTACATCATATCAACCAACATGAAATTCACAGAATATCCACATGTCTGTTACTTATAAAAGGCAAAGTAACTGGCCATCTTGAAGGCTCTTACTTTTTTTTAATACACCTTAACGCATTTTGGCCACAGCCCCTACCAGAATCTGTCAGATAAACAGAACCAATTAGATGTAATATTTCTACAACAATGCTTTGTATGGAAACAGAATGAAGTAATACCACACTTAAAAAAGCGTGATAAACTGTATTTCATCACTTACACATACACTTGTACCATGACTAGTTCAGTTCTGTGAGGCAGCCTGCTTTAAAAAACGTTCTGTTGCCATTAGATGATGTTAAAAGAAATAGGACTTGTCAATATTGATTATAGATAAACCATACAGTAATACCATAAAAGTAAAAAACTAATGATTTGAATTTAACACATTTAAATTCAAAATAACATCGACAAACTGAGTATACAGCATCTACATAAAAAATAGTTTACAATAAATAATGAAAAGGACTTGACACACTAAAAATTCAAATTTTTGTCACATTTTCATCAAGCAGTCATTCAATAAAATTCAAAATGGACCATTGTGTTGGTAAAACATATGGCTATAATGTTATACATGGCAGAGCTTATTGTAACTTTATCCATACTGTATGATATGTAAGGCTATATACCAACCTCTTTTTATTTTTGTAAGTTGAGTATATAAAAAGTAACGAATTTATATTAAAAGACACAGCAAGGCATTAACATATTAACATAGAAAAAACTATAGACCTTGGTACTATCATTGTCTCATGGTTGTTGTCTTTACTTTTGGCACTGACACTGCAAAGATGGACACATCTCCCATGGCCACAGTCAATGCACACACATTGGACAACAGACAAGTAGACTCCTTGGCCCAGCCTGACCCACACATTGCTCTGTTACACCAGCAAGTGATGGAAAATCTCAAATTATCAATTCAGTCTGAAACAATTTTAAATTGCAGCAACTGAACAAAAAAATGCCTTTTGCATGCTGTACATTAAGTTTTATTTTTAGTTAACTTGTGCATCCAGACATGTTTCACATTATTTATAAGCCAACTTCAGTGGTTACCCTGAAATATTGCACGATTTTTTCGTTTGCACATATTGGTTTGCAGATTTTAAACACCTCATTGAAGATTTTTATAATAAAATGGAAAGGTACTTACAAATCAGCGTCTAAGTCAAGCCAAACAGCTTTCTCTCACGTGGCAAACGGTTTGAAATTTTACAGTTTTCTTTGTGGTAACTATTTTCGAAATACAGCACTGTAAATGCCAGTTTCTTTGTCTAGAGTGTTGCCAGCTTTCTCTTTTTTTGCTTTCAATAGTTTTTTGTTTGATTCTATGTATGTTGCTGTAAGTTGCATGTGTATGTGTGTGTGTGTGCGTGTGTGTGTGTGTGTACCGCTTTTATTTTTTATTTTATTGTTTATTATTACTATTATTATTATCTTCTTTCCTTTCTCAGACCTTAGGTCCGGTTAAAAATGGAAAGTGACATGGACCTTGATCAAGCGTGACTTCCTTTTAACTGTACGGTATATGTTACATTGCATTTAAGAACTTTCGGGTAATTGAACATGTATCAATAATTACAGATTTCTGTAGTTGTATATATAAGTTTGGATGTAGCTGTACTATGTTGATGTACTGGTGGATATTGTGTGGTATGACTCCTGTAGTTGATAGTATAATTGGTATAATGTCAACTTTATCCTGATGCCACATGTCTCTGGCTTCCTCAGCCAGTTGGATGTATTTTTCAATTTTTTCTCCTGTTTTCTTCTGTATATTTGTTGTATTGGGTATGGATATTTCGATTAGTTGTGTTGATTTCTTCTTTTTATTGGTCAGTATGATGTCAGGTTTGTTATGTGGTGTTGTTTTATCTGTTATAATGGTTCTGTTCCAGTATAATTTGTATTCATCATTCTCCAGTACATTTTGTGGTGCATACTTGTATGTGGGAACATGTTGTTTTATTAGTTTATGTTGTATGGCAAGTTATTGATGTATTATTTTTGCTACATTGTCATGTCTTCTGGGGTATTCTGTATTTGCTAGTATTGTACATCCACTTATTATTATTATTATTATTATTATTATTACTATTGTTTTTGTTGTTGTTGCTGCTATTGTTGTTTTTCCTTTTCATTATTATTCGTTAGGAGATAAATGGAATTTGTGATCTTCTATTTGTAATTTCTGTCTATTATATCATCAGTGACTGTAAACAGTTCGTGGTTATTCGTACACAGTGGGTCATTTAGTAGTAGCTTCTTCTCAGCCTTTGTTTAGTATACATGATAATTTCCATGTAACATTAGAAGGTGTTTTTCATTATTTATTCTATTTACATGCCTTCCAGTCTTGCAGTAGGTTTGTGATTATTTTCTGTTAAATGTTGTGCAAAAATTGAATGGCTTGGCCCAGATTTACATTGTCTTTGTATTGGATGTCGAATGTCCTGCTGGTTAGTGCTACATACCTTCCACAATACGTGCTGCATTGTAGTTGGTATATTCCTGCTCTCTGGAAGATGACTATGGCTTTTGTGATTTTTGGAATGGTACTTTTGGACTCAACTGTCTTTTTTGAATGCATTGTTTATGCATTACCTTTTGAAAATGTTTGTTATTTTACTTGTAGATCTGCACTTGCACTCCACTGTGTACCATCTTGAACTTCTCCTTTGTTTTCATGTAGTCTTTTGTTGTTGTTCTGTCTCTGTGTGTGCTAGTTTGTGATGTACTTTGTGTGTTGTCGTTTCTGCCTGTATATCTATTGTGTTTATTGGCTATATTTATTACTTAACTTTTTTATTTAATTTTGTGATTAGACTACTATTGTACACATTGTTTGTTGGTTTTTGTGTGATAACATTTAGTTCTTTCTGGTCGTTTTCTGTGATCAGCTACAGAGTTGAGTCTACAAAGTATGTATTTAATCAGGAAATGCAAAATGGCTAACCAGGATTGGCAAATGTAAGAATGTAGAAGCATATATCACTAAGAGTAAGATAGATATAGCCTACAGGAAAATATAAGAGACCTTAGGAGAAAACAGAACCACCTGCATGAATGTCAAGAGCTCAGATGGAATAAGCAAAGAAGGGAATGAAGGTGGAAGGAGTGTATAGAGGGTCTATACAATGGAGATGTACTTGAGGGCAATATTATGGTAATGGAAGAGGACATAGATGAAGATGAAATGGGAGATATGATACTGCGTGAAGAGTCTGACAGAGTACTGAAAAAGCTAAGCCAAAACAAGGCCCCAGGAGTAGACAACATTCTATTAGAACTACTGATATCCTTGGGAGAGCCAGCCTTGACAAAACTCTACTATCTGGTGATCAAGATGTATGAGACAGGCGAAACACCCTCAGACTTCAAGAAGAATATAAAAATTCCAATCCCAAAGAAAGCAGGTGTTGACATATGTGAAAATTACCGAACTATGAGTTTAATAAGTCACAGCTGCAAAATACTAACGCGAATTCTTTACATCGAATGGAAAAACTAGTAGAAGCCGACCTCGGGGAAGATCAGTTTGGATTCCGTAGAAATATCGGAACACGTGAGGCTATACTGACCCTACGACTTATCTTAGAAGCTAGATTAAGGAAAGGCAAACCTACATTTCTAGCATTTGTAGACTTAGAGAAAGCTATTGACAATGTTGACTGGAATATTCTGTTTCGAAAATGAAGGTGTAAAAAACAGGGAATGCAAGGCTATTTCCAATTTGTATAGAAACCAGATGGCAGTTACAAGAGTTGAGGGGTACGAAAGTGAAGCATTGGTTGAGAAGGAAGTGAAATTGGGTTGTAGCCTATCTCTGATGTTATTCAATCTGTATATTTAGCAAGCAGTAAAGGAAACAAAAGAAAAATTTGGAGTAAGAATTAAAATCCATGGAGAAGAAAATTTTGAAGATTGCCAATGTCATTGTAATTCTGTCAGAGAGAGCGAAGGACCTGGAAGAGCTGTTGAATGGAATGGACAGTGTGTTGAAAGGACATAAGATGAACATCAACAAAAGCAAAACGAGGATAATGGAATGTAGTCGAATTAAATAAGATGATGCTGAAGGAATTAGATTAAGAAATGATGCACTTAGCAAAATAACTGATGACGGTTGAAATAGTAAGAATATAAAATGTAGCCTGGCTATGGAAAGAAAAGCATTTCTGAAGAAGATAATTTTGTTTACATATAATACAGCTCTAAGTGTCAGAAAGTCATTTCCTAAAGTATTTGTGTGGAATGTATGCATGTATGGAAGTGAAACATGGACGATAAACAGTTTAGACAAGGTGAGAATAGAAGCTTTTGAAATTTGGTGCTATAGAAGAATGCTAAAGATTGGATCGATAGGTCGCGTAACTAACGAGGAGATACTGAACTGAATTGGGGATAAGAAAAATTTGTTATACAACCTGAATAGAAGAACATTAGTAGGACATATTCTGTGGCATCAAGGGATCACCAATTTAGTACTGACATAAAGTGTGGGGAGGGTGGAAGGGGGCGGGGGGGGGGGCGTAAAAATCGTAGAGAGAGACCAAGAGAGGAATGCAGTAAGCATATTCTGAGGGGTGTGGGTTGCAGTAGTTACTTAGAGATGAAGATGCTTGAATTGGATAGAGTAGCATGGAGAGCTGCATAAGACCAGTCTTTGGACTGAAGACCACAACAACAACATATCAACGAATACAATAAGCTTCTAAAATCTTGAAAGAGTGGCGCGTGTACAGATGATATTTATGTACTAGCCGTTTGTTAGTTTGCCATTGCAGACAGCATTTTCGTCTCTGAGTGCTATTTCTTTTATAAATGTGTTTCTTTCCTTTGTTTTACCTGTTTTCGGATCCAGTGTGTGGGTTTTGTCTTTCTTGTATTTAACTCTTGTCACAGCTCTAAGGCCATATGCTAAACTGTAACATTCATATCCGCCCATATGATTTCAGTTCACACCATATTGAAAGCTGCGCAACTTCGTAGAGTTTGTGGCATTCTGTGTGAACGATAGATCTCAATGCCACTACAACAAGTCACAAGCTGTGGAGCCACTTCTGATGTGTGTCTGAACACGGCTGTAGCCTGTGTAAAACTAAATTTAAAACACAGAGGAGGATCTTTGGAATGAAATGCCAATCGCAAAAAGACTATCTTACGTGGTGTAGATCTTTGCTTGGAACTGGAACTCGTGGCCACGCTTCAGTGTAATTGTTTATGTTTACATCTTGTTGAGTTGTTACACAGTAGGATGTAGAGCGGGATACTTGTTCACTTTCGTGGATTATATGCTTTACAATGGGATTTGAGCAGCATTTTACGCTGATAAAGCAAGGGGCAGAGGCAAAACTTTATAGAGGCTCGTATCTAGGAAAGCCTACAATAGTGAAGGAACGATTCAAGAAGAGTTACCGCCACCCCGATCTGGATGATTACCTGACAAAGGAAAGAATAAAAGGCGAAGCTCGAGCTAATCTCCGGTGTAAGATGGCAGGTATACAGTTGTGCTTTAAGTTTTTTATATTAAAAAAGACGGTTTGCATTCACCTCTTTAAAGCAGTTTCTTTAATTTCAGGTTTACGTACTCCTGCAATTTATTATGTGGATTTTGAAACCAGAAGAATATTCATGGAAGACCTCCATCAATGTGTGACGGCGAAAGATTTCATAACGAATCTACAAGAGAATGGATCATCTGTCGAACATAATCGTATCCTTCTAGGAAAACGGTTGACTGATTTAGCACATGAGATTGGGAAAACTATAGGTATTATGCACGCCAATAACATAATACACGGCGACCTAACTACCTCGAATATTCTTTTAAATAACGAAGGGACTACTGTGAACAGTTTGGTTTTAATAGACTTTGGTCTTAGTTACATAGAGTCAAATGCAGAGGATAAAGGTGTTGACTTATACGTGCTTGAAAGAGCAATAATCAGCACGCATCAAAACGCAGATTTATTTTTTCAAGAAGTAGTGAATGCATATAAAAAACAGAACAAGAAGCAATGTGCTGACGTTTTGAAGAAACTCGAAGATGTGCGAGCAAGAGGACGAAAACGGACAATGGTTGGATGAATTCTGATTGATGGTTACAGCAAATTACAGAACCTAAGAACAAGTAATGAGACTATGGTGGCCCTGTGTTGCGTTCCCAGTACTGTACCAAGAAATAAAACTTGACATTGATGTAGGCCTATATGGAAAACTGTGCTTCAAATGTAAATAACTGCAGTTGCAATTTGAAATATTGTAATATTTATGTGACTTATTACATTCCCCTGATTGAGTACCAGTATCAGTTCCATTCCATATCTATTACCTGGACAAGCTCCGTGATTAACCACTCCAACTAATGAAGTTGCTCAGTGATTAAGACACTGAAATCACATTTAGAAGTCATATAGAATTGAAAACTAAAAGCTTCAGGCAATCCAGATTTAGGAATTTTGTGGCATTCCGAAAGATTTTCAGGCAGCTGCTGTGATATTTATATTGAAAAAGGCATATCCAATTTCCTTTCTAATCATTGTTCAGTCTGAGGTTGTGCACCGTCTTTATTGACCTTTGATGATACTTTCAATTGTAACCATTTGGCATTTCCACCTCCCCCACACAGTAGCTTTGTTGCTTTATAGTGCCTGAATTGCATTTAGGGCTGAATTTAGATGTATTATAACTTGTCATGGACCCATTCTCATTGTTGATTATCTACTGATGATATCTTAATGGTCTCCTCCTGTGCTGCTCACTACTTCAAACTTATTTTATCTTATCATCACTCGTGTAAATGCCAACTATCTCACAAAAGCATACTTACAAAGTTTCACATTTCCAGTATTAAGTATTCCAGGGTGCTATGTATTGTTCCTGTAGGGACTGCAGAGACACTGTTACAGCATTTACAGAAATGGAAAAAAACCTTAACATGTGGTACATTGCTAAGACCCTCTGCTGCGCAGCTTACAGTTGTTTGCATAGTGTATATATGTAGGTATAGGTGTAAACTGCCACTACCTTGCTTGGGCCTTGTGAGCTGTTCTTAATCATGTTGTCTCATCATCCTCGCTCACCTGTTACTTCCATATTTTCTTTTCTGCACCTAACAATTCTGAAGCTACTACTTACAGCTGTCAATCCACACTGCCAAGAGAGAGAGTAAGTGTGAAGTGCTGCAGATGTGTGTGCTGATTAAGTATTAGCATTCAAAAGCTTAAAGTACAATATTCAACACTGTTTGCCTATCTTACACTTAACACTTCTTGTGTGTTATATATGGTCATTGACTCCTCACTCCATAGATTATCAAATGAATTTAATATACCAATAGCTCATGTTTAGGGAAAAATAAATTTGATGCTGAAATAATGATTTTGACAATCATAAAAAAATTGTATGCAATTTAGTTGTCACACCATCTACTACTGAATGATATAGTTTGTTGGCTGATTTTATTGACGTTATAATTATTGACCACCTCACAGACACCTTGCATAGCCTGTGAAATAGGGAGGTGGAATAATATGCAATTAAAACGCTGTTGCAGATGAGCAAACATTGATGTCATCTTCCAGCCAATGCAGATGTAGGTTTGCATCCGAGCAGTTCTGGCTGTCACTGAAATAAAAAAGGTGTTTATATTTTATTTCCTTATTTTTTATGGTGTCAGTTTGCCTATCTCTTTGGCTGGCGGTTCTGATTCTCCTCATTTTGTAACTATATTGTTCCTGCCATACTTCACATGTAGGTGGCAAAAAAATGTATGTAATGCGTATTTCTGAAAAAAAAAATTATTGCCTGTGAACTCCTAAGGACAAGTTTAATCTAATACTGAAAATCATTTTGTTCAAGATAACCTCAGAAACATTTTTCTACAAAGCTGGAAAAATGTGCAGTTTAAAACTCTCATGGCACAAAAATGGTGTATAAAAGCTAAATCAGACAAGTGCGTGGCATAAACAGGTTATTTTGTGAAATAATTTTTGTTGAGAATATTGTGAGACTGCACTTTTAAAGATAAACCAATGTTACAGGAAGGAACAGTATAACTGATCTGAAGCAAAGCAAAGTCAGTAAATGTTTTGCTTTTAGGGCAAGTAATACAAGAAAATATTGAAGAGGAAGAAAGTAAAATGAGGAGAGGATAAAGCCACTCGGGATCGAAAATAACAGAGGCACATACACCAAGCAGGAAGCAGCATTAATTTCTTCTTATTTCGGTACCACTAAAACTATTAATCAGGCCTGATGTGTTGTTTCCTACATTATTTTCACCACCACCTCATTTTTTTTCCTCTTTGCACTGAAATAGCTGTCACAAACTGGAATTAATGCTTTTTTAATTATTTTATTATTAATTTCATCTGTGCTGCAGCTGATTCTGATGGCCATAATGGAGGTAAAGCAGTCTGTGTTCATAACATTCTGTAAGCTATACATGCCTCCTGGTGGTGCTAAATGGCAAGTACCTTGGGGAGCTTGGTCTTCAGTGACTTAAGGTTTGCCAAACCTTGAGGGGCTGGTCAGTGCTAGCAGTCATCTTTAACCCTAATCTCTGGTAATGGAACATTGTGCTGAGAATGGCACAAACCTACATGAAAAATTAAAAAGAGTATAACTGAAGGTACTTACAGAATGGTTGGCTAGTAAGCCAACATACACAGACTAGTCATACTACCTTTGTGAAATACAGTGACTGACTTTTAAAACGTTTTATTATATATTTCAGCCTCAGGTCATACAAGACGTATCATTAACAGTTTTGAGTTATTACAAAGTCATTGTCATATGATATACTAAAAAGAATAAACGTTTTCTTTTCAAACAGATCATCTTATAATTTGATAGTAAGTCAAAACAAATAATACCACTTGTGTGACCTGAGGCAGAAATATTTTGTAAAAAAAGAGGCAAAATTATTATTGGCCAATCACTAGAGCATCTTCCCATACTTCAGTGTGTGTTAGACTTGGCCAGATAGCACTTTCTGTGTTGACATTTATTTATCTATCTTCTCGGAATACAATGGTTTCCAGTTTCTCAAATAAAAACACTACAGATAAGACGAGTGTCTGTGTAGGAGCAACAACATCCACTCAACTAGGAGTCCTTTCGATATTCCACCAAGAGCTTCAGCTCGGAAAATAGTCTCTGGCTATAATAGAGCACAAAGTGTTTCAGAATAATTTTTTTTCTTTTTTTTTTTTTTTTGTTAGATGAGTGGTCATTTTAAAAAGTATGTGTGTGTTATAGTCTCCAGTGTGTTATAGGCATAAAAATATTAAATTGTCCTCAAAGTGGATCACTTGTAGTAGAAAGAGCTACCAATTTTCAAGCTAGGCAAATACAAAATGCTAAAATAATTGTCGAGTATCTCATAGCTACAATGTTTCACCAAACTCATAACTGCAGTAAAAAGTGAAAGTCATTGTACCGTGCAGAGAACTAATGGACATTGGCATCAAATAATATAAGATTCATGTGGAATGAAAATAATGAAGGTGTGGAACACACGTAAGAGGATCAGCAGTGAGCTTGAGAATATTGTTGCATTCAATTCACCATCTTTGCCCCACCACTTAATGGTTGGTTTCATACACCTTCGTTAGGCTTTATATTCCCATTCCCTTGTGCTGTTGCTAGTGTCAGCATAATGAACACATTACCGGTGCAGGCAGCGACAGGCTGCATGTAGTAAGTGTGGCCAAGCTGCAGATGAGACAAGAATGTTCTGTACTGTGCCAAGCAAGTGTGTAAACTTGGGAGTGGTTTAAGGCCCAAGAGATCAAACCTACTGCTTGGGGCACAAGGCTGAGAGGACTGCAACGACTGTAAGATTTCTATACAAGGCAAAGCACAATTAGTAGCAGCTACTTGGGGCACCAAACTGAGAAGGGTGCAAGCATCCCAGTGGGAAATTTGTATGCGGAGTGTATCAATATTAGTAGTGAAAATGCATATGAAAGTGTAAAGGGAAAAAGGGAGCACCAAATCATAAGCTGCTTGTGGGGAAAAATGTTAATGAATCAATGCTGGCTTTCATTGAAAGCTGAGAAGGGTGCAAGCATTCCAGTGGGAGATTTGCATGCGGAGTGCATCAATATTAGTAATGAAAGTGTATAAGGAAACAGGGAGCACCAAATCATAAGCTGCTTGTGGGGTAAAAATGTTAATGAATCAATGCTGGCTTTCATTGAAAGTGAATTTTAGACTGTAAAGCAATTTAAAAAAATGAAAATACAGTTGCTATTTCAGATAGATTATATAATGGTAAGACAGAGATTTAGGAACCAGGTTTTAAATTGTAAGACATTTCCAGGGGCATATGTGGACTCTGATCACAATCTATGGTTATGAACTGTAGATTAAAACTGAAGAAACTGCAAAAAGGTGGGAATTTAAGGAGATGGGACCTGGATAAACTGACTAAACCAGAGGTTGTACAGAGTTTCAGGGAGAGTGTAAGGGAACAAATGGCAGGAATTGGGGAAAGAAATACAGTAGAAGAAGAATGGGTGGCTTTGAGGGATGAAGTAGTGAAGGCAGCAGAGTATCAAATAGGTAAAAAGACGAGGGCTAGTAGAAACCCTTGGGTAACAGAAGAAATATTGAATTTAATTGATGAAAGGACAAAATATAAAAACGCGTTAAATGAAGCAGGCAAAAAGGAATACAAATGTCTCAAAAATGAGATTGACAGGAAGTGCAAAATGGCTAAGCAGGGATGGCTAGAGGATAACTGTAAGGATGTAGAGGCTTATCTCACTAGGGGTAAGATAGATACTGCCTACAGGAAAATTAAAGAGACCTTTGGAGAAAAGAGAACCACTTGTATGATTATTAAGAGCTCAGATGGAAACCCAGTTCTAAGAAAGAAGGGAAAGCAGAAAGGTGGAAGGAGTATATAGAGGGTCTATACACGGGCGATGTACTTGACAATATTATGGAAAGGGAAGAGGATGTAGATAAAGATGAAATGGGAGATATGATACTGCGTGAAGAGTTCGACAGAGCACTGAAAGACCTAAGTCGAAACAAGGCCCCGGGAGTAGACAACATTCCATTAGAACTACTGACGGCCTTGGGAGAGCCAGTCCTGACAAAACTCTACCATCTGGTGAGCAAGATGTATGAGACAGGCGAAATACTCTCAGACTTCAAGAAGAATATAATAATTCCAATCCCAAAGAAAGCAGGTGTTGACATATGTGAAAATTACCGAACTATCAGTTTAATAAGTCACGGCTGCAAAATTCTAACGCGAATTCTTTACAGACGAATGGAAAAACTAGTAGAAGCCGACCTAGGGGAAGATCAGTTTGGACTCTGTAGAAACATTGGAACACGTGAGGCAATACTGACCCTACGACTTATCTTAGAAGCAAGATTAAAGAAAGGCAAACCTACTTTTCTAGCATTTGTAGACTTAGAGAAAGCTTTTGACAATGTTGACTGGAATACTCTCTTTCAAATTCTGAAGGTGGCAGGTGTAAAATACAGGGAGCGAAAGGCTATTTACAATTTGTATAGTAACCAAATGGCAGTTATAAGAGTCGAGGGGCATGAAAGGGAAGCAGTGGTTAGGAAGGGAGTGAAACAGGGATGTAGCCTCTCCCCGATGTTATTCAATCTGTATATTGAGCAAGCAGTGAAGGAAACAAAAGAAAAATTTGGAGTAGGTATTAAAATCCATGGAGATGAAATAAAATCGTTGAGGTTCGCTGATGACATTGTAATTCTGTCAGAGACAGCAAAGGACTTGGAAGAGCAGTTGAACGGAATGGATAGTGTCTTGAAAGGAGGATATAAGATGAACATCAACAAAAGCAAAACGAGGATAATGGAATGTAGTTGAATTAAGTCGGGTGATGCTGAGGGAATTAGATTAGGAAATGAGACACTTAAAGTAGTAAAGGAGTTTTGCTATTTGGGGAGCAAAATAACTGATGATGGTGGAAGTAGAGAAGATATAAAATGTAGACAGGCAATGGGAAGGAAAGCGTTTCTGAAGAAGAGAAATTTGTTAACATCGAGTATAAATTTAAGTGTCAGGAAGTCGTTTCTGAAAGTATTTGTATGGAGTGTAGCCATGTATGGAAGTGAAACATGGACGATAAATAGTTTAGACAAGAAGAGAATAGAAGCTTTCGAAATGTGGTGCTATAGAAGAATGCTGAAGATTAGATGGGTAGATCACATAACTAATGAAGAGGTGTTGAATAGGATTGGGGAGAAGAGAAGTTTGTGGCACAACTTGACTAGAAGAAGGGCTCGGTTGGTAGGACATGTTCTGAGGCATCAAGGGATCCCCAATTTAGTATTGGAGGGCAGCATAGAGGGTAAAAATCGTAGAGGGAGACCAAGAGATGAATACACCAAGCAGATTCAGAAGGATGTAGGTTGCAGTAGGTACTGGGAGATGAAGAAGCTTGCACAGGATAGAGTAGCATGGAGAGCTGCATCAAACCAGTCTCAGGACCGAAGACCACAACAACAACACAAAGGAATTTCGTATTTTGAGCTGAGGAATGTTATAAGGCATATATAATACCTTTGTGTGCAGAAAAAAAAATTGAAGAGTAAATTCCTTAACACAAGCCCCATCGACAAAAGCTGCTATGAATGCATCTGTATGAAAATTTTCATGCAAAGATGTGCCTCTAATCATCAAAGAAAGTAAGGGTAAAGTCTGCTCAAGGGAACCCAAAGTCTGTCTACCATCTTCCTAATCATTACAGTGTCCTCAACTTGACAGGAAGATATTAGGGAGATGAATAACAAAAACTGTTGCTGGTAAAATAGGTCTCGCGCTGCGGCTAAACTAAGGTATATTCAGGGTATATGGGAAGGAGCAGAAGCAACTAGCACAAAGTAAGCCTTTGTGTTTGATATTAAAAACAGTCATAGGCTGCACAATGTTGTTTAATAACTCAAGAATGACGCATTTCACCTGAGTAGGACATCATCAGGTTGTCTCCATATAACCTGAGGTGAGAACCAGAAGTATTTTGTAAATTAAGTTTATAAATACATTTTTTGAACCTAAATTTATTTTTTAGAAGGAAGAGCACTTCTTCAACTATTTTTCTACATACTTGTCCCATTGTTCAAACAGTTGTCATAGTGGGAAAACAATTTTCTGTACCTTTTTGATAGAAAGATGTCAGTGAAAACAGCCACTGGTGAACACAGTTTTTTGTGTAATCATCACTGTCAAAGCACCTTCCTCCAAAATCATGCTTCTAGTTCAAGAACAAGTGGCAGCCAGAAGGTGCAACTTCAAGGATGTATGGTGGGTGATCGAACTACTTCAAACCGAAATGTAGAATAAGGTTTTGAGTGACACCAGCAGAATGGGGGTGTGCATTGTCATATTTTCTTCACTAAACTACATTCCGGAACATTAACTGCCCAAGATCAATGAACATGGCATCAACTTGAGCACCATTTTTGACAGCGCTATGGTACTGATGGAGGAACTGAGTGAGTTGAGTTTCACAAGATCTCTGTTTGTGGAATTCTTTTTGATTTTTTGTATAGAAGATTTTTGTTCTCCAAGAATGTCATAACACATGACCATTAGCATGTTCCATAATTCTACAATATATTGACATCATTGATTATGCCTATAATTATGTGCATATGTCTGACAGTGATATATGCTTTTTTCACAATTTTAGGTATTCTGTTTGCTCCACCAACATACAATAAACCACTGCTAGAAAGGGTTTAAGTTCTTTCATGTAATCTATTTAGAATCTTATAGGTATTTCATCCGGTCCAAATGCCTTTTTCACTGTTAAGTGACTGCAGATGCTTTCGTCTTCTGTAATCATTTATCTCTATATCTTCTTTTTCTGTGTTTGTGCAATAAGAAAGGAGGAACTGTATTAGGATCTCCTGTGGTAGAACAGTTTTAGACTGAATTCAGTATTTCTGCCTTCCTACTGTCACCATTTGTTTTGGTACCACTATAATCACTGAGCAGCTGAATAGATGATTTTGATCTACTTAAGATTTTACACAAGACCGAAACTTGTTAGGGGTTATTCAGATAAGTTATGAAAATTTTACTTTCTGATTCATTGAATACTTCTTCATTGTTACCATGTGCTCATTTTCACTTCATTTAGTCCTTGTTTGTCAGTTAGATTTTGACTTCACTAAAATCTGTGATGAAGCTCTATCTGCTTCAATAGCAACTGTCTAACATTCCTATTAAACCTTTATAGCTCTGTTCCAGACCTTAAAATCCCATGGAACATACTTATCTATGGCATATTGAATTATGCTTTTGAATTTTATGCAACTGTGCTCCACATATTTGTCCTCAGAACTGAATATTGATGTTGACTACTCTGATACTGGAAAGTCTAGGTCAGAATATCAACAATATTATGAAAGGGATACATTGCTACTCACCACAAAGAGGAAATGTTGAGTTGCATATATGTAAATTAACAAAACTTTGAAATGCATTTGCAAAAAATGAATAATGGAGTTTTGGACAAGAATGATACTGATCCAGATTATGAGATAGGAAGTGATGATGGCAAAAACTTAGAACAGGAAGTGGATGATGATGATCATCGTTATCGTCATCATGGTGATGATGATGATGGTGTGGAAGGCAGAGAAACAATTGAAGACGATATAAGTACAGAACAATTATATCAGCATATTCCTACTTTTAGGGTAGCAGAAACTGCTTCAAATGGAGAAAAGCATAACCACCAACTACTGTCTGAGCAAGACAACATAACATTGTTCCATAAAGTTTTGCATTAAGTGCTGGATGTCTGAACTTGCTGCCATGATATTTCAGCACAGAGTATTCTGGCCATCATTGGGTGAATACCTGCACATGGCCAGAAGTCTCTGCACCAAAACATTATGGCAGCAAGTTGCAGACATCCAGCAGTTGGGCCGAAACTTCGTGGAACAATCTTTTTGGCAGTGAAGTTTTAAATTTCACAATGTTACACTGTGTTTCAGATTCCCTGTCTGCATTGCAGGACTAATATCCTGGGTACAGATCCAGAGGTTCAACACATATAGGATCTACTTTTTGCTCAAGATATTTTAGATGAGATTTTACAATACTCTTGAAAGAACCTATCTTTCACACATGATACTGGTGTTCTTGAACTGAAAGCTTTTATAGGCTTACTTATGTTCCCAGTAATCTTCAGATTCCCCCACAAATTGATAGATAATCTTTTCTCAGTGGATGGAACTGGACATGACAGTTTTTGCAGTGCTATGACTAACAAAAAGTTTTTGTTTATATTGGCAGTTCCTCAATTTGACAGCCAAGATGACACAAAAGAAAGGAAAAGAGAAGAAGCAACTATCGTAATGCCAAACATGTTTTATCAGCTTTATTGAGAACTGTCGGCAGTGTTACTCTCCAGGATGCACTGAATTTGTTGATGAAATGCTTATGCCTTTCTGTAGTTGCTGCGGATTTCAGAAGTACATGCCAAGAAAATTTGTGAGGTATCAATTAAAGATTATGTATTTGACAGATACTAGAACCCTGCACATTTATATTGCCTATGTTTCTTCAGAGAAAGACAGCGCGAACAAAATCTCTCCACTTAATAACAGAGATTGAGTATCCCCATACAATATGTTCTGAAGCTTACCAGGCCAGTCCACAAGTTATGCCAAAATATCACTGCACGTAATTGGTTCAGCTCCCTGAACTTGTCAACTAGCTTCAGAGAATAGATCTCACGTATGTAGGTACTATTAGGAAAATAAAAGAGAGGTGCTGTCACTGTTTCAACCAAGAAAGATGCATGCAGAAAAGTCTTCTATTTATGGCTCCACAGGGAACATAACATTACTTTCTTGCGTACAAAAGTAGTGATTTTGGCATCTTCCATGCACTGCTACACGACAGATGATCCAAATACTTGTGAGTCAGGGATAATTTCTTTTTGTAATTCAACAAATGGTGGTGTTATCAGGTTAGATCTGAAGAGTGCAAGCTACACTTCCAGCAAAACAAATTCTAAATGGCTAAACACCTTTTTTTTTTTTAAACCATTGTTGATTTCACACACAATGTAAGCACTTTCATTCTTTGTAAAGCCTACTTTCATGTTCAGAAGATGACAGGGCTCTATTTTATGAGAACCCTTGGAAAGTTGGTGGTGTATTCACAAAGGCATCTACACCTACATCAACACCCCACAAGCCACTGTACGGTACGTGGTGGAGGTTACCATGTACCACTACTAGTCATTTCCTTTCCTGTTCCACTTGCAAACAGAATGAGGGACCACCTTTGAAAGATCCTGCGTCTTTCTCCTTTGCTGAAATGTGCTCACTTCTGTCTGTCTATTTTCAAAAGCAAACACGTGTGGTAGCCTCTCGTGTTGCCTTTTATCGTTGTCAAAAACAACCGAATCAATCTTATCGTGCTTGGGCTGCTGAACTTCACAGCCTCAGTAGAAAGTGTCAATTTGTTACTGAAGTTCACAAAGAATCCTATGCCAAATCCATGGTACGGGATGCTATTATCCGATCGGCACCCGCCAAAGGAGTTAGGCAACATGCCCTTCAGTTGGCAAATCAGGCTCTACATGAAGTCCTATCCATCGCTCAGTCTTTTGAAATTTCTCGCGCCACTGGAGCGCAAATAGAGGCATGGGGCAACGTCGGGGAAATACAACCTCTGTGCGATTTTGATGAAGCGTGTGGCAGGTCCCCACCCGCCGACGTGGCCGCAGTATGCTCCCAAGCGCAGCCTCGGCCTAACCGTAAACAAACCTCTAAGAAACTACAGCAAAGCCCATGGCAACTTCCTTCATGTCCGCAGTGTTTTACAAAACATTCACGAGAAGATTGTCCCCAACATTGGGCTGTGTGTCAGAAATGCAAAAAAAGGGTCATGTGTCATCCGTTTGCAAATCCGACCGCATGCATGATGTTCATGAACATGACGCTGATTCTGATTCTGTGTTGTCTGTCAATTGTACTTCTTCCCTTTCAGGGAAGTTATTCCTCACTGTCCAAATACTTGGTCGAGATGTTCGCATGCAGGTGGATACTGGTTCTGCTGCCACTATCATCAATTCTCAGATGTATCTTCAGTTGGGTTCTCCAATCCTGTCACCTGTCACTAGGCAATTACGGACTTACAATAAACAGAAGATTTCTCTCTTGGGACAATTTGATGCTGAGGTATCTTACAAATCTGTCATTCGCACTGTTCCCATATTTGTAGTCAACCATAGTAACACGGAGAATCTTTTTGGTTTCGATGCCTTTCGTGTTTTTGGGTTCTCCATAGATGACTCTGTCAATATCATCTCTGATGCTATTCCTTATGCTCAATTGGATTCCTTGTCGATGACATTTTCTTCCCTTTTTCTCCTGAGGTATGCCGTGCAAACGACTTTGAAGGTCATATCATGCTCAAACCCACTGCTGGGCCTAAGTTTTTTCGGGCTCGGCCCATTCCTGTGGCCCTTTGTGATCAGGTCAAACGGGAGCTTGATCATCTCACTGCTTCAGGGGTCTTGCTTCCTGTCACTTCCAGTGAGTGGTCCTCTCCTGTCATTGTCGTTGCTAAGCCAAATGGTTATATTCGTCTCTGTGGCGATTTCAAAGCCACTGTAAATGCTCAATGCCTTATCGACACTTACCCTATGCCTCGACCTGAAGAATTGTTCACTAAATTTCCTGGAGGCTAGTATTTTTATAAACTTGACCTGTCAGAAGCTTATCATCAACTTCCTCTTGATGCTGCTTCCCGGCAGTTTCTGGTCCTTAACACGCCTTTCGGCCTCTATCAATATCAAAGATTGCCATTCGGGATTGCCAGCACCCATGCTCTCTTTCAGTGATTCTTGGGACAATTATTGCTCACTGTCTCTGGGTGTATAAATTACCAGGACGACATTGTTGTCAATGGCTCCACCACTGACGAACATCTTCAAAATCTCCGCACACTTTTTCATGTCTTACAGACTGCCAGTCTTAAGTGTAATCTTCAGAAATCAAAATTTTTTCAGGCATCTATCATGTACTTGGGGTTTCAACTCTCTCGGGATGGTATTCATCCGCTTCAGCAAACTGTCGCTGCGATCGATGCCCTTCCTCGCCCTACATCTGTTAAGGAACTGCAGGCTTTCTTGGGGAAAATAGCATACTATCACAAGTTTTTACCGTCTGCTGCTTCGGTGGCTCAGCCATTGCATCGCCTGTTGCATAAAAACGTGCGTTTTCACTGGTCTGTGTCATGCGATGCGGCTTTCCAGAAATTGAAGACTATGCTGAAACAGGCCCCGTGCCTGGCTACTTATCGACCTGGCCAACATCTTGTTCTTGCCACGGATACCCCTCAATACGGGGTCGGTGCAGTCCTTGCGCACCGTTTTTCTGACGGTTCTGAACAACCCATTGCTTATGCCTCCAAAATGCTCACGGATGCCCAACAAAAGTATTCTCAAATTGAAAAAGAAGCTTTGGCCATTATTTATGCTCTTCATAAGTTTGGTGTTTTTCTCTATGGATCCAAATCTCATCTTGTTACGGATCACAAACCACTTGTTTCATCCATCACCATCACTTCCTGACAAGGCTGCACACCGCCTCCAGCGTTGGGCTCTTTAGTTGTCTCGTTTCGATTATGAGATTCATTTCCAGCCAACGGCTCAACATGCAAATGCTGATGCACTGTCTTGCCTTCCCATGCGTCCTGATCTGGCATTTGATAGGGACGAACTTTAGTGTTTCCACCTGGATGTTGCCGAGCAGTGGGTTGTGGACGGGTTCCCCATCACCAGGGACCGGCTGGCGGCTGCTACGGGTTCTGACCCTACCCTCTCCCTGGTTTTGTGCTGTATTCAGAAGGGTTGGCCAGATCGTCCGTCCGCTAAGACTTCTGATCCATTGCGGAACTATTACGCTTTACATTACCGCCTCACGGCTAGGGATGGTGTTATCCTCCTTTCCACCGAAAATGCTTCGCTGCGTGTTGTGGTACCTGCGTCTTTGCGTGCTTCGGTCTTGTGCCTCCTTCACCAAGGGCACTGGAGTGTGTCTCGCACAAAATCTCTGGTGCGCTGTCATGTGTACTGGCCCGGCATTGACTCTGAAATCGCACACACGGTCGTTGCCTGCGGCCCTTGTGCGTCACAGGCTGCCGCCCCAAAGTCATCTTTGTCACCGTGGCCTTCGCCTGAGAAGCCCTGGGAGCGTATTCATGCTGACTTCGCGGGACCTTTTTTAAGTACTTATTGGCTTCTCGTTATTGACGCCTACTCTAACTTTCCTTTCATTGTCCGTTGCATGTCGCCTACCATCACGGCAACCACCAATGCTCTAGCTCACATTTTCTCTTTGGAAGGAAGGCCTTTCCTCTACTCTTGTTACTGATAATGATCCACAATTTACCTCTTCCGATTTTGCGGATTTTTGTGCCCATCATGGCGTCATGCAGGTCACGGCCCCTCTATTCCATCTACAGTCAAACGGTGAGGATGAACGACTGGCCCACACATTTAAGGCTCAGATGAGGAAACTCCTGACTTCTTCTGCTGATGATGCACTTCTCCAATTTCTGGCTTCTTACTGTTTCACCCCCATGGGCGACCACAGCCCGGCTGAGCTCTTACATGGCTGACAGCCCCACATGCTACTTCATCTTCTGCGGCCTTCCACCTCACGGCTGTGGGTGCCTTTGCTTGGCCAGTTCACTGCCGACGACCTTGTATGGGTCCGGGGATATGGCAGGCGGCCAAAATGGAGTCCTGGCTGCATCTTACGACACCGTGGCCAATGCCTGTATGAAATCCAGACGGACACGGCTGTTGAAGTGCATCATTCGTTCCAGCTTTGGCCTCATGTGTCGGCAACGCAATGCCGATACACCACCTTCGGCTCTACCTGATGCTCGCTATACTGGAATCTCTCATTACTCACAATGCAGTCCTCTCACCATCATATCAGTGCCAGCACAAGAACTGACGCCACCAGGAGACATGCCCATGCAGGAACCAGATGACCATCATCTGTCGGAGCAACTCTACTTGCCTCCTTCTCCTACGGACGCGGCCACGTTGCCCATGTCTCCTGTTATAACAACCAGACTTGCCGCAACGGTCAGATTGGTGCACGGGGCCCCAGCAGATTCAACCCCCACATCTCCTGTCATCTCAACCCGTTATCATCGGGGACACTTCCGTCCGTACGGGAAGCCTCCTCCTCGAGACTTTATGGCCAGTCCAACAACACCTATGGACGTTAGCAATCTACAGGCCACCTCCATCAAGACCTGTGCAAAAAATTCAAAGGGGGGAAAAGTGTTGTGACTCGCCGATTATTCAAAGTGCCGCTGCTCAGTTACACGCGTCCTCTACATGCGGCGCTGTCTGCCAGCCATGCAGCAGCAGCGCCATCTATGCGGCCAGCCAGCTAGCGGCTGCTAGACTTGGACTCAGTTATGATTTGAATGTTAAAGTGTACACCCGTCTTACTCTGTTTACTTGATCTGTGACTTTCATGTATTGCGTCTTCCTTGAAACATATTTGTTCAACTTGAAGTTATTACAAACTGTTTATGTGTCTCCATATGAGCTCTAATTTCTTGTATCTTATCTTCTTGGTCCTTGTGTGCAGTGTGTGTTGGAGGCAATATAATTGTTTTGCAGTCAGCTTCAAATGCCAGTTCTCTAAATTTTCTCTATAGTGTTCCTCAAAAAGAATGTTGCCTTTTCTCCAGGGATTCTGATTTGATTTCCCGAAGGTTCTCCGTAACACTTGCATATTGTTTGAACCTACCAGTAATAGATCTAGCAGCCCTCCTCTGAATTGCTTCGATGTCTTCCTTTAATCCAACCTGGTACAGATCCTGAACACTCGAGCAGTACTAAGAATAGGTCGCACTAGTGTTCTATACGCAGTATCCTTTACAGATGAACTACACTTTCCTAGAATTCTCCCAAGAAACTGAAGTTGACAATTGGCCTGTCCTACCACAATCCTCACATGCTTATTCCATTCTATATCACTTTGAAACATTATGCCCAGGTATTTAAATGATATGACTGTGTTGAGCACGACACTGCTAATGCTGTATCCAAAAATCATTATTAACTTACATTCTTCTACATTTAGAGCTAGCTGCTATTCTTCACACCAACTAGAAATTTTGTGTAAGTCATCTTGAATCATCCTATAGTCACTCACCTTTGACACCTTACCATACACCACAGGTTCATCAGCAAACAACCGCACATTGCTGCCCACTTTATCCGACAAATCATTTATGTATATAGAGAATAACAGCAGTCGTATCACACTTCCGTGGGGCATTCCTGAAAACACCCTTGTCTCTGACAAACATTCACCATTGAGGACAATATACTATGTTCTATAACTTAAACAGTCTCCAAACCATTCACATATCTGTGAACATATTCCGTATGATCACACCTTTAACAGTTGTGTCAAATTCTTTCCAGAAATCTAGATATATGGAATCTGCCTTTTGTCTTTCATCCATAGTTTGCAGTATACCATATGAGAAAAGGGCAAGCTGTGTCTCGCACAAGTGATGCTTTCTAAAAACATGCTGATATGTGGACATAAGCTTCTCTGTCTCAAGAAAATTTGTTATATTCACATTAGAGACCTGAACATCCTGTGTTTTTTGAGACTAGTAAAATGTGGTACTTTTGTGACCATTAACCAAAGAAAAGAACTAAGTACCCATGCCAAAACCAATCTGCTTAGAGTGCACAAAACAAATTTATGGAAAGTGTTTTGCTAATAAATGACAAACATAATACATGTGTATTTCATAAATTTGTAATGTGCATCACACATTATTGTATTTTGCAATCGTCGTTTCACTCAGCATTCAAGTACTTAAGGAAGAAACAATGGTATATTATGTGACAAGGAAAATTGCTGCCTCTAATGAACTTTTGAAAATTAACATCAATATGTGAATTTACCCTTGAATTTTTTCAACAATCTGGTTTCTGTTTCTCATTCTTGGTTGTTTATGAATGAATTGCAAAGCATATGATAAGTAATTAAAAGTCTTATTTCTAGGTTTTTCAGAAATGCAGTCAAGTCAAATTCTGCTGAACTTGTGTATTCTCTGTATTTTTTCTTAGTTATTGACATTTTACTCTGTGTTTATTCTTTTGCTATCATATGTTTGAAAATATAAGATGTAAATATCGAGTTCAGTAAACAACATAAAAGGTAAGACAATATTGTATAATTCAACAGTAAACTTATAGAGTCTGACAGATACCATGATACCAATTAAAGATAAAGAATCACTCTCCAGCCCAAATTCTGTCTCACCTTTGCTTATTATTTATACAGGGGTTAAAACCCATATTTATATAGGGGTTAAAACCCATCTACACAGGTTTTCCCCCCATGTTAAATATGTTTTTAAAGTAATCTTTCTAAATGGGGTATAACAACATTTGTTGACAGATTTTATTTTCTCTCTATACTTCTCCATTTATGGGAATGTTGCTATTATGGCTAGGTGAGATCTACCTCTTCATCTACATTTACTTCTATACTTTGCAAACCATCATGGGGTTCATGGCAGAGGGTACGTCCCATTGTACCCTGTTACATTCACGTATGAAGTGTGGAAAGAGTGATTGTTTGAATGCCTCTGTGTGTGCAGTAATTATCCTAATCTTATCCTCATAATCCCTATGTGAGCAATACATAGGGGTTTGTAGTATATTCCTAGAGTAATCATTTAGAGCCGGTTCTTGAAACTTCGTTAACAGACTTCCTTGGGATAGTTTATGCCTACCTTCAAGAGTCTTCCAGTTCAGTTCCTTCAGTATCACTGGGACATTCTCCCATGGCTTAAACAAACCTGAAACCACTCATGCTGCCCTTCTCTGTATACATTCAATATTCCCTGCTAGTCCTTTGTGGTACGGATCCCAGATACTTGAGCAATATTCTAGAACTGGTCACACGAGAGATTTGTAAGCAATCTCCTTTGCAGACTGATTGCACTTCCCCAGTATTTCATCAATAAACCAAAGTCTACCACCCGCTTTACCCATGACTGAACATATGTAATTATTCCATTTCATATCCAAACAAAGTGTTACACCCAGGTATTTGTATGAGTTGGCCAATTCCAACAGTGACTCACTGATGTTGTAGTCATAGGATAGTGTGTTTCTTTCTTGTTTCTTTTTTTTGTGATGACTGAATATTTATGCAGCTTCTTTCAGATAGTACTTCATTATAGATAACTGAATCATCTGGAAAAAGCCTGATTTTACTATCAATATTGTATAGTTACTTCTACATCTGACGAGGACTCTCCATCCAAGATAACATGCTATATCCTCCCTACCAAAAAGTCCTCAATCCAGTCACAAATTTCACTTGATACCCCATATGGTCATACAATTGACAAAAATCACAGGTTTGGTACTGAGTCAAATGCTTTTCTGAAATCAAGAAATACTGCATCTAGCCAGTTGCCTTCATCCAAAGCTTTCAGTATGTCATGTGAGAAAAGTGCGAGTTGGGTTTGACTTGATCAACATTTTTGAAATCCATGCTAGTTGGCACTGAGAAGGTCATTCTGTTCAAGATACCTCATTATGTTTGAGCTCAGAATATGTTCTAAGATTTGACAACAAATTGATGTCAAGGATATTGGATGCTAGTTTTGTAGGTCACTTCTACTGCCCTTCCCATAGACAGGTGTGACCTCTGTCTTTTTCCAGGGACTGGTCACAGTCTTTCGTTAGAGGGATCTACAACGGATTAAAGTTAGAAGAGGGACTAACTCAATCACAAATTCAGTATAGGATCTGACAGGGATTCCATCAGGGCTTGGAGCTCTGTTCAATTTTAACAATTTCAAGTTTCCTCACCATCACTGACATTAATTCTTATTTCATTCATTTTTCAGTGGTACTAGGATTAAATGGGGCAATTCTCTTAGGTTTTCCTTTGTAAAGGAACGTTTGAAAACAGTAAAGCATTTCATCTTTTGCTTTGCTACCCTCAATTTCAGTTCCTGTCTCATTCGCTAGGGACTGGACACTAACTTTGGTGCCACTAGTGAACTGTTCTATTGTGTGCATATCTGTCCAGTGTATGGTGAGCCATTCTTTTAAACCTGAGCCAGAGTTCCTCTACATACTTCTGCCCTTTGCTGAAAATTTCAAGTTCCTCATTGAGAAACGACACTACTGATTTATCATCTAATTTACTGAACATGTATATCTTTCTGCTCGTTTTACTTGTCCCTTGTACAGTCACATTCATTTCAGTTTTGGAGGAGAGTTTAATGAAAGCTGCGTCTTCACACAGCAACTGAAAGCACATCATTGGTTGCACTTACATCTGGAGGCTCTTGTATTTCATGCAGCTATCAGTAAGGTAATGATGCGTGTAGGTAACTTAAAACACCTTTCTGGGATTTTTGTTTAGTTTTCTTTGATATTTACAGTTCTTCAAGATACTCTCTGCTCCAAACAGAGTACTTCCCTGTGAATTTCACTGAAACCTAAGATTAACAATTTTGTAACAGACTAGCTGCATTGTCCACAAACACCAAGGTTACTAAGAGCTTGTTCAGCTTGTATAAAGTACACCTTGAGGAAATGAATCTTGATTTGAAATTGTCTGTTAACAATGATAAAAATAAATGTCTTTCTTATGGGAGATAGTTCTTGTTTGTGTTGTTGTTGTTATTGTCATCATCAGTCTGACATGATTTGCTGCAGCTCTCCACTCTATTTTGTGTAACTTTTCTAGTCTGCACAGCTACTCCACCCTACCTCCATTTCAACCTGCTTCCTATTTTCAAGTTTCAGTCTCCCTCTACAATTTTTATCTCCCTCCTCCTTCCACACTACCTTCAGCAACTAACAAACTATTCCTTGGTACCTCAGGATGTGTCCTATCAACTTACTTTTAGTTAAGTTGTGCCATAAAGCACTTTTCAGTTCAGTCCCTCTTTATTAGTCATTAGATTTACTCGTCATATCTTCAACATTCTTCTGTAACAAAACATCTCAAAAGATTGTCAAAGTTTGTTGTCTATCCTGTTTGTTGCCCACATTCACTTCAATATAAGCCATACTCCTAACAAGTACTTGTAGGAAAGACTTCGTAAAACTAAAATTTATTGATAAGGTACTGACACATTGTAGCCACACACTTTGACTGCCCAACCACGGGTTACTCATGCAGAAGTCAGTTGTTGTTGTTGTTGTTGTTGTTGTTGTCTTCAGTCCTGAGACTGGTTTGATGCAGCTCTCCATGCTACTCTATCCTGTGCAAGCTTCTTCATCTCCCAGAACTTACTGCAACCTACATCCTTCTGAATCTGCTTAGTGTGTTCATCTCTTGGTCTCCCTCTACGATTTTTACCCTCCACGCTGCCCTCCAACGCTAAATTTGTGATCCCTTGATGCCTCAGAACATGTCCTACCAACCGGTCCCTTCTTCTTGTCAAGTTGTGCCACAAACTCCGCTTCTCCCCAATTCCATTCAGTACCTCCTCATTAGTTATGTGATCTACCCATCTAATCTTCAGCATTCGTCTGTAGCACCACATTTCGAAAGCTTCTATTCTCTTCTTGTCTAAACTATTTATCGTCCATGTTTCACTACCATACATGGCTATACTCCATATAAATACTTTCAGAAACGACTTCCTGACACTTAAATCTATACTCGATGTTAGCAAATTTCTCTTCTTCAGAAACGCTTTACTTGCCATCGCCAGTCTACATTTTATATCTTCTCTACTTCTACCATCATCAGTTATTTTGCTCCCCAAATAGCAAAACTCCTTTACTACTTTAAGTGTCTCATTTCCTAATCTAATTCCCTCAGCATCACCCGACTTAATTCGACTACATTCCATTATCCTCATTTTGCTTTTGTTGATGTTCATCTTATATCCTCCTTTCAAGACACTGTCCATTCCGTTCAACTGCTCTTCCAAGTCCTTTGCTGTCTCTGACAGAATTACGATGTCATCGGCGAACCTCAAAGTTTTTATTTCTTCTCCATGGACTTTAATACCTACTCCGAATTTTTCTTTTGTTTCCTTTACTGCTTGCTCAATATACAGATTGAATAACATCGGGGACAGGCTACAACCCTGTCTCACTCCCTTCCCAACCACTGCTTCCCTTTCATGCCCCTTACCTCTTATAACTGCCATCTGGTTTCTGTACAAATTGTAAATAGCCTTTCGCTCCCTGTATTTTACACCTGCCACCTTTAGAATTTGAAAGAGAGTATTCCAGTCAACATTGTCAAAAGCTTTCTCTAAGTCTACAAATGCTAGAAATGTAGGTTTGCCTTTCCTTAATCTAGCTTCTAAGACAAGTCGTATGGTCAGTATAGCCTCACGTGTTCCAACATTTCTGCGGAATCCAAACTGATCCTCGCCAAGGTTGGCTTCTACCAGTTTTTCCATTCATCTGTAAAGAATTCGTGTTAGTATTTTGCAGCTGTGACTAATTAAACTGATAGTTTGGTTATTTTCACATATGTCAACTCCTGCTTTCTTTGGGATTGGAATTATTATATTCTTCTTGAAGTCTGAGGGTATTTCACCTGTCTCATACATCTTGTTCACCAGATGGTAGAGTTTCGTCAGGACTGGCTCTCCCAAGGCCATCAGTAGTTCCAATGGAATGATGTCTACTCCTGGGGCCTTGTTTCGACTCAGGTCTTTCAGTGCTCTGTCAAACTCTTCACGCAGTATCGTATCTCCCATTTCATCTTCATCTACATTCTCTTCCATTTCCTAATATTGTCCTCAAGTACATCGCCCTTGTATAGACCCTCTATATACTCCTTCCACCTTTCTGCTTTCCCTTCTTTGCTTAGAACTGGGTTTCCATCTGAGCTCTTGATATTCATACAAGTGGCTCTCTTTTCTGCAAAGGTCTCTTTAATTTTCCTGTAGGCAGTATCTATCGTACCCCTAGTGAGATAAGCCTCCACATCCTTGCATTTGTCCTCTAGCCATCCCCGCTTAGCCATTTTGCACTTCCTGTCAATCTCATTTTTGAGAGATTTGTATTCCTTTTTGCCTGCTTCATTTACTGCATTTTTATATTTTCTCCTTTCATCAATTAAATTCAATATTTCTTCTGTTACCCAAGGATTTCTACTAGCCCTCATCTTTTTACCTACTTGATACTCTGCTGCCTTCACTACTTCATCCCTCAGAGCTACCCATTCTTCTTCTACTGTATTTCTTTCCCCCATTCCTGTCAATTGTTCCCTTATGCTCTCCCTGAAACTCTGTACAACCTTTGGTTTAATCAGTTTATCCAGGTCCCATCTCCTTAAATTCCCACCTTTTTGCAGTTTCTTCAGTTTTAAACCGAGCGGGGTGGCGCAGTGGTTAGACACTGGGCTCGCATTCAGGAGGACGACGGTTCAATCCTGCGTCCGGCCATCCTGATTTAGGTTTTCCGTGATTTCCCTAAATCACTCCAGGCAAATGCCTGAAAGGGCACGGCCGACTTCCTTCCCAATCCTTCCCTAATCCGATGAGGCCGATGACTACGCTGTCTGGTCTCCTTCCCCAAACCAACCAACCAACCTTCAGTTTTAATCTACAGTTCATAACCAATAGATTGTGATCAGAGTCCACATCTGCCCTTGGAAATGTCTTACAATTTAAAACCTGGTTCCTAAATATCTGTCTTACCATTATATAATCTATCTGATACCTTCTAGTATCTCCAGGATTCTTCCACGTATACAACTTTCTTTTATGATTCTTGAACCAAGTGTTAGCTATGATTAAGTTATGCTCTATGCAAAATTCTACAAGACGGCTTCCTCTTTCATTTCTCTCCCCCAATCCATATTCACCCACTATGTTTCCTTCTCTCCCTTTTCCTACTCTCGAATTCCAGTCACCCATGACTATTAAATTTTCGTCTCTCTTCACTACCTGAATAATTTCTTTTATCTCATCATACATTTCATCAATTTCTTCATCATCTGCAGAGCTAGTTGGCATATAAACTTGTGCTATTGTAGTAGGCAGAAGTCAGTATTTTAATAAATTACTGGGTACAGACAAACTGCTATGTGCACAGTGTCTTTCTATTACAAATTGGTAAAAATATAGGATGATCACATTTTAATAATTAACATAAAAGACAAAAACAATAAAAGATACAATAGGCAGTGAAGCAAGTTTATTTAATTAAAAGCTGCATAACTACAAACTGACAAAATAGTGAAGTTTTAATGAGGACAGGGATTCCTTAATGTCACTAGGATTTTTCAAGAACATGATGTCTTCTCATTTGAATATTTAACAAACTAACAGGTTATTTAAACAGAAGTACAAATTGTTTAAAACAGAAAAATCAGGGCTACATAACTCACTTTAAAACTGGAATATTATGGAACACAAAAATGTTAAAAACAAATAACGTTTGAAATATTGAGGTTTCAACAAAAGGAATACATTTGCTTGAAGTAGCTGAATGAGAGTTTTCAAATAAACTACTTCAATCTAGGAACAAAGTTTTCTGTGTTATTGAATCTTGACATTCGCACAGTTTGCATATATAATTAACCATAAATATTTATTTAAATAACATGCTTGTGTAATAACTAAATAGACTATTGTCACCAGCAACTGAAAAATTATATTCTGAATTATAAAATTTCGTGAAATAGCGATTGAATAAGAAATTAGTTATTTCACATAACTATCATATTAATGATATAAAATTTTATATATATATATATATAGTAGAGGGAAACATTCCACGTGGGAAAAATATATTTAAAAAGAAAGATGATGAGACTTACCAAACAAAAGCGCTGGCAGGTCGATAGACACACAAACAAACACAAACATACACACAAAATTCTAGCTTTCGCAACCAACGGTTGCCTCGTCAGGAAAGAGGGAAGGAGAAGGAAAGACAAAAGGATATGGGTTTTAAGGGAGAGGGTAAGGAGTCATTCCAATCCTGGGAGCGGAAAGACTTACCTTAGGGGGAAAAAAGGACAGGTATACACTCGCACACAAACACATATCCATCCGCATATACACAGATACAAGCAGACATTTGTAAAGGCAAAGAGTTTGGGCAGAGATGTCAGTCGGGACGGAAGCACAGAGGCAAAGATGATGTTGAAAGACAGGCGAGGTATGAGCGGCGGCAGATTGAAATTAGAAATTAGCGGAGATTGAGGCCTGGCAGATAGCGAGAAGAGAGGATATGCTGAAGGGCAAGTTCCCATCTCCGGAGTTCTGACAGGTTGGTGTTAGTGGGAAGTATCCAGATAACCCGGACGGTGTAACACTGTGCCAAGATGTGCTGGCCGTGCACCAAGGCATGTTTAGCCACAGGGTGATCCTCATTACCAACAAACACTGTCTGCCTGTGTCCGTTCATGCGAATGGACAGTTTGTTGCTGGTCATTCCCACATAGAACGCTTCACAGTGTAGGCAGGTCAGTTGGTAAATCACGTGGGTGCTTTCACACGTGGCTCTGCCTTTGATCGTGTACACCTTCCGGGTTACAGGACTGGAATAGGTGGTGGTGGGAGGGTGCATGGGACAGGTTTTACACCGGGGGCGGTTACAGGGGTAGGAGCCAGAGGGTAGGGAAGGTGGTTTGGGGATTTCATAGGGATGAACTAAGAGGTTACGAAGGTTAGGTGGACGGCGGAAAGACACTCTTGGTGGAGTGGGGAGGATTTCATGAAGGATGGATCTCATTTCAGGGCAGGATTTGAGGAAGTCGTATCCCTGCTGGAGAGCCACATTCAGAATCTGATCCAGTCCCGGAAAGTATCCTGTCACAAGTGGGGCACTTTTGGGGTTCTTCTGTGGAAGGTTCCGGGTTTGAGGAGATGAGGAAGTGGCTCTGGTTATTTGCTTCTGTACCAGGTCGGGAGGGTAGTTACGGGATGCAAAAGCTGTTTTCAGGTTGTTGGTGTAATGGTTCAAGGATTCCGGACTGGAGCAGATTCGTTTGCCACGAAGACCTAGGCTGTAGGGAAGGGACCGTTTGATGTGGAATGGGTGGCAGCTGTCATAATGGAGGTACTGTTGCTTGTTGGTGGGTTTGATGTGGACGGACGTGTGAAGCTGGCCATTGGACAGGTGGAGGTCAACGTCAAGGAAAGTGGCATGGGATTTAGAGTAGGACCAGGTGAATCTGATGGAACCAAAGGAGTTGAGGTTGGAGAGGAAATTCTGGAGTTCTTCTTCACTGTGAGTCCAGATCATGAAAATGTCATCAATAAATCTGTACCAAACTTTGGGTTGGCAGGCCTGGGTAACCAAGAAGGCCAAGAAGATGAAACCAGAAAAGAAAAAAGAAATATTGATATCAGCAGTAGAATAATTCAACCTTGCTCTATTACAAGCCATCTTATCTTCAGCAGTCTTCTGTAGCACCACATTTAAGGAGGTTCTGTTCTCATCTGTACAGTGTATCATCCATGTTTCACTGTCATAAGAGGTTATACTTTTGACAATAACTTCAGAAAAGACTTTGAGGGCGAAGTTCGGGTTGGTTACACCTAACAACACCCATTTAGCAGTAGTTCATTTATTCACCTAAACACATGCAAGGCTCACAAAGAACTGAACATGGCGGAACAGCCCAAAGACGATGCTCAGAGTCCAAAGACGAACGCATATCGATGCTAGTGTTGACCTCATCAGCACCACATAGACCCTGAAATACGGCATCCCGGCTACAGTCCCCAGTTGAAATATGTTTTCCCGGCTACGACACAAGTTGAAAATATGCTCACTATTTTTTATTTACTTAAATTTGCCATATTTCGTGACAGTACCTTTTCCGTTAGACGTTTACACGGCGATATTAGTCTTGGCTTCAGTTGTCTAAGTATGATTCCACAATGCATCGTTGTCGGCTGCAGAAAAGACGTGGTTCAATGTGTTTCTCTCATTTTGGTGTTTCAAATACAGTTTCTTCAAATGTAGTTTCTTCTTTTTAGTTAATACAAAAATAATAGTAACATAATTCAAAATTATTTATGACGGCGACCTTCACATTGTTCTTCCGTCAACACACACCAAGAGTTAGCTGCCGACTGACTATAGTCAAAGACGACTCCAACGTCAAAGATATTTTACACAATTCACAAGTTTCCACTTGTAATCAGTCTCTTTGCTATTCTTCGATACATTTTCTAATAGTAATCAATATGCTTTTACTCTCAAAAACAGAAGTAAATTAACATATAATAAGACAAATTATAATAAATCCTGACAAAAATATAAGAAAACATTTACAATTCGGTATCGACAAATACGGTAAAAAAATTACATCTCCCAGATCCATTACAACCTCCCTCCCCCACCCGCAGTACGGAGTACTCTAGAGAGCCCGGGGTGGGGGGGACTAAGGCGTCAGCAGGGGTGGTCGGCGGGAGTTGGATCACGGTCAGCTTGACAGCGTTGTCGGGGAGCTGTGTGGGTAGATGTCATGAAGGGAGGTTCAGCCACTGAACCTGGAAGTCATTGAAGCGAGTCGGGCGTCGTACTGGGCATGCTGGTCGTGTGGGGACAGGTAGGCTGGCGGTTTGCAAGTGGAATGGAGCGATGACGACGATGTTTCTGGTGGGCGTGGCAAACACACGAAGTTTGTCCAGGTCGACTTCAGGTGGGAGGGGAACACATTTCACCAGGTGGCAGGGAATGGTGGAGCTTGTGTCACGAGCACTGGATGAAGAGGAACACACTACAAACAGTGTATAATCGCACAGTATTATTGAGATGTCGTGGATTATGTCCGGGGGGACAGGCACAAACACCTCGAGCGAGGGCACGTTCAAGATGGGGGGGTGTGAGAAACCTCGACAGTGCGAGGCAGGCGACGGTGAAGAGGTTGAAGGGACCAGTGAAGGGCCCGGCGGTGAGGGCGTGATTGAAGGTAAGCTCAATGTGGGGAGCATGTGGCCACTCGACGGAGTGCATGAGACTGGAGTAGAGGGCGATGTCGGAGGAGAGCTCAACGATTGGAAGTCACTCGATGGAGTGTGTGAGACCAACGTAGAGGGCGAGGTCAGAGGAGAGCTCAACAATTGGAGCTGGAAGTCACTCGATCGAGTGCGTAAGTCCGACGTGGAGGGAGTGGTCGGAGTGTCGTGAGCGACGACAGTGAGTGGCGTGGTCATGGCCTGAAGGGAGGTAGAAGAAGGCTCCACATGAGCAGGCTTAAGTCTGTTGAGAGAGACTGTAACAGCTGAATCTTTCATCTGGATGTCATAGGTGTTGGCTGAGCGCTGGAGAACTCGGTACAGGCTGGTATATGGGGGTTGGAGTTGAGCCTGGACAGTGTCATCTTGGAGCATGACGTACTCGCAATTGTCCAGAGATTTCAGTACGTGAACCTTAGGGTGGGAATGGCTGGCGGGTGGAGGGATATGGAGGTTGATGAAGTGGTGTCTAACGCAGTCAACGAAGGAAGGTAAGTCAGACTGAGGGAGAGAGGCGGAAGGGCTCACAAGTTCGCCAGGGAGAACAATATTCTGGCCGTATACGAACTCGGCTATTGTGCCTTTGAGGTCTTCCTTATGGATCGTACGAATGCCGAGTAGCACAAAGGGAAGGGCCTCTGTCCATAGAGTCGCAGCATTGAAGAGAGACCTTGAGAGTGCGGTGCCAGCACTTAACTAGCCCATTACTTTGCGGATGATATGCTGTGGTATGGATGAACTGGATGCCGCAGATGTTACAAATCCCGTTGAACAGGGCCAACTCAAATTGTCCGCCCTGGTCAGTCGTGATATAGCTGGACATCCAAAACGCGATACCCATGACTCGACGAAAGCTCGAGCAACAGTTTCTGCCTTAATATTGGGGATGGGGACAGCCTCAATCCAGCGAGTTGTTTGGTTGATAGATGAGAGAACATAATGAAAGCCGTTAGAGGAGGAGAGAGGGCCAACAATGTCAATATGAATATGCTGGAAACGCTCAGGAGGGATCAAAAAGGAGCCGAGGAGGGGTGAAGTGTGCTTGTTTGTGTACTTTGCAGCGTTGGCACACGACGCAGGAACATGCCCATTGCTGGCAGTCCTAGTTGACATTTCTCCTAACAAAGTGCTGTGCTACGAGGCGGGCGGACGCACGAACACCGGGGTTGGCTAAAATATGTAATGCGTTGAGGACAGCTTGATGGAGCATGGTTGGGATGAGGGGGCGTAACATGCCCATACTGTCATCGCACCAGATCTCACCAGAAATGCCAGGGAAGGTGGTGTGGATGAAGTGTAGTGAAGAAGTAGAGTCTGAAATCAGGTTTTGTATTTCCTCTTCGGCGGGTTGGAGGTTAGGCAGTTCAGAGAAGTCTAACAGCGAATGGACGGCATCGACTCGTGAAAGGATATCAGCAACTATATTATCAGCACCCTTTGTGTGTCTGACATTGGTGGTGAACTGAGATATGAAGTCCATGTATCTGAAGCGGCAAGGAGGCGGGTCAGCTGGCGGGTTTGTAATGGCTGCAGCCAGGGGTTTGTGGTCCGTTAAAACATAGAAAGGACATCCCTCAACGTCAGTCTTAAAATGCTTGATCGCTTTGTAGATCCCGAGCAACTCCCTGTTAAATGTGGAATATTTCTGTTGTGCACTGGTGAGCTTGCGCGAGAAGAACTACAGAGGCGAAGTTTGGCCATCGATTGTCTGGCTGAGGACAGCTCTGATGGCAGTATTGCTCGCATCTGTGGTGATGAAAAGCTGCACATTGGGATGAGGATGCACTATGGTGCAGGCCTCGGCAAGAAGATTTTTGAGGGCACTGAAAGAGTCAGTCATAACAGGGGTCCATGGAATGGGCCAAGATGTAGGAGTGTTGGTGCCTGCCAAGGCGTCCGTCAGTGGAGCCTGAATCTCCGCAGCCCGAGGTAGATGTCAGCGATAATAATTAACCGTCCCCAGAAAGTGCCAGATCTCTTTGAATGAGGTCTGGGTAGGTTTAGTATTGTTTGTACTTTCTCAGGGGGCGGTGAAATGCCGTTGGCAGAGACCTGAAAACCAAGAAAAGTGACAGCGGGTTGATGTAGCTGTAATTTGTCCTGGTTGGTCTCGATGCCTGCTGCCATGAGAGTGTTCATAATAGTTGGCACATGTCGAATGTTGTCCTCAATGGAGAAGCTGAACACAAGAATGTCATCAAGATATGCAAAGCAGAATTTTAGTTCGAATAGCACTTCGTTGATGAAGTGTTTCCAGGTCTGGGTTGCGTTTTTCAGACCGAAGAGCATCAATCAAAACTGAAATAACCCGATCGGGGTGGTGATTGCTGTCTTCTCAATGTCTTCAGGTGCCATGGGGATCTGGTGGTAGGCCCGTTTGCAATCAATGGCAGAGAACGTGATCATACTTGTGAGGGAACTGGTAAAGTTGGCAATGTTGGGTATAGGGTAGGTGTCCATAATTGTTCATGCGTTTAGTCGATGGTAGTTTCCGCACATGCGCCAGGACCCGTCTTTCGTGGGTGTCATATGTATGGGTGTAGAGCAGCTACTGGCAGAGGGTTCAATGACGCCGGAGCTTAGTAGTTCAGAAATCTGATTTTTAATGTCAGAGAGGCGCTCGGGACAAAGTCGACATGGTTTACTGGAGATTGGGGGACCTGGCGTGAGGCAAAGCTTGTGAACCGTGCCATTGGTGACAACGGAAATGTTGCCAGCGGCATGGGGGACGGTTTGTTTACAATGTGTGGCGTGTGGGGCAGGCGAGGTGTGGTCGTGGTGTTCAGAGCCACTCGGTGGATCCAATGGGAGCCGAGGCGGCGAAGTGACCCTGGAGTCAATGTGACAAGATGGCTGCCAGCCCGAAGCAGTGGCACTGTGGTCGGGTGAGCTCGTGAGCCATTAGTGAGCCCATTGTATGAGGCCGCGGCCTGTGGCAGCACGGTCGCAGGGAAACGCTTGGCGCGAGTGCACTGTTTATGTTGTCAGTGGCGGTAACACAGCGGCGCGCAGGAGCCAAAGTTGCATAGTTTGAGGTGCTGTCCGTAGGGAGCGGGGTAGGGAGCCGTCAGTTCGGGAACACGTGATGCTCGTCACGCATGCGTACTTGTGTCCGGCCGAGTGTCATACGCTGCCATGTTAGGAGGGTGTGGCTCTGCAGAACTGTTAGTACACGTTATGGCAGTCTTGATAGCACAGTTGCGAGGGGTAGTGGGAGGTAAACACATGGACACTCGATTGCTGGGATTGCAAGCAGATTCGGCGCACTTACTGACCTTGCTTTGTCCTTGTTGTAGTGTCTGTAATTCCTTTGCTGCATCGGAGAGCTGGAGCTGTGTTTTATGAAGCCGGAGGGAAAGCTTGAAGTTTTCCTTGCGCAGGCGAGCAACGTGTTCAAGCTCGACAAGGCACTTGTGCATGGTTTCTTGTAACGTCGTCGACAGAGACGAGTATGTACGGATGAGATGGGCTTGGACCGATGTGTCACGAGGGGGAGGGGGGGGGCATAGCTCGACGAAGAACAGGGGAAGTGAGTCTTGGACAGATGATGAAACACAGTGTTTCGGCACTAGGTCCAGTGATAGTTTGTGGTCTCGCAAGAAGTCAATGCCTAGTATAGGTTTGTCAATTTCGCACACTAAAAAAGTCCACTCAAGTTTGCAGTTTGCAGAGAGTGAGACAACATGGGATGTTGAGCCCAAGCTTTGTAGTTTAGTTGAATTCACGACTTGCAGTGAAGTATGAAGAGGGCGGATGTACAACGACGCTAAGGATGTAGGCAGCAGCGAAACATCGGCGCCTGCGTCCACTAGGAAAAGGTATACCGACAAAATGTCTTTAATGTAGAATCGTCCACAATTATCTGGCCGTTCTTGGACAGAATGGAGCACTGGGGGGTGCCTGTCATGTCGTGCGCAGGTGGCAGCACACAGACCTACCTGTGATTGGCGTTTTGGAAGTAGCAGGGCGGTCTGCGATTCCGTGCCGCCTCACCAAACCATGTGTGGAAGTAACAGTACGGGCAGTGCGGTTGTATTTCCTGCGGAAAGTTCGTTGCCAGTGGCGGTGGCCGAGGTTCGGTGGCCACAGCAGGCTTGGTTGCAGGAGGGGTCGTGACTGTGGGCAGAGCCGGTGACGTCCCAGTTGCTTGTATACTGCTTCCTGGAGTGAGCGGAACGGTTGGCACAGTACTGCCCCAGCTGCGTCCGGCCACAGGGCGATGAGCCTGTACCTGAGACTTGTCAGGTAGGCAGTGGCTGGCAAAAAAGAGCAGTGATGCATCGTGTAGCTTATCAGCAATTGTCATTCTTTGCTCGACAGGTTCAGGAGACCTTTGAGCCAGAGCAAAGCAGATGTGAGGAGATAGTTTATCTGACCACATGGTGAGGAGAACTGTGTCAGAGAATAGATCGGTGCTGACCAGGGCATGTAGCCATCTCCAGAGCTGGGAAGGTTTGTTGTTGCCTAGTTGCTCGACGTGGAGCGCTTGCCGTATTGCTGCCTCAGTTGAGCGTGCAAGCTGACATAGAACTGTCTTCTTGCCTAGAGTGTAGTGGGTAGATGAGTCTGGGGCATCGACGAGGTCAGCAATCAAGTCCTCCCTGGTCGTGCAGGTGAGTGATGAGGCACAGAAACCTGGTTGACTCATCGAGTTTGTAATGGTCGAACACTTTGTCCACAGTTTTGAACCAGGTTGTTGCACTGTCGGGATTACATGGCAACAATGTCGGTAAGCGTTGTAGAATGTTCAGGAGAACAGGTTGAGTTGAGTTCGTCGGGGCACTGCCTGAATTGAGCTGTTCTTGCTGTAGTATTCCAGGAGAGTGTGCCTCCAGGGGATGTGGCAATGACAGCTGTTTGGGTGGCAGCATGAAGGTGACACAATGTGGTTGAGTATGATCCTTTGTGACGCGGAAGGCTGACGCGGTTGAGACACGTAATGTGTCGATTGCAGTTGCGGAAGCTCAACACATTGCGGATGTGTTCGGATTGACGCGTCGCAGAAGACCAAAGCGGATGAGGCACTGAGATATGCTGAGAACGGCAGCGGAAGCTTAGCTGGAGCAGACGCGGGGGCGACAGGTGAGAAAAAGTTCCAAGGTTGAGAACACGTGTTAGTCCACGGAAAGCTCGACGTACAATCAGAGCCGGGGCCACCTGTGTTGCAGGGAGGCTGCAGAGATGCGGGCTGTCCAGAAGCACATTGTGGGAAATGATGTCGAACGTGGGACGGAATGTGTGAATGTTCACTGTTCGTAGTCACTCCATTCAAAACGGTGTGCAGATAAGGTGAATGTCGTGGCACAAAACACTGAGGCATAGGAGTGGGACGGAGGTGGAGGTCAGGAACAGATAACAAGTTATTGTTCCTGTTGCAGGCCGAGGTATCAAAGTAGGAAGGCATGTGCTGATGCTGAACCGAGGCAGGCGTGGGCATGGTTGGAGGAGGTAGACCTGTGAACGAAGCAGTTCCGGCCACGTGGCAGGTATCTGCGTGGTACTGCAGGGATTGTGGCATGGCAAATCGTTGTCCTGGCAGTAGTAGGTTGTCCAACGAAGCATTTGCAGAAATCAGCATTGGTCCCACACTGCATGGCGTTTGATAGCCAGAGTCGTGCGCACTCCTAACCTCACTTATTGTTGCAAGCTCGAAATCGGTGGAATCATCAAGTGAGAGGCATCGTATTGCAGTCCTGGCGGGTGTACATCGCCCGCAACATGATGCATGTCGATCACAAAATCCGGTGCTGGGCCAAAGTCATTGTTTGAAAGCTGTGTCGATGTAATACACGTGAAAATAATCAATGTGGAGGTCGCGGACACAGTAAAATGGTGAAAATGGAAGACGTTACAACTCGGGGTCACCAGTGAGGGAGAAGTTCAGGTTAGTTACACCAAACAACACCCATTTAGCAGTAGTTCATTTATTCACTTAAACACATGCAAGGCTCACAAAGAACTGAACATGGCGGAACAGCCCAAAGACAATGCTCAGAGTCCAAAGACGAACGCATATCGATGCTGGTGTCGACCTCATCGGCGCCACAACTTCATATCAAATTTATGTTTGACGTTCACAAATTTCTCTTCTTCAGAAACACTTTTCTTGTTGTTGCCGGTCTGAATTTTATATTTTCTCTACTTTGTCCAGTGTCAATTATGTTCCTGATCTAAAAGCTCATCTACTACTTTCTGTGCCTCATTTCCTAATCCAATAATCTTAGCATCTGTCAAACTAATTTGACTACATTCCGCTACCCTTGTTTTGCCTTTGTTGATGTTCATCTTAGATCCTTCTTTCACGACACTGTTCAAGATGTTAAACTGATCTTCTAAGTCCTTTCCTGTCTCTGACTGAATAACAAAGTCATC
The DNA here is from genome assembly GCF_023864275.1 of Schistocerca cancellata. Lineage (NCBI taxonomy): Eukaryota > Metazoa > Arthropoda > Insecta > Orthoptera > Acrididae > Schistocerca > Schistocerca cancellata. The sequence goes on along the minus strand of NC_064628.1, from coordinate 309,178,192 downwards.
AGCAAACTTCATAGATTTATTTCTTCTTTCTTAACTTCAATTCCTTACCAAATTTCTTCTTAGCTTCCTTTAACACTTGCTCAAGGTACATATTGAACATAATTGAGGATAAGCTACAAACCTGTCTCATTCCCTTCTTAACTATTACTTGCGATTCATTTCAGTAACTCTTGTAGAAGCAGTTTGGTTTCTGTAGTTGTTGATAACCATTCAGTCCATTATTTCACCCCTTCTATCTTTGGAATTTCAGATAATGTATTCCAATCACCATTGTCAGAAGCTTTCTCTAAATCTATAGATGTGAAAAATGTAGTTTTGCCCTTCTTCAACTTATGTTCTAGGATAAGTTTTACGGTCAGCATTGCCTTGCATCTTCCTACATTTCTCCAAAATCGAGACTGATCTTCCTCATAATCAGCTTCCACCAGTTTTCCATTCTTTTATAAATAATTCACACCAATATTTTATAACCATGACTAATCAAACTGATAGTTCAGTAATATTCACATTTCTTTTCTTTTCTTTTTTTTTTTAATTGCAGTTATCACATGCTTCCTGAATCCTGATGGTATTTTACCTGTAACATATACACTGCCTGAGAAGAAAAGTGAATCATCAGGAAGGGGAGGAGGGAATGAAATGAAACTTCATGGGGCAAGAGGGTATGTGAAGTTATTTGAGCAATTACAAAATCAAGTCAAATTAACAAAGAACTTGGCAGAATGAGTCCACTTATCAGTATGGCATTGCATACTCTCTGATCTGGGTGCAGGCTAACTCATTTGGAAAGCATGTCAAAATGGTTGCATCCTCTCGTGAGGCAAAATGGCACACAACTATTGTAACAGTCAGCGATATCCTGGAGACTGGTACTGGAATGGTCCCACACATGTTCTATCAGGGTAGATCAGTGGATCTTGATGTCTACAAGAGTACCTCAACATCACAGGGGGAGTTCATACAGACACGTACCATTTGTGAGCAATTCAACACATGACACTGTTAACGGTCTTTATATACCCTTTGACACCTGATAACAACACCAAACACTCGATGACTGTTCTATCTGTCATAGAGAATTGCAGCTCTTAATCATTTACATACCCATTGATGGTGTGCACTTGTACGAAGTTACATTGACATCTGACTATGTCTTCTTGGTGCTTCAGTTTTTTGTCAGTCATTGTATCTCCACATCAGGCGGAATAATTTTGTCATGGCTGGCTCTTCCAGGGATCTCAGTAATTCTGAGGGAATGTCATCTACTCCAGGATCCTTGTTTCCAATCTCTCTGTCAAATTCATCTCGTAGTGTAGTATCTTCCATTTCATTTTCACCTGCTTCCCCTTCTCTTTTTATAATCTTCTCCTCAAGTTTTTTGTTTATCTTACACAGACACACTACATATTCCTTTCAGCTTTCCCATCTTTGCTTAGTACTGGCTTGCCATCTGAGCTCTTGATATTCATACAGCTCCTTTTGTTAACTCCAAAGGTCTCTTCAATTTTCCTAAAGGTGGCATTTATCTTTTCTGTAGTTATACCGGTTTCTACACCCTTGAGCCATTCCTGCTTTGCCATTTTCATTTCCTGTTGAATTCATTTTCTAGGAGTCTTTGTTCCCTTTCATCTGCTTGATTTGGTGCATTTTTATTTTTTCTCCTTTCGTCAATTAAATTCAATATCTCCTGTCTTATCCAGGGATTTCTATTAGGCATTATCTTTTTGCCTATGTCATCATCTGATGCCCTTACTGTTTCATTTCTCAAACCCCCCTATTTTGGCCTCTATTGTAATCCATTCTACCATTTCAACAATTGCTACTTAATGCTCCCTCTGAAACTGCCTGCAACCTCTTGGTTCCTTCAATGTGTCCATGCCCCATCTCCTTTAATTCCCTACCTTTTTATAATTTCTTAAGTTTTAAGTTGCAGTTCATAACCAATAAATTATGTTTGGAGTCCACATCTGCCCCTGGAAATGTTTTGCAGTTTAAATTCTAGTTTGAAAATCCCACTCTTATGATAACCAATCTGAAGCCTCCCAGTGTATTCCACATTTACAACCTCCTCTCAGATTCGTAAGCCATGTCTTACCACTGATTAAATTATGCTCTGTGCAAAAGTCTACCAGATGGTATCCATTTTCATTGCTTTCCCCAATTCATATTCTCCTACTATTTATCCTTCTCTCCCATTTCTTACTATCAAACTCCAATTGTCCATAGAATTAAGTTTTTCATCATCCTTAACTATCTAAATCATTTCCTTTATCTTATCATGCATTCTTTCATCTGTGGAGCTAGCTGACATATCAGTTGGTACTACTGTGGTGACTGTGGGCTTCTTATCTATCTTGGCTACAGTAATGCATTCACAATGCTGCTGAAAATACCATGTGCAGCTACTCACGAAGGTCCAGTGTGGACTGCAATTACTGTATTGCAACAAAACTTGGTAGATGTGCTAATGCATTAATGAGAATTCGATTTACACTGGGAAAAACATCAGTTCTAATTGTGCTAGGTGAAACTCTGGCACTGTATGCTATTTGTATGACAGTGTGACATCCATGCTGTCATTTGACAAGTCATAATGATATTGAACATCATGGCTATCAAGAAGAGAGAGCATATGATGTTAGTGAAACTGTCTTATGTGAATGAAGCAATTAAATTGCTGCATTGAAAGATTATCACCAACTGAAAGGTCTGAGGTGAGGCCTGATGTTATTAAATGTTTTACAGAAGGTGGTCATGAAGTTTGAAAACACAGGTGAGCTTGGTGTGGCACCTGGAAGAGGATCACATTGTGTCCCAGTGGAAGTTATCAATGAGTTTGCTGTTGGTGTAACTGATCATGCAGCACATGCCCCAAGTCCAGCTAGAGCTTGTGCAGTGCAACAAGAATTGTTCAGCTGTGGCCAACAGTATGGCAAGATTTGCAGTCTATTTTACACTGGTACCAGTACAATGTCCAGATGCTGCAGCAATTGAAGCCTCACAATCTGCAGCAACATTGTGGTTTCTCGCACAGATCTAAGTGGATGACATGTGGCCTGGCAATATTCTATGGAGTGAAAAGGGGCATTTTACACTACAGGGTACAGTGAACACACAGAACTGCCAAATTTGGGGTACTGTTAAACTGCGTGTTGTGTATGATGCGCCATTGCACTTGCAATATTAGACTGTGTGATGTGGATTCACAACCACCTTTATTCTCAGTCCATTCTTCTTTGAAGAGAATATACCCAGAGGACCTGTCAGGTGAACTGTGATGTCTGCATGTTATTGAGGCCTCCTTGTACAGCAAGTGATATGTGCTTTGGAGTAGCACAACTGTGTGGAAACCACTGTTTTCATGCAAGATAGGGCAACTCCTTATGTTGCTCGCCCAGTGAAAAATCTGCTTAATGCAACCTTCCACTAATGTCTTATCTAGAGGTTTTCCAGATGCAAGATAACCTGATACGAATCCATATGACTTTTGGTTCTGAGGATATCTAAAAGAACGCATTTACCAGGCACACATTAGGTCTCTACCTGATCTGAAGGGCAGTATACAGGAAGTTGCTCAACTTCCACTGGAACTGCCACAAGTAACTGTTGATCACATTGTTTTATGCATTTAGTTTCTTGTCAATGTCTCCAGTGCTCATACTGAACAAATTGTATAAACTTCGCTGATACACGTCTCAAGCCAAAAGCATCCAAAAAAATCGCATGACATGAGCTGACCGATATGGCAACATCCTCAGTAAATTCTCTTATGGTAATTTGATGATTTTCCAAATCAATTTTCTTCACAGCTTCAATGTTATCATCTGTTGTTGATGTGCTGGGGCGTTAAGAGTGAGGTTCATCATTGGCATCTTCTCAGCCGTCTTGGAAGAGCTTGTATCACTTGTAAACTTTTTTTTTTTTTATTTACTTACAGCAGAATCACCGTATGCGAATGTCACACAAAATTTTATGCAAATTCTTTGCTCCATTTCTTATAATAATCAGAAATCGCCGAGCACAGTAAAACACATCTAACCTTTCTATCTGTCAAAAATAAATGAAGTATGCTGTACACTTGAAACTGTGAACATATGTACCAACATAGCAAAAGAAAGATCAATAATTGAATGTACGTTTTCAGAATTAAATTTTCACTCTGCAGCAGAGTGTGCACTGATGTGAAACTTCCTGGCAGATTAAAACTGTGTGCCAGACCGAGACTCAAACTCAGGACCTTTGCCTGTTCACGAGCAAGTGCTCTACCAACTGAGCTACCCAAGCACGACTCACGCCCCGTCCTCACAGTGTTAATTCTGCCAGTACCTCGTCTCCTACCTGCCCAACTTCGCAGAAGCTCTCTTGCATAGCTTGCAGAACTAGCCCTCCTGGAAGAAAGGATAATGTGGAGACATGGCTTAGCCACAGCCTAGGAGATGTTTCCAGAATGAAATTTTCACTCTGCAGTGGAGTGTGCACTGATATGAAACTTCCTGGCAGATTAAAACTGTGTGCCGGACTGAGACTCAAACTCGGGACCTTTACCTATTGCGAGCAAGTGCTCTACCAATGTACATTTATTTATTTATTTATATACTTGTTCCATAGATCTGTACATGTGAGCAAGTCACTCAGATGTGGAACGTGTCAATGTACATAATAAAATACATAGAATAAAGACATTGTTATAGTATTAATAACAGTGCACAAAAGTCATACTTATTAGCTTAAAAACTAGTCAACATAAATGTGAAGATAGCAGTTTCATATTTAGGGCATTATTGCATCTATTTTAACCTTGAACAGTAATCAAAACTTCCCATTTTGGGTTTAAAAGTGACCCAAAAATGGAAATGAGAAAAACAGGAATTTTTACATTAGGGCATTATTACATTAGTTTAACAGTAAACAGTGTCAAAAATATTTAAAAACATCTTTCCAATCTGGGTTTTACTTATTTCTCTGAAAGAATTCCTCTAGTGAATAAAGTGAGGTCTCAAGTAAATAATTTTTCAAGCTACGTTTAAATACTGATGTACTACTCCTTATACTTTTGATGCTGTTGGGTAGGGAATTGAAAATTTTCGTTCCAGCGTACTTTACCCCTTTCTGAATAAGTGTCAAGTTCTTTAACTCACAGTGGAAATCCTCTTTTCTTCTGGTGCTATGTTCATGATGTAGGCAATTCGTTTCATACAGAGTTGGGTTATTTATTATGAAGCACATCAGTGAATATATGTACTGATATGTTGCTGTCAGTATTTCAAGTCGTTTAAAAAGATTTCGACATGAGGTTTGTGGGGGTACACCACAAATGATTCTTATTGCTCTTTTTTGTGCTGTGAGGATTTTCTTTGCGGCAGGTGTATTGCCCCAGAAGATGATGCCATAACACATGACTGAATGAAAATAGCCAAAGTAAGCTGACTTTTAGATGGTAATGTCATTGAAGCGTAACAAAATTCGTAAAGCAAATGTTGCCAACATCAGCCGTTTTAGTGTTTGTAGAACGTGATGTTCCCAGTTCAGCCTACTGTCCACATATACGCCTAGGAATTTTGATAAGTACACTTGCTTTATCATCTGATCATTCTGTGTGATAACTATTTCTTTTGGGTTTTTGTGGGTTGTCTGGAACTGGATAAAATTGGTTTTTTTCAGGTTTATTGAAAGGGAGTTAATAGTAAACCAACCCAGAACTTCTTTAAGGATATCATTGACCTCGGATTCTAAGTCAGTAGTTGACACATTATCCACCACAATGCTCGTATCATCAGCGAACATTGTAAATTTACACTGCTTATTGATGGATAAAGGCAGGTCATTAACATATATGAGGAACAGCAAGGGCCCAAGCACTGATCCCTGTGGCACTCCATGCTGCACAATTCCCCACTCAGAGTCCACTATATATTGTGATACACTATCTGAAACATCTAGAATAATCTTCTGCTTCCTATTTTCGAGGTACGATTTTAACCAGTTCCCTACAGGTCCTGTAATTCCATAATGACAGGCCTTCTTGAAGAGTATCTGGTGATCTACACAGTCGAACGCCTTTGATAGGTCGCATAAGACACCAATTGGCAGCCTCTTGCTGTTTGTAGACTCTAGAACATCATTTGTGAATGAGAAAATTGCGTTATCTATTGAAACTCCCTTTTGAAAACCAAACTGCTGACTGTTAATGATGTTCAGGTCACCAAGGTGTGCCACAATCCTGTTGTACAGAGCTTTTTCTAGGACTTTTGAAAATGTTGTTAATAGAGAGATAGGGCGATAGTTTGACACATTTGTAACATCCCCTGCTTTGTACAGGGGCCTGACAACAGAGTATTTCATTCTGTCTGGAAACACTCCTTGTTGCATGGATGTGTTGCAGATGTGAGACAAAACTTCGCTCACTTCACTACAGCAAGCCTTCAACAGCTTGCTTGAAATATCGTCGATACCAGCAGAATGTTTATTTTTCAAAGACTGTATGATTTTTTTGATTTCATTGGCAGTAATGGGAAGCACACTTATTTGACTGAAAGGTTCTGGAAAATTATTTTTCATTATACAGGCAGCTTTATCTACAGAACCATGGCAACCTATCTGTGTTGGGACAGTTAAAAAAGGTTGGTTAAAGATTTCAGCAATTTCCTCACTATTAGTTATCTCTGAGTTGTCAACAGCTAAAACAATATTTTTGTCTTTGGTGTAGTTTACAGTCCCTGTTTCTCTCTTTATCACATTCCAGATTGTTTTAATTTTATTTTCAGAATTAGTAATTTCAGATGCTATACACATATTTTTAGAGTTTTTAATTACTTTGGCAAGAATTTTACAGTAGAGTTTATAATGTTTTAGCTGAGCAGGGTTGTTAGAAGTCTTTGATGCTATGTAGAGTTGTCTTTTTCTCTGACAGGAAGCTATGATGCCCTTAGTGAGCCATGGCTTTTTTGCAGACCTAGCAGGTTGGACTCTGTATGACTTTTTTGGAAATACACTTTCAAAGGTACCTGCTATCTCATTTGTGAATAAATTGTATTTTGAATTAGCAGTTTCTGCTAGATAAACAGGTGTCCAGTCAGCATGCTGAAGACATGATCTGAACGTTTGAATAGCTTCCTCACTTATTTTCCTTACTGTTTTCCATCTAAGTGCGGTCGGTGTCACGCAGAGGAATTCCCAAGCTGTTGAAAGTAACTCCTTGTCCGTCATGGTCAGACAGACCATTTATAACCATTTCAATATTAATATGGTTGACTTTACTCTGATCAACAAAAACGTTATCAATGAGAGTACTGGAAGAGGTTGTGGTTCTGGTGGGCGAGCTAACCACGGGAACAAGGTTGTACGTGCACATGAGATTTTCAAACTCCACCTTGCAGGGAGAATTAACCAAGAAATCTATGTTAAAATCCCCAACAACTACCATGCCCCTATTTTTTCTACTTAAGTACAACAAAAGAGTATCTAATTGTTTAACAAACACTTTAAAATTACCAGATGGTGCCCTGTAAACTGCCACAACTGTTAATCTGGAGACAGTGTCTGGCACCTCTATAGCACATACTTCAAAATGTAGCTCAAAGCAGAATCTTTGTACATCTAATGCCGTGAACAAGACATTGTTTTTTTACATATACAGCTACTCCTCCTTTGTCCATATAGCTCCTGCAATAAGACGTTGCCAAAACATAGTTGGGAATAGGGACCACTTCAATACCAGCAGTGATGTGGTGTTCTGTTAGACACAGAATGTGGGCACTGTTTATACATTTTGTGTCTTCTATATTTGCTGTGAACTGATCCAGCTTGCAGTATAGGCCTCTTATGTTCTGATGAAACACTGTTAACTTTTGTTTGTCTTTAATTGTATTGTTGTTTGAGTGAACTTTCGTTTGTATATTAATTACTTGTTGCAGATTTTTGTTACTGGACCAAATCCTGCTAGAGTTGGCCCAGCTCACTAGTTTCCCTCGTTAGTTAGGGCTATGATTGGTCTGCTTTCATGATCGTTATTGTTTAGGCCTAATATTTCATGAAAAACTTTTCCAATGTCTGCTGCTAGTTTACTTTTGCCAAACTGATTTAGATGTAGTCCATGCTTTGTAAAGCAGCGTCTCTCATACCTGTCTGTATCCAGTAGTGTCACATTCGTAAACTTAGTGCAAAAGTGTTTCAGTTTACTATTCGTTAGGCGAATTTCTCCGTTCACACAAGACCAGTCTGCCAGGTCATATCTTGTGGGCACAGTTGTTAGTATTATGTTTGTATGCTGTAATAACTGCAGCAATACGAGTAGCTTTTTAATGAAAGTGCTGGCCTCGTTGCAATAAACATCGTTTGCTCCTGCGATTATCGCAACACAGTCTTTTTCCGTGAATTTAGCACATTCTGTGTGTATGTCTTCTACCACATTCACGAATTTTGCTCCTGGTTTAACAATTGCTGATATACACGAACCATCTTGAGCAGAGTTCGACATGCATGTCGAAATATTGCGAGCATGACTGTCTCCAAATATTTTTACGTTATTTTTCCGTTGTGTTTGTTTACGTACGCGATCGGAAGTTTTTCTTACGCAACCACGCGTGTTTTGTGTACACGTGTTGCCGTCTACTACAATTTTAGATGCACTGTTTTTGTTATTTGAATTATCACTGTTTATCAAGCACTGAACTTTGTCCACTGTTGAGGCTTCTTTATTCACTTGTGGGTTTCCTTTCTTGTATATAAATGTGGCGTCGTCGACGGTTACGTTTTCACGACGTACATAACACCGATCTACACACACTGTCGAAGCACTACTGTTTTGTAGAGCTGTATATCCAGGGCCGTCCTTATACCCACCCAGGTGCCCCGGGCGAGTCGTCCAGTTGGCGCTCTTTATTGTATAAATAGCGAACCTGGCAGTGCTTTGCAACACGGTATTTGACTGTTTTCTAGAAATCGTCTTAAGTGGTTAATGGCGTCATCTTATGATCATAACATGGTTTTTTCCATCGTAAATTTGAGTATTTTACTTTTTTAAATGGAAATGAAATCCAAATAATCTAAAAGCCCGCTAAGACGCTCCATGTGAGTCTTGTGTAGCCTGTGACGTCAGTCCAGCATGCTGCTGTCGCTGCCGTAACAGTCAGTATAGCAGTGATATATTGTTTGGGCATTCACGTTTTGGGAAATTGTCTAAAAATATTGCTTAGTACTGCACTGTACATCTACAAAAACTCCAGAAAATTGTTTTTGCGTGTTCCAAACAAAGAAAAGATGCGTAAAATGTGGTTGAAACAGGCTCGTATATCCCAAATATTTCTTTTCTTTTCTGAAGCACCCCTGTACTAAAGCGAACAAAACAAAACAAAAATTATTCAAATTGGTCAAGCCATTTCTTTGTTTTGGTGAGACTAACACACAACAATTGATTTTTATATATAGGAGGTAATATGTATAACGAAAAAACACTAATTTTGAATTGGGTACCATATTTTTATTGAATTTAATATAACTGTAAGCCATAAACCTATATTTTCTGTCAGTCATCTGAACACAAAACATATTACGCCTAATGAAAAACAATTATAAACAACTAAAATTTTACTTTTCTCGCTTTTCTGTCGGCTAAGTCTCTGATCAGATTAGCAAAGTCCAGGTTTTCTGCAACTTCATTTTCAATGGACAGTGAGGCCAAACTGGTTAGTCTTGTTTGAGACATTGTAGACCGCAAGTACGTTTTTATCAACTTCAGTTTGGAAAAACTGCGTTCGCCGCTTCCGACAGTCACTGGTATCTTGAAACAAATAAGAGAGGCGCTTTGGTAGCCCGCGTCAAACATGGATGGTTGCAGACAATACGAAGATTGCATTCAGCATGATTTCTCTTCTGCTACTCCGAATTCATCGCGCATTCGTGAGATTAGTGACGTATGTTGAATGAGACTGAATAATATTTTAGTTTCGCGAATATCGGTCTGTAGCATTCTGATTATTTCGTCCTTATTTTTGATAATGTTTGAAAATTTACTTTCACACGCGGCTGCTATGCACGGCTCACAGGTCCACAAATAGTCATCAGTTACGAGTTTTAAGTTGATCTTGCAGCAATTTTCATGAAACCAGTACTTGGAGGTTCTACACTGAATTCTTTTACGAACTTTTCTGATACACAATTTATAATTACTATTACTTTTATCTTCATAACTGGGAGCTGAACCTACACGTACTTTCTCTATCGGCGCCATCTTGTAAACTGCCCACGCAGTTTGAAAAGTCACCTTACTTTATGAACAGCCCTCGTACAAGTGAGCATCTGCTCTCAAAGGCATAAAAAACTAGAATGAGTGACTTAAAGATATCACATTCATCACTGTTCTTTTCTTTTACGATCCTAAATTGTCTATATTGATACTATTAATTGTTCCATTGCCTCTTGCTGGATGGTAGTCCCCACAGAGCCCCCCCCCCTTTTCCTGCAGAGCAGAGCATTGGGAAAGGTGTCACCAATGATAGGTATGCAAATAGTGTTAGGAAATGAAGTACCTTGCAAAAAATACATATGCTGAACTAGAAAACACATAGCAAAATGATAACTGAAAAGGTGAAAATGTCCATAACACATAAAGTAGTACAGTTCATACATATTGAAACAGAATTTTAAAAAAAATACAGGGTGTCCCATTTATCTTGATCACCCTAAGTAATTGTTTGTCCAGATGCAAATTACAAAATGTTTCAAGTAAATGTTCTGTAGCCATCACGGGGACATCTATCAGCATGATTGCTTTCATTGTAGCTTTGTTTTTTATAAAGATATGATGAGTGGTATGACTCTTTTTAATGACACCCTGAATTTTTATCTCTTAATTCATTTCCTTCCCTAAAAACCTATTCAAAAATGTATCACAGTGTACCATTCACTGAAACACAATGTTATTAATTACATAATACAACACTGATGTTGACACTCCCAGTGCTTAGTGCAGGTACTCGGGGTAATGGAACGCATCCACGTGCCAACACTGACAGAGGACAAATGTAAACATAAGTAGAATGCACACACATCATTCCTTCAACCATCATCAGTTGAAGAGTTGCGTGAGTAGAATGTACACCAATGAAGAGAATGTAGAAATGCTACTCATCCCCCCTATGGGGAATGTAAGTTAGCAGAACAGCAATTGCAATACTGTTTTCTTATGTATAGGTACATTTAGTACAGTAGTTTAGTCCTTTTAAATACTGTTGTGTAGAGTAGGCATAAAGTAAAGGCTGTCCTTCCTACAAACTGCATTGATATAACATTTCTTTTATTGTTGTTGTTGAAAGTAGGCAAAATGCTACGCAGGCAGTGGAACTGTATTGTTGTGACGCTTCAGGAAACGGGAAGTTTCAACCCACGACAAAGCAATCATCAAAGCCCTCACACAGAAGAAACTGCATAAGTTACTGTTCTCACTTCCGTTGCTATGAATCCACATGTGAGCACACAACAGCTTGAACATGAGACTGGCATTCCTAAAACCAGTGTACATCATATTCTTACACGTCACCGGTTCCATCCTTACCATGTACACCTACATCAAGAATTGCATGAGGATGATTTCCAGAATCATGTACAGTTCTGTCTGTGGGCACAGCAGCAAATCTTCACCAACCCAAACTTCTTCTCCAATGTTCTATTTACCAATGAATGTTTCTTCTCAAACAAAGGACAGGTGAATCCCAGATAGCACAGTAAGCCGGTTTCAAACTTGTTTCCAGATGTAAAGTTCAAGTATATAAGCTTGATCAAAGCTGGAATATTCAGGCCTGTTAGTTGGATTCAAGCTTGAAACAAACATCAAAGTTGGCAGAGTTCAAGCTATATTTCAAGCTTGACTTATCAAGTTTGGCTCCAGCTGTATCTACACATGTGGAACACAGCCTGGTATTTACAGCTTGTTTTAAGCTACAAAATTATTAATCTGAATTTATTGAACCTAATTAATTAAATAAATATCAGAATGGAAATGGTGTGAAAAAAATTATCAAGACATGTATGTTTAAAATTTTTTATTTTCAAAGTGTTTAAAATTGTTTAATTTTAAAATTTAATTATTCTGAAGCCCCTCCGGCCCCAGCACACAGACCAGAGCAGGATCAAATATCGCTGACTTCTGCTGGTATAATGATCCTGTAACAGGTAAAAGAAAATGTTAGCCATACCTAAACATAAAAAATGTAAAAAGTTGAAACCGATCAACCTAAATATAATTTATGCCCCAGATTAGCAAAATACCTTCAAACTCACTGATGTAGTAAAAATCATTAACTAGTATAAACGTCACTGAGTAAGCAGCTGCTTCTGGTGACTTCATTCCAAAGAGTTTTTAAAGTAATTTGAAATAACTTTTTGTTTGAAATGTTTAAAGTAAAGACGACATTTGGGTAATTTTGCGATGACTTCATGAAGAAGCCACACATCACTATTTCTAACAGTTTCAGGGCTATTTAATCTGAATTATAAAGAAACAATTACTTGAAATCATTTACACCTCGTACTGTAAGCTTATGAGGAAACTACCGTTTAGAAAAATGTAGACTTTTATTCTATCCACAATTATATTTTGGTGAGTAAAACTGAATCAAAATGAAATAAAAGATGAAATCGAAATAAATTTAAGAAATTACCAGTTCAGTGGAACTGAAATGTAAAAGAACAAAAAATGTTCTCCTTGTCATATTTTAATATTGCCTTTTATTATATTTTAGCCACATTACAAATAACAATAAAAGTAAGAAGTACCAGTAGGCCTTGCAGTATTATTTCACCTAGGGAACAACAAAATTAAGAGCAATTGAAGACCAGTCAAAGCTACGTAAATAAAAAAGACTGACACCTATGTAGTGACTGGTTCTTGATGCACTTTTTCCCATTCACCATGTCATTTCTATTTGTATTCGCAAAGAAACTTTTCACACTTCACGATTATTCATTCATGGTGTGACACACACGAGTATTTACAAGTAAACAAATGTAATAGGACAGTATATATAAAAAGGCGAGATTTTAAAAAGGTAAAATAACATTAAGTTTTAATTTATTGGTCCCATGTACTAGAGAGCTAGTTTAAAATGACCTCTTTTTGCTGAACAACTTGTAATATGTTTTCTTAGCTGGTAATCCATTTCACTTTCATCCAGGTTAAATTTTTCTACGTAAAAGAATATGATATTTCTTTACATTACGTAATAATATTTAACATTTGTAATATTAATGTACCACTAGAGAAAAATGCACCAGCGTACCTGTAATACTGCTATACCGGGTCTGAAGAAAATATATAGTGTAAGGCAGGGGACGCCACACACTTTCCGAACTATTTTCCAGTATAAAACAAACTTCACAACAGTCAACAATCATTAACGCACGTCACAAAAATAAGATGGCCGTAAACCTAGCAGAGTCAGTGCAAGGCTTATAAACAATTGTGGCGCTTCCCGTGGACGTCTATGGAAGCTATGCTGCGCGCGCATCTGCTGTACAGCCTTCCCGGGAAATTACAGTTTATTTCAAGCTTGGGAAAATTATTTTAATTCAAGCTAAATTTTTACAGCTTGATGTAAACTGTGTAACAGGTTGATTTTTCAATCTTGAATTTTCAACTGAACCTAAACTCAATATCCACCTTGAAATAAGCTGTGTATCAGGTTGATTTTTCAATCTTGAATTTTCAACTGAACCTAAACTCAATATCCACCTTGAAATAAGCTTGAGTGCTAGCTGGGATACAAGGAACATGCATTATTGGTCCAGCAACAACCCACGATGGCATAGGTGGAACATCAGCATCAGTGGAGGGTTAACGTTTGGTGTGGGATGTTTGATACTACAATTATTGGCCCTTATTTCATCAATGGTAGTCTAAGCAGCACAGTGTATGCCAACTTCCTCAGATGAATTCTAGCTTGTGTGCACATCATGTCCTGAACCGAAGGTATCCTGCCAGATGGATTAGTCGAGGAGGAACAGTTACTTGGCCTGCTAGGCTTCCTGATTTAAATCCTCTGGACTTTTTTCTTTGGGGATACATTAAAGACGTTGTCTTTCACGATACTCCAACAACTCCAGAGGACATGCAGGAATGTATTGTGCTTGCTTGTAATTCTCTTCAGCAGGCAACACTGGAAGCAGTAAATAATTCTTTCATTCAGTGTGTGTACCAGTGTATCAGTGTCCAGGCTTATGACTTTGAGCACCTTTGAATGTTCTACTCCTGGAGAGTCAAAGTCAATTTTGTGTTATGTTTTTACTTGGTTTTCATTTGTTTTGTGACAACTCCAGCAAGTTAATGAGTTTGTGATCCCGGGCTTGAAGTCAATGTTGTGTTATGTAATTAATAATGGTGTGTTTCATTGAATGGTACACTGTGATACATTTTTGAACGGGTCTTTAGAAGAGGAAATGAATTACCAAATAAAAAATACAGGGTACCATTTGAAAAAGTCATACCAATGTTCATATCTTTGTAAAAAAACAAAGCTACAGTGAAGGCAATCATGCTGATTGATGTCCCCCTGACAGCTAAAGAAAATTTGTTTGAAACATTTTGTAATTTGCATCTGGACAAACAGTTATTTAGGCGGGTTAAGATAAATGGGATGCCCTGTATAGAATGCTGTAGGATATGTACGTAGTTCTCACAAGTACTAACTGCATATGTGGCAGCACGCATGAGAAACGGTTGGACTGTAAAGCAAATAATTAAGTTACATGTGAAAAAAGGAAGATTAACTGAAGAACAGGACCATCACATTTGGTAGGAAAGAACATTATATGTCTTAGACTCATCACAGGTGCTTATGCTAATCTGCATGAAAGAAATATTGCACGATGAGTAACATTAAACTGAACATTACAGCTAGTGGTCAAAATTTTAAGGATTGAAGTTAACCAGAAGCCAATATGTTACAATTAACACTGGACAATCCACTGGAAAACCCACAATTACTTCTCCTTCGAAGGCATTACCTACAAACAAATCCGGGGTATGGCTATGCACACACACATGGGACCATCCTATGCCAACCTATTCATGGACCATCTAGAGGAATCTTTTCTGAACATCCAAAATTCTAATCCCCTCACTGGGTTCCAATTCGCAGATAAAATCTTTTGCGATCTGGATGAGGACAACCTATCCACATTCCTCCAGAACCTCAACAACTTCTCCCCCATTTGCTTCACCTGGTCCTACTCAATCCAACAAGCCACCTTCCTAGACGTTGATCTCCACCTCAAAGATGGCTACATCAGTACCTCCATTCATATCAAACCTGCTAACCACCAGCTATACCTCCACTTCGATAGCTGCCACCCGTCCCATACCAAGGAGACCCCTACAGCCTAGCCACCCGTGGTCATCACATATGCAGTGATGAGCGGACCCTCTTGAAATATACCAAGAGTCTCACTGAAGCCTTTATAGACCATAATTATCCTCCCAACATTCTACAAAAACAAATCTCCTGTGCCTTATCTTTCCAGTCTCCCACCACCTCCCGAAGTCCCATTGTCTGGCCACAGAGGAGCATTTTTTCATACCGCAGTACCACCCAGGACTGGAGCAACTGAATTACATTCTCTGCCAGGGTTTCAACTACCTCTCATTGTGCCCTGAAATGAGAAATGTCCTGCCCAATATCCTCCCCACCCCTCCCACAGTGGTATTTCTCTGTCCACCGAATCTACACAATATACTCCTCCATCCCTATACGACCCTGCTCCCAACCTCTTACCTCATAGCTTATACCCTTGTAATAGACCTAGATGCAAGACATGTCCCATACATCCGCCCACCACCACCTACTCCAGTCCAGTCACAAACATCACCTATCCCATCAAAGGGAGGACTACCTGTGAAACCAGACATGTGATCTACAAGCTACCGTATTTACTCGAATCTAAGCCGCACTCGAAAAAAAAAAAAAAAGAATCGTCTTATTGGAGAAACAATGGCAAGAGACTGCTATTTGCTGTTACTTACAATACTGCTTTCTTTGATAATGATCAACAAGAACCGAATAATAGACTGCGTATAATAGAAGATGTTCTGAACGAGAGTTTAGCGGAAATTTTTCTCCATTTGAAAATCTTTGCAGACGCCTCTTTAGTACATTAAATTCTGCATAGAATTTAGAGTCATCTTAGATTTAAAAATCTAGTCAATTGCCGTGCTTCATTTCTGACTGTATGACTATTAGGCATAAGAATAATACGAATATAAACATGACATGATATGTATATTCTTCCGCCTTTGCTGTTGTCTCACTCTAGTTTTGTAGTTTATTAGGCAGACAGGATTTAAATGAGATAGCAGCAAACACGAAAGAATACATGGCAAAATGTTTATATTGTATTATTCTTATGGTAAAGAGAATACTGCATGTGATTCACAATTCATAATAGTTCCTATTAGCAACCATCTCTTCTCACAGGTAGGAAAAAAATTCAGAAATCAGAATGTAGAGTTGGCCATATTGACAAACATCCCAAACAGTTTTGCCAGTCAGATTTTCGTAGTACATTGAAATGCTGCTGCATTCGGATAGGAACAAAACGGAATTTGTATTTACTTCGTTGCATAATGTATGAAAATGCAGTGGTCGAAACTCGTGGCGGAGAAAAAAAGCTCGTCTTCCAACTTTTTTTTTTTTTTTTAATTTATTTACTGACGCAGAGGTTTTGGCGCCAGTATTTATCTTTGTGCCTGCAAAGCATGCCTGCATAGCGCTACATATATTCGACGGCATAAGTTAGTTGTGGCGGCACCTACCAACATTTTTCAGAACTTCCGCTTACTTTGCACTCGATTCTAAGCCACAGGCGGTTTTTTGGATTACAAAAACTGGAAAAAAAAAGTGCGGCTTAGATTCGAGTAAATACGGTAAGCTGCAACCACTGTGCTGCATTCTATGTGGGCATGACAATTAACAAGTTTCTTGTCCTCATGAATGGCCACTGACAAACTGTGGCCAAGAAGCAGGTGGACCACCCTCTTGTGAGCATGCTGCCAAACATGACATCCTTCATTTCAATGACTGCTTTACAGCCTGTGCCATATGGATGCTTCCCACCAACACCAGCTTTTCTGAATTGCGCAGGTGGGAACTTTCCCTGCAATACATCCTACGTTCTCATAACCCTCCTGGTCTCAGCCTTTGTTAGTTACAGTCCTCACCCCTTCCCTGTTCCCATTCCAGCACTACACAGCCCTCATTCCACCGTCGCACCCAGTCTTTCTACTTCTCTCCTTTTCCGCTACTCCCCCCTCCCCATCTCTCCCCTGCCCTCCACCTAACCTGCAGCACTTCACTGTCCATTACCCCTACACTACTATCTCTCCCCCTCCCCACCCCAGCCTCCATTTTACCCCCACCCAGTGGCCGCTCCCATCATACACTGAGTCTTTTTATTGTGCCTATCTGCAACTCAGCACCTCTGCTATATGGAGAGTGGCAACTTTACTTTTCACAATTTTGTTACCATTAAAACTGTCATTATAAGAAAATAAAAACACTGCATATACTGTAAGCAATGCTAAAAAAATTATGTGAAAAATGCGAAAAACACTGCCTCATCTGTGAAGAAATCTTTGAATTGTGGAAGTAAGGCAGAGTGGCCAGCTGATATGTGACAGCGGGAATGTAGACAGGGAGTCTGGCCTGGAAGAGGGTTGGGTGGCTGCCTCGGTTGTCTCCATATGTTGTGTCGGGCTGGAGCACAGGTTCAGCTGTGGATCAGCAGTGCTGCAAGGCAGGATATTGTTGAAACAGTCAAGCTCTAAATGCAACACTCCTGCAGGTTTGATTTTGTTTATTTAAGCTGTAGCGTATTTGTTGTGGAGAAGTATATCGAATGTACATGGTTGAAGTGACCCTCTTATAGTGTTGTCTCGTAACATTACATACTTGCGCATCAATATGTCCTTGTGTACAAAATCTTTCAGTATTCCATGACACTGTGGAGACAGCCTTTCAGTGTAACAGATGTGCTGTGTGACTTGTTGGGCCATTTCTGGAGTTTAGTTGTACTAGGTAAAGCCAAGGGTCAATAAAGACCAATGGAAGTATCAATTTTTCAACATATAGGATCTCTGCCAGTGAAGCTTGCAGATCTTTCTTAAAGGCACTATGGACACCAAGAAGTACCTATGGAAGGGCCTCTGACCTCTGTCTGCCATGACAAATCAGCAATGCTTTGAGTGTGCGGTGCCACTGCTCCACCAAACCATTGCTCTGTGGTTAGCAAGCGATGGTACGAAAGTGTTTAATTTCACAGAGGATGCACAATTCCTTGAATAGTGCTGCCCAAAGTTGCTTGCCTTAGTCCATCTTTACTGTTGCAGGGCAACCGAATCGTGTGATCTGTAACTGCACAAAAGTCATAGCTTTTATATCAGCTGTGATGTCCACTACTGGCATTATCTTAACCCTTCGTGTGAGTCTGTCAACAGTTGACAGAATGTAATTGTAACTGCCAGAATCTGGAAGGGGTCCTACTGATTCCAAATATACATGCTGCAATCTACCTGCCAGAACATTGTAATGGCTAATCTCCAGGCTAGCATGCTACCCAGTTTGCAGTGTTGGCATGCAGTCTACATGCAAGTTCAGCACTTACAATAATGTTTAATGTCTATCCAAACAAAACAGTCTGTTTGTTTATTTTTGTGGGGCGGGGGATACCAAGATGAGACAAACTGTGAGGATTATCAAATACAAGTCTTCTCATTTGAGGCAGAAAGAATAGCCAGACTTTTCCTGTTGATATGTTGCACCAAACTTCTTTGAGTGAACTGGAAAGGAGACGGTGCTCAGACTTCAGGTTTGTCAAGGAGACCTGCAGAAGGTCTTTGATTTGAGCATGCATCTCCTGTGCTGAAGCAAGTTCATTGTAATCAATAAACACTAAAAGAGAGTTGATTTTCAAGAAAAAGTCTGCCACTTTGTTGTTGGCCTCTTAAATATTGTGCACATCTATTGTAAATTGACTTGCATAGTCAAAATTGAGAAAATCATGTGGTGGGCAGCCTTTCCCAGGATTCTGTATGGTCTCTGTTAGTGATCTGTGAAAATAATGAGGGGCCTACCTCCCACTTCAGATTTGAAATGATGTACTGCCTCATTCACTGCTAAAAGCTCTCTGTTAAATACGGACCATTTCTGCTGTGACTCTTCCAGTTTCTGAAAAGAAAACCATAATGATTGTTGGACCCTATCTGCTAGCTATTGCAACACCATGCCTATGACTGACTCACTCACATTGGTGGTAACAGATAATGGGGCATCAGTTACAGGGTGCACTAAAGTCACAGCTTGTCGGAGGGACAGTTTGATGTTATTGAAGGGCTTAAGCATTTCCGAAGCCCACATCAGCAGTTTCCTACCATGTTAGTTTCTCCCACCAGTGTGTCCGTCAGTGGTACTTTGATACCTGCCTGCAACAAGTGTTGCCCATAGAAGCTGATGGTTCCCAAGAACTGACTCAATTCTTTGTACGTTTGTGGCTGGAGAAGAGATTGAAACAGTGCTGTTATCTCTGATGTTGGGCAAATCCCTGATGCAATGACTGTGTGCTCTAGGAATGTGATCTTGTCCTGGTGTAGCTGGCATTTGTTCATACTGTGGTGATCCAGGCTATCTAACATGGAAAGCAGGTGTACCTTGTGATCTGCTGGATTTGACGAAAAAGCAAAACGTCATCAAAGTATGAATAACTAAAAGCAAAATGTCTTAAAATTCTATCAATAAAACACAGCCATGTTTGTGCGGCAGTTTTGAGTCCATAGGGTGCAAAATAACAAGTATCTCAGGCACGTTCTCTGGTAAACCTTCTTGCAACTGATTATACTGAAGACACACGCTCCTGCCAACGCACTGAAAATTCAGAATGTTCAGAATAGGGTGCCTGTCTGAAACCATTTGTGCATTTAGTGAACAATAGTCCACACACATTCCATGAGATCTGTCCTTTTTAAGAACCAAACATATGGGCAAAACCCATGTACCATTTGATGGTGTCACAATCTCTGCACTGGGTAATTTGTCCACAATTTTCTTTGCTTGCGTCAAGCCTTATAATGAACAGAGGAACCCAGCATCATCATGATGCACTGTCTCATCATTCACACTGCATTTGGTCATATGTTCACTCTTTTCAGTAGTGTCACTTGTCACATGGCATTTACTAATTCAACCAAGTAGGCAACTTGTAGCTGGAGTGGAGCCTGATGTGCCTAGTGCAAGCTGCCTCCTCAGTCTGGTAATAACAAGGACGTGAGCAACTGCATGCATTATTTCCAACGTGTGTGTGGTATATGCACAATTGGGGTTGTGTTGAAGCCATGTCACGTGAAGTGCTGCAGTCATCTTAGGGAGCAGGTGATTTAGGCTGAAGTTCAGTGTTCTGCTTCATGTGTCCTTGGAAGTGTTTGTGGCTGTCCTGACAGCAGGAGGTCCGTGTGGTGCTGCAGTAGCCCCCTATTATCTGGGAGCAACAAGTGTTGAAACATTGTGCGAAATGAATGTAGCACTCTGGCTATACTGTGGTATTCTGTGTACCCTACCAGCCAAAAATGACCTCTTCTCTGCATTGTCATTTTCTCACACAAGTAATGGTGACTGACTGAGCGGTGGAAGTTTAAGCCTCCGAATTGCCCACAACGTGTTGTCCAACATACTGTCCCACAAGACAGATTCTCATAATTGACGCCATAGTTGTGAGGGCATGTTGGTATCAATTTTCTCATCAAATAAGACTTGTCAGATTGTTGTTCTGGTGTCTTCGTTAAGTGTTGTAGCAGTGCAGTCTTTGCTGTTGAAATTTTCCAGTAGTCAGATGGTGTCTGTAGACTGTTACTGATGATGTGAGCATGACTGGAGAGGTTACACAGCAGGATTACAAATTTCTGCACATTGTCTTCAATAGCATAACACTACATTGTGAGTTCAACTGTCTGAAACCAAGCCTATGGGTGACCTTATTGAAAATCAGGAGGTTTAACAGTATGTCCCAGATGGAACAACGAGCACAGAAACTGCACCCATTCTGTATGTGTAAATTCTGTCCAGCCATGATGGTTAATGACTCATTGACACATTTACAGCACGGAAGGGAGCCCGGCGTTTGCAACACGGGGTTTAGCCAGGCTTGTGGCATGAACAGGTCCATCTGCAATGACACTTACACGGAGATACACTTACGCAATAGTTGTACAGATCATGATATGTTGTCGGAGTAAAACTCCGATGGTCCACAGCACTCACTCCAGTGTAGTAGCGGTTGTTGGGTGAGGTTTTCTGAGCATGTATAGTTCTCACACACAACTGCCATTATTGGCATAGTCTGTACCTTGCATTGTGATGCCACTATTGTGTTTTAGTTCCATTTGATTGTGATCGCCAGGCAGGAGAATGTCCAGCAAAGCAACACTCAGTGCATGTTTTTACATAAGTTGCTGAAAAAAATGGGTGGTCAGGAATGGTCACCATTGTTGCGGTAGCACTTGAGTGGTGTACAACTCCAAATGGGAAGAACAAATTGCTGCACTAAGGGGTCACAAATGCACATAACCCATTATAGGACTTGTACTGAATGAAGTGCTAGCTTGAAAAAAGAGACAGCATTGGTCGTGTATTTTTTAACTATCGCAAAATCGATTTTCTGTCACTGAGTGACCATCTTCAGTGCTATATTGTATAACTTAAATTAGGATGCACTGTTGTCAATAAGCTTACGGCAATCACATAGTCTATGTGATTGCCGTAAGCTTATTGACAACAGTGCATCCTAATTTAAGTTATACAATACAGCACTGAAGATGGTCACTCAGTGACAGAAAATCGATTTTGCAATAGTAAAAAATATACGACCAATGCTGTCTCTTTTTTCAAGTATACCTGTTATCTGGTCGTAGTGCACAGGACAACATGGAGTCGCCAATCAATGAAGTGCTAGCTGTTATAAACAGTAAATAATGATTTTATTGTACACTCCTGGAAATGGAAAAAAGAACACATTGACACCGGTGTGTCAGACCCACCATACTTGCTCCGGACACTGCGAGAGGGCTGTACAAGCAATGATCACACGCACGGCACAGCGGGCACACCAGGAACCGCGGTGTTGGCCGTCGAATGGCGCTAGCTGCGCAGCATTTGTGCACCGCCGCCGTCAGTGTCAGCCAGTTTGCCGTGGCATACGGAGCTCCATCGCAGTCTTTAACACTGGTAGCATGCCGCGACAGCGTGGACGTGAACCGTATGTGCAGTTGACGGACTTTGAGTGAGGGCTTATAGTGGGCATGCGGGAGGCCGGGTGGACGTACCGCCGAATTGCTCAACACGTGGGGCGTGAGGTCTCCACAGTACATCGATGTTGTCGCCAGTGGTCGGCGGAAGGTGCACATGCCCGTCGACCTGGGACCGGACCGCAGCGACGCACGGATGCACGCCAAGACCGTAGGATCCTACGCAGTGCTGTAGGGGACCGCACCGCCACTTCCCAGCAAATTAGGGACACTGTTGCTCCTGGGGTATCGGCGAGGACCATTCGCAACCGTCTCCATGAAGCTGGGCTACAGTCCCGCACACCGTTAGGCCGTCTTCCGCTGACACCCCAACATCGTGCAGCCCGCCTCCAGTGGTGTCGCGACAGGCGTGAATGGAGGGACGAATGGAGACGTGTCGTCTTCAGCGATGAGAGTCGCTTCTGCCTTGGTGCCAATGATGGTCATATGCGTGTTTGGCGCCGTGCAGGTGAGCGCCACAATCAGGACTGCATACGATCGAGGCACACAGGGCCAACACCCGGCATCATGGTGTGGGGAGCGATCTCCTACACTGGCCGTACACCACTGGTGATCGTCGAGGGGACACTGAATAGTGCACGGTACATCCAAACCGTCATCGAACCCATCGTTCTACCATTCCTAGACCGGCAAGGGAACTTGCTGTTCCAACAGGACAATGCACGTCCGCATGTATCCCGTGCCACCCAACGTGCTCTAGAAGGTGTAAGTCAACTACCCTGGCCAGCAAGATCTCCGGATCTGTCCCCCATTGAGCATGTTTGGGACTGGATGAAGCGTCGTCTCACGCGGTCTGCACGTCCAGCATGAACGCTGGTCCAACTGAGGCGCCAGGTGGAAATGGCATGGCAAGCCGTTCCACAGGACTACATGCAGCATCTCTACGATCGTCTCCATGGGAGAATAGCAGCCTGCATTGCTGCGAAAGGTGGATATACACTGTACTAGTGCCGACATTGTGCATGCTCTGTTGCCTGTGTCTATGTGCCTGTGGTTCTGTCAGTGTGATCATGTGATGTATCTGACCCCAGGAATGTGTCAATAAAGTTTCCCCTTCCTGGGACAATGAATTCACGGTGTTCTTATTTCAATTTCCAGGAGTGTACTTATGTCTAGCCAATATACACATGAGCATCTGCTATCAAAGTCATACAAAACCAGAACGAATGACTATTAAAGATATCACGTCATCACTGTTCTTTCATTTTATTACCCTAAACTATATTGTTCTGTTGCTTCTTGCTGGAGGGAGGGGGGGGGGGGGAGGGTAGTGGAAGACCCACATTGGTATGGTACTCTTGTGTTTATCACATACAACTAGACTACTTTAAAGGCAGCATAAAAAATTATTCCACACATTAAGTTTGCACTAGTCATATATTGCTACACAGCAAAATTCCATTGATATTGTAGGAAGTGCTGATTTTGGACAGTGATCAAGAATGCATATATTATTCTTTTAGTGACTGGCTGGGTTTGTCTTGTTACATTTACTCTTATTTCCAGTTTGACAGTTCTCTATTTGCTGTTGGTTGTTCAGCTGCATTCTGATTAATCAAGTGAATAAATCTTGTTAACTGAAGTTTATGCATGTCTCTGTATATTTATGGCTGAAATTAAGGAAGCTCCATACATATTAGTGGCCCAAAAATTACAAGAAAAAGCAGAAGCCTCAAGCTACGCACAGAGTGAAACACTGACTTAAGGACAGCTTTTACACCTAAAAGAGACCTACAAAAGCAGACAAGGGATCTGCAATATCGAATTTTGACATGAGACAACATGAGTTTATACCAACATATGTTGAATATGACAGACAGTTTGCTCAATTTGAGTCTAACATGGTTTCCACTTCAGAGAAAAAAAAACACACACACACACACACAAATACCCAAGTTCCTGCTGGAGAAGCCTGAAATGTGGTTCATAATGCTAGATTCGGCATTTATGCAAAACAGTATTACTAGCAATTATACTGAGTTATCTGTGGGACTTAACAGCTTGGTGCCTAGGTCCTCAAAACTGTGGGACTTTACCTTGAAACCACCCTCATAACAATGGTTCCTCCAATTGAAGGACACTATGGCCAAACAGATATGTCAATCATAGGAACGGTGAATGCAACCAGTGCTTCATTTGGGCAGATCGGTGACAGAATGCCATATGAATTTGGTGACATCTGAGGAGCATTGTGGAAGAGGAAGCAATGTTAGATGAAACACCACAGCAAGTATGGCTGACACAACTTTTGCTTTCAGTGAAAATGATGGTGTTGATATGTGGGGAGACCGAGATTAATTCTGTGCTTACTCACGGAGACAAAATGTGCTCTATAATAAGCCAGGAAAATCACTCGGCAGTGAGAGGTAGTTAGCAACTTCAACACTGGGGAGGCCGCAGCTACATGGCACGAGCAACAGGTGGACATCAATGAGTAGCTTCGAAGTATGAAATACCAAATGGATGCAATTCAGAAACAGTTGTCGGCACTCGCAATAAATAAGGGGATGTGCACAAGAAAAGGTAAAGAAGAGGGGTATGCATCTGGTCAGCAGAATCAGACAGCCACATTGTACAAGGAGGACAAAATCACCAGATTGGTTGGTATCACAAGTGTTTTGGTGTTTTAGCGATCAGGCCCAAGATGCACATCATGCTGCACATTCTTGAACGGTCTCAGTGGCCTGCAGTAGATCTCACAATTCTACGAGAGCACCAAAATGTATATGCCAGAGCTGCCACTGCTTTCCCAGATACAGTTGGTGATTTAATCAGAAGTAGCCAAGACCCAGCACTCAAGATTGGTCCAAATTATTCGTGACAAATTGACTGCATCCACACAAACAGTGAAGAAAGCACGCCTTCTCACATTATCACATCATTTGTATGGGAAAGACATGGAGGCACACTGTTGCTACTTTATTGATTCGGGTTGAGGTGTAAGTGTGCTGCCATTGAGTAAAGTAAGTCCACAGCGACAGGTGCATGTTGTTAAATCCTGCCTAGTCACCAAATGTGGGGTGTCTAGGAAACCTGCTTTCTCGGATTGCTAGACAACGTTCAAACAAATTGTATTAATGAGTTTTATTATAAAATGAAAAAAATACAATACTTAAATCTGCGTTATACAGCTGTCTCACAGGCAAAGAGCAACAGAAAAAATATGAAATCTCTTCAGTATAACAATTCCCTAAGCCCGTGTTACATAGACACTACAAGCGAGTGGTTACAGTCGATGCTTCTGTCCAAGTTGCTACTCTTGAATCTGCTGTAGAACTGGGCCGCAAGCAGTTGGGCATGGCACTTACTTCCTCTTTGCATAGGGGCTGCTGCTGTCATGTTGTCATCTTGGAGAGGGGTCGGTCAGCGTACAATTGGACGACGTCTTCTCACAGCCCTCTCTGCTCTATCGGTCCTGACTGGTGTGCCGGCACTTGACTTTGTGCCAAAACACAACTCTCAGCCTTATGGCAGCCCTCAAACTTATGCTGTGTGTGAAGCAACAGTGGACATTG
Organism: Schistocerca cancellata; assembly: GCF_023864275.1. NCBI lineage: Eukaryota > Metazoa > Arthropoda > Insecta > Orthoptera > Acrididae > Schistocerca > Schistocerca cancellata. Next base: position 309,152,341 of record NC_064628.1, on the reverse strand, counting down.
GCTTGAGTAAAATGTTCAAGTGGAGGTTCATACTGGCAGATCTTAGTGAACCAATATTAGATGCACACTTCATACACCACCAGGGACTGGAAATAAAGCTAAGTATGGCATGAATTAAGATGGATAATGAAGTGGTAAGAAGTACTATATGCAGAAGTGCTAACAATGCTATCATCTCACCCGAGTTTGATTAGTCCAGAAGCTAGACAAGAGGTTGTCGGCCAATTACAGAAAGTATTGCATATCACAGTGCTTCACCTTAAGGTGACACGTAGGCAATCGGTCTCTCTCAGACATGACAGAGTTTGCAGACAAAGTACTAAGGGGCTTGGACGCCTGCTTCGCCCACCTTGGCGATTTATTCATATTTTCAGCAACAACTGAATTACACGAGAAACACCTTAAGGCAGTGTCCAACAGGATACATAAATATGGTATGGTGATAAATGAGGAAAAACATGTTCTGCATCAGAAACAGGTGACAGTTCTCAATCATACAGTCTCACCTGCCTGTATTTCTCCCCTTAAAGAAAAGGTAGAGCTCATTATGAATATTCCTTGGCTGACAGATTCTCAGCAATGAAGAAGATTCCTAGGAATGGTCAACTCTTACTGATGGTACCTACCTGGAGCAGCAGAGATGCAGCTGCCGCTGACAGAAGCACTGGCAGATAACGACTGCCATGATGACTACAACGCTACACCGCTTTGAAAAGGTAAGGCTTAGTTTGTGAAAACAATCCTCTTGCCCCACCCAGTCCATAATGCACCATTACAAACAATGGTAAATCCCATGCAACAGGCTTTTGGGGCAGCTCTCCATGAGTACGTCACAAATAGTTGATTTAGGGGTAGTGTTTCTGACTATCAATCAAAATATCCTCGGTTCCAGGTTTGAACCCATCCACTGCTTAAATTTTGAATAAATGTCATCAGCAATGGATACTGAACACTTTCAGCTAAGAAGTCACTCTCATTCTGGTAACAGCTTGTGACGACGTCACATGCTTTGTTTCTTCATTTGTTGTTCTCGGTGTCGACTTACTGGCTGAAAAAATAGGGGGGGGGGGGGGGTAGTAGTAGTGCAGTACTGTCTACTGTAAATGATGTAGCCGATAGATGCACATTTGTGTTTCACAGTCTTTTACTTCCACTTTTCACGACCCCCCAGATACACATTTAATGTGGCCAGTGCACTATTGTTTAACTTTTGATAAGCCTCTTTAATAGTTTTCAGGTGAACATCCACATACTGCTACAATAGTTTCCTGTTGAATATCCATGAGCAGTAGAAACATAACCACATAATTTAGAGTTCTTTCAGAATAATCAGGTATGTATGGAGCAGACACTGTCATTGTCTTCACACATGGACTAATTGTGTAACACTTACTTCACAGTTAAGGCGAAGCATTGTTGTTGTTCTATCCAACACAGGTTTCTCATCTGAAACTCAGCTGTGGACTGACTATCTTGTGACCAAAAATTGGGCCCTTATATATCCTCACAATAATAGGTACTGAAACTACACATCGTTTGAAGTTAAATTTACAGAAATTGCAATTAAAACTTAACTCAATCGATTAACTGTATACATTGAAAAAAGTGGTTCTTAATAATAGCTTCTTCTACTGCAAGAGTTAGGCCAAATTATTTGTTTAAATAATGAAATTAACAAATTTCATTATGCAAACAATATTTTTGACAAAACTATTAATTACTTTGGAATTAATTAAGGACTGGCTTTGCTAACATGTTTTTGAACAGAGCCAAATAGATCCTTTAAGAATACTATTAGTTGTTCCTCCAAATGTTTATATTTAGTACAGAATTTACATTTGTTTATAAGTCAACAATAGAATTTAAGTTATGAAACAATTACCAATTTCACCCTATAATGGCAGATACTAACGAGGAACAGTCAAAATAAATTGGAAAATCATTTACATACATAAAACTGAGCACAAATCAGATCTGGTGTTATATTCTTTAAAACTGAGAGCTAACCTCTCCCTTTTCAGAAAATCCAGATTATACTCATATATGCCAAGATAGACACAAAGCCCATGCCTACTACAGTAGTACAAGTTTATATACCAACTACCTCTGCAGATGATGAAGAAATAGATGAAATGTATGACGAGATAAAAGAAATTATTCAGGTAGTGAAGGGAGACGAAAATTTAATAGTCATGGGTGACTGGAATTCGTCAGTAGGAAAAGGGAGAGAAGGAAACATAGTAGGTGAATATGGATTGGGGGGAAGGAATGAAAGAGGAAGCCGCCTTGTAGAATTTTGCACAGAGCATAACTTAATCATAGCCAACACCTGGTTCAAGAATCATAAAAGAAGGTTGTATACCTGGAAGAATCCTGGAGATACTAAAAGGTATCAGATAGATTATATAATGGTAAGACAGAGATTTAGGAACCAGGTTTTAAATTGTAAGACATTTCCTGGGGCAGATGTGGATTCTGACCACAATCTATTGGTTATGAATTGCAGATTGAAACTGAAGAAACTGCAAAAAGGTGGGAATTTAAGGAGATGGGACCTGGAAAAACTGAAAGAAGCAGAGGTTGTAGAGAGTTTCAGGGAGAGCATAAGGGAACAATTGACAGGAATGGGGGAAAGAAATACAGTAGAAGAAGAATGGGTAGCTCTGAGGGATGAAATAGTGAAGGCAGCAGAGGATCAAGTAGGTAAAAAGACGAGGGCTAATAGAAATCCCTGGGTAACAGAAGAAATATTGAATTTAATTGATGAAAGGAGAAAATATAAAAATGCAGTAAATGAAGCAGGCAAAAAGGAATACAAACGTCTCAAAAATGATATCGACAGGAAGTGCAAAATGGCTAAGCAGGGATGGCTAGAGGACAAATGTAAGGATGTAGAGGCTTGTCTTACTAGGGGTAAGATAGATACTGCCTACAGGAAAATTAAAGAGACCTTTGGAGAGAAGAGAACCACTTGTATGAATATCAAGAGCTCAGATGGCAACCCAGTTGTAAGCAAAGAAGGGAAGGCAGAAAGGTGGAAGGAGTATATAGAGGGTTTATACAAGGGCGATGTACTTGAGGACAATATTATGGAAATGGAAGAGGATGTAGATGAAGACGAAATGGGAGATAAGATACTGCGTGAAGAGTTTGACAGAGCACTGAAAGACCTGAGTCGAAACAAGGCCCCGGGAGTAGACAACATTCCATTTGAACTACTGATGGCCTCGGGAGAGCCAGTCATGACAAAACTCTACCATCTGGTGAGCACGATGTATGAGACAGGCGAAATACCCTCAGACTTCAAGAAGAATATAATAATTCCAATCCCAAAGAAAGCAGCTGTTGACAGATGTGAAAATTACCGAACAATCAGTTTAATAAGTCACAGCTGCAAAATACTAACGCGAATTCTTTACAGACGAATGGAAAAACTGGTAGAAGCCGACCTCGGGGAAGATTAGTTTGGATTCCGTAGAAATGTTGGAACACGTGAGGCAATACTGACCTTACGACTTATCTTAGAAGAAAGATTAAGAAAAGGCAAACCTACGTTTCTAGCATTTGTAGACTTAGAGAAAGCTTTTGACAATGTTAACTGGAATACTCTCTTTCAAATTCTGAAGGTGGCAGGGGTAAAATACAGGGAGCGAAAGGCTATTTACAGTTTGTACAGAAACCAGATGGCAGTTATAAGAGTCGAGGGGCATGAAAGGGAAGCAGTAGTAGGGGAAAGGAGTAAGACAGGGTTGTAGCCTCTCACCGATGTTATTCAATCTGTATATTGAGCAAGCAGTAAAGGAAACAAAAGAAAAATTCGGAGTAGGTATTAAAATTCATGGAGAAGAAATAAAAACTTTGAGGTTCGCCGATGACATTGTAATTCTGTCAGAGACAGCAAAGGACTTAGAAGAGCAGTTGAACGGAATGGACAGTGTCTTGAAAGGAGGATATAAGATGAACATCAACAAAAGCAAAACGAGGATAATGGAATGTAGTCAAATTAAGTCGGGTGATGCTGAGGGAATTAGATGAGGAAATGAGACACTTAAAGTAGTAAAGGAGTTTTGCTATTTAGGGAGTAAAATAACCGATGATGGTCGAAGTAGAGAGGATATAAAATGTAGACTGGCAATGGCAAGGAAAGCGTTTCTCAAGAAGAGGAATTTGTTAACATCGAGTATAGATTTAAGTGTCAGGAAGTCGTTTCTGAAAGTATTTGTATGGAGTGTAGCCATGTGTGGAAGTGAAACATGGACGATAACTAGTTTGGACAAGAAGAGAATAGAAGCTTTCGAAATGTGGTGCTACAGAAGAATGCTGAAGATAAGGTGGGTAGATCACGTAACTAATGAGGAGGTATTGAATAGGACTGGGGAGAAGAGAAGTTTGTGGCACAACTTGACTAGAAGAAGGGATCGGTTGGTAGGACATGTTTTGAGGCATCAAGGGATCACAAATTTAGCATTGGAGGGCAGTGTGGAGGGTAAAAATCGTAGAGGGAGACCAAGAGATGAATACACTAAGCAGATTCAGAAGGATGTAGGTTGCAGTAGATACTGGGAGATGAAGAAGCTTGCACAGGATAGAGTAGCATGGAGAGCTGCATCAAACCAGTCTCAGGACTGAAGACCATTACATACACATGTTAATGCTAATTAGTTAAAAGTGAAAAAATGAAATTTAAGGAGGTAGATGGCAAAACAAGAGGGAAAGTAAAATTATCCCAGCTTGCTTCATCACAAGCTTTGTCAAAGAGGAACTGACAGAGCTTCAGGGCACTCTCTTGCCACTAGGGTTGGAAACTGCCCCTAAAAGGCAAAAGAATCAGCAATGATCAATGGTGTGAGGATGCAGAAGGCAATGGAAACCACTGCATTACAGACACACAACTTGTATCCACAGGACATGCAGCCTGTAATTGAAGAAGTGTCAATGATCTTTCCATTGGCAAGAGATTCCAGATTAGCCCCTACTTGAATCTCTGAGAAGTGAATGCCAAGGTGGAGGTGACCATGAGAAAAAGATTGAACAACCAATGATGGGCATAACATTCTATGATTTAGAGTACAGAACGTCAGAACTCTTAACATAGTAGAAATAGCAAAAGCTCAATATAGATGTAGTGGGGGTTGGTGAAGTGAAATGGAATGAAGATAAGAATTTACAACCAGACAAATATATGATAATATCATCATCAGCAGAAAATGATACGATGGGAGTAGGACTTGTTATGAATAGGAAAGTAGGGCAGAGAGTGAGCCACTGTGAACATTTCATTGAGCAACAATGACAATAATAGTAAAGTTGTACATGTCAGTGTCACAGCAGCATGTAAAAGACTACAGAGATTACATACGAGTATAGAACACTTAATTCAGAATGTAAAGGGAAATGAAAACTTAATAGTCATGGAGGGCTGCAAGGCAGTTGAAGGGGAAAGAATGGGAGAAAGAGTTACTGGAGAATATTGGTTTGGCAGTAGGAATGAGAAAGGTGAAAGACTAATTGAGTTCTGCAATAAATTTCATGTGGTAATAGTGAATATTCTGTTCATTAATAACAAGAAAAGGTGATATATTTCCAAAAGACAGGGTGGTACGGGGAAGGTTCCAACTGGATTACATCATTGTCACACAAAGATTCCAAAATCAGATATTGGGTCGTAAGGCATACCCAAGGGCAGGTACAGATTCAGATACGATTTAGTAATGATGAAGAGTAGACTGAAGTTCAATAGAATTGTCTGAAACAATCAGTGTGGAAGGAAGTGGCATACTGAAGTATTGAGGAATGACAAGACATAGTCGAAATTCACTGTGGATGTGGATAGTGCGATACAGAACAATAGAGTAGACAGCTCAGTTGAAGATGATTGGACAGTTCTAAAGAGGCCAATCACAGATGTTGGATAGACAGACATGGGTACAAGGAAAGTAAATCTGAGGAAACCTTGGGTAACAGATGAAACACATCATTTAATCAACAAAAGAAGGAAATACAAAATGTTAAGGAAAAAACAGGAATAAAGCAATGTGAATCCCTTAGGAATGAAATAAATAGCAAACTCTGTTCAGCCAAGGCAAAATGGCTGCGGGAAAGTGTGAAGTAATCAAAAAGGAAATGATCCTCAGGAGACTGACTCAGCATATAGAAAGGTCAAAACAAGTTTCGGTGAAATTAACAGCAAGGCTAGTAACATTAAGAGTTCCAAAGGAATTCCACAGTTAAACAGTTAGGTGGAAAGAGTAGACTGAAGACCTCTATTAGGGGGAGGACTTCTCTGATGATGTATTTGAAGAAGAAATTGGAGATGGTGGGGATGACATTGGGAATCAAGTACTAGAGTCAGAATTTAAAAGAGCTCTGGATGACTTGAGTTCAAATGAGGCAAAAAGGATAGATAAGATAAGATTCCATTGGAAGATCTAAAATCATGGCTGAAAGTAGCAACCAAACAACGTTTCAGGTTGGTGTGCAGTACCTATGAGACTGGCGATGTACCATCAGACTTTTGGAAAAGTATCATCTACACAATTCCAAAGATAGCAAGGGCAGAAAAGAGTGAAAACTATCACACAATCAAGTTAACAGCTCATGTATCCAAGCTGCTGACAACAATAATTTAGAGAAGAATGAGAGAGAAAATTGAGGATTTGTTAGATGACAGTCAGTTTGGCTTTAAGAAAGATAAAGGCACCAGAGAGGCAGTTCTCACATGGTGCTTCATAATAAAAGCAAGGTTGAAGAAAAATCAAGACGGTCTATGTACAAGAACCAAGAGGCAACAATAAGGTTGGAGGACAAACAATGAAGTGCTTCAGATTGGAAAGGGTGTAAGACAGAGATGCAGTCTTTCACCCCTACTGTTCAATTTATACACCAAAGAAGCAATGACAGAAATAAATGAGAGGTACAAGAGCGGGATTAAAATTCAGGATGAAAGGATTTCAAAAGTAAGATTCGCTGATGACATTACTATCCTCAGATAATTTGAAGAATTACAGGATCTGTTGGATAGAAGGAACAATCTAATGAGAACAAAATATGGATTGAGAGTAAACTGCAAAAGGCAAAGTTGATATTATGTAGCAGATATGAGAATAGTGAGAAGCTTAACATCAAAACGTCTACTGATCTCAAACATTAAATAATAATTTGAGAATGAAGTTTCTGAGAATGTGCAGTTGGAGCACAGCATTGCATGGTAGTGGATCAGGAGAATGTTAAATATCAGATGGACAGGTTCTCTGCAGAATTTGCAATGGAAGAAGCATAGGGAAAACACTGACAAGAAGAAGGGGCAGTATGATCGCACAGGTTGTGAGGCATCAGGGAATAACCTCCATGGTACTAGAGGGAGACTTTCAGAAGGTAAAAGGAGGTGGAGGGTAAAAACGTAGGGAAAGGCAGAGATTTCAATACATCCAGCAAATAATTGAGGACATAAGGTGCTAGTGCTACTCTGACATGAAGAGGTTAGTGCAGGAGAGTAATTCATGGTGGACCACATCAAACCAATTAGAAGACTAAAGACAGAAGCTGACATGCGCCCAGACTAATTGGTGTGCACATGATCAAGGGCTACTGCTGATTTATGAAGTTGTAAGAAACTTTCACCTTTATCTTGAAGCTATACCATTTACAGTCTACACGGTTCATAAGCCAATCACTTTCCCTTCACCCCAGCAGTTCTGCCATCTACAGTTTATTGGCCAATTCACGACAAACATAAGTTCAAACAAATGTGGTTGCTAGGCATGGACCTGGTTTGGTGTGATATGTCTGGACCCCCACATAGACCATTCATGCCCAAAACACTACAAACAGCAATTTTTCACACGGTTCACAATTTCTCCCATCCCAGAGCAAAAGCCACTATTAAACTGATGACACAGAAAAATGTGTGGCCCGCTATTTAAAAAGATGGTTGCCAGTGGTCAACAATGCAAAGTTGGCTGACAAGTTAACAAGCCAGAGAGTGAATTATTATCCTTTTGTTGGTCTGCATATCGTGGTTATAGGAGGGCCTCTGACTACTACTCGCATATGCTGCATTCTGGTGACTACACCGACAGAGGGAGCTGGTGACTTACTTTTGTTTATTTATTTGGCTTCTTTCCAGTTATTTTATGACTCCTGATATTTGGTTAGCTTGTTCTTGTCTGAATTATATTTTTTATCTAAAATCACTGCAAAAGTATCTCAGAATCATAGTGTCACTTTTCCATTATAACAATTTTAAAATTTAATTCATTCATGTTTTAATTTTTTACGTTTTGTCATGGTAGGAACCTCATGAGCCCACTTCAGATTTAACCTATTGTATTTTTATTTTATTGCATTTTGCACAATTGTAAAAGTAACAAATATGATTAAGCTTATAATAGTGACATCTAACATGACTATGACACAAATGTATTTTGTGGTTACTGTACCTCAGTTAATTTCAACAGTAGCACTGTTAACAGGATAACTCTGCTGGCACTGTGGCCTAGTTCACTCCACATTTTAAATATGTGTGATGAAGCTCACACGATTCTGTATTTATTTCATGATGATGTCACTATGACTTATTCATATTAGAACACGTTACCTTATCATACTTTAAGCACGTTTCCAGTCTACGAAAATAACACATTTCATTATGGCACATTTTATTATTTTGAGATATAAACGGTCCACTAGTTGTATTTCTTTTCTCATGTTTTGCTGCAAATCTGAAGATGGTCACTGCTGACTGAAACCAATAGTCTGAGGACCAAAAAGTTTTGTGATAATCGGAAATCAAAGAAATTTATTCTACATCTCCTCTGTGTGGTGAGTACCAATCTATCTTTTTTATATTACATCCTGGATTTTCCGCTATTTTAAGTCCACTTTTCTTTTACATAAGGTAGATCCCTGGAAGAGCAGAAAAAGACTAAAACTTTTTGATATCAAGAAGAAATACTGATGTATGTACATACCAAACAAAATTACAGGACCTAATAGGTAATTCATTACATTCAGATCTCATGTGTGTGTCAATTTTCCACCAGTTTTCAAGTTAAGGATAGTACTGCCATAAATGTTTTAGTTGAAAATTAGTCTTTAATACAATTATAATGGCAAGATTTGTTTATTTAATTCAATGTTTCACTATACTGTCATGGTTACATATATACATTACCAATACATATATCCCAATTCCATACACCCAGTTTCTAAAATTTACAAAATAATCACTGCTTCACACACACTCACAATTAAAAAAAAAAATATTGCACTGAGACATTTTTATAAACATTAACCCTGACTGACACAAACTCCTTTATATCCTCAAAAAATGGAGATTTTAATGTACCATTCACCCTCAATAATATCACACAGTTGTAAAGTATAGTTTTTCACATTGTATGTTATAATCTTGATGGCATTCCACCAGAAGCAATTATAGTTTCTCCTGTTATGTAAGAGGCATCCTCAGAACACAGAAATGATACAATTCCAGATATCTCATCAGGATGTGCAAGTCTGAAACAAAAGATCAAAATCTGTTTTGTAATTTATGTTTCGAAACAGTCTTACAAAGGTGAATATGGCTTAATGATTTTTTCCAGTGAATGCAATAATTTATACAGTTCACTGTGTAGTGCCCTTGCAAATAACAATTCCCGGTTCTTGTTATGACTGCTGTCTCAATAATGCAGCAATTGGGATGTTTTAAATGACTCCATTATCCACTGATAGCACTCAACTGTTTTAGAAATAATTTTGTATGACAAACTTGCACATTTAAAATAGGGATGAGTCAAAACAGAGGCCAGGTTAGGTGATGTTCAGAAGCAAACTGAATAATTTACATTTAATAAAGTTCTGTGTTATTTTTCCTTAGCACTGTTCTATTATTTATTTTGTGCTTGACAAAAACTTTGTTTCTATAATTTTAAAAAAGGAAAAAGATAAATATTAAATTAGTACATCTGTAGTTCCAATTTTTTGTATGTAAAATGAAGAATAAGTTGTTGTCAAGTTTGTCACATTGTTTACTTTCTCAGACATTCATGAAGTTGCAAGACATTCATGAAATTTCAAGGTCTACAATTCCCTATTGGTGGTCCTAAACACACACTAAAAGTGTTGCATTCAACAAAAATAACCAAATTAAGAATGGTTCCCAGTTTGGTTCAGCCCTAACATTGGTTGCCACATTGGCAGCTTTAGTATACATTTTGACACTTATTTTCTCAAGCTGCTCCTAAACTAATGACATGTCCCTCATTGAACAATACAATTTCCCATGCTTTCATTACTGGGAACCAAATCTAGTCTCTGAATAATTAATGACACTAGCTATCACCTATGAAAGTATTCATTCTATTGAATACAATTCTTTCATCTTCATATCAGCTGAATGATCAATTTTTTGTCCCTTCTGTGTTGTCTAGTTGACATTCTAACAGCTAGCAAACAGAAAGCTAAACCAACTCCCTATGACCATCAACATCTCCAGATCTGTCCCCAATAGCACATACAGGGGACCAGCTCAAATGTCAACTCTGCCCCAGTGCAAATATCAAGGGCATCAAGAGACAGTTACAACCAGTTGTGGGCCAGCTTTCGTCACAAAAACATGCTGCAGCTTCACAACACCCTACCCACCCAAATCAATCCATGCGTTCAGGCCAGAGAGGGTGCAACGTCACATTGAGAAAGTGAGCTCATACTGCCAAATTGTTTGTAAATTTGACTTGATTTTGTAATTGCTGGAATAACTCAAATTCTCTCTACCCATGAAGTATCACTCCATTTCCTCCTACCCTACTGGGTACATCTTTCTTGTCAGGCATTATATACTAATATATCTAGATTCCAAAATTGTAGTATTGTCAAACATACCTCCTCATTGGGATCTGTGAAAGTGTAATTTCATTGGTTTCTTCACTTTCATAAAGCTGTAACAAATTCACAAAACAATTATCAAAGTCATTGTTCTTGTTACATTACATAAATTCTAGAATATGATACAAAGCAATGAAAGTAAATACAACCAAGAACATATAAAACATACATTTAAAATACACTACTACACTTGTGTGCAAAATTTAAGGTCAAAAGTACCTTTTGAATGATGTTTCACTGCCAAGTAACATACCTTGAGGAAACTTGGACCATACAGAAAAAGAATTGCTACAGTACAGTACAAAAGGTAACTGAATGCAGTACACAAAAGATGAACAGAAATGACATTTATATTGAAAGACAATAATTATGCTGAACTCACGGCGGTCCATGATGGTGGGGCATCACTCTCAATAGGGTGCTTGATCACCGCATACTGCAGTGCATGCTCTGCAACTGTGTGCCAGACCGAGACTTGAAATCGGGACCTTTGCCTTTCGTGGACAAGTGCTCTACAGAAGAGCTTCTGTGAAGTTTGGAAGGTAGGTGACGAGGTACTGGTGGAAATAAAGCTGTGAGGCCGGGTCATGACTCATGCTTGGGTAGCTCAGTCGGTAGAGCACTTGCCCACTGAAGGCAAAGGTCCCGAGTTTGAGTCTCGGTCCAGCACATATTTTAATCGGCCAAGAAGTTTCATATCAGTGCATACTTCGCTGAAGAGTGAAAATCTCATTCTGGAAACATTATGCCTTCTCACACCGTAACACCTGGGCCATGAAACTGCTCATGTTTGACAATGCTGAATGTACTTTCATTTAGCAAAAGCACATCCACATGTAGCAATGACCATCTAGCAGTTGTCAACCACACTGGTGGAGGAATGGAATACCCTACCACAAGAACTCGTCAACCTTGTGACCAGCATGGGAGCATGTTGCAGGGCATACATTGTAGACTGTGGTGATCATACACCCTATTACAAGTTATGTCCCATCTTTTGTAATGTCCAGGGGACCGCCATGAATCGCAGTGAGTTCTATGTAATTATCATTTTTTAATAAAAGTGTCATTTCTGTTCATCTCACTGCATGTTTCTTTCAATCACCTTCTGCAGTATGCTGCAGCAAGTGTCATCAAGGTATGTGAAGATGTGTGTACACTAGCAAGAAACTTCTGCAATTAACGTCCGCAAGCAGCTGGTGATGTGTTTACATTAGAACAAAAACTTACTCAAGTTTACTTCTGCAAGTTGCTTTGGCAAGTTAGTTACAGGAACTTGCTGCAAGTACAACCAGAAGTGTTTCCAGTAGAGTTGCATTGCGAGCTTGGCAAGTAGAAGTCTACAGGGTTGAGGTCAAAAACGAAGCAGCTGCCCCCATTGTTGTTTATTATTATTATTATTATTATTATTATTATTGAAGAAAAATCATTATGAAAAACATAATTAAGAAACAAAATACATATTTGGGTAAAGAAATTTATACAGAGGCATACATATTTAATTTATTAAGAAACACTGTCGAATGAAATAAAATCAGATGACTTTGCTCAGATTATCAACTTTCTGAGAATGTCATACGCTAGTTTCGGGCATCCCTTGTCTACTTTACAATTAAATATTTGAAAGCTGGCTACAAAAATGTGGCAAGCTGTACAACCAAGAGATGGCCTTTAATTACTCTTTTCTCAAACATTACAGGGCTATTACAAATGATTGAAGCGATTGCATAAATTCACTGTAGCTCCATTCATTGACATATGGTCACGACACACTACAGATACGTAGAAAAACTCAAAGTTTTGTTCGGCTGCAGCCGCACTTCAGGTTTCTGCAGCCACAGCGCTCGAGAGCCCAGTGAGACAAAATGGCGACAGGAGCCGAGAAAGCGTATATCGTGCTTGAAATGCACTCACATCACTCAGTCATAACAGTGCAACGACACTTCAGGACGAAGTTCAACAAAGATCCACCAACTGCTAACTCCATTCGGCGATGGTATGCGCAGTTTAAAGCTTCTGGATGCCTCTGTAAGGGGAAATCAACGGGTCGGCCTGCAGTGAGCGAAGAAACGGTTGAACGCGTGCGGGCAAGTTTCACGCGTAGCCCGCGGAAATCGACGAATAAAGCAAGCAGGGAGCTAAATGTACCACAGGCGACGGTTTGGAAAATCTTACGCAAAAGGCTAAAGCAGAAGCCTTACCGTTTACAATTGCTACAAGCCCTGACACCCGATGACAAAGTCAAACGCTTTGAATTTTCGGCGCGGTTGCAACAGCTCATGGAAGAGGATGCGTTCAGTGCGAAACTTGTTTTCAGTGATGAAGCAACATTTTTTCTTAATGGTGAAGTGAACAGACACAATGTGCGAATCTGGGCGGTAGAGAATCCTCACGCATTCGTGCAGCAATTTTGCAATTCACCAAAAGTTAATGTGTTTTGTGCAATCTCACGGTTTAAAGTTTACGGCCCCTTTTTCTTCTGCGAAAAAAACGTTACAGGACACATGTATCTGGACATACTGGAAAATTGGCTCATGCCACAACTGGAGACCGACAGTGCCGACTTCATCTTTCGACAGGATGGTGCTCCACCGCACTTCCATCATGATGTTCGGCATTTCTTAAACAGGAGATTGGAAAACCCGATGGATCGGTCGTGGTGGAGATCATGATCAGCAATTCATGTCATGGCCTCCACGCTCTCCCGACTTAACCCCATGCGATTTCTTTCTGTGGGGTTATGTGAAAGATTCAGTGTTTAAACCTCCTCTACCAAGAAACGTGCCAGAACTGCGAGCTCGCATCAACGATGCTTTCGATCTCATTGATGGGGATATGCTGCGCCGAGTGTGTGATTATCGGCTTGATGTCTGCCGAATCACTAAAGGGGCACATATCGAACATTTGTGAATGCCTAAAAAAACTTTTGAGTTTTTGTATGTGTGTGCAAAGCATTGTGAAAATATCTCAAAATAATAAAGTTATTGTAGAGCTGTGAAATCGCTTCAATCATTTATAATAACCCTGTATTTATTAATTTTATTACAAAAGTAATGTATTTATGTTTAAGGTAATATAAAACAAAGTCTTTAATTTTAGCTATCTGAGCTGCTATTCTACTTCTCCTTCTGGCAAAACAAAGTATCTGTAAATTAATTTTGTACTTGTTGGCTGTGGTGGCCAATTATATATGTTTAGGGGTTTCCAAGGGTACATTTGTTTTGGATCATCTGTCTTTGCTCCATTATCCTTCCCAACACTGATATTTTCATATTCGAAATGAACACACAAATTTCTGCAAGTTAAAAACTTCCAGCAACTGGCAAGTTCAACAGATACTTACAGCAAGAGGCAAGAAAACTGTTTCCTCTAACTTAACCTACTTCTGTAAGTTTCATCAACTTGCAGCAGTTGACTTGCTGGTGATATTTTTCATGTCAAACAAATTTCAGAAGTAGCTTCTGCAAGTGACTTGCAAAAAGTTTACTTATATTGGACACAAGTCTTTACTCAGCAGTGACACATCAGTGTACATTTTTAAACATTTAACAGTCTTACTATATATGAATGTTTAAGTACCACTGCATCTACTTCTAGGTTTGAAGAAAACACTAAGATTCAGTTCACTTGAGTATAATGTCAACATAATGGTAGTTGTGTGGTGAGTGGATAGAATGCTATGGTGCATGGACTAAATTAAGCAGTTCCTACCAAGAAGTTTAAAGTCATGAAAAGTTACTTTTTTTTTCCATCTGCAATGCCCTTAGTGAAACGGAAATTGCAAAGCGACACCTGCAGTTATAGAGGCAATGTGAAAGCTCATAATATGCAGTTTCAACTGGAAGCGTGGCATTTGTGTAGCAAATATCAGGTGACAGCAGTTACTGCTCTACTTGCAGTTGTTTGTAGCAGAATATTCATACCTACAAGTAATTTCAAATTATGTATAATGTTAAAGATAAATACACTAAAAAACTGATACAATATGGAAGTTTGGGAAAGTCTTTTGTTGTTGAGACATAACGATTAAAGAAATCAAAGGTAAGAAGAAGAAAATAATGGTATGGGATGACATTTGCTGTGCATTGTTTCCAAATGGTCACAGAACATATTAAATGCAAAAAAGTTTATAGGCATGGATTTCCTTATCAACAACTTATTATGCTGTAGGATTCCACTGGAATAAGTAGACAATTGCCATTTATTTTCTCCACACTAACAATGCATTTCTCTCCCTCTCATCAGAGGAGCATCATCAACAATGAGTTTTGAACAAAGCTTAAATTTCTCTCATTGTAGTAGCCCAGTCAACGAGGACCAAAAATGTGAAGTAGGCGTGAAAATTCGTGTAGTCGCCAATTTTTGTACAGTGGTAGGGAAAATTCTTATGAACAACATACTAAGAAATCCCAACTTGTGCAGTGTGAGCATTGGTGTGTGTGCATGTGTGTATGTAGCTGGGGGGGGGGGGGGGGGGGGGTGTGTGTTAAAAAGTCACTTTTCTGTTTCTTCTTGAATAACTCGAAAACTGTGGATTCTAGTGAAAATGTTTCCCAAGTTGCAAAATTAAACTTTGTTAAATTTCATACAAAAAAAAGTCCTATTCAGTTTTTCTCTAGGACTAATGGTTTCTGTGCTGCAAGGGATGGAAAAAATCGCAGATTATTAATAGTAGTGTCTTAATTGCATCAAATGTCAATTGTTAAATGAAGTTTATAAGAAAAAGCATGACATGTTTGTACCACATATAAGTGCAGTAGAGTCATATTAAGGGATAAATTGTGTTCTGGGGGTTTGGGTGTAAAAGGAAGAAGAGGAGGAGGAGGTGGGGGGGGGGGGGGGATAGAAGCATGTGTTGGCATGCAGCTTCCTGCATCGTAGGTCTGCAGACTGAAGAGTGTTATTTTGGGAAAAGCTACCTTCCCCACCAAAAATGCTGCTCGCTTCTCAGGTTAGAGACAGACTATACTGCCCAGCATGCATTCTGGCCCCGAGATGCTGAAGTTTGGTGGTCATGTGTACATGTGGTGTGTGTGTGTGTGTGTGTGTGTGTGTGTGTGTGTGTTGTGTTTACTGATAAAGGCTGTGGCCAAAAGCTATATGCGAGTGTCTTTTAATCATGACAACCTACAACTTAACATGTCTTCTTTACGGTGAGTAGCAATCTATCTTTTCCTACATTGTTAATTTATAGGTGTGATGTTCCAGTAAACTTTGTAGTGTTAGTGGGATTGGGATTGGACTGGTAATGTACAAGCTTGTTGCTGTCTATTGTTAATACAGGGTGTATACGTGGACAAGGAAAAAAAATTCTCGGATTTTTCCCGGATTTCCCGGTTAAAAATCACTTTCTCCCGCGTGAAGATACACTTTTTTCTGTGTTAAGTGACAGTATAATCTTAATCGGCACTGTAAAACTCATCAATCCTTTGAATGTTTGTGGTTTTATATACCGGAGTAGAATTTCCTGGCACTTTATAAAACGAAACTCAGGGGGGAGGAACACGTTTTGAAAGACCTTTGATGTGCAGCAACATGTACGCTACATTTTTTTGTATTACGAAGGTATAAATTCGAATTTACCAAACACCTCTCAGAGTTGATTTTTAAATGAGAGTCAAACACTTTGTGATTTAAGAAATTCATCTTACATTTTCGCACATAGCTCATCTTAAGTAAAAGGAAATCTGCTTTGAATGTAATGCTTTTCAAACCACCATTCGTAATATTTTTCTCACGACCTGTTAGAAATAGGTTCGTTTCTGCAGTTGCAAGAGAGCACCAGATAACAAGCCGTCACCGCACTTGCGCACCTACGATGACGCAGGAAGCTCATATGTTCGTACGTGTTAAAACATTAAAAGATCTTACATTATGTCATAAAAGAAACAAGACACCAGAGGATACTTCAAGAGTGTCGGAATTTTGTGAACCATACTAAAACGCATAAGTCGGCTTAAAATGCACATTCGTATGTAAATTTTCCTGGAGTACCAGTACTGCATTATCTCATTTTGGTTCTTTATTATGGCATAATGCCATACGTGCACTTCAAATGCAGTGAACAGTTGAAACTAGCCAATAGTGTGAAATTAAAAACTTAGTTTCAAATAAATTGACTGCCTCAACAGAAAAGATTAATAAAAAGCCAAATCTCTTTAGCAAACCGGCAAAAATAACTTCATTGTTCTGTAAGGCGATTAATGTTTGACTGTCAGAAAGGTGGAAATAAAATCTAAAACTAATAACATATTTTAGTCTTCCATAATAACGTGAACGTATTTTAATTCAGTTTGATAGCTCCTGGCCACAAAAATCCGTTTTGTTATCATTTAACATGAGAGCAATAAACAAAGACAAAACAACAAAATCACTAAACGTAAACACAGGTCACGTAGAGACGACCCACCTCCCAACCACAAGTCAGACTGCTCTGTGCATCAGCCCCAGATTTACTTTTTCCGAACCGGGGCAATATTAAGTAGTGGTGCCCCAGCCACACTTCTGTAACCAGAAGCGGGAGAAGGTACTACGCGACTCAACCACGCATGCGGAAGAGCCCGGTCGCAACTGCTGAAACGAATCTAATTTAAACAGTTGTC
Source organism: Schistocerca cancellata (assembly GCF_023864275.1). Lineage (NCBI taxonomy): Eukaryota > Metazoa > Arthropoda > Insecta > Orthoptera > Acrididae > Schistocerca > Schistocerca cancellata. Next base: position 309,134,855 of record NC_064628.1, on the reverse strand, counting down.
ACGCCACACTCATTGGAGGCAATTTCCATGTTTTGTTGCTGCAGTATTATTCTGCAGTAGTGGGATACAGTAATATCCTCTGTTAAGAGTATTGGCTATTACCAGTCAAAATCACAAAAATTTAACTGAAAACTAAAACAATGAAAACTTCCCAGAATTTTAAACAATTCCCGGGTTTTTCCCGGTTTTCTCCCAAATCTCCCGGCTGTCCCAGGTCGTGTACATCCTGTAATAGCATACTGTAAAGACATGTAATTGTGTTGTAGTCACTTGGTGGTGAATTAATAAATGTCCAGAAAATTACTGCACTTTGCTCACCATTAATTTCGTTACATGCACTTTGCTCATCATTAATTCTGTTATTCACAGATTGTAAAAACCTCTTCCACTCAGCAATTGCTGGCACTTGTAGAGTGGGCTGCAATGACAATGAGTGGATCCACTTTCAATGGCAGTGGTGGGGTGGATACACTGGTTCCCATTAAGACACAGAAGTTAAGAACCACTGGGCATGGCCAGTCCTTGGATGGTGACAGTCCAGGAATGCTACACGATGCTGGCCATTTTCCCTTTGCCTTTACAGAAGAAGGGACAGGATGTGGTGGCCGAAAGTCCTGGATCTACAGTCTTTGTATCAATGTCTTGGATTTTATTCCAAACCTCTCTGCAGTATCTCATGAAGTGAGGGCATGCAACTCTATTGATGGTGATAAATCTGTTGGATGGTGACATCAAAACTCGGTAAGCCCCTTGGTGCTCCAATACGAACATGACATTTCACTACACATCATTTACAGTCATCTACACTTAACAGACACACTTATCACACACAGGTCTCATACATCACAAAGGAAAGGTAGGTGTGGGTGCGAAGATAGGAAAAACCTTTCCAGTTAGGTGGCTGAGCCTGCCTTTTGGGGTCTCCCGATCATTCATACTATAAGACTTAATTTTAGTAGTGCCACTGTAGTAACCTGCTGGTTACTACACCTAACACCCACAGCAGACCTAAGTTGGATGACTACAAGTGTAGTGCATGCCGACATTCAAATGGTGCACCCACAACTACCAAGGCAACCGCCAGATGCAGCCTGGTCACCCACCACTGCCACAAGGTCTGCTGTGCATGTGCTGCACCACACCAGTGACATCTCACGTGGATAGTGTCCTCATAAGGACATTCACTGGCTCCAGGGCCCTTGGTTGTTAAATGTGTTTGAGACATGTAAACTACTTTCACTGTTAGCTAACTAGATGTTATTTACTTAGTTACCTGGTCCATAGATCATTGAACAATTATTTTATTGAAATGATGTGGAATGAATCAGTATTCTTGTTGATATTTCTCCGTGAACCAATAAATTGTACCTCTTTTACCACTGTGGGTTTCCTTGTGTTACCAGTTAGAACACAGGTGGTGACAATGCGCATCCAGCTTTTGTAATTTCTTTGCCACTTGGCTCTCATTGGAGGCTTTACACTGGTCATTTCTGCAACAATGACATGCACATACAGCTGTGGTGGAATGATTGTTGACTAGTTCACCCAGGTTCAGCTGCTGGTTGTTCATCTACTGCTGTACCCCCCCCCCCCCCCCCCAAATAATGAATCCACAGAAGATTGGAACACTTACAACAAGCAGTTTTACCAACATTCCATGGCATTCCAGGTGGTGGACACAAAGACCTGTAAGGCTCTTTCTTCATCGTGGAGACCACTTAGTATGTATCACTTACTGTGCGAGTTAGTTCCTCTGCAAGAGCCAGAGTCACTTTCTTTTGATGATATGTGTCACTTGCTGTCCTCCTGTCAATACAAGCATACGCACATGGCCACTGAACATGCTGAATTGGGAGGCCAAGCTTCACGGTCTCAGTCTTACGGGGACATGGCTAATTCTCAGGAGTCTTATGCAGAACCTACGGTCAGACATGCAATTATTTGTTCAGCCCCCAGATAAGAAGGTGTGCCAACATGCCTTTCAGTTTAAAGACCTTACATTGAATCAGGTTTCAAATATTCCACGTTTGTTATATGCCCCCATGCCGCAGGTCACCAATTAGAGGCATTTTTCGGTAATGGGAACAGCAAATGCCACTTCCTTTGTGGCCCTCTTGTTTCGTACAGCATAAGCGGAGGGTCCACCACAAGCACTGGGCATCTTGCCATGAATGTAAAAGGAGAGGTCACATAGCAGCATTATTTCAATCTTAACCCCCCCCTCCTTTCCCACTGCAAGAATCTATGGACATCGACACTCAGCTGTTTCGCCATCATGTTCATTGTTGTCTGCAGACCAGAACAAACTTTTCACTCAAATGAGAGTGATGGATAAGCTACTAATCCTACAAGGCAACATGGGGGCCACTGTGTCCCTGTTCAACTCATAGACGTAAGCCAGGCTAGGGTTCCCATCATTGGTATACCTCAAGCAACACTTGGTAAGCTATAACAAACAGCAGATTCCTAATCTTCACTGACTCACATGCACACTGTTTCATCAATGTGTTCGTTGTTGTCGGCAGGCCAGAACAATTTTTCACTGAAATACTGGGGATGGATAAGCCATTAATCCTACAAGCCATAAATGGCTGATATCATAGGGAGTGATCAGACTGATTTCCTCAACTGATCATAAAGAAGCTGTTCTGTGAGTTTCAGTTCTGTTATGACTTCAATATCTCTATTAATTCATGATTTACTGTTGACTTAGTTTAAAAATCAGTTGTCCATTCTGTTACATATCAGGTGGTTAATGATGCAAGTACTGAAAATTAATTTGGGTCAGATGCCTTTGCATATTTTGGTTTCTTATTGTGGATGCAGCACATCTGGTGTCACATCAAGTGCCTTATGAACTGGATTCCTTACATGCTGAGTTTTCGGATCTGTTTTCCCCAGGGCTAGGCTGTGCAAACAATTTCACAACAGCATACATGATCCTCAAGCCCACGACCCATCCTCAATTCCCCCCCCCCCCCCCCCCCCCAGCTGGTGACCAGTAGCTTTATGTGACCAGTTTAAGATGGAGCTGAATTGCTTCATATCATTTGGAGTGATCAGACCAATTTCCTCAAGTGAGTGGCCACACCTTAGTGATCATAAACAAGCTAAGCTGGCTGGGGGTCAATTCTTTTCAAAAATCGACATGGCCGAAAACCTCATTCAGATTCTGTTGGATGAAGCATCAAAACAGTTGCTTGTGGCTAACATGCCTTTCAGCCTCCATCAGTGTTGTTGTGGTCTTCAGTCCTGAGACTGGTTTGATGCAGCTCTCCATGCTACTCTATCCTGTGCAAGCTTCTTCATCTCCCAGTATCTACTGCAACCTACATCCTTCTGAATCTGCTTAGTGTATTCATCTCTTGGTCTCCCTCTACGATTTTTACCCTCCACACTGCCCTCCAATGCTAAATTTGTGATCCCTTGATGCCTCAAAACATGTCCTACCAACCGATCCCTTCTTCTAGTCAAGTTGTGCCACAAACTTCTCTTCTCCCCAATCCTACTCAATACCTCCTCATTAGTTACGTGATCTACCCACCTTATCTTCAGCATTCTTCTGTAGCACCACATTTCGAAAGCTTCTATTCTCTTCTTGTCCAAACTAGTTATCGTCCATGTTTCGATTCCATACATGGCTACACTCCATACAAATACTTTCAGAAATGACTTCCTGACACTTAAATCTATACTCGATGTTAACAAATTCCTCTTCTTGAGAAACGCTTTCCTTGCCATTGCCAGTCTACATTTTATATCCTCTCTACTTCGACCATCATCGGTTATTTTACTCCCTAAATAGCAAAACTCCTTTACTACTTTAAGTGTCTCATTTCCTAACCTAATACCCTCAACATCACCCGACTTAATTCGACTACATTCCATTATCCTCGTTTTGCTTTTGTTGATGTTCATCTTATATCCTCCTTTCAAGACACTGTCCATTCCGTTCAACTGCTCTTCCAAGTCCTTTGCTGTCTCTGACAGAATTACAATGTCATCGGTGAACCTCAAAGTTTTTATTTCTTCTCCATGGATTTTAATACCTACTCCGAATTTTTCTTTTGTTTCCTTTACTGCTTGCTCAATATACAGATTGAATAACATCGGGGAGAGGCTACAACCCTGTCTTACTCCTTTCCCAACCACTGCTTCCCTTTCATGCCCCTCGACTCTTATAACTGCCATCTGGTTTCTGTACAAATTGTAAATAGCCTTTCGCTCCCTGTATTTTACCCCTGCCACCTTCAGAATTTGAAAGAGAGTATTCCAGTTAACATTGTCAAAAGCTTTCTCTCAGTCTACAAATGCTAGAAACGTAGGTTTGCCTTTCCTTAATCTTTCTTCTAAGATAAGTCGTAAGGTCAGTATTGCCTCACGTGTTCCAACATTTCTACGGAATCCAAACTAATCTTCCCCGAGGTCGGCTTCTACCAGTTTTTCCATTCGTCTGTAAAGAATTCGCGTTAGTATTTTGCAGCTGTGACTTATTAAACTGATAGTTCAGTAATTTTCACATCTGTCAACAGCTGCTTTCTTTGGGATTGGAATTATTATATTCTTCTTGAAGTCTGAGGGTATTTCGCCTGTCTCATACATCGTGCTCACCAGATGGTAGAGTTTTGTCATGACTGGCTCTCCCGAGGCCATCAGTAGTTCAAATGGAATGTTGTCTACTCCCGGGGCCTTGTTTCGACTCAGGTCTTTCAGTGCTCTGTCAAACTCTTCACGCAGTATCTTATCTCCCATTTCGTCTTCATCTACATCCTCTTCCATTTCCATAATATTGTCCTCAAGTACATCGCCCTTGTATAAACCCTCTATATACTCCTTCCACCTTTCTGCCTTCCCTTCTTTGCTTACAACTGGGTTGCCATCTGAGCTCTTGATATTCATACAAGTGGTTCTCTTCTCTCCAAAGGTCTCTTTAATTTTCCTGTAGGCAGTATCTATCTTACCCCTAGTAAGACAAGCCTCTACATCCTTACATTTGTCCTCTAGCCATCCCTGCTTAGCCATTTTGCACTTCCTGTCGATATCATTTTTGAGACATTTGTATTCCTTTTTGCCTGCTTCATTTACTGCAGTTTTATATTTTCTCCTTTCATCAATTAAATTCAATATTTCTTCTGTTACCCAAGGATTTCTATTAGCCCTCGTCTTTTTACCTACTTGATCCTCTGCTGCCTTCACTACTTCATCCCTCAGAGCTACCCATTCTTCTTCTACTGTATTTCTTTCCCCCATTCCTGTCAATTGTTCCCTTATGCTCTCCCTGAAACTCTCTACAACCTCTGGTTCTTTCAGTTTATCCAGGTCCCATCTCCTTAAATTCCCACCTTTTTGCAGTTTCTTCAGTTTCAATCTGCAGTTCATAACCAATAAATTGTGGTCAGAATCCACATCTGCCCCAGGAAATGTCTTACAATTTAAAACCTGGTTCCTAAATCTCTGTTTTACCATTATATAATCTATCTGATACCTTTTAGTATCTCCAGGATTCTTCCAGGTATACAACCTTCTTTTATGATTCTTGAACCAGGTGTTGGCTATGATTAAGTTATGCTCTGTGCGAAATTCTACAAGGCGGCTTCCTCTTTCATTCCTTCCCCCCAATCCATATTCACCTACTATGTTTCCTTCTCTCCCTTTTCCTACTGACGAATTCCAGTCACCCATGACTATTAAATTTTCGTCTCCCTTCACTAACTGAATAATTTCTTTTATCTCGTCATACATTTCATCTATTTCTTCATCATCTGCAGAAGTAGTTGGCATATAAACTTGTACTACTGTAGTAGGCATGGGCTTTGTGTCTATCTTGGCCACAATAATGCGTTCACTATGCTGTTTGTAGTAGCTAACCCGCACTCCTATTTTTTTATTCATTATTAAACCTACTCCTGCATTACCCCTATTTGATTTTGTATTTATAACCCTGTAATCACCTGACCAAAAGTCTTGTTCCTCCTCCATCAGTATCAATGGCTAATGTTTGGGGTCCCTAGTGTGCCTGCCATATTCTACATTTTTTTAGAACAAGCGATGACAATTGTCCTTCATTGCATTATCTATATTCAAGATATCATTGTGACAAATGCTACCATGGATGATCACCTACGTAACCTCCATTCTCTGTTTACTGTTCAACTAACATGCTGGATCAAGTACACAACCTCCGTACTTTGTTTACTATTCTACAGGCCATGTGTCTCAAATGCAATCTCACCGTCACACTTTTTCCAGCCTTCCTGCATTTTTCTGGATCATGAAATTTCCCAGCAGGGCACGTGACTAATAGAGCATGTCACTGCCATTATAGGTTTTCCCGATATGTCTAATCTATGAGAATCTCAGCAAAGTGGTGTACTATCACAAGTTTAATTCCAGATCGCCTACTATCATCTATCCCTTGTACCTGTTGCTTCAGAAAGTGCTCCTTTTGTTTGGTCTGCAGCCTGTGAGCATGCATTTATGTGACTTAGTGATAGCCTTTGCTCCGTGTCATGTCTTGCAACATTTCAACCTGGCAAGCATCTGCTTCTCGCTATGTATGTGTCTCAGTATGCAGTGGGGACAGCCTTATGTCTTTGTATCAAAGACACTCATCTTGGCTTGGAAACCTTATTCTCCAGAGGAAAAACAAACTCTTGCTATTGTCGATGTCTTAAAAATTTTTACGTGTTCTTGTATGGCGCAAAATTTTATTTGATCACCCACCGTAAGAGATCATGCACATGATAAAACACTGGAGGCCCGATCATCCGTCAGGCCTGGCATCAGACCCACTAGGAATTTTTACGCAATGGGCCACTGCCCTCTGCCTCTTGGATGGCATCATTCTCCTACCAACAGACAGGTTTACTCGCCGCATTATATTTACAGCAGCTTTGCAGCAGGAGGTCCTCCACTTACATCAGGGTCACTGAAGGATCTCTCGCACAAAACTGTTGGGTGTGCAGCCATGTGCTTTGGCCAGGCATCAATCAGGAGGTGAAACACAAGTGTTCAGGCCTGCAGGAAGCACTGTGCACTGATTTTTTGCCATGGCCAGCCCCTACACACTCTTGAGAAAGAGTCCACACTGATTTCACTGATCCTTTTTTAGGTACTTTCTACTTGTTGGCAACTGATGATCTTTCTAATTTTCGTTATGTCATTTGTTGTCCATCTGCGACAGCTGACATGACTGTCTAGGCCCTGTCAAAGAAATTCTCCATAGAAGGCTTGCCTTGCGCTCTGGTTTTGGACAAATGGTCCTCAGTGCGTAGCACAATTTTTTAAGGACTTCTCTGCAGACAATGGCATTCACCATACCACGATGCCTACTTACATCCACAATTGAACGGCAAGGTGGACTGGCTTGTTCAAATGTTTGAGACACAAATGTGCAAGTATGTAGATTTCCTAGCCGAGAAGGCTCTCACATTTTTTTTTAAGCTGTTACAGAATGCTGCCAACTGGGGCCAAGAGTCCCACTGAGCTCCTGCACACCATTAGCTGTGGATGCTGCTCAACTTCTTGCTGCCAGGCAGGTGCCACCAACAGTGCCGGTTTTGTCGACATTCAGGCCCAGCATGGCAGGCTGAGCCAGGGCACTTGGATGGCACTGTCACTGGATTCCAAATATAGTCTGCAGGCAGTGTGATCCCCTGGTGGCCACGTCTTCATGGTTCACACCAAAGCTCAACTAGTGGCACTTCACCAAAACCAGTTGCATCCCAGAATGAGTGCAGAGCTCCTCCATTACGCTCTCGGCCCAATGTCTCATTTTTCATTGGCCCTGACCACTCTGAGGGGTCAAGCAGGCCGGATTGTGCCCACCTACCCAGTGGTTAGGGTTCTGTCAACACCAATGGTAAGTTTGCTTCCTGCAGCCGGTGCTGGCACCTCCTACTGTGCTCAGCAGGTGCTGCTGTCAGTGGGGACAGAATCAGATCTTCATCGCCAGAGCTCCTCTCCAGTCTGGTGTCATCACTGCCCGTAACGATGCTCCTTGTCATGGACTCTGTTGTCCGGATAACTCTCACCTGCCAGTGGCCCTGTCCACCAGATGCCCTGGGGTCTGCATGCGTGGCCTTGATCCACTCAATTTTGCCTGTATGCAGCAGTCCAGGTGGATCAGGAACTTCTCATACTTTTGGTTGCATTTCCTGGCACAGTCAAGGATGTTACAGACATCTCTTCAGTCACAGTATTGTGTACAGCAATGCATAGTCTTTCCCCCTGCAAGAAAGGAGTATAGTAACCCACTGATTACTGCCTGCAGCAGACATAAATCGGGTGACTATGTCAAGCGCAGTGCATGACAAGATTAAAACTGCAAAGGTGTCTGCTCACCAACTGCTGTTGTCAGCTTTTCAATGCACAAGCAGCAGCACACCAGTGACACCTGATGTGGATAGTGCGTTCTATAAGAGCATCCTCAGGCCTCCAGACCCTCAGTTGTTAAATGGGTTTGAGATGTGCAAAATACTTTCACTGGATTCTTGTTGATGCTGTGTTTCATTGTGTTCCTTGTTTGCACACATACCACACATCATAAATGTATCTCTTACTGTGGTTGAGTAAATATGTCTGATGAACAGTAATTTGCTGTAATGATTTTCTTGACTGATGTTGAAATATTTGAAGGCCCATAACTCCTACTTGATCTTCTTATATTGCAATGGAAGACAATTCAATCCTCTGGACCTCTTCAGAGGTCGGGTGAGCTAAGGCATTTGAGCCATCTCATGCTGTGAAACGTATTCCAGTCAGTGTTACATTTGGGACAGCCTCCACAGTGTGGTAAGCAGTTGACAGCTCCAGATGCTGAACATTTTTACATAAAGCTCACACAACAGCTTCAAATAAGTACTCACTTAATAAACTGAAAATAACTCCAATGTATAAACATGAGCTCAGTGAAGTAATTTGGTCTGCTCACATAAGAGAACAGGGCAGGAAATGCTGGGTAGGTATAGTCTGTCTGTAACCTGAAAAGCAAGCAGCACTCATGCTGGAGAAGGTAGCCTTTCCCTGAAGAACACTACAGATGCCGACAGGATGACTAGGAATCAGTTTCCCCTATAGCACGGCTTCCCAACGTGTGGTCTGCGGACCCCTTAGGGGTCCGCCGGCTCTTTCTAGGGGGTCCGTGGCCACCCTTCACCAAATCGTGTAAAATAATGAGTAAAATTATTGAATAAAAATGTGAAAATGACATTCATCACTTTTTTTCATGTGAAAAAAATGTGTACTTTTACTTCAGGTCGTATTCCCAAGCAGCCTTTGCGGTTCCTAAGTGAGAATGCATACACAGTTTAGTGCTGGTGAATGCGGCTTCTCTGATCGACTGTTTCGCAACAATACGGGGGTCGTTTGTGCGCCGGCTCATGGCGGTAGATGCGCTGAAACCTTTCACGCATGCACGGAGCAAGCTTTGTTGACCAATCACAGCACTCGCTGGCACTTATGCGGCCCCAGGCACCATTAAATGTTAAACTTGCTTTGTCAGTGCACTACCTATTTCATAAGTTGATTTTTGACCTTCAAGTTGTTTTCATTCGTCTCTAAACCAAAGACTATTGATACTTCGGGGGGTAGGGGGTGGGGGGTCATTGGGAACAGACTAGTGGTCCGCCATGGATTTTCAACTGAAGAAGGGGTCCACCAGCTGAAAAGGTTGGGAAGCCCTGCCCTATAGCAATGTGTAGAGATTTACTTAGCTTCTATGCATGTGCATTTCTTGCAATATTAATTCATAATTGTATTAAATGCAGTGTTAATCCTTTTTGTGGAAAGTAAACACCCCCCTGGAATGTCTGTGCACTGTGTCGCCAGTGATTCATAAGGCACAATGCGGAGAGTTGGTGGAAGTTTATGAAAACCCTGCAGTTGCTTCTTGTGATGTGGTACAATGTAATGAGGGGGGAATCATCTGTTCTCTCTCCAGTCAGCAGACCTATGAAGGCGGGAACTGCATGACCACATTCAGGTGGACTGCCTTCCCCTGCACTCCTACCCTCCACCTTTTTCACACGAAGATGACAATTTAAGGGATTTGGCTCACAGCACTTAGATGTGGTAAATCATTTGATATTTGTTCTTAAACCACTTCATTTAATAATAAACATTAATTTTATATAATTAAGACACTATTTTTAATAATCTGTGATTTTTCTATCTCATGCAACACAGAAACTATTAGTCTTAGACAAAAAACAAACAGGGCCTTTTTTTGTAGGAAACTTCATGTAGTTTAATTCTGTACTGGGAAACATTTTTGCTAGAAACTTTGGTCTTTGAGTTATTTCGGACGAATATATAAAAGTGCCTTTAAATGCCACCTCCCCCACCCCAACACCCACACCCCACAGGAGGGGATTTTTAGTATTTTGTTCATAACACCCTCCCCGCTACCACTGTACAAAAACTTGCAATTACATGAATATTTTGCTGATTTTCCTTCCTTGGCTGCACTGTAGTATATCACATGTTTGTGCTTTTCCCACAATACAGCAAAATAATTTATCCAACTTTTATCTTGAAAACATAATAATTCTATTGTCGTTCCAATGGAATTTGTAACCCAGTGTACTGTTAAACAAACAAATCATGACAAAACAGATTAAAACTTGTGAAAATAGTTCTTGTTGGTATAAAAATAAGTATGTAATTTCTTCCTGATACTACAGTTTTCATACACTGAAAAAATAAAGCTATAGTGGTACCCTATATTGTTTGAAAAATCTCTGCCAGTGACAAGTATGTATTTGTTGCTTAGTTTTGTATTATTTCCTATTCTGTAATTAAACTATAAACTAAACTACTTTAAAGTAAATGATGTCAATACAAGAAGTTACAAATGGCTTCTGTTTTTCAGTATCAAAAAAGAAAGAAAATTCAGCTTGTTCACGCCTTTATTTAAGCTTTAGCAATAGGTGTATGATGGCTGTTCAAAAAATTCCGGTACATTGTCCACAAAAATTTTCTACGCTTACTTGTGCATGGTTCCCTTTGCAATACTTTCCTCCACAATTGATACACTGCTCCCAACACTGTTTCCACTTAAGGAAGCAGTCTTGGTACGTCTCCTCCTGGATCGCGGGAAGTGCCATCTGCGAATTTTGTTTTATCTCGTCTAACGTTGCAAATCTTAGTCCTTTTTTTAACGGGGTTTTCAACTTTTTTTTATTTACAATGTCCACAGGGACCAATCAGAAGAGTATGGGGGATGAGGCTGCACAGTGATTTCATGGCTTGTGCAATAGTCTCACACCAATTAGGATGAATGTGCAGGTGCATTATTCTGATGCAAGAGCCATGAATTGTATCGCCACATTTCAGGTCATTTCCTTCTCACATTTTCTCATAGGCATCACAAACATGTCCCGTTAGTACCACCAATTAATAGTTTGTCACTGTGGCACAAATTCATGAAGAACTAATCCTTCAAAGTCAAAGAAAACTATCAGCATGGCTTTGACATTTGACCTGACCTGATGAGCTTCTTTTTGGTCTTGTAGAACCTTTCCCAGGCCATGTGACGATTGAACCTTGGTCTCAACATCCTAACCATAGACCCAACTCTTGTCACCAGTTAGAATTCTCTTAAGGAACATCTCATATTCATTTGTATGATCCAAAAGCTCTTCACAGATTGCAAGGTGAAGGCCTTTCTGGTCTTGACTCATGAGCCATGGGGCAAAACTGGCAGCAACAAGATACATTTCAAGACATTGTGTCAGGATTTCATGACATGATCCAACTGAAATGTCACATTATTGTGCAATCTTCCAGTCAGTCAGTCTTTGATTGGCACGCACAATTTCACTGACGTTCCTGATGCAAGTGTCGAAGGGCGTCCTGAACTACAGTCATCTTTAACTTCCGTCCAGCCATTTCTAAACCTTGTGAACCATTCGTAATGCCAAGTACACCTTAAGCACTCATCACCGCAGGCTTCCTGCATCATTTGGTGTGCCTCTGTAAAGGTTTTCTTGAGTTTCATGCCAAATTTAATGCAGACGCATTAGATATCTGCCATCTCGAAATTCGCAAACTGTACGACACAACATTCTACTCAATACTACACTGGACAATAACTAACAGACATACAACAATGAGACTTCCGGCAGTTACACATTAAACACAGGCTTGTGTAGTGGTGCCAACTGCGTTTCGCTCCAAAACACCATTGGCTCTACATTACAAATACTCCAGAATTTTTTGATCAGACCTCATATTAAAATTTATTAAATTAGCTTTTCTATATAGGACTTAACACAATTTTAACAGTAACGAAATTAGACTGTCGATGACAGACTCCTAAATAAAATAAATACAACTATTAATGTGATGCAAACTTAAACTGTGAATGTAACTGACTTCATATACTGTAACTGAAAGAGTAGCGCAAGACGCAGTAATAATCTCACGTTGGAAAATGGTATGCACATTCTAAGGACATTAGGCAGAGGTTGTGGCGGAGGGCATTGAGGCACACTACAGCAGGTAGTGACACCCAATAGTGTGGGTCAGGGTTTCGATGCACCTTGTATGCAAAAATAATTTGAGAAGTTGGATGATTAGGAAATTGCTTGGTGAGTGCGTAAGTGAACAAAAGTTGGTACTATTGGAAATGAAGAAGGAAGATCCCTACTTTGACAAGGAGACCATCTATGGGCCTAGTCCAGAAAGTGCTAGTGGGCAGCCTTACTCTATGATGACTGATTGAGTCCAACAATTTCAAAGTTGAAGATTTCACTGAGCAATAAACTTGGCTAACTAGGTACAATCAGGATGAGACCAGTGCCTTGTAAATATGAACAAGAGTTGCATGAAACAGAGAGTGGTAAGCCTTCACATACAGTTAGTCCTTAGATGATGAACAGGCAGCATCCACAGCAGCTTTTCATCAGAGAGGTGCTGCAAAAATCAAGACAGTTCAACAATGTCTAACCACTGGGTACCCAAGTAAGTTCTGGGTCAGGATGGACTGTGGTGTGACAAAAGTAATGCAAGAATTATGTTTTTGTGAGGAAGAACTGAAAGCCATGGTAATGGTTCCAAGGGAAAGCCCTTAGGTGGTACCTTAGAGCTGGTGTTAAGCCAAGGCTACAGAGTGAAAGCTATACTAAATACAAAAGTCATTGACACATAGAGCGGGTGTGACCAGCAGTCCTATGGATGTCACTAGCCCATTAATGACAATGAGGAAGAGTGTGACACATACCATGGCACCGTACATGATGCTGTTGTCTCGGTCCCATGGGGAGCTGAGTGATGTACCAACACTAACCTGAAACAACTGGTGGGATAAAGGCTGATGAATAAAAATCAGTATGGACCCTTGAAAGCTCGTCATGAAGGGTAAGTAAAATTTGATAGTGCCAGGCAACATAGTATGCCTCAAGTACATTAAAGACGACAGCAACTTGGCGCTTAGAAAGAGCATCTCAGAGCGATGTCTCCAACCTAATCAAACGGCCAACTGTACATCATCCCTTCCTGAAACCAAAATGCCCCTGTGATTTGAAAAACAGCCTAACCATCCTTTCAAGCACTTTGCAGAATACAATGGTGAGGTTAAACGGATGCGGTTGGAAGCTGTCAATGAACGTAGGGTTTTTTACTGGTTTATGGACTGGGACGAGTACTATTTCACTATTGTGAATGGAAAGCACTTTTTATCCTAATACAGTAGAAGACCATGAGTAGATGACTTTGAATAATACACAGTTGTTGAATCATCTGATTATGAATTGTACCAGAGCCTGAGGCCCTATAGTATGACAGGTCAAGAGCCTGAAGCAGGTCCAATTTCAGTGAGAAGTTCATTATATAATTTTGCATAACGGGGGTGAAGGATAGAGAGATTTCTTCAACTGTGTTTGAAAGGTAGACAGGTAACAAAAGGACACTGACATTGTCACAAAGTGGGTTGCTGAGTGTTCAGCAAGAACCGATGCATTGGTTCAAATACTACCATGAAGAAAGAGATCCAGAACAGGTGTTGATTTTTGGTGGCCCAAAATACTATGGAGTTTGGCCCGTACCTGGGATGAAGAGGCATATGTTTCCTTGGAGGAAACATAGGACTCCCAGAATTGCTTCTTACCATGTATAATTAGACAGCAAGCCTTACACGAAGCCACTTAAAAGTGAGGAGGAGGTTGTGCATAGAGGCCATTTGACAATCCTGAATGCCTGCTGTAATGTTTTTAGTCCACCATGGCACCAGCCAGTGATTGAGCAGACCTGTAGGAAGAGGAACAGCTGTTCCAGCACCACAGATGATCGCATCAGAGGTGTATCCCACTACCTTACTGATGCAATCTGACAGAGGGAGTGCAGGTGACAGCAGGGATTTACAACTGCCAATTGTTTCTCAAAGAGCCCAACATGGCAAATGGTCCAGTGTGCACTGACAAGGAAGTGATATAATCACCAGAAAGCGATCACAGTCACAAGGATCACCACTGTAGCGAAGCAATGAGATTTGGGGGATAAGATCATAAAGTTACAAAGTGGGTCGTATGTACACTTTAAAGACAAATGCCTGAAATGCTGTCATTTAAAATACGGATTGGGGGTAAGAAATACTGCTTCACATTGCAGCAGTCACACATGATTTTGACATTTCCTTGAAGCAAATTCCACTCAAAAGTGAAGGTCAATGTGTCGGTATTTACCCTGTTATCTGTCGGACCTTGAAGCGGGTCCCTCACTTCTCCAAGTGTTTCATAGTTGTTTGTCGATCTGCAGCATTAGATCTCGGAGGAAAGTTAATCCCTGTATCATGTTGAGGTTATTTTGGGGCATTATGGGAACAGGTGTGTCATCAAGTTGTTAACAACTGTATGACACTGAACCCCCCCCCCCCCCCCCCCCCCGCCGGACAGGCTGCTTGTGGGTATTAGGTGATGTTTTCTGCACAGCCCACACGGTAATCAAAATATGTGGGGTAAAATAAGAGAACACAGCAGGAGAAGCCACAATCAATGTCCTATGAGCAAGCTAGGTTGTCATCAGAATATGTATCCTAGACAGTAAGTCTGAGAAAATAAATAGTGAGAGAGTAAAGGACGATGTACTGCAATGGCTTGCGGTCCATAATCGTCACACACATACTCTTAAACAGTTGCGAGCCTCACAATTATTGGAAAGCCCATGACTGTATGAATATGTTTATGTTTCACGATGGCTCCACATTTTTCACTACCAGTCAATTTTAACCGCTGTTTTGTCGTGCTAAGCATAACGCATTTTAAGACTTACTTTGTTTCCAAGCTTTTAATACTTATATTTTCATATTAAGCTGGTAACATATGTGTTTCTCATGATCAAAATACTGTATTATCATTATGCTTAGCCTTTGTTTCAAACATATCAGATTTTTGGACTTCAAGAACTCACTCACTCACACCATCAACAAGCAACGTAAGTAAAATGTCTACTCAGAACAAATGTATACACTGTAGACGAAATAAAAAAAAAAAAAGATAAAAATGAATCCCTCGATAAAGAGTGTAATTTCACACTCTCTCCATCCAGCTACAAAAAGAATTTTGCTTTGTTAGATGCATTTAGTATGCAGTGAAGAATAACCTTAAATTCAACAATATAAGTACACAATAATTACAATTTTCACCACATACTTCTAGAAAGGTTACTTAATATTGAAGCATCACAGAAAAATATGCCCAATGTTGAGAAAACAACATATCATTATCAAGGTGGGGTGTCAGACTGTAAGATAGGGGGGAAAAAAAGTTAAAATCACATATTATGGATCTTAAAAAATCTCATACTGCAAAACATAACTTTTCCTTTTTCTTATTGTCTGCTTATACACGTTTTATCCACTATGTGTTGTCTTTGGTGGGTCTCAATTGTATATCTGAAAAGTTTGGATTTTACATGGTCACCTGCTGTTATGCACTTTATGAATTGACAACATATGTTTTTTCTCATATTGTGCAACCTTTGCTTTCTTCGTGGAATTTATTTTTTGCCTCTTCATTGTTACCTCATATCACAAATTAAATACATTAATGATGTCTCATTTAAAAAAACTACTTTTGGAAACTGATATAACTTTGCTTCACTGACATACAATTATTTTCATAGAGGTACAGCACATAACAAAAATCCTTAGTACTTAACTTTCTCCCACCACACAGCTAGCACAACACCTAGCGAATGCATGATTTCCGGTTTGCAGGCTATTGTGGTATTGGGAACGTACAGAAATGCATCATAAATGGCTGTAGTTGAAAACAGCTATGATAAAGGAATGCCTTTCACTTCCCAGGTTCTTATTATATTTACCTGAAACTTCCCCTCTCTGTTAGTTTATCCTAAACTGATTTTATTTGGCTATATTTACAGCATTAGAGTCATAAAATAATTTAAAACTTCCAACATCCTGGATACATAAACATGACATTTATTTGTTCAGCTATTGATACTACTTTGCGTAAGACCTACAATATTATAAACAAGAAACGGACCAATCATATCAATGTTATTTAAAGTAGAGAGTGCACATGATATGAATGGAGTAAGAATAACATGAATGTTACACATCCTGGAAAAACCAGGATGGAATAACGACAATGTTATGAAAAGCATACATTGCTGTTCACCACTGGAGACACTGAGCTGCAGGCAGGCACAACAAAAATACTGCTATACATTTAAGGTTCTGGCTAAAAAAGCCTTCTTCTAATGCAGAAAACACACACACACACACACACACAAACCACTGTTCCTGGACACTGGGGCTGGACTGCATATACCAACTCTGCCTCGTGGAAAAGCAATTAGAGGGTTGTGGGGGTAAGGAGGATGCTGGGGCACAATGAGGAAAGGATAGCAGAAATGGGGTGGGGGAAGTCGTAGTGCTGCAATATATCCTATTTTCCTGTAACCCTCTCTGGCTCCAACCTTCATTAGACTCTGTCTTTCACCCACCTATCCCCTTCCCTGCTCCCACTCCAGCCCCACACAGCCTTCTATTCCAACAATGCACCCACCAGTCTTTTTCCCCTCCTCTCCTCTCTCTATCTGCTCCTCTGTGCCCCCCCCTCTCATCCCCACCCATCTTAAAACTCCCGACTGCACCGAGCAGCGGTATCGTTTCTCTACCATGTCCCTACATGTTCCCACAAGCAGCAGTACACATTCTCCCATGCTTACTCTGCTATCCCTCCCCCTCTCTGTCAGGCTCTCCTCCTTAACCCTACCACCCATAGATTGTTTTCCACCAGGTAAAACTGTATATGGCCAAAGACTATGGTTGTGTTGTGTGTGTGTGTGTGTGTGTGTGTGTGTGTGTGTGTGTGTGTGTGTGTGTGTGTGTGCGCGCGCGCGCGCGCGCCACTTTTAGAGGAACACCTTTCAGCTGAATGTTCAAATGTATAGTGGTCTTCTTCTTGTGCCTGTCTGTAAATCAACTTCTGTTCTATATGGTGCGTAGCAGACATCCTTTTCATAATATTGCACTTACATGGAAGTTTTATATTATTAAGAAATGCATTTATAAGGAATCTTTTTATTATTAAGATACATAACTTAAAAAAAGATACATTTTCAGATAATGACAACTGTCATATTTGCACATAGACCTTTCATAAATACTTACAGCACTTGAAAATCTTGTTTTAACAATTCCTGGTGCAACACAATTCACTCTGATATTATCTTTTGCCAGATCTACTGAAGCAGCCTTTGTCAGACCCAGAAGAGCAGTTTTGCTAACAGAGTATGCTCCCAGCAACTGAAATGAAATGCAATTCGTAACCCAGCACAAGCCACATTTATCGTTTTATAATTTCAGACAAAATTAAAACAGATCAAAATTTTTTAGTTACATCACCAGTTAAAGTTACATTCTCAGTAAGTAAGTAAAATTTAAATTTTCCTACATTTTACACAGGTCGTTATTGTTTGTGTACTAAAGTCAACCTCAAACCTGAAGTCAATTTTATCGTTCGACTGTATACACAGTGCTTAAAAAACAGGTTGAATTTTTGCATTCTTATAATTATTTGGTGTTAACTGTTTTGGCTTGCGTGCAAAAGACTGAACATAACTTTAATATGAGTATTATACAGTATTATACAGCAAATACAAAGCATGATGAAGTGAGAATGTGAACTTCTGAATATACAGACCTTAACAATCACTATTCAGTTACTGAACTTCTTTTACTTACACCTAGAGGTTGATATCCAGCAATGGATGATATATAAATTATTGATCCTCCACCTCTCTTTCTTAAGTAAGGTAATGCTTCTTTTGATAGCAGAAATGCAGCTTTCACATTAACTTCAAATATTTTGTCCCATACTTCCTCAGGGCACTGAAATAATGGTAGAGAATTTTTAAATAACAGTTACATAAAACCATAATAGTACAAAGTCATATACACATTACTATGCATAGAAGCTGCGAAGGAAAAAAAAACATTACATACAAATAATAATTTCATTAATCATCATAATTCTTATGCTATAGCATCAGCAAGTGATGAATACAAAAAAACTGAAAATTCTTACATAAAGTCAAACTCATTTTTTCCCTCAGACTACTATCTCGGCCATGGGCTGTGCTTTCTAAAAAAACTGTTTTTTTTCTAATTCCTTCAGAAAGAACAGTTGATTAAGATGATCATTATCTTGGTTTCTCTTCACTTTCTGCGGTGCTTCAGTAAGAGCAATTTGTACCAGGCAGATGTCAATGAATTCTGCATCTTTATTTGGGCATTAATAGTTAATACTCAAACTTTCCTCGAACCACCTTATCTTATCCCAAATATTATTTTGTGGGTTATCCTTGTTGATGGAGACGCAGAATTCTCTCCATTTCTCTCTTTTCTTCCCTTCAGCACTCTTTTCATCCTTGTTTGTGCCTTCATGAGGAAGACATAATCTGTGATCATGTTTTATGTATCCATAATGCTCCTTTACATTGCTGTACAACTTCTGCACATTCATTGTCACGCTACTTCTGTGACATTCTCATAGACTGGTGGAATGTCTTATGTCAGTGAATATTATTTTCTGCAGCTTCATTTATACAATTCATCAAGTTGTCATAGCCTTTTACAGTGTCATTATTTGTCTGTTAAGTTGTTCACTTTCTGTGTAATTTCTCACATAGACTTTCACCTGTCTGTCTTCTCTGTATTTCATCTTTGCCTTGGAATTATCATTTGTATCTAAGGTGACAGTGTTCCTACAGTATTTAATGCAGGCATGTAGTCTAAGCCTGGGGTACGTACAATTTCTTTCTGTCTTGCTTCAATACAATTAGTTGGTTAGCCATGATTACGTCTATTACTGACAGTGTTTTTGATATTCTTTGTACATTTGGTGGAAAACCACCATCATATATAATCATTGTTTGTTTTTCCAATAACATTTTGATAACTTTAACTACTCTGTCTCCCTTTCTATAACTGCAGATTGTAAAGATGACTATAAAAATGACAGCTTTCTCTACTACAATCATTACTTCTCCATGAGGTGATACTTATTTAGTAGTGTCAACTCTTTTCTTTACATTTTGTTGGTATTTCCACCACCACCACCACCACCACCACCACCACCACCACCACCATCATCATTTAAGACTGATTATGCCTTTCAGTGTTCAGTCTGGAGCATAGTCCCCTCTTATAAAATTCCTCCATGATCCCCTATTCAGTGCTAACATTGATGCCTCTTCTGATGTTAAGCCTATTACTTCAAAATCATTCTCAACCGAATCCAGGTATCTTCTCCTTGGTCTACCCCACCTCCTCCTACCCTCTACTGCTGAACCCATGAGTCTCTTGGGTAACCTTGCTTCTCCCATGCGTGTAACATGACCCCACCATCTAAGCCTGTTCGCCCTGACTGCTACATCTATAGAGTTCATTCCCAGTTTTTCTTTGATTTCCTCATTGTGGACACCCTCCTGCCATTGTTCCCATCTACTAGTACCTGCAATCATCCTAGCTACTTTCATATCCGTAACCTCAACCTTATTGATAAGGTAACCTGAATCCACCCAGCCTTCGCTCCCACACAACAAAGTTGGTCGAAAGATTGAACGGTGCACAGATAACTTAGTCTTGGTACTGACTTCCTTCTTGCAGAAGAGAGTAGATCGTAGCTGAGCGCTCACTGCATTAGCTTTGCTACGCCTCGCTTCCAGTTCTTTCACTATGTTGCCATCCTGTGAGAATATGCATCCTAAGTACCTGAAACCGTCCACCTGTTCTAACTTTGTTCCTCCTATTTGGCACTCAGTTCGTTTATATCTCTTTCCCACTGCCATTACTTTCGTTTTGGAGATGTTAATCTTCATACCATAGTCCTTACATTTCAGATCTAGCTCTGAAATATTACTTTGCAAACTTTCAATCGAATCTGCCATCACAACTAAGTCATCTGCATATGTGAGACTGCTTATTTTGTGTTCACATATCTTAATCTCGCCCAGGCAGTTTATTGTTTTCAACATATGATCCATAAATAATATGAACAACAATGGAGACAGGTTGCAGCCTTGTCTTACCCCTGAAACTACTCTGAACCATGAACTCAATTTACTGTCAACTCTAACTGCTGTCTGACTATCTATGTAAATATCTTTAATTGCTTGCAAAAGTTTGCCTCCTATTCCATAATCTCGTAGAACAGACAATAACTTCCTTCTAGGAACCCGGTCATATGCCTTTTCTAGATCTATAAAGCATAGATACAATTCCCTGTTCCACTCGTAACACTTCTCCATTATCTGCCGTAAGCTAAAGATCTGGTCCTGACAACCTCTAAGAGGCCTAAACCCACACTGATTTTCATCCAATTTGTCCTCAACTAATACTCGCACTTTCCTTTCAACAATACCTGAGAAGATTTTACCCACAACGCTGATTAAAGAGATACCTCTGTAGTTGTTACAATCTTTTCTGTTTCCATGTTTAAAGATTGGTGTGGTTACTGCTTTTGTCCAGTCTGATGGAACCTGTCCCGACTTCCACGCCATTTCAATTATCCTGTGTAGCCATTTAAGACCTGACATTCCACTGTATTTGATGAATTCCGACTTAATTTCATCCACCCCAGCCGCTTTATTGCACTGCAATATATTGACCATTTTCTCCCCTTCCTCAAATGTGATCCTATTTCCATCATCATTCCTATCCCATTGTACATCGAAATCTGAAACATTACTCATTGTATTTTCACCTACATTGAGCAACTCTTCAAAATATTCCCTCCATCTGTCCAAGGCATCAACAGGATTCATCAGCAGTTTTCCTGACCTGTCCATAATACTTGTCATTTCCTTCTTACCTCCCTTTCGAAGACTGCTAATTACACTCCAGAATGTTTTTCCAGCAGCTGGAACCAAAGTCTCCAACCTGTTTCCAAAGTCTTCCCAAGATTTCTTCTTGGATGCTGCAATTATCTGTTTGGCTATGTTTCTTTCTTCAATATACCTTTCTCTGTCTACCTGAGTTCTAGTATGTAGCCATTTTTGATATGCCATCTTTTTCCTTTTACAGGCTGCCTTGACTGTCATTCCACCAAGCTGTTTGCTTCATCCTACCTTTACACACTACTGTTCCAAGACATTCTTTAGCCACTTCTAGTACTGTGTCCCTGTACCTTGTCCATTCCTTTTCCAATGACTGTAATTGCCTACATTCAACTAACTGGTACCTTTCTGAGATCACTGTTATGTACTTGTGCCTGATTTCCTTATCCTGAAGTTTCTCCACTCTTATCCTCCTACATATGGATCTGATCTGCTGCACTTTCGGCCTCACATTACCAATTTCACTGCAGATTAAATAGTGATCAGTGTCATCAAAGAATCCCCTGAATACACGTGTGTCCCTCGCAGCCTTCCTGAATTCCTGACGTGTTATTATATAGTCAATGACAGATCTGGTTCTCCTGCCTTCCCAAGTATACCGGTGAATGTTCTTATGTTTAAAAAATGAGTTTGTGATTACTAAGCCCATACTGGCACAGAAATCCAAGAGTTGTTTTCCGTTCCTGTTGGCCTCCATATCCTCTCCAAATTTACCCATAACCTTTTCATACACTTCTGTTCGATTTCCAATCCTGGCATTAAAATCACCCACCATCTGTATGTTTTAATCCCCAAAGTCTAATTCAGTGACCACAAACAAGAGATGGACATTATGCCCAGATATAACTAACAGTTAATCAAAATATCTCATATTATGTTGGTGCATATGTTCATAGCACTTTTGCTTCGCATGTCGCTATTCCAGTTACTATGGGTTTATTTATCGATTGTCATTTTTTATTTGTAGTTCACTTCTGTCATGTGAGTTCACATACTGTCATTTGTGGATAGTGAATGGAGCTATGGTTGCTAAAAAATGAAGTGCCAAGTGAAGCAATTGGAGCATTTCTGACACATTCTTCTCTTTTATTAACATTTTCCCTGCATACGGGGATAATGCCATTGGACAGAGCAAGTCAAGAAAATGATATTCTCATTTGAAGGAGGATTGTTTTCACATTAGTAACTCTCCACATTCAGGAAGACTTTCAGGGTTTGATGAAGATTATTTAAACGCATTAATCCACAACAGTGTACTCAAAAACTGGCAAATGTGATGAACTGTGATCATTCCACCATCATGCAGCATTTGTGCGCAATGGGGAAGGTTCAAAAATTGAGTGTATGGGTACCGCATGCTCTAAGTCAAAAATCATGGAAATCGGCATGTGGCCATATGTGCACCTCTGTTTGCTTGTCATCGACTGGATTCTTAATGGTGATGAGAAATGGTGTCTTTAACCTAAAATAAGGAAAAGAAAGAAATGGTTGAGCCATAATAAAGCAGTTAACTCCCTGTACAAAGACCTCACATCCACAAAAGATAATGTTGTGCATCCGTTGGAACAGTACCATAAATTGCTTGTAACCATCACTGCTGACGTTTACCGTTAACAACGCAGATGTCTTGCACAAGCAATCCAAGAACAATGACCGGAGTTGGGGTTGGGACGTCATTCTACATCCACCTTATTCGCCTCATCCCTGCCTCAGATTTTCACCTTTTCCACCTTCCACTGAACAACCTTCAAAGAACTTTCTTCACAGATGAAAATGCACTCCAAACATGGCTTGACAAGTTCTTCACCTAAAAACAATGCGATTTCGGATAGTTAACCCACTGTTGGCAGCCTGTTGTAAATTGTGAAGGAGAATATGTACTTTCTGTTATGGGTATCTGTTGTGTTTATTAAATTTAGGGAAAAATGATATGAACTTAAGCATCAACCTAATACAAAACACAAAGGGCTCCAAAAAAATTCCCTACCTCAGTCGTAATGCTTAAGTTCATGCACACATGTTTTAAGAAACATCTACACAGGATAAATTTGTAACCCACTGCAGTGTGTCAATAAAGTGACAAAGAAAAAACTCCAAATCAATCATTCCTCCATCGCCCAGGACAAAAATTGTTAGAGAGTCAGTGAAAAGTTATTAACACCTACTTATAAGAGCTCTATAGAAGAGCAAGTAGAAGAACTGTGGTTCAGCTTTAAATGAGTGGTTTACCAGGCACATCAAAGACATGTACAAGAAGTTCATGATATGGGGGAACCTTCATGTCATACAATCACCATGAAGAAATAGGGACCACCATATAATAGGTGTAGAACAAAGCATAGATCTAGAGATAAGAGATGCTAAATTATACTAGTTTGGTATCAAGTGGGCAATGGGTGACGCCTTCAATGACTACCACGGCAAAAAATCAAAAGAACTCTCATAAAGCTTGAAGGAATTCTGCTCATATACAAATAGTGTAAGTGGCATCAAAATTAGTGTCCAATGACTCGTTGACAAGATGGGAACTGAAATTGTAGGTACCACAGCAAAATCGCAAACTCTGAGCTCCATTTTTAAATGTTCCTTTGCACAGGAAAAGTCAGGAATATTGTCCTTGTTTAATTCTCCCAGCACCATGAAGCTGGGCCAACTAGATATCAGTGTTATAGGCATTGAGAAACAGCTGAAACTGCTAAAATTAAACAAAGCTCCAGGGCATGATGGAATCCCTATCTGATTCTATACTGAATTTATGGCAGAGTTAGCCCCTCTTTTAACCATAAATAAGGAAGATTGGAGCAGGCTGTTACACAGGTTGGTTTCATCAGTCTCAGTAGCTGCTGCTTCCTAGCAGTCTAAACTCAAATCACAGTATGATCACAATATTTTGAGCAAAGAGGACACAGTTTCTAGTTTCTGCTGACAGTTTCCTGGATTTTTTTCTGTTTTTGAAACTGTAGATATTCATTTTTTATATAATTAACTCTCATTATTCACTATGTATTCAATGAAGTATATATACCGATTACATTCCATTACTGTATAAAGTTTGCACAACATTATTCTGTATTAACATTGAGGCCTGTTTTCTCAGCTCATTTTTTGTCTGAACTGTCTGTTCGGGTTTGGTTGTTAGAAAAATTTGTGGTTGGCTGCCAAGTGTGACAATCCAGGCAGGCCTTTTTATTACTTTTTTCAGCTGTTTTAGGTGAAGATGTTGATAAATCAATAAAAATGGACAGACTAAGGAGAGTTTCTTCCATTCACCATGCTTGCAACAGTGACAAAGGTAAAAGGGGAGGGATTATCAACTTAAAAAGCAGCAGCTAATCAAATTAATTATCAAAATTTAACAAGATTCCTCAAAATGAGATTGTCAATGAAAAGATGGGTCAGCCTTGAATCACCATTTGCTTATTTCCAAACAGAGAAAGTTTTTTCCAATGCTAACAAGAAAGAACCAACATGTTTTTCAATCAGCCAAAGTTTACTAAAGATTAACTCCAAAATAAATCAAAACTCTGTATTACGATCTGTCCACGGTAAATTCTATTAAATTTCCTAAATCTTGGTAGGTTAATGGGTTTGCTGGAGACGAATAGTTCACTGACTTTTGAACATGGCACTCCAATAAAGATTACTAGCTCAACACGAGCTTCTAGTTTCAGCTAAACAAATTTCAAATCCTTTTTTCAGTAATTTGACAACAGTTCTTAGGCAACATAGTTTCAATCTCACAAAATTTACAATATGGACAAAATGGGTTTCACATCAATGTAGAGGCCACTTAGAGCAGCTGCTAACAGCAAAGCTAAGGATAAATGATTCCATTGTATAGAATGCAAAATGTGGGTTTATGAATTATGTACCCCATGACCACACATCCTTAATGCAAGTGAAAATAATGGGAATGCACTTGAAAGTGACTAGACTTACCATGTAAGTCATTTTCTTAAGTATTTATTTAAATTATTATTTTGGTGTCTACAATGGTCTCAATTACGTTTTAGTGCTTTATGACTAACACTGTTTGACTTTTCTATTCTTCATATAATTTTTCTTAAATAAATAATTTGGTTTTGCCCATCCAAATAACACATGGTAACCAAATTCAACATCTGTGGCAACCAACTTGGAGTCTGGGCAGGCTGTCACAAAAATTTACTTCGAGAGAACTGTTTTTTTGTGAAATATTAAATGTTGCTATAGCCTCGAGTACGAAATTACAGCCAAGGATACACTAATGATACCAAGATAAACTATAAACACTGCCTCTTCAAAAATTGAAAATCATGAACTGTGAGACTTTGCTCTGTGCTCCCGTTCCAATGATCCTTCAAACAAAAAGCCACGTCCAGTTGTTGGAAGAAAGCACAGTTCACACTAGTCTATAAAGAGGGTGGTATGAGTGATCCATAAAATTACCATTCAGTACCCTTGAAACCTATTTGTTGCAGAATCTTGTAACATACTCTGAGCTCTATTGGAACGAGGTATCTCAAATAGAATGACCTCCATGCCAACCAGTATGGATTCAGAAACATCGATTACATGAAAGTCAACTCTCAGTTTTCTCAGTGACATTCTGAAAGCCACAGACTAAGGCATTAGACAGATGCAGTATTTCTTGAGTCCAATTACCATTTGATGAGTTCCAAATCTACACTTATTATGAGAATTAGGATCATATGGGGTGTCAAGTGAAACTTGTAACTGGACTGAAGATTTGTTTTTTTTTTTTTTTTGGGGGGGGGGGGGGGGGGGCAGGGAGCAGTACATTATCTTGAATGAAGAGTCATTGAAAGATTTTGAAGTAACTTCAAATGTAACCCAGGGAAGGCTATTGGGACCCTCGCTGTACAAGTTGTATATGAATGACCCGGCAGACAATATTTACAGCAGCCTTAGCATTTTTGCAGAATATGTGATTACATACAATGGACTAACATCTGAAAAAAGTTCCACAAACATTCTATTGGATTTCGATACAAATTCAAAGTGATGCAAAGAGTGGAATTTTGCTTTCAGTGTTCAAAAATGTAAAATTGTGCACTTCACAAAATGAAAAATAAAATATCATCCTATGACTACAACATAAATGAGTCACACTGGAACTGATCAATTCATACAAATATTTGGGTGTAGCAATTTGTAGGTATATGAAATGAACAATCACATAGGCCCAGCAGGTGGCAAAAGTTGATTCATTGGTAGAATACTACTGCTGTGTAATCAGTTTACAAAAGAGATTGCTAACAAAATACTCTCACAACCCACCCTAGAGTGCTGGTAAAGTGTGTGTAACATATACCACACGGGACTAACAGGGGATTGGACATATACAAAGAAGACCAGTACAAATGGTCATGAGTTTGTTTTGTAATTCCCCAAGGGCAGAAACCCCAATTAACAAACTCTGTGGAAACTTAAAGTAGGGAAGTGAGTCATCTTGACAGTGAGGGCAACTATTGACAATAAAATCTACACTGGTAATATTTTGATTAACACCTATATTATTCAAATACTGAGAATAGCATACAAAACGGGGAGATAAAAGGAAAGGACTATCGTAGATTCTTTATCAAACATCTATAGAATAAATTCAAAATCATAGGAATGAAGGTTAAATCCAAGAAAGAAATTCAGTCAAAGATAACATTTTTCATGAAAGAGAGTTGTAGCCGCATCGAAAATGAAATTCAATGCGACTACAATGCAACTCAGATATGGAAATGTTCGGTTAGTTAGTTGCTCTTGAGTCGCTCTACAGTACTTTTGCGATAGTTGTCTGGACGCAAACGCTATTAGATTGTTTCAGTTTTGGAAGTATCATAATTTGTGTGGTAGAGACAGATTATTCAACTGATGAAAGTTAATCTTTACCGTTCTCAACACAATGGTTTAGTAAGACGAGTGTTAAGACTTCAATTGAGTGATATTGGTGTATTGGACTTAGCCTTTGTACTGATGAACAGTTACAGACCTTGAGAGCAATGGATCAACAACAGAAATACAATTTGTAGTCTCGAGTAGGACACAATAAAACGAAAACACGAAGAAAGACAAGTGTGCCGATTAGTCAAAAGTTGTCGTCAGCATCACGATTACTGAACTGAACAGAAGTTAATCTTGAATGACATATCGCCGTGCATGTGTTGTAGGGACAAACAATTAATTACAGGAAGAACAATAAAAACTGAGTTAAAAGGTAAATCTTAAGTGTCGCCTAACTCTTTAAACATTTTAAGTCACTAAGTGAGTACATCAATAATGAACAGTGAAGAGTGATTAGTTTAAACCAGTATTACGGCATATTTAAAAAAACATTTACTCCAACATAAGTTATCTCTGGAGTTACGTTGGACCGTTGTTAATAACTGGACATAGCAATGGAATAGCTGGCCACAAATTTACATTCTCGCTAAGTATGATGTGAAAAATGACCGTAATGATGAAATCAAGAATCAAGATTTTAATTCATCACGGAACTAAGCGGGTATAAAAATAAAAATAAAAAATTGCAGTTCACCAGTTCGCACAAACTGAGAAGATTGTTGCGGACAGATAACACAATATTTTTAAACCACATGAGGAGTTGTGTTCTTATGAGAGTTACAGGTGCTATTCCAAGTCACACCGATGGGGAAGAAACTCGTTACGAGTCACTTCTCTTAAGGAGGGAAAGGATGTCACAGTTTGACCCATCAAAGGGTCTCATGGAGATCCTGAAAAACCTGAACTGGCAGGTGTTTTAAGACAGATGCAAACCATCCTGTAAAACCTGCATACAAAGCTTCAAGAACCAACTTTAAGTGAGATTAATCCAGGAATATACTACAACCCCCTACGTACTGCTCTCATAGGGATACGAAAGAAAAGTTTAGATTATTGGTGTGTGTGTGTGTGTGTGTGTGTGTGTGTGTGTGTGTGTGTGTGTGTGTGTGTGTTCGAGTTTACAGGTGCTTAATTGCGAGGTTATCAGTGTCCTTACACTCGTTAAAACAAATGTGGAGGAAAATCTCTAAAATTGTTGCACACAGTAAGGAGGAAATCTATAAAATGGCACTTGTGCACTCACTCCCACCTCACTCAAATTGACCACACAATCACTCTATCTCAGATGTGCTAAGACGACAGTGAAAAAGTAAAAGGTGCTATACATGAGATTAAAACACAAGTACGACGACAAAGGAGCAGAAAGAAAGGCAGGGAAATATCACTGATTGACCACTTACAAAATGCATGGGTGAGCCACTCACCCAGTTAACGCATTAAAACCATCTCCTTAAAATCTTGGGAAAATGTTGGACAATTCACAAAACTTTAAAATGCTAACTACATTCGTTTGAACGTTATCTAAAATAGAGGGCAGATCTGTCGGCATATCTTCCATTGCCTGGTGGTTGGAATATAAAAAATCCAATTTAGGACTAATTACAGTTTGCACAGAGCATTCATTCTCCTAGAATGACTTTTTCACTCTGTATCAGGAAGCACTTACCAACGAAAAGCAAAGTTACCAAGTTCAAGCCCCAGTCTGTCACACAGATTTAATATATCAGGAAGTTTCAGTCATCCCTTTTGTGCTCCATATGAGAATGGAATGAGAAGCTGCTCTAATAACCCATACAATAGCCATCATCCCCTGGTAATCGTGTCATTGGTCTGGCTGAGCTTCTCACCACAATGACAACCAGTAAGGTATGTCATCGATATGCTAAGAAGAAGACTGATACAATGGGTAATACCTTCTGACATACACTTCTTAATTGTTTGCAAAGTATGGGTGTAGTTGTAGAGTCACAACAGGGATATTTGGAACAAAACTACTGTACAAATTTCAAATGGAAACAGAAATATCTTACCATCCTCCAACTGCTTTTTTCATGTAGGGCAGAATAATATTCCTTTAATCACT
The DNA here is from genome assembly GCF_023864275.1 of Schistocerca cancellata. Taxonomy (NCBI): domain Eukaryota; kingdom Metazoa; phylum Arthropoda; class Insecta; order Orthoptera; family Acrididae; genus Schistocerca; species Schistocerca cancellata. The sequence continues at coordinate 309,105,571 of NC_064628.1, read as the reverse complement.
GAGGGCAGCGTGGAGGGTAAAAATCATAGAGGGAGACCAAGAGATGAATACCCTAAGCAGATTCAGAAGGATGTAGGTTGCAGTAAGTACTGGGAGATGAAGAAGCTTGCACAGGATAGCTGCATCAAACCAGTCTCAGGACTGAAGACAACAACAACAATCACTGAAGTACAGTTACTGTATGTATAATTTTGCATTGTGGTATTGAGATCTAGCTAAAACATAAATGTCTTAAAAACTAGAGATTCTGTACTTAAACCTTCAAAGATGATATATAAATGTTTTTGTCATTGTCATTATCATCAAAGAATGCAACTCATAAATGATGAAAGTAATATTATTATATGGCAGTAATAGTCACAAATTTTAATTGACATACTGGTAGTTTAGGTATCATTACAAATGATCATATATGAATGAGCAGAGATATTATACTAAGCATTAGCTGTTTGAATTGGTGTTATTTTTCAATGCTATCATTTCAAAGCTAGACAGTTTTATCTTCATGTGCCTTCTTATGACTCACAAATCAAGTGAGATATGCAAACTTGTACTGACCTATACAAATGAGCTACAACCTCTGTGGCTAGAGCTGCTGATGTTCTTGTGCTTTCTGCCAATATGTAAGACAGAAACGAAGAAAGGTAATTCACAAATGTATGTCTCAAAAAATAATTTGTATGTGACTGTCTCTCCATGTTAATAAACAAATATTTGTTGGTGTGAGTGGCCAATGTCATCTAATGGTATTTTGTGAATTTATGGCACTGATACTGTTGCTGCACATGGTTTGATTATTCTCAAAGCATCAAGATTGTTAGCCTTTGATTCCTGAATTCAATCACTGCAATTTTTTTGAGTTTGCTTTCTTCTTGTGAACATGTTCATCTGAGTAATTGGCCTTAGTTGTTAACAGATCAAAACCTGTTGTGAGTGCCTTGACTTCGACCATCCCACCCCCCTTCGTAACATCTGCCCAGTACCATTTTGGATGAAGAACCAAATATGAAAATAGCTCACTCTTTTCAGGTATACACATTATATCCATCCCAATTTTATTACAGAGGCTTTTAACTTTTGTCATTATAATTACTACTAGCTTTACATTTTAATGATAACTGTAATCAGAATGGAACATGAGCATATAGAAACAAGTGAGTATCATAGCATTCCTTTTTTTATGACAATCTCAGATAGCACTCACAGATATAACAAGTATCAGTCATACATAATTAAATCTGAAATAAAAGTAATGTGGCAATAAAGTGGTAGGGTCTACTACACACAGTTAGATTTGGCACATCATGCGTGAATCATTATAGCAACAGTGTTTTCAGTGTCAGCTCTAGAGGTATTCTCTTACTGCAAACACAAAAACTGAAAAAGAACATTGTTCATTTATTTAATTTTTAGCATATATGTGTAGTAAACTATACTTGTATATTACACAATGTCTGAAATTTCTTTACCTCTAGAACTTGGCTCACAGTTGGATTTACAGCTGCATTTGAGACGATTATATCAATTCCACCAAAATTTGAATCTGCCACTTTCAGCAAGTTTTGCCTGTCACTTGCTTTCGCGACATGGCAAGTAACACCTGTAACTGTATGTCCCTCAGCTTTGAGTTTCGCAACTGCATTGTCAACATTGTCTTGCTTTCTACTGCTTACAACCACTTTGGCTCCCTCTCTTGCCAGACGCTTGGCGATGGCAAATCCAATGCTAAAATCGATAAAGAAATTGTCAAAGGCTGAATGAAGGAAGAAGTTGGGTTACTAACGCTATAGTGATATGACATCGTGTAATTAAATGATTTCGTAACAAACAAAATTTTATAAGAAATTTTTCGTGACAAGCGTCTCTCACTGTATGTGAACCGAAAGAAACAGATAGTTCCTCGTAATGGTATGAAATTTCTTACCCGTCTGTCGAGGCCGTAACAACTGCAACTTTTCCCTTTAATTTACCATCATAATGGCCCATTGCTGCGGTACGGTTGAAATGTATAGTCGGACTGTATACCTTTCGGAGGGAATTACAGCTACGAATTGCCGACCTCCACATTACTTCACACTTTCATTCAGATTAGGTTACCTACGCGATAATTCCGTGTAGGGTCCATGGATCAACTTCACGTCTATCACCAATTTGTTGGTACTGCTGCAGAGTAGACAGATAAAGCAGAGAACTTTGTTACCCATGATGTGTTTTGAAGCCGGGAGCTAAAATTTGTTTACATATACCGAGAAACAGTAGTTCATGTGCTTATTACGTCACAATAAGGTGTCTGAACTCTGAAGAGAGGTGTTAATTCCGCGAACATGAAAGCAATGACCATCGATGAAGAACAAAGTAGTGGTTCTAAAACAAATGGAAAAGGAAATGGACTTTTGTTGTACTATCACCATTACTCATTTTATTCCCAAAAGGTATGTTCTTATTTTCCGTTAATAACAATAGTCTGATGTTGATGTTTAAATGAGATAGGTTTCTGTAACTTTGTTTGCCTGCCATGTATCATACGTAAAAGATATCTGATTTGTGTGTCTCGGTTTTTTAATGTTACTATGAATATAGGTTCTAATGGCATTGTATGAGAAGAAATTACCGTTCAAATCCAGCATCGTCAACATTACCAAAGGAGAACAGTTCGAGCCATGGTTTTTGCACATAAATCCAAGAGGGGAAATACCAGTATTGCAGGACGGCGTGAAAATAATTCCTGATTCAGGAAGAATATTAGACTATTTGGAGGATAACTTTAGTAACGGCAAGTTTGTACGACAAGAAAACTACAACGAACACAAAATCACCAGTTTTCGTAACTTTCATTTTCATTTCTAGGTGATACACGACGACTTATACCATTGGATCAAGGAGCAGAAGTTCGTCAGAAGGTTATTCATTTTAGGTCAGTTATAGACCAATTACCATCAGGGGCAATTACCTTGGGATCATTTTTTCATCCTCAGTATTCTCAGAAACCAAAACTACCATTCATACAGCCAGTAAGAAGAATGTTACAATGTAAGATAGTCATTAAGTTAAATTGAAACAAGACAAATGAGAAGAACCACAGTAATTGTCATTGTATTACTGACATTTCAGCTGCAGAGAAGAACAGCTGCATGACTCTTAGATATCACGCAGAGAAGAATCCTGAGTCTCGTGATGTCCTCTTGCAGAAAGCAAAGGCTCAAGAAATTAAACACGAGAAATTACTTGTCAAGGATGAGTACCAGAAGCTCCTCGAACAAGTAGACTCAGTGTTGTCTGAAGTGGAAAACGAACTCGCATCGCATGCTGATAGTAAGTGTTTCACATTGTTAATGTATACTTCACCTTGTTCTGCTCTCTGACAGGCTACTTCTTTATGGGATATAAGAACACAGTAGGTTTGTAGAATATTTTAGCATTATGAGTTCTTTGTACCCACTTAGGCAAAGTAGCAGTCTTTGTGGCTGTCACAGCATGTCATCACTCTGAAATATACATACTTTTGTGCATTGTTCTACATGGTAATGGAAATCACATTGCACAAAAGTTACATTACTTTTAATGTTAAAGAAGTTAATATTTGCATATGCTTGCAAGAAAACTGTTTGCTTTTTGTGCAGTGCTTACAATGGCAATGTTGGTTACCCTCTCCCCTCACCTCCTGAAATCATGGTTACGATTATAGACTGATCTATATAACAGCTCAAGGTGTAGGTTAGGTTGGAAGTTGACAATTTGGTTAAGAGTTGACGAAGCCAATGAATGTGAAAGCAGAAAATCTGGTTGTGGTAAAAATTTGACTGGTAGCTAAGCTTAATGTTTACATCCGCACCACATTGAAAATTGCGAGGTGGGTCCAATAGGTAATTTTTATCAAGCACAGCTGTGTGTGTTGCAGCAACAGTACTTTGTAGACTTCGTATTCAGTTGAGATTGTCTGCATATAATCACACTTCATTTGTAAAGAAAATACCACATGGTAATCATTCTCTTCAGATCAAAGTTTATGGAACCCCTTGAAATAATAAGAAAATAATCTCACCTGTGTCTTGTTATTAATAAGTGCTGAATACTTGTGGTAGAGAATATAAATTTCTGTTTTACAATCTTTTGCGCAGTAGCCACAACTGTTATGTAAATCCCAAGTTGTTTGATTTAGAAACTTCTGCACTAGTAGTTTGTTTTCATACAGTTTGTGAACATTAAAGTTACATCCAATTGTGAATAAGTTAATTAACAGACACTGCAGTTAAGAGAGTGCTTAGTTCTTGTTGTAAGTGGAAATTATTAACTTTTTACATTATATCATAACCTGAAGTGCTAATCAGTAGGCCTAATTTTTGCGGCTGGTAAATAACGAAAGTTCATGTAGTGTGATATGTGTTAAGTGATTTAATTCTATGTTTAAATGTGTAATTGGTGTTCCAATGCATGGCTGTTGCCATAGGACAGTCAGAGAGGGAACAGTATGTGTTGATTGTGGGTTGGGATTTCACTTGGGTGACTGTAATGGGGAACTTAATGGAGCTCTCCCATGGAAATGTAGGTTCTGCAAACAAGAGAGTCACTGAACAGAAGGCAAAGATTTGTGCCCTTCACACTGAATTAGAACATTAAAATTTGAACTAGATAGTTTGAGAGGGAAAATGATTGTGGGAACTGGGTAAAGGTAACAAACAAAGAGCAAAAGGGGAACAGCTGTTCAACTTCTTCATTTACATCTTAGCTTACAGTATCAAAAAAAAATTAATGTGTTATCTGAAACAGGCAGGGGAAGAGCATCATCCATCTGTAGGACACATTAGGGTGCAGCACACTTGTAGCAAAGAAACTAAGTGTATGTCAGTACCAAAAGAGAGTAGGAAGAAAAGAGTCTTGCTGATAGGTAGCAGCCATGGGAGGGGTGTAACCAAGATGGTACAGGACAAATTAGGAAAAGGGTACCAGTTCACAAGTATTGTGAGGTCAAGTGCTAGTCTTAGCCAGGTGACAGAGGAAATGAGGAATTTGTACAGATATTTTGGCAAAGAGTATCAGATTATTTTAGGACATTATGATTATGCGGACGTAATAGTGTCATGACCAACCATGGGTTAACATTGTTGTGAACTGTGTGAACACAGAATTAAACAGTCTGATGCTGACTGAAATGAAATATCACATGAGTGCAGTGCCTGTTGCTACAATTGAGAGATGTGGATATATGGTCTACACACGAATAGGAAAGGGAAAGATAGACTGGCTGACCTTTCTGCAGATAACATATGGGGAGGAGGGGCACACCATCACGCAAAGCAAGCTCCACATATAGTTAGAGTCAAGAATGACAGTGGTTGAGTTTAGGCTTGTTCTGCGCACCTATGTCACGTATTCTCCAACAGCCAATGAACATTCAGTAGTGTTCTGAGTGCTCTGCTGTGCATGCCATAGCTAATGAAAGCATTAAACATGATCATAGTGAGTTGTGTAGTGAATTTCGACTCCACTTGTTGTGAATTGTCATCACTGACTGTGGTGGTAAGTGATAAATTCTGCATAACCAAGCGAGAGACACAATTTGCAGGATATACACTTTCTTCAAGTGGAAAGCAAGTGCATACGTGTACCGCAACTGTTACTTGGAATTGTCAACAATGCAATCCTCGACCGTGCTTTGACTTACCTGAACTGCTGTCATTCGTGGATGGGACTACAGTCTCAGAGAGGAAGCTTTTTTAGGTCAGAATCATGATTCAAGCACTCTGTTGTGAAAGAAGTCAGAGTAACAGAAGAGCCCCACAGAATGTTTAAGAATGCACGGAAAAGTAAGGTTAGCTTATTTCATCAAAATATTAGAGGACTGAGTAATAAGGTAGAAGAGCTCCTTGTCTGTTTGGAAAATTTAGAGAGCTCTGAAAAGAGACATCCTGTGCCCATCTGAGCACCACATAATCACCACAGGGATAAAAAGCATCTTACTCATGCAAAACTGATATGGGAAAAGGAGGAGTTGTTACATATATTAAGACAAAATACAAGTTCAGAAGTGTAGAGACAAGTAGATTTTGTAGTGATCAGCATGTAGAAGTGCATACTTGTGAATTAATAATGAAAATTAGTTCTTAAAATTCAATTGTGACTGTATTTAGATCCTCACTAGGAAATTGTGAACTCTTCACGAGGAATCTGGATGCATTACTGTGCTATCTGTCAGTTGGCAGCAAGCAGTTAATAGACTGCAGTGACTTCAGTGTAGATTTTCTAAAGGATTCTGATAGGGAAAAGTAATCTGGAAACCTTATTTGGATCCTACAATTTGATCTCACTAATTAACTTTAAATCACGGGTGGATAAAGGCAGTAGATCCTAATAGATAATGAACCAAATACTAACATCAAATTTACTCTGTTCCATGGTAAATTCACAGCATTATTTGAAGACAGCTTTCTGCGTACACTAACCAGAAACGACAACAAATGGTCATGTGTTAAAGAAAAAAAGAAAATATGGGTGACTAGGGAGATTAAAGTATCTTGTGAAATGAAAAGGAAAATTTACCTGTTTGCAAGAACTAGTAGAGATCCTGCAGTAGTAGCACACTACAAAAACTACTCAGACTTGTTAGGAAAAATTATTTTTAAAAAATCAGGGAACTTGGAAATAATGCCAGAAATCAGTAATTCCAAAAGCAGTTTAAGGCTGTATGGTATGTAGTTAAATGAGAGACAGGACAACAAGTCACAGAACACGATGACATTGCCATTGAACTGAAAGGAAGGGCTATAAATGATGAGTCACAGGTAGCAAATGTACTTAATATTCATTTCTTAAATATGGTAGATAAATACAGTATATTGGTGTTGTTGTTGTCGTTGTGGTCTTCAGTCCTCAGACTGGTTTGATGCAGCTCTCCATGCTACTCTATCCTGTGCAAGCTTCTTCATCTCCCAGTACCTACTGCAACCTACATCCTTCTGAATCTGCTTAGTGTATTCATCTCTTTGTCCCCCCCTACGATTTTTACCCTCCACGCTGCCCTCCAATACTAAACTGGTGATCCCTTGATGCCTCAGAACATGTCCTACCAACCGATCCCTTCTTTTAGTCAAGTTGTGCCACAAACTTCTCTTCTCCCCAATCCTATTCAATACTTCCTCATTAGTTACGTACCGAGCGGGGTGGCGCAGTGGTTAGACACTGGACTCGCATTCGGGAGGACGACGGTTCAATCCCGCGTCTGGCCATCCTGATTTTAGTTTTCCGTGATTTCCCTAAATCACTCGAGGCAAATGCCGGGATGGTTCCTCTGAAAGGGCACGGCCGACTTCCTTCCCAATCCTTCCCTAATCCGATGAGACCAATGACCACGCTGTCTGGTCTCCTTCCCCAAACCAACCAACCAACCATTAGTTACGTGATCTACCCATCTAATCTTCAGCATTCTTCTGTAGCACCACATTTCGAAAGCTTCTATTCTCTTCTTGTCCAAACTATTTACCGTCCATGTTTCGCTTCCATACATGGCTACACTCCATACAAATACTTTCAGAAATGACTTCCTGGCACTTAAATTTATACTCGATGTTAACAAATTTCTCTTCTTCAGAAACGCTTTCCTTGCCATTTCCAGTCTACATTTTATATCCTCTCTACTTCGACCATCATCAGTTATTTTGCTCCCCAAATAGCAAAACTCCTTTACTACTTTAAGTGTCTCATTTCCTAACCTAATACCCTCAACATCACCCGACTTAATTCGACTACATTCCATTATCCTCGTTTTGCTTTTGTTGATGTTCATCTTATATCCTCCTTTCAAGACACTGTCCATTCCGTTCAACTGCTCTTCCAAGTCCTTTGCTGTCTCTGACAGAATTACAATGTCATCGGCGAACCTCAAAGTTTTTATTTCTTCTCCATGGATTTTAATACCTACTCTGAATTTTTCTTTTGTTTCCTTTACTGCTTGCTCAATATACAGATTGAATAAAATCAGGGAGAGGCTACAACCCTGCCTTACTCCCTTCCCAACCACTGCTTCCCTTTCATGTCCCTCGACTCTTATAACTGCCATCTGGTTTCTGTGCAAATTGTAAATAGCCTTTCGCTCCCTGTATTTTACCCCTGCCACCTTTAGAATTTGAAAGAGAATATTCCAGTCAACATTGTCAAAAGCTTTCTCTAAGTCTACAAATGCTAGAAACGTAGGTTTGCCTTTCTTTAATCTTTCTTCTAAAATAAGTCGTAAGGTCAGTATTGCCTCACGTGTTCCAGTATTTCTACGGAATCCAAACTGATCTTCCCCGAGGTCGGCTTCTACTAGTTTTTTCCATTCGTCTGTAAAGAATTCGTGTTAGTATTTTGCAGCTGTGGCTTATTAAACTGATTGTTCGGTAATTTTCACATCTGTCAACAGCTGCTTTCTTTGGGATTGGAATTATTATATTCTTCTTGAAGTCTGAGGGTATTTCACCTGTCTCATACATCTTGCTCACCAGATGGTAGAGTTTTGTCAGGACTGGCTCTCCCAAGCCCGTCTGTAGCTCTAATGGAATGTTGTCTACTCCGGGGGCCTTGTTTCGACTCAGGTCTTTCAGTGCTCTGTCAAACTCTTCACGCAGTATCGTATCTCCCATTTCATCTTCATCTACATCCTCTTCCATTTCCATAATATTGTCCTCAAGTACATCGCTCTTGTATAGACCCTCTCTATACTCCTTCCACCTTTCTGCCTTCCCTTCTTTGCTTAGAACTGGGTTTCCATCTGAGCTCTTGATGTTCATACAAGTGGTTCTCTTATCTCCAAAGGTCTCTTTAATTTTCCTGTTGGCAGTATCTATCTTACCCCTATTGAGATAAGCCTCTACATCCTTACAGTTGTCCTCTAGCCATCCCTGCTTAGCCATTTTGCACTTCCTGTCGATCTCATTTTTGAGACGTTTGTATTCCTTTTTGCCTGCTTCATTTACTGCATTTTTAATATTTTCTCCTTTCATCAATTAAATTCAATATTTCTTCTGTTACCCAAGGATTTCTATTAGCCCTCGTCTTTTTACCTACTTGATCCTCTGCTGCCTTCACTACTTCATCCCTCAAAGCTACCCATTCTTCTTCTACTGTATTTCTTTCCCCCGTTCCTGTCAATTGTTCCCTTATGCTCTTCCTGAAACTCTGTACAACCTCTGGTTCTTTCAGTTTATCCAGGTCCCATCTCCTCAAATTCCCACCTTTTTGCAGTTTCTTCAGTTTTAATCTACAGGTCATAACCAATAGATTGTGGTCAGAGTCCACATCTGCCCCTGGAAATGTCTTACAATTTAAAACCTGGTTCCTAAATCTCTGTCTTACCATTATATAATCTGTCTGATACCTTTTAGTATCTCCAGGGTTCTTCCATGTATACAACCTTCTATCATGATTCTTAAACCACGTGTTAGCTATGATTAGGTTGTGCTCTGTGCAAAATTCTACCAGGCGGCTTCCTCTTTCATTTCTTAGCCCCAATCCATATTCACCTACTACGTTTCCTTCTCTCCCTTTTCCTACACTTGAATTCCAGTCACCCATGACTATTAAATTTTCGTCTCCCTTCACTATCTGAATAATTTCTTTTATTTCATCATACATTTCTTCAATTTCTTCGTCATCTGCAGAGCTAGTTGGCATATAAACTTGTACTACTGTAGTAGGTGTGGGCTTCGTATCTATCTTGGCCACAATAATGCGTTCACTATGCTGTTTGTAGTAGCTTACCTGCATTCCTATTTTCCTATTCATTATTAAACCTACTCCTGCATTACCCCTGTTTGACTTTGTGTTTATAACCCTGTAGTCACCTGACCAGAAGTCTTGTTCCTCCTGCCACCGAACTTCACTAATTCCCACTATATCTAACTTTAACCTATCCATTTCCCTTTTTAAATTTTCTAACCTGCCTGCCCGATTAAGTGATCTGACATTCCACGCTCCGATCCGGAGAACGCCAGTTTTCTTTCTCCTGATAACGACGTCCTCTTGAGTAGTCCCCGCCCGGAGATCCGAATGGGGGACTATTTTACCTCCGGAATATTTTACCCAAGAGGACGCCACCATCATTTAATCATACAGTAAAGCTGCATGCTCTCGGGAAAAATTACGGCCCTAGTTTCCCCTTGCTTTCAGCCGTTCGCAGTACCAGCACAGCAAGGCCGTTTTGGTTATTGTTACAAGGCCATATCAGTCAATCATCCAGACTGTTGCCCTTGCAACTACTGAAAAGGCTGCTGCCCCTCTTCAGGAACCACACGTTTGTCTGGCCTCTCAACAGATACCCCTCCGTTGTGGTTGTACCTACGGTACGGCTATCTGTATCGCTGAGGCACACAAGCCTCCCCACCAACGGCAAGGTCCGTGGTTCATGGGGGGGGGGGATATATTGGTGTAAGAACCATGAAATGGGGGGGGGGATATATTGGTGTAAGAACCATGAAAGAAGGTCGTAAACGTGGAAGAGGACTGGAGACAGTGGAAGGTTTCAGATAGATTATATAATGGGTAGGCAGATTTGGGAACCAGGTTTTAAAATGTAAGACATTTCCAGGGGCAGATGTGGACTCTGACCACAATCTATTGGTTGTCAACTGTAGATTAAAACTGAAGAAACTGCAAAAAGGTGGGAATTTAAAGAGATGGGACCTGGATAAACTGAAAGAACCAGAGGTTGTGGAGAGTTTCAGAGAGAGCAATAGGCAATGATTGACAAGAACATGGGAAAGAAATACAGTAGAAGAAGAATGGGTAGCTTTGAGAGATGAATCAGTGAAGGCAGCAGAGAATCAAGTAGGTAAAAACACAAGGGCTAATAGAAATCCTTGGATAACGGAAGAAATATTGAATTTAATTGATGAAAGGAGAAAATATAAAAATGCAGGCAAAAAGGAATACAAATGTCTCAAAAATGAGATCATCAGGAAGTGAAAAATGGCTAAGCAGGGATGGCTAGACAACAAATGTAAAGATATAGAGGCATATTTCAGTAGGGGTAAGATAGACACTGCCTATAGGAAACTTAGAGAGACCTTTGGAGAAAAGAGAGCCACTTGTATGGCAAGAGCTCAGATGGAAAACCAGTTCTAAGCCAAATAGGGAAGGCAGAAAGGTGGAAGGAGTATATAGAGGGTTTGTACAAGGGCGATGTTCATGCGAGCACTATTATGGAGATGGAAGAGGATGTAGATGAAACCGGAGATACGATACTGTGTGAAGAGTTTGACAGAGCACAGAAAGACGTAAGTTGAAAAAGGGTCATGACAAAACTCTTATCATCCGGTGAGCAAGCTGTATGAGACAGGTGAAATATCCTCAGACTTCAAGAAGAATATAATAATTCCAATCCCAAAGAAAGCAGATATTGACAGGTGTGAAACTTATGGAACTATCAGTTTGGTAAGTCACACCTGCAAAATACTAACATGAATTCTTTACAGACGAATGGAAAAACTGGTAGAAGCTGACCTCGGGGAAGATCAGTTTGGTTTCCATAGACATGCTGGAACACGTGAGACAAAACTGACTCTATGACTTATCTTAGAAGATAGGTTAAGGAAAGGCAAACCTACATTTCTAGCATTTGTAGACTTAGAGAAAGCTTATCTGATCTGATCTGATCTTATTTGAAGTATGTAATGCACCACTAACTTGTGGCATTTTTCTGGAGAGGCTGATATATATAATTGTTAAACCCCTCTTTGAGAAAGGTAATAAGACAGATGTCAATAACTATCGATCCATTTCACTGCTGAAATAATTTCCAAAATTTTTGAAATGATGATGTATTCTAGCCTAGTATCTCACCTTAGCAACAATAATACCCTCAGCAAATCAAAGTTTGGATTTCAGAAAAGTTGTCCAACTGAGAATATTATTGATATGTCCACGCAACAAATTTTACAAGTAATAAATAATAAAATAGAACCAGTTGGTATTTTCTGCGACCTATTGAAGGCATCTGACTGTGTGAATCACAGTATTCTCGTAGAGAAGTTGAAGTTTTACAAGCTTGATGGTGTAGCCAAAGGAATGCAGAAAGTTGTACTTAGCAGTTCAGTCAATGTAGTCCCAGGATGTAATTCTGATTGGGGAGAAAGCACATATGGAGTTCACCAAGGCTCTGTGTTAGGTCCATTATTTTTCATCGTATATGTAAAAGATCATCCATCTAATATACAAAAAGCGGAAGTACTTCTTTTTGCAGATGACACTAGTATTGTAATCAATCCAAGCTTATGTACAGCAGCAGCAGCAGAAGAAATGGTAAACAGTTTTCTTGAAAGTGTAATTGACTGGTCTTCTAAGAATACACTCACCCTCAATTTTAAAAAGACACAGCTTATTAGGTTTTGCACATGTGGACCTACTATACATGGCGATGAAATAATAAATAGAGTGGAAACTTCAAATTTCTTAGGTGGTCATATTTACGATAATTTAAAGTGGAAAACACACATTTTTGAACTCCTAAAACAACTTAGTTCAGCAATGTTTGCACTTCGAATCATTGCAAATCTTGGGGAGAGACAAATCAGTAAGTTGACATATTTTCATTTAATAATGTCATGTGGGATAATGTTCTGGCATAACTCATCTTTAAGAATGAACGTCTTCATTGCTCATAAATGTACTGTAAGAATAATACATGGTGCTCGCTCATGATTGTCATGTATTTAAGGAGCTGGGCATTCTGACTACAGTTTCACAGTATATTTATTCCCTCTTGAAGTTTGTTTTAAATAATCCATTGCAGCCCGAAAGGAACAATAGTGTACATAATTACAATACCAAAAGGAAAAATCTCATACATTTCTCCACATTTAGGTTGTCTTTGACAGAGGAAAATTTTTTACAACTTACCCAGTGATATAAAATGTCTGACAGAGAGCAAAGTAAAATTCTACAACAAACTGAAAATGTTTCGTGGTGGCAGCTTCTTCTGTTTCATAGAATTTCTATTATTGTAATGTGTAAAAATTGGTGGGTATAAGCTACCAACTCACATCTGTATATTTAATAAAAATAATAGTAATAATAATAAATACAAAAACATACAAATGTTCGACATGTAGCCATATTTACAAATTAATTTGCAATGAGAATGTGAGATGACTCGCTCCAAATTGTTACGATTTATTGTGCAAATGATACACGGAACTAACTTGAACCACCATACTGAGGGTCTTTTGTGGACCCCATGTTGTCTTTCATATCATCCATTATTTTGTCCTCTGAAAATGGTGCACCACAGAACAAACACTGCCAGTGTCATGTGGTTTGCAAATAATTTTGATCACCTTGTGCTCAACAGCCATTTCATGTTAATATTAATAAGAACCACCACAGCCGTATTAAGGCATGTTTATTTTGTCACAATTAGTTTTGTTCAGTGAATACCATCAGATGAAGCTGCCAACACTCTTCTTACTGAGTTCTCATACATGACTCAAAAAGTCTTATGTAACACTGGAGGTACATTTTGAGTATGACAAACACAAAACACTCTTGACGACCACCTGGTAGAAGTTAACTGTTTGCTGTGCTTCTGTTTGCAATCGACAGAGCATTTGTGTGCTTTCAGTGTTACGTAAGACAATTAGACTTTATTCAGTCATGATAATGGGTGCAATTGTGTGAGAATTTGTTAAGAAGACTGTTGACATTAAATGAAATTGGTTATCATGTATTAAATCTACGTTAGTATAGCTACGGTGGTTCTTAATAATATCATCATGCTGTTTGGTTGTATATTACATTTGAATACGGAACTTATAAGTGAGGTAGCAATAAGTTATTTACTTCACCTTCTAGCCCTAATTCTGAGAAAAGATTTAGTCAAAATAATCGTACATTGGCTTCTGATGGTCTGAAATGGCATAGATGTATGCAGAGTAAGTTATAGGCCTGGTTTTTTGTTTGTTTTTGAAAACACAGAGTCTCCCATTACTAGATTTCTTTTCTAAACACATTTTGACTTGTATAGGCCATCAATAAAGGATACTTATGTTACTGAAATCCGCAAAGTAGTTGATTAGGTATTGCAGAATTATCATTGACTACTTATACAGCTTGTCATAATTCGTTGTTGAAATACATTATGACCAGAAAGAGATATCCACTCTGCAGCGGAGTGTGCGCTGATATGAAACTTCCTGGCAGATTAAAACTGTGTGCCGGACCGAGACTCGAACTCGGGACCTTTGCCTTTCGCGGGCATGTGCTCTACCAACTGAGCTACCCAAGCACGACCCACGCCCCGTCCTCACAGCTTTAGTTCTGCCAGTACCTCGTCTCCTACCTTCCAAACTTTACAGAAGTTCTCCTGCGAACCTTGCAGAACTAGCACTCCTGAAAGAAAGGATATTGCGGAGACATGGCTTAGCCACAGCCCTGGGGATGTTTCAAGGACGGGGCGTGAGTCGTGCTTGTAGCTCAGTTGGTAGAGCACATGCCCGCAAAAGGCAAAGATCCCGAGTTAGAGTCTCGGTCCTGCACACAGTTTTAATCTGCCAGGAAGTTTTACATTATGACCATTTATCCAGCCAATTATTGAAAATCCTACAAAATGTAACCAGCTCCACTTCTGCATCAATTTAAATCTGTGTTTCAACTGAAATTCACTTTATCTACTCCAGATCCCAAGCCACATTCAATCTGTGTTTCAACTGAAATTCACTTTATCTACTCCAGATCCCAAGCCACATTCCTAGAAGTTGAAGTCTTTATCCAAAATTCATAGTATCCTTGTCAATAAAGGCAGACTAACAAATGAAACTGTTCATGTTTTGTGAGCTGATGTTGTTTTCTGCAGTACTTTTTATACAGAGATGACCAGCTTCAAACTTGCAGAACGCAGGAATAATTCTCAAAATAACTTTTCTGCTTGAGGATATCCAGTATCTAGTGTGCACTGCAGTATAATTCAAGAGCCTGAATGCCTACTATACCATGTGGGCCGTGTTATCCACCCACCACCAGGAGACTTCTCATATTCTTAACAGTTCCTCAAAGTCTTCCCAACATATTGCCTCACCCCTCAGCCTCCTTGGCCCAATGTCCATTAGTCCTTACCTATATTAGTGTTTGTTCGAACTCTGTCTTATTTTTGTTATTTACTAATTTAATCCTTCCCCCTTGTGCAACCCCTACTTTTTAATTTTTCTCTTTAACTTCATTATGCATTTCACCTTTCCATTTTTCGTTGTAATTTAATCAATCTTTATTTTTTACCCTTTCACTTCTGTAGTCATCAAACTCAAGTCACCTGCTTACTTGTGGACATATCTTTGATGTCCTGCTCTCTGCACGTTTTTTCCTGCACCTTTGTTTCCCTTTGTCATCATAAATGGTTGGTCCCTCATAACCTGAGGTCAGAGCTTCAAACCACACTCGGTACGGACTTTTGTTGAAGTTTCGAGAACATACCTTCACCAAGGAGTCGAGCAGTATATTGCTCCCTCCTACGAATATCTCGCAAAGAGACCATGAGGGTAAAATCAGAGAGATTAGAGCCCACACAGAGGCATACTGACAATCCTTCTTTCCATGAACAATACGAGACTGGAATAGAAGCGAGAACCAATAGAGGTACTCGAGGTACCCTCCGCCACACACTGTGAGGTGGCTTGCGGAGTATGGATGTAGATGTAGTGTGTCGTACAGTCCCCTCCTTACTGCCGCTCCCCCATTTGCATTCCCATAAAATTTCTTTCCCCCCTAATGAAGCAATCTATTGTTCTGTAAGCTGTGAGTGCTGTGATAGATATGTTGGAATAGCTCCTGAGAATTGTGTACCTGTAGTACCTATAGCAGAGGTACCTCAAGTACTATTCTCTCCCATGGATCCTGTCTCCTCCGCAGAAAGTAGAGGATCTGTCATTACCTATCCACTTGACTGTAGGTGGCATGTCAATAGCAGATATAGGTGTTCTGTACAAGGCGGACAGTGACCAGGCAGGACACAGGGTGTTATACCGATCCCCCTAACCAACAAGTTTGAGGAGCTGTCTGTCACTGAAACTGAGCTAGTGGGGCTCACTTCACCTGTTTTGGGGAAACCTGCTTTCTTTGGTGTCAGGAGGAAGCAAACACAAAAGGGTGGGGGTCTATCAGACATTTGGTGAATGATGGTAGCTCTTAGGGAAATGGCAGCAAGGGATAGAAAAGGGCACCAGTTGCACTAGGGGCCTCATTCAGCTTGTTGAAGAGGCTATTCCAGCAGCCATTGAGGGAACATGGTGCAACCAGCTGCAGATTGCAGCGCACGTTGGAGCAAATGATGCCTGTCGCCTAAACTACGAGGTCATTTTTGGGTCATTCCAGTGACTGGCAGAGAAGGTTGAGAAGACAAGCCTTGCATTTGGTGTTTCCATGAACCTTTCAATTTACAGCATTATCCCTAGAACTGATTGTGGCCCTTTGGTTCTGAGTCAAGTGGAAGGACTGAACCAGAGACTTCGAAGGTTCTGTGAAAAGCTAGGCTGCAACTTCCTGGACTTGCGCCATAGGGTTGAGAACTGTAGGGTCCCCCTATATAGGTCAGGTGTGCACTACACATCAGGGGTCGCCCTCTCCATCCAATCCAGATAACGTTAGCTGTAGGGAACCCAGAAGTATCAGTGTAAGATCGAAAGAAATGCCTCTCACAAATGAGAGTATTAAAATCCTAATGGTAAGCTGCTGAAGCATTCGCAACGAAGTGCCAGAGTACATAATACTAGGTACAGAAAGCTGGTTGAAACCTGAAATTGCCGGCTGGTGTGGCCGAGCGGTTCTAGGCGCTTCAGTCTGGATGCTACCGCTATGGTTGCAGGTTCGAATCCTGCTCGGGCATGGATGTGTGTGATGTCCTTAGGTTAGTTAGGTTTAAGTAGTTCTAAGACTAGGGGACTGATGAGCTCTGGTGTTAAGTCCCATAGTACTCAGAGCTAAACATGAAATTGGTAGCAGTGAGATCTTCGGGGGAAATTTAAATGTGTATGGGCTGGGCATAAAATGATAATTGAGTCCTTCTATCACCCATCAGACTCCTATCCTGATGTAGCTGAAAACTTGAGAGAAAACCTCAGTTCATCAGTGGAGACTTTAATCATCCAACAGTTAATTGGGAAAATTACAGATTTGTTAGTGGTGGGCACTACAAGACAACGTATGAAACTTTACTAAAGGCTTTGTCTGAAACCTACCTAGAACATATTACTCGGAACCCTGCTCATGAGGGAAATGTATTGTACCTAATGCCAATAAATCCTCTTTGAGGATGTCTACATCGAAACTGGTGTCAGTGACTATGACACAATTGTGAAAAGATGAATGAAATAAGTGTCAGTGGTGTTGAGAAACATCTGAAGTTGTTAGAACTGAACAAAGCTCCAGGCCCTGATAGGATCCCTGTCAGAATTTATACTGAATTTGTAGCTCAGTTAGCCCCTCTTCTAACTATAATCTATTGTAGATCCCTCAAACAGAAAACTGTGCCAAGTTATTCGAAAAAGATGTAGGTCACACCTGTCTACAAGAAGGTTAATAGAAGTGATCCACAAAACTGCTGTCCAATATCGTTGACATCAATTTGTTGTAGAATCTTAGAACATATTCAGAGCTTAAACATAATGAGTTATCGTGAGCAGAATGACCTCTTCAATGCCAACCAGCATGGATTTAAAAAACACTGACCATGTGATACCCGACTCTCACGTTTCTCACATGACATATTGAAAGCTTTGGGTCAAGGCAACCAGGTAGATGTAGTGTTTCTTGATTTCCAAAAATCATTTGACCCAGTACCACACCTACACTTATTGTCAAAAGTATAATCATGTAGGGTATCGAGTGAAATTTGTGACTGGAATGAGAACTTTTTAGTGGGAAGGACACAGCATGTTATCTTTGCTGGAGAGTCATCATCAGATGTAGACCTAACTTTGGGTTAATTTTTTTGTGCAGATAATGACCTCTCATATAAGTCTTTAAAGTTGTAGAAGTCTTTTTGTTCTAGCTCTATTGCAGTTATGGGTGGCTTTCGGGGAACCACACATATTAATTAGGCCCAGTCTCTTGGCAGTTGTACTTCAACAGTTGTTGTTTTCTTTGTCTTCTCAATGGTTGTGTGAACTGAGTCAGCTTCCAAGTGAGGATGTCCAACTTCAAGAAACTTGTGGTTGATTTCAAATGTCTTCACTGAATCATGAATTCTTCCACTACTCTCAGAAACATGAAGGCAATAAAAATATTTCTGTCTTGTCCGGTACACGAATCGCTGTACAGGTGTATCTCAACAATTTCACTGGCCAGTATATTCAAATAACCATATAGACAATGATGTATTTGTCACATTTTGCATTCTGTGTGGGCTCTAATCGTAGGAGGGAACAATATACTGCTTGACTCCTCGGTGAACGTATGTTCTTGAAACTTCAACAAAAGCCTGTACCAAGCTACTGAGCGTCTCTCCTGCAAAGTCTTCCACTGGAGTTTATCGATCATCTCCGTAAGGCTTTCGCGATTACTAAATGATCCTGTAATGAAGCGCGCTGCTCTCCGCTGGATCTTCTCTATCTCTTCTATCAACCCTGTCTGGTACGGATCCCACACTGGTGAGCAATATTCGAGCAGTGGGCGAACAAGTGTACTGTAACCTACTTCCTATGTTTCCGGATTGCATTTCCTTAGGATTCTTCGAATGAATCTCAGTCTGGTATCTGCTTTACCGACGATCAACTTTATATGATCATTCCATTTTAAATCACTCCTAATGCCTACTCCCAGATAATTTATGGAATTAACTGCTTCCAGTTGCTAACCTGCTAAATTGTAGCTAAATGATAAAGGATCTTTCTTTCTATTTATTCGCAGCAAATTACACTTGCCATTCCCTGCACCATGCATAAATTCGTTGCAGGTCCTCGTGCATTTCAGTACAATTTTCTATTGTTACAACCTCTCAATATACTATAGCATCATCCGCAAAAAGCCTCGGTGAACTTCCGATGTTATCCACAAGGTCGTTTATGTATATTGTGAGTAGCAATGGTCCTATGACACTCCCCTGTGGCACACCTGAAATCACTCTTACTTCGGAAGACTTCTCTCCATTGAGAATGACATGCTGTGTTCTGTTATCTAGGAACTCTTCAATCCAATCACACAATTGGTCTGATAGTCCATATGCTCTTACTTTGTTCATTAAACGACTGTGGGGAACTGTATCGAATGTCTTGCAGAAGTCAAGAAACACGGCATCTACTTGGGAACCCATGTCTATGGCCTTCTGAGTCTCGTGGACGAATAGCGCGAGCTGGGTTTCACACGATCGTCTTTTTCGAAACCCATGCTGATTCTTACAGAGTAGATTTCTAGTGTCCAGAAAAGTCATTATACTCGAACATAATACATGTTCCAAAATTCTACAACTGATCTACATTA
This sequence comes from Schistocerca cancellata, assembly GCF_023864275.1. Classification (NCBI taxonomy): domain Eukaryota; kingdom Metazoa; phylum Arthropoda; class Insecta; order Orthoptera; family Acrididae; genus Schistocerca; species Schistocerca cancellata. Next base: position 309,086,140 of record NC_064628.1, on the reverse strand, counting down.
GAGATATAGGTCTATAGTTCTGTACATCTGTTCGACGTCCCTTCTTGAAAATGGGGATGACCTGTGCCCTTCTCCAATCCTTTGGAACGCCACGCTCTTCTAGAGACCCACAGTACACCGCTGCAAGAAGGGGGAAAGCTCCTTCGCGTACTCTGTGTAAAATCGAACTGGTATCCCATCGGGTCCAGCGGCCTTTCCTCTTTTGAGCGATTTTAATTGTTTCTCTATCCCTCCGTCGTCTATTTCGATATCTACCATTTTGTCATCTGTGCGGCAATCTAGAGAGGGAACTACAGTGCAGTCTTCCTCTGTGAAACTGCTTTGGAAAAAGACAGTTAGTATTTCGGCCTTTAGTCCGTCATCCACTGTTTCAGTACCATTTTTGTCACAGAGTGTCTAGACATTTTGTTTTGATCCACCTACCACTTTGACATAAGACCAAAATTTCTTAGGATTTTCTGCCAAGTTAGTACATAGAACTTTACTTTCGAATTCATTGAACGCCTCTCGCATAGACCTCCTCACACTACATTTCGCTTCGCATAATTTTTGGTTGTCTGCAAGCCTTTGGCTATGTTTATGTTTGGTGTGAAGTTCCCTTTGCTTCCGCAGCAGTTTTCTAACTCGGTTGTTGTACCACGGTGGCTCTTTTCCATCTCTTACCATCTTGCTTGGCACATACTCATCTAACGCATATTGTACGATGGTTTTGAACTTTGTCCACTGATCCTCGACACTATCTGTACTTGAGACAAAACTTTTGTATTGAGCCATCAGGTACTCTGTAATCTGCTTTTTGTCACTTATGCTAAACAGAAAAATCTTCCTACCTTTCTTAATATCTCTATTTACGTCTGAAATCATCGATGCAGTAACCACTTTATGATCGCTGATTCCCTGTTCTGCGTTAACTGTTTCAAATAGTTCGGGTCTGTTTGTCACCAGAAGGTCTAATATGTTATCGCCACAAGTCGGTTCTCTGTTTAACTGCTCAAGGTAGTTTTCAGATAATGCACTTTAAAAAATTTCACTGGATTCTTTGTCCCTGCCCCCCGTTATAAACGTTTGAGTCTCCCAGTCTATATCCGGCAAATTAAAATCTCCACCCAGAACTATAACATGGTCGGGAAATCTACTCGGAATATTTTCCAAATTTTCCTTCAGCTGCTCTGCCACGACAGCTGCTGAGCAGGGGGCCTATAGAGACATCCAATTACCATGCTTGAGCCTGCTTTAACCTTGACCTTCACCCAAATTATTTCACATTTCGGATCTCTTTCAATATCTTTTAGAAGAATGAGATCGAGAATAATGGCTTTCATAAGAAGGAACCACATTAATTTGTTCCTTTATTAAATCATTGTCGTCAGATGGAACTTTCGGATGATTAGAATGTTTACAACGTCCATCTTCAGAACACACTCCTCCTCCAGTGCCCCATCTTTTGGCCACAATTATTCTTACCTTCTTTTGTGTTAAAGAAAATGTACTAAGGAATATATTCTGACGTAACTTCTATATTAGTCTCCAAAGAAGGACTAAAGAAAGTATTTCCTGGAATATTTTCGCCTGCTTGCAGTTCCTTCAGGTTTGTGCCTTAAATGCTTCGCATGTTTCATTTCCTCAGACACATGATTAGCTATGAACTGATTTTGAGCTTCTGGGGACAATTTGTAATATTCTATTAACATTTTCTCTCTCTCACCGTCATTTACTTTTCCTCCGCAGTTTTTCCTGCACTTTCACAATGATTTTAGAACTTTAGCAGGTATAACTTTTCCTTTCTACGTCACATATTCCTTTCCTGCAGTTTTCAGTTCTTTCCTCCGATTTTTTTTTTTTTTTTTTTTTTGCATAAATTTTCATTTTGCTTTCTTTTCCTGGATGAATCCTGTGGATCACATTTGTTCCTCCCCCTTCTACTGAACTTTGTTGTTTCATTGCCAGGCTACTATTGAATTAGATCAATTTCTTCAATTCTTGAAGATCTTTTAACTGTCTTTCGTACAGTTATATTCCCTTCGTCATTGCTTTCATCATTACTTTCACCACCAGTTGGAACATATTTATCAGAATCTTCAAATACATCTTCATCAGAACTTGAAATCACATCTGCCAATAATGACGAACATGCATTTCCTTCTGTGCTGGTACTGGGATAACCTTCAGGAAAATAAAAGTGAAATAAATTGAATAGGTGGTTGATAATATTTTATATTGGCATTAAGTAGAGAGACCAGTCAATTTATGGTCTTGTGTTGGAAAAATTAGGGATCACCTCTGTGGAACATGATGTTTGTGCCCACCTAGACTGTGTAGACTCCTCACTAACAACGTGTCGAATGGTTAGGGGAATTGTTAAAGGAACAACTCTTATTGTTGTGTATTCCCGCCAGATTTAAGTCCAATGTCACAGCATTGTATAAATTGTTGAAACCATCTGTCAGCAAAAAAGGCCAATGTCAACATTGGCCCTTCTTACAACAAATGTAAAATAAGAGGGAGGACCAATGTCAAGATTGACCCTTTTATGCTGATTGGGAACTTGATAAAACACTTTTTTTTGTATCTTACATCTTAAAACCCCAGTATCTCATCCGCTGTGGCTTAGACATTGGCTGTTTTAACATTATGAAGAGCATGTGAAACTATATGGCGTACACCAATAAAACCAGTTTTGACAAATATTGACATTGGCCCATTTAGAACCAAGCCACAGATTTAGTCAGATCGTGATAATGTTTCAACGTGGTACAGAGATTGGCAACTTGCTCTAAATGTCCAGAAATGTAAAATTTTACACTTCACAAAATTAAAAAACATAGTAGCCTATGAATATAACATCAGTTAATCACAGTTGGAATCAGCCAACTGCTACAGATACCTGAATGTATCACTTTGAAGGGATATGAAATGGAATGATCACATAGGTTCAGTCATGGGTAAAGCAGGTTGTAGACTTTGGTTTATTGGTAGAATATTGGGGAAGTGCAATCAGTCCACTAAAGAAATTGCTTACAAATCACTCATGCGATCCATCCTAGCATACTGTCCAAGTGTGTGTGATCCGTACCAGATATGACCATCAAAGGATATTGAAATTATACCGAGAAGGGGAGCATGAATGGTCACAGGTTTATTTAATTCATGGAAGAATGTCAGAGAGATACTGAAGGAACTGAAGTGGTAGACTCTTGAAGACAAACTTAAACAATCCCAAGAAAATCTGTTAACAAAGTTTCAGGAACCAGCTTTAAATGATTCCTCTAGGGATATACTACAACTCTCTACGTATCATTCACACAGGGATCATGACGATAAGATTCGAATAATTACTGCACACACAGAGGCATTCAATCAATCATTCTTCCCATGCTCCATACATGAATGGAACAGGAAGAAACCCTAATGGTATAATGGGACATACCCTCCACCATGCACCTCATGGTGGATGTGGATGGAAGGACATCTGCATCTCCTGAAGATTAAAACCAGCCAGTTTGATGTGATAAATAAATTAAAAAAAAAAATTTGAACTGAACTTCCCATTTTATTCAGATAACCAACTCTTGAACTGTTAATAGTCACATTAAAATCATAGTTAGCACAGGAGGTAAGTTCTGGTAATGCATTTCAAAATGGAAAAAAATTCTGATTGGAATGCTTTTACTTGTTTGCTGAGTTGCTTGGTAACTATGCAATGTAACACCTGCCAGAATTGGAACAACACAAATAGTTTACAGAAGATCAGGAAAGGGATGATAAATGTCCTACTTGACCTTTGATGACAGGAATTAATAAAATAATCCAGACACTCATAAACCTTGTGCATGGTTGACATTTGAACATATAATGATCATAGACGTGGTGAACATTAATAGAGAGTCAGTAAACAACTTTTGCATGATGTCTTGAATTTGATAATAGCATGTGGAAACAATGTTCCCAGAAGGATAAAAACAACAGTAATAAGTCTGCTCTGTCACCTTGGAATGAACAACTGAAAACGCAGACTTCCTATAAACACCCAGTCAGTCAATTGGAAGATACCGAATTGATCAGTTGGAATACTCCCTCCCCCTCCCCCTTGTCTCTCCATACCCCATGCATCCTCAGTTTTACTGATGTCATCTGAAGATGGCGCTAGGTTGTACTTCTTATTCTCATTATTTCATACATTTGCTATTTTGTTGTTAATCTATTACTTTGTAAGCAGTTAGTCAACACAATGAGTGTACAGAATACAATTTATATTACTTTGTAAGCAGTTAGTCAACACAATGAGTGTACAGAATACAATTTATGTATGCGTAATTTGTCTCGTCTGTAGATCCAAAATTTCCACTTCATTGGCAGTGCTGGATGATCCAGTGTTCTCATCTCTTTCTTACCCCATTTTCTTCAAGAAAGTGAAACTTATTTTTGATAGTATCAGTTAGCAACATCATTGTTTCTGTATGAAATCAATACGCACCATCTTCACAAATTATACACACAGCCTGCTAGGTAAGATTTTATAATTGTAGACTTCTCAAAGTTGTTTGACATGGATCACATTGTTAGTTAAGAAAGATATGAGTATAAATAATGGTAGAGCTAAAGGTAGCAACTCACTGTATAGTTGAAGCATTGAGTACTCAACAGGCATATAAATATGACTGGAAATATTGCTAAGCCTTCAGAAAGTGTCTTTCAGAGCCAACTAATACAAAATAATATCCTCACACAAAAACACATATTACATCCTAACTACATTGTCTTGGCTGACTACACTGCTCCTCCGCTATAGCTCAATCTGGTAAGGCGTTGTAATGGGAGGAGGAGACAGTGTAAGAGGAAGGCGTTAGTGTAAAATGAGTAAAGCATGGGACATGGTTGGAGATAGCCACCAGCAGAGAATGAGACCAGGAGGATTGTGGGGGGTGGAGGACATGTTGTAAGGACAGTTTTCAGCTATATAGTTCAGAGAAGCTGGCTTTGGGAGGGAGGACTCATATGACACAGGCTGTGAAGCATCCAGAGAAGTTGAATGTGTTGGACTTGGCAACATATACTGCAACTGTACAGTAAACGCTTCGTCTAGGCTGCAGCTTTGCAGCGTTCATTCATTTGGATGAGGATGCAGGGGGTCGGTTGATTGACAGTCATGCCCACATGAAAGGCTGCACCAGAGTTACATTACAGCTCCCTATCATACTTCTGACAATATCCTTGTCTCCGATAAACACTCACAGTCCAAGACAACAGATTGGGTTCTATTACTTGACAAGTCTTTGAGCCACTTACACATCTGGGAACCTATTACATAGCACAGACCTTTAACAGTCTGCAGTGGGGCACTGTGTTGAATGCTTTCCACAAATCTACGAATATGTTATCTGCCTGTTGCCTTTCACCCACAGTGTGCAAGATATGCAAGAAAAGGGCAAACTGAATTGCATATGAGTCATGCTTTCTTTGCAAATAGAATCTTTTCTGTCTGAAGGAAATTTGTTTTTTCAGTCCTGATTGATAAAGACAACATTGTAAGATCATCTGCATCTTTGTTATTACAGCTACATTTTTTTTTACTTGCCAGTGTCTATGAAGAACAACACATCATGTATTAGTGGAATTTGTTGTCTTCTAAGGAAGTGGTTTGCAGTACATAGATAATAAGTGCAGTTTTTTTGTCACAGGTAAAGAAGAATGGTGGTTGTGCTGTGCTCAGTTTACTGTGGCAGACATCACACTCTCAGTATTACTGGACCGACTGTATAGGCTTGGCCTGGAGGAGTATTTCTGGGCAAATGGTAAAAAGTCGCACATTTCTAAGTATTATGAACGTGTCCAAAAGCGAGAATCATTTAGGAAAACAGTGCCTTCATTGTTGTTTCATTTGAAGATGTTGTTGACAATGCAAGCACCAACTTTCATTGGTATTGGTGTTGTTACTGCTGTGGCAATTGTCATTGGTGGTATCTTATTTTTCAGGAAGACTGTATAGTGTATAAATTTTCTAGTAATTTCAGACAGGATATATATTTTGTATGTCTTTACGTGTATGTTACAGATCATTCCTGACTCAGAAATGTTACAAGTTGAATGTTAATCTTGTAGAAGTCGGTTGGATACTTAATTAAATTTGTGTGTCGGTCTTACTAGTTACGGAGTACTTGTTGTGTGTTAATGTCTTCCACAGAGAATGCAGAGCAGTGACACATGAATAATCTAGAAATGTTTGTGTATATACATATTTTGAGATTAGATGTGGCTGTGGTTATTTATTGCACGTAAAGCAAAAATTCAATTTCACCCAAAGAAAAGTTCTGAAATGTCTGCCAGAGTTGCTTTTAATGCATCATTGAAGCTGAATGAAAATGGGTAATGCAGTAAGATACCTAGTACCCAACTACACTTTTTATCTACCTTCTTTAATGTTGGATGTCTTCGTTTCTCCATTTTGATTGTATGAATATTTTTTAAACTCAAGACAGTCATTCTTAAGATATTTTGGTCACCTACATTCAAAGTTTGTACAAAGAAGAACATTGTATTGCAATTTTCAGAAAAGGTTGTGTTCATCATTATTTAATGTGGATGTTTTGAGGGGAGTAATGATACAGAGGTAAATGTTCGTGCACATCGTTGACAGGTCTTTTCAATACTGCCACGTTATGCAGTTGTAGAGTGGAATATGTTATTCAGTCAAAGTGTGAACACACACTGAGCACTTGCAAGTGACCAGTTAATTCAGTGACATCAACTTGTGATAATACTTACTTAAGAGATTAATATTATGATGGCAGTTAGTTTGTGCTTTTCTTGTTATTCAAACATGATCTGTTTCCTGCAATGCATAGAAAGATAATACACAAGAAACAAGCAATCCTATGTATGTAAAGCAGCACATTCCTCCTTCATAAACAAATACAGTACCTGTTCTGTGATTTTGGCAGAAATGCACAAATTTGTATTGATTTTAATATTATGTAACAAAAACTAAATAATTTGCAATTTTCTAACAAGGCTAGTCTGCATTTAACATTCTGTGTCGAGCTTGCACCTTGAATTTGCAATTTATTTCCTTGAAAATAGTATGTGTTGCATTATTACAATGAATTTTTGCCCCCCCCCCCCCCCCCCCCCCCCCCCCCCCCCCCCCCAGGTATTGTGATTAACTTCCCATGATGAAATTGTGGACTTCAACATTTCTTCCAACTTGCTGCTGGAAACAGAAACATAAGAAATTTGCAAGTCACTCTCAGTATTTATAATACATGAAGTTCAATCATAATCAGTTTTGAAATAAGATAGATATATATTCCAAGAGCAGTCATCAAATTGTCAGAACTGATGTGCCAAACAAGCATGCCATATCGTAATTTAGTGAGTGTAAATCTGCTGAGTAGTTGCATATGGATGCATCCAGATTGATAAATATAAAATTTTAAGTCGAGCAGTGTCTCATAAAGAATGGAAATGCTTTAATAACTGTCATTGGCAATATTTAAAAAATGGTTTAAAACAGATTTTTTGTGCATTTCTGCATCATGTTGAAATTTGTCATGTTATTGTAATCCATCTTCTGTTATTTATATAGATAAAGTATTTTGGTTTCAATGGATTGCTGCTTAGAATGACATGTGGCACAATTTTAGCCAGATCTCAAACTTCAGCTGGTGACAGACCATGTAAATACAATTCAACAGAAAATACACATTCCATTAATGTGATTGTGTAGCTATTTTCATAGTGTGCCTTTGCTCAAATGTGAATCTCAAAAGATTTTCTTGTAAAAGTGCCTTAATGTTTGTTAATAAAAGGTTTCAGTAAATGTGTGCTGAGTTGTCTTTTTTGTGACAGGTGAAGTATGCATCATGAAGACAAATTGCAAAGTAGTGTTAATAATTTTCATTTGTCGAAAAGAAAAAGAAGTAAGCAGAGCAAAAGTCCTTGACGAGCACAAGAATGGGGGCAGAGCAGTGAGCATATCAGAGTACTGCTGATGAAGCTGGCCGAGTGGTTCTAGGGGCTACAGTCTGGAACCGCGTGACCGCTAAGGTCGCAGGTTTGAATCCTGCCTCGGGCATGGATGTATGTGATGTCCTTAGGTTAGTTAGGTTTAAGTAGTTCCAAATTCTAGGGGATTGATGACCTCAGAAGTTAAGTCCCCTAGTGCTCAGAGGCATTTGAACCATTTTTGAACTGCTGAAATAGAATTAATCATAAGTCATTGTTCTGCGTACAAATTGTATCTCACTATTCAACAGTCAAATTTTGAAACAACAATAGTTTGCCTTTGCAGCACTACGGGATCATTTCACACCAGTGCTATAAATGTAAACTCCATTCACTGGTCCTGGCAGGCCCATCAATATTGACTGACTGCCCCATCATCCTGTGCCAGTGCCGTCATTGGATGCGATATGGAGGGACATCGCTTGTCAGTTTTTGTGATCTGGAGCTGCTACTACTTAGTCAAGTAGTTCCTCAATTGGTATCATGAGGCTGAGTGCACCATATTCCAGTTCTCCTACCAAGGAAAAATCACTGGCTGTACCGGGAACTGAACCCTGGTCCTCTGCACATAAGTCAGCTCCATTGATTTCTCAGCTATGAAGGCACACACACCACTGCTTTCCTAAGAATATGTCGGAAGTTAATGAAGTCCAAGTTTATGTTCAGTCAGTCTCATAGAATAAACCCACAAATCATCTTGGGGTGTAAAGAGACCACTGACCAGACAGCAGATCACCAACTCGACAGGCACGGGTACCTGAGCCATTGAGGTGCAGCACACAACGAAAATAACTTGGAAATGCTTGGGAGGGTGTGACAGGACAGGGGAAGGGAAATCATTGGATAGAGGGCTTGGTAGTGGAGATTGGGCCAGGATGGTTATATGGGTGTGAAGCACGTGTTTACAAGGATAACGCCCTTCTACATAGTTCAGAAAAGCTGGTGTTTGAGAGGATGATCCAGATGGCACAGGTTGTGAAGCACTCACTGAACTTGAGCCTGTTGTGCCTCTGGGTGGTCCACTGCAGTAGTTCATATATGGCATGGCTGCTTTCGCAGGTGGTGCCACCCAGGCTGCTCAACACATGCTTACACTCTCCCACAGGCACCACAACATCTTTCCCAACACCTACCTTACTGTACCTCACCAACCTGCAAATATGGAAACAGTTGGGCTCCAGCAACCAGAGACAATGGCCATGGGTGAATGTGTGCGTTTTCTATTTTGGAAGGAGGGCCTTGTCCAAAAGCGACAGTCTTGCAGTCTTTTTCATTGTGCCCGTCTGCTGCTCAGTGCCTGCTCTGTGGCGAGTAGCAATCTCTCTTTTTCATACCGTTGTTTATGAAGTAATTTGTAGAGCAGCCAGTAAGATATATTAAATTTCTTCCGATTTGGTAGAATTCCTCAACATCTTATCTTGTAACTGCAGAAAACTTGTTTTTGCACCAGAATGCTGAACCCTGCGGAATCCTCAAAGAAGAGGTGAAGTCGAGAAGTAAATTACTTTTTTTTTTTTCCTTATGTTGTGGTTGTGTACAAAGTAGTCCACCTGATTTTTGTTGTCATTAATCACATACACTGGTTTGATAACTCCACCCCCCTTTTCTTTTTCTCTCACCTGTTTACTTTGCACTACTTATGATACACCCTGTGTAGAAATTTTGCACATGGGCTGTTCTGGTGCCCCTCTGAGCTTGGTGCCCAAGGTGACTGTTAGTGCTTTAAACCAGCCCTGAATACAGTATATTTATTGGGAATTAAATGAGACTTCCGTGTTGAAAAAGGTTTCCACAGTATGCCCAGTTTCTACTTTGGTCAACATTTTTATTGCTTGCTTTTGCAAAATAAATACATTACTGATTTATCTCAGAAGATAAATTCTCAGGAAAATATGGACAAAGTATATAAAATTAGTTACATATGTAATATGTTCAAAATCGTGTACTATAACTATTGTTAGATAAATGTGAGGAGTGTCTAATAGGTAAGTTCCCTGCAGAATAAGCTGTGCAAGTGAGATGAGGGCTGGCCCGTGCTGACAACGCTTAAACCAACTTACAATGTATACTGCAGTATGTTGCCCGTATCCTGACAGCTAGTGTGAAGTTGCCACTACATAGTGTGTCCAATTGTGAGCTGTGGCTTGTCATTGATTTTGCCACAGCAAAACAACCATCTACTGTTGATATCCATTGGGCACTAATGGTGAAGGCAATATGAGCATTCAAATGGTTCAGTGTTGGCATGTACAGTTACGGAAAGGCCCACAAAATGTGTGCGACAAACAGCGCAAAAGGAGGCCCATTAAAGCACTGTGATGTCAGACCTCCTAGGGCTGCAATTGAATGCTTATCTGTTGCAAAGATCCTGACAGACTATCTTTGCTGTGCCATGTTTGTTGAATGATGTCCACAAGCAGCAGTGGATAGTTTAGGGCAGAATTTTTTGTAGAAATACAGAGGTGGAAATGTGCTCTTCAAACAGCTTGTCACTGGGGATGAAACCTCACTCCATCATTTAACACCTGAGATAAAACCTTAGGGCACTGTGGGGACGAAACATGGTTAAAGTGCCGACCCTGCCACTGCCCCCCCCTTTCCCCGGAAAAAAACCACACATTTAGTAAGGAAAACTATGGAACTGTCAGCAGGTTTTGCTCATTCGCTTCCTGTCTCGCAACACCACAGTAAACTCAAAGGGTACTGTAATGTTTTGAGTAATATGCAAGCTGCAATCAAAAGAAAAGTCGTGGACTTTAGTCTCGCAAAGTTCTCTTCCTTCACGACAATGCGTGGGCGGAGCTCTGAAGATTCAACTTGGAACTGTTTCTACTTCCTCTGCATTGACCAGATCTTGCCCAAAGTGGTTTTTATAAGTCAACTCGAAGATCATCTTGAAGGTACGCACTTCAGCACCGATGGTGAAATCACATCAACAGTGAACAGCTGGTTGAGAGCACACAGCCTGACCTGGTACAACACTGGTTTGGAAAACTTGGCACACCACCATAACCAGGCGACTGTGTAGAAGAGCAACAGCAGCATTGCACAACGTCAATAAAATTATTTTAATATGATAAATTGTGTGTAATGTTTTAAAAAATAGGAAAACTTGCTTATTGCTCTGATCGTCGAGTATGACGGGGGCAAGTCATTAATATGCTTCTGTCACCAGTTTATGAGAAACTCTTTCAGTCTTGTAAATTAAAGAGGAAATGTGGGCTCAATAGAAACCTTGCTAAACACTGACGAAGTAATATAGTTGGGAAAAAAACAGTGACCTACTGGTTAAGGGGACTCCTCAGAACAAGCAATAAATCAGGTTCAAGTCCTAACTTGATGCAAATTTTCAGTTGTTACACATACACTACATTGCTGGTTCAAAATCTCTGAACTGTTTATACTGGTGTCACTGCATCTTTGATCTCATACCCAGCCACCCATTCATTTCACACTAAATCCCAGAAAGACTAGAAGAAAGAAAACTATAAACTCAATAGAACTACACTTAACAAAGATCACAGTACTTGAAATTTATAATGATTTGAAGGTAAACTAAGCCCCATAGGAAGGTATTGCCCAAATAATAACAAAAGGACAATCTCTGCAGTAACTTATTTCTGTAACAGTTTAATGTCATTTACATAAGGAAAAGTTATCTAACAGCCTATGATGGCTTTTGTGGCAAGACATTCATTCACCATGAACAGTGTATGCTAAAGTTGTCAGATACACCTCTTTCAGTAGACCAACATCACTACTGAACCAGAGAGGGGGGGGGAGGGGGAAGAGAGTTTAAATCCAGTTCCCTCCCACATCTCTCTCTATCAGACAGGAAAGTCATCCAGGATCCTTCACCAATGAAGACATATTAGCAAGATGGAATGGGGGAGGAAACCAACAAAATGTCAGTTTATGAGATTAGAAAACTCGAGTTGCCTGTATAAAGTGACTATCAGTTTTCTTAAAGAGTAGAGGGCAAAATCTGCAGGACATACAATTTCATTTATCTGTACTACTTACTATATTGAAGAAGTGATGTGAATTTATTACATAAATATGTCCAATTTACTTATTATTCTACAAGTATTTGATAAACATTTGTTGCAGAAAAATTATTCTACGTACACTTGTGTCCTTGATGGCCAAACAGCACAAACTCGAAGCCAAATAAAACAATGAGGGGGAGGGGAGGGTGCTAAATAAATCTATATTATAGAGGATGATGCCAGATACTGAGGTGTAAAAAAAGTTTGGGGACGAGTGAAACTACCCAGAACAATCAAAGCTGGCTACTCACAAAAAGTTGCAGTGACATCTGAGTGGGCTTACTGGCCTCTGTTTTCAACGGCACACACAATTTTCCTTTCATTTTGTGCTTCAATACAACTTGTCAGAATTGCAATAAATATGCTTTCACACTGTAACTGAACTGAGTCCACCATTCTGTTCCAGCAGTAACTTTTTTAAATTACTTTTTGCACTTACAACTGAAGGTCATGCCAATACTATTGTCACACCTGTAGTGGTTGTTGCAGATCATATTTAGATATGCTATTCTCAAACAAAAATGAACTACAATTTGTGTGTACTGCAACTATAACAGCAATTTGCCAATCACCTTAAATGGCTATGCCATACAGTAAGTTACAACCTGTAAAATGCTGAGGTACTAGTGTGACAACAAACACCACCTGTGCTGGACGTTGATTTGTGAGAAAGTGCTGTGTGTTGACAAATGGTGTCTGTTCATTTGTACCTACAGTTTGTGTGTTTAAGTAAATATTTCTCTAGTTCTACATGGCTATAGTTAAAGAACTATTTTTTTTATTCAAAGTATCCTGCTCTTTCAAAGCAAGTTTTACAAATACTGCAAGTACAGCTGACTCATTGTGAAAAACAGTAAGATTATCATAAACAATACACTGAGAATCTGAAGACAACATGGTAATGAAGAGAAAATGGACGAAGATGGTGGCAAGCAAATTAAACTGTCTATTTCATAGAAACCATCTTGGTACATGCATTAAGTGACATGAAAGTAAAGAAAGTATAAATCTGGAAGACTGATTAGGTATTTGAACTGAATTGTACACATGTTCTATGGAACATTAACTACTCCCTTTAATGCAAGTGCAGTGCCTGAACAACTCACCTCACTTAGTAACCTCGAACAAGGTATATAAAGCTAGTGTATGCATTGAGTGAAAGAATGTCTTGCAGTTATACATCAGGATGAATGCATGGCATAACTCAGTGGAAGATAAGAATGTTTATTCAAATTCTGTACTAAAAAGTAAATGATAAAACACTAATGTTCAGAAGTACCACTGTCAATTATGAGCTACCTACCTTCATTCACTTGACCCTCAAATACAAATGAATCACCAGTTTAAATACTGAAACGCGTGCATAAATCCAAATGAAGCTATACTCTAGGTCAATGATCATCAGAATCAAGAGAAATTATGTTTAATGATATTAAAATGTGCACACTGAACTGGGACAACTGTTTGTTGATGAAGCTGGATAAGTTTTTGCATAAAGTCAGCTACAGCATGATAAGACAGACACTGGCATCAAAAATTAAAACAATGGCAACAACTTGTAAATAAAACATCTGGTCATACAGGACGTGCACAAGGATCGTTCTCCGTAAGGAGGAAATCTATCCCAGAAAACTGGAACAAATTGCCAAGCTCTTATCTTGGTACTTTAAAGCAATTGCGCATCATCAATTTACACGACAAACTTAATGCTATCGAGTTACTTTGAAGAATCTCCCTCAGCATTGTTAACAAGCAACGCAGGTATCACTCTTTATTTGTGGATAGATTTTTCCCACAACCGTTTCTTATTCTCATTTGATTTGGCTACTTTGTGTTAAGTCTGAGTCCAAAACTTCAGTTAACAGTGATTCAGAAAATTGACCCATTCTTCACACATACAGATGTATGTTTGCAGCACTAGTCCACACACTTTTTTGAAGTCTCAAAGGGAAACATAATAGTTTCTCTCTATCTCAAAACCAATTCTATTTGTTCGGATACAAAGCTTTGAATATGTAGTGTGAGTTCAGGTGTGTGTGTGCTCTGTAGTAGAAGAGCAGTTCATTTCAGTTTAGGCAAATATAAACAAATGGACACAAATTACAGATGTAATGGACACAGTTAATATAGAAAAGTATATATTTTAACAATCCTTAAAATACATATTTGTTAAGAAAAACACATCACAGATATACATTTTATGTATTTCACATTTTGCTATTTGTTTCCTGGCTTCTATCTGGGCAACATTACCACTGGTACGAAGTTTAATAATTTGTACTGCCTTAATAAAATGTTCACAGCCTTCACATAATGGAATAAAATAAATTTCAAATTGAGATAGAGAGCCTACAGTACACAAAATTTTGCTTTATTTCATAAATATACTGTGAGAAAATTTAAAACTTTTAGTTCAGCTGCCTGGTAAAAAAACACATTTCATCTGAATTCTCTAACTTCATCTTACCACCACAGCATTTTTCAAACATACATTAAAAATGGAAAACCAAAGTCAGATTCACAGGTAAAAGAAACAGAAATACATTCAATAGAAATAAATAAAAAAAATAAATTGAAGACATTGGCCAAAGTTCAATTGCAATTCTGAAAGACATTTAATACAATTTTTCAACAGCATATTGGCTGGAAAAGGATTTGAACATCCCTCAAAAACAAAACACATAAGAGCACAAAAAGTTTCTCTGGCTCTCACTCTCAGACATTTTCAAATTCCCACTGATACTGTAATCTGAATTACTGTTAAAACATTACATGTAAATGGCAAAACTCCAATATTGCACTGTTTAAAGGAATAAATGGGTATTTCATAACAATAAGATAATAGTAACACCAAACTTGCAGTAAACCTAAGTCTTTGCATACAACTGAGTTAATTTATTCATCCCCCTCCCAATAAGTAAACATTATCTAGAAAACAATGAAGACAGGTTTGAATGTTACGAAAACTTAAGAGTGTACATACAAAGGGAAACTACACTCAGGCTGAAGTATTTGGCCAACTATCTGATATTCTTTCTAAGTTATAAGCAGCCAAAATGATTTTCAAAAGTAAGGTCTGTCAACATACATATGCAAACACAGAATTTATGAATCATTAGAGAAAACATTTATGGAAAGTACACTATAATTCAGATTACGATAAGGATAGCTATGAGAAAAATGAAGTGTGGCTACAGTTCCCACATACCAGGTCAGTAAGGCCTATCAGTACTGGATGCAAACTGTGACCTGTAGCATAATGACGTGATGCATGACATATGTGCAGACAGAAATAAAACACTACAGTGACCTTTTTTCTTTCAATATTACCTTTTGGAATGTAGGTTCTGGTGTCATGACTTCTCACACACTGCCCTTACATCTCAGTTGAATTGTAAAACTTAAGTGGAAGTTCAAAAGCCAACAAATGGGGTCTTATGAGATAAACTACAATTCTTCTTATATTGAGTATTTTACACATTGGATTTTGATGATGATATGGATCGACACTGACAGATCATATGAGGCAACTTCAGCATTTCAAAGATACCAAATGCGAGGGTCATTTACGTCAATGCAAATATGACTATGCTCATCGAACACTTGAAAATACAGTTCAGGCAGCTTAAAATTATCTCGTTTTCCCTGAAGGACTGTACACGAGTAGGTATCAGATAACACAAATCATAAAAGCACACATTACCAAAATTTTTATAAAAAGGATTTGTCATTAAAAATGTTAACTCTGAGGCACATATCCATCAAATACAAACTGCTGTCTATTCATGCTACTGGCATATGTGGTCCCCACAGAATTGACCCCATTTCCAGTTGGAGATTATTATGCTGTCATAATGCAAAATTTGTGTCAGTGGCTATATTCCAAATAAACTTGATTTTGGGACTGACGGATTGCAGCTGTGGGGAGCAGTGTTGGTTGTGCGCAGCCAATCATGCTTTACAAGGCAATATATGAAAACTGCATTACAGGCAACACAGCAAGCACTAGGCACTCAACTACTATTGGATGGCGGATGGCCGCTACCACTTGACTCGCTGGAATGTCAAACACAAAATAATTTTAATTAGAATACAACAATGCTGCCAGTCTTCTCTAAATCAGGACAAATCTAATGAACCTTTTGGACTCAAGTAGAATTGCAACAGACATACAGTGAATATTCTACAAAGGAAGGAAACTGGTGCCTGTGAGAGGCTGTTTAGACTGAAGTGTTCAACACCAGACAATCACAGAACTCATCTTACCATATGTAAAATTTAACCAGAAAGTCAGCTTGTTTGAGAGGCAGTGCAATTTCAATATATAAAGAAATGGGAGCAATTTTTTGCTGTTTCATCACCTAGCAAAGAACACCAGTGCAACAGAACTCCTAAGGTAAGGAATGAATACACCAATGGCAACACAAATTCTTTGTGTCAAACAGTCATCAACTGAAAAAGAGATATTTGTGCTCTTACTTCCAAATAAATAAAACAAAACAATCACGACAAAGTAATTCTTACTTTCAGTGGGAAACATCTTTAAAAAGCCATCTCACATTTCAACGATTATAAATAACATTCCATTCCAAAAATTGGTTTCCTGCATGAAAAAATTAGGTGCCTTAAAGACAGACCATAAGAATAGTAACCTCAAAAGAAGTATTTATGTTATTTCCCTTCTGATTATAGCTTCTACAGTAAAATTCTGGAAAAAATGTCATAGATTTTACAAAACACACATGATCAACTACCACGATACAAGTTTTGTACATGAGTACCATTCAGTATCAAAACTGAACTGATTGCTCCTCAGTGACTGTCACATTATAAAATCCAGTTACACATTACTATTAGACTACAGTTCCAAAAAAAAAATTCAGTGAAAACAGAGAGCTCTGAGAAAAAGGCTTCCAAAACACAGATATATAGAGTAACATGTCACTCGCTGGTTGCTTCTGTTGTATACCAAACAGAAACATTATATACAGGTAAAAGAAGGATATTAAAAATTTGAAGGACAGATACTTTACCAAGGAAATACAACTTCTTAAATGAAATGTATGGCATCTTATGTTGAGAATTACCACTGATGGGTTATACACTCTACCAATAAAAAAAGTTATTAATGAATATTGCTTATAAATACTGTATAAACAAATATTTACCACAGGTCATCTTGAATCTTAATTAGCAGCCTCATAAACGTATCTGAATATCTATTTCATACAAGACTTCTAACAGAACAGTGAAGCAGTAATTGCATTGCAAATGAGGTATCACATTGAAAATTAATCACTCTGAAACAAGTGTGCATTTCAATTTTTTACAAATGTCCTAAATTTAATGCCTGCTTCATTGAAATAATCAATGATCATCAATTCTTTTACTTCTCCAGAGCTCTCCCTCCGATGCTAACAAGTAAGTTAGAAAAGTTGTGCAGGTAACTAACTGTTCAGCAGGTCATTCAGAAGTGGACACCTACATATGTCAGAGCTGAGTTTTCACAGATGAAGACTGATCTTCATTTTGTTGACTTTCTTCCTCTACATTTCTTGCTGCATATAAAGGCATCCCCATAAACCTGGGTATATCATTTTTCACATTTGTTGTTGATGATCTTTTGTTTAATGGAACACTTCTGTTTACATTTAAATCTCTGTATTTAAACAGTCCTTCACCAGGTAAGTTGCGCATTAAAGTATATAAATACCTATAGGTCACAAACCACATAAGAATTGCTATAGCACCACTGATGAACTTTTCAATCATTATATGATAATAAAGAATTGTGCTCACCAACATAACATCCCACAACACACTTAAGGTAGTCATTCCAATAAATAAGGAACGTATATAGGGCGTAAATTTTTGGTATGACTCTTTCAAACGCAGGAACTCAACTTCTGTCAACAATCTCAATGGGCTATTGCTGACAGACGCATCACTGTTGCTTCTTGCATGTTCTTCATTCCGAATCAAGTCGCGTATTCCTTCCCATCCGATTATAGCTCTCGCTTCTTCAATCAACACGAGATTGCTATAAATCAATATAAATGCATGCCCTGATAAATCAAACCCATACCAACTTCCACCTGCTCCCAGGCATACTGATTTCGAGCTGTGTTTCTTTGGATTGCACCTTCCATAATTTGATTCTATGTAACTGAAAGTATTAACCCAGAAAAACCAACAGCACGTGGATATACCAAGTCTCATTAAGTGTTTCAGGACAAGCTCTCGCTTACCACAGCAATAAGTGTAACTTGTCAAAATGAGAAATGGAAAAGCTACGAGGAGCGTCCATCCCCAACCGAGTTTCACGAAATAAACATTAAACACATTCGCAGAACTCGAAAAGTATGAGCGTGGAAAAGGTAATATATCTGCTATGAGTGAAAGGAGAAATAAACAACCACCATACACAGCCACCTTAATGCTTGTATCAACAAACAAAGTCTTCCTGCAAACATGAAGCACCATCATCAGTAGGACGTTGCCTATCGACGACGGCTCTGGTAGAGGCTTCCTTCCCCTTGCTTCGAAGGAATAACTATCCTGAGGCCTGAAGTTAAGTCTCGACCCTGCATTTTGGTGCAACGGGCGCCTTCTCGTTGCCATGATCGAATATTACACATCTACATGATACTGCATTCTGCAATGTTATAAGTACAACCAAAGATATTTTCCAAACATTACTTCGTATAAAGCAAAGATGTTCAATCTCCCTCTTCGTTCAAAGTTATTATATCACAGATAGACTCTTCCGGGTTCAATTAAATTCGACTCACGGTTAAAAAAAGTACCCAGGAGTAGACGACTACTGACAGCGTCGAGACTCTTCCATCTGATGTACAAGATGTATAAGGCGCGCGAAATACCACCAGACTTCAAAACGAATGTAATAATTCCAATTCCAAAGTTAGCAAACGCTGACAGGTGTGAATATTACAAACTATCAGATAAATGAGTCATGGTTGCCAAATACTAACACGAGTTCCTTACAGAAAAATGGAAAAACTGGTAGAAGGGGACCTCAGGGAAGATCAGTTTGGATTGTGGATGTATGCAGGAGCACAGGAGGCAATACTGAGCCTACGACTTCTCTTGGAAGATAGGTTAAGGGAAGACAAACCTATGTTTACAGCATTTGCAGACTTAGAGAAAGCTTTTGTCAATATTGGCTTGAATTCTCTGAAATTCTGAAGGTAGCAGCAGTAAAAATACAGGGATCGAAAGACAATTAGCAGCTTGTACAGAAACCGGAAGACAGCTGCAAGAGCCAATGGACATGAAAGGTAAGTAGTTGTTGAGAAGGGAGTGAGACAGGACTGTAGCCTATCCCCAATGTTATTCAATCTGTACCCTGAACTGCCGTTCTAAGGATCAGAGTGTGGCATGTCAGATCCCTTAATCAGGCAGGTAGGTTAGAAAATTTTGAAAGGAAAATGGATAGGTTAAAGTTGGATATAGTGGGAACTAGTGAAGTTTATTGCAGGAGGAGCAAGACTTCTGGTCAGGTGAATACAGGGTTATAAATACAAGCTCAAATAGGTGTTATGCAGGAGTAGGTTTAATAATGAATTTAAAAAAATAGGAATGTAGATAAGCTACTATGAATAGCACAGTGAATGCATTATTGCAGCCAAGATAGACAGAAAGCCCACACCCACCGCAGTAGTACAAATTTAAATGCCAACTAGCACCACAAATGATGAAGAAATGAATGATGAGGTAAAAGAAATTATTCGAATAGTTAAGGGAAATGAAAATTTAATAGTCATGGGTGACTGGAATTCGACAGTAGGAATGGAAGAGAAGCAAAAATAGTAGGTGAATGTTGACAGGGGAAAAGGAGTGAAAGAGCAAAGCATCTCGTAGAATTTTTCACAGAGCATAATTTAATCATAGCTAACACTTGGTTTAAGAATCATTAAAGGAGATTCTTAATGACAAAAATGTGGAAGATATCGCAACATATGGAAAACGGAAGAGTTTGTGGCATTGTGGAGCATTTTAATCTCATCTTCCACAGTGATGGGGTAGCAGATGTCTCAGCATTCCATTTCGAAGGGATCAAGAACACTGATTCTTCATATTGTAGCGATGTAAGCAATCGTTGTTTCCGTGCTGGCCATCCCTGGAAGCTTGCACCATGGTCGTTTATGCTCTATTTCAAGAGATTAAATTCTGGACTTTATTGAAACTGATACACAACTTCGACACTGATTCCAGTGCTACAGATTGAGTACGTCATAGCACCCAAGACAGCTTTCCCATAGAGTATGATTGTGCCTCTGATTATTTTATGAATTTTCAGAGCCAACAATCGCAGGAAATCTGCAGAGCCACACACATATTATTCTAAGTTCTAACTTCGACGACGAGAGTCATACAGAGTATAATTATGAACTGTAACTTCTAATTATTTTGTTTTATAGTCTTAAGCATTCAAAATAGAAACAAACTTTCTACCTCAAAGAGTGGGAGATGGTTGTGTAAAAAATATTGGGGAAGCAACTTCTCACGCCTAAAAAGTTCCATTCAAGTAACTACATATTATTCAGTCATAATAATTTAATTTCAGTTTCAGAGGGGGACGGAAGATAAATGCGTGTCGAGAGAGTCCACCCAATTGCGATAAACACTGTGTTCGGGTGGCGCATAGGTTAATACAGCTGCCTACCAAGCAGAAGATCGCGGGTTCGAATCCCAGTCCCGCAAATATTTTCACACGTCGCCGCTGATACCACATAAAGTCCCAAAGCAGCTGACATCCCCTCTCCTCCTCCAATTTACATTAAAAGCAGTGTTTTAATGGTATGAAATCGCTGCTTTCTGTTAAATGAAGTGGGTTAAGAACAAATATTAAATGTGTGTAACACATCTTACCACAGTTGGGCCTTATTAAGGAATATATTGTGTTCTGGAACTGCGAATGGATGGTGGGGGAGCGCTTAGAGTACATAAGCGCAAGAGAAGGTAGGTCGCTGGGTTGTGATCACACACTTAACTCCAGAATGAGATTTTCACTCTGCAGCGGAGTGTGCGCTGATATGAAACTTCCTGGCAGATTAAAACAGTGTGCCGGACCGAGACTCGAACACGGGACCTTTGGCTTTTGCGGGCAAGTGCTCTACCAACTGAGCTACCCAAGCACGACTCGCGCGACATCCTAACAGCTTTATTTCTGCCAAAGGTAGGAGACGAGGTACTGGCAGAAGTAAAGCTGTGAGGACGAGGCATGAGTCGTGCTTGGGTAGCTCAGTTGGCAGAGCACTTGCCCGCAAAAGGCAAAGGTCCCGAGTTCGAGTCTCGGTCCGGCACACAGTTTTAATCTGCCAGGAAGTTTCACACACTTCCCTCCCTGATAGATCTGCAAACTGAAGAACGAGCAGGATCTTTCCTACTCCATCTACAAAACTACGTCACAGGGTGTTTCACAAAGTAATACCGACCCTGCCTGGGGGCTGTCAGCTTTCTAGAAAGTGTATTAACGCTTCATGGCATACAGATATGAGTTATTCCTAATAATACTAATGCAAGTTATGCATATGGACAGAAAATAAGTAAAACTGCGCACACAGTACTACACTGCTAGAGGCGAAATTGTTTCTTAATCATCCTATGCGGCAGCTGAAGCGTTTTTCCAGGAAAGACAAATTTCCCTATCACTAGTGCACCTCGATTTTGATTTTACAGGCAGGCCATACCTACCCAGCATTCCCTGTTCCGTTTTTTGAAGTTAGTCGACAAAATTATTCCACTGAGCCCGCAGTTATATAATGGAGCTATCTCGAGTTTATTAAATGAGTACTTATTTGCAGTTGTTAAGTGAGTTTTTGTGTAAAATATGTTCCTATAAACAATGACTGAGAAGTGCATAATCTGTAAGAGTGATGTTGTCAGCGACCTTTTGTAGTGTTGGGGGATGGGATTAAATTGCCAAATGTGGCACCTTGCTGCTGCCTAATGTTGATGCCGTATTGTAATGCCGTGCTATTGTGTGTTTGTTTCTCTGTAGTAAATTAATGATAGACCTGAAAGTGGATGAACTTCTCTCACTATTGATTGTGCTACTGGTAGGCTGTGTAGATTCTTCCATTCGGAAATTGCTGGCACTTGTAGAGTGGGTTGCACTGAGGGAAGCCACTTACCACACATCCACTGCACATCTTCCAAGATGGATGTGAATACATCTGCATCTACATACATACTCCGCAATCCACCATACAGTGCGTGGTGGAGGGTACCTCGTACCACAACTAGCATCTTCTCTCCCTGTTCCACTCCCAAACAGAACGAGGGAAAAATGACTGCCTATATGCCTCTGTTCAAAATGGTTCAAATGGCTCTGAGCACTATGCGACTTAACTTCTGAGGTCATCAGTCGCCTAGAACTTAGAACTAATTAAACCTAACTAACCTAAGGACATCACACACATCCATGCCCGAGGAGGGATCGAACCTGCGACCGTAGCAGTCGCGCGGTTCCGGACTGAAGCGCCTAGAACCGCTCGGCCACCGAGACCGGCTTATGCCTCTGTACGAGCCCTAATCTCTCTTATCTTATCTTTGTGGTTTTTCCGCGAAACGTAAGTTGGCGGCAGTAAAATTGTGCTGCAGTCAGCCTCAAATGCTGGTTGTCTGAATTTCCTCAGTAGCAATTCACGAAAAGAACGCCTCCTTTCCTCTAGAGACTCCCACCCAAGTTCCTGAAGCATTTCCGTAACACTCGCGTGATGATCAAACCTACCAGTAACAAATCTAGCAGCCCGCCTCTGAATTGCTTCTATGTCCTCCCTCAAACCGACCTGATAGGGATCCCAAACGCTCGAGCAGTACTCAAGAATAGGTCGTATTAGTGTTTTATAAGCGGTCTCCTTTACAGATGAACCACATCTTCCCAAAATTCTTCCAATGAACCGAAGACGACTATCCGCCTTCCCCACAACTGCCATTACATGCTTGTCCCACTTCATATCGCTCTGCAATGTTACGCCCAAATATTTAATCGGCGTGACAGTGTCAAGTGCTGCACTACCAGTGGAGTATTCAGACATTACGGGATTCTTTGTCCTATTCATCTGCATTAATTTACATTTATCTATATTTAGAGTTAGCTGCCTTTCTTTACACCAATCACAAATCCTGTCCAAGTCATATTGTATCCTCCTACAGTCACTCAACGACGACACCTTCCCGTACACCACAGCATCATCAGTAAACAGCCGCACATTGGTATCCACGCTATACAAAAGATCATTTATGTAGATAGAAAACAACATCGGACCTACCACGCTTCCCTGGGGCACTCCAGATGATACCCTCACCTCAGATGAACACTCACCATCGAGGACAACGTACTGGGTTCTATTACTTAAGAAGTCAAGATGTCTGAAGATGGGGGTGTAGAACAGTAATCTGCAGTAAGGCACTGATTGACTTATGTTTAAATAATTGAAGTTCCATAACACCTACGAGACTTACATAGGTTACAGAGGGAGACAATAGGCCTCTTAAGATACATTTTGTACCCCATATTCTGTGAAAAGTATTACAGCCGGTGATAGCGGAGACAATGAAATCAACGTTGTCAATCGTTTAATGACAGAATTTTACATTTTGGACAGGCTCTTCAGTGTGGCAGGCAGTAAAATCTCCAGCTGTTGAACATTTTGAACATAGCAGCTCTTTTAAAGTGTGCAAATAAGTACTCATTTAATAAAACAGAAATAACTGCACCGCATAAACGCTAGCTCAATGAAGTCATTTCGTCGACTCACTTAAAGAGAGCAAGACAGGAAATGCTGTGCAGGTGTAGTTTGTCTGCAAAATGAAAAGCGGGCAGTGCTATAAGTTGCTTTTCAAAATAAAAAAAATGTCACGCCAATCCTACGGCGTGACCAGGAAACAATATTCCCCTCTGACAGTGTAAAACAGTTTTTATTTATTTGTAATTTCTGCTACCACTTTTATACTGTAGAACAGTATGCACTGATTTACGTATTTTCTGTCCATAAGCGTTAGTATTATAAGTAATTCATATCTGTATTCCATGCAGTGTTAACGCACTTTATGGCAAATAAAGATTCCCCAGGCATGTCCGCACACTGCGTTGCCAGTGATTTTAATGTGTGGTGTGTAGGGTCGGTGTAAGTTTGTGGAACATCCTGTAGTTGTTTCTCATACGGTAGAGGGATGGATAGAGTGGAGAAGCAGTTGCTCGCTCTTCAGATTGCAGATCTGTTAAGGAGTGAAGTGTATGACCACAACCCAGCGACATATCTTCCCTTCTTCCCTCGTGCTTCTAACCTCCTACACCGCCCATTCCACCCTTTTACACCCCAAGAACATAATTTATCCCTTAATACGGCTCTACTGCATTTAGGTGTTGTGTACAAATATTTGTTCTTAACGCACTTCATTTAACAATACGTATTAATTTTGTACCATTAAGACACTATTTTTAATACATTAGCGCAGGGACTGTATTTGAAAGCCTCTGTGAAGTTCGATGAGTTGTTTCTTCGGATGTGCATGCGTGTCTGTAGGAACTGACACTGCTGACGATCTGGTTTTTCTTTTATTTTACAGGTCTAGTTCCGTAGGACCAAATTGAGGAGCAAATGTCGAAGGTCATGGAATGTGTCAGTACATTAAATTACAACATAACAGTAATAACAGATAAAATGTTTATCAACTCAAAAAAAGACAAGCCATAAGTTTAAGTAAACACAAAATATAACATAGGAATTAGCTTAATTATTCAGGGAACTCCTTGAAAGAATAGAAAGAGTGAGCCATAAGGAAACTCTTCAGTTTCGATTTGAAAGCGCGTAGATTACTGCTAAGTTTCATACTGCTAAGATTTTTGAATTCTTGTGGTAGCTTATTGAAAATGGATGCAGAAATGTACTGCACACCTTTGTGCACAAGAGTTAAGGAAGTCCGATCCAAATACAGGTTGGATTTCTGCCGAGTATTAACTGAGTGAAAGCTACTTATTCTTGGGAATAAGCTCATATTGTTAACAAGAAATGACAGTAAAGTAAATATATACCCAGATTAGTGAACAGGGGTCGACAAGAGATTCGCGAACTTACATCGCTTATTGCCCGAATCGCCCGTTTCTGAACCAAAAATATCATTTTAGAATGGGGAGAGTTACCCGAAAATATAATACCATACGACATAAGCGAATGAAAATAAGCAAAGTAGACTAATTCTCGTGTCGAACGATAACTTACTTCAGATATCTTTCGAATAGTAAAAATGGCAGCATTAAGTCTTTGAACAGGATCCTGATCGTGGGGTTTCCACGACAGTTTACTGTCTATCTGAACACCCAGAAATTGGAACTGTTCAATTTTACTAATCATATGCCCATTCTGTGAAACTGGAATGTCGGGTTTTGCTGAATTGTATGTTAGAAACTGTAAAAACTGCTTCTTACAGTCATTTAAAATTTGTTTATTTTCAATGAGCCATGTACTTACGTCATAAACTACAATATTTGAAACGGAGCCAATGTTGCACACAACATCCTTTACTACCTAGCCAGTGTCAACAGTAAACAGAATTATTTTAGAATTACTCGCAATAATAGAGGGCATATTATTTATACAAATAAGGATCAGGAGTGGCCCCAGCACTGATCCCAGGGACACCCCCTTTCGACCATGCCCCACTCATATTCCACATCACATTCATTGTCAACACTGTGCTTAAAGACCTTCTGCTGTCTGTTGTTAAAGTAAGAGCTGAACCAATTCCATAATGGTCCAACTTTTGGAGCAATATTTTGTGACCGACACAATCAAACACCTTAATTACATCAAAAAAGATGCTAAGCGTTCGAAACCTTTTGTTTAATCCATCCTGTACCACAGAGAGAAGAGAGAATATAGCATTTTCAGTTGTTAAACAACTTCTAAAGCTGAACTGTGCATTTGATAGCAAATTATGTGATATAAAGTGATCAATTATCCTTACATACACAGACTTTTCACTAACCTTAGCAACCACTGACGACATAGATTGTAAGAGGTATGTGCTACCTGCGATATGTAAGCTATAATAGAATCTGAGACCAAAGAGCAGTGTTGACTGCAGTACGAACTGTGTAGCAGTTGCAGTAAGTTGTTGCTAGCGAGCAGTCGCTTGTCTGCGCTAGTCTGTCCAGTGTGGTGTATCATGTTGGCTGGGCCGGTCGCGGTGCAGCGATGCCGGAGCCTGTGAATTATTGTATAAGGTAAAAAGCAGCCTCGCGCATATCTAGTAACGTTATGTAAAGTCCCATGTAAATTTTTTAAAAATGTCCTAATAATAATCTCGGTGATATAAAGTAATTTCTAAAAAAAACATTCATTTCAATTTAAAGAATTTACTAACTTCTTCAATCCATGATCATACCTATTGTTGCAAAAGAAAAATCAGTTGCTTCCTTTCATAAATGACAAATCTATTGGCCAGCATTGCACAGAGCTGTGTCGGAAATTTTTTTTATATAAGAGCGGATATATTCGCCGTTTTTATTGAGGTAAGAATTTTTTCTTTTTTTATTCAGAATGATCTTACAGGGCCATGACGCAGCACTGCTGTCGTCCAAATTTTACCGGGTTACTGAATTTATTTTTTATTATGAGGTTTAGGAATTTTTCTGTTTTGAGCTTTCATTAAATGGGAAACAAATTTTGTGTGGAGGTTAAATGTGAATGAATTTCTGTAGTGAGTTTACAAATGTGAAAGGAATGAATTTTGTGGGGACGTTATACTTATATTAGAATCATTATATAAAATTATTATTTATATTTTACGTGGGGAGGTTACAAGATATAGGTGAGAAATTGTCTATATTATCTCTTTCTCCCTTCTTATAAAGCGGCTCTACTACTGAATTCTTTAATCATTCAGGAAACTGACCATTCTTAAAAGAAAAATTACAAATATGGCTAAGAAGAGGGCTAAAATGTGCAACACAGTACTTTATTATTCTGATAGGCACTCCATCATATCAACGAGGATCATTAGTCTTCACTGATTTAATTACTGACTCAATCTCCCCCTTGCCAGTATCACAGAGGAGTATTTCAGAAGTCAATTCACCAGCAATGCTCAGATAATGATTGTTAAATACTGTACATATATTTGATTTATTTACATCTAAATTTACATTTATACTCTGCAAGCCACCCAACGGTGTGTGGTGGAAGGCACTTTACGTGCCACTGTCAATACCTCTCTTTCTGTTCCAGTCGCGTACGGTTTGCGGGAAGAACGACTGCCGGAAAGCCTCCATGCGCGCTCGAATCTCTCTAATTTTACATTCGTGATCTCCTCGGGAGGTATAAGTAGGGGGAAGCAATATATTCGATACCTCATCCAGAAACGCACCCTCTCGAAACCTGGACAGCAAGCTACACCACGATGCAGAGCGCCTCTCTTGCAGAGTCTGCCACTTGAGTTTGCTAAACATCTCCGTAACGCTATCACGCTTACCAAATAACCTTGTGACGAAACGCGCCGCTCTTCTTTGGATCTTCTCTATCTCCTCTGTCTGCCTGACCTGGTACGGATCCCACACTGATGAGCAATACTCAAGTATAGGTTGAACGAGTGTTTTGTATGCCACCTCCTTTGTTGATGGACTACATTTTCTAAGGACTCTCCCAATGAATCTCAACCTGGCACTCGCCTTACCAACAATTAATTTTATATGATCATTCCACTCCAAATCGTTCCGTACGCATACTCCCAGATATTTTACAGAAGTAACTGCTACCAGTGTTTGTTCCGCTATCATATAATGATACAGTAAAGGATCCCTCTTTCTATGTATTCGCAATACATTACATTTGTCTATGTTAAGGGTCAGTTGCCACTCCCTGCACCCAAGTGCCTATTTGCTGCAGATCTTCCTCCATTTCGTTGCAATATTCCAATGCTGCAACTTCTCTGTATACTACAGCATCATCTGCGAAAAGCCGCATGGAACTTCCGACACTATCTACTAGGTCATTTATATATATTATGAAAAGCAGTGGTCCCATAACACTCCCCTGTGGCACGCCAGGTGTTACTTTAACGTCTGTAGACGTCTCTCCATTAACAACTTGCTGTGTCCTGTTTGCTAAAAACTCTTCAATCCAGCCACACAGCTGGTCTGATATTCCGTAGGCTCTTACTTTGTTTATCAGGCGACAGTGCGGAACTGTATCGAACGCCTTCCGGAAGTCAAGGAAAATGGCATCTGCCTGGGAGCCTGTATCTAATATTTTCTGGGTCTCATGAACAAATAAAGCGAGTTGGGTCTCACACGATCGCTGTTTCCGGAATCCATGTTGATTCCTAAAGAGTAGATTCTGGGTTTCCAGAAATGACATGATACGCGAGCAGAAAACATGTTCTAAAATTCTACAACAGATCGATGTCAGAGATATAGGTCTATGGTTTTGCGCGTCATGTCGACGATCCTTCTTGAAGACTGGGACTACCTGTGCTCTTTTCCAATCATTTGGAACCTTCCGTTCCTCTAGAGACTTGTGGTACACGGCTGTTAGAGGGGGGACAAGTTGTTTCGCGTACTCTGTGTAGAATCTAATTGGTATCCCGTCAGGTCTAGTGGACTTTTCTCTGTTGAGTGATTTCAGTTGCTTTTCTATTCCTTGGACACTTATTTCGATATCAACCATTTTTTCGTTTGTGCAAGGATTTAGAGAAGAAACTGCAGTGCGGTCTTCCTCTGTGAAACAGCTTTGGAAAAAGGTGTTTAGTATTTCAACTTTACACGAGTCATCCTCTGCTTCAATACTATCATCATCCCATAGTGTCTGAATATGCTGTTTCGAGCCACTTACTGATTTAACGTAAGACCAGAACTTCCTAGGATTTTCTGTAAAGTCGGTACATAGAATTTTACTTTCGAATTCACTGAACACTTCACGCATGGCCCTCCTTATGCTAACTTTGACATCGTTTAGCTTCTGTTTGTCTGAGAGGTTCTGGCTGCGTTTAAACTTGCAGTGAAGCTCTCTTTGCTTTCGCAGTAGTTTCCTAACTTTGTTGTTGAACCACGGTGGGTTTTTCCCGTCCCTCACAGTTTTACTCGGCACGTACCTGTCTAAAACGCATTTTACGATTGCCTTGAACTTTTTCCATAAACACTCAACATTGTCAGTGTCGGAACAGAAATTTTCGTTTAGAGCTGTTAAATTGCGCTTCATTTACGATGGCGGCCGAGTTTAGGTTCCTTCTGCGCATCTGACGTCACAAAACACAGTCAGCCAATGAACAGAGAACGGCGTTGCTGGAGCTCAACTGCAGTGCAGAGCTGAGAGCACGGACGAGTGTCTTCAGTTTTAGAAACGTTCAGTCATAAATAAAGTAACTGAACAAAAGCATTGTCTTGATAGCAGACTTTCTTTTATAGAAAGTTTGGAAAAAGCATTCTTTATACCAATTGCTTCATATTCTACTAATTAAACCAAACAAGCAATAAGCCTCCTAATTCAGACGATACAAGGAAAGGTGTTTGTATCATTCTCACCAACTGCTTCTTCAGAATAAAGAACAGCAGTAATTGTTCAGTTCTTATTGTACTTTGATGAAACATGAGCAATTCGTAGTCATACCAACAGTGTTTGTCGGTATTTTGCGTGATATTTTAGAGTACTTCAGGACTTCTGTTAAAGGACGAGCTTCGTTAGCGTAATGGTTTAGTGGTTGTGTTTGGCTGCTAAGCAAGAAGTTCAGGGTTTACACCTTGTTCGGTGCTTAATATTTTCTTTATTTAAAAACAATATCGAAGTGTCTTACTTCATGAATTTTATTCGTTTGAATGTAATTTTTTGAAATTTCTAGTGCTTTGTCTCTGCATTATAATAAGTTTTCGGTTTTTCTAATTTTGTCCTCCAATCTTTCTTTTCATAGCAATTAAAAACAATGTTTTTGTAAGTCCACAGTTTTGTTTAATGTATTTGTCTACTTTCTTTTGATTGATTGAAGTGCTATAAAATAAAGCCAAACGCGCCCTGTGTAAATAAAATTTTATTACAGACGCGAAAGACGGAATATTTCTCAATATTACACACATCACCTATCTAGAACTTAAATTAAATGAGATATTGTTATACAGTAAATTTTATGTGAAATTTAGGAATCTTGTCTACATTTCAGTCTCAACTTTGTGGTAACTAAAATCGACCATACGGAAAGTATACACTATGGACCTCTGCAAACTCTTCAAAATTTCGTGTAATGGTTTACTATATTTAATGCTGCACAATAACTGCGTTGAACATCGAAACAAAAAAGTCATTTATGGGGGGAAGGTATCAGTCAAGAAGATGCGTAAAAATCAAATTTTTGGGACATAGTTTTTGTGAAATCGAATGATAAGTAGCGCGGAATGCGGGGAGCACGTCTCTGTAGCAGCGAAAGGGTTAATGCGGCCGTGGTGGCTTTACTTCATAAACTGCGCACTCCCCCCTAAACGTAAGTTTGCGAACTATACTATACTATGGCGCTGCTTCTCTTGGCGCGTGCGTCGTTTGCAATTGGCAACGCAGCAATCTCCCGCGTCTGGGCTGGCATGCGCGTGCCGCCAAGGTAAAAGAATTGAACTATAGGTAGTCTGAAATTTGCCTTCTGTTACTCTTGCTAAACTGATAAATCTTCCTCCTTTTTTTTATATTCCTATTTACTTCCATATTCAGGGATGCTGCAACGGCCTTATGATCACTGATTCCCTGTTCTGCACTTACAGAGTCGAAAAGTTCGGGTCTGTTTGTTATCAGTAGTTCCAAGATGTTGTCTCCACGAGTCGGTTCTCTGTTTAATTGCTCGAGGTAATTTTCTGATAGTGCACTCAGTATAATATAACTTGATGCTCTGTCCCTACCAACCGTCCTAAACATCCGAGTGTCCCAGTCTATATCTGGTAAGTTGAAATCTCCACCTAAGACTATAACATGCTGAGAAAATGTATGTGAAATGTATTCCAGATTTTCTCTCAGTTGTTCTGCCACTAATGCTGCTGAGTCGGGAGGTCGGTAAAAGGAGCCAATTATTAACCTAGCTTGGTTGTTGAGTGTAGCCCCCGCCCATAATAATTTACAGGAACTATCCACTTCTACTTCACTAAAGGATAAACTACAACTAACACCACCAGTTGCATGTAATCTATCCTTTCTAAACACCGTCTGTGCCTTTGTAAAAATTTCGGCAGAATTTATCTCTGGCTTCAGCCAGCTTTCCGTACCTATAACGATTTCAGCTTCGGTGCTTTCTATCAGCGCTTGAAGTTCCGGTACTTTACCAACGCAGCTTCGACAGTTCACAATTACCATACCGATTGCTGCTTGGTCCCCGCATGTCCTGACTTTGCCCCGCACCCTTTGAGGCTGTTGCCCTTTCTGTACTTGCCCGAGGCCATCTAACCTAAAAAAAAACGCCCAGTCCACGCCACACAAGCCCTGCTACCGTTTTAGCCGCCTGCTGTGTGTAGTGGACTCCTGACCTATCCATCGGAACCCAAACCCCTACACCATATGGCGCAAGTCGAGGAATCTGCAGCCCACATGGTCGCAGAACCGTCTCAGCCTCTGATTCGGACCCTCCACTCGGCTCTGTACCAAAAGTTCACAGTCAGTCCTGTCGACGATGTTGCAGATGGTGAGCTCTGCTATCATCCCACTAGCGAGACTGGCAGTCTTCACCAAATCAGATAGCCGCCGGAAGCCAGAGAGGATTTAATCTGATCCATAGCGACACACGCCATTGGTGCCGACGTGAGCGACCGACTGCAGATGGGTGCACCCTGTACCCTTCATGGCATCCGGAAGGACTCTTTCCACATCTGAAATGACTCCCCCCGGTATGCACACGGAGTGCACATTGGTTTTCTTCCCCTGTCTTGCTGCCATATCCCTAAGGGGCCCCTTTACGCGCCTGGCGTTGGAGCTCCCAACTACCAGTAAGCCCACCCTCTGCGACCACCCAGATCTTGCAGACTGAGGGGCAACCTCTGGAACAGGACAAG
This sequence comes from Schistocerca cancellata, assembly GCF_023864275.1. Lineage (NCBI taxonomy): Eukaryota > Metazoa > Arthropoda > Insecta > Orthoptera > Acrididae > Schistocerca > Schistocerca cancellata. The sequence goes on along the minus strand of NC_064628.1, from coordinate 309,054,049 downwards.
CAGCCATGTCTGGCCGAAGATCAGTATCAACCGGAGACAGAGCCTGAAACCGATTCGTCAGACAAACTAGAGAGACCTTCTGCTCAGCCCTCCGGAATGTCTTTCGCCCTCTGCCACACCTTGAGACGATCTCCCACTCTACCATGTGTGAGAGGTCAGCCTCAATGTGGGCAGCATCCTGGGCAGCCACAGCCGAAGTCCGATTGGGGGATGCGTGGGACTAGCTGGCCATCCCCGACAAACCCCCATCCAGACCCCCACAGTGATGCCCAATGGCAACAGCCTCAAGCTGTGTGACCAAAGCCAACACTGCCTGAAGCTGGGAGTGAAGGGATGCCAGCTCAACCCGTATCTGAACACAGCAGTCGCAGTCCCTATCCGTGCTAAATACTGTTGTGCAAAGAACGTCTGAACTAATCTACAGAAAGCACAAACAATTCGACACAAATTTAAACGGTTATCAAAATACAGGATTGCCTAGTAAATGCAGTAATGCTGCTACTTGCGCACTGCTGACACACTGCTCGGCGGCAGAAGGAGACTACGCGATTTTACACTATTCAGGTACTAAAAAGCGATGTTACAACTCTCAAATACTATAATACGCCCGAAATTTATGAATTAAACAATGCAAGTACCCAAAAACACGCAAAGAAATTAAGAATTAAACTATGTAACAAATAAGTGAGCTAAGAGTATACGACTTGCTGCTGGCAGCTGCTTATCCAACGGCGGCAGGGAGCACACTCGCTCTGACCAACCGACACTGGCCATTCAAAACAAAAACAGAAGACAGACGACTACGCGAATTTACACTATTCAGGTACAAAAGCGCGATGCTACAGCTCTCAAATACTATAATACGCCCGAAATTTATGAATTAAATAATGCAAGTACCCAAAACCAGGCAAAGAAATTAAGAATTAAACTATGTAACAAATGAATGAGCTAAGAGTTTATGACTTGCTGCTAGCACGCACAGCAGGGAGCACACTGTATCAGTAACCAGACATAGTTTTACAACAAACTGACTTTATATCGTCGACCTTGTGCTGCTGAGGATGCCTCCTTCACAACAGACCATATGGTTTCAATTTTATCCTGTGAATTAGCTATTCTATTTCCACACCACATACTCCTTGCCTTTCTGATAACATTTTTAAGTACCTTACACCACTGTCTGCAGTGGGCAACTGCAGTTTGATTGTGACTACTTCTAACATTTTGATATAATTCCTACTTTTTTTACATGATATCCTTATCCCACTAGTCAGCCACCCAATCTGCCTTTTACTGCTAGTACCCCATTTAGAGTATTCTAATGGAAAGCAACTCTCAAAAAGCATGAGAAATGTATTAAGGAAAGCATTATATTTATCTTGTTATCGGTGTACCGTTGATGACTGATATCAGTCGAAATCGATTTGCAACAAGATAAATGCATTATATTTGTCATATATGATATCGGCACTATAAACATCCTGCCACTCTTGTTCCTTGACAAGTTTTAAAAAACTATCTATTGCTGTTGGATTAACTTTCCTGCATAGTCTGTAATTATATGTGACATTTATTTCCATACAAAATCGTTTTAGTGTTAAAATTTGTGCATCATGTCTCTAACCCCATACACCCTTTTACTAACAAAATGCGTATCTGGTAATGAAGAATAAATAAAAATATTGTCTTTGGCTGTGCTACTGTTCCCCTGCACCCTAGCTGGAAAAAACACACTCTGCATCAGATCATGTGGATGTAGGAGATCTACCAACATCCTTTTTCTTGCACAATCATATACAAAATTAGCATTGAAGTCTCCACATATAACGAATTTCTGGTACTTCCTATAAAGTGAATCAAGGACCCTCTCTAGCTTAAGCAGAAATGCTCTGAAGTCAGAGTTAGAGGAGCAAAAGTATCCAGACACTTGGCTGAAAATGACTTACAAGTTCGTCGCGCCCTCCATCGGTAATGCTGGAATTCAATATGGTGTTGGCACACCCCTAGCCTTGATAACAGCTTCCACTCTCGCAGGCATACGTTCAGTTAGTTGCTGGAAGGTTTCTTGGGGAATGGCAGCTCATTCTTCATGGAGTGCTGCACTGAGGAGAGGTATCGATGTCGGTCAGCGAGGCATGGCAATGAGTCTGCGTTCCAAAACATCCCAAAGGTGTACTATAGGATTCAGGTCAGGACTCTGTGCAGGCCAGTCCACTACAGGGATGTTATTGATGTGTAATCACTCTGCCATAGGCCGTGCATTATGAACAGGTGATCGATCGTGTTGAAAGATGCAAACGCCATCCCCGAATTGCTCTTCAACAGTGGGAAGCAAGAAGGTGCCTAAATCATCAGTTTAGGCGTGTGGTGTGATAGTACTACGCAGAACAACAAGGAGTGCAAGCCCCCTCCACGAAAAACACGACCACACCATAACACCACCACCTCCGAATTTTGTTGTTGTCACTACACACGCAGGCAGATGACATTCACCAGGCATTCGCCATACCCACGCCCTGCCATCGGATCAACAAATTGTGTACCGTGATCCGTGATTCAACAGTCCAATGTTTACGCTCCTTACACCAAGCGAGGCGTTGTTTGACATTTACGGTCGTGATGTCTGGTTTATGAGCAGCCTTTTGACCATGAAATCCAAGTTTTCTCACCTCCAGCCTAACTGTCATAGTACTTGCAAAGGATCCTTTATGATGGTCTGAGTAGATGTCTGTCAATTACACATTACGACCCTCTTCAATTGTTGGTGGGCTCTGTAAGTCAGCAGACGAGGTCGGCCCATACGCTTTTGTGCTGTACTTGTCTTTTCACGTTTCCACTTCACCATTAAATTGAAACAGTGGACCTAGGGATGTTTAGGAGTGTGGAAATCTCGCGTACATACGTATAATAGAAGTGACACCCAATTACCTGACCACGTTCGACGTCCGTGAGTTTTGCGGAGCACCAACTGCTCTCTCACGATGTTTAACGACTACTGAGCTCGCTGATATGGAGTAGCTGGCAGTAGGTGGCAGCACAGTGCACCTAAGATGAAAAACGTATGTTTTGGGCATGTCCAGATAGTTTTGATCACATAGTGTACAAACAACAAAAATTAGAAGTTTAGTTTTATTAAATTTAACTGTCACTGCACAACATTGAAATATCTGTTCAGTGTAGTGCTATGATACGTGTATGGACTCAAGTAAGTATTGTTTTTTACATACATGGCCACTTCGCCACCCTACAAGGAACTCTTTGAAAAACAGCCAACTAATCTGGATCCCAGTAAAGGAAGCCACTGAATTGTCAAATTATTTATTTGGTGCTCCAATATACCAATAATTTCAGTCAACAACTTTAAGCAGATTACTAACGTTATCTCTAATATCTCTTATATTTTGATGGAATATGCTAGTTCCTTCTCTACTTGGAAACATGATGTCCTCTGAAAGTCATTCCTTTGTTAGAAAGACTTCCTTTAAGCAGGTATACCTATCATCTGAATTCCATCCAATAAAGGTGCAGCTCTAACACTAACTGCTACAGAAACCGAAGTAGTTAAGGCCACTGCTGGCATAAAGTGGGAAAAGTGGGTTTGAGTCCAACACAAATTATCATTTGTTTCCAATAAATTGTATAGCTGTGGTGGTACCATATTCGCAGTATGCGAATACATTTCATGATTATTTTCAATAATTTGAGGCTTTTCTGTACACTGCAATGCGGAAACTACTGCTCCTAGTGAAAAAATGAATAGGACCGTTTCTGTACGAGATTTAATGATTTAATGTAGTAGACTCAGCCACATTTGTAGACTCAGCCACAGAACAACAATTGACGCTCTGGCCTTCATTCAAAAACTCATTGTTGAGCGCAGAGACGTATAACCATGCGTTACCGCACCTCATACATGTCGTATTTGTTCTCTTGGGGTTAATGGTTCAGTTCTGCTCAAGTACAAGAAGTTCATTCAGACCAGTATCCCAAAATACCAGCAACTGAACTGTCATAAACTGCTTAAACGTTGAGAACTGGAACACCGATTAATCTACTGAAAATTCTGATACAAATGGATGGCAATGTAAGCACTGTAGTAGAAAAGATTGTGACGCATATTGATGTTGACATAAGTCGCAACGTAAATCACGAGTATCTGTTGTTGTTGTTGTTGTGGTCTTCAGTCCTGAGGCTGGTTTGATGCAGCTCTCCATGCTACTCTATCCAGTGCAAGCTTTTTCATCTCCCAGTACCTACTGCAACCTACATCCTTCTGTATCTGTTTAGTGTATTCAACTCTTGGTCTCCCTCTACGATTTTACCCTCCACGCAGCCCTCCAATACTAAATTGGTGATCCCTTGATGCCTCAGAACATGTCCTACCAACCGATCCCTTCTTCTAGTCAAGTTGTGCCACAAACTTCTCCCCAATCCTATTCAATACCTCCTCATTAGTTATATGATCTACCCATCTAATCTTCAGCATTCTTCTGTAGCACCACATTTCGAAAGCTTCTATTCTCTTCTTGTCCAAACTAGTTATCATCCATGTTTCACTTCCATACATGGCTACACTCCATACAAATACTTTCAGAAACGACTTCCTGACACTTAAATCTATACGATGTTAACAAATTTCTCTTCTTCAGAAACGCTTTCCTGGCCATTGCCAGTCTACATTTGATATCCTCTCTACTTCGACCATCATCAGTTATTTTGCTCCCTAAATAGCAAAACTCCTTTACTACTTTAAGCGTCTCATTTCCTAATCTAATTTCCTCAGCATTACCTGATTTAATTTGACTACATTCCATTATCCTCGTTTTGCTTTTGTTGATGTTCATCTTATATCCTCCTTTCAAGACGCTGTCCATCCCGTTCAACTGCTTTTCTAAGTCCTTTGGTGTCTCTGACAGAATTCGCGAGTATCTATCGTCCATAAACTGCATGTTGTGCGGTAGTCCACTTCTTCTGATGCTGTCTTTTTCAACGTGGTTGATCCTAATGAAGGAACACATCGTTAGTGCACTTGGGCATTTGCGTTTCTGAAAAGCCTTTATCCTAGACGTGTTTTAGTAGATGATCATCGGGTATTATGGAAGAATGGAACAAAATGGAACACCGTGATTTCTCACCTGTCGAGTGGTGCTAACAAGCAGTAGACGCATAAACTAGTTCAGAGTATTTCCATGATGCTCTGTAGAGAGTCCATTTCGTCTCCAGACATCTTGTGAGTTATGGAGCAGAATAATTATTTTCGTAGTTTGAGAAAATTTGTTCAGGTAAGTTTTCAAAAAAATACAATAACAATTGAAAATTTACAATAATGATCGAAATTATGCAATTTATTACGTAAAAGAGTGTTAAGTCGTTATGCACTGCTCGAGTTTTAGGTATGGATACATTTGGCTCTGTTTTTATTTTGTGAAGTGTGACATCTCCTGGAAAGCCCAATAAAGTTAAACTAAACCTATACCAGATGTGTAAACGTGAAGTCTAAGACAGGTACAAATCCAAGTATATTTCTACTATAGCCAGTACGACAGATAGCTGTAAAACCTACAACTCGTCAGTATGATGTTTTTGTTTTAAATATGTAAATAAAATATGCAGTTTAGTATCAGAGAGTAACTATACAGTGTAAAGACATTCTTTGTAACCATGGACATCTTATGTCATTAAGGTTGAAAAAGGCTTGGTTCAAAGAACTACTTTAGTCTCTGCTGTTGAAGAATTGAGTCACTTAGCTGTTCTGACGTGCTAAGTATTTGGTACACTATTACATTTTATAATATATGGTAAAAAGTGAATTTCTCCTATTCTTATTCAAAACCTCTCCCTTCCTGTGGAAATACTTAAGTGAAATATAGTTATTTAAAGTGAGTTGTGTAGAAGAGTGTCCATCTCACTTTCTTTTGTTGTAATGGTGCTCAGGCAGCCATTACGCAACATTTAATTAAATACTAAATACTGGGTTTCACCAACAAGTTAACTTTATGAATTCTTTGAATACTCACAGTAATTTTCAAGTTTAATATTTGCAAGTTCGTTTTATCAGAATTTTTGTGGAACTGCATAAATAGATTTAACTGCACTAGGCAACAAGGCTTAGGTTTGCCTTATGGTATCTTTGTGTTTCGAATTAAATTTGTTTCTGTCAAGGAAATGTTTAACCCAAAATGAAGCCAATTCGCTCTCAATGAAAATTATGTACCGTGAGTAAAAATTCTTATGCTATATAAGCGGCTATATCGTCTCTCTCTTCACAACAATTAATTTAACTAAAAAAAGTGTTTCATGCTACTCCTGATTATCTTTGAGCTGGCTGAGAGTTCAGATAACGTAATTTAAACCATTACAAGCAAAACTGTACCCACTTTTACTAATATTTGTGTCTGCTTAGCATCCTTGATTATCGTCAGCGTTTATGTAAGCCACATTTACGAGCTTCCAGAATATAAGCAACGCCAACAGTATATTAAATATCCTTTACCTTTTTTTCCAACAATCCTGACCAAATCTTATATTAAAAAGACGAAGCATTTTATATCAAAAAGGAAGAGAGAGAGAGAGAGTAATGATATAGTTCAAAACGACGTGTCAGGCAATATGAAATGTGGGACCACCTTGACTGAGCTGATGCTGAGAATGAAAATTACATTTGTGACTTCTCCAAATATATGAATGTAAAACGAATCGTTTCTACTATATAAACAAGTACTAGTTTCATAATGTTGTTTTGAAGTTAATAAACGTAACAGATATGTTATTGGACCAAATTATTTCTTATGGCACTGACAAGTAATTCTTTTAAGAGTTTAAATTAACAACAGTATCAGAATTGTGTACATGAAACATGTTTTCTCCACTGTTACATGATTACCTGCATTTTTACCACCATATCCCATCTTTCCCTACAATTCCATTTTAACCTCCAAATGCAACTTCATTTTAAAACTTTTTTGTTGTTGCCAAGTTTCTTTATTTTTATTAAGAGAAATACAAAGAGTTATCGCCAAAAAGTTGAAGTATATAATAAAGTGTTTTTGAGGTTTAAAAATGGGTTCAATTTGGAGATACAACTACAAAAGTAATTGGTATTCCATACTACCTCAGCTTTACCTACTATATACAAGAATAATTGTATAAAGTATTGAAGATGACCGTAACAAGTGTATTTTCCTATGCATGAATAAATAAGTAAACCATGGCTTAAAATAATTAAAAGTAAAACAAAGATACCACCAAATAATAAGCATCTTTCCTATAATGACCTTTCCAGTTTAATTTTTCTCTTGGCAGGGTTTTACATCACTTTCAATGATGTAATAGTTACTGAACAGTAAATAGACAAGAGGGTTAATCCATTTAGTCATTTATGATAGGATGAAATACGTTTATCAACGTAACTTAACTGGTACAACAGCATAAACTGTTTATTTTTAGAATTTGTAAATATCAGTACGTAAATCGTTATTTAATGACTGTTATATGACTTAATGTGAGCTAATAAACTTCAAAACTTGCCTGGACTTTTGAATTTCACAGGTATGTTTGGATGCTGTCTCTGCTGTGGCTGTGGTTACAGGACGTCTGGCCAATATCTTCAGAAGCATGGTGATATTCAGTTACATGTCTTTACTGCATTATTAGTGTGGTTCTACAGCAGATGAAGATGTGGAATCTTCTTTCACAGATTTTATTCTCCAAAAATGTAATTCAGCAAGGACATCTTCAACTGTGCAATCCATATTTTCAGTGTAGAATTACATCAAACTCTTCACATTCTTCACTATTTACGAGTGCATCACACGTTGAAACTGGTAACAGTGAAAAAAATACGAACAACACCTTCTCATTTTCTGTAAACTTACCTTCATTATAAGACTGAAGATGGGATAAAGACTGCTATATGGCAATATTCTTGAGGATCACGCAACTACTAGTTTGGTCTGTTCTTTTGCATCATAACCATTCTGGGAACCAAGGTTGAGATGTCCAGGAGTTGCCAAGTTTCAGTTACTCCCTCAAAAACAGTTCTGAAAGTTCTCATCAAGCTCTCATGTCTTTGGGTACTTTCGCTGCTTCTCTCAGACACAGTGTTGGTTTTTGAAGAAGTTTGCTTTATGTACGACCAGATGCAAACACTTTCACTATCACTAAGCGAGGGGTGACGAATTCACACTTAAGAATAAAACCCATTAAAGAATTTGACTCTGTATCAGTGATTGAGAATGATTTGGCCAACCCGATATAACTGGCATGCTTCAATCATTGGCTCCAGCAGCTCCGGAAATCTGTGACAGTATGAAATCTTTCCATTCACTAAGTTGCAAAAATCTTTTTCAGAGTTTTTGCAATAGGTGATCCAATACAATTCTTAATGTAATGTGAAAGGATACCTTTCGTTTTCAGATACACTAAAAGTTATGAGGTGTCCCAGTAGTCCACAAGGAGTTCCTGACTGCTGTAACTACAGCAACTGCAGCTACTGCTAAATTAAAACAGTGAGGTGAATCGTGGATGTAGAGTATAGTATTATGTGTTGCTCTGATTGCAGCTTGCACTCCTTGCATTTTCCATGTTGTTGATGTAGCTCCATCATAATATTGTCCTCTTAGATATCGAGTTTCAATTCCAATTTCTTTCAGTTTTTCTAACTGTGTAAATGTGAACCTTTTCCAGATAAACCAACTTAAAGAATAAATTGTAGGAACTCTTCCCTTAGCAGTTGTGATTCCTCGTTGACACACATACCAAGCACACAAATAAACCTGTTCTATTCCTCAATCTCATGAAATAATAGAGAAAAACACTTGCACTTATTTACTTTTTCATCAGGTTTCTCAAGGATTATTACATTACATGATTCAATAATTTCATTTTGTGTGGCAGGGCTTGTGTACTTTTGCTTTTTCTACTATTTTCTGAAATTGATTCCAACTCAATATCTGCACTGACATGATACCTTAACATAATCTGAAAGTATCCTTTATTATGGTCAGGTAGTTCCTCAGAATGTATTTTTCCATAACCCTTCCTTTCTCTTCATGCTTTCAGACCTGAATTTTTTCTGGAGGAAAGAACATTTTTATTTATGTGGCAATGCACTTAGGTGATGTTTTAGTGATTTTAGATGCACAGTTTATATAAAAATATGCACCCATTTTTAAAACATAGTTCGTTCACTTGGCTTCATTTTATGGTCTGAAATAACTAATTAAGAAATAATTATATTATATATTGTATTATATATATTGTATTATATATTGTATTATTATATATTATATTATATATTGTAATAAATAGTAAAATGATCATTCAATAATTACCACGCAAAATAATAACGATACTACATTGACTTGCTGATATTTTTATAGTGACTCCCAAAAGGTGGCAGCACTTCCTAATGATGAAAAGATTGATCATTTGTAATTGCGTATATCAAGTTTATATTGGGAAAAAATACCTTGTTTGCAAGTAAGACGCAGTAAAAGTTAATGAACATCATTTTCGACAAAGGGTCTGAAAGGGTTAAAGCAAGATCTTGCCTACCACATGAAAAAATAGTTTCGAATTTGGGTGTTAAATTCTTTCTATTTCTTACACATTTTCTTAGTTTATGACTATTAAGTAAGTTGCCAATAGCTATCCCAGGTTTCTTTTTTGTAGATGAAATGCATCTACATCAAGAATTTCGGTTTTATGACAGTTGTGTCCATGGCCAATAATTACACTGCTTTCTTTCATTTGTTGTATTTCTTTGTACACAGTGAAATTCATTCATGCATATGTTTTTGAAAGAGAGACTTAAAATTTTTCAGTAAGCATCATCAGCAGCAGCACTAGCTAATTCCATTTGGACTACCATCCATGTTGAAATATAAGATTTTGTCCCTGTTCTTTATAATTTTTTGGAACTGGAGGTGCATATGTTTCTTCAGGACTCAATATATTGCTTAGTATTTCAAATCTGCTGTCAGCGAATGAAGAAACGCGATTTTTTACGAACTGACTATATCAGATGGAGAACAAGAACTGAACCAAGAGTTAGCGGCCTGTTTTTCTGATATATCTTCATCATGTTCTATAAGGTTATTTTATTGACTCCAGTTTTTCTATTTTACTTTGAAAGACTTATTTAATTAATGCTTCTGAAGGTTTTATTTTAGCTGCAGTTTCCATAGTAGTTCCAAAAAGAGGCAATAAACGTATGAAATGTGCATTGTTAAAACGTTGTGACACACAGGGCTAAAATAATCATAAATACTATGAGTTAAAGTAAAAGAATGAAAGTAGTCGAAGTAAGCTGATTTTATCGACTACATATTTTTAATATTTGATCTGAAAAGTGAGAAATTACATAGAATGAAATGATGAAATATTACACAGACTGCATTTCGTATCACTCCAGAAGACACACAAATTCAAAAAGAGCACATCACCGCGGTTTTTATTAGGCAAATAGAAGATATTTATACAAGACGATATAACTTGTTGGTGATAAGTTAGGCTTCGACCTCAGTGAAGACCGAGGTATGGAGAAGGCAGGAAGAACATTGTAGCCGATTTGAGAAGGAAAGTAAGAGGGCGTCTGCTATACAATGATGCCACTTTAGGGATGCTTGCGCACAGATGATCATCAGCTAGGTAAAAATTACACACGAAAGTAACAAGGTTATATGAAAGCATATCATAGAGTTGTTCATGTTCAAATTCATTCGTTACGCTATTTACATATTTTTCGTTTGACACGCACGCACACAAACACACACACACACACACACACACACACACACACACACACACACTCACACTTAGTCTGGCACCGCTCAACCGCTACGGTCGCAGGTTCGAATCCTGCCCCTGGCATGGACGTTTCTGATGTCCTTAGGTTAGTTAGGCTTAAGTAGTTCTAATTTCTAGGGGACTGATGACTTCAGATGTTAAGTCTCATAGTGCTCAGAGCCACTTTGAACACACACACACACACACACACACACACACACACAAACACACAAGACATAAGTTCGTCGCGCTACTACAGTGCTACAGATGGTTGGCAATCGACACGAAGTGTACCAACAAGTACTGATAACAAGTAGGGAGCCAAAGTTCAACTTTAGACATCGTGCCACTTCTTGCTGCTACCTAACTCTGCAGTCTAACAGTTACTGTAACTGATCAATTGCCAAAATTATATATAAAAATAATCATTACAGCTAATAACTGCTGTATTTGAACATAAGCGACTTTAAAACTCACTTAAAGCAAAGAGGAAGCGAACTTCATGGCTTTGGGGAGGAGGGGTTTGGGGCGCCGACTGGACACCCCCACCCCATACCTACGCCCATGTAATAATTTTAATCTACTGTGTGGTTTTTCTGGGATAGTTTGTAGGATGGGTCCCCATTTTAGTTGAAGTTTTAGTTGAAGGATTACTCCAAGGTATTTTAAGCAGTTAGAGAAATGGGTCGTGTGTACTATTTAATCTCCTATATATATATATATATATAACTGCTTTATTCCAAAGTATTTTACTGTTTTAGTGAATTGAGTTGTTTATAACGTCAAAACTCTGCTTATACACACATCAAAACAAGTTTTGCATTACCCTTGTTCCCAGAACTCCTGAAGATAGACGTTGACTGTGGAAATTGTATCACAGGGACAGTGCCTTTGACTGTTTAGAGATTTCACTAAACTCCCCAAAAGATGTAAACAACCCAGAACGAGCAGCGCTTATTAGACGGAGGGGTCCGACAGCTGATCAGTTCCAGTCATTCCACCATGAAGGAGGTACACAGCTCGTTTTGTCTATAGTTCAACCATGCCTAGACGGTCAGTACCACGGTTCGATCGCGTCCGAATTGTGCCAGGAAGGGCTTTCAACAAGGGAAATGACCAGGAGTATGGGAGTGAATCAAAGTGATGTTATTCGGACACGGGGGAGATACAGAGAGATAAGAACTGTCGATGACATGCCTCGCTCAGGCCGCCCAAGGGCTACTACTGCAGTGGATGACCGCTACCTATGGATTATGCCTCGGAGGAAACCTGACAGCAACGCCACCATGTTGAATAATGCTTTTCGTGCACCCACAGAACGTCGTGTTACGACTCAGACTGTGCGCAAGAGGCTGCATGCTGCGCAACTTCACTCCCAACGTCCATGGCGAGATCCATCTTTGCTACCATGACACCATGCAGCACGTTCTCTTCACCGGTGAGTGTCGCATATGCCTTCAACCAGACAATCGTCGGAGACGTGTTTGGAGGCAACCCGGTCATGCTGAACGCCTTAGGCACACTGTCCATCGAGTGCAGCGAGATGGAGGTTCCCTGCTGTTTTCGGGTGGCATTGTGTGGGCCGACGTACGCCGCTGGTGGTCATGGAAGGCGCCGAAACGGCTGTGCGATACGTGAATACCATTCTCCGACCGATAGGACAACAATATCGTCAGCATACTGGCGAGGCATTCGTCTTCATGGACGACAATTCGCGATCGTATCGTGCACATCTTGTGAATGATTTCCTTCAGGACAACGTCATCACTCTACTAGAGACGCCAGCATGTTCTCCAGACATGAAACGTATCTAACATGCCTGGAATAGATTGAAAAGGGCTGTTTACGGACGACGTGACCCGCGAACCATTCTGAGGGATCTACATCGAATCGCCGTTGAGGAGTGGGACAATCTGGACCAACAGTGCCTTGATTAACTTGTGGATAGTATGCCACTACAAATACAGGAATGCATCAATGCAAGAGAACGTGCTACTGGGTATTAGAGGTACCGGTGTGTACAGCAATCTGGACCACCACCTCTGAAAGTCTCACTGTATGGTGGTACAACACGCAATATGTGGTTTTCAAGAGCAATAAAAAGGGCGGAAATGATGTTTATGTTGATCTCTATTCCAATTTTCTGTACAGGTTCCGGAAGTCTCGGAACCGAGGTGATGCAAAACTTTTTTTGATGTATGTACAAGGTGAAGAAAAAAACTGCACTTTCAAGACAAAAATGCATGTACATAATGTGATCAAAAGTATCTGGACTCCCCAAAAACATACGTTTTTCATATTAAGTGCATTGAGCTGCCATCTACTGCCAGGTATTCCATATCAGCGACCTCATTAGACATTAAACATCGTGAGAGAGCAGAATGGGGAGCTCCACAGAACTCCCGAACTTCGAACGTGGTCAGGTAATTGGGTGTCACTTGTGTTATACGTATGTAAGCGAAATTTCCACACTGCTAAACATCCCGAGGTGCACTGTTTCTAGCGTGGTAGTGAAGTGGAAACGCGAAGTAACATGTACAGCATAAAAGTGTATGGACCTACATCATCTGTTGACTGACAAGAGACTGCCGACTGTTGGAGGGTCGTAATGTGTAATAGGCAGACATCTATCCAAACCTTCACACAGGGATTCCAAACTGCATCAGCATCCGCTGCAAGTACTAAGACAGTTAGGCGGGAGGTGAGAAAACTTGGACTTCATGGTCGAGCGATTGCACATAAGCCACACATCACGACGTTAAATGCCAAACGATGCCTCATTTGGTGTAAGGAGCGTAAACATTGGACATTTGAACATTGGAAAAACGTTGTGTGGAGTGACGAATCACAGTACACAGTGTGGCGATCCCACGGCAGGGTGTAGGTATGGCAAATGCCCAGTGAACGTCATTCGCTACCGTGTGTAGCGCCAACAGTAAAATTCGGAGTCGGTGGTGTTATGGTGTGGTAGTGTTTCTCATGGAGAGGGCTTGCATCGCTGGTTGTTTTGGGTACCACTATCACACCACAGGCCTACGTTGATAGTTTAAGCACCTTCTTGCTTCCCACTGTTGAAGAGCAGGTGGGGGATGGTGACTGCATCTTTCAACACGATCGATCTCCTATTCATAATGCACTGCCTGTGACGGAGTGGTTACACGACAATAACATCCCTGTAATCTACTGGCCTGCACAGAGTCCTGACTTGAAACCTATAGAACACCTCTGGGATGTTTTGGAACGCCGACTGCGTGTCAGGCCTTAGGGGACTGACATCGATACCTCTCCTCAGTCAGCATTCCATGAAGAATGGGCTGCCATTCCCCAAGAAGCCTTCCAGCACCTGATTGAACGTATGCCTGCGAGAGTGGAAGTTGTCATCAAGGCTAAGGGTGGGCCAATACCATATTGAATTTCAGCATTACCGATGGAGGGCGCCACGAAGTTGTAAGTCATTTTTAGCCAGGTGTCCGGATCACATAGTGTAGCAAAAGGTAGTGCTTCAAATAGATTTAACAGAAATGCGATGTACAGACGATGCTCTGGCAACCCTGTATCATGACTCAGCAATGTGCCAGTGCTGCTCCATCTGCTCAGTGAGACGAGGAAATGTCGTGGGGAAATATGCTGAATCGTTGATGCTCTACTCACGTTCGCACCTAACATTGTTTTCCCTTAAAATACCGAATCCTACTCCATTTACACCTCCACAGTGCGATATCTTGTGTATTTATTTCTGTTACTGTTACCTTTATTAAGGGTTTGAGATATAACATGAACTTCTTACAGAAGCCAATAGAAAATAATTGTGGTTAGAGTAAGCTAATCTGTATTCAGAGAGGTACAAAACACAATAGGTATGCTACAATAGATTCACATTTTGCTAAGCACAGTACTTTCATTCTGTATGTTTGATGTCCAGGCTTATTTCAAGAGCCGATATGGACATGTAGAAGCGATGTTCAATTTAGAAAAGACTTTCAAATCTTGTGGGTAAAATCTTCTCAGGTATTGTTGAATGGAAAGTGCGAGTATTAGTTGAGGAGAAATTGGATGAAAATCAGTGTGGGTTTAGGCCTCTTAGAGGTTGTCAGGACCAGATCTTTAGCTTACGACAGATAATGGAGAAGTGTTATGAGTGGAACAGGGAATTGTATCTATGCTTTATAGATCTAGAGAAGGGATATGACCGGGTTCCTAGGAGGAAGTTATTCTCTGTTCTACGAGATTATGGAATAGGAGGCAAACTTTTGCAAGCAATTAAAGGTCTTTACATGGATAGTCAGGCAGCAGTTAGAGTTGACGGTAAATTGAGTTCATGGTTCAGAGTAGTTTCAGGTGTAAGACAAGGCTGCAACCTGTCTCCACTGTTGTTCGTATTATTTATGGATCATATGTTGAAAACAATAGACTGGCTGGGTGAGATCAAGGTATGTGAACACAAAATAAGTAGTCTTGCATATGCGGATGACTTAGTTGTGATGGTAGATTCGATTGAAAGTTTGCAAAGTGATATTTCAGAGCTAGATCAGAAATGTAAGGACTATGGTATGAAGATTAGCATCTCCAAAACGAAAGTAATGTCAGTGGGAAAGAAATATAAACGGATTGAGTGCCAAATAGGAGGAACAAAGTTAGAACAGGTGGACGGTTTCAAGTACTTAGGATGCATATTCTCACAGGATGGCAACATAGTGAAAGAACTGGAAGCGAGGTGTAGCAAAGCTAATGCAGTGAGCGCTCAGGTACGATCTACTCTCTTCTGCAAGAAGGAAGTCAGTACCAAGACTAAGTTATCTGTGCACCGTTCAATCTTTCGACCAACTTTGTTGTATGGGAGCGAAAGCTGGGTGGATTCAGGTTACCTTATCAACAAGGTTGAGGTTACGGATATGAAAGTAGCTAGGATAATTGCAGGTACTAGTAGATGGGAACAATGGCAGGAGGGTGTCCACAATGAGGAAATCAAAGAAAAACTGGGAATGAACTCTGTAGATGTAGCAGTCAGGGCGAACGGGCTTAGATGCTGGGGTCATGTTACACGCATGGGAGAAGCAAGGTTACCCAAGAGACTCATGGGTTCAGCAGTAGAGGGTAGGAGGAGTCGGGGCAGACCAAGGAGAAGGTACCTTGATTCAGTTAAGAATGATTTTGAAGTAACAGGTATAACATCAGAAGAGGGCCCAATATTAGCACTGAATAGAGGATCATGGAGGAATTTTATAAGAGGGACTATGCTCCAGACTGAACGCTGAAAGGCATAATCAGTCTAAAATGATGATGATTATTATTATTATTTCAAATCGACCACCATGCATTTGCAAACACTTCGCCGCTGGCTGGATCATACTTTGCTGGACCCTACGCAATACACTGGCATCCATCATTGCAAAGTAGCATGCACGTGAGGTATCGGATGCACCCAGCATCCAAAGCATACCGACTTATTCATCATTTGTGTACTCCATCAGGAAGCCATTCTACATGAACTTGACACGACCATTTGTGATTGTGCACTGTGCAGTTAGTGGAGATGTGGATGCAGTTTAATGGACCCCACTGTCTTGTGATAGGCTAATGTCATGTCGCATAATGATGCTTATTAACGACGAGAATTAGGGAACAGACGCCAAAAAAGATAAAAAAGAAACCTGACGAGTATTGAAACCATGGCTTCATGGTGGATGTGGGCATGAAATACTAGCCATCTACTCAGTTAGCTCCAATAGCTGGTACAGTAGTACCAGGCGATACACATTACTCAGTACATGCTGATGCGACAGTGTTGCCAGCTCCTCGTTTTCATACATGTACTTCCAAAAAGCACCCAACCTGATTCTGCCAGATAACCTTTTTGTCTTGAATCTGGACGAGGAATCGCATGCCGACCTTCAAGTACAGCATTTTTTTCTCCACCCTGTATATAAGCTTCATTTATAGAACTGTTTACTGACTACTGGTCCAGTATTTTCTTAATAAGTCGTCAGATGAGGAATCGAACACAGATCTGCTTAATACGAGAAATAGCTTGCTATCCATACAGGCCTCCCTAAGGTTTCTGATCGCTGCAACGAGAGGATTGGATGATGTCTGAACAGCAACACTGGCGGAATAGATTTGATAGAGGCCGTAATTTAGCCTTATGTAGGGTTGTATCATTAACTTCTAGTTACGGGTTTTATAGAATTTGAATCTATTTAATGTGGTCTTGGTTGATACAGTGTTGTGAATTTCTAGATTCTTCTGACATTCATTCGTTGGGGATGGAAGAACAGTTTTTGTCCTTCGTAATTTACTGCTTGACATTTAGCTCATTGAGAATGTCCTCATTTCTAATATGGTCTGATATTGCACATCAACTAACAGATCTTTAGAAGCTGTATTTCAGATGCTTATATTTTACTTTCTTTATGATAATTCGTGTGTGTATGTTTCAGTCTATCAATAATTGTAGAGTCTCTGTTACACAGAATTTGAATTTAGTTTTTTTGGAGATCTTATGTCTTGGTATTTTTTGTAATGTGCCACACGTTGACCATAATTTATTTCACCGTCTATATCTTTGCTGTGATTTTATGTGATATCATCTCTTAAAGAATAAAAATGTTGCTCCTGTTCCAGTGGGTAATTGTCAATCATCATTTTGGTCCTTACTTGGTCTTTTCTTGTGAAAGTCATTGTATTCATAAAATAGTGAAAGTAAATGATCAAACTCTCTTTGAAGATTGTTCTTAGTTTCATGCAGAATAATCTGCTCAACAGCGATTAAAAGAGTTGAGACCATATGTGAGTTCAGTGTGTTTGGTTTCCCAGTGGTTGACGAGTTCACCAATATGTGTATTGAAAACAGTAGGCGACAGGTTGTATTCCTGTCTTTAGCATATATATATTGTGGATATCTTATCTGTTAAACTGTCTCATCCACTTCTGCAACTATAGTTGTTTCAATGACAGTGCTCTTATGTTTGATACAAAAAGTTGTCCTCCCTTCTCCAGAATAGATTTCTGTTTACCTTGTCAAATGCCTCTTCAAAACGAAGGATTGCTAAATATCGTTAGTATATTTCTTGTCATCACCATGTTTTATTCCACGGGCTGTCGGGCTGTTAACTTCCTACATTACCCAAGTCTAGCGTTAAGAATCACACAGTCTATATTTTCTATTCTGAATACCGGTAGCTTCTTATTTTATAATTCCTTGGACGTTTTGTGACCTCTGGTTTTCATAATACCTATTCTCTGAAAGTTAACAGAGAAATTTGGAAATTTATGTACATAAAAATATAAATACTATTCCCAAATTTTTTTGGGTGGGGGGGAGTGGGAGGGGGAGGGCGAGGTATGCTACAGCCCCAATGTCCTCTGTGCCGCCTCCTGCTGGCACTTCCACGATCAGCGAAGGTGTAATGTCCTTTTTCTATGTCCAGCCAGTATTCCTCACTTCCTCGAGATACGTGAAAGCGAGGCGACACAACCTACAGTCAGTATTTGTTGATCAGTAAGTTTGTATTCAAATTATTACCATCAGCTAGCTGCGTTGTTTATCCGTTGCCGCAAAGAATACTCATTAACAGCTACTAGGCGCCGCCGATTCGTGTTTCAAAATGAATTGATTTCTTTGATTTTGCTTAGCACATGTGCACCGAATTAATTCCTTCAAAAGTCACAGGGTTTATTTAACACAGTCTATTTGGTATGACTTACTATGAAGATGTGCATACTTAAGCCCGATAATAAATACACTCCTGGAAATGGAAAAAAGAACACATTGACACCGGTGTGTCAGACCCACCATACTTGCTCCGGACACTGCGAGAGGGCTGTACAAGCAATGATCACACGCACGGCACAGCGGACACACCAGGAACCGCGGTGTTGGCCGTCGAATGGCGCTAGCTGCGCAGCATTTGTGCACCGCCGCCGTCAGAGTCAGCCAGTTTGCCGTGGCATACGGAGCTCCATCGCAGTCTTTAACACTGGTAGCATGCCGTGACAGCGTGGACGTGAACCGTATGTGCAGTTGACGGACTTTGAGCGAGGGCGTATAGTGGGCATGCGGGAGGCCGGGTGGACGTACCGCCGAATTGCTCAACACGTGGGGCGTGAGGTCTCCACAGTACATCGATGTTGTCGCCAGTGGTCGGCGGAAGGTGCACGTGCCCGTCGACCTGGGACCGGACCGCAGCGACGCACGGATGCACGCCAAGACCGTAGGATCCTACGCAGTGCCGTAGGGGACCGCACCACCACTTCCCAGCAAATTAGGGACACTGTTGCTCCTGGGGTATCGGCGAGGACCATTCGCAACCGTCTCCATGAAGCTGGGCTACGGTCCTGCACACCGTTAGGCCGTCTTCCGCTCACGCCCCAACATCGTGCAGCCCGCCTCCAGTGGTGTCGCGACAGGCGTGAATGGAGGGACGAATGGAGACGTGTCGTCTTCAGCGATGAGAGTCGCTTCTGCCTTGGTGCCAATGATGGTCGTATGCGTGTTTGGCGCCGTGCAGGTGAGCGCCACAATCAGGACTGCATACGACCGAGGCACACAGGGCCAACACCCGGCATCATGGTGTGGGGAGCGATCTCCTACACTGGCCGTACACCACTGGTGATCGTCGAGGGGACACTGAATAGTGCACCGTACATCCAAACCGTCATCGAACCCATCGTTCTACCATTCCTAGACCGGCAAGGGAACTTGCTGTTCCAACAGGACAATGCACGTCCGCATGTATCCCGTGCCACCCAACGTGCTCTAGAAGGTGTAAGTCAACTACCCTGGCCAGCAAGATCTCCGGATCTGTCCCCCATTGAGCATGTTTGGGACTGGATGAAGCGTCGTCTCACGCGGTCTGCACGTCCAGCACGAACGCTGGTCCAACTGAGGCGCCAGGTGGAAATGGCATGGCAAGCCGTTCCACAGGACTACATGCAGCATCTCTACGATCGTCTCCATGGGAGAATAGCAGCCTGCATTGCTGCGAAAGGTGGATATACACTGTACTAGTGCCGACATTGTGCATGCTCTGCTGCCTGTGTCTATGTGCCTGTGGTTCTGTCAGTGTGGTCATGTGATGTATCTGACCCCAGGAATGTGTCAATAAAGTTTCCCCTTCCTGGGACAATGAATTCACGGTGTTCTTATTTCAATTTCCAGGAGTGTATCTATAATCGAAAGTGAAAGAAAGCTACTTTTAATTACACCGGCTTCGAGTGAAGTTAACTATTTCCCTCAGTGGCGCATGTACTTAAGACTCGCGAATCTTCAGAACTACAAAACTAAAAGCTCGGACACTAAAATCTCGAACACAAGGACTCCCAGACGCTAAAGACTCCCAGACGCTAGAGACTAACAGATGCGAAATACGTTAACCAGTAACTTCATTGGGTTTATATTGTACATTGTGCAGTAAACCGGAGACCTAGAAACGACAGAGAGGCATCATACCACCGTAGCCCTCAGTGGTTTACAACCCCACAACAGGCCACAGCAGTCCACCCACCCTACCACCGGCCCACACCGAACCGAGGACGGCTATTGTGCGGTTCGGGCCCCAGTGGACACCCCCCCCTCCCCCCCTCAGCCTCGGGAACGTCTCATACCAGACGAGTGTAGCCTCAGATGTTTGCGTGGTACAGTAATTAGGTGTATGTGTACGTGGAGACAATGACAGTGTTTGTGCAGCAATGGCCGACATAGTGTAACCGAGGCAGAATAAGGGGAACCAGCTCGCATTCGCCGAGGCAGATGGAAGACCACCTTAAAAACCATCCACAGGCTGGCTGGCACAGCGGACCTCGTCACTAATCCACCGGGCGGATTCGTGCCGGGGACTAGCACGCCTTCCCGCTCGGGAAGCAGCACCGTAGACAGCGTGGCTAGCCGGGTGAGCTTGGGTTTATATTAATAGTTATGAAACAAAAGGGACGTTTGTTAGAAAATCTTTGAATAAAACCTGTTGCTACTTTACATATAATACTCTATTCCACTCGCTCTTATTACTCTTATTTAATTTTTCTGCTTTAAAACGAGAATTAGTGATTTTATATGAAATATGGGGATTGTTCATGGCCAGTTCGAATGAATTTTAGTTTCAAAAAAGGCCAGTTATGTAAGGAGGGGTACACAGCCCGCCAACAATGTTATTTTAATCAAGTTGTCATAATTAATGTAAGCACAAGATATGCTGACATTACACCTATTAAAATTTTCTCTTAGATGATTGGGGTTCTTCGTTAATTGACTTTGACGTAGGACACTAGTTCCTTATTTTATGGATGAGGGTTCTCGATCTTTGCTTGGGACTTTATTTTATTCTTTTCCTTTTTATGAAGGGGGGCAGTATGTTACATACACACACACACACACACACACACACACACACACACACACATATATATATATATATATATATATATATATATATATATATATATATATATACTCCTGGAAATTGAAATAAGAACACCGTGAATTCATTGTCCCAGGAAGGGGAAACTTTATTGACACATTCCTGGGGTCAGATACATCACATGATCACACTGACAGAACCACAGGCACATAGACACAGGCAACAGAGCATGCACAATGTCGGCACTAGTACAGTGTATATCCACCTTTCGCAGCAATGCAGGCTGCTATTCTCCCATGGAGACGATCGTAGAGAAGCTGGATGTAGTCCTGTGGAACGGCTTGCCATGCCATTTCCACCTGGCGCCTCAGTTGGACCAGCGTTCGTGCTGGACGTGCAGACCGCGTGGGACGACGCTTCATCCAGTCCCAAACATGCTCAATGGGGGACAGATCCGGAGATCTTGCTGGCCAGGGTAGTTGACTTACACCTTCTAGAGCACGTTGGGTGGCACTGGATACATGCGGACGTGCATTGTCCTGTTGGAACAGCACCTAGAACTTGCCGGTCTAGGAATGGTAGAACGATGGGTTCGATGACGGTTTGGATGTACCGTGCACTATTCAGTGTCCCCTCGACGATCACCAGTGGTGTACGGCCAGTGTAGGAGATCGCTCCCCACACCATGATGCCGGGTGTTGGCCCTGTGTGCCTCGGTCGTATGCAGTCCTGATTGTGGCGCTCACCTGCACGGCCCAAACACGCATACGACCATCATTGGCACCAAGGCAGAAGCGACTCTCATCGCTGAAGACGACACGTCTCCATTCGTCCCTCCATTCACGCCTGTCGCGAACCACTGGAGGCGGGCTGCACGATGTTGGGGCGTGAGCGGAAGACGGCCTAACGGTGTGCGGGACCGTAGCCCAGCTTCATGGAGACGGTTGCGAATGGTCCTCGCCGATACCCCAGGAGCAACAGTGTCCCTAATTTGCTGGGAAGTGGCGGTGCGGTCCCCTACGGCACTGCGTAGGATCCTACGGTCTTGGCGTGCATCCGTGCGTCGCTGCGGTCCGGTCCCAGGTCGACGGGCACGTGCACCTTCCGCCGACCACTGGCGACAACATCGATGTACTGTGGAGACCTCACGCCCCACGTGTTGAGCAATTCGGCGGTACGTCCACCCGGCCTCCCGCATGCCCACTATACGCCCTCGCTCAAAGTCCGTCAACTGCACATACGGTTCACGTCCACGCTGTCGCGGCATGCTACCAGTGTTAAAGACTGCGATGGAGCTCCGTATGCCACGGCAAACTGGCTGACTCTGACGGCGGCGGTGCACAAATGCTGCGCAGCTAGCGCCATTCGACGGCCAACACCGCGGTTCCTGGTGTGTCCGCTGTGCCGTGCGTGTGATCATTGCTTGTACAGCCCTCTCGCAGTGTCTGGAGCAAGTATGGTGGGTCCGACACACCGGTGTCAATGTGTTCTTTTTTCCATTTCCAGGAGTGTATATATGAGTGGTGGTATGACAATATTACAAAAATTGTACAACAGTTTTTTTCACATTCCTCATACGCTAGATTCTTCATATTGAACTAACTTAAATATTTCAGAGTATTATCGGAGTCTTAAATAATTCCATTTTTCCTAACATTTATTAAATATTTCATCCATTTAATATCTAAACTGAATAGGTCAGTTTAAAGTTAACTATACATTTCATTTTAGATACTAGGCACAACTTAAATATTCACTCTATGTCTGTTACTGAATAAGTCAGTTTGTACTAATTACACATACAATCTACGAATAGTCTTAAATATTTCATTAACGATCTTGGGACTTGATTGTAGTATTGTCTATTGTTTTGCCTGTCGAGGTCTGCGATGTCCATTCGTCTCGCCGTTCCGTTTCGGGTGTGCAGGCCATCTGTGCGGTTGCAAGGAACAGTGAGACCTAGGGAATATGGGTAATGTACGACATCTTTTGTCGTGCCGACACTTCAATGCCTAAGCAACACGACTTTTTCACTGTTGCCTCTTCTTGTAGCTTGCAGCATGATTACATATGTTGTGCCGCCACTGCAATGGCCAAGCAGCACAACATTTTCATGATTTGGCCCATGTTGCCTCTTCTTATAGTTTGCAACATGCCCATCGTAACAATGGATCTTCTTGCCCCCCACTTCGCATACCTTCTTGGATGATCACTCCATAAGACGAATGATTTTAGATTTTTCGTTCTCTTCAACTTCCATTCGCTGATTCTTCGTCTCTATTGTTAAGCTGCGTAACGCGTTTTTCGGATTGCCAACAGCTGCCGATCTTCTGGGATAGGGTCTTCTTTTTCTACAAATTCTTCGTCCGATTCATACCGATGCTGCTTGTAGATCTCCGTGATGCTCTTGGCTAACTGACAATCAAATTTCCGGTTGACATCAACGAACAGCTCGCTCCTTGTGTAACGCTTTCGAGTGACGAACTTCAGGCAAATAGTTCTTTTTTTCTCGTTCTCACTCCGCCACTAGGTTGCAAAGCGAGCGAACTCCCAAATTCAACGCCCTCCGCCTACGTCATGGGACGTCATGCAATTCGTAGTTACCGTTTC
Organism: Schistocerca cancellata; assembly: GCF_023864275.1. Taxonomy (NCBI): domain Eukaryota; kingdom Metazoa; phylum Arthropoda; class Insecta; order Orthoptera; family Acrididae; genus Schistocerca; species Schistocerca cancellata. The sequence continues at coordinate 309,030,299 of NC_064628.1, read as the reverse complement.
TGGAGCCGTGCAGCAAAAAGATGACTCGTCCCATCAGATAACAGCAGAAGTCCCACAGGTTGTTTTGGGCTGCGGCCACGCGACGGGTAAAATGTATCCATACAGGCTCCAGAATGACGAATATAGAACATAAAGAGCACATGTAGACATGACATGAACATGATGTCCACTAATGTCACTCATTATATTTTATCCCCAGCAGTCAACATTCTTGTTCACTAATGTATGCAGTCTGTAGGTCTTTCTAATAGTTCATGGCATTCATTTTCCCACTAGTGTCAGACACTAACTTTTTGCACATGCGATATTTCATTGTTTCACAATTATTCTTAATGCTCAGATCACTTTCATTTCCGCAGGTTATGCCGAGATTCTGTCCTATTCAGTTCCGTGCACAATCCTATTGGATTAATGACTCTGTTATTTCACTTCCAGTAGGTTATGCCAAAATTCTGTCCTATTCAGTTCTGGGTACAACTCTATTGAAATAACTGGAACTCCACTGGGCAACCAGCACCGTGACAATTGAATACGCAAATAAATTCGATTACTCACTGTCGTTGTTCTTACCCTAAGGCTTCTGTTCCCTAAGAGTTACATGTGAGACACTCAAACAATTATACAACCAAGTAATAACAAATTGCATTGTTATTAACTATTGCACTGTTAAACAAAAAATACATTTATATCCATTAAGATCTGATAAAATCTTTTCAAATATTTGTGAGGAAACAAACGCTTGAAACGCTTGGGTTGCCCCCCGTAACCTTCATTAGCTAACAAATAGCTTCCCTCATGCAGAATGCGAATGATCCGGTAAGGTCCAGCGTAAACATATTGCCATTTCTTGTTTAACCTCTTAAGAGCCGATGACTTAGGGTGTTTTCTTAATAAGACCTTATTGCCTATGCTGTAAGTCACAGTTCCACGCAATTTATGATCGAATTTGGCCTTCCTCAGTCGCGCAGTATGTTTTAGTGATTCAAGGACGTCGTCCAACAACGACTTCCTATCTTCGTTTGGCCCAGCCAAGATCGGTAAAGGTTTAATCCACTCATTAGATTCGGGCGTGTTATATATTATCGCCTCAGGAGTATGCCTAGTGGATGAATGCAACATGTTGTTGTGAATCTCTTCAAAGGCCAACATGTACTGTATCCACTTACATTGTTGCATTGCAGCATAAGAACGAATAAATCTGTTAAAGTCTTTAAATACACACTCAGCTGGTGAGACTTCTGTATGATATCGTGATATCAAGATATGCTTTATGTCTAATTTCCCTTCCAGGCCTTGCTGGTATAGTATGCTGCACTATTTGATAGAATGACACTCGGCTTACCAACCTTAAGTATGTAGTCTTTAACTGGGTGATTCAACATAGGCTTAACATTAGTAGACCTTATTGGGTACATTTTAACGTATTTTGAAAACAAGTCATAAAAGGCAAATATATATTTAAATTTACGTCTTGCAATCGGAAGTGACCCAATCACATAACAAAATATTATCGCTAAGGGTTCTGATGGAATTATTGGGTGTAGTACTAACTTAGTGCTGTAATTAATAGGTTTTACCTCTTGACATAGGGTGCACACCTTCAGAATATTTTGTATTTTCCTTTTCACAGTAAAAAAATATTGTTTCAAAATGGTTCAAATGGCTCTGAGCACTATGGGACTTACCTCCTAAGGTCATCAGTCCCCTAGAACTTAGAACTACTTAAACTTAACTAACCTAAGGACATCACACACATCCATGCCTAAGGCAGGATTCGAACCTACGACCATAGCTGTCGCGCGGTTCAACACTGTAGCGCCTAGAACCGCTCGGCCACCCCGGCCAGCAAATACTGTTTGATTTTATCATTACACTTAGTAGCACTAAAATGTCCCCAGGTGTAATGTTTATGCCATACGAATTTGGGGATGTGTTTTTCAGGTACACACACTTTCTAACTGTCTTTATTAATATTCACTCGATGAAACAGGAACCCCAAATGCAATTTATAATTCAACAATCGGTGATCCTTTTCACCTATTTTCAAGGCAATTATTATACTATTCCAGTTCGCATTTTGTTCTTGTAAGACCGATAAATTTTTAAACATATATCCGTCGTTCTTTTGGAACGGCACATTTTTCAATAGCTTTACCCTAAAACTCTGGTTATTTTCAATTATATTGTCTTCATCGGTTAGCCCTTGAATTCAACAATCGGTGATCCTTTTCACCTATTTTCAAGGCATTTATTATACTATTCGCATCTTGTTCTTGTAAGACCGATAAATTTTTACACATATATCCGTCGTTCTTCTGGAACAGCACATTTTTCAATAGCTTTACCCTAAAACTTTGGTTAGTTTCAATTATATTGTCTTCATCAGTTAGCCCTTGCTCGTCAGCTACTACATTATCCTTCCCCTTAATGCATCTAATATGGTCTGATATTCCTGCAAAAGCAATGCCCACCTCATTAGCCTCACATGTAACAGTTTACATGTCATTAAAAATTTTGACAGCTTTATGGTCACAATATATAATGATCCATTTCCCATGTACAAAATATCTGAATTTATGCAACGCCCACACAACTGCTAAAATGTCCCTCTCGGTGGGCGTATGAGCTCTCTCTCAGTCGTATAAGTATGAAATGATTGATATCTTCCAGATTGTCGTTTTTCTTTATTTGAAATAGCATCGCACTGATCCCTGTAGACGATGCGTCAGTTATGATACCAAAATCATTTCCTATTTCTGGATGATTCAACAAGGCGGAGTTAGCTAATTCTTCTTTGATTTTATTCAAAGCTGTATGGCACATAGCATTCCATTGCCAGGATACGTTCTTTTTTAGCAAATTTAATAAAGCATCGTTGTTTAGTAATCGATTCACTAGAAATTTTCGAAAGTACGATGAGAGTCCCATAAATGAATTTAATTGTCTCTTATCACTTGGATATGGGAAATTTCTAATTGGGTCCAACTTTTTGGGCTTCAGTACTATCCCCTTGGGTGAAATTATATGCCTAAAAATTTTAATCTAACCCTTCTAAACTTAGATTTCGTCAAGTTCACTGTGACGCCGTATTCCTTAGCTTTAGCGAGCACTCTTCTTAATAACTCAATATGCTCTTCCCACGTGGCGGTGGCAATTAATAAATCATCAACTTATGCAGTCACCTTCTGTAACAGATCTGGTCCTAGTATGGTATCAAAGGCTACGATAAAAACAATACCACTTATGTTTAATCCAAAAGGTAATACCTTAAAGTAGTTACTCCTACCTGCAAAGATAAAGGCTATGTATTTCCTAGGTTCTTCAGATAACTGGATCTGCCAGTATGAAGAGAGTAAATCGATCCAGGTTAAATAATTCATACCATGAAAGCCTTACACTAATTCTTTGAGATTTTCGGGTCTTGTTCACACTGGTTTAATAATTTTATTTATATCCCTCGAATCCAACAAGAGGCGAATACTCCCATCAAATTAGGTTACTGCTAATAAGGGACTACTATATGGTGAATTAGATGGTTCGATAATGCCCCATTCTAACATTTTCCTAATCTCCTTTGTCACCCTTTCCTTCTTGGCCCCCAGAATGGAGTAAGATGCTTTTACAATAAGTTTGATGTGGGTAGACATCCACCTCATGAACATAATTCTTTCTGATTGAAGACTTCCAAATATTCCTTTAACAAGCTAGCTTATTCATTCCGCTGCACTTCAGTTACGGATTTAGATTTGACTACTTTATTCTGGATAACGTTTTCAACGTTTGATGAGTTGTCTGTTGTCTACTTAGTCCACAATTCTCAATTAAATACAATATATTAGTACCTAAGTAATTAATCTTTATTGTGTGGCATAATCTGCTGTGCAATTCCAATTTCCTCACCAGATTCAAAACAATAATTCGCTCGTCATTGGCTGGGGGTGCATATCCCTTTTAAGAGGTCAGTTACTGCATATTTGTTCCTCAGAAAATCCCAACCCCAGATTCACGGATAAGATAGTATAGGAGCTAACAAGAAGGTGCTTAATCGTCTTTCCCCTTGTGCAACCACTTCTACCTTCATCTGAGGCTTCACAGGAACGGAATGAGCACTCAATGCACCTGACACCATACAGTTTAAATCTGGCAACAAAGGTAGTTTTTACTTACTAATCAATTGCTTAAACAGACAAACGCTCATCACACTAAATGTCGCTGCAGTATCGAGCAGGATGTTTACAGGTTCGTTATTTATTAAAACTTCGACCACTTCCTGTACCACTTCAGTAGGTTTTATTCAACAACCACTCGGATTTTCTAGTAATTCTTCTCAAATGTCCATCCCATCGTTGTATATTCGCACTCTTACTTCTAATGATGTTTCGCCTTCCTCCTTACGACCAGCTACTTCTGGAAGGCGTAAAGAGGCTGGTTCTAGTTTGTTGATTCAGTTGTCCTGTCATTATTCCCTTCCTCTGCAACTACCACTAGTATTTTACGGTTCTGAGCTGCCCATTCACGGTCTTGATCACACGGCCTATTTTCAGTTTTATTTATCATTTGAGATGGCATGTATTGCCCTGACGTCTCTATTACGTTTGCAGACGGTGTCCATGGAACGGCCGATTGGTAACTTCATTAGACGTGTCTCATGTTATTATTCTCCGGTGGCATATTATGACCTTATATTTTCGCTTCCGTGTGTAGCTGAACGAACCGCTATTACTGTCGTTCGGTCTCTGCCCATAATGCCTATTATTACTCTTGTGCATAGCACCATTATTATTATTGCCGCTACCCGGCTAATGATCATGTGAATTGGACGTTATGTTCGCCGAATGATCGCCGTTACACTGATTATAATTATGGAAGTTTCGATTATTCGTATTACCGTTATTGTAAGGCGATTTCCCGTTGCGATGTTTTTCATTGCAACAACTACTGTGGTATACATCAAGTGGATTCGCATTATCCATCCGATTTCTGAACTGCCTAAAGTCCTCTTGGATTGCATCTAGCGAGTCTGTTATTGACAGGAATTGATCTAAGTCATCATCAGGCACATTAATCAGTTTCTCTCGTTGGTGAATTGGTAATTTCCCTTTTAGAACTCTTAAAACCTCCCTATGGTTGATGGGTTCATCCCAATATCGGGTCTTATTTAAGCATCTTTTGAAATACTTTCGAAGTGTGCCCTTTTTCGGATTGTAAAATTCTGGACTATAAATTTCGTTTCTATTTTGTTTACTCTTCGACCAGTAGTTCACAATATATAGTTTTTCAAACTCATAGTACGACGTACAAGTCCCAGCTACCTCATATGCCCATAGCGAGACTTCGCCACTGGTTTTCGACACTATAAACTGAATTTTGTCCTGTTCATTCCAGGATTTAGGAAACAAACTTCCAACATTTTTTATGGACGCCATAGGTGAATAGAATTTTTCTCTGTTTTCGACGTTTGCCGACGAAGTAGCATTTCGACGGTCAAAATGGCGATTCCCGTATCTGAATCTTCGCTACAGCTAACCGATTTCTCCAGGCAGTCGTTTCACCTTTTTTTGTTTACCTCTGGATTGATCGACGAACGTTGATCGGACAATCTATCCAGCGATTTTTGCTCGGTTGACTCCCCTTCCATACCCAATAATCGATTGTTGACTTGACTCTGCCAAGTGCGAATTTCTGAGAGTATCTCTTCCTTAATATTCTGAAACTCGGTCCTGCTTGATCGATTTACTAACTGACTCTACAGCGCTCTGTACTTGAGATCGTACCTCCTCTGATTTTGTTTCTATCCACTCGGACATTTCTTCGTCAATCTTTCTCGTCTGACCCATTAAATAATCGTCGATACACTTTTGGCTTGTCAACTGTAGGTCTTTTACATTGATGGATAGATCATCTATTCTATCCGACACGGCAGACCGCTCTTTACGTATCTCTTTGATGATCTTAGTTAGAGTTGCGGATCATCAACATGTAGTTCCACTTTACTCACAAAGTAGTGACAAAGCAACTACTGGAAAATATTCTGAACTTCACACTCGAATTACACTGCGTTGCAATTTAAGATAACATAAGGTATTTTAGATCCAAACCTGAAATAAAGGTGATTAAATTTTCAGTTAGGCTGAACTTAAGAAATCCATTGTCCTACGGACTTAGCAGAGACGTGCTTAGCCGGAGATCTTACCACTTCAGACGCTCGCTGCGGACCGACTGCAGTGGACCCGTACCAAGGGTGCTTCACAGATACAAAACGGAAGTGACCAGAGAGGCAGCTTCCTATACCAACATGACAAGGGATGGACAGGACCATACTAAGAATAGAAATCTCTTTGCTTTTAGAAAGCATAGCTACCTGTTCCGATGTTGGTCCTACTGTTCTCTAGCAGACCGGCTTGGCTGCTACCATCTACCACGCAACTAGAAATACATTTGCTCATTCATCCTTTCACACAGAAGGGAAGGGGGATACAGTATATAAAAGAAAGCGGGTGTAGGTTCCATACGAGACTGTGTGACATGATTACATATAAACTGTGTTTTAAAGTGTAGTAGTGTGACAGGTCGTTCTTGTTTATGTGTAAAAGTAACATGTTCCACTGCTCAGTCTCCTCCCAGATGTAGTCAGAAACACCACAGTAAATTTAGAAGAGGAATTTATGCCGTAAATGACAACAGATTTAAGAAATTAACATGAAAGGAATCCAACAGAGACCTTTCAACTTCTCTAAACTAATTACCGATTCCTTTAAGGTATCATGCTTATTTGTTGCTGAATTTAAGTCCAGTCGCAGATTCTCGAGTTCCTTAGCCAACCTAAAGTCTCTTTTCTTATTTTGAGCCTCCGATGATTTAATCGCCTGTTTGATTTTCTCCTTAAATTCTTAGTCTTTCTGATCCCGTTCTTCTCTGTGTTTTCTTGTACCTCCAGTAGCCGATTAGCTTTTAATATCTCCTCCTTAAATTCTCGATCCTTCCCCTTGAATATAATTAAAAAGTCAAACAAAACATCCACTTCATTTGTAGGTTTACGTATCCTGCTAGGTCGTACAGTGGAATCACTATTGAGTATCGACATTACAACATAGTTACATTCAGTCGTTTCCGTCGCAAACAACGAGTCGACATCGGGTGCATTCGATGATTCTAATTCTCCTGCCCTATTCACCTGTCCAGAGAATACATTTTCTATTGTATTATCATCCATGTCTGTTCCCTCCTCCTTAGCCATATCTTCCTTCACATCCTCTACATTAGATCTCAACCTATAGGACTTCTTTGGCATGGTAACATACAACAAGTTACTACCAATTAACAGTAACGCAAGTACAGACACACAATACACAAATACTGTCTTGGCAACAATATCAACTCGACAACGCGACGAACTTGCCTTAGTCATCCACCAGTTGTTACATTATATTTACTTGAAGCACAATGGACTATGACTCAAACTTTAAATATCGATTATTACAGCATGCTCGTCGTGTCAATTATTTCAATAAGTACATGGGTTTTGTGTCTTTTATAATACCTGCATGTGTGCCTCCCTTAGATACGACGTCTATCACTTTCCGTTCGTTGTAGTACTCCCTTCCTGTCACTCCAGGCGTAGTTTCTCGAAGACACGAGCAGATTTACATGAATGGTTATTTCGTTCGTGTACAATCACTAAATAATTCACAAAATCATGTGTATAAACTGTATATCGTTGATTTCTTACCTTCGAGCCCCACGTTGCCGCGCCATTTGTGACGCCTCCAATTGCCGCCTACTGGCACTTTCATGACCAGCAAAGGTGTAATATCCTTTTTCTATGACCAGCCAGTATTCCTCATCTCCTCGAGATATGTGAAAGCGAGGCGGCACAAACTTGCTGTCATTGCGGTCAGTATTTATTGATCAATAAGTTTAAATTCAAATTATTACCATCAGTTAGCTGCGTTGTTCAGCGGTTCCGCCAAAGATACTCATTAACAGTTACAAGGCTGCCGCTTCGTGTTTCAGATTGAATTGATATCTTTGATTTTACGTAGCACATGTACATCGAATTAATTCCTTCAAAAGTCACAGGGTTCATTTAACACAGTTTATTTGGTATGATTTACTATGAAGGATATTCATACTTAAGCCCGATAATAAATGTCTATAATCGAAAGTCAAAGAAATTTACTTTTATTAAACCGGCTTCGAGTGAAGTTAACTGTTTCTCGCAGGGGCGCATGAACTTAAGAACCGCGAATATTCAGAACTACACTGAAGCGCCAAAGGAACTTGTATAGGCATGCGTATTCAAATAGAGATATATGTAAACAGACAGAATACGGCGCTGCGGTCTGCAACGCCTATACAAGACAACAAGTTTCTGGTGCAGCTGTTAGATCGGTTACTGCTGATACATTGGCAGGTTATCAAGATTTAAGTGAGTCTGAACGTGGTCTTATATTCGGCGCACGGGCGATGGGATACAGCATCTTCGGGGTAGCGATGAACTGCGAATTTTCCCCTATAACAATTTCACGAGTGTACTGTGAATATCAGGTACCCGGTAAAACATCAAATCTCCGACTTAGCTTGGGGCCAGAAAAATATCCTGCAAGAACTGCACCAACAACGACTGCAGAGAATCGTTCAATGTGACAGAAGTGCAACCCTTCCGCAAATTGCTGCAGATTGCCATGCTGGGTCATCAACAACAGTCAGCGTGCGAACCATTCAACGAAACATCATCGATATGGGCTTTTTGAGCCGAAGGTCCACTCATGCACCCTTGACGACTTCACGATACAAAGCCTTACGCCTCACCTGGGCCCGTCCCGACATTGGACTGGTGATAACTGGAAACTTGTTGACTGATCAGACGAGTCTCGTTTCAAATTGTATCGAGCGGATGGACGTGTGCAGGTATGGAGATAGCGCAATGAATCCATGTACCCTCCATGTCAGCAGGGGAGTATTCAAGCTGGTGGCGGTTCTGTAATTATGTAGGGAGTGTGCATTTGGAGTGATATGGGACCCATGATATGTCTAAACACGACTCTGACAGGTGATACGCACGTAAGCATCCTGTCTGACCACCTGCATCTGTTCATGACCATTGTGCATTCAGACGGATTTGGGCAAAACCAGCAGGACTATGCGACATTCCACGCGTCCAGAATAGCTACAGAGTGGCTCCAGGAACACTCTTCTGAGTTTAAACACTTCCGCTGGTGACTAAACTCCCCAGACATGAACATTATTGAGCATATCTGGGATAACTTGCAACGTGCATTCAGAAGAGATCTCCACTCTCTCGTACTCTTACGGATTTATGGACAGCCCAAAAGATTCATGGTGTCAGTTCCCTCCAGCACTACTTCAGATATTAGTCGAGTCCATGCCACGTCTTGCTGGGGGACTTCTGCGAGCTCCTGAAGCCCTACACGGTATTAGGCAGGTGTCCAGTTTCTTTGGCTCTCCAATGTACAATGCTAAAAGCTCGGACACTAAAATCTCGAACACGAAGACTCCCAGGCGTTAAGGACTCACAATCGCTAGAGACTAATAGACGCGAAAGACGTTAGCAATACGTATGTTGAGCTTATACACACCACGGTTCCCAGAACTCCTGAAGATAGACGTTGACTGTGGAAATTGTATCACAGGCACAGTGCCTTTGACTGTTTAGAATGTCACTAAACCCACCCAAAGATGTAAACAACCACACACGTGCAGCGCCTAGTAGACGGAGGGGGTCCGACAGCCGATCAGTTCCAGTCATTCCACCGTGAAGGAGCTATACGGCTCGTGTCGTCTGTAGTTCAACCATGCCTAGACGGTCAATATCGCGGTTCGATCGCATCCGAATTGTTACTTCGTGCCAGGAAGGGCTTCCAACAAGGGAAGTGTCCAGGAGTCTCGGAGTGCACCAAAGCGATGTTATTCGGACATGGAGGAGATACAGAGAGACAAGAACTGTCGATGACATGCCTCGCTCAGGCCGCCCAAGGGCTACTACTGCAGTGGATGACCGCTACCTACGGATTATGCCTCGGAGGAACCCTGACAGCAACGCCACCATATTGAATAGTGCATTTCGTGCAGCCACAGCATGTCTTGTTACGACTAAAACCGTGCGCAAGAGGCTGCATGATGCACAACGTCACTCCTGACGTCCATGGCGAGGTCCATCTTTGCATCCACGACACCATGCATCGCGGTACAGATGGGCTCAACAACATGCAGAATGGACCGCTCAGGATTGGAATCACGTTTTCTTCACCGATGAGTGTCGCATGTGGCTTCAACCAGACAATCGTCGGTGATGTGTGAGGAGGCAACCTGGTCATGTTGAACGCCTTAGGCACACTGGCCAACGAGTGCAGCGAGGTGGAGGTTCCCTGCTGTTTTGGGGTGGCATTATGTGGGTCGACGTAAGCCGCTGGTGGTCATGGAAGGCGCCGTAATGGCTGTGCGATACGTGAATGCCATCCTCCGACCGATAGTGCAACCTATCTAACATGCCTGGGATAGATTGAAAAGGGCTGTTTATGGACGACGTACCCACGTACCAATCTAAGGGATCTACGCCGAATCGCCGTTGAGGAGTGTGACAATCTGGACCAACAATGCGTTGATGAACTTGTGGATAGTTACCACGACAAATAAAGCCATGCATCAATGCAAGAAATTTTTTTGGAAATTCGTGGTAAGTTCTATGGGACCAAACTGCTGAGGTCATCGGTCCCTAGGCTTACACACTACGTAATCTAACTTAAACTAACTTACTCTAAGGACAACACACACACCCATGCCCAAGGGAGGACTCGAACCTCAGACGGGGGGAAGCCGCGCGAGCCGTGGCAAGGCGCTTTTAGACCCCACGGCTACCCCGCGCGGCCCATCAATGCAAGAGAACGTGCTACTGGGTATTAGAGGTACCGGTGTGTACAGCAATCTGGATCACCACCTCTCAAGGTTTCGCTGTATGGTGGTGCAACATGCGATGTGTGGTTTTCATGAGCAATAAAAAAGGTCGGAAATGATGTTTATGTTCATCTCTATTCCAATTTTCTGAACAGGTCCGAGAAGATGCAAAACTTTTTTTGATGTGTGGTATAGTTATGAGACAAAGGGTCGTTCGTTACAAACTCTTTGCATAAGCCCCTTGTTACTTTGCATATAATACTCTATTCCATTGGCTCTTATTACTCTTTTATTTGATTTTTATGCTTTAAAACGAGAATTCTTTGAAACGGGAATTCGTGATTTTATATGAAATATGGGAATTGTTCATGGTCAGTTCGAATAAATTTTAGTTTCAAAAAAGACCAGATATGAAATGAGGGATTACAACTCCCACGTCTTGAATTTGTCTGCTCACAGACGTTTCAGTTCTATATTAATTGAAGTAAGAGAGAACATGTCATGGATACAGAATAATAACAAGTGTTCCCAGCGATATTCCTAATAAAATCTCAGAATTGTTTCGCTATTCGCCGTTATTCTCCCTGCAACTGAAAATACCAGATGGCTCTGGCGTCCAAAAGCTTCCAGTCGAGTTGTGTCTTCGGTTCGTGGTATTTTCCACATAGCATCAGTCAATGTCAAGAACTACCAAAAGGATAGTATAGAAAGTACTCGTGTGTATCTGAAGTTAGCTGGATGGTAGAAAAACAATATGTGCAAATCTCATATAAACTAAACTCTTCCACTCAACTGTATTAGAGGCAGTAGGTAGTTATTATAAAGTGTTAGTGTAATTTCAATTAGTTGACATCTAACGTTTCAAGATGGAAGTTGTGACGTTGTCACGCCAAGTGCTGTCTGCAGCTAGCCACCACACCAGTCCGTCGCTCTCCGCGGCTGTACAAATCATTTTTTGTCTCTGTCTCCTACAAAAACCACGGGAGAGTTTGATTCTTTAAAAAGAGACGTGAAATTCTATTAGGTTAGTGCATGTAGCGTTTTTGTTTTGCAAGTTGGTATTCCAGATGACATGGGTTTCTTTGTCAATTGTCATTGTTCACTGTTGCTGTCTGACATTACATTTGGTCCTTTTGTCATTTGGATATAGTGAGTGGGGCTGTCGACGCTAGAAAACGGAGTGCCAAATGGAGGAATCGGAACATTCTGTCATATTCTACTGTTTTAGTTGAATAGAGGGATGACAGCAGCGGAAGCAGCCAGAAACATTTTCGCCGCGTGTGGGAATAATGCCTAGGACAGAGCACGTCCACCTCGTTTTAAGGAGCATCGTTTTGATGTTAGTGACTCTCCACATTCAGGAAGACCTTCGAGGTTTAATGAAGATTGTTTAAATGCATTAATCCACAATGATCCACGTAGGTGTACTCAAGAACTGACAAATGTGATTAACTGAGATCGTCCCACCACAGCGAGACATCTGCATGCAGTGGGGAAGGTTCAAAAATCGGGTGTATGGTATTGCACGCTCTAAGTCAAAATCGCAAAAATCAGTGGGTAGCCGTATCTTCATCTCTGCGTGCCTGTCGTCACTTGGCTCGTGAACAACACCGATTATTCCTATCCTATATCATTACTGGTGACGAGAAATAGTGTCTTTATGCTAACATAGGGCAAATAAAGGAATGGTTGAGCCCAGAGAAAGCAGCAACTCTCCGTACAAAAACCTGCACGCACCCACGAAAGATAATGTTACACATCTGGTGGAACAACGATAGTGTGGTATTCTATGAACTGCTTGCCCGAAATGTACCCATCACTGCTGCCATTTAGTGTCAACAACTGAGGCGTCCTGCAGATGCAATCCAAAAACAATGACCAATAAGACTGCGTGTTGTGATGCTACTCCACGATAACGCCCGCGTGCATTCTGCTAGACTGACGAAAAACACTATACAGTAGTTCGCTGGGAAATCATTCCACTCCCACGTTGTTCACCTTTTCTTGCGTTCTCAGATTTTCGCCTTTTCCGTTCTCTGTCGAACAACCTTCAAGGTACTTCCTTTCCTGATGAAAATGCGCTCCAAATATGGCACGACGAGTTCTTCGCTTCAAAACCACGTGATTTCTACAGTCGCAGGATCGAAAAGTTACCACAGTGTTGCCAAACTGTTGTAAACAGTGAACGAGAATATATTATTGATAACTAAAGTTTATGTTACGTGCACCTATTGTGTTTATTGAACTTACGGCAAAATACTTTGAAGTAAGCACCAACCCAAAATATTACCTTACAGGTTCAAACTTATAGCCTTAACTGCCATATCGTGGCAACTATGGAACTCACTGAAACACATTTTCTTTTAGATGCATACATACATACATACATACATTAATCCTTGTTCCATAGATCATGAATACATTTCGTAATGATGTGGAACGTGTCACTTTAGCATAAGTTTTCTTTACACAAAATATTTAATTAATTAATTTTTTTTACAGTTACTACTTCATATCTAAGAATTCATCTATTCAGTAGAAGGAGTTGTCGCTCAGAAATTCTTTTAATTTGCTTTTAGATGTTGGTTGGCTATCTATCATACTTTTAATACTATGTGGCAAATGACCCAAGATTTTTGTGGTAACATAATTCACCCCTTTCTGTGCCAAAGTGAGATTTAATCCAGAATAGTGAATATCATCGTTTCTTCTAGTGTTGTAACTATGCACTTCGCTGTTATTTTTGAATTGGGGTGGGTTATTAACGACAAATTTCATAAGTGAATATATGTATTGCGAAGATACTGTGAATATCTCGAGTTCCTTAAATAAATGTCAGCAGGGTGATCTTGGGTGGGCTCCAGCTTTTATTCTCATTACACGCTTTTGTGCAATGAATACTTTCTCTCTTAACGACGAATTGCCCCAAAATATGATCCCATATGAATGCAATGAATGAAAATAGGCATAGTAGGCTAATTTACTGATATGTTTATCACAAAAATGTGCAAATACGCTAATAGCATAAGTAGCTGAACCTAACCATTTCAGCAGATCATTGATGTGTTTCTTCCAATTCAATTTCTCATCAATGCACACACCCAGAAATTTTGATTATACTACCTTAGCAACAGACTTCTGTTCATAGTCTATATTTATCAATGGTGTTATGGCATTTATTGTACAGAATTGTATAAACTGTGTTTTCTCAAAATTTAGTGAGAGTCCATTTGCAGAGAACCACTTAATAATTTTCTGAAAGACATTATTTGCAATTTCCTCAGCTGATTCTTGCTTCTTGGGTGTGATTACTATACTTGTATCATCAACAAAAAGAACTAACTTTGCAACTTCATGAATACAAAGTGGCAAGTCGTTAATATGTATTAAGAACAATAAAGGTCGTTTCACACCGCAGTCACACTATGTCACGTTACGTAACGTGACAGATGTGCAGTTCACACCGCCACCGACGTCTGTCAGATACTGGTCCATTGTTTCTGCTCTGTCAGTCAGTTCAGTTGAAGCAGGTAACATGGCAAGTGGTTCGTAATGCGATAGCGCGTTTACTAAGAATGTGCCTTGGTTGCATGACGGCGATAGTTGTTCGAGTAGTGAAGAGGAACTCATGCTGCTGTACTCGGTTACAAACCAAACGCACTGGGTGCACCCCATCAACCAAAAACGTGAACAGTGCGGCAAGTATCATCATCTGATGGAGGATTTTGAGCTAGATGATGACAGATTCAGAACATACTTTTAGCAATCTAAACCTGAGTTTGAAGAGATCTTAGCATTGATAAGTAACGATATTAGTAAAAAAGACACCAACTACAGGAGATGTATTTCCAGCAGAGAAAGATTTTATTGTAGGTGGTTTATAATTTTGGTAAAATTTATTTGAAACATATAAAAATGTATTACTTTTGAAAATTAGTTAGCATTTATTCTATTTAAAAATTATGCGCATTTAGCTGAATCTGTACTTTAATTACACACCTTACAACTTAATAATCGAGAAGGAATCGGCTCCAACGTTTCACATTGTGTAATTGGGGCAAAATCCGATACGACCGCCTCTACCACTCACTCGTAACCAGAACAATGAAAACTATTTATTGTTCAACTGAAATCGTTGTTATATAATTAAAGAGTACAATATTTGGTCGAAGAAAACATGCATTACATTATTGAAATTAGCATAATGTGCAAAGTTACTGAGAAATTAGAGAGTTTGAAAACTGGTGGTGTTATCACTCAAATAAGAGATACAATGCATGTTCGAAGAACTGGATGAAGGAGAGAGGCAGGATGGAGAAAATGAATGATGTGGTACACTTGATGGTTCTTGAACAACTTGCGACGCTAGGCGCGAAGAGTGCCAATGCTCTTCCTCTGCTTTTGAGATTGACTGCATCAGTTCTAGTTTTATCCGTGTTTGCAAAAACGTGGGAGCAAACGAGTGGACTTGCAAGTCATCAGCTTTTGGTGCACTTCTTTTGGCTTTCTGTTTTTCTTGCAAATAATTAATTAATTTGTCCACATTTCTGGGGTGACGGTTACGGGATTCACCTGGTGTTGACGCATTATTAGAGGGAAAGGGACTAGTCTCTTCATTCTCCTGTATATCAGTAATGCTTTCATCGTCTGGAGTGAGAGGACGGTCGCAGTCAGGGACTGTTCCCCCAACAACACTTTGGTTCATTGGAGGGATATTAGTGTCACACCTGAAACACACAAAAACAAAGACATAGTACAACGGTGATATTACATGCAGAAACATATTTAATATCAATAATTAAAGGAGAGCTAAATTTCAAAACATAACGTGTATACATTTTAATTAATAATTACAATGTATGTAATAATTTATGTCTTACAACTCGTATTTACAGGTTGGTAAATATACATACAAGACAATCGTGTTTGATCAATCCCACCGTTCATCATCAGGCCTAAGAATGGTAGAAATAAAATGGCGTCACTGCTTAAATACTATTGGCTACCAGAAGTTCCGGATAAAATTACGATAGGTGACACTGGGTTCAATTCTGTTATTTCTTGTTGTTAGTATTTAATCAGTGTTGCCTTATTGATTCTGCCGTTCATATGCCTCATGATGGCCGATGTGATTGGTCGAAATCGAATGCCTTTTATGTATGTTTACTATCTTGTATGTACGTGCAGTATTACTGTAAATATATTTTAATTGCTATAAGACGTAAAGTGTTGCATGCGTTGTAACGTCAACAACACTTGTCATGTTACTGGAACACTATCCCTTAAAAACGACAATCACAGTCTTCCCTCATCCCCATCACTTTTAGATTGAAAAATATTTGCATATATACTTGATAATGTATAAAGATCTTTACTTCCTATGTTTCATTGTTGTAACGACGAACTCCATTTGTTGTTCGTATTTCCATGGCTTGCATTTTGTAGCTGATTGACCTGACTTGGTCTTCTTCTGCAAGAGAGCTTGGCGGTGGCGGTCATGTAATTTCCTCCATTCCTCTTTCAAATTCGCTTCTGTAAAAATAAACACAATTAAAGTGTTGGCTATGTGTTTTTCAGATTCTTGTCTACAGTACATACACTTACAACAATCAGCTTCAGCTATAGAATTGGAGTTAGTACCGTGTGAAAACTAATGGAAGAGGAGTGTCATGCTTTATGGAAGAACCTGCAACCTCTATACATGCCAGCTCCAGTCGAAAACATGTGGCGAAACATTGAAGAGAGCTTCCGTTTCAGATGGGATTTTCCCCATTGCATAGGAACCATTGATGGCAAACACGTACAAGTACAAGCTCCCCCGACCTCTGGATCAAACTTTTTAAATTACAAAAAATACTACTCTTCTGTCCTTTTGGGACTGGTTGATTCAGAATACAAGTTCATCGTTATAGATTGTGGTGCCTATGGAAAAGAATCTGACAGTAGTATTCTTGTTGAAAGTGTATTAGGGAAAAGACTAAGCAACTATGCTATGGCAGTACCTCCAGATGAACCATTATTTGAGGAAAACTTCAATGTTCCTTATATGATTGTGGGTGACGAAGGTTTTCCCCTTAAACGTTTCTTGCTTCGTCCATTCCCAAAGGACCGACATCTTAACGATGAAAGAAGAATTTTCAAGACTATGTAGATGTAGAAGAGCGGTTGAAAATGCTTTTGGCATTCTTGCACAAAGATGGCGTATCTATTTCAGATCGTTAAACTGTAAGCTGCACGTAGTAAACAAGATAGTCAAAGCAACAGCCGTCCTCCACAATTATCTTTGCTCAAAGGGATCATTATCTCCAGTAATGATGCCTGATGAAATTTTAGAAGCTTATCACAAAGCATGGAAACCTATTCCTCGTTATGGTGCTCAGGCATCTAAAGAAGCTACCGAGGTATGAAATCACTTTGTTAAATACTTCATGTCCAGAGAAGGAAGTGTGCCATGGCAATGGAACCACATTTAATGATAACCAAAACAACCTTTGTCCTAACAATTTGTATGTATTCTGCTGTTGTGTATGATAAATACACTCCTGGAAATGGAAAAAAGAACACATTGACACCGGTGTGTCAGACCCACCATACTTGCTCCGGACACTGCGAGAGGGCTGTACAAGCAATGATCACACGCACGGCACAGCGGACACACCAGGAACCGCGGTGTTGGCCGTCGAATGGCGCTAGCTGCGCAGCATTTGTGCACCGCCGCCGTCAGAGTCTGCCAGTTTGCCGTGGCATACGGAGCTCCATCGCAGTCTTTAACACTGGTAGCATGCCGCGACAGCGTGGACGTGAACCGTATGTGCAGTTGACGGACTTTGAGCGAGGGCGTATAGTGGGCATGCGGGAGGCCGGGTGGACGTACCGCCGAATTGCTCAACACGTGGGGCGTGAGGTCTCCACAGTACATCGATGTTGTCGCCAGTGGTCGGCGGAAGGTGCACGTGCCCGTCGCCCTGGGACCGGACCGCAGCGACGCACGGATGCACGCCAAGACCGTAGGATCCTACGCAGTGCCGTAGGGGACCGCACCGCCACTTCCCAGCAAATTAGGGACACTGTTGCTCCTGGGGTATCGGCGAGGACCATTCGCAACCGTCTCCATGAAGCTGGGCTACGGTCCCGCACACCGTTAGGCCGTCTTCCGCTCACGCCCCAACATCGTGCAGCCCGCCTCCAGTGGTGTCGCGACAGGCGTGAATGGAGGGACGAATGGAGACGTGTCGTCTTCAGCGATGAGAGTCGCTTCTGCCTTGGTGCCAATGATGGTCGTATGCGTGTTTGGGCCGTGCAGGTGAGCGCCACAATCAGGACTGCATACGACCGAGGCACACAGGGCCAACACCCGGCATCATGGTGTGGGGAGCGATCTCCTACACTGGCCGTACACCACTGGTGATCGTCGAGGGGACACTGAATAGTGCACGGTACATCCAAACCGTCATCGAACCCATCGTTCTACCATTCCTAGACCGGCAAGGGAACTTGCTGTTCCAACAGGACAATGCACGTCCGCATGTATCCCGTGCCACCCAACGTGCTCTAGAAGGTGTAAGTCAACTACCCTGGCCAGCAAGATCTCCGGATCTGTCCCCCATTGAGCATGTTTGGGACTGGATGAAGCGTCGTCTCACGCGGTCTGCACGTCCAGCACGAACGCTGGTCCAACTGAGGCGCCAGGTGGAAATGGCATGGCAAGCCGTTCCACAGGACTACATCCAGCATCTCTACGATCGTCTCCATGGGAGAATAGCAGCCTGCATTGCTGCGAAAGGTGGATATACACTGTACTAGTGCCGACATTGTGCATGCTCTGTTGCCTGTGTCTATGTGCCTGTGGTTCTGTCAGTGTGATCATGTGATGTATCTGACCCCAGGAATGTGTCAATAAAGTTTCCCCTTCCTGGGACAATGAATTCACGGTGTTCTTATTTCAATTTCCAGGAGTGTATTAACAAAAAAAATTGTGATGCTAACAGTTTGTGGCATATAGTAAAAATGTTTATTCTAGTGTCTGTATATGAACATTATTTGATATGTAATTTTTGTTGAGTCATTTTCGTATAAACATAATGCCAATTTGTATTTAACATGCACGTGTTTTTCTTTTTGTTACCCTTGCGAGATTTTGTACTAAATTTACTTTGGGCTGTTCATTAAAGAGTATAAATAATACAAATTTATGCTAATATTAAAGCCAGTGTAATAAATATCAACACAACACATTTATGTTGTTAATATTATTAGATTATACTCAGTTATGAAGGGTTATTTTGAAAGGTTTTATGCTTGAACTAGTACAATTAAGAACTACTTACTATTTTGTCCCAGTTGCTCTGCTATTTCGCCCCACTCTGTGTCCTTTAAATTGCTGTCTCTATGCTCCTCCAAATCCGTATTCCACAACAGTGGATGCGTTCTGATGGCTTCAATTACCTGTTCCATAACAAATAACAAAAATAGCAATACAGCTTCTTGTAACGAGTTCAGCATGAAACTGCGTGGCAGGTGTGGTCATGCACGTGGCGGTGTAGTACGGGCCACTGCGCATGCGCGACGCCACAGACGTCGACACATGGTTTGAAAAGATCGCTCTTGGAGTGATCCCGCAGATTTGTCTGTCGATGTCTGTGACGTCTGTGAGGCTCTGCGAGGTTGGTGTGAATTACACCATTTAAAACTATGGAAACAGATCCTTTGAAAAATCTATCACGTTACATAACTTGACATAGTGTGACCACAGTGTGAAATGGCCTTAAGGGACCCAAGACTGAAGCCTGTGGGATACCATTCTTGATACCTCCCCAGTTAGAGAACTCTGCGGGTTTTTGTAGACTATCTGAACTGTTAATTTCAACATTCTGCATTCTTCCGGTTAAGTATGAATTAAACCATTTGTGCACTGTCCCACTCATACCACGATACTTAAGCTTATCTAGAAGAATTTTATAATTCACACAATCAATTTTCAGTCTATCTGGAAAAATTCCCTGTTTCAGTGAGCTACTACATATGTGGCTGAGAACCCTACTCATTTATTGGGAACAAGTTTTTAGTAGTCTGTTGGAAATGTCATTAATTCCATGTGAGCTTTTACTTTTGAGTGAATTTATTATCTTCCTAATTTCAGTAGGAGAGGTGGGTTGAATTTAAATTTTATCAAATTGCGCAGGTACTGCCTCTTCCGTAAACTGCCTTGCATTTTCCAATAGCTGGAACCTATTTCCTCTACAACACTTAAAAATGGTTATTAAAAAATTTTTCTACTTCTGACTTCTTGTTAACAAACTTTTCATTGTGTTTGGTACAAATACAGTCTTCCTGTGCTCTAGGTTTCCCTGTTTCCCTTTTCACAATATTCCAAATTGTTTTAATTTTATTATCAGATGTGCTAATCTCAGACATAATGCACATACTTCTGGACTTTTTAATAACTTTTCTTAATACAATGCAGTAGTTTTTATAATGCTTCATTGTTTCGGGATCATTACTACTCCTACCTATAAGAGACATTTCCATTTTCTGTTTACAAGATATTTTTATCCCTTTAGTAAGCCATGGCTTTTTATGTGGTTGCTTACAATTATATTTCACTGTTTTGTTAGGGAAACTGTTTTCAAATATACTCACAAAGGTATAATGAAATAGGTTAAATTTTAAATTAGCATTATGTTCCCTGTACACATCGTCCCAGTCTAACTGTTGCAAGCTTTCCCTAAAATTTTGAAGTGTTAAATTGTTAATGGAACGCACTATTTTGGTGGACTGTTTTGCATTACTGTATGGAGCTATATCATATACTGTAACTAACTGTGCATCATGATCAGACAGGCCATTCTTAACAGAAAATATTTTTATTTGATTGAATTTATCTTGGTCTATGAAAACGTTATCTATCAGTGTGCTGCTTTCCTGTACCACCCGAGTAGGAAAATCAATAACCGATGTCAAATTGAAAGAACCAAGTAATACTTCAAGGTCAAGCTTTCTATCGAACTCTTTCAGAAAATCTACGTTGAAATCCCCACAAACAATAATATTATTATCTTTCCTTTGTCTGACAGGTAGCACAACAAAGAATCCAAGTTTTTCAAAAATAGTGTAAAATATCCCAATGGGGACCTATATACGGCTACAATTAAAAAAGTGCCTTTATTTAGTTTAAGCTCATATGCACATACTTCCATGTGTTGCTCTACACAAATTTTTTTAGTTTCCAAATTTTTCACATTATGACTGATTTTAACATATATGGCAACTCCTTCTCTCTCCATAGTGTCTCTACTTACATGTGCTGAAAGCTTATATCCACCTACATTTACCATTTCCATACCTGTGACTATATGATGTTCAGACAGGCATAGTACATCTATTCCACCCTCAGTTTCTAAATCTTCTATACAAACAAGAAGCTCATCTACTTTGTTTTTCAATCCCCTGATATTCTGATGCAATATAATAACATTATTTTTTACTGTACTTTTATGTGAATCTTGTGAACATACTAACATTATTTTTCACTGTGCTATTATTAGAATCTCGTGATATTTTTACATCTCTAGTACCTGTCTGTTTGAACTTTTCATTAAGATTAATTTCAATCAATGTAGGATGATTGGATACTGATCTTAGCCTAAAAAAGTACTCCCATGAATTTCAGTGCCCCCCCCCCCTTACAGATTTTGCTGTCATCCTAGCCAATTTACTCTTCCCTTTCCTATTGAGATGCAGGCCATGTCTTGTCAAGTCCCACCTACCAATACCATCAACAGGAACCAAACCTATGCTTGACAAAGTAGCCACCCGAAGCAGCTGATCCAGGTCCATATTGACCCACCTGACAAAGCTGTTCAATTGGGCCTGGTGATACTGCATGAAAGCAGGAACCAAGCCAACATTTGTATGGTTCGTTGCAGATGCTATTTTTACCAGGTCACACTCAATATTGTTTCCCGCTCCACCCACTACCACAACATGAACCTGCTTTGTAAAATCTTTGCACAATGATCCTACATCCTCTATCACTTGGCTAAGACATGCACTGGGCTTGAAAATACTTGTGACCTGGTACCTGTCGCCTAATTTTTCCAGCAAAATCTGGCCCACACTTCTTCCATGGCTACTACCTAACAACAGAACTTTCTTCCTACTTTCTACTTTTTTTTTCTTTTTTGCAACAGTTGGTTTCCTAGTGAAAGTCTGTTGAGTGCTGACTACACTTACATAAACTTGAGCTTCTTCCTTAGCTGACTGAGGTAGCAAGGCAAATCTGTTGTTTGTGCCAATGATGAAACTGTCTGATACTGTTCTCTTTCTGTGGCCCCTGTTCCTTGCTACGCCTTCCAACCTGTCTTCACCCTCCTCCCCCCTTAACCTCATCAGTTCCTCCCTAGCACTATCCAGTTCAGCCTGAAGGGCTCTAATCTTCTCTTCCTGTTCCGCTATTTTCCTATCCCTTGAACATAATCTGCAATAGCATGGAAGAGACCCATTTACTTCCCCGATTCCCATGCCACTACATTCACCCCAATGTAACCATCTGCCACAACAGCTGCACAGAACCCTAGAACTGACTTTCCTACGGCAGTTCAAACACTTCTCGCTCATGGTTGCTTACAATATTTTTTACAAAATTTATCTAGGCAGTAACAATAATATTCTATTAACTACAGATCACAAAAGCCACTAGAGTTATGTGGAACACTAATATAAGTGTATACTGTTAATATAGTAACGTAATGCAATTAAACTAACGTTAAAAATCAAAACTTGTATACCCGAAAAATTAGGCCTAAGATCGAGTATGCGCGATACGTACTTTACGCGTTTTGAAAGGAAATAAAAGATAGAACTTAAAACCTTTAATTACTCGAGTACATATGGTACTACTAAATATTTGTGTAATGAAAACAACCTAAATTCTTCACTTAATACTGAAAGAACAGTCTTAAATTTGTATGTAAACCTATGTCTAAAGTACGTTCCACCGACCCTTATGTTGTTTTTTTTCGTGAAATACTTTGAAACGAGTGAAACCTTCAATAGATAATATAAAACAGACTCTAATTAACTTCGTTACGCTGTAATATTAACTTAATTGACAGTTACTATCGAATTAATTACTTATCTTGACGAGCTTAATAATCAAGCTTGTGCGATCTGCACCAATGCTGCCAACCCAGCACAACAGTTCATTACTGAATACCTCACACAGCCTCAGATACTTTTAAGTTTCATACTATACTGCGTTTATTGTGTACAAGCTTGGGAAAATAGCGTATGTTTTCAAATGTTGTCAGTATTTGATTCGTAACAGACATGAAGCAAAAAGTCACTATCTCGTACAAAGATTACGTAAAAATTCTGAAATTAATGTATGGTACTGTACATCAGAATGTAAAAAAAAAAAAATATCTTAATTTTAGTTAGTACCAGAGTTATGGTTTTATCAGCCGTAGCAAAATTTTCGCGTCAGGAAAACTGTGTTACTTGAGAACTATCAGGCTCAGCGTTTTGCAGAGTTGACACAGATAAAACATCCGTGGGAGCCGAAAATACCTGGCTCCCTGGCGGTAGAAGTCCACTCCACTGGGTATCAAATGTCAACAAGTTAACTCGCAGTATAGTATTTTTGGTGAAAATCAGTTTATCAGTAGCTTCCTGTTATATTCTGAACGAGTTTCAGTGATTTTCATTCAGTTGTTATTGAACAATGTGATCTTCTTAGTAGATAAGTTTATTTCCTCAGAACGCAATAAGCACACACACACACACACACACACACACACACACACACACACACAACTAATTTGGACAAGTTAAATTTCCATTTTCTGATCTGAAAATGGATTACAAAACATTTTTAAATGTATTACAAAACATTTTCACACTCTGATGATCGTTGTACGATAAAAAGAATATACACATATTACATACCATCTACATTGCAGACCACGGTGCCACTCTGTTATAGCACACTGTCATTTAGTTATGGACATATCTGAGAATCACCGTAATATAAAAAAAATCAGTTAAAGAAAATCAGAAGTTAAAAATATAAAATATTACGTGCCCACAGTCAACGTAGCGCGTTGAAGAAGCCGCTTCATTGTAAGTTATAAATTATACAATGAAACCATAACTGTGCCAAATATGCAAAAAAAGTTACTGATCAAATACATTTGGCTCATAGGATATTTATTACAGTGTCCAGCTGACGGCACGCTGCCGGACAGTAGACAAGCGGACTATTTAGTGTTTAATGGTACCACCAGGCGGACACGGTGTTTAACATGATAACTAAGATTCATAACAAATAAATATTTTCCTTGTTTGTACAATGTAGACAAAACACTGAGGTGAGAAAAATCATGAGATACCTTCTAATATCGTGTTGGGACTCCTTTTGCCCGTCGTAGTTGCAGCAACTCGACCTCGCATGCACTCAAAAACTCGTTGAAAGTCCCTCTATAGACGCCCATAACTGACCTACCGATTATGTCCCATAAATGTCCGAAGGGATTGTGTTGGGTGATCTGCTTGGCCAAATTATTCGCTGAAAACGTCGAGAATGCTCTTCAAATCAGTCTTGAAAAATTGTGGCCCGGTAACATGGCGTATTGTCCTCCATAAAAATGCCATCGTTGTTTGAGAACATGAAGTCGTGAATGGCTACAGATGATCTCCATGTAGCCGAACATAACCATTTCCAGTCGATGATTGGTTCAGTTCCATGTAAATAACAGCCCATAGCATTATAGAGCTACCACCAGTTTGCGAATCGCCTTGTTGACAGCTTGGGTCCATGTGCTTCGTGGGGTATGCGCCACAGTCGAACTCTACCGTCAGCTCTTACCAACTAAAATCGGGACCATCTGACCAGGCCACAGTTTTCCAGTCGTCTAGGGTTCAACAGATATGGCCCCGAGCCCAGGAGAGTCGCTGTGGCGATGTGCTGTTAGCAAAGAAACTCGCTTCGGTCGTCTAATTCTAAGACCATTAACAACAAATTTCGCTGCACTGTCCTAACCGATATGTTCGTCGAACGTGTCACATTATTTCACGATGTGTTGCTTGTCTGTTGGCACTTACAGCTCTACGCAAACGTCGCTGTTCTCGGCCGTTAAGTAAAGGCCGTCGGCCACAGTTGTTTGCGGTGAGAGGTAATGCCTGAAATTTGATATTCTCGGAACACTCTTGAGACTGTGGATCTCGGAAGATTGAATTTCCTAACGATTTACGAACGGGAATGTCCCATGCGTCAACTCAAACTACCATTCCGCGATCGTGCGGCCATAATCACATCGGATACCTTTTCACAAGAGTCACCTGAGTACAATGCACTAGAGACGGGCAAACTCGTTCATCCTTGGGAACTAGTTCACTGCTGATCGTTCTTTTTTGGGAACCGTTCATTTTTATTCGTTCACCGTTCATTTGTGCTTGGTATGTGGTTCTTATGAAAACCTGCCTCCCCTCTGGAGTATAGAGTTTTTATTCATTACAGAATTCTTACACACTTTTAGAAGTAATTTCTGTGATTCTGCAGAACCTCTCGTTTAGCCAACTGTAGCCTTGTGTGGCTGATCGCAGGGAAATATTGTAGGGTGGCGCACGGAAAACCGGACCCGAGTACAGACTGCTCGCCAATTACGGACGTTGTGTTGCTCATTACGAGCAGATACAACAAACAGACAAACATGTAATAATTAGGCAGTGAAGAAATAACAAGCTAATGCAAGCAACAATTGCGAAACACTCGATGACGATGTGTAGAGAGCTGGAGAAGAGAACATGAAAATCTCACGCGACGCGCATGGGCTATATAGCTCATGTAGTCTTGTAAACCTGTTGGCGGCTGTTTCCCAACTTAATAGACCACAAGTGCCTTGTATAAAATTCGACTTCCACTACATAGCTATGCTACGTTGTAAACAATAATCGTTTACACCCTATATATACTTCACGTTGTCTCTGAGTTCGTAGGAGAAGTAGAGACTTTATGGAAGCATAAAATAAAACGTGGTTTTCTCATACTTGCGTCACACGCTTAGTAAAAATTAGGTTTTTATGTTGCATTATTAAAGTTAATGCAGCAATGATAATAATAATTAAGTTTGCAGTAGTAAAGATATGGTTTGCAATCTCCTTCTGAACAAATGTTTTTGAGATAATAAGTAAATACGATTTTATGGCAATCTATGTCTTTTCAAATGGAGAGGCTCCGCTTTTCCTACTGAGCCAAAATGACCCACAATCCACTTTTTCTATTTTTCAAAGAAACCAAACTAGCAGGTAATACAAATGGAAACAACCAAACTTAAAAATAACTAGAGCCTTCTAAAATGTAGTGTTTTGTATATGAAAGATGCACGAAAATCGTTTTATATGAATTTTGTTACACTAAAAATTAAGCAAATTATTGAAAGTTAGCTGCTAAATCAAGTCGATGAAACCAAAAAATATATGAATAACAAAAAAAAACGTGCCTTGTTATAAGTATGTCTTCTGCTGTTCATCGATATAATGAAGTGAGCTGATATGCCCTTTTGCTACCTGAAAAGACGTACCTATTACATACAATGTAATTTTTATGTAATTCACGTAACTATAAAATACTTTTTGATTACCGGTCGTGGACGCTGAATAGCCAGAACCAAGTGCAAGAACAGTTTGGAACACATGTAAAATGGGCGAGCGCAGTGAACGAAACGAACAACTGGATACTGAACTAACTATGAGCAGTCGACAGTGGAACTGAGACAGGTGGTCATGCGAAGACCGACGGGTGTGGCCGAGGGAGACCGAGACTGAGAGGAGCACGCGACCGACGCTGGAATGAGAACTGCCGAAGTGACCGCCGCGACCGAAGTGAACTAGTGAACTATGAACCGATCGTTCCTCGTTCCCGAGAACTATAAGTAGACCGCCGCGACCGAAGTGAACTATGAACCGATCGTTCCTTGGAATTCGTTCCTCGGTCCTTAGTTCATCTTGGTGAACCGTTCCTTTGCACCCGTTCGTTCGCGAACTACCCATCTCTTCAATGCACTGCCCTTTTATACCTCGTGTAAGCGATGCTGCCGGCATTATGTGTGCATATCGCTAGTCCATGACTCCTGCCACCTCAGTGTATGTTGGTCAGGTGTACCATCATGTGGCAGCAGTTTTTCACATGATAACTTAGAAACATAATAAATAACTATTTTCCGTGTTTGTATAATATAAAATAGGATGACGATAAGGTAGACTACAGTTCCCAGATACATTTCGGTAGAAGCGTCCGTCGTTACTCCATGTTGTTCCTGCAGTGAAGAGGGGCTTGGTGACTGGCCGTGGACAGCGAGTATCGGTGCTCCGGGCCGTCGGCGCCGGACAGAGACAAACGGCCGGTGGGTCTGCGCTGCGGCAACACGCGCGCGCCAGTTCCGCAGCGCCGGCCGGGCCAGGCTGCCTTGACCTTGAGAGCACAGGATCGATGGTGGCGGCGCGGCGCGGCGCGGCGCTGCAATCAGCTGGTCCTCCAGAGCTGGCCCGGCTCAGCTGATGGCGCACCTCTGCCGCCCCTGCTGCAGGTCAGGCGCAGGGCAGCCGCTAGTCCTGTGCTGAGCAATGCTCGTATCACACTACTCCCTGCAAAAGTGACGTCACGCTCGATATCAACGACCAAATGATCGGCTATCGACTTTGTGACAAGGAAGAATATGAATGTTATTCCTCCTCGATTCACTTGTAGCAGTTTAAGCTGTCCTCTTAGGTTCCTGCTTAACCACACACTCGGGAGTCGCCTCATATTCGGAAATAAAAGAGCCATATATTTGTGGGAAATAAGAATACGAATTTTATTGCAGCTAGTTTTAGTCGCAGCTTTTATTGCTGTACTTTGGGTCCCACCTAACTACACACTCACAAATCACCACACATTCACAAAAAATCAGCGAAATTTTCGCGACAAGGAAAAATATGAATGTTATTGTTACTCGTTTCACTAACAGCAATTGAAGCTGTCCTCTTTGTTCCTGCCTAAGTACACACTCGGAAATCGCTAAATATTTATTTCATCCTTCTTTCTCAAATAAGAGAGAAAATGAATAACAGCGAATGTTGCAGAACATACTTGTATTGCATTCATAAGAAAGTCCTAGAATTTGCTAACGATGCCTATATGAAGAAAATATTTGTATATGGCAGGGTGCAAGCCCACATCTTTCGACGTCAGAAACCTAGACGTCATGCATTACCCTAGCACTTCAACATGTGATGGTTGTGTTCCGGCTTGCTTATCATTGGCGTATTTAATGATAATGGTTACGTGTTTGTGATAGATTTCAACGCTCCGTTACCTTGGAATGGCATACTGCAGATTATAATATAAGTGTCTTTCACGCTTAATTTGTAAATTATTGACGATCACAACTCACTCCTGAGAAAGAACTTTTATACGAGGTGCATTCAAGTTCTAAGGCCTCCGATTTTTTTTCTAATTACCTACTCACGCGAAATCGATGAAACTGGCGTTACTTCTCGACGTAATCGCCCTGCAGACGTACACATTTTTCACAACGCTGACGCCATGATTCCATGGCAGCGGCGAAGGCTTCTTTAGGAGTCTGTTTTGACCACTGGAAAATCGCTGAGGCAATAGCAGCACGGCTGGTGAATGTGCGGCCACGGAGAGTGTCTTTCATTGTTGGAAAAAGCCAAAAGTCACTAGGAGCCAGGTCAGGTGAGTAGGGAGCATGAGGAATCACTTCAAAGGTGTTATCACGAAGAAACTGTTGCGTAACGTTAGCTCGATGTGCGGGTGCGTTGTCTTGGTGAAACAGCACACGCGCAGCCGTTCCCAGACGTTTTTGTCGCAGTGCTGGAAGGAATTTGTTCTTCAAAACATTTTCGTAGGATGCACCTGTTACCGTATTGCCCTTTGGAACGCAGTAGGTGAGGATTACGCCCTCGCTGTCCCAGAACATGGACATTATCATTTTTTCAGCACTGGCGGTTACCCGAAATTTTTTTGGTGGCGGTGAATCTGTGTGCTTCCATTGAGCTGACTGGCGCTTAGTTTCTGGATTTAAAAATGGCATCCACGCCTCATCCATTGTCACAACCGACAAAAACAAAGTCCCATTCATGCTGTGCGTCAACATTGCTTGGCAACATGCCACACGAGCAGCCATGTGGTCGTCCGTCAGCATTCGTGGCACCCACCTGGATGACACTTTCCGCATTTTCAGGTCGTCATGCAGGATTGTGTGCACAGCACCCACAGAAATGCCAACTCTGGAGGCGATCTGTTCAACAGTCATTCGGCGATCCCCCAAAACAATTCTCTCCACTTTCTCGATCATGTCGTCAGACCGGCTTGTGCGAGCCTGAGGTTGTTTTTGTTTGTTGTCACACGATGTTCTGCCTTCATTAAACTGTCGCACCCACGAACGCACTTTCGACACATCCATAACTCCATCACCACATGTCTCCTTCAACTGTCGATGAATTTCAATTGGTTTCACACCACGTAAATTCAGAAAACGAATGATTGCACGCTGTTCAAGTAAGGAAAACGTAGCCATTTTAAGTATTTAAAACAGTTCTCATTCTCGCCGCTGGCGGTAAAATTCCATCTGCCGTATGGTGCTGCACCTCTGGGATGTATTGACAATGAACGCGGCCTCATTTTAAAACAATGCGCATGTTTCTATCTCTTTCCAGTCCGGAGAAAAAAAATCAGAGGCCTTAGAACTTGAATGCACCTCGTATGATGGCATTAACCGTCGATAAATCATGTGACATTTAATTACAGCAATAATTACAATAAATCATTCCAAGAATGACGTATTTATACAAATTTCCGATATGCGTGCATGACGTCTAGTGACAAGTCTGTATCGATGCTAACGAAAGTCGGTAGCCAATCATATGGTTGTCAATATTGCGCGTGACGTCAAAATGATTTTACATGGTCGACTCTCTTGTCTCAAATAGAGTTGTAAAACTACTGTAGACCATCACAGGTAACTGTAGACAAGTAACTGAAGGTAGTACCCACGTTACCTGCACGTTAGATGTATTGCATACCTATTGGGAGATACCTCTTTACTATCGATTTCTTTATGCATGCAGTCAGTGTCTTGCTTGATTCCCCCAAAAAATGGAAGCAGCAGAATGTCCAATGAGCTGAGCAGCCTACGGGACAATTTTGTTTTACAGAGTTATCCTCATGTACATTACATAAAAATAAACAGTTTCGACAGTAAAACTGAACTTTTCAATTTTTGATTCAGGATCTGTTCGCAGATTGTTCATTTGTAAAGTGACACAGAGGGATGCTGTGGTAAAAGTAAAGAAAACAGTACGCATTTATCATATAGCGCTTGAAAACGCAATTTCCTCAACAAAAAAGGCAAACTAAAAGAAATACGAAACCAAGTTCTTCGTTGATATTATATAAAATACAGGGCTACTACAAATGATTGAAGCGATTTCATAAATTCACTGTAGCTCCATTCATTGACATATGGTCACGACGCACTACAGATACATAGAAAAACTCATAAAGTTTTGTTCGGCTGAAGCCGCACTTCAGGTTTCTGCCGCCAGAGCGCTCGAGGGCGCAGTGAGACAAAATGGCGACAGGAGCCGAGAAAGCGTATGTTGTGCTTGAAATGCACTCACATCAGTCAGTCATAACAGTGCA
This sequence comes from Schistocerca cancellata, assembly GCF_023864275.1. Lineage (NCBI taxonomy): Eukaryota > Metazoa > Arthropoda > Insecta > Orthoptera > Acrididae > Schistocerca > Schistocerca cancellata. The sequence goes on along the minus strand of NC_064628.1, from coordinate 308,999,683 downwards.
ACGACACTTCAGGACGAAGTTCAACAAAGATCCACCAACTGCTAACTCCATTCGGCGATGGTATGCGCAGTTTAAAGCTTCTGGATGCCTCTGTAAGGGGAAATCAACGGGCGGGCCTGCAGTGAGCGAAGAAACGGTTGAACGCGTGCGGGCAAGTTTCACGCGTAGCCTGCGGAAGTCGACGATTAAAGCAAGCAGGGAGCTAAATGTACCACAGCCGACGGTTTGGAAAATCTTACTGAAAAGGCTAAAGCAGAAGCGTTACCGTTTACAATTGCTACAAGCCCTGACACCCGATGACAAAGTCAAATGCTTTGAATTTTCGGCGCGGTTGCAACAGCTCATGGAAGAGGATGCGTTCAGAGCGAAACTAGTTTTCAGTGATGAAGCAACATTTTTTCTTAATGGTGAAGTGAACAAACACAATGTGCGAATCTGGGCGGTAGAGAATCCTCACGCATTCGTGCAGCAAATTCGCAATTCACCAAAAGTTAACGTGTTTTGTGCAATCTCACGGTTTAAAGTTTACGGCTCCTTTTTCTTCTGCGAAAAAAAAGTTACAGGACACGTGTATCTGGACATGCTGGAAAATTGGCTCATGCCACAACTGGAGACCGACAGCGCCGACTTCATCTTTCAACAGGATGGTGCTCCACCGCACTTCCATCATGATGTTCGGCATTTCTTAAACAGGAGATTGGAAAACTGATGGATCGGTCGTGGTGGAAATCATGATCAGCAATTCATTTCATGGCCTCCACGCTCTCCCGACTTAACCCCATGCGATTCCTTTCTGTGGGGTTATGTGAAAGATTCAGTGTTTAAACCTCCTCTACCAAGAAACGTGCCAGAACTGCGAGCTCGCATCAACGATGCTTTCGAACTCATTGATGGGGACATGCTGCGCCGAGTGTGGGAGGAACTTGATTATCGGCTTGATGTCTGCCGAATCACTAAAGGGGCACATATCGAACATTTGTGAATGCCTAAAAAAACTTTTTGAGTTTTTCTATGTGTGTGCAAAGCTTTGTGAAAATATCTCAAATAATAAAGTTATTGTAAGCTGTGAAATCGCTTCAATCATTTGTAATAACCCTGTATGTTTCTGTTACAATTCATAAATAACTTTCACATTTACCAGTAATAACAAAAAACTCTTGCCTTTAATCATGACAAAGAATGTTCTGTCATGTACAAAATAGCAATAATTACACATACACACACACACACACACACACACACACACACCACACACACACATATATGTTTGTGCATCTTAATTGCACTTGCATAAATATTAATTGCTTTGGTTACTTAAAAGAGCAGAAGATATGCAATCAACTAATTTTCTTTACTGATAAAATGCTATTTATATTCTATAAGGGTACAAAACACACATCGAACTAACGCTGAATGACATAGTTAAAATTATGTTCAAAGCAAACAGCCAAACAAACGAAAAAATGAAGAGAAATCGTTGACTCCCACTTTCTCTCTCACGCATTTACGTATGTTTCTTTCCCTACCAATGCTACTGGTAATCCTACCATTTAATACATCATTTATGCAGTGTGCCAAAACTACCGAACTGTAGTTCTGGTAGAGCGTAACTCTAGCATCACTTCACTGCCTGAAACAATGGCGCCCACTGCAGCGCCTCTGGCGTTTCATTCCTGTCCCGAGTCTCGTCTGTTTTGAGTGGTCATTTCTATTTACTCATCAACGCCAAAATTGTGTGTATTGTGAGACCCGTCTGCTGTGCAGTTTGGCCACCTGAACGATGAAGGTGGGATTATGAGGGACTCGCCTTTTTAAGAAAAAACCGAAATGTAGTAAAAACTGTACCAACAAGCAATGACGGTAGATTTGGTTAATAACCCAGGCAAAACTCACATTGGATCTTCTTGTCAAGAACGTGTAGTAAATTCTGTACTCTCTTGAGAACTGAAGGAGTAGGAAAAGTGTCAAATGGCTCTGAGCACTATGCGACTTAACTTCTGAGGTCATCAGTCGCTTAGAACTTAGAACTAATTAAACCTAACTAACCTAAGGACATCACACACATCCATGCCCGAGGCAGGATTCGAACCTGCGACCGTAGCGGTCGGAAAAGTGTCATCTAAACATTTACAAACACATATATTTATTTGCTGGAGAAAATTCACTAACGGAAAAAAGTCTCAGCACCTAGAAGGAATTGTGCGACATAAACGAAAGAGGGCAGGCCTGTTCCTACATCTGAAAGACGATGTCTATTCGAATTTCGCGGCAATCGGACAAGAGTGGGGCTAGTAGCCCTCTATGAGGATGCAATTAAATATGCGCTGTAACGGTCGTGAGCGTTAGTTACGAGACTCCACATGATGAAATGAAGTTAGTCAAGAACGTCTTTAAGCCGACAATGATGCCATCATCAACACCTCACCGAGTTTGAACGAGGCGATGTAATACGGCTGCGAGAAACTGGATGCTGGTTCTGCGATATTTCAGAAAGACTTGACAGGAATGTAGGCACTGTACATGACTGCCGGCAGCGGTTGTCACGGAAATGTACGGTCGCAAGAAGACCATGATCCAGATGGCACCGTGGCACTACCAAGAGGGAAGACCATCGTGTTTGGCGTATGGCTGCGGAGCATCGCACTGGGCGGATGGCTGCGGTGATCACACTGCATATGCAGCAGCAATTGGAGGAATAGTTGGCACCATAGTGACACAAATTAACAAATCGGTTACTTCAAGAACAGCTCCAGTCCAGATGCCCTGTAACGTGCATTCGGCTGAGCTCAAATTATCGTCATTTGCGACTTTAACGGTATCAAGCGAGTGCTCATTGGGGGGGGGGGGGGGGTGGAAGTCTGTTGTGCTTCCAGATAAAATCTGGTTCTGACTTAGTGCCAGTGATGGCCATGTGTTGGGTAGATGGAGGCCAGCTGAGCGCCTGCAACCAACCTGTTTCCATGCTAGACACACTAGACCTATACCTGAAGTTATAGTCTGGGGTGCAGTTTCGTATGACAGCAGGATCACTCTCGTAGTTATCCCAATCCCCCTGACTAGAAATTTATACGTCAGTCTGGTGATTCGACCTATTGTGCTGCCATTCATGAACAGCTTTCCAAGGAACGTTTTTCAATAGGATAACGCTCTATCACGCACCATCGTTGTAAACCAACATGCTCTACAGTGTGTCGACATCTTGTTTCGGCCTCCTCGATCAACAGATTTGTCTCCACTCGAGCACATATGGGACACCATCAGACGACAACTCCAGCGCCATACACAATCAGCATTTACCATCTCTGTATTGACCGACCAATAGCAACAGACGTGGGGTCAATCCCACAAACTGACATCTGGCGTTTGTACAAAACATTGCATGCACGTTTGCATGCTTGCGTTCAACATTCTGGCGGTTGCGCCGGTTACTAGTTTACCAGCATTTCACATTTTCAGTTGCTTATCTCGCACTTACATTAACCTGTCATCTTGCAATGTTAATCGTTTAAATATGTCACCTAGACAAATGTATTCCAGGAATTTCATGACTCTACATTTATTATTTTTTGGTGAAGCAATTTTTTCCGTCATTGTATACCGGGTGGTCCATTGATAGTGACCGGGCCAAATATCTCACGATATAAGCATCAAACGAAAAAACTACAAAGAACGAAACTCGTCTAGCTTGAAGGGGGGAAACAAGATGGCGCTATGGTTGGCCCGCTAGATGGCGCTGCCATAGGTCAAACGGATATCAACTGCGTTTTTAAAAATAGGAACCCCCATTTTTTATTACATGTTCGTGTAGTACGTAAAGAAATATGAATGTTTTAGTTGGACCACTTTTTTCGCTTTCTGATAGATGGCACTGTAATAGTCACAAACGTATAAGCACGTGGTATCATGTAATATTCCGCCAGTGCGGACGGTATTTGCTTCGTGATACATTACCTGTGTTAAAATGGACCACCAATTGCGGAAAAGGTCGATATCGTGTTGATGTATGACTATTGTGATCAAAATACCCAACGGGCGTGTGCTATGTATGCTACTCGGTATCCTGGACGACATCATGCAAGTGTCCGGACGGTTCGCTGGATAGTTACGTTATTTAAGGAAACAGGAAGTGTTCAGCCACATGTGAAACGTCAACCACGACCTTCAACAAATGATGATGCCCAAGTAGGTGTTTTAGCCGCTGTCGCAGCTAATCCGCACATCAGTAGCACACAAATTGCGCTACAATCGGGAATCTCAAAAACGTCGGTGTTGAGAATGCTACATCAACATCGATTGCACCCGTACCATATTTCTATGCACCAGGAATTGCATGACGACGACTCTGAACGTCGTGTACAGTTCTGCCACTAGGCACAAGAGAAGTTACGGGACGATGACTGATTTTTTGCACGCAGAGTCATTCACCAACAGCGGTAACGTACATCGGCATAATAAACACTATTGGGCAACGGAAAATCCACGATGAATGCGACAAGTGGAACATCAGCGACCTTGGCGAGTTAATGTATGATGCTGCATTATGAGAGGAAGGATAATTGGCCCCCATTTTATCGATGGCAATCTAAATGGTGCAATGTATGCTGATTTCGTACGTAATGTTCTACTGATGTTACTACAAGACGTTTCACTGCATGACAGAATGGCGATGTACTACCAACATGATGGATGTCCGACACATAGCTCGCGTGCGATTGAAGCGGTATTGAATAGCATATTTCATGACAGGTGGATTGGTCGTCGTAGCACCATACCATGGCCTGCACGTTCACCGGATCTGACGTTCCCGGATTTCTTTCTGTGGGGAAAGTTGAAGGATATTTGCTATCGTGGTCCACCGACAACGCCTGACAACATGCGTCAGCGCGTTGTCAGTGCATGTGCGAACATTGCGGAAGGCGAACTACTCGCTGTTGAGAGTAATGTCGTTACACGTATTGCCAAATGCATTTAGGTTGACGAACATCATTTTGAGCATTAATTGCATTAACGTGGTATTTACAGGTAATCACGCTGTAACAGCATGCGTTCTCCGAAATGGTAAGTTCACAAAGGTACATGTATCACATTGGAACAACCGTAATAAAATGTTCGAACGTACCTACGTTCTGTATTTTAATTTAAAAAACCTACCTGTTACCAACTGTTCGTCTAAAATTGTGAGCCATATGTTTGTGACTATTACAGCACCGTCTATGACAAAGCGAAAAAAGTGGTCCAACTAAAACATGCATATTTCTTTACGTACTACACGAATATGTAATAAAAATGGGGATTCCTATTTAAAAAAACGCAGTTGATATCCGTTTGACCTGCGGCAGCGCCATCTAGCGAGCCAACCATAGCGCCACTGGGCCCCCCCTTCAAGCTAGTTTTTTTTTTTCTTTGTTGAGCTGGCAGCAGCTTAGTACGCCGCTCTTCAGCCTATAGAATTTGTTTTAAAAAGATGAAGATAATTAATAATAAAAGTTGGCGATAAAATCGGTGACTTAAAGGTAAAATGGGGGAAAATTGTGGAACTTAAAACATAAAACAAAGGGTTGATGATGCTAATAAAATACATAGGAAGCAGAAAAATAATAGACAGACAATTAAAAAACACAGCAACAGTCTGGTTTCTGTTCGCAAGAGATATAAAATTCACACCCAGCGACAGCATGATTTCTGTTCGCAATACTTTGGAAAGACGCATAACACTGAACACGCACTTAAACACTCCACTAAAAATGTTGGCACAAATATGACATACCACAGCCAAGAGTAGGAGGGGGAGGGGGAACTAGACACATGATGGGAAATTAAAAAAGGGGGGAAGGAGAGGAAAAGCGAAGGGGGAGGGAGGAAATGAGCCAATGGAGGATGAGGACCCATAAGAGGGGTGGGGGGTGCTGAGCAGACGCGACAGGGAGTGGGGAAGGCAGAGGAGGGGAATACAAAAGGACTTGGGGGAAGGGAGAAGGGCGGTAGGGAGAGGTTAGGTGGGGAGAAAACACAGGATGGAAGGGGGGAAGAGGGAGCCCAGGGAAAGGACGAGGGAAGGAGGGGGGTGAGGATCAGAGTTGATAGGAGGGATAAAAGGAGGGAGAGAGGGCATCATCCGGGAGGGGGAGTTGATGGAAGCCACCTTGGGAAAGGAGATGAAGGGTGTAAAGATGGAGGGTAGGGGGGACAGAACAGTGAAGGCATGGCAGGGGGTGGGGATGGGAGAGGAGAGGACCAACCAGGGGGTGAGGAGGATCAAGGCGGCGGGAGGTGCAGAGTACGTGGATATGTTTGAGGAATAGGAGCAGATGGGGGAAAGGAATGAGGTCATAGAGGATCCGCTTAGGGGATGGGAGGCGTATACGGAAGGCGAGGCGGAGTGCATGACGCTCAAGGATCTGAAGGGACTTATAAAATTTGGGAGGGGGGCAGATATCCAGATGGGACTGGCATAACAGAGGATGGGATGGATTAAGGATTTGTAGGTGTGGAGGATGGTAGAGAGGCGCAAACCTCATGTCCGGCCAGAGAGGAGTTTGAGCAGTTGGAGGCGGTTGTGGGCTTTGGATTGGATGGAGCGGAGATGAGGGATCCAGGTGAGGTGACGGTCAATGGTGAGGTCTAGGTAGGTGAGGGTGGGGGCGGACATGACAGGCGCAGACGGTAAGGGAGAAATCCAGGAGCCGGAAGGAGTGAGTGGTACGACCTATGATGATTGCCTGGATCTTGGAAGGATTGATTTTCAGGAGCCACTGGTTACACCATGCATGCGGCAAAAAGGTCAAGGTGATTCTGGAGAAGGCGTTGGGACCGTTGGATGGTAGGAGCGAGGGCGAGGAATGCGGTGTCATCGGCATATTGCAAGAGGTGTACTGGAGGGGGGGGGGGGGGTTGGGGCATATCTGCCGTGTACAGGAGGTAGAGGAGAGGGGAGAGGACAGAGCCCTGGGGCACACCTGCAGAGGGGTAGAAGGTGTGGGAATTGGCATTGTGGATGGTAACATAGGAGGAGCGGCGGGAGAGGAAGGAGGCCATAGGACTGATGTAGTTGACAGGAAGGGCGTAGGTTTGGAGTTTAAGCAGGAGACTGGGATGCCAGACACGGTCGTAGGCCTTTTCGAGGTCGAGGGAGACAAAAATGGCGGAGCGACGGGAGTTAAGCTGGAGGGAGAGGAGATGAGTGAGGCAGAGGAGTTGGTCGTCGTCAGAGAAGGAAGGTCGAAAGCCACATTGGGTGTCGGGGAGGAGGTGGTTTTGATGGAGGTGGTGATGGATGTGCCGGATAAGGATGGATTCCAAGAGCTTGCTGAACACCGATGTGAGACAGATAGGACGATAGGAAGAGGCATCAGATGGAGGCTTGTTGGGTTTGGAGAACATCAGGATATGGGAGGTTTTCCACAGGTCGGGGTTCAAGCTAGACGAGTTTCGTTCTTTTTAGTTTTTTCGTTTGACGCTTATTTCGTGAGATATTTGGCCCGGTCACGATCAATGGAGCACTCTGTATACTTGCAAACACATCAAACGATACCTAGACTGCAGCAATTACCGTCTTTTTACTTTCTCCTTTCTAGTTCATTTTGGAGCTGAAAATAAGAGTAGTTCTCCTGACGTCAAACACGTGAAGCTAGTGTCTGCCAGCTTAGTTGCCCCAACACCTTGCCTTCAGGTGATTTGTTTGTTTCGAGTCATGAAAGTTGTCCGATCAAAAATGCCATCTTGTATCGTTATGGGTGTACTACACTTTCAGTCTGTAGTCTACAGTGTAAAAGAATTACATTTCATTCATAAATGGAATCGTCCAAGCGATATTTCGTCAGGTCCTTTGTTGGAAAGCGTTTCGGCATACGTATAAAATACAGATTTCCCAGAAGAAAGTAAATCAGTATAGAATGAATAAAATGATAGCTGCCTGCAGTAAAATGTTTCATTGGTTGAAATATTAGGAATGGAAAGATTCTTCCTCAAATCCAGGGGCGGCCAAGATTTCGGCTAGCGGGCCATGCCGGGTCCAGTGTGCTGTAGCGCTCAGCCTAGCTATACATTTTTCCCACTGCCACGTAACGCTGTCTGAGCGCGAGGTGGGGGAAGAGGGTAAAACTGAGAACGCGCCTTATTTAAACGGCAGTGCGGTCGCAATGCATATGACTTGGTTTTATGTTTCACATTGCTCAGCACTGAAAACATAATCTAATTTTTTATCTGGTAAACACTGTCGGCATACGGGCAGCTGCAGACAATTTCACAGATTTTTGCTCTCAAGTTGCCACGTAATCGTGACTTGTTTAGTTTCATAATGGAAAAAAGGTCTTTCACAAAAATAGATTGACTGAAATATTGTAACTCTTTTTCAGCTTCATCATGGAGACGTGGAAACTCTTCGTAATTAAATAATGCAGACGTCCTGGACTGTTTTAACATAACAGGATTTGTCTTTAAAAGCTGCACATGCACAGAGGCGCTTTCAACTGACATGGCCTCGAAAGCAGCTCAAAAATCGATGTTAAGATTGTGAGTGTCCTCAAAACGTTTTTGGACTGGGTAAGAATTGGGACTTTGCACGGCTGCTGATGACCGCGCAGTTGAGCGCCCCACAAACCAAACATCATCATCCTCAAAATGTTGAAAAACCTATCCTTGTACAGGGTGTTTCAAAAATGACCGATATATTTGAAACGGCAATAAAAACTAAACGAGCAGCGATAGAAATACACCGTTTGTTGCAATATGCTTGGGACAACAGTACATTTTCAGGCGGACAAACTTTCGAAATTACAGTAGTTACAATTTTCAACAACAGATGGCGCTGCAAGTGATGTGAAAGATGTAGAAGACAACTCAGTCTGTCGGTGCGCCATTCTGTACGTCGTCTTTCTTCTGTAAGCGTGTGCTGTTCACAACGTGCAAGTGTGCTGTAGACAACATGGTTTATTCCTTAGAACAGAGGATTTTTCTGGTGTTGGAATTCCACCGCCTAGAACACAGTGTTGTTGCAACAAGACGAAGTTTTCAATGGAGGTTTAATGTAACCAAAGGACCGAAAAGCGATACAATAAAGGATCTGTTTGAAAAATTTCAACGGACTGGGAACGTGACGGATGAACGTGCTGGAAAGGTAGGGCGACCGTGTATGGCAAGCACAGAGGGCAACGCGCAGCTAGTGCAGCAGGTGATCCAACAGCGGCCTCGGGTTTCCGTTCGCCGTGTTGCAGCTGCGGTCCAAATGACGCCAACGTCCATGTATCGTCTCATGCGCCAGAGTTTACACCTCTATCTATACAAAATTCAAACGTGGCAACCCCTCAGCGCCGCTACCATTGCTGCACGAGAGACATTCGCTAACGATATAGTGCACAGGATTGATGATGGCGATATGCATGTGGGCAGCATTTGGTTTACTGACAAAGCTTATTTTTACCTGGACGGCTTCGTCAATGAACAGAACTGGCGCATATGGGGAACCGAAAAGCCCCATATTGCAGTCCCATCGTCCCTGCATCCTCAAAAAGTACTGGCCTGGGCCGCCATTTCTTCCAAAGGAATCATTGGCCCATTTTTCAGATCCGAAACGATTACTGCATCACGCTATCTGGACATTCTTCGGGAATTTGTGGCGGTACAAACTGCCTTAGACGACACTGCGAACACCTCGCGGTTTATGCAAGATGGTGCTCAGCCACATTGCACGGCCGACGTCTTTAATTTCCTGAATGAATATTTCGATGATCGTGTGATTGCTTTGGGCTATCCGAAACATACATGAGGCGGCGTGGATTGGCCTCCCTATTCGCCAGACATGAACCCCTGTGACTTCTTTCTGTGGGGACACTTGAAAGACCAGGTGTACCGCCAGAATCCAGAAACAATTGAACAGCTAAAGCAGTACATCTCATCTGCATGTGAAGCCATTCCACCAGACACGTTGTCAAAGGTTTCGGTTAATTTTATTCAGAGACTACGCCATATTATTGCTACGCATGGTGGATATGTGGCAAATATCGTACTATAGAGTTTCCCAGACCGCAGCGCCATCTGTTGTTGAAAATTGTAACTACTGTAATTTCGAAAGTTTGTCTGCCTGAAAATGTACTGTTGTCCCAAGCATATTGCAACAAACGGTGTATTTCTATCGCTGCTCGTTTAGTTTTTATTGCCGTTTCAAATATACTGGTCATTTCTGAAACACCCTGTAACTCTTTCAAGGCCACAATGAATACTTCAAACCTGACGTTTTCTTTAACACTACTGAGCTCGGGGCACTGGACTGTCTTTTTCAGAATGTGTCCCTTCTACAACACGATTTTCTTTTTAAATGCATCCAATAAGAAAGAAGGAAAGTTTTACTGTTGGCTGTGTACAGTCACGCTCACTTAAAATGCGAAATCTACACTCCACTCCGGATGTTCTAATATTCGTTTCTGCACTCATTTTTCCTTCCTAAATTCAACAGTAGCGAGTTTTAAACCGAAAAATTGTTCTAGGAATGCCCCTGGGCTTCACCTACATAGTTTGCAGTAACATTTGAAATCTCCATACTCTTTGTTCTCTTCCACTGAAAACTGTCGCAGCTGACAATGGAACAATGCTTGTGACTTCAGAAATTTTGCCATTCGTATCACCGGCCGAGGTGGCCGAACGGTTCTAGGCGCTACAGTCTGGAACCGCGCGACCGCTACGGTTGCAGGTTCGAATCCTGCCTCGGGCGTGGATGTGTGTGATGTCCTTAGGTTAGTTAGGTTTTAGTAGTTTTAAGTTCTAGGGGACTGATGACCACAGATGTTAAGTTCCATAGTACTCAGTGCCATTAGAACCATTTTTTGAACCATTCGTATCACCAATTTCTTCCTGTGCTCCAGGCCTGCAAATTTAGCACAAAGTGCTTTTTAATGTACAAAACAATAAATCCCGTCTGTCAATCTTTGTAATGTTTTCTCTTTCATTGTCAACTAATTATTTAAATCCTTTTTGCATGGTATTGTAACGTCGTTTCTTGGCATACGCACTATCTGTCACTTATGTGAACTGAAAATGCTGATCCCTCTCTTCTATAAGGAGGTTTGCTTGTGTTGTTGCCCCGGATGATGATTATACAAAATTTTTGTTAGGATTTGTAAGCGGCGGGTCCTTGAGGTATGGCAATACATGAACACGAGTAGTAAGTTTAAACAGTTTTATTAACAAAGGCGGATCATAAAACACGCATGCTACACGTACCCATCATCACCGTGTCTGACATCCTAATTACGGTCGTATCGAAAGGCCCCATGGAGAGCTAAGAAAAGAGACATATTCGCGCCCGAGGCCGCGATAGTTATAAAGCGCGCTGCGGAAGGCGGCCATTGGCGTACTCGCCGCGTCGCCTTCGGCCGGACACGTGTACTGACCAAGCAAATTGTCAGCATTCCAGATAGGACGGCTGGCGAGCGCGTGTTTTGTACTGTACGGCTGGGTGCAACCCGTAGACCCTTACATCACTCTCCCCAGAGAAAAAGAGCAACCATAGGTGGCTGGAAACGACCTCCTGGGCGTTATGAATCTATTTCGCCATTTGTGGCATCAGAAGGCATCGCAACATGCATTTCGTTTGCAGACACAGTAACGTTCGGTACAGAGAAACGTGCCTTCAGGATGGCAATTTCATACGTGGCAAATGCTGTTGACAAAAGACAAATTAATAAAAGCAATAAAAACACAATACTGAGAATCAAGTATGCATTAACATTACTGGATGAATCGAAGGACTTAATTCTATTTGCTGCTTCAATGAAGTTTAACTCATTATTGGAAGAGATTACATTTTCATAGATGTCCTTAATTAAATCATTGTCTTCAGAAAAAATTGATAGGGAATGCTTTCCATATATTAATACGTGTCAATCATTGTAACAGACAGATAATATTCTCGTTAATGGCAAATGCCCAGTTGCATGAAATGTAGTTGGCAATACACTAGGCATATCAAATAGTTCACATGATAAATCACAATGTGTGGAATTCAAGATTAATCCACTATTATTCAGTTTGAGTTAAAGGGTAACTCAGGTGTATCATAATTTTTACATGTCAATGTGATATGAAGGGTGGAGTTAAATGAGAAAATTATACCTTCAAAAGATCGTTTAAGAAATGGATGATAAAGATGCGTTAAAATTCTAGGGCAGTCATCTCTTGGGGGATGATTCATAAACAATTCTTTCTCACAGCTGTACTCTATACTGTCTAAGAATACTGCCGATTTAGGGCAAATTAACTTATGACTACGTTTACACATATGCAAATCATTTTCTTTTAGGGACACAAAATATCTTCGATCCTTGCTGATCAGTAGATAAGCATTCAGTACATACTTTACATGAATACCTGCCTGTCTCCATTTCACAGGGTAAGTATAAAGCCTATACATTTCAAAATTACACTTTGATCTAGCAATGGGAATAGAAACAATAACAGTTAATTCATCTTCAATCATTAAAGAGTGTGTGGTGGTTAACTTATAATAAGCATATAAATTGTAAGAGTTAACAGGGTAAATCACAGTATAGGTTGCATCTAGTTTTCGTTCAATTGATAGTAGGATCTGTTAAAATTGTTCTGGATGTAGTAGTACACTGCTCAAACAATCATTTGAACTACTTTCTAAGGCTGTTCTTAAGTTAAGGGCATCAATTCTAGCATTTGATAAACTATCAGTAATCCTTAACAAAAGAGTGTTTAAATCTAAGTGTGCACTCACAGCGTTTAATCCTTGGAATAGTTCTTGGATATTTGCATTCGTTTCATTACGAATTACGTGGAAATGTAAGATAAATTGCTTTACAATCTGTTCAATGAAAACTGTGTGGTTAGTAATGGTTCTTTGCATATTCTTTAATACAATAATTTCATTAGAGAGGTTAGTTGAATCTGTACTGGACTGTTGTTCAAGAGCTAATATTTTGCCTTTAACTTCTAGTAGATCTCGATTAGTTAAAGTACCAAATACTGTACGAAGGATACTCCTTCCAAAATCAAGCCAGGCACATTTACGCCTAATTAAAATTGTGTGTGGCAAAAGCTTTAAAAAACAGTAAATCTCTTGTTCATAACTAGCAAATGTAGACTCTACCTGCATTTTGGCTGTGATCCAGTTATTATACCAACATGTACCCATTTCCAAAATTGTATCATTACCCTTAATAGAACTAATTAGATCAATTTGCTTCTTTGAAGAATTGAACTGTTGCTGGATTTCACTCAAATTGTACTTGAGGACAAGTTTTGTATTAGTTGTTGAAACTACCATGTCTGATAGTGGTTCGAACAAAACACCTGTACTCTGTGGTACTATTACTACAGCATTAGTAGAATACGCTGGCATAGCAAACATTAGAATAAAAATGAACATGGTTAATTAGTTCTAAACACTATAGTTAACGATAAACATAAAATTAATGAGTTTCTTGTGGTAACCTGTGGAATAAAAGGTTTAGTTTCACTGTGCACTTGTGCAATAGCTTCAATACTAAATTTTCACAACACATTCACATAACCACATGGCTGAAATAAACACACACATTGCACTCTCACACACTACACACATTTACACAGATTGTAGAGGTGTCTGTAACAGGATCGCTTGGAATGTGGCGATGCCTAGGCCTCGAAGTCTGGACTGCGACCTCGTGATTCTCGCTTCCTGGGTTTGAGAACAGCAGGTCTGCCTCTCGGTCGGTCCTCGTCGTCTTGCGATGCTACAGGAGATCTACCCAGAAATGGCTTTACACGATTGACATGAATGACAATCGAACGAAAGGACAGTTGGAGCTTAAGAGTGACTAGTGACAACACCTCCAAGATTGGGTATGGTCCTTTCCAAAACTTCTTAAACTTTTTGAGTTAACTCATCTTTAACACCACATTGCTCAGATACACAAGATCTCCAACTCGATACTGTGGCACTGCCGCTTAGCGGTCGTGTTGTCTTGTTTGATGAAGAAAATATTGATGATTTAGCTGTTTCACTCCCCTCCATGCTTTCTTTAGCTTGCATGCTAGATCCCTTACGTGTTCATTGCTGATTCTAGTAGGTGATCGTGCAAAGTCCAAGGGTGAATGCATTCTTCTCCCATAGACGATCTCATATGCACTGAGGCCAGTTGAGTTGTGCATATTGGCATTGTAACAACTTACCAAGTACAGTAAACAGACATCCCAACTGTCGTGTTTGCTGATCAATTAAGGGCTAACCATTTTAATAATTGTTCTGTGGACTCACTCGACTCTTCCATTTCCTTCAGGGTGTGCTGGTGTAGCCCTTAACTGAGTTATTTGCATGAGCTTACAAGTCTGTTTACGTAATTCACTCATAAAATTAGTTCCTTGATCACTAATTATATTTAATGGTGATCCAAACTTAAGAATACATTCTTTTACAAAAACTTTAGCTATAGTCTCAGCACTCAGGTCAGGTATCGGTATCATGAGAAGGAATCTAGAGAAATAATGTATTTGTTTCCATCTTTAGTCTTAGGCAACGGTCCTATGACATCTATTCCTACTCGTTCAAATGGTTCACTTGTCTCTGGCAGTTCTGGCAATGGTGCTCTACTCTTTCCTACATTATTCCTTCTGTTACAGGAATCACATTGTGAAACAAACTCGAAAACGTCAACTTTGCGGCTCGGCCACCAAAACATTTGAGCTATTTTAATGTTCATTGCTTTTTACTGCAATGTCCTGATAATAAAGAATCGTATTGCTTCTCATGATTTGCTCTTTCATGCTTTCTGGAATAACTAGGCTGTTTCCTTTACTAGTGATTTTGTACAGTAATCCATCTGTTTCAACAAAATATTGACCATTTTTCCATAGTTTGCATTGTGGATCTTTTTCTTGAGCTGCCTTCAACTCTTCTTCTCACTTATCATAACACAAACTCTGACTTTTCGACTCATTGCATCAGCATTCACATGTTGTTTACCAGGTCGATGAGTAACCTTAAATTGGTATTCACTCAGTCTTATGCTCATCTTGTTAATCTGGAACTTGGATCCTTCAAGATCAATAACCATTTAAGTGTGGCATCATCTGTAATAACTGTAAATTCTCTTCCTGTTATGAAACATCTGTTATGTGTTACACCAAAAACCAAAGCACAGAGCTACTCCTCAGTAGCAGCATAATTACATTCTGCTTTGTTTAATTGTCTGGGAGCAAATGAGATTGGATGTTCATGACCATCAACTTCTTGAGACAAGATTGCATCTACGGCAAACGTCTGTTGAAAGTATAAAAGGTTTACTGAAATCCAGATGTGGTTAGAGCAGTTTTAAGTTCTTCCATTGCCTTTTTGGATTCTGTTGACCAATTAAATGTGGCTCCTTTCTTCAGTAGGTGTGTCACTGGATGTGCTGTATCGTCTGTAGAAATTTGACAATCCCAAGATTGATTGTAACTCTTTCAAATTCTGTGGTTCAGGAAAATTCTTTACATCTTCAATTAATTTTGGATCAGGTCGAACACCTTCACTAATTATAACATGACCAAGATAGTTAACTTTACTTTGTGAAAATGACATTTATCTATTGATAAAGATAGGTTTGCGTTTCTTATATGCTCAAAAACAGCTGTAGTGTCTCAGTATGCTGCTTCATATTTTCACCAAAAATTATTACATCATCAAGGTAAACAGGTGCTTCTGTTGGAGTGAGCCCTCGTAAAACTGAATCAATCAGGAGTTGAAATGTAGCTGGAGCATTACGAAGTCCAAACGGCATTCGAAGATACTTCTATACTCCTGTTACTGTCACAAATGAAGTTTTTGCTTGATCATCTGGATGCACCGTTAACTGGTGATAACCACTTGTTAAATCACATACTGAAAAAATTCGACATCTGCCCAAGTAACCCGAGGTTTCCACTAAATTTGGTAAGGGGTAAATGTCGGGTGTGGTCATAGCATTCAAAGATCGGTAATCAACACAAAAACTGAACTGCAGTTCTCCAGAAATTGATTGCTTCTTTACAATTACAACAGACGAACACCACAGTGGGTCTGAGGGATCTCTTGGTTTTATAATTCTGGCTTCTAATTGTTCTTTAAACATGTCTTCAACCAACTCTCTTTGACTAAATGGTATTCTGTAAGGTTTCTGTGTGATTGGGGCTGCATTCCCTGTAAGAATTCGATGCTGAACTAAATGAGTGACAGGTAAATTTGCACGTTCTCGGAATCTGCATACTCCAACAAAACACCCACTAAAATCTTCTGTTCATCAGCTGTCAAATGTTCTACCTTTTTCCAAATCTTGCGCTTCAGTTCATTATTAACTTCGTCTCCTCATTGTAATTTTGCGGTACTGTTACAAAAAATTACGCCACTGTTACTTACGCTCGACACTTCAGCAACTTTCGTTCCTCGTGGCAGAACAACATCCTCATTGCTCATATTCGTTACTGTAACCGGGACTTTTGAGACATTCTGTCTCACCATTGTAGCGACACCTAAACTTCCAGCAACATAACAATGCATTGTATCCAATAACTCACTTTTCTCGGATCGCTCAATTAATAACGAAGTTCCTTCCTTGCATTGGGTTGACTTAACTTCAACGTAGATAGTTTTTCCTGCTCCCTAGGGCATTTGCTGACGCTGATCATCTTCGCCAGAAGATGATGAGTATGTCACTCGTCGAAACGTCGCAGTTTGAAGACACCGCCACCCGGCTGGAAGCCCGAGAACTCTTCGCCAAGTAGTTTGATGTTTTTCCCACGATATACAGCACCTATCACGAAGTCATTTTCGGTCTGATTTTCGCTGGAACAAACCGGAATCACTGTCTCCAGCAAGGGGCGGACGGAGTGGTGGCCAGTACCTCCCCGTACTCGTTTAGAGATCTGGCAGATTGTCTGTTGTTCGCATTACCTTTCTTCTTGTTGCGACAATCTCTCGAAACATGACCCTACATCCCACAATGGTAGCAGATTCATTTCTCATTACAATCCTTACGCTTGTTACCCAGCTTATTGCATTTGTAGCGTTGTACTGTTGTGTGGAAAACTCTGCGTTCTTGTTTCTGCATCTCATTCGGTCGTCTTAGTGCTTCAGCGAAACCCAACAGCTGATTCTACTGCTTCTTGAAACGTTTAACATCGTGCCAATCTAACAGCTTTGCTTACTTCCTCTCCGTGAATGTGTCCGGGGCTCTCTGGTGGGCTTCGAACAACTGAATGCGATTTTCGTTTTCATCTTCTACTACCTCGTACGTTTGAGCGTTGATGTTTCGAATTCTGTCGGCAAACTGCTCGATAGATTCGTCTCGCCGCAATCGCAAACTGTAAAGCTGCTCTCTGTAAAATTTGATCGCGTTTTTACGTTTAAATCTCTAAACAACAATCGTTCTAAATTAATTGTAATCTTCTCTTTTCACGCAAGTAGGCTCCGCGCTAATGAAATCTTGTGCTGTTCCCTGAATTCTTAATTTGGCAACAACTAGCCACTTGGCACCTTCAAGTTTACGAAAAAACATTCACATCATCTTCGGGTTTCCCGCTAAACATTGTTACTGATGGCAATAATGAAAAATTCTTTATTGTAGTTTTACCTGTACTGCATGAACTGTCATTCGACAAGTCTTTCGGAATGTTAGCTTCTTTCAGCTTTTAACTGCCATATCTCTTCTTGTAGTTCATTAACAACAGTTTGTAGATCGACAACGTTACTCTGACTGGATTGCAACATTTTGTCTAATTTAACGCCAATGAGTCACTCAAATGTAAAATAAAACTCCATCAGTGCGTTTCGTATTCTAGCCAAACTGGAGTAGACCAACCTGAATTCCAGCAATGGATGTCCCCCCATAGTCAGAAGATGTTCATGCTGCTGCTGCTGCTGCTCAAAGTTCACATTGTGCTGCACCTCTTCAGAACTGTAGATTTTCCACAACTATCCCCATGCTGACACCACTTCTATAAGGGGGTTTGTTTGTGTTGTTGCCCCGGATGATGATTATACAAAATTTTTGTCAGGATTTGTAAGCGGTGAGTCCTTCAGGTATGGCAATACACGAACACGAGAAGTAAGTTTAAACAGTTTTATTGACAAGGGCGGATTATAAAACACGCACGCTACGCGTACCCATCATCACGGTGTCTGACATCCTAATTACGGTCGTATCGAAAGGCTCCATGGTGAGCTAAGAAAAGAGACATATTCCCGCCCGAGGCCACGATAGTTAATACGGCGAGCTGCGGCCGGCGGCCAGTGGCTTACTACTGCATCGCAGTGCGGCCAGACACACGTGTACTGACCAAGCAAGTTGTCAGCATTCCAGATAGGCCAGCTCGCGAGTGCGTGTTACGTACCGTATGACTGTGTGCAACCCGTAGACCCTTACACTTCTGTCATTCCCATTCGTTTTAAATGGTTCCGACGCCAGATCGTTAGACCGTTTCCTTTGTACAAATAGCCACTGGATCAGTGAAGGTCTTTCATACCACGAACAAATAGCGAAGGTTAAACAGTGCTGACAGCACAATTCTGCCGAGCTGAAGACAGTTGCGCCGCAGCGCAATGCTAAATGAAATGGCGCCCTGTACCGGGTACTTCCGACACGGACCGAGCAAAGCCGAGCGACAGGTCGAGAGCCCACCGTGTCCCGCACACGCTACACATGTGACGTTGGGCACACCGTGGCTGGTTTTGCTCCTTTCCTCTTAGTAGTTCATTTTAAATCATTAGAAGTTTCTCCCGTTCAAAGTTTGTATCAAAATTGCATCTTTCTCGTTGCTTGTCCATAAATCAAGTTTAGAACAATCGGCTCTAAATTTGTCACACAGTGAATATGTGCCACTTCTGGAGTACCCAAAACTTATTTTGTAGCTACGTCTCCAAAGTCTTACTGTTTCTTCGTTCCACACATTTATGAGGCAACAAATATAATGTAGGCAAGTTTTTGCTAACATGAACGTTGACCATGTCGTGCATACGATTTAAAAGTTGAAAATGTAACGAGTAAGAATCAGTAGTAGTAAGCAAACAAGCACTGTTTTTGGAATATAGCTTCATCAGCTATCGATGCAAATACAGCAAAAGAGGATATAAATGGATTACGAAAGCATCTTTTTCACGTTATTACTTCTCATCGCGGTTATCTAAAATGTATAAACAAAAAGAAAGTTATTTTTATGAGGGCAAATGCGTCGTATTGCGGTAGTGGATCAAACATCCACTTTAGACCAGAAAAACGTTTACGAACACCGTCCTGACACTATATTATTAGCGGTAAAAAAAAACCATCGCGTTCAAACGACAGAAATTACGTTCAAAAGCAATCGTAAACAGTCTCCATGTAAACAATAGATGTTTTGGGGCATCTAATGTCTGTAACGCTATCTTCCCACATCTTTATCTCCACGAAAATAACATCGACAACCATCGTTTTGGTCAAATAATTCTGAATTCACATTTCCTCCCCCTTTACAAAAGATTCTTGCTAGAACAGCCAGAGACAGCGGTCAAATGGTCACGCATGTGTGAGTCTTGTGTGTATAACTGTATGAATATGTGTGTGTGTGTGTTTGTGTGTGTGTTTTGCTTCCTTGCAGAAGAAGGCTTTGGCTGAAAACTTATGTGAACCCTCTTTTCGTCGTGTCTGCCTGCTGCTTGGCACGTGAGTAGAAAATTTATCCGTTTCATAGTATAGTTATTCCCTCATGAAATTTGTTGCAAATAATCCGCTGCACTTCAGCGGAAACAATGATCTACGTAATTGTAATACCAGGAGAGAAAAATGGCCTTTATTACGCCACATTAAGGTGGCCTGCAACAAAACAGGGGTTCACAACGCTGCAACCAAAAGTTTCGATTACTTACCCACTGATATAAAATGCCTAACAGCAAAGTAAAATCTCCTCCTATTACTCAGAAGATTATTTATTACCGTAATCTGTAAATGGTGATGGGTAAATATTACTGACTTACATCTGCCTTTAACTGAAAAGACGAAAAAAAAACTAAAAGATAATCGGCATGGAGGCATATATATATATATATATATATATTTATATTTTGGTCATCAGTCTACTGACTGGTTTGATGCGGCCCGCCACGAATTCCTTTCCTGTGCTAACCTCTTCATCTCAGAGTAGCACTTGCAACCTACGTCCTCAATTATTTGCTTGACTTATTCCAGTCTCTGTCTTCCTCTACAGTTTTTGCCCTCTACAGCTCCCATGGAAGTCAATCCCTCATGTCTTAGCAGATGTCCTATCATCCTGTCCCTTTCTCCTTATCAGTGTTTTCCACATATTCCTTTCCTCTCCGATTCTGCGTAGAACCTCCTCATTCCTTACCTTATCAGTCCACCTAATTTTCAACATTCGTCTATAGCACCACATCTCAAATGCTTCGATTCTCTTCTGTTCCGGTTTTCCCACAGTGCTGTACTCCAGACGTACATCCTCAGAAATTTCTTCCTCAAATTAAGGCCGGTATTTGATATTAGTAGACTTCTCTTGGCCAGATATGCCTTTTTTGCCATAGCGAGTCTGCTTTTGAATTCCTCCTTGCTCCGTCCGTCATTGGTTATTTTACTGCCTAGGTAGCAGAATTCCTTAACTTCATTGACTTCGTGACCATCAATGCTGATGTTAAGTTTCTCGCTGTTCTCATTTCTACTACTTCTCATTACCTTCGTCTTTCTCCGATTTACTCTCAAATCATACCGTGTACTCATTAGACTGTTCATTCCGTTCAGCAGATCATTTAATTCTTCTTCACTTTCACTCAGGATAGCAATGTCATCAGCGAATCGTATCATTGATATCCTTTCACCTTGTATTTTAATTCCACTCCTGGACCTTTCTTTTATTTCCATCATTGCTTCCTCGATGTACAGATTGAAGAGTAGGGGCGAAAGGCTACAGTCTTGTCTTACACCCTTCTTAATACGAGCACTTCATTCTTGATCGTCCACTCTTATTATTCCCTCTTGGTTGTTGTACATATTGTATATGACCCGTCTCTCCCTATAGCTTACTCCTACTTTTTTCAGAATCTCGAACAGCTTGCACCATTTTATATTGTTGAACGCTTTTTCCAGGTCGACAAATCCTATGAAAGTGTCTTGATTTTTCTTTAGCCTTGCTTCCATTATTAGCCGTAACGTCAGAATTGCTTCTCTCGTCCCTTTACTTTTCCTAAAGCCAAACTGATCGTCACCTAGCGCATTCTCAATTTTCTTTTCCATTCTTCTGTATATTATTCTTGTAAGCAGCTTCGATACATGAGCTGTTAAGCTGATTGTGCGATCATTCTCGCACTTGTCAGCTCTTGCCGTCTTCGGAATTGTGTGGATGATGCTTTTCCGAAAGTCAAATGGTATATCGCCAGATTCATATATTCTACACACCAACGTGAATAGTCGTTTTGTTGCCACTTCCCCCAATGATTTTAGAAATTCTGAATGTTATCTATCCCTTGTGCCTTATTTGACCGTAAGTCCTCCAAAGCTCTTTTAAATTCCGATTCTAATACTGGATCCCCTATCTCTTCTAAATCGACTCCTGTTTCTTCTTCTATCACACCAGACAAATCTTCACCCTCATAGAGGCTTTCAATGTATTCTTTCCACCTATCTGTTCTCTCCTCTGCATTTAACAGTGGAATTCCCGTTGCACTCTTAATGTTACCACCGTTGCTTTTTTTAATGTCACCAAAGGTTGTTTTGACTTTACTGTATGCTGAATCTGTCCTTCCGACAATCATATCTTTTTCGATGTCTTCACATTTTTTCTGCAGCCATTTCGTCTTAGCGTCCCTGCACTTCCTATTTATTTTATTCCTCAGCGACTTATATTTCTGTATTCCTGATTTTCCCGGAACATGTTTGTACTTCCTCCTTTCATCAATCAACTGAAGTATTTCTTCTGTTACTCATGGTTTCCGCGCAGCTACCTTCTTTGTACCTATGTTTTGCTTCCCAACTTCTGTGATGGCCCTTTTTAGAGATGTCCATTCCTGTTCAACTGTACTGCCTACTGCGCTATTCCTTATTGCTGTATCTATAGCGTTAGAGAACTTCAAACGTATCTCATCATTCCTTAGTACTTCCGTATCCCACTTCTTTGCGTGTTGATTCTTCCTGACTAATGTCTTGAACTTCAGCCTACTCTTCATCACTACTATATTGTGATCTGAGTCTATATCTGCTCCTGGGTACGCCTTACAATCCAGTATCTGATTTCGGAATCTCTGTCTGACCATGATGTAATCTAATTGAAATCTTCCCGTATCTCCCGGCCTTTTCCAAGTATACCTCCTCCTCTTGTGATTCTTGAACAGGGTATTCGCTATTACTAGCTGAAACTTGTTACAGAACTCAATTAGTCTTTCTCCTCTTTCATTCCTTGTCCCAAGCCCATATTCTCCTGTAACCTTTTCTTCTACTCCTTCCTCTACAACTGCATTCCAGTCGCCCATGACTATTAGATTTTCGTCCCCCTTTACATACTGCATTACCCTTTCAATATCCTCATACACTTTCTCTATCTGTTCATCTTCAGCTTGCGACGTCGGAATGTATACCTCAACTATCGTTGTCGGTGTTGGTCTGCTGTCGATTCTGATTAGAACAACCGGGTCACTAAACTGTTCACAGTAACACACCCTTTGACCTACCTTCCTATTCATAACGAATCCTACACCTGTTATACCATTTTCTGCTGCTGTTGATATTACCCGATACTCATCTGACCAGAAATCCCCTTATTCCTGCCACTTCACTTCACTGACCCCTACTATATCTAGATTGAGCCTTTGCATTTCCCTTTTCAGATTTTCTAGTTTCCCTACCACGTTCAAGCTTCTGACATTCCACGCCCCGACTCGTAGAACGTTATCCTTTCGTTGATTATTCAATCTTTTTCTCATGGTAACCTCCCCCTTGGCAGTCCCCTCCTGGAGATCCGAATGGGGGACTATTCCGGAATCTTTTGCCAATGGAGAGATCATCATGACACTTCTTCAATTACAGGCCACATATCCTGTGGATACACGTTACGTGTCTTTAATGCAGTGGTTTCCATTGCCTTCTGCATCCTCATGTCGTTGATCATTGCTGATTCTTCCGCCTTTAGGGCAATTTCCCACCCCTAGGACAAGAGAGTGCCCTGAACCTCTATCCGCTCCTCCGCCCTCTTTGACAAGGCCGTTGGCAGAATGAGGCTGACTTCTTATGCCGGAAGTCTTCGGTCGCCAATGCTGATTATTTATCAAAATTTAGGCAGTGGCGCGGGGATCGAACCCGGGACCGAAGACCTTTTTGATTATGAATCAAAGACGCTACTCCTAGACCACGGGTACGGGTTGGCATATGTACAAAAAAAAAAAAAAAAAAAAAAAAAAAAAAAAAAAAAAAAAAAAAAAAAAAAAAAAACGTAATGATGTGGAACGAGTCATTATATACTGACATCTTTTTTTTGTATATATATATGCCTATTTTTTGTATATATGCCTAAAAAAACGATGTCAGTATATAATGACTCGTTCCACATCATTACGGTTTATCGTGCAAATCATACGTGGAACATGGAACTGACTAAGTAACTAACTAACAGTTAGAATATCACAAAGCATGGTGTAGGCTTATACACCTTGAAAACCTAAAAATAAAATTCAAAAATAAAATCAAGCAGATGATTAAAGTAAACGTAATCTACATTCCAGTTGAGCTATGTTTGGTTATTCCTGAAAAACTGACAGAGTTACTGAGGAGAAATATCCCGGGAAAAGAAGCAAATAGGTTACTATTGGAAAGGTAAAATCAAAGGGATCTAAGCAATATGGAACTTATGATCTGAAGTCATTAGTCCCCTAGACTTAGAACTACTTAAACCTAATTAAACTAAAGACATCACACAGGCAGGATTCGAACCTGCGACCGTAGCGGTCGCGCGGTTCCAGACTGAAGCGCCTAGAACCCCTTTTTTTTAATTTTCTAATTGAAATGCATCCTCTGCAAAAACAAATAAAAATCATTGTAAAACAAATCATAAATGTAAAGGAACAGGGATACAGGGATGTCGTTTTTATTTATTTATTTATTTAGTTTCCATAAAGATCACTCTGTTAAAAGGAACATGTAGATCATTTCATGGTATAGTATGTGCATTATATGTGGAGCGGTGAGAGAAGCGTGAGGTTCATTATCAGCTGTCAAATGTGCACACCGACTGCACCCGGCACATCCCAACTACGTGGGGGGTCGAGGAAGACTGCCTGAAGGTAGCTGGCAAAGGTTTTCCGATAGTGTGACCATCTACGAACCTCATTGTGGGCTTGCTGCAAGAAATACCAAAAGTTGAGTCGCGACGTGGCAGCGTCCCCATAGAGGTACGCGATCGTCGAACCTTTGACCCAGATGATCGAGTGTGATTTAGTCGCCGGAAAGTAGTCACTCTCCGGGTGTAAGAAGGAAGCAGGTGTAACATGTTGCGGAGTCACACGGAGGTAGCAAGCCACCATCTGTCTTCCTAGGAGCCATACGTCCTCCACCGCGATACAAGTTAAGCGGTGATGGTCGTCATCCACTTGGCCAATGCAACTTGGGGTGTTTGAGTTCAATGACATTACGACTTATCCGTCGTTGCAGCCAAACAGAAAAATCCTTCGCGCATGGTGGTCTCGTGCGCGGAAGCTCGTCTCTGATATAACTAAGTTCCACGATAAAGGTTGATACATGCGCAAAATGTGGCGTAATGTTGCCCACCGCTACCGGAGGTGTGAGGGACGCTAGAACTAGGAGATCCAGTAGGCGTGATGTAAGGGAATCACGCCCGCTACGCCATTGCTTGTACATCGTGGCTAGAAGGAGCGCCGTCGCTCGGCAGTGAACATTCGTAAGTCCGAGTCCCCCCTTGTCCGCAGGGAGCATGAGCGTTGTGTATCGCACCTTGAGGGGCGATCCAATCATCACAAAATAGCCTAGTGCTGATTGAAGTCGACGTCCGAGCGTGAGTGGTAGGGGCAGGATCTGCGAAATATGCACCATTCGAGAAACCACATAAGTGTTCAGATATTCGACTCGCTGCAAAGGATCAATGCGCCGTAGGAGATGTTGTCGGACCATGGTACGTGTTGTCTGTAAAATACGTCGGTAGTTAACTGCAGCAGTATGTTTTACAGATGAGGTAAAGTCCATGCCGAGATAGCGGAATCGTTGCACATAAGGAAACGGACTGATTTCTTCCGGCGTAAGGCCCCTTCCAACCGGCATTGCTGCCGATTTGTTCATGTTCACTGCATTACCCGCCGTCTCACTGTGGTCCAACAACAGTTCAAGGACCGTCCTCACCTCTTCTTCAGAACGAACGAGCAGCAGGAGGTCGTCCGCATAGGCACGACATTTAAAGGTGTAGCCCCGCAGTTCCATCCCAGAAAGAGAATTTGTTAGCCTCCCAATTAATGGTTCCAACGCTATCGCGAACAGCAGCATCGAAAGAGGGCAGCCCTGGCGAATGGATCGTCGAATTTGAATGGGCCCTGCTATACGCCCATTAACCTGTACCAAGGATTGTGCGCCCCCATAAATCCTTCTAATGAGACCAGTAAAACGGTCTGGAAATCCCATTTGTTCCAGTACAGCGTACAGATAGTTGTGGCGCACCTTATCAAAAGCACTGTCAAAATCAACCGCCACCATCGCCGCTTTAAGCCGGTACTCCTCCGCCAGCGCTATCACATCACGGCATTCGCCAGTAGCTGTTTGCACATTCACCGATCCACCCGGTGTCGTCTGTTCTGGATAGAGAACGCTACTAATTAACATACGACATCGGGACGCTAGCAACCGTGCAAAGATCTTATAGTCGGCATTAAGCAGGGTGATGGGGCGATAATGTGTGACCGTAATTCCTGGCTTTGGTTTATGTACTGGCACCAAGAGGCCTTCCATAAAAGCCGGTGGAATAGGCGCATCGGAATTTAACATCTCGTTGTACATTTCCGTCCATCGCGGTGCCATTTCGTTGCGAAATTCTCGATAAAATTCAGCAGGAAGTCCATCAATGCCTGGGGACCGATTCAACGCACCCTGTGCGATCGCTTCATGTACTTCCTCACAGCTAATGGCTTCCAGTAAGGTTCCCGCGGCTTCCACCGTCAGTGTACGGGAGACGTACGTGGCTAGACGTTCGAGGTCATCGACGGGGGCTGCTTCTTCCCGATAGATGTGTTGGTAATGGTCGACGAATGCAGAGACATTGTCCGCTTGACGCGTCACTCTTCGGTCTTCGCGGGTAATTAATTCCCGTACCACAACGCGTCGTCGGTGCTTTCGTTCATTCACGACGTGGTGTATGGAAGGAATCTCGTGCATTATCGTATCGTGACATCTGACGCGCACCATGGTTCCCTGAAGATGTTTCTGAGCTAAAGCCACTAGTTTAGCTTTTATCCTTTTGCGTTCGATCTAGACGTCCTGTCTTGGCGGACCATCGTCCAGGTCGCGCAGCGCTGCAAAATAAAAGTCGGTCGTACGGCGGCGCCATTCTGCCATCTCCCTGCTACACTCCTGGAAATGGAAAAAAGAACACATTGACATCGGTGTGTCAGACCCACCATACTTGCTCCGGACACTGCGAGAGGGCTGTACAAGCAATGATCACACGCACGGCACAGCGGACACACCAGGAACCGCGGTGTTGGCCGTCGAATGGCGCTAGCTGCGCAGCATTTGTGCACCGCCGCCGTCAGTGTCAGCCAGTTTGCCGTGGCATACGGAGCTCCATCGCAGTCTTTAACATTGGTAGCATGCCGCGACAGCGTGGACGTGAACCGTATGTGCAGTTGACGGCGGCCTTGAGCGAGGGCGTATAGTGGGCATGCGGGAGGCCGGGTGGACGTACCGCCGAATTGCTCAACACGTGGGGCGTGAGTTCTCCACAGTACATCGACGTTGTCGCCAGTGGTCGGCGGAAGGTGCACGTGCCCGTCGACCTGGGACCGGACCGCAGCGACGCACGGATGCATGCCAAGACCGTAGGATCCTACGCAGTGCCGTAGGGGACCGCACCGCCACTTCCCAGCAAATTAGGGACACTGTTGCTCCTGGGGTATCGGCGAGGACCATTCGCAACCGTCTCCATGAAGCTGGGCTACGGTCCCGCACACCGTTAGGCCGTCTTCCGCTCACGCCCCAACATCGAGCAGCCCGCCTCCAGGGGTGTCGCGACAGGCGTGAATGGAGGGACGAATGGAGACGTGTCGTCTTCAACGATGAGAGTCGCTTCTGCCTTGGTGCCAGTGATGGTCGTATGCGTGTTTGGCACCGTGCAGGTGAGCGCCACAATCAGGACTGCATACGACCGAGGCACACAGGGCCAACACCCGGCATCATGGTGTGGGGAGCGATCTCGTACACTGGCCGTACACCACTGGTGATCGTCGAGGGGACACTGAATAGTGCACGGTACATCCAAACCGTCATCGAACCCATCGTTCTACCATTCCTAGACCGGCAAGGGAACTTGCTGTTCCAACAGGACAATGCACGTCCGCATGTACCCCGTGCCACCCAACGTGCTCTAGAAGGTGTAAGTCAACTACCCTGGCCAGCAAGATCTCCGGATCTGTCCCCCATTGAGCATGTTTGGGACTGGATGAAGCGTCGTCTCACGCGGTCTGCACGTCCAGCACGAACGCTGGTCCAACTGAGGCGCCAGGTGGAAATGGCATGGCAAGCCGTTCCACAGGACTACATCCAGCATCTCTACGATCGTCTCCATGGGAGAATAGCAGCCTGCATTGCTGCGAAAGGTGGATATACACTGTACTAGTGCCGACATTGTGCATGCTCTGTTGCCTGTGTCTATGTGCCTGTGGTTCTGTCAGTGTGATCATGTGATGTATCTGACCCCAGGAATGTGTCAATAAAGTTTCCCCTTCCTGGGACAATGAATTCACGGTGTTCTTATTTCAATTTCCAGGAGTGTATATGATATGAACGTACGGCGAAGCGCCGGTTTAGCACAAGTCAGCCACCAATCATGCTTCGTCGCATACCTTCCAACCCTTCGCTCGCACATCGTCCATGTCTCAAGGATCCGGTGACGGCATTCAGGATCATGTAGATGTTGAATGTTTAATTTCCACAGGGCCTTACTGTTCCACACCTCTCTACGGGGAAGAAGCACCGTACAGATGTAAGCGCTGTGATCGGAAAATGCCAATGGCCAGCGTTCCGCGTCCTGGACATCATTTGCATGAGCGCGTGAGATATAAATGCGATCTAACCTGCTCGCCGAATGACTTGTCATATAGGTGTATCCCGGTGCATCTCCATGTCGTAATTCCCACGTGTCACCAAGTACAAGGTGGTTGACAACGATTCGCAACTCTTGGCTGATGTTTGCTTGCGGCCATTGGTCTTTCTGGCTGAGAACACAGTTGAAATCTCCACCAATTATTACACATTCATAACGTCCATGGAAAAGTGGGGCAATGTCTTCTGCATAAAATCGCGCTCTTTCCCGCCGCCGATTGTTTCCCGACGGTGCATAAAGATTGATGATGCGTGTCCCAAACGTCGTGAAAGCCATTCCCCTGGCCGACGGAAGGTAACACACGTTTTCCACTGGGAAGCCATCTCGCACGTAAACTGCCACCCCACTCCCATGGTGATCTCCATGTGACGAATAGGACTGGTAGCCTGCGATGTATGGGAGTGCAGCTATGTGGACTTCCTGCAGCAAAGCAATATACACATCAGATGCCCAAATTGTTTCCTTCAGTAGGTGTATTTTGGCCGGTGAACGAACGTCATTTATATTTAATGTCGCAATACGGTTCGCATGGCGTTGAATCCCACTCTGTCGATGCGCAACACCATCTCCCTGCATCGGCGCTGTGGGCTGAGTTAGAAGACGTTCTCTCGCCCCTCTCCCTTCATCTTCAGCAATTATTAGGCCGTCTTCGTGAGTACCGGCTGCCTTTGTATGACGTCCGGTGCCTCCTCAATATCGTCATACCACATCTTTGCAGGCAGTGATATATTCGTGTTCATTGCCACAGCATCTGCGTCTGGAGAGCCAACTGGTTGTGATTCCTCTTCAGCATCACCACGTCCCGGTACCGTCAATGTGACAGACCGCTGCGGGTTTGATCGAACAGTTTCCATTGCCTCATCCTGTTTCGTAGAAGCTGTTGTGTCGTCTTGGTCCACAGGCACATCGTCGTCGGGGCAAGGGGAGTCATCCCTAGGAGATGTCGTGCGACGACGCCGTTTCCTCCTTTTCGGGGAACGTTGTTTGCGTGATCTTCCTTCCGTGTCCTCAGATTGTAGGGAATCACGGCTGCCCGACAGAAAAGCATCCGTAGGAACATGAAGTGTTTCGAGTCCCATCGTTGTACTTGGCGGGAGTTCGGTCGAAACTGATGTTGTCGTCACAGAGTGCGTTCCAGACGGAACAGCATCCGTAGTGGCTGGAACTGCTTCGTGTACGATCGGTGTGCTTGGTGGGAGTTCGGTCTCATCTGATGTTGTCGCCGTAGATTGTATACTCGATGGAGCAGCATCCTCTGTCATCCCGACGTCTGCTACAAGGTTTCGGAGAGTGCCATCTTGATATTCCACCAGGGCTGTGTCTTTTCGGTCATCAGCGGACGCAGTGAGGGCTTTGGCATAGGTGATCGGTAGTACTGTCATCGCCGGCGACGGCTCCCACACATCTGAAGGCAGTTGCGTAATCCGCCGTTGCATACAGTTCGACCTGAGGTGTCCCTCCTGGCCACAGCCAGAACATGTACGTGGTTGACCATCGTAAATCACCACCGCCCGACAACCACCAATTGTCAGATAGAACGGTACATGCTTCTGAAGATCAATAGTGATCTGTCGCACTCCGTTAAGAACTGGGTACGTGGCGAATTGTGTCCAGCGTTCTGCTGTGTGACCATGTACCGTGCCGTATGGCTTAAAAGCCTCGATAACTTCGTCAGCCGGGAGCTCAAATGGCAGCTCAAAAACACGTATTGTCCGTACACCCAGACCAGCGTGTTCTACAGTTACCGTGCCGACATTCCCGTCACTAGGGCAAAATCGGAGACCTGCTTTTGTCGCCTGTAGAATTCTCTCACACGCCGCGTCATTTACCATCTTAACATACACCGTGGGACTAACGATGGACAGATGAATTCCGACAATATCGTTTGGCGGTATCTTGACGTCCTCTCGAATGAATCGTTCCACTGCTAAAGCCTTTGGTCGTTCGTAGTCTTTGCAGAAATTGAATCGTAATGTAGTTTTCCTGTACTTGTTCGCCATGATCGTTGTTACTAGCCCGCGCGCAGACTAAGTCCACAAGTAAACAAACACTCGCACACGCCGCACAGGCGGAAGTATCGGACCTCCGCTTCGCACGGCCACTAGCGCCGAACTGCCTAACCCCTCGTCCACAGCGGCCGGCCCGTAGCAGCAGCGTGGTTCCGGATTGAAGAGACTAGAACCGCTCGGCCACAGAGGCCGGCTTTGGAAAGGTAGGCCTTCATCTTATACAGGTTAGGCGGTCATTACCAATAAATTCCTTACATACATGTTAAATCGAAATATCCATTCTACGGTGTCTTAAACGTTTGAGACCATTACTTTACGCGCATTTACAGGATTTCGCAATGCTGGAGGATGTTTAAAAACTTAAATCTTTTTTATCTTGTAAATGGGTATTATTGGTCACAAGCTGAAAGACGCATCATAGGTAAGCTTTCAAAGTGAGAAAATGTCTTAAACTACAGTGAAACTAATGCACTGAAAATCTAATGAAACAAGAACTATAGTCTGCATGGAAATATGCCTCTATGCAGTTCTGTCTCTGACATTTCAATAATCGTTCACTTTGTTGACATGGGCAAGATCGATAGCATGCCTTGCTTCTTTCCTCATTGCACATGTTTATGGTCTAGCAAAGAACCCGCAGGTAAGTTTTTGCGAACGTGAACATTAAAAATGTTGCGCATAGAGTTGAAAGCTGAAAATGAACGAACAAGAAGCAGTTAGAGTAAGCAAACAAGCATTGGTTTCGGAGTTCCAGCTTCATTTTTTATCAATACAAATACAGTAGAAGTGGCATTAAATGGATTACGAAAGCATGCTTCTCTTCTTGCTTATTCGAAATATGTCAACATAAACAAGTTACATTAACAAAGCTAGAAAAACCTTCGAAATTGCCTTCCTGACACTATGTTATTCATGTAAGCACTGTAAATTTTAATATTTAAAACAGCTGTTGCGTGCACACGACAAAAGTAACGAACAAGAAGTAATCGCAAACAGTAGCCTCCTAATGTTTTGGTCTATTTAAGATGGAGGCAGGCCTCGTCCACTGGCTTCAAAACAACGTACAGCGTAAGTCTGTAGTGCCACCTCCTTTCGTGTTTTACCTCCATGTTTAGCACTGTCGGTATGTCATTGACGTCACAGACACACTCGTGACGTCGTTGGCTGCTGATTTACACGCAGGCACGTAAGTCCACACACTTCGAGTAGCCAATTTTGACCAGAAAGTCGTTCGTGTAAAACGGGCTTCAGCACGCTACAGGACAACCGATTCTCAAGACTGAAAGTAATGGCAAAGGTCACACAGGGGCGAACAAAGAAATAGAGAAGAGCAAGTTGACCGTCACACGTGAAATTACAATAATACGAAATAAATAATCTTTCAAAATAAGGCAGAATCGGACAAAAATTGTAAAATGTTCCCTGAATACTGCGCCCACTTGTGCTGTAGCCGTTACTGACACTAGCCAAAAAGATACATTACGTGATCAAAAGTACCCGGAGACCTGGCTGAAAATGACTTACAAGTTCGCCCGCATCTCGTGGTCGTGCGGTAGCGTTCTCGCTTCCCACGCCCGGGTTCCCGGGTTCGATTCCCGGCGGGGTCAGGGATTTTCTCTGCCTCGTGATGGCTGGGTGTTGTGTGCTGTCCTTAGGTTAGTTAGGTTTAAGTAGTTCTAAGTTCTAGGGGACTTATGACCACAGCAGTTGAGTCCCATAGTGCTCAGAGCCATTTGAACCATTTTAGAGCCACTTACAAGTTCGTGGCGCCCTCCGTCGGTAATGCTGGAATTCAGTATGATATTGGCCAACCCTTAGCCTTGCTGATAGCTTCCACTCTCGCAGGCATACGTTCAATCAGGTGCTGGAAGGCTTCTTGGGGAATGGGATCCCATTCTTCACGGAGTGCTGCACTGAGGAGAGGTATCAATGTCGCTCGGCGAAGCCTGCCACGAAGTCGGCGTTCCAAAACATCCCAAAGGTGTTCTATACGATTCAGGTCAGGACTCTGTGCAGGCCAGTCTATTACAGGGATGTTATTGTCGTATAACCACTCCACCACAGGCCGTGCATTATGAACAGGTGCTCGATCGTGTTGAAAGCTGCAATCGCCATCCCCGAATTTCTTTTCAACAGTGGGAAGCAAGAAGGTGCTTACAACATCAATGTAGGTCTGTGCCGTGATAGTTCCATGCAAAGCAACAAGGGGTGCAAGCCCCTCCACGAAAAACACGACCACATTATAACACCACCGCCTCGAGAATGTAACTTCCGCAAATAACACAGAATGAAAGCGAACACTAAAAATAAAGCATTCCCACACAGCGTTTATATTACTATGGAAAATATTTAGCAGCAAGGTTAGTTTCAGTACATGTAGTGCTTTTAGGAATTGAAGGAGCAGGGAACAAAGTTACACGAGATATGTAACAGCTACAAAAAGTTGTAGCCTATATCTACATTCGAGAAAATAATTACATCTTCATTATTCAGACCCTACTTTTCAAATAGATTTTGGAAAATAATTTCCTAACAATCAGGAAGTTCGACGGAAAACATATAGCTGTCGGAAAAAGTACGACTATCCTACATTGGAGGCCAGTAACTCTTATTGCAAAAGCATAGTCCGTGTTCGGAGCTACAACTGTTCAAATGGCTCTGAGCACTATGGGACTTAGCTTCTGAGGTCATCAGTCTCCTAGAACTTAGAACTACTTAAACCTAACTAACCTAATGACATCACACAGTCCGCAGCTCGTGGTCGTGCGGTAGCGTTCTCGCTTCCCGCGCCCGGGTTCCCGGGTTCGATTCCCGGCGGGGTCGGGGATTTTCTCTGCCTCGTGATGCCTGGGTGTTGTCTGATGTCCTTAGGTTAGTTAGGTTTAAGTAGTTCTAGGGGACTGATGACCATAGATGTTAAGTCCCATAGTGCTCAGAGCCATTTTGACATCACAGACATCCAGCTACAACCGTGACAGCCCTCTTAAAATTACCTCTTATATCAGGATACAGTACAACGTACGCTGTTTACAGTCTCCTTGTTGACTGAAGTAACTGTAGTCGACGAAAGTATTTCGCACGGGAAACAACTGCCATCTTCACTGCATTTGATATAATAAATAAATATTTCATCATTGTCGAAACGTTATAGCTTTTGTATTATTTTAGAAGCCATGTCGAGAAGCACCTCAATGAATTTATACTAATTCACAGCACTTTCCCAGTGTCAAAAATAGTCCAGTGAGTAACCTTTCGCTCCAAAGCACGAACATCAAAGCTTTCAAATTATTTCGTCGGATAAGATCTTTTGACAAGAAGCAGTTTGAAACGTATAAACTTTTGCTCATAGTCCCCACTTTATACAAAAAACAATCTACATACCTGCGTTTATACACACATCATTTCCTGAGACCTGAGTTTTTTCTGGCGGATACAACTTTCAAATAACTTCCGGGAATTCAGCCAGGTAACACTTTCAGCGACCGCCGATATTTCGGCGGGAGAACACCCCGCCATTTTCAAGGCAAACTGCAAACCTCGGTTTTCGGGAAAACCGAGGTTTTAAATTTGCATGTACGCCGCTTGTCCGTTGCAGTTTGCCTTGAAAATGGCGGGGTGTTCTCCCGCCGAAATATCGGCGGTCGCTGAAAGTGTTACCTGGCTGAATTCCCGGAAGTTATTTGAAACATCATTTCCTCCTTTACTAGCCAACAATTATGTTTCTCTAATTCTGAACCCACATTGTTATCGATTCCTAATTGTAAGCTCTCTCTCTCTCTCTCTCTCTCTCTCTCTCTCTCTCTCTCTCTCTCAGAATACATTCCAAATAAGCGAACACACACCGACACGAAAAAACCAGTCCAGCATCTCACAGACATAAAACATACACAAAGCGTAACGTAGTACACAAAATCTGATATATTGTATAATATTATAAACAAATGTTACTAGAAAAATAGAGAAAACATTATTAGATTTAGCCTCTAATAATATCTTCACAGCTGCTAATCATAGCCAATACAAAGTATGTATATTCATTAATTTCCTTTGTGATTACCAATATTTCTCTTTTATCAAGAACTGCGTGAAGTATGAATATACGACTAGCACCGAACATGAGCTCTACAAAGACTTCCATGACTTTAGTACAGACTGTGTCAAATATATGGGTATACATGTATTCAACAAGCTGTCAGAAGAATATCATGTGTCATGTTATATGTCATGTAGATAATCTGGTGGGGTTTAAGACTGAATTGAAGAACTTTCTGTTGGGCAACTCCTACTCTACTTCACTCCGTGAAGAATGGGATCCCATTCCCCAAGAAGCCTTCCAGCACCTGATTGAACGTATGCCTGCGAGAGTGGAAGCTATCAGCAAGGCTAAGGGTTGGCCAATATCATACTGAATTCCAGCATTACCGACGGAGGGCGCCACGATTACTTTCTAGTGAGCCTAATCACAATAATAAAATAAGCTATCGTAAGCCTAAGACCATTCATTGCACAACATTTAAATTATATTAAATGTACATCTTTGGCTTCTTTCCATATCCAGAGAGGCATCACCTCAGGATCTGTGGAATACGTCAAATATAATATAACAATGAATATTGTTTGGTCTAAAAGCGAAAGAATGTGCAAGTAAGAGAAAAATGTACTATATTTTCTACACAGTCATCATCTAGAAATCCGGAGGTGCAAATTATTGGACTTCAGCACATCAAAATTAGTGTAAACAGTTTTAAAAGAAGAAAGTCATTGCTGTCTCCTGAAATTAGCCACGAGTATTCACTGTTTTAGGTTGACTCAGAGTTTAGCAAGAAATAATATTCTACGAAATAGTTACACCGGTATCAGAATAACAAAGTGGCTGATAGCTAAATGTTTGCAGCACAACTACCATAGCATCATTGTGCGTCATTGTCAGATCGCTCACCGGCTTCAGGTCGCAGCAGTAATCACCATAACACAGAAGTGGAAATTAGTATAAAAACATGGATATTTATAGGAAAATAAATATTGTCGGTTGGACTAGTTATGCTCATTATATATGTATAGTATGAGATTCAATATACTGGCAAATGCAGTCAAATGGTGTCGCATTTGATATCAGTAGTACGGTACATAACAAGACATCACGATTCAAATGGTAGAGGGTGGAACTCAGTAAAAGGTGGTCGGCAAGTGCTCTACCAACTGAGCTACCCGAGCACGACTCACGCCCCGTCCTCACAGCTTTACTTCTGGTACAGCAAGACAAAGGTCCCGAGTTCGAGTCTCGATCCGGCACACAGTTTTAATCCGCCAGGAAGTTTCATATCAGCGCACACTCCGCTGCAGAGTGAAAATCTCATTCTGGAAACATCCCCCAGGCTGTGGCTAAGCCATGTCTCCGCAATATTCTTTCTTTCAGGAGTGCTAGTTCTGCAAGGTTCGCAGGAGAGCTTCTGTAAAGTTTGGAAGGTAGGAGACGAGGTAATGGCAGAAGTAAATCTGTGAGGACGGGGCGTGAGTCGTGCTCGGGTAGCTCAGTTGGTAGAGCACTTGCCCGCGAAAGGCAAAGGTCCCGTGTTCGAGTCTCGCTCCGGCACACAGCTTTAATCTGCCAGGAAGTTTCAAGACTCGAATTGTTCGAACAGTTTATTTCACACTTCGGGAAATCTCGGGTTCTGTTCGATCTTTAGATCGGCATGCAATTTAGTGACTTTTGTTGATACTATGACAACGACCAAACTTATCGTTTTTAATGCACTAAGAACTTTAATAATAACTGTGGAACACTGACTGAAATATCCTCTACAGTGCAGCTTTATCCGTAACAACAGTAATTAATAAATAAAAGATTACAATCGTGATTCTGTTCAGTTTCCAACTTTCCTCTCGTCTTACGATCTAGTGACGTGCGATGGCACTTTTCCAAGGTGGGTCTTGCCGCTGTATTTCATTCTCGTGATAAAAATTACAGTCACCTTAATACGATATATTTCCTTTGCTCAGCATATAATTCTTGATTAATTGTCTTGATTGCATCATCTGAATATTGCTGTCTTGTTTCCAAACTGATTGATATCTGGTACAGTTTTATCAGTTATTCTAATACATGAACAGGGAGTGAATTTCTCATTTACAGTTTATTTGGTAAATCATTACCACCTCTCATAAACAAATAAAATATTATACGTGCTCGGTCAAGTAACAGTTTTGTTGGACGACATTTTCGTCTTTGTCTGTTACCTTTACTTAAATATCAACATAAATGTGTATATATCCACATGCAGTATATCGGTAGTGTATGAGAACTGGTATCATAAGTCTGTTGAAACACAATAGGAGTATATGCAGCGGTAGGATTTAATGCTATTTCCTTCAGAGTTTCACGAAATTTTCAAAATTTGAGCAGAGCCACTTTTGCTGTGGCTATGTCGTAGCTTCTAGTGTATCCCTTACATTCACGCCGCGCGAGTCAAATGACACGTGACTGTTAGAACAACCTCTCAGTACTGTATCGGTTGATGCGCCATATCGGAAAATCTCAAACCCGTTCGAACGCTATTATCTTTTGCTCAGTCCTTGTCCCATTTATCACTATTAGTGACAGACGATAACTGGAGCCAACAACGCAACTGCTGTAATTCTTTTCTAAATTTCAAATGGCCCATTCAGTCAGGTGAAAAATTCAGAAACATGAAACAAGATTAAATTTTAATTGCTTCATATGAATGACATGAACATACGGTAACTTTTAACTTTAATATACCGTAATACCGTAACACCTACAACCATCAAAAAGAAACGTAAAGTATATCTATTTAAAAAAGCTGATAAAAATGCTCTCAACGCCTTTTTAAGAGACAGTCTTCACTCCTTCCGATCTGATCATATAAGTGTAGAAAAGTTGTGGAATGTTTTCAAAGAGATAGTATCAACAGCAACTGAGAGATATATACCCCATAAATTAATAAGTGATGGTACTGATCCCCCATGGTACACACAACGGGTCAGATCGTTGTTGCAGAAGCAACGAAAAAAGCATGCCAAATTTAAAAGAACGCAAAATCCTCAAGATTGGCAAAGTTTTACAAAAGTTTGAAATATAGCGCGTACTTCAATGCGAGATGCTTTTAATAATTTACACAACTAAATTCTGTCTCGAAATCTAGCCGAAAACCCAAAGAGATTCTGGTCATACATAATGCACACCAGTGGCAAGACGCAATCAATACCTTCACTGCGCGATAACAACGGTGAAGTCACTGATGACAGTGCCACTAAAGCAGAGTTATTAAACACGGTTTTATGAAACTCCTTCACCAAAGAAGACGAAGTAAATATCCCTGAATTCCAATCAAGAACAACTGCCAAGATGAGAAACATAGAAGTAGATATCCTCGGTGTAACAAAGCAGCTTAAATCACTTAATGAAGGCAAGGCCTCCGGTCCAGATTGTATACCAGTCAGGTTCCTCTCAGAGTATTCTTATAAAATAGCTCCATGTTTAGCAATTATATACAACCACTCGCTCACAGAAAGATCCGTACCTAGAGACTGGAACATTGCTCAAGTCACACCAATACCCAAAAAGGGAAGTAGGAGTACAGGTCTATATCACTAACGTCGATTTGCAGTAGGGTTTTAGAAAATATACTGTATTTGTACATTATGAAGTACCTCGAAGAAAACAATTTATTGAAACGCAGTCAGCACAGATTCAGAAAATATCGTTCTTGTGAAACACAAATAGCTCTTTATATTCATGAAGTAATAAGTGCTATCGACAGGGGATGTTAAATTGATTCCATATTTTTAGATTTCCGGCTTTCGACACCGTTCCTCACAAGCATCTTCTAACCAAACTGCGTGCCTACGGAGTATCACCTCAGCTGGGCGACTGCATTCGTGATTTCCTGTCAGAAAGGTTACAGTTCGTAGTAATAGACGGAAAATCATAAAGTAAAACAGAAGTAATATCCGGCGTTCCGTAAGGAAGTGTTATAGACCCTCTATTGTTCCTGATCTATATTAACGACATAGGAGACGATCTGAGTAGCCGTCTTAGATAGTTTGCAGATGATGCTGTCATTTACCGTCTTGTAAAGTCATCAGATGATCAAAACGACTTGCAAAATGATTTAGATAAGATATCTGTATGGTGCGAAAAGTGGCAATTGACCATGAATAGCCGGCCGGAGTGGCCGTGCGGTTCTATGCGCTACAGTCTGGAACCGAGCTACCACTACGGTCGCAGGTTCGAATCCTGCCTCGGGCATGGATGTGTGTGATGTCCTTAGGTTAGTGAGGTTTAAGTAGTTCTAAGTTCTAGGCGACTGATGACCTCAGAAGTTACGTCGCATAGTGGTCAGAGTCATTTTTTTGACCATGAATAAAGAAAAGTGTGAAGTTATTCACATGAGTACTAAAAGAAATCAGCTAAATTTTGATTACGCGGTAAGTCACACAAATCTAAGGGCTGTTAATTCAACTAAATACTTAGGGATTACAATTACAAATAACCTAAACTGGAACGATCACATAGATAATATTGTGGGTAGTGCAATCCAAAGACTCCGATTCACTGGCAGAATACTTAGAAGGTGCAACAGGTCTTCCAAAGAGACTGCTTACACTACGCTTGTCCCTCCTATTCTGAAGTATTGCTGTGCGGTCATGGGATCCACATCAGATGGGACTGACGGATGACATCGCAAAAGTACAAAGAAGGGCAGCTCGTTTTGTATTATCGCGAAATAGGGGAGATAGTGCCACAGACAATGATACGTGAATTGAATTGGAATGGCAATCATTAAAACAAAGGCGATTTTCGTTGCGACGGGATCTTCTCATGAAATTTCAATCACCAGTTTTCTCCTCCGATTGCGAAAACATTCTGTTGGCACCCACCTACATAGGGAGAAATGATCATCACGATAAAATGAGAGAAATCAGGGTTCGCACAGAAAAATTTAAGTGCTCGTTTTTCTCGCGTGCCGTTCGAGAGTGGAACGGTAGAGAGACAGCACGAAGGTGGTTCATCGAACCCTGTGCTAGGCATTTTATTGTGAATAGCAGAGTAATCACATAGATGTAGATGTAGAGAATACCTGTACACTTTTTTGGAATGAATGTAAACATATAAAACTTGTCTCATTCAAAGCAAAGCTTTTCAATAAACTAATCAGATTAAAGAACTAAACAAGGCAAAAGTGTAAAGGAGAGTGGAAATATGGCCCAATAGACTGTGATCTATTTCTTTTCTGTGCAATTAACCGATTTCAACCGTGGGTCATTTTCATCTACATCTACATCTACATTTATACTCCGCAAGCCACCCAACGGTGTGTGGCGGAGGGCACTTTACGTGCCACTGTCATTATCTCCCTTTCCTGTTCCAGTCGCGTATGGTTCGCGGGAAGAACGACTGTCTGAAAGCCTCTGTGCGCGCTCTAATCTCTCTAATTTTACATTCGTGATCTCCTCGGGAGGTATAAGTAGGGGGAAGCAATATATTCGATACCTCATCCAGAAACGCACCCTCTCGAAACCTGGCGAGCAAGCTACACCGCGATGCAGAGCGCCTCTCTTGCAGAGTCTGCCACTTGAGTTTGTTAAACATCTCCGTAACGCTATCACGGTTACCAAATAACCCTGTGACGAAACGCGCCGCTCTTCTTTGGATCTTCTCTATCTCCTCTGTCAACCCGATCTGGTACGGATCCCACACTGATGAGCAATACTCAAGTATAGGTCGAACGAGTGTTTTGTAAGCCACCTCCTTTGTTGATGGACTACATTTTCTAAGGACTCTCCCAATGAATCTCAACCTGGTACCCGCCTTACCAACAATTAATTTTATATGATCATTCCACTTCAAATCGTTCCGCACGCATACTCCCAGATATTTTACAGAAGTAACTGCTACCAGTGTTTGTTCCGCTATCATATAATCATACAATAAAGGATCCTTCTTTCTATGTATTCGCAATACATTACATTTGTCTATGTTAAGGGTCAGTTGCCACTCCCTGCACCAAGTGCCTATCCGCTGCAGATCTTCCTGCATTTCGCTACAATTTTCTAATGCTGCAACTTCTCTGTATACTACAGCATCATCCGCGAAAAGCCGCATGGAACTTCCGACACTATCTACTAGGTCATTTATATATATTGTGAAAAGCAATGGTCCCATAACACTCCCCTGTGGCACGCCAGAGGTTACTTTAACGTCTGTAGATGTCTCTCCATTGAGAACAACATGCTGTGTTCTGTTTGCTAAAAACTCTTCAATCCGGCCACACAGCTGGTCTGATATTCCGTAGGCTCTTACTTTGTTTATCAGACGACAGTGCGGAACTGTATCGAACGCCTTCCGGAAGTCAAGGAAAATGGCATCTACCTGGGAGCCTGTATCTAATATTTTCTGGGTTTCATGAACAAATAATGCGAGTTGGGTTTCACACGATCGCTGTTTCCGGAATCCATGTTGATTCCTACATAGTAGATTCTGAGTTTCCAAAAACGACATGATACTCGAGCAAAACACATGCTCCAAAATTCTACAACAGATCGACGTCAGAGAGATAGGTCTATAGTTTTGCGCATCTGCTCGACGACCCTTCTTGAAGACTGGGACTACCTGTGCTCTTTTCCAATCATTTGGAACCTTCTGTTCCTCTAGAGACTTGCGGTACACGGCTGTTAGAAGGGGGGCAAGTTCTTTCGCGTACTCTGTGTAGAATCGAATTGGTATCCCGTCAGGTCCAGTGGACTTTCCTCTGTTGAGCGATTCCAGTTGCTTTTCTATTCCTTGGACACTTATTTCAATGTCAGCCATTTTTTCGTTGGTGCGAGGATTTAGAGAAGGAACTGCAGTGCGGTCTTCCTCTGTGAAACAGCTTTGGAAAAAGGTGTTTAGTATTTCAGCTTTACGCTTGTCATCCTCTGTTTCAATGCCATCATCATCCCAGAGTGTCTGGACATGATGTTTCGAGCCACTTACTGATTTAACGTAAGACCAGAACTTCCTAGGATTTTCTGTCAAGTCGGTACCTAGTATTTTACTTTCGAATTCACTGAACGCTTCACGCATAGCCCTCCTTACGCTAACTTTGACATCGTTTAGCTTCTGTTTGTCTGAGAGGTTTTGGCTGCGTTTAAACTTGGAGTGAAGCTCTCTTTGCTTTCGCAGTAGTTTCCTAACTTTGTTGTTGTACCACGGTGGGTTTTTCCCGTCCCTCACAGTTTTGCTCGGCACGTACCTGTCTAAAACGCATTTAACGGTTGCCTTGAACTTTTTCCATAAACACTCAACATTGTCAGTGTCGGAACAGAAATTTTCGTTTTGATCTGTTAGGTAGTCTGAAATCTGCCTTCTATTACTCTTGCTAAACAGATAAACCTTCCTCCCTTTTTTTATATTCCTATTAACTTCCATATTCAGGGATGCTGCAACGGCCTTATGATCACTGATTCCCTGTTCTGCACTTACAGAGTCGAAAAGTTCGGGTCTGTTTGTTATCAGTAGGTCCAAGATGTTATCTCCACGAGTCGGTTCTCTGTTTAATTGCTCGAGGTAATTTTCGGATAGTGCACTCAGTATAATGTCACTCGATGCTCTGTCCCTACCACCCGTCCTAAACATCTGAGTGTCCCAGTCTATATCTGGTAAATTGAAATCTCCACCTAAGACCATAACATGCTGAGAAAATTTATGTGAAATGTATTCCAAATTTTCTCTCAGTTGTTCTGCCACTAATGCTGCTGAGTCGGGGGGTCGGTAAAAGGAGCCAATTATTAACCTTGCTCGGTTGTTGAGTGTAACCTCCACCCATAATAATTCACAGGAACTATCCACTTCTACTTCACTACAGGATAAACTACTACTAACAGCGACGAACACTCCGCCACCGGTTGCATGCAATCTATCCTTTCTAAACACCGTCTGTGCCTTTGTAAAAATTTCGGCAGAATTTATCTCTGGCTTCAGCCAGCTTTCTGTACCTATAACGATTTCAGCTTCGGTGCTTTCTATCAGCGCTTGAAGTTCCGGTACTTTACCAACGCAGCTTCGACAGTTTACAATTACAATACCGATTGCTGCTTGGTCCCCGCATGTCCTGACTTTGCCCCGCACCCGTTGAGGCTGTTGCCCTTTCTGCACTTGCCCGAGGCCATCTAACCTAAAAAACCGCCCAGCCCACGCCACACAACCCCTGCTACCCGTGTAGCCGCTTGTTGCGTGTAGTGGACTCCTGACCTATCCAGCGGAACCCGAAACCCCACCACCCTATGGCGCAAGTCGAGGAATCTGCAGCCCACATGGTCGCAGAACCGTCTCAACCTCTGATTCAGACCCTCCACTCGGCTCTGTACCAAAGGTCCGCAGTCAGTCCTGTCGACGATGCTGCAGATGGTGAGCTCTGCTTTCATCCCGCTAGCGAGACTGGCAGTCTTCACCAAATCAGATAGCCGCCGGAAGCCAGAGAGGATTTCCTCCGATCCATAGCGACACACATCATTGGTGCCGACATGAGCGACCACCTGCAGATGGGTGCACCCTGTACCCTTCATGGCATCCGGAAGGACCCTTTCCACATCTGGAATGACTCCCCCCGGTATGCACACGGAGTGCACTTTGGTTTTCTTCCCCTCCCTTGCTGCCATATCCCTAAGGGGCCCCATTACGCGCCTGACGTTGGAGCTCCCAACTACCAGTAAGCCCACCCTCTGCGACTGCCCGGATCTTGCAGACTGAGGGGCAACCTCTGGAACAGGACAAGCAGCCATGTCAGGCTGAAGATCAGTATCAGCCTGAGACAGAGCCTGAAACCGGTTCGTCAGACAAACTGGAGAGGCCTTCCGTTCAGCCCTCCGGAATGTCTTTCGCCCCCTGCCACACCTTGAGACGACCTCCCACTCTACCACAGGTGAGGGATCAGCCTCAATGCGGGCAGTATACCGGGCAACCACAGTCGTAGTCCGATCGGGGGATGCGTGGGACGAGCTGGCCGTCCCCGACAAACCCCCATCCGGACCCCCACAGTGATGCCCATTGGCAACAGCCTCAAGCTGTGTGACCGAAGCCAACACTGCCTGAAGCTGGGAGCGAAGGGATGCCAACTCAGCCTGCATCCGAACACAGCAGTTGCAGTCCCTATCCATGCTAAAAACTGTGCAAAGAACGTCTGAACTAATCTACAGAGAGCGCAAACAAAACGACACAAAATTGAAGCGGTTATTAAAATACAAGATTGCCTAGTAAATGCAGTAATGCTGCCACTTGTGCACTGCTGACACACTGCTCGGCG
This sequence comes from Schistocerca cancellata, assembly GCF_023864275.1. Lineage (NCBI taxonomy): Eukaryota > Metazoa > Arthropoda > Insecta > Orthoptera > Acrididae > Schistocerca > Schistocerca cancellata. The sequence continues at coordinate 308,956,071 of NC_064628.1, read as the reverse complement.
GCGGAAGGAGACTACGCGATTTAACACTATTCGAGTACTAAAACGTGATGCTACAACTCTCAAATACTATAATACGCCCGAAATTTATGAATTAAACAATGCAAGTACCAAAAACACGCAAAGAAATTAAGAATTAAACTATGTAACAAATGAGTGAGCTAGGAGTATACGACTTGCTGCTGCAGCTGCTTATCCAACGGCGGCAGGGAGCACACTGACTGTGACCAACCGACACTGGCCGTTCAAAACAAAAACAGTTGACAGACGACTACGCGAATTTACACTATTCAGGTACTAAAACGCGATGCTGCAACTCTCAAATACTATAATACGCCCGAAATTTATGAATTAAACAATGCAAGTACCAAAAACACGCAAAGAAATTAAGAATTAAACTATGTAACAAATGAGTGAGCTAGGAGTATACGACTTGCTGCTGCAGCTGCTTATCCAACGGCGGCAGGGAGCACAAGGAGCACAAGGATTATTTTAAGCCGTGGGTGAAATTGTCTAATAGCACGGATGATAAACAGATTACAGCCTACTTGGATCAGGTTTTGTGTGCATTCCTAAAGCATCGACTGCACACCCACCAGTGCAGGGTCGTGAAACGGCATCAAGAAGGTCCTGACCCGCGCACCAATGGGAAGAGCGGGCAGCGCCACCCCTCCAGGAAGACAGAGTTCAGGGCCCCTTGTCAACGCTGATTTGCCCAGCCACCCATCGCTGGTCGACCCCAGTTCGCTCGTAGACTTTGAGAGTACAGGAAGAAGATAGTGAACCGTAATTGCTTGTAGGAGGCATAAGCAGAGCCTCAAGTTAAGTTATATTTATTTTTATTTTTAGAAATAAAGTATTGTAATAATTTGAAAGCTTAATGTTCAGACCATTTTTGGGTTCCCGTCGCAACGCATTGCAACTTCTCACCTTCCTTGTTTGTATCAGTGCCCACAGTAGCCAGCAACATTTTCATTCTCAAAACACAGTGAGACCATGGGCTACAACGAAAATAAAGTTTCACAAGTGTTATCACTAAAGATCCCATTTTACTGCCTAATTAACTTTACTGCCTCTTGGTGACGAGTTGCTTTGTAGACTCCTCTCGAGATTTATGGCAGATGGTCGAATTCCTTTTTTCTAACATTTAGTCGGGTGGCTAGTATTGTTTGAGATAGCCAAAATAAGTCAAATAAATTCTGGTCATGTGTAAAGGCCGTCAGTTTGTGAGTTAACGAGCATTTCGCTCTCATTTAAGTATATGGCCGAATGAGTCAGCCTTCAGGAATTGTGAAACGAACCCTGTCTTCCAGGACCGTTTACCACAAAGAGCTCCGATTCGCCACGAGATGGGGAAATTCACAGGTGTCTATTGTGCTGTAGTGTGCGAGTGAGACAGACGAGAACCTACGTCACAGAGAAACACAGGGAAGCATAGCAGTGTTAAATATGACGGACCTAAGATCGGCGATAAACGGAAACATTTATGAAAACTATTGAATTCTGTAGTAGTTCAGGGAATCAAGCCACAACTATTTTAATCTACCAGCCTTCATAAATTTTCACGGTGATCCCAATAAAATTTGAATATTGATCATATCTATAATAGTTTTGGATTTACTGTTAAAGTGAAATTAACAAGTTTTGTAACATAGTCCTGAATGCTAAAATCTGAACGCTTTGGTCGATCTTAACGTTCGTATTTCATATAGAAGGGCATCATTAAAATGAAAAACGTTGTAAATATCAACTCTGCAACTTTATTTGTGTAAAAGATATACTAAATTTAAATTATCTGTATTTTCATTTAAGTATCAGATCATAATTTCCTCCGCACAAAACACATTGAACGATGACAGCATGACACCTTACTGAATCATTAGGTAATAGAATATTAGTTTTCCCGGGTTCGATTCCCGGCGGGGTCAGGGATTTTCTCTGCCTCGTGATGCCTGGGTGTTGTGTGATGTCCTTAGGTTAGTTAGGTTTAAGTAGTTCTAAGTTCTAGGGGACTGATGACCATAGATGTTAAGTCCCATAGTGCTCAGAGCCATTTGAACCATTTGAATTTAGAATATTAGTTGTAAAGTGTAGTGCATAATAGTTACTTTTGTTCTTTATTTATTTATCAGAAAGCACATTGGTGCAAGGCTACTGGCCATGACATTCAAAGCTAAGAAGGAAATTGTATTGTTTTTATGTAAAACAATTTAACCTTTATTATGTAATGGATATTATTGTTACTTTATTTAGAACGTGAAAGTGGTCAAGCTTTGATTATTTAAATATGTCAAAATGTAACATAATGTTGAATAAGCTGTAGCCAATCATATGGACGGCTTCAAGAAAGGAAACTGCACTTGTCAGTTGAGCGAGGATGTTCGGCGTGCGGGAAACGCGACCGGGGACGGGCATAGTGAGTGCTGGTGCAGACGCGAAAGCGGACAGTTCGGCTGGAGACACCAAAGGGTACAGTTCGGATGCAGACGCGAAAGCTGACGGTCGGTCCTTAGGCAGTTAGGAAGTGAAACGACTTTGAAAATGTCGCGTTGTGTGGTATCGCGGGACTTAGTCTCTGAGCAGGGAGCAGCCACGCGCCTGGAGTGAACTCTAACTTTCCGCGTAGTTAATGAGGTGGAGTAGTGGACTTGTAATTCGCGATGAGATATATGAATGATCGAACTGTGTCAAATGGATATGCGCTCGAGTGTAACAGTAACTCTAAATACGACCATTTCGCTATTAGTTTGCTTTCTGGATAAACATTATTCTAACCAATTCGCAACTGTGTGGCCTACATCATTTATGGGTCGTTAATTTAGTTCCCGATATTATTATTACTGTTATTACATGTTATGTTAACTTTTCATTTCACAAACTTGCTATCAGCCAGACAATTTAACCAAAGGGCCACAAGTGTCTAATTTAGGGCGTGTAGTGCGACACGTGCAGTTCAACCTCTAGACGAGTTTGGGCCAAGTCATTTCGCCGAAGAGGAACCGCATGTGAGCCCGAACATATTTGGAATGTTAGCTCTCAAGTTACACCAAAAATTTCTTTCAAGATACTCATGGATGACACAGAAACTGAAAGCAATGGTAGCAAAGCAAAGCAAAATTGTTTAACCGTATTTTCAAATGCTCCATTAGAATGGAAAATGCAAATGTACTGCCCCACTAAACTACTCACACCACTGCTAAGATGAATGAGTTAGGCATTAATGTTAGCAGCGTTGAGAAACAGCCAAAATCACTCAAATGAAGCAAGGCTCCAGGGCTTCATGGAATAACTGGCAGATTATGTACAGAATTTGCAGCTGAGTTAGCTTCTATCTCAACTGCAATATACTGTAGTTCCATTAAAGAAAAAAAGCTGTGCTAATTGACTGGACAGAAGCGCAGGTCACACCCATGTAACTGAAGGGTAGCAGAAGTGATACACAGACTAGTATCCAAACTCATTGATGTCCATCTGTTGTAGAATCATTGAACATATTCTGATCTCAAACGTAATGCGATATCTCAAAAAGATTGACCTCTTCCATAGATTCAGAAATTATCGATCATGCAAACCCAACTTGCGTTTTTCTCATATGTCATGCTGAAAGTCGTGGATCAAGGTAACTGCAAAATTTCTCGACTTCTGAAAAGCGTTTTGATTCTGCACCTTACCGCTGTTACTTAACATTAGGATGGTAGTGTGGGGAACCGAACAAATTTTGTAACTGGACTGAGAATTTATTGGTAGAGAGGCTGCAGCGAGTTATTTTAGATGGAGAGTCAGCCACAAAAGTACCTAGTAGTAACTTCGAAAGTGTCAAAGTGAAGTGTGTTGGGACTCTCGTTTTTCCTGTTGTATGTTAATAACAATTTCAAACTTTTATGAAAGGGATAGTTGCCACTCACCCTATAGCGGTGATGGTGAGTGGCACATAGGTGCAACAAGAAGACTTCCAGAAAATGAGTTTACGGCCAATAAGGTTTTCATTGAAGATAGAACATACACACCCATACTCAAACAGACGCAACTCACACACACATAACTACAGTCTCTGGCTGCTGAGACCACACTGTGATCAGCTGCACGTGATGGGAGATGCAGCTGCGTGGTAGGGGTAAGGAGGAGCCTGGTGTGAGGAGGGGGAGGGATAGCAGAGTAGGACGGTAAAGTGCTGCTTGTGGGAGCATACAGGGACAAGGTGGAAAGAGAGTAGGGCAGCTAGGTGTAATCGGGAAGTTAGATGGAGGGCAGGGTGGATGGGGTTAGTGCAAGAGGGTGGTGGGATGCCACTTCTGGAGGGGTGGGTAGGATAGTGGGTAGGGTACCTTGTAGGAATGTCCTACCCACTATATTTCCCACCCCTCCCACAGTGATATCCTCTCACTACACAACTCCTGCTCCCAACACCTCGCCTCATGGCTCATACCCCTCTAATGAAGCTAGATGCAAGACCTGCCCCATACATCCTCCCACTACCACCTATTCCAGTTCACTCACAAGCATCATATATCCCATGAAAGGCCAGGCTACTTGTGAAACTAGTCATGCGATCCACAAGATAAGCTGTAACCACTGTGCTGCATTCTACGTGGGCATGACAACTAACAAGCTGTCTGTCCACATGAATGGCCACGAATGGCCACCGACGAACTGTGGCCAAGTAACAGCTCAGTCACCCCATTGCTGAGAACGCCACCCAATGCAATGTTCTTCATTTCAACGACTGCTTCATAGCCTCTGCCATCTGAATCCTTCCCACCAACACCAGCTTTTCTCAATTGCACAGGTGGGAACTCTCCGTGCAATATATCTTACATTCCCATAACCCTCCTGACCTCAACCTACGTTAGTCTTTGGCCTTACGCTCTAGCCCCTTCGATGTTACCATTCCAGGTCTACACAGTCCCTAGTCCACCAACGCAACTATTCTTTTTACCTCTCTCCTTCTCCGCTAACCCCCTCTCCACCCTGCCTTCCGTCTAAACTCTCATATGCACCTTGCTGCCCCCTCCTCTCTCCACGTAGTCCCTGTATGCTCCCACAAGCAGTACTTTACCGTCCAACACCCTGACCCTGCTATACCTCCACTTCTCCACCCCAACCTCCCCTCTCTCTCTCTCTCTCTCTCTCTCTCTCTCTCTCTCCCTCTCTCTCTCTCTCTCTCTCTCTCTCTCTGTGTGTGTGTGTGTGTGTGTGTGTGTGTGTGTGTGTGAGAGAGAGAGAGAGTATTTGTTTATGTTCTATCTCTGGCGAAGGCCTTGTTGGCTGGAAGCTCATTTTCAGACAGTCCCTTTGTTGTGCCTGTCAGTCACTCAGCATCTCCACTATATGGTAAGTAGCAACTATCCTTTTCATAATACTGTTACATTCCATCTTGGATTTTCCATTGTTGAATCTTAGACTTTTTGCAGATTATGCGGTTGTCTGAAATGAAATACTATCTGGAAAGAGATAGAGGAATACTGAATCAGATATTGATAAGTTTTCAAAGAGATACAGGTATTGACAACTTACTTTAAATGTAAACAATCGTAAAATTATGTACTTCACAAAGGAAGAAAATAATGTAGTATCATGTGAGTACAACATCTATGATTCAAAATTAGAACAGTCAACTAAGATAAATACTTTGGTGCAATAATTTGTAGTGACAGTAATTTGTAGTGATCACAAAAACTCAGTCACAATTAACGCAACTGGCAGATTTTGGCTCATTGGCAGGACACTGGGCAAAATGTAATCAGTCTACAAAGCAGAGTGCTTACAAATCACTTGTGTTTCCCATCTTAGAATATTGCTCAAGTGTGTGGGACCTTTACTAGATATGACTAACAGGGGATATTGAACGTATACAAAGAAGTGTGGCATGACTGCTCACACTTTCATTTTTTAATCACGGGAGAGCTTCACAGAGATGCTGAAAAACCTGAACCACAGTAGCTTACACAACATTTAAAACATTATTTGTTTTAACCAAAACGATAAAACCACAAAACCATAATGTCGATATGTACCGATCACAACTTCGGCGCAACAAAGCAAAGCTTATCTTGATTATACTGTAGATCTCTGACACCCAAGCCTCCAGATGTCAGACAGTCAGTCCGTATCAAACGTTGTACATCGATAGAGTATCAACCAAACAACTGCTACAGTTTGCGCTATGTGTGTAAACGTGTGTAAACGGTAAATAATAACTACCACATAACCTACTGAGCACAGGAAAATCATAGCTGTGTGCAAATGTCATTGGAGCTACCGTGGGGAAGTCGGCAGAGCCTTAGTTCACCTATGAAGGATTCCAGTTAAAAGCCCCGGCCATGTGAGTTTGTGTACTGTAGTAAGCGTGAAACTGTTCTGTGTGACAACATGTTCCTGACATGTAAAACGAATGTTCGGAGTTTACAGACGTACGGAAGTGCTGCCACTTAGCATTCAATTGTTAATCTTATTATTGTTATTATTATTACTACTATTATTGCTTTCACCCATGTGATGCGATTGTTTGTGTGTCCTTCTCTTCCGATAGTTTGTGTTTATTTTGTGAAACTACAAATGTACAGCACAGATTTTCTACTTTCAAATAAATGATGCGAAAGCAGATTGCCTCTAAAACACTGCTATAAACTCTGAACAGTCGTTTCACATGTCAGGAACATGTTGTCCCACATAACAGTTTCACATGTACTGTAGTACAAGAACTGACAAGATCAAGATTTGAATCCGGGACCTTGGTGCGACAAACTAACGTTCTATCAACTTTACCACCAGAGCCTTACATGACAAACGCTCACATTTATGCTTTTCCTATGCTCTGTAGGTCATGTGTTTCTATTACGTACTTACCATTTAAGCATTTTCTCTGGAACGACAGCACATAGCACAAGCTGTATCGGAATTTTGATTGATGCTCTGTCGATATACAACGTTTGGTACAGATCGAACTGTCTTGACATCTGGAGATTTGGGCGTGAGGTTGCTAGCAATTATAAACAAAAAAAAGTCAGAACGAAGATTACCGATATGTACACATGACAGCTTGGGAACTAAGCCTAGCTTATCTTGAATGTATTGTACTACACACATACACACACACACACACACACACACACACACACAGTACCTCACCTGACAGCCCTGCCCTTCGCATCATGTTGGTCACCTACTGTAGCGTTCACTGGTGCTGGGGCAACAGCAAATTATTATACAGTGTGCGGCAAAAGTCTAGAGACGCCCCTATAAAAGTCGAACAGAGTGAGGAATCATAATGGCCTCTGGTATGGGTTGTCTGTAAGCGGGGGCGCAACTTACAGAAGCTATGGCGACAATGGTGGCCATCTTGTAATCCGCTATCTTAGATTTGGGTTACTTGTTTCAAATGGGAAGGGGATCATGCGGCACATCATTTTGAACTACCTCTTTCTCAGGAATACACACGTGAAATCCGTCTTAAGGTATCTTTTTTGAGTAGGAGTTGTGACCCGTTAAAGTTTGAAATTGTAAGGAGGTTGTCAATTCTGTTTATTGTTGCAGGTGATCCACAATGGAATTTACGCAGCGGGAACGCATTGAAACTGCGTTAATGAGTGGTGGACGACATCCCAGAGTGATTGCTGCTGACTTCAATGGCAGCATCCGGAGAGAAATGACATTTCACATATGACAGTGTCCAAGTTATTCGACAAATTTCGTGCAACATGTTCTGTGGTGGACGCACCACGCAATGGACATCCAAGAACACCCACTGACGAGGAGACTGCTACAGCAGTTGTAGCATTATTTGTGAAAAGTCCACATCACAGCTCATGCCAGTTAGCAGCAATATTCGGTGTCAGTCAGTGTTCAATCCTGCATGTGTTACACACACACCAATGACACCTGTACATGTTACAGGTGCAACATTATCTCTTAGAGGATGACCCTTATCGCCGGGTGCAGTCTGCAGAATGGGCTCTAGATTAGTGTAACAGAAATCCTAACTTCATACTACAGGTGTTGTTCAATGACGAAGGTAATTTTTATTGCAAGGAGAAGTAAACAAACAGAACCATCTTTAGTGGCTCAAATGGTTCAAATGGCTCTGAACACTATGGGACTTCACTTCTGAGGTCATCAGTCCCCTAGACCTTAGAACTACGTAAACCTAACTAACCTAAGGACATAACACACATCCATGCCCGAAGCAGGATTCGAACCTGCGACCGTAGCGGTCACGCGGTTCAAGACTGTAGCGCCTAGAACCACTCGGCCACTCCGGCCGGCCATATTCAGTGGTCAGATGAAAACCCCTCATAGGTGGGTACCTGTAAAGGTGTTGGTGGTAAAAAGTGATGGTTTGGTGTGGGATTTGGAGCTCAATAGTCGTGGGTCTCGTGTTTATTGATGTATCCTTCAATGAGAAGAGGTATATTAACATGCTGTGTGATATGTCTTTCCAACGCAGTTGAATCTACAGTGTGATTTCCCAACCTTCTTCCAACAAAACAGTACACCTCTCCATTATGCTACAGAAATCAAATACTTTCTGAATAAACAGTGCGACAGTCACTGGATAGGTTGGAGGCATCCTATCTAATAACCACCACGGTCCTTTAATCTTACACCTCTTGGCTTTTATCTGTGTGGAAATCTAAAAAATCAATTGTGTATGAAGTAAAAATCAACAATGTAGGCCATCTTTGCCAGCGTATTGAGGAGCCGTGTGCCTCTATTGGCCCATATGTGATGTGTGCAGCAGGACAGACAAAAAAGACCCTGAGTGTGTCCGGCGCATTGGAGGTCATATTGAGCATATGTTGTAATGCCGGCTCGGGCAAGTGTCCTGAACTTCAATAGGTCTTAACTCCTACACAAATAAAGATAACTTAAAACATTTCACATGTGTACTCCTGAGAGAGAGGCAGTTCAGAATGATGTGCCATGACTCCCTCCCGTCTGAAACGCGTAGCCCAAATCCAAGATGGCGGATTTCAAGATATCTGCCGCTGTCTCCGTATCTCCTATAAGTTGCGCCCTGTCCTACAGACACCTCATACCAGACACCATTATGATTCTTCACGCAATTGACTATAATAGGAATGTATCCAGACTTTCGCCTCACCCTGTAATTAAGTTACGATTTAATACATGTGTACTATTTTAAATCTTAGGTGCTGATTTGTTCCAGTGAGTTAGAAAAAAAATTCCCTGGGAGATGCTGGATCGCCATTCCGAAGCGTTCCGGCCGAAATCAAGCCCTAATTTACATCACACACAGAGTCATTTAAGCACCATTCTTTCCGCATTCTATTCTCAACTGAAGCGGGAAGGAACCTTAACATGTGGCACCGTGCAAAGTACACTCTGTCGTTCACTTCGCAACGGTTTGCAGAGTATGTATGTAGGCGCAGATATAAATGCAGAATCCTGCACCAGCACAAATTTACAATTTATATCTTCTTCATGCTAGCTAAAATCTAATTACATTGTAAAATATATGTTTTTGTGTGATTCATTTCAGATGTTACAGCAACTTATGTAATGGAAAATTTAATCACAGAATGTTACAAAATTATTAATTGCAGTTAAAATTTATTATTAACAAACCAAGTGACATGTCTTTCTTATGCGAAAATTACAGCTCCTTTTTGTTGGTGCAATCAGTATTCTCATAGCTAAAATAGGATTTAAATTATCGGTATTTACAATTACGGAAACATTTATCAGCTGCAAGTAACGTAATAAACTGTAAAAAACATATCCCAGAAAATACCCTATTGCTACTATGTATTGACGAATTAAACAAGTTTTTGATCTTATTTATGTAAAAATTCGTTTTATTAGGGAAATGTGATGTTGCTGACAGAAATCGGTACGCCAATCGATTCGTCTTGTCAAGATCTTTAAAGACTCTAGATAATAACTGAATCACCATTTGTTAACAGTTATTAATTTTACAAGATTTGTCTGTTGGTGTTTTATCTTTCCTAGCGAATTTTAATTAATTTCTTTGGTACAAATATAAATGTGGCATTAAACTGTGCAGTTCGTCGCGTCCTTAAAAATGATGTATCGTGCATCCCCCACCTCGTATGTTCGCCACGATACAAACGGATAAGTGAAACCTTCGGAAATTGGCGTAACACGTGCGCAATTGACCAGTAGAGCGGAAGGCCTAGTCCCGTGCAAGTTTGATAGTGCCGAACAGTTGCCGCTCGATACAGTATTATTACCTGGCTTGCACTGACGAGGGAAACACGGTGAGTGCCATAATCCGATTTCCCAGAAACTTCGGTCGGTGGCAGAGGAGTCAAAGTTAGCAAACACGTGCCACGGCTTATCCGTAGATACTCGACCGTTTCTGAGAAAACGATGGTCAAAGTTTTCGATGTAATTCAGATACATTTTAGCGTGCAGTAATATCAGCCGTAATTTTTTTCTTCTGTAAAGTTAACTAAATACTTCAATTTCCCTTTTAAAACAAAACTTCTTAAAGATACGTTATTATTTAATTCGTGACTTTTATAAGAATTTAAATTATGTTCTGACTGTGTCTGAAATACGAGAACTTACCTATACTTCTACATAAATTCGAAACTTCGTTTGAAAAGTAATTGTTTGGTGCTTTCTTTTAAGCACTCTTGTTTTTATAAGAAGTGTATGAATGGGACATATTTTTCCTTTTTCAGTTTCTTCTGAGAATTTTGTGCATTTCTTGGTGCAAGTACAGTTTGAATACTTTCACAGATTCACCTCCTTTGTTGATGACGCAGTTTATGTGGTAATCTATAGGCCACGTGATTGTTCTCATCGTTGAAGCCAGAAACGTTTAAAAAAAATGGTTCAAATGGCTCTGAGCACTATGGGACTTAACTTCTGAGGTCATCAGTCCCCTAGAACATGGAACTACGTAGGTTCGAGACTGTAGCGCCTAGAACCGCTCGGCCACCCTGGCCGACGGTTTTTAAATCCGTGTACATTATCTTCTTGGTGTTAATTTCAGCCGTTGTTGTCGTCAATAGAATTGCACATGTAAATGTAACCCACTTCCATAGGCCTACGACTCATGAACTGCCGACTGTTCGGTGCAGCATTATGTCAGCCAAGCCTCAGTGTTCGCAGTAAGGATTTACCGTGAATCTCAGGTGGTGTCGCAGCGATGCTGTCGGAAACAGGTTGCTTATGAACATACACTCCTGGAAATGGAAAAAAGAACACATTGACACCGGTGTGTCAGACCCACCATACTTGCTCCGGACACTGCGAGAGGGCTGTACAAGCAATGATCACACGCACGGCACAGCGGACACACCAGGAACCGCGGTGTTGGCCGTCGAATGGCGCTAGCTGCGCAGCATTTGTGCACCGCCACCGTCAGTGTCAGCCAGTTTGCCGTGGCATACGGAGCTCCATCGCAGTCTTTAACACTGGTAGCATGCCGCGACAGCGTGGACGTGAACCGTGTGTGCAGTTGACGGACTTTGAGCGAGGGCGTATAGAGGGCATGCGGGAGGCCGGGTGGACGTACCGCCGAATTGCTCAACACGTGGGGCGTGAGGTCCCCACAGTACATCGATGTTGTCGCCAGTGGTCGGTGGAAGGTGCACGTGCCCGTCGACCTGGGACCGGACCGCAGCGACGCACGGATGCACGCCAAGACCGTAGGATCCTACGCAGTGCCGTAAGGGACCGCACCGCCACTTCCCAGCAAATTAGGGACACTGTTGCTCCTGGGGTATCGGCGAGGACCATTCGGAACCGTCTCCATGAAGCTGGGCTACGGTCCCGCACACCGTTAGGCCGTCTTCCGCTCACGCCCCAACATCGTGCAGCCCGCCTCCAGTGGTGTCGCGACAGGCGTGAATGGAGGGACGAATGGAGACGTGTCGTCTTCAGCGATGAGAGTCGCTTCTGCCTTGGTGCCAATGATGGTCGTATGCGTGTTTGGCGCCGTGCAGGTGAGCGCCACAATCAGGACTGCATACGACCGAGGCACACAGGGCCAACACCCGGCACCATGGTGTGGGGAGCGATCTCCTACACTGGCCGTACACCACTGGTGATCGTCGAGGGGACACTGAATAGTGCACGGTACATCCAAACCGTCATCGAACCCATCGTTCTACCATTCCTAGACCGGCAAGGGAACTTGCTGTTCCAACAGGACAATGCACGTCCGCGTGTATCCCGTGCCACCCAACGTGCTCTAGAAGGTGTAAGTCAACTACCCTGGCCAGCAAGAACTTCGGATCTGTCCCCTATTGAGCATGTTTGGGACTGGATGAAGCGTCGTCTCACGCGGTCTGCACGTCCAGCACGAACGCTGGTCCAACTGAGGCGCCAGGTGGAAATGGCATGGCAAGCCGTTCCACAGGACTACATCCAGCATCTCTACGATCGTCTCCATGGGAGAATAGCAGCCTGAATTGCTGCGAAAGGTGGATATACACTGTACTAGTGCCGACATTGTGCATGCTCTGTTGCCTGTGTCTATGTGCCTGTGGTTCTGTCAGTGTGATCATGTGATGTATCTGACCTCAGGAATGTGTCAATAAAGTTTCCCCTTCCTGGGACAATGAATTCACGGTGTTCTTATTTCAATTTCCAGGAGTGTAGAAGCGGTAAGATCCCGTAAGCGGCCGAGCCCAGCGTTGAAGTCGCATTCTAAAAGTTAGATCACACTATCTTCCAGTTAATATATTCATGTTTTATTTGACTGACTGTTGTGTGGACTGTTTCCTTCTTTAGTTCTCCCGCTGAGCGACGTGGTGCAGTGGTTAGCACACTGGACTGGCATTCGGTAGGACGACGGTTTGAACCCGCGTCCGGCTATCCTAATTTAGATTTTCCATGATTTCCCTAAATTGCTTCTGGAAAATGCCTGGATGGTTCCTTTGTAAAAGGGCTCGGTCGATTTCCTTTTCCATCGTTCCCTATTCCGAGCTTGTGCTCCGTCTCTATTGACCTTGTTATCGACGGAACGTCTCCTCCTCTTTAGTTCCACCATAATCTTTTTCTTAGTGAAAGTCTTTTCATGCGAGAGTTTTTCTAGAATTTCTGTTGTGATTTTGAGGGTGTGGAAAATATATGTGGGTGTCCGTCATTGAGTTCTACTTCTTGTGGTAATTCCCCATGCTGCCTTCAATTTAATCCGACTGACCTGTCGGTTGTTTCAAGGATTTTATAATATTTTTAACTATGAGTGCTGTGATTTTTTCTCACAATTTTTAAGCGTAATACACCTTCATGTGACGGTTTTGTAACTGATCACTAACTACATATAGTAACACCTCTTTCCAGAGATGACCCGTCCTATGTTCTTCTCTATTTGAGCGACATACTTTCACTCTGTGGGTATTATTTGAGCTCCACATTTCTGAAAGAGCATGCAAAGTGACATACTGTGTCCTATGAATAAGATTTATGTTCATGGTACGCTTCTCGCTATTTAGGCGCTCTTACTTTCAACGCTATTGATCTGAAATTATCTTCAGCCGATTCGTTCACGTTCTTCTTCAATTGAACGCCGACCACATCCAAGTCGTTGCATCCTGAGGAGCGATTTGGCGTGAGTTGTGACGCTTGTTCAACTATTGAAGTCAGGTTTCTTGTTATTTATTGTTGCTCCTGCTGTTTCCTTATAAGAATCTATTATTTCTAATATCGTCCCAATGTCCTGATGTTGCGTGATTATAATTATTACGTCGTCGCCAAAAGCATTAACGGGGAACCTTTGTGCACCAACATTTATTCCAGAAGTTTGGTCGATGATAAAGCGGATCACTGGTTCCAAGGAACTTATAATATCATCGATAACTGGCATCCCTGCTGGACTGAGCGCTGAACTGAGAAATCTCCCGTGAAGTGACACTTTATTTGTATTTTGGAGACCTGTAGGAAGTTTTTGTAGTGTCGCAAGACAGTCTTCAGATATTGGCCAGACTTTGTCAAAGCTATTTTCTTGGTCGATGTTCAACAGTTCTGTCAGTTCCTTAATTCCTGATTCATTTGGTGAATATATTTGACCCTCTCTTTGTTTCTCGTTCGTGAACTCCGTGAATTCCTCTTTGCTAACCAGCCAGAAGACTGTTCATACGGTATGCCGTCAACGTCCGTACTCCTATTTCATGGTACGTGCTTTATAATGTCTTCAAGTTCTCCTTCGGATGCAGGCTCCATCAACAAAGTGGCATTTTAGTTTGTAGGGGAAGTCGTGCAGTTTTGTAGCAAACATACTGTCTTGGTAGGATGTTATGGTTGTTCTCCGAACAGTCTCCGGAAATGGTTCTTAATATCTTCCGAATTAAAGGAACCGTTCTCGTCTGATTTCTGATAAATCTCTGTCTCCAATGTTTCCGGTCTTGTCTGAGGTAGCCGGCCGTTGTGGCCGAGCGGTTCTAGGCACTTCAGTCTGGAACCGCGCGACCGCTACGGTCGCAGGTTCGAATCCTGCCTCGGGAATGGATGTGTCTGATGTCCTACTGTTAGATAGGTTTAAGTAGTTCTAAGTTCTAGGCGACTGAGGACCTCAGATGTTAAGTCCCATAGTGCTCAGAGCCATTTGACTGAGATAGTAGGTGCTCCATTGTTCAGCTAGAATCTGTCCCTTATCTCTGCAAGTGATTATTTTGCCTTTTAGTTATTTTTCCTGTAATTATAGGATCTTCTTTTTGAATTTCTTCAATTCGCGAATCGGTCTTCGCCGTTATTCAATTTTTCTTGGAGTTCTCGAAGAATCAAGTAATAGATTTCGATGTTTTTCCTTCTTGTGTCACTGATAGTATACGCCACGTTTCTGAAAAGTTTACTAATTTCAGGTTTTATGCAACAATTCAACAAGGCTACTAAAGAATCGCTTCCATTGAACGTATGTTCGATAACACTAGTAGCATTCTGTTTTTACGCACTCAACCTTCAGCAGGTAAAAGTTTAACTTCCAGTATCGCTTTCCCATTATATTGGGCTGGGTGAAACGACAACTGCATGATGGTCGAAAAGCAGAAGAGGATTACTTCATAGTCCTGTATATCTATTTGTGTCCTGCTCTAAAATCTGTTCAGCGTCAAGGCTGACAGTGGAGATCGTACGTACAGTGGGATTGCGTGATGGCTAGTCGATCTGTGATGTCTATCTGCTTCAGTCCACCAGTGATGTTACGTAAGGGGCCACAATTAGGGTTGATCTTGTTGGGTCTGTCGATCTTACAACACAGTTAAAATCTCTCGCCATAACCTTTTGTATGTCTCACCAAGTAAGAGCATTAAAAAAAATTGTCTACTATTTCTATTATTTGTTCCTGATGGGGCACAAAGGTTTATATTGTTACTGCCTTTAGCATGGCTTTAATAAGGCGTCCGTCTGGTTGCTTTCTAAGTTCTCTAATTATAGGCTATTTTTCGTTAAAATGGAGCAACCTGTACGCTACAGCCGAGACTGTTGTGTACATTATCTTGTTGCAGGTTCATCTCTAAGCAAGGTACTTCCTGAAGGGAGGCTATATCTACGTCATTGGTTCATAAGAAATTCTAGAGGATCTTCATCTTTTTTCACTTGTTATTCGGCAGATATTTAGCGTGAGTAGAGTAAGTGCCCTCCTATTGTCCATTGTAGTCTGCTTGTCAGTTTTCATGTCCGTTCATATTCCGCTATTTAACTGTTTTATTCGCATTGGTTTACAGTAGGTTCACTTACCACTTTGAAAGGGTCCTGTAGCCACCTTTCATTAGTCCGGTAGCCCATTTTCACTAGCTATTCTCTTTCTTTTCCTTGTTTCCTTTTTCTCATAACTCTCATAGTGGTGTGATTGAATGAATGTGGTTGTGTGTCACGTTGCTAGACGGTGGCGTAGTCTGCTGCAGAAAGTCAGCGATAGTCATACAGATTCAGCAGCGCTACTTGTGAGAAATCCACCTGCATTAGGTTGGTAGCGGAAATGGCATCTTTGGGTTTTCCGGGCCACGAGGAGCGTGGAAGAGGCTGGAGAAGAAAAAGGGGCAGTCTGCCGCCGGTACGGGAAGCGTCCACAGCTGTGCTCCAGTCGAAGAAGGGTGAGTTAGACTGACCGCGTGGCGCGTCGTTACTTGGCGAGAGGAGAGCTGTTAGCTTTTGGTCTCGCTTTTCAGCTCTGAAAGATTGCCTTGCCTTGTCGCAGTAAGGAATGCAAAACTTTGGCAGGTTTTTCTTTTAGAAAATTTCTACAGCAGACTTGGATCCGCCAGAAGAGCGCCACACAAAGGTGTCGATAAGAAGTGAGCACTCGCTCCTGTATGAATGTCTGTTTGCCTTCAGCTGTGCCTGTATAAGCTTTTATTTTCCTAAATATCAATAGCTTTGCCTTCTCGTAAATTTTCCTTGCTTTTGTATCTTTCGTCCGTGGGGAGCCAACCACGTGGTTGAACATTAGAGTTTGTTGGGCTACCGTCATCACTAACTGTCCGATCTCATGTTTGTTTTAAAAAATGTTAACTCTTCATGATTGTGTGATGTGATATTGTTGCAACTTGGCCACAATACCTAGAAATTGCGTCTCCACAAACCACGTGGTCACGCGGGTGTACTGCGAAACGTGTACCATTTCACGAGCTATTGCGATCAGTTTTCAGGCAACAGCAGTTGTATGAATGATTCACACCAATGATTTTAGATGTAGATTATAACGGTGAATGTATCGATGCTTTTCTTTAATGTTTTAGGAATTAATGTTATCAGGAATTGTGTACATGCCTCACATCTATGTCTTAGGAATAAATGATTTTATCTACAATTTTCTCTTGTGTTCCGAGGTTATATTTTTTCACCTAAGCCACTCACCTCGTAGCTTTCTCATTAGCACATCCAACGCGTTTCCTTACGCACAAGTTCAGTGATTTGTTTCCCCTTTTATTTTAAAACAAATGCTTTAGATTAAGTCTTATTTTCGTGTGTGTTGGTGGGAGCTGATCTTATGCACAGTGTTGATGCATTTTCTATTTTATTTTAAATGTTTGATTGCCGTGAACAGTGCACAGGCAATACTATTAATTACATCACATCCCCCATGAGCGATATCACGACGTATACATTTTTATGAGTTTTTGGACTGTGATCAAATTAATTTATTTTCCGACTCGGCCAAACCTTTGATTAGTTTTATGGTTAGAGTCGGTGGCGACCCTAATCTTAAAGTAATAGCCCGTAGAAACAGGTTAGTTACAATTTCTCCTTTCTCGCCGTCTTTCTTATTTTTCCGCATTTTCATTATTTTTACGTAGTGCCGCATTAAGATATGGTTTGGCTTTCTCTCTCAGTGGCTTCTCAACACCTTGAGATTTTACACGGATCAGCCAGAACATTATGACCACCTACCTAATAACCGGTATGTCCACTTTTGGCACGGATAACAGCGGCGACGCGTCTTGGCATGGAGGCAGTGAGGTCTTGGTAGGTCGCTGAAGGGAGTTGGCACCACAGCTGCCCGCACAAGTCACCTTATTTCCCGTAAATTGCAACGAGGCAGGCGATGAGCTCTGACACCATGCTCAGTCACGTCCCAGATGTGTTCGATCGGGTTCAGATCTGGCGAGCAGCACATCGATTGGAACTCGCCACGCTCCTGTCCTTGTTTATAGCGTATTATCTTGTTGAACAAGAAACATGATTGTCATGAATGGGTGTACGCGGTCTGCAACCAGTGTGCGATGCTCCTTGGCCGTCATGGTGCTCTGCACGAGCTCCTCTGGACCCATGGATACCCACGTGAATGTTCCCCAGGGCATAATGGAGCCTCCATCTGTTAGTCTCATACCGCAGTATAGGTGTCAAGGATCTGTTCCACTGGAAGACAACGGATTTGCCCCCTCCCATCGGCATGATGAAGAAAGTATCGGGATTCATCAGACCATTGAACGCCTCCCACTGCGCCAGCATCCAGCGCCGATGGTCACGTACCCATTCCAACAGCAGTTGCCGATGTCGTGGTGTTAACATTGGCACATGAATGGCTCGTCAGCTGCGGAGGCCCATCGTTTTGATTGTTCGGTGCACTGTGTTTTCAGAAGCACTTGAAGTCTGCACAGCTGATGCAAGTTCCACCTCAATTCACTGCCTGTCCTGTTTTGCCAGTCTGCCCAGGCTACGACGTCCGACATCGGTAATGACGGGTGGTCACCCTACCCCATGACGTCTAGATGTGGTTTCACCTTGGTTTTTCCACTTGGTTAAAGACATTCACCACAGCACTCCTCGAACACTCTACAAGTCGCGCAGGTTCCGAAAAGCTCGTGTCGACTCTCCGGGCCATCAGCATCTGTCCTCGGTCAAACTAAGATGGATCGCGCGCCTTCCCCATTCTACACAAGGACATCACGATCACTGATACTACAGATACCGTGCGCGTGTCTGACTAGCAGTCATTCCTCGCCGCTGCTATCGCCTGGACGGGTTTACATCGATAGTACGTCGGCGATTATAATGATCTGGCTGATTAGCGTATAGCCTTCTGGTTGCTAGCACAGTACTTTCCTCTGTTCCTTAACTGTGTGCTTTGCTGATCGTGTGGTGGGACTGAAAGCTGTTCCCGTACGATCTTCTACTTCACTTCCTTGTGTACACGGTTGGTTGGTTGGTTTGAGGAAGGAGACCAGACAGCGTGGTCATCGGTCTCATCGGATTAGGGAAGGATTGGGAAGGAAGTCGGCCGTACCCTTTCAGAGGAACCATCCCGGCATTTGCCTGGAGTGATTTAGGGAAATCACGGAAAACCTAAATCAGGATGGCCGGACGCGGGATTGAACCGTCGTCCTTCCGAATGCGAGTCCAGTGTCTAACCACTGCTCCACCCCGCTCGGTTTGTGTACACGCTCCAGTGATAATTGTTGTGGTTTCACTCAGGTGTTTCAATGTTGTTGCCTGGCGCATTGTTTGCTGCAGTGGTTGGTGTTTAGTTTCCTGCTGTGGGCGGCTCAAGGGGCTCCGCGCATGTGGTTGTCAGTACTGAAGAACTTCTTTGTCCTCTACCCTGTATTGCTGCAACGTTAGCTGACTGCCGTTTGCTTGGCATTGGTGTCGATTTTTTTTTTTTTTCAGGGTCTTCTTCAGAGCTCGTACAGCCCTTTTCTAAGACCGTTTCTTGTAGTGATTTGGATGAGAACCAGGAGGACTTTAATTTTCCATGTTTGTTTCGTTTTCTTGCTGTTGAACTGAAATCTCTTGGACTATATAGCTGTTTCTACGAACAATAGTTGCAGACTGGTTTTTATCGGTTTCATCCCTTTGATCGTTGCCTGATTTCTCGCGTACCTCATTTGTTGCTGGTCTCTTGTTCAAGGGCGGGAATTTCTCTTCAGCTAAACTAGGGGACTGATCAGTGAATTCCACGTGAATTTTCTCGGTGTTGCCCGTTGCAGTACTTGCAGGAATCAGTTCTTGTGCCTCCAGTCTTGTCCGTTGTTGCAAATTATTTCGTAGAATAAACACGCGGTGTGTGCGGTTTTCTCGAAGATGCCCTGGTTCATCCCATACATGACATGTGGGAGCTTGTCCAACATGATCTATTATGTGTGCCTTGCAAGCGGTCATAACAAACTATCGTACAAATCTAGCCCCGATGTACCTCTGAATTTTGTACCTATTAGATCACTTTTAGAATTCAGTGCTTGTTACCTGTCCATAATTAGAAAGTACCTGTATCAAGTCCTTGCTGTCTAGCTCTGGGGGTAGATGTAGCACCCTGATAATTTTCAGTTCACTGTTTACATTACATATATCGACGGTACTCAAGAATCGTCACACTGACTGAATTCAAATGTGGCCTATGTTCTCAGCACTATTCTGTCTTACATAACAGAAGTACGCAATTTAGTAAAAACACAGCATTTGTCATTATCCATTTGTATGAACTCACCATCGTCACCAGAAATACAGGAATTTTAATGCAGCCAGTCATGAATTTCCGAAGCTGTGGGTTGAACATGCTTTGCATTCTTGTCAAAGGCGAACTTCAAAAGTATTTTTCTTGATCGAATCCGTGGACATTATTTATAGGTATGTAGCGCCAGGAACAAAATACAGAGACGATGACTAAGAATTATTACTACTTACAAGTTCGGTGGCTGCACAGCGAATGCAATATATACGTACTACAACATTTGCTTACGTATCGTGTAAGCTACAAAACGGAGCATCGCACCGTACGTTCACAAAGGCTGAGCGCTCACGCCGCGACAGCCGTAATGCGCAAAGTTGTCTCTTTAGTCTGCCTTTGTCAGGGCACCAGTGCGGACGCGCTGTTGTGTTTCGTGTGCGGGCCGACAACTCGCCTTGTTTACGTTCATACGGTCGTTACGTGCGTGCCGGTTTATCGTCTACGGCACATGGTGAACCGTTCCGTAAATCTACACTCCGATTTACTTTTTGCAACGACAATGCCCGACCCAGGATGCTCGAGGTGGAGAGTTTTCTAAGAGACGAAGCCAAGACCCCGGCTGCTGACTTCAATGGAACACACTTGACCGCCGTGAACAGCAAGGTCTGTATTAAAATCGTCAACGACGCGGCGTGGGAACACATCCTACGCGAGACCAGACAGGCGCTCCGCTTCTGTCATGCCGACGGCAATGTCGGAGCGGTGACCGTAGACCACATGCGTACAATACGCATTTTCGAATTCCATTCGAACTTCGAATAGAGCAGGCTCGTCCAAACTGTGCCCCTGGGGCGCTAGCGCCCGCGATCGCCCGCGGCCAGCGCCCCGGGCGAATTCGTGTGTTGCTGCAGTGGCCGAGCCGTGCCGCTTAGCTGGCCGTGCGGACCGCCCGAACGCCAGCCGATAGATATATTTGTTCGCCCGTTTTTCCTTCGGGCAGAGGACGTCTCACAAGTGCTTCAACTAGAACTGATTGACCTACAGTGCCATATCCGCCTGAAGGACCGCTTTCTTATGTGTAAAACTTTCGATGACTTTAACAGCTGTCTTCCACGAGAGAAATATCCTCTTTTGCACAAGCACGCGGCCAAAGTTCTCTCAATGTTTAGTTCCACGTATATTTGTGAGCGCTTTTTCTCTCTTTTAAAGCTTGCTAAAACTAAGAACCGTTCATTCCTTGGCGATTAAAATTTGACCAATTCTTTGAGGTTAGCAGTCTCACGGAATATTGTACCAAGCCTAGAGAAAATCGTTTCCGCGAAAAAGAAAAACGTGTAAAATGCTATTTGTCTTCTTTAACAATGTTGACTGTAAGAATTAAATAGCTTTATAACCTTAATTCTATTTTAATAAGTTTTCAAAGTTGGTCAGTTAAAATTGTTACGTACAAAAGAGCAAACTAAGGATCCGATATCTAAACTCTGAAAAGGGATACAAAAAATTGTAGCACGAAGTATGACAAAAAATACTTACTTGTAACTACTAACAGTAAGAATAAGACTCTATATCCCTTACATAAAATTATTTCTAAAATAGAATATTTTGTTTACGTTTGATCTGACCGCGGGACAGTCCAGCGCAGAGCAGTGCTGTCCTGTCTCACTCGCTCTGCAGCTCTCTCTCTCTCTCTCTCTCTCTCTCTCTCTCTCTATCTCTCTCGCTCCTATGGCGACACTAGCGACACACGGTCGCGGACGGGGCGCTGAACTATACTGTCTTGCGCCCGCGGGGCGCGGGCGCACCCGCCGGGGGCAATTCTTGGATGAGCCTGCAATAGAGGAAGTTGTTGCTGCATTCCGACCTTACGGCACAGTCTACAACCATGCAGTGGAGGAATTGATTCTATTTCGGAGATATCCTGTCATAAAGGGCGTCCGACAGATGACCATTGATCTCTGAAGCCACGTCTCGTCTTTTCCACAGATCAACGGACGATTGCGGCAAAGAACACCACCTTAGATCTGAATGCCTACAACGGTGCATTACGCAACTTCGAACCGCCGACAGGCCCTCCGCGTTGAAAACATCGGTGCTGCCGGTGACCTACACCGCTGCTCTCACTTCGCCTGCCGCCTCGCGACGCACGACGTCACTACAGAGCCAGAGCACACCCGTACAGAGGTCGCCCCGGACGGCCCACCGAGTGCGGAAACAATGTACTGCGAAACATCGCAAGAGAAGACGCCGAACCGTCTACGGCCAAAAGGAGACATTGCAAGCCGAAGAGGAGGCCGCTGTCGACTCGAACGACGCCCAAGAAACCGCCAACGCCGAAGGAGACGACGTAAGCGCAGTGATATCTACTGGTGTACCTAGGCCCGTCCTCCCATAGCGCTGTGAGGACGCCAATCAATTAAATCGACTTACCTCTGCCGATACCACATCCATCTTCGGAGGAACATATGAATGGTACACCGGTGCCACCTCTACTGCATGGGACGAAGAGCAGATCAAGGAGCAGGAACCGTTACCGGGTCCTGCGTCGTCGGTGGCGCTCCACTAATCAAACACTCCCCTGGTAAGTAGGCTGTTTAGGTTTTTATGTTGGTGACGCCACGTAGCGCTCTGTATTAAAATCGCTGACTGCGGCTGGCTGGACTCATTGTTGGACTATTCGCTATTGTAGTGTTCGGCAGTTGGATATGAACAGCTCGTACCGCTGGGTAGTTGGAAGTGGGGAGAGAGATGCCAGAGTTCTGTGATGTTAATACGAGCGGACGATCTGGTCGTGTGTCCGTCAGAAAAAGGAAATTTGTCATAATAGATGTCAAGAATTTTTGTATATATTATGACTTTTGAACACTATTAAGGTAAATACATTGTTTGTCCTCTATCAAAATCTTTAATTTGCTAACTATTTGCCTATCAGTCGTTAGTGCCTTAAGTAGTTAGAATCTTTTATTTAGCTGGCAGTATTGACACTCGCTGTATTGCAGTAGTTCGAGATTTTTGTGAGGTAAGTGATTCATGAAGGGTATAGGTTACTGTTAGTCAGGGTTAGTTTTTTGTGGGGATTATTTAAAGTCAGATTGCATTGCGCTAAAATATTGTGTGTCAATTTAGAAATGATCAGAATAAATAAAGAGAAAACTGTCTGAGTACGTTCAGTTTTAGTCAGCTGTTTCTGTATCAAATAACGTAGAAGTTTACTAGCACAGTCTTTCTTTTCATTCAAGGGGAAGTTTCACCCTGAACCCCTGGAGGAGAGCAGGATGACGTTCCACCGTGACGCCCGCATCCTTCTGATGATGTCACGGCAGACCTGCCTCCAGCGGTCCGCCACCAGGGCTGTCGGATAGCAACAGTCAACACCAACTTCAGTTAGTGGGTGAAAATCAACTTGCGTGGGTAACGGTCTGGGCTTCTGATATTGAAAGTTGACATGGCCAGTCTCCTCGAAATAAACGGCTGTACCGCCCATGCCTCCATATGTGATCCCATAGGCCATGGAGTGGCCTCTACATCCACGAAGGGATTGATGTCACAGATGTCATCTTCCATCATCATCTAGGGGCATGGCACTCACTGCCATGGCGACGCACTTCATTAATGTCTACACCCCTTCAGGCACTGCCCAACATCATGAAAGGACGCAGTTTTATTCTGAAGACATCGCCCCTATGTTTATTAGTGCGATACGAACAATGCCTGCTAGGAGATGGTATTAACTGCATTCCGCACCCAAAACAGCATACTCCTCACTATACATCATACTAGGAACTACGTTTAGTGGCGCAGGACCTCCTGTTCCACGACACATGGGAAGTCTGGCACGGTGATCATTCTGGCCATATATATGGTACAAGCCATACTGCAAGTCGTGTAGGCAGGATTTAAGTCTCTTAGGATCTTACATCTGTAATCCAGGACACCGAATGCTGACCACTGTCCTTTTCTGATCACTGAACTTACACAAGTGTTGTCCTCCTTCTACCCTGATATCTATGGCGCAGCTGTGCGCCCTGGAAACTGACGCCCCGTATCTGTACGACCCAGCTTGTCTCCAGTAAGTCACGGTGATATGGGCAGCTAGTGAGCGAAGCCTTTCAACTACCACTTCATTACATGTTGGATGGACTGCGCCAAACCGACGATCCGGAGGCTACTGATAAGGTATGGGAAGGACCTTGTCAAATGGCGAAGCAACACCATCAAATTCTGCTACGTGATCCTCCGAGATGTGGACGCCCAGACAACCAAATGGAAAAGCATAGAACTAAGGGGATGGTAATTGCTCTGGCAAATGGCAGATTGGAAGGGGTAATGATACGTATCGACGCCACTACTAGGCGGGAAATTCAATCCATGCATCACATAGTGTCCGATGAACGACTGTGTCGTCGACAGTTCATCGACACTGTGTTGAAGTCACACGATCTGTGGGACAGCAGTCAGACCGACATCATTAATAATTTTATGTAACATTATTGGAGAACAGCGATTTTCTTGTCATAAAATTATTTAAAAACAGTCTTGATCGCAGCCGTCATCCAGATGGTGCAAACTCTGATGATGGCTCGTAATTAAAAGGCCGAAACCGGTAAAAAGTTAACATCGGCTGTGATCAAGACTGTTTTTAAATAATTTTACGACATCATTAACACGTTCTTCGAACACTACCAACACACTTGCGGGGTAGAAGGTGCCGACGTCAGTGCAGACGATTCCATCTTGCAATACGTCACGTGCACCTAATCCACACAGAGGCGGGTACTTTAACAGTGGCGGTCACATTAGACAAAGTCGACGACGCGATCGATAAGGTTGCTGTTAACAGATCACCTGGCATCGACGGCTTACCAACTGTGTTTTACCGAGCCTATATGTACACAGGTGACAAATGCTCTCCACAATTTCATAATAACACCAAAAAATAGAAAAAGTGGTAATGCGAATAACCAAAAAATAAAAATAGCCTTACACTTCAGCTGAATCCCAAGTCTCCCACTTTCCTGTGACACACGGGCACAGCGCAGCGGCAGTGATGGTAGCACTGTGACCAGGCCTTGGGTTTCGACCCCTCTGCTCTCCGAGCTCCAATTGGTCCTGGGTTCAAAACCCAATTATTGTTTTTATTTATTTTACTTTATTTACTTAATTTTCATTTATTTACCCATGTCTGCAGAATGTTATTAAGTTAGGATTAAAAGGGCGTTGTTGTTGTTGTGGTCTTCAGTCCTGAGACTGGTTTGGTGCAGCTCTCCATGCTACTCTATCCTGTGCAAGCTGCTTCATCTCCCAGTACGTACTGCAGCCTACATCTTCTGAATTTGCTTATTGTATTATTAAGTGTAAAATTACAACTGGGTTTAACAATAAGTATCATATATTTACTATATAATTTATGTATGTATGGTATTACACGAATATTTCTTATTAAGTTAGGGGATACAAGGACCTTATATTAATTGTAAAATTACAACTGGGTTTCACAGTAAGTATCATATATTTACTACGTAATATATGTATGTGTGGTGTCACCGCCAGACACCACACTTGGTAGGTGGTAGCCTTTAAATCGGCCGCGGTCCGTTAGTATACGTCGGACCCGCGTGTCGCCACTATCAGTGATTGCAGACCGATCGCCGCCACACGGCAGGTCTAGTCTAGAGAGACTCCCTAGCAGTCGCCCCAGTTGTACAGCCGACTTTGCTAGCGATGGTTCACTGTCTACATACGCTCTCATTTGCAGAGACGACAGTTTAGCATAGCCTTAAGTTACGTCATTTGCTACGACCTAGCAAGGCGCCATATTCAGTTACTATAAGTACTATCTTCAAGAATGTATTCTGAACAGATAGTATTGTGACTCATGTACCGTCTAGAGCGACGTTCATCATTAATGGATTAAAGTTAAGTATCAAACTAATTTCGTCCGCTTTCTGAATTCTCATTCCTTGTAATGTCCCAGACCTCACGTCAGTATAGTTCTTCCCACCTCACGCCAGCCTGCGTGAGCTAAAACGCGTGCATTTCGGCCTCCACTCGTAACACGGTGTTGGCTCTTCAGCTAACACAAAAGTATGTATGATATTTTCAGGGGGTAAAAACTTTATAAATTCTCATATTCTTATGTTTCATTCTTATATTAATTCCTATATTTCATTCTTACGTTTATTCTTCAGGTAGATTTGGTGCATTCCCTTGGCTGATAATGATTTTATAAACATTGGAAACATAGAAGCTCCGAACATCACGAGCACTGCGCGAAGGCAGTTTTGCCATAGTGACATTTCTTCGTATGAATCTCATTCGGGAAAGAAACGTCGTTAACACTGCTAATGATTTCACTTGTTGCCAACAATTTCGCACCGACCCTTTCGCAACGTATCACTTTACCGAAAAAGCGTTTGCAGTTGATAATGAATCAAAATACGCTACAGTAATTTCACCGAAAACAATTTAAAATAATTTTCACATTTGCATACTGTTTTTATTTACTTTTTTAATTCATTCAACAGACATACAATTAACAGACGAATACAGACAACGTGGTTGGTTGGTTTGGGGAAGGAGACCAGACAGCGTGGTCATCGGTCTCATCGGATTAGGGAAGGATGGGGAAGGAAGTCGGCCGTGCCCTTTCAGAGGAACCATCCCGGCATTTGCCTGAAGTGATTTAGGGACATCACGGAAAACCTAAATCAGGATGGCCGGACGCGGGATTGAACCGTCGTCCTTCCGCAGACAACGTGATTTCAGTATACATTGGAAAACATTAATGTAGTAATCCTTTACGGACATGGATTGATAAATGAAAAACAAAAATAAAAATAATAATCAGGTTTCGAACATGAAGCACAAATATGGGAAGTTGGGATTCTAGCCCCCGCGCCTCCATTTCGGCTGAACAATTTACCCGCTAAAAGACATTTCTGTTTGGAAAACATCCAATGTACAAATATTAAGTATGACACAGTGAACAAAAAGAGAGCTCATATCACTTTCGTTGAAAACTAAAAATAATCTAGAAACCTTGCAGGGGATAGGCTACACGAAAAATCTGCTTATAAAGTTCCATTCACATCTGGATCTACTTAAAAAGCATAATTATATCTAAATGTGACAGACTAGATGTCATACGTACAGCAACATAACAAACGTTTTTTGCAGAGTTTAAATCCGATGGAATAACATATTTAACGGAAATTTGTTCGAAAAACAAGTTAACTTACAGTTCTACACAGAAATTCTGCAAGAATATGGACTAGAAGAGCTAGTAGCCTACACATGGTGGATGGGGAGTGTTTTTATTAACAGCCTTATGCAAGAGATAAGAGGTAAAGTAACATACCTTCTTTCTGCTTGTGAACTTAATGGCTGGACAATTTACATTCATAACGTTACTGGTCAAAAAATGCTAGATTAAGGGATAAATGAAAAAATCTGTTGATAAAGTTCGTGGACTAGATGTTGTACAGCTGACAACATACCAGCTTTTTTTCAGAATTTAAAAGTAATGGAATACCCACTTTTAAAGGTAATTCGTTTGCAAAAGAAATGTTAAATTAAAATTCTACATGGGAGTTCTGCAAGGATGTGGAATAGAAGAGCTAGTAGTGTGGCAATGAAACCATCCTTTTTTTTAACATATATTCGCGTGTAAACCGAACTTTGAAGACAGATTTTTCGTGAATCCCTTAACGCAGTAAACTGTCTCGATTCTGCATTTTTTTCGACCAGTTCTCCAACACATGGCTACCTACCATTTCCCTTTACAGTAAATGCTTATGTCTTCCTGTGTTCAAAGCAATATGTAAACCTTGCTTGCGCATAGTTTTGCAATAGCTTCTTTTCTCTCCAACTGCAGTTTATATATTCTTCCTTTACGGTATTTGTCTACTCTCTCCAGTTTTTCGTTTCTTGACTTCGATGTCCTCCATTTCCAGTTATCTTTTTTCGTGTACAAAACACATTGACTATGCTTAGGAGCTATTACCGCAATAGAAAAACTGCAGAATATTGTTAAACAGCAGACAACATTTGTACTGTACGTTATTCGTTAGTTGATACTACATGTAAGTGATTGGTATGCAATACAGCTGTAAATACTGTTTGTAGGGTTTTGCACAATGACGAAGGCACAATCAATTCTGTTCCTAGCTATAAGATTCTCACTACATTTAGATGCAATGTAACTATTCTTCTTTTAAACAGACTGTTTCGTGTACCCCTACTGCAATAAACAGTTTCGATTCCATCGTTTTTTGACCAGTATTCCAACGTATGGCAATTTCCGCCTACTATGTCTGGTAAAAACACTACCTTTGCAGCGGTTTTACTTGCTAGTGAGGGCTTATCACTCGAGTAGAGAAACTGTAGACCACTGTTAAACACCGCACACAGACTGACATGTTACTGTACGCAGACAGGCTCCCCATTGGAATATGACAGTAGGCTGCTGTCGAACACATCTGGTTCCAATGTCGTATAGTCGTGTAGAACTTTAAGCTGAGGTCAAACACGCAATCCACTCTGTACCCAGCTATGAGATTCTATTCTGGAGTAAACTGCTAGGAATCCATTCGTTTCCTCAACAGCTCCTTCTATTCATAGCAATATGTGTTGTTATACGTGGAAGGTTTTCTATAAAACTGTCACCTAACATTATTCAGGATATTATTTGCTTATTCCGTTTATCCATGTAGTCATTCTCTGACGTTGCTTCATAACTGCAGATAGTATTCAGTACCACCAGTGACTGTTCAGTTTATTGCTTTCTTTTCCCTTCTCTTTTATTTCGGTGATGGAATGCTGCCTTCAAGCTGTCTGGGGAAAGATAGCAGTTTTCTTAAAAGGCAGAGACTGCGGCATAAACCTGTAAAGCCTACAGCTGAGTTTCAGCCCAACTAACTGACATGATGTTCGCGTCCTCTATCCCCTGCACTCCGAACGGTTCACGGCATCCTGTCTTTGGCTTACTTCACATCTACCCAGCAGCCGACAAGCCGGCATTCTTGCCGGGCCGACACAAGAGCCGCTTCTCTTCACACTCACCCGACAGCAGCACGGCATGCCGTGCCGCGCCGTCCTTACGCCAGCAGTTGCTTACAGATGACAAATGGAGCCAGACCAGTTATTAGCGTGGCTCGTCTTGTACAGACGTTTGAAGAGAAGAAGAAGAAGAAGAAGAAGAAGAAGAAGAAGAAGAAGGTTGCACTGGGTTCATCCACTCAATGTGAGAAGAGACGAAGTGGGTGCATTCTTTGTTCTTTTTGAGGAATTAAGGGGAGATGAAGATAAGTTTTTTAATTATTTTCGGATGAGTTTACGAACTTTTGACGGTTTACATGATCGAATGAAGAGTTCCATTCAGCGCCGCAACACGTCCTTCCGAGAATGTATCCAGCCTAAACAAATGTTGGCAATTACAATCAGGTTAGTGGGATAAACAATAGTTAAATTTAAAAAAAAGTTTATTATTCTGTAATTTTATTAAAAAATTGAAACATAACTTAAAAATTGAACGACCCAGCACATGAATTTTCAGAGGTTTGTGATGGCGTAGAAGATCTGGAACATGTCCCTGAAAATTGCTCCACTGCTTGTTGGTAACACTGTGTGTCGGTTGTGGCTCAAATGGTTCAAATGGCTCTGAGCACTATGGGACTTAACTTCTGAGGTCATCAGTCCCGCAGAACTTAGAACTACTTAAACCTAACTAACCTAAGGACATCACACACATCCATGCCCGAGGCAGGATTCGAACTTGCGACCGTAGCGGTCGCGCGGTTCCAGACTGTAGCGCCCAGAACCGCTCGGCCACTCCGGCCAGCTGTGTCGGTTGTGGGTTGTTGCCTATTGAATTCTGCATTTGTAGTTGGTTGTACCTCATAAAGGGGTAAACATGTGTATTCACGTGATGTACTAGGATGAGCGGCAGTATTATTTTTATCCCACGACTTTTTACGCTGTTTAATTTCAGAAACAATCTGAATCACTCTTAACTGAAACTCTACTACATCATCGTCGTCAAATGTTTCCAGCGCTGGAACTATCCCGCTGTAAATAGACATATGGCGATTGGATTTTCTGTGCAGCGCATTGATCAACTCTACCTCGACAGGGTCAAGCTTCCTCTTCTTGTTACTGCGTGATTTCGGTATGTCAGAATTACTTACTTCCTCTGTGAATGTCTCATTACAATCAGTTTCTGGATCCTGGGTATCGCCAGTGAAGGAAAAAGTGTCGTCAGGAACTGGTCTTTCCGTGGTCGCATTTTCAGTCAGCGAGAAACCGGCAGTCGGACGTGCTTCTGTTGTGTTCTTCAAAAATTGAAGCTGTTGGCTGTAGGCTATATGTACGTTCTGGGTGGTTGCCTCTCACTCCCAGATTATAGAGATGACTGATACATCCTCTCGGTTCTTTGGAAAGAATCGCGAATATTCGCCCACTTCTTCATAACCAATTTGCCTGAAACAAAAATGCTAGCTGAAGATGTACATCACACTGCTATTCTTACAAAAAGAAGTTTAATGGTTTTCAACCTGCCTGATATAAAAGCGTCGTGAAAGCGGGAAAAATCAAAGTGTCTAGTGGTCTAGAAATTAACGTATTTAGAAAACCAGTGTTGCCCACAATATAAAGAGTATTGGAAAGCAGTAGGAGAATGAAATTTTGCATTGTAAAACCGTATGTTGATAAGTTATTACAGACGAAGTTTAAGGTTTATCGTGCAATTTCTTCTCGACATATGAAAAGCCTGACCTCACACTTCTTTCAAGCGACTATTTTTTCGTCAGTCTTCTTTTCAAATCGCCTTTGTGAAAATTGGTCATGCAATTTTTTTTTGTTATTTCACGTAAGAAGGCCAAAATGTTGTATAATATGTCGTAGATTTGTTTCTTTCACAAATATATTGCCAGAGATATATCTCAACGTTGTAGAAAACTAGGGGCGGACTTTTGAAAGGTGCACGATAGGGTCAAATATTTCCAGAAGTATTTAATTGGTTAACGTTAAACATTGCCATTGGTCATTGGGGATATGTGTCAATGTTCATACAAAATTTAATCAAAATCCGTGATGTACATGCAGGAATATTTTTCCGATTTTAGATCACTGTGCATGCATTGGGCCTAATGTAGGATAGTTCATCTTATTGCTTACGTTACAACACATGCTATATTCAGTTTACTTTTCCAGATAGCTACACAGACATTCTACAATACTGAAACTTTCTTTTCAGATATCTGGCCAGTGGCTGTACGTTCACAGATCTTCATTATAGTCACAGAGTTGGCATTTCCACTAGCAGTAAAATAGTCAGATGTGTGTGTCAAGCTATTTGGTGTCTACGTTGTGAAGATATGACTCTACCCACCAAAGAAGACTTCGGAAACATTGCTGCAAAATTTGAGCAAAGAGCATATTTTCTTCACTGCATGGGGGCTGTAGATGGAAAGAATGCTCGTATCGTCCATCCATCTAACTTAATGTATTACAATTACAAATGATATTCATCAATAGTGCTGATGGCTGTGGCAGACTCAGACTATAATTTTATCTACGCACATATCGGCAGTTATGGCAAAGAGGGTGATTCTACTATACTTAAAGAATGTTCTTTGTGGAAATCACTGATGGAAAAGAAGCTGGTAATTCCTAAACACAGATGCCTTCCTAGTACAGTAACTCCAAAGGTACCTTATTTTTTTGTTGGTGATGAAGCGT
The DNA here is from genome assembly GCF_023864275.1 of Schistocerca cancellata. Classification (NCBI taxonomy): domain Eukaryota; kingdom Metazoa; phylum Arthropoda; class Insecta; order Orthoptera; family Acrididae; genus Schistocerca; species Schistocerca cancellata. Next base: position 308,924,522 of record NC_064628.1, on the reverse strand, counting down.
TTGGACTGCATCAACATCTTCTACGACCGTTCTCTGGACACCAGTTAACAGTTGCTAAAAGAGTCTTCAATTATCGCCTGTCAAGAGCCCGGAGGTACGTAGAGTGTTCATTTGGGATACCGGCTAATAAATGGAGGATTTTCCACAGTGCTATAAATTCAAAACCCGATTTCGCTCTTGACATTGTTAAGGCATGTGTTGTTTTGCACAATTTTGTTCTTAAAAACGAAGGCTGCAACTCCAAGGATACTCTGTCCATAACTGGACTTCAAAGTATAACAAGAAAGTGAACGTGCACATGGGGGAATTTCTGCCAATAATGTACGAAAAATCATGACGGACTATTTTATGACACTTGAAGGATCTGTGACAAGGTAATTATCTAAAATTTAATGTGCTACTGATTGTAAAAAATGTTTTGGATGAAGGATCTGTAAAATGATTATAAAAAATGTTGTGGATTTAACATAAAAAATAAAGATATGTACTTACCATAGTTGTCTCTATCCTTGTTACACATCCGTTCACAACCTTTGTTCAATTCTTTGCAGACTTCGATCCATGCATTCCTGGTTTGTATTCTGTCCTTATAACTACTTAAAGTCTTGTCCCATAAAACTAATCAGAATTTCGACATCGATTTCCGCCATGGCACACTAGAAATCTTCAGAACAGGCTGAACCATCAGAACAAGCAAAACGCAACTGATCGGCAGACGACAGGGAAGCCCTCTGTTGCCTGCCCTACTGCACGACCCGGGTGTTCCCCACGACAGCCCCCCAGACACAGTGGGGGTCGCCGCCATCCCACGGAATCGGCCCGGCTGTCCGCTGTCGTCCAGCCGACCACGTCGTCTATGGGGTAGGTGTGAAACGTCCCGTAAGCTCTTCACCCCCACAACATGTGAAACAAGCCTTTCAAAAACATAAATATCTAGTCAGAGACCAGCGTGAGAAACACTGTTACCTCAGCAACAATGTACTACAATTGTTACAGAACAATGTACTGTTTACACTTTTAGAAACAAGTGTTCTTATTGGTTCATAGAATTATTTTCCATAGAACGCGGGCTGTTTTCTATATGCCTAGTTGTGAGCCTTTCAGTAGGTCCCTCTCAGAGTCGTACCATGGAGTAGGAGAAGACCCCTGGGTTCCTCCCCATGCCCAGCACTACTGGTTAATAATAACGAAATCCGCAAAAGGAGGAGTTTGTTTAACCTTATTACTAAGTTCTCATTGGAAGGAACTCGCAATGTGTGCCACTACAGGCTGGTGAGATTCCTCCTCTAACAGAAACAGCAAGGTTTCGAAGTGTTAAGAGAGAGAACAGAATCGAACCGACGGCGGAAGACCAAAGATGACGGATGAGATGTTCCTTGCTGCTGTATAGAAGGATGTCTCCACTTTAGCACCGAGAGCTGAACTCAGTCTCTTCATCCGCTTCTGCTGCTACCTTCCTCATTCGTGCTAGACAAGTATGGTAAGAATGGGCCGGCATTGCTATGGCCGACTCCGCAGGGATTCGATGTTAGTTAAAATGCACAGTTTTAACGACTCACTGCCAGCTAGCTGCTTTCATTATGCACTTTGGCAGTCTTGCTACTGTTCGTAACTATTTTTCCGTGTTCTTTCTGTAATTCACTAAACATACTTGCAGTCGTTAGTCGTATCCAATAAACACTCTCATAATTACGATATTATCGTATTGACCTACCGGTGGCAAGATTACATTTTGTAATTAGAATCCCTTGTTCCATTGTTAAATTTCAGTCACTTGTATCAGAGGGTATCTCATATGTTGATGTTTTATGATAATAACCCCCCCTCCTCCCCCCTGAACCATGGTCCTTGCCTTTGGTGGGGACGCTTGTGTGCCTCAGCGATACAGATAGCCGTACCGTAGGTGCAACCACAGTGGAGGGGTATCTGTTGAGAGGCCAGACAAACGTGTGGTTCCTGAAGAGGAGCAGCAGTCTTTTCAGTAGTTGCAGGGGCAACAGTCTGGATGATTGACTGATCTGGCCTTGTAACACTAACCGAAGCGGCCTTGCTGTGCTCGTACTGCGAACGGCTGAAAGCAATGGGAAATTACGGCTGTAATTTTTCCCGAGGGCATGCAGCTTTACTGTATGGTTAAATGATGATGGCGTCCTCTTGGGTAAAATATTCCGGAGGTAAAATAGTCCCCCATTCGGATCTCCGGGCGGGGACTACTCAGAAGGCCGTTGTTATCAGGAGAAAGGAAACTGGCGTTCTGCGGGTCGGAGCGTGGAATGTCAGATCCCTTAATCGGGCAGATAGGTTAGAAAACTTAAAAAGGGAAATGGATAGGTTAAAGTTAGATATAGTGGGAATTAGTGAAGTTCTGTGGCAGGAGGAACAAGACTTCTGGTCAGTTGAATACAGGGTTAAAAATACAAAATCAAATAGGGGTAATGCAAGAGTACGTTTAATAATGAATAAAAAAGTAGGAATGCGGGTAAGCTACTACAAATAGCGTAGTGAACGCATTATTGTGGCCGAGATAGATACGAAGCCAATACCTACCACAGTAGTACAAGTTTATATGCCTACTAGCTCTGCAGATGACGAAGAGATTGATGAAATGTATGATGAGATAAAAGAAATTATTCAGATAGTGAAGGGAGACGAAAATTTAATAGTCATGGGTGACTGGAATTCGGTAGTAGGAAAAGGAAGAGAAGAAAACGTGGTAGGTGAATATTGAATGGGGTTAAGTAATGAAAGAGGAAGCCGCCTGGTAGAATTTTGCACAGAACATAACTTAATCATAGCTAACACTTGGTTCAAAAATCATAAAAGAAGGTTGTATACCTGGAAGAATCCTGGAGATACTAAAAGGTATTAGATAGATTATATAATGGTAAGACAGAGATTTAGGAACCAGGTTTTAAATTGTAAGACATTTCCTGGGGCAGATGTAGACTCTGACCACAATCTATTGGTTATGAACTGCAGATTGAAACTGAAGAAACTGCAAAAAGGTGGAATTTTAAGGAGATGGGACCTGGATAAATTGAAAGAACCAGAGGTTGTAGAGAGTTTCAGGGAGAACATTAGGGAACGATTGACAAGAATGGGGGAAAGAAATACAGTAGAAGAAGAATGGGTAGCTTTGAGACATGAAATAGTGAAAGCAGCAGAGGATCAAGTAGGTAAAAAGACGAGGGCTAATAGAAATCCTTGGCTAACAGAAGAGATATTGAATTTAAATGATGAAAGTAGAAAATACAAAAATGCAGTAAATGAAGCAGGCAAAAAGGAATAAAAACGTCTCAAAAATGAGATCGACAGGAAGTGCAAAATGGCTAAGCAGGGTTGGCTAGAGGACAAATGTAGGATGTAGAAGCATGTATCACTAGGGAGAAGATAGATACTGCCTACAGGAAAATCAAAAAGACCTTTGGAGAAAAAAAAACAACTTGCATGAATATCAAGAGCTCAGATGGAAACTCAGTTCTAAGCAAAGAAGGGAAAGCAGAAAGGTGGAAGGAGTATATAGAGGGTCTATACAAGGGCGATGTTCTTGAGGCCAACATTATGGAAATGGAAGAAGATGAAATGGGAGATATGATACTGCGTGAAGAGTTTGACAGAGCACTGAAAGACCTGAGTCGAAACAAGGCCCCGGGAGTAGACAACATTCCATTAGAACTACTGATAGCCTTAGGAGAGCCAGCCCTGACAAAACTCTACCATCAGGTGAGCAAGATGTATGAGACAGGCGAAATACCCTCAGCCTTCAAGAAGAATATAATAATTCCAATCCCAAAGAAAGCAGGTATTGACAGATGTGAAAATTACCGAACTATCAGTTTTATAAGCCACGGCTGCAAAATACTAAAACAAATTGTTTACAGACGAATGGAAAAACTGGTAGAAGCCGACCTCGCGGAAGATCAGTTTGGATTCCGTAGAAATGTCGGAACACGTGAGGCAATAGTGACCCTACGACTTATCTTAGAGAACAGATTAAGGAAAGGCAAGCCTACGTTTCTAGCATTTGTAGACTTAGAGAAAGCTTTTGACAATGTTGATTGGAATACTCTTCAAATTCTGAAGATGGCAGGGGTAAAATACAGGGAGCGAAAGGCTATTTACAATTTGTACAGAAACCAGATGGCAGTTATAAGAGGCGTGGGGCATGAAAGGGAAGCAGTGGTTGGGAAGGGAGTGAGACAGGGTTGTAGCCTATACCCGATGTTATTCAATTTGTATATTGATCAAGCAGTAAAGGAAACAAAACAAAAATTCGGAGTAGGAATTAAAATCCATGCCGAAGAAATAAAAACGTCGAGGTTCTCCAATGACATCGTAATTCTCTCAGAGACAGCAAAGGACCTGAAAGAGCAGCTAAACGGAACGGACAGTGTCTTGAAAGGAGGATATAAGATGAACATCAACAAAAGCAAAATGAGGATAATGGAATGTAGTCGAATTAAATCAGGTAGTGCTGCGGGAATTAGTTTAGGAAATGAGACGCTTAAAGTAGTAAATGAGTTTTGCTATTTGGGGAGCAAAATAAATGATGATGGTCGAAGTAGAGAGGATATAAAATGTAGACTGGCACTGGCAAGGGAATTGTTTTTGAAGAAGAGAACTTTGTTAACATCGAGTATAGATTTAAGTGTCAGGAAGTCGTTTCTGAAAGTTTTTGTATGGAGTGTAGCCAAGTTTGGAAGTTAAACGCGTGGACGATAAATAGTTTAGACAAGAAGAGAATAGAAGCTTTTGAAATGTGGTGCTACAGAAGAATGCTGAAGATTAGATGGGCAGATCACATAACTAATGAGGAGGTATTGAATAGAATTGGGGAGAAGAGAAATTTGTGACACAACTTGACTAGAAGAAGGGATCGGTTGGTAGGACATATTCTAAGACATCAAGGGATCACCAATTTAGTATTGGAGAGTGGCGTGGAGGGTAAAAATCGTAGAGGGAGACCAAGAGATGAATACACTAAACAGATTCAGAAGAATGTAGGTTGCAGTAGGTACTGGGAGATGCCGAAGCTTACACAGGATAGAGTAGCGTGGAGAGCTGCATCAAACCAGTCTCTGGACTGAAGACCACAACAACACGATAATAACCTTGATTATAATAGTGACCCCTTTTTACTGTTATAGACAGATGATCCCCCCTCCCATTAACGTATCTATGCATGTTGTGGTACCCTTATTCTCATGTTTGGTTGTCATATCATTTTTGGAAGGCATTTCCGTTTCCACGACACTGTTATTTTCTTTAAATCAATTTGCATGATATTATGGCGTGCTTCCCTTTTCTGTAGGTCACGAGATATCGGACTGTGGTATCTAGGGTTTTTTTAACTGTACAACCGACACCAAACAGACGAGTTTTTCGACCCTCAGGCAGGATTATCGAAGCTAGGAACCCTCTGAGTGTCATACCCAAATTTTCTTTTAATTGATCGAAATTTTAACTGGAAAAATAAATACAAACACTAAATAATAAAAGAACATCAAGAATCTAAATAGTTGTAAGTTACAGGTGTTTTTACTCTGAGGTGACAAAAGCCATGGGATAGCGATATGCACATATACAGACGGGTGTAGTATCACTTACATAAGTTACAAAAGGGAGTGCCTCGGCGACGCTGTAATTTGTACTCAGGTATTTCATGAGAAAAGATTTCAGACGTGCTTGTGGTAGCACGACGGGAATTAATAGACTTGAAGGCGGATTGGTAGTTTCAGCTAGATTCATGGGACATTCCGTTTCGGAAATGCTTAGGGAATTCAATATCTTGAGATCCACAGTGTCAAGAGAATGCCGAGAATACCGCATATCAGGCGTTACCTCTCACCACGGACAACAAAGAGGCCGACGTTCTTAATTACCGAGAGCAACGGCGTTTGCGTAGACAAGAAACACAGCGATCACTTCAAGATGTTAGAACAACAGTTAACAAGTCAGGAGCAAGACTGTGACGAACGAATGGAAAAATCAGACAAAAATATCAGGGAAGAAGTTGAGAAAGGAGAAGAGAGAACGAAACAGGTCACTCAGGATCAGATCAGCAATTGCGAGAATAAATTAGGCACAGTAATTCGAGAAGTGAAGGACACAACCATTGAGCTACGAAAGGACGTAGGTAACATTAAGGCCGTAAGACGACATGTACTTGGTGGGTGTTGGGGTCTTGCTTACTTTACTGGTGGGCAAGGTGTCCGCGTAGTTGAGGCGGGATATTTCTGCCTTTACGTCCGATTCGGAGACTTCAGGGGTACGTCTTTTATTACAATCTTGGGCTTTCTGTTTTCTGCCGCCTGGTGAGAGTAAATCTTTATAGCCTTCCCAACTAACAAAGTGAAGAACCCTTATAGAAGGCCTTGGTCTCGACTATATACTTGACGTGGCATTTCTGATACATGGCCAGCAATGATTCGTCGAAGTTCTATATTAAGCTTGATGTAATTTGTGACACGATAAACCACTATTTGAGATATTCGTTCTTTCCCCAGTGACACAGTATTTGCAGGCTGAAGCTTATTGCTTCCAATGTACTGATAGACACTGGGGATAAATAATGACTCTAATACAAAACTTACTGATGTGAGGACTTTCGTTGGTGATGCCACGGCTGTAGATCTAGACTAAGATATAGAGGAATCTGATGAAGAACAAGTTGATGGAAAAGTAGATCTGGAGCCCGTTTAGGCACCTGCTGGTCCAGTGCACATACTCAAACCACAGAATCTGTACTTTCAAATACTTCAGTGCACCTGCAGCAAATTAGAACTGTGACACCTCGTCCTGGGAGAAATGGCCACTTGTGAATCACATAAGAACCAGAAAGGAGAGACAGAACACTGAGTAAAAATCTGGTAATTCATTTTATAGATGCTGAAGGACAGGCCAAAGATTTAGGTGGCCTATTTGAGTTACGCAATCTGCTTATTGACCTTAAGAATTTTGGCAGAAATAGCAAATAGGGCAAATGAATCAGCAGAAACTGATGTGAAACAAATTTATCAGAATAACACCTCTGAAAGTGAACTCCAAGAATTCCATGGTTCAGTGTGTCTGTCTGGAGTACAAGGAAACTGTCACAGAAATTTATAACTTTTGTCTTTCACCTTTAGAAACTGTATTTATCAAGCAACCGTGTTACTGAATAGATTTAAATATTTAGCAAAATGTTTGAAATTCAATGCCAGGCAAACAAGGTAGGCTAGAAGAGCCACAGACAAATTTCTCCAAGTCATGATATTTGGCAAAAAGTTGTTGACCATTGAACTTCCTTTTTTATTCCCTCAGAGTTCTGCACTACTGATGAGCAACTGCTGGAATTCACAGATCGATGCCCTTTCAGGCCTCCTAGAGAAGTAAGCTTGATAGATATGGGATAAAGATTGTAATGTTGAATGCTTCAAAAACATGCTACTTGCTAAATAGGGCAGAAAATGGTGCGTTAAGATGAACTAAAAATTTTTATTCCTTGTTGCCCTGCGACATAATGCTACAGTGATAAAGAGTATCGTTCCGTGCACGGCAATGCACGGTACCAAATGATCCAAAAAGCTATGCGCGACAGCGCGTTTTTTCAGGGAGTGATATTTCGGGTCCTTTGCTTTATTATAATTCCAGTCTTGGATCACAATGTTTATTTGTAATCAGGTTACTAATTTTGGTCGGTAATGAGAATATTCAGACCTAAAAAGTTTTAGCACATAGAGGTGGCCTAACGTACAAACGCCCTCCTAGCTATACGAATGTAAAGCAGAAAATACTATGAAAAACTGTAGAACATATGCATACCTGAGTAGAGACATACTGTGTTATAATACTATGACATTACATGTGATGGTGCATTCAAAATCGTAACCATTTCGGCTACGTCAAAAAAATGAAACTGAGGTATATAAATAGCACCACTGCTCACATCATGAGGATGAACCCGAATAGGCTTACAAAACAAATATTTTCGTACATCGCAAATCTAAAAAATAAAAATTTATGGTTTATCAACACAGAAAGAGATCTAAAAGAAATGGACATAGATCAGGAAACAATATTTAACAGAAACCTTTTTAGAAAAAAACTGAATTCATTCACGGGTTTCGGTGTGAAAATTAAGAAGACTTGTGGAACTAAATGGTCTGAAGAGAGAAAAGCCGCCTTCAGCGCAAGAATGAAAGAAGTGTGGACTGAGAGAAAGAAGACTTCCCAGAAGCGCAAGAAATAACTGTTTTCACGGTCTTTAACGGCCAAATTTGTATAATAATAATAATAATAATAGCACCACTGAAGCGTACATACTGCACATGAATGAGGCACAGCTACACTGCGTAGCGGCAAGAAACGTGTCTCTCAAAACCCGCTAGAACTCGCAACTCCAAGTCAGTTTACATGATTTCGAAGAAGTACGTTCCTTACACTCAAGAATATTAAATATTCGTTCACATTTCACAAAAGAAAATGTAGAAGATGAAACGGAAATGCTTTTGCTTACACGCCTTACAATTAAATTTAATGCGAAATGATGCTTTATTAAAACAAACATCTATATTAGAAGATTACACAGTCTCTTTACACAATCGCAAAAATTTAATTACAGAAAGAATTACAGCTCACTAGTGGAAACATTATCAAATGTGCCCACGCAAAACGCCCGTCAGACGGCAACTTGCAGTAAACCACAGGCACAACCGTAAAACCGAATAAAAACACACAGCATCCACACAATATCCAAATTATAAAGTATTACTCTGTTAAAATAGGTGTTATAAAAATATACAGACTAAAATGATGTAATAAGAAATGTTTCGCATCGGTAGCATTCAATGTTACCATACTTACGCACGTAAAATTCACGCGTAATATATGGTCTGAGGTGTAAATGCAATTTTTATATGACTTAGTGAACACATGGCAAGGGTTGTAGGGTTATCGAAAGGGTTCTGAGCTCACTAAACTTTTTGACGCACTGTCTCTGTATAATAGGCACTTCACGCCTATACAAAAATGTCCAAAGTGATACTAGAGGGACAAAAATGAACTAAAAGAATCTTAACATGCCTAAAAAGAGTTTAAAATGAATTGAAAAATTATGTAAAACTGGGAAGACTGCAAATTCAGTAAGATATTTCAGCAAGATATTTTTACTCTTTTAAGATACTAATCATAAGGCTGGGCGTTTTTGACGAGTTTCGATCGATGAGCAAAGTGTCTAGACGAAGTATAAAGCAAACGGTTTTGTGTTAACCTTATATTAAGCTTACTTTTTTGTTGTTTGTATGTGTCAAAGTACATAAATTTGTCAAAGTATATAAATAAACTGTCACAACTTTACTGGCGTACAGAATTCGTTTTATATTAGAAGCACACCCTTCTGTGGAAGGGAAAAGAAGGGAGCCGGCTGAAAACTGCTCCTGTGAAAGCACAAAAAAGGCGAGTATGTTCCTTTTTAAAAGACTCTGATTGAAAAGTGAGGATCAGCTACCTCAATCCCCATTCTGCTTTCCCATAAAAAATTTTGGCAAGCGGACATATTCGCACTTTTTGTACTGAAAGAGAAACAGTGATGGTGGAAGAGAGAGAGGTCAGTGCCAGTGGGAGAGAAACACAGAGGACACAATGATGGTGGGAAAGAAGAAGTGGCAGCGAAAGAGAAAGAGAATGGGTGAAGACGATAGCAATGGGAGTCAAAGGGAGAGGAGAGTCTGATGGTCAGTGAGACACAGTGGCAGTAAAAGAGAAAGAGACACGGATGGAGACAGAAACAGTGAGATCAAATGAGGGAAGAGACGGTGGAAATGAAAAATGCAAATGAGTGCTGAGTGAGGAATCAACCGTAGGTAAAGTAAACAATGTCAAAGATTCTTCAAAAAATTTATTGACAAAAACCAAGAAACAATGTCCGTCTACTACGGCGAATAATGATAAAAGACTGAAAAGCTCAAATTTACTGGCCATAGGTTGAGTTTAGAAAGAAGCAAATTGGTCACACAAAATGAAAATGCTGAGTCTCGTAGAGACTGAATTGAAGCAAATATCAACTAAATGCTCAGTTCTTCCGTGAATGCACGGAGTTAAAGTTCCACAAAAGGTGTAATCTTTTCGTGGTTGATAGGCTACACATATCCCATTAAACGAATACGCAGTTTTGAGCATTTAGACGTCTATATCTCTCTAGCACGTAGTGAGACACTTTCGGAACTTGGAGAAAAGTACTACAGACCATGGGGTGGATACATTGAAAACTGAGAGTTATGAGATGCGGTGGTGTGTATTTGTGGGTTGTACAGTGAGTTTTCTTTCACGAAATTCAGATCGAATCACTATCTTCTCCATTTCAAGAACCCTGAAGTAACTAATTGTGTTTTTTTTGTACATCATAGGCATTATTTCAGAATGTTACGACACACCTTCAGTAATTCTGCTGGCTTGTACATAATTTTTAAGCAGTGGGACGTAAAATGGCCCAGAAAACTTCATCGAATGTAGAAAACATTGGCGCGTGGTATGTTAAACCCATCTTCAGGTGTCATGTTGAGCACTTGTGTGCGATATTTCATGTTTTTCAGTGTCAGGAGAATAAATGTGCTTTGGTACTGATTTGTTATAATTTTTCCATAATTGTCACTCTGATAAAATCATTCTAAAACTAAAAATTAAATCTGAAAATCCTAGGTTCACATGAATACCTGGATCTAGTTAGGTTCGTAGGACACATGCGATCCAATTCATTGATTTTCAGAATTGGTCACTTTAAATTTATTTGGTAGTACAGTGTATTACTTGTCACAAAGGAAAGCAGTTTTTGATCTTTTATTTTTCAGGCAAATGCAAAATAAATTTTAACAATGAAGGGGTTGAGTTCTTCGGTCTAGGCACATAGTTAAAGTTCTCTTGCAACAGTCTACAGGCAGTGTGCTGCAAGAATAATTTAAGCTATGTTTTGTGACATCCACAACCATGAAGGCAGATCCGTCGACGGCGTCACAGCGACCCAGGGCATTCTCCGTAGCGGTAGCGGCGCCGACGTGGGATGGATGTCATTATTGCAGTCCTGCCTCGGAGTTCACTTCCGATGCCGTGCGCCGGCCTAAATACTGTCCAGCGGGAGGATATCTTGGTATCTATCCTCGGTCGCGTGAACTGAGGAAGCGCAAAGGTTCCCGCGAACCGCCACCTCTGGTGGCGCTGTTATGGCTGCCTAGAAAACCAGGAAACCAGGTTTTCGGCGCAATGTAGTTGCCCGGCATGCTGGCAACTCCCGACGCTGGGACGTATGACATGTTGTCGACCTGGCAGGCGTAACGTCGCGACGTGTCGGAGATCATAGGTACACTTAAGGGGTGGACCCTCGCAGACCGGCGAACTTCAACACATAGGTATAGGAGAGGGCGCATTTTGGACTGAAATTTTAAACACATGGGTATACGGGAAGAAGTAAGTTTGAGTCGCCCTAAATTTTGAGCTCCTGAGGTATGTTGGAGACAGTGGCAGTGGAATATACTGTAAACCAACGGGAGAAAAAGGAAACAGTGGGCGAGAACGAGAGAGATACTGAGTATGAAGATTTAGCAACAAAGGGAGACTGACTAGAGGGATTTAGAATGTTTTGCGCTAAAAGAGCACGAATATGCCAAAATTTTTGGTGAGGAAAATGGTTCAAATGGCTCTGAGCACTATGGGACTTAACATCACAGGTCATCAGTCCCCTAGAACTTAGAACTACTTAAACCTAACTAACCTAAGGACATCACACACATCCATGCTCGAAGCAGGATTCGAACCTGCGACCGTAGCGGTCGCGCGGTTCCAGACTGAAGCGCCTAGAACCGCTCGGCCACCGGCGGCCGGCTTTGGTGAGGAAAGGCAGAATGAGGTTTGAAGCAGCTCGTTTCCCACTTTTCTGTCAGGGTCTTTTAAAAAGGAATTTATTGGTCCTCTTTGCGCTCCGACAGGAGCACTTTTCCTCTGGTTCATTATGAGTGATAATGTAATCAGAATTATGTGCTGAGTTTAAACAAGGTGTTGTTTAAGCAACCGAAAATATTAAGTACAATTTTACTTTGCGTTAGATAACTGATGAAGTTCGTATCAATCACTGATTTAAGTTTGAAGCCATTAGAGATATTAACAAATTCAATATTGGAAGGTACAATGATCTGCACTGTTCTCTAATAAATCTAACTTAGACGCAGAAATAAGTGAAATGCGCGAATCAAAACCTTCTTGACAATATAGGCGTAGACATAATAAGCAAATTATAGTTGCTTCTTTTTAATAACCCCTTCTATACTGTAGAGGAATTCTCGAGTAAAGATTTGTGGGTGGAGCTCGTGTTCAATTCGTTATAATTCTCATCTGAGAGTGATGTACAGTGCGCGTAACTAATAAACTAAACTAATTCAGGTTTACTAGGTTTTCCTTAAAATGAATCATAGCGAATATTGGAATGAGGAAGGCACCGAGATGGTGGCACCCCAGCCAAGGGGCCAGGCACTGAGGGTACGTAAAAATAGGCACAAAAGAAAGAAAAACAATTCAAGTTTAAACGGGCGAGGCACTTGAGCTGCTATCTTCTCTCTAGAAACAAGCCTTTCCCTCTGCCCGCGACTGTAAACACACGCTGTTGTCATACTGTCGTTTCTAGTGTCACTTCTTCTTTGTGACATAATAAAATAACGACTACTAACGAATAGATGTCTATCTCTAACATAGTTTAACGCTTAGAAGGAGACATCCGTCTGTCAGGCGGATATGGCTTGGCTCAAATGGCTCTGAGCATTATGGGACTTAACATCGGATGTCATCAGTCCCCTAGAACTACTACTTAAACCTAACTATCCTAAGGACGTCACACACATCGATGCCCGAGGCAGGATTCGAACCTGCGACCGTAGCGGTCGCGCGGCTTCAGGCTGAAACGACTAGACCCGCTCGGCCACACCGGCCGGCTGAGGCGGATATGATTTATGTTTCTTCCGCTAGAGGCGCTGAAGATCGTCCTGCGGTTCCAGCTGGCTGTGAGAGCCTCATTTGGTATTTAATCATAGAGTGAAGGTCACATGCCACGTCGTACCGATTTACCCAACGAAAATTGCTTGCATTCTTGACCCACACCGCTTCACACGCGCCTGTTGCAGTTAAGAGCAAATATTCACCCACCTCACAGACTGACATTCCTGCACGGGCACTATTGTGCCTCACAGGCGGATAATCCAACTTGCTCCGTAAGTTCTTTTACATGACATCTTCAGTTATCTGAGTACCATACAGGTTAATTTATGTTTTAATAAATTTGCTTAGAGGAATTTGGACTCAATAACTTTGTTCATAAAATCACATCTACAAAACTACTTATTTTTATTGAAGGTTTCAGTTAGTTTTCAGGTAGTTCTCTTTCTTCATAAACTATAATTTTATTGGTTCGAAATATACGTAGATGTATACTTAACAAAATATCAAATTTTATTTAATCTATTACGAATCACTCATTTTACCACCGTTTCTTGGTTGTTTGCTAGTTCGTGGAGATAGGTACTTACTCCATTTACGATCCTTTCACGAATTATGTACAGCAAGGAAGTCCTCACATATATTAGTTTCTAACTCATTCTGTTTTTTTTTTTTGTAAGTGAAATGGCTGGAAAAATACCTGCCAATGTGTCTAACAGAAGCAGGTGAACTATGCAAGTGGCGGAGGAGATGTTTTCTGAAGATTCTGAGTTTGAATTTAACTTGGGTAGTTCAAATGTTCCTGATGAAAAAGTTTTGTCAACGACACAACAAGACACTGGCTCGGTCATATCTGCGAACGAGCTGTATCAGATTATGTTGTATGAAGAGAATGCCTCCATTACTACTAAAATCGATCGGCACCAGCCAATTAAAAAAGTGTGCAATCTCAATTCTGATGATACTGTACCCAATACGATAACCACGGAATTTGACCCTCTAGATTCACCATGTGTTCGAAATTCATTCGTTATCTCAGGACTACCGAAGCGACTCTGTTCGTTATATTGAATCGTACCTAGTTGTCAAAGATGGAGTGTCTAGGAAACCTGCTTCTCGGATTGCTAGACAACATTCAAGCAAATCGTATTGATGAGTTTTATTACGGAAAGTACATGACAATACTTAACTTTATAAACATTCTTCAGTATAGACAATTCCTAACTCGCTGGTCTTGAAGTGTCTAATCTTGATGCTGCTGTAGAACTGGGCCACGACCGGTAGGCGTGGCGCTTACGTCTTCTTCTCGTAGAGGCCGCTGCCATTGCGTTGTCGTCCTGGAGAGGGATCGGTCATCGTGCAATTGGCTGACGCCTTCTCCACAGCCCTCTCTGCTCTCTCATTTCCGACTGGCGTGCCGGCGGTTGATTTTACACCATAAAATTTCTCCCCCCACCCCCAAAGCGATGGACTGTCATCTTATAGGGAGCTCGGCAACAGGAGGGGAGGCAGGAGTGTGGATGCTATGAGGGACTGAAAGCTGTGGCTGCAGGGCACGTCAGGCTTCCTGTCGTATCCCACCATCCGGCCTTCGCTCTGGCGGACACGTCCCCCTGAAAACGACCAGAAGGGTAAGCGTCCACCTCCTGAGGCTCATAGCAAGATGTAGAAGGCGTTGACTGCTGTGGCGTGGGCGGGTCCAGCTCCATCGGTAGGACGAGAGGAGGCGGAGGAGGTGAAGGCTGCGTCTCCACACAGTCGTCCCACAGTGTCATGATGACACCCTCTGGTGGCTACTGTGGCCGCACTGTCCTCGGGATCCGTGAATCTGTGGGAAGAGAGACAGAAGGATCACAGAGCACATGACGGTGACGAAATTGATTGTAATGACGGCACTGCAGTCCGTCTGGGCCTCAAATGAGATACATGTACGTGCCAAGTCGATGCAGGATGTCGCCTCGCGCCCACAGTCGGCTGCCGCCAAAAACCCTGAAAAACGCAATGTTATGCGGTGCGAAGGATACTTGCAGCCTTCCTTCAACGCCGGATGCTGAGGAGGTTGGAGCAGGTGGAGCAGTGTCTGATGGCTGAGGCTGTGAAGCAATTCCTCCGGCGATGGTCCATCTCGTGGATGCGAACGATAGGAGGCGAGAAACAAGTGCAATGCTTGATCCCTGGTATGTGCGGTGCGAAGTTTGGGGGAACAGATACTGTACACAACTGCGTTCACAGAATGCTGTAAATTCATTAGACGTGAACTGAGGGCCGTTGTCCGACACTACGACTTCAGGCAAACATGCAAGGCAAAAAATACATGTCAACGCCTGAATCGTGCTACGTGACGTTGTCGAGTTCATCAGCACAGCAAAAGGAAACTTTCTACCGCAATCAACCACCGAATATTCCAAAACGCCCCGCAAAGGCTATGTGCACACGTTGTCATGGTTACTGCGTCTTAGGCCAAGGAGAGAATTTTAGTGGTGGAGCGGACTGATTTTACGCACACGTGTGACACTGTGACGTCATCTGTTCCATTTGAGTGTCCATACCCTGCCAAATACAGTGTCGACAAGCTAACTGTTTCAGATGAACAACTCCCAGTGTCCTTGGTGAAGTAACTGCAACATTTCTTTTTGAAAAGCTTTGCGGATCAACAAACGTTATCTGTCATTTTGAACAAGAATCACATCTTTCTGTATAGCGAGGCTATGCCGACGTGCGCAAAGTAGCGGCGCACTACAGAGTTCTTTATGCTATGCAAAAAGCAAGGCCAAGACGTGCGAATGTGTTTTAGCAAAATGTTCAAATCAGCTGCCTTGGGCTATGCAATTTTCCGATAGTTCAGAGGAAAGAATTGAAGCAATTCAGAATCGTGAGTATCGATATGACAAGATGCAGCAGAAGCGTCATGGTCTGTATCGGGGCCAATCAGAAGACGTGAAAGTGCGTCCGCATTGCCGTGTTGAGCTGTCGGACGATACACGATCTTGTACTGATATGGAGACAACAACAAAGCCCATCTTTGCAATGTTTGGGCAGTTCGTACAGGAACCGGCTGCATCGGATGAAACAAGGACTATAAAGGCTTGTGATCCATTGCTAAGTAGAATTTTGTGCCAACAAATAGTGGTGGAATTTGGTGACACCATAAACAACAGCCAATGCCCCTTTCTCTAATTGTGGATAGTTACACTGAGCTTTGGACAACATTTTACATGCGGAAGCAGTAGGCCTGTCTTTATCAACAAATCTGCGGAAAATCACTGCACCGTTTCCGTAAGAGGAAGCGTCAACTCGCAATACAAATGATTTGTCAGGATCAAAGTGGACTAAGCGTCGATGAATGAGCAACGCAGCTTTAAGTTTTTGAAAAACTACTTGGCACTCATTTGTCCAAACAAAGGGGACATTTTGCGCCACAAGCAATTCAATGGAGCTGCGATTTGTGTTGCATTCGGTATGAGCCGCATGTAATAGTTAATTTCCCCAAATCTTACTGCAATTTTGTGACATTGCGAGGAACTGACAGGTCACATATGACTAAAAAATGTGACTGAAGAGGATGTTCACCTTGACTTTTTATTACATGACTAAGGTGCTGCAACTCAGGTTTAAAAAGAAATCACACTTGTCCAGTGTACACTTTAGTCCTGCAGCAGACAATACACGAAACAAAGCACGCAAATTTGCAATGTGTTCTTCAGGTGTACGACCTGCTACGACGGTATTGTCCAAATAGTTTCAACAGTTTGGTACTGGAGCAGTCAGTTGCTCTTAATACCGTTGACAAATGGCGGGTGGAGAAGCACTGCCAAAAGGCAAACGCAAATATTTCAACAAGCCCAAATGAGTGTTCACAACACAAACTTTCTGAGGTTCTTCAACTAGTGGTATTTGAAGATATGGGTAACGCAAATCAGTTTTTGAAAATTAGCGACTAGCGCCTAATCTGTCCATGGGATCGTCTGGGCGTGGCAATGGATAAGTATTAATCACAGTTTATTAATCACAGTTTGTGGGTTGACTGTAGAGTTAAAGTCAACATAGAGATGGATGCGACCTGAAGGTTTGGGGAGCTAACCCATTGGACTTGTCCATTGACTAGCTTGTATGGGCACAGTAGCGCCATTATCTTGAAACTCTTTAAGTTCAGCAGCGACTTAGTCCCTTAATGCAATGGGCACAGTTCTGGCCTGGTAAAATTTCAGCGGAGCATTGTCTTTCATAGTAATATGTGCAAACAGCCATTAGCCTTGCCTAAACCTTCAGAAAAGAGTTCACAGAATTCTTTGAGTAAGCGAGCTGCACTGTCTTTAGCATTGAATGCACTCACTAACAACACACTGTCCTGAATGTTGAAGTCAAACAAATCAAATTAATCATGGCCAAATATGTTCTCATAATCGCGTGATTGTAGCACAGTAAAAGTTACAGTATGCATATATGAGTGATAAATGGCAAGCAACGCACATTTTCCGAGAATGGGAATGTCTTATCCATTATAAACCGTCAGCTGCATACTAGTTTTAGACCGGGATGGGGAGCCTAACAGTTTGTGCATGTTATGATTCAGCAATGTAACAGAGGCACCCATGTCCAACTGAAATTGCACAAGTTTTCCACTAACATGCAAATGAATAAAAAGTTTGTTGGACTGGCGTAGCACTGAAGAAACTGTTTTCTTGCTAGTTTTGCTAATGCCTGCAGAAGGATTTGAATACAGTGCATTGATGACATGGGCCTTGTGACTAGAGTCTTATGAGTGGGAAAAATTCTTATGTTTGTTCCACTGCAAACAGACGGATTGTATGTGACATTTCTTGCCACAATCGTAACACTGTGCTTGTCTGGATGGGCAGTCTTGGCGTTTGTGCCATGAATAGCACTGAGGGCATTCCGTTCACCTGTTTAAAGAGCTGCTTACACATCGTGGAGAACTGCTTACCCAGTGTGGCACACGCAAGCTGTTGCTGCCTATTGGGCCAGTTGTGAACAAGGGACAACTCGACCCGACACATTGGTGGCTGCTCAAATTTGTCGGCTGAAACGGCACCTGATTCGTACTGATCTAATATGTGCACTACATGCTGAAGTGATGGATCAGACTGCTTCAAAATCTCAGACTGTTTCAAAATCTGTTGTCTAACTTTGATATCAGTTACATTGTGCACGGTCACATCAGGCAACATAACATCTGAATATAGTGCACCATAAGCACATTTGAATTTCCTCGTCGTACCCTGCAAACCAGTTACCCATTCATGATAAATTTGTTCTGACCTTTTCTTGCAACGAAAGAACTGGTACCTAGCTGCCACCACATTCACTTATTGGTCATATTAGTTAGCTAGCGAATCGACAACTTTATCATAGGAAAATTAACTCGGAGCTGCGTTCAGAAACAATTTCTGAATGAGACGAAACACTGCACTTCCTACCGTTGACAAAAATAAATGCAGTTTCACAGTACCTGGTTCTTGTTGTTCATTAAACTGACCATAAGGCGGTATTGCACTTGGAGTCATAGTAGGTGTCTGCTGCACTATATACACTCCTGGAAATTGAAATAAGAACACCGTGAATTCATTGTCCCAGGAAGGGGAAACTTTATTGACACATTCCTGGGGTCAGATACATCACATGATCACACTGACAGAACCACAGGCACATAGACACAGGCAACAGAGCATGCACAATGTCGGCACTAGTACAGTGTATATCCACCTTTCGCAGCAATGCAGGCTGCTATTCTCCCATGGAGACGATCGTAGAGATGCTGGATGTAGTCCTGTGGTACGGCTTGCCATGCCATTTCCACCTGGCGCCTCAGTTGGACCAGCGTTCGTGCTGGACGTGCAGACCGCGTGAGACGACGCTTCATCCAGTCCCAAAAATGCTCAATGGGGGACAGATCCGGAGATCTTGCTGGCCAGGGTAGTTGACTTACACCTTCTAGAGCACGTTGGGTGGCACGGGATACATGCGGACGTGCATTGTCCTGTTGGAACAGCAAGTTCCCTTGCCGGTCTAGGAATGGTAGAACGATGGGTTCGATGACGGTTTGGATGTACCGTGCACTATTCAGTGTCCCCTCGACGATCACCAGTGGTGTACGGCCAGTGTAGGAGATCGCTCCCCACACCATGGTGCCGGGTGTTGGCCCTGTGTGCCTCGGTCGTATGCAGTACTGATTGTGGCGCTCACCTGCTCGGCGCCAAACACGCATACGACCATCATTGGCACCAAGGCAGAAGCGACTCTCATCGCTGAAGACGACACGTCTCCATTCGTCCCTCCATTCACGCCTGTCGCGACACCACTGGAGGCGGGCTGCACGATGTTGGGGCGTGAGCGGAAGACGGCCTAACGGTGTGCGGGACCGTAGCCCAGCTTCATGGAGACGGTTGCGAATGGTCCTCGCCGATACCCCAGGAGCAACAGTGTCCCTAATTTGCTGGGAAGTGGCGGTGCGGTCCCCTACGGCACTGCGTAGGATCCTACGGGCTTGGCGTGCATCCGTGCGTCGCTGCGGTCCGGTCCCAGGTCGACGGGCACGTGCACCTTCCGCCGACCACTGGCGACAACATCGATGTACTGTGGAGACCTCACGCCCCACGTGTTGAGCAATTCGGCGGTACGTCCACCCGGCCTCCCGCATGCCCACGATACGCCCTCGCTCATAGTCCGTCAACTGCACATACGGTTCACGTCCACGCTGTCGCGGCATGCTACCAGTGTTAAAGACTGCGATGGAGCTCCGTATGCCACGGCAAACTGGCTGACTCTGACGGCGGCGGTGCACAAATGCTGCGCAGCTAGCGCCATTCGACGGCCAACACCGCGGTTCCTGGTGTGTCCGCTGTGCCGTGCGTGTGATCATTGCTTGTACAGCCCTCTCGCAGTGTCCGGAGCAAGTATGGTGGGTCTGACACACCGGTGTCAATGTGTTCTTTTTTCCATTTCCAGGAGTGTAGATGGCTTGAGCATTGAGTAGCTGCTGTACCGTGTATAGCAGTGATGCAATTTGTCGCATTTGAAACTGAAACATCTATGTTGGCTGTGTTGCATC
The DNA here is from genome assembly GCF_023864275.1 of Schistocerca cancellata. Lineage (NCBI taxonomy): Eukaryota > Metazoa > Arthropoda > Insecta > Orthoptera > Acrididae > Schistocerca > Schistocerca cancellata. Next base: position 308,904,499 of record NC_064628.1, on the reverse strand, counting down.
TATCGCTTGCAGCTGAGGCGCCTGAGCAGGGGGTGGGAGAGATGGGTTGCTCATATTGGGAGATACACACGCAATAAACAGATAAGGCAAGCAATAGAAATAAGTACAAAAGCAAAGAAAATTTCCGCAATGCCCACCTGAAAACACTGATTGGCAAAAGTACTATAAGAGATACTATTAAATCAAGTAAACAGACCTCTGCAAAGAAAAGACAAAGTAGAATTAAGGATGCAGAAAAACACAAAGGAAAATCTGTGGCTGTCAGGCACTGGGTTCTTCTCAATACTCATGGCCAATGTTGAATCCTGCCTAGTTGTCAAAGATGGGGTGTCTAACAAACCTGCTTCTCGGATTGCTAGACAACAATTCAAGCAAATCGTATGAATGAGTTTTATTACGAAAAGTACATGACAATGCTTAACTTTGTGTGTCACAAGCAAAGGGCGACAGACAAAATAAACATTGTTCTTCAGTATAGACAATCCCTAAGGCGTTGGTCTTGAAGTACCTAATCTTGATGCTGCTGTAGAATTGGGCTGCAACCAGTCGGCATGGTGCTTATGTCTTCTTCACACAGAGGCCGCTGCCGTCGCGTTGTCGTCCTGGCCTGCTGGCGCTTGAGTTTACGCTATAACTTGTTATTTCTGTAAAACTAAAATATTATACAAGATGTCTTAAAGCTTTGTTTGATACTGACTGATTTTCCTTCTGAAACTGAAGTAAAATTTTTACTTAATTCATTTTAAATTTTCAGATAAATCCCAGCATTCAGAAATGTAATGTACCCCCACCCTGAGATACCTTGGCCTCACCCTTGACCGACACCTCACCTGGACCCCTCATCTCCAAACCATCCAGCAGAAAGCCCATTCCCGCCTCCGCCTTCTGAAACTCCTGTCTGGCCGGACATGGGGATTGCATCCTTCTACCATCCTCCACACCTACAAATCCCTCATCTGTCCTATCCTCTGTTATGCCAGCATTGCCTGGATCTCTGCTCCCACCCGCTTTTACAGGGCCCTCCAAATCCTTGAACGCCATGCGCTCCGCCTTGCCTTCTGTATCCGCCTTCCTTCCCCCACACGGCTCCTGTATGAATTGATCCCCTTCCCCCACCTCCTCGTATTCTTCTAACATCTCTGCATCCTTTACATTGTCCGCAGGCTTGATCCCTCCCACCCTCTGGTTTCCTCCTTCCTCTCCACCCCCCACCCGTTGACGTGCCTCTATCGCTGTATCCCTCCCTCTCTCCACCTCCACACCCTCCATCAGTGCAATTTCCAGCGCCTCCCCCTCTCGGATTACGAACTTCGCCGTGACATCTACCCTTCCTTCCAACTATAACCTGGCCTTGTTCCCCCCTCCCCAGGACCCCCTTTCTCCTCTCCCCTCCTTCTCCCAGAGCGTATTTTCCTCCTTCCCCCCCCCCCTGAGACCCTGTACCCCATACTTGCCTCTTTCCTTCACACATCCCTCCCTACCTGGCCCTCTTCAGCGCGCCCCCCGCCCATCTCCCCCCTCTCTTCCCCTCCCTCCCTCCCTCCATCCCTTCTTCCGGTCTCCCTCATCTCCTTGCGCCTGGCAGATCCTCCATTTTGATCATCATCAGTGTACCACGTCAGTGTTGTGTTTAGTGCAGTTTCTCCTGCGCGTCAAGAGGTGTGATTTTAATTGTGTGCTGCCTTGAGGTTCGCTGTTAGTGTTTGTTATGTGCTACGCCATCTGTCGATACTTTTTATGCTCCTGTCATACTGTGCCTTGTGTTCTTTTAATTGTCGCAGTGTGTGGCTTTTTGTGTGTGCTACTTTTTTTTACAGTTTTTTATCTCCATTTTACAGTCGCCCCTTTTTTTGTCTATAGCCTTCGATGATGTTCCCCCTTTTTTATATCTATGTTCACCATATTCTCTCCTTTGTATATTTTTCGCTGTCTTCTATTGTTTGCTCTATGTCTTTCGGCTGAAGAGCAGCGCATATGCTGCTGCCAGCCCGCTTCGATGGGGAATTGAAATACAATAAAGAAAAAAAAGTAATGTATGTTAGAAAAAGGAGATACTCGCCCTACAGACGTCTGTTCCCACTCCCTGTCTGTCTCTCAGGCAGATGCTCCTTGGAAAGCTCTGTAAAACGAAGTTCCTACGTCAGTGTTAAGTGGCAACAGTGTGCTTGTTTCATGCAGCTGCCGCCTGCGCAACTCGCTCGTGTTCAACAGTGGAGTTCATGCTGCTACTTCGCTAAGTCATTGTAGGGTCTCAAAGGTAAGAGAACTGTTTGAATGAAAGCTTCCGATTTATGCCAATTTCTCCCAATTGGTGACAAGAGAATCTCGGAGGTAAACGGAGCAATCAGAAAAGAAATAGATAGGGATACGAAATTTATTTGCCATTCTGGCCAGTACTTTTATGCTTTCAATTTTCAGTTGGAACTAATCGCTACTCGAATAGAAAGCAGACAAGAATAAGTCTCCTGTGGATGATTAACAATATTACGTGATTAGTTAGCAGATTTGCCTATACAGGATGAACAGTAATAAAACTGACAAGCTGCAGGGACGGATTCCTGACTGGAAATGGAGGAAAAAAGGCCCTTGAGCTCGGGTCCTGAAATGCATCGTTGCCGCAGTAGGTGGCGCTGACGAATGACGGTTCCTCTGACATTGACGCACCCTATTGTAAGCAGCAGAATGGTCTGGTATTCATGTCGGGAATAAGCCGAGATGGTGTTTGTGCACAGCCAAGCAGATGGCAACAGTCGAGAAGCTGCACGGCTAAAACAAAACAAGTACCTTCGTAGATACCAAACACATCCTAAATTCCTGTGGATCTTCGGGCCTCAACTCCTTCATTAACAGGAAGTATATCTCCGTGTCTTCCATCCCTTCTTACCTGCCAGGGTCCTACTCCTGCCGTTATGTCGGCGTTCTGCCCTTCTTCTAACGACTAAGTAGGAGGCTGTCACAGAAAATGCTGGACAGATAACTGCTGCCTCCGTATCTAAAATACTGTGAAATGTAAATGTAGATAATCGTTTACTTGTACCAAAATGATAAAAAACGAACGCTTTAGTCCGTAATGCTGCATAATCATAAAGTAATTTTACTCTAGTTGGAGAAGATAACAATAACTGCTTAATAAATACGAACCTAAACCTCTTAGAAGTTTCAATGTGAGTAAATGATAGCTTTACAAAAATATCAACTTTCATATTCAACGACGTAAACAAGCATGCAGTTCCGAACATGTACCAATGGGGCTCCGGCGCAGACTCAAACGATATGTGTATCGTGTAATAAGAGCTAACGGAAAAATTTGCAGTTTCAATCTTGTACGCTTGGGGTATGATGCAGGCTTATATACGTTAGGTGTGTCGTTTAGTACCGGCTTTAGTTTTTTGTGTGACAGACGTAATATGTTTCGTTTTTATAAAATTATAAAAGTTGCTAAATCCGCCTAGAAAAGAATTGCAGGAAGGTAGTTCCTTACGTGTGTGTGTGTGTGCGCGCGCGCGCGCGCGTGTGTGTTGTGTGTCTGTATGTATGTGTGTGTGTGTGTGTGTGTGTGTGTGTGTGTGTGTGTGTGTGTGTCTGTGTGTGGAGGGGGTGGTGCCTTTGGTGGTTCTGACAGGGACGCAGGATCACCTCGGCACGTCTTTGGCTGGAATGATTTCAATGAACAGGCAACGGCCAATTTCCTTCTCTGTATTCCTGTCCGAGTTCGATCTGTAACATCCACTTTGCAAACGGGACATAATGCCTTCTGCATTAAAAGCGTAAAAAGGATTATTTTTAGACATTTAGTTTGGCATGGGTTACAGGTTGAGATACGAAGAAATCGCTTTGAGAGAATGGCGCTAGGACGGGAGAAAGTCTGTCCCAAAGGGACAAAGCGCGGGCGAGCTTCACAGTAAACCAGAAATCAGATATTTCCGTGCTGCACCGCTGGGGTCACGACCGAGTGCTTTGAGTGCAGATTGCGAAGGCAAAGCAGGAGGAAGGGCAGAGGAGATATCCCACAAACAAAGCGAGCTCGATGTGACATCAAACGCCAAAGAGCAGGTGGGGCTGAGAGCCGGGCACATCGCAGACAACGCCACCGGCAGAAGCAGAGGTAGTGAGCAGGGCTAAAGGCTCACACTAGACGTCATGGAACGGCAAGGAACGTCAAAATATTGCAAAGCGCATTTCAAATGGCGGCGTTCACATGGACTAGCAACACAACTAAACGGACAGGGTGGAAAGGAACGTCAACGTCAAAAATTCTCGGGAAGACAGTTTTGACGTTAACGATGATGGGGATAAAGCGGCGTTAGCGTTGTCAGGTTACATCGGAAGTTAACTTATTCCCGCTGCGCTCATTCATATTGTAGTTACGGATTTTGCATCTTTGTGTCTCCGTAATCCATATTTTATTTTTTGCTTTGTTGTTGTGACACACTGCGAAGGTTCCACAGGGGTTCGGATGATTTTTATTTGCGTGCTTTCCACAAAAAGAGGCGAAACAACGATTTAGGTTTTATAATACTTGAGTAAAGAAGGAGTCAACGCTGCGATAAAATGAGTACATAGATGGATGAAACGGCTGCATTAACAAACTTTTTGAGTCAGGCTCTATTGAAGTAGAAATGAAATAAAATGATCGTATGCCTTATTGGCCGGGCTCTGTAGTGCAAGTCTCTTTATTCGACGCAGTTTCAGCGAGTTACATACGACGATGATGAAACCAGAACCAGTCCTAGGGTAGATAAAAATCTCCAATCTGGTCGGCAATCGAACCCGGAACCCCCTGATCTATTTTTTTTTTTTTTTTAGAGTTTCCTGGATGGACATGAAATCATATGACGAAAAATTCGAACCCTTTCGTTGAGAACTTAAGGACTTTGGAACAAATGAAACGGTAGAACTGCACTATCTCAAATGGTTCAAATCTGGTGCAAGGAGAGATCTGAATCCGAATTCAAGTCCAGCACCAGTGTCATTTTCTATACCTCAAGTTCAGACACTATAAGAAATTAGTGCCTTGTGACCTTACATGACGACTGGCTGATTTTTTTTTTTTTTTAACCCTCTCGTGTGAAGAAGCTTACTGGTGACAAGTCTCAACCTGACGTGACTCCCGCCTCTGTCATGACCCACCCTACGTCGACGGTGCTCCAGTAGGTAGCGAAAGGACATCGAATTTAATGTGGATCTGGAACCACGGTGCAACCCTATGTTACACAACGGTCGTAACGAGATGTCAAGAGAGTCTGTTTGTGCTTGTTAAAAATGGTTATCAAAAATGTGTAAATTGAACCGAGATGTTAGGCATACATACTGTAATAATTCCAAAGCTTTTTTACGATCTGCAATCATTTATTAGATTATCAGTCTCACCTCCAGATTTTCCACCTCAAGAAAGGAAATAAAGGTATTTGAATCATCGAGTACTAACAGACACGCTGAAAAAAGAAATATCGAATGAAAAAAATCCACAATCAAGAATCGAACACGGACCGCGGTTCGGTAGTCTACTGCCTCGATCGGCTTTATTATTATTATTATTTAAACAAGACCCATAGGGCCAAAAAAGTGAAATAAACTGCGAAAGAATATACCTGAGAAGGGGCCATGACCAGAAAGCCACAAAGACCGGCTAACTCAACGAAATACAATGTTCAACGTATTGCCGAGTAAGTAGCGATACCTGGCAGGCGCGAACACTTCCAGTACGCAGTTGCCGTATATTTGGGGAAGGCGAATGGGTCCTTATCGGACCCTCTATCTACAATGTAATGAACAGCCATGCAGTTGTATTTGACTTTGCCATTAGACGCAGCAGGATATCAACCGAAAAGGCGGTCTCAGCCGATCGAGATAAAACGCTACTTGTCTTTTAAACCGGTGACCGCGACGAGTAAATCTATATTGTAGCTTATCTATGGTGGGACAACGACTGCATTGATCTGTGATACTAAATCCAATTTGAAAGAGACGCTCATTGGCGGGTAACACGTTGTGGACCATTTGATACCACCTGCACGACACCAAATTTGGTAGCGAGTTACGGCCTCTCTAGAATATCAGCATCCAAGCAACTGACAGCAATACAAAATTCACGGGCATGTTTTAAGTGCAAATTCAATCGACCGACATTGACAGGCGGATCATTACTGCCAGGTCGCAGACAGTGAAACAACCGAGACGTGAGTTAATGGATTGCATGAGAGACAGTCAGCACGTTAAGCCGACCTCTACACCACGGGTTGCCGACATTGAAAGAGAAAAATATACACTACTGACCATTAAAATTGCTACACCACGAAGATGACATGCTACAGACGCGAAATTTAACCGACAGGAAAAAGATGCTGTGATATGCAAAAGTTTAGCTTTTCAGAGCATTCACACAAGGTTCGCGCCGGTGGCGACACCTACAACGTGCTGACATGAGGAAAGTTTCCAACCGATATCTCATATACAAACAGCAGTTGACCGGCGTTGTCTGGTGAAACGTTGTTGTGATGCCTCGTGTAAGGAGGAGAAATACGTACCATCACGTTTCCGACTTTGATAAAGGTCGGATTGTAACATACCGCGATTGCGGTTTATTATATCGTGACATTGCTGCTCGCGTTGGTCGAGATCCAATGACTGTTAGCAGAATATGGAATCAGTGGGTTCAGGAGGGTAATACGGAACGCCCTGCTGCATCCCAACGGCCTCGTATCACAGGCAGTCGAGATGACAGGCATCTTATCCTCATGGCTGTAACGGATCGTGCAGCCACGTCTCGATCCCTGAGTCAACAGATAGGGACATTTGCAAGAAACAACCATCTGCACGAACAGATGCAGCAGCATGGACTACCAGCTCGGAGAACATGGCTGTGGTTACCCTTGACGTTGCATCACAGACAGGAGCGCCTGCGATGGCGTATAAAACGACGAACCTGGGTGAACGAATGTCAAAACGTCAGTTTTTCGGATGAATCCAGGTTCTGTTTACAGCATCATGATGGTCGCATCCGTGTTTGGCGACATCGCGGTGAACGCACATTGGAAGCGTGTATTCGTCATCGCCATACTGGCGTATCACCGGGCGTGATGGTATGGGGTGCCATTGGTTACAAGTATCGGTCACCTCTTGTTCGCACTGACGGAACTTTGAACAGTGGACGTTACATTTCAGATGTGTTACGACCCGTGGCTCTACCTCTCATTCGATCCCTGCGAAACCCTACATTTCAGCAGGATAATGCACGGCCGCGTGTGGCAGGTCCTCTACGGGCCTTTCTGGATAAAGAAAATGTTCGACTGCTTCCCTGGCCAGCACATTCTCCAGATCTCTCACCAATTGAAAACGTCTGGTCAATGGTGGCCGCGCAACGGGCTCGTCACAATACGCCAGTGACTACGCTTGATGAACTGTGGTATCGTGTTGAAGCTGCTTGGGCAGCTGTACTTGTACACGCCATCCAAGCTCTGTTTGACTCAATGCCCAGGCGTATCAAGGCCGTTATTACGGCCAGAGGTGGTTGTTCTGGGTACTGATTTCTCAGGAACTATGCACCCAAATTGCGTGAAAATGTAATCACATGCCAGTTCTAGTATAACATATTTGTCCAATGAATACCCGTTTATCATCTGCATTTCTTCTTGGTGTAGCAATTTTAATGGCCAGTAGTGTAGTTGCTATTGGTATTATTTGATACTTAGAAAGAAAACAAAATGCAATGGATAATTTAAAGTGGCTCTAAGTACTGCTATCTTAGTATTCGTGGGTGTGTTTGCAGATATGGATCTAGCGTTCATTTCTGGAGAGTCCGGGGGAGGGGGTTAATGGTCCACAGTCTGGTAGTGCCCTCCCTTCTGTTCCTTCGAATTATAGCTTGTGGTCACCCTAAGTTTTAACGTGCCACATATATCAGTGCTTAGTAGGTCGCTTCAGCATAACTTCCAACAAATTGCACTTCAGATAAAGTACGTCATCTGAAAAACAACTGTCCAAAAATTTGAGAAGGGTCTGTTGAAAGACGTGCACTTCATGCACCATTCAGTGCTCGTATTTCATATTTCTAATCCCAGCATTCTGGTATTCGGTAATATACTAATTCAGGCCCTGTTAATAATTTCTATGGGTTGCCTAATTTATTTGACGATGTTTACAGTTTGTCTCACACTGATCTGTGAGAGGAGCTTGACGCTAGGAATTTTCTTTATTTACAGGCGAGGGCATCAGTCTTTCTAGTAGCCATGATGGCTTCCCGTTTCCCATCCTTTTTCCGATCGCCAGGGTAGCACGTGGTGTCGTTTGAACGTTCAGTAGTGGCCAAAGTTTCTCTGGTTCTCAGTTCCCCAACCTGCATTACCAACCTTGTAACTGATATTTCTGTTCGATTTTAACGTCGCGAGATCGCCTCCCTGTGAGATTCCGGCCCTCTGATTGGCCAGTTCAGGTGCGCGCCCTTTTTCGCGGGTGCGCGCCAACTGCCCTCCGCGGGTGGATAGTGGACAAAGGGGCAGTAAGTCAGTTCTAGTGTGACCGTGCCCGAGACTGGAGGTGCTGCTTCCAGGAGATGAAATTTCGGTAACCATGAGCGCCGACGTGCACTGTAGCTTTGGACCCTGCGGCCCAGAGGGAACCATATAGGTCGTTTTACTGATGTGCGTTCCTTAAATTACGGTTTACGCAATTTTTCCGGGTTATGAGACTGTAGGTTTTACTTGTACAGTTGAACGTAACGTGCGCGATGTGTTGGTTAGTCGCAGTAGCTTGCAGTTCGGCACTAAAGTGTATACTTTCATGCTCACTGTTCCGCTTCGTCCGACAGTAGCTCTTTCAGTTCTCCTGTGCAAAATTTGACTCGGAATTTAGGTCTTCCTGGCTTGAAAACTTGTGCACTTTGTCCTACGCCACGTGGTGAATGTCTGGCGCCCCTTCATGTTCGTTATCTAGTATCGCCTGTATGAATAGTTTCACGTCAAGCTGGTTTCATTCCTTTATTACAGGAGGCTACCTAGCGATTGACCCCCAATAGCATCTTTCTTAGTCTTTGGCTGATTCATGGTGGTGGTCGTTGCATGCCTGCAACATCTTCCTTCAGTAAATTGAACTTCATTTCATAATACGGCGATCGTTCCTTCCTTTTCTCCTGCTATTGTGGCTTATTATGAACGTTCGTTGGGGCAGGTTGCTGAACTCAATTCCTTCTGCCCCCAACCCCGCCTGATTGTATTATTGTTTAATTTTCAACTGTTAAATAAATGAGTCCTTTAATCTTTACATTCTCCCTTTCATTACGTGAAATCACCCTTAGTGTCACAGTAGAATAATGCATAACTATAACGGTTGCTATACGGTCGTGCAGGCCTCGCACCTTTAATGATTGGATAAAGACTCAATATCGCGAGCCTCGCACGACCATTGCACGCATGGTACCGATAATAGTAATTATAATTTTCAGTTATCCCCCACTGATAAATTGGGAAGTGTTCACGGCTCAGTGTATGTGGGCACTAAATCCACTTCATGTGGTGGAAGTAGTGGCCTCTGTTTTACCTTGCTGGTTCGGAAAAAATGTCAGAATTACAGCCCCTACAGCAAGGGACTGTAACCTGTAAAATAAAACGAGCCACCGCTTTTACTGTGTTAGGCAATTGTTTAAAAAATTATAATGGGAACAAACTTTTACAAGTCGTAGTTAATGCAAAACAAACTTTACGTGTTCACTAGCCGTTATCAGTATTTCATTTAGATCTAAAACGTCAATTAAGGTCTTCAGGTTGTGGTTACGTGAGCATACAAATGGGGAGAACATTGTCGTTTCCGCCTATGTTCGGGAAAGTTAGTATTTCTGCTATTTTTTCTTGTTGGAGCATCTTACTCATTATGTCTCGTCTTTCCTCGACTGACTGTAGTTTGTCGGTTCTATCTGTGGACTCAAGAACTGTATACGATTTGTAATGGGTAGCCTATAAATGGCCACCTTTTCCTGGCTGCAGTGTGTTCAGCCAGTCGCCAGCAAACTGATCCACCTGCGCTATCAAATGCTTCTAGGAATTGTTTGAGAGCAAACTGCTCTTGTAGTTTAACATTTACGTCGTTATTACTTGTGCTAGGCATCGTCACAGTTTACAATACAGAGAACATTTTCAGATGTACCTTGAAACGTCCCCTTAGAAAAATTATACGTGACTGTGCTTAAACTGACACACAATATTTTTAGCGCAACGCAATCTGACTTTTAAAAATCCCTACAAAAGAATGGCCCTGACTAACAATAACGCACACCTTTCATGAATCACTTACCTCACAAAAATCTTCGTTACTCAAACTAATGCAATACAGCGTGCGCCAATACTACCAGCTGAATTAAAGATTCTAGCTACTGAAGGCACTAACTACTGATAGGCATAGTTAGCAAATGAAAGATTTTGATAGAGAACAAACAATGTATTTACCTTAATAGTGTTCAAAAGTCATAATATATATATCAGTTCATGACATCCAGTCTTACAAATTTACTGTCTCTGACGGACACACGTCCAGATCATCTGCTCTGAAAACTCCGCCATCTCTCTCCCCATATCCACCACTGCTGGCGGCTCACCTCCAACTGCGCAACGCTACGTGCTGTTAACAGCCAACTGCCCAACACTACAACAGCAAATCCCAACAATGCAAACCAGCCACAGACTGCACACAGCACAGACAGTGATTTTCATATAGAGCACTCACTACACGGCGTTACCAACATAAAAACCTAAACAGCCTACTTACACAGCCCCCATGCTCCCCACAAAATAATTTTACAAATTGTTTAGGGCAGTGGCCAATACAGGTGGAAAAAAATTTTTCATAATTACAATAACAAAGAAATCAAATGCACACACTTATTGATGCAATGTTGGTCAAAAGCCAAAATTTTCTCACAGTCCATAAAGACAGTCCTGATCATTCATCACAGTAAAACTGCGTGTTTTTTTTTTCAAAGTCTGAGCAGTAAAAAGAAATGCACACGGAATTAGTGGATTTCCATGCAGTCTTGAAGTAGTGTTGTCCTTCCAACGGAAAGACAGTGCTGACTCTTGACATGCAGACAGGTAATGGGCCACAACAGAGCAAACCCACAGCAGAGTCAGTCGAAGTTTTGAAGAATATTGGTAGGCAGGTCATCACAGAGTAGATCCACTGCAGTCCTGGTACATATTACGGTATTCGTGGGCCACCAAAAGTGCAGACCCACTGCAGTCCTTGTAGAGACGGCGAGCAGCCATCTGTTGCGACTGTGCAGGTGCACAATCACCATAAATGAGTCTTGCGGACAATATAGCAAGTCCATGAACCACCACTTGTGCACTCACAAAATTTTTTTTTGAAATGTCCTTAGTACCAGCAATCCTGTTATCCAGTCCCTTGCTGAATTATTAACACACGTGCAGCCCCAGCTTCTCTTATATTGCGCATTACTATGACCAACAGAAATGTGTGCAGTGAAATGGAACTTAATTGGAAGAACTGGTGTCTATACAATTTTAAATTTACAACATAAGAATACAATTACGAAGGTACAAAATACATCATTAAAGAACATAATAGTACAGATAACATTTGTAGTAATACAGGCTTTACAAAAGAATAGAAATAAATATATACATCAGTGTTACAGGAATTATGACATAAGTAAATAAATAAAATAATGAGAATGGTTTTCGAAACATTAATTTCACACATGAGCATTGAAACAGAACAGAATTAATAATGTCTAAACATCTTTCTAAAGTAAATGACATAGCATTAGAAAAATTCTACAACATAACTCTTATCAAATAAACACATAAAGACAGGAAAAACACAAATACACAAGGGTACACAAACACTTAGCGGAAGAACATAAAAGGAAAGGACAGAGTTTGTTTAACTGCAGTATTTTGCAAACAAAACTTTCTTTACTTCTTGGAGATCTCCCTTCATTCATCATTATTCCCAAAAAGTCCTATCCATACCTGTTGTCCCTTAACCCTACTGTTTTGTTCATATCCTCTATTAAAATAAATATTTCTCATTGTACAATACTCATTTTTGCCCAAATCTTTTTCATATACCTTCTCAATGCATTCTTTCCCTATTTTTCATAGTTAGTTTCTTATATAGTCTACCCCCTCTTAAGCTAACTTAAATCTACTGGGCTCAGATATATATACTAAGGGAAAAGGGAATGCAACAGCACAAAACAAATAACAAAACAGCAATGACAAAAAATGCAAGTTGGCAAAGCTAGCAGCAATAAATATAAATTAGCAAAGCAAATGTAACATTATCACTAATATGAGCCAATGTGCAGCAAAACGAAACATAAATCAGTAGTAAAGCTGGCTTAATACAATGTAAAATTCAGTAGAACTATGCCTGGCAAACAACAGCAGCAAATGCTATAACTTATACCTAAACATGACAATGCTCAAGCAGAAAAAATATTACAGTAAAAATGGCCATGTTTAATACCTATGTCACATCTTAACACTAGACTGATGCATCACAATAACTTACTCTACCAGGCAAGTTACCAAATCGTAAAAAAAATATTTATGCAATTCCCATGAAGGGAAATGTCTATTTGTATTCCCTTTTCTTAAGAAAGTAGATCATAAAATTATTTTAATGGATCTGTAGACAGAAAGCATTTACATTAGTACATCTACTAAATTTTATATTAACCAATGCTGCAGTGCAGCTAGAAACTAGATATTAAACAAAATAGGAAAATACATATACCAAGGAAGGCATTAAACATCATTCAATAGCCACATGGCATTCATAAGGCAGTAAAAAAAATCTCTCAACTAGAAAGACAGTAGTCATAATCAGGTGTATAGACATAAAATATTTCTCGTCATTTCATTAGGCATTTCAGTAAATATCATAAATTAAGAGCTCCAGAGTGTAATCATATGTTTTCAAGTTTGAGCAAGTCGTATTTTCGATGCTTTCTACAAAGAAATGTCAATAGCGAGGATAATGGCCTCTTTTTTCTCCATCTAATGGCTTTTTCTCCAGGCAGCTGGCACAGCTGGCCGCCACAACGCATTACATCAGGGTCACTTAGCTTTCTTACCCAAAAATTTACGACAGCAGTTTCCGCTACAGCGACAGTCTCATATAAAAAAATTTCACAGATCGAAAAATTACAGAAGAAAAAGAAATCTCATGAACAGCACTGTTGTGATACATTCACGCATGTACACACGTTTCATAACGCTTAAAGTACAATTCTTGGTTTCCAAGATCCTTTTTCACAAATCAGAGTCCCTAACCACTACTCATTATTCCTTACCTTATTACACATATACATATTCGTCGACACTTCTTCAATATTTCACCATTATAAATATGTAGCATAATCAAATTCCTCATATAGCATCAGCTTATTGATCATAAACATACCTCAACAGCAGAATACACATCGTCTTCGTAATAATAACATCATAACACCTCAGCCAAATCTCAAAATCGTCGTAGCTTTCTGAATAGTTTCAAAACCTACAAAAATTCTCTGCTCATTTCAATAGTGTCATCTACCTCAAACATACTTTAAAAATTATGATACCCTACCAAATACGACATTCAAAGCTCTCTTAGTATCTCTTATTCCGAAAAAATATGAACAGTTCACAAAGGACAGACAAAGTACAATTTCATAAGTGTGAAGTTATCCAACTGTGTAATTGCGTAAGCATGTGTCACTAACGTAGTAAAAAAAATGTTTGTCTCTCTCAGTTAAATGATCAGATAGCTGTGTAATTTATGTGTAAGAGAAATATAGTACCGATGTGTAAAGTTGTATAAGCAAATACCATATTAGCTAGGGCTCCTTGTGCTTGCCAAACACATGGTACTCAAAGTAAGCGTGTACCCCCCTGAGGATTAATGTAATTATACTGTCAGGTGTTACAGATTACAGAAATGGAATGAAATGTATCATGGAAAACCTTTGTATCACTGTTATTCAAAAATCTTTAACCATAAATGTTTTAAGTACAAAATTAATCACTCAGATACGTGTCCTTTAGCGCTAAATGTGCGTCTTGCTGTAAGATAATGCTGTGGAAGTGTCGTAGTTATCGTCCTCCGAAAGCTAAGTTCTGCAGAAGTCAATGTACTTACCTCATCATATACAAAAGTAAAATGCTATGCGTATAGATACCGTAGTTATTACGTACATTACCGTGATCAAGAAAGTACTATACTGTAACGTATTGTTGTGCTACGAAAAAGGCTGTCTCATTGTAGCTACACCACAGAAGTTACTACTAAAACATGTTTCACTTTCCAGAAGAATTCAGAAAAACTATGCAGATATGAAACAGATACAGCACAAAAGCAACAATGTAAATTGTGTCACATTAGTAGCGTCGTGATATAATCGTGTAGCTGTCAAAGAAACCAAATACTAAGTCATCTTTAATCTCACAGAAAGTACTTCAAATAAAGAATGTCTTTTTAAGTAAACCAAAATGTTGCATTAAATGCAGTATATGTTCTAAGTATGTAAGCCTTATAGTCGTTACGTAATCGTGCAACTAACAAGCAAGAATGTACACACACTGTAACAGTGTGTCCTCTGTTCACTATAACAATGTATTTGTAATTACTAGTCTAAATAAGTTCCCTAGGTTCTTGACTGGATAGTTAACTTTAAAACATAGTTGCATGTTAACAGTTTCTAAGTGTGACAAAGAGTACTAGTAACGAGAAGTGAAAAATTTTATAGCAAAGACTAAGTTAAAAAACAGATCATCTCTCAATAAACGGTTTTACATGTGAAATGTGGTGCAGTCCTTTACTCTTCCTAGTATGCAGAGTTTCAACTTCAACGCAATTATCATGTGGTATACGTCGGATTCAGTAAGGTCCTTTGTAAATCAGAAAGAGATTGTGACTCAAGTGTTTCTTCTTATGTGACAACGAATGAGCTTTGATGAGAACTTTCTGACCAATATATAATTTCTTTGCATTTGCTTTACCGTGTAGTTTTCTCCATTTGTCTGCTACAGATTTTATATTTTTAATAGCCAAATCAATTATGTCTTTGTGTCGAAGTTACATGTATTCGGAAAAGTTACAACCTTTCTGATTCTGTTCGGTCATTCTTCATTCTTCAGTAGAAGAATAGGTGGTAAAGCAGTGGAGTCATGAGGCATTTAATTCAGCACGGTTTGAAATAAGTGTAAATATCTGTCCCAATACTGATGCTTTCTGTGACAATAAAGTCTGCAAAGCTTATTAATTTCTTTCATAATACGTTCAGACGGGTTACAGAGTGGTGAGTACAATGAAATAAAAACAGGTTTGATTTTATGATTCTGAAGCATGTGTGACCAAATAGCAGACCTCAATTGCGGTCTGTTATCTGAAATGACTTTACTACATCTACATCTAAATCTACATTTATACTCCGCAAGCCACCCAACGGTGTGTGGCAGAGGGCACTTTACGTGCCACTGTCATTACCTCCCTTTTCTGTTCGAGTCGCGTATGGTTCGGGGGAAGAACGACTGTCTGAAAGCCTCCGTGCGCCCTCGAATCTCTCTAATTTTACATTCGTGATCTCCTCGGGAGGTATAAGTAGGGGGAAGCAATATATTCGATACCTCATCCAGAAACGCACCCTCTCGAAACACGGCGAGCAAGCTACACTGCGATGCAGAGCGCCTCTCTTGCCACTTGAGTTTGCTAAACATCTCCGTAACGCTATCACGGTTACCAAATAAACCTGTGACGAAACGCGCCGCTCCTTTTTGGATCTTCTCTATCTCCTCCGTCAACCCGATCTGGTACGGATCCCACACTGATGAGCAATACTCAAGTATAGGTCGAACGAGTGTTTTGTAAGCCACCTCCTTTGTTGATGGACTACATTTTCTAAGGACTCTCCCAATGAATCTAAACCTGGTACCCGCCTTACCGTCAATTAATTTTATATGATCATTCCACTTCAAATCGTTCCGCACGCATACTCCCAGATATTTTACAGTAGTAACTGCTACCAGCGTTTGTTCCGCTATCATATAATCATACAATAAAGGATTCTTCTTTCTATGTATTCGCAATACATTACATTTGTCTGTGTTAAGGGTCAGTTGCCTATCCGCTGCAGATCTTCCTGCATTTCGCTACAATTTTCTAATGCTGCAACTTCTCTGTATACTACAGCATCATCCGCGAAAAGCCGCATGGAACTTCCGACACTATCTACTAGGTCATTTATATATATTGTGAAAAGCAATGGTCCCATAACACTCCCCTGTGGCACGCCAGAGGTTACCTTAACGTCTGTAGACGTCTCTCCATTGATAACAACATGCTGTGTTCTGTTTGCTAAAAACTCTTCAATCCAGCCACACAGCTGGTCTGATATTCCGTAGGCTCTTACTTTGCTTATCAGGCCTTCCGGAAGTCAAGGAAAATAGCATCTACCTGGGAGCCTGTATCTAATATTTACTGGGTCTCATGAACAAATAAAGCGAGTTGGGTCTCACACGATCGCTGTTTCCGGAATCCGTGTTGATTCCAACAGAGTAGATTCCGGGTTTCCAAAAACGACATGATACGCGAGCAAAAAACATGTTCTAAAATTCTACAACACATCGACGTCAGAGATATAGGTCTATAGTTTTGCGCATCTGCTCGACGACCCTTCTTGAAGACTGGGACTACCTGTGCTCTTTTCCAATCATTTGGAACCTTCCGTTCCTAAAGAGACTTGCGGTACACGACTGTTAGAAGGGGGGCAAGTTCTTTCGCGTACTCTGTGTAGAATCTAATTGGTATCCCGTCAGGTCCAGTGGACTTTCCTGTGTTGAGTGATTCCAGTTGCTTTTCTATTCCTTGGACACTTATTTCTATGTCAGCCATTTTTTCGTTTGTGCGAGGATTTAGAGAAGGAACTGCAGTGCGGTCTTCCTCTGTGAAGCAGCTTTGGAAAAATGTGTTTAGTATTTCAGCTTTACGCGTGTCATCCTCTGTTTCAATGCCATCATCATCCCAGAGTGTCTGGATATGCTGTTTCGAGCCACTTACTGATTTAACGTAAGACCAGAACTTCCTAGGATTTTCTGTCAAGTCGGTACATAGAATTTTACTTTCGAATTCACTGAACGCTTCACGCATAGCCCTCCTTACGCTAACTTTCACATCGTTTAGCTTCTGTTTGTCTGAGAGGTTTTGGCTGCGTTTATACTTGGAGTGAAGCTCTCTTTGCTTTCGCAGTAGTTTCCTAACTTTGTTGTTGAACCACGGTGGGTTTTTCCCATCCCTCACAGTTTTACTCGGCACTTTCCTGTGTAAAACGCATTTTACGATTGCCTTGAACTTTTTCCATAAACACTCAACATTGTCAGTGTCGGAACAGAAATGTTCGTTTTGATCTGTTAGGTAGTCTGAAATCTGCCTTCTATTAATCTTGCTAAACAGATAAACCTTCCTCCCTTTTTTTTATATTCTAATAACTTCCATATTCAGGGATGCTGCAACGGCCTTATGATCACTGATACCCCGTTCTGCACTTACAGAGTCGAAAAGTTCGGGTCTGTTCGTTATCAGTAGGTCCAAGATGTTATCTCCATGAGTCGGTTCTCTGTTTAATTGCTCGAGGTAATTTTCGTATAGTGCACTCAGTGTAATATCACTCGATGCTCTGTCCCTACCACCAGTCCTAAACATCTGAGTGTCCCAGTCTATATCTGGTAAATTGAAATCTCCACCTAAGACTATAACAATCTGAGAAAATTTATGTGAAATGTATTCCAAATTTTCTCTCAGTTGTTCTGCCACTAATACTGCTGAGTCGGGAGGTCGGTAAAAGGAGCCAACTATTAACTTAGCTCGGTTGTTGAGTGTAACCTCCACCCATAATAATTCAGAGGAACTCTCCACTTCTACTTCACTACAGGATAAACTAGTACTAACAGCGACAAACACGCCACCACCGGTTGCATGCAATCTATCCTTTCTAAACACCGTCTGTGCCTTTGTAAAAATTTCGGCAGAATTTATCTCTCGCTTCAGCCAGCTTTCTGTACCTATAACGATTTCAGTTTCGGTGCTTTCTATCAGCGCTTGAAGTTCCGGTACTTTACCAATGCAGCTTCGACAGTTTACAATTACAATACCGATTGCTGCTTGGCCCCCGCATGTCCTGATTTTGCCCCGCATCCTTTGAGGCTGTTGCCCTTTCTGTACTTGCCCAAGGCCATCTGACCTAAAAAACCGCCCAGTCCACGTCACACAATCCCTGCTACCCGTGTAGCCGCTCGCTGTGTTTAGTGGGCTCCTGACCTATCCAGCGGAACCCGAAACCCCACCACCCTATGGCGCAAGTCGAGGAATCTGCAGCCCACACGGTCGCAGAACCGTCTCAGCCTCTGAATCAGACCCCCCAGTCGGCTCTGTACCAAAGGTCTGCAGTCAGTCCTGTCGACGACGCTGCAGATGGTGAGCTCTGCTTTCATCCCGCTAGCGAGACTGGCAGTCTTCACCAAATCAGATATCCGCCGGAAGCCAGAGAGGATTTCCACCGATCCATAGCGACACACATCATTGGTGCCGACATGAGCGACCACCTGCAGATGGGTGCACCCTGTACTCCTCATGGCATCCGGAAGGACCCTTTCCACATCTGGAATGACTCCCCCCGGTATGCACACGGAGTGCACATTGGTTTTCTTCCCCTCTCTTGCTGCCATATCCCTAAGGATCCCCATTATGCATCTGACGTTGGAGCTCCCAACTACCAGTAAGCCCACCCTCTGCGACCGCCCGGATCTTGCAGACTGAGGGGCAACCTCTGGAACAGGACAAGCAGCCATGTCCGGCCGAAGATCAGTATCAGCCTGGGACAGAGCCTGAAACCGGTTCGTCAGACAAACTGGAGAGGCCTTCCGTTCAGCCCTCTGGAATGTCTTTCGCCCCCTGCCACACCTCGAGACGACCTCCCACTCTACCACAGGTGAGGGATCAGCCTCAATGTGGGCAGTATCCCGGGCAGCCACAGTCGTAGTCCGATCGGGGGATGCATGGGACGAGCTGGCCGTCCCCGACAAACTCCCATCCGGAGCCCCACAGTGATGCCCATTGGCAACAGCCTCAAGCTGTGTGACCGAAGCCAACACTGCCTGAAGCTGGGAGCGAAGGGATGCCAACTCAGCCTGCACCCGAACACAGCAGTTGCAGTCCCTATCCAAGCTAAAAACTGTTGCGCAAAGAACGTCTGAACTAATCTACAGAGAGCACAAACAATTCGACACAAAATTTAAACGGTTATTAAAATACATGATTGCCTAGTAAATGCAGTAATGCTGCTACTTGCGCACTGCTGACACACTGCACGGCGGCGGAAGGAGACTACGCGATTTTACACTATTCAGGTACTAAAGCGCGATGCTACAACTCTCAAATACTATAATACGCCCGAAATTTATGAATTAAACAATGCAAATACCAAAAACACAGAAATTAAGAATTAAACTATGTAACAAATAAGTTAGCTAAGGTATACGACTTGCTGCTGCAGCTGCTTACCCAACGGCGGCAGGGAGCACACTCTAACATGTCCAACTTAATGTAAGAAATTTTTAACAAAGGCGTTGGATACAGACCGTCCAGTGGCTTTACGTAACGGTGTGAAAGAAACAAATTTTGAAGTAAGTTCAACAGCGACTGGAACGTACGAAAATCCATTTGATGTTCTGACAAGGGGTCCCAAGAGATCAACAGCAGCAAATTCTTTTAATTTAGAAGGAATGATAGGAAACAACGGAGCACGATGTCAGATGGTAGATGGTTTAGCTTTTTGACAAAATTTACAAATAGACAAGACTCTTCGAATTCTCTTTTCCATATTGTTAAAAAAACAAGTCGTTCGGAGAATATGATAACATTTTCTTGGTCCAAAATGTGCGCAGCTGAAATGAATGTACCAAATGAGCTTATTAATAAAATCGTCAGGAATGCAAAGTACTCATAGCTTGTTATCAACAGTGCAGCGTTTGAAGAGTATGTTGTTTCTAACCAGATAATAATGCCGAATCTGTGTGTGTGTCTTTTCATGCCATTTACTTTTGATGTCTTTCCAAATCGGATCTTTATCTCGTTCATGAGCAATGTCCTTTAAAGATGTGGCGATGAAGTTTTCGAAGGCGACTTTCTGAATGTAAAGAATACTGAAATTTTTCTCGAGGTTGCGTTCTGTGTTACTTTTCTCAAGCCCAGCCGGTGCGCGTGACAGTGCGTCCGCAACAATGTTCTCCTTGCCGGGAATGTAGACTATTGTGAAGTGGAAATCTTGCAGAAACAATGCCCAACGGTTTAACCTGCCATGATTTAATTTTGAAGACATAAGAAATTGTAATGCACGATGATCACTGTATACTTTTACGTGCTTACGAGAAAGAAAGAAACGGAATTTGTTAAATGCCCAAACGATAGCTATAGCTTCTAATTCAGTAACGGAATAATTTTTTTCAGATTTTGTTAGCACTCGGCTAGCAAAAGCAATGGTTTTCTGAACAGTAGTGTCATTTTCTATGGCTTCTTGAAATAAATGGGCACCAAGACCAACTTTAGAAGAATCCGTGCTAAGGCAGATATGGATGAGCTAGTATTGGCGCATTAAGTAGAGCTTCTTTCAAAGAATTGAATTCCAGCTGTGCCTGTTCGTCCCAGTTCCAAATAGTATTTTTTCCAGTGAGAGAACGAAGTTTTGGTGTAACTAGAATTTGCATATTCAGAAAACGACGATAAAAATTTACGAGACTTAGAAAACTGCGGATTTGTTTTTTTTGTGGATGGAACTGGAATGGCTCTGATTGCTTCTAACTTTTCAGGATCCGGCTGAATGCCTTCAGAAGAAATAATATGTCCCAGGAACCTCACCTTTGACCTACCGAATTCAGACTTTTCCAAGTTAACTGTAATTCCAGATTCTACAAATATATGTAACAAACTGTTGAGGATGCGATTATGTTGTTCCCATTAAGCTTATGCTATTAGAATATCGTCCACATATAAGGTGATGTGACGTTTTAAGAACTCAGGTAATATGGAATTTAGCCCGTGAATGAAAGCTGCCGAAGAAATGTTCAAACCAAAAGGAAGTTTCCGAAACTGATAACAAACGCCGAAACAAAGGAAAGCTGTGTATTTTCTACATTCTGGATGAAGTTCGATCTGATAAAAGCTAGATCTGAGATCAATAGAAGACAACACTTTTACACCATTAAAATTTTGAAGTTTCTTCCAACGTTTGCGGCCTGTCTCTTTCGGGAATGATGATAGTATTGATTTGTCTCGAATCTAAGACAAGCCTGATCGATTCATTTTTCTTCTCAACAACATGTAATAGACTGTTGTATGAGCTTACTGCAGGCTCAATAATGCCCTCGTCAAGCATAGATTGTATTTCTTTTCTAACACTGTGCGTCCGCAGCTCGTGGTCGTGCGGTAGCGTTCTCGCTTCCCGCGCCCGGGTTCCCGGGTTCGATTCCCGGTGGGGTCAGGGATTTTCTCTGCCTCGTGATGACTGGGTGTTGTGTGCTGTCCTTAGGTTAGTTAGGTTTAAGTAGTTCTAAGTTCTAGGGGACTGATGACCATAGATGTTAAGTCCCATAGTGCTCAGAGCCATTTGAACCATTTTTCTAACACGGGCACGGTCCCTATTATGTGCCGGAATTACGTATGGTCTAACGCAAAATTTAGTATGCTCACGAATACGAAATTGGTATTGAAATCCCTTGATTGTTCCTGTTTTGTGAGTAAAAACTGTGGAATGTGCTTGTAAAATCTTAAAAAGGTCTTGCCTATCAGTGTCATAACAATTCTCAATTGTTTGAATTTTATTCTGAATTAACTCATTAGTATCAAATACGCCGTCGATATCATCCCTATCAGTACTTGCAGAGTGATCGTTAGTGTCAAGTTCCGTCAAAAATTCCGAACTGTTGTCTAACAGGAGGTAAAGCCGATTAATTTCCTCGTCATGGTTTGAGAGCCAATCTTAAAATTTCAAAGCTATTGACTTACCTTCTTTCTCTAAACTTATTTCAGCATCGTGAAAGTTTAAGATTGCTTTGTATTGATTCAAAAAGTCTACTCCCAATATAATTTCCATCGACAATAATGGAACAATAAGAAAGTTCATAGACAAGCTGTGGCTTTGACAAAAGAATTCTAAGTTGGTTTGTTGGCGTACATCTACACTTTTTCCAACGACTGCACCTTGTAATTTAAGCTTACGTAACGGAAGTGTGAGGCAATCGTTCGATTTGTTGCATTTGCTAAGTGCTGTTTCACTAATTACTGAAATGGGACAGCCAGAGTCAAGTACTGCTGTAAATTTTACGTCATTTACTGTAATGTGAATTACAGGATAAGCAATGTTGCTATGTTTTACGTCGTGTTCCTGGAGTAAGATGTCCCTAATGTCTTCCATTTTTACGTAATTAGTGGCCACGGCAGCCACGTCATCAGATTCATTAGTTCGTTTTGTGTCTGTCAGGGGTGTGAGTCATTGCCTATTGTCTCTTTGTTGGCGCGCATCGTTATTGGGATTTGGAGATCTAACTTCTACAAATTCACCTTGTTGAGAGGGCCCTGCCCTGTTTGAATCCCGCCAGTTCTGATGAAATTCAGGTCTGTCGTTTTGTCGGTAGTTTACATAGTTTCTTTTTTGTCGGTCATGTGGTGGAGAATTTCTCCAGGAATCGTATCTGCACGGTGGACCGTTGCGTCTGAGGTTATTCTGTCTCCCTTGATAATAATTATTTTGGTTCCCATATTGTCTGTTTCTCTGATTGTCTCTGTGATACTCATTACCGCAGAGAGGTGATCTTTCCCTGTAATTATTACTACTCTGCCAACAGTTGTCATACGGGTGGTGTCTGTTTTGGTCACGATTTACGTTCTAAGAATAGCCTTGTCGTATCCAGTTATTATTTCTGTCATTGCGGAATAGTGACGGATGTGACCTGTAATTGTTGTGCTCCTGTTTCACGTTCCGCGATTGTCAGTGTCAAGTTCCAATTCTTGTAACAGTCCCTGAAAAGCATCAATGTCGTCTTTGCAACATCCTGCCAAAATAATATGTCGTAAATGTTCAGGCAATTTGATTAAGCAAATGCGGATGAGTTCTGAGGAGCTGTATGGGTTTAAAAGATACTGATTCTTATGTAACATGTCTTCGAAATATTTGACAAGACTGGAAAATTCAGATTGTTCGAAATGTTTCATCATTATGATGCTATGTTTTACTCGGTGTTGTGTAAAATGGTTCTGAGCACTATGGGACTTAACATCTGTGGTCATCAGTCCCCTAGAACTTAGAACTACTTAAACCTAACTAACCTAAGGACATCACACACATCCATGCCCGAGGCAGGATTCAAACCTGCAACCGTAGCAGTCGCGCGGTTCCGGACTGAGCGCCTAGAACCGCTAGACCACCGCGGCTGGCTCGGTGTTGTGTAGCTTGAGACCAATATGCTGAGAGGAAGGCATGGTAAAATTCTCCTTCACTGTGACAATCGCGAATGACTGATCGCATTCTTACAGCTGGTTCATTCTCTAAGTAGCCACACTTAAATTCTAACCTGTGCTCCAATGACCAGTTGGGAGGAAAACAATGAGAGAAATGATGGAGCCATGCTTGTGGATGAATGTCGTTGCCAGAAATCTTAAATGTTTTGAATTTACGTGTAGTAATGAACAGCTTATAGTCAAAATCATCATGTCGGCGAGTCGCGCATCGCTCATTGTTACTTCGTTTCGGCGGTTCCATCTCAAAATTCAATGCCCCTTGCCAATTTCTTTCATAATTTCCGAAGTGTCCTGTGTTATTATTTTGTGGTTGTTCCGTATATCTATGTCCCTCTTCCCATAGTGGAGTGCGAGTGTCATCTGAAGTATGTAATTTTTGTATTACTTGTGCCAACTGATCTTGTACTTCCCGGATTTCTCTCTTGTGTTGCGTGTTAATTTGATTCTGATTTTGTTTGAATTTCCTAATTTGTTCGCACTCTTCTGTGGCAGTGATGGCTACAGGTCTTGTGTCATTCAGATCATCATCTACCTTTGCAGATAAGTTAGTGAACTGATCCGAAAGTTCGGCTACTTTCTCCGATAGTGTACTTATTTCCTCAGTGTGTTTTTCTGAACCAAGTTTCAGAGTGTCCATTTGTGTTGAAATCGTATCTACTGCGTCCTTTAAGTGTTCCTGAGTTTTTGCAAGTTGCGTAACCGAATCGTAGATGCAACTGAGTCAATTTTAGCTTGCAAGGTCTCATGATTTTCATGAACAATAGTTTGCAGTTCTTTTATGGCTGCTTCGTGATTCTGTAATGCATTTTCATTACGCGAAAAAATAGGTTGGAAATGCTCACAAATTTGTGTTTTTACGTCATTACAGACTTTTTGACATTTCGATTCGATTTTAAGTAAACTTCACGTGTTTGTTCAATCGTGGTGTCTAACTTTTGAAGCTGTTGATGTGTTTGTCTCTGATTTTGTTCCATCGTGTCTAACTTTTGAATATTTTGTTCCATTGTGTCTAACTTTTTAAGATTTTATTCCATTGTGTCTAACTTTTTAAGATTTTGTCCCATTTGTTGCATTAATTGTAATAACAATGCACTGGTGTCTGAATCATGTTCCTCAATGCTATTGGGCAGTGCATTTGAACCGGCAATATTCGCATTTTGAAAAGCAGAAAATGTGTCTTGACTTATTTGAGAAAACGGTGAGGACACAAAACCTGAATCTACAGTATTTGCAAGATTGTATCCTGTCATTTCGGATTCCTGAGGCGAGCTGTTGCCGACCGATCGATCGATAATGCTTCCCTGTTCACTAATTGTTTCACTGATTACACCTTTATTTGCCACCCGCTCCATTTCCCTATGCACAATTACCAAATTACTACTTTGAATGTCTGTTAATCCATTACACGATGGTGCTGATAAGCTACGCTCGTCGTCACTATCATTTCTCAATTTACTTTGGAGCCTAGTGTTACGTTTTTCACACGCCATAATTATCACGTATTTCACACGATAACAAGAAATGCACAGTTTGAAGAGCAAAAATAAGAAAGCACATTAACATAGCACTGCAAATAATTAAAAAAAATGGCTCTGAGCACTATGGGACTCAACTGCTGTGGTCATAAGTCCCCTAGAACTTAGAACTACTTAAACCTAACTAACCTAAGGACAGCACACAACACCCAGCCATCATGAGGCAGAGAAAATCCCTGACCCCGCCGGGAATCGAACCCGGGAACCCGGGCGTGGGAAGCGAGAACGCTACCGCACGACCACGAGATGCAGGCTGCAAATAATATTTAGTTAATTGCAAGCGCAGCTGCGAAATACTTGGTGCAAATCTACATGCATGCCACAACTGTTTTACTGTACAACAATGAAAAACTACAACTACAAAAGAAATTCTCTCTATAATTACGCGCTAGCAATAAACAATAGCTACAATAATTACACAAACTACAAGAAAAAATCAGAAGATTCCAGTGAGGTATTCTCGGCTAAGGGTCGAAATATGAAACGTCCCCTTAGAAAAATTATAAATGACTGTGCTTAAACTGACACACAATATTTTTAGCGCAACGCAATCTGACTTTTAAAAATCCCTACAAAAGAATGGCCCTGACTAACAATGACCTATACCTTTCATGAATCACTTACCTCACAAAAATCTTCGTTACTCAAACTACTGCAATACAGCGTGCGCCAATACTGCCAGCTGAATAAAAGATTCTAACTACTGAAGGCACTAACTACTGATAGGCATAGTTAGCAAATGAAAGATTTTGATAGAGAACAAACAATATATTTACCTTAATAGTGTTTAAAAGTCATAATATATATATCAGTTCATGACATCCAGTCTTACAAATTTACTGTCTCTGATGGACACACATCCAGATCATCTGCTCTGAAAACTCCGCCATCTCTCTCCCCATATCCACCACTGCTGGCGGCTCACCTCCAACTGCGCAACGCTACGCGCTGTTAACAGCCAACTGCCCAACACTACAATAGAAAATTGCAACAATGCAAACCAGCCACAGACTGCACACAGCACAGTCAGTGATTTTCATATAGAGCGCTACATGGCGTTACCAACATAAAAACCTAAACAGCCTACTTACGACCTAAAGATACATTAAAATAGTAATATTGTTTACTTGCAGACAGAACACAACACTCCAAAATCAAATTCGTTCACCGATAACTCGCTAGGAACAGAAGTTGTTGGTGCCCCGAAACTCACTGCTGTTTTATTCACAATCGCGTGAGTGGTCTTGTTCTCCTGCAGTGGCTCCCCTGTCTGTACGCTCATATTCAAGTAAAAAAAAATGTAGATATTTTGCAGTTTCAGCACATAACTTTGTCTTCGCATTTTGATACTACAAGGGGCGATGCTAAAGTTTCCGTTCGAAGGCCATACAGACCAGACTCGCTATACAAATCAAGCCCAATCGCCCTGAGAATCGACGCAGGCATCCCACCATTGCACTAGGCTGAAGATACCCCTTTGGTAGAATACCATGTGACGAAGTCCTTGACTGCCTGCTGTACTCCCTCGTCCGACAGGAATCGTCGGCCCTTCAAGGTCTTTTGTGAGAGACTGAAAGCGTGACAATAGTACGGGGAGAGATCAGGAAGAGGATTGGTGCGAGAGTGACTCCTTCTTGAGTTGGCGTAACTTCTGCGTTCGACATTTCTGATATGTGGGCGTCCGCTTTGTGTTGTATATCGACCAGTACCGAATTTGGCGTATCATTCCACAACGATCGTTTTCGACAGACGTACTGCAGCATACACATTCTTCATTCTCCGATGGGTGTCTACCTGTCTTTTTTCTTCGGCAGTTAAAGTATAACTTCACGTTTGTCCTGTTTGGAAGCATTTGGTGATAACGTCAGTTTCCGCATTTACGCAAGCGCGCTGGAAAGACACGGATGCCACATTAATCCCTTGCTTACATGTCGGTGCTTATATACCCGCCTTGGAGTCGCGCTGCCTTACATGTACGTTACAGTAACACCCTTAAAAGGAAACTTTCTGATCGCCCCTTATATGTTTCGTGCTACTGTAAAATGGATGGTACCACTTTCAACACCCGGTACTTGCTTAAGCCAAGTGGCGTTGTGTTGACGTTTTGTACAGCGTGATTACACATCATTTGAAGGTAATGTTATTTCTTTCCGATGAGGCGTAAGAAGCAGCCCGAAATCAGTGAGACATATACAGGGTTGTCCATTGATCGTGGCCGAGCCAAATATCTCAAGAAATAAGCGTCAAACGAAAAAACTGCAAAAAACGAAACTTGTCTACCTTGAAGGGGGGAACCGGATGGCGTTATGGTTGGCCCGCTAGATGGCGCTGCCATAGGTCAAATGGATATCAACTGCGTTTTTTAAAATAGGAACCCCCATTTTTATTACATATTCGTGTAGTACGTAAAGAAATATGAATGTTTTAGTTGGACCACTTTTTTCGCTTTGTGATAGATGTCGCTGTAATAGTCACAAACATATGGCTCACAATTTTAGACGAACCGTTGGTAAGAGGTAGGTTTTTTAAATTAAAATACAGAACGTAGATACGTTTGAACATTTTATTTCGGTTGTTCCAATGTGATACATGTACCTTTGTGAACTTATCATTTCTGAGAACGCATGCTGTTACAGCGTGATTACCTGTAAATACCACATTAATGCAATAAATCCTCACAATGATGTCCGTCAACCTCAATACATTTGGCAATACGTGTAACGACATTCCTCTCAACAGCGAGCAGTTCGTCTTCCGTAATGTTCGCACATGCATTGACAATGCGCTGACGCATGTTGTCAGGCGTTGTCGGTGGATCACGATAGCAAATATACTTCAACTTTCACCACAGAAAGAAATCCGGGGACGTCAGATCCGGTGAACGTGCGGGCCATGGTATGGTGCTTCGACGAGGAATCCACCTGTCATGAAATATGTTATTCAATATGTGCCGCACATCCAATATGTTGGAAGTACATCGCCAGTCTGTCATGCAGTGAAACATCTTGTAGTAACATCTGTAGAACATTAGAACGAAATCAGCATACATTGCACCATTTAGATTGCCATCGATAAAATGGGGGTCAATTATCCTTCCTCTCATAATGCCGCACCATACATTAACCCGCCAAGTTCGCTGATGTTCCACTTGTCGTAGCCATCGTGGATTTTCCGTTGCCCAATAGTGCATTTTATGGCGGTTTACGTTACCGCTTGAAACCTTCCCGTATCCTCTACATCTCTTTTGTTAATGATAACCTTGCTTCTACAATAATCTATGAAACCTTTCCTTAGGATTTCTGTCTCTTGCTTAATAATAACAAATGTAATCTTCTCTTTGAAATTTATTCTCTTTCTCAATCTTCGCATACAAATTTAATTGCTGCTTATTAAAAGTGATTTTCTGATTATTTCGACGAAACATAGAATGTGTCGTCGTCGTGGCCCTCAGTCGTTACCTGCAATAACCCAAAACTGTTCCTTACCTGTTTTACTGTTACTGGATCGCCATCTGACTGCTACATCGAACTGCGACATGAATATACTTACTCTGGTTTACTATACTCTATTAAATGCTGGTGGGCTATCATAATAAGTGGCTGTATTTATTACCAAAGCTGACGTTATTCTTTAATAACAAAGCTGACGTTATTCTTTAATTAATTTGACTTAAGTTACGTAATTCATAGTTACACTTTTTCTTGACAACAATAAAATTTTTGCAAAGTTTTACGTTGATGGTTTTTGGAGCCATGTGTTTGTGACTATTACAGCGCCATCTATCACAAAGCGAAAAAAGTGGTCCAACTAAAACATTCATATTTCTTTACGTACTACACGAATATATAATAAAAATGGGGGTTCCTATTTAAAAAACGCAGTTGATATCCGTTTGTACAGCGTGAATACACATCATTTGAAGGTAATGCAACATTGCTGGCAAAAATTAATTATATTCTGAAAACGCTTTAAATATTTACTGTTGGTAATGAAATGATTTTACAAACGTTCAAATGGGAGTTACTTTTTACAATAATCTTACAACTAGCATTGCGCAAACATACCTTCAGTAGTCTTGCGTTTCGCAAAGAAAATAATTCAATAATATTAGTTCCTCTTATGATAATAGTTAGTTGATGTCTCTGTACATCCGTTTATAATCTCTTGTAAATCATAGCTGGTGGCTGGCAAGCACACTGCTCCTCTCAACCCCTCGCTTCAGACCTGCTACCAACTCGCTTCACATCTCGCTTACTACTGACTTCCTACGAACGCTAAAGTGCGGTCTCTCCTGCCAACAATGCTTTCTGGTGCAGACAATCCCTGCTACCATTACAAAATGTGTCAATGCGCGGTCTTTCCCGCTCTTTTCTTAAAATGTATCCATACGCGGTCTCTCCCGCCCTTTTTAAAATTATATCAATTTGCGGTCTCTCTTGCCAACAATACTTTGGTGCAGACATTCCCTGCTACCATAATTATTTCCAACATGACAAATATTTATTACTCCTACTTAATCCTATTAATAAAATATAAACATCTTTCATAAATTGTGGTTTGGCAATAGACAATAGAAATATACACGTCTTACACGCTGTTGGTGAATGACGCCTCGTCGCTAAATAGAACGCGTGCAAAAAATCTGTCATCGTCCCGTAATTTCTATTGTGCCCAGTAACAGAACTGTACACGACGTTCAAAGTCGTCGCCATGCAATTCCTGGTGCATAGAAATATGGTACGGGTGAAATCGATGTTGATGTAGCATTCTCTACACTGATGTTTTTGAGATTCCCGATTCTCGCGCAATTTGTCTGCTACTGATGGGCGGATTAGCTACTTGGGCATCATCATTTGTTGCAGATCGTGGCTGACGTTTCACATGTGGCTGAACACTTCCTGTTTCCTTAAATAACGTAACTATCCGGCGAACGGTCCGGACACTTGGATGATGTCGTCCAGGATACCGAGCAGCATACATAGCATACGCCTGTTGGGCATTTTGATTACAATAGCCATACATCTACACGATATCGACCTTTTCCGCAATTGGTAAACGATCCATTTTAACACATGTAATATATCACAAAGCAAATACCGTCCACACTGGCGGAATGTTAATTGATACCACGTACTTATATGTTTGTGACTATTACAGCGCCATCTATCACAAAGCGAAAAAGTGGTCCAACTAAAACACTCATATTTCTTTACGTACTACACGAATATGTAATAGAAAAAGGGGCTTCCTATTTAAAAAAAAAACGCAGTTGATATCCGTTTGACCTATGGCAGCGCCATCTAGCGGGCCAACCATAGCGCCATCTGGTTTCCCCCTTCAGGCTAGATGAGTTTCGTTCTTTTTAGTATTTTCGTTTGATGCTTATTCGTGAGATATTTGGCCTGGTCACTATCAATGGACCACCCTGTAGTGTGACTAGAAGGTATGTTTCTTCTGCTGTGAGAAACAGGGCCGGATCGAGAATATTTTTTAACAGAAGCGACTGACCATTTTGACGCCCATTCTCCCCCCCCCCCCACACACACCTTATTCCTTCGTATACTTATATTCGTGCTCGTTTTTGCTACAGAGTGTAGTGCGCACAGTACATAAATCTTGCACTTGGGCGCCACTCTCAGTTATGCGCCACAAGGGGCCGCTATTAGATGCGATACGTCCTGTATAGAAATCTTAAGGTTGTGGCGCCTTGACATCTGGGCCTTAAACCTGCCCTGGGGAGAATTAGGTCTGTGTGAAGAGTTGGCTCAGGTAAATAATATCGAAAGGTATCAATGATTATGAAATGCTTTAGCATGATGCAGCATGGTTGTAGGTATTGAGTAGTTCTTGAATTTAACTACAGCGAAGATACCCGCCACTCACCCCGTCACGTTCTCTCTGATCAATGGAGGCGAGGTGGTAGTTAATGTACTAATATCCAGTTCTTAAGTAAGACACAAAAGCGAGGGTCTATTTTAAATATCTGAAGGCCTGCAGAACAAGGTAAGTAACGTTCATTAGATATTTTTGTCTACGACGATATACAAAACACGTAACTAACGAACCGGTGTAAACGAAGGAACATACTTGAAAATAAAAATAGCAGAACTGGAAAATTCTTTCACAACAACAAAAAAGTTAATGAGGACCACAGCCCACATCTCGTGGTCGTGCGGTAGCGTTCTCGCTTCCCACGCCCGGGTTCCCGGGTTCGATTCCCGGCGGGGTCAGGGATTTTCTCTGCCTCGTGATGGCTGGGTGTTGTGTGCTGTTCTTAGGTTAGTTAGGTTTAAGTAGTTCTAAGTTCTAGGGGACTGATGACCATAGATGTTAAGTCCCATAGTGCTCAGAGCCATTTGAACCATTTTGAGGACCACAATAACTCCTAGCTATTGTGCCCGCTTGGCAGTAGTGGGAGACACTCTCTGTGATTTGGTATACGGGCTCCAACAGAAATCGGTTCTATTCGTAACGCAGTAGTATGTGTAAGAGTTGTAAAGAAACTGGTTCTCTACTTCTGAAAAAAAACTTGTAAATAATAAAACATGACCCATACAAGGAATCTGATTACCCCTGTCAGACATGGACGAAAAAAAAATGGCATAGAGTTTGTCAGAATGTGCAGAATCTTATGTGAGTCCAATAAGACGTCAATTTTAATCTAAATATGGCATGCCAATGTTTACATAATAAAAAAAATAAATTAGGTAATTCAGTACAATTATTATATAGATGCGAAAAATCACTTTAATGGGGACCAAATGAACAATTAAAGTCAATATAATTCCAGTAAACCTGCAAAAGTGAAAACAAATTATTGAAGGGGCCTACATAGACATCGCGCATCTGCTAGATGCCCACGAAATACGTAATTTTGTTTTGAAGCTGACAGCCAATGAGGAAATTGGTGCAGTTTTCAAGGAGTAATGGCGGACAGCATCAGCTGATAATATACGTAATTTTATGGTAGCTAATTTTAGTACACAAAAAACGTACTCCCTTCAAAAGAAGATACAAACATTAAAATAAAATTATAATGAGCAGCAAAATGTCTGAGAAGAATTTTGAAAGACAATTGTTAATTGAACTTTAATTTGGCGGGTTTTCAACACTGTCAACAAGACGAAATAAGGGAAAGAATATTTATTGGAACTACACAAAATTGAGATATTGTGACAGTATTTTTCAAAATAGTTAATTTAACTGCAATTGTCTTTAATTTTGAAGTGAGAGAGAGCGTAATAATTTTCTTTTAATGTCTTAAGTGTTGCTGCAGACAGTGCGATGACGTCAGCGGTGGTCCGCGCGGACGATGTGTGATGTAAATCCTGGTTCGTTGTGTGAAGATAATGGTGGATCCTCCTATTTCATCAATATTCCAGTTACGGCGGTGGTCCATGTCTGCGTTGTAGTCGAATCAGCTGCCAGCACTGGTGCGATAATAATAGTTCCGGTGTGTACGTTGTCGTTACGCGCGCGGCGTTTTGTTATTGAAAGTTTATTAATCACGCTGTGCGGGTAGGTCGGAATTATGCAATGTCTTTAGTATTTATGATATATATCCGGTTAATGCCAATACTTCGTACAGTTCTTTCACCGTGTTGCCACAGGAAAACAGTCACATGTGTTTGTCACTATAACAGTCCGTTAAACATCAGTTCAATTTACGTCGTCGTCTTTAAGACGTTTGGACGATATAATAAATGTTTGTTGATCAAATAACAGCACTGTTCTTTTACTTAACATTTTGGTTTGTTCCACTTTCGCGCAGTTCTAGCAATTAAGTGTCTCCACACGACAATGATGTCTGATTCATGGCCAAATGTCACAAGTTCACACAGTTTGTAAAATCGTCACCGCAAACACTCGATATAGTTTTCAGGTTTTACTGTTCACTTAATAGTGCACGATCTCCTATTAACACAGTGGACGCACTGTAATTAATTGTTCCTCCGCGTATCACCGTCTTTCACGCCGAACTTTGCCACATTTTTCCACCCGCGAACCGGCCACGTACCACTACAACTCGCATGCTCTCTATCGATAGTCGTTCGTTCTCTCTCTGACGCAGTACTTTTCCTAGCCTAACCAAAGATTTACAAAGCGTATAGAACCAGAACATTCATATTCATACAATATAAAATATAAAACAGTTGCAAAATGAATGAAGAAACAATGTGACGTTCTCTGCCTCGTGATGACTGGGTGTTGTGTGATTTCCTTAGGTTAGTTAGGTTTAAGTAGTTCTGAGTTCTAGGGGACTGATGACCATAGATGTTAAGTCCCATAGTGCTCAGAGCCATTTGAACCAATGTGACGTATTAACAAATAAAGAATAGTTGAAATAAATGATACATACGAACTATGACAAGGTAATGCACAAAAGAAAAAAAAATATATTACCTACTT
Source organism: Schistocerca cancellata (assembly GCF_023864275.1). NCBI lineage: Eukaryota > Metazoa > Arthropoda > Insecta > Orthoptera > Acrididae > Schistocerca > Schistocerca cancellata. The sequence continues at coordinate 308,870,990 of NC_064628.1, read as the reverse complement.
TCGGGGGAAAGCAATGTCTTTACAGAGTGTATAAACAGATATTGAAGACAGATCTTCGCAACGAATTGTTAAATATGACACAGAATTATGTGCAATTCAGGACGTTCCAGCGTGGATGAGAAATGATCAGAAGCTGAAAAACATCCGCTCCGATTTCCTTAGTGCTGCATTAACCACTAGGCGTTTATTCCCAGAGGAAGAAACGTTCCGGACGTCCTTCAGCACTTAAAAGGCTGGACGATCCTGACATCATTCTGCTTGGTAGTGACATGTACAGGGTATTAACTTTAAGTTTGATTAGTTGAATCGACAGAAGTCTGTAGAGATCGGAAGGCTTCAACCTGTAGTTACTTGTTTTCGGCTCCAGTCAACCTTACCTAGCTGACAGAGGAGTGCTTATTTCCCGAACAGTAAAATCTTTCCAGGCAAAGAAATTCGCTGTTGTTTCGAGGCAAAGAGCTAGTCTAAAACCGGCAGAAACTCAAGTTTCGCCTGGCGATATGTTTTCCACCCACAGATACTCATTAAGAAGAATCATTTAGAAACATTTGGTGCTGACGTAGAGCTACTGACATACGAAGCTGTTCTGAGCATATACAGGATGTCTCAAAATAATGTATACATTCTTTGAAACTGAATATCTCTTTAATTAAAGGAAATAGAAATAAAGTACAATGTTTGTGGTGTATCTTAAGGTCCAACTAAAGGTGGCAAATTTTCAAAATGGTCTGTTCCCGCCCCAATGCACCGTCGACAACGACTTACGACAGAGTGACATGCCAACTATATTGTTCCTAACGGAACATCAAAGGCTTGCTCAATTTGTTCTTTAAAATTATCCAGTGTTTGTGGTCTTTATGTGTTAACGGTGTTCTTGAGGGCACCTCGCAGATAGAATCTAGAGGAGTTAGATCAGGAGATCGAGCTGAAAACTCCACACTCCCTCTTAGTCCTATCCGGCTGGCAGGGAATTTACAATTGAGAAATGTCCTCACATCAGTGTGAATGTGAGGTGGAGCCCCGCCCTATTAAAAGTAATAAATCTTAATTTTCAAAAAAGTCGTTGACCAGGAGTTCTCATATGCAACATTTTTAAGTAAGAGCCACCTGTGACAGTGTTTTCAAAGAAGTACTGCGCGATTAACCCTCTAGGAGACAGACCACACCAGACTGATACTCCTCGCGGATTAACATGCCTTTCCTCACTTACGTTTGGATTCTCACTGGCCCACTACTCGCAACTATGGCGGTTAATCGTTCCGTTAGGTTTAGAGGTCGCTTCATCCGACTAAAGAAGTAAATCTTGGAAACGTTGATCTCCTTCACATCTATTAATGAAGCACTCACAAAAGTCGCTTCACCTATCGGGATCATCCTCGTTAAAAGAAAAGTCTTGGAATGTAAGCCTTAAATTTCTGAGCCCGCAAAATTCCATGAACAATGCTTTAGCAGATTCCAGTCTCCTGACAGCATTGCCTCACCGATTTCTTCGGGAATTGTGTGTACGCCTGGATCACTGCACCAGCACTTTCTTTCATTGTCTGTTGAGCGTCTCTTTCTTCCGCACTGTCCCTTTTTCATATCCTGCATCGTTCCTTCGACGTGAAACTTATCTCGAGTTCTTGTAATTGTTACACTTGTTGGTGGTGGTGTTCTAAATTCAACCCCCAACGTCTTCGTACCCCTCACAATCTCTGTTTCCCAGTAACACTTCAGCACCCATTTCCGTTGACCCAATAACCTTGAAACAAAATAAAGCCTTGTTAAGTTTTTTACAGCCTTCTGAATAATTACCCCCATAATCGTATTTCTAGATCCTTTAATTAAAGAGATATTCAGTTTCAAAGAGAGTAGACGTTATTTTGGGGCACCCTGTGCATTTGTAGCAGAAATTTAATCTGTCTTCTTAGGTTCCTGGCTAACTATGTCCTAGGAAATTGCGACATATTCGAAAGTACATGCCAAATATTTTTGACAAGCAAGTTGTATACATGCCACTCCTGATCTTATCACTGTCAGCAAATTAAGCACTATACTTAGGTTTCTACCTAGCCGTGCCCTTGGATATCGTGCCATTTTGACGTCATTTCTCAGGAAACCGAGTGTGGCGCCAGCTTCCCCCTCTACAGGAGGTCTTGCTACAGAAGCTCTTTGGTTGAGAAGCCACTGATGGGGTAATAGCAAAGCGAATCGCATTGGTGGGAAAGAATTTCACGCTCAGATACAAGAACTCTTAGCTGACAGTGCTGTATGAAACAGTCGTTGTTGACCGCTGTGGCCGGCCGGTGTGGCCGTGCGGTTCTAAGCGCGTCAGTTTGGAACCGCGTGACCGCTACGGTCGCAGGTTCGAATCCTGCCTCGGGCATGGATGTGTGTGATGTCCTTAGGTTAGTTAGGTTTAAGTAGTTCTAAGTTCTAGGGGACTGATGGCCTCAGTAGTTAAGTCCCATAGTGCTCAGAGCCTTTGAACCATTTTGTTGACCGCTGTGTTACTGTGTGGAACTTCACCTTTGCAGGTAAGATCTTCATTAGGTTTATCAATACGTAAGACGATTTCAGTTTTGATTAGAAAGGACGTTTAAGCGATATTTACCTCCGTCAGTGACTTCTTCTTTAGCGGAAGCGTGGACCATGGGTTAAGTGTGTGTTCACTGCGGGAGGCATGTTGGATTTGTTCCCGCCGCACGGCTCCTCGCACCATGGCGGTCAGTACAGAGGCGAGGCTTGCTTCCTGCACTCCTTTCATTCCCCTCTGATATCGGAGTACGGCCAACTTAGTTACTTAACACCCTGTAGAGAGAAAAAGAAATGACTAGTAGTTATACAGGGTAGCTTCCGCCAAGCACCTCACGGTGGCTTGAGGAGTACTTACATAGACGTAGATGAAATTCGTGACTGTGTCAACCAAAACGACTGACTGTCCTTTGCATGACATAGCGTTACTATTGACACAGTATGTTGTGAAACAGTGCACTACTGATAGGCTGGCAATATGTAAGATGAGGTCGGCAAATTTTGCAGCAGCAATGTTCTCAGCTTGCTTCCAGTCTGATCCTGCGCCAACTTCTTGCCTTACGTTGTACGGATTTCTACCCAGATTTATAGTACATCATTTTTTCGTACTTATGATATATTACACAAATGAACAAAAATCACAAAATGGTGATTACATAACAGACTTATAAGCCAATCATCGTGGAAAGAAACCAATGCGTAAAACACACATGTACGGATGTATGACGAATATTAACGTGTTTTGGAGCCCTGTAAAATCTAAACGCCACTCCTGTCAATCTGCAAACTAAACCCCGAGCCATCCACGAGTACGAGAGTCCAAGGATGCCCATACGATAGTTCATGTGGGGGGGGGGGGGGGGGAGGGCTAGGTCTGGGGTATGGTATATTTTTAATATTTTAGAAGACAAATGGCTGTGTGAAGAGAAGTGCTGAAAACTACATCAGACACACGCTGTTACTCGAGGAGACAGGCCCATATTCAACTGTGCAGTCATTCTTCAAGAACTTATGTGATATTGTGGTGCCTTGCTACATCCTGTTGGAGAAGCTGAAGAATCCATGCTTCAGACAGTTCTTGGAGTAACACACAATATATTCAGTTCAAAATGAATCTACACTGAGAAAGAACTACACTGACAGAAAAAAATCACAACACCAAGAAAGAGTTGTGGACACAAACAGAAGTTGGTAGGCATATTTCCGTATCTGAAAGGCGATGGCTATTCAAATTTCGCGGCAGTCGCGTAAGAGTGGCGCTTTCGGCACCACTATGAGGTTGAAAATCAGGTTTGCTTTCTGTACACATTGTAACGATTGGGGGCGTTAGTTAATTTTGAGATTGGACGTAGTGAGTTGATGTTAGTCAAGAACACCTTTAATCCGACAAAGACGCCATTATCAACACCTCCTCACTGAGTCTGAATGAGGAGCTGGATGTTCCTTCTTGGATACTGCAGAAAGACTTAGCAGAAACGCACTGCACTTGACTGCTGGCAGCGGTGGTCACGAGAATGTACAGTCGCAAGAAAACTGGTCTCCGGACGGCTACGTGGCAATTCTGACAGGGAAAACCATCATGTTCGGCGTATGGTTCTGACACATCGCACTGCGTCTGCAGCAGCAATTTGAGCAGCAGATGGCACCATAGTGACACAACGAACTGTTGCAAATCGATGACTTCGAGGACAGTTCCGAGTCAGACGCCCTGTAGTATGCAATCCACGGACCCTCAATCACCGCCATTTATGACTTCAGTGGCGTCAAGTGAGGGCTCACTGGAGGGCAAGGTGGAGGTCTGTTGTGTTTTCTGATGAATGCTGGTTCTGACTCAGTGCCAGTGATGGCCGTGTGTTCGTTATAAGAAGGCCAGTTGAGGACCTGTCTGCGTGCTAGATACACTAGACCTACTCCTGGAGTTACGGTCTGGGGTGCGATTTCGTATAACAGCAAAAGCTCTCTCTTGGTTACACCACCCTCACTGACTGCAAAATAGTCCGTCAGTGTTATGATTCGACCTTTTGTGCTGCTATTCATGAACAACAACCAGGAAGTGTTTTCCAACATGATAACGCTCGCCCACATACCGTTGTTGTAACTTAACATGCTCTAGAGAGTGTCGATAAGCTGCCTTGCCCTGCTTGATCACCAGATCAGTCTCCAGTCGAACAGATATGGGGCATCATCGGACGACAACTCCAGCGTCATCCACAGCCAACATTAACCTTCCCTATATTGACCGACCAAGTGCAATAGACATGGAAATCCATCCCCAAACTGATATCCGGCACCTGTACGTGCTGGCATTCAACATTCTGGTGGTTACTCCGGTTATTAACGTACCGGAATTTCACATTTGCAGTGGCTTATCTCGTGCACACATTAAAGTGTGATCTTGCAATGTTAATCACTTAAATATGTTACCTAAGCAAGCACATTCCAGAAATTTCACTATTCTACATTTTTTGTGTTGCGATTTTTTCCCGATCAGCTAAGAGGAGGTGCTCAACAAAATACAAATTAGTGTTGCAGACCAAAAGGTCTGGATGTCCATAGATGAAACCAGGGATGTGAGTCGACGTTTATGTTGCGTATGTTGTTGTTGTTGTTCTAAAAGGTGATGGGTTCGGAAAAATGTTCCTGCTAACTTGCGAAGATCTCAAGAGAGTAAACGACTTGGCAAATGCCATTTTGTTTGACAACTCTGTGCAGCTACTGTGGCCAGATGGTGCGAACAGAGAAAACATTTTGCTGCTAGCAACAGATCGTGCTTCATACACGGCTAAAGTAGTCAAGGGGCTTCAGATTCTCTACCAAAGCTGCCCTGCAGTGACCTCTCCGCCTTCAAATACGCTCCTGTGACGTGGAAAGGAGCTTTTCCACGTTCAAAACTGTCCTCAGTGACAACTGTAGATCTCTGGAAGTGGGATCCGCCTGCTTAGCTGGGTGGTAACATGCTCGCCTCCCTCGAAACTGGGCTCGGGTTCGATTTCCGGCCCGCTTGGAGATTTTTCACCCTCATCACCAGCGCTCAAGTCGCCCAATGTGGCGTCGACTGAAATAAGACTTGCATTTGGTGGCCGAACTTCCCCAGATAAGGCCTCCCGGCCAACGATGCCATACGCTCATTTCATTTTTCTGGAAATAGGAAACCTGAAAATTCGTCTTGTGATCCAGTGCAACTCTGCAGAAACGTAAGTTTGACAGGAGATGTTCAGTCATTTGGAATAGTATGAACAAGCGATATGCAGTAGCGAAAACAATGTTTTATTGTTTGTATAGGTATTTTTGTTTTCACTGTATTTCGTATTTTTTCAGACACATGCAGACATTTCAGAAATAAGTGTCAGTTAATTGCAAACACTGCAAAAATAAGTACTATAATCAGAATTTGTTCAAAACTGAATTTTGTATTACATAAAAACCAGCAAGAATGTTTTAAAGAAACTTATCATATTTTATTTTTAAGGTCATCGTTATATAAGTTGTAGGCCACAATTGCTTGCATATTTAGCTGTTTTTAGGTCTTTAAAATCCAGACCCCAGTATGAGTGGTCAACGGTGCACATGTCACTGGTCTCCTCGTGCTCCTGCTAGCTTCCTGTGTGTAAGAAATGAGATTTTGCTTGTATGTGGAATTTATTAGCCCTCTGATATGAGTATGTGTGGACTCAATCTGATTGCCCCGTGACAGTGCATTGAATGTGTGTGCCAAGCGCAGCTTCAAGGAGAGGTTGGAAGCAGAGGATAACTGTTAGCATGGGCTTAAAAGTTTCTGACATCAGCATCAGCATACCTAGCATTGAAGGTATCAGCATCAGCTACTTTCCTAAAATCACAGACGTCAGCCACCAGGTACTTGGGCAATGATGTTATTTCCAAAATTCCCCCTTCCCCCAATCCCCTAGTAGCCAAAGGTGTTATGCGTTTTTCGAAAACGCAGAGTGGCCATTGGCGGTGAAGCTCAGATCCTCCACATTTTGAGCAATTTTAGTTTTTGGAGTGCGAATGCATGAACACTGTTGTTTACCGTCTGTACATCAGCTCAGTTGAAGTGCTGACTTCAACACCAGCACCAGCGATCATCTGGGAAAAAGAAGACTCTCACTAAGTATTTTCAGTTCTCTTTGGTATAACAATATCATTATTATTAATAAAATCCATCAATTTTGCAAGCATGCATCACAGCAGTCCCACATGGCGCTAACGTTATACTGCTCCCATGCACTTGTATTTTATAGATGTTCTGACCTATTGTAATAAATTACGTTTATACTTCTATTTTTGATATTATTGCTACACACAAGGTCACACAGAAATTCTTGCGTGGACCCCAGCAGCAGCAGACACTGTCCACAGATTTCTTCTCCCAAACTTTCGAATCCAATGTTGTTCAACTACACAGTGCCACAGAGGCAACCGGAACGCGAGACACAGGAAAGCCCCGCAAGAGTACTGCTTTTCACCAAAGTGACTGCAAGAGAATCTAAGCATTTGAATGTGAGTCTGTCAGCAGCCTCAGACTATGAAGAGCGAAAGCTAGCATACATTCTGTACAGTTGATCAACACTGTTAGTCTTCCAGTCAAGTTATTGTGTGGAAAATACTTTAAAAGTTAGCCACAGTATTGCTCAGTTTACAGTTGTCAAATACGCTTGAATCCCATTTTACCGATCCAACTCCTGTCTGTTTACATTTCTGTTGTAAAAAATCGGGGCATTTCTAGCTGATCAAATTTCTTTATTGTCCATGATTGTTTAGAGGCCTCTGGAAGGACTGGATACTCATAAGTTCCCATGAACCCAATATTAATGATAGTATGCAACACACGGAAAAGTTTCAGGCGTTCTTCATCTGTAATAATTCGTAGGGAACTTCCCATATCAGTTTGTCCATCACAGTTTTATTCTCTTCTTCTGAAAGTTCTAAAATGCGTGAATTATTATCTGCACTTCAAACTGATCCTTGTTAAGCGTTCATAATGAGTCATTTGTTATCTTCAAAGAAGCGCAGTAACATTTTGAGCAGGAGACAGGCGCTAAAGTAGGCACCTAGCGATTCATCTATGAAGTATCCTTTATTTTCGAATGCACTCCGTTCTGAAGTTAATGTAGAGGCATATGTTTTGAGAGTCGATCTGATTCCAACATTTCTTGTGCGGTCGAGTTCATCACCATTAATTTGATGTCTAATTTTTTGAAACAGAAAGGCAACTGTATTACGCACAGGTTGCGTAGTTGCTGTTGGCAGAACGCCTCCACCCCTTTTTATGGTCACAAACCTTCCTCCCATATACAGGAAACTGTTGCTGGGAAGTGAACTCATCTTCCTGACGAATGATCTCATCATCATACTGAACCGGAGCTGTATATCAAGCGATGTCACTGCGAGGCTTCTGTCCTATCGATTTAGGAAACTCTTAATTCTCACATGTTACCAAATGCTGTGCTGTGATGGCACGGCCTCACCTGTAAGGAGAACAAATTACTTACTCACCATCGGTTCTAATGTTTGCAAGACGATTGTCTTGCCACTATACGCCTCGACACGTTCGCCATTTGAGAGTTCTCACACGGCTGGTTTTGACACTAAATATAGTGTTCGTTGTTACCTTCGCAGCAAGTATGTACCAGAAATACCCTTTATGTGTGTCAAAGGTAAAGTAATGAGCCTACATTCTGAAGTATGTGTGGAGTATTTGTGATGTATAAGTTGGTGTAAAATATTACACCAACACATATGCTGCAATTATGCCAGGTTTGTGTGTTTTGAAAATAAAGTAGTAATAGATTAAATACTTACTGGCAGGTGTTTTGAGCACAATCCAGCATCTTCTTGTGTGGCAGGACACTGGGTATACATATTAAGAAGGGTATGCAGTTCCAGTAAATGGTTTCAAAAATGTTGATTGTTGAGCATTAAGTTTGGATTTTAGTTGCCTTACGCTTTATTTAGGTTTTCCGTGATTTCCCTAAATCGCTCCAGGCAAATGCCGGGATGGTTCCTCTGAAAGGGCACGACCGACTTCTTTCCCCATCCTTCCCTAATCCGAGCTTGTGCTCCGTCACTAATGACCTAGATGTCGACGGGACGTTAAACACTAATCTCCTCCTCCTCCCATCCCTACTATGCTGTACCTTTCTGTTGCTCCAATAAACTACTTAGTGTTAATTACAATCAATTGTGTTCTGCGTGGTGATAAAAAAAAAATGTAGATCCCACCACCCAAAAGATGATGTGTAAGCTTCTACTTAACAGGTTCGTGTTTGTATGTGTCTCTTTGATATTTGAGAAGTCAGTAAAACTTATCTTGAGAGGGAGATATATAAATCTCATTGTAGGGCAAAAGCACTATGTTAAAATTAAATGTTGAACAAAAGTATGTGAACCTCACTTTGCACCATGCGAAACCTAGGCTAGCCAGTACGTCAGACAATTCACAATCCGTTTTCAATTAAATTATCATATGCTGTTTGACTGGGACATAAAAGGCTGAGATTAAAATGTTGGCCCCGAATGTTTTTAACTTTTATCTTTAGCCTCGCAAACACTCACTGTACCAGAACTGTTATTGTAATTATAGAGATAACTGACATAAAAATTAATGCCTCTGACTTGGTGTTAAAACTGACTGAAAGTTCACAACCTGATACCTTTCTGAAATCTTCCTATGAGATGATACGATATTTTCATAAATACATTCCGACAATCACTACATCTTATAGTGGACATGAATTTTGCTGATAATTAAATTTGTTAGCCTACCTGTGTGCACGGAACGCTCGTCTGTCCTGCAACCTGTTACTATCAGGAATTTTGATCTGTCTGTCCAAAACAAAATTTCATTTACCGTACTTGCGATGTGCAGTGCATATCGGTATCTTACCAATTTTCAAGAAAATGCTTCTGCAGCAAACAGCTCGCGATGTGCAATGCAAGTATACAAACACACTGATAAAGGTAAAGACTGAAAAATGGGGAAGTAAACTTAACGATCGTTAAATGAGAATTAAGACTTAATTAACAACAATAGAGCCTTTCATAAAGTTCTCACAACTAGACAAGTTAGCAAAAATATTTCTTAATAATTTTCCTGTGTACAGTTACTTTCCTTGACACTTATTTTAGTTATAAGACAAATCCATGTGCTTCACTATGAAACTTCTTACACTCTTTCAGCCAATATTGCTGACTTTACTTTTGTACATATCGAGGGTATTTTTATGAGCAATTTTAAACACTGAAATGTTGTTTTACAAAAATTTACTTGCCCCAAAAAATTATTATAATTTTCTAAAATGTAAAATTCAGTTCTATGAGGTTTGTTTACGTGTTCTATTTAAAAAATCCCACGGAAGTACGTGATTTTGTGTGATAAAAAGTAAAATAATGCTGGCTTTATATAATTCTATAAAATCAACAGTATGTATTCAAAAAACGCTTAAATATGTGTAACAGTAAACGTTGTATAATATAAATTAAAAATAGTAAATGACTTGCACCTTAACTCTCGGTTTAAACATAGACGTCACAGAGAGCCCACCTCATGGTACACTATATAAAAGTCGCCTCGTCAGTTAAGGGATAAATTTGTTTTTATGAAGGCGTTTTCAAGCAAAAACGTTCAAGTAAAAAGCAAGAAAAAAATATCACTTTCATTCGTAATTGGAAACCGATTGTTTCTTTACGCAGGTAAAACACAAAGTTGTGTGTTTTACTGTTCTATGCAAGTGTATCAGCTGGGGAAAAAGGTAGTGTTGGACATCACTTGAGAACTATTCACTAAGGTACTGAAAAGCACCGGGGTTTGAACCGTCGTCCTCCCGAATGCGAGTCCAGTGTGCTAACCATTGCGCCACCTCGCTCGTTAGGAGGGACGGGGAAGAGGAGAGTAGTGTTTAACGCTCCATCGACAAATGGTTCAAATGGCTCTGAGCACTAGGGGACTAAACATCTGTGGTCATCAGTCCCCTAGAACTTAGAACTACTTAAACCTAACTAACCTAAGGACATCACACACATCCATGCCCGAGGCAGGATTCGAACCTGCGACCATAGCGGTCACGCGGTTCCAGACTGAAGCGCCTAGAACCGCACGGCCAGCTCCATCAACAATGACGTAATTGGAGACAGAGCACGAACTTGGACTAGGGACGGATGGGGAAGGAAATCGGCCGTGCCATTTGAAAGGAACCACCTCAGTATTACCTGAAGCGATTTACGGAAATCACACAAAATCTTAGTCAGGATGCCCTCCCGAATGAGAGTCCACTGTCCTAAACACTGCGCTAGCCCGCTCGGTGGTCATATCACAACTGTTCTGAAGTTTTTCCTCTAGGTGATCCTCTGCTAGCAGAACTGTGTTCGCTGGTTGTTGTAAAAGCGTCCTCTCTTTCGTCTTTTTCTTACTCTACACTATGAGATCAAAAGTACCCGGACACCTGGCTGAAAATGACTTACAAGTTAGTGGCGCCCTCCATCGGTAATGCTGGAATTCAATATGGTGTTGGCCCACCCTTAGCCTTCATGACAGCTTCCCCTCTCGCAGGCATACGTTCAATCAGGTGCTGGAAGGTTTCTTGGGGAGTGGCAGCCCATTCTTCAATGAGTGCTCCTTTGAGGAGAGGTATCGATGTCGGTCGGTGAGGCCTGGCACGAAGTCGGCGTTCCAAAATATCGCAAAGGTGTTGTATAGGATTCAGGTCAGGACTCTGTGCAGGTCCATTACAGGGATGTTATTGCTGTGTAACCACTCCGATATAGGCCGTGCATTATGAACAGATGCTCGATCGTGTTGAAAGCTGCAATCGCCATCCCCGAATGGCTTTTCTACAGTGGGAAGCAAGAAGGTGCTTAAAACATCAGTGTAGGCCTGTGCTGTGATAGTGCCACGCAAAACAACAAGGGGTGCAAGCCCCCTCCATGAAAAACACGACCACACCATAACATCAGTGCCTCCGAATTTTACTGATGGAACTACAGACGCTGGCAGATGACGGTCACCGGGCATTCGCCATACCCACACCCTGCCATCGGATCGCCACTTGTGTACTGTGATTCGTCACTCCACACAACGTTTTTTCCACTGTTCAGTCGTCCAATGTTTACGCTCCCTACACCAAGTGAGGCGTCGTTTGGCATTTACCGGCGTGATGTATGGCTTATGAGCAGCCGCTCGACCATGAAGTCCAAGTTTTTTCACCTCCCGCCTAACTGTCATAGTATTTGCAGTGGATCCCGATGCAGTTTTGAATTCCTGTGTGATGGTCTGGATAGGTGTCTGCCTATTACACATTACGACCCTCTTCAACTGTCGGCGGCCTCTGTCAGTCAACAGACGAGGTCGGCCTGTTCGCTGTACGTGTCCCTTCACGTTCCCACTTCACTATCACATCGGAAACAGTGGACCTAGGGATGTTTAGTAGTGTGGAATCTTTCGTACAGACGTATAACACAAGTGACTCCCAATCACCTGACCACGTTCAAAGTGTGAGTTGCGCGGAGCGCCCTATTCTGCTCTCTCGCGATGTCTAATGATTACTGAGGTCGCTGGCAGTAGGTGGGAGCACAATGCACCTAATATGAAAAACGTATGATTTGGGGGTTTCACGGATACTTTTGATCACACAGTGTATGTCAGAGACGTTTTCCTTCTTCGACGACTGACAACGTCAAACTTACGACCGTTAAAAGCGACACGTTCCTGCGTATACATTTGTAATATACTGAAGAATACAGGTACGTAGCTGAGTAAAACGTGTCAATAACAAACAAAACATTGTAGGGTTGGCGGTTTAAGGAGTGTCGTGACCCAATGCGTAAATCAAACCATGTTACCAAATGTATAATATATACACGAATAACATAACAACATCATGCATGAACTAGGAGGCTGGTAAGGTAACATTCTTGACTGACCATGGCAGTTGCGCGGGAGAAACAAGCAGTTGCTGTAATGAGCGTCTTGTGAGCTCAGTGGAACAATCCAATTTAGGCAACGTGGGCGTTACCACGATATTCCGAAAATGTGTCTTCGAACTACTAAAAAATGTAGTAAGGCGCGAGCGTTCCTACAGCCGCTCTCCCCCCCTCCCCCCCCCCCCCCACCCCAATAATTAAAACCGAACCCTTGATCCGCCATGCTCTTCGAAAAGGCAGTGGAAGAAGCAAACATCTGCCTTACTGTATGTACGCACTGAGCTGCTAAAATTGGAGGAACAGCCGATATTTTATTGTAGAGCAAGTATTAGAATGGTGAAAGTTTGTGAAAAACTGACTACAGTTATTACTACACGATAGCAGAGAGGGGACATTCGTGACCATCGTGTCACTGGCTGGTTCGTCTGCACGTTGGAACTGTGATTAAAATGTTTGCCATCGCCTATGACAGTGGTCCCCGAACTGAGGGGTAAAATGAAATTTTCTGAGGGGTAAAACCAAAATGATTCGATTGTGTTTTGCTCACTAAACCAAATTATTTTTAAAAGGTGATTGCTATTGTCACTATTTGGTAAGACTGTAATTCTAATTAATAAGTTATCATTAATTACACTTTTTTTCAAATAACTTCTTTCACGCTTTACACTATGTGCTATGTGTTATAGGTAGTAAAACGAAGGTATAAAAATCTTCTTCCGCATACAGTTCACCAACAAACTACACACAAAATTTTTGCTTTGTTCCATGTAACTGTAACAGTTAGACATATACGAGTGTATACAGGGTGTACCAGTACATTAAGTCCGGGAACACTTTCAATTATTTATTGCACAAGAACTAAACATTGTACAGATGTCATAAATATTGCAATTTGAAGAGAAACTATGAAAGTATTTTTTTTTTACAAACATTCGATATGCGAACCATGAGTGACCCGGCAGACGTCAATACGGTAATCGAATTCTTGCCATAACCATCCCAGCATGGCATCGTTGACTGTGGCAGTCGCTTGCCGTATTCTTTCCCGGAACTCTGCTACGCCACGTGGTAGAAGCAGTACGTACACCAGATCTTTATTGTGACCCCACAGAAAAAAGTCACACGGAGTGAGATCTGGTGATCGGGGGGGCCATTTCTTGAAACAGCTGTCCCCTTCAGTAGCACGGCCATGTTTGCGACTGGCGCTGACAATCGGCAAATTACTAACTACACTGTGGCGGTATACACGAAAAAAGAAAACTTTCCGGGTTTCTGTTCAAAATGACGTATGTATGATATTTGTACAATGTTTGGTTCTTGTGCAATAAATAACTGAATGTTTTCCTGGATTTTATGTACACCCAGCATACACGGTGGTCCATCGATCGTGACGGGGCCAAATATCTCACGAAATAAGCATCAAACGAAAAAACTACAAAGAACAAAACTTGTCTAGCTTGAAGGGGAAAATCACATGGCGCTATGGTTGGCCGGCTAGATGGCGCTGCCATAGGTCAAACGGATATCAACTGCGTTTTTTAAAACAGGAACCCCCATTTTTTATTACATATTCGTGTAGTACGTAAAGAAATAGGGATGTTTTAGTTGGACTACTTTTTCGCTTTGTGATAGATGGCGCTGTAATAGTCACAAACATGTGGCTCACAATTTTATACGAACAGTTGGTAACAGGTAGGTTTTTTAAAGTAAAATACAGAACGTAAATACGTTTGAACATTTTATTTCGGTTGTTCCAATGTGATACATGTACCTTTGTGAACTTATCATTTCTGAGAACGCATGCTGTTACAGCGTGATTACCTGTAAATACCACATTAATGCAATAAATACTCAAAATGATGTCCGTCAACCTCAATGCATTTGGCAACACGTGTAACGACATTACTCTCAACAGCTAGTAGTTCGCCTTCCGTAATGTTCGCACATGCATTGACAATGCGCTGACGCATGTTGTCAGGTGTTGTCGGTGGATCACGATAGCAAATATCCTTCAACATTCCCCACAGAAAGAAATCCGGGGACGTCAGATCCGGTGAACGTGCGGGCCATGGTATGGTGCTTCGACGACCAATCCACCTGTCATGAAATATGCTACTCAATACCGCTTCAATCGCACGCGAACTATATGCCGGACGTCCATCATATTGGAAGTACATTGCCATTCTGTCATGCAGTGAAACACCTTGTAGTAACATCGGTAGAACATTAGGAAGGAAATCAGCATGCATTGCAGCATTTAGATTGCCATCGATAAAATGGGGGCCAATTATCCTTCCTCCCATAATGCCGCACCATACATTAACCCGCCAAGGTCGCTGATGTTCCACTTGTCGCAGCCATCGTGAATTTTCCGTTGCCCAGTAGTGCATATTATGGCGGTTTGCGTTACCGCTGTTGGTGAATGACGCTTCGTTGCTAAATAGAACGCGTGCAAAAAATCTGTCGTCGTCCAGTAATTTGTCTTGTGCCCAGTGGCAGAACTGTACACGACGTTCAAACTCGTCGCCATGCAATTCCTAGTGCATAGAAATATGGTACGGGTGAAATCGATGTTGATGTAGCATTCTCTACACTGATGTTTTTGAGATTCCCGATTCTCGCACAATTTGTCTGCTACTGATGTGCGGATTAGCCGCGACAGTAGCTAAAACACCTACTTGGGCATAATCATTTGTTGCAGGTCGTGGTTGACGTTTCACATGTGGCTGAACACTTCCTGTTTCCTTAAATAACTTAACTATCCGCGAACGGTCCGTACACTTGGATGATGTCGTCCAGGATACCGAGCAACATACATAGCACACGCCCGTTGGGCATTTTGACCACAGTAGCCATACATCAACACGATATCGACCTTTTCCGCAGTTGGTAAACGGTCCATTTTAACCCGGGTAATGTATCACGAAGCAAATACCGTCCGCACTGGCGAAAAGTTACGTGATGCCACGTACTTATACGTTTGTGACTATTACAGCGCCATCTATCACAAAGTGAAAAAAGTGGTCCAACTAAAACATTCATATTTATTTACGTACTACACGAATATGTAATAGAAAAAGGGGGGTTCCTATTAAAAAGAAAAACGCAGTTGATATCCGTTTGAACTATGGCAGCGCAATCTAGCGGGCCAACCATAGCGCCATCTGGTTTCCCCGTTCAAGCTAGACGAGTTTCGTTCTTTGTAGTTTTTTCGTTTGATGCTTATTTCGAGAGTTATCTGGCCCGGTCACTACCAATGGACCACCCTGTATGCATGTTTAAATATCTCGTCAAAATGCCTTCTCTAAGTTGAATGTTGGTCTAGCAATGGAGCAGAAATTGCTCAGTTATTCACTTCGCAAAACATAATCGAACTAACTGACAGCACAACACAACACTAAGTTTGTACTGGCTACAACACTGCTCTATGGCCCACTCATAAGTTGAATGTTGGTCTAGCAATGGAGCGAAATTGCTCAGTTATTCACTTCGCAAGACATAATCGTACTAACTGACAGCACAACACAACATTAACTCTGTACTGGCTACAACAGTGCTCTATGGCCCACTCATTATTATTATTATTACTATTAGCGGCAATGGTCAGGCACAAAGCATTGGTAGCCTGAAGTCTTCCATTTTCTAACAGTTAAGAAGTGAGAAGACCAGCAATCAAGTAATATACAAATAGTGGTCCTAAAGTATGGTGCACACTTTTTAACTTGGTTAATTTTGAATGGGACTGCGGTGTGTGGGTGAAGGAAGTGTCACTAGAGAGACAAGTGGTGCAGAGGATACATGTTTTGTAACGAGTGTCTACCTTCTGGGTAGATAGTTACCTTTCTTTTCTGAGAAAACGTTGTACTTAGCAGTCGCGATGTATAGAGAAGCCCTTCATCATTATCTAAATATGACTGTTAGAAATAAGCAGAATCTCATTTACTCATTAGTTCATGGTGCAGTAATAATAAACCCACAAATACTAAATATCATTTAGCTTTAATTATTTTAAACTTAAAAGTTTTAAACAAATATTTTTCTTTCTGAAGTTTAGTTAGGCTCTAATGTTCATGATGTTAGGGCATGGCCGGGGGAGGGAGGGTTTAGCAACTAACATCTAACTTGGGACCACTGGCGTACGTTAAACACATGAACAAACGTTTAACTACCTGCGTTTAACAACCTAAGTTTAAATGCCTGCCCAGCGCTGACAATGAACTATTTCCAATTTACCGATGGCCCTCCGTCGCTATTTTCGTAATAAACGATGCCATGACGCCATTCAGCTAAGTTTGCCGTCCAACATGTACTACATCACTCTCACAACAATAAATGCTATTCGATTCTAGAATATGGAGTGTTGTCTACAACGTACAAATGACGGAATTAGACTGCAGCGCTGTTGGTTTTCACGTGGTTGTTGTGTGTGGCATGGCTGTGGTAAGAACGCACTCAGTGTTCCCTCACTCATTCATTCAGTCAGTCATTCAACACGTTCCATAAATCCTATCATGCAGTAAAACTTTCAGGAATGGCGGAACGAGTCAAACTGTACATTAACTGGTGCAAGCAGCCAGTACAGGATACTTCTTTAAAGTAAAAGAGCCAGGTAAGACCAAAGTTAATCTACTCAAATTGAACATTATGGAAAATACTTCTAGATTCCTTTACTAGTATATGAAATGCAGATAATGTGGAAACAAGTCCACTGCTCTTACTCAGACGATACTCATCAACCTATTATTTCATAGTAAAAATTTGTGTAACTTTGCGCAGGATCTATCTGCATAGTGATATACACTCCTGGAAATTGAAATAAGAACACCGTGAATTCATTGTCCCAGGAAGGGGAAACTTTATTGACACATTCCTGGGGTCAGATACATCACATGATCACACTGACAGAACCACAGGCACATAGACACAGGCAACAGAGCATGCACAATGTCGGCACTAGTACAGTGTATATCCACCTTTCGCAGCAATGCAGGCTGCTATTCTCCCATGGAGACGACCGTAGAGATGCTGGATGTAGTCCTGTGGAACGGCTTGCCATGCCATTTCCACCTGGCGCCTCAGTTGGACCAGCGTTCGTGCTGGACGTGCAGACCGCGTGAGACGACGCTTCATCCAGTCCCAAACATGCTCAATGGGGGACAGATCCGGAGATCTTGCTGGCCAGGGTAGTTGACTTACACCTTCTAGAGCACGTTGGGTGGCACGGGATACATGCGGACGTGCATTGTCCTGTTGGAACAGCAAGTTCCCTTGCCGGTCTAGGAATGGTAGAACGATGGGTTCGATGACGGTTTGGATGTACCGTGCACTATTCAGTGTCCCTCGACGATCACCAGTGGTGTACGGCCAGTGTTGGAGATCGCTCCCCACACCATGATGCCGGGTGTTGGCCCTGTGTGCCTCGGTCGTATGCAGTCCTGATTGTGGCGCTCACCTGCACGGCGCCAAACACGCATACGACCATCATTGGCACCAAGGCAGAAGCGACTCTCATCGCTGAAGACGACACGTCTCCATTCGCCCCTCCATTCACGCCTGTCGCGACACCACTGGAGGCGGGCTGCACGATGTTGGGGCGTGAGCGGAAGACGGCCTAACGGTGTGCGGGACCGTAGCCCAGCTTCATGGAGACGGTTGCGAATGGTCCTCGCCGATACCCCAGGAGCAACAGTGTCCCTAATTTGCTGGGAAGTGGCGGTGCGGTCCCCTACGGCATTGCGTAGGATCCTACGGTCTTGGCGTGCATCCGTGCGTCGCTGCGGTCCGGTCCCAGGTCGACGGGCACGTGCACCTTCCGCCGACCACTGGCGACAACATCGATGTACTGTGGAGACCTCACGCCGCACGTGTTGAGCAATTCGGCGGTACGTCCACCCGGCCTCCCGCATGCCCACTATACGCCCTCGCTCAAAGTCCGTCAACTGCACATACGGTTCACGTCCACGCTGTCGCGGCATGCTACCAGTGTTAAAGACTGCGATGGAGCTCCGTATGCCACGGCAAACTGGCTGACACTGACGGCGGCGGTGCACAAATGCTGCGCAGCTAGCGCCATTCGACGGCCAACACCGCGGTTCCTGGTGTGACCGCTGTGCCGTGCGTGTGATCATTGCTTGTACAGCCCTCTCGCAGTGTCCGGAGCAAGTGTGGTGGGTCTGACACACCGGTGTCAATGTGTTCTTTTTTCCATTTCTTGGAATGTAGTTAAAACCTGATGAAAAGGCTTCTGCTGTCCCGCTGGGCGGTAGTGTAGTTTGCCACGATATTGCTTTTACTATTTTGCTTGCGAATTTCTTGTCAACTGCTTTATGTTTTCCCGATTTATTGTTATCCTTGATACTTACAGGAACAAATGAACTTTTAGTGCGGCGTAGGTTTTAACATATGAATACCGAGTCGTTTCAACTGGTGTAGTCGAGATATTCCCGTCCCCCGCTTTGTATGCGATGTTCTGCTGAGCGCGGGCCCCGTAGTTTTGTTCGGTCCTAGAGCTTAACATCAACAGTGTACATGGGGAACTCAGCAGTTACATAAGGGTGAAATTCTTTTCATGTGAATGTCATTGTTGACAGTAATTTTCGCAAAGGCGACATAACATTCGGATAAAATGCAGAGGAAGTAGCTCGTAAGGTAATCTTTTGCTTTGGCTTTGAATATTTGAGTATTTTCAGCTGCTTATCTAATGTCTGTCGATAACCTTTTAACGACATTTGCATATGAATACAAAAATCAGTTCTGAACCCCATACAACGATCCCTAATTTGCCACGATATTGCTTTTACTATTTTGCTTGCGAATTTCTTGTCAACTGCTTTATGTTTTCCCGATTTATTGTTATCCTTGATACTTACAGGAACAAATGAACTTTTAGTGCGGCGTAGGTTTTAACATATGCTATAGAGCTTTTCATATTAATAATAACTTACGCTTAGAATTAAAAGTGGTGTAATATAATTTTCATTATTAAATATAAACTTGTTGTTGCCTTGTATTTTTATCTGTCCATCTTCCAGCCGTTTCCGTAGTAAACAGAGTTCCTTGAACAGCTCTGAAGACGTTTCGGACAGGAAAACGAGGCACTCGTTTCTGTAAACGAGCATAACGAGTGGACTAATAGAATCTTGTGGTACACGTCTGGAAACTGGTGGGTATTCCGTGTGCAATTATTTCTATAGCTATTTGAATCCTGTTAGATGAATACCATCTGATTACTGACACTTGAGTGAGTCTTATTTCATTATATTCAGACTCAGGACATAGAATTTCGCTCGACACAGTAATGAGTTGTCTTTAGACCAAAACGCATATTATGTAAGGTCGCTGTAAATGGGCTTCATTAGTTATGACTGGTGATTGGTTTCTTTCTTGTTCGTGAATAAGCGTGCATTTTGCACAGTGCTGTAGCGCGTAGTTAACAGCTATTGTCGACGATAATAGTGGCGTTTCGTGACTACATAAAAGCTGACGACATTAAAGGTACGGCCTTCACAGTCTTCCACTGCTCATCTCCGCCCTCGTGCTAGCTGGCAGACTCATTTTCAACATCATTAAGAAATACTAATCTACAGCACCGACAGGTAATGCATTGAACTGACTAATAGAGAATAAATAATTGATTTGGAAAGTAAGTCTGTAACTTAAATCTCAACAGTAGATTTCTCGTACTCGTTATCCAAATATGTCAAAATCTTGCAATGGAACTTTTTTAAACCGTTTACATACAACGCTCAACTTCAGCATCGCACTGATTGGGCTTGTAATCAAATGGAGACGAAGAAATTCAGCTGGTCTCAAAAAATGGTACCGAGGTGACAATGGAGACAATGTTATGTGTATGCATAAGAAGGATAGTGGCCGGTATCTGTGAATGCTAATGCAATTGTTATTTGGCACAGAGCTATATAATAATAATGTCATTAATACATACCTCTGTGGGCCAAGTCACACACATATACACACACGCACCGTGTTTAGAAGCGTAGGCGTTTACATACGACGAGTACAGCAGGATCAACATTGTAGTGTACAACAGGCACTACGCAGGTGATGAGGTATTTAAGCCAATTATATCTTGACATAACTAATGTGAACAAAGGTAGAACTGGGACAGAAACTTGATGCCACCATAATCATACGCTGGTTCTAGCAGCATGGAATTTAACTCCACACAAAACACATCGTTTCAAGTTCGTCATAAGAAGTAATTGAGATGGCAGGTATTGATCCCATGTAGAGAAATACATATTTATTGCAGAGTAGCGACCCGCTCCAGCTACGTACGGGTAGGAGTAAGTATGTAATTCTGGGCGACTTGTTTATAATATACAGTGATAAACATAAACCTTCCTCGTGAATCACTCTGTCTATTTGTGATAACCGTACCAAAATCCCTACAGTAGTTCGGGAGATTAGCCATGACACACAGAGAGAAAACGCGGCGGCTGAATAGTTTGAAGAAAATGAGACTTGGTGTGCGTATAGTGGGTAGTTGTACCCAATCAGAAACTTCAGAGTGGGCAAAATACCATTTGGGATTTGAAGGAATATATATTCGCCGAGCAGCTGTGCTATCATCAGTTACAATGACGAAAGTTCTCTCCTAATATTGGGAGAGCTACTCTCCCAAACGCTAGCGCAGCGTTTCCAAAGTGAGACAGCACCATCACGAACGTGTGGTGGCCTTAGAAACCATACTGGCCTAGCTACTGCCACAGATTTGTGAACATGGCGTTCCCAGCGGGAAAGCAGCTTACTCAAGCAATGAGACTGCTGCCAATCATCGCGAAGTATAGCAGCCGATCCGATAGGGGCAGCAGCACCGCCAACATTCTCTCAGTCTACGAGCTCATGCATTTATGAAAATATATGATCGAGGTAACTAACCTAAAAAAGATACGAGGAGAAAGGACGCAGGGAAGTGCTATACTTTGTTTTTGTACTTTTTTTTAATTTTACGGAAATCAGATTCTTATTCTCAGCGCTAGGCGTAGACGAGCAGTAAAAGCTATTTTCAACTTAAGTTTATTAACTGACACATTGCACACCAGTTTTATGATATAAAGAGAAATAATGAAATTATTTAAGATCAGCATTGTTGCAGGTTCCATTTTTGTCGCTATTTTGCATGTTTATTGTAACATTACCGATAAACTAGATCTACATGATTTGCTAAATACAGTTATTTTGTGACACACCAGGTGTACCAAATTTTTGCATTGTACAATTTTTTTTGTATTGAATAGCGTTTAATTAAGTAAACAATATTTTAAGAAAAATTTTGACCTTTAATTTAATTTTCATTCGTAAAACGTTTGATTTTAATGAATTTTTGTTCTGTTTACAATTCCTAAGAGGAGGTGGGAGGGATAAACCCTATTTTGGACAACCATCCACTCAAATGAAATACGAACCGCCTTGACTGCGTATAGCTTCTGATCGAGCTTCGCGAGATCACTGAGCTTCGCTAATCTCTGTATACTTTACTTTGCTGCTTTTACCGCCAGATGCCACCTCATCTCTAGTTGACCAGCTCATAACTCCCATTACTGTCACTCCAAACGCCAATTAAACATGGAACAGATAAAAAATACATATATTACACACTGATCTTACTTAGCGGTAGTAAATGATATACACAAACCTTCCTCGCGAATTACGCTACCTGTTAGTGAAAACAGTATCAGAATCCCTACCGTAGTTCCTGAGATTAGCCGGACGTATAGACAAATACTGCAATGGGAAATTTTAGTTTATAGTACATGTAGATAGAAGACATAGAAAAGATACAATGCAGTGGCGTGCTGCCACTTAAAAGTAACGTATGATATTTTTTCCAGTTCACTTACGGCTATGAAAAATCGGAGAAGTATGAGTTCAATCTTTTTACGTGAAAACTCTTAAGGCTTTTTAACCAAAACAAAAGTAATTAACATTCTACATCTTTATTCTTTATGTCTACGTATTTCTTTCTTTACATAGTCACCCTGGGGACCCCCGCCAACGAGAGACCAGTTTGTTGATTGTATCGCTGTAGAATGTTTGACTTTGTTGACGGAGGCACAACCTCATCTCTGCTTGCAGTGCTTCATCACTATCAAAGTTCAGTCTTCGGAGGTGTTCTTTATGTCTCGGAAACATATGAAAATCGGATGAAATCCAGTCGTGACTCTTCGAGGATGATCGATGACAATGAACACTAGGCATCGGATTGTTGTAGATGTCCAGCGCTCGTGAGTGGTCTGCAATTATCACGAAAGAGTGGGTGTTGCATATGTGGACGAACCTTCGAAATCGAAACTCGATTACAGTACGCTCAGTCTCACGCACCGACATAGGTTACACACCGCCATGTTACACGCCACAATTTGGAGCTCTCCATCGGCAGAGAGCTACAGATAAGTAGAAATGAGGAATAAAGATAATGAATGTTAATAACGTTCTTTTTATTTAAAAACTTCAAGTGTTTTGGTGTTTTGACAGAAAACATTCGGAAGCATTACAATTCAGCACGCCCTCGAAACTTATTACTGTGCGGCTTGGTTTATGCACTACTGGCCATTAAAATTGCTACACCAAGAAGAAATGCAGATGATAAATGGGTATTCATTGGACAAATACATTATACTCGAACTGACATGTGATTACATTTTCACGCAATTTGGGAGCATAGATCCTGAAAAACCAGTACCCAGAACAACCACCTCTGGCCGTAATAACGGCCTTGATACGCCTGGGCATTTAGTCAAACAGAGCTTCGATGGCGTGTACAGGTACAGCTGCCCATGCAGCTTCAACACGATACTACAGTTCATCAAGAGTAGTGACTGGTGTATTGTGACGAGCCAGTTGCTCGGCCACCATTGACCAGACGTTTTCAGTTGGTGAGAGATCTGGAGAATGTGCTGGCCAGGGCAGCAATCGAACATTTTCTGTATCCAGAAAGGCCCGTACAGGACCTGCAACATGCGGTCGTGTATTATCCTGCTGAAATGTAGGGCTTCGCAGGGATCGAATGAAGGGTACAGCCACAGGTCGTAACACATGTGAAATGCAACGTCCATTGTTCAAAGTGCCGTCAATGCGAACAAGAGGTGACCGAGACGTGTAACCAATGGCACCCCATACCATCACTCCGGGTGATACGCCAGTATGGCGATGACGAATACACGCCTCCAATGTGCGATCACCGTGATGTCGCCAAACACGGATGCAACCATCATGATGCTGTAAACAGAACCCGGATTCATCCGAAAAAAATGACGTTTTGCCATTCGCGCACCCAGGTTCGTGCCGGCCGGGGTGGCCAAGCGGTTAAAGGCGCTACAGTCTGGAACCGCGCGACCGCTACGGTCGCAGGTTCGAATCCTGCCTCGGGCATGGATGTGTGTGATGTCCTTAGGTTAGTTAGGTTTAAGTAGTTCTAAGTTCTAGGGGACTGATGACCATAGATGTTAAGTCCCATAGTGCTCAGAGCCATTTGAACCATAAGACAATGTGGGAGTCCGAGATTAGCTACCCAACAGGTATGGCTAGGTATTTGTTGCTTCTGTTTCATCTACATCTACACAGATACTCCGCAACGGTGCGTGGCGGATATGATTACAGTGTCTGGTTGCTGTTTGCGTAAACTAACGATATAGGAACTTTCCGTCTACACTGTGCATTTCTTTACTATCATTTACGTTGATGGTCACCTGTTAGTATTTCATCATAGTGCTAATCATCTTCAAGTATCTGAGTGTTTTATAAGAATTTCGTGACAATCTAACTTGTACAGAAGCAGGACCCCCATCTGCGAACAGTCCAGGAGTGGCCCTGTAAGAAGTGGATGACGGGAATAGCTGAATCGATAGAAATCGAAAACATGAAAGCCAGTTTTGAAAGCTTTCCAATTGTTATAATCTGGAACTCTGCATTCGCTTCTGCTTTCGTACATGTAGACGCACTGAATACGATGTATTTTCTAGTTAATGTTGGTAGTAGTGATAATGGAGTCAATACCGGTAGATGCAGGCTTTTTTTTATCGATTCAGCAACACCTTGGAGCCACCTCGACTAGAGTTTACTTAGAATGCACATATGATATAGATGTTATCTGTCAGATCCTTTACTTACGTGCATCACGAAGTGGTGTGATGCCAGTCGCTTGTATGAAACCACCGCAGTGTGAAAGACGTGGCGACATAACATAATGGCAAAAGTATCTGTGGTCGGTCCCCACAACCACAACCAAAAGAAATTTGCCCAATATATTCATGTATGCCGTTCAGTCACATAAAAGTGGCCACCACCTATGTTCGACGTCAAATGCAATAATCACTCACAGATGGCAGGTGGTAGCAACAGCAGTGGAGGGTAAGTAAAACATGTCGGTGGGACGCGTGAAACAGTGCAACTGTTTCGTAATGTGGAAACGAAGCTATTTATCTGACGTCCAAAAGACGTGATTATTGACTTTCTGGACAAGCATGGAAGCATTTACGAAAGGGCCCGGTTTGTAAGCTGCTCGCATGCATCATTACTGAACATTACTGATCCTAATTTTCAAATTTTATTCAGAAAGCATGATCTTATTGACATCTCATTTTCTCTCCTAGCGTCTTCTGTTCTCGAAATTCCTAAATTAACCACTTAATTCGAAGGAAACCTTTTTGACAGTTAAGTATATAATTTTTGGGCAAGTTATTTAGGCCCTGAGGAGATAACCTTTTTGGAACTTTATTTACACAGCTAGCAGCAGCTGTTCATGAAATATTTAAATTTTTCCTTAAATCTTTAATTAAGTTTACCTTAATTACTCTGATTACGATCAAGCGAGAAAATATTTTCTTAAAAATGGTTAGTTTGGTACTCCATTTGCCCATTTCTCACTCTTTGTTCGGCCATGAAAATTCTGACATAAACGCATTGTGTAATTTATAGAGCGTATTGTTTTCGCTCCGCTCAAACATGTGACAAAAACGTATCGAGGTTAATCGTACGACGACATACGCTTTTATGCGTGCTGTCATTTAAAAAAAAAAAAAAAAAAAAAAAAACTCATTTCAATATCTTGAACCGTTTATGAAATATTTGTGGACATAACAAGCAATATCTCGAGAATAAAAAGAGATATTATTGCGCTCTCAACTTTGAATAGAATTTCGATATATTGGCTACGTTCCATACCCAATAATGTATGGCCTAAAATGAAAAATACGCAAACCCTACGCAATGCGATTTCACATGTGCAAACTCTTAAAAATTTCGTGCACAGTAACTATGCCGATTAACGAAAATAAATCCAGTCCATCATCGAGCGAAGATATCAGGCTGCAAGATGAAGAAAATTCACATTTTTTCACTTGATAATTTTTTAAAAATCGGGCGATCAGTATTTCATAGCAGCCAGCGCGTCCGCTCCAGTGCTATGCCGAGAAGATTCGTAGCTGTTGACTCTCACTGCCGCGCGTGCTGCAGCGGCGAGTTTCAGACAGTTTTGAATTTAAACGTCACAATTGCAGCAGAGAGGCAGCGCCATGGACGTTGCCCACGTAGGACGCTTTCGTAACTATACCTACGGTTGTGTTTCGTCGTCTGAAGCTGCCGCTCGCTGTCGGTCGCTTCTGTCGCTTATGTAGGACACGGCGTAACTCCGCAGTGGCCGCACTACATAACCCTCCGCTCCTGAGGTAAGCGGCCAATTTTAATTACCTCACGGCCGGATTCACCAATTTCAGTTAAAAGTAAGCACATCTTAAAATACGTAGAACAGTGTTAAAGACTGCGATGGAGCTCCGTATGCCACGGCAAACGGGCTGACACTGACGGCGGCGGTGCACAAATGCTGCGCAGCTAGCGCCATTCGACGGCCAACACCGCGGTTCCTGGTGTGTCCGCTGTGCCATGCGTGTGATCATTGCTTGTACAGCCCTCTCGCAGTGTCCGGAGCAAGTATGGTGGGTCTGACACACCGGTGTCAATGTGTTCTTTTTTCCATTTCCAGGTGTGTATGTGAACGGTAGTAAGTTCAGTGCTGAAATGACAGTGTCGCCGACTGAACGGTCTCAGGAAAGGTCAGATGCTATTAAATGGCTTAAAGAAGATGATAAATAAATTAGGAAACACGGATGAGGTTGGTGTGGCTCCTGGAGGAGGAAGGCGTTCTGCCCCGGTGGAAGTTGTTGACGAGGCTGCTGTTGCTGTAATTAATTATGCAGCACGTGCCCCAGGTAGTGCTCCTGCTCGTGCAGTGTCCCGAGAATTGTCTGTTCCATAGTCAACAGTAAGGGAAATTTTGAAGTCTATATTATGCTTGTATTCGCACAAGATACAGACGGCTCACCAATATTCTAAATTTGCTCCTTGGTGTCTGGCATGGACCAAAGTAGATAACATATGCCAATATTCTATGGAGTGACGAAGCACATACTACATTATACGATGCAGTTGAATACACAGAACTATTGAATTTGGGGTATTGAAAAAACGCGCGTTGTGCATGAAGAGCCATTGCATTCGCCTTATGTGACTGTGTAGTGTGGATTCACAAGCACCTTTATTCTCGGTCTGTTCTTCTTTAAAGAGAATACATCCGGATGACCTGTCAGGTGTACTGTGTACTGTGACATCTGCACGTTATCGAGGCATCCTTGTACAGCATGTGAGTACTGTTTTGGAAGAGCACAACTGTTTGGAAATCACTGTTTCGTGCAAGATAGTGCAACACCTCATGTCTCATGTCGCTCAATACAACATTCCACGAACTTGTTATCTCTACAGCTGTTCCGAATGCATCGCTTGCAAGATCACGTGACCTGAATCCACGTGACTTCTGGCTCTGAGGTTGTTTAAAACAACACGTTTACCTGGGACACATTCGGTCACTAACTGATCTGAAGGCCGGTACACAGGAACAAGTCTGCTCACCTTCCACCGGCACTGCTGCAAGCAGCTGTTGATCACATCGTTTTACAGACTCAACTTCTAGTCGACGAGTCCGGTGCTCAGTTTGAACAAATTGTGTGAGCGATATTTAATAATGTAATCAAGTTTATGCCTTTATCACTCGTTTAACCTTTTCTGCCCATGTTGCGTTCCTAATCCATTACATGTGGAAACATTTCTATAAGTCTTTCTTGCATTCATAGCTTTCCGCATTAACGTACAAGTTTCGTGCCATATAATAACAGCAACTCATAATGGACCTCTGTGAGCATCTGCATATTAATTAGAACCACCCATTACATACGCTCTCGTGTAAACCACTGTATAGTGCGTAGTGGAGGGTACTTCGTATCTATGAGTACAGGGTATATCAAAAAGAATAATCCGATTTGGTACGTCTGTATTTCAGAAACTAATAAACATATACAATGAATTTGGTTTTTTGATGAATGGGAAACTCAATAACTTTCTTTTTTTCATACCATTTCATAGGTGTTCAGTATGCCCCCTTGAGATGTATGGCATATGTCAATGCAGTATTCAGATTGTTCCCACAATGCAGCGAGAATGTCTTGAGTTACAACTTCCACAGCTGCTGTTATGCGATGTCTCAGTACCTTCGTTGTTATTGGTAACAGAGGCACATAAACAGTTTTTTTTATAAAACCCCTACAAGAAATAATCACATTAAGGCAGGTGGGGTGACCTTGGAGGCCAGTATGTAAGGCTGAATTATTTGGTCCAGTGTGACCGATCCATCGTTCAGTAATCCTTTGATCTAAAAATTCCCGCACATAAACATATATAATGAAATTTTTTTAATTGGTAAATGAAGTCGTTCGAATCAGTCTCGAAATGTGGGAAAAGAAAGTTATCAAGCACGGCGAACGGATTTCTGCGGACTTTTATGAAACTGTGGCAGATGCAATGACGTCTGTACCAGACACTCAGGGATGGCCCGGCCATTTGCTTTTACACAAACTACCTTGTTCATGCCAGCGTCCAATGCTCTGTGCTGTAGGAGGATCCACACCATATCTAGTATGAAAGTCACACTGAACACTTATTACTGACCCGCACTGAGAAAAATGTAGAACACAAAACGCTTTCTGTTGTCCCGACACCATTTTTACTAGAACTGAAGTGGGTGCACGCTGCTGCTATCTGGTGGGAACCATGTAAAATTCAAGAGTTTGCTCTTTTTCAACAGTATGTTGTTCACGCACATGTCACAAATAACATAAGTCATGCTGCTTAAGACTTTCCCAGTGTAGTATCTGCTTCCTTGGTTTATGGGCGTCATGTCGGATAATGTTGTGGAATTGTGGATGCTGCACAATATTTCGACAAGACAGGTGCTCATCATCTTCAGGTGCTCACTGAAGTGTTGCTGTTTTTTTTCCTTTATTGTAATTTCATGCCCCTGCCCTGTATGGGCAGGGAAAGGCTGGTAGCAGCACAGTCCGCCACTCTTCAGTGAAGTGGCTTTACAAAAAACATAAAAAGGGGAACTTCTACAGTAAAGGGTGATAAAAGGGGGACAAACAAACACAGCAAATCGAGTTATTGGGAGTTAAAAGATACACTAATATGGGGACATTCACTAGGGGACAGTTAAAAAGTCGACATAAAGTTAATAGAACACAGCTGGCAATTTGTGGGGAGCTTCAAGTATACAAGTTAAAAGTCGGCCACAGCATAAAAAACACAGAGTGAGACACTTAAAAAAACCACTGTAAACGACGGAGCACACACGAAGAATAAAAACCACCAACAGGGACCTGCTGAGGGACGGCGCCAGAGAGGAGGGAAAAAAGAGGGGAGGAATGTGCAGTGGGCCGGAGGGGGGGGGGGCTGGGAGTTGGAAACTGTGCAGTGGGGCGGGGGGGGGGGGCTGTGGAGTTGGAGACTGAGGAAAAAGAGAGGCAGGGAGTGCACCAAGAGGCAGGAGGTGGGCAGGGGGGAAAATGAAGAGGGAAGACAAGGCAGGAGGGAGCACAGACACAGAAGGGGCACAGGAAAAGGAGGGTGTGTTGGAGGGAGGAAAACCCAAGGGGAAGGGAATGGGAGGATAGAGGGAGCCCTCAGGAGTAGGGTGGAGGAAGGTGGAGTTAGAGCTGGTAGGAGTGGTAGATGTTAGGGTCAAACTCTCCATCCGAGAGGGGTAGGTGCTGGAAGTTGTGATGGGAAAGGAAGTGGAGGGTGTAGAGATGGAGAGAGGACGGGACACAACTGTACACACGAGTTAACGGGCTGGGTGTGGAGAGGAACGTGGACACCAGGGGGTGAGGGTATCAAGTCGGTGAACGATATACACGACGCGAATCTGTTCAAGGAAAACAAGAAGGTGGGGGAAGGGGATGAAGTCGGAGAGGATGCGTATAGGGGATGGAAGGCAGACACAGAAGAAGAGGCAGAGTGCATGGCGTTCCAGGATTTGGAGGCCTTTATAGAATCTGGGAGAGGCAGTAAACCAAGTGAGACTGGCATAACGAAGGATGGGGTGGATCAAGGATTTATACGTGCATGTTGCTGCAATGGTTCGCCATAACATACGCTGGCTCGTTAAGATGGACAGGCGCCAAGGGTGAAGGCTATAACGTCACCTCCATGGCCCCTGCTGTACAAATGGGCCACGGGCTTTTCATTTGCGACGCGGGAAAAAGCGCGACCGCAACTAGCAACACAGCACATATGTCAACAGTGTTGGCGGCCAGTTTAAGTGTACGGACTTTCATTCTCCGTCTGTGTTGACTCGGCTTCGTTCGAATGTGGGCGACGCTGCCTTAGTACCCGCCAGTGCTGGTTTCCATGCCTTGCTGAGTTGAAATCCCGTGTCTCTGTTGATCAGGTCGTTACTTATACGAATTTCGAATGCTTTTTTAATTATGAAATCCCAGTACGTGGAAGCGGACGAAAGGATATTTGTCTCTCCATAGTTCATGCTTTGTCCATGTAAAGACAGTGTTCAGCCGCAGCAAACTTTTCTGGCTGGCCCAATGTGGTGTGACGTCTATGTTCAGCACATCTATCCTTAACAGTGCGACACATCTGGCCAATGTATGATTTCCCACACTGGCATGGGATTTTATATATCCCTGGTCTCATTAGACCTAGGTCGTCTTTAAGAGAACCCAGCATAGTTTGCACTCGAGCTGGAGGGAAAAAGACACATTTTATTTGATGTTTTTTTAACAGTCTGCCAATCTTTAAGGTCACGCCACCAACATATGATAGAAAAACCATCCTCGTGACATTTTCTGTTTCTTCTGGCTGTTCTAGAGCTTTAGTGCGTGCAGGTTTAAATGTACTACGGATCTGTTTATCAGAGTACCCGTTTTGTTCAAACACAGAGCGAAAATGGCTAAGTTCTGCTGATAAGCTCCCTGCATCAGAGATAATTTTGGCACTATGAAAGAGTGTCCGCACCACACTGCGTTGAGATGGGTGATAGCAGCTCGTATCTCTTAAATATATGTCAGTGTTAGATGGTTTCCGAAACACACTGTGACCCAAGGAACCATCTTCTTTTCTTCGGACCAGGACATCAAGAAAGGGATCTCTCCATTTTTCTCCACTTCCATGGTGAAGCAAATGGTGGGATGGAGGGAGTTAAGATGTTCCAGAAATGCAGGAAGTGTTGCTGCTCCGTGTGGCCAAACGTCAAAAGCATCGTCCATATATCTCCAGAAACATTTAGGTTTCAATACCCCTGACTGAAGTTCCTCATCCTCGAAGTATTCCATAAAAAGGTTAACTACAATGGGAGACAAAGGGCTACCCATAGCAACACCATCAGTCTGCTCAAAATATTGTTCGTTAAATAAAAAGTACGTCGAGGTAAGCGCATGTTTGAAAAGATGTAAGATGTCCTCCTCCAAGTTACTTCTTATAAGTTGTAACGAATCCACCAAAGGCACTCGTGTGAACAAAGATGCCACATCGAAACTCACTAAAATTTCAGCTGGATCGAGACGCAAAGTCTTCAGTCGTTGTATAAAATCTTCTGAGCTTCGAATGTGAAGTTCACATTTTCCAACAGTGGGCTTAGAAGAGAAACCAGATGTTTTGCCTGGTAGTATGTCGGGGCTCCTATATTGCTCACGATGGGACAAAGAGGAATCCTTCCTTATGGATCTTAGGCAACCCATAGAGTCGTGGTGGAACTGGTGCTTGTACTCTTAAGCTCTATTTGAGATGTGCAGGAAACTGACTGGATTTGAGGAGCGCAGACGTCTTTCATTGTATTGCGTCAGTTGGATCCTTCTTGATACGGCGATACACTGAGTCCTGCAGTAAATCCGTCATCTTGCCGAAATAGGATGTTGCAGATAAAAGAACAGTAGCATTTCCCTTGTCGGCAGGTAAAATCACTATTTATGTATCTTCTCCTAAGGAACGGAAAGATTTCCTTTCTTCAGTGTTAATGTTCTGCTTTGAGACGGCCGTCCTGATTATGGCCCTGCAAGCCTCTCGCCTTATTTCTTCAGCAGTTTCACTCGGAAGTTTCGAGACACTAAGTTGGAGGAGGACATCTTACATCTTTTCAAAAATGTGCTTACCTCGGCGTCCTTTTTATTTAAAGAACAATATTTTGAACAAACTGATGGTGTTGCTGTGGGTAGCCCTTTGTCTCCCATAGTAGTTAACCTTTTTATGGTAAACTCCGAGTTTAAATCACTTCAGTCACCGGCGTTGAAACCTAATTGTTTCTGGAGATACGTGGAAGAGACTCTTAATGTTTGGCCACACAGAGCAGAAACGCTTCCTTCACTTCTGGAACATGTTAACTCCCTCTATCCCAGCATTTGCTTCACCATGGAAGTGGAGAAAAATGGAGAGATCCCTCTTTCTTGATGTCTTGGTCCGCAGAAAAGAAGATGGTTCCTTGGGTCACAGTGTGTTTCGCAAACCGACTCGCACTGACCTATATCTAAAAGATACGAACTGCGATCACTCATCTCAACGCAGTGTCGTGTTGCGGACACTCTTTCATAGGGCCAGAATTATCTCTGATGCAGGGAGCTTATCAGCAGAGCTTAGCCATGTTCGCTCTGTGTTTGAACAAAGCGGGTACACTGATAAAGAGATCCATAGTGCATTTAAACCAGCACGTACTGAAGCTCTAGAAAAGCCAGAGTAAACAGAGAACGCCAGAAGAATGATTTTTCTTCCATATGTTGGAGGCGTATCCTTTAAGAGTGGCACACTGTTAAAAAAACATCAAATAAAATGTGTCTTTTGCTCTCCAGCTCGAGTGCAAACTATGCTGGGTTCTCTTAAAGACGACCTAGGTCTAAGG
Source organism: Schistocerca cancellata (assembly GCF_023864275.1). Classification (NCBI taxonomy): domain Eukaryota; kingdom Metazoa; phylum Arthropoda; class Insecta; order Orthoptera; family Acrididae; genus Schistocerca; species Schistocerca cancellata. The sequence goes on along the minus strand of NC_064628.1, from coordinate 308,838,313 downwards.
AGAACAGGGATATATAAAATCCCGTGCCAGTGTGGAGAATCATAAATTGGCCAGATGTGTCGGACTGTTAAGTATAGATGTGCTGAACATAGACGTCATACCAGACTGGGTCAGCCAGAAAAGTTTGCTGTGGCTGAACACTGCCTTGAAATGGGACACAGCATGAACTACAGAGAGACAAAGATCCTTTTGTCTGCTTCCACGTACTGGGATTCGATCATTAAAGAAGCAGTCGAAATTCGTGTTAGTAACGATCTGATCAATAGAGACACGGGATTGAACACAGCAAGGTATGTGAACCAGCACTGGCGGTACTAAGGCATCGTCGGCCGCAGTCGAACGAATCCGAGTCAACGCAGACGGAGAATCAAATTCGGCCCACTTAAACTGGGCGCCAACGCTCTGCCCGCACGCGTGCTGTGCCGCTATTTGCGGCCGTGCTTTTGCCGTGTCGCGAATGAGAAGCCCGTGGTCCGTTTGTATGGCAGGGGGCAATGGAGGTCGCTGTGCTCTATGATTCGTCTACGATGACGTTATAGCCGTAATCCTTGGCGCCTGCGCACCTCTAGGGAGCTAGTGTATATATTGGCAAACCATTGCAGCAACAAACATCTCGAGGGTTGATCCCCGCTATTCCAAGTTGCAGTATTACGCTGCCTGGGCTACACTCAGGGTGCGATCTACGCCTTGGAAGAGCCCGTTGCCATCTGTCTGTCTGTTCGTCTGCCTGCCCGCCTGTCGGCCGGCCACTGCCGTCCGTCCGTCCGTCGCCGCCCCCACTCGCCGCTGTTCGCCGTTTGCTAGCCGTCGCCGCCGCCCGGTGCTGTTGTTGCTCCTCCATCTGTCAGCGGCCGCCCAGTACTCGCCGCCTGGCGGTGCTCGCCGCCGCCGCTGCCGCTGCCCATTGCTCGGCATTCGGTGTTCGCCGCAGTCGCCCGGTGCTCGCCGCCTCCCGATGCTCGCCGCCGCCCGGAGCTCTATGCCGCCTGGTGCTCGCTGCCGGCCGGAGCTCTCCGCCACTTGGTGTTCGCCGCCGCCCGGTGCTCGCCGCCTCCCGGTGCTCGCCACTGCTAGGTTCTCGCCGCCCGGTGCGCACTGCCGCCCGCTGTTGCCCGCCGTTGGCCCCTGTTTTAATTCCCACTTCGGTGACTCCTGGGGTCGTTGAGTGCCTCCTGTGGGCTTAACCTGTCTAATCCAGCTTCCCTTCTCACCGTCTCCACCCATTCTATCTCCTCATCCCTTTAACCCCATCTGTATGTTGCTCCTGCTCCTGCTCCTGCTTCTGCTGCTGCCCCCCCCCCCCCCACCCACTGCTATCGTCCAACTTTCCCTCCCTCCCCACCTGCCCCATTAGAACTACTCCTGCTTCCCCTGCCCAAGTCACCACCTGCTGCGCAACAGTCACCACCACTGAGCACCCCACCTCCATTCCTAGTGCTGCCACCTGACAAGAGGGCCAGCTTCCTACCACCTCCCCATCCATCCGGTTACTCACCTCTCCTCTCACACCCACCCACCAAGAAACCTCCCAAGCGCCCAAGTGGCGACCTCACCTCCACCATCTACTCCAAAAAACCACTGCCCCCTCCTCTTCCCTCTGATTCCACCATGGATACCACCCCTACTCCCGTCTCCCCAGCCCCCGCCCTGTATACCTTCCTCCTTACCAACCCTCACCACCCTCCATGGTGACGTTGTTCCTCTCCCACAACATACCTGTCCTGAAAGTAGCTCCACCTCAGATGTTATCCTTGCTTCCCCTAACCTACTTGGTCGTATCGCCACAGATATCCTCAATCCCATTGGTAGTGACCACCTCCCTGCCCTCACTGTCTCCTCTGCCTGTGGCCCCCCCACAGCCTCCTGCCCAGCTGCCCCTTCGAAGTCCATCCACGACTACCGCCGAGCTAACTGTGATGCCTACTGGGAATCCATTGCCTCACAGGTCGACAACCACACCCTCACCTTTCACCATCCTGCTGTCATCACCTATGCCTCTTCTTTCCTTCAGAAGACCATCACTACGCTGTGGAGGCCTATATTCCTACTGAACTCATCCACCCTCACTGCCCTATCCCTCCTCCACAGGCTGTCCTTCTTTGTGTATCCCGCAAGCTGGCGCCAGACATGCACATGCCTCAACTCCTCCAAGTACTGATCAGCCTTCCACCACCTTACTGGTAGCTATCCCACCCCACATTACCCTATTCTCCATGACAATTGCGCCTTCCCTGACAACCTCAGTAAGGCTAGCCATTTTACTTCCCACCTATCCGAGGTCCTTCTATTCCTGACGATCCCCATGTTGATTACTCCCTCTTCCCCACCATCCTTGACCACACTGATACCTCTCTTCCTCCACTCGCCCCTAGTTTCCAGTACTTGGATCAGTTACCTCCCTCAGTCATCAACATTCCCATCACTGCACACGACATCACACGCATCCTCTGCTCCAGACACATCACCGCCCCTGGTCACAATGGTGTCACCTACTGCCACCTCAAGGAAACCCACTATCCTTCCTGGCTGCACTTGCTACCCTGAACAATATCCTCCTCCACTGGCTTTTACCCTGACCTGCGGAAGACTTCTCGTGGCCTGCTGCTCCCTCTGACAGCTGTTCCTATCATCTCTTCTTCCTCACCTACGTGTTCCGTAAGGTCTTTGAGTCCACCCTCTCCCGCCGTATTCATCGTCACCTTCACCTTAACCAGCACCACCTCCTTCCCCTTACCCAGGTGTGGCTTCCGGCCCTCCTTCTCAGCCAATTACCAGCTCCTTAACCTTACCAATCTTCTTTTCCTCCAACTTAACTCCTGTCGCTTTGCTGTCTTTGTTTCACTCGACCTTCAGAACACCTATTACCACGTCTGGCATCCCGGACTCCTCTTCAAACTCCAGACCTATGCTCTCCCTATCAATTTCGTCCATCTCGTTCCTTCCTTCCTCTTCCATTGTCCCTCCTATGTCACAATTCCAGCTCCTGTACCTTCCATCCCTCCACCAGTGTGCCCCAAGGGTCCATTCTTTCCCCTCTCCTCTGTCTCCTGTATACTGCTGATATGTCCAAACCTCTCCTGCCAGTCCATCTCCTCCAATTTGCTGATGACATGCCTTCCTGGCCCTATATCCTACCCTTCAACGGTCCTAGTATACCCTCCAAACCCACCTAGATGAGTTCACCACTTATGCAACCAGTGGTTCCTTTGTATCAACCCCTCCAACACCCAGGCAATCATCATAAGCCGCACCACCCGCTCCTTCCATCTCCACGATTTCTATCTAACCTCACTCCTACCCTCAAATACCTTAGCCTCACCCTTGACTGCCACCTCACATGAACTCCCCATCTCCTTATGATCCAACACAAAGCCCACAGCAGACTCTGCCTCCTGAAACTCCTGTCTGGTCGGACATTGGGATTGCATCCTTCCACCATCCTTCACACCTACATATCCTTGATCCGTCCCATACTTTGTTATGCCAATGTCGTTTGGATTTTCGCCCCTCCCAGATTCTACAAAGCCCTCCAAATCCTAGAATGCCATGCACTCTACCTTGCCTTCTGTATCCACCATCTGTCCCCTATGAGCATCCTCTATGACCTTGTCCCCTTTACCCACCTTCTTTTCCTTGAACACATCCAAACCCTGTATATCATCCACCGACTCGATCCCCCCAACCCCTGGTGTCCCTCTTTTTCTCTACTCCCAGCCCATTGCTGTGCCTTTACAATTGTGTCCCCCCTCTCTCTATCTCCACATTCTTCGCTTATTTTCCCAAAGCAACTTCCAGCACCTATCCCCCTCCCCCAGATAATGAGCTTCGACCTGACATCTACCCCTCCTGCCTATGCTAACCCCACCTTCCTCTTCCCCCTATTCCTCACAGCACCCTCTCCCCTCCCCTTCTCTTCCCCTGAGCGGTTTTCCCCCTCCTACAACCTCTCCCTCTCCTGCACCCCCCTTCTGTGTCAAGACACTCCTTCCTGCGTTGTCTTCCCTCTTCATCTCCTGCCCCAACCATCTTCTGCCTCTTGGTGCGCCTTCTGCCCCCCTTTTTTCTCTTCCAACCCCCCCCCCCCAATCCCCAGTCCCCCACTGCATCTTCCTCCCCTGTTTTTCCCTCCTTCCCAGCCTCCAGCCCCTTGGCAGGTCCCTCCCAGCAGTTTTTATTCCTCGAAAGTGTTCCGTCGTTTCCAGAGTTCTTTAAATGTCTCACTCTGTGTGATTTTTATACTGTGGCCGTCTTTTAACTTATTTTTGACTCTAGTGATTTTAATTGCGCAACAAATTGCCAGCTGTGTTCGTTTAACTTTATGTCGACTTTTTAACTGTCCCCCAATGCATGTCCCCATATCAATGTATATTTTAGTCCCATCATCTCCATTTACTGTATTTTTTATGTCCCCATTTTACCCCCATTTTCTGTAAGAGTTCCTCTTTCATGTATTTGTGTTAAAGCCATTTGGCTGAATAGTGGGACTGTGCTGCTGCCAGCCCTCCCATGCCCATATGGGCAGCGGCATGAAATTACAATAAAGAAAAAAAACAGCAACATATCAGTCAGCACCTGAGGAAGACGAGTAGCTGTCTCGTCGAAATATTGTGCAGCTTCCACAACATTATCCAATGGGACTGTGGACCAAGGAAGCAACATAAGCAATGATTTTTTTTAAATCGGATGATTCTTTTTGATACACCTTTTATGTTATAGGATTTCTGTCCTATTCGACTAGCATAATGGGTGAGGGAAGATGAAATATATTACTACGTGTGTGCTGTAATCTCTTTCATCTTAATTTCGTGGTGCCTCGTTGAGACACAAAATGATAGTAGTAGAACTGTCGATCTTCCTGATATGCTGATTCTCTGAATTTACCAAACAGGGTTTCGCTAGAAAAAAGTTGCCTCTCCCCAAAGATTCCTATTTAAGGTGCCCAAGTACCTTTCTTACACTTTCGTATGAGTTATATCAGACATGCCACTATCCTCACAGCGAGTCTCTGAATTCTTTGAGCCTCCTTTATGAATGCACTGCACTATGTGAGCATCTTTCGAATAAATTCTTTCATTTGTATTACCTAACACCAATTTTGGCTTTGCTCAGTGTTGAAAGTGATACTGTAAGATATCTAAGCTCTGAAGCTATTATAAGCAGCTTCATTAGCACAAAGTGTAGTCGCAAGGCAGTTAGCTAATAAGACTATTTAAAACTTCCTTTTTAAGACTTGTTATTTGGGAAGTATTGTATTATTATTTAGGGGTTAATTACATTAGGGATTAGGGATTAATTACGAAAAACTGTCCCCTGATACCATCTACACAACAAGTTCAGCCTAATGGTCTGTGGATCCCTAATATGGCTCATTTTGGCTTGTAATATAACCTTACACCGAGATGACAAAAGTCATGGGACATCTCCTTATATCGTGGCGAACCTCCTTTTGCCCAGCGTAGTGCAGCACCTCGATGTGGCAGGGACTCAAGAAGTTGTTGGAAGTCCCCTAAGGAAAAACTGAGCCATGCTGCCTCTATAGCCGTCTATAATTGCAAAGTGTTTCCGATGCAGGATTTTGTGCACGATCTGACATCTCGATACGTTCCATAAATCTTCGATGGGATTCATATTTGGCGTTATGGGCAATCAAATCATTCACTCGAGTTGTCCAGAATAATCTTCAAACCAATCGCGAGAAATTGTGGCCCAGTGACTTGTCAGGGAACATGATGTACATGGATAGCTGCAAATACACTACTGGCCATTAAAATTGCTACACCAAGAAGAAATCCAGATGATAAACGGGTATTCATTGGACAAATATATTATACTAGAACTGACATGTGATTACATTTTCACGCAATTTGGGAGCATAGATCCTGAAAAATCAGTACCCAGAACAACCACCTCTGGCCGTAATAACGGCCTTGATACGCCTGGGCATTGGGTCAAACAGAACTCGGAAGGCGTGTACAGCTACAGCTGCCCACGCAGCTTCAACACGATACCACAGTTCATCAAGAGTAGTGACTGGCGTATTGTGACGAGCCAGTTGCTCGGCCACCACCGACCAGATGTTTTCAATTGGTGAGAGATCTGGAGAATGTGCTGGGCAGGGCAGCAGTCGAACATTTTCTGCATCCAGAAAGGCCCGTACAGGACCTGCAACATGCGGTCGTGCATTATCCTGCTGAAATGTAGCGTTTCGCAGGGATCGAATGAAGGGTAGAGCCACGGGTCGTCTGAAATGTAACGTCCACTGTTCAAAATGACGTCAATGCGAACAAGAGGTGACCGAGACGTGTAACCAATGGCACCCCATACCATCACGCCAGGTGATACGCCAGTATGGCGATGACGAATACACGCTTCCAATGTGCGTTTACCGCGATGTCACCAAACACGGATGCGACCATCATGATGCTGTAAAGGGAACATGGATTCATCCGAAAAAATGACGTTTTACCATTCGTGCAACCAGGTTCGTCGTTGAGTACACTATCGCAGGTTCTCCTGTCTGTGATGCAGCGTCAAGGGTAACCGCAGCCATGGTCTCCGAGCTGATAGTTCATGCTGATGCAAACGTCGTCAAACTGTTTGTGCAGACGGTTGTTGTCTTGCAAACGTCCCCATCTGTTGACTCAGGGATCGAGACGTGGCTGCACGATCCGTTACTGCCATGCAGATAAGATGCCTATCATCTCGACTGCTAGTGATACGAGGCTGTTGGGATCCAGCACGGCGTTCCGTATTACTCTCCGGAACCCACTAATTCCATATTCTGCTAACAGTCATTGGATCTCGACCAACGTGAGCAGCAATGTCGTGATAGTCGGAAACGTGATGGTACGCATTTCTCCTCCTTACACGAGGCATCACAGCAACGTTTCACCAGGCAAAGCCGGTCAACTGCTGTTTGTGTACGAGAAATGGGTTGGAAACTTTCCTCATGTCAGGACGTTGTAGGTGTCGCCACCGGCGCGAACCTTGTGTGAATGCTCTGAAAAGCTAAACTTTTGCATATCACAGCATCTTTTTCCTGCCGGTTAAATTTCGCGTCTGTAACACGTCGTCTTCGTGGTGTAGCAATTTTAATGGCCAGTAGTGTAGTCTCCAAGTAGCCGAACATAAGCGTTTCCAGTTAGTTATCGGTTCAGTTGAAACAGAGGACCTAGTCCATTCCATGTAAACACAGCCCACACCATTAGGGACCTACCACCAGCTTGCACAATGCCTTGTTCCTATAGCTCGGGTCCGTTGTTTCGTGCGGTCTGGGTGACACTCGAACCCACGCTCAGCTCTTACCAGCTGAAATCGAGGCTCATCTGACTAGGCCGCAGTTTCCCAGTCGTGAAGGGTCCCATCGATATGGTCACAAGCCCAGTAGTGACGCTGCACGCGATATCGTGCTGTTAGAAAAAGGCTCTCGCGTCGATTCTCTGTTGCCATAGCCCATTAACTTCAAATTTATCCTCAATGTTCTAAAGGAAAAATCGTCGTACGACCCACATTGCTTTCTGCGGTTATTTCACGCTGCGTTGCATCGGTCACTGTGTTGTCTGTGGTGAGGGGTAATGCCGGAAATATGGTATTGCCGACACATTCTTGGCGCTGTGGATCGCGGAATATTGAATTCCTAACGGTTTCCGAAATGGAATGCCCCATGTGTCTAGCTTCAAATGCCATTCCGCGTTCAAAATCTGTGTGGCCGTAATTACGTCGCATACCGTTTCACGTGAATCACCTGACAACGAATGACACCTCTGCCAGCGCACTGCTTTTTTATACCTTTATATGCGACAAAACCGCCATCTGATTATGTACATACCACTATCCCAAAACGTTTGTCATCTCAGTGTCCATTGATTACGGTTTTATACCAGTTTCAGCAAGATTAATCAACTCTCATTGTTGTTCAAAAGTGTTATGAGACGTTCTCCTGATTCTGCATCACACTGTGAGATAAAGCAGAAGGAAAGCATCATAGTTTGTGTTTTCTGGTTGTCAGAAAGAACTTAATGTAGCCATTGTGCACAGATCTTATGGTTACAAAATTTTCGAGGGACGACTTTATGCGAGAAATATCCATAAATTGCTCTTAATCTTGAGATGTTATGAAACGTCTATTTTCATGAATTTTGGCAACAGTTTTCTGAAAGATTTCATCCCTTAGTATAGATGACCCGCCGTTGCTGTCAACATCAATATGTCTTATAAGTATAATCATTATATACAGGGTTATTACAAATGATTGAAGCGATTTCACAGCTCTACAATAACTTTATTATTTGAGATATTTTCACAATGCTTTGCACACACATACAAAAACTCAAAAAGTTTTTTTAGACATTCACAAATGTTCGATATGTGCCCCTTTAGTGATTCGGCAGACATCAAGCCGATAATCAAGTTCCTCCCACACTCGCCGCATCATGTCCCCATCAATGAGTTCGAAAGCATCGTTGTTGCGAGCTCGCAGTTGTGGCACGTTTCTTGGTAGAGGAGGTTTAAACACTGAATCTTTCACATAACCCCACAGAAAGAAATCGCATGGGGTTAAGTCGGGAGAGCGTGGAGGCCATGACATGAGTTGCCGATCATGATCTCCACCACGACCGATCCATCGGTTTTCCAATCTTCTGTTTAAGAAATGCCGAACATCATGATGGAAGTGCGGTGGAGCACCATCCTGTTGAAAGATGAAGTCGGCGCTGTCGGTCTCCAGTTCTGGCATGAGCCAATTTTCTGCGGGCTATGCGTGAAACTTGCCCGCACGCGTTCAACCGTTTCTTCGCTCACTGCAGGCCGACCCGTTGATTTCCCCTTACAGAGGCATCCAGAAGCTTCAAACTGCGCATACCATCGCCGAATGGAGTTAGCAGTTGGTGGATCTTTGTTGAACTTTGTCCTGAAGTGTCGTTGCACTGTTATGACTGAGTGATGTGAGTGCATTTCAAGCACGACATACGCTTTCTCGGCTCCTGTCGCCATTTTGTCTCACTGCGCTCTCGAGCGCTCTGACAGCAGAAACCTGAAGTGCGGCTTCAGCCGAACAAAACTTTATAAGTTTTTCTACGTATCTGTAGTGTGTCGTGACCATATGTCAATGAATGGAGCTACAGTGAATTTATGAAATCGCTTCAATCATTTGTAATAGCGCTGTACATCTACGTCCATACCGTGCATCATTGTTACGTGCGTGGCAGGGGGTATAGCTCATTGTACCAGTTTTTACGACTTCTCCCTGTTCCAACCACGTAGAGAGCACGGGAAGAATGACTTTAAAAGCCTCTGTGCTCGCCGGAACTAGTCTAATCTACGATATTCTGAATTTCTATGCAAAGTTCCTTTGTATATTGTAATATCCACGGATACATTTATTCAGATAATACGACATCATTGTGTATGGAATCTGAGTGAACATTCTAGTGATATTAATAAAAAAGGACTTCATCGTTACTAAAATAATAAATAATTATTGTCAGTGACATAATATAATATTCTATGAAAACCTGTATCTCAGACGATACCTACGGAAAAAGATAATGAAAATTTCCATCTTTTGTTGTCTATAATTCTTCTAGAATTCTATTACCTGTTCGAGCTGTTGTACTGATAGGACGTGATTGATGTCTTGTAGCACTGAGGTCAGTAAAAACTGTATTATGTTGTTAAATAATATTTGAAAATTGAGTTTCTGTGTCACGGAAATCAAGACGTGTGTTTAAAATTTTATTTTTGTATGATTCTTGTCGTATATAAATGTTTTTTTGTTCAGCAACAATGGAGCGCAGCAATTAGCGGCTGTTGATCTACAGCGCGGTTTATTGGTACAATGCTGAATAGTAAGTGACTAACATTGAAAATTACTTTTAAATGTTAATGGATGTAGTAAAGGTGCCGAAAAGATTTAATATATATTATCTGTTAATAGTAAAACAATGCCTGAACCAGAATCGATAAGTGATTGTCATATGTTAGCCACCATCTTAGTGAAATATTGCAGCGGCAGTTTTAAATTGAATTTTTAAACAGACATAAATCATGATGGTCAGTTATAGCGATAATAATTGTGTATTGGTGGCCCAGAACCCACTCAGAGGAAACAAATTCCACTTAGATTGTGAATAATCTTAAAATACAGTGCAAACAGCATCCTACACGATAAAAAATTGTTCTCTGGTAATGTATGAAGCCTAATTATTTCGTAAGAATTTTCATGAAATACTTTTGACAGAAAAGATAACGTTAGCGTTGTGTGCTTGTGGTACTGTGTGTAAATACTGTTCATTTTGCTTAAGGAAAAGTGTTGCCACCTTGAATAACAGTAGCGGTAAATTGTATGAGATCACTCTTGTGCATGAACTTTGTGCTGTTTACGCTGCTTGACAGTCAGAATTGTTACACGTTCCCAGATGGAGATTTCTTTAACAGAATAACTATCTTTAGCTGGGAGAGGCAGCGGTTAAATGAAACCTCATGTTACGCTAATAATAAGTAACTGGTTTAGTTGTACTCCTGCCCACGATTTGTAAAATAACGCAATCTAACTGACCGCCATAATATGCATGAATGTCCAAAGGAAAAGGCACTGCGGCAGCTACAGCCGTTATGAAAAACCTTAAATATATTCGCAATGTGGACAACCGTCACCAATAGAATGGAATAACGACAGTGAAACTTTGCACCGGACTCTAACCTGGATTTCCCTCTTAATCACGGTTGCCTTACCATTTGGCTATCCGTCCACGAATCACAACCAGACCCAAAGTTCCATATGTCGTCAACCAGGCGTGTACAACCTGTACTCGTACATCCATTATGGACCTTCCAGTGCAGGTGAGACGTTTTACTTGAAAGTCTCTTGCCCGGTGTCGGCGGATAAATACGATATTGCAGTGCATGTGTTATTCTGAATTACAATGTAAAGTTCCTTTGGACATGCATGATGCATGTATTGTCCGTGTTCCCAGCTGTCAATAAATTTAATATAGTCTAATCTTGTCTAATCTTGTCCTAGCGATACTTACGGGAGGGATATAAACGCGGCCGGCCGCGGTGGCCGAGCGGTTCTAGGCGCTTCAGTCTGGAACTGCGCGACTGCTACGGTCGCAGGTTCGAATCCTGCCTCGGGCATGGATGTGTGTGATGTCCTTAGGTTAGTTAGGTTTAAGTAGTTCTAAGTTCTAGGGGACTGATGACCTAAGATGTTAAGTCCCATAGTGCTCAGAGCCATTTGAACCTTTTTTTTTTTAATACAAACGCGGTTGTTTATTCGCAGATGCTTCATTTAAAACTGTGAGTAGGCATTGTCGGGATACTTTGTGTCTGTCTTCAAGCACATGGAAGTTCAGTTTCTTCAGTATCTCCGTGACATTCTCCCACAGGTCAAACAAACCTGTGACAATTCGCGGCGTTCTTCTCTGTGAATATTCAATATCCTCTGTTAATCCTGTTTGGTATGCGTCCCATGCTTTTGAACAATGTTCTTGGAGGGTCACGCGAGTAATTTACAAGCAGTCTTCTTTTGTGGACTGGTCGCATTTTCCTAGTATTCTACCAATAAACCAAAGTCTGAAAACTGTCTTACTGATGAATGAACCAACATGATCTTTCCATTTCACATGCCTACATATTTTGACACCTATGTATAAGTTGTCCGATTCCAGCTCTGACTCGTGTGTTAGTCATACGATAGCACATTTTTTCGTTTTTGTGAAGCACACAGTTTTCCATTTTTCATTGATGAACATTTAAAGCAAGATGCCAATCTCCGAGCCACCTTGAAATCTTATCACTGTCTGACTGAATATTTGTGCAGCTGTTTTCAGATTGTACTTCATTATAGATATCTGGATTATCTGCGGAACATCTGAGCTCACTCTTAATGCTGTGTGCAAGGTCATGAACATACAACATGAACAGCAAGAGTCCCAACAAACTCCCCTGGGACACACCCGAAATTACTTCAATAGTTGCCGATGACTATCCATCCAAGATAACTTGCTGCGTCGTCCCGACCAAAAAATTCTCAATGCACTCACAAATTTCACTTGATATGCCATACGATGGCACTTTCGATAATTAGCATCTAGGAGTAAGTAGCATCAGAGATTAAGCTATTTCTGAGTTTTTCATTTAAACATATAACGCTATTGAATACAATACATTCACACATCAAGTTCTATCCAGAAAAAAAACTTCTTGAAGGATATCTGCTGCTGTGAGATATTTTCGGCAATAACAATCGTAACATCTCACAGACTTAACAGGTTGTGGGATTTCAATTGCAGCGCTCATGCTGAGACTGCTGTCGGTGTAAGAGCTACAGTATTGTTGCCCCACTAGTACACTTGCTTGCTTCCTGACCTGTTGTGCTCTCTGATATCATTTCCTGCACTCATTCTTGGTTTAACCTAGATCGGATATTAATTTCCGGATAGCAATTGCACTAATATACACTACGTGAGAGAGAAAAGAAGCATCCAAAACGTGAGGAGGAAACGCAGTGACGCTTCTCGGGTTGATATGAAGTGTTATGTGATTTCTGTGCTTACAAAACAGCCAAAGATTTCCAAAGAACTTGTCAGTATGAGCCCACTTACCAGTATGACGTCACTGTTGCGGGGCCATTGCTGGTCGAACCCGGGACTCCAGTTGGCCGAATTGAAGCCGGAACCCACCGCGCCGTATTCGTCAGGAGGCTGAGCAAGTTCAATACCGTCAAGGGGCAGTGCAGAGTGATACAGCGGTATTCGGAAGCATTGCTTTATTCACATAATTTACAGAACTACGACGGGTGCTACAGTCCCTGGTCTTCGTCGCTCTAGGCCCCGTTTGGCATGCTCTGTCCGACCATGGGACGATAGTGGTTTACATGTCACCCGTGGCCCACAGAACAACAAGATAATGACAGTGAGCATTTCAGCCACAGGGAGTGCCGTTATTCTGTTTCTCTTGCGTATAGCTTTGTGGAGAGTGTGGAAACATGCACCAGCAGAGGAGGTGCCAACACATCAGTTGCCTATGGCAAGGGTAACAAGTGTAAACAGTGTATAGGGGTAGTGTTAATGTCTTTATGTTCTCATTAGTTTTAGTCTATAGAATGTAAGTTTTGTGAACAAGGTATGTTTACACAGCCACAGGCCACGTCTGTTATATTTCGATTCGGGACAAATCTTGATGACAGGAGGGAGGTGTGCTGTGCTAGTGTTAGTGTTAGTCGTAGAAAAGGGGGATTTTGTTAAAATTCAGTAAAGGCGCGGTTGGGCGATGAAGTCTGGGGCCGCTGGCAGTGTGTAGTAATAGTCGGCAGCCAGTAGGCCAGGCAGAGTTAACAGGCGCGGAGCTGCGACGGGGTTATTGCACGCACGATGTGTTTGGTGTGAAGCAACAGCGAGGCAGGGAACTGCAGCGGCGCTAGAAGTGATTGGAATGTATGAGCCGTGGGCACTAGACCAGAGCCAGGAGGGCGATGTGTAAATGGCTGACTTATGGGAATTTACCCCTGCTATAATTTCTGTCTCTCTCTGACACTACGTCAGAAGCGAGGGTAAAAGCAGTATAAATAGTCAGGCACTTTTAGCTTGAGACGTGCTGAGCTAGCGAGGCGATTGCATCGCTGCCGTTGCGCGCTACGCTTACTCGGCCGTTGAGAGCTTGTGAAGAGGTTTCTGTGCTGTGGGCGCCACGGGAAGCAAACTGTCGTGTGTTGTTTTCATAATGCCTGCAGATTGTCGTGTTCCACGCCCCGCAGCATGGGGAGAAAGTATGCGCAGAGGAAACCTGCCGCTACGAAGGGTCCTTCGGTTGTGCAACTCACTGAGTCTGCCGACCAAGCAAGGAAGTCCCGAGAAGACGAGTCGCGGCCTGTCCCCCCTTTGTACGTCAAGTGCAAAGGTGGGTGGACAGCGCTGTTCGACATTATGACGAATTGCGCTAAGAACGAGGTGGTTTACGAGCCTGTCGATACACTGATCTGCGTTCGAGCTGCAAATGTGGCCGATCACAGAGCGATCAAGGTCGCAGTGGCCGACCACACTGTCGACGCGCCGCCGGCGCGTGAGAAGGCAACCTCCGTAGGAAGGATGAAGACGACCGAGGCACTCCTCAGGGGGTTAGCTTGGTGCTGTGATGAGGCAGCGGTCCGGGAAGGGCTGCTGCGGGCCGGGTTCGGTAATGCAACCGCAAGGTTGCACAAGCGGACCAACAGGAAGAGGGCACCGCTCTATGCCGTGACCGTGCAAACGGCCGACGGCGGGAACGACATCTTCGACCTGCGGAAGTTGCTGGGCTTCCCGGTTACGACAGATGCTCTCCCGACCGCCACGGACCCCCAGCCCCAGTGCTTCAGGTGGCAGGGCGAGGGCCATGTCGCGAAGTATTGCCGCAACGCGGCTCGGTGCGTCAAGTGCTCAGGCGAGCACGACAGCCGCGCCTGCGACCGCGGTAGTAATGTTCTGCCGACTTGCGTCCGGTGTGGCCGCCCGCACGTCGCCAGCTGGCGCGGTTGCCCGGCTTTCTCAACCCGCAACCATGCCGAAGGCGGCAAGGCGGCCGCACCGACGCAGCGGAAGAAGAGAAGACGACGTCGGAAACGACGTAGGGCGCAGAACAGCCCGGCGCAGCTGAGGGACGACGCAGTAGCAGCTCCACCTGCTAGGGGCGGGGACGACCGCCCGGAAACGGGCAGTCAGGATGCAGCTCGCGCCCCCGAGAAGAACTGTAGCCTCGAACTCGGCACCGCCGTGAACGAGGCCACTGCAGCCCTTAAAGCCTTCATGGCGGCAGAGAGGGCTGCCTTCGCAGCCGCCGTGGCTGCAGAAAAGGAAGAGGCCTTGAGGCAACTGCGTGCAGTCTGCGCCCAAGGCCTCCGTGCAGCAAAACCTGCGAACTCTCCTGCGACCTCGCAGAAGGACGTTCGCGCGCCTGTCCCAGCGGCTGCCCCAGCAGCACCGCAGGTGAAAGATGCAAAGAAGACAACCGCCGCCCCAGCGGCATCGACGGCGACGCCGACCGCCGCGGTGGCGGCCCCCGCAAGGGGCCGAGAAGTCAAAGAGGCAGCGTTCATCACACAAGCGCGAGCGAACGGCATGCATTTCACCGACGCTGAAGCGGCTCAGCTCACTGAACAAACGGAGCTGCTCGAAGCTACACTGCAGAAGGCCTGCGCCGTGCAGTAGAGGAGGATGCCGTTCAGCACCAGCCTGATGAAGCTGTGCCAAGTCACTGACGACACGGCGCAGCAGAGGGCGTAATGGCAACGCGCGCGTTGCCGCTCTGAATTCTTCTGATACAGGAACGAAGCCACCGCAGCAGGCCAAGGAGACACCACACGAGCCCAGCACCGTCTAGGACTGATCTCTTGTGACGAAACTTGGCATGACACGGTATCCGATCGCATGATACCCGCTTCTAACATTACCTACCCTTGCATAACCTATCGCAGTCAGCAAGACATCCGCTACTGCTCTTAGTACCCGACCTAACAATCGCAGAGGTTTTTTTTTTCCTTGGCGCTTGCCTTGGCCCTTTTTTCCTCTGCCCTTACAACTGCTACCCTTCGTTCGACTTTCGACCTAATCTATCTCCAGATGAGAGCGTATAAATGACTAACCTTAGCCAGACGTACGCAAACATCGCAGTACCCACATCCTGCGACATTTCACTTTTAGTGAACACTAACCCTTATTATGCAGAGATGGCAGTAGACCTTTTGTGTTGGCCATCATGCCGGTGTGGGCGTGGAGGGGCTCCACCCTTAAAAAAAAAATCTCGAGAGGTGTGTGCCAGGTCAGTCGAGAGTCGGGTCGGACCTGGGCTAGTCTACCCTTATAGGAGCAAGTTTGGCAGCGATGTTGTAAATATTCTATGTAAAAGTGTACTTTATTTCTATGTACTTGTTCGGGCTGCATACCGCACATCCGGGGACACAACACTGGGGCGGGACAGAACGGAAGCTGGGTACTTGGCAGATTGCATGGTCTGTGTTGTGGACTGGCAAGACAGCCAATCCACTAGGAGGAAGCCGAAAGGCACGCGTTTAAGCTCACGCAGGCTGGCGTGAGGTCTGGAACAGGACACGGAATTTATAGTAGCAAAGAACGTACGTATCTGTTGTAATACTTAACTTTAATCCATAATTGGTGAACATCGCTCTTGACGGTACATGTTTTACAGCATCAATAGTAACTGGTAATGGCGCCTTGCTAGGTCGTAGCAAATGACTTAGCTGAAGGCTATGCTAACTATCGTCTCGGCAAATGAGAGCGTAGTTTGTCAGTGAACCATCGCTAGCAAAGTCGGCTGTACAACTGGGGCGAGTGCTAGGAAGTCTCTCTAGACCTGCCGTGTGGCGGCGCTCGGTCTGCAATCACTAATCATGGCGACACCCGGGTCCGACGTATACTAACGGACCGCGGCCGATTTAAAGGCTACCACCTAGCAAGTGTGGTGTCTGGCGGTGACACCACAGTCTGCCTGAAGGAGAGCAGTGACAGCGGTCTGCAGCGGGTCCCGGGCGGGCCACGTTCGGTTCCCAGCTGGCGTACTGGAGTCGAAGCGAGGCGTACACTGCCCGGGGCGCGGCAGCACTGCAGCGGCGCCAGAGGCGGCGGCGGGTGTTGCCATCCAGCCAGCACCACTAGCAGCAAGTTGCGGCACGGCGTCCAGGAGGGCGCGGGTTCGAGTCTGGTCCTGTCCTGGGAGCAGCCATTAACAACCCTTTCGACAAGCTAAAATCCGCTCTGTCGAAGTTATCTATACTTACAGGAACCCTATAATCTCCTTCCACATAACTTGCGTGAGCTAAACTCCTCTGCACAAAACAGTGTGCATTATCCAACTCCTCAATACTCGAGAGTGGCTCCACCATGTACAACGTCTTCTTTGGTAATTTCGTATTTATAGAAACCCAGACTACTTTCCCTGTACCTGCTGGTGTGTTATCCTGCTGATCGACCTTTAGTAAATCCGTTCGCAGTTTAGTAAGCGTCACCTTTGCGTTAAGTGCGCCTTGCAACATTCGTCCATTTGCAACCGTTTCCCCCACGCAAAACATTGTTCCACTAAGTTCCACTGTTTGCTGCCAAAGATCTATTTTCGCACGACGTTTGTCAAGGAAGTCCAGTCCTAGAATCACCGAGTACCCCTCACCCACACGTGGTAACACCTCTACCTGCTCACTAAACTTGGTTCCTGGGATCACAAATTGAAGGACCGTCATACCCAATTACTCCACTTTATTATCCCCCAAACCACGTAACCTATAACGTGGTGGCTCAAGCCTTCTCCTGCTAACCAGGTCTAGACTAATAAGACACGTGTGCCCCTGTGTCAACCAGAAACCTCTGTTCCCTTCCGTTCACCATGCCTAATAAGCAGCATTCCGTCTGTGCACCTACAAGCACATTACCTAATTTCACTGGGACCATACTCCGACAGCTGAAGTAGTCCCGTTCTCGTTTACGGCTGCTGTCGCCGAGGTTCCCCCCAAGTTTTACTCCTGCAGATCACTGCCCCGTGACCCATTTTCCCACAGGAGTAACACCACAACTGACACTGACACCGCTTCCTAATATGCCCTACCTGGCCGCAACCAAAAGACCTAATTTCCGCTGCCAGAACTTTACGCCTCACCCTTTGCTTTGTCGCATAATCTACCTCCTCTAAGTATGTGGCAATCCTTAGAGTCGGCACAAGATCACTGGGATTCTCCATTCTCACCCGACATGACATCTTCGGCGGTACTCACCGCAAAAACACATCTAACGCCCTGTTCTTGGCCTCTTCTAACAGCACTCTATTAGTCTCCCCATTCTGTGGCAGTTCGAACGTTAGTGCATTCAGTTTTCTAATACTGTCTGAGAAAAACTCCACAGTCTCGTTTCTTCTCATGACTAACGCACTTAATTTTTTCCGAAAAAACCTGGTACTATTCTGTTTTTGGTACCTATGGCGTAACCCAGCCTCAAGCTCTGCAAACGTCCCCACGTGGTTCAACGTTTCATGCTACAGTACGTACGACTTGGCATCCGCTATCAGGCGTAACTTCGCCACTCTCAACATTACAACATCCGACCACTCATTGACCTCAACCATTGTGATAATGTCATTAAGGAATACCGACACATCCTCCGTTGTTTTACCCGAAAAGGCGTAAATCCATGCCGCGATTGCCAGGTCAAACGGTCTATGACACTCCCCGACCTGCAATTTACTTTCACACGATGTCCCTTCCCCTACTTGCAATGCCTCAGATCTCCCCGCTAATTCTTCATATTTTTCTTTGTCCCTTATCCTTGCCTCCGACAATACCCGAATTTGCTGAGTTAGAGCGGCTACAGCATCCGCTGTAGTCACTGCCGCAGCTTCCGCTGCTTGCCGTGTTTCCACCATTCTTGCTTATAGCTTTACTGTCAGTATCAGTTCCACCCTGCTACTCCTAAAACATAGTTCTTGCGGCGATTCATCGCCCATGTACATTCTGAACAACTGCGCATCAAATGTCTAAATCTGGTACAAATAAAACAACTCTTTGGCACCCACTTCGTACACGGTAATCCATGACCTGACAGATTACAAAAATTACATCTCTTAAGCGCTATGTCGTCGTGTCACCGATTTCCCCTGAATTCCAATAAATCTACAGGGTCCTCTGGCCTTACAAAAGACACCTTCAAAAAGTCCATTCCAATTGACACTTAACCCCTTTAAAACACAAAAGAATGACACACAACAATAAATCAAACATCACTCACCCATCCTCATCGTGCTCATGAGCAGGTGACAGTCCTGATCTCCTCCCAATACTGGTATGGACGAACACTTTCCGAACGACAAGACGTAACAAGAAGTGTGTGACTACCAATCACAAACACAACCAAACACCTCAACTACCCCTCTACACAGGCACACCTCACCGCTACTTGCTCGACATAAGATGTGGGAGTGGAAATCCAGTACAAGCGTTGCAAGCAGCAACACTTCTGACACCACTGTTGCGGGGTGTCGGTGGTCGAACCCGGGACTCCAGATGGCCGAGCTGAAGCCGGGACCCATCACGCCGTATTTTGTCAAGAGGCCGAGCAAGTTCAATAGCGTCAAGGGGTAGTGCAGATTGAAGCAGCGGGATTTGGAAGCACTGCTTCATTCATATTATTTACAGAATTACGATGGGTGCAGTGTAGTGCCGGCATACCGCCCACAGCGTTGTCCCGCGAGTCCAGCCGGCTCAGCAACTCCTGGTATGCTGACACCGCTGCTCGGTCATCAAGGCCACTCAGATGGAAGGCGGCCGCGCTCTGCCCGGTCACCGCTCGCTGAGGTGTCCCGTCTTGCCTTGTGAGGCTGCCCAAGATTCCACAAACTGCTACAATCCCTGCTCCTCGCCGCCCTCTGCCCCATTTGGCCTGCTCTGTCCGACCATGGGACGAAGGTGGTTGTATGGGTCACCCATAGACCTGGGCAGCTGCTGCTCCCAGGACAAGACCGGACTGAAACTTGCGTCCTCCTGGACGCCGTGTCGCAACTTGCTGCTAGTGGTGCTGGCCGGATGGCAACACCCGCCGCCGCCACTGGCATTGCTGCAGTGCTGCCATGCACTCCCCCCCCCCCCACCCCCAGCGTACGCCTCGCCTGGACCCCGGTATGCCAGGTGCGAAGTGCATGTGGCCCGTCCTGGACCCGCAGCAGACTGCTGTCACTGCCCTCCTTCAGGCAGACTGTGCCATCTCCAAGTGCCCAGCTGCCGGTCCGTCCCACCCCGGTGTTGTGTCCCCAGAGGTGGAATACAGCCCGAACAAGTACATAGAAGTAAAGTACAGGTTTACATAGATATTTACAACATCACTGTCGGACTGGCCCCTATAAGCGTAGACCAGCCCAGGTCCGACACGACTCTCGACTGACCTGGCACACACCTCTCAAGCTAAAGGTACCTGACTATTTATACTGATTTTCTCCTCACTTCTGACATAATGTTAGAGAGAGACAGAAACTATGGCAGAGGTAAGTTCCCATACGTCAGCCATTTACACATCGCCCTCCAGGCTCTGACCTAGTGCTCCCGCCTCATACATTGCAATAACTTCAAGCAACACCGCAGTTCCTTGCCTCACTGTTGCTTCACACCAAACACATCGTGCGAGCAATAACGCTGTCGCAGCTCCACGCCCTGTTTACTCTGCCTGGCCTAGGCCCCAGACTTCATCGCCCAAATGCGCCTTTACTGAATTTTAACAAAATTCTCCTTTTCGACGACTAAGACTAACACGAGCGCAGCATTATACCTCCTCTAACCTGGAATGAACCTCTAGATGAGTTTTAGCCAAACACACTGACTCAGCATCTGAAACCACTTTTTTCTGGTGTCGTATTGTATTCAAGTTCACTGGCAAGCCATATCGAGGTCACTGAGGAGAGAGGAATGGGAGGGGAGGATAGGAGGGTGGAAGGGGGTTGGTCAATGGAAATCGAGCTCCCTCCCCTATCAAACAGGGATCATTTGATGCGTTTATAGTGATAGTGAAAGGATCGTCATGAAGTGCTGGCAGCAGAGATTGGTCGCAAAGCAGAAGAAGGTTGGAATTTAGTATTTAACCATCAATTGATTGTAACATTGTTAATAATAATTTATAAATATATTCGTTTCATACTTATGTTCCGTTATTTTTTATTCCAGCAGCACCGCGCACTCTAGCAGAAGTGCTGGACAGGGACACTCAAGTATTCAGTTTTTCATTGTCTGTGTCACCACGGCAACATACCACAGACGACCTTCCATATTTATCGCACCTGCTGTCGCGCCACCACCAGAGCTTCCTCAACATGTTGAGTCTCAGCTAAATCCCACAAGAATACTGTTTTTAAGAACGTATACATTGTGACAGCTAATGGTTCAAAACGCATGAATGTAGGCCTCACACCTGACATTGACTTGGAGCAGTTGTATTAAGTTCAAAGTATTGTTTCTAAACTGCAGTATTCATGGTGTGAGTGACAATATCTCTGCAGCATGATGGAGTGTATAGAGTAGAAAATGACAATGGAATACAACTCAGCCCATATTCTTATTGACGTTCATATGATTGGATATATGGTTTCCGTAGTTCATATGTATGGTAAAGCTGTGCTTCAATTAACTTCAGGGGACACGCGCATTTACAGAAAACGTTCAAGTATTCAGAACATGCATGATCTATACAGTACGCTAGGAACTGTGCGGGACAGACTTACACACTGGCACCCATAAATTACAGCTGAATACTATGACCTTCTAGTGTATTTGAATGTGAATAGTGAAAATATATTGTAATTAGAACAGAGTATAAACGCTTGTGCTCAACCAGTGGCAAACAGTGTAAGTGCTGAGTTATAACTATAAAATTTTTGAATGCCTACGTGTGTAATAGCACCTAAAGACTTGAAAAGGAATCAGGCTGAATTCAAAGCATAAACTGGAATTTTGTGTGATAGAAAGAATAATACGAATATAAATTATTCTTGTTGTTCCATTCTTTGAATCAAATGCGTATAAAACACAGCATAAGACATCACTACCAGTGAATAGCGCTAAGCGTTGACTGAGTAGTACAGCTATCCACCATGCAGCACTGCTGTTAGCACCCCATATTTGTAAGGCAGGAAGCTCCACTGGACAAAGAAGACCCAAAGGGGCAGGGTCTAACTCTAAACTCACCTGACACGTAAGGACTGCAGAGACAGCGACCCTACTTCTCCCTGCCACGTGCTTTAATGGAATTGGCCATAGCTGGTGGCCCATGGCCGATAGATTCTTTTTTTGTGCTCATGTGTAAAAATTCATCTATTCTTGTTGAAAAGATTGCATATTGTGAAGAGTAATAATAATTCCTTCATTCATAAAGTCTGGGTTCTTTCATAAATAAAAACAGGGAAATAACTAATGGGTTTTATCGATAATAATTTTTTTTTGTCCAGTTGAATATCATTGATCAGAACGGGAATCTAGTCGATGTTTGAGGGGAGGAAATTATAGTACATTCTCATATGAAGCAGCATCATGGGCATTACAAAAATGTTATCTCTCAACGTCAAGGACTTAATTGTTCTGTAGAAAGTTTATCTCTCATGCATATCCACCTGTCTGTGGAATTTTCATTCTTCTGTTGTTTTAAAAGCAAAATTATGTACAACTCATCTTGTTCTTCTTGTTAGGACTTCCAGATGACAAGGTTCTGTATTTTGTATTATCATTAATACTAATGAAATGATAACTACATACTTAAAAAGGCATTATATTTCTTTTAAAATATTGTGATCAGCACAATGTTCCACTAATCCAAAAACTTTTATATATTTTCAGCCTGTGAATTAGTTGGAAGTGATTGTTTTCGTAAAGCAGTGATTGATCAGCACTGTGTCGAAATTTCAATGTACATCATTCGAGCCTGCAGTTTAACTTGTTAAGACGACTTCTGTGCCCGATTATGTAGTTTCACACACATAACAGGTATTTAATCAAGTCAGGGTATTAGATGAAGTGGGAGAATTTTACTTCAACTCATTAATAATGAAGCTTACCGTTTCATGATTTTATTATTCTCTTGCTGTTATCAGAATTGATTTGACCCTGTTTTGTGAACATTTTACTTCTATTTCTTAAACATTTTAAAAATCCACATCGGTCACATCAAGGAGGCATTACACTGTGAAGCATAAATACAGCACATAAAGTCATCAAACACCACAGAACGCAATAGCACAGGAGATTTACTATGTTATTCAATCAACAGGACTGAACCCTCGCAATGACGTCACTCGAGATAACAACTTCAGTTCAGTATGGCGACTGGATCATTTGTCAGGAATATTTATCCCACAAACATTTTGCTTGAACAAACTTTAACAATAACGATGAGATAAAAATTCTTATTCAACATCGAGAAGAGTTAACACTTCAAAGCAACGGTTTTCTAAATATGGAAGGAACGTTTGCGACTCTGAAGAAGGATGGAAGCGCTCGACCATCAGCAACATCGCGACTTACACGTAACGTATTCATCTTTCTTTTTCAATAAGTAAGATACGAACTACAGGTATAGAACTCGACTTCACAAGAAATGATGGATTTACATCGACAGTCAATACGTATGTCTCCTCATCAACGTTTGGCCTGAAAACATTTTAAAAAATGCAGGGAGGTTCGTAGATGGGTCGATAAATAGTCGCTTTACCACCTGCATCCCACTAAAATCGTTAATTGGCTTCTTTGACGGTAGTAAATATGGCGTTATAAACTCTAGGCAGGAGTTAATTCTAGTTTGATATGCTGCGAATAATAATTCATAAATTCAAGGAGGGCCAGAAGAGCAGAGTAAAACTACGTTGTATAATTTGGCGTGGAAAGTACCACATTTATCAGTATCAGACGAAGAGTGCCTAAATTTTTGCATGTGCTGCAGGTGCCCAGTTATCTTGAACTTACCGTTCATGGGAACCTTGCAAGTATCCAATTCTCCCAGCAACATGAAAAGAATCATGGACGATTAAAACATCTGTTCAACTAGAAACGGCTCGATTTATTATTCTAGCACTGCAAATAGACAGGATGCGGAGGGGCGGGTTAACAGTCGCGTTGCGTTGCGTACTTGTTTGACCACTGTCTCTCGTCGTACTGTGCACTACAAAAGTTCCACCTACTTCAGTACGGCATCTGATCACCAGCCCGTTTCTCTGCATACGTAGATACCGTCCAGACGATGTTAAAAGCAGCGTTGAAGAAAAACGCCGTCAATACTTAACGTTTGCAAAGTCCGCATAAACTTTGGTAGCAAGCTATCCTGTAATATCTTATAACGATTTTCGGGTGGAGGGCGATTGCTTCCTCTCTTTAGAAAAATGCCAAAACTCTGCAACGAGGTCTTTTATTTCTTTAGGTTCGAAACAAACACTTGCCATCACCCCGTATTTAATTAACGAATAATATCACTGTCCTCAACTCACATTTCATACAACCCAGTACACACGCAAGGCAGCCAGAGATGTACTTAAGTCTGACCCGAATTATTAGGCGATTTACAATCATTACTCTGCTACAATATATGAGTTTCACATTCAGTCCTTTTCAGTGGATTTCTAATAATGAAACTGCTCGCCAAATATTCCATAGACGAATATGAAACATGCCGCGCGGAACTCTACAAAGGCAGAAAATTCACAGATTATTTCACAAAGCGCAGATTTTCAAAATCTCTCCGTAAATGCAACTGCTTTCACGGCAATACAATCCGGGCGCGAAAAACCAGTAAGTTCTTCATTTTACTCATAATGTAGACGGACACGTCCAACATAACCTGTACGTCCGATAGCTAGCCAATGTCTGCCTCCCTGCCGTTCCTTCCAGGGCCTGTAATTACTTGATAGAGCGCGGGAAATGCTTAAGGCTGATTGGTTGTTCAAAACGACCTGCCAATCAAAACAATCCTCCGAGTTCTTTCTCGCGCTGAAACTGTCTTATGTCAATCAACATTCACAGATGCATTTACGTCACTTCATCATGCAAATCTTAATAAAATGTTTAACAAAACCAAACGAAAAGAAAACTACTCTTCAAACGACTTTAGAAAATCATTACTCTGCAAATAGCTATTCTGGCTGCATTCTTACAAAAGCAAATACCCTTCGACATAAGTCATTAGCAAGGTGAGGAAATTACATTTTTCATTGCAACTTGTTTGCTTAACACTTTCCCATGATACAGTTACGTAATGTTTAACCTGAGATAATATTGAATTTTTTCGTTATGTCCCACATACACACTCTTATTCATTCTCATTTACTCAAGCAACAACACATTAAATAAATACTGATCTTTTCTGAATTTTATATTACGAAAATGAAAAATAGTTAATGTTTTTAATTACGAAAATTCAAGCAAATGAACCTAACATTTTGTAAACTTCAGTAATGATTCCAAATGATACTAAAAGACAAAATGTTATGAATCCTAACTCACTTTAATCTTACAATCGGTTTGGGGTGTTTTAGGTAATTTTCTCTACCTGAAGGTAGGGCAACTAGAAAGCTGAGATGTTACAAACTCTTCTTTTTAATAACAAAGGTCAGTATATTGACTTTTAACTAAAGTGAATAATATTTAACACGGTTTATTTAGATTCTTAGATATTCTGTCGCTCGAATTGACAGAGGTACCGCTTCCCACGGCTAGGCTAGCGACAGGTGCGAATGAGTCACGCTAAGATACAAGCGGCTGTTTCTATCACTGCCAATAGCTCCATAGCTACGAGCCGTACTGCAAAGTAGTGCAATAAATGCTATTGTGTATTGATTCGCGACATTACAAGGAGGGGGAATCTGAGAATGGATTCGAGCACATTTCACAACTGTAAACTAAATTCAGAGTGTGATTCTTGAGTTTCTCCCGGCGTATTTGATAATCAAAATATCCACGGGTATGCTGCCGGTCTATAGTGTCCAACGGGTACAATATTTCGGCGATCAAACATGTCGCCATCATCAGGTGAACTGACGGACTGAGCTCCTGTGAACGTACCGGCACGGAGATCCGTACGCTATGGTTGCTCAGAGGGAACTGGGTTCAGTCAGCGTGGCTTCTTCGCGAAGATTCTGCAGTCTTCGACTAATGCGGAGTTCACAACAAATTCATGTTTTGCCTCCTATTTAATTCTGGTGGTGTGTCTTCTAGAGGTGATTGGCTTCTCGGTATCGTCCACTCTGTTTACTTCTTCAGGTACAGCCTATGCTGTAAGGAGCTGGGGCCAGCGTGTGTTGGCATTGCGCTGAAGCTTCTGCCCCAGTGTGCGAATGTTCCGATTTTCTGACTGCCGCGCCTTTTCGTAGAAACGACGGGCAACCGTCCGGATGTGCGCCTTAACCTTGCGGACCTCAGCGAGGTCGTGCAGCGGTCCGGATGGGAAGTCCCTCTGCAAGTGCAGCGCGAGGCGCAGAGCCCTGTTCTGCAAGGATTGTAGCTGCTTCAGGTGGTCGTCAGCCGCGTTCCCCCAGACGACGGCCGCGTAATCGAAGACAGGGCGGATTAGCGCCCTGTACAACGTGACGCCCAGTCGCGGAGGAAGAGTCGACGTCGGGTTGAGCAGGGGGTAGAGCTGAAGAAGTCGACCCCTGGCTTTGGTTACGACGCTCTTCACATGGGGGCCCCAGGTGAGGCGGCGATCTAAGGTGACCCCAAGATACTGCGCAGTCGGTCGCCAGGTGACAGGACTGCCTCCAACGATGGTCGGGGGCAGAGCGGCTGGGATGACACGACGGGTTGCAATGAAAAATTGCGTCTTAGCTCCGTTAAACTGCAGCTTCCACTTGACAGCCCAAGCAGCGAGGGTGTCGACGGCGTGCTGTAACCTCTGGCGAAGTGTGACTGCACTCATGCTTCGTGAATAGAGCGCAGTATCATCAGCGTAAAGTGCAAGGTGCACACTAGGGACCGTCGGCGTGTCGGCCGTGTACAGCGTGTACAGGATCGGCCCCAAGACCGACCCTTGTGGCACGCCTGCTCTGATGGGACGGACTGTTGACAAGCCAGTTTCTGCACGGACATGAAAAGTCCGCCCATCGAGGTATGACTGGAGCAGACGGACATGGGATCCAGGGACCCCCATTTCGAGGAGTTTGAGTAGCAGCCCGTCGTGCCAGACGCTGTCAAAAGCGCGCGAGACATCAAGGAAGACTGCGCCGAAGTATTCGCGCCTCTCCAGGGAATCGAAGGCTTCTTCCACGAGTCGGAGAAGTTGGTGCTCCGTAGAGTGGCCCTTACGGAATCCGAACTGGACATCCGGGAGTAAAGAGTCGGCGGTGACGTGTTGTTGTAATCTCTTCAGATAGACGCGCTCGAAAACTTTCGAGATAGCAGGCAGCAGACTAATCGGGCGGTAGCTCTTCGGCTGCCGGAGATCTTTTCCCATCTTGGGAACAGCCACAATCTCAGCGTGCTTCCACTGCAGGGGAAAGTGACCTGTGCGGAAGATCTTGTTGAAGATTGCAGCAAGGTGAGTGGAGGCAACCTCAGGCAGTTGTTTCAGCATGGCAGTGGAGACGTCGTCAGGGCCTGCAGCTCTCTTTGGATTGAGAGCCTTCAGAGCCGTCGAGACTTCTTCAGGTGTAGTGGCCTCGATGTTATCATCGCCCTCCGTTGCCAGATAGCGAGGGAGCCGGTCGGCAACCATCTCTTCATGTGCGGCGGCCAGAGGATCCTCTACAGGCCGGAAGTTCTCTTCAAAAACATCGGCGAGGGCGTCAGCCTTCGCGTTGGGTTCACAGACAATCCCGTTTGCAGTTCGGAGAGGCGGCATACGCTGCGTTCGCCGTAGGAAGTGTTTCGTGGTCCTCCAGGCAGACCCGTCGTCAAGCTGAAGAGTCGCCACACGGTTTGCCCACTCCTGGTTGCGGTGGTTGTCCACGGCCACCGTGATTTCGCGCCGCATACGGTTGAGTTGCCGTTTGGTGGCGGGGTTCCGTGTACGCTGCCATTCGCGGTACACTCTGTTCTTCGCTGCAATTTTTGCAAGGAGATCCGGGGGCAGCTGTCGAGATTGGTCCTGGCGCTGGCGTCTGGCCGGAGTCGCTTCTTTGACTGCGCCGAGGGTGGTGTCTGTGAAGTGGAGAAGTGAATCTTCAGCTTCAGCGTCATCAACAGGTGGCATCCCGGCGAGGGACTCGGTCAGGGTGTTGCGAAAGTGATCCCAGTTGACTCCAGAGAGTGACACACCACGCCTGGGTAGCTGCAGTGGGTCGAGGTCGACGTCGAAAACAACTGGCACATGGTCAGAGGAGAGGACATTCCGTGTCGATGCGAGGATCCGGTGCGGAATGCCTTTCACGACCGCGAAGTCGACGATGTCCGGTCGTCCATTAGCGGGGAAGATGGTGGGATCGTAGGGACCCACTACCACAGCGTCATGTCGATCCACGATGCGTAAGACGCGGCGGCCGTCACTGTTGGTGAGACGTGAATGCCAAGCGACGTGCTTGGAGTTATAATCTCCAGCGATGAACAGCTTGCCTCCGATGGAGAGAAGAGATTCTAAGTCGGCATCGACCCATGGATGCGACGGCGGTTTGTAGATGGCAACGAAGGTGATTGCTCCCGCTGACGTGTGCGCGACTACTCCGGTCGCCTCCAGTGTCACGAGCGGCGGCAGCTGAATCTGGTGGTGACGGATGCCATTCCGTATATAGATGGCCAAACCTCCACCGGCAGTTGGCCTGTCAGCACGGTAACAGGAGTAGTTCGGCGCTTTGACTGCAATGCCTGGTTTGAGGCGGGTTTCGCTGAGCAGACAGATGTCCACAGCTTCATCACGAAGGAATTGACGAAATTCGCCAGCTTGTGTGCGTAGACAGAGAGTGTTCCACGCGACGACCGTGAGTCCTCTAACACTTCCCATAATGAGTAGGGGAGGAGCGTCGGGTGGCTGCCGGAGCGGCAATCTTCTGTGCAGCGGTCAGGTGCTGCGTGAGGACATCGAGCAGTTTTGTAGTGCTCGCCACGAGGGCGGTGAGTTGAGTAATCAAACACGCGATGTCCGTGGCGGAGGCGGCGGTAGCCGTATCTTCTCTGGCGCCGATGGAAGTGGCCACCTCTTCGCCATTGTACGTGGCGTCGTCTGGAGCTGTGGTTGTGCGACCCCCAGTCTTGCGCCGGCCTCCGCGGCGTTGGGGGCGTGCAGCAGACGTCGCGGGTAGGGCAGCAGAGGAGGGGCCCGGTTCCGGGTTCGACGAATTCTGCACAGGTGAAGTGGCGCAGGTTGGTAGTGGATGTCGTGCCTCTGCGTCTTCAAGAAGATCGCGGGTCGGGGAGGCTTCATTGCGGCGACGTGCTTGTGGGTCTTCATGGACGGCGTCGTCGCTGTTGGGTCGGCGGGGCGCCAGTCCCCTGGCGACAACCGTTGCGTAAGAGATTGTAGGATCAGTCCTGGCAGACTTCTTCTGTTTGGCGGCGGTCGGCTGGCCTCGCTGTCGAGCACTGGCGCGCCTCCAAGCGTCACAGCCGCGGTAGCTGGCGACGTGAGGGCCTCCACAGAGAGCGCACGTTGGCTGCTGCTTCCGTGTGATGGGGCAGTCCTTCGCTGGGTGGGCACCAGCGCATTTGACACACTTTTCAGGCATGGAGCAATGCCGGGCAACATGGTGGATGCCCTGGCACCGGTAGCACTGGACAGGGCCTCTCTTGGCGCGCAAGTCTTCCGTGGTCACCGAGACGTTGGCTAGTCGGGTGAGCTGGTAGAGCTTCCTGTTCTCGATCGTATCTGTTGCGATGACGAGGAACAGGGGCATGTAGTCACGTGATTTGGGCTGCTTCATCTTGACCACAGTTCTGACACTGAAGTCGAGCTCTTCGAGTTCTTCTTTGATGTGATCCGGTTCCATGTTGAAGGGGAGATGTCGGATGACAATCTTCAGGACGCGGTCCGGGGTGGAGGCGTGAGTGAAGAAAGGGATCGCCCTGTCAGACGCCTCCTGCGTCACACGTCGGTAGTCGTCTGCGGAGCGCAGCGTAATCTTGTACATGTCTCTTCCGGCGACCTTCACATTGTAGACTGCCGTCGTCCAGCTATTGAGAAGCTGTTGCAGCTGCCTGAAGGTGCCTTCATATTTCAGAACGATCGGCGGTAGTGGTGCATCCCTCCTTGGCGCCGTGGATGGGCGCGGTGGTTCCTCTGGGGCATCCTCAAGGGCTGCAAAAGTGTTGGCGGTGGATGCCGGCTCGTGGGTGGACAGCACCTTTCGTCGCGCTGTATGGCGTCGCTTCGGGCGAGTGAAGCCGTCAGCATCGTCAGCGAGCGTTTGTTTCGATCGCTTCTCTGCCGGTGAACTGCGCCCGCCGGCATGGGATGCATCTTCTTCTCTTCTGCTTTTGCCAGTGTGCCGCCGAGGTGGTGGTGCGGCAGACGGCTCGTCTTCTTCCGACTCCGGGAGCGGAACTGCAAGCGCATCCATAGCGATATCCATCATGTCCTCATTCGTTGCGTGGTCCGTCATAAGTGGGGGGCCAGATGAGGCCGCCGACGTAGCAAGCTCCGCCGGACGGCGATCTGCCACACCCTTCGCAGTACGTAGCTCCGTTCGCTTCGACATCTCAAGCTCGAATGCTGCTGCTTGCGGTGCCTTGGGTTCAGTCGCGGCGGCGGCCGATTTAAATACCCTCCGCCCGCGGCGCGCTCCCTCCGCCGTCCGCGCCCAGCGCCACGGTCGCGCGGTGGAACAGATTGCGACGGCGTCTGAGATGACGTCGGTGTGATGGCTCTGTCCGCCGTGGTCGTCACAACTATACGTCTGCTCGATTTACTCTTGATTAACCCGATCGCTGGTTCCCAAGCCTTGCTAAGATTATAGCCACAGTCCCGGTTTATGAGGTCGTCATTGGTGCGAATTTCGATGGCCTCTCTAACAACGCTGTCCCAGTATCTCGACGTCTGTACCAGAATCCTCGTGCGGTCATACTCCATGGCGTGATTTTCCGACAAACAATGTTCAGCGACCGCCGACTTGCTCGGATACATCAGTCGAGTGTGCCTCTGGTGTTCACGGCATCGATCCTCGACGGTACGCATCGTCTGACCAATATACGATTTGCCACATTGACACGGAATCTGGTACACGCCGGCCTTCCTCAAACCGAGGTCATCTTTGGCGCTCCCCACCAGTGCACGAGTTTTATTTGGAGGACAAAACACAGTTCCGACCCGGTGTTTCTTCAGAATGCGGGCGATTTTCCCCGAGGGTGCGCCTATGTATGGAATAAATGCAGTGCCTACCTCCTCCCTCGTGACTTCATCCATCTCAACAGGTTGTGCTGCAGTGGTTGGGCGGAGAGCACGTTGAATCTGCCACTCTGAGTACCCATTTTTTCGAAATACAGTTCTCAGATGTTCCAATTCCTGGGGTAGACTCTCTGACGCAGAGAGTCTACCCCAGGAATTGGAACATCTGAGAACTGTATTTCGAAAAAATGGGTACTCAGAGTGGCAGATTCAACGTGCTCTCCGCCCAACCACTGCAGCACAACCTGTTGAGATGGATGAAGTCACGAGGGAGGAGGTAGGCACTGCATTTATTCCATACACAGGCGCACTCTCGGGGAAAATCGCCCGCATTCTGAAGAAACACCGGGTCGGAACTGTGTTTTGTCCTCCAAATAAAACTCGTGCACTGGTGGGGAGCGCCAAAGATGACCTCGGTTTGAGGAAGGCCGGCGTGTACCAGATTCCGTGTCAATGTGGCAAATCGTATATTGGTCAGACGATGCGTACCGTCGAGGATCGATGCCGTGAACACCAGAGGCACACTCGACTGATGTATCCGAGCAAGTCGGCGGTCGCTGAACATTGTTTGTCGGAAAATCACGCCATGGAGTATGACCGCACGAGGATTCTGGTACAGACGTCGAGATACTGGGACAGCGTTGTTAGAGAGGCCATCGAAATTCGCACCAATGACGACCTCATAAACCGGGACTGTGGCTATAATCTTAGCAAGGCTTGGGAACCAGCGATCGGGTTAATCAAGAGTAAATCGAGCAGACGTATAGTTGTGACGACCACGGCGGACAGAGCCATCACACCGACGTCATCTCAGACGCCGTCGCAATCTGTTCCACCGCGCGACCGTGGCGCTGGGCGCGGACGGCGGAGGGAGCGCGCCGCGGGCGGAGGGTATTTAAATCGGCCGCCGCCGCGACCGAACTCAGTTCCCTCTGAGCAGCCATAGCGTACGGATCTCCGTGCCGGTACGTTCACAGGAGCTCAGTCCGTCAGTTCACCTGATGATGGCGACATGTTTGATCGCCGAAATATTGTGCCCGTTGGACACTATAGACCGGCAGCATACCCGTGGATATTTTGATTAAATTCAGAGTACTTTACATATCATAACTTACTGGTTGACTGGGGCAAAAAGAAAATCTCAGTCTGCTGTACGATATGTATACAAGATTTTGCTCTTCGTACTATAAGAACGATGAATTTCATACTATGCTTAGTCCTAAGAACTTTAAAGAATTAGCACCCTCATTGATGATTTCTCGCTCCTAGCAAAACGAGATGATGAAATATGAAACTGTAGATGTGTTACTCACATTGAATCATTGCAAAAGTTCCTTCCATACACAGCAGCACATATGTTGCTACTACAAGATCGCCTCGTAATCTACTCACCTCTCACAGGAATGGTCTCATATCTGGTCGAATATCTGAACAGTCACTGGGAGGTATAGACAGTGTGAATTAATCTATCATTTAATTATGAATTCGTTGTGATATTGCACAAAACATAGATCATAGGCAGAATATTCAGTTGTTGATTCGACTCATAAATTTCATCAGTATTAGCCACCCAACACTTGGCTCCTGGAAAAACCTAGTAACGATCCTATTGAACCTTTGTACATAAGTCTATTGTCTATTATGTTGTTTTTATCTCTGCTATAGGTATATTAACGTTTGCACGTAACTCAGAGTTGTACAGTTTGCTTTATATAGGCATTCAAATCATCAGTATCATATGAGCCAGCAAGTACTACTATAACATTTCCACTTATTAGATGCAGTTTATATTTGCTTCAGTGATGTTAAGTATGCTGTTATATGTTTTCAGACTGATCAATACAATACTCCATTCCACCGTTGCTTATATCTAGTGGGAGAATGCAGTTTGCTCTTAATATCGATGCGCACGCTTTCGAAGTACGAGTGTATGGTGTCACACCTAGTGCTCAACTGCTGTAGTATTGTGCATATTGTTTGTTTATATGCATTAATCAAGAGAAACATTACGCAGAAATGACTGGAGTGATATGGATTGGAGTCTCAGTAATGTTGAAAATTGTGGAACACGTGGTTCTTGTTCGTAAAGTATTGGCACAGTTCTTTAGGCAGTCTCAAATCACTGTATGAGACAAAGTAATAGATGGAACTTCGGTTATTTTAATCACAAACAACCCAGTAAGCGCCAGTCCTCCTGCAACGTCTAAATTCCACATTACTTCCATTTCCCGATCGCCTTCGGTGACGCTTTGTGCATAAATACCCCATAATATCTCGGGACTTTTGAGTTTTCCGACGAATGTAAGCAGATCTGGATTGATAAGTGGTCTGTCTGGTGGTATAATCAGGAGGCTTTCTTTTATGAACAGTCCAAGTCCTGTCTTGTATAGTTTTAAATACAGTCCTTTGCCGATAGCGATGGCCTCCATTATCCTATTATGTCCTTTACCTTCCTATAGTTGCTCATCTGCCTTTTGTGCATTCTTTACTGTTTGAGCTATGGCAGCAGCTCTTCCAGTCAAAGAACAGACTGCTGATAGCCTTGCAAGCGTTGGAATCAGAAACAGAATGATCCTACCTGATGTCCTAGTTATTCATAGAAGTGTAGGCGTCTTAGCTCGGCTCTTCCTTCCTTTCCGCATCAATGCAATTTTAGCCACTGCCACTGCTGACTGAATGCATTTTTTTGTTTTGTTTTTAAAAAACCTACTGGTTTCGAGCTGCGGTCATGATTTGCTTCACAATTTAAGTTTAGCACGCATTGGTTTATGAACTAGCAAATGCTGCAGTATCTTTTCCTATGCCTGTGTCCTTTCTTTCACGTATTCACCTAGCTGTATCAACTAATATTAGATCTGCAACATGACGTTCTTTACTTGAAGCATGAGCAATATTATATATCTTGGAGATGTCTTGTATATTAATTCTATTTTCACCACAAGCTAGACACTTTCTCAGCTTTGTTACAGGTCCTCAGCAGTTGTATCCAGGGATATGCATTTCATGTAGTAACAAAGGTTTGAAGTTTATCTGCCCTGTTTATATACCAAGTAGTAAACGTTCACCCAGCTGTTGTGGTTTGATGGGAGGCCCAGCCACTGCACTAAGGTCTTGTATCCTCGCTTTGTTATATCACTATCTACAAGAAAAGTGTGGTTCAGATCTTTTCTGTATGTCATCTACGGAAAAATTTCTGGTAATCTCATCACCATTGGTGTCCTGTAAGATGTAAGTACTCAGGTGTCTGTGTCGCACTTTGTAAACTGTGAATATTTTTGCTGACCAGCTCAACAGATAAACCATCTCAACTGCATTTTTGTACTTCGAAATGTCAAGCAATTCACTCGTACTGAATTTCTGCTTGCATGGACCCACCAACTTAATACGACTGTATGCTGCATTTAGAGCTCCATTATCATGGACATCAAAAGGCTTCATCTTAGTCTATGATGTCTAATGCGATTATACTTGAAGTGGCTATCATAAAATTCACCTGCAGGGTCTGTTTGATGATTGTCAGGACATTGATTCTTCCCTGTCTGTAGCTGTCTTTCAAACACCTGCACAACTTTCTTCCCTGTCTTTGCCCTCACAGGCAGGGTCAAGGCGAATTTTTAATTTGTATCTTTAACCACTAAAATACATCTGAAACCCTTATTTGATGGTGAATAATTGTTCACATCAACGACATCTGTGTGTTATGAATCGTCTAATATTTACGTGATGATAAGTCTGTGTAAGAATGAATGTTTTGTGTCCAGACATGTGAAGATGATGACAGACTGTCTCCAAAGTCACACAATGAGCCATCTTTCTCAAAGCTCTGAAATTACTGATACGAGGCGTGTTTTTTAAGTAAGGTTCGTTTTGTTGTAGACACTAGTAGTTCCTGATCATACCGCAACAAGCGCGTGCGTCGTGTACCGGCGTACCATGGGAACAACTGTAACTGTGCTCAGTTTCAGCTCTGTAGCTAACCTGTACGGTTCTGTTTTGTAGTTTCAAAATGTTTAAGACTATCAAATCGCCCGCCACGTGTGAGGTTCGTTCAGTGATACGAGTTTTGTCAGCAAGGAAGCTGTCTGCTGCAGAAATTCATCGACAGATTTGAGAAGAGTACGGTGATACTGTTATGAGTGAAAGCAAAGTGCGTAAGTGGGTACGAAAATTCAAAGATGGCCGTGACAACGTCCATAAGGAGGAGCGCTGCGGTCGCCCTTCTTTGATTACAGACGATTTGGTGGCTTCAGTTGAAGCTAGGATTCGTGAGAACAGGTGCTTCAGAATAACAGATCTCTCAAACGAATTTCCTGAGATGTCGAGATCAGTGCTTTACAACATTATATAATGTTACTTAAAATTCGTATTGATTGCAAAAATTGTTTTTTGTTATTCATATGACCGGTTTCGGTTCATTCAGAACCATCTTCAGATCTGATATTTCAGTTACAGGAGTAACCCGTCCAAATCGGTTACTCCTGTAACTGAAATATCAGATCTGAAGATGGTTCTGAATGAACCGAAACCGGTCATATGAATAATAAAAAAAAATTTTTGCAATCAAGACGAATTTTAAGTAACATTATAAAATCACTGATTGCTGTTATCCCATAAGACATTATGTCTGTTTTTGCAAACTTTACAACATTGTTTCTGAACACCTCAAGTTTAGGAAACTGTGCTCCCATTGAGTCCCAAACTCCTAACAGAGGACCACAAAAACCAAAGATTTGAATGTGCGATGAAGTTCTTGACTCGTTATCACGAAGTAGGTGACGGCTTCTTGAGTCAGATCTTAACTGGAGACAAAACATGGGTTTCGCAAATCACGCCCGAATCGAAGCAACAGACCATGGAATGAAGACACACACACTCGCCTGTAAAGGTGAAGGCCAAACAGACTCAGTTCCAGTGCAGAATCACGGCGTCGGTGTTTTGGGATAGGCATGGTGTTTTGTTGGTCGACTTAATGCAACGGGGGACCGCTATCAATGCAGAACCATACTGACAAACTCTGAGAAAGCTACGCAGGGCGATTCAAAACAAAAGACGCGCCATGCTGACAAAGGGAATTGTCCTTCTCCATGACAATACAAGACCTCACACTGCAGGTCAGACCAGCGATTTATTGGACAGTTTTGGCTGGGAAGTTTTAGACCACCCACCCTACAGTCCTGATCTTGCGCCGAGCGATTACCATCTGTTCAACCATCTCAAACAACACCTCAATGGCAATTGTTACACCGATGACGACGACGACGTGAACGGCAGTGAACTCTTGGTTATCAGAGCAGGCGGCAAGTTTTTATGAAGAGGGTATTTTAAAACTGGTTGAGAGGTATGATACGTGTATGAACAAACTTGGCAACTATGTCGAAAAATAGAGTGAAGTATGTACTTTCTGAAAATAAATTTACTTCTTTGAGATACCTTTTGTTGTGTACTTACATTCAAATGGACTTTACATATGAAGCACACCTCGTATGATTTCTTTCACATGCCCTGTAGTTTCTGCTGCTGCCGATGCTGCGAATAGATGTAGACATTCTACGATTTCTTTCATGTTGTCGCAGTATATATACCGCAGATATCGAGTGTTCAGTATTTTATGGTGAGTGTCAGTAACTTCACCTGCGCTATTTACACCTTTAAAAGTATGTTTAATGATATTGTTATTTTTAATATTTTAGAGCTATTTATTCGTCCTTTGGGGTCGTTGAATCTCTTATGTGCTACATAATATTTCAGCATATGCTTGCTTCTCTTTCGGTAGATTCTTGCAGGACTTGAAGTTTTGAATAATACCAGCTCTAATAAGTCTGGTGTTGTCTCAAATTTCGTGTTCTCAATCTCTGTTACAACCTTATTTGAAACTATAAGGTGGGTGCCCTCGCTGATTCCACATACAGTGTCTAACTGACAGTTCTTGTGTTTGTTAGTGAACCTGATAATAGTGGTCCCTTCCTATTCTTCCTATTCTGCTCTTCTGCCTCCATTCATAGTTTGTCAGAACCTTTTTAGATTATTTGTTACTAGTTTAAACGTTTCTGAGAGAAATTGTTCTCATTGCAATTATCCTAGTCTTAGGAGTCGTAACTGCCACTGAATAGCCTTTCACATTTTTGTAACTTTATGCTTTGCCATTGACATGAAGTTATATACTGAACCGTTTTTAAGAAAGCACACAACTTGTATGCACTCTGAAACTACTGGTGGTGATGGGAGTCAAATACCTTAACTATTGCCCAGATATATCACTCATATCAGTTAGTTTTGTTTTGACTTCTACGTTTCTATCATTGCACATCTCACCATTTTTGACTACTGCCTTGATAAGACCTCCCTGTTCCATTAATTTAGCATTGGTTTCCTCAGTTTTTCTGTCAACATTTGGATGGATGTGCTTCATGCCTCTGCATGAGTGTATGAAACATGTGCAATTTCGTCCATAGTCTGCAATATACTGATATAGTTACATATTGGTACACAACCTTTTATGCAGAAACCCCTGGTTTAGATTCAAGTGTATTGGCGGTACTCAATTTGCTCGTTTTATTAATAACCAGAAATCAGTACTGTATATGATTCCAACAGTCCCCACATATGCTAACAAATTCGTTGAACGCCACATCAGTTCCTACATATGCTTAGCAAGTATGTTTTAAATTCATACTGTCCTGTTCCAATGTGATAATAAGATTCGCATTCCTTTGCCGACAGCTTTGGTACCCCGGTTTATGTCAATTACATGATGTCAGTTTTCATACGATGATCGAAACATAAATATTTATGTATCTGATTCTAGTCTTCTGCTAAGACATCCACAAATATGAACACACAGTTCAGCTTTACTTTCTTGGGTGGTGTAATATCACCAGTTCGCTAAATGTTTGGTAAGTTACTCTATCAACACCACATAAAATCTCCTGTAACAGTTGGTAACTGAACTAAAACAGATTTATTGAAAATGTATACACTTGCTCAAAGCGAATATTCTTGGTGTGTATTGGCAGTGTCAGAACAAGATTAAATCTGTTTTGGTCCATCATCGACAGGGGACATTGGCTGGTTAAGTAATTGTCAATGTCAGTGAAATTCACCAGCAGTCGTGTAACTTAAGATGTTATTTTATTTTATTTTGAAGGCTACCAGTTTCAGCATTTCATTATGGGGTATAGAACATCGTTGATACACCGCTCTGCTGGAAGGGTGCCGCAGATGACAACCAAAGACGCCCTGCTATGAAAAGAAATGGCACCCCAGAGCAACACTCCTGTTTGTCAGACCAAATGGTATGCAACAGTCAAGTTAGTATGCCACTGCCGTCCAGGACGTCTCCAGACACATCCACGCTGCTAATCAGTGCTCACTTCAAAGTGGAACGCATCACTGAAGTCAATTCTACTCCAGTCAATGAATTTCCACGTGTCTGGAAACGCCCCGGGCAGCAGTGGGTCAGCAACCTGACTGTCGTTTGCCATACACTGTGCTAGCATGCCATGATTGTCTAGTGCACCATTTGTTTGCATAGCAGGATCCCTTCGATTGTCATTTGTGGCACTGCGGTATGTCGACGATATTGTACGTCTACTTTGTTGCCCTTCATGGCGAGCCATCCTGGGCTTATATTTCAGCAAGATAATGCCTGTCCGCACATGAAGAGAGTTTCTACTGCTTGTCTTCGTGTTTACCATACCAACCTTGGCCAGCAAGGTCACCGAATCTCTCCCCAACTGAGAACTTTTGGAGCATTATGGGAAGGGCTCTTCAGTCAGATCGGGATTATGACGATCTAATGCCCCAGTTAGACAGAATTTGGGACATCCAAAAACTCTGTCAGTCAGTGCCAAGCGAAATAGCCGCTTGCATAAGGGCCAGAGCTGCACCATCGCATTACTGACTTGCTCAATTTGTGAAACGCTTTCTCTTGAATAAATCGTTCCAATTTTCTGAAATTGTAATTATTTGTTTGTCCACGTACTTCACATCTAATGATTTCTGTCCCATTCGATAATTCGTTTGTGATGCGTCGTTATTTTGTCTTAATGTGTATTTATGTGGCAAATACGGTTTTGATCGCCTTTTCATTATTAATGTAGAATGAAATTTGTTTTCCCATTGGGAGATGCACAATGCAATGACCTTATCTTTATCCAGTGTCCTGGTTGAGTCGCCGATTGGGCATGAGAATGTGAGAATGGTGCACACCGGCAGTGGTCTAAGGAGCGTTGCACGATGTATGCCAAAATGCTAATCTCTGGTACGTATATGACAAGGTCAAGGTGGAGTTGCAATCGTCATCACGCACACAGGAGCTGAACTGCATTGAATCTTGACTTTTGTTTAACTCTGCTTCTCATAAAAAATAGACATCGAATGGAGAGAAATAGTACACAACGACATTAATGTAAGTGTGATGATAGTGTGAGCCTCGCATAATACTGGTGTGTCACCACCATAATGCCATCTGATTGGATACTTTTGTTAACTGGCACAATTTGTGGTGTTCATTTGATGAAATGATGGGAAGCACAGGAATCGAATGATTCCCATTGGACAAGAGTAGAGTGGGGGGGAGGGGGGGAGACTGCTGCCTTACTGAAAGCTTCATCACTACCAGAGGAAGTTATAAGAAGTTTAAGAGCGTGAGGTGCAGTACCACCGAGACTTTATGGGCTTCATAAATTCACAAGATGGATAAGGATGAGCGTCTAGAGGATTTGTCTATGGTGCCTACAATGAGCACTATTGGTTCACCAACTTATTTCGCTGCCAAATATTTAGCTTCCTTATTAAAACAGTTGCTAGGAAAATGCAGTCACGAAAATGCAGTCACGACATTCATAATTCTGTGGATTTTATTCAGACACTTAGCAATGTCAGGCTAAATAGTACGGATGTGCTCGTTAGTTTTGATGTGGTATCATTATATCCAAAGGTACCTTTAAAGGACTCCTTTCTCTTATCAGCCAACATTTTGATAAGAACATCACAGCCTTATTTGAACATGTGCTTTTGTCATCTTATATTCAGTTTAATGGTGAATTTTATGAGCAGATGATGGAATTGCTATAGGAAGTCCCCTCTCCCCTTTGGTAATTAATTTATTCAAGAAACACTTCGAGGACACGGCAGTGGACTTAGCAGGCGTTAAAATAACGGTCCTCTGGAGGTATGTGGACGACACGTTGTAGTATGGCTGCATGGATGGATGAATTACGAGGGCTATCCACAAAGTACATTACGTTTTGAAATTAAAAATAAATAAAGTATTGGAATTTTTTTTTATTATATACAGATGAAAGCCACACTTAAATACTACTTTTCTACATAGTTGCCATTTAAATTGAGGCACTTATCGTAGCGATGGACGAGATTGGAAATTCCTTCGTCGTAAAATTCGGCCGCCTGCGCCTTCAACCACGTGGTTACCTCTTCTTGAAGCTGTGCGTCGTCATCAAAACGCTGCATAGCCAACCACTTCTTCATTGCTGGGAATAAGTGGAAGTCGCTCGGTGCCAGGTCGGGACTGTACGGCGGATGAGGAAACAACTCCCACTTAAAAGATTCGAGAACTTCACGAGTGGCATTTGCCGTGTGGGCCCGGGCGTTGTCGTGAATCGGCAAGATCTTTGAGGCCAACTTTCCTCTGCGCTTGTTTTGTATTGCTCTTCTGAGGTTGTGCAGAGTTTGGCAATACCTTTGAGAGTTTATTGTAGTGCCTCTTTCCAGGAAATCCACAAAAATCACACCTTTTCTGTCCCAAAAGACAGTCATTACGTGGTTGAAGGCGCAGGCGGCCGAATTTTACGACGAAGGAATTTCCAAGCTCGTGCGTCGTTACGATAAGTGCCTTAATTTAAATGGCAACTATGTAGAAAAGCAGTATTTAAGTGTGGCTTTCATCTGTATATAATAATAAAATTTTCCAATACTTTATTTTTTTTAATTCCAAAACGTGATGTACTTTGTGGATAGCCCTCGTACATCGATTTCTTGAGCATTTGAATTCTATCCATGCTAGTATCAAATTTACTATGGAAAGAGAAAAAGCAGCTGCCTGCCCTTATTGGATGTTGCCGTTCACAGTAAAGTTGATGGCAGGACATGCCATATGTCATAAACCAAAGCTTACAAATCTATATCTACCTGCCAGTAACTGCCATCACCCTTCACAGACTGTAGGTGTCCTTAAGACCTTAGTGCATAGGGTGCACAGTATATTCAATAAAGATAATTTGCAAGAGCACTTTTAAAGCGAATAGATTTTCTCCACAAAAAATTCGTACAGCATTCAATGTAAAACCTAGAATGCAAGTATGTGATGGGAAAGAAAATAGTAATTCTTTCAGGTCAAGTTTGTTTTTGCCTCTTTCCTCGAATATAGAAAGTATTCTCGAGAAACACTGTGTTAAGGTGATCTTCCAGCCTACGACGAAGATTGCAGCTTCAGTTAGCTGTAAAGGACGATTCTCTGCTTCGTAAGGCAGGTGTGTATCAAATTCCTTGCGGAAATTGTGAGAAGTCGTTCACAGGCCAGATAACGCGCCCCATTCATGAGAAATGCGTGGAACATCGAAGATACACACGCTTATCACAGGCAGACAATTCAGCTGTGGCCGAATATTGTATTGATACAAGGCACTCTATAAGCTACAGCGATGTGAAGATTTTAACATCCACCTCTTCCTTTTGGGACTCTATCTTGGAGAAAGGTATAGAGCTTAGATTAGCTAATAACTTAATAAACAGAGGTAATGGTTTTAATTTGGACAAAGCATGGAATCTGGCTCGTGGGATAATTAAATTGCAGAGAAGTCGTCATGGTGTCACCAGCACTGAACATAAATTCATAAGCGAATCGAATGTCTGTACCTCTTCATCACAGGCGGCGTGTGTGTAATCATATCTCTTTGCTGCCGACCTGCGTCTGTGACCCACATGCGCAGTACCACCGTGGAGCAGTATATAAGGCTGCGTTTAGCACCTAGCCCTCCACAACATCTCCAGGATTGGAACCCCTCAATTCGAAGTCGATGAATTATACTGCCTGGGCTACCCTCAGGGTATGATCTGCAGTTTCGAAGCACTTGTTGCTGTAGCCGTCTGTCTGCCTGCTGCTGTCGTCCGTCCGCTTTCGCTGCCGACCAGTGCTGTCCGCCGTCCGTCTGTCGGCCGCCTCCGCCCGGTGCTCGCAGCCGCCTGCCACTGTTGTATGTCCATCCGTCCGTCTGCCTGCCTGCCTGCCTGCCTGTTAGCCATCGCCTGGAGCTCGCCGCCACCGTCTGGGGCTCGCCACCACTGCCAGCTCCTGGTGCTCATCGCTGCCTGCTGTCCGTCTGTCGCTGTCTGTCCGTCGTGTCCCTTCCCACCTTCACTGTCATCTACACCTCACCTTCCCCCATTTCCACTGTCACTTCCTGGCATGCCGCCTCTGGTCTCCCTCCTTATACTTCGCCTCCCCTCCCCCCACTCACCCATTTCCCCATACCCTTCCCCTGCTGTTTACCCCACATCTACACCCTTTCCCTAGCCTCCACACCTGCAACTGCTCCCTCTCCTGCACCCGCCTTCACGTACACCTCTGCTGCCGCCTCTGCTGCCACCGCTCCGGTTGTCGGCTTCCCCTCCCTCACCCCCGTCCCTTCATCTGTTTCCCCACCCGCATCACGTCACACCAGGCCACCATCGCCACCACTGAACCAGCTGCATCTCCCAGCACCTCCTCCATGCCTATGGGATCTGCTGCCCACCATGTCTCCTCTCACGTACAATGATCACCTGGCCCCCAACTGCAGAAACCCCTCCACCTGTCCCCATTGCAAGGCCTTCCACTTTCTCAAAAACTGCCCAACCTCGCCACCCCTCCTTCCTGTAGCACTCGCAATGGCCCCCATCACACCTACTCCCACAAGTGTAAACCTAAACCCCCCTCCTGCCACCCCTAACATTACTATCCCTGTACATCCCATTGATCCTCCTGTCCACCTCAACAATTCCCTCTGTCCACACCCCACGGCTGAAGACATCATCCAGTTCCTCACCATAGTCCTCCAAAACATTCACCATTTACCAAGCTCCCCCACCCTCCAACAGATCTCCCTCACCACCTGCTCTGTCTTTCACCTGAACACCATCGCCACTTACTCCCACAACCAAGCCCACTTCACC
This sequence comes from Schistocerca cancellata, assembly GCF_023864275.1. Classification (NCBI taxonomy): domain Eukaryota; kingdom Metazoa; phylum Arthropoda; class Insecta; order Orthoptera; family Acrididae; genus Schistocerca; species Schistocerca cancellata. Next base: position 308,795,345 of record NC_064628.1, on the reverse strand, counting down.
TTCACTTGCCTCGACACCCTAGTTTAAGCCTCTATTCTCCCCTCTCTTCAGCCCCTCTCTCTTCCTGTCATGACGTGGTACGAGTGTCGCATCATATTCCAGAACGTCCGCTCCTTCTATGCTGACAAATACCTACTCATAAACACCTTCTCTCACCACCGCTTCAACACTTTCCTTCGGAATAAGACCTTTCTCCAGCCCCACCATACTATCCGCACCCCTTCCTATATTCTCCACCAAACTGAGGGTCCGGTCCTTGAGGGCAGGATGGAGTCACCATCGGCCACCTTAAGCACATTCCCATCTGGCCACAACCCCTCCTCAATGACCCCACCAAACACCTTATCCTCAGCATCTTCTTCCCCTCTGTCATCATTACCTGTGCAACCATCTACGTCCATTCCACTGAACCTCTTCCCTATGACTTCATCTCCCACATTGACCACACCTTCTCCACCTATGTGATTGCTGTCAACATCAACATCCATAGCCACTCCCCTGCCGCCCTTTGGTAGTGGCATCAGTTCCTCCCCACGATCCAAGGCGACCTAGTTTCCCTTCCCCAGCACACCTGTCCCAAAAGCGACACCACCCCTGATGTTTCCATTCCACCACCAACCTCCTTGGGTGTATTGCTGTTGATATCCTTGACCCCACAGGTAGCGACCACCTCCCCATCCTTCTCACCATAATGTCTGCTCACCACCCCCCCCCTCTGGCTCCCCAATATGCACCCCCTCCGAAGGTAGTCTATGACTACCATTGTCCCAGCTGGTATGCCTACCAGGAATACATCACCAATCAGGTCGAAAGCCGCCCTCTTACCTATTATCACCCTGATGATATCATCCACACCTGGTCCTTCCTTCAGAAGACCATTACTGACGCCATGGAGGCCCATGTTCCTACTAAAACCATCCACTCCCACTGTCCCACTCTCCCTCTATGGGCTCCTCTGCGAATCCCGCTGCCTCTATCGCTCCTCCCTGTGCACTCGTGACAGGGATACACTCCAACCACACCGACAAATACAGAGACACGTCCGGAACCTAACTACAGCAATGAAACGCTGGGACTGGCGCCCAGACCTGTACACAACTCAATGCCACCCTCCCTATCAATTCCTCCAAGTACAGGTCTGCCTTCCATCACCTTACTGGTTCCCATTCCACACCCCATTACTCCCTTCTCCACAACGACCGCCCTCTTCCCGATACCCTCAGTAAGGCCAACCACTTCGCTTCACACCTTTCCGAGGTCTTCTTTGTCCCTGATGATCCCCACCTTGATTATTCTCTTTTCCCCCCCATCATGGCATGCATCAATACCTCAGTCGCTCCACTTGCTCCTAGTCTCCAGTACTTGGGGCAGTTGCCACCCTCTGACATCAACAATCCAATCACAGCACAAGACATTAAACTTATTCTCCGGTCAAAATGCAACACGGCCCCTGGTCACGACTCTGTCACCTACCACCACCTTAGAGAAAGCCCCTTCTCCTTCCTGACTGTCCTTGCCAATCTATACGACGTCATCCTCTCTACTGGCTTCTACCCCAACCTGTGGAAGACTTCCCGTGTCCTCTTATTCCTCAAACCCAAAAAATCCCCTGCTGCCACCTCTTCCCATTGACCCATCTGCCTCACCTCCATCTTCAGTAAGGTATTTGAATCCATCCTCTCACATCGTATCCATCAACACCTTAATCAACACCACCTTCTCCCACTTACCCAGTGTGGCTTCCGACCCTCCTTCTGCACTGAAGACCAACTCCTTAACCTAGTCCACCTTCTCTCCCTCCAGCTTAACTCCTGTCGCTCCGCCATTTTTGTTTCCCTTGACCTCGATGGCATCCCGGTCTCCTCTTCAAACCTAAGCTCTGCCTATCAATTTTGTCTGTCTGGTCGCTTCCTTCCTCTCACGCCGTCCTTCCTATGTCACCCTCCATGATACCAACTCCCATATCTTTTATCCCACTGCTGGCGTCCACTCCGTCCTTTCCCCTCTCCTCTATCTCCTGTACACCACCAATATGCTCAAGCCATCCACTCTTGTCCACTTCCTCCAATATGCTGATGACACAGCCTTCCTGGCTCTCTATCCTTCCCCTCAACAGTCACAATGCACCCTCCAAATTCACCTTGACCAGTTCACCACTTGGCGTAACAAGTGGTTCCTTCATATCAACTCCTCCAAAACCCAGGCAACCATCATAGGCCACACCACCCGCTCCTTCTGTCTCCACGATTTCTACCCCACCATTTATGGTCGTCCCATCCAGCTCACAATGCAGAACATTCACATGCAGAGTTGCACCTACTGCTATCCAACCAGCAGTTGTCAACCACACTGGTTTAGGAATGGGATGCCCTACCACAAGAACTCTGTACTAACTTGTGACCAGCAGGGGAGCACCTTGTGGAACATGTATTGCCGTCCGTAGTAATCGCACACACTATTAAGAAACAAGTTTCGTCTTTTGTGATGACTAAGAGGCCATCATAAATCACGACTACTTCAGTGTAATTATTTTTGTGTGGCCATCCTTCTGACTGAAAGATTCAGGGACTTCGGCCATTCACTTATTAATAAAATCGACACCTGCAGCCACCATTTCCATTTTATTTATTATGTAGCTATCAGTTTCGGTGATTTTGTTCATCTTATTCAGGCTTTAACTGACGCTGAGGGGATGAACTCCAATCGTATACACGATCCCATCAGTGGACAACATATCTGAACTGGTTTTAGTAGACTACTGTAAAATCGATGTTGTGTCTGCGACCATCGACTACCAACTCTTGGGCAGTAGTTGGTGGATGGTAGTTGCAGATACATCATCACTGACTGTTATGGTAGTCTACAGAAACCAGTTCAGAGATGTTGGCCATTGATAGGATTGTGTATGCGATTGGAGTTCACACCGTCAGGGGGCGTTGGTAACTGATGATTGCAGACACATCACTGATATAGTAGTTTACAGAAACCAGTTCAGAGATGTTGGCCAGTGGTGGGATCGTACATACGATTGGAGTTCACCCCTTCAGCGTCTGTTAAGGCCTGAAGATGGTGTACTGAATCATCAAAACTGGTAGCTATACAATAAATACCATCGAAAGGACGGCTGTAGGTTTCCATTTTATTGTATCAGTCTAGTTATGTCTTTGAAAGAAAGTGTCATTTCTGTCATCTCATAACAAATTTCTTTCAGTTACCTTCTGTACTAGACAGCAGCAGTCCATCGCCTGTATGTTCCAAGGTTCATCAGACTTTGTTACTTGGCAGTTCCACATCATTCGAAACTTACTTTCTTTAGTATTGTACACTAGTGCAGAAACAATAGGTAATGTATACTGCTGGTGTGGATTTCCAGTGTTTCACTATAGTATCGTCGTCTCTACTACTGACGTCATAAACACACTATGTGATAAAAAGTATCTGGACACCCCCAAACCATACGTTTTTCATATTAGGTGCATTGTGCTGCCACCTACTGCCATATCAGCGACCTTAGTAGTCATTAGACAACGTGAGAGAGCAGAGTGGGGCGTTCTGAGGAGCTCTGAGACTTAGAACGTGGTCAGGTGATTGGGTGTCAGTTGTGTCATATGTCTATACGCGAGATTTCCACACACCTAAACATCCCTAGGTCCACTGTTTCCGATAGGATAGTGAAGTGGAAACGTGAAGGCACACTTGCAGCACAAAAGCGTACAGGCCGACCGCGTCTGTTGCTGTTGACTGAAAGAGACCGCAGACAGTTGAAGAGGGTCGTAATGTGTAATAGGCAGACATCTCTCCAGACCATCACACAGGAATTCCAAACTGCATCAGGATCCACTCTAAGTACTATGACAGTTAGGCAGGAGGTGAGAAAACTTGGAATTCATGGTCGAGCGGCTGCTTATAAACCACACATCACGCCAGTAAATGCCAAACGACACCTCACTTGGTGTAAGGAGCGTAAACATTGAAGATTGAACAGCGGAAAAACGTTGCGTGGAGTGACGAATCATGATACACAGTGTGGCAATCCGATGGCACGGTGTGGGTATGGTGACTGCCCAGTGAACGTCACCTGCAGCGTGTGTAGTGCCAACAGTAAAATTCGGAGGCGGTGGTGTTATGGTGTGGTCGTGTTTTTCATGAGGAGGCTTGTTTTGCGTGGCACTATCACAGCACAGACCTACGTTGATGTTTTAAACACTTTCTTTCTTCCCATTGTTGAAGAGCAATTCGGGAGGCGATTGCATCTTTCAACACGATCGAGCACCTGTTCATAATGCACGGCCTATATCGGAGTGGTTGCACGACAATAACTTTCCTGTAATGGATTGGCCTGCACAGAGTCCTGACCTGAATTTCTATAGAACACCTTTGGGATGTGTTGGAACGCCAACTTCGTGCCGGGCCTCACTGACTGACATCGATACCTCTTCTCAGTGGAGCACTCCATGAAGAAAAGTCTGCCATTCCACAAGAAACCTTCCAGCACCTGATTGAACGTATGACTGCGAGAGTGGAAGCCGTCATCAAGTCTAAGAGTGGTTCAACACCATTGAATTCCAGCATTACCGATGGAGGGCGACACGAACTTGTAAGTCATTTTGAGCCAGGTACATATACACTCCTGGAAATTGAAATAAGAACACCGTGAATTCATTGTCCCAGGAAGGAGAAACTTTATTGACACATTCCTGGGGTCAGATACATCACATGATCACACTGACAGAACCACAGGCACATAGACACAGGCAACAGAGCATGCACAATGTCGGCACTAGTACAGTGTATATCCACCTTTCGCAGCAATGCAGGCTGCTATTCTCCCATGGAGACGATCGTAGAGATGCTGGATGTAGTCCTGTGGAACGGCTTGCCATGCCATTTCCACCTGGCGCCTCAGTTGGACCAGCGTTCGTGCTGGACGTGCAGACCGCGTGAGACGACGCTTCATCCAGTCCCAAACATGCTCAATGGGGGACAGATCCGGAGATCTTGCTGGCCAGGGTAGTTGACTTACACCTTCTAGAGCACGTTGGGTGGCACGGGATACATGCGGACATGCATTGTCCTGTTGGAACAGCAAGTTCCCTTGCCGGTCTAGGAATGGTAGAACGATGGGTTCGATGACGGTTTGGATGTACCGTGCACTATTCAGTGTCCCCTCGACGATCACCAGTGGTGTATGGCCAGTGTAGGAGATCGCTCCCCACACCATGATGCCGGGTGTTGGCCCTGTGTGCCTCGGTCGTATGCAGTCCTGATTGTGGCGCTCACCTGCACGGCGCCAAACACGCATACGACCATCATTGGCACCAAGGCAGAAGCGACTCTCATCGCTGAAGACGACACGTCTCCATTCGTCCCTCCATTCACGCCTGTCGCGACACCACTGGAGGCGGGCTGCACGATGTTGGGGCGTGAGCGGAAGACGGCCTAACGGTGTGCGGGACCGTAGCCCAGCTTCATGGAGACGGTTGCGAATGGTCCTCGCCGATACCCCAGGAGCAACAGTGTCCCTAATTTGCTGGGAAGTGGCGGTGCGGTCCCCTACGGCACTGCGTAGGATCCTACGGTCTTGGCGTGCATCCGTGCGTCGCTGCGGTCCGGTCCCAGGTCGACGGGCACGTGCACCTTCCGCCGACCACTGGCGACAACATCGATGTACTGTGCAGACCTCACGCCCCACGTGTTGAGCAATTCGGCGGTACGTCCACCCGGCCTCCCGCATGCCCACTATACGCCCTCGCTCAAAGTCCGTCAACTGCACATACGGTTCACGTCCACGCTGTCGCGGCATGCTACCAGTGTTAAAGACTGCGATGGAGCTCCGTATGCCACGGCAAACTGGCTGACACTGACGGCGGCGGTGCACAAATGCTGCGCAGCTAGCGCCATTCGACGGCCAACACCGCGGTTCCTGGTGTGTCCGCTGTGCCGTGCGTGTGATCATTGCTTGTACAGCCCTCTCGCAGTGTCCGGAGCAAGTATGGTGGGTCTGACACACGGGGTGTCAATGTGTTCTTTTTTCCATTTCCAGGAGTGTACAATAGCAGTGACCTATCGCCATAGCCCTCGCCAGTATCAGTCTCATTAACTTACTTTCGTATAAAGCTGTTTGTTAATTTTGCGCTGAGAATGAAATTTTAATATTACACCCATTTTCCATGTTTTTAGATATTCATTTATAACTAACAACAATGCAGCTGCTGCTTCAGCTGGCACCTACGTGTGCTATCAATATTTGAGTTTCACAGAGGGTGAACGACGATTAAAACCTTGTACCAGAAGTAAAAACCGAAGAACTTCCTCCCTGAAAATATTTCCAAGCCTGATAATCACTAACTTGGTACGAGTCATAGCTCCAAATTTGACGTTCTTCGGAGCCCTTTCACTTGGCGTACTATCATAACTTATTAAGACGAAGACTAGGTAATACGAACAGAAGAATATAAAAATTAAAAAATACGAGTACCTTCTTCTCCTATTGCAAACATATTGCTTCATCAAAATTGCCACTCTTGTGTACAAAAAAAAAAGAAAACAAAAACAACTAGATACTCTTGCATTTACTTCTTCAATGCATTAAGTCAGATTCATTCCACATATCTAATTCAGATTGTTACGACGCATATGGATAGCGAGCACAAATCCATGAAACTTTTGACCAGCATCTGTCTATACTAGCAATATATGCGATTCAAAATCTGCGGGACACTTAATGACAAACGATACGTCCTGCTATGGTGATGAGATTTTAGAGGCAGTGGCTGTTTCCAACAAAAATCCTGTTGGTCACGTTCGTAGGTATTGTACCCTATGATTATGGACTGTGTAGCGTAGACGTCATGGAGGTAAATAAGAGAAAGGAACTGCCGTTACGTCACAAACTTGAAGCTGACGTCGACATCTTATATAGCCCAAGACATTAGGTGCACCGCATTATACGTCCATAGTTCACCGCGGTAGGACTTCCACTGACGTCACTCTGACCTGGCCGTGCTCGGGTTCAACCGTTGGAGATATCTGTCGCCTTCGTTGTCCTATCCTATCTGGTGCTTTGATTGTGTGGATACATCGTTTCATAAAAAATTCTGGCATGAGCCGTTTACCGGTATAATACTCGATCCGATCGTAATCTAAAGATTGAAGAACTCACATTTCATTTGTAAGTTGAGTTGTTTAAGCGCCATTTTCTCTTGTTCACATGAATTATGTTTGCGCTGTTTACGTTTATTGTAGTGACTTTATTACTCTGTAAATTTCTATTATTATTCACACACTGCAGAACACATCAGAGGTACAACTTCAAAGTGTAAAGTTGTAAATACAACAGTGGGACTAATGCACTGACAATCTAATACAACAAGAACTCTATCACGGTCGCCTGTATTAGAGGCCAGAGTCGTCAAGCTGACAACGTCGTAGCCTGTGACGTCAGTAGGCCGGCTGGTGTGACCAGCTAGGCCGAGACTGAAGTTCAGAGTTCGTCGAATGCAGACGACGTGTCAGATATAAATACGCAATCAGTTTCTTTTTTTTGTAGATTTGGTCCCTGTAAATAACACAGTAACCTAGAAAAGCTAATTTCTCGCAGTATTACACCGACTTTATGTAGGAATTACGCATTTTATTCTCGTTTCCTTGCAACGATGAACTTTTCAATAACTCACATGTGCTTCATAGCAGTATATTATGACGTTTCTTACCCGAGATTTGGAGATACCAGTTCAGCAAACAATTTTGTGAGGTGCCTACTAACATTATTTGCAGACCTGCAATTATTTCAGTCTGTTATTTGAAATGTATTATCATGTTCCTTCCTATATAAATGACAAACTAATATAAAAGTTTCTGACAGCTGCACACTATCTTTCACACCTTTTTATATGGGGGTGGCATAATAATAATAATTTTTAACGAACGTTTTTTGTGTATTGTTCGTTAGTATGTTAGATTTTTAAAAATCACAGGTCATACACAATCTATTTAAATACTTTCACACATCTTCTTGAGTCATAATGAACTGGGGACCTTGCTGTGGATTTGCATAAGAAGCATGACTGAAATTTATCAGTGCATTAAAGTTTATTTCATAGTGGCCACATCCTCCTTGCCAGTACTAATCAGAGCATTTAAGGACTGAGGTTATGGGTAAGAAAGAAGTTTCATAATTTAGTGTCAAAAGTTATGTAATGTTTTTAATTTTCTATTAACCCCTCCTTCTTGGAACATATTAAATGATCATTTTGGAGTTTGGTATAATTATTTAACAATGTGTTACACATAATGGAAACCAGCTTTTTGTAGATATCAGTATGTGGCCTTTCACAGAGACATGAATCTGTTACAAATATTTGCAGAGAAACATGTGATTCAGTTCCTTGGCCAACCAGATTGAGTAGTAACTGCTTTTGATTTTGACAAGTGAGGAATTTTGTTTCATACTCTTCAGATATTAAAAGTTGCATAACTGTATATACAAAAGTGCCAAGTTCCACAACAATATCTGATGGCACAGTCAATCCACTTTGGACAAGGTTATCAAAATATTTATCTGTGGTGTGTGTACCTAAAATAAAATCAGTGCATGTTGTACAACTGAGCAATTGTGTTGTTTTGTGTGCTGCATAACCACAAACATACAGAAGCACAGATTGGTGTACATCAACATTTTCATTGCCTATGTTATTCAAAACACTTACAAACGGATTCACGTCAACATCCGTAGACATTACATCTGAGATGCTTACGTTATTCATTATTTCTGGAGAAAATTTTACTTGTAACGCCGGAAATGCATATCCTCCTATTCCCATTTATTGTACTGTAAATTTTTTCCTTATTTTGTCAGCTGAAGATATGTCATTTCTGTCTTTGTAACTATTTGTATATATATGCACTTATGTCGATGTATAATTGGTTTGTTTTGTGAATATTATTTGTATTTATACGCTGGGTCTGGCCTAGGGAAAACTATGCTATCGAACGAATACATCGATAGGTCGTGTGTAGAACCAAAGTGTTTAGGATCTTTGGTAGTGTTAACTCTGTCGCGTGAAGCGCGGGCAGAGGGGGAGTCTGGTTGGAGTAGTGCGGTTGAGCAGGTGTGTTGTGTGACGCTTCCGAGAGTTGCCGCGTTTTCGGGGTTTGGCAGCATGTAATTGCGCTCGACTTGCTATGATAGTTTCTGACACGGTGTCGCGAACGGGAAGCATTAGCTGGCGCACATCTAGAGCCCGTTTCGCCTGGTGAACGTGTCGAGAAGAAGGCGCGCCAACATCCAGCTTCTGCAACAGCGACGGCCGACCATGGGTGACTGTCGCCACCTCCTCGATCGACGACTTCAAACCTTCAATCAACCAACAAGGAAGACTGGTAGCACGTAAAATTTTAGAACTGTATGGCAGACCTCAGCTTTTCAAACTGTTAAATTTTTCTCACTAAATTACAGCAACATAGCATGAACCTTTGTTGCTCATTGTCCCAATTGCATTACCAAGCAGGGTCCCTTCCTTTTCCGGAATGAACCCGAGTGTCGTTGAAATTCAAACGCCAGCATTAAAGTAATATCATTCCATTTCACTGCTTTAATTTCAAAGTTCAGTTAAAGTATTCATAGCTGGCTACAATATTTAGATTACACAAGCACAAATTAAGAGTGCGAGTTTTGTTACCATATTTTAGCTTACCTGTGACTGCAGCTCAGCTTGGTACGTGCTAAATTTTACTATTTTTAATTGTTCAGGATCATTTAATTCAAGTTCAAAGTTAAATCTCTTATTTCTAAATTGCGTAGATTCCAGTAGCGTTTTAAATGATTGTTGAGGTAGCCCAAGACTAACTTTATTTTATTGAATTTCGTAGTGCTTCAGAAACATAGTTCACTATTAATTTCAGTCACTAAATTAACATTCAATTTTCCGGTTTTATTAATTCTTTTGCTAAATTAAGTCAGAGTATAGCGAAATTTATTACTTCTGACAAACTTTCAGATTTCACACTACACGTGTCAACCTTCAGTTGCCACGCCTCTAGTGCTAATTATATGTGTAATAACCTTTCTTTTTCAGTTACTATAGTAATTGTCCATAGGACTGGCGACCGTAATTGCCCCCAAATCTCAAATATCTAATTACCGCTAGTTAATTGTCAATGTAACGGCCGCACATTTACTTTCTTTATTAACTTTGCCGCTTTTCAAAATTAATTTCCACCAGTTTCATTTGCATTTTTCCTTTCATTTAGATGTAACCCTTTCCTCCCTCTTTACTGACAGATTAACTTCAGTGACCATTGCTTTTCCCAAATTTCCATTAGGTACACGCAGTTTAATTTTTCACTGTCATTAAGGTCGATAAGTGAGGGGGAGGTTACATACTGGGCCATATTTTGCAGACTTTATTCCCAAAATACTCATTATACACAACTTCTTTTCAGATTCAAATACCTGGGTTACAGAAACATTGTAGTTTCCACCCGATAATTGACGATATCTACTAAATCATGATTTCAAATTACCAGTTTGTAGTTTTCCCGTCAGAAGATACTGCACACCTACACCACTGAAAGAATATTCAACAACTTCTGAAATAACAGAAGTACTCTGATACAATGCCTGATGTGTGTCTGTGGTGAGACAACTGGTAGTGTCCAAAGCCCTCCATCTCTCTAACTAAGCCAAAAATTTGTTAAGAAATTCATGCCTGTCATCAGAAGCAAGTGAAAGGCAGACACAATTTATTTTGTTTGTGAATTCCCTTTGTACAGTTCTTAACATTAATAATATTCCACCAATGGAGAATGATTTCAACAAAGTGTACAGTTCCTAAATTTTCACCATATTCACCTTTTAAGCCTGCAAGCGTTGTTTCATTAAAAATATTGCAGACAAGATTGACATTTTATATTTCTAAGCTACTGGAATACACTGATTTGTGAGTCAACCGAGGAGCTAATTTCAAAAGCTGGTTGAGTTCCTTTTCGTATAGGTTCCCAATATCTGAAAATTTTGCCATTAGCAGATCATTGGATGTTGAGTCAAAATGGGGAAATTTAAATGTTCTGTTACTGTCCTTCTGGTTCAACCAGTTGTTCATAATACTTTTTAGCAAATGAACAGTGTCAAACATTACAAATACAGGGGAACCACATGACAGAAAGGAATATGGACTGCTGGAATTTTTTACCAATAGTGAAAACATATTCTTATTAATTCTGTTGTTATCAGATATAATAACAACAGCAGTCAGACCACATGAGGAAAGAAACTGCAACACATTAAGTGTTAATTTATGGAGATCTGAGCCTGACAACTGTTTGACAGGAATAAAATGAACAACTTCTTTGAAACTGCCATATAAAAATGATGTGAGAAAGGCAAGCACAGTTCTTGTCTCAGATGGGGCATTATTTTCTGCATATCCATGGAGTTTCCCCCGTTTAAACTGAATACATGGCTTAACATAAATTTCATCCGCTTGCAGAATTACAAATTTTTCTCTCTCATCTAATTTATCCACAACAATTTTAAGAAAATGGGCATTTTGTGATTTATCGGTTGGACAAATTTTCAGTGAAGATGAAAGCTGCTGAATGTGTTTCACATTCAGTAAGGTAAGTAATCCACTTGACCGGAGTGCTGTATAGCATGCTGGAGATTGGTTGTAGATGATAAATGCATGCATCATCATATCAACCGAATATGTCCACTTATTCATTGCCAACAAATCTATCTGTTCCAACAGAAACAAGAGTGTGGCACAGAAATTTGGATTAGCTTCTGAATGCAGAGTAAGTTTCTTTACAATATTCTTTAATTCATTTAAAAGAGAAGTAAAAGCGGGTGTGTAGCTATCACAGTTGGTATCTCTACTCAAAATATTTTCTATTTGTGACCATCTGGTTACTCTAAGCGAGGAAGGTAAAATACAACTGAGCTGCTCATGTGTCAGAATGAAACCATTCACACACACACACTTGAAATGAGTTTGTCATTAATTTCCATACTCACTTTGACCTGAGGAATGTCTTCAGAAAAATCTATAGTATAAAAGAATATCTTATTCTCTTTAACACCAACACTCCACTTTCCTACACTGTTTATTCTATCCTGGTACTCAGCACACAAACACTGAAAATTTACAATAACGTGGCCCTCATTTAGCATGGCTTCATTCTTCTCCTTCTCTTCATGGCGTGCACGCTTCCTTCTTATTTCTGGGTCACACCTTCTTGGAGGCTGCACGTTACTTAAATACGATGGTAACCCAGGGAATATTTTTGGCACAGCTTCTGGTAAAAGCAACGACCTTTGACGAGGAAACTCGTGACAGTTCCCATCAGAGTCCTTGTAAATCTCCTCTCTTGATACATCACATTCTTCAAAATGTTTAATGCAAACAACACTTCTATTTGATGGAGTCTAGTCCTTTCTGGGGATACTTCTTGTCCGTAGTTTTCTGTTTTCCTCTTCAGTAGGGATTCTGAACACTTAGATGTAACCCTCTTTCTTGCTGGATTTGTAGTTGCTGTTGCAACCAGGAACACAACATTTTTCTGGCATCTGCAAATAGAATGGTGCATTAATTGCTAACATCTTAAATCAAAATACTATTATGTAAAAATAGCAAATGAGAATTTGAGTGAACTGGTTTTTTCTACTGCTTGGACGTCACGAAACACAAGTCTACAAATAGAATCAAATGTGTAGAAATATAATATTAACACAAAATCACTTAGGAGAAGATTCTGATACTAAACTTATGAATTCAAAACTTTATTTTCAAATTGTATCTAGAATATAGTAGAACTTTTGTTGCAATTGTGTAGACGATAGTCGTTCACGTAGGACACTTGCACGTATACATGTAAAAACACTACAAACTTCACAGAATTGTATGTTTATATTGTGTTATATCTTCGACTGTAGTCACGACTACTTGCTATAATTTTTGCAGAGTCCAGTATAGCATAATTACGCTGTAATGTCGGATAAAACAGACACCGCGAAAGTACGTAAACAACCGCTTCCGTTCGCTACCTTATAGCCACAGCCTTGCGGTAGGCCTTAACGTAACGTTGCCACATTTCAGTCCTCCGGCCTCTAATACAGGGGACCGTAACTCTATTCTACATGGAGGTATTCCTCTGTGGAGTTCTGTTTCTTTCACATTTCAGTAATCGTTCACTTCTTTGACATGTACAAGGAACGATAGCATGTCTTCGTTCTTTCTTCATTGTACACGTTTATGACCTAACAAAGAAGATGTAGGTAAGTTTTATGCAAACGTGATCCTTAAAAATGTACATTCGAGTTGAAAGCTGAAAATGTAACGAACAAGCAGCAGTAGCAGTTTGCAAACAAGCAGTTGTTTTGGAGTTCCAGCTTCATTTGCTGTTGATAAAAATACAGTTAAAGTGGAGTTAAAAGGATTATGAAAGCATTCTTTTCACATCACATCCTCGTCTTCGGGTTATTCGAAATGTATCAACCGAAACACGTTATATTAACTACACCAAATGTGTCGTATTACTAGAGCAAATACGCATTCAAGAACAGAAAAACGTTCGATGTTGTCTTTCTGACACTATGTTATTCATGTAGGCACTGTAAGTTTTAGTATTCGAAACATCTGTTGCGCGCACATGACAGAAATGATGAACAAGAAGCAGTCGTAAACTGCAGTCTGCTAACGCTTTGGGCTATTTAAGATGGCGGCAGCCCCCGTCCACTCTGGCTTCAGAAAAACGTACAGAGTAAGTCTATAGCACCATCTCCTTTTTTTTTTTTTTTTTTTTTTTTACTTCCACGGTGGACGTAGACATGAAACATTAAATACGATCGTTGACCGACGTCCAGCTACAGCAATCGACATGCGTCAGAATATACCACAGACCATAGATAACACAGACTGCGTATGACGCCATTTTACTGAAACCAGCATTTAAGGCATGTGATCGGGGCACGAAGCCGAGTATGGCATTAACTCTTTGCAGTGCACTATTTATGACATTTTTGTTACAAATCAATGTTATGCCTTTAACTAGAAGCAGGAGTAAGGACCTCCACATATGCTCGGGTAAGTCTTGTTTTGTAAACGACAGATTATGTAAACTGACGAAAATCTCAGTTGTGAAAGTGAACTACTTTAAAACACCTGCAGAGATATTTCCACGTGTAGAAAGTTAGAATGTTTGTTGATCCTTAGATGTAAAATTCGATGAAAAACTAACGTTTTAAAATGACAGAACGTTAATATATAACTCACTACAGGAATTCTCTACAGTATTTCCATACATATTTTGTCCATTATCTGTACTGGATTAAGCAAAAAATATAAACGCTTATTATTGAAGAAGACTGACATTATTATACGGATTTAATTTCTTATAAAAACGTAATAAAACGTTTCGTACATATTGTTCAGGAATCGTCGGAAAACTGATGCTGCCTGGCAAACGTCTTCTACTCCCGTGGAAGTGATTAATTAAGACTGAAGTGCAACAGAAACAGGTATTCACCATATAACTGTAATTCTGTCTTTCGGCAAAAGAACTGTCAACACTTTTCAAATGGCCACGTGTAATAACGATAACCATCGCATTAATACTAGGAGTTTCGCAAAAATTAGGTTAACTGCACTCGTACATGACGTATAATAGCAATATGACAAGTCATTTTATTCTCAAAATCTGTGCTTGATTTCAGGTAGAAATAACGAAAACTGTCAGCTCCACTTCGCATAGCCCGTAATGACAGTGATCCGGCTTGATGCAACGAGTTTAGCAAACTGCTCCGAACCACGTGACTTAGATGTTGGTTTCAAACGTCAACACATCAGAGATTCGTACATGAGCGATCTGTGTTATCTATAGTCTATGGAATATACTAAACGCAACTGTCTGCGTATTTATCTCGTACAGACGTTAGTGTTACGTAATGACGCGTCCACATCGATGATAATAGAGATTATTGTTTCCCAAATACGTACATTCTCTGCGACTAATTGAAATGTCTATTTGAGAAGTGTCAGAAAGAGCGACTTTTGTAACAAACAATGCAGATCATTTTACGTTGTTTTGTGTGTGTGCTAATACGTATTGCTACAGATATTAATTTATGAATTAGTATACTCTTTTTACTGAGGAAACAGTTTCCCTCTATGTTTACATCGGAGGCCATGACATTTCACAAGTGTAATATGCGGTGTTCTTGTAGAACAATGAACAACGTTTTCAATGGAAAACCATATTGTTATAAACTAGGTCGTGAGTTGCAAAAAACAAACAAAAGATTTAGAGGTGAATATCGTACGTTAACGTGTTGTGTATTGGATGACACGTGTTTCTTTCTGGATGTGACGTTCACCATGTTCGCACTTGTAATGGTATGGGTGAAATGTGTAGAATTGCTGAAACAATAATGCTCCAGTGGCGGATGTTTGACTGTGAAATTGGTTTATATCCATGCAAATCAACAAATTCTCGATACCAAGGCGTCTCCAGCAGCTGTGGATTTTCTTAGGCAGCGAGACTGGCATCCACTGATACGTGAAAGGTAAGCAGTTACTGTTTTCTTCTATCGTAGTTGTAGCTGTGTGAAGTAGCACTATGTGCTGCAAAATACCGGTTTGTGCCGCTTCTTCTGCGTAACATGTCCAGATCTAACCTTAGTGCTTATCATCCACGTTGATTTTGCGAATGGCTGATAAATGGAACATTATAACGAATGCGAATCACGTAGGCTATCTTAATCTGCATACAGCAACATTTCCCAATTCTGCTGAGCGTTAGGCCTATTTACACAATTTCACTCATGGTAATCTTTTTGTTTGATTATTTAAACTTCATCCAAGCTTAATGTCCAGTGTAGTCCGCCCCACACTTTTCCCCGCATCGGACAGTCCCAGCATAAATATTTAGAGAGATATTGAAAGTTTTGTTTATTGTTGAACTAAATTTCCCCCAATGTCGAAAGTCGTAATGTATAGATACAGGGAGACCTTCTACGTGAATTAACTGATTTGGTCGTCGAGAAGTCTTGAGTTACAAAATCATCACCAGAGTGTACACACCAACTTAATCAGTTTCAAAAGTTCCTTAAAATAAACTCTCTTACTATATACCTGTAATGGGCGACATTAATCGTTCAGGCATTTAACAGTATTTTCTTTTTGATTTGTTCATAAACGAGTGTCACATTTGATCTCAAACACAGTTTAGTAAACATGATTGGATGAACTCTTTTAACCAATTGAAGTCTATTCCGTTGTTATTTAAGGGTAGCACCTCTTGACTTCAAAAACAGACTTGTGTACCAGAAGATCGTCTGAATTTATTATTTTTAACATTTATTTCAGTCAACGTCGAGTTACAGTTTTCCGCATAATCATTGCATTTTGAAAGAAGTAATGGATATTTTATGTTGAGATATTGCAGGTTCTAATATGTATACTTAACAGTCTGATAATTACAGCAACCAAATTTTTCCCATCCCTCAAGCGGCTCACCTACTGCCTTAAAAAAAAAAAAAAAAAATGCGGGAATATTTTTCACGTTTAAGACGATAATTTTTTCATTTGCTGCTGGTGTTCAATTTATTTTGTATTATAGGTGACATGTTATTCGAATTCTTAACGTGGTTAATGGAACGTATGATTACGCAATTCGCACGGAAGGGGAAATCAGTCCAAATTCGGATGAGGCTTTATTAGGTTAATACTGTAAGCAAAACTCCCAACTGTTTGGTTTTATTTCAGCATTTCGGCAGTGCTTTCTGTACCACGGTGAGCACGTATATTGACAGACCGGTTAGAATATTGTAGTTCCAACTGGAGATGGCTCAGCCAAGGAAATAAGAACATCAACTTCGGTTCATGTTGATAGTTAGACCAGCGCTGTCCCAGCTGTTGTCAGGGTTTCCAAACTAAGAATCCGCTACTTCCGCTGGAAGTAGCTTTTCGGTTGACATCACGAGGCTGTGTCCAATCCGCTACTGTCGCCCCAACAAAGAAAATCCCCAGCACCAGCTGGAATTAAACCAGAGTCCTCTGCATGAGGGATTGTAATTAACATCTTTTGGAGAGAGGGAGAAGTTAGCACAGCACGACGAAGAGCGTAAGGACAAAATTTAAGGCACTTTTAATTTTGACACTGTGACCTGTATTCCAAAATCCTTCTGTAGTAGAACTGAGTAACGCATAGCAACATTAATATACTGGAAAGGAGATCGTCTATAGCTTTAGGTTTTAAGCCATTTAGTAGAGGCCAGAAACATAACGTAATATAATTTACAGCTGAACTACGATTCTCGAGTACAAGCCTACACTTCCTTGCGCTGTAGTGTTGTAAATGAGATAAATTCGACAGCAAATATAATAGAGTGATTTTGCTGGATCCCAGGTAATCTTGAAAGTAGGGAGTGACTTTGCTGGACCCCAAGTAATCTTGAAAGTACGGTACATACGTAGCTTTCAAAACTGATTCTCGGAGCGGAGAAAAGAATAAGAAACTAATTTTTGATTTATTGCCACGTGCTTTGAAGTTGGTCAGCAGATAATACATTATTTTGAAATGACTACTAATTTAAAGGTACCTTTCAATGGAACAAAATTTCGCTGTAATTGCATGTTCTGGCCCGTATGATTTTCCCTCAGTAGCGATGTTAACTGTTATGCACTTTGATGCTGTTTTAATCTCAAAGAATCCGTACAAAACATGCTCGCTTAATTTATTCAATTTCTAACAGTTTTGGGTTACACGCCAAAAATAAATATGGAGTACACATTGCTACATGAAAGAACAGGCCGTCTAAGAGCTGAGGCGTTGGAAACGTATTCGGGAGGAGCTGGTCTGGCCTTCTTCCTTCAGATATTTCTGTAGCCTACCTCACTTAATTGTTGCATTCTAATAATGACAGTTGAACTTCTTTTTGTATGACTGGTCTGTCTGTAGCTTGAAAGCCAGGTGTAGTGGGTTGTATGATAATAAGACGCATTCCTCTTTCAAACCGTGGTCTTATTTCGCTGTCCGAGCCATTGATGAGTGATATTTTCTCATATTGTACGCGCGAAATGTATTTATGGAAGCTCTGTGTTTTACTAATTCTTCCATCAATTCAGCGATAATTGTAGGATACTGACTCTCTATCCAGCTTGGCTGAATCGTAGTATCCTCTGTTGTTGGTAGTAATTACCATTACGATGTTCTTAAAGTATCGTGGCCAGCCTTAGAAATTTATTACAATAGCGCGTCTCATATGCATTCACAACTTTAATTGCTGTATCTCTGAAATACATATGTATCCCTTTGCAGTAAAGATAATTTCTGTGTTATTTACAAGGAAGTAAAAAAGAAGGAAGTTGTCATTACGTCACAAACTTGAAACCGACGTTCAACATCTTACATAGTCCAAAAAACTAGGTTCACCGCATTTATACCTCCATAGTTCACCGCGGTGATGCTTCCCCGTGATCTCACTCTGATGTGTCTGTGCCCACTTTCGACGTTGGGGATATCTATCGACTTTTGTGGTCATATCCGAAATAGCATCTGGTGCTTTGTTGTTTGGAGACGTAGTTATTTAATCTAAAATGCCAGCTTGCGTCGTTTACTATGTACTAATCGATCCAATCGTAACTAAAGTTTAAAGGAACCACATTTCATTGGTAAGTTGAGCCGTTCAAGTAATACTTTCCTTTGTATACTTGAATTATCGTTGCACTGTTAACTTTTATTCTTTCCTGTGTTTTCTACTGCCTTCCAAACCGCAAACGCTCCGATATCCGGGCCACACCGTATCAATGGTTCGTCCCCGCACAACACACGGCTGCTGGAACGCACTGATTGTTGGTGCAGCATCTCATGCCTTAAATTCCTCCCGCCGATTGATTATTATTCATAGTTCGTGTTACCTGCTTCTTTAAAAAATACGTACGCGCGCGCGCGCGTTTGTGTGTGTGTGTGTGTGTGTGTGTGTGTGTGTGTGTGTGTGTGTGTGTGTGTGCACGCGAGCGCTTCCTTTCTGAAGAAGGCTTTAGCCTAAAACATTCTTTTCTTAGTGCCCGTCGGCTCCCCAGTGTGTGAGTAGCAATCTACCCGCTTCACAGTGCAGTTATTCCCTCGTGAAGTTTGTCGTAAGTTATCCACTACACTTGAAGAGGAACAATGATATTTATAATTACAACACTAGAATAAAAAGTGGCAATAATTAAGCCAGATTAAGGTGGCCTGTAACAGAAACAGAGGTTCAAGATGCTGCAACCAAAGGTTTTGATCCCTTACCCAGTCTGGTCAGAAAGTAAAATTAGAAACTAAACTGAAAATTTTGACAACTCCTCCTATTCCGCAGAAGACTATATATTATTGTAATGTGTAGATTGTCATGGGTAGTAATTGCTGACTAGCATCGTGTGTGTTTAATTAAAAAGCAAATAAAACTAAATAATCAACATGGAGGCATAATTACAATTTTACGTTAATATAAAATGACTCATTCCACATCATTACGATGTATCGTGCAAATGATACATGGAACATGAAACTAACTATCTAACTCACAAGGGATGGTGCAGAATTACATATTTTGAGAACAAAACTGAAATTCCAAAGCAAAATGAAGTAGATGATCAAAGTAGACCTACATTACAATTGCGATATTTTTGTTTATACCTGAAAAAATGGTTCAAATGGCTCTAAGCACTATGGGACTTAACATCTGAGGTCATCAGTCCCTTAGACTTAGAACTACTTAAACCTAACTTAACCTAAGGACATGACGCACATCCATGCCCGAGGCAGGATTCGAACCTGCGACCGTAGCAGCAGTGCCGTTCCGGACTGAAGCGCCTAGAACCGCTCTGCCACATCGGGCGGCTATGCCTGAAAAACTGACAGGATTTCTGGCGAGAAATATTCCTTGACAAGTACCAAATTGGCTACTGTTGGAAAGGTCCGTCTATATGTTTCACATGTTAGGGTATCAGAATTATTAACGAGAAATATTCCGTGACAAGAAGCAAATAACGAAAGGTTGGCCTATGTATTACACTGGTTAAGACATCATTACTAAAAATGACTTATGTAGATATTAAAGGCGTATGAGCGTTTGTGAGCATTCCCTTAATCATATTTATAGTGCTGCACAATGCTGGAACATACTTAAAAAGACTATATCGTTTTTGTACCGTGTAAGTAGCTGTTACTGGTCACACTGAATGATGCATCATAGGTAAGATTGGAAAGTGAGATGTGTAAAACTACAGTGAAATTAATGCACCCACAATCTAATAAAACAGAGCTCTGCTCAGCATGTATGTGGTAGTGATGTTTCTTTGACATTTTAGTGATCGTTGACTTTGTTGACATGCACAAATATGGCAGCTTACCTTGTGTCTTACCTCGTTGCACACATTTATTTGCTAGCAAAGAACAGGTAGGTCAGTTTTTTGCAAATGTGAACATTAAAAATGTTGTGCATACTGGTTGAAAGCTGAAGGTGTAGCGAACGAGCAGCAGTATTGGTAAGCAAACCACCATTGGTTCTGGAGTTCCAGCTTCATTTGCTATTGATAGAAATACAGTAAAAGTGGAAATACATGGATTACGAATACATGCATTTCACATAACTTCATTCTCTTGGTTATCCGAAATATATCATCAAATACAAGTTATATCAACGAGGCCACTACGCATTCCAGAACAGAAAAACGTTCGAAATTGTCTCCCTGACATTACGTTATTCACCAGAGCACTGTAATTTTTAATATTTAAGACAGTTGTTTGCATGCACACGAAAGATATAATGAACGAGAAACAATTGTAAACAGTAGTCTGCTAATGCTTTGGGCTATTTAAGATGGCGGCAGCCCTCGCCCACTCTGACCTCAGAAAAAACATACAGCGTCTTACTCTGTCTATAGTACAATCTCCCTGCTTTTACACGGTACTATAGCACACTTAATTATGCAACTTCCTTCAATTTTACCTCCCCGCCTTCGACACACTCCCCTTCGTGACTCCAGAAGCATCCCTCTCTCCTCCCCCTTCCGATACCCACAACCCTGCCTCATTAACACAGTTAACAACGCAAAGAAATACAGACAAAGAGTTCAGAAAAATTTAATTCTCAGTCTTGGGAATTCTTATAAGACACACGAGAAACAAACGAATACACAAAAAGACACTGACAGATATATGAAATTGTGTGAGATTACTTGTAACAAGATTTATTATTAAAAGCGCCTCTTACACAACACCCAAATGTAATTCGAGAAAAAGAGGGATTCCAAAAAACAAAGAAGTGGGTAAAGAAAATTCTACAATGTTTTCGAATTTAAGGGTCTTCATTGCCAAAGTTATTTGACGTACCGCAAGTAGGTATATTATACTGGCATCAGATTTTCTTTGACAAAGGTATTTGACATCATTCCTTTAGAATGGGCGACGAAGACTTATCAGTGTTTTCTGCAGTTGCGTGTATCACAACTTTCTTGTATTTACTTTTGGTATCATCATCATCATAGAAGACGACGAAAAGAAAAAGGAAATGTACTGTGGTGAAGCCGTGGGTTTCACGGCGAGATCCAACAAAATCTCCGGGTGTGCCAAGTGGAGGACGTAAGGGGCGTATAAAAATTACTTTCGAATGGACGAGAATACATACCAAAATGTGCTCCAGAAAGTAGCTCGTCATATCACGAAAGAGAAAATTCACCACTGAACGCTATATCCACAAAAGAAACACTGTAACACTGGGCAGTATAGGCCTAGCATTCGAATACCACAGTGATCATTGACGAAAACAATACCAGAAACCTGTGAATCTGTTAATAAGGCACTGAAGAAGGAATATATGGAGTAACTTGTAAGACTGTACTCTGCAACAAGTGGAACATCGTTATGGTAATTATCACCGACAACAGAAGGTATAATGATTCATTCAAGACGAGTAAGAATCTGTCTGGTACAGTAATCACTGGAACGAGGAAGAATTAGCAAAACAGAGAGCTTCCGTAAATACATTTCCCGCATATAGTAACAGAAAATGTCACTCATCAGTTGTTTAGTACATTCTACAGCCATTAAGAAATATTTTTATTTCTGTAAGAGTTATAGATTTCATTCTTTATATTCTCGTAGAGGGTACATCCTGGCCGTATTTAGACGGCTAATGGTCCTGGCAATTTTTTTTATATAGCTCTCGCTTCTTCTTGTTCTGTTTTTGTATTTGCGATGCTGCAAATTATGCAATACTGAACCTGTCTCGTATATTTCTATCAGTTTCGTTGTAGATGCAATGCACCATGTAAATTTTTAAGCCATGTCGATAAACATTAGATATCAGATAGCTGCAGCGATGCTAGCGCTGAAGCGGTTAAATTTTTCCGTGCAGTTAACAGAAGACCATTGCTTTCTGTTACAAAATCTAAGGCGAGACGCTAGATTTGATCAAAGAATTTTTGAACAATACCTAACTTTGACAAAGTTTCTAATAACACAATCATTTTTTTTTTATAAAGAAACTTCGTCAAAGAAAATTTGATAGTGTTAGAGAGCTAACCTCTATTGGAGAAGGTAGGAAAGCCCAGTTGTCATCATAATATGTACAAAAGAAATTTAAACAATACAAGAAATTTGTAGAGGACATCCAGCTATAAAGAAAAACTCTGTAAATAATCGGATGTAGTTACAGTGTACCTGTCCCTTCCATTATGTGCTGCAGTTGGTAACCGCACAGAGAATGATCGTAAGTCAGCGCCATACGAATCGTCAGTCGGTTGCCGGTAGCCAATTACAATGCTCGTTCGTAATATCATGTGGCTCTTAAATAAAATTAGCTATTATTTAATTCTGTTAGGTTAGAAATTAACCATATCGACGGAATTGTCGGCAAAATCGGAAATAAGACATACAAGTAAGTTATTGCAATGACGAAGGTATATCTCGGTATACCATACTAACATGCAGCGAAGCCCGAGAGAGAGGTTAGGGTGGAACGTTGACATTTTCGTTGTGAGTTGGCGAGGCCAACGATTCTCCCCACAGAAATACGATGGTCACAGTAGACTAAGGGAAAACGAGTAACCTACATGTAAACGAAATTTTTTGTTGTACTTACCAGCTTGCATGTCACACAAATGGTATCCTTCGCTGTCAACTTTTGAATGGTTCGAGCCCTATTATGAGGTAGCATGTTTCTTGGAATCAACCAGTAAGTAGCACGTGTCATTTTTGGTGTTATGTGAACGAGTAACATTACGGATGCTTTTACATATTTCCTTAATAACGGAAGTGAAATTCAAGATCCAGGAATATGTATCACAGAATGGAAAGGATTATACCAATTTTATAGTAATGTCTCGGACAATACGTGACGTCAACTGATGTGAGGAAGAGCATCAAATTATTACCTAATGGACTGGTGTCGAACACACAAAATAGTGCAGTCCGTAACTCAGTGCATTTAGGGTATCATGTGACAACTTACTTGATTCATATCCATGCGCAATTCTATCGCAAAACACCAGTAGACGTATATCTTGAGCAATGCAAGAAAAAGGAAAAAATTGATGGTAGTTTGTGTTGTCTGCAAGACCGCGGTGATTCGACGCCTGAAAACGTGTTTTTCAGTGTCTCATATCGTACGTTAGTGCCTTATACATCGACACTTTCTTTTCTTTTTCAAAATTTTATTTCACATTCAAAATTTTCGCGTAATCACAGAACATAACAGAAGACGAGCTCCTTTTCTACGAGGCCGTGCTGGAAAGTAATGCCTCCGAGTTTTTTTTATTTGGAAACTCTTAAAGCTATTTAAATAACATCCCACATCTTTATTCTTCATGTCTACATATTTACAACCCCTACCGCTAGAGGGTTCCGAATTGGTGGTGTGTAATGTTACTATGTCGGTGCATGAGAAACAGAGGCCTGTAATCGAGTTTCGAATTAGAAGAGTTCATCCACACATTCAGCACCTTTTCGTTCAGTATAACAACGCAAGGTCGCACACGAACGCTGCGATATCAGCAACAATCCGACGCCTTGGGTTCACTGTCATCGATCATTCTTCATCGATCATTCTTCCCGACTTGACCCCATCTGATTTTAATCTGTTTCCAGAATTTAAGGAACACCTTCAAGGAATTTTGATAGATAGACGCAGGTGCAAGAAGAGGCGGGGTTTTGGCTCCGCCAACGAGGTAAAACATTCCCCAGTGACCGTATCAACAAACTGGTCTCTCGTTAGGAGAAATATGTTCGTCGCCAGGGTGACTGTTGAGATGTAGGCATAAAGAACAAAGATGTAGAATGTTCCTAACTTTTGTTTTGTTTAAAAAGCTTCAAGAGTTTTCACATAAAAAATTAGGAGGTATTAATTTTCAGCACGCCCTCGTAAGTAATTGTATAGTGTACAGTACATTCACATTTCAGTCTTCAGTATGGAAATCCGTAAGAAATTGCCAGTCGAGTAATTTCTTAGGTTACACTTAGATGAGGAATTCACAATATAGTTCTTTTGAGGAAGAATGCATATTGCTCGTAATAACAAATTAATTCGTGATGTTACATAGTCACGTATAACCAAAAATCTTCTTCACTCCTGTCTCATTTTGAGAATATGTAAAATATTGTATGTCCCTTCAATCAGGTGACAGCATTTTTCTTCATGAAAGGTTCTTCATCTGCATGTAAAAAACTCGTCGATTTTATCGTGCTGGTCGATATTCTTTTGATAATTGCTGATTTTTTTCTGACGGACAACAATACATTGCTTGCATTACCGCAAAAAAATTATGTTCTTCGGTGTCACTGAAATTGCAAGTGGCACAAAGTGGGGAATCTGCTAGATGAATTGGGTGTAGCCTTTTTTGTTTTTTGGGATTCTTCAGTTGACAACGTATTGCCCTTACATTGTTGGGTAATAGTGAGTCGTAGATTTCTTCCAGATTTTGTACCAGTTAAAATATTTGCACTTTTGTTCTATGACATTCCTACTTTTACTTTACATCGAGTTCCTGTAGACCTCTTTTGCTTTGGTCATATGTTGTCCAATAGTTCTCATTTTAATATAACTGTTTTCTGCGAAGAAATGTTCCAGATGGTTATAATTTATTCGGAATATTCTGTTTGTGAGTTTTACAATGTACAGTGATAGCGCATTGTTGTACACTTCTGTAAGGTTTAAACTGCCATCATAGTTAATGTTCATATTTCACTTTTGAAGATACATTCGCGGCTTACTAAGTGACCCTGAGCGGAAGGTATTCTTTTGAGTAGGATACATCTTTCGGCAGCGAAAGGACTTGTGTCACATAATTTATTTCGGATGGTATGTAGATGTTTACGAAATCTGCCCTCTGTACTTTGTCAAGAGTCCTTAGATTGTAGTGACTTATACTGACTAGTATATTGGTGGGTTTTTTCCTGTAATTTATAGTAATTATTTGCCTATATTACGCGTAAATTCTATCCCAAACGTTTCATATTGGTAATCTCCGTAATTTGTCCTTTGGTTAGTGCTTCTAATCCACGACCGACATTCACTGTTCCGGACTTACTTCCGTTAAATTTGGCGCCCGATGTTATTTCGTATTTGTTTATTATTTGTAGTACTTTTTCTTTTTTACTGGCGTTCGTTACCAGAAAACCAACGTCATTTGCATACGCCTTGCATACGATTAGTGTTGCCATCCTCCCCGACATTAGGGACCTCACCGTTATGGACCTTCTTGTCCCGACATCCCGACAAGACCCAATTTTGCAAAATACTGTTACGAACTTGGCCCAAGTACTGAAGTAACGCAATCTGTTGACGATGCAAGCACCTATATCTAGAGCTGTCATTCTAGGACATACCAGACTTCTCCAATAGGAGGGGCTGGAACTGTTTAAGCGGAGCCACGTGGAGGAATCGGGAGGTTCGATTTGAATAGCTATCTGATAAGACGATTATTTCTAAACGTAATACGAACAACGAGTGCAAGTTAATAATGATACTTAGTAGTTAGCAAAAAAATGGTTCAAATGACTCTGAGCACTATGGGACTCAACTGCTGAGGTCTTAAGTCCCCTAGAACTTAGAACTACTTAAACTTAACTAACCCAAGGACATCACACACATCCATGCCCGAGGCAGGATTCAAATCCGCGACCGTAGCGGTCGCGCGGTTCCAGACTGTAGCGCCTAGAACCGCTTGGCCACTCCGGCCGGCAGTAGTTAGCAGTGTGCACTGATTATATATAGGGCGTGACGTGTATAGTGACGCATACTTCGATGAATAAAGTGTTGTTGTCGCCTTTTGCCATCTGATAAACTTATCATAGCTTACGAAAATGCCCAAGGATGTAAAGAAAAAGTGTCACTTTTCGGATGATTACTCGAAAGTGACCTTTTTTCAAAGGACGTACGGCTCCGGAAGCGTTGTGTGAAACTTGTAGCTGTTTCATCTCAGTAACTCTTGGAGGTAAGGCAGATGTGAGACACTACACTTCTACGAAGAATCACACAGATAGATTCACGGTACCATCGACATCATAGCCTATTTCGACCTTCATGAGTAAAGAAGATACTCAGAAAGAATTGCTTATTGCTGGTACAGAATTAACAACAACTTATTGTGGTAGATTCTTTCATGTGTTTGTCTGTTTTTTGTTTGTCTGTTGTCGATATATTATGCTCGCAGTAAAAGGTCGTAACAACGTGATAAAATTGTCTCCGATAGTGCTGTTAAAAGAATTACTGTTTGTTGCGCGTATGAAGAATCTTGGGAGAGAGGCTGGATATTTTTAGCAGCTATTCATACATGAGATTGCAGGTTCGAGTGATGTTGTCCACGTCTCTTCCCGCATTCAATCTGAAACAATTCTATTTCAATACATCCAAAAATACTGATAAAGGTCGTGACGCTCACCTTTGTTCTCATGAAATAATAACGGTTTAGTGTGTCTCTTGTACAATTCTCCACATAACATCAAAAGAAGCGAAGAGAAAACTCTAGTTACCCTTAGTTACGAGTAAATCACAGAGAGAGTAATATTCCGAGTCAACGATATAATTATCATAGAGTCTCTCAGATAACGTCTTTGCCTCTTAGCTTTCTCACAGTCGATTCAGTACATTACGTATTTATTACACTACATTATAAAGTTGTCAAGTGTCGTAAGTCTTTCAGTTCTCTTGATTGTATCGTTAAACCTGAGTGCCGCAATGTATAGTGACTCCAAAGTCGCCGCAAAGCGGTCTGCAGCCAGCTGCAGCGATTGTTAAAAATGCTTTCGCCCCACACTCCGCGTCCAAATGCATAAAACAATTGCAATAAATTTCGTTTTATGGCAAAGGCATCGATGCATCGAACCACAGGGCTAAAAAAAGATGTTTCCTTTAGTTGTTCAGTACTTTATTCAAGCTGCCGGAATCCAACAGCAGCTGTTGAAATTTGATTCGCTGAATAATGAAACATCGGAGGCAACTGCAAAGTTTTGTCTAGACACTTTAAGACAACTGCCAATTTCATTAGATAAAAAAATTGCTTTTTGTGGAGACAATACCAATACCAGCTTCATTGACGCAGCCAGCGGAAAGTGTTTCACCAAATTAAAGAAGTTATAGGAAAAATGTAGAACGAATTGGATGCCCTGTCCATATTCTCCATAATACTATATCAAGCGCTGCTGGAGTCTTTAACTTTCGACAAAGAAATAATTTACATGAAAATATTTAATTTTTTTTTTCAAATTACACGGTAAAGTCAGAGAAGCTGAAAGAGTTCTGCTTATAAAGAAAACTCCTCTATCTCACTCAAAAACAAGATGACTGTCTTTAATGCCTGAAGCTGAGATAACTCATAAGTTTTGAATTCCATTGAAACAATTTTTTGACGGTGAAGACAGGCCGCCTGAAATACTTTCAAATTTTTTCAGTAGTCCAATCAATGAAATTTGCTTCCTGTTTCTACAGTCAAATTTGGCTCTGACTGAAAAAATATAAAAGTCGTGGTGAAGAGTAAAGACTCGATAATTGACGTAAGGAATATAATAAGCTACACTCAAAGATGTCCGAATGAAAGGAAGACGACCAATTTTATTGGCATGCAAACCAAGATGAATTTGAACAGATTAAAGAATGAGAAATTTGACCAAGAAGTAATTGATTTGGTTTCGAAATCTAAAGAAGAGACAATGGCGTTCTATACCATAGCCTTTTATTACTTGGAAAATGGGCTATTTCTTTTAATAAATATCAAGTATTTGATTGGATGACGCTATCTGAAACCCCAGATAGGGTGATGATTAAACACTATTACATACCTTACTGAAAATAGTGTGAAGAGTTCAGGTGACAGTTGTTTTCAGGAATTGATTTCAGGAATGTACGTATCTGAAGAGCATTTTAGAAACCAAGCGTGAATCGGAGGATTTGGAGTCTAAGCACTCCGTAGATAAACGATGGATTTACATTCTGAAGGAAACCTAAAATCCTGAACGCAAATGCCAGCTGCAAAAATTATGCACTTGTTTTCTATTCCCGCACACAACGCTACTGTGCAAAGAGTATCGCCACTGATGTCGGCCCAGTGGACTGACGAAAGAAATCGGCTGTTGCTCGGGACTGTGGAACCATCCTTACGGTGCCAGTTTGACTACATGCTGACCTGCATGGAGTGTTATAAATACGTAAAAGGGAAAAAAAGACTTGCTGAAAAAGGAGGTGAAATCTTACGAAAAATATGATGTACCAATTGCTTCTTCCGCAACAAGTTACATGCAGTTGTGTTATAATTAAAAGGTAATTATATTAAATAAATTTTTAATTCATTTCTTCACCACCGTCTCAGAGTGTCCTGACGAGGCCGCAGCTTGATATGGCACCCCTACATACGATCCTCTGGCCCAGTATCGTGAACCGTTGGAGGTTGAGATTTATGCTAAAAAGAACTGGCTTGATTGCAAAGCTTACTGAGCTGCTGATTTCGATTGGACTGCTGGATTTACCATTTAAGATAATTATGGATGTAGCCTTTTTAGGAATACCTTTTGATGTCTGGAATGTCCATAGCTCACTTAGTCTGGAAGAGGTAGATTGGTTTACTCTATTGAATACTTTTTCGAAATCCAGCCAACGATATCATACCCCTGTAATCACATAGTGTTTGGTGAATGGTTGTATCTTTGTCCGCTCTCGATTGATACGGTCCTATTATGGTGTTCATTATTGATTTTAGAATTTATTTTATAATACGTGCAAATGTTTTGCAATTATATTTTAGAAGTTTTTGAGCTCCTGAATTTGTTACTGATTTGCTTGCCGGATGTTTTGGAAGTGAAACTATTGTTCCTTCCCGGAAGTCATTTGGGATATCTTATCGGGTTTGGTTAATTCATTACGTACGAGCGTTAGAGTAATTTGTCTTCTGAATGTTTGTTACAGCTCTACCAGGATACGGCCGGTCCTGTCCTCGCGACTTGTTTTTCGGTCTTCTTTTTGTAGCGCCCTCTACTGCTTTTCCAATATCTCCATTAAGAAGCTGTTGGCTTCTTACGGTCGAGTCTTCCTGTCTGTTCTGTTATAACGTCATCCAGCTCCGTTATGTAAGTTATTTTATTAGCAAATAACTGTTGAAGTTGGTTGTGCATTTCTTGCTTGGCCTGTGTTACTTTGTCAGTAACGGCCAATAGATCTCACGCGATTTATTTATTCACTTTTGCTCTTGCCCATACTATAATTTATTACATGATGTATTGAAGTCTGTTCTCCAGGAACAGCGTTTTGAAATAGGCTCTAATTTTGCATTCTTCGAGCTGTTTCCGTTTTAACGTTAAGATTTTGGCTTGAATTCATTCATTTTCGTATAACTATTAATTACTGATACGTCAAGTTTATGTAGGTCTCTTAAGCACTGAAAGTAAAATTCAGTTGTTCGTTTTTGCCAATTATTTTTCTCGCTTGACTGATTTATCATAGATTTTCTTATCACGGGTTTCGCTCGTTTCAACGATGGGACTGCTGGGTCGTATGAAGGGAAGTTTTTCTCGCAGTTTCCACTTATTGTTGAAAGCTTCATGGCATCCGCGATCCTTTAAATGCCCTACTTTCAGCTCCCCAGTCCTCTGCCCCTATAGGTTTTATGCTTTTCTAAGTTGGTGCCGGCCGTTTTGGCCGAACGGTTCTAGACGCTTCAATCAGGAACCGCGCTGCTGCTGCGGTCGCAGGTTCGAATCCTGCCTCGGGCATGGATGTGTGTGATGTCCTTAGGTTAGTCAGGTTTAAGTAGTTCTAAGTCTAGGGGACTGATGACCTCAGATGGTAAGTCCCATAGTGCTCAGAACCATTTGAACTATTTTTTAAGTTCGTGGTACATCTGTACGCTACATGAAATGAAAATGTGTTGGGCCATTTGTCAGTTTGCAGGACATGTTTTCCCTTTCTGTGGTGTATATCTTATTAATGCCATTCGCTGGGCCATTCTTGATATGCGTGAATCCGGGCAGTGCTCCATTCTTACTTTCCCACGTGTTAGCGAAGTTTTAGTTTTACCTGTGTACTCCAATTCTGTAAATCATTAAAATTTGGCGTCTGATCCTTAGGGGAGAGCACATGGTTATAGTCACCGCCGAATATTATTTGTTCGTATTGCACGCCGAAGTGAAGGACTACCTCGTCTTTAATTTCAGCTCTTCGTCTCCTATTCCCAATACCAGAAGGTGCGTAGTTGCTCCTGAACCCGTTACAGTGTCTGGTGCTTTCTATGCTTTGGCGTTATTCTTTCTTTAGTAAATATCGTCGTTACGAGTTAACTGCCACTTCCTGGATTCATATTTGCGCTACACCCTGTTATCATGTCCAATCTACGTTACTTCTTGTAACATTATGATACCTATATCGGCTGTAACATACCTTGCAAATTTTTCAAAGTGGCTGCCGATCTTGTTTATAGTTAACGCGATTCCCTAGGCTTGCAGCAAGTCATAAGCAGTTACATGTGTTCATTGTTGCTGTTTGTTCTTGTATGATCATTGTTGCAGTTTTCGCGATGACAACTCCAGGATTATCTTCATTTAGTACATTTGGACGACGTCTCTTCTTCTCCTTCGGAGCCGATAACATGTGTTTGTAACCTCCGTCGTCTCTTCCTCTGTTTAGGATTCCCAGTTTCATCTGCCCAGTTTCTTGTAGGAGTGCGTTTGGATATATCTTTTACATTTGTACGCTGACGTCTGTCCCTGTCTG
Source organism: Schistocerca cancellata (assembly GCF_023864275.1). Taxonomy (NCBI): domain Eukaryota; kingdom Metazoa; phylum Arthropoda; class Insecta; order Orthoptera; family Acrididae; genus Schistocerca; species Schistocerca cancellata. Next base: position 308,764,111 of record NC_064628.1, on the reverse strand, counting down.
TCAAGTCCCTTTCAGTGGTCTTTTGCTTTCATATTTCTCGTGGTTACTTACTTCCACAACGGACAAATAACCCTTCGATGATAGCTGTACGGAGAATCTGATGGGTCAGGTCCAGGTATTCAGACGTTTTCTCGCATATTTTTCCCCACGTTTGTTTCGACTTTTCGTGCATTGTTTGCTTTTCACTTTGGTCTCTGGATTGTCTCTACCTTTTTCTCAGGTTTTCAGACGTTTTCTCACATGTTTTCCACCACATTTGTTTCGTCTTTTCGTGCATTGTTTGCCCTGGATTGGCTGTACCTTTTTTCTGTAGCTGCACTTGGATCTTGTACAGAAGCTTCTTCTTCATCGTGTCGTATACCATATGTTGCTATACTTGTCCTATGTTGTTCACGTTTTGTATGAGTGTGTATCTCTGACCTTTTATTTTATTTGCTAAGCCCTGATCATTATAATTTATCTCCTTCTTTGTGATTATCGCAATGCTTGATTCTGTGACCGTGTTCGTGCGAGTTACCGCTGCATATGTGCTGGCAACGTTGACGTGTGCATGAGAATGACAGCTTTTCCTGCTGGTACCTGTGTCACCTTTCGCTGCATACACCCTGAGCCTACATGTCCGATTAACTCGCGACATGAATACGTACGCAGTTAGCCATCATACATTAATATTGCTCTATATAGACTTTAAGAAAAATGCCACACTTGGAGGTCGGCACGTGATTACTCATCCACATTCAAGTCAAAAGGTTATGTAGCAAAATCAGATCGGGTGCATTTTGAAAATACGTCTATGAAAACGAGGAAATGGTAACACTTTCCCATCGTGCAATGCGTCGAAATGCACAGAGGAATGTGTAGCACAGCGTACTACCTATCAGCTCATTGAGTAGACTGCTGCGACAGCAATCCCACATCCACCACGGAGCTATGGTTCGAATTCTCGACAGGTTCCTTTCTTATTTTTTGACGTCTGTCCTCTAGTTCTCGTCATTTATAAGCAGTGGAACCCTTAAACTGCGCAGTGCACAACCTTAACTGGTCCTGCCAAGTTCATGTGTGGCAACTTCCCGATGGAGTACACAAACTATAAATACGTCAACGTGATTTTGGTGCTGAGTGCATCCTATAGTCAAGCTGCTGCTGCTGCCCTTGCGTATGCTGCATGATACTCTCCAAGGCGCCATCCCAATAAGAATGTTTTTCGTCGCTTGGAGCACCGCCTTTGAGAAACTGGTAATCTTCGTTCCCATACAGAGGTCGTCCAAGGACTAGACGTACTCCACAAACAGAGAACGCGGTTCTTGAAGCCGTGAACCGTTCATCTCGGCCAAGTATCCGTGAAATTGCAAGGTTGTTCCAGATATCTCAAAGACTGGTTGTTGAAGTGTTGCACGGTGAAGAACTGCATCTACATAATTAAAGGTTAACTCAACACTAGTGACAAGAAGATCGCATTCGACGAGTACAGTTTTGTGAATGGCTTTTGCATCAAGTGGAAGATAACGAACTTTATATGAATAACGAGATATGGAATGACGAATCTAGCTACACTCGTGAAGGTTTTTTCGACCTTCACGGTAGCCATTATTGGTTGGAACTCAACCCACATTTTACCTGTGCACGTGGCTTTCAGGCACGCTTTGCGATAAACTTGTGGGCTGGAATCGTGGGAAGAGTGCTTTTGGGCCATTAAGTATTGCCGGACAAGTTGAATGTGTCCCTGTATCGTATGTTTCTTTGCAATACCGACACATTAGCAAATGTTCTACTTGGTGTTCGGCGACAGCTCTGCTTTCAGCACGATGATGTACTGTCACACTTTGGAATGAAGGTACGTTCCTTTTCCGTTAAACCTGTTGGTGGAGCTAGGTTTTGTTAGATACACTTTTGTCCTGAATTGGGATGAGGAATCGCATGCCGACCGCCAAGTACGGCATTTTTCATTCACCCTGTATATATACGATGGATGATATATGCTTTTGCAAACCTGACACTGTTTGGGTCAGGATATTTGAGGAAATTTGTTCACTATTCTACAATGTTAGTTAAGATTTTCCCGATATGCTTTTACAGCTGAATTAACCTGCTGTGCAGAAATTTCGAACAGTAGTTCAAATATCCTGACGGTTCTACTTCCAAGAAGTGCATGAGAGACCTTAACTTCTTCCATATTTCCTTCACAATGTTTAAACTTAAATGTTCCACCACATGGTTCGATGGCTTCGTCAAAACTTTCTGAATTCTTCATTTTTATATTCACAGTACTATTTACAATCCACATTACATCATCAGTATTTAGCTTTATTATTTTTTCTATGAACTTTTCGACTTCATACAGAGTGTGTCTCAAATTCCCTTCGGATTGTGGGTGTGAAAAATAAAAAGTCGTAGTTTGCGTTCACCAACCAACGTTATCCAGAATAGCCTCCCCCTGAATCAGTACAAAGATGAAATAGTTTTAAAAGTGTTTTGAAACAGTCACTGTAGATATTTTGCATTTACTACTGCAGTACAGTTATTGCATGACCTTAATTGTGTCGTAACGATGTCCTTTCATAGCCAATTCCAATTTGAGGAACAACCAGAAGTTGGCTGGGGCCAAATCAGGCGAACACAGAGGGTGATCTAGGACCAGGATTCGCTTGCCGGCCCAAAACTCGCGAGCGGTGGCGTTGTCGAGAAGGAGCAACCAAAAACCTACTTCTCCGTATTCGGGACAAGTTCGACGAATTCTAGCCCAGAAACACAAAACGTACCACAAGACTTGATGTTGCCTCCCTCCTCAATCTCCACTTTCCGACAAGTAGCAGTCAAGCATTACCACATTCGCGGCCAGGACGCGTACTGCACTTGACCGTCTGCGTGGTTGTTTTTGAAACTTCCAAGGATCGTAACGCCGCAACTCGCCAGGAGATGCCATTGCAGCTTGGAATTCCATACAAGCAGACCAAATGCGACTGAGACTCAGTATGTATGGCTTTGGGCATGAAAAATATCCACCAACTTCTAACTGAAGTTAGGTTTTTTTTTCCTGGTTGTGTCATCTTTAAATACACTACATTTTCTGCACCTTTAAAACGGGTTTTGAAACGCTGAGAAGGGTCTAATTCCACCCTTCACTGTTCAGATTGGGCCAGTCGCAGCGAACAGCGTAGACAATGGACATACTATCTCAGCTGCTGCCACAGACGGACTGGAACTTACCAGGAAGCTACTATATGTAGACGTATTGCACGCCATTAACACAAATTATCACTGATCTATTACTAAATGTTCTGTATTCTTAATATTTTCAGAAGGATCCGAAATTAGTTAGTTGTTGACATTGCTGCCTGATTTGGAGTGAGACTTTTTACGTGAAATGAGAAAACTTTGAAGTACTAGTGTTTCTAAAGCCTGATGAAGGCATCTGTACCGAATGACCATTATCAATGACTTGTGACATTGCTGGTGTTGCTGATTTATAATATCCTTTTGGTTGTTCCTAGCAGGCAGCTGAAAAGTGTTTCTTTATTATTTTTATTTGTGTGTGTGAAATCTTACGGGACTTAACTGCTAAGGTCATCAGTCCCTAAGCTTACACATTACTTAACCTAAATTATCCTATGGACAAACACACACACCCATGCCCGAGGGAGGACTCGAACCTCCGCCGGGACCAGCCATACAGTCCATGACTGCAGCGCCTTAGACCGCTTGGCTAATCCCGCGCGGCTATTTTTATTTATTTATTGAGGCTGTATACGGCCTTGAAACGAATTGCAGTGAGAATCCGGTTCTCGATTTTGAACATTCATTAGCACATGTATGCACTGCAGTGCAATTTGGCGTTGAAAATAGAGACGATTATGCTACAGCACAAGCTCGCTCCGTGACATTTTCTGAAATACGACTACATATCTAGAGCAGAATAACAAAGTGCGTGATATCGAAGCACAGTTGAGTGTGGAAGGAGAGATGATGTCACTTCACCGTTACGCGTGTGTGTATTATCGCTACCGGAACAAAGTGCTGTTTCTTTATGGTTGGATTTTCTTTTCCCTCGTAATACCATCAGGTTTGATCAGTGACGTCATACTAGATCCAAAGATACAACAAATACAGGAATTCAAATTCACGACCAGTACTTGTAAATATTTACATGGCGCTGAAGTGTAATCAAGAATTATAGAATCTCGGGAATCCTTAGTAACAGGTATAGAAGCTAACACACAACCGCCGGAAAATGGGGTTTCGAATGAGCTGGAATCTCTGCGAGGAAAACGTAGCCGAATGACGATGATGACCATGTTTTTCACAACACGTAGACGATAACAGACTTCCGCAAGCTCGTGATAATCTTGTCACCTCCGTTATTGGATCTAATACGTAATTAATCAGGGGATGTTGATATACAACAGGTATATCATCTGCAGAATTAGCAGTTGCTACATTTGCACCTTTCGTTTTTTAACGATTACCTTCCCGTGACACTAAATCCTATCAGGCTATTAAATCCTCAACAGTGCTCCGCTAATTTAGCGCAGATTACTTCTTTTTTGTACGCTCTCAGAAACTGTTATTCGACATCAAACCAGTTTCAACTTGTTCTCACGGAGAAAACCACTCATCTTCCTCGGACGATAAGATTTACCTGTTAAGTGCAGTACTGTTGTGATAATCCTTTAATTCATCTTCATCATCAGTACTTTTAATTTCAATGTCTGTTTCAAGAACGTACTTTATATTATAGATATCCGCGAATTAAAAACTAGCAGCAGTGTTGACATTGAGTTCCAAAGAATACTGGTGACACATGGCTGTCACTTTCTGTAGAAGCTATTTACTTGAAATGTTATTTACTCATTCATGCCCGTAAAAGGGTAAACTGTCATACAGTGCCTTACTGAGAACCCTTGGTATAATATACCTTTTGGCTGGACCGTGTTTGTCTTTGACGTGGGGACGCTGAGAAAACCAAGCAAGTCTCACAGCCAAAGCTTCAACCTGCCAGAACCAATTTTGCCAGTGACCCTTTTACATACATACCGGTAGTAACTGCCTTCAGAGGAAGTATATGACGGAGAATGGATCGAGCATAGCTTAAGAGTGGCTTACAGCAATAAACTTATACTTTGTAGTGATATCATTAATCCCCTAATAGACTGAAACAGGATCAGGTGACAGAAGGTTTACGTCATAGACAACTATCCCAATTCTAGTCCAGGTTTTGGACAGAGTACAAATTCTCACAGTGTCACTCTATCCTAAAACAGCTCTTCTCCTTTCCATTTTTTAAAATCATGTATATCTGAATACATTCGTGACCATTTTGGAAGCCTTCAAGTGCCATAGCTTCGAACTTATAAGTACCAATGACATTATTTAGTAGTACTGTGTATGACTCATTTCAAAGTATCTGTTTTACTTGAAAATAAAGTGTTCATAAATGAATCGCAATAATACATTATGTCGAGAATCGTCAGGGACTGGACAAAAATATGTAAACACAAAAAGCATAACTCCTTACCATGCTACATACGATGTAGGAAACCTATTGGAAATCAAAACAGCTCCCACTCTCCTCTGAATGGATAAACACAGTTCCTGTATGAGTTTATACCATCCTTTCTGCGAAATAATGCCAATTTCAGATAACGATAACGGACGTGGATAGCGATCACTCACCTTTCTCTCAAAAGTGGGCCAAAATGCTAAATAACATTGAGATCTGGTCTCTGTGGTGGCCAGAGAACATGTGAAAATTCATCCTCGTGCTCACAAAACCAGTCCTGGACGACATGAGCTGTGAGAACGAGGGTCGTGTCGTCTTGGAACACACCATCACCACTGAGGAACAAACATCGTTACATGGGATGGACCTGATCAGCCAAAATGGTCGCATGATCCTTGTCATTAATTCGGCCTTGCAAAGTATGCATAGGGCCCATGGAATAAAACAACATGCTTGTCCAAATCATCACCGAACCACTGCCATGTTTCATTCTTTTTGGGCCATAAAGTCGGCTAGAAGTTGGAAACAGTGAAGCGAGACTCATCCGATCAAATGACTATCTTCCATTGCTCCGTACTCCAGTTTTTATAGCTTCGGCGTCACGAAGGAAGCTACATAAGCTGGGGAGGGGGGGGGGGGGGCATTCGACATTCACTTTTGTAGCCCTAGCGGATGATGTTTTTACGCATGATGGATAAATCTTTGATACGGTGCCTCTTGAAAAACCAAACATTCCTCTCCCTTGGTTACGGAAGCACCCGCCATAGGAGCACCAGTATGCACGTCCGAAGGAACAGGCACTGTAGCGACTACATCCATTATGAAATACGTGAAATGTATTCGCAGTTGCGAATACAAACAACCTTCTGTTGTACAAAAGAATGACGACAATTAACATGTGTTTCGGACCGGGGCTCGAGCCCGAATTTCCAACTTTACGCGAGCTGTCACCGTAACCACGTTCGCTATCCTTGCACGACTCACGGCCAGATCCAGACTTCCCTACGTAACATTTTGTACTCGTGCTCACAGTTTGTATTTCCCGTGCAGGGGAGGACATTTTAACTGAAAGTTGCTGCCCGGTATCGACGGTTCAAAATCGTTCAAATGGCTCTGAGCACTATGGACATCTGAGGTCATCAGTCCCCTAGAACTTAGAGCTATTTAAACCTAACTAACCTAAGGACATCACACACATTCATGCCCGACGCAGGATTCGAACCTGCGACCGTAGGGGTCGTGCGGTTCCAGACTGAAGCGCCTAGAACTGCTCGGCGACAGCTGCCGGCGTATCGACCGATAAATACTGTATTGTAGTGCCTATGTTGCTTATGCATATCTGAAGGAACATTGCATCGTTCTTCTTAGCATCACAGGAGCTGCATTATCGCATGTATCCGCCGATCCCGGGCGGCGAATTACACTGTACGGGAATTCATATGTGCGCACGAGGCCAGATTGTGACGCAGGAACGACGACATATTATGGAAGTTTGGGACTGACTGTGTATCACGCACGGATAGCCAAACCGTTTAAGGCGACCTCTCGTGTAAAGCAAAAAATCCGGATTCGAATCCCTAGCCGGCACATGGCCGAGCGGTTCTCGGCTCTACAGTTCGGAACCGCGCGACCGCTACGGTCGCAGGTTCGAATCCTGCCTGGTGCATGGATGTGTGTGATGTCCTTAGGTTAGTTAGGTTTAAGTAGTTCTAAGTTCTAGGGGACTGATGACCTCAGAAGTTACGTCCCATAGTGCTCAGAGCCATTTGAACCTAGGCGGCACAAATTTTCACTGTCGTAATTCCATTAATACATCTGATGGTTGTTTTTATTCGCAACTGCGAATACATTTCATACAACACAGAATACTTTTCTGACCACGACTGATATTTGCAACGTATTGAGGACATTGCACAGGTGCTATTCGCGGTCAAATGCAACAGAGCAACCTGCAGACTGGGTTCGCATCTGTGTTTATGTTCACGCACGCATTTCGTCCAACCCCCGTACATCGTAACCGTCTATCGTTCAAACATTTGTTTTATCATCGGAGGCAATCATAAAATAGTCATAAGAGGGGTGTCATCTGCTTGCAGGAATCATCTTCGTAAGCAATATTCTCAGAAAATTTAAATTGCTTATGCAGCAATGAGTTTTCTATTGACCTGAATGTGTTATCTATGAGCAACTGAAAGTAGTAGTGTTTTGTGTCCGTTCGGATGATATATAAATATTGATGAATTAACCTAGCAAAATCTATTATCGGTAGCAAATATATTCATGCATGAATCTAGGAAATGGTTCCTGAGGTGAAGTTACTGTATTAGAAGACTTTATTAATCACGACAAATGAAATTAAAAGAATGTTGTGAGTGATGACAACAGTCACCCGTTCATTTCAGCAGAACAGGCGTCATTCACTGTATTATCATGTCAAAAGGTTAACTTCGAGGATTTTGTGCACCGATCGTAAGCTTTTGTAAAGAAGTCACATTTAAGATCCACCAAGAGCTACTGAGAAATAAATCTTTATGAACAACCGCTTTCGATTATCTGGTCATCTCCATGTATCGTCAAATTATATATATCAAACTGTATGACACTGTTCTCTAACAGCTCTTGCCGGTTTTGAAATATGTCTTTGCATGGGGATTAGCACAATATTATTGAAAATTGAATCTTTCAAGAAAAAGATGAAGTAAAGAATGAAAAAGGAAAATCAAATAAGTCACAACCGAAAACAGGCGATCAAGAAAACAGATAAACTATGAGAGTATGGCACTTAGGAAGAGAAGAACAGACGATACCATTTTGTACCAAACAGATAGGCCGTTCAATCCTCAGTAAGGTATCACCACTATTTCAGTTCATTCTTTCTTGCCAATCAAGTGAGTTCTACAGGCTGCTATGGCGGGCGATCTACACTGACAAAACCCATGCGGCATCGATATGCACACATACTGATGGCGGTAGCATCGCGTACACAACGTATAAAGTAGCGCATTTGCGGAGCCGTCAATTGTACTCAGATCATTCATGTGAAAATGTTTCTGACGTGATTATGGCGCGCGACTGGAATTAATAAACTTTGAACGTAGAATGGTTTTTGGAACTAGATGCACTGGACATTACATTTTGGAAATCGTTAGGGAATCCAATATTCCGAATTCCACAACGTCTAGAGTGTGCCGAGAATACTAGATTTCCAGCGTTACCTCTCACCACAGACAACGCGGTGGCCGACGGCCTTCACTCAACGACCAGAGAAGCGGCGATTTCGTGCAATTGTCACTAACAGACAAGCAAATCTGCTTAAAATAACCGCAGAAATCAATGTGGGACGTACAACGACCACATCCGTTATGACAATGCAGTGAAGTTTCGCGTTAATGGACCGTAGCAGCAGATGACCGACGCGAGTGCTTTTGCTGGCAGCAACTCTCCTGGGTTCCTGTTCATATTAGTTGGACTCTAGACGACTGGAAGACCGTGGCCTGGTCGGAGGAGTCCCGATTTCAGCTGGTAAGAACTACGGTAGGGTTCGAGTATGGCGCAGACACCACGAAACCGTGGACCCAAGTTGTCAATAAGGCACGTGCAAGCTGGTAGTGGCTCCGTAATTGTGTGGATTGTGTTTACATGGAACGGACTGGATTCTCTGGATATTCAGCTGCTAGGAGACCATTTGAAGCCGTTCATGGACGCCATGTTCCTAAACAGCGATGGAACTTTATGGATGACAGTGCGCCATGTCGCCGGGCCACAATTGTTCGCAACTGGTTTCGAGAACTTTCTGGACAGTTCGAGCGAATGATTTGGCACCCAGATCTCCCGACATGAATCCCATAGAACAATTATGGGACATAATATAGTGGTCAGTTCGTGCAAAAATTCCTGCACCGGCAACTCCATGGCAATTATGGACGGTTATAGAGACAGCAAGGCTCAGTGTTTCTGAGGGAAGTTCCAGCTACTTGTTGAGTCCATGCTACGTCGTGCTGCTGCACTACGCAGAGTAAAAGGAGGTCTGTCACGGTCTTAGGAGGTCTCCCATGAGTTTCGTCACCTCAGTGTTTTTACGTTGTGGTTTCAGAATGTGTGTTATCTATATGCGCAGAGTTGTGTAGTCCAAAATCAGCTTATAATGTGAACGCCCTACAGTTCCAAGAGCTTTGTTGGGCCCAGAAGGGCTCTCACAGCTTGTGTGCCTTGCCTAACGCGTTAGTTGACAGCTTTCCGATTATTCGGAGGGCTTCGCAACCAGGCTACATGGAAGAACAATAGTATTGTAAGGGAATATTAATCATCTCACACCAGCACTAAAGACAACTTATTTGTTTCCAGAGGCTGTAATATGGATATTACTCTGCAATTAGAAGGAACTTCCTTTCACATAAGTAAGAAATGTAGAAGTCGATATCTGCTTTGACGTTTCGGGAAACTTGTGAAGTGAAGGTCACCAGAAGTAGATGGGAACTGTCAGACGTGGAAATCTATTCATTAGACGTGGTGTCACTTGTTCACTGATTAACTGTGTTGTTATATCATCCACCCAGCAGCTCATTGGTCCAACACTTGCGCGTTAAACAGCTACAGATCGTCTTTATATTTCTGATACGCTGCCAACGGTACCTGCACTAGACGGTAAATCTTTGGTAATTCCATTCCCGGAAATTACAAGAGATTTTTTTTCCCCGGAGACACCACAGCAAAAAGTTATTAAAAGAAGGTGGCATTTTTCACTTCCACTGTATTTCTTTTATTGCTACAGAGCTAGATTCTGCCTTTTAGGCAATTTTTAAGTGATTTTCTGTATAAAAGAGAGCACGCTACTCCACGAGTAGAAACGCAGTGATACAAACCCAACTTATGCAGTAGAAAAGTGTGCGTTAAGGTGACAACTTCTTTAAATTTACGAGTTGTATTTGTTTTGATCCACACATAAGATGCTTGTTAGTTTGATAGCTTGACATTTTGAGGGATGTACACTCGCACCAACCTACCGACGGTCTAATCAGACATGTGTAGGCACTTTGGCCAAACGGCCGACTAACTTTTCTTGTAGGGTGGTTTGTTAGGTACAACCAGCCGACAGCCGATTCCTTCCTTCCCTCCCCCCCTCCCTCCCCCCTTCACGTCCTTACTCCGACCCTACAATGTGCGCGGAGATAAATACTTTTCAGTGTACATGACGGAGTGTGCCATGTGGAAGAAGCTTTAATGACAGAGTTTCTGGAGAAATTTAAAGACTGCAGATGTTAGTGGGACACGTCGTGTGAATATAGCAGTAGCAGTGTAAGAAATGAACACTTGTTTCATTTTTTATGGAATCCATAATAGCTTCATGTGGCATATAGACAGAATAACATATATATAGGCTTAGTTTATGAATAACAGTCCAACGACGTTCTTTATCTCGAGTTTTACATTTTATTTCCGATAGTAATCTGAAATGAAACGTAAAACCGAAATACAGACAGTAAAACCTTAGATTTCATTTCCAATCGGTATGGAAGATAAAACCGAAATATAGAGAGTGGATGGACTTTTACTAATAACATGTACTCACTTTATTGTTGTTGTGTTAAAAGAATACAGCCTATAGCTTAACCTTCTGCTATGAAGAGCAAAGTGTAGGACATTTTCACAATTCTAACAACTGCAAAATGCTTCATTTCTTATGTATTTGTTTTATTTATTAGATAATGTATGTGACTACCATTTGCAGTTTTTCTTCTTCTAATCTGAAATGAGTTTCTTAAACTTAAATGGACATCAGTTATGCTATATACATAAATAAATATTAAAGTTTACGTGAAGATCTTTGATTTTTCTTTGCTTTACCATGATGTATTTCCTCAAGCATCTATAAAGAACGTTGAAGGGTTTGGAAATCATTTCAGATAATAATTGTGGGGATGCAACTGCACTGAATTTGGGGCCTCGTAACTTTTGCCAGTGACTAGAAAACGTAATGTCACTAAGCGTCTCTGTTCGCTGCTTACAGTCTCTCGCATGACTGTAGCCGTTTGTGCTAAGAATGGTTTAGTGATCAGCTGTTTCGAAAAGCATGTTGGTCCATTCTTAGATGGTTACCAAACTCATCGGCTCTCAGCGTGGGTGAATTTCTTTCTTTGCGTTAGCCATTTCTTTGCTCATAGTTTTCTCTCGGCCTTTTTTGGCCTTATTACCTCTAAAACAGCCAAGGCAAACCCCAGTTTTTGTTTCTGCGTAAAACCAACCTGGATATCGTAGAACGAACTAAACATAAACATGTCACAACAGGGCGTCGTTGTTATGGCTGAGTGCTGTCGGACGGGACGTGTATAGGCTGCCACGAAATTGGTCGCTCGGTCTGATAAACTGATGGTCTGTAGTAAAAGGCACGAAATTTATAAAGATATAGCACTAACTACAGAATAAAGTTGAGCATGGATAAATAGCACCAAATAACTATGACTGCAAATTTATGTGTATTTTGAGGAAAATTAATGCACAATAAGAAATAAAATTAGAAAAGACTTAGAGAAAGTTTTGACAATGTTGACTGGAATACTCTCTTTCAAATTCTGAAGGTGGCAGGGGTAAAATACAGGGAGCGAAAGGCTATTTACAATTTGTACAGAAACCAGATAGCAGTTATAAAGAGTCGAGGTGCACGAAAGGGAAGCAGTGGTTGGGAAGGGAGTGAGACAGGGTTGTAGCCTATCCCCGATGTTATTCATTCTGTATATCGAGCAAGCAGTGAAGGAAACAAAAGAAAAATTCGGAGTAGGTATTAAAATCCAAGGACAAGAAATAAAACCTTTGAGGTTCGCCGATGACATTGTAATTCTGTCAGAGACAGCAAAGGACTTGGAAGAGCAGTTGAACGGAATGGACAGTGTCATGAAAGGAGGGTATAAGATGAACATCAACAAAAGCAAAACCAGGATAATGGAATGTAGTTGAATTAAGTCGGGTGATGCTGAGGGAATTAGATTAGGAAATGAGACACTTAAAGTAGTAAAGGAGTTTTGCTATTTGGGGAGCAAAATAACTGATGATGGTTGAAGTAGAGAGGATATAAAATGTAGACTGGCAATGGCAAGGAAAGCGTTTCTGAAGAAGAGAAATTTGTTAACATCGAGTATTGATGTGTCAGGAAGTCGTTTCTGAAAGTATTTGTATGGAGCGTAGCCATGCATGGATGTGAAACATGGGCGATAACTAGTTTGGACAGGAAGAGAATAGAAGCTTTCGAAATGTGGTGCTACAGAAGAATGCTGAAGATAAGGTGGGTAGATCACGTAACTAATGAGGAGGTATTGAATAGGATTGGGGAGAAGAGAAGTTTGTGGCACAACTTGACTAGAAGAAGGGATCGGTTGGTAGGACATGTTCTGAGGCATCGAGGGATCACAAATTTAGCATTGGAGGGCAGTGTGGAGGGTAAAAATCGTAGAGGGAGACCAAGAGATGAATACACTAAACAGATTCAGAAGGATGTAGGTTGCAGTAGGTACTGGGAGATGAAGAAGCTTACACAGGATAGAGTAGCGTGGAGAGCTGCATCAAACCAGTCTCAGGACTGAAGACCACAACAACAACAAGAAATAAAATTAGCATGGATAATAAAAATGTAATAAAATATTAAAAATACTTGGTGAGATAAAACCAAACTTCAAATTCCATTCATTGTATATACGATTTTGGATTGATCACTAGAAATGTAACTGAATTTAGCGAGAAACTTTTTGTCGTGTAGATGTTCTTCTTCCTTGATAGTGTATTTTGTTGACTTTTTAAATGACCAAAAATTTCAATATCTTCTGAGCTATTCATTTTCTTGCCTTTCCTAGCGTAATACAGAATTTGTAGCTGTTCGTTAATGTTTTTGGACGTATGTTCGTTATTTAGGAGATGTGGTGCAAAGGCACTTTTATTCTTATCGTCAGGTGCTCTGTGCTCTTTAAAATGTATACGAAAATTTGTAGTGTTTTGCCCGATGCATATTTTGTCACAATAGTCACATCGCCGCGCGGGGTAGCCGCGCGGTTTTGGGCGCTTTGTCACGGTACGCGCGGCTCTCTCCGTCGGAGGTTCGAGTCCTCCCTCGGTCATGGGTGTGTGAATTGTCCTTAGCGTAAGTTAGTTAAAGTTACACTAAATAGTGTGTAAGCTTAGGGACCGATAACCTCAGCAGTTTGGTCCCATAAGATCTTACCACAAATTTCCAAAAAATAGTCGCATCGAAGTTTGTTATACCTGAAATGTTAAATGAATCCTGGTGGTGTGTCTTAATATTACTAATTATGTCTACAGTGTGGAACCCAGATTTAATATTCATATTTTTAAAAATCTTGGCTAGAAACGTTTCCAAAATGGCGCAGAACTGCGAAATTGATCATTTGTTTGGGTTCCTCTCTTCCTAGAATAATTTCACTTTCGTCTGATTTTTTCTTCACTTTTAGTTTCTATCTGTGCATTTCTATAATCACTTGTGGTTCAAAAGTATTTACCTTGGGTAAATTTTCTGGTATCGCTATTTATCTGTTGATCTTGCCTTCATCAAGTTGAAAATTTATCATTTTCGTTATCAGGTATCGAAAGTATGCTTTAGTATGGACGTCTCGGTGGCACGATTCGTTAGAGATTAGTGTGTCAGTCGTAATTATCTGAAATTATTAGTGAATGCTCAGCTTTATTCTTTGGCCAATGTTATAGCTTTGTATATTTCACGCCTTATTGAAATGTTAAGCTGTCAACCGAACAAGACAGCATATGTGTGAACCAAAATGAATAGATGGCGCTTTCATCCTCCAATGATTATTTTTGCACGTGTTTTGCAACACTATTTGTTCATGTAATGGGCCATCAATGGTATTTGTACGGATCATCGACTGCGGTGTTTATTTGTAACAAAGCTTGACAAGCGGTGGACATATTCTTAATTTTTGATTGATACATGTTAAATGTCAATACAGCTCTTGTCATATATATTACAGGTAATAATTACGTCAGTAAATACATTTGGAAACATGCAGTCTATAGTGTCTATGACTGATATTAAAGTAAATTCAGGAACAACTTATTTATAACTCCTGAACTTAGTGTAATCTACATCTACATCCATACTCCGCAAGCCACCTGAGGGTGTGTGGCTGAGGGTACCTTGAGTACCTCTATCGGTTCTCCCTTCTATGCCAGTCTCGTATTGTTCGTGGAAAGAAAGATTGTCGGTATGCCTCTGTGTGGGCTCTAATCTCTATGGTTTTATCCTCATGGTGTCCTCGCGAGATATACGTAGGAGGGTGGAATATACTGCTTGAGACCTCGGTGAAGATATGATCTCGAAACTTCGACAAAAGCCTGTACCGGTCTAATGAGCGTCTCTCTTGCAGAATTTATGTATCATCTCCATAACGCTTTCGCGATTACTAAATGATCATGTAACGAAGCGCGCTGCTCTCCGCTCTTCTATCAACCCTATCTGGTACGGATCCCACACCGGTGAATCGTATTAAAGCAGTGGGCGAACAAGTGTGCTGTAACCTACTTCATTTGTTTTCGGACTGCATTTCCTTAGAATTCTTCCAATGAATCTCAGTGTGGCATCTGCTTTACAGACGATTAATTTTATGTGGTCATTCCATTATAAATCACTCCTAATGCCTAGTCCCAGATAATTGATGGAATTAAGTGCTTGCAGTTGCTGACCTGCTATATTGTAGATAAATGATAAAGGATCTTTCTTTCTATTTATTCGCAGCACATTACACTTGTCTACGTTGAGATTCAATTGCCATTCCCTGTACCATGCGTCAATTTGTTGCAGATCCTCCTGAATTTCAGTACAATTGTCCATTGCTACAACCTCTCGATATATCACAGCATCATCCGCAAAAAGCCTCAGTGAACTTCCGATGTTATCCACAAGGTCATTTATATATATTGTGAATAGCAACGGTCCTACGACACTCCCCTGCGGTACACCTGAAATCACTCTTACTTCAGAAGACTTTTCTCCATCGAGAATGACATGCTGCGTTCTGTTATCTAGGAACTCTTCAATCCAATCACACAGTTGGTCTGATAGTCCATATGCTCTTACTTTGTTCATTAAACGACTGTGGGGAACTGTATCAAACGCCTTGCGGAAGTCAAGAGACACGGCATCTACCTGGGAACCCGTGTCTATGGCCCTCTGAGTCTCGTGGACGAATAGCGCGAGGTGGGTTTCACACGATCGTCTTTTTCGAAACCCATACTTATTCCTACAGAGTGGATTTATAGTCTCCAGAAATACGTGTTCCAAAATTCTACAACTGATCGACGTTAGAGACATAGGTCTATAGTTCTGCACATCTATTCGACGTCTCTCCTTGAATACGGGGATGACCTGTGCCCTTTTCCAATCTTTTGGAACGCTACGCTCTTCTAGAGACGTACGGTACACCGCTGCAAGAAGGGGAACAAGTTCCTTCGCGTACTCTGTATAAAATCAAATTCGTATCCCATCAGGTCCAGCGGCCTTTCCTCTTTTGAGCGATTTTATTGTTTTTGTATCCCTCTGTCATTATTTCGATATCTACTATTTTGTCATCTGTGCGACAGTCTAGAGAAGGACCTACAGTGCAGTCTTCCTCTGTGAAACAGCTTTGGAAAAGACATTTAGTATTTCGGCCTTTAGTCTGTCATCCTCTGTTTCAGTACCATTTTGGTCACAGAGTGTAATGTAATAAATAATGAAACAAAATAAATTCGAAATTAAAAGTCATCGACCGATTCCCAGTGCTATCAGCTACCGTGTCTCAATGTACACGATAATCCAAAAATCCGCTAACATTTATAATAGCACTAATTCATGGAATAATGCAGGGAGAGAGGTAAAAATTGACACACATGACTGAAATGAAATGGGATTTGAAATGGGATTTTATTGACAACAAAACGAGGGCAAAAACCGGCCTACAGATGGCACTGGAGAACAAGTGATGCCAATTGAGAAACGTGTATAAAATGTGCTGTAGTTGTCGAGCGAGTCCATCAGCACAGACCGACTGGAAGTTTGTGCCTCTGGTTTAATTTGTTACTAGTCTCGTGCGTAGACTGATGGAAGCCACTCCCCTATGCTTTGCGTATGTGTGTTCATCTAAGTAGTTTATTGTGTCGTCGACACTATCTGGTGTGTGTACACCATCCCCTTGCGTGTCATCGATTTCTCGTCGCCGTCGCCGCCGTGTTCAGCTGCCATGCCCTCGTTGCAGGCGTTGCCGCCGCCTCTCCGACTCCTTGGTCGCCGTTGCCATCACTCTCACTCTAACCACCGCCACAATGTAGTCGCGGCCGCCTCCGCCGCTCCGTCTTCACCGCCGCTGCTATCCTCATCTACTGTCATCACATCACTCCGAACGTCACTGCTATCATTCCGTGCCATCCCGGCGACGCTCCGCCACCGGTAATTATCGTCGACTTTCTGTTTGCCTGCTTCCTTTGACCGACAATGGACACTTCCGTCAGCTCCGACATTTACAGCACCCCCTCCTCTGCTCCAACTACCACTACGTGGAACACTTTCTCTGACCCACCATCCTATGTCCACCCTCAGTTTCCAGTATTATCGTCTCTATCAGCAGTCGCTTCTTTTGCGTACGCTGTCCTTCCCACAATCTGTTCCACGTCTTGTACCACACCCTTTTCCTATCCCCCACTTACAACTTTGCTTACACCAATCACCTCCCCAGCAACTCCCACCAAAATGAGAGCTCGTCTTGCTACTGTCGCAGCACCTGAAACCACATTATCACTGACATGTGACCGAACCTACTCGATCCTACTGGAGGGACATACTCCATGCCACATCCCACCTCCTCCAATTCTTCACTTCCCCCTTTTCCCACAGTCCCCAAAAAACCACAGAAGCGCCCTAACGCACATCCCACTACTAGTACAGTAAACGAGAAACCACGAACAATGCCTGATCCTACCGAACACATGAACACCGCTCCCTCCCCCTCCCCCCTGCACCTTCTCCACTCCCCAACTGTTTTCGATTTCCTTCTCTCCAACCCTGACCCGAAATTCCTAAATACCATATCCCTCACTCAAGAAATACAAAAATACATTCCTCACATTCCCATCACTCAAATCATTCCTTGCAAAGATTCTGTCCTCATAAAATCCACGAATCCCAACTTCCACTCTGACCTCCTCCTCAAAATTCCAAATATTATCTTTGGCCATCGTGCCTCCCCCACTCCATTCAGCACCATTTCCACATCGAAACAGTCTCACCCTCCTCGCTGTCCCTCCACCGTCACTGCTATGATAGCAAAGATAGGCCCTGAAATTACAGCAAAGGAGGTAGTTTCGCTTTAGACAACCATACAGTCCACCATACCTACAATGACGTGCATCCCACCTACCTCATGCGAGTGTTAACTGAGTCTGCCCCCTCCATTCATTACCTCCTCATAGAGGGAGGCTTGATTTACAACTGCCCGTGTAAAGTCGAACCATCCAAATCCCCTTCCACCCACCCTCAGTCCTACCATTGCCAAAAACGCTTGTTTTTTAATCACCATCTCACTCCTGACTCTATGAATCCCACCACCTATCCTCATTGGGAGGACCCCCACTCCCTCAAACACTGTCCCAATCTCGCCTCCCCTTCCACATGCTACACATGCAATGATACCTGCTCTGCCAAGTGCAAGGCTTAAACCCTACCCCTCAAACCAGAATTAACAGTCCCCAACTGTACTACCGATTATCCCATCCATCCCAATAATTCAGTCCACACAACTCCCACATCATCAGATTCCTCACCATTGTCCTCCAAAATATACACGCCGTCCAATGACCACATATCCTATAAGAAATTTCTCTTGCACTCAATCTGTTTTTCATCTCAACACCAAAGCCACCCTCTGCCGAAACCAAGTCCATTTTGTTTTCACCTGTCTCAGTTTCCTTGTTTAAACCTCTCAGTAGTAAAAAGACGGGACTCCTGGTGCCCTTTTGACATCAAATTGGTATGCAAATTAATTAATTACCCACAACCCCAGATGATGTGAGTTTTCGCCAGCTGGCACGTGGGTCCTCATCCCTTCCCTCTACCCACCCCTTCCACTCGTGCACATACTCTGGTGGTGGGAATTTCGAATTTTGTCGGGAATTTCTGTTCCAGGACTGTGCTGATGTTCCACTCTGTCACAAACCCAGGAATTGCCAGGAAGTTAAAATGGTAGTGCCATTTCCGGGACTTGGACTCCAGTCCTTCTGGATGGAAAGCTCAAATGCTCCCCCCAACACATGGAAATGGTCAGATGCAGGAGAGTGGTGTTAGGTCAATTTACCTTGTTTATTTTGGTTGGGAAACTGAAATAAAGATCATTCCTAATTACATAATAAATCATAAATATTGGTCTTAATTAAGCAATTATATGCTTAGCGCTACACAAGAAGTGCATGAAATCGCAATACAGCTCAAAAACTGGTGTTATCATCAACTGATCTTATCCTGCTGGAAAAAAATTTCACAGTACAACTCGGAACCAGTGGCAGACGTTATCAAACTCTATCCTTCACTTACGAGCTGTGGAAAAGGCTGGAGTGGGAGGTACTATGTTTATTTTTGGCGGGAAATACGTTCAACTGACAAGATGCTGGTGTTGGACAAAGAGGTATTTAATAAATAGAAATAAGCATACAGCAGAGGACTGTGTCTATCACTGTTTTGATGTCAGAGTTAGCTGCAGATGCCTCCTACTGCCTTCCTTGATAATCACGCTGCTGCCCAGGTAAACGAAATTCATGGAAGCCAATACTCGCTACCACAACTGATGGAAAATGCTTCACTGTTCTAATTACAGATCGAAATTGTGAAATAAACTAGCACTCGTAATAGACGGGTCATAATGACACATGTACTGGGAATAGGGGAAAATCTCCATCCCACAATACTGCACCAGAAGAGAGGGGTGGTAGTTGTGCGTGCATTATCATCAACGTGTGGTCACAAATCAACCAACTTAAAGCCACTCTTACTTCCCTTCCCTACCATCCCTCATCCCGCTCTCTCCCTCCTTCTCCGAACCGTAGCTTGAGGTACAGGCCTGTTCTATCCTGTCACCAATGGCGCACAAGGAAATCCATCTGGTGGCAGTGACATACTGCCTCCAGTCTTCAGAACTCTGACGTCCTGCACACCGTTAAACATATTTATAGAAAAGAATGGAACAACAAAATTGTGCAGAACTCTAAAACTCGCTTTTTCAAATGGTCAGCTCTACCACTTCCATGAGTAGCCAATGCTGGCCGCAGACACCCACCATATCTGGGAGCAGAGTCTTCAGTACAATGTGTCCCCAGTGGAGCATGTGTTTGGAGGTCCAGACAGTCCACAAGGTCAGTCTGTGCTAATGATGCTGCCGTATACAATGGGGCACAATGCCAGTGCCCTACAGAACAAAGCGAGATAAAAGATGGCTACTCTGACCGTGAGGTGTTTGTCAGCCAAGGCAGCACACTCCTATGCCACCAGCATACCACTCACTGCAAGTGCATGCCGTTCTGTGATGGAGAGTACTTTATTGTAACAGATACTCAACTTCTACAAGCGAGCCACTATTTAAAAAAGAAAACACAATTGCGACGATAATAAATGTCCTGATTCCACAAAAATAGGCGCAGTCCATTTGCTTTTAGTTTCATGAGGAAAATCGGTATAGTATTTACGTTTGACTGCAGCATACAATTCGCATCATTCTCTCCTCTCCCTCCCATTATTTTGCAACATACAATGGAATGAGGAAAGCTACAGCACTGCCACCGATTACAGATGACCAAACTGAAGAAGTCGGTGTTATATATCTGACAGATGTATTGACTTATCTTACATCTATTCGTGTCCATCCTGCGTAAAACGAAAAAAAAAACAGCTTTCACTATTTTGCTGCGGTAACTACCAATCACTGCAGAATGTCTGCGTCATTTCAAAACTTTTATTAGAGTAAAGAAAGAGCGAGAATTTAAACTCAGAAGAAAAACATCTGTGTTAAGTGATTTCTTTCAGTATGATCGACTACATAGTTTCATAACGTCCCTCATATTCAAATCAGTGTCTATAAAAAAATTATTGTGCACTTGTGTATTACAAACATTTCTGACAGTGAAATAACGTTACAGGATACAGCTTGTCGGAAAAAAATATGTTCATTTTACCTACAGCAACAACAAGATATAATTCAAGAAGATATTGCTGTGTTGTACACTGTGGGAGATCCCATTTTACTGATGCATTGCTATATCGTTATGGCGTTTATGAAACGTAGAAAAGAAATTGTGAGAGAATGTCTTGTAATAGAACCTCCTAATGTCACCTAGTAGAGAAGCCTATAAGATCCCTCTGATACAACAAAAACAAATGCTGTCTGCTTGTTGATATCTGACATTTTTGCTCCATAACTCCCGTCCGCCGACCTACATGTAAAGATCCAACACCTGTACTTGAAGAAGTTGTCCAAATCCAGCAGATTATCATCGGCAATAGCGGCAGATTCTTGCATTCTAATTTCATAAGCAATTTGATCATCACAGAATAGCCTGTTTCATACAATATAATCGCATGTCGGGAATAAAACTATCACTTCTGTGTTTTACGATGAGCTATAATTCAGTTGGTGTCTATGCTAGAGTTAGAGGTTATGAAGTATGAAATAACACAGGGCTTGTGGTAACACATATTTTTAAACATGCAGCCATGATGATGATAATAATAAAAACACTCATGATTCCATGAGAATAAGCACAGTTGACTTATATTAGTTTTATGAGCATAATGAGTACAGTTTGAGAGCATTCCAAATTGTCATGCACGAGGACATTACATTCCTATCAGATGTATGAAATACCGAAACAGATCAGCATCTATACAGTCATTTAGTATGTTCGAGAGCACTCCTCATCATTATTTTGTAACATCCAGAGTAGGAAAAATGAAACTACGAACTATTGACATCCAAACTTTATCCAGTCATACCACTCCTTGTAATAGAACTTCCTAGATGATTTTACTGCACCTCTGCCTTCCAGTATATCTATGTGTTGACATCAAGCATATTACATCCATTGGATGCATAGACCTGTGTAAAGTTTTTCCCCTGTACCAGGGGAAGACCATACCCCACAGGCTATCAGTCACAAGACAGGGTTCCTGTGTTGTTCTTTCATAAGCAGGTTAATACATTGTTTTTCAGCTGTAACACATCTAAGCAGTGTGTGGCTACAGCTTTGTGCATCGCCATACATTTAGTTTTACGGCTATGGCTTCCATCCCACATTAACACGTTTCAATCCATTGGATCTCACAAAAAGCTGAAAACTATGCTGCTCCCACAGCACACATGATGGTAGGAATAAAACACAGAGGTGATGGTTCTCGTTGATAAAAATGGAAGACATCACAACATATGGAAACTGGAAGGGTCTGTGGCATTGTGGAGCATTTCAAAACAGCCATTCAAAGCTGATTACCTATACAGTTAAGCTCATCTATACCACTAGTCGAACCTCATCCAGGTACGAGGCGAGTGGTACTACGCTTTTCGTGTTCTTTCTATCCAAAACTCATGCATATAGGTCATCAGGAAGAGGGAAATTCGTCGAATGTTTTAGTAGGCTAGTGTATAGGACATGCAAATATTTTTGTCTCAAACAACGAATAGATATCCCAGCAATATGACCACATACATACAGGAAACAGTCAAAAAAATATGAAAAATTACATAAAATCGGTAAAAATCGAGGAAAATCTGGTATAATTACGAGAAATCTATGGGAAATACGTAAAACTGAGGGAAATTGGATGAAATCGGTAAAATCCAAAAAACCTGTCAATGAGAAACATCACCTCTGTGTTTTATTTCTACCATCCTGTGTGTTGTGGGAGCAACGTAGTTTGCACCAAGCAATGTTCAGTTTTCTGCGAGAGCCAATGGTTTGAAACGAGTTAATGTTGGCTTAGCAACTGACACAGACCTCGAAATCATGGTAGAAAGATCAAGTGTATGGCAGTGTGCAAAGCTGTAGTCATACACTGCTTGGACGTGTCACAGGTGAAAAACAATATGTTAAACTGCTTACGAAAGAACAACACAGGAACACATTCTTGTGATTGATAGGCTGTGGGATATGACCTTCCTCCAGTACAGGGGACAAAACTTTACACAGGTCCATGCAAGCGACTTTAATCACTGGCTACCTACTCCAGTGGATGTAATACGCTTGATGTCAACATGCAGATGGTATTTGTTTTTCGATTTATCAGAAGAGAGAAATGCGATAAAATCTTATAGGAGTTTCTATTACAAGGAGTCGTATAATAGATAAAGTTTGGATGCAGAGAGCTTGTAGCTTTTTTTCCCCTACTCTGGATTTTGCAAAGTAACGATGAGGAGCACTCTCGAACGTACTAAATGACTGTATAGGTGCTGATCCATATTGGTATTTCATACATCTGAAAGGAATGTAATAGCCTGATGCATGACAATTTGCAATTTGATCTCTTGAAATGCTCTCAATCTATATTGGTATTTGATACGTCTGAAAGGAATGTAATCGCCTGATGCATGACAATTTATAATTTGATCTCTTGAAATGCTCTCAAACTACACTGATTTTGCTCATAAAACTAACAGAAATCGACTTCATGTATTCTCATAGAATCATAACTGCTTTCATTAGTTTCATTACGACTGCATGTCTAAGAATGTGTGTTACCGCAAGTCCTACATTATTTCGTACTTGATAACCTCTAACCATAAAAGTACACACCAATTGAATTATACCTCATTGTGGAATGTAGAAATGATAGTATTGTTCCCAACATGTGATTAGATTACGTGAAAAAGGCTGTTCTGTGATGATCAAATTGCTTACAAAACCAAAATGCAAGAATATGCTGCTATTGCGAATGATAGTTGGCTGGATTTGGAGTACTTCTTCAAGTAAAGGCGTGAGATCTTTACACACACACGTCGGAGCAATATTGTCAGATATCAGCATTTGGTTTCAATGTATGGTTCCCTACTAGGTGACATTAGGAGGTTCTGATACAAGACATTCTCTCACGATTTGTTATTTTACGTTTCGAGAAGTTCAATATAACAATGCATTGGTAAAATTGGACCTGTCATAGTGTAGAAAACAATAATATCCTCTTGCATTATTGCTTATTGTCGTTGAACAAAAAATGATTTTTTTCCCGACATGTGAGCAAGTTGCATGAAAGGCTGTATTCTGTAATGCTGTTTCACGTGTATGAAATGTTTGTAATACTCACGAGCATGGCAGTTTATTTATAGACACGGATTTGACTTTGAGAGACACTCTGAAACCATGTTATTTTATCCATCAAACTGAAAGAAATCACTTGACATAGATGTTTCTTCTTTGGAGTTTAAATTCTAGCTCTTTCTTTACTCTGATAACAGTTTTGAATTAACGTGGGCATTCTGCAGTGATCGGATGTTTCTATAACAAAGTAGTGGACTCTGTTTTTTTTTATTTATTTTACGCAGGGTGGACATGTATAGGAGATGCAAGATAAGTTAATACATATGTCAGATGTGCAAGACCAACCTCTTCAGTTTGCTCATCTGTAATCGGCGGCAGTGCTCTCGTGTTTTTTTTTTTTTTTCTTTTTTTTTTTTTTTTTTTTTTTCCACGTCGTTGGATGTCGCAAAATAACGGAAGGTGGGGGAAGAGAGAGGAGAGAGATGCAATTGTATCCTGCAGTTCAACGTAAAAACTGTGCCGACTTTGCTCATAACCATAAAAGAAAACAGACTTTCCCTATTTTCGTAGAAACAGGTCATTTATTATCATCGTGATTGTGTTTTCTTTTTTTGATACACTGAAGAGCCAAATAAATGGTACCCCTGCTTAATATCATGTATCACCCCCGCGAGCACGCAGAAGTGCTGCAACATAATGTGGCATGGACTAGACTAATGTGCGAAGGAGGGAACTGACATCACGAATCCTGCAGGGCTGTCCATAAATCCGTGAGAGTACAAGGGGATAGAGATCTCTTCTGAGCAGCACATTGCAAGGCAGCCCAGATATGCTCCGTAATATTCATGTCAAGGGAGTTTGGTGGCCAGCGGAAGTGTTTAAACTTAGAAGAGTGTCCCTGGAGCCACTCTGTAGCAATACTGGACTTGTGGGGTGTCGCATTGTCCTGTTGGAATTGGCCAAGCCCGTCAGAATGCACATTGGACATGGATGGATGCAGGCGATCAGACAGGTTCAAATATCTCTGAGCACTATGGGACTTAACTTCTGAGGTCATCAGTCCCCTAGAACTTAGAACTACTTAAACCTAACTAACCTAAGGACATCACACACATCCATGCCCGAGGCAGGATTCGAACGTGCGACCGTAGCGGTCGCGCGGTTCCAGACTGTAGCGCCTAGAACCGCTCTGCCACCCCGGCCGTCCGTCAGACAGGATTCTTATGTATGTGTCACCTGTCAGAGTTGTCTCTAGACATGTCATGGGTCCCATATCACTTCAACTGCACACGGCCCATATCATTACAGAGCCTCCACCAGCTTCAACAGTCTCAGCTGATATGAAGGGCCCATGAATTCATGAGGTTGAGGTTGTCGCCATATCTGTACCCATCCATCCACTCGATACAATTTGAAACGAGGCTCGTCTGGCCAGGCAACGTGTTTCCAGTCATCCAAGTCCAATGACAGTGTTGATGGGCCCAGGGGAGGCATAAAGCTTTGTGTCGTGCAGTCATCAAGGGTACATGAGTGGGCCTTCAGCTCCAAAAGCCCATATCGATGATGTTTCGTTGAATGGTTCACGCACTGACACTTGTTCATGGTGCAGCATTGAAACCTGCAGCAGTTGTGGAAGGGTTGTACTTGTGTCACCTTAAACAGTTCTCTTCAGTCATTGTTGGTCCTGTTCTTGCAGGATATTTTTCTAGCTGCAGCATTGTCTTCATCACTATCTTGGATATGCTGTGTCCCTCTGCTCTTGTGCTGTCTATAACACTACGTTCAAACTCAAAAATCTTGATAACCTGCCATTGTAGCAACAGTAACTGATCTAACAATTTTAAATCTTGATAACCTGCCATTGTAGCAGCAGTAACTGATCTAACAACTGCACCCCACACTCGTTGTCTTATATAGGCGTTGCTGACTGCATCGCCGTATTCTTGTTGTTTACATATCTCTGTATTTGAATATGCATGCCTATACCAGTTTCTTTTGTTGCTTCAATGTAGATGCTCATGTGTTGACAGTACAGTGAATTGTTCTCCATCACAGAAAGCCGTGCATGCTGGCAGTGTGGGTACGTGCTGCCTTGCATGTCTAAGGGGTCACAGTCGAGGTAGCCATCATTTATCTTTGTTCTGTAGGGCACCGGTCCTGCAGCCTATTGTATATGCTGGCATCATTATTGCAGACCGACCATCTGGGTCGTCTGGACCTCCAGCCAAGTGCTCTGCTGAGGACACATTGTACTGAAGACTAAGCTCCCAGGTATCGTGGGGGGCTGCAGTCAGCATAGGTGACGTACAAAAAGTGGTAGCAGCTGGCCACATCAAAAACCGAGTTGGAGAGTTCTGAGGAATTTCATTGCTGTTCCATTCTTTCTGAGAAATATATTTAATGGCGTGCAGGAGGTCTGAATTCCACAAATCGAAGACACTATTTCACTGCCACTAGATGGATCTCCTTGTGGACTGGTAGGGAGGAGAGATAAGAGTGGCTCTAAGTTGGTAGATTTTTGATTGCACATCATATGGAACTGCTGCCCCTCTCTCCTGGTACAGTCTTTTGGGACGACGATTTTCCCCAATCGCCAATACACGTGTCATTATGATCTATTGATTATGAGTGCTGGTTTATTTCATGACAATTTCTATGTATAATTATAACAGTGAAGAATTTTCCATCAGTTGTGATAGCATGTATTGGCTTTCCTCAATTTCCACCTGCAGGGTGGTTGAAGAGCAATGCAGTGGGAGGCATCTGAAGCAAACACTGATGTCAAATAGAAATAGACACAGTTCTCAGCTGTTTGCTTACAGGTAATACACTTATTAAACTCCGTTCTGTCCAACACCAGCATCTCGTCAGTTGGACATATTTCCCACCAAAAGTAAAGATAGTATCTTCCACTCCATTTTTAATTTCCCACCAATTCACAGCTGGGGGGTGGGGTGAGACGTCAGCAAAGCCCTGTGGCAAAGAAATCCCCTCCAAAATTAGAACTTCCCGCCAAAATTCGAAATTTCCGCCAACAGGGTTGGTGGGGGAGTGAGAGAGATGGGGGAGAGGGGGTGAGCACCCATGTGGTGGCTGGGGAAAACACATGATGTCATCCGGTGGTGGGGGTAGGAGGATAATTGATCGTTCAATTTAATTAATTTTTGTATCAATTTGATATCAAGAGTGCATCAGGAGTCCCATCTTCCTACTGTTCCTATCCAACCGTTCACTCAGGCAACCCACTCCCTAAGCTCCCATCAGGTGCTACAGCAATAAAGCATCATATACCACAACATCCACACCCTGCTCACTAGCAAGCCCCTTTTTATGCACACCATCTCCCAACACAACTTTGATGTCTTCATCGTCAATGAAGTATACCTCCAGCCATATCGCCGGCCGCGGTGGTCTAGCGGTTATGGCGCTGCAGTCCGGAACCGCTGGACTGCTACGGTCGCAGGTTCGAATCCTGCCTCGGGCATGGGTGTGTGTGATGTCCTTAGGTTAGTTAGGTTTAAGTAGTTCTAAGTTCTAGGGGACTTATGACCTAAGATGTTGAGTCCCATAGTGCTCAGAGCCATCCGCCATCTCCAGCCATATCACTCTACCAGATTTTCTCTGTATATACTCCATCGTATAGATAATCCCCTTCAATCACTAGAGATGGAGTTGCAATTTGGCGCCACGAAACACCCCTGTTGAAGCACAACTCTTACTCAGTAATCCCACCAAACATCTTATCCTTAGTTCGTCTTCAAAACCCTAAACCATTACATGCACTGCTATCTACATCTGACCTAATACTCTCGTCTCCTACAATTTCCTCATCCACATCAACCACTTATTTTCCACCTACACTGTTGCTGCTGACCTTAACACCTATAGTAAATTCCTGCAGAATTCCGGTGGTGGCATCAGTTTATTGACCTCCTCCAAGGTGACATTGTCACTGTTTCACAGCACTCCTGTCCTCAGATGTGATCTTTGCGTCTCCTTACCTCCTTGGACACCTCACTGCAGAAGTTCTTGACCCAACTGGAAGTGACCACCTACCTGTCCTGCTCATCGTATCCTACACACTACCTCGTCCTCTTGTGCCCAGTCCCCCTCCCCATCCAAAAATGGTCCGCAACTATGCCTACTGCGAATCCATAGAAACCCAGGTAGGAAACCATCCCTCACCTGCCAGTACCTCAATTAATTATATCCCCCATATCACTGCCTTCCTGCAGCAGATTTTGTCAGATGCTATCTCCGCCCACATTCCTAGTAAAGTCATATATCCTAATGGCCCCACTCTCCCACCACAAGCTGTACTTCTGTGTGTATCCCCTCACTTAATCGCTCCTTCCTCTGGATTCATGACTGGGATACACTCACACGCCACCGGCAACTACAGCGACGCATTAGAAATATACTCAATGCCAAAAACTGCCACGATTAGCGCCAGACATGCACCAATGCTACAATCCCAGTTAACTTTTCAAAGTACTGGAAAGCATTCAATCCATTTACTGGCACCAGTTCCATCCCTCACTACCTGATCTTTCATAACATTCCCTTACCTGACGATCAGAGCAAAGCCAATCTCTTTGCATCATATCTCTCTGACATATTCTCTATCCCTGACGACCCTCACTTTGACTATTACCAATTCCCTACTGTCCAGGAACGCGTAGATATCACATTTCCACCCCTGGCTCCTACCTTCCAATACTAGAACAACATACCAGATAGAGACTTAAACACACCAATCACACAACTGGACATAAAACAAGTACTTCACAGAAAATGCAGCACATTCCTGGTCATGACCACATTACCTATCGCCACCTCAGTGAATGACCTGCCTGCTTTCCCATCACGCTTGCAACGCTATGTAACAAATCCTCTCCATAGGCTACAATCCAAACTGTGGAAAACCCCAAAATCCTACTTTTTCTAAAACCAAACAAATCGCCCCCATCACCTGATACCTCCTTGTACCATCTGCCTCACCTCAATGTTTAGCGAGGTCTTTAATCCATATTCTCCCGTCTCATCCACTGCCATCTGCACTGTCATCTGCTTCCTCTTACCCAGTGTGGTTTCTATCCCTCCTTCTCTCCCCATGATCAACTCCTAACCGCACTCACTTCCTATCCTAACTGCTCAACAACCATAAATCAGCCATCTTTATCTCCCTAGACTTAGAGAAAGCATATGGCATTCCGGTCTTCTTTTCAAACTCCAGTCTTATGCACTTCCCATCAACTATGTCCGACTTACTGCATCCAACTTATCGAATCACCCCCAAACCGACTCGTCCCATCCACCTTTTTCAGTATGCCGATGACACAATTTTTCTCACCCTCTATCCCACGCTCCAGAAATCCCAACAATCCCTCAGAATTTTTACCTTCTGTTGTAACCAATGACTCCTTAAGGTTAGCCCCTCCAAAACCCAGGCAATAATCATAGCACTCACTATCCGCACCTTCCATCTCCATGACTTCTACCTCACCATGTAAGACCACCTCACCCTGCTAACTAACACATTAAAACACCTTGGACTAACCTTTTACTGGTAACTAATGTGGAAACCCCACCTATTAACAATCCAACAGAAAGGCAACAATAGAGTAAGACTACTAAAACTACCAAATGAACAAACGTGGGGTACAGCCCTCCACTGTCCTTCACACGTGAAAATCCCGAATCGGCCTCATTCTTTGCTATGCAAATGTTATGTGGATATCTGTGCTTCTCAAGTTCTGTAAGTTCCTCCAGATCCTCAAACGCCATGACTCCGTCTCGATTTCTGCATACGTTTAAGCTTCCCCCACAAGGATCCTTTAAGAACTCATCACATTCCCGTCTCTCATCACTCACACAGAACACCTACGAACAACCTACACTGTCCGCAGACTTGACTCCAATAATCCTATCGTTTCCCCTCTACCTTCTAATCCTCGTATGCTATCGCACCTTTACCAGTACATTGCACCAACCCTCCACTAACACACCCTCGAGCTAGTGTCCCAGAGGAACTTCAACGATTTTCATCTCCCAGATCATGAACTTCGCCCCAGTATTCTCCTGCCCCATTCTGTGCACCATTTCTCCATCCTTATACGCCCTCATCTCTGCCCTCGTAACTGACGTACCTTCACCCTTCAACAACTGATTCCCCAACTTCTGGTGACAGGAAAGTGTGTCTTTTAAATATAAGTGTTTCAGAACACATTTTTTAAATATGCGCTTAATATCTTTCATTTTACCTTTTATTATTACTGTATCTTTTTAAACTAACTTCCATTTTATTTTTCACCATTAAATAGTTTTAAATTCAATGTAACTGTGTAACTATCCTCACTATCTGTTTGTTGCTTGTTACCTCATTTAACTTCTTAGTATCAATTGGCTGAAGAGCGGGTGCCTGTATCGCTGACAGCCAACACCTCTGGCTATATGGGGCGCTGGGGGATGAAATAAGAATAAAGGAAAAATAAGCGGGGGAGTCAGATAACCCAGCAGTGGCGGCATGTTGACTTTACTAGAAAACGCACTGTTAGCGACTTTTATGCAGGATGACGCTCCACCCCATATTTTGCTATGTATGAAAGATCTCTTGCGTACGTCGTTCGGTGAGGCTCGCGTGCCGCGCCGCCACTTACGTCATGCTTAGCCTTCCAGGTCTCCAGACTTCAATCTGTGTGTGTATTGCCTGTCACAAGTGTACCGCGATCGTCCGACTTCATTAGGGACGATAAAAGATGAAATCCGGCGGCAGTTTCTCACGATACCTATTGATAATTATGCTAATTATTGCTTTTGTATCTTATGCAGCGCTATCTGTTGGTCATTTTGTACACTTTCTTTGAATTCAGTAATAGCAGATGTTATTTCAAGCATGTGTGTGTCACTTTTTGCCTCTCTACCTATATTATTCCGTGAAGTGTTGAATTTTATATGTTAACGGGCTTTTGGGCTACCCTCAACTTCTGAGAGGTTATATCGACAGACAAGAATACATCTTATGACATTTTCAATGTTCACATAATAAAAATACATGCTAAAGTCAAGAACAGTAACAGCGCTTGTGATATTAAGAGTTCTGCAAATTCCATACAGTGAACTGAAGTAAGAAATAACTTTCAACAACTGATGTTGTAAGTACTGTTACTGGGATATATAAGGTTTTCATGACGATAGTGCACTTCAGCGAGCAAGATGTGTACCCTGTCAGTGTCCGTTGGTGCTTAAGTGCTCCTCGGAATTTTTACCACAGATCCATTGTTCTGTACCTGTGCTTTATCTGGTTACATCGTCACTGCTGCATGTTGCTTAGGTTTGTTGCGTCTCCCTTCCGTTGTTTTCTACAGCACCTGTGGAGCTACAATAGTTCGTTCCTTTTGTTTTCGTAAATTTTTTCCGGACTCCCTCTTTGAAACTGCATTATGGAATACATTATTATACCTTTTGTTTTCGTCTCTACTAGTTTCCTCAAATGGCTCTGAGCACTATGGGACTCAACTGCTGTGGTCATCAGTCCCCTAGAACTTAGAACTACTTAAACCTAACTAACCTAAGGACATCACACACACCGATGCCCGAGGCAGGATTCGAACCTGCGACCGTAGCAGCAGCGCGGCTCCGGACTGGAGCGCCTAGAACCGCACGGCCACCGCGGCCGGCTACTAGTTTCCTGAAACTCTATTTGGTAATCCATTGTCTTGGCTCCTAGTAGGAATGTCACAATCATTCGCTCAGTTTCGACTGACACTAATTGTTGCATCTTGCGAAAATGGGACGAACCTCAATGAGTGTTTTTTTTTTCGCGCTCTTCTTAATGAGCGTTCTCATCTGCACAGAACAGTGTTTTTTTTTTACTGTAGGGCACTATAATCCAAGTAAAATTTCTCAAAAACGAAAATCAACCAGTATTGCACTGACAGCTTATATGTAACTTTGAAATTGAACTGTGGTGTGAAGACGAAACCGGTAACGGCGCGATTTATTACTAATGAACAACTTTATTAACAGTGGTTGTTTTTTTCCTTTATGTAATAATTAACGTTAATAGCACAGTACCTCTTTGTAAATGTTGTTTCCGTCATTCCCTGCGCACAACGTTAGTATAATGGTTCTCAATATCTCCGACACCTATTCGTGCCGAACCACATATCCTCCATGTTGGTTACTTATCTTCAATCACACAATATTACGACGATCATAAATTTTTGTCTGACAAGTCTATAGCGCATTATGCAGCTTACAGAGATTTACTCTGTAATCGCCAATTGGACACTAAACTCTACCGGTTTATCAGGCATGGTGTAACTGTCGTTACCGATATTACAAACTCATTTAAGTTGACAGTAGATTTTATCACCCGCATTTCGTTATCAGAACATTTGCGGAAATCCATGTGCTTATAACCGGTTACGGATGTACGTTATGAAACACAACACCTCTGTAGCAATCCCTGATTGTGAGTTAATCCAACAAAATACAGTATTAACAAACTGCATCTAACGTAGTTTATCACTGTCAGCAGAAAATCAAACTCTGTGACAGAGAGTATTTCGTAAGTGTAAAGATGAAGTAAGCTGGATGTAGTATTGAAATAAGCTGCTACAGTCAACAGTTTTGTTCTGGCTTTGTTTTTTATTTATTTTTTATCGTAAGGATGTATTTCTTGATGATATAAGGCAACGCGGTGAAAAGTCTTTGGTGCGGAACAGAGATCTGGTTGATTAATTTGAGCTGATGAATATAGTGGTGAAAAGTGACCGCAAATGCACCATTGTAGAGCTACTGTCATAAAACGCAACCAATCAGCGCCCAGTGGGCAGAAATGTGTGCGCTGAAACAAATTTGCCCCAGTTAATACTTGTAATACCTGTTACACTTAACAGGGCAGTTACTAATTAAATTAGCAGAATGTAATGGTTTCAACTTAACAGTCAAAGCTAGGCTTGTTACGTTTGACGTGAACTTTTTGTGACGTTTACAGGGAAAGGCTTGACTATCGTGTCACTACACTAAACGTACCATAATGCCATTAATTGGTACTATCTGTACTGCAGAAAGAGCACTGCTTGAAGATATTTACATGAAGTAAGGTGCAATCTCACTAATGAAGAAATCTTAAGGAAAAATGAATTGACATTTATTTTAACTAGTAGATTAGATCAGTAAGTGTCAACTAAGACAGAGCAGAAGAACAAGAGAGATATTAAATTTTAAATACTGTCTTGCTTCTCAAATTTACGTCTTCATCATCGCTACAAAGTTGACATTGTGAAATAAATCATAGCAGCAGCGTAGTCGGACAAAACCGCACTGCTAGCCACAATCAAACACATTCGCTTAGCGAAATAACAACTTCGTGCGCTCGTAGCTGATTGGCTGTTGCTGTTCTTTATGGTTGTAGCCCCACAGCGACGCATTTCCGACCTATGGTTACTGGGAAAAATTGCTCGATTCTACATCCCACACTCAGATCTGAATTTATTACCAGTCTGCTTATTCCAATAAAAATTCATTCGAAGTTGAAGGATAATCAAAAGTCTTTTCCTTCATTTTCAGCTGTTAAGCAATGCCGTTGATGGCTGAGTTCGATAATGGCCGTACTTTATTTTAAGGTGATCCATTTGATGACCGTCCCAGAGGTACAACAGCGGATTGAAACATTAGGGAACTGCACTACACAGTACAAAACAAGTAGTGTAGCCTGGGCCATTTACACTTAGGCGCAGTATTGAAATACGGTGCACCACTGACGTCATAATCGAAGATAACAGTCATAGCCCAAGATGGCGGACACGTTGCATTTAATGCGATGTTGAACCATGAGAGAGAGTACTGATGCCACAGGCCACGCCTTTTTTCCAATGACATCATGATAGTGCTACATTCAAAATATTCATGAAACAGGCAGACAGTTTCTATCCACCATGTTCAGTATGAACGACTACCGTTATTTAAAATGAAGTGCCCTACACCTGATTTCACAAAATGGCGTCACGTTCAAATATATTGCCAATATGTAGTATTTTCAGAAAATATGTAAGTTTCATCTGAACTGGATAAATTGGCACCATTAAATAAATTCATCACACACACACACACACACACACACACACACACACACACACACACTGCTTAACAGTCCACATCTGTCTCGTTTTGTAATTCGCTAAAAGTAATGTTTATGTCATACTTCCTATTGTCTCACCAGTAAATTTCATCTCATATACGTAAAATGTCTCTATCTTATACTTCACAAAAAAATATCTGTGTCAAATACTGTACATTATCATCAGTAAATTACATCTCTGTCTGTATAATACTTCACTAAAAAAACTGGTATGTCAAATATTGTACTGCTTGTCAATAAATTCAATCTCCATCTATTTTATATTTCACTGATAAATAGTGATTTTGCATTAGCTTCTTGGAATGATCCTTACCGAAGTATATTTGACAATAATAATACTAATACTGTTATATGTCATTGTAAGTAAATCTGCAGCAGTACCACTTTTAGTCTTTTTAGAATGACTGCTCATCCTCATTTGGAGTACTCAACAGTTACATGCTGATTACAGAATAAAATATATTACAGAAGGGAATTAAAAGACAAACAAAATACTCTGGGTATCAATTTATCACATTTCTTTCTTTGTTCAACACAGAATTCAACATGTTTATTGACCTATAACACTTTGTTGAATATCATCTAGTAGTTTTTCACAATTCGAGTAAATATATGAATCATCTCCAGCTGTTTTTTACTTTTTCACAAGTGACACTGAATTTCATTTTGTGGTCAAACAGTATGCAATATGAATTACATTTCCGTAACGTAACTATCAATTAGTTCGTTGTACTGAGTCAGAAAATTTCAGTTTAATACTTTCATATTTAACGTCCACTTCCCATCAAAGTATTCAGATTCCGTTAAGCACTCCTTCTTGAGGACTGTGTTATATTCAAATTTACTTTTGAAAAGACATTAGATCATAGTCAAAATCAGTGATCTAGTATGTTTCGAAATATACTCGTTGACTGCGAATTCCTTGATATAAGCTATGTTAGGTTATACCTAAAATATAGGAAAAGTTGTGCCGTACAGAGATCAGCCATACCTTTGACCAAACACACTGAGCTAGAGTGCTCGCGAAGAGGAACCTGACGAGGATTCGAATCTTAGCTGTATGGTGTATGTGTGTTTGATATCCCAGCAGTCTACTCAGTGAGCTACGATGACTGGCTACTTCAGCGACCCGTGCACATTGTCCGGATCAGCCCAAACTTCGATATGTCAGACAGTCTACATCTTTATATCATAGTCCATTATTTTCATCACCAAATGCTCGCACCATTATTTGGGTTCTCGCAACAGGCAGAATGAGACTACAAGGAATCAAGACCATATGTTATAGTCGTGTGCCCACCTAGGCTTGTAATCCTTACTTGCATGTACGAGAGAACATCCAGGTTCGAGTCCCGGATCAGCACAAATTTTCATGTCACTTATGGGTAGTATATCTATATCTAATTCAGCTGATGACAAGGAATTCACGATCAGAGATTAAATTTCGAAGTATTTCGTACAGCTGTGGGTCGTCAACAACACTGATTCTTTCACACTTGTGTCACCGCCCCCCTGAGGCATCAAGGGAGCAGCAGTTTGGTACTGGTCACTGTTGCATACTGATGATTTTGAATGTCGCTGTCACACAACCGCTTTCTGAACGTCTTTCTCAATATTTTGGCATAGCTCCTTGAATAGCTTCGTTGATATTTGTTATCAACGCGACTATCATTCGGGGTTAGTACTTACATTGCTATAAGAAGAACAGATTGTGCCAGATAAAAGATAGATAATCAGAACTGCTGCGTGATTTACCACACAAAGTGTGCATCATACATGAAATCAAACGAATTCAAGACAACGAAAATATATTTTCCTGGCGATTGCGAGCTTAATCTATCCTATCATAGGTGGTAGTGATCCCAAGCTACAATTAACAATTACAGTTTACTTTTTTCACACGCATGCACACAACACAAATACACACACACACACACTCATTTTACAATTTTTTACATTAATCAATTATTTACAATAAATCAGTCATCATCATCATCACTTTCCTGGTTGTATTGACCCCAAGTCAATGTATTTACCTTATCTGAAAGTGTAAAAATATTAGCCGACCACTGTGGCCGAGCGGTTCTAGGCGCTTCAGTCCGAAACCGCGCTGCTGCTACGGTCGCACGTTCGAATCCTGCCTCGGGCATGGATGTGTGTGATGTGGTTAGATTAGTTACGTTTAAGTAGTTCTAACTCTAGGGGACTCTGAACCATTTATTTTGTAAAATATTTATCAGCTTGTCCCATAACCCTAGTTCGTTTTGTTTAAAAAACGTTACGCGATGCTTTGATTATATTACATACTGCACCGATGTTTTAACTTCCGAATCCAATATACATAGCGTCTAATAACTGATCGTTAAACTTATTAACACTGTTTTATACCCTTTGCTTTGCGCATTATGCGACCAGTTGGGTCTCGAGTACATACATCTTTCCTTGCAATACCGACTAATTGTTTAATAGATTCACCATTCAATTCGTCTTTCATTAATTCAACCTCTTTCATTAACTCAGTTTACCAGCGGAATAATGCATCCGTTATTTACGGGATGCCTGAAGTATCAAACCTGGTATGATCATAATTTTTGATTTCCTCGTAAATATTCGGAGTGAGAAATTAAACTATCGGTGTTTCTGTAGGGCAGTTTTAAATAATTTGCTAGAAAATCGATAGTCAGAGTTATAGAATGCTTTTCAAAACAACCTAAATAACCATTCCTACTGCGATGGGTTTCACAAAGACTACATTAAGCCTCTTCAACTCAAAGTCAACTCAAGTTTCGTCAGAAATAACACCCTTTTGAAAATTTGGTTTGGCAGTTAATGCAGCTGCTCCATATCGGCCTCCCTTGGATGTCGCTAGTCTTATGTCCCACATCTGGCGCACATTTTGCGTGATTTTTACAAACATACTATTACTCTATTGTATCTCATGTGAAATGCGTAGTCAACAAGTTCCCACCAGTTCTAGACGTGTTAAAACCTGTACCAACAGGCTAAGAAGCGAGAAATTCTCTTTTGTCAACTTATGCATCACATTTATCTTCTGCATTTCAAAGAACATGATCTGAAGAGTATGTGTGCCCTCAAGATATGTATAATCAAGGAAAGTAATGCTATTTCAAATGGACGTGTTGTATCTCTGCAGTAATAATAGTTCGCTTCTACATTTTTAGCAACAGGAAGCAGGTATACAGATTTAAGGAACTCAAATGAAGTTGTTATTTTCTTCTCTGTGCTGCACAGTGACATTGGCTGACAGTAATTATAAATTTGCAGAGTAATTAACTGCACCTGTCGACGAATGGTATGTATCACGATAAGCAGGTCATGCGAGCTGTTATTAGAGGCTAATATGTCATCCCAGAGCAAGCATATGATGCTGTGTGTGTGTATCCCGGAATAGTCGCAGATTTTGGTGACAGTCAGCACTACTGCTGTATAAATTTTTGGCCAAGTTTACATACAATATTTTCGTAGGTATTAACTGCTCGTCAAAGTAATCGAGTCTGTGTATGTGCTAACTGATTGCGATATTTATCAGTAGCTTTATGCGTCTTGTGAATGTGTTGGAAGTAGACAACTTGACGTATATGTCATTCCTTTTCTGTAATGTATAATGTCTTTGAGGAACATTGATAAGCTGTCATGATATTACTGAAATATGTGGAAAACCGTTTCCAACCTCTAATGAAAATGTTGAAGCTGTTTGCAGAGCTTTAAAACTAATGTTCGAGAAAGTACATAACTTTTAGAGGCAGATATTTTGAGAAAAAAATAAACTGGAAGATGACGAGCATTTGCTTCGTAGAGATACTATGCAGTTTAGACAAACTATCCAGCACAACGTCCAAGAATCTACATTTACAGTTACATGGCTACTCTGCAGTTCATAATTAAGTGTCTGGCAGAAGGATCATTGAACCACCTTCAAGGTACTTCTCTACATTCCACTTTTGAACAGCGCTTGGGAGAAACGTACACTTAAATCTTTCCATGCCAGCTCTTATTTCTCTTTATTTTATTTCCACCACCGTGTCTCCCTATGTAGGCGGGCACCAACAAAATATTTTCGCATTCGAAGGAGAAAGTTGATGATTGATATTTCGTGAAAAGGTCCTGCCTCAACGAGAAACACCTTTGCTTTAATGATTGCCACCTCAACTAGCGTATTATATCTGTGACACTCTTCCCCTGTATTGCAATAATACAAAGGAGTTGTCCTTCCTTGAACTTTCTTGATGGCACCTATCCTAAATGGTAAGCATTCCATACCGCGCAGCAATACTCCCACAAGATGCAGTCTTTTTAGTTGACCTGTTGCATCGTGTAAGTGTTCTGCCAATAAATCACACTTTCCCCGTAACACTATCTATGTGATCGTCCTAATTTAACATTTTCGTAATTGTAATGCCCAAGTATTTAACTGGATTGACAGCCTTTTTTCTGTGGTCCACCTTTTTAGTAGTCACGTGAATGATTTCACTCTTTTGTTTATTTATAGTCGATTGCCACTTTTCACATATATTATCTGAATCTGAATCACATTGGGAATCCCTGTTCTAGACGGTAAAGGATAGCGTCATCTAAACCTTTTTTCAATGGGTTTTTGATCTTCTGATGATTCTTCTAAACGGTAAAGGATAACGTCATGTGCAACCAGTTTAAGATGGTTGCTCAGATTGCTTCATAAAATCATTTGTATAGATTAAGAGCAGCGGAAGACCTGCAACATTTCCTCGGGGAACGTCAGGTATCACTTCTGTTTTACTCAGTGACTTTCTGGCAATGCAAAAAGTTTGACTTTCTACTGGAAATCACGAATCCAGTCACATAACTGAGACGATGTTCTATAGGCATGCAATTTGACTAGCTTGTGAGGAACAGTGTCAAAAGCCTTATGGAAATCTAGAGATACAGAATCAGTTTAAGATCCTCCGTCGATACCACTCATTATTTCGTATAAATGGTTCAAATGGCTCTTGAGCACTATGCGACTTAACTTCTGAGGTCATCAGTCGCCTAGAACTTAGACCTAATTAAACATAACTAACCTAAGGACATCACACACATCCATGCCCGAGGCAAGATTCGAACCTGCGACCGTAGCGGTCGCTCGGTTCCAGACTGTAGCGCCTAGAACCGCACGGCCACTCCGGCCGGCTCGTATAAATAAAAAGCTAGTTTTATTCCACAAGAACGATATTGCCCGAATTAGTGCTGACGATTCGTCAATACATCGTTTTCTTCGAGGTAGTTCATAATGTCCGAGCACAATAAATGTTCCAGACTCCTGTAATACGGGTCTGTAATTCAGCTGATTATTCATGTTTCGCGACCGCTACGGTCACGGGTTCGAATCCTGCCTCGAGCATGGATGTGTGTGATGTCCTTAAGTCAGTTAGGTTTAAGTAGTTCTACGTTCTAGGGGACTGACTCAGAAGTTAAGTCCTATAGTGCTCAGAGCCGTTTGAACCATTTATTCATGTTTCCTTTCTTGAGTATTGATCTGACCTTCGTAACTTACCAGTTTTTAGGTTCGGATATTTCTTCTAGCGAGACGTTGTAGATGATTGATAAGTATGGAGCTATTATTCCATTATATCGGCGTAGTCTGAAAGAAACCTAATTAATCTGGAACCGGAGGTCTTGTCTTTATTAAGTGATTTATGCAGCTTCGCTACACCTAAGTTGATTATGTTGGCAGCAATTCTTGCTTTGAATTCTGGAACATCTACTTCTTCTTCTTTGAGGAACAGATTTTGGAAAACCATATTTAGTAACTCTGCTTTGTTGGCACTGACATGGTTATCATTAGTATTTTTATCGCACACTGAAGGTCTCGATTGTATCGTATCAATGGTGTATGTTACTTGTGACCAGATTGGATTTTTTGCTAGGTTTCGAGACAGAGTTTCGTTGTGGAAACTATTTAAAGTTCTCACATTGAAGTTCGCTATAAATTTCGAGCTTCAGTAAAACATCGCCAGTCTTGGAGTTTTTGCGATTTATTTAATTGATTAATTAATTTATTTTTGCACCCATATATCTTCTGTAGCTTCAAAGTATTTGTATGAGAAACTGTGACTATTGAAATTTCGTGAAAAGATCTCGATGTAACGGAAAGGCCCTCCGTGAATCCTACGTAGTAAGGATTCCATACCTTGCAATAATAAGAAGAGGGGGGCAAGCGTTGAGCTTTGTAGATTTGTTGCATCTTCTGAGTGTTCTTCCAATAAAACGGAGTCTTCGGTTCGCTTCCCCACCAAATTTTCTGTGTGATGGTTTCAATTTAAGATGTTCGTAATTGTAATCCATAGGTATTTAGGTGAATAAATAAACTCAAATCCGTGTGAATTATCGCGTAACAGTGCTCTGCGCTGCTTGCCACGCAGCTAGGACTTCACCTTGCGCTTGTGTCGCCGCTACCTTCCTGCTTAGTGCATCTGCATTTCTATGTTTCTTCCCTGGTTTGTGGATTACGTCATCCTGTAATTTACTGAGTTTTAATGTCCCTGTTATCAGTCTACTCCGAAGGGACACTCAAACCTAGTAACCTCTTCAAAGCAACATCATCTGCGACTGTTTTAAACTTCCTCCCATTCAGGTAGCACTGGTAGTATGTTGCTCTGTACTCGAGGCTTAGCTTCTATGTTTTTATGGTAGAATAATTCCTCTCAGCCCCGTTCAACCGTCTCGATGCAAAACAATAGAGTGTTTTTCTCCATGGACCTCCTGGTTCAAACTGTATCCGGAGCATGTTTCGATGAATCGCACGACAATATAAATTTCTTCTGAAAATCTGGGCATGCGAACACTGGACTCCGATTTCAGTACTTCCTTTAACACGTTAAATGCTGTCTGACATTCCTCAGATCACCCAACTTCGATACCCTTTCTTGGTAACTGCTTAAGCGGTCGTGATATATCTGTGAATCCCAGTCGTTCTCATGTGTTCTTGCACGTCCCATGAAAAAAAAAAAACAATTATTTGTCAAATACATTAAACATTACTGGAGCTGTAATCCCTTCAACGCTCCGTCTAATCAATGCTGGAATGTTACTAGTGTATTTTCAAAAGAAATGGCATTATTCATTACTGGTTTTGAAAACGCAGTCTTTGATATAGCCTCTGGAACCACGTCCAACAGCCGCCTCCAACTGATGGTACCCATTCCTCAAGTACATCGTTGAGAAATACCGGCACTGCTAAAGATTATCAATGGTTCCCGTGATGTTTGGAATCGTGTAAGCATTGGAAAAACATCATCCACACGATTTCGAAGTCTGCCAGAGCTGACAAGTGCGAGAATCGTCGCTCAACCAGCTTAAGAGCTCATGCATCCAAGTTGCTGACAATAATATATGGAAGAATGGGAAAGAAAACTGAGGATGTGTTAGATGACGATCAGTTTGGCTTTAGGAAAGGTAAAGGCACCAGAGAGACAATTATGACGGTGCGGCTGATAATATAAGCAAGGCTAAAGAAAAATCAAGACACATTCATAGGATTTGTCGATCTGAAAAAAGCGATCGAGAATGTACAGGGTGATTATAATTAACTTTCAAAACGCTGTAGAAATAACTCCACTGGGTCAGAGTGACGTCAAATTGCAACGGAATATTATTGGAGGAGGAGGAAAACGTATAGTAGAAGAAAAAACAATAGATGGAGCTGTGTGTGTCAGAATACGTAAATGAAAACACCTGCCATGCCCTCGATCCATTGGAGTTGGTATAAACATGCCGGGTACACGGCTTTTACTCCTTTCGCGTCTGCGACGTTCGCCGTGACTCTCAGTGCAGGATCGCGCTCTGCTTGTAAAGTTGTATTATAAGAATGATGACTGTGCACATGTCGCTGTGCAGAAGTTCCGGACACTGAAGAGTTTGAGAAAAAGCGTTTGTCCGATGACTGCCGTGGGTCTGGAGAAAATCATTCAGAAATTCGAAAAGATGGGTTCTTTTGGTGTGCAACCTGGTAGAGGGAGGAAACGAATTGATTCGACGTCAGTGGAAGCAGTGGCCACAAGCAGTGCAGGAGGAGACGAGTGGTGGTGTGCAAACGTGTAGTGCACGGAGAATTTCCCAAACACTGGACATACCTGTGATCACGGTGCGTAAAATGCTACGAAACATTCTTCTTTGCTATCCATTCAAAATTACCCATGTGCACGAGTTGCTTCCTGTTGAACAGCCAGCAAGAGAGACCTCTGCTTTAGAATTTCTTTCTCTCATGGAAGTGGACAATGATTGGCCGTGGTAGATTTTGTGGACAGACAAAGCCCACTTCCATCTGACGGGATATGTCAATACATAGAGTAGTCGAATATGGGAAACGGAAAATCCACACGCAAATCAACCATTAACACTTCATCCTGAAAACGTCACTATATGGTGTGGGTTTACGGCACCATTTATCATGGGCCATATTTTTTCGAAGACAGGTGCTTCCGGTCCTGGTACCTGTATCGTCACTGGTAGGCACTGAGTATCTTTTGCGCAACCACGTCATTCCAGCTCTCCAACAGCGTGGATGTGTGGATGGGATCACTTTTATGCAAGATGGTGCACCTCCGCACATTGCAAATCCAGTTAAGCAGCTGCTGAAGCGCCATTTCGGAAATGCTAGAATGTCGTGTGACTAGGGCCTCCCGTCGGATAGACCGTTCGCCGGGTGCAAGTCTTTCGATTTAACGACACTTCGGCGACTTGCACGTCGATGGGGATGAAATGATAATGATTAGGACAACACCCAGTCACTGAGCGGAGAAAATCTCCGACCCAGCCGGCAATCGAACCCGGGCCCTTAGGATTGACATTCTGTCGCGCTGACCACTCAGCTACTGGGGGCGGACAATGATAGAATTATCAGCCGCCACTTCCCTAAAGCCTGGCCGTCCTGATTACCTGATCACTCCGTGTGACTTCTGGCTATGGGGCTATCTGAAAGACAGTCCCGATTGCAAACTTAGCTGCATTGAAGGCACGCATTGCGCAACACATTGTGAACATCACCCTGGAAACACTTCGATCAGCTATTTCTCGATTCCAACTTGTCGCAGAATACTGTGGACAGTATATTGAACTTGTTTTGTGCCAGTCACACGGAAATTAATAATCCGATTTCATTTTGATTGATACTTTTTATGCGGTTTCTGATCTCAGGACAATTAAAAACCGATGTGAGAGATGCTTTCATATGCGGTTTTCGGACTCAGGACAATTAAAAACCGATTTTTCCCATCCGATGTTATATAACCTTGCAGTGGTGGATAGGCTTACGTAACTAACAGTATTACACCTGTACACAAATGTACACTGAGTGGTACAGTTTGTTTAACGTCAAACATACACCTTTGTTCGTTTTTGTATGATTCATTTGCCATTTGTAGACGACCACTATTAAATTATGATGCTTACAATGCCATCTGTTGCAACGTTTCGTAACTATTTATTATTCTTCTGCCATACGTTTTCTCCGTTCTCCGATAATATTCCGTTGCTATTTGACGTCATTCTGACCAGTGGTGTTATTTCTACAGCGATTTGAAAGTTTAACTCTAATTTGATCACCCTGAAAATGGTACAAGATGTTCTAAATATTGAGGAAGATAGTGGTACACTATAGGGAGAGACGAGTATATGCAATAAGTGCAAGAACCAAGAGGGAATAATAAGAGTGGACAAACAAGAAAGAAGCGCTCGGATTAAAAAGGGTGTAAGACAGGGATGTAGTCTTTCACCCCTACTGTTCAACCTGTGCATCGAAGAAGCAATGATGAAAATAAAAGAAAGATTCAGGAGTGTAACTGAAATTCAAGGTGAAAGGATATCAATGATACGATTCACTGATGACATTGCTATCCTGAGTGAAAGTGAAGAGTGATTATAAAATCTGCTGAATGGAATGAACATTCTGATAAATACAGAATATGGATTGAGAGTAAATCGAGCAAAGACGAAAGTAATGAAAAGTAGCAGAAATGAGAACAGCGGGGAACTTAACATCAGGATTGATGGTCACGAAGTAGATTGAAATGTCCCCTTAGAAAAATTGATGAATTACTGTGCTGATAAACCTCTTACATTATTTTATTTTCAAACAGCTGAGCAAAACTGAACGTGCTCAGACATTTCTCTCTTTACTTATTCTGATCATCAATAAAATGACACACAATATTTTTAGCGCAACGCAATCTGACTTTCAATAATCCCTACAAAAGAATGGCCCTGACTAACAATAACCTCTACCTTTCATGAATTACTTACCTCACAAAAACCATCGTTATTAGAACTACTGCAATACAGCGAGCGCCAATACTGCCAGCTAAATAAAAGATTATAACTACTGAAGGCACTTTCTACTGATAGGCATACTTAGAAAATGAAAGATTTTGATAGAGAGCAAACAATGTATTTACCTTAATAGTGTTCAAAAGTCATAATATTTATATCAGTTCATGACATCCCGTCTTACAAATTTACTGTCTCTGATGGACACACGTCCAGATCATCCGCTCTCAAAACTCTGCCATCTCTCCCCCCACATCCACCATTGCTGGCGGCTCACCAACTGCGCAACGCTACGCGCTGTAACAGCCAACTGCCCAACACTACAATATCACATTCCAACAATGCAAACCAGCCACAGACTGCACACAGCACAGTCAGTGATTTTCATTAGAGTGCTACGTGGCGTCACCAGCATGAAAACCTAAACAGCCTGCTTACAAGATGAAATTAAGGAATTCTGCTACCTAGACAGTAAAATAAGCCATGACGGACGGAGCATGGAGGACATCAAAAGCAGACTAGCACTGGCAAGAAGGGCATTTCCGGTCAAGAGCAGTCTACTAGTATGAAACATAGGCCCTAATTTAAGAAAGAAGCAGAGCATTGTATGATAGTGAAACATGGACTGTGGGAAACCGGAACAGAAGAGAATCGAAGCA
This sequence comes from Schistocerca cancellata, assembly GCF_023864275.1. Lineage (NCBI taxonomy): Eukaryota > Metazoa > Arthropoda > Insecta > Orthoptera > Acrididae > Schistocerca > Schistocerca cancellata. The sequence continues at coordinate 308,719,227 of NC_064628.1, read as the reverse complement.
TTTGAGATGTGGTGCTACAGACGAATGTTAAAAATTAGGTGAACTGGTAAGGTAAGGAATGTGGAGGTTCTACGCAGAATCGGAGAGGAAAGGAATATGACAAGGAGAAGGGACAGGATGATAGGACATCTGTTAAGACATCAGGGAATGACTGAGGTACTAGAGGACGCTGTAGAGGGCAAAAACTTGAGAGGAAGATAGGGGTTGGAATACATCTAGCAAATAATTGAGGACGTAGTTTGAAAGTGCTACTCTGAGATGAAGAGTTTGGCACAGGGGCGGAATTATTGTCTTACTGCACATGTGGTGTGGCCCGCAATGGGAGAATTGGGGGTTTGCGATTTAACGTCGCTAGTGCGTCACTGTATACAGGGTAAAAAGTATTTAAACCGACAAACTCTGGGAGGTTGTAGGTGACATCAAAACAAATATTTTTCCCTAATGTCATTTTTTCCTATGAGGATTATTTAAACCGGTGGAGGCCATATTACGCTCTTCAGTTGTTAGAGGCCGTATTACGATCTAGAGTTGTAGGCAACTGCTGTCCACCAGTGTAGTAGTGCATTGTCTGTATTCACTGATGCAGCGATACACCTGGAGTGAGTACACGGATATGGTTGGTGCATACTACGTAGCACACCACAACGGACGAACTGCACAGCGGATTTATCAACAACAATATCCTAATCGCCGTATCACGCATTATACGACCTTTGCTGCTGTGTACCAATATCTGCATCAGACCTGGTCATTTAGCAGATTACCTGGACAGGGACGCCGTCGCACGGTAAGAACGCTGCAATTCGAGGAAGCTGTCTTGCAGCACGTGGAGCGGGATCCTTCAATCAGCACTCGTGCAATTGCACGTAACATGGGGACGAATCAGACGAATGTAAGAACAGTCCTTCAAGAGTAATTTTTATTCCCATTTCACTTACAGCGTGTCCACAACCTGGAACCAGTTGATTATCCACCCAGAACATAGTTTTCGCGGTGGTACCTGGAACAGTGTGAAATGTATCCTACATTTCCATCATCTATGTTATTTACCGATGAAGCAACGTTCGGGCGTGATAGAGTCTTCAATATGCACAATTCGCATGTTTGGAGTGAGGATAACCCACATGCCACAGTTACTAGCGCTCATCAAGTGCGGTTCTTCGTTAATGTGCGGGTCGGTGTTGTTGAGGACTTTAATTGGGCCGTATCTGCTACCTAGGCCATTAAATGGCAGGCACTATTACAATTTTCTCGCCAGAGCATTTCCAGAATTGCTGGAAGACGTCCCGCTCCCTACAAGACAACGCATGTGGTTCCAACATGACGGGGCGCCGGCATATTTCAGTCGTCGTGTGCGTCGATTCCTGGACCGACGGTTCCCAGAAACGTGGATTGGCAGAGGTGGTCCTGTACCATGGCGTGCTCGATCCCCAGATATTTCCCCTCTGGACTTTTTTGTGTGGGGAGAGACGGACAACCTCGTTTATGCAACTTCTGTTGCATCAGAAGAGGGTCTGGTTGCCCGGATAGTAACAGCAACAGGAAGAATTCAGGATACTCCGGGGGTTTTTGCCCGTGTCAGACAGAACATGATCCGACGGTTTAACCTTTGTTTAGGTGTCAATGGAGGCATTTTTGAAAATCTACTGTAATTGAAATTGGGTTGTCAATGTGTTGCCTCTTGTTCATAAAAAATGGAAAAATGTTTGTTGGTTTAGTTAATTTGCCACCAGAGAAACCTTCCTCTACCGGTTTAAATATTCCTCATAGGAAAAAATGACATTAGGGAAAAAAATTTTTTTGAAGTACCCTACAACCTCCCAGAGTTTGTTGGTTTAAATACTTTTCACCCTGTATTGTCCCCAGCGTAACAGGACATGGCATTTCTGTGTAGGCGTATTAGAATACAGTGTACTCGAGTGAGGTGTTTGAATTATACGTCCACGTGGAGTGCGAGAGAAGGGGCCACGCATGCTACTCCTGGTCGCCGACTGACGGCGTCTTCGATCTACCAGAAGCCATTGCGGCCGGGAGACTGCATGGTCGCCGTGAGGCCCTTCGCGTGGTTTCAGACAAAGCGTGAACCACGAGTCGCTTTTTCGCGATCCCGTGACGTGAGCAAATCACTGAAGCTTACAGAGTATAAGAGTATTGTCCACGTTTTCAGGGCGAACATACTATGTACAGATACACGCGAGATGTCTTATGAAACCGGGGCTAAACTAAGCATCTAATGGTATAAAGATATCATCAAAGAGTCTTATAAAAATGAAGTTACTGACACAAATATGTTTACTTATAATGTATGCTGCACTTTATAATTTATTAACTTTTAATGTAATCAGGCCACCAAAGAGGGTGAGCAATCAAATTGTTGCTTTTGATGAGATGCAGCGACTGAGATAATCATACGTTCCAATTGAATTGATTCTCCCATGTCAGTTTTTAGTTATGGAAGTTAATTAATTCAGCATAAATTATATACGAAGACAAAGACACTCATAGGATGGCGATAAGTGTTGGCGACGAATGTTAGTCAATACATAAACCATCTAGATTGTAAGATATTATTTTTTATTAACCATTTTTATTGTTTAGTATCTACATAACTTTGCCTCGCGGTGAACTAAATAACAAAGCTGCCAAGAACTTTCGCCGTTGAAAGATCCTACTGTAAATAGTTATTTCTGATTTACAGACAAACTTTGATACATGGGAATTACACTGATGGAAAAAGAAAATTCCAACACCAAATAATAATTAACGTAGAGTAAAGAAATTTCGGGAATACATTTGTCTAGGTACGATATTTAAGAGTTACCATTGCAAAATCACATGTTAATGTAAGCGCGAGATAAGCCATTGCAAATGTGAAATGCTGGTACATTAATAACCACCAGAATGTTGAATGTAGGCATGCAAACGTAAATGCATATGTTGTACAGGTGCCGGATGTGAGTTTGTCAAATGGGAATTCCATGCCTGTTGTGCGTGGTTAGTCAATAAAGGGACGGTTAATGCTATTTATGGATGGCACTGGAGTTGTCGTCCAATGATGTCCCATACGTGCTTTATTGGAAACAGGTCCGTTGATAGAGAAAGCCAATGCAAATGTCGATAATCTGTATAGAATGTTCGGTTACAACAGCGGTATGTGGGCGAACATTACCCTGTTCGAAAATACGCCCTGGAACGCTGTTCGTTAATGGCAGCACAACAGGTTGAATCGTCAGACTGACGTACAGTTTTGCAGTCAGCGTGTGTGGTGCGTGGGGTAACCAGGAGAGTGCTTCTGTTTCATATGAAACCGCACCTCAGACCATAACTCAGGTCCAGAATATCGAGCATGCAGACAGGTTGGTTGCAGGTCCTCTACTGATTTCCTTCTAACCAACACACTGCCATCACTGGCACCAAGGCAGAACCAGATTTCATTATAAAACACAACAGGTTCCATCCTGCCCTTCAATGAGTTCTCTCTTTTCCACTTAAGTCGCCGGTGACGGTAGTTTGGGGTCAGTGGAATACACGTTGCAGGCGTCTGGCTCGGAGTTATCCTTGAGATAACAGATTTGCAAACTTCGGAGTGTTACTGTGGTGTCAGCTGCTGCTCAAATTGCTGCTGCAACGTCAGATTTAGTTATAAGTTGGCACAGTGGCTAGGCCTTGAAAAACTGAACACAGATCAATCGAAAAAACAGGAAGAAGTTGTGTGGAACTATGAAAAAAATAAGCAAAATATACAAACTGAGTAGTCCATGTGCAAGATACGCAACATCAAGGATAGACTGAACTCTGGAGCGCCGTGGTCCGCGCCGTGGTCCGGGGTTAGCGTGAGCAGCTGTGGAATGAGAGGTCCTTGGTTCAGGTCTTCCCTCGAGTGAAAAGTTCATTTTCGCAAAGTTATGATCTGTCCGTTCGTTCATTGACGTCTCTGTTCACTGTAATAAGTTTAGTGTCAGTGTTTTGCGACCGCACCGCAAAACCGTGCGATTAGTAGACGAAAGGACGTGCCTCTCCAATGGGAACCGAAAACATTTGATCTCAAGGTCATAGGTCAACAAATTCCTCCACAGGAAAATACGTCAGATAATGATTGTCTGAAAATAAAAAATTAAACTTTTCACTCGAGGGAAGACTTGAACCAAGGACCTCTCGGCCCGGAGCTGCTCACGCTAACCACGGGACAATGGCGCTCGTGACCTCACACAATCCTTGATGTTACCTATCTTGTACATGGACTACTCAGTTTGTATATTTTGCTTATTTTTTTCATAGTTCCACACAACTTCTTCCTGTTTTTTCGATTGATCTGTGTTCAGTTTTTCAAGGCCTATCCACTGTGCCAACTTAAACTAAATCTGAGGGGGGTGCGATGGGGAGGTTCCCTGGTTAGATGTTTGAAAATATTTCGCATTCGGACTTAATTTCTGGCACAGTCACAGGACACAGAATTTTTTTGGAACATATTGTATTCTGATGATTTTTGCAGCGTGCAGCAGTTAGTGAAATTGTTATTTGAATTTCATATCTAATACACCTGTAGGACAATACATCAGGATATTTGATCGTAATTTGTAGGTGTGAACATAGTCTGGAGTTTTACAGCTAGTTCATTAATTTATTAAATTTATAGTGTACTGTCATGCACCGTTGGTGACTCGAGTCATATCGTTTGGCACTGCCCAATAGCTTGTGTTGAACACCAGGAAACTATAACATTTGTTGAGTGGACAATAAATTTGATTTGTGGTAACAAATCAAATGGCTCTGAGCACTATGGGATTTAACTGCTGAGGTCATCAGTCCCCTAGAACTTAGAACTACTTAAACCTAACTAACCTAAGGACTTCACACACATCCACACCCGAGGCAGGATTCGAGCCTGCGACCTTAGCGGTCGCGCTGCTCCAGACTGTAGCGCCTAGAACCGCTCGGTCACACCGGCCGGCTTCGTGGAAACAGACCACTCATTTTTGAGTTAGTGATTTAAAATCAGCTCCTATGTTTCAGCTTAGCAGTTGGTGGAATACTGAACATTTGTCTGTAACCATTCTTGAGTTTTATTTTAAATTAAAGTGAAGCATTTCAGAATATAAAATTTACCCTTAAACGAACAGAAGCAGAGCCCAGTTTCAGCAATAAATTATAATTTAATTACACATCTCTCCCCGTCACATCGCACCAGGCACTGGCAGTCTCTGGCTTGGTGGCTGTTCGCACCATTCTTCAGCTCTGCCCTGGCCACGTGTTCACTGACGTACTTGAAACGTCACCACCTACTACGTCCCAAGGGACGACCTCCGGGGCGCCACACGGGCTCTCCCCACTGTTCGCTCTCCTCTAACGGTATACAGGGTGTTACAAAAAGGTACGGCCAAACTTTCAGGAAACATTCCTCACACACAAAGAAAGAAAATATGTTATGTGGACATGTGTCCGGAAACGCTTACTTTCCATGTTACAGCTCATTTTATTACTTCTTTTCAAATCACATTAATCATGGAGTGGAAACCCACAGCAGCAGAACGTACCAGCGTGACTTCAAACACTTTGTTACAAGGAAATGTTCAAAATGTCCTCCGTTAGCGAGGATACATGATCCACCCTCCGTCGCATGGAATCCCTGATGCGCTGATGCAGCCCTGGAGAATGGCGTATTGTATCACAGCCGTCCACAGTACGAGCACGAAGAGTCTCTACATTTGGTACCGGGGTTGCGTAGACAAGAGATTTCAAATGCCCTCATAAATGAAAGTCAAGAGGGTTGAGGTCAGGAGAGCGTGGAGGCCATGGAATTGGTCCGCCTCTACCAATCCATCGGTCACCGAATCTGTTGTTGAGAAGCGTACGAACACTTCGACTGAAATGTGCAGGAGCTCCATCGTGCATGAACCACATGTTGTGTCGTACTTGTAAAGGCACATGTTCCAGCAGCACAGGTAAAGTATCCCGTATGAAATCATGATAACGTGCTCCATTGAGCGTAGGTGGAAGAACATGGGGCCAAATCCAGACATCACCAACAATGCCTGCCCAAACGTTCACAGAAAATCTGTGTTGATGACGTGATTGCACAATTGCGTGCGGATTCTCGTCAGCCCACACATGTTGATTGTGAAAATTTACAATTTGATCACGTTGGAAGGAAGCCTCATCCGTAAAGAGAACATTTGCACTGAAATGAGGATTGACACATTGTTGGATGAACCATTCGCAGAAGTGTACCCGTGGAGGCCAATCAGCTGCTGATAGTGCCTGCACACGCTGTACATGGTAGGGAAACAACTGCTTCTCCCGTAGCACTCTCCATACAGTGACGTGGTCAACGTTACCTTGTACAGCAGCAACTTCTCTGACGCTGACATTAGGTTTATCGTCAACTGCACGAAGAATTGCCTCGTCCATTGCAGGTGTCCTCGTCGTTCTAGGTCTTCCCCAGTCGCGAGTCATAGGCTGGAATGTTCCGTGCTCCCTAAGACGCCGATCAATTGCTTCGAACGTCTTCCTGTCGGGACACCTTCGTTCTGGAAATCTGTCTCGATACAAATGTACCGCGCCACGGCTATTGCCCCGTGCTAATCCATACATCAAATGGGCATCTACCAACTACGCATTTGTAAACATTGCACTGACTGCAAAACCACGTTTATGATGAACACTAACCTGTTGATGCTACGTACTGATGTGCTTGATGCTGGTACTGTAGAGCAATGAGTCGCATGTCAACACAAGCACCGAAATCAACATTACCTTCCTTCAATTGGGCCAACTGGCGGTGAATCGAGGAAGTACAGTACATACTGACGAAACTAAAATGAGCTCTAACATGGAAATTAAGCGTTTCCGGACACATGTTCACATAACATATTTTCTTTATTTGTGTGTGAGGAATGTTTCCTGAAAGTTTGGCTGTACCTTTTTGTAACATCCTGTATTGTCAGCCTTTTCACATGATTACCACAACATGCAGAAGTCCAATCAGAATATAAAATCACAAGTGAGTTAGTACTGCCACTGCAACCACCGTCCTATCCCTCATTTAAATTTGAAGTGCAACTGTCGAGTAAAAATATCAATAATATGCGAATTCGTCCCATCACCTCTTACAAGGATAATGTGCGGCTAGCTGGATAGGTTAGCCACCTCTCATGACTCCCTCCTTGCATTTCAAATTTTGTGCAGGAGGTGTCGTACTTGAAAACTGCTAGAGTGCCATCTCCATAGTAAAATTTTTTGAAAGTTCTTGCCACCTCATAAACCATTAGTGCTGTCTACCTATATTTGGATGTGAAGTATAGGAGAAAGGTGTAATATATGAAACATTTACTCTTGTAGGGACCATCGTTTCCTTTGGCATTTAGTACTGGGCTTGCTGCTGAAGGCAGATAAATGTTGCAGAAGACATTTCAATCTCACTAACATCCATCACAAAAAAATCTAAATGACAAATCTAAGTAAAATAACACTGTGCACAGCTTTTTGATTAAAACATTCACACCTTAACGGAAGGAAAAATCTATTATTAGAATATGTCTGTTTACATTCATCTTTCCCAAAACTATTGATGGTCCTTGGTGAGTTCGGAAATTACCTATACGAACTTCTACAACTTGTAAATCGGAATGACTACATAATATTTTGAATAGGAACCCATGTCCGGAGACGTACCGTTTCCGTTCAAGACGGTTTCGGTTTAGATGTTTAACTCATCCAATACTGCTTGAGGAACTGAATGAGGCATCACGCAGTACGATTCGAAAGGAATCATAACGAAATACACATTTATCACTTAAGAACATTTGTTTTATCAACATTTAAACATTGCGTGTTTACCTTATTCCTAATCAAAAAAGAACCCAACATAGTGTACGTAAAGATCGGAACTGATGCTTTACAACAGCGACTCGATGTGGCGACCACCGATGTTGTTACAGACATTCTACCTAGGAAACATGATCTTGTACACATTCTCCGTCCAACCATGTGTCTCATCGATTTGTAGTGCAGCTAGCAGAACTCGTGCCAGCAGATCTTCCCCTGTTCTACAGGCGTCTCGTAAATTAAACTTTGCATACGACCCCACAACATGTAGTCCGTAGAAGTTAAATCCGGCGACTGCTGCCGCTACGCGGTCGGACCACTAGGCCTGTCCTTCTGTCACCATATTGTCTGTTGAGATGTCTCCGAACAGCGCGTCAGAAGTGAGGTGTTTCACCATCATGTTGAAACCACATTTCCTGACGGACATTCAGTGCATGTCATGCTGTCTACCCTACTGCATACCAGGACAAGCAACTCTGGGACTTTTCTCTTTCCCTCAGCAGACGCGTTACACATCTGAGATGAAACCGTCATAGAACGGAAACGGTACGTTTCGAGATGTGGGTTCCCGTTTAAAATATTGTGGACTCACTCCCCTCTACAAGTCCTAAAAGTTTGTAACGGAAATTTCCGAACACCCTGTACATTACTATATACACACTGTGTAGCAGAGTATGAAATATACTTTAGATGGTCACAGTGTAAGTTTCTGTGTTATTATTAGAGACTGAAACTTATTTAGTGACACACACAATATATATATATATATATGTGTGTGTGTGTGTGTGTCTGAACATACGAGAAAATGATATTAACATGAACAGTACATCAGAAGTGTGTAATTATTAGTGATTAAAATGATAATTAGGGTAAGTTAATAACGTAAATGTGTATGCATAACATCTCATCAACCTCACATTTTATTTTTATGCTGTGTCCCGGTAAAATTTTTTATTCTCAAGGCGATGTGAGATCGTTCTGTTTGGGGAGACTGGGTCGCAAGCCTACTGAAAATCATATCCCTCAGTTACAGCATATTATTCCAATAAAAAAATCCCTATCACGTTTACAAATACAATTAAGCCGATGTTGGCACAGTAATTTGTGTCTGTGTCTCTCGGGCAGTAAATCTTTATAGGGAAAACGTGTCAGATGATTGAATGAGTGAGCTTTTTTACATACAAGCACAAAATGTGACAAAATATGATAAATACAGTATGATTCAGGTCATAAGTTTGCCAGAAAAGCATGAACACACAATCAACAATAGATCAAAGTCTCCTCTCTTCACTTATCGTGAGGGACAAATACAGGGCTATTACAAATGATTGAAGCGATTTTATAAATTCACTGTAGCTCCATTCATTGACATATGGTCACCGCACTTCCATCATGATGTTCCACATTTCTTAAACAAGAGATTGGAAAACCGATGGATCGGTCGTGGTGGAGATCATGATCAGCAATTCATGTCATGGCCTCCACGCTCTCCCGACTTAATTCCATGCGATTTCTTTCAGTGGGGTTTTGTGAATGATTCAGTGTTTAAATCTCCTATACTAAGAAACGTGCCAGAACTGCAAGCTCGCATCAACGATGCTTTCGAACTCATTGATGGGGACATGCTGCGCCGAGTGTGGGAGGAACTTGATTATCGGCTTGATGTCTGCCGAATCACTAAAGGGGCACATATCGAACATTTGTGAATGCCTAAAAACACTTTTTGAGTTTTTGTATGTGTGTGCAAAGCATTGTGAAAATATCTCAAATAATAAAGTTATTGTAGAGCTATGAAATCGCTCCAATCATTTGTAATAACCCTGTACGTCTGTCACACGGTGCGTATGGCATGTCCACTTTCCCTCTCGAGAGCGACTGTTTGGCACTGTCACGTGATGGCAAGAGGTTCTATCTGAGAGCAGGGCAGATTACAGGGAATGTTAAGAGAGGTAGGAGAATATTTTTGCTTAGCATGAGTGATAGGATACAAACTGCAGAGTGTCTAGGTATTCAACATCAAATATTCAGTGCTAAGGACGAAGATATGGCGCACAGATGGCTAAAATTCAAACGGAATGTCCCATATGCCTTAGATCAGTATTTTCTGAGCAGGGTCTTAGAAGATGGTAAAGACCCACCGTCGCTTAACAGCCTTGTTAGAAACTGCTACGTAAACAAAGAGTGCTTCATCACAGAGACAATAGAAGTCAAAACATAGCAGAAAAACAAAAACTGAACGAAACGAAAAGAGTAAGGAGAGCAATGAGAGAAGCGTTCCGTAGCTTTGAAAGAAACATTTTTGTTGACCGATCTGACAAAACACTAAAAGGCTTTGGCTATACGTTAAATCAGTAACTGGTTCGAAATTATCTGTTCAGTCACTCAGTGGTCGTAATGGAACCGAAAGGGAAAATGACAGATGAGGCCGAAATACTGAATTCGGGTCTTACGAAACACTTCACCGTGGAAGATGTCCCTGCTTTTAATCATCGTACGAACTTTGAAATGACAGATCTTGAGATAACTGATCGCGGAGTAGAGAAACAACTACAATCGCTTTATAGTGGAAAGACGTCAGCACCAGATGAGGTACCTGTGAGATTATGCAGAGATTATGCGGAAGAATTTTCCCATTCTAGCTGCAGTTACTTGTAAGTTTCTGGAACAAAGAAGGGTACCTAGCGACTGGAATAAAGTGTAGGTCATCACCGTTTTCAAGAAGGGCCCTAGGATAGTTGCACATAATTATTATAGGCCTATTTCGTCTGTTGTGGGGTTATGGAATATGTTTTACGCTCATGTAGTATGCCGTTTTTGGTGAACGAAAATCTCCTCTTTAGAAATCAACATAGACTCCGCAAAAAGAGATTTTGCGAAATTCAGTTCTTTGTTCCTCCACGAGACCCACAGCGCTGTAGGCATCGGCGCTCAGTTTGATGCCGTGGTCCTCGAGTTCAGGAAGACGTTTGAAACAGCCCCACACTTCTATATAGCGAACAAGAATGGTTGAAATGGCTCTGAGCACTGTGGGACTTAACATCTGAGGTCATCAGTCCCCTAGAACTTAGAACTACTTAAACGTAACTAACCTAAGGACATCACACACATCCATGCCCGAGGCAGGATTCGAACCTGCAACCGTAGCGGTCGCGCGGTTCCAGACTGAAGCGCCTAGAACCGCTCGGCCACAACGGCCGGCAGTGAACGAGGTACTAGCTTAGCGAATATCGGACCAGACATGCGGCTGGATTCAAGACTTCCTTGTACAACGTAGATGGAACTCAGTACGTAGCTCTTAACGGAAAAAAATCGACAGAGGTAAAGGCAGTCGTGGAGGTACCCCAAGGAAATGTAACAGGACCGTTATTGTTTAAAATGTAAATAAGTGCGAGAAAGCGTCGCAACCTCTTTACGGCTGTTCGCAAATAACGCGGTTGTTTATAAGAAAGTTGCGACGCCAGAAGACAGTAACAATTTGCGGAAGGACCTGCAGAGGATTGACGAATGGTGCAGGGACTGACAGTTGACTTTGAACGTAAATAAATGTAACATATAGCACATACATCGGAAAATAAATTCGCTACTATTAAACTACACTGTTGATGACGAATTGCTGGAAACAGGAACCACCGTAAAATATCTTGGAGTATCTGTCCAGAGCGACCTTAAGTGGAATGACACAAAACAAAAATAGTAGGGGAAGCAGATATGAGACATTAAGAAAATGTAATTCATCCAAGGAAGAAGTGGCTTACTAGGAGGAATAGAGAGACAGAGGGAGAGAAGCTCCAACGAAGAGCGGCTCTGTTCGTCACGTGATTGTTTAGTTGACACGAGAGCGTTGCAGAAACGCTCAACAAACTTCTGTGGCAGTCGCTACAAGATACTACACCTACAAGAGTTCCAATTCACAGTTATATATGTACCAGGTGTACTGCTTGTTGTGGCTGATGCATTATCTCGTTGCTGGTGGACTCTACAGAAACTAAGGAAGAAGAATTAGATGAGAACAAGTACAGTCTGTATTATTTGAAGCAAATGGTGTTTGAGAATTTTATTATGACATCTCTGAAAGGAAGAGGACGTAATGGTGAAGCAGATAAAAGGAAGATGAAAGGCAGGAAGCAGGCATCCATATGACAGTTCTTCCCGTTGAAGAAAACAATACTATTTCGGCGACAGAACTTAGATGGGACTCGATGGTTATTGTGCGTACTTGAAGAAATAGTAAATAAATCAAACGGTTCAAATGGCTCTGAGCACTATGGGATTTAACATCTATGGTCATCAGTCACCTAGAACTTAGAACTACTTAAACCTAACTAACCTAAGGACATCACACAACACCCAGTCATCACGAGGCAGAGAAAATCCCTGACCCCGCCGGGGATCGAATCCGGGAACCCGGGCGTGAGAAGCGAGAACGCTACCGCACGACCATTTGAGAAAATTCGACATATTAGAGCTAATACGGAGGCTTACCGACAGTCATTCTCCCCAAGAGCCATTAGCGCGTGAAAGAGGGAAGGGGATCAGTTAATGTGGCACCAGAAGTACCCTCCGCTTGCCGAGTATTGACGTCGATGTAGATTCTCGTCGCTCGTCGTCAACCTGTTCCTCGAATCTATTTATCTTGGCGGTGTGGACATGGGTGAGTCAGCCTTCCTTCACGGCAACGGTACGTCAACAGCTGGGGGAAGCAAGTGTCCCATAAGTAGTGACAGCAGCCCTGATTGTTTTTCCTGACTTGCTCGACAAGGGCTAGGTTCTTGCCAGCTGTTGTTTAGTGCAATCCTATATGGAGTCTTTCTATACTCTTTGGCATGTTAGGTTTTGCGCCTACACTGTTGCAAATGCAGGAAGATGCAGAATGGCTCGTAGGAGAACAGATACCACGAGATAAAGTCAGAATAGCGCTGCCTGGCGTTGTATTGCAATCCGTGTACATCTAGGACCAAATATGGGATGGGTTACTGTTCAAAGCCGCTTTCCACGGTTGAAAGCAGGGGATTCGTTGTCACTAGGAGCAAAATTAATCATTGATGCGTGTCCCTCAGTAAAGTGCTACCATGGATTGTAGCCTAGAGGACCCACTGCAAAGCAATAGTGCGTTTCTCTGCGAGGATCCTCGGATCTGCAAAGCCTTATCTTTGTACCGCTCCTCTGCAGTGAAACGCTGACATCTCAGGGCGCGAGCCTATGCTGGTGTTGTGGCGCAGCCGCTTATTTACCTAGCTTATCTGCCGACGATGCCGTGTCCCGGTCTGGTCCTGTGGGGGTACTTCCGCCTGCATGTCGTGGCGGGCGCAACCGCAGCCGATCCCCTCGAGACATGTGATGGGCATTAGGGCGGCTGACTGGCCGCTTTGCATTGCACTCAGGGCCCATACAGTGGGCGGACACCCTGCTGTTAGGCCGTCAGCTGTTACCCAGTTTGCCTCAGCGCATCATGTGTGTGTCTCTTCCACGGGTACCTGCCACTTTTTTGCTGTCCCATATAGCCGATTCGCATCTGCACATTACTCATAACACAAATTTTAGTTATTTACCTCTAGATGGCTAATGTCCCTTATTGCTAAACAAATTTCTTGGTTACATATGTATTTTTCATATTTATAAAGAGACAGTTCATTTGTACTTGGTTTCTATTTTTTATTGACTAGTTTACACCAAATAATTTCCTAAATTTATATCACATCTGTTTGTTTTGCTACACATATATTTTGTATTAGTAGATTAGTAAGTAGTATTGTTGTTACTGAATATTAAATCATGCTGTTGTACAATCATATTTCATATATATGCAGCTTTTCCTTCAAGCTTCCCAGATTAATTCCTCTCAACATCTACATTTTCGTTGATTATTACTTATTAATACCAGAGAAGAGAAGGAGATATATCATCCAAGACAAGTTTCTCCTCAATGCCAAGTTTGGCTCTTTTCTTCTGCATGCTTGTCTCTGGATTTCAGTCCACCCCATTAGCTGAACGGTTTGCCGGCACGGTAGCTCAGCGTGATAGCCGGCACGTAGCTCAGCGTGTTCGGTCAGAGGGTTTAGTTACCCCCTGTAATAAAAAAACTGAGTGAACGGATCAACGAAGAATCTGAATGGGTGTCATCGGACGTCCGACACGAACAAGTTAAACGAACAATGTAGAACAAAATGAAGTTTTTAATAAATTAAAAAAAAAAGCGTGTTCGGTCAGGGGGTTAGCTGCCCCCTGTAATAAAGAAACTGAGTTAATCGATCAACAACGAACTTAAACTGGTGTCTTACGACGTCCGCCCCGAGCAGATGCAACGAACGAAAGTGGGAGATTTTCTCCCCTCGCGGACTGGGTGTTGTGCTGCCCTCATCATCATTTCATCGCCATTGTCGACGCGCAAGTCGCCCAGTGAGACATCGCACTCAATAAGACTTGAACTTGGCGGCCGAACATCCCGCCTGGGAACTCCCGGCCACTGAATCCATATTATCATTTCCATTTTTTCTACACTCCTGGAAATTGAAATAAGAACACCGTGAATTCATTGTCCCAGGAAGGGGAAACTTTATTGACACATTCCTGGGGTCAGATACATCACATGATCACACTGACAGAACCACAGGCACATAGACACAGGCAACAGAGCATGCACAATGTCGGCACTAGTACAGTGTATATCCACCTTTAGCAGCAATGCAGGCTGCTATTCTCCCATGGAGACGATCGTAGAGATGCTGGATGTAGTCCTGTGGAACGGCTTGCCATGCCATTTCCACCTGGCGCCTCAGTTGGACCAGCGTTCGTGCTGGACGTGCAGACCGCGTGAGACGACGCTTCATCCAGTCCCAAACATGCTCAATGGGGGACAGATCCGGAGATCTTGCTGGCCAGGGTAGTTGACTTACACCTTCTAGAGCACGTTGGGTGGCACGGGATACATGCGGACGTGAATTGTCCTGTTGGAACAGCAAGTTCCCTTGCCGGTCTAGGAATGGTAGAACGATGGGTTCGATGACGGTTTGGATGTACCGTGCACTATTCAGTGTCCCCTCGACGATCACCAGTGGTGTACGGCCAGTGTAGGAGATCGCTCCCCACACCATGATGCCGGGTGTTGGCCCTGTGTGCCTCGGTCGTATGCAGTCCTGATTGTGGCGCTCACCTGCACGGCGCCAAACACGCATACGACCATCATTGGCACCAAGGCAGAAGCGACTCTCATCGCTGAAGACGACACGTCTCCATTCGTCCCTCCATTCACGCCTGTCGCGACACCACTGGAGGCGGGCTGCACGATGTTGGGGCGTGAGCGGAAGACGGCCTAACGGTGTGCGGGACCGTAGCCCAGTTTCATGGAGACGGTTGCGAATGGTCCTCGCCGATACCCCAGGAGCAACAGTGTCCCTAATTTGCTGGGAAGTGGCGGTGCGGTCCCCTACGGCACTGCGTAGGATCCTACGGTCTTGGCGTGCATCCGTGCGTCGCTGCGGTCCGGTCCCAGGTCGACGTGCACGTGCACCTTCCGCCGACCACTGGCGACAACATCGATGTACTGTGGAGACCTCACGCCCCACGTGTTGAGCAATTCGGCGGTACGTCCACCCGGCCTCCCGCATGCCCACTATACGCCCTCGCTCAAAGTCCGTCAACTGCACATACGGTTCACGTCCACGCTGTCGCGGCATGCTACCAGTGTTACAGACTGCGATGGAGCTCCGTATGCCACGGCAAACTGGCTGACACTGACGGCGGCGGTGCACAAATGCTGCGCAGCTAGCGCCATTCGACGGCCAACACCGCGTTTCCTGGTGTGTCCGCTGTGCCGTGCGTGTGATCATTGCTTGTACAGCCCTCTCGCAGTGTCCGAAGCAAGTGTGGTGGGTCTGACACACCGGTGTCAATGTGTTCTTTTTTCCATTTCCAGGAGTGTATATTTCAACCTCTTTCATTGTGCTTTCCTTTAACCATTCCTACATGATCCATGGTTCGATGTGTGGAATTGTCCCCTCCTAATCGTCGTCATTCTGATGAAACTACCTCGTTTCTATGAACATCTTACAAAACAAAACAACAGCACAATACAACCTCTAAATCAGCCGTATTAATTCTTACCTTCAAGTAATGTAGATTAGTGGCCTACCCTTTTTCTGCTTTTCTCATCACCGTGACCAATGATCCGTATGGCCTGCAGGGTCAGATTTACCTGTTCTCCTTACATTCTGCTTTGTCATTTCGTGGAGCCATGGGCAGTGCATATGCTTTCCCACCCTTACGAGCTCTTTCTTCTCTCTCTGTCATGGGTTTTACCACTTCCACTTACATGTTCAAAAACAAACAAATATGAATATTTACTTTGCAAGAACCCTTCATTATAATCAAGTCTGTTGACTTAGCCAGATACACATTACCATTAGTCCACTCATCATTTAATCCTTCTCTTCTCTCGGTTACTTTAAGGCAAAATTACTTTGGTGCACGACATGCACTGTAAAAGAACTTAGCCACTTCCTCCTCCAATATCACAAAAATACCACCTGCACTCTTGACTTGGACCATCCTGTTCAACCTCGTATATTATGTCTGGACGCTAGCTTGTCGTGGCAATTACAAAGCCATCTACAACTCCTTTGCAAGTTTCTTTCTCTCTTTAGCTTCCTAAAGTGTCAAACAAAATCCAATGTCCCATAAATCGTATATATTTCTTTACAATTGAGTATTTAATTTGCTCTATAATATAATCATCTTCCGTCCTTCTATTGTGTTTTATAGTTCTCCTTAAAAAACATATCCACCTAATTAATTTACATTATCCTCATACATTATTCTCACTGTTACCACATATCGAAAGCAATGCGCAATACGCCCAAGTTGGTCTCCTTGTTCTATATGTCAACATTTACTCGTACTCACATGTTATACAGTTTACAGTCACATGTAATACAAGTAAAATAACGACAAAGTTGGCTAACTAACTACTGATTTTATTTTAATCTAAGCAACTCTATCATTTCTTCTTATCCCAAAGGCCATGCTCCCATTCTTGCATCATTCTCTAAAAAGTTTAACGTTGATAATATGGTGTGTTCCTTCAATTTTTACATGTCTTCAGCTCTACATAATTGGGATTGGTAATGCACCTAAACCTCATTAGTCCATAGTATGGCGCGAATAATTTATCACACACTGTCTTATGCCTCCTATGTGACTGTATCGAAACCTTCTGACCCGCTTCATAGCTCTGCGTTTTCTCATTCCTATCCATTCTTTTCTTTTTTCATTGCCACCATAGCGCGTACCTTTTTATGGCTGATGCAGTCACTTCTTTTTGTCACTGGTGGTGCCTGTTAGGGAACACCATCATCTCTCTGATCTTGTCTGCTGCTAGCTTTTTCTTCAGTTCAGTACCGTTATTGGAGCTATCCCTGTTGCACCATGTGGCAAATCGTACATCACCTCCTGAAATTCAGTGAGGAACACATCCCCTGATGCATGGTGTTTACTGCAATGTTATCGGTAGCGACATCCCAATTGTCTCAGAATCCTCTCAGATGCATTTGAGAAGAGGTGGTAAGTTGATAACAACATCGGCCAGATCCTGTGCTTCTTCAGTACTCCTTTTCGTCTTCTCGACCAGAGTTAGGGTCCGTTGTTAGAGGTAACCTTTTCCATTCGCCAAACCTGCTTCAGAAACACTTTCTGGAACACGTACAAAACGGACGTTGTTTTTTCTCTTCACTGTGGCCCAAGGTCATGTATTTCAGGGCTAGGTCTACCGTCACCAAAATATAATTGTATCCCTCTCCCACACGAGGTAATGGTACCATTAAATTTGTTCCTGCTAGCTTTCTTAATCTATTCGGTATGACGGGAAACAGATTCATTTGGTTCGATGTCGTTAGTAGGTTTGACTTATGGAACAGTTTGCAAATGGTTGACATCTTTCTGATTCCTTTCCATACTCTTAAAGTAACAAATGGTTCAAATGGCTCTCAGCACTATGGGACTTAACATCTGAGGTCATCAGTCCCCTAGAACTTAGAACTACCGAAACCTAACTAACCTAAGGACATCACACACATCCATGCCCGAAGCAGGATTCGAACCTGCGACCGTAGCGGTCGTGCGGTTCCAGACTGTAGCGCCTTTAACCGCTCGGCCGCCGGCCGGAGTGACCGAGCGGTTAAAGGCGCTACAGTCTGGAACCGCACGACCGCTACGGTCGCAGGTTCGAATCCTGCCTCGGCATGGATGTGTGTGATGTCTTTAGGTTAGTTAGGTTTAAGTAGTTCTAAGTTCTAGGGGACTTATGACCACAGCAGTTGAGTCCCATAGTGCTCAGAGCCATTTGAACCATTTGAACCGCTCGGCCACACAGGCCAGCTTGAAGTAACAAGTCGCTTTTCATTCAAGGGAACAATTCCTCGGTTGTGCATGACTCACATGACTACAGTCATCACACTGGTCTATTTATGTCCGCAGCTCGTGGTCGTGCGGTAGCGTTCTCCCTTCCCACGCCCGGGTTCGATCCCCGGCGGGGTCAGGGATTTTCTCTGCCTCGTGATGACCGGGTGTTGTGTGATGTCCATAGGTTAGTTAGGTTTAAGTAGTTCTAATTTCTAGATGACTGATGACCATAGATGTTAAGTCCCATAGTGCTCAGAGCTATTTGAACCGTTTGATTTATTTATTATTTCTTCAAGTACGCATAATAACCATCGAGTCCCATCTAAGTTCTGTCGCCGAAATAGTATTGTTTTCTTCAACAGGAAGTACTGTCATATGGATGCCTGCTTCCTGCCTTTCATCTTCCTTTTATCTCCTTCACCGTTACGTCCTCTTCCTTTCAGAGATGTCACAATAAAATTCTCAAACACCATTTGCTTCAAATAATACAGACTGTACTTGTTCTCATCTAATTCTTCTTCCTTAGTTTCTGTTGATTCCACCAGCAACGAGATAATGCATCAGCCACAACAAGCAGTACACCTAGTACATATATAACTGTGAATTGGAACTCTTGTAGGTGTAGTATCCATTAGGTAACCTTCCATAAATCGTATTTGCTGTCATAAAAATTGTAATGCGTTGCGATCGTAGAACACACACATATACGATCCATAAAGAAAATCTAATTTTTTTGATTCCTCACACAATGGCGTTTGCCTGCAATTCAGTTACTGGATTATTCTTTTCTTTCTATGTACGCAAACAACTGACAAACGCTATTTTCTTCTGGATTCTCTGTTCTGTTTCCTCACTTTCTTGGAAGATAATCACACCCAAAATGTCTTTGCGCTGACCGTTATCACTAAAAATCTTCGAAAACTCTTTGAAGAGATCCGGGTGCTACTACCATTGGCTTCTTTAGCGCCAGATCTAGCTCGTCTTTTTCCATGTCAACTCACACAATTTTGGCGTGGCCGGATACTCAAGGTGTACGAAAAGATAATAAAAGTTTATTAAGCCCACGTGTACCCATAATTGTAGCTTGGTTCTCAGAGTTACGTAACTTCTGTGGAGAGAACCTGCTGCTGTCTATAATGTGTCGTAAGAATTTGTCTCTAGCAACATCGAATTGTGATTTCTCAATATTTGCTGTTATTCAGTGGTATTTGAATGTTGCGAGTGGAACCTTCAGTGTGCAGTTATGCTCTCCCCACGAGTATTCAGCTATAAGTCGTCTACATATCTCCCTTCCAGTTTTTAGCATGGATAGGGACTGCAACTGCTGTGTTCGGATGCAGGCTGAGTTGGCATCCCTTCGCTCCCAGCTTCAGGCAGTGTTGGCTTCGGTCACACAGCTTGAGGCTGTTGCCAATGGGCATCACTGTGGGGGTCCGGATGGGGGTTTGTCGGGGACGGCCAGCTCGTCCCACGCATCCCTCGATCGGACTACGACTGTGGTTGCCCGGGATACTGCCCGCATTGAGGCTGATCCCTCACCTGTGGTAGAGTGGGAGGTCGTCTCAAGGTGTGGCAGGGGGCGAAAGATATTCCGGAGGGCTGAACGGAAGGCCTCTCCAGTTTGTCTGACGAACCGGTTTCAGGCTCTGTCTCAGGCTGATACTGATCTTCGGCCTGACATGGCTGCTTGTCCTGTTCCAGAGGTTGCCCCTCAGTCTGCAAGATCCGGGCAGTCGCAGAGGGTGGGCTTACTGGTAGTTGGGAGCTCCAACGTCAGGCGCGTAATGGGGCCCCTTAGGGATATGGCAGCAAGGGAGGGGAAGAAAACCAAAGTGCACTCCGTGTGCATACCGGGGGGAGTCATTCCAGATGTGGAAAGGGTCCTTCCGGATGCCATGAAGGGTACAGGGTGCACCCATCTGCAGGTGGTCGCTCATGTCGGCACCAATGATGTGTGTCGCTATGGATCGGAGGAAATCCTCTCTGGCTTCCGGCGGCTATCTGATTTGGTGAAGACTGCCAGTCTCGCTAGCGGGATGAAAGCAGAGCTCACCATCTGCAGCATCGTCGACAGGACTGACTGCGGACCTTTGGTACAGAGCCGAGTGGAGGGTCTGAATCAGAGGCTGAGACGGTTCTGCGACCATGTGGGCTGCAGATTCCTCGACTTGCGCCATAGGGTGGTGGGGTTTCGGGTTCCGCTGGATAGGTCAGGAGTCCACTACACGCAACAAGCGGCTACACGGGTAGCAGGGGTTGTGTGGCGTGGGCTGGGCGGTTTTTTAGGTTAGATGGCCTCGGGCAAGTGCAGAAAGGGCAACAGCCTCAACGGGTGCGGGGCAAAGTCAGGACATGCGGGGACCAAGCAGCAATCGGTATTGTAATTGTAAACTGTCGAAGCTGCGTTGGTAAAGTACCGGAACTTCAAGCGCTGATAGAAAGCACCGAAGCTGAAATCGTTATAGGTACAGAAAGCTGGCTGAAGCCAGAGATAAATTCTGCCGAAATTTTTACAAAGGCACAGACGGTGTTTAGAAAGGATAGATTGCGTGCAACCGGTGGTGGAGTGTTCGTCGCTGTTAGTAGTAGTTTATCCTGTAGTGAAGTAGAAGTGGATAGTTCCTGTGAATTATTATGGGTGGAGGTTACACTCAACAACCGAGCTAGGTTAATAATTGGCTCCTTTTACCGACCCCCCGACTCAGCAGCATTAGTGGCAGAACAACTGAGAGAAAATTTGGAATACATTTCACATAAATTTTCTCAGCACGTTATGGTCTTAGGTGGAGATTTCAATTTACCAGATATAGACTGGGACACTCAGATGTTTAGGACGGGTGGTAGGGACAGAGCATCGAGTGACATTATACTGAGTGCACTATCCGAAAATTACCTCGAGCAATTAAACAGAGAACCGACTCGTGGAGATAACATCTTGGACCTACTGATAACAAACAGACCCGAACTTTTCGACTCTGTAAGTGCAGAACAGGGAATCAGTGATCATAAGGCCGTTGCAGCATCCCTGAATATGGAAGTTAATAGGAATATAAAAAAAGGGAGGAAGGTTTATCTGTTTAGCAAGAGTAATAGAAGGCAGATTTCAGACTACCTAACAGATCAAAACGAAAATTTCTGTTCCGACACTGACAATGTTGAGTGTTTATGGAAAAAGTTCAAGGCAATCGTAAAATGCGTTTTAGACAGGTACGTGCCGAGTAAAACTGTGAGGGACGGGAAAAACCCACCGTGGTACAACAACAAAGTTAGGAAACTACTGCGAAAGCAAAGAGAGCTTCACTCCAAGTTTAAACGCAGCCAAAACCTCTCAGACAAACAGAAGCTAAACGATGTCAAAGTTAGCGTAAGGAGGGCTATGCGTGAAGCGTTCAGTGAATTCGAAAGTAAAATACTAGGTACCGACTTGACAGAAAATCCTAGGAAGTTCTGGTCTTACGTTAAATCAGTAAGTGGCTCGAAACATCATGTCCAGACACTCCGGGATGATGATGGCATTGAAACAGAGGATGACAAGCGTAAAGCTGAAATACTAAACACCTTTTTCCAAAGCTGTTTCACAGAGGAAGACCGCACTGCAGTTCCTTCTCTAAATCCTCGCACCAACGAAAAAATGGCTGACATTGAAATAAGTGTCCAAGGAATAGAAAAGCAACTGGAATCACTCAACAGAGGAAAGTCCACTGGACCTGACGGGATACCAATTCGATTCTACACAGAGTACGTGAAAGAACTTGCCCCCCTTCTAACAGCCGTGTACCGCAAGTCTCTAGAGGAACGGAAGGTTCCAAATGATTGTAAAAGAGCACAGGTAGTCCCAGTATTCAAGAAGGGTCGTCGAGCAGATGCGCAAAACTATAGACCTATATCTCTGACGTCGATCTGTTGTAGAATTTTAGAACATGTCTTTTGCTCGAGTATCATGTCGTTTTTGGAAACTCAGAATCTACTATGTAGGAATCAACATGGATTCCGGAAACAGCGATCGTGTGAAACCCAACTCGCTTTATTTGTTCATGAGACCCAGAAAATATTAGATACAGGCTCCCAGGTAGATGCTATTTTTCTTGACTTCCGGAAGGCGTTCGATACAGTTCCGCACTGTCGCCTGATAAACAAAGTAAGAGCCTACGGAATATCAGACCAGCTGTGTGGCTGGATTGAAGAGTTTTTAGCAAACAGAACACAGCATGTTGTTATCAACGGAGAGACGTCTACAGACATTAAAGTAACCTCTGGCGTGCCACAGGGGAGTGTTATGGGACCATTGCTTTTCACAATATATATAAATGACCTAGTAGATAGTGTCGGAAGTTCCATGCGGCTTTTCGCGGATGATGCTGTAGTATACAGAGAAGTTGCAGCATTAGAAAATTGTAGCGAAATGCAGGAAGATCTGCAGCGGATAGGCACTTGGTGCAGAGAGTGGCAACTGACCCTTAATATAGACAAATGTAATGTATTGCGAATACATAGAAAGAAGGATCCTTTATTGTATGATTATATGATAGCGGAACAAACACTGGTGGTAGTTACTTCTGTAAAATATCTGGGAGTATGCGTGCGGAACGATTTGAAGTGGAATGATCATATAAAATTAATTGTTGGTAAGGCGGGTACCAGGTTGAGATTCATTGGGAGAGTCCTTAGAAAATGTAGTCCATCAACAAAGGAGGTGGCTTACAAAACACTCGTTCGACCTATACTTGAGTATTGCTCATCAGTGTGGGATCCGTGCCAGATCGGGTTGACGGAGGAGATAGAGAAGATCCAAAGAAGAGCGGCGCGTTTCGTCACAGGGTTATTTGGTAACCGTGATAGCGTTACGGAGATGTTTAACAAACTCAAGTGGCAGACTCTGCAAGAGAGGCGCTCTGCATCGCGGTGTAGCTTGCTCGCCAGGTTTCGAGAGGGTGCGTTTCTGGATGAGGTATCGAATATATTGCTTCCCCCTACTTATACCTCCCGAGGAGATCACGAATGTAAAATTAGAGAGATTAGAGCGCGCACAGAGGCTTTCAGACAGTCGTTCTTCCCGCGAACTATACGCGACTGGAACAGGAAAGGGAGATAATGACAGTGGCACGTAAAGTGCCCTCCGCCACACACCGTTGGGTGGCTTGCGGAGTATAAATGTAGATGTAGATGTTCATGGCACCATATCAAGTCATCCAATATGCTGTCTAAGGGTCTAATAAATGTACTGCTGACATGTTACGGCCGAAAGGGAGGCGTCTAAACTGGTAACAGCGACCAAAAACCAAGAATGCGGTGTATTGTCGACATAATGGTTTCAGTTCAATTTGTCGGTAACTGATCCGCAAGAAGTCCAAGGAAGAGAAAACTCGTAAACCATTAAACTTTTGCAGGCTATATTTCCTGGTCGATCTGTCTCCGTTTCAGTTAATCTAGTAATTTGCCTGGCATCGAATACCAGACGATTGCACCATATTTTTTGTCCACAACTCTCAAAGGTTTGTTGTATGAGGATACCGCCAGTTTGGTCGTTCGTTGATCCTGCGTCCTTTGCATTTAGTCATGAACTTGGTTCTTGAATGCAAATGACATCGTTGTGGGTCTTACAAAAAATTTTGTTTGAGGCTTCACCATGAAAGTAAGTGGAAAATGCGCAGCGTGCCTACTATTAGTGAAAATATACCACATTATGGTTTAATTCTTAAATAGTTCTGCTTTAACACATAAATCCACCTCCTGTACCACTTCCATGTTTTCTGTGATTGGTCTTCTCATTTCGTCTTCTATTTTCTCGTATCTGAGTCGAAAATGTTCTTCCTTATCTTATTGTCCTCTTCTGTATTCTATTGATTGATCCTCCGACTCAACAGACAATTTCAGTCAGTTTTTCGGTAGCTGTTTTCATACAGTGTGCTCTTCGAAACATATGCAGATTTGAGTGTCCTGTAAAATCATCTTGCAACTACCTATGTCCGTCACTGCATGACACTTTTGCATGAAGTCCATCTCTAATATAATTGATATAGAGAGGTTTGGCACAATGAAGAAATTCCACTCAAGGGTATTGCCTTGACTGGTGCCACATATCATTGCTCTTTGCTGTTAATCTACTCTTTATTTTCGTCTTGTGCAAACTTAGTACTAGCCAGTCGATTTATTATAAACGTCCCTGAAAAACATTGTCCTGGATCGCCGAAATTTGTCTGTCGCTGTCAAGAATGGCTTCAAAACATAGTTCTCCTACTAATATGCTTACTACTAGATGTAAATTTTGGACCCGGATAGTCTCATTCTCCTCTAATTGTACTTCTCGCTCATCTTCCTGTGCAATGTAATTTATGTTTCCTGTCCTGACACGGATCACAGGTCTCATATTTCTTGTGCCTGTTAACTACTCAAGTCTCTGCAGTGATATGGCCGCGCAATCATGTTTGTATGCAGGTCAGGTCCTTGCAAGTCAACAGTTTCTGTGCTTGTCATAGCTGCACATCGCCATTCATCTCCTTTCTATGATCTGTTTTCCTAGTATTATCGTGCGGTTCTAGGCGCTACAGTCTGGAACCGCGAGACCGCTGCGGTCGCAGGTTCGAATCCTGCCTCGGGCATGGATGTGTGTGGTGTCCTTAGGTTAGTTAGGTTTAAGTAGTTATAAGTTCTAGGGGACTGATGACCTCAGACGTTACGTCCCATAGTGCTCAGAGCCATTTGAACCTATTATTATTATTGTAGCTGTTGTAACCATTCCTTCGTTGGTCATCTGAATTATTCTGTCCTCCACAGATCTTTTGATAAGGCCTTAAATGTCCTACGCCGTTTGAACATCAACGATTATTTCTCCTCTTTAGGTGCACTTGCTGTGTTACAGTAAAATTATGTCTTCATCGGCCAGCTAACTCGATGTGTGATAGCCGCAATGCACTGGTTCAGTATCCTGCAGAAGATCCTTACATTCATCTATGTCATTATTGCAGCGTCCGATGAGAATGTGTTGGAAATGTCTGGGTAATCACTAAAAACAAAATGTAACCATTTCCTCTGAATTATGTGGTATATCCAAGATTTGATCCTTTTTCATCATTCCTTCAAAGAATTTTACCGGATCTGTAGTCTCGACGTTTCGTTTTGGACTAGTAATTGCCCAAAAACGCCTCTTTGAACTCTCACTATATCATGTATGTTAGCGCCATTGACCGCACCTTTACAGTGGGTTCTCCCTCGAATAAACTGCAAATGTACTCAAGTTTGACTGGCAACGCCTTGGCAGTGGATTTAAGTTATAAAACTTCAACACAGGCCTTGGATGGAGGATGTTCCCGTTCTCCATGAATACATGGTGCTTACACACTGACATGTACTGTTTTTAATTAAAGGTCTTGACGCCAGATGTCTCTGCCTATCCAAATAACTCCGCTCAGTGCACTTCACTGTTTCCTTGTAACTGTGATCAGATTGATCTTTCCTCTCTTTCTCTTCCTCTGTATTCATAATCGGTAACTCATCTAAATGGCACATCGTTGTTGACGTGTTCCGCACTACTGCTTGCGTCCGTAGCATCCGTCTCTCATCGTTTAAGTGTTTCTCTAGATACTCTACTTGTCTCTGCAGTTTCTTGTCAATATATTCTTGCTTCTCTTTGAATTCCAAGTCTTCAGCAAGGTCCTGGAATCTATCCTCACCCGACGCATCCACCAGCATCTCCGCCAGCACCGCCTCCTTCCCATTACCCAGTGTGGCTTTCGGACGTCCTTCTCTTCCGACGACCTTCTCCTTCACCTCACTCATCTCCTTTCCGACCAGTTTAATTCCCGTCGCTCCGCAATCTTCCTCTCCCTGGACCTCGAACGTGCTTATGACCGTGTATGGCATTCCGGTCTCCTCTTCAACCTCCAAACCTTCGCCCTTCCCATTAACCACGTCCGTCTGATCGGCTCCTTTCTCTCCCGCCGTCCTTCCTGTGTCACCATCCATAACACAGATTCCTACACCTTTTTCCCCTCCGCCGGTGTGCCCCAAGGCTCCATCCTCTCCCCCCTCCTGTACCTTTTGTACACGGCGGACATGCCGCCGCCGTCGCCCCCCGTCCACCTTCTCCAGTTTGCCGATGACACCGCCTTCCTTGCCTTTGCCCTCACCCTGCAGCACTCCCAACACCTTCTCCAATCCCATCTTGATCGGTTCACCGCTTGGTGCAACCAGTGGTTGCTCAAGGTCAATCCCTCCAAAACCCAGGCGATCATTGTAGGCCAAACCACCCCTTCCTTCCGCCTCCTTGATTCCTATCTCACCATCTATGGCCGTCCTATCGCCCTCACTCCAACCCTGGCGTCACCCTCGACCGTCGCCTCTCCTGGACTCCCCATCTCCGGACAATCCAAGCCAAGGCACACTCCCGACTCAGTCTCCTCAAGCTCCTCTCCGGCCGTATGTGGGGTCTGGACCCCTCCACCCTCCTCCACACCTATAAATCCCTCATCCGCCCTATCCTTTGTTACGCCCATCTGGCTTGGATCTCTGCCCCCCCTACCTTTTATAAATCCCTCCAAATCCTTGAACGCCATGCTCTCCGCCTCGCCTATCGCATCCGTCTCCCCTCCCCCACGCGGATCCTATACGATCTCATCCCCTTCCCCCACCTCCTCCTTTTCCTTGAAAGGATATGGATCCTGTACACCTCCTGCAAACTCGATCCTCCTCACCCGCTAGTCTCCCCAATCCTCTCCCACTGCTGCCGTGCCTGTGTTCCCACGTCCCACCCGGTCTCCATCTCTCCACCCTCCTTACCCTCTCCCAAGGTGGCTTCCGCCAGCTCCCTCTCCCTGATGATGCCCTCCTCCCCTCCATCTACCCCTCCTACCAACTTTGATCCTCCCACCCTCGTCCTGTGTTTGCTCCTCTCGGCACCCTCCCTCCCTTCTCTCCCTTTTCCCTCCCTCCTCCATTTCTCCCCACTCCTTCCCCGGGCTTCCCCTCCCCTGTCCCTCTCCTCCTCCCCCCATCTCCTCAGCCATTGGCATCCTTATTCTCCCCTCTCCCCCACCTCACCCTTATTCCCCTCTTGGCAGGTCCCTGGACTCGCACACGCTAAGTGGACATTCGCGCGCCGGAGGTCATCGCCATCAGTGTCTCGTGTGTGCCATCGTGTTTAGTGTTCAGTGTTCACCATCACGCTCCATCGTTCACCAGTGCCATCGTCATCTTCAGTGTTTGTGCTTCGTGTCAACAGTTTGTAGTGTGGATTGTCATCGAGTGTGAACGGCTTCATGTTTTTTTTATTTTCATGTGTCTACTGTTTTTTCCCGCCGTTTTTCCAAGTCATGTATCTTCTCTGTTTATATCATTGTACTATCTTTGGCTGAAGAGCGGCGTATTGTGCTGATGCCAGCCTACCTGTTCTACAGGTTTTAAAATCACAATAAAGGAAAAAAAAAATGAATTCCAATGGGTACTTCTGCCTTTCCTGTATTGTTTCATCCTTTTGATTTACTGTAGGAAGTTGCTCCCGCGGTTGCTCCAGCTTATCTGTACGTACATCTTGCCTCTTTATTAGTTTCTGAATTTCTTGACACATTTCCCTATGCTGCTCCTCGAATTTCTTAGCCCATTATTCCTCCCATTCTTCTCTTTTCGCGCCCCATTGATCTACTTCTCTTTCTGTTTTGCTATCCTGTTTGCCTAGATCTTTTCTTATTTCTCTTGTAAATCGCTGCATGCTCGGTTTGCTTTCCTCTTCATTCTTTTTAGATGAGGTGCTTGCTGCAGTCAACTGAGGCTCCTTCTTTCGTTTACTCTCTCTCCCACACTTTCGTTATTTTTTGAAGTTGTAAACTAAATGATCATTTCGACAATATTCTCCTCATTTTCACTCATTTCCACCTAGTGTTGTACATTCCTACCTTCTCTTTCCCTTCCTGGTTCTATATCCTTTCTATTTTCGGTGCTTTCTACATTCCTTGCCACCTGAGGCATCCCATTGTCTACTCTTCTTTCATATTCGCTTCTCCCGCTACCTTTATTTCTACTCCTGTTTCCGCACTCATCAATGGAATTTCACTACCTTTTTCCCTCAGTTCTATGGCCTAATAATTATAGTATTCCCTGCAAATACTTCTACTTTTTTGAACAGATATTCTTAATATACCCTGATCAACACCATGTTCAAATCGACAGATGGTGACACGATCACAAATCAATTTCAGACACAGGTAAATACAATGGAATGAAAGCTGAAAAGAAAGAGTGCATGGAGTATTTATTTAGCATTTTCTATCTTATCCTATATCTGAAAAATTTATTATTCACTTTTATTCTTTGCTCTCTAAAATTTTTCGAAGAGAACCCTCGGATGTCTACCACTATTATTTTCTGAATACTGACTACGATTGGAAGGTACCCTGTGGAATCGATTGCTGAGCAAGGTTCTCCAAAATGAGGGAATCGTCGAGCTTGTCAGGTTTTCACCTTGATGATCTGACCTATACAGCTACGGAGTCAGTTTGCTCCGCAAGAAGCAGAGCTGATTAAGTTACGGGACGGAATTTAAAGAACACAGCGAGCTATAGGGCCCTTAGCGCTTTATCATGAATGGTTCTCAATTAACGTTCTATTCATTCTGCCTATGGCTATAGGTTTCATTGACTACAAACTAAAAATCGAGGTGGAAGATACATTCACAATTTATTCCATAATTGGCATGTTAAATATTGAAGGAATTAAACATTCATTACAAGCAGTTCTGAATCAATAAAATTCGTGGGTGGTCAAATTAATGACTGTATCTAATGGTTGGCAGGGTTCTGAGGTGAATGTGTGCAGTAATTTGATTATACCAATTTCTTATCATCGTTGCCCCATCGTGAAGTTAAACAACAAGTATACTGTTACTGCAAGGCGAGAGGATGACAGTAAATGAAGGGAAGCACATTATTGGGACAGAGCGACCTATCGAAGTGTGTTGCTTCCGAAAAGCCAATGAGTTAACACGCATTTCCAACCCTATCGTGCCGTTGCCGCTAGTGTTCGTACTGGAGTCAGGGATGGCCAACATTGAGCCATGATAACGTCGGATTGAAAGGGCCCTCCGTCTGTCTTTACAGTCTGCTTCTCAGGTCTCCTTTCTCCCCCATCTATGGAACTGAAGTGTCCCCGGTCATCTCCGTAGCCTGTGTCTGCCTTCTCCTGTCTCCGCCAGTTGAGTCCTGAATCTACTTCTCCATCTCCGCCAATACAGTGTCTTCAAACGCACCCCCTTTTGGCGGGGCAGCTATTTTTCATCTGCCTAAAATTTTGCAACTGATCACCTAGGAATTACAATTACGAGCAACTTAAATTGGAAAGACCACGTAGATAATATTGTGGGGAAGGCGAAACGAAGACTTCGCATTGTTGGCAGAACACTTATGAAGATGCGACAAACCCACTAAAGAGACAGCTTACACTACAGTTGCCCATCATCTGCTGGATACTGCTGCTCGGTGTGGGATTCCTACCAGGTAGGATTGACAGAGGACATCGAAAAAGTACAAAGAAGGGCAGCTCGTTTCGTGTTATCATGCAATAGGGGTTAGAGTGTCACTGATATGATACGCTAGTTGGGGTGGCAGCCATTGAAACAAAGGCGGTTTTCTTTGCGGCGAGATCTATTTACGAAATTTCAGTTACCAACTTTTTCTTCCTAACGTGAAAATATTTTGTTGACACCCACCTAAGAAGGGAGAAATGATCATCACAATAAAACAAGAGAAATCAGAGCTCGAACGGAAAGATTTAGTTGTCCCTTTTTCCCACGCGCTATTCGAGAGTGGAATGGTAGAGAAGTAGTATAGAAATGGTTCGATGAACCCTCTGCCAGACACTTAAGTGTGAATTGCAGAGTAGCTACGTAGATATAGATGTAAATTTACCACCAACACTGGCCGATGGTATATTTTTTAATGTTTTTCTCTCTCCCTCCAGAGGCTCTGTGAATATATTGTCTCAACAAACTACGTTACCGCCCCACAATCTAAAAAGTGGGACTCGGGACCTACCACACAGGCCTTCTACCAATGTAAGCTCGTGCTTTCCCGCTAGCTCGTTTTTTCCAATGTGGGAAAACAAGAAGGGGGGAAAAAAGAAAACCTCCTCCTCTCCTGTCCCCAACTTGGGGTGCACCACCCACGCACCAAAGTTAAACTTGCTGGTACTTTTTGTATGTTTGAAACATTCTGACTTTTTGTAGGTGTGTTTAGTGGTGTGCTGGGTCTCAACAGTGGAGTGTACAAACTGTGTACCACACTTACGTACTCAGTACAGAAACATTAAACAAGGTAGTGTTCCCCGTGTACAACATAAACCAGCAAGTGACGGTAGTTACATCAATTTAAACTCACTGTAATCTCAGCTTAGTGGTAAATACAAAAAAGCGCAATATTCATTAATAATTAGTAATTTAAATTAAGTATATTTTCTACAGTACACACAAAGTAGGGGCACCTTTTTTTACAATGGAACGTCACCACCATAGAGCACAATGTAGCTATACAAAAAATCCTGTTATATTTTTATTTTTTAAATTAGGGTTGCCGAACCAGAACAGCTGAACGACGAAAGTAAAAAACACTCCTAAGATTATTAGTTTATTTTACTATAGTCTGTACCACAGTTAAATAATTTACAATTAATTATTTAAGCCAAAAGTGAAAATCAGTTTACATAACGTTGTTACTAATGTATGCTTACTTGAATCTCAAAAGTGTAATGGATCTCAGAATGAGTTTACTACAATCCAAATTTTATGTGAATCGGAGAACATGGATTAACTAAGTCACTTCCACAACAGAATACATGTTGATGTGCACAAAAATACACCAAGTGACTGCTTGAGTGAAGCTCAGTTCGTACAGAAGGTACTGTTAAAAACTGATAGGTACCTCAAACTGTATTGAAGTTTGCTATCGATTCTTGATTCACTTTTCAAATTTGTGCAAATGCAAGTTAAAAACGAATCAAAGATCCATGAAAGTACAATCATTGCAGAAGCAACACAAGTTGTGGAGTAGGTCTCGCTAACTGTGAGCCGCCCAAAGTAAAAGCAGCGATAACGGCAAAAAGCGATTCTTACTCAAGACTCAGAAAACGACAGGCTGCGACCAAGCGTCTCACTGTCTATATATGTAGTCAGGGTCGTACATCTTCACACAGTCTCTTCGTCTCCTGTGCGTTCCTGTGCGCTCCCAAACACAGAAGATTTAGAGGGAATGTTCACGTCTTTTGTCACAGCAGTGAGCAAGGATTTCCCTGAACACACCAAAACGCAGGGGTAGCACGCCAAAACGTCTCCACCATGACCATTAAGTTACCTCTCAGAGATTGGTACACTGTATTTTCTATATCGGTACTCATTGGCTTACAAGGAACCCTTTGAGTGTGAGGTCGCAAGTTCAATCTTTATTAAGTATCATTTGAAAATGTTGCGTTAACAGTTTTCACAGAAAAAATATTGGTTGCTAATGACTCACAACGTGCATCACGAGGGCTACAGAAAACGAGTGTCTGGAAGGGGCAGAGATCAGCCTTCTATGCAATGTATACATTGCACTTCTCAAATTGGACATCGTTGAAATTGAACAGATGTTCAGAACAAACCAGTAACTTGTACCATGAACACCGAATGAAAAATGGCACGGCACAGTGATGACAAAGGTTCACACCATCAAGACCGAAGTAGAGCTCATTGGCACGTACCAACCATGCAGGACGTTCAGCTAGGTATGTACTCGTAAAGAATGTATATAAATTCATATTTGTGTAACGCGTTGATGAGTAACTATGGAATGTAATGAATGGCATGCAACTGAATGCGAAACAGTCTGTCGTGGAGCTTATCGTGCAACTGGCTATCCTTTAAGATGTTGCTCCAGATAGTGCGATACTATGTTTTATGGGCACGGAAAAAATGTCCAGTGGTTTCAGGTGGTATGAATTGTAATGTTACACACTTTTCTGGAGGAATAGTTTGCTCTAAAGGATTGTGATTTTTATATGCAGACCAGGAATCAAGCAAAAACAAGGTATTTTGACCAGCTATCGGCCAAAATCAGTGCTCGCACCTAATTGTCTTCCCATTTTCCCACTCTTGCTTGGTGTGATGTAAATATTTGTTCAAATGGCTCTGAGCACTATGCGACGTAACTTCTGAGGTCATCAGCCGCCTAGAACTTAGAACTAATTAAACCTAACTAACCTAAGGACATCACACACATCCATGCCCGATGCAGGATTCGAACCTGCGACCGTAGCGGTCGCTCGGTTCCAGACTGTAGCGCCTAGAACCGCACGGCCACTCCGGCCGGCGTACTTCTAGTGCCACCTTAACTTATCCCCTTCCCTCTTTCACTCGCTAATGGCTCTTGGGAAGGATGATGTTGGTAAGCCTCCGCATTACCTCTAATATGTCGAATTGTAAATATTTCCTACTGTCCTTGCAAGATGACGCACACTAGAATGAATCTTAGGGGGCAGAGCACCTCGACCTTCTCGCACCAAAATAAATAGCTTTCCATTCAATTTACCATCCAGATTAATATTCGGCAAAATTGTATACGAATGCGTTAAAACATCGATATTAGTTGATACTGATATAACTCTCTTGGTATCTCTAATTTCCAGAATTTCTTTCATATGCATTTCTTTTTCAGATCCCGATTGGTCGGAGTTGGCAACTAATTTCTAACTGAACGATCGGAAGTTTGTTTATCTCATCTACAAATTTTCGGGCTGATTCCGCAGTTTGCTGTGAATCGTCAAGTTAACGCTTTGTTTGAAATTTCCTTATCTTTTGTCTTCCAATCCTGTAGCACCGTTTTAAGTTACGCAACCATCCACTGGTGTCTTTGAAATCACTGTAATCTACGTCGCGCCCAATTCGATGTGCATAACATAGTTGCTCACTATCACGTAATATTTCTTATGCAGTACGCAGTCGTGTTTCTGCAGACTTATTCGAAATCTGTTCATTATTATTTTTTCACTACGCTGCGGATGATCATCCATATATGTAATTATGTTTAGTATCCGCTCATTGGACAACGATTGTCCTAAACTACGTATCACTGGAGACGGGATTGGTGGCACCCCGTCCGCCAAGTATAATGTACTATATGCCTCGACACCTGTTTCATTAACACTTTCACTTGTTACGCACGTATCGTCATCGTTGTACTCCTCATGTTCATAGTCCTCACTGTCGAGCGTATACGACGCCACACATTCCATTGACTCATCTTGCAGAAACTTTATTATGTCATCTGCCACTTCTTTCTCACTCTGAGAATTCATTGAGTTCCTTTCTGGCGACATGTCGAATACTGCAACGCTTGAAGTAGATGTAACACAGCGTTTACTTCGTTTATCGTTGCCATTGCTCTGCTTTGTGTCAACGCTACTAAGCACTGTAGCACTGTTGAGAGTAACTCGTCGAGTGAGTAGTTAAAGTACGCTCTGCAGCCTCATGCTGTGCTTGCCACTGGATACCTCCAGTCCAGCCCCCTGTTGCAATATCGTGGTTGAATGGTAGACAGCATGTGGGGCGTCGAATGTCATAAATATCATTGACCTACATGAGACCTCGCACTCAGGGGGTTCTCTGTCAGACATTCACGTTACAACACAGATGTTGAGGATCTGTGTGGTTGGCTGACAACATCCGGAACGTAAAATTCAGAAATTTTCTCACACTGGAGACAGTAAAATGATGGTTTCGCGTATTGCATCAGGATTCGCAGATCCGTCACGCCGTCGGTGCTCAGGAGACCTGCGGTAGCTATGCCTGTGGACAAGGGAACGAGGCCAGCTTTCTGCTGAGGAATACTGCTAATCCACACGTTCACAGTGGTTTGTTAACTGCCCCATGTTCAAAGCCGCAAGACCACCCAAGCTTCTCGCAACACTTCTGCAATTTAAGAATCTTACTCCAGAAGTCACTACCTATGCATTTCCCTCCAGCAAAGTTAAGGAAATACAGCTACGAAATTTAATTAGTAACTCAAAGAGATATGTGACTGACTGTATTGTTACACTACTTCTTTAGATGTTATCTGTGGTTGGAGCCTATGCTTTTTCAGACCCAGACATGCCGACAGCGCTTCTTTGAAATCTCTCACACCACTGGGCAAGTTTATCTCGTTAACCGGTGGATGAATGGTATGGCCCGCAAGTTACAATGGGGGAACCAATGGTGGTGAGGGGGGGGGGAGTTGCGTTTTAACATAGCGATTGCCCTGCTGTTCCACGAAATGACGTTCTTCCGCTCTCCCCTTCTTTCCAGCTTGGAAAGACACCGTCTCTTACATCCCAAAGGACGGACCCCGGGGCAGCCCTTGGTCTCTCCCAGCGCCCACTCTCCCTGACAGCATCTTGCCCACCTCTACACACCATTAATTCAACATCGCAGTAAATCCAATTAGAATATAAAAACTCAGAGAGTTAGTATTGCCACTGCAATCACTATCATGTCCGTGAGTTACTTTCCGAGTGCAGTTC
Source organism: Schistocerca cancellata (assembly GCF_023864275.1). Lineage (NCBI taxonomy): Eukaryota > Metazoa > Arthropoda > Insecta > Orthoptera > Acrididae > Schistocerca > Schistocerca cancellata. The sequence goes on along the minus strand of NC_064628.1, from coordinate 308,684,499 downwards.
TTAAGTTTAATTGCTGTGACGTGCTAATTGATCACATCACCAATGAGATGTGGCTACCCGGAAACATCAGCCACCTCTCAAAGCATTTTTCATTGGGCGTTGTCGTTGTTGTGGTCATTAGACTGAAGACTGGTTGGATGCAGCTCTCCATGGTACCCTATCCTAAGCAAGTTTCTTCATTTCCGAATACCTCCTGCAACTTACATCGTTCTGATCTGATTATGTATTCATCTCGTGACCTCCCTCTGCAATTTTTACCCCCCACACTTCCCTCCAGTACTAAATTGGTGATCCCTTGTCGCAGAATGTTTCCTGTCAACTGGTCCCTTCTTCCAGTCAGGTTTTGCCATAAATTTCTTTTCTCCCCTGTTCTACTCAGCACCTCCTCATTATTTACGTGACCTGTCCACCAAATCTTCAACATTCTTCTGTAGCACTTTGACACTCCTTTTCATATTCATCACACATTAGCAAAAACACCGTGTGAGTGCGGTAGCGTCTGTAGAATAAATGACTGGATTTAGGAGTGGACCCTTATTCTATGACAGAGCACATCGGTATTTAATTTCAGAATTATTGTCAAAGAAGTACACGAATTTACATAGATCGTGACATGACACTTACAGGACAGTTGTCCATATAACGCATTACGCCCTGTTTAGTAGAAATAACCCTCAACACAACAATATCAAATTTAAATAGAAGGTTCTCTAACAAATGGTGCAAATGGCTCTGAGAACTATGGGACTTAACTTCTGAGATCATCAGTCCCCTAGAACTTAGAACGACTTAAACCTAACTAACCTAAGGACGTCACACACATCCATGCCCGAGGCAGGATTCGAACCTGCGACCGTAGCGGTCGCGCGGGGTTCCCTAACAGATTATTCTTACTACTACACCGTGAAGTTGGCCAATACTACGACAAATCATCCGATTCCGGTTCTAAGTTCGGTACTATTTAGGATTACAATCAAGTCTACGGAGGATAGTTAGTTTTTGTGACAAGATGGGCAAAAGATTACTCAAGGTTGCTCGAGTTCACAGCGGACGAAAGCTGCCGAACCAACAAGTGTACACATCTGCCAGCAGCAATTACCTTTCAGCTGCGATGTGCTGTCGGATGCATGACTACTCTCGCCCTCTGAAAATCCTAAAAAAAGCTAATCAAAATCTTTACTGATTTTATCAGCTGAAACTATGCTATGTCTCTCGTTAGGCGAGGAAACATACACTCATCCCTAGTCTGGAAAATGTGGTGATATATATACGTGCATAGATGGTCAGCATGTATGCTTCAGTGCCCTCTCAGTTCTCGCAAGAAAAATTAACTATGTGGCTGTTTCATTTCTCCGCTATTGGAGCACAATGACTCTTCAGCTAATTTCTACACTACCGGCCATTAAAATTGCTACACCAAGAAGAAATGATGATGGTAAACTGGTATTCATTGGACAGATATATTATACTAGGATTGACATGTGATTACATTTTCATGCAATTTGGATGCATAGATCCTGAGAAATCAGTACCCAGAACAACCACCTCTGGCCGTAATAACGGCCTTGATACGCCTGGGTATTGAGTCAGAGTTTGGATGGCGTGTACAGGTACAGCTGCCCATGCAGCTTCAACACGATACTACAGTTCATCAAGAGTAGTGACTGGCGTATTGTGACGAGCCAGTTGCTCGGCCACCATTGACTAGACGTTTTCAATTGGTGAGAGATCTGGAGAATGTACTGGCCAGAGCAGCAGTCGAACATTTTCTGTATCCAGAAAGGTCCGTACAGGACCTGCAACATGCGGTCGTGCATAATCCTGCTGAAATGTAGGGTTTCGCAGGGATCGAATGAAGGGTACACGCTGACCAATGTGCGTTCACCGCGATGTCGCCAAACAAGGATGCTACCATCATAATGCTGTAAACAGAACCTGGATTCATCCGACTAAATGACGTTTTGACATTCGTGCACCCAGGTTCGTCGATGAGTACACCATCGCAGGCGCTCCTGCCTGTGATGGCAGCGTCAAGGGTAACCGCAGCCATGGTCTCCGAGCTGATAGTCCATGCTGCTGCAAACGTCGTCGAACTGTTCGTGCAGATGGTTGTTGTCTTGCAAACGTCCCCATCTGTTGACTCAGGGATCGAGACGTGGCTGCATGATCCGTTACAGCCATGCGGATAAGATGCCTATCATCTCGACTGCTAGTGATACGAGGCCGTTGGGATCCAGCACGGCGTTCCGTATTATCCTCCTGAACTCACCGATTCCATATTCTGCTAACAGTCATTGGATCTCGACCAACGCGAGCAGCAATGTCGCGATACGATAAACCGCAATAGCGATACGCTACAATCCGACCTTTATGAAATTCGGAAACGTGATGGCATGCATTTCTCCTCCTTACACGAGGCATCACAACAACGTTTCACCAGGCAACTCCGGTCAACTGCTGTTTGTGTATGAGAAATCGGTTGGGAACTTTCATCATGTCAGCACGTTGTAGGTGTCGCCACCGGCGCCAAACTTGTGTGAATGCTCTGAAAAGCTAATCATTTGCATATCACAGCATCCTCTTCCTGTCGGTTAAATTTCGCGTCTGTAGCACGTCATCTTCGTGGTGTAGCAATTTTAATGGGCACTAGTGTACCTGAATGTCAGCCCAAAGTGAACGCAGTGTTCACACAAAATTCCTCTTTTTGCATCGTACAGAGCGTGATGCAACATGTTCTAAACTTGACGCTGTTTCAGAGGAGAGTTCCCGAAGTTTTCGGTCTTGTCTCTTTCGCAGCAAACTGTCCCCCACCTGTGTCCTTTCGTGCATCATGTCACGGCTTTTTCAGATCAATGTGAGCGTTCCTTTCATCTTGTGGAAGCTAGCTCTGCCAATCGCAAAAGGCCTACCTTTAAACTGCGTCGAAATGTCGCCCCTTTCTACTCCTTCTGAGTTTTTTTTCAGCTAATCAAGAAATTTGTGCCTACTCCTGACACCTAAAAGTTACATGCATACCACGAGCATTTCACGTGATCAACTGCATCACTTGTCTGTTTGTATCCATCTAGAAACTCCCCAACGCAGATTTCTAAAGAATTTCTCCGTCTATCTACATCTACATCTACATTTATACTCCGCAAGCCACCCAACGGTGTGTGGCGGAGGGCAATTAATTTTATATGATCATTCCACTTCAAATCGTTCCGCACGCATACTCCCAGATATTTTACAGAAGTAACTGCTACCAGTGTTTGTTCCGCTATCATATAATCATACAATAAAGGATCCTTCTTTCTATGTATTCGCAATACATTACATTTGTCTATGTTAAGGGTCAGTTGCCACTCCCTGCACCAAGTGCCTATCCGCTGCAGATCTTCCTGCATTTCGCTACAATTTACTAATGCTGCAACTTCTCTGTATACTACAGCATCATCCGCGAAAAGCCGCATGGAACTTCCGACACTATCAACTAGGTCATTTATATATATTGTGAAAAGCAATGGTCCCATAACACTCCCCTGTGGCACACCAGAGGTTACTTTAACGTCTGTAGACGTCTCTCCGTTGATAACAACATGCTGTGTTCCGTTTGCTAAAAACTCTTCAATCCAACCACACAGCTGGTCTGATATTCCGTAGGCTCTTACTTTGTTTATCAGGCGACAGTGCGGAACTGTATCGAACACCTTCCGGAAGTCAAGAAAAATAGCATCTACCTGGGAGCCTGTATCTAATATTTTCTGGGTCTCATGAACAAATAAAGCGAGTTGGGTCTCACACGATCGTTGTTTCCGGAATCCGTGTTGATTCCTACATAGTAGATTCTGAGTTTCCAAAAACGACATGATACTCGAGCAAAAGACATGTTCTAAAATTCTACAACAGATCGACGTCAGAGATATAGGTCTATAGTTTTGCGCATCTGCTCGACGACCCTTCTTGAATACTGGGACTACCTGTGCTCTTTTACAATCATTTGGAACCTTCCGTTCCTCTAGAGACTTGCGGTACACGGCTGTTAGAAGGGGGGCAAGTTCTTTCACGTACTCTGTGTAGAATCGAATTGGTATCCCGTCAGGTCCAGTGGACTTTCCTCTGTTGAGTGATTCCAGTTGCTTTTCTATTCCTTGGACACTTATTTCGATGTCATCCATTTTTTCGTTTGTGCGAGGATTCAGAGAAGGAACTGCAGTGCGGTCTTCCTCTGTGAAACAGCTTTGGAAAAAGGTGTTTAGTATTTCAGCTTTACGCTTGTCATCCTCTGTTTCAATGCCATCATCATCCCGGAGTGTCTGGATATGCTGTTTCGAGCCACTTACTGATTTAACGTAAGACCAGAACTTCCTAGGATTTTCTGTCAAGTCGGTTCATAGAATTTTACTTTCGAATTCACTGAACGCTTCACGCATAGCCCTCCTTACGCTAACTTTGACATCGTTTAGCTTCTGTTTGTCTGAGAGGTTTTGGCTGCGTTTAAACTTGGAGTGAAGCTCTCTTTGCTTTCGCAGTAGTTTCCTAACTTTGTTGTTGTACCACGGTGGGTTTTTCCCGTCCCTCACAGTTTTACTCGGCACGTACCTGTCTAAAACGCATTTTACGATTGCCTTGAACTTTTTCCATAAACATTCAACATTGTCAGTGTCAGAACAGAAATTTTCGTTTTGATCTGTTAGGTAGTCTGAAATCTGCCTTCTATTACTCTTGCTAAACAGATAAACCTTCCGCCCTTTTTTTATATTCCTATTAACTTCCATATTCAGGGATGCTGCAACGGCCTTATGATCACTGATTCCCTGTTCTGCACTTACAGAGTCGAAAAGTTCGGGTCTGTTTGTTACCAGTAGGTCCAAGATGTTATCTCCACGAGTCGGTTCTCTGTTTAATTGCTCGAGGTAATTTTCGGATAGTGCACTCAGTATAATGTCACTCGATGCTCTGTCCCTACCACCCGTCCTAAGCATCTGAGTGTCCCAGTCTATATCTGGTAAATTGAAATCTCCACCTAAGACTATAACATGCTGAGAAAATTTATGTGAAATGTATTCCAAATTTTCTCTCAGTTGTTCTGCCACTAATGCTGCTGAGTCGGGGGGTCGGTAAAAGGAGCCAATTATTAACCTAGCTCGGTTGTTGAGTGTAACCTCCACCCATAATAATTCACAGGAACTATCCACTTCTACTTCACTACAGGATAAACTACTACTAACAGCGGCGAACACTCCACCACCGGTTGCATGCAATCTATCCTTTCTAAACACCGTCTGTACCTTTGTAAAAATTTCGGCAGAATTTATCTCTGGCTTCAGCCAGCTTTCTGTACCTATAACGATTTCAGCTTCAGTGCTTTCTATCAGCGCTTGAAGTTCCGGTACTTTACCAACGCAGCTTCGACAGTTTACAATTACAATACCGATTGCTGCTTGGTCCCCGCATGTTCTGACTTTGCCCCGCACCCGTTGAGGCTGTTGCCCTTTCTGTACTTGCTCGAGGCCATCTAACCTAAAAAACCGCCCAGCCCACGCCACACAACCTCTGCTACCCGTGTAGCCACTTGTTGCGTGTAGTGGACTCCTGACCTATCCAGCGGAACCCGAAACCCCACCACCCTATGGCGCAAGTCGAGGAATCTGCAGCCCACACGGTCGCAGAACCGTCTCAGCCTCTGATTCAGACCCTCCACTCGGCTCTGTACCAAAGGTCCGCAGTCAGTCCTGTCGACGATGCTGCAGATGGTGAGCTCTGCTTTCATCCCGCTAGCGAGACTGGCAGTCTTCACCAAATCAGATAGCCGCCGGAAGCCAGAGAGGATTTCCTCCGATCCATAGCGACACACATCACTGGATGCCGACATGAGCGACCACCTGCAGATGGGTGCACCCTGTACCCTTCATGGCATCCGGAAGGACCCTTTCCACATCTGGAATGACTCCCCCCGGTATGCACACGGAGTGCACTTTGGTCTTCTTCCCCTCCCTTGCTGCCATATCCCTAAGGGGCCCCATTACGCGCCTGACGTTGGAGCTCCCAACTACCAGTAAACCCACCCTCTGCGACCGCCCGGATCTTGCAGACTGAGGGGCAACCTCTGGAACAGGACAAGCAGCCATGTCAGGCCGAAGATCAGTATCAGCCTGAGACAGAGCCTGAAACCGGTTCGTCAGACAAACTGGAGAGGCCTTCCGTTCAGCCCTCCGGAATGTCTTTCGCCCCCTGCCACACCTTGAGACGACCTCCCACTCTACCACAGGTGAGGGATCAGCCTCAATGCGGGCAGTATCCCGGGCAACCACAGTTGTAGCCCGATCGGGGGATGCGTGGGACGAGCTGGCCGTCCCCGACAAACCCCCATCCGGACCCTCCCAGTGATGCCCATTGGCAACAGCCTCAAGCTGTGTGACCGAAGCCAACACTGCCTGAAGCTGGGAGCGAAGGGATGCCAACTCAGCCTGCATCCGAACACAGCAGTTGCAGTCCCTATCCATGCTAAAAACTGTTGTGCAATGAACATCTGAACTAATCTACAGAGAGCGCAAACAAATCGACACAAAATTTAAACGGTTATTAAAATACGAGATTGCCGTCGCAAGCAGCACTGGCCCTCTACCTGCTCTTCTCGATGTAACGCCCAGTGCGTTCGTTGTCCCTCTCGCCGCGGGTCACCCACACCTTGTTAGAAGCATTCCGTTGTACTCAGGACGTGCCGGCACAACCTGCGTCTGCTGCCAGTTTCCTCCAGCAGCTTTTTTCACCTTTTGCTCATTGACATGAATTATTTGGGTTCACTGCATTAATACCTACGAATTGAGTTTCATCCCTTTGAATTACATACTGTACATTTTGATAGGCGTATCTGCTCAGTATCACCGAAGTAAATCAGGTGACATATTCATCTACTTGTTACGAAGTATACAATCTCTCATGTAAGGTGAGAAATTGAAATTGAATCAGTCTGCCACCTTACAGCACCACACTTCAAAAGTTTCTATTCTCTTCTTGTCTAAACTGTTTATCGTCCATGTTTCACTTCCATGCATGGCTACACTCCCGACAAATACACTACTGGCTATTAAAACTGCTACACCACGAAGATGACGTGCTACAGACGCGAAATTTAACCGACAGGAAGAGGATGCTGTGACATGCAAATTATTAGCTTTTCAGAGCATTCACACAAGGTTGACGCTGGTGGCGACGTCTACAACGTACTGACATGAGGAAAGTTTCCAACCGATTTCTCATACACAAACAGCAGTTGACCGGCGTTGCCTGGTGAAACGTTGTGATGCCTCGTGTAAGGACGAGAAATGCGTGCCATTACGTTTCCGACTTTGATAAAGGTCGGATTGTAGTCTATCACGATTGCGGTTTATCGTACCGCGACATTGCTGCTCGCGTTGGTCGAGATCCAATGACTGTTAGCAGAATATGGAATCGGTGGGTTCAGGATGGTAATACGGAACGCTGTGCTGGATCCCAACGGCCTCGTATCACTGGCAGTTGAGATCCACATGGCTGTAACGGATCGTGCAGCCACGTCTCGATCCCTGAGTCAACAGATGGGGACGTTTGCAAGACAACCATCTGCACCAACAGTTCGACGACGTTTGCAGCAGCATGGACTATCAGCTCGGAGACCATGGCTGCGGTTACCCTTGACGCTGCATCACAGACAGGGGCGCCTGCGATGATGTACTCAACGACGAACCTGGGTGCACGAATGGCAAAACGCCATTTTTTTCGGATGAATCCAGGTTCCCTTTACAGCATCATGATGGTCGCATCCGCCTTTGGCGACATCGCCGTGAACGCAGAGTGGAAGCGAGAATTCGTCACCGCCATACTGGCGTATCACCCGGCGTGATGGTATGGGGTGCCATTGGTTACACGTCTCGGTCACCTCTTGTTCGCATTGACGGCACTTTGAACCGTGGACGTTACATTTCAGATGTGTTACGACACGTGGCTCTACCCTTCATTTGATCCCTGCGAAACCCTACATTTCAGCAGGATAATGACGATCGCATGTTGCAGGTCCTGTACGGGCTTTTCTGGATACAGAAAATGTTCGCCTGCTGCCCTGGCCAACACATTCCCCAGATCTTTCACCAACCGAAAACGTCTGGTGAATGGTGGCCGAGCAACTGGCTCATCACTATACGCCAGTCACTACTTTTGACGAACTGTGATATCGTGTTGAAGCTGCATGGGCAGCTATACCTGTACACGCCATTCAATTCCTGTTTGACTCCATGCCCTGGCGTATCAAGGCCGTTATTACGGCCAGAGGTGGTTGTTCTGGGTACTGATTTCTCAGGATCTATGCACCCAAACTGAGTGAACATGTAATCACATGTGAGTTCTAGTATAAATTATTTGTCCAATGATTACCCGATAATCATCTGCATTTCTTCTTGGCGTAGCAAATTTAATGGCCAGTAGTGCATCTTCAGAAAAGACTTCCTGACTCTTACATCTATATTCGGGGTCAACAAAATGCCTTTCTTCAGTAACACTTTTCTTACCATTGAAGGTCTATATTTATATCCTCTCTACTTTGGCCATCATCACTTATTTTGCCGCGCAAATAACAAAACTCATCTACTACTTTAAGTATCTTGTACCCTAAACTAATTTCCTCAGCATCACATGATGTAATTCGATTACATTCCATTATCCTTATTTTGGTTGTGTTGATGTTCATCTTGTATCTCATACTACGCTCTCCATTCCGTTCATCTGCTCTTCCACGCCATTTGATGTCTCTGATAGAATTACAGTGTCATTGGATAACCTCATAGTTTTCATTTATTCTCCCTGAACTTTACTTCCCACTCAAAATTTTCTTGTTTCCTTCACTGCATGGTCAGCGTACAGATTGAATAACATTGGCAGACACAACACTGTCTCACTCCCTTCTCCACCACTGCTTCCCCTACATGCCCTACGAATCTTATAACTACCCTCTGATTTCCGTACAAATTGTAAGTAGCCTTTTGCTCCGTGAATTTTACCCCTGCTTACTTTCAGAATTTCAGAGACAATAATCCAGTCAACATTGTCAAAAGCTTTTTCTAAGCATACAAATGGTATAATGTAGGTATGCTTTTCCTTAACCTATCTTCTAGGAGAAGTCAGAGGGTGAGTATGTCTTCGAAATCCAAACTGATGTTCTCCGATGTCAGCTTCTACCAGTTATCCCATCGTTATTTAAAGAATTCATGTTACTATTTACAGTAATGAGTTAAATGACTTATTAAACTGATGTTTCAGTAATATTCACGCGCCGGCCGCGGTGGTCTAGCGGTTCTAGGCGCGCAGTCCGGAACCGCGGGACTGCTACGGTCGCAGGTTCGAATCCTGCCTCGGGCATGGTTGTGTGTGATGTCCTTAGGTTAATTAGGTTTAAGTAGTTCTAAGTTCTAGGGGACTGATGACCACAGATTTTAAGTCCTATAGCGCTCAGAGCCATTTGAACCAATACTCACACCTGTCGACACCTACTTTCTCTGGAATTGGAATTATTACTTCTTCTTGAAGTCTATGGGTATTTCACCTGTCTCATATATCTTGCACACCAGATGCAAGAGTTTTGTTGCGACTGGCTCTTCCAAGACTGTCAGTAGTCCTGATGGATTGTCCTGTGCTCCCGGTGCCTTCTTTCGACCTAGGCCTTTAAGTGCTATGTCAAGTTCGTCTAGTAGTATCATTGGTCATTCCCACACAATTCATACAAATTTATTTACCTGTATGCCGTCTGTTAAGAAAATGCACAATTGTTTTCACCTTAACATAGGTCTACTTTATTTCTTATGGCAAGTATTCGATACTTTCTCCTAAATTTCAAGAAGAAAAAAAATCAAGTCATTGATGTACCGCGTGATTAGGGCAAGTTTGTTGCTACTTTTCGACATCATTCAGCATCTATCATTAATTGAAAAGTAGACAAATCATTGGTAATCAGTATGGGGGAAGTCATTCGTGCCCGCATCTCGTGGTCGTGCGGTAGCGTTCTCGCTTCCCACGCCGGGTTCCCGGGTTCGTTTCCCGGCGGGGTCAGGGATTTTCTCTGCCTCGTGATGGCTGGGTGTTGTGTGCTGCCCTTAGGTTAGTTAGGTTTAAGTAGTTCTAAGTTCTAGGGGACTTATGACCACAGCAGTTGAGTCCCATAGTGCTCAGAGCCATTTGAACCATTTTTTTTTTTTTGAAGTCATTCGTCGGTACTTAAGATACGCAGCGAAGAATATCATTAAATTTAACTGACTAAATATGTATAAAATTTAAGCATCGAGCAGGTATATTTTCGCACAGGAGTTTGACGTACGAGTGCAAACCGAAACAGTATGAGGATTAATCAACAACTGACGTTCTGTCCTTGTGCAGCACCGGAATCAAGATTAAAAAGTAAAAAACTCATGGCATGAAGTCTCCTTTTCTTCCCCTGTGAAGCGAGAATCAGATCTTAGACAACACAGTGATTAGCTCGGGAGAGAAATCCAACTGTCTAAAGCCTACGTAGGTTCAAAATGGTTGAAATGGCTCTGAGCACTATGGGACTTAACATCTAAGCTCATCAGTCCCCTAGAACTTAGAACTACTTAAACCTAACTAACCTAAGGACATCACACACATCCATGCCCGAGGCAGGATTCGAACCTGCGACCGTAGCGGTCGCGCGGTTCCAGACTGTAGCGCCTAGAAGCGCTCGGCCACACCGGTCGGCCCTACGTAGGTAGGAGAGACACGCCATGAAAGTTTCAGTAGTACTTATTAATTTCTGATGTACTTAAACATTTTTTGGCAAAGGTTAGTTTGTGTTCAAGTCATTGAAATATAATTACTGCGGCCATCGGGTAGTTCTTTCCTGTTCACAGGTGGACGTTCAGACAAAAATGCCCAATTACAGTAAGGACTTCAGTGTATAAGAAAATTAAAAAAACATGATGTTGGGCGGCAAGACACGTTTCCAGAATGTCACAGGAACCTTTCAAGCTAGGAAGCATCGTAAAAATATAGTAAAAACCAAGAATATTGAGGTTTTTTCGTTCTTCCGAAAAATGTTTGATTTTAACAAGTGCTTTTAATAACCCCTTCAACTGGAAACACTCCATCCTACGGTGTGGTGACCAATACTGAAGTGATTAGTCGCTTTGCATCCCGGTCAAGAAGCCCTCTTCGTCCTCGATATCACCTCTTCGATGCATGCAACAAGGAAATATCATAGTTCAGGTGGCGTGAGGGTTCGTAGTGCATGACAGGAAATTTAGGTTATCGACGCGGTTTTTAGCTCTTGGCCCTCATACGCCGGTTCTTAGGGTTGCTGAACGTGTCGCCACGTTCTGTGATCAACATTAGGTCAAATATTTCCCATCTAAACATGTCGGCTTGAGTTTAATACGCTCACAGTATTCCAGTAGCCCTCGATCGCAGTTCGTACGGTAAATGATATCTGTTCGCCGTTTCAGAAACTTGAGTACCCCAGCTTCCCTTTCTCTCTCTCTCTCTCTCTCTCTCTCTCTCTCTCTCTCTCTCTCTCTTTCACGATAGCAACTGTCGCCCCTCTATCAAATTTCTTCTTGTGGATGACGAGTGGAAAACTCTTTGAAACATTGCTTTAAGGTAACGTTGCCACCTCCCATTGTGCTGTACAAGTAACTAAAGCTTATTGCCATGTCGGAATTTTCACGTGATAATTCTTCGCACGATTAAAATATTAACGATGTATTCAACTTTAACAACATCGATTGATTTATTTTTTCTAGAATTACTGATGTTCTTGCCGTTATTTCGTGATGTATGGGAACCAGTGCATGTTACTTCTCAATAAAGAAAGAACGGATTAAACGCTTTCTTTTACTACGAGGGATGTGGTATGTTAGGTCATAAAATCAATTATTTTGTGAAGTAGTCCTCTTTTAAGTCAACTACTTTGTCCTGCTTATTCGTGTGAAGTGTCATTACTGTTACATTGGATTTAGAAAGTTATCCAGCGACAAACTTCTTAACGGTTGAAAATTGGTGCACTTCAGAGGGTGTCAAATCTGGTGAACTGGATGAATTTTGTGATGTGATGTAGCATCGTCCTATCCACAGCAACGAATCGGCACACCAAACTCCAATGCTTTTTTCTAAAACAGTCCAAAAATAGCTGAGAACTTGCTATTCATATTTGATTTCCGTCACCATTGGACAAATCTGACAGCAACCTTTCGCAAAGCATGCTCACAATTCTTCAGTTGTAACGGACTCAATCGACTGATTTGGCTATCACATGAGCTATTGCATATACCACTAATTCCCATCGTCAGTTGCGTCAGTGGCCTCACAAATGCCGGGGCACTAGATGTTTCCAGGTTTCGTAATTGTGTGACTCGGCAATGTGATTGCATACAGGTACCGTAATGGACAATACAACACTTTACAACTACGAGTAAATGATATTCGTGAATTGTTAACTGGCGCTGTGCAAGGGACCGCGTTTGACGGTTTAGAGAATTTAAGTTTAAAGATTGTCATTGTCACGTGTTCCTGTTATTACTTCCGGAGTATAAAATGCCATAACATACTAACGCTTAAATAAAAATTATAGCCAGGTGCGAGTAGAATTCGCGCACTGAGGGTTCCATACAAACTTAATTATGTAAATAGACAGTTGATCCATTCCACGAATCGCGAATGCCAACCTATCTTCTCTGTTATCGACATTGATAGTGGCAAAATATCGGTTCCAGGGATTCCAAGATAATTGAGAATGTTTTAATTTCAGTAATATAAACGTGAGTGATGCAGAATGCAGGCGACCGGTATTATGATAACCAGTAGTCCTGCATTCAGCTGACTAGGTCGTAATGGTAAAAGTCAAATGTCATGTAAGCAATGGCTTTATTGCTCGTATGACGTGTTTCGGAATTTACCCACCGTCCGATTTCCAGGAGCAGTTGCTGCACGTAGATATGGTGTTTCAAGACGTATGTCAAGCAGAGATTTACAGACTTTGTTTGCGCCATATGAAGTGCAGCAATCGCTCCTGGAAATCTGATAATTGACAAATTCCGAAACACGTCAAATGTGCAATGAAGTCATTCCTCGTCTGATGGTTGACTTTTACCATTGCAACCTACTCAGCCTGACCGCGGAACAACTGTTTGAAGTTGGATAAAAAATGACAAAAGAAATACACTCCTGGAAATTGAAATAAGAACACCGTGAATTCATTGTCCCAGGAAGGGGAAACTTTATTGACACATTCCTGGGGTCAGATACATCACATGATCACACTGACAGAAACACAGGCACATAGACACAGGCAACAGAGCATGCACAATGTCGGCACTAGTACAGTGTATATCCACCTTTCGCAGCAATGCAGGCTGCTATTCTCCCATGGAGACGATCGTAGAGATGCTGGATGTAGTCCTGTGGAACGGCTTGCCATGCCATTTCCACCTGGCGCCTCAGTTGGACCAGCGTTCGTGCTGGACGTGCAGACCGCATGAGCCGACTCTTCACCCAGTCCCAAACATGCTCAATGGGGGACAGATCCGGAGATCTTGCTGGCAAGGGTAGTTGACTTACACCTTCTAGAGCACGTTGGGTGGCACGGGATACATGCGGACGTGCATTGTCCTGTTGGAACAGCAAGTTCCCTTGCCGGTCTAGGAATGGTAGAACGATGGGTTCGATGACGGTTTGGATGTACCGTGCACTATTCAGTGTCCCCTCGACGATCACCAGTAGTGTACGGCCAGTGTAGGAGATCGCTCCCCACACCATGATGCCGGGTGTTGGCCCTGTGTGCCTCGGTCATATGCAGTCCTGATTGTGGCGCTCACCTGCACGGCGCCAAACACGCATACGACCATCATTGGCACCAAGGCAGAAGCGACTCTCATCGCTGAAGACGACACGTCTCCATTCGTCCCTCCATTCACGCCTGTCGCGACACCACTGGAGGCGGGCTGCACGATGTTGGGGCGTGAGCGGAAGACGGCCTAATGGTGTGCGGGACCGTAGCCCAGCTTCATGGAGACGGTTGCGAATGGTCCTCGCCGATACCCCAGGAGCAACAGTGTCCCTAATTTGCTGGGAAGTGGCGGTGCGGTCCCCTACGGCACTGCGTAGGATCGTACGGTCTTGGCGTGCATCCGTGCGTCGCTGCGGTCCGGTCCCAGGTCGACGGGCACGTGCACCTTCCGCCGACCACTGGCGACAACATCGATGTACTGTGGAGACCTCACACTCCACGTGTTGAGCAATTCGGCGGTACGTCCACCCGGCCTCCCGCATGCCCACTATACGCCCTCGCTCAAAGTCCGTCAACTGCACATACGGTTCACGTCCACGCTGTCGCGGCATGCTACCAGTGTTAAAGACTGCGATGGAGCTCCGTATGCCACGGCAAACTGGCTGACACTGACGGCGGCGGTGCACAAATGCTGCGCAGCTAGCGCCATTCGACGGCCAACACCGCGGTTCCTGGTGTGTCCGCTGTGCCGTGCGTGTGATCATTGCTTGTACAGCCCTCTCGCAGTGTCCGGAGCAAGTATGGTGGGTCTGACACACCGGTGTCAATGAGTTCTTTTTTCCATTTCCAGGAGTGTATTTTTTCGTGTGCTATAATTATAAATTTACAGATTTCGAATTTTTTTCTATGGTTGTTGTGTGAAACTTGCGAAATTTCATGATTCTAGGCGAACAGGAAGTCTCCTATAGGTTTGATGAGTGAGTTAGCGATTATCAAAATACACTTCTGGCCATTAAAATTGCTACACCAAGAAGAAATGCACATGCTAAACGCGTATTCATTGGACAAATATATTACACTAGAACTGACATGTGATTACATTTTCACCCAATTTGGGTGCATAGATCCTGAGAAATCAGTACCCAGAACAACCACCTCTGGCCGAAATAACGGCCTTGATAGGCCTCGGCATTGAGTCAGACCGAGCTTGGATGGCGTGTACAGGTACAGCTGCCCATGCAGCTTCAACACGATACCACAGTTCATCAAGAGTAGTGACTGGCGTATTCTGACGATCCAGTTGCTCGGCCACCAATGACCAGACGTTTTCAATTGGTGAGAGATCTGGAGAATGTGCTGGCCGGGGCAGCAGTCGAACGTTTTCTGTATCCAGAAAGGCCCATACAGGACCTGCAACATACGGTCGTGCTGCTGCAAACGTCGTCGAACTGTTCGTGCAGATGGTTGTTGTCTTGCAAACGTCCCCATCTGTTGACTCAGGGATCGAGACGTGGCTGCACGATCCTTTACAGCCGTGCGGATAAGATGCTTGGCATCTCGACTGCTAGTGATACGAGGCCGTTGGGATCCAGCACGGCGTTCCGTATTACCCTCCTGAACCCACCGATTCCATATTCTGCTAACAGTCATTGGATCTCGACGAACGCGAGCAGCGATGTCGCGATACGATAAACCGCAATCGCTATAGGCTACAATCCGACCTTTATGAAATTCGGAAACGTGATGGCATGCATTTCTCCTCCTTACACGAGGCATCACAACAACGTTTCACCAGGCAACGCCGGTCAACTGCTGTTTGTGTATGAGAAATCGGTTGGAAACTTTCATCATGTCAGCACGTTGTAGGTGTCGCCACCGGCGCCAAACTTGTGTGAATGCTCTGAAAAGCTAATCATTCGCATATCACAGCATCTTCTTCCTGTCGGTTAAATTTCGCGTCTGTAGCACGTCATCTTCGTGGTGTAGCAATTTTAATGGCCAGTAGTGTATGTGACATAGAGATGCTTTGACGTACAACACTAAGTGGTTATGTGACATAAATTTCAAATTTATACGTCTGTCCATTCCGAAGAAGTACGGTTTTTAACAATCGGTCAGACAGATAGACAGACGAGCACCAAGGTCGCCCTGTAAGGGCTCCGTTTTTACCGCTTCATGTACGGGTTTCTAAATAGATCCTGATAACCGGAGATCTGGAGTTACGAGGGCCAGACAAACAAGGTTTTCCTGTATTCCTTCTGCACGAAGCAAACGCGATACGACTGCTTTAAAAAGCTCAGTGAAGGAACTATTCCGCCGATCATGTTGACACTTCACGTACTTCATTGCGCAACACATATCTAAGCAGAAATAAACAATATTTCATTTATGTCAGTGTTTTCCAGTTTGCCATTGACACCTAATTTTTCTACTCCAGTGGATGCCACGCATGACGCAACAGACTGAGAGCTACACTCGTCTCGAGTCACAGGACACTTATTTTAAACAGTACGATTATTGCCACTATCACCAATAAAACTTGTACAGAAACTCTTCGTACGCCATGATTTTACAAACATTAGGCACTGCAACGTCGGCTCTGGTACGTTATTGTTGTTTGTTTACTTGATACCTGGTGCGAAAACTCATTAGGTGCAACCTTTCCATTCTAGTCTCCACTGTATAAGTCTCTTCACCCCTGCATAAGCTACACACACTTCAATGTGTTTGCTGTAGTGAAGCATTAGTATCTGTCTACAATTTAATCTCTTTCCCCAATAGTTACCTACAGAGCCCAATTAAGTACAGCAAGCTCCACTTTATGAGGGTGAGAGTTATCCGTTTACCAGATTATCCGTGCATTGTCACTGATTTTTGATAAAAATGAAAGTATTCTGTTGTAATTGGAATTAATATTTCTATTTAGAATACACTATTACACACGTGAGTAATGTTTTACCGCCAGAAGCCATCTAGAACCTCAGTACACGCTCTGATAATTAGGAGATTGCTGTATGTACAAACGATCTCACATATTCCCAGGTTGTGAAAGGGAACGAAAAAGAAGCAGTCGAGAAAGCTATTATCATATACACCGAGCAACTGATATGCGTTGACCTGCTTTTGAGTATGTGGGACAAATTTGTTAGACAATACCGATGTGCTGACGCTCTGGAAAATGATAAACGTTATCAGGAAAAAGGTGACTGAAAACTGAAACAAAAATCATAATTTCCTGAAAGTTAACTGCAAGCAAGTGATAAGAAATACAGCATGTTTTAAGCGTAATTTTGTAAATATCTTTTCAGTTTCCGGTGAGTAAAGCATACATAGTTTATAGGGCTTTCATATGTGACCTGAATTTTCTTCTTCTTTTGCCTGTTCCCGCTTATTGTCTAGAGATCGGCATTGTCATATGGGTCGAGTTGGTTGCCGGATGCCCTTCCTCTCGCCCATATGTGACCTGTAACAACACTTATAAATATGGTAACTACCAGTTACCTGTTAACACGAGTTTTTATTAATTATCCGTGTTTTTTCGGTTATCTGATCTGTCTCGGGTCCACATTAACCTAAATAAACGGGAGTTTACTGTAATTGAATTAATTAACAACATGTAAAAGATGATTTTAACTGTGTTTTGTTTCCCCTTTTCTTCTGCTATCGTCAGTTATTTAGTTGTCCAAATGGCAAAACTGGTCTGGTATGTCTAACGCCTCGTATCCTAGTCTAATTCCCTAATCTGATTTATTTGGCTGCACTAGGCTTACCCGTTCTTGTTTATGTTCATCGTATAGCCTCTTTACAAGACACTAATCCATTCTGTCTCGATGTCCTTCACCGTCTCATGACAAACTTTGAACATTTTGTTTCTTGTCACAGAATCTCAATCACTTTTCCAAATTTCTCCATGGTTTACTTTACTGCTTGCTTTATTACAGACATGGGATAGCTTGCAATCATGCCTCACTCTTTCGACTACAGCCTTCTTTTCGTAACCTTTGTTTCTTTATAACTTCAGTCTGGCAAGCTACACGAGATGTAAAGAATCCTTCACTGCCTATACGCAAGGCGAATCACCAAAATTTGCACCGGAAATATTTCGGAAATCGAAAGTGCCATTGACGTGCTGGTTTAGTAGAGTGGATTGGTAAGCAGGGGCTCGTTATGTTAGCTAACAAAAAATTTTAATAACGCTTAGGAAGTGTATTTTATGCAAACACTTTTTGAAATGGAAGAATACATATTGACATTAACTAAGTAAAATTAGGGTAAATTAGAACATCAGTGGTTTTTGTTGCAGGATTTTAGTGCGAGTCGTTAACGAGATTTTGAAAAGTTTCCACACCGACACTGGTACAATACCTGTGGTAACACACACTAAAGAACAACACCAAGACATACACCAGTATGTGGATTCGACCAGTAATAAGACAATTGACCATCGCAAGTTGTGTTCAGAATGACCGCAGGCAGTGGCAAAACGCGCTTCGAGTCTGGTATGGAACGGTCGCTGCATTCGTGCTAACATTTCAGCAGAGATGTCCGACCAGGCTGCAGTAATATGTCGATAAATATCATTGGGTGTTGTTGGTATGTCCTTGTAGACAGCTTCTTTCAACTTATCACACAGGAAAAAGTCTACAGGCGTCAACTCCACGGAATGGGCCTTCCTAGTATAACACCCCAATTACAGAAACCCTGAAAAACAACCCGTTGTTGTAAAAGAAGTAGGAAAATTAGTCATCCTGACAGTGACGGCAGTTACTGACGACAAAATTTACATATGTGATAATTTGATCAACAGGAATGTCATATGAATAATAATATTTACCATGAAATAGAGACTCAATGACAGAATATGATAGGATACGCAACAAAAACATCAAAGAAAGAATTGAAAAATAATTAATAACGAAGGTTAAAGCCCAGATGGTAAATTGTCCAAAGATAAGATTTACCATAGAGGAGAGTTGTAGCCGCATTGAGAAGGAAGTTCGATGTGACTACAGTGTATCTCGGAAATGGAAATGTTAGCTTCAGTTGCTATCTAGTCGCTCTCTAGTACTATTGCGATCATAGCATGCATGTAAGCGTTACTAGATTGTATTAAGCTAATCGTAAGTTCGAAAGTTTTGCGATATAGACAAGTATTATTTAGAAGTCATACTAAAGCAAAGTCATCTTTACCGTTAGCAAGATAACGGGATATGGAGATTCGCGACGAAGTTATATCGTGCGGGATTTGTGATGGGACATAGCCTTCGTGATACTGAATAAGCACGAACATTGAAGGGCATTTAAAAAGAAAGATCGCCGACAGTGGCTCTAAGCACTATGGGGCTTAACATCTGAGCTCATCAGCCCCCTAGACTTAGAACTACTTTAACCTAACTAACCTAAGGACATCACACACATCCATGCCCGAGGCAGGATTCGAACCTGCGACCGTAGCAGCAGCGCTGTTCCGGACTGAAGCGCCTAGATCGCCGACAGAAAAACAATCATTAGTTTAGATCGCCGACAGAAAAACAATCATTAGTTTCGGATAGGTAATAGACAAACGCAAACACGAAGAACGTACAATTGGCGCCGAGTTGTCGGAAGTTGTCATCAATGACACGATTACCGATGCAAACGGCAGCAATTGCTTGAGTGAGAAATCGGTGTGCGTGCTAAGCGAGGGACAATTAATTAATTACAAGGAACAATAAAACTGGATTCAAACTTCAATTCTTCATGTCACCCACGTAATTAAATAGACATCATGTGTATTAGTGACAATTAATTGACTATTAGAATATTATTAAGTGAAAAGTGAATTCATGATTATTTAACAGTGAACAATCATCGATTTATCCCAAGATTACGACGCATTCTGAATATTGCTTAAGTATATGTTATCTCTGGAATTAGGTCGTGTAGTTATTGAACACGTGACGTAGCGACGTCTTGACGACGGAATAGCAATTTATCAACTTAGCATCCTCACAGTTCCATATTGTGGCCACGACTTGGGTGATGGATTGAAGATTCAAGAATTTATATTATTAATATTCAACATCCATTATCTAACCGGGCATAACAAAAAGAAGAACTACAGTTAGCCAGTTCGCGCAAACTGAAAAGTCTCTCGCAGACTCAGAACAAAAGAAAATTGGTGGTCATCATTTCAGGTCATCGCGTCTTCGAGTGGTGCAATTGCCGCGTTTATCAGCGAAAAAGCAAGAGCGGCTTACACATTCTGACGAGCTGTTGTATCGAAATATTGACATTAATCACCATAGACGGTATTTGAAATATGACCAAACCACGCGAGGAGTTTGTGTTTTTCTACTAGTTACATGGTGGCGATGTCGTGAGCGACGGACGCCGTTCCACGTCATACCGACTGGGCCAACCATCACCGCTGAGTCGTGTCAACTCTAAGGGGACACAGACGCCACACAAGGTACGGGTCCTCTCCGTCCAATCCAACTATTTGGGCTCAATTCGCGAAGACATGCTGGATTACATCGTGCACTATGGACTGGACAGCCATCATGTTGGTAGCAAGGCTCCTCCTAATCTGCAGAGGAACGTCTTCTAGCATCCATGGAAGGTGGTCTGATAGGATACTGCGATAATTGTGCTCGTTCAATGTACCGTCTGTGAAAAATGGTGCAATGAGCTGTCGATTCACTACCCCACACCTCACACCTACACTCCACATACATTCCTCGTAACGAAGCCAACCGGGGATTGTCAACAGGCCACTAGTGCATGTTGGGCAGTTTATCTGGCCATGGTTGGTAAATAAGGCTTTATCATTGAACAAGATAGATATCTATCTGCAGTATCTCGTCTTAATGCCCATTTACAGAAGTTGACACGATTCTCATAATCTTCCATGCAGTTCTTGATGGAGAGAGATGTGATAGTGATGGAACCTATGTCGATGGAGAATGCGTAGGGCGCTTGCCTAAGATGTGCCACTTCCTCGTGTGACTGAATGTGTGCTAACATGGGGATCAAATGCAACAGTAGCAAGAACATTAATTTCCCCCTCTTATGTCTTCCCTTGTTTCCTGCTGTTACGTTGTCTAGGTGTGACACTAGCACTTTCATGTAACTGGTTGAAGAGATTGATTAGTAAATGACGAGCTGGTTGATGTCTATTGGGATATCTTGCTACATACACCGTACAAGAACAACCTGCATTCCTCCTACACTCTCCGTAAACCATGAATGTGGCGGTTTCTTCTCCAATTGGTATCCCATCGTTCACTCACGATCTACTGCTTGCACTGTCACACACTAACTGACAGTTACAGTGCACTCAACTAACATAAAAGCACCCTATGAGCAATCATAAGAACATCATACGTAGGACCTACCTAAGTTGAATGGCACAAACAAGTGTCGGTGTGGAAACTTTTAAAAATACGATACATCATAACGACAAGCACTAGAATCCTGCAGCAAACACGACATTTTAAGTTACCCTAGTTTTAGAATGTTAATAGATATTGTTCGATTTAAAAAAGTGCATACTTGCACAAAAAAATACACGTACTAAGTATTGTTACACTCTATTTATTGGCTAACAGTACGAACCTCTGACTACCAATCCATTCTGTGAAAACCGATCATCAATAGCACTTCCCATTTCCGCACTATTTGTTGTGTAAGTTTTAGGTGATTCATTATATATAGGAAAAGAAATCCACTAATGTACAGCTACACTATTGATGACAAACAGCTGGAGACAGCGTTTGTCGTAAAATGAAATGAGCGTATGGTATCGATGGCCGGGAGGCCCCACCCGGGGAAGTTCGGCCGCCAAGTGCAAGTCTTATTTCAGTCGTCATCAGATTGGGCGACTTGCGCGGCGGTTATGAGGATGAAATGATGAGTGGACAACACAACACCCAGTCCCCGAGTGGAGAAAATCTCCAACCCGGCCGGAAATCGAACCCGGGCCCACCTGCACGTGAGGCGAGCTCGTTACCACCCAGCTAGGGAGGCGGACTGTCGTAAAATATCCAGGCGTAACTATCCAGAGCGAACTTAAGTGGAATGAACATGTAAAATAGATAGTGGGAAATGCAGGCACCAGACTCAGATTCATCGGAAGAATCTTAAGTAAATGTAGCTCATTCACGAAAGAAGGTCCCGAGTTCGAGTCTCGGTCCGGCACACAGTTTTAATCTGCCAGGAAGTTTCAGTCTGAAGTTAATTTGATAAATAATGAGACAGTGTACGTAATTTTGCTTACCAGTAACAGTTACGCCCACATAAATGTGCACCTAAACATGAAGGAATGAGAATATGACATTAAGTGGCATGTAAACAAAGAACGCGTGCTTTAACAACTGTCATATTCAAAGCTCCCTCCAAAACTCTAACTTGAACCAATGGTGAATAAGCTAGTTCTTTGTAATTCGTCGGTGTAATTAACGTCAATGGCAGGTGCCTCAACTTACACATTTAGCCTCATTTTGCAGTGCAACACATAAATTTTCTAGTCTAAATTACTGCAGATACACATCGAAGCAAACCCTTCCAAAAGACACATACAACGCATGCAACGTCTAATGCAAATACTCTGAAGAATAAAATCAAATAAATGATGACAAAACTAATGTTAGGGGTGGGGTCAACAATCACTGAAGGTGAACAGTCTTTACAATACACCAATCTTATTTATAGAGAGTAATATTAAGACATAGTGTATTACAAAGCATAAACGAATAAAATTGGTTACAGTTGTGTTTCTCGAAGAGGAATGTTTTTAGGTCGTAGCTTTCCTGGATCGGCATGAGGTGGCGACGGCGGTAGAAGCAGTTTCAAGTTGCTGATAATGAATCCTATTAGTTCATCCAGTCGTGCCCTTGGCATTAAAATATCCTCTTTCCTTACATTCTGTTTGGGCTGGCGGTGGTAATAAGTGGCGTAGCATCTATTTGTCGTAGGCCGGAACAAAGTAACTGCTTATGCAGCACCTGAAGATCGTATTAGTGCAACTGCAACTTTCACTCATGACAGTTTGGCACAGCCCACAGGACGTGTTTAAATTAACATTCCACTTGCTACACTTCGCCGATTGCGAAGCCAGGCAGTCCATCTACTGTTAAATGTTCACGTTCATAATAACACTGTTCCCGCGAAAACAGTCAGTGAAGTAGCAAAATAGTTCACAGTTTATGTAATGCTGTTCAGTTCTAAACCGATGACAATACGTCTGTTCACGAGTGCCTCGTCAGTGCCACAGGCAACGTTCTGCAAAAACCAACAGCGTTTGCGTAATACAACGTCCTTTTAGAATATCCATAATAAAGTCAAATTCCAAACCGGTGTAACACAAAAACGTCCTGTATTAATATCACGTCAGACGCACACCGTGGCTACACACAGTAGTCAGTACTTACTTCCATACCGCCACGCTTTCGCGCCAACTGCCACTGTCTGCTCCACACTGTTCGACCCGACAACTATCGATAACTCTCTCGCTCCACAGTTCTTACAACACTTTTGCCTATTGCATTCTGTTTCACACAATACATTTAATAAAACTAATTGAAAGATCACCAGAAACAATATCAAAGTCTTTACATAAGGAACTCGTATAAAACAGCACACTATACGTAGTCTACACTATATAACCAAATGAAAATATTCTACGTCATCGGAAATATATCTATGGAGCACAAGGTAGTAAAAGAAAAGAAAAAAAATGTATCTCGTTATTAGCCATTGCATCATGTTATCGACAATCATTCTTCCCAAGCACTGTTCGCGAGTAGAACAGGGTTGGAGGGATCAGATAGTGGTACCGAAAGTACTCTCCGCCACTCACCATTAGGTTACTTGCGGAGTATGACGTAGATGTAGATATACTATCCCTGATAGCTTGAGAATACCAAAGAGTTCATTATAGTCAATTTTATGAAAATGTGAAGTCGCAGAACCGGACAGTACTTTGGATGAGGGTGGTAGGACGTCGAGATCAAGACTTTGATGCACCACCCCTGGTCCCCGCCCGGCTAGCCGCGCGATCTAAGGCGCTGCATCCGAGCGGGAAGGCGTGCCGCTCCCCGGCACGAATCCGCTCGGCGGATTAATGTCGCGATCCGGTGTGCCAGCCAGCCTCTGGAAGGTTTTTAAGGCAGTTTTCCATCCGCCTCAGTTACACTATGTCGACGATTGCTGCGCAAACACTGTCTCCACGTACGCCCACACTTAATTACTCTATCACGCAAACATTTGGGATTACACTCGTCTGGTGTGTAAGACGTCCCCGGTGTAGTCCACTGGGAGCCTGGGTTCGGTGTGGGGCGGCGGTGGGGTGGGTGGACTGCTGTAGCCTGCTGTGGGGTTGTGAACCACGAAGCCTCTCCGTCGTTTCTAGGTCCCCGGTTCGATGCACACAATACACACCACCCCTGGGCCCAAATTTGTACTGGCTAAGTGTGAAATGGCCTATCTGGCTCCCGAAGACGGTAACGAAACATCATAAACAAAGTAAAGAATTTTCGTGATTCATGGGTTGCTTGCAGCGGCGACCGGGCGGAGATAAGACACGCCACTCCAGAATGCGCTGACGCCTCAGTGCGGTGCACTGTTTCGGCCCTGGCGGCGGAGGGAGCTGCGGAGTCAGCACCCAACAATGTCATGGCGTCACAGGCCACATCACACTGGCATAGCATCTTCAGAAAGGGGGTAATGAGGGCCCGCTCAGCCACACCATGGATGGTGCGCTAGAAGGCATTCACCAACTCTGCTCTAAGTGCGTGTGGTCATGTTGAGTTACGCTGCAGCCTCCCAACAGGTGGAAGGCCTGCAGCATCGAAAGCTGCTTACAGGAACAGAGACAGGTGGCGGCGATGGCGCAAGCCCCCACGATGACGGAGGATGGTCTGCTCCCTGCACTTATTAATTAGGCTACCAGAAAGCCTGCTGTAAGACGGCGCCCACAGATTCTCACCAGTCGTACCTTGGATGACAGTGCTGCTTCTCATAGAGGCAATGGGACCCGTTGCTCCATCAAAGACTGTAGACAGCTACAGCTAGGTGAGTGGGAGATGGCTGGATGGCTGTGAATTGAGTAGATGCCAGACTTACACAGATCCCTCCTGCAAGCTGTGGGCTACAGACTAACATACTTCCACTGGAACAGGAGTAATACGTATACAGGCTTGGTCCATGTGCCTTACCACTGTGATGTGGCCATGACAACACCTGATCTTCTTGTCTGGTCGGCCGGACGGCCCGAGCGGTTCTAGGCGCTACAGTCTGGAACCGCGCGACCGCTACGGTCGCAGGTTCGAATCCTGCCTCGGGCGTGGATGTGTGTGATGTCCTTAGGTTAGTTAGGTTTAAGTAGTTCTAAGTTCTAGGGCACTGATGACCGCAGCAGTTAAGTCCCATAGTGCTCAGAGCCATTTGAACCATTTGTCTGGTCGGCTTCTCCGGTTGCACTAGCTTCAGCTGAAATGTGCCTCAGCTCAACCTTTCAAGAGTGATGGCAGACATTTTTGGCAGAGTCAGTATAGTGAATAGTTATTCCTGTATCCGAGTTATGCCTTATTACTCCACTCTGCATGAGCAGGAGAATGACAGTATCCTTCTCTCTGTATGATGTCATTCTGCTGCAATAGCGCTTTTGACTCCCATGCCTTATGGTGTGTAGGACTGACTTTGTCTTGTGATACTACATATAACATAAATGGTCATTACTTTCTGGTTTCTGACAAGCTGTTGTATAATTATTTTCTTTGCCCACCTCTTGTGTTATTAAGGAAAGACTTCAAAAGTTTTATTCAACAACATAAAGCCTGTTATTCTGTGGCACTTCCAAAAACTATTTAAATTTATTTTGTAAGTCGTAACGTTAGTATTGCCTCGTGTGTACCTACATTTCTCCAAAACCCATATTGATCTCTTTCTCCCCCTCCCTCCCTCCCCCCCCCCTCCCCACGCCCAGACAGGCTTCTACCAAACCAATCGATCTATTCTTCTGTAGATAATTTGCGTTAATATTTTGCAACCATAACTTATTAAACTGATGGTGCAGTAGTACACTTCAAAAACTGCTTTATTGTTAGCCTCAAATACGGATATATTTCAGCACCATTCTGAGACTATGGCATCGTTGGCTAGGAGACCTTGAAGGGCTAGTTCAGCTGCCTAATTGGATAGCTTTTTATATCCTTCGTGCTTAGTGATACGTTTCCTTCGAGAAGTGTGAAAGTTGTGTGTTTAAGTGCATCTGATAAGCGTAGATTACTGTAATGTGTTTGCAGGGAGTGTAGTGTCATGTTTGTGACGGATAATAATGAGAGGATGGAGAGGGTGACACCCATTCCCGGCACATAACCTACTGCTCACGAAGAGCACCAAACGTGCTACCAAACTTACGTCCCCATCTGGCAGATTATCATCAACGGTGCCAAATGCCACCGTGTAGAGGTTCATACCAGGACATTGGCGCAAAGTGTGATTATTCGGAACTCTTACACCACCATTAGTGCTGATATGCTTATGATGTAGTTATCTATAATGAAGTACTTTGTGGACAGATCTGTGCTAATAATCCGTCAGATCTTGCTTTGAAAGTTGACAAATGTAAAATTTTACGCTTCACAGAACACAAAAACTTGGTTTCTGTGTCTTCATTACCAGTTGGTGACAGTTGTTATCAGTGAACTCATGCAAATATCTGGGTGTACCAGTGTGTGGAAATATGAACTCAAATGACTACTTACGCTCAGTCATGATAAAAGCAGATAGCAGACTTCACATACTTGGTAGAATACTGGGAAAAACGAAGGAGTCTGTTGACGTTATCAGTGAACTCTTGCAAATATCTGGGTGTATCAGTGTGTAGAAATATGAACTCAAATGATCACATACGTTCAGTCGAGAGAAAAGCAGGTAGCAGAATTAACATAGTTGGTGGAATACTGGGAAAAACGAAGGAGTCTGCTGACAGAACGCTCATGCGACTCATCCTAGAATATTGCTCAAGCGTGTGAACCTATATCAGGTAGGACAAACGGAACAACGTGCGTAACGAAGGTCAGAAAAGTCGTCAAGGGGTTGTTTGAACTAAGGGAAGACGTCATGGGGTGACCGAAACTCCGGAAGTGGCAGTTGCCAACAATTCTGTGAAAGCCTGCTTCCTAAGTTTCAAGAATCATTACTGAATGAAGAATTTAGGAATAACCCACAGTATCGCGCCCAGAGGCATCTAAGCAATCGTTATTAGCGCGCTCCTTATGCGAACGGAAGGGGGTGAAACGCTGACACATGGTGCAGTGGTAAGCACCCTCTGCCACGCATTTCACAATTATTTACAGATATAAATAAAAATGTGATGTAGATGTTTGCGGCTCTCACTCGTTAGCTGCAAAAGCCTTTCAAGACTCAATAATTATAATACCCACTTGAATATAAATTTACAGACGGGTATTCAACGATGAGAATAGTGTAAGAGACGTCCATTATTTGAATGGTGTAAACAAAGTCAATTGACGACGGAAATGTATTTTGGTTCTGTGTTGTGTTACAGGCGGTGAAATTTATTCCTGGAGGAAGCAGATAGATGTTATAATCCTGTAAGACGACCTGTAATAGCACAGCAGACAGGTGGGCTGTGAGCGATTCTACACCGCCACTTATATGTATATAAAACAGTTCTAATTTTTTACACGTCTCGCTGTGAGTGATAACTTTGAACAATTTCGCAAAAAACCGATATTTCCTGCTTTTTAGAAGTTCTTGTGCAAGCTTCTCTTGACAAAATGCTTCCTTCCATTTGGTGCCCGTTTTGTTTCCATAATGACAGTCTTCCGCACATTCTCTTCCTATGAAACGTCAGCACAGTTAAATTTAAGAAGATGTTTCGGCCATTCATTCTGTTTCTTGTGCCCAAATATTAACTCACTCGACACATAATCCATCGACGAGTGCTATAAATTATTCATTATTTCGTCGAAGTGGAACAGATAGTCAGACCATTTAATTGTATTTTCTAACAGTACAGTTTCATGAATCCGTTCAGTTCCGTGAAGATTCGCTGCTCACGGTTCGCTTCAGGAGGGAATTTAAGAAGTAAGTATCCGTCTGAGACCTTATGTATCTGCGAGCTGATAGTTGTCACCATCCAGCTCAGCGTGAAGGAGTACTTCGCACCTTGGTTCACAGGGCCCACCTTATCTCAGACCCTGAAAGTTTGGCAGCTGAGCTAGCACATCTCGAAATCACCTTTCGTCAGAATGGTTATAGTGAGAGGCAGATCAAACGTGCGTTGCGCCATCAGCCTTCTGTGCAACGGGTGAGTGACGATAGCAACAAAGTGGCACCTAAGTCTACGGCCTTTTTGCCTTGCGTAAGGCTTGGGTCTATCGTATTCCTTGCAGTTGTGGCATGTCATATATTGGTCAGACAATCAGGACTGTGGAAGACCGGTGTATTGAACATAAGCGTCACACACGCTTACAACAGCCGAGCAAATCCGCTATTGCAGAACATTGCCTTGACACCGGTCATCCTATGGAATACAACAACACGGAGATTCTGGCTTGCACGCCCAGCTATTGGGATAGTGTTATTAAGGAAGCTGTTGAAATCAGACTATCAAGCAACCTTGTTAACAGAGATGGTGGATTTTGTTTAAATGCTGCTTGGAATCCGGCTCTGTCTCTCATAAAAAAACAGAAGGACAGAATTAGTGCTACTTCACCTGTTGATTAATAGTAACTATCGATATTTCTGATGTTGGTTATCTTTGGTTGTGTTGACACTTGTACTGTGTGTGGTGTCTTCCTTGTTTCTCCTCTGTGAACCGAGGTATTAAATTTGCTTGCACATTTTTTCTTCCTTGCATTTGTGCCTTGAGAATGGCAGGGTGTGCTCCTGTCGAAATATCGGCGGTGTTCGACGACGTCACCCGGCAGCAAACTCGTAAGTTATTTGAACAAGTTTCCGTCTGATTTCCGAATTTATCAGAAAATTGCGCCATCGTTCGCTAGAAAATTGACTCACATTATCTGATACAGTTGCTTCCGCTTTCCCGACGTTATCAAAGTAGTCACTGCAAATCAGTTTTACACTATCCAGTAACATTAATGTGACTATCTGTCAAAAGCCTGAGTACCTATCTTTTGCAGCGCGAGACATGGACGAAGAGAGTCGATGAGCTTCGGGAAGTTACGACAGGGATGTGGAGCCGTGCTGATTCCAGTGCCTTGGCCAGCTGCGCTTTGTTCCTCGTTGAGGATCCACGGCGCGAACAGCCCGATAGAAGTGGCTACATGGCCTTACAGATTGTAGATTAGGATTAAATCCGAGGCATTCAGTGGCGAGGGGAGTCCTGGTGCTCTTCGAGCCAGAGAATGTGTGACACATTGTATAATCCTGCTGGTAGATGCCATCGAAGCAAGGAAAAGCAAACTGCATGTAGGGGTGAACATTGTCCCCAAGAATAGATGCATATTTGTCGTGATGCATAGTGCCTTCCAGAAGGACGACATCAAGCAGGGAATGCCACTAAAATATTCCCAATGACCTATCGCTTCCTCCTCTGGGTTGGACCTCTTTGTTTTCAGACGGTTCAGACCGTACATGCCAACGACCATCTGTCCGATGGAGTATGAAACGTACTTCGTCCGAAAAGTTCACCTGTCTACACTCAGTGGACATCCAGTTGCTGTATAGGCGCGCAAATTCCAGCCTTCGTGGCCGATGAATAGCAGTCAGAATGGGTGTATGGAGGCCCATACGCGGCAACGTTCACTGGACGTTCGTTGTGCAGACATTGTTGGTAACCCCTTGGTACACCAGGGTGGTTAGCTGCTCCACATTTGCACATCCATCCTCCTTTACACATCTCCACAGCCGCTGAACACCCCTCTTACCAACGGCCCATCGTGTTTAGAGCTGCCTAGGCTCCGGTTATCACTAGCTCCGTTTTGACATGGACAGTATACTTTAACCATTACGACACGCGAACGGTTTACAAACTTAGCAGTTTTCAAAATGCTTCCACCCTTGGCCTGAAAGCCGATGATCATGCCATTCTGGACGTCAGATAAATTGCTCTGTTTCCGCATTACGACAAGGACTTCACTGCTTTTGCTCTTCTCCCTCTACACGTTTTATATGGCCTCCACTGCTACTGCTGCCACATGCAGTATGTGAGTGGCTACAGCACATTGACATAGAGTACAGGCCGTGGTCACATAAATGTAACTGGACTGCGTATAATCACCCTGCTAACTGTATTAGAGTATATAGCTGTAGGTACTTAATAGTTAGTGAACACACCATACAGAACAACAACATAGGCTACCTCACTCTTCCTTATCGTAAAACACCACAGACATCTGCAGCAACTATTTAAAATGGCTTAGTTGGGATAATAGGAAGTAGTTCTCTTGTTCTATATTTCTTGTTTGCCCTTGCCTTCTGACATAAAACGAGATTTTTTGGCATTTAGCTCTTACCTCAGCATGTTATCTAACTAGCAATACTCCCTCAATTTTTTAGCAGACTTGGTGATACCAAAGTGTCCCGGAACATTTTATACGTAAATCTAGATATCCCAAGCCTCCCAGAAATTGAATACTAGCCACACATCAGTATCAGGTCCCCCCGGCAAACTAAAACAGCCCGGTCGATATTGTAGTGTGGTGTGAATTAGTTATTCGACTCGTTTTTTAGTAGTTCCTTCATTCTAAAGTGGGCAGAATCTGCGTATTACATCTGAGTCATTTTTCTTCACAAAGCATTTACGGTCTCTTCTGCCCTTTATCACCATAAGCTTTATGTCAGCACAGGATTTGCTGTGTAAGCACAATTCTTAAAGACCATCTGTCGAACGTCACATGGCGTCAGCAACTATATTTTTCTCTCCTTTAAGGTAAAACAACTCAAAACTATGCTACTGAAAGGGTGAAGACTATTGTGCCAAACTTGCGTCTAATAAGTAGAACAATAAGCTTCTTCTGGTCACTGTGTATTTTTGTGTGCTGGCCTTCAAAGTAAAAGTGAAATCTTCCAAATGCAGAAGCCGTTCCTAATGCTTCCAATACTGTAGTGGAATATAACATCTCATAAGCTGTTAAAACTCTGCCAGCAAAACTTATAGTGCATAGTATGGGTTTTCCATTAATTGTTTTAATTTGAAGTGAACTGGGTCGTAAACAGTTCCTGAGGCATCTGTACCCGAATTAAAGTCAATATTCATCTCCGGAGTTTATAAAATTTCGGTATTGCTAAGTGCTTACTTAGTCGCTTTCTGACTTGCTGGCTGACTGAGGTTCTATTGTGCACTCCCACGTTGTTTGTTTCAGTAACGATCGGAGCAGTGCTTCACTCTTCAGTGTTTGTTTGGAACATTCCTCCAGTAGGAATTAAAGAACCTCATGAGTACTTTTATTTGCTTCTTATTGCTTTTTATTCTAAGTTCTTTACAGCAGCACTCTTAGTCTGATTTCGTACTGTTACTTCGGGTAGTAAGCTACCTAAGAAATTTAATTTCTTTCGTGCTATATTTTGGCTTTCGAAGAGTTGCTGTGACTGCAGCCCTTCGAAATTCAGTATGTTCTTCGGTAGCTGGAGAAACTACGTATTAATGAGTCATTCGTAATATGAGACTTTCCCCGCGAAAATGCTGCTTCTTTGGTTCTAGGTTGTGCTGCCGGATCCGATCGTCGAAAGTCCTCGATATTTCAGCGGACAACCGTTCCGCCATTAGCAGGTGGTGCTGATGGAATGAAGTGTCTGCTGTGGGCTCGCGGTGTTTTTACCTTCCGGTGCAGAGTTCAGGCCTCACCGTCGCCACGCCGTGATCGCTGGTGATGGTGATGGTGGTGGTGATGGCCCGCTTTCGCCAGCCGTCTCTGTTGCACCTCGCGTCCGAGTGTCACATTTTGCTTTGATGGAGCTTAGCATTGGCTCCCATGCGTTTCTCAGTTAGAAGCCAGCATCTCTGTTGATTAAATTACCAGTCACCCGATTTCTACTGGCTCTTTGAAAATGCAGTCCTAAAACTTATCTGTGGAAGCCAGGACTTTCGTTTGCTTGTAATTAGTTTTATTTCTGTTTTCAGCGCAGTATTCTGCAATTGCAGACTTGTTGGCTGTAGTAAGCGGGTGTGGCGCTCATGTTCTATGATTCGATCTTCAGCTGTGCGGATCTTTTGTCAATAAAAGTTTTTCCTCTTTCGCGAGGAACTTAGTTCACCCCCCCCCCCTTTTTATGTCCAGATCATATTTTACTGGCGTTATGTTGTGTTTTCACAGCAGTCTGATAGTTTGTGACGATAAACTGCCAGCAAACTGTACGAAAACTGAAACTTCCTGTCAGATTAAAACTGTGTCCGGGACCGAGACTCGAACTCGGGACCTTTGCCTTTCGCGGACAGGTGCTCTACCACGTACCAAGAGTGAAAATCTCATTCTGGAAACATCCCCCAAACTGTAGCTAAGCTATGTCTTCGTAATATCCTTTCTTCAAGGAGTGCAAGTTCTGCAAGGTTCGCAGAAGAGCTTCTGTGAAGTTGGGAAGGTAGGAGACGAGATAATGGCAGAATTGAAGCTGTGAGGGCGGGTCGTGAATCGTGCTTAGATAGCTCAGATAGTAGAGTACTTACCCGCGAAAGGCAAAGGTACGGATTTCGAGTCTCGGTCCGGCACACAGTTTTAATTTGCCAGGAAGCTTCATATCAGCGCACACTCCGCTGCAGAGTGAAAATCTCATTCTGTACGAAAACTGTCTTCTTATCTTCTTCATCCGTGTTTTTGTCTTCCGTGTCGTTCTTGGTGCTCTGGCGTCGTACCTCTTTCTGAAACTGTCGATTACTGTATCCATTGTCGTCTGAGACGGATTCCAGGTGCCGCAGCTCTGTCGTCAGACTTTGTTCGTGTGAGGCGAAGTATGTCCTGTGTACTAGAGGCTGAGCATGCTGTTCTTCGACGGGGAATGGTGGCAGCTTCAGGAATGGAGATATAAATCCATATTCGTCACCTTGTGGCATATACTATGGGCAAGCGAGCCGTCGTGCCTATGAGGGACTCGAACGTTGAGAACAGGAAGTTTTCCGTCTTTTTATACTGCCATGGTAGACTGGATGTTTTATGGATGGACTTCAGATGTGATATTTCTTACGGGGGTGATGTATGTAAAAATTGTAAAAAATGTTGAAATTCTTTTATACCATCAGATAGTTCTGTAACGTGTTAGAAATATTGTGTCCAATTTTCAGAGTTTAATTCGTGCTACAAATGATGTAAAAGCCATCTTGTTTCAACCAATGCGCAATGCTACTCTACACGACACTCCTTCTTTGCAACATTTTATTATTTCCTGCCATAGAGAAGACATCTGTTGTGAGTCCGTTTACGATGCGATTATTTACGATTTATGAAAGAAATGCACACACGGTGGAACGAAAGCTTTAATAACCCTTTTAGAAGTGACGCCCAAAGACAACATTTTGCTCATCTACAATTGTTAAAATTCCGTCATATGATGCTTGTTTGGTGTTCAATGATAGTAACACTGGAGGAATCAGGGCCATTATGAGACCAATATTTGATACTGGTCGCTTCACTGAAGACCTGCTGAAGAAGATTGATGATGTGCGTAATGCTAGTTCTGAAATGTCAGTGAAGAATATTGCCAAAAGGGCACTCCAGAAGGGATCAGACTAGAAGAAAAGAGTCATTTGAAGTTCTAAAAGATCAAATGCATGGCTACGGCCAACGTTAAGGTACTTATTTGTGGCATAAATGTTGATAAAGTCTTTTCCCTTCATCTTTCATTTTTTTAGTGTTAAGATTCATTTTCTGCTGAAAGATTGTAGATAAAACGATGAATTTGCTACAAACTTTGTACATACTACAACACAATTTCCTGTGGTATCAAATTTTTGAAGATGCGTTACGTGACTGAGATGTATTATACATATTAATGTAAAAAAATGTTGCGAGAGTTCTAAACCTGATATTAAAAAACTGGTACACTGATTTGTTTAACTAATTACTAAGAATAACCGACCAAATTTTGAATGTGATAGGTCATCTTTGAAAAAGTATGCCTCATGTAATACCATGCGCTCTTAAAGTATCCAGGAAGGTCCTGACCAAATTATTTGGCAAACAAATTGAAAAAAATCCAGATTACAGTCAACAGCATGTGCCAAATTTAGTACAATTATCTCCCGAACAGTAAAAGTTACATCAGCTAATATGTACCTATGTATTTTCTCATACACCCCCTAAGGGGTGCATTAAACTTCGTATTACACTTGGTTAAATAGTTTGTTAGTAATTTTAGGTTAAGAAATTTCGAGAGGTTATCTTCTATTATTTGGGTTAATAGTATAACTGTCGTCCGCACACGCACTCATACACACACACACACACACACACACACACACACACACACACACACACACACACGAAATAAAAAGTAAAACAAGCCGGAATGTGGTCTAACCATCATAGAAGTCACACAGTATAATTGGACAGAAATGATAGTTCAAATTTTAGGTTTAGCTTATGGGAGCAAAATCGTTACACAAGTGTACTGTTGTTTGTTCTGTTTGTTAACAGCAAAACAGAAGTCAGGCACGAGACCTGCAAGTAAATAGAACAAGCGTTGCCGGAGGAAGAACCCTTCTGCTGGAATTCCCCAAAAGTAGGTTTTGAAAGAAACCCAGTAAATTATATTGCAAGGCAAAACACTTATTCAATCAGCACCACCTGATGAAGGCGGAACGGTTGTCCGCCGAAATATACTGTGACTGGTACCAAAACTTCGATAATGTCTATAGCTGCCATAAGTATATGAATTCCTGTTTTCGACACACTTAGAAGTGGACTACAGTATGAGATTTTACAATCTTCAGTTGTGTACCAGTCTACATCTGCGTGATTTTGTACATTACATCACATATCTACGTTTTTTATATAGGGTCAGTAGGGAAAAAATGGGTTTGTGGGGTTGGCTTCAATATGACACTATTTGTTCATCGATCACATCAGTATGCTATCTTCTAACTCTTGCTTGCATGTCACACTAAAATTCGTTTAGTGCCATTTGCGTTGTTATTCCAGCTACGGTTGTTTCTTCCCAATCGATGGCCGCTTCCTGCCTTCTTTTACGTTCAAGTGCTCAATACGCTCAGTGAGCGTAACTTGCAGTTGAGTTTCGTGAAGCAGAATTTTTTCTGGATTTATTCCACGCCAACACACATCTGTTACAGCCCAAAGCTTTTTATGCTAGGTCTTAACTATTGTTTCATCCCATTGTATTGATGGCAATCTATTGATATCCATGGTTACAGCGAATTTATCGTGATCAGCTTCGTCGGATTATCGTATTAGTGTCTGAGCTCTTTCACTCTGCTTTCGATTCAGTACAAATCTCCTTAGCCTAAACTTACGAAAGACAGGATAATTCTGCTGTTGCTCAAATACAAGGTGAATTTTATTGCTTCTGCTTCGAAGAAGTGACTAGATTTTACAAAAATAATTTAGAGGAGCTCAGTTTTTTGTGTAGCTCACCATCTGATAACCTCGTAAAATATCTCATAGAATGTTTAGTCTGCAATCCAATAGATCCTGTTTCAAATAGCGTTCATACTCTTCTTTTTGTTTTTGAATGACAATTGAAGCTAGGTCAGCTGCAAAGAAATAAGCCCGTAAGCAGCAGTTAATCGCTTGCGAAAATGCGCACAAACGAACAAGACAAACGTTACCGCGAAAAGCATAGCTCAAAGGATTACCTTAAGCCGCAGTCGGTGGCGGTGTAATATGTCAATTTCCTACGTCTCTTCTGCAGTTGCAAGGCACTAGCAAGAATTTGCTAGATGTTTTACTAACAGTATTAGCTGCTGATCCTGCTCTAACTGATGATTTCTTTCTGTTGATGCTACTCCAGCTTTGCTATTATTCCTGTTTGGATAATTGCTGTTGCCGTGGCTAATGTTGCTGCTGTAGGACTTGCAACTGCTGTTTCTACAGATTCAACCTCCGTGGACCCATAATGAAATAGTCGTTGCGCTGTATTAACTCTCCTCGACGCCACTTTTCTATCAAGTTCTTAACAGCAACGAAGTTCGCGAAACTGTGTATTCAGCAAATCAGCGTCTGTGATTAAACACTGCCCGCATCTCGTGGTCGTGCGGTAGCGTTCTCGCTTCCCACGCCCGGGTTCCCGGGTTCGATTCCCGGCGGGGTCAGGGATTTTCTCTGCCTCGTGATGGCTGGGTGTTGTGTGCTGTCCTTAGGTTAGTTAGGTTTAAGTAGTTCTAAGTTCTAGGGGACTTATGACCACAGCAGTTGAGTCCCATAGTGCTCAGAGCCATTTGAACCATTTGATTAAACACTGAAGTAGCAGTGGAACTGCACAGTTGAGGTTCGGCGCAACGGATCTGCAGAGAACAGAATTCTGACATGGAAACTAATACTGGCCATTAAAATTGCTACACCACGAAGATGACGTGCTGCAGACGCGAAATTTAACCGACAGGAAGAAGATGCTGTGATATGCAAATGATTAACTTTTCAGAGCATTCACACAAGATTGGCGCCCGTGGTGACACCTACAACGTGCTGACATGAGGAAAGTTTCCAACCGATTTCTCATACACAAACAGCAGTTGACCGGCGTTGCCTGGTGAAACGTTGTGATGCCTCGGGCAAGGAGGAGAAATGGGTACCATCACGTTTCCGACTTTGATAAAGGTCGGATTGTAGCGTATCGCGATTGCGGTTTATCGTATCGCGACATTGCTGCTCGCGTTGGTCGAGATCCAATGACTGTTAGCAGAATATGGAATCGATGGGTTCAGGAGGGTAATAGGGAACGCCGTGCTGGTTCCCAACGGCCTCGTATCACTAGCAGTCGAGATGATAGGCATCTTATCCGCATGGCTGTAACGGATCGTGCAGCCACGTCTCGATCCCTAAGTCAACAGATGGGGCCGTTTGCAAGACGACAACCATCTGCACGAAGAGTTCGACGACGTTTGCAGCAGCATGGACTATCAGCTCGGAGACCGTGGCTGCGGTTACCCTTGATGCTGCATCACAGACAGGAGCGCCTGCGATGGTGTACTCGACGACAAACCTGGGTGCACGAATGGCAAAACTTTAGTTTTTCGGATGAATCCAGGTTCTGTTTACAGCATCATGATGGTCGCATCTGTGTTTGGCGACATCGCGGTGAACGCACATTGGAAGCGTGTATTCATCGCCATACTGGCGTATCACCCGGCGTGATGGTATGGGGTGCCATTGGTTACATGTCTCGGTCACTTCTTGTTCGCACTGACGGCACTTTGAACAGTGGACGTTACATTTGAGATGTGTTACGACCCGTGGCTCTACCCTTTATTCGATCCCTGCGAAATCCTACATTTCAGTAGGATAATGCACGACCACATGTTGCAGGTCTTGTACGGGCCTTTCTGGATGCAGAAAATGTTCGACTGCTGCCCTGGCCAACACATTCTCCAGATCTCTCACCAATTGAAAACGTCTGGTCAATGGTGGCCGAACAACTGGCTCGTCACAATACGCCAGTCACTACTCTTGATGAACTGTGGTATCGTGTTGAAGCAGAATTGGCAGTTGTACCTGTACACGCCATCCAAGCTCTGTTTGACACAATGCCCAGGCATATCAAGGCCGTTATTACGACTAGAGGTGGTTGTTCTGGGTACTGATTTCACAGGATCTATGCACCCAAATTGCGTGAAAATTTAATCACATGTCAGTTCTAGTGTAATATATTTGTCCAATGAATACTCGTTTATCATCTGCATTTCTTCTTGGTGTAGCAATTTTAATGGCCAGTAGGTTAACAAGCAAGATAGTCATAAAGTGAATCGAAAACCAAAGAAAAACCAAAGTAGAAGCAATGTCGAGAATCCAAGCGCACAGTTCGTTGATCAGACAAAGGAGAGACGGGTTGTGTGCAGATATCTGAAGGTTGTCTACACTGATGACTGTATCCACAAGCACAGCAGTGAGACTGAGTGCCGCTGCAGCCTTTTTATTGCGGTCGTCGAGTAACAGGCCACGTTTATTGCACTCATTTCGAGCGCGCCTGCAAGAACGCCTGAAACCTGAACCTTGCAAAACCAAGCATTTGTTCTAAAACTAAATACCGCATGCTGACCTCCCTCACCCACACATTACACACACACACACACACACACAAACACACACACACGCATATATACACAACACTCAATCCTCTCAACACCTCCCAAAGCCCACATAACTCAGTATTTACATTAAACGAAGCCATCAACATGCTCTGATGTACTGTTCATACTTAACATGTTCATAGCAATAGTTTATTTATTTATTTATATATTTATTTATTGTTCCGTGGGACCAAATTAAGGAGAAGTCTCCATGGTCATGGAACGAGTCAATACATGAAATTATAACACGATATTAGAAACAGATAAAATGAAATATAAATAAAAAACATATTCAGGTGACAAGTCGTAAGTTTAAATGAAGACAATCAACAATGTAACACTGGAATTTGCTTAATTTTTTAGCTCTTCCAGGAGCTCCTCGACAGAATAGAAGGAGTGAGCCATGAGGAAACTCTTCAGTTTAGACTTAAAAGAGTTTGGGCTACTGCTAAGATTTTTGAGTTCTTGTGGTAGCTTATTGAAAATGGATGCAGCAGAATACTGCACTCCTTTCTGCACAAGAGTCAAGGAAGTGCATTCTACATGCAGATTTGATTTCTGCCTAGTATTAACTGAGTGAAAGCTTGGGAATAGGCTAATATTGCTAACAACAAACGACATTAAAGAAAATATATACTGTGAGGGCAAAGTCAGAATTCCCAGATTTTTGAATAGGGGTCGACAAGAGGTTCTCGAACTTACACCACATATAGCTCAAACAGCCCGTTTTTGAGCCAAAAATACCCTTTTTGAATCAGAAGAATTACCCCAAAAAATAATACCATACGACATAAGCGTATGAAAATATGCGAAGTAGACTACTTTTCGTGTTGAAGTGTCACTTATTTCAGATACTGTTCTAATGGTAAATAAAGCAGCATTTAGCTTCTGAACAAGATCCTGGACATGGGCTTTCCACAACAGCTTACTATCTATCCGAACGCCTAGGAATTTGAACTGTTCCGTCTCGCTTATAATATGCCCATTCTGTCTGATCAAAATATCGGTTCTTGTTGAATTGTGAGTTAGAAACTGTAAAAACTGAGTCTTACTGTGATTAGCATCAAATTATTTTCCACAAGCCACGAACTTATTTCATGAACTACATTATTTGTTACTGTTTCAATATTACACACAAGATCCTTCACTATCAAGCTGGTGTCATCAGCAAACAGAAATATTTTTGAATCACCTGTAATACTAGAAGGCATATCATATATATAAATAAGAAACAGCAGTGGCCCCAGCACCGACCCTTGGGGAACACCCCACTTAACAGTGCCCCATTGGGACTGAACATCACTACCACTCTCAATATTGCGGAGAATTACCCTCTGCTTTCTGTTCTTAAAGTAAGAGGCGAACCAATTGTAAGCTACTCCCCTTACTCCATAATGGTCCAACTTCTGCAGTAATATTTTGTGGTCAACACAGTCAGAAGCCTTCGTTAAATCAAAGAAAACACCTAGCGTTCGCAACCTTTTATTTAATCCGTCCAAAACCTCACAGAGAAAAGAGAATATAGCATTTTCAGTTGTTAAACCATTTCTAAAACCAAACTGAACATTTGACAGCAAATTATGTGAATTTAAATGCTCCAGTAACCTTGTATATACAACCTTCTCGATAACTTTAGCAAACACCGATGGCATAGAAATAGGTCTAAAATTGTCAACATTATCAATGTCTCCCTTTTTATAAAGTGGCTTCACTACCGAGTATTTTAATCGGTCAGGAAACCGACCACTCCTAAAGGAAAAGTTACAGATATGGCTAAGTACTGGGCTAACATACATAGAACAATACTTCAGTATTCTGCTAGATACCCCGTCATATCCATGAGAGTTCTTGGTCTTTAGTGATTTAATTATTAACTCAATCTCCCTCTTGTCAGTATCATGGAGGAGCATTTCAGGTAACAGTCTCGGAACACTTTTTTCTACGAGCGCTATATGATTCCCTGTTGGGACTAGGTTTCTATTTAGTTCACCTGCTATATTCAGAAAGTGATTATTAAATACTGTACATATATGCGACTTATCAGTAACACGGACATTCCCACTACGCACTGATTCTATATCCTCGACCTGTCTCTGCAGACCAGCAACTTCCTTTACGACTGACCATATGGTTTTAATTTTATCCTGAGACTTAGCTATTCTATCTGCATACCACATACTTTTTGCCTTCCTAATAACATTTTTAAGCACCTTACAATACTGTTTGTAATGGGCTGCTGCCTTTAGATTTTGACTGTTTCTAACGTTTTGATATAATTGCCACTTTGTTCTACAAGATATTCTTATCCCTCTAGTCAGCCACCCAGGCTGCCTGTTTGTGCTAGTACCCTGTTTTAAACGTTGTAACGGAAAGCAACTTTCAAAGAGCATGAGAAAAATCTTGGGAAAAGCATTATATTTATCGTCTACTGTATCAGCGCTATAAACATCTTGCCACTCTTGTTCCTTTATAAGGTTTACAAAGGTCTCTACAGCAACCGGATCAGCTTTCCTGAACAGCTGATGACTATATTTAACACGTGTTGCAGCATAAAAATCTTTTAAAGTTAAAATTTGCGCATCATGATCTGAAAGGCCATTCACCTTTTTGCTAACAGAATGCCCTTCTAGTAATGAGATATGAACAAAAATGTTGTCTATGGTTGTTCTACTGTTCCCTTGCACTCTCGTTGGAAAGAATACGGTTTGCATAAGATTATATGAATTAAAGAGGTCTACCAGCATCCTCTTCCTTGCACAATCACTTATACAATTAATATTGAAGTCACCACATATAACTAACTTTTTGTGTTTCCTATAAAGTGAACCAAGAACCTCCTCTAGCTTCAGCAAAAATGTTGTGAAATCGGAGTCTGGGGATCTATAAATAACAACAGTTACAAGTTTAGCTCCGTTAAATTTAAACACACCTGCACAACATTCAAACACCTTTTCAGTGCAGCACTTTGAAACATCAATTGACTCAAGTGCGATGCCGTTTTTCACATACATGGCTACTCCCCCACACCGCAAAGAGCTCCTCGAAAAGCAGCCAGCCAACCTGTATCCTGGTAAAGGAAGCCTCTGAATTATCTCCTTATTTAAGAAGTGTTCAGATATACCAATAATTTCAGAGTCAACATCTATAAGCAGTTCACTAACTTTATCTCCAATACCTTGTATATTTTGATGAAATATACTAATTCCCTCATTACTCGGATACCTAAGCTTTGTCAAAAGTGATTCCCTTGTTAGAGAGACTTCCCTTAAGCAGGAATACCTATCAGCTGACTTCAATCTAAAAAAGGTGCAGCTCTAACACCCACTACTGCAGGAATTTTCCCATGAGTGATCCCACCAACCCCACCTATGCTGTCACCTATAAGCTTTGCCAACCTCCCCTTCCCATATCTGTTGAGGTGCAGGCCGTGTCTAGTGAAACCCGTCCTGCTGATAGACTCCACCAACACCACTGAAATGTGACCCATGCTTTCTGTCATCAGCGCACCCCCAAGTCTCACGTTATTACGCCTGACGGCTGTATTAAGATGAGGCCGATCGTGACGCTGAAACAGTCCCACGAAATGCACGTTCGTGTTGCCAGTCTGAGTGGCTATCTTTTCCAGGTCACCATCTATGTTATACTCCCCATCCCTATCAATACTATTACCAGCCCCACCCACAATCACTACCTGATCCTCTTTAGTAAAATCCCTACATAACCCCCCTATGTTAACAGTCACCTGAGCCAACCCTGCATTAGACTTCACAATGCTGGTGACCTGGTACTCACTCCCCAGCACTTCCTGCAACTGCTGGCCTACACCTCTGCCATGAGAACTACCTAACAGCAGAACCTTCTTCTTCCTCTTCGACTTTACAACTGTTCTAGGCACAGTAACTACTGAGGTCTGCTGCATACTTCCTACATCTACAGCTACTAGAGATTCCTCTCCACTAGACTCTGACAGTTGGTCATATCTATTGTAAACACCAATAGTAAAACTATCTGAAAATCTTCTTCTCCTAGCAGATCTCTTGCCAACAGCCAGCTCCCATTCCCCAACCCCCTTCTCCCTCCTAATCCTATCTAGCTCCTCCTGTGCGTTTTTCAACTGCACCTGAAGGGCACAGATCTTACGCCCTGCTCCTCTATCAGTTTACTCTTGCTACATAACCTGCAGTTCCAGGAGAGGATCTCACCAGAATGCCCACTGGCTTCCCCACTGCATTCCCCCCAGTGAAAATACTTCGAACAAGTCTCACACCGCAATCCACTACTCACGAACCTACGGCAAAGCCCACACTTCTCACTCATGGTAAAATTTTACTTTTTCTAAGTTCCGCTACTACAATAAGAAGATGCTAAAAACCTGACTACAATAATCACAAACTTACTCTACAAGGGAAGTAACTACTATTATTAACAGTATTAATAAACAACAAATGTGAATATAACAAAAGACTAATACAGAAAGAGAATCAAACGTCTAATGACACAGTAACGAAGCTGTAAACAGTTCCCAAAAGGTTCTTCTGAAATTATTTCACCAGAAAACACCAAGAACACCGGTTGAAGACTACTAAGACTACTAAAGTTCCTAAATAAACCACTATGCACAAACAATTAATTAGTACTTAGCTTTCGATGCGCCGCTACAGCTGCAACTGGTCAGCGCGGAATGTAAACACAGGCAAGAGATTAAGTTGCTCGATACGAAACACTCACAAATATCAGGTCACAACACAAGAAAGGCAGAGGTGAATGAAGAAACCACTAATACGTCACTTATATAGTAAATATTATCACAAAAACCGTTAAAATATGTATCTGAAACCTAAAAAATATGAAAACTTAGAGAGCGATCTCACACGCAGTCACTCGCTTATGACGTCACACCAACTAAATTACCTACTAAATGTAATTTCAGTACCACGAAATATAGAAGAAATGTAATTTTGAACTCCAGTTTTAGAGCCTTCTAAGTAGCAAAAGTTATTATTGAGTAATGCATATTTGCTATGATTTAAAATGAGTGTGCAACTTCCGAAAATACGAGTGATGACCAAAGAAAATCTCTACTTCCTCGCAAAAGCTTTATACATTGGACAATGCCATTTTCTCTGGTTTGTTTATGTTCTGTAAAGCACGTGAGCGTTTTTATCTGTGGCAAAGTCTATATAGCAGAGTTTAATTATCATAACTGACGAACATAAACATTTTATTCTCAAATTACCGGGTCACTAGCGGCAATCTTGTGGAATCAATAACTGCAAACAATGTCTTAAAATGGACATTGAGATTTATAACGCAAAAAAACAGACACCTCATTACATTCAGTGTATATTTGTTTCATTCCTTTTCTATCTTGCCACTGCTACACTGCTATCAGCTACTATTAAGAACTGCGTCATCTGATGATGAGTCGATAGGCGACTTGAAGCCGGTAATGGGAAAAAAATTCTTTCATTACCGAAGGAAATCGGTTGCAACCACTCCGAAAATCAACATTTCTTACTTGCACAATTACAAAATTGCATTCGGAAAAACAGCACTGTAACTTCAACCTCGTATAATTTTATTACGGTGTAGTAACTAGATACGTCAAAATATGCTATTGTAGGTAAACAAATGCATGTGCACAGTGTTCACTGAGGTGACAAAAGGTCATGGTACAGCGATATACACATATACCGATGGCGGTAGTAACGCGTAATCAAGGTATAAGTGGGCAGTGCGTTGAAAGAGCTGTCATTTGTATTCAGGCGATTCGTGCGGAGATTTCCGGCATGATTATGGCCGCACGACAGGAATTAACAGACGCTGAACGCGGAATCATAGTTGGAGCTAGAAGCATGGGACATCCCATTTCGGAAATCGTTAGTCAGTTCATATTCCGAGATCCACAGTGTCAAGCGTGTGCCGAGAATAACAAAGTTTCAGCATTACTTCTCACCACCGACCAGGGACCGAGAGCAGTGGTGTTTGCGTAGAGTTGTCGGTGCTACAGATAAGCGACAAGGCGTGACAAGATCGCAGATATCAATGTGGGACATAGGAAGAACGTATCCGTTAGGGCAGTGCGGCGAGATTTGGCGTTAAAGGGTAATGGCAGCGGTCGACTGACGCGACTGCCATTGCATCCAAGTTGTCACCAAGAGACCGTGCAAGCTGGTTCTGGCTCCATAATGATGTGACCTGTATTTACATGGAACGGACTGGATCCTCTGATCCAACTGAACCGATAATTGACGGAAAATGGTTAGGTTCACCTACGTGGAGCCCACTTCCAGCTACTCTTCGACGTCATGTTCCCAAACAGCGATGGAAATTTTATGGATGAGAATGCGCCATGTCACCGGGACACAGTTGGTCACGATTGGTCTGAACAATTCGAGCTAATGATTTGGCCACTACATCGCCCGACGTGAATCCCGTCGAACATTTGTGGGACATAGTCCTGACGTCAGATAGTGCTAAAAAAAACTGCACCGGTAACACTTTTTGCAATTATTTACCACTATAGAGGCAGCATGGTTCAATAATTCTGCAGGGGACTTCCAACGATTTGTAAAGTCCATACCACATCGAGTTG
This sequence comes from Schistocerca cancellata, assembly GCF_023864275.1. NCBI lineage: Eukaryota > Metazoa > Arthropoda > Insecta > Orthoptera > Acrididae > Schistocerca > Schistocerca cancellata. The sequence continues at coordinate 308,639,955 of NC_064628.1, read as the reverse complement.
CTGTACTACGCCGGGAAAAAGGAGGTTCGACACGATTGGAGGTATCCCATGACTTTTGTCATCTCAGTGTGTATTTACGTATATCATTGTTTTTTGGGAAAAAGTTTTGTTGGTATAAAATATTTCAAGTACATGCGTTGTGTTCTTCTTATTCAGATAAGTCGTTGTTTTCAATTATATCGACATGAACAACATATTTTTAAAATGGTAAATTCTACTCAAAATTTTATTTTTAAAAATTCGTCATTGGGTTCTTAACAGTGGGTTAGGATTTATTTACTACTCTTTACATCCTGAGCCAACCAACGAAAGCTCTCCAAATACAATTTGAAAAAGTTCGAATTGTTTCGGTTTTTTGTGTTCAAATTAACAATTTTTGCAGTTTTAAAGAATGATTCAGCGCAACGTAAAATTAATTTTAGCAAACACCTCATTAAAATATGTAAACAGTGTTAAAGATGGCGCTATACCTTTCTGCCATCAACCTATCGCGTAAATTCCTTGAACTATGGTAATGGACACAACATTGTTTAATTGCTTAGAGAAATGTTCACATTAATCTGATGGGCAACAACGTTTGAAGCGCATTTGCGTTCAGGAACATATTATGGATCTTTACCTGAGAATGGGTAGCTCTGAGGGATAAAGTAGTGAAGGCAGCAGAGGATCAAGTATGGTAAAAAGACAAGGGCTAGTAGAAATGCTTGGGTAACAGAAGAAATATTGAATTTAATTGATGAAAGGAGAAAATATAAAAATGCAGTAAATGCAGCAGGCAAAAAGGAATACAAACGTCTCAAAAATGAGATCGACAGGAAGTGCAAAATGGCTAAGCAGGGATGGCTAGAGGACAAATGTAAGGATGTAGAGGCTTATCTCACTAGGGGTAAGAGAGATACTGCCTACAGGAAAATTAAAGAGACCTTTGGAGAAAAGAGAACCACTTGAATGAATATCAAGAGCTCAGATGGAAACCCAGTTCTAAGCAAAGAAGGGAAAGCAGAAAGGTCGAAATAGTATATAGAAGGCCGATGTACTTGAGGACAATATTATGGAAATGGAAGAGGATGTAGATGAAGACGAAATGGGATACATGTTACTGCGTAAAGAGTTTGACAGAGCACTGAAAGACCTGAGTCGAAACAAGGCCCCAGGAGTAGACAACATTCCATTAGAACTACTGACGGCCTTGGGAGAGCCAGTCCTGACAAAACTCTACCATCTGGCGAGCAAGATGTATGAGACAGGCGAAATACCCTCAGACTTCAAGAAGAATATAATAATTCCAATCCAAAAGAAAGCATGTCTTCACAGATGTGAAAATTACCGTACTATCAGTTTAATATGTCACAGCTGCAAAATACTAACGCGAATTCTTTACAGACGAATTGAAAAACTGGTAGAAGCCGACCTCGGGGAAGATCAGTTTGGATTCCGTAGAAATATTGGAACACGTGAGCCAATACTGACCCTACGACTTGTCTTAGAAGAAAGATTAAGGAAAGGCAAACCTACGCTTCTAGCATTTGTAGACTTCGAGAAAGCTTTTGACAGTGTTGACTGGAATACTCTGTTTCAAATTCTAAAGGTGGCAGGGGTAAAATACAGGGAGCGAAAGGCTATTTACAATTTGTACAGAAACCAGGTGGCAGTTATAAGAGTCGGGGGGCGTGAAAGGGAAGCAGTGGTTGGGAAGGGAGTAAGACAGGGTTGTAGCCTCTCGCCGTGTTATTCAATCTGTATATTGAGCAAGCAGTAAAGGAAACAAAAGAAAAATTCGGAGTAGGTATTAAAATCCATGGAGAAGAAATAAATACTTTAAGGTTCGCCGATGACATCGTAATTCTGTCGGAGACAGCAAAGGACTTTGAAGAGCAGTTGAACGGAATGAACAGTGTCTTGAAAGGAGGATATAGGATGAACATCAACAAAAGCAAAACGAGGATAGTAGAATGTAGTCGAATTAAGTCGGGTGATGCTGAGGGAATTAGATTAGGAAATGAGACACTTAAAGTAGTAAATGAGTTTTGCTATTTGGGGAGCAAAATAACTGATGATGGTCGAAGTAGAGAGGATATAAAATGTAGACTGGCAATGGCAAGGAAAGCGTTTCTGAAGAAGAGAAATTTGTTAACATCGAGTATAGATTTAAGTGACAGGAAGTCGTTTCTGAAAGTATTTGTATGGAGTGTAGCCATGTATGGAAGTCAAACATGGACGATAAATAGTTTGAACAGGAAGAGAATAGAAGATTTCCAAATGTGGTGCTACAGAAGAATGCTGAATATTAGATTGGCAGATCACATAACTAATGAGGAGGTATTGTATAGAATTGGGAAGAAGAGGAGTTTGTGGCACTAGACTAGAAGAAGAGATCGGTTGGTAGGACATGTTCTGAGGCATCAAGGGATCGCCAATTTAGAATTGGAGGGCAGCGTGGAGGGTAAAAATCGTAGAGGGAGACCAAGAGATGAATACACTAAGCAGATTCAGAAGGATGTAGGTTGCAGTAGGCACAGGGAGATGAAGAAGCTTGCACAGGATAGAGTAGCACGGAGAACTGCATCAAACCAGTCTCAGGACTGAAGACCACAACAACAACAACAACAACATCTGAGTCGCAGTTTTCCAAATCATCCTTAGATTACCGCATGCATAACTACTACTAGCAGCCATGTTTTTGGCAGTTATCACTATATACTTGTGCACATTCTGAGAAAGTTGACATTAACGAGAATCTGAAATTTTAGATAGAGCTACCATTTTTTGCGTTCAACATGGAAGTATCAACTAATATGAATAAAGCACATCACGTACCATTTTTACATGTAATAATTCTGTTCCTCATGGACTGCCGCTTGTTTACAGCCGCGTACTGCCATGTCGATTTAACTGTCAAATTCGTCGTAGTTGTCGTCGTCTACACGATGCTTATTTAGAGTTCTGAACGATTTTTCAAAATGCTTTTGTAATAATCGGCCCCGTGCACATATCTTCGATTGAAATAAATTCATCCTGTGGCACTGTAGCACAAACTAATAATATAAAAATTCTCAAAACTTTTATTACATGGCGGTCCAGTTTCAATATCCGCCAATTCTCGATGCGGACAAATATGGACACTAATTATGGTTTTCTCCTAAAAATAGCTTGCCCAAATTTATAATGCAACCAGTCGACACAGCGGGCACGTTCCACGCTTTTTTTGTTCCCGTTTATTCAACTAATAATGTTATATGTTTTTAAAAACTCCAGCTTTAAGCTTTTTTCACTGAATAACGGTGTTTTTTAAGTCCATAGGACTGTGTCCTACCTTTCTTTAGAGACTGTTCAGCGGAGGCCAGAGACAATTCGAATAAACTCAAAGAAAGCAGGTGCAGCCATCTGTGAGCTAGTATAGGAATTAGCGTAGCCATTTCGTTAGCGTGTAAGAAAATCTGTAACTAAATATACTTGCCAAGAGTGAAAAATGACGCATTGCAGCGAAAAAGTGCAGAAAAAAATCAGTCCTTGGCAGCTATGAATTTTTACACAGTGCCTGTCACTTTCACGAGCGCCGTCCCCCTGGCCAATAGCCACAGGCGTCCGCCGCAATGTTGCAGCCCTCCTTAAACACGACATTTCCTTTGTGCTGGATTTTCCAGAGAGATTTCCGAAACCTTTACTGCTCTAGCGTACATTCGTGTAATGTAACGCGAAAACACATTTCAAAGAAATATTACTCGCAAGAAATTCAGAATCGGATACTCAAGGAAAATCCTATGTTTCTGACGTAATGTAGCAGTATTTTAAACGAAAAACTTTTCCTGTGGATTATAGCTTGTCTGTTACTACCGATGGTGCTTTAGCAATGGTAAGTCCATACCATGATTACATTTCATATTTCAAAAAGACCATACCAAATGTAGTCATTGTGCGCTATATAATTAACAGGCAACATTTAGTTGCAAAGTACGTAAGTAATGCTTTCGTTGTTCACTGCAGTATATACTTGCAGCAGTTAAGATTAGAGACAACATTCTTAATTTTAAATTGTTTTGTAAATTTTGTGATAAAAATGACTAAGTTTCAGTCGTTTATTACTGCACATAGAAGTTCGTTGACTAGTAAACGGTAACTACCTAAAAATATTTAACGAATACTTTGCTTAGCTATAATATGTTTTTGTAAATAATGATTATTCGTTAAGAAGGAATTTATATAATTTCAGATGATATATCTTATGTAACTGAATGACATAATGAATATAAATAACCTATATGATAAATATAATGAAATGAATCTACAGAAATAAGCATATGACTTTACTTTGACCAAAGCAAGGGCAAATATTTCTGCGATGCTTGTTACAAACCAAATTTTGTTCACAAACTCTTCTATCAGTTTCCAAATCTTATCTCTGTGGAAACAAATTGGGACGGTATTCTAGTATTTGCCAAGAATGTGAAAATTAAAGAATTCACGAATGGATATAAGGATGTCCTTAAAAATATCATCACAGACAGACTATTAGAACCTTTTTCAGACTTTTACACAAAAAATCGTTAAGGAAGGAGAAATAGAAGAGTCTATAAAAGAAGAGTCAAAATTGAAATTTGCCTTCAAACGTAAATTATGGCGTTGTATCAAGCTTTATGAGCTGCAGCTAATTAGTTTTGCGTTGCACACCCATCATCAAACTTAGCCAAAATAGGGTGTTGCGTAGCCAACAATTTACTAACAAGGAAAGATTTTCAGTATTGGAATATAGCGATGAATATGCCACCAAATGTCAAACAATCAGTATCATTACACTTTGTTTAGCACTCTCACTAACAATATTGTATCACTTTTTAAAAATTTCTAACTTTTAATCAATTTTTGAACGGTACAAAATTTTACCTAAATTATATATTCAAGTAATTTCTAAAATCAGTATAGTATTCACCTAAGGGGAGCGACAGCGAACCACAGTTTTAGAACTAGGACTAAATAAAGTTGGTTAACTGTTGGCTAGATGGTTGGTTTCTAGTTCGGGAGTCGGTGGATTTTCCGAAAAGAGGAGACTGATTAGTTTTTTTCTTAAAAATGAGCCAGTAAGCCAAAAGAGGTTGGGGACCTATGCTATAATGGAACTAAAAATTCATATGCATTTGGCGAAGAATGCCGCTGGTAAGAATTACATCAAACAATATGTCCCAGTCTGTATCAGTCGTTTATGGCTGCTTCTTCCAATGGACAGTTGTAGAACAATTTTCAGTGTACTTCTCATTTAGGAAACGCTTGCAATTCGGTTTAATGCATACATCAGGTTTTCTTACTAGCTGTCCCCAGATTTTCTTTAGCATGTCGCCCGCATCTCGTGGTCGTGCGGTAGCGTTCTCGCTTCCCACGCCCGGGTTCCCGGGTTCGATTCCCGGCGGGGTCAGGGATTTTCTCTGCCTCGTGATGGCTGGGTGTTGTGTGCTGTGCTTAGGTTAGTTAGCTTTAAGTAGTTCTAAGTTCTAGGGGACTGATGACCATCGATGTTAAGTCCCATAGTGCTCAGAGCCATTTGAACCATTTTTTAGCATGTCGAAGACTTTTTTGTACAAATTCTACGCTGGTTTGTAGTTGATGCCTTGAGACAAATCTGCATTTATAATAAGAACGCGAAATTTTGTGTGTCTCTGAGCCAAATAATCAACATGTGTGACTGCCTTGTGAAGAACTCGGGTGCGGAAGCCAGTTCCACCAAATAAGTTTCTTTGATGTGATGGGTGCAACAGAAACCTCGCGAAGTAAAGTGAGGAGCTACTTAGAGGAGACGTCGTGGTTCCAATTTTTAAAGCCGCTATTAACGGCTGGGCGAGCGGAGAGCTGACCACAAACCACTCCACTGATCATCGTCTTATGCCTCCTGTTATTTCCGTAGCATTTGCTCTGCAAACCGATCCTCGAGAAAATCAAGCAAATAATAGTTAGAAGGGGCAGGGACTGTACGATAGTCAGGGTTAGCAACCATACTATCGACTCTTCGATTTTGGACTGTTATATGTGGAGGAACATTATACTGTTAAACAAAGACTATTCTGTCCTGGTGTATTTGTCTACCTTCGAGTATGTATTTATTAAAATCATTGTATGTATGTAATTGTGTGTGTGTAATTAGGTATGTAGGTTCCAGATCTCCTACACCTCGTTTTAGATTTCAACCAAAAGTGACAAATGTATCACTTACTATCAGGAAAGAATCGCTGCGGGTAGTAATAACCACCTACCGTACGTAGTGGCGGGGTGCGACATGGAAGCATAACTCATGAACGTCTGAAAAATTTCAACTGAATTTTGTATAATTATTTGTACAAAAATACCGTGGCGTACAGTGTGGTTATAAATAGACTTTCGCTACTCGAGTCAGTGCAGACAGAAACTTTTTAACAGATGGCTACTCAACTTGATATTCAGATTGTGAGCTGCAGCATTTGCGTTGTTAGTAGTGTTATTGTCATGACTTGCCATTAGGCGCCAGTTCTGTATCGGTGGGGTAAGGTTGAAACACAAGCATCAGTGCGCATTACATCTGCAGGCAGCTAACATGGATCTGGACAAGGTGAGTAGGGATTTACTCGTAAAGCTGTTTTATCAAAACAACAGCAACATTGCTGCAGCTCTTCACGAGTGTCGACGCAGTAAAGGAATTTGGAGAAGTCCTTTTTCCGCAATGGGGTTAAAGAACATGATTTGCAAGTTCGAATTAAATGGTGATTTGAGATTTACTTTTAGGAGAGGCCGATGGCCTATTGCGCCACAAATTGTTGAAGAAGTTACTGTTACTGTGTCTGAGAATGCTGGATGCAGTGTGCGATCTTCGAGCAGTACACGAGGTATCAGACAGCTGAACATGCCATGGTCCATCGTTCGCAAGCTGCTGTGAACAATCTCTAGCGTGGTTCCAAGCTGTCGTAGATGCAAATGGTCGTCGAATTGAGCAAAGATTGTAGTCTGGAACGTAAATATGGTAAGCAGTGAACAACTGTTGCCCTCTCATGTGGAAATTAAAATATGTTTCTTTCAATGGTTATTCGTTGTTTCTCTTCCACGTTTCCTTACAAATGTTCCCACAAAGTTTCAGACCCTACGATCACTCGTTTGCGTGAGATCCCTCTCAAGTAGCGAAAGTTTAATTATAACGCCTTGTACTCCTTCCACCACAGGGGAGGAGTTGGGGGAGAAGCCATGACACGTAAAGATATTCAGTAACGACCTATATTAGTTTCCTACAGCTGAGGATGGGAGTGAAAAGGGGTTACATAAAAGCACAACTCAAGAGCTGGAGCAATTTTCAAACAAATTTTGTATATACATAACTCATTATTTTAGTAAACAACCTGTGGGAAAATGATATCCATACTGTCCTTGGGGTTGGGGAAGAAAAGTTTTTACAGATGTACTTAACCCTCGAACACTAAACGAGGAAAAATGTTACATAATTAATAAACCATATTAAATTTTACTACGCCGTATTGTATTCAAAGAAAGTTATAATTAATGGTTTATGCACTAGTTAATTTCAGTTATAACGTCTCCAATGGTATGTTACATGCAAAATAAGTGCAAAATGCCGTGTTTTACACCCTATACTGACAATATCAGATTGGTGGCAACCGCGAATTGGTACTAAGAGCAATCGTAAATTTTACGTGAATTTAGCGACCTAGGGTTAAGGGAAACGAAGCACTGCTCGTCTGGTTCTGTGATAAGGCAATATGTACTACGATACCGAAACATTAATGTTCCACGAACACATTGACCTCATTTATTTTTGGAATTGTGGTTCTAAGGTCACTGGAATGTTGGTTCAAAACCCCTCGTATATTCATTTAAACACAGATTCCTACGATGAACAAAATAAAAAGGAGGATTGATAGTGAATATGAACTTTCACAGTTAACTAGTAGAAACATTGTTCAGGCCTTGCTGCATACCACGTACCCAAGAAAAAAATTACGAGTTTCCTCACGATTCAGACAGAACTGCAAGCGAAAACAGATGAAATGCGTGTAAAAATGAGTGCAAATATATGAAATGAACATGCAGTATTTGTAAAAGCTACAGACGAAAAAGTTAGTCCTTTACAGAAATTGTACAGCATATGCAGCGCACCAATTTTCTCTTATAGAAGTACATCTACTTGCCCTATATAAGTCGTTGATCCTACATAGGAAGTAGAGGGAGGGGAATCTCCAGTATCTGTGGTTCTACGTATTTACACTACTGCACTAATAATCGTGAGCATTCTGACATCGGTTAAATCTGATATTTAATGCAAAAACTCCTTTTGAAACGAATTCGAGTACTGGAGACAATGTAAGTTAACACTGCCGAAAAAAAGGCAGCGCTCTCAAGGACAAGATCTTTTAATTGGCAAATGACGTGACAGGTAGCTCATCTTTGTAGGAATATTTGACAACAAATTCGGATCAAATGAAACACACATCACAGTAAAGAGAGCCAAAACAGCCGGATCAGTACACAGCGTGTTCCTCTCTGGCGGCAAGACAGGCGTGTCCCCTGCATGCAAACGATGATAAAGGTGGCAAATGGCATCCAGAGAGAGATTGTCACTAGCATCTTGCGCTTTTTATTGAAATTCGGCAATGGTTCTTACAGGCCTTGTTGAACGAGTAAGTAGCTGCTTCATCATGTCCCATAGGTGTTCAGTTGGCGGGAGATCTGGTGATCTGCTGGCCAGAGCTGTCGTATATCACGAAGAGTACGTTGTGTCATGGTAGTCCTATGTGGATGTGCATTGTACTGCTGAAAAATCAGATCCCTTTCTGTCGAAGAAATGGCAGTTGCAGGGTGATACCAGCCTGTCCAATGTAGCTAGCACTGGTTACTTTAGCCTGCAGAAACACCAAACGCCAAATGTGATCGCGAGTTGTAACTGATCCCCTCCGCCCCCACCCACAAAAACACACACACCATGAAGCACGGGATGGGGCCTGTCTGTCGTGGGCGAATGCACTCTGGAATAAGTAGCTCACCAAGTCTACTTCATACATTTGTACGTCTAGGCATACAGATATAATTTACTCTCATTACTGAAGACATGAAGTGCCCTTCCATTCTCCAGTCAACTCGTCCACAACCCCAGAGTAGCCATGTCGGCGGTGTCCGTGGTCGGCTGACCAGACGCGGACTCGATATCAAGCCTGTTACAAGCAGCTGGTTAACAATGGTCCCCGATGACACAACAGGTTCAACATGTGTCCGGATTTCGTCCCTTGCTGGTGTTTGACCGGCCACCGCTGTTCATAAAAGGCCTCACTCTTGACAGGCATCTATACCACACGGACGTCCAGAACCTGGTCTACAGGTGTGGGGATGTTCCGTAGGGTACATTTGAAAGCTGCGATACACCACCGATATACTGTACCCAACATGTACAGCAATCCTATGATACGTCCGTCCAACTTCCCACTGGTCCACAATGTTACGATTTCAAATGACTGAAGCTGTTCAACAGGAGCACGTACTCGTCGATGGGCGTGGTTGTACCCGAGAATGAGTGTTGTAAACCTGTCCACTTCTTAACTCAGCACAGTTTCTACCTACTGGCACCATCTGATTGTCGATGACCCTGACAAATGAATCACTAACTCTACAACTCCTCAGTATGAACGTATTATACCCTGCCGCCACTGAACACAGTCCTTGTATTTTTTCCGGCAGTGTAGTATGTTACCCTGACCTATTTCCTCAAAATGCCTAATGTGCAATGATGTAATGTGAGTCAAGGACATATAAGCTCAATACACGGTCAACACGTGGAACCAATAGCTTTTTCGAGCAAATTGAGGTGTAGTGTGCCGTTAGCTGAGAGTAATAAACTGAATTCTGTCAGCGCCACATTCGTTCTCACCAGTAGCCTACAACTTTTCAGCGAACACGTACAACGAGACGTGAAAATGTTTGTTTATCTACAGATTTTCCAAAGTGTTAAAGAAAAATCATAGCAATATTAGACTTGTTTTTAATTACCACAGCATCATAATTCTTACGAAGTCTTGGTTTTTATTTCCTGCTGCCAGTGCAACGACATTTTCGTGGTCTAACTGGCAAATAACTTGTGATGTTGAGACAGAAGAGAGCAAGAATACAACCATTGGGAGTTATTTATAAGTGAGTGGGATGCGGCAGAAGACACAACTGCTTGAAGAGGCTACGCAAGCTGCGTAGAAATGTCTGCTGCCGTAGAATCCAATGTACGAACTCGCAAGCGGAAATTTACGATCCATTGTTCGTTTATGGCATTGCCGCTGGCTTAGCTGTGGCGCAGCGAACGCCTTTCCAGCTGAAAACTGTTTTGACGAGAACGCAGCCATATTCAGGGAACAAAAGATTTGTGAGGCTTCAAGAGTACGTGCTCTCACCTTCGGACGATACATTACCTCGCAAGAAAAGCTTCTTTTCTTGTATGTTCAGAGTTTCTGACCAGCGGAGCCATTTCATTATCCCAAACATTTTTCGTATAGATGTTTCTAGAAATAGCTATATTTCGCGGAAATATGCGTATTATTCACGTGATCAGTAATTTTTTTCAATTTGGGACGGTGTAGGTCTCCAGTTTTCAAATTAGCATCATTCGAGATAATCGCTGTGAAACGAAGTCACGTGTAACCTATTATCAATTGGTCGGAGCAGTATTTGAAATATGGTCCTCCCAAATGCCGGTCCAGTGCCTAGACCGCTGTGCCACGTGGGGCTTAGCCAGTTATTGTTATAAAGATTTTCATTTTAATAAAAACCATATATTAGGTAAACTGTTTCTGCCGACAAGTACAGTATCTTGCTTCTATGGAGAAATAAATGAAAAGCATTTTTTGTATAGATATAATTTTCTGCTGCTGAAATTCATTTATATCTTACAATCACGCTGCACAATATGCCAATGCGTTATGGGGCTCAAAATATTTTTAAATCAGTATGTTTCGCAATAATATTTTATTTCAGTTGAACTCCACACGATGAAATAAAGTTAACTTTATTGTCTGTCATGTCCATATACGTCTGTAAACAATTCTTTCTCCATAAATATCTGCATACATAGTTAGCTTTCAGCTACACAGCAATTCACCCAGCTTTTTCCCATGGCTCTTTGTACACTCATCTGTGCTTATTTCTATCGACCTTATATCCGACGGCATATCGTCAGAATAGTATAGTGTTTGACGCCACAAATAAGTATATTTTATTCTTCTTTAGGGGCATCGTTTAATACGCCACTAAAATCATCGACGTCAGTTTGCTCAGTTGGTAGCGCCTTGTATAATACCTAGAGACAGGTATCAGAATTTGAAACCAGATCTGCTGTACAGTTGTAATTTGTCGAAAAGTGTTCATCATTTCTATTCCCCCCCCCCCCCCCCCTTCCCACTCTTCCTTCTCCCTATTCTTCCCTCCCTCTCTTTCACACACACACACACACACACGCACACACACACACACACACACACACACACACACACACACACCTACGCCTATCTTTCAGTAAGCGGAATCTCATAATCATAACAGCATTTGATTCGATTCGCTTAGTAAAGCGTCCCTACAGCAGCTTTGTAGATATTAATTTCGTCTTTCCGCCGAAAGACCCAAACTAATTAAGGGAGAAGTCTTAATTGAAGCACATAGAGAGCAGTGGAGTTGGTTGTAAATAACTATTGTCCTTCCTACGTTACGGAATAATCAGTACATTTACCTGAATTACTTTCTTTTTAGTGAGGAAGAAAAGGTACTAAGACAAAATACTGTCAAATATATTCATGAGCTCCTAGTAAATGTCTATTAAGGGAAACATATCTTGAGATGCTGATAAAATTTAAGTTACGTATGATCATAACCCTTAGTCCGCCTTCCTAGCTGAGTGGTAACGTGCTTGCCTCCCATGCAGCGGACTGGGGTTCGATTCCCGGCAGGATTGGAGATATTCTCCGCTCGTGGACTGGGTGTTGTGTTGTCCTCATCATCATTTCATCCTTACCACCAGCACGCAAGTCGCCCAATGTGGCGTCGACTGAAATAAGACTTGCACTCGGCTGCCGAACTTCCCCGGATGGGGCCTCCCGTCCAAAAATGCTACACGATCATTTCATTTCATAACCCTTACACTATAAGGCAACTGAATTAATAATGCATATTTAGTTGTCCGTTTCACCACAGTGGTGATGACGCGTTTGTTGGATCTTACCTATTGGCTAATTCTAGATATTACGTGCACAAAGCGTGTGAAACGATTTTTCAGTATGCAATCCCACATTTTTGTTGATTGTAAATTAGCAATTTGTGAGCCGTAGGTGCACTACAATGTAAATTAGCAATTTGTGAGCCGTAGGTGCACTACAAGAGTAATGCCACGCGAACCCAGCGTGCACGTACTTTGATAAAGAAGCGTTTCTCTTGATACTACCGAGCGAGGTGGCGCAGTGGTTAGCACACTGGACTCGCATTCGGGAGGACGACGGTTCAATCCCGTCTCCGGCCATCCTGATTTAGGTTTTCCGTGATTTCCCTAAATCGCTTCAGGCAAATGCCGGGATGGTTCCTTTGAAAGGGCACGGCCGATTTCCTTCCCCATCCTTCCCTCACCCGAGCTTGCGCTCCGTCTCTAATGACCTCGTTGTCGACGGGACGTTAAACACTAATCTCCTCCTCCCTCCTCCTCTTGATACTAATTGGTAATGCTATGTCTTTTGTTTCCCTTTTGTCCGAGTACGTCGTGAGAATACTTGGGCTCACCTGCGAAGTAGAATAAAGACCAGAGATTCAAAGGTTTCCTAATTTATGAAACGTAATCGTAAATTTCGATTACGGTTAAACAACAGCTTTGTAATATATACGCCCTAGGAACCGACAGCGTAGGGAACAATGAATAGAGGTACAAAGAACAGCAATGATTCATTTATTTATTTTTCCTTTGTTTTTCTTTTCTTTTGTGTTCTTTGATTTTTTATTGTATTTTAGGTTATTTTATTTTATTTGTGTATTTATTTTCTTTTATACCACCGAAAATAGCAGGAAGCCGCTGTCGCGAGAAGGAAGGCGCAACAGGTCGCCAGAGTCAGTGAGACTAGTCACGCATAGTTTTTCGGAGAAGAACATTCCGTCGACCAGAGAACGTACCGGTTCTAATAGTGGAAAAGGAGTGGCTGGACTCCTCATTGCAGGAACACACCAGCTCCGGGGTGGGTTAAGGAAGAAACTACAAAGGAAATTGGAGAAAAATTGAATAAAATGTCCTCGGGTTTCCTACCGCGTCAATTGCTTAAAACTACACGAGCTTTCGGTCAAGCACTCCTTGGCCATTGTCAAGTGTTATGACTGGCAGTGGGCTGTTGGTGCGCCCTTATATACGCTAGCTGCCGGCTGTGACGTCACTGCCATATATGGGCATGTTTTGAGTCGGCGTTCGATGTGCCCTCTTCAACCGCGCGATCGCTGGATCCCGCGCAGCGCTGAGCTGCAAGCCACCGTCTCTATTCAGGGTGTTTGTGGTAATTTTTATTTCAATAGCTTCCTTCATTAAACTGTCCCAGAAGCGGTTAGTGCGAGCCACGACAGAGGTATCGTCAAATTTTATGTGGTGACCGTTTTCTAACACATGCTCAGCTATCGCAGACTTCTCTGGATAGCGTAGGCGATAATACCTCTCATGTTCTTTCCTGTGTTGTTCCACAGTGCGCACTGTTTGTCCGATGTACTTCTGGCCACACTCACAAGGTATTTCGTAGACTCCAGGTGTTCTGAGACCTACTGCGTCTTTAACTGGTCTCAGTAATTGACTGATTTTCGTTGGAGGCCTGAAGATTGATTTGATCTTGTCTTTTCAACAGGCGGCTTATCTTGACCGACACACAGCCACAGAATGGCAGCAAAGCAAGTTTCTTTTCCTGCTTTTCGTCGGTGGTCTTATTCTGATATTTCCCTGAAATCACTTCTTTCACTTGATAGCCGTTATTCCTGAAAACCTTTCGTAGGTGGCTCAGTTCGTGGGGCAGGTTGTCGTCGTCTGATATTACTCTTGCACGATGCACCAATGTTTGTAATGTTTCCTTATTCGCACAGTAACCGGTCAATTGACAGTGTCCGACTCGGGAGTAACCCGTTCGTTGCTCATTGATGGCAGATTTTTTGACAACCATGGCAGCCACAATTCCAGATAATCAGACTGTGCAAAAATGTCACGAGCCAAATCCTAAACCTGTCTTCAGTGACTCATCTAGTGTCGGCTTGATGTTAAAGATGCGGTATTCTGACTTTGAAAAGAAACTTTGTCCGAGCATTTTTGAATACATCACTTCCTTAACAGTGGCCAGCTCACACGGAAAAAGAAGACTTACGCTCTGGCCAATAAGATCTCCTGATCTCAACCCATGTGGCTTTCGTCGTGGACTTTAGTAAAAGAGGCAATTCAAGTTCCATCTCTACCAACGATGCTGGTCGCCCTGCAGAACCTTACCACAGCCATGTTGAACGCAGCAACGGTAGAGACAATTCTTTGCACGTAAATCGAGTTCGGTTACCGCTTAAATGTTAGCCAAGAGGCAAGAAGAGGACACAATGAACATTTACAACCATTGATTGTAAAATTTTAAACTTCCTGTTTCCATCTCTATGTTGGTTATTCATGCCCAATTTATTTTTCATGAAATAAAAAATAATCATGCTGAGTTGAAATAAAAAGTATTTAAAGCGGGTTCATCTTGTTTAACAACATTGTAGTTTAAAATGTAGCAGCGTTGTTACAACTGTTACATCATTAGGTTTAACAGTGAATTCCTTATTAATTATCTGACAGTCAGTGCCCTGCCTCTATCTAGACCTGCAAAGTGTTTTCCTTTATGTGTCTCAGTTTGATTTGATGATTTCTAATGGACTTCTGGCTCTTGTGTGGTTCAGCATATGTATAACAAATATGACTGATAACTAGTCAAAAAAGTCCACATAACGTTTCCAGTACATCTTGAAGCCATAATATTCTTCTTCACAGTACACTTACAAACTAAGGTAACAGACGCGGCGCTGTTTCCGATTCTGCTGGGGCGTATCGTTCCAGTACGAAGGGTGTCCATAAAAGAATGTCACACATTCGATGGTATATTATAACAGTTTAATTTAGTTTATTTACAACATATCATACACGACGTTGAACATAAACTAATCTAGTTTTTCTTCACTGGACTCGCATTCGGGAGGACGACGGTTCAATCCCGCGTCCGGGCATACTAATCTAGTTTTTCTTCACTGGACTCGCATTCGGGAGGACGACGGTTCAATCCCGCGTCCGGGCATCCTGATTTAGGTTTTCCGTGATTTCCCTAAATCGCTCCAGGCAAATGTCGGGATGGTTCCTTTGAAAGGGCACGGCCGACTTCCTTCCCCGTCTTTCCCTAATCCGATGGAGACCGATGACCTCGCTGTCTGGTCTACTTCCCTAAACAAGCCAATTAGTTTTTCTTACAAATGTTCAACATTTGCACCTTTAGCGATGCTGCACACATCCAACCTAAAATCCAATTCTACACGTATTGGTTGACAAGTCCGGAGTAATAGAAGCAACAATCTCTGCAATTCTGTGTCTCACCTCTTTCCTGTTGCCAAATAAAGTTTTCAGGATCGCCCTCCAATTGAGGAAAGAGCTATTCTTGCAACATATCCAAATAAGCCACCCCTGTTACGATAGCTTTAGCGAAAAAAAGTGGTCCATGCGCTGGACGTCGTGACACAGCGCAGGAAGCGTTTAATTTTTGGGAATATCTCTGTTGTTATTGTATTGGTTCATGAACGTGTTGTGACCTCCACGTACGAACGTTACGGGTATTTACCTTCCCAATTACATGAAAAGTTGCTTCATCACCGAACACCAGATGATCAGGAAAGTCGTTTTCCCGCTTCAACAATTCAGTTGTGAAGATATAACCTAATCCATAGTTATCTGGCTGTAAAGCATGTACTAACTGTGATTTGTATGGAAAGATGTGCAAGCATTTTCTTAAAACTTACCACACTGTCGTCTATGGCAACTTAAGTTCAAGACATGCTTTCGGAACAGACTTCTTAGAGTACCAAAGTAAGATACTCTGCCGGGCGTTGTGGCCGAGCGGTTCTAATCGCCTTAGTTTGGAACCGCGCGACCGCTACGGTCTCAGGTTCGAATCTTGCCTCGAGCATGGATGTGTGTGCAGTCCTTAGGTTAGTTAGGTTTAAGCAGTTCTAAGTTCTGATGACCTCCGACGTTAAGTCCCATAGTGCTCAGAGCCATTTGAACCATTTTTAAGATACTCTGCCACGGTCAACATTTTCTTTAGATACTTTAGGTCGTCCTGTGCTTTTTCCTTTACACGTATATTCAGTCGTTTCGAACTGATTTTACCATCGACGACTAAGTGGCGGATAACAATTACACTTTAAACGAAACGCATGTTGAACTAAAAATGCGGTTTCACTGATAGCAAAAACGCTTTACGCTAAGGAGTCGCCATTTTGCATATTTGGCGCTGCAAGGGTGAAAACAACAAAGCTGTACTCACGTGGGTACTTATCTAAAAGTTGTGTTAGTTACTCTTTAATTGTGGCCTTTAACCAACACTCTGCGATACATACAATTGAAGCTATGAAATTTTATATCTGGGACGTTCTTTTATGAATATCCTGTATTACTGACACCAGAATTACTTATTTTCTACATCTCACTGCATGATTTTTAAGCAGTTGCTCGAAGATTTTGTCGTTGAACATTATTTCTTAAAAAAAATGTCTATCTGCAATGACCCAGAAACCTGAACACTCGTGACAGCTAATACACTGCAGGTGGTCAGTTCGACAGCAGTCCTCACCCTGTCTCTTGGAAAAATATATGTTTATCGGTTATGCTGGAGAAAACTAGCTTCATGTAGAGGTCAACGATCCTCCTTGTTGCTTTCTGTCAGTTACCCAGGATCTCCTCCTCATTGGGAGCCATCATAGTTGTTGGTACCACGATTACCGACTGTTTCACAACGATAGCGGCAAATGCCCTGCCCGAAAAAAAATAAAGAAGCACCCAGGAGACATGGTCGTATGTAACTTCGTACTTGTACTCACCGTGGACGGGTATGTAAATGAATAGAGTTGCAGTTCTCTCTGATTGGCTGAACGGCCACCTGAATGTGTTAGTGTTGTTAGCGTTCAGTGTTTTACCACGCCTGGTAGGGTACATAAAGGGCATTAAAAGCATCAGATGTTGAGTAATGCCAATGAAAGACACGGAGATGTCGCATACTCGTGTGAGATACCGTTACCAGCATCGGACAGAGTTGAAAGAGATCTCGTTGTGGATCACCGTTTGGCCGGATGACCGAACCGTATAATATCCAGATACGTGGTGCATTCGGATGTGACAGTCATTCGATGTTGGGCTGCATGAAAGAAGAGGGTAGGCATACTCACCGTCCAGGTTCCAATCGACAACGTTGGATCACCATAAGGGTTGGCTGCCATATTGTCCACCAAGAAGATATTAACTCCTTCACATCTTAGAATTAAAACTCCATGAGTGGGTAATTCTTTTCTGAACTCTCTGCTCTGTATCCAATACTGTTTTATTCGTATTATAAATTGGCAAACATTCTTTTACATCTGTGTGAAGGATAGTACCTCCTTCGAGTTGTGTGTCCGCGTGTTCATTCTTTTTTGTCGCAATAGTTCACAACATGAGCGAGGTCTTGGCATTCCGTGCACCACGTTCCTGATAGGCAGCCTTTTAATAACATTAAACGAACACCCAAATATACTTTTTGTTGTTCCACGAGAGTTGTTCTAACCGTATGGTTTATTCCAATAACTTGCTCGGCCGCCTTCCTTCTCTTTCGTACTATACTTAATCCTACAGAAAAGTCTTTTCCAAAGCTTTCCTTGATCATTTCGTCTTCTAGTTTCTGCACGTGTATTTCATCTTTTAACATCTTTGCGTCTGTGTTCTCTGGGGCGTCGTACAATACTACAAAAAGACTTTTTTTCTTAGGATGTTAGTGCATCAGCGTTAAGACACCACAAGCAGTATGGTAACTCGAATTACACAGGTCTGCAAAAAAATATTGTTTGAAAGTTGTTTGAAATTTGATAACTGACTTTTATGTACTCTTCAGCTCTGATTTCAAAAATGCAATCCATTTTTTTCTATCACGTCAGGTTTTCTCACAAAAAAGGGAGTATTTTTGGGTATAACAACAAAATTTAAGCAATTTATCACATTTTTTCCAACGTTATAAAATTTTATTTTATTTATAAATCATCTTCAAAACTACATTTCCAGTACACTTCCATTTCTCTTTCAGCTCATAAGTCCTTATAATAACGCTTTCGCTTTCTGTCGAAGCTTCTTTTATTGCTTTCCCGGCTGTGGACTCGTTGAGGATCATCTCTTTCTATCATCCAGCAGTAGTCCGTTATCATGTTGACTTTCCATCTTCCTTGATATCTTGTTTCCATTTCTTTGATGTCTTGGTGGAATCTTTCGCCCTGCTCTTCACTTACCAAGTTTTGCAGGGAAGAAGTCAAGATGTGAGTGGAGAAAATGAACTTTAAAGCTCATGTTACAGCCCAGCTTCTTAAAGTTTTCGAGCATGTCTGCGACGATTGTCTTTTGTGTCCTAGGAAACCGGTAACAACTAATCTAAAAGATGTCCATGCTGACTTTTCTTTTGTTTCCATTTTGTCCACAAAGATGGGACCTGTTATTAGTTTTCTAATGTCTGGTCCGACAAAGATTCCTTACTTTAGCTTTGCCTCGGATAAATCAGGGAACAGTCCACTAAGATATCTGAAACACTCCCCTTCTTTTGGCAATGCCTTAACAAATTGTTTCATCAGCCCCAACTCAATGTGAAGTGGTGGAAGTAACACCTTTTTGGGATCCACATGGCTTTTCCTTTCAACATTTTTAACTCCTACCTGTAATGTTTTTTCAGGGGCCAAGCTTTTTTTATGTAGTGTTGCTTTCTGTCTCTACTGTCCCATTCACAGAGAAAGCAAGGGAACTTTGTGTAGCCACTTTGTTGACCAAGCAGCATTGAAATCACTTTTAAATCACCACTTGGTGTCCATTTGTGGTCTGAATAGCAGAGTTTGCTTAAAACAAGTTCCAGGTTTCGTAATACTCCTTTAAGTGAACCGAGTGTCCAATTGGTATAGAAGCATACTTATTGCCATTGTGTAGAAGTACTGCTTTAAGGCTTCTTTTTGAAGATTCGTTAAAAAGTCTCCACTCATCGGGAGCATATTGTGTATTGAAACGTGCCATAAGTCCAGGAACATCACTGCAAAACACCAGGCCACCTTCTTGAGAGAAGAAAGATACAAACTCCTTTTTCCTCGATCGATACCACGAAAAGGATGTACCCGGAGCCAACATATGTTTATCTTTCAATCTAGATCCCCGTGGCCCGTGATCATCTGTATCATCCAAAGAATCTGGAGGAGAGGGTTTGGTACTTCAGGTCCATGAGGAACAGGGCGAATGGCTGATTGAATATCAGGGTAAGAAATATCCTTTTTGTTTTTCAAATTGAAACCTCGTACGTTGTAAGAACAAAAATAGCAGTCATCATTATGATTTTTGGGCTCCCTCCAAACCATTGGTATTCCAAAATGTAAGGACTGCTTTTTACGTTGAAACAATCGCCTCAGTTCTTCAACACACACTGAACAAACTTTGTGTGGGGCCGAAGGCTTATCTTGGTCGCCTAAATTTATACTAAAATAGGCGAAATAAACTTTTTCAACAAAATCGGAAATGTTTCTTTGTTGCTTTTTAATGGTGTAGTTACCACAAATGTACAAGAAGCAATCTGGGCAGTTTATACATCCTCTGGTAGCCATTTTCCATTGTCCATAAAACAACTTCTCACCACAAAAAAACAGTCACTGCTTTAAAGCACTAGTAACAACAACACGGAACAGCACAGAGTGAAGAGGTACCGTGAACTGAAGGACAATAACAGAAGCTCACTGCTTGGTGATGGCGGGGGAAGGGGCAGCGCGACAGACAGACACTGACATTAAAATACTGCTGGTTTCTCCTAATTACTCTTTATTTTACGTATATCTAGTATAAAAATGGCTAAATAACAGTTTATGGAGATCCTAAAAGCCAAAATTCAAACTCACTAGAGTGCTGAAATATCGAAGAAAGCTAAAACTAGACAAGCAGTTTGTGAAATAACTGTACGTGATGGAATTTTTTCACTATTTTTCCCGAAATCAGCGTTTGGAAACACTATACGAAGCACTTAATAAATTTGAAACAATTTTTATGTCGCGGACCTGTGTTATACCAAGTACCATCCCGTTTCCGTCCTTTGTTGGCATGTTTACTATCGGAGACGACCAGTCAAAAACCGCCTCCCACCAGATGCAATAAGAATCTCTTTTGAAGAGATGTTCAACTGTCTGTTTTTTACGGCCTGGTGCACGTTGCTCTGAAATGAAATAGTCAGTGGCCACCGTGGCACCCTTCGTGGTTTACTGGTAAAGCAAATTTCTACGCAACTTCATGATGAACTGTATCGTACGTATTTACATATTCCCAAATCCTTATATGACAGGCTACAGTGGCTATACCGCTGATCATCAGACTAAGCTGAACCCTACGGAAATGTAATTCATCCACGAAAGAAGTAGGTTGCAAAACATTGCCGCGTACTCTTGGTCGTTCTGGGACGTTCAAAAGATAACAAACGAAGAATATCCAAAGAATGCCGTAACGTTTCTTTACGTGTTGCTTTATTAATCTTTAGAGTGTAACGGAGATACTCATCAAACTCCAGTTGCAGACGCTCCAAGAGTTGCGTTGTCCATCTCGGAAAGAAGTTAGTTGATGAAACTCAGAGGGTTTATGCTCTAAGTTGTGTCAGGAATTATTAAGCAGTCCAGTCACATTGTGACCAAAATCAAAAGCCTGAATAACCACACCTTTTGCAGCGTGGACTGCTGCGAGACTTGCAGGAAGTGAATCTTGAATCGGTGGGGTTCTGGAAGGTGCCGACAGGTATGTGAAGCCATGCTGACTTCTCTGCTGTGCCAGATGAGTTACGTTTCTTAGTTGAGGGTTCATGACTCGAAAGGCCCGATCGAGATGGTATCAAACATTGTCCATAGCGTTTAAATCCGGTGACTTTGGTGGTCAGTGGAGTACGGTAAATTCAACTTGGTGCTCCTCGAACTACATACGCAAACTGTGAGCTGTGTGACACGTCGCATTGTCCTGCTGGTAGAGGCCATCGTACCGAGGAAAAACAAACTGAGTGTAGAGGTGGATATTGTCTCCGAGGATAGATGCATACTTATATTGATCCACTGTTTATTTCAGAATCATCGACGGAAGCCCACTAAAACATTCACCAGACCACGACACTCCCTCCTCCGGCCTGGACTCTTCCGACCATTGTTGCACGGTGTTTGCTCTCAGGCGTTTCACTACGTACACGCCAACGGTCATCTGTCTGATGGAGCCTAAAACGCGATTCATCTTAAAAGGCCACCTGTCGCTACTCATTGGACGTTCAGCTCCGTACTGCAGTGCAAATTCCAGTATTCGTCGCCGATGAACAGCAGTCAGCATGGGTGCATAAACCAGGCGCCTGCTGCGGAGGCCCATATGCAGCAACGTTCGCTGAACTGTCCTTGAGGAGACTGTTAGTGGCGCCTTGGTTCAACTGAGCGGTCAGTTGCTCAACAGTTACACGTCTTTTCGCCCGTACACATGTCTTCAGCCTTCGTTCACCCCTGTCATCTATCCCCCGTGGTACACCACTTTTGCCTCGGGGCCGGGGCCGGCCGGAGTGGCCGAGCGGTTCTAGGCGCTACAGTCTGGAACCGCGCGACCGCTACGGTCCTTAGGTTAGTTAGGTTTAAGTAGTTCTTAGTTCTAGGGGACTGATGACCTCAGCAGTTAAGTCCCATAGTGCTCTGAGCCATTTGAACCATTTGAACCTCGGGGCCGGGTTTGGATTGCTCCATTTTACTATGCACGTTGTACTTTACCTACAGCGGCATGCGAACAATTTACGAACTTAGTCGTTTTGGAAGTGCTTCCACCCTTTGCCCCGAAAGCCAGTGATGTAGCCCTTTTGGACGTCAAATAAATCAATTCGTTTCCACATTACAAGAAAACTGCATTGTCTCCACGTCCCCCCGACATGGCTTTATAACTTCCACTGCTAGTGCTGCACCTGTCGTCTGCGATTGCTTATAGCACATTGATGTCGAACATAGGCTGTGGTCACATTAATATGACTAGACGGTGTATTACTTCCTTATTCGTAAATCTCGCGAAATGACCATTACTTGAAACTCAGAATTCCGAATTCATGCTGAGTGTCACTGGCAGTCGTTCTTCCCACGAATCACTCGCGATTGGAACATGAAATGTGATAAATCATACTGGCGCCAGAAGTATCCTTCGCCATTCACCGAAAGGTGCGTTGCGAAATATAGATGCAAGTATAATGTTTGTCGTTGGGGCTTCTGGTGATAAAATGTTTATCGAACGGGAACTTTAGACATAAAACTAAATTTGCATCTTATGTGGAAGTACGTGTTAGCGACTCACAATCGTACTGCTATTTAATATGGACAGATTGAATTTCAGAAAGATGCGTTGCATCCCGCAACCAGTAGACACTAATCGAGCTTGGAAATATTAATAATACCAACATGGGGGCAGCGTGAACATCGTAATCCAGCCATCTGCATACTCTCGTCATTGCATGCACCGTAGCTTATGCATAATAGAGTGCTTGCATGTACTGAACTAGCTTGTCGAAATAATTAGTTCACTGTCGATAGCAAATGTGGTAAAAGACCCTTGGCTACATGAACGTCAAACGATACTTAAGTAATAAGATATGCGGTTCACATGCCTCGCTCAGGATTTCTTCATCTCCATAGTTTCCTCCTTTGATGTTCAGAACAGTACTTAACTGCGGCACCATGTGAACTCGCTATGGACGATACATGTTCCACAAATTGAAACAGGTCCTTACAAGACTTTCAAAGTTCATTTCTTGCTTTTATTTCACAATAATGGCATTCGAAAATGGTTTCGTCGTCTGGAGCAAAAAGTTTTGTACAATTTTCAAAGCAAACGAAAACCATATTTCTTTCCCAATCGGTCACAAAAATGCGATTGTAAGATAAGTCGCATATCTTTTCTGTAGCACGTAAATCCCTTCTCTTTCATATGCACAACATTTAACCATTCGTTCCTCGTAAATGCAGTTTCATACCGCAGTTTTGTTTGTCTGTTCTATATTGTAAGATCATACTGGGGAAAGAGATGGTCTGACGTCGCATAAGAAAGCCACCCCGTGTACTGACGGTGGTGCAGTCTGCTGAACATAACGTTTCTTCTCACTGTCTTGTAAAATATAGTCACAATTTTATTTCCTTCTCACTCAAATTTCCTCGAGGTCCTCCATCCCCTCTGTCACAAGGCTTAGCAAAGTGTAGAAACCTATGTAAGAAACAAGTCCTAGTTTGAGATCTTGATGCGCAGTTTTGCCACAGCAGTATTCATTAGTATGAGTACACCGGTGTAGCGTAAATGCTCTTTGTTTTTTCTGTGCTGAAATACATCTCCCGACAAGAAAAGGGAGAAGAAAACGAAATGAAACGTCACTGATTGAGAGGGTATGTAATTTTATTTCAGTGAATTATACAAAGGATTTGTTACTAAGACGTTGCAGTAACTGTGACCTGGATGCACGCACTGATTAGGTCGGGAATGGTACAAAAAAAGTTGTGTATCCACTTTGAGAAAAGCTGGCCCGTAACAGTTATAACATTGCATGATATCCTGAATACTGGCACTGGGACACTCTTGACGTTCGAGCTTTCCAACACATGCCCTTTCGGGGACAGGTCTGGGGATCTTGCTGGCCAAGGGAGTGCCTCAACATGGAGAAGACTGTTCATAGACATATGTGCCAAGTGTGGACGTACGCTGTTATGAAAAATGGGACCGCGATACTGTCGCATGAGAGGTAGCACTCGAGAACACAGGATGTCCGCGACATTCCACTGTGGCGCCATAGTTCCCTCGGTCACTACCAACTATGATCCGATGTTCAAATGTGTGTGAATTCCAAAGGGACCAAACTGCTGAGGTCATCGGTCCCTAGACTTACACACTACTTAAACTAACTTAACGCAAAGGACAACACACACACCCATGACCGAGGGAGGACTCGAGCCTCCGGCGGGAGGGCCGGCACGTTTATGACATGGCGCCTCTAACAGCACGGCCACTCTGCGCTGACCCAAAGTCACAACTGATGGCTCCACACACCACGACGCCAGGAGTAGCACCGCTGTGCCGCTCCAAAACATTGGACGGACGAGACATCTCTTCAGATCGCCCCCATACGCACTGACGATGGTCATCCTGGATTCTGCGATTCATTTCTTGACACAGTGTGATGTCATTTATCAGAAGTCCGGGCCACCGAGGTATACGGGCCCTGCAACGAACTTTTGACGTCACACTAGTCGGCTTGTCCGCCACATTTCGCAAACGCTCGGCTCCGTGCAGGGTCCACGAGAAATCAATATGTGATTGAAAATGTATCCACTAAAGGTCTCAATTTTGTCGTGTAATATGGAGAACTTGCATGTATTTAAACACGCGGTCATGAATTATTAAACTCGTGTGAAACAGTTACTCGCTCCCCGCCGGAGACGGCTAGAGACCACGTTCTTCTGACTACTTCTAGTTGACGAATCTAATATTTACCCGAAGGCATTTACTATTGCTGCTATGGACGGGAAAAGGTAAACAGGTTCTTGTTTTTATTTAGAGATTGTTTTGTGGCTTTAAAACTCCCTTCTGTTGCTGAATATTTGATTTTGTTTGTTTTTACCTGTTCAGCATTGCGACAGGTCGGTTCTTTAGCGGCGTGCAGGTACTTCGCTGGAAGCTGCAGGTGCAGATAAAAAATTCTTCTGAGGGCCTTATTTTGTGACGGTTGCTGTGGCCGAGCGGTTCTAGGCGCTTCAGTCTGGAACCGCGCTGCTGCCACGGTCGAATCCCGCCGCGGGCATGGATGTGTGTGATGTCCTTAGGTTAGTTAGGTTTAAGTTATAAGTCTAGGGGACTGATGAGCTCAGATGTTAAGTCCCATAGTGCTTCGAGCCATTTGAACCATTTGAACCTTATTTTGTTGCGCCTGCAGTCGATGTAAATGTCTATTGGCTGCATTTCCCCACGCAGCGCAAGCGTAATCAATCACAGGCCTGATGAACATTTTATAAATCGAAAGTCCGTTGTTCACTGACAGCGCTGAGCGTTCGTTTAGGAGGGGTGCAGCGCTCCTAGTCGGTGATCGGCTTTGCGGCGAACTTTTATGATTTTCTGGTGCCATATCAGCTGTCGATGCATCAGCACTCCTAGATACGTTACAGTTGTTTTAGGTTACAGTTGTTTTCCAGACGATGACGTCTTCGAAGACGCGTAGCTACTGGTTTTGGGGTTGTGTCCTCTTACTGATGAACGTAAGGCTTGGCTCTTTTGAGCGTTGTAACGATCTCTCCAGAGTCGAGCTCCTGCTTCAGTATTCTTGCTGGCGTCTTGAAGACGTCTGTGTATTGCTTCCAGCCACGTGCTTCATGCAAACATCGCCGTGTCGTCTGCGTAGATCATGCGTTCCACTCGAGGGGACTTCGGCAGATCGGACGTGTACACAGAGTAAAGAATTGGTCCTAACACCGATCCTTGTGATACGCTGGCTTGTGGGGGTCAGGTCGTCGATTGTGAGTCACCCATGCATGGTGCGAAGGTAGGAGCTGATGAGACGTACAACAGGTTTCGAAAAGCCTTGTGAGCGCATCTTCCAGAGTAGTCCCGAGAGCCAAACGCTGTCAAAGGCCTTCGAAACAGCCAGGAAGATGTCTCCACAGTGTTCCTTGTCGTTGAAGGCCGTTGTTATATCTTCAACAACGCTTATCAGCTGCTGAGTGGTGGAGTGGTCGCACTTGAATCCAAATTGTTCTGCAGGGAGTAGCTGCCGGCCGGCAATGGTCGTACTCAGGAGATGGAGGAGGATCCTGTCGAGCCGGAGATGGCTACTGGACTTGTAAGACCTGCAGCGTCGTGTGCTGTGACGTACGTGCCACGGCCTGTCTTTCTCGTGGGCCTCGTCCGAAGTCCATGTTTCTGGTCATGAACCACTCCAAACGCAGCTGTTCACTGTTCATGTTGTGGTGTCAACCGCGCCTTCCCAAGAGGTGGTACTTTTTTCATCCAGCTGCTACTACTTTCCGACCAATGGCGTGAGATGACCCAGAACGTTGCTGAGAGTTATAATTTGTTCTCTGATGACAGAAGCAGATGCACACAACGTCTCTACTGCAGCGTCTGCCACTGGAGTTTGATGGGGTTCTCTGGTGGTGAACCGCGCGTCACTAGCCGAGCGGTCTAGGGCGCTGCAGTCATGGACTGTGCGGCTGATCCCTGCGGAGTTTCGAGTCCTCCCTCGGGAATGGGTGTGTGTGTTTGTCCTTAGGATAATGTAGGTTAAGTAGTGTGTAAGCTTAGGGACTCATGACCTTAGCAGTTAAGTCCCATAAGATTTCACACACATTTGAACATTTTTTTCTGGTGGTTAAACGTACCACCCTTTTTCTGTATCTTCCTTATCTATATGGTAAGGATCATAGGAATGATAAGTAATGCTCAAGAATAGGTGAATTGCTTCTACTTTCTCGTAAATAAATTTCATTTGCTTATGATATTTCTAATTAATCTGGTCTGGTTCCGTTTTTCCTTTAACTAGTTTTATGTGAGCGTTCTACTTCGAATGGTTACTCCCAGATGTTTAGCACCTGTTTTTGTTCCAGAAATTTATTGCAGGTCATGCAGTTTAACAGTAATAGATTTATGCGCGTTACATTACATTTATTGTTGACACTCCTTGTAACAAAATTTCAATCCTCTGTTGATCTTCCTATATTTCGCTATACTTTTCCCTATACAGAATAGAATCATTCGCTTACAGCCTCACAGACCTATTACTGTTATTCATCTGTTTATTTATTTCCTGACGGATCTGTTTAAAAAAAGCGAGGCAGCTGTTTCTTATGTTTTCATTCAACTTGCTGACGTTTAGTCTCTGTCTGCTTCTAACTACGTCTCTTCTGTTGCTACTGTCTTCAGTGCGCAGATCTTCATGTACCTCAGTTAAGGAAATATAAATTTCAGCAGCGCGTGTAATGGACAACACCGTTACTTTCAGGAGATCTGTTCATGATTTGATCGGAATTTTGGATCTAGCTCCCGGAAAGGTAGCAGTATGATAAGCTAGTGAAGAAGAGAATCTCATTTCACAATCGAATACTTTGGTGCTCAGCGTCGTTTATTAACATATTGGCACTTTATTTTCGCACGGGAAGCAGATAAAGTGGTATTAAGAAAATCATAATAATAATAACACTAACTTCACGTTGAAATCTCACACGATAGAACATGTAGAGCATTACTAGTTATGAAACTCATGCATATAATCTGTGACTATGACTACAGACTCAACAGTCTGAAAGACTAAAGGGTTTAGGAAATATCATTAAACGGTCTAGTGATTGAAGAAAATACCGCACTGGGCCCAAAGGAGTGGCGAGAGCTAAGAGCGCTACCAGCGAACGTGTTGTAACCACGAGAAAGCAGCTGCGTGTTGTTGGGATTATGAGAGCGTGGTGTACCTCGCTATCAAAACTTCACGCGTGTCGCACTTTACATCAGGTGGAAATTGCTCATAGTTTGTTATCCTTTCCGTACCACAATCACCTGTTCACCATATTGCTCCTCACCCACCTTTGCAGCAAAGTTTTACTAACCTTTTGGGAACAACAGACGATTTTGGGAACAGCTCTGAAAGCTGTCTTTTAGAAACTGGTGTGGAAAACATTAAGTTTTACGCCAAGGTTGTATCAGTTCACCACATATACTCCTCAGGAGGCCCTCATATCTTTTCAGTATGATGGCATTAAAAAAAACGCCCCCAGTATTGTTTTTAAATGTTATCCGCTCGGTATGTTTCACAAGCACCAAAAGTTTAGTCTAGTGTACACTCATGAATCTCAGCAGGAGAATTCTCTTTGAGTGCTCAAAAGATTTTCCTGTAACTTCTTAAGGATTCGTCTGCCAAACGAATGTACTGTTTAGACTACCCAACTGTATGCGGTACTGAAGGCATAGGAGCATATGAGGGGCGATAGAGGGCAGAATTTCTCATCTGGTCCTATTCCCTGCCAGCAATTTCACAGATATACTGAGTACATAAAGTGCTTCAAATGGTTCAGGACCCCCTTATACATCTCTATGATCATAGAAATGAAATAGTTTCCTGCAGGTCACGGGGGCATGTCGGAAACCAGAGGAAATGGGGAAGCCGACATTACAGCCAAAGAAGCTCGTCAGAGACACAGAGGAGAGAAATGTGCTAACCCGCTGAGACCATTTACTCATTGTTGAGACAGAAATTCATACACCATCCAGAGGCAAAGTGGCTGTAACTATGGGAAAACGATCTGTAGTCTATGAAACAAACCGTGGCGATCCTATTCCGGACGGTCATGGGGACGGCGTAGTGACACTCATGCTGTTCCTTGTAGGTCATTATCCTCTTGGGTCATGGTTTTCAGCTGCGGCAAAATGATCTGCTAGTTTGTGTAGCTTGAGGAGTATGTATTTCAGTACATCGCATGTTAACTGACTGTATTTTATATACTACATAGGTACTTGGGGTCTTGCGCTCTTTTGTGGTTGGTGACGAAACGAACGTGGTACGCGTTTTAAAATTTGGGTATTTTCGATTCTCCAGCGCAAGCTATTTTATTGGAGATTTAAGAGATTTAAGTTTGTTGCAGACTGCCGCATTCGTTTCTAGCTTAGCGAGCTGAAAGATACAAGTATCTACTGTACTTTCTTTGGTCATTGATTTCTTTCTTTCCGATGACATGTTTTTAATAACTTCCACATGACAAGCTCGTGTGTATGTGTGTGTGTGTGTGTGTGTGTGTGTGTGTGTGTGTGTGTGTGTGTGTGTGTGTATGTGTGTGCGCGCGCGCCAAACGAAGTTGTAGGAAATATTGTATTTTTTTATTCTAATTTCAATGTGGGTACTTAAGATCTCGATGTTGTGTACATAAATTAATCTACCATCG
Source organism: Schistocerca cancellata (assembly GCF_023864275.1). Lineage (NCBI taxonomy): Eukaryota > Metazoa > Arthropoda > Insecta > Orthoptera > Acrididae > Schistocerca > Schistocerca cancellata. The sequence goes on along the minus strand of NC_064628.1, from coordinate 308,610,738 downwards.
TTGTCATGCTAGCTCCTCACGAACCCTGTGACTTAATTCCACCTGAAATGAGTCTGCGAATGAAAATAGCATTTTGAATTTCTCCATCTTAACTAAATATCTACCGCTTAAAGTAGAATTGTTAACGGACGTATGAATGTGTTGGAGACTTTCCTAGCTCTGTTCGAAATAATGACACTATTCACTCTAATCACTGTCCGCAGCTCGTGGTCGTGCGGTAGCGTTCTCGCTTCCCGCGCCCGGGTTCCCGGGTTCGATTTCCGGCGGGGTCACGGATTTTCTCTGCCTCGTGATGACTGGGTGTTGTGTGCTGTCCTTAAGTTAGTTAGGTTTAAGTAGTTCTAAGTTCTAGGGGACTGATGACCATAGATGTTAAGTCCCATACTGCTCAGAGCCACTCTAATCACTACGGAACCCGTAATCTTCTAAAATGTGCAGGAGAAAGTCAATTAGGAATATCGTTTGACACTTTACTGTACGTATGCACTTGTCTACTCTTTGACAAACAGTTCTGGAAAGCTACTTGTAGAATATTCTTTAGCACCTTTGATGAATTCTCTTTAATGTCATCGATGATGTAGAAACAGTCTCCTCCCTGCACTGTCAAGAAAACTCACACTTCTTAAGAAAGTTCCCGGGAGTACAGCGGCTGGGGGAGAACATTTATCTGAGTTCTGTCACAAAATTCGCTAATTGACAAATGTTAATGGACAGCAGTATTATCATGGCGAAGGAACCAAGAACTGTTATTCCATAACTATTGATATGGGGGTGAGCTTGAAGAGTGACCTATAAGGTCATAGATGTACATAGATGTCTTATTCATCCACTACAAGTGGTCCATCGAGGGGTACTTTTCTGATGAAAACAGCTAACGAACAGTGATTGAGAAGGCGCATTGTAGAAAAGAACAGGAGCTGGTGAGATAATATGGACGGATAGAAGCTCTTCCACCTGGAGCCACTTGCCATCATTGCAGCAAACTGTATTGTATACCTCTTGCATGAGACTGTACAGTCACAGATAACGGGAAGAAAAACCTATTGGACTATGAGTGTTTGTTATGAAGATGATGACTATATTTTCAGATATTGACGGAATACTGTTGCGGGGATGAGTTGGAGGTGGCCATACCTTTTTCTGACAAGTGCAAATACCTGAGATGTCGTTGTTCTGACAATTGGGACTAATTGATTGGTTGGTTGATTTGGGGGAGAGAACCAGACGATGAGGTCATCGATCTCATGGGATTAGGGAAGGATGGGGAAGGAAGTCGGCCGTGCCCTTTCAAAGAAACCATCCCGGCATTTGCCTGAAGCGATTTAGGAACCACTGCACCACCTCACTCGGTGGAGACTAATTGAATGACGGAACTAAGGCAATGTCTTCATGTTATGAGGCACACCAAAATACTTTTCAAAAAAATGTATGTGAAATCTTATGGGACTTAACTGCTAAGGTCATCAGTCCCTAAACTTACACACTACTTAACCTAAATTATCCTAAGGACAAACAAACATACCAATGCCCGAGGGGGGACTCTAACCTCCGCCGGGATCAGCCGCAAAATACTTTTCAATGCAAACCTTGGTTAAATAGGTCATAACATGGATCTTAGAGATCCAACAGTTTCTAATACTTTCTGTTTTATGACAGTAAAAGAACCATAAGATCCAAAGTTAGATTGGTTAAATTAGAAGAAGTGTTAAGTAACATTAAATGAGATGTAATTGGGTTTTGGGGTTATCAGAAGCGTGGTAGAAAACGAAGATTAAACAGAATATAAACAGGACATAATATGTTTTACTACAAAGAACAGAGCAAGGAGGACTTTCAAGTGTACGCTTAATGAAACAAGTACATTAAGCTGTAGGCAGAAGGAACATAATTGATTATAGTAATGACGTTAGCAGGACCACACCATGTCAAGTGTAACCAGCAGTAAATAAGAGTTGAAATAGACCAAAATGCAAACGTAAAAATTTGATTTAATTGGCTGCCTGACGTTTATATATGGCGATTCGGAGCACTGTCTTCACTATGAAGGAAGACAAACGTTTAATTCCCGCCAAAAGAAAACTGGAAATGTGGGACATCAAAGTTAAGAAACGAAAACTGGAGTATATGGTGTAGCCACAACCACAAAAAAGGGGCGTTATGGCCATGCGAACAGCTTAGAAGCTCGTAATAGGTGATGCATTAAGTGTGCTCGACACGTTGACTCCTTTCGGTACCTATATCTTTGCCAGCAAGGGAGTCAGGTCTCTAGATATGTATAACTGTTCTTTGCACTCCTATTACTACATTTTGTCCTTATTCTTTACACTAGCAAAGAAGACCTCTGAGAAGGTAGTGCTTTTACCACTCATAGTAATGACAAATATTAAACATGTTTCCTAAGCTATATGACTTTGTATGTGGACCTTTTCAAGTCTAAATCCAGTAAATCCAGTGCATTTTTCCGATGTACTGGTCTGTAGAAGAGCCAGGCATTTACGAGGGCCATTTCCAGCATATGTGTAAATAGAACCCAGTACCATTTTTTCCCTCTAATTACCGTCGCATATTTTCAACTAACCAGTCATGATGGTCAACACCTCCCATGTACGCGTTATACGACTTCAAAATGGCAGTTTGTTGCACTTGTGTCTTCTTACTTGCTTGTCTACTGTACCGCGTAGCTGCTCCCAAAGGTTCAACTTTGTCAAAATTTGTACCAATTGTAACGCATCTTTTGTTGTGCCATCGAACAAATAAGACTTCACCATTCCTGTCGAACTGGTAGTCATAGTTTCCTCGAACTGTCGTTTTCAGTTCGTTGCTGCTCAGTAGTGGACAGTCACCAACTCGATTCTCGCTGACAGTCCCAGTTGCTCGAAGACCCAAATTTCTCAGATGAATCAGAAGATAACTACTAGTGAAGAAATTGTCAAAGTAAACACAATGATTCTTGGGTTTTTCTATGCAGTCCAGCATTTTTAGGACTATTCTTGATCCCAATAGTATGTCATCCCTTGCAGTATCTTCTGAATCCTTTCCACAGTATAAATCAAATTTGAAACAGTGGCCACTTGCTCCGGATAAACTGTTTCAGCCCACTTCGTCCATAGTATTTGACTATCATTTTGTCAACTGACAAATTTTCCTCAAATATTCCAAATTTTTGAAAAGATTCATTTGTCATTTTCAAGACAGGTCTAATTGTGAATCCGCGATCGTGTTTGTTTTTATTGGCTAAGTCATTATCTTGAAAATGAAGCAATGTTTTCAACTTCTGATATATATTCCTTGACATAGCTGTCTTTATAATTGGTATGCCAACATCTTCATACCTCTGTCCATCTGGAACTGTATTATTTACTAATGGGTAACATATTCATAAATATACTTACATAATACGCTGTAAATTTCAAAGTAACTTCATATCCTGTAATATATGTATATAAAAGAGGGGTCGTTACTTCCTTCAGCAACAAATTCTGGTAAAATTACCACGTTCTAAAAAGAAAATACATCAGCAGTAGCAGAGTTTCATATTCGAATGTGCAGCAATACAAGTAACTGAAGTGATAACACCAAGTCCCAGTGTCCTATTTTGAGTACACCAAATTTTATAACAATGGAATACAATGAATATAACTCCAATTGAGCTAACAATGAAAGCAGTTTAAAAGACACATTGTTGACTATAAATAATCACAAAAAGGTCTTTGCCACATATTTCAAATATTACTAAAGTGTCGATAGAGTAAATACCTGTAATAACGAAAAGTGTGCCTTAGTATTCAATAATCAATTAATAGTATGATTTATTGATTTTAATTTCCTGTAAGCATACATTTGTTATAAAAAGCATCAGCAAATGACGTAGAACAGTAATAGTTGCAAATTATTAATTTATTGTCTATTTATAAATAAATATGTGCTCTGTCCTCAAAATAGGACACTGGCACTTAATGGGTTAAGATAACGCGATTAGGAGCACTGCCTCCACTAGAAAGAAAGTCGAACTTTTGCTACCCACCAAACATTCGATGCGTTTAGAGCTTTAAAAAAATAGTGAGGTGAGATACTTTAACGCTGTAGTGAAATGGCGGTAAATATTAACGTAAGATACTTTTATCCATTAAGCACGGAAAATATGTTTTGTATACGAAAAAAGCTTAGTTTTCTCTAGGTACCTTTACAATCTCCAGCTTGTCGGACGAACATTTCGTCTACTGGCGAATATAAACCAGAGCCATCCTCCTTCTCGCCTCATTTGAGTGATAACAAACCTCTGCACATATGATTTAAATGCTAGTCAGCCCACTGCTCTAGGTAAATTGTGCGTGACTGCTTATAAATGATCGTCAATATTAGTATAATTAATGGCTTTCGTATCTAGCAGCAAAGTATTTCGCAGTTTCTATAAGCACACCGCAAAAATCGAGATTGTAGGACAACTAAACTATCGCTACGTGTTTCCAGATGTGTAAAACAGTGGGAAAGCCTCTTGAAAAATATGCACACTTGCAACATAATGAACAGCTACCGTCCTAACAACAGCGCAGCCCGCAGGCTTGGCTAGCATGAGTTTCTCGCGGTGCCTACATTTGATTATTACTCACTTCTCTAACCTTATATCCAAGTAAATAACAAACTGGCAGCGGTTGCGGCAAATTTTCAGATCCAGATCGCATACCACTTAGGTTTCTTTCAAGATAAGCTGATTAAGTACGTTCATATTTAATAAATACACGATATACGTATCCAACCACTCGCTCAGTGTAAGACAGTGTAGCTAAGGACTGGACAGTTGTTGAGTACACACGGAAGTATAAATGAATCAGATTTGAAGTAGGAATTTGGAACTTATACCGTGTTCGAACATTAGAAAATATCTCAAAGAAAGTGACACACAGTCGGAACATGGTTTAAAGAGCTGCTGTCGAAAGTACTGTGCTTTTTCTTTTCGGACGACGGAAAATTCACGTTATACATCAATTGAAGGAATAGATGGTAGGATGCAGTTTTGAAACTAACCTCTTCTAAAAACATTTTGCACCTAGCCTATACTGCCTCTCGTGGTTTAACGTAGGCCTTAAGATGTGCAGAATGTATTTGTGTATGAAAAGAACATTATTAACCACACGGATTTGAAGCATCATCCTCCCAAATGCTAAGCCACTGTCATAACCACTGCACGAACTGCATTGTCAGAGACGTGAATTCTGTGTGAACCTCGATAAAAAATCAGCATCTATGGAGTGAATCTTTGCTAGATATTTACCTCGAAGAAGCATATGCTAACTAAAGCTTAGGAGAGAAAATATGTTCTGCTGATTCCAATTATTGGCTGAGGTACAAAATCAAATACAGACCATGAGGTATTTTGAGTTCACACACTGTCACAGAGAAATTTGCTTGACCATCCTTTGTACAACTCCACTACAGCAGTGAATAAGCAAGTTAGACTAGCCACATGTGACATACATCAGTGTCAAACTACCAAGCAATGAGATTTTTTAAATATTTGCATCTCTGTCAAATCTTGCTTGTAAGCTCTTGTGATCGTCGATGTGTACTCGAGTCTAGATATTAAATGACGCTGCAGATACAGATTATCAGCGACAAAGAACCTCAGTTATTGAATACAGTGTATGAGTGATGTGATGAAGCGGAAGAGGGGTGCCCTGTGTGGTGTCACCGCCAGACACCATACTTGCTAGGTGGTAGCTTTAAATCGGCCGCGGTCCATTAGTACATGTCGGACCCGCGTGTCGCCATTGTCAGTAATTGCAGACCGAGCGCCGCCACACGGCAGGTCTAGAGAGACGTACTAGGACTCGTCTCAGTTGTACGGATGACTTTGCTAGCGACTACACTGACGAAGCCTTTCTCTCATTTGCCGAGAGATAGTTAGAATAGCCTTCAGCTAAGTCCATGGCTACGACCTAGCAAGGCGCCAGGAACCATTTCTAGAGAGAGTCTCACTTGTATCATCAAGAATGCTGTATACAAATGATGGATTAAAGTTAAGTATTCCAGCAGCTACGTACTTTTCTTTATAGCATTCATTACGTATCCTGTTTCAGACCTAACGCCAGCCGGCGTGTGTAAACGCGTGCCTTTCGGTTACCCGTCACTGTGGACTGGCTGTCTTGTCAGTCCACTATACCCTGCACTAAAGTACTCCTTAGCTAGAAGAATTTATATCCATTACAGAATCATCTTTTCATATGATTTTGCTATAAAATGTGACGTGTTGTAAACGTCACAGACGTTACAGAGTACACCAATGAATCTATGTCCGCCCCCGGTATCTAAGTGGTCAGCGCGACGGACTGTCAATCCTAACGGCCCGGGTTCGATTCCCGACTGGGTCGGAGATTTTCTCCGCTCAGTGACTGGGTGTTGTGTTGTCCTAATCATCATCATTTCATCCCCATCGACGTGCAAGTCACCGAAGTGGCGTCAAATCGAAACACTTGCACCAGGCGAGCGGTCTACCCGACGGGAGGCCCTCGTCACATGTCATTATTATTAATGAATCCATAAATTCAATTTGTATTGCATACAGCCCGAAGCCGTGTACACATACATTGGAATACCGCTCATGAACTCAGCGTCTACGGACTTGATAGATTCGACATTTACACACTTCGATACAGGAAGGACAGCCCCACTTGGTCCATATTTACGCTGTTGTTGTGCAAATACTCAACAAATTAAACGTGTGGTATTATCAATGCATACACCATGGTGCTGGCCGCCACACGACTGCAGGCCACATGTCAGACAGCCCACGGACAGCCGTTCTCAGCGCAGGCTCAGTGCTGGCGCAGGTGCGGCCCACACTCATAGCTGCCTCCACTGACGTGGCAATGCCCGGCAGGCGTACCCAAGTCAAATAGCCACACGACTGTAACGCGTCAGTTACGCTATGCCACGACGCAGTGGTCTCATCGACGGCGGGTTTATTCTGACGCTGCCCGAGGCTTTACAAACACATGCAGCTCCTGACTTCAGCAGTCTCGTCATGGACCTCGCTACTACTAATACCACGACGCCACATCATTCGGACCGCCATAATCAGGAATTCAACCTCATTCTGTGAACCGTGGATTTATTTTCAAAGAATATCCTTAAGAAATTATTTTATTTACTAGCGATCCATCAAGAACATTAACACATTTAATCACACTATGTAAGCGTGGAAGTAGTTGCCAGGGAGTAACTGATGAAATCATAATCAAATTCCTTTTAACAAATGGGAATTTTATTCACTTTAATAGTGCCTAAAAGCATTTTTTAAAAGAAACAGATTTAAAATTATAATCAGAAAGCTCCCTCTAAATATCAAGTTACAATTTATTGAGAGGCAGAAAGAAACAAGTTTTGACTGTATGAGCTTTCGGGCAGAGAACCTTGCCGCTCCCTTTTGACACGGCCGTAGTTACGACCGCTCACAACAGCCTCTGAAAGACTACACTGGTGCAAATCTGCAACACACCAGATTACTTTAAACTAAGAGTTTTAACAATTTACACAAGCACACAAACTATGCACTCCCGTAGGAGGGATGGAAATGGTACAAAACACTAACAATTAAAATATTAATTTTGCCACCGAAGGTGCAACTTGATTTTAACTTCTAAGAAAAGGCTCACGGTGAAAGGGTGGCAACTTTATATAGTAAAATGATCACTTAAATAAAAGCCCATGAAATGCAATCTTATATAAAATTCTACAAGGTTGGCCAAACAAGTTAAGATGCTTTACAGTACACAGATACCGCCTCTTCAGATCATAGGCAAGATCAAAACATATTTCAGGTATTGGGCCGTTACACTTCAAGCAATAAATTCGTTAACACACCAAATTCGACAAACATGACAGAGGTAGCTCCGAACGACCGACAGACACTAACTGCCTAACAAATGCGGACGAGAGACAGACGAGCAAGCTGGGGACGAGAGACTGACCAAGAAAACAAGTAGAATTTAACAAGAGTAAATCACACAAGATATCACCAAACACTTCTAATAAACTGCGATTTCTCGAGAAGACCTGGCGCAGCACCATCAAATCGCTCTCACGAAGCGTCCGCTGCCAGCCGCTTCAACGGACGCAGGAAGGCGCGCCGATCTCACGGCGACGCAGCTCGCACCGGCCAGACTGACGTCGTGGGTTGACTCCTGTTACTCTCGTGTCGACCGCGAAGTCACTACCCCTCGCTATACGCCGCGGCCCACTGGACTCATGTGCCGACCTCACATGCGCTGACGCTCAAGACAAACAAGTCATCTCGTGTCTCAGTGCGCGACCAACCATCCGATCGATCCAACCGCCGGTGACCATTGCCTGAGCAAACTCGAGCAGACTGGCGGCCTAACGCGCAGACTCAGATGCAGGAACTAAGCCCCGACCGGGCGACCACTCGCTGAGTTCTCTTACTGGCGGAGTGGAAAGACTCTCATTCTGCCGGCTTTAAAGGTTGATCCGAACGACATACAGACACTAACTGCCTAACAAATGCGGACGAGAGACAGACTAGCAAGCTGGGGACGAGAGACTCATCCAGACCGACCGACTGGCGAGCTCATCGCACCCCTTAAATGCACGTGAACAGGCAACTTTTCCTCTTTCCCACCAGAGAGAGACACCAAAGCTACGATTGCCACAGCGGCGCCACCGCCAGAAACGGAGGGCGACTGCTTCACACTACGCGCTGCGGCGCGCTCTTCAAAACAGTAATTTTTACCACGGCTCACTCTGGAACTGGACTACCCAAGGGATTCTGACTTCACAGCACTCCGACCTCCGTGTCTGCTGATAGCCGTCCTCCATCGAAAACCACGCGTCAATAGTACCTTCCATTTCCGCAACATTTGCGGTGCAAGTTTTTATATGATTCAGCCTGTATATGTTGGCGAAAAGCAGCACTTCCGCGGGGCTTGCCTGCAGCTCGAGTTCCGGCTGCGGCTGTGACACTGAATGGTCGAACGTCACTGAGTTATAAATACTTCGGGAAGGAGATATTCTGTGGACAGCAACTGCTGCCGCTGCTGTGGCTGTGCTACGACATAGTCGAAAGATAACAGGTGCTAAAGATCGGGAAGACAGCCTATGGACAGTGTTTGCTGCTGCGCTTCGGGTGGAACATCTGTGTGTGTCGTCTGTAACAACGACGAAGAAACTAAGTATAAACGTTATTATTAATTTATGACAATAGGTCAGAGTGTCTGTAAGACACACCTGCATGGAAGCAGCCTAACCTTAGCGCCACGTTCGAGTGCTGTGGTACATGTACGCAAAATTTGTGGGTTTCTGTTAACAATAACCATGTTGTTATAGCAAAAAAAGAAATTGACAAGTACTTACCCTTCTTCTTCCCAGCTTATTACTGCTACTTGATACTGTAAGGACGTTCAGACAGCGACGAGGTGACGGTGCCCGTGCAACGTAACTATAAAAATTAAATTTGCTTGAAGTGTGTGTGTGTGTGTGTGTGTGTGTGTGTGTGTGTGTGTGTGTGGGATAGGTGGGAGGCTTAGCTTACAGGCCATTGGCTACTCCGCATTTTTGCAAAGTGCGTAACGTCAGAGGCTACAGGTGGAAGGGGGTTGGTAATGTGGGAATTCTGGGATTCATGTCATTGCCTGTGGGTTAGAAGCTGGCCTCAGCGAATCTGGGAAAAGAGCTGATGTTGATGTCAGTAATTACAGGAATGTTGATGCTGACGTCAGGTACTTTTGCCCAGAAGTGGCAGTGATCCTACTCTTTATGTTTCAAATTAAGTTTCGTGTAAATTTTTGTTGACGGCTGATTATCATCATCGAGATATTTGACCTTGTGCTTCAATTGACACATCAATTAATCCAAGAGTTTTTTTTTTTTAAATATCACAATTAAGATTGCATCGTCCTTATTTCAGGCTTTGCACAATTAGTTGACAGAACCATCCCAACATGTCACAGTGAATAAGAGATGGCCCTGACTTCCAATATACGTTATTAAATCTAGGAATAATTTCTAAAAGACAAACCAAATACTAGAAGTTGAACCCAGCGAAGAAATACGACAAAGGAAATATACACTCCTGGAAATGGAAAAAAGAACACATTGACACCGGTGTGTCAGACCCACCATACTTGCTCCGGACACTGCGAGAGGGCTGTACAAGCAATGATCACACGCGCGGCACAGCGGACACACCAGGAACCGCGGTGTTGGCCGTCGAATGGCGCTAGCTGCGCAGCATTTGTGCACCGCCGCCGTCAGTGTCAGCCAGTTTGCCGTGGCATACGGAGCTCCATCGCAGTCTTTAACACTGGTAGCATGCCGCGACAGCGTGGACGTGAACCGTATGTGCAGTTGACGGACTTTGAGCGAGGGCGTATAGTGGGCATGCGGGAGGCCGGGTGGACGTACCGCCGAATTGCTCAACACGTGGGGCGTGAGGTCTCCACAGTACATCGATGTTGTCGCCAGTGGTCGGTGGAAGGTGCACGTGCCCGTCGACCTGGGACCGGACCGCAGCGACGCACGGATGCACGCCAAGACCGTAGGATCCTACGCAGTGCCGTAGGGGACCGCACCGCCACTTCCCAGCAAATTAGGGACATTGTTGCTCCTGGGGTATCGGCGAGGACCATTCGCAACCGTCTCCATGAAGCTGGGCTACGGTCCCGCACACCGTTAGGCCGTCTTCCGCTCACGCCCCAACATCGTGCAGCCCGCCTCCAGTGGTGTCGCGACAGGCGTGAATGGAGGGACGAATGGAGACGTGTCGTCTTCAGCGATGAGAGTCGCTTCTGCCTTGGTGCCAATGATGGTCGTATGCGTGTTTGGCGCCGTGCAGGTGAGCGCCACAATCAGGACTGCATACGACCGAGGCACACAGGGCCAACACCCGGCATCATGGTGTGGGGAGCGATCTCCTACACTGGCCGTACACAACTGGTGATCGTCGAGGGGACACTGAATAGTGCACGGTACATCCAAACCGTCATCGAACCCATCGTTCTACCATTCCTAGACCGGCAAGGGAACTTGCTGTTCCAACAGGACAATGCACGTCCGCATGTATCCCGTGCCACCCAACGTGCTCTAGAAGGTGTAAGTCAACTACCCTGGCCAGCAAGATCTCCGGATCTGTCCCCCATTGAGCATGTTTGGGACTGGATGAAGCGTCGTCTCACGCGGTCTGCACGTCCAGCACGAACGATGGTCCAACTGAGGCGCCAGGTGGAAATGGCATGGCAAGCCGTTCCACAGGACTACATCCAGCATCTCTACGATCGTCTCCATGGGAGAATAGCAGCCTGCATTGCTGCGAAAGGTGGATATACACTGTACTAGTGCCGACATTGTGCATGCTCTGTTGCCTGTGTCTATGTGCCTGTGGTTCTGTCAGTGTGATCATGTGATGTATCTGACCCCAGGAATGTGTCAATAAAGTTTCCCCTTCCTGGGACAATGAATTCACGGTGTTCTTATTTCAATTTCCAGGAGTGTATATAAAGTGATCGATGTGGGAAGGGGGTGGATAATTTCAAGCAGTTTTGAATTATGGGGGAAACATTGCATCACTGCTGCCTTTTATTACTCAGAATTTAGGTTGTGATGAATAAAGCATTCTTCAACTGAAGCAGTCACTTTGAATTTTATTGATTAATTGCACTCTGTCATGGGTTTATGAAAAGAGCAGTGAGCACAAGTGCTGTGTTATGTATCTTCATACTGTACTGTGGTGCATTAAGTAGTACAGTCTTATTAAGTGTCACTCTGCCTACCGAGATGTTGGAGGCAGTTAAGTCAGAGGAGACATCTTCACGGTTAGTCGCCTACCAAAGAAATACAAGTATGAAAGAGAAAGTCATGGCACAAAGAGTCATTGTTTTTTAGAAGAATCACACGTGATTATTAGGCTATCGACTAACGTTCTCATCTATTCTGTCGTCAAACTTCCTTCCAGAGGTGTGTTTGCCTATAATGTTGTCAAATCACCTCAAATGAAGACGTGGTCTCGCTTCCCGAGCACGGGGTCCCGGGTTCGACTCCCGGCGGGGTCAGGCATTTTCTCCTGCCTCAAGATGACTGGGTGTATGTGTTACCCTCATCATATCATCATCATTCATAAAAGTGGGAGATTAGGCTGAGCAAAGGTTGGGAATTTGTGCGGGCGCTGATAACCGCGCTGTTGAGCGCCCCACAAAGCACACATCATCATCAAATGAAGACTCTGATGTCTTCTCCTCACGTAAGGAATATTTTTCCTTCAAATCTCTACAGGGAAGGTCTTTCAAGCTAGAGCTACAATCAAATAAACTCCAGCAAAATAATAATAAGTCACTTATCGCCGCTCAGTGAGGCCGAGCGGTTCTAGGCGCTTCAGTCTGGATCCGCGCGACCGCTATGGTCGCAGGTTCGAATCCTGCCTCGGGCATGGATGTGTGTGATGTCCTTAGGTTAGTTAGGTTTAAGTAGTTCTAAGTTCTAGGGGACTGATGACCTCACATGTTGAGTCCCATAGTGCTCAGAGCCATTTGAAAAGAGTCACTAATTAACATTTAGTTAATCTTAAGTCAAATATCTGTATGATCAAAGGTTGTTCTAAAGTTTATTAAACATTTGCTTAGACTATCTGGGACGGTTCGTAGCAATTTGCTCTCCCCTGAAGGCCACACCTCGAGATCTTTGTTCTCTTTGTTCTTTTCATAGTCTTATGAAACAGTGTTTACGAAACACTGAAACAATGTGGATCTGTAATATACACCACACGGACCTAGAAAGAATAGACATACATCTTAAGCAGTGTATATTTCATCTCGAATGTACAGACATCCTTGGTGATGCAAGATTTTTACAGAAGCACTTGAGCTAGTTATAAATCTCATTTGCCTACCTACTGTTTACAGGCGTCACCACGCATGTTTCAGAGGTCTGTTAATACGCTTAGCTATGTCAGATACCGTTTCTTTACACAAGTAGTTGCAGCCTTTCTGTAACTTATGCGCTTGTACAGTGAGGTAATAACGTTGTCTGCAGATGCGATTTCATAGACGAGATGAAATTAATCAATTTTTTGTTTTCTTTTTGTTTTTCCAAACTGTATTTCAGCTCTCTTTTCTTAGTTTACCTTCTCTAAAGGCTTATTGACATATATTATTGAACAGAATTTACATATTTTGACGCCCGCAGAAATGATAATTATTACAGTCTAGCATGACAACGGCGAATCACTACACTATCCCGAACGCGCAGGTCGTAAAGAAACCTGTTTGTGTTTTGTCCCAGTACTCACATCTGACGGGAATTTGTACTCCAAACTAATTTCGTTTGTCTGCTGTTGTGGACTGGTGTTTAACTAGGGAAAGTTAAGGTATATTGAGAATTCACACTAGTAGTGCTGATTTCGTAACTTAGGCTAATACTCGTCATAAGCTCATTCACATCTAGTCTAGAGGTTACAATGAACTTCTAAATACACTAGGCGTATAGTGTGGCATTATATTTTCGCATAGAAAGGAATATTCAATATGTGAAGTGCTATATGTAAAAAGAGAGTTTCTCGCATCACTCGTCTAACACGTATTCAGTATCGCAGATATCGCGCATTAATTTCATAGAGGGGAACCGAAATTAGAGAAAACAGGAATTCCAACGAGAGTAAGAAATTACGCTCGAAGACAATACTGGCAGGTGTAAGCTGTGAGTACCTGGATGTCTCAGATAGCAAGAATATTATCCACTAAACATGACGTGTGCCCTCCAGTACCGTCCAATAACTAGCTGCAACGTAACAACAAGTTTCATTAATAAAGCCACAAAAATGCTTGTACATGAAAACACAAGAGTAATATCAGAAACAGGAAGAATGGAACACTCTAGTACGTTTGTCGACGTTAAGGTCATTAGATATAGGTGTCAAGCTCTGTAGTGCAGAGACCAAGCAAGAAATCGAGCATATCCGTTTTGTAAACATAGCAGTGTTTGACAATGTAAGTATTAAATAAATAGTAGCAGTAAGGTAGATGACAATAACAAAGTGAAAAATAACAACAGCACTAGTAGTTTCATTTTTCTCCATACGTTTCCACCCGATATACAGCGCAGTAAAACATGCACCGAAGTGAGAAAAGTCATGGGATAGCGATGTGCACATATGCAGATGTCTGTCGTATCGCGTACACAAGGTATGAAAGGCCAGCGCATTGGCCTTTGTACACAGGTGATTCATATGAAAAGGTTTCCGACGTGATTATGGCAGCACGACGGGAATTAACAGACTTTGAACGAGGAATGGTAGTTGGAGCTAGACGCATGGCAGATTCCGTTGAAACCTTCCCGTCTCCTCTATATCTCTTTTCTTACGGAATAACCGTCTCCTCTATATCTCTTTTGTTACGCAACCTTCCCTTTTACAATAACCTATGAAACCTTCCCTTAGGATTTCTACCTCTTGCTTAATAATAACAAATGAAATCTTCTCCTTGAAATCAATTCTCTTTCTCAATCTTCGCATACAAATTTAAATGCTGCTTATTAAAAGTTATTTTCTGATTATTTCGACGAAACAGAATATGTCGTCGTCGTGGCCCTCAGTCGTTACCTGCAATAACCCAAAACTGTTCCTTACCTTTTTTACTGTTACTGGATCGCCATCTGACTGCTACACCGAACTGCGACATGAATATACTTACTCTCTTTTACTATACTCTATTAGCTGCTAGTGGGCTGTCATAATAAGTGGCTGTATTTATTACCAAAGCTGACGTTATTCTTTAATAGCGAAGCTGACGTTATTCTTTAATTAATTTGACCGAAGTTACGTAATTCATAGTTAAACTTTTTCTTCTTGACAACAATAAAATTTTGCGAAGTTTTATGTTGATGGTTTTTGAGATGGATTATAATCAGTAATGCAATATTGCTGGTAAAGTTAATTATATTCTGAATGAAATGATTTTACAAACGTTCAAATGGGACTTACTTTTTACAATAATCTTACAACTAGCAATGCCCAAACATACCTCCAGTCGTCTTGAGTTTCTCAAAAAATTAATTCAATAATATTAGTTCCTCTTATGATAATAGTTAGCTGATATCTCTGTACATCCGTTAATAATCTCTTGTAAATCATAGCTAGTGGCTGGCAGGCACACTGCTCCTCTCAACCTCTACCGACCCACTACCGACTCGCTTCACTTCTCGCTTACTACTGACTTTCTACGAACGCTAAAGTGCTGTCTCTGCTGCCAACAATGCTTTCTGGTGCAGACAATCCCTGCTACCATTACAAAATGTATAAATGCGCGGTCTTTCCCGCTGTTTTCTTAAAATGTATCCATAGGCTGTCTCTCCTGCCCTTTTTAAAATTATATCAATGTGCCGTCTCTCTTGCCAACAATACTTTGGTGCACACATTCCCTGCTACCACAATTATTTCCAACATGGCAAATATTAATTATTCCTACTTAATCCCATTAATATAATATAAACATCTTTCATAAATTGTGGTTTAACAATAGACAATACAAATATACACGTCTTACACCGCTTCGGATATCATTAGGGAATTCAATATTATGAATCCACAGTGTCAAAGAATGTGCCGAGAATACTACATTTCAGGCGTTACCTCTCACCACGGACAACGCAGTGGCGGCCTTCACTTAACGACCGAGAGCAGTGGCGCTTGTGCAGAGTAGTCAGTGCTAACAGACAAGCAACACTGCGTGAAATAACCGCAGAAATCAATGTGGGACGTACAATGAACGTATTCGTTAGGATATTGCGACGAAATATGGCATTAATGGGCTATGGCATCAGACGACAGACGCGAGTGCCTTTGCTAACAGCATGACATCGTCAGCAGCGCCTCTCCTAATTTCGTGACTACATAGATTTGATAGCAAACGACTGGAAAACACTGGCCTGGTCAGGTGAGTCCCGACTTCAGGTGGTAAAAACTGATGGTAGGATTCGCTGTTGCGCAGACCCAACGAAGACATGGCCCCAACTTGTCAACAAGGCTCCGTGCAAGCTGGTGGAAGCTCCATATAATGGTGTGGGCTGTGTTTACGTGGAATGGACTGGGTTCTCTTGACCAACTGAACCGATGATTGACTGGAAATGGTTACGTTCGGCTACTTCCTATAACCGATATTGGTCTTTCCTTGGTGACACATATTTCCATAGAGTTACATTTGCCCTTTAATTATTCCACGTAAGCATTTTTCACTTTCTGGTATTCACACTTGTTTAGACGTCTGTATTCCCCTTCACGTATTTTATTTGCTGCATTTTTACACTTTCCGCTTTTTTTAATTAAATTCAGTAGCTCCTGTGATATCTAAGGATTTCTACTAGGCCTTTGTCTTATGTACCTGTTTGAACCTGTGCTGCCCCTACCTTCACTGCATCATCTGTCAAAGCTTCCCATTCGTCTTCTATTGTATTCCTTTCCTACGCTTCAGTCAATCGTTGCTTAATGCTCCCTTTTAGACTCTCAACGGCCTCTGGCTCTTTCAACTTACCCAGATCCCATCTCCTTAATTTCCTACCTTTTAATAATTTCCACAACGACATTCTGTCTCGAAATCTGGCAGAAAACCCATACATAAAGCACACCAGTGGCAAGACTCAATCAATACCTTCACTGCGCGATAACAACGGTGAAGTCACTGATGACAGTGCCACTAAAGCAGAGTTATTAAACACGGTTTTCCGAAACTCCTTCACCAAAGAAGTAATTATATACAACCACTCGCTCACAGAAAGATACGTACCTAAAGACTGGAAAATTGCTCAAGTCACAGGAAATACCCAAAAAGGAAAGTAGGAGTAATCCGCTGAATTACAGGACTAGAACATATACTGTATTCAAACATTATGAAGTACCTCGAAGAAAACGATTTGTTGACATATAGTCAGCACGGATTCAGAGAATATCGTTCTTGTGAAACACAACTAGCTCTTTATACTCATGAAGTAATAAGTACCATCGACAGAGGATGTCAAATTGATTCCATATTTTTGGATTTCCAGAAGGATTTCGACACCGTTCCTCACAAGCGTCTTCTAATCAAACTGCATGCCTCAGTTGTGCGACTGGATTCGTGATTTCCTGTCAGAAAGGTCACAGTTCGTAGCAATAGACGGAAAGTCATCGATTAAAACAGAAGTAATATGCGGCGTTCCTCAAGGAAGTGTTATAGGCCCTCTATTGTTCCTGATCTATATTAACGACGTAGGAGACAATCTGAGTAGCCGTCTTAGATTGTTTGCAGATGATGCTGTCATTTACCGTCTTGTAAAGTCATCCGATGATCAAAACGACTAGCAAAATGATTTAGATAAGATATCTGTATGGTGCGAAAAGTGGCAGTTGACCCTGAATAAAGATAAGTGCGAAGTTATTCACATGAGTACTAAAGGAAATCAGCTAAATTTCGATTACGCGATAAGTCACACAAATCTGAGGGCTGTAAATTCAACTAAATACTTAGGGATTACAATTACAAGTAACCTAAATGGGAACGATCACATAGATAACATTGTGGGCAGAGCAAACCAAAGAATGCGATTCATTGGCAGAACACTTCGAAGGTGCAACAGGTCTACCAAAGAGATTGCTTACACTACGTTTGTCCGCCCTATTCTGGAGAACTGCTGTGCGGTGTGGGATCCGCATCAGGTGGGACTGACGGATGTCATCGAAAAAGTACAAGGAAGGGCAGCTCGTTTTGTATTACCGCGAACTAGAGGAAATGTGTCACAGACATGATACGTGAATTGGAGAGGCAATCATTAAAACAAAGGCGTTTTTCGTTGCGACGGGATCTTCTCATGAAATTTCAATCATCAGTTTTCTCCTCCGATTGCGAAAACATTCTGTTGGCACCCACCTACATAGGGAGAAATGATCATCACGATAAAATAAGAGAAATCAGGGCTCGCAAGGAAATATTTTAAGTGCTCGTTTTTATCGCGTGCCGTTCGAGAGTGGAACGGTAGACAGACAGCATGAAGGTGGTTCATTGAACCCTCTACCAGGCACTTTATTGTAAATAGCAGAGTAATAACGTAGATGTAGATGTTCGCAATTTCTTCAGTGCTAATCTACAATTCACAACCACCAAATTACGATAATAGTCCACAACTTTGCCTGGAAATACATTACAGTTTAAAATTTGGCTCTGAAGTCTCTGTCTTACCTGTAGATAATCTGTCTGGATCCTTCGAATCTCTCCAGGTCTCTGCCACATGTACGATGTTTTTTCATGACTGTTAAACCAAGTATCAGCGATGATTAAATTACGCTCTGCGCAGAGTTCTACCAGGCGGCCGCTTCTTTCATTCATTCCTTTCCCAGCGCCCCCTCTGCCCCAGTCCATACTCTACTACTATTTTCCCCCTCTCTTACTCTTGCTAGCGAATTTCGTTTCCCCCATCACAATTAAATTTTTAACTCCTTTAACAATATAAAGTACAATACTATCTAATCATACATTCTTTCAGACTCTTCATCTTCTGCAGATCTACACTCCTGGAAATGGAAAAAAGAACACATTGACACCGGTGTGTCAGACCCACCATACTTGCTCCGGACACTGCGAGAGGGCTGTACAAGCAATGATCACACGCACGGCACAGCGGACACACCAGGAACCGCGGTGTTGGCCGTCGAATGGCGCTAGCTGCGCAGCATTTGTGCACCGCCGCCGTCACTGTCAGCCAGTTTGCCGTGGCATACGGAGCTCCATCGCAGTCTTTAACACTGGTAGCATGCCGCGACAGCGTGGACGTGAACCGTATGTGCAGTTGACGGACTTTGAGCGAGGGCGTATAGTGGGCATGCGGGAGGCCGGGTGGACGTACCGCCGAATTGCTCAACACGTGGGGCGTGAGGTCTCCACAGTACATCGATGTTGTCGCCAGTGGTCGGTGGAAGGTGCACGTGCCCGTCGACCTGGGACCGGACCGCAGCGACGCACGGATGCACGCCAAGACCGTAGGATCCTACGCAGTGCCGTAGGGGACCGCACCGCCACTTCCCAGCAAATTAGGGACATTGTTGCTCCTGGGGTATCGGCGAGGACCATTCGCAACCGTCTCCATGAAGCTGGGCTACGGTCCCGCACACCGTTAGGCCGTCTTCCGCTCACGCCCCAACATCGTGCAGCCCGCCTCCAGTGGTGTCGCGACAGGCGTGAATGGAGGGACGAATGGAGACGTGTCGTCTTCAGCGATGAGAGTCGCTTCTGCCTTGGTGCCAATGATGGTCGTATGCGTGTTTGGCGCCGTGCAGGTGAGCGCCACAATCAGGACTGCATACGACCGAGGCACACAGGGCCAACACCCGGCATCATGGTGTGGGGAGCGATCTCCTACACTGGCCGTACACCACTGGTGATCGTCGAGGGGACACTGAATAGTGCACGGTACATCCAAACCGTCATCGAACCCATCGTTCTACCATTCCTAGACCGGCAAGGGAACTTGCTGTTCCAACAGGACAATGCACGTCCGCATGTATCCCGTGCCACCCAACGTGCTCTAGAAGGTGTAAGTCAACTACCCTGGCCAGCAAGATCTCCGGATCTGTCCCCCATTGAGCATGTTTGGGACTGGATGAAGCGTCGTCTCACGCGGTCTGCACGTCCAGCACGAACGCTGGTCCAACTGAGGCGCCAGGTGGAAATGGCATGGCAAGCCGTTCCACAGGACTACATCCAGCATCTCTACGATCGTCTCCATGGGAGAATAGCAGCCTGCATTGCTGCGAAAGGTGGATATACACTGTACTAGTGCCGACATTGTGCATGCTCTGTTGCCTGTGTCTATGTGCCTGTGGTTCTGTCAGTGTGATCATGTGATGTATCTGACCCCAGGAATGTGTCAATAAAGTTTCCCCTTCCTGGGACAATGAATTCACGGTGTTCTTATTTCAATTTCCAGGAGTGTAGTTGGCATACAAACTTATACTGCTTCGGTGAGCATTGGCCTCGTGTCTTATCTTGGTTGCCATAATGCGTTCACTGTGCTGTTCACAGTAGTTCATCCGCATTCACATTTTTTTTTCCTTATTCGGTGTTAGACCTACTCTTTCATTACTCTTATCCGATTCTGTATTTACGATCCTATCCTGACCTCACCACAAGTCCTGTTCATCCTGTCACCCAACTTAACGAATTGTCACTATATCTAAACCAGAACTATCCCTTTCCCCTTTTTAAATTTTTAGCTTACCTACCCAATTAAGGGATCTAGCAATCCATGCTGCGACTCGTACAATTCCGGTTTTGTTTCTTGTGATGACGACATACTGTTACGGCACAGAATAGTAAGTGGTTGAAAATTACAAAATTTTATTACAACCCATTTGCCTATGGGTCAGGCCTCAGCACGGTAGAACACCGCGCCGAGAGGGAGAGAGAGAGAGAGAGAGAGAGAGAGAGAGACAGAGAAAGAGAGAGACACATATTCGTTGGAGATGTCGAAAGAAACTGTAACTATTTCATAAAAGCCAGTATAAGAGGACATACACAGCAGTTAAGAGCCTTTGAGCCTTTTATGTGAATATACCAGAATAAGAGGGACACATGCTGTCATTATGAACTGAGCATCGCAGCCTCGTACACTCCCGGAAATTGAAATAAGAACACCGTGAATTCATTGTCCCAGGAAGGGGAAACTTTATTGACACATTCCTGGGGTCAGATACATCACATGATCACACTGACAGAACCACAGGCACATAGACACAGGCAACAGAGCATGCACAATGTCGGCACTAGTACAGTGTATATCCACCTTTCGCAGCAATGCAGGCTGCTATTCTCCCATGGAGACGATCGTAGAGATGCTGGATGTAGTCCTGTGGAACGGCTTGCCATGCCATTTCCACCTGGCGCCTCAGTTGGACCAGCGTTCGTGCTGGACGTGCAGACCGCGTGAGACGACGCTTCATCCAGTCCCAAACATGCTCAATGGGGGACAGATCCGGAGATCTTGCTGGCCAGGGTAGTTGACTTACACCTTCTAGAGCACGTTGGGTGGCACGGGATACATGCGGATGTGCATTGTCCTGTTGGAACAGCAAGTTCCCTTGCCGGTCTAGGAATGGTAGAACGATGGGTTCGATGACGGTTTGGATGTACCGTGCACTATTCAGTGTCCCCTCGACGATCACCAGTGGTGTACGGCCAGTGTAGGAGATCGCTCCCCACACCATGATGCCGGGTGTTGGCCCTGTGTGCCTCGGTCGTATGCAGTCCTGATTGTGGCGCTCACCTGCACGGCGCCAAACACGCATACGACCATCATTGGCACCAAGGCAGAAGCGACTCTCATCGCTGAAGACGACACGTCTCCATTCGTCCCTCCATTCACGCCTGTCGCGACACCACTGGAGGCGGGCTGCACGATGTTGGGGCGTGAGCGGAAGACGGCCTAACGGTGTGCGGGACCGTAGCCCAGCTTCATGGAGACGGTTGCGAATGGTCCTCGCCGATACCCCAGGTGTAACAGTGTCCCTAATTTGCTGGGAAGTGGCGGTGCGGTCCCCTACGGCACTGCGTAGGTTCCTACGGTCTTGGCGTGCATCCGTGCGTCGCTGCGGTCCGGTCCCAGGTCGACGGGCACGTGCACCTTCCGCCGACCACTGGCGACAACATCGATGTACTGTGGAGACCTCACGCCCCACGTGTTGAGCAATTCGGCGGTACGTCCACCCGGCCTCCCGCATGCCCACTATACGCCCTCGCTCAAAGTCCGTCAACTGCACATACGGTTCACGTCCACGCTGTCGCGGCATGCTACCAGTGTTTACAGACTGCGATGGAGCTCCGTATGCCACGGCAAACTGGCTGACACTGACGGCGGCGGTGCAGAGATGCTGCGCAGCTAGCGCCATTCGACGGGCAACACCGCGGTTCCTGGTGTGTCCGCTGTGCCGTGCGTGTGATCATTGCTTGTACAGCCCTCTCGCAGTGTCCGGAGCAAGTATGGTGGGTCTGACACACCGGTGTCAATGTGTGTGTCCGCTGTGCCGTGCGTGTGATCATTGCTTGTACAGCCCTCTCGCAGTGTCCGGAGCAAGTATGGTGGGTCTGACACACCGGTGTCAATGTGTTCTTTTTTCCATTTCCAGGAGTGTATAAGCTCCCTTTAAATACTCGAGCTCTCCAGATGGCGTTTACAGTAATAGCACTCGATTCCATCTGTGAACAGTCTACAAATCAGTCGAGAATGTGCCTGAGATGACGGCGTTCGCCTGATAAACTTCATACAGTTCGCCGCCTACATTGCTGCTGGAGAAGTTGACTGTCTTCCGATAACACGACATCACGGAGTGCTGACAGCGTCAAACTTCGCGAAAGCCGGCAGCAGAGCCCTGTGGGGTCCACGTTCCTGTTCAACAATTAAGCATGTCCGGGTGCTGAAGCGGATCTGGCCTATAGGAAGAAGATCGACCAAGCACATGACTTCTGACAACACCACATCGCAGATGCGATATCTAGGATCAACATAAAATTCGGAGTGGGACCGAGCACACTTCAACAGCTAGTACGAAACTCTTTGTGCCGGACCAAAGCCGCGGCGGCAGCGCGCCACGGCGCGAGATCACTCACTCTGCGAGCGGGGAGCTCACTCGGCAGCCGTCAGCGGTAATCCAACGCACGGAAAAATGAAGCATTGGATACAAGGCCGGTGTGGAACAAGACGACTGCAAACATGATTAATAAATAATTTAACTCTCACAACGTTTTACTACCGTCAGAGGCACTTAATAGGTACCTACCTGCTGTCCTAACTTCATGCAGAGGAACCTCCGCTCGGCCCCTCTGTAATACTCCTGAGTTGTCACCATCCGGAGATCCGAATGGAGGACTATTTTATCTTCGAAATATTTTACCCAAGAGAATTCCTTCGTCATTAACCGAAGACAGCTGCTGCTCTTCAGGAAGCACGGGCTAGTCCAACCTCCCTACAGATACCCATCCGTTGTGATTACACCTACGGTACGCAAGCCTCCCCACCTCAGCAAGGTCCATGGTTCATTTGGGGGGGGGGGGGAGGAGGGAAGAATCGGTAGTGTCTTGAAAAGAAGTTGCTTAACAAACATCAACAAAAGTATAACAAGGTGTCGGAATTATGTCCAATTTAGTCAACTGATTCTGAACTAATTAGATTAAAAATGAGCTAATTAGATTAAAAAAGGAGACACTGAACAGTAGATGAGTTCTGCTGTTTCGACAGTAAAAGAACCGACGATGGCAGAGGTAAAGAGGATATAAAATGCAGACTGCCAATAGAAAGAAAAGCTTTTCTGAAAAGAGAAATTATGTTAACATGTAATATAAATTCTTTTCTGAAACTGTCTGTGACGAGTATAGCGTTGTATGGATTTGGAATATGAATGATAAACAGTACAGATAAGAATAGAATGGACTCTTTTGAAATCTGGTGCTACCGTAGAGCACTTACGATTAGATAGATAGATTGGATAACTAATGAAGAGGTAATGATGAAATGGGGGTGGAAAAAATTTTATGACACAACTTGGGCAAATGAGAGGGGCGTGGGACTGTCAGGCTACGACACAAAACGTCTGTCCATTATGTAATTAATGCATTTGGTACAGTAAGGAAGCCCAGTTATTTAAATTGGTCTTTACAGTGAGTCCGACTATTACTTCCAGTTATTGTTCTTATGGCCCTTTTGTGCAGTTTACAAACCGTGTCTACGTTTTCCGATCTCCAGGAAAGATACTTCCGAAGTTGCACCACAGCGGATGGTAGAAATACAATGGATGTTAAAACAACAGTAGTCAAGACCAAAGAATAGCTTGTATGTAAAGGAACGCTACCGACATCGAACAGTTTCTGTTCGATTATTGGGAAACGATTTTGTTGCAGGATAATGCCCGCCCACATGTTGTCGAGGTTGTTTCGACTACGCTGCGGTAATTTCGCTGGGATGACATTACGCATCAAAATGGTTCAAATGGCTCTGAGCACTATGGGACTTAACATCTGAGGTCATCAGTCCCCTATAACTCAGAACTACTTAAACCTAACTAACCTAAGGACATCACACACATCCATGCCCGAGGCAGGATTCGAACCTGCGACCGTAGCAGTCGCGCGGTTCCGGACTACAGCACCTAGAACCGCATGGTCACAACGGCCGGCTCATTACACATTCCCCATGTGATTTTCATATTTTTGTAACCAAGAAGAAAGACATTTGTGGCCATCGATTTTATTCCGATGAAGAGGTGCATGTCTGGGTATACAGTCCATAGGCAACTGCAAACATTTTTCCAGGAAGGCATTGAACATCACGTCTCTAAGTGAGATACGTGTATTAACAGATATGGTAATTAGTTTTGAAATAATAAACAGTTACTTTTTTCATCTGTCTCGTTTTCATTTGATTGTCCCCTACACATTATTGGACACTTGGTTGCCATATCGTTAGCCATGAGAGACGATGACAGACTTTATCAATGGGTCTAATTTTTCCTACGTAAACTTGCCCACGCGAGAATATTGCCACAACCCTCCTGGACGGTGCTCTCTTCACAAGTTGGAAGTGTCACCGCAACGCATTTTTCCATGTATTTGTGTCCTAACATCTTGTGCCAACAAGTACTGCGGCTCATCACTACATGTAACTTAACTTCTTTGTACTTCGATCCTCCAATAGAGGTCTTCCTGCGCCCTGCCTAATTTGTGTGTCAGGAGATACGCTGTGAACAGAGGTTAGGCCGTAGCTTCTGTAACCATGCTCACGAGGAGGTTGTTTTGGCTGCTCGGCAATTAATGTTGTCCAGCACTGAACTGGAGTCATTTCACGCACTGTGGCAAACTACGTAGTCTCCGGCAATTTCTACATTTTTTGCTGCCAAATTAACTAATCTTATGGCATTTAAGACTTATTACACTAAGCAGCTTCTTCTGAAAGCTTTGGTTTTCCAATCTGTCATGTATTCTTTTCGTACTCAGTATAAGCAAGCGTACTTTATAGTTTGTATTATATCTATGTAGGTGCTTTGCCAAAAACAAAAATACACCGACAGGAAAACATTTCTTCTATAGAAAAAGGTTTTCTTTATGTGGTTCTGACGCACTTCTTCTGTAGCGTTATGCAGCTTGCTTCCTAAACAGCTAAATTTTCGTTTTGCTTTTAGTGAATCTTTTCCATTTTCAATGTTTAATGTTCAGAACATTCTTTATTGTAAAACTTCTGCCACTCAGTCAGTCTGGATAGTGCAATAACTGTATAAAAATTGTTTTGCGGAAAATCACGTCTTGGTTGTGAACATTATTGTTCAACGACGAGTTTGACCATTTTGGGACAAAATCAGATTTTCTGCAAAAAAGAAAGGGCCAGAGGTATTGTTTTGTCATGCACAGCTCGAAATAAAATATCGAAACAGCATCTATGAACCATTAGAAAGAAAAGATCGTGCTAAACAGGACGTGTCCCTATATAATAAATATGAAGTGATAAAAAATCTTTAAATTATGAAAAAGAACCTTATCAGAGGAAAAGTTGAAAAGTGCAAACGTTACCTTCGATTCATACATGTTGACAAGATGCGGCAGTCAAGCAATAAGCTATCCTTTTAGAATTGCTGACATGTGGCGTCATTTAAATTTTTTTCTAAATTTTAATTGTTGCTCTTGCACTTTTAGTGTTCTGCAGACTTCATCATCGCTGGTATTGCTGATTTTAGCTATTTTAACGATACCCATTAGTATTTTTATGCTTTTGCACTTGCCATTTCATGTTACTACACTTCAACCTGTTACTGCTCTATGGAAATGTTCATCTTCAAAGTTTTGTATAGCATATCTTATTATGTTTAGTTATTATTTTAATATGTTTGATCTTTAGAATGTTTTGTTCTTTAGCCTAATTTTTAATTTTTGTTACATGCTTTGAAATAAATTTTATTTCAAAATTAAACATGCACACCTCGCGCCGCCACTAACTGTAAGCCCCACAGGGTTCAAAATGGTTCAAATGGCTCTGAGCACTAAGGGACTTAACTTCTGAGGTCATAAGTCCCCTAGAACTTAGAACTACTTAAACCTAACTAACCTAAGGACATCACACACATCCATGCCCGAGGCAGGATTCGAACCTGCAACCGTAGCAGTCGCGCGGCTCCAGGCCCCACAGGGCGCCTAGTCCAGTGATTAACTGTTTACACGCTTGACGCCTTGGACTGTGTTGTTCAATTTCTCTACACTGTGTTTAACACTAACAGTACCAGCACACTTTACATAACGAACATTATGAAGGGGGAACAGACTCTTTATAAGCGCCCTAAAAAATGAAGAACACTTAATTAACAATATACTGGCCGGCCGCTGTGACCGTGCGATTCTAGGCGCTTCAGTGTGGAACCGCGCGACTGCTACGGTCGCAGGTTCGAATCCGGCCTCGGGCATAGATGTGTGTGATACCCTTAGGTTAGTTAGGTTTAAGTAGTTCTAAGTTCTAGGAGACTGAAGACCTCCGCTGTTAAGTCCCATAGTGCTCAGAACCATTTGAACCATATGAACAATTTATTCTTGAAGGGATACTGATGAGTCAGTAGGTTCCAGAATCAGAAAATATCTTTGAGGACACTCTTAGCAATATCAACGTACTGTCAGTAAAGTGTACTACGGGTGGATTGGGGACACGTAAGCCCCACCGTAAAGATATTTAAAAAATGCAAAAATCGTTAAATGCTGCTGTCTTTTATTCACAACATACTTATACGTACCGATGTGTAGCCTGAAAATATTGAATATGACATTAATTCGGGAAAGTGATATATACTTCTAAGACTTGACATTTATGGAATCTGGTAGAAGAATTCATTAAAAAATAAATATTTTTTCAGATTTTTAAAAACATAAAGTAACTGACTAGATGAAAATATTTTCAAAAGGTGGGTATAACGTATCCCCCCCCCCCCCCCCTGGTACTGCGAAGGTCCAACGAAGCCACATGTCTGCAATTCCTTAAGGGTGGCCCTATTGCTTCCCCGCCGCGCCTTGCCGTTATGTTTGCACTTTTCAGTTTTGCCTCTGCTATAGTACTTCTTTTCCGTTTTTAAAGATTTTATTGTTACTTTATTCTTATTGTATAGGCACACGCCCTGTACAGCGTGTGACGTGTGATTATTTCACAACATAACAGTAAACGTAAGTTTTCTTTCCAATGATTCGTAGATGCTTCTTTGATATTTTTATTTCGAGGTGTGCATGATAGGACTTTACTTCTAGCTATTTATATTTTCCTTTCTTCTTTTTTGTAGAAAATCTAATGATGGCCTAAAGAGACGAAACGCGTCATTAAACATTAATTTTTACAATTAAAACAATAATTTTTACAATTAAGACCGGTTTTCTTCAGAAATAAAATATTCTTTATTGTAGCACTGTGTTACGTTTAAGTTTCTGTTATTTACCCTTCTAGCAACTACACAACCGGTCTACTTTACTGTAGGGTGTGTTAGCCCCTTACCCCGTTAAGCTGGGTATCATAAAGCCCGTTTGTTAGAAGGTAAGTGCTGAGTAGCGATGAATAGCGTGTAATGGACCTGGCCGTCTCGGCACTCCTTTGACTGCACTCATCAAGCACTCTGCAGTTTGAAGGGGTTGGGCAGAGGCGGTTTCTGCTGGTTACCGCTCTGGAACGACTTCCTCCCCAGTAAATCAACCTCACCCCCCTCCCCCTGTGCCCCTACCGTCTCGCTTCTCAGGTTTCAGTGCCACATCGCCAAGCGACGTCTGACAGATCACCTACATTACTGAGTTATTTGACTCGATCGCACGACCACAGTAACTAGGAATCAACGCGTCGACTGACGCTGTGGAATCTTTCCTTATAGTCGCGTACTGCTATTCCACAAACAAAGCAGTCTGTGTGCTAAGAAATTGAGGCAACATTCTCTGTCAAACTGTACGACCTAGCTTTGTGGCGTTACCCATGCTTTGGGCTGATAAAAATAAATAGCATGTCATAAATACAGCTTGTGGATTTCATCAGTGTAATGTGACGAATTTAATGGCTGCAGATGATTCTTGGTTTCTGGTCCAGAAGTTTATTTGTGCCGTCAGGTTTTTTTATAAACTGTGTTTCACATAAATCTTGATAAATCATTACATGTCTTCATAGCTCACTTTTTATTTCTTAAACAACTCGCAAAACACTCTCACAACAGGCCTACATTTGATTGGCGAACACAGCTCACTCTCCAGTGACTAGTTTAAGGTGTGAGATGTCACAAAACGAATATAAAAATGTATTTAATAACAAAATTAACGTGCCCGAAGGGTAGCTTTAGAGATGTTATTTACGCTGATGCGTTTTGATTACAGTCTGCTGAAAAAAATGTTAGTTTTAAAAACAGTCTTCAAGATGAATTTGAATATTACGTAATAGCTTCTTTTGTGAATACGTGATTCAATTTTGTTATTAGTCAAATGACATGGTTTTCCATGAAACTTGTTATTCTATTAAGGTCTTTAGTTGCTACAGTTCCCCAGTTCATGGTAGAAAAATGTGGGATACGTATTAAAGAGGGTGCAATATTCGAAATGTGGATTCCTTACAGAAATCATGAACTACAATTTCGGAAGGACTGTATCATATCAGTGGAATCAGCAACAATTGCAGTGCTGTGCTGATGTGATAGCGCAACACCAAAAAATAATTAATGTAGAGTTATGAAATTTTGGAAACACATTTTTCTAAGTCACATATTTTAGTGATTAATATTACAAAATCACAGGTTAATGTAAGGTCGAGATAAGCCATTGCAAATATGAAATGCTGGTACATTAATAACCGGTATATCCGCCATCCAGTTGAATGCAAGCATGCAAAGGTGCGTGCATTGTGTTGTACAGGTGCTGGATGTCATTTTGTGGATGGAGTTCCACGCCTGTTGCACTTGGTCGGTCAATAGAGGGACGGTTAGTCCTGTTTGTTGATGAAACTGGAGTTGTCGTTCGATGATGTCCCATATGCTCTCGACTGGAGACAGATATGGTGGTCGAACAGACCAAGTCAACGTGTCGACACTCTGTAGAGCACGTTAGGTTATAACGGCTGTATGTGGGCGAGCGTTATCCTGTTGGAAAACAACCCTTGGAATTGTGTTAATGAGTGGCAACAAGGCAGGTCGAATCACCAGACTGATGTACAAATTTACAGCCAGTGTGCATGGGATAACCACCAGAGTGCTCCTGCTGACATACAAAATTGCATCCCAAAGCATAACTACAGATTCAAGTCCAGTGTGTCTAGCACGCAGACAGGTTGGTTGCGTGCGCTCAATTGGC
This sequence comes from Schistocerca cancellata, assembly GCF_023864275.1. Lineage (NCBI taxonomy): Eukaryota > Metazoa > Arthropoda > Insecta > Orthoptera > Acrididae > Schistocerca > Schistocerca cancellata. The sequence continues at coordinate 308,581,390 of NC_064628.1, read as the reverse complement.
CACCTTGTAACCAACACACGGCCATCACTGGCACCGAGGCAGAACAAGCTGTCATCAGAAAACACAACAGACCTCCACCGTGCCCTCCAATGAGCTCTCAATTGACACCACTGAAGTCGCAAATGGCAGTGGTTTGGATTCGGTGGAATGCACGCTACAGGGCATCTGGGTGGGAGCTGACCTTGAATTAACCGATTTGTAACTGTGTGTTGTGTCACTGTGGTGCCAACTGCTGCTCGGCTTGCTGGTGCAGATATAGAGCCGTACGCAGAACACAATGCTCTTTCCTCTCGGTAGTGCCACGTGGTCATTCGGAACCCGGTCTTCTTACGACCGTACATTCTTGTGATCACCGCTGCCAGCAGTTATGTACAGTGGCTACATTCCTGCCAAGTATTTCTGCTGTATCGCAGAAGGAACATCCAGCTCCTCGTAGTAATAGTACACGACATCTTTCGAACTCACTGAGGTGTTGATAACGGTGTCTTTCTCGCCTTAAAGGCATTCTTGACTGACATAAACACAGCATGTCAAAACTCAAAGGTAACTAACGCTCGCGACCGTTACATCATGTATTTAAAGCAAACATCGTTTGCATTTTCATAGTGGTCACTAGCGCCGCTCTTACGAGAATGGCGCGAAATTTCAACAGACGTCATCTTTTACTTGCAGAAACACTCCTGGCAACCTTTGTTTATGTCGCACAACTGCTTGATGTTGCGATTTTTTCCGTCAGTGTATTATTTCATTCGTAAATGCAGTATTTTGTTATAACTTAACGCAAGTGAAATTAGCCGGACAATGCGCAAAGAATAATTACTGAAAAAGGAGGTGTTGAGAGACAATTATATCACATGTAACTAAAGAAAACAAGTAGGGATGAAAGTGAATCAGTTACTAAATCAGTGAAGAACTGAATTTAGTACCCTCAACATCATGGTCATCAGTGATTAATATAGATCTTATCTGACATGATGAAGAATCAAATAGCATTATGCAAAAAATTGCAACATTATATTTACTGCTGTGCAGTGTGTCCTTCAGTTGTGTTCAGTTTCTAGACTAGTAAAAATACTCATTAGTAAAACCACTTTGTGAATAGGCAAAAGAGATCATGTAGATAACTACAGTCCAATTTCCTTGCTACCGGAGGTATTGCACAAAAGCAAGCAGCACTTTGAGACATGCTCCATAGACTCAACACAGTACCACTCACCAAAGAAAGCTACCAAAAAGAACTGGACATAATAATGCAGATAGCACAAAATAATGGTTACAATAATAACACAGTCACAAAGCTGAACAACAAAATTAAAAGTAAAATAAAAGCAGAAAGCTCCAAACCACAGATAAAAACACAACAGAACCAAACACAAACACGCAGTCCCACGCACTACACAGGATAATGAGAAAAAGATGAAAGAAAACACAAGATGGTACACAATGACATACAAACACAAACTCACCCATAAAATCACCAACACTTTCAAAAGACAGGGAATAAACATACCATACACAACAGACAGTTTTATACAAAAATACACCCCAAAACTGACAAAAACCAGAGACATATACCAGAAAGCAGGTATATACCAGTTACGGTGTAACACTTGTGAAGGCACATACATAGGGAAAACAGGGAGAACATTTGATGACAGATACAAGGAACACATGAGAGCATGGAAATATGGGACAAACCACTCCACATTTGCAGAACACCTAAGAGAAAATGACCACAAACCAACCACTAGAGAAGATGACATGAGAATAATTAGAATGAACAATAAAAAGCACCTTCTGACAACGCAAGCAAATTACCACATACATAAAACCGAAGTAGAGGGGAAAATCCTGTTGAATGACCAAGTGCACATGCCAAGCAATTCATTATTTACACTAATAGATAAAATAATAGAATAATGTTTGCAAAAAGGATAAATATAATAATACTGTCCAATGTGATTATAATAGAACCAAACATCTCTACACTCACTCATCCATGACCCCTCCCCAGAATATTGAAACGATAAGTCAAAACAGCTGTCACCAAAGTTTTCGGCCACGCGCTAACAGCTAGTACAACCGTCAACCCCCCTCCCCCCCCCCCCCGAAAAAAATCGACTCTATCCCCCCCTCTCTCTCACTCATACACACACACACACGGTATAAACATCGTAAACAGAGGTTAGTAACGAACATATACTTCGTTAGGTTGGCAACAGATAGGTAAACATACCAAAGACGTTGAAACACGTAATGGAGTCGCAATATTTACGGTGTGAAAAGAAGTGCACGACGAAATAATTGTATCGAGTGACAGAAGAACGATAGTCCACCACAAAAAAAAGAGTGAGAAATATGGTGAACAGTTTGTGAATGGCGAAAACACAAAGATGTGAATATAGAACAGTGATAAAAGTGGTTGTGCGACCTCCAGACCAGATGTGAGGAAACGCAGATCAGCAAATCGTAAGTAATTTCATTTTTACAAAAAATCTCGAAGTGAATTGTTTGATAATCTATAACTAACAAAACTGTATCATTATAGATCCCACTGATGATGCCTTAGAACAGGAGAAGTCGAAACGCGTATGGGATAAATAAAATAACTAGCAGCAGGAAAGGCAGCTGGATTTGCAAAACAAGTATTTATATGCTTGCTGCGGAGGATGACCACACAAACAAACTTGTTGAAGTGTAATGTGTTTAATGCTGATGTCTGTGAGCTTCATACTAAGTTTCATCGTACTTGTCGAGGTGCAGTCAGCCCAGAGGGAATTTGGAAAGGATGTATCCAACAGTAACACGCCCCCAGAGAACATCCCAAATATAGCCTGTTCAGGCCAGATTGGGTGATCCATTTTAGCTTTTTTTTACTACTGAAGGTATACAGTCTAAAGAGGGACCAGACTTTAATAGTCACAGTTCCACTTTTGAAGGGACAATGGCATCTGCGCGGCACAAACACAGTCTGTTTAGAAGGAATATGTTTGTAGAGATAGTTAACCGATACAACTGGTTCTGATTTCTCGCGATATCGAAACAATTCACAGCTACACCGGGACTCTTAGTTGAAAGGAACGCCCTTCTGTTGAACTGCAGTGTAGTGTACATATTCGCGTGTAAACTGGAAATGCTTCCATCTGTGATGATCAGTGAGAAGCAAACTCGTGGCTTATAGACTATTAGCTTTATATAAATGTCGATTTGAAGAGTTCCTTATGCATTACTCGATGATACAACCTTTCCCGCGTTGAAGGAAGGGTAGAGCGTAGGCAAGACGGAATCGCAGTCATATTCCTTAGAACATATAACAACAGCTCAGTCATGAGGCAGCATTGTAGCCTTGGGTCGTTCTCAGCCGAAACCTTCAGAGATATTTATTCCTAAGCAGCAACGCCATACAGAAATGCTAAGTTCACTGTCCCGAGCAAGAGCAAAGGCATTATTTTTGACCACCGCCAAACTGTAAGTCGTTTGGAGCTAGGAGCTGGATGAATGCTAAGTAGGATAAGTGGCAGCAAGAGACATCCATGAAACCACAATAAAATAGAAGCCATTTGCTTTTCTCATCTCATTGACATTTTCACTGTTTCTCCTTATGGCTAGATCATAATTTTATGTGTGGTTTTCTATTTCTGATTTGGTGAGTTTGTGTTGTCCACCAATTATGTTGTCATCAGTTTTTTCCTGGTATGTTCTTGCAGATTTTCCATAGTCTTGCCTTCATTCTCTTCTGCACATTTTTATACATTCCGTTTTTTAAATATCAGTTCCGCCATATAGTTTAGCAGCCACAACTCTATTGAAGCCTTCAGAGTCGCTATTACGAAGGTAGTGAGTATACTGCACACCACGTCTAGCAGTTGACCTACTAAAAATGGAGACTGCCTCTTTGCTTTCCATACCACCGTTGAAATCTTCAAAGTTTTTAACCTTTCCAGTGTTTTGTCAGGCATTCATAGTCCAGCATCTTGCCTGTATCTACAGAGGTAACTGCGACACTCCACTGAATAATGTATGGCTTCTCTTCTATCAGGAACCGCCCAATGCAGCAACAATATCAGTAGACTGGCAGGTATCTACAGCTTCTTTCTTTCCTCTGCATAGCTGCTTCCCTCACTTCTGTTACGGCGGTTATAGAAACCTCTCAGATTTGACAGGCAGTGGTGGGAGATCCATCATACCACAAATTATGTGGGCTGGTTTTCTTCCTTTTACAATGCACCTCATGGCATAAGCAAGGCGCATAAGCACTTCACTGTATTTTGTGCAAGTTACGGGCGATGCCATAGTATATTTCATTACTTTACACATTTGATATTCCGCTACAGTTTTGCTGGATACACTTCTTCTCTTACTTTTGTCCTCACAAACGTAAGGGATTTTTCACTACTACAGTATTTACATGTAGCAAAAGGCAGAAGAAATTCTAAAAGCTAGAACTTACTAATTAAAATGTAACCGTTATTTTCACTGTTTACAACACCAACATCTTGTTCATTTAGGCAATATGTTCAAGCTTGCATTTCGAAGCACTGCCTGGCCGACTTTTAGGTCTAACATCAATTCACTGTGGCGTAAAAATTTCTTCATTTTTAAGATTTGCAGCAACTTGCTTGTGTTGATTACTAAAAAATTTACGACCGCAGTTATTCTTCTTGGTTTTTGCATTTTACAACGTAAAATGGTTGAAATACGCAGTCACAACAACATGTTTACAACACGAAAGCACGGATAAACGTAAGTAAACTCGTGTAATCTACTTGTACCGACAGAAAAATCGATTGCAATAAATACCTGCTCATAGTACATGCGATATATTCTTCTAGAATATTACAGAAACGAGTTACTAAGGAAATAGTGGCGCCAAAATTAAATAACGAGACATTGTAGGTAAGATTTTGTGTTTGGCAGTAGTGTGACAGCTCATGCGCTGCATCTGATTTACAAAGACATTTATACACGAAAATGATGAGGTACGGAACATAAAATTATATTTTTAGGATCATAGGAATCACATAATTTTATTAAATAAAGAAAAAATTCATTTTTTGGGCCCTCGCGATGTCGATGTCCTATTAATCACCAATAGGAAGTTCTATTTTAACTAGTAAACCCCCAATTCGTTAAAGAATCGAATTCTTTGTACAAAACAGCTTCAAACTTATTGTTAATTTATGTATGAGTCAACGTATTAAATATTTGACGTAAAGAATGTAAGCGAGAAAGAGTTCAGAATAGTATTATTGAGTAGGCTTCCGCGTCCAGAGTCAGTTGACATTAAGCTTTTTGAGTATCGTACAGCGTCATGAAGTAAAAAATTATACTGGAGAAACCATCACATAGATAGCACGATTCAGGTAGCTTAAAATTTTCCATTCTTGAATTACTGTTAGCGTAATCAGTACATTAGCAAGACCGTTTATATTTCGTTCATTTTTATTGCGATATCGTTTGGCTTAATCTTGGTTCTGATTCTACACAATTTCCTTTTATAAGCCTGGTATGTACTTATATACACGAGAGGACTGGAATAACTTTCTAATTGTAAAGCTATTACGCTCAAAAACTACTTACCGACACCTAGGACGTATAACATAAACTGTAGAAGAGTGTAGCAGTGTAATATTTAATGACACAAGTGTCCACAGGTAAATCAAATGAAATAACTAAATTAGATTTTTAGACCCTATGAAATTTTATCGTCACATGTCTAGAAACTTACACTTGAAATACAATATTTCTGTTTATATCAAACATTCTGCATCAGTTTTACATTCACTTTTTGTCGTGAGAAGCACAGTCACACCGGTATTTGAGGAAATTAAAAAGTTAATTAAAAAATTCTCTCATTTAGTGGTGGTTATTAGATGTGAGAATTTCCATTTACTAGCATGTAGTCGGTCCTCTCACCAGATCATCCGTTAACTAGCTCTTTTTTGCCACATGGATGCCTATCGTCTGCAGATGTGCGTAAAGAAACTGATGGCAAAGACCTAGCTACTTTCGCGGAAATCCATTTTGTTTCCGTAATTGCTATCCGTCTCACTCTACTGCTGTACAAGTTTATTAATTCACTGAATGGCCGACACAAGAAAAGCGCTTCACCCTTCTTGGGATCACTGATTTAATGAATAACGGAAATTTTAATCAAAACTTCCGGATCGGAAGTTCAACCGGTGCATCTGCTGAAGTCAAAGCAGAACTTTGCCGATTCCAGGGTCACAATAGTGACCTTATTGTCAAGTTATTGGCTGTCTACTCATCTCAAGTTATTGCAGCAAACCTATACAGAGTTAGACCTCTGGTTTATTGCTCTGCGGTGAGGATAATGGCTGATGCTTTCTGTAACCTAGCGCAGTCCATATCACGATGTTCAGCGAGTTTTATTTATACCTATACTCAATGCTGTTTTTCTGGGGGAACGCTGGGGGATGCGTACCCCTAAACTATTTCGTCGACAAAGTAATTTTTTTACGTTGTTCAGAACTTGGAAGAGTGCCAGCCGTAAATTTTTTATTTCATTTTTTCGTGTTGGTAATTGCAACACGAAGGGTACCAGTGCAGGTTTTGGTGGGAAAAGCGATGACATTGACTGTTTCCAGCATTTCGAAGCTGCGGCAACCGTTCTCGACAACTGAATCGCAGGCAGCCAGTTCGACAAGCATGTAGTGACCTCGCTCGCTGGGGGACACTGCAGGAGCCTCCACGAAGATTGCGTTCACCACTCGAACAACAAGCAATCGGGCGTCCCCTGGAAACGACCTAGTCGGCCAATCCTGCAAACACCGGAGCACCAAAACCAAAGATGACAAAACAACTCTCCGAAGAGACTCAAAAAAGGCCATTATCAAGACCATCACTAGTGACAACTTCCTGCAATATTGAAGGCTTATCTGTAAATAAAGAAATTTTATTATCTGACATGTGCAAACGAAACAACTGTGATATTTTAGTGTTACAAGAAACACACAGAGCACCAACTAGCCATAGACCAAAAATACAGGGCATGAAATTAGTTCTCGAGAGACCACACGAAAGGTACGGAAGTGCTATATTTGTGAAACCGAACTTAGACGTATGCTCCTGTGCTCTGACCTGCGAAGAAAATATAGAAATTTTAACTATTGAGCTACATTCATGTACCGTAACATCCGTGTACAAACCACCCAGTGCGAGGTTCAAATTTACGGAGCCTGGAAATTTCCATTCAAAAAACATTAAAGTTGTACTAGGAGATTTTAACTGCCACGGTCTCGCATGGGGTTATAAAGAGACAAATGACGATGGCGAAATGCTGGAGACCTGGGCAGACCAGGCTAAACTGAAATTGATACATGACCCAAAGTTGCCTGCATCATTTAACAGCGGAAGAAGGAAACGAGGATATAATCCAGATAACATCTTTGTCTCCGAAAAGGTATCCCTGCAAACTGTAAAGCAAATCGAGGACCCAATTCCAAGATCGCAACACAGAGCAATAACTTGCTGCATTACTGCAGTAATCAAATCAGATGTAATGCCCTTTAAGAGACGCTTCAATTTCAAAAAAGCTCATTGGGAACTTTTTACAGAGGACCTTGATAAGGAGATCTTGGAAATTAAACCAGAGATACAATCATATGAAACTTTTATAGACCTTGTCAAGAAAATTTCTCGACGGCGCATACCTAGAGGGTGCCGCACCCAGTATATCGCTGGACTAAATGGTAGCAGCAAGGAAGCTCTGAAAAAGTATGAAGAACTGTACAATAAGGACCCCTTTTCAGAGGAAACGATCCAGGCAGGTGAGGTACTGATGTCTGGTATCTCCGAAGCGAGAAAGGAAAAGTGGTGCAACCTCCTACAAGACGGACATGAAGCACAGCAGTAGGAAGGCATGGAAACTGGTCAAAAGTCTCAACAACGACCCAACAGAACCACAACCAAATTACAGTGAAGTTACACCTGATCAGATAGCTCACCAACTACTCATGAATGGGAAAACTAAAAGGAAGATCAGGAATGGCAAAATTAAAAGAAAATTGAACGAGGAGATTAGCTTCCTAGCTCGCCCGTTCTTCATTCAGGAGCTACAAGATGCCATCAATGATTTGAAAAACAATAAGGCCGCTGGCCTCGACGATCTGAGATCTGAGCAAATTAAACATTTTGGACCGGGAGTACAAGCATGGATCCTAGAGCTAATGAATAACTGTATTACAGCAATGCAAATTCCTAAACTGTGGAGGAAAGCTCGAGTTATTGCGTTACTAAAACCAGGGAAAGACCCAGCTGAAGCTAAAAATTTCCGGCCTGTGTCACTGCTTTGTCATTTATTTAAAGTGCTGGAGCGAATGGTCCTCAAACGCATAGCTGATTATGTGGACAAAGCCCTCATTAACGAACAAGCTGGATTCCGACCAGGAAAATCATGCTGTGGCCAAATCCTTAATCTCACACAGTACATCGAAGACGGCTATCAGAGAGGAGAAGTAACTGGGGTCGCATTCCTGGATCTCAGTGCTGCATATGACACAGTTAACCATAAGTTGCTTACCCAGAAAGTGTATAATGTCACTAAGGACTACACCCTTTCTATGTTCGTGCAATGTCTGCTACAAAACAGACGCTACTATGTAACCTTACAATCTAAAAACAGCCGATGGAGGACACAGAAAAATGGACTTGCTCAGGGTAGTGTCTTGGCTCCAATATTATTTAACATCTATACCAATGATCTTCCCATCAGCCGCCAGACACGAATGTTCATATATGCTGATGATGCAGCAGTGGCCACACAGGATAAAACCTTTGAACAAGTGGAGGAGAATCTCACAGGAGCCTTAACAGAACTTGCTACCTATTACGACGGCAATAATCTCAAACCAAACCCTAGTAAATCTCAAGTATCCGCCTTCCATCTTAGGAACAAACAAGCTAAACGGAAACTCCGAGTCATGTGGCAAGGGGAAGAGCTGAAACATACAAACAGCCCAAAATGCCTGGGAGTAACATTGGACAGAGCACTTACTTTTAAGCAGCATGGTCACAACACTAAAAAAAAGGTCTGTGCCAGGAACAACATACTGCGGAAGCTAACAGGTTCATCGTGGGGAGCTCAACCACATGTTTTGCGCACCACGGGTCTGGTGCTGAGTATCTCAGCAGCGGAATATGCGGCGCCAGTTTGGAGGAACTCTGCTCACACTAAGCAAGTTGACGTCGCCGTAAACGAAACTGTACGTATTGCCACAGGATGCCTCAAACCAACTCCCACAGACATCATTTACCCCATCATAGGCATAGCACCACCCACTATCCGCAGACAAGTAGCCGCCGAGCTCGAAAGATCAAAACAAAAGAATGATCCTCGACACCCGATGCATATGCACCGAAAACAACGTGTCCGGCTGAAATCCCGCAGGAGTTTCATTGAAACTACTGAAGAGCTCGCCACCAAGCCCGCCGCAAGGCGGCTATCTCTTTGGGAAGAAATGGTGCCACACTCCACAATGGAACTACTTGAGGAGGGATCTGCAGGATTTCAACTACCTTTTACAACTTGGAGGTCATTAAACCGGCTGCGCACTGGAGTAACTGGGAGCAAATCAAACCTATTTAAATGGGGTTACAGCGATGGCGACAGGTGTGAATGCGGAGCAATACAGGACTTGGACCACCTACTGATCTGCCCAGATATGTCTATAACATGCACTAAAGATGATATTTTGAAAGTCAATGACAAAGCAATCTACGTTGCTAATTACTGGGAAGGGAAGATATACACTCCTGGAAATGGAAAAAAGAACACATTGACACCGGTGTGTCAGACCCACCATACTTGCTCCGGACACTGCGAGAGGGCTGTACAAGCAATGATCACACGCACGGCACAGCGGACACACCAGGAACCGCGGTGTTAGCCGTCGAATGGCGCTAGCTGCGCAGCATTTGTGCACCGCCGCCGTCAGTGTCAGCCAGTTTGCCGTGGCATACGGAGCTCCATCGCAGTCTTTAACACTGGTAGCATGCCGCGACAGCGTGGACGTGAACCGTATGTGCAGTTGACGGACTTTGAGCGAGGGCGTATTGTGGGCATGCGGGAGGCCGGGTGGACGTACCGCCGAATTACTCAACACGTGGGGCATGAGGTCTCCACAGTACATCGATGTTGTCGCCAATGGTCGGCGGAAGGTGCACGTGCCCGTCGACCTGGGACCGGACCGCAGCGACGCACGGATGCACGCCAAAACCGTAGGATCCTACGCAGTGCCGTAGGGGACCGCACCGCCACTTCCCAGCAAATTAGGGACACTGTTGCTCCTGGGGTATCGGCGAGGACCATTCGCAACCGTCTCCATGAAGCTGGGCTACGGTACCGCACACCGTTAGGCCGTCTTCCGCTCACGCCCCAACATCGTGCAGCCCGCCTCCAGTGGTGTCGCGACAGGCGTGAATGGAGGGACGAATGGAGACGTGTCGTCTTCAGCGATGAGAGTCGCTTCTGCCTTGGTGCCAATGATGGTCGTATGCGTGTTTGGCGCCGTGCAGGTGAGCGCCACAATCAGGACTGCATACGACCGAGGCACACAGGGCCACCACCCGGCATCATGGTGTGGGGAGCGATCTCCTACACTGGCCGTACACCACTGGTGATCGTCGAGGCGACACTGAATAGTGCACGGTACATCCAAACCGTCATCGAACCCATCGTTCTACCATTCCTAGACCGGCAAGGGAACTTGCTGTTCCAACAGGACAATGCACGTCCGCATGTATCCCGTGCCACCCAACGTGCTCTAGAAGGTGTAAGTCAACTACCCTGGCCAGCAAGATCTCCGGATCTGTCCCCCATTGAGCATGTTTGGGACTGGATGAAGCGTCGTCTCACGCGTCTGCACGTCCAGCACGAACGCTGGTCCAACTGAGGCGCCAGGTGGAAATGGCTTGGCAAGCCGTTCCACAGGACTACATCCAGCATCTCTACGATCGTCTCCATGGGAGAATAGCAGCCTGCATTGCTGCGAAAGGTGGATATACACTGTACTAGTGCTGACATTGTGCATGCTCTGTTGCCTGTGTCTATGTGCCTGTGGTTCTGTCAGTGTGATCATGTGATGTATCTGACCCCAGGAATGTGTCAATAAAGTTTCCCCTTCCTGGCACAATGAATTCACGGTGTTTCATATTTCAATTTCCAGGAGTGTAGTTGGAGGTGAGAGATGAGCAGAAAACTAACAAACTATTTTACTTGTTCTCCTGCATCTAAAAACCCAAAACCTGTCAATAATTCGTGTGCGAATGTAAAGCCAGGAAGTTCAACGTCAGTGGATGACGAAAGTGATGATGTCACGGCTAAAAGCGGACGGGTGGTATCCCATGCTTCAGTTATTAGTAATTTTCGCTGCATTATATCCAATGTCGTAGTACCCTTAAACCTTTCTTTTTGGAAAAAAACACTGCCTATACTAATAATAAAACTGTAAAACTTCGTGTCTGTTTGAACACACTAATCTCCAAAACTACTCAACGAATTTTCATGGCATTGAGCGTAGTTTGGAGCTACATATAGACTTCAACTAATCAAAATCGGATCACCCCAAAAAATATCTTAATTTAAAGATTTGTTTGTTGTTGTTGTTGTTGTGGTCTTCAGTCCTGAGAATGGTTTGATGCAGCTCTCCATGCTACTCTATCCTGAGCAAGCTCCTTCATCTCCCCGTACCTACTGCAACCTACATCCTTCTGAATCTGCTTGGTATATTCATCTCTTGGTCTCCCTCTACGATTCTTACCCTCCACGCTGCCCTCCAGTGCTAAATTTCTAATCCCTTGATGCCTCAGGACATGCCCTAACAACCGATCCCTTCTTCTAGTCAAGTTGTGCCACAAACGTCTCTTCTCCCCAATCCTATTCAATACCTCCTCATTAGTTACGTGATCTACCCACCTAATCTTCAACATTATTCTGTAGCACCACACTTCGAAAGCTTCTATTCTCTTCTTGTCCAAACTATTTATTGTCCATGTTTCACTTCCATACATGGCTACACTCCATACAAATACTTTCAGAAACGACTTTCTGACACTTAAATCTATACTCGATGTTAACAAATTTCTTTTCTTCAGAAACGCTTTCCTTGCCATTGCCAGTCTACATTTTATATCCTCTCTACTTCTACCATCATCAGTTATTTTGCTCCCCAAATAGCAAAACTCCTTTACTACTTTAAGTGTCTCATTTCCTAATCTAATTCCCTCAGCATCACCCGACTTAATTCGACTACGTTCCATTATCCTCGTTTTGCTTTTGTTGATGTTCATCTTATATCCTCCTTTCAAGACACGTTCCATTCCGTTCAACTGCTCTTCCAAGTCCTTTGCTGTCTCTGACAGAATTACAATGTCATCGGCGAACCTCAAAGTTTTTATTTCTTCTCTCTGGATATTAATACCTACTCCGAATTTTCTTTTGATTCCTTTTCTGCTTGCTCAATACACAGATAGAATAACATCGGGGAGAGGCTACAACCCTGTCTCAACTCCCTTCCCAACCACTGCTTCCCTTTCGTGCTCCTCGACTCTTATAACTGCCATCTGGTTTCTGTACAAATTGTAAGTAGCCTTTCGCTCCCTGTATTTTACCCCTGCCAACTTTAGAATTTGAAAGAGAGTATTCCAGTCAACATTGTCAGAAGCTTTCTCTAAGTCTACAAATGCTAGAAACGTAGGTTTGCCTTTCCTTAATCTTTCTTCTAAGATAAGTCGTAAGGTCAGTATTGCCTCACGTGTTCCAACAAGTCTACGGAATCCAAACTGATCTTCCCCGAGGTCGGCTTCTACCAGTTTTTCCATTCGTCTGTAAATAATTTGCGTTAATATTTTGCAGCTGTGACTTATTAAACTGATAGTTCGGTAATTTTCACATCTGTCAACACCTGCTTTCTTTGGGATTGGAATTATTGTATTCTTCTTGAAGTCTGAGGGTATTTCGCCTGTCTCATACATCTTGCTCACCAGATGGTAGAGTTTTGTCAGGACTGGCTCTCCGAAGGCCGTCAATAGTGATAATGGAATGTTGTCTACTCCTGGGGCCTTGTTTCGACTCAGGTCTTTCAGTGCTCTGTCAAACTCTTCACGCAGTATCGTCTCTTCCATTTCATCTTTATGTACATCCTCTTCCATTTCCATAATATTGTCCTCAAGTACATCGCCCTTGTATAGAGCCTCTATATACTCTTTCCACCTTTCTGCTTTCCCTTCTTTGCTTAGAACTGGGTTTCCATCTGAGCTCTTCATATTCATACAAGTGGTTCTCTTATCTCCAAAGGTCTCTTTAATTTTCCCGTAGGCAGTATCTATCTTACCCCTAGTGAGATAAGCCTCTACATCCTTACATTTGTCCTCTAGCCATGCCTGCTTAGCCATTTTGCACTTCCTGGCGATCTCATTTTTGAGACGTTTGTATTCCTTTTTGCGTGCTTCATTTACTGCATATTTATTAAAGTTTTATCCATGTTAATATTATAAATACGAACTCATTTCATGGCTAACCTACTGAACCGATTTCGATTAAATTTGGTATAGAGAGAGCTTGGGCGGCTAGGAAGGATGTAGGCTACTTTGCAATGTTTAAATAAAGATATTGCTAAGAGGGCGAAGTACTGAATGGAACTTGTTTTTTACAACGGTGGACGTAAGGCATGTTAAAACATTACTGATTGTTGCATAATGTACACATACATAATGCATAGCTACTTAAATAGCATGATGCAAGGATGCGTTCTCCTGACGATGCTTCTCTGTACACACTCTTTGACAGCGACTCTACACATGCCACCGCATCATGTGTTGGGACAGCTGGGAAGGATTGGGTGGGGCATACGTCACGAGCTATGCTTATCCAAATAGGCACATGATGTTACTGCACACAGTAACTTACCCACCATAACAAATTTATTGACGTCAGTCGATTTTACTGATATAATAGTAAAATCATATTGCATTTTACACAGATTTGTACTTTGTAAAGATGACATTCGGTTTAATGACACTGATTATCACTGTCCACTTCAAAGTATTTCAACCAGCTCTTCGACCATGTTCCCAATCTCACTAATTCAAACGTTATATACAAAGACATAACAAGTAAAAAATAAATACCACTTATAAAAAGTCTCGGGCATAACTATAAATAAATACCTGGGCAATGACAGATTTCTCAGCTAGTCCCATTAAGAATAGCCATTTTCACTGTAAATCTGACGTAAGCAACACCTCACATGACTGTAATAAAAAGAGTTCGTAGAGTGGAGACACATTGATGCTTTGTGCGACGTTCACTATATAAATAAAATGCAATTCAGTACCATCCTCTCATCATATTATACATGTCGCCCTACACAATACATTTTTCTCAGCTTTTATTTCTGTCGAGTGAAAGTCAAGAATCGCAATGAAGAAAGCTATTCACTGACAAGACGTTAGCGTTCTGCTTTTCATAATTACGTTTGTTGTCCTGCACAGCTTACTATTTTTAAGAACCCGCCCCAGATGGGGACTAATATCGCAGGAACTTCGTGTATGCACTTCTCATACATGAGAACTGCTAAAGAACTCGTAAGTGATATTGAATTTTTACAAAGAAGAGGACCAGGTATGATCGCAGCTTTGTTTGACTCTCAGAAGAGCGTCACGGGAATAGTGGAAAACTTGACTGGCAGACGCTTGAAGATACAACTAGGATATCACGCGAAAGCCTGCTTACAAAGCTTTGAGAACCGGTATTAACTGAGCGATGGAGGAAGGTGTGGAAGCCCCTTACGTATAGTTCCTTTAGCGACCGTGAAAACAATAATAGGCTAATAAAATTTTCTTGAGATTCTAGCCGTGTCAAATGGCCAAATGTCCTCTTGCTTCCGGATAGTTAAAGGGTGATCCATAAAAGAATGTCCCAGTTATAAATTTTAGTATTACAAACTGTAAGCGTTGTAGAATTTTGATTCAAGGTCACAATTAACGAGTAACTCAAACAGTTTTAGATAAGTGCATGTGAGAGTACTGCGTTGTTGTTTCGCGACTTGCAGCACCACGTACGAATGGCGACTATTGAGAGTAAAGCGTTCCATGTTCTGTAATTTACTAAACGTGGATCTGTAATTTCAATTCAATGTGCGTTTCGTCTAAAGTTGTACTGTGATCTCCCATGTGGCAAAACATCCGCCGTTCGTATAGCGAGTTTAAAACGACCAGATGTATGTGTGAAGGGATAAACACTGCACGACAGAAAGTGTCGTAAGAGATTGTTGAGCATCTTACCTTCGAAGTCCTAAGAAATCTGTTCTGGAAGCAATACTTAAACTTTAGATGCCAAAGACGACGGTGTGGAAGGTTTTAAGAAAACTTTTGCACATACTAAACATACTAGTTAAAGTTGGTAAATGGTTTACAGCCAGACAACTATGTATTTTATAACTTTGCAAGTGAAGTGTTGTAGCGAAAGATGACTTTCTCGGACACGTGGTGTTCAGTGGTGAGGCAGCTGTTCATCTAAGTGGGAAGATAAATACCCAGAATGATCGTATCTGGGGGACAGAACATCCTCCAGAAGATGTAGAATACCAGTGATATTCCCCAATATTAAATATTTTCTGTACTGTGTTCCAACACCAAGTGTACCAACCATTTCCTTCGCTAAAGCTACCATAATAGGAGTGGCTTCCCTGGATGTGTTCCCCAATTAAAAGGAGAATTTTAAAACTTTATTTAGCAACAAGCTGCAGCTCATCCTCATTGGCATCTCTTTGTACGAGAGTGGTTGAATGTAGAAGTCTCTGACCGCTGGATTGGTCGTAATGGTGAATACGACAGAGCTCTTTTCCGCTGTCCTCGACTTTCACCTAATCTCACGCTATGCTATTTTTTTCTTTGGAGCTTTATAAACGATAGTATCTACTGTCTTCCACTACCTATTGATTTTCCAGAGCTGAGACACAGAATTGAAGAGGTTATTGCTTTATTGCTCCCGTTACCCCGGAGTTGTTAACCAAAGTGAGGAAAGGATTGGATTTTATGTAGGATATATACTGGATGTGTGCCGTATAACTAAAGGTGCACATGTCGGACGTTTGTAAGGAAAACTAGCTTATTTCACCTTCAATTTGACGTATGATTTTTTTTCTAAATAGACTAAATTAAACTGTTGTAATTACACCACTGAAACTACTCGGCCATTGTCAAGTAGTGACCTCTTCCATCTTTCTAGAATCTTTATATTCAGCCAACAATTACGTGTCTGGTGCTCACTCACAGACGATAGCGCGACAATACGAGGACGGAAGCAGCAACCACTCAAGAGTCACCGCTTTACAATGGCCGAGGAGCATGCGTCCAAAGCCGGAATGATATCTGACCACTTGATGTTGCTGGAAACTCGAGGGAATTTTAATAGTGTATATCGTCAGTGAAGCTATGCGTTCGTAGAAGATTAGACTAATTACAGCGCGCACAGAGGCATTTAAGCAGTCACGGAAGAAGCTTTAATACGAGTATGTAGTTCTCTGCCATGCGCTTCACAGTGGTTTACCGGGTATGCTTGTAGACGTAATTGTAGACAACTGCAAGGCACTTTGCAATCATTCTTACGCGCAGGCCGCGCGCATTGGCCTCATAGATATCTAATGGTCGGCATACTAACACTTTGGAAAATCTCTAGAAAACTCGTTTGACAAACTCACCGGTCAAAACATTATTTACCAACAGAGAAATCATTACAAGCGTCATTTAATATTCCACAGATTTTCTATGTGGTTTAAATCAGGTGATTCTGCAGCCCAGTCGGGATGTAGTGGGGTGTGGGAGTGTTCAGAAAACCAGGCACATATTCTTCCAGCCCGATGAACTTACCTGTTGTCGTCTTAATGTGCTTGTGCGAGCAATGGGCCGCCGGCCGCTGTGGCCGAGCGGTTCTAGGCGCTTCAGTCTGGAACCGCGCTGCTGCTACGGTCGCAGGTTCGAATTCTGCCTGGGGCATAGATGTCCTTAGGTTATTTAGGTTTAAGTAGTTCTAACTCGAGGGGACTGATGATCTCAGATGTTAAGTCCCATAGCGCTTAGAGCCATTTGAACCATTTTTTTGAGCAATGGCCTCTTGCGAGGTGACCTACTCCAAATGTTTATTGCATGCAGTTCCCGTCGCAGTGTTCTCTTGCTAAAAGATTGGGATGGACCTTCATTCACTGCCCGCAGCAGCTCTTGTTGGGTTTGAAAACGTTTTTGACTGAAAAGCTGTGAATCGCGTTTCTCATCCCTCTCAATCAGGATCCTTTTCCGACAACAATTTTGACGTCGTGTTTCGAAGTCAGAAGTGTGTTACTCCACTGCTTGTGGGCACTTTGAATAGTCCGCTGCGAAAACTCGACAAATCCAGCAAACTGGCACACCGTATGGCTGGCCATGGGTATGGCCAAACACGATTACCCATTTTTGCCACTCTGTCACGTCCTTGCATTTACCTATGTTGACGTACAATATCCGCTTGAAACATAAATGTCTCTCTGACTGCTAGTGCCTTATTCTCACATAGAAGCAGTGCGCGCGCCGTCGAACGCAGTAGTATCTGTAAAGGCGTAACGATTCATCTGTTCGTGTGTCCTGCGATGACTAACTTTTTTTCTCCTGTGAGCTTAAGTAATGCTTCTTAGAATGTTGCATCTTTCTAATGCGATAGCTCATGTTTATTGAATATGGCATTTGGTAAGTTCACAGAGTTAAATATCTGATTACTATAGGTAAAATATTTTTGTTACAACCAGTTTATTTGACACTCCTCGATACACATAACGGCATCGGTTAACACCTCTCTAATAATCGGTACGTAAACTCTGCATATTTGAGTGACTCCTTAAATGCGATGGCTTCTGTGTATTAGGTGATGCCTTCTTATGTAGTGAATGCTGATTCTGAAAATATTCATTTCCTTGTATAAAACTGACTCACGGTACGGGTGCTGCTCAAGGGCGCCCGTACTCGGAGAAAGGAAAAAGAAAAGAGCTGTAGCCAGGAGTTTTCCTTTCAAGAAAATGATTTAAAAGTGGGTATGGTGTATGTTTCTAATAGGTTCAGAACCGGGACTTTTTTATAGCTGCTTTCAAATCGTCATTCAGGCTCCAAAATATTCATAATACTCCATACCATCAGCTCTTGCCCACCTTCCTGCAAACTATCGTATGAGCACCATTGGTTCCACTATACGCTAATGACGTGTAACATCAGTGGCTCAGCACTCACAAGTGGTACACGGATGGTCCCTAACGCTCTCCATTGTTACTGTTAATCAGGCGGATGTAGCTGGCTAGCACGTTTTATAAAGACCACACACATTCTCAAGATCAGCAGACACGTTTAAGTTTATGATCTCGACGCGCTTGTAGCCGAGATAAATTAAACCGAGGGGCGTTTGCCTCCAGAGTAAACGTCCATGTTACTTTCCTTCCAAGCTATCCGAGGTACAATGAGCAGAAAATGAAATTCATTAGTCGACTTATATTATCACTGTGGAGCTTGTGAATAGCAGCGTCGCTTTAGTCAAATTTTGCTCAACGTCTGGCTGAATCTCGTGCACTGCAAAAGAATGTGAATTTTCCATGCTCATCACCGAAGCTGTAGTTACGATGGAGCCAGTTAGACTGTTGATAGTTAACTAGTACAGTATATTTTTTTTTATTCTTACTGGACGAGGGCGTAAGTAGTGGCATTGTTATGGTAATCAGTTTACTCATAAATTATATAAGAAAAATAGGAAAAATTCTGATTTCATTCTTTCATATCTTTTTTGGTTGCCGAGATACAACACATAATTTAGAGGCACTAAAGGGAAAGTCTGGACTAGAAAGGTTCTCAAAGACACAGAGCAATAAACACAAACGATTCTTAAATTTCCCGACCAGCTACTGGGCTGTTGTTGACTGTGACTCCCGTATCTCTTACTTTTACCAAATTAAGATACTGGAAGAAACGTTTAAATCACTTGACGAATGGTCTGTACTCGTATTTCGAAATGTAAAAAACAAAGTAAGTCTCATTTTGTATGCCCAAAAAGGAATCATAATATCTACGTCAATGTAGTGTAGCCTTCTTATGAAAACTTCTGTTTATTTGCCAAATTGCTTTGTTAACACAGTAAAGGAGTACTAGTTTCAACAACACAAACTGTCATCTTCAGAGCTACAAAGAAAAACATGGCGACATTACAGGCTTATTCAATGTAAAAATACAGTAAGGCATACACAGAAACTCAAAAAGAAAAAAAATATTACGTACCCATAAACTGGATAGTGGTAATTACATCATACAATGATTTAAATCATTCTTCCACAAGAAGAACATGCAATTTGCTATAAGATAATAAATGACATAAAATTCTGTTCCTAGGGATGGATGCAGTCCGAAGTCACAATACCAAAATGAATATATATAATAAGTGAAATTAAATAAAAACATCCCATAAGAGTGGTTTCAGTCATTACAATAAGTCTGCTTTGCTGACGTCTGCACGTGTTGCCTGGCAGACATCCCTGTCCCGTGAGCCACAGCACTGGCATCAGTAGCGCTTGGAGATGGACAGGAATCTTGCAGAGATAGCCAACTCCTCGATGGATGACCACACACGAGCTATCGAAGTGTGCAGTCGGGATGCATGTCGGGAGGCGAATGCTGCGCCCAAGGTGCTACCCACGGTCCCTGGGTAGCTACTGCCATTGCTGGAGGAGCTGGAAAGGGCCGCTGTGCTGTGGCGCCAAGTGCAGAGTGCAGTCTTAGTGCAGGAAGCTGGTACCGCGGCGGAAACTCGAGCCATTGCCTGCTGCTGGTGGCCCCATGTCGCCTCCTAGTAGCCTCATCGTACTGATAGACTGCTGGGCTGCGGATGACTCTGCCACAAAATCGTCAGCCTTTTGTTCCAAATAACTGTGCACCTGTCATGCCAGTGCATCGCTTCTGCTCACATACTCGATAACATCGCCGAAACCCCCGACGATGGAGAAATCACCTTGCCTGGGTCAGGCACTACCACTTTCCTGAGACGTTACACCGAGTGAGCCTAGTCCGCCTCACAATAATTCAAGATCATTGTTGCCTTAGGCCAAATGATGACACGCTGAACTCACCAGCTACTGGCAGCTAATGCAATATTGCACGACATTGGCACAACACTACACCCTTCCACGGAAAAGACCCAGTTTCTTGATTCTTCCTTGAAACAGAACTTTATTTTATTTATTTACACGCCAAGTTCCGTAGGACCAAATTGAGGAGCAAATCTCCAAGGTCATGGAACGTGTCCAACCCAAAAAAAGTCGGTCCATAAGTCGAAGTAAACGCAATCAACAATGCAACAAGAATCAGCTTAATTTTTCAAGGAACTCCTCGATAGAATAGGAGAAGTGACCAATGAGGAAGCTCTTCAGTTTAGATTTGAAAGCACGTTTATTACTGCTAAGATTTTTGAATTCGAGTGGTAGGTTATTGAAAATGGCTGCAGCAGTATACTGCACACCTTTCTGCACAAGAGTTAAGGAATTCCGATCCAAATGCAGTTTTAATTTCTGCCGAGTATTAACTGAGTGAGAGCTGCTTATTCTTGGCAGTAAGCTAATATTGTTAACAAGAAATGACAGTAAGGAATATATATAGATATATATTGAAAGGCCAATGTCAAAATACCCAGGCCCTTGAACGGGGTCGACGAGAGGTTCGTGGACTTACATCGTTTATTGTCCGAACCGCCCGTTTCTGAGCCAAAAATATCCTTTTAGAATGGGGAGAGTTACCCCAAAATATAATACCATACGACTTAAGAGAATGAAAATAAGCAAAGTAGACAAATTTTCCTGTCGAACGATCACTCACTTCAGATAACGTTCTAATAGTAAAAATGGCAGCATTAAATCAGATCCTGAACGTGAGCTTTCCACGACAGCTTGCTGTTTATCTGAACACCTAGAAGTTTGAACTGTTCAGTTTCATTAATCATATGTCCATTCTGTGAAATTAAAACGTCCGGTTTTGTTGAATTGTGTGTTATAAACGGTCAAAACTGGTTCTTAGTGTGATTTAGCGTTAGTTTATTTCCTACAAGCCATAAACATAGGTCATGAACTGCACTATTTGAAAGCGAGCCAATGTTGCACACAACGTCCTTTACTACCAAGCTAGTGACATCAGCAAACAGAAATATTTTAGAGTTACCCGTAAAACTAGAGGGCATATCATTTATATAAATAAGGAACAGGAGTGGCCCCAACACTGATCCCTGGGGCACCCCCCCCCCCCCCCCACTTGACTGCACCCCACCAGACCCCACATCACAGCCATTCTCAACATTGTGAGTAATGACCTTTTGCTGTCTGTTGCTAAAGTAAGAGGAGAACCAATCGTGAGCTACTCCCCA
Source organism: Schistocerca cancellata (assembly GCF_023864275.1). Lineage (NCBI taxonomy): Eukaryota > Metazoa > Arthropoda > Insecta > Orthoptera > Acrididae > Schistocerca > Schistocerca cancellata. Next base: position 308,559,957 of record NC_064628.1, on the reverse strand, counting down.
TATTCCGTAATGGTCCAACTTCTGGAGCAATATTTTGTGATCAACACAATCAAATGCGTAAGTTAAATGAAAAAATATGCTTAGCGTTCGAAACCTTTTGTTTAACCCATCCAGTACCTCCCAGAGAAAAGAGAATATAGCATTTTCAGTTGTTAAACGACTTCTAAAGTCGAACTGTACATTTGGTAGCAAATCGTTTGATATAAAATGATCAATTATACTTACATACACAGCCTTTTCAATAACTTTAACAAACACTGATGGCGTAGAAAAAGGCATAAAATTATCTACATTATCCCTTTCTCCTTTTTTATAAAGCGGCTTTACTTTAATCATTCAGGAAACTGACCATTCATAAAGGAAAAAGTACAAATATGGATAAATACCGGGCTAACATGTGCAGCACAGTAATATTCTCCTAAGCACTCCATCATAACTATGAGAGTCCTTAGTCTTCAGTGATTTAGGTATTGACTCAATCTCCCTCTTGTCTGTATCACAGAAGAGTATTTCAGACATCAATCTCGGAAAGGCATTTGCCAAGAAAGTTATATGATTCCCTGTAGAGACTAAATTTTTATTCAGTTCGCCAGCAATGTTCAGAAAATGATTGTTAAATACTGTACATACATCTGATTTATCAGTAACAGAAATATTTTTACTGTGAACTGACTTTTTCGTCGACCTTGTGCTGCTGACCACACACTTCCTTCACAACTGACCATATGGTTTTCATTTTATCCTGTGAATTAGCTTTTCTATTTGCATCCAGACTTTTTGCCTTCCTAACAAGATTTTAACCACCTTACAATACTGTTTGTGATGGGATACTGTAGCTTGATCGTGACTACTTCTAACATTTGGATATAATTCCTGCTTTGTTCTACATGATATCCTTATCCAAATAGTCAGACATCCGGGCTGCCTATTACTGCTAGTACCCCGTTTAGAACGTTCTAATGGAAAGCAACTCTCAAAGAGCGTGAGAAATGTGTTGGAAGGTAAGCATTATATTTATCATGTACGTTATAGGCATTATAAACATCCTGCCCCTCTTGTTCCTTGACGAGTTTTAAAAAACTCGCTGTTGCTGTTGGATTGGGCAAAGATCCAGTCTACTGGGATTTGTATTGCTGGTGAATCAGTTTGCTGGCCAGTTCTCGGCTTCAAATAAATTAAGGCTGTGCACTGCAGAGTAGGAGCCGCTACGGCTGCAGGTATCACGATGTACAAAGTCAGCGTACCGGCAGAGGACGTGCCAAGCGGACGCGCCAGCATCTTTTTTCTTTCTTTCTTTTTTTTCACGTGCTTTTGCAAAGAAGTGAACTATACCTGTGTATTTTACTATGTAGACTAGTGATTAGCAAATTAACTACACAAGTTTTTGTTTTTGCGTAAATATTGGTGCATAACCCTTGTGTAAGACGGCTTCCTAGTGCAATTTTCCCGCCGACAGAAGCTCCAAGTCACGCCACTAAGTTTAAATCTCGTTCTAGTACACAGCATATAGTTTATATCAGTGCATTCTAGTTTTCTTAGTTATCCAGTGCAGTGGCTTTTGGGTAAGCAGTGTTTGTATTAGCAGGTAGCTGTAGACACTTCAGCAGAGAAATTTATCCTGTTTAAGAGCTTGCTGTTTCAGGGTATAGTGATAAATATGCAGAGCAGATTTTAACGTTTCTTTATTCTCCTCATTATATTTTGCATATCCAGTATCTCCATTTCAGATCTTATATCAGTTTTTTACGCAATACGAAATGACTAAGGACTGTGCTTGTTGTGAGCGTGTAACCTCACCGTTACTAATCGGCCTATCCTGCTTGCGATATAAAATATGACCGTGGATCGCGTGTATGCCTAATGGATTTTTACTAATTGGATAAGGCTATCTGTCGCGAAGAAGTAATATCGACGAGTAGGAGGAAAGTGTACAAAGCTACTCTTCTTACGGAAAAGTCTACTAAAAAAATGAAAAGGAATTAAACCGAACAGGCCTATAATTTGGAAAAAAATGAAAGTTATTTTGTGTATTCACTCACGAAGAACACTGGACAGTTACACTAATGAACGAAAAGGAAATAATTAACGGTTGCCAGCACACTAGGGCGATTTACATCCAAATTCCTGTACAAGATGATGGGAAAGAAAAGACATGTATTATTACATACTGACGTGGCAATTGAAGGTTGTAACGTTTATTTTACACTAATTTTAAAATAGTATGTAATGATAAAGAAAACTGAGAAGCCGCTCTTACGTTATGTTTGGCATTAAATTTTTAAAAAGGCAATCGAGTAATGATTTGAAAATATGCACTTAAACTGTATGTTAGTATTGAACTTAGTTACATGAACAATGACTTTCAGTTACCCCAACATAACGTCATCAACGAAATTTAGAAAAAAAGGCAAGCACTTTTTACTTTGCAGTTACTTATTTTGCAAATTGGATTTCATATTATTGTCGATACAACTGAGCCTTTTTTTACTGACTTTAACAGAATTAAATACTAGAATACATACCAAACCGCCGCCCGTTGTGGCCGTGCGGTTCTAGGCGCTTGAGTCTGGAACCGCATGACCGCTACGGTCGCAGGTTCGAATCCTGCCTCGGGCATGGACGTGTGTGATGTCCTTAGGTTAGTTAGGTTTAAGTAGTTCTAAGTTCTAGGGGACTGATGACCACAGATGTTAAGTCCCATAGTGCTCAGAGCCATTTGAACCATACCAAACCAAACAGCCATCTGCTCCAAGCTATATGTAAAATAAATAAAACTTCTGCCCTCTTAATTTGTTCATTCCTTTAGATTTGGATTTTTTTCAGTGATTGATTCTCAAACTTGAAAAATGAATTTGCTTTGCTTTAGTCATATAACTGTTGTACAACAGTTAATTGAAAATAGACTGAGGCTAAAATTCTTAAAAGTGAAATTATTCATTAATAAACTGGCTGTAACTATTCAGCTTGTTTCTTATGACACTCGGCTAGCATATAAGGAGAAAAAGGAACAGGGACCCTACTTGGTTACAATGTCTGGTGACAGTGAGGACACAATCGCCCTGGGTTTAACTGATTATTATTTAAATAAATTTTATCAATCAGATCACATTCAGTTGTGCTGTTGGGTTAGCCGTTAATACTTTCCACCAATGAACAGTCTTACTTCAGTAAGTACACGACGAAACAGTGTTGCTGGAACTGCTGCTGTTGTTGAAGACGGTAGCATCTTGTGGAGCTACGGCTAATTACAGAAACGGGCACTCGAAATTAATACAGCCTCTTCCGCCCGTCCCTTGTCCGTACTCATGCTACTAGACATCTGGCTGGCACGCGTACATGATGCGGCAAAAAATAGTACTCTCTACTGCGAGGCGTTAACACCATACTTACGCACGCTACAAGCGCTGGAACTCGTCTCTCTCTCTCTCTCTCTCTCTCTATCTCTCTCCGCGCGCTCCGCGCAACAACTCCCTACTCAAAGATTTTACAACGCACAAGCACTGCTATTATCGTTGCTAGTCGATGCAAATAACAATTCCTATGGATTTTCCCCAGATCTTATAAGTTTCACAGCAAGACACGGATAAATACAATGAAATGTCAACAGACTTCTACCTAAACTTACACATACAGCGAAGCAATGTCCTTAGTTGTTAAAAGAAAGCATTTAAATTTCAAATATTTACATATACTTCAGCAAAAAAATTTATATATCGGTAGCAGGTGCCATGTATCCTGCATTTTCCGTGTTACAAGCGAACCCAAGGAGAATTGTCTGCTCTCCGTAAACAGCTGGAAGCTGCGTTGGGTACTGTCTACATGCTTCTGGCTAACGCCCAAATTTGCGTCGACATGGGGGCGCTGGTGATGAAACCTGCGACACCTTTGGTGCCGTTGGAATCTCAGGTGACCCCGGTGTCGTTGCATTTTTCTGATACGCAACATCTTGATAGGTCCGTCCTCATTCGAGAGAGTGTAACAGACAGTGGTGGGTTCGCGTCTCCCGGCGGAAGGCGAAAGAGGGAGCAGGTCGAGCCTTAGCAGTAGGTGCGAGGTGCTACCTAGCGTTGATGATAACTCCGAGCCAGTACGGGATGTCTTCCCTGTTGGGCCAGCGGACAATTTTCCAGCCCAGTCCGGACAAATGCAGAGGGTGGGTATGCTTGTCATTGAAAGCTCCAGTGTTAGGCGGGTGATGGAGCCCCTCGGGGAAATAGCAGTTAAGGCGGGAAAAATGGCGTCGTGCACTCGGTATATTTGCCGCGAGTGTCGTACGTGATGTGGAGGAGACCCTACCGGTGCTATAGAGCGCACTGGGTGCAACCGGCTGCATTTAGTGGCATGTGTCGGCACGAATGACGTCTGCCGCTAGGGTTCTGAGGGCATCCACGGCTGCTTTTGGCGGATGGCTGATTTGATGAAGGCAACTAGCATCGCACGCTGGATGTAGGCTAAGCAATCTAATTGTAACATCGTACCCAGCGTTGATCGCTTTCCTCTGGTTTGCAGAAGAGTGGAAGGTCTAAACCAGAGGCTCAGACGTTTCTGTATCAGGCGCGCATTGCACGCAGGAAGTGGCTACTAGTGTAGCGGAGTACGTGTGGCGTGCCACATCGGCCTTTTTTAGGTTAGAGGAACCCTCTCTTGGTATCAAAGACGATTTGCCTGATAAATTAGCCATAATGTCGTCAGAGAATGTTCGTCGGCGCAGATCAGAGATAGAAAAGGTTAATACGATTTTAGTAAACTGCAGGAGCTTCCAAGGAAAGGTTCCAGAATTAGTATCGCTTACTGAAGGTTGTAATGCATAGATAGTATTAGGGACAGCAAGTTGGTTAAAACCGGACGTTAATGACAACAAAATCCTAAGTTCAGATTGGAATATTTATAGTAAGGATATGGTAGTCGCCACTGGTGGCGGCATGTTTATTGCAGTAAAGAATTCGATAAAAATCTAACGAGGTTATCACGGATTGTGATTCTGAATTAATCTGGGTGAAATGAAGAATCAAGGACTGGCCAGAAATTGTAATCGCGTGCTTTTATATACCGTCTGGGTCCGGAGTTCTATTAGTAGAGAGCTTCAGACAGAACTTGAAGAATATCGTTAATAATGCCGTTGTAATAGGGGGGGGGGGGGGGAGGCTGACTTCAACTTGCCAGGTATAGATTGGGAGTGCCATGCTATCAACACTGGTGCCAGAGACAGGGATTCGTCTGATATTGTTCTGGGTGTCTTGTCCGAAAATTACTTTGAGCAGATACTTAGAGAACCAACACGTGGCTGTAACGTCTTAGACCTCCTGGCAACAAAGAGACCTGAACTCACCAAATCAGTTAACGCAGAGAAAGCTATCAGTGATCATAAGGCGTGATAGCATGTAAGACAAGGGGTTTTATAAAGAATGTTACGAGAAGTAGGAAGATATTTTTGCTTAGCAGGAGGGACGGGATACAACTTTCAGAGTATCTGAGCAGTCAGCATCGATTATTCGGCAATGTGGATGAACATGAGGAGTAAAATGGAAAAAATTCAAAGACATCGTGCAATATGTTCCGAGTAAGGTCTTAAGGGATGGGAAAGACCCACCATGTTTTGATAGCCGTGTTAGAAAACCACGTAAGCAAAGAGCACTTCATCTCAGACACAAGAGAAGTAAAAAACTATCTGACAAATAAAAGCTAAACCAGAGCGAAAATGAGCCTAAGGAGAGCAATGGGAGAAGCTTTCACTGACTCTGAAAGAAAAACTTTGTCAGCCGATCTGAGTAAAAGCCTTAAGAGGTTTTGGTCGTATGTAAAATTAATAAGTGGGTCAAAATCATCTATTTATTCATTCAGTGAGCATACTGGTACCAAAACTGAAGATAACCGAAGGTCGAAGTACTGAATTAGGTCTTCCGAAATTTCTTCAGGTGGAAGATCGTAACACTGTCCCTCCTTTCAATTGTCGTACGAACGTCTAAATGGTAGATATTGAGATAACCGATCGCGGAATAGAAAAACAGCTACAATCGCTTCGTTGTGGAAAGGCGTCGGCACCAGATGAGATACCTATAAGATTCTACAAAGATTATGCAATAGAACTTACTTGCCTTTTAGTAGTTACTTACCGCAGACCGGTCGAGCAACGAAGTGTACCTGGCGGCTGGAAAAAAGCGCAGGTCATTTCCGTTTTTTAGAAGGGCCTTAGGACAGGTGCACACAATTGTATATCATTGACTTAAATCTGCTGTAGAATTATGGATCACGTTTTATGCTCAAGACTTATGACGTGTTTTGAGAAAACAGAGATCCTGCGGAATTCAGCTCATTCTGTTCCTCTGTGAGAGCCACAGTACCGTAGACAACGACGCTCAGGTTGATGCCGTGTTCCTTGACTTCAGGAAGGCATTTGTCACCGTCCCGCACTGTCGTTTGATGAAAAAATGCAAGCTTATAGAGTATCGGAGCAGATTTGCGACTTGATTCAAGACCTCCTCGCAGACAGAACTCAACACGTCGCTCTAAATGGAACAAAATCGGCAGATGTGATGGCGATTTCCGGAATACCCCAGGATGTGTGAAAGGACCATTATTGTTGACAGTATATATAAACGATCCAGTAGAAAGCGTCGGATGCTCTTTAAGGCTGATCGCAGATGATGCGGTTGTCTATAACAAGTAACAACGCCAGAAGATAGTAACGATTTGCAGTATGACCCCCAGAGAATTGATAAATGTCGCATGCTCTGGTGGTTGATCGTGAACGTGAACAAATGTAACATATTGCGCATACATAGAATAAGAAATCCGCTACTGTACAGCTACACTATTGATGACAAACCTCTGGAAACAGTATCTACCATACAATATCTAAGAGTAACTATCCAGAGCAACCTTAAGTCGAATGACCTCATAAAAGCGGGAAAAGAAGATGCCAGACTCAGATTCATAGAAAGACTCTTAAGAAAATGTAATTCATCCTCGAAGGAAGTGGCTTACAAGGCATTTGTTCGACCGATTCTGGAGTATTGTCCATATATCTGGGATCCCTACTATGTAGGACTGATAGAAGAGATAGAGAAGATCCAACGAACAGCGGCGCGTTTCGTCACGGGATCGTTTAGCCGGTGCGAGAGAGTTATAGAGATGCTCGACAAACTCCACTGCCAGACGTTACAAGAGAGGCATCGTGCGTCACAGAGAGATGTACTATTGAAATTTCGAGAGAGCACTTTCCGGGACGAGTCTGACAACATATTACTTCCCCCCACATACGTCTTGCGTAATAACCACGAGGAGAAAATTCGAAAAATTAGATCCAATACAGAGGCTTACTGAGAACAATTCTTCCCACACGCTATTTGCGAGTGGAACAGGGTTGGAGGGCTCGGTTAGTGGTACAAATGGTTCAAATGGCTCTGAGCACTATGGGACTTAACTTCTGAGGTCATCAGTGCCCTAGAGCTTAGAACTACTTAAACCTAACTAACCTAAGGACATTACACACACCCATGCCCGAGGGAGGATTCGAACCTGCGACCGGAGCGGTCGCGCGGTTCCAGACTGTAGCGCCTAGAACCGCTCGGTCACCTCGGCCGGCTCGGTTAGTGGTACAAACAGTACCCTCCGCAACACACCATTAGGTGGCTTGCGGGGTATGACGTATATGTAGATGTTATGTGTGTTATTGTGTGTGTGAAATCTTATGGGACTTAACTGCTAAGGTCATCAGTCCCTAAGCTTACACACTACTTAACCTAAATTATCCTAAGGACAAACACACACACCCATGCCCGAGGGAGGACTCGAACCTCCGCTGCGGCCAGCCGCACAGTCCATGACTGCAGCGCCTCAGACCGCTCGGCTAATCCGGCGCGGCGGTAGATGTTACTCGTCGTTGCCCATCCTCATATTGTTTAACAATTGCGTCAATTGTTCTGCAGAAATATGTCCCTCCATTGCGGCTATTAAACTGGTTCATGAAATGGATCAGTTCTGGTTTTAATATCTGGTTCAAAAAGGTTAGATTCTGCTTTGGGAGTATTTCTAGTGGTTCATCTGGCCACTACAGCTGCGGATACGGTATGTTCAATTGGGTAATAATTCCTGTCACTGTCGCTGGTAGATGGGAGGCTGGTTCTGTTCTGTCAATACCGTCCCATTAATCAAAAACCCACCATCTCTTCAAAAATGGTTCAAATGGCTCTGAGCACTATGCGACTCAACTTCTGAGGTCATCAGTCGCCTAGAACTTAGAACTAATTAAACCTAACCTAACCTAAGTACATCACACACATCCATGCCCGAGGCAGGATTCGAACCTGCGACCGTAGCGGTCACGCGGTTCCAGACTAAAGCGCCTGTAACCGCACGGCCACACCGGCGGGCCCCACCATCTCTCAGTAAGGTTTAGGTTCCAGAATAATCCTCGGCCAATCCTGTCCCCTGCCCTTCTCATGAACAGCTGCACCGTACATGATTTTCCACCAGTTTGAATCACCAAGCGAGGTTAGCACACTGGATTCGCATTCGGGAGGACGACGGTTCAGGTACGCGTCTCGCCATCCTGATGTAGGTTTTCCGTATTTTCCCTAAATCGCTTCAGTCTGGGATAGTTGCTTTGAAAGGACACGGCTGTCTTCCTTACCCAGCCCTCTCTAATCCGATGGGACCGACGACCTCGCTGTTTGATACCTTCCCCCGAATCAACCAATTAAACAAACAACCAGTTTGAATCACTCTAACTGAATACGCTGTAGTCCTCTCCCTCCTCTTCTGTCATCACCACATGGCCGCCCCCCCCCTCTTCAGAAATCAGTAGCATGTCTCCTGTCCTCGCCTGCTTAAATTTCCAGTTTCACCAGGTAGTTGTGAATGGCTAAGACCCAAAATGTGCATGCCTGCCTTGTTACCGGAATCCTAACCCGTACATACATTTGTGCCTGGTCCATCCTCACTTCTGCCAGTGCATTATGATAATAAAAAGGCAAACTCTGCCGACAAGACTCCGCTACCAATCTCAGTTCTGACAGTAGCTCCACCTACGCTCCCCCTCAACTCCAACAGATACTTGTCTAACGACAAGATGAGACTAAATTTCCCATGCAATGCATGATGATTAGCCTCTCCTAAGCTTGTCTATTCCGCTCTCGTGTCTGAAACACTTTCCGCTGGTGATTACAGCAGTCTTGTCATTGTGATTCTTGCATCCAGTACGTCTACGAATGCCTGTATGATTCCCAGATCTCCGTCCACCATGCCCTCTAATGCCTTTGCATACTCAATCACGTCATTTGTCAGCTTCCGGATCATATCGTATTGTGTAATACTCCGCTCTCCAAGCTCGTTGTCTGTGTGGTGTGTCACATCACCGCCGGCCGAAGTGGCCGTGCGGTTAAAGGCGCTGCAGTCTGGAACCGCAAGACCGCTGCGGTCGCAGGTTCGAATCGTGCCTCGGGCATGGATGTTTGTGATGTCCTTAGGTTAGTTAGGTTTAACTAGTTCTAAGTTCTAGGGGACTAATGACCTCAGAAGTTGAGTCCCATAGTGCTCAGAGCCATTTTTTTGTCACATCACCACTGACTTATTATCTTGTGCCAACTCCTTCACTACCCTCGTTGTCCCGTTCAGTTCTCTTACATCGCTGGCAACCACTGGTCCAAACCCAGTTTTAAAAATACTTTCTTCATCGTCTATCCAACCTCTCTTTTGGCGGCCACGGCACCACCTACACTGCTAGCTGCATCTTTTCTCGTAATTGGGCATGGGACTCAGGTAACTTCTCACACTCCGCCAAAACTCCCCCAAGTACTACACTGCTCTAGGCTAAACGCCAGAAACCAGAGAGCACCTCCTGTCTGCTTGCTTCATTTCGGAATTTCCATGCATTAGAAACTAGAGTCAGAATCCATTGATGACTGATAATCACCACATCTTCTTGTCTAGCAAACAGAACTCGCCTCGAGATGTTGGATTTCCGTTCCACCAGGCGAAGAGATACACCACCGCCACAACTAGCATCCTTCCCATCCTATCCCTCGTTATACAGCAATCTAGGAACAAACTCTATCATCATCCTTCCTCCCCCTCAGAAAGCTGCCATTGCCGGCCAGCACTTCACATAAAAATAAAACTAAAGCAACCTTTGTTCTAACACAGAACTTATTCGTTCGCCCTTAACACATTACAACTCAATACTGCGCACAAATTGCCCTATATAATCACCAACAAACATAGTACAAAAATACCCCTATTACTTCGTCGATCTTAAAGGATATGGTACATATTGAATAGGTTCATCTATACTTTCACGTGTACTCTTCCACTTGTTCCTTTTTACCTCTTTCTCTTCACTTACACTACACCTGGCATTGTCCCCAGAGTGCCTCTGAATGGCTGCAGGCGCCCAGTATGCACTATTGTGGACCGCACTGCAACTTGAGCCTAACATTGTCTGGTGATGCAGTCTCTATCACTTGACAGGGTCCTTGGTATCTCGTCACAAATTTCTTTGTCTTACCCTTCAGTGTGTAAGTGCTCCATAACATCATTCACTATCTTTCTCTACAATGTGTAAACTCCCTGTGCATTTCACAGATTCCTCCTGTTTCTCTAGTGCCTTCGTGTTTGCCTTCTGGATCTGATTCTATACCTCCTACTGTTCTCGCGAGATCATGGACTGACTCTCTATACTTCCCTCTTTTCGCCTTAATAATATCAAATAGTCAAATAGTGGCGGTATTTTTCTTCCATACATCACATCATACAGAGGCTACCCTGCACTGTTGTGGATCTTTCAGTTGTAAACAGCCATGACAAACGGAAGATATGTATCCCAATCATTATGGTGTGAGTTCACACAGTACCTAACATCCTTTCGATCGTCTGAGGCACCCATTCCTTCCTACCATTCCGCTGTGAGTGGAGTGGACTACTACTTAATTTGTTCACTTATGTAACAAGCGACATAATTCCTTCATCAAATCTGGCATAAAATTTGTTCCTTGATGAATAATCATCGTGACCAGTATCCCAGACTCAAGTATCCACCCGTTGACCGTCATTTGTAAGACTGCCTATTCGTTGGTTTATCATAGGAATCACCTCTGTATACCGAGAGAAGGGATCTGTTATCATCTGCGCAAAACGATTCCCCACTGGAGTCCAATTAAACCATCCTAACATATACACCCCCAATCATTTCAAACAGCTTTAACGCTTCTGGTAGTCTCTGTAATGCTGTTTGCTTGCGACTCACGTCAGCAAGCTGTGCACACAGCTTCTTATAAATTTATCCACATCTCCCTTGCTCGCCTTTCACCAGGTTCTCTCAGCCACCCTTACATTTGTTTCTCTGCATCCTGCATGACCAGACAGCAAATGATCATGTGTGTCTTTTCGGACTTCTTTCTTCAACTTATCCAGCATCACCACCCAAGCTCTTAACCTAGTTACTGTACCTAACAGATCATCATATTTACTGAAGTGTACATTTTGTGTCTTACATAGCTCGCAGTCGCTGTTAGCACAGTTGCGCTGCCTACCATTCAGAAAGACCCTGACGTAATGCTAAACCACCTTTCTGCTTAATGCATCTGCATTTCCACGTTTATTTCATGGCTTGTGAACCACTTCGTAGTAAAGCTGAGGTCGGCCACTACATTAAATTTCTTCCTATAAAGGTACCATCGAGAATATGTCACTACATATATGATGCTAAGCATTTATTTATCTGACGTCAAATAGTTTTTCTCTGCTCTGTTGTCTCTAAGCAAAAGCCACAGGGTGTTCCTCACCATCTGTAGAGTCTTGACCACAAGGAGGCAACGAAGAAGATGTCGTTATGGGTGGCCGGTATCATTCTACAAGACAAATGGACACGTGGATTAATAGAGTTCTTTATTTACCTGAACTGGAAATTTTACTTAACTTGAATAGAGTCCATGTTTTGTGGTAAAAGCTCGTCAGTAACAGGTCTGCAATACGGTAGTCACTAATCTGGTCGCTATGTACTGCTGTAGCCTGTGATGAACTATACCCACTCTGTGAATAAACTAATAGATGCCAAGCTGGATGGTGGTGTGAGCGTGTAAGTGAGTGAGACCACTGGTCAGTGGCGGCTGCCTTAATACTTGCTGTCGAGAGGACGTTGGCGGCATGTTGCTTGTGGGCGTGTCTCTGGCCTTTCTCGTGATAGGCACACTTGATCCAGCGCCTACTAATCGATTTCTGCACGTCATCTCTACCAACCGGTGTGCTGGCTACAGATTACACCAGCACACTGTCAACCTCTTGACCTAGGATACACCCTAAAGCATGATTAAATGCATTACAAGACAATATAAACTCCTGAAAATCTTCTGAAAATCCAGGAAAATTAAAACTGGACGTTGCTTCAAAACTCTCTTCAGCTTTTCGAATGTTTCGTGGCATAGCATGAGTGGCGTGCTATATCAGTGAATGCCGCCATGAATTTCCTATAATAGTTTGAGAATACCAAGAATGATTGCAGTTCCTTAGCTTCTTTGGCACTGGAAAGTCTCATTCCATCTGCACCAATCTTGGATCCATTCTCATCCCTTATGGCCCATGAAAATCATAGAGGCAGTGCTCTCCACAAGGGACAACCCTGCCAAATTATTGATTACTTCGAAAGAGACTCCTCACTGGATAACGGAAATAATCTAGCACAGGGGAGGAGCTGAGTGCCAGCTTACAGAAAGTCCAAAATGTGGAGCCAATGGATTGGCTAGAGAGACAACTCTATAGTAGAGAGGGTATATCAGGAAGACTTGTGCAGAACTGAGTTCTTCCGTAGATTAACATTGCAAACTCGGAACAGTTGATTTCTTTACGAACGAGTCATTGGGAAGAGTCTTTTAAACTCGTCCCATTGGTGCACAGAATGGCATATAGTTGCAGACGTGAGAGTTAGCCTGGAGAACGAACAGAAGAAAGTTCTCTACCAAGGGATGAACAGAACACTTATTCACCGAGAGGCTACAAAAGCTGACTTCCTCTCCACCAGCAACACTTACCAGCATTTCGTGGCTTCTCCTCAATAATGTGCGCAGAGTCTGGTAAGATGATGCGAACATAGGCAAATGGGCGAAAAGACTCGGAAGTTACTGGTAAGTGCGATTTTAAGATTGAGCAACAGTTTCATATTCTGTTATTTCTTGGAGAGTTTGGGGCACAATCAGTTTATTTCTTGATGTAGTATGCTTGTTTTACATAACCGTCCTTTCGGCGTTGTCACGCAATCATTGAGCAAGCACCATGATTTCGTATTTTAACAGAAGATGTATGAGATGATAGTCACACGCATTCCCCTTATATTACAGTCTTCGACAAGGCTTTATTATCATTCATGTTCAAAAAATAGGGAGCTTGTTTACTTCTCATTTCTGATTCTCAGTCAGATTGTGTGAGTAAATTCATGTTAATATATTCTAACTGCAATTTTCAATAAATAATTTTTGTATCCTGTTGCATTAAATAGTTAGATGCCCTCCTTCGCACTAATGAAATACGATTACTAAATGGTCAGTCCTAGTTTCATGTTTCGTTATGGTAATCTTGTTTAGATAAATTTATTCACTGCACACGTTTCAGTTTAATTCACAACACAACAGACCACTGTCTCTTGAGAACACAGTTATATCGCCTAGGTAAAATAGACACTAGCGAGACCTCAACTCCCTCAGTACTTTGTCCAACAAATGCTGAAACCTTACATGAGCATTCTTCAGGCCGAACGGCATCCTCCGATACTATTAATGGCCCCAGAGCAATGAAAATCTGTCTTTGGTTGGTCTTCCAGAACCATTCTCAACTGATGGTATCCACTTCTTATAGCCATGGCAGGGAAATAGCGACACTGCTCCAGGCTGTTATGGTCTTACTATTAAGGTGACGGTAATCATCTTAAAACCATCTGCAGACTTCTTTGGCACAATCACAATTTCTGGCCCCCATCTACTATTATTCCCTTCAGTTTTCCCATTAGCCTACCGCTGGTCGATCAATTACTCCAGAACTGGCACCAAATATCAAAACATTCTGTACAGTTTTCGGTACACCGGTGCTTCATTTCCTGACGAAATTTGTGTTGCATAACGGGCGTCACTGACAATGGACCATGAAGAAAAAGTAAATCCTGTAATTCCAGCAACAGTTCCTCCATTCGCATACTGTATACTACCTTCAGCTGTTCCATCTTTCTGTGCAATGCTGTCTGAGTGGCGTTCTGTAGATTGCCATGGCTTACACCTTCACTGCATCAACCATCCCCCTGTACGTCGAAATTCACTATTAACAACCCATTCGTCAACCTCACCTCTTCAGCGCCAAAATTGTTGAGATTAATGTGTACTACCTTTCTCCCATACCCATACGATACTACTTTTAACTAAACAACTCGCGAAATCCAACTTACCATTCCCTTCCAGCAGCTCTATTGTAACAAGCCTAGCTCCACACTCACTCCGAATGACTTCCTAATAGCATCTGGCACATAATTACTCGAATCAAGCTTTAGAATATTTGTATGTGGTTTAGCCAGATTGCCCACTACGACACTGGCGATAGCTTCTGCTAGCTGGAACGTCTTCCCACTAAGTTCCATCACACGTCACTGAAAGTCAATATTGGCATGATATTAATTCAAAAAGTCCAACCCCATGATCAGGCCGTGACCTTCGCTTACTGGCGCTAGTTCCACACACTGCTTAAATCCAGCTGCCCCCACATAAAAATCTATTTCTACTGACCCCAGTTGCCTTATCATTATCTCCCACCCGATGCAACGTACAGCGAGGAGGGTTCCATCATCCCTAACGCACTGTGTCCTCTAACAACGCACATTCTGCATTTGCATACATACTTGTTGCATCTCATTTTAACGGGAACGCCTTACGGTGGACTTCAGTCTCCCTCTTGGGTTTAACGGCTGCTTCTTTCCCCATGTCCACCCCTATTACCATTACTGAAACACTGTTGCTGATTCATATCCTCATTACTCCACCGAGGGTGGCGACACTGTCTATGCACATGCCGTGTACGCCACAAACGTAACACCTCACAATGGCAGAGCATACGCCACGCTTATAACACACACCCATTGACACATAAATCTCTTCGCGTTCCATCGCCAAACTAATAGCAGAAAGGATCCCTAGGCGCTACTGTGCACCTCCTTCTTGACATAGCTCGTGGTCAGCCTCTCGGGAAGCATTAAGCGCCCTTTGTTAGCCCTCCTAAAGCAAAACTGCATTTGCTTCATCACTCTGATCAGCTCATTCGTATTTACGTTCACTTTACTTATTTTATCAGCAACATCCTCTACGGCTTCACCGTGCCTCATGGCAATAGCACTCGACCGTTCTCAAAGAACTTTTATGTTTCTTGAACCTTTGCAGAGTCCCTTGTATCAACTGCTAAAATGTCTTACTCAGTGCTTTTGTGCATCTCACAAAAGTTTTTGCCTCTGTTGCTGTAGGTAGTTTTGCTATCTGATACAAATAACTACCGAACCAACCATCAATACTCGCCGATGTTGCCAGGTTCTCCACGAATCACATTACATCCTCGGGCGATCTTTCTGATAAAGGACTGACTAGCTTAGCAAAAATGGCTCTGAGCACTATGGGACTTAACATCTGAAGTCATCAGTCCCCTAGAACTTAGAACTACTTAAACCTAACTAACCTAAGGACATCACACACATCCATGCCCGAGGCAGGATTCGAACCTGCGACCGTAGCGGTCGCTCGGTTCCAGACTGCAGCGCCTAGAACCGCTCGGCCACCACGCCGACTAGCTTAGCAACAGCTGGATATATTAAAAGGTTTGGTGCCTGGAGCAACTCTGTTTCCTCATCCTTCGCTGCAAGCTTGTTGCGCAGTCCGTATTACCTGCTCCCCATTGCGTTAATGCATTAAGCAACGCTTAAACAGTTCCATAAAATTTCTGGCGTGCGGGCACATAAACTTCACTTCTTGAGAGTGAGCCGGGTGACTGACGCTCCAACACTTGCTCCATCCTTTTAAACCTACGGAACGCGCCACTGCGCATGCCGCATGCAGCGACAGATACCCAAGACGCCAGGGACGTTGATCTGCGGCAAGGAGGTAAAACATATGCATGAATTTAGATATATGGCTGCACGGTCGATCCTTACGGTGATATCAGTGTATCAGTGCGATCTGCACCTTTGCAACGTCTTTGTGAGTTTAATACAGATAGAGCTGGATACCATGATTAGTCTATGCTGCAGCCGCTATCTCTATTAATTAAATTCGTCGTATCAAACGAATTTCAATTTCTTCTTCCATACTGATTCATAAAAAGATGAATGATGAATTCGAGGCTAAAATTTCGACTTTGTCGTACACTAAAGAGTTCCCAGTGCCAATACAGTGCTCTGCCACCATCGATTTATTAGACTGTAAGAGCCGAGTGTAACTGCGGTGCTCTGTGCATCTCTCAGGGACTGTGGATGTCGTCTATCTGATGTGTGAAAGGCCATACTCACAGCAGATGTTGTAAATCCACGGCTTCCGAGCACCAAATCATCTTTAAAGGAACCGAGAAGTGTTGCTGTCTTTGGCGCAGGGCGAGAAATCATTTTCACTTTGTGTTTGCTGACGATCCGACCTATTCTTTGATGATACGTTTGCCACGTATGACAGAAAAGCCATGGATTTAAAACTCACCGAGTCTTCTTCTGCATTTTTTACGTGCTCTGCGTCCGCCTCTGGTAGCTGAGTGGTCAGCGCGACGGAATGTCATACCTAAAGGCCCGGGTTCGATTCTTGGCTGGGTCGGAGATTTTTCTCTGCTAAGGGACTGGTTGGTGTGTTGTCCTCATCGTCATCATTTCATCCCCATCGACAGGCAAGTCGCCGAAGTGGCGTCAACTCGAAAGACTTGCACCAGGCGAACGGTCTACCCGACGGGAGGCCAGCCACACTGCATTTCCATTTTATGTCCTCTGTTGGTTTCATTCGTAGTGCCTTACATATCTGCTGTGGAGAATACCCGTTGACTTCAAAAACTCTTTCAAGTATAGAAGCTCGTCCTCCAGACTGCTCTCATCAGCCTACCAGCGTGCTGAGAACACTCGTCGTCTGCGAAGGATCATGGCAGCTGTTATCACGTAAATATAAAGACGTATGCGTAGGTTTCCGAAATACTGAATGTCCGAAAGTGCCATCATTTGTGTGTCGTACCGAAACGTCGAAAAATGGAAGGCATCCATTTTTTTCGATTTCCATTATTCGATCTCTTTTCACGGATTCAGCAGAAGAAATAAGACACGAAACTCGTCGAGCAGCTATGAAGTCTCGCCCACAAAGGAGTAATCTTTCTGTGGCAGAGAGGGCTGCACTACGTAAGCTTCGTCAGGGTACCAAGACGGTGGTTCTTCCAGCTGATAAAGGTAATGCCACTGTCTTAATATCTTCTGATGACTATCATGATACTGAGTGATAGCACACACAAAAATCAAGACACGTTCATAGGAGTTGTCGACTTGGAGAAAGTGTTCGACAGTGTAAAACGGTGCAATATGTTCGAAATTCTGAAAAAAATATTGGTAGGATATAGGGAGGGACGGCAGTGTACAATATATACAAGAGACAAGAGAGGACGACCAAGAACGAAGTGCTCGGATAGAAAAGGGTGTAAGACATGGAAGTAGCCTTTCGCCTCTACTGCTCAGTCTGTAGATCGAAGAAGCAATGATGGAAATAAAAGAAAGATTCAGGAGTGGAACTAAAATTGAAGATGAAATGATATGAAAGATATGATTCGCTGATGACACTGCTACCCTGAGTGAAAGTGAAGAAGAATTTCGTGATTTACTGAATGGAATGCGTTGTCAAATGAGTACAAAATGTGGACTGAGAGTAAATGAAAGAAAGACGAAAGTAATGAAAAGTAGCAGAAATGAGAACAGTGAGAAACTTATCATCAGGATTGATGGTCATGACGTAGATGAAGTTAAGGAATTCTGCTACCTAGCCAGTAAAATACCTAATGACGGGCGAGCAAGGAAGACGTCAAAAGCAGCACTGGCAAAGAGTGCATTCGTGGCCAAGAGAATCTACTAGTAACAAACATAGGCCTTAATTTGAAGTAGAAATTTCTGAGAATGTACCTTTGGAGCAACCGATGTACGGTAGTGGAACAGGGACTGTGGGAAAACCGGAGCAGAAGAGAATCGAAGCATGTGAGATGTGGTGCTACAGATGAATGTTGAAAATCAGGTGGAGTGATGAGATAAGGTATGAGGAGGTTTTGCGCAGAGAGGAAAACAAGATGTGGAAAACACTGATAAGAAGGGACGTCCGTTGAGGCATCAGGGAATAGCTTGCCTGGTACTAGAGGGAGGTGTAGAGAGCAAAAACTGTAGAGGTAGACAGAAGTTGGAAGATATCAGCAAATTAAGTGAAGAGGAGAGAAATTCGTGGCGGACCGCATCAAACCAGTCAGAAGACTGACGACTGAAAAAAGTTGTGCGGTTCCTCCGAGGCTTCATGAATTCCCAAAGATCTATAAGAAAGAGGTTCTTCTGCATCCGATAGTGAGTAACATTGGCTCTCCAACCTATGACTGTGCCAAACAATTAGCGTCGTTATTAAGGCCTCTTGAGGGAAAATGCGCTCGTCACTGAGGACTTCACTAGCAAACTACAATCACTCAAACTGAACAGTTATTGTATATTAGTCAGTTTCGATGTAGTGCGTTTTCGGCAAAGGTTCCTCTTTCAGAATCATTATTTCTCATTGACAAAACCTTTGATAAACAGATCTCAACATTGTTTAAGCATGTCTTGACCTCGACATGTTCTTCATTCAATAACGAATTTTGTGAACAGATTGACGGACTCGCTATGGGTAATCCCTTGTCGCAGGGTTGAAGCCACCAGTATTTTGGAGGTATGTTGACGACACGTTTGAAGTGGAAATGGAAATGAGCGTTTGGCGTCATTGGCCGGGAGGCCCCTTGCGGATCAGGTCCGGCCGCCTTGGTGCAGGTCTTATTACATTCGACGCCACATTGGGCGACCTGTGCGTCGGATGGGGATGAAATGATGATGAAGGTAACACAACACTCAGTCCCTGAGCGGAGAAAATCTCCGACCCAGCCGGGAATCGAACCCGGGCACGTAGGACGGCAGTCCGTCACGCTGACCACTCAGCTATCGGGGCGGACGCACTTTTGAAATTTTGGTACGACGCAAGGGTGACGTCACTTTGGGATATGCAGTATATAGGAAACCTACGCATAAGATTTTATATTTACTTGAAAATAGCTGCCACCATCCTTCGCAGACGATGGGTGTTCTCAGAACTCTGGTACGCAGAGCAAACATCATTGCTGACGAGAGCAGTTCGGAGGACGAGCTTCTATACTTGAAAGAGTTTTTGAAGCCAACGGGTATTTTCCACGGGGGATAGGACGAATGAAAACAACAAAGGGCGTAAGGAATGCAGCAGAGGACGCGGAGAGTTTTAAATCCATGGCTATTCTGCCATACATGGGATTCGTATCATCAAAAATGGGACTAATCGTCAACAAATTCAAAGTGAAAGTGATGTTTCGCCCTCCATCAAATACAGCAGCACTTCTCGGTTCCGTTAAAGATGATCTGGTGCTCGGAAGCATTGGGTTTACGATATCCACTGTGAGTATGGCATTTCATACATCCGCCAGACGACATCCATAGTCCGAGAGAGATGCGCAGAGCACCGTAGGTACACCCGGCTCTTACAGTCTAATAAATCGATGGTGACAGAGCACTATATTGACACTGGGAACTCTATGGTGTACGATGAAGTCGAAATTTCAGCCTTAACTTCATCTTTCTAGGACTCGGTAGTGGAAGAAGCAATTGAAATTCGTTTGACGACGAATTTAATTAATAGAGATAGCGGCTGCACCTTAATCATGGAATCGAGCACTTCCTCTAATAAACTCACAGAGACATCGCAACGGTGCAGCTCGCAGTGATACATCGATATCACAGTGTGGATCGACCGTGCAGCCATAGATCTAATTTCATGCATATGTTGTACCTCTTTGCCGCAGATCAACGGCTCTGGCGCATTGTGTATCTATGGCCGCAAGGGCAGTGGCGCGGTCCGCGGGTTTAAAAGGACGGAGGAAGTGCTGGAGCTCGCTCTGAAGATGGCTGGATGGTATAAAGTCGAAATATCGGAAGAAGAAGTGAAATTTATGCGGCTGTACCCCGGAAATTTTATGGAATAATCATTGTCCGACAAAAATATTAAGATTCGCAGCGCTTGAACTGCCCCCAGCCATTAACACCCTGCGTCTTTTACTCTGCGCCATTGCAACACCTTTACAGTTCCTTAATACGCAATATAAATACGCAACAGTTACCTAATAAACGAATAACAAACTATACTTTCACCTAATCATCGTCCAACTAGATTCCCTACACTGTTTCAATATGACCAAAATGGTGACACATAAAAGAAGTTACAGACAGTGATTCAGTGCACGGCACAGAATGCCCAAGCAGGTTACACTGTGAACATAGAATGCGCCTTACTGTTACCCCGAAGCTCGGGCAATCAGCCAGTAACCCTCACCTTATGGTCACCTTCCACCTAGAACCTATATCTGCCAGTTTATAGCTGACTCCTGAGATGTGAGGTGCCTACAATGTCAGTCGAATGGCTGGGGTTGAGGCGAGGTGGCACGCCGTTGAAGACTTAGAGAGAAGCGGCTCTCAGAATCAATAATTTATTTTATACATGAATATCAGCCCTGCACCGACATTGGGAGGAGACCACGTCCCCACCCGAAGGAAATAGGTCTGGTAGCCAGCCAGGCATCTGTTAGTGACCGTCTAGCTGGCTCCAACATTTGACTGTGACACGCTTTGCCGATGGCTGCACTTGGTGCCTGGCATACGAGCCTGTTATGCGAGCCACAGCATTGACGTCAGTGGCGCCTGTTGACAGACAGGAATCTTTCAGTGGTAGCCAACTTTGCAATGAATGACCGCCCACAGGTGGCTCAAGCATGCAGCAAGGAGGTATGCCCACCGCATTGTGAGAAGCGGCTGTTATGCCCAGGCTGCGACCCACTGCCCCTGGGCAGGACTCACTGTGGTGCTGGAGTTAGCCGGCAAAGCCTGCGGCCCAAAGTCCAGAGTGCAGGGAAGCTGGTACCGCCTTAGAGACTCGATCCAGTGCCTGCTTCTGGTGGCTCCACATCGCATCCTCCTGTGGTGTAGCCTCTTCGTCCTGGCTGTCTGCTGGGCTGCGAGTGAAATTTGTTGCAAAACCAATAGCTTTTCTATTCCGGAGAGGTGCGAAGTGCGCCGCTGCTGGTCATGCACTCGGTCACACCACTGGAATCCCCGTGATCCCCTTGCCTGTGCCATACATTACCACTGTGCTGGCAGTCTACACCGAGTGAGCCTAGGCCATCTCAAAATAATTCAACATCGTAATCGCCTTAGCCCAAACGAAGACACGCGTTGCTCACCATCTACCGGCGACTAATGCAGTATTCCACTGCACCTTGTCACAGATTGTAACCTCGAAACGATAGCGGCTCTACACTGCAAATTTTGTTGCAATTCAGCAATGGTTCTTGCAGGCTCTGGAGAACGAGTAAGTTGCCGCGTCTCCATACCCTATACATGTTCGAATGGCTTATCTTGCTGGCCAGGGCAGTTACTGTACACCGCAAAGAATACGTTGCTTTGCAGCAGCTGTATGTGTACGTCCATTGCCCTGCTGAAAAAGTACATCACTTTCCTGTCGAAGAAGTGACAGTAGCAGCACTGTGAAAAATGAATTTGCATTCCGTTAAAAACTTTATTCTTCCCGACCTTTTGCCGACCGAAGAAGATTATTATTTGGCTTCGCAATCAGTGAACAGTAACTGACATTAAATGAAATAACAAGTTTACTGTTACCAGTCACCGTTTTATTTATTTCCACGACGCGTTTCGAAGGTTTAAACCTCCATCATCGGGTGGATTTGCATTAGTTAGTATTGCATTTGTGTGTGTGTTGTGTTACGACTTTTGGAGGAACTTGTGGCACTGCCTCCAGTGGTTACAGGTTCCTTTTGCTGTCGTAACACATCACATGTATACTGCCACACACACAAATGCAATACTAACTAATGTAAATCCACCCGATGATGGAGGTTTAAACCTTCGAAACGCGTCGTGGAAATAAATAAAATGGTGACTGGTAACAGTAAACTTGTTGTTTCATTTAATGTCAGTAACAGTCACGGTAAAGCCTAACCTAAAAATGTTCGCATTTAAAGAACAGTAACTGCTCTTCTTTCTTTTTGATCATCATATTCTTTGCTTTCTTGTAAACAAGTTTTCTGCATACGTTACATTCATCAACACCAGACACTAAAGATAACACCTTGTTGATGCAGACATCCTTCTCCTTCCCTTGCCGTCTTTAGCATTTGGTTGTAGTCCCTCAGTTTACTCCACTGATAATACTTCGTAATAAGGATGATCTGGGCCAGCTTCTTTGTTTTTTCAAGAATTTTTCCTTCTGTGTTATTTTTTATGAAGCTGTTATGTCGAATTGTATGACCAGTTAATTTACTTTTACTTCTCACTATCATGTTAATGTATCTGATGACCTCAGATGTTAAGTCCCATAGTGCTTAGAAGCATTTGAACCATCTTACGTTGCGAAGCGACAAACAAAACGGTCACGGTTAATCGATTTTGACGGATTAGTGAGGTCATTCGCCAGTTTGCTGTCCTGAGCGACACCTTCCATTGCGCGTTGGCTTCCGCCGTCGCCGACTCATTTTACGACGCCGTTCCGTGATGAAGCCATAGTCTTAACGGAACTCTCGACGCTTTTATGGCTGTTGGCTGTTGACGTCCGCAAGCATAAAGCCGCTACAGCATCCCGGATAAAGGTTCACCTGCAAAGCGGCAATGCGTACGTCTAGCCAACACACCTCACTCTGAGTTTGATGCACTTTTCATCATAAAAATAATAGCTGTAATCAAATATGCTTCTTCGTTGTAATTTTATTCTGAAAATGGTTTGTCTACACTCGTCATAACTTGTGTGTCAAACTTTGGTGGTCGGGGAATCCCTAGTTCTTTATTGAGTTGGTTTGTCGTTACCAAGTGTGTCAAACTTTGGTGATCGGGGAATCCCCGGTTCTTTATTGAGTTGGTTTGTCGTTACCAAGTTCTGGCCTGATGAAATCTCAAGCATGTACGTTTATCATAAGGCTGATTCTGTCATTACAATGGTCTGACCTGTTTAGAAATATCAAAAATATTTTAGCCGACCTCAGTGTTACTGCACCTGGGAGAGAGGGCGCTTCGGTCAGTTTATAGCGAGTTTGGTTTGTGTTGTTTCACGAGGACACGTTGAAATATTTGATGGTTTGCGCACAGTGTCTTGAAATCATTCACGGCGCGATGCATTTTCCCTAGTCACAACTGTATTGTATATTACTGTATGTTAACCGGGCACCTAGAAACGACGGAGAAGCTCCGTCCCCGCCGCAGCCGCAGTGGTCCACAACCTCACGACGACTACCGCAGTCAACTTCACCCCTCCGTCGCCCTACACCGAACCCAGGGTTATTGTGCGGTTCGGCCCCCGATGGAACCCCCCCCCCCCCCCCTTTCCCCGGGGAACGTCTCACACCAGACGAGTGTAACCCCCTATGTTTCTATGTTTGCATGGTAGAGTAATGGTGGTGTACGCGTACGTGGAGATTGCGCAGTAATCGCCGACATACTGTAACTGAGGCGGAATAAGGCGAACCAGCCCGTATTCGCCGAGGCAGATGGAAAACCGCCTAAAAACCATCCACAGACTGGCCGGTTCACCGGACCTCGACACAAATCACCCGGGCGGATTCGTGCCGGGGACCAGGCGCTCCTTCCCACCCGGAAAGCCGTGCGCAGTTAGACCGCACGGCCAACCGGGCAGGCCAGTCACAACTGTAATTGTTTTATGTCGCAACGTGTTTCTAGTAACGGCCACCCAAGGCTAACTACAGTAGTATCGTGGTCAGGTAGTACTCTTGTCATGAGATTAACTGTGACGAGTCTTGAGCACCGAACTGTTTGTATTGTTACGGAAGAAATGAGGAACAGCAGGAGGTTGAAGTTCAATGCCGGCATGTAGCTTATTTTCTCGATCAGTGATCCCAGCAACCTCATCCGATGGATCACATGTGGTCACCGTACCGTACTCCCCGTCGCGAAATCACGAAGAGTTTTGACATTTAACCCAAGACAGTTGCGGACAGTGTGAGCAGTAAACTCAACCTCAGTTCCATCAGCAGGATTCAAACTAGAGGCGATCAAAAAGACTGTACAGTCCAGAAGCGAAATGAAATCAAACAAGCAAAATCGCCATCAGCATTGAGGTAATCATCGCGCGGATGCACCAGGTTGAAGGAGCCTGTTTCGTAAAAGAATGAATGAGTTCGTAACTACCTGCTTCACATCCTCGTCCGAAAGGAATCGTCGACTCTTCAAGGTCTTTCTAAGGGTCCGAAGGCGCGGCAATCGCTGGGGAGACGTCAGGAGTATTGGGTGGGTGGTCGAGTTGTCCAACCTGAGTTAACGTAACTTCTGCGTTACGTCATTTGCGATGTGGGGACGTGCGTTATCACGTATCAGCAACACCCCTTATCGCGCACCATTCCACAACGGTGGTTTTCGGCAGACATGCTGCCCCACACACATATTTCGTTTTTCGATGTGCGTCTACTAGTGTTTGTCCTTCGGCAGCCAAGAAAAGAATAACAGCACGCTGGTCCCATTTGGATGCATTTGGTAAAATAGTCGCCATAGTTCACGTTTCCACGTACACAGCATGCACGTGGGAAAGTCACGAATGCCACACTAATCCATTGCCTACGTGTCGGTGTTTATAATGGAGCGCATTACGTGGCATGTACGCTGCAGCAATCTCTTCAGACGGAAACTCTTTGATTGTCCCTTGAATGTCCGAGTCGAGCGAGCGCCGTGCTTCAGCAACCTCTACTATGGAGGTAGGTTTAAATATGCGTACTTGGTGAAAGAACAGCTGAGTGCAAGAAGACTTTTACCGCAATTGCAGAACTGTAATATTTATGTTTCCTGAGCCTACTTCCAACTTTTTTTCCGTTTTCCGCTAAGGCATGACTCGAGGAATGAATTAGTACTTGCTGGAACAATTGGTTTTTTTCCTTTTTGACCGATGGCATTACTGAAGTATCAGTTATTGCTAAGAAGTTACTACGCACTTACCTGAAATTTTTTCAGAGCTATCCGTGATTTAGAGTTTTTGCTACGAACAGTAACATTTGTCTTGTTATCTGTATGGATTTTCACCAGGAATTATCTTCTACAAGTAAATTTAACAACCAAAGCATTATTGGCGCTACTATGGAAAATAAATTGATCGTCGTAAAAGAAGAATGTGTTTTATGTAACACATCGGAGCGCATCACAGAGCTCTATCGAGCTAGAAAAATGTTCTGTTACGGGAACAACAAAAGAATCTCTAACATAACTTAAAGTTTAACATAGTACCTTTCCCATTGAAAGCTAGGACATTGACCAGTCAGCTGTAAAGACGTGTAGATCTTGTTTTGCCGCGTTTCGTTTTTACGTTCTCTGTGCCTCATCCCATAGCTGGTATTCCAATATTTCTTGTATCCTTATCACTATATTATATTCCAAAATATGATCATGGCATCTTTAGTGAACTTATTATCGCCGTGTCTTGTATTGCTTCGTGGCTCCTTGACTTGCGAACATTAGTGTATGAAGAGAATAGAATATTACATCACAAAGTTGGAAACGGTTGCATCGAACACTAAAAGCTATCACTCAAGCTGCTGTTGCGAGACTTGGTCAAGATAATTCCAGTAAATTGCTGTAAACTCAAGGAACTCCTTTGTGACGGCTTAAGCAATTGCCAAGGTATTTGTCGGGCAAGGGAACACAATACGAGCAACAGCAAGTGTTAATGTTCATACAGTCATATGCAACCGCGTAACTCCCGTATCGTTAAGCCGTGTGCTTGATTGTTCACGTTTGTTTGCCGCAAACTGCAAAGACTGTAATAACGATCAGTAAAAGTGGCAATAAAAACTCCATTGTGATCTTGAATGGTTTAGAAAATAATCACGAACCACCTGATATTCTAGGATCTAGTAGACGTAATTGTGTTTAAATTATTACTGCAGATCACATAACACATTTGGACTTTTGTTTGTTTTTTTTTTTTCGAAAAGTTCATTGTTTATTTCACCACGAGATTAACACTAAAAAGATTGCTCACATTTACGGAGCACGGTAGCGCTATGTTTAAAGTTTTTACCTCAGAATGAAATCCCGCCTGGCCATCCACAACTAGGTTTTCCAAAGTGGATTAAGACGAATGCCAGGATGCCTCCTTATAATAATAAGCTATCCGGATATAAAATAATAGTCACCCCTAAATAAATAATTACAGGTATCACTTAATATCAGGTAATACCGCTCCTGTACATCATAATCGCCTAGATTCGGTTTGGAGGTGACTCCACAAAGATGTGCAAGCATGTCACTCCAGGTTAAGCCACCAGCTGAGAATTTGATCGTGCAGTTCCATCAAGTTGCAGGGATGCTGATGTCTGTGTTTTACACGGTGTTACAACGTGTTCCACAGTTTTTCTATTTGGCGTCACTCAAGCGATTTTGCAGGCCAGTCGGGATGTAATAGGGTAGGGGAGTGTTCACAAAAACCAGTGACCCTTTCTCCCAATCCAGTGAACTTTGCTGCTGTCGTCTTTATGTGGCCGTGTGTGCAATAGCCTCTACTAGATGACCGACGCTAAATGTTCATTCCATGCAGTTCCCGTCGCTATGTTCTCCCGGTATCATGTTGGGATGGACCTTCATTCATCGCTTAGACCAATTCCTGTCGGGTTTGGAAACGATTTTCTTTCACAAGCCGTGGATCGCGTCTCTGGTCCTTCTCAGTCAAGAATTTTTTCCTATATAATTTTGACGTCGTGTTTCACACCACTGCTTGTAAGCATGTTGAACCGTCCGCCGCGAAACACTAACAAATTCAGCAACTTCAACACATTATGGGCATGGGGTATGGCCAAATACGATTGCCACTTTTTGCCACTCTGTCTCATGCGTTCGATAACCCATATTTACGTACCGTATCCACTGGTAGCTATTGTCTTATGCTCACGTATAGGCAGTGTGTGCGCCGGGTAACGTGTGACTCGACCACTGTGCCAACAGAAAAGGCTTAACAATTCATCTCTGCGTGCGTACTGGGATGACTAATTTTTTTGTCCGGTGAGCTTACGTGACGTATCTGCTTCTATTTCTTGTCAAATCCGAATTTGTTCACCGCCTCTAATGACAGCGTCATCTACGGGAGTTCATCCCTAACCATCCTTCTTTTTTATAGATTCACTGAAGAGTAGGTTTAGGCTACAATGCAATAAAGCTCATACTACCGTCGCTATAATAATAATAATAATAATAATAATAATAATAATCATTACGCAAACGATCCACCTTAAGCGCTTCTCTAAAGACCACAATTTCTACGAGAACCTTTTGTAGAAAAAATTTAGAAAAAAGCAGAGATTAGATTAGATTAATTATTCTTTCCAGACGCCCATAAAAGAGGGAATCCTCCTGGGTGTGGAACGTGTCAGATAAACACATTACAAAAATATAATTAGAAAAACTTGAGTTTCATTAATTTTAATGATCCTCAGTCAATAAACAGTAAAATTATGTACATGAATTCAATTTAAACTTCTAATATTTACAGGTTTAATACTTATATCTGCTTTCATTAAAGCCACCATTCAGACATTAGCTACTTTCTTGGCTATTACAACCAAGTATTGTCAAAAATTATAGCATAATAAATTTTCATTAAAATGGTCAACTGCAATTGTTGAGAAACTCATGGATGGAATAGAAGGAGTTTGGCCACCAAAAAATGCTTTTAAATTATGTTTAAATTGTGCCTTGTCTGAAACTAAACTCTTAATGGTTGCTGGTAACTTATTGAAAATATGCGTTGCTGAATACTGGACTTCTTTCTGGGCAAGAGTAAGTGATTTCAAATCTATATGTATATTGGTCTTATTCCTAGTATTGATACTATTAGTTGGAAAAAAGAGATGTATTATTTACAACAAACTTCATTAAGGAATAAATATACTGAGAAGCCGTGTTTAATATGCCCAATTCTGTGAATAGGTTTCGACATGATGTTCTTGGATTTACACTACTCATTACTCTGATTAAACGCTGTTGTACTCTAAATTTTTCTTTGTTTGTGGAGTTACCATATTACATAATGGAGAGAAAAAAAGCAAAGTATGCCAGTTTTTTTTATATTTATATCTCCTATGTCTCTAATCATTCGCATTGCAAACACAAACTTCTTTAGGCGCTTTAGCAGTTCGTTATTATGTTGCTCCCAACTGAATTTATTATCAAGTTGTATTCCAAAGAATTTTACACTCTCAACCTCTCCTATTTCCATGTCATCATATTTTATACACACACCAGAAGGAAATCTCTTGGAAGTTCTGAACTGCATGTGGTGGGTCTTTTCAAAGTTTAATGACAGTGAATTGGCTATGAACCACTTATTAATGGCAGTAAAAATTTGATTAGCTGCCCTTTCTAAATTTATATTTGATTTACTATTTATTGCAATGTTTGTATCATCTGCAATTAAGACAAACTTGGCATCTGGTAATGTAACAGATGACAGGTTATTAATATACACAAGAGACAGTAGTGGACCTAGTATGGAACCTTGCGGAACACCACATGTAATTTCTTCACAGTCAGATGATGTCTGATTGCCTACTGCTGAAGTTTTATGTAATGACACCCTTTGTTTTCTATTAGTGAGATAAGACTGAAACCACTTTGCAGCACTACCAGTGACGCCATAATATTTAAATTTACTAAAAGGAATGCTGTGATTCACACAGTCAAACGCTTTTGATAGGTCGCAGAATATGCCTGTTGCCTCTAATTTGTTGTCCAATGAATTAAGGACATTTTAGCTGTAAGTGTAAATAGCTTTCTCAATATCAGAACCCTTAAGAAACCCAAACTGTGACTTTGACAGTATGTTATTTTCACTAAGGTGTTTAAGTATATGCTTGAACATAACCTTTTCAAAGATTTTTGAAAAAGCTGGCAAAAGTGATATCGGTCGGTAATATGACAGCATTTCTTTGTCCCCTTTCTTGTGGAGAGGTATAACTTCAGCATATTTAAGCCAGTCTGGGGATGTTCCTGTGACAAGTGATGGTTACACAAATAACTTAAGATATGATTAAGCTCACATGAACACTCTTTTATTAACTTTGTTGATATGTTATCATAACCACTAGAATGCTTTGATTTCAAGGACTGTATGATGGATTCTATTTCTTTGGGTGAAGTAAGTGTCAATTCCATTTTACTGAGATTGTTCATGTGCACTGGTCTCAGATATTCAGTTGCATTATTTACTGAACCTGACAACCCCATGCTATCAGTAAGAGAGACAAAATACTTGTTTAAATGGTTTGCAACACAACATGCATTTGTTACCAGGGGTTCATTTACTTTTTAGAGCTATTTTTTCCTACTCATTTCTGGTCCTAGCTGTCTCTGACTTAACTATATCCCATATTGTTTTTATTTCATTGCTGGATGTATTTATCTTCTTCTCACAATACAGGTGCTTAAATTTCTGGATAACCTTCTTCAGTATTTTGCAGTAATTTTAGTAATGAGCTATAATGCTAGTATCAAAGGTGTCCCTACGTATTAGATAGAGGTTCCTTTTTGTCTCACATTATATATTTATCCCTTGTGTGATCCATGGTTTCTTATTAGACTACTGCTTAATCTGAGTTACCTTCAGTGGAAAACAATTTTTAAATAAGGTGCTAACTTTATTAATGAATGGTTTGTATTTTCCATTTGTGTCTTGGATGCTGTAAACATCCATCCAATTAATTTCTTTGAGCAATATCCCAAATTTCTCAGTTTTTGACTGTTTTATTGGCCCTCTGTACTCAGTTCTGATAGATGTTTTTCCCTGACAATTTTCAAAATTTAAAGTTAGGTGTTGCATGTCATGATCAGATAGCCCATTTACTACTGGTTTTGTAACGTGGCTTCGTTGCCAAGAATTGTCTATAAATATATTATTAATGGCAGTCTTAGAACATTTGTATACCCTAGTTGGGAAATTTACAGTAGAAATTAAATTGAGTGACAATGTAACTGATTTCAGTAACTGTTCACTGACAGTGTTTTTCAAGGCATCTTTATTTAAATCACCATCAACCACTAGTTCTTTGTTTTTTAATTTTAGATGAGATAATATATTTTCAAGACCGTTTATAAACAGGTTGAAATTTCCTGAAGGGACTCTGTATATGGCTACTATTATAAAGGACCTATTATGAAATTCTATCTCTGTTGCACATGCTTCTAAGTGCTGCTCTAAGCTAAATTTATCAATGTCAATTTCCTTAAATTTAATACTGTTTTTAACAAATGTGGCAACTCCTCTTTTCTCCATCTTTTGTCTACAGAAGTAGGATGCTAACTTAAATTCTGTAAAGTTTAACTTATCTATACCAGTGGTCACATGATGTTCAGAGAGGCAGATTATATCAACTGGGTTCGATGACTCTAATTCATCAATGCACATATGTAGTTCATTAATTTTACTTCTAAGCCCTCGATTTTGATGCACTAAAGATAGTTGGCATTTCACATTTACCGAGATGAAGTCGGGTGGAAATAAAAATTCTGCTGATTGCTGTAAATTTTTAACCAACAGCTGTGTTTGATGAACCAATGTGCCAGGATTATGCTGTTTGATTTCTTTATCAGACTGAAGGTTTGTTTCAATCTTTACTTCTCTCAGAACTTGACGTTCTGTCCTACCTATCCTAAAAAATGTGCTGCTCCAACACCTATGACCACTAGTATATTACCACTCATGGCAGTGCCTCCCCCCCTTACATTTCCTGCTACTAGCCCAGCCTTCCCTTTCCTGTTGAGGTGTAGGCCATGTCTAGTATAATCCCACCTACTGAGAGAATCAACAGGTACCAAACCAATATGCGACCCCACACCCGACCCAAGCAGCCGTTCCAACTCCAAATTAACTCTCCCGACAGAAGAGTTTAAATGAGGTCGGTCATGGCGTCTCAGAACAGACACAAACTCAACACCGGTACGTCTCGAAGTTCAAGTTATCTGTCAGAGTCACCTGTGTTGTGCTTTACATATTCTTACTCTTTTCCAGATTCAGTGGTAACTACTTCCTGTACCTTGTTCCTTGTTGTAATTATCTTATCTTATAAGGGGCATTCAAAAAGAAACGAGCCGGAATCTGGAATGCGCTAACTGGTGACAAGAGGGTTAATATCGTGGCGTTGAAGGTGTTGTTCCGGCCAGAACGTGGACGTTCACAGCCCGTCGCTAGAGGGCACACGTGCACGTCACGTGACTATACAGAACCAGCAACAGCACGCATCAATCGTCCAACGCGGCCAGTCGCATTGCAAACAGTGACATGGAGGCGTCAACAGAAGAGCGAAGAGGTGTTGTTCGTTTTCTGACAGCGGAAGGAGTAGGAGGAACGGACATTCATCGACGAATGTCACAAGTATACGGCGAACACTGCATGCCCCTTGCAAGGATCAAGGCGTGGCACAAGCGCTTCAGGGAAAGACGAGTTTCGTTAGCCAACGATGCACAGTCTGGATCACCACACTGCATACTGATGACATCGTTCAGCTGGTGGATGCACTCATTACCTGGACCGCCGAGTGACAGTGGAAGCCATAGCCGCCATGGTCGGATTGGGAGTCTGAAGTGTTGACACCATCATGAAGAAAAGACTGCACATGCACAATGTGTGTGCCCAGTGGTTGCCCCACAGTCATCAAGGACACCAGGAAGCATGTCGAATGGCCCACTGCTTGGCGGTGTCATCAATTTGATCCGGAATCAAAACGACAAAATTTCAAGTGAAAGCATCCAGAGTCACCATCACCAAAAAAATCCAAGGCCATCCACACGAGTGCAGGAAAGGGTATGCTGATGTTCTTCTTTGACCAAGATGGCCTCCTTCTGATTCACTTCCTGCAGCATGGGACAACAGTGAATGCTCAGCGTTACTCGCAAACCTTGACCACCCTTCGCCAAGGGATCATTCGATTAGGCAATCTCAAAGTGGGATCATTCTGCTCCACGACAATGCAAAGCCTCATACGGCCAACACAACCGCGGCACTCCTGCAGAAATTCACATGGGGGGTTCTCGGCCACACTTCATACAGTCCGGACCTCTCCCCCTCTGATCCCGCCATTTTCGTCCCCTTAAAAAGGCTCTGAGGCGCAAACGATTCACCTCGGACGACTCGTTAACATCGATGCCCCGGGAATATTGTGATACAGTCATTCACCGCCTTGTGTCACAGTGGGACAAGTGCCTCAACAGCCAGGATCAATACTTCAAAACATACAGGTACTGGTTTCTGTAATTATGCCTCCGGCTCGTTTCATTTTGAACACCCCTTATACTTCTCATATTATTATAACGACTTTTTTTGACGCTCTTAATTACTGTACTGTTTGCTCCCGGACCGTTAATGAATGTGTTTGTGGGTAAACAAATCACTGTCGAATTCATGACTGTTCTTGCAGACATTTAGTCGAACTAATCATAGATACGAAAAGTTTTAACTTTTACATGAAGTAGACGATGGGGAAAGGAAAGCATAGGATGGGTGGGAAACTCGTGAGTTCCAGCAGCACAGCGCATTGTGGTAATACAAGACGAAAGTTGAACATTTATGCCGGATCGAGACACGAACTCGGATTATTGTTCGTTCTGTTTGTTCAGGGCGGACGTCCTATGACGCTTGTTTAAGTTCATCATTGATCCATGTACTCAGTTTTTTTTTTTTTTTTTTAATTACAGAGGGGAGCTAATCCTCTGACCGAACACGCTGAGCTACCGTGGCGGCACCGCTTCGGCAACCCGGACACGATCCCTGGCCGACTGAAATTTCCAACTTATCGCACACTACAGTACAGCGTCCCTTAAATCCTATACTCGCAAGTGATCGATTCTCAGTGCAGTTTGGAAGATATTAGTGAATCCGCACTGAAACAAGCGTGAAGGAGCTGTCGGGCTCTTACGGAAATGTATATATCTGAGTAGCGTCTGTTCTGTTGAACATCTCCGACAGAACAGACGTGGCTATTTCTTGTCGATGTTTTCCACATGTTCCTCTCCTCGACGATTCTGCGAAGAACCTCCTCATTTCTTATTTGTTAAGTCCACCTTAATTTCATAGTCCTTCCATACCACCACATCTCTCCTGAACCTTTCTTTAATTTCCGTCATTGATTGAACATTGAGGTCGGTAGACTATATCGCTTTCTTATCCCCTTTTTAATACGAGCGCTTCACCCTTGCTATTCCTCTCTTATTTTTCCCTCTTGGTTCTTAATTTCGAACGCCTAGCAGCATTTTACATTGTCGAACGCTTTTTCTAGGTCGACAAATCTTATGAAGTTGCCTTCATTTTTTAATGTTTTGTTTCCAGTGTGGGGCGCAGCCTCTCTGTTGCGTTCACCTTTTGTAAAGCCAAACCTATCCTTATTCAACAGATCCTCTGATTTATTTTCTATTTTTCTGTATATTATTACTGTCAGCAACTTGGATCCACGAAATGTTGAGCTAATAGTGCTGTTGTTCTCCCTCTTATGGATCTTGTTGTCTTCGAGATTGTGTGGAAGATATTTCAACGGGAGTCTGATATTTTATTTACCTACTCATAGATTTTACAAACCAATTGAACAGTCGTGTGGCTGCCACTTCCCTCAATAATTTTAGAAATTCCAAAGGATTGTTATGTATGCCTCCAGTCTCATATGATCGCAAGACTTTCAACGCTGAATTGAACTCTGACTGTAATACAGGATCCTCTCTGCATTCCATGTCGACACCCATTTCCCAGCCCGCATCTCGTGGTCGTGCCGTAGCGTTCTCGCTTCCCACGCCCGGGTTCCCAGGTTCGATTCCCGGCGGGGTCAGGGATTTTCTCTGCCTCGTGGTGGCTGGGTGTTGTGTGCTGTCCTTAGGTTAGTTAGGTTTAAGTATTTCTAAGTTCTAGGGGACTGATGACCATAGATGTTAAGTCCCATAGTGCTCAGAGCCATTTTTGAACCCATTTCCTTATATGTCGCGTGATCAGACTGTTCCTTCCCCTCATAGAGATCTTCACTGTACTCTT
Organism: Schistocerca cancellata; assembly: GCF_023864275.1. Taxonomy (NCBI): domain Eukaryota; kingdom Metazoa; phylum Arthropoda; class Insecta; order Orthoptera; family Acrididae; genus Schistocerca; species Schistocerca cancellata. Next base: position 308,525,620 of record NC_064628.1, on the reverse strand, counting down.
TTCGTGTATGTTTGCGTTTAGACTGGATTTCCTCTGACACACTTAACGTTCAGGTGTTTGTTTGTAATTTCAGCGAAAGTATTTGAATCTTCTATATGCTGAATCAGTATTCTCAGCGACCAGTTCTTTTTGTATTTCATTGCATTTTTTGCAGCCTTTTGCCGTTTGCTTCCCTGCACTTCCTATTTATTTTACTCGTAAGTGAGTTATACTGCTGTATTCATGTCTTTTCCCGAACATCTTTGCACTTACTTCTCTCGTCGACGGACTGAAGTACAAGGCAGAAACAAGTTCAAAATGTTCAAATATGTGTGGATTCTTAAGGGACCAAACTTCTGAGGTCATCGGTCCTTAGATGCCCGAGGGAGCACTCGAACCTTGGCGGGAGGCGCCGCGCAATTCGTGACGATGCCTCAAACCGCGCGGCCACTCCGCGCGGCAGAAACATTGGAAACACCCAAAACAGAACACATTACCATGCTTAATACGGTGCAGGTAAATCGTTGACGTTCAAAACAGCTCCCAGTAGTCTCGTAATGGATAAATAAAGGTACTGTGCCGGCCGGGATGGCCGAGCGGTTCTAGGCGCTACGGTCTGGAACCGCGCGACCGCTGCGGTCGCAGGTTCGAATCCTGCCTCGGGCACGGATATGTGTGATGTCCTTAGGTTAGTTAGGTTTATGTAGTTCTAAGTTCTAGGGGACTAATGACCTCAGCAGTTAAGCCCCATAGTGCTCAGAGCCATTTGAACCAAAGGACCTGTACGGTTTTCAAGGGAATCTTATACCATTCTTCCTGCAAAACAGTGGCAAGTTTAGGTAACGAAGTTGACGACAGAGGATCAATAAAACTGAGATTTGGTTCATTGGTGAGCATAGGAGATGCGAATATTGATCCTCGTGCTGATAAAACCAGTCCTGGATGATTGGAGCTGTGAGCACAGAAGCTGTGTCCTCTTGGGAAACAGCATCACTATTGGGGAACAAACATTGGAGGGTCCTGATCTGCCAAAGTGATCACACAATCCTTGGCAGCAATGCGATCTTGCGGAATAATGACAGAGCCCATGAAATACAAAGATACAGCTGCTCAAATCACCACCGAATTCCCCTAAGTTGCACGCTTCGGGCGTAAACTCCACCTCAAGTTGGAGAAGTGTAAAACAAGACTCATCCTATTAAAAGCTTTGTTCCATTGCTCCATAGTGCAGGTTTTGTGGCTTCTTCACCATGTTTTCTTGTTAAAGGCATTTGCTTCACTGAAGCAAGGTCTTGGAATTCTAGCTCGCCCTGCAATTCCCTGTTTATGGAGCTCCCTTCGAGTTGTTTTAGTGCATACACGGTTCACAAGTGCGGATTTCAGTTCTGTAGAAATTTTTACAGTTGTCGTTCTCTTTATTTTTCTTCACGTTCATCTTCAATGACCGTCCGTCACGATCACTCAAAACACACCTTTCGTCCGTGCAGTGACACGTTGGGTGAGATTTTCCCGATTTCCTTGTATACGGTATAAATTTTCGATGTGGTGCCTCTTGAAACATCAAACACATCGGCTACCTCAGTTACCTATACAGAAGTAAGCACCATACGAGCACCGAAAAACTGCCCACGTCCGAATCCGTTTAGCTGCGACATAATGCACTCAACGACATTATGTACTCACAACCACACAGAATGACCACGACTGACCCTTGAAACGTATTGAGGACGTTGCAAATATAGCGTTCGTGAACAAATACAACAGCACAAACTGCAGACTTGGTTGGATCTGGTTTTATATTCAAGCATGCATTTTTCACGGTGTTTCCATGTTTTTGTCCAACCCCTGTATTTATTGTGTCACTGAAGGCTACGTCCTTTTACCTATATTTGTGTGACCAACTTCTTTCATTGTCCTTTCTCAAGATATACATTCACTTTCATAAAAGCGGCGCCTCCCTGCAAGGTTCGAGTGCGTAGTCTGGTATTTAGTATCGCAGTATCTCTAGCTTCTGAGGACTTCCGTATACCTCATCGTCCTCAATACTTCACTAACCTTTCAGCAAGAACGTCTTTATTATTATTATTATTATTATTATTATTATTATTATTATGTGCTTATGGATGCCGTCGGATAACCTGTTACATTTATTATTCGCCCTGATCTTTTAGGGATTTCATTCTCTGGCTTTACTACCCATCTATTTATCTTCTGACGGTAAAATTTCCTGTCTAGTATGTCCGATGTTCCTATCTGCGACTTTTCTAAGTCATATTTGACTTCTTCCATCCATGGAATGTTCTTCAGTTTTGCAGTGTATGTCAAAATCTTGTGAGTTAGCCTTGACGATGGAAGTCTATGAATGTGTCCATAGAATTTCAGCCTTCGTTTTCTGATATCAGCGGTAAGGTTGGACAGTTCTTCTGTTGCTTTGCGCGATTTGAGCCTATACTCCTCTTCTGTTTTATCTGGTCCCAGCATTTTCCTCGTGATCTTTCTTTCCTCCTTCAAGATGTTTTCCAGCTCGCCTTTTCTGTTAAGTACCAAGGTTCCGCTCGCGTACAGTACCGTACTTCAGGTTTAATCACTGTATTATAATGTTTGATTTTTGTATGAATGGACATACATTTCTTGCTTTAGATTTAACACGTTCTCCCATATGCTCGTTTGACCTTTTACAACCAAACTTTCTGTGCTTCCTTTTCCAACCTTGTTGGTTCTATGATCTCACCGAGATATTTGATGTGTGGAATCCGTTTGATCTGCCCGTATTTTGTGTTCAGTTCCTGACTGTCGAATTTAGTGCAAATGAACTTGGTTTTATCGAATGAAATTTGTGGTCCAGTTTTCTCAGCGCATTTCTTGAGGACTTCAATATGTTTGCTCGCTGTATTTTCGTAGGCTGCTAGTATCGCTAGGTCGTCTGCGAAAGCTAAACAACTGACCTTGATTTCATCATTCTTTCGTCCGAATTGAATGAGTTTCCAGTGGCCCTATGTTTTCAGTTCTTTCTCCCATTCTCGGATGACTTTATCCAGAAGAAGGTTGAAGAGCAGTGGTGACAATCCATCACCTTGTCGCACACCGGTCTTTACTTCAAAGGGCTCTGACAATTCTGCCATGAATTATTATTATTGTAAACATTATCTGATTACCTGTCTTTGCCCGATTAGTTATTTTCACAGAACAAAAAAAGCGCGGGAAAAAGTTTTCTTGTGTGTTTATTTCGTGTAAAAATATTCCAGAGTGATGTTTGTCTCTTAACCGTTTTCAGACGGTTCTAAAAAGTTGTATTCGATTCAAGCAGGACTTATATGTCATCAAGTCTGCCACCCTAGAACGCCCGACAAATATGAATTAGACATTAACGTCGATCACATTTGAATAATTTTCTAACTCCCCATTCTAACGGCAAATCACGCCCCTAGGAAGCCTCTGTCTGTCTGACAACCACACTATTTCTTTTTCCCAATTAATGAGTCAAATACATGCCATCACTGGTTGACATTGCTTCAAGAAGTCCACGATTATGCTTCTTTTTTATATGTAATCCCCTCTTTCTACACCCCCCTCCCCCCCGCCACTTCTACAACCTTTCCAGATAGTAAGTCATATGTGATGTGAACCAATTTATTCTTACATGTCATCTCATGCATATATTATTTCCGATAATAACCTTTTGCTTTTCTAGTGAAGTAAATGTGAAAGAAGAACCGAAAACTAATTACAAGGTGCTAAAATAATGTATAATCAAGACATAGAGAAGAAAACGGTAAAAATTTAACAGTAATGTTATGCAGGGAGTTGACGAATTTATACATTTCGAGTAGTTGAAGGCCACAAATAGACGTTAAGGAAACGAAATAAACAGAAAACTGGAAATGGTGTAATGTACTTTATGGCCAAACGAATATTGTTTTAAAAACGAAGCCTTCGATGTCCCTCGAAGTGAAAGTTTACTGTAAGTATGTATGAGAAGCCTTACCTGTGGCAGTGGGACACCGTCTTTATATACAGAAACCCTTCAGAACATTGAGATTGCTTAGCGAACAGTAGCAGTATACGTAACAGTAGATGTATGCGTAATGGACACTAAAAATGAACTAATTAACTTCGTAACCAACTAGAGTGGGAGATCTAATTATGACTTTAATTGTAATGAAATTGCCTTGTAGCAACTCTTGCGAATGGGTTCACGTTGTGACAAGGAAGTAGACCTACATCGCTAGATCCCAAGAGATAAGAAGAGGCCCAGAACACGAGTCAGTAACATAAGAGACTTGTGGTAGGAACACACGTAACAGTAAAATTTCTATTTATAGATGAAGATCGTAACGCATAAAAAGATGTGGAGGGGTTCTTTACCCAGCAGCGGACGCCAAATGGATGATGATGATGAGCATTACTTATTTTTAGTCCTACTTTTAAATGTGCTGGAAGTGTTAAGTTCCTCTACACATTGCTGAAGTACATAATTATGCAGTAAAGGGAAACTAAAACGTCAATAGCAAAGTATTTTCATGAAATCGTATCTCTCATCGTTTTTCCAGTTTAAGGTCATGAAACTTGCTCTAGGAGAGCTGAGAATATTTTTAATAATTTGTAATTACAGTTATTGGTCCGTCTTTCCATTCTAATATCCTAGTGAAGTATAACTGTAGTTGTAACATTGATGTATGAGGGCTATTCGGGTGTGAAATTGGAACGATAATGAAAATCTGATGAAGCTTTGCACAGGTGTGTTGGGCAGTGTGTATAGTGTGCCTGTCAGTGGCGTCATGTCGCTCTTTTCAGTTCTGAGTACACAGCGAGCACGTATAGAAAATAGTGTGTCCCGCCACGTATGAGGGCCCATTGAGAGATTTCGCCTGATATCATGCAGCCCACATAACATAAATGTCATGCTTTCCTTCTTCATACCAATTCTCGGTCACACTCTGTGGGGGCAGTGAAGATGCTCCTGCAGCGTTTTCGGGAGGAAGTGTTTGATCACCCACCATACAGCCCAAAACTGACTCCCTCTGATAATCGTCAGTGCTCACATGAACTACTGGCTGTGAAGACTACATTTTGGCACAGACAACGAACTGCAGAACAGCGAAGAGAATTTGCGGTATGCACAGGCGGCTGCCTTCTATGACGAGAGTATTGGAAACTTGGTACAACGTCACGACAAATGACTAAGTTGGAGCAGCAACTATAAAGAGAAGTAGGTGAAAAGTGCAGGAAACTATTGCAAATAAAAAAAATTTGATTTTCACTGTGGTTTACTTTTCGCGACCGATCGGATCTTACTTTCCGCGTATATATTGTTCACTGTTTTAAATTAGAAGGATTCAGAGCTTTGTTTCTGAAACGGAGTGAGATGCCTGAACAGTAATGCACTGAACACATATGTTACAAGATAGCGATTCAAATCACCGCCCAGTCATCTAGATTTAGGTGTTTGTGATGTCTCTAAATAGATTCAGGCGAATTCCTTTCCTATCGCTACTTAAACTACTTAAACCTAACTAACCTAAGGACATGACACACATCCATGCCCGAGGCAGGATTCGAACCTGCGACCGTAGCGGTCGCGCGGTTCCAGACTGAAGCGCCTAGAACCCCACTGCCACAGCGGCCGGCTTACAAGTGGTAATTAACGTTTTTTCTCCATTCTACAATTCTGTCTACGAATTTCAAGTGATACTTCCTACTGTAGCTAGTTATGGTCAGCTTGATCCTTTAAATTGTTGTTTTTACTGAAGTAGAATAACCGCAGCATACTTCCAGTTTTGGTGAAGCGGCTCCCATTCTGTAATTAATTTTACAAGCTCCATTTTTATTATTTTTACGGCTTTAACTGCCCTTCTCGAAGGACAAACATCTGTCGGCCCCTTTACTTTTTTCCTGCTTCGGTGGCTTTATACTTCTCTTCTGGTATTATGTAAGGAATATGGCTACTTGAAAAATTATTTTTTGTTCAATTTTCTCTCTGTCACTAATTACCAAGCCATCTGCATCTAACCCAGGCATGACAAAGCGTGGCTCGCAAGCCATTTCCCATCAGTGGGTGCTTCTCCCTCCAACCCATTCGCACGGCGGCGTCGTAACTGCCTCACCGCAGCCTGCGGTTTGCCTGTACGCTGCTACATGGTGAGTCACTCATTTTACTCCCTTTGCTCGGAGCAACAGATTTGCATACTTTTAGTACCTTTAAAAAGTATGTTGACAACACTGATGGTATTAAAAGAGGCTCAGTAATTTGCGGCGATGGTCGGCAGCCAAAGTGCCTTTGTTGGTCAGTTAAGGAAAAAAAATTTTTTTTTTTGAACTTTTCGTTGCATTATTCGGCAGGAAGCTGTGAAAAGCGTATGAAAAGTGACAGAATGCTGTCCACAATAAAATTCATAACGAAAGTTTTGGACATAATACGTGGAGAAGATCGATCACTTTTTCATCTAAAATTTGAGCAACTTTTGAAAGTTGACACGGAGGATGAAAATATACTTTTTCATACCGAAATTCGTTGTCTTAGTTCAGGATGATATTTAACTTCTTAATCTTAGAAAAGCCTTTTTCAAGTTTTTGAATAAAGAGAAAAAATCAGACACTACAGAATTTGAAAATAAACTGAAGGATTCATTTTTTACCAGGATTAGCATTTCTAACAGATTCTACATATCTCTTAAATAATATGAATTTACATTTTCAAGGAAAGGTTCACACTGTTTATGATACGTTTACGGATATTAACTGCTTCAAATCTAAAGTTACGTTGTTTAAACGGAAACTAAACATGGCAAATTTTTCTAATTTCCGCAGCTACTATGAACTCAAACGAGAATACGAGGAAGTAAACAAGATTTTCATCTTTTATTGATGAAGGCTCGGAGAGTTTCACAGTCGTCTTAAAGATTTTAAATCTCTGCAGCCGTATGTAATTTTCTTTAACAAGTCAAAGAAAATTATTCTTATAAGTGCTGGAAGGGATCTTCAAGAAGAAGCGTGCAGTGTACAAAATGATGCTTTCATTCTATCCAAACAGAAAGAGATGCTGCAAAATTAAGTTCCTGTTCAGTTTTCTTCACATTCATATTGTTTACTTGTTTACCTTATCAAATTTTGAGTTTTTCTTTTATTTTGTTGTCTTCATAGCTGCCACATCCTTTTTAGTTTATTTAAGTGGCTCTGTTAATTAAATGTATCCTTTGTCTATGTCTGTATAATTTTCATTTTTTGCTGTACTCAACACGGTGTGTAATTTAACCTGGTGTACCAGCGTACTAGTAAATTAAATTTTAATATAAATCCTAAGCATGCTGTTGTAGGAGACTGTACCAAAAAGATTGAAAGTATCATAAAGCGAAATTTACTGGATAAAATAAATTTTTGCGCAAATCATAAGATTTATGTTCAATCGAAACTGTACGAAAAACGCTTGAATGTATCATAAAGCGAGATTTACTTCATGGAGGAACGACTGAACAGGCATTCGCTGTTAGGATGTAAAATAGTCACGAAGTAGTGATCTACAGAAAAAATTGTGAGCGTATTTATCAGCTAGATGTCACATATAGCACGTATTTACGAATCCAGGATACTTTTCACGTGTCACGTAAGACCGGAATAATATGAGACAGGGAAAAGGACCATGACATGTAGTAAGGCGGGGGAATAGGAAACAAATGCTCTAAGAATAGGCAAAGAAATAGGTAAGTAATAGGAATCGCTCACTAAGTAGAACTATTTTAAAATTTAACTGAGGCTTCCTTTTAAATTTTCCCACATAATCATAGGCAATGAAGTGTATTTTTCAGTAGCATGAATACACGTCTCTATATCGAAACAAAAGCCATTTTTCCATCGTCTCTTTTAAGACGGTTTTTAACTCTTCCAATCCGTATTGGCCCAATCGAATTACTTATTCAGAGCCGTCTACAAATAAAAAGTGTCCTACCAGTCACTATTGCTGGCGAAACGCTACAGAACTTCTTAAGAATGTCACTGACTACCTGCTTTTTATTCCCTCCATTCGTACCTTATTTAGAGAGTATGAGCTTTCAAGGTAGTAACAATTATTATACTACGGCGATTTAATTTGTTAGCAGTTTATACTTTCTCCTAGGGCAGCTACAATTATTGAAGATCATCGCAAACGTCAGTTTGGTTGAAGATTCACACCTTTCATGAGTAGTTAAGAGACTTTTCGTTGTCTAGTGTGAAGTGTGAAGTTTGGTGGTGCGGACAGTTATCTCGCAGAAACCCCCTACGCTCGATACTGGAACCATTGGGACTATGTACCCATCCATTCTCCGCCGTGCTGCGATGCGTGCTGAAGTTCTCGGGAACTTGATGTATTTCCAAATGTACATTATGTTATATGCCTTTCGCTAAATACCTTCCAGATAAATAGTAATATCGGGTTAAAATCAGCATTCGTTTCTAGTGCGTAGTCATTCGAAAGCAGCCGTAAGAAATTGTCTTCGTATAAAGGACGGCTAGTCGATGAACGCAGAGAAATTGTTGATTTCGTTTCGTGTTCAAGCCAATTTACCATACCCATAATTTTGTAAAGCCAAGGTGCCTCCATTTCCTTTGATAACATACAGCAAATTTCTTTCACTACCATACTTCCACCATAGCATGATGTATGAGGTTCGATCAAAAACTTTTTGTCTGAAGACAGTACAGTCCATAATCAATATTCTAGTCAGACAAAATAGTAGTGAGCATTGAGGCAATCATCCAACCGACGAAGATACCCGTTTAGAAAAAGACAGTGCTCTGCTGCGTAAAGAAGTCCGTAGCCGTCTACTGCACATCCTTGTCCGACCTAATCGTCGACTCGTGGAATTTTTGCGTTACGAGATTTGGGATATGGGGACTTGCGTTATTATGAAGCAGACACATCGGAATTTGGTGCACCATTCCAAAACAGCGGTTTTCGACAGACATACTGCCCCATACACATTCTTTATTCTCTGAACGATATATAGCAGTGTTTGTCCTTCGGCAGCCAGGAAAAAATTAACAGCACGTTGGTCTTCTTTGGATGCATTTGGTAATAATATCGCCATAGTTTACGTTTCGGCATTTGCCCCACACACTTCGGAAAGACGCGAATGCCACACCACTCCCTTGCCTATGTGCCGGTGCTTATATACCTGCATCGGAGTCGCCATACATTGCGTATACGCTGCGGCAACGCCCTCAGACAGAAACTTTGTGATAACCCCTACTATATTGTAAAACCAAACTTGAGACAGATTAACCCTAGATTTCTAAACCTTCGTAAAATTTACGATTGCAGTAGAGTATAAAACATGACCCTTTGCACTTAATCTGGTGTGTAACATACCATTGGAGATTTGATAACGTTAATTACCTAACGCATACTATATAAATTATGACTTCCTTTGAATAAAATGTGAAGTAGTAAACGAGGGTTTAGTACAGGGATGTCCAATCTTTTAGCTTACTTGGGCCACATTGCAGGAAGACGAGAAAGAGAGAGAGAACGTATGGAAATGTAGTGAGGTCTAAAGTTGGTATTACGAGTAGTGCGCTTAACAGACAGTCCAGCTGCTTCTCAAATGTCGGTTCGGCTGGGCTACAAGCATCTTCGCTGACCTTAAATGTGAGAGACCAGGTTTTCGGAGCTCAGTGATGGAGATCTTAGATACAAATAAATGTAATAAAAATCTAGGTCTATACAGAGTAGAGAATACAGCGTGTAGTAAGTTTTATTTATAGAGCAGCAGTATTCACCACACAGTGACATGGTGCAGTGTGTAGTAGATTGGACTTATTTCGGAAAAAATTGCCATCAAATCCCCTTTCCGCCATACTGATTTATGATTTCCTGATTCTCCCACATGACATGAAGCCACGATGGTTTATTAGGTAGAGCCACTGTAGTTTCCATCCCCAACCTTCTTTACTTCAAGTACGTGTTTCATCTCAGATGATCTAGAAATCTGTGGGACGTTGAAATCCAATCTTCTGTTTCGCAATTTTCCCGTAGACCTGAATTCTGCATTTCCTACAGCGTTGTTAGAAACTTTTGTACTTTATAGCCCCTGTCTGTAATAATTCTTCCCGTGATCCCAGAGTCCACATTTCTAAGAGAGATGTTATTCATCCGGAAAGGAGAACAGTGAATCGAATACATTAACTATTTACTGCGTGCTTAGGAACAACAGGTTAAAGAAGTCTCGCAATTTAAAATGTGAGTAATCTGGGTAAATATTTCAAGGCCAGTCGTCCTGCCTGAAATGAAATCTACTTGGTGGAGAATAATTAATTGCACAAGAACAACTAAAGAGATGGTCAATGGCATCAAATCAACCAAATAACGTAATATGAGTGTGATCCCTATGGAGGGAGAGTCGCATCAAATTACGTAGCAAGCGCATGTAGCGTCTGGGAGACTGCAGTACAAGTGTTCAGTCAGAATTGTACCGAACAGATATCCGTGTTTGAAAGTGTAAAGACAACATGGATGCCTCACATGGCTGTCTTAAAACGAGTAAGTTAAGGTTTGTGTTGTTAAATGTACTGCTACTACAACTGTTGCTACCTTTACCTTCTTTAACTATCACTGTTATCGTCATCTTTTTGATACTCTTCGTTTACCCTTAGCCTGGCATGTCTGTTCGTGAAGAATAATATATGTGGTTTTTCTGGCGTTTGGTGTTGAGATCTCTGCAGTTCGATTATTTGCAGCTACGCTGTTCTCTCTACCTTTATGTGGGAACACTTTTAGTGTCCATTTTGTAAGTAGGCTGTTTATGTTTTCTTATTGACAACGTTACGTAGCGCTCTGTGTGCTAGTTTGCATTGTTGTCTGCCATTGTAGTGTTGGGCAGCGGCAGCTGGATGTTAACAGCGCATAGCGTTGCGCAGTTAGAGGTGAGCCACCAGCAGTGGTGGATGTGTGGAAGGAAATGGCGGAGTTTTGAAATTACATATATTATGACTTTTGATGATATTAAGGTAAATACATTGTTTGTTCTCTATTAAAATCTTTCATTTGCTAATTATGCCTATCAGTAGTTAGGGCCTTCCGTAGTTTGAATCTTTTATTTAGCTGGCAGTAGTGGCGCTCGCTGTATTGCAGTAGTTCGAGTAACGAAGATTTTTGTGAGGTAAGTGATTTATGAAAGGTATAGGTTAATGTTAGTCAGGGCCATTCTTTTGTAGGGATTATTGGAAGTCAGATTGCGTTGCGCTAAAAATATTGTGTGTCAGGTTAAGCACAGTCTGTCAGGTTAAGCACAGTCTGTCAGGTTAAGCACAGTCTTGTACAATTTTCTAAGGGGACGTTTCAATTTCACCTTCTGTGCTTCGTTACCTAGACAACGGTGAAGAGAAATACAGCGAAGCCGTTCACCACCTGGTGCACTTACTCTTATTATTCTATATTATACCCGTTATAGTGGTTACCGATTTGTCATGTACCATAGTAAAAGACCTCATGCCTTGAGCCTATCATTATCACATCATCATCTCAGCCTTTTCTCACGTCATGTGGGGTCGGCGTTGCTTTGCTGGATCCTTCTCTTCCACAAATGCCTTTCCAGTGCTTCTTCTCTGAGCCATCCTTTCTCCCGTAGGTCCCCTGCTACCTTGTCCATCTCAGTTTCTATCTTCGTCTTCTCCTTGATCCTTCAATTTCTAAGTCTTCAACTCTTCTCCCCACGTAGTAATCCCCTCTTCTATGCACATGTCCATACCATCTTAGCCTACTTTCTTGGATCTTCTTCCCTATGGGCTCCACTTTCACTGTTCCCCTGATGTACTCATTCTTAGTCTATCCTTTCGTGTCACCCCACTCATCCACCTTAACATTCCCATTTCTGCCACTTCCATCTTTTTCTCTTGGGCTTTTGTTATTGACCAAGAGGAAGTCCGAAACTGAAATGGAAAGACAAGGTACCAGGGGACCTACGGAAGAAAAAGGATGGCTTAGAGAAGAATCACTATACTACCTAGATGTTTCTGTATCTGCCGCTCGTTGATACATCTTTGGCATAGCAGTCATAGTCAGTCCTTTCAACGAAAGTGGTGCTGCGCAGTGGTTGTTGAGTATTTGTTACGATACTTTTTATCTTTTTCTGGCTGTGCACGCGCCTTTCCTGTTTGATACGCAACACTGCCTCCAGGCCTCAGAGTCGCGGTTACATCCCGCACTGACTTCCTCCATAACTTCCTTCTGCCAATGTATTTTCTTCATTTCCTTACTTCATCGCGGCGTTCCATATTTTTTTGTCATTTCACTAGTGAGGGCTAGTCTACAAGCCTTGTGTAATGTAGACTTTCGTGCAGCTGTGCAGATGTATATGAGGCAAAAAGCACACCATATGACTTTTACCGGGGACGGGTTATTGGTATCTAAAGCTAACAACATATAAATATGAAATGAAAAATTGCACTTAAGGTGACAGACGACTCGCCGTAAGTCATCACCGGAGAAGATTAATAGTGAACGAAAACTAAGACACAGCGATATGGATTCTCCAGCAGCGAAGCAAGTTCTCACAACGATCCGTAGAACTAAAACGACCCTAGTGATGGCAGAAGTCAGTCATATCTAACAACGTGTTTCCCCCATCTCGGTGGTATCCGAACAACTGATTTTATATTCCTGAAGCAGCATCAAGAACGATTCAACACAATGCAATGGACGCAGAGCATGAACGATGATTGAAAGAGAATATTGTGATTAGAAGCATTATTATTATTGTTACTGTTATTATTGATTCAACAACAGACTTGGTTCATGTACTGCAGTAGCTTAGGCTGCATGGTAGTGTAATTGCTATCGGTAAACTTGAAAGTAGATAGCGGTCTTCGGGAATTCAGTTTGTTCAATATTTAATCTGCAACGGCGAGTTACGACAAAGGTTTTTTTCGATGTCTTAAGTTACCAAGAGAAACCGGCAAGTCTCAGTTACCACTGGTATACGAAGGTGGTTTGATAAGTCTGGTAAAAGCAAGAAAAATTGTTTGTTTAGAAAAAATTCGCCTTATTTCTCGCCATAGTCTCCTTTCAGGGATATGCACTTCGTCCAGCGACCCTACAGCTTTTTCATCGCACCGAAAAAACAGGTTCTGACAAACTCTGCAGAATATTGGTGATTGAAACTCACGTCCTCATTTGATGAACATTTCTTGCCTTTAAGCAAAAGTTTCAAGTTAATGAAAAGGAAGAAATCTCTTGGGGCTAAGTCTGGTGAAAAGAATAGATCAGTTCAGAGCCCAGATCATGCACTGTCACCATTGTTAGAGCTGATGTGTGGAATGGTGCATTACCCTGGTGAAAGAACATGTTTTTGGGTGTCAACCTCGGCCTTTTTTCAGCCAACATAAGTTTCAGACGATCCAGTAATGAAACATAATAGGGTCGAGTTACGGTTCAGCCTTTTTCCAAGTAATCCGTGAAGATCATTCCTTGGGAATCCCAAAAAAACAGTGGCCGTCACCTTATCACCTGACAAAATAGTCGTTGCCATCTTCAGTGCACTCTCTCCAGCCTTTGTGCCGTTTTGACTGTGGCGTGTAATGATTGATCCAAGTTTCATCAACAGCCACACATCGTCGCAAAAAGTCTAGAGGATTGCAATCAGACATCGCCAGACGTTGTGTTGAAATGTTGTGCCGGATGCGCTTTTGGTTGACTGTGAGTAGTCGCGGCACCCACCTTGCACACAGCTTCTTCATAGCCAGTTCTCCGTCTACGATGTTATACAGTCGCTCAGTTGAGATCTGTACTGTCTCAGCAATCTCACAAATTTTTGTTCGGCGGTCTTGCATTACTATGTCATGGATTTTGTCAATGGTTTCCTGTGTGGTGGCGTCATTTGGACGACCGGAGCGCGCTTCGTCTTCGGTGATTATCCGACCATCTTTATTAAATTAATTAATCGAAAAATAAATGGTTTTCAGTTATGGTGCAGAGTCCGCGTGAATTTCACCTATTTCTTTTTTGATTTTTGCGGAAGTCCAACCCTTCAAATGAAAATGTTTAGTGACAGCATGCAAAACGGTTTTCTCCATTTCCAGTTGCAGTCGACTGCTGACCAATTCAGATGGTTGTTAAGAATGAACTGCACTCTGTACTTTTTTGAAATTCTTTATACGATTCGTGGTATAATCAAGCTTACCAACCATGAAGGCGAACGAAAATGTTCCGTTCTTTCATTGAAATTTAGCAGACTTATCGAACTGCACAGTTCGCTGAACACGCATAATGGATTTCAGCAACTTTCTGGCTCGATTTGAACATTGACTCCTGTTATTAGTGCAGAGGATTTGATGCGAATCTCACCTTCACAGTAGATATCAGGACTAAATGGGACACTACTTGAGAAAATATTCTTACATCACCAGATGAAGTCTTACATTCATCAATTCGGCGATTAACCACAGCTGTGCGATGCACTAACTGTATTGCACCGCCCCTCTGGTACAGTAGTTTTAATATTTTTGTGCTATCTGGTAGGTACACAGTCACCTGATGTTACATGATGAGTCTCCCACGCACCACGAGTTACAACTCTCACACAGAAACGGAATCAGAAGTAGTAGTTTCTGAATCCAACAAAGCTAAATCAGTAGGCCAATAGCCCAATGTCCAAAGCCTGCTTTACTTTGGTTATTTGGTTATTTATTTATTGTTCCGTGGGACCAAATTAAGGAGAAGTCTCCAAGGTCATGGAACGAGTCAATACATGAAATTATAACACGAAATTAGAAACAGATAAAATGAAATATAAAAAAAACATATTCAGATGACAAATAAAGAAAATCAACAATGTAACACTGGAATTTGCTTAATTTTTTAGCTCTTCCAGGAGCTCCTCGACAGAATAGAAGGAGTGAGCCATGAGGAAACTCTTCAGTTTGGACTTAAAAGAGTTTTGGCTACTGCTAAGACTTTTGAGTTCTTGTTGTATATTGAAAATGGATGCAGCAGAATACTGCACTCCTTTCTGCACAAGAGTCAAGGAAGGGCATTACACATGCAGATTTGATTTCTGCCTAGTACTAACTGAGTGAAAGCTGCTAACTCTTGGGAATAGGCTAATATTGCTAACAACAAACGACATTAAAGAAAATATATACTGTGAGGGCAAAGTCAGAATTCCCAGACTATTGAATAGGGGTCGACAAGAGGTTCTCGAACTTACACCACATATAGCTCGAACAGCCCGTTTTTGAGCCAAAAATACCCTTTTTGAATAAGAAGAATTACCCCAAAAAATAATACCATACGGCATAAGCGTATGAAAATATGCGAAGTAGACTACTTTTCGTGTTGAAGTGTCACTTATTTCAGATACTGTTCTAATGTTAAATAAAGCAGCATTTAGTTTCTGAACAAGATCCTGGACGTGGGCTTTCCATAACAACTTACTATCTATCCGAACGCCTAGGAACTTGAACTGTTCCGTCTCGCTTATAATATGCCCATTCTGTCTGATCAAAAAATCGGTTCTTGTTGAATTGTGAGTTAGAAACTGTAAAAACTGAGTCTTACTGTGATTTAGCATCAAATTATTTTCCACAAGCCACGAACTTATTTCGTGAACTACATTATTTGATACTGTTTCAATACTACACACACGTTTATACATAGTTCCGTTTTGCGATATAATATCTTCATCTAAGGGAAGGGGAAGGGCAATAGGGGATTCTCCAAAGCAGAAATTCTTGATAGGATTTGAAATACAAGGTAAGTCTTCAAACGTGTCTTGCATACCACGACAAAAGAATAAATATGATAATGATAGATGAATTGTGTGTATGTACTGAGGTATGAAGAAAGGAAAGGCGCATAGAGACGATGTTGTACCAGTAGAATGAAGCTAGAGGAAATGTAGTACAGACGAAACTTTAAGAACTAGTTGCAGAATGTCCAAAGAGGACGAAAATTCCCAAAATCTAGGATAATGTTCTAATTGTTATACTTAACATGAACGGAAACAAGACAAGACATAAAAAACTATATAGCTAACAGTATTTCTTAGGAATGTACAAGATATTCTCTAAATTTCTCACCAACTGGTAAAAAACGTTGGATTTTATCCACGCAAATGAATAAGGTAGATTTAGAAGTGATGTAGCAAGTGGGTAAAGCACTTGAAAGTCTTGAACGAAATACTAGAATTGAGTATGAGTGTGAGCTACGATTTCTTTTGGGTTAATAGATTTTCGCGAAAGTTAACAATTTCAGTAATCACCTTTCTTCATAACTATTGAGAAACAGAACATTGGTTCTACCTGCGTTAGTATACGGAATAAATATAATGTCAAAGCTTCCATTTGACTTCATCAAGGTAGTGAGAAGTTTGTAATTGTAATAGAGAACAAAGGCAGTTTCTGATTACTAGAGTCAACTGAGCATCCTTTGAGGCTGTTTTCATATTCATAAACTAGGAAAAAGAAGAACGAATACTGTTTAATGCTATTTATCGAGTGTTTCAAAAAGAATGACTTGATTTCAGAACTCCATATTTATTGATAGAAACATACTACAAACATGGGATAGATTGCAAAATACTCACGAAATTTTAAAGCTGTAGCTTTGTCATTACAAATGCTCTGCGTTTGCTCCGGCAACAGGACGAACAACATCTAGACGATGGCTAAATTCGCCATAACCTTTAGCCTATGTATCTGCTTTTACAGAAGTTATGGCGGCTGTTATTCTGTTATTCATTTCTTCTGTGTCATAATGTAAAGGGAAGGTGAACACACTTCCCTTCACATATTACCGCAAGAAAAAACCGCTTGGAGTCATGTTTGGTTATCTTGGAGGCCAAAAATGCAGGGCACTGTCTCGGAGTCCCGTGTTGCCTGTCCAGCGTTGAGGCAGAGTGTCGTTGAGAAGCCGACGTACATTGTTGTGCCAGTATTGTGGAGCCTCCATCCTGTTGGAAAATGAAGTAATGGGAGTCGCAGGGAGCAGATTTTCGTGGACTCCACTCAAATGTTTGCCGAATTCTTTCCACCATCTCATCAGAGGAGCGAGGTCGACCTTTCCGATACCAACGGCGAATGTTTTTCAGTGCAGGCGGATCAGTGCCAAAATGCTGACGAAAAGCACGCTGGACTAAAATCACTGACTCACCTCTTTGCAAACTGCAGCAAACAAAACACCTTCTGTTGAGCGGACGCCATCTTACTTCTGACTGACTGCAAACTGAGAAGACGTTTTGACTGACATCGAACGGCGATATTCTGAAATTTTATGCATCGCCCCGTCAAACAATGCACATTTCCTTGCCGGCATTTCCGATGTTTCGTAGTTACTATCGTCAGAAATGAGGTCATTCTTTTTAAAACGCGCTGTACTTCGAACTACATACGTTTTGGATGCTATTGTACTGATTACCTATGGTGCAAAATCAAATGGCTCGAAGCACTATGGGACTTAACATCTGAGGTCATCAGTCCCCTAGACTTAGAACTACTTAAACCTAACTAACCTAAGGACATCACACACATCCATGCCGAGGCAAGATTCGAACCTGCGACCGTAGCAGGCGGGCAGTTCCGGACTGAAGCGCCTATAACCGCTCGGCCACTGCGGCCGGCGCCTATGGTGCAGATTGACTTCAACATGTAATAGAAAAGCTTAGTAGAGAGCTTAGTAGAGCATGTTTGAAAGTGCGCCCGCAAATTAATTACGAGAACAGTAAAATAATATTTAACAATCAGTACATCTAAAGGAAAAATGTAAAAATTAACAGTGAAGTTGTAGAATCAGCTGATAGTTTTTGTACTAAGGACAGCACAAGACAACGACTGCATTGACAACATAAAAATAAACAGATGAGTAAAAAGACATGGAGCGATTTTGGCAAATTAAAAAGAGTATTTTTAAAACGTATTTTGAAAACTAATGTTTACTATCTACGTTTATTAATCATTTCCGTCTTTTTGCTGTGAAAATGGATATTAATCGAAAATAGTGTAAACTAGTATCAATAGAGAGACGCTTGTTGAGAATTATTATACGAGAGAGGAAATCAGCAAATGGATCAGGGAACTGGATGGTTCAAATGGCTCTGAGCACTATGGGACTCAACATCTATGGTCATCAGTCCCCTAGAACTTAGAACTACTTAAACCTAACTAACCTAAGGGCATCACACAACACCCAGTCATCACGAGGCAGAGAAAATCCCTGACCCCACCAGGTCAGGGAACTGGAGTGGACAGGGATAATTTTGGCAGTAATGAAAATAAAATGAAGCTGACAAGGATATATTGGTAAGTAACTAGTTTATGAACGGTCCAGTGCAGTGCTTTACTGAGTTGCAACATCCAGGAAAAAAGTCGAGGTGTCGTCTTAACATAAGGTTGGCAGGTGACATTACGAATTATGCAGGAGCAACATTGATGCGAATTTCTTGAGGCTATAAACCATGGAAAAATTTGGAGAAGATATTGATTGTAGGGCTGGAAAATATGTTGCAGGGCCCTGTTCCCATACTATAAGGCCTCAAATGATACTAAGTAGCGATGAGACGCATCGACACATGATACGGTCCCGTATCGTGACTGGCCTTTCCGCTTGCTTGGATTGTGGGAGCACTTGTTTAGGACATACATTGGTACCTGGTCACCTCCACAGTCCTACATGACGATTGTCAAACGTCAGATATGTTCTGCACTCGTCTGTGAAGAGAGCTCGACGCCATTCCAGATGTTTCCTTCCCCCATTCTTCACGCACCAAACTGCTCTTGTAAAGTTATCCTTAATGGTCGCCTAGAGGCCAAATTGATCGTATGGCGACTGTAATCTCTCTGGGTCGACAAAGTCCTCCCAGCTACCTACGAAAAGGAAGCACGCAGTGTTGCATTCTCCCAGAGGTATCTAAGAGCCATAATTTATGAGGAGCGCTCGTAAGTTAGTGTTGTCGATCGAGGGCGACCTCTACAAGGCACAACGTCACAGTTTTGTCTCTTATGATAGCGATTAAAAATTCGAATGACGTCGCTGCCGTGTATGCCAATCCCGCGGCCACGATCGAGTGCAAACAGCTCTTGTTGCTGTAAAGCCGCGTCCACACTTCATGCGCAGCATCGCGCCGCACACAAAGGCACTGCGCAGAGCAGCTCAGAACGACAATGAACAGCGCAGAATGGAGCAGAGCGTTCGCAGGTGCGCAGCAATGGTCTGATGTGCACGAGAGCGCTCACTAACAATGGAAAATGAGAGACGCTGTCCATACAGAGTCGTGCGCGAACGAACCATTGCCTTTGATGTACCGACATTGAGCGGAACTTGATTGTTGTTGCACGGAGCGGCGCGGTTTGACGTCCACGCTGGACGCGTCTTACTCTGTCGAACCATTTTTAAAATACGTTCACGAAAATCACTCACTGTTAAAAAGACGCAGCAAATCCACAGATTTGAAGATACAAGAATGAAATTTGGTATCATACTTCACACGAAATTAATATATTTAGTCTATTAAGTTCCTTGGGTTATACAGGGTGTTACAAAAAGGTGCGGCCAAACTTTCAGGAAACATTCCTCACACACAAAGAAAGGATATATGTTATGTGGACATGTGTCCGGAAACGCTTACTTTCCATGTTACAGTTCAATTTATTACTTCTCTTCAAATCACGTTAATCATGGAATGGAAACACACAGCAACAGAACGTACCAGCGTGACTTCAAACACTTTGTTACAAGGAAATGTTCAAAATGTCCTCCGTTAGCGAGGATACATGCAACCACCCTCCGTCGCATGGAATCCCTGATGCGCTGATGCAGCCCTGGAGAATGGCGTATTTTATCACAGCCGTCCACAATACGAGCACGAAGAGTCTCTACATTTGGTACCGGGGTTGCGTAGACAAGAGCTTTCAAGTGCCCCCATAAATGAAAATCAAGAGGGTTGAGGTCAGGAGAGCGTGGAGGCCATGGAATTAGTCCGCCTCTACCAATCCATCGGTCACCGAATCTGTTGTTGAGAAGCGTACGAACACTTCGACTGAAATGTGCAGGAGCTCCATAGTGCATGAACCACATGTTGTGTCGTACTTGTAAAGGCACATGTTCTAGCAGCACAGGTAGAGTATCCCGTATGAAATCGTGGCGGTGAATCGAGGAAGTACAGTACATACTGACGAAACTAAAATGAGCTCTAACATGGAAATTAAGCGTTTCCGGACACATGTCCACATACACCAAGCGAGGCGTCGTTTGGCATTTACCGGCGTGATGTGTGCCTTATGAGCAGCCGCTCGACCACGAAATCCAAATTTCCTCACCTCCCACCTAACTGTCATATTACTGACAGTGGATCCTGATGCAGTTTGGAATTCCTGTGTGATGGTCTGGATAGATGTCTGCCTATTACACATTACGACCCTCTTCAACTGTCGGCGGTCTCTGTCAGTCAACAAAAAGACGAGGCAGCCTGCACGCTTTTGTGCTGTTCGTGACCCTTTACGTTTCTACTTCACTATCCCATCGGAAACTGTGGACCTAGGGATGTTTAGGAGTGTGGAAACCTCGCGTACAGACGTATAACACAAGTTACACCCAGTCACCTGTCCATGTTCGAAGTCCCTGAGTTCCGCGGATCGCCCCATTCTGATCTCTCATGATGTCTAATGACTACTGAGGTCGCTGATATGGAGTACCTGGCAGTATGTGGCAACGCAATGCATCTAATATGAAAAACGTATGTTTCTAGGGGTGTCCGGATGCTTTTGATCACACAGGGTATAAATCCGACAAATTTTTGTCTTAAGAGTAAATTTTGAAATTCTGAATGTAAGGTGAGATACGAGGCAAAGTGCTTAAAATTATGCACGAATCTTCTATTATATTTAAAGAATTATAATTAAAAATATTATTAAAATTTTCCTACTCGATATATTCAAAACATCTCATGTGAGAAGCTTACTATATATTAGAGGTTAAACAGAGATAATTTTTTAGAAATCTCCTGAACAGTTTGTGAGAGAAAGGTACATATACTATTGTTTGAAAATAAAACAGACGATTTAACGATTTAACAGTGGGAAAACATTGTATGGAATGACGTATCATGGTACACAATGTGGCGATCCGATGGCAGGGTGTGGGTATGGCGAATGCCCGGTGAACTTCATCTTCTGGCGTGTGTAGTGCCAACAATAAAATTCGGATGCTGTGGTGTTATGGTGTGGTCGTGTTTTTCGTGGAGGGGGCTTGAACCGCTTGTTGTTTTGCGTGGCACTATCACAGCACAGGCCTACATTGATGTTTTAAGCACCTTCTTGCTTCCCACTGTTGACGAGTAGTTCGGGGATGGCGATTGCATCTTTCAACACGATCGAGCACCTGTTCATAATGCACGGCCTGCGGCAAAGTGGCTACAGGACAGTAACATCCCTGTAATGGACTGGCCTGCATAGAGTCCTGACCTGAATCCCATAGAACACCTTTGGGATGTTTTGGAACGCGGACTTCGTGCCAGGCCTCACCGACCGAAATCAATACCTCTCCTCAGTGCAGCAGTCCGTGAAGAATGGACTTTTCCCCAAGAAGCCTTCCAACATCTGATCGAACGTATGCCTGCGAGAGTGGAAGCTGTCATCAAGGCTAAGGGTGGGCCAACACCATATTGAATTCCAGCATTGAATTCCGATGTAGGGCGTCACGAACTTACAAGTTATTTTCAGCCAGGTGTCCGGATATTTTTGATCACATGGGGTAGACAGAAGTGTACAAAATTTCACAATTGTAGCCCTCGTAAGTTCAGAGAGAAATGTACATAAACTTTAAAAAATATTATTTTCAGGAAATACAATTTCAAGTTCAGCATAAGGTTTTCTCTTGTCACTTCTTCAGAAGGGTTTTCTCTTGTCACTTCTTCAGAAGGCCCCGGTCTTGTACTCAGGTTACTCATTTCCTTCAAGGCTTCTCTTCTTGTTTCTTGTTTTCTGCCTTCTTTCATTTGCCAGGTTTTCAAATGACTTTTCAGCTGCAGAGAGGCGCTGTAAATGTATTTTTCTCAGTATGTGAGTCAAATTTCCTGCCTTAAAGCCCATTCTTCCAAGCAGCTCCATGCTACCTACGTTCCTATTATTACAAAGCCGTGACGTTACTGAAGGACTTGCGTAAATATCCGTCAGTATACAAGGCAAATCAAGAATAGTTTGTTATTGTTTCTAAGTTACGGAACGAGTCACAGACGATCTATAAAACCAGAGAGTATGTATCATAGCTTTCTAGATACATACTGTGCAAGTTTGCTTGAAAGTAATCCACGGAATCGTTGTTCACCGAGCAAGTATTGAAGTGTTGCATCAAAAAGTGGGCGTGGCAGGAAGGTTGTGTCACACATTTAATGCGGACGCAGTTCCATCATTGAAATTCCGCTGAAAAAAATGGTACAAATGGCTCTGAGAGTCCCTGAGGTCACCAGTCCCCTAGAACTTAGAAGTACTTAAACCTAACTAACCTAAGGACATTACACACATCCATGCCCGAGGCAGGATTCGAACCTGCGACCGTAGCGGTCGCGCGGTTCCAGACTGTAGCGCCTAGAACCGCTCGGCCACCCCGGCCGGCAGACTCCGGCGACTAATAGTCCATGAGTTCTACTAGTAAATAAAAAATAAATTGAAAATTGACATTTTAGGTCAATTTCATGAACGTCCTCACTTAATGGTTTAGCGGAGAGCAGTCGGTGTGGACGCGTATTAAAAGTGACAACGTGCTTACGGTCTAAACTCAAACTGACCGTTAGTTGCACGTTGACAGACTGAGTGGTGTCCATGAACCGCACTGTCCCGCTCACGCTACTGAACTGCATTGTGACTGCCGGTTTACTTTCACGTCCATTACACAGGTGGTTATAAGCAGTGACTTCCTGTCATCAAAAGTCTACTGAGAGGTTTCCCAAAAAAGAAGACAACTTGTGTATGGTGCAAAACCGTTTCCGAGAAGTTTGTAATCTTTGTAATCATTTTTGTATGCTCAATTTAGTAGTTAGCGTACTTAAACAGCTATACCTCACTGTTCTTAAATAAAATCTCACAGTGTACATTTTTTATTTGATTTCTGATGAGTTTGTTTCCTTTCAGCTTCGAGTACATTTTTACTCTGGTTCTTACAAGTTTACTATCATTTAAAATTCTGTAGTTACTTAAGGTCACACAGTCCCGTATTATTTCCTTGTTTGAAAATGTGTACACGATTTAACCTTCTAGTTAGTCCTTCCCAAGTTCATTTTCTGTTGGCTTTTGTATGAAATTGTGTATCAAGGACAAACGTGTTGTTTATCTCGGTAAAATGTAATGATTTTAGTCCTATCATTTTTAGTATCATACCTAAACTGTCCAACTGAAATTTTCCGTTACCACCTTCTACCGAGAATTGCTTTCATTTATCAGTTCATGTGACTCTTCGTATTCATATGGACACGAGCACATTGGTGCATTGACTTGAGTATTTTAAAAACATGACTTGCTCCCTATTCGAGATTTCTTCAGGATCTCCAAAAAATGTTCAAATGTGTGTGAAATCTTATGGGACTTAAATGCTAAGGTCATCAGTCCCTAAGCTTACACACTACTTAACCTAAATTATCCTAAGGACAAACACACACACCCATGCCCGAGGGAGGACTAGAACCTCCGCCGGGACCAGCCGCACAGTCCATGACAGGATCTCCAAATTCGTTTTTCGTCTTGTTTACAATAAAACATATACATTTCTTCCCTCCTCTTTTTCTCTTTCAATAATATATCACCTGATTGTTAGTCACATTGATCCTCATGTTTTTGCTGCACGTCTCATAATTTTAGTATAGCTTGTTTGATCTTATTTTACTCCTGTTCACCATTCTACTCTACTAACCTATCTTCAGGTCACAAAGTATTGCAGCTTATCGTCCATAAACAAAAATTTACGTAAGCTGTAGGGTTTCCAATACCTGTGTATTCGTTTATAGAGCGAATTTCGGACAGACGGCAGAGAGTACAGCAGCAGTTGGGCTTGCCCCACAGCCTACAACGTTTGTTTAAGTTCCTTCAGTGCACTAGTCCTAATTTTCTTTCACTTGTGTAAGAATTTTCTAACCATCCACCGGTTCCGTATAATTGTGACTTATGAAGTGGAACGTAGCATTATAAAATTTATAAAACAGAGTTACTGCAAGTTAAAAATATGTCGATAATTACGTACCAAATACTTTATGTCAATATTCAGTGAAAACTAATCAAAATGTTTTTAAAACCCACATCACCTATCGCCCAGCATAAAATCTGGAATGCCCAGTTGTGGGCGCTAGGGACCAGGTTGATTACCACTGGTCTAGAGGGTTACGAACATTGGCTCACCACAATGTCTGCAGTACAGTTTAGTAAGTACTGCATCCACAATTCTGCCCTCATAAAGCGATGTATCAAGGCTATTACCGTATGGGAACTGACAACCGCGCGGC
This sequence comes from Schistocerca cancellata, assembly GCF_023864275.1. Taxonomy (NCBI): domain Eukaryota; kingdom Metazoa; phylum Arthropoda; class Insecta; order Orthoptera; family Acrididae; genus Schistocerca; species Schistocerca cancellata. The sequence continues at coordinate 308,501,192 of NC_064628.1, read as the reverse complement.
ATGAATGTCTGGATGAGACAATGTTACCTACCCACCTTGGTTCCAGCATATAATGAGGAATATTAATGCGAAAGTAGTATAAAAAATTAACACAGCTTCATCACTAGGAATCTTGAAGTATGGTAGGAAAAATAAATAGAGGTCATAAAGTTAGTAGAGAAAAAGTAGTTTACAAGAAAACAAAATTTTTATGCTTAATACATTCTTCCCGAAGAAAACAAGTAGAAAATAAGTCTGCGAAAGACCAAATGGTGTTTAAAAACTGTAACTGACAATATTTTTTCTGACATTGTAGAAATTTCACAGGATTTGATGGCGATAAACCACTTTAGAAATTAAGGTTATAATGTACTAGTAAGGCACGTACCCCCCATGAACCATTGTAAGACATTTCCTGGGGCAGATGTGGATTCTGACCACAATCTATTGGTTATGAACTGCAGATTGAAACTGAAGAAACTGCAAAAAGGTGGGAATTTGAGGAGATGGGACCTGGATAAACTGAAAGAACCAGAGGTTGTAGAGAGTTTCAGGGAGAGCATAAGGGAACAATTGACAGGAATGGGGGAAAGAAATACAGTAGAAGAAGAATGGGTAGCTCTGAGGGATGAAGTAGTGAAGGCAGCAGAGGATCAAGTAGGTAAAAAGACGAGGGCTAATAGAAATCCTTGGGTAACAGAAGAAATATTGAATTTAATTGATGAAAGGAGAAAATATAAAAATGCAGTAAATGAAGCAGGCAAAAAGGAATACAGACGTCTCAAAAATGATATCGACAGGAAGTGCAAAATGGCTAAGCAGGGTTGGCTAGAGGACAAATGTAAGGATGTAGAGGCTTGTCTCACTAGGGGTAAGATAGATACTGCCTACAGGAAAATTAAAGAGACCTTTGGAGAGAAGAGAACCACTTGTATGAATATCAAAAGCTCAGATGGCAACCCAGTTCTAAGCAAAGAAGGGAAGGCAGAAAGGTGGAAGGAGTATATAGAGGGTTTATACAAGGGCGATGTACTTGAGGACAATATTATGGAAATGGAAGAGGATGTAGATGAAGACGAAATGGGAGATAAGATACTGCGTGAAGAGTTTGACAGAGCACTGAAAGACCTGAGTCGAAACAAGGCCCCGGGAGTAGACAACATTCCATTAGAACTACTGACAGGCTTGGGAGAGCCAGTCCTGACAAAACTCTACCATCTGGTGAGCAAGATGTATGAGACAGGCGAAATACCCTCAGACTTCAAGAAGAATATAATAATTCCAATCCCAAAGAAAGCAGGTGTTGACAGATGTGAAAATTACCGAACTATCAGTTTAATAAGTCACAGCTGCAAAATACTAACGCGAATTCTTTACAGACGAATGGAAAAACTGGTAGAAGCCGACCTCGGGGAAGATCAGTTTGGATTCCGTAGAAATGTTGGAACACGTGAGGCAATACTGACCTTACGACTTATCTTAGAAGAAAGATTAAGAAAAGGCAAACCTACGTTTCTAGCATTTGTAGACTTAGAGAAAGCTTTTGACAATGTTAACTGGAATACTCTCTTTCAAATTCTGAAGGTGGCAGGGGTAAAATACAGGGAGCGAAAGGCTATTTACAGTTTGTACAGAAACCAGATGGCAGTTATAAGAGTCGAGGGGCATGAAAGGGAAGCAGTGGTTGGGAAAGGAGTAAGACAGGGTTGTAGCCTCTCCCCGATGTTATTCAATCTGTATATTGAGCAAGCAGTAAAGGAAACAAAAGAAAAATTCGGAGTAGGTATTAAAATTCATGGAGAAGAAGTAAAAACTTTGAGGTTCGCCGATGACATTGTAATTCTGTCAGAGACAGCAAAGGACTTGGAAGAGCAGTTGAACGGAATGGACAGTGTTTTGAAAGGAGCATATGAGATGAACATCAACAAAAGCAAAACGAGGATAATGGAATGTAGTCAAATTAAGTCGGGTGATGCTGAGGGAATTAGATTAGGAAATGAGACACTTAAAGTAGTAAAGGAGTTTTGCTATTTAGGGAGTAAAATAACCGATGATGGTCGAAGTAGAGAGGATATAAAATGTAGACTGGCAATGGCAAGGAAAGCGTTTCTCAAGAAGAGGAATTTGTTAACATCGAGTATAGATTTAAGTGTCAGGAAGTCGTTTCTGAAAGTATTTGTATGGAGTGTAGCCATGTATGGAAGTGAAACATGGACGATAACTTGTTTGGACAAGAAGAGAATAGAAGCTTTCGAAATGTGGTGCTACAGAAGAATGCTGAAGATAAGGTGGGTAGATCACGTAACTAATGAGGAGGTATTGAATAGGATTGGGGAGAAGAGAAGTTTGTGGCACAACTTGACTAGAAGAAGGGATCGGTTGGTAGGACATGTTTTGAGGCATCAAGGGATCACAAATTTAGCATTGGAGGGCAGTGTGGAGGGTAAAAATCGTAGAGGGAGACCAAGAGATGAATACACTAAGCAGATTCAGAAGGATGTACGTTGCAGTAGATACTGGGAGATGAAGAAGCTTGCACAGGATAGAGTAGCATGGAGAGCTGCATCAAACCAGTCTCAGGACTGAAGACCACAACAACAACAACAAGGCACGTAATGAAAGTAGATACAAAGCTAGGAAGACACAGTCAGCAGAAAGAACTAAGAAAATATGTGTAAAAAGTCGGGAGCTACAACAGATTAAATTACGCACCAAGTTTAGCACTGTAGAGGAAGAAAGTTAATCAGATATAGACGAAAGGGAGAGTTATTTTTAATAACTGTATAACAAAACAACAAAAGATGTTGCAAGTACAAAGAAGATAAACTGGCACAGAAGAGCAACACGAGCTGTCACAAGTTTATTTGACCCACAGGTGAAAGTAATTGAAAACCTGCGCTGGCTGACTCTTAAAAATAGACGCCATTGATATCGCGAAAGCCTTTTTACAAAGTTCCAAGAACCAGGATTAGGCGAGTAATCTAGAAATATATTACTGTTCCCGACGTATTATTCCAGGTGATACCACAAACACAAGATTAGACAAGTAACAGCGCACACATACTATCAAGCAGTCATTCTTACCCCGCTCCTTGTATGAATGGAACTGGAAGAAACCTTAATATTTGATAAAATGGAAACTACCTTTTGCCATGCACTTCACAACTCTTTGAAGAGTGTGGATGTTGATGTATATGTAAGAACAAGATAACTGCGAAAGAGAAAGCGACTATTTCAAGTAAACGATAACAGCAGATTGTTGCAGTATGCTGAACTGAACATTATCTGTTTGGAAATATCTTGGAAGCAAGGTGGAGAAAGCGTGCGTCGACAACGATGTAACAGAAGATGAAGCTTTAGGACTGCTTTGTCTGGAGGAATGAATGGTATTGGCCGACTCACTTAACACGGACGTGGCCGACATTCGCTGAAATGATTTATTAATAGCTAAATCGGGATAGCGTGACGCAGATTTGAAACGCGCTCTTCTCAAATGCTAGTCCTGTGCCTTATCCAACGGGCTGCCGCACTCGGTAATAGCCGGTCTTATATACCCGCTGCTCTTGATTCGTGTCTTTTTTTCCCGAAGTATTGACAGCCGTGGCAGTCGGACATTTGCTACAGTACTGATTAAAAGCAAACGGATCTATGTAATAGGAATATAATTAAAAATAGCAGTTAATTACAGAGATTGATCAGGAGCGAAGCCCCCGCCATGGGAGAGACCGTCTGTCAGACAAAGTCTGCCAGTTGCATTCTGCGGAAGGAGTGAGGTTGTTAATATTTTATTACTTTCTCCCGCCGTAACTCAAACATAATTTGCTGTGCCCCCCTTCCCCTTTTAAGGTACTACGCCACTTAGAAATTAACAATAATAGTAAGAAGATATCTAAAATGTTTTAAAATTTGTTTGGTTATATTAATGATTAGCACATTGATTTAGCATAACTTATTAGAATAGTAATTTACACGTTATAAAATCGAAGTTGTCAGTATTTCGTTTCTTACATCTGAATAAATAAACTCTTCATTATTATATCATTGATTTATGTTTATTGTTTTGATCCATAATTTATGATCATAAGATTAAATTCACGGCAGTGCGAGATTGCTGTCTCGATTATAGTTTTTCGATTTACTCATTGGGACATAACGGTATTTTACAGTGATCAAAACAATCAATGCGTCTGCTATGACTGGGATTAAGGATTCATAAATAACCTCACACCTTTTCCCTCCATACAGCGAAAGATCCACTCACCGACTGGTCTACTACCCACTGACCCCGTTGTTTGTCGAGTTCTTCTCCTTCTGGAAGGTGCTGGCGTTGTCTAGATGTTGAATGGAATTAATAGAAATCGGACAGGTGAAAACTCTTGAACGTCAATTCCAAAATAAATTGCTGTCAAAGAAAACACTGTTTGAGGTAGCCAGGAATATAAATTTATGGTAGTATGTAAAGCTCCGTTAATGTCTTGCCAGTTTATTTTTATTTTAATTTTTGCTGCTATTGGAGCTTTACTTGGAGAACATGTTTCGTTACGTAATAAATTTGACCATGTGCCTAGTGCAAATTCGTGTCTCTTATACTTTCTTCAAATAGTAGAACTATTGTCCGCCGCCTCACCTGAGTGGTCAGCCTGGCTGACTGCCAAGCAGCGACCATGGGTTCAATACCTGCCCGGGTCGGAGGTTTTCTCCGTTCGGGGACTTTGTCTTTTGTTGTGTTTTGTGTTGTGTTGTTTGTCATCCTCATCGACATGCAAACTGCTCAGTGTGGCGTCAGCTGAAAAGACTTGCAATTCGGCTGCCGAAATTCCCCGGTCATCAATGCCATATGGTCATTTCATTACAGCTATTCAATCGAAGAACTGAGAACTTTGAAATAATAACTGTACAAGTCAAAGTACTTTGTTTTATTGTTACTTTAGTACATAACATATTTCTATAATAATGCCTAAGCTAATCCAGTATTGTGTTAACGGTTATGCTAGTTTCACGTTCATACTGAAGTAACAATTGCTAAATTGCGTTTCCATATTAATTAAGCAGAGAATCACTGATCACAGAAGCCTTTTCATTTACGCTCTACTATCAATATGTTCCTCCATCACAATTACTGATTCACAAACACGACACTATTTCAACCATAAATCTCGCACTTAATCCCGCGTACCTTTCCGCCAAATCGCTGAATCACCAAACACCTTTCATCGTATGATGCGATGTAACACCTTCAGCTTTTAACTATCTTTCTACCTAATCTTTCATACTATCTACCCGCGACACGGCTGCGCGCGGCTGCTCCAAGTGTAAAAAAGCCCAACAACGGCTCGGCTCCACACATCAAGGCGGCGCGTGACTACTAGCGCTGGGGCATTGTCGTCATTAAACAGCAAGACAATGTTCCCTCGGAGAAAAGGGGCGCTCGGCTTCAGACGTTTCCGATGCAACGATAAGTAAGAAGAAAAATATCGATGAATTACAGCATCAAAGATAGCAGCACTCCTTACATTCCCGCGGTAGAATTTCTTGAAAAACAGGAGATAAAAAGTTTTTTTAAAGCTCACAAAGAAAAGAATATACAAACCCCACAGAAATTTTGACCCAACAACAAGGTCCCACAGTAGCAAATAATCGATGAACAGTCCAACTATGGCTCCCTCCTGAGTGTTTACACTGTAATACCGCTTCACACTCTCGTTCCTACACTGAAAATTACAATCTCGCCGTGAACATACATAGAAATCAAGTTTGTCATATAACTAGATTAACTACCAGCAAAAATATCAAAATTCCCTTGCACAGCCATATTTGAAAATAGTGCAAAAAAGTACTAATGCATTCCGTTTATATGAATACAGGATACTACACATCCTAATCATTAACTGTTCCCATGAGAAGGATCACGTTTTACTGTTGTTAACGCATCTTAGTATAAATCTACAGAAGTCATGCGCACAGGTTGCACAGAAATAACAGTATCGTTACCAAACTATCACCTCTTAAATAACACTAAACTCTGTTTAGTTTAATTTTATTTATTTTTTTTCTATTTCAGCTTCACTGAAAATACCTTCAGATGTAATGATGTATGACTTTTTACCTCCTTCAAACACATTTCCCTAAGCTAAACAATTAAGACGCATTAACTGCTATTTGTATCCAAACTACGATCAGAATATACAAAAGGAATATTATTGTACACGTAACTGCTGCTCAGGAAAAATTTTAATTTTAATTTAACTGGAGTCTAATCAGTTATCAACTTGTTACCTAACATGGTATAGCATTTTACAACTGTGCATCAAACAGAGCGTTATTACTCATAAGATAATTAAATACAAAAAAGGAAAAAAAAAAAACAGAATTTATACATCGACAGCAAACAACTTGACTTCATATCAAGCACACAAACTATTATGACGTAAATAATTAAATATAGCATTGTTCCTGTGTGGATAATGTAAGACAGGCAAAGAATCTAGTATTTAAATTTGATGATCAATCATGTGAAACAAAACACCTGAAAACACACGCATAACTGACGTTTTAACTTTCTGCACAACACTTTTAGCAACATACACACACCCTGGCAGGTGGACGTTGCTGCTGATTTTGACGTTTCTGCTTCTTTTGAGGCCCCCACGTGGGCACGACGGGCGTCCTGTGTTGCTTAGCAGCAGGTGGCGTGGCAGAGGGTGGCGGTGTAGGGAGCAGGTCGATGCCGGCCGTCTGCGACGGCAGGCAGCCAGGCAGCGTAAAATGGGGGGACAACGGGACAGCTCTACTACATCTTTGACTGACGATGATAGCAGCAGGGTTGGAGGTGGACCTGGGCACTGAACCCGGATTCTCCTCAATGGCCAGTGACGCATCGAGCACGTAAATTGTAAACATAGAGTGTGGTTGAACATCTGTATGCTCGACAAGAAATGAAAGCACACACAGCTCTTGGCACTGCTAATCCTCCATTCCCTACTCAGAAGTGTTGCAATTACGGAATTCCAAAGAGAATGTTCACTACAACGACAGTCTACATTGTTGCTAGCCAGTATCTTAACACCAACAACACGTAATTACTAAACAAATCACTGTTCATAAAAAGTTGACTTCTTTTATTTGTAAGTACCACTACGTCTTCTTACGGCCATACAACACACACAACGCATAGCTGCTGATTCTCTCTTCTTTCTTCTCCTGTTCCACTGTGTAAGTCCTTGTAAACATTCAAATGACAATAAGCTGCTTGAGCTGTGCCTCTTATGTTTCGTGCCAGTTCGCACATTCCTTTCTCAATCCGCTTATGCCTGTATTTCTATACGTGCGTCGGCAAGCCGTAATTATCTGACGTCTTCGCTGTGGTAATCGCGTCTCCGTTTGTTCCCTTCGCTTGCTTTTCCTCTTGACTCCGATTTCTTGTTGTGTGTTCTGCTTTTTGCGGATCATCGTCGCTTCCGTTCTACAGTTTTCGTGACTGAGTCAGTTTGATGACCACAAACTTCGCACGTTAGCTATTGCGTCTCCTTTGTACAGTATTACTCTCTTTACACCATACTTCAGAATGCTCATTTCTACCTAATTCCTTTACCAAAAATTCAGAGTACATTTTTTCATACCTTTGGAAGTATCGATCGTTGCAAATAAAATTTAAACTCTCACTTTTCCTGCTTTTAGGCCACTGTTCATCCAAGAACATCTCAATCACTTCCTATAACAAACTTTCTTCTCCCTGTTTCACAAACAAAATATCTTCAAGCACGATCTAACTACTTTTGACATTCACCTTCTATATCTTGTTTTTGTTTCGCGACAGGCCGCTCCACTTCCTCCGTGACGATAATCATCGTATCCTCTGCTGGAATATTCCGTTTCAAAGTGCACACCTCATCCACTGACAATGCGTCCGAATCAATCAAGAGAATGTGTGCATCCTATAGTGTAATATCACCTTCCGCGCATTTTTTATTTTCTTGTTTTAAGTTACTAGGTCTACAACTTTGCTTCCGCCGTTTTTTCTCAAAGTTCGAGGCTTTATTGTGAAAAACTTACAAAACATTATGATTCAATGCCCATCGCTGGCCACTACATTCTCCCATATTTCGGATAGCTTACGAATTCTGTGGCGGAAGAACTGGGCGTCTTTTGTGGGGATCCATGAATCGATTAAATTTTGCACTTGTTCATATGATCGGAAGTGCTGGTAAGTCAGACTGTATGCCACTGATCGAAAAAGGTGTTCGTCAGAGAGAGCAACGTATAGAGAATACGGCGGGAGGGACAGGACTTCTCATTTCAACGTTTCCATGTATATTTTGACAGGTTTTGCGACATGGGGTCGAGCACTGACCTGCTGCAAAATTACCTTTACGTGTCTATCGCTGTATTGTGGCCGTTTGTATTTCAGTGCTGGGGTCGAACACATCAATTGTTAATGATGTCCTGTGACTGTCTTCATCTGTTTCAGTAGCTACGAAAATGTTCTGTCTTCCACCGCCATGCCGGTCTTTGACATCAGAATCACCGTTCTTAAGGTGTTGAAAACATTTTCTGCACGTTCTTCCACTAATAGTTCTCTCACCATTGGTCTTATCTAGCATTTTAAGAGCCACAGCCGCAGATTTCGCCATGTTAAAGCAGTAAATTAAAACTTCCCCCAAATGGTGAGAAACGGGTACGTAAGTTGACGCACTTAATCGAGAACAACCTTATGATGCAATCACAAATCGACTAATATTTTTATGGCATTATGTTTACAGATGCCTAAGCTTATTGTATTACACCTATGACCATCCACCTGAACTCCACTTGCCGCTACTGCCGTCTATTGCAAAACGGCGGAAGCAAAGTTGTAGACGTAATACATTCTTCATCCACTGACACCACATCTACATCTGTACTAAAAATGTTAGCATCCGATTGAGTACTTTCACCATCTGTCCATGTACTAGTCGTTTAGTTATGCAGGAGTGCAGTATTTGCCATTCTGTACGACAAGCTAAGGTCAAAACAAAGCATCTCCATTAACAAGCATGTTTCCACGGTTGCTTGTAATTGTCATTCCGCAGGTGGCAACCATTCTGTAAGAATAAATGTATTTTGAATTTCATTAAATCTTCTGTTTGTTTCTCTTAGTGTCTGTCTTCACATATCCTCGTTTTTTTTCTCGACACTCCGTAAATTCCTACACATTTTTCTCATCATCTCTCTGATTCTATTTCTTGTATCCATTCTTGTGAGATTTTTTTTTTCGGCCTTGCCTTATTGCACTGAGTAGTATCGGTATTTCGTCTTCGATAGTCTGAGCTTCCACAACGACATCTACTAGTGTCTGCAGTTTTACTGGAGATGTTTTCACACTTGAAAGTGGAAAGTAGGAAACACAAGCCTAACTAAATTCCTCCACGCATAATTTGTGACACGCCAAATACACTGAGGGGTGACAGAAGCCAAGGGATACCTCCTAATACCGTGTCGGACCTCCTTTTGCCCAGGTAGTGCTCAGCAAGTCGTCTTGGGCTTATCAAGTCGTTGGAAGTCCCCTGCAGAAATATTGAGTCATACAGCCTCTATAACAGTCGATAATTGTGAAAGGGTTTACCAGTGCAGGATGAGGTGCATGAACTGACCTCTCGATTTAGTCCCATAGGTTTTCGATGGGATTCATGTAGGGCGATCTGTGTGGCCATATCATTCGCTTGAATTCTCCAGAATGTTCTTCGAACCAATTGCGAACAATTTTGGCCCAGAGACATGGCGTATCATTGTTTGGAACGTGAAGTCCATGAATGGCTGCAAATGTCTCCAAGTAGCCAAACATAACCATTTCCAGTCAGTGATCGGTTCACTTGGACCAGAGGACCTGGTCCATTGCATGGAAACACAGCCCGCACCACTAAGGAGCCACCACCAGTTTGCGCAGTGCCTTCTTGATGCGTCAAGGGGTTCTTTGTGTCTGTGCTACACTCGAACCTTACCATCAGCTGATACCAACTGAAATGGGGACTCATCTGACCAGACAACGGTTTTGAATTCATCTAGGGTCCGACCGATATGGTCACGAGCCCAGGAGAGGCGCTACAGGCGATGTCGTACTGTTAGCAAAGGCACTCGCGTCGGTCGTTGCTGCCATAGCCCATTAACGCCAAATTTCGCCACACTGCCCTAACGGATACGTTCGCCGTACGTCCCACATCGATTTCTGAGGTTATTTTACGCAGTACTGCTTGCCTGTCAGCACTGAAAACTCTACGTAAGGGTCACTGTTCTCGGTCATTAAGTGAAGGTCGTCGCCCAGCGCGTTGCCTGTGGTGAGAGGTAATGCCTGAAATTTGGTATCCTCGGTGCAGCCTTTACACTGTGGTTCTCGGAAGATTTGAGTTCCCTGACGATTTCCAAAATGGAATGTCCCATGTGTCTAGCTCCAACTACCATTCCGCGTTCCAAGTCTGTTAAATTCCCGTCGTGCGGCCATAATCACGTCGGAAACCTTTTCACACGAATCACCAGAGTACAAAGGATAGCTCTGCCAAGGCGCCGCCCTTTCATACCTTATGTACGAGAGACGTCCGCCATCTGTATATGTGCATATCGCTATCACATGACTTTCGGCATCTCTGTGTAATTAATAAGTTCCGCCTATAGTTTGAAACAATGCGTAACTGGCATTATTGCAACACACGTTTCTCACGGCGACTGCTGGTTGCTGTGTTGTGGTGTGATGCTGAAAGCTGAGTCTTCGTATCGTTGTGATCGTCGTCTTGAACCGCTGCAGCCAAAGATGATACAGAAACTTTTTCTTGTCTCGAACCATTACAGTCCAAGAAACTGTAGATTTCCGCTTCACACACGATTCTGTTGATGATGGCGCACTCTTATCACTTTCTCTGCATGGAGACTCGTAGCTCAATTGTCCACAATTAATTCCCATTATTGCGTTTAGAGTCACTATTCTTCGCGTAAGAGCAGTGGTCCTTTTCGCGTTGCCAGATATAAAGGTCCGTTAATGTCTTTACATTTTATTTTTATATTAATTTTTGCAGCTATCAGATTCAGGTATGGGAGCTTTACGTGTAAAACATACGAAATATACCTGACCATTTGCCTAATACGAATATGTCTCTCTTATACTTTTCGAGTATTAAAGTTTTGCAGTTGAAAATGGGTAATGTTGTTTTGAAATATTAGCAGCACAAGTCAAATTACGTAGTTTTATTGTCCATCTAGCACGTAACACACTTCCCTAGTAATGATGAATTTCATCCAGTCTCATGTTACCTGTTATGTTAATTTCACATTCATTCTGAATTACCCATTGCTGCATTGCATTTCTACATTAATTAAGCAGATAATCACCGATCACGGAAGCCTTTTCAACTACGTTCTACCATCAATATGTTTCTCCAGGACATTTACTGATTCAAAGACATGACAATGTTTAAACCATGAATCTCATAATGAATCCCTCGAGACTTCCCGCGAAATAACTGAATGTTTCAAACACTTTTCTTCTACGATGCGACATAACACTTGCAACTCTTAACTATCTTTCTATCACATTCTTCGTGGTGTGTACCTGCGACGCCGATGCTCGCACTACTTTCCGCACTACTTTATACACCAAGGCGGTGCGCGACCACTAGCGCTGGGGCATTCTTCTCATTACAAAGTAAGACAATTCGCCCTCAGAAAAAGCGCGTTCGGCTTCGAAAGTTCCAGAAGCCAGCGATAATTGAGGAGTACAATATCGATACTTACAACAGAAATATACCAGTATCTCTTTAAAGCCTCATCACCAATGTTGGCGTAAACTATGAGCTTTCACCCTGCTGTAGGACAGGATACAAAAGTGGTTAACACACGTAAAGTTCAAGGAACCAGTAAAATTGTGTACTAATCGCTAGAGAGAAAGAGGGGGAGAATGGTTTTGAGAATTCTATCTCGGTCATAATAAAAAGAAACCGCGGGAGTTGAGGTGCTAAAGCTGAAACAGAGTCGGTTCGAAGTGACTTACGACGTTACTTCTGGCCGAGCAACGGTGCTAGACGCAAGCGTCGTACCTCGTGTAGCGGCGCGTGAGTAACAGCCGGAGTTGCTGTGAGATCGTGATCGGTATTCGTGTGATGAAAAGACAGGCTTGAGTAAGTGGCAGCTATTTCCGCGTTGCTACTGCGAAGCGCCACGTCTTCCACTTTTGAACAACTGCGTACGATTGAGGCTGAGAGATGGTCTCTCAGGACTTTTGCTGCCACGAGCATTCCTCCACAGGGCAGTTCCGCGATGCCCGAAAATGTGTCAGATGCTAACGTAACTGGAGGGGGTGCAGGCAACGGTTTCTGTGTTCCTGGCTGGAGACGTGGCTCGGAGTTTGAAGATTAGGTTGCCGAACCCGTTTGGGTGCTAAACCTCGGAAACGTGCGACGAATTTGTGTCCCTGCACATACTTGAACGTAATGGCTACAAATTTTAAGACAGGCGACTACTTGAGGGATTTTAATAAAATTAACCAGCATGCAGGAAAAATCGTTAGTTATCTCCCCCAGATAGTCCACATCGACGTTTTGACAGTCGGAGAAAATTAGCTTTAATGGTCAAATCGAATTACTTAATTGAGAAACTTGTAAATTAATCAGCCTACAGGTCCCTGTTTAGCATCAATCGACTCCGTATCCCGCCACTAATATAAATTAGTAGTAGATTATTATCGGAATTAATTCTGCCTTACTTGTATCACTCTCTCTCTTTGTTTCTGCCACTGGGAAGGGCAGACATTTTGGCCACGTCGCGTGATGTATCTGCTCACGAAAAGTCTATGGGCGACAATGTGTATCAGGGGAATGCCTTTTCTTTGAGTCGTTTTCTACTACATCTCGTACAGAGTGTGTTTTTCTTTTACTTTTATGCTCGTAGAGTTTCCTTCCCTTTCTGTCTTCCGCTATGAAACTTCGCGAGGTTTGTCGGTGTCACCTGAGAAATCAAGAATCGTGTCCGATTTCTTGTTGGTGGTAGGTATGACCAGGCAGTGAATTGGCGCCTTGAGCTACTGGTTACTAACAATCGGAAGTGCGTCTGTCATTCAGCTCGTGTTCGTGTGGTGCGATCTGTGTCTTGGCTCTAAGCACTATGAGACTTAACATCTGAGGTCATCAGTTCCCTAGACTTAGAACTACGTAAACGTAACTAACATAAGGACCTCACACATATCCATGCGCGAGGCAGGATTCGAACCTGCGACCGTAGCAGCAGCGCGGATCCGGACTGAAGCGCCTGGAACCGATCTGTGTCTTCACCGACAAATTTACGAAAGCATTTTTAAGGATTCCATCGCAACTAAATATCTGTGGCAGGACTATAAATATGTTTACTTCTCGTTTCATTCGCTGCAATTTAGATTGTGCTCGTAGGCATCTACCTAACCTCATCCTCGAAAATCTCGACATATTCCGAATAATCACCAAAATGCTCGTGACAAACAAGACTATAAACATGATTCCCCTCGTTTTAATCTTAGGGTCCATATCCTCGCATATCGCGACAAATTCGGAAAAGACGATAAAATATTTGCGACAAGAAGGAGTATAAATATCATGGCAGGTTGTTTCAGTCACCAATCTCATCTTTCGTTCTTTAATCATATTGAGGCCATAAGACGGAAGGAACTCATTACTGAGAGAGCACACTCGTATATATAAATAACATCGAATACTGCAGGACATCCTTCTGGGTATATGGATGAGGAACTCCCAGAATGTATTACAAAAGCGAAGATGGGGAAAAAATATTAGCATGAACCTAGCTACAAACTTACTACCTCCATAGTGCCACGTCGCTAACCACAGCGTCACAGCGAACATGTGCAGGGTAGTGCTTTAAAGCGTTCACACAGAATTTTCTTAGATCTTTTACAACTACGTGTCGTTAACTGACATTTACTTAGCGCCTAGAGTGACAAACCTTCATTGCGCTTGTGCTTTTAAACAGCATATTGTCATAACACGCAAGTTATGTTACGGAGACAACAGAAATAAGATGAATCAAATACGTCGCCTCATATGTAGAGAGGTAGAGACGTCACGTGACCGCTTTCTAATTTTAGCTGAATGACAGACGCACCTCGGATTTTTAGTCATTCGACCATTACCTGCCTCGACTGCTACAGGGTGTTTCAAAAATGACCGGTATATTTGAAACGGCAATAAAAACTAAACGAGCAGCGATAGAAATACACCGTTTGTTGCAATATGCTTGGGACAACAGTACATTTTCAGGCAGACAAACTATCGAAATTACAGTAGTTACAATTTTCAACAACAGATGGCGCTGCGGTCTGGGAAACTCTATAGTACGATATTTTCCACATATCCACCATGCGTAGCAATAATATGGCGTAGTCTCTGAATGAAATCACCCGAAACCTTTGGCAACGTGTCTGGCGGAATGGCGTCACATGCAGATGAGATGTACTGCTTCAGCTGTTCAATTGTTTCTGGATTCTGGCGGTACACCTGGTCTTTCAAGTGTCCCCACAGAAAGAAGTCACAGGGGTTCATGTCTGGCGAATAGGGAGGCCAATCCACGCCGCCTCCTGTATGTTTCGGATAGCCCAAAGCAATCACACGATCATCGAAATATTCATTCAGGAAATTAAAGACGTCGGCCGTGCGATGTGGCCGGGCACCATCTTGCATAAACCACGAGGTGTTCGCAGTCTCGTCTAAGGCAGTCTGTACCGCCACAAATTCACGAAGAATGTCCAGATAGCGTGATGCAGTAATCGTTTAGGAACTGAAAAATGGGCCAATGATTCCTTTGGAAGAAATGGCGGCCCAGACCAGTACTTTTTGAGGATGCAGGGACGATGGGACTGCAACATGGGGCTTTTCGGTTCCCCATATGCGCCAGTTCTGTTTATTGACGAAGCCGTCCAGGTAAAAATAAGCTTCGCCAGTAAACCAAATGCTGCCCACATGCATATCGCCGTCATCAATCCTGTGCACTACATCGTTAGCGAATGTCTCTCGTGCAGCAATGGTAGCGGCGCTGAAGGGTTGCCGCGTTTGAATTTTGTATGGATAGAGGTGTAAACTCTGGCGCTTGAGACGATACGTGGACGTTGGCGTCATTTGGACCGCAGCTGCAACACGGCGAACGGTAACCCGAGGCCGCTGTTGGATCACCTGCTGCACTAGCTGCGCGTTGCCCTCTGTGGTTGCCGTACGCGGTCGCCCTACCTTTCCAGCACGTTCATCCGTCACGTTCCCAGTCCGTTGAAATTTTTCAAACAGATCCTTTATTGTATCGCTTTTCGGTCCTTTGGTTACATTAAACCTCCGTTGAAAACTTCGTCTTGTTGCAACAACACTGTGTTCTAGGCGGTGGAATTCCAACACCAGAAAAATCCTCTGTTCTAAGGAATAAACCATGTTGTCTACAGCACACTTGCACGTTGTGAACAGCACACGCTTACAGCAGAAAGACGACGTACAGAATGGCGCACCCACAGACTGCGTTGTCTTCTATATCTTTCACATCACTTGCAGCGCCATCTGTTGTTGAAAATTGTAACTACTGTAATTTCGAAAGTTTGTCCGCCTGAAAATGTACTGTTGTCCCAAGCATATTGCAACAAACGGTGTATTTCTATCGCTGCTCGTTTAGTTTTTATTGCCGTTTCAAATATACCGGTCATTTTTGAAACACCCTGTATATGGAGCGAGTTAGGACGCAAGCGCATCAATATGGCGATAAGCCTCAAGCGAGCAGTTGAAAAATGTCCTGTGTTGAAGATAGTTTGTAATTTTCCACAATTCTTTTGCCGTTTTTAGACTCCTTTCATCGTATTTTATATTCCAAAAAATATCTAAGTCTTTGGAAATTGATATACGTAAAAATATAAGCACTTTTACTGAAATGCACTTTGGATTTCGGAGGGGGGGGGGGAGGGGAATGCATGACCCCGCCCCAGTTTTTCCCACCTCCTCGGATCCGCACCTGCTTAAGATGACAATTTTAAAGCAAATGATGAATCTAAAATTCATAGAAAGGACGGTCAGTGTGGCAATCGGTGGTACATAAAGCACTAGACACAGACAAGCTAGCTTAAAAGTGGATAAAATAAAAATCCTGAACGTATTGCTTTGGGTATTAAGAGCAGTTCCGAGAAGTAGTTTGTCAAATCATTCATAATTTTCGGTCGTCTGGGAAAGAGATGAAAGGATATGTAATAAAGTAGAAGTAAAATCATATGTGACAAGAGGTAAAGCTCTTTGGTGGCTATTTTCTGTATCACAGCAATTACAAAAATCTTTTAAACAAACACGTAATTTTCAAATACTTTCATGGTGGTTCGATAACTTGCTATAGCGTAACTAAGAGTGAACTTCGGTGAAGACGGAATGAGGGAGAGTAGGTGCCCCTCAAAAGAAGCAGGTCGATGTATCTTTAAAGAGTGGATTGTAACGGGGATGCGGAAGCAGAGTGCTTCCTGTCTATGATCACTCGGCACCTTTCACTGTTCAGAACTTCTTCGACAGTCAGAAATGTGCTGCGCAGTTTGGTGCTGCTGACACTGCACACATTCATAAAATTTCTAGGTTTAGTAATCTAACTCGTAGACATCAGTGTTGAACAGTGTTTTGAATATGAGTGAAGACTCTTAAAATATTTGGACCTGCTAAGTATGCATGTAGATAAGAAAAATTCCTTATCTTTCAGTGATAGAAATTAAACATATGCTTGCAAAAGACGCTATGTTTTATGCATATGTTCCATTTAATTTTTTTCGCATAGCTTCACCGCACCCAAACCAGGAAATATTTTTCTCTTTTCTGTTTGTTATTGATGTTTTCGAATCTATATGGCACCTTCTGCTGTAGATGTCGCTTTATTTCTGTACCAAAACAATATAGACTTAAATTACTCATAATATTACATTTTTAGACCGAAACTACTGCATGAACGTCTGTTTTTCTTGTGACTGCATACCTTAACGTGTAATATTTATGGATCTAACTTGTGAGGATGGCAGTCTCTCGCAGAAGTTCTGGGCTGATAATATGTAAGTGCACGATGTTTTCTTCGCTCGTTTCTTATGGTATACATGAAAGCAAGTTAACAATGAAGGGATTAAACATGTGAAAAAGACGTCATTAAAGATGACGTGACACCAATGAAAAATAAGAAAGCACAAAATCTAAGTACGGCACTACCACCGTCAATGTTTCTGCGAAAGTTTCTGCAGCGTTTTTAATTTAATTTAATTATATATATTTTTGTATCAAAAGCGAACTACTTGACCGTTTCTTTGCAGATTGCAATTTATTGGTCCATAAAAACTAACAAACGCCTTCTGGTAAATTTCACACGAAAATTGTGGGCTTTAAAGCCAAGAATTACAACAACAACACGTGCGTTTCTAGTAGCCGAGACAAAAAAAAAAAAAAAAAAAAAAAAAAAAAAAAAAAAAATTTTGGAAACCTAATCAGTGATGTTTAGCTATTTCAGCAGCTGTTACTTATGGTATATAATTATTTATGTAGTTTAAACATAAACTGCATTTTTACAGGAGAACGGTAATAGGTACCAAAGTTTCATAGATAATCAAAAGGTAGAGGGAACAAGAAATGTGTTTGGTAGAATGTGGAATCGAAAAATCCGTAAAAATTTTTTTTAAAGTCTTGTTGCTGACGGTGCACCGCATCCGAGCGCCGGCTGAGCACACCCCGTCTGTCCAGAATTAGCGCAAGCAAAGCTCTCTCTATATATAAAAAAAACCATCGTTATTCTTTCGAATACAGTAAAAGTGATATTTCAAGCGAAAGAAGAACTAGTTTAAATTCAAACTGGATCTAAGTTGAGAGAAATGTTCAATAAAATGGTTCAAATGTCTCTGAGCATTATGGGACTTAACATCTGAGGACATCAGTCCCCTAGAACTTAGAACTACTTAAACTTAACTAACCTAAAGACATCATACACATCCACGGCCGAGGCAGGATTCAAACCTGCGACCGTAGCGGTCGCGCGGTTCCAGACTGAAGCGCCTACAACCGCTCGGTCACACCGGCCGGCCGTGGTTAATAATTCGAAATAAATGAACGAAGAGGTTGACTCTCAAATGATGCCCAGGCCCAGGAAAAAATTTGTTTGTGAGTCGATAACAAATCCAGAAATATGTTTCATAAACATTTTTTACTGCTTGTGGACCACTGCTATTACAAAATTTGATGAACTTTTAAATTAATAGCCACACAGGTTTTCCGCTTCTGCAAATCTCATGTAAATAAATGTACCCGGCAGTCAAAGATATTTTTCAAAATAAAAATAAAAAAAATTACCCCAGCTCCTCGTAGTTGCAAAATAAACTAACGATTTTAATGTAGATTAGTACTGAATACGATATCCATACCGAAATTAGACAATTTCAAAGATTCTGCGAATACTTAAGATTAGAAAATAGTGTTTTTTGTAAATGTTACGGTGATTTTTAAAAGTGAATGGCTAATTCTGTGTTTAGGGTAACACAAAAGTAATGCAGTCAGCTTTCAGATATAACAGGCAAGCATGTTATTTGAATACAGAACTAGCATTTTCCAGAAAATACTTGTGTATTTTGCATTACTCGTGTTCTTCGTTAATTCATGCAGTCTCGGGCTCCGCATTGATCTGGATAATAGGTGCAATAAAATGTGATTGGGAATTTGTAAACTACTTATATTTAGGATTTCTACGTTTATTTAGACATAACAGATGAAAAATAATCATTAAAAAAATACAGTGTCAGATATACATGCCCTGTTTTGTAGCGTAAGTGTACATATTAACAAAGAATTTCCAAAAAGTAAGTTCCGATCGGTCACGAAATGTAAACCACAATAAAAATCCGATGGAGCTTTCCACAGATGCTCTGGGCAGTGTCTCTAGTACGTATTTACTTCGATCTCACCACGTTGCACTTCACAGCTCTGAGCTCAGAGTGAGCACGTAAAGATGCCCAGAAAATAGTGCCTCACCAAGTATGAGTTCCTGCCGAAAGACTTTGCCTGATTTCATGCAAGTCCACGTAACGTAACCTGATTTTCACCTCTTCTCACATTTCAGCGAGCTGCAGATCAGCGTAGGGAATTGGCAGAAAGCACAAGCGGCTGCGTTCTATGACTAGGACATTGGAAAGCTAGTACAACGCTACGACAGTTTCTTTTTTTTTCACTGTGGTTTCCACTTAGTGGCAGACTGGAACTTACTTTCTAGACAACCATCGTATTTAAGTACCAATATATCCCATAAATGATTGGTACAGAAAATTGTGGGTACCTGAGGTGAATAATCACTCGAATAATGTGAAACACTTGCACTGATAAAATTCAATAAATATCAAGAAAAAAAATTAATATATTAAATGAAACTGAAGAATTTTCTGTTTTTTTTTTTTTAGTTCATTATAGAAATTATCAAACGTATTCAAACAATACAAAAATTTACAAAGAAAATAACTTGAGGCTACATATAACATTCAGAATTATTAACACTTTTATCATCATAAAATATCACCCCTTACATTTTGATGTATTTTTGATGAAACTATAAATCGGCTGCACGTTTCCGCTTGGCTTATCACTTATAAGTTAGATCTGGATTCCTCCTAACGATGCATCAGTAGCAGTCTGCGAAAATAGCAGGGATCAATTTCCCTGCATATCTCTTCTCTATGACTCCAATATCCTAGCATCACTCGCCTTGTTCATCAGGAACTTCCCCACAATTTTTATGGGAAGACGTCGAGTGAACATGAAGGAATTGTATTTCAGGTAAAGCTTTTCGTAACATGACGACAGTTCACCCAAAGCCTCGTTATATTTTCTTCTGGTAAGAACTTGTAACTAAGATTTTAACACTTTCTCGGGCACCCTTCTCACCGCCATGTAACATTCCATGTAACTGATTGTATGTGAAAAGCTCTCGAATCTGTGGGCTAACGGAGATAATCTCTTTGACTTTTTATTCACTCAGCCGTCGGAGTTTTCTCACAAGTGCTTACAGGCCTCATTCTCGTGATAATTTCCTTTACAGAATTTTTCGTGATGTGTGTACCTACATCTACGTCATACCTAACTATATGCGGCGGAGGCAGGAGGGCAATTCTGCTACCACTATCTGATCACTCCCCCCACCCCCCACCCACTTCCCTGCTCCATCTGCGTATGCCACGTGGGAAGAATGATTGTCGGTAGGCCTCTGTATGAGCTCTAATTTCTCGAATGTTCTCGTCGTGGTCATTTCATGAGGTGCGTGTTGGAGGAAGTAATATGCTGTCCTACTCTTCCTGGAAAGTGTCCACTCGAAATTTCAATTGTGAACCTCTCCGTGGTGCACAATACCTCTCTTGTAACGTTTGCCACTTGTGTTAGTGGAGCATATCTGTAACGCTCTCGCGCCGACTAAACGATCCCACCACTCTTTGTTGGATCTTCTCTATCTCTTCAATCAACCCTACCTGGTAAAGTTCACAGATTGATTAATAATACTCTTAGAACGTAAGTCGTAGGGTCAGTATCGCCTCGGGGTGTGCCCACATTTCTCCAGAATCCAAACTGATCTTCCCCGAGGTTGGCTTCTACCAGTTTGTCCATTACTAAACTGATATTTCGGTAATTTTTACACCTGTCAGCAGGTGAACTTAGCGGTGAATAATTTTTTTGTTACATTTTTTTGTGTCGTCTCGTTGTCACTGTGGGCTTGTACCATGTGAAGCAAGAAGAGGATGTTGTTTGGTGGCCGGAATCCTCTTTCTATAACACAGCTGCATGCATGTATTAACTGGGTTCTTTATTCATAAGAATAAGAAAGCTACTTAAATTATGCTGTTGTAGTATAATCTCTTCCATAATAGCCCACGTTAGCCTCACTGCTGGTGCTAGAGAAGTATGTGCCTAGCAAAAATATATGGGAGGGAAAGGATCCACCTTGGTACAACAAACATATTAGGAAGTTGCTGAGAAAGCAGAGAATTTTGCACAGTCGTTTTAAATGTAGTCACTGCCCCGCTGACAAACAGAAATTATGCGAACTGAATGCAGCTGTCAAATGGTCAATGAGAGATTCTTTTAATGGATTTGAAAGCAATATGTTATCTGCAGATTCTAAAAATAATCCCAAAAAATTTTGGTCTTGCGTGAAATCTATGAACGCTACAAATAATTCAATACCTTCTCTTGCTGACAGTACGGGTAATGAAACGAATTATGATAAACAGAAGGCCGAAATTCTAAACCGAGCTTTCAAAAACTCGTTTACCGTAGAGGACTGCAGCACCATTCCCCCTTTCAATTATCGAACAAACGCAAGGATGTCTGACATAGTGTTTAGTGTATCTGTGATTGTAAAACAGTTAAGATCCTTAGACGCCAGGAAGGCATCTGGCCCAGACAGTACCCCCGTAGGATTATATGTTAACTATGCTACAACTATAGCACCATTCTTATCCATCATCTATCAGAGATCGTTGGAACAGCGGAAAGTTCCACGGGACTGGAAGAAGGCCCAGGTCATAGCAATCTATAAAAAGGGTAGAAAATTGGATGCACATAATTACTGGCCAATTTCACTGATATCTATTTGTTGTAGAATCATGGAACATATTTTGTTTTCAGATATAATGACCTTTCTAGACTCTGAGAAGCTCATCTGCAGAAACTAGCGCGTTTTTAGGAAACAGCGGTCGTGCGAGACACAGCTGGCCCTCTTTGTGCATGATATACAACAGGCTCTAGATACCAGCTCCCAGGTTGATGCTATATTTCTCGACTTTCGAAAGGCGTTCGACTCAGTTCCGCGCTGTTGCTTGCTCCAAAAAGTGCGCACGTACGGTCTATCCGATGACATATGCGGTTGGATAGAAAGTTTTCTAACAGCCAGGGAGCAGTATGTCGTCGTGAATGGGGTGACTTCAACAGAAACAAGCCTAACTTCAGGTGTGACCCAGGGCAGCGTAATAGGTCCGCTGCTTTTTACGGTTTACATAAACAGTCTGGTTGATGGTATTGACAGCGGCATTAGACAGTTTCCCGATGATGCTGTAGTCTACAGGAAATTAGTATCACACGAAATTGTGAACAAATCAATGAGGATTTGCAGAAAATAAATGTAATGACTGGCAGTTATCTGTCAATATTAGTAAGTGTAATCTACTGCGTATAGCCAGGCGAAAATCCCCATTAATGTACGAGTACAAAATAAATGCTGAGTCTTTGGAAGCGGTAACATCCGTCAAGTATCTGGGTGTGACTATTCGAAATGATCTCAAATGGAATGATCAGATTACACAAGTAACGGGCAAAGCGAACTCTAGGTTGCGGTTTATTGGTAGAATTCTGAAGCGATGCAATCCTTCAACAAAGGAAATTGCTTACAATACGTCCAGTCTTAGAGTATTGTTCTTCTGTATGGGACCCTTTCCATATGGGTCTGATTCAAGAGATTGAGAAGGTCAAAAGAAGAGCGGCAAGATTCGTGAATGGTACATTTAGCCATCGCGAGAGCGTTTCAAATCTCATAGAAAGTTTGAAGTGGAGCACACTTGCAGATAGACGACGCGCTAAACTGAAGTGTCTGCTCACTAAATTCCGAAATCCGATCTTCGCCGAAGATGTAGAGCATATATTATTACCACCAACTTGTAAATCGCGTAATGATCACCATTCAAAGAGAAGGGAAATTACAGCTCGTATTGAGGCGCTCTGACAGTCGTTTTTCCCTCGCGCGATCCGCGACTGGAACAAAGGGGGAGGGGGATATGAGTTTGGCGCGAATTGTGCCCTCCGCCACACACCGCTTGGTGCTAGCAGAGTATATATGTAGATGTAGAAGTACAAGTCCCGCTTTGTGCAGCACTCTGGTCGCTAGGTACTAACTGACTCTGAGCTAGAGGCTAAGCTAACTGCAACTGCGACTTCGACTTTACTGCGACTGATGACTCGAATTGTTGACTCACTGGATGACCGACTGTGCTCGGTGACAGACTGGGCTCTCTGGTCCGCGACGGTGATCCAAATAAGCGTTGTTGGCGCGTTTCTTGCGTGTCTGGCTTTGGCCTCTACCGATCTTCTCGCAATCTCTTTTCCGCCCGACGTGCTCGCAACAGCTTACGCCAGTACATTCTTATCTTCCCCCTCCCCCCCTTGGAATGCCGCACCGTTGTCATGAGGCTGCGAACGACAACAGGGGGCGAGGCAGGACGCTGGATGTAGATATGAGCCGGGAGCCGTAGCTGTGGATGATAGTGCACTCCCGACTGTACCCCACCGTTTAGCTGCGAGGCAACAGGAACATCCTCCAGAAAACTGCTGCCGGGGCACACGTCCAGGCCTGAGGCCATATCCTGGCGCGATGACGGCGACGGCAATGGCAGGTCCAGGGCGTGGGCGAGGACGCATCGTCCATGCGCTCTTCCTGGGATGCCCTGGTGGCACCAGCAGGCGGCTGTGAAGGCCGTGAATCTGGGGGAGGAAAAGCAGCAGAATCACGGGGCAAATGACATGTGCGAAGTTGGTTCTGGTGGCGGTGCTGCAGACCATCGGGACCTGCAATCAAGTAATAGAAGAGCAAATGCGCTCCTGGATCATGCCCATGGTCACCAAAACCTTGAAAATAACAAGATCGCAAAGCGATACTTGCGGACCACTGGCGGCCCCAGATTCTGCGGTGGGTGTAGCAAGTGTAGCAGCGTCCGATGACGGCGGCCGTGCAGTAGTTCCGCCGGTGATAGTCCATCTAGTGAGTGGGAGCGATAGGAGGCGAGATAGAGTTGCATCGCCTGTTCCCATGTGTGAGTGGTGCGAAGCTTGGCCATCTGTTGTTTAAAAGTGCGTACGAAGCATTTTGCTTCTCCGTTGGACTGTGGGTGAAACGGAGCACTTATTAGATGACGAATGCCGTTGCATTCACGAAACTGTCTAAAATCACGTGAGGTAAACTGTGGTCCGTTGTCCGACACAAGGCCTTCTGGAAAACTTTCTACGTAAAATATGGAGGACAGCGCTTGAATGGTGCAACGTGATGTGGTAGAAGCCATAGGCACCACAAATGAAAACTTGTTAAAAGAGTTCTACCACTGTGAGCCAAAGGGTGTTCCAAAATGTCCCTGCAAAGTGGTTCTCCGGGCAAGCGACAAACAGTGACGTCATCTGTTCAATGTGGGCTTCCATGCCCTACCAAGTACAGTGCCGGCGCACTGACCGTTTAGTGCGAACAATTTGCCAATGTCCTTGGTGGAGCAGTTGCAACACATACTTTTTGCAACACTCTAGGAATAATTACATGCGATTGTCCACTGTCATTTTGAACGAGAATCACACCCTGTTGAACTGAAAGTTTATGCCGACGTGCAAAATATCGGCGCATAACTGAGTTCTCGATACTGTGCAATGAACTAGGCTAAGACGTGCGAATGTAATGGAACAAAATCTTGAGGTGGCCTGTGCAGTTTCTCTGTAGCGTAAGGGAAAAGATTCCAGCATTTCAGAGTCCTGCGCATCGATTTTGCAACCAGATGTGGCAGATCCATCAAAATCAGAGTCTGGTGCCAATCGGAAGGCGAGATAGGGCGTCTGCATTGTCTTGCTTTGCCGTACGTCTGTACACAATTTCACACTGATACAGCGAAGGCAACACAGCCCATCGTTGCAATTTTTCAGCGGTGCGTGTAGGAACCAGCTTTGACGGATGAAACAAGGACTGCGAAGGCTTGTGCTCTGTCACTAAATAGAAATTGCGACCATACGAATGGTGATGGAATTTGGCCACACCGTAAGCAATAGCGAGAGCTTCATCTTCAATTTAAAAATAATTGCACTGAGTTTAACAATTTGAAGCAGAAGTGATATGTCTGTCATGTGCACCAATTCTGTGCGAAAGAACAGCGCCGATTCCTTAGGAAGGAGCGTCGACTTGCAAAAGTACCGGCATGACAGGGTCAAAATGTACTGAACGTATGTCACTGAGCAAAGCAATTTTGAGGTTCTGAAATGCATCTTGACAGTCTTTAGTCCACACAAAAGGTTCACTTTTGCGACGCAATGGAGCACCCACGCCCGAGGGAGGACTCGAACCTCCGCCGGGACGTAGTATGTCATCTTGCCTAGTACTGACTGCAGTTTAGCCACATTGCGAGGAACAGGCAGGTCACAGATTGCAAGCAAATGAGATCGGAAGGGGTGCACACCCTGACTGTTTATCACATGGCCCAAGTGCTGTAGTTCAGTTTCAAAAAAGGCACACTTTCACACTTTTCGAGACGACATTTGAGTCGTGCTTTTGACAACACTCGTAAAGAGGTACGCAAATTAGCAGTGTATTCATGTGGTATACGACTTGAGACGACAATATCGTCAAGGTAGCTTGAACAGAATGGCACGTTTGCAATCAACTGTTGAAAGTAACGTTGAAAAACGGCGGGTGCGGAAGCACTGCCGAAAGGCAAACGCAAATACTTGACAGTCCTCAGTGTATATTTACAACAAATACTTTTTGTGATTCTTCATCCAATGGAATTTGCAAGTAGCCATCACGCGAATCTATCTTAGAAAAGCAGCGTCCTGCACCAAGCCTGTCCACGAGTTCCTCAAGGCGAGATAAGTGTATGAAACGTCCCCTTAGAAAAATTGCTGTGCTGATAAACCTCTTACATTATTTGATTTTCAAACAGCTGAGCAGAACTTAACGTACTCAGACATTTCGGTCTTTCCCTATTCTGATCAACACTAAACTGACACACAATATTTTTAGCGCAACGCAATCTGACTTTCAAAAATCCCTACAAAAGAATGGCCCTGACTAACATTAACCTATACCTTTCACAAATCACTTACCTCACAAAAATCTTCGTTACTCGAACTACTGCAATACAGCGAGCGCCACTACTGCCAGCTAAATAAAAGATTCAAACTACTGAAGGCACTAACTACTGATAGGCGTAGTTAGCAAATGAAAGATTTTGATAGAGAACAAACAATGTATTTACCTTAATAGTGTTCAAAAGTCATAAATATATAGCAGTTCATGACATCCAGTCTTACAAATTTCAAAATTCCGCCATTTCTCTCCCCACATCCACCACTGCTGGCGGCTCACCTCCAACTGTACAACGCTACGCGCTGTTAACATCCAGCTGCCCAACACTACAATGGCAGACAACAATGCAAACTAGCCACAGACTACACACAGCACTGTGTATCACTGACGGTACGTCTGCTCCGGCTTTTTCTGCAAGCGAAAGAACTGGTATCTGGCTGTAGCTACTTGGACTTGCTGGTCATAGTAGTGAGCTAATGCGGCGATTATTTCGTCACAGCTGTGCGGAGTAGCCGCGCGGTTAGAGGCGCCTCGTCACGGATCGCGAGGCCCCTATCACTGCAGGTTCGAGTCCTCTCTCGGCCATGGGTGTGTGTGTTGTTCTTAGCATAAGTTAATTTAAGTAGTGTTTAAGTCTAGGGACCGATGACCTCAGCAGTTTGGTCCCTTAGGAATTCACAAACATTTGAACTTCGTCACAGCCGAGTTCTTTGGGAGATGCAGTTGGAAATATTGTATTAACGTGAACACTGGGGGGGCCAGCAATCAGAAGAAAGTATTGTAGCTTTACGGTACCTTGAACTCAGTGAGCTTCATAACGTGCTTGGAACTGTGCTGAATTTGAGCCATTCCACTTCGGTGTCGTTAAATTGCCGGAAAGTTGGTCGGCGGCACTTGTTGGGCTCGGTTTGTCTGTTGTGCGGCGCACGCAACTTGTGCAGCCAGTAGTTCGTTAGTAGGGCAGCAAGTTGTTGGTTCTGAATGTGAAAAATTTGTGTTAGATCAATCACATTCCCCGTCTGCGGCTGAGGCGCGGGGGCAGGGGTTGGAAGGGGAGGCGTAGACATGGTTTACACAAATATGTTACAGCAAAAAAGCAAGCAAAGCCTCTGAAAGATATCAGGCCGGAATGGCTGAGCGGTTCTAGGCGCTATAGTCTGGAACCGCGCGACCGCTACGGTCGCAGGTTCGAATCCTGCCTCGAGCATGGATGTGTGTGATGTCCTTAGGTTAGTTAGGTTTAAGTAGTTCTAAGTTCTAGGGGACTGATGACCTCAGCAGTTAAGTCCCATAGTGCTCAGAGCCCTTTTTGAACCTCTGAAAGATAGATTAGTTCTGCGGCCCTCCTCCTGGAATGCAAGCAAGAACACAACAAATTAGCAACATTTGAATACGGACCCCCTGCAAGTTAAAACAAAAGAGAAGCAAGTAAAATCTGCACTGAATCCCATCCGCGTCGCCAGTTTTTGTGTCGTTTTGTTGTTACTGTAGGCTTGTATCATGGGAAGCAAGTACAGGATGTTGTCTGGTGGCCTGAATCCTCTTTCTATAACACATTTCCGCGCATGTGTTATCTGGGTTCTTTATTCATAAAAATGAGAAAGCTACTTTACTTAAGCTAGTTGTGGTACAAGCTCTTCCGTAATAGCCCACTTTAGCCTCGCTTCTGGTGAAGTACAAGTCCTGCTTTGTGCACTACTCCGGTCGCTAGGTACTGACTGACTCTGAGCTAGAGGCGAACTGCGACTCCCACTGGACTGCGACTGTCGACTCGACTTGTTGACTCTCTGGATGAGTGACTGTGCTCGGTGACAGACTGGTCCCTCCGGTCCGCGGAGGCGATCTAAATAGGCGTTGTTGGCGCGTTTCTTGCATGTCTGTCTTTGGTCTCTACCGATCTTCTCGCAACCTCTTTGCCGCTCAGTGTGTTGGCGACAGCTTACGCCAGCAAAATATTGTTTCATTCTTGTGGCATGTAGCAGTTCCACAACCGATGCCGGCCGGTGTGGCCGTGCGGTTCTAGGCGCTTCAGTCTGGAACCGCTTTGCCGCTACAGTCGCAGGTTCGAATCTTGCCTCGGGCATAGATGTGTGTGATGTCCTTAGGTTAGTTAGGTTTAAGTAGTTCTAAGTTCGAGGGGACTGATGACCACAGATATTAAGTCCCATGGTGCTCAGAGCCATTTGAACCACAACCGACGGCAATAAATTTCTTCTATTTCCTTTTATAGAGGAAAGCATTTGTAGAACAAAAACAAGGGCTAATTTTCATTTGTTCTTGGTATCTTCGTTATCGGCTCTTTGCCATTGATAAGAGTTAGCTAGTTTCATGGAATTAACATTTTCACTGTTGTGCAGTATAATCACTGTGTAAGTAATTTACAGATTCAGTGCCTACATACTTAGTTTTATGCTACTGTCAGCCATAATAGATTAATAAAATGTTCCAAGCTATTATGCTGTGGTCGAATGGATTTCACATTTTAGCCAAACGTTTGGCCCTCATCTGCAGAGGATATTGTCAAGAGGGGTCGTAGCTTCTTCGAGTATCCGATTCACGCCCTGGCTCACTACCGACTGCAACAAAATTACCGTCGTCTGTTGTTGCTATCACCCCATGCTGCAAGACTGCTACACATCGTCTTCAGCACTGGACTCCAGATGTCATTCAGTTCACGCCCTCCTCCTTCCTACTGAAATTCCTGGGGTGTTTTACAATCTCTGTGACCTTTCTGAATAGCCTTTTATGGTATTCGCTTTTGGCTGTCAGTACTTGAGTCCTATGATAATGTATGTGGTGGTCTCCTGGCAGCAATGCATGTTCCGCAGCAGCTGGTACGTCAGTCTCCTCTCTTTTTTGCAATTGCTCTAGTGCTGCTGTGGTCGGTTTTTAATCATTCTTTATGTAGTACCCACGTGCACCTCCACACAACTACATGCAATTCTATACTGAAGAGCCAAAGAAACTGGTACACCGGCTAAATATCGTGTAGGGCCCCCGCGAGCACGCAGAAGTGCCGCAACACGACGTGGCATGGAAAAAATGGTTCAAATGGCTCTGAGCACTATGGGACTTAGCATCTGAGGTCATCAGTCCCCTAGAACTTAGAACTACTTAAACCTAACTAACCTAAGGACATCACACACAGCCATGCCCGAGGCAGGATTCGAACCTGCGACCGTAGCGGTCGCGCGGTTCCAGACTGTAGCGCCTAGAACCGCTCGGCCACACCGGCCGGCCGTGGCATGGACTCGACTAATATCTGAAGTAGTGCAGGAGGGAATTGGCGCTGTGAATCCTGCAGAGCTGTTCATAAATCCGTAAGAGTACGAGGGGGTAGAGATCTCTTCTGAACAGCACGTTGCAAGGCATTTCAGATATTCTCAATTACGCTCATGTCTGGGGAGTTTGGTGGCCAGCGTAAGTGTTTGAACTCAGAAGAGTGTTCCTGGAGCCACTCTGTAGCAATTCCGGACGTGTGGGGGTGTCGCATTGCCCTGCTGGAATTGCCCAAGTCTCTCGGAATGCACAATCGACATGAACGAGTACAGGTGATCAGACAGGATGCCTCCGTACGTGTCACCT
This sequence comes from Schistocerca cancellata, assembly GCF_023864275.1. NCBI lineage: Eukaryota > Metazoa > Arthropoda > Insecta > Orthoptera > Acrididae > Schistocerca > Schistocerca cancellata. The sequence goes on along the minus strand of NC_064628.1, from coordinate 308,471,783 downwards.
CTCAGAGTCGTATCTAGACGTATCAGAGTTCCCGTACCACTCCAACTGCACACGTTCCACGCCAGTACAGAGCCTCCACCAGCTTCAATAGTCTCTTGCTGACATGCAGGGTGCATGGACTCGTGAGGTTGTCTCCATACCCGTACACGTCCATCCGCTCGATACAATTGAAACGAGATTCGTCCTACCAGGCAACATGTTTCCAGTCATCAGCAATCAAATGTCGGTGTTGACGGGCACAGGTGAGGCGTAAAGCTTTGTGTCATATAGTCATCAGGGTTACACGAGTGGGCCTTCGGCTCCAAAAGCCCATACCGATGATGTTTCGTTGAATGGTTCGCACGGTGACACTTGTTGATGGCCCAGCGCTGAAATCTGCAGCAATTTGCGGAAGGATTTAACTTTTATCACGATGAGCGATTCTCTTCAATCGTCGTTGGTCCCGTTCTTGCAGGATCTTTTTCTGGACGCAGCGATGTCGGAGATTTGATGTTTTACCGGATTCCTGATATTCACGGTACACTCGTGAAATGGTCGTATAGAAAAATACCCACTTCATCGCTACCTCGGAGATGCTGTGTCCCATCGCTCATGCGTCGCATATAACACCACGTTCATACTCACTTAAATCTTAATAACCTGCGATTGTAGCAGCAGTAACCGATCTAACAACTGCGCCAGACACTTGTATTATACAGGCATTGCCGACCGCAGCGGCGTAGTCTGCCAGTTTACATATCTCTCTATTTGAGAACGCATGCCTATACCAACTTCTATGCCGCTTCAGTGTACAAATTCCTGCTTTTTGCTGCGGTTTGCGAGCATCTTGTCCAGTTTTAAGTGATCTAATGTTTTCTGGGTGGATTTGTAGATTACCGCTATGTTCCGGTTTTTCAACATTTTTCGTATGCGGTCAGTAATGTCCTTAATGAAAGCTAGGAAAACTTTCGATTTCTCAGGTGCTTGAATATCGATATTATTTCCGCGCCATGGTCTTAACGCTCTTTTTAACTCAGCGGACGAATATCCATTCTTAAGCAATGCGTCTGTGAGATGTTTTAATCCCATGTGAAGCAGTTCTGGTTCGCAGATATTCCTTGCTCTACCCGCCAACATTTTCATGATCCTCGCATATGTTGTGGTTGGTGGTTGGAGTCCCGTGTTCCGTAAACTACACTACTGGCCATTAAAATTGCTACACCATGAAGATGACTTGCTACAGGCGCAAAATTTAACCGACAGGAAGAAGATGCTGTGATAAGCAAATTATTAGCTTTTCAGAGGATTCACACAAGGTTGGCGCCGGCGAAGACACCTACAACGTGCTGACATGAGGAAAGTTTCCAACCGATTTCTCATACACAAACAGCAATTGACCGGCGTTGCCTGGTGAAACGTTGTTGTGATGCCTCGTGTAAGGAGGAGAAATACGTACCATCACGTTTCCGACTTTGATAAAGGTCGGATTATAGCCAATCGCGATTGCGGTTTATCGTATCGCGACATTGCTGCTCGCGTTGGTCGAGATCCGATGACTGTTAGCAGAATATGGAATCGGTGGGCTCAGAAGGGTAATACGGAACGCCGTGCTGAATCCCAACGGCCTCGTATCACTAGCAGTTGAAATGATAGGCATCTTATCCGTATGGCTGTAACGGATCGTGCAGCCACGTCTCGATCCCTGAGCCAACTGATGGGGACGTTTGCAAGATAACAACCATCTGCACGAACAGTTCGACGACGTTTTCAGCAGCATGGACTATCAGCTCGGAGACCATGGGTGCGGTTACCCTTGACGCAGCATCACAGACAAGAGCGCCTGCGATGGTGTACTCAACGACGAGCCTGGGTGCACGAATGGGAAAACGTCTTTTTTTCGGATGAATCCAGGTTCTGTTTACAGCAACACGATGGTCGCATCCGTGTTTGGCGACATCGCGGTGAACGCACATTGGAAGCGTGCATTCGTCATCGCCACACTGGCGTATCACCCGGCGTGATGGTACGGGGTGCTATTGGTTACACGTCTCGGTCACCTCTTCTTCGCAGTGGACGTTACATTTCAGATGTGTTACGACTCTTGGCTCTACCCTTCATTCGGTCCCTGCAAAACCCTACATTTCAGCAGGATAATGCACGACCGCATGTTGCAGGTCCTGTACAGGCCATTCTGGGTACAGAAATTGTTCGACTGCTGCCCTGGCCAGCACATTCTGCAGATCTCTCACCAACTGAAACTGTCTGGTCAATGGTGGCCGAGCAACTGGCCCGTCACAATACGCGTCACTACTCTTGATGAACTGTGGTATCGTGTTGAAGCTGCATGGGCAGCGGTACCTGTACCTGCCATCCAAGCTCTGTTTGACTCAATTCCCAGGCGTATCAAGGCCGTTATTACGGTCAGAGGTGGTGTTCTGGATACTGCTTTCTCAGGATCTATGCACCCAAATTGCATGAAAATGTAATCACATGTCAGTTCTGGTATAATGTATTTGTCCAATGAATACCCGTTTATCATCTGCACGTCTTCTTGGTGTAGCAATTTTAATGGCCAGTAGTGTACCATCCTCTTTCTTGAAAACCAGCAGCTCAAGAAATCGTCTGCCTGCCTCCTCTTTGGTAAACTGTAAGTATCAGCCTTACCTTATACTGGAGCAATCTGATTAAGAAAATCTTGAAGAGAGCGAGGAAAAGCTATTTGGTGGCAGGGGACTGTTTTTCCAGCGGCGGGAAGCACCTGCCCCGGCGCCGGCCGCCACCGGCTCGGTGCGCATGCGCGCCCGCTCCGCCTCGGACTGCGCTCCCTGAGCGGCGGCGGCGGCCTCCCTCAGTCGCAGCCATGGCCGTGCGGCGCGCGGTCGATCCGCAGCGCATGCTGCTGCTGCTGCTGCTGGCCGCCGCGGCGGGGGCCGTCGCTGCCCTGCCCGACGCCGCCACCTGGTCGGTGCGCCCCGTCGCCCAGCAGCAACCCGACGCCTCGAGCGCTCCGCCTCCGCAGCCTCTGATCAACCTGCCCACCACCTCCACAGATGGGCCGGCGGAGACGACGAGCGCCGTGTCCCTTCAGGACGCCAACCCCACGCCGGCCGAGGAGCAGCACGACGTCAAGCGCTATGCCGTCTCGACGGTGGAGTTCGAGCGAGTGCAGACTCCGTTCATCATTGGCCTGTGGATATTCAGCGCCAGTGTCGCTAAAATAGGTGAGTACTGAATTCACATTTCCTCTATTGCTTCTTTTCTAGCACTCGTACAATTTTAAAGTTCTTCTTCTCCTTCACGCTAACGCACTAATACGCTGTACTGTTGTTATCCTTACATGTCACCAACGCCGTCCTTTCAGAAGCAGAAAAATAACTCGATAGTTCAACATGGAAACACCAAATTCCTGACAGTTCATTGAACATGATGCTATCATTTGAACGGTTATCGCTACATCCTTATGAATTACTGCGTTTTTCAAATAGTTGAGGAGCTTAAAATTACGAACTGTGGCGCGAAATCGACATTATAATAAGGACAGGCGAGGTTGATACAGGTGCTGTCTTTCCTTTGTTTCTTATTTATTTACTTGTCCGTAACAACCCTCCTCGCCACACATTTTAAACTCGTAGTGCTGAGAAGAAACGTCTACCAGACAGCGACTGAATATCATGTACGGCCGGTGTCATATTCCCAGTAAATTTACGGGGGTGTCCTAAGCGTTTGGGGAAGATAAACTTCTTTGGCAAGCGTTAGAGAAGATAAACTTCTTTGGCCTGAACTGACAGGTACATAACAGACTAGAAGGCTGATGCATTGGCCTGTCAAAATTAAAACAACTATATACACAGTTATTCACCACATACAGCTGTGTTATGCCAGTCGCAACATAACACATCATTAATTACAGCCACAGCGCCGCTAGATGTCCTAAAGAGGTTAACCATGTCCACGATTGACATCCGTTTCATGCTTACCGACAAATAATCTGTTGCGTCCTGAGCGAGTAATTATTTCCCCTCGTGCAGAAACGCTCCCAAAATTTGTGGGTGAACACATGAATCGTTACTAATCAGCGGTATGTCATTTCTGGCGGTGTGCCAATTACTCTGGTTACCCTAAGGTTTTCTAGCATCCTAAGATATTCAATGGTTAAATTTGCTTGCTGGAAAGGTCGCGGTTGGTAATTCCTGAAGAATATCTCCGAATCGGCAGCAGCTGAAAAATTACACGTGGGGCGTCCTTTGAAACCAACTGTTACGTCTTAGGAATAATATTTTTACCGCATTTCAGTATCTACCGTTTATATTATCGAACGCGTTGTTCCTTAGTGGTGGATTTTTAATTGGGAAGCACAAGGAGTGCATTTAAAACAGGAATTTATTTGCGATTAGGGCACAGTAATGCAACCATCCGCCACGAATATGATGTTCATTGTCAGACATTTCATAATTTTACATGTGCACATAACAACTTCAACTTTTGCGAGTGTCTCAACACCTTCTCCGCTAGCATTAATACTACCCAGGAAACAATATTTAGTATGTACTAATTGTTTCGCGGCATGGAAGCATGATAACCAAATATAATTTATGAGCAAAAGGTTTGATTTTTTTTGCTGCATATTGTATTATACCTCTGCCATACAAAATTCTTAAATGTGAAGATATTTTCCTTCCAAATGAAGATAGTTTTAATGATACATTGACTCATGTTCCACAATTTTTATTACGACTGCAGATACTCATCAGATACTCGTTGGAAACATTCTGAGCTTACTATTCTCAAGAGGAACCTCCAGAAAACAGATGCAATGTGCAGCCTCACTGTCTACGGTTGTCCTAATAGTGTTTAGATAACATTAACGGTGACGATTCCATTGACGACGCTTTCATAACAGTCATCATGATGCGAAAGGGTATTTGCAGATAGTATATTAATCGGCCTTCAGCTGGCTGCAAAATGTGAAATAGGTTGAACAAGACGATGCTTTACGACGCAAAGCCATCGTGAAGGTCTTCAATTTTGTGAACAGCGCGGCTAGCAGCTTTCGTATACGCACGAATAACTATCACTCGTCTTTTGAAGCTGAATTTTATTTTGTTTGGCACGAAAAGCGCGCGATCCCATCAGTTGCATGATTTTCCCTGTGTACTGAAAATGTAGAAAAAGCTAACAATGAGGCTGCCGTCATTATAAATCTCGAAACACAGTGCTCCAATCCATGTAATGTACACAAACGATTGTGTCTACCAGAAAGAACGGTCCAAGAGAATCCAAACTCGAAGAATTATTACAGGGTAGCAGAAAGAAACGATTAAATCTACAGTGTGATAGTGTTCATATAGCTCTAGCAGTGTCCTCGTATGTGTGGCCAGAAATCTCACATTTACATTACGTTCAGTCACTGAAGCGCCATCAACAGAAGTGGTGGTATGAAAGCGAATGCGAGTGGGTCTGTGCCTCGTTCACGACGCCTCGTCACCCTCTCTTGAGTAAGTTGACAAGACATCCTCAGTTTTAGTGGAGGGCCTGAGAAACCATTGGCATTCTTGTGTCATCGCGACGGACGATATAGAGATATTTCACCGGACGGAAAACTGCTGAATTAGGGACACCGCAAAAACTAGATTGATTGTTTTAAACCATTTTCGAAGCCAGTCATAATAAACGCTACTATATTCGTCCTAATTCTGCTTAACGGTCTTTCTTACTGAATTCTACAAATTTATTTCCATTTCAAGGCTTTTCACGAACTAATTATGCTTCCTTCCATTGTTATAAACACGGTTACATGCTGCTTTACGGTTAATTCATTTGTAGGAAGATCATTACCAAAAGGACATCAAAACATTGAGGGGGAATGAGTGAGAGCGCTCTTCGAAGTGAAGAAGCTAATCTTCAACACTGAACATCTTCTCGCAATGTAACGATTGTGTTAAACATTGTTACATGTAGTACAGCCTAGTACGTTAAGCGCAACACAAACATTTCATTCTATGTGGACTAGTGAACGCTTCAGAATTATTATCTGTTTTCTACGAATGCTTATCGCGTTTCTCACGGGCGTAGGTGCTCCCTAATTTGAGTCCAAGGGATGAAATTGGAAGCGATGCTGCGGAAGAAAGGCTCACGATTATTACTAGGAGCAGTTTACGGTGATGTATCTCTTTATCAGGAGATAGCTTTCATTTGCCACTTATGGATATACTGCCTGGCAATAAAGTGGAGCACCCGAAAGACATGGTCAGATATCACCGTAAATTTATACACGAATACATCATTAGCGGGTGTGTTGCAGTTCTCTGTGACAGGTAGAACGGCCACCAGAGTGCATCGCGTTTCGTATTGTCACCAGGCCTTCTAGGGTACGCAAGGGGCGTGAAGAGCGTCAGGTGTTGAGTGATCACTGTGAATTGCACGGAAATGCGTTTTCGGTACCTGACAGAGTTTTAAAGAGGCCATAGTGTGGGTCTCCATTTGACTGGCTGGTCAAATTGTGTAATTACAGATTTGTGTAACATTCAGGTATGACAGTTGGCTGAGATTGGACTGCATGGGAACGTGACAAAAGAATACTCGTTGTCGAGCTTCCGGTCGACCACGCGTGACCACCAAAAGAGACGATCGGCGTAATGTGCAAGGAGCACGTCGTAATCCATTCGCATCTGCACCAACCATCGGAGAACAAGTAATAGACTCCGTGCAACATGCTTTATCATCCCGCACCATTGATCGGAGACTGGCAGCGGCTGGACAGGGAAATTACCGCCGTATACGTAGGCTGCCGGTAACACCTCAGCAAAAGCGCCTGCGTCTGGAGGGCCTTTGAATGGCGTTCCATTGAGTTGAGCGATGGCTCGCTGTTCTGCACTACCCATAATGTCCACCATCGACTAGGATAGCGCGACTTGGGGAGAGATCCTATTCGTTAAATGTAGTCCTTGGTATGGGGATGCATCAGGTACACTACTGTCCATTAAAATTGCTACAGCAAGAAGAAATGCAGATGATAAACGGGTATTCATTGGACAAATAAATTGTACTAGAACTGACAAGTGATAACATTTTCACGCAATTTGGGTGCATAAATCCTGAGAAATCAGTACCCAGAACAATCACCTATGGCCGTAACAACGGACTTGATATGCCTAGGCATTGAGTCAAACAGAGCTTGGAAGGCGTGAACAGGTACAGCTGCCCATGCAGCTTCAACACGATACCACAGTTCATCAAGAGCGTATTGTGACGAGCCAGTTGCTCGGCCACCATTGACCAGACGTTTTCAATTGGTGAGACATCTCGAGAATGTGCTGGCCAGGGCAGCAGTCGAACAATTTCTGTATCCAGAAAGGCCCGTACAGGATCTGCAACATGCGGTCGTGCATTATCCTGCTGAAATGTAGGATTTCGCAGGGATCGAGTGAAGGGTAGAGCCACGGGTCGTAACACATCTGAAATGTAACGTCCACTGTTCAGACTGCCGTCAATGCGAACAAGAGGTGACCGAGACGTGTAACCAATGGCACCCCATACCATCACGCCAGGTGATACGCCAGTATGGCGATGACGAATACACGCTTCCAATGTGCGTTCACGGCGATGTCGCCAAACACGGATGCGACCATCATGATGCTGTAAACAGAACCTGGATTCATCCGAAAAAAAAGACGTTTTCCCATTCGTGCACCCAGGTTCGTCGTTAAGTACACCATCGCAGGCGCTCCTGTCTGTGATGCAGCGTCAAGGGTAACCGCAGCAATGGTCTCCGAGCTGATAGCCCATGCTGCTGCAAACGTCGTCGAACTGTTCGTGCAGATGGTTGTCTTGCAAACGTCCCCATCTGTTGGCTCAGGGATCGAGACGTGGCTGCACGATCCGTTACAGCCATGCGGATAAGATGCCTGTCATCTGGACTGCTAGTGATACGAGGCCGTTGGGATCTAGTGATACGAAGCCGTTGGGATCCAGCACGGCGTTCCGTATTACCCTCCTTAACCCACCGATTCCATATTCTGCTGACAGTCATTGGATCTCGACCAACGCGAGCAGCAATGTCGCGATACGATAAACCGCAATCGCGATTGGCTACAATCCGACCTTTATCAAAGTCGGAAACGTGATGGCACGCATTTCTCCTCCTTACACGAGGTATCACAATAACGTTTCACCAGGCAATGCCGGTCAGGTGCTGTTTGTGTATGAGAAATCGGTTGGAAACTTTCCTCGTGTCAGCACGTTGTATGTGTCGCCACCAGTGCCAACCTTGTGTGAATGCTCTGAAAAGCTAGTAATTTGCATATCACAGCATCTTCTCCCTGTCGGTTAAATTTCGCGTCTGTAGCACGTCATCTTCGCGGTGTAGCAATTTTAATGGCAGTAGTGTATGAGTTCTGGTCCCAAATGGTAGTGAACTGTGAGTGGCGGAGCTCTGACGACACAATAGTAAGTCGAGGACTTGCTTCGTTCTCATTTGTTACCCAGTATATGACAAAATCGTGGTGCCATTTTTCAATAGGGCAATGCTCGCTGACAGTTCACTCGCGTCTCTCTGAAGTGTTTGCATGACTTTGAGGTACACCTGTGGCCTGCAAGATGCCCAAATCTGTCACCAGTGTTAGATGTTTGGGACCATCTTGGACTTCTGTTACGTCCCGGTGCCAGTATCCAGAATATCAGGGACCAGTTACTACAGTTGTGGGCCAGCTTGCTCAGGAGAGGACACAACGGCTTTGTGAGAACACTTCAAAAGCGAATCAGTGCTTTCACACAGGCCAGATGGGCTGCAATTTCATACTGTTAAGTGGGCTCATATTGCCAGTCTTTTGTAAATTTCAGTCGATATCATATTAACAGAATCTTCCATCGGTTCTTGGTAGAACTACATTATAATAATAAATGAAGAGCATCAGTTTGCTTTTGTTCTACAATATTGTAGAACAAAAGGAAACTGGTGCTTTTCATTTATTATTCAGTCGATATTGTTATCACTAGTATAACATCCCATACCCTCTTAATCCGTGAATTTCTAGTTCGTTTCCTCCTCCCCGTCAGTGTGCTTCACTTTTTCCTCAAGCATTATATCATTACATTCTTTGCTTGGCAGTCCATGCGTTTAGAGCAATTGTTTGCAGTCTGAAAATAAAGGTGTTGATGTGACATTAGTTCATTTGCACGAAGTAAACAGGGTTTAAGGTGTTTTGATCACAAGGAATGTTTTCGCATATACAGCAAGGACAACGTTTAGGTACACTGCAGATTGTGCTCTCATTGTAGAAACAGGTAATGTTTTGAACCTGTTTACGTGGCGGTATTGTGTACTACCGCTAGGATTAAGCCTGAGTGCTGCACATAACAGTAGTGTTTTAACGAAAAACAGCTGCAAACGCCAACGTTTGAATGTCAAGGTCATGTAAGACACATTGCCATTCGTATTTTCGAAAACCGAAAGAAGCTGATACTATCATCATTAACTGGAAATTGTACTTGTGGAATACAGAGGCTGTTAATAGTGTCAACTTTTGAGAACCACTACATCAGTTCAAAAAGTCAAGGTCGTTCCATATTCAGGGAATGAGTTTAGAAGAACAGATGCACTAATCCTGCACCGCCGCTCATGGCTAGGTCCTAGTGGAGATGGTTTCAATTGCCTTCCTCCAACTTCTTTTGGTGTGTAAGGTCTGTATCAATGTCGTGTGGAGGATTGTGACGATTACTTGTACAGAGTAGTGTTGGGTTTGTTATGGGTGAAGGGAAAAGAGAGGATGGAACCCCCTGCCAACACATAGCCTGTTCCTCTCGAATAGCACCAAGGTGTCGCTGAGCCATCCCCATCCGACAGACTGATCACAATCAACAGTGTCACATGTCCTCACTCCATGGGACACTGCGGAGAGGTTTGGAATTTAAACCAGGACAATGGCGCAAAGTCTGGTGATTAGGAAATTTACGCCACAATCTCTCTCCTCCCTCCCTCCCCTCCCCCCCCCCCCCTTGCCGACCGAATACTGGCAGTGAAAATTTCATTCACCACCAGAGTTCGAACCGGTTTAGCTACGAGTCGAGCGCTACCGCACAAGCTAGCGTAAGCAACCCCGGGGATAATTACTCTGATGGAATGTCTATCACGAATTTTATACATATTTGGGGTAGCAACTTGGCTAGAAAACTTGAAAATTGAGAATTCTCGGGGGAATTGAATTTACCAGAAAAATCATGTAAATCTCAGGGACTTCCCAAAGATTCAGGAAATACTGAGAGACTGTAGCGCGAGTTGAACTGTTCGTAGACGGGAAAAAAAGGAGCCGGCCAGAGTGGCCGTACAGTTCTAGGCGCTACAGTCTGGAGCCGAGCGACCGCTACGGTCGCAGGTTCGAATCCTGCCTCGGGCATGGATGTGTGTGATGTCCTTAGGTTTAATTAGTTCTAAGTTGTAGGCGATTGATGACCTCAGAAGTTAAGTCGCATAGTGCTCAGAGCCATTTGAACCATTTTGAAAAAAGTGCTGGTTCATTTTGTTACAAATCATTCCCAGATTCTGCTTCGGAAACAACCTCTTGTCGAGTCGAGTAAAGAAAGATGAAGAAACACGTTGAATTGTTATAATGCTTGTTTTCTACCGCAAGAATGTTTGGCGCTCTCGAGAGCCTCCGTTAGTGTCCGTGGACTTTCAGACTCCAGGCCCGTTTCCCATTGCGTGACTGTGAACGCAACGGAGCGTAGCATGCACGTCGTCCTTTGCATTCACATAACTGTGAATTTGTCAATCACACTAACCCAGAGATCGTCTTTTTAATTAAAAAAATATATATATATGGGTAGATAGCGATCCGTATTTGAAAACGAATGCTGTCTAGATCACTACTGAATACTTAGGCTTCAATTCTTTTTTACTAATTTCAATGCAAAGCAGTGTCATGCTTCACGTGGAAATGACCTGAGTATGAAGAGCGTACGGTTTGAAAGATGTGTCGTTTCTGAAAAAGTCTATTGATATCACTTTCCACTGACAACAATTTGCAGCTTGTTCCTTACGAGTATATACTTGAGGTTATCGTACAGTGAAACAGAGTGGTACAGAATGGTAACAGACGTCATCTTCGTGGTGTAGAGTTTTAATGGCCAGTAGTGTACTATATTAAAAAAAACTATAGTGAATACTCTCGCACAATTAATAAAATATCATCAGCTTTTTGTGAAAGTGTGGATTATCGAATACACACTTACCCATTTCTGCCGGAGAACTGCGTATCTTGTACACCTCTAACTTAAAATGCAACAACGAAATGTTCAATTGTTTGTTGTCTTCTTTCGTAGTATGCGAACACGAATTTATGTTTCTATACATTAGCAAAATATTAAAATGTTAATTGATGAACATAAGGAAGACTAGTACAGTTTAGGATCGCACTTTCCCCTCTTCATCTCACCAAGGCGCAAGTTTCATTCTGTTTGCAAGCCATTCCAGCAACAAAGCGCGTTGAAATTGGACAAGATCTTAGCTATCACTGACATTTGTGGCATAAGTGGTGATTCTGTAACCAAAATAGGGAATTATGGAGAAGCCCGTCCCATATGTTGTCGTTCTACACGTACACACACATTCTGAATGGCAGAGGGTACTTAGAATTGTACCAGGTGACAGGATTTCTTCCCCTTCCAGACGTGCAGGGAGAGCATGAAAAAGACTGCTTCAGTACTTCTGTGTCGCTGCAATTAGTCTATTCTTCTTCTCACGATTCTTATGCGAGCAATACATGGAAGATTGTAGTATATTTTTAGAGTCACCAGTTAAGGCCGGTACTTGAAACTTTGTAAGTAGTGTTTCTCGGGATAGTAGTTTGTGCCTCTCTTTAAGCGTCTGCTAATTCTGGTGTTTCGGAATTTGTGTGGCAATCACCCGTGGGTCAAACAAACCGATGACTATTCGTTCTGCCCTTCTTTGTATAAATTGAACATTATCTGTTACACATATTTAGTATGGGAGGCACAACTGTTTTACGAATAGGCTCCTTCGTAGAGTAACAACATTTTCGAAATATCCTGTCTGACAACCGTCTTCACCAACGACTGTGCGTATGTGAATATTGCATTTCATAAACGCACCAGTCCTTACACCAATGTACATGTATGAATTCATTGACTCCATTTGCAACTTACTGATATTGTAGTCATTGGATACTACTTTTCTGCGCTTTTCAAAGTACACAGTTTTACATTTTGCACATTTAAAATTAACAACCAATTTTTGCATCATCCCTTTATTTCGTAATTCATGGCACAGAGAACAAAACTTGACTCTGAGGCATACGTATACAGGCCGTAACGAGTGTTATAAGTGCAGATATTTTTATATGTGTTATTTTAATATATTTACACATGAGTGTGTTGGTTGTTTTTACTCTGCGTCGATCAGTCTTCCCACAAACGTATCACAAAGTGTACAATTTTCTGCACAGTCTTACTGCACCACTAATTGTACCACGCCTGTCAGAAGATACTGTCTTGCGTCAGTGCACCCCCACTTCAACATGTCACCTACTGCCCAAAGAAAAATAAGAATTAGTGATTTGCTCTTGCCACGTGTACTTGGAGCTACTAACCAACCTAAAAACATGGCTTGTAATGGCTATAGTTATTAGTCTGCAAATGACGTAAATACTGATGCAATGTTGTTTGTAATGTTGTTCACTGCATCGTCCTCAGTCGCCAGTAGAAAAAAAAAACACCATTTATACCCCTTACACGCTCTTTATTCACTTACAATACGTCCGCACCACCAATTCACAAAAATTAAAGTTTGTGTAACGACAAAATCGTGTGTGGCCCATGGAATCCGTTTTCACAGCACCCGGGCAACGTGAATACGTGGTGGGAAGTCCACCTGCTCAGATGCAGACTTCAGTCCTTCGTGGCACACCATCGGATCAGATCAGGACAGCCATGGTCCTAATGTCACAACCTTCAATGGCGAGTCGCGCACAATGCGTGGTCGTCACCGACGTCCAAAATGGCCTCGTTTCAATCGATGCCACACATGTTCAATTGGGTCCAATTCCGGGGAACAGACACGACACTCCAGTTTGGTGAACCTGGCATATTGAAGGTACGTGTTCATGAGTAATGTCACCAAAATTTCGGCGGCACGGTCAAACCATTAGTTGCAGAATGTCGTCCCTTCTTGCACATGTTGGACACAGTGTTGAAGGAGTTCGATATTACCAGGTTATCTCCAAACAAGTTTTCAGTTATCATCAGGGTACACACAGATACCAATATCGTCCATAAACAACACCTAACCCAATCCTAGAGTATCCATTTTGCACGATTTCTTGCCCACCTGTAACAGAGTCCATGGAGTACGAGGTGGTGCTCGCCATGGTTGTCGGAAATGGAGATTAGCATCGTGCAATCGTCCCCTAGTAGTCTGATGTGATACATGACGTCCTCTAGCCTCTTCGAACGCCGATTTCAGTTCTGGAGCACACAGACACGGTTTCTTTGATTCAGAGGTCGTAGGTATTGATCATCCTGTGCACCGGTCGAACTTGGACAAGCTGTGTGGTGTAAGTCCTAAAGTCTAACTCTCAATTGGAACCGATTCCATGTCTGCACAATATCACTTTAACTCAGGTGCACATGTCGAGCAACTTCGCTGGTTCACAAACCATCTGCACTTAACGTGACGATGCGGATCCTATCAGTGATCACGACTGTCCCTCGTTTCACGATGGATTTTCATTCTACTGTTTCGCATACGTCTCTAATGCGTTTATTTTCAACTGAAATGCTGCAGTCCGTTTGAGTGCGACGTTCTATCGGTAGGTAGCGCTCATGGTAACTGTGTGTATGTTTACAAACCGTCAAGGGTTACGTTCCGATCAGTGCAGGAACAGTCACACCAAACTGTTGTTGATGTGTGTGGCACTGGATAGAAAGCTGCATCATCTGTAGAATGCCTGAGGTTCCTAATGATTTTCCTACAGGTCATTGATACACCATGCGAACAGCTCTGGCCTCAGTATACTTCCCTGCTGCAAGCCAGAAGTAACGTCTACTTCAGTAGATGACTCTGCATCTCAATAACCTGCTGCGTCCTCCCTATCACAGAATTCTCAGACCAGTCGCAAATATCGTTTAGTATCCCTTGCGATCGTAACACAATCGTTATTGTTATATCGTCTCGGATGCTTTTCGCAAGTCAAGAAATACTATCTACATCTACCTGATTGCCTTGATCCACAACTTCAAATGTCTTCTGAAGAAAGCGCAAATTGGGTGTCTCATAATCGTGTTTTCCGGAGTCCATGGTGTTTGGTATGTAGGAGGTCATTCATTTAGAGGTACCTCATTATGTTTTTTGGCTCAGAATATGTTCTAGGATACTGCAACAGATGAACTTCAGTGAGATATTACAGTAGTTTTGCAGATCACTTCTGTTAATGCCCGCATCTCGTGGTCGTGCGGTAGCGTTCTCGCTTCCCACGCCCGGGTTCCCGGGTTCGATTCCCGGCGGGGTCAGGGATTTTCTCTGCCTCGTGATGGCTGGGTGTTGTGTGCTGTCCTTAGGTTAGTTAGGTTTAAGTAGTTCTAAGTTCTAGGGGACTTATGACCATAGCAGTTGAGTCACATAGTGCTCAGAGCCATTTGAACCAACTTCTGTTACCCACCTTATAGACACGTGTGCCCAATGCTATTTTTTCAATTATAGTTTTTAGCTCAATGGACCTGCAGCATCTTGTGGTTAAAATGTGACCTAACTCATCTGCAAATACCGTTTAGAATCTGACAGGCCCTGGTGCTTCGTTTAATTTCTGCGACTTGAACTGAACTGTTTCTTAACGCCACTGTCAGCAATATCTGTCACTCATCTTTGGATTGTTACGAGAAGTAATATGGGTCAGTAAATGTATATCTTCCTCAGGTAAGGGAATATTTGAAAACGAAGTTTAGCATTTCTGCTTTTATGCAATTTCAATATGTTGCTGATGTAGAACTAGAAACTCTTTTGTTTCATGAAGAGATTTATTACAAATCTGTCACAGTTCCAAGTAACGTAGGTCAGTAAATCTATATCTTCCTCAGGTAAGGGAATATTTGGAAACGGAGTTATTTCTGCTTTTATGCAATTTCAGCATGTTGTTGATGTACGAGGGTCGGTCAAAAAGTAATGCCTCCCATTTTTTTTTCTACTTAAAGAAATTAAGTTAAGTGAAAAATTTGAATTTGGCGCCATTCCTCAAACCTTCTTCTGCAATCCACTGCAGTAGTAACTTTCTGTGTCAACAGGTGGCAGCACAGCAGAAGTTTGTAAGATGGCCGACATCGATGTTCGTTTGAGACAGCGTTGTGTGATTGAATTCTTGAATGCAGAAGGTGAAACGCCCATACGCATTCATGAAAGACTGAAGAAGGTGTATGGTGTTGTGACAGTGGATGTCAGCACTGTTAGACGATGGGTTCGTCGTTGTAAGGAAGCTGAAGGGCAAACACCGTTGACTGACGAAAAGCGGAGCGGCAGGCCGGTGAGTGCAGTGACTCCACACAACATTCAGCAAGTTGATGACATCATTCGTGGTGACCGTCGGGTGACTGCAGATGAAGTGTGTCGCATTATTTCTCTTAGTAAAGGCAGTGTGATCACGATTATTAAACAATTGGGGTACTCAAAAGTTTGTGCACGGTGGGTTCCAAGAATGTTAACCGATCAGAATAAAGAGGCAAGGAAAACAATAGCCTCCCAACACTTGCAGCGCTTCCGTTTGGAGGGAGATGAGTTTCTGAAAAAAATTGTGACCGGGGACGAAACATGGGTGCATTTTTTTGAACCCGAATCAGAGAGGCAGTCAATGGAGTGGCGTCACACAAGCTCGCCGAGGAAGAAAAAATTCAAAACTGTGCGATCGGCAGGGAAAGTTATGGCAACAGTTTTCTGGGGTACAGAGGGTGTGATTCTGGTTGATTTTTTGGAGCAGGGATGCACAATAAATTCTGTTCAATACGTCACAACCCTCAACAAACTTAAAGCACGTCTTCAGCGAGTTCGCCCAACAAAATCAATGGCAGATGTTCTTCTTTTGCATGACAATGCAAGACCACACACCAGTCGTCACACCTCTGACGAGATTGTCAAAATTGGATGGGAAGTTTTGCCTCATCCCCCATACAGCCCTGACCTGGCACCATCAGACTTCCATCTGTTCGGGCCACTAAAAGAAGCTCATCGTGGGATTCATTTTGAAGATGAGGAGGCCGTCAAAACATCCGTGCGTCAATGGCTTAGGAAGCAGAGCTGTGATTTTTACCGTGCTGGGATACATGCCCTTGTTCAAAGATGGACCAAAACTGTAGAGATGGGCGGAGATTACATTGAAAAATGACAAAATGATCCTCAATGTTGTGGTTTTCAACCTATGTAATTGCATTTAAATTTCCTGACAATTAAACGTAGAAAAAAAAATTGGAGGCATTACTTTTTGACTGACCCTCGTAGAACCAGCAACTCGTTTGTTTCATGAAGAGTTTATTACAAATCTGTCACACTTCCAGCACATATATTTTGGTGTCTAGTTTGGAACTGATGGTTCAGTCTCAAGCCAAACCTTATGAAGCTGCAACGGAAGTGCCTAATCGTAGTGACAATCATCTAAAGTTGGCAGTACATGCATGTATTGCCAATTTCAGATGGTTATCATTACGAATGGCCACTTTCAGTGCAGCCTCAGAAGGTCTGGCTTGAGAATGAATCAGTCGGTTCTAAACGAATCGCAAGATATATGTCGTGCAACTATGACAGATTTGTAATATACTAATCATCTCTCCTTTTTCTTTGCTGCCATCAGTTTCAATTTCTGTATCATATATGTGTATCTGGACACTGACTTTACTGTCAGTGACAGCCTTCACCTGTGACCAGAATTTCTTTGGGTTTTATGAGTGATCATTCTATAGGTTTCTACTACATTACTCACTGAAGGCATAACGTATTACGTTATTGATTGTGGCAGTGATTATCGGTAAAGAATTTAACCTTTTAATACCTGAATAAATTCCTATTTGTAAGAAAAAATCAAATATCGTATTTTGTAACCAGTAAAGAAGTGTTATAGAGTACATGAGGTCAAAAATAAGGTATGTTGCACGCGACAAGTGTAACTGGATACGTCGCATATTTGCGACAACAGTCATCTGAGAAATTAAACACTGACAACGCTTCATTTACGTTAGAAAAAGGTTTTTATTTTGACATTCTGAAGATACATTAATAGGATTACTTGCTTAAATAAATTGCTAATTTTAAATAATTGTATATAATAAAATTAACAGCTTTATACGTAAAATTCTCTGAAACAGTTTATTCTCAGGCTTAGACACGTTTAGTACACATGAGTACTGTCCGGTCTTTAGTATTTGGTTTTGTACACCTTTGCCTTCTGTCTGTAACCTGAAGGCAATGGCATACTGCACGAGCAGACTTAACCACAACTGGTTTTGTTGATCCCTGATGCATCCTGCATACTATTTCTGCCTTTACACTGGCTCTTTTCTACTTTCTGTATCTTTTCCCTGCCTGCAGAGTGGCTTTGCTATTCTGAATTTGAATTATATTAGATCATTTTGTTCATTATGGGGAATTTCGAAACTGTCACAGTCTCTCTCTGCAGGTGGTAAGCGAGCTTTCAACTGTAGTATTCTGTTACTCAAGTTCATCGCCAATATTTGCTTCCACGTCACGTGATTTCATCTCAAAGGTACTCAAACGTGTAACGATGCGTATTTTACACAAACAGTGTTATTGAATTCTGTTGGGCGCGCAACTAGTTTATTACATCAAGAAGTGATTTACGTCGCATCGCATACACTAAAAAAATTAAAAAAATCAATAAAAAATTAAAAAAAATCATTCCGGGTGATACACCAGTATGGCAATGACGAATACACGCTTCCAATGTGCGTTCACGGCGATGTCGCCAAACACGGGTGCGACCATCGTGATGCTGTAAACAGAACCTGGATTCATCCGAAAAAATGACGTTTTGCCATTCGTGCACCCAGGTTCGTCGTTTTATACGCCATCGCAGGCGCTCCTGTCTGTGATGCAACGTCAAGGGTCACCGCAGCCATGGTCTCCGAGCTGATAGTCCATGCTGCTGCAAACGTCGTCGAACTGTTCGTGCAGATGGTTGTTGTCTTACAAACGTCCCAATCTGTTGACTCAGGGATCGAGACGTGGCTGCACGATCCATTACAGCCATGCGGATAAGATGCCTGTCATCTGGACTGCTAGTGATACGAGGCCGTTGGGATCCAGCACGGCGTTCCGTATTACCCTCCTGAGCCCACCGATTCCATATTATGCTAACAGTCATTGGATATCGACCAACGCGAGCAGCAGTGTCGTGATACGATAAACCGCAATCGCGATAGGCTACAATCAGACCTTTATAAGTCGGAAACGTGATGGTACGTATTTCTCCTCCTTACACGAGGCATCACAACAACGTTTCACCAGACAACGCCGGTCAACTGCTGTTTGTGTATGAGATATCGGTTGGAAACTTTCCTCATGTCGGCACGTTGTAGGTCTCTCCACCGGCGCCAACCTTGTGTGAATGCTCTGAATCATTTGCATATCACAGCATCTTTTTCCTGTCGGTTAAAGTTCGCGTCTGTAGCACGTCATCTTCGTGGTGTAGCAATTTTAATGGCCAGTAGTGTAGAACAGTCACTTTCGTATGATGAGAATTCGCTACGCACGAGATTAAGGAATCAAAAGCGTCTCGGCTCGTGAGTCAGGATGTGAAGACAGGACGCCACTCGCTTGCCGTTGAGAGCGTTCCTTGTAATCGGGCAGATAAGCGCAGCGGGCAGAGCAGGTTGCGGACTGCTGGCTGGCTCCCCGGCGCGCTGCCGGAGTCGATAGCGGGGAGCGTGTGGCGGTGCAGCCGTTAGGCGCGCCGCAGTGGGCAAGGGCAGGGCCGCGCTCCGCTACACGTGGCACGTCCCGCCGTTTCCGTCTCGCGCACCAGTCGGCGCCGCGTGCCACTCCTTTTTCAGCCTCTCTGACAGTCGCCGCCGCTGCATTTCTCGGAGCTCCTCAGTCCTGCCTCGTTTCTCTTTCCGTGACACCTCCAACGTCAGAGGCGGCTAATTCATGGAGTACATGCTACTGGGTCAGCAACCGCACTGTTTTTAGGTGGGAAATACCGTATGGTTATAATTAAACTTATCGTGTTCCGAGTGCTGCAGTGCGGGCTGTATGCGTGGCAAGCTGCTGAAATATGGTAGGTGTGTTCATTAATCGGTGCGCTTGCGGAGTATACTGAAAAAATAATAGTTCCACTCATCAACAGCAGGTGAAAATATGGTGCTGTAAGCAGTCAGAATGTGAAATGTTTCCTGTTTCGACGTCAGTATGCTGTTTGTCACTTGGCGACGCGTGTTGATTTATATTGTGAGGTTCAAATGGCTCTGAGCACTATGGGACTTAACTTCTGAGATTATCAGTCCCCTAGAACTTAAAACTACTTAAACCTAACTAACATAAGGACATCACACACATCCATGCCCGAGGCATGATTCTAACCTGCGACCGTAGTGGTTGCGCGGTTCCAGACTGTAGCGCCTAGAACCGCTCGGCCACTCCGGCCGGCTGTTGTGAGGTGACTGTTGGTGTAAATGCTTCAGAAGGTTGAAGCTTTCCTATATAAAACGAAGTAGACCGCTAGAGACAGCTCTGAAAAAGGGGCTGGGTTTCAAAAGATGGAGTAATTTTGATTTTGAGGTCTGTTGTATGTATTACCCGTCTCATGAGAAATCCATGCCGCTAAGAAATATCACTGGAATATTCATACCAGCTACTCAGATACGAAGCTGCGAAAATGTGTGAAAATGTCTAGCAGTCACGAAAGTTAGATATGTCAGTGGTTTCTCATGAACTAGGTATATGTAGATATTGCATACATAATGGCTTAAAGATGATGTTACGTTCAGGAATACTATTTCTGACAGAGGGTGGCATTACCAGTTTCGAGGCCACTTTCATTCTTAATTGCTAAAGCAACATTTTTCGGCGTGTGTTGTGAATAATTGCAAATATTTTGCATCAACGCTGAAGGGAACTGAATCAAATCAAAAATGGTTCAAATGGCTCTGAGCACTATGGGACTTAACTTTTGAGGTCATCAGTCCCCTACAATTTAGAGAACTACTTAAACCTAACTAACCTAAGGACATCACACACATCCATGCCCGAGGCAGGATTCGAACCTGCGACCGGACGGTCACGCGGTTCCAGACTGAAGCGCCTAGAACCTCACGGCCACACCGGCCGGCTACGGAACTGAATCCTCTACAATACTGGTTAGTACGCTTTCTACACAAAACTGCACTTACAAAGAGCTAGTAGAGCGAAACCACTAACGTATCTAATGTTTCGCAGTTTCTACACCTTTTAACAGATTTTCACAGCCGCGTACCTCAGTAGTTGTTCCCAAATTTCCAACATGTTATGTATGAAACTTGGTAAATTTAACGCTCTTTAAAACTGCTAAGGGCATATTTTTGCCTAAAACGCACTGGGGGGAGTTACTGGGGAAAAACTGAAAAAAGTGACATTTCTTAGCGTTTTTTACAAGATGGCGGAAAACGCACAAGGGGGAAAAGGTCTAAAACTTGTGTTTTTCACGAGAGGGGAAGTAGATACACCATACCTGAAAATCAAAGTTACTCCTTCTTTTCTAATCCAACATTGCTATCACTACTGGGTTACAACTGCTATTGAGAAGAAAGACCGTGACGCTGGTAAAGTTGTTGTATCAGAACGGCAGCAATAGCAGCGCTGCATTACGGGAATATCGCCGACAGAAGCTGTGGGAAGACCCCCATGTCAATACATGGGCTGAAAAAATGATCAAGAATTTTAAAGAAACAGATGAATTAGGTGGTGCAGCAGGGAGAGGAGGCGGCCCATTCCCATGACGGTTGTTCACGAAGTTGCTGTTGCTATAGCCGAACGTGCAGCGCATGCCTCAAATTTAGCCGATAGCGCAGCATCTGCCTCAAATTCTGCAGCCAGTCCTCGAGCTTCGTCATACGATTTCTTTCCCCCGGTCAACAGTTCAGAACAGTTTTCGGCGTATTTTACACTGGTGTCCCAATAAGATGGAGAATGTGCACCAAATGAAGCCCCAACATAGGCTACAACACTCTTTGCCCTTCGTTTTTTGGCACGCGTGGAAATGATGACATGCGTATGGGGTTTATTCTTTGGACGCACGAGGCACATTTTAGTCTTCATGGCGCTGTGAATGCACAGAGCTATCGCAGAAATAGTTCTGCTGCGCCACGTATTGTGAGGGAACATCCACTTCACTCAGCTTGTATGACTGTCTGATGTAGTGTCACAAGCTCGTTCGTTCTCGGTACGTTTTCCGTCAAGGAGGTGACACCTTGCGGGCCTATTAGGTGTATTGTGACATCTGCACATTATAAGGATCTCCTTGTGCATCACATTATTCCAGCTTTGAAAGAATGCAACTGTGTCCATACCATTATTTTCACGTGTCGCTTGCCACGTGAAAGATTTGGTGACGTCTGCATCATCTCTAGGCAATTTCAAGATGTGCGGCCTTCCAGATTCCTCGATCTCAATCCATGTGACTTCTGGTTGTGGGATATCTAAAAGATCGTGTCTTAACAGAAATGTGTCCAGACTCTTTCTGATCTGAAGGCGAGCAACTGTCAACCATGCCTTGTTAGGGATACAGCATGTTGCTGAGTCGGGAGACCATAATGAACACAGGTTGTAACTTGTGACCGTCTATTAACAGACGTATCAGAACCAATTTATGTATGTTTGATCGTACCTCCCCTTCCTCTGCATCCGCTCCATATTGTGACTGTTTACAGCACAATATTTTCACCTGGCGGCAGAGAGTGAAACTATTATTTTTTCAGCATATTCCGCGAGCACACCGATCAATGAACATACCTGCGGCTTGTCAGCGTCATGCGATGTATGCAGCCTGCACTACAGCACTCGGAACACTGTCAGTTTAATTATAACCATCCCGTACATTATGACCACTTGCATCGTTGCGTGTCTGACTACATTTGGAATTCAAACAGCAGCGATACTGTGTGGCGCGGATACCACAAGCCCTTTATAGGTTTTTCAAGTTAGGTGGTGTAAGACAGCTACACGGTCACACAATTCCCATAACTTATGGGCTGGTGGTTTGTGGGCGGCCAGTAGCATCCCAGATGCATTCCAATGAGTTCAGGTCAGGCGATTATAGTGGCCATGACATCGCTACCATGCTCCTGAAATCACTGTAGTAAGAGTCTCACATTCTGTCACGGACAGACGTCCTGCTGGAAAATGCTGTCTCCGTCAGGGAATACATCAAATATGAAGGGATGCAGGTGCTCGGTAATAATGTTCAGATGTTTAGGACGGGTGGTTGGGAGAGCATCGAGTGACATTATACTGAGTGCACTACCCGAAAATTACATCGGACAATTAAACGGAGAACCGACTCGTGGAGATAACATCTTGGACCTACTGATAACAAACAGAGCCGAACTTTTCGACTCTGTAAGCGCAGAATAGGGAATCAGTGATCATAAGGCCGTTGCAGCATCCCTGAATATGGAAGTAAATAGGAATATAAAAAAGGGAGGAAGGTTTATCTGTTTAGCAAAAGTAATAGGAGGCAGATTTCAGACTACCTAACAAATCAAAACGAAAATTTCTGTTCCGACACTGACTATGTTGAGTGGTTAGGGAAAAAGTTCAGGACAATCGTAAAATGCGTTTTAGACAGGTACGTGCCGAGTAAAACTGTGAGGGACGGGAAAAACCCACCGTGGTTCAACAGCAAAGTTAGGAAACTACTGCGAAAGCAAAGAGAGCTTCACTGCAACTTTAAACGTAGCCAAAACCTCTCAGACAAACAGAAGCTAAACGATGTCAAAGTTAGCGTAAGGAGGGCTATGCGTGAAGCGTTCAGTGAATTCGAAAGTAAAATTCTATGTGCCGACTTGACAGAAAATCCTAGCAAGTTCTGGTCTTACGTTAAATCAGTAAGTGGATCGAAACAGCATATCCAGACACTCTGGGTTGATAATGGCATTGAAACAGAGAATGACACGCGTGAAGCTGAAATACTAAACACCTTTTTCCAAAGCTGTTTCACAGAGGAAGAACGCACTGAACTTCCTTCTATAAATCCTCGCACGAACGAAAAAATTGGCTGAAATCGAAATAAGTGCCCAAGGAAGAGAAAAGCAACTGGAATCACCCAACAGAGGAAATTCCACTGGTCCTGACGGGATACCAATTCGATTCTACGCAGAGTACGCTGAAGAACTTGCCGCCCTTCTAACAGCTGTGTACCGCAAGTCTCTAGAGGAACGGAGGGTTCCAAATGATTGGAAAAGAGCACAGGTAGCTCCAGTTTTCAAGAAGGGTCATCGAGCAGATGCGCAAAACTATAGGCGTATATCTCTGACATCGATCTGTTGTAGAATTTTAGAACATGTTTTTTGCTTGCGTATCATGTCATTTCTGGAAAGCCAGATTCTATTCTGTAGGAATCAAGGAATCAACATGGATTCCGGAAACAGCGATCGTATGAGACCCAACTCGCTTTATTTGTTCATGAGACCCAGAAAATATTAGATACAGGCTCTCAGGTAGATGCCATTTTCCTTGACTTCCGGAAGGCGTTCAGTACAGTTCCGCACTGTCGCCTGATAAACAAAGTAATAAGAGTATATGGAATATCAGACAGCTGTGTGGCTGGATTGAAAAGTTTTTAGCAAACAGAACACAGCATGTTGTTTTCAATGGAAAGAAATCTATAGACGTTAAAGTAACCTTTGGCGTGCCCTGGGGAGTGTTATGGGACCATTGCTTTTCACAATATATATAAATGACCTAGTAGATAGTGTCGGAAGTTCCATGCGGCTTTTCGCGGATGATGCTGTAGTATACAGAGAAGTTGCAGCATTAGAAAACTGCAGCGAAATGCAGGAAGATCTACAGCGGATAGGCACTTGGTGCAGGGAATGGCAACTGACCATTAACATAGACAAATGTAATGTATCGCGAATACAAAGAAAGAAGGATCCTTTATTGTATGATTATATGATAGCGGAACAAACACTGGTAGCAGTTGTTGTTGTTGTAGTTGTTGTCTTCAGTCCTGAGACTGGTTTGATGCAGCTCTCCATGCTACTCTATCCTGTGCAAGCTTCTTCATCTCCCAGTACTTATTGCTACCTACATCCTTCTCAATCTGCTTAGTGTATTCATCTCTTGGTCTCCCTCTACGATTTTTACCCTCCACGCTGCCCTCCAATATATAAATTTGTGATCCCTTGATGCCTCAGAACATGTCCCACCAACCAGTCCCTTCTCCTAGTCAAGTTGTGCCACAAACTCCCCTTCTCCCCAATTCTATTCAATACCTCCTCATTAGTTATGTGATCTACCCATCTAATCTTCAGCATTCTTCTGTAGCACCACATTTCGAAAGCTTCTATTCTCTTGTTGTCCAAACTATTTATCGTCCATGTTTCACTTCCATACATGGCTACACTCCATACAAATACTTTCAGAAATAACTTCCTGACATTCAAATCTATACTCGATATTAACAAATTTCTCTTCTTCGGAAACGCTTTCCTTGCCATTGCCGGTCTACATTTTATATCCTTTCTACTTCGACCGTCATCAGTTATTTTGCTCCAGAAATAGCAAAACTCTTTTACTACTTTATGTGTCTCGTTTCCTAATCTAACTCCCTCAGCATCACCCGACTTAATTCGACTACATTCCATGATCCTCGTTTTGCTTTTGTTGAAGTTCATCTTATATCCTCCTTTCAAGACACTGTCCATTCCGTTCAACTGCTCTTCCAAGTCCTTTGCTGTCTCTGACAGAATTACAATGTCATCGGCGAACCTCAATGTTTTTATTTCTTTTCCATGGACTTTAATACCTACTCCGAATTTTTCTTTTGTTTCCTTGCTCAGTATACAGATTGAATAACATCGGGGAGAGGCTACACCCCTGTCTCATTCCCTTCCCAACCACTGCTTCCCTTTCATGCCCCTTGACTCTTATAACTGCCATCTGGTTTCTGTACAAATTGTAAATAGCCTTTAGCTCCCTGTATTTTACCCCTGCCACCTTCAGAATTTGAAAGAGTGTATTCCAGTCAACATTGTCAAAAGCTTTCTCTAAGTCTACAAATGCTACTTCTGTAAAATATCTGGGAGTATGCGTACGGAACGATTTGAAGTGGAATGATCATATAAAATTAATTGTTGGTAAGGCGGGTGCCAGGTTGAGATTCATTGGGAGAGTTTTTAGAAAATGTAGTCCATCAACAAAAGAGGTGGCTTACAAAACACGGATTCGACCTATACTTGAGGATTGCTCATCAGTGTGGGATCCGTACCAGCTCGTGTTCACAGAGGAGATAGAGAAGATCCAAAGAAGAGCGGCGCGTTTCGTCTCAGGGTTATTTGGTAAGCGTGATAGCGTTACGGAGATGTTTAGCAAACTCAAGTGGCAAACTCTGCAAGAGAGGCGCTCTGCATCGCGGTGTAGCTTGCTGTCCTGGTTTCGAGAGGGTGCGTTTCTGGATGAGGTATCGAATATATTGCTTCCCCCTACTTATACCTCCTGAGGAGATCACGAATGTAAAATTAGAGAGATTCGAGTGCGCACGGTGGCTTTCCGGCAGTCGTTCTTCCCGCGAACCATACGCGACTGGAACAAGGAAAGGGAGGTAATGACAGTGGCACGTAAAGTGCCCTCCGGCGCACACCGTTGTGTGACTTGCGGAGTATAAATGTAGATGTGGATGTAGGTCCCACCTGCCATGGTGTATTCTGTTACTGCCACAAGTCCCATGGAAGCCCAAATGAAGGTCTCTCATAACATAATACTGCCCCCACTAATCTGTGTCGTTGTTGGAATAAGAAACGTGATTTATCAGACGAGGCGACATGTTTCATCTGACGCGCAGTCCAATCTCTATGATGCCGCTCGTCCTTGAGACAAGATGGTAATACATATGGGGGTCTGCTGCGGAACCCCATATTCAGCAGTATGCGCTGAACGTTGTTCGCCGACACACTTGGCGGCTGCACTAGCAGTGTTCCCTCCCGTCACGTCTGCCACAGATCGGCGGCGCCTTTTCTGCCTTACAGACCAGGCAAACCTCCGACTTTTGCATGCTGTGATAGGGTGTGGACGTTCAACATCTTGTCACCTATTCGTAGCTTCACCATCTTTAAGCTTCAACCCATAAATGCTCACGATAATTGTTGTACCAGACGAAATGATACTCGTTTGTGGAGTGATGACTTCTTAGCTGTACTTGTGGAGGAGGTCGAGATGACACTGCAAGATGTAAAATAAAATATCAGATCACTTTATCGCAACGTGAGCAAGATGAAATATTTAAATTTGTAAGAATCCATATCCACAGGAATGTCAAGAGAATATCTGGTACTGACTGTCAATATTAACGTATCACTTGGTACAGAACAAGATACTACTTTCTTCTCCAAGAGCACAACTGACGATACATATTTATGCAGATTTCTGTCTAACACATTTTGTCGCACTGCTGGCCCGGTGATGATTGCTGACTGTGCTAAGTGGCACACTGCGCCCAGTCGTAAGTAAGCGAGCTGATGCGTTGGCGTATGGAAACTTTTCTGGGCTCGTCTACGCCACCGTCTCTCATTCGTCATTACCTCTGGCAGTGACTGTGTTTACTTGTGGTTCCATCGCGTGTTATCAACCTTGACTTATCACCTCGCTCTTCGGACGACACAACAATAGTACCGGGCGATTAAAAAGTCAGTATAAATTTTAAAACTGAATAAATCACGGAATAATGTAGATAGAGAGGTACAAATTGACACACATTCTTGAAATGAAATAGGGTTTTATTAGAACCAAAAAGATACAAAAGTTCAAAAAATGTCCGACAGTTGGCGCTTCATCTGATCAGAATAGCAATAATTAGCATAACAAAGTAAGACAAAGCAAAGATGATGTTCTTTACAGGAAATGCTCAGTATGTCCACCATCATTCCTCAACAGTTGCTGTAGTCGAGGAATAATGTTGTGAACAGCACTGTAAAGCATGTCCGGATTTATGGTGAGGCATTGGCTTCGGATGTTGTC
The DNA here is from genome assembly GCF_023864275.1 of Schistocerca cancellata. NCBI lineage: Eukaryota > Metazoa > Arthropoda > Insecta > Orthoptera > Acrididae > Schistocerca > Schistocerca cancellata. The sequence goes on along the minus strand of NC_064628.1, from coordinate 308,444,590 downwards.
TTTCAGCATCCCTGGAGATGTCGGTCGATCACGATACACTTGCGACTTCAGGTAACCCCAAAGCCAATAATCGCATGGACTGAGGTCTGGGGACCTAGGAGACCAAGCATGACGAAAGTGGCGGCTGAGCAGACGATCATCACCAAACGCTGAACTAGCACATTCCCCATTCTGATAATACAGCTTCACTATTAGCGCCTTTTCAGGTAATGTCAACATGCTGCGACTGCTGGCTCATCTGATTCTCCGTCTCATTACAGCTCCTTTTATACACGATTGTCATGCGCAGTCACTGACGTTTTGCTGTCCAGCGCCATCTGTCGGACATTTTGTGAACTTTTTTTTGTTCTAATAAAACCCCATGTCATTCCAAGCATGTGTGTCGATTTTTACCTCTCTATCTACATTATTCCGGGGGTTATTAAGTTTTCAAGTTTAGACTGACTTTTTATCACCCCGAAGTACTCTATATTCGCTGTTCCCTAGGCGCCGAGCCGGAACTATCTGCCCTTGTGAAAATCGCTTGTGTCAATGCGTCTCCCCATGTGAGGCCCGTATCGCTAGACTGATTCCCTTTTGTAAGTGCTCTGCTTTAATACTTTCTTTGTGGAGTCTAGTGCCCGCAATGCTACCAAGCGGCATTCAACCTCACCGTGGGTAGTAGTCATAATGTTACGCCTTATCCGTTTGAACCTTGTTTTCTCTATCCTGTCTCACGTTACTTTCACTAATTTGAAGTTCAGCAAGCACGCATTTACAGTAGGCTCGCATATCATGTTTCATTGCATTTCTGTAAAACCTACATGCGTACTTTATTGTTCAACCGTTCAGATGCTCCACTGCGCTAATCCTCTATCGTCAAAAGACGCAGTGTTACGTTTCCAACCCCCACCACCAAGCACAACGTAAATCGTGTTCTACCAACTGGTGATTCGCAGCGTTTTGCTGTTTGGAATACTCCTGCGGAGTGTGTGGGCGAAATTATGTTCTACCCAGAGATCTAGACCGTATAAAACGACGCATGTCAATTTCGTGACTGTCTGTATAAGATGGTCCCTAAATCAGTAAACAACAGTCAGAAGTTTAGTACTACTGTCGTGTTCTTCGTTTGGTTCACAGCCCGACTTTATTTTAAGACACCATTCGATGAAATTCAGTCGTTTCTTATAACGGTGTTCATTTACTGAGCATCGGTGTCAAAACTTTCCAGTGATCCCTCAATGCCTTCCTTCGCACATTAACATTAGCATTAGTTTTTGCGACCCCATCATATCAGACTTTTCCTTTACAATCGTGCGCTGATCTCTTACAAGTAAGATCGAATTAAACCCTTTATATCTTCCGCTTGTAGTTGGCCGAGTATTTCTCATAAGAGAGATGGGTGATTGTCATGCTAATTGCAAGAGATTCAAAGCGACATCAGATTATTCACTTTAATCCAAAACCTTCAATGAGACATTAAACAAGTACTTCTTGACAGAAAAATCGATGACGCTACATTCGTAATTCTGTTGGAAACTATAGGAAGAGGATGAACTGAAAGAAAAAAATAGCGTTTAACATAAATAGCTGAATTCTGGAAACATCTTAATGAGATTTTTGCGGAACAGATACAGCCACCGGTTCAGTCATGCTACGCCGGAAATCGTTATTCTTCTCCAAGTCAGCTGTTTATTTATCTGGTCAGGCATTGGCATACATCAGCGATCAACAGCAGAGGACATCTACTTGATCTCTTGCATTATTTATCTTCTGTTCCATTCACTACTTACGATTCCAGAGATCGCATTAATTCAGAAAGCACCAGTGTCGAATAAAACTGTATAATGTGATAAAGAAACAGGGTACAAAAAATGGTAGTCAGTGCATTTGAGACAGCTGAAAAGGAATGGTTAAGAGCTTTGTTACAGACGAGAACTAGTCCATTATTTTTATTTTGGATGCAAAAAACTGGCCACATAGACCTAAATGTATTTCATTCACTGCAGGACTGTTTGATTATAATCCAGCGTGAGGAAAAATCCAGAATTATTTATAATATTCTGATTTTTAAAACGCTCTTTGTTTACTTCTCCATTAATAACCACCTGTTCTTTGGTATGTGGAATTTTTGTGGTGGGTCGCCTTCTAGACAGCTCTATGGTGCTGTAATTTATGTTTCAGCAATTTGTATGGGATCCGTGACAAAGCCTTTGACTCAGTTTTATTGAAACTTTTGCTGTCAGCCCTTGAGGAACAAAGTATTGGTCAATGTTCAGAAGAACAAATGCGTGTATAGCACAGCACTCCGCTTCATTTGAGCACGTTTGTGGGAAATTTCTGAACTGAAACAGAAGTCATGTAATGAGACTCCAGATACCCAAAACAGTTCTCAGCAGCGTTAGAGAAAGTTTTCGGATACTTAGCCAAGTGAAACAAGGAAGAAACGCGGGTGAGTGGAAAATACCTGCAATGCCTTAGGTTTGTCGATGACAATGTACTGTTTGCTTGTGGTTCAGATAAGATCCAGTGATGAATGGCAGAATTTGATGGATCAAGTCGTAACTAGGTCTTAAAATGAATAAAATAATGTACAATGAACTTGTACAAATTAACAATGAAGCCATAGAAGAAATATTTATGGGATAAAGAAGTTAACAAGAAGTTGGATCCATGAATAAAAAAGGATATACAAAAAACATATCAAAGTTGAAGAAGAAACAACTAACAGAAAAGTGTTTAGGCAAAAAGTATTGAATGTGGAAGGATTCCAGTCTAGGAGAGTGAAAGAAGCGATCCGAAGAGGTCAGAAGACAGTAAAAAACATAGTGAACAGAGGAAAGACTACTTAAAGGAAGGAAAAGAGCTACGAATGAGAAACTGAAATTGGTACGCAGTCCTTAATGAACCACCCGAGATGAAGAAGAATTCGTAAAACCACCTGAGTTTTTCTACGCAGGGCAACTGGGGACGACGACTAGCTGGACAGCAAACACAACAGTAGAAATTGCCTAGAGTGCTATGGTCAACTAAGCTTCATATGCGTCTGCAACGCTTAGTTCACAATCAGTGTATTACCAGTTTTGTCTTATGGGGTCGAGATAAGGGCTTTTAACACAAAAACCATTTAAGAACTGAATGTCTTCGAGCGAGCTATTGTGACAGCATGTTGGGAATTACTAAGGGGAAGCAAGAAAAACAAGTAACTGGATCATGGGACATGGAGTGAACATCTAAAAGTGACGTAACGTAGAGGAAGATGGGCGAGTATATGTAACGAGGTGAATGGATGGTAGATACACATAGCCCGACAGGACGACCTTACGGAAGGTGGTTGAATGGCATTCGACAACACGCAGTAGCAACTTAAATACTTATAGCTGAAGTCCGTATTGTGTACAAAGGCCTAGCGAAGATGTTAATCCAGCACTGGATATTAAGTGCACTGATGTGAATGGAAAGTACACTGTCCAGTCATATTAATGTGTCCACCTGTCAGAAGCCGGAATAACCACCTTTTGTAGCGCGGGCAGCTACGAAACGTACAAGAAGAGAATCAGTGAGGTTCTGGAAAGTATTGACAGGGATGTGGAGCCATGACGCGTACCAGCAAAATGGCAAGCTTCGCAAGGTTTCTCGATTGAGGATCGATGGTGCAAACAGCCCGATAGAGGTGGTCCCACAGATTCTCCACTGGGTGTCAATCCGGGAGATTGACGGCCAGGAGAGTAAAGTAAAGTCACCTTGGTGCTCTTAGAACCACACACGTACAGTACGAGCTGTGTGACACGCTGCATTGGTATCCTGGTAGATGCCATCGTGTCGAGAAAAAAATGCATGTGGGGGTGGGCATGGTCCCCAGGGATAGATGAATACTTGTTATGACCCATTGTGCCTTCCAGAATGACAAGATCACCCGGGGAACGTCACGAAAATATTCCTCAGACCATAACGTTCGCTGCTGCGGCCTGGTGCCTTCGACGATTGTTGCAGTGTGCTTGCTTTCAAATATTTCATCCTACACACTTCACCGGTCATCTGTCCGATGGAGCATTAAACATGATTTCGTTGAAAAGGCCCCCTGTCGCCAATCAGTGGACGTTCAGTTACGGTATTGGCGTGCATATTCCAGCCTTCGAAGCCTATGAAGAGTACTCAGGATAGGTGCATGAACTAGGCGCCTGCTGCAGAGGCTCTCTCTGGGCTCTCTCTGTGGTCATCAGTCCCCTAGAACTTAGAACTTCTTAAACCTACCTAACCTAGGGACATCACACACATCCGTGCCCGAGGCAGGATTCGAACCTGCGACCGTAGCAGTCGCGGTTCCGGACTGAAGCTCCTAGAACCGCTCGGCCACCACGGCTGTCTGCTGCAGAGGCCCATACGCTGCAACATTCGCTGAATGATGGTAGAAGAGGGGCCGGCCGCGGTGGTCTAGCGGTTCTGGCGCTGCAGTCCGGAACCGCGGGACTGCTACGGTCGCAGGTTCGAATCCTGCCTCGGGCATGGGTGTGTGTGATGTCCTTAGGTTAGTTAGGTTTAAGTAGTTCTAAGTTCTAGGGGACTTATGACCTAAGATGTTGAGTCCCATAGTGCTCAGAGCCATTTGAACCATTTGGTAGAGGAGGCCCTGTTGGTAGCTCCTTGGTTTCGTGATGCACCACAGTTGCCTCGGAGCTTGTTTTGGATAGCGCTATTTTTCCATGTACGATGTACTTTAACCACGGGGGTACGCGGAAAATTTATAAACTTAGTCGTTCCCGAAATGTTTCCACCCTTGGCTCGAAAGCCAATGATTTTGCCTTTTTGGACATCAGATGAATTGCTCCTTCTCAGTATCTGCACTGTTTCCCGTGTCCCCCCAACACCCTTGAAATACCCTTCACTACCAGTGCTGTCACCACACGACATGGTAGCCGAGAGCGCTAACGCGTTGCTTCCTGGACTCGGGTAGGCGCGCCGGCCATGGATCGAATCCGCCCAGCGGATTAACGAAGAGGGCCGGTGTGCCGGCCAGCCTGCATGTGGTTTTTAGGCGGTTTTCCACATCCCGATAGGTGAATACTGGGCTGGTCCCCATTTTCCGCCTCAGTTACACGCGTCGCAGACATTTGAAACACGTTCGCATTATTTCACGATTTACAATAGATGCAGACAGCTGGGGTACAATGATTCCATCCCTGAGGGGTAAGGGGTGACGGCAGGAATGGCATCTGGCCACCACTAAAACTAACCTTACCAAATCCGTTCGAACCACTGCGATCGCTGCGGGACTATGGTGTAAGCAAAAGAAAGAAAAGAAAGACTACCAGTGCTGTCACCCACCGTCTGTGAGTGGTTGTTGCACGTTGACACTGAACATAGTTGGTCGTCATATTAATGCTGCTGACGTATGTTACCCAGTGAACACTTTGACAGAACGCTGCTAAGCTGATACGCCAATATTTCCTTGCCTTTGGGAAATGTTGATAAATTTTCATCTTTTTGTGAACTGATTTTCAGTACGGATAGAGACTACAGGCAGACTGTCATCACGAACTGTCTGGAACACATTACTAGGAGCTGAGTTGAGTTTTCATGTTTCTATACGCCATTTACTTGCGACACCAAACCACAGACAATAAGGATTTGCAAGGTGCAGAGCCAAAGTCAACTAGGGCATTAAGTGGCTTTCGGTTGTGTTTATCGAAGAGTCTCGTTAATCTGTGTAGGTTAAATCGAAGCCAGCGCGTCCATAAACGACACGGTGAAAGGTCAGAAGAAAAAGCGATTCTCGAGACTCGTACATCTCCAGCCTTTCGAATTGCAGTGTGTGAGCATTTGTTGTGTATGACAACAAAACTGAACGGTTACTGAATGACCTCCAGTGCAGAAATGGTAAAAACTCTCTTCATACCCTTCACGACCAGAGCACCAAATTGCGTATTCCAGGACGATAATGCAAAAAATCACACTCTAATTCACACTAGAAACGCCTTGAGGAATGTACGGATCCATGATTGGCCCACCCAGCCCACTGATTTATCATACATAGACCATGTCTGCGTTGCGGTGGTAAGTCCTATAATTCCACACTAGGCTCCAACCAATAGTATTCGTGAACTGACATAGCATGTGTGTCAAGCGTGGCGAGAAATCTTTCAAGATAACATTAAGGCTGTTGCTTCCAAGCCACAAGGAATACAATATTGTGCCCCTGGTGGTAAGACCTCTTAATGGTAATGATGGACATACGCCGAGGTGACTTAAGTCATAGGATACCTCCTAATATCGTGTCGGACCTCCTTTTTCCCGGCGTAGTACAGCAGCTCGACGTGGCGTGGATTCAAACCCTGCAGAAATATTGATCCACCTGACTCTATATCCATCCATAATTGCAAAAGTGTTTCCGCTTCAGGGTTTTGTGCGCGAACTGACCTCTCGATTATGTCACATAAATTATCATCCATAAATATCCCATCGCTTTTTGGAAACGTGAAGTCCATGAATGGTTCAAATGGCTCTGAGAACTATGGGACTTAACATCTGAGGTCATCAGTCCCCTATAACTTAGAAGTACTTAAACCTAACTAACCTAAGGACATCACACACATCCATGGCCGAGGCAGGATTCGAAACTGCGACCGTAGCGGTCGCTCGGTTCCCGACTGTAGCGCCTAGAACCGCTCGGCCACACCGGCCGGCGTCCATGAATGGCTGCAAGTAGCCGAACATACCCATTTCCAGTTCATTTTCGATTCAGCTGGTCCATAGGGCCCAGTCCATTCCATGTAAACACAGTCCACACCAGCCAGCCGTGTGGCCGAGCGGTTCTAGGCTCGTCAGTCTGGAACTGCGCGACCGCAACGGTCGCAGGTTCGAATCCTGCCTCGGGCATGGATGTGTGTAATGTCCTTAGGTTAGTTGGGTTTAAGTAGTTCTAAGTTCTAGGGGACTGGTGACCTCAGATGTTAAGTCCCATAGGGCTCAGAGCCATTTGAACCAACAGTCCACACCATTATAAAGCCAACATCAGCTTGGACAGTACCTTGTTGACAACTTGCGTCCATGGGTTCGTGGGGTTTCGCGTCACACTTGAACCCTACAATCAGGTCTTACCAACTGAAATCGCGACTCGTCTGACCAGGCAACGATTTTCCAGTCGTCTTGGGTCCAACCGATGTGGTATGGGCCCAGGTGACGCGATGTTATGGTGTTAGCAAAGTCACTTGAATCGGTCTTCTGCTGCCATATCCCACTAACGCCAAATTTCGCGTCACTGTCCGAACGGATACGTTCGTCGTACGTCCCACATCGACTGCTGCAGTTATTTCACGCCATATTGCTTGTCTGTTCTACTGACAATGCCTCTGACAGCACTTCTGCTATTGGTCGTTAAGTGAAGGCCGTCAGCCATTGCGTCGTCCTCGGTGAGGTAATGCTTGACGTTTGGTATCCTCGGCATACTCTTTACACTGTGGATCTCGGAATATTGAATTCCCTAACGATTGCCAAAACGGAATGTCCCATGCGTCTAGCTGCAACTGCTATTCGGCATTCAAAGTCTGTTAATTCCCGACGTGCGGCCATAATCACGACGGAAGCCTTTTCACATGTATCACCTGAGTACAAATAACGTGTCCGCCAATGCGCTGCCCTTTTATATCGTGTGTGTGCGATACTACCACCATTTGTATGTGTGCACATCGCTATCCCATGGCTTTTATCACCTCGGCGTAGATTCTCAATGCAATGAAAGTTTGATCACTTATTAGTTGAAAATATCCTCAAATTTATGTAAATATCGGCACAATAGCCCACCGCGCTTCTGCCGCACCGCCACGTTCGTCGACCGCTAGACTTTCTGTGAGTGCTCTGACATGGTCGCGCACTGCGCTCATCGCACTACGCTCTGCTATTTAAGGAACGCTCTTGCGGGAAGCGCGGCACGCAGACATCCTCCCTGCCAGCCGCGGCCGCTTACACACTCGGTCCCGCTACCGCTTTCCGCGGTTACGTCGCCGAACTTCCTTCGACTACAGTAACCTACAGAAGGATATTTCATCTCTCATTATTGGTCTCCACAGCTATTCCTTGCTTGTAAGAGCTGCTTTCTTCATTATTCAAATGTGCATTAAATCCAGGCGAAATGAATACGCGGAGTTTACCGACTGTCAACTCTTCCCGTCAGAACGCTCCAGCCCTTCTTCAAGTTTTATACAGTGTTCGAAACGTCATTTCCGTTTAGGAAATGCACAAAGATTATTTAAGCCGACCAACGCTGGGAGGTTACAAGGGACTCTGAAACAAATATTTGCCTGTAAAGTCATATTTTCGTATGAGTATTTCTGAAGCCGATAGAGGTAGTTTTCTCTGGATAAAAATTAATTAAAGTAACAAACTCTGGGGCCGGCCGCTGTGACCGAGTGGTTCTAGGCACTTCAGTTTCGATCCGCGCTACCGCTACGGTCGCAGGTTTGAATCTTGCCTCGAGGCATGGATGTGTGGTGTTCTTAGGTTAGTTAGGTTTAAGTAGTTCTAAGTTCTAAGGGACTGACGACCTAAGACGTTAAGTCCCATAGTGCGGTGAAATACTGTAGAAGTGTCCTTAATTCCTGCTATTGTTGCTATCCTGGCAAACAGATCGTCTCCTGATTCAACAGGGGTTTTGTAAACAAGGTTGCACATGTCTTGTCACACAAAAAAGTCCAGAGAAGTCAACTCAGGGGATCGAGCAGGCCATAGAATAGGTCTACCACTGCCAGTCCACTCTTCTGGAAACTGTCGGTACAAGAATCGTACTGAAACTTGCCGGAACCACACGGGGTGCCTTGTACCGAGTACCACGTTATCCAGCAGCTGTGACAATGCTCTGACGAGGGAACTGTAATAATGGCCATCATTTAATAAAAAAATGGCTCTGAGCACTCTGGGACTTAACAGCTATGGTCATCAGTCCCCTAGAACTTAGAACTACTTAAACCTAACTAACATAAGGACATCACACAACACCCAGTCATCACGAGGCAGAGAAAATCCCTGACCCCGCCGGGAATCGAACCCGGGCGCGGGATATCATTTAATAGCCTAGGTAGTCACCAATAACACCTGACCACATATTCACGTAAATCCACAATTGATGACCGCTAGTAAATGTGGTATGTGGTCTAAGCACACTCACAACAAGCGAATTGTGGATGTTGAAGACCCCGTTACGACCGAACGTCGCTCCGTCTGCAAACAACACAGAGGACTGAAATGTAGGCTGCATCTGGAACTGTTTCAGATACCACTGCAAAAGCTGTGCTCTGGGTGGATAATAATCTGGGTCCAGGTTGTGCACACGCTGTAACTGAAATGGATTAATAATTGGTCATGAAGAACGTTTCTTACATTCGTCTGATTAGTCCCCATGTTATGCTCAATTGCACGAGTTCAAAAAATGGCTCTGAGCACTATGCGACTTAACTTCTGAGGTCATCCGTCCCCTAGAACTTAGAACTAATTAAACCTAACTAACCTAAGGACATCACACACATCCATGCCCGAGGCAGGATTCGAACCTGCGACCACGAGTTCTGAGAGCGATTACGCTTTCTACCGGATTGAAAATACTCACAGGTAATTACGGCATTAGACAGAGATGTTTGCTTAAGTGTACAACCTTCCAGAATTTGTTAATTTCAATAATTTTCACCCTGTAGATCGTTACTTTTCATCAACATCTTGTGAAAGTAAATCTCGTAGGTTTAAGGAATGTTCATAATGTCACAAAATATTAAACACCCTTTCAAAAGAGCGCACTGGTGCTTTGTGAAGCTGTATTTCGTGTAGAACTGGTAGCAGGTAGTCACGTGACCCTTCAGCGGTGACGTAACTCGTAGCAGTCAAGTGGTGTCTATGTGTCTGTCGATTGTATGGAATCAGCGCAGTAAGATAGATTGACGAGGAGACGTCACAGAAAGACAGAAAGCAGTTATCGTGTCTGGATTTGTTCCTGATCACACCGTCAACGAAGCTGCCCAGTTTGTTTGGTGTATCAATTCGGACTGTCTTACTTGTCTACAAGGTATGGTGCTCAACACGCAGCCACGTACCACGGTGTAAGAACAAAGTCGTAAAACGATCCTAAACGACGGGGGCAGGAGATGACTGTCGCTCCTTATCAGTAACAGTCGTTCTAAATCCAATAGGAATTGCTGTTGCCATTGAATGTAGGACCGTTTCTACCAGTTTCAGGTCGAACATAGCGTAGAGAACTGCATTGCAATGGGCACTTAGAGTCGGGTACCTCGAAAAAGCTCATTGTTCTGATCAGCGCATAAAGCTGCACGTTCTCAACGCAGAAAGTGGACGTTATCTGACTGGAGGCATGTAATATGAGACTCTACGAGACGCGAATGTGCTTCTGTGGAAATGAGGCAAAATGCTGGGTGCACCTACGGCCAAGTGTAACGTGCGTAGTTCGGGCCGGAGGGTCTCATTGATATTTTGGGGATGTTTCTTGCACCGTGACCTGGGCCCACTTGTTCAGGTTACCGCAAAAATGATACATACAAGCTTCGCTACCGTACAGTTTTAATTTAAAAAGATATATAATCTACATTTACGTCTACTTACATACTGCGCAAGCCGCCGTATGATGCATGGCACACCGTACAGTGTCATTTCCTTTCCTGTTCCACTCGCAGATAGACCAAGAGAAAACCGATGTCTATTTACCTCCGAAAGAGCAACAGTTTCTCTTGTCTTACCTCCTTGTACCTTACTGAAAAGGTACTTTGGCGGTAGTGTAATCGTTCTGCAGTCACCTCATAATGCGTGTTCCCTAAATGTTCGTAATAGTGTTTCGCGAGAAGAACGTCCTCACTTGAGTTAACGAATCATCTCTGTAATACTTGCTTGTTGATAGAAACTACCGGTAACAAATCTAGCAGCCCGCCTCTGAACTGCTTCGTTGTCTTCCTGTAATCCGATCTGGTGGGGATCCCAAACATTCGAACAGTACTCTGGAATATTTGGCACGGGTGTTCTGTACGCGGTCTCCTTCACAGAGGAACCACATTTTTCTAAAATTCTCCAAATAAACCGAAGTCGACCATTCGCCATCCCTATACTGCAGCCCTCAGGTGCTCGTTCCATTTCATATCGCTTTGCAATGTTATGCCCACACATTTAATCGATTTGACTGTGTCAAGAAGCAGAGCACTAATAATGCTGTGTTCGAACATTACGAGGTTGTTTTCCCTACTCACTTGCATTAACTACCATTTCTATACATTTAGGGTAAGCTGCCATTCATCACACCAATTATAAATTTTATCGAAGCAATCTCATATCGTCCTACAGTCATTTAACGACAACACCTTTCCATACACCGCAGCATCGTCAGCAGACAGCCGCGGATTGCTGCTCGTCCTGTCCGTCGGATGATTTATATACAGAGAGAATGAGACCGGTCTTGTCACACTTCTCTGGAACACTCCAGATGATATCCTTGCCTCTGATGAACATTTGCCTTCGAATACAACATACTGTGTCCCATTACTTAAAAAGTCTTCAAGCCACTTACATATATGGGAACGTATTTGGTATACACGTACCTTCGTTAACAGTCTGCAGTGGTCCACCGTATTGAATACTTTCCGGGAATCTAGGTATATGGCGTTTTCCTGTTGTCCTTCGTCCATAGTTCGCAGTATATCAAGTGAAAAAAGGGCAAGCTAGATTAACTATCATGCAGAAGTGACAAGAAAGGGCTATTCACTTGTCCGCTTCAGTGGAGTTAAACGGCAACGTTTACACTGAGTGTTGTTCTGATGATGAGATATTCCCAACGTCTACGTCATGCACCGTAGTTGCCGGAAACTAGTGTCCGATACCGACACAAATGGAAGATGAGTGCTTTGCTTTACGCACAAAATCAGATAACTGTGGCTGTGTTGCTAGAGGTGACAAATGAATTTTAAGTTAAATGAACTGTGCGTGACATAATGTGTTTCTAGAAATAACGATGAACAACCGCCATAAGCGTTTCGCCTTTATTCTTTGTAAGACGTCTTCAGTGGCTTGCAATACTTGTATGTATGTATTTTTGTTTATACTATTTAATTTACGTTTACGACGTTGTGTATATTGGTTATAAACAGTTCTGGTACTTTTTGTATTTTATGATGTAATAATTTAAAGTTCTACTCACAGATTCCTTGGACATTAATTTACATGCTGTGTTCTTGTTCTTTTGTCATAGCTATTCTTCCTGTGATAATTGTCAATTGTTTCTTTTTTTTTCACTTCACAGCACAGGTTTTGATGTTATGTTTTGGATGGCATTGCCAACTGTTGATTGCTACTGACAACAATGTGTAGGTGGTTATAATATTTTTACACATTCAGTGCCGGCCGGTGTGGCCGAGCGGTTCTAGGCGCTTCAGTCTGGAACCGCGCTACCGCTACGGTCGCAGGTTCGAATCCTGTCTCGGGAATGGACGTGTGTGATGTCTTTAGGTTAGTTAGGTTTAAGTAGTTCTAAGTTCTCGGGGACTGATGACCTCAGATGTTAAGTCCCATAGTGCTCAAAGCCATTTGAACCATTTGAACACATTCAGTAGGTGGCTGTAACATTCAACAGTTGGCACACAATCCAAAACATAACCCCATAACATTTGTTCAATTCCTAATGGTGTGAAGTGCAAAAAACAAAATTTCGTATGTCAGCTATAACAAAGGAAGAAGAACACAGCATGTAGATCAACAACCACAAAGTCTGTGCGCAGAACTTGAAATTATTACTACATCACGGAGAAACAAAAAGTACCAGAACTGTTCGTAACCAGTATATATACAGTCTTAAACGTAAACTAAGTGGTATAAACAAAAATATATACATGTTCCAGGCCACTGCAGATGCTTTGCAAAGAATAAAGCCCAAACGCGCATGGCGCAAAACTGTGTTTTGTTCAGTTATGATTAGACGGTCCCAAAGTAATAATCATCAAGATATCGTAGAACTGCTGAGCTTTCGCGGTTGACCTGTGCGGAACAGTCGCGCCGAGGTAAATCTAGGTCAGGTATAGAACAGTTAGAAGCGGCGGCGGCAGCAGGGACTGGGTGAGGCTATCAGCTGACTATACAAGAGAGGCGCTTTGCAGCCGTCGGGAGAGAGGGGGGGGGGGGGACGGGGCGGAGTATCAGCTGTGGTCGCCGGTCGATAGTCGTCGCTCATCTCCCTGCGAGCGCGGCCTGTCGGCCCTCGCTGTCAGAAGGGGTCGCCTGACGCAGTTTTTGTACTGGGCGTCGCGTTCTGCTCGTCCGTTCTCGGACATAACTTCGCGATACATTCTCTCTCCTGCTTTTCTATGTACGAGTTGGTATCCAAAGTTCACGGAATATGAGGTTTGATCAAAACGTACAGTGAATGAATTTTCTTAGCAGCAGCTGCTTGACGCTATAACCATTTGATGTAACTTGTCCTATAGCCTGATCCGTTGAGACATGCAGCGTCAAGCTGGAACACCGTCGACTTTTCAGCTTCCAGAGACGCTAGACAGAGAGTGTGTTCACCGTACGTGTTATCCATCATGGATTTCGAACAACGCGTGAACATTAAGTTCTGTTTCATGTTGTAAAAAAAGTGCCAGACGAACTCATGAAACGTTGAAATTGCTGTATAATGATAACCTTCTAAGAGCGAAGACTGTTTACAGTTGGTGCGAGCTATTTACAAGCGGAAATGAATCGGTAGTAGATGAGCAACGTTCGGGACTTGCATGAACCTCAAAAACAGAAGAAAACGTGCAAAAAGTGGCGAAAATTGTTTACTGAGACAGGCGAATAGCTATTCGAGAGCTTACCGACGAACTTAGCATCTCTTTCTGTTCCGTGCAAAGCATTTTAACCGGTAATTTGCAAATTAGGCGAGTGAGTGCAAAAACTGCTCCCAACCTTTTGTGTGGTGAAAAGAAGGAAAATCGCTTGTTAGTTTGCACGGAGTTGAAGGATCGTCTTCACTCAGATCCGAACTTCATGTCAAAAATTGTAGCCGGAGATGAACTTGGGACTATGGGTATGACCCTGAGACGAAAATTCAGAGTTCCCAATTAAAAACCTGTGAATCTCCTCGCCGTGAAAAGACAAGTCAGTCAAAATAGAATATCAAAGTCATACTCACTGTTATTTTCGGTATTGAGAGCATAGTGCGATCAGAGTTCGTTTGGGGGGAAACAGCTGTAAACGCCGAATTTTACAAGTGTGTACTACAACGTTTGCGAAACGATGTACGAAGAAAGAGACTATAAAAGTGGGCCAATGGCTTCCTTCTTCATCAGACAACGCGCCGTGCCACACGTCGCATTTGATTCACGCACTTTTGGCCGAAAAAACTGTTCCTGTACTTCCACAGCCGCTATACTCACCGACTTTTGGCTCTAATCAAAAATTAAAACCGTGCTTAAAGAAAAACGTTTTGACACCATTCCTGCCACTGAGAGGATCACGTCAGCAGATGAATACCCTTCCAAAAGAAGTATTGCGGAAATGCTTGCAGTCATAGAGTCATCGCTGGGTTAAGTACATTGTTAGCCAAGCACAATACTTTGAAGGAAATTAAATCAAATTCCACGTGAGCTTATTACTTTCTTTCTAACAAAACTCTTCACCGTATTTTTTATTACACCTCGTAAACTAACTGAAATTATTTCGTTTTACCGGTATTTAATTCTGCGCAATAAACTTCAGCATAGTTCCGTGGGAGCGAATACAGCGATGCTAACGTTTATGCCAACACTTTTGGAATGCATCCTGGATATCTTTTTCTTGTTAAGGTGTTTAGTACCCTCTGCCATTCCGCTTAATTCAAACCCACTGTATCAATTCAAAGGCCCTTCAACTTGGATTCCTTGTTGAGGAAGAAGGCACACGGAGCAACGTCTTGTGAGTACAATGGATGTGGAACAACTATTATTCTGGTTTTAGTGAAAAATTCTTGAATAATGTATGCTATATTCAATCATTCATTGTTATGGCGGGGTAAATAATAATTCATAAATTTCTTTTGTGGATGTTCTCTCGCCATGACCGCCCTCAAACGTTTTAGAACATCACGATGGAACTCCTTATGCACCCTCCGTCTCGGAGATCGAACTTTTTATGAACAGTCCTGCTAGTTTAAAATAAACCATAGTTACTTTTGACTTGAGCTTTTTGGCCGAGGTCAGGAAGTATTGTCCCACACTGCGTACATAACTTTTCGTTACCAGAGGCAACTTTTGACATAAAGTCTGGATCGTCTCGAAGCAGATGTATATGATTCCCTCAGACTCCATGTGATGTTGCTTCTGATCGTCTTGAAGCAGTAGTTAGATAAACTTCGCGACAATCCTCCTCATGTTCAATTCCTCTGACAGATTGTATATGTACCATATCTTTTCCCGAAGTACTGCGTAAGTCTTGAATGATCTGTTTACGATCTTGCAGAACCAGATACTGCTCTTTTTGGTGTGATGAAGGTGTCGTCATTATCAGCGGATGCTTTCTGTTTTTTTGAAATACAATTCGTCAACCTGTGTCGCATCTAAAGTGTGGTTTCCAAAGCTTTCTTGAACATCTGGTGCGTTTCTCCAGCGGTTTTTCAAAGTGTAGAAGAGAACGTTAACCAGACACACTGCTCTTTTAGGCCATCCTGTGCATAACCGCAAACTCTCGGAAACATAACTCACATATGCTCACTGACAACTAACTAGGCAGCTCACAGTCACTTGCTGCACTAATTCAAGAAGAAAATATGAGAAAACCCATAGCGGTGTTTCAGTATACTCCTGTGTAACCATTTGCGCGCAAAATTCAGATTTCGTGAAATTTTGGATGCCACCATGTGTTCAGTTTAATAACTGATGAATATTCTGATACTTTCTCACTAATGTAAGCTGTTAGCTCACATTATGGATACCTCTAGTATAGCATCTACAGTAAGCAGCATGTGATTACATCACGTAATGTACGCTCGTGAACTTGGTATGTACTTGAGCTGACTCACCAGTTGTGTATGTTTCTCTCACTGACGGGTGGACCACGTAAACGATTTATCCAAGTTGCAAACAGTGATGACCATTGGAATGCAACTCAAGGGGAGAATATCTGTTAAACGGAGAGGCTTGTGAACTGTTACTGTGTCCATACAGTGAAAATATGTGAATGGATTAATGAAATCTTTATGAATAACTGTCGTGCGACCTCCGAAGTACTACGTACTACTGATCTTCGAGTAATTTTTGAAGGTCGTGGATATGTGTAGGTCAACCGACAGTCCACAGTACAATAGCTGACTTTCCACATAAGCCATGGGAAGAACTCCGAAACAAAGGGACGAAATCTTCATCCGTACTAACGACGATGTATTTATGGAAAAGCAAAGGTGTGCCACAAATACTTATCCAGCACTACAGCTGACTGGGAAAAAAGAGACTCACCTGAAGGGATACGTTTTCTTCTTCGTTGAACGGATGGGCTCTATTCATTATTCTATAGCTATGTACCTTCTGGATAATATAATTTCTAAGTGACCTGTACTGTTCTTGATTATTTCAACGTTTTTACTCTTTCTGCGGTTCTTTATTGTCCAGATATCCATGGTTCCCTTATTTCTCTCTTTTTCATTCCCAGTACATTTTCTGGTGCGTTGATTTCCCAGTAACTCATTGAGCTCCATTATTTCAGATAGATAAGGAATACGTAAGAAATAGATTATAACAAGGACTGTTCAAGTCAAAAGGGCTTCTGCATACAGATCACGCTGCCAACAAAAAACCACATAAAATCCCAGAAAACTTTTTTTCGAAAAAAGAAAACAACATTCGAAGCACAGTTCTCCATGGTGATACATAAAGGGCGATCAAAAAGTTCCCGTTTGAAGGCGTTGCTGCAGTGGATATGCAACGCAGCGCGGCTCCGATGTGGGCGGGTAAGCACCGACAGGTGGGCAAGGGTGTAATGTGGTACTCGTGTCTTTCCGACGTGCCCGTGGTAAATGTGGAAATTGTGGACTACGGCAACGTTATCACCAAATGCGTTCACACAGGACCAACGTGTTGTTATTCTTCCCTTGGCTGCCGAAGGACAAACATCGGTAGACATCCATCGGAGAATGAAGAATGTATGTCCGTCGAAAACCACCGTTGTGGACTGGTACTCCAAGTTCCGTGGTGGCCGCGATTCGACGCAAGATTCCGGTCAGTGTGAGAGGCCAGCCTCATCCATTACGGACAGTCAGTCAATGGGAGACGTGTTGTAGTTCGTATCTTTCCTGTGCTATTATTACACTTTCGGTCCTTTGGAAAAATATTGAAGGGTTGAGGATTCCTGTCGGACGAGGATGTGCAGCGGGCAGTTACGGATTCTTCACGCAGCAGGACAGGGTGTTTTATGAAACGGTATCTTCAGTCAGATGCGTTGGTGGGATGATTTCCTCGGTGCTCACCAAGATTTTGCTTGATTTACATACCTACTCTGGAGTGTTGGGCCTTCGAACGGAAACTTTTTGATCGTCCCTTATATATGAACAGTAAGGAAGGCAAAAAGGAAACTATCAGATGCCTTTGAAATGTAGTGCTTTTGGAGACTGTTGAAGGCTAGATGAATTTTAGCTAGGAATGAAGACATCCTGGTACGAATCAACGGAAGAAAACGCTTTATAAAAATGATAATAAATTGAAGAGATCGAATCTTTGGATACGTATAAAGACATGAGTCGTCGCTGAAAATCTTAGTTAAAGAGATAGTGGAACAAAATAATCACAGATGAAGGCTAAAACAGAGCTTGATGGTATGGCCTAATCCGCTTATGCTGAAATGGGGAGAACAGCTGGCAAGCAACAGGCATGGCGAGGCGTATCAAACCAGCCTTCGAAGTAACAATGGAAATGGATGTATGTCTGTGTATCCGGTTAGAAACGTCGGGTAAGAATCACTCTGTATTTATTGTATCCAGGAACTTGTGGTCAGATAATGTATTTCTCCTTGACAGTTGCCCGCAAGTGGCTCTTAATGGCAACTGAATATCAGTGGAACTTCCTGTATCGTCTTCTTCGTTTTGTTGACCCTCCGCCACTTAAGTCTTAGTTGCTGTTGGGAGATATTCGATCGATATTGCCTCAGATAGACCTGTTGCCAAAGTAGCATATGCCTAAGTCTGGTACACTCGTGTGAATGATGAGTTTGCTGAAAATTTTGGTTGCTCAGGTGGCTAGCAGGTGGCCATAACAACGTGAGCTGATAGTACCATGTGGGACGCGGAAGAAGCCGATAGATAAATGATATTCCGTGTCATCTGCAGGGTTCCATAGCCATCCAGTTCGGATCGACCGATTGTCCACCTACTACTATGTCTTGGTAGTTACGGCACTGCATTGACACCGTGTGCTTCTGTACCCAATACAAGATTAAAAACGCAGGTAGAAATCAAAAATAATAAAGAATCTGGAACTGGATGACGAATATTCGATTGATAATATTTTTTTTTCATTTGGACATAAACATTTAAGCGTATAAATTTCAGAAGATACGAGGTTTGTCCGGAAAATACGTATAAAAGTTGAATAATGTCTTTATGTTACAAGTTGGAGTCACCGCCAGGTGGGACTACGGCTGTAATCAATCCCATCAACGCTCAGTTCGTGAAGGTGGGAGTGTGCGACAGCTTGTTGACAGTTACCCTTTTTCACCTGCCGTCGGCATGGAGCTCTCTCTCTGATTGAGGAACAGCGCGTCAACATCAAGTTTCTTGCAAAGCTAGGCATGAATGGCTGTGAGATTTTTGAGTGTTTGAAACAGATTTACGGAGACAATTCTCTGAAGGAACCAACCGTGAACAAGTGGTTAAAAAGTTTCCGGGATGGCCGAGAAGAAGTGAACGATGACCCTCGCCCAGGACGCCCGTCGACATCGAGTTCCGACTCAAATATTGAACGAATTCGGGCTTGTGTTCTTAAAGACCGTAGATTGACAGTCAGAATGATTGCTGACGAGCTGTCATTCCCCAAAACAATCGTTCACGAAATCCTGACACAAAAACTTGAAATGAAGAAATTGTGTGCGAAAATCGTACCGAAGCTCTTGCGCCAGACAGAGAGCAAAGAGGGTTGAGTGCTGTGAAGATTGGTTGGAAGCAGAGGAACGAGGGGACTTTCTCAACCGAGTCATCACTGGAGACGACTCCTGGTTATACGAATTCGATGTGGAGCTCAAATCTCAAAGCAAGGAATGGAAACTAGCAGGAGAACCGAGTACAAAAAAGTCGCAAAAATCAAGGTCCAATGTGACGACAGTGTTGATTGTTTTCTTTGATTCTAGGGGCATTGTTCACAAGGTATTTGTCCCTCCCGGCCAGAGAGTGAACGGAAATTTTTACGTTGAAGATCTGATACGTCTCAGATATCGTGTGGCCCGAGTTCGACCGCAGTTGGCAAAAGGGGGCAGGTGGATGCTTCATCACGACAATGCGCCCGCTCACACGTCGCTCGTTGTGCGCGAGTTTTTGGCCCGAAGCTCAATCACCGTGACAGACCACCCGCCTTATTCACCCGATTTAGCCCCGTGTGACTTCTTCATGTTCCCGAAATGCAAAATGGTGCTTCGGGGGCGGCGCTTGGGAGATGTGGAAGCCATCAAGGCGGAAACGACACGGCAACTGAACAACATCACAACTGAAGACTTTCAGCAATGTTATCAACAGTGGAAACGGTGTTGACAGAAGTGTATCGCGTCTCAGGGTGAGTACTTTGAAGGAGACCGTACTGTAATACCTGAATAATTGTAAAATAAAGTTGTTATTCAACTTTTATACGTATTTTCCGGACAAACCTCGTACATCAATTTCAGCTTCATTGTTTAAGTTGGCTGATACAAATCTGGCAAACTGCTAGCTATAATGCCCGATAAAAATACGATCCAGTCTCATTAATGTGACCCCCGCCTACGTTCGACGTTATCGTGTACTAACCACTCACAGATGGCAGTAGCAGCAGTAGCTGTTGAGGGTGTACGATGCGTGTCGAGTGGACTCGTAAAACGTGCAGGAGTTGTCGTAATGCGGAAATGCAGCGATTTATTTGACGTCCAAAAGGGCTGTGAACTGCTCGCACATGGCAAAGTGGCGCGATCCAAAGCCGGTGCCGAGGCAACTGTGGTGCACCACAACAGCTGTTGAGATGTGTACGGGCAAATATACTTGAAACTGTTGAGCAACTGGCAACCCAGGTGAACCAATGGAATCTGAACAGTGTCACCTCATCGACCGATCAACGAACGTCTGGTTGTTGCACCCATGCTGACTGCTGTTCACTGGCGCAGAAGTCTGGAATTTCCACGCCAATTCATGACTGGATGCCCAGTGAATGGCGTAGGTGTCCTTAGATGAATCCCGTTTTACGCGTCATCGGGCAGATGACCGTTGGCGTGAAACGTCTGAAAGCAAGCACTGTGCAACCAGGAGGGATCGTGATGTCTGTGGAATGTATTCTTGACATTCCCTGGGAACTTTCGTCATTTTGGAAGGCACAAAGTGTAACCTCCCCCTCACTTATCGACCTTAATGAAGGTGAAAAATTAAACCGCGTGCACCTAATGGAATTTTGGGAAAAGCAATCGTCACCGTAGTTAATTTGTCGGTAAAGTGGGAGGAAAGGGTTACATCTAAATGAAAGGAAAAATGCAAATGAAATTGGTGGAAATTAATTTTGAAAAGGGGTAAAGTTAATAAAGAAAGTAATTGTGCGGTCGTTACGTTAACAATTAATTGGCGTTAATTAGATATTTGAGATTTGGGGAAAATTACGGTCGCCAGTCCCATGGACAACTACTATAATAACTGAAGATGAAAGATTAATGCACATATATTTAGCACTAAAAGCGTGGCAATTGAAGGTTGACACGTGTTGTGTGAAAACTGAATGTTTGTCAGAAGTAATAAATTTCGCTACACTCTGACTTAATTTAGCAAAAGAATTAATAAAACCGGAAAATTGAAAGTTAATTTAGTGACTGAAATTAATAGTGAACTTTGTTTCTGAAGCACTACGAAATTCAATAAAATAAGGTTAGTCTTGGGCTACCTCAACAATCATTTAAAAAGCTACTTGAATCTACGCAATTTAGAAATAAGAGGTTTAACTTTGAACTTGAATTAAATGATTCTGAACAATTAACAATAGTAAAATTTAGTACGTACCAAGCTGAGCTGCAGTCACAGGTAAGCTAAAATATGGTAACAAAACTCGCACTCTTAATTTGTGCTTGTGTAATGTAAATATTGTAGCCAGGTATGAATACCTTAACTGAACTTTGAAATTAAAGCAGTGAAATGGAATGATATTACTTTAATACTGGCGTCTGAATTTCAACGACACTCGGGTTCATTTCGGAAAAGGAAGGGACCCTCTTGGTAATGCCATTGGGACAATGAGCAACAAAGGTTCATGCTAAGTTGCTGTAATTTTGTGATGCAACAATTTTAAAAGCTGAGGTCTGTCGTACAGTTCTAAAACTTTACGTGCTTCCAGTCTTCCTTGCTGGTTGATTGAAGGTTTGAAGTCGTCGATCGAGGAGGTGGCGACAGTCACTCATTGTCGACGGTCGCTGTCGCAGAAGCTGGATGTTGGCGCGCCTTCTTCTCGACACGGTCACCAGGCGAAACGGGCTCTTGATGTGCGCCAGCTAATGCTTCCCGTCCGCGACACCGTGTCAGAAACTATCATAGCAAGTCGAGCGCAATTACATGCTGCCAAACCCCAGAAGCGTGGCAACTCGCGGGAGCGTCACACAACACACCTGCTCCACCGCCCTACTTCCGCCAGACTTCCTCTATCTTCGCTCCACGCGGCAGAATTAACACTACCAAAGATCCTAAACACTTTGGTTCTCCACACGACCTATCGATGTAATCGTTCGATAGCATAGTTTTCCCTAGGAAAGACCCAGCGTAAAAATATAAATAAAATTTACAAAACAAACCAATTATACATCGACATAAATGCATAAATATATATATATACAAATAGTAAAATAATTACAATATATAAAGACACAGAAATGTCATACCTTCATGTAACAAAATAAGGAAAAAATTTATAGTACAATAGATGGAAATAGGAAGATATGCATTTCCGGCGTTACAAATAGATCAACACAAGTTTGTATCTATCCTTGGAGACCACGTCCAAGTCTACATGCAGTTTGTTTTTCCTCGGCACGATGGCATTTACCAGCAAGGCAATGAAACGTGTCACACCACTCTCAAGTGTACGCGCGTGGTTAGAGGAGGACCAGGGTGAGTTTAGCGTACTCCCTTGGACACCAAACTCGCCGAATTAAATACCAATAAGGAATATGTGTGACTCTCTCGACAGGGCTGTTCGCGCTATGGATCCTCAACAGAAAAAGAGTGAGGAGCTGGCCACGGTATTGGAGTCAATCACGTCTCGCAGCCGTCCGCGTTGTTAAAGGTTGTTATTCAGGCTTCCGACAGCTGATCGCGTTAATGTAACTGGACAGTGTGGGAAAGCAATTATTTACGAAGAAGCGTACTATTAAAAAGATTCCGGCGATGTCAAGTCGCCTTTGAATAAGTTTCTGAGAATTCTGAAATACATTTTTATCCTGTCGACGTTAATGACCTGAACGTCTAAGCTAGTAGCATGTGTTATTGTGTATTGGGTGTTCAGCAGGCCAAAGTTTCTTTGAAAGAATTCACCGAAAGGAAATTCAATTTTCTCTATGTATCTAACGAACTCGTTGAATATTTCTGTGCAGGCTTTTTATACGTAAATCAGTTGACAAAAGTATAAAACCATTAGCAAACTGAAAGGGTATTCCCTACTCGTAAAAAACAATTCTTGAGGATCTGACACACGAAATACTGCATTTTCCTCTCTCTGCACCGAGCGATGTGGCGCAGTGGTTAGCACACTGGACTCGCATTCGGGAGGACGACGGTTCAATCCCGTCTCCAGCCATCCTGATTTACGTTATCCGTGATTTCCCTAAATCGTTTCAGGCAAATGCCGGGATGGTTCCTTTGAAAGGGCACGGCCGATTTCCTTCCCAATCCTTCCCTAACCCGAGCTTGCGCTCCGTCTCTAATGACCTCGTTGTCGACGGGACGTTAAACACTAACCACCACCACCACCTCTCTCTGCAGTTTTTTGACATGCGTGATGAGAAGATCAGTCCTCTGAGAAAACTTATTATCGGTTTTCATGATGATTCCAGAAATCGCCTGGTTACAACGTCTTCTACTTTGTTGGAGCGTCTGACCTGTAAGAAAGTTTCACGATGTATTTACCATTTTAACGGGGTTTCCTATTTATAGCACAGGTGTTTAAAAATTCGGACTGGCAATCTTTAAATAACGTTGGTAACAACTTACTGTATGCGTTCTTATATAATATTGGCCTGACGACATTCAATGGAAACGAGGAGCAGAGACTAACGACAGTCACTGGACGTGCCCGCTGTACGCATGTTTCGCTGTTTGCCAGTATCAGCGTAACCGTATTTATGCAATTTATGCAGTATCATCAATTCTTATAGGCAATTGTTTGGAGCCTCTAGCGCGGGATTATCGTCGATGTTGAGTCAGGATAGAATTTAAAATCGATTTTGTTAGGAATCCAAGACTGTGACGCTGCTGGATGTTGAATGAAGGCAGTCCACGCTAGCTGAAGTAACCGTGACTGTGAGCTGTAGTTTTATAGACAGTCAGTTCCTACTTTCATAGTGTTCCGATCCTCATAACTGACCGTTATTTATACCCTAGCGTTTACTTCCATCTGATTTACGATCTTACTACGGACTGCCAAGATGTTCTCAGTAAATTTCCGTAGCAACTAATTTCACTGTGGGTGGCGTTTCTAGAATAATTTCCTTAGTACAGATATCGTCATGGATAGAAACTCAGTAATGCTTATATAAATTAAGAGCGTTTGGAGGTATACTACGGGCTCCAAGGTAGCGCTCCAGTAGAGACCAAAAATATGAGATTAGACTAATGAAGGAGTGCACAAGGGCATTTAAGGATTTTTCCCGCGCTGTACAGCCGAAAGGAACTGCTACAAGTCTCAGTATGTGGTACAGTTGCTCCTCACAACGCTTTGCAAAGTACTGATATAGATTTAGATGTGGATCGCTTTCTGTGATTAACGGTGTTGTACTTGCCGAAACACTTGAACACAAATATTGGCGGGAGTCGGTAACGTGGTTTTCAGGCATATGGTGTGTCGGTGAAGACAGTGAGACTGATGAATGGGTAACCGTCCGCAGATCGTAAACAGCGCTAAAAATATTCAGGGGCACTAGTCACGACAGTGCGGCCGCGTGGCGTGTCGGCCTAAATCATAGTGACTACGGAAATAGTTCCTTGGCGAAGTTACAGCGGCGGCGCGAAAGCGTGTAGAGTAGGTCAGTAGCCCGCGAATTATTACTGATGAACGCCGCTGCCCAGGAGCTTCTGGTGCACTTCTGTTTATTTGTGTGTCAGCGCACGTTCACATGTGCTCTCACCAATGGCAACACTTTCGACTTAAACTAGTTCTTTTGCTGTCAAAATCTCCTTTTACTTTAGCAACCACTCTCTAAACGGAGTATCTCATAATTAGAGAAAACTGACATGGGTGAAAATATACGACAGTAGAAGGAAAACATTCCAACAAACTTTGATCCGCATCCGAGTCCTTTGCGAGATAACTGCGAATGTGTTGTTACTAGCCGCCACTGATTTTAGCATGAAATATTGTCAAGTCAGTCCAATAATACACTATCCAGTCACGTTAATGTGACCGCCTGTCAGAAGCGTGAATAACCACCTTTTGCAGCGCGTGCCGTTGCGAGACTTGCAGGGAAAGAGTCAGTGAAGTTCTGGAAGTTACCGACAGGCATGTGGAGCCATGTCAACTCCAGTGCCGTGGCCAGCTGTCCTAGGTTTCTGCCGGCCGATTTGGCCGAGCGGTTCTGGGCGCTTCAGTCCGGAACCGCGCTGCTGCTACGGTGTAAGGCTCGAATCCTGCCTCGGGCATGGACGTGTGTGATGTCCTTAAGTTAGTTACGTTTAAGTAGTCAGAGTCTGGGGGACTGATGACCTCAGTAGTCCCATAGGGCTTAGAACCCTTTGAACCATTTTTTTCTATGTTTCTCGG
This sequence comes from Schistocerca cancellata, assembly GCF_023864275.1. Taxonomy (NCBI): domain Eukaryota; kingdom Metazoa; phylum Arthropoda; class Insecta; order Orthoptera; family Acrididae; genus Schistocerca; species Schistocerca cancellata. Next base: position 308,419,451 of record NC_064628.1, on the reverse strand, counting down.
TTGAGGCTCCATGGCCCTAACAGTCAGCTCGAGGTTATCCCGCAGATTCTGGACTGCGTTTAAGTCCGGGGAGTTTGGCGGCCGGTAGAGTACAGTAAACTCTTCTTGGTGCTATTCGAACCACGCACGTACACTGCGAGCTGTGTGACACATTGTATTGTCCTCCGGGTAGATGACATCGTGTCGAGGAAAAGAAGTGCGGGGATAGATGAATACTTACGTTGATCGATTGCGCCTTCCATAATGACGAGATCACTCAGGGAATGACACGAAAACATTGCTCAGACCCTGATGCTTCCTCCTCCGGTTCAAAAAATAGTTCAGATGGCTTTGAGCACTATGGGACTTAACATTTGTGGTCATCAGTCCCCTGGTACTTAGAACTACTTAAACCTAACTAACCTAAGGACATCACACACATCCATGCCCGAGGCAGGATTCGAACCTGCTACCGCTCAGGTTCCAGACTGAAGCGCCTAGAACCGCTCGGCCACACCGGCCTGCTCCTCCTCCGGTCTCACTCTTCGGACGATTGTGGAAGTGCCGTAAACCCCAACCACCATTTATCCGATGGAGCATAAAACCTGATTCATCTGAAAAGGCCAGCTGTCGCCACTCAATGGACGTCCAGTTTCGATAATGGCGTGCTAATTCCGGCCTTTGGCGCCGATCAACAGCGGTCAGCATGTCTGCACGGACCAGGCGTCTGCTGCGGAAGCCCATACGCAGCCACGTTCCGTGAACGGTAGAGGATACGCCCACTAGTTCGTCTGGGCTATCAGTTGCTCAACAGTTGCACGGTTTTTTTCCGTCCACATCTCCGCAGCCGTCGTTCACTATTGCTTGTGCACCGCAGTTGCTTCGACGGTGGTTTTGGTTAGCAAAATTCAAATGGTTGAAATGGCTCTGAGCACTATGAGATTTAAATTGTGAGGTCATCAGTCCCCTAGACTTAACTAACCTAAGGAAATCACACACATCCGTGCCCGAGGCAGGATTCAAACCTGCGACCGCAGCAGGAGCGCGGCCCCGGACTGAAGCGCCTAGAACTGCTAGGCCACAGCGGCTGGCTTTTGGATAGCACGATATTGTCATGCGAGGTGTACATTAACAACAGTGGCACGTGAACAGTTTATGAACTGGACTGTTTCGGAAAGTCAATGATGATGCCCATTTGGACGTCAGATAAACCGCTCCGTTTCTGCATTTCTATAACGACTGTTGGTTTTCTGCCTCCTGCGGATACGTGTTATGTACCCTCCACTGCTAGTTGTGTCACCTGCCGTCTGTGAGTAGTTAATACAAGTTGACGTCGAATATAGACCGGTCACGTTAATGCGACTGGACCGTGTATATTCACAACTCTCTTGCAAACGGCTCGAGTGGGGTCCCATGTTAACTGCATTGTTTTCACTTCAATTATCGTACACTTTCACCCATGCCAGTTTTCAGTATTAATTATGATACACTGTGTATAGTAGTACTAAAAATTAACATGTTCTTTATGTGTTCGTCACAAGATCCATAGTGAAAAAAAACCTTCGTCTATTTTAGAACTGAAACTTAATTTTCAGGAATTGTTTTAATGATAAGCACGTCTTTTGGGTTTCTGTCCTTGCTGCAGCAACCATTATACCAGAATCAGCACTGTTCATAGTGCGAGCACTGGCAAACTATGTTAGCTGGCATTCAAGGCAAATTTTTGTCCTCACAATGGAGTCTTATTCGAGAGGAGTGAGGTTCAAATTACCGTCTGAGCTTTCTGATTTATGTACTCCACGGTTTTCTTGTACTACTTCAGTATGATTTTGGGATGACTCTTTCAGTAAGGCCACTAAATATTTCAACAAGGCTACGATCGATTTTGTTCCCCTGGCATCCCAACACAGCACGTGCTTCGCCTTTCATAACTTCGATCTCGACGGTGAGTTTATCTTCAACCATTTCGATCCGACGTCCTTCATGATGTAGATGTTCTTCTCGTTTGTAATACACAGTTATCGACCAAAGTAAGTCTAATGTACGGATTTGTCTTGCATGCCGTATGTTAACGTCACAGAAACAGATTGACTAATTTGCGGTTATTTGTTGATTCCGATTTTCTCTGGGTTTTTTTCCAGCAATCAGACAAAACTTCATTACAAAACACACTAAAAATTTGAATTTAAAACGAATTTACCTAACACAAACCTACTACTATTATAACGAAAACAGTGCGTGCTGTTACGCAGTACCCATCAATTAAAAACACCTTGTATAAGAAAGCTCTAAACGGAGACATACCAGCCAAGGTAAACGGAGATAACACTTAACGCGACAACTGTTGTTTTTAGTATTTTTTCAATATTGCTGTCGTCATCTTTCCATGCGTTATTTCAAGTTGCAGCAACCGTTTATGAAGGACACTTGACCTTACTGGCTTTAGCACATACATTGATGAGCAGAAAACATTAGGACGGCCTGGGTAACAGTGTGTTGGTCCTTAGAAAGCACTACAGAAGCGATTCATAGTGGCATGGATACGACTAGTCTTTGGTAAGTTAGCAGAGGTGTGTGGCACCGTATGATTACGCACAAATCATGCAATTCTTGTAAATCACGGGTCGGTCGTTTGTGAGTTCGGAGCTGGCGCCCAGCAACGTCACAGATGTGTTCCACCGTGTTCAGATTGGACGAATGTGGTGGCCAAGACATCAGCGTCAGTTCGCTAACATGCTCTTCTAATCAATATAGCATGACTCTGGCCATGGGGCACGATAAGTTATTCTGCTGAAAGATTCCATCGCCGTTGGGAAAGACATCAACCATGAAGGGATGCAGCTGGTCCTTGATAATGTTCTCGTAGTCAACAGCTGTCTGGTGCCTTTGATTATCATCACAGGTCTCATGGAAGCCCCGGTGAATGTCTCACATATCTTGATACTACCCAGATCAGCCTGCGTGTGTGTCTTGGCATATGTTTCAAGCAGCCGCTCACCTTGATGATGCCGTATCTGCAGATGACCACCGACGTGGTGTAGCATTAATCCGACCATACTATACGTTTCTATTGATTCACAGTTTAGTCTCGATGATCACGTGCCAATTACAATCGAAGTTAACGATGTCATTGGATAAACATGGAAACACATGGCGGTTGTCTGCTGCAGAGCCCTACTTTCAACAATGTGCGCTGAACGATATGCTCCCAAACACTAGTCTCTGCACCATTATTATACTCTGTCGTCAGATCTGTGATGTCGTCCGCTATCACATACATCATGTCAAGCAGCCCACTCTCAGATTCAACAGACTGCACCAGCGACTGTCCTATAAATCACCGGAGGCCAGTCGTGTAGTGCACACCTGCTTGTAATGGAAAAACCAAGGAGAGGGCAGCGCCTCCACGAAACGCGCACAGTGGCTCCTCCGCGTCGCTATTTACAGCGCCGAGAGTATGACCTCAGTCTTGTGTTAGCTCTTGAGCCATCTTCAACGACTTCGCGCGCTACTCAATTGCTGTGTTCTAGTAAACAATGATCCCCCACTGCAGCCGAATCCGTGGATTCTAAAACGTCTGCAACTGACTGTCACGTAGCCTAATTTACAGATCGTGCCTATCCAACATCACAGAGCAGGCAGGTTTCCGACGGGCGGGTTATGTAATGAAGCGACGACGTCTAACGTTTTATATATAGTCTTCTCGTGGCTTCGCCATCCTTCAACCACTTTCCACAGATGTTCACGACAGCAGTACGCGAACAGCCCACAAATTCGCCGTCTCCAAGATGTTTGTTCCCATTTGCTGGGTCATAACAATCTGTCCTTTGTTAAAATCACTTATGTCAGTAGATTTCCCAAACTGTGACACGTGGAAATGGTGGTCTAATGTATAGAGCGCTAGACTCCAGCACTAGAGGTTCAGTCCCATATGGGGTAGGCATTTTCCCTCATTCTAATCCCGGCAGGGCTGAGTCATGCCCACGCAGCCCATCATGTTAATAACGGGAATCTTTCCCGGGGGTAAAAGACAGCTGGGGCAATGGGCCCGACGCCCTCCCCCACCTAGTTCCATGGTGTAGAAAGGCTGCACCCCATCATATAGCCGAACTACAGACTGCACTTTAACCTTTCATCGTCACTAGAATGACTCCCCCTTTAATCTCTTCTCTTCTTACATTCTTTGCTTATCACACTACATTTCCACAACACCATCAGGCAGCATTCAGTCTTTTGGTGGGCTGTGGTCATATTGTTTTGGCTCATCAGTGAATGTGGTCGTATATTGTACCTGTCAGAACTTCATAATACATTATACACAGCCAGCCGCGGTGGCCGAGCGGTTCTAGGCGATTCAGTCCGGAACCACACGACTGCGACGGTCGCAGGTTCGAATCCTGCTCGGGCATGGATGTGTGTAATGTCCTTAGGTTAGTTACATTTGAATAGTTCTAAGTTCTAGGGGACTGATGACCTCAACTGTTTAACTGTTTAGTCCCATAGTGCTCAGAGCCATTTGAACCATTTTTGAACATTATACACATAAAGCAGACTGTATGTATGTATGTCCAGGACCTCTTTTCAGTCACAAACCCGTGGATCGATTCAACCTAATTTGGTACAGTAACAGCAGGCCTCATGAATATCAGCACTGTGGGGTTTACAGTCTCCTAGCTCCAACAGGAGCGGAGATATGGACAAAAACATGTTTTTTCCAGCTCCTAGAGTATAGACTACCCTGCACAATAGGTATGTTGTTTGGAAACAGTATTGGCAGCCAAATCACGGGCGGTCTACAAGTCAGGAGCTAGAAACCGTTTTCAAGGCCCCAACATACATTCTGCCCTGCATGACAGGTGTGTTGTGTTTGACCAGTATCGGCCTCTTTTATCGACCTGTTTTGCATGGCGGCTTGTGTGTCAGGGGCAGATAGATTTTCAAACCCCTGACGTGTAGCCTGCTGTGTATGACAGGTATGTTGTGGGAAAGAGAGAGGGGAGGAGATTTTGTGCAGTCAGAGAGAGGGGGTGGAGGAAATGGACAAAGAGAGGGGGATGAGGGGTTGAAGAGACAGAGAGAGTGGGGATGAGGAGATACAGATAGAGGTGAGGGATCAGTTGGACACAAAGTGGGAGAAGATGTGGATACATGGAGAAGGAAGAATTGTGTTCTATATATATATATATATATATATATATATATATATATATATATATATATATATATATATATAGGGTGAGTCACCTAACATTACCGCTGGATATATTTCGTAAACCACATCAAATACTGACGAATCGATTCCACAGACCGAACGTGAGGAGAAGCACGGAAGTATGTTTTTTAACACAAACCTACGTTTTCTTAAATGGAACCCCGTTAGTTTTGTTAGCACATCTGAACATATAAACAAATACGTAATCAGTGCCGTTTGTTGCATTGTAAAATGTTAATTACATCCGGAGATATTGTAACCTAAAGTTGACGCTTGAGTACCACTCCTCCGCTGTGGTATCGGAGAGCACCGAATTACGTAGGGATCCAAAGGGAACGGTGACGGACCTTAGGTACAGAAGAGACTGGAACAGCATATTACGTCCACATGCTAACACCTTTTTATTGGTCTTTTTCACTGACGCACATGTACATTACCATGAGGGGTGAGGTACACGTACACACGTGGTTTCCGTTTTCAATTACGGAGTGGAATAGATTGTGTCCCGACATGTCAGGCCAATAGATGTTCAATGTGGTGGCCATCATTTGCTGCACACAACTGCAATCTCTGGGGTAATGAATGTCGTACACGCCGCAGTACACCTGGTGTAATGTCGCCGCAGGCTGCCACAATACGTTGTTTCATATCCTCTGGGGTTGTAGGCACATCACGGTACACATTCTCCTTTAACGTACCCCACAGAAAGAAGTCCAGAGGTGTAAGATCAGGAGAACGGGCTGGCCAATTTATGCGTCCTCCACGTCCTATGAAAGGCCCGTCGAACATCCTGTCAAGGGTCATCCTAGTGTTAATTGCGGAATGTGCAGGTGCACCATCATGCTGATACCACATACGTCGACGCGTTTCCAGTGGGACATTTTCGAGCAACGTTGGCAGATCATTCTGTAGAAACGCGATGTATGTTGCAGCTGTTTGAGCCCCTGCAATGAAGTGAGGACCAATGAGGTGGTCGCCAATGATTCCGCACCATACATTTACAGTCCACGGTCGCTGTCGCTCTACCTGTCTGAGCCAGCGAGGATTGCCCACGGACCATAATGCATGTTCCGTAGATTCACTGCCCCATGGTTTGTGAAACCCGCTTAGCCCGCATCTCGTAGTCGTGCGGTAGCGTTCTCGCTTCCCACGCCCGGGTTCCCAGGTTCGATTCCCGGCGGGGTCAGGGATTTTCTCTGCCTCGTGATGGCTGGGTGTTGTGTGCCGTCCTTAGGTTAGTTAGGTTTAAGTAGTTCTAAGTTCTAGGGGACTTATGACCACAGCAGTTGAGTCCCATAGTGCTCAGAGCCATTTGAACCCTTTGAAACCCGCTTCATCGGTAAACAGGTAGAACTGCAACGCATTCTCTTTTAATGCCCATTGACAGATCTGCACTCGATGATTAAAGTCATCACCATTTAATTGCTGATGTAGCGACACATGAAACGGGTGAAAGCGGTGACGATGCAGTATGCACATGACACTACTTTGACTCAGTCCACCGGCTTTCGCAATGTCCCGTGTACTCATGTGTGGGTTCATGGCAACAGCAGCTAACACACCAACTGCACCCGCTTCTCCTGTGATGGGCCTGTTACGGACCCGTTTGCGTGCTACGACCATACTTGTTGCATACAGTTGGCGGTAGATGTTTTGCAATGTGCGGCACGTCGGATGCTCTCTGTCCGGGTACCGTTCTGCATACACCCTGCAGGCTTCAGCTGCATTTCGTCGACACTCGACATAGATGAGTATCATCTCCGCCTTTTCAGAGTTCGAATACACCATAGTCACAGTTCCAACAACACTACACTATCACAGACGTCTGGTAACACGGTGTACTACAGTTGGTCCGCGTGCGGAGACGAATGCAGAATAACAATAGCAGCAAGCGCTACATGCGGACACTGCGACAGCTAGACCAAACCACAACAATGCACTACAGCCACACTCGTAAACACGGTCGTCGTCGTAAACATGTCCCTGCAGATGTTGCTCGCCGACCGTGGCCCGTGTTTGTTACAACACGCAACTGAACGTCGCAGGTTTCAAGCGTCAACTTTAGGTTACAATATCTCCGGATGTAATTAACATTTTACAATGAAACAAACGGCACTGATTACTTATTTGTTTATATGTTCAGATGTGCTAACAAAACTAACGTGGTTCTATTTAAAAAAACCTAGGTTTGTGTTAAAAAACATACTTCCGTGCATTTTTGTATGGTTTGTATTAAACAGTTACACTAGCCCCTCTCCTCACGTTCGGTCTGTGGAATCGGTTCGTCAGTATTTGATGTGGTTTACGAAATATATCCAGCGGTAACGTTAGGTGACTCACCCTGACCGGTATATTTGAAACGGCAATAAAAACTAAACGAGCAGCGATAGAAATACACCGTTTGTTGCAATATGCTTAGGACAACAGTATATTTTCAGGCGGACAAACTTTCGAAATTACAGTAGTTACAATTTTCAACATTAGATGGCGCTGCAAGTGATGTGAAAGATATAGAAGACAACACAGTCTGTGGGTGCGCCATTCTGTACGTCGTCTTTCTGCTGTAAGCGTGTGCTGTTCACAACGTGCAAGTGTGCTGTAGACAACATGGTTTATTCCTTAGAACAGAGGATTTTTCTGGTGTTGGAATTCCACCGCCTAGAACACAGTGTTGATGCAACAAGACGAAGTTTTCAACGGAGGTTTAATGTAACCAAAGGACCGAAAAGCGATACAATAAAGGATCTGTTTGAAAAATTTCAACGGACTGGGAACGTGACGGATGAACGTGCTGGAAAGGTAGGGCGACTGCGTACGGCAACCACAGAGGGCAACGCGCAGCTAGTGCAGCAGGTGATCCAACAGCGGCCTCGGGTTTCCGTTCGCCGTGTTGCAGCTGCGGGCCAAATGACGCCAACGTCCACGTATCGTCTCATGCGCCAGAGTTTACACCTCTATCCATACAGAATTCAAACGCAGCAACCCCTCAGCGCCGCTACCATTGCTGCACGAGAGACATTTGCTAACGATATAGTGCACAGGAAACGATTACTGCATCACGCTATCTGGACATTCTTCGTGAATTTGTGGCGGTACAAACTGCCTTGGACGACACTGCGAACACCTCGTGGTTTATGCAAGATGGTGCCCGGCCACATCGCACGGCCGACGTCTTTAATTTCCTGAATGAATATTTCGATGATCGTGTGATTGCTTTGGGCTATCCGAAACATACAGGAGGCGGCGTGGATTGGCCTCCCTAATCTCCAGACATGAACCCCTGTGACTTCTTTCTGTGGGGACACTTGAAAGACCAGGTGTACCGCCAGAATCCAGAAACAATTGAACAGCTGAAGCAGTACATCTCATCTGCATGTGAAGCCATTCCGCCAGACACGTTGTCAAAGGTTTCGGGTAATTTCATTCAGAGACTACGCCATATTATTGCTACGCATGGTGGATATGTGGAAAATATCGTACTATAGAGTTTCCCAGACCGCAGCGCTATCTGTTGTTGAAAATTGTAACTACTGTAATTTCGAAAGTTTGTCTGCCTGAAAATGTACTGTTGTCCCAAGCATATTGCAACAAACGGTGTATTTCTATCGCTGCTCGTTTAGTTTTTATTGCCGTTTCAAATATACCGGTCATTTTTGAAACACCCTGTATATATATATATATATATATATATATATATATATATATATATATATATATATATATATATATATATATCAGGAGAAAGAAAACTGGCATTCTACGGATCGGAGCGTGGAATGTCAGATCCCTTAATCGGGCAGGTAGGTTAGAAAATTTAAAAAGGGAAATGGATAGGTTAAAGTTTGATATAGTGGGAATTAGTGAAGTTCGGTGGCAGGAGGAACAAGACCTTTGGTCAGGTGAATATAGGGTTATAAATACAAAATCAAATAGGGGTAATGCAGGTGTAGGTTTAATAATGAATAAAAAAGTAGGAGTACGGGTAAGCTACTACAAACAGCATAGTGAACGCATTATTTTGACCAAGATAGACACGAAGCCCACGCCTACTACAGTAGTACAAGATTATATGCCAACTAGCTCTGCAGATGACGAAGAAATTGATGAAATGTATGATGAGATAAAAGAAATTATTCAGGTAGGGAAGGGAGACGGAAATTTAATAGTGATGGGTGACTGGAATTCGTCAGTAGGAAAAGGGAGAGAAGGAAACATAGTAGGTGAATATGGATTGGGGCTGAGAAATGATAGAGGAAGCCGCCTGGTAGAATTTTGCGCAGAGCATAACTTAATCATAGCCAACACTTGGTTCAAGAATCATGAAAGAAGGTTGTATACATGGAAGAACCCTGGAGATACTAAAAGGTATCAGATAGATTATATAATGGTAAGACAGAGATTTAGGAACCAGGTTTTAAATTGTAAGACATTTCCAGGGGCAGATGTGGACTCTGATCACAATCTATTGGTTATGAACTATAGATTAAAAGTGAAGAAACTGCAAAAAGGTGGGAATTTAAGGAGATGGGACCTGGATAAACTGAAAGAACCAGAGGATGTACAGAATTTCAGGGAGAGCATAAGGGAACAATTGGCAGGAATGGGGGAAAGAAATACAGTAGTAGAAGAAGAATGGGTAGCTTTGAGGGATGAAATAGTGAAGGCAGCAGAGGATCAAATAGGTAAAAAGACGAGGGCTAGTAGAAACCCTTGGGTAACAGAAGAAATATTGAGTTTAATTGATGAAAGGAGAAAATATAAAAATGCAGTAAATGAAGCAGGCAAAAAGGAATACCAACGTCTCAAAAATGAGATCGACAGGAAGTGCAAAATGGCTAAGCAAGGATGGCTAGAGGACAAATGTAAGGATGTAGAGGCTTATATCTCACTAGGGTTAAGATAGATACTGCTTACAGGAAAATTAAAGAGACCTTTGGAGAAAGGAGAACCACTTGCATGAATATCAAGAGCTTTGATGGAAACCCAGTTCTAAGCAAAGAAGGGAAATCAGAAAGGTGGAAGGAGTATATAGGGAGTCTATACAAGGGCGACGTACTTGAGGACAATATTATGGAAATGGAAGAGGTGGTAGATGAAGATGAAATGGGAGAGACGATACTGCGTGAAGAGTTTGACAGAGCACTGAAAGACCTGAGTCGAAACAAGGCCCCCGGAGTAGACAACATTCCATTAGAACTACTGACAGCCTTGGGAGAGCCAGTCCTGACAAAAATCTACCATCTGGTGAGCAAGATGTATGAGACAGGCGAAATACCCTCAGACTTCAGAATATAATAATACCAATCCCAAAGAAAGCAGGTGTTGACAGATGTGAAAATTACCGAATTATCAGTTTAATAAGCCACAGCTGCAAAATACTAACGCGAATTCTTTACAGACGAATGGAAAAACTGATAGAAGCCGACCTCGGGGAAGATCAGTTTGGATTCCGCAGAAATGTTGGAACACGTGAGAAAGATTAAGGAAAGGCAAACCTACGTTTCTAGCATTTGTAGACTTGGAGAAAGCTTTTGACAATTTTGATTGGAATACTCTCTTTCAAATTCTGAAGGTGGCAGGGGTAAAATACAGGGAGCGAAAAGCTATTTACAATTTGTACAGAAACCAGATGGCAGTTATAAGAGTCGAGGGACATGAAAGGGAAGCAGTGGTTGGGAAGGGAGTGAGACAGGGTTGTAGCCTATCCCCGATGTTATTCAATCTGTATATTGAGCAAGCAGTAAAGGAAACAAAAGAAAAGTTCGGAATAGGTATTAAAATCCGTGGAGAAGAAATAAAAACATTGAGGTTCGCCGATGACATTGTATTTCTGTCAGAGACAGCAAAGGGCTTGGAAGAGCAGTTGAACGGAATGGGCAGTGTATTGAAGGGGGGATATAAGATGAACATCAACAAAAGTAAAACGAGGATAATGGAATGTAGTCGAATTAAGTCAGGTGATGCTGAGGGAATTAGATTAGGAAAAGAGACACTTAAAGTAGTAAAGGAGTTTTGCTATTTGGGGAGCAAAATATCTGATGATGGTCGAAGTAGAGAGAATATAAAATGTAGACTGGCAATGGCAAGGAAAGCGTTTCTGAAGAAGAAAAAGTTTTTAACATCGAGTATAAATTTAAGTTTTAGGAAGTAGTTTCTGAAAGTATTTGTATGGAGTATAGCCACGTATGGAAGTGAAACATGGACGATAAATAGTTTGGACAAGAAGAGAATAGAAGCTTTCGAAATGTGGTGCTACAGAAGAATGCTGAAGATTAGATGGATAGATCACATAACTAATGAGGAGGTATTGAATAGAATTGGGGAGAAGTGGAGCTTGTGGCACAAATTGACTAGAAGAAGAGATCGGTTGGTAGGACATGTTCTGAGACTTCGAGGGATCACCAATTTAGTATTGGAGGGCAGCGTGGAGGGTAAAAATCGTAGAGGGAGACCAAGAGATGAATACACTAAGCAGATTCAGAAGGATGTAGGCTGCAGTAGGTACTGGCAGATGAAGAAGCTTACACAGGATAGAGTAGCATGGAGAGCTGCATCAAACCAGTCTCAGGACTGAAGACCACAACAACATATATATATATATATATATATATATATATATATATATATATATATATATCGAATGCATACACAGGTGAAGCTGCAGGTTAAGGGTATCTAATGATAAAATAAAATGTTCTGTGATGTACATGACCTATCACTAATCGTAAAGTCTTTATTCTTCGTTTTATGTGGGTTACAATTGCTTTTTTTATGTGTTATTTTGCTACAGCAACTGTCTAGACAGGTCTGGGAAACTGCTTAAATAAAGTGCCTGAGTTGCCTTTGTGTAGAGATCGAGGCCGTTAATGCACACCAACTAACTTCTATATCTCTCAAACCAGTGGCTATAGGCATTGAGCTGAACTTTTGTTCTATTGAAAACAAAATTTTCAGTGACGTTGTTAATAGTGGTAAATGAGACTTCTCGGTTTTAAAGGTCCCAGAAACCTGTAAATATCTTAGATTTATCAATCGCGTTTATAGCTCACGCTTCATGACACAATATTTTGCAGAATAGAAAGTGCCGCATAGTTTGCGTATTTCCTACGTGACTTAAGCGTCTTGACTCAGTGGCTCTTTCCGTTGTTTTTTTTCCCTCTCTTAACACCCTATCGTCTACAAGAGTTGAAAGGCCTAGCCTTGACCAGGATAACAACAGCTCGTGCGCCAGAGCTATAAAAGCAGCTCCTATGCTGGAGTGGGAGTGAAATGCCTTGACGTTTATTCCACAGAAGCTGCGATACACCGATACGCCGAATCACCACGCTGACAGTACTTAATTTACAAGCCTTTCGCTTAGGTAAGGCTTTTGGACAAAGAAAAAGAAATATTGCCTAGTCGTGATAGCGAATCTGTTGCGTTGTCGCCTCTGCTGCAACGACAGACGTCAGTGCCTCTTCTTCAGAGAGCGGGCTGAATTACCTGTACACGGAAGAAGCATATTTACGTCTCAGCTGTTGTAAAGTGAATTTTCAAACCATGCAGCTACAGTGGAATAAGACGCAGACACGCAGAGGAGAATTTACCATTCTCACTGTCATTGAGCAGTATTAATATTCGCTTTATCAGCTTCCCATATAACATTGCGAACTGTGTATCTTACGTGGTGTGAGACGGCAGAAAAAAATTAGCTGAGTCCATGAGTGATTCCAGACGTTCTTTTACGGATCTAATGAGGAGTGCAAAGGCAATCGGCAAACGTCGCGTTCAGCGACGCAGCTTTTCAGATCTTTTCATGCTACAATACGTCTCCTCCCCGCAAAAGTATGTGATGCTATTCTCCAGAGCCTCCCGACGTAATTGTTGACGAAATAGCTCACGGTGGGACGGCTGGATGTCAGTGTCCAGAGGGCACAATATTTTGGAAAGCAGCCACGTTGCCATCATGAGGTGCGCTGATGAACCGACAGCTCAGTCAGACGCGGCCCTTTCAACTCTTTCCCTACTCCCTCTGACCTGCCACTGTGTCTGTCGCCCATGATGAAATGGTTCAAATGGCTCTGAGCACTATGGGACTTAACATCTGTCATCAGTCTCCTAGAACTTGTAACTACTTAAACCTAACTAATCTAAGGACATCACACACATCCAAGCCCGAGGCAGGATTTCAACATACGACCTTTAGCAGTCGCGCGGTTCTGGACTGAAGCGCCTAGAATCGCTCGGCCACAGCGGCCGCCCGTCAATGATCACCACTCCGTTGTTACGGAAAATTAATTATGTATTTCATGTGAAAAACAGTAGCATGCACTATTTTATAACTGATAACGTAACAATAAACATAAGTGCGAACTTCCAACTTAGCCACTGTAGGTCAAAGCCCGGATTCAAGACAAGGGTGTGAAATACACTGTAACCGGAATGGTGGGTGACAGTCAGGTTGATATCCCACTGCTGTTCGGGTTGTCTCCAGAAAGGTCTTTGCTGGTCATCGGGGCTTAATTCGAATCGGGACTCACCACTTCAGTTCTACACCAGCCAATGATATTCCAGGCCGAAGAGGGCAGGAGACGCCCCGGATAGCGGTGGGATACCAGCCTGACCGTCGGCCGCCATACGGCCCGACAACCGCGAGTGTTGGTACAGGGTGCCATTTCTTCTCGTAGCAGAAGCCCTTTGGTTGTCACTCGCGGTCCCCGTACAGCACAGCGGTATATCGACGTCATTCTAATCCCCATTTTGCTGCCCTTCATGGCAAACCCTCATGGGCTTACATTTCAGCAAGATAATACCCGCCCTCATATGATGAGAGTTTCTACTGTTTGTCTTCGTGCTTGCCATACAGGGTGGTCCATTGATAGTGACCGGGCCAAATATCTCACGAAATAAGCATCAAACGAAAAAACTACTAAGAACGAAACTCGTCTAGCTTGAAGGGGGAAACCAGATGGCGCCATGGTTGGCTCGCTAGATGGCGCTGCTATAGGTCAAACGGATATCAACTGCGTTTTTTTTTTAAATCGGAACCCCCATTTTTATTACATATTCGTGTAGTACGTAAAGAAATATGAATGTTTTAGTTGGACCACTTTTTTCGCTTTGTGATAGACGGCGCTGTAATAGTCACAAACGTATAAGTACGTGGTATCACATAACATTCCGCCAGTGCGGACGATATTTGCTTTCGTGATACATCACCCGTGTTAAAATGCCAATTGCGGAAAAGGTCGATATCGTGTTGATGTATGGCTGTTGTGATCAAAATGCCCAACGGGAGTGTGCTGTGTATGGTGCTCGGTCTCCTGGACGACATCATCCAAGTGTCCGGACCGTTCGCCGGATAGTTACGTTATTTAAGGAAACAGGAAGTGTGCCACATGTGAAACGTCAACCACGACCTGCAACAAATAATGGTGCCCAAGTAGGTGTTTTAGCTGCTGTCGCGGGTAATCCGCACATCAGTAGCAGACAAATTGCGCGAGAATCGGGAATTTCACAAACGTCGGTGTTGAGAATGCTACATCAACATCGATTGCACCCGTACCATATTTCTATGCACCAGGAATTGCATGGCGACGACTTTGAACGTCGTGTACAGTTCTGCCACTGGACACAAGAGAAATTACGGGACGATGACAAATTTTTTGCACGCGTTCTATTTAGCGACGAAGCGTCATTTGCCAACAGCGGTAACGTAAACCGGCATAATATGCACTATTGGGCAACGGAAAATCCACGATGGCTGCGACAAGTGGAAAATCAGCGAACTTGGCGGGTTAATGTATGGTGCGGCATTATGGGAGGAAGGATAATTGGCCCCCATTTTATCGATGACAATCTGATTTCCTACGTAATGTTCTACCGAATGTGTTGTCTTCCCTGCACCACCGCTGGCCATGAATTATGGACAGCCACACGTCAAATCTTTCTCCAATTTTTGCTCTCTCCTCAATGCTTACAGTCGTGGCTCGAAAGGGACATCAAAAACTTCGCAGTATGTAGAAAAAATATGAAAACAAATGAAACACATTAACCTATAAAACAAGATGAATTTCGTTGCTATCAACAAATAATATCAATAGAAATTTAAAATAAGGAGATACTTTTAGAATACACTTTAGCGCGTAACACTTAGATGCGATATCTTCCCACACATGTTAAAACTGATCTTATGAAATTTTTAGTCTCTAATGCTTGGAAGGCAGCCTTTACCACCTATTCTTGTACATTTGGTGACTGCATCATTCATATGTCTGAAATCACTATTTTCCAGACATCTGACTGTAACCTAAAAGTTAAGTACTTTCATTTTCTCTCTTGTACGTGAAACAAATGTCACTTCGCAAATGACGCCTGAGGTAGGCTGCTTTATTAACTATTATTGTTATTATGATTATTATTTCTTCTACTACCACTATTACTACCACTACCACTACCACCAGTGCCACCACTATTACTTCCACTGCGCGACCCACTGTTTAGTGTTACAAGTGGAAATTATTCGTATCTGCTCGCCATCCGAACAAAGCGATGATTCCGTTTCTCGTATGAGTGACACACGAATGATATCACACCAAGCACATTTGTTATTCTTACAAAAGTCATTACTGTGAAGATGAACAAAGAAGAAAATAGAACTAGCTTTAGCGAAAGGATAACTTGACAACCACTCCAGTTTTTCTAAATTTGTTGCAGTAGCGATGACAAGGATTGATACGGTATTTCTGTACCTTGGCTAAGACGAAGGAATCATAGTGAAAGAGCAATAAAAATACATGAGAATTTAAAAAAATAGAAGGGTAATTTTGATTTATCAGTGCCGCATAATTAAGGTTACTTGTTCTAATTTTCGAAGAGCTTTATTTGCTTTTTAGTATTGCTAATCTGTCAACGACTTTTTCAAGGCTTTTAATGGAATTTTCCGTTGTCGAAATCGTAATTTCTGAAAGTTGTAGTAAACGCATCCATTAGTAAATGGTGAGCAATTGCCGGGTAATTCTTCGAATGGTTCCAGCGTAACACAAGGAAATCTTGATCACGCGAACTGTAATCTTTTAAGTCCGTTAGGCTGTCGGCTTGGGTTCCACTCCCACTGGTCACGAACATGCACCCTTGTGTTATCTCGGACTTGACATAAATAAAATCGTTACATCGTCACTTTACTTAACGAATATGCTCGTTACAATTTAGAAATGCAAATAGAAAAACAGGTGTTTCTGTAGCTTGCCGGTGAAATATTTAATCCTTAACCAAGAAACCGTATCGACCAACATTGTCTAGCGGTAGATGTCGGTGTTGAATCCGTGATAAATATAAGAAGAATCGTAGATCCGTAGGCTAGAATTAAAGTAATACCATTTGGAAATTTTTAGTCATATAATTTACAAGTGCTATGGTTTGATTCTTGTTTATCACTTATTTTGTGGAATCTTTTGCGTTGCTGTCAATTTTTATTTCGTTTCCTCTTTTCCAAATCGTCTCCAATAGGTTTATTATGATCTAGCATGTTTCTCGCCGTAGACAAAACTGTGTAAATTGTGCACTGTTTCTAGGAAAAATATGGGAAGTCTTTGGAAGTATGACGTCTGTGATTGTTTCTTGGACATTTATTCCAGAACTTCCAGAATAATAAATCAGAATTTAGTAGAATCTCACCTTGTTGGGCATCACGGTTTTAATTCATATTGAGAATTAGTATATCCAGATCAAATGTAGTGACTGTCGGAAAAAGTAATATTCTTATACCGTAGACTATTTTCATGATCTTGATACTATTATGTTAAATTGTACCTCCAGACAGAAATTACACAGTGTTATCTGTGCGTGCAACTTTCTGTCCAGTAATAAGTTAATTTCCTTTAACCTGGTTTAAAGTCGTTACGCAGACTTACGAAGTGTTTTGTAGATGGCGCAACACACCTTTCCATGTCTCCAAATTCATTTCGAACTGTACACTGTAACGTGACCGGGCTATCGGGCTGACTATGGGAAGAGTGCAGTTTTCCTCCGCCGCGGCATTGGGTGTGTGTGTGTGTGTGTGTGTGTGTGGCGTGGGGGAGGGGGGGGTGTGCCTATCACCCTGGCGCCTTTTACCCCCGGGGAAGAAGGCCGGCACTGGTTTATTTGATAACAGGCTGAGTGGATGTAGAGCCGTTCTGGGTGACTGGAACGGGAAAAAATTTTCGCACCTTTCCGGTATTGATGGTTCAAATGGCTCTAAGCACTATGGGACTTAACATCTGAGGTCATCAGTCCCCTAGACTTAGAACTACGTAAACCTAACTAACCTAAGGACATCACACACATCCGTGCCCGAGGCAGGATTCGAACCGGCGACCGTAGCAGCCGCGTGGTTCCGGACTGAAGCGCCTAGAACCGCTCGGCCACAGCGGCCGGCTCCGGTATTGAACCCAGGACCTCCAAAATTAGAGTTTAGTGCTCTACCAGCTAGATTACCACAAGTCCTGAACAATGTAACACAGGGTAGAAATTTACTGAATAATTTCAAATATAATAACTGTCTGCCCCAGTAATAAATTGATTTTTAAAAATCAGGTTAAGATCACCACATTACAGAAGCCTTTATCATTTTCAGAAATCCGCCCCTGGTAGCTGAGCGGTCAGTGTGACGGAATGTCATGCCTAACTGCCCGGGTTCGATTCCCTGCTGGGTCGGAGATTTTCTCCGCTCAGGGACTGGGTATTGTGTTGACCTTATCATCATCATTTCTTCCCCATCGACACGCAAGTCGTCGACGTGGCGTTAACTCGAAAGATTTGCGCCAGGCGAACGGCCTACCCGACGGGAGGCCCTAGCCACATGGCATTTCCATTTCCATTTTCAGAATATAAGGAAAAACCGAAAAAGTGATGGTCAAGGACTGCCGAAATTGTTTGGTCAGTTGCGTGTCTTATAAGATAGCAGTGTTTCGCTGTTTGATAATTTTTTTGTGATGTTAGTAGGCCGTCATAAATTGAAAATGTTGTTAGGTACTGAAACGCATCAGTTGACATGTCAGGATGGATGTTACTCGACACAATTTTTAGATGTCGAGCAGCTTTAACACAGCGCAATGTGGATATCAATTCGCTTCCTGACAACTCGATTATATTTTGTTATCTGTATTTAAATTTGCTCTGCATAACATGGCAATCCATATTCTCCATTACGTTTATAAGAGTCATAAATATCTCCGTCCCTGATGACATTCATGTGTATAAAGATGCAAATGAAGTGTTAACAGTGCTTGTTTCCCAACAGACAGTTGTATATTTATTTACAAATACCCTCACTCATGCGTTATAGTGTTCACGCACTTGTGCGATATTTGATACCATCGATTGAGTTTTTTAAAACATTTTACGACCCGATTAAAAGGTTTTGGTACGAATGTAGGAACTGATTGACATGTATGTGCAGAGTTGCCTAAAGCACACAAAGTAATGATATGCGATGTCCTTCAGTTTGACAGGTGGTCAGACGTAACGCAGTTCAAAAATGTTCAAACGTGTGTGAAATCCTATGTGACTCAACTGCTAAGGTCATCAGTCCCTAAGCTTACACACTACTTAACCTTAATTATCCTAATGACAAACACACACACCCATGCCCGAGGGAGGACTCGAACCGCCGCTGGGACCAGCCGCACAGTCCATGACTGTAGCGCCTTAGACCGTAACGCAGTTATTGTAGCTTTTACAACATCGGTTAAACTCGTATACGGGATATTTCAAAGTCTTTGCGATTAACATCTAGGAGTGATAGAACATGTGGTAGGGAACAATTTTTGTTACAAACAAAATGTTCGCTGATACTTCCAGCCGACGCCACACATCATTAAAAGATTGCTTATGCTCCTGTGAGGTGGCGGAGTGCAGGCACCATACGGCGTTTGTAAGCAATTTGAGTTGCCTGTCATCCAGTCATATGCTCTGCGTGAAAGGTAGCGTTGTTGTCGTGGTCTTCAATCCGAAGGCTGGTTTGATGTTGCTCTCCACACTACTCCGTCCTCTGCAAGCCGCTTGGTATCCGAATAACTACTGCAGCCTACAAGTTTTACTCCCCGCTCTTCGATACAGTACTGAAATGGCAATTCCTTGATGTCTCGGAATGTATCCTAACAACAATTCCCTTCTTTTAGTCAAGTATTTTTCTCTCTAGTTATATGCAGTATCTTCTCATTAGGTACGTGATCTAGACATGTAACCTTCAGCATTCTTGTGTAGAACCATATTTCGAAAGCTTCTATTCTCTTCTTGTCTAAACTGTTTATCGTCCATGTTTCACTTCCATACATGTCTGCACTCCATACAAATGGCGTCAGAAAAGGCTTGCCGGCCGCGGTGGTCTCGCGGTTCTAGGCGCGCAGTCCGGAACCGCGCGACTGCTACGGTCGCAGGTTCGAATCCTGCCCCGGGCATGGATGTGTGTGATGTCCTTAGGTTAGTTAGGTTTAAGTAGTTCTAAGTTCTAGGGGACTGATGACCATAGATGTTAAGTCCCATAGCGCTCAGAGCCATTTGAACCATTTTTAGAAAAGGCTTCCTGACACTTAAATGTATGCTAGACGTCAACAAATTTCTCCTCTTCACAAACACTTATTTTTGCCATTGCTGGTCTACTTTTTATATCCTCTGTACTTCGTCATCGTAAGTTATTTTACAACCCAAATAACATCTACTACTTTTAGTAGTAATTTCCCAATCGAGTATCCTCAGAATAGTTTGATTTAATTCGACTACATTCCATTAAACTTGTTTTGCTTTTGATATGTTATCTTATATTCTCCTTTCAAGACACTGCCCAGTCCGTTCAACTGCACTTCCTAGTCCTTTGCTCTCTTTGCCAGAATTACAATGTCATCGGTAGCCCTAAAAGTTTTATTTCTTCCCGCTGAACTTTTAATTCCGTATCAAAATTTCTCGTTCCTTTACCTTCACTGCTTGACTGAATGACATTGAGCATAGTCTGGAACCCTGTCTCACTGACTTCTCAACCACTGCTTGCCTTTCATGTCCTTCGACTCTTACAACTGCCGTCTGGTTTCTGTACAAGCTGTAGGTAACCTTTGGCTTCCTGTATTTAAAACCTGCTACATTCACAGATCTAGAGAGTGTGTTCAAGTCATCATTGTCGAAAGCTTTCTCCAAATCTGCAAATTCTATAAACTTAGGTTCACCTTTCCTTAACCTGTCTTCTAACGTATGTCTAAGGTTAGTATTGCTTCGCGTGTTCCAACATTTCTCGGAAAGCCAAACTGATCTCCCCCGAAGTCGGTTTCTACCAGTTTTTCCATTCTTTTGTAAATAATTAATGTCAGTATTCCACTGATAGTTCGGTAGTATTCACACCTGTCGTGACCAGTTTTCTTTGAAATTTGAATTATTATATTCTTAATGGAAAAAATTCCGCTTCAGTTTCTTACTATTGCACGACCGATTTGGAAGCCTAAAGCTTCATCTTCAGGTGCCACCAAATAATAATGGAAACATGAATGTGTGGCGGTCGGGTCAGTCGGTCATAGGTAGTCACACCCACATCAAACACGCATTTGGTCAGTAACCTCGGCGACACCTCGAAAGCACTGCACGAAAAACGTCAGTTTACGTGAATAGCTCCTTACGACTAAAGTCGTCGTCGTCGTTCCCCCGTCCCCAGTAACAAATGAAAATACTTACAGAGACAGTAACATTTTAAGACATAATCAAAATATCCACGGGTGTGCTGCCGGTCTATAGTATCCAACCGGCAGCACACCCGTGGATATTTTGATTATCAAATACGCCGGGAGAAACTCAAGAATCACATTTTAAGACATGGTTAATTGTAATTGACGTTGGTGAATTGGGCTTTGAGCTAAGTAAAGCTGGGCCGCTTTCCCCAGCGGTAGAGGGGTAAGTGCCGCGGCTACTATGGGGGTTAGAGGGTATGAGAGGAGGAACGTTCTATTCTTTATCTTCCAATACTGACAACTTACAGTCGTTCGCGACTCGTACCGATTAGTTGCTACGGTATAAGTTTCAAACCAAAGTAAAATGGACTCGTGAATGCGCGTTGTAGAGACAGTCATCTTCAAATGCGGTGCATATTTGAAGCAAGAAGCATAAAAATTAATTACGGCTGTAGCAATACAAAGCACTGAGTAGAAGAAAAGTGACATTAAAAACATTTAGTAAACATTTGTCATCGTGTCTCATATTGCACAAAGCACTTACCTATAATTACAATTTTTTACTCTTATTAAACAATTAATCATCCAGTCACACAGACAACGGTAAAGTACTTTATCAGGCAATTACAGTGCCACAATTTTGGGCTCGCTGACGGTGGCAGCAAACAGAGAACAAGCGACATGAAGTGTTCGAAGTGTTCTGGACGGTACCGAGTGTTAACGATCCGTCGTTGGTTGGAAAGGGGGTGGGGTGGGAGTTGGGGGCCAACTTACCGCGCCCCTCCTATAGCTAGTCTGTTTGGGCTCACAACATACTAATTTATACGTTAGCAATTATTAATTGCATCAGCGCGTACGCTACCCGAGTTTCCACTCCACAATGTTATATTGGCTCTTGAGAAAAATAGTTTGACGACCAATGATCCAGACCCCAGCCCCTGCAACTACTGAATTGGCTGCTACCTCTCATCAGCAACAAACACCCTTCCGTTGTGGCACCTACGGACGGCCATCTGTATCGCTGAGGTGCGAAAGCCACCCCACCCTGGCAATGTCTGTGATTCCCGGGCAGCAGTCCCACCAAAATTGAAGTTCCTGGTTCGCTTCTGAAATATCTTCCTCCGCTTAGTGTCACTAATTCTTAGGATTTTCTGGTTGAAAATAACTCTATCAATTTACCAGGGTAGATTGGATGTTAGACACCTGGTTAATAGACCCTGCTAGTTCGGTGGAATGTCGTCGTCTCCTAGCGGACGAGTACTAAAGGACGCCTAGCATTGCCGGCCTCTCTGGCCGAGAGGTTCTAGGCGCTTCAGTCCGGAACCGCGCTGCTGCTACGGTCGCAGGTTCGAATCCTGCCTCGGGCATGGATGTGTGTGATGTCCTTAGGTTAGTTAGGTTTAAGTAGTTCTAAGTCTAGGGGACTGATGACCTCCCATAGTGCTCAGAGCCATTTTTTTGAACCGGAAAGCGTCAGCGTGCATTTTATGTCTAACGGAAGTTGTTCGCCATGACGAGATCTATCACCCCTATTCGTTTGTCGCGAAGACTTTGAAACACTCTATACATAATAAATCGTTCTCCTTATAAGTTGTTTACCTCTTGGAACTCTTTTTCGTTGAGGTAATTATGCATCTTAAATCGTTTACACAATGTGATGTATGTTCCTTAAGCACGTAATTTGCCAGTAATCTGCAATATGAATCAACAGTCCAAGCAGAATAAATTAGGAAAGAGGGAGAGTTAAGTAGCAATTCTTTTTATTTAAAATTTGGTCTTTGGATTTAACTATTTAACCAAATTCTAACACGTCGAGTACAGATGGAATGTATTTCGTGATCTGTACATAGAAAGTGCATCTTTCATTATTGTGCACCCT
The DNA here is from genome assembly GCF_023864275.1 of Schistocerca cancellata. Lineage (NCBI taxonomy): Eukaryota > Metazoa > Arthropoda > Insecta > Orthoptera > Acrididae > Schistocerca > Schistocerca cancellata. The sequence goes on along the minus strand of NC_064628.1, from coordinate 308,396,710 downwards.
GCACGCAGACAGTAACTGCACATTTTATACGTACACTCATGCCCGAGACGAAACTCCAACATTCGACTATAACGGTACGTGCAGAAGGCGGCGTTTAAGTACTTCGAAACAAGACGACTAAACGGTATCTCACCGATACAATTTGTTTGTGTTCAACAAACACGGTGAAAGTATAGACACATTTGTATTGGTTTCGCAAAATCTAACCGCGATGTCAAGTTAAAGGATGTTTTCCGCCCATTTATCTGCAGTTTTCTCATCGCTGAGCCTGCAGCACCGATTTAATATCCGACGCTTTCGCCGCAGAGATTACAGTTTTCTAAGATTCTCAAATGTGGACCGTAAAAAACTACGCTGGTAAAGGGGTATTGTGAAGACGGTGCCTCGTGGAACAGTTCCTTTGTCAGCAGATCGTGCAATCCTTCGACATTGTATGTGGATTTACAAGTGGTGCGAATGAGGAAGTGAGGCGAAATTCTTAACGTAATTATATGAATTTACAATGCAGGCTTTCATGGGCGGTGTTTGCGATGTTGCTGATGTTTGATTTAAGAGCATAAGGTTGTGGTCCAAGGCATAATTCTCAGCCTAACGTTTCGTTTTCCATTGTTAGAGACTTCAGCAGAGGCTTTAAGGACCCTGAAAGCTGTTGCAGACTCAGAAGAAGCTGAGCAATCCGAACTGTTTACATGTATCCAGACAACGGTCGGTTCATGACTTCATCAGAACGCTGCCTAACATCGCGGATTGCTCCTTTGCAGTGTTCTAATATTCGCGCACCTATCTTGTTCGTTTAACCTACTTATCAATACGATGTTTCCTGAGTACTTTGCTGATGCGTCAGAGACAGTTGTTACAGATGGAGAGTAAACTTTGTCTTTAGTTGATTCTTTTACACTAGAAGCTGTAGATATTTTATGGTGTAATCCCCTATTTATCTCTTAGTCAAAGTAGCCCTTTCTTCGGAAGGCTGTTGTTGAACGACCGACTCGTCCTCCAAGTACTAAGTTCACAGATTCTCTTAGTCCGGTATAATAATGCTTTGATCACTCCTCTTTTCTGTTTGGGATGGTGGTCGGATACCTTCACAAAAATTCCAATCACCATCCCAAGTAGAAATCATTCATTGACAGGCCTAAAAGAAACAGTGAACCACAGTTCTTGGAGGACGTGCTCGGTCGTTCAAGAACCGCCTTCCGAAGAAAGGGCTACTTTGACTAAGAGATAAATAGGGCATTACAGCCTAAAAGATCTAGAGATTCTAATGGAGTAGAATCAACTAAAGGGAAAGTTTACTTTCAATTTGTAAAAACCGTACTCTGAAAGACACAGTATTAATTCATTATTAAACCAATAAGAAAGGTGCGCGGATATATTTTGGAACATTTCAAAGATTCAACTCCTGCCACGTGTGCACAGAAACTACAAAAGAAGTATTAACACACGTCGCAATGAGCGTAAGAGCAATTGTCGTCTGAGCAAGACGCATGAATCGGCTGTGGCAGATCACGCAGCCGGCCTGTGTGGCCGAGCGGTTCTTGGCGCTTCAGTCTGGAACCGCGCTACCGCTACTGTCGCAGGTCCGAATCCTGCTTCGGGCATGGATGTGTGTGATGTCCTTATGTTAGTTGGGTTTAAGTAGTTCTACGTTCTAGTGGTTCTAGTGGACTGATGACCTCAGACGTTACGTCCCATAGTGCTCAGAGCCATTTGAACCATTTGAACCATAGATCACGCACAAGGTCCGGGAAACCCCAAATTAGTTTCTCTGACACTTTGGTTTCATAAAGATCTAACAATAACGACGCTAGGATGTACAGAGAGGCCTTAGAAATTCATAAACACAAGAAAAATTTTAACGGAAAAGAAGAAGGACTGAAATGATACAAGTTGTGTGCTGTTCCCTAGTATTAAATAAAACAAACAGCGTCAATTCTTCTGCGCTACAAGCTCAGTAGCACACGTCGGCGCGACTCTGCGATCTCAGGCAGCTGCCTTATGACGTCACGGACCGACCTTTGCGTGGATACATATAAACTGTGCGGTTTTTTGCGCTTGTTTGAGCCTGTAACAGCATTCTAAGTCGTTAAAGCCTCTGATTAAGTCTCCAGCAGTGGAAAACGAAACGTTAGGCAGAGAATTATTCGTTGGACCACAGCCTTTTGCCCATAAATCAAATATCAGCAGTATTATAATGTTGCTTTACAGATTATTGTTTATACAAACGACAGAAGTCGTATAATTTGTGGAAATGCGACCTTCCACGTCCCCACCCACTTCGTGTAGGCTCCCTGAGCCGCAACAAGATCTGTAAGTTGCTGTACCGTGGGGGCATTAACGTATATCCAAGGTACTATTTACTCAAGTTAGTTGCCTCGGACCTGTGCGAGACCATTGTAGGCAGATGCCTACATTCCATAAGTTTCTAGGAAGTGGCACGTTAATTCAGCAGGTAAGTCTGAAAATATATGACACAGAATTATTGGGAGAAACGTGAGGTTTGAAACATACATATTTGATTTAATGGTCAGTTTTCATGTTGTTTCGTTGTTCACATCTCTGCCGAAAAAGAATTCGATAGAACTGATCAGAGAAAAGATCATCGATAGACGACATACCTGTTCATGCAATTGTTAACATCCACCTACTTCTTGAACAAGTAACAATATCGGTACAATGCGACGCCTTGCGCTGCCTAATATGTTCCAGAACGCACTCCATAAAAACGGAACTCTTCCTGGGTTCATACTCCGGGTTCTATTCATGATAGAGAGGTAGGGTTAAGTGCTTTGAATTGCTGTTGGGCTAGGGACCATTTGTATACGCAATAGAAGGACTATCGTTGTGTCTCTGTCCCACGTTAAAGGGTATAAACATGAATATAACATACAATTTTCTCGTACGATAACCGAGCCATCGATGCCAAGAGGACTATGCACAGCAAATGGCTGAATTTCTTAGGATATATTCATAAGATCCTGATCTCGAACAACCCTGAAAATTTTACTGATATCTGTATTCGTTTCCGAGGTACAGAGGTTCAAAGTTACCATACATGTACACATAAAATATGCACGTAAAGCCCGATATGAGGCGACAGTGTAGTTTATAAAGTTACGTAACACGGAGAAATATGCTGTAAAATGTCTCCATTATCATCAGAAGGGTTCTGGGAACCCCGTAGAACTGAAACACACGCAGAATTTTTCTGCAGGTAAAACCGGAGATGAGCTATAAAATAAATTTGGATCATTTCAGTTTGACGTAAACAGACTATCAAAAGTTTACTGATCCAAAAAAGTTTTTTTAATGTTAGTCAGATGCTCGCTATGGCATAGAAAAGAAGCAAACTAGTGGAAAAATTCTCCTATCGGAGCACAAAAAAGGCTACTTCCTTCCTCAGCAAATTTAAAAAAAAATCACATGAGAACATATTTTCGGATTTTTAGGCTGTTGGAATAGGAGACCGTGGCAGTGGGAAAGTGGTGGAAAAGTTATAAATACTGGAAGACAGTATACAGTGGTCGTGGTATAGAAAGACAGAACGAAACAATTGCAATGTGAGGGACACAGTGGCAGTGAAACATAGTTGACAGGGACAGAACTGTGCTAGGAAAAGTGTGAAGGAGACAATGCCGGTAGGAATGAATAAAGAGACGGACAAAGTGGAATTTGGAGAGAGCCAGTGATAATGAGAAACAGCGTCTATGATAGTGACATCGAGGAAGAGACAAATAGTGACATTAAGAAGAGGTAGCAGCAGTGGTATGGAATAAATGAGGTAGTAGCAGTAAGAGAGAGAGCAAGAGGGTGACATTGACAGTGAGAGGAGACAGTAGTAGTAGGAGAGAACGAAGGAGACTGTGGCTGTGAGACAGGGGCCAGTCACTGTTAGAGAGACAGAAAGAGGCAATGACAGTTACTTGGGTTGAATGAGTGAATCAGAATGGGCACGTAGGTGTGGATAGGTTTGAGCGACGTACACCGATGGACTAGTGAGTGTGAGCGAGTTACAGTTAGGGGAGCGTGTGGGAGTGAAAAGTGTCAAAAAGAGCGCGAATTTGTTCGCGAACCAAAATTGTTGGGAGCTTTTTAAAGGTTCTGAGGAAGATACAATGAGGCAATTGGTACCCCACATTTCAGTCAGAATCTTTCAAACAAGAGCATATTCGCCATCTTTGTGCTCCGATAGGACCATTTGTCCGCTAGTTATGAACATACAAATATTGTAGCCATGGAAAGCCCATTATCCACAGCGGTGAAGAATCTGTTTATGGAGCACTTTGAAGTAACAGATTTGAACTCACCCATACCAACCTCCATACTTCGGTTTGTGAGTGGCATGTTTGAGATATATTCCCATGGAATGGAGAAGCTCATTGAGTTCCTTCCTCGTCTGAACACGCGGCACCTTAACATCAGATTCATGATACAACTGGAGAAAGACGGACAGGTGCCGTTTTTATATGTTACAATGAGTGGAAGGCAAATGAGTCACTTCAGTGCAGTGCCTACCGATAGCTGACCCGCACTGTCCAACACCTCCAGGCTTAGAGCTGCTGCCATCCTCCTCAGAAGGATGGCGCCTTGAAGACGTTTGTCCACAGGGTACGTACCTTATCAGGCGGAAAGTGCTTGGTCTCTAAACTTCAGTATCTACCAGAGATCTTCCACAAGTATGGCAACTCTACGATCGAAATCGAACTTTCACTACTTCTATGCGCTTCGAAGTAAAAAGGAGAAAACAGAAGAGGACAAACAACAGACAGTAGCGTATACGATTATACCATATGCAGGGGATCTCTCTGCGAAGATCAGCACAGCTCAAAATAAATTTGCCCTCGAATGTGTAGCATATTTAGTCACGAAGACAAGCCGCCTAGTTGACAAAGCAAGTGACATCTTAGGCTTACGAAAGCCAGACATATACAACATTACTTGAGTGTGGCATGTTGAGCAAATAATCAGAACAGTAGAAGCTCGATGTGCGCAACACCAACGACTCGTTAGGCTGGGACGACCTAGTAAATGTGCAGTTCCTGAACATTGTCTAGAATACAAGTACCCCACGAAGTATGACGAGACGAAAATCGTGGTGCTCACTACTAGATTCTGGACTAAGAAAGAGATTCAAATAAATCTGGGGGCAAATTGACCATAGGTACGCAGGCTACTAACTCAGTAAGGTATGTGATCCCACGTTAAAAGGGGTAGCAACTCTCGCAATATGTCAATGCATCAGGAGCACATTATAATATCGGCGAGGTACGTCGGCGAAATATTGTGCCAGTAAGACATGGTCATCCGGCTGAATACCGGGAAAGACGCATCATCATTATGTAACAGTATTTAGAAACTCCGCCGGATTTTGAAAATTTCAGACAAGCAGGATAATGATAACCAGCCAGGTGTAATATGTACCAACTGTGGTTCAAGTTCTTCCCACTTACTTCAGCTAGCCATCAAGGATTATCCTTTTTGCTATTGTAAGAAGGAAGAAGGAGGTGTAAAATACTTGCTCGAAGCACAGATAAACCTCATGAAAATGAGTGTGCCCTTTGCAACAAGTACACAAGTTTTATTGTCATGAAGATAACGGAAATATGCTGATCCGTTTTCTATTTCGCACGAGATAGTAACCTGTTGGTATAATATCAACTGTTACAATAACATTTTAATCTCCAGGTGGATAATCCCCAATCTCCGATTAGTTCTTTTTTATACTCCAGCTTGCCTCCAGTTGGTGTCATGTCTTTATTTCGTTAGTAATATGTATTGCACCATTATGAATACTGTAAAATAATCATAAATCGTTATTCATACTCTTTATGTTGTGATTTCCGTGTACAAATATTTTTGAGTATGTGCGAAGCTTTTGGAAATCACTGAGGTGACAAACGTCGTGGGATACCTTCCTAATACTGTACCGGACCTCCTTTGCCCGGCGCAGTGCAGCAGCTTGACGTGGCAGGGACTCAAAAAGTAGTTGGAAGTCCTATACACGGCCTTTATGTTGTTGTTGTTGGTGTTGTTGTTGTGGTCTTCAGTCCTGATACTGGTTTGATGCAGCTCTTCATACTACTCTATCCTGTGCAAGCTTTTTCATATCCCAGTACTTACTGCAACCTACATCCTTCTGAATCTGCTTAGTGTATTCATCTCTTGGTCTCCCTCTACGATTTTTACCCTCCACGCTGCCCTCCAACGCTAAATATGTTATCCCTTGATGCCTCAGAACATGTCCTACCAACCGGTCCCTTCTTCTTGTCAAGTTGTGCCACAAACTCCTCTTCTCCCCAATTCTGTTCAATACCTCCTCATTAGTTATGTGATCTACCCATCTAATCTTTAGCTTCCGAAATATGGTGCTACAGAAGAATGCTGTTCTTTTCTTGTCCAAACTATTTATCGTCCATGTTTCACTTCCATACATGGCTACACTCCATACAAATACTTTCAGAAACGATTTCCTGACGCTTAAATCTATACACCCATCCGTAATTGCGAAGGTGTTGCCGGTGCAGTATTTTGTGCACGAACTGACCTATCGATTATGTCCCGTAAATGTTCGATGGGGTTCATGTCGGACGAGCTGTGTCACCTGATCATTCGCTCGAACTGTCCAGAGTATTGTTCAAACAAATCGTGAACAATTGTGGCCCGGCGACGTGGAGCATTGTCATCCATAAAGTTTCTATCGTTGTTTGGGAACAGGAAGTACTTGAATGGCTGCAAATAGCCTCCAAGCAGCCGAACATAATCAGGAACCATTCCTTTCCATGTAAACGCAGCCCACCACCAGCTCCTTGACAAGTTGGGTCAATGGCTTCATGGGGCCTGCGCCACACTCTAACCCTACTATCAGCTCTCACAAACTGAAATGGGGACCCATTGACCAGCCCACAGTTTGCCAGTCGTCTAGGGTCCAATCGATATGGTCACGAGCCGTGGAGAGGCGCTGCAGACGATTTCATGCTGTTACCAAAGACACTCGCGTCGGTCGCCTGCTGCCATAACCCATTAATGCCAGATTTTGCCGCACAGTCCTAAAGGATACGTTCGTCGGCTCGTCGTACGTCCCACATTGAGTTCTGCTGTTATTTCACGCAGTGCTGTTTGTCTGTTAGTACTGACAACTCTACGCAGACGTTGCTGCTCTCGGTCGTTAAGTGAAGGCCGTCTGCCACTGGGTTGTCCGTGATCAGAGGTAATGCCCGAAATTTGGTATTCCCGTCACATTCTTGACACTGTGGATGTCGGTAAAATGAATTTCCTAACGTTTTCCGAAATGGGTTGTCCCCTGCGTCTAGCTCTAACTACCGTTCCGCGTTCAGAGTCCGTTAATTCACGTCGTGCGGCAATAACCACATCGGAAAGATTTTCACATGAATCACCTGAGTGCAAGTAACAGATTCGCTAGTGCACTGCCGTTTTATGACTTGTGTATGCGATGCCATAGCCTTCTGTATCGCTACCCAATGACATTTGTCACCTCAGTGTGTGACCGAATATAGTCAAGCCACGTCAGTCTCACTTAGCGAGGATGTTCTGTTGTTTGGACACTGGACTCGCATTTGGAATGAGGAAGGCTCAAAACTCCATCTGACCAGTGTGAGTTAGATTTTCCATGAATTCCATAAGTGGTGACCGTTGGGACCGTTCGTAGTCAACGTCATGGCTGAGTTCCTGCGCCGGCCGGGGTGGCCGAGCGGTTCTAGGCGCTACAGTCTGGAACCGCGCGACCACTACGGTCGCAGGTTCGAATCCTGCCTCGGGCATGGATGTGTGTGACGTTCTTAGGTTAGTTAGGTTTAAGTAGTTCTCTAAATTCTAGGGGACTGATGATCTCAGAAGTTAAGTCCCATAGTGCTCAGAGCCATTTCAACCATTTTGAGTTCCTGCCACTTGCGAAATCAAATAAGCGAGTTATTCGTCGCTGATGACATCAGTATAAGCTAGAAAACGCTGGTCTATCCCGTCAACAAGTAGAAACGAACTGTGGCTGGCGTTCACTGTCGTGGTGTATGGTAAGTCTCATTTCATGTCATGGAAAGTGTAGAACTCAAGAAACTGGAAATATCAACAACTCAACAGAATATTAAAAACATACATTGTTAACCACTCTTGCAAACTACTTCAATAGTTACATTCTGTTAATTAGGTGGCAAGTAGCAGAAAGTATTGTAAAGCTGCCGAAAGCACTAAAGCGTTGTAAAAGTACACTGTATTTGCAGATATAAGTTACTAATTTATTAATATTTTATTTGAAAGCCACTAATGCAATTTATTAAATATTAAGCTTCCACTACGAGACAAACAGCAGCTGTTTAATATAACTGAGGCAGCAGTAGCCTTTTTTTTTTTCTTCAGAGTAGCCGCTTTTACTTGGTTAAATTTAGCAGACATAAGCATAATGATAGCTTATTATTAATACAGCATGGACATGAAGTCTCTGTGATTTGTTCGTGTTTTTTTAATGTGTACCTTGACTTCTTCCACGTCCCTCAAGGTTCTGCTTCTTGACGAGTTCTACAAAAAACGATGAACGAATGAATTTCAGATTTCACTGAATCCATAAATTCATAGTTCCAGCAGAGAAGACCATTTACTGGTGCCCTTCGGAAACTTTATAGGCAATTACAAATTTTTACTGCACGGTATAATATTGCTTTTCCTTTTTAATTTTCTATGTAAGCTCTCAGTACAGTGTTGTGACGATAAATATGCTTTTATTGAACGGAGAAACACGGTGCCAACACATATCGGATTTGGATTGCAGTATATTTTATCCGGATGCCGTAAAACACAAACATAAGCAGTGTGCACCTTACTTCATGTTACACATCTCAGATGCCATATTTTTTTTAAGAAAGTTGTGTAATCAAATTAATGTCATAATATGTTTTATTCTCTTCAAATGCTTTTGTCTCTTTCCACGAGCATCGTTTGAATTGTTGCATTGTTATTCTGCGATCGTGTGATTGTAGCTACATGAAGCTTTGAATTATGAACTCTATGAAAATGTAATTAACAGAATTAAAGCTCTCTTGAAAAATTGTTACAGTGTATAATAAATAGCAACTCTATATAATGTAACCTCAGTATCAAGATAAAGAAGAAAACTTAGTGAGACAGATATTATTCCTTCTTATGGAAGGTAATAAAAGAATGTTAAACGCCCCTGCAGAAATATTCAGTGCGTAGGCTGTTTCAGCGACATACAGCAGCTGTTGCAACGCCTACGGGAGACGGTTCCGTTGGCAAGCTTACTGATCCGTCGCTGATGGGCTTGATGTTACGTGGGCATAAGCGCCACACATTCGATGACCGACTACTGATCTACGAACAACACACACGAAACTTTGCGTACTCTGCACAGTTGAGCTGCATTTAATCAGTCCTTCCATAGTTACTAAGGCACTTCCCGTGTATCCTTGTTCGTATGAAAATGTTTCTAGATTCTGAAAACTAATAATCCGTTTCTCCATAGAGCCATCTCACATTTGGTAGAGGGTGAAGTCAGAGCTCATAGGACAAACATATGTTGATTCCAGAAATTAATTTTTGTTGTTTACTCCATTTAGATAAAAGCGACTACTTAGAAGAAGTAAGAATTAATGCATTTTTTGGAAGTGTAATACCTACGTAAACTCACTAACAGCAGAGTAATGCTTCTCTTTTACTTTTTAGAGCGTCGTAAATAGCGACTTTTTTGGGGTACAAGGTTTTACTCTCAGCTTAGTATATTAGAAATCTTCGACAAATTAGACACTGGCACATCGAGGTTTTAAGCTGAATATTTCTCCTACAGAAGCAGAACTTTCTTATAACACTGCTTCAACGTACCACTACTTTCAGATTACTTTCAGAAATGTCTTGAACCCTGCGAAGTTAGCACCTTTACAGTATCTCTACTATTGTGATCGATGATGTCAGTTTGAAAAATAATGTGCATGGCTGACTTATGAACGCTGGAGGCAGGATTACAAAGATGCCGATTATTGGCGGTCTATTTGTAACAATTTTCCCAGATTTGACGTAACTCGTTCACTTATACCTGCAAGCAGTTGCAGAATTGGCGACCAGTCAGATAAACTCATTGGACTATAGCATTTGTAGCTGTCTACACTGCAACGTCTTCTCACATCGCCGATATTTAAATTGAGTGCCAAAAGTCAGAGGAAACATTGCCCCATTTGAAGGTGTGCCGCGTATATCGCCACAATGTTGCGGCTAGATGCGGCGCGAGTGTAGGCAGGATATCTACGTAATCCGTTTCTGATGGATGTGTCGCGAATATGACATAACGTCTCGAGTTCACAAATTTTGAACGTGAGATGATAAGCGGTGCAAGATGGATGTGTCGTAGTTTGGAGACGTTTACACAAGAATTCGGTTTTTCGAGGTCAGCAATGTCTGTGATGCATCTTCAGTATCGAAGAGACAATGTTACACGCGTATAAAACGCTGGAAAGTTCGGCCACATTTATATAACGAACGGACGTCACACTACTTTCACAGAGATGTAAGGGGCAATCGGCGGTCTTTTGTGAGTCAGACAGCCACCAGTTTGAACTTAAGGTGTTAAAAACAAATTACTAACAGGAGTGTACGGAGACAAATGCATCACGTAGATTTCAACAACAGACGACCGATTCCTGTCCGTTTGTATGCGCTCCCAGTGCCACCGACATCGCTGGATTCCGCCGATGGCCGGCATCGATCGAAAAATCCAATCAGCAAGCCACTACGTGCACGATCACAATGCAGCCGATCTCATAGCCGAACGTACAGATTCTGGTCTAAAATCGGTGGAATTCAAATCAGATTGTTTTCTTCGGTGAAATCGGTCGACGTTCTTGCACACGAAATATGGACTTGTAAGGAACTGATAACTTTAGTCCAAGGAAGAAGAATTCTGTGGCATCGTGTGGACGAAAAATATCATTATCTGGATATAGATAGGAATCTATTGACTGAAAACGCAGCGTTATTGGAAAACAGAAATACGCAAAATCATTGTTAGAAATTTTAGGCGTAAATTGTTAACCTCAAAAACTAATTTGTTCAGGCGAGAAGGGTGGCGGATCTTGTACTTAAAGTTACTGTGGAGGGTTTCTTTCGGTTGTGGCAGGTGAGCATTAGCTGTGTACGAATTGTTATTACCGCTTACTGGTGTTACTGGTTTGCAGATATGGTATACGTGTTTCCGCTTTTCAGTGCTCTAGGTATTCAGAGTATCTTATTCTGAAATTCATATTTTTCTTTCACAAGGCGGACTGACATATGTTTGTTTCGTTGAATTTATTCGAAGTTGTTCGGAGTGTTCGTAATCTGGCTTTTCAATGCCAGCACGAATCGTCTTGAGTATGTAATAGATCGTTTCTCTTTTCATCTCATATATTCGTAAAACTTACTTGTTATTCCAAAAGCTGAGGAAGGGTATAGCTCATTCAGTTCCATATAGCAAAAGTAGCTATACAGCACTCGTCTCCAAGCGCAGAGGCATCATGCCATTCACCCCGCCCAGTGAAGTACGTTCTAACCTCCTTCATAGAACAGATTCTAACCTATCTAATGTTACGAAGGAGATCGGACACAATGTGAGCAAGCTGTCGTCTGACGTTACAGTGCGTCCTCCGGCGACTGCGTCTGCCAATCGTTCTCGGTACCACTCTGAACGCAGCCTTTGTTGACACGTCGACACAGAGCTCAGCGACTTTCTTGGACGCGCGAACATCGTAGGGTCGTCCGAGGAATCCAGGTTTCAGTTGTACATATGTGATGGGCGCGTCAGAGTGTGATGTATACCAAATGAATCTATGTACCCTGCATGTGAACAAGGTTCAGGTAGAAGGTCACTTCGTTATGGTCAGGACTGTGTTCACATGGTAGCAGTCAGTTTCTATAGCCCGCCTGCAGGAACCAGTAACGGGTAGAAGTTCTGTGAACATGACTGCAGACCATCAGCTTTCCTTCATGGCTTCAGAGTATCCTAATGGAGACGCCATATTTCAACATCACACTTTGGTCCCACGCAGGTGGCTTGTTGAACACACTAGAGCATTCACGACCGTGGTTTACCCGTCCCAGATCACTCGATCTGAACCACTCGAGCATTTATGGGATACTGTTGATACCCTGGAGAAAACCGGTACCAACCACACAAGAAAAACTGAAGGGGTCGGCAGAAGAAAGTGTTTACCCTCAGTCCGGTAATGATAAGTCTGTTCGTGTTATCTGCTGTATATTCGAATGAACCAAATACAGGTAATAAGTAATTCCACTTTCAGCGATAGAAACAGTGATAGATTTTTGTGTTATTGTCCCTGTTTTCCAGTTTGAATTTAACCAAGCAAACAATATCTGAACTAATACCCTTCGCCTTTATGACTGCTTGTCCTCGGCTGGGACGTTTTCATTAATGTGCCTGAATGTCTGTTTAGGATTAGCAGCCCATTCTTCCTCAGCTTTACAAACCAGAAAAGATAGTGATGTTGGACGCTAGGGTCCGGGGCGAAGAGGAAGTTCGAACTCATCCCAAATGTGTTCCACGGACTTCAGGTCGGGAATCTGGATAGGCCAGTCTATTTTAGGAATGTTTTTGTCCACAACTCATTCTTTCGCAAATGCTACTTTATGACAGAGTGCATTGTTATTTTGATACAAAGAGTCGTCCGCCCCGAGCTCTGTTCCTCTGTTCCCACAGTATACAAAGCTGTAAAATGTGTTCCACATTTAGCGTTGTGTTAAGCGCAATAAGAGAACCATACCGTACCACGAAAAACACCATCATACCGTAACTCCAAGTCCTCCCAACTTCAGTGTTAGCACTATACCTGATGGCAGCTAATGTTCTCCAGACATTCGCCAAACCGAAACCTTTCAATCGGATTGCGACGAGGTATTGCGCAATTCTTCACTCCAAATCACTCATTTCCAGTCATCCACTGCCCGGTAGCATCGCTCTGTACACTACCCCAAGCGTTTCTTAGCGTTGCCTGGAGAAATGTGTGGATTATAAGAAGCTGCTCGATCATAGTACCCCACTCTTTTTAACTCCCTACGCGTTATTATCGTGCTAGCTGGACTGCCGGTCGCATTTTGGAACTCACGAGTGATTTCTTCCACCGGTATCGTGCGAGTTTTGACAAGTTTTCCTCCGGAATGCTCAACGGTTACTGTCCGACAGTACATGAGGTGTACCTGGTCCTGGATAGCTATGGTGGTTCTTCCGCTGTTCCGTTTCAAAATCGCAGCTGCAATGGCCGACATGGGCTACTTTAGAAGGGTTGAAATGTCCTCGATGGGTTTGGTACTCAGGCGATATCCAATGATCAATCCACGTTTGAAGTAACTGAGTTCTCCTGGCCGACCCATTCTGCTGGTACTGGTTCCCTACTGACAGCCGAATACTGCCAGTTACCATTTACAGGGTCCTCTAAAATTTCGGTTTCAAAGTTCTATGACTTGAAGAGGGGACTGAGTACACACTATTTTGAATTGCAGCCCATGTTGGGAAACGTCATCTAACGACGGTACAGAGCGTCAAAGTTATAGCGCCTCACAAATGTTCAAATGTGTGTGAATTCCTATGGGACCAAACTGCTGAGGTCATCGGTCCCTAAGCCTACACACTACTTAATCTAACGTAAACTACTTACGCTACATACAACACAAACACACCATACCCAAGGGAGGACTCGAACCTCCGACGGGGGGAGCCGCGCGAACCGCGACAAGTCGCCCTTACACCACGCGGCTACCCCACGCGGCCAGCGCCTCTGAATGGTTGCATATACAGGGTGACTGCGCTGGGGTGTTGCGAACTCTTTAGGATGATGGAGAAGGATAATTGTATTAATTTGAGGTGAGGGTCCCTGTACCAGAAACGAACGAGTCGTAAGTTATAAGCGAAAACCGTTCTGATGATACTTCTCTCAGGAATATATGTACAAGTACTGTTGTTGCTAAGATTGTAGGTAGGCAACTTCCAGAGGTGGTAGTGTGGACTAAAACAAGAAAAAATTCAAGTAAACTTTGGCTGTGAAACGCATATCTTATGAGCTATGATTCCTTGTTCAATAGAGGAGATGCGTATCACAGTAGCGAAGATCTGCATCTACATCTACATCTACGTGATTACTCTGATATTCACAATAAAGTGCCTGGCACAGGGTTCTATGAACCACCTTCAAGCTGTCTCTCTACCGTTCCACTCTCCAACGGCACGCGGGAAAAACGAGCACTTAAATTTTTCTGTGCAAGCCCTGATTTCTCTTATTTTATCGTGATGATAATTTCTTCCTATGTAGGTGGGTGCCAACAGAATGTTTTCGCAATCGGAGGAGAAAACTGGTGACTGAAATTTCATGAGAAGATCCCGTCGCAACGAAAAACGCCTTTGTTTTAATGATTGCCACTCCAATTCACGTATCATGTCTGTGACACTATCTCCCCTATTTCACGCTTATACAAAACGAGCTGCCCTTCTTTGTACTTCTTCGATCTCATCCGTCAGTCCCACCTGATGCGGATCCCACACCGCACAGTAATACTCCAGAATAGGGCGGACAAGCGTGGTGTAAGCAGTCTCTTTAGTAGACATGTTGCACCTTCTAAGTGTTCTGTCAATGAATCGCAGTCTTTGGTTTGCTCTATCCACAATATTATCTATGTGATCGTTCCAGTTAAGGTTATTTTTAATTGTAATCCCTAAGTATTTTGTTTAATTTACAGCCTTCATATTTGTGCGACTTATCACGTAATCGAAATTTAGTGGATTTCTTTTTGTACTCATGTCAATAACTTCATACTTTTCTTTGTTCAGGGTGAATTACCACATTTTGCACCATATAGATATCTTATCTAAATCATTTTGCAATTCATTTTGGTCATCTGATGACTTTACAAGACGGTAAATGACAGCATCATCTGCAAACAATCTAAGACGGCTACTCAGATTGTCTCCTATGTCGTTAATATAGATCAGGAGCAATAGAGGTCCTATAACACTTCCTTGGGGAACGCCGGATATTACTTCTGTTTTACTCGATGGCTTTTCGTCTATTACCACGAACTTTTACTTTCCTGACAGGAAATAACGAATCCAGTCGCGCAACTGAGGCGATAGTCCGTAGGTACACAGTTTGGTTAGAAGACGCTTGTGAGGAACGGTGTCGAAAGCCTTCTGGAAATCTAAAAATATGGAATCAATATGACATCCCCTGTAGATAGCACTTATTACTTCATAGGTATAAAGAGCTAGTTGTGTTTTACAAGAACTATATTTTCTGAAACCGTGCTAACTATGTGTCAATAAAGCGTTTTCTTCGAGGTACTTCATAATGTTCGAATACAGTATATGTTCCAAAACCCTACTGCAAATCGACGTTAGTGATGAACAAGTGATCATAACGCTTCAGGTCTGGGATCTTTTAATTTATCATATTTTTGGCACTTCAGTTACAAGCAAGCTACCAAATGAGAATCAGTATTGTCCAACCACATTAGAAGAAAGTGAATCAAATTGTTGGAATCTTCAAAGCAGTGTATAGTCTCTCCATATCAGAGCTAGTGATCTGACAGTTATAAACTTTACTTGAAGGCAGCGCATAGCAGTACGATAAACTCCACCAAGGAAAGAAATAATTGACAAAATCGTTCGTGGTAAATTAAGCATGTGTCCCGAGTCAGATCTCAAGGTAGGATAACAATAATCTCTGTAATTGCAATGCAGTGGTTCCCCCCTTTCTCAGTTCGTTAACCATGATTGTAGTCAGATATTAGCTACTAACCTCCCCCTCCTCTGCCCCCACCATCAATAACATGAAAGCCCAACTAATCTTCAGAATGAGAAAAAAAATTCTTTGCAGATTTTATTTTTAAAATGACTGTAGGTAAACGACATTTAGTTTTTTTAGGGGCTTTATTAAACCGTTGAGTAACGGGGCAAAGAGACAATTTGTGCCGCTCATTTCTAACAAACTTTTTTGACAGAATGATGAAGCCATTCTCAGTGCATCATGAACGCCACCTACATGCAACTCCTTCTCAGAAAAGAAAGTTAACAGTGAGGTTCGCACACAACGTTATTTTTCGGTGGGGAGAGGGAATCGGAAAGCTAAGTTTACCTAGTGTGACTTTCTGTATTACAATATAAATACAGACCTTTTAATGCCAGCCGGAGTGGCCGTGCGGTTCTAGGCGCTACAGTCTGGAGCCGAGCGACCGCTACGGTCGCAGGTTCGACTCCTGCCTCGGGCATGGATGTGTGTGATGTCCTTAGGTTAGTTAGGTTTAATTAGTTCTAAGTTCTAGGCGACTGATAAACTCAGAAGTTAAGTCGCATAGTGCTCAGAGCCATTTGAACCATTTTTTGAAACCTTTTAGTATATAAGACATGCGGATAAGAATTGATTTACTGTTTTAATTCGCGTTAAATGATCCATAAACGTGTTACTAGTCAAATTCCATCAAAACTACTGCGTAAATATTGATATAATTTACAGCAGTGTTACAGAAGTTTCAGCCTTACACAGAACGCAGTAGAAAAACAAATATCTCGAAAGATTCAAAGAAAGTAACAGAAGATTACAAAGTAAAGTCATGTCTTCGAGAGGCTTGAACGAAAATGTCAGTTACATCGTTGGGGTCTCATTGATATATCGGTTGAAGGACAAGTGTGACAGTCTATTTAGCCTCTCTTCTTTCACTGTCGAGCACAAGTGAGTTTCCAGTCGACGTGGGCAGATGAAACTTCGCTCACAACTGCAGGTTGATACAGGAAGGACAGCTAATATTTGAAGCAGTGTTCGAATTTTTTGGAGGAAAGTCTCCGAGCGCGTCCCTAATGTTTCGACTACGTACTTCGGCGTGTCACTGTGCTCAACATTTTCTCTCTTCTTCTTCCGTCTATCTAATTTACTTTTTACAACACTTTCTGAACTTTTTTGCTGGGTTTGGAAGAGAAGTATCTTTATATACCGTTAAACAATTTTTTCTGGCTTATAAATTTTACAGCGTGGATGAAATGCTTAATACCATTTCACGTTTGAAGAACTAAAATAAAGCTAAATGATTCACATTACCCGCAATAACTCCAGTTGTTGGAGCTTCTATGGTGATCCTGTTTCTACCTATTATACAGCTGAAGTAAAGATGCAAAATATTGAATGCACTGGCTTACAAAACACTGCCTTCTTTGTTGATAACACCCTCACGTTATCCTGAACAAACTGAAAATTATCTTCCAGTAGCTAACTGGGTCGAAAGCTGTCTTATAAGTTAATCGATGAAAAAGATCTACTTAAGTGCCTCCGAGCTAGTGTCTTCCCTTTTTTATGTGGTTGGAAGTGCTTACTTTGATGTGATTGGGCGGGGCCTTGAAGATCTCTCGTTTTCATGGGTCTCTTCCACTCCACGTGATCCTTCCTGCTAAATTAATTTGCTATTTTTTTCTATGTGAAAGGCATCTATTTACCTTACAGAAGTTTTCGAACAAAGATATCAATCTTGACTCTATTCTGTTCTGTTCCGAAACAGCCCAGAAGCAGGCACGTTGCTCCTAAATGTTTCCTTATGTGGTTAAGTATGGCACTGAGACTGGAGACAAAGGATGCTAATTAGCTCAAACCTGTCTTTGGGTGATCTATTTTCAACTACACGGAAATCTTCTAAGTAAATACAGATTTAGTAATGTTATGCAACTATTCACCAACTCCTCTGCCTTGAGTTGAAGTCTCATATATTTTATTGAATCTATCTGTGCTGTTTTTCATGAACTTCTTTGCACCTGAAACTCCTTTCACTTGGATTTCAGTCATAGTCAAGAAGAATAATATTAAGAAACCATTTCCATTGTATCTACACTCATGCTCATAAAATAAGGATAATGCTGATACATGGTGAAACAACGCACTAGTGGGCGGTTGCGGTTTTAAATCACCTCGGGGTATGACCATGCTGTGCATTTGACCTGCGGTCGTCGCACGGTGGCACTGGTAGCAGTCCACATACGTAGAGGTGTGTTGGTGCATGTCAGAGTACGGTGCAGCGAGTAAGTGTGCAGACGTTTCCATGCGTGCTAATGGTGACTGTGTGTTGAAAATGGCTCAAAGAACACTTCCGACACTGACAATGTTGAGTGTTTATGGAAAAAGTTCAAGGCAACCGTTAAATGCGTTTTAGACAGGTACGTGCCGAGCAAAACTGTGAGGGACGGGAAAAACCCACCGTGGTACAACAACAAAGTTAGGAAACTACTGCGAAAGCAAAGAGAGCTTCACTCCAAGTTTAAACGCAGCCAAAACCTCTCAGACAAACAGAAGCTAAACGATGTCAAAGTTAGCGTAAGGAGGGCTATGCGTGAAGCGTTCAGTGAATTCGAAAGTAAAATACTAGGTACCGACTTGACAGAAAATCCTAGGAAGTTCTGGTCTTACGTTAAATCAGTAAGTGGCTCGAAACATCATGTCCAGACACTCTGGGATGATGATTGCATTGAAACAGAGGATGACAAGCGTAAAGCTGAAATACTAAACACCTTTTTCCAAAGCTGTTTCACAGAGGAAGACCGCACTGCAGTTCCTTCTCTAAATCCTCGCACCAACGAAAAAATGGCTGACATTGAAATAAGTGTCCAAGGAATAGAAAAGCAACTGGAATCACTCAACAGAGGAAAGTCCACTGGACCTGACGGGATACCAATTCGATTCTACACAGAGTACGCGAAAGAACTTGCCCCCCTTCTAACAGCCGTGTACCGCAAGTCTCTAGAGGAACAGAAGGTTCCAAATGATTGGAAAAGAGCACAGGTAGTCCCAGTCTTCAAGAAGGGTCGTCGAGCAGATGCGCAAAACTATAGACCTATCTCTCTGACGTCGATCTGTTGTAGAATTTTAGAACATGTCTTTTGCTCGAGTATCATGTCGTTTTTGGAAACTCAGAATCTACTATGTAGGAATCAACATGGATTCCGGAAACAGCGATCGTGTGAAACCCAACTCGCATTATTTGTTCATGAAACCCAGAAAATATTAGATACAGGCTCCCAGGTAGATGCCATTTTCCTTGACTTCCGGAAGGCGTTCGATACAGTTCCGCACTGTCGTCTGATAAACAAAGTAAGAGCCTACGGAATATCAGACCAGCTGTGTGGCTGGATTGAAGAGTTTTTAGCAAACAGAACACAGCATGTTGTTCTCAATGGAGAGACATCTACAGACGTTAAAGTAACCTCTGGCGTGCCACAGGGGAGTGTTATGGGACCATTGCTTTTCACAATATATATAAATGACCTAGTAGATAGTGTCGGAAGTTCCATGCGGCTTTTCGCGGATGATGCTGTAGTATACAGAGAAGTTGCAGCATTAGAAAATTGTAGCGAAATGCAGGAAGATCTGCAGCGGATAGGCACTTGGTGCAGGGAGTGGCAACTGACCCTTAACATAGACAAATGTAATGTATTGCGAATACATAGAAAGAAGGATCCTTTATTGTATGATTATATGATAGCGGAACAAACACTGGTAGCAGTTACTTCTGTAAAATATCTCGGAGTATGCGTGCGGAACGATTTGAAGTGGAATGATCATATAAAATTAATTGTTGGTAAGGCGGGTACCAGGTTGAGATTCATTGGGAGAGTCCTTAGAAAATGTAGTCCATCAACAAAGGAGGTGGCTTACAAAACACTCGTTCGACCAATACTTGAGTATTGCTCATCAGTGTGGGATCCGTACCAGATCGGGTTGACGGAGGAGATAGAGAAGATCCAAAGAAGAGCGGCGCGTTTCGTCACAGGGTTATTTGGTAACCGTGATAGCATTACGGAGATGTTTAACAAACTCAAGTGGCAGACTCTGCAAGAGAGGCGCTCTGCATCGTGGTGTAGCTTGCTCGCCAGGTTTCGAGAGGGTGCGTTTCTGGATGAGGTATCGAATATATTGCTTCCCCCTACTTATACCTCCCGAGGAGATCACGAATGTAAAATTAGAGAGATTAGAGCGCGCACAGAGGCTTTCAGACAGTCGTTCTTCCCGCGAACCATACGCGACTGGAACAGGAAAGGGAGATAATGACAGTGGCACGTAAAGTGCCCTCCGCCACACACCGTTGGGTGGCTTGCGGAGTATAAATGTAGATGTAGATGTAGATGTATTGATGACGCTATGAGGAGTAGAATGCTAGGGCGACTGGAGGCCGGTCAAACACAGCCGGTCGTAGCACGGGCCCTCCGTGTGCCACGAAGTGTGATCTCAAGATTATGGCAACGATTCCAACAGACAAGAAACGTGTCCAGGCGCTACAGTACGGGACGTCCACAGTGTACAATACCACAAGAAGACCGATATCTCACCATCAGTGCCCAGAGACGGCCACGGAGTACTACAGGTAGCCTTGCTCGGGACCTTACCGCAGCAACTGGAACAGTTGTCTCCAGACACACAGTCTACAGACGACTGTAGAGACATGGTTTATTCACCCGGAGATCTGCAAGGTGCATTCCACTGACCCCTGGTCACTGGAGAGCCCGTAAAGCCAGGTGTGAAGAACACAGTACATGGTCATTGGAACATAGGTCGCCGGCCGGGGTGGGCGAGCCGTTCTAGGCGCTACAGTCTGGAACCGCGCGACCGCTACGGTCGCAGGTTCGAATCCTGCCTCAGGCATGGTTGTGTGTGATGTCCTTAGGTTAGTCAGGTTTAAGTAGTTCTAAGTTCTAGGGGACTGATGACCTTAGAAATTAAGTCCGATAGTGCTCAGAGCCATTTGAACATTGGTCCCAGGATATGTTCACGGACGAATCCAGGTATAGTCTGAACAGTGATTCTCGCCGGGTTTTCATCTGGCGTGAACAAGGAACCAGATACCAACCCCTGAATGTCCTTGAAAGGGAGCTGTATGGAGGTCGTGGTTTGGTGGTGTGGAGTGGGATTATGATTGGTGCTCGTACACCCCTGCATGTCTTTGACAGAGGAACTGTAACAGGTCAGGTGAATCGAGGCGTCATTTTGCACCAGTATGTCCGCCTTTTCAGGGGTGCAGTGGGTCCCACCTTCCTCCTGATGTATGATAACGCACTGCCCCACCGAGCTGCCACCGTGGAGGCGTACCTTGAAACAGAAGATAACAGGCGAGTTGAGTGGGCTGCCTGTTCTCCAGACCTAAACCCCATCGAGCACGCCTGGGATGCTCTCGTTCGACGTATCGGTGCACGACACTTCAAGAGCTCCGACAGGCACTGGTGCAAGAATGGGAGGTTATACCCCAGCAGCTGCTCGACCACCTGATCCAGAGTATGCCAACACGTTGTGCGGCCTGTGTACGTCTGCATGGTGATCATATGCCATATTGATGTCGGGGTACATGCGCAGGAAACAGTGGCGTTTTGTAGCACATGTGTTTCGGGACGGTTTTCTCAACTTATCCCTATGTGTCTATGCTACTAGCGCCAGTTTTGTGTAGTGCCACGTTTTGTGACACCACATTCTGCAATTATCCTTAATTTTTGAGCATGAGTGTAGCATAAGCCCAAATGTTCGGGAGGAGAACGGGTCTCCTGCCGCCCCCGACCCCCCTCCAACTTCCGCTACGTGCGAGCCTGCTAACAGTCCGCAATGAGAGCAGACACTCATTGCAAAACTTTCTTCCTCCGTACCATTCCTCTCCCTAGTGACACTTTCTCCACCCGTACCTAACACCCGTTACCCATTTCGAATGCTGGCCTCCTTGCTCCTGAATTGGAAGGAATTGGAAGACCTCAGGCTCATAATGCTTTGGGTATAACCACTGATACTAATAACAACATAATAATAATAGTAATAACTATCTTCTGTAGACCCAACAGCAATGTAGTAGTCATTGTATAGTGTTGTTTTGTGCTGTAAATTTGTTCTTTTACCTCTTGTGAAACTAATAATGAAGCAATTTCTGGTATATTGCGGGAACTATCTACAACCGGGAGAAAGCATTTCCGTGTTATGTTAAAGCGTATGTTTTGTATAGGATTCAATTTTACCGCCTTACATGCATTGTACAAAATACATAGTATGTGTGTGGTGGGTACAATATGGGAGGAAGATGGTGTCTGAACATTTATTTCAGAAGCTGTAACATTCACAACCTTGTGTCACACATTACTGCTAGAATTTGAGAAACAAACTACTTATTTGTTTCTGATAAAATCAGTATTAAAGTATTATAAAAAAAAGTGACAATATTAAAAGTCTTAAAAGTAAGTTTAGTTTCATGACTGAAACACACTCTAATCCCTTTGTTTTTACCTCTCAGAAAATTTAATTTTACGCTTCAGGAGGTAACAACCCCAATTTGGGAACCACTCACAAAATAATTTTCGTGTTAATGTATAGGACCGTTCCACCTCATTACGATTTTATCATGCAAATGATCCATGGCACTCGAAACTCATTAACTAAACAAACATTTTGCAAATAAATGGGAGATTTAACCCAACGAGTACTTAGCTGACGATAAAATATTTAATTCCAATAACAGACATCGCACTCTGACTGTATGTGGCGAGACCGTCAGGGAATATGCGTTTATTCGACATTTATGCTAGATAAAGGTTCGAGTGAGTCTGGTCTTCATCAACTGTGTCTAGCCAGGGATAGATAACTTCCGGTCCGTCTCTCTTTTGAAACCTAAAGCCGGGGAAATTCGAGGACGTGCTAACGGCCGACTGCTTGTGTCCTTCCGTCAGTAGATGCGGTGGTGCCATTGGAACGGCCAGTAAAAGTTGGTAGGCTGATAGGTGGGATGGGACTGCATGTCACGAGAGATGGTAGTCTTCTTGGCACATCGTAGCAGCCACCTTAAGATGTGAGAAACAGAGTGAATACAATGTGTTGGGAAGGCACTGAATGTTATATCGGTGGTCGACTGATGAAGCTTACGCGACGCA
Source organism: Schistocerca cancellata (assembly GCF_023864275.1). NCBI lineage: Eukaryota > Metazoa > Arthropoda > Insecta > Orthoptera > Acrididae > Schistocerca > Schistocerca cancellata. The sequence continues at coordinate 308,373,783 of NC_064628.1, read as the reverse complement.
TATGTCTCTCTACAGTCCTAGTGTAAATTGGTTTCTGGCGCCCCATATTCCAATCGCCGGTAGTCCGGCCTACAGTTGATTGTCGGCCACCCGTAACAGCTCTGCGGAGGCAAACTGACGTCCAGTCGTCAAACACTTGTGGTCGTTCTTCAGGGTTCACGAGGATGGAAACAATGACGATCCACCATAGACACTGTCGACTACGGCAACCCGTATTCTTAAGTAATATTCGACATATTATGACCCATGCGTCTTGCACCGTTTATCATTCCACATTCAAAGTCTGTTAACTCGTGACGTGCCGCAAGTTCACTACACTCTGCCTGTAACAAATTGCTCAGTTGCACTCGTGCCGTATGCTACATGTAGTCCCAATATTAGGTCGTCATACACGACACACCATCAAATGGGACAATCTTTCCCCTTACTTTTGATTACTCTGTTTAGTGCAGTTGCTAAGGCTGTGCCGGATGAAAATCTGCGGTTTCACAGTACAGGAATTTCGCCTCTTTCCGAATAGTTTTTCTCGCTTATAACAGTTTCTTTCAAAAATCCTTTTGTATGGGAACAGCAAGAACTGTAAATCGCTCTATACCTGTAAGTGTAGTATATCCACCGATTTAAGAAATCAGCCATTCATCCAGGTAACTGGCAAAAAAAGAAAAGCTGTCGCATAATCGTATATGGAGTGAGGTAACAGGTCTTATTGTTAAATAAGTACTCATGAGCACTTGTGCCAATAATATAGCGAAACATTTGATTGTAGATGATGGAGTGACAGTGTTTTTCCCAATACGGTAGAAATTTTATGTAACGACTATTGATGAAACTTAGAGCACATGTTAACAGTACCTTAGATACAAACAATAGAAGCTTAAGTGAAAATAACGATAGTCCGGAGTATTTATACCGAGACTGACACCGAAGCTTGCATGGCGAGTACCTAGTCAAAGTGGTTTTTGGTTTGTCAGTGTGCTCTATCTTGGCGCTTTTTGACGCAGCGGACACGTTTTCAGTTTGAGAGATGACACGGATACGTGGTCTGTCGATCACGTCCTCTCGTCAGTGACCAATTTGCTCTTGGCCATTTATATCAGTTCCAAACTGAGCCAATCTGCCCCAGAGCCATGGTGCCGTTGGATTTTAACTACCTCATCTTGAAGATGAGAACTACTACTTGCGTCGTTCGCAGAGTGGGTTCCGAAAAGATTTACTTGTAGTTAAGAATCCACTAAAATTTGTAGTTTGTCTCTTCTGCTCCCTGGTATCATTTTGCAGCTTTATGGTTGTAGACACAAACACCGAGACAACTCACTGGATCTGTGAATCGAAAATCTTTACCCAGACTTTCAGTTCACATCATTCCACGATCACCCACTCCGAATAATTCGCGCTCAACCCCAACTGAGTTCTTCGACACATTTCTAGATCACGCCGTCCAATAACTATTTCCGTGATAATTTTACGAGTGTATGTCGAATCTTCGTTCCAGTACTAGGCAGTTTAGGGAAAAAAGGTTGCTCTTTGAAGAACCTTCGAGGATCTAAAGTAGTATCATCATCACGATCCGATAATGGTGAATTCCATTCGTTAGTTCCCTAAGAATCTACACAATCGTAACACCAAGAAAGAGTTGTGCGATATAAACGAAAGTTGGTAGGCGTGTTTGTACGTATGGAAGATGATGACTGTTAAAGTTTCGCCCCAGTCGCATAAGAGTGGCCCTAGTAGACACTGTACACGACTACTGGCAGCGGTGATCACGAGAATGTACAATTGCAAGGAGAACGGGCTCCGGACGGCCACGTGGGACTACCGCGAGGAAAGATCATCGTGTTCGGCGTATGGCTCTGGCGCGTTGCACTGCACCTGCAACAGCAATTTGAACAGCAGTTGGCACCGCAGTGACACAACGAACCATAACAAATCGTTTACTTCAAGGACAGCTCCGAGCTAGACGCCCTGTAACGTGGAATCCACTGACACCAAACAGCTGCCATCTGCAACTTCAGTGCTGTCAAGCGAGAGCTCGTTGGATGGCAGGATGGAGGTCCGTTGTGTTTTCTGAAGAGAACTGGTTCTGCCTGGGTGCCAGTGATGGTCATATGTTGGTTAGAAGGAGACCAGTTGAGGACCCGCAACCAGCTGTGTGTGGGCTAGGCACACTGGACGTACACTTGAAGTTCTCGTCTGGGTTGCAATTTCGTATTACTTCGGACCTTCATTCATGAGCAGCATTTCAGATGGTGTTTTCCAACAGGATAACGCTCGACCACATACTGCTGTTGTAACCCAACATGTTCTACAGAGTGCTGACATGTTGCCTTGGCCTGCTTGATCACCAGATCTGTCCCCAACCGAGCACATATGGGACAACATCGGACGACAACTCCAGCGTCATCCACAACCAGCAGTAACCATCCCTGTATTGACGGGCCAAGTGAAACAGATATGAACTCCATCCCACAAACTAACATCCGGCACCTTGACAACACAATGCATTTTGGCGGTTACATGGGTTATTAGTGTATCAACATTTCACGTTTGCAATGCTTTTTCTCCCGCTTACATTAACTTGTGATCTCGCAGTGTTAATCATTTAAATATGTCGCCTAGACAAATATATTCCTGAAATTTCATTACTCCACATTAATTATTTTTTAGTGCTGGCCCCTCCCGCCGGAGGTTCGAGTCCTCCCACGGGCATTGGTGTGTGTGTGTGTATGTGTGTGTGTGTTGTTCTTAGCATAAGTTAGTTCAAATAGTGAGTAAGCCTAGGAACTGATGACGTAAGCAGTTTGGTCCCTTAGGAATTCACACACATTTTTTTTAGTGCTGGTGGTTTTTTTTGGTCAGTGTATTACAGTAACTTCATGTTAAAACTCTGTACTCGTGTTCTGCAGCTGTTCAAAATCCAAGTCCGACATTAGTGATTTAACTTTTCTTTGGTCTCTCTTAAATAATTTTAGGTGAACGCAAAGACAGTTGTTTGAACGACCGATTTTGTACAGCGCCGTTGCTCAGGTTATTAATAATACTTTCATTTTAGCCATATTGTCAAAGTGACATTACAGTAGCTACTTACTTAATTTGATTTATTATTATATACCCGCTCTGTTCAAAAATGTAAATAGCTTAAGGGGTAGTTTAACTAACCAGAAAGTATAACCCAATGCCCTTTTCCCCTGACTCTCTCTCTCTCTCTCTCTCTCTCTCTCTCTCTCTCGTTACGACGATATAGGTTGGTTGTTTTGGGGAAGGAGACCAGACAGCGTGGTCGTCGGTCTCATCGGATTAGGGAAGGATGGGGAAGGAAGTCGGCCGTGCCCTTTCAGAGGAACCATCCCGGCATTTGCCTGGAGTGATTTAGGGAAATCACGGAAAACCTAAATCAGGATAGCCGGACGCGGGATTGAACCGTCGTCCTCCCGAATGCGAGTCCAGTGTCGAACCACTGCGCCACCTCGCTCGGTACGACGATATAATCTCAGGGAAATGGATGCGAGTAAATTTTTGGAAATTTGTGGGAAAGTCTTACGGGACCAAACTGTTGACGTCATCAGTCCCTAAGCTTACACACTGCTTAGTGGAACTTAAACTAACTTACGCTAAGGACAATACACACATACACCCATGCCCGAGGGAGGACTCTAACCTCCGACGGGGGGACCTGCGCGAACCATGACAAGACGCCCTAGACCTCGTGGCTACCGCGCGCGGCTGATGCGAGTAAAAGGCGCAGGTAAACAAAAAAAAATGGTTCAGATGGTTCTGAGCACTATGGGACTTCACAACTGAGGTCATCAGCCCTTTAGAACTTAAAACTACTTAAACCTGACTTACCTAAGGACATCACACACATCCCTGCCCGAGGCAGGATTCGAACTTGCGATCGTAGCGGTCGCGTGGTTCCCGACTGAAGCGCCTAGAACCGCACGGCCACTCCGACCGGCCGCAGGTAAACACAGGTGAATTATTTATCAAATGTTTTTGCTGTCTACCCGATTCTGCAGTGACAGTTTTAGTCTTTCAGAGAAAGTCTACGCTCAGTGACGCGGAAATACCCAGATCATGCAACGTTAGTTGGAGGCGACATTAAACCACCTAATGTATTCTGGATTCATTGCAGATGGTACGGACAGACTGTCTTATGTAGTAGTTTTGAACACGTTTTCCGAAAACTGTCTTTAGCAGTTGGTTCTACAGCCCACAAGTAGTTGAAATATTATAGACGTTGTAGCTCCAAACAGGCCTGGCCTTACCGACAGTTTTAGTCCAGAGATAGGGATTAGTGATCATAACTTCATAACAGCGACGATGGTCACTGAAGTTAATAAATCCGTCATCACGACTAAGAGACTATTTTCGCTAGGAAGACCAGATAAGCATGCCACTTACACAACGAAAGCGGATCATCTAGTTACCATATAAAGGACGTGGAGGAATTATGGATGAAACTTAAACTGACTGTTAATCGCTCTCTGGAGAGGTATGTGCCTAGTAAGTGCATGAAGTACAGAAAACTCACCCAAGTTTAATAACGAAATTCGTAAAATGCTGAGGAAACAGAGACTGTTGTACTCTCGGAACAAAAAAAGAACGCGCAAATGACGACAGGCAAATGTCAGAAGTGATCCGTGCGGCTGTTAAAACATTTGCGTGGGGGACGTCCACCTAAGCTTCCATGGGACTTATGATAGTAATCGAAGGTACTCTGATAACAGTGGCACACGTTAACGTTATTGCGAACCAACTGCATCCGTACATTCTTGATGTCTTCCTCGACGGCGCGCCGTCTCCTAGCGGGATAACTGTCCGTGTCACAAGACTAGATACGCCTTATAGTGATTTCAGAAGCACGACAATGATCACATTTTGATGTCTTGGGCACTAAATTTGCCTGATGTAAACCCGATAGAACACCGCTTCTTGCATACAAATCGCCCTCCCTTCTTTTACGGGTATTGCCCGACTTGTGCGTGGACATTTGGTGTCACATTCCTCCGAAGACTTACCAAGAATTCATATGACGCAGATTCGCTGCTGAAATCTCGAAGGTGGAACGATATTTCTGAAATCTCGGGCACCATACTATTTTTCAGTCTACACGTACGTCTCTAAAATAAAAGAAGAACGTCACATAGGATGTACATTACAGTTCTCGATAATCTCATTATGAAAATGAGGGTCTTCTCTATATATGGCTAAAAGAGTTGTGACAATAGAGACTCTGAAGTTTTTCAGGACATTGACTTCCAGGAAAATTTTGACTTTGATGATCCTAATTCCCGTAGTAAAAGTAATGGAACAAAAAGTAATGAACTGAGTGGGGAAAGGTCATATATGCCATGTTAATAGCGAGCCGTTCTTCGCTAGCCCTCAAAACTACAGCATCGTTTCGAGGTATGGACTCTGCAAGATGTTGATCTGACATGCAATGGACCGTCAATAGCCTCATATGGCTCTGCGGAGGCGACTTGACGTCCGGTCGTGAAAGACTGGCCAGTCTGTGCGGCCGTTTGCGCGTATGGGAATATTATTTCTGCAATGGACAGATCTATCCTAGACTTGCTGACCTCGGAAACCGGTTTCTTGAGTAATCTCTGATATGGTACGACCCATGCGTCTTTCACCACGTTCAAGGTCGGTTAACTCGTCATACCATGTTCACTATACAGCTGTCTGTAATAGACTGCGCAAATATCACACATCCACTCTACTCCACATCTTTCCAAAATTCTAACCTCAGCATTCGGTTTTCATACGCGGTGTATCTAAAGACGGGCTTTCCTCCCTGAATTTTGAACCCTCAGTTTGAAATGTCGTAAGATCATTAGGATAAAAGAATTTATTTGGTTTAGAAGCAGCTGCCATATGACTGACAATGAGAAAGTAGAAATGGAATTTAATTAGAACTGCGATAATCTTTCTTGTAAACAATTTGACAGCCACCTAACTGAAAAAACACGGTGTATGCTGCCCCACGATAATGCACGGCTGCATGTTGCAGATTTTGTTAATGAATATGTTGCAAAAATCAAGGTGATGTGCATCTCTCACCATTCCTGTAGTACGGGTTTAGCGCGGTGCTACTTTTTTCTGTTCTCTAACCTGAAGAACTTCTTCTAGGTAGGCACTGTCGATCATCACAAGCAGTAGTGAAGGGTGCAGAGTTGATAATGAAGGACATTTTCAGAAATGGTTTCCAGCATGTGTTTGCAGAATGGCAGAAACGTTAGGATAAGAGCGTTGCATACAAAGGAGACTATTTTGGGAAGGGCCGTCAGGATTATGAGGATGAGTAGAAGATATTGTAACAAAAAACTGTGATCTTTTCTGTTGAAAATGCTGCACAAGGTCTCCCTAAACCAAATATCAGTAAAAAAAAACAGTAAAAAAATCTCAGAAAAGCACTGTTCTGATAACGGATAAAATCGCATATCTCAGCAAAGTACTGTTCTGATAACGGATAAAATCGCACAGAACCTACGCATCGGTGTAATACTTAATGTTCACGAGGTAAGGTATGTCAGTTGAGTAGTGTCAGTTATTGGACTTCTTTGAAGTGGAGAGACTCGTACACTGGCGCTTCGGAGCTATTCGTGGCAGACTGCGACACACTCGGTCGCCGCTATGATTAGACAGTGCGCTTGTCGCTCACGAATCTCAAGGCCTGCGCCCTTGGCAGGCATCCGTTCCTCAACGACGCGGCTCGTTGGCTACACACCTGACGGGCTCCGGGCCGGTCGTTGGCAGACGAGTAGCTGCAGGAGTGCGAGGGCCCGCTCAAGCTCATCTTCGGCCACGAGCGTCGACTCTCGAAGAACGTATTTGAACAGGTGTCCCTCAGTACTGCAAGGGGACGTTACGGATGGCTCTCTCCTATTTTGTTTATGCTTATTGAATTAACCCATTTTACTATAGGACGTATATGCCCCACGATAGATTATCAGAGAACCAACTGAAATTTGTTGCATGTTTAGCTATGTATCAGTGTCCTACTGGTAAAGGGAAGCCCACTAATTGTTCGAAGATTTCTTATGATTACAGGTTGTATCTGTAGGTTGTGCTTTCTAAAGTTCCATTGTTAACCCTCGTCTCCGCATTGTCGCATCGAATTGGATGGGCAACCCAGTTACCAAATTCACCAAGCGGGCTACTTTCATCCTTCCTGGACACATCGCGTCAACGACTCTCTCGAATTGACGCTTGAACATCACAAACGGAGTCCACATTGAGCACCTGTAGCGAGAATTTCAAATTTGGAGAGGTGTTCTGTTGTCCACTGATGTGTGTTCTGTTTTCAATATGTCTTGTAGTTTTAGCTCAGTCGTCTTCTGAAACCCTGGAGGTACTTACGAATAATCCTGTATGTCCTACCCTCCGCCCCCAACCCCCTTGGAAAACGAAACGGCGGGAAATATTCTTTTCATATTGTTACATCTAAGATACTAATTAAATTAACCATACGTTTATGTTTTGAAATAGAGTTAACGGGTTAAAAAAACCGAAAAAACATCAAAGTTTTCCGAGCGTTCTTATGTACCAAATATTTGGACAGAAGTGAATTCATCGGCTGCGCATCGCGTAGCGTAACCAGATAGTTATCGAAAAGTCGCTAGTTCGAATTTCGCTAGTCGTATTTTTTTTACTTTTTTAATTCTATGTTAATTAACAAATGGAAATGCTAACTAACATATGGAAACATAATTATAGTTAAAATAACATTTCTTATCTGTAATTATTATTTTAATGAAAATGCGTATATTCAGAATAAATTAAAATTTGATGCAAAAAAAGCGATACATTTAGTAGAAAAATCAAATACTTTTTTTTATGAAAATACTTGTTCCACACAAGAAATTAAAATTTGAAAAAAAGCGAAATTCCTAATAGAAAATCTAGTACATCTTTATTTACAGAGACTTATTGTATATTCCTTTTTAGCAAAATGGAATTTCACCCGTCTGTATCAGATTTCAATTTTTTCCGTACTTCTTCTTTTTCCTTACGCTTTTCCCGTTTCTCTACGGGGTCTGCATTTTTATAAGGGTTGAGGCAATATTAGTGACAGCTGCTGCACGTATATTCTTCCTGATGCCGCCAGTCGCCTCCGGAATCTTTGCACCCCATCTGTTTGCGTCTACAGTAAATCCCATGTTAAAGCACGTGTGAACGTTTTCTAAATGTTTGTGCAGTATGTGGGATGAGGAAACTAGCCCTGTCTTCACGTAGTTACGAATGTGGGAAACCGCATAAAAACGACATCCAGTTTGGCCGGCTCACAGGTTCTCGTCGTCAATCCGCGAGGCGGATTCGATGCGGGGCGGTCTCACCTCTCTGAATTCCGGATGAATTCCGGAATCGGCGCCTTAACGCGCTCAGTTATCCAGGCATTACCACGATACACAAAGTACGAACTAAAAATAAAAATTTTTGTATAAAAAGTTGTGATTCAGTGTTCGTTAATTAATATTTCCGTTTGTTAATAACTATAGCATTTGAAAAAGTGTGCTACTGGCATTATTCGATTACGCTCCGCACTTTTTTCCGATCTGTTTCTTCCTCAGTGATTCTGTGCGGAAGTCTCATGACATCTTTGATATTCACACTGTATTGGAAACACGTCATCCTAATTTTCCACGTGTCCGGCCTTCAGCACATAGTCGTCTCACTCGCACACCTGCACGAAAAGCGAAGTCTTGGTGGAAACCGGAGCGCAAATCTTGGCCAAACCTGATGTAGATAAATCATCCGCTGTGTATTGTCGCATCGGATAAGTTCGCGCCTGCAGATAGGCATTCCAATAAACAGGTTTCCAAGCCGGACTGCTGTCGCCCCTTCACAGGCATTTAGTGTCAGAGACTGCAGTGAATTATGAAAAGGTTTTACACATACCGTTAACAGTCTTAACTTACTTAAATTATTTGATGAAGCAAAATGATTCGTGTTACAATCCTCACCTTCTGGCTACAATGGCAGTACAAAAAAATTAACAAAAGTACACGCAGATATTAAAATTGTTCTTCGCTGTGTTGCCATGTGCTGTGGCTATCTTCGTAGAAGGGAAAGGATACTTAATATGAGGGAATATTCATCGTGGCTGCAAGTGGGAAAACTCGCCTTTCTTCACCATCTTCAATTCACTACTGTTAAAACTGAAAATACGTAACGATTGAGAATATGTGTGAATCTGTGTTCCAATAGCAACATCTTTCCAGTTCTTTAAAACAAACTTTTAGTGTTATTATTAATATCAAATTGTCCCGCTCCCTGTTATTATATATTTCGTCAGTCAAATCAGGGATGCTTCAGTAAGCTGTGTTCAAGACTTTGCATGTGACGTATTACCATGAGCGACACATCAATAGTAAAATCGAATCATGTTTGCTTTTAGCCTCCATCTTGTTTCTACTACAGCGTAGAGTTGACTGTCATGAGTTGTTTTAAGCGTCCTTTGCAAGTTTACGAACAGTAGTTAAAATGATCCAACAAGCCATTGCGGCTGAGTTAACCGAACACACTACGAGAACAACATATGAACGAAATGAGGGGTTATATTAAAATTTCTGTATGCGAACAGCGACCAACGAATGAAGTAAATATCCCTCCATATTAGTTTACCCGTCTCTTTCTCCGCGGCCCCCGCTCGGCAAGACTATGACGAACAACTTTGATATATATGTGTACTTTTGTTGAAAGATTTTTGTAATGCCATTGTTGCCTGGCTATGAGGTTTTTACCTCGAAACAAGCTGCTTTATTAAATAATTTTAAGCCGGCCGGTGTGGCCGTGCGGTTCTAAGCGCGTCAGTTTGGAACCGCGTGACTGCTACGGTCGCAGGTTCGAATCCTGCCTCGGGCATGGATGTGTGTGATGTCCTTAGGTTAGTTAGGTTTAAGTAGCTCTAAGTTCTAGGGGCTGATGACCTAAGATGTTAAGTCCCGTAGTGCTCAGAGCCATTTAAATAATTTAAGTAAGACAACAAAAATTTTTGAGTCGTAGCGGTGTCAGAAAAACCATTTCATATTTTTGAAATGGTCACGATGGATTAGGATCCAATATAGCATTAATTTTTTCAATGAATCACACGCATTTATTGACGTTTGCCTCTTCACTAACGGTGCTCATGCTGAGGATCTGCAACGTGAGTTAAAAACTTCAAGCGATGCTCTGTCCACACTGTGGAGTTACTTATGAGTAACCCTGTATCATGCATGAATCAGATCTTAAAGCTATAAAAAGAATAAATCGAGTTACATGAAACCAAAATTAAAAACTGGATGAAAGTATACTTGTGTAGGGATAGAGAAGAAAATTACGCCTTACACCGAAGCCTTTCGTGCTACGACCGCTCACTTTATGAAACTTACGCTAGAAGCTTTTGGACAAACAACAAAAATAAAATACTGTCATTGATATTTTCTTAGCATGTGACTCAGGACCGACAATTTAACGAAATTTCGAATTTGCAGCACCAAGGGAAGTACTCACGGTTTTTTCATTACATTTGCCTTGCGTCATAAGGTGCTGAAAATCCCAATACGTACGTCTGTGAATTAAAGTGTCTGAATAATTGGATAAAGAACTTTGAAACGATGTGTGAAATCATAGATAGTCCCTGCTTTAAGAAAGCACGCAACCAAAAATTACATTCACTTGCCTTTCAGATTTGCGACACTGCTCGATAAACTGCAAGCGAAATGAGATCTGACGGACTAAAGACACTTTTGGAGTAACTGCAGTTTGGCGTTCTCCTAAATACCTCCTCTTTGCCCGTCTTCCTTCCTCTGCTTCTCCTCATTCTCGCCGTCATAATTTTCGTACTCTTCTTGGCTATTATCACTGTTTGATTTCAGTTCTCGACAAGAAGATGTGATACTGCTATATTAACTTTTGCACTTCCCATTTTCTTGGTTTATTTTGAAATCCGTATACTTACAGAAGCAGTTACTACGATTGTATGATTTCTGAGTGCAGTATCAGTCACAGTTACAACGTAGTGTGAAACGTAGTCCGTCATTGTTCGAGTAACACACGTTTATCAAGCAGCGAGCTGGTATGTTGGTAAAATAGTGAATACGGGTTCAACATCGAGTATACCCATAGTTATTAAGGTTTTCTAGTAACTAGCTAATGTCTATAAACCAGGTATACCACCTTCGGTAAAATGGCATGTTGTGTGGAGACGATCGTTTCGGGTTCTTCAGCCCACAGCTATTTGATAATTTGCGAGTGAAGTCAGGGAGGAAAATCGTTTTACGTAACTCTCCATTATGAAAAATTTCATCAGCAATAAAGTATTTAGTGTTCTTCACTGTACTTTTTTAAAGTCTATGTCTGCCAGGATCATCATGCGTAATCGTTCCTTTCCTAGAAAAACGTTTATATTGCAGAAGAGTATCTGGCGTCTAAAGAAAATAATGGGATTGTGCGCGTTTATTTGTTGAGAAGCAGTACAGGCGACGTTCGACTGCTAGGAAAAAAAAATTGCGCTGTAGATTTGGATAAGATGTGGAGAAGAGGAAATAATAGGATTGTGTATTGAAAAACACTGGAAGCGAATATGATGTGGACCTTACTTTGGGTAACGGTAAAGTGAGAAAATACTGAAAGAAAATAAATATGAACTTCTTTGCAATATAAAGAGACCCAATTAAAGCACACAACTGGTAGCTGCTAATGTAATGAAGCTCCAACAGTTATCTGGAAGCATTTATTCTCCGCTTGTCTCTAGGCTGATTCTATTCACGATAGAAACAGCCATGTAAGGCATTAGTTCGCAGCTTTCAAAGGACACAAGGAGTCCAGAGACCACTTCATAGTTGGAGATCAGTTACAGTGTCGTATTAAACGGCAGTTGGAGACAAGAGAACGAGCAAATTTATTTATTTATCCTCACAATATGTCACAGTTCCGAGGATGCAGCCTTGTGCGATCGAATTACTCATATTAGTTGTCGTTCTTCGAAGAATTCACGCAATGAACAAAATCATCTATTATTCAATCCCTCTGCCTAGGGACCTTGCAGCTATCTGATGGTCCAGATACGAAATTACACATTCCCCCCACTCTACAGTGGCACCACATACGATTGTGAGACTTGAAAAATACTGAAAAAAGTGTCATCTCACGACTTAGTACTGTAGGTTCTTTTCAGTTGTCTCACCAAAAACTACAGCTTATCCGTCACAGCAACTCTGTATTACAAATTCATACTAGGAAGGCAAGTACAAGTTTTTTTAGTATCTGCTAAATGGTTTTAGCACAATTCCTTAATAAAAATGATTATGTTCTTAAATCAATTGTTTCAAATTTAGGACTACAAAGTCCTCTGCACTCTCTGCTTGTGTTAACACTGATGTAACACACAGCTTTTTTTTCTCTAACAGTGGACATTTAGAGCTCACAAACGTCACAGTTTATTTAATACGGAAAAGTTACTTTGGAAATTGCTGTCGGTAAAGTTCAGTTATTAAGTTTGCTTGCTCGCCTTAAAGTGGAGAATACGAGCCAACTGCAGCTGTCTAAATAAGTTCATCACACACAAAACAATTGAACACAGACGGCATAACATAAGATAGCTAATAAGAAGTTCACAGTGACTCACCAACTCACCATACTATTACAACATAGTTCTAGAACGAAAGTCCCTAGAACTTAGTAAAGATTTACCACATCCTACTCAGAACATGGACAGACATGGAGACTGTGTCGAGTGACATAGCCTGACTCCTTCTCTTCTATCACGATAGAACAAAGAGAATGTTTTTTAAGATATGGCGTAAATGCTTACCTGCTCTGAGAAGTTTCTTCCTATACGAATTTTGGCTAAATTACTAATGTTGAAATGAAAAAACTCACACAACATCGTTGATTTCTTGACTACAGCATATTCAGATCTCAAAATTATAAATAAAATTGGCAACACTCCTGTATCTTCCTTTATAAAAATCTGCTTCTGAACCGCCATCATCAGTTCCTTGATGAAACAAGATATTCGTATCACCTTAATGACAATGTCGACAGTTAACCGAGTCACGTTTGTGAATAAACTAAGTCTAAAGTCTGATGCCAAAGGCAATAGGAAAGGTTAGATTTAGTAAGCTTTAATGTGGTTTGTATAGAAGAAGAAGAAAAAGAAGAAGGGGAAACAAATAAGATTTTGTCATCCAAAACAATATAAATCCTCCAGGGCCTTCTGAATCGTCGCCGGTGTGATATAAAGCAGTTCTTCTGAGGATATTGTTCTATTCAGTTGAGAGATGTGCAAAAGCATAAGAAACTTTTAACATTGTTCTGTACAAAACCACAGTCCTCGGTATTTTACGAATTGGCTGTTATGAAGGCTAGGCAAGATTTGTTACTTCCTACTCGTGCCCATAAAATCAATCTTAAAGCTGTATAGCGGTTTTAGTGAGGGCTTATTATTTTGAAAGGTTATATACCCTCCTGAGAATGATGCTTACACCTAACAACGACCGTGGTTTTCTAAAATGGTTTCATAGATCTGCCTAGTTAATATTTTTTCCTCTTTTTCCAGCGTGGCCATAGAACACAGGGAAACCACATGAGGGCCTCTACCTTTAGTGCCAGTCCTTCGTGCCGTCTGATTCAGGTTTAATGGTATACTTCCCAAACTCTTCTTGCGGTAAAGGCAATGTAAACGTAAGCACGTCAGGCCACATTATGTGCCTACACGACTAAATATTGTGCTCTCTGTACCGCTGAAGGACCTCCTTGCATGCACTTGGTGTACAAATGGTTTGCCACTTGTTACTCTACCAATGAAGTTACTTTTATGCAGTTCCCATCGTACTATTTTTGTTCGTGTACTTTCTCTAGATGCATCTTGTTCTCTTTAATACACCTTGTCTCTAATTTTGCATTTGATTCTGCTTCGTTGATTTACTGTTATTATCGCCGATAATTCCCTGAGGTCTGATTTGACGGCTTTCATTTGTAATATATATAGGTAACAGACGTGTTGGCGACTGGTAGCACCTCTTTGGATGTGAAACTCACAAGGAGAAAAGTAAAAACAATGCCGGCGCAGGTATTTAGAAAAAAAAGTTTGGAAATGAGATATTTATATCGTGTCGTTCGTATTATTATCTTCAATTCATGTACATACAGTTAAACGGATGTTTAAAAAATCATCAAATCAGCTGTAGTTATTCAAACGGAAGAACTCTGGACTTGGAGCTACTTGTATGAAGGAATTTCCCACGGATGACGAACATATGCTGCGTCAGATGCAGGCAGGTTAGCATAGAAGACTGTATGCTGTGCTTCATTCCCGCTTACTAAAACGTTAACGGCGAAGAACAGCGCGAACGCCGTGTTTATCAACAAATACGTATTTGTACGTACAATGCGCAAATGAAGCGCCATAATGGGAACACCTTATTTGGAACGGCTACTAGAATGTCCGGTGTGAATATTAATATTAAAATCTACAATGTACATCAAAGATTAATAATAAAACAGTTGAATAATGGTAAGGCAGGTGCGTCGAGGTAAGCTGCCTGATCATTAGTGAAGGCAGCCTAGAATGTACCGGTTGGTGTTTTGTGCAGTGTTGCTAACGCATACAAAGGTGTATGAGGAGTGTTTATTTATCTCAGGTGTAGACCAAATAAAACGTAACAGTTCATCGTATTTGCGACTGATCGTGACTTAGTAGCAAGTATTATACCGACCTCTGATGTTTTTCTTAATATATTGCTATTACATGCTGAAGAATGATAGACAATTTGTAGCAGTTTCAAGCTCTGCCTGTTCGGGTGCTGATGCGTATTCGAGAGAGAAATTCCCGGAAACAGCATAACGCGGGTGCTCAGCTTTCTTAAAAATGAATCCTGGTAGATATTCCCTTATGCTCTCAGCTGGCAGAGAGGTTGCTAGTTCGAAGGCACCGTCCTAATTTCGTAGTGACAGTCGTTTCCTTGGAGCTAAGACACATTTGCTATAACTAGGTTAAAACAAAGGACTCACAACAAGGTCACGGAATTCAACTGTTAAGAAAGAAGCAAAGAAGAGCGATAAGAATCCTTTTGGATCTTAGTTAAGTATATGTTTTCTGTAAAGCAGGTTAGAGCTAGACCGACGTCATTGACTTACCCCTAAAGAAAGCTCTTACGAGAAACGCAAACATGCTTGGTATCTAAAAGTAGTTCCTGACAAAAAAAAATCAAGTTTGTGTGTATGTATGTGGGTATAAATGAGAGAGAGAGAGAGAGATTCTTTAGTTGGTCTCGGTAATTAAGTACATTTTAATAATAAAGTCTCCCCGTAGCTCACGAGCACTTACCAGCGGTATGTAGTATTTCATCGAGCTGTCTGACATCAGAATTGACCAATTGTTCACTGAAGTGAACGTGCAACAAGATGGCACCTACCACGAGTTTCATTTGCAGCTGACCAACCCTGACTAGAAGAGCCACATAAATGCGCAAAAGGGTGTGTTCTACAAAGATGGACCGACTGAGTTCACTTCCTCACCTTCTCAAGAAACGTTAGACAGACAAGCTAGGCACCATATTTTACCACCAGTCCAACTGAACTGAGAGTGAGGGAAGAAATTGTTTTCTTCAGTGGAGAACAGATTGTGCGTTTCACTTATGCGGTGAAATTCTCATTAAGTAAAATTGGGGTAGAATTCTCCAGCTGGTCAACTCTCTCAGTCTCTCTCTCCTTCCCTCCCCCCCACCTCTCTCTCTCTCTCTCTTTCTCACACACACACACACACTACTTCTTCTTCAGTTTTGTGCATCGTTGTCCTGTTTTTTTTTTTTTTTTTTTTTTTTTTTTTTTTTTTTTTTTTTTTTTTTTTTTTAAAGGACTTTCTGGCTCTGAGGTGAAATTATCCGCTCGTTATAGTAGTGTGTATTACATACAAATGATTGAGATAGAAATGTAGATTTTAGTAAAGTACTTCAGTCCTTAGTTAATCGATTTACGCTGCAAGTTACGTAACCCCTCTGACACTGCGGTATATTCCGAGCACATCCTCATGTCCAGAAGTAGGATCAACAGAATATATGAACTCAGTTGTTTATTATACTTCGCTCGAGCAGCGGAGTTTTGTCCAGTAGCCTTTTTCCGATGAATCCGCCTATCATGTCAAGCTAAAACGTATCCCCCAACGTGCATACAGCGGCAAAGGACCGTGAAAATTAAACTGACGTCTATTACGATATTAATATTATTTAATGCGAAAGAATCAAAGTAAATAGCAATTTAAGTGTAAATAAATACGTACTAATTACGGGCTTTTGCAATCGTAAGGAAATATATGATATATACCAGATTATGACGAGCAGTGGTCGGCAGAGACCGGTGGGAATTGGATCCGTCCGGTATCAGATCGGATACGCCTGCGCCGTGACGCAGTACAGTCCCTTGTACGCCCATACAGCCGGCGGCGTCGGTTAAAGGGAATGCCTGGCGCATAAACGTTGCATGCGAATGAGGAATCCAGGTACGTGGGTAACGATCTCGGCGCCGGTGGTCCGTGACCGTGACTTTTAAGTATTCGTGCCAACCGGTGCGCCGGCGCGGGTTGAGAGTTGGCTGCCGTTTCGCGTGCGCCCGCTCGGTAGACAACACGCGACGCGCTTGGAAACAACGGAAGGGATGCAACTGCGGTTCTCTTGGCGTCGAGCCAGCGGGGAGGACTTCAGCTGTGATTCACAGGGTCAAGTCTGTTTACTGCGCTACCAGCTGAGTAATCGTGGCGCAGGGTCCACACGAGGGCGGTGTCTGGAGGCGATTCGAGTTATGGTGAGACACAAAAAAAAAAAATGAAGGGCTATTCAGTTTTTGGGCAGGAAATGAACTATGTAGCAAATCTCGCTCATACGTGTCGCTTGACCTAAATTTGCAATAAAGATGTAGTTTCTTGCTCACGACTGTTTTGCACTGAGGTCTCACTCTCCTCGTATTCTAGTTGAAGATAACAGTTTGTTTTAGCTATGTTCATCTGGCTGTACGATTACAACATTGTTCGTAGTAAGCATCCGCAATGTACTGAAAATAGTTTGGTTTTCATATTTCCATCCTTCGAGTTGGGCTATTCGGAAAGTAAGGAATGATAGGTCGCAAAATAGAAACCACAGTGAAAATCAAAACTGTTTTATTTGCAACGGTTAGCTACTCCTTGTAGCCTCTCCCCGATGTTATTCAATCTGTATATTGAGCAAGCAGTAAAGGAAACAAAAGAAAAATTTGGAGTAGGTATTCAAATCCAGGGAGAAGAAATAAAAACTTTGAGGTTTGCCGATGACGTTGTAATTCTGTCAGAGACGGCAAAGGACTTGGAAGAGCAGTTGAACGGAATGGACGGTGTCTTGAAAGGAGGATATAAGATGAACATCAACAAAAGCAAAACCAGGATAATGGAATGTAGTCGAATTAAGTCGGGTGATACTGAGGGAATTAGATTAGGAAATGAGACACTTAAAGTAGTAAAGGATTTTTGCTACTTGGGGAGCAAAATAACTGATGATGGTCGAAGTAGAGAGGATACAAAATGTTGACTGGCAATGGCAAGGAAAGCGTTTCTGAAGAAGAGAAATTTGTTAACATCGAGTATTGATTTAAGTGTAAGGAAGTCGTTTCTGAAAGTATTTGTATGGAGTATAGCCATGTATGGAAGTGAAACATGGACGATAAATAGTTTGGACGAGAAGAGAATAGAAGCTTTCGAAATATGGTGCTACAGAAGAATGTTGAAGATTAGGTGGGTAGATCACGTAACTAATGAGGAGGTATTGAATAGAATTGGGGAGAAGAGAAGTTTGTGGCACAACTTGACTAGAAGAAGGGATCGGTTGGTAGGACATGTTCTGAGGCATCAAGGGATCACAAATTTAGCATTGGGGGGCAGAGTGGAGGGTAAAAATCGTAAGAGGGAGACCAAGAGATGAATACACTAAGCAGATTCAGAAGGATGTAGGCTGCAGTAGGTACTGGGAGATGGAGGAGGATAAAGGATAGGATAGAGTACAGGATAGAGTAGCATGGAGAGCTGCATCAAGCCAGTCTCGGGACTGAAGACCACAACAACAACAACAGCTACTCCTTCCAGCTACTTATCTACACAGTCCGCTCAGACTTAGACATCTGTCGTAGCGTTGTACCAACTTTTCAATTCCCTAGTTATAGAAGGCAGCTGCTAGTGCTTTTCGACAACTTTCTACTCTGGACTGCAGCTCGCTGTCTGTGTCAAAATATTGTCTTCATAGTCAGCGGTTCATTAGAGCAGAGAAGAACCTCAGGGGTAGCCAATTACGGGCTGTATTGTGGGTGAATCAAACACTTCCCATCGAAAACGATGCAGGAGCATCTTCATTGCCCCTGCAGAGTGCGACCGAGAATTCTCGTTTAGAACGAACCGCATGACAGTTATGTTATGTGGATTGAATAGCTTCAGGCGAAATCTTTCGCCAGGCCCTCACACTTGGTGGGAGACGCTAATTTCTAGACATCTTTACGTTCTCACTGTGAGCTCAGAACTGAAAAGAGCGACGTTATACGATCGACGGGCGTACTAGATACAGTTCCCAACGCATCTGTGCAAAGCTTGATCAGATTGTCACTGTATTTTCCATTTAGCGACCTATCGTTCCTTACTTTCCGAATAACCCTCGTATATGGAGTAATATTTCCGGCCAGTTCAGTTCAAGCATAAATAGAATATTAAGTTCAAAAGCGATCACTAATGGTATTTGCTGTCTTAATTCATGACCCTCATGTTGGTTCCTATTTAAAAAATTGAAGATTATTTGACATCGGAGCTAATCTTGTCTCTGGTGTGATTTACAGTTCACAACGTGTTCGGTCGGAATAGCAGCATCCATTTAGTTATCACAAGACACAGGATCGATATCAATTTGTTGTCACTTCCTCAAGTTCTGTTCGAAAAAATGTTCTACACTTATAAATATAGAATTTTCTCCTGGAAAACTTTTTCCATACCCTACAGAATTCTTGAAATGCACTTACTAGTGCAATTGCTGTAGTAACACGATGAAATGGGTCGACTCATATATTTGGTCCTGTATTCTCAATGTATATCTGCCAGTACTTTAACAAATAATTCCAGAGGATTTTAGGGATCGACATCTTCCCCATCTTTTCTTTCGATATTGTATAATTATTGAAAGTTACGATTTCTGGTATGTTCTTTAAAAAAGCTCTTAATTCCTAATGGCATATTATATGATTTTTCTAAACCTGTCGCTTATTGTCATCTCATTTTCATTGGAATTCGCAATGCAATGATGTGTAACCTACATACGAGGAATCCAACTAATATCAAGACATTATTAAACTAGCTGCGTTCGCGATAAACAAATTAAATGATCTATGAGATCTCCTTGACGGCGGTACATGGTTCTTTTTCCTATCTCGATCTTACTTAATAAAAACTCCAACGTATCTTCTCCGTCCCGCGCAAAATACGAATATTCTCCTGTTCTTGCCTGCCCAGAAACGTATAGGTCGCGAAAGAGACTTATGTTACTGTCAAGTAACTGCGGCATCATCTTGCTGTGCCTTACAGTAGCATGAGATGCTTGCCTTTAAATGATAATTTACGCTCTTGAACGTTCTGGCTGTACACTGATGGATACACTAAAAGCCTTTCTAACAAATCGAAACGTTCATTTAAATTAAGCCCTCATTTCACATAAAAATAACGTAAGCAATTTGGTCAACTTAACCTGCGTGAATGTATAATGCCCTAAACAAATACTACTTTTCGATGAAATTTTGAGGCAGTCATTTCAATGGGAGTCTAGCTTTCAGAAATAAATATTTTCTACTGCAAAAAATTAATTTAACAGTCCTGCATTTCGTAGGGAGAGGCTTAAAAGCCGCAGACCCATCAGACAGACAATAGTCAGCAGTTGAAAATAGAGAAATTTTGGTTGTAGGTTTAAGAAGAACCACTTCTAATAAGTATCGAATCATTATAATAAGGTGTCTGAGGGTACCATTAAATAAATTTGCAGACAACAGTCAGCAGTTAAAAATAGAGAAATTTTGGTTGTAGGTTTAAGAAAAACCACTTCTAATAAGTATCGAATCATTATGATAAGGTGTTTGAGGGTACCATATAAATAAATTTGCTTCAGTTATTATTCTGAACATATGCCAGTACGACTCGATTACTCGAGCTGGGATTACGCTCTCAATGTTTTTGTTTTGCGAGAATTGTTAATTTTTACGCTCGTACAAGGTGCAAAGCGATTTGGCCGGTTGTTGTTTACTTACGTCATGTGAATTACCTATGAACCACCAATTTATGGTGCTGGTCATGTGGTAGCTGTTTCCCGAGGTAGATAAGTTATTTATGGGGGCGTGTTGATGTCGAAACAGCGCGTTGCGCCCTCTGCGCAAATCGCATCCCCCTGGTGCCGGTGCTGCTAGGTGTGCGCTGGCTGAAGCCGGTATCGGCCGGGGACAGGCAGCTCGCGCATGCGCCCCTTCACACGCCTCTGTCAGCGTCTGCGCACTTCCTGCCAGACTCCCCGAATAGGCTGGGAGCTAGTTCCGCACTGGAAACCGCCGGTTGCAGGGGGTCAGCCGACGAGATACGCAAGAACAATACTGAATGGAAATTCCATTCAGTTGTTAACAAACGCTATCTCAGGTTACGTTTTCTTACTTACGTACGATATAATCTTAAACTAGCGCTGATCATAATTCCCTGCGACATTTAGGTACTTACCGTAGCGATGCGCGAGTTTCTTTGTGCATTCATGCGAGAACTATACCGCCGATGACTTTGTCATAATTCGATGGCTTTTTGAAACTCTTTTTCGTTTGATAAGTGTCTGACAAGAACGTTTGGGAAATGATTACGATCCAATTCAGGGATTTACGGAACATTGTCGAACAACTCCTCTTTGAAACATGTAAAAATTTATCGAATTAACTTTGCGTTATAAGAGAGCTCTTGTCGTCCAAAGAAAGTATGCCAGGGCTCAGCTTTCCACTTCGTTTGTTCTGATTTTTTTTTCGCTTTTCGCTGGGCGTATTGAGTTATTTGTGCCTCTTTCCAAAAGCTGAACCAGTAGCACTCTTAGCCTGCCCCAAAAGGCAGTGATCACAACCTTCTTTGGAGTAAACGTCTGGCAGCATCTAACATTTCGTTGGGAACTGATATGATGGCACTCCACAGAGTACTATTTCCTCACGATCCACACACACATACAAATTTCATTTCATAACCTGCATCAATGTGAGCGAGGAAACGATCGTCCTCGGTCTCCAACCGGTAGATCTGTTAGAAAGAAATCTGGGCACCGAATATGTGGAAACATGCTTCAGGCTACCGGTATTTATGTCACAGAATTCTGTTTGTACGCCTTGCGAAATTCTATAATCCTGAATCACTGATTATTCTTAAGTGTTTATCCACTTTTGCGTAGTTTCACTGGTGAATGCAGACAGTCACATCCTTTTTTTGATCGTGCGCACCACTTCACCCGTCCCGAAACGAGAGCTGCCTTTGTCTCTCAGTATTATTACTCTTGCACTTGTTTCCATAAACTACACAAATTTCATGGAGAATGACTGTGGGACCTTCGTTTTTTCTTTCTTTTTTTCTTCTTCTCTCAGAAAATCGATCACTGGGCGTATTTCCCGCAGCGTTTTTTGTTGTTGTTGTTGTTGTCGCAGGCTTACCAAACTTTTGTGATACAAGGAACAATCCCGCAGCGTTCCGCTCTGTGGAGTTAGAATGTGTAGCATCGTACTGTAGAGAGAGAGAGAGATGTAGAGTGTGTAAAACGAACCTACATTTTAAATTGCATATTAGCAGTGCTTAACCACTCGCGTCATAATTGTCGTCCCGGATAAAATTAGACTGAAGCCCTCTCAAAACTGGGAGCTTGTGAAAGATACTAAATTGTTAAACTATATGATTTCTGAACTGTGGTACCTCCAGAACGTACATACCTGTAGAAGAGTACGTACCTGAAGAAGAGGTTTTTAAATATTAATATAGTACACGCACTAATGTCTTGGAGATGGGTATATATCCAGAATGAGATTTTCACTCTGCAGCGGAGTGTGCGCTGATATGAAACTTCCTGGCAGATTAAAACTGTATGCCGGACCGAGACTCGAACTCGGGACCTTTGCCTTTCGCGGGCAAGTGCTCTACCAACTGAGCTACCCAAGCACGACTCACGCCCAGTCCCCACAACTTTGGATCTGCCAGTACCTCGTCTCCTACCTTCCAAGGTCCCGAGTTCGAGTCTCGGTCCGGCACATAGTTTTAATCTGGCAGGAAGTTTCATATCAGCGCACACTCCGCTGCAGAGTGAAACTCTCATTCTGGAAACATCCTCCAGGCTGTGGCTAAGCCAAGTCTCCGCAATATCCTTTCTTTCAGGAGTGCTAGTTCTGCAAGGTTCGCAGGAGAGTTTGGAAGGTAGGAGACGAGGTACTGGCAGAACTAAAGTTGTGGGGACGGGGCGTGAGTCGTGCTTGGGTAGCTCAGTTGGTAGAGCACTTGCCCGCGAAAGGCAAAGGTCCCGAGTTCGAGTCTCGGTCCGGCACACAGTTTTAATCTGCCAGGAAGTTTCATGGGTATATATATTTTTCAAGTACCCCAGCGTGATAGAATTCCCTGCAATATTTTCATGTCCCTTAAGTGAAACGTACAAGATCCGTCAAATCGGCATGCTGTTCTGTTTATTTGTCCATCATTGTTTTATAAATATGCAGAAGTCAATGAGACACGTATTTTCCGTTAGCATAGTAGAAGTTAGATATCGTAGGGGTAGCTTACTGACGCGCATACATATTGGTTTTTATCCAAGATAACTACGTGCTATGGAACAAACCAAATTTGAATCAGTGTAAAAATTATTATAACCTAGCCCTAAAACTACTCATGACCATGAATTTTACAGAAGTATTCATACGTCGGTAAATCATGTTTTAGAAGATACACTATGTGATCAAAAGTATCCGGACACTTGGCTGAAAATGACTTAAAAGTTCGTGGCGCTTTCCATCGGTAATTCAGTATGGTCTTGGCCCACCCTTAGCCTTGATGACAGCTTCCATTCTCGCAGGCATACGTTCAGTCAGGTGCTGGAAGGCTTCTTGGGGAATGGCAGCCCACTTTTCACGGAATGCTGCACTGAGGAGAAGTATCGCTGTCGGTCGGTGAGGCCTGACACGAAGTCGGCGTTCCAAAATGTCCCAAAGGTGTTCTATAGGATTCAGGTCAGGACTCTGTGCAGTCCAGTCCATTACAGGGATGTTACTGTCATGTAACCACTCCACCACAGGCAGTGCACTATGAACAGGTACTCGATCGTGTTGAAAGATGCAGTCGCCATCCCCGAATTGCTCTTCAACAGTGGGAAGCAAGCCGATGCTTAAAACATCAGTGTAGGCGTGTGCTGTGATAGTACCACGCAAAACAACAAGGGGTGCAAGCCCCCTCCATGAAAAACACGACCTCACCATAACACCACCACCTCCGAATTTTACTGTTGGCGCTACACACGCCGGCAGATGACGTTCACCGGGCATTCGCCAAACCCACACCTTGCCATCGGATCGTCACATTGTGTACCGTGATTCGTCACTCCACACAACGTTTTTCCACTGCTCAGTCGTCCTCGTTACACCAAGCGAGGCGTCATTTGGCATTTACCGGTGTGATGTGTGACTTACGAGCAGGCACTCGACCATGAAATCGCAAGTTTTCTCACCTACAGCGTAACTTTCATAGTACTTGCAGTAGATCTTGATGCAGTTTTGAATTCCTGTGTGATGGTCTGGATACATGTCTGCCTATTACACATTATGACCCTCTTCAACTGTCGGCGGTCTCCGTCAGTCAACAGACGAGGTCGGCCTGTACTCTTTTGTGCTGTACGTGTTACTTCACGTTTCCGCTTCACTATCACATCGGAAACAGTGGGCCTAGGGATGTTTAAGAATGTGGAAATCTCGCGTACATACGTATGACGCAAGTGACACCCAATCACCTGACCACGTTTGGAGTCCGTGAGTTCCGCGGAGCGCCCCATTCTACTCTCTCACGATGTCTAATGACTACTGAGGTCGCTGATGTGGAGTACATGACAGTAGGTGGCAGCACAATGCACCTAACACGAAAAACGTATGTTTTTGGGGGTGTCCGGATACTTTTGATCACATAGTGTAGCACACGTACAGGCGATCACACCTGAAATTGACAGGCGACTGTTGACGAAAGTAGGGGAGAACTGTCATTTGCGTTTACTCCGTTTAGACCCAACACGATGCAGTTCCAACCTCGGTATACCGAGCTCGGTATTGTGTAACTTCGCGTATAAAATATAATTTATTTCATGCACACATTCATGACAAAGTACACCCAAGTTACTTAGCTTCTTCTTTCTTTAATAAATGTTACTGCAGTACTGACCTGCATCATTCATCTTCTTGTAATTTTGCATAATTACGTCAGTGATGATGTAATCAATGTGACTTATTACCTGTTGTGTGACCTAACTAAACGCTGTCAGTTTGTTTTTACCCCTCCGTCTCTCGTACTTTCTTCCCTCTCTTTTTTTTCACCAGTGTTTTTAGTATTTGTGTGCTTACTGCTTACAGTTTCTTGTACGTCACAGAATGACAACTCTGCCCATTTCAGCCTGAAAGCAAAATAAACTAGATATAATCTTAATTCCACGTTACTTCAGAAGACATTTGAATACGTGCTTTTCGAGTAACAGCTGGTATTCTTCCAGTAACGATCATAAGGTGTGCAGAACTCAAGCAAATATACCAACAACCTGTGTAAAGATTTGTCTTTTAGCTTCAACGGCCCCGAAGTAACTTGCCGTAAGTTTGTCATCAGAAATGAGAACAGGTCGTCGTTGTGGACGTTGCAACCTCCTAAAATAACCGACAGAGACAGGGCACTAACTGTGAGTTGCAGAGTTGACGTGCAGTTATTTTGGCACCCCGACCCCGTGGCTGGTCGGCGTAGAGCGGTTGAACGCGGTTTCTCCTGGAAGGGACCCACAAACAACCAACCCGGCGCTGCGGTTCCTGCCAACTACGGCACCTGCGAATATTACTCTCGCAGAACTGAACACTGCTTAGGCCTCGTTAGAAGCTAATCGATACTTTGTCACTATAATACTGACTGTCCGAGATGCTATCGATATAGTGAACCTTTTAAATCGAACAGACGCTTGAAGAAGAGTTTTTGTCTATCAGGGACAAATAAACCAGCACCCAGTGCTAAGACATTTGTCAACGCAGACGCAAACTTTGTCAAAGAGTTTAATTTCTGATTATAATGTTATATTTTAAAAAGACTGCACTTTCTTTTCAAATCACTAAAAAACTTGAGTGTTGTTGCTTCTTTATTTCAGTTTTTCTTTATTTATTATTGGCTTCATGAATATATACTTTTTAGACACCACAAAATAAAATGATTTACAGATTCATAAAGTAAGATTTGATATATTCGTACATATACTTAAGCGCATACATTCTTAAATTTGTCGCCAGGTCGGAATTGTTACAAATGTACAGTTGTACTAAGTACTATATGTAGATTGATAAATAACACCTGTTCCTGAGCTTCGACATTTCTTTCGGTTAACAAAGTCTGTATAACAGCTGTCTGCTACGATAAATAGTAGCATACTTAGTTTCTTCCGTGATCAAGCAGTGCCAGTTCATTGTGCTACCACATACGGGAATCAGGAATCCATTAAAGGGCATGCGACCTGACACATCATTTCTAATAATTAGTTTTGCTGATTATATTTCTTTTCGAAAATCAAAATAGAGGGTCTACTAACTATTAGGATGCATTTCTCTATCAACATGTTATTAAAACAGTTTTGGATTTTCCTACACGGAAATTTGTTGAGATATAACGTCTTTGCTTTCATGCTTATGCCCAATGATCTGAAAAGAAATTCCATTCCATGAAGCCCCTAGAGTGTTCTACATTTCACTAATTGTTTTGTGCTGTACTGCCAACCTATCAACATGAACAGCTAAGCCTGTAATCATACGAACGTAAAGTGCACTGACGCATGTACTGTCGTCCAATCACGCCGAAGTCTCCAGTTAACAAACTGCACCTGACACATCACTAAATCTGGTAGTTTCCATTTTCGCAAGTTGCATTCATATGCATGTAAATTTAAGACTTTCCGTTTATTCTTATAGGCTGCTTACAATTTTTGACAGGATCGTTTATGAACCGTGATTTCTCTTCTTATTCCGCAGATTCTGTGATTCTTCCTCACTCGTGTGGCGTTTTGCACCTAGTAAATTGTAATAACTGGTAAAACATATGTTGGTATTATTTCGGTGTCGAATTAGATGTATCGGGATCATCTGAGTCTGGATTACTGTTCCATGTTATATTGTTTAGAGCGTATGGTTCTTCATTTGGTTGTGTATCTGTCTTCAGAAAAAAATTTTGACTGCAGGTATCTTTAATATGGTTAGCAAAATTTCTCCATAAGTTTCGTTCCATTAATAGGATTCACTTGGAAGAAAAATACAGGTCAGGGACGTATAGATACGCTAACAATTTGAAATTCAACAACCGCTGCGCAGATAAAATTTTATGGAGGATAACTTTACGACGGATACGTGAGAACGACTTAGTGCTTATGTTCTCGAAAGGTGAGGAAGCCACCAACGTCAGCTGGACGGAGGTACGAGGGATGTCTGAAAAGCCCGTGCAAGGTCCGAGAGATGGCACCACCGGCGCGTATCGAGGTCATGTTTAGTTAGTAGCATCTTTGGAAAGAACGCACACCAAGTTTCAGCCATATTTGTCTATTTCTTTGTGTTTGGCATTCGCGTGAATCAAGGAAGTCGAGTGATTGTCAAAAAATGGACGAAGAAAAATTTCGTGTGGTGATTAAACATTACTTTATGGAAGGCAAAATGCCTCAGGAGACTAAAAAGAAGCTTGATAAACATTACAGTGACTCTGCACTTTCGATTAGAACAGTTTATAAGTGGTTTCAAAATTTTCGGAGCGGCCATGCACAAGTGATGCTGAACGTTATGGACGCCCTGTGGAGGATACGACTCCAGAAACCATTGATAAAATCCGTCATATGGTGATGTATGAGAGAAACGTTAAAGTGCGTAAGATTTCTAGTGCTGTGGGCATCTAGAATGAACGGGTACATAATTTTTTGCATAAACAATTGGACATGAGAAAGCTATCCGCAAGATGGGTTAAGCGATTGCTCATGCTTGACCAAAAACGGAATCGTGTGAAGTGTTGCAAGGATGGTTTGCAGCTGTTCAGGAAGAATCTGCAGCATTTTAAGCGTCGTTTCGTCACTGTGGATGAAACATGGATACATTACTATACTCCTGAGACCAAACAACTGTCTAAACAATGGGTTACCAAGGGAGAATCTGCACCAAAAAATGCGAAGACCAATCCTTTGGCCAGAAAGGTTATGGTGACTGTCTTTTGGGATTCGCAAGGGATAATCCTCATCGACTATCTGGAAAAGGGTAAAACTGTTACAGGTGCATATTATTCATCGTTATTGGACCGTATGAAAACCGAACTGCAAGGAAAACGCCCTCGATTGGACCGCAAAAGCGTCCTTTTCCATCACGACAACGCACCAGCACACACCTCAGCAGTTGTGGTTGCAAAATTAATGGATATAGGATTCCAACTCGTTTCACATCCCCCCTGCTCTCCAGACTTGGCTCCCTCAGACTACTATTTGTTCCCCAATTTGAAGAAAAGGCTGGTAGGACAAAGATTTTATTCAAACGAGGAGGTGATTGCAGCAACTAATGGCTATTTTGCAGACTTGGACAATTCCTATTATTCAAGGGATCAACAAATTAGAACAGCGTTGGACGAAGTGTTTAAGTCTAAAAGGAGACTATGTCGAAAAATATATAAGGTTTTCACCAAACACGTAAGTAGGTTTTATTTTTGCACGGACTTTTCAAACGCCCCTCGTATATACTAACATCTCCTGCGCCAGACACATTGTCTATTTATCGTTACATAAAATAATACGATACACTTCTTTTCTGTTTCTATTTCTTTTTTCACTATGGCGGACATTAAACTTAAGACATCAAACAGTCTCCACAGTTCGTAGTACATAAAGAATGAAACACGAGCTTCTTGTTTCAGAAGTTGTGGTTCTTAGCTGGTCTCTTCAGAATTCCAGCCTTTATCGGGGTATACCCCTATAGTAATATCATGTTGCATTAATTTCACTTTAAGTGGAACGCCGTTTGTAACAGAGCTCGCATGTTGGTTTATTTAGTTGCCAACGAATTCTCCGCCACGTCTATGTTAAATATTTATGTTTTAGAGTTTTTTTTTAATTCAAAGAATGTTTCAAACAAACGTCTTATTGACGAAATGTTTTCTGATGGGTATACGAGTTGACGATTCCATTGAAAGCTATACTCCAAACGATGACTTATCGCACTCTCAAGATACCCAGAATTTTGGACAGTTTTTATTACATTTTTCTAGGTACTGAAGGTCTAATGAATTTATGTAAAAAATACTGATCCCAGTAGAACATATGTCGTCCAGTAACGGACAGATTTCAAAACGAAATCGTTTCCCATTTGAAATAAGTACCTACCGCACAATGAAAATAAGGTATGTGTATATTGCTTACCATTTTTGTGAAACGACGACTTAAATGATGTGCAAAAGTCTTTCAAGCTATGTTCCATTGCTGCGAAACACCATTCTGAAAGAAACTCTGTAACAAGTGGAAAACAGCGTTCACAGTACTTTCAGTTGGTAAGTAACTACGTTATAGTAAGTGAGCACTGCACTTAAGTCGCCTTTTCAGAACGACTGCTATCAGTATAAACTGATGAGCGCACACATTATCGGCAGCTGCTTAACAGCGTACTGGAAGGCAGTACATCAGTGATCTGCGTGGCACAGATTCGCGAAGTCCTTGGTAGGTTTCGGGAGTACGTGGAACCAGATGTATATGCACAAGTCACCAAATTTCTGTATATTACTGGCCTGTGGTTTGTGGTGCGGAGTAGGCACCCCAACGCATCCCAGATGTATGCGTTCAAGATCAGATCAAGGAAATTGATGGCCAAGATGTCAGCAGAGTTCACTACGAGTACCATGCATATCGAACCACTGTAGCATGGTTCTTGCCCTGTGACAAGGTAAGCTATCTTGCTGGAAGATACCATCGCCGTTGGGGAAGACATAAGGCATCAGGGGATGCAGATGGCTCGCCGTAACGTTCACATACTTAACAGCTGTCATGGTGCCTTCGATTACTACCACGATTCGCATAGGAATCTAGGTTGATGTCCTCCACAGCATAATACTGTCCAAATTGAACTGCGTCCATGACGCGGTGCATTTTAGAGCAATCGTTTGCTTGGATAACCGCGTATTCGGACACTGTCATTGACCTGTTGTAGCAACAAACGTGATTAGCCCTAACGTGCTACACGTTTCCATTGATCCAAGGTCCATTTCATCATATACTCGCGCGCTCACTCCAATTGTAATAGGGAACTGTTGCATCCATATGTTACACAGTCTAAATAAAACACGTAAAACCTGAACAGACCTGTGTACAACTGCACTATTCAGTCAGCGATAAAGACCTTCCAGACTGCAGGTTACAAAATTAATCATACACAGTGTGATAAACATGACTTTGCTATTCTACATGTTTTTCACACACCATTCAGGCTGAAACTACGACGAGTTATGCCAAAACTTTTACTACTTTACGCAATGCTGCCAACGGGTTACCGTTGCCCCCGTGTCACTTTTGTTCAGTTAGTTTTTCCTGCTAGAAGCCACTTCTAGACACTTTTTTCTGCATTCTGCGATGATTTCGATAGCTTGGTAGTAGAGTCAGAGAGTGGGAGCCAAGGTGTCTGAGGCAAAAAGACCAGTGGAGTGCTTTGTGCCGTGTGCTATGCTGTGTTAAAAATGGGAAAGGAAGGCTTTCACATTCAACCGTCCTGTAACATCAAGACTGAAACATTTATTTTGTACAAAACACCATCACAACAGCTTCGCCTTACGGCTGCATCGTACAGTTCGGGATATTTTTTGAACAGCAGCTGTTCATTACTGTCTGTTCAAACAGTAAACTTATATAATTTCAATGATATTGCCAGTACTGCTCAAGTAGAAATAGGTTTTTCTGCATCACGAAAATATCTCTCAAAGAACTGCACATCACTCTCACAAAAAAATTGTCCATCCAGTTATGACAGCAAAAGCTACAATCAAATCGCATGACAACAAACCAGCACCTATGACAAAAGAGCTGCTTTCTTTGCTTCTCTGTTCATGCAAGAAACACCAGAACTGCATAGAAGAAGAGAGACGGAAGACAAGGAAAAACAGAAAAATGAAGAGGAAAAATGAGCAGCTCGGGCAGAAGAAAGTGAACAAAACTTCCAGCGGAGAAAAAAGTAGATTTCATCAGGCGAAGAAATACTTAAACAGAAAAGACAGCAGGAACAAGGAAAACTAATGGCGGCTAGTAAGCTGATCTCTGCAGCTAATGAAAAACTTAAGGTCGCCTTACAGAAGAAAAGATTTCCAGCAAGGAAGACTTGCGCAAGCCTTGTTGACGGAGGCTCTTCGGGCCCAGAAAAAAGATCAGAATCAGTAACAAGATGCAGATGCTCTCCAGCCTAGAGTCTATAAAAGAAGAATGCTTTAATAACATCATTTTAACACAAAAATCAAGAATTAAAAGTGTTAATTACTCCAACGTATTTTTATTTGCAGTTACGCGTTTAAACAGTAGATGACTTATGATAGATAATGTTTACTAATATTGGTAGAAAGTTTGTAAACTGTACAGTGATTTTGTAGTTATAAGTAAATAGTGGCTGAACCACGTCCAAAGTCGCATTTGCCATCAATATCGTGTAGCACATGAAGTTTGATATTCCCCTTACACAGTGAAAAGAGGATAAAATAAGTATGAAGCATGTCGCTTTGGACACATTAGGAGAATAGAGCAAGGTCTGATTCCACTAATCTGCTTTGACAAATGACATCTTTCGAGTAAAGAGCATTGTTTACATAAGTTACTAAGACAACCACAGATAACACTTAATAACCGGCCTATGACGTCTTTCAAGATGGCGACCACAAGATAGACCAGTGAGGTCGAAAATAAATATAAAACTACACGAAATATTTCAGCCAGCTATTGAAATGGAATTAGCGAGATAATAGCAGGAATTATTGGGTTTTGGGCGAGGTTAAACTAAAAAAAAAATAATGAAGCTAAGATCATTCCAAAGCAACAAAAAAAATAAAAAAAAAATAACGCACACGAATTCCTCCAGCCGAGTAAACGGAGCGAGAAAATAGAATAAAATACAAGACTGGAATCGAATAATTCGGTTGACGAACATAGCTCAAACAAAAACAGCTACACGAGACCCCCTTTAACAAGAAATTAAAAAACACACACAACTGGAATCGAATTTATTTCGCTTAACCTACCTAGCTCAAACGAAGATAGCGATACCAGACTCAACGCGCGAAACAGCGACGTAGTCGGAAAATATCACATAAAAATTTCAGCAGAATAAACCAAAAGAAAATGGAAAAAATACACAAGTGAAATCGCAGCGTACGCTGGACCTGAATAGCTCAAACGAAGACAGGAATGCCAGACACACACCCAACCACAAAACAGATCGAGATATTACACACTCACATTCTTCGACAATAACCAGAAAGAAAATAGAAAAAAATGGAATCGTACTACAAACGAAAAATAACAGGTCACAAACCGAAAACAAATAAATAACCAGTATACAGAGAGACGGGATCCCATGCAATTGAACCGTTCCTATAAACCACGTCACAGAAACATCTTCCACAAGAGAGGAGTAACATTAGCACGATCCCTGTAAGAACAATCCATTTCATATACGCAGTGCCTCCACGTTGTCACATTCCAAAAAAAAAAAAAAAAAAAAAGAAAAACCAGAGACAAATATTTGTAAAAACCTAAATTATGAATAACTTCACCACTCATTTCACTCATGACAATTTGAGCTGTGCACTTACGTTCCTTCTCGACCTCACGCTCAACAAACCTGCCAGATTATCGGAAATCGTACCAAATAGAAAAAGAAACAGTCGAATATTTGTGAGGAAAAAACAATATAAATGTAGTCGTACTAGTTTCTCTATCAACAGTATAAGCTGTGCGGTCAGTTTCCGCCCTAACGGTACCTTTGTACATCAGGACATATTTGAAATAAACAGCATAGTTTACAAA
This sequence comes from Schistocerca cancellata, assembly GCF_023864275.1. NCBI lineage: Eukaryota > Metazoa > Arthropoda > Insecta > Orthoptera > Acrididae > Schistocerca > Schistocerca cancellata. The sequence continues at coordinate 308,341,468 of NC_064628.1, read as the reverse complement.
TATCATAGAGTACCCTGGTTATGAAGACAACCACGGATAAGATTTTGCTACATAAACTTGTGACGTCTTTGGTCAAAGCAGACGGATGGAATCGGACCGTCTGCTTGACCCGACATTACAAAATAGGTTAAATAAAATGATTTCTTCTTATTTGTAAACAGTCAATTACGATCTTAACTGGCCTTTTTGGTAGGGCTTTTTTCTCTTTAAAAATAATGTTATTTTTAAAATACTTGTTGTCACATCTTAAATGAAGTTAGCCTTTTTTGTCAGATTTTGCTTAATTTTCTCACTTTTATCGCCTTTTTCACATCCAAAAATTGTTGTCAGACCCACTTTACGTCGCCCTCAGTAACTGACTAGTCGTTCATTATTGCAGATAGAATGATCGATAGGTATGTAAAGTCACTATGGTCATACTGAACCGAATAATGCACGTTCCATTAAACGATGCTTACGAATGACTTTGAAACAAAGACGAAGACTGAACATAATAAACACAACTTCATGTAGCGCTACGACTCCCATATGTCCTAATAACGCATAATAAATAACGGCGATAGAAAAATGTTGAGTTTATGTTCCGTCTATAGCACTGTGTTAACTCGAGTATAGTAGGGAACTGGGTGTAGCCAAGGAAATGGTGCCAGCTGTCGGAAAATGATCGTTTATGGTCTCACCTGAGGGGACCTGCTGATCATAATCTTTTCAAAGGCTGATACCCTCGATATAGGGAAATTTCAGCTGCGTGACATTATTTACTTCGTCTATTTGTAGGCGTTCTAGAAGTTACGAATTTCTAAATACGAATGTTAAGACATTTCTAAAGGATTTGGGGGAAAGCTGTGAACATACCTGACTGCCCTGGGTTAGGTTATGGAATGACAGACAATATAATTTCTAGCGACATAGCAAGCATGACGTTGGCGACCATATTTCTTCTGTGAGGGAATTGCTTTCGAATATGAGATGACAGCGTTTTCTTTCAACTTTGGTAGCAAATTAAAGGCACATTTATTTGGATGGTGTTGTGCGAAGAATTTTTTCTCGTCGTTTGGACCTGCTAAACGCACAAAGTGCTAGTGGGAAGCGGAGTTAGCCAGACCTGGATCAAATCCGCGTGGTGCACTGACGGACTCGGTCTAGAAAACCTGCCAGCCTGAATGCAGTGGTTAGATTGTTTACCACGCTTGTGTAGGCAAACACTAGTTTGGTCCCCATCTTTGCTTTCGAACAAACAAGTTAAAATATATAACACACACAGCAATGTATACAAGACACCTCACCGTTAGCTTAACTGACGACTTTGGTGACAGATTAAAGAATAAGATAAATTTATCAAAACATAAAAAAAGCGAATTCCGTCCGACAGGACAAACGTTGGGAAAGCGAGAGTTTGCGAAGTACTCGACGGTTGTTTGATAAGTCTGGTGCATATCCATGAAAGAATGGATCATTTTTGTTGATAGTTCATGATTGTTAAGCTTGATTATTCCAAGAATCGTATTAAGAATTTCAACAATGTATAGCGTACATCCTTGACAGCCGTCTGAATTGATCAGTGTGTCGACTACGACTGAAACTCGAGAAAACAATTCCCGTGCAATTAGTAAAGATTTTCATTTGAAGGAGCGGACTACTGCACAAATCAGAACAGAACTGGACGAAGATCACACGGACTCTGCAGCATCGTTGAAGACCATTTAGTTTTGGGTTCAGGAACTAAAACGTGGTCAGACAAGCACCGAAGACGAAGCGCGCTCCAGATTCCAATTGAGACCACCACGAAAGATACCATTGACAAAATCCATGGTATGGTAATGCAAGACCGCCCAATAAAAATTTTTCTGAGACTGTAGGCATCTCCACTGAGCGAGTGCATAATATTCTGCACGGAGAATTGGGTATGACGAAGTTGTGTGCGAGGTGGCTGACGCAGTTGGTCACAGTCGACCATAAGCACACTCAGCGCAACATTTCATGACACTTGTATCCGTCACTACACACCAGAGTCCAAATGCCAGTCAAAACAATGGACAGATGCTGTTGACCGAAGAAGACAAAGACAATTTTGTCAGATGGTACTATGATAGCCATTTTCTTTAATTCCCAAGAAATAATCCTCATAGATTACTAGGAACAAGAAAAAGGCGGAACGATAACTGGACCCTATTATGCTTCATTGTTGGATCGTTGAAATTTGTGTTGGCTACAAAAAGACCAAGGGTGGTAACAAAAAAGTGTAGTTTCATCAGGATAATGGACCATCTCGCACATCAGCGATAACAATAGCGAAAATGCATGAATTGTGCTTAGAACTGTTTCTTCATCCACCCTATTCCCCAAAACGTAGCTCCAGGTGACTTCTTCCTGTTCCCTACGATGAAACATCTGCTTGCCGGGAAAAAAATTTCATCAAATGAGGAAGTGATAGTTGGAGTCAACAAGTATTTCGCGGAGTTTGACAGAATCTATTTCTCCGCTGGAATGAAAAAACTGGAGGATCGCTGGGCCAAGTGCATATCCCTCAGAGGAAACTATGCCGAGAGTTAAGGTGAGTTGTGTACGAAACAAACCTTTTTTTTCTTTCAAAGCACAGAATACTGGGCGTCTGTGCAGTGGACGTGGCCTGTGACAGTAGACAGTCGTAGCCGTTGCTGTGAGTGTATCGATGTACCCCTGGAACGTGTGGCCGAACTTCTTGGTTACCAGCAGTGCAGGTCGGACACGGCGGACAGGATCAGCTGGGGAGCTACCTCTCTCCCGTCGCTCTCGACTATCGATTCGGCCCAGTTGCGACCGCCGTGCCGCTTCGTCCCGGCATGCCCTCGCCACAATCGATGTACATACCTCCCTCTCTGTCGCACGACCCCAGTCTCCTATGCCCCTCTTCCGCCCCTCAGCTGGCTGTGGCGGGCCAAACAAGTTTGTGTGGCCGTCGCTGAGGGACGAGCGTCTCTCCAACAGTGTTTGGCGTGAGGGGTGCGCAGGGTGGTTCGGGAAACCGCACCCCTCGTCTGTTGGAGTTGCCTTTGCTCTCCAGCTCTGCCTTGTTCTTTGTCTGGGATTGTCACCAAGTCTTCAGTTATTCATCCCCTTCCTCTCTTGGCCTGTTTGGCGTCAGATTTACATGAACATTTCATTAGCCATTTATCAGTTTCAGTAGGTGAAAACTCAATTTCTTTGACTGTCATTTCGGCCAAATACCTATCGGCTATCTCACGAGTGAGCTGGTTGAATGGAGCTTCAGTAATTGCATCCATTATTTTAAATACGAGTGATGTGTCGCTTTATACGTATTGTCCATAAGAGATGCACGAAATGGCGAAGGTACATCCGGTTCTTACAGCCCGTTGAACAGGCTGCGGCACTGTCCACTCTATCCTGTATATGACAATGTCGAAGCTCTAGTGTCGACTTCATGATTCTGGGACATGGTTAAGGAACAAATAGTAGAAAGTCATTTAGCGTAGAATGTAACATAAGGTCGATTGTAGGGAAGACTAATGGCCGACTTCGGTTTATAGGGAAAATTCCAAGAAAGTGCAGCTCATCTGTATAGAAGACTTATGCACTCATTCTTAAGTACTGATCGGGCATTTGAGATCACCACCTCGTCGGATTAAAGAAAGACGTCGAGAAAATTCAGAGGCGAGTTACTAGATTTGTTACCGGTAGGTTCGATCAACACGCAAATATAACGTAAATGTTCCATGAACTCAATTGGGTATCCGTGGAGGGAAAAAGACGCTCTGATAAAGTTGAGTGAACTAGCATTTGCAAGAGACCGGAGAATGTTTCTACTGCCACCAACATCTCACGCGTGGACCGCGAAGACAAAACAAGAGAAATCAGTATTCGTGTGGAAGCTGGTAGAGAATCGTTTTTTCCTCGCTCCATTTGCAAGTGGACCAAGAAATGGAGTGACTAGCTATGGTACAAGGTACAATCTGCCCGCGGACTGTATGCTGGCTTACTGAGTACGTGTGTAGATACAGCGGTTTCAGTCTGAACAAATGGAATCCGGCGCTTTTGCGACCAACTAACGAAGACATCGCAACAGTGCATCGATAACCCGGCACGGATCGACCCTTTAGCCACAGATTAAGTTCATACAAGCTCTCTGCCACCGAACAACATCTCTGACCCTTTTGTGCTCTGTGTTTAAAATAATGAATGCGAGTACCATAACGTGTTTAAAATAATGAATGCGAGTACCATAACTTCAGTATGTCAGCTCACCCGGAAGATGACCAAGTTGAAGAAATGTAGTTTCTACGGCTGTACTCACGAAATCTAATGCTTCAGTCAATACTCTGCGAAAATGTGAAGCTGTGCTTCAGATGTAAGTTTTGGAATTAACATCTTGCGTCAAAATCGATATGTGCCGATACATTTGGAAATACTCTCACTCGACACCACGTGCGCGTTCATTTAAAGTTAACTTTTCAGTAACTTAATGTTTTTCTTTCGCAATAGGCTGGTCAAAACGAAGGAGACTGTTAAACAGTGATTGTCATATATGTACTAACGAGATTGTACGCAGTGGATGCCACCAAAAATCTTCGAACTCACATTAGGGCAATTTTTTTAAAAAAAACTTAAACGCCCATACATCTTCCAAGAACTTCCTAACATTATCGTCTATAGTGCGAGATAAAAACTAATCTTTACTGGTCTTTTGGTCTTGTGGTATTTGAAGAAATTTCCATATCCAGCTTAGAAACGCTAAAATTAATTTAATGTCGATGTACTTCAGGCAATAGCTACCAAGTCTCTAACAAATGCTGCTTCTTTGGATACAGCAAAAATAAATGAAATAAACACCATGAAGGAATAATCAGAACAGCATAGATTTTTGTCACAATATCCTAGTATGATAGAGAACGAAATCTCTTGCTCCGTCTTGTTTATACCCTGCGATGAACATTGTAACAAGTTTAAGCTGTGTGCTGGACTGTAATTCGAACCCGATCTCTTTCTACTACATACAGTGCCCCATTCGTGCCCGCTACATGGAATGACAAACTCAGTCTCCGCTAAATCAATTTTCACGGAAAGCTAGTAGTATTCCTTTGCAGTGTTTGGAATTTGGACACCTACGAAACCTCGAAAAATGAAAACTATTCGCGAATGACGAAATTAGTAGCGTGCTGTTAGTGAAAGGCAGAGACCCGAGTTCGAGACGCAGCCCAGCATTCAGGTTTAACTACTCGAATTTAACTAACTATTACAAAGAATTTAAGTAAGCAAGTTTTGACCCCATCTTGAAGTACAAAAAAACCTTCCTTAGCGCGAGAGATTAAATCAGAAGGGCGTTCGGTAAGTCCCAATAGTATTAGCTGCCATATTGTTACGGCTCAAGCCTACATTTCACATGTACGACTTTTACAGACAATATGCAAGGGGACATCCGCAGCTCGTTTGGGCTTGGCGACTGTTTCTAATTTGTACCGAACCGATTGCAGAATGGCTCGTTCACGATCATACGCTTTGGAGCGTTTACATGACTAGCTACGGACAGACATCGACTTTTACTTGTGTAAAGGACTGCAAGTACTCTCAGTAGGAAACGGTACGTCAGTGACGTTTCTTCAGCAAAAATCGTACTTTACATTCGAGCAAGACAACGCTCAGACGCAAGATGCAGAACATTACGAAAATCTTTCGCTGAACGGGACGCTGCCGACTGGATATGTTTGTGTGACTCGGTGAACAGAACGCCAACAGTAATACCCACGAAACGTGCTCTCGCGTGAAAGCTACTGGGAATCAGTCCCTCAGAAACACACAAAACGTGACTTTGATTTGATCTTGTGATGTACTGAAGCTTGTAACTTATCGAAGTTTTCAGTTCAGCCCTCTATAGCTTCTGATTGTCTCTGAGCCGTAACAGTTTGAGACTTTTAAACACTTACTAATGCCAGTATTTGTATGAATTACTGTTTAACCTCCATCTGCTTCATTTACAGAATTCCAACAGATTTTGTTTCATGTTTACTTCATAAGGAGTAAGCAATTCGCAATACATCGCGTGTTACAGCTTGCAGATGTTCACTCAGTGCTGTGATGAATGCTTAATGTTAAATTAAGGAAATACGCTTTCGGATAGCTCGGTCTGATTCGACGATCGGTGTGCGTATGGCAGTGAATGTTATATGATGTTGAAACGTCCCCTTTGAAAATTAAGAATGACAGTGCTGAAAAAAACTTACATTATTTGATACAGATACAGCTGAGCAAAACTCAACGTACTCAGACAGTTTTCTCTCTACTTATTCTGATCGTCAGTAAACTGACACACAATATTTTTAGCGCAACACAATTTGACTTTCAATAATCCCTGCAAAAGAATGGCCCTGACTAACAATAACCTATACCTTTCATGACTCACTTAGCTCACAAAAATCTTCGTTACTCGAACTATTGCAATACAGCGAGCGTCAATACTGCCAGCTGAATAAAAGATTCTAACTACTAAAGGCACTAACTACTGATAGGCACAGTTAGCAAATGAAAGATTTTGATAGAGAACAACAATATATTTACCAGTTCATGACCTCCATCTTTACAAATTTCCTTTTTCTGGCGGACACACGTCCAGATCGTCCGCTTATAGTAACCTCTCAAAACTCTGGCATCTCTCTCAAATGGCTCTAAGCACTATGGGACTTAACATCTGTGGTCATCAATCCCCTAGAACTTAGAATTACTTAAACCTAACTAACCTAAGGACATCACACATATCCGTGCCCGAGGCAGGATTCGAACCTGCGACCGTAGCGGTCACGCGGTTCCAGACTGAAGCACCTAGAACCGCACGGCCACACCGGCCGGCTGGCATCTCTCTCTCCACATCCACCACTGCTGGCGCCTCACTTCCAACTGCACAGCGCTTACTCGCTGTTCACATCCAACTACCCAACACTACACAAGCGAATGTTCCAACAATGAATCCAACCAGCCACAGACTGCACACAGTGCAGTCAGGATTTTCATACAGAGCACTACGTGGCATTACCAACATAAAAACCTAAACAGCCTACTTACAATGTAAAGAACACATCGCATTCTCTGTTTCCGATATATCTTGCAACATTACTCATCATTTAACGTTTGTGATTCCGTTGGAACAATACCTGCCTTTGTGATAGCACGGTGGTTTTGCATGCATAAACTACAGACTGTTAGACGATGATGTGATTTAGTTCGTCAACAACAGTGTTGGCAACAGGCAGTGCTGCACTCGCACAGAAGGACATCGACCCTCTGGGCAACCTCCAGTGCTCTCAGGAAACTTTCCGACATCTGTATAGATGCAGTGGCTATGCCCCCATAGTCGAAAATCTAAACATTTTATCCATTCACCGCTAGACTTCCTAGCCTTTGTTCTCCCTCCCATCGCCCACCATGTGTATATTTACGTTTTTATGCGAAGGCAAACAGGCATTTCATAGAGACGTGTGGGCTCCATCGTTTTCGTGTTGAAAGATTGTACCACGATACTGTTTACTGAGAGGTAAAACATGAGAATGCGGGCAGTCTCTGCCTTACACTCGTCTCGTTGAAGTACTCTGAACCATTATCAGACGTGACCTGCAGTCATACTCCATGGCTCCACGCGCACACCGGTGTGCCTTTCCAGGTCAGTGACAGACTGTGTCTTGTCGTCTCAGCGCTGCCACACTCACAGACGATAGCCATATGGGGCAGTGCAGTATCCAGATACATCGCTGAAAACGATGCGACACCACTCGTCAGAAGTCCATGCTTCCCAGGTACGGCACCACTTCAGAGGCAGCCGTGGCTTAACAGCAACCTACTCAATGGATGAAGACTCAATGGTCTTGGCTTGTGGTAGTCCCTAACCACTCATGCGGGATAACACGATTTCATAATTTAGTGGATCTGTTACTTGTTCCCGGGTGGCAGGTGGAGATGTGAAGGAATTACAGCATCCTTTATGCTCAGTAGGCCAATCCTCCATTGTTTGTTATCAGAGTTGGTCGATCAGAACCTTGACAACGTGTATGTCTTCACCTATGTTCTCATTCAGTCCAGCCGTAGAGAATACGGCATCTAAATGCTCCTCTTGCATGAATATTGAACGAATTCGACCAGAGGGCCGCATGGAGAGACACAACGATGCCAACATCTCTCAGCTGCTGGTGATATGTCATGCGAGCACACAGCACACACCATTCTCCGTGGTCCTACAAAATGCTCACTAATCATCTGACACTATGCTCGCCCTTTGTATATTCTATCACACCTGATAACATGTTGATGATGCTAATGCTCCACGTTGGCCATTCTAGCCGATTGCAACTCTAATGCGGAAGCACTATCTGACACTGTCTCGTCAAAAGTATCTGGACTCCTATCAGTTGATTTTAATGGAGTGTGTCCGCACTTCGCCATTACATCGGCTTGAATTCTATTGGAGACACTTTCAGTTAGGTGTCTGAATTTCTGCGGAAGAATGGCAGTTCATTTTTCCTCAACTATCGAAACCAGAGAAAGTAGTGAGCAATATTAAATGCTGGGGTGTTGACATTCTAACTGATCACAAAGGTATTCCATTGGTTCCCGGTCGAGACACTGGGTAGTCTACTTTATTTTAAGAATTTTATTGTCCATAACTACTGCCTCATAGATACTGCTTTATGGCAGGTTGCATTGTAATCCAGGTACAGTCATCGTCTTCGAACTGCTCCCCGACGATACGCGGTACATTATGCTGTACAATGTGATCTTATGCTTCCGCATTTAGATTTTCTTGACAGGAATAAGGAGATCGCAACACAACCACAAAAAACACCTCGATACCGTAACACGACCTCCTCCTAACCTCTGTGTGGGAACTAAGCATGATGGCAGGTAACTTCCTGCAGGCATTCGCCAAACTGAAACCCTTTCATCACATTGCCACAGGGTTTAGTGTGATTCATCGCTGTATATCACTCGTTTCCAGTCATCCACTGTGCACCCAATCTCAAGCGTCGGTTAGCACTGACTACAGAAATATGTAGCTTACAAGAGGCTGCTGGACAGTTGTACCCTATTCGGCTTAACCCCCACCCCCTACGTGCTGTCTTTGTGGTAGCAAGGCTGCTGGTAGCACTGTGGAACTACGGAGTGGTTCTTTCCGCTGATACCATACGATTTTTTACAACCGCCCTCTGCAATACTCCACGGTTCCCACCCGTCAGCACATGAGATCTGCCTGGTCTTGTTTCAACTGTGCTTTTTTCTTCGCTGTTTCTACATGACATTCACGTCACCAACAGTCGACCTGGCTAGCTTTAGTAAAGTTGAAATGTTCCTGATGTATTTGTCACTCAGGTAACATCCAAAGATTAGTTCACTTTTGAAGTCAATCAACTCTTCTGATTGACACATTCTGCTGTTCTGCTTTTCTGCTGACAACACAGTACACCCCCACCCCCCGCTTTCTGTTATACTACTAGGTCTTATTTTTCTTGTCAGTGGGTAAAGAGATAGAATAGGGCTTCTACCTCTGACAGCTTCGGAAAGGGTGCTACGCACATTAAAAGATGTCGTTCCTTCCATTGATTCTTCATTTCGGCTACTGTACCACATGCTTTGACAAAATAGACCTGCGGTGCTGGCATGAACTAAATTTGTATTCCGCGTAAGAAACGCTTTATTGTTTATTAATTCAACACTGCCAAGGGAAGCACCTTTTTTCTTTTCAAATATTTACAGCTAAATAAGGGATCTAAATGAAATTAAAGGACCGAGTGGAATACAGGGTGTTACAAAAAGGTACGGCCAAACTTTCAGGAAACATTCCTCACACACAAATAAAGAAAAGATGTTATGTGGACATGTGTCCGGAAACGTTTAATTTCCATGTTAGAGCTCATTTTAGTTTCGTCCACCTACGCTCAATGGAGCACGTTATCATGTTTTCATACCTGTGCTGCTAGAACATGTGCCTTTACAAGTACGACACAACATGTGGTCCATGCACGATGGAGCTCCTGCACATTTCAGTCGAAGTGTTCGTACGCTTCTCAACAACAGATTCGGTGACCGATGGATTGGTAGAGGCGGACCAATTCCATGGCCTCCACACTCTCCTGACCTCAACCCTCTTGACTTTCATTTATGGGGGCATTTGAAAGCTCTTGATACGCAACCTCGGGACCAAATGTACTCTTCGTGCTCGTATTGTGGACGGCTGTGATACAATACGCCATTCTCCAGGGCTGCATCAGCGCATCAGGGATTCCAAGCGACAGAGGGTGGATGCATGTATCCTCGCTAACGGAGGACTTTTGAACATTTCCTATAACAAAGTGTTTGAAGTCACGCTGGTGCGTCCTGCTGCTGTGTGTTTCCATTCCATGATTAATGTGATTTGAAGAGAAGTAATAAAATGAGCTCTACCATGGAAAGTAAGCGTTTCCGGACACATGTCCACATAACATATTTTCTTTCTTTGTGTGTGAGGAATGTTTCCTGAAAGTTTGGCCGTACCTTTTTGTAACACCCTGTATATGAAATTTGGCGTCAGTGAGGGACAGCGAGTGAGGTGGATCTGCATAATCTAAGCTTGTGGTGACCTTGTGCGCTTCTTTTCCGTAATGTTAATTGTTTTTATCAACCGTCATTTACTCTCCGCTAGAGTATGCTGATGCATTAGGGACACTGTAAAGAACCATTTATAACCCTGGACCCGGGGACTGACGGAAGTAAATGTATTAGCAGAAGTCGAACGGCCTCGGTCGGTACCGATTAAATACGAGGCCAAGTCAAAAATTATCGACACTTCTCATTCTACCGTTTATTAACAAGAAGCTATGGGTATACTATGCACATCAGTTTTCTATATAATCTCCCTCCTTCTCAGTGCACTTGGCCCAACGGTCAACGAGTTTACGTATTCCTTCCAAACAAAAGGTTTTCGGTTGGTCGTGAAGCCACTTTTGCGCCGCATTTCGCACGTCCACATCTGAGACAAATCGGCGACCACGCAAAGCATCCTTGAGTGGGCCAAACGAGTGAAAGTCACTTGGAGCAAGGTCTGGGCTGTAGGGAAGGTGTTCCAGTACCTCAAATTTCATCGTGTTGATGGTTTCAGTAGTGTGACGGGCCGTGTGTGGCTATGCATTGTCGTGCAACACCACCTTCTTCGACAGCAAACCTCGGCGTTTGGTGCGAATTGCTGGCTTCAGTTTCTTTTCCAACAATTCACCATACCCCGCACCGTTGATAGTCGTTCCCTTTTCCATGATCTCTGCCAGTATGGGTCCCTGGGTGTCCCAAAACGCGGTTAACGTAAACTTTCCTGCGTATGGCCTCGTCTTGAATATTTTCCTCGTCGGAGATCCAGGATGTTTCCACTGCATACTCTGGCGCTTTGACTCAGGCTCGTAGTGATGCTCCCATGTTTCATCTCCGCTGACAGTTCTGCTCAAAATTGCATCGCCTTCGTTGTTTAAGCGAGTGAATAAGCGTTGACAGACCCTAACACGGGCGAGCTTATGGTCGTCGGTAAGCGTTCTTGGTACCCACCGTGCACAGACCGAATGGAAACCGAGCTCGTCGTGGATGATCTGATGGACGGAGCCATGACTGATGTTCAAAGCGGATGCTACCTCACCGATAGTGATTCGCCTATTCGCCAGAACCATCTCTCCAGCTTGCTGGATTTGTCACCTGTAGTGGAGGTTGATGGCCGTCCAGCTCCCTCTTCATGCGTTACGCTTGTCCGACCACTTTTAAACTTCTCGATCCACAAAAACACAGTTTTACGTGGTAGTGCACTTCTCCCATATTGCGTTGGTAGTCTGCGATAACGTCTGCCCCTTTGACAACCTCCGGCCAGAGGAAGCTGATCACCTCCCGTTGTTCCTCTTTGGTGCACACTTCTAATGGAGCTGCCAAGCTATATCTGCAACAGGAGGCAGAACAATGGCGGAAATAAGATCTAACTGTCACAACATTACCACGATAGTATAACAATAGCATGTGCGAGGACAGAAGACAAGATGCGCAATATAACAAACGTTATGGCAAAAGTGTGGATAATTTTTAACTTGTCCTCGTATAATGATTGGATATAAATATAGATAAGTGCTACCATAACTTACGAAATGTTTCATTGTTTCTGTGAACTAGTTTTGGAGCCTTTTCAGTTTCATCTTCAGATGAAGTATTCGTAAGTTCACGTTTTCATGTTTTTAGCGCGATGCTGAGTACTGGAGGTTGCTCCTCTTTGATAAAAGGATAGGAAACACTTCCAGTTTCATTGCCTGTCGGCCACGGAATTAAGTACTATTGTCTGTAAACACAGAGTGCCACTGGAAAACTACCAGGATCCATCATGTTTTGTACAACTGATATACACTACAAAGACCTTCGCTCAAAGCTGTAACGTTTTACTCTGAAAACACTTCTTTGTTTTTTGAGTACATATTGTATAAAATAATTGTTACTGGATAAATGTTTTGAACTAAAATAGTTTTGCTCTGGTATTTGAAAAATAACGATAGAGCAAAGTAATTCCTAAGAACGTTTCACGGTTTTATTCGTTTCCCCTTATGGTAAAGACGTCTCAGTGGTTGTTTGCTACATTTTGCTCGCCCTATCGATTTATGAATTACTTTTAATGTGGATAGGTCGAGAAATACAATACAACTTCTCTGCAGGAACCTTGGCGCATAGTCAAGTCAGAATATTTGTTTCCATACTTCATTTGCCGTATGCTAGACGATGTGAAAGACTGGTAATCTGGCAATTATTTCATGCTGATAAATAAGAAATGGACGATCAGTCTAAACGGATTCACTGATCTGGGCCACGGGCCGGGGAAAACAGTGTGTTCTCTATCAAGAAGGACCTGCGCACCACAGTGAGACGCGGCTACTGTCTTGAGACGGATGAGTGGAAATCGACGTGAACAGTGCGTATTTAAATTATTCTTCGCGACCTTCGAAACAACGCTTCATGATATCATTGGGTATATATCGCTAGCGTGTCCCCTAAGAATATACAGGCATTTGCGAAATTGAACCCTTGCTTTCGTTTCACACAGACCATATTTCATTCTCTATTTGAACGTTAATGTATCCGGAAAGAGGAACAGATCTTTGAAGGACAAGACCCCCAGTAATAATGACGAGTTCTGGGTAACAGGTTACCGTGGGAAGAGAGTCGTACTTAGTTCTGAGGTAAGCAAATTTTCAGTGCTGTGATTTGACAGGATGAATTACAGCGTTCAGAGTACGTGGCCTTGGTATTAGGCTCCAGGAAGTTTGAAACATTTAGTGTCGTCTGGTTTTCCGTGGGTCACGCAAAGGACTGTTGGGCAGAATAATGTGTTACGTAACAAAGCGCCCAACGAAGTCTGTAACTAAAGGCTGCTCTCCGTGACTTACTGCGAAGGACTGGCGTTTTTAAATGTCGGCTGTTCTTGTGGCAGGATTAGATCCCATTCACTTTAAGGAGGAGCTGTTCTGCTGTCAACATCGAGAGCGATACAGGAATCAGAAGTGAGTGTAAACTGTTCAAGTGTGACATACATCACCATATCAGAAGCTACACATTGCTTTGGAGCGCCACTTAGATCATCGAGTGAGTAACAGTCATTGTCAGGCCAGGTTGTATACAGGTGTTTCTCAATTTTTGATATTCTGAAGCCGGCTCCTGTGACCGAGCGGTTCTAGGCGCATCAGTCCGGGACCGCGCTGCTTCTGCTGTCGCAGGTTCGAATCCTGCCTCGGGCATGGATGTGTGTGATGTACTTGGGTTAGTTATTTTTAAGTAGTTCTGAGTCTAGGAGACTGATGACCTCAGATGTTTAAGTCTCATAGTGCTTAGAGCCATTTGAACAATTTCATATTCTGGAATCTTCCATGACAAGCTGAAGTTTCACTCGAGGTGAAACTTCCAATTATATTCAAATAGTGGTATTCAGTAGTATGTTATTATTCTTGCACTCATTCATTAGAAAAAAGGAACTACAGCCATTAACACTGAGATTATGTGAGATGAATCTTTAGCTATAGTGGGCAACAACAGGAAAGGGCTCAGCCATGACCATGAGGAGGGATAAGAACCAAGGAAAACCAAAATCATCGAGGTTAGATCTACATCTATATTTACATACATACTTCACAAGCCACCGTACGGTGCATGACGGAGGGTGCAGTGTACCATTGCTTGTCATTTCGTTTCCTGTTCCACTCGTCAAATAGAGCAAAGGAAAAAGGATTATCTCTGTGCATCCGTACGAGCGCTAATTTCAGTTATCTTACGCTCTTGGTCCTTACGCGAAATGTACGTTGGCGGCGATAGGATCATTTTGCAGACCGCTGCAAATGCTGGTTCTCTAAATTTTTCACAGTAGCGTTCCTTGAAAAGAACGTCGCCCTCCCCACCAGGGAGTCCCATTTGAATTCCCGAAGCCTCTCCACAATACTCGTGCGTTGACCGAATGTACCGGTAACAAATCTAGCAGCCGCTTCTCAATTGCTTCAATGTCTTCTTTCAGTCCGAGATGGTGTGGATCCCAGACACTCGAGTAGTACACAAGAATGGGTCGCAATAGTGTTCTATACGTGGCCACCTTTATCGATGAGCTACACTCCCATAAAATTCTCCCAATAAGCCAGACTCGACGATTCACCTTCCCTGCTAACGCTCTTACGTCCTCATTCCGTTTCGTGTCACTTTGCAACGTTACACCTGACTGTGTAAAATAGCACACTACTTACGCAGAGTTCGAAAATTACGTGTGTATTTTTCCTGTTAAAATACATTTTTCTACATTTAGAGTTAGCTGGCATTCATCGCACGTACAAGAAATGTTGTCTAAGTCATCTTGTATCGTCCTACAGTTACTGAACGACACCACCTTCCCGTACGCAGCACCAGATTGCTGCCCATCCCGTCCGTCCTACCATTTATTTATACAGAGAATAGTAGCAGGCCTATCACACTTCCCGGGGATACTCCTAACGAAACCCTTGTCTCTGATGAGAACAATGTACTGAGTCCTAACATTTACGATGTATTCAAGCCACTCACATATCTGGGAACCTATTCCATATATTCATACCTTTCTAAACAGTCTGCATTGGGGCAACGCGATAAACGCTTTCCGAAATTCTAGGAGTATAGTATCTGTCTCTTGCCCTCCATCCATAGCTCACAGGATACAATGTGGGAAAACGGCAATCTGAGTTTCGCACAAGCAATGCTTTCTCAAACCGTGCTGATTCGCAGACAAATGTTTTGCGCCTCAAGAAAATTTCTTATTTTCAGGGCCAGCCGGTATGGCCGTGCGGTTCTAGGCGCTTCAGTCGGGAACCACGTGACCGCTACGGTCGCAGGTTCGAATCATGCTTCGGGCATGGATGTGTGTGATGTCCTTAGTTAGGTTTAAGTAGTTCTAAGTTCTAGGGGACTGATAACCTCAGATGTCCCATAGTGTCCCATTGTGCTCAGACCCATTTTATTTTCAGGCTGAGATTATTTTCCAGTTTGCAGCTACCTGATGTGTTAAGGATTTTGGTCTGTAATTTTGCGAGTAAATTCTTTCACCCGTCTTATATATAGAAGTCACGTGCGCTTTTACCAGTCTCTTGGGACTTGGGTGCGCTGGGCGAGAGATTCGTGACAAATGCTAAAGAGTACTCTTTTTAAAACCGAATTGGGATTCCATCCGGACCTGGCGACTTGTTTGTTTTCAACTCTTTTCAGTTACTTCTATACGCCAGGGATGTCTATTATTATATTCTCCATATATGGGAGTCCGTGCGATGCTCAAACAACGGTATGTTTGTATGATCCTCCTGCGTGAAATTTAAAACTTCAGTTTTCCTTTCGTCATTTTCTGTTACCACACGAGACTGTTCAACTTGTGACTGAACAGAAGTCTGACGTAGGGCCAGAATTTTGTTGGGTCCTCGACTACGTCCTTTGCTAAGTACGGTATGGCGGTGGTAGTTGTTATTTGCTTCGCACGTCAATCTTTTTACAGACGCACGAACTTCTAGTAACTTTTGCCTGTCGCCATTTGCGCGTTCTCTTATGAAGGGAGAATGCAAGTCTTTGCTTTCTCGGCATTTTCCGAATTTTTTAATTAAACCATGGTGGGTCTTTTCCGTCGTTAATCCATTTACTCGGCACATACTTCTCCAGAGTGCGATTTACAGTTCATGTAAACTTTGCCCATATTTCCTCTGATTCCATCACACTGGAACTTAATGATGACCATTAATTGTCTAAGTGGGATGCTAGCAACGACTTGTGTGTTCTTTCTAGCAAAAATACTCAACTACAATTCTTTATCGATTTTGTTAACTTCAGGGACATCAACATCACTAATCCCTGTCTCTGTGTGCCACCATCGATAAGGTGAGGCCTGTTTGTATCTGCAAGGACTAAAATATTCCATAGCGTGTGTGCTGTCGAACTAGCCGCTCAAGACAGTTTTCGAAAAAGTACTTCCCAAGATTGCCTGTCCGTAACCCCTGCAATGAGTCCATAGATGTCCCAATCCGTACTCTGTAGGTTAAGGTCGCCTCCGATTCATGATCTGCCCATTTCCGCGTCACTGAGCGTGGACTTCCTTTGAATGACTCTAAAACTATTACGGCGGAATCGAGTGGCCGGGAAAAAATATGCAAAAATCAACTTGATTGCACATAGACCTGTTATACACGTCCAGATAACTTCACAGGCACACTCAAAATCGACCTCATAAGAGACAATATTTTTGTCGAGTGAACACTCCCCATCCTATGGCGTCTAATCAGTCTTTGAAATATACGTTTCATGACTTACTAAATACATTACCATCAAAAAATCAGTGCAGCGTTTTAGAAGTTTCAAATTCGCTCAAGTTTTATCGTTGCAACAGTGCATATGGGATTCATGAAACGAGAGCAGAAGAGGTTCTGAGGTACCAAGTATCGACCCATGCTGAAACATCTCTATTAGTACGTGGTGTGGCCTCCATTGTACTGCAGTGCAGACGCTGACACTCGCATCCAGTGTCCGCCGCTCGTGGTCTCGCGGTAGCGTTCTCGCTTCCCGAGCACGGGGTCCCGGGTTCGATTCCCGGCGGGGTCAGGGATTTTCACGTGCCTCGAGATGACTGGGTGTTTGTGTTGTCCTCATCATTTCATCATCATCCAGGAAAGTGGCGAAATTGGACTGAGCAAAAGTTGGGAAATTGTACGGGCGCTGATAACCACGCAGTTGAGCGCCCCACAAACCAAACATCATCATCATCATCATCACTCGCATCCAGTCGATCATGCACATAGCGAATACTGTCCTGGGATACGTCATGCCACGTCTGCTCGAACTTTTCACGTAGTTCTGTAAGAGTTGTTGGTTGATGAGCACGAGTCACTTCTCGGCCCACCCTATCCCACATATGCTCGATTCGAAAAATTAAAAAAAAAAAAAAAAAACATATTAGATGCTTTTGAAATAAACAGCTACAGAATAACGAGTAAGAGTAGATGGTTAGCTCGGATAATGAATGAAAAGGTACCGAATCGAAATGGGGAGAAAAAGAAAAGGCACTTGGCGGCACGATCTGACTAAAACGAGGGGTCGGTTGGTAGGGCACATTCTGTGTCATCAAGGATTCGTCAAAATGGAAGGGGAATTGTAGATGGGGACCAAGTCTTGATTACAACAAGTAGCTTCAACTGGACATATACTGAGGTGGCAGAAGTCATGGGACAGCGATATGCACAAACACAGATGGTGATAGTATCGTGTACATAAAGTAAGAGCTTTCATATTTGTACTCACGTGATTCGTGTGCATAAGGTTTCTGACGTCATTATGGCCGCCCGACGGGATTTAAGACTTCAAACGCGTAATGGTATTTGGAGCTAGACGCACGGAACCTTCTGTTTCAGAAATAGATAGGGAATTCAGTATTCCGAAATCTACTGTCTCAAGAGTGTGCTGAGAATACCAAATTTTAGGCATGACCTCTCACCATGGACAAAGCAATGGACGACGGCCTTCACTTGAGCAGCGGCTTCTGCCAAGAATTGTCAGTGCTAACAGACAAGCAGCACTGCGTGAAATGACCACAGAAATCAATGTGAGAGATAAGACGAACTTGTCCGTTACGAGAGTGCGGTGGAATTTGGCGTTAAACGGCTATGGCAGCAGATGGCCGACGGAGTGCCTGAGCTATCAGCACGGCTTCACCTGCTGCGCGTCTCCTGGGTCGTGACGATACCGGTTGGGCGCTGATGGTGGCTCTGTAATGGTGTGGGCTGTGGTTGCATGGAATGGACTGAGTCCTCTGGTCCAGCTGAACTGATCATTTACTGGAGTAGACCATTTCCAGCCATTCGTGGAGTGCATGTTCCCAAACAACGATGGAATTTTTATGAACGGCAGTGCGCGAGGTCAACAGGCTACAGTTGTTTGCAAAGAACATTCTGGACAGTTCGAGTGAATGATTTTTCCACCCAAATCTCTCGACGTGAATCCCATCGAACATTTATGAGAAATAACTGAGAGGTATGTTCTTGCACAAAATCCTGCACCGGCAACACTTCCGCAGTTATTGGCGTCTATAGAGGCAGCATGACTTAGTATTTCTGCAGGTGACTTCCAACGACTTGTTGAGTCCTTGCCACGTCCAGTTGCTGCACTGTTCCGGGCAAAATGAGGTCCGACACGATAGTAGCAGGTATCCTATGACTTTTGTCACCTCAGAATAGACTACAATAATCATTCAGAGATTGTCCGCCCCGATAGCTGAGTGGCCAACGTGACTGATTGCCGTTCTCAGGGCCCCGGTTCGATTCCCGGCTGGGTCGGGGATTTTCTCCGCTCAGGGAGTGGGTGTTGTGCTGTCTTCATCATCATTTCATCCCCATCCGGCACGCAGGTCGCCCATTGAGGCGTCGAATGTAATAAGACCTGCACCTAGGCGGCCGGACCTGCCCCACAAGTGGCCTCCCGACCAATGACGCCAAACGCTCATTTCCATCATTCAGAGATGAAGCCGCTAGCGCGTGATAGACTAGTCCGCAGTAATCAAACTAATTTTCGGATTGAAAACGTTAGTAATACCAATATTGCTTTCTCCAACACGCGTGTCGCGAAATGACCACAACGAGAAAGATCCGAGAAATAAGGATCTAATACGAATATTTACCGTTAGTCATTTTTGCTACGCGCCTTTCACGACTGTAAACTGGAAGGGGGGATTAGATATTGGTGCCACAAGCGCCCATTGCTGCACACTTAAGGTGACTTGCAGAGGACATGCAGAGTGTTTCAAAATGTTTGCGACAGAGTCTAGTATTTCAGACTCCCACACATGTTAAATCACGTCATGCGGAACAACTTCTGTACGAGACAAAATGTTCACTGACACTTCCTGACGACACTACGCTTCGTTTGAGACTGACTGGTTACACCACTGAGAGGTGGCAGTGCGTTGGTAGGCACTCTGCAGCATTCAAGTGCAATGTGTGTTGGCTGTCAGCCAGTCGTCCGCTCCACGTGAAAGGCGGTAGACCGAGCTTCCATGAAGTTCCTGATTAGCTTCTACGATATCATTTTCTGCTAAGAGGTACTCATTCGTATAGTTTTCTTTTTGAAAATCAGTCTATCAATTTACTTGGGCACGCAGTATGCTGCACACTTCGTTAGTAGGCCCTGCTCGTTCGGTGAAATGTCGTCGGATCGACGAATACAAAGGACGCCTAACATCGGTAGGAACTCACGGCGATCGCTTTGTCTCCAATAAAAATTGTCCTGCGTGACCTGATCTATCACCCTTATTACTGACAGTTTGCGGTTATCAGGTTCGGTAAACAGTGCACTGGAATATCTGAGACCATTCTCTACAAATAACTTCAGTTAAATGGAAATGACACTCACTTCTCCAAAAGCAGTAGCATCCATCATAAAATCCTTAAAATCGAAGTATTCTAATGGTAATAATAACATACCAACAAAGGTAAACAAAAAGTGTTCATGTGAGTTGACTTCTGTCTTAAGTTATTTGTGTAATCAATTTCTTATTAGCGGAACGTTTCCAGAGTGGCTAAATTATGCTGAAGTTAGGCTCTTTATAAGAAGGGTGATAAAGAGATACCGTCAAACTAAAGAACAATTTCACTTTTACCGAATTTTTCAAAAATATGTGTTCAAGCGGCTTCGTAAGCATCTGACTACAAATAATATAATGTGCAAGTCGCAGTTTGGGTTGCTTAAGGTTTCCGATATAGAGAAGACTCTTTAAACATACCGCGAGAATGTACTTAGTTCATTAGATAACAGGTTAGAGGCAACTGGCATTTTCTGCGACTTGTCAAAAGACTTTGAATGTGTGAATCAAAGCATTCTCTTAAGTATATTATGGTAGTAGTGGGTCACTGGCAGTGCTGTAAAATGGTTTGAGTCTTACCTAACCAACAGGAAATAAAGGATGTCGTTGTGAAATACGTTAGGAGTAAGTAATATGACCTCTTGTCTGTTACATTTCCAGATATTGCTTTATTTGCAGATGACATAAATATTGCAATAAATAGGAAGTCAAGTACAGATTTAAAAATAGCTACGAATCAAACTTTCACTGGCATTAGTAAATGGTTTAAAGCTAATTCAGTAAACTTTCAAAAGACCCACTAAATGCAATTCCGAACCTGTAAGAAATTTCCTTCCAGGTCGTGTATAACATATGAAGACATGCTGATATAAGAGAATTACACTGTTAAATTTCGCGGATTACAACTCGATAATAAATTCAGTTGGAGAGATCATACGACAGAATTGATAAAGCGCCTAAACGAGTCTGTATTTGTAATGCGATTGATGTCAGGTGTCAGAATCGTCTTTTTAAAAGACCTAAATCACTTATGTTGATCCAGAAAGGGGTTCAATAGTCAGGAACACACATTTTCAATAAATTACCAGCAACCATAAAAAACTTAGTTTCAGATAAAGTGCAGTTTAAACACAGTTTGAAAGACTTTATGATAGGCAACTACTTCTGCTCTATAGATGATTGTCCTAACAGGGAATGCTAGACCATCTTAAGTAAAACTGTCTGTTAGATTTCGGTTTTGACAGCACTTGGTCACAACCTTCAATATTGTGTATTCTGTGTATGATAAAGTTATTAAAAGTACGTAACTATCTTTCATTTTGACAGAGTATTAATTCTGTAAATATTAGCAGTTCCAGTTTACTGTAATATATTCACTTATTTTGACAATCTCCTGGTAAATGATCAGGGCAGTGAGTGTTATATTCAGATCTTTATGTCTTTAATATTATACTTTCCGATATGTTCAGCACCCAGGAGAATCATGAGTTTTTGGGTCTATCGAATGAAAACTGAATGTAATCTATTCTAATCTCATCTAATATATAATACTAAACAAAGTCTAGCTTAACCGAGAGTATAAGAGTATTGTTATCTGTTATGGTAAACGAGCATTCCTGATCGTAAGTTGAAATGTCTTTTTTGTTCCTTTTCAAATCAAGAGTTTTCTTCTGACATTAGTTGCCATAGCTTCCTCTTGTGAGATATACCCCTAGATGGTGTCACGAAAGATTGCTATGTGCGAGGTAGAGCAGCGCACATGAGTAGTAAAGAGGAGGTTTGTCTAGGGTTCCACGGGGGATCTCGCTTCCCCCCAGTGACCACACCGCCGGTTTTCTCCGCCTGGAAAGGCGAGTGCGGCCGCGATTCTATTCTGGAGCGGCCAGCGGGCGTTCTCTCGTTCTAACCGGCGCCAGCGAGATACTGCAGGTGGAGAGCGGAAGCCGACGCTCAAGAGCCGCGCTAGCGTAACGCCATCAGCCCGAAAACCTAATTTCGCTACATGCGATGCGGTCGTTCGCGAATATTTGAGGCAACCGGGAAGCGAGCGCCGACAACTGCGGGTACACAGGCAGGTGTTCGCAACCGGTCCCCCAGCCGCGTCACAGTTGACGGACTCAGCTCGGACGGCGGAACTGACCGAGGTAGCGAGCGAGGAGGCGTTGCAACATACACTGTGTCCCCAGGAGAGACATACCCACATTTTGGCCACAGTAAGATGACCCGTATGGCGCAACCTCACTAATTTTTCATATACGCTTGAAGCTATAGGTTAGAAGGTTATCGACAAGTGCTAGTGCACAAAAGGACGAGAATTTTACTGCACTATCGGTGGTGACTGTCTTATTTACCGAAGTACTGAAGCATATTTAGTTCTTTTGTGTTGAACTACGGATGCTGGTTTGCAAGAAATGAGAACAATAAGAATGAGAGACTATATTTCCTGAATACAATGTCCGAAGATTTATAAAACGGCATAAAGCTAAATCACCAGAGCTTTGACATACAACAGTATACAATAGACTTAACAAGAATTTATCTGTACTAAAAGACGTGCAATTAATAACAGTAATAAGAGCGGAGAATTCCCCCGCCCCCCAACAAAACACTGAAAGTGGTTTGTACCCTGAAGCCCAGGACGTGTAAAATAAAATATTATTTTCTAACACACGGGCAAAACGTGCGTTTTCTCGATTATTTACATAAGGACTCAAAGAATTTTTTTAGTATGGTTTTGTCTCGTCAGCGAGGCCACTTCACATTACGACATGTTCCATGTCAAGGGAAATAATTATCCAGCATGTTGTTGACGTAAAAGGTGAGGCATTCAGTCAACATTATTTAAGAAATGGCCGAAAATCTACGTTATGAACTCATACTAAATGGTTCTGAGCACTATGGGACTTAACATCTATGGTCATTAGTCCCCTAGAACTTAGAACTACTTAAACCTAACTAATCTAAGGACATCACACAACACCCAGTCATCACGAGGCAGAGAAAATCCCTGACCCCGCCGGGAATCGAACGCGGGAGCCCGGGCGCCGGAAGCGAGAACGCTACCGCACGACCACGAGCTGCGTACGAACTCATACTATCAAACGGATCGACGTCATCGTAATATTGGAGATTCTGGAAATTCTGAAATTTCAGTTGCTGAATCACGTTGAGGTATCCAACTGCTATGCGGCAACGAAAGTTGCCGTGAAGGAAAAAGATGCTTTTTCACAGAATTCTTCTGTGGCAGCTTAACTGGCATTATTTCCTTCATCGTTAATGGTGTGGAATCATGTAGGGAAAACCACAAATACAACACGTTAGCACGCCTAATACAATGTAGGGAAACTGTTGGCGAAGAAAACAGCTTCCAGTCGTCTCCGAATGGATAAATACAGGTCTTGTATGGTTTTCAAGGGAATCCTATACCACTGTTCTGCAAAATAGTGGCAAATTCGCGTAACGATGACGGAGGTGGATAGCGATAACGCGCCTTCCTCTCCAAAGTAGACCACAAAGACACAGTAATAATGAGATGTGGTGAGCGAAGGGGGCTCCTGTCGTCTGGAACACAGCATCACCATTCGGGACAAACATTGTACCATGGGATGGACCTGATCAGCTAAACTGGTCACATAATTCTTAGCAGTAATGCGGTCATGCAGAGAACATTGGAACCCAGGTAATGTCACGATATTGCTGCCCAAATCGTCACCGAATCTCCGCTGTGTTTCACTCTTGGAGAGTAAACTCCATCAGAAGTTGGAAACAGTGACTCATCCAACCAAACGACTCTCTCCCATTGCTCCATAGACCAGGTTTTATGACTTCGGCACCACGTTTTCCTGTTACAGCCATTTGCGTCATTGACGAGTGGTTTTGGGATTCCAATTCACCCTGTTTTTAGAGCTCATTTCGAGTTGTTCCCGTGTTGAAAGGGTTCGCCAGTGTGACGTTCAGTTCTGCAATGAGTTCTGCAGCTGTCGTACTCTTATTTTTCGTCACGATCTGTCAATACACACTTTCGTCCGTGCTTGTGACTTGGCGAATGATATTTTTACAATTCCCTGTATGCGAGATTAATATTTGATACGGTGCCTTTTGAAACACCAAACACTTCGGAAACCGTGGTTACGGAAGCACCCACCGTAACATACCAACAATTTGCCCACGTCCGAATTCACTCAGCTGCGACCTAACGCACTCAAAACCACACAGAACACTGTTCTGGCCACGAACACTTGCAGCGTATTGAGGACGTTGCACAGATGCCGTTCGTGGTCAAATATGGGGTGTTCAAAAAGTCTCTCCGAGGTGCCGTATGATTGTTAGCCGCGCGTGCCGAATGAGTCTTCGCCTGCCTGAGTTACTTCCCTTCTAGTGGACTCTCCCAACATTCCACTGTTTTGTTTATCTCAGCCAGCGTCAGGAGTATCGTTGGTGTGTGTCGTTACGTGTTGACGTGAACTTTTTAAGTATAGTTCCTTTGTTCGTTTCGTTTTTGTCACTGTTAAAATGCTAACCGTTGAAAAACGTATGTTTTTAGTTGAACAAGTGATCAAAGCTGGCGGTAAATATAAAGTTTCAGTTCGTCAAACATTTAATTTAGTTTTCCCGGAGACAACATTCCCACATCGCGATACTGTGCGACATTTAACTAACAAATTTCGAAGTACGGGTTCAGTGACAGATGCACCGAGAAGTGGTCGTCCTAACGTTTTGTCTGAGGATAAATTACTCGATATTTCCCATAAAATGTCCATGTGTCCGAACAAGTCAGTAAGAAAATGTTGTGTTGGCTGAAGAGCCAACACAGTGTTACTAGAGGAGGCCGAAATGCACGCGTTTTAACTCACGTAGGCTGGCGTGAGGAGGGAAGAACTATACAGACGTGAGGTCTGGAACATGACAAGGAATTAGAATTCAGAAAGCGGACGTAGCTAGTTTGGTACTTAGCTTTAATCCATTAATGATGAACGTCGCTCTTGACGGTTCATGATTCACAATATTATCAGTTCAGAATACATTCTTGAAGAATATGGCGCCTTGCTAGGTCGTAGCAAATGACGTAGCTGAAGGCTATGCTAAACTGTCGTCTCTGCAAATGAGAGCGTATGTAGTCAGTGAACCATCTCTAGCAAAGTCGGCTGTACAACTGGGCGAGTGCTAGGGAGTCTAGACTAGGCCTGCCGTGTGGCGGCGCTCGGTCTGCAATCACTGATAGTGGCGACACGCGGGTCCGACGTATACTAACGGACCGCGGCCGATTTAACGGCTACCACCTAGCAAGTGTGGTGTCTGATGGTGACACCACAGAAAACACGCCCAGGAAATCTATGTTAGTTTCGGAACGGCCCACACCGCTGTAAGGAAAAAAATTAGAACTTTTCCGATACAAAGTGACTCGTGCAAGAACTGAAAAATATTGATCATGGCAAGAGACTGCATTATTGTCAATGGTTCAAAAATTTCGTTCAACAAAATGGAAAGGATATTCTTAATGAAACGTTTGTCACTGATGAGGCGTGGTTTCATCTATCCGGGTACATGAACTCCCAATATTCTCGTATGTGGAGTACTGCAAATCCATTGTGTATTCATGAGGAACCACGTCATTCTGTGAAAATCGGAGTTTGGATTGCAATTTCTAGACGTCGAATTGTGGGTCCCATATTTTTCAACGAAACAACAAACGCACAACGATACTGCAGTATTATTCTGCACCCATTCATAGGAGAACCTGTGTTATGTGAAAAACTGAACGGTTATTTTCAACAAGATGGTGCAACCGCGCATACCGCTCGTGTTTCAATGTCATTGCTTTTTGGTGGTCGCAAAATTTCACAGGGACTTTGGCCTCCACGATCGCCTGACCTAACACCACCTGACTTTTTCTTCTGGGATACAGCGAAAGCAACTGTCCATAAAAACCGTCCTAAATCCATCGATGAATTGAAAACTGCAATATCCACCTTCACTGCTTCTGTTACCGAGGAAATGTTACAGCTTGTGTTTGGAAACATGGTAAGAGGAATTTAATTGTGTATTGAACAACAGAGAGGTCACTTTCAACATTTAATGTGAAAAATTTGTAAGTAAAAATGAATATTCAATAAATTAATAACTTATATTTCACTGAGTTTCATGTCGGCATATTCATCGCGGCATGCGGCACGCGCGGCTAACAATCATACGACACTGCGGAGAGACTTTTTGAATACCTCGTACAACAGCGCAACCTGCAAGATTGGCTAGTGTCTACATTTATGTTAGAGCATGCATTACTCGTGGTGTTTTCATATTTTTGTCCAACCCCTGTACTATTCATGCATCTCCCCCATAGTGGGGACCACAGCCAAAAATTAACTAAATGAAAGTCCATTTTCCCAGTTAGGCCGTATTTATATAGAGCTCTATTTCGCTTGACAACTAGTTCCGGCTTTTATTGGTCATTGTCGAGTGTTTAGCGGAAAGTGTTAAAGATCACTCGATTCATATCCCAGAAAATAGCGAAAAGGTCTTTACAGGCGGAGGGTTGAGACTTTAATTTCTTCTTGGCAGTACGAAACGTGTGCTCCCGTTTGGAGAAAGCCTTTATGCATTGTGACTTAAAATGATGCACCTATGTCTTCGCTATTAGCACTGTGTACAAGAGAGCCGTCTTCATCAACATCATATCACACCAAAATGTACGTGGACTTTTCATCTTATTGTTCATCACTGGAGCACTCAATGCACACTGTGCAGTATTTGAAAGTGATTCTCAATTCCCTGGACAAAACTAATTGAGAAATATACCCTTCCCCACGTAACATGGCACCAGAACATGTCATACCCTCATCGGAAAGAACCACACTGGGATAACCGAAGCCTGGCTCATCAATAATAATTGTACGTGCACTGTTAAATGCAAGTACACTGTGGGACCCTACTCACTCGTCTCATATAGGGTGCCTAGGAAGCTCTTTTCTCGGATATCTAGTCAACAATTCAAGCAAATCTTATTAATGAAGTTTTCACAGTAAATTAAATTGACAATACTTACCTTTGCCTTTTTACAAAGAGGTGTCGCAAACAATTGGCGACATGCAAATAGTCCATGCCCTTCGATGAATACAATTTCCATGCAAGCAATTAATAAGGGTCACAAGTCATGGCTAAATCGTTTGGATCACGACTCGTCTTCTGGTGCGGCTCTTCTAGTGCGGCCGAGGCTAGCTGGAGTGGCGCTTACATTCTCCTCGTATAGGTGCCACTGCTGTCGTGGTGTCGTTCTAGACCAGGCCACCACAACCGCACGAGTGGTCGACTGTGGAGAGTGGACAAATTGAATAGCTGGCCGGCGGCCATTAGAGTGGTAAACTGACGCGCGGAGTTCGAATGTTTATACATCGCTTTTGGTTATAAAATGCCTTCCCTTGAGTTAGGTCGCAAACATAATGCCTCATTTAAATACGTTACTACAATATATTTTTTAATTTATGAACAAACAGCAACTAGTCACTGTTTATGAATTTATCTCACGTACTACATGGAATCTGCCGTAGCTAAAAGTTATGTACTGGACCCCTAGCATTTCTCGTAGTCCATTTACGATAGATGTACGCAAAATGCATCAAAATACTTGAAGATTTACCCACTATATTAATAGATATTTTCTGACTCTACCTTGCTTAAGATTTTATGACGAGAAGTGCGTTATATATGGCATAGTGCTTTGGCAACTCAAGACCAAATTATCAAGTTTCAACCTAACCTAGACCATGAAAACACTACCGATCAGCCAACTTTCTTCAAAATGATCAGAACATATAAAATGGTATTCTGTCGGTCGGAAATCTTGCCTCCTGACAGCGTGTAACCATTTTTGTAACAGCTGTGGTTTTGAGAAAGGAAACCTGCAAATAGATGCACAGACATTATGCTAATACCGTGTTACAAAAACATTTATTAAGCAAGTGCACTGACATACAAAACAACTTAAAATATTCACATACCTGTGAAATGTAATATTCGTTCCTTTCTCGAATTTATTTGTACAATTAATCGCTGCAAAACTCTTCACCATTGTACTCCTTTTGATTGGAACGTACAGACAGTAGAATTACGAGTAACGAATACTGTATGTCCTCCCCAACAAATATACAACGTTGAATCAGGGTCTTCATAAACAACAATACTACACAACACATCAGACTACAACCACTATGCCCGCATCTCATGGTCGTGCGGTAGCGTTCTCGCTTCCCACGCCCGGGTTCCCGGGTTCGATTCCCGGCGGGGTCAGGGATTTTCTCTGCCTCGTGATGGCTGGGTGTTGTGTGCTGTCCTTAGGTTAGTTAGGTTTAAGTAGTTCTAAGTTCTAGGGGACTTATGACCACAGCAGTTGAGTCCCATAGTGCTCAGAACCATTTGAACCATTTTACAACCACTATAATGGCGTCCAGCCGAAGGTTCAAATTATCCCGCGACTGCAGCGCCATCAGTGAGTCTAGTTATTTTTTACAAGGTCTTTGTTCTAGACAGCGTTCTATTGGCTGACGTCGTCTCACAGCCTTCTCTGCTGTATCGTTCCAGACCGACGTGCCAGTGTGGCCGAGCGGTTCTAGGCGCTTCAGTCTGGAACCGCGAGACCATTACTGTCGCAGGTTCGAATCCTGCCTCGGGCATGGATGTGTGTGATGTCCTTAGGTTAGTCAGGTTTAAGTAGTTCTAAGTTCTAGGGGACTGATGACCTCAGATGTTAAGTCCCATAGTGCTCAGAGCCATTTGAACCATTTTTAGATGTTACGCCGGAACATACACCTACTCCACTTATACTTTTTTTCGTTTATGTATCTATTGCCGTATTTTTCCATAATCCTTCCATGAATTTATCGAGATTTCACGCTCTGAATACAATAATCGTATAACTGGCCACTGTGTTACATTAGCACCTTCTCAAACCACTTTCTGTCGCAGAAGTTTGAATACTTGGAATGTAATATTTTTAATTTTTTGTTAGCATTTAAAATTCTTCAGATCAGTAACAGTATCATAATTATTAGCTGTGGTGTAGGAATTGACGTATCTGAGATTGAAGCATGAATGCCGGAGCAAATGAGAGGAAACCACTTACTGACAGTGAACTAGGAGAGGTTAAGGCGTTGCAGCTGTGTGTCCTTCTTCCGAGTTGGTTCTCATTTCAGTATGGCGATGGAACAAGTGCATCAAACCGCACTCCCAGTAATAACGATGCAGACCCAGTAGCGAAACTTGCTGTCTCTAAAGGTTTTAATAACAGGTCTCGCGGAGAGTGCCACCGCAGTCGGAAAAGGCCTGACCTTTTCAATCTGTCGACGGCAAAGCTGTCAGAAAGGAATATTTCTTAGAAGGTATTAAAAACGCGCAGTCAGTGACTGCAGTGAGGAGAAGAAAAAATCCATTCGCTGTGAACTTGACTTCCTAAGGCACCTGAGAAGACTTGCAACTTACGTCTAATCGCTGGAACATGATTTATACTCTCCTTCGGTTCCTGGATCCTTAATAAACGCCACCCCTCTCCTCCTCGCCCTCTTGGACTTGTTACTTGTGGCCACGGTCTTGCCTAAGCTGATCGCGCTTTAATATGATGATGCCGCATGCTGCATTATAATCCCTCCCAACGACATAAAAAAGAAGAACAAAGACAGGATTTGCGATCCACTCTGAAAGCCTCTCAGATATTCCCGAATAGAGTCGAGCTACGCTTTGGCAGCGTATTCGCCCTGACACTGAACTGCACACCACGAAGGAATTATCTGAATGGGATGGAAAGTGGTAGATGCGTAATTCGTAATGTTTAAGATACAAGGGTTCAAGTTTTGGCCTGATATAAACCCGAATATTTCAAACGATAGTATCCTTGTCGAATAGAATTAGTGCTCCGCTTCTAATGAGCCCTATGGAACGCTGAAGTCTGTTTTCCCCCACTTAATTGACTATGACAGTAAAGAAAATAGTACAGCTTTTATTGGTCGACTATTTTCATTCAGCTGGACTGCAGTAAAGATTCCACTCGTTTCGCAGTTTATTGTGATCCAGTGATGAAGCTGTTTCACGATCTGGAGCATGTGTAATATTGCTTGTTCAAAGTATATTATTATTATGTGTTTGTTTGTGTACATCCCGAATTCTTAAGACGTTCTACGGTATGGTCTCGAGTAGCAGAAAATTCTGTACGCCGAATGATTCTTTTGCCAGCACGTTTTATATGCTTTGGTTGTTTGTCCCAGCTAAGGACTGAAGGATGGTTATTAAAATCTGATAATAGTTCTTCAGAGGTGCTTAATTAGGTGCAGTAAACTGCGAAAGTTTCTGGATAAAGTTAGACGAAGTTGTAAACAACTGTAAAATCGTCAGCTTTCAGCGTTTATTATTTGTTTTTATAGTTCCTTCTGAGAACAGCTAAAAGGCACACTGCAGCGTTCAAGCATTAGTCGTAATTTACCGACTTGCGTAAGTTTCGTTTAAAACTTTTTTTTTCTCTCTTTGATGGGCCGTACTGCAGCTAGATGAAGAAGTTCGTAACTTTCTCACTATCAGTGACTTACCTAGAATGTCCAGAGGAGATGAAGAGGGTCGCACAGGATAGACTGGCATTGGGAGCTGCATCAAACCGGTCTCAGGACCGAAGATCGCAATAACAACATATCGGTTTACCTAGTAACTGAAAACGCATTAATTTCCGTACTTTCGGTGTATTTATAGTCTTTTAATGGTTCTGGACACAGAAAAGAAACGTTTACTAGCTAATGATAGGTTATACACAGGATACCTCAATGTGGCGGGCATTGCACTCATCATCCCAGAATCAGAATCATACTGAATGTAGCGATCTTCATGATAGTACACTTTCACGATACATAGAAAACGGTTGAATTGATTCTATATATGATCTGACTCTGGACTGTTACTGAGTCATGTCATTGTACTGTGCTGTGTCAGATTCTCCACAAAGCAACATTACGTTCAAGAGAAAATGAAAGTAATTTTACTGAAGAAACTACTTTTGAAATAGAAATTTCTCAGAGATTCATAATAGTTGTTGTACTTTCCCTTAGAGTTGTTTCAAAGATCGACAGGTCTAGCAGATCACGGTTACTGGTGTGGTGTTAAAAGTGCGCTTTGAGTTTGCAGCGATGTGCATGAATTCATCATTAAGATTCAACGTGTTCGCGATTGCAGTGAAACCTCCTATTATGTACACTCCTGGAAATTGAAATAAGAACACCGTGAATTCATTGTCCCAGGAAGGGGAAACTTTATTGACACATTCCTGGGGTCAGATACATCACGTGATCACACTGACAGAACCACAGGCACATAGACACAGGCAACAGAGCATGCACAATGTCGGCACTAGTCGTCCGCCGCTCGTGGTCTCGCGGTAGCGTTCTCGCTTCCCGAGCACGGGGTCCCGGGTTCGATTCCCGGCGGGGTCAGGGATTTTCACCTGCCTCGAGATGACTGGGTGTTTGTGTTGTCCTCATCATTTCATCATCATCCAGGAAAGTGGCGAAATTGGACTGAGCAAAGATTGGGTAATTGTACGGGCGCTGATAACCACGCAGTTGAGCGCCCCACAAACCAATTATCATCATCATCATCGTCGGCACTAGTACAGTGTATATCCACCTTTCGCAGCAATGGAGGCTGCTATTCTCCCATGGAGACGATCGTAGAGATGCTGGATGTAGTCCTGTGGAACGGCTTGCCAAGCCATTCCCACCTGGCGCCTCAGTTGGACCAGCGTTCGTGCTGGACGTGCAGACCGCGTGAGACGACGCTTCATCCAGTCCCAAACATGCTCAATGGGGGACAGATCCGGAGATCTTGCTGGCCAGGGTAGTTGACTTACACCTTCTAGAGCACGTTGGGTGGCACGGGATACATGCGGACGTGCATTGTCCTGTTGGAACAGCAAGTTCCCTTGCCGGTCTAGGAATGGTAGAACGATGGGTTCGATGACGGTTTGGATGTACCGTGCACTATTCAGTGTCCCCTCGACGATCACCAGTGGTGTACGGCCAGTGTAGGAGATCGCTCCCCACACCATGATGCCGGGTGTTGGCCCTGTGTGCCTCGGTCGTATGCAGTCCTGATTGTGGCGCTCACCTGCACGGCGCCAAACACGCATACGACCATCATTGGCACCAAGGCAGAAGCGACTCTCATCGCTGAAGACGACACGTCTCCATTCGTCCCTCCATTCACGCCTGTCGCGACACCACTGGAGGCGGGCTGCACGATGTTGGGGCGTGAGCGGAAGACGGCCTTACGGTGTGCGGGACCGTAGCCCAGCTTCATGGAGACGATTGCGAATGGTCCTCGCCGATACCCCAGGAGCAACAGTGTCCCTAATTTGCTGGGAAGTGGCGGTGCGGTCCCCTACGGCACTGCGTAGGATCCTACGGTCTTGGCGTGCATCCGTGCGTCGCTGCGGTCCGGTCCCAGGTCGACGGGCACGTGCACCTTCCGCCGACCACTGGCGACAACATCGATGTACTGTGGAGACCTCACGCCCCACGTGTTGAGCAATTCGGCGGTACGTCCACCCGGCCTCCCGCATGCCCACTATACGCCCTCGCTCAAAGTCCGTCAACTGCACATACGGTTCACGTCCACGCTGCCGCGGCATGCTACCAGTGTTAAAGACTGCGATGGAGCTCCGTATGCCACGGCAAACTGGCTGACACTGACGGCGGCGGTGCACAAATGCTGCGCAGCTAGCGCCATTCGACGGCCAACACCGCGGTTCCTGGTGTGTCCGCTGTGCCGTGCGTGTGATCATTGCTTGTACAGCCCTCTCGCAGTGTCCGGAGCAAGTATGGTGGGTCTGACACACCGGTGTCAATGTGTTCTTTTTTCCATTTCCAGGAGTGTATATTGTAGTAGTTGTCAACAGTGTTCTTTATTCCATTGTTGCCAACTATTCAGGACATTGTAACAACTAAAAAGATTTACGTGTTTCAGAAGGAAGCAAGGTCTTCAAATCGCAGTACATAGTAGTCGTAACAATCGTGTAGCAAATCATGTCTCTACATAGGGTACTTTGATTTTCTTGCTGCTCTTAAAAACTGGAATCTTCTTGCACTGATGAAATGGTCCGATTGCAGTGGGAAAGCTGTCAGCTGAAGTTAAGGAATTAGTCTGACACTAGGCTGCTATGATTCGGGTAGTGTGGATCGCTAGATTGTTCATCTCTACGCATTAGCACAAGACTGACGAAGTCTCTGTGATTCTCGTTGATTGTTTTATGGACTGCTCGATGCCCGTCCTCTTCTCTAAGACCTTCCACGTTACCATTCTGTTATTACTTGTTTTGTACCTCGTTAGGTACCTTGGTTCTCATTCTTTTACATTTCTTCTCACAACTTAGTTGCTTTGTATGGCTTTTTTTTCCCATACCTTGACCGCGTCTTTAGATTTTGTCCCCGCCCCTTTATTCCCTGTTTTTGTATACAGAGATATGCTTCAGGCAAATTTCACCAGAGTTTCTTCTTCTTTATTCACTGTTTTTGCATACAGAGATATGTTGCAGGCAAATTTTACCGAAATTTCTTCTTTGCATTCCCATATTAGCGTCGTTTGAGAGCGGTAATAATATGTCTTCGGGAAAACATTTTACGCCTGTTTTCCGAATGGTTTATTTCATTCACAGGCTCACCATACGTTATTCCCAATTTTAAGGGAGGTAAAAACCCCAGTGCCTGTGTTTTGCAGGTGGATATAATCTTTCTCTGCCTCCGTAAGTCGTGGGTGGATGACTCAGAATACAACTCCTGGCCAAGCCGCCGATGGGGATTCGACGTACAGTTTGGATTATTATCTGAAGCTGTCAATCGCCTTTCTGTTACAGGAGCTATGGTAGATGCTTCCGCTGTAGAAGCTGGCAGTGGTCTCCAGAGATTTCATATATAAAGGAGATCCTGTCTTTTATGATCGAAATCATCATTTCAGCTTCAGATCAAGTCTATTATCGTATGCTCTCGTGAAAACTGCTGTTAAAATTGCGTGTTTGATTTTTGTACATGTTTCTACCGTCCTCCAATATCAAAAGCTACTGTTTTATTGAGTAGGAGCTGACATAAAATCCTGCAGCTCATGATGAATTAGATTTTTGTGGTTCCTCTGAATCACTTCAGGCGTACTAATTCAAGATCTACTTGTTTCTCCCATATATGTCCAGTCGACCGACAACTCGTCAAAGTCGATCTCCAGCCTTCTTTCTAGGTCGACTTTGTTTGCCCTGGGGTCACAATCGAAGACTAGTATATATTGTAAACATACTGAGATGTGGTTTTGTAATCTGAACATGAGGACTACAACAAAATGCATTTTAAAGCTGGTGTGAGTTTCGTATTCTACGTATCCATGCGCGGAGCTATCATTTCCATTTCACAGTGTATGTGCATTTCTTTTGTATTTGTGCGAGCCGGCCGCGGTGGCCGAGCAGTTATAGGTGCCTCAGTCTGGAACCGCGCGACTGCTACGGTCGCAGGTTCAAATCCTGCCTCGGGCATGGATGTGTGTGATGTGCTTAGGTTAGTTAGGTTTAAGTAGTTCTAATTTCTAGGGGACTGATGACCTCAGATGTTAAGTACCATAGTGCCCAGAGCCTTTTTTTTTATTTGTGCGGAGGAGTTATGTCTCGTGTGTTGTGTCCACAGTGTAGCGGATTCACACCGCAAACATAGAACAGTTGGCAGTAGCTTTAGTCCAGGGTAATGTCCTATGCCGTGTTTATTGCGGTGCTAAATTACACGGACTAGTATCTCCTACAACGCGTAGCAGGTGGGAGCACCTCAACAGCTGTAGAATAGTCGTCAGTAACGATATACTGACAAACTCGAGGCCGTGCTGAAAAGTAATGCCTCCGAATTTATTATTCTGTTCTCAATATTGGTTGAGGTACTACATGTCACGAATATTACTCGGTCGGCCTTCCCGTTCCACTGACGCAAGTTACAGCCCTCTCCCGCTGGAGAGCTCCGGATTGTAGAGTGTAACATGGTGCTATGTACCGCACCTGTGTCGGTGAGTGAGAAAACTGAAAACATGAATTCGAAAAGTCTGTCCACACATGGAGCACCCTCTCCTTCAGAATGACAATGCCAGACCACGCACGAGCGTTGGGACATCTGCTGCAATCCGACGCATTGGCTTCCCTTTCATCGATCGTCATCCATACAGTCTCGACTTGGCCTCATCAGATCTTCATCTCTTTCCTAAACTTAATGAACACCTTCGAGGACTTCACTTTGATAGTGACGAAGCAATGCAAGCAGAGGTGACGTTGTGCCTCCATCAAGAAGTCACACATTCTGTGACGGTATCATCAAACTAGCGTCTCGATGAGATAGCCGGCCAGTGTGGCCAAGCGGTTAAAGGCGCTACAGTCTGGAACCGCGTGGCCGCTACGGTCGCAGGTTCGAATCCTGCCTCGGGCATGGATGTGTGTGATGTCCTTAGGTTAGTTAGGTTTAAGTAGTTCTAAGTTCTAGGGGACTGATGACCTTAGAAGTTAAGTCCCATAGTGCTCAGAGCCTCGATGAGATAGATGTGTTCGCCGCCAGGGTAACTGCGTTGAAAAATAAGCAGACATGAAGAATAAAGATTTTGAATATTAATAACGTTTGTTTTATTTCTAAAAATTTAACCGTTTTCACACAAAAAATTCGGAGACATTAGTTTGTAGCACGCTCTCGTACTTTGGGCGCAAAGTGAAAAGTGAACTGACTGCCTCTTTATAGAATGGCGATCAGAGCTCAACAGAAATCTTCAGTTGACACAGAGGTTTCCGGACCGCATGTAACTATACAGGCAGCATGAATACACGAGTCTGTGGTATTCCGTGTCGTTCGTATTCCCGTTGTCAGCTGTTTATTCAGGGCACCAGAAGCCAGCTGGTGCGAATATAACGTATCAGCGCCAGCTGCCTCCACAGTAGGGACGATAAAGCCTCCTACGCTGTGCCACTCAACCAGAGTTTTGTCAGATCGAATGCGACTGTAAACCTCAAGCAGGGAAATTTATGGTTGCTGCACTGCCTAGCATCGTGTGGTGTCCTGCCACTTGTCTCTTACAGGGTGCCTAAAGGATGCTGTCTTTTCGGATAACTATACAACAATGTGACCCTACGACTTATCTTAGAAGAAAAATTAAGGAAAGACAAAACTACGTTTCTAGCATTTGTAGACTTAGAGAAAGCTTTTGACAATGTTGACTGGTATACTCTCTTCCAAATTCTGAAGGTGGCAGGGGTAAAATACAGGGAGCGAAAGGCTATTTACAACTTGTACAGAAAGCAGACGGCAGTTATAAGAGTCGAGGGACATGAAAGGGAAGCAGTGGTTGGGAAGGGAGTGAGACAGGGTTGTAGCCTCTCTCCGATGTTATTCAATCTGTATATTGAGCAAGCAGTAAAGAAAACAAAAGGAGAGTTCGGAGTAGGTATTAAAATCCATGGAGAAGAAATAAAAACTCTGAGGTTCGCCGATGACATTGTAATTCTGTCAGAGACAGTAAAGGACTTGGAAGAGCAGTTGAACGGAATGAACAGTGTCTTGAAAGGAGGGTATAAGATGAACATCAACAAAAGCAAAACGAGGATAATGGAATGTAGTCGAATTAAGTCGGGTGATGCTGAGGGAATTAGATTAGGAAATGGGACACTTAAAGTAGTAAAGGAGGTTTGCTATTTGGGGAGCAAAATAACTGATGATGGTCGTAGTAGAGAGGATATATAGTGTAGACTGGCGATGGCAAGGAAAACGTTTCTGAAGAAGAGAAATTTGTTAACATCGAGTATAGATTTAAGTGTCAGGTAGTCGTTTCTGAAAGTATTTGTATGGAGTGTAGCCATGTATGGAAGTGAGACATGGACGGTAAGTAGTTTGGACAAGAAGAGAATAGAAGCTTTCGAAATGTGGTGCTACAGAAGAATGCTGAAGATTAGATGGGTAGATCACATAACTAATGAGGAGGTATTGAATAGAATTGGAGAGAAGAGAAATTTGTGGCATAACTTGACTAGAAGGGATCGGTTGGTAGGACATGTTCTGAGGCATCAAGGGATCACCAGTTTAGTACTGGAGGGCAGCATGGAGGGTAAAAATCGTAGAGGGAGACCAAGAGATGAATACCCTAAGCAGATTCAGAAGGATGTAGGCTGCAGCAGGTACTGGGAGATGAAGAAGCTTGCACAGGATAGAGTAGCTTGGAGAGCTGCATCAGACCAGTCTCAGGACTGAAGACCACAACAACAACAACAACAACAACATACATCAATTCAAGCAAATCACATTAATGGTTTTTATTACAATAAAGTAGGTTGACAATACTTAACTTTGATTTACAATGTCGTGTCGCCAGCAATTGGCGACATGCAAATAATCAATGTCTTTCGCTATATACAATGTCCATGCAACTAACGGATATGGGTCACAAATCACGGGTCTTCTAGTCCTCTCTTCTAGTGAGCTTCTTCTATTGTCCGGGGTACTAGTGTCCGTCATCTACTGTCCCGCCGAGGCGCTTTTTTTTCATGTTGTGTCCAAAGAGTGATCGCCTTTGGCGATTTTTTCTTCTGGAGTGTTAAGGTGTGAGAAATAGTTTCACTGGCAGGAGCGGCGCTTATATTCTCTTCGTATAGAGGTCGCTCCTTTCGTGGTGCGGCCCTAGTCACCCAACTATTGGCTGACGACGTCTCAGAGCTTTCTCTGCTCTTGCGATTTACATCTTAGTGCCAGTGGTTGTTGTTAACCCGGAACAGATCACAACATGCAGGTAGACCAATAAGCGCAGCGGCAATCGTGTGGTGATAATGACATATTTGCGTTACTTATAGTAAATAAATCGATTTATTATCTATTGCATGATCTGAAGTTCCACGTAATTCCTGTCTTCCCAGAGATAGTTGATGTTTGTGTGAACTGAATTCTACGAATCAGTATTATACCTACATCAAGTAAATGCCACTTCTATAAAAACATGGTTCCGCTTCGACCAGGCAAAGTGTAAGTCTACTTAACTGAGGAAGCAGTTTCAGTGACATGAAAGATTTCGAATGGATGAAACTCAGTACACACCGAGGTGATAAAAGTCGTGGAACAGCTACTTATATCGTGTCAGATCTTCTTTTAGCTGGAAGCAACTCGATGTGGCACGGACTCAACAAGTGGTTTGATGTCCCCTGCAGAAATACTGAGCCATGCTGCCTCTATAGTATACACTGGAGTGACGAAAGTCATAGAATAGCTCCTAATATCTTGTCGGATCTCGTTTTAGCCGGCGTAGTGCAGCATCTCGACGTGGAATGGACTCAGCAAGTCTTTGGATGTCCTTTGGAGAAATATTGAACCACACTGTCTCTATAGGCACCCTAACTGCGAAAGTGTTGCTGGTGCACGATTTTTTGTACGGACTGACTTCTCGATTATGCCCCATAGACGTTCCACGGGATTCATGTTGAGCGATCAGGGAGGCCAGATCACTCGCTCGAACTGTCCAGAATATTATTCAGATTTCTCGCGAACAATGGCGGCTCGGTGACATGGCGAACCGCCGTTCATAAAATTTTGATCGTTGTTTGGGAACATGAAGTCCAAGAATGGCTGAAAATGGTCTCCACGTAGCCGAAAATAACAAATTCCAGTCAATGATCGGTCCAGTTGGACCAGAGGAAGAAGTCCATTTCATAGAGAGACAGCCCACACCATTATGGAGCCACCATCAGCTTGCAGAGTGCCTTGTTGGTAACTTGGGTCCATGACTTCCTGGGGCCCTGCGCCACGCTCTAACCCTATCATCAGTATTAGCCAACCAAAGACGGGACTGATCTGACCAAGCCACCACTTTCGAGTCGTCTAGGATCCAACCGATATGCTTACGAGGCCAGGGAAGAGCTGCTGCCGACGTCGTGCTGTTAGCTAAAGCACTCGCGTCGGTCGTCTGTCGCCGTAATACATTAACGTCATATTTCGCCGCACTTTAGTAACGGATGCGTACGTCGTACGCCCCATATCGATTTCTGCGGTCATTTCATGTAATGTTGTCTTCTGGCACTGACAAGTCAATGCGAACGCCACTGCGCTGTCCGTGGTGAGAGGTAATGCCTGAAATTTGCTATTCCCGACACACCCTTGACGCTGTGTATCTCGGAATATTGAATTCCGCAACGATTTCCGAAATGTAATTCCCCGTGCGTCTAGCTCCAACTACCATTCCGCCGTCAGAGTCTGTTAATTCCCGTAGTGCGGCTATAATCACGTCGGTAATCGTTTCACGTGAAACACCTGAGTAGAAATGACAGCTCCGCCAATGCACTGCCCTTTTATTCCTTGCGATACTACCGCTATTTGTACATGCGAATTTCGCTATGCCATGGCTTTTGTCACCTCAGTGTAGTTATGACAGATAATAACTGAAAAAAAATTGTTTCATAAGTGTATTTACCTGTAGGACCACAATAGATAAAACAAGGAAAAGAATCATAATGAAAGGAAAGCTGCTGTCTGGTTGTTTGAACTGGGTTACAAGTTGTTATTAATAATGTTACAGGTTTTTCCTTTGAGGGTGTTTACATATACGTTCGAAATCATCTTACATTACTTTTTTTGCGTAGAGCCGTTGGATTTTCCAGAACTTCCACTATATTTATTATTATTATTAAGCGCCAAAATCATACAGAATAGTGTACATGGTAATAACTTTCGGTATTTGACCGTTATTTCTTCCCTTCTGGATAGGTACGTTATTGAAAATTCAGTTTGTAGTCATTTTCAAGTGATTCACTTATTATCATCGTGGATTAATTTGAGTCGCACTTGCACGATATTTCGATCGCGTAACTCACAGTCTTCATCGAAATATTGTGCAAGTACGATGCGGATTAAAGCAGAAAACCGGAGTTTCCAAGATGACATTATTTGACGTAAATTTCGTTTTTTGGCTTTTAGAACAGCCAGAACTATCGAGTCAATTGTACTCGCACACATAACTGAAGAACTACTGGTTGTTTTTATGACATGTCTTAGAAATTGTGTAAATGATAATCGTTTGTTATTCGACTTCCACTTTTTCCTTGAGGATAAACTATTGCAACTTCAGCTGTGCCACCATAGACAAGTGGCACATGTCGCGATATAGTTTCGACATGGACTACAACATTAGATGTAAAGGATTTCCAAAGTTCAGTAATGCATCACTCGAATACGACTGCAAAACTAAAATTGAAATAATTTATGAAGTAATGTGAGCAGTCTTGGTTGCAGTGTTAAATTGTTTTTGTTATTTCCCAATGTCGCGTTTCGCTTGTATTTAGGCATCTTCGGATTGTGGATTGATTGATGTTTAGTTGCAATGGTACATGGGATACCGCGCATAAAATATCCCAGCCGGTAAATGCCCCTTGTCAGAACTTTAAAAACTTGTG
This sequence comes from Schistocerca cancellata, assembly GCF_023864275.1. NCBI lineage: Eukaryota > Metazoa > Arthropoda > Insecta > Orthoptera > Acrididae > Schistocerca > Schistocerca cancellata. The sequence goes on along the minus strand of NC_064628.1, from coordinate 308,301,158 downwards.
CGGTGTCCTTGAAGTAGCTGAAAGTCATTCCTTCGCTCCATCAGCCTTTCTGAATTACGTCACTAGTCTCGTTAGATCACGCAAATGGTAACCAAGGAGAGACATAAATTTCTCGTGAGTCATTTGATAATAACGTAAAACATTTATGTTGTATTCCATCAAATCCGTATGTAGAGCGTAAAATTCTCCATGATTATATCTTTTATTGTATGTGTTGTGCGCCCAAAATTTTTCAAGTCGTCTTTTCATATTCTTTTCATTTTCATCAAAAAAAATTAAATAGAATCCATGTCACTCATTTATTCACCATAATTTATTTCTTCAATGTCACCGAGCGAAATATTGTAATGGTAAGACACTGTGCAATGTTACGAGCCCCTTCACGGAAAACATTCTTTATAGTATGAATGTCATTGATGTATTAAATTTTGCTTGATAAAATGAAAAGAACAAGAAAAAACGACTTAAAATATTTTAGTTGCACAGCATATACAATATGACGTAACTGTTTTCAGTAATTGTCGAATGGCTCACGAGAAATTTACGTCTCTCCTTGCGAATCGTGCCTCGGGCATGGATGTGTGTGATGTTAGGTTTAAGTAGTTCTAAGTTCTGGGGGACTGATGACCTCAGCAGTTAAGTCCCATAGTGCTCAGAGCCCTTTGAACTACCTACATCCAAACTCCATTGCATGAATATATCGATAAATTCATCGTGTGGTGATGTAAACTGCACTAAGAATAAAGCTTACAGTTCGTATACTTACACTGCCCTTGGGTACACTGTAATATTTTGTATCCGTGGTAGTTGGTCAGGTGAGACAGACTCCATGCCGAGCCGTCAGCGTCCTGCGCGCTGCCACAACCGTACCGCAGCCAGCCCCATGGCTCCCACACTCCCGGCAGTGTAAAGTTCTCGTAATCCGCAAATAGTTGCCCGGCTGGGTGTCCTTCGGCGTAGCTTGCGTGCTTTCTCCAGCGATAGCCGCTGGCACGACTCCAGGAAGAGGCGTTCACGTCACAGACCGACGCGCCGGTGTTGTGACGTGGTGTGCATCTCTGCCCCATGCGTCACTAGGAGTCTCCTGTCTACCACTCTTCGTTCCACTCCTGTATCAGTGGAAATGGTGCATTGCCATTGCACCAAACTCTCGTTCAGGTCGCCACTTTGATTCCTGAGCGAGTCTACGAGTATCAACTAATGCGCTACCCTCCATAATAGCTAAGCATGACTCCGAGAGAATGTCGTCGTTTGGTAATCTGGGTCAGTACGTGTATAGCTGGATTTCAAAATCTTCGTACTAAGTACTGAGATCTTTCCTTGTTTCTGCGTCACTGAAACAATATTTAAACCTAAACAACATTAAAGAGTGCTCTTGGGTATTCGGCTGAGCTGTTGACACCATTTACGAGGTGCACCCAAAAAGTAAGTTTCATTTGGCAATAAAAAGAGAACTAGAACAGATAGAGAAAAAGTATTTACCAAATAAACTACAAAAACCTTAAACTATATTTCTACATATCTCACACCATTTTGTAGTCTGTGAACCATGTGGTATCATGTTCCTTGAGCTCGTCATCGTTGCATTTGAGCACCAAGAAACGTTTTCATGAGCAAAAAGAGATGGAAGTTGCTATGGGCGAGATCAGAGCTCTACAGAGGGTCGTCAAGCTATTTCCAGCCAAAGTCCAGTAAGAGTTGTTGTGACTTATTCGCATCGTAAAGCTTATGCAAGTGAAATACGGCTTGTTTCGTGCTTCGCCTAGCGGTATAGACGTTTCACCACAACTTTTAACTAGCCAAAAATTATCTGTTTCCCGGTTTCGTAAACTGTCATACGGCCGGGAGAGCGGTGTGCTGACCACATGCCCCTCCATATTCGCATCCAGTGACGCCTGTTGTCTGAGGATGACACGGCGGCGGGCGGTACCATTGGGCCTTCATGGCCTGTTCGAGAGGAGTTGAGTTTTTTTAAGAAAAATAATCTGTTTTAACGTCATTTTAGGATAATTCATTATCTTAAACTTGGCAACGGCCTTGCCGCAGTGGATACACCGGTTCCCGTCAGATCACCGAAGTTAAGAGCTGTCGGGCGTGGCCGGCACTTGGATGGGTGACCATCCGGGCCGCCGTGTGCTGTTGCCATTTTTTGAGGTGCACTCAGCCTCGTGATGCCAATTGAGGAGCTACTCGAGCGAATAGTAGCGGCTCCGATCAAAGAAAACCATCGTAACGACCGGGAGAGCGGTGTGCTGACCACACGCCCCTCGTATCCGCATCCTCATCTGAGGATGACACGGCGGTCGGATGGTCCCGATGGGCCACTTGTGGCCTGAAGACGGAGTGCTTGCTTTCTTATCTTAAACTTGGAATAACAAATTGTAAAGACGAAACGTTTCTTCCCAAACATACCCCAGGGGTCTCTTCTCAAATTTTCATTTGCTCTCAGATAGCGCCAGATATGTTCTTCAAGCGTGCATTTCACTGAAAAGACGTTTACTGTAGGCCGAACTACGACCTTATAACTTTCGAACTCAGAAATCTACGCAATATATTTACATATTGCACGAAATTCACTGTAAATGTAGCCAACCCAGCCGGCCGCGGTGGTCTAGCGGTTCTAGGCGTCAGTCCGGAGCCGCGCGACTGCTACGGTCGCAGGTTCGAATCCTGCCTCGGGCATGGATGTGTGTGATGTCCTTAGGTTAGTTAGGTTTAAGTAGTTCTAAGTCTCTGGGACTGATGACCTCAGATGTTAAGTCCCGTAGTGTTTAGAGCCATTTGAACCATTTGATCCCTGTTCTACTCGCGAATAGCGTATGGGAAGAATGATTTTCGGTAAGCCTCTATATCAGCTCTAATTTCTCGATTTTCTTGTTTTGTCATTTTTGTAAGTTCTAGGGGACTGATGATCATAGATGTTAAGTCCCATAGTGCTCAGAGCCATTTTTGATAGCCAACCCATTTTTATCCCCTTCCAAGTATTTTATCCCTATTTCCTCAAAACCACAAACTTAACGCTACGGACCGATTTCCCTCTGTCCAAAACTGAATTTTTGTTCTCATTTATGTTTCAAATGGACAGTTGACTTGTCTTTTATCTTCAACAGAATACCGCCAGTAGCAAGAAATTTACCTACGACGACAAATGATAATCGATCCCTCTCTTCCTTTACTTACAGTAATCTTTCATTTGGTTCACCAGCACGGCACTGACTTGCAGTTGACTACGTCATAATGGTTCGTAGGACAAACTCGTCCGCATAAATTTAACTTATGAAAGTTATGATTACCGGAACTGAATTAAAGACAGAACATGATAAGAGAAGAGATGAGAACGTCAACGACGCTTTTATCTAACACTTTTGATTATTAAATTTCGGTTCAGTTCCTCAGCGAAACTCCTCTCGTAGGAAGGTAATGGGGTCAGTTTAATGCGTTATTGCTATTATCCCACTTCAGGCCGGAATGAAACACACGAATTTCATAGTACCACGATAAGCAACGACATTATTGACACGGGAAAATGATTGCGCTCATGGTATGGAGTCTGCCAGGAGGATGAATTTTGCATAAGGCCTTTGGGCGCATCCGCGTTTTGGCTTCAGCACTCGGCTAGAGGAAGACGTCATTGCATAAGACAACGATTCACGAGCGAGAAGAAGATATCTTATTCACGGGTTGAATGAATGTAAATGAGCACGTATTTGAGTTGATCATCTCATGATGAAGGGAACATGCAAATATCTTTAAAAGCAATAAAAATTTGTTTACACTCTTAAAATCAAACTGAATAAATCGAAGGTTCGCATGGTGACTTAAGTCTAAAACACAGTAGATGAAAAGCTTTCGGGTTTCCAGTTGGGTAGAAATCTTGAGATACCACAATGTCTCGACCAGCGTCATACTCATCATTTTGTAGCGAAACTTTACAATATCTCAACCCTCCCACTCTGCTGTAAATTCAAGAGTTGTTCATCAGTAGTATACGCTGGGAAAGTCTACATTCACACATAAAATGCAATACTCGACTGTGTTCGAGGAATGGAAGACTGCACACTTTAGGTTATTTGAAAAATAATTGACAAATTTTATATAGACTTTTTAATTATTATCAGCGTTAATCTTGAAATCTGTAGCTGATATCCAATCAATTAACGTTATATTAACTACTCTTTAATTATTTAAAAACAGACTTTTTGGTTGACATGTAGGAGCTTTCTGCCTTTTGGTATTTTGTGTCAAAGGACAATAACCATTATTACGAATTCTTTATCTCTATTCAAGACCTAATCTCTCCTTCGCATTGCCCAATCTCTCTGTCATACTGCCTTTTTACTACTCAATGACCGTCGTGATAAAATAAAAGAAATCAGAGCTTCTACGGAAAGATTTATGTTTTCATATTTCACAAATGTCCTACTCACCCGCTAGCTAACACGTATGTGTCAACTGCAGAGTAATGATGTAGATGTAGCTGGAGAAACATCTAAAGTAAGCAACTATGGCTGTGTCATAGCTCTCTGCAATATGATTTATTCTGCTAATCATTTTGAGAAGATTTTTTTAATTTTATTTTTATTTATTTATTTATTTATTTTTTACTGCCTGTCAAGCACCCATCGCACCTACATTAGGTTGATTCTTAACACATATTCTGTTGTACATTTCATTAGTTACTCCACTTCAGTGGTAATAGAATGTGAAGGGAAACTGGGGGAATCTTAAAAAAAAAAAAAAAAAAAAAAAAAACGCCCATTCGACTAGAACAATTTAGTGAAATCATGGAATATCTCATCTGGCATGCCTGTCGGGATTTGAACCCCAGAACTTCCGAATACTGGTCTCTTTCTTATCTATTACATATAGAATCTCTTTATTTTCTGCTTATATAGCCTTCTTTTAATTTTTTCGGAAGAAATACGCTTAACGTTTCCCATTTGTGATTTCTCGACGTGTCACTGGTTTAGACAGCTAACCCCACTACTTGCAGTCGCCCTAGCACTAGCCTTTAGGAAGATGTGGGTGGAAAACTCGCGCGCCGCAAGACTGATAAGCGTCGTTCTGAGCTAGGTAACTGCGCAGACCAAGTGACAGAAACGGCGCGAGCGGTCAGCGCCTCTTGCGTCAAAATGTCGCGTGGGTTAAGGTCGCAGCGCAGCGAAGCAGAATTAAAACTGCTCACAAACCAACTGCGTGACGTCTCCGGTGTCTCAAAAAAGCTACCGACAGCAACATGCATTAGTCATGTGTGTCGCGTAGGCAGATAACTCGACTTCATGTCCCTGTAAACGAGTGTGTACTTTACATTCCGTTATCACAGCCAGAAATCATAAACTGTTCGGCATTAAAACTGCTAGACGACAAAGACGGCATTCAACAAACGAAACTGGAATGCAGTGCACTACACGCCTGGATATCCATTTGGTTTAGCCTCTGAACGCATCCGCACGAAGTACACTACTGGCCATTAAAATTGCTACACCACGAAGATGACGTGCTACAGACGCGAAATTTAACCGACAGGAAGAAGATGCTGTGATATGCAAATGATTAGCTTTTCAGAGCATTCACACAAGGTTGACGCCGGTGACGACACCTACAACGTGCTGACATGAGGATAGTTTCCAACCGATTTCTCATACACAAACAGCAATTGACCAGCGTTGCCTGGTGAAACGTTGTTGTGATGCCTCGTGTAAGGAGGAGATATGCGTACCATTACGTTTCCGACTTTGATAAAGGTCGGATTGCAGCCTATCGCGATTGCGGTTTATCGTATCGCGACATTGCTGCTCGCGTTGGTCGAAATCCAATGACTGTTAGCAGAATATGGAATCGGTGGGTTCAGGAGGGTAATACGGAACGCCGTGCTGGATCCCAACGGCCTCGTATCACTAGCAGTCGAGATGACAGGCATCTTATCCGCATGGCTGTAACGGATCGTGCAGCCACGTCTCGATCCCTGAGTCAACATATGGGGACGTTTACAAGACAACAACCATCTGCACGAACAGTTCGACGACGTTTGCAGCGGCATGGACTATCAGCTCGGAGACCATTGTTGCGGTTACCCTTGACGCTGCATCACAGACAGGAGCGCCTGCGATGGTGTACTCAACGACGAACCTGGGTGCACGAATGGCAAAACGTTTTTTTTTTCGGATGAATCCAGGTTCTGTTTACAGCATCATGATGGTCGTATCCGTGTTTGGCGACATCGCGGTGAACGCACATTGGAAGCGTGTATTCGTCATCGCCATAATGGCGTATCACCGGGCGTGATGGTATGGGGTGCCATTGGGTACATGTCTCGGTCACCTCTTGTTCGCATTGACGGCACTTTGAACAGTGGACGTTACATTTCAGATGTATTACGACCCGTGACTCTACCCATTATTCGATCCCTGCGAAACCCTACATTTCAGCAGGATAATGCATGACCGCATGTTGCAGGTCCTGTACAGGCCTTTCTGGAAACAGAAAATGTTCGACGGCTGCCCTGGCCAGCACATTCTCCAGATGTCTCACCAACTGAAAACGTCTGGTCAATGGTGGTCGAGCAACTGGCTCGTCACAATACGCCAATCACTACTCTTGATGAACTGTGGTATCTTGTTGAAGCTGCATGGGCAGCTCTACCTGCACACGCCATCCAAGCTCTGTTTGACTCAATGCCGAGGCGTATCACTGCCGTTATTACGGCCAGAGGTGGTTGTTCTGGGTACTGATTTCTCAGGATCTATGCACCGAAATTGCGTAAACATGTAATCACATGTCAGTTATAGTGTAATATATTTATCCAGTGAATACCCGTATATCATCTGCATTTCTTCTTGGTGTAGCAATTTTAATGGCCAGTAGTGTACATAGCAGTAACAACACCCACATTCTATACGAAGGGCGTTCAGCGTGTAATTCAAATACGTCTTTCCAGAAAGCAGGTTGGTTTTAGGCAGGATTTCAGTACACCATTTTATTCCCCACTCTTTTATCTGAAAACCCTGTTTTCACCATAATATCCGCTCAATGCGAGAGCCTTACGTCACCTTACTGGGAGGGCCTGTATGACCCTATTTTTCCATCTTATTGGTCGCTGCCGGAGCTAACGTCTTATTGCACGAATAACCTCCCGCGTACTGTTTCCCGCAGAGTGTATCTTTCGCTGGGCCAAACAATTGGGAGTTGGAAGATGCAGATTCGGGAAGTAGGTGGATGAGCATCAAAATTCAGAATATTTGTGAGTTTCTCTCGGCTGCGCATACTTATGTAAGGTCTTGCGAATTATTGATAAGGAGAAGTTTGTTTGCATATTTGTGGCAACGAACACGCTGAAGTCGTTTCTTCAGTTTCCTGAGAGTAGCAAAATACATTTCAGAGTTGATCGTTGCGCCATGAGAGAGGAAATCGTAGACAATAAACCCATCAGAGCTCCAGAAGACGGTCGCCGTGACTACCTGCTGAGGATGCAGCTTTGAAGCTTTTCTTCGGTGGAGAACTGATATGGCGTTTCCCAATGGATTGCTGTCGAAGTTGTGAGCCCATGTTTCATAGCCTGTGACTATGTTCGACGGCAATTCCGCACAGATGTTCCTTCGTCCTCTTTATGGTCTTCTGTTAGGCAGCGTGGAACCCAGCGGGCAGACCCTTTGAGTACCCCAACTGGTGGACAAGTGTTTCAGCATTACCAACAGAGGCGTCCAGCTGTGCAGCGTGGTGTTTGATTGTGAGCCGTCGATCACCTCGAATGAGAGTGCCCGTACATCTCAACATTCGCAGGAGACACAGTTGTTTGCTTGTTGTGCAATAATTTACCAACAGCCGTCGTCCCACGATCCATAATGGATCAACGAAGACAGTTGTGTGCGGTCGGCCGGCTGCCGGAGGCGGGACAAGTTCGCGCAACCTTGTTTCGATGATGACAGACGCCTAGCCCAATGACCCACAGTGCTTTTGTTCTCCGCCAGGTCTCCGTAACTATTCTGCAAGCATCTATGACTATCTGAAACATTCCAGTTTTCCTCCTAAACAAACTCAGTGACAGCTCTCTGCTTGCAACGCACCTCCGTTACAGACGCCATTTTGTAGGCTACATGTACCGCCACTACCCATCGGTAATTCATGAAAATCTAGGGGCTAAAGCGAGAACATCCACTATATCCCACAATAAATTCCGCATTTTTTCAACGGCAATCAGTCCAGAAAAAAATTTGGATTCTCGTTCAGAAATCACATTTACATATTGTTTGTTCGTGTGAAGATCATGTTACGGCTCATTTAAGAAGGCGAAACATGCGCCAGTACATATAGGAATTCGTCAGCGGCAGGATCGTGTTGTATAGAGACTATAGTTTATCGTTCAGCGATGTTGCTACTCGGACGGTCTGAATACCACGGCAGTCTTTCGAATATGGAATCTATGGATTTAGGAGGGCCATACTCAACGCCATGTAGGGTATCAACGGCCCCACGAGATAGCGCATGACACAGCGATATTGTTTGCTTTGCCTTTCAGGGTAGTGGAGCCACGTCTCGCAATTTGTAGAATGAAATGGGCTTATTTCAGCAAGACCAGTGTCCACAGGAACAGTGCAACGACGCATGTACCTCGGGCTGTCAGCACGGCGACCACTAATGGGACTTCCCCTTGACGCGGCTGACGATGGTGCACCAGTGACAACACTGGCTACATAAGTGACAACACGCCGTCTTTTCAGACGATTCCTTGTTTTGCGCACATTATCACATGGGAAGTATCACTGGCTGTGGTGAGAAAAGGTTTCAGTCATTATATATATCGTATCGGGGGTACGCTGTGCAACCGTTGTCGTTACACAGAAACGCAGCGATTTATGTGACGGTCAAAAGGGCTTGATCATTGGCCATCGGACCAAGGTTGGAAACATTCCCAAAACGGCTAAGTCTGTAAACAGTTCGCGTGCCGCCGTGGTTAAAGTACACCTTGCATTCAAATTCGGCTCCGAGGCAGCTGTGATGCACCATGGACCACAGGTGACGGTGGTGAAGGGTGGCTGCAGATATGTGCACTGGCGAATAGACGTGCAAATGTTGAGCGACTGACTGCCCAGATGAAACAAGATGCTACCAACAGTGTCTCATGAGCGACCGTTTCAGCTAACGTTACTGTTTGTGGGCCTCCGCATCAGGCACCAGTATCATGCACGCGTGCTGACTGGCGTTCATCAGCGACGAAGGCTGGCATTTGCACGCCAATATCGCAACTGGACGTCCACTGTGTGGCGAGAAGTGGCCTTTTCAGATGAATCAGTGTTTTGCGCTCCACGGAACAGATGCCTGTTGGCGTGTGCGGCGTGAAAAGTCTGATAGCAAACACTCTGCAATAATCCTCGGAAGAGTCCAACTGCATGAGGGAGATTTATTGCCTGGGGAATGTCTTCGTGGCATTCCCTGCGTGACCTCGTTATTCTGGAAGGCACAAATAAGCATCTATCCTTGGGGATCATGCCCACTCCTACATGCAGTTTGTTTTTTCCTCGGCACGACAGCATCCACCAGCAGGGTAATCTAACGTGTCACACAGCTCGCACTTCACGTGCGTGGTTCGAATAGGATGAGTTTACCATACTTCCCTGATCACTAAACGCCCCGGATTTACACCATCGAGAGTGTATGGGACAACATGGATCGGGCTGTTCGAGCCATGGATCCTCAACCCCGAAACTTAGCGCAGCTGGCTACGCCAATGGAGTCAGAATGGCTCCACACATCTTTCGGTATCTTTGAGTATCTCATTAACTCTCTTCCTGCACATCTCGCAGCGATCCTCGCTAAAAAACGTGTTATTCGTGCTTTTGACAGGTGGCCACATTAATGTGACTGGACGGTATAGTTTGGAGTGCCATAGGGTACACAACACGATAACCTTTGGTTCACATAGCTAGTTATTTGGACAGCAGGCATTACATGTTGAGGCCAGAATCTCCCTGTGCCCCATTTTGAACTTTCTGTGACGTTACCTGTTAGCAGGGTAACGAAAGGTCGCACGTGGTTTGCTTTCCTGAACTATTCACAGTGTGATCGTCTCATGCCCTGGCCATCACGTTCTCCAGATCTCTCACCCAATGAATCATCTGGTCATGGGTTGTCGAGAGACTGGCACACCACCACTCGCCAACCACTGTGATTGATAAACTACGGCACAGGTCTGAAACAGCATCGAGCGACAGTCTCAGATCTATGAAGCAAGCTCATTTCAGTCATTTTTCCTACGCCCTGTAAACCATCAGGTTTTTAATCATGTATTCTTCCTAATGCTAATGGCCTTGCTGCAGTGGTGACACTGGTTCCTGTCACGTCATTGAAGTTAAGGGCTGTCTGGCTGGACTAACACTTGGATAGGTGACCGCCCTGGTCTGCCGAGCGCTGCTGGCAAGTGGAGCGAACCCAGCCCTGGTTAGGCTAATTGAGGAGCTACTTGACTGCGAAGTAGCTGCTCGGGAGAGCGGTATGCTGACCACATGCCCCTCCATACTCGCATCCAACGGGGCCTATTGTCTGAGGATGACAAGGCGGTCGGTCGTTTCTGCTGGGCCTTCCGAGGCCTGATCGGACAAATATATTCTTCCTACTATACTATATAACCACCCTAAGTAAAATTCTGTTAGGTACTATACTTCCCGGTGCTGCAAATTTTACGATTAGGAGTGTAGATGTCTCTCAATTAGAGGCACGTTCATAATCCTTTCAGTTACATTCTACTCTGCAGATAGATGGCGTTCATCTGACACTGAAAATGTAATAAAACAGTCTAGACCGTTTAAAATGTTTTATGTTAAAAATGGTGTCCGGTTTCAATGAATATCTGATCATCCTCAGACTTATACACACTCCTTGCTGACTGCTGGAGCTCGTGTCACGAAGTACTAACTGTTCCTGGATGGTGCAGTTGCAGTTGCTCATCGCACCAGCCAAGAGCAGTTGGTGTTCCATGAGACCAGCTTCAGTACTCAGCAAGAAGTCTATAACGGTCTGAGGATGATCATATATTCGTCGAAACCGGTCCCATTTACGCGGTCTAGACTGCCTTTATTAAATTTTAATAATATTTCATGACCGCTGACATTTCCTAAAACAGTGTTTCAAAAAATTTGCCTGATGCTTCTAAAAAAATCTTAACCTTATTATTGCCTTCATTTAAACTGTTTTGCCTCAAACTTGAAATATCATATGCAATAGGCACTCGGAAAGTTTTCCGCATGAATCGGCTGTGGTTGGCTATACAGACGCGCAAGCAAACGCGCGCGCGCCCACACGCATATATATATATATATATATATATATATACACTTGCTCTCTCTCACTCTCATTTCAGCCAGAGTATGCAGCATCTCAAAAAGGAGCGTCAGTACAGGGGCAGTTGGAGGAAGATCTTTGTGTGCCGTACCATCAGACAGAGGACACTTGGGACTGCCTTTCTCTTCAGTTCACGCCATTCCATTAAAAATAGGAAGCTTTATTTTTAAGAGAGAATTACGGTGTATATCGTATCTTGTGTTGCAAAGAAATACTCGAAACAAGCTAAAGGGTTGAAACTTACTATGTAAATGTCATTGTTGGTGGGGGCGATACTTGGTACTTCATTTACAAAAATGTCCTAGTCTCAATACTAAAAAAGGGGAAGAGTGTGGGAGAAAGGGGAAACTTATGGCACTCCTAAAACCCTTGTCTGTCAGAAAAAGGAAATGTTTGTTTTTTCATCACTAGAAGAGTTTCACCTAATGGCTAGAATGAAGTGTCCATCTCAAGTCATAGTGGTTAGTGACACTGCTGTGTTGGCTACTATGAGAGTCAGCAGTGACACGAACAAGGAAGGAGAGAAGTTACGATGGCCGATGGCAGAAATCCAAAATGATCTGTACAGAATTGCAGATTTATAGAATACTTTATTTCTAAGAGGAAAGATACAGAACTTCTCGTTATAAAGTGGCCTGCTACTTGCAATTACGTTTACTCTCTACTACTATTCGCAGAACGCAGGCTGAGTATCGTCCTCCTATGACTCAGTACTGATGCTCTCGAAGTCCGAACTGGGGCCGTCCAGCAATGGGCGCCCCGACTAATTCAGCGTTGTCAAGGGGCTCTGATCTCTGTCCTCCTGGAGGTGTGGCGCTGCCCGCTCTTTCCATTGGCACGCAAGTCAGCTCCTTCTTGACGCCGTTTCGCGGCGCTGCGCTGGTCGGCGAGCAGTCGATACGTTCCGACTGCACAGAAACCACCAAACGAAACTTCAGACCCTGTAGTTGGTTAAATAAAACGCTCTTTACCTGCTATGTACACTATATGATCAAAAGTGTCCGGAAACCTATTACCAAATATTAATATGAGGTGTGTCCACTTTCGCCTTTATGACGGCTTGAACTAGAAGTCAGACAATTTAGTGATGTTGGACGATGGGGTCTATAGCGAAATCTACGTTTCAACTCATCCCAAGCGTCCATTAGGTTAAGGACGGGACTATGGGCAGGCCAGTCTATTTTAGGAATGCTATAGTCCACAAATCACTGTCTCACAGATGCTGTTTGTGACATGATGTATTATGATACTGATACAAACAATCGTCGCCTCTGAACTGTCCCCCTATTGTACACAGCAATCAAAGCTGTAAAATGTATTTATATGCTTTCACATTTAGCGTTGTCTTAAGTACAATAAGTGCCTAGCCCTTGCCTATGTCCCTGCGTCTGCTCGTAATATTTCAAGAACTATTTTTCTTCCTCCAAGCAGTCATATTCTATAGAGATGGTACTGATGAAAAGTTTTAATGATTATTACGAAAGTTTTGCATATCTGTTATCCACCCCGAAGGTACTAAAAGTCAAGTCGGAAAGAAGTAGCTTAGAAAATCTTCGTTCTAACTGTTTTTGAGTACTGCTTATCACTCTGGCCCGTCTAGAGTTTACGTCACAGTTTCGTTTCGTAACTACGAGATCACCATGCTGGTCTTATCAAACTTCTGTAGCAGGCACTACAAGATCCGTTGACGGTCACGGAGGGTTTATTGTTAAAATTCGGAGAGCTACGATTCAGGAAGAGGGAGGCAACGTATTCCTTTCTCTTTTATACACCTCCCGAAATTATCTTCATAGGAGAATAAGAGAAATTCTACCTTGTGGTAGTCTTACTGAGAGTCGTTCTTCCAGCCCGTCATTTGCAAGCTATGCAGCATCTTTCTTCGATGGTTTACCATTTTAGGTTTTTCACGATTTCTGGGTTTTTTTCCAGTCATTAAAGCCGTGACCATTCTCACCGCTCTTCCATGGATGCCCCTCTAAGTCCTACTTTGCACAGTATTGAAGAGTGGGTCGTATAAGTGTTTTGTGAGCAATCTCGTTTGCAGAAAATCTGCAGTTTACCAATATCCTGCCAATGGATAGTAGCCTGCAGTTTGCCTTACCTATAATTGAGACTTTACGGTTGTTCACCTGTTACCCTCAAATATTTTTATGACATGACTGACGAATTGTGACTCATAAATTCAGTGGTCAACGGGTACCATACTTATTAAACTCTGGCACTCTTTGCGATAAATTCTACAATTTATCACTAAAATCTTGATTTTATCATCTGTCTAGGCCATTTGTTGAGGTCTGATGTGAGTAATTTTGAGCCATCTGCAGCAACGTTTACCCTGGCTGATTGCAGACTCAACATTTTAGGCATCACACAAACAGTTGTCTCATTAAGTACTTGTGAATCAGTCTGGCAGAGACGAACAGTGATTAGCAATCTGAAGGGTTTATAAAACTCGTTGCGTTATGACTCGGTGTACTGCCGAAAGGAAAAGATTACATTGGCCGTAAGCGGCAAGCGGACTTCTTAAAAGACTGTCTAATTAATGTTTGTAGATGTGACTTCTGAAGAATGTTTGTAGATATCTGCGCACAGTCATCCGTCATTTTGACGGTAATCGTAGTTCCATGTAAATACCGGTGTCGGTAGTTTCAAAAACTGATTTCAGCTGGATGGATTACTGTATACACGTTTCAAGAGGTATCGCGCACACTATACGCAAACATTTAGCAAGCGTTCTCAGACTTGAACTTGAGATTCACTCTAGACAGATACAGATGGGGTACACCAATTTCGTTCTTCGTCTCCGTCCCCGGGTGCGGTGCGGGAGGGCGGGGGAGGGGGCAGAAACGGCATTCGGCCACTCACTGTCACTGAACAATGCCGACCCCGGTTTCCGGATTAACACTTTCGTACTAGAACATCAGATATCAGATACACGAAAACACAGAACGTCTGCGCTAATGCAATTCAGGTTAACTCCACAGTCTAGTCACACTAATGTGACCGTCGCCTATGTTCGACGTCACCGTTCAATTACCACTCACAGATTTGTTTTAAAGTTAGTTATTTAGCGTTTAACGGTTTCACATAATAATATCACGTAACAGAAAGCAAATTCATTTTAAAAATAATTATATACACTACAACACATTCACATTTGAGTCTTTAGCACGGAAATCTGCAAGGAATTATCCATTGATTTATTTCTTTCGTGACACTTTTGTATAATTCACATTATACTTCCTTTATTACGTAAGGTTTTATGTCAGAATATTATCTTAAGCTTTACATATTGCAATCTTGATAAAATTTGCGTACTTAGTCCTGTGTTTAGAATGACGAGTTACTTTCTCATGTTTGTCCCATAAGTATGCCATAAGTCGTCCGTTAATTTAAGTCCAAAAATTGTATAAATTGCCACAGGTTTATACGGATGAAAATTTAATCAACACATTGCATAGACATGGAAATACTGGGGTATCAGTTTAGTAGCGTTCTGTCAAGGTGTTCATTCTATAACACTCGGCCCAGTTATAGTTATGTGACCACCGCCCATGTTCAACGTCAACATGCGTTAACCACGGTAAGTGGCAGCACTAGCAGTGGAGGGTATATAAAACGTGGGGGGAGGGGGATGTGGAAAACAGTGCAGTCGTTGCTGTAATGCGGAAATTCAGAAAGTAGTCTGATGTCCAGAAGGGCATGATCATTGGGTTTCAGGCAAAGGGTGGAAGCATCTCCATACGGCTAAGTTTGTAAACTGTTCGTGTGCCACCGTGGTTAAAGTGTACCGTGCATGGCAAAATGGCACTAAACAAAACTTGCACGGAGGCAGCTGTTGTGCATCACGGCCCACAGATGCCAGGGTGTATGTGTATACAGATGCGAAACTGTTGGTCAACTGACCGCCCAAATGAAACAAGAGGCTACCAACAGGGTCTCCCCAACGACCGTTCAGCGAACGTTGCTGCGGACGATCCTCCGCAGCAGGCGCCTGGCTCATGTGCCCATGATGACTGCTGCTCATTGTCGACGAAGACTGGAATTTGCACGCCAATACCGCAGCTGCACGTCCACTGAGTAGATGCTCAATCGGATAGATGGCCGTTGGCGTGTACGGCGTGAAACCTCTGAAAGCAAATACCCTGCAAAGCAATCGTCGGAAGAGTCCAGGCCGGATGAGGGAGCGTTATGGTGTCTTTTCTAGGTGATTTCGTCATTATGGACGGCACAATGAATAAAAAGAAGTTTGCATCTACCCTTGTTTTTCTTTGGCATGATGACGCCTATCAGCAGAACAATGCAAAGTGTCACACAGCTCGCAGTGTGCGTGCGTGGTTTGAAGAGCAACAGGATGAGTTTACCTTACTCCCCCAGCCACCAAACTCCCCGAATTTAAACCCAAACTAGAATCTATGGTACCACCTCGATCTGGCTGTACGCGCCACGAATCCTCAACTAAGCAACCTAGCGTAATTGGCCATTTCTCTGGAGTCGGTGTGACTTCACATTCCCGTCAGTACCTTCCAGAACTGCACTGACACTCTTCCTGCACGTCTCACAGCAGTCTACGCTGTAAAAGGTGGTTATCGGCCTCTGACAACTGGAAATGTCGTATGACTAGGGCCTCCCGTCGGGTAGACAGTTCGCCGGGTGCAAGTCTTTCGATTTCACGCCACTTCGGCGATTTGCGCGTCGATGAGGATGAAATGATGATGATTAGGACAACACCCAGTCCCTGTGCGGAGAAAATCTCCGACCCAGCTGGGAATCGAACCCGGGCCCTTAGGATTGACATTCTGTCACACTGACCACTTTTTTGTTGTTGTTTTTGATCGTTGTGTTTGGTCGTTGCGGACGTCACATGACATCCGGTGAAGTTCGTTTGTTGATCCTTCCACTCAGTTTTTTATTACAGAGGCCAACCAGCTCTCTGATCGAACACGCTGAGCTACCGTGCCGGCACACCACTCAGCAACAGGGGGCGGACATCTGACAGGTGGTCACATAATGGTGACTGGACAGTGTATAAGCACGCAGTGGAAAGCGAACAGGTATTCGACAACTTCAATGACGAGAGGAATTTTGAACAGGCTGCATAGTTGGACCCGTAGACAGTTTGGCAGTTCTGACTACTGTGAGTGGTTCTGACTGTAGCGTACCGTCGAACTGAAGAAAGTCTGAAAAGCTTTATGATTACTGCACGAAACTGTTCGATTACGTAACTGACATTTGACAGCGAGCTGGCTGGTGTGCCCCCGTTAGCATTACACCAATGTTGTGTTAATAGTCGCCATAGCGCCATGTCAGACTTTACACCCGTCCACCGACAGCAGTTTTCGATGCCCTCTTTGTGATCGCTGCCATAACAACAATCGCAGATTTATTGGGGGAATCTAGACCTTCAGTTTCAAGTCTTATGACAGAATGCAGAGTTTACGAGGAATGTAAATGTGTCATGTTACTCGATGTGACCACTACACTCTGTTTCCTGCTGCACTAGGTATTTACTTGGTTCAAATGGCTCTGAGCACTATGGGACTTAACATCTGAGGTCATCAGTCCTCTAGAATCAGAACTACTTAAGCCTAACTAACCTAAGGGCATCACACACATCCATGACCGAGGCAGGATTCGAACCTACGACCGCAGCGGCAGCGTGGTTCCGGTCTGAAGTGCCTAGAACCTCTCGGCCACAACGGCCGGCAGGTATTTACTTATAGACTGTCAGAGAAACGTAGGAAAGCGCCGGCCGGTGTGGCCGAGCGGTTCTAGGCGCTTCAGTCTGGAACCGCGCGACCGCTACGGTCGCAGGTTCGAATCCTGCCTCGAGCATGGATGTGTGTGATGTCCTTAGGTTAGTTAGGTTTAAGTAGTTGTAAGTTCCAGGGGAATGATGACCTCAGATGTTAAGTCCCATAGTGCTCAGAGCCATTTGAACCAATTTGAACCGTAGCAAAGCGTCATTCTCCAACAATGAAGCAGATTGAATGTTTGGTAATCATGCCGTGCCGCTGTAAAGATACAAAAACCACATGGTAAGGACTAAGTAATCGTTTTAGGTAGAGTGTTAGGTGCTCTCCAAACACAAGGAAACTATCATGTAGAAAATCTTTCACTCCCCTTTTGAAAATATATGAGGAAACTCATTTCTTTGCTGTAGCGCAGAACGATAACTGCCTCGTTCTAGAGAAATGAAATCAAAGCAATTGCACCTGCTCAAATTTAGCAAAATTGGAAGGATGTTAACGTGTTGGTGGTTCCTATAGAATGATATCACGACCGTTGCTGTTGTGGGAAATGAGGAACTTATCTACGAAAATATCTGAATGTCACCATTCATGAATAAAGTTCACATATGATCTCTTCAGTGATGTTCTGCAAGTGGCAGAAACACGATTGGGTGCCTGGCTAACAAGCAACCTTAAATGTATCAGGTAGCTGAATCTTACTGAGCTCGTAGTGCCCGGTAAGCTGCACGTAGTACTGATTTACCCTTGCATTGCTAAGCTCTACTCATTCCCTGATTGATTGCTCCGCACCCACAGAACACTGTATGGCACTTGATACAATCGTTTTTGTTCGTTATACACAAAATAGTTTCAACGATATTTGGCGATAATCTGTCGACTTTTATTCTGAAAAGAACGGTGTTGTAGTACAGTGGCCACCTTAGGTTTTATTTTGCGAAGATGTCCATTGTCTAGGGAAACGCCAAGTGTGTATCCATTATAGTTCACAGAAACACATGCACGTTTCATAATATAAGCCTGATGATTTTGGCGAAGTATCGGGCGAAATAGTTTCGCATCAAAGCAGACCCACAATCGTGTTCTGATTAACCATTCATTTCAGCAGCCATTGCGTGTGTACCTGTCTGTGCGCACGTGGATTGGTGTTCGTGTTTTATATTGTTCATCTGTTTGCCCATTTAGTATACGACGCGAAAAACTGAATCTTCTTTTCCTCCAGCGTGTGTCCCGACTGCGACAGACTGTAATAACCACTGGCGATTGCCCACCCAGTATTTGGTTATAACTATTATTATTATCATTATTATTATTATTTGTTTTAGAGTCTGCAACCGCTGGCCAAATACGTCATTTACTTTCTTCGTTTCTTATGTTGGAACGTTAATTTCTTGGAAATACCACTTAAAAATAAAATTTTTCATAGTAAATGGTGATCACTGGCTAGTCGTTGAAAGCGGTCGTGATATACACCAGTGTGTAACTGGAGATGTTGTTTAATTACTATGAATATGCTTTTGTTAGCGCATGTTATCTTACGAGACATGGAGTTCAGCCGGACCCGGAAAGAATCCACGCAGCGGATCAAAGATCGCAAGTTAGTACACCAGCCAGCCTGAGTGTGGTTCTTAGGCGGTTTCCCACAGTAACTTAGGCAAATGTTGGGCTGGTCCCCAAGTTCTTTCTCATAGAATGCGATACTCATACAGTTTAACTCCGATAAAACAGAAAATGTTAACGCTTTTCACAGGCAGATGGTGCACACGAGTTCCTTCCCTTAGTTTAAGTTGGCGACTGTAGCGCCACTAAGGGCTTCCGAACAAAACGGTTAGTAAAAAAATTGGCCAAACCCTGACAAAGTGGAACCCATACTAGGCGGGATAAAAGCTACGTGAAAGCAGGAAAAGGAAGAAAGATTCTTTTGCTGGCGCAAAGCTCTACTGAAAAAATTTGAGGCGCAAGATCTACTTGATTGCTTAGAAATTTAATATGATTAACAAACCAATGTAATTTAATACGATTAATAAACCCCTTTCTGTAAAATTAATTAAGGGGCAATTTTATTCATCTGGGCGCGTAGTATTAGCCATTGATTATTGTACTTATAAGATTATGCAGTATGTCCGAAACGTTCCCGTGCCCCTGTATCAAAACAGCGAATTGTACACTGTCCATATACATTTAAGTAACCACCTGTAAAATACCTGAATAATCGACTTTTGCAGCGTGGACTACTGCAAGATGTGCAGAAAGATAGACATTGAGGTCCTCGAAGGAACCGACAGGGATTTTGAGTTACGCCGACTCCAGCGCCGTGACCAGCTACGCTGTTTCTCAGTTGAGGACCCACGGCGCGTACAGTCAGATCGAAGCCGTCTCGCAGATTTCTAGTTTCCGTCTCGCAGATTTCTAGTTTGGCTTTAAATTCGGGGAATTTACTGGCCGTAAGAAAATGGTAAACTCATCCTGGTGCTTTCGAACTACACACTTACACTGCCAGCTCTGTGACACGGTGCATTGCGCTGCTGATAGACGCCATAGTGCTGAGGAGAAGCAATCTACTAGACATATCCCCAAGGATAGATGTATAATATTGTTGATCCAATGTGCCTTCCAGAATGACGAGATCACATAGAGAATGCTACGAAAATATTCCACAAACCATCACGCTCCCTCCTCCGACATGGATCCTTTACTTTAAGACGTCCCACGCCCTACACGCCAACGTCCATCCATCCAACGGAGCGTAAAACGTGATTCATCTGGAAAGACCTCCTGTAGCCACTCAGTGGACGCCCAGTGTCGTGTTACCGTGCACAGTTTCCAGCCTTTGTCACCGATGAACAGCAATCAGCTTGGGTGGGTGCATGAACAAGGCGCTGGCTGCGGAGCCTCATTCATAGCAACATTCTCAGAACGGTCGTTGAGCAGACACTGCTGGTAGCTCCTTGATTCATCTGGGTGGTCAGTTGCGCAACAGTTGCACAAATAGTCGCCCGTGGTCCGGAATACTTTCCTCGGTAACGGTTTTGGATAGCGCCATTTTGCCGTTCACGGTGACTTTAACCACGGTGATGCACGAACAATTTACAAACTTAGCCGTTTCGGAAATGCTTCTACCCTTGGCCCGAAAGCCAATGATCATCTCCTTTTGGACGTCAGATAAATGGCTCCATTTACACATTACGACAACGATTGCACTGTTTTTCGCGTCGCCTGTCACGCTGTATACAGGGTGAGTCGCGTAAGACGTAACACCCCCTTTATTCCGGGGGCGATTGCACGTATCGGCACGCGGTTTTCGGCGAATCATAGAGGACTATGGGGCACATACGTTAGTACATGCACAACAATCACGTTTATATTGACCGAGATAATGAGGCAAGTACATGTTTTATAAATGGGACGCTGTACTTTTTTTACCGTCATTCGAACGCTCTGGAAAAGACGCGTATAGTGATGTAACGCATGTTGCTATTGTGATTCAAACTTTGCTTAAAAGAGGGCGGATGAGGATTTACCTACGTAGCGTAGGCCGTGCATGCTGCATAGAGCACGGCAACTCGGGTCGCGCGAGGCGTGTTTACGGCCTGCAGCCGCTTCCGACCGCCTCGACCTTCAATCGTATAATATTTCCCAGCGTCTTTTAAGCGAAGTTTGAATCACAATAGCAACATTCGTTACATCACTATACGCGTCTTTTCCAGAGAGTTCGAATGACGGTAAAAAAAAGTATAGCGTCTCATTTAAAAAACATGTACTTGCCTCATTATCTCGGTCAATATAAACGTTGTGATTATTGTGAATGTACCAAAGTATGTGCCCCATAGTCGCCTATGATTCGCCGAACACCGTTTGCCAATACGTGCAATCGCCAACGGAATAATGGGGGTATTACGTCTTACGCTGTAAGTAGGCTGTTTAGGTTTTTATATTGGTAACGCCACGTAGCGCTCTGTATGAAAATCACCGGCTGTGCTGTGTGCAGTCTGTGGCTGGTTTGCATTGTTGTTTGCTGTTGTAGTGTTGGGCAGCTGGATGTTTAACAGCGCGTAGCGTTGCGCAGTTGGAGGTGAGCCGCCAGCAGTGGTGGATGTGGGGAGAGAGATGGCGGAGTTTTGAGAGCGGATGATCTGGACGCGTGTCCATCAGAGACGGTAAATTTGCAAGACTTAATGTCATGAACTACTATATATATATATATATATATATATATATATATATATATATATATATATATATATATAATGACTTTTGAACACTTTTGAGGTAAATACATTGTTTGTTCTCTATCAAAATCTTTTATTTAGCTGGCAGTAGTGGCGCTCGCTGTATTGCAGTAGTTGGAGTAACGCAGATTTTTGTGAGGTAACTGATTCATGAAAGGTATAGGTTATTGTTAGTCAGGGCCATTCTTTTGTAGGGATTTTTGGAAGTCAGATTGCGTTGCGCTAAAAATATTGTGCGTCAGTTTAGTGTTGATCAGAATAGGTAAAGAGCGAAATGTCTGAGTACGTTCAGTTCTGCTCAGCTGCTTGAAAAACAAATAACGTAGAGGGTTTATCAGCACAGTAATTAATTAAAATTTTCTAAGGGAACGTTTCAACGCGACTCACCCTGTATACTGTCCACTACTACTACTGCCACCTACCGTCTGTGAGTATTTATTGCACGTTGACGCCGAAGACAGGCTTGGGTCAAGTTAATGTGACTAGGCCGTGTATGTAAGAGTATTTATAAGAGCTATATATCCAGCGAATCTTTATATGTACCATCGTGCCTTACGCAGAGATCTAAGTGTCTACACATTGTTTTTGACATCATTCGGAGCGTCTTAACAGTTGTGTTTTGAAAGGATTTTGCATTGTCTTTGCACATTTCCTCATTATTCTTGCACTGAAGCTGAGACTCGCGAAATAGATTATCTTCGTAATAATTTGTCTGGCCTGGTAAGGTCCGGGCTTCATGGTGTCCATTTCAGTGAGGCTAAAGATATTGCTGAACCACGCTCAATGCAGCGGTCTTGAAACTGTCTCTCAAGAAACGCACGCACTAGAGCAGCAAAGGCTGGTGGAGGTCTGTCCTTATGTAACCACACATGATCCATAGTTCGCTAGTCTTCGAGCTGCACGTTTGCAACATTTCCAAATAAGAATTTCCATTGGCATACCCTTCGAAAAACTATGGTTCCAACAGGTGTCGTGGTGGCTTGGTTCAAATGCCTCTGAGCACTATGGGACTTAACATCTGTGGTCATCAGTCCCCTAGAACTTAGAACTAATTAAACCTAACTAACCTAAGGACATCACACACATCCATGCCCGAGGCAGGATTCGAACCTGCGACCGTAGCGGTCACGCGGTTCCAGACTGAAGCGCCTAGAACCGCACGGCCACACCGGCCGGCCGTCGTGGTGGCATCCCAGTCCATATCATAGTAGGAGGCGGGTTGCTTTCCAGCTGTTACACACAATGGAGATTTTCCTCAGACCAGAAAAACCACATTCCTCCTATTTGAACTTAAATATATCGCCCATTCATCTTGTACGAAACAAGGTATTTGCAGATTGCCCAACAAAACAGACAGGCTGCGACTTACTACTTCGTGCCGTGTCAGATAATTCGTTCAAAAATTCGATCTAAATTTTATAATTTTCACTTTTTTGTTTTGTTCACGAATTGTTGACCGTGGTTCTTGAGGTCCAGCTGCTTTTTTGCGAATATATTTCATTGTTAACTATTCAGTTGATTGAGCGAAGTTTCCCTCTCGCGTTTTCTTATGTCCGTCACTCGGCCTTCTTCGGCACTGCCTGAAACGAGACGGCATGAGAGCGTACGTAAATCATACAGAAACTGTAAACTTTATCGAGGCCATATTGCTTCAGACCGGTAGTTTGATAAACTGGGGCACTTCCGTGGCGCCGTATAGAGTAAGCTGCAGTCGACTGTATAGCGCAGTATCAGAACCCCCTTCCCCTCACATTTTTGCTACACTGGGGAAACCGCTGTTGCCTAATTACCCAACGCGTCAATCCTTAGGCTACTCAGTGATTAGAACCATTTAAATATATGTCCCTTTCACTTCTAAATAGGTACGTAATATGCACAGTGCCAAGAAGCTTGGAAGTAGATTTGCAATTCGTTATAACAGTACAATGGAGACAGCTCCGTATACGACACATGGAGAAATATACGCGTGCAATATTCTTTCACACGTATCGAATGATAAATGAATTTATGAAACGTTAACAAATGTAAAGGAATTCCGGAGAATACTGTAATAAGTTTATTTGTTTCTTCTTCTTTCGTTTCCTCCAGAAGTAGAGCACTTTATTTTAACCGTGTCTTTAACCTTGAGATTTAACTTGCATCCACTAATTTCCTTTCTTTCCACAGTTAGTTTCTTACAACTTTCCAACTTTGGCTTTTATTGAAAACCTTCGTGTGTTTCTTGTTTCTTTTGGGAATAACCACATTCCTCTGGAAGATCATGGTCAACCTCAGCGGACTTGCGATCCTTCTTTTTCTCTTCAGAAAATATGTAAAAATTCACTTTGCCTGTCTATTTTGGATCATTCGTTTGTGTCTATAGAAAGCAATCCTTCCTTTTCGCATGATGTTTTGACACCATTTCCACATGCAAATACAGTTCATTGTTATGGCGTCTTCCGTACCCTCTTACATGACCTAAGATCTTCGACACTTACCTTTCTTTTGCGTTTACCCACTGTCAGAACTCGTCGTTGAACGACACAGTTCATTTGTTGGTAACATCAGTAGACCGTCTTGTTACTGTCTAATTTTAAATTTTGTCGTTTTGATGTGTGTGTGTGTGTGTGTGTGTGTGTGTGTGTGTGTGTGTGTGTGTGTGTGCGTGTGCGCAGAGAGAGAGAGAGAGAGAGAGAGAGAGAGAGAGAGAGAGAGAGGAGGGAGAGGGAGAGAGAGAGCACGCGCGCTCTCGTCCGTATGTTGGTCACAACACTCAGGAATAAGACAGACGTTTTAGGTACGTATGTAGTGGCGTTAAGGAGTACGGGAATTTCTTCGCGTCATTAGCGGCGTTAGTGCACCCTTGACTAGACATTGTAGTGCGGGAGGCTCACCGAGGAAAAAGCAGCATCTGCATAAAATTAGGCACTTTTATCGAACTATCCATCACGCGAAGGGGATTCTAGTGGTTTATGATACGTGAAGCTATCTGCTTTGATCCTAAAAATATGCGGGCATTAACCTCAATTCTCGTTAAAAGCCTTCTCTGTCCTCGTTTAGGTGCTGCTGCGATTTAGAAGAAGCGGA
Source organism: Schistocerca cancellata (assembly GCF_023864275.1). Lineage (NCBI taxonomy): Eukaryota > Metazoa > Arthropoda > Insecta > Orthoptera > Acrididae > Schistocerca > Schistocerca cancellata. The sequence goes on along the minus strand of NC_064628.1, from coordinate 308,276,779 downwards.
AGTCAACCAGTTTTAATTCTCTTCAGCGGCATAATACAGAAGCTGGATGCTAAGAGAACGACTTCTCGAGTAGAATTAATGTAGTTCAGCGTCGTGTGTTTTCACACTCATTTCACTGATAGAAATGTGTGGCAGTAAGTGAATTTGTCCCAAAATTTGTCTCGTTCGTTCCTGAGCAGATTATAAATCGCTTAGCAGTAACTTTTTAGATTCCTTCTCTTTACTTTTGACGTCAGCGTTTCACACGCTTCTCACTCAACTTTTTAGAATGCGTATTGTATCAAAGGAAGGCTAATAGTATGCTCTAGTAAAGCTACGATGCACGGAAACTTATTTTTAAAGCAATTTTAAACCAATCTGTACACCTGTAGATTGCACACCACATCACTCGTGAAAAGAATACAAAGGGTCCATTTGCTTGAATTGCAGCGCTTTCGAAGTAAAGTGTACTTTAATCGTCATTTGCCTCCACAATTGGTAAGCAAAGCTGGTGTAGAAGCACCGCCTTTTAACCACGTTGTCAGTTTGCTTTTCTGTGATGTGTCTTCAAATCGTCGTTATTCAGCATAACAATACAGTCTTAGCCTTCATGCGGTCCGTTGAATAGCTGTTTTCTAATCAAGTGGACGTTATCTCATGTTTCCTGTTGCTCATCGTAAATGTGTTTAACAATCACAAAATAACACAGGTAATTTTTGCAAATATGATGAATTAGAATGCTGTCGAAGTCAGAGAAAATGAGAAAGGATTTTCTTGAAATACCCGTGTTTGTAACCCTGTTTTTAAATCTTATTTTACTGGTATATATGTTTGGCAACTTTGCGTCACTGAGTACAAAATATAAACGACTTCATTCTTCTTTCTCTATAAACTTTCCGTGGATCATCGACCAAATTAAGTTTACTGTTTTTGTTGTTGTTTCTTTATTCTTTTCCAGTATTTACTTAGACATTTTACTAAGTGTCAGATTACTGTACATTTTCTACCGACTTCTTCCTTAACTATTTGGAGGACAAACACAGTTCTGTTTTTTCGACATATGAATAACGATTTTAGGTATTATACGCGATTGTTAAGGTGTATTGGCTCCTGCCTACTGTCTCGTTTATTATGGAATTATTATAGAAAGCAACATCCAAAAATATGAACCACAGTCATAACTGAAAGAGGATTTAATAATTTATTCATACTTATGGGTGACCGCCTGGGCACACTAGTTGCTGGCGCATATCACCGAAGTGGCACCTAATTTAATTGAGATTTTCACCAGACTGGTGAGCCACATGACTTTATTACGCCCTAAATTGTCAATACTCTTCTCTGCAGTGGCACGAGTACTGGGTGTAGCTCTGAAATGGGGGTGATGTCGTAAAAAAATGGTTTAAATGGCTCTAAGCACTATGGGACTTAACAACTAGGGTCATCAGTCCCCTAGACTGAGAAACTACTTAAACCTAACTAACCTAAGGACATCACACACATCCAGGCCCGAGGCAGGATTCGAACCTGCGCCTAGAACTGCTCGGCCACAGCGGCCGACGATGTCGTAAAGATTTTGAACGGAACTTTAGTACTGTTGTATTTGACACAGTGAACGTGAAATCACAGCGAGTATATGTGTTTTATAGCCACTCTAAATTTATTATACCAAGCCCTAAGAATAGAAGGATTAGTCAAATATTGTATCCAAAAGTGAGACGGTGAAAACATCTGCAGACATAAATGCTTCGATTGTGATACACGAAGCAACAAAGCCTGGAGTTCGTTGAAATTATTGTGAAAAGGAAAGAAGTTTCAGAGTCTAAACAGCACTTCAAAATCGATATAAGTTTACTGCACGTTTTAAATCCAGACAGCCCACATTTTTCCCGTTTCATAATCCCAAAGGATTTACGGCTGTAAACGCATCAAACAAGTGACGTCATTAAAGTTGTTGTCATTTTGATGTAGGAAAATATTACGTACCTTGTTTCTAGGAGTCATTCATTGAGTTGCGATTTTTCAAAAAGGACATAACAGCGACAAGAGGCACAAAACAAACGGTGCTTTTGAAACATGATAGTCAAACGTGAATTTCAACGTGGACCAATTTATTATTTGTGCCTAACGTATTAAACTTATATGAGTTTTAAAGTGTTATTATTTTCTTCCAACGGAAGAACAATCTGCGATATATATATATAACGGAAATATATCCGGCAAAAGAAAGTTACTAACGAGGAAACGGAAATTGGTACTCTTGCCACTGTGGTTCGTGATCCTTGTGTTAGTTCGCGTCAAATCACAAGGGAATCTGGCATGAGCCAGAGTAGTGTTGTTCGCGTTCTGCATCGTCATAAATATTATCCTTACCATATCTGTCTCCACCAAGAATTAGCTGGTATGGATTCTATGCGTTGCATTGAATTCTGGCGTTGGGATCAACTTCAGATTCAGAGGGATTACACATTTATTAATTTGATTTTATTTACTGACGACGCTACATTCGTGAACCATGGAAATGTTAATATGCAGAAGCTGCATTATTGGGCAACTGAAAATCCATGGCGGCCGAAGTGGCCGAGCGGTTCTAGGCGTTTCAGGCTGGAACCGAGCGACCGCTACGGTCACAGGTTCGAATCCTGCGTCGGGCATGGATGTATGTGATGTCCTTAGGTTAGTTAGGTTTAAGTAGTTCTAAGTTCTAGGGGACTGATGACCTCCGATGTTAAGTCCCACAGTGCTTAGAGCCCTTTTGTTCCTTGTTGTTAGGTGGGGTCGCGCCAGAGGTATGAAGGTCAACTTTGTTTTTTAAATGGGATGCTATAGTATGGTACTTATTTTCTAATAGTGGCTGTCGAGACGTAAGATCTTTGAAGGTCATCGAAGGTCAAAAAGGTGGCATGAACGTCCATTTACAGAAGGTATTCGAAGTGATGACCGTTGGTATCAATGAAGTGCTGGAATCTTCTTATCATGGATTGAATGGTATTCCTTATCACTTCGGCACTTATCGAAGCACATGCTCTGACAAGTCTCCCTCGCATATCTTCAGGTGTAGTTGGAAGCTTTCCTTCTCCCAACATTAAAAACACTCTGAAAAGCCAAAAAAACTGGTACATCTGTCTAATATCGTGGAGGGCCCCCGCGAGCACGCAGCAGTGCCGCAACACGACGTGGCATTGATTCGACTAATTTCTGAAGTAGTTCTGGAGGGAACTGACACCATGAATCCTGCAGTGCTTTCCAAAAATCCGTGAGAATACGAGGGGGTGGAGAACCCTTGAAAATAGCACGTTGCAAGACATCCCAGATATGCTCAACAATGTTCCTGTCTTGGGAGTTTGGCTGCCAGTGGAAGTGTTTAAACTCAGAAACTGTTCCTGGAGTCACTCTGTAGCAGTTCTGGGCGTGTGGGGTGTCGCATTGTCCTGCTGGAATTGCCCAAGTCCGTCAGAATGCACAATGGACATGAATGGATACAGGTGATCAGACAGGATGCTTACGTGCGTGTCACCTGTCAGAGTCGTATCTAGACGTATCAGGGATCCCATAGCATTCCAACTGCGCACGCCCCACACCAGTACATAGCCTCCACCATCTTGAACAATCGCCCGCTGGCATGCAGGGTCCATGGATTCATGAGGTTGTGTCCATACCCGTACACGTCCATCCGCTCGATACAATTTGAAACGAGACTCGTCCGACCACGCACTGAGTTTCCAATCATCAACAGTCCAATATTGGTATTGACGGGCCCAGGCGAGGCGTAAAGCTTTGTATCGTGCAGTCATCAAGGGTAGACGAGTGGTTCGCACGCTGACACTTGGGTTGGCGGCCCAGCAGTGAAATCTGCAGCAATTTGCGGAAGGGTTGCACTTCCGTCCCGTTGTATGATTCTCTTCAGTCGTCGTTGGTCCCGTTTTTGCAGGATCTTTTTCCGGCCAAAGCGATGTCGGACATTTGATGTTTTCCGGATTGCTGATGTTCACGGCACACTCGTGAAATGGTCGTAAGGGAAAATACCCACTTCATCGTTGCCTCGGAGATGCTGTGTGCTATCGCTGGTGTGCCAGCTATAACATCACGTTCAGACTCACTTCAATCTTGATAACTGCCACTGTAACAACAGTAACTGACCTAACAACTGCGCCTGACTCTTGTTGTATAAAGGCGTTACCGACCGTAGCCCCGTATTCCGCCTGTTTACATGTCTCTCTCATTGAATACGCATATACGCATACCAGTTTCTTTGTCGCTTATACATAAACGCTGAGCGTTGGAAGAAGTAAAAACACTTTAAAACTCATATCAGTTTAATACGTTCGGCACAAACACAATGATTTGTCCTTGCGTCCACGATTGACTATCAGGTAGGAAAAAGGACCGTTTGTGATGTGCCTCGTCTCGCTGTTATGTCCCTTTTGAAAAGTCGCGCACACGCACGCACACCCACACCCACACCCACACCCACCCACACACACACACACACACACACACACACACACACACACACACACATACACACACACCTCTTCAGGGTGATTTTCCCACTATACTCATTTCGCGAATGTACGTGGCCGGATGGTATTCGTGGTCTGGCTTTTCTTGATACGTACCCTCTCGGGTTTTAATAATAAACCTATCCGTGATACACAACGCTTCTCTTGTAGCGACTACCGCTCGAGTTCTGTTACTCCCGCTTATTAAACGAACCTCTGACGGAACACTCCGGCAGTGTTTTCTGTATTCTCTGTGTGCTCTGTCAGCAGGTCGCAGTCTTTTTGTTAACTTTCCTGACTCTCGGTCACGGGGCCCCGCTTCGATTGCCATCGGGTCAGGGACTTTCGCCGCTCGGGATTGTGTGTGTGTGTGTGTGTGTGTGTGTGTGTGTGTGTGTGTGTGTCAGTTTGTGTGGGAATGTGCGTGTGCGTGCGTGCGTGTATGTGTGTGTGTGTGTGCGTGCGTGTATGTGTGTGTGTGTGTGTGTGTGTGTGTGTGTGTTTTGTCCTCATCGTGATTTCATCATCGACGCGCAAGTAGTCGAAGTGACGCCAGATAGAGAGACTTGCACCAGATGGCGGTCAAACGACTGTTACGAAATCCACTTTCGTGCTTGGATTAATTTTGCTTAAGACTCCGTCAGTGAATCTTCACATGGCATCTAATTTTCCTACGACAAGTTTTATGTGATGATTTCAATTAATATTTCTCCAGTCGGTTACTCCCATACATTTTAGGATTATTACTGTACGGAAAAAAATATAGTTTCCTTGACATAACAATGAGGAGAGAATACAGGGACCACAAATCTGGGATTACACAGAACCAACAGCTACAAATGATATAATACAGTCAACATTAAACCATCGTCAAGACCATAAATGGCCACTCTACAACACCCAGTACACATACTGAATAACAAACGATACTAAGAAAGTCATAAATATCCAAGAAATTGCTCTAAGGCCCATGCAGCACGGAAACTCAATAATAGGTTCAATATACAACAGAGAAAAACGGTGTGGGCAGATGATAACAGGGCCATACAAACACGTACACTGCGGCTCACACGAGCATATAAAACGGAAACACCAATGACATGACCAACAAAAATAAATTATACACAGTGACAGTAAATGATAAACACATAATAATGAATGCCAAGGTACAGGTATGTACAAGTTGGAGTGTCAAGACAGCGGATCGACGTAACCGTCAATAATAGGCTGAAATATAAAAACACAGTACAAGAGTGCAGAAAACTTTGAGACTAAATAGTCTACCTCTGCAGGATGTCTAAAAAAAACCTGCCCTTGTGGCATTAAACATGGAACATGATATGAATGTCGTAAGAATGAACGAACGTAATAAAAAGCTCCAAGTGCTATTTGAAAATTTCCATGCAGAAAAAGCCCATGCTGTGAATAGCAAATGAATGAATCACCAAATTAATAGACGTAGTTAGACTCTTAAAAAATAAGAAACTAAAAGCTGAGCAGCGTCCTACCAGATAGAAAACCATCCAAATTTCCTATTCACCTCCATACAAAGAAAAAACAGACATAGAAAAGACGAAGAAGTCAGCTTCCTTTAATAAATTTAATGCTTTGTTGTCCACTATGGAGAACAGCGACATTTACAAATTTCGTTAGTGAATAAATATACTGTGAGGTTGTAGCAATATTCTCAGTTGTTTAGATACGTGTGCAAGGTATACATGCGTAAACTGTCCGTATATTGCTAAATAGGTTCCTGTGTGCAGTGATACTTTTTGCCTAAGTGAAGAGTTACGAGTTACCCTAAACTAATATCCCATAAGACAACAATGAATGAAAATATGTAAAAAAAAATCTTAACTTGCTGATTTCGTTTCTTCAAAGTTGGCATATATTCTTATGGCAAAAACAGCTGAACCTAAGTTTTTGCAGGGTTGTGGAGGTGGAAAGGGGACGAGACCACAATAGAACTTCTAAATTGATATTAACGATCTCATTGCATTCCTACATCCCTATTCTCTTTCCATGGCCTTTCCGCACCACACACTGATGTGGCACTCACCCAACAAACACAGCAAACTCAGCAGTGCTTAGCCACTAGTACGGAAACAAAAGACGACAGAGGGGTTCCTAGTGACACTTGGCAGCACCAGAAGCAGAAAACACACACTTATAGGCATACTGGTGACATACAAAGCATACCTTTTTGATGTGTGCGCGTGCATATTCGTGATATAACATTCTGGATTTTATACGACAATCAGAAACATTTCCATCATGGCATAGACATGAAAATGAAATCAGAAAAATTATTATGGGATCAACATGTGCAGCCTAAGTTGTTTCCAAACAACAGTGTAGGCTACTTTTGAAAATTCCGATAGGAAACTGTTTAAGTTATATTTTCGTGTATAACGTATATAGATTAAGAAACAAAAACGTGTCTTGCAAGCCACCGTTGATGCTTAATAAATAAAGGACGCGGGACGCGTATGTAAGATAAGTAAAGCTTTTTATTTAGTTGCAGAGGCGGACTTCGTGCGTGTGTTACAAAAGAAATGACTTTATTTAAAAATTCATATTATTGAAAAAAACCTACTACAAACATGGGATTGACTGAAAAATACAAAATCTTAAAGGTTTAACAACGCTCGTACAAATTCTGTATGTGTCCACCAGCAGCAGCACGAACAACATGTAGACTATCTAAACTCGTCATAAACTCTAAACAACGTATCTGCTTTTATGGCGGTTATTATTCTGTTCTTCACTTCTTCTATCTCACGACGTAAAGGGTAGGTGAACACATTTTCCTTCATTTACCTCCTCAAGAAAAAATCACGTAGGATCATGTGTGGCAATCTTGGAGGCCAAGAATGCGGGACAGCGTCTCGGGGTTCCGTGCACCATTTTCAGTATTGAGGCAGAGTGTCTTTGAGAAACTGACGTACATTGTTATGGCAGTGTGGTTGAGCACCATTCTGTTGGAAAGTGAAGTCGTCAAAGTCCTCCTGAAGTTGTGGAAAATGCCAATTCTCCAACATCTGAAGACAGTTGAACGCTGTGTAGGGCGCACGGCACCCCGAGACACTGCCCTGCATTCTCGGTGTCCAAGATCGCCAGACATGACCCCATGCGATTTTTTGCTATGGGAATATGTGGAGGAAAGTGTGCTCATCCCCCCTTTATCTCGTAGCACAGAAGAAGTGAAGAAGAGAGTAAGAGCCTCCATAACGTCCGTAGAAGAAGATACACTACTGGCCATTAAAATTGCTACACGACGAAGATGACGTGTTACAGACGCGAAATTTAACCGACAGGAATAAGATGCTGTGATATGCAAATGATTAGCTTTTCAGAGCATTCACACAAGGTTGGCGCCGGTGGCGACACCCACAACGTGCTGACATGAGGAAAGTTTCCAACCGATTTCTCATACACAAATAGCAGTTGACCGGCGTTGCCTGGTGAAACGTTGTTGTGATGCCTCGTATAAGGAGGAGAAATGCGTACCATCACGTTTCCGACTTTGATAAAGGTCGGATTGTAGCCTATCGCGATTGCGGTTTATCGTATCGCGACATTACTGCTCGCGTTGGTCGAGATCCAATGACTGTTAGCAGAATATGGAATCGGTGGGCTCAGGAGGGTAACACGGAACAACGTGCTGGATCCCAACGGCCTCGTATCACTAGCAGTCGAGATGACAGGCAACTTATCCGCATGACTGTAACGGATCGTGCAGCCACGTCTCGATCCCAGAGTCAACAGATGGGTACGTTTGCAAGAAAACAACCATCTGCATGAACAGTTCGACGACGTTTGCAGCAGCATGGACTATCAGCTCGGAGACCATGGCTGCGGTTACCCTTGACGTTGCATCAGAAGCAGGAGCGCCTGCGATGGTGTTCTCAACGACGAACCTGGGTGCACGAATGGCAAAAGGTCATTTTTTCGGATGAATCCAGGTTCTATTTACAGCATCATGATGGTCGCATCCATGTTTGGCGACATTGCAGTGTATGCACATTGGAAGCGTGTATTCTTCATCGCCATACTGGCGTATCACCCAGCGTGATGGTAGGGGTGCCATTGGTTACACGTCTCGGTCACCTCTTGTTAGCATTGATGGAACTTTGAACAGTGGACGCTACATTTCAGATGTGTTACGACCCGTGGCTCTACCCTTCATTCGATCCCTGCGAAACCCTACATTTCAGCAGGATAATGCACGACCACATGTTGCAGGTCCTGTACGGGCGTTTCTGGATACAGAAAATGTTCGACTGCTGCCCTGGCCAGCACATTCTCCAGATGTCTCACCAATTGAAAACGTCTGGTCAATGGTGGCCGAGCAACTGGCTCGTCACAATACGCCAGTCACTACTCTTGATGAACTGTGGCATCGTGTTGAAGCTGAATGGGCAGCTGCACCTGTACACGCTATCCAAGCTCTGTTTGACTCAATGCCCCGGCGTATCAAGGCTGTTATTACGGCCAGAGGTGGTTGTTCTGGGACTGGTTTCTCAGGATCTATGAACCCAAATTGCGTGAAAATGTAATCACATGTCAGTTATAGCATAACATATTTATCCAATTAATACCCGTTTATCATCTGCATTTCTTCTTGGTGTAGCAATTTTAATCGCCAGTAGTGTACATTGATTAGAGTTTATGACAAATTTAGCTATCGTCATGGTTGTACTTTGTTTTTATCAGTAAATATGGAGTTCTGAAATCATGCCATTCTTTTTGAAACAATCTCTATATCTACATCGCTGTTCTGTAATTCACACTTGAGTGCTTGGCAGAGGGTTCATAGAACAACTTTCAATACAGAAAGAAGATAATCATCATCGGGTAAGGGACTAATGAAAGACAGCAGAATTACAAAGAGTAAAGAGGTGTCTTTACAACAAGCGACGATCTCTTCCCTTGTAACTGGTGTTTGCTGGTGCTTCTCAGAGGTACCCTGCATGCTGGAAGCTGTCCTTAACATCGAACTGTCCAGTTTCCCGGTGTGCTGAGGGGTGTGCTTTAACACTGCGCGCGGGGCGGCCTTCCCCCGTCGCCACGTGCGCAGCCCCGATACGGGAGCGCTTTGTGGGGAGTGACGTCACGCCGGCGCCGCCTGTAACTGGGCAGAGAGCAGAGCGGCGAACATCTGCTGGCGGCGCGCCGCCCCTGCTCTGGATTTATTTCGGAGTCAGCGCTACGCATCGTCGGGCACCGAGGTTGTCGCAACACCGCAGACGCCACGAAGTTTAAGCGCCACCGCAACTTTAGACGTGGCCCGGTATTTGCCAGAGCGGCATTGCGTCTCTCTTCGTCGACCGCTGGTGTTGGAATGGAGGACAAAACAACGAGATTTTGTGTATAGTGTTGAGGCCTTAATAACGGCAGAAGTCCAAAACTTCCCTTGTCCGAAATGAAGGAGGGATGTAAAAAACTGAAAAGAAAAATAAAAGTCATTGCTTAGGAAATGGCACACATTCATTGATGCTGTAAGTCACATGATCAGCAAAGTTATTATTTAATTGCGTAGGCATCCGCGGCCAGAGTCAGTCGACATAAAAGTTTTCTGGGTACGGTACCGCGTCATAATGTAAAAGCCGGCCGGGGTGGCCGAGGGGTTCTAGGCGCTACTGTCTGGAACCACGCGACCGCTACGGTAGTAGGTTCGAATCCTCCCTCAGGCATGGATGTGTGTGATGTCCTTAGGCTAGTTAGGTTAAAGTAGTTCTAAGTACTAGGGGACTAATGACCTCAGAAGTTAAGTCCCATAGTGCTCAGAGCCATTTGAACCATAATGTAAAAAACTACTGCTGCTGGAAAACCAACGTTTCGGCCACGGTTGCAGCGTCCTTATTCTGGGTCTAATGGTGCGTGCTAGCTACGCAGTGTCCTTTATATTTTGTTGTTACTGTACGGTCGCAGGTTCGAATCCTGCCTCGGGCATGGATGTGTGTGATGTCCTTAGGTTAGTTACGTCGACAACCCCGGGATAACAAGGCCGCCCAGCAGTGTTAGTGACGTCACACTAAGCGGCCCATAGCCAACGCAGCAGTCCACGGACACCTCCGCATAGACGCGCCTGATGCCAACGATCTTCTGTTCGTCATACAGAAAGGAGCGAACTAATCGATAATTCGAACCAAAGACCAAATTATATATATTCTTGTAAACAGCATAAAGGTTCATAACGAAATACCGATTAATATACGGGCAGGAATAAGTTTAATCGATTGAGGAACTTTGCCACTATTTGTAATTGTCAGAACACTATTTAGCTTTAAAACTCGCATACAGGTGGTGATAAATGCTAACTGAGAGCAGGACGTAACATTTTCAAGCCATTACACTACAAGTAAATTATCTTAAACACTGTCATGCGTAGCAAAACCCTCACAACTTTCGTTTACAGTAAGGTAAGAAGAGTTTGCTTTATCTCATAAAACACCTGACTATTGTGAATTTACTCATATGTTCATGGTGACAGCCCTTTTGAAGAATTTTTACAAGTGTATCCCCACTAATAAAGATTGGAAACAGGATAGACATCATATATTCTCCTTTTAACTTAGACATCACTAAACACAAGATTCTGTCTTGCACTATGATACTAAGGGACTGGTCTTTTCTTTAAGAAAAGCCTGACAAGTTGAAGTTTACTCTGCTATTGAAGATACACTTCTAGAAACAACATTAAAAAATGTTATGAAAGGTAAGATTAGTAGGAAATGAAAAACAACCAAGTGCATTACATGTAAGAATGTGAGCAAAAGGCTGAGGCTCTCTTTACTTACCATTTTCAATCTCTCTACAGCTTACTTCCTTTTCCACATAGAAATCACCAATTACAAGTCTCATTATTGCTGTCTGGTACTAACAAAGTGCTTTTCTATTTAGAAAACCTGAAAATTTGATGTTCATTCTGGTACTGAAGATAAACGCTTTTCAAAGGAGTTCTAGAAGTAGGCATATATCACATATAGTAAGAAATGTTGAACAACCAAAGCCACCTGATGATTGGATTGAAGACATAATGCACATTGTGACCTCGAGAATGAAGCAACCTTCCTCTTACCTTCTTTCACTGGTAATGCTTCAAGAAGGGAGTGAATAACTGACATGTGTAAATCACTTTCCCTGCCACTGATATAGTCTGTACACAGCTTAATCACATTTTCTACTTCAGTTACACTGCAAACTTTCTCTGGAAGTGTTCTGGCAACAATCTCAACACCATTTACATACAATTTAACACTGAGGTTTCTACAAACTGTTAAATACACAATATCATGTGGAGTTTTCTCAAAGTTAAGGTAGAGGAACACTATACAGTCTTCTTTCACAACTTTACTCCTCTGTTTGTTTAATGTAACATTCTCACTTTTTTTTTCAAAAATTCACTATAATCTTGAAAACTGTCATTTTCCCTTTGTGCAGAAGCTGTTTCTATACTTTCAGATATAGCTTTACTTAAGGCATCTGCTTCTAGCCATTGTCTTCTTTGACTTGGGGGCTCTCGTTGAATATCTTGTCTTGAGCTTAAATAACTAGCACAGTTTGGCAGGAAACATGGCACTGCATTTTCTTTCAGTCTTGGTTTTTCTAGAGGCAATGTCGAAGTTCTCCCTGTTTTCAACTGCTGTGCTTTGAAGAATCAGGTCACCCTGACTGAAGTGTTCTTGACAAATCTGGGAAGGAAATGAAAATTGTTCCACAATAATTTCGAAATTAATTAATTGTACTTAAGATATAAAGATTTCACATTAGTAAGAGTATGCCGCACATTTTTGACACAATGTGAGATAAGTACTTAACACTACCTTAAAATGTTTTGTTGTTAGTAACGCAAAAATGCTACCTATCAAACGAAAAAACTTTGGGGCCAGGGCATTTGGTAGGCTGACTTGCATTTGTAACTGCTAGCCTAAATCGTATATACTGCTTACATTGTTACCTATAGTTTTACGTTAACTTACACACTTTACAGTTAATACATACTGAAACATTCTAAATCGAAACAATAAAAATCGTTTAAACAATACTTTCAATGAAAGTAAACAGTGGAGTCTTTGTAGTTGTAATTTATTCTTTCGAAATTAGCTTCGGTTTTTTTGTTAATAATGTAACTTGTTACTACTTACCACTGAATGTTCAGAGGGAGTGAAGTTCTGCCGTCGAATAGCATGTGTCCACTTCTTCCTCAGTTCGGCGTCCTTTGGAAATCTGAACACAGATATCTTTTTCCCAGTCCGACAGTTGCCAGTACAGCCCGGTACACAGCACTTATTCACCATAGTGTAACGGACAAGTACTTTGCGGTGGTGAAAGAGATGTATCAAAATAACAACAGTTTCAGCAACTCACAGCTCGACACTCGAAATCAATCCACTCACAGCAATATACTATCGCCATATTGGGCCGCTTGTCGTGACGTCACGGTGACGTAGCAACCCCTGTTGGTTGGCCTTGTTTTCTCGGAGGTGTCGGTTAGGTTATACTAGTTCTAAGTTCTAGGGGACTCATGACCTCAGAAGTTAAGTCCCATAGTGCTCAGAGCCATTTGAACCATAATGTAAAAAACTACTGCTGCTGGAGAAAAACCAACGTTTCGGCCACGGTTGCAGCGGCCTTCTTCCGGGTCTAATGGTGCGTGCTAGCTACGCAATGTCCTTTATATTTTGTTGTTACTGTACGGTCGCAGGTTCGAATCCTGCCTCGGGCATGGATGTGTGTGATGCCCTTAGGTTAGTTAGGTTTAAGTAGTTCTAAGTTCTAGGGGACTGATGACCTCAGATGTTAAGTCCCATAGTGCTCAGAGCCATTTGAACCATTTTTTTGTTGTTACTGTTCACTGCGCATGCCATTACGTCATAATTTTGAAAAAGTAGTTAGTTTCATTGGTCACTTAAGGAAGAAGGAGAGGGAACTTTATTTTAATAGGTTATTGCGGTGGAGGCAGAACGTGACCGCCGTTGTATATTGGCTCTTGTGTTCTGTACCTAAGTTATTGTGTCAATTAAAGTAGGTCTGTTGTTACTTTGAAATCAAATAATATGAAAGTCTATCACTAACATTATGAAACATCATAATTCAATACATTTTGGGGCTTAGTACCTCAGCGTCAGGTACCTACAGGTATTGTGGAGGCCACTTCGATCTATATCTTTATTAGGGAAATCGTCGCTTTCAGTAGGTCGAAAGCTGCTCTGCTCCATAGGGAAGGGTAGTGGATGTGGTATATACCGTCCGTACGCTAAATTTTCCGCTAACGTCACACCTTTCTGCAAGAAGAGAGTGTAACAATAGTTTTCGATTCTGTATTGACGATAGGTAGTTTACGAGGGTCTGCTGAAAAGTAATGCCTCCCTATTTTTTGTTGAAAACTCTTAAAGATTTTTAAATAAAGCAAACGTTAGTAAAATTCCACACCTTCGTTCTTAATGTCAACATATTTGTGGTCCTCTGCCGCCAGAGGGCCCCAAATTGTAGCGTGTAACATGATGGTATGTAGTGGAACTACATAGGTGCGTGAGAAACAATGTGCTGTAATTGCGTTTCGAATTGGAAGGGTTTGTCCACACTTGGAGCATGACAATGCCAGTCCACACACGAACGGTGCGACATCTGCAACAATCCGACGCCTTAGCTTCGCTGTCATCGATCATCCGCAACACAGTCCCCACTTGACCCCATCCGATTTTCGTCTGTCTCCAAAACTTAAAGAACACTTTCGAGGACTTCACTTTGGTAGTGATGAAGCGTGCAAGCAGAGGTTAGGTTGTGGCTTGTCAATAAAGTCAGACATTTTACAGCGACGGTATCAACAAACTGGTCTATAGTTGGGAGAAATGTGTTCGTTGTCAAGTTGACCATGTTGAAAAATAAATATGTATACATGAAGAGTAAAGATGTAGAATGTCAATAATGTTTGTTGTATTTAAAAACTTTAAGAGTTTTCACACAAAATATTTGGAGGCATTACTTTTGAACACGCCTTCGCATATTACTTAACGGCCAAAGGGTCATCCAATCTCACTGTTAGTGGCAGGTTTCTTACCTAATAGTTTCAAGAGACAAAAAATTATTTTCGGTATTTCACATAATTACTGACCAAAGTTAAAAATTTAAAATGCTTTCATAATCTACTCTTCAAGAAGTATAATCGAATGTTACAGATTTAACACTATAAGTCAACTATTGAAATTAGAAACTACGTATAGTCGTGTCTCTTGAGGCAGTGTAACTCAATGAGCGCAAATTATCCAAGTAGTATTGAAATAGGATTTGAGAAAGAGAATTTAGCGACTTCCAACACATTTTACACATAATTTTAAACCATTTTCGAAACTTTTTCTCACTTACACCCCTTCCTCCCGAAACAATAACTGAGGAGAACAAAGAAGTTTATCACTTACTGAATTTTCGTTCTTCGTGCATTAAGACTTCAGCATCAGGCACGAGAAGTTTTTATTTATTACTTCTTTACTACTAATCCTATTCGCAACACATTTTGCAGATAATATTAATGTACTGGCTAAATTAAATCATTGTACGACACATAGTGTAGGAGATACGACCTCATAAACATTAATTTAGGTGCGACAGGGTGCCTGAGTGTGCATCAAACCAGGAATGTGTATGTGCCACTCTGTTAATACGCTGTTGTCGCCTTTGAAGACGAGAGTGTTACATCGTATTCATCATGACGATATGAAAGAAAGGGCAACAGTCGGTCACCAAGAATGTTGAAATAAACGTCCTGTCCTGATGTGAGGAATTCCCGCCAAAATATCAGTGGGTCTCCTCCGACTTCATCTACGCGCTCTACACACTGCGGACAAATGTCTCCTCGGGTCGTCCGTGCTCTCATCACATTGCGCCAACTGAAAAGAGACAATACACCGACTCGCCGGACCACGGTATATGCCTCCAGTTGCTTGCGGTCCAATTTTTGTGTTGTTTAGTCCACTGGAGATGTGCAACTTTCTAAACCTCTATGACCAATGGACAGTAGCGAGGTACACAACACATGACCGTTGTTTGCAGTTCCATTCGCAATATTCGTTCCGAAACTGGTTGAGTTCGCCAACAGCAAAATTCCTGTCTGGTTTGAAATCGATTGACAGTGACATGATTGTGTCACTAGTCTCTGATCTCAGTCGGTTAAGATCTTTTTATGACCATTATTCTAACGTCGTCTTAAACGACATTGGGTGGTACACGTTCGACAATTCATGTTGATACCGGAAAAGGTCGGGCATCTTCGTCCATGGTGTTGTCATCGTCACTTCCAGACACGAAAACTCCATTTTGCCATTGCATCACTTCTCCACATCGAGCCTTCTTACGGTGCTGGTTCTATACAGCCGATGGACACATATACAGCACTTCACTGCCATGTTAATGTGTCAGGATTGGCGAGGAAGGGAAAGCAGTGGCCACCCGTCGAGGTGAAAAATCAAACATGTTTTAGATGCATGGATGTTTAATGCTGTAAAACGGAAAGGCAGGCCTAGAGAAGCCACCGAAACTGAATGGGCTGCTACCCAAGAGAGCAGGAGAGGAGAGCGACTGGTCGGGTCGGAAGCTGCCAGCAGAAGAGAGCGGACGGCGTGTCCGCTCCCGGCGACTGGTCGCGGTTGCACCCCCACGTGACCGCCTCCAACCGCCCCTATTGGACAGCCAACTTGTAGACGCGCAGTTCGGTAGCGTTACCTCGTCAGCAACACATGAGTTTAGCTGCTGATTGTTCAACACGTGAGTTTCAAAGTGGTTCTGTCCGGTTTTGTGCAACGTGACATATGCTGCAACTAGCCGCCAGGCAGAAGGCACTGGGAACATCAAGTGAAAAATCAAAATCAAAATACAATTAAAGCCATTCAGTATAGGTCCCCACTGTACAGCCATGACTTACGCCAGCGATGGAAGGTCACATAACTTCCTGGTACAAGTACTACACCATATACAGCGCTGCAATGTGTCCTGTGTAATCTTTTAAGGAGGTGACTAATATAAGGTATTATAAATAAATGGAGCGATTTCACGGGTTTGCTGTATCTGTATTAATTTAGGTATTGCCACAGGGCTTTGTACTTTCATAGAAAAACTCAGGAAGTTATTTTTCACTCATTGTGTGACATCCTTTTGATTCTGCATATATTGAGTCTATGATCAAGATCCCCCACGCTCGGCACAACATGTCCCTATCAATTTGTTCAAAAGAACAGTTGAAGCGAGCTCGCTGTTATGGTGGGTTTATTGGTAGATGAGATGTAAACACTGAATCTTTCACATAAACCGACACATAAATCGCATGGGGTTACGTCGGAAGAGCATGGAGACAATGACATAAGTTGCTAATCATCCAACCGTCCATGACCAATCCAATTTCCTGTTTCAGAATTCACGAACATCATGATGGAAGTGGGGTGGAGCACCATCCTGTTGGTAGATGAAGTCCACATTGTCTGTCAACAGTTGTGGCTTGAGCCAATTTTCCAGCGTGTCCTGAAACGGTCTTTTCACAGAAGAAAAAGGGGTCATGAACTTTAAACTGAGATATTAACGTTTGGTGAACCTCGAACGTGCTGCACGATACCGTGTGAATCCTCCGTCTCTCAGACTCGCACATTGTGCCTGTTGCTTCATCACTGAAGATGAGTTTCTCACAAAACCCATCCTCTTCCGTAAGTTGCTGCAGCTGTGCCAAAATTCAAACTGTGTGACTTTGTCATCGGGAGTCAGGGCTTGTAGTAGCTGCAAGCGGTAAGGCTTCATCTTCAGTCGTTTCTTTAAGATCGTCCAAAGCGTCTGTTGCGACACGTTCATCTCTCCGCTTGCTCTGTTCGTCGACTTGAACTCGCTTCAGTCATTTCAAATAACTTTGATGACGTGGAAAAACGCTTGCAAGCGATATACAGTATATCGTAGGTGCGACTGTCACGGGGCAAGTTGTCTATTACGTTTAGAGCGATAATAACGACCACGATAAAAGATGAACGACATGAATTTTGTATATAGCTTTACAAACAAAAGGACCGCACATGAATATCAACCTGTGATAAATGTAATTTTACTTACCTTATATTTTCATCTTGGACTATTCCGCGTGATGTGTATGCAGCCAGTAGGAGTCCCTTCTTTCGAAAACCAGGATAGACTCCAACTGTGCTTCGTAGAAAAGTTGGTAAAGTGTGTCTTGGAAGCTTAATACCACGTAATCGCAGATGAGGAAGTAGCTGTATTGATAGATCACGTTCTCCTGGTCGGCCTTCTCTTTTGATAGACGACGTAAGAGATTTCCATAGACGCTCGATGTTCTGTGTATGTAGACAGAGCATCAAAGGACACGAATTCCATGGAATCGTTCACAAAATCGTGGTCCAAATCTTCGTTCTTGATTGTCTTATAAGACTTCCATCCATCTCTAATTACTATCGCTCCTGGCAGGATGACGTTGCTTATAAGTGCTACTAAAGTTCGTTTTGTTCTGGAATAAACTTTCAAAATGAAACATTCCTTCGATTCCCTCTCAGTACTTCTAAATACCCAAATCTGTTCACGTTCGTTCTTCAAAGGCCGTTCTTTTCCATACTTCCAGGTAGTTAGGCGTGACACGTCGAATTTGTTTTGGCCGCCTAGCGGAGCACTACCATTGGTCTCAGTTACGTAGCACACTTCGCGGCACAATCCGTAGTAATCGAATACTGTTTTTACCGATAGTTCTGTTTCTGAGGACCAGCAAGCCACCAAAATACGCTATGAAATTGTCAGTTTGCAACTATCGAACCACTAATTTCTCCTTGTACTACTTCTTTTCCGGCGGTATAACTGAAATGGGAATTCTGAATCAGTACTTACTGTACCGAGCTTCACACTCGTCTGCCCATTGCAATCTGCGCGAGTTCTCGGGTCATGATTTGGTTGCAAATGGTGCTCGCAGCAGTAATCGAAGCAGCTTTGAATGTTACTTAATCTGGGAATTAAATGACGCCATTTAAGACTAACACTATTCGAAGCACTACTTCCTTCACTCATCTTTATTGCATTCGAAGCACTGCTTCCTTCACTGCAAAACTCTACCAATATCGTAATATGAGAATCTTTGTCGCTCATGACGCGGCGATTCTCACATTCGGTATCTGGCTCCGTGACAGTCGCACCTTCGATATACAGGGTGAATCACCTAAAACTTGCCCCGCAAATATTGCGGAATTGGAGAGTGCTATTGATGTCCAGTTTTCACAGAATGGATTGGTAGACGGGGGCTCGGATTCTTAGCCAATTAACAGATTGTGATAATACTTAGAAAGTGTACCTTTTGTGAAAACATACACTTTTCTAAATGGAATAATGCTTGTTGACATCAACAAACTAAAATTAGTGTAAATTAGAATGTCAGTGGTGTTTGTTGCAGGATTCTAGTGCGAGTCGTTTACGAGATATCGTATTTTGAAAAGCTCCCACATCAGCACGTGTACAATACTTGTGGTAGCACACACTAAAGAACGACGCAAGTGGAACACACTAAAGAACGACGCAAGTGGATACACTAGTTATGCGGATTCTGGCCACTGACAAGACAACTGACCATCATAGGTTGTGTTGGAAATACACACTTTCAGTCTGGTATGAAACGACTGTTGCACACTTCTTACCATTTCAGCGGAGATGTCCCATCAGGCGCAGTAATACGTCTTTGCATATCATCGGGTGTAGCTGGTATGTCCTTGCAGACAGCTTCTTTCAGCTTTTCCCACAGAAAAAAGTCTGCAGTCGTCAAATCTTGGTAACGGGCCGGCCAAGGTATATGCCCTCTATGTGCAATTCAACGATTCGGAAATGATTTGTGGAGGCATGCTGTAGTACTTCGTGCACTTCGGGCTGCATAGCCATTATGTTTCATGTTGGTACCACAGTTTCCTTCTAGTCTGCAAAGGAGCGTCTTCTAGCATCCCTGGAATATTGTCTGTTAGGAGGCTGCGATACTTCTGCGCGTTCAGTATGCCCTTATGAAACATGAGCCTATGAGCTGATGGTTCACTATCCCACACGATTTACACTCCATGGAAGGTGACCGTTTCATCTGACGAAGGCAACGAGAATTGTCAATGGAACAGTAATGCATGTTTCGGCCGTTTACATGATTGGTAAATGTGGCTTCATCACTAAACAAGATACGTAATACCTCTGGGGTATCCCGTCTTAACACTCATGTGCAGAAGTTGAGATGACTCTCATAACCGTGTCGGTGTGGGAGCTTTTCAGAATACGATATTTGGTAAACGACTTTCACTATTCTCCTGCAACAAACACCACTGGCATTCTAATTTACCCTAATTTTAGTTTGTGAATCGGCTTTGTTCCATTTAAAAAAGTTTATGTTTGCACAAAAAATACACTTTCTAAGTATTATTACTGTCTGTTTATTTACTAAAAATACGAACTCCTGACAAGCGATCCAGTTTTTGAAAACCCCCATCAATAGCACTTCCCATTTCTGCAATATTTGTGGCACAAATTTTAGGGGATTCACCCTGTATATCGCTCACAAACGTTCTTCCAAATTACCTAATCTCGTGTTGTATCCGTCGCACTTACTGGGTGATCAAAAAGTCAGTATAAATTTGAAAACTTAATAAACCACGGAATAATGTAGATAGAGAGGTAAAAATTGACACACTTGCTTGGAATGACATGGGGTTTTATAAGTATTGCTAGACGCGTGAAAGATCTCTTGCGCGCGTCGTTTGGTGATGATCGTGTGCTCAGCCGCCACTTTCGTCATGCTTGGCCTCCCAGGTCCCCAGACCTCAGTCCGTGCGATTATTGGCTTTGGGGTTACCTGAAGTCGCAAGTGTATCGTGATCGACTGGCATCTCTAGGGATGCTGAAAGACAACATCCGACGCCAATGCCTCACCATAACTCCGGACATGCTTTGCAGTGCTGATCACACCATTATTCCTCGACTATGATGATGGTGGACATATTGAGCATTTCCTGTAAAGAACATCAATTTTGCTTTGTCTTACTTTGTTATGGTAATTATTGCTGTTCTGATCAGATGAAGCGCCATCTGCCGGACTTTTTTGAACTTTTGTGTTTTTTTGGTTCTAATAAAACCCCATGTCATTCCAAGCATGTGTGTCAATTTGTACCTCTCTATCTACATTATTCCGTGATTTATTCAGTTTTCAAATTTATACTGACTTTTTGATCACCCGGTATATCGTGGTAAGCAAAGAAACGAGCAGATTCGCTTGCGTGCGTCATAAACTGACAGTAGAATCTGTTCGTTTACGTAATACGTTGTCCGGCAACAGCGCCTACGGCGATCCACCGTGGGCGTGTCGCGGCTGCGTTTGTGACGCACGGGGCGGCGGCGTGGCGCAGCACGTGAGAGGCAGCCACGCGCGGCCCGCGGCGACCGCTATTTGCAGATGCCGCGGCACTTCGCCGACCGGCGTCGTGCAGTGCGCTCTCCGGCTCTTTACGTCCACCTGATGCATGAAAATACAAGCGAGTAACGCCGATTCAGCTGGCAGGACCTCTCGGGTTATACGAGTTCCTGGATGTGAGCCAGCATCGGTTGTTACAGGAATGGTTGATTACGCTCGTTCGAAACTCAGCTTGCTCTTCCTCTCTCGATATCATCCTTACCATGGATCGACGCCGACAAGCAATTTCCATCCTCCTAAATTCCCCGAAAGGATTTGACACAGTATCCTGCTGTACGCAAAAGTTTCTCAGATACATGAGCGGCTCGAAGATATCTTAAATAATGTATGTTGTCGTAGAGAGCGAATAGTCGTCTATATCCAAATGACTACCCCGCAATTCACACTTAAGTGCCTGACAAAGGGTTCATTGAATCATCTTCAAACTATTTTTATACCGTTCCACTCTATAACGTGCGCGAGAAACGAACACTAAAACTGCCCTTGCGAGTCCATATTTCTTTTATTTTATTACAATGATCATTTACTCTCATATAGATGGTTGGTAAACAAAATACCTTCGCATTTGGAGTAGACCGTTAGTAATTGAAATTTCGTGAAAAGATCTCGCCCCAATGAAAAACGACTTTCTATTAATGTTATCCACTCCCAACTCGTGTATTACATCCGTGACACAATCTATCCTATTTAGCGGTAGTAAAAAACGCGCTGCTCTTCTTTGAGCCTTATCGATGTCCTCCGTCAATCCTGTCGTATGCAGGTCCCAAACCGTACTGCAATACTCCAGAAAAGAGGACGAACAAGCTTTGTGTAGGCAGTCTCTTAAGTAGACCTGATTCATTTTCGAAGTGTTCTACCAATAGAACGGTCTGTGGTTCACTATACCTGCAACGTATCCATGTGACTGTTCCAACTTTAGTTTAACGTAATTGTTATTCCTAGATATTTAGCTGAATTTAGATCCTTTAGAATTGTATGATTTGTGCTGTAAACGAAACTTAACGGATTCCTTTTAGTACTGTACTCGTATTAATGCAGGCCATCTGACACTTTTCAATATTTAGGGTCCATTGCCGCTTTTAGCACCATAACGTCAACTTGTCTATATAAGGGTAAGGGTATAGCAAGGAGTGCCCCAGGGAAGTGTGATCGGGCCGCTCTTGTTCCCTGCATATAAACACATCAAAAAAAGTTTTGCATCACCTCGGTGCCGAGAATTCTGGAACCTATACAGAAAAATGGAATAAGAGATCAACATAAACATTATTTACGCCCATTTTATTGCTCATGAAAACCACACATTACATGTTGTACCACCATACAGTGAGACCTTCAGAGGTGGTGGTTCAGACTGCTGTACACACCGGTACCTCCAATGCCCGGTAGCACGTCCTCTTGCATTGATGCATGCCGGTATTCGCCGTGTCATACTATCCACAAGTTCATTAAGGCACTGTTATTCCAAGTTGTCCCACTCCTCAACGGCGATTCGGGGTAGATCCCTCAGAGTGGTTGGTGGGTCACGTCGTCCATAAACAGCCCTTTTGAATCTATCCCAGGCATGTTCGATAGGGTTCATGTCTGGAGAACATGCTGGACACTCTAGTCGAGCGATGTCGTTATCCTGAAGGAAGTCATTCACAATATGTGCACGATGGGAGCGCGAATTGTCGTCCATGAAGACGAATGCCTCGGAAATACGCTGCCGATATGGTTGCACTATCGGTCGGACGATAGCATTCATGCATCGAACGGCCGTTACGGCGCCTTCCATGACCACCAGCGGCGTACGTAGGCCCCACATAATGCCACCCCAAAGGAACAGGGAACATCCACCTTGTTGCACTCGCTGGACATAGTGTCTAAGGCGTTCAGCCTGACCGGGGTACCTCCAAACACGTCTCCGACGATTGTCAGGTTGAAGGCATAGGCGACACTCATTGGTGAAGAGAACGTGATGCTAATCCTGAGCGGTCCATTCGGCATGTTGTTGCACCCATCTGTTCCGCGCTGCATGGAGTTGTGGTTGCAAAGATGGACCTCGCCATGGATGTCGGGAGTGAAGCTGTGTATCATGCAGCCTATTGCGCACAGTTTGAGTCATAACATTATGTCCTGTGGATGCACGAAAAGCATTATTCAACGTGGTGGCGTTGCTGTCAGGGTTCTTCCGTGCCATAACCCGTAGGTAGCGCGCATCAACTACGGTAGTAGCCTTTGGGCGGCCTGAGCAAGACATGTCATCGACAGTTCCCTTCTCTCTGTATCTCCTCCATGTCCGAACAACATCGCTTTGGCTCACTCCGAGACGCCTGGACACTTCCCTTGTTGAAAGCTTTTCCTGGCACAAAGTAACAATGCGGACGCGATCAAACAGCGGTATTGACCGTCTAGGCATAGTTGAACTGCAGACAACAAGAGCCGTGTACCGCCTTCCTGGTGGAAAGACTGGAACTGATCGGCTGTCGGACCCCCTTCGTCTAAAAGGCGCTGCTCATGCATGGTTGTTTACATCTTTGGGCGGGTTTAGCAGCATCTCTGAACAGTCAAAAGGACTGTGTCTGTGATACAATATCCACAGTTAACGTCTATCTTCAGAAGTTCTGGGAACAGGGGTTATGCTAAACTTTTTTTGATGTGTGTACAAACAGACCGGGTGAGCAGCAATCTGCGGCTATATGTGCTAATTACGCTGTACCAAACGAGAATTACGCTGTACCAAACGAGAAAGTGTCATCGTTGAGTCACTGATGGACAATACAGAATGTCTAACAATTAATATTTGTTTTGATTGTCAGTTTGTTCTAAATGTCGAAAAATGAAAGTTACTGCAGATGAGTAGGAAAAACAATTCGTTAATTTTCGAATACAGTATTAGTTGTGTGCTGCTTGAAAGAGTCACAGTCGATTAAATACCTAGGCATAACATTACAAAGCGAAATGATATGGAAGAGGCACGTAAGATCGATTATATGGAAGGCAAATGCTCAACTTTAGTTCACTGGGTAGGAAACTTCTATGAAATTGTAGCTCATTTATAGGGGAGACTGCATGCAGAAGAATTGTGTCACCCATTCTTGAGTACTACTCGAGTGTTTGGGATCTGCGTAAGGTCGGATTAAATGAGGCATCGAAACAATTCAGAGGCATGCTGCTAGATTTCTTACTGGTAGGTTCGATCGATACGGCAGCATTGCGTAGGCCTAAATACTGCGTGAAATTAGTAGGAAATCTCTGGTGAAAAGATTTCGTGCCATTGGCGAAACACTATGGAGAAAGTTTAGAGAACTGTAACTTGCGGATGATTGAAAACGATTCTACTGCCGTCAACGTACGGTGCGCAGAAGGACCACGACAGGATTTTGCCTCTTTTTAAATGAGGGAAGGCATCGAGTCATCGACACCGAATGAGGCTTCTAGCCTTGCAGTGTGTGGATGATGTAGTTCAGGCACGCAATGATTCTCTGAAGATTTGGTGGTGGATTTCATACCACAAGGCAAAGTAGGGCTCGTACGGAAGCACACACAGTCGTTTTTCGCTTCTTCAACATGCGAATGGAATGAGGAGAGAGATGACTGTTTGTGATTCAAATAGCCTCTATCATGGACTGTGTGTTGGCATCATGAATATGTATGTAGCTGTAGATGCAGACAGCGCAGAACTGATACCAAGCTATCGAACGATCCTCCACCGCTAACTTGTGAACGCGCCAGTCTTTAGCACGAAACTGGGAGGGCAGTAAGATTGGTCCACGTGGAGAAGTAACAGAATAGTATAAAGGAGGTATCGTGATTGGGCATTCCCGTGACCACACCCAGGATAAAGTTGCCCGATTCATTAGTAGAACAACGCGGTCTGTCGAATGTGTCTACAAGGGATGGTGTACCAGTCACAGCCAATCAATATAGTGTAAGAACAGTGGTTGCGAGGAGATCCTAAACGACAGGAACCGGAGACCAGTGCCAAACTTTGTCAATGACAGTCGGTTTTAAACTCGGCAGACTGTCCGTGAATGCAGGTTCATCTCGCAAGTTTTCAAGATTGCAAAATAAACCGGATGCTATGGACATTTGGGTTCTGTTACCAAGCAAGTGACCGTTGCTCATTGCCGTACATAAGTGTGCACATCTTAAATGTGCCAGACAACACAAACTGTCTGTTATTGACAGGATTTTGCCTCTTTTTAAATGAGGGAAGGCATCGAGTCATCGACACCGAATGAGGCTTCTAGCCTTGCTGTGTGTGGATCATGTAGTTCAGGCACGCGATGATTCTCTGAAGATTTGGTGGTGGATTTCATACCACAAATTGGACCCACTCATTCATTTTAACTTGAACTTTGGCTACGATGTTTATTGTGACACTCTTAGTCATCGAGTGTTGTCCTTTCTTCTGTAATGTTCGTGCTGAGTAACTTATGCTGTGGACACTTCCGTCTCACAAAAAACAACATCTCTGTTCACTGAGCTGCACTTGTAGTATTATATTCTAAGTTCGAAGAACACTCGGGCACCCTGTCACACATCGACTGGATCGCTGAACATCCGATGTTAAACCCGCAAAAAATGTTAGGGCATTTTGGAATTATGGGTCAAACGCAGCAGTCCGCATCCCCGCAATTTGGTAGATTTGGAACCAAGTCATCAAAGAGTGGATTTAGCTGGGTATGGTCTGCCTCTCTACCTCGCCCAGTTGAACCCACTATCAAGGCTTGAGGATGTGGTACTCGGTATTAAAGCGATATCTCCTGAGGGTCGACTAATTTTATGTCCACAGTGCTTATATGTTAATTCAGCTTTTTCTGAGTGTCTTCTGGTCCATTAAATGACAATGGATCACAAGGATCACCATTAAACACCGTTTATGATTTCATGCTTGCAGCCTTCCAGATCTTGTTCACAGTTGCCGGTTGCTGTTATTTAAATTTTCGCCATTTCAACCGCAGTCATATGACACCATATGGCTGAGTATGGCACGGTAGCCTGTCGGCATCGGGTTACCCTCTGGGCATGACGGCAGAGTTAATTTTTTGTTATTTGCTCGCGAATGACTTCTCTACAGTGGTATTGGCGAGATAGGTCGAACTGTCTCATGCATGTGCCGTTGTCGAATTCCTTGGTTCCAGGTAATTTATTTGACTCGCATCTGGATCATTCATACTTTGGTCATCTAGACATCTGCTTTACCTTGTAGTCCGTTAAAATCTTATATCTGTAATATTCCTTGTAATCATGTACCGTTTTGAGAGATATCGTGTGAGTAGGGCCTCCCGTCGGGTAGACCTTTCTCCGGGTGCAAGTCTTTCGATTTGACACCACTTCGGCGACTTGCACGTCGATGGGGATGAAATGATGATGGTTAGGGCAACACAATCCTTGAGCGGAGAAAATCTCCGACCCAGCCGGCAATCGAACCCGGGCCCTTAGGACTGACACTCTGTCACTCTGAGCGCTCAGCTACCGGGGGCGGACGTTTTGAGAGATAATCCTTCAGTATGACATTTCTCGTACAACTACATTGTTCTTAAAACGAAAGTGACATCAGCTTCTAAACCAACACTTGTGCTGCCACGTTTCGCGACCGTGAATGTTATGCTTCCAAAGTTTTGAAATTCTTGTTCTTTTTGAATAAGAATATTTAATCCCCGTCTCATCGGGTATTACAGTTCTAATGACAAACTAATCTTAATTTCTGTTTGAACAGCTATAGAGTTCTCGTAAGCTTATTCGTCTTTTTCAAATATATCTTTGAGATGTATGCGACATTAATTACTGATTGTCTTCTTGGGTAATCTTGTCATATTTGTTTAAACGTACGGTGCTTGCCTACCTTCTTTGATTGCTCTTTGTACCTTTTAGATCATCTCCTCTTTCACTTTGTGTGTGCTGTCTGACTGACTTCTGCTTATTTGTTGTATTGCTTGATTGATATTGTAGATGTAACCATAACACGGCAGGATGCACAACGAAGACACTTGGTCATGAATACAACGCGTTTACTAATACGTGTGTGTCGGAGATAATCCTTGAGCTTAGAGGTATTATCTGTATTGGAACTCCACGTATATATTAGAGGGAAGAAAAAGATGTTCTTAGAATCTAAGCTCGGCCATGTAAATAGAAACAGAGACATTTTACATGCAGCGAAGCTAATGTTACATGTGAATGGACTTTAAGCGCGTATAGTAACGTATAGAACTTTTTCGGATAGGTTTATTCAATGAACAGGAGAAAAATTCTAAGCTACAGAAACATATCGGGCGTATATGTGAAAACTGGAAATGACATACAACTTAATAGTAAGTCTTAGCGAGTACTTGACTAAAACATTAAATTCAGGCACTCATTAATTCATAAATAAGTAATATTATGTTTTATTAAAATTCTCTTCAGAATTTATAGAGATCATTCTATATCTGCATCGATATACACACTATTCAAAGTGTATAGTTGTGTTTGAGGTTGGGGTATGGAGACACACGGACGTACTAGTAGCTGACGTTCGTTAGGGCCTCCAACTGTTACTTCAGTCAACTATTATTATGCCTACAAGTAAGAGGCTTTGTGTGATAAAAAGGGAGACGAAATTGCATATTCCATGCAGTGTATAATAATGTATTTTCATAAATGGTAAACGCTAATAGATAAGTGTAGGATCAATGAATATCAGATAACAAATGTAATTCGTACTCAGCACTGTTAAAGTATACTAAAAGGTACATAGGACAAAATCTGTTGGAGTTTGTTTTAGTTCGCCATGTCGAATTCGAGTTCATTAGATACGACATAAAGTGGCTTGCATTCTGATATTCTGGCTTCTGTTACTGAAATAAGCATCTTCAGCAACATTTATTGCGAAATGAATGCTTTGAGAAAAAACAGCCGAGCTATAAGTACAAAAGTTTTCTAAGTGTGGTGCAGAGTCATAATGCAAAAAAATAAATAAATAAATAAAATATAGTGGACAAACCAATGTTTCGGCCGTGGTCATAGTAAACGGTTACAATATACGCGGTACCGTAGTCACAGAACATTTATGTCAACTGACTCTGGCACCAGGAGCCTACGCAATACATAACCTAACAATCGTTTTGAATAGCAGCCAAAAGGTGAAAACTTGCCAGCACTTTATTCTGTATGGGATTAGAGGTCTGCACGGTAAGCTGTGTGTGTGCATGATACTAAGACAGCCATATCAAAATATTTTAAGGTCATAATCATATTCTCGTTAAATAACATGTCTATCTGAAGGATATTAAGCGGTAAAACGAACGAGAAGATAAGTTTTGCAAAGAAACGGTCTTGGTTTTCTGTAGGCACCGAAATGTCTCCAGGATCTGACATACTGGCGTTCCAGACCTCTGCACTGTTTAGAGTGCACACGCTTTATGTTACCTAGGAAGTTTCAGGGGACGTCGGCGCACGGGCAGCGACCCCTATTAACGAAATGCAAGCCGCGCCCAGTCTTTGGGGAAGACTAGGGTCTCTGGGTCGCTGACCTGCACTTTATCACGTGCTCTTCGTAGTTACACTCAGGCGACTTTGCTTTACTAACGACAAGTTACTCACCCGAACGCAATTTTTGCTTTTATCAGGGAGACAGGTAGGGTTAACCTGAGCAGATAATAATCTCTGCCAGGTAGCGTAAAACCAGGACCCAGCTGCAGCATATTTGTTAAAAATACAGGTTGACGTGGCAGACTTGTATGATATCGAACTTGTTTTCGCAGGGATCAGTGCACAAACACGTGGCAGTTTAAAATTTAGATGTTTTCTTGAAGCACTTTATTGGGATGTTGTCCGCCCCGGTAGCTGAGTGGTCAGCGTGACAGACTGTCAATCCTAAGGGCCTGGGTTCGATTCCCGGCTGGGTCGGAAATTTTCTCCGCTCAGGGACTGGGTGTTGTGTTGTCCTAATCATCATCATTTCATCCCCATCGACGCGCAGGTCGCCGAAGTGGCGTCAAATTGAAAGACCTGCACCAGGCGAACGGTCTACCCGACGGGAGGCCCTAGCCACACGACATTTCCATTTCCATTTGGGGTGTTTCCTTCATTGTGATCGCGAGTGGTATCATCTGGTGTTTCAGATTCAATGCAGCCCTTAATGATATTGCTTTCAGATGTACGCTACAACATAGTGGAGAATAGGTGTAGCAAATACATACAGAGAATAGAGGGAAATGTGATTGTACTGAAAATTAAATTGGTCGGTCATATAACCAATGAAGACGCACTGAAACGAATTGGGTAGAGAAGATATGGGGCATGTTTCAAAGTTCACTGTGCTCGCAGAAAGATCCGTTGCACTTTGTCATTAAGCTTTCTCAGTGATCCTTCAGTGGCTGAATAATCTTCAGTATGCTATTTGACTGTATGTATAGTGTACATCTTAACTCATTAGACTTCTGTTCTTTTTTCCTAATAATTTCTTTAGATTTATGATGTTTTGTACTTCTCAGTTCTATGTATATATATCACGTGAGTCGATGTCACGTGTATTCTAAGACAGCGCGGCAGGCTTTTACACAGGGATCACATCTAGCTCAGCTATTTCCATTTTCATAGTGGGTGCACAAATGTGATCAGTCCGCTCACGCTTTTTAGAGCCTGAAACCGTGACGCATTGAAATGTGTTGGCAGCCTTTTAGTGCTACAATCGCGAACGGATTCCACAATGCATTAGCAGAGGTGAATATTGTGCCTTGGAACACTTTTCAGACTTCCGCCTCTAGTCACCCTGTAATAGAACTTCAGTATATTTTCTTATTCCATTTTTATATTATGACATTCACTTTTTGTGTGTTGCAGTCTTTTTCTGAAATTAAAAAAAATATTCTGGATAATTAAGGGTTTTCCAAATGTAAAAAAAAAAAAAAATGTTCCAAATTACAAGATGCTCATGTGCCTAGGAACAAATATTCTGTTGCAATTTGAAAGCGTTATAATCGAAAAATTCTTGTCTGTACTGTATTCAGTCGTCTATTTGTTGCATTATTACTCGAGTACACACCAACAATCAATGTGTGAAATCAGATAAGGCAGAAATATTACCAAAAACCGGTTACAAGTTAAATACATTTTGAAATTGGAGCTGTTAGGAACGAAAACAAATTTTCATTTACAAGACAGATAAAAGTGTTAAAATACTAACGAAACTCATTTAATTTGTAAATATCCCATGTTCCATGGTAAAAGACCTTCGCCTGCTTCAGGGCACAAGATTGTGCACGGACGACGTGACTTAACTTACCATCCACACGTTATATGACCACTATTAAAAATATACATAATTTTACTGGCAATAAAATTCGATAACTGAAGAATTAACAATATATTCCAAATACATATACAGCGCTTGAATATGTGGAACTCTAATTAGTTACAAATGCTGTACAAAACACAACCTCACATCTAGCAATGACAAAAGCAGTATAAAATGGCGGAAACTGTTTATTGTGGTTCTAGTGCTCATGTGCCTTAGATGGTCTGCCGTAGTTTTGATTTTGTCATGCATTTAGTTTTTAAAAATGAAATCTTGGGTCCAGATTTTTCTGCCACAGTTTTAGTCCGTTTAGCTGATTTACTGCTATGTCTCTATTTCTATGTGGAGGTGCTGAAGCTTCGTCGGAACAAGAGAATTTATCTTGACATCGTTCTTTGCACCTCCAACATGCAAGTGGATCAGTTTGTTCTGTCCGTTTTCCCTCTCTCGATTTCCAAGGTTGGAGAGAAATGCTGGGGGTCCATCATTTTGTCGGACACCAATTTTTACTTGTACTTTTATATGAGCTGTATTTTCGTAATCCGACAGAGAGCAAATATTAAGTTTTGACCACTTTTTCTTAGCTTCTCATTGTGCAACATATTTCCTTACTAAAGGTTGATACTTGAATGTCAAACAAGTTGCCCACTGAATGAGTGTCACATATTAGGTAAGCAGTTAATCATATTGTAACAGGAACCTGATGAAAAGTGTAACCACCAGATTAATCTATGATCGCAGTGTTTTCGTGTTCCTCATGAGTTACTTAATTCTCTTTTGCTTTTTAGGTGAGTACCAGACAGGACGCGATGGGTGCGCGGTACACTGTTCATCTCGTAAGTACGATGGATTTATTCTTTAATAATACTATCTTTGATTTTATCTTGGAACAGAACGTACACAGCCGATATCTTACAGCAACAGTCATCTTTTAATGACATTACTTTTTGTATATAGGGCGTTTTGCACCTGAGTGTCTTTACGCAGTATTTAACACATTGAATTCGTGTTGGAGAGGAACAGTGTTTTAATCTTCAACCGATAATTTTATCTTAGATTTTCATTGCTTCCTTGTACTTCTTCAGGTGAATGTGACCATTGTTCCTGCACCTTCGACCAATCAAGCCACTATTCCGTGTCTAATGAGAGTGTCGAAGGGGCGTGACACTCCAATCCTTGTGGCGAATCATTACACATCCTGCCAACAAAAAAATGTGTAAACAAATTGTAGAAATAGTTTACGCTAAATGGATTCACTTGGAAAAAGTTAAAATAGCATAACACAAGAAATTTACAAAGAGTGACAAGACAATGCAGTTATGGATAGTTCAACTTCTGTGTTTTTCTGACGATTTCGTCCCTACAGTGCCCACAGGAGGCTTTGGGATGTTCCAGAATCAACGACGTAAAACTTTTTCGTAATTTAATATTCTCCGGTGTAACTAACACCTTCCTCAAATCACAGTTGGCTGCAAGGAACGTTATTTGTAATTTGATAGTATTAAAAAAATCATATTCCTTACAATTATTATAGGAAAGTTTGACGTTATTTTACTGAACAGGTAACGCTGGCGGGTATACCGTTTGTTATCCTTATTCGATGCAACATGCAAAGCAGTTAGCACACTAACAGCCAGGCTGCAACATCATTTCGAAATCAACGCGCATATACAATTTGATATGCTTGCTAGCTTCGCTTAATATGATTTTCACTCCAACCAGATTCCACTGAATGTCACTTCCGACACAATAATTCTTCATGGGTGCCCATGTAATTAGTAACCTAGCCAAATCGGGTTAGTAAACTAGCCAAAGCGAGCGGCCATTAAATCTTAGTCAAAGTATTTTTAACCTACGTCTGTATGTAGAGCGTTCGCTTGTTAGTTCACATGGATAAGGCTGGTTGAAAGAATTAAACAAGGCCTTGTAGAAGCTGCATCCTGGAATGCTTCAAAGCTGATTTCTGCGAACCACGAAAAAGGTGAACAAGAATAACTGGAGACGTATGAATCTTTACTCTTTCACACTGTGTAAGACTCATACAATCTGAGCAGTAGAGGGATCATTATGAAGCCGATGTTGTATTTGATCAGAACTACGAATTGACTTTCGGTAACTCTTAGATAATCGCAAAGAGAACGTCAGTGGTAAATTTATGAACTCTTATCATGGGGCGACTTTAAAATTCAGTTTGCAACAAAGCGAATAAAGTCTACATGTAAATTGTTTTAGTTAATCGCGTCGAATACCCGTATCAAGATTAATGATTGCTATTTATCCAGTTCTTCAGCTTACTGAACTCCTCCATCTTTAATAACTTTGATTTCGAAGACATTTTAAATTTTCAACGCCACGACTATTTACAACGTTTATACATAGTTTTGTGGATTGAAGAATAGTAGTACGGTATATCAAAGTACAAGGAGCGTTCACAAAATAGTGCAACAAATTTTTGTTCTGAAAGCAGACTGGTTTTACGCAGGGTTCCAGTACATCATATTATTTCCCACTCTTATTGCTACAAAACCCTTTTCTTCAACAGAATCTCCGTTTAATGTCACGGCTTTATCCCACCTTACTGAAAGGGCCTGAATGCCCACGTGGTACAATGCTACTGGACGATGTCGGAGCCAACGTCTTTTTGCATCAGTAATCTCTCCATCGTCCCAATTCCGCTTCCCGCTGAGCACATCCTTTATTGGCCCGAACAGACGGATGTCGGAAGGGACGAGATCTGTGCTGTACAGTGGATGAGGCAGAATAGTTCAGCGAAGTTTTGTGAGCTCATCTTGGTTGCACAGACTTGTGTGAGGCCTTCCGTTGTCAAGGGGAAGGAGTTGATCGTTGCACTATGGGAGAGGACATCAAACAGAATAACCCCTTCACAGTGCCAGAGGTTCATCACTATGGCTTTACCGGCTGAGCGTGCGGCCTTAAACTACTTCTTCGGAGGAGAGGTGGTATGATGCCACTCCATGGTTTCCGTTGTGTTTCCAGTTCGAAGTGATGACCGCACGTTCGACAAAAAGTTGTCACGAACAACCTGGTAACACGCAATCAGTTCCGCACAGATGACCCATCGTTGTTCTTTACGGTGCTCTGTTGGGCGGGAAGAAACCCAGCGGGCCACGCCTTTGAGTACCCCAATCGTGGACGAGTGCGTCAGTACTACTAACAGAGACGTACAATTGAGTAGCGAAGTTACTGATGGTGATGCGTCGATCACTTCGAATGAGAGTGTCCGCACGTTCCAACACTGCACTGTCACAGCTGCGTGCGGCCGGTCGGCACGCGGGATATCGGATAGGTTTGCGCGACCTTGTTGCGATAATGGCAGACGCCTCGCCTAACGACTCGATATGCTTTCCTATACTTCTAGTCTCCGTGGATGTTCTATAAGTGCCTACAAATCTCTGCGATGCTCTGGTTTTCCGCCAAAAGAAACTCGGTGGCATCTCTCTGCTTGGAACGCAACCCCATTACAAACACCACTTCGAAGGCTACTATAGCTAGCTCCACCACGTATCGGAACTTCATTAAACCATAGCGGATTGAAGCAGGAATACTCTACGACGTTCAACAGCAAATCCCACATTTTTGAATCGAAATTGTCCTAGAAATAAAGTGTTGCACTAATTATTGAACGCCCCTCGAAGATGGTTTGAAACTGTTCGAACACGCGTTCACGGTTGTTAAACTCGACCAGTATGCTCTGTACCTCTCCTAAACCACACCATTGAATATTTAAATGCACTCTGAATGGAGGCTTAAGACCAAAGCTATACAGTCTCACATAGCGCTGAAAAAGTGCAGAATCTACATGTAGGTGCTATTGACCACCCTACTAAAAGCAGCAGGGCTGCAGGCACGCACACACACACACACACACACACACACACACACACACACACACATATTATATACAGGGTTAACATTAATAAAACCGACAAACTGCAGGGAAGGATTCCTGTCTGGTAATGGAGGAAGAAAGAGCCCTTGAACATCTGCCCGGAAATATATCGCTGCCACGGTAGATGGTACTGAGAATGACAGTTCCTCTGAGCATGTGCCGTGTGTTCCTTGTGTTTTGCAGATGATGGGGATAGTTACGGTTGTCGTGTAGGATACACGTAATCGTGCTTTGGCTTGCACCATGTTGGCGGGCTTTTTGCCAGGAGCTTGTACTAGAGTTCGTCTCTGTAGAACAGGGGCCTCCAAATCTGGTGTACTACGCACAGTTCGCCACCTCCCCGTACGTTCGTCTGTCTGAAAGGGCCCATAATCACATAAACGCCCAGAAAGAGCTTGAAATGTTGGGTGATGTCTGTGAGAGTATGTGAGGGTACTTGTTTTGGTATAGCCGTGTTGCCTCTCGACTGTTTCCATCTGCTTGGCCGCACGCAAACATCATCTCGGCTTGTTCTCGACACGAATACCAGACCATTCTGCTGCTTACAGTACGCTGCGTCAAACACAGCCTGCAACACACAAGGAGCACCCGACACGTGGTCAGAGAAACTGTCATTCGTCAACACCAAACACCAACTACCGTGGCAACGGTGCATTCCCGAGTATGTGTACCAGAACGGGCGCGTATGTGTAAGAGAGAGAGAGAGAGAGCGAGGGAGGGAAATGGAAACGCATCACATGGTTTTCGACTGGACACATTTCCCACAACGTTGTTCGATACGACATAGACATTGTTGAAATTGAATCAGTGAGCAATGCTTCGAACATGAATATTGAAATTTGCAGTGAAATTAAAATAAAACTCATCTTTACTGTCTGACCGATGATTCAGAAATGTCTAATAGACGGCGACGGCATTGGTGAATCACTTGCAGAAGAGTGGTGCTTCCGCGTAGAACTGTGTGATAGCGTTTACGTGTTTTCTAACGGAGAAAGTGAAACGCAATTTAGAAATGAATCCTGCTTAAACGTAGATATTTCGAACTTTAGCGTCTCTGAATGGCAGATTTGAGCTGCTAACGGTATATCTCTAAGGCCCGGAAATACTGTATACGCTGACGCTATTGGCAATTGGTAGGAGCCAGACAAGTTTTTGCAGTTGACTGGAAATATAGTTGCAGCGTAGTTTGAAGGTACAGCGTGCAAATGCAACTTTGTTTGCCTGCATTATTCTGTGATTATCGTAACTGGTTCTTCGCCTGCCGTCCTTGTTCGTGTGTCTTGTGTATCGCTTCTGAACACTTCTTAACAATTTTCATATGACGCATTAAAAAATTGACACAAGAAATTACATGTAGTGTGTCACCTCGGAAGTGCATATGAGATGAATATTACAGTGTGAATTTTCACGCCACAATGAATCTGAAAATTATAATTGTAGTTGTGACCACAGTCATACTGATATAACTGAATTAGATCGTGGTTTAATGATCGACTGTACATATGTTATACATTCATCAGTGCGAACCGTTCAGTGTAAGTATGAGAAGTGAACTTATGGATAAATATCTGTTTTAAATTTCTTAAACTACCTGACATTGACTGAACAGTGTTTTGAGAGAAAGAGGAGGTTGTCCATTGTCTCCTTTAGGACTTCGAAATGAACACTGACCACTTCCCCCCTCCCTCCATTAATTGTTTCGTATCCTCACAGTGACACTGATACATTTAAAATTTCCCTCAGGTCTAACAACAGCAGCTGTGCGCTGTTGTAGCGATCAGAATATTTATATTAGGTCGAATTTTAGATATGAAGGAGACGATATGGTAGAGCCGAGGAATTTAAATCCCCATTCTTACGTTATTTGCACTACTGCTGCATCTTAGGAATTAGGTATGCGAAAGGAAGATGTATGGTGCTGCGCTGGTGCGAGGTTTCGGTTTCCAAGCAACAAAATACATATCTCAGAGCTTCTAAGATATGCATATTGAAGGGTCGTGAACCGAATATTTGTAAGTGCTTCTCTTGCTTTTTCATGCCACATAAAGAAGGTGAAACCTCGTCAAATGCATTTGTATGTTTCAAACACACCCTAAACGAGACAAAATCACTGTGGATCTACCGAAAAACTAAGTTTTTAATCAGTAGATCGTAAACTTGTAGTTATTCGTTGTTAATGACATTATATAGGACTCTATAAAGTTCCGCCTGTCCGATGATTTCATCAACAAATTATTCTTATGCGGTCGTCACCAAATGAATTTGAATCTCTCTTCTAGTCAAATTTCCCGACGGTATCATCTATATAACATGCAATGCATAATTGTAATTTATAGTCCTCTTAATCGTCTCCCATGATGAATAATTGATTGCCCGAATGCCTGTGACAGAAGATGTATTTGCATGAGATTGGTACGTGCTGTGTGCTTATTGAAAAGTAGAAATTTTATTAAAGATTAAACTTTGTAATAGTGAATCAAGGTTGTTGGGGTGCAAACAGAGGCTCATATCAGCATTGTAAAACCGTCATTAAGCGTGTTAAAAGAGTATACCACTTTTGTTCCATTCATTGTAATGGGTACAGTCACAGAAAGTAAGTACCTCTTATCACAGAAGGAAATAATTACACTTAACAGCTTTTTCCTGTCAATCATTGTGAGTAAAATTTTGCGTTTACTGCACTACGTTTTCACTACTATACTTTCGTGTAGCATCATACATTAGTGGTACTATTCATTATTTAAATAATTTACAGTATGACCTACACTCAAAAACCTCGGCCACATACACACACGGAAATTTAGTGTCAGGAAGCATTTTATCTTTTCCTGCAGAGTATGAAGCATATACGCGTCGCTTGTTGTCCCTGTTACATACTGTGGGCAGATAACTGAAAGCGAAGCAGCTTCCCTGCAGCCAGCCTTGTTGCATCACTGTAAAATTCACTATAATTTACAACTACAGCTACAAAACAAATTTATGTAAGAAATGTGACACGCTAGGGAGCCCCTAATTCTGTATCAGATCAATCTCCGCATCGAATAATATGTTTTATTACAGAAAATAATGACAAGGATCTTTCGAAAGTACCTTTAATATCACGCGACGCTTTTTGCTACTTCGGAAGCGGCACCTTTGCCTGAGTATTTAGAAAATTTGTATCAGTGGTGTGGCATATCTAGAAAAATAATGTTCTCGTAGATAGATGCATAAGTCTACTGCAGTAACACAGATGTCAACAATTCATTTGTTGTCTTACGCTGACTGCAAATGCTGATGCTTTATTAACTGCCTGAAGCCGGCCGATGTGACCGAGCGGTTCTAGGCGCTTCAGTCCGAAACCGTGCTGCTGCTACGGTCGCAGGTTCGAAACCTGCCTCGGGCATGGATGTGAGTGATGACCTTATGTTAGTAAAGTTTGAGTAGTTCTAAGTATAGGGGACTGATGACCTCAGATGTTAAGTCCCATAGTGCGTAGAGCCATCTGAACCATTTTGAAGATCCTGAAAGCAACTAAATCGTAACAATAGCTCATTATTCGAAAATAATCTATAGTTTGATCAAAGATACCACTTGGTGAAATGGTTCCCCAGTTAAGAAATCACTACGAATACTACTGGACGTAAGGCTTTCGTGAATCTTGACTTGATTTTAACAGAGAGCAAAGGTTCGTGAGCTAACAGAACGGCGGTTTGCATACTTATTTTGAGTCACGCATAGTTATAATCCCCTCCGTAAATGATTGGACCAGCTGACTGAGACAATGACATCGGTCCATATGTTTCTGTATGGCGAGTATCTCCTCCTTGTACTTCGCATCATTTATTTTTGAACGTGGTATGGTTACTGACATTTTAAAAGTTAGCATGTTGCCGACGTTTGTGGTGAACACACGAACAAGATGATATATGTACAAGTGTTCGAGTTCTTATTTCAGCTATCGCCACCCTTCCATTCATAGAATTTCTTCTTGTTACTGCTGTAGACTGAAAATATAAACGCACTGCTAGTCTACTTAGATCGGTTTACAGCTGGCCGCTTGGTAAACAAAATGCAGGCAAACGTTCAACAGTTTTAACGCCCACTGAGAGAAACCGGAACCTGCCCAGCTGACATATATCGGACAGGTGGGGAAACGCGTGCTCCTCCAAAAACTGAGGTAATGAACGTGCACTGCACGTTCCAAGCAGTAATACAAGTGAAATTCTTTACGAAATTCGTAGCATTTGGATGAGTGTCTTGTGCGTTGATCACTTGATTATTTGTTTGATCTTACACGGCTAGCATATTCATTCTTTTTTAGCAGTAATTTGTTTAGGCATCAATGCAGCTTGTTTTGATGCATTCACCATGTTCCGTTCATTATCCTGCTGCTACTGTAAAAAAGGAATTGTATGAGTGAGTCTGCATCGAGCTACACGTTACTGAATGCTTGTCGCCCATTGAAAGCACGTCGAGCGCCTGTGAGACTGGCAGAACAGATATGGAGTAAACGCTAATGTCATATAACAGTGGAAGGTTGTTACTGGATCATCCTTTGATGGTGCATTTGTTGAATATCTTATCTCGTCGTCTTGAAGGAGGTTTCCTTGCAGTTAGACGTCAGTATTCACTAGAGCTGCCGTGTGACAATGCTGCAGCGCTATTTGATCACGTGTTTACACCTATTAGCTGTTAGAACAAACTAGAACTGTGTGCTTCCGCTTTTCCACTATCTACATCTA
The DNA here is from genome assembly GCF_023864275.1 of Schistocerca cancellata. Taxonomy (NCBI): domain Eukaryota; kingdom Metazoa; phylum Arthropoda; class Insecta; order Orthoptera; family Acrididae; genus Schistocerca; species Schistocerca cancellata. The sequence continues at coordinate 308,237,931 of NC_064628.1, read as the reverse complement.
CATATACAAGGTGTATCGTAATTGATTGTGGAAACTGGCACGCTGAAAACATAAGATAATAGAAGCAAAACGTCCCATAAACAATGGTCCGCAAACGAGCTGTTTGCGACATAATTGCTAATATGTAATTAGCGTAAATGTACATGAAATGTGGTCTTTCCCATAAAGTCCCTATCCGATTTGACCCAAATTTCATCTGTGGCCCATACTTGGGGGACGTGATACATGCATAATGGGACACCAGCACACTTTGTTGCTGGTGTAGACGACATCCAACGCGCCTATGTGGTCCAAGATGGATAGGTCGAGCAGGGCCCGTAGCTCGGTCCCCAAGACCACGTGACCTCATTCCTTTAATTTTTTTGTCTGGGATCATCTCAAAATCGAAGTGTTCATCACTGGCGTTGATAAGGTTGAGAAACTAGCATGGCGAGTCCTACAGTCTCTGTATATTTCACTGAAGTGAGGAATGCAGTGTTACATCCAAATGCGAGGACGACATACGGAGCACTTCCGTTTGCAGGTACGAGTGTAGCTACAGTAAACTGTAACATGTTATGCACTGATGTAGTATTCTACTTCCTTTTAATGTAGGCCATTTGTGATCCACTCACACAAAAATATTCCAATACGAAGCAGGAGTTGTGCGAGATAAACGATCGTTGATGGGCGTGTTTCTACATGACGTATATTCAGATTTCGCACCAGTCGCTTAAATGGTAAGACAGAGATTTACAAACCAAAGTTTTAAATTGTAAGACATCACCAGTGGCAGATGCGGATTCTGACAACAATTTATTGGTTATGAACTGTAGATTAAAACTGAACACACTGCAAAAAGGTAGGAATTTAAGGAGATGGGACCTGGATAAACTGACATAACCAGAGGTTGTGGAGAGTTTCCGGGAGAGCATTAGCGGACGATTGACAAATACAGCGAAAAGAAATACAGTAGGAGGCATATGGGTAGCTTTGAGAGATGAAATATTGAAGGCGGCAGAGGATCAAGTAGGTAAAAAGACGAGGGCTAGTGGAAGTCCCTGGGTAACAGAAGTGATATAGAATTTAATTGATGAAAGGAGAAAAAAATGCAGTAAATGAAGCATGCGAAAAGGAATACAATCGCCTAAAAAATGAGATCGACAGGAAGTGCAAAACAGCTAAGCAAGGATGGCTACAGGACAAATGTAAGGTGGTAGAGGCATATATCACTAGGGGTAATATAGATACTACCTACAGGAAAAGTTAAGAGACCTTTGGAGAATAGAGAACCACCTGTATGAATACCAAAAGTTCAGATGGAAAAAAAAGGCTCTGAGAACTATGGCGCCTGGAACCGCTCGGCCGGCCGAGGTGGTCTAGCGGTTCTGGCGCTGCAGTCCGGAACCGTGGGACTGCTACGGTCGCAGGTTCGAATCCTGCCTCGGGCATGGGTGTGTGTGATGTCCTTAGGTTAGTTAGGTTTAAGTAGTTCTAAGTTCTAGGGGACTTATGACCTAAGATGTTGAGTCCCATAGTGCTGAGAGCCATTTGAACCATTTTTGGAACCGCTCGGCCACCTCAGCCGGCTAAGGGAAAGCAGAAAGATGGAAGGAGTATATAGAGGGTCTATACAAGGGCGATGCACTTGAGGGCAATATTATGGAAATAGAAGAGGACGTAGATGAAGATGAAAAGGGAGATGTGTTACTGCGGGAAGAGTCTGATAGACCACTGAAAGACCTACGTTGAAACAAGGCCCAGGGAGTAGACAACATTCCATTAAAACTACTGATTGCCTGACGAAACGCTACCATCTGGCGAGGAAGATGTATGGGACAGGCGAAATACCCTCACCCATCAAAAAGAATTTAATAATTCCAATCCCAAAGAAAACAGGTGCTGACAGGTGTGACAGTCCCGAACTATCAGTTTACTAAGTCACGGCTGCAAATTACTTACACAAATTCTTTACAGACGAATGGAAAAACTGGTAGGACCCGAACTTGGGGAAGATCTGTTTGGATTCCGTAGAAATGTTGGAACCCTTGGAGTTATCTAATCTTCAAAATTCTTCCGTAGATCATGTAACTAATGAGAAGGTACTGAATAGAATTGGGAAGAAGAGGAATTTGTGGCGGCACAGCTTGACTAGAGGAAGGAATCGGTTGGTAGGACCGTTATGAGGCGTCAAGGGATCACCAAGTTAGTACTGGACGGAAGCGTGGAGGGTAAAAATCGTAGAAGCAGACCAAGAGATGAATAATCGAAGCAGATTCAGAAGGATGTAGGTTGCAGTAGTTACTCGGAGATGAAGAAGCTTGCACAGGATAGAGTATCACGGAGAGGTGCATCAAACCAGTCTCTGGACTGAAGATCACAACAGCAACAACAACGCGCTGTAGCAGTCGTGAGCGTTGAGCGCTGTACGTAGTGAGTTGAGGTTAGTCAAGACTGCCTTTAAGACGAGGAAGACGCCATTGTCAACAACTCGGTGATTTTCAACAAGGTCGTGTAATAGGGCTACGAGAAGCTGGTTGTTCCTTTTGCGATATTGCAGGTAGAATTGGCAGAAATGCTACCACTGTACACGATTGCTGGCAGCGGTGATCGATCACTGGAAGGTACAGTCGCAAGAGCAATGGGCTCCTGACGGCCACGTGGCCCTGCAGATGGGGAAGACCGTCGTGTTCCGTGTATAGCTGTGATGCATCGTACTGTATTTGTAGCAGCCACTCGGCTGTAGTTGCCACCACAATTACACAACGAACTTTCACAAATTCGTTACTTCAAGAAAAGCTTCTAGTCAGACGTCCTGTAGCGTGCATTCCACTGACCCCGAACCACTGACGTTTGCGACTTCTGTGGTGTTAAGCGAGTGCCCATTGGAGGTCAGAGTGGAGGTCTGTTGTGTTTTCTGACGAAAGCTGTTCTTCTTCGGTGCCAATGATAGTTATGTGTTGGCTAGAAGGAAGTCTGGTGGGCGCTTGCAGTCAACCTGTCTACGTCCTAGACACACTGGGCCTACACCTGACGTATGACAGCAGGAACATTCTCGTGCTTGTCTGACGCATCCTGAGTGCAAATTTGTACGTCAGTCTGATGATTCGACGTGTTGTGCTGTCATTCATGAACACCATTCTAGGAAGTGCTTTCCAACACGATAACGCTTGCCCACATACCGCTGGTGCAAGCCAATATGCTCTACAGTCGACATGTTACTTTAGCCTGCTTGATCACCAGATCTGTCTCCAACTGGGCACGTAAGGGACATCATCGGACGACAATATTTGTAGTGTTATCCATAACAAGCATGAACCGTTCCTGCATTGACCGACCAAGTGCAACAGGCGTGGAACTCCATCCCACAAAGTGACATCTGTCACCATGCATGCACGTTTTCGTGCTTGCATTCAACTTTCTGGCAGTTACACCGGTTATTAATGTGCCAGAATTCCACATCTTCAAAATATTCAACTGTGTGTGAACTCTTATGGGACTTAACTTCTAAGGTCATCAGTCCGTAAGCTTACACACTACTTAACCTAAATTATACTACGGACAAAAACACACGCCCTTGCCCGAGGGAGGACTCGAACCTCCGCCGGGACCAGTCGCGCAGTCCACATCTTCAATGGCGTTTCTCACGCTTACATTAGCCTGTTAATTTGCAACGTTAATCACTTAACTGTGTTACCTAGGAAAATGTATTTGAGGATTTTCATTGCTCCGCATTAATTATTTCTTGGTTTTGGAAATTTTTTTCCGCCAGTGTATTTGACGCCAATTAGATAGGGACTTAATCTAGACGTTGTTGTCGTTGTTATGGTCTTGAATCTAAACGTTGTTGTTGTTGTTATGGTCTTGAAGTCCCAAGGCTGGTTTGTTGGGGCTCTCTACACTACTCTACCCTGTCCAAGCCTCGTCATCTTAGAGTAACTACTGCAACCTACATCCTTTTGAACCTGATTACTCTTGGCCTCCCCCTAGAATTCCCCCCCCCCCCCCGCACACACACACACACACACACACACACACACACACACACACACACACACACACACACACTTCCCTTCAGTGCTAAATTAGTGACCCATTGATGTGGCAGAATGTGTCCTACCAACCGATCCCTTCTTCTAGTCGAGTCATGCCACAAATTTCCTTTCTCCCCTACTCTGTTCAGTGCCTCCTCATTGATTTCATGATCTTCCCACTCAATCTTCTGTGGTTTTCTGTCGCCCCATATCTCAAAAGCTTCGATTCTCTTCTCGTCTGCACTGTTTACCGTCCACGCTTCACTTCCATACAAGGCTAAACTCGAGACAAAGACGTTCAGAAAAGACTTCCTAACACTTGAATATATATTCGATATTAACAAATTTCTCTTCTTCAGAAAAGCTTTCCTTGCCATTGCAGTCTGCATTTTGTGTCCTTTCTGCTGCGGCCATCGCCAATTATTTTACCGTGCAAAAAGCAAACCTCATCTATTGCTTTCAGTGTCTCATCTCCTAATCTAATTCCGTCAAAATTGACTGATTTGTGCTAACTCAAGACAGTACTTTATACTGAACCGATTGGCAGTTTGTAACAATACTTACGGAATTATCTAGCGAACGTCTCTTCTGCAGTCTGTTGTTCAGTGCAACGGTTTTGATTGTACTATCGTGTATTTTCATCAGTGGCAGTTCTCGCTGTTAATTAAATTACACTCTGTACACTCCACCGTAAACTGTGTGGAAGTTCGTACAAATATCAGTGATTTTCTGTCCCATTCCATCTTTGTATTGATGAACAAAATGAGACTGACTGTATGGCTCAGTAAGCACCTACACCTATCTAGCGTAATCTCATGCTCCGTGAGCGAGACGACGATGGCAGTGAAACGGCCACATAGTCTGACTCGGATATCGGATCTTCTGTCTCGTAAAGATTCCCAATTAATCATTGTAACTATTTCTCGACTTAAACTATATAAGTTAATTACTTTAATTACGAAACAGTTACAGAGGATGGGCAGGAATGTGGAAACACCGCGAACACAACACATTACCTTGCTTAATATGGTACAGGAAAATAAAAATATGCCCTGCGTGGTTTTCTGGGGAATCTTAAATCATTCTTTTTGCAAAATAGTGGCAGGTTTAGGTAACGATGATGGTAGTAGACCACAAAGGCTTAATAATATTGAGATCTGGTGATCGTGGTGGGTAAGGGAAATGTGAAAATTCATCCTTGTGCTCACAAGACGAGCCCTGGACGATGCGAGCTGTGTGGAAAAGTGCCCTGTCGCCTGCGAACACAGCATCACCACTGGGGAACAAACATTGTACAATGGACCCGATCAGCAAAATGGTCGTATAATTCTTGTGAAGTAATGCTACCTTTGAGACTAACCAGGGGTTCCATAGAATACCACGATATAGCTGCCCATAACATCAACGAAACCTTGCCATGTTTCACTATTGGGACGTAAACTCGGCCAGAAGTTGGAAAGAGTGTGAAACAAGACTCATCCGACCAAATGAATTTATTCCATTGCTCCATAGTCCAGGTTTTACAGGCTCCTTTAACTGCCACTGATGAGTGGTTATGGAATTCCATGTCACCCTGCAGTTCTCGTCTTATGACGCCCCCTTCGTGTTGTTTTGGTGCTGAGAGGAATTCGCGAGTGATACATTCAGTGCCGCAGTGACTTTTGCAGCTGTCGTCCTCTCACTTTTCGTAACATCTTCAACGATCGGCTGTCACGGTCACTCAACACACGCTTTCGTCCGCTTTGTGACTTATCGGACGCTATTTCTCTGCTTTCCCTCTAAACGGTTTAAATTGTCTATATGATGCGTCTATATGATGCATCTTGGAACACCAAACACTTGGCTACCTTGACTACGGGAGCGCCCGCTATACGAGCAGCAAGAATTTGACCACACTTACCTACGACTTAATCCACTCGAAACTACACAGAACACTGTTCTCACCACGACAGACACTTGCAACACACCGAGGAAATTCCACAGGTGCTGTTCGTGGTCAAGTACAACAGCGCAACCTGTAGGCTTGGCTAGCGTCTGCATTTACGTTCAAACATGCATTTTCATGGTATCTCCACATTCTTTTCTGCCCAACTACGTCTGTATTGCACAACCTAATAACATTCTGTAGAACAACATTTGTTCTACTATTAAACGGACACTGGAACAGAGCTCTGTGCACAGGAATCGCTACGATGGTTATGTAAATGAGTTTTGCTTTAGCTACATGCTTATGAATGATGGCCCCAAGGTTTCAAGTCTGTTACTCCTGTTTAGAATCCATCTTGGAAATTTTAAAACACTATTCATTGTACCATTTAACATACTGTGGTCATCACCAATGAAAGTGGAAATGAAATGCATTAAAGTTCTGTAACACTCAGTGAAGTCACAAGTAGCTGTCAACTGTTCATGCATTTCCCGCCAAGAGAACGAAAATGGTTCGCAACTAATGACGAGTGAGCTGTCCGCCCCAGGTAGCTGAGTGGTGCCGGCGCGGTAGCTCAGCGTGTTCGCTCAGAGAGCTGGCTTGCCTCTGTAATAAAAAAAATAAAAAAAAACTGGGTGAAAAGACCAACGACGAACATCAACGGATGTCATGTGACGTCCGCTACGACGAAATACAACGAACCATAACGAACAAAATGGAAAAAAAGTTGTCATAACGACGGAAAGTCACTCCTAAGGGCCGCGGTTCGATTCCCTGCTGGATCGGAGATTTTCTCCGCTCAGGGACTGGGTATTGTGGTGTTGTGTTGTCCTAATCATCATCATTTCATCCCCATCGACGCGCAAGCCGCAGAAGTGGCTTCAAATCGAAAGACTTGCACCCGGCGAACTGTCTACCCTTGAGTGAGCTAATTGTCATTTTCGAATTACAGTTCCTGGATGGAAACTGCTGATCAGTAAAAATTTACAAACTTTGAAAAAGTGATGTAGCTGAAGTCCCCCTATGTGTTACCTCGAATATCAACGTGATTTACTTGTAGGTTTTGTTGTAAAACTCGTAGTAAATGTACTTCTCGATATTGGTGAGCGTTTTTATCCCTTCTCTTCTTTTACCCCTTCTCTTCTGACTTATTCATTTACATCTTCTTTATGATTTAGAGAGCCCTTGCAGCACGAACTAGTTTGTCAAATAAATCTGCCAGATCTTTGTTACAGGCTTGCCTGAAAAAATCCTGGAAAAGAGCAGCTAGTTTGAGATTTATATCCTTAACGACGTGATATCTTTTGTGTAACTGCACAAAGATACGAAACTCCCAAAATTTATTTCATGGCATTAGCCCTATCTATGTGAATTTTTCCTCCTATGTGTTTCCTTATTTCGGGACATAATATTTACAGGTTATCCAATAACAAGACCATAGAATCTGTTCAGCCCCAGTTGCATGTAACGTAATTGCAAGTTGTCAAGCATTTGGTTATCCATATTTACTGACATTATTCATCGACTCTGTTTCAGACAGTTTTGTATAATCTTTAGTAAGTAAAATGTTTCTAATATGCTACAGAACTGACAGTGTAGAATAATAATTTAACAGAAAGCGTCGTGAAATTGCTTGCTTTCGAAATTTGTTGTTTCATTGTACTGTCTAGAAGCTTCGGCAAAAATACTCTCTTGATTCACATAATTACTACAAAAATGGTTCAAATGGCTCTGAACACTATGGGACTTAACATCTGAGGTCATCAGTCCCCTAGAACTTAGAACTACTTAAACCTAACTAACCTAAGGACGTCACACACATCCATGCCCGAGGCAGGATTCGAACCTGCGGCCGTAGCGGTCGCGTGCTTCCAGACTGAAGCCACTAGAACCGCTCGGCCACACCGGCCGGCTTAATTACTACAATAATGCCTTCTATATTGCGTCGCAAGTCTGAGAACAGTTTTGTCAAAACTGCGCCGTGATTCAATAGCTGAATCATAATTCTGACATCATTTACTCGTAGTATTTACAGCACTGCCTCTGAATCATAATTACGACTAGTTTCTTCTGCTACCCTCAGAACAAACCGAGCTTAATGTACCGGACATCCGTTTACCAGAACACGTGGCAGCACGTCACAACTGATGTCATGATTCCTCAGTGTGAACAAAGATAAAACAGCCTCTCTAGCCACAGCCCTACATATTTCATCCTAACAAGATCTGCACCAGTTACCACCAGCGTTGGAAACGCCTCTAAGCACATCACAATCGTAAATCTTATGAATTCACTTGATGCTTGCATCGGAAACTTATGAAGATTCATGTGATAATAGGTATTATCTGCCATCAAAGCCGTCCCTCGTCGGGGGTAATGGATGACTCAAGCGCCAATTTTTGGTGTATGGAATGCTATAGTAGTCTCGAATCAGAGGAGATTCACTAACGATATACAGCGAAACGATACCTATTATTGTCTTTTATTGATTAAACCTTGGCCGTGGCTTTGTCGTTGTCAGTAATCACCTGCAAATGGCTAATTGTGAAATTTTGCATACTAAACAAGTATACTTAGGAAGTTGGTAAATGAAGCACATATCTGACTTATAGCGGTATGATAGAACTATAAAGTGGATAGAGCAGTAAAAGATTATTAGGTGCTGGAAATCAGTATTTTGGAAGCGCACGTGCAACAATATGAACCTCCTTGAAAGTTGTAGCGTTGAACCAGACAAGCATTGATTTCTTCTAGTATTAGCGTTTCAGGTGGCTCCTGCCCAAGCCGAAATTCCACTGTGTATGCCTCCTGCTATCACATCAAGTGCATCGGCGATTGAGGAAATTCCAGACGACGTGTCAGGTTAATGGTCAAGCCAGGAAAGAAGTGATAGGCCTGGAGAAGAACATTTGAACATGTCTTGCAAAATGGATCACTGTTCCGTAAATGTCTTGACGGAATGATACCACTTTCAAGCTTAACAACTTCCATTCTGCAGCGACCGCTGCCCACAATTCTTATCTGCTTCGCTTTTAATATCATACGCCGTCCCAGCTATGACGCCGTGTGTTCGGCCAGTATGAGGCTGGATAATGCACCTAGGTAGACGACATTCATCTCTTTAGTGTCTCACTCACATGTAACTAGGAGCCGTGGTTTTTTTTAAGTAATTACCGTTTTGCAACACACACACAAAACAAGTGGATTCCCCTTAGCAATTTTATTTTTACTTGAAAGCCTGTACTTTAATCTACTGTTATACAGAATTCCCATTAATATAAAGGAACATCAACAAAAGCAAAACGAGGATAATGGAATGTAGTCGAATTAAATCAGATGGTGCTGAGGGAATAAAATTAGGAAATGAGACACTTAAAGTAGCAGTTTTGCTATTTAGGCAGTAAAATAACTGAGGATGGTCGAAGTAAGGAGGATATAAAATGTAAACTTGCTAAACTGACTATTGCAAGGAAAGCGTTTCTGAAGAAGAGAAATTTGTTAACATCGAGTATAGATTTAAGTGTTAGGAAGTCTTTTGTGAAAGTATTTGTATGGAGTGTAGTCATGCATGGATGTGAAACATGGACAATAAACATATCAGACAAGAAGAGAATAAAAGCATTTGAAATGTGGTGCTACAGAAGAATGCTGAAGATTAGATGAGTAGATCACGTAACTAATGAGGAGGTACTGAGTAGAACAGGAGAGAAGAGGAATTTGGGGCACAACTTGAGTAGAAGAAGGGGTAGGGCCGTTCTGAGGAGTCAAGGGATCACCAGTTTAGTACTGGAGGAAAGCGTGGAGGGTAAAAATCGTAGAGGCAGATTAAGAGATGAATAACTAAGTAGGTTCAGGAGGATGTAGGTTGCAGTAGTTATTAGGAGATGAAGATGCTTGCACGGGATAGAGTAGCATGGAGAACTGCATCAAACCAGTCTTTGGACTGAAGACCACAACAACAACAACGACATAAGGCACTTATCGTATCGTACAACCAGCTTTTGAATACCACTCTCTTAGAAATCTGGGACCTGAATAATACTTTCGGTAATTTAAATGTTCTGTTAAAAGTTACATACAGCACACTCTTTGTCTGACATTTGACACTGACGATTTGGCGCAAAAAGTGAGAGAGAACAGACACTTAACGATTTCGACGTTATGTAATGAGTTTCCTCAAGAGTCAAGCATGCGCTTTGTGCAGTTGTTTCAGATAGTTTATATTATCGAAGGTGATGTACAGGTGGCAGATGTCTACGAGGTTTGGTATTCAAAAGCTGGTTGTATGATACAATAAGTGCCTTAATATTGGTGGGAATTATGTAGCAAAGTAGATTGAAGTGCAGGATTTCATGCAAAAATAAACTGATAAGAAAAATCTATTTTTTGTTTTTATTTCAAAACGGTACTTACTTACTAAAACACACATTGTATCACTGGACTACAGATTTAAGCGGGACATGGGGATAATGATTTGTCGGCAGTCACCACGCTGCTATCTATGTTGACAACACCACTATAGCTCCAGGTACCTTCGGTTTAGGATCAAGTGTATTTCGGAAAAGATTACATGCACGCTGTTAATAGCTCAACAGACACTGGCAAGTGGAAGGCAGACAGTGGCCTCCTCCCTTGCTGCAGTGCATTGACCTCGTACCAACACTGAGAGGCAGATTAACGGTTCGAGACTACAGTGGGGATGAGCTGTCTGTCGTTCCTTGCTGAGGCCATACTTCGTGGTATACTGCGGGGCTTACGACTCATCTAGCTCTCGTCGACCCACGCGTTGCGCACGCGCGCCGATTGTAGTGGAATTAGGATCTGTATGGCTTGCTATTTCGCTGTACGACAGACCTAATCAGTGGAGATCGACATTTCGCTACGTTCATAATACGTAAATTGTCAGGGACGCTCTTTCACACTGATGTTCTGACTGTGGACAGTTGAAAATACACAAGTTAAACTCACGTCTGTAGCCCTTTTCATATAACCTTCACACTCCTATCCAGAGGGCGTTCTGTAGCTCGTGCAGCAAATGTCGCTCTGCCCTGACATTACAGGGTTATTCGCAGGCGTACCTATACTGCTATTCTTACAGTTTTTCAAAATAAATGACGTAATTCTAACTCAGTGACACGTTAAAAACAAGCAACAAATAGTATGCATCATACTCATCATTTGGTTATGTAGCTCTTGCAGTAGCCGTATTTGCTGACAAAATTATGAGTATAGGGTCCGCCTGTTATCCAAACAACTATTTTTTTCCTCTCGTGTAAAACACAAACAGGTTTCAGCACCTGTGTTCCATTGCCAGTGGTTATTCTTTATCAAGTTTTTGTTTTTACATTATTTGGTTATGTAGTACCCTCAGTACATTATCGGATATTCATTTACATCATATTCCGCAAGCCGACGATACTTCTGATACCACCAGTTGATCGCCCTTTCCCTGCTCTACACCGGCCGCTGTGGCCGAGCGGTTCTAGGCAGTTCAGTCAGGAACCGCGCTGCTGCTACGGTCGCAGGTTCGAATCCTGCCTCGGGCATGAATGTGTGTGATGCCCTTAGGTTAGTTAGGTTTAAGTAGTTCTAAGTCTCGGGGACTGATGACCTCAGATGTTAAGTCCCGTAGTGTTTAGAGCCATTTGAACCATTTGATCCCTGTTCTACTCGCGAATAGCGTATGGGAAGAATGATTTTCGGTAAGCCTCTATATCAGCTCTAATTTCTCGATTTTCTTATTTGGTCATTTTTGTAAGATATGTGTGGGACTAAGTAATACGTTGTCCGGCTCTTCCCGTAAACTGCTCTCTCGAAATTTCAGTGGTAAACCTCTTCGTGATGCACAACGCCTCTCCTGTAGCGTCTGCCTCTGGAGTTTGTTGAGCGTCTCTGTAACGTCCTCGTGCCAACTAAACGATCCCGTGACGTAACACACCGCTCTTCTCTATTTCCTCTATCAGTACTATCTGTATATTAGTCCTGTCAGTAAAGACACCAGATTGATGAACGATACTCAACAATCGATCGAACATGTTCTTTATAAGAGTCTACCTTCGTGGATGAGTTACAAGATTCTTCTCATGAATCTCATTCTGGCATCTGCTTTTCCTGCTAAGTTTTTATGTGGTCATTCTACTTAAGGTGTCTCTGATTGATTGCTTGTCAGCTTTCGAAAATCCTCATAACTTTTAAGTGCAAAGTGTAAAATTGTTGTTTAAGAGTGAAGTTCACCAAAACATGTGTAGTGTTTGTGTCTGCACATCAACAACACATGAGAATCCAGATGAGAAACGATTTTCGGAAGCTAACTATGACAAGCTACCAATATCCAAAAATTTACAGAGGGTCCTTATACAACGAAATAATGTAAAAATTAGGAACTGAAGAAAGAATTTCCACAGGCGGCAGTACAAATGTGCTGAAACATACTTGGGTTAATTATGAAAAAAATATTGTTTGCGTAACAGGCAAACCTCACATCCATAACACAAATATAGCTTTAGGGGTGATTGCTGTATCTATGACCGTCTTAGTTTGCTAGAGCTTGGGATTGATGGTTTGTTTCCAAATATGCTTAACCAGGAAATGACACAAAACTTAATTCTTTCTTTAACATCCGCCTCGAAGTGTAAATTTCAGGGCATCTGACAGAACGTTTCCTGTCTCCAACAAATAATCTGTACTGCGAAACTATACACCGTCTCTTATGTCAGCTCCATGTAGACACGACAGGCGTTTTGCCAGATCTACTCTTACAGTACTGGAGTTATATTATCGTTGAGTGTGGTAATGTGCTTTCTCAGTTCTCCCAAACGTTGCTGGAAACGGCAGGATGGAAAGTATGACCTCAAAAGGAAGAATTAACAGGTTTTGATCATGTACGGGAGATGTTTCCTGCCTCCTAAACGTCACTTTCTCCGGCAACAAAAGTATTCACTTTTCTTGCCATATGAACATATGAAATCAGTTCCCCGACTTTAAAACTTCCCTCTTTAAAATGATAATACGATTATGCCTTTATATTCAGAGTTAGCGGAAAATACAGGGTACGAAACCATCCAGAAATAACTCTGTATTATTAACTCTTCGATCGATTTTACAATTCCATCGCTCTGTTTCGCTTTGTTGAGGTAGACAAATCTTCGTTTCTGTGAAGTTTACAGCTCAATGTATCTTTGGTGTCGAAGCCATTAGAGACTGGACATTTGTTCTGTTTCATAAATTTATGGAGAAAATCCTTTTTAATTTGCACTAAAAAGTAAAAAAAAATGCAAATCATGTTATCTGCGGTCCGGAGATGTACACTCACAAACGTTCAGGAGACGTACCACATTGTGCTACATTGTTCTACGAATTAACTATTTATGCTAGGTTACACTGTTTGAGATTTGAAACTGTGACTTATTTTCAGGATCTTCATTCTGCCACTCTAAATCTCACTGACCAAGTACAAAGGCTGTCGCGTGGCAGTTACTCGCGTTGCACGGGTGCTTGCCTCGAATCGCCAAGGACCGTTTGCAGCTTGGCTGCGGGTTTTCCGCGGGCTAGCTCGTCTGGGTGCTGGAGAATTCCATCATCACGGAACGCCTAAGACGAAAGAGGAGAGTGAGTCAGACAGGATACCAGTCTCAGGGCCGTCCACATGGACCGCCGCTTGTTTTTATTTGACTCAAGCATGGCGAAACAGAAATCTTTAACATGATGGCGAATTAGTCGGCTCCCTTTACTGTTCGGCATGAAACATTTTGCAAGTATTCTAAGATCGTGTTTGTAACCGCTTGAAACGTGCCTTATTTATTTTTATTTTTAAGTTGAGTTAAGGTTCTCTGTTAACTACTAAATCATGTTCCATGTTTATGTCTTCTTCACATCTCTCGGAATATAAAACCTGTCACAAGATTTCAGGTCTTAACGATAAATGCAGAGGATCTTAAGCTCTCTTTGTTTATTCTATGCCACTGTTTTTGGAAAACATTTAAAGTCTGTTGGGACAGCGCTGACGATAGTTGCCCGGTGCATGCCTGTATTAATGTAAATGTAATCTGGAAAAGACGCCGGCCGCTATTGCCGAGCGGTTCTAGGCGCTTCAGTCCGGAACCACGCTGCTGCTACGGTCGCAGGTTCGAATCCTGCCTCGGGCATGGATGTGTGTGATGTCCTTAGGTTTAAGTAGTTCTAAGTCTAGAGGACTGATGACCTCCGATGTTAAGTCCCATAGTGCTTAGAGCCATGTGAACTTTTTTTTTTTGGGGGGGGGGGGGATGACGTTTACTACTTTCGTATGGAATTGCCTGCATTTTAAATATATTTATCGTTTCCTCGAATCGAGTTTTCAGCCCAGTCGTGGCGTAAAGTAAACATCGTACCCATCTGTGAGCCACTGACACACCAACTGGCTGTAAACGTTTATTACGTTCTTCGCATTCACAAAACAAACCATTGCCTAAATCACATCTGTGGCTGCTAAACAATCCTCTTTGTTTTATGAAAATAAATTCCCGCATAACTGATAAATAAACATACGTGGCATATATTCCAATCCGAAATAACAAGCTTTCTGTGGCGCATTGACAAAGTGCCTGCCGCACTGACAGGAGCCTTCAGCACAAACTACTTTTGCGTTGTATATAATTGTTGTAGTTATTGAAACAGAGTAAATCTGATGCAGGAAAACTTTGTCACTTATGTATATAAATACGAAGAAAACCAACGACCATTTAGCCATGTCAATATGGCAAAGGTAGTTGTTTAAGCTTTCATGTACGCTACTATCTAAAAGCGAAGCGCTGTCAAGTAATATCTATAATGAGATGTCAGAAGGGTTACACAACGACGTTGAAGTTCACACACAAGAAAATATGTCCAAAACATATAATTGGAAAAACTCTGAAACCGGAGATACACCTCGAAAAAAGTCACAAAATCGGAAAAATCTTTTCCACAACACATGTTTGGCAGCAACGGGGAATGGTACCTACGTGATTCAAGAGCGTCATTGATAGACAAGCTCGTTCCTAAAATGAGCTATGCCAGGGCCGGAAGAATCCTTGCACCCGGCTAATGGGCTGTAGTTTGCCTTCCCAATACGTGCCACATATGTTCACGATTCAAGTCCTGAAACCTTCCTCAAGGGTCTACGCGGTGCATCTATTCACCCACAACAAATTTATCGACCACTGTAACTCAGCGTGGATGAAAAGTATCATTACTGAAAAAGATTTAGGGACAGTTACAAGTCGCACATGCTATTGCAGTACCTCGTCGGCGTACCCCTCGGTACGCCTCCAGCCACCAACGAAACTGTAAAACTCCGTAGTCCACCCAACTTACTGTCTGTTCTCACGAAGACACCATCATCACCAAATAGGTTTCCACCTATAATGTTTCTGTGGGTGTACCGACTACCACTTCGCATCCAGTCAAATTTGCGACCAAGAAAGGAAGGAAGATAAAAGTTTCAATGTCCCTTCGACCTCAAGGGCACTTGATACAGATTACAAGTTCCGGTTGGGCAAGAAGGGAAACGACATCTCTCGTGTCCTTTACAAATAAACCATACCGGCATCCATCTTAATCTCCTTAGGGAAACCATGGAAAATATAAATTTAGCTGAACGGACTGGGAAATAGACCCTGCTATTCTCGAAATAGGGTTAGCGTTTTCAACGAAAATCGTTCTGAAGCAGGATTCATCTCTGACGAGCACAGTCTTCCATCCATTCGTGGCCCAATATGGATGTTTCTAATACTGAACTGCACTACTGTAGGCGAGACACACACCGGCTGACGTCCAGCACACAGACCAACCGATACACTGATTTTGTGGAAACTGGAATTCCTGAGGCAACAATAAGCTCTGGAAACAACTGTTTTGAAGACATCTTGCAGTTACGGAAGGATGTCGTTCGTATAGTGAACTAGGTAGTCTTGGTCGTGTTATAATAACGTACGAGGAATATTTTCTGAGTGGTGAGATCATCACCAACAGGTTGAAACGAGTTAGTGTGACTCATTGACCACTGTTGAGAGTGTAGTAGCTCTTTGAATCACGCGCACTCTCGTTTTTGTGGAAATCTGTGGGTCATTTACTGTGATTTCTCAGTTTCTTTGTTTCCAGTTTACTATTTTCTAAATTATGAATAGTATGTACACACAGTGAAAGTTACCTTTTTAACGAATTTCTAGTCTTCCGAATAATACAAAACAAAAGTTTCGCCAAGTTTGATGCAGAACAAATAATGCTTTATTAAGCAATACAGTAACGGAAATCGTATGTCCTTGCTTTATTCAAAATTACTGTTATGGTTTTGATCTTCAACGTCAATATTTATATGATATTTGTCGGCCACAGGAAACATTTACAGCTACTGAAGGCAGTGATAGAATTTAATTGTGACGTTAATTATTCATTTTTTGTTATTCTATTATTATGTTTAAATTCAAGTTTGACAGTTTAAAAGGTCTGCCAATGTAAGTAGATGATCATGCGCAACAATCATTGTAGCAATGTGTACGAAATGGAAGGGACGAGAGAAGGTCGCTAAATAAGGTGCTCACGTTAGTCATTCTTTTTCATAGCCAACTCTGTTCAGAGTATTGATCATAATTATCAAGGTTTGAAAATTCATGTTGTACTGTACGATCTGTCGATACGTTGTGTGACCATTCCCATTAGTCGAAAAGCCGTTAACCATGTAACCAACAGCAAGTATATTACCCTTTTACTAATGTTACAACGTCCAATTGTTTGGGATTATTCTTCATGAAGAATAATTTTTGGATGTGTGGTACGTCACGCAACCGATGCTCGTTGGGATCTATGTCGTGTTCTAGAACAGGGTAACCAAACAAAAACACTATTTTATCCAGATCACGAAGCAGTTGTCTTTATTTTGTGTACGTGATTATTGGCATGCTGGTACGAAAATTTTCTGTTCCAAACCATTCTCAAAGTTTGGGTAACGGGAGTGTGTCCCAAATGTCTTCACAAAAACCTGGGTTCAGTTTGCCATCCAGGAAGAGTACCTGTCTCTCCGTCGCCATCTTTTTTAATGTTTGATGATGACTGCAAAGCCGAAACTGATTAACTGTTCAAATAAATTAAAATGTGACTAAGAGTGCAAATTCTGAAGTATATTTTACAAGCGTTTCATAGCGCATCCACGGCATTGTTGTCTGACGTCATATATTCTTTCTTGTGATCAATAGCTTCTTAGTCAACACACTAAAATGCAGACCACGTTGCGAAGGTTAGCTCTGTGGCTTACCTCGGTACGTGACCTGAAACGAAAGTACAGTTGATAACACGACCTTCTGAAGATTGTATCGCCAATGGTTCGGTGGTCTTTACCAGCTTATTACTTTGGGTTCCTAAGCAATGCTTGGGCTTTGTGCTTCGCTGACATTTGCATTAAACATGACCGTACTGAAAAGGAGAGGTGGATAGCGTAGTACGTGTCAGATGTCTCTAATGGAAAGCTCTCGTATGCGACCACAGAACCAGATTAATTTAGTTCTCTCCGTTTACTTATTATGACACAAAACACGCACATGATAACTGATCACTCGTTGTGGTCTTGTAGAGCATTCGATGCACATTCTGACGTCACACACAGCACGTCCAGTGTCCGGAGACATCAACTGACAACGTAGCGTACTGAAGTCGAACGAACACTTTTAAGTCCAGTCTCAGCTAAGGGGTTAACACTTTATAATCGTGCAAAGACTTCGATTTTGTGCATTATGAAGATGTGTTATGTTTTTCGTTTCTCTGTATACTCCTTACCATATATGCTCTGGGAAATCTCAGTGAGCGGTATCATATTATGATTAAAAACGTCCATTCCGATTAAGGCGATGCGTATCCTTGATCTCGTAACGAGGCCTCCCTAAGCGGTCGTTTGACAGACTGGTCTGTCTCATCTAGGTTCGCAGCTTGCTGTCGCCGCTAAAAGACTTAATGTGACCCCACGCCAAAGCTCGATAAGATGCAGAATCACTGAAAATTTGACATTTTAAAGAATAGTATTCATTAAATAATCTCAGTTTCAACGCTCCGTAAAGTTAGTGTACGAGGAGCTTCGAAAACGAAGCGAGAACGACTCAGAAGTAAAATAATAGCTTTCGATTTGGAGAGCCCTGCCGCTACTGAAAGAGAAAAATTATTTATTGGAAGGCATCATCACATGTGATGGAACTCGAGCTTCCCAATGCATTTCAAAATCACATTTCATGTCTTAGAAAAATCAGAGTCGATGCCTCTAAAGATATTCAGACTTAACATGTCTACAACTAAATCTGTGGTGACTGTGTGACAGACAGCTGACTGAGCTGGAAAACAGCAATCGTAGGCAGCGACTCCCAGCGGATTACGTCCAACGATTGAGTAGAGGAGACCAGGACGACTAAGCGCAGGTGTGAGAACTCTGCGTGATGGAGCCAGACTTCTTTCAGCAAAACAAAACTTTGGTCCAAATAAAACGGTGGTAAATAGTGCAGCATCCACGCCTCAATCCGCACCTAGTGCCGCCAGATTTTCTAATGTCTGGCTCATTCTAAATATTAAAATTCAAAGTTAAACTTAGAAATCCAAAAGCTCAACAAACATCTGTTGTGCAGCACTTTCTCATGTAAGTGGCATGAGTGCCGAACTTACCTTCATGGTTTACATTTCAGTCTTTGTAGAAAGGATCTTTTAATATAATGTAGATCTACATGATATCTTGAACTTTCCTTTGCAAATTACTACGACTTGTAGGAGGTGGTGAACAGAAAGTCGTTTGAACAGGACCCCATGACCAAAAATATATTTCTATGCTTACCTACGCGGGAGCATTGTGCACAACTAGAAATTTGAGATATATTCACTGTTCTTAACGTGGGTGATGGTTCAAATGGCTCTGAGCACTATGGGAATTAACTGCTGTGGTCATGAGTCCCCTAGAACTTAGAACTACTTAAACCTTACTAACCTAAAGACCATGCCCGAGGCAGGATTCGAACCTGCGACCGTAGCGGTCGCGCGGTTCCAAACTGTAGCGCCTAGAACCGCTCGGCCACTTCGGCCGGCTAACGTGGGTGAAAGAGTGGACGAAATCCAACAGCGTGAATATTGAAATGGTCACAAAACTCGTATTCAGTATGACTACTACTCTGAACCTGTATTCTTAAGTCAGTTTGACACTTCCTCGCTTAGTAAGATGTTTAAGCTATCGTAAGTTGCTTTCATCAGTGTTCAGCTGACTATTTCCGTGCAATATGTTTTAACCTGCGATACCTATCTCTGGATGCTATGGCAGAGAACGCTTCAGATATCGAAGACCTTCGCTTCTATTTGATTCTCCGTTCGATGGAGCGCTGACGGAGTCACGCAAATAGCCCTTCATACCCGCTCAGACCAAGTCTCCAAATAACCACAGATCGATGTTTAATGCGAAAATGTCATTTATGCCATTTCCCTCTGAGGAGAAGTAAGACACCAATTCTGCGCACGTTTCTTATTTTGCTTTCTGTTTCGAAATGGAATAATACTGTCAGAGTTTCTAAGCGACACTGATTATGTTCTTGAAGTGATAATGTAGAAAATTTACGCCACATGCGAGGTAGTTTCCATAAATTCTGTTCCTCTACAGCAGAGATTTAAAATTTACCAATGAAAATGTTTGCAAAAGCTAATCTAAAAAAAATGGTTCAAATGTCTCTGAGCACTATGGGACTTAACTTCTGAGATCATCAGTCCCCTAGAACTTAGAACCAGTTAAACGTAACTAACCTACGGACATCACACACATCCATGCCCGAGGCAGGATTAGAACCTGCGACCTTAGCAGCAGCACGGTTCCGGACTGAAGCGCCTAGAAACGCTCGGTCACAGCGGCCGGCAGCTAATCTAAGCTTTCTTAGGTTGAAAAGGAGGCCGTGTATATCACGTAGTGAATTCCTAATATCTAAACGCTTAGAAAGGACTATGTTGTTGCCACCGTGACGAAGTAGCAAACATTGTTTTCTGTACCTTCGATCGGAGAACAGAAATAAACGGAGAACGTGTTACCTGATGCTTATTACGGATAATTGTTATTTGCATTTATTTTTATCCATAGAGCACCCGCGTTGTTGCTCTTGAGAGAGGCAAAATTAATTTTGGTCTCTTTAATATATTAAATATTTGAAAATTGTTCTTATATTAAAACACTGAAATTACTGCTTGGTTATTGTCTGTACCACCAATCGATGAATGGAAATATACAAAGTATTTGTTACCTGAACCGCATTTTTTTTATCCGCATGGCGCCCCTGCTTATCTTTAATATGCTAAACATTAAAAAAAATGTATATTAAAACTCTGAAACTACTGGGATAGGGTAAGGACCCAATGTTTAGTAGTTGTGATAGAGTTAGTTTAACAAGTATACAAAATATAATGGAAATTTTTACTGTATAACAATCGGAAATGACACCTTCAATATATCTCGTAATACGCCTTGAATAATTAAAGACTTGCATGCCTTATTTTGAAACAATAATACACATAAAATTTGGATAAACCTACTCAAGGTTACTGTCAACTTATCCTGCATGAACACATGTTTCATCCAAACACGCAATAAATCAAGTTTTATTGTCAGTTAATAGTAACATATCAAAGATAGTCTTCAGAGAAGAGACTTATAACTTCTTTTTACTAATTGCCTGCAACGTAACGATCGCTGCAGTACAATAAGAGAAGTTAGGAAAACTCTGGAATAATCTCTCTTTTCTTGTTCCCGGCCATTGTACGTGAATGGAACAGAGAAAGCCAAAGATGTTGCTGGTACCTTGTACTCCTCCCACCATGTGCCGTGCCAATCTAGTTGCGAAAATATGTGTCTAGTCTTTACCTATCTATATAAACGTTAATTTTCTCGAAACTTATACGGAAGAAGAAAATTTTTGACAGCATTGGTTGATATTTGCTTCTGTCTTTTCTTTGGCTCCTATTCAAGTATTTTTTTATCCGTGAAACAATGAGAAAAAGTTGCGCATTATAATTGCCTGTTTGAAACTAAACTATCAGCCACAAACATTTAAGTGCGGAGCTGTCTTGTGTTGACGTAAATTGAAACGTAAAGGGCAGCTGTATGACTTCTTAAGAGAAACACAAGAGAATATCGCATATCTAATAACACTGTTACTTAAATGACGCAGACTCTTGTGATGCAGATAATTTTCGTGACTTTGGCAACTTCACTTCTGACACACAAATAATAGGAAATAAATTGCGAAAGATTGATTGCATACTTTCTCAAAAATATGGAATTTACTCCACAAGGGACCCAACTGCAGGAGAGGACTTACCTTATGCAGCCTTATCTTAGAGACGACCTATAGAGAGTTTACTAGAATTAATCCATAAGGTATCCAAGTGAAATAGATGAACATTAGTAACCTTGCCTACGCAGATGATATAACATTAATAAGAAGCTCCAAAACAGAATTAAGCCGAATGATGCAGAATTATTGCAAAATTAGTCTGAAAACAGAATTGTTTGTTAATGATGAAAAGACAGAATAAAAAAGAGCTCCTCGTTCAGGCCGTGAAGGCCCAAGGGACGTCTACCGGCCGCCGTGTTATCATCTGCCTTGCAGTGTCATGCGGATGCTGTATGGAGTGGCATGTGGTCAGCACTCTCTCCGTCCGCACGTTTTGCAGACTTGCCACACCGTGGAGCCACTACTGTTTGGTCAAGCAGCTCCTCAGTTGGGATCACGAGGCTGAATGCACGCCATACCTGACCTCCAACCAAGGAAGAAATCCTTGACGGTGCCAGTAATCGAACCCAGGTCCTCTGCATGGCAGCCATCTACGCTGACTCCTCAGCTACGGAGGCGAAAGAAACGACAGAATATCTGGCCATAAGTAAGGAAGTCCGAAATGATGCGGCTTTGGTTGTAGGCGGATTCCCATTCAAGATAGCTGACGTCTTCAAGTATTTCACATAAATTTTCTCAGCATGTTATAGTCATAGGTGGAGATTTCAATTTATCAGATATAGACTGGGACACTCAGATGTTTAGGACAGGTGGTAGGGACAGAGCATCGAGTGACATCCGAAAATTAGCTCGAGCAATTAAACGGAGAACCGAGTCGTGGAGATAACGTGTTGGACCTACTGATAACAAACAGACA
Organism: Schistocerca cancellata; assembly: GCF_023864275.1. Classification (NCBI taxonomy): domain Eukaryota; kingdom Metazoa; phylum Arthropoda; class Insecta; order Orthoptera; family Acrididae; genus Schistocerca; species Schistocerca cancellata. The sequence goes on along the minus strand of NC_064628.1, from coordinate 308,215,824 downwards.
CGAACTTTTCGACTCTGTAAGCGCAGAACAGAGAATCAGTGATCATAAGGCCGTTGCAGCATCCCTGAATATGGAAGTAAATAGGAATATAAAAAAAAGGTAGGAAGATTTATCTGTTTAACAAGAGTAATAGGAGGCAGATTTCAGACTACCTAACAGATCGAAACGAAAATTTCTGTTCCGACACTGACAATGTTGAGTGTTTATGGAAAAAGTTCAAGCCAATCGTAAAATGCGTTTTAGACTGGTACGTGCCGAGTAAAACTGTGAGGGACGGGAAAAACCCACCGTGGTTCAACAACAAAGTTACGAAACTACTTAGAAAGCAAAGAGAGCTTCACTGCAAGTTTAAACGCAGCCAAAACCACTCAGACAAACAGAAGCTAAACGATGTCAAAGTTAGCGTAAGGAGGGCTATGCGTGAAGCGTTCAGTGAATTCGAAAGTAAAATTCTATGTACCAACTTTAGAGAAAATCCTAGGAAGTTCTGGTCTTACGTTAAATCAGTAATTGGCTCGAAACAGCATATCCTGACATTCTGGGATGATGATGGCATTGAAACAGAGGATGACACGCGTAAAGTTGAAATACTAAACACCTTTTTCAAAAGCTGTTTCACAGAGGAAGACCGCACTGCAGTTACTTCTCTAAATCCTCACACGAACGAAAAAATGGCTGACGTCGAAATAAGTGCCCAAGGAATAGAAAAGCAGCTGAAATCACTCAACAGAGGAAAGTCCACTGGACCTGACGGGATACCAGTTCCATTCTACACAGAGTACGGGAAAGAACTCGTCCCCCTTCTAACAGCCGCGTACCGCAAGTCTCTAGAGGAACAGAAGGTTCCAAATGATTGGAAAAGAGCACAGGTAGTTCAAGTTTTCAAGAAGAGCCGTCGAGCAGATGCGCAAACCTATAGGCCTATATCTCTGACATCGATCTGTTGTAAAATTTTAGAACATGTTTTTTGCTCGCGCATCATGTCATTTCTGGAAACCCAGAATCTACTCTGTAGGAATCAGTATTGATTCCGGAAACAGCGATCGTGTGGGACCCAACTCGCTTTATTTGTTCATGAGACCCCGAAAATATTAGATACAGGCTCCCAGGTAGATGCCATTTTCCTTGACTTCCGGAAGTCGTTCGATACAGTTCCGCACTGTCGCCTGATAAAGTAAGAGCATATGGAATATCAGACCAACTGTGTTGCTGGATTGAAGTTTTTAGCAAACAGAACACAGCATGTTGTTCTCAATGGAGAGATATCTACAGACGTTAAAGTAATCTCTGGCGTTCCACAGGGGAGTGTTACGGGACCATTACTTTTCACAATATATATAAATGACATAGTAGATAGTGTCAGGAGTTCCATGCGGCTTTTCGCGGATGATGCTGTAGTATACAGAGAAGTTGCAACATTAGAAAATTGCAGCGAAATGAAGGAAGGTCTGCTGCGAATAGGCGCTTGGTGCAAGGGGTGGCAACTGACCCTTAACATAGACAAATGTAATGTATTGCGAATACATAGACAGATGGATCCTTTATTGTATGATTATATGATAGCGGAACAAACACTGGTAGCAGTTACTTCTGTAAAATATCTGGGAGTATGCGTACGGAACGATTTGAAGTGGAATAATCATATAAAATTAATTGTTAATAAGGTGGGTGCCAGGTTGATATTCATTGGGAGAGTCCTTAGAAAATGTAGTCCATCAACAAAGGAGGTGGCTTACAAAACACTCGTTCGACCTATACTTGAGTATTGCTCACCAGTGTGGGATCCGTACTAGGTCGGGTTGACAGAGGAGATAGAGAAGATCCAAAGAAGAGCGGCGCGTTTCGTCACAGGGTTATTTGATAAGCATGATAGCGTTACGGAGATGTTTAGCAAACTCAAGTGGCAAACTCTGCAAGAGAGGCGCTCTGCATAGCGGTGTAGCTAGCTGTCCAGGTTTCGAGAGGGTGCGTTTCTGGATGAGGTATCGAATATATTGCTTCCCCCTACTTATACCTCCCGAGGAGATCACGAATGTAAAGTTATAGAGATTCGAGCGTGCACGGAGGCTTTCCGGCAGTCGTTCTTCCCCCGAACCATACGCGACTGGAACAAGGAAAGGGAGGTAATGACAGTGGCACGTAAAGTGCCCTCCGCGACACACCGTTGGGTGGCTTGCGGAGTATAAATGTAGATGTAGATTTAAGGAGTCTTTTTAGTAACAACAATAGAAGGAGTATAGGAACAGATGCCCATCTAACAACAGCGAACAAAACGGTTTCAGATTTTTGCATAATTTTCAAGAAAAGAATAATTAGTACTAACTTCAAAATCTGTTTGTATCATTCGTCAAGAATATCAGGAACATTATGCGGATGTGAAAAGTTAATATTTAGAAATATAGAGTAAGAAAAACTGTTAATATTCGAAAGAAATGTACAGAGGAACATTTATGGATCTTTATTAGTCGACCACAATATTATTGTACCTGGAAGTGAGGACGCTTCGGTCGGCTAATCGTGAGTTTTTTTTCCGATATTTCAGGACACGCTGAACGACCTTACAGTACATGCACAACTACCTTGAAATCATTCACAGTGCGATGCGCTTTCCTTAGTTGCCACTGTAATTATTCACTGTAATGTCACCGCATATTTCCGATAACGGCCACGGGAGACCAAGTGCAATAATATCGTGGTCGGATATTATATAACGAAAATATGTTGGACTGGAGGATAAGAAAAAGTGAAGAATTAAGAGAGCTGTAGCCTACGAACGCCGTAATATCGTCGATGTCTAAAGAAGACAAGGTTGAACTGGGCAAACCATCTAGCGAGAATGATGGAGCATAGACTACCTAGCTTTCTCCAAAACAATAGATGGAACGAGAGGAAGAGGAAGAAGCAGAATTAGATGGCGAGGTAACATACGGGAGAACACAGGTACGATGAACATCAACACGAAAAGGATTAAAAGTGGACTCAACAAAAAGAAGTGGAAGAGGCTCGTAGAGCAGATGTATGGATGAAGCCCTAGCCAAATGTAAAGTAAACACTCATTATACTTTATAATGTACCCATTTACCGGTTCCGATTTTGCTACGGTCTTGTCTCTAAAACAAAACTAGAACAACCTCTTTTCAATTCATGTTTCGAATCATATTCTTGAGGAAGAGAGCTTTAAAATATCCGTAATTCAGTGGCTAAACCTGAAGATACGGCTCTGTAATAGCAGCAGAAAATATGGAGTACTTTGTTCAGTATTTCGATTAACGTGAAAAAAGAAGGCTGCAGTTGTGTGTCAGTTATCATTACGCCAGGACGCTGAACGCGCCAGCTGTATAGCCAACTAATGGTGGCCACTACACTCTGTCGGCAGGAGGGCCGCATGTACAGTCGATGAAACACGCCCTCACGTCCCCGGGACAGCACGTGCAAGACATGTGTCTGACAGCAGGCTGGCGACCGGCACAATGTATTTATGTGCGCGGCGGCGTAAACTGTGGACAGCGACCGTGTCTTTTATCGGTCACGCTCGCTGCCGTAAAGCGGCGAACCTGCATCATTCTGCTGAGTTCATCGCGAGAGCGAGCGTTTACGAGTCATTCGTTATGAGGTAAGTTTTAAGGTCCCCAATCTGGCAGTGATCTACGGTGTATTTCAGGTCAAAAATACACTCATTTTTCGACGAAATTCCTTCTTAGATCAATGCACTTTCTCCACAGCGGGTCCAGTCAGTGTAACTGTGGCTGTTGGTGAACGGTGGAACAGGGGGGGGGGGGGGGGGGCAAGTGTATCGTTCAGAAGAAAGATGTCATTTTCCTTTTCTTCTGTGATTCAGGTACCGTCTCAAATGTGTTTTTATTGGGGTGGTCCAGAATGCTTGCGTAATATTCGCCAGTATTTATTTTATCTTTCGTAATGTAGAGGAGGGCGGCTGAAATACCCCTCTGGCCATTTAGAGTTACATTTTCCGTGGTTTACCTAGATCGCTTAAGATAAATGGCGGGATGATTCTCTTCAAAGGGCACGGCTGATGCCCTTCCCTAATCCAAGCTTGTGCTCCGTCTCTATTAATCTAGCCGTTTACGGGTTGTTTGACGCTGATCCTCCCTTTGTATAATTTGAGCGTAGATTCTCTTCAAGAGAAACGTGATCACGTATAAATTCAGAAATTTATTTCCTTTGGCGATAAACCGTCCAAAATAAAGAATTTTTTGTCGATACAGTATTCATTTTTATCCATTTCAGTCAATACAAGCAGAGTGCACAGTTTAAAAAACCGTCTAGAGAACGTTACACCGCCCATTAAGTTATCTTATTACGCAGCACGTACTAACTTAAGTTTCCAACACCGATTACATTCACCATTTTCTTACACAGACAGTGAACTTCCTTCCCGGATTTCGCTATATTCCCGTAATCCAATTAAATATGATCAATTGCGTTGATCCACTTCTGTTCCTATGCACTCAAGTATTAGAGTTGTTGGATGTCCTCCTAAGGGATATCATGCCAAATTCTGTCCAGTTGGATCGTTAGATCTTCAAAGCCGGTTGGAGCGCCTTGCCCATAATTCTCCAAACGTTCTCAATTAGGGAGATATCTGACGACCTTGTTGGTCAAGGTAGGGATGGGAAGATGAAGACGGCCAGTAGAAACTCTCCCGTGCGTTCGGCCATTATCTTGCTGTAATGCAACCCTGGACGTCTTCTATAAAGGGCAACAAAATGTTGCTTACCGACGTGCTGTAAAGGTCCTGCGTATGGCACCCAGAGGGTCCTGCTGTGAAAGGAAATAGCACCCCAGACCATAATTCCTGGTTGTCAGACTGTATGGCGGGTGACAGGTTGGAATTCCACTGCTGTCTGGGAAGTCTCCAGACACGTCTTTGACCTGGGATCTCATTGACTGGAGTAGAATTGTCTTAAGTGATGAGTCCTGCTTAGAACTGAGCTCCGATGATTAGCGGAGATGTGTCTGGAGACAACCCAGACAGCGGTGGGATACTCACCTGACTGAAACCCGCCGTAAAGACTGACAACCGGGAATGATGGTGTAGGGTACCATTTCTTTTCATAGCAGGAGCCCTTTGGATGTCATCCGCGGCACCTTCACAGTACATACTTCCACAATATTTTACACCCCTTTTACTGCCCTTCATGGCAAGCCAACCCGGGCTTACATTTCAGCAAGATAATGCCCGCCCGCACCTGGCAAGTGTTTCTAATGTTTGTCATCGTGCTTGCCAAATCTTACCTTGGTCAACAATGTCGCCGTATCTCTTCCCAATTGAAAATGTTTGGAGCATTATTGACACGATCCTCGAAACAGCTCGGTATTATGACGATCTAACGCGCCAATTGGAAAGGATATGGCATTGATATCTCTGAAGATGACATCCAACAACTCTGTCAATCAATGTCAAGCCGAATAACTGCTTGCATAAGGGCCAGAAATGGAGTAACGGCTTATTGACTTGCTCAGTTTATGAAGCTCTTTCTCTTGTATGAATCACCCACTTTTTCTAAAGTTTTAATCTTTGGTTCAAATGGCTCTCAGCCCTATGGGACTTAACATCTGAGGTCATCAGTCCCCTAGACTTAGAAATACTTAAATCTAACTAACCTAAGGACATCGCACACATCCATGCCCGAGCAGGATTCGAACCTGCGACCGAAGCAGTCACACGGTTCCGGACTGAAGCGCCTAGAACCGAGCACCGCTTTAATCTTTGTTTGTCTCTACATGTACATCACACGTACCGATTTCCGTCCCATTCGGAAAAATCATTCGTGTAGTGTCGTCCTTTATTTTCCCTTCTAGTGCATACTGTTAAATCAAACCCGTTTCATCACAATTGTAACTTCCTTAGAGGATATTTGGAACATGTGGACTCCCCGTAGGCTATTAATACTGTTTATGCTATACAGGGTGAACCAAAACTCCACTGGCAAAATTTCGGAGCTTGTTCAGGGAGATTTTCTGAGTGTTTTGTTATAAAGGAGGCGTGGTCTGAGGTGGCTCGTTACGGAGTGATAATGTTATTATCGTTCATTCGGTTTGTTGCTCCCATCACCTTCACAACAGTAAAAAAGCCTGTAACTCGCAATCATTAAAATGCACAACACAAATCACAGAATAATGCAATAACACTCAGACAGATGCGGCAGGACTGTGATGTGGCTGCTGTCGCTGCAGAAACAGCTCAGCGTAGCGTCCTCTTTCCTCTTTTCCATTGCATTCAGTGAATCCATACACGAGGAGCGTATCTACCAACTTTTTGTCAGTAAACCTGTGCGTCGAGATGTGTGTAAGTGTTAACGTACAACCAACAGTGCCGGAAAAAGCGATGTCGAGACAGAAGTGATCAGTACTGATCACACTGAAAGCAAGTTTGAGAGTGAAGAGAGAAGTGAATACTACTACTGTTGCCAATAGTAAGCACCGTGAGTTAATGGAACAAGTTTAGAAACAAACAAGACTCACAGAGCATCCAGTCCGCATTTACTCTTTTCTGCAGATATTTTCACTGAAAAACAGATACGAAGATAAATGGGATTCAGGAATCAAACTAAATGCCATTACTCTGCAACAAGCCACCGAATACCTCAGGTCTCTCACACTAAGGTGATACAAGTCGTGGGATGCACATATACAGATGTCGTAGTATCGCGTAACAAGGTATAAAAGGGTGCATCGGTGGAGCAGTCATTTGTACTCAGGCAATTCACGTGAAAAGGTTTTCGACGTGATTATGGCGTCACCAAAACAATTAATAGACTTTGAACGCGGAATGATAGTTGGAGCTAGACGCATGGGACATTGCATTTCGGAAGTCGTTGGAGAATTCAATATTCCGAGATCCAAAGTGACAAGAGTCTGCTTAGAATTCCAAATTTCAGGAATTGCCTGTCACCATGGACAACGCAGTGACAGACGGCCTTCACTTAACGACTGAGAGCAGCGGATTTTACGTAGTGTTGTCAGTGCTAATAGACAGGCAACAATGCGTGAAATAACTGCAGAAATCAATGTGGGACATACGACGACATTGTGGCGAAATGTGGCGTTAATGGGCTATGGCAGTAGACAACCGACGCGAGGGCCTTTGCTAAGAGCACGACATCGCGTGCAGCACCTCTCGTGGGATGGTGACCAGACGACTGGAAAACCGTGGCCTGGTCAGACGAGTTCCAATTTCAGTTGGTAAGAGATGATGGGAGGGTTCGAGTGTGGCACAGACCCCACGAATCCATGGACGCAAGCTGTCAGCAAGGCTCTGTGCAAGATTGTGGTGGCTTGTTTCCATGGAATGGACTGGGTCCTCTGGTTCAATTGAACCGATCATTGACTGAAAATGGTTATTTTCGGCTGCTTGGAGACCTGTTGCAACCATTCATGGACATCATATTTCCAAATAAAGATGTCATGTCACTGGGCCCCAATTATTCGCAATTGGTTTGAAGAACCTACCACACGACATGAATCCCATCGAACTTTTACGGGACATAATCGAGATGTCACCTCATGCACAAAATCCTGCATTGGCAACACTTTCGCAATTACGGATGGCTATAGAAGCAGCCTGGCTCAATATTTCTACAGGGAACTTGTTGAGTCCATGCCAGGTCGAGTTGCTGCACTCGATATTAAGAGGTTCCCATGTCTTTTTGTACCTCAGTGTACCTGACAATCTCTGAAATTTTGTCGGTGAAGTTCTAGTTTATACAGTGTTTTTATATATTGCATATTACATCTGCATTATGTTTTTTTTCTGTAACATACTAATATGTATTGTTCCAAAATTACGAATTATTTCGTATATTGCTGTGCTGACGTCAGTCATTTCTACATTTGACTCAAGCGCCGATTCTTCTACGAGTTCAAATTCCCCAATAAATACAGTCTTGCGTCATTACAAAAAAGGAACATTTCAGGATCAGCTTCTCCATCTTGCGCAATTGCCTGTTGCCGGACTGATTTACAGCAAGAGTATCGGAATTGGTCACTCGACGCGCCACCGTTACTTTCTAAGACTTCGGTTTGAGTTTGTGCTCAGTTTTGTGAGCCGATGCTGCTGAAGAGTCAGACTAAACACAATGCATCCTAAAATATATATACCCCACTCTTATGTGGGGTTATTCATAAATACCTCCAGCGTTCCAGAAGACAATAGACAGAAAACTACAAGACATAGAGCGAATGACACATATTAGTAGACAGAGCATCTCTTCAAGTTTCGATTCGTAATATGCGCCATGGTGTAGCTGCACTAGGGGCAGGCGTGTCAGAACATGTAGGCAAATTATCCGGTCCATATTGTCGCATCGGATTAGTTCGCGCCTGCCGAAAGGCAACGCAGTAACAGATTTCCAAAGCTGGCTGCTATAGCGCCTTCACAGCGCATTCATGTCAGCGACTTCAATGAATTATGAAATGCTTCTTGTCTGGAAAGAAGTACTGTGGGAGAAAGAACCATCTAGCTCCCATAGGGGTGATGCTTGGTAATCTGAGATCCAGGCGCTCTGCACACTTCAAATGTCTCTAAGCACTGTGGGACTTAACATCTGAGGTCATCAGTCCCCTAGACTTAGAACTACTTAAACCTAACTAACCTAAGGTCAACACACACATCCATGCCCGAGGCAGGATTCAAATCTGTGACAGTAGCAGCAGCGCGGTTCCGGACTGAAGCGCCTAGAAGTGCTCGGCCACAGCGGCCGCGTCTGCACATTATGTATATTGTGCACGTGGTATTGGATTGCATTCCAGGGGCTATATGTGCGGATGGGTATGGCTGAGCAGAACAAGTGGAAAAAGGAACTGGGCAGTTAGAGTGGAGGAAGATGAGATGGACTGAGAAAGGGGGGGGGGGCGAGGACGAGATGGTCAGATAGAGAGGGGGGAGGACGAGATAGAGAGAGGAGAGGAAGAAATGGACAGAGAGGAGGTAGGAAGAGTTGGACAGTGAGAGAGAGGAGAAGGGAGAGGTGTAGGAGACAGGTAGAAGATGAAGATGTTTAGTGGGCAGGTAGAAAAGAAGAAGGTAGGGGTAGATGGACAGAAAGATGAGGAGGATACGGAAAGAGAAAAGGAAGGAGAATGTGGGCAAATAGAGGGGGGAGGAGAGGTGGTAAGAGAGATGAACAGAGAGAGAGGTTGGAGCAGAGCAGAGAGAGAGAAGAGGAGACTGACAGAGGAAAGGGGAGGAGGATATGGACAGACAGAGAGGAAAGAGATGTGAGCAATGTATGTGCCGATGCTTACACAAGCGAGTCTATGGGGAAAAGTGGGTGTTAGCAGTATATGTGATGTACACGAATGCAAGCGAAACTGCGGGGATAAGGCAGTATTGGCCAAAACTAGAGGAATTGTGTTTATAATAATATACCCACAAACGAATAATTATTGAAAGACGGGCCATTTGAGAACCACAGCCTGCATTAACGTACTTACAGACGAGACGGGATTCACGAGAGACGGTATAGTATTTGGAATGAATGATAAATGGCTCAGATAAGCACGTTGAAAAATATACAGCATTCATTTCTTCTCCGATTTTACCCTCTTGACTTGAATATTAAATGCGTATTTGGAACAAAACAAGAGTTTCCTCTTGTAGTGGGGACCATTCACTTATTTCCAAGAGACGAATAAATTCTGCGCAGCTATACATCCACATGATATATATTTGTTGCATTCGTGTACTACAATAACACGTTGTCCTTCTGAAAGAGGCACTTTTGATCCTTCACTTGATCCATTTGACCACTCATTGGGCCTAGTGTGAGAACTAAGAATCTATGTTTCATCGATATATATAATAGATCTGCCCTGTTTGCGATAATTTCTCAAAAAAAGTCCGTACGTTTGCTTTGTATACCTAACGTTCAACAAGCAGCTTCCTGTTGCCTGAGCCGGCCGGAGTGACCGTGCGGTTCTAGGCGCTGCATTCCGGAACCGAGCGACCACTACGGTCGCAGGTTCGAATCCTGCCTCGGGCATGGATGTGTGTGATGTCCTTAGGTTAGTTAGGTTTAATTATTTATAAGTTCTAGGCGACTGATGACCTCAGAAGAAGTCGTATAGTGCTCAGAGCCATTTTTTGAACCTGTCGCCTGAAGACCTGCTCCATCTTGTTAGACAATGGGAAGTATAAGAACATTTTAATGTAGAATATATTTCTTTATTTCCGTCTGTGATTACAAAATATTAGGTCTTCACACTACCGGTTTGGTTGGCAATGACCATCTTCAGATCTGTTTTATAACATGTCCTAACGTAATGGAGCCATAGTGGCATCGTCAGTAGATAAACACAAAATCCGCTCAGCATAATCACACATAAATAGGATCAGTCCCCTGACAACTACCACCACCCCTCCAAAACTAAGGAATGGTCTCTCCCGGCAGTCAAGCCGAGAATGTATTTCTGCGCAGGAGCTATGTTTTCTTGCATGACCGCTAAGAGGTTTCGTTCCGGACAGTTTTAGATCGGTTGTCTTTAAAGAAATTATTTCGGTGTTCAGCTTTTCGCCGTCCCGCATAATAACGCAGAATAGGTGGCCTTCTCGTTTAAGTTCACGCAAAGACTTTTAGATTGCAAGAAAGACCTGGATCACATCCGCGCGCCGAACTGACGATCGTTGGTGAGGTATACTGGGCAGTCTTTATGAGGTTTCCCATCATCTTCTTTCTCTGTATCACAGCCCAAAACAGAAGTTTACAATACTCACAGATTGATACTGCAAATGTTACGCCTTATAAGGAACTGAATTCGGCTACAGAAGCAGACACCAAATTCATTGTGAGCTCAGTCTGATAAGCCTGAATTGAAGACGTCAGCAGCAAGTAGAAATAAGAGGGAATATACATTATTAAAACTCGGTGTGTGTGTATGTGTAAATTTAAATGTAAGCATAATACATTCTTGTTTAATCATTTAGATTGTAGATGATGTCTGATCGTTTGTTTGTTGTGTTACATTCAGGAAAGAAACTCAGTGGAAATATCACCTAACAAAACTCGTTTCATAATAATGTAGACGGAACTTATAGACGTTGAAGAAACTTCCAAAAAAACAAGTAACATTAATTGCCACCTAAAAATCTTTCTTAACAATTACTAATCAAATAATAAAGTAAGTTTTGTTCAGGATCCTTTTTGAGATATTTGTGTACCCTTCCCGTAGCCTGGCTTCAACTAAACTTCGGTTCTTTGAGGCAGAATTTAAATTATCCTGTAAATGGTTAACTGCTTCAAAACTTACTAACATTTAATTATACATTCTAAGCAGTAGGGATTGCTGTGTCTACAATATATACAACTATCATATACGTAAATTATTTGTATTTCCAGCTATTTACTACGACTTCTCAACAGGTGAGCATAAAAGTAGTGAAAGGTTGTTAACATTTATTTAGAAAAATAATTTGAGATTGTTTCACAAAAATAACATTTGAGAAAAAGTCGCCCATATGATTAGAAAACAAGTTTATACTGAATTGATTATCTTTCTAATAGTTTGTAATTGTCGCATAGGCGGTAAATCTCGAGCTTTTTTCCCTTTGTAATAGGTCAGCGTTCTTGGCCCTCCCGTCAAAATATCTTAGCGGAAAAATGCTCTGTCGGTAGATTCTTTAAGTACACTAACAAGGAGATGCTTGATCACTTGCTAATTGTGCAGCTAATTCTGCCAGTAAATCTGGATAACGTGCCAGGTGTCAAGTGCTGTAAATACACTGACACACCGCTACCATTTGTTTGGGACTTAGTTGCTCTTGGACGTCTACCAAGATACCAAGACAAAGAAATAACACGTAGATCTTAAAAGAAGCACAACTAATTTCATGACAGTAACAAAGCTACCTCATGCCCAAACAGCTGTAGATAAAAAGATGAATATTTGCGAAACTGTAATCCTAAACCTAAAAATATCGATGATTTTCACGCTGGGGTTGTGTTTTTAGAACTTCGATACCGAACTGCCAAGCCAAGCGAAATTTGATTTTTTTTTTTTATTTTATAGATGCACCGATATTTATTGCGTCCTCCAGAATGACAGTCGTGGGTCTTGTATTAACTTGCGAATAAGAACTAGCCAGCTCCTGGTGCAACACTGTTGCTTCGTAAAGCAGCCCCTTCCACTATGGCTTCGAGTTTTAATTTGCCGTTAGTGCGTATGCGTGCCTGCGTGTGTGTGTGCGCGCGCGCTATACAACTGATGTACTGACGAGCCTAAACATTGTGACATGTGCCCATTCCGAGATTTAATGCTGTCTTGTGACGGGGGGGGGGGGGGGGGGCGTGGTGCCGTAGGCAAACTATGCAATCGGAGCACTAATGAATGTAAGAGCGACTTTGAGAAAACTGAGACTGTTAAGGCCCGAAGCCCGGGAATATGCGTCTCGGAACGGGTGAAGCTGATACACTGTATGTCGTGCACATCCGTGCAGAGTGTTGAAGGACGGTGAAAGCAGAAGTAGGCGACATGGTGATGTACAACTTCATCACAGACAGCGGAGATCGGAAGCTCGCCCGTTCTCTAAAGCAGGGTAGCGGGTGATCTGTGGCAGATCTGGCGACGGAGAACAATGTTGTCCAGGCACAAGTTCTTCGAAGCACACCGTTCAGTGCGGTGTAACGCTCCCACAACTATATTAACGACAGTGGTGCATTACTCCTCTCCAACTCCAACTATTTAACTGTGCGTATTCCTTTGCTAGCACTTTAGGTTGGTTGGTTGGTTTCGGGAAGGAGACCAGATAGCGTGGTCATCGGTCTCATCGGATTAGGGAAGGATGGGGAAGGAAGTCGGCCGTGCCCTTTCAGAGGAACCATCCCGGCATTTGCCTGGAGTGATTTAGGGAAATCACGGAAAACCTAAACCAGGATGGCCGGACGCGGGATTGAACCGTCGTCCTTCCGAATGCGAGCACTTTAAGAAGCGGACTATGAATAATTCAGTTAATTGCATTTAATGGTGAATCACATATTGTATGATTTATAATTGGTATTGTTACTTCTTCTTAACTGGTTCAAACTCCACTTACATTCAGTAACATCCCGTATGCTACATTACAAAGTGAATCCCTTTAGACTGAAATTATTGATACAGTGAAAACGCGGCACGAATAGTTAGAGTGCACGTATTGTCTATTACATCCAAACACACACAATTAAACGCGTCTGCTTCTGGAGCGCGGTCTACCAGCTCCAACAGACGCACTGTTGAGAGGCACAAATACGTTATTTCCGCTACGAGCATACTAAAATTCCGCTACATTCGCCACAGTATGAAATAAAATTTATTATATAACTTACACAAATTCCCGACGACATATAGCCTAAAAATTACTTAAACAATAAACAAGTATATTCTATACATCTCCAGATAACCACTTGATGATCAGCATACTAGAGATGCCTGTGATGAACTTGAAAATCGTGGATCATTCAGAAGGTCGCTGTTAGCATAAAAATTGTAGTTTGATGCAACAGATACTTTCTTGTTTATGTGCAGTTTGAACTTGCTAAGGTCTAAGGTAGTCATTCGCAAGGGAGTTTTGTTAGCTTTATATATGCTATGTTTCTTAAACTTACAGTGAAACACACGAGCGTGTAAATATAGCAATACTTTCACCTTCTGGTAGCTATTGGTCTTTGTTAGAGAGTGGATACACACATTTTCCAAATTAAGGATATATTTCTCCGTAATTGGGTACGAAATGCAACAATTGTGCTTGTTTTGCGTGTCACGTCGTACTCTTATTAAGAAGTCACTTAGTATTTCAGGGTTTAGCCTATTAAGTTTCTTTAGTTATAATGTCTGTCATCATGAAGAAGGGCCGTTCAGAATCTGGATTCCCATGCGGAAGACTAGTATTATTTTTGCTGGTTTTGCAATCCTTGAGAACACATAGTGTTATCAAAATGAATATGAAAGCGTGTAGATGAAACTGTGCGCAACATGCGCAGTATATCATAAATCTGTATTACTCTGTAACCTACCAACGTTTTAAAATTAACGTAATATTGAATTGAGGCAACGGCCCTGCCGCAGTGGATACACCGGTTCCCATCAGATCACCGAAGTTAAGCGCTGTCGGGTGTGTCCAGCAGTTTTTGGATGGGTGACCATCTGGGCCGCCACTGTTGCCATTTTTCGGGGTGCACTCAGCCTCGTGACGCCAATTGAGGAGCTACTCGACCGAATAGTAGCGACTCCGGTCAAAGAAACCATCGTCACGACCGGGAGAGCGGAGTGCTGACCACACGCCAGTTCGCATCTTCAGCTGAGGATGACCCGGCGGTCGGATGGTCCCGATGGGCCACTTGTGGGGTTAGATTAGGTTAGATTAGGTAAGACATAGAGTGCTTAATACTGAATTAAATGTTTTTCGTACTTTGGAATGGAGAATTACGGGTGTTTCACTTTCAGGCAAAGATATTAAATTACGCTGTATTTTTAACAATTATGGAATTCCGCCACCACATCGTGAATATAAAAAATCTCGGCTAGGCGTAGCGGAATTTCGCTACTGTTGGCGATAGTGGACCGACGTTGTACGCAAAGGTGCGCAAGACACGACAACAATAATTTATTGAATGTGCAATAACGGTAAACAGTAGTCTTAAAAAAAAATTGCGAGAGAATACAGGATCCTCACAACAGTACTGAAAAAGGGTTCCGCAGCAGACGACTCCTACGTGTCCGCAGCTCGTGGTCGTGCGGTAGCGTTCTCGCTTCCCACGCCCGGGTTCCCGGGTTCGATTCCCGGCGGGGTCAGGGATTTTCTCTGCCTCGTGATGACTGGGTGTTGTGTGATGTCCTTAGGTTAGTTAGGTTTAAGTAGTTCGAAGTTCTAGGGGACTGATGACCATAGCTGTTAAGTCCCATAGTGCTCAGAGCCATTTGAACCATTTTTGACTCCTACGTGTCCCCATGTTGCCCCAACGAAATGGTCAGTTACAGTTGGAGTGAGCACGGGATCATTTAGATTGGACCCTTGATCAGCGGAAACATGTCGCCTGGTCGGATTAATCACTTTCCTTGCTACACCAGGTCATGCAGTACGCAGTCATCCAGGCGAACGATTGCTCGAAACATGACGGCGTTACGGGCATAGGTCGATGGAGGCAGTGTTATGCTATGGGGCACATCCATCTGGAGTTCTAAGGGAAGTGTAGTAGTCGAAGGCACCACGACAGTTTTGGAATACGTGGACTTTATTACAGGCCATCTGCTTTCCATCACGCTTGATTTCTTCGCCATCGACGATGGTATCTTCCAACAGGATAACTCTCCATGTCACAGGGCCAGAACCGTGCAACGGCGCTGTGCGACGCATCATAGTGAACTCACGTTGACATATTGGCCACCAAATTAGTTTGATGCGAACCCTTTGGATTTCTTCTGGGACGCTGACGGGCAGCAGCTCAGTGCCCACAAATCATCGCCCCGTAATTTATGGGAATTGCACATGACCTGTGAGTACGAATCTGATGCCAAATACCTCCGCAAATCTACCAAGGACTTGTCGAATTCATGCCACACAGAACTGCTGCTGCATTGCCTTCGAATGGTGGACCAACACTCTATTAATGTGGCGGATAACACGTTTCGCCTCATTAGTGCACATTGCAGTTGACATAGAAATGAACCACGGAAAACAAAAGTATGTGACAGATGACACTCTTACAATACCATACACTACCGTTACAGCTTTGAAAACGCTTTGTATTGTATCTTTATAGTGCATGCAGGAGCAGTGTATTGGAGGCGAAAGAGTATTGGTGGCTCCCAGGCTGGAAGTTGGTCCCTGGATTTTCTGAGTAGCTTGTCACCAGTCGTTAGGCACATTTTTTGTTTTTCAGTGTCTTGTAGATCAGATTTTTCATTCCCCGTGATTCAGGCAAACGTCATCCGCACTGATATCCTTTTTTTCCCTTTAACGAACTGCACCGTGGCACTTGCTTTATTCATCAATGTACTTGTGTGACGTCCAAATGTATGTTGCATTGACAGTCGGAAGTATTTTTGTGGCACGAAGGGCTCCAGTTGGAATCGTTCAATCTTGTAAACAAAGACTACAGTTATGTCACATTTAATATGTTTTTGCATTAACGCGTGGTTATCGTACCAGTGTCATCTACATATAGCATCAGATCCGTAGCTGAGTTCTTCATAATCATTCCATGTGTAATTTAGACAGCCAAACGGTAAAGTGTGGCATTCCTACTAGCTTAACGGGTGATCGACTAATTCAGCACCCTTCCTATTATTACGAAATGCTGTAACAATTGGGAATATAAGGTAACATGAACGTTGAATGAAACAAAATGACATAAAGTACCGTAATTTAAATGATGTGTCTGATCCCATAACGATGATGGCATTCCTTAGATAATTCTGCATATTAATAGCAACATATGGTTCGTGTCAGTCTCATAACACCTTAAGTATACCTATTTTAATTGGCTACTCAGTACAGATTACTGCTAAGTATAACAGTAGCCAAGGCAATCAGATAGGACTGCTACTATCCACGATATATGTGCATGACTGGGCGGGCAACGTTTTTGGCTCCCCGAGGCTGTTCGCAAAACGATTTTGTTAGACACAGAGAGATCAGCACTATACAAAATTTCTACGAATATATGAAGACTTAAAGGATATAAGCGTTTGGTGAAAGGTCTCATCGCCAACGTTAATAAATGGGCAGTAATGCGCAGTCATATGATACTAGCCATCATTTTTTAACAACCACATTTTCGCCAATTGCACTATATATTATAATTTCCAATAAATATCAACGTGTAAATCTTTTTCAAGTGGCTGAGGTGCTGAAAACACAGCGCACAAAATAAGCAAAACGATGTGAACTTATATTACGCTAGTTAACATCGCATAAAATATCTATACTCTGTGAGTGAACCTATTCTCAACCGCTAAACTTGCGTAATACGTAAAATATGGTATATTTGTCTTGTAGTACGGAGCATCTGTTGTTAGTACCACTCACTCCGTCTAGCACACTCTGGAGAGAACTTCCCTGGCGACAGCAGATGTGTTCGCTGTTGCATTAAGAATGCGAGGCGCATGGCGTAGGCGATATCCTCCCGCTGGGTAACACTAAATCTGCATCCACTTACAATTCTAGTGTTACATAAGGCGATAAGGAACACTATATTAATGCAAGTAAGACTTACAAAATTTATATGCTTTCAGGAGTAAAACAAGTACTTAAAGTAATAGTGTTGAGTACATAATATTATGGAGGCAATAGTTCACATTAGTGTCATGTTTTGACTGCTAACATCTCTCGAGACTTGAGGGAGATACGCAAAGAGAAATATATTCACTGTAATTATTGCTGTGCAAATACTTTGCATTATTTTTAATTAATTACGGTCATTATAATCTTTCCATCAATGCAGGTAGTTTGAAATTATATTAGAGTTTTTGCTTTTACAAACAAATTTGCTTCTAACTTGCATGATTTAACACATAATTTGTATATACTCTTTCTTCGTAAGTTTTGCTTTTCATCCATTCGATAAGAAAAACTTTAACATCTGGAAAGGTTCGTGGATGGTAAAGATGGATATTACTGTCAGCTTATTCTTCGACAAATTACAGAGGCTTATCACGAATCGGTTTTGATTGTAATGCACTGGTGCTCTTTTCTATTATACTCTTCGTAGGCAGCACACAGTTAATGACCACTCGCACTGTCAGTGACACAGGAGATCGAGGGAACGGTTCCTGCGGTTGATGACGGCAGAGTTCACAAAGTGAGCGACTAGCCAGAGGCAGCATTCACAGAGTAGCGTTAGTCGTCATAAGCTAGCGCAAAGCAGTACGATTCGAAGAATATAAACGCGGGCACTAGCGCGAACCGAAGGCCTCAGAGAATGGCGAAGAACTGAGGGACCAGTGCGGGCCGCGGGATTTACTGGCGCTCACACGTCAGTGGACGGGCCCACGGGGCATACCAATAGCAGCGGCGCCTACCGTGGCAGACACCTGCAACCGTGCTACGAAGCCTGAGTACCTCTGAATTTTCCTCCAAATCGCTACTCAGGCGGGGCGGGGAAACCGAATCGTTGTCGGATACTAAATGCTCCATCCTGTGAGAACATCATGCACATTCAGAACCCTAAGGGCGTCTGTTTCACACAGGTATAAGATTTGTACATACCACTTTCTAGCTGATGTATAAGGGGCAGCCAAATGAAAACGAGACAGAAGGGAAAAAAACGTAAGTAAACTGTTCATTATTTCGAAAGTAATAGCCATAATTATTAATGCATTTATCCCACTGGGAGACAATACGTTCGACGACTTCACGGAAAAATGTCTGCAATTGCCTACGGCACCACGATGGTACGTAGGTCTTCGCCTGAAGCAAAGAGACGGCCACGAATACCTTTCTTCAGGGTTCCGAAAATATGGAAGCAGCATTAGAAGAGAACTGGGCTGTACGGGGGATGTTGCTGCCCACTATTGTTTCGCTGGGAAGCCCTTACACATCCTACGTACAGTAGTGATCTCTCCCCACGTGATTTCCGTATTTTCAGAGCCGCGAAGAAAAACATTCGTGGCCATAGATTTGCTTAGGACGAAGAGGTGCACAGTTGCGTACAAGCATGGTTCCGTAGGCAACACCAAACATTTTGCCATGAAGGCATTGACCGTCTTGTCTCACAGGAGGTTAGATGTATTAGCGGATACGGTCGTTACTTTTGAAATAATAAACAGTTTACCTACTTTTTTTCCATCTGTTCTCGTTTTCAAGGTGAAATGAAATGAGAGCAAGTAATTTCTGTCTCGGCTGCAACTAGGAACTGAAATAATTCCATTGGCGCCAATTGAAAATCTGCGCCGGCCGGTGTGGCCGAGCGGTTCTAGGCGCTACAGTCTGGAACCGCGCGACCGCTACGGTCGCAGGTTCGAATCCTGCCTCGGGCATGGATGTGTGTGATGTCCTTAGGTTAGTTAGGTTTAAGTAGTTCTAAGTTCTAGGGGACTTATGATCTCAGAAGTTAAGTCCCATAGTGCTCAGGCCATTTGAATTTTTTCTTTTTTTTAATCTGTACCTGACCGGGGCTCGAACGCGGATTTCCCGCTTCTCGCGAACGGTCATCTTGACCACACTGGCTATCAGACACGACTTTTGTTCGACCCAAATTCTTATCTTGTCACAAATTACTAAAGTATCGCCCCCATCCGTTGCTCGTCGGCATTCGCTAAATTCCCGCAAGTGTTCAGGAGAGAGAGCGTATTCGCACTGAAGAGAGCTTATGGCCGTCGAGATTACGATAATTTCACTGTTAGAAGAAGGGAATATTTTTCCGCATTGCAATAGCCTTCAATAACGATTACGAATAAAACATGTCACGTTATTATCACGAGCAGGACAGTGACCGGAGACTGTAATGCGTAGCTGCGATTGACGTAGGACACAGCCGCGTAGCTTGCACGTGCAGCGGCACGGTGGAGCCAGTGGCGCTTTGAATCGATGATCCGGGCGCGGCTTGCGGTCGCCCAACACGTGATAGCTTAATGGCCGGTGCGTTTATAACATTGCGGTGCGCTTCCTGCCCCGCTGTTCACTTTGCCATATGCATCTAAGTCTAGACAGTACCTCACCGCCGGCCGCTATGGCCGAGCGGCTCTAGGCGCTTCAGTGCGGAACAGCGCTGCTGCTACGGTCGCAGGTTCGAATCCTGCATCGGGCATGGATGTGTGTGATGTCCTTAGGTTAGTTCGGTTTAAGTAGTTCTAAGTCTAGGGGACTGATGACCTCAGATGTTAAGTCCCATAGTGCTTAGAGCCATTTTTGAACTACCTCTCCCAACTGACACGAAGGACAATGGGACCCACCGTCACAACACCCATGTGTCGTAATGCACCCAAGGGGTTCTTGCTTTCAGCCTTCTGTGAATCGATCTCTAATAAATGTCTTCTCTGCCTTTAATTAGCTTGCTGTTCACAGGTCTGTTAGTCTACCATCGAGTGGGTTCCACTGTCAATGTAATTTATTCAACCGCCTGATTCCACTGCTCTGATCTTGTTCTTGATCCTGCCGTTTCCCCAGTTTTCAGGGCATAATAGAATCAGCAGCTTCATTTCGGCCGTCACGAGCTTTCTACATCAATTGAACTGTCACTTATCATATTTGACATGACGCTGTGTGATAACTGCCTATGTCTACTTGATCCTCTGCGTGCTGCATCGCTGGGCGCTCCCGGTCGTTATTAAATCGATGCATTTACATAGTTAAGGGCACAGGAAATTCGGTTTAACCTGCTGTCAGGCAATCGCATGAAGTCGTGTTTTACATTGGTATTACTTGTACGAGGGTTATTCTAAAAGTAAGGTCCGATCGGTCGCGATGTGGAAACCACAGTGAAAGTCAAAAATATTTTATTTGCAACAGTTTGTTACAACTTCCAGTCTTTCCATAGTTTCCACTCCGGCTTAGACATCTGTCGTATCGTTGTACCACCCTTCCTATACCCTCGTCATAGGATGCTTTCCGGCAGTTCTCTACGGCTGATTGTTTGTGCCTAAATGCTGTCCCCGAAGCCAGCAGTTCATGTGAGCAAAGACGAAAATCGCAGCGAGCCAGATCCGGGCTGTATGGTGGGTGATCAAACACTTGCCATCAAAAACGCTGTAGGAGAATTTTCGTTGCTTCTGCAGTGTGCTGCCGAGAATTGTCATTAAGAAAGAAATGCATGACAATTACATAATTTAAGCTGCAATGAAATCAGGCGAAATCTCCCGGCAGGCACCCATACTTGGCGGGAGACACTATTTCCCAGGCATCTTTGCGTACTCACGGTGTGCTCAGAAGTGAAAATAGCAATTTGACGCGATCGACGGAAGGGAGTACTAGAGACACTGCTCAACACGTCTGTGCAAAGGTGCATAAGATTTTCACTGTCGTTTCCATTTTGCGACCAATCGTAACTTACTTTCAGGATAACCTTCTTATACATTTCGTGGGTTTGAAACACATAATGTTAAAGCTGTCATCATTCTGAAGATTATTTTAAGCACGGCAGTGCTTTACTAGGCATGAACATAACGGGGGACATTTTTCTTCCTCCGACGTTTGACTTGATTTACTGAACCAGTTATTGGTGGACTGCAGTTTAACGTATACTCGCCAACACGGCAAATAGGTATTTTTCACTTTTTTTAAATCTTCATTTTTCACATATTCAAAACATTGCTAAAGACGAAAGAAGTGATAAGCATCAGAAAAATTCCTAGAGCCTACTGAGGATAGTAGCCCTAACCTTTTTTGTCTAACAGATGCCCACCGGAGCAAAACCGGAAGCCACGAAACGCATTCATACCGATGAATGGAACCGCATAATTCCTCCAGTTACGAGCCTACAAATGGAAATCCCTCCTTGTGTCTGACATAATGCTAGAATTGTGTAAGGCTGTCCTGCACTGTTCAGAATTGACAAGGGAACACCGTAGAAGCTAGAAACTGGAAGTTATTAACTTATGCAAAGCATTTTCTAGGTCCAAGACACAAATACCTCATACAGCAACTATAGCAACTATACAAGTAGAAATTCCACAACAGCTCCAATAGGCCTTTCGTGGAATGGTACTAAATGGCTGAATCCAGTGTCTGGTTATCACTGCTGAACTCGACTGACGGAGACCGCTCTAAACCAAATCTGTTTTCATTAGCCTCAATAATGATGTACCAATGTTGTTCTTACTCTGTCCTCATGAGCTTAATGTAGGCATTAATGCTTTATTTCTGCTTTAGTTACAACACTAAAAAGTTTTTAATAGCATTGTCATGCAGCGACGACAAGCGACAGTCACGGCAGACATGATCAGCTGATCGCAACAGGGTTCAAGCTTCGGCCGCCAGGAGCGCAGTGAAATGCCTCTTCTTGCTGCAGCGTGGCTTTCCTTGACTTTAATATTGTCGCCGCTTTTATCATTCCATGTTTATTCTTTCGCTTGATTAGCGAACATGGAACTTTATTGCATAAATTTTTGTGCTAGCCAATACAACGGATCTTCTGGTTATTATGTTGAATGAGAAGGCAAGCTATTTATTGCAATAAAGTGTTGTTCCAAGCCATACATTCGTTCGTATCAGATTCGCGCTGTGACTAGAACATAATACCGAGTTCGCAAACTAGAAACCAGCAGACTTGCGACAGTGGTATGTATTATTGCTTTAGTACAAAATAGATTAATAAACTGAAAATTAAAAAAAAGGAAACAACGTACAAAGAAGATGAGTCAATGTATTTAAGAATTAAGTACACTCCTGGAAATGGAAAAAAGAACACATTGACACCGGTGTGTCAGACCCACCATACTTGCTCCGGACACTGCGAGAGGGCTGTACAAGCAATGATCACACGCACGGCACAGCGGACACACCAGGAACCGCGGTGTTGGCCGTCGAATGGCGCTAGCTGCGCAGCATTTGTGCACCGCCGCCGTCAGTGTCAGCCAGTTTGCCGTGGCATACGGAGCTCCATCGCAGTCTTTAACACTGGTAGCATGCCGCGACAGCGTGGACGTGAACCGTATGTGCAGTTGACGGACTTTGAGCGAGGGCGTATAGTGGGCATGCGGGAGGCCGGGTGGACGTACCGCCGAATTGCTCAACACGTGGGGCGTGAGGTCTCCACAGTACATCGATGTTGTCGCCAGTGGTCGGCGGAAGGTGCACGTGCCCGTCGACCTGGGACCGGACCGCAGCGACGCACGGATGCACGCCAAGACCGTAGGATCCTACGCAGTGCCGTAGGGGACCGCACCGCCACTTCCCAGCAAATTAGGGACACTGTTGCTCCTGGGGTATCGGCGAGGACCATTCGCAACCGTCTCCATGAAGCTGGGCTACGGTCCCGCACACCGTTAGGCCGTCTTCCGCTCACGCCCCAACATCGTGCAGCCCGCCTCCAGTGGTGTCGCGACAGGCGTGAATGGAGGGACGAATGGAGACGTGTCGTCTTCAGCGATGAGAGTCGCTTCTGCCTTGGTGCCAATGATGGTCGTATGCGTGTTTGGCGCCGTGCTGGTGAGCGCCACAATCAGGACTGCATACGACCGAGGCACACAGGGCCAACACCCGGCATCATGGTGTGGGGAGCGATCTCCTACACTGGCCGTACACCACTGGTGATCGTCGAGGGGACACTGAATAGTGCACGGTACATCCAAACCGTCATCGAACCCATCGTTCTACCATTCCTAGACCGGCAAGGGAACTTGCTGTTCCAACAGGACAATGCACGTCCGCATGTATCCCGTGCCACCCAACGTGCTCTAGAAGGTGTAAGTCAACTACCCTGGCCAGCAAGATTTCCGGATCTGTCCCCCATTGAGCATGTTTGGGACTGGATGAAGCGTCGTCTCACGCGGTCTGCACATCCAGCATGAACGCTGATCCAGCTGAGGCGCCAGGTGGAAATGGCGTGGCAAGCCGTTCCACAGGACTACATCCAGCATCTCTACGATCGTCTCCATGGGAGAATAGCAGCCTGCATTGCTGCGAAAGGTGGATATACACTGTACTAGTGCCGACATTGTGCATGCTCTGTTGCCTGTGTCTATGTGCCTGTGGTTCTGTCAGTGTGATCATGTGATGTATCTGACCCCAGGAATGTGTCAATAAAGTTTCCCCTTCCTGGGACAATGAATTCACGGTGTTCTTATTTCAATTTCCAGGAGTGTATTTATCTTGGAAGATGAAATTATGTACAGTAGATTTTATTTACTGGAATGTTGCTGAACTGAGAACGTTGAACTAGCAACATAGTGTTTATGAATGCGCCGTAATTCTCATGGCTTACCACTGATGCCTGTAATATATGAAAATTGAACGGTATGTCGAACATTCATCTATGTGAAGTATGCATTTATGATTAGAATTTAAATTAAGAGTGTCGTTTTCGTGTTCATACTGGTGAATATCGAATCAAAAGTAGATCGAGAAACCGGTCGGTATATACCTCACTGAACAACGAGTCAGTGTATCTACAGGGATCTTCAGTGCATTTTTGGATCTATGCCGTGACGAGTTGCTTAACTTCTTGTACCAAATTATGTAACTATACAGTGATATGTTCTTCTGTCACGGTGTACAGAGCAAAGAACAACAGTAGTTGTGGGTTTAATACTGTTTATTCACTTCCATTCT
Organism: Schistocerca cancellata; assembly: GCF_023864275.1. Lineage (NCBI taxonomy): Eukaryota > Metazoa > Arthropoda > Insecta > Orthoptera > Acrididae > Schistocerca > Schistocerca cancellata. The sequence continues at coordinate 308,191,622 of NC_064628.1, read as the reverse complement.
CTTCATAATATATTGCTTTGCTCATGGTTGAGGGGAAAAAGAGACAGCAACCACAAAGTTGATGAATTAGACTGTAAGGTTTAGAAGTATTCCCCGTGACTGACGTCAGCAAGAATTACTTTTGCAATGCTGAAGTTACCATTAATCTTTTTCTTTTTTCGAGGTCTTGTATATCTTATTGGTTTCTCTCGGGACTGTATGTAAAGTCTGACATATTTCCTTCACTGTCGCTGCGGAGCAGCTTTTTTAAATGTAATTCCATTAATGTTAACGCTAACTCTAAAAATCTGCTAGAACGTTACGATTTAAGTTTTAGTACTGCGTCTTTCATCAGTAGGACAACTAACTTCGAATATAACGTGTGCATAGTGGATTCAGTAAGAGCAGATAATTTCGAGATTCTCATGAAGATGTTAACAGTTACACTAACATTAGCTGATAGTTTCCAACATAATTATGGAAAAGTTGTAAATAGATTGTGTTCCTGTGCCTTGACCAGCTCAACACTTATTGGCTCTGAGCACTATGGGACTTAACATCTATGGTCATCAGTCCCCTAGAACTTAGAACTACTTAAACCTAACTAACCTAAGGACAGCACACAACACCCAGCCATCACGAGGCAGAGAAAATCCCTGACCCCGCCGGGAATCGAACCCGGGAACCCGGGCGTGTGAAGCGAGAACGCTACCGCACGACCACGAGACGCGGGCTCAACACTTATTAACATTCATAATTGATATTAACATAATTTTATTTAGTTGATAGGCACAACATGATAATAATATTAAATAGAAAAAAAATTTGCCAGTAAGTTTGATTTAATGAGGTTTTTATCACCCCGTCTTCTGTTTCAAGCCGATTGTGTAACTAGTACGGTCATAGTGGCATGAGATACTGAGCTCCACAATTTTGCAGAACATTCCAGTTTAATATTATTTTGTTCAGTATCGTATTAGTTAAATTCTTCTTAGAAATCGGTATATTTCACGAAATTCAGATTGAAAATTATTTATTGTAGCCCACACTAGACGGATACGCATACTAGTGCACCAATGGTGAAAGATGTACGTCAGCTGTAGCATCTATGGCTCGTCGGGACCTGAATATAATTCATGATATCCGCTATCTATTTTCCAGTTGGAAGAAAATGTGGATGCGTAACACGATTGGAAAAAGGGCAGCTGCTTTCAATTCACAGTATATTGCCCTATCACCGAAAGTTCTCAAAAGTGACGTTCTTGGAAAGGATCTGTCAGTTAACAGAAGGCTATCAAATCTAGATTAGCTAGCATTCGACATCCACATCCAGTAGAGGAAACTGACAGTATGCTGTTTGAACATTGAAACATCCGTCGTCAGTGACACCGTACTCTTTTGGTCTCAAACGCAGCATTAAAAAATTTTTAGCAGTGGTTTGCATTTAACAGCAACGCCATATCGCCCCGCTTTACTTGTCCCTATAGAAGCGCTCTAACCATTCAGGCCAGCGCGTGGCAGCGGCACTCTTTGCAGCACAAGCCACGTTAGACCTTCCGTATCCAGCTCGTTATCATTTCAGCGAGGGCGCCTGGTGCCAGACAAAACGTCCGTTAGCCTGGCTTTATCAGCGAGATACGCGTTCTCCTACGTCGCAGGTCTCTTACTTCCGTCTTTGCGGTGTGCACTTCAAAGTACGCACACTTCCTCCGAATAAATACTCGCTCCAACTGTTTCGTAGTATGGATGATCGCCAAGGCTAATAACGAACGTCAAATGTCTGATCGTACTTTTGGGAGAAGTTTCTCAGTTATAATACACTGAAGCGCCAAAAGAACTACTGTATGTGAATTCCTAGGGGATCAAACTGCTGAGGTTATCGTTCCCTAGACTTACACAGTACGTAAACTAACTTACGCTAAGAACAACACACACACCCATGCCCGAAGAAGGACTCGAACCTCCGGCGCGATGGGCCACGCAATCCATGACATTGCGCCTCAAACTACGCGGCCACTCCGCGCGGCTGAACTAGTATAGGAATGCGCATTCAAATACAGATATATGTAAACAAGCAGAATGCGGCACTGCGGTCGGCAACGCCTATACAGGGTGCTACAAAAAGGTACGGCCAAACTTTCAGAAAACATTCCTCACACACAAATAAAGAAAAGATGTTATGTGGACATGTGTCCGGAAACGCTTAATTTCCATGTTAGAGCTCATTTTAGTTTCGTCATTCCAACGTGATCAAATTGTAAATTTTCACAATCAACATGTGTGGGCTGACGAGAATCCGCACGCAATTGTGCAATCACGTCATCAACACAGATTTTCTGTGAACGTTTGGGCAGGCATTGTTGGTGATGTCTTGATTGGGCCCCATGTTCTTCCACCTACGCTCAATGGAGCACGTTATCATTATTTCATACGGGATACTCTATCTGTGCTGCTAGAACATGTGCCTTTACAAGTACGACACAACATGTGGTTCATGCACGATGGAGCTCCTGCACATTGCAGTCGAAGTGTTCGTACGCTTCTCAACAACAGATTCGGTGACCGATGGATTGGTAGAGGCGGACCAATTCCATAGCCTCCACGCTATCCTGACCTCAACCCTCTTGACTTTCATTTATGGGAGCATTTGAAAGCTCTTGTCTACGCAACCCCGGTACCAAATGTAGAGACTCTTCGTGCTCGTATTGTGGACGGCTGTGATACAATACGCCATTCTCGAGGGCTGCAGCAGCGCATCAGGGATTCCATGCGACGGAGAGTGGATGCATGTATCCTCGCTAACGGAGGACATTTTGAACATTTCCCGTAACAAAGTGTTTGAAGTCACGCTGGTACGTTCTGTTGCTGTCTGTTTCCATTCCATGATTAATGTGATTTGAAGAGAAGTAATAAAATGAGCTGTAACATGGAAAGTAAGCGTTTCCGGACACATGTCCACATAACATATTTTCTTTCTTTGTGTGTGAGGAATGTTTCCTGAAATTTTGGCCGTACCTTTTTGTAACACCCTTTATAAGACAGTTATTAGATCGGTTACTGCTGCTACGATGGCAGGTTATCAAGATTTAAGTGAGTTTGAACGTCGGCGCACGAGCGATAGGACACAGCTTCTCCGAGGTATCGATGAAGTGGGGATTTTCCAGTACGACCATTTGATGAGTGTAGCGTGAATATCAGGAATCCGGTAAAACATCAAATCTCCGACGTCGCTGTGGCCGTAAAAAGATCCTACAAGAACGCGGCCAACGACGACTGAAGAGAATCGTTCAACGTGAGAGAATTGCATTCATTCCGAAAATTGCTGCAGATTTCAAAGTTCAGACATCAACAAGTGTCAGCGTGCAAACCATTCAACGAAACGTCATCGATATGGCCTTGGGGAAGCGAAGACCCACTCGTGTATCCTTGATGACGGCACGACACAAAGCTTTATGCTTCGCCTGGGCCCGTCAACATCGACATTGGACTGCTAAAAAATGACTGGGAACATGTTGCCTGGTCGGACGAGTGACGTTTCAAATTGTATCGAACGGATGAATGAGTACGGGTATGGAGGCAGCCACAAGAATCCATGGATCCTGCATATCACCAGGGAACTGTTCAAGCTTGTGGAGACTCTGTAATGGTGTGAGGCGTGTGCAGTTGGAGTGACGTGGGACCCCTGAAACGTGTAGATAAGACTCTGACAGGTGAGACGTACGTAAGCATCCTATCTGATTACCTGCATCCATTGATGTCCATTGTGCATTCCGACGGACTTGGCCAATTTCAGCAGGACAATGCAACATCCCACACGTCCAAATTGCTGCAAAGTGGCTCCAAGAACAGTCTTCTGAGTTTAAACATTTCCGTTGGCCACCAAACTCCGAGACATGAACGTTGTTGAACATGTCTGGGATGCCTTGCAACGGGCTATTCACAAGGGTTCTCCACCCCGTCGTATACTTACGGATTTACGGACAGCCCTGCAGGATTCATGGTGTCAGTTCCCTCCAGCCCTACTTCGGACATTAGTCGAGTCCATGTCATGTCATGTTGCGGCACTTCAGCGTGCACGGGGGCCCTACATGATACTGAGACAGGTGTACCAGTTTCTGTGGGTCTTCAGTGGTCTTCAGTCAGTCAGTCTGAAAATATAGAATTTTTTTTGCGACTGAGTTTGATTTACAGTAATCTGGTTGTTACTTCCATCCCGAATCACTCAGGCCGATTGTTTAACTAGTTCGCTCACAATGGCACGAGATACTGGGCTGCATATCATAAACAACTGTGGTTAATCCGCTCTTGTATTCTCATTTTAGACTTACTGGAAGGAAGGTTTTATGCGGCAGAATTCAACTGACGCGCAAGAGCACATTCCCACTGCAGTTTCAGGCTCTTCCTATTTGCGGTCGTGAAATTAACTGACTCATTCCGGAGGACCAAATTTAGGACAATGGTACGGCCATCCAGGTTTAAATGTTCAGTGGCTTTCCTAGATCACATATGGGTGAAGGTCAGGGCAGTTCCTTTAAAAAATTCCAGAGTGTTTGGTGCCATCTACATTTACACACACACTCAGCAACCAGTTGCGGTATTCAACGGGGGCAAGATGGCAACTAATTACCCAGCGTAAACTCGAAAATACAACGAAACTAATGGATACCAAAGAACGAAGGAAAACATAATAAATTACGAAACATTAATTCTGTTTCTTACATGGTTCATAAATGTGATATTACACAATTTTTTAAGCAAAATTCGCAAGTTCGGCTCACTATGCGGTACGTTACGTAGTGACCAGGGTGGGTATAGTGGCCACTTCGTTTTATTATCTGCAGCCTATTGCAAACATTTAAAACTATTCAGCCGCGCGGGGTTAGCCGAGCGGTCTTAGGCGCTGCAGTCATGGACTGTGCGGCTGGTCCCGGAGGAGGTTCGAGTCCTCCCTCGGGCATGGGTAGTGTGTAAGCTTAGGGACTGATGCCCTTAGCAGTTAAGTCCCATAAGATGTCATACACATTTGAACATTTTTTGAAAACTATTCAAAGACATTTTCTGAAAGAATAAACTGCCATTTGACTGTATATTACAGTATTTTTCCTCTGTACTATCTTAATTTCGGCTTTTATGGCATTATCGAGTACAGTCCTAAATGTCATAGCTGGAAAACTCGCCTTCCCTACTACAGCCCTTACATGCTCGTTCCATTTAATATGGTTTTGCAACATTCTGACTAGATATTTAATCGATATGACTGTGACAAACAGCACGCTATTAATACTGTATTCGAACATTACAGGGCTGTTTTTAGTTCACATCGTCGCACTTAGAGCAAGATGTCATTCATCGCACCAAACAAAATTTGTTTCCAAGGCACCTTGTATCCTCCTTCAGTCACTAAAAGATGACATTTTCCTTTACACCATGGCATTATCAGCGTATAGACACTGTTCGTCAGATCATTACTGATGTGCACAGAGAACAAAAACATCACACATTCCTGGTGCACTGTTGACGATACACTTGTCTCCGATGAACACTCGCCTACGGAACGTTAAACACTAAAACACTTTTTTTCTCTCTTTTGCTTACACAAGGCTTCATTGCATTCACTGGACACTGAACTAACGGATGGCTGTGATTACACTTTCCCTATTTAACACGTTATAATACTGAAACTAACAAGGGAACCTCCCCATCGCACCCCCCCTCAGATTTAGTTATAAGTTGGTACAGTGGATAGGCCTTGAAAAACTGAACACAGATCAATCGAGAAAACAGGGAGAAGTTGTGTGGAACTATGTAAAAATAAGTAAAATATACAAACTGAGTAGTCCATGCGCAAGATAGGCAACATCAAGGATAATCTGAGCTCAGGAGTGCCGTGGTCCCGTGGTTAGCGTGAGCAGCTGCCGCATGAGAGGTCCTTGGTTCAAGTCTTCCGTCGAGCGAAAATTTTAATTTTTTTATTTTCAGACGATTATTGTCTGACAAACTCTTAAGTTTTCATCGCTTTTTGGCAGTGATTATCACATCCACAAGAAAACATAAATCGGGCAAGGTAGAAGAATCTTTTTACCCGTTCGCCAAGTGTACAAGTTAGGTGGGTCCACAACATATTCCTGTTATGTGACGCATATGCCGTCACCAGTGTCGTATAGAATATATCAGACGTGTTTTCCTGTGAAGGAATCGGTTGACCTATGACCTTGCGATCAAATGATTTCGGTTCCCATTGGAAGGGCACGTCCTTTCGTCTACTAATCGCACGGTTTTGCGGTGCGGTCGCAAAACAGAGACACTAAACTTATTACAGTGAACAGAGACGTCAATGAACGAACGGACAGATCATAACTTCGCGAAAATAAAGAAAGTAAACTTTTCACTCGAGGGAAGACTTGAACCAAGGACCTCTCATGCGGCAGCTGCTCACGCTAACCACGGGACCACGGCACTCCTGAGCTCAGATTATCCTTGATTTTGCCTATCTTGCGCATGGACTACTCAGTTTGTATATTTTACTTATTTTTACATAGTTCCACACAACTTCTCCCTGTTTTCTCGATTGATCTGTGTTCAGTTTTTCAAGGCCTATCCACTGTACCAACTTATAACTAAATCTGAGGGGGGGTGCGATGGGGAGGTTCCCTTGTTAGTTTCAGTATTATAACGTGTTAAATAGGGAAAGTGTAATCACAGCCATCCGTTAGTTCAGTGTCCAGTGAATGCAATGAAGCCTTGTGTAAGCAAAAGAGAGAAAAAAAGTGTTTTAGTGTTTAACGTTCCGTAGGCGAGTGTTCATCGGAGACAAGTGTATCGTCAACAGTGCACCAGGAATGTGTGATGTTTTTGTTCTCTGTGCACATCAGTAATGATCTGACGAACAGTGTCTATACGCTGATAATGCCATGGTGTAAAGGAAAATGTCATCTTTTAGTGACTGAAGGAGGATACAAGGTGCCTTGGAAACAAATTTTGTTTGGTGCGATGAATGACATTGTATGGTGAACGTGTCATCGTATGGGGTGGCTTCACAGCTACGTACATCATTGGCCCATTGTTTTTTGAACAGGTTGCGATCAAGGACCAAAGACGAGCAGTATGACTGACCAGCGTTACTGCCATATGCTTCACCAGCATGTTATACCCGCCCTACAGAAGAGATAGACGCATTGAACCCAACAGTTTTCATGCAAGTTGGGGCTCCACCGCACATCGTTCGTGAAGTTCACCTGCTTCTCGAAACACATTTGGAAACGATCGAGTTATCAGCCGATCTTTTCCAAATAGTTTGCTGGCACGATCACCTGATCTCTTTCCGAGTGATTTCTGGTTATGGGGATGCCTGAAGGACAGGGTTTACCAGGAGAACATTCAGACATTTGCTGATCTGAAGCGCAGCGTATCAAGAGAGGTGGCCAACGTACCTACAGACAGGCTTCGTTCTGCTGTGCGGAATGCCATCCTGCGCCTTCAGAGTCTTCTGGACACTGATGGGCACCACATTGATTCCTTTTTGTAGCAGTAATAGTATGATGTACTGTAGCAGCATATTAAAAGTGTTTCAGTTGAACTGATTCTGCATTATTTCTCTTCCCCATGTCCTTGGCATTAATGCTACCATGATTGGTCCTCGTACGGTCATTAGTTTCGGTGTTATAACTTGTTAAATAGGGAAAGTTTAACTATAACCACCCCGTATATTGCACTAACGTGGTAAATAGGGAAAGTTTAATTATAATCACCCGCAATCTGACGCAAAATCATTGATACAAAAAAATAAAACCTACAATGTTACCTCTCTTGGTCTAGCAATGTCATTTGGTCGCCTATAAATACTTATACGATGAGATGGGAAGCGTAGTGAATATTCGAAGTTAATTCTACGGGAAGGAAACAATACGCTCCAGAGCATTGGTAAAGCAAGGTGTAGACTTCGATATTGGCCGATGGGATCAAATACAGTGATGTCATACAACTCTTCTTTGAGAATGCTAATCCGAATGAAGAAGTAGGCCGAATAAATTTAAGGATAGAAGGATGGATAATGTTCCTTCAAAAGAGGGATCGTTACGGACATAAAGTGGCTCAGTTGAACAAGGAATGGGAAAGCAGCGGTGTTGGCCATATTGAAACAACCATGTTGGCCTTTTATTTGAATAATTTAGGTAGACCAAAGAATATGAACAGTACGTCAAGACGATAGCTCAACGTTACTACTTTCCCTGAGTAAGAGCCGACTGTGGACTGCTTACAAAAACAGTTGTGCATGTATGGCTTCTACTGGCTGGTCTCATTCCGGGAGTAGTTAAAAAGAATAGGCTTCCTTTCCTCAAAAGTAGCTGACAGAATTGTGAAAGCAATAATTTTGGATGGATTTCAAAAAGACACCCTTGTATCCCACATTGATTGCACCTAAGTGCCATAAAAATAAAAGAAGCAGGATTTAATTTTAGTGTATTCAGACTGTAATATCTTGAATGCGTAGTGCTCGAAAGCTTGTAAATATATCTTAAAGGACATCTTTTAAACACCATGAGCTGCATTTAAAATGTTTAATAGCCTAATCGATAGAACCGATCGTCACTGGTATATGTTAAGTATCTCTGTATTAATGATATACATGTTAATTATAAAGTCTTTGTAATGTTCATCTCACACTACCCAAGCCTTCGTGTATCTTACTGCTGTCAAACTTTCAACGGTGACATTACTTTGTTACTTTGGACATAACTGTCGTATAATGTAAACATTGTTTATATTATATGACAATTGTGTCCAGTGTGATGAGATAATGTTACCTTTTATAATTAAATGTATGTCATTGATGTAGAATACGTAATATACGTCGCTGACGATGGGTTCTATACCTATACCGATTTGGCTATGAAAAATTTTAAATGCAGCTCATGTTTTCTTCAAGATGTCCTTTAACAATTATTAAATGTAATTGTCTTCTCGCTCTAGGCGGAGCCGAAACATGAAAGGCAGGGAATCACAAGTGATGCCAGCATAGACGGCTGTACTCTGAAGGATGAATTGCTGGACATAAATGAAAATTTACGTGCAGGTGTCTCTTATTAACCTTTAAAAACCCATGTAGTGACTTAGATGACGCTGAGAAGTGGGTGGCAAATGTTGAACATGTGACATCACAACCAAAATACGGATGGTATTTTCGAGCGCGCGCGGAAAGGATGATTGAGCGCCGCAGTGCTTGCTCAAAATGGTTCAAATGGCTCTAAGCACTATGGGACTTAACATCTGAGGTCATCAGCCCCCTAGAACTTAGAACTACTTAAACCTAACTAACCTAAGGACATCACACACATCCATGCCCGAGGCAGGATTCGAACCTGCGACCGTAGCAGCAGCGCGGTGCCGGACTGAAGTGCCTAGAAGCGCTCGGCCACAGCGGCCGGCGCAGTGCTTGCATTAAACACCTTTTGTAAATGTGATCTACTGCATACGTAGAAATTACAAAATTATTGTTATCGTTGTAAGCATGTAAAAGCTGTTCTGATTTTGTGTTTCTTTCCTTTTCTGTCATCCTTTTTTGTTTACAGAGATTATGATGTAGAGAAAACGTAGGTCATTTGCTGGTTCTGATGCAGCGTACATTCATTTATTAGTCACTCAATACGGTATGTTTGTATTGTACTGTATTTTTCAACAAACCAGCGGAGAACGTGAGACCGACAAATAAAGTAATGTCTCATTGTAAACGTAATTGACTCACGCGATGAAAAAAAAGTTGCATGCTAGATGCATGACTCGAAACCTAAGCCCCACGCGCTAAATTTCCGCATGTAGGCGTGGCGTCACACCGACGTGAATATTTAACGTGGGTTTGAATGATCAGGTGCGACGGACCGATAGGCTCAACCACTGTATGTTCGGTGAGGTACGTCATCTGGGAAGTCACATTTGTCGTCCACTTTTGGGGTTTTTCCCGACGTTTGCCGCCCCATGTGTCTTGTATTAAATTACTTGTCTCAACATTATCTACGTCGATTTGGAGGTTTTCAAACGTTAAGCAGAATACATGTCTCATCGATTGATCACTGTTAAAAAGTAAAAATTTTCCTTCTTCAGTTCTTCGATTTGTATGTTAGCAAGCTATCTCTGTTATTATTCATTGTCGTCTGTATTCATTTGTCAGTTGTGAGCAATAGCTTTACAGCCACTGTGATAGACGGTTCGTTAAACACAAAATTTGTTTTGTTTCAATCGTTACTTTTAAACTGCATTGTTGACACCTGAACAGCACAACACACTCGAATATGATATTTGTAAGTGAGTTACGTTGAAGTCCACTCTGACACATACCATTTTCGGTAACGTTCGTTTGACGATACAATGGTTTATTGCAGTGCAAATCGTGTCGCAAAGTCTTCCTTTTTTTTTTTTTGTCGTCCCCACGCCTTGTTAAAAATGTTGCTGCGTGTTAGATATTCAAGAGAGTCTAGTTGCACGTCGGACAGCGTGACTAAGAATAGTCTGAAAGGCACGCTGACAGAGACCGTGAGAGGCCACGTGCGGCTGCATTGTTTTGGTCGTGAGTGATTCATTCTGTTCCCGGCGTCCCCTTGGAGGAAGTCAAAACAATTGACACTCAGTTCTCGTCAATTGAATCGCTGCGGCGTATGTTCCACTATATCAACAACCGGCGAGCCGTGTCTCTTAATTAATCTATGGCCTCGTCGTTTTCTCTCCTCAGCTAGTGTGTTGCCATACACACGAAAAAAAGAATGTGCGTGAAACCACACCGTGATCATAAAGTTCGTACGAACCGCTGTTTGTGTGGGCGTGTGTGTTTTTAATTTGCTTATGGAAATATATTTGTTTCAGTGAAATATCCAACGTTTTCAAATTATACTGCGGCTGCAGAGCCGGCCGGTGTGGCCGAGCGGTTCTAGGCGCTTCAGTCTGGAGCCGCGCGACCGCTACGGTCGCAGGTTCGAGTCCTGCCTCGAGCATGGATGTGTGTGATGTCCTTAGGTTAGGTAGGTTTACGTAGTTCTAAGTCTAGGGGACTCATGACCTCAGATGTTAAGTCCCATAGTGCTGAGAGCCATTTGAGCCATTTGCAGTTACACACACACACACACAGACACACACACAAAGCTGTCGCGTAGGGTTCAAGTGATGGTTTTCTACAGTACTTGTTCTCTGTATTTTAAGAGCCGACACTCTCGAGTGGCGTGACACGGTGGTTTCACGGTGGTTAAATTACTGACCCAGTATTCGGTAGGTGTGTTTTGAGTGATTTCCATTAATGGCTTCAGGAATGCTTCCGAAAAAAGGGCACGGTCAGAGTAAACTGTTGCTCCATCTCGATATCGCAGAGAATACCACTGTAAACTTTGTGTACAGATGTACGTGGGTCTTTTTTGGGGCTAAGCAATTATAAGTCACCTTACAGACGCAAATAGGAATAGTAACTACTGTTTTGTGAATTCCAAAGCACAGTGCCATTCAAAGTGACACAGTGGATACTGTGAGAATTTTATGGAAGTCTAGCTCATCTATAAAGCACACCGCGTATATAACGCTGGTACGACCCATTCTTTAGTATTACTCGAATGTTTGGGATCTCAACCAGATTGAATTAAAGTAAGACACTGAAGCTACTCAGATGCTTGTTGCTAGTTTTGTTACCGGTGGGTTCGAACAGTACGCGAGTACTAAAGAGACGCTTCGAGAAGTCAAATGGGAATCACTGGAAAGAAGGCGACGTTCTTTTCGAGGAGCACTGTTAGAGGAACCGGCATTTAAAGCTGAGTGCAGCACAATTCGCCAAAGTACATATTGCGCGAGTACAACGTATATACGAGGGCAGTTCAATAAGTAATGCAACACATTTTTTTTCTGAAACAGGGGTTGTTTTATTCAGCATTCAAATACACCAGGTTAATCCCCAATCTTTTAGCTACACAACACTATTTTTCAACGTAATCTCCATTCAGTGCTACGGCCTTACGCCACCTTGAAATGAGGGCCTGTATGCCTGCACGGTACCATTCCACTGGTCGATGTCGGAGCCAACTTCGTACTGCATCAATAACTTCTTCGTCATCCGCGTAGTGCCTCCCACGGATTGCGTCCTTCATTGGGCCAAACATATGGAAATCCGACGGTGCGAGATCGGGGCTGTAGGGTGCATGAGGAAGAACAGTCCACTGAAGTTTTGTGAGCTCCTCCCGGGTGCGAAGACTTGTGTGAGGTCTTGCGTTGTCATGAAGAAGGAGAAGTTCGTTCTGATTTTTGTGCCTACGAACACGCTGAAGTCGTTTCTTCAATTTCTGAAGAGTAGCACAATACACTTCAGAGTTGATCGTTTGACCATGGGGAAGGACATCGAACAGAATAACCCCTTCAGCGTCCCAGAAGACTGTAACCATGAATTTACCGGCTGAGGGTATGGCTTTAAACTTTTTCTTGTTAGGGGAGTGGGTGTGGCGCCACTCCATTGATTGCCATTTTGTTTCAGGTTCGAAGTGATGAACCCATGTTTCATCGCCTGTAACAATCTTTTACAAGAAATTGTCACCCTCAGCCACATGACGAGCAAGCAATTCCGCACAGATGGTTCTCCTTTGCTCTTTATGGTGTTCGGTTAGACAACGAGGGACCCAGCGGGAACAAACCTTTGAATATCCCAACTGGTGAACAATTGTGACAGCACTACCAACAGAGATGTCAAGTTGAGCACTGAGTTGTTTGATGGTGATCCGTCGATCATCTCGAACGAGTGTGTTCGCACGCTCCGCCATTGCAGGAGTCACAGCTGTGCACGGCCGGCCCGCACGCGGGAGATCAGACAGTCTTGCTAGACCTTGCGCCGATGATGACACACGCTTTGCCCAACGACTCACCGTGCTTTTGTCCACTGCAAGATCACCGTAGACATTCTGCAAGCGCCTATGAATATCTGAGATGCCCAGGTCTTCCTCCAAAAGAAACTCGATCACTGCCCATTGTTTGCAACGCACATCCGTTACAGACGCCATTTTAACAGCTGCGTACAGCGCTGCCACCTGTAGGAAGTCAATGAAACTATACGAGACGAAGCGGGAATGTTTGAAAATATTCCACAAGAAATTTCCGGTTTTTTCAACCAAAATTGGCCGAGAAAAAAAATGTGTTGCATTACTTATTGAACTGCCCTCGTAGATTTAAGAAATTAGGGCTCATACGGAGCGATACAGACAGTCGCCTACCTCTCGGTCCTGTTGTGAGTGGAATAGGTAAGGTAAATAATATTGATTGTAGCCTAAGGCATACACAGTACGGTGGCTTACGGAGTATGTATGTAGTGTAGATATCATGCGAAACTAAAAATCAACTTAGACGAAACTAAATGATATATTTACTTACTTTTGAGGCGGTACCTAACTGTTACTGCTGATTTGTTGCTCTTCTAACAGCACCCCATACGAGCAGACCAGTTGCGTTTATCTGCGGTTACTCGTACTTTATGTACTTGGATTACGCAGGGCTCTGTTTAAAATGAACAGCTCGTTGTAGTCGGAGGGTCGAGGCGCGCGCCCCACAGCTAACTCGCTGCAAATAATAATCTGTAGCCGTGATCCTGCAATCCAATAGTCTATGCATTGACTAAACTCCAGAATTAATAAGATACACTGAAAAATAAATTAAAAGACAAGTGAATAATTTAGTAACAAGGATGTAGACGACACAGAATTATGTTGAATAATGTTTATTCAAGAAAGGACATCTCAAATAAAGGAAAGAGGTTCTAGGTTATTTGATAATAATGTGTAATGCAGACAAAAATACACTGATGAAATGCAGTAAAGTTACGTTGAGAGCGTTACAAGAATGGCAGCAAAATCTCCAAACTAAACAGTCATTAAAGATATTTGAAAACTCAGTCCACTTCGTAATCACAGTGCATGAAATATCCACCAGCTCAAAAGAGTTCAGAATTCAACCTGATGATGTACAGATTACCACAAGCGATACAAAGAACAGTAACTCATACTCCCTCTATCCTCATTTCCGTGATACAAGCGAAATAAGTTAAGAATCCTATTCTGGACTACATTCAGATGTCTCGAAAAATAAAGTCCCTTCAGAAGTTAGGGTATGGTACCGGCTGTTCACTGCCCATAATCAGACACCTATACGACCGAATCACGCATGTTGCCTCAGGCAGGTCTGTCTACCTCAAGAACTCGACGCAAAGTGTCTAGAATCGCTCCGTTGAGCTCTTCACTCGAGAAATCCGTCTCCACTTGACTCCCATAGTGTTTCGCTGCTGTCTTCTTTTCCACTGCCTGCAGGCTGTCCCCACCAAAAATGTATCGTCCTTAAGGTTTACAAACGTGATTTTACTCATTTTGACCAACGGAAGATGCAAAATTGTGAACTTCGGCAGCCGATGAACGGATGTGTGATGCTCCAACGCTATTTCACCACGCAGCTGGCAGTGTCGATACCAAGACATAAAAACTTTCCGAATTAACCCCGTGCACTCAGTAGGACATAACTATGCCTCGCTGACAGGTGCGTGAATAATATTTGTAGATGTCAGCATTTGAGAGAGGACATGTAGCTGGGCCCAAAGAAGCCGGTTGGAGTAATTGGCAAGTAGCTCGACATTTGAATAGGAGCGGTGCCACTATTCCACTACGTTGGCAGGAAAGGGTGAACCACGGTCTAACACAGCGTCAGGGCGGAAGTAGTCGGGCTAGAGATACGAAAGAACGGGAGGGCCGAGCAGTCATCAGAGACGCTCACACGGATCCAACGTGCAGCAGGAGCTTCAGGACCGCAAGCATCAATAGTACGCGAGCTGAGCCCACGGCGCCCCTTGCGCCGACTGCCATTGACCTCTGTACACCAAGCCTGTTTCCGGTGGTGTCGGACACATTCGGCCTGGAATCTCATTGATTGGAGTAGAATTGTCTTCAGTGATTAGTTCCGCTTCGGAATGATCCCCGATGACCAACGAAGACGTGTCTGGAGATGCCCCGAACAGCGGTGAGATACTAACCTGAGTGTCGGTAACCAGGAGTGATGGTCTGGGGTGCCATTTCTTTTCATAGCAGGACCTCTTTGGTTGTCATCCGCGGCAGTCTTGCAGCGCAGCGGTACGTCGACGATATTCTACACGTTTTGTTGCTCCTGATGGTAATCCATCGTGGAATTACATTTCAGCACGATAATGCCGTTCCGCACACGGCGATAGTTTCAACTGCTTGTCTTCTTACTTGCCAAACACTACCTTGGGCAGCAAGGTCGCCGTATCTGTCCCTAATTTGAAACATTTGGATCATTATGGGCAGAGCTCTCCACCCAGCTCTGGATTTTGACGATCTGTGGCGCCAATGGACAATATGTCAAGAGGACACCCAACAACTCTTTCAATCAGTGCGAAGTCGAGTAACTGCTTGCATAAGGGCCACAGGTGGACCAACTTGTTATTGACTTGCTCAATTTGTAAAGCTGTTTTTTCTTGAATAAATCATGTTATTTTCCTGAAATTGTAATCATTTGATGTCTGTATATGTACATCACATATACCAGTTGAAGTTGTTTTTTTTTTTTTTTTAATCCTTTCACGTCGCGTGATTTAATTCGACTACGTCCGATTACCCTGGCTTTAGTCTTGTTGCCATTCATCTTATAAATTCTTTTGAAGACACTATGATTCCGTTCATGTGCTCCTCCAAGTCCTTTGCTTCTCTCACAAGTTACCATCGCAAAGTTTTTATTTCTTGCCCCTAACTTTTCCAAAATTTGACTTTCCTAAACTAAGTACTTTTTGAGATAAGGAACTAGTAGTCGGAGACGAAAATTAATTTTTTTGTTAACATTACCAAGTAACGCCTTATACACTCTTGAGCTCAAACAGTGCTATAAGGTTCAAATTGTTAATGATAATAAAGAATTAAAATTTCGTGTCCTGTTATTAGTTCATTACGTCAAAAAATATCCTATTTAGGATCGTCAAGTTTCGAAACGTTTTGTAGATTACAGAGGTCGTGATTAATTGTAACTGTCAAGTAAGATATACTGCCTTTTCTTAATAATCTTTGGGCTGTTTACAATATGTTCTGAAAATGTCAGGGCCGGCCACTGTGGCGGAGCGGTTCTAAGCGCTTCAGTCTGGAACCACGCGACCGCTACGGTAGCAGGTTCGAATCCTGCCTCGGGCATGGATGTGTGTGATGTTCTTAGGTTAGTTAGGTTTAAGTAGTTCTAAGTTCGGGGGGACTGATGACCTGAGATGTTAAGTCCCATAGTGCTCAGAGCCATTTGAACCATTTAAAAATGTGAGGTACTCCGATACTTTGTAAACCCACAGTGGATGACCGATTTGGACATTTATTGTCAATTCTATGCAGGCCTTCGCTGAAAAACTAGAGAGGATATCGTGTGGGCAATGGACATGCAAATAAACCAAAATGAGGGTCCTTAGCCAAGACCTTATGTGGTTCTGCGAATGCTTCTTCTTACACACAAGAGAAAAAGTGAACACTTGATTCTGAATGTATCCGTTATACCGTTTGTTGTCTGCGTTCAGTGTTCGGAATCGTATTTGACCTGGTAACTAGCACACAAACAAACACTTCGACTACTCCCTGGAACTTCCAAATCAACTTGTGCTCATTGTATTTCTTTTGACACTGGGCTAACAGAACTCGGTAAGCGGAGGGATATCCAGCAGGAACGGTATCTTGTGGCCAAGTAACGGGTGTCCCCGCTCGGCTAACGTGTGTCTGACGTGACACGTACTCGAGTGTTCTTGGCGCGTACTTTCATGAGAGCCCTTACCCGTGTCCTTAACGACCCTTCCCAACTCTAGTAGGTACTGACGTCATGAAGTTGCCGGTAATGTTATCTCTGGAAAGCACTGGATTTCCCTCCTTCTCAGTGCCTTTACATATTTCTCTTTCTTCTCTTTCGTCTTCTTTACGTTAAAGTATCAACTTCTCGTTTTCTCTTTTTTTGTACGAAGCTTGTTTCATCTAGTTTTCCAATGAATAATAAACGGGTCGTGCTAGGTTCGTAGGTAAAATAATTATTCATTTTATCGCTCATATCAAGTATACGTTCTGCATATACTTCAAAAGCTGTGTCTTCATCTAATAGTGTTACACCTCGCCTGCCCACCGCTTCCATTAACAAGGCGATGACGTAATACGACGACCTGGAAAAATCTGACGCGATCCTACTTGTACTTACAGGCGTGAATGAAGCAGTCGCTTTGAATATGGATGAATCGAAGCTGGTCATGGGGATGTAGGTGAACAGGAAGGGCAGTACTTCAATCATAAGGACGGGAAGAGCACAAATGCGACTCCAGAACTGAAAATTATTTTACATTCCAGATTTACATGGTAGTATGAAACGAATATTAAGCCCTGAAACCGGGTGGAAAGAGTATTCAGTATCAGAAAGTCGTAATCAGTATCAAGCTCCTAGATTATCGAGCATCAGTTAGAATCAACGAAGCTCCTATAAGATTGAGACGAGCTAGAGAGAGGGTAACGCTAGGAATAAGGAGCAACAGTGGAGCATGATAACCTGTTAGCGATCCTTTAGGCCGTAGCATCTCGCCGTTTGTGGTGCCGGCGTCTGACGATAATGCACATGGTCCTCTGTGATGGCCCTGGACGCTATGTCTTGGCTGCTCCAGAACACCGGCCAAAGTGAGACTGAGTGACTCTGCTGGGGCCAGTTTAAAAACTCGGTTCCAGCAAGGAAACAACAGACTGTCAGGGTAGGCACTACTCTCTACTGCCACCCTAAATCCGTTCCTACA
The DNA here is from genome assembly GCF_023864275.1 of Schistocerca cancellata. Taxonomy (NCBI): domain Eukaryota; kingdom Metazoa; phylum Arthropoda; class Insecta; order Orthoptera; family Acrididae; genus Schistocerca; species Schistocerca cancellata. The sequence goes on along the minus strand of NC_064628.1, from coordinate 308,173,843 downwards.
AAAAGCTGTATGTTTTTCCGGCGAGTTCTGAGCAAACTCCCAAGATCTGTAGTGTTGCCATTACCTGGCTGGTCCAAAACGTCAACTACATCCGAGGAATGTATGTCTACGCTTCTGGCGCCCTTCTTCAAACTGAGGAGCTTTTATGACCGTCACCACCATCTTGGTGGTCACCAATAAATGCCTTACCATCAAGCTGGCCCAAATTTATCTCTGTACAGACATAATAACGTTAAGTACTGTCTGCCTCTCTCTGGTCTCCGTGACACAAAGAAGATCGGGATTTAATTTTTATATTAATTTGATATTAAAATGCATGTAATATCACAGTCTGTACTTCATAACTTCGTTCAGAGTGTCAAGAAGCAAGCGAGATTGTAATTGTTAACTGAAATGGAAAAAAGTGAATATTGTGTGTCCGTAAAGTAACAGTTGTTACGTAGAAAAGATGCTCAAGTTAAGGAAAGAAAATCTAGAAAAGCCATTATGAGATAATGGTGCGAAGACTCTTCCAACATCCATATTTATCTCTTCAGCAGTTTTGCTGCACATGTCGCAAGCAATCACTTGCGTTTATCTCGAATTCTGCTCCTCACACTTGCCTTCTGATGTCTCCCGACCAACTTAAAGTTTTTGGTCAATCATTGCCATATGTCTTTCGTAGAGATTCAGTTTTTTTCGGACGCTCTTTTCGGATTCTCAAGTAGAAATAGAATGGTGGCGCTCGCTCTCATCGCGGCCTGCTGACATGATACACCATCACACATATGTCGTTAGCATACTATATTGCGCTGTCACTCGACCCTGTGGTAGCCGCTTCGAATCCAGATAATGGCAGTATTTAACTGAGAAGGATGTGTATGATGGAGGCGTAAAGTTCTTGATCATCAGATAATACATAATTTCTAAGATTACATTACAAACATTTGCACAGCGTCTTATGGGGCAAGAACATGTTATACTTGCTGATGATTTGTCCGTCTAATGATGACGTTAAGCTCGGTGGCCCTTCAGAAAGACATAGGCTTTGTACCAACAGCCTGTTTCATCTTCTTTACTGTGCCATGACCCTCATTATCATGAAGTGCAACAGCAACAACGCTAACAGGACGGTATTCTGCAAGCACTCATCATAGTCGCACAGTTACACCTCTGGCATTAACAAGAGAAGAACACGAACTCCAACTGCTAAAACCGAATAAAAATTTTGAAAGAAGAGGTCATTTATCTGTAAGACTACTTTTGTGAATAATCGATTTTTGCAGTTTAACTGATCTAAGACTACTGAGGAAAAGATAATTGGAACCAGCGGTTTCACAAGTGTCATAAACGTCATATTCTTAGGCAAAAAACTAAACATTAACCTGAAACAATATATTTTAACACGTGCAGTACTTAAAGTTATATTTCCTAAAAGAGAAATTGCTGTGTCCTTTCTTATTCGGTTTTGAAGAGAAAGTGGGTGGTTTCAGTGAAGTTTTTAAAACACGATGAAATGAAACAGTCCGTGGCAAAGATTTAATAATGTAATCACTCTGAGTTTAATATTGGACTATCGCAGCGCTAGTACATCGATTTAACATTTTCAAATGTTGCTCGTGCTAAGTGTGCTTACCATTCCATAAAAAAAAAAATGTTCAAATGGCTCTGAGCACTATGGGACCTAACATCTGAGATCATCAGTCCCCTAGAACTTAGAACTACTTAAACCTAACTAACCTAAGGACAAAAAATGGTTCAAAATGGCTCTGAGCACTATGGGACTTAACATTTATGGTCATCAGTCCCCTAGACTTAGAACTACTTAAACCTAACTAACCTAAGGACATCACACAACACCCAGTCATCACGAGGCAGAGAAAATCCCTAACCCCGCCGGGAATCGATCCCGGGAACCCGGGCGCGGGAAGCGAGAACGCTACCGCACGGCCACGAGCTGCAGACCCTAAGGACATTACACACATCCATGCCCGAGGCAGGATTCGAACCTGCGACCGTAGCGGTCACGCGGTTCCGGACTGAAGCGCCTAGAACCGCTCGGCCAACCATTCCATCCCGTTGTGTTTGTATCACTTCCTTAGAACTTCGAGGACGAGTATGGGACGAACCTATGACAAGATAACAACTCCTGTTTTGGGAAATATGAATCAATTAAGTACTGCGTATTTACTAATAAGCGACATATTCGTCGTGAGAGAATTTAGCAACTGTGCTGATATAAAAAAAATTATATTTAGTTTTTTTCAGTCTGGACTACACGTTCTTTACAGTGTTAAAGTGATCCATGGAGATCGAAACTAGTCATACTGTAAAAAATTGCAACTGAAACTGAAAAATAAACTATATAGAACATTTTTAAGTACTGCATGTGTTAACACACACATATCGTTTCAAGCAAACGTTTAGCTTTCTGTCAAATATACCTCATTTATGACGCTTCTGAATATTTCTGTTTTACGGTACTATTCCTCCAATGACTTTTGCTTCGTTACCTTTAAATCCGTTAATCTTCAAACATGAATTTACAAAAGAGCAGTGTTTTGCTTATAAATAACCTTGGTGGATGGTGAAACAGGCACGTCACTGCTTTTTGAAATAATTTTTATTCGGTTTCAGCCATTCGAATTGGGTAATCCCCTTGTAACGACATACAACCTGCCGAAATGGCGTCAGCTGGGAAGCATTGAGCAACGCGCGAAACACAGTGAAACGCGAGAAAAAAAAAAGAAAACGAATAAATAGTACCAGGACCTGCTTCACTAATGATGCCATTAGTATTTCTGAAAATAATCAGCCCCCTGGCTATCCAGATCTTGTCGATAAGCCACTAAGAGCCAAAATTTTAGTATTGTTGGCTCATTTTCGCCACTGAGAAACTGTGTTGTTGCATTGATGATAGTTCAGATTAAAGAGCAACGTTCTTTGTAATATATGCGTTGCTGTTCTACGTCAAATTTTAAATGATGCGAGCGAGAGACTTGCGTACTGCCTGATTGAGGTCGCAGAGTGAGGACACAGCTCTGCATTAACAACGCTCTCGCGCTGCGCACGTTTCCTTGAATTGAGCTCCGTGTGACCACTTCTACGTCAGCCGCATTGCGTCGTCGGGCTACAGGGGTTACGGTATCGGACTCGCTACAGAAGTAACGGATGTAGCGTTACAGTATCAACATAAGGCAGACATAGATACAGAGACATATTACATACTGATAATTAAGAGTTGGTACTAAGTAGCTGATACTGTTCTGAACAATATTCAGCTACAAGCGTTTCAGATGGACAGTTTTGTACCGACTTTTCGTATCTAGATTTAGTGCTCATTTTTATTATTGTTAGGCTACTAAGTAATCTAGGCTTATTATCCCGGCATCTGTTTCATTCTCTCACTCATGTGTGTCAGTTCGAGATTTTGAAGCTATGAGCCAAGGTGTACTACAAGGTTCAATTTTCGATCCTATGTTATTTCTAACATACATAAACGATAATTTACGTGCAATTTCAAATGGTTAAAATGGCTCTAAGTACTATGGGACTTCACATCTGAGGTCATAAGTCCCCTAGACTTAGAACTACTTAAACCTAACTGACCTAAGTACATCACACACATCCATGCCCAAGGCAGGATTCGAACCTGCGACCGTAGCAGCAGCGCGGTTCCGGACTGAAGTTCCTAGAACCACCCGGCCACGACGGACAGCTACAAAATCAAATAGGGGTAATGATGTCCGCCGCTCGTGGTCTCGCGGTAGCGTTCTCGCTTCCCGAGCACGGGGTCCCGGGTTCGATTCCCGGCGGGGTCAGGGATTTTCACCTGCCCCGAGATGACTGGGTGTTTGTGTTGTCCTCATCATTTCATCATCATCCAGGAAAGTGGCGAAATTGGACTGAGCAAAGGTTGGGAAATTGTACGGGCGCTGATAACCACGCAGTTGAGCGCCCCACAAACCAAACATCATCATCATCATCATCAGGGGTAATGCAGGAGTAGGTTTAATAATGAATAAGAAATAGGAGTGCGGGTAAGCTACTACAAACAGCATAGTGAACGCATTATTGTGGCCAAGATAGACAGGAATCCCACGCCTACCATAGCAGTACAAGATTATATGCCAACTACCTCCGCAGATGACGAAGAGATTGATGAAATGTATAATGAGATCAAAGAAATGATACAGATTGTGAAGGGAGACGAAAATTTAATAGTCATGGGTGACTGGAATTCGATAGTAGGAAAAGGAAGAGAAGGAAAAGTAGTAGGTGAATATGGAATGGGGGTAAGGAAAGAAAGGGGGAGTCGCCTGCTAGAATTTTGCACGGAGCGTAACTCAATCGTAACTAATACTTGGTTTAAGAATCATGGAAGAAGGTTGTAAACATGGATGAGGCCTGGAGACACAGGAAGGATTCAGATAGATTATATAATGGTAAGACAGAGATTTAGGAACCAGGTTTTAAATTGTAAAACATATCCGGGGCAGATATGGACTATGACCACATTATATTGATTATGAACTGTAGACTGAAATTGAAGAAACTACAAAAAGGTAGAAATTTAAGGAGACGGGACCTGGATATACTGAAACAACCAGAGGTTATAGAGAGTTTCAGAGAGAGTATTACGGAACGATTGGTAAGAACAGGGGAAAGATACTAGAAGAATAATGGGTAGTTTTGAGACATGAAATAGTGAAGGCGTCAGAGGAGCAAGTAGGTAAAAAGACGAGGGCTAGTAGAAATCCTTGGGTGACAGGAGAAATATTGAATTTAATTAATGAAAGGAGAAAATATAAAAATGCAGTAAATGAAGCAGGCAAATCTCAAAAATGAGATTGACAAGAAGTGCAAAGTGGCTAAGCAGGGATGTAGAAGCATGTATTACAACGGTAAGATAGATACTGCCTACATGAAAATTAAAGAGACCTTTGGAGAAAAGAAAACCACCTTTATGAATATCATGAGCTCAGATGGAAAACTCGTTCTAACCATAGAAGGGAAAGCAGAAAGATGGACGGAGTATAAAGAGGGTCTATACAAGTGCGATGTACTTAAGGACAGTATTATGGAAATAGAAGAGGACGAAGATGAAGATAAAACGGGAGATGTGATACTGCGTGAAGAGTTTGACTGAGAACTGAAAGACCTAAGTCGAAAGAAGGCCCCGGGAGTAGACAACATTCCATTAGAACTACTGATAGCCTTGGAAGAGCCAGTTCCGACAAAACTCCACTATCTAGTGAGGAAAATGTATGAGACAGGCGAAATACCCTCAGCCTTCAAGAAGAATATAATAATTCCAATCCCAAAGAAAGCAGGTGTTGACAGATCTGATAATTACTGAACTATCAGTTTAATAAGTCACGGCTGCAAAATACTAACGCGAATTCTTTACAGACGAATGGAAAACCTGGTAGAAGCCGACCTCGGAAAAGATCAGTTTGGATTCCGCAGAAATGTTGGACCACGAGAGGCAATACTGACCCTACGACGTATCTTAGAAGAAAGGTTAAGGAAAGGCAAACCTACGTTCCTAGCATTTGTAAACTTGGAAAGTTTTTGAAAATGTTGACTGAAATACACTCTTTCAAATTCTGAAGATGGCAGGGGTAAAATACAGGGAGCGGAAGGCTATTTACAATTTGTACATAAATCATATGGCAGCTATAAAAGTCAAGGGGCATGAAATGGAAACAGTGGTTGAGAATGGAGTGAGACAGGGTTGCAACCTATCCCCGATGTTATTCAATCTGTGTATTGAGGAAGCAGTAATAGAAACAAAAGAAAAATTCGGAGTAGGAATTAAAATCCGTTGAGAAGAAATAAAAACTTTGATGTTTGCCGATGACATTTTAATTCTGTCAGAGACAGCAAAGGACATGGAAGAGCAGCTGAACGGAATGGACAGTGTCATGAAAGGAGGGTATAAAATGAACACCAACAATAGCAAAATGAGGATAATGGAATGTAGTCTTATTAAATCAGGTGATGGTGAGAGAATTAGATTAGGAAATGAGACACTTAAAGTAGTACATGAGTTTTGCTGTTTAGGCAGCTAAATAACTGATGATGGTCGGAAAAGCTGGGATATAAAATGTAGACTGGCTATGGCAAGGCAAGTGTTTCTAAGAAGAGAAATTTGTTAACATAGAGTATAGATTTAAGTGTCACGAAGTCTTTTCTGAAAGTATTTGTGTGGAGTGGAGCCATGTTTGGAAGTGAAACATGGATGATAAACAGTTTAGACAAGAAGAGAATAGAAGCTTTCGATATGTGGTGCTACAGAAGAATGCTCAAGATTAGAGGGGTAGATAACGTAATTAATGAGGAGTTACTGAATAGAATTGGGGAGAAGAGGAATTTGTGGCACAACTTGACAAGAAGAACGGATCGGTTGGTAGTACACGTTCTGAGACATCAAGGGATCACCAATTTAGTACTGGAGGGAAGCATGGAGGGTAAAAATCGGAGAGGGAGACCAAGAGATGAATATTCTAAGCAGATTCAGGTTGCAGTAGTTTTTCGGAGATGAAGAGGCTTGTACGGGATAGAGTAGCATGGGGAGCTGCATCAAACCAGTCTCTGGACTGAAGACCACGACAACAAACAATAATTTTCTGCGCTTTTATGGAACCAAAGCAATTGCTTTTGGTGCAGTTACAGTTTACATCATCACTATTAAAGGCAAGAGCTTTCTTGTATTATTAATAAATACCAAAGTTGTATATGAATAAAATAAGCGTGTGTTACATAAGTTTGACGAAGTATTGAAGCAATGTTTGATAAATTTTTGTTTTGCATTTCGTTTAGTTTACCTTTTCGTTGAGGAAATTGCATTATCTAGCGCTATATGATAAAAATGTACTGTTTCTTTATTTTTTACTGCAACAGCCCTCTGTTTCACGTTACGAATCAACAATTTTCCTCTAAAATGTGCATGCAACATTGACAAGTTTCACTTTTGCTTTAAATACTGTTTCTTTTTATGTAACAGATAGTATGATAACTATCAAGAACAAAAATGTTCCGCATGTTACCCGGCCCTTTATATATCTTCACTCAGTTTGAAGATTGTTTCAGCGCTAGACGTTCATCGGGGAATCTAGTAAGACACTGATCGCATACGTAAAGAAAGCGATCTTTGCCGTGTGGGTGGGGAGGGGGGGGGGGGTCAGCGTGTTTCGAGGCTGCATGCACGGATTGCGCGGTCCCTCCCGCCGGAGGTTCGAGTCCTCCCTCGGGCACAGGTGTGTGTGTGTTGTTCAAAAATGGCTCTGAGCACTATGGGACTTAACATCTTAGTCATCAGTCCCCTAGAACTTAGAACTACTTAAATCTAACTAACCTAAGGACGTCACACACATCCATGCCCGAGGCAGGATTCGAACCTGCGACCGGAGCGGTCACGTGGTTTCAGACTGAAGCGCCTAGACCGCACGGTCACACCGGCCGGCTGTGTGTGTTGTTCTTAGCATAAGTTATATTAAATTAGTTTAAGTAGTATGTAAGTCTAGGACCTCAGCAGTTTGGCTTCTAAGAACTTCACACACATTTTAACATTTGAAAGCGATAATTATGAGATAACGCTGGATAGATATGCAACACATCCAGTGTACAGGTAACGTGAGTACAACCTTATCTGAGCTGAGCTACTAGGAAAACTATCATAGTCTACGGTTACTTACGACAGACTACGGTAATTTTACAGCTTTACACATGCCCCAAAAGCAGCGTTGGCTCTGCCTGTAGAAACAACCCCTAAAGAGAACTTCTCCTTAGCGCCATTTTGGCTACGCACAGACTGAAATGTGCGGCGCATCAGACGGTGGGAAATGAGGAAGGCTTGCCCCGGAATCCTCGTGACGTGCAAGTACCCGTTTAGCACCGACGCACTCGAGTGTAATTGGCAATTTGTCGTGCGGCAGTCGTCGCATTTAGCAACTCGTTACAGCGTGGTGGTGGAGGTCGCAGGTGAGTCTAGCGCCCACTCTGGCCGTTTCCTCTGCCGCGCCTTCTGGGCACGTCATTACCGGAACCTATAGCAGAGCTGACTATTTACACTTTATTGCCTCTTAGCGCCTTTTCCTTTGTGAAGCGCGTATTTTGCTAACCACAGATGAGCTGCTCTGAAGCAGTATTAATTGTGTGGATTTAGATTTTCAGTTGATATGGTAACTTAGGTAGTTCATTTCACTGAGCATCGAATCATCTAGTGTGTAAGGGAGCGCAGTGCTGCGACGGCACTTGCATTATTAACATTCAGAGCACTTAATTCTGCTCTGTGATTAATGCACGGTTTCGATATTTGTAGACAGTGGCTCCGTTGCAAGTAATTCATATTTAGGTCTAGAACAGTGGTCCATTCAACCCATCGCAAGAACAACGTAACCAGTTAATGTGCATTTTTATTTCGTAATTTTTTGTTAGGCTACACAACTACAGTCTCAGTGAATGTATCTCATCAAGAATTGACACCCTGGAGCGAAAAATCAGGGTAGTACAATTTAAAGCAGTGAATCTGATATGCGATATCTTTTCCAAGAGTTCAGCCATGTTAACGATTTCTTTTATGTTCTTAAGATTCCAGCCGCGCGGGATTAGCCGAGCGGTCTTGGGCGCTGCATTCATGGACTGTGCGGCTGATACCGGCGGAGGTGCGAGTCCTCCTTCGGGCATGGGTGTGTGTATTTGTCCTTAGGATAATTTAGGTTAAGTAGTGTGTAAGCTTAGGGACCGATGACCTTAGCAGTTAAGTCCCATAAGATTTCACACACATTTGAAATTTTTTTAAAGATTCCAACGATAATCTTCTTCAGGCGATGCGAGAAGAGGCTACGATGAAGACGAGTAAGTCAGTTGTCAAAGTGTAGTGCACAAATATGGAACTGTCAGCTTCGCTAGACTCCCAGAAGCATGGTGTCTTATCAGTCATATCGAGAAAACCACTGAATGATGATAATTGATTTCTCTTTGTGATTAATAAAGTAAAGAAGAAGCGGATTTGCTCATCACTAACAAATAAATGGTTTGTAACTTTTCATCTGAAGGAAAACATATCACTAATATACATGGATTGGGCAAACATATGGATACACCACGGAAATGCATGCTTGAGCGTAAATGAAGACGCTAGCCAAGACCGAAGGTGATGCTGTTGTATTTGACCATGATCGATACCCGGGTAGTGTCCTCAATACGTTGCGAGTGTCAGTCGTATTCAGAACAGTGTTTTGTGTGTGTGGGGGGGGAGGTTGCAACATTGACGTTTTGCAACATTGACGTGTGCGTGAATAAAATGGCAAAGGGTCCCTCGAAGAGTCCCGCAGCACGCTCGGTGCCACCTGAACACCTATCTTTAGCACTTTAAAAATGCCCTGTACAGAGACTTCGACACCCATTCAGCTGAGTGGCATTCCACTGCTTCTCTAGCGCCGTAGGGCAGGCAACCCCTTCGACATCCCTTAGATTACTCCACGCTTTTTCACTATTGCAGAGGAAGGTTGTAGGCACCTTTGAGCCAAATTTCAAATTTCTACATTTCGTTGGGAGACAATTATGTGGTTTCAGAAGAGTGATCCTTTAATTGTGTTGCTCATTGCATATGCCTGCCCAACATGTCTCTCTCTTTGATTCGTTATATATTCTTCATTGTGCATGTTTTTCTCGTTGACTCGTTGGTGGGCACTTTCATTCCTTATCAGCCCATATGATGGTCAACACTATCCAGTTACACATGTCAAAGGTTTGTAATCCCTAAAACATAATCTCGTATGTAGCAATTATTTGAATAATTATTATTATTAGTCTTTGTTTCTTATAAAGAATTCTGAATGAATATCTGAATATAAAGTATAAGACTTCATTTATACACGTCAATTGCACAGTCGTAGTATAAAATGAAAATTATAAATTTGCGATGAAATATAACTTCGAAGTTTGAGTTCATTAGCTACAGAGGTAATTGAAATCAGAACGTCGGATGTAATTTGCAGTTGACTTCGCACAGGTATTTGTTCAAGGCAAAAGTGAACGCAAAAATTATGGCAGACATTACTTCAATTTTTTCTGTAAAGCTGTCAGAAATAAGGAGGCGAAACGATTATATTATTCGCGCGAATAACCCTCTGGAATTAACCTATCTCTGAGTTTCTTACTGCACAAAATACCATAGAATGTTTACGAGCTACGACAAATCGTTTCATTTCTGTTTTTTCCCTTAGGCGTGTTTCGCACCCATAGACAGCTGTCCTCCGAAATTAGCTTTCTTTTACTCTTCGTCTGACCTCAAGGTTTATATTTCTGGATGACATCAGCATTTTGTTTTTACTGAGAGCCCTTTGCTTTTTACAATCCTTGCTACTATGCCTTTCCTGTATCTCCCTCGCCGCGCGGGATTTGCCGAGCGGTCTCAGGCGCTGCAGTCATGGACTGTGCGGCTGGTCCCGGCGGAGGTTCGAGTCCTCCCTCGGGCATGGGTGTGTGTGTTTGTCTTAGGATAATTTAGGTTAAGTAGTGTGTACGCTTAGGGACTGATGACCTTAGCAGTTAAGTCTCATAAGATTTCACACACATTTTTGTATCTCCCTCCTATTCTACTTTTGTGGCGGCAAAATTCGTCTGTCTGTTCAAGAGTTTGCTTCGAAAATTAATATTAACCATTTGGCATGTCCACGCGTTGTATACAACGTTACCTTACTATTCTTCATGTTGCTATAGTCATCAGCTGGCACTCCTTCCATTATGCTAACGGACAGACGGAGACACGACTGCTGCTGTGCCATTGGCAGAGTATTACCAAGCTGATTTTTTGTCCGTGATGAACAACTTCCACATCGAAGTTGTTCTTTACTTCTCTCGGTGCCTCTTGAGTATAATTAAATATTGGTTGTGACAATCACTAATCGTGCTTTACACCTTTCATTATTTCGGCCACTGGTACTGTCAACGTTGATTACTACAGTCTACTGGCATAAAATGATAGGATTACTTTTCTTGTTCTGTAGTTGACAATTCACTGCCAAAGAATGTGAAACTTTTTTTTCCACTCCATATTGTCAAAATGCTTCTCTAACCCTAAGTATTCAATGTGTGTTTCTGTTTTCCTTAAATCTGCTTTCTATTATTAACTGCAGTACCATTTGCTTCTCGAGTTCCCCTTCTTGTCCTAAACCAAACTGGTCATTTCCTAAGCTAAACTTATTTTTAATTTTTCCTTTTCGATGAAGTACTCTTGGGAATATTTTTGATGCAAGAGTAAAAAGATAGTCGTGTGGTAATTTTCACATCTAGCCTTTCTTACGTTTTCCAGGCACGCTGTAATTATACTCTTCTCAAGATCTGATGAAGCTTTCTCAGTTCCATAAATTTCATTTACGAGCGTATGTATTTTTAGCTCTGACCTTCAACCTGACACCTGCGTGTCTTCCGCTACTATTTCAGCAATACGTGGGCATTATTTCCTGCGGATGTAGTACAAAACTATTTCAAATTCGGAGGTAATCATTGAATTTTCCCTCTCACCTTCTTCTACTGTGTCCTCATTGCCAGTTGTAGTTTCTTCTGGCAAACTATCGAATTTCACCCAGTATAGTTTCATCTTCTCGCGTTATTGTCTGCTTCCACTGCGCAGTTAACAGTTTCATCTCTAATTATTATCCTCCTTGTTGAGTACTCCTTCACGCGATTGTTTATTATATTAGTATGTGCGCGGCATCTACGCTACCCGGTTCCAATTACGTATCTACATCACGACATTTTTCCACTTTATTCTTCAGCTTTTCTGATGTTCCGAATAATGTCATTTTTGTGTAATTCGTAGCGAACTTCATTAAATGAAACGACCTGTTGCTGTATTGGTTATTATGCCAAGAGCCCTTTAATTTGAATGGGTCGTTTGATGATAATTTTTGACAACAGACAAATGGGAAATTATATTTGATGTGCCAGCTGGTAGCGTAACACCTACATCTCAGAAATTTCCGCACAGTCGGGCGTCCACTAGGTCGTAAAATTGTTCATTGATTTATGCCACCGGAAAGGAAGGGGCCCCTATATATATTTCTGCAACTGCGTATTATCCCACGTGGGAGACGGATATTTTTCGCTTGATGTATGGAGCCAAAACATATTGTTGCGTAATGCCGTTGGCTCTCGCTGCTTCATTCGTTGTGTGTTCTGCCCGCCAAAGCCTTTGAGGAGTTCATAACCGGTAGCGCTGGAGTGGAAATAATCAAAGGTGCTGCTGGTACTGAGTCTTACCAGATGTCCATAAAGAACATAGAATGCAAGTGAATAAGTGAAAATTTGGACACATTGGCCAGTTATAGAGTGCATGACACAAGCCATTCTACAAATGAATTCGCTTTTGCAACATACTTGTAAATTTGCTGGGATAATATAAGCAGTTACTTAAGCGTGGCGTTCATGCCCACGGCTATTTGTTTTATTTGGGCTGAAAATGAACTGTTCAGTCGACATTTACGACATCTTGTTAAATTCTCAATAACATAGTTCTCTCCGTGATGTACGCAATATCTAAAGTGTTTTCTGGCAGTGTGTCTCTTCTATAGACAACACTGAGCAGAGAAAGGTATACGTAAGCTCGCCAGACAAATTATACCGTCCAGTCACAGTAATGTGGCCACCGCCTATGTTATGCCCATTCAACCATCTCATAGTGTAATGGCAATTATGACGATACGACTGTATGGACAACACAACACCCAGTCCCCGAGCGGAGAAAATCTCCTACTCGGCCAGGAATCGAACCCGGGCCTCTTCGCTTAGCAATCCGCCTCGCTGTCCGTGCAGCATAGGCGGACAACAATGTAGTTGTTGTCGTACTGCGGAAACGGAGTGATTTTTCTGAAATCGAATCGGATATGATCGTACCAAAAAATGGCTCTGAGCACTATGGGACTTAACATCTATGGTCATCAGTCCCCTAGAACTTAGAACTACTTAAACCTAACTAACCTAAGGACAGCACACAACACCCAGCCATCACGAGGCAGAGAAAATCCCTGACCCTGCCGGGAATCGAACTCGGGAACCCGGGCGTGGGAAGCGAGAACGCTACCGCACGCCCACGAGATGCGGGCGATATGATCGTACCCTTACGAGCCAAAGGCGGAAGCGTTTTCGAAAAGGCGAAGTTTGTGAACTTTTCGCGTACAGCTGTGGATAAAGTTACGATATTAATGGCAAAATGGCGCTATCCAAAATTGACGCAGCGGCACCTGTGATGCACCACGGGCCATAAATGAATGGGGTGATGGGTATGGTCGAATAAACGTGCAAACTGATGAACAACCAACCGCCCATATGAACCATGGGGCTACCAACAGCATCTCTTCGACGGGCGTCGAGCGAACTTTGCTGGGTATGGGCATTTTTAGTAGACGCCCATGCTGCCTGCTGCTCATCGGCGACGAAAGATGGAATCTGCACACCAATATCGCAATTTGACGTCCACTAAGAGGCGACAGGTAGCCTTACAATATAAATCCGTTTAATGTTCTATCGGACAGATGGCCGGAGGCACGTACAGCGTGTAACGTCTGAAGGCAAAGGGTCCAGACCAGAGGACGGAACATTATGGTCTCTGGAATGTTTTCTTGGCACTCTTTGGTTGATGTCGTCATTCTGGAAGGCAGAATGGATTAACACAACTGTCCAACTATCCTTGGAGACCATGTCCACCCCTACGTGCGGTACAGAGCAACATGTCAGCACCAGGATGAGTTTACCGTGCCCCTCTGGCCACGAAATACCCCAGATTTAAACCCAGTCGAGAACGTGAAGGACCATCTCGATTGGGCTGCTTGCGCCATAGATCCTCAGTCGAGGAACCTAGCACAGCTGACCACGGATCTGGAGTCGACATAGCTCCACATCCCTGTCGGTACCTTTCAGAACCCCATTTGACAGTCTTCCTGCACATCTCGCAGAAGTTCGCTATGCAAAAGGTGATTATTCAGGCTTCTGACAGGTGATCATATTAATGTGACTTGACAGTGTATTAGTCACACAATTGTAAGAGCACCCTCGTCGCTTTGGAGTGCTGCCGTTGTTGTGTAACTAGAAGTATGGGGTCATGTAACCCTCCATCGCTGACATAAATCGTGGCAATGTAGTGGTTTTTATGTGCCAGTTTGCCATACGAAATTAGCACAGGAAGATAGGTCGATGTGGAGACATTGACAGAATGACAGGAAATAGCGATCGTGTTTGGACATTCCCATGATCACAACGTGGAAGAACTTGTCCGATTTGTTGGCGAATCAATGCTGGCTGCCCAACAAGTAATGGTGTACCTCTCCCAGCTATATAACAGAACGTCAGAATAGTGGCCGCAGTAGGGACCCAACCGACACAAATCGGAGACTGGTATTGCCAATGACTTTCGATATCAAACCCGAGAGGAATTGCTCCTGGCTGATAATGCAGGTCCATCTCAACCAGTTTCCTAGCTAAAATTGCGAGGAGAACTGCATGCAATGGTTATTTTGAGTTGGAGATGTCGCAAAATTCGATTTATCACAGCGCTACATAAATTTGCTTGTCTTTATGGAGCCAAACTGCACAGACACTGGACAGTAGCTGACTGGAGTCGTGTAGTGTGGTCCAGTGAGTCGCGATTTTAACTGTTTTCAAATGATCCAAGGTGTCGAGTGGAACGACAGTCCACTGAGGCGTCTAGTCCTATGTATGTAGATGCTGTAGTTCTTGGCAAAGGTGGTTGTGTAATGGTTTCGGAGTGATTTTTACTCCATGACTTGGGCTCACTGATACAGGTTACCACGAACATAATATATTCTATTTATTACAACATACTCGATACGACGTGTTGTCCTTCCGTGTATCTTCATTATGAGTTTTCTGTGGAAACTCCTGTCTTTCAAGACGACAACAGGGATCTTCACAATGATCCTCGCGTATTTCTTAGTTTTACGAACCGCCAGGTACGTTATCGCATCTCTGCTTGCAGTTTAAATCGCCCAATGTTAATCTCATAGGAAGCGTTTGGGTTTGTTGAGAACATCGAGTGAAACCCAACAATCAACGTCCTCGCAATGTTTTAGCTCTACGGTATGTTTCATCAATGAGTGACTTCGATTGTATGTGGCATAGCAGGAGAAACTCGTGGACACTCTTCCTCTCCGTCCGCCGCTCGTGGTCTCGCGGTAGCGTTCTCGCTTCCCGAGCACGGGATCCCGGGTTCGATTCCCGGCGGGGTCAGGGATTTTCACCTGCCTCGAGATGACTGGGTGTTTGTGTTGTCCTCATCATTTCATCATCATCCAGGAAAGTGGCGAAATTGGACTGAGCAAAGATTGGGTAATTGTACGGGCGCTGATAACCACGCAGTTGAGCGCCCCACAAACCAAACATCATCATCATCATCACATCTTCCTCTCCGAATTTAGACCGTTGCCAAGGCTAGAGGCGATGTTACAGGCTATTAGCTTGATGATTTCTGTTCTTGGGGGGGGGGGGGGGGGGAGGGACTTATTTTTGTCCAGTGTACTTATGTTGTCTCTATGTCGGTTTCTGAGATGCGACAGCGATCCCTATTTTGCAACGCTGAAACTATGCCTCACTCTTAAGAACCATAGTAACATAATTTTGTATGCCAGTAGAAATGATTTGTACTCGTCTAAATTAGTTACCTTTTATTTATAAAGTGTGTAAACTATAATGTCCTCTCGCCTTTTACGCCACCTGCTTAGACGGTCTGACTTTAAATTACTAATGAAACGATAAATTTCAAACTTTCACGTGAGGGTAAAGATATAAAAAATGTCTTTTGTAAAATCATGCAAAAACTAATTACATTTACAATTAGTTCTAAAATTAACTATTACAGGCACAGTAGTCTAGTGTTAGGAATACCAGAGAATCAGAACCATTTGTTAACTTGTTGCTGTTAAAATGCAGGAGATTTTGAGGCAAGGTTTACACAAACGTCAATTTTACAGTTCGTAAGTGCAAGAACAATCTATGTTTAATATTGAAGGACGATTTGAGAGAGAAAAAGAAGTGAGCTTCAAACGGTTAATACAAAGCCGGTGACACGAGAGGGCAAAAGGATATTCAAAATATCGCTTGGCACGCATGCGCTGTAGCGTAGGTAGTTTTTCTAGGCCAGTTTGAGGTTGTTTAATGGCTTAATAGAACAAAAATGTCTGATAAATTGTTCGCCTCGACTTCCCTACATCACTGTGGTACGTTGTAGCATTTATCGTTTACACAGTGCAAAATAGCCGAAGGTTAAGAATCTTGTCGGGTTTGTTATCCCTTTTGTGGTGAAGCAGTGATCCTCCCAGTAAAATGGTAAATTATCTTTTACTGGCTGTGTATCTTTTAATACTGTGGAGACAGAAGACATCCTATATTGTCACCTTATCCTAAGCGACACATTTTCTCACAGAATCACCGATGTAAAACAACAATAACAGAGACTGGCATAGTTGATCGAACAACAACATCTGAGACGAAGATAAAGCATTTACGAAAATAGTGTTGAAATATTTACGGAGTGAGAATGAAGTATCACAATGGTAAGGACGAAAGGAATGGGTTTCCTCAAACACCCGTCCAGTCACCTTCGTTTGTATGTGCTGCAACTTCCTTAAATCACTGCTAAGGAATGCCAGTATGATTACTTTGATAGGACATGGCCACTTGTCTTTCTGAAGCTCATATCTTTTGTTAGCTAACAAAATAATTGCTACAGGAAATGAGTTACATTCCCATACTACTGTGGCTAGAAAGTTTTCTTCACTAGTATTTTGGCACCAAGCTAAGGAGATGTGGCATAAGATTCGTGATCATCAGAGTGGCCGCTAGTCTTCTGGCTTAAATGACAGACTTGTCCACAGTGTCTCATGGACATTATAAAGGAACGAACAAAAAGTTTCTGTTGTAAGGCCGTACAGTCAAGGATCGGTATGCCAGTCAAACAAAATCGTCGTGAGCATTGAAGCAAACATCCCACCACTGCACCAGGTAGAAGATGTCCGTTTGGTAAAAAACCGCGCACTGTTGGGTGAAGTAGTCCGTAACTGCCTGCCGCACGCCCTCGTGTGACAGGAATCGTCGACCATTCAAGGTCTTTCGTTAAGGAACCGAAGGCGTCATAATCGCATGGAGACAGATCAGGACTATAATAGGGCGGCTGCTCGAGTGTCTCCCACTTGAGTAGACGGAACTTCTGCGTTCGGTATTTGCGGTACGGGGACGTGCGTTACAATGAAGAGCAGCTGCACCTCTTGTCCTACCATTCCATAACGGTGCTTTCCGACAGACATGCTCCCCATACACGTTCTCCATTCTCCCGTGGATGTCTATCAGTGTTTGTTCTTCGACAGACAAGTAATAACGACAGCACGGTGGTCCTGCTTAGACGCATTTGGTAATAACGTCACCGTAAGTTCACGTCTCCGCATTTACCACACGCACGTCGAAAAGACGCTAATGCGACATTAATCGCTTGCCCACATGTCGGTGCTTATACACCCGCGTCTGAGTCGGGCTTCCTTGCGTATGCGCTGCCGCATCACCCCCAAACGGAAACTTTTTGTTCGCCCCTTATAGTTTAACTCGTGGCTCTTTCTTTACCTACACTATACGTGATAAAGGTGGCTCATAAAGGGCAGCTACGATGTCAGATGTATCTCCCGCGGAAGAGGAACTTCTTCCGACCGCGGACTGCGGGAGAGGCAGTTCGCTGCACCAGGAAAGGTAGGAGCGGGAGTCTTAAATTACACTCGTGAGAATTCTCGCGTGGTCTTGTTAAAGTTTCACGTAAGTCAGATAGCTCCCGCACACCAGGATAGGCTGAAATGGCCCAACTTCTTACGGGGTCGCAGACGCCACTTAAACGCCGTGGCTGCGTAGCGCTGCATCAGCCACTAAGGCAGGCTGCTGCGCCCTTCCTGAAAGTCACTGACTGTTGTTAACTCGAGAGGCAATCAGCTGAAGCACGTTGAACTTGACTTTATTTTCCCCTCCGGTGAATCGCGAAAGAACTGCAGGACAGAGAGGGAGTTTTCTGTGCCCCAAAACTGCGTACTATGTGTACACTATACAAGTTAAAAATAAGATGTTTCGTGGTTAAACAAAAGTTCGTCACCGAAAGTCTATCTGATGTTGCATACATGTAGCCAAGTCTCTTGCAACCGAAAGGTTTCTGCTGCAGTCGCTTCCATAATGTTTTCCAAACGATCGGTTGCCGAATGTTCAGCTCTCTACCTGCTCTGCTGTGTGAACTGCGTAGGAAAGACGCCCCCACTTAGAGATGTGATGTGATGCACAAGCCTTTTCGTATCTGCGTAATTGCTTCATCTACCTCCATTTGAACCTGGTCTTCCACTACAGATTTTATCGACCGACACTTACCTCGAAACCGTAACTGCATATTTCTTAAGGCCTCAGGTTGTGTTCGATCAATCGATCTCTCATATCAACCAGGAAGTGATGTAAATTTCTTTGCTCCCAAATTCGATTCAGTATCTCATTTATTACCAGATCTACTCGTCTAATCTTCAGCATTTCCCTGTGGCATGCCTTTCCAAAGGTCCCTAGACTTTCCTTGGCTGACGTTTTCATCGTCAAAGTTTTACTTCCGTATAATGCTTGCACTCCGACGAATTGCCCTCAGCAAAAGTTTCCCCGGAGCTACATTTATAATCGATGTTAATAAATTTCTCGTTTCAGAAATGCTTTTCTTGCACTTGTATCTGGCATCGCTGAATTAACTTACCGCTCCGTTCGTTTCCATTTTGAAGTATGATTGTACTATGCAATAGTCCGATACGAATTAAACCGAAGCACAGTATGCGTTTCCCTTGCGTCTCCCACCAAAATCCATCACTTCTAGCTGATGCTATATTTTGCTGGAATAAAACGGCAACTGCACAATAAAAATCTCGAATCCTCGGTACTCCATAGGTTTAAGCTATTTATTAAAAGACATCATCTAAACTCCATGATCTGCACTTGAAACGTTTGTTTATTTGCCAAACCCGTATTCGGGTGTATAAGCCATCGTCTGTGGCATCTGATACAAACGAACAAACAAGTGCGTGTACATCAATTTATATGTCAACTGTATATACAGAGTGGCCCAGAAAATGTAGACACTCTTTGACAGTTAATACCTTTGGAACAAAATGATATATCGTTGCAATTTTGCGTGGTAGCGTATGTCATTGTTTTCTCGACAGATCTTGACGCGCGTTTTCCAGCAGATGACATTGCAGCAATGAATGAAGTAAGATAGTCGTTTGGACAATGCAAGGCTGTATTGAATTGGTACTGGAAGTACGGCGAAAGCATGATGGAGGTACAACGGCAATGGCGTACTGTGTACAGAACCCAGCCACAACCATATACAACAATTTATCGTATTCGTGATAAATTTGAAGCCGACGGTACTGTTCAGAATGTGCATAAGGAAAGGGCTGGCTGGCAAAAACATCAACAAGTCCAGCTTCCAGAGCTGCTTTGTTGCAACATTTTAGTAGGTTACCTCAAAAATCTGTGAAGGAGGATGCACGTGAAAGTTGGGTAAGCCGATCAAGCGTACAACGAATTCTGAAGGCATATGTACATTCCAAGTCCGCTGCACGCTGTGGACGAGTACTGCTAGTGGTTTGAAGGCTTGCTTCGCGAGGATTAACGGTTTGCAGCGACGGCTCTCCGGTCGGACGAGGTGCAATTCAAACTCAACGGTACTGCAAACGGCCACGACTGCATGTACTGATCTCCTGAAAATTGTCACATTTAAATAGACAAACATGTTAATCTACCGGGTGCTAACATGTGGTGCGATCTGTCATAGCGCAGTTTCTTCTTTGAAGGTACCGTAACTGTTGAGGTGTATCTTCATATGCTGCAAACATCAATCTTACCTGCCATCCGAGGGGTGTTTGAAAATGAAAGAATTTTACCTACAACAAGATGGCGCTCCGCCTCTCTACCACAGAGATTCGGAGCCTACTTGGGTGAAAATCTACCTGGACGATGGATAGGTCGAAGAGGAGCCGTTGAGTGCCCTCAACGGTCTCCAGACCTTAACTTCGTGTCTTCTACCTATGAGGGCGGGGGGCTCGAAAATGAAGTTTATCAACAGAAGCTAGTACAATGAATGAGCTACGAGAAACCATCGAGGCGTCCTGTGCGGGTATCACACCGGCAACACTGCCAGCCGCAGTTCGGTCAGTAATTCAGCGGCATCAACGTTGTTTGGCTATTAAAGGGAGTCACTTTGAAGACATAAAATAACCTTCCTCTCCGTACAAGAATTATAACAATATATTATATTGTTCCACTAATATTGACTATAAAAGATTGTCCACATTTTTCTAGATCTCTTTGTATAATAGCAGAAATATAAGTCTACTTACATTATGTATCGTTGTAGTAGTGAGATGCGTATCAGTTAATACAATAGGTAATGAAATCCATCCTGTCACATAATACACAGGTTGTTGTGTATGTTATTGCTGTCAGATCTTAGGCAGTGACAATTCTTGATCACGTGTGACGTAACTGTCATATGATGTAAAAATGGAACTGACAGCTCAGACAGTCTACATTACCTGTCTTTTGTTATTTCTAAGATCATATACCAATTGTAAGACAGATAATGTAGACTCTTTTACCTGTCAGTTCGATGTTTACACCATATGACATATACGTCGGACGTGATCAAGAATTGACTGCCGAAGATCCGACAGCAATAACATACACGACTACCTGTGTACTATGTGATAGGACGGCTTTCACATCCTGTCGTGTTACCTGACACACATGTCATTGCTATAGAGATACATAATGCAAGTAGACTTGTAATCCTGATATTATGTACATAGCTGTCACGTTGTAGAAACTGTTTGTTCCTTTGTATCAGAGGCCACTGACGATAGTTAACACATCCGAATACCGGTTTGGCAAATAAACTTTCCAATTGCAGCTCATGGTGTTTAGAAGATGTCCTTTAATAAACTGCACAATGAAATGAAACTTTCAAGTTTTTCGACGTGTCTACAATAAAATTTTCCACGACATTAATCAACAGTTAACCGCATCGTCGTTTCTAGTATCACTGTACTATCCAGCAACAATGCAGGGATTCTTGTGACATGATGTCATTATACAACTGCATCAACATTGATCGAAATCATGTCTTGTTAAAATGCTGCATGAAAACTTCATTGAGTTTGTGTCTCAGTGCTCCTGTGTTATATAATCTTATAACAGAACTGCTGTAGAAATCACCTTTACGCACCATTTCCATTCAGTATTTTTGCGCCCCCTCACAAAACGTAGGTAGTGCAAAGTAATTCTTGCCGAAATGTTGACAACGTTCTGCCTTACTTGACATTATGCCACGCGTGTTATTTACCGACATGTAGCACGTGGGTTTCTGTAAGCTTCACGCCTTGGACATAATGTTGTGGAACATTTTATTACGGACACGTCGAAAAACTTAAAAGTTTCATTTTACTGTGCAGTTTATTAAAGGACGTCTTCTAATCAACTTGAAAAGTTTCTTTGCCAAACCGGTATTCGGATGTATAACTCATTGTCAGTGGCCTCTGATACAAAAGGAACAAACAGTTGCATGTACATCAATTTCTACAACAAGGAAGGTACATACACAATATCAGAAATACAAGTCTACTTCCATTATGTATCTCTATAGCAATGACATGGGTGTCAGTTAACACGGCAGGATATGAAATCCGTCCTATCGTGATGATAGAGAAAACATTAATATGCTTCTGCAATCAAACATTTTTTTTCACCGACTAACGCAGTTTGTTTTCAATAACAGGGCAGTTCGCACAGAATATTGTCTATTCTGCAATCAACTATCCTACAGAGCCGAAACTGTTGTAACTCCTTCATCAGAATTTCAGCAGTCCCGACTAATTTCTTGTGAGACATAGTGTCTCTTTATAAACGAAAGTTATGAATATTTAACCAAACAAAAAATTGATGTAGAAGGAACAGGATATACATAAGCGCGAATAAGTGTAAATGATAGCTCAAAGAAGAAAGCTTGACCGTAAGATTCCAGAAGATATGGCACATTGTATGAATGGCGAATGATGTATACGACCCAGTGACAAATATGTTAACAGTATTTGTTCATAATGACAGGGTAGACCACTGAGAAAATGAATGAAACTAGGGCAGACACGTGTGTAAATGAGTGCACTAGCATGTTATCGTATGTGTGTGTTTGCTTAGCGCTCAGCGATATTAATTATGGTATAGGAAAACAACGACGTCGCTGAGGAGTCTGGGGATACGGATAGGACGGCAGCAGAATGCTTGAGGAGAGGAATAATGAGGATCTTCTGCGCCATTGTGGGCAGGATGCTGCTGTCGTCAGTGTTGTAAAACACAGAGAGAAAACAGTCGCGGGAGCCGCTAACAGTTGACTCAGGCTGGGAGGCGTCGAGGGTGCTCCGGAGCCCCGTACTTGACACAAAGGCGGCAGTAAGATGGCCGTAAATCAATGCAAGGTCTGCTGCCGGCGACGATGAAGCAGCTGCTTAGGCGGCGCCTGCATATATTCACACATGCTGCTCCTGGACTCATTTCGCGAGGTCCGACGCCTGTTCTGTTAAGTGAAAATAACTTTTCGAATCTCGGGTCGGGCTTCTATATTAGCACGCACGAAAACCGTTCTAGAACAGGAGGCTGGAGTGGAATGTAGATCAACGTTTTTGATACACCAATACGTCGAAACATTCGAGGAACAAAACGTAACTGTTCAGGGAGTCCCGTTTATCTCTCCGACCGAACAGGTCTCGGAAGGCTTAACGGTACCCACCAGCCGCCGTGTCATCCTTCGCCGATAGGCGTCACTGGATGCGGATATGGAGAGGTATGTGATCAGCACACCGCTGTGCTGGCCGTTGTCAGCTTTCGTGACCGGAGCCGCCACTCCTTAGACAAGTAGTTCCTCAATTGTTCACACGATGACTGAGTATCAACAGCGCTCGGAACACCTGGACGGTCACCCTCCAATTGCTAGTCAAGGCCGAAAGCGCTTAAGTTCGGTGATCTGACGGGAACCGCCGTTACTACTGTTACAACGCCGTTGGTCCTATTTATGTAGACCGCGGCAAATAACTTTTTTTCGGAACGAGAAAAAATGCATCAAGCAAATGGTTGTTTAGCTACCTGGGCGACATTAACTGGCATGATTGCCTATCCTGTAGGGTGGTCCACTTATAGTGACCGGGCCAAATATCTTACGAAATAAGCATCAAACGAAAAAAAACTACAAAGAACGGAACTCGTCTAGCTTGAAGGGGGAAACCAGATGGCGCTATGGTTGGCCCGCTAGATGGCGCTGCCATAGGTCAAACGGATATCAACTGCGATTTTTTAAATAGGAACCCCCATTTTTTATTACATATTCGTGTAATACGTAAAGAAATATGAATATTTTAGTTGGACCACTTTTTTCGCTTTGTGATAGACGGCGATGTAATAATCACAAGCGTATAAGTACGTGGTATCACGTAACATTCCGCCAGTGCGGACGGTATTTGCTTCGTGATACATTACCCGTGTTAAAATGGACCGTTTACCAATTGCGGTAAAGGTCAATATCGTGTTGATGTATGGCTATTGTAATCAAAGTGCCCAACGGGCGTGTGCTATGTATGCTGCTCGGTATCCTGGACGGTATCATCCAAGTGTCCGGACCGTTCACCCGATACTTACGTCATTTAAGAAAACAGGAAGTGTTCAGCCACATGCGAAACGTCAACCACTACCTCCAACAAATGATGATGCCCAACTAGGTGTTTCAGCTGCTGTCGCGGCTAATCCGCATATCAGTAGCAGACAAATTGCGCGAGAATCGGGCTTCTCAAAAACGTTGGTGTTGAGAATGCTACATCAACATCGATTGCACCCTTACCATATTTTTATGCACCAGGAATTGCATGGCGACGACTTTGAACGTCGTGTACAGATCTGCCACTGGGCACAAGAGAAATTACGGGACGATGACAGATGAAGCGTCATTCACCAAAAGCGGTAACGTAAACCGGCATAAAATGTACTATTGGGCAACGGAAAATCCACGATGGCTGCGACAAGTGGAACATCAGCGACCTTGGCGAGTTAATGTATGGTGCGGCATTATGGGAGGGAGGATAATTGGCCCCCGTTTTATCGATGGCAATCTAAATGGTGCAATGTATGCTGATTTCCTATGTAATGTTCTACCGATGTTACTACAAGATGTTTCACTGCATGACAGAATGGTGATGTACTTCCAACATGATGGATGTCCGGCACATAGCTCGCGTGCGGTTGAAGCGGTATTGAATAGCATATTTCATGACAGGTGGATTGGTCGTCGAAGCACCATACCATGGCCCGCGTGTTCTCCGAATCTGACGTCCCCGGATTTCTTTCTGTGGGGAAAGTTGAAGGATATTTGCTATCGTGATCCACCGGCAACGCCTGACAACATGCGTCAGCGCATTGTCAGTGCATGTGCGAACATTACAGAAGGCGAACTACTCACAGTTGAGAGGAATGTCGTTACACGTATTGCCAAATGCATTAAGGTTGACGAACATCATTTAGAGCATTTATTGCATTAATGTGATATTTATAGGTAATCACGCTGTAACAGCATGCATTCTCAGAAATGATATGTCCACAAAGGTACATTATCACATTGGAACAACCGAAATAAAATTTTCAAACGTACCTACGTTCTGTATTTTAATTTAAAAAAATCCTACCTGTTACCAACTGTTCGTCTAAAATTGTGAGCCATATGTTTGTGACTGTTACAGCACCATCTATCACAAAGCGAAATAAGTGGTCCAACTAAAACATTCATAC
This sequence comes from Schistocerca cancellata, assembly GCF_023864275.1. Classification (NCBI taxonomy): domain Eukaryota; kingdom Metazoa; phylum Arthropoda; class Insecta; order Orthoptera; family Acrididae; genus Schistocerca; species Schistocerca cancellata. The sequence continues at coordinate 308,148,955 of NC_064628.1, read as the reverse complement.
TTCTTTACGTACTACACGAATATTAATAAAAAATGGGGGTTCCTATTTTTTAAAAAAACGCAGTTGATATCTGCTTGACCTATGGCAGCGCCATCTAGCGGGCCAACCATAGCGCCATCTTGTTTTCCCCTTCAAGCTAGACAAGTTTCGTTCTTTGTAGTTTTTTCGTTTGACGCTTATTTCGTGAGATATTTGGCCCGGTCACGATCAATGGACCACCCTGCGTGTATGTGTGTGTGTGTGTGTGTGTGTGTGTGTGTGTGTGTGTATGTGTGTGTATCATTTCCTCTCCTCAAGAGCTGTTGAAAAACATGTCGCAGTGTACCAGTTGCGTAAACGTAGCTTCAATACGAATGTAACACACTACAGGTAGCCGGGGTAAAGTAAATCGTCCACTTGCTTGAACAGATCGAAAACGAATGCAAAAGCACAGAAAATGTTCAGCGGTTATTCAGTAAACCGTTTTCTGCTGACGGTTTGTGTGAGTACGCAAGGAGCAGAATGTGGAAATGCTATTCATATATGGCCAATGTAAGCAAAGAGAAAAGCAACTGCAACATTGCTTTCTTGTTTACAATACGGGTACGTGGAGTACAATAACGTAGAACTTTTAAACGTTGTGAACAATGAAGGTAGGCGTAATGGCACCGAGGCAGAGGAGCTTCTGACATAAACTCAGCTTCCTGACGAACGTTTCCTTGTACTGTAATAACTTCTCAGGATACTTTGTACTTCGTCTGTAACGTTGTCAAATTTTCCTCAAGAATTATCTTGTTGTACCTACATTTTATGAGGCAGCGCAGCGTTTCCAATAAAACAATGCAAAACCAAATTGTTGTTGGTCGTTGCACTAAACTGTAGGTCACGAAACGTTTTTGTCTTGTAGATCATATACCAACTTTCCTGTTTTTGGTAAACACCTTGTCTATTTTACATTGAATTTTTACGGATTCATCAACTTCAATTGTCTTTTCGACAACTGATACAAAACTATTCACTTTAGTATGTTTTACCGTAGAAATATATAACGAAAAACTTGAAGTAAATGTGGAGTCTTACACATTTATTGATTAATGCCTATCTAGTAAAATTAATAAACTTTGAATAAGAAGGATGAGCCAGATGTCTAATTACAGATTTTATTATTATTATTATTATTATTATTATTATTATAAAGAAGATTCGAAGCCGCTGTGAAACTGATTTACAAGAGGTTTGAAGATGCAAAAGCTATCGAAAATTTCTCTAAATAATCTATAATACGAGATAAGTAACAGATACGTCTCGCTGAACCCAGAATTTGTGGTATCCCCTTCTAAAATGTACATAAAGTTTTTAGTTTTGCGTATTCTGAATAGTTCTTCTTGTAATATGACATTCGTTTCTTCAATATCACTGTATGGATTGATAATCCCTAGTGGTGTTTCTGTAGTTAAAACATCTTTAAACTTCGATTAAAAGTCTGTGTGAAGGATATTTAAATACCGAACATCAGTTGAAATTCAGCATTCTGGCAGTTTTTCTGTGACAAGTTGGGAAGCTGGAAAATTTCACGTTGTCCAATGTTTTGCTTCAGTAGTTTAATTCTGGCAAGAAAATCTGGAATTGTGGACTTGGTCTTACTCAAATTTAGGCCGACGCCTTGTAGCTGCAAGTTAATCCCATTAAATATACTAAACCAGTCTTTTAGACAGCCAGCACCTGATTTCCAGTTGGTTAAATTTTCTTTTCAAATTGGATCTTTAGCATCGAAAAACTCTAACATATTCTCAAGACGTGTGAAATTTTTCGTGAAACAGAAGCCCCTGGCAGCCAGTATACTTCAGTGTGAGTTAGTAACCGATCAAAGTTCTCGTCGTAATCGCCGCGTAACTGCGCGGATTTCGATGCATTGCTTCGAAATTATTTTTCTGTGTTAACGACAAATTAAGGATACTGGTGCAATCTACTGCTCAGATTCTTAGCAACCACATGTTGTGGATGGATGACGCGGTGTATTGCAATCCATAACATTGTGACCACCTAAGTGATAGCCGGTATGACCACCTTTGGCACAGATAACAGCAGCGATGCGTCGTGGCATGGAAGCAATGAGGCCTTGGTAGGTCGCTGGAGGGAGCTGACACCACATCTGCACACAAAAGTCACCTAATTCCTGTAAACTCCGGGGAGGGGGCCGATGAGCCACGTTCAATCCCGTCTCAGGTGTGTTCGATCAGCTTCGGATCTGGCGAGCTGTGGGGGGGGGGGGGCAGCACATCAATTGGAAGGCGCCAGTGTGTTCCTCGAATTACTGCATCACACTCATGGCCTTATGACATCGCGCTTTATCGTGCTGAAAATGCCTTTGAGAAACGTGATCGTCAGTATGGAGCGTACGTGGTATGCAACCAGCGAACTATACTTCTTGGCCTTCATGGTGCCGTGCGCGAGTTCCACTGGACCCATGGATGCCCACGTGAATGTTCCCTAGAGCATAATGGAGCCGCCGCCAGCTTATCTCCCTCCCGCACTATAGATGTCAAGGAACTGTTCCCCGGGAAGACCACGGATTTTCGCCCTCCCGTCGGCATGATGAAGAAGCTATCGAGATCCATCAGGCCATGCAATGCTCTGCCACTGCGCCATCCTCCAGCGCCGATGGTCACGTGCCCATTTCAGGGCAGTTGCCAATGTCGTGGTGCTAACATTGGCGCATGCATGGGTCGTCGGCTGCGGAGGCCCATCGTTAGGGGTGTTCAGTACACTGTGTGTTCGGACACAATTGTACTACTCCCAGCATTAAATTGTGATGTTAGTTCCGCACAGTTCGCTGCCTGTCGTCTTTTACCAGACTGCCCAGCCTACGACGTCCGACATCTGTAATGAAGGGTGGCCGCCCAACCCAATGACATCTGGACTGGTTTCACCTTATGTTGAGGACACTCACTACAGCACTTCTCGAATACGCAAGTCGTGCAGTTTCAGAAATTCTCGTGCCGAGCCATCGGGCCATCACAGTGTGCCCTCGGTCATACTCAGATTGCGCACCTTCCCCATTCTTCATAGGACACCACACTCACTTGTACTACATGCACCGTGCATGTGCCTGACTAGCAGTCATTTCTCACCATTATCACCTGGACGGGTTTATATCGACAGTAGGCGGTCATAATGTTCTGGATGATCAATGTATGCCAAATTTACGATAATGCTTCGTTACCACTTACAGCTGACTCGTACTGTTGTATGGAGAAATGGGTCACTTGCGAATAATTACACAGAATAATTTCAATATCGTAACTCATTTCATCAATAAGTCTGAACTGTTTGGCTTTTCAAACGAATTCGTATATCATAAGCAGGTTTGTGTAGAATAGTTTTTAAAACCTGTTCAATGGCTGGCAAATTAACTGTTCCCCGATAGTAAGCGGTTTTACAGATATTGCTATAATAACCTGATATCGTCATCTCACTGTGACGTCGAACATACTGTTCACCGTTCGTGTCATTTTAAGTTTTCCTTTAAGTATTTGAAAGTAATCTGGGCCTGTTGTACCGGGGTGACACCTTCCCAGATGATTCTTCAGCTTGAATTATTTCATAGTGTAATTGCTTAAAATCTTGTTTCGAGCTGCCTACATAGGATACACTCTCGTGATCTCCGTTTACGTCTAATACAACTACAAACAATTTTGTCTGTTGCTGACGTGTACCCCTTGCAGGTTGTAGTCGACCCCTGAGGACTTTATAGCCCACTTTGTGAACCTTTGCTCTATATTATTGATAATCTGTATCATACAATAGCCACGATTCTCCAATAATGTCATTATTTGACAATATAACAGTCGAATTTGTAGAAGCCAGACCAAGTTGTTTAGTTATTTTCGATGTAAAATGAGACCTTTCCCATTATATCGCTTATTTTGTGAGCAGATCTAAAACAATGTAGAGCATGTCATAAAACAAAAGTGCATAAATGGTTCAATTGGCGCTGAGCACTATGGGACTTAACATCTGAGGTCATCAGTCCCCTAGAACATAGAACTATTTAAACCTAACTAACCTAAGGACATCACACACATCCATGCCCGAGGCAGGATTCGAACCTGCAACCGTAGCGGTCGCGCGGTTCCAGACTAGCGCCTAGAACCGCTCGGCCACATCGGTCGGCTAAAAGTGCATAATACATACTCTAAAAAACCTAGTATATTAATGTTCCTTCCATAGATCTTAGTTGATTTGGTCATCAAGCATGTAAAAACAGTGGAACACTTTACGCATTATTTACATGTATACATTAATTAAAATATTTACACTATCATTGACATCCTTGCATACTGAAGTCCATAAAATAACTACAAGATTATTATATCCAAGCCTTATCACAAACAAAAGCAGTTTGCAAAGCTTACACGCAGCTGAACCGAAGTCAGATATTACTTAGTGTTTGTGTTACAAGGTTTAGTTAATAATAAGCACAGCATTCGCTTCTGCTAAGCAATTATTTAATGGAATAGAAAGAGTTATTCAGTAAGTCTTTTTGGTCAGTTTGAACTGTACTTCATTAGTAGCCAAGCCTTTATATTTACTAGCAGGCTTTTGGAAATGAACGTTTATGAACAATGGACTCCTTATGGAACAAAGTCAATAACTTTACTTCATTATGAAGATAATTTTATTACTTACAACAAATTTTATCAAGGAATAAGTATACTGAGAAAAGGTATACGCAGTTCTTTGAACTGGACGCTGCAAGGCATTCACATGGATCTGAAAAATTTTAGCTTGGCTTTGTGCTTTTGTTGTCACACCTTCTGTAATCTGTGAGATTTATTATGTCCTTTAACGAGAAGGTAAGACTTATCTATGAACAACTCTGGCTCTGCTACTCATGCTAGTATCAAATCCGAACAACATTAACTCTGGTGTTTACAAGCGACGTGGTAAATCATATACATAAATCAAGAGTAACAGGGGGTGTAACTCAGAGCCTTGAGATACTCCGTAACTAACTTCCCAATTTTCCGGAAAGAAATTTTTATTTCCGTTTCTATCGCTTGTTGTTTATCAGAAAAGTACGACTTAAACCAGTCAATGGCATGGCTCCATTAGCAGCAGATAATTATTGGGCATGTCAAAGGCTGTAGCATTAAGGATACGCTTCAAGAAGTCAGAAACCGCTTTTCAAAGATCTGTTTTTCCTGAAACAAGTTTGATCATGAACTAGCATGACTGTCTTAATTATTTTAGAAAAGTTAGGTAATAGTAAGACTGATCTACATTTTTTATGTCTTGTGTATCACTCTTATTTTAAAAGTAGTGTTACTTCTGATTGATTCAGCCTTATTGGGAATTATCCTGTACTATCTCATAAATTGATGTCTTTTTTGCTTGAACTCTTTTTAATGACGTTACCTGGGATACCCTCAAGATCACGGGATAATTTATTTTTTAGTTTCCTGATAACAATTATTATTTTATAGTAATCACCCCATGTAGAAATATAGCCATTTAATTTACACGGCGACTGTCAATATCTGGCTTATATTAAATTTTAACTAACCTTTTTTACTTTATTTCCATAAAATTCATTATGTGTGTTACTAATGGCTGTGGGATCTTCCGCAGCTTTTTCTTAACTATTTACGACGTATTTATTTTGACTTGCTTTATTTCTGCTAACATTATTATTAATGATTACAGATTTATTTAGCCTTCTTACTATCTTGTTTGATAATTGAATCATTTGTAACGTTTTTGCGGCTACTATAACTTCCTTGTATATCTACCTGTAGCTTCCTTTTATACATAGTGTCAAAACCGCATTTTGTAGCTTTCCTTGATTTTTTTTTGTTCCCTGCGTATTTGACCTTAACATTTTTCAGTTGTGAATGCAATGTCTGAGCTGTGTTTATGTTTACAGAAAAATAATCATATTCTTCGTTGACATTTTCTTGGAACTTATTTTCTCAAGTCTCATTATCTATTGTGCAATTGGAAATTATCTTATATGAACGCTTGGTGCCTGTTTTTTCAGATATATACTGAAGCAGCTGACGTCAGTAGTTCATTCTCTTTGCTTTTCCTTTCTTCCCCCTCTACCTTCAATTACATAAAATCTTGTTGTTCTCTTCATTAATGTCTCTTCTTGTGATATAGTTATCATTTATCCTAATGTTATTATTAAATATATTTTAAGTACAAATTTATTTATTTTGTAATATGAGAAACCATTATCTTTCGTCTCATTTCGTAATCATAGATTTGTTTGTCAAGAAATATCTAGTAGTCTCTTGGTTAGGTGGTGACTGACTGTAGGAGATGAATAAGGATTATCATTTTTGCCATATCTTGGCACAGTTTATTTGGACCGCATGAAATGCAGACGTGAAACTGATGCCCATAGAAATTGTTTCTTCATCGCTGCTTACATAATTCCTATACTTACAGACTTAATTTCATTCTTCTGCATTTACCAGGTTCCAGTTGACGTTAACTGTTTGTCAGCTAACAATTGATTGTGACGTTATTTCATCTTCTTAAATTTTTATTCCCGTTAAAGTTTGTGTGTTTCTTCAGTTACGTAAATCATGAACCAAAGAATCTCTATCACTAAGCAGCTGAAACTTTCACCTGTGTCCAGTTGCAGGTTGCCTATCTAACGGCGTCCAGGGCGATCAAAATTCTGTTTCCAGTATTTCAAGTAACTGTCAACTGCATTTAAAAATTTAAAGTTCTGTCAAACTCTACTCATTAAGTGGTATGATTTTATGTTAAAATTTAAACACAATATGTCGAGTATTGAATATCATTAGCACCTTCCAATGAACTTTACACATAATGCAAAACATTTTCGAAACTTTTGGATCTTAAAAACCACAAAACAGTGGAAGAGAAAAAGTTTATCGTTTACTTCATTTTTACTGTTCATGCAATAGAACTTTACACATAATGCAAAACATTTTCGAAACTTTTGGATCTTAAAAACCACAAAACAGTGGAAGAGAAAAAGTTTATCGTTTACTTCATTTTTACTGTTCATGCAATAGAACTTAAGTATCAGGCTTGACGTTTTAATGTATTGGCTCGTTACTGCCAACTGTATTCGCAAAACATATTACAGGCAGTATCGACATATACCGCTGAATGTACCTACAAAGTTATTTCGTTGTACGCCACATACTTTACGACGTATGACGTCAAAAACGTCGAACATTTAACTCCTAAACTCATTTGTGGAGTAATCAGACGGTCAACGCTGTTTTATATTTGGGAGATCGATTGTTTAAAGACGGAAGGTGAGGATAAGGTTTATTAGTAGTGTACTGTTCTCGAGCGTAACATAACTCGATCATCCACAAACTGTGAGGGAGATTTAGAGAGCCTAAATAGAGTCGGCCGCAGTGCGGAACGCTGTGGCGGGTTGTCCTCTTTTGGCGCCAGCTTGCCAAGTAACATCGACTCTGTCACAATCGGCTTAACTCTTGTTCTGGGGCACAGAATGAGGGCGACGCGAAACGAGCAGTTTTGTCGTCCACGCGCGGCAGACGTATATAGCAAGTGATGTCTGTATTATTCCTCCGGATGTATTAGTGTTTGTTCTTAATCTGCAAACTCGAGCAGAAGTTCCAACACATCTTTCTTAATCCTCGTAAAAAAAAATCCGCGATTTTGTCAATATTCTTATTCCCCTGGCATTCACAGCATGCAAGATCGTTTCTTTCTGATAATTAAACTCAAATTGCGTCCTTTTTTTCACGTGTAGCTGCCAAAGGGGCTGTTGAAGTATCTTGTATTTTTAAATCCTAGGGATTTATCGTCAGGGGAATGGGCGACAGATAGATCAAGAAAGGTCGTTACTGGATTCCAGGAGATACATCATAGGTGAAAACGTAATGGAAGGTGCGTAGACGATATAAGGAAAAATGCTTGCGGTACCTGGATACAGATAGGTGAAGAGTAATGCATTGTGAAGTGCGGAGGGCGAGGGTTATTCATCAGTGGATGCGAAATGAGTTTTATTATAGCTGTATGGTTAAATGATGATGGCGTCCTCTTGGGTAAAATATGCGGAGGTAAAATAGTCCCCCATTCGGATCTCCGGGCGGGGACTACTCAAGAGGATGTCGTTATCAGGAGAAAGAAAACTGGCGTTCTACGGATCGGAGCGTGGAATGTCAGATCCCTTAATCGGGCAGGTAGGTTAGAAAATTTAAAAAGGGAAATGGATAGATTAAAGTTAGATATAGTGGGAATTAGTGAAGTTCGGTGGCAGGAGGAATAAGACTTCTGGTCAGGTGACTACAGGGTTATAAACACAAAATCAAATAGGGGTAATGCAGGAGTAGGTTTAATAGTGAATAGGAAAATAGGAATGCGGGTAAGCTACTACAAACAGCATAGTGAACGCATTATTGTCGCAAAGATAGATACGAATCCCACGCCTACTACAGTAGTACAAGTTTATATGCCAACTAGCTCTGCAGATGACGAAAAAAATGAAGAAATGTATGATGAAATAAAAGTAATTATTCAGATAGTGAAGGGTGACGAAAATTTAATAGTCATGGCTGACTGGAATTCTGTAGTAGGAAAAGGGAGAGAAGGAAATGTAGATGAATATGGATTAGGGCTAAGAAATGAAAGAGGAAGCCGCCTGGTAGAATTTTGCACAGAGCATAAGTTAATCATAGCTAACACTTGGTTCAAGAACCATAAAAGAAGGTTGTATACATGGAAGAATCCTGGATATACTAAAAGGTATCAGATAGATTATATAATGGTAAGACAGAGATTTAGGAACCAGGTTTTATGTTGTAAGACATTTCCAGGAGCAGATGTGGACTCTGACCACAATCTATTGGTTATGATCTGTAGATTAAAACTGAAGAAACTGCAAAAAGGTGGGAATTCAGGGCGATGGGACCTGGATAAACTGACTAAAACAGAGGTTGTACAGAGTTTCAGGGAGAGCATAAGGGAACAATTGACAGAAATGGAGGAAAGAAATACAGTAGAAGAAGAATGGATAACTCTGAGGGATGAAGTAGTGATGGCAGCAGAGGATCAAGTAGGTAAAAAGACGAGGGCTAGTAGAAATCCTTGGGTAACAGAAGATATATTGAATTTAATTGATGAAAGGAGAAAATATAAAAATGCAGTAAATGAAGTAGGCAAATAGGAATATAAACGTATCAAAAATGAGATCGACAGGAAGTGCAAAATTGCTAAGCAGGGATGGCTAGAGGACAAATGTAAGGATGTAGAAGCGAGTATCACTAGGGGTAAGATAGATACTGCCTACAGGAAAATTAAAGAGACCTTTGGAGATAAGAGAACCACTTGTATGAACATCAAGAGCTCAGATGGAAACCCAGTTCTAAGCAAAGAAGGGAAAGCAGAAAGGTGGAAGGAGTATATAGAGGGTCTGTGCAAGGGCGATGTACTTGAGTACAATATTATGGAAATGAAAGAGGATGTAGATGAAGATAAAATGGGAGATACGATACTGCGTGAAGAATTTGACAGAGCACTGAAAGACCTGAGTCGAAACAAGGCCCCCGGAGTAGACAACATTCCATTGGAACTACTGACAGCCTTGGGAGAGCCAGTCCTGACAAAACTCTACCATCTGGTGAGCAAGATGTATGAAACAGGCGAAATACCCTCAGACTTCAAGAAGAATATAATAATTCCCATCCCAAAGAAAGCAGGTGTTGACAGATGTGAAAATTACCGAACTATCAGTTTAATAAGTCACGGCTGCAAAATACTAACGTGAATTCTTTACAGACGAATGGAGAAACTAGTAGAAGCCGACCTCGGGGAAGATCAGTTTGGATTTCGTAGAAATGTTGGAACAAGTGAGGCAATACTGACCCTACGACTTATCTTAGAAGCTAGATTAAGGAAGGACAAACCTACGTTTCTAGCATTTGTAGACTTAGAGAAAGCTTTTGACAATGTTGCCTGGAATACCCTCCTTCAAATTCTGAAGGTGGCAGGGGTAAAATACAGGGAGCGAAAGGCTATTTACAATTTGTACAGAAACCAGAAGGCAGTTATAAGGGTCGAGGGGTATTAAAAGGAAGCAGTGGTTGGGAAGGGAGTGAGACTGGTTTGTAGCCTCTCCCCGGTGTTATTCAATCTGTATATTGAGCATGCAGTGAAGGAAAAAAAAGAAAAATTCGGAGTAGGTATTAAAATCCATGGAGAAGAAATAAAAACTTTGAGGTTCGCCGATGACATTGTAATTCTGTCAGAGACAGCAAAGGACTTGGAGGAGCAGTTGAACAGAATTGATCGTGTCTTGAAGGAGGATATAAGATGAACATCAACAAAAGCAAAACGAGGATAATGGAATGTAGTCGAATAAAGTCGGGTGATGCTGAGGGAATTAGATTAGGAAATGAGACACTTAAAGTAGTAAAGGAGTTTTGCTATTTGGGGAGCAAAATAACTGATGATGGTCGAAGTAGAAAGGATATAAAATGTAGACTGGCAATGGCAAGGAAAGCGTTTCTGAAGAAGAGAAATTTGTTAACATCGAGTATAGATTTAAGTGTCAGGAAGTCATTTTGGAAAGTATTTGTATGGAGTGTAGCCATGTATGGAAGTGAAACATGGACGATAAATAGTTTGGACAAGAAGAGAATAGAAGCTTTTGAAATGTGGTGCTACAGAAGAATGCTGAAGATTAGATGGGTAGATCACATAACTAATGAGGAAGTATTGTATGGGATTGGGGAGAAGAGAAGTTTGTGGCACAACTTGACTAGAACAAGGGATCGGTTGGTAGGATATGTTCTGAGGCATCAGGGTATCACCACTTTAGTATTGGAGGGCAGCGTGGAGGGTAAAAATCGTAGAGGGAGACCAAGAGATGAATACACTAAGCAGATTCAGAAGGATGTAGGTTGCGGTAGCTACTGGGAGATGAAGAAGCTTGCATGGGATAGAGTAGCATGGAGAGCTGCATCAAACCAGTCTCAGGACTGAAGACCACAACAACAGTTAATGCACGTCGCAATAGAGCCTGTTTATTAATTTTTTAACACAGATCGCATTATTTTCATTTGCTCTCTTTCACCTTTGATACCCCTCCACTTATCTTTTTTATTTCACTCTCTTTCTCTGTCTGTCTGTCCGTTTTCTTTTTCCAAGCGTCTTACCGAAAACGAACGATTTTATTACCTAATGCTATAACAGTTCAACGTTCCCAGTAAGTTGTCCTTTCAGCGGAGATAGACTTCTATTGCAGAAAAGAAGCAAAGTGGGGTGAGCCAAAATCAATACTATATGGAGAATGATTACAAACGTCGGAGCCTGCTGCTGCTAAATAATGAACGCAAAAGGTTTGGCCGATATGATGGAGCGTTGTCATAATAAATGAACTGAGTATTAAGTTTATATCTTGGAAGGACGGTTTAAGCGCCACTACCACTTGGGAAAGCCGTGTTCCGCCAACTGTTTCGTCGAAGCTGTATCTGAGACAACCACATCGCGTTTCAGACACTCCACTTACAGTAGGAAACTGTCTCCATTCTGTACTTGACAGAAAGGAACTTTCGGACTGCGTCCTGCGATTCCAGCTTTTTAGAAAAATGGTTCAAATGGCTCTGAGCACTATGGGACTTAACAGCTATGGGCATCAGTCCCCTAGAACTTAGAACTACTTAAACCTAACTAACCTAAAGACAGCACACAACACCCAGCCATCACGAGGCAGAGAAAATCCCTGACCCCGCCGGGAATCGAACCCGGGAACCCGGGCGTGGGAAGCGAGAACGCTACCGCACGACCACGAGATGCGGGCAGCTTTTTAGACATCTGGACTGGAGACGAGTACCGGAACAACTGAAATATTTTTAGTCCTCGAGAAAAACATAACATTTACTGCTGTATTTCCCACTTCGGCCTGGTAGTGTAGGGTTGAAGGCTACATCAACATCTACGTGTTTATTCCTCAAGTAATTGTTTTTTGTAGAGTGCGTGACTCTCTTACCAATATAAATAACATAAACAAAGGTAAATGTGTCTGCTTGCGTGCCTAAGCACGCACCTCCCACTGTTCTTACACCCATAGCATTTACGCGCTTTGTACCATGAAAGCAGAGAAATTGTTGTACTGTCTTCGTCGACAACCGGTTCTATGAAGGTATGTAACGGTGCTTGGCGAGAACAATCTCGCCATTCTTCCAACTATTCTCATGTACGTTTACTGAGCATCTCTATTACATTATCGAACGAGGTGTACTGACGTGTTACGATCGCAGCACCTCGTCCGTGCGTTCGTTTGATGCCTACTGCGATGCCTAGTTGAAATGGACCCCAAACACGTGGTAGCTGGTCCCTCTAGCATTCTGTGTACTGTTTTGTTTACCGATATACTGTACTTTCTCAATACCTTCCCAAGAAATCTAAATCCTCCATTCGCTTCCCGTAAGATTGATTTTCATGTTAGCTCATTGGACATAGGTTCTTATTATTACTCGTTGGTATTTAAATGACGTGACAGTCTCAAGAAAGTAAGAACTATTCTTTTAACCGGATACTGTCGCGTACTTCTTTCTTGTAAGTATTACACATTTTTAAATACAGCTACAGTTGCAAGTATTCTTTAAAATGGTTTAATACTCGTATAACTGTGAAGTTAGACGGTAAAATATGCAAAACTGAATAACTGAGAAATGTTGACTGAAAATATATGATGCTTATTTGGGATAGAAATATGTAAAGCTCACGCTACACGATGTCAAATGCAGAGCAACTTGTCGATCAAACAATACGACTGCGAGAAATAAATCTGTTCTCAATAAAATTTACGTACGTTGTCTGAATCAGTAACAAAATGGCATTGCGTTAAATTTTGTCCCCAAATGTTGAAAATCTTTGTTAGTTCAGAAAACAATTTCTGTAACAGAACTGTTACCGTAATTACGCAGCAAATGATCACTGAATAAAATGCTTCTGACTTTATCTGTTAAATCTGTTTGAAATCATAGTGCAGCACTTCCATAAAATATTGCACTGGAATTAAACCTCTGAACGTCTACCGATCGTAAATCCACTGACACGGTTACTGTGCTTGTCTCCGAATATGATGTACAACGATAATGAAACATTGTTTACCTGTACACAATAGGCCGCTCGTCTGCTCTGCAACTTCGTTTTTTATAAAAATAATGATCTGACTGCCAATTTTAAGTTTAGTTCACCGTACTCTCAATGTGGAATGTGAGACGGGATTTCATCAATCCTTAAAAATGTTACTCACGACACAATTCACGATATACAGTGCGAATTTGCATTCAAATAAAACCATGAATGCAAATGAAAAATCAGGTACTAATCTCACCGACAAAGAAATAACTGAATAGACACTTCCGGCTATAACTGAGCTTCATTATTACTTAGCAACAATACAATTTTCCACACTTCTCACACATGAACTAATTCGCAAAATGTCTGTTTAGCATTTGTCACTGCAGTGAAAGTCAAAACCATATAACTTCATTACAAAAATCTTACATAAATTCTAAACCAAGCACTGTTATAACAAATGAGAATACTAAGTAATTACAGATACAGCAAACCACGTTACCTTTAAATGCTACCTTTTCTCATTTACACTGAAGCGCCAAAGAAACTGCTCTAGTCATGCATATTCAAATACAGAGACATGTAAGCAGGCAGAATACGGCACAGCTGTCGCCAACGGCTATACGAGACAAAAAGTGTTTAGCGCAGTTGTTAGATCGGTTACTGCTGCTACAATGCCAGGTTATCAGGATTGAACGTGGTGTTAAGTCGGCGCACGAGGTGGGAAGCAGCATCGCAGCATCTCCGAGGTAGCGATGAACTGGGTATTTTCCCGTACTACCATTCACGAGTGTACCGTAAATATCAGGATCCCAGTAAAAAAATCAAATCTCCGACAACGCTGCGGCCGGAAAAAGATCCTGCAAGAACGGGACCACTGACGACTGAAGAGAATCGTTCAACGTGGCAGAAGTGCAACCCTTCCGCAAATTGCTGCAGATATAATTGCTGGGTAATCAACAAGTGTCAGCATGCGAACGCTTGAACGAAAAATCATCGATATGGGCTTTCGGAGCCAAAGGCACACTCGTGTACCCTTGATTACTTCACGACACAAAGCTTTATGCCTCACCTGGGCCCGTCAACACCGACATTTAACTGCTGATGACTGGAAACATGTTGCCTGGTCGGTCAAGTCTCGTTTCAAATTGTTTCGAGCGGATGGACGTGTACGGGTATGGAGACAACCTCATCAATCCATGGGCCCTGCATGTCAGCAGGGAGCTGTTCAAGCTGGTGGAGACTCTGTAATGGTTTGGGGCGTGTGCAGTTGGAATGATATGGGACCCCTGATAAGTGAAGGTAGGACTCTGACAGGTGACACGTACGTGAGCACCCTGTCTTATCACCTGCATCCATTCATGTCTATTGTGCATTCCGACGGACTTGGACAGTTCCAGCTGAACAATGCGACACCTCACAAGTGCAAAATTGCTGCAGAGTGGCTCCAGGAACACTCTTCTGAGTTCAAACACTCCCGCTGTCCACCAAACGCCCGAGACATGAACATTCTTAAGCATATCTGGGATGCCTTGCAACGTGCTGTTCAGAACAGATCTCCATCCCGGCGTAGTCTTACTGATTTATGGGGAGCCCTGCAGGATTCATGGCGTCAGCTCCCTCTAGCACTTCTTGAGACATTAGTCGGGTCCATGCCACGCCGGGGACTTTGCATGCTCACGGGGCCATACACGAATTGGGCAGATGTACCAGTTTTTTTGGCTCTTTAGTGTATAATCCTTCTGGTTAATATGTCTGTAAGAATCATAGTACAAAAATTTGTCGTAATAGTGCGACCTCCTCGCCAGGGCAGCCCATCTTCGGTTCATTCTAAACCAAGTACATAACCACTACTAGCACACTCTGACTCTGCTCTGACAAAGTAAAGCTAACCTCTTTGACTTCCGTTCCCGGCTCCGGCGCGGCCTTACGGAACTGAATCCTGAATCCGCGCATGAATTGGAAACCAATTATTCGAAAAGTTTACGTTGTATCTAGGACTGTATTCTAAAAGTTTACATTGTACTAACTAGGACTATGTTCTTATTGATTCATTGGAGGAACGGAATTACACAATCGTAATTATTTTGCGAACTCTTTTTTTACAAGGTCCTTCTTGCCTCTTTTACAGCCCTGTTAATTTTCACTATTAATTATGATATACCCTATAGACCTTGGCCGGGGGGCTTGCGTTCCTCAGCGATACAGATAGCCGTACCGTAGGTGCAACCACAACGGTGGGGTATCTGTTGAGAGGCCAGACATACGTGTGGTTCCTGAAGAGGGGCAGCAGCCTTTTCAGTAGTTGCAGGGGCAACAGTCTGGATGATTGACTGATCTGTAACACGAACCAAAACGGCCTTGCTGTGATGGTACTGCGAACGGCTGAAAACAACGGGAAACTACAGCCGTAATTTTTCCCGATGGAATGCTGATCTACTGGGAGAGCTGCATCAAACCAGTCTCAGGACTGAAGACCACAATTACAACAACAACAACAACCCCATATGCGGGGTGGCCCATAAATAGTTGTCACTACCAGTCCTTGGACTTCGTTTTGCCTGTCTTAGCGGTAGTTAATTGTGATTTTAAGTAGTGCCTTGTACCCGTATGTCAGTTGAGACAGGCAGTTTGAGGTTATATAGTTTGTTATTATGTTTTGTGCAGTTACCGAATAAACTTCTGATGAGACTATATAGACCTTTTTTACTTCAAGTCTTAAATGAAGACCATCTGGCCAGGCGTGTGGAATTCTGCGACTAGTGCACAATCCGACAAGAAACCGACCCAAAGTTTTACAAAAGCATTCTTTAGAGCAACGAAGCGACTTAAATGTGACGAGCAGAGCGAACCGACATAGCTGTGTCTATTGGATTCTACTAATCCATATGTGCCGATGGAGGCAGAGTTAAACACACCTGGCATGAGTGTATGAACTGGGATTTTCAGCGGTGGGCTAGTCGGGTTGTACTTTTTAATGAACTGTCATTTCTGTAAATTACATAGATATACTTCAAGGAATGTTGTTAGAACTGGAAAATAGTCTACTTTTTGAACATCTGATATAGTCGCGGACGAAACACTGAAAAACAATGGATAAAATTAAGTTAAAGAAAACTTCATATGGTCACAAGATCAAGCATTGAGGAGGAATTGCGAGAGACTTCCTAAATGAAAACTTGGATTAGGGAATTACTATTCACCTACTTCCACGATCCTCAAATATCACACCTATGGAATTTTGAGTCTGGGGTATACTAATAAATTTGGTTTATTACGTCAAGATTCTTGACGTTGAGTTTTGAAGAAATGAACCAATCAAAATTTGAAACTCTACAGTTCCGGAAGATTTGGGACAAAAACTTGTAAACCAGTTTTGGAAAGATGCAATATTTGGTTAAAACAGTATGGAAAACACTTTGAGCATCTTTTGTAGGTTCAGTGATCTCTACATGTATTTTTATGTTGATAATGAATTTGTATTTCGTTGTGTTTAGTATTATTGTACCAAACGCATATTTAACTACTGACGTATGGCCCTCCGTGTACCTTGTGGACATTAGCGGTTCTAGTACATTCCCCCCTGGCACGCTCGATGTTGGTATCGTTTCTGTTGAACATTCGCTGTCCATTATAACGTTCTGTTGGTCGAAATCTCCTCATTGTAATTACATATTAGTGAAAGGGCGTATGTTGATTGTCAGTTCATAATCAAGCACAGTGTCCAGCGCCTTTCGCGAGTTTGGATGTACGGATCTGTTCAGCTGCCTTTCTTGTTACATCACACTTTCTGTATGCGCTCGTGCATATATATATATATATATATATATATATATATATATATATATATATATATATATATGTGTGTGTGTGTGTGTGTGTGTGTGTGTGTGTGTGTCTTTGTGTCTGTGTAAAAATGATGTTTCCTGGACGATCTGTTTCTTCGAAATGCGGTTCTTTTCCTTCAGGAAGGTTGTAGTGTTCCTTAAGAAAATATCAAGAATCTTGCATCAGGTCAGTTATTATGGGTATGGGCATGTACGTCTGTGAAGCTGTTACGCTACCCGGTTTATAAATCGAAGTCAGGTGCACTTCTGTCCAGACATTGTCACGATCAGTGTTTACAGATAACTATGAACGAGAAATAGTTTGATTCCAGTATGCGGAAAGCAAAGACTAATAGAAATACCGTGAGGGCCTGGTGCGTTGTTTGCTTGCAGTGACCTCAGCTCCGGACAAAAGAAAGAAGAGCAAAGTGTCGCTGTAGTACACGCACAGTATTACGACTTGTACTTCGAGAGGCTCGACACTTTGAAGCATACCTAGAACATTTCGTGGGTACCTCGCTTTTGATAAGTACAGATACGATTAATTTTGGTCCACACTACACTATTTACTACTTAAGTACGTCCAATCAGCCAGTATTTATTCGCTTTTTTGTTACGTTTACGACAGCTTAAGAAAATATTAAGATGAATTACTCGGTCTCTGTCGTTTTGTTTGTCGTATTATTTGATGTGCAGTGAAGAGTTTCGACTATAGGTGCCTGAAAATAAAAATAAAAAATTTTTTTTGTCACATGAATTTCCTGCAGGTCAGGGAAACAATCTCTAATGCAGTTTACTCGTAATATACGTCAGTTGTGAAATGGTCCGATATTACATGAGGAATTCATTAGAGAGTTGCCAATGAAATAGCCTTTTGTCTGTGCTACTTGCATGCGCTTTTTCCAATTTAATGCTGTACAAATGGGCAGTACTTCTGGAGGCTCTGTTATCCACTACACAAACAAACTACATAATTTGAACGGTTAGACCATTATTGAGCAAGTAAAACGATAGCTGGAAAGGTAACATGGGACTGTTTTACTTTCAGTAGACCTGTTTCATCGTCATGTTTCCAAGCCTATTGTTAGCAAATGTCTTACCAGCGACGAAAATGTGGAACACCGCTTAAGAAAGTTTCAGTCTTAAGACAACGGTACGAAAGCATAACATTAGTTTTCGGTAACTCCACGATCTTTTACTGCCTGGCAAAGATTAATGACAAAATGTAAATTAAAAAATCATACCGGAAACAATGTACATTATTTTTTGTATGATTTCCGGATGCTATTATAACATTAGACATAAGTGATAAAAAGGATGCCTTTGAAGTGATGTATATATTTGGTGATCCTGACAAACGCGCGGAAGGTGTACGAAAGGGCGTAAATGTCTTTTCCCCACTTATTTAAAAACGTGTATGTATTGTCGCAGAAAAAGCTGAGGAGCACCATGGTGTAGTGGTTATGATACTTAACTGTTGCATGGAGGGTCGTGAGTTCAAAACTCATCTAGACTCTACGATTTTAATTTCTATATTCGGTTCGAGTACATTCTAGAAGAATCCACAAATGTCAAGAATCATTGTACTAGAATGTTCTGTAGCTGTATATATACTGTATGTGTATGTGTCCTGACCGGAGGCAACTCGCTCCGCGCTCTTGTATGTGCAAGTGCTGAATAAACCTTCTTTAAATGAAGTTAGTCTTCACCATTTATCTAATTACACCTTCTTCTACGTGGCATTATTCTGGTGGAGGCGCCGGGTATTGGCACTTGTGATAGCGCACATTATGGACGACACAGTGGCTCCCATCAGGCCACGACAGAGCCGCCGTTTACGTGGCGAGAAACTCGAGTTCGAGTCATATTTAACAGATCTCAATCTACCGGAGACAGAAGAAGAGGAGGACGTTACTATGAAAGTAACGGTGTGGCACCACATGAGACATCCTTCCAGGTTCTCTGGTGACGATGGCCAAGACCCAAACAAGTGGCTGAAGGTATACGAGCGTATAGCCAAATTTAACAAATGGGATGACACCGTGTGTTTGGCTAACGTATTTTTCTACTGGGAGGGCACTACCAAGCAATGGTATGAGTACAACGAGAAGTTCACAAGTTGGTAAGTATTCCAGGTAGAACTGCGCAAGTATTTCGGCGACACACAACGACAAAAGTGCAAGGCTGAAGATAAATTAAAGTGCAGGGCACAGCATCCAGGAGAAACTATAGCATCCTACATTCAAGACGTCTTGGAGCTGTGTAAACTAGTGGATCCTAGAATGAAGGAGGAAGACAAGGTTGCACATCTCATGAAGGGTGTTGCTGAGGACATGTATCAAGCCCTACTCCTGAAGGACATTTCGACAGCAATGACTTCATAAAATGATGCCAGTATATCGAAACAATGTATAAAAAAAATTACACGCAAGACGTTTGAATGGCTTCCAAACGTCGTATCGATGTCTGTGATGGAGGAAGAAACTGATTTCACAAGTGTTCTTCATCAGATAGTGAGAGAGGAAGAACAGAAGGCACTTGGATTGCACGGCGAATAAAAAAAACGAGACGCTTCAAGAGGTCATAAGGGAGGAAGCGGAACAGACATTGAGCCCAATGTCTCGTCCTTCAGTTCCCTTTAAAACGGTGAAAAAGTCGAGACCCAGGCGGAGTTACATTCCTACAATGCCGCAAGAGAAACCTGTTTGGGCACCAAGGAAGACTGACGTCTGGAGGACCCTGGCTAACCAACCAGTATGTTTCCACTGCGGACGACCGGGACATGTGGTGCGCTATATTCGAGAAAGGCAGCGGATATTTCATGACGCCCGCGCCAGAAGACAGCAGACCGATCTTAGCCGACGCCAACTCCGGGACGACGAAGATGAACAAGATGATGTGGGTGGAGCACGACGCCGCAAGCTAGCCGCTGGAGAGGACGCTCCCCAACACGCCGATCAAGGTCTCCATCCCCGGTTAGAAGCTCCAGCCGATTACCTAGCCGCCGCAACCCGGAAAACTAAAAAATGAGACCTTCCCTGGAGGTGAGACTGCCGAAGACAAAAATCATCCGGCGTCGAACACTACAAAAATGGTAGGAAACTACGTCGATATCCTCAAGGATGGCCGACCAGCCCAAGCTCTTGTGGACTCTGGAGCATCATATTCAGTCATTTCGGAGAAGTACCGTCGCCAGTTGCAGGAAACCGTATTCGTCAGACCTACAGGAAGATGTACCATTCGTGTGGGTATAAGTGGCCATACACAGCCCTTAGAATTCATCGTCTTACAAGAGTGTAGTCATGACATCATTCTCGGATGCGACTTTTTGAAAGATTCTCAGGCAATTATAGATTGTGGTCGCTCGAAGATTGTGCTAGACGAGATGAGATACCGTGGACAGGAAGATGCGTATCCGAGGGTGTGGAGACTATGTGTGCTGGATGAAGTGATCATTCCTGCAGTCAGCGCTAGAAAGGTAACAGTCACGTGTCATGCCATGCACCAACCCATGGATCTTGTAGTGGAAAGTAAGAGAAACATACCACTGAAGAATAACTTGGTCATCCCAGCCTCTGTCGTATCGTTTAAGATCGGATTCGGTGAAATGTGGATAGTTAACTGTCGCCGAGAACCGCAGATCCTTGCAAGACGCATGTGCTTAGCAAACGCTGAGCCTTTAATTTCAGAACAGCTGAGCCTCATAGAAACCTCCCATGCCGAGTCTCTGGGTAAAATGAGCGCTACCACCACGACACAAGATCTTCTAGCTTCGACTATCACCAGATCTCACTAAGTAAGGAACAACAGAAGAAGCTACTTGCCATTCTTCAAGAGTTCTCTGAATGCTTCAATCCACAGGTGAAGAGCAAATTAGACAAATAGACGGTGAAGCACTGGATTAGCTCTGGAGACCATCAACCAATAAGTCAAAGAGCAATGGAACGTCGAATAATTTGCGAAGAGATAGAGAAAATGATGAAGAATGACATTCAGCCTTCGCCGAGCCCATGGTCGTCGCCAGTGGTCCTCGTCAGGTAGAAGAATGGCAGTTGGCGTTTTTGTGTGTTAATTACAGGAAGCCTAACAAGATAACTAAAAAGGGCGTTTACCCTCTTCCACGAATTGACGATGCACTAGATTGTATGAAGGGGGCAAAGTTTTTCTCAACCAAAGACATGAACTCGGGATCTGGCAAATCGAAATAGATGAGGCTGATCTTGAGAAAACTGCATTCATCACCCCTGAGGGCCTGTATGAGTTCAAGGTAATGCCGTTTGGTTTGTGTAACGCACCAGCAACTTTTGAACGGATGATGGATAATCTTCTACATCACCTGAAGTGGACGATGTGTCTTTATTATTTAGATGACATTATAGTGTTTTCATATACATTTGATAAACATATAAAAAGACTGAGGACCGTTCTTAAGTGTCTCCAACAAGGCGGACTGAACGTAATCCAAGAAAGTGTCTCTTTGGAGCAAAAGAAATCAAAATACTTGGACACCTTGTGCCAAACGAAGGTGTGCGGCCAGACCCAGAAAAGGTGAGATCTATAACGGAATTTCGTATTCCTAAAAGTATTAGAGATGTTAAAATATTTCTTGGATTATGTCCTTATTACCGTCGTTTTGTCAAAGACATTTGTATCAAAGCCAGGCCACTCCAAGAGTTGTTAAAAGCTGATGCTAAATTTATCGGGGGTGCTGCTCAACAAGATTCTTCCGTTGTGGTGCGAAAAGCTCTGACTACTGACCCTGTACTTGGTCTGTACGATGACAGAGCACCTGCAGAACTACACACAGGTGCCAGTGGGTCTGGAATCGGTGCTGTTCTGGTGCAAATTTCGTATAGAAAAGAGTAGTTTATAGCCTGTGCCTCTAGGACGCTTACAAAAGCCGATGGAAACTACTCAACTACAGAAAGAGATTGTCTTGCTGTGATCTGGGCCATGTGCAGATTTCGACAGTGTCTCTATGGAAGGCCATTCACAGTTGTTACAGACCATCATTCACTTTGTTGCCTGACAGGTCTTAAGAATCCAACAGGACGACTCGCCATGTGGGCATTACGTCTTCAAGAGTATGACATTACCACAGTGTACAAAAGTGGAAGAAAACACCAAGATGCCGACTGTCTTTCAAGAAACGCTGTGCAAGACCATCAAGACTTTTATGAAGATAGTGACTGTCTCGCTGCACTCCAGGATCTCTCTGCTGAGCAGAAGAAGGTCGCCAAGATATCTCAAATTATGCTTGCCTTAAATCGGTCAGTGGATGTGAAAGAACGATTTAAGAGAGTTAATGGGTTACTCTGCAATAAAAACTTTGATCCGCTTGGAATGAGGTGGCTACCAGTGATTCCTAAACACATGCGCGTAGATATTCTACAGAAATTCCATGGCACACCTGAGGCCGGACATTTAGGATTTATTAAGACATACGATAGGATCCGCATGAGATTTTTCTGACCAGGTTTATTTAGGAGTGTCCGTTACTATGAGTCGCACTGTCGAGAGTGCCAGAGGAGAAAGGCAGTTCCTCAGAAACCACCTGGCTGACTCATACCAACTCCACCAACCGAAACGCCTTTCCAGCGTGTTGGGATTGACCTCCTCCGACGATTTCCAACGTCTGCTAGTGGCAACAGATGGATTATTGTTTGCACTTATTATCTGACAAGCTATGCCATTACAAAAGTCGTGAAACCAGCCGAAGCATCCGAGGTAGCCAAATTCATCGTGGAAGACATTGTATTAAAACACGGTGCCCCAAGGTCGCAGATTCGAATCCTGCCTCGGGCATGGATGTGTGTGATGTCCTTAGGTTAGTTAGGTTTAAGTAGTTCTAAGTCCTAGGGGACTAATGACCTCAGATGTTAAGTCCCATAGCGATCAGAGCCATTTGAACAATTTTTGAACCCCAAGGCCGTTAATTACGGATCGAGGGAAAGTTTTTCAATCGACTCTTGTGACAGAGATAAACCGTCGACGCAACATTACTCATCACATGGCGACTGCCTACCATCCGCAAACTAACGGGCTTACTGAACCCCTTAATAAGACCTTGGGCAACATGCTATCAATGTTCGTCAATGTTGAGCAGAGCAACTGGGACGAGGTGCTACCTTTCGTGACGTTTGCCTGCAACACCGCCAAACAAGACACCACAGGATTTGCGTCCTTTTTCCTGACTCATGGGCGTGAGGCGACTACGACGATGGACAGTGTTTCCGTTACATCCTGATGACGTGGACGAAGACTACTTCGGCCAGGTGTTAACCAGAGCTGATGGAGCCCGGCAGTTAGCTCGACCTCGCACGCTGCAGGCTCAAGAAAACGATCTCCGAAGGTATGACGCGAGCCACTGCCCTGTAGTCTACCAGCCTGGTGATATCGTCTGGATCTTCGCTCCTGTTTAGAAGATTGGTCTCTCTGAGAAGCTCCTCAGGCGCTACTTTGGACCTTATAAGGTTTTTAAGAGAGTTGTCTGATGTTATTTATGAAGTTGACGATTTCGACCCCGACTCAAGACGACAAAAGATAAGAGATACGGTCCATGTCTTTCGAATGTAGGATCCTGCAACCCAGTGTAAATTCGAAGTTCCAGCGACAGGCAACAAGCGGAAATGTGACGAAGAGCGTAGCGGCAAAAGAAGTTATAAGATCACCGCCAGGGCGAGCATCATTCATCTGTAGTAGTCGGAGCATGCAGGACCGATGACTAGTTCCCGGGCTAGGAGGACGTAACACCGAGACGCTGTGCTGTTGAGGAGGGAGCAATGTGGCAGCAGAAGATGAGTAGCGCCGTGGTGTAGTGATTATGATACTGAGTTGTTGCCTCGAGGGTCGTGACTTCAGAACTTACCGGGACAGTGCAATTTTAATTTCTATTTTCGGTTTGAGTACATTCTAGAAGTATCGACATATGTCAAGAAGAATCATTGTACTAGAATGTTCTGTAGCTGTATATATACTGTACGTGTTCTGGCCGGAGGCAGTTCGCTCCGCGCTCTGGTATGTGCAGGTGCTTAATAAACCTTCGTTAAGTGAACTTAGTGTTCGTCATTCATCTAATTACACCTTCTTCTACGTGGCATTTACCACTAACAACAAACAAAATAGAAACTTCGTCACAAAAGTAAAACTGTATGCCGGAGCAGGGCTCGAGCTCGGGTCCCTCACCTTTTGCGGTCAAGTGCTCTACCAACTTCATTTTTATTTTTACTTTATTTTAACGGGCCGCCTACGAAGGTTTTTTTTTTTAAGGCGCATAGTCAGTGACGGGCTGGAGGAGGCAAGGCGGGCAAGGGTCGAATTCCGAGATCTGGCCACGATGCCTCCCTCGTCCTACCACCGAAGAGCACAATCACATTTTTTTTATTTTTTGTTTTAATATAATAAGCAACAAAAACAAAGGAGCCATTCACCAAAAATAATGACGATAATGTGAACTAAAAAAGAGCCATCTTGCCCGCTGGGATCACCTTATCGAAGCGGGTGGCAAGTAAGAGGCGGTCGTCATTGCAATTGGCATCACCACTCATCAACCGTCGCGGTGTCCGGGGCCGCTGCACACATGCGACAATTTCTGTTACCGTAGGGGAATCGTGGAAACATCACGTCTACAAGTCAACTACTTCTCACACCTGGCACATCCCAACTGGGCGGTGGGTCCATGAATGACGACCCCAAATAGTTAGCAAAAAGGCTCTGGTATTGCGTTCTGTTTGTTAAGACCAAGAACTCGTCGATTATGTACTGCCACAAATCGAAGACTTCCTTTTCTCAGTCACGTACGTGTAGTGTATCGCATGTGCGGCTGGTCCCGGCGGAGGTTCGAGTCCTCCCTGGGGCATGGGTTTGTGTGTTTGTCCTTAGGATAATTTAGTTTAAGTAGTGTGTAAGCTTAGGGACTGATGACCATAGTGGTTAAGTCCCATAAGATTTCACACCATTTGAAGATTTTGTAGTGTATCGCTATTCCTTGTACCCAACTGACCGCATTCACCGGGTCATCGGGAAATAGACGGCGTCGGAATGAAAGAGGTTCAGGGGTACAATCGAAACATAGGGGCGGCGTAGCACGAAACCCAGTACCTGGCGAATCAGTTTCCAGCACTCGCGTGCAGGGCCACAGTTCAGTCTGTGTTCGGCCGTATCTACCGTCACACTACG
This sequence comes from Schistocerca cancellata, assembly GCF_023864275.1. Classification (NCBI taxonomy): domain Eukaryota; kingdom Metazoa; phylum Arthropoda; class Insecta; order Orthoptera; family Acrididae; genus Schistocerca; species Schistocerca cancellata. The sequence goes on along the minus strand of NC_064628.1, from coordinate 308,123,867 downwards.
GGGGCACAAAAAGTGTCAGTTAGGTGAATGGCATGTAGTCTTCGTCGTGTCGGAAATTTCTCGTCAGTGACCACATACCACGTCGATCACACTAAAGTGGACAGGAAGGGCGCATGGATGGCTCTGCCAAACCTGCGACCAGCCGACCTTGGGGTGGCGTCGTATAATGTCGTTAACCTAATTTCAGCGTTGGAGAACATTATAATAAATCTTCACTGTCGGATTCCGTGTATCCGGCATAACTCCCAACATATGGCTGTGCTCCACGAAAAACGTCGTAATTGTAATAGCGAGGGTGATAAATGTCCAACAGGTACCGGTCGGCACAACCTAAGTGGGGGACACCTCTGTTATCAGGATGCCAGGGAAATTGTCTGTTGGTGAAAGCCAGAGTCGCCGCATTGAGCGATAGTACAACGCCAACGCTCTGTACTTGGCGCGAATCAGTCCAACACCTACTTTGTGGACGCACTCCGTCTTCAGGCCACAAGTGGCCAATCGGGACCATCTGACCGCCGTGTCATCCTCAGCTAAGGATATGGATAGGCGTTTGGTCAGCATACCGCTCTGGTTTTCTTTGACCGAAGCCGCTACTATTCGGTCAAGTAGCTCCTCAAGTGGCTTCACAGGGCTGAGTGCACCCCGAAAAATGACAACAGCGCATGGCGGTCCGGATGGTCACCCATCCAAGTGCTGGCCACGCCCGACAGCGCTTAACTTCAGTGATCTGACGGGAACCGGTGTATCCACTGCGGCAACGCCGTTGCCTCCTTAGTGGGAGGCTAAGTAACAAAACGGATCGTAAAAACTGCACCAGCGTTCACCACGTGTCCGAACACTGCCTTTATCCTGGAAGCCATCGTGTCTGTCGCCGGTAATACGTAGGCATAGTGGTTAAGTTGAGAAGCCATGTACACATTGACGTACTGAGCGCGTTGCAAAACGTCCAATGATCTAAATTTGTGGAGGTGAGCCTCTATGCGGAGTCGTCGTAAGATCTTACGATAAGTAAAGGCCGCCGTACGTTGTATTTGTCGATGGAGCAATATCCCTAAACATTTGAGCATTGAGACTTTTGTTAGGGATACATCCAGTTCTGCAGACGTGCTTTGTCCCATCTCCATGTAGAGTGATTTCTGGAGGTTGATCACTCTACCTGCCCCTGCCCCATACTATTTGAGACAGGAAAGCGCCGTTCGTATTTCGTCACCAGTCAGTGCTAAGAACATCACACCATCGGCGTATGCGCCAAATGGGAAGGTCAGGGAGCGGAGGCTAAGACCTACCAAACGTCTCTGCAGTCTGTGAAGAGCTGGTTCGAGGGCAATGGTGAATAATATGGCAGAAAGAGGACAACCCTGTCTGACGGACCAGTTGACACGGCCTGGGACGAACAGATAGCCGTTTACCATAATTCTCGTGGCCTCCCCATGGATCAAACGAAGCACAACAGAGGTCTTCTTGCATGGGATACCTATGTGTTCCATAACTGCACGCAGAAAACCATGTTCGACACGACAGAAACCGTGGTCAAAATCCAGCGCAACAAGAGCGCCGTGGAGACGGCATGTTTGCATCAGCGCCATCACGCCTCTACACGTGCTCAAAGTCGTAAACACATTAGCGTTGCCTCCGAGGCAGGTTTGATCAGTGTGAATGGCCGCCATTACCGTAGATTTGAGCCTCTCATGGAGGATGCGTGTCAACAGTTTGTAGCATTGTCAATGGTCGAAAATCAAGTGGGCGACAGCCTCCTCCGGTTTGGGCACCGGAATCAAGAGGCCCTCAGTGAATTCAGATGGTATTTGATAATCAGGGTTCAGGAGTTATCTGTTCATGCTGACCCACATCGGTCCCATAAGATCAAAAAACCTTTTGTAAAATTCAAGAGGGAATCCGTCAGGGCCTGGCGTTTGTGTTGGGAGATCCGCGCAACATAGCCTCTCCTAGCTCTTCCGAAGTCACCTCCGAAAAGAGCGTAGCATCATCTTGTGGGTTCCGAGAGACGAATAGGTCGGACAGGACTTCCCTGACTCTTACATCCATGTTGTACTCTCGCTCATATAGAAGTGTATATGACTGTGTGAACGCTCGGACGATGTCCATTTGCGTTTCAGCTCGTCGTCCATCCTTCGTCTCGACATCCGTAATGAGGTGCCTCTTGCGTCGTCTCCTATCTTGGATGATATGATGGAGGGAAGGTCGTTCTCCTCGAACATCATTAGTTGCCCTCGCCCGCACCTGCACACCGGCGAGACGTACGGCGGTGATACGTAGCAATTGTGCCTTGACGTGGTGTTCTGCCGATTGTCGTTCCGGCGACGGCGGTTGCACAGCCAGTTCGCGAGCACAGTATAGTAGAAATTAGTGGTCGCAGTATATCAGCGCGCTCTATCTCGTCCACAGCTGGCTAATGTTCGGCAGAAGGCGGATTTGACACACCGTAACCACCACTGAAGTATGGAACCGTAGGCGGGTAATCGCCGGTGGCATCTGCTCCATGTGGATTCAACTTCGTGTCTGCAATTTACATCAAGAAGGGCCACACTGAGGCGCCACTGATCTCTACTTCGTCGGACGCGCTGGCGGGGGAGGGTGAGGGTGCACACATACACTAGGTGGTTCGTGAACGCTGCGTGCCACATCTCAGCGTCGATAACCGCAGATCGCAGGCCGCATATGACGTAAACTCCATCCAAACGGCTCACGGAATGACTAGTAAAGTAGGTGTATGCCTTTCGGTCGCCACGTTGTATGAGTCATGTGTCCGACAAAGCCAAGTCCTTTACAGGTGCCTGAAGTGCTGGGCAGGTGATATAGTGCGCCATCTGGTCGGATGGTCTGAGCGCACAATTGAAATCTCCGCCCACGACTAATCGGTCGGCATTGCCCTGGAAGAGCAGTCTTCGGAAAAAAATATGCGGCGTTCTCTCCTTCTGTCGGTGCCGGAACGAGCAAACCGGTTCAGCAGACAAACTGTACCAACCGTGAGTGCGAGCCCCCGGGGCGACGGTAAACAGGATACATCAGTTGTCATAATCCCGCCCCTCAGCAGAATAGCCGTACCTCCTCCGCCCACGTCTGAAGGCATAGCGTTGACGTCATATCCGCAGGTATCGATACAGAGTCCTGATCGGACTTCTTGAAGGAAAACAACATCCCGATCCACAGCTCGTAACGTATCTTGCAACGGGTTTGAGATCAGAAGTAGCGCCGTTGAATTTGATCGTGGCGAGGCGGTATGCCTGTTCCATCAAGTATTTGGGGCTGTCCTTGCTATTACAGGTGGGCAGTAGTCGCGGTGTGGAGCGTCTTCAGGCCGCAGAGATAGGAAGCGACGGGTGTGGGTCATGCCGACCTAGGCGTCTGTCGCCGTCAACGTAGACGGCATCGATGTATCGTCAGGGTCCTGAAATGCATCCTACATCTCCATCTCCTGCGCCCAGTCTCCCGGGGATGTCGATACCACTGGATATCGAGAGGCAGACGTAGTCGTGGATGGATCCCCGGGGGCGGGGCTTCTGTGATCTCCCGCATCCCCACAGTGCGCGGACCCACCGGTAGCGAGAGATGACATCAACCCGTGCGATACGTTAGTATCAGCCGTGTCAGATCGGTTTATCGGCTGACGCACCTCATCATCCATCGTTGCTTCTCGGGCCGCTCTACTACGTCGGTCGTTATGCGCAGTTTCTTATGGCGCTTTGACGATTTCTGTTTACGCTGTCTCGCCTCTGTGTCTGTGTTCGTCACCTTCCACAACACCGTCGGCCTGTCGTTGTATCGGTGCGTCTGGGCTCGACGAGAGGGCAGCAGAGGTATCGGCGCTGGAAGACGCAGGGGGCTCCTCAGGAACTGTTGCAGGGGCCTCCAGGGTTTGCACCAATATAGAAGGGTCGTCATAAACAGCTGGCGTCTCCCGTCTCGCCGCCGTAACATACGTAATCGGCATAGAGGTCGCTATTGACGGTCGAATCGGCTGAAGGCGTCTGCACGAGACGGCGTTGCAGGCATTCGGTACGCACGTGTCCTATCTGTCCACATCCGTAGCAGGTCCTCTGCTGACCGTCGTAAATAATTATCGCAGGGCAACCAGCGATCGTGAGAAACGAAGGTATATGGCGGTGCAATTCAATACGGACCTGCCGCACCCCGTAAAGGACGGGATAAGTTTCGAAGGTCTTCCATTTTTCGGCCGTATGGCTGAGGACTGCGCCATAGGGTCGAAGAGCAAGGGTGGCCAGATCCGCTGGAACTTCAAATGGTAGCTCAAACACGCGAACATTTTGTATTCCCAGTCCAATACGTTCAATCGTTACCACACCCACGTTTGCGTCAGAGTGGCAGAACCTATAACCTTCCGACGAACCTCATAGTCAGTGAACTTAAGGTAGACAACGCTGGAGACTATAGATAACTGGATACCTAGCAGCTCTTTCGGGTCAACACGTACCATATCGCGTAAAAATCTCTCTGCTTCGTGGACCTTGGGTCTAGAGTACGTAGTTTCAAACTGCAGCTTGATCGTGGCTTTCCTATACGAAAGAGCCATTGGATGTCAGGAACGTAACTATACCACCCAACACTAGCGCGGCGGCACGGTAAACAACAACACACTCGGAAACACGACACGGAGCGGCCGGGACGTACCGCACCTCTCCACAGCCAAAGGCCAATTGCCGACCATCTGAGGTATCCAGACACAACTCGCGTCAGGTCCGCATAGCTTTATTTTCGCAGTACCTCATCTCCTTCCAAATTTCACGGAAGCTCCCCTACGAAACTTGCAGGACTAGCACTCTTCGAGGAAAGGCAATGGTCCGGAGTTCGAGTCGCGTTCCGGGAAACAGGCAAGGAGTTTCATATCGCCGCACGCTCTACTGCAGAGTGCAATTTCTTTCTGGAACAAACAAAATTATGAGGAAAATTGGTTAAAACCCGTCTGCGATCTCATAGAAAATTGCTATTTGAACTCCACGCAGTGTATTTCTTAAAAGCTATTTCCGTTTTTTTAATTTTTTTTAATTTCTGGTTTTGAAAATTACTAAACGTATATACTTCATGCAGTGTTCGCACAATTTTAAATTTTGGAAAAGATTCAGACCAGCAAAAAATTACGTTAAAATTTTGAGGTAGTTTTTGATTCTGATGACAGCGAGCGACGCGACATTAAAATATTGAGTGACTGTCAGTGTAAATCAGCTAATTGAACATGTATCTAACCGAGGACCTAGAGTGTCAGTCTCTAGAATGTACAGTGCCGTAAGTTGCCTGTGAGTTTATGATTACTGTTGGTGCTGTATGTTAAAATACACATATTTTGGGTCACTAGAAGTTCTACACGTGCGCCATAATGCATGTATAGATTTTTGTCTCCTTTCGGCTTCCACTCGTGCTCAGGGTCAGATTTTCGTTGAGATTATCGCGTACCGTCTTTTTAGTGGTATGGCTTGTATACAGCGTAAGAGCTATGGGAGGCACAGCCAGACACGAACTACTTCGGAGCTTTCCGTCGAGCGCGTATGAAATCCGATTATTGATTCCGGCTGCTGGCGGGGGCCCCTCAGAGGGCGCGCGGGTCGCCGTACGGGAATCGCTGAACCGTGGCTGCGATTGTCGCCCTCAAATTCAGATAGAGAGGGGGGGGGGGGAATTACCGAGCGCAGCGTCCGGCGCGGAATCTGCCCACTTCAAAGGTACTATTTGCGGCTTAATAGCTCTGCTAGAGCGGAGTGGCGTCACGAGAGTTCTGTCACCAGTATGACGATGAAAGGGTGTCGGCAGAAAGAGCTGGAGAGTGAGGCGAGTGCTGGCCGCTAATGGACAACCCAATAACGAGAAATTAAAAAAAATAATAAAAAAAGAAAAGGTCAAGGCCGCAGAAACCAGCTGCGGCGGCCGCGATGGGAAAAGACTCGTCTGCTCTTTTGTTGCGTCAGCTGATTGGCGCCTGCGTAGCGCGAGCAGTCCCGTCCCTGTTGTGCTTGTACGGCTGCTCTTATTGCGGATTACGCGCGCTCGCATAGAGAATGCTAAGCTGCAACTGATTGAGTTTTAAAATAGCTCGTCCACTGGAAGCGCAGACAGTCGGGGTATTTTCACTAAGCTCACTGAAGCACGACCTTAAACAAAAATAACGCCCGCAAATTGAAAGGCAGCGTTGCGTGAGATTTAGTGTAACGGATATTTCTGTCCGCCGTAGCTAGCCGTTAGTAGCAGGAGAGGCCAGTAACCTGTCCCTGTAACTTCGTAAACAACATGGAACGAACTTTTCTCGACGTCAGTGGCACTACGCATGCGCGCACTTTCTCTCGCGCTTGCGCCTGTGTGTATGTGTGTGTATACGCGTGTGTCTGGGAGGGTGGGGAGAGGGGGGTGGAGAAGCTGAGAGATGCTGTCAGCATTGCGTTCATGTGATAATTGTTATGGAAATTTTTATAATAACAATTTGTGATGCGACTTAAAAGTGTCTCACTGCATAAATTCCATAACATAAATCCAAAGGCTTGGATTTAAGTTTCCAATTTGTTTTAGGAACTTTTTCAGCGTTCGACAAGTTTTTTTCCCACTCTCTGGTAACTATTGCAATAGAGCATCAATTATTCGGAGCCATTGAGGTTCGGACAGTGTTCGGATAACTAATTTTTTGGATAATCGATCATTTACGAAAACCTTTTGTACCAGTTCATACGAATATGATATAAAAAAATACAGGTTTTCATCCTGGATGTCTTATGTCCGTAATTCCAACAGCTTTCTCACAAATCAAAGGGTCGTTTATTGCTTCTTCCTGGATACGTTTCTGTATAGACCATGTGTGAATTGCTTTATCTAAATCCTTGCTTTCTTCAATTTTCATCATTTTTCTGTGCAAGTTTTCATCTTCTCTGTGAAGTATACACGCAAAATGTATAATCCTGTCACTGTTATTTCCGACAATGTGGCATTTTCAGTTTCACATCTACATCTACATACATACCCCGGAAAGCACCGTACGGCGCGTGTCGGGAGATACCCTGTACCACAAATAGTCACTTCCTTTCCTGACCCACTCGCAAATAGAGCGAGGGAGAAGTGGTTGTCAAGACGCCTTCGTATGAGCGCTAATTTCTCTCATCTTACCTTCGTATCCTTATCTGAAATATAAGTTGGTGGCAGCAGAACCGTTCTGTGATTACCTTTAAATGCCGGTTTTCTAAATTTTCTCAATTATTTTCCTCGAAAGGAACGTCGCGTTCCCTCTACGGATTCCCATATAAGTTGCCGGAGTATCTTCATAATATTTGCATGTTGTTCCATCCTACCGATAACAAATCTAGCAGCCCGTTTCTGAATTGCTTCGATGTATTCCTTTAAGTCAATCTGGTGCGTATCCCCAACACTCGAGCTGTACTCAAAAACAGGTCGCACCAGCGTCTTACGGTTCAAGTGGCTCTGAGGACTATGGGACTTAACATCTGAGGTCATCAGTCCCCTAGACTTGGAAACTACTTAAACCTAACTAACCTAAGGACAGCACACACAGCCATGCCCGAGGCAGAATTCGAACCTGCGACCGTAGCAACAGCGCGGTTCCGGACTGAAGCGTCTAGAACCGCTCGGCCACAGTGGCCGGCAGCGTCTTATGTGCGGTCTCGTTTAGAGAGGTATCACACTTCCCGAAAATTCACCGAGTCAACCAATGTTGACCATTTACCTTTCCTACCACAATCCTCACATTACTGTTTCTTTTCATATCGCTCTGGAACGTTAAGTCCACATATTTAAAAGACGTGACTGCGTCAAACAGGGCACCACTAATGCTGTATTCGAGCATTATGGGTTTCTTTTTCCTATTCATCTGCATTAGCTTAATTTTTTCTACATTTAGAGCTAACCATCATTCATTACACCAATTAGAAATTTTGTCTAATTCATCGAGTACCGCCCACAGTTACTAAGCGATGACACCTTACCTCAGATGTCTGCCCACCCTGGCCACCATATCATCTATGTATACAGAATAATACTGGCCTTATCACAAGTCCTTGGGGCGCTCTTGATGATACCGTTGTCTCTGATGAACACTCACCATCGAGGACAACATACTGGGTTCTGTCACTTACAAAGTCTTCGAGTCACTCACATATCTGGGAACCTATTTCGTATGCTCCTACCTTCGTTAACAGACCGCAGTGTGGCACCGTCTCAAATGCTTTTCGCAAATCTAGAAACATATAATCTGTCTGTTCTCCTTCATTCATAGTGCACAGTCTACCATATAACAAAAAGAGCAGTCTGAGTTTCGCTCAGGTAACGCTTTCTACAACTGTGCTAATTCGTGGACATAAGGTTTTCGATTTCTAGGAAATGTATTATATTTGACTGGGAATCTGCTGCTTGCCGAGGCTTGGGTCCAATCTTTTACCCTTGTGTGAACAGGACTCACCTACGCTTGTTTCCAGTCGCTTGTGAGATTCATGATGAATGCAAGCTAAATAAGGTTCAAATGGTTCAAATGGCTCTGAGCACTATGGGACTTAACTTCTAAGGTCATCAGTCCCCTAGAACTTAGAACTACTTAAACGTAACTAACCTAAGGACATCACACACATCCATGCCCGAGGCAGGATTCGAACCTGCGACCGTAGCGGTCTCGCGGTTCCAGACTGCAGCGCCAGAACCGCGCGGCTACTTCGGCCGGCTTATCATTTTAAAACTCCCGCTAAATGTAATTACCTCCCACTTTTTGTGATAATATTTAATACTGTCTTTATACATGGTGTTTCAGAAGTGATGGTCAATAATTCACACGTGGGAAGTACAGCCCAAAAGTAGCTAAAAATCTCCAACAAGCGTGGGTCCGTAAATCAACCGTTGCTGAGTTGGGAACCAAATGTAAACGGCCCTCGATACCGTGGTATTTACTTTGGTATCTCGAGGTTTGGAATCGACTATCTGTTTGTTTACGCATGCGCCACTACTTCCCTTTCCCCTTCCGTCCACTGTGCCGTACCGCTCTCACAATCAGTTACGAACATGAAGGCACCATGGACAGAGGTTACACGACCAATGAAGGGTATGCTGACAGGCACGTAAGGTATGGTAAAGCGAATGGCAGGACCCTTGAGGCTGCACGATTGTAAGAAGAAGCTTTTCCCCTCCGCAGGCAGCCCGACTTGCGTGCATTTAGCCGATTACATCAGGGCGTTAGAGAAACTGGGAATTTTGTACGCCATGTACGAGAAGGTCGACCCAGATCCATAACACCCAGTGTTGAGGAAAAGACGTTACACATTGTACACGAACGTCCGAGTACTTCAACAAGGAAGGTTGCTACCCAAGGGCGTGTCCTGGGTCATAGCAGAGTGTGGTGGATTTTACATCGGCAAGTACTCTATCCATATCATCTCAGATGATTGCAAGCCTTCAACAACGCAGACTTCCCTTCTAGAGAGAATTTCTGCCAATGGGTGCACAACAGTGAACCCTGAATACCCTGTTCGTAAGCAGTATTCTCTTCAAGGATGAGGCTGGATTTACCCGTGCTGGTATTTGTAAAAATCGTTAACTGTCACATTCGGGCCGATGTCAGTCTAAATGCAACGACATAACAGCGTTGATCATTGAACGTCTGTGCAGGACTGCTCGGAGGCAGCATAATTATATCACACTTCCTACCACAGAGACTAACCGGACAGCAGAACATCCTGTTTCTACGGACTGTACTTTCAGATGTAGATGATGATGTCCCACTGAACCAACGCCTGAACATGTGGTTCATGCAAGAAGGTGCTCCAGCACATTTTCATCTACGAGTGCTCCGGCTTCTACCTTGGACGTATGGTCAACATAGTGTGAGTAGAGAGGGGCCTGTGCCATGGCCTCCAAGGTCTTCGGATTTAAATCCAATGGATTTCTGTGTGTGGGGTCATGTGAAAAGCCTGGTCTACGCTACCGAGCTCAACTTTCTTGCGGAATTACGCTTGCGGATTGAAGCAGCCTTCCAGCAATTCTCCAGGACTGCCTGAGAGGATTCGCAACTCATTTCAGAGACAAGTTCAATGTTGCATTCAGACGCGTGGACAACATTTCAAACACATACTTTAACGTTTGGAGATACCATGTGTTCCTAGACACTGACGAGCCGCAACAGAAAATGTGTCGTATCTCAACAACGTTTGATTTGTGGACCCATGTTTATTGGAGCTTTTTAGCTAGTTTTGGCCGGTGTTCTCCATGTGTGAATTATTAACCATCACTTTTCAAATGGCTCTAAGCACTATGGGACTTAACATCTGAGGTCATCAGTCCCTTAGACTTAGAACTACTTAAACCTAACTAACCTAAGGACATCACACACATCCATGCCCGATGCAGGATTCGAACCTGCGACCGTAGCGGTGGCGTGGTTCCAGACTGCAGCGCCTAGAACCGCTCGGCCACTCCGGCCGTCTGATGGCGTTAGTGCAGACGACCATCGGTCTAGTGTAGAAGAAATGTGATTTACCCGAATAGCCGATACGTTTCCATTGTTCGACGGTTGAATCCCGACGGTCCGGCGCCCACTGCAATCGAAAATGACGTTGTCATTGGACACTTAGGAGTAGTCGGCTGCTGAGCTTCACGTTCCACAATGTGCGACGAACGGTGCGCTCCTAAACTCTTGCGCGTGCACCAGCATTGTGCACCATCTGTCCTTCTTTACAGAGCAGACAAGCCTTCGAACCCATCATTCAGTGAAGAGTCGTGGACGTCCAACCATTTAGTGGTAGTTTCACTGTCCTTTTACCTCTTTCCGCAGATGCATGTGAACAGCTTCACCGTGTTTGTGGTACTCGTTCACCGATTCACCGGCTCTGCTTAATAATAATTGCCCTTTGACAATGTCGCTTATCTCAATAGATTTCCCCGTTTGCAGCCCATACCTTCGCTAGGATTATCCGCCCTCCATGTCTGCTCCACTTATATCCTTTAGTTACCGCGTCACGTGCCCGCAACGCCACCAGGCGGCATCCAACGTCGCGGTGAGTAGTGTTCATCATGTTTTTGCTTGTAAGTGTGTGACTCCCAATGTGTGAAGCAGAAATCACTACATTTGACGATCATCTTTTCCAGACGAAAGTCGCAAATAATATAAATAAATAATAACGAATTAAGAATGGGTCGCCTTTTATTCTTCTGAAATACATACTTACAGATTATGTTTTGGTTAGGAGATATGTTACGTCGGATTTTGTTATTATTTAAATAACATATGCACCTTTTATTTTACATCATCAGCCACAGGTCTAACGTAGTACACCATGTCATCTGTAGACATGAGGGATGTTAGGATATCGTCTGCATTGAATTTTTGTTTATAATCCAATCTTTAAAATGTATGTTCGGGTAAAAGATGTGGCATATACTCGTTTTAGCCCTTTCCTTTGTAGTATTTAGCTAGTTTTGAATTGTGGCAGGTTTGTTTTTGTGTACCAAGCGTGTTTTTTGCATAGCTGGACTGACCTGTGGACATCACTAAAAACTTAGTGAAGCTTAGATATCGAGAAGTATTTGGTATAGTTTGTTATTCGTGGATTGTGTTTTGTATTTGGCAGTGTTTACTCACGTTGTGTCCTGTTTTGTTGTCTGTTTCGTGTATGTGTATGTGCGGCTGTGTGCGTCATCCGATAGTTAGTTCAGCGTGTTGCACAGTGTTTTGTTACACAGTACTGTTTTGCCATCGATAACTTTTTGTCCTGTGTGACAGCTTTTTGGATGTGGTACTTCTGTTTCTATGCGACTGGGATGCTGGTTGTTTTCGATGAGGTGGTCTGTAGATGTAGAACGTGTACCGTCGTTTTTCAGTGATCTTAAATGGTCTGAGTGTCTTATCGTGAAATTGCTACGTATCTATCCAATGTATATCGAGTCACAGTGTATATAGGTCAGCTGGTATATGCTTGCTTGTTGAATTTATCTGTGGTGATGTTGGCTGCAGGGCGTTGTTTGTTTTATATTCCACATGCGTATCCTGTTTTCTCATGATTTTCCTTATTCTGCGTGTTATTTTGTTATAAAATGTTCGTGTGTTCCATGTTTTCGTGTTGTTTGTGGTTTCTTCATCGTGCGTGTCTTTTGTGTTCTCTGATGTGTGTTGCTGGCGTGTTGTGACACTGTTGTGTCCGTTCGGTGTCAGTTATGTTTTTATTTTAAGATTTTGTTTGTCAACAGTGTTTATTTCGTAACCGTTTTCTGTGGCAGTCTGTCTGATTACTTTTAGTTCTTGCGTATAGCTATCTTTGTCTATTGTAATTTCGTTCAGTTTGTGTAGGAGGTATCTGAGGGTGACCTGCTTGTGGACTGTTGGGTAATTTGCCCTGTTGTGAATCACTGTACTGATTGATGTAGGTTCCTTTATGTGCTCCCACATATCAACTGAAGAAATAATCAAATAATTGAAAGACAAATGAGACAAACATTATCCCGCAAACTCAGGCACAAGTAGTCTCAAATATTTTGAAACTAACCACCGGACTAAATTATTTCAAATTTAAAGATGAATTCCACATGCAGCAGGAAGGACTCTCCATGGTGTCATCAATAAGTGGTCTGCTAACCAACATCTTACTTAAATAAATTTTTTGAAGAAATATTGAAACTAAAACAGCACAAAATAATACCTGTACATTGGTACCGCTGTGTTAATGACACAATTTGCTTGATATATGAAACTCATGACCGGATATTAGAGTTACAGAGAAACATCAATACTGCTTACCCAAAAATACAGTTCACCCTTAAAACTGAAACAGACAAAAAATAAATTTCCTGGACATCACGACAGAAAACATAGACCACAAACACCATTTCTCTATATACGGAAAACCTACATCAACTAATACAGTTATTCAAAACAGGAAAGAGACCCAATAGTCTACGAGCAGACCAGCCTCGGGTACTTCCTACACAAAGTGAACAGAATGACAATGAACAAAGATAGCTACACACAAGAACTAAACGTAATCAGGTAGATTGCCACAGAAAATGGTTACGAAATAAACACTGCTGACAAACAAAATCAGAAAATAAAAACACAGCTGATACCGAACACAAACAGCAGTATCACTACGCACCAACAACAACCATATAACAGAGAACACATAAGGCACACAAGATGAAGAAACTACAAACAACAAGAAAACATGGCACACCCTGATGTTTGAAAACAAGCTAACACATACAACAGAAAACATCATGAGAAAACAAGGCATACAAATTGCATATAACCAAACAACACTACCACAGATAAAGTCAAGAAACAGACATATACCAGCTGACCTGTAAAGACTGTGACTCAGTATACATCGGAAAAGTATGTAGAAATTTCAGGGCACGATATTCAGAACTTTTAAGACCAGTGAAAAGCGACAGTACATATTCTACATTTATAGGCAACCTTTTCAACAACAACAAGCCCCCACCCACTTCAGTGTCATGGGAACAGACCCGCAAATCCTAAAACAAAGTCATCATCTGTAACAATTTTTAACAAGAAAAGGAAATGGTCACATCCAAAATACTATCACGCTGGGCAAAGTAGTTACCAGTGTACTATGTAATAAAACACTGTTCAACAATCTAACTGTCGGAGAACGCAAAATAAAACTGTATAAACAAAGAGAACAGATTCAAAGTTCGCGGGCGTCAAACCAAACCAAACAGTACACAAACGCGTCGTAAAGGTAAATTCGTGCAGTGGAATGTGTGTCCAAGCCACGGCAACGTAGCAAGACGCAGTATTCACAAATGAGCTGGAGAAAAGTGAGTAAACAGTGTCAAAATACGGATCATAATCTATGAATAATAAACTACACCAAACGGTTCTCCGTACATAAGCTTCAGGAATTTTTTACCGATGTCCAACTGCACAAAAACACATTTGGCACACAGAAACGAACTTATCACAGCTCAAGACTAGCCAAAAACGGGCATATGCCACGAGTTTTACCCAAACATGCATTTCAAAGATCGGGTTATAAACGAAACTTCAATACAGAGGACATGGTGTACTAATTAATGCCGCACCGTGGTGTAGAGGTCACTGGCGCAGTAGCTCAGCGAGTTCGGTCAGAGAGGGAGAAAAAGAATATATATTTTCTGCAAATGCGGGGACTGAGCTCAAAAATGATAATATAAATAAATGTAACTTAAAGACGCTATGTATGTTTACTCATGATTAATTTCACTAGCTACAGTTACCATATTTTGTGTATCATCCACTGTGTATAAAATTACTCATAATCTTTATTTATGACTTGAATTGGCTGTGTTCCGTGTAGTATAATTCTCCATTGTTTCTCCGCCTTTTTTGGACAGCTGTACATAAGCTGAGAGTTGTGAAATAAGACTCAAAGTTTGGGAGTTATGTTGCACTGTGTATAAAATTACTCATAATCTTTATTTATGACTTCAGTTGACTATGTTCCGTATAAATGTATTTCTCCGCTGTTTCTCTGCCATTTGTGGACTGCTTTACATGAGCTGAGAGTTGTGAAATAAGGCTCAAAGTTTGGGAGCTATGTTGAAAAGTGACTTAAATGTCACAGTAGCTCTTTACGTCAGAGTTAAACATTGTGATTCCAGAATAAACACTGGCGCCCCTCTTCCAAAAGTATTGTATAAATTGACTGTCTTACGTCATCAGGTCTAATACACTCGGTTCTTAGTTGAGCAGCTTCAGACTGGAGTTTTAAGAAATGAAATGGAAGAGGTATTGCAAACAATGTACGCTGACTTAAGTGTTGATTTACGACACGTATGAATAGCAGTGTACTTGTGTGACATGCTCTTGCGTAATTCCATGTTTGCAAAAGAATCACATTGTTTCAGTTCGCGGTCCAAATTTCGAGTGTAAATGTCTTCAGCTGACGCAAAAATATTATGGTGGCCTACGAGATTTCCCTGCATTCATTCTGAAACGTCTGACAACTCGGAGATAATTTAATGCTATTGTTAAATTTGTTCACCTCGTTATCTTGATTCTCTTTCATGAAATAGGTACTTATAAAGTTTGCTGTGACAATGACGACACAATGCTGGTTCAGCCGAATTTTGTATCATGTTCGATGCTCCTTTGCGACAGAAGCATGCGAATTGGAAACTGACCAGTTCAGCACGTCAGATGAATGTCCGAAAGCTGAATATAAATTTTAGATGCTTTTCGGAATGTATTTAGACGATCTATTAACTTACCGGAATTAGTATACTACCGACGTATTACCTAAGTACGATTCTCTGCCGTATGAGTCACTTTTGGTCACCACTGAATTAGTTCCAGTTCATTGATGGAATGCTGGCGATAAAGAGATCTGTTTGCAGGTTATCTACCCGTATCTGATGATATAAACTGGTGCCGTAGTCAATACTTTGCCGCTATCATAATAGAAACATCGTATAATTTGTATCCATCAGAATTAACGATCCTTTATCTTGTAGGAAAACTCAGTTCGCAAAAAAGAGTTTATGATTTTGCGGCTCCAACACACTCTGTAAAACCAGCCACTTTGTTTTGTGAAACACGTATTTTTCTGTGTTGGGTGGAAATAAGTACAAGTTAACGATGTATTAACACTTGTATATACTTTGCCTCAACGACCTAATATTAAACGGGGGATTCTAATAGCTACTGTTTAGGTTAACTAAAATGAGATGTTCTTTTTCACTACGACAGCTGTTAAGTTCACGAGACACAGGAATTCATGCAATGGCTCCACTTCCAGCATTCCCTTGCAGGCGAATACACCCACTCTCTACATAGAACAATCTTTCCAAAAACACGCCTCAAACTTTATATTATGTTTTCTGTATGGCCAGAACGGCACCACTAAATTCACTGTGTCTGTCGGTATAGACTTTCCACTTTGCATCCATGTGTCTACATTTCAACACCTAACCTGCTGCACTGGAAAAAAATGAGCATTAATATTTGGAGGTACTAACCAATCTAAAAACATATTACTCCTCATGCTGTAATTGTTAGTCTGCAAATGAAGTAAGTACTAATGCAATGTTGTTCGATAGAACGTCCTCAGTCTCCAATAGAAATATACCCATTGCACCCTGGTATATATGTAAGGTGTACCAGAAATGTTGCGACAAACTTCGAAGGTTATACAGGACGTCTTGAGCAACAAAAATGTTCAAATGTGTGTGAAATCTTATGGGACTTAACTGCTAAGGTCATCAGTCCTTAAGCTTAGACATTACTCAACCTAAATTATCCTAAGGACAAACACACACCCATGCCCGAGGGAGGACTCGAACCTCCGCCGGGACCAGCCGCATAGTCCGTGACTGCAGCGTTATAGACCGCTCGGCGAATCCCGCGCGGCTCTTGAGCAACAAATCGAGGATAAGAACCCGTATTCGGAAACGCCATCTAATGATGTTACAGAGCGCCGAAGTTAACAGGGACCATCTACAAACCGTCGAAGTTTGTCGCAACATTACTGGGACACCTCGTATGAGACAAAACCTTATGGCCACCTGCTTAATAGCGTGTTAGCCCTTCACTGAAATGGATTAAAGCTGCGATTCTGCGGATACATTTAGATTCACCAAGCCCTGGTTGGTTTCCGAAGGTATATGGCACGCGATGGCCACGTAAAGGTCACGTAATTCCCGTAAATTAGTAGCCGGTGGTTTGTGGACGTGAAGGTGCCCCTTGACGTCATTCCAGAGCGCGTTTCATGGTGAGGTCTGGACGTCTAATACTTTACTGCCTACTCGTAGTTTCGTCGCACTTCAACCACTTTCCGTTGTTGCTAATTATAGAATCCGTGTGAAAATCCGACATGCTTCGCGGTTGCTGACATGTTCGTTCCCAGGCGGCGAACCATTACAATCCGGCCTTTGCCAAAGTAGATTCTGCCAGTGGATTTGCCCAGGTCTTGGCCTTACCGTGGCTAGAATGATTCCCCATTCATCTCTTCTCTGCTTATATATCTTCTTTACGGCGTCACGTGACCGATTCGTCACCAGGAAGCATGCAGTAAAGCTGTGGGTAGCTGTCATACTGTTTTGGCTGAGAAATGTACGCTTAATGTAATCGATAAAACCGTCGTGGCAATTGTGCCGGTCTGTTCCGTATTACTCAGAAGAAAGCCTCTCAGTCGATGGAATGAACAGTGATGCGATTGTCAAAGAACAGTCCATATACAGAGAAACTCGCGTCTTGCTAAGTTTACGAGATCAATGCCGGAATGTATGAAAAAGATGTAAATTACACCAACACCTTCTCCAGGTAGGAAATAACACGCTGCAGAAATCTTCCCTCACGACGCCACTCTAGGGCGAGACAGGATTCGTCACGATATGTTGAAATAACTGTTTTTGGCGCCCAAGGAAAGCCTTCTTATCATTTTGAACAAACTTTCGTCCCATGGGCAATCTTCTGATAGCAGAGAGAAGCTGTTTTGGTTCCTCTCCTAAAACAGAAAAGGTAGCTATGGTGGAATAGCTGTCACAAGTTGATACGGACAGACCGTAGAGTGCAGACTGTGTTTTGGAAGCAAAAAATCTAATGAGCTGCTCCGAGTGTGGATCCAGGAATCACCGATCCACTGTAAATAACTTAGGGCACCGAGAAGTGAATGTAGAAGACCCGTTATGTGCAAACAACAACTTGCAGGAGATTTCTTCGCTATTGACCGAGTGTGCGATGTTACTTCTAGGTACCAAAGCATTCTGCAGGTTCTTGAATGGAGTTACCTTGGTAACAAGGTTTACGTGCTTTATGTCAGGGAAGGCTAGTCTTAAACAGCAGCCAGCATTTTACATACGACGCATTGATGGTACACATTTCGTCACGCATAACAGAGAAATCGAAAAAAAATGGTACAGGAATCTGCAGACCTCATGACACCAAAACATTGTATTATCATTGCATGACAAATTCTCATGGAATATAAAGATAATTTTGATTTCGCAACGACACAAAACCTTAATAGCGTGCTAGCCCTACACTGAAATGGAATAAAGCTGCGATTCTGCGGATACATCTAGATTCAGTAACAATTCATATTTAAATATTTGTAAACGTTCACCCACACAACATTAACATAACAGTTACTACTAAACTTTGTGTTGTATTTTCGACGCCACAGTTGAATCTTCGTCGCTACTGTATTGTCTTGTACCATAGGAATAGAGGGAGAGGATGCTGTTTGGTGGCCGGTATCGTCTTTCTACAACACAATTGCACACATGTATTAACAGGGTTCTTTCTTTACTTAAACAATTAGCTGCTACTTAACATTACAGCGTCCATTTGTTGTGCTGAGATCTTCCGTAATAGTCCACGTTAGCCTCACTGCTGGTGAAGTACAAGTCCTACTATAAACACTACTCCAGTCGCTACACACTCTCGTAGGCGGTTAAGTGAACTGACAGATGCCAGTTAGTATAGCGGCTAAGACTGAGCTACTGACACTGAGCGCTCTGGTCCGCTGTGGCGATCTAAATACTCGCGGTCGAGAGGGCGCTGGTGGTGCGTTGCTTGGGGGTCTGTCTTTGGCCTCTCTCCTGATAGGCGCACTTGATCCAGCGCCTACTGTCGATCTTCCTGCTACATCTATGCCAACTGGTGTGCTGCCGACAGCTTACGCCAGCACACTTTATGCATTAGGCAACGGTATGGAAACTAAATACATCTGAGACGAATCACCACTGATATCATGGTCAACATATGGGCGAAAAGAAGACACTGTGTGTAGATACGAGTAAAAAAGTTGACGGTGGCCCTGTTAAATTAGTTAAATACGAGGTGTATGGAAAAGAGTCGATACGAGGTGGAGTGAACGTATAGAATTACAGCTGGAGAGGACAAATAGCAGATGTAAGTGAACTGGAGGGAATCTGACAAGGAGACAACATCGAAGATTTCCGCACAAACTTTTCATTGTACTGCTCGAGTTTTGTAGTGAAGCACTATCAGTGATAGGACAGTAATGATGCAGCTCAATCCATTCGAGAGTGTAGAGGAGTGGAGCAGTGGTCTTAATAGGAATCATTACGATGAAAATACATAATTCATCAGTTGCGAGGATTTAAATCGGGAGGAGCTAAGAATCCGGCTCACGAGCCATGCCTTGGCCCCAGTTCCAAAGCCCTGAGCTTGGCTGCATGTTTCCCCTGCTGGCAGGGCACTTTGTCTTGAGTGCGAGGAAGGGAAAGAGGGAGAGACTGCGAATGCGCCGCATTTAAATGGCAATGCAGTCACAGTGCATAGGACTAGTTTTATTTTCACATTTCTTAACAACACAGATCACAAAACAATAACAAATTTTCTGCACTATTTAATTGTTTTTGGTACGCTGAAGATATTATATAGTTTTTATATGGTACAGACTGCCGGAAAATGGTCAGACACAGCAAATTTCACAGATTTTCGCACTCATGTTGCGACGTAATCGTAACTTGTTTAGTTTCATAATCTAAAAAGTTATTTCATACAAATATGTAGATCGAAAGATTTTTAGCACTTTTGCAATCGTTACGGAGGCATAGAAACTCTCCCTGAAGAAAACCATGTAGATGGCCTGGACAGTTTTATTATAAAAGGATTTGTCTTTAAAATGGGAACTGCATTGCAGATAATCAGTTCCTTCTGCATATGCTTAGGGACGCTTTCAACTGAAATGACCAACAGTCAAACAAACAGCTCTAAAAGAGATGCAAGATTGGCTGTGTCTTCAAAACGTTTAGAAAACAATCCTTGTAATTCGTTCAAGGCCATAATGAATTTTTCCCTTTTATAACACGGTTTCCCTTTTAAATGCATCCCCATATAATCAGAAATAAATCCCTCCTCACATTGCGATGTCTCTTACAATGTCTTACTGTCGGCAGTGTGCAATCAACTGCACTTAAAATACGAGGTCTGCAATCTATTCAGGATCTTCTAATTTTCGTTTCCGCATTCTTTTTTCCTTCATAAATTCAACAACAGTGGATTTTAAATCGAAAAATAGTTCCAGGAATGCCCCTTCACTTAAGTAACGCACTTTTGAGTAATATACTTTTCGTTCAATTCCATCGAAAACTGTTGCAACTGAGACTAGAATAATGCGCGCTACTTCGGAAAATTTACTCTTCGTACCACCAATTTCTTCCCGTCTGCATGCCTGCAAATTTAGCACACAGTGCTTCTTGATGTACAGAACAATGAATCCCATCTGTCGATCATTGTAATTCGTTGCTCTTTCGTTGTCAACGAAATGTTTAAATTCTTTATGCGTGGTGTTGTAACATCGTTGCATAGCAAATTTGCAGTAACCGTCGGTTATGCAACTGCATAATAGATATTGAGAATTCTCATCCTTCTCTTCTGTCGTTCCCATCATTTTTAAAGGCTTGTGACAATAGACTGCTAGACTGTCCCTATTTGTGGAAACAGCTACTGGACTTGTGAAATTCCTTTATACCATGAACCAACAGTGAAGAGTAAACAGCGATTTTGCCGAACTGAAGAGAATGGTGCCGACTGAAAAACGCCACACCGCTATACTAAAACAAATGTCGTGCTCTACCGAGTACTCCCGAGAAGTACCGAGCAAAGATGAGACAGGCCGAGACTCGACCTGCACGTGATCCGCACATCAGGATCGTGTGAGGTTCGGCACGCTGTGGGCAGCCCTGATCTAAATGAACCACAGAGGAACAACTCCATCAATGCGTACATCAGATTTTCATTGTGTGATAATAATTAATTTGTAAATCATTCTTAGGTTTACAATAATTCTTCCAAATGAAAATGTAAGTGTAGTTATATGCGATTCCGATTCAATAATGCTCTGTAAATGCTTTACGAATAATATGGCGTGAATGAATTACAAGACAAAAGTGATCTTTATAGAAAACAGGCCACTATTCCTCAACCAGTCTTGTGAAGGAGAATTCACAATTGAAAAGTATCTGTTATCTATACGACGTTTATTTCCATAGAGAATGGCAAGAAGTTCCTTGCATTGTGTCATTTCTCCTATCGCAGAAAGAAAAAGAAATATTTCAATTTTAAACGCATTTCACTCGTTAATTTCTTCTCATATCTACGCAATATTTATACCACTGAGTTTTTATTATTGTTAAATACTGTTCTGAGCCCGAAAACAGTTTAGCTACGTTCGTGAATACGAGCATTCTGTTTCCAAATGAAAGCATTCACTGTTATTTGGTAATTTCATCTGAGTCTCTACGCTCACCCATTTGACAATCGTGTCGTTGCTTCACTGCTAGATAGCAAACAGAAACAGATGTAATTCTCAAAAGTGTCAGTAGTTTATGACTGAAGTCATTTGACTTAAATTATAATAGAAGACAGTCTCTTATTACTGAAATATTTGTGTACAGAGTGTGTCATAGTTAATAGCGAAAACTGGCACGGGCAATAGCATAAAATAATCGCAACTAAAACGCTCAAGTAAAAATGGGTCTGCAAACGATAGCGAATGTGTGGTTACGGATCACCACTGACGTCAGTATGAAATATTGTCGTAGTACAGATGTAAACTTTTTAGATTAAGTCCATGTCTGAGTGGACTCAAATTTCACCCGTGGCCCATGGTTGCGGACTGTAGTACATACATGATGGAGCACTGGAACATTTTTCTCCAATGTAAGATGACATCTGACGCCCCAGAATGGTCCAAGACAGGTAGGACGATCGGGCCCGTGCGCCAGCTTCCGAGACCACCTGAAAACAATCATTTATATTTCTGTCTAGGTCATCTCAAAGATAAAGTTTCCAGCATTGACATTGATATGTTTGGACAAGTGGAGTATCCAAATTGTACAGTTTTGTCAAGGTTTTTGAGGTGATCCGGGAATGCCTGAAAGAATTACCAACTTACTGCAGAGGCGAGAGCAGTGTTGCATCCAAATTTAAGGACAGACGGAGAACGCACTCACTAACAGGTTTTGTAATGTTGAAACAATTTTGTATTTCTTGTTAACGACGGTGATAGGTGCTGTCTGAGAATATATATATTGGACGTGGTTAGTTGATGTTATTCAAGAATGCCTTTAAGGCTACAAAGACACCATTATCAGCACCTCACTGAGTCTGAAAAGGTCGTTTAATAGGACTACGAGAAGCTAGACGTTTCTGGTGCAATATTGCCGAAAGACTTGACAGGAATGTAGACACTACACATGATTGCTGATAGCGGTGGTCATGAGGATGCACAGTCGCAAAACGACCGAACACAGGACGGCCACGTAGCTCTACCGACAGGGAAGACAATCGTATTCGGCGTATGGCTTTGGCGCATCGTTGTGCATCTGCAGCAGCGATTTGATCAGCAGTTGGCACAACAGTGACACAACAAACTGTTATGAATGGTTACTTCAAGGACAGTTCCGAGCCAGTCGCTCTTTAGCGTGTATTCCCCTGACCCCAACCACCATTTGCGTATTCAGCGGTGTCAAGCGATGTCTCATTGGAGGACAGGGTGGAGGTCTGTTGTGTCTTCCGGTGAAAGCGGTTCTGCCGCGGTGCCAGTTAATGGTCCTGTGTTGGTTAGGAGGCGGCCAGGTGACCGCTTGCAACCAACCTGTGTGCGTGCTAGACACACTGGACCTTCACCTGGAGCAGTGGTCTGGGGAGCGATTTTGCATGATAGCAGGAGTAATGTCGTCATTGTGGTGATTCTACCTGTTGTGCTGCCATTCATGAGCAACATTCCAGGGTTGTTTCCCAAAAAGATAACGCTCGTACGCTCACACCACTTTTGTAACCACTATGCTCTACAAAGTGTCAACTTGTTGCCTTCTCCTGCTCGATCACCGGATCTGTCTCCAATCGAACACATGTGGGACATCGTCTGACTCCAACTACAGCGTCATTTGTATGCTTGCATGCAACAGTCTGGGGGTTACACTGGTTATTAAAGTAGCAGCATTTCACGTTTCCAGTGGCTTAGCTCGTGCTTATATTAACTTGTGATCTTGCAGTGTTAATCAGTTAAATATGTTACATAGACAAACGTATTCCCGAAATTTCATTACTCTACGTTAATTTCTTTTTGATGTTGCGATTTTTCCCCTCCAGTATATAAGAGTGACACAACGAGCTGTTACAAATGGGTTACTTCAAATAACTTGTTTTTTTAAGTGCACATGTATGTTTTTCCTATCGAAATGACAACCAGAGGTGCAGTCGATGACGTCAGACTTGATTTCACTGCTCTAAACCGTATACCTTCTAGTTTAGTTAGACTTTAAATAATAGAAACGGTTGGGGTTGTTTGGGGGAAGAAACCAAACTGCGAGGTCATCGGTCTCATCGGATTAGGGAAGGACGGGGAAGGAAGCCGGCCGTACCCTTTCAAAGGAACCATCCCGGCATTTGCCTGGAGCGATTTAGGGAAATCACAGAAAACCTAAATCAGGATGGCCGGACGCGGGATTGAACCGTCGTCCTCCCGAATGCGAGTCCAGTGTGCTAACCACTTCGCCACCTCGCTCGGTTAATAGAAGCGATGACGCAGTCTCTGCCGTAATTCCTTAATACGGGTTGCCTGCACTGTTGCGCATTACGGCAGAAACTGTGACGCCTTTGCCATCCTTTATAGTCTACGTACTTCAGAATGCATGAGGTGAGAACAAGTCTGCCGTCACTAATTGTACCTCTAGTTTTCATTTTGTAGAAAAAACATACATATGCCATTTAAAAAAGCGTATCTTTGTGTTGAAAGTGACGGTAGTTTTCATTTATGGACTGTGCATTCCTGCCCATTCTCTGAGCCAATGGCATACGTGCATCCCTGGCCAATTTCAGTTTTGGCCGTTTGTTTCGTTTCGGAAACGAATGAAGTGACAAAGTTAGGTGGGACCACCTTGTCTATCACTGATAAGTATTTAAGAGCAAAACACGATTGTAAATTTTACATTTCAGTGTAAAACGATTTCCATTAAGCATATGACTTTAATAATAAACCGTCCGTCTGATACATGTATCGATATTGTAAAAGTCACGCACAAATATAAACGAAATCATAATTGAAAAATAACGTTTAAACATTCAATAATAAATTGTACATTATTATATTCTTGTTCATATCTAGGTAGCATGGCTTGAGAATTAGCCGCCATTCGAAACCAGTAGCGGTAAATAAAACATAAAATAAGCAGCGCTGGTGGATAACTACAACAGTATGCATTTGATACGTTTCGTATCTCAGTCGCGATATTCTCGCAAATGGATCGCTTGCGGACCGTGTTTACTAGGACGTCATTGCTTCTACACTGACGGGGAAAATTTATCACTCCGTTTTAGAGGTTTCCAATTCAATCAAGATTTATTGTTGCAACAGTGCATGCGGAGTTCATGAAATTATTGCATTTACAGATCAATAGCAGTAGCGGTTGTGAGGTACCACGTATCGAACCGTGCTGAAACAATCATATTAGTACATGGAGTGTCTCCACAGGCGCCAATGCAACCTCTGACTCCAGCATACAGTCGATCGTACAGACGGCGAATACTGTCCTGGAGTACGTTACGCCACGCCTGCTCGACCTGTCCACGTAGTTCTGTAAGAGGTGTTGGTTGACGAGTCGCACGGGTCACTTCTTGTCCCGTCGTATCCCACACATACTCGACTGGAGAGAAGTCTGGAGATCGTGCTGGCCAGAGAAGTTTCCGCACGTCATGAAGAGCACGTTGAGTTTCACAGCCAGGGGCGGGAGTTATCCTATTGGAAGAACACATCACCTTCTTGTTTTAAGAGAGCAAAAGAATGCCGGTTGACTGTAGGAAGCACGAGTGGGTCTCCACGGCATGGTTGCCTGCTTGCTTCTTGCATTTGCACCGCACTCAGCCTTCTGCCTGTGAGCATACCCTATTAAGGGGGGTAGGACGTCAAACGGGCAGACTTGGAGCAGGGGAGGCATCACAGGACATTTTAATTTCCAGTGTGTATACTTTTACAAAAAAATTCATCAAACTCAATTAATTTTGCACATCATACATACCGTACTCACAGGTGTATGAAACTCTAGAATTTATTTAATTTATGAAAAAACGAATGAACTGTTATATTTTAAACTTCATGTTTAGGAAAAACTCAAATTTTATAGTTAATTACCTCAATTTTTACCACAGTTTTTAATATATTTTGAAAATTCTAGAGTTTCATACACCTTTAAGTATGGTTTGTAAGCCGTGCACAATTCATCGAAGAATCTCTCTTTCTTACGAAGAAAAGTGTACCTATAGCAACAAATACTGCCATTACTAAGTGAAAAAAATGATGAAATTTCACATGTCAAAAAAATTATTTCGTTATGTTTTCGAACTTCCACTGCTATGAGTGTGAATTCTGAATCCTTCCTGGTCATGCTGACAAAGTTTTATGAATTTTTTTTTTTTTTTTTGGAAAAGTATAGACAGTGGAAATTAAAATGTCCTGTGGTGCCTCTCCTGCTCCAAGTCGGTCCGTTTGACGTCCTACCCCCCTTAAAGGGCAGACACATGTGGCGCTCTGATAGTTATACCTGTTGGCGGAAGAGTTTGAAATCATTATCAGTTCATCTACTATTCGCCTGGTGGCATATACCGTTGTCCCATGAAAATCGACGTCTTCTTTCCAGATACTATTTTTTTCCGAATAATGTGATGGTATTTTTCATATTTCAGTCCTTGTTATTAACTGCAATGTGTGCTGTATAACATGAATGATCGCGACGGAAAAATAAGATAGTCGATAGTGTATGGAGGTTTTACGACGGCCGTTTACCCCGCTCATCGTGGATAATGGTGACAGAAAGGCGAGGAAATTGTAGTATCCATAACCCAGCGGGTATCCTGCCCCGTAAGCGTGGGTAGTGCAAGTGGGTGTGTACCGGAGCTGCCTGAGGTTGGTTACCGCGTATCGGTTCGGCGTAAGCGCTAGCCAGCCAGAGTGGGGAAGACGCGGCGTTAGCAACAGCCTCCGGAGAGTGGGCGCGGCCTTTGCGTGGCGCGGCGCGACGCGGGTATCGAGCGCGCCGCCGGCCAGCCGACCCTGCCGCTGGCGCTGGCGCCTCGTTCTGTGTGCTGCTGCTCTCCGTGGGCGGGCAGCCTCTACCGCCTGCCAGCAGCCACGCGCTCCTGTCTCGTGCGGCGCCGCGCCGCGCGCCGTTGCTAACGACGCTGGTAGACTCGCAGCGACTATTCGAGAGGTTTTAGTTTCTGTGATACATTGCGTGACATGAAAGCAGCAGAGAAGAAAGAGAACATTAATTTCGTTAAAGAGTATCAGTACTACATCTTACAAGGGAACCTCCCCATCGCACCCCCCCTCAGATTTAGTTATAAATTGGCACAGTGGATAGGCCTTGTAAAACTGAACACCGATCAATCGAGAAAACAGGAAGAAGTTGTGTGGAACTATGAAAAAAATAAGCAAAATATACAAACTGAGTAGTCCATTTGCAAGATAGGCAACATCAAGGAGAGTGTGCGCTCAGGAGCGCCGTGGTCCCGTGGTTAGTGTGAGTAGCTACGTAACAAGAGGTCCTTGGTTCAAGTCTTCCCTGGAGTGAAAATTTTACTTTCTTTATTTTCGCAAAGTTATGATCTGTCCGTTCGTTCACTGACGTCTCTGTTCCCTATAATAAGTTTAGTGTCTGTGTTTTGCGACCGTACCGCAAAACCGTGCGATTAGTAGACGAAAGGACGTGCCTCTCCAATGGGAACCGAAAACATTTGATCGCAAGGTCATAGGTCAACCTATTTCTCCACAGGAAAACAAGTCTGATATATTCTATACGACATTGGTGACGGCATGTGCGTCACATTACAGGAATATGTTGTCGACCCACCTAGCTTGTACCCTTGGCGAATGGGGAGAAAGATTCTTCCACCTTTCCCGATTTAGGTTTTCTTGTGGATGTGATAATCACTCCCAAAAAAGTGATGAAAACATAAGAGTTTGTCACATAAACTGCAACAAATGAATGCAACAGTTTCACAGTCGCACAGTTTTCCCTTTACTCTGTCAAAACATATGTTTTTAAAGTTTTCAAAATTTTCCGTGTGTAGACCGTCAAATCCTGCATATGTCGAAGCAAATCTGAACATGTCCTGGAATTTTGGAGAGCGAAGTTGATTATGTGTGAGTGCCTGAACTTTGATAATTGTCTGAAAATAAAAATTTTTTCAGTCGAGGGATGACGCTAACCACGGGGCCACTGCGCTCCTGAGTTCTCATTGTCCTTGATGTTGCCTATCTGGCACATGGACTACTCAGTTTGTATATTTTACTTTTTTTTCAGAGTTCCATACAACTTCTTCCTATTTTCTCGATTGATCTGTGTTCAGTTTTTCAAGGCCTATCCACTGTGCCGACTTATAACTAAATCTGAGGGGGGTGCGATGGGGCGGTTCCCTTGTTAGCATCAGAGGAGACAATCCAAACAAAACGTGACTGGATTTCGCACATGTTGCTTCCAGTATGTACGAGGGTTATTCATACAGTTGTAATCATCATCTTGGAGAGAGAAAAAAGTGAAACTTGATGATGGCGTTCGTACTGCTATACATATTCACCCTTCGGTTGCAAACACTACGCGTTTCAGAGGCTTAAACCTCCCATCATCAGGCGAATTTATGTGAATTAATGGAACATATAAGTATGTGCTGCGCTTACGACTTTGGAGTAACCTGGAGCACTATCTACACCGAAGAGCCAAAAAACTGGTACACCTTGCGGCGGCGCGCTTCTATCCGTCCCTTTAGGACGAACCTGCACCTACCTGCGAACATTGTCTCAGCAGATCATCAGTAGGGAAGCCGAGCGAAACCTACTGTACTTCGACGTGAACCAGGCTGCAATTAAAGTCACTAATCTACGTTTCGGGAGAAAGTTTTCACATGAAATGAAAGGTTGGAAATTTTGTCCTTAATTAATATATTCTGAAACTTAGGTGAACAAGTATCACTGCCATGCCCGTGCTAGTCTCAACACAGTCACTCACAATCCCTTTCACTCACGTTAGCAAGTTTATGGTGTCGCATTTCCCGAAAACGTAATAGCTACAAAAATACGCATTGTTTTTGATTGAGAATGCTCGCCAAATATTAAGTTCAAATGGCTCTGAGCACTATGGGACTTAACAGCTGTGGTCATCAGTCCCCTAGAACTTAGAACTACTTAAACCTAACTAACCTAAGGACATCACACACATCCATGCCCGAGGCAGGATTCGAACCTGCGACCGCAAATATTAAGTCTGTTGGTACCTAAAGCAGTCACAGTTTTTAGCTCAATGCGCCACGCGGAATTTGTCTTTTCTCGTCACAAAATTCACTTAAAAATTCCGAAATTTCTACACACCCGTCGGAATAATTATGCCGTCACTTTACAACACTTTTGATGTATGAAACACTGCTAGATCAGGCAACTTATCGTTTCCATCGGAACTGCTACTACACACGTCCGAACTGTTTCATGGCTAGGCTCCGACTTCTCTCTAGAATACTCTAAGTCTTCTCTACCAGCAGAGAAAGGCGCGCAAAGAATATTGCTTTACCATTGGTCAGTTTACTCAACAGCCAATAGCAAAACAACATTCTCCTGCGTCAGTCCGCGCTTTTCATCAATAACCAATCGCAAAATAGTAAACCTAACGACTGCACTTTTTACCGACGTAATTATCTAATATGCTGAAGTTTTGTTTATGCATAAAGTTATTTACTATTGTTATTTATACCTAAATTAACTTTCCCTTTACCATAAACTTACTTTGCCGGCCGCGGTGGCCGAGCGGTTCTAGGCGCTTTAGTCCGGAACCGCGCGACTGCTATGGTCGCAGGTTCGAATCCTGCCTCGGGCATGGATGTGTGTGATGTCCTTAGGTTAGTTAGGTTTAAGTAGTTCTAAGTTCTAGGGGATTGTTGACCTCCGATGTTAAGTCCCATAGTGCTCAGAGCCATAAACTTACTTTACAAACTACTCTACAAAAATCCCCTTTGTCCACGTCCGTACTTCTTCGACATGTTCCCACACTAAATCCACTACATAACTCGTTAAACAGTTATCTTCACATTAACCTTAAACCACACTTACGCATCATTCATACTGCTAAAACACATTTATAACATTTTACATACACAAAAAGACATAATAACACTTTATGAAAATACTAGAACAGTTTATGAAAAACGTTATATTACTTTAGTGCACTCTAGTAGGCACCATCGAAACTAAATCACAATGACCTATCAAATACTGTCCGCTATCGGCTGATACATAAACTACGTGCGCGTCCAGTCTCGCGTCACCATCTGTCACTATCCAGCTGTGAGACACATCTCCCACCTAACCGCCTCCAAGGCAGGATCGGTATACAGCGCTACGCCTCAACCTACCTAATAACGTGTAGAGCCCCTGCGAGCACGCAGAAGTGCCGCAACGCAACGTGGCGTGGACTCGACTAATGTCTGAAGTAGTGTTGGAGGGAATTGATACCATGAATCCAGCTGCGCTGTCCATAAATCCGTAAGAGTACGAGGAGGTGGAGATCTCTTCTGAATAACGCGTTGCAAGGCATCCCAGATATGGTCAATAATTTTCATGTCTGGCGCGTTTGGTGGCCGGTGGAAATTTCTAAATTCAGAAGAGTGTTCTTGGAGCCACTCTGTAGCAAATCTGGACGTGTGGGGTGCCGCATTGTCCTGGTGGAATTGCCCAAGTCCGTCGAAATACGCAAAGGACACGAATGGGTGCATGTGATCAGACAGTATGCTTACGTACGTGTCACATGTCAGAGTCGTATCTAGAATTATCAGGGGTGTCATATTACTCCAAGTTCACAAAACCTCCAACAGCTTGAACAGTCCCCTGCTGACAAGCAAGATCCATGGAAATTGAAATTTGTGGTAAGATATTATGGGACCAAACTGTTGACATCATCGGTCCTTAAGCTTACACAGTATTGCAGTCTAACTTAAACTAACGTACGCTAGGACAACACACCCATTCCCGAGGGACGACTCGAACCTCCGACGGAGGGAGCCGCTCGGACCGTGACAAGACGCCCTAGACCGCGCAGCTACACCGCGCGGCAGATCCATGGATTCATGAGGTTGTCTCCATACCCGCACACGTCCATCAACTCGATACAATTTGAAACGAGATTCGTCCGACAGGGCAATATATTTCCAATCATCAACAGTCCAATTTTGGTGTTGACGGGCCCAGGCGAGGCGTAAGGCTTTATGTCGTTCAGTCGTCAAGCGTACAGTAGTGGACCTTCGCATCCGAAAGCTCATATCGATGATGTTTCGTTGAATGGTTCGCGCGCTGGCACTTGTTGATGGCCCAGCACTGAAATCTGCAGCAGGAAGGGTTGCACTTCTGTCACGTTGAACGATTCTATGCAGTCGTCGTTGGTCCCGTTCTTGCAGGACCTTTTTCCATCCGCAGCGATGTCGGAGATTTGATGTTTTACCGGGTTTCCGATATTCATGGTACAATCATGAAATGATCGCACGGGAAAATCCGCACTCATCGCTACATCGCAGATGCAGTCTTCCATCGCTAGTGCGCCGACTGTAATACCACGTTCCAACTCACTTTGAATCTTGATAACATGCCATTGTAGCCGCAGTAACCGATCTAACAACTGCACTGCACTGCACTGTAAATCTCTGGTTGCATCTACCAGGAGGGAGACAGGCTAAGCAGCGAAGCTGCTGTTCCTGTGTGGACCTCAAGAACTATTGTGTGGCCTCACGGTTAGGATTGGCCTATGGGGGCGTCCGCGTGGGGGCGGACGCTGCGTCAAAAACGTCAGAGGGGCCGCGGAAGAAGCTACTCCCGCAGCAGATCAGGCCAACGCGTGGTCGGCCTGCGGTGGACTGGGTGTCCCAGTCCGCGTATAAGACGACTGCCAGAGTGTTCAGCAGAAGCATAGAACACCCTGGCGGACTGCCTGATGCGATCCCGCAGCAACGGGACGCCAGCTTCCTCATGAAGCAGCCTCGTGGAGTAACGAGGCGGCTTGTGGAGAGCGAGTCGCAGCGCCCGATTCTGGACACGCTGGAGCATCGCAACGTGCGACGGAGCGGTATTGCCCCACACGACGGCGGCGTACTCGAGTACCGGCCGGATGAGGGCCAAGTACACGGTCAGGCCGTGCCGAGGGGGCAGGGTGCACAACTGCACCAGACACTTGTTAGTTGTTGTCTTATATAGGCGTTGCCGACTGCAGCGCCGTACTCCGCCTGTTTACATATCTCTGTATTCGAATACGCATGCCTATACCAGTTTCTTTGGCGCTTCAGTGTAGTTTCTATGATACAATCCGTGACAGAGAAGCTGTAGAAAGCTAGAAAGACATCCACATGTTCAGGGAGAAAAGATAACATTATGTCGGGAAAGAAGATCAACACTACATCTCAGCAAGAGAGGAGACAATGCAAACTAAACGTGCCTGTACTTCGCACATCTTGTATGCAGTATGTACCATGGTTATTCATTAAGCTGTAATCATCACCTGGGAAAGAAAAAAAAAGAAAGAAACAAAACAGAAAAAGAAAAACAAGTTGCGATCGTGAAACTTGATGATGGCTTTCGTTCTGCCATACATATTCACCCTTCGATTGAAACGACTACGTGTTTCAAAGGTTTCAATCTCCCATAATCAATCGAATTTGTGTGAATTAATGAAACATGTACAGTATGCGCAGCATTTACGTCTTTGGATTTACCTAGTGCACTATCTCATAACAGAAGAGAGATGGGGAGAGAGAGAGAGAGAGAGAAATTCCATTTGAGCACATATCTTGTAGTTTTGATTGCAGAGATGATCAGAAATTTAAACGTAAAATGTAAAAATACCCGCAGTGGTCATAGGTATCATGTTCTGTCGTGTTGCATCTCATGAACCTTCTAAAAACTGAGAAAAGTTGGCGTCTAGTATCTAGTAAGGGCAAAGAACACTATTCTCGTTCTAGTGTCAAACTAGCTGTCAAAAATATTTCACGAGAATTTTCTATGCAAATACAATATACGTGATTATAACAATCTCGCAACAAATAGACAGTCAACAGTTTACTGGCTGATACAGTATGGGCATCTGTTCCAACTAGACGTTTACTTGACACAGGTGCTATAGCAGAAACAAGCTTCTAGTATAGAAAAAATATTAGTAATTACACTGTTAGCAGCTTACGCGGAAATATTCTCTATAAAATGCCATATTAATGACGCATTCTATGCTGCAGGTCCGGCCGAAAGGAAAATATTGGCACTATAGTTATGTTATAATTAACCATTATTACGGCGAGGGTAGAAAAGCAGATGATGGACAGATCTGTCGGTTGTTAACCTTACACCAGTCACTTGCTATATCTAAGGAATGGTTGACGTAACACATAGGTTGTGGTTTAAATACTATACACAGATTTATTCTTAAGTATCCGTGGATCTGTTGCCTTTCGGTTATCTCTGTATATGCAAGGCATTGTCCCGAGTGACTCACCATCGCCCACCCCAAACAACTAAGCACAGAAACTTGAAATTTGCAGAAGGTGTTAATCTTATACTGTATGCGTCGTTTAAGAAGAGATTGTTTTGAAATTCCATCCCTAAGCGATTGAAACAGGAGCTGAAAGCTTTTTGTAAATATGTCGCTGTTAAGACAGTTTTGAAGCTGGACCTACGAAAAATGGTGTTTGGTTTCTCGGTCAGAAATAAAGAATCGAAGTGCTCTGTTGTCGTACACTTCCACCAGCTCAGTACGGACTGTTGCATCGTTTTTCTTTTCAAATACAGAAACGTATTTGCACACGATATTCAGCGTCATCGATGGGCTGCGCCTTTTTGTTTTGCGGCCTCTAGCGGCGTCGTACGATACTGTGACGTACAAGGACTGATGGCGTGTGTCTGCAGCCAAATAAAAAATTAATTACATTAGTAATTTGTCTAATTTTGACAGTATCGGTGCAATGCATCCATGTCCGAAGGCATAGTGCATCTAACTTTGTCTAATACAGACACTGCACTAATGTATTTTATTCCGAAGCGAAGGCAGCCAGACGAGAAAACTAAATAAGTCTCCCTGTGCGCGAATCACATAATTGTGCGGGTACCATGGAAAAGAGGCATTGAAACATATGGAACTTTTGGTCGGCCTTCTAAGCGTGTTCAGGTAGCCAAAACGTTTAAGGCGAGCGGTCGCCTATAGCGGAAAACCCTGGTTCTAGTTCCGGGCCGCCACAAATTTTGTTTCCAGTAAATTGTACAGGGCTATTACAAATGATTGAAGCGATTTCATAAATTCACTGTAGCTCCATTCATTGACATATGGTCACGACACACTA
Source organism: Schistocerca cancellata (assembly GCF_023864275.1). Lineage (NCBI taxonomy): Eukaryota > Metazoa > Arthropoda > Insecta > Orthoptera > Acrididae > Schistocerca > Schistocerca cancellata. The sequence continues at coordinate 308,090,536 of NC_064628.1, read as the reverse complement.
CAGATACGTAGAAAAACTCATAAAGTTTTGTTCGGCTGAAGCCGCACTTCAGGTTTCTGCCGCCAGAGCGCTCGAGAGCGCAGTGAGACAAAATGGCGACAGGAGCCGAGAAAGTGTATGTCGTGCTTGAAATGCACTCACATCAGTCAGTCATAACAGTGCAACGATACTTCAGGACGAAGTTCAACAAAGATCCACCAACTGCTAACTCCATTCGGCGATGGTATGCGCAGTTTAAAGCTTCTGGATGCCTCTGTAAGGGGAAATCAACGGGTCGGCCTGCAGTGAGCGAAGAAACGGTTGAACGCGTGCGGGCAAGTTTCACGCGTAGCCCGCGGAAGTCGACGAATAAAGCAAGCAGGGAGCTAAACGTACCACAGCCGACGGTTTGGAAAATCTTACGGAAAAGGCTAAAGCAGAAGCCATACCGTTTACAATTGCTACAAGCCCTGGCACCCGATGACAAAGTCAAACGCTTTGAATTTTCGGCGCGGTTGCAACAGCTCATGGAAGAGGATGCGTTCAGTGCGAAACTTGTTTTCAGTGATGAAGCAACATTTTTTCTTAATGATGAAGTGAACAGACACAATGTGCCAATCTGGGCGGTAGAGAATCCTCACGCATTCGTGCAGCAAATTCGCAATTCAGCAAAAGTTAACGTGTTTTGTGCAATCTCACGGTTTAAAGTTTACGGCCCCTTTTTCTTCTACGAAAAAAACGTTACAGGACACGTGTATCTGGACATGCTGGAAAATTGGCTCATGCCACAACTGGAGACATACAGCGCCGACTTCATCTTTCAACAGGATGGTGCTCCACCGCACTTCCATCCTGATGTTCGGCATTTCTTAAACAGGAGATAGGAAAACCGATGGATCGGTCGTGGTGGAGATCATGATCAGCAATTCATGTCATGGCCTCCACGCTCTCCCGACTTAACCCCATGCGATTTCTTTCTGTGGGATTATGTGAAAGATTCAGTGTTTAAACCTCCTCTACCAAGAAACGTGCCAGAACTGCGAGCTCGCATCAACGATGCTTTCGAACTCATTGATGGGCACATGCTGCGCCGAGTGTGGCAGGAACTTGATTATCGGCTTGATGTCTGCCGAATCACTAAAGGGGCACATATCGAACATTTGTGAATGCCTAAAAACACTTTTTGAGTTTTTGTATGTGTGTGCAAAGCATTGTGAAAATATCTCAAATAATAAGGTTATTGTAGAGCTGTGAAATCGCTTCAATCATTTGTAATAACCCTGTATAGTGTGGAGGTACCGTATTCGCAATTTGCTGATTCATTCCCCCCAAAAAATTAATTAATTAACTTCATTTTTTCGAGATGATAATTAAAACTTTGTAGCTATCATTCATATCAAGAGTCTCGATACGTGACTTCTTGATGATTACTGACGATTCGAGCTTGGTGTACAGCTGAGCAGGTGAAGGCAAGACAGCAAGCGGTTTCAGAGTCCTACGTGCAGTGCCAGAGAGCTTTCGCGCTCTAGGTACGGAATCACAGATTTAGATTTGCAAATTGCCCTTCATCATGTTCAGATACAACCATAACAGAATCATGCACGATTAGTACGTTTGTCGGGTTGGCCGCAGTCGCCTCCCGCTGCCGGTCTGTCTTAGCGTGCGCCGCTGCCCCTAGCGGCCGGCAACCCGCGCTTCTGGTCCGCTTGAGCCCGATTCGTTTTTCTTTTTCCCACTTCATTTTTCTTTCACTTCTTTTATGTACGAATAATCTGCAAACTGTATAACCCGCTGCCGAGTAATCGGGAGTACTTAGTAGTAGTAACTGTCATACACGGCCTGCGGTAGCTTCTAGGGTGCGGGTCATACACTCATGCTCATAAATTAAGGATAATGCTGATACATGGTGAAACAACACACTGGTGGGCGGTTTGCGGGTTTAATTCACCTCGGGGTTTGAGAATGCGGTGCATTTGACCTGCGGTGTAGCACGGTGGCACTGGCAGCAGTCCACGTACGCAGAGGTGTGTTGGTGCATGTCAGAGTACGGTGCAGCGTACTAGGGCGACTGGAGGCTGGTCAAGCACAGCAGGTCGTAGCACGGGCCCTCCGTGTGCAACAAAGTGTGATATCAAGATTATGGAAACGATTCCAGCAGACAGGAAACGTGTCCAGGCGCTACAGTACGGGACGTGTCCAGGCGCTACAGTACGGGACGTCCACAGTGTACAACACCACAAGAAGACCGATATCTCACCATCGGTGCCCGCAGACGGCCACGGAGTACTGCAGGTAGCTTTGCTCGGGACCTTACTGCAGCCACTGGAACAGCTGTCTCCAGACACATAGTCAACAGACGACTGAACAGACATGGTTTATTCGCCCGGAGACCTGCAAGGTGCATTCCACGGACGCCTTGTCACAGGAGAGTCCGTAAAGCCTGGTGTCAAGAACACAGGACATGGTCACTGGAACAGTGGTCCCAGGTTATGTTCACGGACGAGTCGAGTTATATAGTCTGAGCAGTGATTCTCGCCGTGTTTTCATCTGGCGTGAACCAGGAACCAGATACCAACCCCTTAATGTCCTTGAAAGGGACCTGTATGGAGGTAGTGGTTTGATGGTGTGGGGTGGGACTATGATTGGTGCACGTACACCCCTGCATGTCTTTGACAGAGAAACTGCAACAGGTCAAGCGTATCGTTTTGCACCAGTATGTCCGCCTTTTCAGGGGCGCAGTGGGTCCCACCTTCCTCCTGACGGATGATAACGCACGGCCCCACCGAGCTGCCATCGTGGAGGAGTACCTTGAAACAGAAGATATCAGGCGAATGGAGTGGCCTGCCTGTTCTCCAGACCTGAACCCCATCGAGCTCCGACAGGCACTGGTGCAAGAATAGGCGGCTCTACCCCAGAAGCTGCTCGACCACCTGATCCAGAGTATGCCATCCCGTTGTGCGGCCTGTGTACGTGTGCATGGTGATCATATCCCATATTGATGTCGGGGTACATGCGCAGGAAACAGTGGCGTTTTTTAGCACATGTGTTTCGGCTCGGTTTTATCAACTTATCACCAATACTGTGGACTGCAGATCTGTGTCGTGTGTGTTCCCTATGTGCCTATGTTATTAGCGCCAGTTTTGTGTAGTGCCACGTTGTCTGGCACCACATTCTGCAATTATCCTTAATTTATGAGCATGAGTGTGTATAACAATTGCAACTAATTAATAAAAATGACTCACGCCACTGTGCTGTTCAAAAAACATGCATTGTGAAGTTGTGTATCCTGACTTATTTATCGTGTATTTACGTTGACCTTATGTTTCACACTTTTACTGGGACTGTTGTAATCCTATAGTGATCTACCACCATGTTGAAACTTACAGTGACCGTTTACGTAGTACGTGCGCATCTACAAAAGTGTACCCGTGAGAGATATCTATAGTTGTTGTATCTGATGTCCCAGCAGTATACAAACATCGAAGCAAAATGTTTGTGAGTAAAACATCGAAGTAGAACAAAAACTAAGTTGAAGAAGACATAAGGCTAGTGATGAAAATTGTTACTTATAGTAAGGAGACCGCAACCTCCACAGTCACCGCTGAGACAATCAAGTTGACGAAATGAAAAATGGAAAAAAATAACATCAGTGCAGTTGTTGAACGTCTCCTGAATAATGTGTTTCGTTCAGATTTTTCCAGTGAATTGAATCTTCTATCTTTGTTCGTTCATGCTGTTAGATCATCATAATGACCCGTTTCCAAAATTTTCTTTTCTATCAGTCTTTTTTCTCGCAAAGGAAAAGCTCCATCTGCTTTTTACATGCCGTCGGGCCAAAACAGTTCCTTCTTCCAAAAAATTAACGAAAAACCTTCCATCCATAGTCAAGCCGAGGTGATGATTGTCTTGTGAGCTTAACTTCGTACAGTTTATTCCTTAAGATTCCAAGAACACGATATACTTGAAATGTAAGGCATGTGCGTCACAATCGCAGTTTTTTCGGGAGGAGGGGGTCATTTAACAAAGAATGTGTGATAGATTATATTGCTGAGCAGAGATAAGCACAGAGCTGCTGGTTAGAAGTTGCAAGCCAGCTATGAGAGAGGAGGGTTTTTGTTAAAAAGAGGGGCGAGTATCGGAAAACCAAGCAACGAAAACGGAATGCCTGTGAGAGGCAAAATGAGATAGAAGCGGAATCCAACAATTAGGTAGAAAAGCTTTCATGCCGGCTAATTAAGCTGGTCACCGAATAGAAAATTATGAGGCTCTAACTAGAAGGAGAACGACAAAATTAAATTTATTGAGTTGCTACTGGAAATAGACTCTTCAGCCACTGTGACTCTATTCGGCTAAAGAAGACATCTGTGGCGTTGACTTTCGATCTACCATTTTTGTTCCGTGCATGGTCTCTGTCTTGCTTAGCAGGTTCCACTTACACACAGAATTTACTCGATTCCCGCTTTCAGCAATACCAGGGTAGCCAACAAAGTCTCAGTAAAACTCTCATATTGATAGATGGGAAGAGTTAGTTGATGTTTCTTCGTGATTCCGAATACCCCCAACTACGGAAGAATGGGATTGACATGCTTTTTATCCTTTTCCCATGATTGATCTCGCGTTCTCTCTCGCAGCGCCTTGTTAATTTGCTAAGTGAGAGGCCGTTTGTTCTTCTTAGTATCGATTGTTTGTGTATCAGTTTTCGTGAAGACTCACCGTCAGACAGTACATGAACCCTGTCAGCTTACGAGTGCCCTTAGAACTATATTGAAGATACTTTCGATTAAAACTTGTAGTTTATTATTTCTGAGAGAGAGAAACTGTCAATTCCAGGCTATGATCTGGTCGGATTAAAGAACATGCAATAATCAAATCTCTGGGCCGAAGAATATGTTCCGTAAGAACAAGACAATTAATATATTAGACTTTCTTCTCACAAGGGAACATCCCCATCGCACCCCCTCAGATTTAGTTATAAGTTGGCCTTGAAAAACTGAACACAGATCGATCGAGAAAACAGGAAGAAGTTGTGTGGAACTATGAAAAAATAAGCAAAATATACAAACTGGGTCGTCCATGCGTAATATAGGCAATATTAATGGGAATGTGAGGCGAGGAGCGCCGTGGTCCCGTGGTTAGCGTGAACAGCTGCGGAACGAGAGGTCCTTGGTTCAAATCTGCCCTCCACTGAAAATTTTGCTTTCTTTATTTTCGCAAAGTTATGATCTGTCCGTTCGTTCATTGACGTCTTTGTTCACTGTAATAAATTTAGTGTCTGTGTTTTGCGACCGCACCGCAAAACCGTGTGATTAGTTGACGAAAGGACGTGCCTCTCCAATGGGAACCAAAAACATTTGATCGCAAGGTCATAGGTCAACCGATTCCTCCACAGGAAAACACGTCTGATATTTTGTATACGACACTGGTGACAGCATGTGCGTCACATGACAGGAATGTTGTCTACCTACCTAACTAGTACACTTGGCGAATGGGTGAAAAGTTTCTTCTACCTTGCCCGATTTAGGTTTTCTTGTGGATGTAATAATCACTCCAAAAAAAGTGATGAAAACATAAGAGGTTTTCACATAAACTGAAAATAAAAAGTTAAAATTTTCGGGCGATGGAAGATCTGAACCAAGGACCTCTTGTTTCGCAGCTGTTCACGCTAACCACGGGACCACGGAGCTCCTCGCCTCAGATTGCCCTTAACATTGCCTATCTTACGCATGGATGACCCAGTTTGTATATTTTGCTTATTTTTTCATAGTTCCACACAACTTCTTCCTGTTTTCTCGATCGATCTGTGTTCAGTTTTTCAAGGCCTATCCACTGTGCCAACTTATAACTAAATCTGAGGGGGGTGCGATGGGGATGTTCCCTTGTCAGTGACGTGGCACCTCTACGAAAGGATTCAATGACTGTGCTGGCAGTCGATTCCGTTACTGAGAAAGAGGTGTTTGGTGGTCTTGGAGAGTCCTTGGCGACGGCTAACAGGCTGCATTTCGTTTTCCCAACGCCTCACAGACGTTTTATATAGGACTCAGTTCCCGAAAACTCGCTCGCCAGTTAAAGCGGTGGCTGTCATTATCTGAATATCTCGTTGCTCAATGCCGTTATTGTCTACGAACAGGGAGTATGAAACAGATGCACTTCTGAATAGATTTCAGTACCTCACCTCAGATACTCTGCGCGTTAACTGTATTCAGCAGACTCTTTACAATGTTGTGAAACGTCGATTGACCATATAACATTGCCGGCCGTCGTGGCCGAGCGGTTCTAGGCGCTTCAGTCTGGGACCGCGCGACAGCTACGGTCGCAGGTTCAAATCCTGCCTCGGGCATGAATGTGTGTGAAGTCCTTAGGTTAGTTAGGTTTAGGTAGTTCTAAGTTCTAGGGGTCCGATGACCTCAGATGTTAAGTCGCATAGCGCTCAGAGCCATTTGAACAACATTACGCCTACCGCCATCAGCAAACTGATCTCACTGCATGATGTTCCTGTAGTCGTATTCCTTTTTGACGGACGTGAGACGAGAATTATTCTAGAAACTGATACGGCATTCATCCAACGAGAGCATGTTTCTCCATTCGCTCGTTATCCATTCTCGATGTTGGTGATTCCAAAATAGAGTGGACTGTCTTTGCATTTGCCGTGGGGTCAACGCAGACTGCAAATTATATGACATACAGATGAACTGCTTTTAGCCTTCGATACACATTAAGCGGAAAATTTCAAATCTGGAGGTATCCGTAAGTATCGCAGACAATTATCTTGAAGCTAAGTCTCGACATCAGTAATGTTGTGGAGTCGGAATAACACTTTGTATCGACTGAGATTACGGTCTGCGGCTTTCCAGCGTTCGAGGGTGCACCCTTCCAGCACAGAGTCAAAACAGCTTCTTTGTGGTATTACGTTATGAAAGACACCAAGAGACTACAGTCTTTTCACATATAAAAAGCAAAAGTTTGAGACATTGTATCTTTTAAACACTTTATCTCTAAACATCTTGCTCGTTTTTGAGGCAGGGAGTGTTCCTTCGGTGTACACGTCACATTTGCAGCTCTACATCTACATACATACTCCTCGAGCCACCGTATGGTTCGTGGCGGAGGTTACCTTGCACCTCTACTAAATCATTCCCTTTCCTGTTTCATTCGCAAATGAAGCTATAGAAGAACGACTGTCTGTACGTCTCCGCAGGAGCCCTAATTTCTCATATCTTCGCGGTCCTTTGCGAAATGTACGTTGGGGCAGTAGAATCGTCATGCAGTCAGCTGCAAATGCCAGCCCTATAAATTTTATCAATATTATTTCACGAAAAGAACATCGACCTCCCTCGAAAGACTGCCATTTTGAATTGACCAAGCATGTTTGTAAAGCTCGCGTTTTGCTCTTAACTACTGGTAACAAGTCTAGCATGACGCATCTCAATTACTTCGATGTCTTCCTTTAACCTGATCTGATGGGGATCCCAAACACTCTAGCAGTCTTGGAGTGTGGATTGCACAAGTGTTCTAAACGCTGTCTCTTTTATAGGGGAGGACCAAAATACAGAAACAAAACTTTACCAATCTTAATACTGTGTAGGAAACTGTTGGCTCTCAAAGCAGCTTCCTTTCGCTGTGAACCGATAAATACAGGTCCCGTACGATTTCTAAGGGAATCTCACACCATTGCTCCTGCAAAATAGTGACAGTTGCAGGTAATGGTGATGGAGGTGGGTATTGGGCACCCACCCTTCTCTCCAAAGACCAAAGAGGTTCAATAATGTCGAGATACGGTGACTATGGTGTCCAGAGAAGATGCGACAGTTCATCCTCGTGCTCACAAAACAAGTCCTGGACGATGCGAGCTGGACCGAGAGGGTCCTGGTCGTCGGGAGCACAGCATCGAACTTTAGGAACGACCATTGTATTATGGAATGGATCTGATTAGCCAAAATATTCACATAATCCTTGACAGTACTTTGCAGAGTAATCATGGGGCCCGCGGAATGCCACGATGTGGCAGACCAGTCCTTTCCCTGTATGTGTAAAACAGTTTGCCCACGTTCGAATTCAATTAGCTCCGACAGTATTTAATGCTCTCTCGACGACACAGAACACTGTTCTGATCACGACAGACACTTGCAAGGTATTGTGTTTCATTTCGTAGGTGCCGTTTGTAGTCAAATACGACTGCGTAACCTGCAGGCTTAGCTAGCACCTGCATTTGGGGTCAAGCATACATTTGTCGCGCTGTTTCCATATTTTTGTCCAACCCTTGTACATGAGCTGTACTTTCCTAAAATTCTCTCAATAAACGGAAGTTGGTCATTCACCTTCTCCACTACCAGTCGTATGTGCTCAATGTGTTTCACGCCGGTTTGCAACGTTTCGCATAGATATTTACTTGACTGTGTCAAGCAGCACGACACTAATAATGTTTTGGAAAATTACAGGATTGTTTTTCCAAGTCGTCCGTGTTAACTCAAAATTTTCTAGATTTACAGAAAGCTGTCTAAGTCATCCTATATCCTTCCACAATCCATCAACGACGACTGCAAATCTGGGGAAATTGTGATGATCTGCAGAGATTGCTCATTATTTCTCTATCCATTTCCTCTTTTCTTAATTACGTTTAATTTTTGTGCTTCACGGTTAATAAGAGATTGGCGACGAACTAATTCACTTTATTTGGGGGAATATCGTTGCCGCTTTGCATCTGACGTTGCAGCTCATCCTGGCAGATGTGTGGGAACCCATTGTCTTAACGTGTAGTCCGCAGCACAAAAAAATTTCATTTTCAGCGAACGCTACATGTTCTTGTAGCTAATTCACTGTGTACATATACATCTGTATCTATAAACCACAAGCCACCGTATGGTGTATGGCGGAGGGTACTCTGCGAGCCGCTGTATGTCCCCTTTTCCTGATCCAGTCGTGAAAGTTGCACGGACAAACAGTTGTTGATAGTAAGTTACGTAGGCTTGAAACCTTGTAATTTTACTTTCAGTTTCTTTTTGCCAGATATACAAAGCAGAAACCTTAATGTTGGTTGATCTTCCGTGGAAAGTACGGTCATGAAATTTTAATAGTATGCTACACTTTTATGTGTTACTGTAGTTACCATAGTGGCAACTTGTTAGTCGAAATATGAATCGGAGATATCTCGTTACTTTAGTGATATGGAATTACTGTGAAAGCAAAATCACAGCCATATCTGTGCAAAGAGCCGGAGAAAATGTGAAGTGAATAAGTACACGGGTATTTTCAATCTCAGCTCTTCGACATGCGTCACATTTCCAAGCTTCTCTCTCCATTTCGAAACTTCTCTCTCCTGATACCTCTGGTAACCAAAATAACAGAGTTGAGATGATAAGCGCGTCTCTTGAACTCTATAAGTTAGCATGGATCGTTGAACTACTATATTTAGGCGTACCTATATTAATTTTGTGTTGTAAGTGTGTTCCACAATGTAGGGTGTGTAATGGTAACGAAGTGGAGCTTGGTGTTGATTGTCAGGTGGCAGACACCGCGTCGGTTTCGAGCATTACTAATGAGTTTTTCTTGGTGAGAGGACTGGAATGGACTACACTTCTTCTCATGCGATTAAATGAGGACTTAGTCAAAGGACAAGTAGGGACTCCGGTGTGTAATCTGATAGTCCAGGGAAGTATGGCTGTAATGGTGCGTAGGCATATACAGTTGCGAGCAATAATCTCGCCTGTGGTCTGAGCCGCTCGGGGGAAAAACAGAAGCGGAAGGTTTCGTCCGAGCATTTAGTAAGCCACATTGCTCACGAGCGCGTAGACATTTACGAGCACTGCACGATGCTGTCTCCACGAAGTTCGAGTGCCCCTTTGTGCTCATCGGAAAATCCGACAGCGCATGGCTGGCATCGAGTAGCTCATCAGCCTCTCGCGAGCGAAGTGCACACTTACGAGCATTTCGGTTTGTGCGCTGGACATTTAATATTGAGTTTCGTATTAGTACACGCGTGACTATTTTGACATTGTATTATTCATTATGGGCAACATGCAGCGAACCCAAAAAATGTTAATTTAACACGGTATAACGATGACGAAGCCCCATACTCCTTGACAGAGCGTAGGGGAACGATGCGGGAAACCCGCACCGCCGTACTAGGCAAGTTCCTAGTGGAGGTGGTTTGCCATTGCCTTCCTCCGACCGTAATGGGGATGAATGATGATAATGAAGACGACACAACAATGCCCAGTCATCTCGAGGCAGGTGAAAATCCCTAACCCTGCCGGGAATCGAACCCGGGACCCCGTGCTCGCGAAGCGAGAACGCTACCGCGAGACCACGAGCTGCGGACGGTATAACGATAGTGCTCTGTATATAAAAATTTTCGAAAGCAGAACACCAGCTCCCATGTGCGGCCTGTCCCAACATAGCCATTTGCTGGAGCGATGAACAGCGGTAGCGTGTGGTGTGGCACAGAGACAGAAAGCTCGCTCGCGACACCACAAAATATTCTCCGTCTCTCTCTAAACAGAACGCGTCACGCTTCCGCCTTGTTACATGTACACCACTCTAAATACACTTTCGTGCGTGAAGCCAAGAGAGGGGATGCTAAGGTGGTCGAAATGCAGCCACAATCTCATCTAAGCAGTCATCCTACCATTCGTTCGCAGTGATTTAGAAATGCCTCCATGGTCGGACAGGAATCTGATTTTAGTCTTGCTACGTGTTGTAGATATGCGGTTCTCGTTCGTTGTTAAACTGTAGGGCTGTCCTACAACTGGTTGGGTTGTTCAGGGCACAGATCGTAGAGAGATAAGAACAATACAGAGCAGTTCTCGGACCAAACGTCGGACAAATAACTACTTCACCAACGGAATTCTTTTTCTTGTCGATTTACTAGCACCATCCCGTCGTCGTAAATGCTTGCGTGCTAAATACGTGTTGCTCCAGATGTTTTCTCCACAATGGATGGCGATTGTACACATGAAATTTATCTCCGTTCCAAGTTTTAATAAGTTTGATGTATATAAATACGACACACATTCTCATAGAACTGCCGAACTTACAATTAAACTGAGACTTTAGCATCAATCACTGCTGCACCCAGTATCACTGCAGCTTACAGTTAGTTGAGTTACCATTATCTAAGTGCATTGTTGCAAGAAAAACTGCAAATGGACGATAATACAGTGTTCCACTCAACTCCCTGCTCCTGCTACGTAATTTGGGGCCAAACAGAACCGAAATGAAAGAAAATGAAAATCTTATTAACGTTTAGCTTGAATCAAATGAAACATTACGTGCCATCTCGTGTAATCGCGAGTTTTATGCTACTTTTCCCGTGACATATTAGGCACTTCAGCTGTGATTAAGATTTACTTACTCATGTATTCCGGGACTCTGTTACTACAACTTTCAGTCTCAGTTGAGAGATAAATTTAGGAAACGGAAGAGCATCGTTTAGCGTATGGTAAAGAAATCAAAATAGCAAATAATGTTTAGTGTATCTTTTTAGTTTATAACTACTTCTTTCAATTTATTACAGGCGCATAAGAAAAATCACTGATTCTGTTTCGTTGAATCATTACGGAAGTCTGTCTTTATACTACACGTATCTAAACAGAAACTCTCTGTTTTGTGGTTACACATTAATATCTGAGTATGTATTTCTAGACTGGATGTGCATTTGGCACCTGCCAGTTATTAACCATACTAGAACAACACTGTGTACCTGATTCTGTTTTCATACTAGTACAAGGAGGATTTGCCGAAAAGAAGCATTATAAAATTGGAAGATTCAGACCAGTCAGAGCTTTTAGGATAGCCGACTATTGGCGGTAACCATGGCAAATTGTGTTGGATTTCGTTGCGGTGTGGCACACATCACACATATATCGAGATACACCATGGACATGGCACTCAGGAAGGGGAATCTATCCTGATATAGGTCTCTGCTATTTCCCTTAATCGATGAAGGCGTACAGACAAGCCGTCGTGTAAATTACTTTTGAACACATTATCCGAAAACTGTCTTGAGCAGCTAAATCGACAGCCAACGCGTAATGGAAATATTTTAGATGTGGTAGCCACGAACAGACCAGACCTCATCGACGGTGTCAGTGTTGAGACGAGGATTAGTGATCATGATGTTGTCATTACGACTATGGTTACGAAAGTTAAAAAGTCGATCAAGAAGGCTAGGAGAGTATTCTTACTAGAAAGAGCAGCTAAGCAGTTGTTAGCATCCCACTTAGTAAATGAATTCGACCGTATGATAGACGGGTTGTAGTGTCATCCAGTTTTAGAATCTTCATGCAGCACGTAATATAATTTTTAGACTGTGCCGATAATGTTGACTCTCAGTAACAGACATCCAAAGCCAACAAAGGCATACGAACTGGAAACGACTGCAGTATCTGGCAAGAACAGACTATAGTGGAAGTGTCATTCTTGGCAAGTTGCCGAATTTGCATATTGCAGTAGGAAAAGAAAATGGTTTCTGGGTCAGCTGTAGAACGGCGCTCATACGAGCATTAGGTGAGTGCTCTTAGATATACATTTATCGTTATGCTAATTTCTGTAATATGACTTCTCGGTATATGAAGAAAGCAAACGCGCTTGGAGATGATGGTTCACTGGATTTGATTAAAACTGAGAGGGAATCAGGGACCTAACCTCAAACAGGAACATGTAGATTTATTTTAAGGTTGTCTGCGCGGAGGCAACTCATTATTTTCAGAATGTCTGTTAGGAGAAAACTGAGTAAAACTCGAACAATTCTCATTTTTTTAAATCACAGGAGAAGAAGAAGATGAGGCAAAAAAATAAAGTATAGACCCGTAATCTATACTTGTAAAGTTTCCATTGTGCTATATCTACTTTTAGAGCCAGCTTTTTCTTTTTGTACGTAAATTTTTTTTCCAGTGTGGCTGCTGATAATTTCAGTGAATATCTTGAACACTACACAGTGTAGAATTCTTATTGACTGAGCATTCCTTAACGACTTTGTTTCTGCTGAGTTGCTTCAAGTGCAGATAAACGTCGAGAATGAATGGAAGAAATAATAGGCGATCTTTGAAAGTAGACATGGAAATCAATTGCAATAAGACTAAAATAATGTACAGTGAACGCAATGAAAAGAAAATAGTACAAGTTACCAATGAAGTCAAGGAACCAGTTGACGGGTCTTGTATTTAGGATGGCTTAAAAGGACGAGTAGATGATAAGCAATAGAAGTTTACAGAACCGCAAAAAATTCCAGAAATTCTTTCGCTACATTTAACAGCGTTTTCAAAGCAAAGATTCTGATGTGTCTGCATCCAAAGTTTATAATCGACTTGACTTTACGGCATTAAGACACAGACATTTACTGTGGAAACCACCCAAAAATTTATGGTTCGTTATCGACGATGGAGAGACTCATTTTGTAAATAAGCAAGAGAAACAGAATACAAACAAATCGATGAGAGAACAGATATTAGTGCCTAATATAATTATACCTAATGAAAATTGAATGGCGGTGGTCGGTACGTGTAGCAGGGCCTATGGATATTAAACAGACCAGAGAATTTCTTTGATAGATCGCCAAAGATTAGAGTGAACCTTGACGATTTCCTAATGGAAGGGTGATAAAAGAGATTAGAAAACAAGCAACAGTAACATGAATCCTTGCGAATGAAGGCAGTATGGCGTAGAAAAGTCAGCGTGGAACTTCGTCCATGTGTGAATCTCAGACAGCTGACGATTTTTATTATGCTAAATTCCATTAATCAGTGCTGAGGGAATCGTGATGGAGAGGAAATAATGGCCTGACACTGCGTCTACTTTTTCAGCTGAGAATAGGGACCATCATTGTTGAGGGGGTTTACGGTGTAGACACATAACATGTTAGTTGTCCGATCGTCTCATCACACGTCTGAAAGAAGAGCTCTGACACTTTACTTACAGATATCTAGATGCCATCCTACATCTGTATTTCGTTGTTTAATCCCAAGAAAATTATAACATGATTTATGTTAATGTATTGCATGTACTAATATACGAGGGCGCGCTTAAAAGTAACATCTCCGAATTTTTTATCTGAAAACTCTTAAAGCTTTTTAAATAGTTATCAACATTCTACGTCAGTGTTCTTTATGTCTATATACTTGCAGGCCTCTTCCACGAAAGAACTTCGAATTTTAGTGTGCAACATGGCGGTGTCTAACGTAACTGTGTCGGTGCCTGAGAAAGCGTGCTGTAACCGAGTTTCGAATTCGACACGTACCCTCTCCTCCTGCACGACAATGGCAGACCACACACGACCGCTGCGATATCAATAGTCCGTCGCCTTGGGTTCACTGTCATTGATCATTCTCTGTACAATCCCGACTTGGCCCCATCCGATTATCATCTGTTTGCAAAACCTGGACATCTTCGAAGACTTCGCTCTGATGGCGATGAGCGGAGCAAGCAGAGGTGGGGTTCTGACACAGTCAAGAGAGTTAAATATTCTACAGCGACAGTATTAACAAATTCGTCTCTCGCTGGGAGAAATTCGTTCATCGCCAGGGTCACTAAGTTGTGAAGTAAATATGTAGACGTGAAGAATAAAGATGTAGAATGTTAATAACGTTTGTTTTATTTAAAAAACTTTAAGACTTTTAACATAAAAAATTCTGAAGCATTACTTTTCAGCACGTGCTCGTATCGCAATAACATCATAAATGCTTCTTCTTAATCGTGTGTTACCACAATCTGATAATACTGTTTTAATAAATAGTTTCTTATATTTGTTCTGCATAGAGGCGTCAAGAAGCCCTCTCGTGCATTTTTGTGATTCTAACCACACATGCATCATGTATGTTATGTACATACGTCAGTTTACCTGTAACCTTTTGCATAGTCGGTAAAAATTACACTACATACAGAGGGAAAATAACTTAGCAGGAGCCATTGCCTCAGTTTCCCTGCATTATAGTGAAAGATATTTCGTGAGCTCCTGTGATAGTATACTTGCCCGCTGTGCAGACGAGCCGCGCGTGAGTAGCTGCTACTGCTGACGATGCCCGCCGCCTGTAACCGGTTCTGGCCAGCTGCGTGAAGCCGTGTGGCGAACGCCCCTATGCTTGTCGGGTGGGCAACCTCCTTTGCTTGAAAGACACGACCGTGCTACTTTTCTCAAACACCAACTTAAATCTCAAAATAGCGCGCGCTCTGCAAAAGAGACACTACAAGACTGGGTGAAGGCTTAAGCTGTTAAATACATCGTATGCATAAAATAAACGCGTTCAGGCAAGGCTGAATTTCGGTCGGAACGCTCGGGATGTTCTGTTACCTCCCAGGGATTTTTTTAACTCACTGGAACGAGTTGGCGCCGAGTATTAAAATTGTACATGTGTGTTAAATGGCTATGTAACAATAATTTGGCCGGCCGCGGTGGCCGATCGGTTCTAGGCGCTTCAGTCCGGAACCGCGCGACTGCTGCGGTCGCAGGTTCGAATCCTGCCTCGGGCATGGATGTGTGTGATGTCTTTAGGTTAGTTAGGTTTAATTAGTTCTAAGTTCTAGGGGACTGATGACCTCAGATGTTAAGTCCCATAGTGCTTAGAGCCATTTGAACCATTTTCTCTCGGTTGCTGAAAGGCAAACTGGTAAAATTCTGTTCGACGTTCGAAAACGTGGTCGTTGAGTGCCTGATGTAGTGACAGATGATAGGGCTGGAAATTCTGTCGATGCAGGATGTGAATGACACGCGTCTGGCTGATTCCATGCTCCTTGGCTACATGTCTCGTATCACTATGCGGATTCATTAGCGTTATAGTCAAAACAGCTTCTCCGTATTCTCTGTCAGGTGCAGTCTTCTTTTTGCCCTGTTTATGACGTTCAAGCAGCCTCTCCACACTAGCGCCTTAATAATTCTTGCAATTGCCTGGCGCGGCGGACATTGGCGATCCGGATAGAAAGCACTATACTGCTGTACCGTTTTTACGGCATTTCTTTTACATTTACCATATAAAAGTATTATATCCAACTTCTCCTCATTGGTGTACATGTCTGCACGGAACGAATGTTGAAGCAGAAATGAGCGACCTGCAGCGCAGACAAACAGGCAAATGTGACATTCTGACACAGCGTAGCATGAGAGGTCGCTTGGCGGCGTTCTTACCGCTAACGCCGATTCCGGTCACCGTACCCTCAAACTCAAAAAATGGTTCAAATGGCTCTGAACACTATGGGACTTAACATCTATGGGCATCAGTCCCCTAGAACTTAGAACTACTTAAACCTAACTAACCTAAGGACAGCACACAACACCCAGCCATCACGAGGCAGAGAAAATCCCCGACCCCGCCGGGAATCGAACCCGGGAACCCGGGCGTGGGAAGCGAGAACGCTACCGCACGACCACGAGATGCGTACCCTCAAACTCTAGAACATTTATAGATTTTTTTAGGACAAGTTTCAGCGTTACCATTAACAAGCGCTATCTCTAGTAATTCTCAAGAAATATCCAATGCAGTTGTAAAAAGTATACGTTTCCATATTTAAAAAAACGTACTTACATCAATATCTCCTTTGGCACCAGCACCAAAAACTAACCAAACATAGAATACGTGCCCTTCCACGCTGTAACATTTGCCAAAAACTGCGTTTCGGAACAGTTCACGGAATAAAAGGGGTATTACGTCTTACGCGACTCGCCGTACTAACTCTGCGACTTCATGTACTTCCAAAATGACAAAATTAAACAAAATGTGAAAGGTGCAGTAAATAAAAAGACTAGAGGTACAATTAGTGATGGCAGACCTGATTTCACTGCACTGAACCTTATACCTTCTGGAATACTTAGACCTTAAATAATGGAAACGATGCCACAGTTTTTACTGTACGAGTAGTACCGTAATGCGGGTTGCTTGCACTGTCCTGAAATCTGCTGTCGGCGGCCCTTTCTCTGCACGTTACGGCAGGAACTATGGTGCCGTTGCCATGCTTTAAAGTATAAGTATTTCAGAAGGTGTGATAAACAAACTCTGCCATCACTAACTGAACGTCTGATTTTCTTAGAAAAATATGTTTGTTTACTTTTATGAATTGGATATTCCTGTCCATTGTGTGAGCTCTGACGTAGGTGCATCCCAGGCCAATTGCATCTTTGATATTTTGTTTTGTTTCGGATATATATGAGATTGCAGAGTGAGGTGGGACACCACTGACCAACTCGAGAGTGAATGCCAATGGTATCCATAGGAGATTAGCCATCTGCATCAGAGAGGGACTGTTAACCTATGACTATGGCCCACCAATGGTAGCCATATGAATTTTAACCAATACCATCACTTCTCCAGCACGAACATGAGAAAACTCCCCTTATAAGAGGACGCGACACTCGTCTCTGACAGTGTTCTAGCAATAGTGGGCACCATAATATCCTGAGGAAGATCCCAGAAGAGGGGTCGAAACGTCGATCATTTTAGTAGAAATATGACGCGGCCTAATGACCCCAGAAGATTTTAAGTTCAGTGACAACGGCCACCAAAATGTGCAGAATTACATAACGGCAACGTGTCACCTGGTTTGATGTATCACGTTTCTTGTTACCCAGGTCGATGCTCATGTCCGGATACGCCGTCATCTACGCAAACAGCTGCTCGAAAGATGCAGTACGCCACGGGCGCAGGCCGTATGATGCTGTGGAGGACATTCACCGGTGGTGCCGTGGAGCCTGTGAAAGTATATGGAGACTTCGTGACACCTGTGGACTACATGAACCTTATTACAGACCACCTACATCCCTTCGTACTTAACATCTTCTCCGATGGTGACAGCATCTTCCAATAGGACGAATGTCCGTGTCAAAAGGAGAGACTCGTATTACAGTGGTTTGACGAGCATGACAGTGAGCTCATGTTGGTGTGCTGACCACCATGTTCTGATCTGACACTGAGTCTCATCTGTGATGCTATGGGCCCAGCACCGCGCCCACGAATCACCAACTCTTAATTTATAGGAATTGCGTGACCTTTGACTGGAAATCTAGTAGTACATATCAGAGGAAAACTACCATGGACTTACCGATTCCATGCCATGCAGAATTACTGCCAAAGACGAACCAACATGCTGTATGCAGATGGTCGTAATGTTCTGGCTCGTGAGTGTATGCAATAAGTGTCCCTCTTAAGAGTCGGACACTTCTTCACTTGTCCTTTATCAGCTATTTGCAACATTTGTTTTCAAATATGTAGCTGAAGCCAGCTCAAACATACACTGCATGTCTTGCATTTGATGGGATGCCCTGTGTCAAACAAATATTTGCTTTATTTCTCACTGCCGGCCGGTGTGGCCGAGCGGTTCTAGGCATGGATGTGTGTTCTGTGCTTAGGTTAGTTAGGTTTAAGTAGTTCTAAGTTCTAGGGGACTGATGACCTCAGATGTTAAATCCCATAGTGCCCAGAGCCATTTCAACCATTATTTCTCACTACAAA
Source organism: Schistocerca cancellata (assembly GCF_023864275.1). NCBI lineage: Eukaryota > Metazoa > Arthropoda > Insecta > Orthoptera > Acrididae > Schistocerca > Schistocerca cancellata. The sequence continues at coordinate 308,072,129 of NC_064628.1, read as the reverse complement.
CAAAACGTTTTTTGAAGTGGAATTTCATATGCATATTCCTTTGGAGGGATTCCAGATTAATCTAGAGTGAGATATTCGGTTTAACGGTGGCAGTAGGGACACCAAAATCAACTAGCACTCTATTAGCAGATGTGTAGCATGGTTGTAGCAGGAAGCGCTACGCGGCTTGGCCTGAGAGACGGGAGAAGTCAAGCAACGAAGGCGTGTGCAGCAAATGTTTGCCGTTTTGGTGAGTGCCAGAGGACACTAGAACTTTATTTTTCATCCCAAAGTACAGTAAAACATAGCGCACGGTATCTTGTTAGAGATATGGAAAATAAAACGCCAGGCAGTTCTAAGAAAATGTTTTAAAACGATACTGCCTCAGACTCTATCGTTATTGTTGCTCATTGTCGTTCAGTATGTAACGCAATCGATAAAGTTCGGAGTGGCCGAGCGGTTCTAGGCGCTACAGTCTGGAACCGCGCGACCGCTACGGTTGCAGGTTCGAATCCCGCTTCGGGCATGGATGTGTGTGATGTCCTTAGGTTAGTTAGGTTTAAGTAGTTCTAAGTTCTAGGGTACTGATGACTTCAGATGTTAAGTCCCATAGTGCTCAGAGCCATTTGAACCTTCCTTGGTAGGCTTTCCCCGTCCAGGATGTGACATGCAATCGTGATCTTATCAAATAAGACCGCTAAAACTCGAAATGAGACGATGGAAGAACTAATTTTGTAACTGCAAGTAATCCTCAAGACTAAGATTGTCTCATGAAAACTACATCAGCATTTGTGCTTGGGAAGTTTCCGCATGGTATGTACTGACGGTACATAGGTTAACGCACCAATTAACATTTTCGTCCTTCTATATGCAGTTTAGTTGGTTTTCTGAAGGAACGACAATCCATACGCCTTAGTATCAATGTCTAATTTTGTTCGTTGAGGGAAATGTGAAGTGCACATGGCGATTTTGATATTTTATTCTTATGTCGTTTCATGATACGCTACACTTTCCATGTACGATTCTCTGTCAGGGTTTGTTAAGTATACTTGTGGCTTTCTGACACAGACTGAATACCTGCTGACAAATTGCGTAACTCTGCCTTTAATATTATTTCTGACACCACCACTCGCTGCCCTTCCCCCTCACCAACCTTTTAGCAGGAGTTGACGGTATAATGCTGTAAAAAGCTCTGTTTTCAGTTTCAGTCATGCTTGAATAAATCGTTATTTCCTACAACAGATGCTATTGTGTGAAAAGGAATTAATCATATACACTCCTGGAAATGGAAAAAAGTACACATTGACACCGGTGTGTCAGACCCACCATACTTGCTCCGGACACTGCGAGAGGGCTGTACAAGCAATGATCACACGCACGGCACAGCGGACACACCAGGAACCGCGGTGTTGGCCGTCGAATGGCGCTAGCTGCGCAGCATTTGTGCACCGCCGCCGTCAGTGTCAGCCAGTTTGCCGTGGCATACGGAGCTCCATCGCAGTCTTCAACACTGGTAGCATGCCGCGACAGCGTGGACGTGAACCGTATGTGCAGTTGACGGACTTTGAGCGAGGGCGTATAGTGGGCATGCGGGAGGCCGGGTGGACGTACCGCCGAATTGCTCAACACGTGGGGCGTGAGGTCTCCACAGTACATCGAAGTTGTCGCCAGTGGTCGGCGGAAGGTGCACGTGCCCGTCGACCTGGGACCGGACCGCAGCGACGCACGGATGCACGCCAAGACCGTAGGATCCTACGCAGTGCCGTAGGGGACCGCACCGCCACTTCCCAGCAAATTAGGGACACTGTTGCTCCTGGGGTATCGGCGAGGACCATTCGCAACCGTCTCCATGAAGCTGGGCTACGGTGCCGCACACCGTTAGGCCGTCTTCCGCTCACGCCCCAACATCGTGCAGCCTGCCTCCAGTGGTGTCGCGACAGGCGTGAATGGAGGGACGAATGGAGACGTGTCGTCTTCAGCGATGAGAGTCGCTTCTGCCTTGGTGCCAATGATGGTCGTATGCGTGTTTGGCGCCGTGCAGGTGAGCGCCACAATCAGGACTGCATACGACCGAGGCACACAGGGCCAACACCCGGCATCATGGTGTGGGGAGCGATCTCCTACACTGGCCGTACACCACTGGTGATCGTCGAGGGGACACTGAATAGTGCACGGTACATCCAAACCGTCATCGAACCCATCGTTCTACCATTCCTAGACCGGCAAGGGAACTTGCTGTTTGTGATAAACCTTTTGCATTTTCTTTATGTTTTCGTCTTCCTTAAAGGCAAAGAGACAAGATGAAGCGGTAGCCCATCATAGAGCCTATGCCTACCGTCATGTATTTTTTGACTTTCAGTTGTTAATAAACAGAGGATTTTTTCTGGTACCGGTAGGAGCAAGGAGGGATTCGCGCTCGGCTAGTGAAAGAGTGAGAAGCACGTCAATATTTTAGCGAGTAATTGTAGACCGCCATTTTGGGGTCGCTATGAATAAGTGAGGAGTGTGGATTTTATATGTGCACCGTTCAGAAAAATACAGTATTGTTTTATTAACAGAAAGGTCGTGTGAGTTGTTATTTCAAATAGTGCAATAATTACAACCACTGAAGCCCACCTGTGTACTTTGGAAAATTACGAAGATCCGATAAGCTTAATAGGAACACGGTCAAGACTTCAAAGGTGAACGCGGCGACCAAACATAGTATTATAAAGAATGGTAAGCACAAATCTACAGCGGAGAAAGAAACTACTCCGCCCTGCAAAATAATATGAACTAATACGGACTTATTTCCAGGCACAGCTCAGCTTATTGTGCTTGTCATTCACGTCGAAAAATTAATCTCATTAATTCAATACATTTTAAGAAGCCACGCATATTATTATCATCTATTTCATTATTTTATTATACTATATGTTCCAACAGGACAATGCACGTCCGCATGTATCCCGTGCCACCCAACGTGCTCTAGAAGGTGTAAGTCAACTACCCTGGCCAGCAAGATCTCCGGATCTGTCCCCCATTGAGCATGTTTGGGACTGGATGAAGCGTCGTCTCACGCGGTCTGCACGTCCAGCACGAACGCTGGTCCAACTGAGGCGCCAGGTGGAAATGGCATGGCAAGCCGTTCCACAGGACTACATCCAGCATCTCTACGATCGTCTCCATGGGAGAATAGCAGCCTGCATTGCTGCGAAAGGTGGATATACACTGTACTAGTGCCGACATTGTGCATGCTCTGTTGCCTGTGTCTATGTGCCTGTGGTTCTGTCAGTGTGATCATGTGATGTATCTGACCCCAGGAATGTGTCAATAAAGTTTCCCCTTCCTGGGACAATGAATTCACGGTGTTCTTATTTCAATTTCCAGGAGTGTATATCAAACGAGATCACACCATATTATTAGTGGGGAAGCGCTGTACTTTTAACTCATGAAATTAAGCCTTTCAAAAACGACCTAATCATGTTGGAAAGTCTTATTACACAATTTTGGAAAGCGCCGTCAGAGCCGTCTTGTTACGACCCACCAGGCTTCCCCCACCCCACCCCCCACCCCCCCTCCCCTCCCGCCCCCTGTCGGAGGTTCGAGTCCTCCCTCGGGCATGGGTGTGGGTGTCGTCCTTAGCGAAAGTTACTTTAAGTTAGATTAAATAGTGTGTAAGCTTAGGGACCGATGACCTTAGCAGTTTGGTCCCATGAGACCTTACCACAAATTTCGAATTTTCCAATTTTGGAAAACGGAAGGAGGGCATCTCTAAGTACCTGACGCTGAAACACCATATTTCCATGGAACACTGGTAAATACTAGAAACCGCCGTGCTACAGACGATACAGAGGCCACTTAATGAAAATTAGAACTCTCAGCTCACAGAAACTGTATTATGGTGGCTAGGAGAGAGACCTGTTGTTCGGACTACCGCGCTGCATTAGTAAACACAGTAGACGTGGCACAACGGCGGCATGATCTGTGCCATTAAGTAAATTTCAGAGCGACACCAGTTTTGTGGAGCTGTTGGCGCCCGCGGTCCAACTAAGGCAGCACTGAACGTCCTCATGGTTCTGAAGGGTGGCAGCACACACTTTAAGGCCTGGACTGTTGCATCAGAGTAGTTTCCACGGTCAGTCGCGGAACATGCTGCGTCCACAACACAAATTAGAATCGTTTTTACGCACATAATATCAGCCGAGGTGCCAGCAACCGTTAGCTGGAAGCTGCATTTCAAGAAAGGATGCCACTCACCAAACTATCTTTCACGGTGGTGGTGGTGGTTAGTGTTTAACGTCCCGTCGACAACGAGGTCATTAGAGACGGAGTGCAAGCTCGGGTTAGGGAAGGATTGGGAAGGAAATCGGCCGTGCCCTTTCAAAGGAACCATCCCGGCATTTGCCTGAAACGATTTAGGGAAATCACGGAAAACCTAAATCAGGATGGCCGGAGACGGGATTGAACCGTCGTCCTCCCGAATGCGAGTCCAGTGTGCTAACCACTGCGCCACCTCGCTCGGTATATCTTTCACGAATCGCCTTATTGCTCATGACCGATGTTGCAACGAAATATACAAATTACAGTCTGTCATTATGAATAATGTGACATGTAAGTAAATTTTCATTCATGAGAGATGGCAGCTTCAGTGGGTGCATGTTTCAGCGTGTACAATTTCTTAGAAACAGTGTATAATAAAGTAATCTCTTTGGCTTTCCCGGCTATTCGTTGTCATCTCGTTGAGATCGGGTGTTCTGCTCGTGGTCCGGGTCTTCCCAGCACGATATTTTGACGTCTTCACCGCTCAGCCAGGCAGCCAGTCTCAGTGAACACCTTATGAACCATGGTATAGTTTCATTCAAAAGTAATCACCATAATCGGACGAAATTATCCCGTTGCACGATATCGCCCGCCCCCACACTGCCAGTCGGACGAAGCCTACGCTTCAGCGATTTCGTTGGGAAACATTGCAACATTCTCCGTATAGATGACGATTTTCATATCTTTGACAACGTGAAGAAAGACGTGTGTCGACGTCGGTTTCAGTCGGACGAGGAAATACGGGAGTGGGTTCGGCTGTGGATCCATCAGCGGCCGACCGCATTCCACGAAACAGGAACTGACCGTCTCGTCTCCCAGTGGGATAAATGCCTTAACGAGTGTGGTGATTATTTTTGAATGGAATCATTCCATGGACCCTTTGTGGCGGATGTTCGGCTTTTATTTGAGTATTTCTTATACGCTCACGAAGTACAAAAGAGGTTTGTGGCGCTCAACGCTTTAAGGGCTTCTCACTTGACTGCAGGTCGAGTGCAGCCTCTCGTTCGCCGCGGCACTAGGAGGACGACGGCGGCGAACTCATCGCTCCGGTCGCATTTTACCCCCGGAAACATCCCCGCTACTCAGTTTGATAGCTGGATAGGGCCGTCCAGCAAGGACTAGAACGAGGAAAAATATCCGCTCCTAGCCGAGATCGGAGAGGGAAGATTCAGGGCTGGATTGTAGACCACGAAGTTCAAAACTTTCTTGTGTAATTTTTCCTTCAAGGCGTATAAAATCAGAACTGATGTCGAGAAAGATTATTGCTTCTTCAAGATATTTGCAGTATTTACTCACAGCCCCCCCCCCCCCCCCCCCCATCGCCCTCTCTCTATCTTTCTCTCCTGTTTGAAATGAAGTAGTTGTTGCGACACTTACGCACTTATATGTTACTGGCAGTGGTCGGTATTCGGGTCTCAGCTCAACAATGAGTATATTCGTTTTACTCTGTTTTTCACCTGTGTTATACACTGAAGCGCCAAAGAAACTGTTATAGGCATACTATTCAAATACAGAGCGTTCAAGAGTGTGTGAATTCATAAGGGACCGAAGTTCTGAGGTCATCGATCCCTAGACTTACACACTACTTAAACTAACTTATGTTAAGAACAACACACACGCCCATGCCCGAGAGAGGACTCGACCCTCCGGCGGGAAGGGCCGCGCAATCCGTGACATGGCGCCTGAAACAGCGCGGCCATTCCGCGCGGCTAAATACACAGAGATATAAACAGGCGGAATACAGCACTGCGGTCGGAAACGCCTATATATGACAACAAGTGTCTGGCGCAGTTTTAGATCGGTTACTGCTGTTACAATGGAACGTTGTCAAGACTTAAGTGAGTTTGAACGCGGTCTTTTAGTCGGCGCACGAGCGACGGCACACAGCATCTCCGAGGTAGCCATGACGTGGGGATTTTTCCGTACGACCATTTCACAAGTGTGCCGTGAATATCAGGATTCCAGTAAAACATCAAATCCCCGACATCGCTGCGGCCGGAAAAAGATCCTGCAAGAACGGGTCCAACGACGACTGAACAGAATCGTTCAATGTGACAAAAGTGCAATCTTTCCGCAAATTGCTGCAGATTTCAATTCTGTGCCATCAACAAGTGTCAGAGTGCGAACCATTCAACTAAACATCTTCGATACGGTTTTTCGAAGCCGAAGGCCCACTCGTCTACCCTTGATTACTGCACAACAGAAAGCTTTACGCCTCGCCTGGGCCCGTCAACACCGACATTGGACTGTTGGTGACTGGAATCATGTTGCTTGGTCGGACGAGTCTCGTTTCAAATTGTATCGAGCGGATGGACGAGATAACCTCATGAATCAGTGGACCCTGCTGGCACCAGGGGACTGTTCAAGATCGTGGAAGCTCTGTAACGGTACGGGGCGTGTGCAATTGGAGTGATATGGGACCGCTGAAATTCACTCGATACAATTTGAAACGAGACTCGTCCGACCAAGCAACATGTTTCCAGTCACCAACAGTCCAATGTCGGTGTTGAAGGGCCCAGGCGAGGCGTAAAGCTTTCTGTTGTGCAGTAATCAAGTGTACTACGAGGCAACAAGTCGATAAGAGTTTTGCACGGAAAATCACCTTCAGGTACGAGCAAAATTTCCATTTAAATGAATCTGTGAGCCATAAACGTATGCGTATGTACAATAGAAAATCCTGGATTTATCAACGCAAAACAAAGGCACCAATAAAGACTAAGGACGTAGTGTGAATTTCGTTGTAGAGGCGTCAGCGAATCGTACGTTTTGGGGACAGAAAAAATCATTCTTCCACAATCAAGGGAATCACTCTGTGGAATCGTTTCCAAGTTTTAGAGATGGTGAAATGGATACTAATGACTCATGGTTTCAGGAAGAAGTCGTCATATACCACGCTATGGTCGAACCGATTGACTTCCTGTATGAGAAGTTCCCTTGCCGAATTGTCTCGCTTTACATAGACTCTATGTGATTGCCGTAAGCTTATTGACAACAGTGCATCCTAATTTAAGTTATACAATATAGCACTGAAGATGGTCACGCAGTGACAGAAAATCGATTTTGCGATAATAAAAAATATACGACCAATGCTGTCTCTTGTTTCAAGTATACCTGTTATCTGGTCGTAGTGCACAGGACAACATGGAGTCGCCAATCAATTAGTTTTTATTTATGTTAATAAAACATCGTACACGTGCAACTAGAGATGCTTCGTCAGAATACACGTCAGAATACAGTGCACTATAATTACGGATTACCCAACTGCAGACGACGATGGCGAATCATTTCTGCTCAGCATCGAAAATATTTCGACCCGGCGATTTCACAGACACCCAGGAATTTTGACGTTCACCGTAGAACTGTTTTCTTCAAATTATGTTGTCATCCTCTGAAGATTTGTCTCATTTCGGAGTTTCCTGACAATTTCATGTGTGTTTTCGTGTACACACAGTCACATGTGAAATTTACTTCCTGGGCGCTTGTATCTGTGTCCCGGGCCTGAACACGATCATGAGACCTTTACCTTTCACTGGAAGTGCTCTCCGACTGAGTACCACTGACGAGTTTATTTAAAATATCAGTTTTGGGGACCAACGATGTAAGCTTTTTCACCTCACCGCCTCACACCTTTACTTCTGCAAGAACTTTATCTCCTACCTTTGCACATTGTTTTGATCTGCCAAGAAGCCTCAGATCGACGTACACTCCGGTGCAGAGTGATAATTGATTTTGTACAGATATGCTTTCATTACCAACACCCGTTGCATATTCTCATATCTATTAGTGCTTGCGGATAAATAGTTACACATGCAACACCTAAATTTCAGAAAAAATCATAATAAATGTCAGATACGCGAGGAGAACCTGAAAGGAATGACACGGAAGTTGAATATTTTAGCCCAGTAGTTCTAAACGTCAATATCGCATGATTATGGGCGAAGCTCCTAGCTTGGGTCAACTGTGCGCAGCAGACAACTGTATGTTCGACAACAGGATGGTAGTTGATTCTGTGAGAGTGAGAAGCGATTCGGTCGTACTCCGTATTCGAGTGTTATTGAGCCTAAACATTCTTCCTTTCATTGTTCCTACATATGGCAACGTTTTCTAACCACAGGTTCATGACTAATGGCCGATATCTGCGCTTACACACGAAGAAATATTCCATAGATACGTGAGTATAACCACGACCCACCCCAACTACGCTCTGGCTTTGGTGCAGCCAACTACGATCTGGCTTTGGTGGAGACAACTACGATCTGGCTTTTCAGATGAATTATGTTTTATACTCCATCAGACTGAAAGCAAACCCTCTGCAACAATCGACAGAAGGGTCCAGGCCAGAGGAGGGAGCTTTATGGTTAGTGGAATGTTTTCGTCGCTTTTCCTGGATGATCTCGTCATTCTGGATGCCACAATGTATCAACACAAGCATGTATCCATCCTTTATGACTATATCCACCACTACATGCATTTTTTTTCCTCGGAGGGATGGCATCTACCAGCTGGTCAATGCAACGTGTCATACAGATTGCTGTACCTCCTTGGTTCGAAGAGCAACAGAATGTGTGTACTGTACTTCCCTAGCCACCAAACTCCCAGGATTTAAACCCAATCTTGAATCTGTGGTAGCACCTCTATCAGGCTGTTCACGCCATGGATCCTCAATCGAGAAACCTAGCGCAACTGGCTACTGCACTGGAGTCGGCATGGCTCCACATCACAGTTGGTTCTTCCAGAACCTCACTGACTCTGTTCCTGCATCAGCGATCCGCGCTGCGAAAGGTTGTTATTCAGACTTTTCATAGGTGGTCAAATTTATGTGACTGGACAATGTATATGGCTCCAGGTGTCGACGCAGAGATTTCCGAAAATATGCGACTGTTGGTGTAGATTCTCAAATTTATTCCATCGCGTTCAGATCAGGCGAATTTAGTGGCGATGATATCAAAGTGAGCTCTTTATCACGCTTTTCAAACCACGGTAGCACGATTTGGCATTGTACACAGGCAGTTGCCATGCTGGAAGACACCGTGGACGATGCCTAAGACATCAAGCACAAAGGGACGCAGGTCCGCAATAATGGTCACGTGGTCCACATCTGTCGTGGCGCCTTCATATACTACCACAAATCCATTAGAACCCCAGGTGAATGTCATCCGTAGCATAATCTGTCTACACCGGTCTGCAGCCGCGGCGCTGTGCCTGTTTCGAGCAGCTGTTTGGCCGAATGGCGGCGTATCCAGAGAACATTCGGTGTGACAAAAAACGTGATTAATCGAGCCATGTGACGCGTTTCCGTAGATCCTCGTTCAGTTTCAGTGATTACGTGTCCAGTGCACTCTTAATTGATGATGTCGTAGGGTCAGCATGGGAACAGGATAGTCATTTGTGGCAGAGTCCCATCTTCAACGACATGAGCTGAGCGGTGTGTCCTGATATACGTATGCCTGCACCAGCATTGTGCTCTATCGTCAGATCTACTACAGTTCGCCGCCTATCCTGTTTTACAGAGTGGGCAAGCCACCGACCTCCAAGTTATGTGATGTGGTGTGGGCATCCAAAACCTTGTCACATGCTCCTCGTTTTAACCACTTTCAATAGACAGTCACGAAAGTAGCAAGCGAACAGCCAGTCAGCTTCGCCGTTTTCGAGATGTTCGTTCCCAGGCGCCGGGTCATAACTTTATGCCCTTTGCCAAAGTCGCTTACTACTGTGGATTTCTCCATTTACGGCCCGTAATGTTCCAGCACACTTGCGAAGTGACAAGCTTACATTTGTCTTGAATATGGAGCTGTTATCATGCTTTACAGATTAGGAAAATTGATACCTTGAGATTACATCTGCACTATATGACAGATACGGTGAACCATCCGGAAGGGGACGGAAAAAATTGGACATTTGTGGTAAGGTCTTATGGAACCAAACTGCTGCAGTCATCACTCCCTAAGCCTACACACTACTTAATCTAACTTAAACTAACTTTTACGCTATGGACAACACACACACCTATGCCCAAGGGAGAACTCGAACCTCCGACGTGGGAAGCCGCACGGACCGTGACAAGACGCCCTAGACCGCGCGGCGAAGGGGACGAGGAAACGAAATGAAACTTCATCGTTGAAAGGGTATGTTATGTTATTTCAATGATAATGGAATCAAGTCAGATTTACAAACAACCTGGCAGTATGAGCCTACTTATCAGTATGGCTTTGCACCCTCTCTCCTCTGTATGCGTTAACAGATTGGGATTGAAATGGTGTTATGAAGCCGTTGTATCCCATCCTGAGGCAAGGTGGCCCACAACTGTTCCTGGCCTGACACTTGCTGGCCACAGGAGCACCTTTCCATAATGTAGGCAGGTCATAGAGTCACGTGCCATCTGCGGATAAGCATTTTTCTGTTCAAAAATGACACAACGATACTGTCGCATGAAATCTAACACACGAGGACATAGGATGACCGTGACGTACCGTTGTGCCGCCAGAGTTCTCTCAACAGCTACCAACTGTGACCTAAAGTCATACGCGATGTCTCCCAACACCGTGATCCCAGCAGGAAGACTGCCGTGCTTCTCCAAAACATTGGAAGAATGTAATCTCTCCCCAGGCAACCATACTCGCCGACAATGGTCATCCGGGATGCTGCGGAACCTCAGTTCATCACTGAACACAATGCGACGTCTTTCATACAGCCGTTTGTGTTGTTGTGTCAGTGGCAGCCCGCGCATGGGACGGCAATTACCCGTTCCGGCTGCTGCTAGTTCCCGACCAATGGTACGGGACGACACACGTTGTTGCATCGAGTCCATTACTTGTTCTACGATGACAGATACACCTGTAGAGGCTACAATGTGCTTGGGCGTGGTGTACAATACAGCGAGCCTCTCTTGTGCTAGTCAGATGTGGTCGATCGGAACCTCGACAATGAGTATGCCTACCTCATGTTCCCATGCAGTCAGCATTGGGCCACTATCACATCCAGATGCCTCACAAATTTGGACAGTGCACGATTCGACCAACAGTCGAAATGAGACCGACAAAGAGGCCCCATTCAAATTCTGTTAGGTGCTGATAACGCTGTCTTATACGTGTACATGACAACTCCGTGTCCTTTGGTGATATATCTACATCTGGCAACTGTTCACGCCCCTTATATATCCTACACTAAACACTAAACACAAAAAACACGAATGCAATCTGGTGGCTATTACACCTATCACAGAGAATTGCAAATCTCAATCTTCTACATACTCATCGATGGTGTGTACGTGCCCTTTTTTTTTTTTTTGTCAGGCAGTGTACATGTATACCCCGCAATCCACCGTACAGTGCAAGTCGGAGGGTACACTGCAAACACCATTTTCAGCTTCTCTCCTGTTCCATTCTCGTACTGTCCGAGGGAAAAATTAGGGTGTTTAATCCCCTATATGTGCCCTAGTTTCTCTTATCTAATTCTCATAATCCCATCGTGTGGCACGAGGCAGCATAGTAGATGGAGGAAAATAGGGGCGTAGATCAAAAGGTTAGAGATATATTTGGATATGGTACTTCAATAGAGATGAAAACATTACCACAAGATAAGGATAACTGGAGCACAGCATCCAACCAGTCAAAATGGTTATTTAAAAAAAAAATGTTATTCAGGAAGCAGTCTAGGATCTTACTAGACTACTAAGGAAAAATCAGATAAAATTCTGCCCAGATTGGTCTACACAGAATATCACCATCTGTTCAGAACTGCAAGCTTTAATGAGGCTTACATACCCTTTTCCAGTGTTCAAAGGATCATAACACCCGCCTACAAAATCAGATTCTTTCATCGTCGGTGACAAACACAGGACGGTGATAAAAGTCCATGTTTTGAGACGTGGTAGTATGGATCCAAACAAGAGAAATAGTCCAGTAAACGTGGGCTCTAAAATTCATACCTTATGGGTCATACGCTATTTGCTACTGCAAGCTCTTTGCTACTACAGAATGCAATAAACAGATGAGTTACAGGCTTCCACTATGCTGTAAGTGCAAAGATAAATCTATAGTGTAAAAGCATTTCACAAACTTATCAAACCACAGACTGTTTCCATCAGAACTAGCTGTGACCATTATTTACAGTAACAGAACTAACAGATGCTTACTTCATGCTGTATCGATGGATAGCAAAAGAGGAATGCATCCTCAGTTGTTTCATGCATTCTGTATAGGACCGTTGTTGTTTACAGTGTATGTAAATGATTTAGTAGAAAGTATCGGAGGCTCTTTAAGACTGATAACAGGTGATGCAGTTGTCTGTAAGGAAGTAGCAACGCCGAAAGATAGTACCGTTTTGCAAAATGACCTGCAGAGGATTGATGAATGGTGCAGGATCTGGCATTTGACCCTGAAAGTACATAAATGTCACATATTGTGCATGCATAGGAAAGAAATACATCCCTGTACAACTATACTATTGTTGACAAATTGCTGGAAGCAACATCTACCGTAAATTACCTAGCGACTTTAAGTGGACTGACTAAACAAATATAGAAAAAACAGATTCTTCCCAGGAATAATCTTAAGGAAAGGTAACCCATTGTAATGGTCGCCTGGTCGTAGATATAGCTAATTGCTATAATCGCACTATTTCACTCCCATTTATGGAGCTTGTTAGCACTTGATGTTAGGTTGGCGCCATTAAAATGCATTGTGTTGTGGTAATCGCTGCTACTTGCTGAATCGCTGCTGTGTCTCGATGCTGATGCTGGCTCTAAATCTGGTTGTCTAGGGCTAAAAACATGAGGTCCCGTGTTTTTTATGTGCTTTTGATGATAAAGAACGAGCGAAACCAACAAATATGTAAACTTCAAATATTTATTACTCTGGTGGCCATCTTAATTCCACTGTCCACCAAAGACCACGACACAACACAAAGTAGTACTTCCGTTACATGTTCTTTGCATTGTTTATCCAACTCAAACAATAACACACAAACACACTTTACCAAAGTGACATTCCGACTGCCTCTCGACCCTTCTTGCTGCTCGTATTTATAACATTGTCAAAGAACTACTAAAAAGAGATATAGTTTATAAGTCACATGTACATCTGTTATCATAATTTGTGCAGAAAAATTATTAATTTGCATCGAGTGACATAATTTAACATGTTATTAAAATGACAGACAGATTTGTTGACTTGACAGAATAATTCTTTGTTACAAAAAGGCCGTTTTTTAGAAGTTTGTCAATTGACTTCTCTAATTTGCATAAATAAGTAAATAACATGAATTATTAAGAATTACATTGGTTTTTGTCTAAAATAGGATTGATTTCGTGAATACTGAGTGAAAACGCTCCTAGTGAACAAATAGGTTTCACTGGGTGTTTTTTATTTAAGGAGATCCAAAATACCTAAGTTGGCCACAATTTTTCGTACTTCATATTAATTATTTAAGATGAACTTAGTGTTTTTACATGATGACATTTGCTGTATCAGTGATCAAGTGATATAAACTTTTGTGTGGGTCAGTTACTCAGTATAATTTAATGGGTTGACTGTTTATGCAGACATGTTATGCAATCATTGTTAACATACACAATAACTTTTCTATAATCATAAATACTCGTTAAACTGGTTGAATTTGGAGGGTATCACATACTTCAGTACAGTAAAGCCTTTAATATGTTCTGTTACAATACCCCCCCTCGGGTAATATCATTTACAGAATGTTAATGATATTAGCCGACTAGGACAAATGTGTCAAATGGTTTAGATTTGGGAAAGTACTACTTTAATAATTTTTTTTGTTTTACTATGCATAATGTGTATGTATACAAGGACCGTTACAACGTTTCAAAATGACTTTTTCCTGCAAATATTTTAGTTGTGTTGTTTCAAATGCACTTTGTGTTATGTCATTCAGTATGACAGCATAATAAAAATATTTAGTAATATATGAAAGTAAAAAAAATGTTAATCTTTCCTCCCAGTGAGCCACATGGAAAATGATCAAAAACAGACACAAATACATCACCTGCGATTTTAAGATATATAAACAATATATGTAAATTATTTCAAAGTCAGTTCTCATTGAGTCACAGATTAATCAACATAATAGAAGGAACATAAATATATTACATAGATGGACAGGTCATATGTCCATAAGAAAATATTGCAACTGTCTGCTCCTTTTGAGCCACATAAAAGAAATGAAAACAAAGAACAGAATTATAAGTATGGACATGATATATAAATAAAAACACTAGTGAAGTCACATGTATGAATACAATATGCTTTGCAAAAAAAGGAAGAGTTTTTTAGACATTGTCTCCCATTGAGACACAGTCAAGATAGTACAAGAACATATGAATACCAAAATTGCACGCTTAAATTGGTCACAACATAACACAAACATCAAACTTGGTGAACATCTGATTAGCTGTAGAAAATTGCACACAAATCTTATGCCTAAGAACACAATAGTAACAAAATGATGGGTCTTGCACAACAATTTTTACATTGTCTTTTATTTGGTGCAAGTATGTCCCATATTCAATAATACAAAAGGAAAGTAATAAATGTTTGTCACCTTCTTGCCCGTTGCAAGTAAAGAAGATGTCTCAAAATTTAATATTCAATAGTGACAATAAAAAATATAAAAACATTCTCTCAGAGATCTGGAACGTTTCCAGGGTCTGTAGGATGAGTGGTAGTTGCTATTTGACACACCCAGTAAAAAATCTTTGCTGATAACATTCTTTATGGAAAATGGGTAAGTAACTGTATTCAAACAGGGAAATGTGCTTAATCATGTTTATATGGTTTCAATTCAGTGATGGTTCTCAATCCAAATAACCTTCCTGATCTGGGAAAGATAAGTCTATACGCATTAGGATGTGGGCTTTCTTTTATTTCAAATGGACAAATGTCAATGTTTACTTTAACATATGGACAACCCAGCTCAACATCTTTGTCTATTTCAGTATTTTCAAACAATAGATCATTTTCAATTTCTTTAGTTCCTAAGTCTAATGTCTCTTTCCTACACTTAGACACACCCCTCTCTGTTTGCAAAGCATTGACATTTAAACATAAACCTTTGTTTTCATCTGTTCCTTTTAACACTGTGTTGTCACTTAACAAACTACTGTTTTCACCCCCTTTTTTATAAAGTCCACTACGGATTCTTGTCCACCATGTAGGATACAAGGCTGCACTTACCTTTGCTAATTCTTTCCAAAAGGCATCTTTGTTTATACAGTTTCCATAGTTGTTCCACAAAACTTCTAAAAACTTTTCCCCTTTCTCTTGAAAACACACATTTACATTCCATCCCTTTATATTTTCTTTAATATTATTATTATTACCATTCTCATAGATTAGTGTTTCATAGTTCCCAATAGGCAATAGCTTGTCCTCAGATAGACATTCCCTAGTCTGCATTTCACTTAAATTAACCTCATTATTACCCATGTTTGTCACATCACTTACCTTTACCACATAATCACTTTTCAATTCTACAAATACTTTTATTTCTTCCTCCACACTCTCATCAATAACATCACTTGATTTAGGATCATTATTTAAATGTCCCTCTATTACTTCTTCCTCCTCCTCCACAACAACCCTATCTTCAGTTTCCCCCCTATGTATCTGAATCTCAGCAATTGAGTCTTTGGCTCCATTAAACACTTCGTCATCCCCCTTCTTATCAAATAAACCCCCCAAAATAGATTCTATTTGTGGTGTGTCTGACTTGTTATTAACACCAGTATCTTTTTCAGCCCAACTATGGAACTCTGCAATACCTTCAACTTCTGCACTTTCACTAACTACCTGTGCTTGAGCACTGTTTTTATTAACTGTATCACTTTTACTCATAGTATCCCAAAACCTTTTATTAAATTCTAATTTATTCATTCTAACAACATCAGTATTTTCATGGTAATTACTCTTTACATTGTATCTTCTCCTTCTCCAGTTTCGGTTATGTGTTGTCCTGTCATAATATTGTCTAGCCCCAAAACTACGGACATCTAGTGGGACTGTCCACCGTTTCCCGGCTGGTTCCCTCGGTCTGTCCGTTTGTAGTTGTTGTTTTGTTCACTAGTTTCAACAAACCCCCTTCTATCTTGTTCTCTTCCCCAATACCTATTTCTATCATTCTTGTTATCTCTCCTCCATCCTCCCTCCTGTGTATTGTTTCTGAAATCATTTTCATATCTCCTATCTCCCCTATTTGGAGCATTATTTCCAGAATTTTCAAAGTCTCTCCTCCCATAATAATCTCTATTTACATTCCTGTTCCACCCCCCATACTGGTTGTTGCCAGAGCCAAAACTTTGGTTATTTTCTCTTTCCAAGGCTCTATCTAATCTATCTAAAAATTTCAGGAACTCTTCCATTGAATCGTCTGGTCCATGGACCAATTCCCACTGCAGTCTCTCTGGTAACCTTCTTTTTAAAACATCAATTTGTGTCATAATATCAAGAGAGTTATTCAAGTGAGCAAGCTTTTTCAACTGATCTCTGCAAAATTTTTGCATTCCCCCTACTTTCCCTCTATACACTGGTCCATTTAGAAATTCTGACTTTAATCTGGCTTGAATGGATTGTGACCAAAATTTGCAAATAAATTTAGCTTCAAACTCTTCAAAAGTATTCCAAGAATCATTATTCTCATTTGCCCAGGATAGGGCCTCCCCTTCTAGAAACCGTTTTACTAACTTAATTTGTATGTTATCTGACATTCCTACAACAAACATATCCTTACATTGGTGAATAAAGTCAATAGGGTGCAGATTTTCACCAGGAAAGCATTTCACTTGGATGTGCCCATACATTGTATTTTGATTGTAAATCGTTTGTTTGGACATCAATGCGTCCTACAATTGTGTATATTTAGTGTGTATATTTTCTACTTTTGTATCTATATTAGTGGTATACAGGTTGTATTCTTGTTTAAGGTTTTCTGATGTTTTGTCTATTTTCTGATCTAATCTTTCAACTTCAGTATCTACTCTGTTGTAGATGACAGCAATGCTGTCTGTGTTAGCTTGTTTGTTTTCATTTAAACTTTCAACTTCAACTTGAAATTCTTTTTTGAAGTGTATCAACTGTTCTCTAGTGTCCTTACTGAGGGTAGTTTTAATTTCCTCACACTTCTCATTGAGATGAGTACTTAATAGATCAAAATCCAAACTTACCTTATCCAGTCTATCTGTGTTTTCTTTAAGTTTCAAATTTACTTGTTCACTTGATTGTTTAAAGTCCAAACGTACTTGTTCACTTGATTGTTCAAGTTGCGAGCTTATTTGAGTTGCAAACCCTGCTAGCCACTCTGTTAAGTTTAATTGTTCACCATCCCCTGGTTCAATTTTTACATTTCCTACGATCTCATCACTCTCAGGTAGAGACATGTTAACTATTAATTATTTTAAATGACAACAACAAAATACCTTGCTTTATGCTATGATGTCGTGATCGGTGTTCTTGTTGGCTTTCTTCACTTCTATTCGGTTTTATCGAAGCTGAAGTCTTGATTGATAAATTCCATTGACATAATCCAGACGTTAATCTTCCGAGCGGTGTGATGATGGTTTTTGGTAGTCGCACAAACACAATTTATTTAATTTTGACATATTTTCACTGTTGCCACACTGCACAAATGAACTTTTTTGGAGTGCTAAGCACATACGAAATTTATCGCTGCACTATTATCATCGATGCACTTAAAGATCCCGGCTGAGCCCCCACTTTTGTAATGGTCGCCTGGTCGTAGATATAGCTAATTGCTATAATCGCACTTTTTCACTCCCATTTATGGAGCTTGTTAGCACTTGATGTTAGGTTGGCGCCATTAAAATGCATTGTGTTGTGGTAATCGCTGCTACTTGCTGAATCGCTGCTGTGTCTCGATGCTGATGCTGGCTCTAAATCTGGTTGTCTAGGGTTAAAAACATGAGGTCCCGTGTTTTTTATGTGCTTTTGATGATAAAGAACGAGCGAAATCAACAAATATGTAAACTTCAAATATTTATTACTCTGGTGGCCATCTTAATTCCACTGTCCACCAAAGACCATGACACAACACAAAGTAGTACTTCCGTTACATGTTCTTTGCATTGTTTATCCAACTCAAACAATAACACACAAACACACTTTACCAAAGTGACATTCCGACTGCCTCTCGACCCTTCCTGCTGCTCGTATTTATAACATTGTCAAAGAACTACTAAAAAGAGATATAGTTTATAAGTCACATGTACATCTGTTATCATAATTTGTGCAGAAAAATTATTAATTTGCATCGAGTGACATAATTTAACATGTTATTAAAATGACAGACAGATTTGTTGACTTGACAGAATAATTCTTTGTTACAAAAAGGCCGTTTTTTAGAAGTTTGTCAATTGACTTCTCTAATTTGCATAAATAAGTAAATAACATGAATTATTAAGAATTACATTGGTTTTTGTCTAAAATAGGATTGATTTCGTGAATACTGAGTGAAAACGCTCCTAGTGAACAAATAGGTTTCACTGGGTGTTTTTTATTTAAGGAGATCCAAAATACCTAAGTTGGCCACAATTTTTCGTACTTCATATTAATTATTTAAGATGAACTTAGTGTTTTTACATGATGACATTTGCTGTATCAGTGATCAAGTGATATAAACTTTTGTGTGGGTCAGTTACTCAGTATAATTTAATGGGTTGACTGTTTATGCAGACATGTTATGCAATCATTGTTAACATACACAATAACTTTTCTGTAATCATAAATACTCGTTAAACTGGTTGAATTTGGAGGGTATCGCATACTTCGGTACAGTAAAGCCTTTAATATGTTCCGTTACACCATCCACGAAGAAAGTGGCATACAAGAAGCTTGTTCGACCAATTCTTGAGTATTGTTAATCAATCTGGGACCCTTACCAGGCAGGACAGATACAGAAGGTGGAGAAAATCTAACGAAGGCGTTTCGTCAAGGAACGGTGTAGTTGGGGCGACAGCGTTACAGAGATTCTCAACGAACTCCAGTGGCAGACGTTACAAGAGAGGTATTTGCAACACGAAGGGGTTCACTATTGAAACGTCGAGTGAGCACTTTCCGGGAAGAGTCAGACAACATATTACTTCGTCCTACACACCTCTTAAAAAAAAATGACCACGAAGAGAAAATTCGAGAAATTAGAGGTAACACAGAGGCTTCCCACACTCCATTAGCCAGTGGATAAGGGAAGGGGAAATCAGAGATACCAGAAGTATCCTCCGCCACACACCGTTAGGTAGCTTGGGGAATATGATATAGAACTGTGGATGAAAGAGATAGATGTAGAGGAGGTGTGTTTTCCAGTAGCGAAGATGAAACAAGTGCTGAAAGGTCCACAAGTATACATTTTAGAGCTCATATTTACTGGACTTTTTTTCTTGTTTTGGTCCATACTACGAGGGTCACTTCAAAAGAAATGCACACTATTTTTGTAAACATACAGTTTTCATTCTGCATGTGTGAAAGTTTTACAGTGTGTAGATACATCCTCCCCGCTTGTTTCCAACCTTAGTTCAACCTGTTCCCGCGAGTGGCGTCGTCACAGCATGTCTTCAAGATGGCTGCTTCACTTGACGTTCGTCAGAAGCAACGTGCTGTCATAGAACTCCTGTGCTGTGAAAACGAGACAGTGGGAAACATCCACAAGAGGTTGAAAAAGGTGTATGGAGATGCTGCGGTCGATCGCAGTACAGTTAGTCGGTGGGCAAGCAGTTTACATGATGAAAGATGGCACGGCAATATTGAGGATTGTCCTCGCAGCGGCAGGCCTCGTACTGCACACACTCTAGACAATGTGCAAAGAGTTAACGAATTGGTGACTGCTGACAGACGCATTACAGTGAACTAATTGTCACGCTACGTTGGGATAGGGGAAGGAAGTGCTTGCAGAATACTGAAAGTGTTGGTGTTAAAAAAGGTTTGTGCTAGGTGGGGTCCCAGGATGTTGACAGTGGCTCACAAAGAAATAAGAAAAACGGTATGCAGCGAACTTTTGGAACAGTACAAGAATGGTGGAGATTAATTTCTTGGAAGAATTGTTACAGGTGATGAAACATGGCTCTATCATTTTTCACCAGAGACGAAGAGGCAATCAGTGGAGTGGCATCAAGCAAATTCACCCAAGAAAAAAATTCAAAACCACACCTTCTGCTGGAAAAGTTATGGCTACGGTGTTTTTCGATTCCGAAGGACTCTTGTTTGTGGACATCGTGTCAAGTGGAACCACCATAAATTCTGATGCATATGTGACGACACCGAAGAAACTTCAAGCTCGACTGAGTCGTGTTCGACCGCATCGGCAAAAGCAGGATGTTTTGCTGTTGCACGACAATGCACGGCCACATGTCAGTCAAAAAACGATGGAAGCGATCACAAAACTCGGATGGATAACACTGAAACACCTGTCTTACAGTCCTGACGTGGCTCCATGTGGCTGTCATATCTTTCGGAAACTGAAAGATTCTCTTCGTGGAACAAGGTTTGAAGACGATGACTCCCTTGTGCACGCTGCCAAACAGTGGCTACAACAGGTTGGTCCAGAATTTTACCGTGCGGGTATACAGGCGCTGGTTCCAAGATGGCGTAAGGCAGTTGAGAGGGATGGAAATTATGTGGAGAAATCAAAATATTGTTCCTAAAGGATGTATCTACACACTGTAAAACTTTCAAATATGTAGAATAAAAGATGGATTACAAACAGAAATAGTGTGTATTTCTTTTGGAGTGACCCTCGTACTACCTCTCGAAATACAGAAGATTTTTAACACCCTGTATAGTATATCTGCAAGCTTGACTACTATCAGCCGGCCGCGGTGGTCTAGTGCTTCTAGGCGCGAAGTCCGGAACCGCGGGACTGCTACGGTCGCAGGTTCGAATTCTGCCTCGGGCATGGCTGTGTGTGATGTCCTTCGGTTAGTTAGGTTTAAGTAGTTCTAAGTTCTAGGGGACTGATGACCACAGAAGTTAAGTCCCATAGTGCTCAGAGCCATTTGAACCATTTTTTTTTTTTACTACTATCGTTCCCCGTCTTCGTCACCGCAAAGTCAGAGATTGCATGTCCATACGGATCAATGCATCGAAGCATTAAGAGCGCCACTTTCTTGACTGCCGTGTGAATGGTGCTCCCAGCATTCACGTCGACGGCGCTTTGTGCTGGGTGTGCTTTCGGCTCCTGGCGTTACTGAGCTGTTTATGTTTACGCCGCGCCGCCACGCATTGTGGAGCAGCAACAGATGACGTGAGCCACTGGCGTCTCAAACAATGCCAGGCGCGGGACACAGAAGCGGGCGGTGGCGCCTCCCTCCTCAGCTACTGGCTTCAGCCAGTTCGGGAGTTGTAATCAAGTTAATCAACAGGGCCGCAAGTTCATCGCTTGACCGGACTTGCCCTTCCGGAGAGCTCGAGCGGAATTCTTGTTCTCTATTGACTACAAGTGCCGTTAGTGGCCAAGTGGCGAACTTCTTGTACACATACCGTAATTCAGTTTATGGACCATTGTGTCCGATACCTGTCGCTTATTCACTCGTTTTGCAATAAGTACTCTAAAAAGCCAAAAGATATGATGACGGACAGTGTTAATATTTTATCGGTATATCATTTTTACTGTGCTCAACATAAAATTTCGAGGAAGGACAGATTACATTTCGTCAGTTGTACAAGAACGCCGAAACTGTCCCATATACGGTCACAGATGCAGCAAACTTCAGACAAGGCGGGAGACTATCGATATTGACACTTCTTCATCATAAGAGTGTCGCGCAGGAAATAATGAATCGCTTTTTTTTCTCAGCCAATAACAATGGTACGAATGTGTAACGTCATGTATGCATTATTTGAAGTCTCTGGAGAACGCGTAATTTTTTCCTTTTCCTGCGTAACTGCAGCAATGTTTCAAAACGGCATCTGTAAGTGGCGTACGTTACAAGCTTTGAATTTCTCATTGCGTAGAAAGAAGCTGTTAGGAGCATTCACAAACGTTTGTGTGCAGTTGATGGTGAACATGCAGTCGACAGAAGTACGGTTAGTCGCTGGGAAAAGAATGTGAGGCGATTACGAGAAGGCGATTCCGCAGAGCTCCAAAATTTTCAGCTTTCGGGAACGCCATCCACGGCTGTCACATCTGACAAGATGCAGCTTGCTATGTGGCTATTCTTGGTGTCAAGAGGCAGCAACATCAATTCTGAAGCACGTATGAACACATTAGACGAACTGAAGAAGCGCTTATAGCGATTTCGGTGCCATAACAACCCATGTGATTATATCCATCCTGCTGCCCTGGCCTAGCGCTCTCCGACTTGGTTGGTTGATTGATTTAGGGGAGGGAAGCAAACAGCGAGGTCAACCGCATCTCTCTGGAGCAAACCAAAGAACGGGAAAGAAATTACGTGAAAAAATAGGGTGTGTAGAATAAAAACATTTTTTCTTGTGTACGTTTCATTGTATTCAGTAAACAGTTGTTGAAGAAAAAAAAGTGTTATATTAGTTTCTGGGTGACCCTCGCAGATAAGGTGAATAAAAATGCTCCCAGGCTAACTTGCGACCCTAGTAAATCTTTCGTTCGTCAACTGAAACTTTCAATATAACCCGTACATTTTTATTATGTGGTAGTGGTAAGTAACTCAGTGTATCATTCAGAATCGCACTAATTCTGCTAAAGGCGATCCAAGCAATCAGGTCTACAGAATCACAAACGAAGAACAGCAATGTATTTTCTGATGTGAGGAATACGTTGCAAGGATGTTGACTTAACAATATCTTCTTTGCGTGCTTTTCGTCGGTAACTGGAAATGTTTGTAGGACTATTCAGTAAGTGAACTTTACAGTTCTAAATAAGCTGCATTTCACAATCGCCATTGGAGATGTAAATCTCGCTGTTTCCATATTCTCAGACTTTCGAACTGTTTATGACTATCTAGTTGAGTATGCAAAGTATACTACTTACTCGTATACATTGAGTACATTGATTTATAAACACAAAAGTGTGTCGCATCGCTAAAGAATACCATTACTGTGAGATCATCGCTTCATGGACACAGTGTTACACAGAGGAGACATCTGGCACTATTCAGAGAGATTTCTTTTCTTAGAAAAATTATCTTTACAATGTAAACGATTTCCGACTTCCTCAGAATGTCACCTCTTTCGCGAACTACAGATTTTCATCTATTATGTATATAGTTAGTCACTATATTCTCCACTCATCGACATTCAGTTTGGCTGCTCAGATAATCCTGCAAATGAATTTGTTTAGCTCATCAAAATGCCACAAAGGCATTTCGAATTCACGTTAAGCAAAATGTTCTGGCGCTTGGTTTGAACCAATCCCAGCCTTTGATCGTGGGTGGAATGACAGTCACGCTGGACTCTGGAGGCCCATACTTTAGAAATTAAGGTTTTGTAACATCTTATACCGGCATTGGAATTGTAGACCACTTTACACTGATTACCCTAAACATCGGGACCACGCCCGCTGAACTATGATTTATTCCAATCATGTCTTTAAGATCTACTCACTGAAGAGTTCACAGCTGTGACGCAGAAGTATACGCGATATTTAATGCGCTGGAGCTATAAAATTCCTCATCTGCTCTGACTCCCGGAGTGTTATGAAGCTAGCCAGTCTACGTAGCCAGGAGAGAAATCGGCCCAATCCATCCAAGACACTCTCCTGTGCTTGCAACATACTGGCAACGAAATTATATCCTGATGGGTACCCAGAACGTAGCATTTGGAGCGACGAAATAGCGGATGCAGTAGCCAAACAGGGACGCGCAGTACGTTCTGGAGCACAATGTAACGTCCACACGTTATGCAGAGACTTCACTGCTACCCATAAAGTAATGCAGAGAGCTGAGAAGGAACGTTTTATTTTCTCTCCTTCAAACTGCTTCTGCCAACCAAACTCAACATTTCTCCACATTCCGGCCTCGTCAAATTGTTAAATATCTACGAGCTTTTGGGACGAGTGCTTCTCGACCATTTGTCAAGTGGTGACTGCCGCCATTCGACAGTTGCGGAGGAGGATTCGTCTGAAACTCGTGGATATGTGACTACTTGACACGGTTGGACGCTCAAGGAAATTTTATTAGTTGATACTGCAGTGAAACAATGCATTCGTACACAACGAAACTCTTCACTATTCACATTTCTTATGTCTGTCCAATCTTTTACACTTTACAGTGTTCAATAGTTTATTGTGGTTTCTATTTTGCTTGAATACATTTTATACATAGTTCTTGATATGACTTATCATTTATCCACGCTTGAGCGTTTATGACCACGCTGCTGTGCAAGCCGATTCAGCTAATAACAACGATGATGACGACGGCGACAACTTATTCAGTAGCTTTCTCCAGTGTCCACACAGCCACTTAACAGACCGCCTTCGACTTCTCTGTGCGGCTCTGGGGACGCTCAAACACTTCGGCGAGGCTCGATTTCAGTTGGAAATTCCAGTCGGAGCGACAGTAATGTAATTGTACTCATCGCTGATCATGCGATGCTAATGACTATAAGCTACGTCCTCCCCAGAGAAATGCGCGATGTTACTGTTTCTGTACAAATTCGTTCTCTTGAGTACGATGTAAAGAAATGTTAGTAATATGAAATTTTGAAATTCACTTTTTCCGGTTTCGACTCGCTTACGCACTAGTTCAGCGAGGTGCAACGTCGAAACATTGACAAGTGTAGTAAATGCTTAGATTTCAGACAACGTAATACATCATCGAACGAACTAACAAAACAAAGGCTAAATAGACAATACGCGAAGTAAAATTAAATTTTTTGACTCGAATTGATACATTCTGCACTCGACTTTCAAAACACCAAGGGTAACTACCCATCATAGAAAGGTACCACATAAGGCGGAAGTGAAGTGCAGAGTTAAAAAATCTTGTCGTTCATTTATATAAGCACAAGGATACGTCGGATGCAAAGTCTTCACCGTAACTTTGTCTCAGGTACGTTCAGCTGTTTTGCATCTAGTCGCTATTATTAACTACAAATCTGTTACCTGTATTTCACATTCTGTGCACGATGTCCACTTTATTATAGGTCATAACGCCAAATCTTTAGAAACGTTCCTCATGTTTAATAACAGAAATATATTTACAATTTTAGTTTACAGTGCCAACAGTTCAGAAAATCTCCTGGAAGTTGCAAGAACCCTCCACTGGTACTAAATCTCCAGAAATGTCTCAGTGTAGCCACTGTAGTATGTTTATTTAATCGTATGACGAGGGCCCCCCGTCGCGCAGACCGTCTGCCGGGTTCCGGTCTTTCAATTTGACGCCACTTCTGCGACCTGCAGTCGATGAGGATGTATGGATGATGATGAGGACAGCACAACACCCAGTCCCTGTGTGGAGAAAATTCCCCGACCCAGCCGGGTATCGAACTCGGGCACAGAGGATTTACATTCCGTCACGCTGACCATTCAGCTATCGGGGGCGGACATGGTAGTATAAGGGGCGTACAGTGTAACTGGCCACGCTTCCTCACGTGATTTTTGCGACAGTTATGGCACTCCGTCCTTGAACTGACTTAGTGAGCCGCCACATAGGAATCCTTCCTACCTGTTAGGTGGAGATGCTCTCGTAGTTTCATGTTCCTTGCAGAGCCGTCAGATCCTAAAAGTGCATTACTGCTGTCTATGTTTTACGTTATGAAGTAGGAAGAAGTTTTCTTTATGCAAATAATTCTTACCGAGCGGGGTGGCGCAGTGGTTAGACACTGGACTCGCATTCGGGAGGACGACGGTTCAATCCCGCGTCCGGCCATCCTGATTTAGGTTTTCCGTGATTTCCCTAAATCACTCCAGGCAAATGCCGGGATGGTTCCTCTGAAAGGGCACGGCCGACTTCCTTCCCAATCCTTCCCTAATCCGATGAGACCGATGACCACGCTGTCTGGTCTCCTTCCCCAAATCAACCAACCAAATAATTCTTACACGGATGCCATTATGATGCACTTATTTAATGCACACCGTAAAATGAACTTGTTCACACTGATTGTAAGCTAACTATTAAAGGTACGAGAGCATGGTCTACCGCATGACGAGATAGAAAGGCATCCTATCGATGACTGCCGACTGTGGTGCATAGTCTGTAGCTTGAGCGCGCAATCGGTGCAGCTCGTATAACATAGTACATCTTCTGTTATGGCAGAGTAATTCATTTATTTATTGATATCAACGTTTCCTGGCGTTGTAAAGTTACTGAAAGATGGTATTTATCACCTGTAGACTCCTCCTAATGTCTGAGTGGCAAAAGGCAACTTTTGTTAGCAAAATATTTATTAACAACAATTACTTGATTCGCACTAGAATTAATGTGCTTCCACTACCTATCTGTTTGCTGCCGTTAACGGCCTCATCTAACTAGTTAGCCAGCGTGAGATCCTACACTGCTCGCTGCTTACTCCCTACGCACTGCAGCGCTGATACATTCACTTAACGTATGTGAAACAGCAAAGTAAAATACGCCCTTATCTGCAAATAAGAGGGGCTTACAAAGTACCAACATTTGTTTTTCAGTGTCAGCTAAACAGTAGTGTATAACTAGCAGGGGAACCCCAGCCACAAACTATACCACTAACAGAGTCCACCGTGACATAGGATGGCCGAGGTGTCGCGGTGATTAGTTCACTAGACTCGCATACGACAGGAGTGTAGTTCATAACCCTGTCTGGGTATCTAGTTTTAGTTTTTCTGTGGTTTCTCTTAATCAGCTAAGATGAATGCCGGTGTATTTTCTTTGAAGGGCCACGGCCGATTTCCTTGCCCGATCTTAGCATGTGTTCCATCGCTAATTACGTCGTCCTCAGTAGGTTGTTAAACCAAATTTTTCGTTCCTTTCTTAAGATAACCATTGGAAATCCATCATTACAATGCAAAATTCATCCTTTAATAGATCTTTTAACTGATGGCGTGGTCAGTCTGCCGGTAATGATTGTTTCACTGATAACGCTGTTTTGTACTGCTATCACATTTCATACAAACATTCAGACAGAGAAAGCTAGTGTGTTGGTGTGTAATGGACGCTGGTGTATAATAAAAACCTTGCAAGTAAAGTAGCAGCGATAGTCATGAAAAATTCTCACATTGTTGATTTTATTTTCGGTTTTCTGCTAATTTTGCGAATTGTGAAAGAGCAATGCACTCTCCAGAAAACGGAATAACAACTAAATATTTTTTGCGCTGCTTTAATTCAGAGTCTTGGTTGGGGGATATACAGGGTGAATCGCCGAAAACTTGCACCGTAAATATTGCAGAAATGGAAAGTGCTATTCATGCGCTGTTATCACAGAATCATTTGATAGTCAGGGTATCATACTGTTAGCAATAAACAGATTGTAATAATATTTAGAACGTGTATTTTTGTGCAAACGTGCACTTCTTAAATGGAAATGTGCCTTTTGACATTTAACACACTAAAAGTAGGGTAGATTACAATGTCATTGGTGTTTGTTGGAGAATTATAGTGCGTGTCGTTTACGAGATATCCTGTTTTGAGAAGTTTCAAAATGGTTGAAATGGCTCTGAGCACTATGGGACTTAACATCTGAGGTCATCAGTTCCCTAGAACGTAGAACCACTTAAACCTAACTAACCTAAGGACATCACACACATCCATGCCCAAGGTAGGATTCGAACCTGCGACCGTAGCGGTCGCGCGGTTCCAGACTGAAGCGCCTAGAACCGCTCGGCCACACCAGCCGGCCTTAGAAGTTTCCACACTGACACTTGTCTGTGCCATTCAGCGTACGTAGTTGATAGTTTAGATGTTGTTATGTTTGCCTACCGTGTGGTTGTCTGTCCCTTGGGTGCGTTCTGATTTACTAGTCAGTTAGTGTGTCAAGTCCAAGCAGTAGGCCGTGAAGGGACAATGGTACTTACCAATGCAGAAAAAAACCGTCGTGCTAATGGTGTATGGAGAGTGTAGGAAGAATGCAGTTCGTTCTTGTATGGTGTATACAGCAAGATGTCACAATAAACGTCCACTATCTCGGCAATTATTTATCAATCTCTGTATCCAGTTACGTGAAAGTGGTAATTTACACCTAGACAACGTAATAGAAAGAAACAGGAGACGAAAGACGAGGGGGAAATTAATGTTCTTGGTGCTGTTGCAGTTGATGCGCACGTTAGCTCCATGTAAGCGCAAGAGGAGGTGGCATGAATCAGGCAAGTGTATTACGCATTCTCCATCGACATAGGTTCCATCTCTATCACATATCTCTCCAACAAGAGCTGCATAGAAACGATTATGAGAATCGTGTTAACTTTTGTACGTGGACATTAAGACAGGATACCCCAGATATATCATGTGTCTTCTTTAGTGATGAAGCCACATTTGCCAACCAGGGCCATGTAAACTGCTGAAACTCGCACTATTGGTCTGTTGACAATTCCCGTGGTCTTCGTTAGGTGAAAAGTCAGCTTCCATGGAGTATAAACGTGTTGTGAGCGAAAAGTCAGCTTCCATGGAGTATAAACGTGTTGTGAGGAATAGTGAAACATCAGCTTATAGGCCCTTGTTTCATAGATGGAATATTGAACGCGCACAAGTATTGCAGCCTCCTAATAGATCATCCTCCACGGATGCTAGACTGGGGGGAACCTCTGGTACCAACATGATGGCAGTCCAGCCCATAGTGCATGAAGTACTACAGTATGTCTTCAGAAATTGTTTCCAGGTCGTTGGATTGGACACACAGCAGTATACCTTGGCCGAACCGTTCCACAGATTTGACGCCTATAGACTTTTTTATTCGGGGAAACCTGAAAGACGCTGTCGAAAAGGACATCCCAATTATGCCCGCTGATATGCAGTGACGTATTATTGCAGCCTGTTCGGACATCACCACTGAAATGCTAGCAAGTGTGCAGTAGTCGTTCCATACCAGGCTGGAAGCGTGTATTGCCAGTGCCGGTGGCCATTTTCAAGACAAAAATGGTTCAAATGGCTCTGAGCACTATGGGACTTAGATTCTGAGGTCGTCAGTCCCCTAGAACTTAGAACTACTTAAACCTAACTAACCTAAGGACATCACACACATCCATGCCCGGGGCAGGATTCGAACCTGCGACTGTAGCGGTCGCGCGGTTCCAGACTGTAGCGCCCAGAACCGTTTTCAAGACAACCTGTGATGGTCAATTGTCTTGTTATTGGCCAGAATCCACATAACTAGTGTATGCACTTGTGTTGTTCTTTAGTGTGTGCTGCCACAGGTATTGTACATGTGTCTATGTGGAAACTTTTCAAAATACGATATCTTGTAAACGACTCGCACTAGAATCCTGCAACAAACACTTCGACATTCTAATTTACCCTACTTTTAGTTTGTTAATGTCAATACACATTGTTCCATTTTAAAAAGTGTACATTCGCAAAAAATAGACCTTCTAAGTAATATTACAGTCTGTTTATTGGATAATAATACGAGCCCCTGATTACCAACCATTCTGTGGAAACCGCATATCAATAGCGCTTTCCATTCCGTCAATATTTGCGTTGCAAGTTACAGGTGATTCACCTGTATTTTGATGTGTCGGTAATAGACGTGGCCAATAAAGACAGTCAGACATCTAAAAAAGGCAACACATTAATAAGCTTAATTTATTTACAACATGTACACTTAATAACTGAGATATACGTTACTTTGATGTGCTGTAGGTCCTTTCGTGGTAATGAGTTATATACAGTGAGAGTAATGTCCTTAATAAGAAAAAACAGCGTTGGTTGGTGACACAATCTGTGAGACACTGGTAACTATTAATGCTTAGTGGTGTCATGCAACGTTGACATTTCCTCGTTGCAGCCTTCCATACTAAACTTGTCACGCGTCTGAAAGTCCATTGCCACCGGGCCGAAGCTCCGAGCACGGTTGCTTAAACATGGACGCCAACCAATCAGAGTCACCACGTTGTGAGGTCATTGGAATTCCACGTCCTCTGGTAGTTTGAATGCGCGGCGCAGCACCCTATCTCCCCCCCCCCCCCCCCCCCCCCTCCGTCGCCCTTCCTCATCGGAGACACTGAACGGTGGAAATGCAAGAGCACTGGCGGGATGTTTAAAAGTGCCGTTTCCCGCGTAGCTGCGAGTAGGGCGCCGCGCGAAGAGTGCGGTCGACGAAGATGTCGATACCGCATATTGTATACACACTTATTGTGCTAACTAGGACAACGTTCCTTACTGACGTCAGTGTCGATTCGTAGTAACAAATGTGTTATTATCCGGCGAACAATTAGTTTGCTGACCCAAATTTGCTGAAAATTTTTTGCGTCGTTATCACACACTTAAAACTGTGTCAGTTTTCGCTATTAATTATGATACACCCTGTACATGTAGGTACATGCCGCACCCTGAGGTCGGAATGCGATTCCTCATCATCGGGATGCGATCCTCATCCGATTCAATACAAAAGTTTATCTAGCAAAATCAGATCGGGTGGAATTTGAAAACACGTTTAAGAAAACGAGGAACTGGCAACACTCTCACATCGTGTAGCACATCTGGATGTACAGAGGAACGTCAGTCACTCCGCACTACCGGACAAGCCATCGTAGCTCAATGAACAGGCAGTTTACCTTCGGCAGTGATGAGGCGAGCGCGCCTTGTTTTCGTCTCGCCTTTTGTGCTGCTTGCGAGCGAGCGCGCTTTTGCTTATTTCCACGTAGCGCCTTGTCTTCCTGCCCGAGAGTATCGACCATCGTGATATTTTCCTATAGCCAAGCCACCATTAAATCAACTTTTCCTTTGGGTCATGAACGACATAAAGCGTATGAAGTAGAACGGGTTTTACGGAAGGAATGCATCTCCTGCCGCAAGATATTTCGGAATTTATTTTTCGATCCTCAGTACCACGTTGCACATAAAGCTGGCAAATGAAGAGCTGTGGGCCGACGTTGTGCGGCGCCATGATACCGATCTCAAGTTCCGATACTCTGACGGGCATATAGAGGCTGTCATGGTTGACCACGCTGGTTTTTGCACCCGAACGTTGAGGATGTTCGAAGCCCCGTTTGAGGTGCCGTCGGTCGCTGTGACGACCGCCTCAAACTTACGCCAAAGTTGTCAGCCACGTTGCTGTAACGTGGAAGACATTTGAAACCTACCATGTCCTCAGTGATATCCGTCAGATAAAAACTGAATTACGGAAACACGTGCCTTCTTACTTGGTTATTGTAAGCTGCGGGGCTGTCGTCGTGTACATTGGCCAGCCGCACACTTGCTCAGGTTGTGGCCAGGAAGGCCATGTCTGTTCTGAATGTCTCTGACGTAGACTGTTCCAGACGCCTATCGGAGTCGTCAATCTCCGTACACCTACTGTGTTACCTCTAACTGACGCATCCGCGGCAGAGATGCCTGCTACGCCCACCCTGAATCAGTCGGACTGGCGTCGACTCCTGTCGACGACGCGAGGGACGGTTTACCTGTCTCTCCTATACTGCCTCCGGAGGCAGTATCAATGTATGACGTCCGTCTCAGCAGACGCAAGCCGTTTGTCCCGACCCCACGATTGTTGATCATGCAGCTGCACCATCCTCCACTTTTCTGTCGTCTGACCGCGACCGGACGACAGCGTACCGCCGTCCGACTCGGAACAACATGTTAGGAAACAACGGTCGCCGAGGAAACGGAAGAGAGAGCGCCGTACCCCCTCTGATGACTCCCTCCGTTGGATGTGTCCACGGGGTGACAACCCGTCTACAGATGATGCCCTGTTCTCCGAAGCCATGGTAGTGGACAACGCCACGTCTCTCCTCACCACAATCTCCAGTCAGTATGCACCTGCGGACACCGACCTTGCCCCGCCTGCATCTGACGCAGTTGCTGCCGTTTCTCGCTAACTGTGGATGCACCTCTGATAGGGTTCCACCGAACCGGCCCGGTGAGACATCTGTTTCCTGGTCGGACAACATCGATGCTGAAAAGTGTCTGAGGGAATAGGGGGGCGTGCATAAAATATAATATATGATGAAAAAGGATTAAAAATTGCTGCTTAAATAATTAAAAAAGAAATTTTGAAAGAATTATTGAAAGAAATTGGAAAGTACTCATATCCTGAGTGAGCTTTAGCTGGCATTAATATCAACAGACTTTCAATATTCTGTACACTATTAGATTAACGTTCGTAAATTTACGTACATCCTTTTCCTGTTACCGCTATTGTGCATAGGAGATTGGTATGACAATACTGGTTCCGGATCGCCTCTCCTCTGCTCACGCAAATTCTTGTTTGCTTTGATCGATGCAGAATTCTTGGCGTGGGAGAAATGATGAACAGAATATGAAGTACGAATAAACGTTGCTTTCCTAATAATTTTCTGTAACACTTTTTAATGTACGGTTGGAATACACGTTTTTTTAAGAATATTAACTCGGCGGAAATCGTAATACGTCCGCCCGCTATCACTTATAGAGACAAACAGGTGAAGATTAATCAATTGAATAGCGTATCTCTCCTTGTTTTGTTTGTATGCCAGTATTATCTATAGTACAAAATTATTATATATATATATATATATATATATATATAATATCTTATACGTATAAAATGAAATGAACGATAGAAAAAAATTAAAAAATATGATTCTTTATTATGCTTAAGGTGGACGTTCTGGAGGTGTACATAGCGATGGAACGTCCTTTGTGGAATGGGCTCCCTCCCTGTCATAGTGATGTGTCCTACCACAGGGTCCTAACGGGGAGCTCCCCGTGCTTAACTCTGTTTTGCATCGCTCGCCCTCCTAGTGATGGCAGCTTTTCAGACTCATCGCATAACTACAGTCAAAGTCGATACCATTGGTGCGGGCTATAAAGTGGCATTATTCCATGAAATGCTATATGCTGCGGACGTTAACGTCGCCCTTCTTCAGGAGGCGCACGTTGCAATCTTTTGCGCTCTCCCTGGCTTTACGGCACATGTCTCTTATGCTGACCCTGCTGGTAGTGAGGTGACGATCCTCTTACATGACGGTATCCTCGTTGACACAGACGCTCCCTGATACCAGAGGTATGACTCTTACATTTAGTAGCGTCAGGATCATCAACGTGTATATGCCATCTGGTTCGTGTCACTGCTGTCTTCGTTCTACTTTCTTGATACATTGATTATGGAGGCGACTTCAACTCCACTCAGGCGCCCAAAGACCAACTGCCACGCCACTCTCCGTGCGCGGCGGTAGCGGCAGTTGTGCAGCACCTCAACCTTGAGGACTCTTGGGAGCACGTGCATGACGATTGTCGGGGGTTTACGCATTTCCTTAGCCATTCTTCCAGTCGCGTCGATCGTGTTTATATCTTCCGGAACATGGTTGACGGGATGCAGGTTCTAAAGTCTGACCCATTGCGTTCTCTGAACATGACGCATGTATCTGTGCTTTCAATCTCTACCGCCAAAGTGTGTGGCACGGCTGGGGACCATGGAAACTGAACACGATCCCTCTTGCACCACCTGGCTGCCGGCAGCTCATTGAGGCCACGTGGACAGCTTATCGTTGACGCCGTGATGGATATCGGCCTGCCCTTCCATGGTGGGTCCCCTGCACAAAGGCTGCCCTCCGCAAGACTTGGATTGGTTATGCGAAGGAGGTCTGTGGGAATGCACCATGATGATGTAGTCGCCAGACCATCAGGTGATGGCAAATAGTGCCAAGGCACAGCTAACTGCCCTTTATTGACATCACCTTGAAGGAGCTGTGGTCATGGCGCGCACACATAGCGGGACGGCGCCACCGTTGGAGGATTTTGGTTACTGTTCTTCGACAGATGATGGGCGTCTCTTAGATACCCAACTCAGTGCAGGGTCTGCCCTCCATGAACATTATGTTATCCTGTAATCTGCTTAAACCGACGGCCCGGTCCGTGATTTCCCCTGATCAGACCTCTTTGAGAGGTGCCAGTAACATTCGCAATGATCTCCGTCGCTATCGAGATATAATCGTTCTTACTCAGACTCGCCCTGTGCCTGGACTTCTGGCCACTCTTGACTTTAGCCGGGCGTTAGATCGGGTCGGGTGCTCTACAATACGGGAACCCTGATACTATTCTTGGCATCGTAATGCATCTACTTTGCAGAGCTATGTCCTGTGTACGCTACACTCCTCCCATCTTGGTCTGTACTCCGGTGCGTCAAGCCTGCCCGCTCTCTGCATTGTTCTATGCCTTCGCCATGGAACCGTTGTTCTGCAGCCCCCATCAACGCCTGTCTGAGATGTCTCTCGGCGGCCATTTCCTTTGCTGCATTGCTTATGTGGACGATCTCGTCCTTGTTCTCCGTAGCGGTGCTGAGGTCAGGGACTCATTGCATGGATTACCGTCTACGGCAAAGCTTCTGGTAGCTGCCTTAACGTCCGCAAATCGAGAGCTGTGGCCATAGGTGTGGGGCTTCCTGTGGATAGCGCTGCTCCATTGCGTGTATCTGTTACTGTCTCACGGTTAAGACCCGATTTTGTAAGTGATCTGCAGCGCACAATCACCCTCAACTGCCGGTACCTAGTGTGTGCTCGTAGAACATCGTTTATGAGCGCTCAATCTTCTGCAATGGACACTATATGTAAAAGTGTTTTTGGCATCACATGTCCCCCACGTGGCATGGAAACTCCCAATTCCACTGTCCATGACCCTGCCGGATTCTAGCGGCATTGGGTTCGTATGTTTGCCTTGGTTTCCCGTTCAAGACTCGGTTAGAGATCCTCACCCTTCCATGGTGCAGGGGCGGTTAAGGCCTGTATCATGTCCCTGGCAAAGCGATAGCCCTTTTAATCAGCTCTCAAATGGTGCTGTGGCGCCGTTGTCCCACATGCCTTAACAGCCTGTTGCTGGAGGCCCTTGCACAGTGCTCTGCTTCACCCCCATCCAGCTTTCGGATGTCCCACCGCCCTTCTTCCGCCATTTTTTCCTCGAACTTAGCTATGTCCGTATTGTGATGTTACCAATGAGCTTGCTGACAACGAAGGCGATCTATGGCTTTTTTCAGCAGCACAGGTCACCGAATGTGGCAGAGGGGAAGCATCCTCACGTCGACTGACGCGCCATTTGGCGATCGGTGTGCGCTTCTTATCTTGCCACTGACGTCCTTGCTGCATGGTACCCTACAGTGAATGGTAAGCGAGCATGCCAGTCAAGCTTTCACAGGATTCACTTTGCAGACACCACGTTGTGTGTCACCTGTGTTGTTCTCGGCGTGGATGTGCATCGCCTGGTGTGCTTATCGGCGATAGGTGTGTGGTTCTTGGTGCGACCGATTTTGGCCTTGATTACCTGTACGACTCCTTGTCAGATACCTCCTCACCCGCTCATCTTTCCTGACTCAGCATACTATCCACTAACGGAAATGAACTCCATGAAGTGGATTTGGGGGGACACCGTTCACTACTTATTTGCTGACGACGAAAAAAATTTCCTTGACATTTGGCATTTCCTTAACGAACGACATTGTGCAGTTTTTCGCATTCTCAAATACAGACAATTTTTCTCTAGTTTTCCTTGAAGTGTCTTTCTTAATCCACCTCGGAGTGGGGTGTTACTGCAATGCGGAGTTGATTTACAACTGCAATGCGGAGTTGAACCGCGTCTTTTCCGCTCTTACTACTGGTTATTATATGGTCATTGGAATTTTCCTCTCCGAACAACCGTGTGTCGATAGCACCAACGAGTGTGGCGACTTTTCACTCTCTCCTACTCGTGATGTCGGTTTCCTGCGATGCTCAGTTGTATATAATAATGAAAAAATCACTGATATACTTTGTATCTCTGCTGCACGTCCGCTATGCTTTCCTTCGTTCATAATTTTTTCACATGACAATAGCCTATCAGATGACACTGGGATCCATTAAACTGCTTGCATGTGTCTACTAACTGCGCAGTGCACAACCATAATTGCTCCTGTCAAGTTCACGTAGGGCGGCTTCCCAATGGAGTACATAGATGATGAATATTTCGATAAGCTTTTGGTGCTGGTAAAATGGATAACCAAGCTGCTGCTGCCTCTCATGCGTATGCTACACAGTACGCTCAAAGGCGCCGTACTGATAAGAACATTTTTCATCGCTTGGAACAACGCCTCCGGGAAACCGTAATCTTCGTCCACAAGTAATGGATGGATGTCGTCCGAGGACTAGACGTACTCCACAAAATGAAGATGCAATTCTTGGAACCGTTCACTTATCACTTCGTCGAAGGGCCCATGATATTACAAGACGTTTCCTGATATCTGAACGAGACTGGTTTTTTAAGTGTTGGACGATGCAGAATTGCATCCATATCATTACACATTAACTGGAACACCAGCGGCCAGATTCGACGAGTACAGTTTTTCAAATACATAAATAACTTGATACGGACTGACGAATCTAGCTTCACTCGTGAAGGAGTATTCAACCTCCACAACAGCCTTTATTAGTCGGAACAGAACCCATATGTCGGCCATGAATGTGGCTTTCAGGCACGCTCCGTCATAAACCTTGGGGCTAGAATCATGGTAGGAGTGCTTTTGGGCCCTTAGCTGCTGCCGAACAAGTTAAATGAACCCCTGTATAGTACTTTTCTTTGCAGTAGTTTGCCTGACATTAGAAAACGTTCCACTTGAGTTTTGGTGACAGCCATGGTTTCAGCTTGATAGTGCAATGTCACACTTTGGACTGTGAAACTATTTAAATGAAGCGTTTCCATGAAAACGGATTGGTCGTGGATGTCCAATGTTCTGTCCTCCACCCTCCCCGGAACTTAATCCACCAGATTTTTATATGTGGGCACACATAAAGGAACAAGTTGAAGTACTACACCCATGTATGTACATGACCCAATAGCTCGCGGGGCGCGTGCCGCTTCGGCGATGGTGGACCATGATGTGTTGCGTAGGGTCTGTCAAAGTATGATCTAGCGAGTGGCGAAGTGTTTGCAAATGCAAGGTGGTCGCTTTGAACATTTTCTCTAAAGTACGTATACGTACCGACTCTGTGAAAGTAAGCCTGGATTTCAAACATATAGAATGGAATTATTGTTGTTGTGGTCTTCAGTCCTGAGACTGGTTTGATGCAGCTCTTCACGCTACTCTATCCCTTGTAAGCTTCTTCATCTCCCATTACCTACTGCAGCCTACATTCTTCTGAACCTGCGTAGCGTGTTCATCTCTTGGTCTCCCTCTACGATTTTTACCCTCCAAGCTGTCCTCCAATACTAAATTGGTGATCCCTTGATGCCTCAGAACATGTCTTACCAACCGATCCCTTCTTCTAGTCAAGTTGTGCCACAAATTTCTCTTCTCCCCAAGTCTATTCAATACCGCCTCATTAGTTATGTGGTCTACCCATGTAATCTTCAGCATTCTTCTGTAACACCACATTTCGAAAGCTTCTATACTCTTCTTGCCTAAACTATTTATTGTCGATGTTTTACTTCCATGCATGGCTACACTCCACAGAAGTACTTTCAGAAACGACTTCCTGACACTTAAATCTACACTCGATGTTAAAATATTTCTCTTCTTCAGAAACTCTTTCCTTGCCATTGCCAGTCTACATTTTATATACTCTCTACTTCGACAATCATCAGTTTTTTGCTCCCCAAATAGCAAAACTCATTTAGTACATATTATGGAATTATTGAGCGTAGCGTAATGTGCAATCTAGTGTAGCTAACTTTTTTTTAAAACCTCAGAACGATGTTATTATATCCACTATCATTTTCTGTTGGCTTTGTTTGTGTCGTGGACGAAAGGAACTGGTCATTTACATTTGTAAGAAGTTCATGTTATGTGTTAATGTCTCTATAAAGGTTACAGTAACGGAAAGAAATGTACAAGATGTCGCTTTGTGAAGGTGTAAATTGTATACAATTTGGTGCTTTAACTGAAGAAGAAGTTTGGTGTGAACGCGACTCGAACATCGTCTCATAGAGCTTATAGGACAGATTCATGAGAGCTGTTCTTGGCCACACTGCACGCAGCTACAGCATTGTCAGAGTCTCGTTTTTTAAATCGTATTTCTATTAAATCCATTTGCGTGACTGGGTTTTACTAGATACGCTTTTGTCTTGAAATGAGATGAGGAATCGGATGCCGATCACCAAGTGCGGCATTTTTTCTACGCCCTGTATACATAAATTTTCAGAAGCACTCCTTTAACGATTTATAAATCACCACATACATCAATAGTTGTCACTTATGTTGTACCTATCGTTCTGTTTTAAACTAACGGTGAAAACACTTATAAAAGGAAAGAGAATACGCACAAGATTCAGTGAGGAGTGATTTATCTTGAAAACTGGATTTCGCCCTTGCGCCGTCAATTCTCCGCCGCCTTTGGAGCGGCAGACGGACCACGCGGCGGCGACAGTGGAGTGGGGTGGGTAGCTGCATATCGACCCGGCCAGCCACTTGTGCTGACCCCTCCGCGCTTCCCGCCCTCGGTCCACTGTTTACGGAAACAGACGCCCGGCCTCCCAATTAAGCCCCCGCAGCCGGCGGTGTGGCCAGCTGCTCGCTCGGCCTTCCATATCCGGATGACTAACTGGACGCCTCAACTTTTTCTCGTCTCTTTCAGTAATAAGAATATTTTTTTAAACATGAATGAGATGTAATTACTCTGTTTGTAAGAAAAAGCGACCGAAAAAGTAATATGAAAACAACACCACATTAATCATGAGAACTTTTACGGAGAAGTTCTCTGAGTTTCCGAAAACAGGGGACTATTGCAGCAAAACACAGCTTCAAATGGCTCTGAGCACTATGCGACTTAACTTCTGAGGTCATCAGTCGCCTAGAACTTACAACTAATTAAACCTACCTAACCTAAGGACATCACACACATCCATGCCCGAGGCAGGATTCGAACCTGCGACCGTAGCGGTCACGCGGTTCCAGACTGAAGCGCCTTTAACCGCACGGCCACACCGGCCGGCAAAACACAGCTTCATCTAAGTGCCACTGGATACTTTAAATATTGTCCGCAATTAGATCTATAATGGGCTGTCAAACGAAAACGAGATATTAACAAAATTTTCTCGGTCTTCCAGCCGCGTCAGGTGGTTAAAATTCCAAGATACCATGTCAGTGTGGCTGTTACTACGTCTGCCAAACAGTACGCACTGTGGAGCAACGCCGGACGTAGCACAAGAGGTGCTTACGCCTACGCTATCCAGAAAAATCAGCTGTGGCAAAACACGCCTTAGAAAATGGGCACCGAATTCTGTTCGACGAAACATCTGTCGTTATGAGGACGAAGGGATTTTGGGATAGCGTAATAAAAGAAGCTATTGAAATAAAAACCTCTGAAAACACCATCAACAAGGACGGCGGTTTACAGCTCGGCTCAGCCTGGGACCCGACAATCGCGAGGTTAAAACGGGCGTGACGGACGCGAGTTGAAAACATTACCATATATGGCGAGGAAGAGAGCACTAGTGACGTCACAGTCAGCAGTGCGGCTATATAACGACGCGGCCACGGCGACACGGCAGTCATTCTTACCACTTGACAATGACTGAGGGGAGCTCTGTTGAAAGCTCGTGGGATTTTAACCACCTGATGCGGCTGGAAGCCCGAGAAAATTTATTAATTCATATCGCCGCGAAACCATGCATTCATACGAAAACGAGGCAAATGGAAAAAGTAAGTAAACTGTTTATGATTTCAAAAGTAATCGCCATACCATCGTCGTAATTGTTAATATAGTTACCCACTGTGACTCAAGACGATCAATACCTCCTTGGAACAATGTTTGGAGTTGCCTACGGAACCATGATTGTACTCAGCCATAAACCTCTTCGTTCGAAGCAAATCTACGTCCACGAATGTCTTTCTTCAGGGCTCCAAAAATATGGAAATCGCATGAGGACAGATGGAGGATGTGTAACGGCTTCCTGACGAAACTTTTGCAGCGTGGTCGAAGCAGCTGGGACGTCAGCTCTGGGAAAGTCATGACTGCAACGGCCCGCTGCTCATTGACTTTGGAACCGGTGCCACAATAAAGGCACAGCAGCACGTGGACACTTGGCAAATATTAAATCGCGCCATCAAGTCCAAACGCTCAGGAATGGTGACAGAAGGCAGAAATTTCGCCGTTACACATCCTCCATATAGACTTTCCCCAAACGATTTCCTTAGTTTAGGAGTCCTGAAGAAAGACATTTCTGGCCATCGACTTACTACTGGGTACTATAATGGTTCCGTAGGCAACAGCAAACATTTTCCCGTGAAGGCATTAACTGTCTTGTCTCACAGTGGGATAAAGTGAAAAATGTTATGGCGATTATTTTCAGAATAATAAACCAGTTTATTTACTTCTTTTCCATCTGTCTCTTTTTCATATGACTTTCCATTACAGATAAGGCGGAAATTTTCACATTGGGCGCTCTCGGTTTTTTTTATTGATGAACTCTTCGCTTGTTTAAAATAGTACGGGTATAATTTGAGTACACTGATAATGTATTCAGCAGGTAGCGGTATCGTGTGTTGCTCTCTTCCACATAACGTTCGGTACATACTTTTCCTACCAGTTAGAATAGCTCTTTTTGTTTGCTGTGAGTTTCCCTTTAATGAATTCATTTTGTGTTCAGGTCTCACTGTTATTTATCAGGACCGGTCAGAACATCGTACGTAAACTTTTTTCCTAGAATTTCTGTCACCTTGCTGCGGCCGAGCGGTTCTAGGCGCTTCAGTCCGGAACCGCGCTGCTGCTACGGTCGCAAGTTCGAATCCTGCTTCGGGCATGGATGTGTGTGATGTCCTTAGGTTAGTTAGTTTTAAGTAGTTCTAAGTCCAGGGGACTTATGACCTTAGAAGTTAAGTCCCATAGCGCTTAGAGCCATTTGAACCTAAACACCGACGTGTATTTCCAAAAAATCTGACTTCCTAGTATGATGTGGGGGAAGGTTACCTGTTCTTGTATCAGCTTGTTATGTACGAACTGATGATACTACATATGTTCTCTCACATCCGCATATTATCCTAATGAACGTGTTTTTCTAACCTGTTTGTCGGGTATGATTTTAATTTTAGCAAGATTTATCCGCAGGTCAAATAAACTGCATTTAAAGTCAATATCAGTCAGTATTCAAGTTCTTGAATACGATTGTTATTCCGTTATCTCCCTAATTCATTTTCGACTGCACCATTTGTTGAATAGCTTCTGGGGATGGGATCACCTTGGTCGACATGTGTTCCTGCGGGCGGAGCCGTACTCTGTTTTCTGGTTTCCCTAAAGACTAGGTATATGCGAAGATGTTGTAAAATTCTCTGAATAGGGTGACTCAACTCACCGCATAGGATCTCTGTAACTGACAGTAATCAACAGTCACATATCGTGGTCCGTACAGCAGTAACAGGAACCTAGAATAGCATCTGTACTTCACAAATTTGTAGCAAGAAAAAAATGCATGTAATATCTATATACTTATACTTAACGGCGTTTATTCAGTAGCTACACCGATCTTGAAGAAGATCCTGTTCTATATTTCGTGTTTATGGCAGAGAATGAAAGCAGTCAACTAATAATAAGGAACGTTTTAATCTTGTGTAGTACAGGCTTTTATTTCTTTTCTCCTACACTTTGTTTCTATTTCCATTACTTTTAATTCACAATAACCAAATGAATCAGTTTAATAAGGCGATAACGAAGTTATGTGCAAGCACTAATGTTGCCATATCAGTACATACTCACTC
Source organism: Schistocerca cancellata (assembly GCF_023864275.1). Taxonomy (NCBI): domain Eukaryota; kingdom Metazoa; phylum Arthropoda; class Insecta; order Orthoptera; family Acrididae; genus Schistocerca; species Schistocerca cancellata. Next base: position 308,030,154 of record NC_064628.1, on the reverse strand, counting down.
TCATGTGAGAGACATGGACTCAGTTATAAGTAAGAGCAGCTTATCTCAAAAAGTAGGCCTACTATACAGAAAAACTATTTGCACTTCGTTAAGTATTCTGTGGAAAGGCATGACTATTTTGCAAGTTTCATTTACGATTACAAGTTTTCATACAGGTGCTCAAGAAAGTTTTCATTAACGGGACTTCTGTTTTCAACAGGCTTCCATCAGAAATAAGAATGTGATTCTTGAACTTCAGATTTTCAAACCTTAAGTGAAAACGTCTCTATGCGTCTTCGTCGCCTTATTCTATACAGATATTTCTCGCAGCAACTTAGCGTCAAATGCAGGAATTTAATGCCCTTATTAATATACTCTCGCATTTCTTCATCTCGTTGAGTTTTTCGTCTTGAATATGTGCATCTTGTGAACTGTATGTCAAGTGGCTTGATACCATAATCATGATCTAACGGTATGTCATCGAAGGGGCGTTAAGAGGGTGTCATGTACAGTAATTGATGTTGTGGTCATAATACCGAGGAAAATATTGCTCTGTTAGCAGACGAGAGTATTCCAATTGACAACAATAATTTTAACTCATTAAGTGCTATCTACTTACAGAACTAAATTTAATCTTAAACGTTGCTGGTTATTAATAATAATTGTGAGTAGATGGTGCTTATTCTTATTCAGAAATCATTAAACCTGAATGATTATAGGGCACATCAACCCTCCGGATATGAGACGTTGAAACATTATCAGACTGAATTATTTACATCGAGCCATCCAGATTCATGTATTTTGCTGCTGCTCGGTGCTCACAAATCAAAAAACGCGATGTCATCTCGCTAAAAGCTTTTATTCCGTTGCGCAACGTTTCGGTACAAACTAACACGTGTGTTTGTCTACGGTGCCATTGTCTTTGCAAAATTTACCTTTTAGTAAAGTTAATATTGTTTGTTAGTTCTGAAACTAAAAGCAGTTCGTGTTTTCTTTTACGATTATTCTACTACAATAAGCATCTCACAGTACTACAACGGTGAACATTAGTAAAACATTAAAATAATTAAATTAATAAAACATTAAAATAAAACTGCAGGGACAGATTCCTGACTGGAAATGGAGAGGAAAAAGGTCCTACGAACGTGTGTCTCGAGCATGTATTAGGGTCGTCCCAGTATCCTGTAGAACGCGATCCTCCAGGTCTGGTATACGTACAGTCCACCGCCTCTCCTGCACGTTCGTCTGTCTGAAAGGACCCATGATCACACAAACGCCCAAACAGGGCTTGAAATGTTGTGTGATGTGGCTGGTGTCTGTGAGGGTACTTGTTTTATATAGCTGTGGTGTCTCTCGCCCGCTTCCATCTGCTTGGCTAAACACAAACACCATCTCGGCTTGTTCCCGACATGAATACCAGACCATTCTGTTGCTGACAGTATGCTGCGTCAGTCACACAGCCTGCAACACACAAGGAATACACGGCACGTGGTCAGAGGAACTGTCATTCGTCAGCGCCATTTACCGTGGCAACGATGCAATTCCGGACACAAGTTCATAGGACCTTTATTCCTCCATTTCCAGTCAGTAATCCGTCCTTACAGTTTGTCGTTTCAATAATGTTCACACTGCGTTCGTGCACTGAATTCGTGCCGTCGATATTCGATTGTAGTCGGTGTGTCATGGGACGCAAACTATTCCACTGACTGTAGAACCCTTTTTACTTGTGCACAGATGATTCTGTTCACGATTTTCAGGCATGTACTCTTCGTATGATGTGAAGCTTTCTGTTGAAGCACATCTGCACAGTATACCCCGCTATGCATAATTTCTCATAGACGCGAACAGAAAAATCTCTGAAGTGTCGAATGGTGGGACAGATGGTGGACTTTACCATTGTAATCGTGGAGTACGGTTCAAGATGGTAGGTTTCACTCTTGTGGAGTCTCATGTCTTTTTTATGATACCATCCTTTACATTTTTAACACATTGATTAACGTTTACTGTTAAACATCGCTTAAGTACATCACTGCAAATTATACCCTCAGCTACACGGAAGATTGGTTCAAATGGTTTAAATGGCTCTGAGCACTATGGGACTTAACATCTGTGGTATGCCCGCATCTCGTGGTCGTGCGGTAGCGTTCTCGCTTCCCACGCCCGGGTTCCCGGGTTCGATTCCCGGCGGGGTCAGGGATTTTCTCTGCCTCGTGATGGCTGGGTGTTGTGTGCTGTCCTTAGGTTAGTTAGGTTTAAGTAGTTCTAAGTTCTAGGGGACTGATGACCATAGATGTCCCATAGTGCTCAGAGCCATTTGAACCATTTAGCCATCTGTGGTCATCAGTCCCCTAGAACTTAGAACTACTTAAACCTAACTAACCTAAGGACATCACACACATCCATGCCCGAGGCAGGATTCGAACCTGCGACCGTAGCAGTCGCGCGGTTCCGGACTGAGCGCCTAGAACCGCTAGACCACCGCGGCCGGCTGGAAGATTGGTGCCATCACATCCGTGGGGAACTGGCTCCTTACGCCCTTCTGGTTGGAGGGCGCATCTCTATTCATTCACTGTTCTCTGTTGTGGCACTCCAGCTGCGTGTCTCCTAATTATTATTTTTAAATCTACGTTTACATACATACTCCGGAAGCCACCATATGGTGCGTGGCGGCGGGTAAATTGTACCATTATAGTTATTTCCTTTCCCGTTCCGCTCGTAAATGGAGCGCGGGGAAACGAGTATCTACGACGGTAAGTCATTTATTATCCGCAAAGTAGTTATAAAATTTTATTGTAATCAAATAGGAAACTTACAAGAACATCATTTTTCGACATAGTCTCCTTGCGTTTCAACGCACTTGGTCCATCGATGTACAAGCTTCCTGATGCCCTTATAAAAGAGGGATCTCGGTTGAGCTGCGAACCAGGAATGCACCGCTTCTTTCACTGCTTCGTCCGAAGCAAATCGACGGCCCCTTAATGCCTGTTTGAGTGGACCAAAGAAGTGATAGTCAGAAGGGGAAAGATCGGCACTATATGGAGGATGATCCAGTACTTCAAATTTGATTTCCTGGAGCGTTTCAGCAGTGTGGGTAGCAGTATGCGGACGGGCATTGTCGTGCAACATCACAACGCCTTTTCACAGCAATCGTCGGCGTTTGCTTCGATTTGCAGGCTTTAGCCTGGCAGAAAGCAATCTCACTGTAATGTATCGTTGTGCCCCTTCCCACATAATGTTCCAGTACTGGACCTTGTGCGTCCCAAAAAACCGTAAGCATCAGTTTTCCGGCGGACGGTTGGGTCTTGAACTTTTTCTTGCACTGCTAATTTGGATGTTTCCACTCCATACTCTGCCGTTTACTCTCCGGCTCGTAATGATAGATCCATGTTTCGTCACCAGTTATGATCCTGTCTAAGAAGTTGTCCCCTTCGTTACCATAGCGATCCAAATGTTTTTGCGGATGTCCAAGCTCCTTTGTTTATGCAACGGTGTGAGTTGTTTTGGGACTCATCTTGCACAAACTTTATGAAACCCAAGTCTGTTGTGTATGATTTCGTAGGCAGAACCGTGACTAATTTGCAGACGATGTGACATTTCGTCAATAGTTAATCATCTGTCTAAGAGAATCATTTCACGTGAACGCTCAATGGTTTCTTCATTTGTGGCGGTAAACGGTCGTCCAGCTCTTCACCATGCGTAACACTTGTGCGACCATTTCGGAATTTTTCAATCCATTCGTAGAAACTCCGTTGTGCAAAACACTGTTCCCGTACTGTACCGAAAGTCTTCGATCTATTTCGGCCCCTGATATACCTTCCGACCACAAAAAACGGATCACTGAACGTTGCTCTTCTTTGGTGCAAGTAGACAGCGAAGCAGCCATAATTAACAGCACGGCGGCGATAACTAAACTAACCTAGCAGCTTGAAAATTGCAAAGATATGACAACAAATAAACAAAGCATGTGTCGTCAACTTAAAATGACAGTACTACCAAAATAAAGAAAATATAACTGAATTGTGGATAATAATTGGCTTACCCTCCGAACGGGCCCTAATTTCTGTTATCCTAGAGGTTCTTACGCTAAATGTACGTTGGCGGGAGTTGAATCGTTCTGCAGTCAGCTTCAAATTCCGGTGCTATATTTTCGCACCAGTGTTCCGAAAATCAACATTTCATCTCTCTAGGGATTTTCATGGAGTTCACGAACCATCTGCGTAATACTGTGGTGTTGACCGAACCTACTGGTAACAAATCTAGCTGTCTGCCTCTAAATTGCTTCGATGTCTTGCTTTTATCCGACCTGGTGCGAACCCAAACACTCAAGCAGTACTCCAGAAGAGGTAGCACTAGCATTCTACATGCGGTCTCTTTTAATGGTAAACCACACATTCCCAAAAGTCTCCCAATAAACCGAAGTCGGTCATTCACCTTCCTCACTGCCGTCCTAAGTGCTCGTTCCATTTCGAATCGCTTTGCAGCGTTATGCCTAGATATTTAATCGACGTTAATGTGTCTAGCAGCACAGTACTAATGCTGTATTCGAAGATTGAAAGATTGTTTTTCCTAGTTGTCTGTATTAACTTACATTTTTCTACATTTAGAGCTAGTTGCAATTCATTCCAATCGAAAATTTTGTTTCGTCTTCTCACAGTGCCGTTGTATGCTATGACATCCCCATAGCCAATGAAAAGTCGTTATGTGTCGTCCAGTTTTCCGTTGAATTCATTGCAGTTCTAGAAATACCTCTGTCAACCATTTTGTTTAATTAATACGGAAGCAAATGATCAAGGAAAAAATATGCGCATAGCCATCGTATCACAGTGCACGGCAGCGGAGGTTAATCAAAATCCGGTAGAAGTTGTTAACGAGGTTGTGTAACGCCCGATATATGTACGAGGGCTAATCATATTGAAAAGGTAGTTATGCAATTTTTTTGTTTGAGTGTTTGGAGGTGCATGTCTGCAGTCCTGTTACACTTGAAATTTCCCCGCCACGATCCCAAAAAGACGCTGTCCATCTCCATTTTGCTGATATTTGAGTCATGGACATTAGGCCGTGGTCTAAGGCATAATTCTCTACCTAACGTTTCGTCTTACAGTGCTAGAGCGAGTTATGCCTAACGCCCATAAATCAAATATCAGCAATAACACAAATACCGACCGTGAGAGCTTGCATTCTGTGATGATCTCCATTTTAGCAGTGGGCTGCCCCATTTTGTTGTGGCTCCTCTAGCGGCGTGCTACGATATTGTGATGTCAGGATTTCAAGTGTACCACGACTACAGACATGTAGTTGTAAACAAACAAAAATTAATTATGCAACTAGATTTTCTCGATGTGATAATTAAAACTTTATGAGTAACGGTAGAATAAAGCAGAACTGCGCCGTGCTTAGAATGCGTTGTTGCAATCCTTAAACGAAAATGACCGACCGAGGTGGCGGGCAATAAAACTCAAATCCCTATTTAGATTTTCAGTGATTTCCCTAAATCATTGAAGCGAATGTCAGAATGGTTTCTTTCCGTAGGACGAAGTCGATTTTATTCCCCATTCTTGTCGAATCTGAACTAGTGCTCTGTTTCTATCGACCTCTCGATATCGACTGGATGCTAAAAATCTGTCATATTCTTCTCTTTTCATTTCAGAAAGCCAAAAAATGGCTCTGAGCACTTTGGGACTTAACTTCTGAGTTCACCAGTCCCCTAGAACGTAGAACTACTTAAACCTAACTAACCTAAGGACATCACACACATCCATGCCCGAGGCGAGATTCGGACCTGCGACCGTAGCGGTCGTGCGGTTCCAGACTGTAGCGTCTAGAACCGCTCGGCCAGTTCGGCCGGCTCCAAAATCCAGTTTTCATTTATACATAGTATAGATTAGTTGTAGGTTCTATAACTGTTGCAAGTAAACAGTATCTCACGCCCTGGATATGGGAAGAATGGGTAAGGACGGGCGTGAGTCAAGTCGCCAATTCGGGTGCAGTAACCTCGGTGGCCCGATGGCACGGCCCCCGCCCATATACCGGCTGCTACCGGAAAACGCCCAGCCACAGGGCGACGCGGAGTTGCGAACAACTTCAGGAGGGGACGCGTGCAAGCTGGCAACAACGTACTGCACAGAGCACAAAGGCGTTAACGAAAAACACTGTGCTCTGAGCACTTTAAGCAAATTTGAATTTGACGTCGAAACATTTCTTCGGGGCTATTATTTTAAAAATTATTCTCTGTTCAAGGCAGCTCAGCGTCTAAATACCAATTTCTGGTCTTCATTACAATAAATATTATCTCTCTTGAAAATTCCTGGCGTATTAAAACTGTGTGCCGGACTGAGCCTCGAAATCGGGACGTTTGCCTTTCTCCTGTCACTCCTGAGAGAACGGATATTGCGAGACATGGCTTTGCCAGAGCCTGGGGGATGTTTCCAGAATGAGATTTTCGCTCTGCAGCGAAGTTTGCGCTGATATTAAATTTCCTGGCGGATAAAAACTGCATGCCGGACCAAGACTCGAACTCAGGACCTTCGCCTTTCGCGAGCAAGTGCTCTATCAACTGAGCTACCCAAGCACGGCTCACGATCCGTCTTCACAGCTGTACTTCCGCCAGTACCTCGTCTCCTCGGAACTTAGCGTGGGACAACATACAGGCTTTATGTAATCGTAATCGGAGCACAGGGAGAAAAAAGATGTCATATTGTAAAATTTTATCTAAAACCTTCTGCTCAGCTTAGTAACTCGTATGTAACAGACTGTTATATTTTCGAAAGTGTACGTCAGTGAAAGAATTAAGTACTGCAATCTTATCTTTACGAATACAAACCAACAGCGAATTTAATTGGTTACGATATACGGATTTACTGATTTCGCTTTGTGCATCGAAAGCTTAGTGCCATTGCTTTGCTTCTTTCGATAGATTTTATTTACATTAGACTTCTTTTCTAGGAAAGCTTTTTAACCACAGTGACAAAAGTATTTTTGGAAGCTTACGCCAGCAACAGAATTAAGTGCCGCAGTCTTATCTATGTGAATACAAGCTAACATTGAATTTGCTTGGCTAGGATAAATGGATTTATTGATTTTGCTTTGTGTGTTAAGAGTTTAACACCATTGATTTGTTTCTTTCGGAATGTTTTACGTATATTCTTTGCTTGGAAAAGCAAATTTACTAAGTTTGCTTTGTGATTTGGATGCCTACTCATTACATTTTGATTTGATTTTGTTTACGAACAGAAACACCCATAGAAAACGGTAGAGTCTGCCCACAGAAAGCTGTCGAATCTTGCTGACACAGCAGAATGACTAAAAGGCTGAGGACGGCGCGGTCTCAATAACCGATTGAAGATCGTGAGGCAGGACGTGCTGTGGCTCGAGAACATTGGGCTTTAACTCCCTCTTCGTAAAATCTTTCCGAAAGCAAGGTGCAATGTAACTCTGATCGAGAGCATCATGAGCTATCTCGTTCCTCAGATCCCTTCACTCAGAGAGGCCTAAAAGTTACTGCTATCCAACGTAACATCATAGAAGCGGAAATTTTGACGGGAAGTGGCGCAGGCGAGCGAGTTTTTATACTCTGAATCCCGTTTATTCCTAACAGTTTGCCATTTTGCTTTAAATGTGAACAATTTCCGGTTAACTTATGTTATGCCATGACCACAATCAAAGCACAAGGCTGGATGCTGCGCCGGCCGGTGTGGCCGAGCGGTTATAGGCGGTACAGTCTGCAACTGCGCGACCGCTACGGTCGCAGGTTCGAATCCTGCCCCGGGCATGGATGTGTATGATGTCCTAAGGTTAGTTAGGTTTAAGTAGTTCTAAGTTCCAGGGGAGTGATGACCTCAGATGTTAAGTCCCATAGTGCTCAGAGCCATTTGAACCAGATGCTGCGTTTTGTGGGCGTGGACCTTAGTGCCAGTTACTTTTCGCACAGACAGCTCTCCATGGCTCTCTCTCATATGTTAGTGAAGCAAATAAGCGTTTCGTTCACGTCCCCAATCCTACTACTTCAAACATTGTTTACAAAGAAGCTTTAGAAGTCAAAATAAATTCCCCGCGTAGGAAGTCTTGGACATGGCTTTAAATAAATACCCAGCTAAGGCAGCGTTTCTCAACTAGTTAAGAAATAAAATCGTTCACTGATTGACTTGGAAAGGCCCGTTTGACACCGAGTACCACGCATATTCTGAAAGAGAAAAGTCAAGATATAGGCTCTGTTTCGTTCGCAGCTGTTCTTATATCATTAAACAGAGAAAAAATTTAGCCCCTTCTTATAAGAGTAACAACATTCCATATAGCTTTGTTACAAATACAACTCCTAAAATGTCTAATAATAATAATAATAATAATGGCTTGTGACGAGGGCCTCCCGTCGGGTAGACCGTTCGCCTGGTGCAAGTCTTTCAATTTGACGCCACTTCGGCGATTTGCGCGTCGATGGGGATGAAATGATGATCAGGACAACACAACACCCAGTCCCTGAGCGGAGAAAATCTTTGACCCAGCCGGGAATCGAACCCCAGCCCTTCGGATTGACAGTCTATCGCGCTGACCACTCAGCTTCCGGGGGCGGACCTAAAATGTCGAAATCGTGATATAGCTAACTTTTCTCGTCCATTACTTTCGAGCACCTACGGGAGTGCTTCGAAGCAGGCCTCCCTAATCCGATGACACCGATGACCTCGCAGACAAACCTGTGCTGAAACTTTAATGCAGTCTGTGTAAGAGTTACAATATGAAGTTTGTGATTTTCAAGTGAATTGAAAAAAACATTGTAGAGAAAAGTTACATATATGTAAATTACGACCCTTCCAGCAAGGCGTCATTTTTGCCAGCCACAAGGTATGATACTTAAAGGGTGGCTTTCGGGCGTTCTAGTGTAATCAGTCGCTTTCTGCAGTACGAACGAGTTGTGATGGCACGAAAAGGTCACGAAGACAGAATTGCCAACGCTGTAAAATTTGTGACGCATTTGATCAAATTTGTTTCAGGAAACACTGTACTTATCAACGAGTGCCATGTACTACACAGATTAGACTTCACCAGATACGTTTTTACAGATACTTTACCACTTGTATAATACTCAGCGTATCATAGATCTGCACTCTGAAAATTCTTATCCAATGACAAAAAATCAGTGGGTCAGATCCACAGTAGCCCTCTAGATCACAAGCACCAAATGAGAGGACGCACTGGGGAAGAAGCAAGTTCTATTCCCACCCGACCATCCGTGGTCCTCTCGGGTTTTAACCTATTAAGCTAGTACTCGTACTCTACTCAGCGTTAACGAGACGATATTTTTTTCCCATTCTAGCGAAGTAAACATGATTGCCTAGATATATTTTCATGTTCTTACTGTCCGTTCGTAGTGTCACCCGAAGAATTATCTTGAACTTCCAATTGCGTTAAAGAGTCAGATGCCTCAAACAGTACACCAGATACCTAATACAGTCAGGGTAGGGAAGGGATGTCGAATACCACAAAATGATAGTCATTATGCGAAGAGAGTTCCCTAAAATGCCAGATAGTAGAACTCCAGCTGCAAATACCTTCCAGTTTTCCCAAAATCACGTTTTTTACAGTAAATATTCAAACCTTCTGCCGCCAATAGAACTTCGAAGAAATGATTGACTCGCCCTCTGGAAGATTCCTGCTGCGTTGCAAGTGATTGTCGCAACCTCAAAAAAGCCTGGCGCCATCTCTTCACGGATATTGACTTCAGCGCATCCGTCACTGATTGCTTGCCGTTTTGTGGCCGTAGCTCTAGTCTCAACTTTGCGTTACGAACCACATTAAGTCGACAAATTTTTGTCGCTTCGACAACACCTAACTCGACTTGACCTTCTTATCAGTTCTTTTCTGTATCCTGTAAACTGGAGCCAATACTCGCAAACATGACGTTGCTGTCGATTCGACGTTTAGCTGCTTCGCCATTTCTATTTTACTAATGTATCAACAAAATACGACCTCCACGTTTCACATCTATCTTTGACGCATTCCCTCAATAGTGATTATATTTCTCATTAGATGTTTCAAATGTGTCATTCTAGTACAGTGGTTTCGAACATTTCTGAGATCATTACCCCTGAGTGCAACCAAATATTAATTAGTATCCCCTCCCTCCACATAACATCATCAACATTAGCGGTTAATTAAATTTTAGCAAGAAAAAGAATATTCTTTGAACAATTTATTTTGAAAATGATGAAAGATAAATGATATTCAGTTTTATAGGCATTTTATTCAGCCACGGAGTAATGAGTCAATGACACAATTGATGTTGCCTATTTCTAATATGTTTCTTGTGGAACGATGAAGAAATTCTCTGCGCATCGCGAGTGATATCTACAACCCCTCCTCAGAACAGAAAGCTAACTATCCACATTGAGGATAGGCGCTTGGCACAGAACATGCTTTCTCTACGCCACTCCTCTTTCTAGTGACACTTACTTCGCCCACACCTTGCATCTCCATTTAAAATCAACCCGTTAAAAGTGCGTGCACTATACTTCCGTTTGTGTTTTTATTGGACTCCTTACTTCTGAACTGGTAGAAGTTGAATGATTTCACGCAGCTTTGTGTCTGTCCATTGACACTAATGACAAATAATAATAATAATAATAATAATAATAATAATAATAATAATAATTTTTAACCAGACATAACGTCTGAGAAAGGAAAGAAATAATAATAATAATCAGTGATTCCCAACGTGCAGTAATTAATTTTTCTGATAGATCAAAACAAAAGTGTTCAATTGCGTTTCAGTCTCGAAACTAAATTATTTTTTAAAGGTCATACTTATTATCCCTATTTCTTTAAGATTGTAATACTGATTATATAAGTCACCAATAATTAAATTTTTTCAAATACTAGCGTTAACGCATAACACAATGTGGTGGAGTCTACTTACTTACATTATGTGATCAAAAGTATCCGGACACACCCAAAAACATACGTTTTTCATATTAGGTGCATTGTACTGCCACCTACTGCCAGGTACTCCATATCAGCGACCTCGGTAGTCATTAGACGTCGTGAGAGAGCAGAATGGGGCGCTCCGCGGAACTCGCGGACTTCGAAGATGATCAGGTGATTCGGTGTCACTTGTGTCATACGTCTCTAGCGAGATTTCCAAACTCCTGAACGTGATGGGACACGTAAAGCACAAAAGCGTACAGGCCGACCTCGTCTGTTGACTGACGGAGACCGCCGACAGTTCAAGAGGAGCGTAATGTATAATAGGCAGACATCTATCCATACCATCACATAGGAATTACAAAATGCATCAGAATCCACTGCAAGTGCTATGACAGTTAGGCGGGAGGTGAGAAAACTCTGATTTCATGGTCGAGCGGCTGCTCATAAGCCACACATCACGCCGGTAAATGCCAAACAACGCCTCGCTTGGTGTAAGAAGCGTAAACATTGGACGATTGAACAGTGACGAATACACAAAGTGGCGATCTGATGGCAGGGTGTGGGTATGGCGAATGCCCGGTGAGTGTCATCTGCCAACGTGTGTAGTGCCAACATTAAAATTCGGAGGCGGTGTTGTTAAGGTGTGGTAGTGTTTTTCATGGAGGTGGCTTGCACCCTTTGTTATTTTGCGTGGCACTATCAAAGCACAGGTCTACACTGATGTTCTAAGCACCTTCTTGCTTGCCACTGTTGAAGAGCGATTCGTGGATGGCGATTGCATCTTTCAACACGATCGAGCACCTGTTCATAATGCACGCCCTGTGGCGGAGTGGTTACACGACAATAACATCCCCGTAATGGACTAGCCTGCATAGGGTCCTGGCCTGAATCCTATAGAACACCTTCGGGATGTTTTGGAACGCCGACTGCCAGGCCTCACCGATCGACATCGATACCTCTCCTCAGTGCAGACTCCGTGAAGAATGGGCTGCCACACCCCAAGAAACCTTCCATCACCTGATTGAACGTATGCCTGCAAGAGCGGAAGTTGTCATCAAGGCTAAGGGTGGGCCAGTACCGTATTGAATTCCAGCATTACCGATGGAGGGCGCCACGAACTTGTAAGACATTTTCAGCCAGGTTTCCGGATACTTTTGTTCACATACTGTACTTACTCCATGACGTTACGGTCCTCTGAGGACCTTGGCCTCCTCAATCACAGTCATCCAATCGTCTCGGTCTTCAGCACGCCTGCGCCACCTCCTCACTCCCACTGCTCTGAAACCGGCTTCCACATCATCCAGCCATCGTCCTCTCCTTCTCCTAGCACCAGGATGTCCCATCATCAGCTTCTTCGGGAGCCTTCCTTCTGTCATCCGCTGGACCTGTCCTAACCAACTTAGCCTTCCCATTTTTTAACCCGCTACACACATATTTTGTACCATGGATCTGTCATAGTAAAATTGAGAAATATGCATCACATATGCACAAATATATCATGCAAATTGCCACAAAATACGAGAAATTGCTTTATTATTCACATCACAATAATAAATGAAATAATTAACACTTCAACTTGATAGTAACTTTGTGATGGTAACTAGATTATTGTGGGACATGCACATAATAATTATTACAACAACAACAGCAGCAGAAATAACAACAAACAACAACAATAAATATTATTATTATTATCGTTGTTGTTGTTGTCGCTGCTGCTGTTGTAATAATTATTATGTGTACATCCCACAGTAGTCTAGTTGCCATTGTCAAGCTCAAGTGTCAGTTATTTCGTTTATTATTGTGGAGTGAATAATAAAGCAATTTCTCTTCTCTCGTAGGCATTTTCATGAGATATTTGAGCATATCTGACGTATATGTCTGAATTTTACTATAATAAATCCACAGTACAAAGTATGTATATGGTGGGTGCAATGTCCTGAGGATGAGTTTCGTAATTTTTTTCCCTTAAACTGTAACCTCCACCACATCGTGTTATGAATTGATGTTAATATTTGAAAAAGAATTGATGTTAATATTTGAAAAAAATTAATTATTGCTGACTTATTATTCAGTATTGCAGTCTTAACGAAATACGGATAATAGTAATGATCTTTTAAAAATAATTTAGTTGTGTGACTGAAACACAGTTGAACACTTTTGTTTTTATCCAGCAGAAAAATTTATTACTGCAGGTTAGGCATCACTAATCTGATGTTGTTGTTATGGTGTTCAGTCCAGAGACTGATGCAGCATTCCATGTTACTCTATCCTGTGCAAGCTTCTTCATCTCCCAGTACCTACTGCAACCTACATCCTTCTGAATCTGTTTAGTGTATTCATCTCTTGGTCTCCCTCTACGATTTTTACGCTCCACGCTGCCCTCCGATACTACATTGGTGATCCCTTGATGCCTCAGAACATGTCCTACCAACCGATCCCTTCTTCTAGTCAAGTTATGCCACAAATTTCTCTTCTCCCCAATTCTGTTCAATACCTCCTCATTAGTTACGTGATCTACCCATCTAATCTTCAGCATTCGTCTGTAGCACCACATTTCGAAAGCTTCTTTTCTCTTCTTAAACTATTTATCGTCCATATTTCACTTCCATACATGGCCACACTCCATACAAATACTTTCAGAAACGACTTCCTGACACTTTAAATCTATACTCGATGTTAACAAATTTCTCTTCTTCAGAAACGCTTTCCTTGCCATTGCCAATCTACATTTTATATCCTCTCTGCTTCGACCATCGTCAGTTATTTTGCTCCCCAAATACCAAAACTCATGTACCACTTTAAGTGTCTCATTTCCTAATCTAATTCCCTCAGCATCGCCCGATTTAATTCGTCTGTTCCATTATCCTCGTTCTGCTTTTGTTGATGTTCATCTTATATCCTCCTTTCAAGACACTATTTCATACAACTGCTCTACAGGTCCTTTGATGTCTCTGAAAGAATTACATACAATGTCATCGGCGAAACTCAAAGTTTTTATTTCTTCTCCATGGATTTTAATTCCTACTCGAAATTTTTCTTTTGTTTCCTTTACTGCTCGCTCAGTATACAGATAGAATAACATCGACGATAGGCTGCAAACCTGTCTCACTCCCTTCCCAACCACTGCTTCCCTCTCATGCTCCTCGACTCTTATAACTGCCATCTGGTTTCTGTACAAATTGTAAATGGTCTTTCGTTCCTGTATTTGATCCCTGCCACCTTCAAGATTAGAAAACGAGTATTCCAGTCAACATTGTCAAAAGCGTCCTCTAAAATAAGTCGTAGGGTCAGTACAGCCTCACGTGTTCCAATATTTCTACGGAATCCAAACTGATATTTCCCGAGGTCGGCTTTTACCAGGTTTCTCATTCGTTTGTAAAGAATTCGCGTTAGAATTTTGCAGCCGTGTCTTATTAAACTGATAGTTCAGTAATTATCAGATCTGTCAACACCTGCTTTCTGTGGGATTGGAATTATTATATTCTTCTTGAAGGCTGAGGGTATTTCGCCTGTCTCATACATCTTGCTCATCAGATGGTAGAGCTTTGTCACTTTGTCAGGGCTGGCTCTCCCAAGGCTGTCAGTAGTTCTAATGGAATGTTGTCTACTCCCGGGGCCTTGTTTCGCCTTAGGTCTTTCAGTGCTCTGTCAAACTCTTCACGCAGTATCATATCTCCCATTTCATCTACATCCTCTCCCATTTCCATAGTATTGTTCTCAAGTACATCGCCCTTGTATAGACCCCCTATATACACCGTCCTTCCACCTTTCTGCTTTCCCTTCTTTGCTTAGAACTTGGTTTCCATCTGAGCACTTGATATTCGTACAAGTGGTTCTCTTTTCTCCAAAGGTCTTTTTAATTTTCCTGTAGGCAGTGTCTATCTTACCCCTAATGAGATAAGCCTCTACATCCTTACATTTGTCCTCTAGCCATCCCTGCTTAGCCATTTTGCACTTCCTGTCGATCTCATTTTTGAGACGTTTGTGTTTCATTTTGCGTGCTTCATTTACTGCATTTTTATATCTTCTCCTTTCATCAATTAAATTCATTATATCTTCTGTTACTCAAGGATTTCTACTAGCCCTTGTCTTTTTACCTACTTGATCCTCTGCCGTCTTCACTAGTTCATCTCTCAAAGCTACCCATACTACTTCTAATATATTTCTTTCCTCTGTTCTTATCAACCGTTCCGTAATACTCTCTCTGAAACTCTCTATAACCCCTGTTCTTTCAGTTTATCCAGGTCCCGTCTCCTTAAATTCCTACCTTTTTGTAGTTTCTTCAATTTCAGTCTACAGTTTATAATCAATATATTGTGGTCAGAGTCCACATCTGCCCCTGGAAATGTCTTACAGTTTAAAACCTGGTTCATAAATATCTGTCTTACCATTATATAATGTCTGAAACCTTTCAGTGTCTCCAGGCCTCTTCCATGTATACAACCTTCTTCCATGTTTCTTAAACCAAGTGTTAGCTATATTTAAATTATGCTCTGTGCAAAATTCTACCAGGCGGCTTCCTCTTTCATTTCTCACCCCCGTTCCATATTCACCTACTACGTTTCCTTCTCTTCCTTTTCCTACTATCGGATTCCCGTCATCCATGACTATTAAATTTTCGTCTCCCTTAACTATCTAAATAATTTCTTTTATCTCATCATAATTTTCGTCAATCTCTTCGTCAACTGCTGAGCTAGTTGGCATATAAACTTGTACTACTGTGATAGGCATGGGCTTTGTGTCTAACTTGGCCACAATAATGCGTTCACTATGCTGTTTGTAGTAGCTTGCCCGTATTCCTATTTTCTTTTTATTCATTATTAATCCTACTCCTGCATTACCACTATTTGATTTTGTATTTATAACCCTGTATTCACCTGACCAGAAGTCTTGTTCCTCCTGCCACCGATCTTCACTAATTTCCAGTATAACTAAATCTAACCTATCCATTTCCCTTTTTTAATTTTCTAACCTACCAGATCGATTAAGGGATCTGACATTCCACGTTCCGATCCGTAGGACGCCAGTTTTATTTCTCCTGATAACGACGTCCTCCTGAGTAGTCCCCGCCAGGAGATCCGAATAGGGGCTTATTTTACCTGCGGAATATTTTACCCAAGAGGACGCCATCATCATTTATCCATACAGTAACGCTGTATGCCCCCTGGAAAAATTCCGGCTGTAGTTTCCCCTTGCTTTCAGCCGTTCGCAGTACCGGCACAGCAAGGCCGTTTTGGTTAGTGTTGCAAGGCCAGATTAGTCAATCATCCAGACTGTTGCCCCTGCAGCTACTGAAAAGGCTGCTGCCCCTCTTCAGGAACCACAGGTTTGTCTGGCCTCTCAGCAGATGCCCCTCCGTTGTGGTTGCACCTACGGTACGGCTATCTATCGCTGAGGCACGCAAGCCTCCTCACCATAGGCAAAGACCATTGTTCATGGAGGGATCACTGAACTAGTGCCTCTCAGATCGATTCTCGGCTAGCTCTCTGTTAGCTTCAACTGATTTCTTCTGCTAAACGCACTAGCGTAAGCTGAACAAATACCTCAGCTGTGGCACATCTCCTTTTTTGGTATATCCTGTGTTGTTGCTAAATCCTTAGGTGAATTACATTGTCAAGTGAAAGTTGGCCAAGCTATAACTCTATAACTGCAGAAAAAACAAAAAGGGGGGAGGGGGTCCAATGATGGTTGGGGATCATGTATTTGGTTCAAGTAGTACAAATAGCCCTGTAAACACAACGCACAATGTAACACGACATTTAGAACATTACTGTGGCTATAATGCGGAGAAACTGACTTCCACTGAACAATTTATGGTAGCTGACGACTTTAATTCCCGGATAGAAGATTCTGTACTCATTATTGAAAAGTAGTTTCTGACGAGTTTCTTCTGCAACCTGAAAAATTGCTCAATAGTTGGGTCTTTTCTCGTTTTCAGGCCTCGTTTCTTCAGTCGCAGCTATACGAGGAATACAGGCTTTATGCTACCAAACACAGCCCCAGGTAGCAGTGATTTGGGCCACTCCTTTCCTTATTTATATAAATTATATGCCTTCTACTATTACAGATGATTCTAAAATATTTCTGTTTGCTGATGATACTAGCTTGGTAGTAAAGGATGTTGTGTGCAACGTTGACACTGTTTCAAGTAGTACATTTCACGACGTAAGTTCCTAGCTCGTAGAAAATAAACTAATGGAAAATCGTATTCAGATATATAGTAAACTGTCGTGAAAAGCCCCATTCAGGGATCTTGTTCAAACACTTAATGCTGCCATTTTTACTATTCGAATGGTATCTGAAGTAAGTAGTAGTTCGACACGAAAAGTAGTCTATTTTGCTTATTTTCATTCGCTTATGACGTATGGTATTGTATTTTGGGTAACTCTTCCCACTCTCAAAGCAGATTTTTGGCTCAGAAACGGGCAGTTCAGGTTATATGTGGTGTAAATTCACGAACCTCTTGTTGACCTCTGTTCATTAGCTGGGTATTCTTACATTGCCTTCTCGATATGTATATTCTTTACTGTCGTTTCTTGTTAGCAATATCAGCTTATTCCAAAGAATTAGTAGCTTTCACTAAGTTAATACTAGGCAGAAATCCAACCTGCATTTGCATCGCACTTCATTGGCTCTTGTGCAGGAAGGTGTGCAGCATACTGCCACATCAACATCCACATCCAATAAGCTACCAAAAGAATTTGAAAATCTCAGGAGTAATTCACGCGCTCTCAAATCGAATCTGAAGAGCTACCTCATGGGTCAGTCCTTCTATTATGTCGAGGAGTTCCTTTAGGATTTAAGCTAATTCCTGTGTTATATTCTTGATTGCGTTTACATAAACTTATGGCCCATCATTTTTTGTTTTATCTGTTGTTACTCTTCTGTTGTAATTTCATGTACTGATACGTTCCATAACCTTGGAGATTTGCTCCCGAATTTGGTCCTACGGAACAGGACTTGTAAAATATATGAATAAAAACATATATGTGTGTAAAATAAATAAATAAAAACATATATATGTAGAATAACGTAAGGAATGAAGTAAGGAAACAACCACGAATAAAAATAGTAATTTAATACGTATTGCATTTATGGCTGTACTTTTCAGCTACTGTAGTATATATTTCAGTATAAAATTCAGTCGTCAGTTGCAAATGTATGTTTATTTAGTTTTATCGGTTTCGACATTAATTTTTTATCTTCAGTAGCCTACAAAATTAGAGATGATTTACATCTTTAAGCTTTGGCTATACATTTTGTGTAGCGTAAGAAGTATATTACACTTAGTGACCAGTAATTTAAAATGAGGAAATTGTTTACGAACTCGGCACACAGATTTGTAAGTAAAACAATACTGTTACAGTGATCACTGAATATCGTTTAAAACAATGCGAAACGCATATGGTCTGAATAAGACTTTTATTACAGTCGCAAAAGACGGTACACAAGCAGTATTAGTTGCTTAGAACTGTTCGTCATAATTAAAGTTAGTGAACGGAAGTCTACCGAAAAACCTTCAGCTTTCATACGAGACAGTTTACTGTGTCTGTTGCCCACCCCTCTTGTGTGTTGACTGAAGATTGGCAACGCTGGCGGGGAATTCGTCGGCGCAGGTCGATAGCAGTGGTAAACCATTCGTCCCTCTCGTAGCCTGCTGCTGCTCGCATCCGCCGCATCATCATAATGCTATCAACGTAAGCTGCGCTTATCTGCCGTCCCACCGCTGATTACAGTATTCGGCGAACTGTCGGCCACAGCTCTATCGTTTCACGGCCATCTGCGTAGCGAGTTAGCGGACCCATTCTGCATGCAGCATGCATCACGCTTCAAAGTTGGAACACGGAGCGAAGTAGAATACTGTTAATTGCCGACTCGACTCGGGGGAGGGGATCGAGGCGGACTGGAACCACGTTACAGTTAAAACGTTCGAGTGATTATTTTTGACATCATTAAACAATGCAGTCAATGCATATTTGCACCAGCGGATGGATATCTATAGAATTAGTAAACTTCTTATGGCTGATGAGAAATGAGGTGTTTGCTTGAGAAACTAAACTGTGTTTGTAACAACTGAATTACATAATATGGTGCAGAAAACACAGTTACTTACAACAATAATTAGCGACCCATCCTGGGTAGCACTAAGCATCTATCTAACTTGTCTGTCATTGCGGTAATAAATTTTGTATTCCTTGCGAATCAGTATATCTTTTAATGAAAACTGTATCAAAAGCCCTACAGTTAGCTTTCACATACAGACAGAAAAACAGGTATAGATATTGATACAGATAACAATATACTTCCTCACCCACAATGACTGTACCTTTCCGTCTATATTATTGCTGCTGACTTCTACAACCATACCAAATCTCTTGCAAAACTCCAGCTGTGGCGTCATTTTTCTGACTTCCTCCATTGTCCCCATTCGACACCACACCTATCGTTAAAGTAACACTACCCTCGATGTCATCTTAGCATCTCCCTAACTCCTTGGACTTCTTATTACAGTAGTCCTTGATCGAACTGGAACTGACCACCTACCAGTTCTCCTCACCATCTCCTATACATTACCTCATCCCCATGCACCCCAACCCAATCGCTATCCAAAAGTTATCCAAGACTACACTCACACCAACTGGAATGGTTCAAAAATGGTTCAAATGGCTCTGAGCACTATGGGACGTAACAACTATGGTCATCAGTCCCCTAGAACTTAGAACTACTTAAACCTAACTAACCTAAGGACAGCACACAACACCCAGCCATCACGAGGCAGAGAAAATCCCTGACCCCGCCGGGAATCGAACCCGGGAACCCGGGCGTGGGAAGCGAGAACGCTACCGCACGACCACGAGATGCGGGCTAACTGGAATGCCTACTGGAAATTCACACATACCCAGACTGGAAGCCACCCTCTAATGTTCCAGCAACCTGATTATATCCCTCAGGCCACTTCCTTACTGCAGCGGACTTTGTCAGACGCTATATCCACCTACATTCTTACAAAGACCTTATATCCTCATCGCCCATCTCCCCCCACCCCACCCTGCAAGCTCTACTCCTTCTTCAAGAATCCCATCACTACTGCTCTCTCCTATCTATTCGTGATAGGGATACACTCACAGCCACCAGCAAGTACAAAGAAAGCAGTGAACCGTCCTGAAGAGGACTGCAGCAAGTCGGTCGAAATGTCGGCAATTTAATTGCTTTACAATGATGTGTCCCAAAAGCCAAAGTTACTTTATCCAAAACACAGAGAAACATCAGGATTTTATTAAATGCTAAAAAAAATGCTGGGACTGGCTTCACCATGTACCAGACTCAACGCTACACTCCCCATTAATCTTTCCTAATACTGGAAAGCATTCTGTCGACTCACTGGCAGTTGTCCCGTCCCTCGCCCGCATCTCGTGGTCGTGCGGTAGCGTTCTCGCTTCCCACGCCCGGGTTCCCGGGTTCGATTCCCGGCGGGGTCAGGGATTTTTCTCTGCCTCGTGATGGCTGGGTGTTGTGCGCTGTCCTTAGGTTAGTTAGGTTTAAGTAGTTCTAAGTTCTAGGGGACTGATGACTATAGTTGTTAAGTCCCATAGTGCTCAGAGCCATTTGAACCATTTTTTTTTTGTCCCGTCCCTCACTATCTACTCCTGCACAACAACCATCCCCTGTCTGACAAATCTGAGCAAAGCTGGCCACTTTGCATGCTACCTTCTGGCTTCTTCTCAGTTCCTGATGAACTTCGTTTTGATAACTCACTGTTCCCTACAATCCATGAACCCACAGATACCACCGCCTCACCTGTGGGTCCTAGCTGCCACTACCAGGTGAGCGTAGCGCAAACAGAATTAAATACACTGATCACAGCACACTACATAAAACAAGTACTTCACAAAAAATGTAACACTTGCTCTGGTTGCACAACTGAATTACCTGTTGACAACTCAAAAAACCTCCTTTCTCCTTTCCAGTTATCCTTGCAATCCTTTATACCACTGTCCTCTTCACAGGTTACTACCCTGAACTGTGGAAAATTTCCAAAATCCTACTTTTTCTGAAAACACACAAACTCCCTACACATATCTCTTCTGACTACCCCACCTGCCTCACCTCAGTTTTGACAGGGTCTTAGAATACATTGTCTCCTGACACATGCATCAACGTTTAAACCAACACCACCTCATTCCTGTTAACCAGTGTAGCCTCCGTCACAACCTCTCCTCGGATGACCAGCTCTACCTCCCTCATCTCCTATCCCATCAGCTCAGCCACTTTAAAACAGCTATTTTTGCCCCCCTTGACCTAGAGAAAGCCTGGGACCATGTATAGCATTCAGGTCTTCCTTCCATACTCCAGACTTACACATTTCCATTTAACTACGTCTGCCCTACTGCATCCATCCTATCTAACTGTCCTTATTGTCCATTCCTTGTCACTAGTAACAACACCAGTTTCCATACCTTACATTCTACTGCAGGTGATTCCAAGGATCAATCCTCCTTCCTTTCCTTTATCTCCTCTAGACTGCCGATATGCCCAAACCACCACCTTCAGTACGCTGATGAGTGATGACACTGCTTGCCTCGGTGTCTACCGTACATTCCAGAAATACCAACGATCCTTCCTATTCCACTTCAATCAAAGTACCTCCTTGTGTAACCAATGGCTCCTCAAGGTCATCCCCTCCAATACCCAGGCAGTAATTACAGGATGAACCAGCTGCACCTTCCACCACCATCCAGTTAACTAATAATTTAAAATATCTTGAATTAAACATCGACCAGCAACTAACATGGAAACCTTACCTATTGATGGCTCTGAGCACTATGGGACTCAACATCTTAGGTCATAAGTCCCCTAGAACTTAGAACTACTTAAACCTAACTAACCTAAGGACATCACACACACCCATGCCCGAGGCAGGATTCGAACCTGCGACCGTAGCAGTCCCGCGGTTCCGGACTGCAGCGCCAGAACCACTAGACCACCGCAGCCGGCGCCTATTGATCATCCAACAGAAAGTCCACAGTAGAACAAAACTACTAAAACTACTAACTGGCTAAACTTGTGGATTTCTCCCTTTCACTGTCATCCACATTTGTAATAACTTGATCCGACCCATTCTCTCCTATGCAAATGTAGCACGCATACCTGCCCCATCGACGTACTGTAAG
The DNA here is from genome assembly GCF_023864275.1 of Schistocerca cancellata. NCBI lineage: Eukaryota > Metazoa > Arthropoda > Insecta > Orthoptera > Acrididae > Schistocerca > Schistocerca cancellata. The sequence continues at coordinate 308,008,087 of NC_064628.1, read as the reverse complement.
TCTCTCCAGACTCTTGAACATTACGCACTACGCTCGCTTTCTGCATCTGCCTGCCTTCCCCAAATGTATACTTTAATATCTTACCAAATTTCCATTTCTCCTCAGTTACAATAAACGCCTTCAAATAACCTACACCAGCCGAAAATTCGACTCTAATAAACCTATTGTTTCCCCTGTCATTTCCAATCCTCGTGAAATGCACGCCTCTACCGACACATCAAACAAACCCTACACCTGCACACCCCTAAAATCCTCTCCCAACGAAATTTCAACCGTCTCCCTCCCCTTCATCGTGAACTCCGCTCCAACAATTACTCTTCCTAGCAGCTATAAATCCACCCCATCCATTACTCCTCATCAGTACTCCCTTTTCATTCCCTTCCCAAATTTCCTAGACCCCTTTTCTTGTTCCTCTTTCTTTGCCAACTCCCTTTCTCCCCTTCAAATTACGGCCTTAGGACACACCAAAGCCGGCATCTGTGGCCGAACGGTTCTAGGCTCTTCAGTCCAGAACCGCACTGCTTCTACGGTCGCAGGTTCGAATCCTGCCTCGGGCATAGATGTGTGTGATGGCCTGAGGTTAGTTAGGTTTTAGTAGTTCTAAGTGTAGGGCACTGATGACCTCAGATGTTAAGTCTCACCGTGCTTAGAGCCATTTGAACCATTTTTGACACACCAAACTATTCCTCCTTACATGTCTCCCAACATGCACCTCTTCTCCATTGACACTACGCATTAATCCTCCATCCTTATACCTCCGCCTTCCTCCCCTCCTCAAGCCCGACGTTCCACCCCCCCACCCCACCCCCCATTCCTAGGAAAGGTCCTTCCAATTTTAGTGACAGTGAAGTGCTTTTTTTTACGAACAGCGTTTTAATCGTGTTTTAAATGTATTCTTATTGTTTTTCGTTTTACATTCTATTACTCCTGTTTAAACAAAGAAAGTCGAGTTCCTTAAGTATAAAACCTTCCATTGATTTTATCTTCAAATATTTTTTTAATTTTCTTGTAAATATCTCGTCTTTATGTTAGCATTTTTTTCGCCTTAGTTTTCCTTGTTCCCTTGGCTGAACAGCGGATTCAACCGCTAATAGCCCCCCCCCCGCCCCCGCCCATAAGGGGCGAGGGGAATAAAAAAAAGACAATGGAAAATGACGGAAATGGAAAATGTTACACCATGAAGACCTTGACCAAATGCTACCAAACTGGTACACCATTATTTCCACTGCCTGTGGGGTATATTTATTCAAATTTTATCCTTACATTAGCTTATTTTCTGTACAGATAAACGCCATTCCTACAGATGAATGGTGCGAGTACGTGATGAATTTGGCTGCGTCTAACGTGAGTGAAGGTTTTCAGGTGCAGGTCGAAGTACAACACACCCACAGAACAAACACGTGCAGCTTATCGCCTTCTCTTGTATTTTGTGAAAGGTCGAATCATTGGCACGAGGGACATGGGAGCACCATACCGACAGGTAACATATATATAAAACTTCCTGGCAGATTAAAACTGTGTGCCCGACCGAGACTCGAACTCGGGACCTTTGCCTTTCGCGGGCAAGTGCTCTAGTTTCATATCAGCGCACACTCCACTGCAGAGTGAAAATTTCATTCTGGAAACATCCCCCAGGCTGTGGCTAAGCCATGCTCCGCAGTATCCTTTCTTTCAGGGGTGCTAGTTCTGCAAGGTTCGCAGGAGAGCTTCTGTAAAGTTTGGAAGGTAGGAGACGAGATACTGGCAGAAGTAAAGCTGTGGGGCCCGGCCGTCGTGCTTCGATAGCTCAGTTGGTAGAGCACTTGCCCGCGAAAGGCAAAGGTCCCGAGTTCGAGTCTCGGTCGGGCACACAGTTTTAATCTGCCTGGAAGTTTCATATCAGCGCACACTCCGCTGCAGAGTGAAAATTTCATTCTGGGAACATATATATAGTTGGCTGTAGTACACTGATTACAGAACTGGTGGTGGCAAGAAGAACAGGCACAGGACTGTGTAGGAGGACTAAACCACGAGGAGGTTGTAGGATTGTCCGATTGGCTGTGACGAATAGGTGAATGACAACAGCTAAATCCAGGCAGAGGTTTTAGACAGAGCATGAGCTCGAACCGTTCGGAACAGATTACTTATTGGAGTTTGGATTGAGATCCTGGCGATCATGCCTCGCTTGTCGTTGACACCATACCACATACAACAAACAGTAGCAAGGTGTAAAACCAGTCACCTGGGATATTAAGTGGCATACCGTAGTCTTCGACGATGGGTCTCGCCTTGTTTATTGCGGCCATATCGGCGACAGTGTGTCCGTAGACGACCTGGTGAAAGCTGACAAGAAGCAACTATTCTCTGTCACAGTGTTGCACGGAGGTGATGGACTTGACAACAGGGCTGCTATGATAATTGTGAAGGGAGGGTGAATGCTCACTAATGTATAGCAAGAAAAGTAAACCCTTTTGGCATACTCAGAAAAGGTGCACAAGTATTCAGTCATGTCTTGATACTGTTTCATAGTGGCGCAGAGACTGGTAACTTCAGAAATGTAAAAATATGCACTTCACAAAACGAAACAAACGTAACATCGTATGACTGAAATATCAGTAACAGTCGCAGTCCGTCAACTCATACAAATGTCTCGGTGTAGTAATTTGTAGAAATATGTAATGGAACAATGATATAGACTCCGTCGTAGGTAAATCAGATGGCAAGCTTCGATTCATTGGAAAGATGCTGGGAAAATGCACTCAGCCTTAAAAGGAGATTGCTCACAAAATACTCGTACGGTCCACCCTACAGTATTCCTCAAATGTGTGGTGCCCGTAGCAAACAGAGTACGACAGCGTACACACACGAATGGCCACAGGTTGGTTTGTTACTTCGGAGAGCGTCATGGAAGTGCCGTAAAAACTGAACGGGCGGACGCTTGAATGTAGACGCAAACAATCCCGTGAAAGCCTATTTAATAAAGTTTCAAAAATCAGTTTTAAGTAAGAAATGTAGGTTTATTACAGCCTCTTTCGGATCGCTCCCGTGGAGATCATTAAAACAAGAGTAGGCTTGATTCAGCGCATACAAGGGGTTTAAACAATCATTCTTCCCGTGATTCTTAAGCGTAGCCCTAAGAGCTGGCAGGATGAGGAGTACCCTTTTCTACCCATTTCATAGTAATTTGTGGAGTGTAGACGTAGATGTTATTTAACAAATGTCCTGCAAGACATGAAATTCTATCCCGCCGTTTGTCTTAGATTCTCGGGCAGACAGAACTTGGTTTTAAACAGCCAGTATTTGGACCCTGCCCTTGTTATAATATGATTGCATGTAAAATGATCAAAAAAGTTTTTCTGGTCGAAAACCTACTTCTCCATATTGTTTAGACAAGTGTTTCCCAAACTGTATTCCGCAGAACACTGGTGTCCCATAGGAAGTGAATAAGTGTTCCGTGAAAACCTTTTAATAATATGCCGTTATTTTTAAATTTTGACGACACATATTTTTAAAAATATTATTGTGATTTCTGTGTTATTAATTATAATTCAGAATTGAAGTAATCACTGAAAAAAAAACAAGTTTTTCTCATTTTAAAAATAATTTATTAACTTTCAAAGAAGAAAGTATTCATCAAAGTATCGGAATTCTCATAAAGTGTTCCGTCAGAGGAAAAGTTTGGGAACCCCTGGTTTAGACCATAGCATAGTAGTAGTAGTAGTAGTAGTAGTAGCAGCAGCAGCAGTGGTGTCAGCAAACGAGTAGCAAAAGCGAAGAGCCACAATAATTTGTTGCAGAAGCTAATTGGAATTCGACAGGCATCCGATAAAAACACTCTGAGAACCCCAGCGCTGGCTTTACTAATCATCAACAGAGTAATGTTAATTCAACTGTATGGCTCAACAGTTCCCACTTCCACCTGTTGACTGTTCACCTACGGAAAACCATCGTGCACATTGTTGTACGAGGGTTGTTTGATAAATCTGGTAAAATTGCTAAAAAAAATTTTGTCTCGTAAACAACTTACCTTACGTCTCGACGTATATTGAGGGATATATACTTGATCCAACGATTCCCAGCATTTCCATCCCACTGGAAAAATTGTTTCTGTCAAACTGTGCAAGATACTCGTCGCCTACAACTATCACTCCCACATTTGATGAAAATTTCGTTCCAGCAAGCCAAAGTTTCAAGTTGGAGGACAGGAAGAAGCCACTTGGGGCTAAGTCTAGTGAACAGGGCGGGTGAGAAACCGGGTCAAAGCCCAGTTCGTGCATTGCCGCCATAGTTATCGCTGATTTATTGGATGGAGCGTTATCCTGTTGAAAGCTCGCTTTTTTGCATACCAAACTTGATCGTTTTTCAGCCAGTGCAAATTTAAAACGATTCAACTACCAAGTATAACAGAGTCCAGTTGTGGTTCTGTCTTTTTCGAAATAATTTATGAGGATTATTCCTTGGGAATCCCAGACTGCAGTGGCCATCACATTATCAGCTGACAAAATGTTCTTTGCCTTCCTCAGTGCACTCTCACCAGACTTTGTCCATTGTTTCGACTCTGGTGCGGAAAGATGCATCCACATTTCATCAAAAGTCACAGATCGGCGCAGAAGTCTTGCGGATAGCTATTAAACAACGCCAGACGTAGTGTTGAAATGTTGTGCCGGATGCGCTTTTGGTTGACTGTGAGCAATAGCAGCACCCACCTCACACACAGCGTCTTCATAGCCATCTCAGTTGAGATGCCTATCTCAAAAATATCACAGATTTTTATTCAGCGGTCTTGCCTTATCATATCATGGATCTCAGTTGAGATGCCTATCTCAAAAATATCACAGATTTTTATTCAGCGGTCTTGCCTTATCATATCATGGATTTTGCAAATAGATTCCTATGTGGCGACCTCAGTTGGACGGCCAGAGCACGCCTCGTCTTCGGTACTTGTCCGACCATGTTTAACTTCATTAATACAAAAGTAAATAGTCACTAATGATGGCGCAGAGTCCACGTGGACATCGTCCAGTTCTGTTTTGATTTGTGTGTCAGTGCCAAACTTTCAAATGAAAATGTTTAGTAAAGGCACGAAACTCGGTTTCCTCCATTTCCAGTCGCTGCTGATGCACTGACCAATTCAGACGGCTGTCAACAATGAACTGTACGTTGTTGGATTTCTTTATACGATCCTTGGAATAATCAAGTTTACCGGCCATGAAAGAACAGCAAAAATGTTCTATTCTTTCATGAAATTTGCTAGACGTATAAAACCATCGTCTTGCGCTTCTGCTTGCGTCTGTTCATTGACTGCTAGTGCTAAGAAACGTCACCCCACAACTCGTAAGAAAACAGTAAGTTTTCGCTTGGTTATGGAAAATAACACAGAAGAATCATTCTCTTCCATCACATGACATCACTAAGCAAGGTTCTACAATCCGAGTGAAATCTCGTCAGACCGGGAAACCGCTGTGAGCTTGTTAACTAGCACTTACAATCCTGCGGTTGCATGAATCGGAGTGATCATTCACACCCCAGCAAAGCTTCTCGTGAGTTGAAAACGTCACTATCAGACTCACAGGCTTCAACCTTCCTGGCTCCACCTGGCACAAATCTAACCGAATCGGATATGGGAGACGGTGAGCAGCTGCAGCTTTCTGCAGACGAAGATGGCCAGACTTTCCAAACCGTAGTTGCACTGAGATGACGCACACAGTGCCGCATATCGTTCATGACTGCGCCGTACGTGCCGTCGCCGAATCTGTGAAAGAACTAAAGCATCTGATTGGATAGAAGATCGTTGATTTTTTCCGTTTTGTTTAATTAACTGGTTGTTTATAATTTTGTAATATTTAACGCAGTTGTGATTGTCCAAGAGCATCAGACGATAAATACAGAGGGGTCAAAAACTTGTATCCACTGTTTAAAAGTCGATTACTGGCAAACTAATTGACGAAGTTGTCTCATCTTTGGTAGTGTAATAATTTGTAGTTCCGGCAATCGCCAAACAAGCGTTTTATTGCGTTGTTTTGTTTTGTCAGATGGCAGTCGCCATATGGTTCAAATGGCTCTGAGCACTATGCGACTTAACTGCTGAGGTCATCAGTCGTCTAGAACTTAGAACTAATTAAACCTAACTAACCTAAGGACATCACACTCATCCATGCCCGAGGCAGGATTCGAACCTGCGACCGTAGCGGTCGCTTGGTTCCAGACCGTAGCGCCCAGAACCGCACGGCCACCTCGGCCGGCGCAGTCGCCATATAGTCAGTGTTTTGTTCTTTGTTGCAACTAGTTACTCGAGTAAACATGGCTGGCGCAAGGCTTATATTCGATGAAAGGAAGTCAGATTTGAAGTGGTATTTTAAGTACGAAAACATTAATGAGGTTCAACGGCAAAGGCGAAATGAGTATCAGACAGAGCCACCGACACGTTTAACGATTCGTCGCATTCGAGACAAATTTGAAGCCGAAGGCTGTGTTAAAGATGTACGCAAACAACGATCTGGACGACCTGTAACAATAACAAGTCCAGCTAACTCCCGTCGTGTGTTACAACAATTCACTCGCTCACCACAGAAGTCTGTGAGACAGTGTGCCCGAGAAACTGGAGTGAGTCGCTCAAGTGTCGGCGAATTTTGAAGACAGCAAAGTGGAAGTGCTACATCCCACGACTGCTACAGACAATGAACAAGGACGACACAGACCGTAGAATGGAGAAATGCGAGTGGTTTACTAATATGGTGCGCAACGATGAAGAGTTTGCAGAGATGACTGTGTGGTCTGATGAGGCACAGTTCAAACTCAATGGTACAGTAAATCGTCACAATTGCATCTACTGGGTGGCCGAAAATCCGAACGTCCTTGTAGACAAAGCCGTGAATTTGCCAGGAGTAAATGTGTGGTGTGGGTTGTCTTACTGGGGCTTGATTGGGCCATTCTTCTTTGGCGGCACAGTTACCGGTGAGAAGCTTCAGACATCCATTTTACCTGCCATCCGAGACTTGTACGGAGACGGAAGAGTTTACTTTCAACAAGATCGTGCCCCAGCCCACTACCAAAATCGTGTTATGGCGTATCTCGACGAAAATCTACCAGGAAGATGGATAGGCCGTAGAGGTGCTGTGGAGTATCCACCACGTTCCCCAGACCTAACTCCTCTTTACTTTTACCTGTGGGGAACACTAAAGGACGTCGTTTATCGACAAAACCCACGCACATTGGATGAACTTCGAGAGTCCATCGTACATTCATGTGCAAATATCCAACTGAACACGTTGCAGTCAGTAGTTCGTGCTGCAGTTCGGCGGCATCGTTTGTGTGTGTATGTTAATGGTGACCATCACCTACAGTGATGGTCACCATTGTATGTTAATGGTGACCCTCACCTACAGTGATATCCTTAAGTTGGACTTTAAGCTACACTTTCACCAAAAATGAGACATCTCCGTCAATTAGTTTGCAAGTTATGGCCTTTTAAAGAGTGGATATATTTTTGGACCCCTCTGTATAAATGTCATGCTGTTGTTAGATGCAGTATTTGGTGCTCAGAGTTGGAGAGAGTAGTCCACAACTGACGGCTGCGTCATTTCTTTGTGTGCAGCCTTCCACATGGCGCCGAAGGTGAGCAAGATGTTCCCGGAGTCTTGCCTGCTGATCGTGGTGGGGCTGCTGATCGGAGCTATTCTCTTCTACGCGGGCAAGGTGCACGTCAGCACCCTTACGCCCGACATCTTCTTCCTGTACATGCTGCCGCCCATCATCCTGGACGCCGGCTACTTCATGCCCAACCGGCTGTTCTTCGACCACCTGGGCACGATCCTGCTCTTCGCCGTGGTGGGCACCATCTTCAACACGCTGACTATCGGCTTGTCGCTCTGGGCAGCGGGACAGACCGACCTCTTCGGCTGCGAGACGCCTCTCTTGGACATGTTCCTGTTCTCTGCACTCATCTCGGCAGTCGACCCCGTTGCGGTGCTGGCCGTGTTCGAGGAGATCCACGTCAACGAGATCCTCTACATCGTCGTTTTTGGAGAATCGCTGCTCAACGACGCCGTGACAGTGGTAAGTTAGCGCGAGCATCCCGCTTCTCTAAGACGCTAAGCTTACTGCGAAGGCGACGGGAGAACGCTAGGAATATGGAGTTCCCGTAAAATCATAACGGCATTTGGCGAAGTAATAGCTTCTAGTCGGCAGACGTAGGAATATGTGAATATCACCAAGTAACTTGTTGAAATCTGCGTTGGAATATCTGAGAGGCACCACAAGTGCTTTTGACAGAGTTGTATCCCGTGTCTTTTGTTGGTTTTGTTCTTTGTCAATGACCTACCATTTGATTTGAACCAGGATGAAGAATTAGTTTTTTTAGCAGATGTATTGTTGTCAGTTTCTGTACCAAATTTCACCATACAAAATAATGAATCATGGTTTCGTTAACGTCCTTAATAAATTTTGGACAAATATCCTTTGTTCAAACTTTGAGGAAAAGGCTCATCTACTGTTGTACTATCAAAATTCTGACGTCTCCGGTTTACGTAACGTACAAACAAGATGTAATGACACGCTATGGACGTGCATATTCATGAAAACTGAAACTGTAACCATCTTATTGTAAACCGCTTTAATCATAATGTTCAGTTACTGCATCATTTATATATTTTCTAACTTTAAGAACATCAGGATCAGTAGATTAACGTACATTTCGTATTTTCATTCGCTGATCTCACACAGGATAATATTTTTTAGTAACTTCGCACTCAAGTAAACGGCATGCATGTATTGTCATATACATGCGTATAATTCATGTGTGCAACTCTGGTTCGTGTGACCCGTTAAACGTCTTAACGTTTATCATGAACATTATCTGTGAGAACTTAAGAAAACGAACTAAATAAGCATTAAGCATTGCAGATAGAAATTGATTACTGGTATTTCTTCATTGCGTCTGTGCAGGGAAAAGCATAGCATGGTTTGCCGAATTTAAGTTCGTTGTTGCAGCTCCACATAGGTTTCATCAAACAGCTGGGTTGGCAACTGTTGACCTCCTTCATGTACCCACTACGGACTGTACCACTGGAATCTGTAAACTCATAAAAATACTTGGGTGTAGCACTTAGTAACGACATGAAGTGAAAGATCACGTAGACCCAGTCCTGAGTAAAGCAGGAAGCAGACTTTAGTTTATTGGTAGAATATTAGGGAAATGCAGTCAATCTACAGAGGAGATTACTCACAAATCATACGTGCGACCCATCCTAGAATACTTCAAATGGCTCTGAGCACTATGGGACTCAACATCTTAGGTCATAAGTCCCCTAGAACTTAGAACTACTTAAACCTAACTAACCTAAGGGCATCACACACACCCATGCCCGAGGCAGGATTCGAACCTGCGACCGTAGCAGTCCCGCGGTTCCGGACTGCAGCGCCAGAACCGCTAGACCACCGCGGCTGGCCCTAGAATACTGCTCAAGTGTGTGGGACCCATACAAAATAGGACTAACGCCACCCAGGAGGCTCACATCATTTTTGCGAGTTCGTGCTTGGCCACTAGGCGGCTCCATCCCTGCAGCACTACTTCTCTTTCCATGCTGCAAGTTTATCCTTCTAGTATCCTTTTTTCGTATCTACCTTTCAATTGGATGATCTTCTTGGTACCGATTGTCCTTGGATCTGATTTATGATTTTTGGACCATCGTTTTCTTCCCTTCTGGCATTTTACAACTTTTCAGTCTTAACTATATGGCCCCATTGTTGGATCTGACTTGCTACTCCTTTTCCAACTTTTACAGAAGTGCGGATAATGCAGGGAAAGTCGTCCAGCGTAGTGTATATTCCATCTTTTGTACCTTCTTTCACTACACCCGTTCCTTTCTTGCAAAGATGCTACGCCCAAAACGGTAACTATTCTGTTGTGACGGGGAGATCGTCATGTACCTGCACACCTTCTGACCACGCAGGGATCACACTGTTGGTGCCTGAGCTGGAAACTCCCCACTCAAGCCAAGGAATTAGTGTGCCTCATGGCTGGGGCACAGGGACTCCGGGCAATGGTTTACAGGCCAGGTGACTACTGCTGTGGCTGCGTGGCAATGATGAGGAAAGCCTGTGTTCTGAGTGGATGATACCATAGCCGAAGATTCGCACATGAAGCGAATTAAACTGTCTTCCACTGGTAGGCACAAGACTCCAGCAGACTTCTTAGATGGTAAAGATCATTATAATGCACAGAGATACGACCCCACGAAGTTTCCCTCCTGGATACGTCATAGGAAGAGGAATGGGCCAGAGATCTTGGAGCGAAATACTTTACCCAATTGTACTAAGACTGATGGGGATACTTTTACTGCAACACAACCATTATTTTTCGTTGAAAACACCGAAGACAAATTTGGGGAAGTGGAGTCTCTGGGGAAAATGCGAAATTGTGCGTTATTAATTAAAACTTCCTGTGCTTCCCAATCTACTACAGCTCTTCAGGCACGTTATCCTCTAGGTGACATACCTATGACCATTTCTGTACACAAAACTTTGAACAGGGTCCGAGGAATCATCTTCCACAGACATCTTACACTTACAGATGAGGAACTCCAAGCTAATCTCCAACAGCGAGGTGTCATTTTATCAGATATCTATTAAAAGGGTCCAAGGATAATCATATGGAAACAGACACCTTTATCTTAGCCTTTAAAGGAACATCCTTCTAGAGAAGGTTAAGGTCACGGTGCACAGGTCTGATGTGAAACTATGTCCCACCGCCTGTGAGGTGCTTCAGATGTTTATGCTTTGGGCATATGTTTTCCTGGTCACAGCAGACCCAAAATCCAGCAACTGTGAACGATCATGTCACAAAGATGAACAGCCACCTTTATGTGTCAAGTGCATGGAACATCACCCTTCACATTCGCCAGTTTACCCAGTTTTCAAGAAGGATCAGAATATCCAAGAACACAAATACATTGATCATCATATACTGAGACATGGAAGAAATACAAACGCCTACATACAATGTATATGACGATCAATTACACTGACATCATGACGATCACCCACTCATACCCCCTCCAACCTCAACCTTCCCAAATAAGATCTCCCAGCACAGTCCCTCTCGGTATTTCTCTCCCCAGCAGTCCCCAAATGGAGGCCTAACACCAAATAATGGTTAAAGTAACCATCACCTGTGGGTCCAAGGTCTGTCCACTCTTCATCTATCCCCACACTCAGTGTAAATATCCCATTGAAGGACCCTTTACCACCAAAGGTTATGAAGGAAAAGGAAAGGAAGAAGAAGGCTCAGGACAAGACTCCTCTGATCCCCCAGAGGCACCAGGTCTCCCCTCACATTCGGCTTCTGACCCTATGTTTGTGGATGTGGTTCTATCCCCAATGGTGACATTCAGTGATGATGTGACATGACCAGCCCCCCTGGCCCTGTAACGCCTAACCTGGCACCAATCACTTGATCGTTCAGTGGAATTGTAATAGTACTACTGTTTGTTACCTGCTGGAACTACAACACCTTGTTTCCTCTTCTTCTGGGTTTGCATTGCTCTCCAAGAAATGCACTTCACTATTGATCATTGTTCAACTCCCTATAGTTACCGTGCATTCTGTCAGAACTGTGCTGGTCCCAAGAGTATATCTGGAGGGGTCTGTACTTCGGTTCATACAGATGTCGTTGGTAAATGACCTAGTTGGATGTCATAGTGGTGTGGGTGCAAATGACCTCAGAGATCACCATTTGCAACGTTTATTTACCTCCAGGCAGACCACTTACTTGTGTTGAATTGACTGCATTAATCCAACAACTTTCCTCCCTTTTCTCTTGCTTGGGGACTCCAACACACACCATCCCCTGTTGAGAAGTACCACTTTGTTTTAATTGACCGGCTTCTCCCAGACTATGATCTGTACTTCCTCAGTGATGGTTCTCCCACCCACTTCAGTTCCGCCCATGGCACCTTTTCAGCTATTGATCAAACAATCTCTTTCCCTAATGGCGTAGCTTCCCAACATTGGCCACTACACGATTACCTTTGTGACAGTGACCTCTTCCCAGTGTTAATGTGGATTCCTTGCCACAATCAGACAGACCAACTAACACATTGAGCACTTGTCAGAGCTAACTAGCCTTTGTTTGCCTCTGGTGTTATATTCTTTGCCTCTCTGTCAGATTGTATTCATGAGGTTGTGCAAGGCATCTGAGATGCAATCATCGCCCCGCTGGAACTGCCATTCCTGTTTTTTCAGGGCTACAGACCAAAGACACTGCAATAGCTTTTCGAGATAGCCGATGAGCCCTGCAACGATTCTAATGACGTCCTTTGCAGACCAACCTTATCGCTTTTAAGCAACTTCATCCTAAGGCTCGTTATTTAATTAAACACAATAAGAAGGAATGCTGGGAGCGCAATATCCTCTCTTGGGACGCAAGCCTCTTCATCTCAGGTGTGGGCCAGACTCCACAGTCTTATGAACTGCCAACTTTCAAAAGCTGTTTGTGGTCCTGCCCTACAGGGTGATCTTTGTACTGATTTATCAGTTCTTGCAGAACACCTCGCGACCCACTTTGTGATAGCATTGGTGTCCTCCTCCTATCCAGCTACGTTTCTACTGCAGAAGCGTTGAGTTGAAGACATCCCTTTACATTTCACTCTTCATCAAGCTGAATCCTATACTACTTCAGGGTCTCGCCTTGGCCCACAACACAGCCTTGGGCCCTGTTTCAGTTCACAATCAGATGATTCAACACTTGAATGTTCCTCAAAGTCAATATCTCGTCTTCAAATAGCTTTGGCTCCAAGGTGCCTTCCCCTTGCAATAGTGAGACAGCATAATGGTCCCAATCCTTAGGCCAGGAAAGAACCCAATGTCTCTTGACAGTTACCTGCCTATTAGCCTGACCAACTTTGGTTCAAATGGCTCTGAGCACTATGGGACTTAACATCTATGGTCATCAGTCCCCTAGAACTTAGAACTACTTAAACCTAACTAACCTAAGGACATCACACAACACCCAGTCATCACGAGGCAGAGAAAATCCCTGACCCCGCTGGGAATCGAACCCGGGAACCCGGGCGTGGGAAGCGAGAACGCTACCGCACGACCACGAGCTGCGGACCTGACCAACTTTCTCTGTAAGCTTCTTGAAAGGATGGTTGCTTGCAGATTATGCTGGGTACCTCGAAGCTTGGGGCCTATTGTCTCCCTTTCAGCGTGGTTGCCTGGAGGGACGATCCACAATCGAACATCAGCTTAGGTTGGAAACCGCAATCCAACAGGCTTTTTAGAAACGTCAACATTTTGCTGCAGTCTTTTTTGACTTGTATGATGCATATGACATCGCTTGGCGTCATCAAATTTTACTCACTATTCATAACTGGCACTTTTGAGGTTCCCTACCACTTTTTATTTGTCAGTTTTATCCCACCGATTATATTGGGTTAGATTCGGCACTTCTCTCAGCTCCCCATGGATTCAAGATAACGACGTCCACCAGAGCTCTGTGTTGAGTTCCTTATCGCCATTAATAGGTTATTGAGCTCGGTTGGGCCTCTGGTCACCCCTGCATTGTATGTCAAAGATTGTTGTATTTGGTACAGCTACCATATGGTAGCCTCTGCTGAACAACAGCTCCAATGTGCAGTCCAGTGGGCCTCTACATAATGAGCTTTTTACCATGTTTTCCAATTCTCCCTTACAAAAACAGGGTCTTTCGTTTTTGCTGTTGTACCACAGTCCATCCTGACCCAGCACTCTGCTTAGGTGTCCAGCAACTGGACGTTGTACTCCAGTTTCATTTCTTGGGCCTCCTTTTTGATAAAAAGCTGACCTGTCTGTTCAATATTCGTCAACTGAAGACTAAATGTGTTTAGAAGCTTAATGCTCTCTACTTCCTTGCCCACCCATCTTGGGGTGTAGATTGTGCTACACTTTATCTGTATTTACTGAACCTTGGTTTCATATTGACTGGACTACAGTGGCAAGGTTTATTGATCCTGTAGACAGTCTCCTTGCTGAAGTGGCAATCTTTCCCCTTCAGATTCGATGGTACTAGCTCTTGATCTCCTTTACCATCACTATTTGACAGTTCCATTATCATCACATGTATCCCTTGTGTCGTTTCCTGATTCCTGTGCTTGTGAGGAACTACCATTTGGAATATGCCTCGCTTCTCTCTGCCAATATCTCCATCTCCAGTCCATGGATTGTGCTCCCCATGTTTTTTACGCAGCCCGCCTTGGATGTTGCTCAAGCTATGGATTAGGACTGATTTCTTCCAAGGTCTTAAAGTCTCGGTCGCCCCCAAAGACCTTTCAGCATCTGTTCATCATCCAGTTCTTCAAGAGGTCCAAGGTGCTATCGTATTTTACATCAACTGCTCTAAAATTGTGGATTAGATGGGATATGCTTCTACATCTCCTGCTGGTATGGAATGCTACTTACTCCCAGGAACACTTAGTGTGTTTATGGCAGAGCTGACAGCCGTTATCAGAGCCCTCCATTTTCTTAAGCGAGTGTTACTTGACCATGTTTTGATATGTACTGACTTGATGAGCAGTCTTCAGGCTATTTGCCAATGTTATTCTTGTCACCCTTTGGTCTCCACTGTTCATGACCTTCTTGCTTAACTTCGTCATGCTGCCTGCTCAGTTGTCATGCTCTGGGTCTCAAGTCATCTGGGTGTCCCAGGAAATGAACTGGCTGACCCTTTGATTAGAGCAGCATTTACTCACTCCCCTTTCGCTTTGCTAGCCCTGAGTGTGAATTTTCGGGTGCACAGGAAATCTCTGCTTGTTCGGAAACTGAATGTCATCTGGTGAGCTGATACCCCGTCTAAATAACTCTGCACAATCATGGACACTACTGCAGCTTTCCAGAAGGAATCCACAGTCCTATGTCATCTCCACATTGATCATAACAGATTAACGCATAGTTCTCAGTCATAGGTTACTCCTAGCAGTGCCAGTTGTGTTGACAGTTTGAGCAGCATGTTCTTTTGCCCGACAAATTTGTAGCAGTTCTGAAGCGAATGCTGTGAAGTGTTTCCTTCAGTTTAGAAATTGAGTTGAACTCACGAGGGCTTAATTCAGGGGAGTGCAGTAGGTGGTATAGCATTTAGCACCCCATCAGTCAAACAAATCAGTAACAGTTTCTACTGTACATGTTTGAGATTTGCCCTGCAAAATGATGGTCAGGTCCTGCAGAAAGTGTCATCACTTCTGTTTCTAAGCTGGTCATAGGCTGTGCTCAAAAAATGAACAGCATAGAGACAGAAGTGATAACACTTTCTGCAGGACCTTTCCATCATTTTGCAGGACAATGCTCAAGCACACACAGTGCAAGCTGTTAGTAATTTCTTTGACTGATGGGGCTGCTAAGTGCTATACCACCTACAGCACTCCCCTGACTTAAGCCCTTGTGAGTTCAACTTGATTTCTAAACTGAAGGAAACACTCCACAGTATTTTCTTCAGAACTGCTACAAATTCGTTGAGCAATAAACCGCGCCAATCGAGCTGTCAACACAAATGGCACTGCTAAGAGTATCCTATAACTTCCACATCACTGGCAACGGGTTATACACAATGCTGGTGACTACTTTGAAGGTCAGTAAAACTTTGAAACACGTATCTATTTTGTACAAGCTGTAAATAAATAATTGCCGCTATTAAAGTTCCGTCCCTTGTAACTGGTACATTGGGCCTTAAAAGCATTGGTACAGTGGGCCTCTGCCATCTACTTCACAATGGTTTGCAGAGCATAGATGTAGATGTAGATATAGATATAGATATAGATATAGATATAGATATAGATATAGATATAGATAGAGTTTCCTCTATTGCCAGTGTGGTCCTCAGAGAATACTGACCTAGCACCAAATGGTCCCCTGTTGATGACTGGCACATGGTATCTAGTCTAGATTTATTTTGCAGAAAAGTTCCTATATGGTAAATTGGCAAAAGGCTGTTCCAGTATATATAACATGTATGTGTGAGGCATTGCCTCACTGTGATGAAGCAGAGCTGGTAGGACTTGCATGTTCTCACTAAGCAGTGGTTTCAACTTCGTTTTTGTCTGGACGCCATTAGAAAGGGAAAAAGATGTTTCTGGCTGAAGGTAGCATGAACATTAGAAGTTTGATTGACCCTCTTGAGGAAGTAGCCTCACATGAGGGGAAACAAACCATTATGCACTCAGTGTCTGTCCTGGAAGGAATTCTGCACCAAGGCCCCCCTAGTAGCAACCGAAAGCTCAAGTTGAAGTCAGCTGGAAATCATCACTCACATCAGCACAAACACATCAGTCATGAAGGATCGGAGACAAATCTGGGTTACTTTCAAAGATTTCTGAAAGTGGTCATCACCACAGCTAACCACATTCGTGGGTTCTCTGCACAGTTATTGGCTTGTACCCTCATTCTGAGGCATGAGTGGGTCCTGTGGTGCTGAGTAAATTATGACAAATGTCTGGAAACAGTATCTACCATAAAATGTCTGAGAGTACATATCCAGAGTGACCTTAAGTGGGATGACCATGTAAAACAAATAGTAAGAGAAACAGATGTCAGACTAAGGTTCATATGAAGAATCGTAAGAAAACATAACTCAGTCACGAAGGAAGTGTCTTACAAGGCACTTATTTCACCAATTCTAGAGTATTGTTCATCGATTTGGGATCCTTACCAGGTACCAAGCGAGGTGGCGCAGTGGTTAGACACTGGACTCACATTCGGGAGGACGATGGTTCAATCCTGCGCCGGCCATCCTGTTTAAGGTTTTCCGTGATTTCCCTAAATCGCTCCAGGCAAATGCCGGGATGGTGCCTTTCAAAGGGCATGGCCGACTTCCTTTCCCGTCCTTCCCTAATCCGATGAGACCGATGACCTCGCTGTCTGGTCTCCTTTCCCGAAACAGCCCCCCCCCCCCCCCCCAACCTTAGCAGGTAGGACTCATAGAAGAGAGAGAGAGATTGAGCGAGAGAGGAGATCCAACAAAGAGTGGGGCATTTCATCACAAGATCATTTAGCTGGAATGAGAGCGTTATAGAGATGCTCAACAAACTACAGTGACGGACACTACAAGAGAGGTGTTGTACATTTCGAGAGAGTGCTTTCTGGAAAGAGTTGGACAACATATTACTTCCTCCCATGTACATCTCTTGCAATGACCATGACAAGAAAATTCAAGAAATTAGGGCTAATACAGAGACTTATCGATAGTCATTCTTGCCATGTGCTATTTGTGACTGAACAGAGGAGTTTGTGATATCAAAAGTACCCCCTACCACACGTCATTATGTGGCTGGTGGAGTTGATGTAGATGTAGGTGCAGGGTCTAAATGAGAAACTTTGACAGTCACATGGTGAGCTCGGCTGTAGGTTTTTTTCCTGCACTACAGGGTGGAGACTTGTAAAGTCACCCTGCAATGAAACTGTGACTTGGAGATGGAGTGCATGTGACATAAACATGATATTTTATGTTGGGTAAAACTCCGAGATCTCCAGATGAAAACTCTTGCTCTAAGAAGCCAATTGTTTAAACTAATCAGAAATCAGATTGAAGAGCAATAATATTAAAATACTAATTGCACAATTGCTATTGCATTTGCATTAGAGTTGCAGAGTTCACCTCTCTTCCAGATGGCTGTCTCCTTCACATAATACTAGGAACTGAGAGTTGATTAAAGGCGGTAGCAGCAAGTAGGAGCATTTGCATGAGTCCATGGAACCCATAAAGGAAAGATAAATTCCACTCCTCAGGTGAGGAAGTATTTATAGCAACAAGCAGAAAGATCTTTACTAGGATGGTCCAAAATTAACTCATTTGTAAACCAATATTGGTGAGAGTACCTGCGAGGGAGGACTTAGATTAATAATCGGACATTTCAAGTGGCTGCAGGTCCAGAAAACGACATACACAAATTGCACATGCTCTTATAAATACTTCTAATTTTTGTCTTAGGCAGTTGACTTCTGTGACCCTTGAACAAACTAAAAATAGTTAGTCCTTTGTTCTGACCAAGGATCTCAAGTGAATGCCAGAATCAGAAATCACTTCTCAAACATTACTTCTTTGGAATCCCTGTGTCCTGCTTCCAGCTCCCAATGATTTGGCTGAAAAGAATGAAGAATTTCCTGTACAGAATCAATGAACAGATTCAGACCATCATGTGGTGTTTCAAGGATATGTTTTTATGTGGAAACTGAAGACAACAGATAGGAAGCTGAAATGTAAATTTCCATATTTGAAAATGCATTCTACCACAAAGATACCAGTATTGTACCAAAACAGGTAATAACACACAGTCACAAATAAGTAACTGAAATAAGCACTTTCAGTACCATATTGAGAAATAATTGAATATACTCAAAGGAAATACATGCTGACAGAATGCTGTTAAATTGTATACTGAATACATAGCGGCATTGGCCCTTTCATAGTTCTTATTTATTCGTGATGTTTCATGGAATAAATAGTCCTTTGTTACTGGCCTATAACCAAGATATGATCATATGCAGCAGTTTACAAGCTGTTAAGTTGTTGGTTTGAGGAATTGTTGACTTATAAAACCCTGTATTTTATGTGGACAGTAAACATCTAACAGGATGATAGGACATCGGGTGTGCCCTTCAGATGTCTAAAAACAGCTACTACATGCAATATACATAAAATATTTGTACTCTTAGATTCCAGAATGAATTTTGACTCTGCATTGGAGTGAAAGCTACTGGCAGATTAAAACTAAATGTCAGACTGGGACCCGAACATGGCATATTTGCCTTTCATGAGCGAATGTTCTACCAAATGAACAATGAGGCATGATTCATGACCCACCTCAACAGCCACACAGAGGTAATGGCAGAAGTAAATGTGTAAGAACAGGTCTTGAGTCTTGCCTGGATTGCTGAATCAGTAGATCATTTGGCTATGTAAGGCAAAGTTTCTGGGCTCAAGTCTCAGTTTGACCCACAGATTTAATCTCTCAGGAAGTTTCACTCTCAGACTTTTCCACTCTCAGACTTCTCACTGAAGTGGTTGTCTACAAAAAAGTATTGGCAGTTTGCAAGAAAATGCAGACTCACTCAGTTAGTATCTCCAATTATTGTAGTGGATAACAGCTCTTTTCAAATGTGAGCAAATGTAAAACAATTCACACAACATAGGAAAAGATGTGATAGTATATGATTACTAAATTGGTGGGAAATTCTATAGCATGCTCAGTGCTTCATACAGGGATAATAATATGGTAATGTGAAATGAAATGAAAATGTGAATTCAGTAACAGGGAATATGAAATGAAAACTTAAATTTGTTTATATGATTGTGAGGAACTGTGTCTGTAAAGAAAACTACACAAGACTTTACTGCAGTTCATTATTTAATATTGCTCCAGGGTTTGGAGTTCCTATCAAATAGCTCTGACAATATATTTGTTCATTGAAGTAATTCGTAGACACACTGTTAGTATCATAACAAGTCACTCTAGTTAACTAATACTTCACATTGATAGCACATTTATTGAGTACACACACTAGTATAGGTGCACCTGACTGCTTCCCTCAGAGAGAGTGCTCCTATTTATACGTACACAGAAAGTTCTAGTGAATTGCAATATTCTATAAACAAGTGCAGCCCAGAATCTTTCAGAAATCACAAATGTTAAATAACTATAAGTAGCTGAAATTGTACCATTGATCAGCTTATTACCATCTCTTGACTGTAATTGCTAACCATGGTAAACAATACAATGAACACTTCACTGTTCCCCCTCATCACAAGATAGTGACCCACTATTTTGGAGTGTACTATAACTTCCTAGATCTGGATAGAGCAGCGGTTCTTTGTGTGGTTCACTATTGTTTCTCATATCTGTAGACAATCTTCATTTAATTTAATTAATTCAATTTAAGCAACTTCTGGCGTGCCTCAGGAGAGTGTGTTGTGACATTTGCTGTTAATGTTGTATATTATGACTTTACAGGCAATATTAATTGTAACTTCAGACTTTTCACTGATGGTGCAGTTATCTATAATGAAGTACTATTGAAGGAATCTGCACCAGTGTTCAGTTGGATCTTGATAAGATTTCAAAATTGTACAAAGATTGGCAACTTGCTTTAAGAGTTCAGAAATGTAAAGCTGTACACTTCACAAAAAAACATAGTAAGCTATTATTATGATATCAGTAAGTCACAGTTGGAAATGATCAATTCATACAAATACCTGTGTGTAAAACACAGAGATATGAAATGGAATGATCACATAGACTCAGTCATAGGTATAGCAGATTGTAGATTACATTTTATTGGTAGAATACTAGGGAGATTCAATTGGTCTACAAAGGAGATCGCTTACAAATAACTCATGCAAACTATCTTAGAATACTTCTCAAGTGTATGGCACTCATACGAGACAGGACTAACAGGTAACATTGAATGTATCCAGGTAAGGACAGGACAGCATGAATGGTCACAGGTTTGTTTGAGCCTTGGGAAAGTGTCACAGAGATGTTGAAGAAACTGAACTAGCATACTCTTGAAGATGGATGCAAAGTATACCAAGAAAACCTACTGATAAAGTTTCAAGAACTGGCTTTAAATGATGGCTCTATGAATATGCTACAACCCCCCATGTAGTTATTAGTCTAAAGTCTCATTTGGCAACTTCTTCTTTCTCTAAGGCCACTATGGTCTTCAGTAATTCTGTATGTTTCCTCTGTTCAGCTGTATTGTTTGTCAGCACAACAATTACTCAGTTACTGAGATATCTTTAGCAGTTTAATCATCCTCCAGTTGGCTGCACAAAAGATAGTTGGCATCCTTGTGTTCACATCCCTCTTTATATACAACTATGACATCGTATTTCTGAAGTTGCAACACTTACGTTGTCAATCATCCTAATGAATCCATCAGGCTTGCAGTCATCACAATGCATGGTGGTCAATCATAACAGTAAATTGTCTGCCATATAAATAAGTTTGTAACTTGTTGATCGCCCAGACAACTGAAAGACACCCTTTCTCAGTCACAGAGTGCTTCTCTTTGGATTTAGAAAGTAATCTGGAGGTGTAAGCAGTCACTCTTTCCCTGGAGGTGTAAGCAGTCACTCTTTCCATGTCATCCTGAACTGGTAATATAGCTGCACCTGTCCTGTAATCACTGTACCTGTATATGTATAAAAAAAAAGTGATTAACTGTTAGACTTGCAAAGGAGCAAAGTTGTCAGTTTGCAGCTACCCACACACCCGATATGGCTGCAGCAGAAACAATATATGTATTTTTTCATACGTTTCCCAGCAACTTGCAGTACTCAGTTTGCCTTCCAAGATTGGAATAGCCTTTCCTGTTCACTTTCACTGTTAGCTACAGACAGTTGTTTGTGTATTAGAAAAAGATCAGTACAAGAAACAAAGTATATACTGAAAATGATTACAAATAGTAGTAGTTGTAACTGTCATCGGCAGAGTGGCATGACGATGGCAAACAAAATGGAAAAACATGACCAAACTTGCTCTCTGATTGGTTGTTGTTAAGGTAGCTTTTTTTGTAAACAACTAGCTGTCATTCACTTTGTTATTCTCATCCTGGTATATCATCAGTGCATAAATCCATCTTGGCATTCCTATCAAAATTGACAGGACTGATGAGGATGGCAGCACATCCTTAATAAGACAAAAAGAACTTCCTTGCTACTTGCTCCAAGAAAATTTGGTGTTTCACTGCAGCAGTTCAAGTAATGGCCATGTGTGGCATCTGATATCTTTTATGCAGGAGGAGATTAAAAATTTCTTATAGCTCTTACTTTTTATGGATTAGGAGGACTCATATTTTGTTAACAAAGTTTCCCAAGATTTTTATTTCTTGCGTGATAGAGAGGCACTTTCTTGGACACAGTTCAGCACAGTTGACTGGTGTCCTACATGTTCTTCAAATGTCTTGCAGAAAACAACATTGTCATCCAGATAAAAAAGACATGTAATCCATTTAAAATGGCAAATCATATTACTCAGTGCACATTGTGCCTGGAGCATTGCACAGACCAAGTAACATAATTTTGGACTCATAGAGACTATCAAGTATTGTTAAAGCAGTCATTTTCCAGCCAGCCTTGATCTGCCAGTAGTGGAAAAATGTTACTAGTAGTGAAAAAATAATTTGCTCCTTTAAGATGACCTGCCTAATATTTTCCCCAGATGTTGAACCTTTCTTTGTGGTTCTTAAACAACACCTGTACCACCCTAATAAAGGTAAATGTTGGTAAGACACATCATGCTACACCACATGAGGTATTTTGTGGCACATCAAATCTCCCTGTCTCTATGCTGTCCAGCATGCTTCGTAATCACTGCTAGATACCTGATGTGCATCTGACCCAGTGATACTTTTGTATATATTGGTACCTTCACAATGTGGACTGTAGGTAGAATGTACTGTTTGCTACTTATAAAGGTATAGCCTTATAGAGCCATGGCATTGTCTACATCTGAGATTCATAGTGTCTTGACCAAAGACTGTATAATCTGGACTCAGTTACCAGTTACAAAATTAGGGCTATCAACAAGAAATAACGCTTATTGAGACCCAAAAAAGTTCACATGGAGCTGAACTGCCTGCTTCAGCAGGTAATGCTCCTATTTATAAATACATTAGCAAATTATTAACCTGACACTTAAATGTGGCAGTGTTAGGTGGGGGGTATTTTGAACTGGGTAGTGTGAAATAACAGTAGAGACTGGGACTGGACTACCATGTTTACAGTATTACACATGTCAGCAAACAGTTCTGTTTTAGTCATTTTCAAATTCTTTATGTACTGTATATCTAAAAACAAAGATGATGAGACTTACCAAACAAAAGCGCTGGCAGGTCGATAGACACACAAACAAACACAAACATACACACAAAATTCAAGCTTTCGCAACAAACGGTTGCTTCGTCAGGAAAGAGGGAAGGAGAGGGAAAGACGAAAGGATGTGGGTTTTAAGGGAGAGGGTAAGGAGTCATCCCAATCCTGGGAGCAGAAAGACTTACATTAGGGGGAAGAAAGGACAGGTATACACTTGCACACACACACACATATCCATCCGCATGTACACAGACACAAGGAGACATTTGTAAAGGCCTTTACAAATGTCTGCTTATGTCTGTGTATATGCGGTTGCTTGTGTCTGTGTATATGCGGATGGATATGTGTGTGTGTGTGCGAGTGTATACCTGTCCTTTTTTCCCCCTAAGGTAAGTCTTGCCGCTCCCGGGATTGGGATGACTCCTTACCCTATCCCTTAAAACCCACATCCTTTCGTCTTTCCCTCTCCTTCCCTCTTTCCTGACGAAGCAAACGTTTGTTACGAAAGCTTGAATTTTGTGTGTATGTTTGTGTTTGTTTGTGTGTCTATCGACCTGCCAGCACTTTTGTTTGGTAAGTCATCATCTTTGTTTTTAGATATATTTTTCCCACGTGGAATGTTTCGCTCTATTATATTCTTTATGTACTGTGATTTATTATTTGCTATTGTCTTTTCTTGTGTTGAAATGAGTGAAGAGTCTAATCCAGATCTATTATGGGGTTCGAGTATGTTCCTCAACGCACCTGAAGGACTGGCAATTCCTATGGCCATTATGTCAGTTCCGCTTTTCCAGGAGAACAGAACTTAGGCTGCAGTCCTGAGAGTCACAGGCAGGACTTCTTCTCCCACTTTTCACCTCCCCCTCTGGCCAGTCTATGCTCATTGTTGACTACTATCTTATAGTGGCCACACTTTACAATATTCAGTAAATAAAATTAATCGCTGAACATTCCAGAAATGAGGAATTTTGCTGATAAATAATTGAAGTAGGTGGGAATTGAACTGAAGGCCCACACATTGGCAGGTAGTGAGCATAAACACACAGCACAGAGTAATACACATAAAACACACCATTTAACTCTTCTTTGCCTCACTGAGTTGTAGTATTAAGTGTATTCACTATATATATGGCCAGATAATTTCTTCACTGCATGAACTGTTATCCAGATACTCAGTGTAATGATATAAGCCTCACTCCCAAATCTGTTTTACACCTTTGGAAGCAAACCTTTTCCCCAGCATTGCTAGGCATTTCTTACTGCAAGAGGAACACGGTACCCATAATACACTATTGAAATTAATGCAGCCACTTGCCTCTTGTGTTGTGTTTTCAGAAGAAACTTATTATCTGACCACAGTTAAAACATAAAAAATCAGTTACATTGCTCTTGCAAACTTTGTGTCATTGAGAATATCCTTGCTGCAGTTCTAACTCCAGAGTCACTCTTTTGTTGCAGTAGTTTTAACATCTACATCTACATCTACATTTATACTCCGCAAGCCACCTAACGGAGTGTGGCGGAGGGCACTTTACGTGCCACTGTCATTACCTCCCTTTCCTGTTCCAGTCGCGTATGGTTCGCGGGAAGAACGACTGTCTGAAAGCCTCCGTGCGCGCTCGAATCTCTCTAATTTTACATTCGTGATCTCCTCGGGAGGTATAAGTAGGGGGAAGCAATATATTCGATACCTCATCCAGAAACGCACCCTCTCGAAACCTGGCGAGCAAGCTACACCACGATGCAGAGCGCCTCTCTTGCAGAGTTTGCCACTTGAGTTTGTTAAACATCTCCGTAACGCTATCGCGGTTACCAAATAACCCTGTGACGAAACGCGCCGCTCTTCTTTGGATCTTCTCTATCTCCTCCGTCAACCCGATCTGGTACGGATCCCACACTGATGCGCAGTACTCAAGTATAGGTTGAACGAGTGTTTTGTAAGCCACCTCCTTTGTTGATGGACTACATTTTCTAAGGACTCTCCTCAACCTGGTACCCGCCTTACCAACAATTAATTTTATATGATCATTCCACTTCAAATCGTTCCGCACGCATACTCCCAGATATTTTACAGAAGTAACTGCTACCAGTGTTTGTTCTGCTATCATATAATCATACAATAAAGGATCCTTCTTTCTATGTATTCGCAATACATTACATTTGTCTATGTTAAGGGTCAGTTGCCACTCCCTGCACCAAGTGCCTATCCGCTGCAGATCTTCCTGCATTTCGCTACAATTTTCTAATGCTGCAACTTCTCTGTATACTACAGCATCATCCGCGAAAAGCCGCATGGAACTTCCGACACTATCTACTAGGTCATTTATATATATTGTGAAAAGCAATGGTCCCATAACACTACCCTGTGGCACGCCAGAGGTTACTTTAATGTCTGTAGACGTCTCTCCGTTGATAACAACATGCTGTGTTCTGTTTGCTAAAAACTCTTCAATCCAGCCACACAGCTGGTCTGATATTCCGTAGGCTCTTACTTTGTTTATCAGGCGACAGTGCGGAACTGTATCGACCGCCTTCCGGAAGTCAAGGAAAATAGCATCTACCTGGGAGCCTGTATCTAATATTTTCTGGGTCTCATGAACAAATAAAGCGAGTTGGGTCTCACACGATCGCTGTTTCCGGAATCCATGTTGATTCCTACCTAGTAGATTCTGGGTTTCCAAAAACGACATGATACTCGAGCAAAAAACATGTTCTAAAATTCTACAACAGATCGACGTCAGAGATATAGGTCTATAGTTTTGCGCATCTGCTCGACGACCCTTCTTGAAGACTGGGACTACCTGTGCTCTTTTCCAATCATTTGGAACCTTCCGCTCCTCTAGAGACTTGCGGTACACGGTTGTTAGAAGGGGGGCAAGTTCTTTCGCGTACTCTGTGTAGAATCGAATTGGTATCCCGTCAGGTCCAGTGGACTTTCATCTGTTGAGTGATTCCAGTTGCTTTTCTATTCCTTGGACACTTATTTCGATGTCAGCCATTTTTTCATTTGTGCGAGGATTTAGAGAAGGAACTACAGTGCGGTCTTCCTCTGTGAAACAGCTTTGGAAAAAGGTGTTTAGTATTTCAGCTTTACGCGTGTCATCCTCTGTTTCAATGCCTTCATGATCCCGGAGTGTCTGGATATGCTGTTTCGATCCACTTACTGATTTAATGTAAGACCAGGACTTCCTAGGAGTTTCTGTCAAGTCGGTACATAGAATTTTACTTTCGAATTCACTGAACGCTTCACGCATAGCCCTCCTTACGCTAACTTTGACATCATTTAGCTTCTGTTTGTCTGAGAGGTTTTGGCTGCGTTTAAACTTTGAGTGAAGCTCTCTTTGCTTTCACAGTAGTTTGCTAACTTTGTTGTTGTACCACGGTGGGTTTTTCCCATCCCTCACAGTTTTACTCGGCACGTACCTGTCTAAAACACATTTTACGATTGCCCTGAACTTTTTCCATAAACATTCAACATTGTCAGTGTCGGAACAGAAATTTTCGTTTTGATCTGTTAGGTAGTCTGAAATCTGCCTTCTATTACTCTTGCTAAACAGATAAACCTTCCTCCCTTTTTTTATATTCCTATTTACTTCCATATTCAGGGATGCTGCAATGGCCTTATGATCACTGATTCCCTGTTCTGCGCTTACAGAGTCGAAAAGTTCGGGTCTGTTTGTTATCAGTAGGTCCAAGATGTTATCTCCACGAGTCGGTACTCTGTTTAATTGCTCGAGGTAATTTTCGGATATTGCACTCAGTATAATGTCACTCGATGCTCTGTCCCTACCACCCGTCCTAAACATCTGAGTGTCCCAGTCTGTATCTGGTAAATTGAAATCTCCACCTAAGACTATAACATGCTGAGAAAACTTATGTGAAATGTATTCCAAATTTTCTCTCAGTTGTTCTGCCACTAATGATGCTGAGTCGGGAGGTCGGTAAAAGGAGCCAATTATTAACCTAGCTCGGTTGTTGAGTGTAACCTCCACCCACAATAATTTGCAGGAACTATCCACTTCTACTTCACTACAGGGTAAACTACTACTAACAGCAACGAACACTCCACCACCGGTTGCATGCAATCTATCCTTTCTAAACACCGTCTGTACCTTTGTAAAAATTTCGGCAGAATTTATCTCTGGCTTCAGCCAGCTTTCTGTACCTATAATGATTTCAGCTTTGGTGCATTCTATCAGCGCTTGAAGTTCCGGTACTTTACCAACGCAGCTTCGACAGTTTACAATTACAATACTAATTGCTGCTTGGTCCCCGCATGTCCTGACTTTGCCCCGCACCCGTTGAGGCTGTTGCCCTTTCTGTACTTGCCCAAGGCCATCTAACCTAAAAAACCGCCCAGCCCACACCACACAACCCCTGCTACCCGTGTAGCCACTTGTTGCGTGTAGTGGACTCCTGACCTATCCAGCGGAACCCAAAACCCCACCACCCTATGGCACAAGTCGAGGAATCTGCAGCCCACACGGTCGCAGAACCGTCTCAGCCTCTGATTCAGACCCTCCACTCGGCTCTGTACCAAAGGTCCACAGTCAGTCCTGTCGACGATGCTGCAGATGGTGAGCTCTGCTTTCATCCCGCTAGCGAGACTGGCAGTCTTCACCAAATCAGATAGCCGCCGGAAGCCAGAGAGGATTTCCTCCGATCCATAGCGACACACATCATTGGTGCCGACATGAGCAATCACCTGCAGATGGGTGCACCCTGTACCCTTCATGGCATCCGGAAGGACCCTTTCCACATCTGGAATGACTCCCTCCGGTATGCACACGGAGTGCACATTGGTTTTCTTCCCCTCTCTTGCTGCCATATCCCTAAGGGGCCCCATTACGCGCCTGACGTTGGAGCTCCCAACTACCAGTAAGCCCACCCTCTGCGACCGCCCGGATCTTGCAGACTGAGGGGCAACCTCTGGAACAGGACAAGCAGCAATGTCAGGCCGAAGATCAGTATCAGCCTGAGACAGAGCCTGAAACTGGTTCGTCAGACAAACTGGAGAGGCCTTCCGTTCAGCCCTCCGGAATGTCTTTCGCCCCCTGCCACACCTTGAGACAACCTCCCACTCTACCGCAGGTGAGGGATCAGCCTCAATGCGGGCAGTATCCCGGGCAACCACAGTCTTAGTCCGATCGGGGGATGCGTGGGACGAGATGGCCGTCCCCGACAAACCCCCATCCGGACCCCCACAGTGATGCCCATTGGCAACAGCCTCAAGCTGTGTGACCGAAGCCAACACTGCCTGAAGCTGGGAGCGAAGGGATGCCAACTCAGCCTGCATCCAAACACAGCAGTTGTAGTCCCTATCCATGCTAAAAACTGTTGTGCAACGAACGTCTGAACTAATCTACAGAGAGCGCAAACAAATCGACACAAAATTTAAACGGTTATTAAAATACAAGATTGTCTAGTAAATGCAGTAATGCTGCTACTTGTGCACTGCTGACACACTGCTTGGCGACAGAAGGAGACTACGCGATTTTACACTATTCGGGTACTAAAACGCGATGCTACAACTCTCAAATACTGTAATACGCCCGAAATTTATGAATTAAACAATGCAAGTACCAAAAACACGCAAAGAAATTAAGAATTAAACTATGTAACAAATGAGTGAGCTAGGAGTATACGACTTGCTGCTGCAGCTGCTTATCCAACGGCGGCAGGGAGCACACTGACTCTGACCAACCGACACTGGCCGTTCAAAACAAAAACAGAAGACAGACGACTATGCGAATTTACACTATTCAGGTACTAAAACGCGATGCTACAGCTCTCAAATACTATAATACGCCCGAAATTTATGAATTAAACAATGCAAGTACCAAAAACACGCAAAGAAATTAAGAATTAAACTATGTAACAAATGAGTGAGCTAGGAGTATACGACTTGCTGCTGCAGCTGCTTTTCCAATGGCGGCAGGGAGCACACTGAATCCTGGGGAATGTGAAAAGAGTAGATGGTGATTTGTGCTAACCCAAAGCTAAATACTGAATGATTTTGTTTATTAAATTCCTAGTAATTTGTTAAGTAAAATTAATTTTAGCGAACTTCATATCAAATGAGAAAAAGAAACTCATAATGTCACATAAAATAACAGCTCTAACACTCCTATGTTTCACAGATTTCAGCTGGTGTGGGATGAAGTCATTGTTCACCACCTTCTGTTTGCTAGTGCTTACTGTCAGAAAAAAAATAAAGTTTTAAAATGTAGGATTGTGCATTGTGGGAGCAGTATATGGCTCTTAATCTTCCATGAAGTGTACTCTTCAGAGCACAAATTTCGATTGGTAAAAGTATATTTTGAGATTTTATTCATAACTGTTATTTTTCAGCAGTTGTGATGAATATTTTTCTGAATAAAATTGAGTCATCAGCTGTTTGATTGGAAGATTTATTTCAGTTTACTGGTTTTGACAGATTAATCTGTAACTTTAGAAAACTTCAAAATTGAGCTATTTAAATCTTCTAAGCCAATATTGAGTAAGTTTTTGTAATAACCTTCTGATAGTTTACATACTTGTGTAATCATGTTCTAACGTTTGTAAATTTTGGAGACTTCCTAAGGTGACAGATTAATTTGTCAGAACTAGTTGAGTGAAACCCATATTCCAATTGTGCAACTGACTTTTGAATTTTATTCTGAAAAAGGTCTATTTTGAGTTGCTATCTGACTCACAGTTTCATCTCCTGTCATAAAGCGCTACACTTGGGCAAAAATTTCATTCAGAATTACTGCATTGTTTGTTGTACAGACATTCCCCACCTTCTGATGTTCCCTGGGGGTACCTGGACCAATAATTAGAATTTTCTCATTGCTTTGGAATCTGAGTTTCTAAACCAAAGACACTTCTTTATTTATTTATTTAGCATCCTTGCATCTCATCATTGTAAAATGATACAGGATTTGTCATAAAGGATCTCACATAGATAATAGGTAATAAAAGGTTTACAATTATATATTGGCTGATAAAATATTCTTACGTATAACATGAAGCAATACACACACAACAACAGTCATAATATATGAGATCAGCATAATAAATAAATACAATTTATTTTTCAAATGATCACTTCAGTCACTGTGATGAAGTAAATTAGCTACTCTATTTTGCATGCTGATGATTCAAGTGTTCCTCAACACTATAAAAACTCTTGTTATTTAGCATTTCTTTGAGTTCTCCTTTGAATATGTGGAATTTTGATGTTCTTTTAATTTCATTTGGTAGTACTGTAAACAGAATTTTAGGTTGCTATAGAGCGATTTTTTTGATACATGGTTTCTGTGTGAATTTCTGTATGAAAATTGTCTGTATTCCCTGTTTTCTAGGTGTGGAATTTGATTGTGTGTCTTCATAAAATATATACTTTCATAATTATAGATATGTGTTAGGTCATGATTTTTAGTTCCTTGAAAAATGTTTTACATGACTCTCTCTGTGTCATTCCTTTTATTATTCTTATTGCTCTCTTTTGGAGCATAAATGTGTTTCACCGTATTGGTTTCCCCCCAAAATATGATGCCATATCTTAACATGTTGTGTATGGGTGCAAAGTGTAAACATAACACTGCATCAATACTGTAGGAATTTTTTGGCATTCTACAAACATAACAGTACTGACTTAATTTTTTGTTTAACATTTCTGTATGTTTCTCCCACAAATTTTCATCTAGCCATTCTCCTGAAAATTTAGTATGTGTGGTTGCTTTAACTTTACTGCCCAAGTTCTGCTGTTAGGTTGGTTCCTAGTTTGTTCTATGTCTGAAGTTTATGCAAACTGTTTTCTTTTTTTCATCATTCACAATTAATTTATTATCCCTAAACCACATATCTGCTTCTTCTGCAGGTGCTGTGACTCTCTCCTATATGACCACTTCATCCATAGCTTTAACAAATAGAGTGGTGTCACTGGCAAACAATACTGCATCTGCTGCTGATATATGGCTTAGCATGCCACTTATAAATATTGAGAACAGTAATGGTCCAAGTACCGAACAGAGCCGTGTGGCACCCCACTTCTGACTCTTTGGTATGCTGATAAGTAAACTTTGCCCAAGTGTTGTATCGTTAACATTTGATACCTGTTAGAAAGATAGGATTTCAACCAGTCATATGCTACT
This sequence comes from Schistocerca cancellata, assembly GCF_023864275.1. Taxonomy (NCBI): domain Eukaryota; kingdom Metazoa; phylum Arthropoda; class Insecta; order Orthoptera; family Acrididae; genus Schistocerca; species Schistocerca cancellata. Next base: position 307,977,133 of record NC_064628.1, on the reverse strand, counting down.
CCACAAATCCCATAGCAATATAGTTTCCTGATGAATAAATTATAGTCAGTGACATCATTTGTTACATTATTTGAGAGAATATACTATCTCAGACTCTTAATTTTTATAAAAGAGGTTTTTTTGTTGAAAACATAAAGAATGATAAAAAGAAAGAAATCACAGTCAAATATTTACAGAAATAATTCATTTTCTCCCATTACAGTAGGTATAAGCAAGCAGAATGTCACCTTGCTAGACTGAAATAGATTCATCAAGACAGAATTGCTGGGTGACATTGAAAACTTGAAGATTGATAAACAAATAAAAGATAAGGGAAGTGCAGATTGGAATTTGACAAACTACAGATGAGATAAACATGGGTAGAGACAATAAACCAGAGAGGACACAAACATGAACAATGAAAGATAAAAATGGAAAAACAAGCAATTTGTGAAGAGGAAATCACAGAGAAAAATATGAGCAGTGGGAGGTAAATACCTATGTGTGAAGAAGTCTATCAAAATGGACATTTAATGTGAAAGTGAGGGTAGTTAGATAACAATAAAAAAACATGAAAGTGAAGGAAGTTAGATAACAATAAAAAAGGTAAGAGTATCTCAAGCTGGCATTGATGATGAATGAAACATATGGTGCACAGCAGTGCCCCATTAATGTTGTTCTGACTGTGAGGCTAAAAAGAGAAATCCAAATCAAGTACGTATTGAAGAAGCAGAGATCACGTCTGTTGTGCTGTAGGGAGAGTTGTTCTAAAGATACAGTGTGTTATTATTATAAGCATTTTCTACCTGTGTAAGTTCATTTTGCCAGTATAGTGGCTGTAATTGAAACATAACATTAATTCATGAAATTCAATGCAAGTCAGTTGACTTTGATATGCATCACATCACAAATGACTCACCTGCTAAGATTGCAATTCTTACAAATCTGAAATTGGAGAATATAGAAATAATGAAGGTAGGAGTCATAAAGAAATAGCAGGTTCTTAATTCCATTTATTGGTTGTATGTAGTGATATATGCAAAGAAATAGGAGGTTGAAACTTCCTGGCAGATTAAAACTGTGTGCCCTACTGAGACTCGAACTCGGGACCTTTGCCTTTCGCGGGCAAGTGCTCTACCATCTGAGCTACCGAAGCACGACTCATGCCTGGTCCTCACAGCTTTACTTCTGCCAGTATCTCGTCTCCTACCTTCCAAACTTTACAGAAGCTCTCCTGCGAACCTTGCAGAACTAGCACTCCTGAAAGAAAGGATACTGCGGAGACATGGCTTAGCCACAGCCTGGTCCCGAGTTCGAGTGTCGGTCAGGCACACAGTTTTAATCTGCCAGGAAGTTTCATATCAGCATACATTCTGCTGCAGAGTGAAAATCTCATTCTGAAATAGGAGGTTCTTGATTTCATTTATTGGTGGAAGAAAGTTTCACCATGATTGTAATACACATTTTCTGTTCTATTGTTTATTTTTCAGGTATTGTACCATATGTTCGAATCTTACACTGAGATGGGGCCTGAAAACATTATTTATACTGATGTCTTAGCAGGCCTGGCTTCATTTTTTGTTGTTGCCTTAGGAGGCACAATCATTGGAATTATCTGGGGCTTCCTTACTGGCCTCGTTACACGATATACGCATCAAGTTCGTGTAATTGAGCCAATATTCATCTTCGTTATGGCCTATTTAGCCTATCTTAATGCAGAAATCTTCCATATGTCTGGCATACTGGCGTAAGTATTGATTATTTAGTACTTGTAAATTGTATACTTGTATTTGTATGTCTGAGGATCTGTTACACAATTAACACATTTACATTTTAGCTATAAGAAAATGGATTAAACAGTATTGTCTGGTAGTAAGTCATAAATATAAAACGCAAAGCTCTTTTAACTGCTTTATTAAAGTTTTGCTATCACAGTTGTTATTGCTATGTAATAGTAATAAAAATACTGGCCGTAGTATTTACCAAGCCATGTAGCTAAATTATTGGTACTGTTTTCTGCTGTAGGCTGTTATTTTACTTTCTTTTTTGTCTGTTAACTCTTCTCTTCTCCATTTATTTCTAAAGCTACAGCCATAAACCTCCCACATTATTTGTATAGTGTTACTGTTACGTTTTGGTAGTTGTAAATGACTATTATATCTATTCCTCTTGCTATATGATTCCTATTCTGCTCACAAGATTACAAAGAGGTCTTTCATATATTGAAAAATATGTACAGGTAACATTAGATGTAAAATTATAGTAGCTTAATGCCAACTGCTTTGTTTGTGTAGTCTGTTTGGTCTCTATAGATATTTTGAATATTCACAAACTGCAACACCTTTTAAATTTTTCACGCTAATTAAGGCCATAGAAGCATGGCCTTTTCCTACTGTTATTGTGACAAAAAAGCTATTCTGGTTGCTGCAGTCTCAAGGTTTTCGTTTTGTTAATCCCACCTTTGCACCTTTGTGGTGATATTTCCATAGAAACTTTCATGTCCTGAAACATATTTCTGTATATCTAATTGAGAAGTGAAATATCAGTTTTCAAAATTTTTTTGATATAATGAAATATTTCCTTAAAAATTTTCAACCCCTTCTTCACCCAATTAAGGACCTAATTTCCAAAGCCAATGAAACACTTTTTTTTTAACAGAAAAGAGAAATACAAATTTTAGTAGGTTTGGCTTTGAAACTGCATTATTAATCAAATAATTTCATAAAACTTTTCATCTCCTATTTCACTCTGTTAGGGGTTGAATTTACAAAAAGACTAGCAACTGAGAAGCCAAATACCAGTTTTCATAGATTTAGCTTTAAAAAAGCTTTAGTAGTTCTTTAATAATGATTTATTACCAAAAAACGTTCACACACCATTTTATCCCCTTAGTAGTTCAGTTTCCAAAATGGCTGAAACGCAGTTTTTTTAATGACTGAGAAACCAAATACCAAGTTTCAAAGTTCTGAATTCAAAATTGTCTTAAACAATGACATATTTTGAACAAGCCTTTCACCACATATTTCAACCCTTTAGGAGCAGAATTTCAAACTGTCCCTTCTTAAACCATGCTACAGCATAAGAGCGAGTCTCTATATGTCCTTCTTTTCAGAGATGGTTGCAGGACTTGGCTGTTCGATACAGGATGTCAAATTAAACATTTTTCTGCCATCTAGTTCCCAAACTTATTTTATTTGGCTACCAACTTCGGTGATTTACTGTACCATCTTCAGCCCCCGATCAGTGTGTAGAAAGATTCCACCTCAGTTCTGTTCAAAACAGGGCCAGCAATAGCTGGTATTAGTAGATTTCTGCTTGCTCTATTGATCATTGCAATCATCATCTGCCAACACGTCAGCTGATGATGACTGCAGGGGTCTAAAGGCGGCATAGTAAATCACTGAAATTGGCAGCCAAATAAAATAAGTTTGGGCTGGGCAGTGATGAGTTAGTGTATCAGTCTGATCTTATTTCATCCCCTTAGGGCTTGAATTGGATTTTCAAAAAGAGCGAAACATGTATTTTCTCATTTCCAACTAGGAAACCAAATACCAAATTTCACAAGGAAATATCTTCTTAAAAATTTCACTGCCTCTTCTGCAGAAGAGCTTCTGTGAAGTTTGGAAGGTAGGAGACGAGGTACTGGCAGAATTGAAGCTGTAAGGATGGGTTGTGAGTCGTGCACAGGTAGCTCAGTTGGTAGAGCACTTGCCCGTGAAAGGCAAAGGTCCCGAGTTCAAGTCTCTTTCCGGCACACAGTTTTAATCTGCCAGGAAGTTTCACAAATTTTCATAGATTTAGCTTCAAAACAGCTTGCATATTGAAATATTCCCATAAAAATTTTCATCCCCTATTTCACTCCCATATGGGCTAAATTTCCAAAAACACTGAACCAAGTATTTTTTATTTGTAGCTGAGAGGTCAAATACCAATTTTTGTAGGTGTAGCTTTAAAAATTCTTTAATATCTATTTTTTTTAAAATATTTCATCCACTGTTTGACTGCAGTAGGGGGGTTAAATTTCCAAAAATGCTGAAAGAAGTATTTATTTATTTCTGACTGGGAACAAAATACAAATTTTCATAGGTCTAAATTCAAAATTGTCCTAATACTGAACTATTTTCAAAAACCTTTCATCCCCTATTTCATCCCCTTCAGGGTGGAATTCCAAAAAATCCCTTCTTAAATGATGCCCACAGTGTAAGATCAACACCCTCTCCAAATTTCAAGTTATAATTGTACAAATACAAGGATGACAGCATGCTTCATGTGTATTAATGCTAAAGAATGGAACCAATGATTGATTAGTGTTTTTAGGTAATCTGTAAAGGATTGAATAATTTGCAATGTCTGATGTTTTTTCTGGAATGATTTATAAATATATATTTACAGGTATTTATTCTGTTTATGTGCATAACATTGCAGCAGTGCCCTTTGACAGTAGCTGTGAGTGACAGTTTTAGGCAGGCTCACTTGCTAGGTAAAGTTTAGAAAGTGAGCATGTCTGGCATCATTGCTCACAAAACAATTGTAGATAATTTATTGTTTGTGCTTAAGAACAAATTCATCAATGGGGCAAGACATGTGAAAGTATACCTTATGTTTTGCATAGTGTAAAAAAGTTTTGAAATAATTTAGTAGATGTTTCTATGAATTCATGAAGTAATTTTTAACAAGATAAATTGAAAGTCGGCTCTCTGAAGACTCATAATAAAATAAAAGTTGATAATAAAGTAGACAAGGAAGTTTTATGTTATGACCAGTGAAGATGAATCAGATGATGAGGGCTCTTCAGCAACATAGATTATTTGAATATTGAAGCTCTCTCACTCTCAAACGCAAAGATTTCTTCATTAATAGCAAAAGATGGTGATCACAATTATAGACATAAGAGGAAAGACTGTAGAAAGGCACAGGGAAGAATAAGTTACAAAGAATTGTGACTCAGGAGACCCAAAAAGGATAAACACTGGAATTCAAATTGTGATGTGTAGAGAACATCTCTAGTCTTCTCCTTTATGCTTATATAAACTTGTACCTTTCCTTTAGTTAAAATATAATGACTGATGTGGCGTAACACTGAAGTGCCAAAGAAAGTGGTATTGTTGTTGTTGTTGTTGTGGTCTTCAGTCCTGAGACAGGTTTGATGCAGCTCTCCATGCTACTCTATCCTGTGCAAGCTTCTCCATCTCCCAGTACTTACTGCAACCTACATCCTTCTAAATCTGCTTAGTGTATTCATCTCTTGGTCTCCCTCTACGATTTTTACCCTCCACGCTGCCCTCCAATGCTAAATTTGTGATCCCTTGATGCCTCAGAACATGTCCTACCAACCGGTCCCTTCTTCTTGTCAAGTTGTGCCACAAACTCCTCTTCTCCCCTATTCTGTTCAATACCTGCTCATTAGTTATGTGATCTACCCATCTAATCTTCAGCATTCTTCTGTAGCACCACATTTCGAAAGCTTTTATTCTCTTCTTGTCCAAATTATTTATCATACATGTTTCACTTCCATATATGGCTACACTCCATACAAATACTTTCAGAAACGACTTCCTACACTTCAAATTTATACTCAATGTTAACAAATTTCTCTTTTTCAGAAATGCTTTCCTTGCCATTGCCAGTCTGCATTTTATATCCTCTTTACTTCGACCATCATCAGTTATTTTGCTCCCCAAATAGCAAAACTCATTTACTACTTTAAGCCTCTCATTTCCTAATGTAGTTCCAATTTAATTCAACTACATCCCATTATCCTCGTTTTGCTTTTGTTGATGTTCATCTTATATCCTCCCTTCAAGACACTATCCATTCCATTCGACTGCTCCTCCAGGTCCTTTGCTGTCTCTGACGGAATTACAATGTCATCGGCAAACCTCAAAGTTTTTATTTCTTCCCCATGGCTTTTAATACTTACTCCAAATTTTTCTTTTTTTCCGTTACTGCTTGCTCAATATACATATTGAATAACATCAGGGATAGGCTACAACGCTGTCTCACTCTCTTCCCAACCACTTCTTCCCTTTCATACCCCTCGACTCTTATACCTGCCATCTGGTTTCTATATAAATTGTGAATTGCTTTTCCCTCCCTGTATTTTACCCTGTCAACATTGCCAAAAGCTTTCTCTAAGTCTATAAATGCTAGAAACATAGCTTTGCTTTTCCTTAATCTATTTTCTAAGATAAGTCATAGGGTCAGTATTGCCTCACGTGTTCCAACACTTCTACGGAATCCAAACTGATCTTCCCTGAGGTCGGCTTCTACCAGTTTTTCCATTTGTCTGTAAAGAATTCGTGTTAGTATTTTGCAGCCATGGCTTATTAAACTGATAGTTCGGTAATTTTTACATCTGTCAACACCTGCTTTCTTTGGGATTGGAATTATTATATTCTTCTTGAAGGTTTAGGGTATTTCGCCTGTCTCATACATCTTGGTCACCAGATGGTAGAGTTCTGTTAGGCCTTGCTCTCCCAAGGCTGTCAGTAGTTCTAATGGAATGTTATCTACTCCTGGGGCCTTGTTTCAACTCAGGTCTTTCAGTGCTCTGTCAAACTCTTCACACAGTTTCGTATCTCCCATTTCATCTTCATCTACATCCTCTTACATTTCCATAATATTGCCAGAAAGGTGGAAGGAGTATATAGAGGGTCTATATAAGGGTGACCTTGTATAGACCCTCTATATACTCCTTCCACCTTTCTGCTTTCCCTTCTTTGCTTAGAACTGGTTTCCATCTGAGCTCTTGATATTCATACAAATGGCTCTCTTTTCTCCAAAGGTCTCTTTAATTTATCCTGTTGGCAGTATCTATCTTACCCCTAGTGAGATAAGCCTCGACATCCTTACATTTGTCCTCTAGCCATCCCTGCTTAGCCATTTTGCACTTCCTGTCGATATCATTTTTGAGACGTTTGTATTCCGTTTTGCCTGCTTCATTTACTGCATTTTTATATTTTCTCCTTTCATCAATTAAATTCAATATTTCATCTGTTACCCAAGAATTTCTACTAGCCCTTGTCTTTTTACCTACTTGATCCTCTGCTGCCTTCACTACTTCATCCCTCAGAGCTACCCATTCTTCTTCTACTGTATTTCTTTCCCCCATTCCTGTCAATTGTTCCCTTATACTCTCCCTGAAACTCTGTGCAACTTCTGGTTTAGTCAGTTTAGCCAGGTCCCATCTCCTTAAATTCCCACCTTTTTGCAGTTTCTTCAGTTTTAATCTACAGTTCGTAACCAATAGATTGTGATCAGAGTCCACATCTGCCCCTGGAAATGTCTTACAATTCAAAACCTGGTTCCTAAATCTCTGTCTTACCATTACATAATCTATCTGATACCTTCTAGTATCTGCAGGATTCTTCCATGTATACAACCTTCTTTTATGATTCTTGAACCAAGTGTTAGCTATGATTAAGTTATGCTCTGTGCAAAATTCTACCAGACGGCTTCCTCTTTCATTTCTTACCCCCAATCCATATTCACTTACTATGTCTCCTTCTTTCCCTTTTCCTGCTCTCAAATTCCAGTCACCCATGACTATTAAATTTTCATCTCCCTTCACTATCTGAATAATTTCTTTTATCTCATCATACATTTCATCAATTTCTTCATCATCTGCAGAGCTAGTTGGCATATAAACTTGTACTCCTGTAGTAGGCATGGGCTTCGTGTCTGTCTTGGCCACAATAATGCATTCACTGTGCTGTTTGTAGTAGCTGACCAGCACTCCTATTTTTTTTTTTTTTTTTTTTTTTTATTATTATTATTATTATTATTAAACCTACTTCTGCATTACCCCTATAGGTATAGGCCTGCGTATTCAGATACAGATATATGCAAACACACAGAATATGGCGGTGCAGTTGGCACCACCTATGTAAGACAACAAGTGTCTGGCACAGTTATTAGATCAGTTACTGTTGTGATGATGATGATGTTTGGTTTGTGGGGCGCTCAACTGCGTGGTTATCAGCGCCCGTACAATTGTCCAACCTTTGCTCAGTCCAATTTCGCCACTTTCCTGGATGATGATGAAATGATGAGGACAACACAAACACCCAGTCATCTCGAGGCAGGTGAAAATCCCTGACCCCGCCGGGAATCGAACCCGGGACCCCGTGCTCGGGAAGCGAGAACGCTACCGCGAGACCACGAGCGGCGGACAGAGTTACTGTTGCTACAGTGGCAGGTTATCAAGATTTAAGCAATTTAGAACGTGGTGTTATAGTCAGTGCATGAGCAATGGGACACAACATTCCCGAGGTAGCAATGAAGTGGGGATTTTCCCATATAAACATTTCATGAGTCTACCATGAATATCAGGGATCTGGTAAAACATCAAACCTCCAACATTGCTGTGGCTAAAAAAGATCCTGCAAGAATGGGACCAACGATGAATGAAGAGAGTTGCTCAACATGACAGAAGAGCAACACTTCTTCAGATTGCTGCAGATATCATTCCTGGGCCATCAAAAAATGTCAGTGTGCAAATCATTCAACAAAACATCATCAATAAGGGCATGATGACTGCATGGCCTTGCCTGGGCCTGTCAGTACTGACACTGGACTGTTGATGACTGGAAACATGTTGCCTGGTCAGACGAGTCTCATTTCAAATTGTATCGAGCAGACGGGCATGTACTGTATGGAGATAACCTCATGAATCCATGGACCCTGCATGTCAACAGGGGACTGTTCAAGATAGTGGAGGCACTGTAATGGTGTGGGGTGTGTGCAGTTGGGATGATATGGGAACCCTGATACATCTAGATACAACTCTGACAGGTGACCATGTATGTAAGCATCCTGTCTGATCACCTGCATCTGCTCATGTCCATTGTGCATTCCAACAGACTTGGGCAATTCCAGCAGGACAGTGCAATGCCCCACACATCTAGAATTGTTACAGAGTGGCTGCAAGAACATTCTTTTGAGTTTAAGCTCTTCCACTGACCACCAAACTCCCCAGACGTGAATATTATTGAGCATATCTGGGATGCCTTGCAACATGCTGCTCAGAAGAGATATCCACCCCCCACCCCCATGGTCTTACGGATTTATGAATAGTCCTGCAGGATTCATGGTGTTAATTCCCTACATGATATTAGCCAGGTATACCAGTTTCTTTGGCTCTTCAGTGTAGTTAAGATGGCTTGTGTTTAGGTGGATCAGTATTCAGATCCTTTACAATCAAACCACATATGTTTTCCACTATTTTAAGTCACTGTATACAAAAGACACAATGTCTTCTTGGGAAACATTATGGCTTACTAAACTACCTCTATGCTGATGGAATTATTTAAACTCTATCATTCCTAGCTTCCTTTAATCCTGTGTAACGTTTTGTAGCTGAGAATCTGATCCTGATTACTGAGTATGTGGTATTCTTAAGTTTATTTTAACTTTGATGCCTATACCATACTTCTGCAGGTGGTAGCTATACCAGCAGAAAAATGATCATGTCATTTCGCAAAAAAGATGAATGTGTTCCTTTTTAAAAGCCAGTCGGTAAAGTGGGGAACCAAATGCCTCAATCCTCACTCTGCCTTCCTCCTCAAAGATTTTGGCATGCAAACATATTCCTGCTCTTTTAACAAAGAACATTTTAAATCCCTTTACCCAGTCTCTCTTTGTAGTTAAGCCTACATACTCACCATCTCCCTGTCACTACCCCTGTCTATATGTGTCTCTCTCCACCTTCTTTATCTCTCCTTGTTTTAGAGTATGTCTCAGTGCCACTGTCTTCTCACTAGTTGACAATGTCACCTTTTTGTCTTTCTTTCTCCATGCCACCATCTCCAATGTACCTCAGCAGCTCAGAAGTTCTGGGGTCCAACTTACCTTTTCCCCTATACCCTTAAGTTAAAATTTCTGTCCAAAATGTACTCTCCCCTATACCTGTATGTTAAAGCACACAGGTTGGGAGGGTCCAGATCCCACAAGGTGTAGAAGTATGAAACCAGAATTTCCTATAAATGGTGCTAGCCATCAGTGCAGGGCCCATGAAACCACACCTGCAATGTCATCTGCTTCTTGTAACAGCTGACGACGAATGTCAACACACAGTAAGCCAAGGTCAACATACAGTATCCCAAGGTCCATCAATTGTTATTTGTTTGAAACACATAAACATGTTGAGTATTGTGCCTACGAACAAGAGGATTTGTGGACAGATTGGTTTTCTGTTATCATTTGAAGAAAACTCTTGCGGAATTGCATTGAATGCCTGTAAAAACTTTTGGTGACCATGCTCTTGGGGAAACACAGTGTTTTGAGTGGTTAAAAAAATTCAAAAGTGATGATTTTGAAGTGAGAAGCGACGAGTGCAGGAAACCACAAAAAAGTTTGAAGACAATGAATTGCAGGCCTCATAGGATGAAGATGATGCTCAAACTCAACAGGAACTTGCAAAACAATGGAATGTGATGCAGAGAGCCATTTCTCTCCAGTTGAAAGCTATGGGAATGGTGTCGAATGTGAGAAAGTGGGTTCCACATGAACTGAATGAAAGATAGCAAGCAAATCGAAAGACCACTTGTGAAATGCTGTTTGCCAGATACAAAAGAAAGTTGTTTCTCCATTGAATAGTGATAGGTGATGAAAAATGGATATATTATGAGAATCCTAAGCGTCATAAATCATGGGCAAATCCAGGCAAACCATAAATGGAAAGAAGACAATGCTCTGTTTGGTGGGATCAGAAGGGTGTCATCTATTATGAACTGCTAAAACTTGTTGAAGCCATTAACACTGATCACTACCAACAGCAAATGAACAATTGAAATGGATCATTACTTGAAAAAGTCTGGAATATGGAAAAAGGCAACACAAAGTCATATTGCTCCATGATAACGCCCCATCACACAGCAAAATGGGCCAGGGAAATGATCGAGGCATTCAGTTGGGAAATACAACGGCGTGCGGCTTATTCTCAAGACTTGGCTCCATATGATTATCATCTATTGGCATCACTGGGACACACTCTTGCTGAACAACACTTCAGTTCTTATGAAAATATACGGAAATGGCTCGCTGACTGGTTTGCTTCAAAAGAAGAACTGTTTTTTTGGCGTGGCATTCATAGCCAGCCAGAGAGGTGTGAGAATTGTATAAATAGCAATGGAGACTATTTTGGATAAAATATTGTTTATCAGTTTCAAACAACAGATGTGTAATTATTGCAACCAAATTCCGGTTTCATACTTTTACACTTGATATGGTCTCCATTCATCTGTATTTTTCATTTTCACAGTCTCCTCTTTCTTTTGCTCCTGCTGTTTTTATCTCCATCCATTTCTCTTTCTCTTTCACTGACACTTTATCCCTCCCATCATCACTGTCTCCTGTCTCTTTTCCTCCCACTGGGAGTATCTACTGTCTCTTCCACCATCCCTGTCTCTCTGCTACTTTCTTTCAGCATAAAAAGCACAAATATGATCACATGCCAGAAGTTTTAGCAATTGAGGTTGAATGAGGATAGAGGCATCTCGTTCCCCACTCCTCTGTCAGTATCTTTTAAAGAGGAACATATTTACATTTTTTGTGCCCTGATAGGAACATTCTTTCACTGGTTTCCTTCTTTTCCCTGCTACAGCTGGGTGTGCTGCACATGAGGAACGAATTCTCTATGTCAGTAACATTTTGACAGTTTATTTATATGCTTTGACACATTTGTATACCTTCACACATAAATACAACAACAAATATTCATAATATTAGGTTAACACAAAATCATTTGCTTTACATTTTTTCTGGCGTCTTTTCTCATTGATTGCAATTCATCAAAAATGCTCAGCTTCTGATTTGTATCATAAAAGGATGAAATTTTTTTTAGAAATATTTTACTGAATGTGCAGCTTTTCCAGTTTTATGATTTTTGGCAGTTTTTAAAGTTATTTTCAGACATGTTAAGACCCTTTTTAGATCAATTTTTCTCACTCTAGAACCACGTTGGGCATACTTGTATTGGCCTGAAGTGCCCATTACACATAGAGCGTGTCGTAAAGTTTTATTGTTGAAAAAATGCTGATCAATAATGTAGTTTGGTAACCTCAGAATCCTTTTGATGACCCTTTCCATATGTTCACTACGTCATTTAGAACTGCTTTTACACCTCAGACCTGTAATTACATGCATATTTTATGTGCGTAAGTTTGGTAAATTTGAACCTCATGGTCTCAGTAACAGATAATGATATCAAAAAAAGCTTCACAGTTTCCTGAGAACATCATCTTAAGGATGTCTGGTAAAATTTGTATGGTTTTCCACAGATAGAATTTATAGAAGTGGCCATCCCCACAATAGATATTTTTGTACTCAAAAACCATTTTTTTAGGGATTTTCTCACGAACAGCTGAAGAACAAATGGTACTTTTATAAGCCACCTAAGCTCAATCCTATGCCACACTTGATGCAAAAGCACCAACCAATTTGCTCAATTTGTGTGGGTTGGAGGAAGTGTTTAATGCTTAAATTTTGACCCTGCACTGTAGGGTATCTACAATATTCCCTGTTCTTCCAATAGGTATACATACGGGTGCAAGGTCAAAGACCATCCAAACCCCTTGACTCCTTATGTCTGTCGTCAATAGAACCCAAGAGATGACCCCCTGAAAAATTGCATTTTCATGCATGGCTTTTTGAAACGTATTAGTAATGTGAACAGTTGTGCCTCTAAGATTTGTTTTTGTAACTTGATTGTTCACTCTGTTAAGTATTAAAGTAAAAAGTCAAATGTTTTAAGATTCAGGTCTTATTGCGTGTCCTTATTTTTTCTCTCACTTTTCACATGCTTCTCTTTTTGACAAAAGTTTGTATATTTGAAAAATATCCCATATTGAAAAGTTGGTTCACAAAAGGCAATAGCATCACCATATCTAGTTGAACACTTCTTAGCTGTTGGTAAAACAATGTTGTGGTCCTGCTTTAGTCAAAGTGTGCGATACTTCAAATATGTAACTGCCTAGTGTACATTGCTGCAACATGCACTTGTAAAATTTAAGCGTTTATTTGGTAGTAAAGCAGTATAAGAATTCATTCAGATGTATGCTGATGTCTCATTATGTACCCAGTTACCATCTTATGGCATGGATGTTTCATGCTTAAATCACCATAACAGATTCAGAATAGAACTCATAATGTTGTCAATGAACATTCATACTTTCTCTTACAGAATAACTTTCTGTGGCATAACAATGAAGAATTATGTGGAAGCAAATATATCACACAAATCTCATACCACAGTGAAATATGCCATGAAAATGCTAAGTTCCTCATCAGAAACCATAATATTTATGTTCCTTGGAGTTGCAACAGTGAATGATAATCACAATTGGAACACATGGTTTGTGGTTTTAACAGTTGCTTTTTGCTCTGTCTACCGCACTATTGGTGTTATACTGTTGACGGCTATTGCAAACCATTTCCGGCTCCACCAACTTACACGTGTTGACAAATTTGTAATGTCATATGGTGGACTGCGAGGGGCTGTAGCATTTGCCCTGGTCTTACTCATTGATCGCAAGCATGTTCCACTGCAACCTATGTTTGTTACAACAACTATTGCTGTCATATACTTCACTGTATTCATTCAGGTGAGTGAAAGAGTTTAATAATAAGAGCTTTAGGTTAAGTGCCTGAATTACCAGTGTCCAGTTGGAAACAAATTACCAGTTTCCAATTGGAAAGAAAATTCATTAGGGCATGCCACAAATGAAGTGTATACAGAGGTCAGTGATTTTCTGCTACTTATTTGCTAGAAAATGAAAGGAATATAATTTATGAAATAGAAATTCACACACTTTTCAAATATATTTCATTGTATTATTTTAACTGATATTTAACAGTTACTAGTACCAAACTAAAATTTTAATTTCAAGTCAATTATTTATCCTAGATTTCTTTCATGATGAAAATTTTTAATTTTCAGAAGTAAAGTATCCATTATACAGGGTGTCCGAAAAGTCTTTCCCTGATTACATAAATTGATAACTCAGGCTAGAAGTAAGATACAAATATGAAACTGGTGTCTAATTGTTTACAAACTATCAAAGTAAACTTCCACATGAGCACCCTTGGTAGCACGTAGCCCATCTAGGCGATATTCAATTTCCGGCGATATTCAATTTCCATCCACACATTAGCCAACATCACTGGAGGGATTGATTCAACAATTGTAGTTATCCGATGCCACAGGTTTTCATTATCTGGTACACGTGTTTGGTGTACCTCGTCCTTGACATAAGCCCATAAAAAGAAGTGTAATGGGGTTATGTCAGGAGAGCGTGGAGGCCAAAGCATTGGCCCATCACGACCAATCCATCGCCCAGGAAAGGTCATATCGAGATAGGCACGGACGTCCGAATCCCAATGAGGCGGTGCACTGTCGTCTTGCTGAAACAAGACATCAGGATGATACTGAAGCAGCTGAGGAACAGCATACATTTGGAACATGTCCAGATACACTGCAGATGTGATGGTAGCCTCAGCAAAGAAGAATGGCCCGATAAGTCAATCGTGCAATAGCGCGCACCAAACATTCACCTTTGGACTGCCTCTGGTGCACTCCATGACCTCGCCAGGTGGTTGTGAACCCCAAATGTGCACATTATGGCGATTCACTACTCCACTGACAAAAAAGGTCGCTTCGTTGGAAAAGGCAATTCATCTGAGATAACCATCATCATCCTCAATACGTGATAGCATTTCGACCGCTAAGTCATATCGACGTGTACTGTCACTGGGCAACAATGCCTGAACGATTTGCACTTTGTATGCACAAAATGATAAACGTTTGTGTAAAATGTCATGGAGAGAGCTTTTTGGCATCTGTAATTCATGTGAGGCCCTGCACACTGATTTCTTTGGACTTTGCAGAAAAGACTGCCTTACAGCTTCCACACGGTCTGCTGAGGTTCTTGGGCGACCATACCTCAGAAGGTCAGCAAACGATCCTGTGTTCTTGAACTTCTCATACCAGGCTTTAATGCTCTTGGCATCAGGTGGATTCCTTCCAAATGTTGTCTGGAAGTGTCTCTGCACTTTGGTTGGTGATCGTGTCTCATGGTACCATAGGACACACTGTGCTTTCTCCTGATTGGTTAACATGGCTTCTTGGGCACTGCACCTCATCCACTACAACATACTGTGAACCTAAAACAGAAAAAAACTTTTATAGTTGTAAACAATTCGACACAAGTTTCATATTTGTATCTTACTTCTAGCCTGAGTTATCAATTTATGTAATCAGGGAAAGTCTTTTCGGACACCCTGTGTAATATTTCTTTGTTACTGAATAGGTAGTCATGGTATTTGAATGTTTGTGAGTCATTTATTTTGTTGATGAAACAGTAATATAAAAGTACATGTCAGAAAACTGTTTATATGAATGTAGAAATTAATAACAACAGTGAAATTTCATTAATTATAGATAAATAATGGTGTAGCGACAGAGTATTAGCCACAGTACAGCTTAGGCCTTGTGAAATTTTGGGACCAGGCATTAAGTGAAATTGAAATTAAATTTTGAAGTGATTTGATGGTAATATTCATACTTTTTATTTTGAAAATAAAAGCTAGCTGATGTTGTTGACTGACTTCGTGAGTAACATGTCTAAAGATTTTTGTAATTATGTTTGATTTTATAATTATACATAAGTTGGAACTTAAATAGTGGTAACACTGCTGTGGAGACACTATACAATGTTATCTACTATTGTTGCTGATAGCACACGTTGTTGACATACCTACCTTACCACTGAGCAAATGGACTCGCCCGTCCCACATCACCAGCGTGGGCGCAATCAAGGGAAACACAGTCACTTGTGAGCGAGTGGTCTAACATAATGGTGTCACTATGTTTTCGAAACAGGAACAGTGGAGTTGGATCAAGAGTGAATGTGCCAGAGGTCATACAACATGACAGTGGCATCAAGGTCTTCAAGAGGCATGCGAGGAACTGGCATTGCTGTATAGAACAGTGGCACATTTTGTAAAAGCCTTCATCAAAGGTCAGCAAACTGTGGCAGACGTGCATAGATCAGGTCATCCTAGCATCTCTGAAGAAGTGCATGCTGTTGCCATGTTAGTGCACAGTGAGCAATGCCATACAATTCGTGACCTCGCCCATGAAACCAGATTAGCACATACGACTGTACTTCGCACCCTGAAGGAATGCCTGGGCATACGAAAAATTGCAGCACTATGGGTTCCACATGACTTGACAGAAATGCAGAAATGGCTGTGTTACAATGCTGCTCAGATGCACTTGGAGCACTATGAGGATGAAGGAGAAGCTTTCTTATGCCATATCGTAACACTGGATCAGACATGGGCCACATCATATGAGCCATAGCTGAAATGCCAATCCAATGAATGGCATCATTATGGGTCGTCGCGAAAGTCAAAAGTGCGTCAGAGCCCAAGTATAGTGAAAGTTATGGTGATTCTCATGTATAACTGTGATGGTGTTATCCTAACACATTATGTTCCTCCATGGCAGACTGTCAATGCACAGTATTACTGTTTGTTTTTGGAGCATCACCTGCGACCAGCTTTGTGAAAGAAGCGGTGACACTTTCTGCGCAACCCACCCACCACTTTGCATGACAATGCGTGGGCGCACACAGAGCAAGCTGTGGCTGCTCTGTTTGGTCGATGGGACTGGGAAGTACTGTACTATCCACCATACTCCCTGGACTTAAGTCCTTGTGACTTTGATTTGATTCCGAAGATGAAGGAACCACTTTGTGGCATTTGCTTCAGAACTGTTCTGGAGATTCGACAGGCAGTAGACCACTCCATTTGCACATCAACAGAACAGGCTCTGCTAATGGTATTCTACCCCTTCCACATCGCTGGCAACAGGTTCTACACAATGCTGGTGACTACTTTGAAGGACAGTAACAGGTGCAAACGTGTAACTCTTTTTTATCAGCTGTGAAGAAATAGTTGCCACTATTTAAGTTCCAATCCTTGTAATTGGAACATAATGAAGCACTTAAGGAGCACAAAATTATTTTAATAATAAGTTGTTGAAGCTATTTTTACTTGGGAATGGGTGTTCACAAATCAGTTACTGAGATTTTATCTTTATTATCTGCAATATTAAAATTAATTATCATGTTTATTTATTTCACAGGGTATAACAATCAAACCTCTAGTTAGGATATTAAATGTGAAACGAGCAGAAAAGAGGAAACCCACAATGAATGAAAGGATACATGAAAGAGTAAGTACGGCATGTACCATTATGTATTGTATCATTACTGAAGTAGTACAACAGCAGGAATATTGAAAACCATTGTAAATAGCAGGAACAGTAGGTCCAACTATATGATATGAGCATTTCACAACTAACTGGAGCTATACTATTAAATTTTGGATGAGTGAATAGATTGATATAGTGTGTGGTGGGAATTTATGTGGCAGATTTTATATTCAGAGGAATTGTAAGAATATGTCCGTAGAGAATATAATGCAATACTAGGCCAATTTGATACGCTGAACAGTAAACATATTGATGTTAGTCCATGGTATACAATAATAATGTGATATAAAAGAATCATTAATGATGTGCTCCTCTTAGAAAGACAAAATTTGATAAAGAGTCACTACTGAAAATTTGTGTTAACTATTACAAGTTAGTATGAAGCTTTTCAGATGTAAATTTGCTTTTCTACAGAGTAACTGTAACTTGATTGAAAAGAATACAGAAACTAATGTTAGTTGTAGAGAATTTTTCACAAGCCCAGAAATAGCAAAAGTCTTGATAGACTACTAACTACCTAAATCCATTTCTCTTTGAAGTACCCCTACTTTTTAAAGATGTACCCTTATGCTAGAGTTTGGGATTATTTCCTTGATGCTGCCAGTGTAGGGGCTGTGGTAGAAATTTATCACTTGTATGTTGTCATCAACAGTGAATGTTCGTTAGAGACAAGGGTATTATCAGGAGTTCCCCATGTAAGTGTTATAGGACTGCTCTTATTCTCTATATGCCTAAATGGTCTAACAGATAGTGTCAGCTGCAATCTGTGCCTCTTTACTGATGATACTGCAGTGTATGTGATTGTATCAACACTGAGTGACTGAGACAAAATTTTAGTTGGCATTACGAATGGCAGATTGCCCTAAATTTGAAAAAATGTAAGTTAATGCTGATGGTTAGGGAAAACGATCTCATGATGTTTGAATACAGCATTAGTAGTGTAGTGTTTAACACAACCACATTAACTAAATATCTAGGCCAAACATTGCAAAATGATATGAAATGGAATGAGCAGAAGTAGGGAAGGTGAATGGTTGACTCAGCCTATTGGAAGAATTTTAGGAAAGTGTGGTTCATCTGTAAAGGAGACTGCATGTAGAACACTAGTGTTACCCATTCTTGACTACTACTAGAGTTTCCAGAATGAAATTTTCACTCTGAAGCAGAGTGTGCGCTGATACAAAACTTCCTGGTAGATTAAAACTGTGTGTTGGGCCAAGACTTGAACTCGGGAAGTACTTGGAAGATAGGAGATGAGGTACTGGTGGAATTAAAACTCTGAGGATGGGGCGTGAGCTGTGCTTGGGTAACTCAGTTGGTAGAGCACTTGCCCGCGAAAGGCAAAGGTCCCGAGTTCAATACTACTGGTGTGTTTGGGATTTCCACCAGTTTGTATTAAAGGAAGACATTGAATAATTCAGGGGCTGACTCTAGATTTATCACCAGTAAGTTTGATCAACATGCAAGTATTATGGAGTTGCCCACGGAGATACTCAGATGGGAATCCCTGGAGCGAAGATGACACTTTTTTCATAGAACACAATTGAGCAAGTCCAGAGAACTGGCATTTAAAGCTGGCTGCAGAGCGATTCCACTGCCACCAAAGTACATTTTATGTAAGGACCATGAAGATAGAATAAGAGAAATTAGGCCTTATAGGGAGGCATATAGATAATCATTTTTCCCTCACTTTATTTGAGAGTGGAACTGGAAAAGAAAGGACTAGTAATGATACAAGGTACTCTCCACCACACACTGTTTGGTGAATTTTAGTGCATGTATGTAGATTTAGATGAACTGTAATTGATATATCAGCCCTCCTGCAACTGAAGTGTGTTTATTAACAGAATAAGTTCCAGAAAGTGTCAGTTTCATCTTGAGCTGTATACACACTTTTATGTCATACTTTTATCTAAATTCAATTCATATAAAAGTATCTGGGTGCTTGTTCCACTAGTAAAGTAACATTATAGGTATTGGGGAAAGGCAGTTGGTATATAGACTGTTCAGTCACATTAATTTGACCACCTGTCGAAAGCCTGAATAACCACATCGTGCAGTGTGGACTGCTGCAGAAAGTGCAGGAGGAGAGTCAGTGAAGTTTTGGAAGGTACTGAGAGGGATATGGAGCCATGCCAACTCCAGTGCCATGGCCAGCTGCTCTAGATTTCTCAGTTGATGATACGTGGTGCAAACGCCCTGACTGAGGTGGTCTCACAAATTCTTGATTGAGTTTAAATCCAGGGAGTTGGTGGCCAGAGGAGTATGCTAAACTCATCCTGCTGCTCTTCGAACCATGCATGCACACTGTGAGGTGTGTGACATGTTGCATTATCCTAATACATACTTGTATTGATCCATTGTGCCTTTCAGAAAGATGAGATCACCCAGCCCTTCAGCCTGGAGCCTTCTGATGATTGTCGCAGGGTGTTTGTCGCAGGGTGTTTGTTTTCCACTGTTTATGCCATACATGCCAACAGCCGTCTGTCTGATGGAGTATAAAATGATTCCCCTGAAAAGGCCATCTGTTGCAACTCAGTAGAGATCCTGTTATGGTATTGGTGTACAAATTCCAGCCTTCATCACCAATGAACAGCAGTCAGCATGAGTACATGAACCAGTTGTGTGCTGCAGAGACATATGCAGCAATGTTCACTGTACAGTAATTGAGGAGATGCTATTGGTAACCCTGTGATTCATCTGAGTGGTTAATTGCTCAGCAGTTGCATGTCTGTTCACCCATACACTTCTGCACAGCTGTCTTTCACCCCTGTCCTCTGTCACCCATGGTGCACCACAAGTGCCTCACCACCAGTTTTGTATAGCACCATTTTATCATTCACAATATACTTTAACTACAGTGGCATGTGTATAGATTATAGGCTTAGCTATTTTGGAAATGCTTCCAAACTCGGCCCAAAAGTGAATAATAAAACCCTTTTGGTCATCAGATAAATCACTCCATTTCTGCATTACGATAATGACTGTATTATTTTCCACATCCCCCAACACAATTTATATACCCTCAATTGTTAGTGCTGCCACCTGTCAACTGTGAATGGTTGTTGCAAGTTGACTTCAAAATTTTCTGAAATGTGTGACTTGTAAAACATGATGCCTAGTTAGTTATGGAGTGAGCACCCATCTACTTGTAAGCAGTTTTGTTGCATGTTTAGATAAATGTCTAATGCAGTAGTCCATATATGCTTGAAGATAGAATGAACACATTTTGAAACTGTTTGTATTAATAAAGAAATTTGAGTTATGGCACAAGTTGTGTATTGTTAAAACATTCCAAATCTTACCATTTTTCACTTATTTAATTGGAGTCTCATATCACAGGATGATGCACTAGCAGCTAATAATTGTAACTTTCACTTCCATTATGATCCATGTATAATTGTTTTCTGAAACTACCATACTGTAAAAATGCACAATAACTGTATCCAGTATATTTGTAATATCACAACTGCAGCCATAATAACATTTTTATGGGGAACAAAATTTCTCATGTTTTATGTTTTCTTTGGTGTTATCATGATGGTTAACATTGATTTTCATACAAATTGCTGCAAAAAGTGCATCGTATTCACACTCAAAGCCAGCCTTGGAATAAAGCAGAAAAGGCGAGCTATACAAAAATTTTTGATCATGTAATGTAGCTTTAGTGTGGTGAACAACAGTTTCATCATTGACATGCTGGGGTATAAAAGTCACTGCCTTAGTGGTAATCGTGATCTGACAATAGTGACTCTAGTAATAACCTTTCTTCTTCTCATTGCATTATATTACAACAGATTTAATTTATACAAAGAAACATTGCTTTTTAAGATGGGTGTCTACTTAATGGGCTTTCATGAATCATTGTTGCTTCTGTTTGAAATACACTAATCTTTACTAGGGGTGGAGTCTTAGGTTGGTACAACCTGATGTCAGATGTATACATTCCTCCTCAAGATGCTCCATAAGATAACAATAATTTCCACCCTCTTTCTAACCAGGATGTCCCCGAACTGAGTGACTTCCTTGTTGGCAGCAAACTGCAGATATTGTGCCTACCAATTTTGATGTTTTAACCAATATTGTGTTACAAGTTTTATTTACCATAATCGTATAATGATTATCAATGATAAGTCTCACATTAGAACACAAATATCTTTTTAATGTTGTTTCACAAAATACTTTTGCTTCCATATTTTCTTTACACCATTGGACATGATTTGAACAAGGAGGGAAACTTGTGCATGCATTTGTGCATTCAGCACTCTGCCACTGCCTTTGTTATTGATACTTTGTGTATTGTGGAGAGTCAAGTAGAGCTAATTGATATTAGAAAGATTTTTTTTAAAAAGGCAAAGTTTACATTGTTTTAGTTTCATATTTTGAACAATATAAAGAGAATGACAGTAAGAGTAAGTTCTTCATTTTACTTGTGTTTTGTATGTTTTCCCGTATTTTACACTTTCCTTCATTTTACACTTTTTGGGCCATTCAGCTGTGAAGTGTAAAAAGGGGGTTTTACTGTAGTAACTAAACACAAATGACACATGATCCATTTCTAATTCCTTCGCCCAATGATTACTACTCATATTAATTGATGAGCATCCCAAGCACATATCAGCCTCCAGAACCTACCAACACACTACTCTCTCTTTACACTTAAGTCCACTGGGGCCAGATCCTGATATAAAGTCAGTCACTGAAACAAACTATAATCTAAAGAAAGGAAAGTAAACATTACAGCTTGTAGAATGAGAAATATATGAAAGGCAAAACTACGAAGTAATGCAAACCCTCAACAGTAAGAAGAAATAAGCACAAAGTGCATGTAAGTCTCTCTCTTTCTGATATAAAACAATTATAAAAGTGTAACTGGCTCATATCCAAGGGATATGGCTGCCATTTGTTTGTGAAATATGTTAATCATATTGAAATTTAACCTGTGGATGAAAGTGCATTTATGATGACAGCAGTTTTTCTGTAATGTGCAGCAATTGGTAATGGTGCAATGAATCATGAGAAATCAAGAGAACCATTCATGAGTGAAATGTTGATAGCCAATTAAGATATTATTCTCTGTATCTTAAGCTTCATAAATAAAGTTAGCTGACATTTTCCTTACCTTGTTGAACTCATATTCAGGAAGATGCTGGTTCAAACCTGCATCCAGCCATCCTGATTTAAGTTTTCCATGATTCCCTAAATTGCTTCAGGCAAATGCTGGGATGGTTCCTTTGAAAGGGCACAGCCAACTTGATTCCCCATCCTTCCCTGATCCAATGAGACTGATGACCTCAGTGTTTGGTCCGATCCTCCAAATCAACCAAACAACCAATACCATACTAACTAAATGAACCAGTAATGAAATGTGCTGCTCTTCTTTGGTTTTTCTCTATTTCCTCTATCAGTCCTGTTAAGTATAGATCCCAGCATGGAGCAAATTCAAGTAAGTTTTGTAAGTTACTACTTCCTTTGTTGATGGACTACACTTCCTGAGGATTCTTCCAGTGAATGCCAATCTAGCATCAGCCTTACCTGCAGTAAATTTTATGTGGTCATTCCACTTCAAATTGCTCCATACGCATACTTCTAGATATTTTATGGAAATAACTGCTTCCAGTGATGGTCTTGTAATCATGTAATCATACAATAAATGGGGTTTCTGCCTACTTATTTGGAATACATTACATTTGTTTATGTTGAGGGTCAGTACCACTCTCTGCACCAAGCTATGATCCTCAGCAGGTCCTCCTGCATTTCTCAACAATTTTCAAGTGTTGCCACTTCTGTACATGCAACATCATCGTTATCATCATCATCTTCCTCCACTAGAAGCCTCTTGGAATTTTTGACAGTATCTCCTAGGTCATTTGTATATACTGTGAAAAGTACTGGTCCTTCAATGTTCCCTTGGGGCACACCCAAAGTTACTTTTACTTCCAGAGACTCCTCCCCATTTAGAACGACATGCTGTGTTCAGTTTATAGAAACTCTTCAGTCCAATCACACAGTTTGCCTGATATTCTGTATGTTCATAGTTTGCTCATCATGTGGCTATGTGGAACCATACCAAATGCCTTTCGGAGGAACATCGCATCTACCTGGACACCTGTATCTACTGCTTTCTGTGTCTCATGAATGAACAGAGTGATCTGGGACTCATATGATAGGTTTTTTTAAATTAATTAATTTATTTATTTATTTTTAGCCATGTTGATTCCTACAGATTAGATTTTTAGTCTCCAGAAGTGACATCATATGCTAACATAAACGTATCCCAAAATTCTACAGCAGATTGACATCAGAGGTATAGCTCCTCAGTAGTATTTGAGGACCTTTTTTTTGAAAATAGGAACAACATGTGATTTTTCCCAATCTTAGGAATGCTTCACCGCTCTAGAGACCTACGTAACACTGCTGCTTGAAGAGGGGCAAGTTCTTTCACATACTCTGTGTAGCATCCAGTGGTCTTTCTTGTGGTGAGGAATGTCAGTTGCTTTTCTGTCCCTTGGAAGCTTATTTCGATATGTCATTCTGTTGTTTTTGCAACAGTTTAAAAGAGGCACTACAATGTGCTCTGTCTCTGTGAAACAGTTTTGGAAAAAGACTTAGTGTTTCGGCTTTTTCTTTGTTATGCTCTGTGTTTCAGTGCCATTATGGTCACAGAGCGTCTGCCCAGATGGCTTTGATCCATTTATTGATTTAACATAAGACCAAATTTCTTAGGATTTTCTGTCAAGTCTGTCAACAGAATTTTACTGTCAGAGTCATTGAATGATTCATGCATAGCCCTCCTTATGTTAATTTTGGCTTATTTTAGTTTTTGTTTGTCTGTGAGGCTTTAGTTAGGGTATGTTTTGAATTTGTAGTTAAGCTCTCTTTACTTTGGTAGCAGCTTGTTAACATTGTTGTTGAACCATGTTAGGTCTTTTCCATCCCTCACAATTTTTCTCAGCACATACCTATCTAAATTGTATTGTTCGATGGCCTTGAACTGTGTCCATTGGGGCTCAATGTTGTCAGTGCAGGAAATGAAATTTTCATATTGACCTACCAAGTAATCAGAAATCTGTCTCTTGTCACTCCAGCTAAACAGAAGGATCTTCCTATCTTTCTTTGAATTCCTACTTACAGTCATATTCAGTGATGCTGTAATGAATGGCCCTATGATCACTGATTCCCTGTTCTACACTGACCAAAGTGAGCACTTCAGGTCTGTCATCTAGATGTAGTTACTTTTGCCTATGTTTTTTGTTTGATTGAGTCTTGATACCAGAAATTACATTCTAATAAATTTCAAATTTGTATTTATTCCATTCAGTATTTAGTGTTCATGTTCCAAGACATAATGTCACTGACTGTTATATTTTTCAGTTAATGGATCATGTGATGGCTGGAATTGAAGATATCCTTGGACAACATGGAAATTACCATCTCAGAGACAAGTAATTTAAACTGATTTATTAAAATGTGCTTCTTTATTCAATTTATTTGTATAGTATTTGCATCAAAACAGAATGAACTGACCAAAAGCCAATTTGACATTTCAGATTTAAACGTTTTGATAACAAATTCATCCGTCCATACCTGTTGCGAGATCATCAAGGAGCAGAACCAAAAATACTCGAAACTTATTCAAAATTGGCAATGAAAGATGCCATGGAGTATATGCGTCGAAATGCATCAACTGTTGGAAATATTTCTGGAACAGAATCTATGTCAGCAATATTTAGAAATTACACTAGTGGGAATATAAATGGAAATATGAGTACTAACTTTAATGGAAGGTGAGTTAATATTGCTTACTGCTTTATTACCCTACTTTATCATTACATTAACCACAGTTGAACTGTTTGCAAAAAAAGACAGTATAGTATTGTTTTCCATTTTATCATGAAGTACAAATTTCCTAACAACTCCAGAAAATTACAAGAGTAAAATTGGGAAGTGAAAGGTAATGAACAACTTCTACAGTAACCAGAATGCAGGTCAGAGACATGAAGGAGAGGAAAGTGAGGCAATAATTGAGAAGACAGTGAGACAAGATTGTAGTTTACCCTCCATATTATTCAATCTGTACAGTAAGAAACTAGTAAAGGAATTAAGGAGTAAATTTGAAAGGGAATTGAAGGTGAGAGTGAAGAAATAAAAACTTTAAAATTTACCTGTGACAGTAATTTTGGCACTGATGCCCAAGGATTTGAAAGTTCAGCTGAATGGAATGTACTGTGTCTTGGAAAGGGATTATTGGATACACACAAATTAAAAATAAAAACAAGTTTAGTTGAATTAGGTCAAATGATGCTGAGGGAATTCAGTGAGGAAATAACACACAGAAAATATAAACAAGTTTCGCTATTTAGGCAGCAGATTTACCATGGCAGAAGTAAAGAGGATATAAAATGCACACTGACAATAGCAAGAAAAGCTTTTCTAAAAATCAGGCATCGAGTCATTGACAGGCACATAAACAGTACTGAAAACTTTGCTAGCTTACCATATTTTCTGAGAAAGATATTAATGTTAACACTGAATGTAAATTTAAGTGTTAGGAAGTCTCTTTCCAGAAGTAAAGGTTTGGAGTTTGGCCTTACAGAAGTAAAATAATAACAGTAAACAGTAGAGATAAGAAGATAAGGGTAGCTGTTGAAATGTTGCATTACAGAGAAATGCTGAAGAGTGTATGTGTAGAATGAGAAACTGATGAAGTACTAAACTAAATTGGAGAGAAGAAACTTTATGTTACTCTTTGACTAAAATAAAGGATTAGTTGATAGGACACATGCTGTAGCTCCAAGGAATTATTATTTTGGCATTGGAAAGAAGTGTAGGGGGTAGAAATTGTAGAGGCAGACCATAATAATAATATAGTGTGAGCAGCTTGTTGCAAATCTTTCAATTAGACGTCACTTTGGTGCCTTGTGTGTCGCTAACCCACACTAGTAATACAAACAGGCAAAGGGCCTACAGTTTAACGTTGAATCCGAACCATGTGTTGTTCCTGATGAATCTTCACATCATTGAGAGTTGAAAGCTAGAAAGACAGTCTGAAAAATTTCCATGATCTGACTGAGATTCAGTCACATGACCTCAAGCTTTCATGGTTTCCATGTACACACTTAGTTATTAGGCCACAAGGCCTAACTAATGCTTGAAGGTAACTGACAGGTTCAGGTGGATGTAGAGTGCAATAATTAAGAAGATACAAAAAGTTTGATGCAAGGTAGACCAGCATGGAGATCTGTATGAAATCAGTATTCAGATGTACATCTACAACGACAGCAAGAATTTCTTTACCAGTGTTATTGATACTCATGTGAAACATGATTTTTTTTTTTTGCTTGTTGGGAGTATTTATTTCACTGCGCATACCATTATTCAATGAAAAATTCTCTCTGGAATCAAGCCCTAGGCTGTGGCTTAGTGTTTTTCCATCATCTCATTTTTGCCAAGGATACTAGTCTGACGTGGTGTGTAGGAAAGACTCCATACAGTTTCAGGGAGATGTACTGGAAAGTTGAAGATTGGATTGTGTGTATGATGAGCTCTTGGGTGGCTTAAATGGTAGCATGTTTCCATGAAAGATGAACAAGAGACAAATGTTATCCCTCACAATGTCAATTTGCTATTAATGTTCAACAATAAACACAATACCCAAATAAATCCCCATTCACAGGAACATGAGTTGGTGCTCGGGATTAAGTGATGCTAGTAGATTATGTCATTAATTAAGTTTGTGTCATTCCTCCAAGTCATTGCTGAATAATAACCTAGTGTTTCAACAAGCAAAGCCTTAATATTAACTTCCACCCTTCTTGGCTATATATTAATTGTGATAAGTTCACCATTAGTAATTCTTAAACTCTCACAATGCCAATGAGGGTGCAGGGAAGGGAGGGTGGGGGGTGTACCTTGTGCCCACCTTTTGAAAATTGTAATCTAGTCTGGTAATATATATTTTAAAATTCTAAAAAAATGAAAGATTTATTGGTTTTAATGATTTCTTATAAATTTTTCAGTAAACCTTAATCTAAAAATGTAAGTGTTACTAGTGAATGTGACTTTGCAACAAATGTAACATACATATTTTCAGGGACAGGGCCTTCTTACACATCTAAAAAAAGTTTTGTTGTGAATGAAAATCAATGACACTTATTGAAAGTTGTATTTTTTTGAAGTTTTTGTGGTGGTCATACAGTACCTCTCCACTCAGTGTAAATATCTTCTATATATATTTGTTCTGGGGGGAGGTGTTTCTGTTTTTGGTATAACACATTATGGAAAATGTGAGGGTATTACTGTGGTTAATAAATGTTGCTTTTTTTTTCTTTTCAGCATGTTATCTGTTTGGAATCTCTCATTGACATGTATCCTTATTATTCATTTTTTACAGTTTCAATCATCTTGACTCAAGTACATGGAACATAGATATGCAGGAACTGGAATATAACCCCTCCAAAAAAGATCTTACTGATGCTAAAATACACCATTTGCTGGCAGAAGAATTATGCAAACCTTACAGAAGGGTAAATTCTAGTTTTTATATGACTTATGCGTATGATGTTTTAAGAAAATTATTCTTATTTACATTCTTATTGATGATGAATAAAATTATACGCCTGTCAGTTTCCTCTCAGTAATCCAAAAGATATCCACAAAAACCAACACAAATGATATACCAAGAGAAAAAACACTGAATTTTAATCACACAAAGGAGCATCTTGACTTTAGAAATAAATGAAGCATGGTGCACCATTTACAAATCATGAATGAAATTATGGAATGGCACAATGAATATGAATTACACTTTGTCTATTAGTCATAGATTTTGAGAAAGTTTTGATTTGATTTCAACAAAATATGTGTTGACAGCCCTTGAAAAACTGGGGATTGATCAACGTACAGTGGGAGGAGGAAGTATAATGAACAAGATACTAAAAATCCTGACTGGTAGGGTCTGAGTGTGGAGGTGAGAGAGCATTTAAAAGTCACTTTTTTATGTTTTACTTGATTAACTTAAAAAACATGACTTCTAGCAAAAATATTTCCCAGTACGAAATTAGACTAAATTAAATTTCCTACAAAAAAGGCCCTATTCATTTTTTCTCTAGGACTAATAGTTTCAACATTGCAGCAGATGGAAAAAATTAAGATTATTATGGCATAAAATTAGTGTTTAAGTGTTAAATTAAATGGGTTGGGAACAAATATGAAATGTGTGTACCTTGCCTAAGTTCAGTACAGCCATATTAAGGGATAAATTGTGCCCTCGGGGTGTAACAGGATGGAAGGTATGGGGCTGCGAGGGAAGGAGGTCATTGGATTGTGATTGAGCCCTTCCCTCCTTCATAGGACTGCAAACCGAAGAGGAAGGAGGCCATTCCCCATGTTATCTATCCTATTGCACCAGCAGAAGCTGTTATGGGGTGTTTCATAAAGTTGTACACACTCTCAGCAGCACCCCTTATAAGACACCAGCACTGCATTACACAGACATTGTGATGTTCACCTTTTTTATTTCTTCATTGATAGTCCTCAGTGTCAACATACTGTATTGTTATACTGGCTGCAAAATAGGGGATGGAACATCAACACTGACTAATGTAAATAATGTAGCCGGCAGTTGCATAGTTGCGTTTCACAGTTCTTTACTTTCATTGTTTACAACCCTCCAATATTGCACAGTTATATGGCCAGTTCACTATTGATGAATTTTGATTAGCCTCATTAATAAGTTACAGGCAAATATTAGCATGCTGCTACCATAGGTTGCTTTTGAACATCTATGAGCAGTAAAAACCTAACCACACAGTTCCCAATTCTTGCAGAATAATATGGTATGTGTGACACTACTTCTCAAATAAAATGAACAGACACTGCCATTGTTAAAACATTGCCTATTTGTGTTACAAATTCCACTGTTAAGTTAATGCATTACTGTTATTCTAACTGATACAGACTTTCCGTCTGAAAAGTGGCTGTGTACTGGCTGTCTTGGGACCAGAAATGGGGCCATTATAAATCCTCACTATAATAGGTACTGAAACTATACATTGTTCAATGTTTAAGTTACAGAAATTACAATTAAAACATAACTCATTCAATTAACTGAATATATCAAAAAATTCCTTATTTTTAATAGTTTCTTCTACCTCAAAGATTAGGCCAAATTAATTGTTTAAATAATAAAATTGACAGATTTAGTTATACAAACAATACTTTTGACCAACTTGGTAATTATTTTGGAATTAAATAAGATCTGGCTTTACTAATATGTTTTTGAATAGAGCCAAATAAATACTTTACGAATCGTAGTAGTTCCTCTTCCAAATGTTTATAATTACTACAGAATTTATATTTGTTTGTAAGTCAACAATAGAATTCAGGTCATGAAACAATTACTGATTTCACCCTACAACAAAAGATATTAACTAGTATACTGATGTCTCTTTTTCTTGTTTCTTGATCCCACCTTCTTGAGATGTCTTGTGAAGAGTCACAATAAAAGTTTAGTAGTGGCATGGGACAATCTGTTGTGGGTGAATTCGTTTCCACCTAATAATCTGTCCAGTTAATGTGAAATTTGATGTATGATAGAAGTGTTCAGATAAACCTTATTACACTTCCACAAGATTTTAATAATTCCACATGGTACAGTTTATCCTAGAACTGGAACCTCATTGCTCTGTTTTAATGTTATATTGGCATTTATTACTGGTTGTGATGTGAACTGCTGCTTGGCAGTGTTGGTGGTTATTCAAAATCTACTTGCAATTAATGTTCATTTATCAATAACAATAGTGTTTGTCAGTGAACTGCAGTATCGATGAAGCTACACAGCAGTTGGTTATTTAACTTTTGAAACCGCTGGTTTATTGGCATTCCTGGAAAAGAACACTCTTATACTCTCATTTGCCCAGCAAATTCCGTGTAACAGTTTGTATGTGTAATGGGACTTAGTACGTCACAAATCATTCTAATGAATGAATTGATTTGCTTTACAGTATTGCTAAGCAACATGATCAGAAAGGTGATATGTGTCCTAATTAAAACAGAACCTCAATATTTTGTATAAATTTTTGGTTAGTTTTCATCAAGTATTTGTCATCAGTATTTGTCTCATAATTTCAAACTTCGTGCATTAAGTCCAAGCATGTTTGCAATTATTATATGTGATTTAATCGAATGCTCAATCACGTGCAACCGTGTAAAGTGTTTCAAATCGAGTGCACAGGTTTCAGTTTTCCCTGATGGGCTAAATAACTTTTTGAAATAACATGATGTGTCTATCTCGCTTAAAGTCTAAATGAAACTGGATTTGTGTCTATACAGCTCAAAATCACAAAATGAAATGCACTGCACAGGTCAGCGAACTGTACACGCACACTTCCAGCACTCTAAGTGGTAACTCGTCTAAGAGTGAAAGCCGCACATAAATTCACTCTTTTTACATGCATACAAAAATCAAAACACCTTTATATTAAACAGATAAATTATGGCATACAATTACTAACTAAACATTTCCTATTCTAAATAAACTTCAAGAACTTGTATTTCATAATCAATAAAATTTTATCCCGTGAAAGAAACTATTAGTCTGCTAAAACGGATTCAGATTACTGTCAACTCATGTCTGGATGTGATGACATCACGAATTGATACTTGCTTGGACTGAACGACATACCTGTACTGAAAAATACTCTCAGTGAGTAATTTATGACTTTTATAACAAATTTGGTACCCCTTGCATCGCTACACTAGGAATAGTCCAAATAAATTAGGAAATTGATTACATACACAAAATTAAGTACATATTATATCTGGTGCCATATTTCTTAAGGCTGAGGGCCAACCTTTCTCTTTTATGAAAATGCAGATTATACTCTTGTATGCTAATGGTAACTAGGAAAAAATGAAAATAAAATGAATTTAAGGAGGCAGATGGCAAAACAAAAGAGGAAGTAAAAAGATACCAGCTTGCTTTGTTACAACATGCCCGGGGCAAGTTTACTTCACACAAAGCGCATTATGACACTACATGGAATACAGATAAGAGTTACTGTTAACACCAATGCAAGGGATGCAAATGGTCAAAATCCACGAAAACCCCTGCAGGTTGTTCTACACTGCTAGATGAGAAACTGATTCTTGTCATCCCATACAGCAGCTGCAGCATTCTTCTGAGAAAGGCTACTTCCCTCACCCCAAGTGTTGATTGCTTTTCATTTTGCAGACAGACTATACCTCCCCAGCATTTCCTCTCCAGTTCCCTTATGTGAACAGACAAAATAACTTCTCTGAGTTTGTGTTTATACATGGTATTTCAGCACAGTGGTTACAAACTTTCAGGAGAGGTAGAGTACCCTAGATAATGGAAAATCACATAGCAGTGCATGGGCAAAATGCTTTCATTGTGCAGAAGTGGTGACACTTAACACAAGAAAGGAAGGGCATGAGCAGAGTGAGAAAACATGTTTATTGTGCTTAGTGCAGCTGAAACCAAGAAATAAGAAAAAAACAGAAATCGATCATCATCAAAGAAGGTGTTCATAATTACAGCCTCTAGCCATGATGCAGGCATTACATCTGTGGTGCACGGAAGACCTGATGTTCTCCATGTGCCAAAGATGTACGAATGTAGCTTAACCTTGTACCCAGAAATATTTTTGCCGGAAGCAGTGATTAAAGTTATTCAAGAAAAACATAAAAAAGGGAGCTTTAAATGCCCTCTCACCTCCATGCTCACTCCCAGTCATTCAAGATTTTTGGTATGTTTGTGATGGTTCGCCCTCTTTATTACTTCATTTGTTGTCCTTGGTGTCAACGTACAGGCTGAAAAAATAGGGGGTGGAAGTGCAGTACTGTCTACTGTAAATTATGTAACTGACAGGTACACATTTGCATTTTACAGTTGTATGCTTCCACTTTTCACAACCCCCCCATATACACACTTAATGTGGCCAGTGCACTATTGTTTAACTTTCAATAAGCCTCATTAATAATTTTCAGGTAAACATCCACATTCTTCTACAATAGTTTACTATTGAATATCTATGTGCAGTAAAAACATAACCACATAATTGACAGTTCTTTCGGGATAATCAGGTACATATGGAACAGACATTGTCATTGTTTTAACACACAGTCTACTTGTGTTACACTTTTTTCACAGTTATGCTGATGCATTGTTGTTGTTCTAAACAACATAGGTTTCTCGTCTGAAACTCGGGCGTGGACTGACTGTCTCATGATCGAAAATGGGCCCTTATATATCCTCACAATAATAGGTGCCGAAACTACACATTGTTCTAAGTTAAATTTACAGAAATTACAATAAAAACTTAACTCATTCAATTAGCTGAATACATCGATAAATTCCATCTTTTTAACAGTTTCTTCTACTACAAGAGTGAGGCCGAGTTATTTGTTTAAATGATGAAATTAACAGATATCATTATGCAATCAATACTTTTGACAAAACTGTTCATTACTTTGGAATTAATGAAGGCCTTGTTTTGCTAACATGTTTTTGAAGAGAGCGAAATAGATATTTTAAGATTACTAGTATTTCGTCGTCCAAATGTTTATAATTAGTACAGAATTTATATTTGTTTATATGTCAACAATATAATTTAAGTTACTAAACAATCACTAATTTCACTATATAATGAAAGTATTAACTAGGAATAGTGGAAATAAATTATAAAATCAATTACATACATAAAACTAAGTGCAAAATTAGATCTGGTGTTATATTCTTTAAAACTGAGGGCCAACTTTTCTCTTTTATGGAAATGCAGATTATACTCATGTATGTTAATGGTAATTAATTCAAAAAATGAATTTTAAGGGGCAGATGACAAAACATGAGGGGAAGTAAAAACATCCCCACTTGCTTCATCACATCACCCCTCATTGCATTGACCAGGTAGATATTGCAAATAGCTAACCGGGCAATTCAGTGACCACAAATGACCCCAGACAGAGGGTTAAAAATGTACACACACAAAAATATTACATACGAAATCTTATAACTACAGTACATTTGTATTTTCCAATTTATACTTATATGAACTGGTCATATGAAAATCTCCATTCAAAATATTTACATTTTGTATTGTACAATTGTACAAAATATTCACAAGTTATACGTTTAACAAAAAATTTGGCATCTTCATCATAAGTTATCTCCTTTTTGGGTAAGCGAAGATTACATCAAAAGATACATATCATTTGGTTATAATAGAAGGAAACATTCCACGTAGGTCTTTAAATATGTCTGCTTGTGTCTGTATATGTGTGGATGGATATGTGTGTGTGTGTGCGCGAGTGTATACCCGTCCCTTTTTCCCCCTAAGGTAAGTCTTTCCGCTCCCGGGACTGGAATGACTCCTTACCCTCTCTCTTAAAACCCACATCCTTTCGTCTTTCCCTCTCCTTCCCTCTTTCCTGATGAGGCAACAGTTTGTTGCGAAAGCTTGAATTTTGTGTGTATGTTTGTGTTCGTTTGTGTGTCTGTCGACCTGCCAGCACTTTCATTTGGTAAGTCACATCATCTTTGTTTTTAGATACATATCATTTTATACAAGTCCTGTCTTATCTAAAAAAATAAATCCTCATGGGTTGCCAAAAACTAAATAATTATACTGCACATTGCAGACCATTCTTTTTTTGTCATCAAATTTCACTTGCTCAATGTTTAGCATTTTTCACAAGCAGTTTCACACTTTTAATAAACTTTTTAACATTTTCTCACCATATTGTCCACCCCTTCAACGAGTCCAAGAGGCAGTTAGTAAGGAAATGCACTGCTCGCAGTTACCTTGGAGATGGCCCTCCTCCACAATAGTACATGAAAAAATCATACAAAATATCCTACTTTAGTATACTTATTTTTACTTCTAACTTAAGTCTAAAAAATGTTTCACACTAAAATTGATAGTCATTACTTCATAAATAGACACATTACATAGTTCTCAAAACATTACAATAATTAGCACAAAAATTGACTGTAGCACGAAAGGTGGTGACTAGAAAAAATTTTAAAATCAAGTGCACATTACACTACAAAACATTAAGCCATAACTGTCTGAAACTCATTAAACTTGAAAGACTTCTGTTTCTTTCCCATTTGCAAAATAGCAAAAACTCATGATGTACAGTAGCATAGATTTGCTAATCATTATGTTATGAAAAAAGGACAGTTACCATCACTTAACTTAACTTCTATTCAACTCAAAAAATTAAGGGGATGAAGTTGTACCAAACCATTATCCCATTTCTCTACTCAATCCTGAGTACTACTCTCATTCTACCCGAAAATTAAATCCTCACAAAATCACAAAATGTTACCAAACAGTTGACCTGTCAGAATATTCACCTCAGCCTAGCACCACAGTTGTCAGTTAATCAGCAAAATTAATTTTCATTGTTCCAGCATTACCACTTTAAGCTCATAATTCCTCAGAACACAAATAGAAGTTTTCAGATAACCTATAGATCCAACAATGCAGCATTCTATGACTTGTACCTCACTAAAATATTGCTCTTTCTGTGAAGCTGTCATTCCCAGCTGCAGTGTCATGAATTGCACAATATAACAGTACCCCATGTTGCCAAGTTCAAAATTAGATTATCAATACAGTTACATCACATTTGTTTGTATACAGTGATCTTTGTGAAATTTCTGGCCGTAGCGACTGGCCACGCACGGGAAACTCCAACTTATTATGATCAGGAATGTTTATTAAGGTTTGTATAACTACACAAAACACAAGAAAAGCAATGCAGAAAACTCACAACATGCACATCATAACCTCAGCCCACGAGACCCAACCAAAGAAACAATGAGTCCCCTACATCTGTTTACTCTGCACTTCATAGGTGGCCGTTAGTTACTGGCAATCACTGGTCGCCACTGAGCATCCCTTCCCCCCCCCCCCCCCCCCCCCCCCCACACACACACACACACACACACACACCGGGAGTGCAGAGCACTGTGATAAGGATGTGGGTGTCTTCCTGTGTAGTGGTGCTGTGGGATGCTCACTGGTTGATAGAGCATATGCGAAGAGTCCATGCTGTTGGTGCAGGGAGGACTAGTTCTGGTATAGTCTACCATCCAGTGGGGGGGACTGTGCCCAGGATGGTGATACGTGATATGTGACGTGGGAGTGGACTCACATGAAGTGTCTCCTATGCAGATGACAAAGATGGATCCCTCGCCCTCGTGGAGCTGCAAGGAAAGCTCATCGCGTCGGCACTCAGAAGCATTGATCAAGATGCAAATTTTGTTGACAGTGGACATAGGGGACACTAGGGGAGGTGGTGGGGAAAATAACATAGTTCAGGAGAAACACTGGAACACTCTGTGGTGGCATTGGGTGCCGCCACTTTCGACGGGGTAATGTCTCATGCAACATGCGGTTGGGCCTGAGGTTGTGGATTGTCACATGCAGTTCCTGAGTGAATTGAGGGTAGAGTATCATCACACAACAACCGAGCTTCCCACAGGTGTAGGATCAGTGTCAATGTCAAATTTACCTAGATGGGGTTGTATGTGCCTGTTGACTTCGCTGTGCTAGCACTGTAAACAAGCTCAAGCCTAAGTACGACAATCCCTCTTCACACCTGGACACACAAAGTGTTCTGTAACAAGGCGCGTCATAGCCTTAGCACCAGGATGTGGAAGGCTATGTAATGCAGTGAATACTTGGTGACACAGTGCAGGGGGAGCAATAGGTCGGTTGGTGCCCATGGACGTATCGCATCACAGTGGCCTGACCGAGTCCAATAGGCTGCAGGAAACGATCTGGAGGGAAGTATCTGGGTCCTGTCAGAGGTTGTGCAATTCGGTATCATTGTCCTGTAAGCAGGCTAATACATTGAAATTAATGGGAGACGAAATTGCAGAGATACGTGATAGATAGTTGGCCACCACATTTTCTGAACCTCGGATGTAACAGATGTCTGTCATGTATTGGCAAATTAAGTCCATCTGCTGACACCCAAGCGGGGGAGGTCAACAGCGGGGTCTTTGAAAGCTCTCACCATGTTGTCAGACCACTGTACTCGGCGATTGCTCGAGGTTTATTTCCCAGTCAATGCATCAGTCAAAGTGGCTTGAATTGCTGCTGTCTTTGGTACATTACAACAGTGGAAATTGATAGTTCCTAAAAACTGGCATAATTCACAGAATGACAATGGGAGAGGTACATCGTGAATGCAGTCAACCCGCTCCTGAAGGAGGTGTATACCATCCAAGGAGACAGTGTACCCCAGAAAAGTGACAGCAGTGCAGCGGAGTTGTGACTTGTCGTTATTGATCTTGACTCCGTTACATGTCAATAAGTACTGTACCGTGGCCAGGTGGAGTTCATGTTGTCTGTGAGAGGAGGAGAAAATGAGTATGTCGTCGAGGTACGTGTAACAATATGTGCAGTTAAACAAAGTGAGTCTATAAAATGTTGCCAAGTTTGGGCCGCATTTTTGAGACCATAAGGCATGTAACAAAATTGGTAGAGGCCGAAAGGTGTGATCAGCGCTGTCTTTGGTATGTCACTCTGTGCCATGGGTATCTGTAAATATGTCTTGCAGCAGTCCAAGACACTGAAGATGCGTACTCCACTAAGTACTTGCATGAAGTCTTGTATATGCGATATCGGATAATTGTCTAATACAGTCCACGTGTTGAGACAGCGATAGTCGCTGCAGTGGCACACTGTGCCATCCTTTTC
The DNA here is from genome assembly GCF_023864275.1 of Schistocerca cancellata. Lineage (NCBI taxonomy): Eukaryota > Metazoa > Arthropoda > Insecta > Orthoptera > Acrididae > Schistocerca > Schistocerca cancellata. The sequence goes on along the minus strand of NC_064628.1, from coordinate 307,940,143 downwards.
GGGGACTAAATGTATGGGTGAAGATCACTTACTGTACGATGGGTGAACAATACCTGCCCGCAGAAATTCATCCACTGCGGCCTTAGCGAGGTGTAGTTTATGTGGCGGCAGTCAGCGCTCTTTATGACACATTTGTGGCCCGTCTGTTGTGAGAATTTGTGTATTGTGCCATTCGTGATAGCGTTCAGATGGGCGGGCAAACTTGCTAGGGGGCCATCGCAAATGGGTTGGGCTCTGAGCACTATGGGACTTAACATCTATGATCATTAGTCCCCTAGAACTTAGAACTACCTAAACCTAACTAACCTAAGGACATCACACAACACCCAGTCATCACGAGGCAGAGAAAATCCCTGACCCCGCCGGGAATCGAACCCGGGCGTGGGAAGCGAGAACGCTACCGCACGACCACGAGCTGCGGACTCATTGCAAATGGGAATCAGTTGCATGTGAGAGTCACTAACCTGATGTGCCAGGGATGCTGTCTGCGTCGGCAATGACAAAGTTTTGTAAGGTGCGTCTCAGGTGTCTGGGGGTGGCAGTGTCAAAGTCCCATGTGGTGCATTGGCAGTGTTGGAGGGTGGCGATGTTGACAGGCATTGTACGAGGCATTGTGCCTCTGCGAGGGCTTGTGTAGCCACCTATATGGCGCAGTTCAGCTCAGCATTGAGAGCACGGAGATCATCGACTGCAGAGCGTTCGTACTGAAGCTGGGCAGTGGAAATTGCAAGGCTGTCCACCAGTGAGGAGCACTCGATGAGAGCCATGTCAAAATCCTCAGGAGGCTGAGTGGGAAGGGGGGGGGGGGCGTCTGAACACGCGATGTGAGTGGACAAGGGGTTGTGCAATAATGTGACCAACTGGAGGTCACCAAAAGAAAAGGAAGTTGATGTCTAATACCGGGTCTTCTACGTCAGCCACATAGAAGGACCAAGTGAAATGTTTGCCAGGTATGAGTTCAGTAGGTAACGCTGCAAAACCGTCGACACTGAATGGCAATTTATTTGCTGTTCAAAGGAAAAGTTTGTCTGGGGTCGTATCCTTCGGGGTAAATGTGGGAGGTATGACACTAACGTCTGCTCTGGTATCGATGAGAAAATACCGGCCCAAACCTAAATCCAAGGCATACAGACGTCCTCGTGAAGTGGGGGATCTGACAGAAAGCAACGTCTGTGGGCACCCTTACATGTATCCATGAGCCGTGGCACCTACTGTGGCCTGTGTGCGGTGGTTTGGAATGCGTAGGGCAGGCAGCAGTTGCAAGCAGTGTCCCTGTAAGTGGAGTGAAACCAGCATATGTGCAAGTCAGCTGTATTTCTCCCACCAGCCGAAGCATCAGGTGAGAGGTGTGCGGGGCGTGCAGGTGCTAGCCCGGTTGGGGTGGGGAGGGGCTGGTGCCAGGCCACTTACGATTCCCGGTCTTGGCTGCTAGATGGCTGCTGTTCCGTGTGCTGTCCGTGATACACACATGCCCGGCCTCTACCGCCCAACGGTGGAAGTTCATTTACAGGATTACCAGCCTCGGCAGTATTAAGCACTGTGTTGCGCAGAGGGAGGTGGCAGTGCTGAATAATGGCATGTGCCATGTCTCCCAGCTGTAGTTTATCCTCAAGTGATGCTGCCGTATGTGGGATTAAATGTAATTGTAGTTTTTATGGCAGCACCAGCCACAATGCCCAGAGTGCTAAGTTCGGCAAGATCTCGGTACTGTCCTGCACACGCAAGCATCGCCACAGCTGTGAGGGGGTTCTGTCGCCTAAAGTCTCGTCATAAATAATGTTGTAAATCATATTGGTTGGTGGACGAGAAAGGCGTTTGATGAGTAATGTACAGACAGAGGCATATTTGCTGCTCTTGGGTGGGTTCAGCAACAAGTCACTGATGAGATCAGGGAGGTCATGCAAGTGGTTCACTAGACACACAAAATGAGTGCTGTCATCCGCAATACCATGTATGTCCAACATGTTTTCCACCAAGGTAAACCACGTCACTGGGTTGTCTGGCTGTAATGGCGGCAGCTGCGGAAGATGGCCAGGGACCAGTGCTTGCAGGGGTGTAGAACAGGAACAAATCGTATGGGAATTCTGCACGGTGTTCACTGATGCAAACTGTGCCTCAGTGATGGGCAATGTGTTGTGTTGAATGTCCATTAGCTGTGGATGTGAGTTGTAATATCCAGTCCTTGTAGGCGAGAAATCTGTATGGCCACTTGATGAGCATGGCGCAGCAGGCATGGAAGTATCAACGGCCAGTGCAGACAAAATCTTGAGTAGAGGCGTGAAATCACGATTGAGTGCTGAGTGACAGAGCGGAACCACGGCAGGTGCACAGCCTGAGGTGTGTGTGGGGTGGCAGGACAGGTACGCGTACCCATGGCATGGCACGGTTGACGCGAGTGTCCCTTCGACCGACACGGAGGGGGACACATTAAACGGCAGGCCACTCTGAGGAGGCAGCAGCCATGCGTGTGGACCCTGAAACTGGACAGCTGCATTGTCTATGTTGTGCAGTAGAAACTCAGGTGAGGGGTTTCCGTGATCTTGTGCTGCAGGGGCATTCTGTAGAGCATAGAATGCCATAGAAAGTGACGGCGCCCAGTGTTGTGTGCTGGTGAAGGTTAGGATTTGTCTGGCCGGTCGAAGCAAACACCAGAGATACGAACATTCCTGGTGTATTAGTAGCACATGGAGTAAAGTGCTTCGCTTCACAGTCAAAAGTCCATTTTGCAGTTGCGGTGTCCTGCACTGCCGGAAAAACTCGAGGTTGCGACGTTATCTATTGACGCGAAACCAGTGGTACACAGTGAGCGAATGCAATGTACTTTCACGACTCAGGGTCACCAATGTGGGTTTTCTGGCTATTGCGACTGGCTGTGCACAGAAAACTCCAACTTACTTTGATCAGCCACTTTTATTAAGGTTCGTATAATCACACAAAGCACAAGAAAAACAATACAGAAAATTCACAACATGCACATCGTAACCACAGTCCACAAGACCCTACCAAAGAAACGTGTCCCGAAAGACTGTTTACTCTGCACTTCGTGGGGGGCAGTTACTGGTGGTTGATGGTTGCCACATCTTTTTCATTACTCGATCATGTCTGTCAGCTCCATTATTTTACCTACATTTCTTACCTCGATAGTTAGTGCAGTGCATTCTCAAAAAGTATCCCTACTGCAGAGACAGGCTCCCTAACCATTAAGACCCTAACATTATTCATGATTTTATTATTTCAGTATTGTTTCATTATCTAATAAATAAACACCTGCTCTGCTTATCTAATGCAAAATTGATTCTACAGAAAAACACCTCACAGTAACAGATCCTTTTGCTAAGGCAGACTTAACTCCCTTGATACCTCAGAACATGTCTTTCCAACTGATTCCTTCTTCTAGTCAAGTTGTGCCACAAATTTCTCTTCTCCCCAGTTCTATTCAATACCTCCTCATTAGTTATGTGATCTACCCATGTAACCTTCAGCATTCTTCTGTAGCACCACATTTTGAAAGGTTCTATTCTCTTCTTGTCTACACTATTTATCGTCCACCTTTCACTTCCATACATGGCTACACTCCATACGAATACTTTCAGAAGCGACTTCCTGACACTTAATATAATAACACAGTTAATATCAAGATCTAATATTCAAGATGGTTTTTGTCGCATATTGCCTCTGCTGCTGCACCAATGAGCTGATTACTTCAGATGTTTATTGTTGTGAATTGGCAGGAGCCAATTCACGGAGTTTGGAGGAAGCCGAAAGGCACGCGTTTAAGCTCACGCAGGCTGGCGTGAGGTCTGGAACAGTTATAGGAGTTGAGTCTAGTGAAAAAAGGAGGTAACTGGTAGAATATTTAACTTTAATCCACAATTGGTGAACATCTCTGTTGACGGTACATGCATCCCAAGGTTAATTACAATCTCAATATAAACTGGTAATGGCGCCTTGCTAGGTTGTAGCAAATGACATAGCTGAAGGCTATGCTAACTATCATCTCGGCAATTGAGAGTGTATTTGTCAGTGTAGCATCGCTAGCAAAGTCGGCTGTACAACTGGGGCGAGTGCTAGGAGGCCTCTCTAGACCTGCCGTGTGGCGGCGCTCGGTCTGCAATCACTGACAGTGGCGACACGTGGGTCCGACGTATACTAACGGACTGCAGCCGATTTAAAGGCTACCACCTAGCAAGTGTGGTGTCTGGCGGTGACACCACATTTATTATCCTCCACATATGCTGAAACCTTTTATTTTCAGTTTACCTTACCTCTTTGTTTGTCATAAATTCTTTTACAATATTACCAATTTATTTTCTTCCATCCTCTTATGATTCTATTTCTGATAATTAACACAACACACACACACACACACACACACACACGCACACTGGATAAAACTTTCTCTAAAATATTTCTATACTTAAGTATCCTACTGTACAGAATCACCTGAAAGTTGAAGATAGAATGTTTCTGATTCACTTATAAACTATAGATAGGATAGGAGAAGAGTTTGACTGTAGCTGGAAACATGAAAATAGAGACAGACAGCTGGGGTAAGCATTATTGCCACATAATGAATTCAGCACAAAATGTTGAACCCCTTAATTTCCTTTTTAATTTCTTTCTTCAGTTCATCTTTTAAGTTATCCAAGTCAGTTCTAATGCTATCAGTCTTCTTTTCCGACCTGATAATGTCTTTTTTCATACTACTTTCCATACAATTCAAACTACTCATAATTTGCCTTAACATTGCTTCCAATTTTCTGTCTGCCATAACCTGTTGGCCTGGCTGACTCCTGCTGCTAGATTCCTCTTCCTTAACCTTAACAATTTCATCTGCTTCAATACTGTTTTCGTCCATTTTGCTCACATCACCACACAATGTAGATGATGGTTTTATCATCTCATCTACGATAGGAGATTCATGTATGATTTATAAGCACTATCATCTACAGAACCTGTCTCCTGTTGTCCCTTGTCTCCCATCAAACTGTCTTGTTCATTAAGGTGACTCAGTATGTATCACTTAATACAGAACGGCTTTTGCTATGAAATTACCTTATACTCATTCACTCTTCTTCTGCTGCTGCTCTTGCAGTTGTTATCTGGATATGCACAGCTGCAGCAAGTTGTAATTCTCTCTCTCTCTCTCTCTCTCTCTCTCTCTCACACACACACACACACACACACACACACACAAATATAGAACCAAACAAAATAATGCGGACAGTTACTTGTAGTTCATTCTTGTGAAAGATTTTGTGAAAATTATTAACTTTTTCCTTTTTTAATTGTTTCAGCATCGCCGACTTAGCTATAGCAGGCATGCAGTTAATGACCGTGATCTATCTACTCAAGTCAATTATCGTATGCATATGAACATACGTCGCATGGTTGGTGAGAGAAAGCATCACCATAAGAGGAGCAAACGACTGGGAAAGGTAATTTTCATGTTGCATTGATCATCATAATGAAATATTATTTATTTTTGGACTGAATTCACTTTCTTTTTATATTTTATGTGGCACAGGTTCTCTAAAATTTTTCTCTCTAGTAAAAATATAAAGAAGGTAGTGGGTGTCATATCAAGATCACAGTACACTGGAACAGTAGTAGTAACTAACAAAATATTTTGAACTTGAATGAATATAAACAGAGTTCAAATACCAGTCCAACTCTCTTCATTAAATTTTTTGTGGCTATTTTAAGTTCTAGTTTATTTCCTCCAAAAAGGAGTGGCCCATCTGGTCCTTCCTATTCTATGTCTATCATTATCATAGTGTCAACCCCTGGTAGCTGAGTGGTCAGCGCGACAGAATGTTAACCCTAAGGGCCCAGGTTCGATTCCCGGCTGTGTCAGAGATTTTCTCCGCTTAGGGACTGGTTGTTGTGTTGTCCTAATCATCATCATCATTTCATCCCCATCTACATGCAAGCTGCCAAAGTGGTGTAAAATCGAAAGATTTGCACCCAGTGAATGGTCTACCCAACAGGAGGCCCTAGTCACTAAACACAACATTATCATAGTAGGCAGAATGGTAGTCACCATACATTAACAAAAAAATGTGTTAATCTGAGCAGTGATATGACACTAGATTTGAGAAGAACTAGGTTTGTATACCATTGTAGCAGTCCTCATTTTTGTTTTTCTGTGCCATTCATCATTCAACAAAATGCCAAGGTGTCATCACATCTCCATATTCATTCCTTACTTTGTCTTTGTGTAAGTCTATATTGAAATGACTCTCCATGAAAATTAAATCCTAACAAAAATATGCTAGGAGAACAGATACTTCATATCATTTGTTTTATTGTATTAAATTCAAAATGTAACATATGGATTGCTAAAATAGGTGTTCGTCAACAGTTTTCTTAATGCATGCAATCTTTACATAATAATGATCAATGCAAATATCAGAATATATAACTGATTATAGAATGTAAATGAAAAGCTAAAATATCTACTCACCAAGCCGCAGCAGTGGAACACACACACAGAGGGGTATAACTTTTACATGCTTTCAGAGCCAGTGGCTCCTTCTTCTGGCAGACAAGTTGAAGGGGAAGGAGGAGGGGTGAAGGAAAAGGACATGAAATGTTTAGGGAAAGGGGTACAGTTCACAAAAGTCACCCAGAACACCAGGTCAGGGGAGACTTACCAGATGGGGTGAGAAGGAAAGACTGATTGTTGGGGACTGCACCAGATGAGATTTGAAAACCTGAGAGCTTAAAGGTTGGAGATATGGTAATATGCAAGACAGAGATTACTACTAAAACATAGTGCATGATTTAGTGAAAAACTAAATTGTATGTAACAGAGGCGGGAGGGGGTAAGGTGATAAATAGACAGGACAGAAAATGAAAGATATAGAAAACAAAAATGGAGTTAAAGAAGGTGTAGTTACTGTGAAGAAATGCTGCTACAGAAGGAATTAATGTAAATTAAGGCCACGTGGGTGGCGGGAACCAAGGTCATGTTGTAGTGCCAGTTCCCAACTTCGGAATTCTGAGATCCTGGTGTCTGGGGGAAGAATCCTGATGGCGCGTATGGTGAAATAGGCACCGAGTTTGTGACTGTCATGTTGAACAGCATGCTTTGCAACAGGGTATCATGTGTCACCTGTATACACCCTTTGCCTATGCCCATTCACCCTGACTGCTAACTGGGTGGTAGACATGCTGATGTAAATGGTCGAACAGTGTTTACATAACAGTTAGTATATGACATGTGTCGTTTCATATGTGGCTCTCCCTTTGATAGCATATATTTTGCCAGTTACAGGGCTGGAATAGGTTATGGCAGAAGGGTGCATAGGGCAAGTCTTGCAGTGGGGATGGTCACAGGGGTGGGGGCCATGGGGTAGGGAGACGGGTGCAGAAGCAGCATAGGATCTGACAAGGGTATTGTGGAGATTGGGATGGCAACAAAAAGCTATTCTAGGTGTGGTGGGCAAAATCTCAGACTGAATGGATCTCATTTCAGTGCATGGTTGTAGGAAGTCATGGCCAGCTCCCCAAACAATCACACCATCAACCACCACTCCTCTCCTACAAACAGAGATTGGCCAAACTCCTCAACATTCCGCAGCCTTCACCACTGCCTTTAAGACCAGTAATAAATCATAATCAATAGAACCAATCACAACAGTCCAGTGTTTTTACCTTCTTGTCCAAAGCCGCCCCCCCCCCCCCCTCCCCCGAGTTATCTGTATTGTCCAAGGTCTCACTTTTAACCCTAAACCTGAATTTAACCATGCTGCTTTGGTGAAGGACCTAGTTTCCTTTACACACAATGTCAACTGGAAATATCACTTTGTGACCCAATCCCAAAACCTTTCCAGCAGCAAACCTGACACTAAACCCTGCCTTGAACTGTTCCAGCCATGATCCCAACTTGGTCCACCATCAGTACCTCAGAATCATCCCTTATAAGCATTCCAAGGTTTCCTCACATCCAGCATAGCTTCACAACCTTCCATCAGGTCTCTACACCTATGTAGTGAGAAATGATCATCATAATGAAATAAGAGAAATCAGAGCTTGAATGTGCCATTCGAGAGTGGAATGGTAGAGAAGTAGTATGAAAATGGTTCAATGAACCCTCTGCCAGGCACTTCAGTGTGAATTGCAAAGTAACCTTGTAGGTGTAGATGTAGACCCTAATCACTGCAGAACCCCAGGATCTACATTCCCTAAAAGCCGATGACTCCATCATTATCCTCACAGCAGACAAAGCATCTACCACTGTGTTACTTAACCAGCAGGAGCATGTTAGTGAAGGTCTACACCAGCTGTCTGACACCTCTCCTTATAGCATGTGTCATCAGGATATCATCCCTGTGATTCAAACTGACCTGCAGTCACTCCTAAAAACTCAGGTCCCTCTCAAGGACTTACGACACGATCCATAGAAATTCTTTCCTCACCCAAACCATGCAGCCCCACCTTTCACCTTCTTCCTAAGGTCCACAAACCCAATCATCCTGTCCGTCCCGTAGTTGCTGGCTGCAAAGCACCCATGAAACGTATATCTGCCTTAACTGATCAACACCTGCAACCCATAGTGCAAAGACTTCCCTCCTATATTAGAGATACTAACCATTTTATAGATCATTTGGTATCTGTACCCATTTCACTGCCACCACACACTTTGCTCAAACCATTGATGCCATCGTCCACTTTACCAGCATCCCCCCAATGTACATGGTCTGTCTGCTGCTGAACATTTCCTCACTCACCTGATTCCAAACCCATTACTTCCTTCATGCTCACCTTAATCAACTTTATACTTACTAACAATTACTTCACCTTTGAGGAGCAGACATACAAACAGATCAGGGACTACAGCCATGGGAACCAGGATGGTTCCTTCCTGTGACAACCTTTTCATGGGTCACCTGGAGAGGGATTTTGTGGCATCCATAAACCATCAGCACCTGGTTTGGTTCAGATACGGTGAGGCTAACCTGTTAAAATTCCTGGAATCTCTAAATACCTTCTCTCATTTAAATTTCACATGGTCTTATTCTGAATCCCATGCCACTTTCCCTGCTGTTGATCTCACCCTCACTGGAGGCCAGCTGCACACTTCCTTCCACATCAAACCTACTAACAAACAACAGTACTTACATTTTGACAGGTGCCATCCCTTCCATGTCGAACATTCCCTCCCATACAGTCTTGGCATTCGAGGCAAATGTATTTGTTCGGATGCAGACTCTTTTCAGCAGTACACCACCACTCTCACTTCAGCCTTCACTGGAGATAATTATCCCAACAGCCTAGTTCAAAAGCAGATTTCCTGGGCCATCACATCCAATCCTGGTGTGCTGATCCCTCCAAGAAACAGCTTCTGAGCACACCACTTGTCACCTAGTATTATCCTTGTCTTGAATGTATTAAATAGCTACTTCAATAAAGCCATGACTTCTTAAAATCACGAAATCCATTCCATCTGAGATTTTGCCCACCACACCTAGAATAGCATTTTGTTGCCCTCCCAGTCTCTGCAGTATCCTCGTCAGACCCTACACTCCTTCTGCACCCATCTCCCTACCCTATGGCTCCCCCTCTGTGACCATCCCCACTGCAAGACTTGCCCTATGCACTCTCCTACCACCACCTATTCCAGCCCTGTTACTGGCAAAACATATACTATCAAAGGGAGATCCACATATGAAACGACACATGTCCTATACCAGCCGTTATGTAAACACTGTTTGGCCTTTTACATCAGCATGACTACCACCCAGTTATCAGTTAGGAAGGATGGGCACGAGCATAGAGTGTACATAGGCAACAATCAATATCCTGTTGCAGAGCATGCTGTACACCATGACAGTTATGACCTCGGTGCCTGTTTCACCACAGGTGCCATCTGGATTCTTCCCCCAGGCATCAGGATCTCAGAATTCTGCAGTCGGGAACTGGCACTGCAATATGACCTCGGTTCCCGCAACCCACTTGGCCTTAATTTACATTAATTCTTTCTGTATCAGCATTTCTTCACAGTAACTACTCCTTTTTTCACTCTATTTTAGTTTTCTATCTCTTTCATTTTCTGACCTGTCTATTTATCACCTTACCCCCTCCCACCTCTGTTACAGACAATTTAGCTTTTCATTCTTATTAAATCATGCACGATGTTTTAGTAGTAATCTCTGTCTTGCATATTACTGTATCTCCCACCTTTAAGCTCTCAGGTTTTCAAATCTAATCTGGTGCAGTCACGAACAATCACGTCTTTCCTTCTCATCCTGTCTGGTAAGTCTCCCCTGATCTGGGGTTCTGGATGGCTTTTGTGAACTGTACCCCTTTCCCTAAACCTTTCCTGTCCTTTTCCTTCACCCTCCTTCTTCCTCTTCAACATTTGTGCCAGAAGAAGGAGCCACTGGCTCCAAAAGCTTGTAAAAGTTAAATCCTTTTGTTTGTGTGTTCCCCTGCTGCTGCTTGGTGAAAGTTTTTTATGTATCCGTTTACATTGTATTGTCAATAATTGATAATTTTTGTTATTATAGGATATATAATTGATATTTTAAGAAACTATTTCTGCTGAAGATATATCCTGAGGTTACCTGTAACTTGTACTGAAGATACTTACTATGTTAAGACATAATTTTAGCAGCAGAAATTATATTTTGATGTTCTTTTAGAGATATTTGTGCTGTAGTGCTACATTACAGATTAATTCATTTTTGTATGCAGGATGGAAAACAGAACCATGTCAGTTTTCCTGGAATTACTCAGAATGGCTCAGCAAAACAGTTCACTCATGGTATGTATTATGTAGAGATACTAAAACTGTCTTCAGTAATTTCCATAAAAAAGTTACATTTCTTTGATATTAAATATCAACAAATACATATAAGACCAAGATTAAAAGGAAATTTTTTGAAATCTGTATTTTAATGCTACTATTGAAGAAAGGTTCTCTCATAATGTGGCTCTATAGTTTATGTTGTAAGTCTACTTTGTTAACAATACAGATTTTATTAAGCACAAATTATGTACAAATAAATCACAGTAAGTAATCATTCTTGACATTTCTGAAAATACATAGCATGGAAAATGTGTGGAGGTGGATTCCTCTGGGTCAATACAGTACTTGCTCAATCAGAAAACAGTGCTCCCAATCAGGCAAAAGTAAATGTAGCCCAATGAAGAATTCAGATGTAATGTTTTATACCATTCAGAGTGTGAAGGCTGGAATGCTGAACCAAGTAATACTGTGGCTCAGTTGCAAGTTCTTGGTATGCAACTTATTGATTAAAGATAAGAAACAGATATTTCTGTCTTGCCCAAACTCTTTGCCTCTGTATATGTCTACTTGTGTCTGTATATGTGTGGATGGATACGGGTGTGTGTGCGAGTGTATACCCGTCCTTTTTTCCCCCTAAGGTAAGTCTTTCCACTCCCGGGATTGGAATGACTCCTTACCCTCTCCCTTAAAACCCAAATCCTTTCGTCTTTCCCTCTCCTTCCCTGTTTGCTGACGAGGCAACCGTTGGTTGCGAAAGCTAGAATTTTGTGTGTATGTTTGTATTTGTTTGTGTGTCTATCGACGTGCCAGCGCTTTTGTTTTGTAAGTCACATCATTTTTTTTTTTTTAGATATATTCTAATTAGGAAACATATACATCTGACAAATGAGCTGACGATACAGAAGCAAATACAAATTATGATGTGTAAGATGCAGAGGAGTGTAATGAAAAGTTGCATTATTAAGTAGCAGAATAAAGGCACACTGTAATGGGAAAGTGAATTAAAATAGCTTTCATACTGAAAACGCTGTCATAGTACTTTATAAAATAATTATCATCAGCCATTTGGCATCCTCTTCTTGATACATCATCTGTGTCCATAGCTCAGTGGTCAGTGTGTCTGTCTGCTATGGAGAGATTTTTCCTAGGTAGAAGAACTTCAGTGGGATGCAGTCAGCCTCATGATGCCATCTGAGGAGCTATTTCAGTGAGAGTAGCTACTCCAAGATCAAGAAAGCTGACAACAGCTGGGAGAGCAGTGAGTTGACACCATGTCCCTCCATACAGCATCCAGTGACGCCATTGGCAGAGGATTACGTGGTTGGTCAGTCCTGATTAGCCCATCAGGCCAGAATGTGGAACTTTGGTTTTTTCTTTGCTTAATAAAACCTCATCTAGACTTTTCCACACATTACAGTCTTCAATCATGTTTTTTAACATCATGTTACACCTTCCATGGAGCCATTCTCTGGTTCCTTTCTTATCGCTTGGAATCCAGCAGAGAACTTCCATGGCTGCTCTACCATCCATTCACCTGGATACAAGTCCCATCAAACTTCAGCATCCATCCTTCTATGCTTGCTGAACAACATTCATTCTTTGAATGGGATGTGGTGGCTACTCTTAGAATTTAGAGTGACTGCATGCAATAATTGGCTATTAAAACTCACATTGTGGTCATATTCTTGTTGAAATAGGAATGAGTGGAAATATGTGAACACAGTGCTGCCGTTTTTCTTAATTATTATTTTTACTTTTTCCCCTTCCACTAGAGGCAAACAGTACTATTACTGTCTTGTAAAATGTATCTAAAATCTGTATGGATTTTTGAAAGAATGTCATATTCCAGTTATGGGATACCTTGACAGCCATAAAAGGTGTGTGGTATAATGTCCTCCTCAACAGATATTGAGATCTTATCCTTCTTTTTCCCAGTTTAGGAATTTGAAAACAACTTCTAGGACTGTTACAAGTAGTTTTGGTGATATGTACCTCCTATACTGATTCCTCTTTTGATTCTCAATTTTCCATTATCCTGGGAGGTCTGATACATCTTCAATATGCTCAAACAGATTTGGACAATGCCTTTTTCCTCAAGAGCCACTATAGTTCAATTCATTTATCTTGGCGGCTCGCGCATGCCCACCCAGACGCGGGAGATTGCAGCGTTGCCAGTTGCACGCGTCAAGAGAAGCAGCGCCGTAGCAGTGTAGTTCGCAAACTTACGTTTAGGGGGGAGCGCGCAGTTTATGAAGTAAAGCCACCACGGCCGCATTAAACCTTTCGCTGCTACAGAGACGTGCTCCCGGAGGAGGTTCGAGTCCTCCCTCGGGCATGGGTGTGTGTGTTTGTCCTTAGCATAATTTAGCTTAAGTAGTGTGTAAGCTTAGGGACTGATGACCTTAGCAGTTAAGTCCCATAAGATTTCACACACACATTCAGAGACGTGCTCCCCGCATTCCGCGCCGTGCGCGATTTTGTAACCACTGCACTGCTCGCCTGTGCAGACACATAGTGTTCCGACTGCTTTGACGCACTTATCATTCGATTTCACAAAAACTATTTGGTCCAAAAATTTGATTTTGACACATTTTCTTGACTGATAACTTCCCTCCATAAATGACTTAATTTTGTTTCGATTTTCAACGCAGTTATATTGCAACATTAAATGTAGTAAACCATTGCACGAAATTTTGAAGAGTTTGCAGAGGTAAAGTTCATAGCGTATACTTTCCGTATGTTCGATTGTAGTTGCCACAATGTTGAGAGTGAAATGTGGACAAGATACCTAAATTTCATATAAAATTTACTGTATAACAATATCTCATTTAATTTAAGTACCAGATTGGTGTCGTATGTAATATTGAGAAATATTCCGTCTTTCGCGACTGTAATAAAAGTTTTATTTACACCGGGCGCGTTTGACTTTATTTTAAAGCACTTCAATCAATCAAAAGGAAGTACACAAAATACGTTAAACAAAACTGTGGACTTACAAAAACATTAAGACTTGAATATACTGTGCTCTGAGCTATGTCAAATATAATTTTTGTGTGTGGCACACACAAAAAGCATTTATTTGCTAAAACACTGGTCGGCTGACACAAACGTTGAATATTGTGTTACCTCAGCACAAAACTACGAAAGGTGACTTGGCAATGGAGGAGACAAAATGCTGTCCACTGAAGATGCTTCAAAAGAGAAAAACGCGTCTGGTCTAAATAAGACGCTTATTACAGTTGCGGAAGAGGAATATATTTCAATACCATTGGTAAAATTGCAACTGTGGAACAAAAACAAGATAGAGAACATGAGTATTATTGTTTATGTGCCTTACCTTTCATTGTTGTCAATCGCTGCGATTGTCTTCTGCATCGCTGTAGTCAGTGTCGCAGTCCGAATCATCAGGTCTTAGAGTGATGACGATGGGTTCAAGCAGATTGTCAATTACAATTTCCCTGTCCATGTCCACCTCCTGTAGCCTTTGTGCATGCCGAAAACATTCAGCCCATGCTGAAGGAGTAATTCTGTCAAGTGCTTCGTGCAGAAGCCTTTCTGTATCGGCAATTTTAAATGTCACGTTTCGTTCTGCGACATACCCTTTCACTTGTGCCAAAATTAACTTTATCGGATTGTATTGGCAATGGTACGTACTTGTTGTCGGGGTCCCGGGTTCGATTCCCGGCGGGGTCAGGGATTTTCACCTGCCTCGAGATGACTGGGTGTTTGTGTTGTCCTCATCATTTCATCATCATCCAGGAAAGTGACGAAATTGGACTGAGCAAAGGTTGGGAAATTGTACGGGCGCTGATAACCGCGCTGTTGAGCGCCCCACAAACCAAACATCATCATCATCACTGTACTTGTTGTGGGTGTCTTGTCAACAACAACAGAGTGATAACTCGCATTGTCCATTACAATCACCGAGTTTGGAGGCAAGTAAGGGAGAAATTGATTCCTAAACCACAATTTAAATGTCTCCGAGTTCATTTCGGAATGATAATCCCCTGAATTTCTCTTTTTTGCTCGGAACACTAATTTGCTTTCTGGAATGAATCCAGAAGCAGAGCCAGCGTGAAGCACAATTATTCGTCCACCTTTACCAACTGGTACTTTAAACCCACCCGAACCATCACTCATTTTCCAACACGCTTTCCTTGTGTGATTTTGGTTTACCCATGTTTCGTCCAAGAAAAAAATGTTCTTATTCCCGGATTTTCTTACTTCAATAACACGTCTTAAAAACTGGGCCCTTGAAGCAGCGATATCACTACGTTCCATTAAAAACTTTCTTCCGTCATTTGTATGTACATATTTGAATCCAATGTTTTTAAGTATGCTATTCATTGAAGTCATGCTACCTTTAAAATTTATGGTTTCACGCATTTTCACAGGGATTTTTTTTACAGTAGGAAATTCGCCTGTGTTGTACATGTTGAGCACTTCTCGTCATAGAACATCTTTGTCGAAATTATCTAAATTAGTTACAGTCCTCTCACGAGTGCGATATTTCCCTGGCGATCTGAAAAGTGGGCTTCCACAGGTCTCCGTAGATAACTTTCCTTCATTGGCAATCCGCTGAACGGTTCTCAAGCTAACGCCTGTCGCTTCTGCAATGCGTCCCTGAGATCTGGCGACATCCGTGATAGGTCCACCGTTTTCTGCTTCGCGCTTGAAAAAAGCGTGTATCCGGTAAATTATGCCCCTCGCCTGTTTATGGAGAGTTTGACTGAACACTCATTGGCTGTCAGCGGATGCGTGACGTCAGGTGCGTAGAACGAGCCTTAAATCGACCGCAGTCGTTCATGGATCCAACTATACAGAGTGTTCATTTTAATTGCAGACATTGAAATATCCGCAAATCTACACATTGGATCAAACAAATTTATAACTAAATTTTTTTTGTCTCAGAGGGGGACATCCAATGATACCAAATCCGACGAATTTGTGGTCAAATTTGTTATAATTGGATGTCCCCTTCCGGGAGGAACTAATTTTCATTAGGATTTCTTTTGGCTCTGTGTGCCGTTTTCAAGAGATTTCAATGTCCCCCGTTAAAATGAACACCCTTTACAACATAAACAGTGTTTATAAATTGGGAAATATTCTATCTTTAGCAACTGTAACAAAACTTTCTTTATACCAGAGTCATTTCGCTGTTTTCTAAAACGTTCTGATTAAAACGAAGTTGGCAAAGGACACAAAACTGAATTTTGGACGTAATAAAACATAAAACTAAAATATATTGCCAGTGAGGCGCAGTGCGCAAACATTTTATGTTTGTCACAACGGACAGCAAATACTTGCCAAAACACAGATCAGTCGACGAAAACATTGAATATGATGTTGCCAAAGCAGCGAAGCAAAGAATTCCGCCAGACAGTCAAATAGCTCGACAACGTACGAGCCGAAATTCTGCTCTAAATAATACTTTTAATACTGCCGCAAAAGAATATATCTCAATATGAATAGTAAAACAGCGACCGCGGAAGAGACGATATACAAAAAAACGGATAACATGAATATTGTATGTGTGCCTTTTCATTGTTTTTAATTGCTGTGAAAAGAAATATTGGAGGAGAAAATTAGAAAAACTGAAAACTTATTATGATTATAATGGAGAGACAAAGCACAGGAAATTTCAAAACATTACATTCAAACGAATAAAATTCATTAAATAAGACATTTCGCTATTGTTTTTAAATAAATAAAATATTAAGTAAGCAACAAGGCTCGAACTCAGAATCTTCCGATAAGCAGGCCAGCGCCTTAACCATTACGCTAACGCAGCTGCTTGTTTCAGAGATCTCCTGGAGCACTCTAAACGTTTGCAAAATACCGACAAACACTGTTGGGGTGACTATGAATTACTCACGTTTTGTCGAAGTACAATAGGAAATAAACAATTACCGCTGTTCTTTATTGCAAAAAAGCGGTTCGTGAGACTGATACAAACACCTTTCCTTGCTACCGCCTGAATTAGGAGGCTTATTGTTTGTTTGGTTTAATTAATTAATAGAATACGAAGCAATTGGTGTAAAGAATGCTTTTTCCAAACTTTTTATAAACGAAAGTCTGCTATCAAGACATTGCTTTTGTTCAATTACTTCATTTATGACTGAACGTTTCTAAAACTAAAACTGCACTGCAGTCGAGATCTGGCAATGTCGTTCTCTGTTCATTGGCTGACTGTGATTTGTGACGTCAGATGCGCAGAACGAACCTAAACTCGGCCGCCAAGATATATGACGCGCACTATAGTGCAGGTTTTCTTGAAACTGAATCAAAAACCATCACAGTATTGATGGATTAAAGAGAAAGTCAGTAAATCGTTTCTATAAAAATCAACATGGATTCCGCAAACAGAGATCTTGTAAGACTCAGCTCACTTTGTTTCTCCATGAGATCCATACCACTGTAGACAATGGCACTCAGGTTGATGCCATGTTCCTTGACTTCAGGAAGCATTTGACACCATACTGCAATGCCAGTTAATGAAAAATATACGAGCTTATCAAAGTATCAGACCAGATTTGTGACTAGATTCAAGACTTCCTTGCAGACAGAACTTGTCACATCACTCTTAATGGAGCAACATTAACACTTGTGAAGGTAATTTCTGGATTACCGAGGAAGTGTCATAGCATCTTTACTGTTAGTGGAAAGCATCAAATGCTCTTTAAGACTGTCTGCAGGTTATGAGGTTACCTGTAGCAAAGTAGCAATGCCAGAAGATAGTATTGATTTGCAGAATGACCTGGAAAGGATTAATAAATGCTGCAGGCTCTGGCATTTGACCCTGAATGTATGTAAACATAACATATTGCACATACATAGGAAAAGAAATCCACTACTGTACAGCTACACTATTGATGATAAACTGCTGGAACAGTATCTGCTGTAAAATATCTGGTAGTAACTATACAGGGAGACCTTAAGAGGAATTACCACATAAAGCCAACAACGTGAAAAGCAGATGCCAGATTGAGATGCGTAGGAAAAGCCTTAAGGAAACGTACCTCATCCATGAGGGAAGTGACTTATACGGTGCTTGTTTGACCAATTCTTGAATATTGTTCATCAGTATGGGATCCTTACCATGAACGACTGATAGAAGAGATAGAGAAGATCCAACAAAGAACAACCTGTTTAGTCATGGGATTGCTTGGTTGGCATAAAAGCATTACAGAGATGCTCAATAAGCTCCAATGGCAGATGCTACAAAAGAGACATCATGCAGAATGTGCTGAAGTGATACTTTCCACTTGAGTAGTTGAGAGGAACTGGTATAGGAGGGATTCCCATTTATCTCTGCACCACATCAATTGTTACCACATCATGTGCCCACCATGGCACTAGGTGGCCATCAGTCTGAAGCTGGGCTCCAGTCATAATGTTTTGGTTCATCACTGTCGATATGAATCTAATAGAGATGTCAAAATTAAAATGCTTTCTTCCATTATTACATAATAGTAGTTTCAGTTGTTGTATTACCAGAGAAAGCCACAGTGTGAACTGCAAAATCTAATATGCAATAATGCTTACCATTTTTGCAGTGCATTCTGTTTTCAACAAAACTACATCATGTCACACCTGTATATTTTAACAACATTTCTTTTTTGTTAATAATTTGCTAAGTGAAGTTACCTTTTGAATGATTTCATTTACATTTTACAGGATTGTTGCAGAAAGTCGTGTAATCAATTTCATCCATAATTTTTAATGCTATCTTCTCTGAGAAATAAACTAGTTGGGTTAAGGAGGGAACAAGGTAAAGAGAAAAGGAAAGTGATAGTAGAATATAGAAGCCATAGAAAGAAAATTATTGCTGACACTTCTGTCATTCTCATAAGAAATTACCTGCTATTTCAGTTAGACATACAAGAATCTGTTTTATTTGTAACTAAGGGTCAACAGGATTTCAGTAGGTAACCAGTTGTTACAGAGAAAGTAAGACAGAGGAGGAAAGTCCTGCTGTAAGATAGTCATCAAAGAATAAATGTGGACACCACTGCAGGAAGAATTGTGTAACAAGCATCAGGTGACCAAATGTCTTCAAGCATATCTTAGCCAAGGGATAGACGATGATGTCCTTTGTGTGCAGATTTTGCAGGTTAGGATCATGCCGTGTATGGAAAAAACAGTATTGACGGGGATAGGATTACAGTATTGAGAGTGATCTGAGAAAGGTAGCTTCATCAGTGAATGATAATATTATTACATTTTTCTCTGTTTTGAGTCATTTTGATTGGTACCAATTAAACAGCAATGTTTTTTGGGTCAACATGGAGGTATGCATTCAGTGATTTATTGTTTTGTTTTATCAATTTATTATGAGATGAATGCAACACATTTGTTTCAAATTTTACAGATTACATTACTGAGGTTCTTCAGGAGACTGAAAATGACACTGAAATACCAAAATCTGCAAGTAAGGAGGACTGGGACAGTGCTATCACATTCACAGCCAAAAGTTCCTGTAAGTTAAAGTCTTCATTATTCCTAAATAACACTCTATTTTTGATGTTAGAGTAGCTATATGAGGATAATACTGTTAATAGGTGTTCTGTAACAAGAGCTAACAACACACATGACTCAAGATGAAACTTGATTATTCGTAGCTCATTTGTTTTGTTAGTTCCTTTGTACTTCTTGAATTTGTCTCCCACTGCCACCTAGTATATGTATAAATTCTTTATAAGCAGTGTGATTTGCTGTTGAAACTTGTAGTAACTGATTAAAAAAACGATAGTGGAACAGCAGTTTTGTACACAAGTGTAACTAAAATACCACCCAGAATTTATTGGCTTCTACCAAATTTTTTGAAACCATTCCAAAACCTCCTTCAGAAACTAGGTGGTTTATCCTAATTACATTTCACATCCTTCCTAGATTACTTAATTTTTCCTAAAAACATTTAAACAGGAAAGGTGATGAGCCTACATCATCTCACCTTATTCCTGTGTTTATTTCAAATAATTGAGACATTTATTCCATAAAATTTAGTTTAGATTCTGTATTTGTTAGAGTTTTACAAAATACACTGCCTGACAAAAATAGTAAAGCACCCAGAGGGAGAAAAGGAAACTAAATGAAACTTTATAGGTGAGAGGGCATGTTTGTTATTACAGTAATTATAATATTGAGTCTAAACGACAACAACTTTCAAAGTATGAGTCCATTTATCAATATGATATTGCACTCCCTCTTAACTGGATGCTTGCACAAATTTGACTGGGCAGGATGCCATAAAGTCATATCCTTTTCTGAGGCAAGCTGGCCTAATACTATTATGGGAATCTTGCTGGCCATGGTAATATCTCACCAGACAGACAATTCATAGCTACATGTGCCATGCATGGACAAGCATTGTCTTGTTGAAAAATGGCATCATGAGGGCATGAGGGGTAACACATGAGGATGCAGGATATCCCTGACATACTGTTGTGCCATTAGTGTTCCCTCAATCAATACTAACCATGACCACAAGTCATATCTGATGGCTCCCCACACCGTTAGGCCAGGAGTAACACCTCTGTGGCTCTCCAGTACAGTGGAAGAATGGAAGCTCCTTCTAGGTCATCACCAAGCCCTTGGCAGTGTTATCTTGGGTACAATGGAACTGTGATTCATACTGTACACAGTGTGTCATTGTCCATGTTTCCCAGTCACAGCACACTCCAAACACAGCCATTTGTCCTACTAGGTTAACAGCAGTCTACTCATGGACTGTTAATTCCATAGTCCAACTGCTGCTAGTCTCTGACCAACAGTGTGGAATGACATAGAATGTTGCATGGAGTCCATAACTTTTTCTCAGATGGCAGGCACAGATGTGAAGGGGTTAAAGATGTACTGTGTGCATAATACAATCATCCTCCCTTGAGACAGTCAACCAAAACCCTGACTATGATTATGTCTGCCCTCATTTTCCCATGCAGTCTAACATCAGGCCATTGACACATACGAATGCCCAAAAAATCTGGAAATAGCCAATGGCCAGCCAACTGGAGACTCACCATGTGGTCCCTTTGAAACTGTGCGAGATACTGATAATGTTGTCTCACATGAGTACATGGCATTTCAGTGTCCTTCACTGATCACTCAACATGTGATGCTGTTCATGTTCATTATGCACATAATCAGGCTGGCAACAGCACTAAACCCAAGCAACGCTAATGCAATCTGGTGAGCATTTTACCTGTCATAGAGAATTGCCACTCTTAATGGTTTATGTATCCACTAATGGTGTGTATGCGTACAAAGTTACACTGACTGTGACTATGTCTTCTGTATGCTTTAGTTATTTTGTCAAGCAGAGAATATTTACCAATTTGGCTATAATACCAAATGCTCTAATGGTTTTATCTATTGCTTCACTGTATGCTTAGTCAAATTCTTTTGTAACTTTGATAAATGATACCATTTTAAGCATTCTGGATAATTTTTTGTGGATAAGTATTGATTTTTAGTTAAAATTGTGTTCTGTACAGTGCCTTCCCATTAAGAAACCCCCCCCCCCCCCACCAAACACCCCATGGTATTATCCTAGTTGCTTGTCTAAAGTTCCTTCAGTTCTGTTCAGTTAGGGGTTTTGTGTGTCACTGGTAGAAGTAGGTCTCTCTTGTATTGTTGGCATTATGTTTGAGAACCTCTTCAGGTAGATGGTAGATTAATGCTATTTCCTCTTATCCTGGAATTTTTTCTGTTTTACAAATGGTCTCAAAAATCAAGTGTAGATCTAATATAATCATTTGTTCTGACCATTTCAGTAATTCTGCTATAATTAAGTCTTTGCCAGATGCTTTATTATTTTTGAGTGATTTGATTGCTTCATGAATTTCTAGGCCAGTTTTTGAGAAATATTCAAGATTTTTTTTTCAGACTGCTGAAAATTTCAATTGTTGTAACGGGACAATTTTGAGGCATCAGCTTTCTTTGCTTTTTTTACGGTTGTCATTGTTATTTTACAGTTTCACAATTAAATCTTTGAAAGTACTTGGTGGCTTATGCCATATAAGTGTACGTTAAAAAAAATTTCAAAAGTTCTCTTAAGTCTCTAGGTTACTTTTAGTGTCTCATTTCAGCTTTTGTAAGCACTCTTCTTTTTTATGACATATCCACTTTTTCAGTTCTTAAGCACTTTATTCATGTACTGATTGTTCATATCATCTTTCTATTCTTGACCAATCCTGTTTTGCCTGCCACTTTAGTATTTTGCTCTTGGGATTCACTCATTCACATTTTTTAGTTATTTCAATTTCTTCTCTAAACAAAACACACATATTCACAACTTACACACACACACACACACACACACACACACACACACACACACACACACACACACACACACACACACACGCGCACACAGCAACTCTTTCCTCTGGGCACCATGCTCCAACTGCAACTGCATCTGATGTGAGCAGTGATCTATGTTGGTGTGGGTAGTGTGGCACCAGGTAGGGGCTGCAGAGAATGCTAGTACTGCCTTTGGGAGTGTGTGGGCTTTTGGTAAGATCAGGATAGTGGGATGCTTGGTGCAGCATTAGGAGGTCAGCTTTTCTGGATTGGAGGGGGGAGCAGAAAGAAGTAGAGAAGTAAAGAAAGTGCACTGATAGGATAGAAGATGGTTGTGGGGCTGGAGTGGGAATAGGGAAGGGGATAGGCAGATGGAGGACAATGACTAGGAAAGTTTGAGGCCAGGAGGGTAATGGGAATGAGGGATACATTCCAGGGTAAGTTTTCACCTGCACTATTTAAAAAGATGGTGTTGGCAGGAAGAATCCAGACGACACAAGCTGTGAAGCAGTTGTTGAAATTGAGCATGTCATGTTGGGTGCCATGCTCAGTACTAGATGGTCCAACTGTCTCTTGGCCACAGTTTGGTGGTGGCCATTTATGCAGACAGACAGTTTATTAGTGACCATGCCTACGTAGAATTTGGCATAGTGGTTGTAGCTAAGTTGGTATAACATGGCTGCTTTCACAGGTGACCCTGCCTTTGATGGAATAGGAAATGCCTGTGATGTGACTGGGGCAAACGGTAGTGGAAGCATGGCACTGGTATTTCATCTGCATCTATTGCAAGATTGTGAACCATACACCAAGGAATTGGGAGCAGGGGTGGAATAAGGACAGAAAAGGCAATCTCTAGGTTGGGTCATTGCTGGAATAGCACCATGAGTTTGGTAGGGAGGTTAGTGGGGAAGTTAATGCTCATTTCAGGGTATGACAAGAGTTGGTCAGAACTGTTGTGGAGAACGTGACTCAGTTGCTCAAGTCCAGGGTCGTACTGAGTCACAAGAGGTTGCTCCTTTGTGGATGTGCAAAGTGAAATGTGGGGGATGAGATGTGACTGGGGAGACAAAAACACAGATGATCTGTTTCTGGACAAGTAAGGAGGATAATTTCAGACCGTGAAATCCTTAGTAAGCCCTTAGCATATTTGGAAGATGACTGATTGTCACTACAGATGTGATGATCACAGGTGGCTAGGCTGTATGGAAGGAAGTTCTTGGTGTTTAATGGATGGCAGCTGTTGAAGTGAAAGTATTGTTGGTGGTTGTCAGGACTGGTGTTGAAATAGGTAATGATGTAGCCATCCTTGAGGTGGTTGCCGACTTTGAGAAAGGTGACTTTTTGTTCTGAGGAGGACCGGGTGAAGTAAATGGTAGAGAAGGTGTTTATATTCAGCAGGAATTTGTATATGGTAACCTTACCTTTGGTCCAAATAGTGAAGATGTCACCAATGAATGTGAACTACATGAGGGGTTTGGGGTTTCTGGATGGTTAGGTTGTTATAGAATGGTGCCATATAGGTGCCCATTGCAGTACTACTGATTTATTTGTAGTTTATGCCTTCAAAGTAGGTATAATTGTGAGTGAGAGTACAGCTGGTCATGGTGACCAGGATGGATGTTTTATGAAGAAAGTACTTAAAGCACCCTACAGAACCCAGAGCCTAAACAGTCTCACAGCACAGTCATGAACCTGTCCTTCAAGAGCCTCAGTCTCACAGAAACATCAGACCTTTCCAAAGGCCTTACCTTTATCCTCACACCAAAATTCAATCTGCTGTTCTTGTTAAAGACCTTCTCTCTTTTTCCTAGTTATTACAGTGGAGACACTTTATTGCCAGTAACCCAACCAGCTAGACTCAGTCTCAAACCAATATTGAACACTGCCTTACTCAATTTCATCTCCAGTCTAACCATTATCCATCCCCACTGCCCCTAAATCATCTCCAGCCAAGTTTTCAGAATTTCCTAAATCCAAAACTCGCATCTTCATCATTCCCCCAATCCCTCAACAAGGCAACAAACCTGACATCCACAGAAATCACCATAATCCACCCACTTAAAACTGATCTTGACCTTATAATCCCACCTGTCAACAAAGGCCTTGCCACTGTGATTATGAAGAGCAGGGATTACTTTGCAGAAGGACTCCACCAGCTGTCAGATACATCCACCCAAGGGCCCTGCCACCCTACCTCCTTCAATAAATCTGGCAGTATCTTCATACTTCTCAAATACCTTGGTCCAACCCAGAAGCTCTGTCCTGAGACTATCACTCTCTCCACTCCCATCACTCTCCATACTCCTACCTTCTTTATGCTTTCTAAAGTACATAAACCAAGCCATCCGGGATGTCACATTATGGCTAGTTACTGCACCCCCAAAGAGAGAAGCTCTGCCGTTGTGGACCAACACCTTCAGCCTATTGCTCATAACCTATCATCCTATTTAAAAGGCACTAAGCATTTCCTCTATCTGCACTGTGCAGTTCCTGTTTCTCTGCCACCTGGCACCCTGCTTGTCACTGTCATTGCTGCTTCCATCTTTACTAACATCATCATATCCATGGCCTTGCTACTACTGAATGCTACCTTTCCCATCACCCAATTGATATCAAATGTACAATCTCCTCCCTGTTTACTGTGGCCAAGTATATCCTTACCCACAGTTACTTCTCCTTTGAAGATACCGCCTATAAATAAATCCATGGTACAGCAATGAGTACCCACATGGCACCATTCTAATCGAGCTCATTCATGGGCTATCTAGGGGAAATCTTTGTACCCATGCAGAATTCCAGACCCCTCACTTGCTTCAGATTCATTGATGACATCTTCTGATGTGGGCCGAATGTGAGGACACCATATCCACATTCCTCCAAAAACACAACACCTTCTCCCCAATTACCTTCACTTTGTGTTCTCCTCAGCCCAGCAAGCTACCTTCCTCAATGTTGAACTCCAGCTTGAGGATAGGTACACAACAATACCTCACTTAGACAGCTGCCACCATTCTCTACCAAGAAGTCCCTTCCATACTGCCTAGCCACCCATGCTCATCACATCTGCAGTGATGAGCAGGCACTCTCCACATGTGACAAAGTCTTACTGAAGCCTTCGCAGATCAAAATTTCCCTCCCCGCCTTTTCCAGAAACAGATATCCGATGTCTTGTTTACCCAGCCACCTATCATTCCCCTTATACCCATGGTTTGGCCACAAAGAAGCATACCCCTTGCGACTCAGTACCACTCAGGATTGGAGCAACTGAATCATGTTTACTGCGAAGATTTTGACTACCGCTTGTCACACCCTGAAATTAGAAGTATTTTCCCCACTATCCTCCCGAAGCCTCTCACAGTGGTATTCTGCTGCCTGCCCAAGTTATGCTATATCCTTGTCTGTCCTTATTCCAATTTTTTTTGCACCCGTTGCCCCATGGCTCATATCCCTGCAGTAGATCTGGATGCAGTACCTGTCCCCTGCATCTGCCCATTATCACCTACTAGAGTCCTGTCACAAACATTTCCTAAACCATCAAAGAAAGGGCCACCTTTGAAAATAGTCATGTCATGTCATCTTTGCTGGAACCACTGTGCCAAATTTCATGTGGGCATGACCACTAACAAGCTGTCTCTCCACATGAGAGGCCACTACCAAACTGTGTCAAACAGAAGTTGGATCATCCAGTTGCTGAACATGCCAGCCAACATGATGTGCTTTACGTCAATGACTTCTTCACAGCAAGTCTATCTGTAGTCTTCCGTCCAATACCAACTTTTCTGAATTCCACAGGTGAAAACACTCGCTGCAATGTATCCCTCATTTCCATAGCTCTCCCGTCCCCTTTCCATGTGGGACTAAACTATCTTTACAGCTAGACTATATTATATATTCCCCTCTGATGATTTTGGAAATATGCAGAGCTCCACAATAGCCCTAAGAACATACAATACTCAGTTCCTCTTGAAACACTTCTACATTTTAATGTTGTTTCTTCCCTAACTACTTTCTCCCATTACTCTTACACAACCCTAAATGATATCAAGTTCACCATGGCAAATAGCAAGTTTCCTCTGTCCAATGTAATCTTATAATTTATACTAATAATTTCAACAAGACTTATTAATATGAATAAAATCATTAAAATATCTTAGCATCAACATGATACATTGTAAATTATTAATGCATTATAAAAGTATAGTTTATGGTGCCTGTGTTGGGAGTATAGCTTTAATTCTCAGTTCAAGAAACACCACAGAATCAGTAAATGAATTTCTTATTACTCCCTACTGTGGAACGCATTGTGAATAACTTTGCAAAGAATGTTTTCACTATGCTGTTCATTTTTATCCTCCAGTCTCACATACATTAAAAATGAAAAATATAACAATTAGAATATAGCAGTTTTCTGAAACAATAAGTTTTTGCTAAATGTATCTCATTTAAACTTTGGAAAGAATGGAGGAACTGAATTATCAAGCTAAATTTGGAAAATTTTGAGTTTGAAACAGTATACAAAATTATTTAAGAGAAAGAGTGTTAAAATCAGATAGGTGGCGCAAGCTTGTTGCATTTGAAAGGAAACAAAATTATATTCCTCAATATGTCAACTGGCAAAGACTCTTTCACCATTACAGCCAACAAAGGTGGTAATTTAAAAATTGTCCAAAAGTTATACTCTCCTTACATTTACTTTGCCTCTATTACACTGAAATGTGGTCTCATAACCTGCAGTAATTGACTTTACCTTTTGTTTGTAAATAGGGATGAGAATGAATGTTGTTTATTGATAAGTTATTGTGCAATTTATTTCAGGTAATTATTCTCAAACAGAAATTTGTAACATCACTTTTTCTGACCAGTTTCCTATTGAACATGGTAATTTCAAATTACATTTATCAATTTGTAATGTTACAATGTGACAGTCTTGCAAAAAATTTCTTTTTTTGAAATTTCTTTGTAACATATTTATTATGTTTATTTTATTTTATTTTAATCTGTGAACTGTGGTCATTTTGGTGACCACCCTTTCTCTGTGGAGCAGTTATTCAATAGCATGGTGCAAGCTACATGAAATGTAAATGTTATTTGCTTGAATTCATGTCAGGATGTGTTATAGCCCACGCATGATGCTGATATATATGAAAGCTATGTACAGTTCTGTGTTTTTGTAATATAAGTTGTTTGCATGATGTGTCGTAAGAGCTTCCTAATTCTTTCATCTTACTTTCCCTTCTGTCTATAAATCTAAATTGATAGCTTTTTAAAGAGACATGTTTCAATGTAAGCATTAATTAACTATGAAAGACAGTGAGCATTTTTAAAATAATGGGAGAGTTTCATGTGTAGTAAAGTATTAGCTTCACTTGAGGCCCAGTATTTTTCCTGTTCTAATTATGACACTCTGATTTTCATGTTCAAAGCATTTATCATACATTTCTTCAGTGTTCATAAAAATAACATGAGAGCTATATGTCTTTCTTGCTTTCTTTTTGTGGATCTTTTGTACATATCATCTTAGCGCTTTTATCATTAATGAGTAAAGGTAACATGTATTTTTAGAGAATGTGTATCTTTATTTGTTTTTGAAACTGAAACTTTTCTCTGTTTCTCATGGAAACATATAAGATTAATTGTTGATATTAGGAAAACATCTGCAATAACTTGTATGCTCTCTTTTTACCTTGTTCATTTGTACTAATTCACACCATGCCATAATTCGCATAATTTTCTTAAAAGACATTCATTCATGAGTTTGTAGAGTGTAGTTATCTTTTGTACTCATAAAGGCAAAAAATCCACCTAGGTTAATACATATAATGTAAATTGTCATCAGATGACTAAACTAAGCAAGAAATAATTACATTCACTGTAAGAAATATCTGCAAAGTGCAGGCAGTTCATAGTACCTCATCAGACTATTTTATCTGCACAAGTCGTGAGTCCTGTATACTTCCTGGCTATTATCAGTTAACTTCACAAATTTTCCCCAGCTGCTCACTATCAAATGTGCAAGTACTGTAATTGAGTTTCAGCTTTAACAAATCTGTACTTGACTTTGTTGCTGTCATCCAGTTCAGTCAGTTTTTGATCTTAAGCCCTTCCTTTATTCTCAAATGAAAAGCTTATAATTGAGAACACAAAATTTTCTCAGTGGTCTGTAACATTCAGATAAATTAGTGGCAGAATAACTGCTGGAGAACATTTTTCTGTTATCGTGTTGGTCACTTTCTTAACAATAGGCCTACCTACACAGCTTTCAATTGGACATTATTTAGTTCCAGTTGGTGTTGTTGATAGTTTGCTCTCTTGTGCAACTGAGAGACACACAAAAATTCAATGTTGTGCTGTCATAAGGATCTATACTGAGCTATTTGGTTATAGAGACAGGAGTTAACATTATCAAAATTTGTCATCATTTTCTCAAATTTACAATTAGGAACTGACAACTTTTGAATTAACAAACTTGTGTGTCAAGTTCATAGCTCTGGGTAACAGTCTTTTTTTTTATTCAATTCCATAATCTCTACCATTGGCATATGTTCTAGAGTAGCTTAAATCATTTCAGTCACTGAGCTTCATGAACATGGTGAAATTATTTTTTGCAGTCAATGTGGCATGTACTTCCACTTGTCCTGTGAGGGGGAAATTATAAATTGGGAAAAGTGGAATATTCTAATCTCAGCTTCAAATTTCTGCTGTTTAATTTTTCCCACTTTTTTCTTTATTTCAAAAAGAAAATTTGACAAGCAAGGAATCCAAAGAGACTTTTGTTGTCATTCTGCCTTCCTCTAAAAAACTCAGTTATTAAATAGTGTATGGGATAAGCTCCAGAACAAAAGTACATGAATACATTTGGATGTTTTTCACAGTCTGCATTTCACTTGATTACTGATTTATTGCAGCTCTGACTGAGTACATATGGTTTTAATTAATTGATATCCTCCATTTAATAAAAAACCTTATCAGCCAAGTAATTTACAAAACTATTTAAGAATTTATTGTGATGTGTTAATTCTTCAACTTTAAGAGACTTAAGTACTGCAAACTCCACACTCTTTGGATGCTTGAAAGTGAAGCAAAAGCCACAATCATCTCATAAATTAGCAGTGTGACTCAAAGTGGCAATATTTTGTTTCTTAAAATTCCCAGTGAGAACCTGCTCTTCAGTACACCACAGTTGTAACACATGGATAGCAATTATTACATGAATTAGACAAGAGATTATTCTTAGTTGTATTTCTTATTAGATTATCAGAAATACTCCTTTGGCAAAATGAAATTTACTCTGATGTCTGTTCAAAATGTTTCAGTTATTTATGTCATATAATTGCAATTAATACAGACAAGTTTGCTAGCTGTTAATCTCAGACAGATTTGCTGGAGCTTATGATTGCAATTTAAGATGAAGTGATGCAAGACACAGAATTTTCTATCAATCTAGTTCACCAGACACTGAAGAGGATAATTCACTTTCACCTAGTTGACAACGACAGTAAACCAGTTCATGTAATATCCATAACATTGATATTGTCTCAGTACACTGTCAGCAATGTTACATCTTTTTCATACCATTACCTTGTTACTTTTGTAGTTTATCCCTCTCTGTTTGGTATTATCTAATCTATAAAAATAATTTCAGTTAAATGTAGTTAACTCTGTGTTGTTCTGAATTCCTTGTTCACTGTCTTCGGATAAATCTTTATTGTTACAATTTTGTTCCCAGTCACAAAAACAGCACTATGAAGGCTTGGTTACAGAGTATTAACTACCATCAGTATAACTTTGAATCATTTATTGCATTTTTAGAATGTACAATTGATCACTTGATCAGTACTTTAGTCAAAAACACTCTGAACTGCAGATTTGAGAGGAAGAAGTCAACATTATACCATGTTTACTTATTAACTGAAGATTTCAGCAAAGAGAGGAAATACTATCTTCATTGAAACTAACATTGTTTTCTTTGTAAGCAGTATTTCTGTGTGATCTTGGACCTCACCACCAGTAATAAGTAATTGGTTGTCCACAGTTTTTTTTTTATAGCAATCAGAAATGTGGTAAAGGAATCCATTCTCATTCGCAACAGTTTCAGCTTTCATTTCACATGTAGGTGTATCAGACCAATAACTACACAAATCTTCAATTGCTGTTGGAGGAGCATTGACTTTGAATGACAAGAACAATTAGTGAGCCATAGTAAATGTAAATGTATTGAGATAAGCTTCTACCCTGTTCTTATTATGTTCTTTTCATGTGTGTTGCACTGGTTATTAGCTGGTGGGACACCTGAATCAAGTCTATTGACTCAAATAAGCAGCTTACCAAGTTCCAATCCCAGGAAAGCACGTCTGATCAAGCAGTACACAAAACCTACACTTGATTATGATGATGCACCGACAATAGCTGAAGTATCACTACCATGGCGACGAGGTGCCAGTGGTGGTATGTTTCATCATCTCCTTCTACTGTAGCAAATGTGCCACTTCTCTCAATATTCTTGTTTTTCAGATTTCTGTGACATGTGCTTACTTCATAAAAGTTAGCCTTATGCTTTCCTTCTGTTTGAGGCAGTCAACAGATGAAAATGCTGTAGTTGTCAGTCATGAGATTCCAGTTTGCTTCAAGCATAGAGCAGTTTGCAGGAATTACCTCTTCAACACCCAGGCATGATGTGAAATATACAGTAGCTATCGCATATCCACTGCACATTGGTAACTTTCTTTCAGATTATGCTTTTGCCTTCTTAGGTGCTGTTTCATTAAATGTTACATAGTGGATTTCTGTCTGTAAAATTCTTGTTATTCCTTTGAATCAAAAATTACACTTGGCTTAAGTACTGAATGCTGATGAAGTACATAATAACAAAACTTCATATATATACTTTGGTTCAAGAAATGTGGTTCTTAGGCACAAGATGGTACTATTGATTTTCTATTTGTTTGTAATATCTCTTTAGACAAAACATTTAATATTTCAGATTTAAACTTGAGTAGCATCCATGAAAAGTAAGAACAACAACTGAGTTATATGCAATAATGTATGAGGAAGTTCTCAAAAACAGTATTCAGAGGGGTCTTCTAAATCAAAGAATCTTTTCCAGGAGACATCAGTAAAATAAGATTAAAAAATGTAGATAAAATACCATACATAACAAAATTCCCAGAAATAGCATTCTGAAGGATGAGAGGCAGCTATATAATGAAAGAACAGGGTTACAACCTGCAGGAGTAAATTTGAAAAGTCAGAGAAGTTAAATAGGCACCATGTGTGAGAGTGTACAGTCACCTTGTTAGCATTATGGTGTATGAATGCTTGAAGCCTTTCATGAGTGCAAAGAAAGAGAATGAGGGAAATAAATGGATGAAAATAAAAAGCTACCATTATTATTAGTGAGAAAATTATTTGAAAGAGTAGATAAAAGGGGTATGCCATAATATGGAGAAGAAAAAGAATATAAGGCAAAATAGAATACAGGAAAGTAAATTATCATGGACACGGTGAAGGCTACAGAAAAGTCAGAATTTGGACAGTGTAATTCAGATATTGATACGGAGGAAAGCAACAAATAAACTAAATTATGGCAGGAGATATAAGGCTTAAGGTAATTTTGTTGTAAAGGACACAAAATGCGTCAAAATATTATTCTTAAGAAGGTAGCATTTATGTAATTATGGGCTCAGTCTGCTTCTTGCCCTGTTCATGTCTTTTTATGTGATATTCAAAGCCTGTTAGTTTTTGTGCTAACAGCTGCATATAAACTGAGAATTTTTGTAATTTATCTGAATCAGAGCTTGGTTATGAGTTCACTTTGATCCATGTTCACAGATCTGCACTTATTAACTGGAGAATCAAGTGGAAGAAATGCATTTGTTTGGTGGTGGTATTTTCTCTCCCAGTTCTCCATCTCATTTGGACTTGATTTTGATAGAATGGTCAAAGCAGACAGTTGTCTACCAAATATATTTATAAATGAGTATCTTGAATTACATTCATTCTATTCCTAATAGATGAATTTTCCACAAATATAGCTAAAACGGTCACTCAGGTGCTTGTATGACAGTCATTGGAGGCCCATTTCATAATTTAACTGCAAAGACAGTGTGGCCTTCTGTAGTAATTTGACATGATATCCACCTTGACTGAGAGTATATGTCCATTGAAGTTTAGACATTGGATATTTGACTTTTACGATGGTTGTATAACATATAAATCTCCATTTCTCTTATAATGAACCATTGGTTTATTTTAGTGCTGTGACTGTTACGAATCCCGGATAAAATATTGATTATTAATAACTAATTTCTCAACTTAAGGGAAAGCTTACAGTTTAACATCCCTCAGCTGAAAACAGAAGCTTAGAACTTAATGACCCATACCATCAAGCTCATTGTAGACTGCTCAGTATAAGTATGAAGTTAGCAACTGTGTTGGTGTTGCATGAAGTAAAAATAGCAGAAGCAGCAATCATTTACAGAAAGACCAAGGAAATGATAGATGAAAATTATGATTCTGTAGCCACATTGACTTTTATTTTGTCCTTTAGTTCATAAAATTAATTGAGAAGCTATAACACTTTCATGATGGGGACAACACAAGTAGAAAATAAATTTAAAAGACTTATTTGCTTACTGTTATCCATTTTATGACTGCAGTTGGAACTTTTAAAACAATGTTGTATCATCAGTGTTACAAGAAAATAGCTGGTGTACCAATGAGTGTCACTTTGGAAAATTAGAAGTAGCTATCAAAGAACTGTATCTGCTCTTCAATAACCTCATTGATGATTTCTATCTAGCATATTAATATTATTTTTGTTAACCTTTCTGACTCTTTTTCTCCTGCTTCCATCCTAATCCTTCTGCTTTTTACCTATTTATATTAGGGTGTATTTACACTATACTAGGACAGTAGTACCAATTAAGTGACAAATCCAGATGGCATACAACATTTATTATTTAAGACCAAGGAATAAATGACTACTACAAACCCAAAGTGTAAACATGTGTCACTAGACACACCATGAATGTAAATACTTCAAACACTGTTTGCTGTCACTATAGTCATCACTGCAACGCATAATCATTACAGAATCTTTTCTTGATAATTTTTAAGTAAGAATGTGTTATCATGTACAAATGTTGTTGTGTTGTTGGTGTTGTGGTCTTCAGTCCTGAGACTGGTTTGATGCAGCTCTCCATGCTACTCTATCCTGTGCAAGCTTCTTCATCTCCCAGTACTTACAGCAACCTACATCCTTCTGAATCTACTTAGTGTATTCATCTCTTGGTCTCCCTCTATGATTTTTACGCTCCACGCTGCCCTCCAATGCTAAATTGGCTATCCCTTGATGCCTCAAAACATGTCCTACCAACCGGTCCGTTATTCTTGTCAAGTTGTGCCACAAACTCCTCTTTTCCCCAATTCTATTCAATACCTCCTCATTAGTTACGTGATCTACCCATATCTACATCTACATCTACATCCATACTCCGCAAGCCACCTGACGGTGTGTGGCGGAGGGTACCTTCAGTACCTCTATCGGTTCTCCCTTCTATTCCAGTCTCGTATTGTTCGTGGAAAGAAGGATTGTCGGTATGCCTCTGTGTGGGCTCTAATCTCTCTGATTTTATCCTCATGGTCTCTTCGCGAGATATACGTAGGAGGGAGCAATATACTGCTTGACTCTTCGGTGAAGGTATGTTCTCGAAACTTTGACAAAAGCCCGTACCGAGCTACTGAGCGTCTCTCCTGCAGAGTCTTCCACTGGAGTTTATCTATCATCTCCGTAACGCTTTCGCGATTACTAAATGATCCTGTAACGAAGCGCGCTGCTCTCCGTTGGATCTTCTCTATGTCTTGTATCAACACTATCTGGTACGGATCCCACACTGCTGAGCAGTATTCAAGCAGTGGGCGAACAAGCGTACTGTAACCTACTTCCTTTGTTTTCGGATTGCATTTCCTTAGAATTCTTCCAATGAATCTTAGTCTGGCATCTGCTTTACCGACAATCAACATTTCTGTAGCACCACATTTCGAAAGCTTTTATTCTCTTCTTGTCCAAATTATTTATCGTCCATGTTTCACTTCCATACATGGCTACACTCCTTACAAATACTTTCAGAAACGACTTCATGACACTTAAATCTATACTCAATGTTAACAAATTTCTCTTCTTCAGAAACACTTTCCTTGCCATTGCCAGTCTACATTTTATATCCTCTCTACTTCGAACATCATCAGTTATTTTGCTCCCCAAGTAGCAAAACTCCTTTACTACTTTAAGTGTCTCATTTCCTAATATAATTCCCTCAGCATCACCCGACTTAATTCGACTACATTCTATTATTCTCGTTTTGCTTCTGTTGATGTTCATCTTATATCCTCCTTTCAAGACACTGTCCATTCCGTTCAACTGCTCTTCCAAGCCCATTGCTGTCTCTGATAGAATTACAATGTCATCTGAGAACCTCAAAGTTTTTATTTCTACTCCATGGATTTTAATACCTAGCCCAATTTTTTCTTTTGTTTCCTTTACTGCTTGCTCAATATACAGACTGAATAACATTGGAGATAGGCTACAAACCTGTCTCACTCCCTTCCCAACCATTGCTTCCCTTTCATGCCCCCCGACTCTTATAACTGCCATCTGGTTTCTGTACAAATTGTAAATAGCCTTTCACTCCATGTATTTTACCCCTGACACCTTTAGAATTTGAAAGAGAGTATTCCAGTCAACATTGTCAAAAGCTTTCTCTAAGTCTACAAATGCTAGAAATGTAGGTTTGCCATTCCTTAATCTATTTTCTAAGATAAGTCTTAGGGTCAGTATTGCCTCACGTGTTCCAATATTTCTACGGAATCCAAACTGACCTTCCCTGAGGTCAGCTTCTACCAGTTTTTTTCATTCGTCTGTCAACACCTGCTTTCTTTGGGATTGGAATTATTATATTCTTCTTGAAGTCTGAGGGTATTTCACCTGTCTCATACATCTTGCTCACCAGATGGTAGAGTTTTGTCAGGACTGGCTCTCCCAAGGCCGTCAGTAGTTCTAATGGAATGTTGTCTTCTCCAGGGGCCTTGTTTTGACTCAGGTCTTTCAGTGCTCTGTCAAACTCTTCACGCAGTATCATATCTCCCAGTTCATCTTCATCTACATCCTCTTTCACTACCATAATAGTGTATTCAAGAACATCACCCTTAACTCTTGATATTCATACAAGTGGTTCTCTTTTCTCCAAAGGTCTCTCTAATTTTCCTGTAGGCAGTATCTATCTTACCCCTCACGAGATAAGCCTCTACATCCTTACATTTGTCCTCTAGCCATCCCTGCTTTGCCATTTTGCACTTCCTGTCGATCTCATTTTTGAGACATTAGTATTCCTTTTTGCCTGCTTCATTTACTGGATTTTTATATTTTCTCCTTTCACTAATTAAATTCAATATTTCTTCTGTTACCCAAGGATTTCTACTAGCTCTCGTCTTTTTACCTGATTGATCCTCTGCTGCCTTCACTACTTCATCCCTCAGCTACCTATTCTTCTCCTACTGTATTTCTTTTCCCCATTCCTGACAATTGTTCCCTTATGCTCTCCCTGAAACTCTCTACAACCTCTGGTTTAGTCAGTTTATCCAGTTCCCCTCTCCTCAAATTCCCACCGTTTTGCAGTTTCTTCAGTTTTAATCTACAGTTCATAACCAATAGATTGTGGTCAGAGTCCACATCTGCCCCTGGAAATGTCTTACAATTTAAAACCTGGTTCCTAAATCTCTGTCTTACCATTATATAATCTATCTGATACCTACTAGTATCTGCAGGATTCTTCCATGTATACAACCTTCTTTTATGATTCTTGAACCAAGTGTTAGCTATGATTAAGTTACGCTCTGTGCAAAATTCTACCAGATGGCTTCCTCTTTCATTTCTTACCCCCAATCCATATTCACGTACTATGTTTCCTTCTTTCCCTTTTCCTACTGTCGAATTCCAGTCATCCATGACTATTAAATTTTCGTTTCCCTTCACTACCTGAATAATTTCTTTTATCTCATCATACATTTCATCAATTTCTTCATCATCTGCAGAGCTAGTTGGCCTATATACTTTCACTACTGTAGTAGGCATGGGCTTTGTATCTATCTTGGTCTGAATAATGTGTTCACTATGATGTTTGTAGTAGCTTACCTGCATTCCTATTTTCCTATTCATTATTAAACCTACTCTTGCACTACCCCTATTTGATTTTGTATTTGTAACCCTGTGTTCATCTGACCAGAAGGGTTGTTCCTCCTGCCACCGAACTTCACTAATTTCCACTCTATCTAACTTTAACCTACCCATTTCTTTTTTTAAATTTTCTAACCTACCTGCCCGATTAAGGGATCTGACATTCCACGCTCCGATCCGTAGAATGGCAGTTTTCTTTCTCCTGGTAATGATGTCCTCTTGAGTAGTCTCTGCCCAGAGATCTGAATGGGGGACTACTTTACCTCCGGAATATTTTACCCAAGAGGACGCCATCATCATTTAACCATACAGTAAAGCTGCATGCCCTCAGGAACAATTACAGCTGTAGTTTCCCCTCGCTTTCAGCTGTTCGCAGTACCAGCACAGCAAGTCCATTTTGGTTAGTGTTACAAGGCCAGATCAGTCAATCATCCAGACTGTTGCCCCTGCAACTACTGTAAAGGCTGCTGCCCCTCTTCAGGAACCACACATTTTTCTGGCCTCTCAACAGATATCCTTCCATTTTGGTTGCACCTATGGTACGGCCATCTGTATCGCTGAGGTACGCAAGCCTCCCCACCAATGGCAAGGTCCATGGTTCATTGGAGAGGGGGGGGGGATGATGTACAAATGAGTGAAAGCTATCATATTTTGCTTTACTCATGTACAAATGAGTAAAGCAAAATTTGATAGCTTTCACATTTATTACCAATTTCATGAAAGGGACTTCCCTTACTTTTGGAACATGTTTGAAGATGTCACAATCTTTGGAACATATTATTTGTAACATTTTGTGTTGTCTGCTATTGTACTTAAAAAGTAGCATTCTTTAACAAATAATTTTTTTTAATTTACTACACTGATCATTAACCATAGTCTCAATTTCATTGGTAATCATTTTATACCTTTAGTTCACATGAAATTTCCACATTTTTTGTAATTTTTGCTGTGTTCCAGATGCTCTTTTACTTATGACCAATTCTTTTCTTACATAATTTCATTTGTTCTTCTTTGTTTTACTTTTGTATCACTGTATACTTCTAAGCTGTCACTAGTTTTAAGCACATTTTTACTTTCGTAGTATCTATTAAACCCAAACCCACAACTATATCACAAGAAGCACTACTGACTCCTTTTGTCTGTCTTTGTATCTCTGTCTATTATGTTTCTGCAACATGTTGCCACTAATTTCTTCTGCTATATTTTTGTATGCCATTTCCATTTAGTACCAATGATTACAAATTTCGTGTTGTTCAGCAGGTATGGCTGGACAGATGGCATCAATGTTTCAATAACACTGTGATATATTTTACAATGATAACACAACTATAAATTCAATATTAGAACATAGTGTAATTAAATAGCAGAGCTGCTGCTGTCATCATGGCAC
Source organism: Schistocerca cancellata (assembly GCF_023864275.1). Classification (NCBI taxonomy): domain Eukaryota; kingdom Metazoa; phylum Arthropoda; class Insecta; order Orthoptera; family Acrididae; genus Schistocerca; species Schistocerca cancellata. The sequence continues at coordinate 307,902,466 of NC_064628.1, read as the reverse complement.
TGAATTGTGGCTCAGAGAGACGCCATTCTATCACCAGAAAATAATTCTTCAACATTGTACAAAGATTCCTCTTCTAATGCACATAAAATTTTAGCTCTAAGTTGCTCCATTGGTAATGACAAAATATCCTTTGGTAGTGCATTAAATAATTTGAGGATCACCTTTGGGAAGTTGTTTTGTGTCTTCGTTAAGTGAGATCTTGACCTGTCTATGGTGCCTTTATTGTGAGAAGTGTACTGATGAACTCATTTTTCTTTCTGTATATTTCTCGTGATTTATCTTTGTGAGAACTAGTCAGATGAATGTATATTGACCAAACACAGTCAGAACTCTATTTACACACGTCAGCAGTTTTTTTTTCTTTTTTTCTCTTTTCTCCCCCATGGGGTAATGATCCTCATGCTTTCTTTTGCAATAAAAGCGAATTCTAAGAGCCTGCAGGGTGTTCTGCAGCAGCAGCCCATAGCTAATATGGCAGTGGAACAGTGCACAGCACACTGTTAGTAGGTTCTATTCTGTCTTTGGTGTGCTGTAGCCAAGTTACCTTAGTATCAATGAAAAAATCCCAGAAGTTTAATGGCTGCTGTATCACTCAGCGCTCCAGTATCTCGGAGGCTGTATGTCACCCTTTGCATTTTGTCTTAGTTAATTTTCATCTTATTCATGACAAACCAGGCCTTGACTTCACTAAATAGGATTTCCACTTGTTGAAAAACATGAACAACACTCTCCACTCTACAGAACAGGGTTATATTTTCTGCAAACTGCAAGGCGTTCCTATTGGAGCCTCTGCTATTAATGAAAATCAAGAACATAGGCTCCCTGTAATCCATACCTTTTCACCTCAGTCTACTCCTTGCACTGATACAATCTGTTTTTCAGGTAGGATTTGAGAGTCTGCAGAAAAGCTCTCCCAGAGCCACATGATTTTAGCAGAGCGTCATGTGGGGTACAACTAAAAGCCTTACTGAGGTCACAGAGTTAAAGAACTATAAACTCTTTGTCTTTGAAACCCAGAGTTATGTTTGTAATTAAGTCAAGTCCTGCTGTTGTCATTGACTTGCCCTTCCAAAAACAGTGATGTGCAGCTTAAAGAGATTATTTCTATCAAAATAACATAATAGTCAGTCTTTTATTATGGACTCCATCACCTTAGCTAGTACTGGTAGCTTGACACATCAATTGCATAACTGTTTTGTAAACTGGTGCTGTGTGTTTTGCTTTTAGGAACACTCTCTGCTCTACAGAACAGGGTTATATTTTCTGCAAACTGCAAGGCATTCCTATTCGAGCTTTTGCTATTAATGAAAATCAAGAACAACATAGGCTCCCTGTGATCCATACCTTTTCACCTCAGTCTACTCCTTGTTTCCTCAATGTGGAAGCGTTTATTTAGTAGTTCTGTCAGATATGCAGATCATATGCTGCAAATATTCAGATTTCCTATTTTTTATGCCTTGAAATGAATGTCAGCTTCTTCAATAAATCCAGCGCTGATTTCCTTCTTTGCCTTTTCTACTTCCTTTCAGCAGATCCTTTTGGCCCATAAATACACTGTAAGATAAAAAACATTGATACACCATGAAGGAATTGTCCAAATGGGGTCATAATCAATGGATATGATGTACAGACAAACAAATGATTACAATTTCAGAAAAAATGGATAATTTAATCAAGAGGAAGAGCTTCACAAATTGAGCAAATCAGTAATGCATTGGTCCGCCTCTGGTTCTTATGCAAGCAGTCTTTTGGCTTGGCATTGATTGATGGAGTTGTTGAATGTCCTCCTGAAGGATAGTGTCCCAGATTCTGTCAAATTGGTGCAGTAGAACATCAAAATCCTGAGCTGGTTGGAGGGCCCTGCCCATAATGATCCACACATTCTCAGTTGGGGAGAGATCTGGTGACCTGGTCTGCTAATATATGGTTTGGCAAGCATGAAGACAAGCAGTAGAAACTCTCACCATGTATGGACGGGCTTTATCTTGTTAAAATGTAAGCCAGGATGGCTTGCCATGAAGGGCAACATAAAGAGGCATAGAACATTTCCCGCGTACAGCCATCCTGATTTAGGTTTTCCGTGATTTCCCTAAATCACTCTACATCTACATCTACATCTACATCTACATTTATACTCCGCAAGCCACCCAACGGTGTGTGGCGGAGGGCACTTTACGTGCCACTGTCATTATCTCCCTTTCCTGTTCCAGTCGCGTATGGTTCGCGGGAAGAACGACTGTCTGAAAGCCTCTGTGCGCGCTCTAATCTCTCTAATTTTACATTCGTGATCTCCTCGGGAGGTATAAGTAGGGGGAAGCAATATATTCGATACCTCATCCAGAAACGCACCCTCTCGAAACCTGGCGAGCAAGCTACACCGCGATGCAGAGCGCCTCTCTTGCAGAGTCTGCCACTTGAGTTTGTTAAACATCTCCGTAACGCTATCACGGTTACCAAATAACCCTGTGACGAAACGCGCCGCTCTTCTTTGGATCTTCTCTATGTCCTCCGTCAACCCGATCTGGTACGGATCCCACACTGATGAGCAATACTCAAGTATAGGTCGAACGAGTGTTTTGTAAGCCACCTCCTTTGTTGATGGACTACATTTTCTAAGGACTCTTCCAATGAATCTCAACCTGGTACCCGCCTTACCAACAATTAATTTTATATGATCATTCCACTTCAAATCGTTCCGCACGCATACTCCCAGATATTTTACAGAAGTAACTGCTACCAGTGTTTGTTCCGCTATCATATAATCATACAATAAAGGATCCTTCTTTCTGTGTATTCGCAATACATTACATTTGTCTATGTTAAGGGTCAGTTGCCACTCCCTGCACCAAGTGCCTATCCGCTGCAGATCTTCCTGCATTTCGCTACAATTTTCTAATGCTGCAACTTCTCTGTATACTACAGCATCATCCGCGAAAAGCCGCATGGAACTTCCGACACTATCTACTAGGTCATTTATATATATTGTGAAAAGCAATGGTCCCATAACACTCCCCTGTGGCACGCCAGAGGTTACTTTAATGTCTGTAGACGTCTCTCCGTTGATAACAACATGCTGTGTTCTGTTCGCTAAAAACTCTTCAATCCAGCCACACAGCTGGTCTGATATTCCGTAGGCTCTTACTTTGTTTATCAGGCGACAGTGCGGAACTGTATCGAACGCCTTCCGGAAGTCAAGAAAAATAGCATCTACCTGGGAGCCTGTATCTAATATTTTCTGGGTCTCATGAACAAATAAAGCGAGTTGGGTTTCACACGATCGCTGTTTCCGGAATCCATGTTGATTCCTACATAGTAGATTCTGAGTTTCCAAAAACGACATGATACTCGAGCAAAAGACATGTTCTAAAATTCTACAACAGATCGACGTCAGAGATATAGGTCTATAGTTTTGCGCATCTGCTCGACGACCCTTCTTGAAGACTGGGACTACCTGTGCTCTTTTCCAATCATTTGGAACCTTCTGTTCCTCTAGAGACTTGCGGTACACGGCTGTTAGAAGGGGGGCAAGTTCTTTCGCGTACTCTGTGTAGAATCGAATTGGTATCCCGTCAGGTCCAGTGGACTTCCCTCTGTTGAGTGATTCCAGTTGCTTTTCTATTCCTTGGACACTTATTTCGATGTCAGCCATTTTTTCGTTGGTGCGAGGATTTAGAGAAGGAACTGCAGTGCAGTCTTCCTCTGTGAAACAGCTTTGGAAAAAGGTGTTTAGTATTTCAGCTTTACGCTTGTCATCCTCTGTTTCAATGCCATCATCATCCCGGAGTGTCTGGACATGATGTTTCGAGCCACTTACTGATTTAACGTAAGACCAGAACTTCCTAGGATTTTCTGTCAAGTCGGTACCTAGTATTTTACTTTCGAATTCACTGAACGCTTCACGCATAGCCCTCCTTACGCTAACTTTGACATCGTTTAGCTTCTGTTTGTCTGAGAGGTTTTGGCTGTGTTTAAACTTGGAGTGAAGCTCTCTTTGCTTTCGCAGTAGTTTTCTAACTTTGTTGTTGTACCACGGTGGGTTTTTCCCGTCCCTCACAGTTTTACTCGGCACGTACCTGTCTAAAACGCATTTTACGATTGTCTTGAACTTTTTCCATAAACACTCAACATTGTCAGCGTCGGAACAGAAATTTTCGTTTTGATCTGTTAGGTAGTCTGAAATCTGCCTTCTATTACTCTTGCTAAACAGATAAACCTTCCTCCCTTTTTTTATATTCCTATTAACTTCCATATTCAGGGATGCTGCAACGGCCTTATGATCACTGATTCCCTGTTCTGCACTTACAGAGTCGAAAAGTTCAGGTCTGTTTGTTATCAGTAGGTCCAAGATGTTATCTCCACGAGTCGGTTCTCTGTTTAATTGCTCGAGGTAATTTTCGGATAGTGCACTCAGTATAATGTCACTCGATGCTCTGTCCCTACCACCCGTCCTAAACATCTGAGTGTCCCAGTCTATATCTGGTAAATTGAAATCTCCACCTAAGACCAGGCAAATGCGGGGATAGTTCCTTTGAAAGGGCACGGCCGACTTCCTTCCCCATCCTTCCCTAATCCAATGAGACTGATGACCTCAATGTTTGGTCTCTTCCCCCAAACAACCACAAACCCCATAGAATATTGTCAACATACTGCTATGCTCTAAGGGTGCCAGGGAAGACAACCTGAGATTTCCTGCTATAAAAAGAAATTGCATCTCTCCCAGTTATCAGGCCTTATGGCAGGTGACAGTCAGATTGGTATCCCATCATTGTGTGTGGCATCTCCAGACATGTCTTCAGTCTGGAATCTCATTGACTGCAGTAGAACTCTTCAAATTGAGCCCCAATTACCAGGGAAGACATGTCTGGAGATGCCCCATACAGTGGTGGGATACCAACCCGATTGACCCCCACAGTATGGTCGCACAACCAGCAGTGATGATCTGGGGTGCCAGTTCTTTTCCTAGCAGGACCCCTTTGGTCATCATCTATGGCACCCTTACAGCACAGCAATACATCACCAATATTCTACATCCCTTTTCATTATACTTCATTGCAAGTCATCCTGGGTTTATGTTTCGACAATGTAATGCTTGCCCACACACAGCAAGATCTTCTACTGCTTGTCTTCATGCTTACCAAGCTTTACCTTGGCCAGCAAAGTCGCCAGATTTCTGCCCAATTGAGGGTGTTTGGAGCATTATGTGCATGACCCTCCAAATACCTCAGTATTTTTGTAATCTCAAGCACCAGTTAAGTAATTATTCCATGCCAAGCCAAATAACTGCTTGCATAAGGGCCAGAGGTGTACCAATGCATTATAGACTTAATCAATTTGTGAAGCTCTTTCTCTTTAACACATCATCTAATTTTTCTGAAATCATACTCATTTGTTTGCCTGTATATCTTCATCACATCTGTTGATTTCTCTCCTGTTCCGTAGTGGTGCATCATTTCTGTTGTCTTATAGAGGAATTGCAGTGCAGTCTATCCTTAAAGCCAATATCCTTAGCTGCTTCACTCTTACCATTTAGTATTTAGACAATGCATTTTATTTTACCTGAGTACATCTATTTTTTTTTTTTTTTTTTTTTTTTTTTTTTTTTTTTTTTTTTTTTTTTTTTTTTTTTTTTGACTGTTTTCTGTAAGCATTTTGATTTGGATTTTAGTAGAAAATTTTCATCAAATGTGACTTTAAAGGTATGGAATATCTAACTGAAAACATCATTCGGTTCCAGTTCTTGAAATATTGGGTGCCAAACTATAGAAGACACTATAGTTTTGAGATCATTTAAACATTTTTTGTAGTAACCATATTTCTGAACACACAATCTGAATGCCAGTTAGTAATTTGTTGTGACGTCACTGGATTTGTCCATAATATACTGTGATCTGGAAGCATAGGTCAACCACATTCACACTGTAGTCCCAAGTGTGAAAACTAACATCTTCTCTTGTTGGCAGAAAATTTCCCACAAATAAACCATATCTGCTTCCTAAGTTTATAAAATCTCTCTCTTTGTCACTACCGTCCCAAATGTGAATGTTAAAGTCTCCACTGGAGACAATTTTTGCTCCTAGATGGAGCAGATGACACAGACAGCTCTCCATTTTGCTGATGGAATTTTAAAAATGGCCACCTGGGGAATGTTCATATTTGCATACATCAACACACCACCATAATATTATTTCCCAAGGATAATTGACAAACAGCTGTATGATTGAATGTCTGTACATGAAGTATGTGTGGGGTCTGGAGATGGCACATTGAAATGAAAAAACTGGTTGTCAAAATAAAATAACTTTTCAAAACATACAGCTGTTTGGTGATTTTCATTGGTAAATATTCGACCAACTGCTGTCTCACATCCACAATGGATCAACAGAGATAATGATATTAGTTTCTTTACACCCTGCATTCACCATTTCCAGATATTCACCATTTCCAGATATTCAATACATCTGTATATGCTGTTTCTGGTTGGGCTAGCTAGTGCTCACATGTACCTGATATGTCAGGTCTCACTTCTTCAACAAAAAATGATAATTGATGTATCAAGTTTTGTCCTGTGGCCATGCACATTTGCACTGCTGTGCTATTCACATTGCTATGCAAAAATCTTATTCTTTCTCTATTATTTCAGCTTATTCCAGAGTATCTCCTACAGTATCACACTTTTTGACAATGATTTCTGTTCCATTCTTTCATAAACAGAGAAGTGGATATTTTTACAACTGTAACAGAGCCAGCAAAATGGATATAAATCAGGAAAAATCAGAATATCAAACCAAAATTTCATTTTTCCAGAACTTATGGAAACAATTGAGAATACATGGGAATATAAACTACGATAGAGCCATATATAACATAGAAACATAGGTTAGTAGTAAGCTATTGGCGAGAATAATGTTTAAAGACCCTAGATAATTGTTTGAGTAGGAGGGAAGAGATGGAAAGTGCAAGAAGGTATATAGCCAGGAAGAGGGATGCACAGTAAATATGTAGAAATTAGATACAAGGATAAGAAATGGAGCTAAAGAAATAATTAAATACCAACTACAGAGGAACAGTGACAGTAGAAATACAGTGAGAACCATGTTGAAGTTAAGAAACAGTAGAAGAAAATAGCCTTAGGCAAAGTCCAGAGCTGTCAGTGGGAAATTGAGGGCCTGCTCTCAGCAGAATATTCAAATGCTAAAGTAGGCAACTGTACATCTTTTTGTGTGATATAGTGGCTGCTCTGTGAGCAGCTATTATGAGTTGCCAAACAATTCAGGCTGTTCAGCTGTGTTCTGTCATTTGTACATAGATATAAATTCAATGTGCAAAACTTGTTACATATGTGACTACATGAGGTATATGTATTTTCACAGCAGACACTCCTCTTGATGAAGTAAGTAAGTCACATTTGTTTCAGTTTATCTTGTCCACCCTCAACATGGGACACTGTGACTATGGTTAAATACTAGATGATTTGCATGGAAATTGCGATCAGTAACTTCATTATGTTTTTAAACTTTTCATTGCCCCATTAGCAACTTTTTAAGCTGCTGCAGCCCCATCATCAGATGGTAGGTATTCACAGGAATTTTGTGATGCACTCATGTACCACGTGCTGCTAGTTGCTGGGTGTGTGATGACATCCTATAACCCACGAGTTCTGAAAATGATATTTTGATAGGTTCCATTATACATCAGCATAGAAACACAGCATTTAAATGTGGTGTTTCCATGCTGGATTATAATGGATTCTTTTAAAGTCCCATTCTTTGAATCTCCTGCCTTACATGATGTCATCACAATCCCAATGGCTAATTGCACATGATATAAAGTTCCTCTAAAAACTCAATAGCTGCTTATGAATCTATGATGGCTCAGAAACTGGAAATGGGACAAAAAGTGTTTAAAAAACATGTTAAATGACTGGCTGAGGTTTCTAAACAAATCACCAGCTAGTTCATACATAGTCAAGGTACTATAGGTAATACTAAGAGAAACTCTGTAACAAGTATTTCAGGGTGCTGTCCACAAAACTGTCATATGAAAAAATAAGATTTTTTGGATTTAAAGGATTTCTACTAGCACTTATTTCAACTGTAATCCAATTCTGTTCTCTGTAAAAATAGAGCACAAAAATGTTTACAGATTAAATTTACAGGATAGTTATAACTTACATCTAGCACAGTGCTCTACTCCTCTCTGCTCTCGCCCCTACTTTCCTCTCCCCTCCCTCCTCCTAACTCCTCTCCTACACCCACACCTACACCCACACCCACACCCATACCCATACCCACACCCCTGCCCCAACCCAACATTCTCCTCCCCAACCCACCTGCCCTCCTTCCCTTTTGCTGCCCACCACTGTCTTCACACGTTTCTAACGTATCCACAAAAAAGAAAGGACCCTTGCCTATTTTCTTCTTGTCGATGATGAAGACTAACGATGATTGTTTTATTACTTCTAGTGTAACACACATTGGCACCTGAATGCTGTTCCTTGTGTGTAGAAATATTTATTAATATACAAACAGGAAACTTTATGTTGGTGGTGTACTATGTATATAAGAATTTTAAGGAGTATGATAGTTTAACATGTACACATTTTGTTAAGAATGATAATTTATCAGTGCATCCCAATGTTAAAAGTACACCATATTTGGCTTCAAAGGTTTATTTCAGGTATATGGATGCCAACAATAGTGGCCTAAATTTGAAAAATAAGAAATTTATATAAGCCAAATCATATTATCATCCAGCACACAACTTTCTGTGCATGATAATACATAATGTTAAACCATACTCCAAATATAGATCTGAATTCTGTAGATGAGAGTGATGTATTGTGTTGTACCACATAAGCAGTGTTTTTTATTGGTAGTTTTGAAAAGTGATAAGACAGGTACTATTGGTCTGACCAGTGCAGAAAAGAGAAAATATAAAAGCCAAAGAAAGTTGTGAAGTGATTTAGTTCTTTCAGAATTATTTAATTTGTATCATCCATTCATAATTAAGATGTTCCACAAATATGAGAGAAATTTTCAATGATTTGATAACACATAATTGCAGTAATTTGTTAGAGGACACTCAGGTTTTTAGACACTGATGTTTATATATACCTAGCTGTAAATGAATAGTTATCTTTCATTTGTAAGGAATGAGAAGTGTGAATCCAGTCTGACTTCTCATTAATGAAGAAAGAAACTTCTAATGCTTATTTATAGTACTGGTTTAGAACCTTTGTTACAGTCATCTTCAGATCTAATCCTAACAAGAGAGGAGAAAGGGGTAGTAATACAATGCTGTTCATAACATGACATAAAAACACATATGGTGGCAATATAAAGAGCATCCAGCAGAAGAGTCCCTGATATAAAAATTAAATATCAAAAACTAAGATCTGATATAACTGGATAGAAAACTAAGATCAATAAACAAGTGCAACAGAAGATACATTTATTGTGGAAGATCTAAGAATTTTACACTGGAGCTATACAGAAGTTTCAAAGTAGTTCTAAAAGCTGCTAACAGATGACGCTTTACACTGTGCTGCTCATACAGTGTCAGTATTCATAATAAAACTCATCCCCTGCAAGCGTTCTTTGCAATCACATCAAAATATTTTCAAAGTGTCCACCACCTGCAGTATAGAGACAGAGCAAATGAACACTGAAATCTGGCTTCACATCCTGGAGTGTCTGAACAGAAAAGGATTCAGATGCCTCACAGATCCAATTGGAGCTTGTCCCATGTGGTTGGGATGGTTCTGGTAGACAGTGTCTTTCAATATGCCCCACAAGAAGGAGTTGTGAGGAGTCAGATTGGGTGAATATGGAAGCCAATCCATTGCTGCACCAGTAAATTTGTGATAATCCAATGCAAATATTCTATTCCTTAAGAATTCATCAAGAATACAAAAACATCTGTTTGGTGTGATGTGATCTGTTCCCATCTCACAAGAACCACTTGGTGCCTGGTGGTTCCTCCAAGTGTGGTGACAAATTGATACAAAATTGCAATGTAATGTTCACTAGTGATTGTTTCTTGCATGAAAACAAGGCTATTGTCTCTGCTTGTATACCACAGCCCAAACAGTAACTTTGAGAGAATACAGTGGCTTCCCTTCACAGAAATGGGGATTTTTGGAACCCCAAAATTGCCTATTTTGTTTAGTCATGAATCCATGCAGGTGTAAGTGCATTTCATCACTGTACCAGAGGCAGCGAATACCAAATTCTTCATTATCAGTCTTGCACTATGTGTTAACAGCTTTTTGAAGTATTTCAAAAATTCTGTATAAAATTCATATGACTTTCACTTTGTTGCATACATCTGTCAATTTTAGTTTCCAAGATATTTAATTTTGCAATCAGGGACTCCTTCACTGGACACCCCCCCCCCCCCCCCAAAAAAAAAAAAGAGCTATTTGTTCCTAATTTACCATGAATCACAGTTTATCATCAGGGTTAAGTTGTGAAAACTAAGGAAAGATATGCACATTGTTCCATGGATGGCATCCTCCAGCATCTTCACGAACTAAAAGACACTTTCTTAAGAAATTAAAATTTTAAGTAAAAGTATAAAAAATATCAAGAGAATACATATACTCAGCATATTACACTTAAAACATACTGTCACAGAAGAAGGTGAATAGCAAGGTGGTGTAGTGGTTATGATACTAAACTGTTGCATGGAGGGTTGTGAGTTCAAAACTCACCTGGACTGTACAATTTTAATTTCTATATTCGGTATGAGTACATTCTAGAAGTATTCACAAATGTCAAGAATCATTGTACTAGAATATTCTGTAGCCTTATGTCTACTGTATGTGTTCTGGCCGGAGGCAGTCCGCTCCGTGCACTTGTCTGTGCAAGTGCTGAATAAACCTTTGTTAAGTGCAGTTAATGTTCATCATTCATCTAATTACACCTTCTTCTACATGACATTATTCTGGTGGAGATGACCAGGTATTGGAACTTGTGATAGCACACATTATCGACGACACAGTGGCTCCCATCAGGCCATGACTGAGCCACCGTATACGTGGCGAGAAACCTGAGTTTGAGCCGTATTCAACAGATCACAATCTATTGGAGATAGAAGAAGAAGAGGATGTAAGTGGCTGAATGTATATGAGCATATAGTCAAATTTAACTAATTGGATGACACTGTGTGTTTGGCTAACGTATTTTTCCACTTGGAGGGCACTGCCAAGTAATGTTACGAGAACAATGAGGAGAAGTTCACAAGCTGGGAAGTGTTCCAGGTGGACCTGCGCAAGTATTTCGGTGACACACAATGACAGAAGTGCAACACTGAAGATAAATTAAAGTGCAGGGCACAGTATCCAGGAGAAACTACAGCATCCTACATTCAAGACATCTTGGAGATGTGTAAAATAGTGGATCCTAGAATGGCGGAGGAAGATAAGGTTGCACATCTCATGAAGGAAGGCTGTTTCTGAGGACATGTATCAAGCCCTATTTCCCTTTAAAATGGTGAAAAAGTTGAGACCCGGGCAAAGTTACGTTCCTACAATGCTTCATGAGGAACCTGTCTGGCCACCAAGGAAGACTGACGTCTGGAGGACCCAGGATAACCAACCGGTATGTTTCCACTGTGGACAACTGGGACATGTGGTGCGCTATTGTTGAGAAAGCGGATATTTGATGACGCCCACGCCAGAAGAGAGCAGACCGATCTTAGCCGACGGCAACTCTGGGACGATGAAGATGAACAAGAAGATGTGGGTGCAGGACGACGTAGGTCACCATCACTGCAAGCTAGCTGCTGGAGAGGTCACTCCCCAACACGCCAATCAAGGTCTCCATTGCTGTTTAAAAGCTCCAGATGACCACCTAGCCGCTGCATCCTGGAAAACTAAAGGGTGCCACTTTCCTTGGAGGTGAGGCCACCAAAGAGAAAAATCCTCTGCCGTCCATCAATACAAAAATGATAGGAAACTATGTCAGTATCCTCATGGATGGCTGACCAGCCCAAGCTCTCATGGACTCTGGAGCACCATATTCAGTCATTTTGGAGAAATACCATCGCCAGTTGCAGAAAACCATATTCGTCAACAACAAAACACCTCTGCTGAAGGTGGCTAATGGGAAATATGCAACACCTACAGGAAGATGTACCATTTGTGTGGGTATAAGTGACGATATGCAGCCCTTAGACTTCATCATCTTACAAGAGTGCAGTCATGACGTTATTCTCGGATGGGACTTTTTGAAAGTTTCTCAGGCAATTATAGATAGTGGTTGCTTGAAGCTTATGCTAGAGGAGATGAGATACTGTGGACAGGAAGATGCGCATCCCAGTGTGTGGAGACTGTGTGCTGGATGAAGTGATCATTCCTGCAGTCAGACTAGAAAGGTAACGGTCAGGTGTCGTGCCATGCATCAACCAATGGATCTTGTAGTGGAATGTAAGAGAAGCATGCCACAGAAGAATAATTTAGTCATCCCAGCCTGTGTCATCTCATTTAAGAATGAATTCGGTGAACTGTGGATAGTTAACTGTCACCAAGAACTGCAGATCCTTCCAAGGCGCATGTGCATAGCAAACGCTGAGCCATTAATTGAAGAACAGCTGAGTGACATAGAAACCTACCATGCCGAGTCTGTGGGTGAAATTAGCGATACCACTATGAGACAAGATGTTCTACCTCGACTATCACCAGATCTCACTAAGGAACAACAGAAGAAGCTACTTGTCATTCTTCAAGAGTTCTCTGAATGCTTCAATCCACAGGTGAAGAGAAAATTAGACAAATCGACAGTGAAGCACTGGATTAGCACTGGAGACCATCAACCAATAAGCCAGAGAGCATACTGTGTGTCAGCAACAGAATGTTGAATAATTCATGATGAGGTAGAGAAAATGATGAAGAGTGACATCATTCAGCCTCCGCAGAGCCCATGGTCGTCACCAGTGGTCCTCGTCAGGAAGAAGGATGGCAGTTAGCGCTTTTGGGTTGATTACAGGAAGCTTAATAAGATTACTAAAAAGGGTGTTTACCCTCTTCCACAAATTGACAGTACACTACATTGTCTGAAGGGGGCTAAGTTTTTCTCAACCATGGACATGTACTCGGTATACTGGCAAATCGAAGTAGATGAGTCTGATCTTGAGAAAACTGCATCCATCACCCTTGAGGTCCTGTACGAGTTCAAGGTAAAGCCGTTTGGTTTGTGTAATGCACCAGCAACTTTTGAATGGATGATGGATAATCTTCTAAGGCACCCGAAGTGGACGATGTGTCTTTGTTATTTAGACATTATAGTGCTGCTAGTGGCAATAGATGGATTATTGTGTGCACTGATTATCTGACACGTTATGCCATTACAAAAGCCGTGAAAACAGCCAAAGCATCTGAGGTAGCCAAATTCATTGTGGAAAACATTTTATGAAAACACGGTGCCCCAAAGTCATTAATTATGGATTGACGGAAAGTTTTTCAATTGACTCTTGGGACAGAGATAAACCGCCGTCAGTGCAACATTACTCATCACATGACGACTGCCTACCAGCCACAAACTAATGGGCTTACTGAACACCTTAATAAGACCTTGGCCGACATGCTATCAGTGTTTGTCAATGTTGAGCAGACCAACTGGGATTAGGTGCTACCTTTTGTGATGTTTGCCTACAACACCGCCAAACAAGACACCACAGGATTTACGCCATTTTTCCTGGTGCATGGGCGTGATGCGACTACAATGATGGACACTGTGTTTCCGTTACATCTTGATGACATGGATGACGACTACATCATGCAGGTGTTAACCATAGCTGAGGAAGCTCAGCAGTTATCTCGACTCCGTACACTGCAGGCTCAAGAAAATGATCGCCGAATGTATGACGTGAACCTTTGAGCTCATCTGGATCTTCACTCCTGTTCGGAAGGTTGGTCTCTCTGAGAAGCTCCTCAGGTGCTACTTTGGACTTTATAAGGTTGTAAGACAGTTGTCTGATGTTACTTATGAAGTTGAAGATTTTGACCCTAACAGAAGATGATGATAGATTAGAGATACGATCCACATCCTTTGAATGAAGCCTTATAAGGATCCTGCAACCCAGGGTAAATTTGAAGCTCCAGCAACAGGCAATAAGCGAAAAGGAGATGAAGAGCATAGTGGTAAAAGAAGTTCTAAGAAGATCACTGCCAGGGTGAGAATCAGTCATCAAGAGTCGGAGTATGCAGGACCGATGACTTGTTCCTGGTCTAGGAGGACATAACGCCAAGACACGGTTCTCCTAAGGAGGGAGCAATGTTGCAGAAGAAGCTGAGTAACACCATGGTTTAGTGGTTATGATACTAAACTGGACTGTACAATTTTAATTTCTATATTCAGTTTGAGTACATTCTTGAAGTATCCACAAATGTCAAGAATCATTGTACTGGAATGTTCTGTAGCCATATATACACTGTATTTTCTGGCCAGAGGCAGTTCACTCCATGCTCTTGTACGTGAAAGTGCTGAATAAATATTCATTAAGTGAAGTTAGTGTTCATCATTGATCTAATTGCACCTTCTTCTATGTGACAATATTAATTACTGCATGAAAGTTAAGAATGTACAGGTTTACAGAATAATAAATGAAGGTAGTCAAGAGTGGGCATTACCTGCTGTTAGTTGTGCATCAAGTGTGTAGTTATGTGCAATGGAAGCAGCTGCTCACACAGACCATACAGCTAATAGGCATATTCACAATTACAGAATCAGGAAGATATTAGGCATCATAATTTAACAAAGCATATCACAATACATGTTAAAATAGGCATTTTGAAAGTGACCTGACTCTTATCTTCCTGATTTCCATGACACAAAATTATTATCTCATCAGTGTATCTTTTATAATACAGCATTCTGTACTTAAAAGATGCACCTTTTGGGGATCTGAAGATGACATGCAACAAAGGTCAAAACTAACAATCAGAATAAACATAAAAAGTGACCCAAATGATGTCTGTCTTTCCTAAGTAAGTTAAAAGTAATCACACATTCCACTCAGCTAACATGTCTTCACTTATGATACAACTAACTGTTAAAAAGTACATTTATGCCTGTAGGTACAAAGCTTATCCTGGCTAATGAAGAAGCATCTATTAAACTGTAGGCTTAGACAGGTAAAAGGAAAATACCATCTTAAATAATGGAAGCTATACATTTTAGACAAGATGAGGATGTCAGTACACATATTTTGTACGCGAAAAAAATGCTTTGACATAATATTTTTACCAGAAAATTGTCCTAATTGTGCCTTGGTGGGCACAATTTTCTCTTTTTGACGTGACTATAACACTTTCACATATAGTTTATTTTTGTCCAAAAAGTTAATTGACTGTGCAATGGGGAACTAACATATTACGATTTATTGAAATTTGACAAATTTAAGGATGCTGCCATTAAATTTTATAACATACATGTCAGATTAAAAGGAAACTAAGTAGCAAGCAGGCTTAAGTTTTATTAAACCTTCAAATGGATTCATTACAATCTGATGGCCTGTAAAGTGCATAATTTTTCAAGTCTGTTTTTATCATTATTCATGATGGAGAATTTATTCTGTCATAAATTTTCATTTCTTTCATCCTCTTACTAAATATCAGCTGTGTTTCTAACATTTCATTGAGTGATTATGGTCAAGATTAAATCATACAAATAATCAGCTTGTGTTCTTCTCATACCAGTTTTTGCAGACAGAAAAATTCAAAAACTTTTTTAATTTTTCTTCACTGCATGGCAGCTCTGCCAATTGTTAGCTTTCCCCTTTTTATGCATGCTGCAACTGTCTCTTCATTAGTCTGTCTGTATTAGCTAGATTAGAAGTAAAATGTTATGTGTCTGTTGCTTAAGATCTTTTTATTTATAAACAAGAATTTTGAACTTTGTGAAAGCCAATGGTGCTGTAATTATATTGGCCTCAAATGAGATTTAGTGGGCAATTTTCATGAATGTACTCCATTGTGTTTAGACATGGAATGACTGAAGTAAAATTACTAAGTATACAATCTTTGATTTTTTTAAAATTCTTATTTTACTTAGAAAGTTTTTGCATGTAAGCTACATATTAGAAGTTTCTTGTGTAAGTAGATCTGTGGGATAGTTACTTTTGAGTTAACATTTGTAAAATGATTTAGATTATCTACAATAAACCACAAGTTTCATCATTGCAGAAGGATGCGCTTTTTAGAAGAACACTTCCTTAGGAAAGAAAAGTATTGTCAGTGGTCAACAAATCAGGATGAAAGTATTTCCTCAGGAATATTTCCAACTTTCTTATACTATTTTGTTTTGAGAGTTTCAACCTACTTGCATTACTTAAAATTAATACATCTCCAAGTCTCAGTTACTTTGTTAGACATGATACTTCAGCATTAAGTCATAATGGAATCAGCAGATGAAGCTGATGCTAAACTGGGAGTTTCCATGTAACAACTGTCAAAAAGTACCAGGTAAAATGCCCTGTCTGCTGATGGCCATTGGCTCTGTTGAGTAGTAATATTTGCCATTATAAATGCTGCCTGTTTGTGGACCTGACATAATGTTAAGGATTTGCTGTTATTATGCTGATTCATAATTAGCATCACAGCATATCAGTACGATGTTGGTGTTATGAAGAGGGAGTAGTTTCAAATTTTGTCTGGTAATCTTGATGTATATTTTCCAGGGTTTCTGTAAACAATTTAAGGTGAATACCATGTTATTTCTGAGTGATTTTTCCTGTAAACATACTGTGATATGACATCCAAATATCTTGAGCAACTTACAGACATGTTTTACTTGAAGCCAGGCTTATTCATTTTCAAAAACTGAAATATAGTGTCTGTTGTGTAATAATGTTTTACATGTATCTTCTGATCAGTAAAGAGTCACACCACAGGTTTACTCTATTCTTCACAGAAGGCTATACGAATTATGATATGCAAAATCCCTTACACTTTCTACGAAACTAGTCAAAATAAATGTGAAAGGGGTTGAGGAATTTTAAATTGCGTCACATAATATTATGAAGATATGAATATAACTGCAAATATTAAACATTTCACATATTAAATGCATCCCCCAGTCCTCCTCAGTATTTGTATTGTGTAGACTCTGCAAGTGATAATTTGAAACAGCAATGCAATTTAGACATTAGCATATACAATTCTTCAGCAGTTCTTGCCATATATCAGTAAGAAAAAGTACTCAGTTGTATGGCCAGATCATTGCAGGAAACACGCACAATATTTTGACAGCTGACTGAGCTGTTACCATCAAATTGTTGATGGACTGATATCAGGATGCTGGAGCTCTTTTAATTTACACTATTCAGCATCTATCCACACACATGTTAGTGAAGCTGGCGTTCTTTCCTAGGATCACATCTTGGCACTGTGCTGAACTCACTGTTGTTCTGTTAGATATTCTCAGTATTCCTATGTCTGTCTTGTTGGTTGACCTTTACTTTATGAGTCCTATATTCCATTAAGATTGTGACAGGATACAAGCCCTCTGCATATATCTGAAGAAACCTTTCCTCTGTGCTAGATGGTGGTGACTGTCGGCATCCGGATACATGACTGCATCGTTGGGTTTGCAGTAAACACTTAGTCCCTCTTGATTTCAGGCTGCCCATCACATTCAGAAATGGATGTTTTCTTTCAGTTTCCACCATGAGAACCATGTTGGGACACATTTAAGGTAGTTGTTCTAGGAAATCACTAAATTTTCTCTCACATCTGGCCAGATCAAAAATATGTTCTTTTGTAATGTCACAAAATTATTGACATTATCATTCATACTCCTCCCACTAGTGGAATCAGAGGTAATGTCTAATTTGATTATATTTTGTTTAATGGATTATTCCTTAATGTATTGTTTTCCAAAAGAATTTGGTTCTGATTGGTTGGTTTGTGTGTGTGTGTGTGTGTGTGTGTGTGTGTGTGTGTGTGTGTGTGTGTGTGTGTGTGTGTATTGTATGAGGTGAATGAGCACTGCAACTGATTGGGATCCATCCACCATGTAATATATATAGTGGCCACTTTTTGGGCCTCCCACGGGCAAAATATATTCAGAGGATGAGCTCCATGACACCCCATAGATACTGTTCTTTTTTTAGCAACAAATTACTGTCAATTTTTTAGATTGATTGGAAATTTATAAAAAAGTAATAAGTCTCATACATCAGTGCAGATGATAAAAACATAATCTAAATATAAAAATTTGCCATATATCAGCAAAGATAACTGGACTGCAATTTTTATCACAGCAACAGATAAAAAACACCATTATAAAAAGGCAAAAGTCTCGAGTTTGAGTCTTGGTGTGGCATACAGTTTTAATCGCCCAGGAAGTTTCATATGAGCACACAAAGCAAAAATCTCATTCTGGGAACACCATTATACCTTACATAGTGAAACAAGCATTTTCCTCCTTGCGACTAATTTTGGTTGGTTGGTTGGAGCTTATGGATGCTCAATGACGAGGTTATCAGTGACTAATTTTGGTGCTCCTCTTGAAGTGTTTGCTACACATGTTTAGTTCATTTACAACATAGACAATATGTTTTCAATCTGACCACATGGGAGAGACAGATTAGGAGATTATCTATATCTGAATTCAATAAACCATGACATAGCTCTCTCAGAACAAGAGTGCGCTAAATTCAGATTCTTCCATTGCTGCTGCGTGGAAATATTTCATACTTATAAATTAAAACACACTGTGAATGTTTTAAAGTAATTTACCGTTTTAGCTGAATTTTTGCTTTTATAGCACTCATCAGGCAGTTACTGAGCTTGTTCCTCTTTCTTAGTGTTTGTCCTGCATGCTGGTGGGAATCTACTGTTTTAATTCTGTTGTGCCATTTTATTTGATCTTGTTCTTGATCACGGTGCAGGTCTGAGCTCTTGCGATCTTTGTACAGAGTGCCAAGTCATCACTACCTAGGTCATTCTCTTGGCCATTTGCCATTTACTCTCAAATTAAAGAATGCTACTCACCGTAAAGGAGACACATTGAGTTGCAGCGTGTCAGAATGAAAAGACTGTTCCACATTGAGCTTTCAGCCAAAACATTCTTCAGAAAAGAAAAGAAAACACATATGCATTCACACAACCAAGTGCACCTCGCGCACGGATGACTTCTGCCTCCAGCATCGCTGTTTGGTATGGAGTGGTGTCACATCGAATGCAAGCAGCCATCTGGAGTGGAGAGGGAAAAGGGGTAGACAGCAGATGTGGGTGGGAGATGGAGGGGCAGAGGAGGCAATGCTGCCTGGTAGAACATGAAGGGTTGGATGATAGCCAGTCAAACTTGGAAGGTGCAATTTCAGGACACTGTGTTGTGGGTGGGTGGGATTGGGGAATGGTAAGGAAAGAAACAGAGAAAGGGAAAAGTCTGGCTGGTGCACAGGCACAGAGTTGAGCACAATGTAGGTGATGGGATGTAAACTAGGAGGAGGTGATAGGACACAGAGGTGGAAACTGTAGCATTTAGTAGGTTAAGGGCAGAATGATTTCAGGAGTAGTGAACATATAGTAAGGATAACTCTCATCTGTGTGATTCAGGAAAGCTGGTGGTGGTGGGGAAAATTCAGATGGCCTCCAAAAAGCTGTGTAATGATTGCAGCAGAGCAGGTATATAGTGTGGTTGCTTTCACAACGGCTTAGCCTCTGATGGGGCAGGATAAGGCTGTGATAGGACTGGAATAGGAAGTGCTGTGGGTATGAATTGGGAAGGTCTTGCACTGGGTATTTTCACAGGAATATGATCCCTGTGGCAAGGTCTCAGGATTGGGAGTGGCATGGAGATGGACTAGGATGTTGTGGAGTTTGGGTGAGTGACAGAACACAAATTTAGGAGGGGTAAGAAGGATCTTGGGTACAATATCTCTCATTTCAGAGTGTGATAGATAATTAAAAGCTCTGACAAAGGATGTGATTCAGTTTGTCGAGTCCAGATTGATGAAGGGAATGCTCTTGTGTAGCTGATTCTTGGGGGTGGTGTGAGGTTTGGGGCTGTGTGGGGATAAGGCACATGAAATTTGTTTACACACTGTGTTTGGGGGATACTGCCTGTCTGTAAAGGCCTTTGTGAGAACTTCACCATATTGGGTAAAGGAATTCTTGTCACTGCAGATGTGCCATCCCCAGGTGGCCAGGCTGTATGGCTCTGAGCACTATGGGACTTAACATCTATGGTCATCAGTCCCCTAGAACTTAGAACTACTTAAACCTAACTAACCTAAGGACAGCACACAACACCCAGCCATCACGAGGCAGAGAAAATCCCTGACCCCGCCGGGAATCGAACCCGGGAACCCAGGCGTGGGAAGCAAGAACGCTACCGCACGACCACGAGATGCGGGCAGGCTGTATGGGAGAGCTTTTTTGGTGCAGAGGGGTTGGCAGCTATTGAATGAAGGAACTAATGCTGGTTGGTGGGTTTACGAGGGGCGTTTGAAAAGTCCATGCAAAAATAAAAACTACTTACTTGTTTGGAGTAAACCTTTTTTATTTTTTGACATAGTCTTCTTTTAGACTTATACAATGCTGTTCTAATACATTGATCCCTTCCGAATAATAGGAATTGTCCAAGTCGGCAAAATAGCTATTAATTGCTACGATCATCTCCTCATTTGAATAAAATCTTTGTCCCGCCAGCCATTTCTTCGAATTGGGGGACAAATAGTAGTCTGAGGGAGCCAAGTCTGGAGAATAGGGGGGATGTGAAACGAGTTAGAATCCTATTTCCATTAAATTTGCGACCACAACTGCTGAGGTGTGTGTTGGTGCATTGTCGTGGTGGAAAAGGACTTTTTTGCGGTCCAATCGCTGGCGTTTTTCTTGCAGCTTGGTTTTCAAACAGTCCAATAACGATGAATAGTATGCACCTGTAATAGTTTTACCCTTTTCCAGATAGTCGATGAGGATTATCCCATGTGAATCACAAAAGACAGTCACCATAACCTTTCCAGCCGAAGGAATGGTCTTCGCTTTTTTTTGGTGCAGATTTTCCCTTGGTAACCGATTGTTTAGATTGTTATTTGGCCTCAGGAGTATAGTAATGTGTCCATGTTTCATCCACAGTGCCAAAACAATGCTTAAAGTCCTGCGGATTCTTCCTGAACAGCTGCAAACAATCCTTACAACACTTCACACGATTCTGTTTTTGGCCAAGCATGAGCAATCGTGGAACCCATCTTGTGGATAGCTTTTTCATGTCCAAATGTTTATGCAAAATATTATTTACCCATTCATTCAAGATGCCCACAGCACTATCAATCTCATGCACCTTAACTCTTCTGTCATCCATCACCATATCATGGATTTTATCAATGATTTCTGGAGTCGTAACCTCCACAGGGCGTCCAGAACATTCAGCAACACTTGTGCTCATATGGCCACTCCGAAAATTTTGAAACCAATTATAAACTGTTCTAAAGGAATGTGCAGAGTCACCGTAATGTTTGTCAAGCTTCTCTTTAGTCTCCTGAGGCGTTTTGCCTTTCATAAAGTAATGTTTAATCACCACATGAAATTCTTTTTCGTCCATTTTTTTTTTTTTTTTTTTGACAATCACTCGACTTCCTTGATTCACACGAATGCCAAACACAAAGAAATAGACCAATATGGCAGAAACTTGGTGTTCGTTCTTTCCAAAGATGCTACTAACTAATCATAACCTCGATACTTGCTGGTGGTGCCATCTCTTGGACTTTGCATGGACTTTTCAAATGCCCCTCGTAATGTGGACAAAAATGTGGATGGAGCCATCAGAGAGGAAGAGGTTAATATCCAGGAAGGTGGCACACTGGATTAATGAAAACCAGGTGAAGTCAGTGGGAGAAAAGGTATTGGGGTTGTGAAGGAATGAGGATTGGGTATCGTGGCCCTGAGTCCAGATCATAAAGATATCATCAGTGAACCTGAACCAAACCAGGGTTTTCAGGGCATGGAAGAAAGATGGCCCATAAACAGATTAGCATTGGAGGGTGCCATATGGCTGCCCATGGTTGTGCCACAGATTTATTTGTGTATGCTCCTCCAAAGGAAAATTAGTTGTGTGTATTGGAATAAGATCATTAAGTTGTATGGGGAATGAGGTAGTTGGTTTGGAATGTGAAGGACATTGGGAGAGATAGTGATCAGTACTGGCAAGACCATAGCTATGAGGGCATTGGTGTATAGGGAAGTGGCATCAACAGTGTTGAGTTGGGGTTCAGGTGGTAGTGGGGTAGGTATAATGGAGATGAAGGAAGTGGTTGGTGTCTTTGACATGGGAGGCTAGATCTCGAGCAGTGTTTAGAAGTGTTGCACATTGAGTGCCAAAATTCTTTCTGTGGTAGCTACAGTGGGGTATCTAGGACTGTTGACTTTGTGGATTTTGTGGACATGGAGAAGATGGGTGTGTGGAATGTCATGGGGTAAGGAGGGGAATGGTTTCAGGGGAAAGGTTCTGTGGAGGGCCTAAGACTTTAAGCAGGGATTGGCGGTGATGTTGGCCTTCTGAGATGGGATCATTATGGCAGAATTTGTAGGTGGAGGAGTCAGGCAATTGGCAGAGGCCTTCCGCTATGTAGTCACTGTGATTCATAACAACAGTGCTGCAACCTTTGTCTGCAGGTAGTATGGTTAGGTCAGATTCTGACTTCAAGATCTTGGATGGGATTGAAACTTCTGTGGGGCTGAGAATTTTGGTGGATAGGTTAACAACAGTGCTCTGGAATTGTTTGAGCTCTTATTTTAGTGGTGTATTGGTAGGGATACTAAAAGGTATCAGATAGATTATAAATGGTAAGACAGAGATTTAGGAACCAGGTTTTAAATTGTAAGACATTTCCAGGGGCAGATGTGGACTCTGACCACAATCTATTGGTTATGACCTGTAGATTAAAACTGAAGAAACTGCAAAAAGGTGGGAAGTTAAGGAGATGGGACCTGGATAAACTGAAAGAACCAGAGGTTGTACAGAGTTTCAGGGAGAGTATAAGGGAACAATTGACAGGAATGGGGGAAAGAAATACAGTAGAAGAGGAATGGGTAGCTTTGAGGGATGAAGTAGTGAAGGCAGCAGAGGATCAAGTAGGTAAAAAGACGAGGGCTAGTAGAAATCCTTGGGTAACAGAAGAAATATTGAATTTAATTGATGAAAGGAGAAAATATAAAAATGCAGTAAATGAAGCAGGCAAAAAGGAATACAAACGTCTCAAAAATGAGATTGACAGGAAGTGCAGAATGGCTAAGCAGGGATGGCTAGAGGACAAATGTAAGGATGTAGAGGCTTATCTCACTAGGGGTAAGATAGATACTGCCTACAGGAAAATTAAAGAGACCTTTGGAGATAAGAGAACCACTTGTAAGAACATCAAGAGCTCAGATGGAAACCCAGTTCTAAGCAAAGAAGGGAAAGCAGAAAGGTGGAAGGAGTATATAGAGGGTCTATACAAGGGCGATGTACTTGAGGAGAGTAATATGGAAATGGAAGAGGATATAGATGAAGATGAAATGGGAATCGAACCCGGGAACCCAGGCGTGGGAAGCAAGAACGCTACCGCACGACCACGAGATGCGGGCAGGCTGTATGGGAGAGCTTTTTTGGTGCAGAGGGGTTGGCAGCTATTGAATGAAGGAACTAATGCTGGTTGGTGGGTTTACGAGGGGCATTTGAAAAGTCCATGCAAAAATAAAAACTACTTACTTGTTTGGGGTAAACCTTTTTTATTTTTTGACATAGTCTTCTTTTAGACTTATACAATGCTGTTCTAATACATTGATCCCTTCCGAATAATAGGAATTGTCCAAGTCGGCAAAATAGCTATTAATTGCTACGATCACCTCCTCATTTGAATAAAATCTTTGTCCCGCCAGCCATTTCTTCAAATTGGGGGACAAATAGTAGTCTGAGGGAGCCAAGTCTGGAGAATAGGGGGGATGTGAAACGAGTTAGAATCCTATTTCCATTAAATTTGCGACCACAACTGCTGAGGTGTGTGTTGGTGCATTGTCATGGTGGAAAAGGACTTTTTTGCGGTCCAATCGCTGGCGTTTTTCTTGCAGCTTGGTTTTCAAACAGTCCAATAACGATGAATAGTATGCACCTGTAATAGTTTTACCCTTTTCCAGATAGTCGATGAGGATTATCCCATGTGAATCACAAAAGACAGTCACCATAACCTTTCCAGCCGAAGGAATGGTCTTCGCTTTTTTTGGTGCAGATTTTCCCTTGGTAACCGATTGTTTAGATTGTTATTTGGTCTCAGGAGTATAGTAATGTGTCCATGTTTCATCCACAGTGCCAAAACAATGCTTAAAGTCCTGCGGATTCTTCCTGAACAGCTGCAAACAATCCTTACAACACTTCACACGATTCTGTTTTTGGCCAAGCATGAGCAATCGTGGAACCCATCTTGTGGATAGCTTTTTCATGTCCAAATGTTTATGCAAAATATTATTTACCCATTCATTCAAGATGCCCACAGCACTATCAATCTCATGCACCTTAACTCTTCTGTCATCCATCACCATATCATGGATTTTATCAATGATTTCTGGAGTCGTAACCTCCACAGGGCGTCCAGAACATTCAGCAACACTTGTGCTCATATGGCCACTCCGAAAATTTTGAAACCAATTATAAACTGTTCTAAAGGAATGTGCAGAGTCACCGTAATGTTTGTCAAGCTTCTCTTTAGTCTCCTGAGGCGTTTTGCCTTTCATAAAGTAATGTTTAATCACCACATGAAATTCTTTTTCGTCCATTTTTTTTTTTTTTTTGACAATCACTCGACTTCCTTGATTCACACGAATGCCAAACAAAAAGAAATAGACCAATATGGCAGAAACTTGGTGTTCGTTCTTTCCAAAGATGCTACTAACTAATCATAACCTCGATACTTGCTGGTGGTGCCATCTCTTGGACTTTGCATGGACTTTTCAAATGCCCCTCGTAATGTGGACAAAAATGTGGATGGAGCCATCAGAGAGGAAGAGGTTAATATCCAGGAAGGTGGCACACTGGATTAATGAAAACCAGGTGAAGTCAGTGGGAGAAAAGGTATTGGGGTTGTGAAGGAATGAGGATTGGGTATCGTGGCCCTGAGTCCAGATCATAAAGATATCATCAGTGAACCTGAACCAAACCAGGGTTTTCAGGGCATGGAAGAAAGATGGCCCATAAACAGATTAGCATTGGAGGGTGCCATATGGCTGCCCATGGTTGTGCCACAGATTTATTTGTGTATGTTCCTCCAAAGGAAAATTAGTTGTGTGTATTGGAATAAGATCATTAAGTTGTATGGGGAATGAGGTAGTTGGTTTGGAATGTGAAGGACATTGGGAGAGATAGTGATCAGTACTGGCAAGACCATAGCTATGAGGGCATTGGTGTATAGGGAAGTGGCATCAACAGTGTTGAGTTGGGGTTCAGGTGGTAGTGGGGTAGGTATAATGGAGATGAAGGAAGTGGTTGGTGTCTTTGACATGGGAGGCTAGATCTCGAGCAGTGTTTAGAAGTGTTGCACATTGAGTGCCAAAATTCTTTCTGTGGTAGCTACAGTGGGGTATCTAGGACTGTTGACTTTGTGGATTTTGTGGACATGGAGAAGATGGGTGTGTGGAATGTCATGGGGTAAGGAGGGGAATGGTTTCAGGGGAAAGGTTCTGTGGAGGGCCTAAGACTTTAAGCAGGGATTGGCGGTGATGTTGGCCTTCTGAGATGGGATCATTATGGCAGAATTTGTAGGTGGAGGAGTCAGGCAATTGGCAGAGGCCTTCCGCTATGTAGTCACTGTGATTCATAACAACAGTGCTGCAACCTTTGTCTGCAGGTAGTATGGTTAGGTCAGATTCTGACTTCAAGATCTTGGATGGGATTGAAACTTCTGTGGGGCTGAGAATTTTGGTGGATAGGTTAACAACAGTGCTCTGGAATTGTTTGAGCTCTTATTTTAGTGGTGTATTGGTAGGGATACTAAAAGGTATCAGATAGATTATAAATGGTAAGACAGAGATTTAGGAACCAGGTTTTAAATTGTAAGACATTTCCAGGGGCAGATGTGGACTCTGACCACAATCTATTGGTTATGACCTGTAGATTAAAACTGAAGAAACTGCAAAAAGGTGGGAAGTTAAGGAGATGGGACCTGGATAAACTGAAAGAACCAGAGGTTGTACAGAGTTTCAGGGAGAGTATAAGGGAACAATTGACAGGAATGGGGGAAAGAAATACAGTAGAAGAGGAATGGGTAGCTTTGAGGGATGAAGTAGTGAAGGCAGCAGAGGATCAAGTAGGTAAAAAGACGAGGGCTAGTAGAAATCCTTGGGTAACAGAAGAAATATTGAATTTAATTGATGAAAGGAGAAAATATAAAAATGCAGTAAATGAAGCAGGCAAAAAGGAATACAAACGTCTCAAAAATGAGATTGACAGGAAGTGCAGAATGGCTAAGCAGGGATGGCTAGAGGACAAATGTAAGGATGTAGAGGCTTATCTCACTAGGGGTAAGATAGATACTGCCTACAGGAAAATTAAAGAGACCTTTGGAGATAAGAGAACCACTTGTATGAACATCAAGAGCTCAGATGGAAACCCAGTTCTAAGCAAAGAAGGGAAAGCAGAAAGGTGGAAGGAGTATATAGAGGGTCTATACAAGGGCGATGTACTTGAGGAGAGTAATATGGAAATGGAAGAGGATATAGATGATGATGAAATGGGAGATACGATACTGCGTGAAGAGTTTGACAGAGCACTGAAAGACCTGAGTCGAAACAAGGCCCCCGGAGTAGACAACATTCCATTGGAACTACTGACGGCCTTGGGAAAGCCAGTCCTGACAAAACTCTACCATCTGGTGAGCAAGACGTATGAAACAGGTGAAATGCCCTCAGACTTCAAGAAGAATATAATAATTCCAATCCCAAAGAAAGCAGGTGCTGACAGATGTGAAAATTACCGAACAATCAGTTTAAGAAGCCACAGCTGCAAAATACTAACACAAATTTTTTACAGACGAATGGAAAAACTAGTGGAAGCTGACCTCGGGGAAGATCAGTTTGGATTCCGTAGAAATACTGGAACACGTGAGGCAATACTGACCTTACGACTTATCTTAGAAGAAAGATTAAGGAAAGGCAAACCTACATTTCTAGCATTTGTAGACTTAGAGAAAGCTTTTGACAATGTTGACTGGAATACTCTCTTTCAAATTCTAAAGGTGGCAGGGGTAAAATACAGGGAGCGAAAGGCTATTTACAATTTGTACAGAAACCAGATGGCAGTTATAAGAGTCGAGGGACATGAAAGGAAAGCAGCGGTTTGGAAGGGAGTAAGACAGGGTTGTAGCCTCTCCCCGATGTTATTCAATCTGTATATTGAGCAAGCAGTAAAGGAAACAGAAGAAAAATTCGGAGTAGGTATTAAAATCCATGGAGAAGAAATAAAAACTTTGAGGTTCGCCGATGACATTGTAATTCTGTCAGAGACAGCAAAGGACTTGGAAGAGCAGTTGAATGGAATGGATGGTATCTTGAAGGGAGGATATAAGATGAACATCAACAAAAGAAAAACAAGGATAATGGAATGTAGTCGAATTAAGTCGGGTGATGCTGAGGGAATTAGATTAGGAAATGAGACACTTAAAGTAGTAAAGGAGTTTTGCTATTTGGGGAGCAAAATAACTGATGATGGTCGAAGTAGAGAGGATATAAAATGTAGACTGGCAATGGCAAGGAAAGAGTTTCTGAAGAAGAGAAATTTGTTACATCGAGTATAGATTTAAGTGTCAGGAAGTCATTTCTGAAAGTATTTGTATGGAGTGTAGCCATGTATGGAAGTGAAACATGGATGGTAAATAGTTTGGACAAGAAGAGAATAAAAGCTTTTGAAATGTGGTGCTACAGAAGAATGCTGAAGATTAGATGGGTAGATCACATAACTAATGAGGAAGTATTGAATAGGATTGGGGAGAAGAGAAGTTTGTGGCACAATTTGACCAGAAGAAGGGATCGGTTCGTAGGACATGGTCTGAGGCATCAAGGGATCACCAATTTAGTATTGGAGGGCAGCGTGGAGGGTAAAAATCGTAGGGGGAGACCAAGAGATGAATACACTAAGCAGATTCAGAAGGATGTAGGTTGCAGTAGGTACTGGGAGATGAAGAAGCTTGCACAGGATAGAGTAGCATGGAGAGCTGCATCAAACCAGTCTCAGGACTGAAGACCACAACAACAACAACATTGGTAGGGAGCTTTTGGGGATGTGGGAAATGGATAATGTCGTCTAGGTAGGGTCTGGATGCCATGAGTGGTTCACGAGGAGCATAGGGGTTAGATAGTGGTGCCCCAAGATGGCATTAGGATGTCAGCAGGTTTGACATCTTATGGAGGTGGTGTCCAGAAAGCTCTTCCAGGAGCTGGAGCATAAAAGTTTCAGTTTCAGAGATGTGATGTATGTAGTGGGTCTGCACTGTAGCAATATCTTGTGGGAGGAGCAGAGTTGGTTCTCGAATGCATACCATAGATGGGTGATCTCAGATTTAGCTTCAATGTCATGCTTCCCTCCACACAAGTACCACCAGAAGGCTCTGTAATATTACTAGACATTATGAAACTGTTTAGACATGAGCTCATGACTATCTATTGTCAATGTGGTGGAATGTTCTATGAGCAAATGAACACAGATGCCATGGGATCCCTCTCTAGCACCAGGCCTTGCAAACCTATATGTGGAGCACTTTGAGAAATGTTGTTGTAGTCTTCAGTGCAGAGACTGGTTTGATGCAGCTCTCCAAGCTACTCCATCCTGTGCAAGCTTCTTCATCTCCCAGTACCTACTGCAACCTACATTCTCCTGAATCTGTTTAGTGTATTCATCTCTTTGTCTCCCTCTACGATTTTTATCCTCTATGCTGCCCTCCAATGCTAAATTTGTGATCCCTTGATGCCTCAGAACATGTCCTATCAACCAGTCCCTTCTTCTTGTCAAGTTGTGCCACAAACTCCTCTTCTCGCCAATTCTTTTCAATACCTCCTCATTAGTTATGTGATCTATCCATCTAATCTTCAGGATTCTTCTGTAGCACCACATTTCGAAAGCTTCTATTCTCTTCTTGTCTAAACTATTTATCGTCCACGTTTCACTTTCATATGTGGCTACACTCCATACAAATACTTTCAGAAACAACTTCCTGACACTTAAATCTATACTCGATGTTAACAAATTTCTTCTCTTCAGAAATGCTCTTTACATTTTATATCCTCTCTACTTTGACCATCATCAGTTATTTTGCTCTCCAAATAGCAAAACTCCTTTACTACTTTAAGCATTTCATTTTATAATCTAATTCCGATTTAATTCGACTACATTCCATTATCCTCATTTTGATTTTGTTTATGTTCATCTTATATCCTCCTTTCAAGACACTATCCATTCCGTTCAACTGCTCCTCCAGGTCCTTTGCCGTCTCTGACACAATTACAATGTCATTGGTGAACCTCAAAGTTTTTATTTCTTCTCCAAGGATTTTAATTCCTACTTCAAATTTTTCTTTTGTTTCCTTTACTGCTTGCTCAATATACATATTGAATAACATCGGGGATAGGCTACAACCCTGTCTCACTCCCTTCCCAACCACTTCTTCCCTTTCATACCCCTTGACTCTCATAACTGCCATCTGGTTTCTATACAAATTGTAAATAGCCTTTTCCTCCCTGTATTTTACCCAGTCAACATTGTCAAAAGCTTTCTCTAAGTCTACAAATGCTAGAAAAGTAGGTTTGTTTTTCCTTAATCTATTTTCTAAGATAAGTCATAGGATCAGTATTGCCTCATGTGTTCCATCATTTCTACAGAATCCAGACTGATCTTCCCTGAGGTCAGCTTCTACCAGTTTTTCCATTCGTCTGTAAAGAATTTGTGTTAGTATTTTGCAGCCGTGGCTTATTAAACTGATAGTTCGGTAATTTTCACATCTGTCAACACCTGCTTGCTTTGGGATTGGAATTATTATATTCTTTTTGAAGTCTGAGGGTATTTTGCCTGTCTCATACATCTTGCTCACCAGATGGTAGAGTTTTGTTAGGCCTTGCTCTCCCAAGGCTGTCAGTAGTTCTAATGGAATGTTGTCTACTCCCAGGGCCTTGTTTCGACTTAGGTCTTTCAGTGCTCTCTCAATCTCTTCATGCAGTATCATATTTCCCATTTCATCTTCATCTACATTCTCTACCATTTCTATAATATTGTCCTCCAGAACATTGCCCTTATATAGACCCTCTGTATACTCCTTCCACCATATGCTTTCCCTTCTTTGCTTAGTACTGGGTTTCCATCTGAGCTCTTGATATTCATGCAAGTCATTCTCTTTTCTCCAAAGGTCACTTTAATTTTCCTGTAGGCAGTATCTATCTTACTCATAGTGATATGCGCCTCTACATCCTTACATCTGTCCTCTAGCCATCCCTGCTTAGCCATTTTGCACTTCCTGTCGATCTCATTTTTGAGATGTTTGTCTTCCTTTTTGCCTGCTTCACTTACTGCATTTTTGTATTTTCTCCTTTCATCAATTAAATTAAATATCTCTTCTGTTACCCAATGATTTCTATTAGCCCTCGTCTTTTTACCTACTTGATCCTCTGCTACCTTCACTTTTTCGTCTCTCAAAGCTACCCATTCTTCTTCTACTGTATTTCTTTCCCCCATTCCTGTCAATTATTCCCTTATGCTCTCCCTGAAACTCTGTACAACCTCTGGTTCTTTCAGTTTATCCAGGTCCCATCTTCTTAACTTCCCACCTTTTTGCAGTTTCTTCAGTTTTAATCTACAGGTCATAACCAATAGATTGTGGTCAGAGTCCACATCTGCCACTGGAAATGTCTTACAATTTAAAACCTGGTTCCTGAATCTCTGTCTTACCATTATATAATCTATCTGATACCTTTTAGTATCTCCAGGCTTCTTCCATGTATACAATCTTCTTTCATGATTCTTGAACCAAGTGTTAGCTATGATTAAGTTATGCTCTGTGCAAAATTCTACCAGTTGGCTTCCTGTTTCATCCCTTACTCCCATTCCATATTCACCTACTATGTTTCCATCTCTTCCTTTTCCTACTGTCGAGTTCCAGTCACTCGTGACCATTAAATTTTTGTCTCCCTTCACTATCTGAATGATTTCTTTTATCTCATCATACATTTCATCAATCTCTTCGTCATATGCAGAGCTAGTTGGCATATAAACTTGTACTACTGTGGTAGGCGTGGGCTTTGTATCTATCTCGGCCTGAATAATGTGTTCACTATGATGTTTGTAGTGGCTTACCTGCATTCCTATTTTCCTATTCGTTATTAAACCTACTCTTGCTTTACCCCTATTTGATTTTGTATTTATAACCCTGTGTTCACCTGACCAGAAGGGTTGTTCCTCCTGCCACCGAACTTCACTAATTCCCACTATATCTAACTTTAACCTACCCATTTCCCTTTTTAAATTTTCTAACCTACCTGCCCGATTAAGGGATCTGACATTCCACGCTCCGATCCGTAGAACGCCAGTTTTCTTTCTCTTGAGGACAACATCCTCCTGAGTAGTCCCCGCCCGGAGATCCAAATAGGGGGCTATTTTACCTCCGGAATATTTTACCCAAGAGGATGCCATCATCATTTAACCATACAGTAACGCTGCATGCCCTCGGGAAAAATTACAGCCGCAGTTTCCCCTTGATTTCAGCCGTTCGCAGTACCAGCACAGCAAGTCCGTTTTGGTTAGTGTTACAAGGCCAGATCAGTCAATCATCCAGCCTCTTGCCCCTGTAACTACTGGACAGGCTGCTGCCCCTCTTCAGGAGCCACACGTTTGTCTCTCCTCTCAACAGATACGTTTTGGTTGCACCTACGGTACGGCCATCTGTATCGCTGAGGCACACAAGCCTCCCCACCAACTGCAAGGTCCGTGGTTCAGGGGGGGGGGGGGGGGGGGAGACTTCGATGAAAAGGCTCTTGAAACTGATAGTCTGAAACCAAAGGCATTCTACAGATTTTTGGATAACACATTCATGATTTGGTCACATGGGGAAGAAAACCAAGAGTTCCAGTGCTTCCTTAACAATATACATGACACCACCAGGTTCACGGCAGAGATGGAAGAAAAGTGAGGTCTATCATTCTTAGATATTCTGATAAAGAAGAATCCTGATGGAACGCTTTGACTTCCATCTACAGGAAGAAGATACACCTGGATGTGTATCTATGTGCCAATAGCTGCCACCATCCAATGCATTGCAAATCTTTCACCACTTTGGTACACAGAATGCAAGCAATCATTACAAGGAAAGACTGCCTGATGAGCTACATCTGTGTGAAAGTTTTTGCAAGAAAGGCTACTTGGAAATACAAATAAGACAAGCTCTCCAGCCTAGCAAGAATAAAGAATCAAGAACAAGAAACCAAGTGCCTGTCATTCTTTCTGCATGCAGGGCCACCCAAAAATATTCTTGTAATAGTCAAAGACCAACTAGAGCTACAGACAACTGGCATTTATGGCATCAGGTGTGATTGTGGCAGTCAGTACCTCATTCATGGGAAATGTAGCACTGCTGAGAACATATGAAAAGTGTTCACCTTGGCCAAACAGACAAGTCTGTAGTAACAGACCACGGTATCAACAAAAGACACATGTTTATGTTTGTTTTTGAGCAGATAAAAGTGTTATGACATGCCAATGGGTCTGGAATCTGGTCATCAAAGAAGCAGTGGATATAAGTGTACATGATGATCTTGCCAACCAAGACAGCAGTTTCCAACTGAGTTCCTTATAGGATGTTGTGTTAGCAAAAAATACACAAGGAATGATCTGATGTGAACATGGCAGAAGTAGGCAGACAGAATAGACTAGCAGCACTACGATTTGATGCCACTGGGGTATGATAAGACAGCAGAATATTTAATGGATTCGAAAAATTTAAAGAAAAAAGTGGTTAGATAGGATGGGATAGACAATATGGTTGGTAGCAAGATGTATATGAGGGAACAGAGGCTTTACATCTATATCTACATCTATGTGATTACTCTGCTATTCACAATAAAGTGCCTGGCAGGGGGTTCAGTGAACCACCTTCAAGCTGTCTCTCTTCCATTACACTCTCGAACGGCGTGGGGCAAAAACGAGCACTTAAATTTTTCTGTGCAAGCCCTGATTTCTCTTATTTTATCATGATGATCATTTCTCCCTATGCAGGTGGGTGGCAACAGAAGGCTTTCGCAATTGGAGAAGAAAACAGGTGATTGAAATTTCATGAGAAGATCCCATCGCAATGAAAAATGCCTTTGTTTTAATGATTGCCACTCCAATTCACGTATCATGTCTGTGGCACTATCTCCCCTACTGCGCGATAATACAAAACAAGCTGCCTTTCTTTGTACTTCTTTGATATCATCCATCAGTCCCATCTGATGTGGGTCCCACATCGCACAACAATACTCCAGAATATGGCAGACAAGTGTGGTGGAAGCAGTCTCTTTAGTAGACCTGTTGCACCTTCTAAGTGTTCCGCCAATGAATTGCAGTCTTTTGTTGGCTCTACCCATAACATTATCTATGTGATCATTCCAATTTAGGGTATTTTTAATTGTAATCCCTATGTATTTAGTTGAATTTGCAGCCTTAAGATTCCTGTGACTTATCGCATAATCGAAATTTAGTGAATTGCTTTTAGTACTCATGTGAATAACTTCACACTTTTCTTTATTCAGGGCCAATTGCCACTTTTTGCCCCATACAGATAGCTTATCTAAATCATTTTGCAATTTGCTATGGTCATCTGATGACTTTACAAGATGGTAAATGACAGCATCATCTGCAAACAATCTAAGACAGCTGCTGAGATTGTCTCCTATGTCGTTAATATAGATCAGGAACAATAGAGGGCCTATAATACTTCCTTGGGGAACGCCAGATATTATTTCTGTTTTACTTATCGACTTTCCATCTATTACTACACACTGTGGCTTTTCTGACAGGAAATCATGAATCCAATCGCACAAATGAGGCGATATTCTAAAGGCATGCAGTTTGGTTAGAAGGCGCTTGTGAGGAACGGTGCCAAAAGTCTTCTGTAAATCTAAAAATATTGGAGCAACTTGACATCCCCTGTCGATAGCTCTCAGTACTTTATGAGTATAAAGAGCTAGTTGTGTTTTGCAAGAACGATATTTTCTGAATCTGTGCTGACTATGTTACAATAAATCGTTTTCTTCGAGGTACTTCATAATGTACAAGTACAGTATATGTTCCAAAACCCTACTGCAAATCGACATTAGTGGTTTGGGCCTATAATTCAACAGATTACTCCTACTTCCCTTTTTGAGTGTTAGTGTGATTTGAGCAATTTTCCAGTCTTTAGGTAACAGATCTTTCTGTGAGCGAGCAGTTGTATATAATTGCTAAATATGGAGCTATTGTATCAGCATACTCTGAGAGGAACCTGACTGGTATACAATCTGGACCAGAGGCCTTGCTTTTATTAACTGATTTAAGCTGCTTTGCAACAACAAGGATATTTATTTCTATATTTCTCATCTTGGCAATTGTTCTTGATTTGAATTCAGGATTATTTACATTGTCTTCTTTGGTGAAGGAGTTTTGGAAAAACATGTTTAATAACTCTGCTTTAGTAGCACTGTCATCAGTGAATTCATCGTTGTTATCGCGCAATGAAGCTATTGAATGCGTATTGCCACTGGTGTGCTTTATGTATGAACAGAATCTCTTTGGGTTTTCCGCCAGATTTTGAGACAGAGTTTTGTTGTGGAAATTATTGAAATCATCTCACATTGAAGTACACACTATATTTTGAAATTCTGCAAAACTTTGTCATTCTAGGGGATTTTGCATTCTTTTAAATTTAGCATGCTTTTTTCACTGCTTCTGCAACAGTGATCTGACCTGTTTTGTGTACTATGGGGGATCAGTACCATCACTTATTAATTTATGTGGTATGTATATCACAATTGTTGTCATTACTATCTCTTTGAAATAATTCCACAACTTTTCTATGCTACCATGATCAAATTGGAAGGAGTGCAGACTGTCTATTAAAAAGGCGTTAAGAGAATTTTTATGAGCTTTTTTAAATACATATACTTTCCATTTCTTTTTTATGGTTGTAGGAGATACAGTATTCATCCTAGCAGCTACTACCTTGTGGTCACTAATCGCTGTATTCGCCACGATACTCACTATTTGTCCAGGATTATTTGTTGCTAAGAGGTCAAGAATGCTTTTGCAACCATTTATGCTTCAAGTGGGATCATGAACTAATTGCTCAAAATAATTTTCTTATTATGCTTCAAGTGGGATCATGAACTAATTGCTCAAAATAATTTTCTGAGAAAGCATTTAGTACAATTTTGGATGACTTATTATGCCTGCCACCGGCTTTAAACTTACAATTTTTCCAGCATATCGAGAGTAGGTTAAAGTCACTACCGACTATAATTGTATGAGTGTTGTACCTATTTGAAATGAGACTCAAGTTTTCTTTGGATTGTTCAGCAACCATATCTTCTGAGTTGGGGGTCGGTAAAATGACCAAATTAATAATTTAGTCCAATTGTCAAGTATAACCTCTACCCATACTACTTCGCAGGAACTGGCTCTGAGCACTATGGGACTTAACATCTTAGGTCATCAGTCCCCTAGAACTTAGAACTACTTAAACCTAACTAACCTAAGGACATCACACACATCCATGCCCGAGGCAGGATTTGAACCTGCGACCGTAGTAGTCCCGCGGTTCCGGACTGCAGCGCCTAGAACCGCAAGACCACCACAGCCGGCTTTTGCAGGAACTGTCTACTTCAATTTCACTACAAGGCAAACTACTTCTAACAGCAATAAATACTCCACCACCAATGTATTTAATCTATCCTTTCTGAACACTGTTAGATATTTAGAAGAAATTTCTGCTGAGCTTATTTCCGGCTTTAGCCAGCTTTCTGTATCTATAACTATTTGAGCTTCAGTGCTTTCTATTAGGGCTTGGAGCTCTGGTTCTTTCCCAACACAGCAGTGACAATTTACAAATACAATACCAATAGTTTCTACAACTAACTTACTGTGTTTTACGTGCCCCTTTTAGACAGACACTGTTTCTATGGTTCCCTGAGGCCCCCTAACCTTTTTTTTTTTTTTAAAAAAGCTGCCCATTCCCTTCCATACAGACCCTGCAAGCCATGTAGCTGCTTGCTGTGAGTAGTGGACTCCTGACCTATTAAGCAGAACCCAGAAACCCACTACCCGATGTGGCAAGTAAAGGAATCTGCAGACTACATGGTCACAGAACTGCCTGAGCCTCTGATCCAGACCCTCCACTCGGCTCTGCACCAAAGGACCACAGTCAGTTCTATCAACAATGCTGCAGATGGTGAGCTCCACAGAAATCTCACAAGCAAGACTGCAGTTTTACCATTTTCGCTAGCCACCCAAAACCAGAGAGAATCTCCTCCGATCCAAAGCAACATTCATCACTGGTACCCACATGAGCCACCACCTGCAGTTGGCTGCACCCTATACCCTTCATGGCATCCAGAAGCAGCCTTTCCACACCCGGAATGACTCCCCCCAGTATGCACACTAAATGCGCACTGGCTTTCTTCCCCTCCTTGGCAGCCATGTTCCTAAGGGGCCCCATTTCATGCCTAATGTTGGAGCTCCCAAATACCAGCAAACCCACCCTCTGTGAACACCCAGACCTTGTGGGCCGAGAAGCTTCCTCTGGAAAAGGGTGGACAACTGCTTCTAGCTCAGAGACATTGTCAGCCACAGATAATGCCCGAAACCTGTTCGTCAAATGAACCAGGGAGGCCCTACGATTGGCCCTTTGGAAAGTTTTTTGCTGCCTGCCAGACTTTGGAATGGTCTCCCACTTGACCACGGGTGAGGGGTCAACCTCAGTAGAGGCAGTACCCGGGGCGACCACAGCAGTGGACCGAACGGGGGGCACATGGGACGTGCTCGACGTCTCTCGCATCCCCGCATCCGATCCCCCACAGTGATGCCTCTTGGCAGCAGCCTCAAGCTATGTGATGGAAGCCAACACAGCCTGGAGCTGTGAGCGAAGTATTGCCAACTCAGCTTGCATCTGTACACAGTAATCGCAGTTCCTATCCATTACTACAGTTGCTCCCGTTTGAAGCCTAAAAATGTACAATGAATGAACGGTGTACTTGGCTTATTAGCAGCAGGAATTTGAAGTGCCCTCTCACTAACAGTCTAAATGACACTGAGCTACACAACCAAAACAAACAAAACCCTGTACGATCTGAGGGTCGATAGCAATGGTGGTATGGTACACTACACTGTTATTAAAATAAAAGCTTGTGCATAGTAAGCACTTGAAAACGCAAGAAATTACAAAAATAATCTAGTAACTACACAGCTATCTGTAAATAAATGAGTCACTTCTGCTGGAAACTTGTAAAAATATACAACAAACGAATGGAGTATTCGCCTTCTTAGCAGCAGGAACACGAGGTGCTCTGTCACTGACGGTCTTAATTAAGTTCCATCATGTAAAACTAAATTTCTAAAGCATGCCTAATTGTTTATTGATCTAAAGAGCTTCTGGGACTTTCAACCATCATACTTTTGCTTACTGGAGTTCATTTTTATTTATAATATAATATTAATGAACACTGTTGTCATTTTCAAATTGCAATTTGTTGTCAAAGAACTTCAAAAGAGCATAAATGTATTCTGGTCACTTACATACTTGTATACAGAAAACTTGAGAATTCACAATGCATATTAGCTTCAATATGTATCACTGTTAGTGGCTGGTTGTAGAATTGTGTGA
Organism: Schistocerca cancellata; assembly: GCF_023864275.1. Taxonomy (NCBI): domain Eukaryota; kingdom Metazoa; phylum Arthropoda; class Insecta; order Orthoptera; family Acrididae; genus Schistocerca; species Schistocerca cancellata. The sequence continues at coordinate 307,864,627 of NC_064628.1, read as the reverse complement.
AAATATTGTTTCCTGTGATCTGAATGATTAGAAATCTGTCACACCATATGAACCATATGCACAACACACATTTCTGAAATCAGTTGCTGACAAAAATGTGTAACATGATGTTACCAAATCAGATTTTATCAACATTATTTGAATTTTTCAGATACATCTTTGCAACTATTAAAAATGTATGGTTATTTTAAATCTAGTAAGGAAAGTTCTGGCAGAATGTAAATATCTTAAGAGCAAAGGAGATCACTTGGTGAATAGAAGAGGTGTTGAATTGTCAAAAAACACACACACAGGGGTGCACAAGTGCACATGCACACTCATGAACATGCATGAACCAGTGCCCCTACATTGTGCCAGCTGGAGACACAATGGCAAGATTGAAATTCAATGGCTTAACTAGGTTGTTGAAGTAGAGGTTGTGTCAGATGTGGTGGGCAGGTAGAGAAGCAGGAGGCAAGAAGAAGCATTAGGATAGTGTAGGTAGCAACTTGGATTGAGGGATCAGGTTTGCTGGCTGGGAATATGGCAGGGAGGAGTGGAAGGTGTGTGGCCTAGTAATATGGTACACAGGTATATGAGCATGTGGGTTATGGTGCATGATGAAAGTGGCTTGAGATGTGGATTGGAAGAGGGTGACATGACAAGTGGTCATTGGGGATAGGGCATGGGGACAGTAGCTTCACAGTGATAACTGTTAACCTACTTTCCCACACTGCCTACCCAACAGTTTCCCATTCCTCTGCCCATCACCCCATACCAGTCCACATCTCCAAGTCACCTCCATTATGTGCTTGTTATCCTCTGCTCTGGTACCCTTATATCACATGCCTAGCCCATGTACCTGCCACTCCTCCCTCCCACATTCCTCAGCAAACCTTCTGACACCCTCCAAGCTGCTAGCTACTCACCCCCAACCCCTCTTCCTTCCTCCTGCCTCTCTTCCCTACCCACCCCACCTGACACAAACCTCACCTTACTCCAGTCCACCTGCTGAAATGCAGACATAGCATTCAGTGTCAAGCCTGCACTATTTATGGCCACAGGTCTCCTTTATTCCTAAAGTATGTATATTTATTTTAATACACGCTTTCCATGTTTTCATTTAAAACATTGTTATCAGTATTTTTTGTTGGGTTTTTCTTTACATCTAGAAATATTGTCTTCATGCACATTTTCCAGGTACTCCTGTGGTTGAAACTGATGTTTTTGGACTAATTTCCTTTTGACTCATAGCAGTACACATTTGTTGATGTAAACCACAACAAAATACTGTATAGCAACTATGTACACTAAAGCCACACAAATGAGGAATTTTGCCAATGCATATACTCAGAAATATATTGCCCTCAGAATATTGTAGAATTTGTGAAAAGCTGTATCCTGCCCATTAAATTAAATGATAGTTTATAGAATATTAGTCAATAATTTAACGAAAATTTGTCATTTTTTCACTCTTTATGTGCCTGGTGCATGCAATTGTATGTATCAACAAATTTTGAGATGCACATAATTTTATGTTAATTGCAATAATTTCAGATATTAAATATTTGATTTAGTGATTTTGTTTTCAATTGCTGAAGTGCAGAAGTAATTATCTTTAATGTTTGCGATAAATTAATGACTGAAATACAAAAAGAACAAACCTAATTTTCCCCATACATATTCTCAGTAACCATTTTCATTTATTGAAATCCAGTCACTATCCCACAGTCTTAAAACATGTTCAGCTTTAAGCATTTGCACCCTCTGTATTTGTTTTCACTTAGCACTTTTCTATTTGCAACAGTACATTAATGCTACTGTGGATACGAGATCACCACCATTGTTATTGACTGTGAGTTTTTGGTCTACACATGTAATTCACAAAAGCTACATTTTTATTAGAAGTGCTGAACTCACTATAATTTAATTATTGTTTTTCAAAGCTTAATATTCCCCTTTTGAGGCTTGAATAACTATCTACATAATTATCTTGATGTTCAACAGACAGTACATTCACATTTAATAGTTTTACCAGAGTTTAGACTTAACACTATCATCCATATACACACATCAAAAAAAGTTTTGCATCACCTCTGTTCTGAGAGTTCTGGAACTTGTACAGGAAATTGGAATAGAGATCAACATAAACATCATTTCCACCCTTTTTATTGCTCATGAAAAGCACAGATTGCATATTGTACCCCCATACAGTGAGACCTTCAGAGGTGGTGGTCCAGATTGCTGTACACACCAGTACCTCTAATACCCTGTAGCACGTTCTCTTGCGTTTATGCATGCCTATATTCATCATGGCATACTATCCACAAGTTAATCATGGCACTGTTGGTCCAGATTGTCCCACTCCTCAACAGCGATTCGGCATAGATCCCTCAGAGTGGTTGGTGGGTCACGCCATCCATAAACAGACCTTTTCAGTCTATCCCAGGCATATTCAAAATGGTTCATGTCAGGAGAACATGCTGGCCACTCTAGTCAACTGATGTCATTGTCCTGAAGGAAGTCATTCACAAGATGTGCATGATGGGGATGTGAATTGTCGTCCATGAAGATGAATGCCTCACCAATATGCTGCTGATGTGGTTGCACTATTGGTTGGAAGATGGCATTCACGTATCCTACAGCCGTTACGGCACCTTCTGTGACCACCAACAGTGTACGTCGGCCCCACATAGTGCCACCCCAAACCAGCCGGGAACCTCCACCGTGCTGCACTCACTGGACAGTGAGTCTAAGGCATTCAGCCTGACCAGGTTTCCTCCAAACATGTCTCTGATGATTGTGTGGTTGAAGGCGTATGTGACACTCATTGGTGAAGAGAATGTGATGCCAATCCTGAGTGGTCCATTTCGCATGTTGTTGGACCCATCTGTACCACGCTGCATGATGTCGTGGTTGTAAAGATGGACCTCACTATGGACGTCGGGAGTGAAGTTGCGCATCATCCAGCCTATTGTGTACAGTTTGAGTCATAACATGACGTCATGTGGCTGCACAAAAATCATTATTCAACATGGTGGCATTGCTGTCAGGATTTCTCTGAGCTATAAACTGTAGGTAGCTGCCATCCACTGCAGTAGTAACCCTTGGGTAGCCTGAGCTAATCATGTCGTTGACAGTTCCTGTCTCTCTATATCTCCTCCATGTCGGAACAACATTGCTTTTGTTCACTCCGAGATGCCTGTACACTTCCTTTGCTGAGAGCCCTTCCTGGCACGAAGCAACAATGCGAACACAATCAAACCGTGGTATTGACTGTCTAGGCATGGTTGAACTGATCAGCTGTCGGACCCCCTCTGTCTAATAGGTGCTGTTCATTCATGGTTGTTTACATCTTTGGGTGGGTTTAGTGACATCTCTGAACAGTCAAAGGAACTGTGTGTGTGATACAGTATTCACAGTCAACATCTATCTTCAGGAGTTCTGGGAACTGCGGTGATGCAAAACTCTTTTTGATGTATGTATATATGGTCTCTTCTCATGTGAGGAATCATGTAACCAAACAATACTTAGACATGTTGATGTGCAATATTAATACATATGCTTCAACATTAATTTCTTTTGCACTCTTTTAATGTACTTTTGATGGACTTAATTATTAAGATACCTTTAGTAGGGCTACACTGTGGTACTGCCTTTATAAAAATTCGTGATTGGTCAGATTTTATCATGTAGCTTTAGTTATATGCTTGTGTCTTTTTTTTTTTTTAATTTCATCTGCTTGCAAATTTTACCCTTGAGACTGATAAGTTAAATGACATTTTATTTTAATAATGTGTATGTAAGACTAACAAATATTTCATTGATGTTACGAGAGATCTGTTTCAAAAGTACTGGTTCATCCATGGTACAGAATAAATAGGCCAGCCAGGAACTTTCTCATGGCTGTGTGACTTTTGTGCAGGTGTTTGGAACAGCAACTTATAGAGACACTGTCACAGAAAATGGGCAACATTGTTTTGGAGGATGATTAGCAGAGGGGTTTTTAATTTTGAAATCAGTAGACAGTTCAAATGGCTGCATATATTTAATCATTTCTGGTTATTTAATATGACAAAACTCACAGTCCATGGGTAATCATTTTTGTAGCTATAATGATAACAGATGGAAACAGAGAATACAAAGGAAAAGACAGCTAGTCAGCTTTAGCTGACTGGTGGATAAGTCATGGACATATATAACGGATCATAAACTTACATTAGGTTTCTAGCTATCAATATTTTTCTTGATTATATGCACACTCTGATGCACAGGTTTGCAGCATAAGTGCTACTGTGGCTCTGGACATTTGTGTTTGGATGTATGACTGTGGAAGTGTGTTTGTAAATCATAAAAACTATGATGGTGGGAGCAAACACGTAAAATAATTTATTCCATTCTGTTGCATCTACCAGTTAAAGAAAGATGCTAATTCACTACAGCTGTAATATTTATTACATGTTTAACCATGTAAATTGCTAATAATGCCAAATATTTATCACTGTTGTAGTAATGAAACAGAATGTGGACCAGCATTGGGAAATGTGACACATGGATATTATTAACAAATGTAATAATTATCAAAGTCACAGTAAATTACTGCTGAACTTCCTGTAACACAGAGGTCACACATTTCTGTTCATTGTATCCTGATATAAATGGTACCACAATAAACAGTCAAAATATGTAACAGGAATTAGAAAGACCATACATATGCTGAGAATGTAACATAGACATTCTTAAATTTTTAATATTATATCTAAACTAAACAAGATGTCACATATTAGATTTCAGTTGTACAAAAGAAAATGCAATTTTGATAACTACATTTATTGTTTCGATTACCTGTTTGAATATGATAAACAAATTATCTTCAGATCTAATATTAGTACTGCAAAGTGCCGTTTGTAAGATGGTTGAGACTGTAATTTTTTAGTTGTTTTAGTTAATGTATGGAATTCGTAGAGAGCAAAGCCTTTTTAATAATTTTACACTCATTTAGAGCAAAAAAGGCACATATTTATTTCTTCTGGTTATCCTGTGCCATATGCTATAGAGAAAGAATTATCTCCATTGGCAAGAAACTGAGGTGAAGTGAAAGGTTTTAGGAAGAGGCATCACCTAATATTGGTCTGTTTTAGTCTCTGTATCTGCACAGCTATTTTATTTTACATGATGTTTATTTTATTTTGACCAGATGATCCAGTATCAGGTGGAGACGGGCTTCAGAAAAAGATGTCACGTGATTCTGATGGTGGTAAGTAAAAACTGATTTTCTCTAAGCATTTCCCATTTTGAAGTGAGTAACAAAGCTAATTTTTGAATCCTTTTCTAAATTCTACCTTTGTTTTAACCTGTATATGCAGGGATATTTGTTTGAGTTGTTGTAAACACATTGTGTTCACATGGAGAGTTGAAGTCTTCTCAGCTTTCTAAATGGTCAGTAATATTTTTGGGTTGCAGCTCATGATTCTTTACTTCTAAGCATGATATTTCAACTAAGCACTTCGAGTCTTCTTCAGGTGATTCAGTGAAGACTCACATCAGCTTTTGTTTTGCACTATTTATTAGTACACAGCATGCATTTTGTGCACGCATCAGAAATGTCATACCAAGATTTTCCACATTGCCCGGCAATACAGGCACAGCCATCAGTGGTGGAAGCATCAAACATAGCTGCCTGGTGGACTTCCTCTTCGTGTGGCCTTTGTTGTATTTATTTATCTAAAATAGTACTGACTGCTATGGATACTGGAGATCTCAACTACATTGAAAGTGTACACAGCTTTCACATAAGTGATTCCTTAACCTGATACATGAATTAGGTACCCATTATAATTCCAAATCTGTTACTGTTCTAGCACTCTGTCTGTACATTCAAATGAACTACCAGTGGATAGGAAATGGAACACAAAGCAGTAACATTCCAAGTCTGTATATTCATTGCCTCAGTAGATGATGTGGCATTCTATATTTGACTATAATGATATTTGAAACAGCAATGTATGCTTAATGGTTTTTATGTTCTCAGGTAGTTTGCTAAAAAGCTTTAAACTCATGTCAAAATACGTTATCTTTGCTGAGAGTGTTTAGTGGAATTGACAGAATTACGTGCATTATCATAATTCTTGCCTATCATAATGTGACATTGTAAACAACAGAAGTCAGTGGATTTCTTACACCATCTTAATTTAATTCATTATAATACCCACTTCACAATGGAGTAGCATTGTTCTCTACATACATAAATGATCTGGCAGGCAGAGGGAGTAGCAACTTGCAACTATTTGCTGATGATGCTGTGTTGTGTGGGAAGATGAGCTTGAGTGACTGTAGGAGGCTATAAGCTGACTTAAACAGAATTTCTAGTTGATCTGATGAATGGCAGTTTGTTCTAAATGCAGAAAAATGTAAGTTAATTGAGATGAGTAGGAGAACAATCCTATACAGCATATTGGTGTGATGCTTAATACAAAATAATTGATTAGATATCCAGGCCTAATGTTGCAAAGCAATATGAAGTGGAATGAGAACATAAGGATGGTAACAGAGAAGGCAAATCATCGACTTAAGTTTAGTGCAAGAATTTTAGGAAAGTGTAGCTCATGTATAAAGGAAACTGTCTAAATACCGCTAGTGTGATTCATTCTTAAGTATTGCTTGAGTGTTTGGGTCCTATGTCAGGTTGGATTAAGGGAAGACATTAAGAAATTCACAGACATTCTGCTAGATTTTTAACTAGTAAGTTTGATCAACATGCAGGTATTATGGGCATGCTTTGTGGACTCAAATGGGAATCCTTGGAGGGAAGATGACACTCTTTTTGTGAGGTGTAAGTGCACTAATTTAGAGAACCAGCATTTGCAGCTGACTACAGAAGAGTTCTCTTACCACCAGAGTACATTTTATGTAAGGACCACAAAGATAAGATTGAAGAAATTAGCATTTGTACAGGGGCATAAACACAGTTGTTTTTCCTCACTCCATTTGCGAGTGGAACAGGAAAGCAAATTAATAGTACTGTCTGCCATGCACCATACGATGGCTTGCAGAGTGTGTATGTAGATGTGCATATAGACATAGATAAAATGCATGGCTGTTCATAGTTCCTCATTGTTTAAGACAGATTGGAGAATTACAACTCTATTGAACAGGCATTGGTCCAGCCTGTAAGTCATGTAGCTGCAATGTGACAAGAGATGGTTTTTACTCATCTCAGTGTGCTCCACATATTCCACTGCCTGGTCTAGGATGACACTCACATCTCCTCAGCCAAGAATCACTAAAAAATAGTGCTACATTGCATGTGCCCACAGACTGCATCATATGTACCTTGCAGTAGCTGAAAATTATATATTTTAACCAAGTCATTAGGGCCACTGCAACCACAGCCTTTCATAGTTGTGACTAAGTTATGACTGCCTAATACTTTAGCCCACACAGTACATCTCCTGGTTTCAAAATGTGCTCTTCGCATCCTGGCTGATTCTTGTGATGATGTCATACAACTAGGCGAATCTCTTAATTGACCAATATTAACTCTGAAATGGAGTTTAAGTTTATTGCAAAAGTGTCATGTCTAAAATACTGGATGAACTTCAAATCCACATCTACATCTACATCTTCATGGATACTCTACAAATCACAATTAAGTGCCTGGCAGAGGGTTCATCGAACCACCTTCACAAAAATTTTCTATTATTCCAATCTCAAACAGTGTGCAGAAAAAAAGAGCACCTATATCTTTCTGTGCAAGCTCTGACTTCCCTTATTTTATTATGATGATCATTTATCCCTGTGTAGGTTGGCATCAACAAAATATTTTTGTATTTGGTGGAGAAAGTTGGTGATCAAAATTTTGTGACAAGATTCCACTGCAACAAAAAAATGCCTTGGTTAAAAATGTCAACCCCTAATCCTGTATCATGTCAGTTGCACTCTCTTCCCTATTTTGTGATAATACAAAATGTAGTGCACTTCTTTGAACTTTTTTGATGTACTCTGCTAATCTGATAAGAGCCCCAAACTGTGTGTAGGTTGGGTTGTTTGGGGGAAGAGACCAAACCGCGAGGTCTTCGGTCTCATCGGATTATGGAAGGATGGAGAAGGAAGTCAGCCATGCCCTTTGAAAGGAACCATCCCAGCATTTGCCTGGAACGATTTAGGGAAATCACGGAAAACCTAAATCAGGATGGCGAGACGTGGGATTGAACTGTCGTCCTCCCAAATATGAGTCCAGTGTACTAACCACTGCACTGCCTCGCTCTGCACCCAAACCATGCAGCAGTGCTCCAAAAGAGGACAGACAAGCAAGCATAGTGTAGGCAGTCTCTTTAGTATACTGTTACATTTTTGCAAGTGTTATGCCAGTAACACGCAGTCTTTGGTTTGCCTTCCCCACAACACTTTCTATGTGTTCTTTCCAGTTTGAGTTGTTCCTAATTATATTTTGTAGGTATTTAGTTGAATTTACTGCCTTTGGATTTGACTGATTTATCATTTCATCTTTAGTCATCTTGTGGACTGACATAGAGATATTAATTCTCTGATATAATTACCAGCTGTTTTTACATTTTTCCTTTCGCTCAGTTTACATGACTCACTTCACTAGTGCAGAATATTGTTTAACACTCTTATACATTCATAATTGCTCAAAAATTCAATACTCGTTTCACTCCACATACATTTTAATAATATATTAATTGCATATTGCTTTTATCTGTTGAAAATGTTGTGTTTTAAGGAAGCTATAAAAGATACTGATTTGAAATTTATATGACAATCTCATATTCATATATAACTTTATCGTATGAAGTTTCAGTGACAGTGGTTCATGGAATCCAATAAAAATGAAATCACTGTCTGTCATATGATTTAATTTCTCACCACATGCTCATGTGCTGCAGTATGACATATGACAAATTGCATATCGAATAAACTATTCGCATTCAGCCCTATCCATATAGCATCTGCACTAGCACAAACTGTCTGTTAGATTGAACTACACATTGCTGCACTACACACACTCACACAGTATTACATAGCTTTCAAGTTGTCGCTAACTGCAAACTGTAGGTAGGTATAAAACACTTGCACATAGAGTGTTTATGAATCAGATAATTTGACTAAATATTGCATTCGGCAAATGCAGAAACTATAAATTAGATATAACTAAAGCATGGCACCAAAATCCATGTTTTTCCTCTAATGTTTTACCAATGTATTGTCTAAGATGTCTAGAATACTCCTGGAATTTCAAGTTAAAGTAATTGTTCATCCTTCATCAAACATTGAAAACATTCTAGCACAGGTAAAAGGTTACTTACTACGTGGATGAATGGAGTTAGTATAAAATTAACTGTCTTAACATGTGGCCCACATGTCATTGTCTTTTCTTGATGTCGTGTTAATGGTTGATTGCTGTTATGAATTAATTTTAAATAGCTTTTCACAGTGCTATCAAAGTAGAGTTTCAAGTTCATGTACATTTCGTCTCATTTTTCTTTTGACAGTGATCAGCTGTTATCACCAAGACTATGGTGAGTCTAAATTACACAAACAATTGGCAATAACACATTGTTCACACACAGTAAGTGTTTTTAAAGTACTGAATGTTAAACACTGACTGATGACATGAACATTACTCAATGACTTCCTAATGCAGAATAATTAATTATAGATATTTTATTGCATTGGACGTTGACTGCACCTCTTTAAACGTGTGTGTAATACTGTTTTCACAAAATAATAAAATGTTGAGTTATTCCATTCTTAAAAGTAATGTAAGACAATAAAAAGTAGAAGATATGTACAGCACTCAGAGAAAAATATGGAAACACCACAAGAAATGCATGCTTCAACATAAATGCAGATGCTAGCCAAGCCTGCAGGTTGCACAGTTGTATTTCACCACCTATTGCCCCTATGCAAGACTCAAATAAGTTGCAAGTGTCAGCCATAATCCCAAAAACAGTGTTCTGTGTAGATGTGAGTGTATTATGTCAGAGTGAAGTGAATTTGAACATGGGGAAATTGTTGGTGCTCGTATGATGGGTGGTTTCATAACCGAGGTGCTTGGTGTTTCAGGAGACACCCTGTCAAAAATTTACCCCACATGTAGGGAACATGGAAAAACATCATCCATTAAGGTGCAATGCAGCAAAACTGTTTGTTGAGTGATCCTAACAGATGGTGATTGAAGAGAACTGAGACAAGAAATAAGGGGACACCAGCTGAAAAAGTCACTGCAGAACTAAATGTTGCACTCGTGAAATATTAAAACAACACACAGGGAACACCAAAATCAGGGAATTGCAGAGTGAGCTAGAGTTCCAAAACCATTTATCAGTGATGCAAATGCCTGTAACAGGAAAACCTGGTCACTAAACAATAAAATCTGGACTACGGAACAGTGGAAGAAAGTGATTTGGTTGGTTGATTCTTGTTGTATACTGTTTACAACTTTTGGCTCAGTTTATGTCCCAAGAATGAAATGTGGTGGAGGTTCAGTGAAGATTTGGCCAGCCAACTTGTGGTATTGCATGGGCCCCATAGGTACTCTTCTATATCATATTACTGTCAAGGAATATGTGACTGTTTGGGCTGATTAGGTTCGTCCCTTGGTACACAGTTTGTCCTCCAATGATGATAATGTGTTACAAGATGACAGAACCCCAGTTCACACAGCTCGCATCACTCAGGACTGGTTTTTTGAATATGAGGATGAATTGTTGCATCTCTCCTAGCCACCACAGTCACCAGATCTCAATGTTATTGAGCCTTTGTGGTGTACTTTGCAGATTGCTGTCCACTTCCATCATTGTTACCTGAATACAGGACCCATTTTGAGATGGCCAGAAGCTGTTTTGAATGGCAATAGTTTCCATACAACATATTAGGCATGGTAGTTCATTGTGTTTTTGGTGTTTTCATATTTTCGTCCACCTTCTGTGAAGTAATTTCTACTAACAGTTGGTTAAATGTCATTAAAATGCTTTAAATAATAGGTTCTATTTTATATTGCACAAGTTAGGGTGTGCTATAAATTATAGCTTCTATTGCATATTGATTAAGTTTGGGTGTGCTCTGTGATTCAAAACAGCACACCAGGAATCTCAAATTGTCTAACTGAAGGTCGAGGGCTGTTGAAAAAGTAAGTTCTGTCTGGTGTACGGAGTACTGGGGATACATCAGCAGTATCAACATAGCTGTGTCACCCAGCTTGGTATGAATCAGACAGTGCTGCGGAAAAGTTATTGAACTGTTTTTTGTGCTGTAAGCACAAATCAAAATGCCCATTATTATTGAAAGTACAGTTGCCTGTGAATTTTGTGCTGTCATTTTTTTCTGTGCATAAAAAACCTGAAAACTATAAACATTCTTAGTGAATTTCACGTAGTATATGGGAAGCACATTATGAGTGACATTGCCATAAGGAAATGATGCCATTTGTTTTGGGAAGATTAGGTGAATTTACTTTATGATGAAAGAAGTGGTTGCCATGTGTTGTAAAAATGTTATGGACATGGTTGTATGAATGTGTCAGTGCTAAAATTCAAATTTTGTGTATGATGTGTCGCAAAGCATCTGAATGATGACCACAATATGAAGAAGGTGGGAACTGCATCAGTGTCTTTGATGTGGTGCAGTAGACAAGGAGATGAAGTTCCTGACTCACATTGTGACAGTGGATGAAACATGGGTAGCATACATCAGTGTGGAGACAAGAAAACCAATCAGTGGAATGGTGACACACATGTCTAGGTATTCAAATGAGTTGTCATTTCTGTTTTCTGAGTGATATTGTGCATAAAATGGAATCAACAACCATTAGTTCTGATAAAACCTGAGAGATCACAAGGTCAATCTTTTCAGCAGTGTGTGTCAGTTGCTGGAATGCACAAACCAATCATTTCTATCTATTGCCGTGATTTCCCTAAGGGCACCATTATTTGCTGTATCTTTCAACTGCTGACAGTTTATAAACTTCTAACCTCCAGCATTTGCCTCCTATTGACATGAGGTTTCCCAAAAGGTATAATGTGTCTCACTGGTTCAGTTACAGTTTCAGTGAAAGACAGTAACTCAAAATTTTTGGATAGGGGGATGGATGTAATAGTCTGAGTTCTCTCTGGTTCCCATCTCCTCTGTGAATAAGCCTGCATGGTGGTGCAGTGGTTATCACACTGGACCTGAATTCAAGAGGACAATGGTCCGAATGTGCTTCCAGTCATGCAGATCTAGGTTTCTGTTGATCCCAGACAAATGCTGGGATCATTCCTTTGAAATGGTAGGGCTGACCTCTGTCTCCATTCTTGACAAATTCTGAGCTTGTTCTTCATCTCTGATGATATCCATGTCAGAGACTAATTAAATGCCAATCTTCCTTTTTTCCCCTTGTACAGGAACTCTAGACTTACCACAGACATGCCACTCATAATCAGGTGGATGAGTGGAGACATACTCTGTACTTCCTGCAGTGGATGTAGTATCCACCAGAAAGGATAGTCCTTGAGGTACCTTTGGTATGTCTTGTACATCTTTTGGTGTTATTCCTTAACACATCTGTCTGCAGCAATTTAAAATCATATGACAGCATTCAGGGCAATTTCCAACTGCTTGCACACAGCAATTACTAATTCCAGTGCCCGAGAACAGCATTCATAGTGTCTGTATTGTGGCTGGTGCAATGTTGTACAGAACAGTAAATAAGCATCCATTATCCCTGGGACCCAGAAAAATGAGACAGCTTTGCAACAATGTGGGAATCATGCTGACTGGAATGGTGTGGTCCATCATGAGTTCACCCCAGAAGCTACTTATGTCAATAAGGAGTACTACAAAGTACCAAGAGGTTGTTCATCACCTTCTTGAAGCAGTTAGACACAAACAGCGAGTCTTGTGTTCTGCTCATCATTCTCAATTAATTCAGAACTTTTTGCCACAAACAAAACATGACTGAGGTTTGTCAGTTACCCTATTCCCCTTACCTGGCAGAAAGTGACTTCTGGCTTTTCCCTAAACTGTAAAAAGAATGGAAGGGACCAGATTTCAGAGCAGGGAAGGCATTATACAGAATACAATGGAGCAGCTATGCACCATACCAAAAGAAGCTTTCAAGCTTTCCAGCGAGCTTCTAGCAGTGGCAGAAGCATTGAAAGAGATGTGTAGAAGCTGACTAGGACTACTCTGAAAGTGACTAGTATCAAAAAATTGTATTTCAATAAAGGCTGATTTCATAAATAAAAGTCAGATAAATTTGAACAGGTATCGTGTAACATGACACTCTCATGAATTTTGATATAATTAACATCAAAAATATGTTTAAATTTTACATGACATTCTAGGATCTTTGTTTTCTAAGCAAATTTGTTGGACACATGTGATTTTATTCAGACACAAAGGAAATACTGGAAGTCAGCTTAATACATGCACTAATGGAAAAATTACCACAACAAAAAATAATTAATGAGAGCAGGAATACATTTTTCTATGTTACATATTTCAGTGATTAACATTGAAAGATTATAGATTAATATAAATGTTAGATAAGCCACTGAAAATGTAAACTGCTGGTACATTAATAGCTGGTGTTGCCACCTGAGTGTTGCATGCAAACATGCATGCATATGTTGTCCAGGTGCTAGATGTCAGTTTTTGGGATGGAGTTCCATGCCTGCTGTTGCTCATAGTCAGTCTATACAGGGATGGTCAGTGCCATTTGTGGATGACACTGGAGTTGTCATCTGATAAAGACCCATATGTGCTCAATTGGAGACAGACCTACTGATGGAGCAGGCCAAGACAACATATCGACACTCTGTAGAGCGTGTTGGGTTACAACACCAGTGTGTGGCTGAGCATTGTCCTGCTAGAGAACACCTTCTGAAAAGCTGTTCATGAATGACAGCACAAAGGTCGAATCACCAGACTGATGTACAAATTTGTAGTCAGGGTACATGAGATAACCATTAGAGTGTTGCTATTGTGTTACAAAATCGCACCCCTGACCATAACTCCAGATGTAAGTCCAGTATGTCGAGCACACAGACTTGTTGGTTGCAGGCCCTTAACTGGCCTCGTTCTAAACAATACATGGCCACCATTGACAGAGAGACAGAACCAGCTTTCATCTGAAAACACAACGACCTCCGCCTTGCCCCCAATGAGCTCTTGCTTGTCGTCACTGACATTGCAGATGGTGATGTTTTGGGGTTAGTGGAATGCACACTATAGGGCATCTGACTTGGTACTGTCCTTAAAGTAACCTATTTGTAACAGTTTGTTGCATCACTGTGGTGCCAACTGCTGCCCAAATTGTTGCTGCAGATGCAGTACGATGCACCAGAGACTTATGCCAAACATGATGATCTTCACTCTTGGTAGTGCCACACGGCCATCCAGAGCACGGCCTTCTTGTGACCGAACATTCTCATGACATTAGCTGCCAGCAATCGTGTACAGTTGCTACATTACTGCCAAAGCTCTCTGCAATAAGGAACATCCAGCTTTTCATAGCCCTATTACATGAACTCATTCAAACTCAGTGAGGTGCTGATAATGTTGTCTTTGTTGCCTGAAAGGCATTCTTGACTAACAGCAACTCACCATGTCCAGCCTCAAAAGTAACTAAAGCTTATACCATTACAGCATGTATTTAAAGCAAACCTGATTTGCATCTTAACAGTGGTGCTACTAATGCAAGTCTTTTCTTTCTAAATTTTGTTTATGTTGCACAACTCCTTCTTGGTGTTTTGATATTTTTCCATCGTTGTATATGTGTATAAATAAACATGTAACTTCCATGGATTTTACATTTAACTGATTTCATGTCACCTTCTACACTAGCATGCTGAAGATGAGCCCTGTATCATCAGTGAATCCCAATAAAAACCGTGGGAATTGTGGGACACAACAAATCGCCCACTTGAGGTGGATAACAAAAGCTCATTTTTTCCTGCATTACACATAGAAATCTCTCTCATTGTGTTGACCTGTAGACTTGATTGCTAGTGTACTTTCTTTCAGTAGTGTACTGCACAGTCTTCTGGGGCACTGAAAATACGGTCAAGAAAAACATTTGTTTTAAGTTTTTTGTGTTACATTGACAACATTGCATAAGCCTCTTCATGGACCAAATCTTTCTTGCACTTACATGCCAATATATATATATACTTTCTGGTGATGTTTGTGGTTAATATCAAGAGCAAATTTATGAGTAAATGCAAACAACAACCACAATACTAAAAGTAACAATAACTAACATATAGACTATTCACCCCTATCTACGTGCTTAATTGACAATATTTTCGTGGACAGAGCAGGAGCAGCTCTGTATCACTGTAAAGCAAATAGTCAGTGGACTGTCAGATCATGATGGTGAACTGCTTACAGTAAATGACATTAAGCTGTGTCATAAAACTAAGCATTCCTTTAAATCTTACAGGCCAGGAAATACTGATAGGCTAGAAATCTTCAGACTTTTCTTGCAGCAGATTGATTGGAGCCCTGTATGTATGGAAAAGAATGTTAATGATGAATTTGTACTGTAATATTTTTAAAAGAGTTATAAAAAATCTGAAACTATGTACATGACATCTGAAACTGACAACTCACATAACAAAGCAGAAACCATTTGGCTAGCTATAAAAAGGGGAGAGTGAGAAAACCTGGAATATATGTCTGATATGGAAATTTGTCATAGTGGAAACATAGTAAAAAAAATTGGAGAGGAAATTGCTGATATCTTCAGTAGACATTTCTTAACAGCTGCTGAGAGAATTGGCTGTAAAGGCTCAATGAGTGATGCATTAGCACATCTGCATGAAGCTGGCAGTGCCAGAGCTGTTCAGACGCATGTAATTCCTTTCATAATTAGTGAGATCAAACAGATAAATGAAAAACATGAAAGCAAACATTTCTTGTGGGGCTGATAATATTTCGACAGTGCTATTTAGATACTGTCATGGTTCGATAAATACAGCCCTATGGCACACTTTTAATGTATTACCCCACTTAGATTAAAATATTCTGTGTGAAATCACTTTTCAAAACAGGCGGGGGGGAACTGATATATCAAACTACCGCCCCATAACCCTGCTAACACATTTCTCCAAGGTCCTAGAGAAATGGATGTTCAGTGGAACTGTTGATCACCTCAACAGCCATAACATTCTTTCTCAATGTCAGTTTCGTTTCGGCCAAGCCCTATCAATTGATGATGCTGTTTTCTCCTTCACTTATCAATTTCTGAAATCTCTTAACAGCAAATTGGTACCAATTGGAATCCTATGTGACCTATCCAAGACTTTAGACTGTGTCAACCATGATATATTGTTAAGAAAAACAGACTTTTATGGGTTAAGTGGAATAATGAGGACATTGATGAAGTCTTATCTCACAGCTATGAAACAGAGGATAACAATTACTGACAGTAATGGATTCCTACTTCATAACAAAGGGGCTCAGTCAGCAGTGGAGCTCCACAAGGCTTGCTGCAGGGCCCCTTACTATTTCCTTTATTTATACATGACCTCCCACGCTGTACCACTTCAGTGAGCTAGTTCTCCCTCTTTGCTGATGATATTTCTCTCTTAATAGATAAAACAGCAGCGAAAAACCTAAAACCCCCTGCTAATGGTGATTTATTGATTTTCACAAATAGTTTAACAGTAATGGACTCACCTTCAATGTTAATAAAACTCATTATATACAATTTCATTTGACACAGAAAGAACAAGTGTGTACAAATAAAAAGTGCAATGGACAATGTATACAAAAAGTGGACTCTCCTAAGTGTACCTTTACAGAAAATTAAATTTGCCCAACCACATCCTAGATCTGGAAGAAAAAAAAAAAGACTTCATTCTTCAGCTTTTGCTTTACATAATTGTATCATATGCACATAAGGATGCCGTTAGAGCTACTTACTTTTGGTATTTCCATGCACTGTTGTCTTATGGCATCATCTTCTGGGGTAACAAGCCAATGGCAATAAAACTTCCATTGCTCAGAAGAGAGCTGTATGCATTATAAATACTGTGCATCAAAGACACTTATGCAGGAAGCTGTTCCAGAAAAACCAGGTTCTCATAACAACATCTTTGTATATCTTCTCCCTTGTATGTTTCATTAATAAAAAATCACTCTCTTTTCAGAACAAATAGTGAATATCATAGGTACAATTCAAGGACAAAAGAGGACTTAACATAGCAACCGGTCAAACTTCACCCTTGTACAGAAAGGAGTAAACTATTCAGCATCAGAGATTGCAATGTTTTACCAAGAAACATTAAAATACTTGTTCTTTAAACACCAAAATTCAAGAGCAAATTGAGTCAATATTTGATACAAAGATCATTCAGTTCAATTAGTGATTCTTTAGAGCATATGAGCAAGAATTTATGTAACTTTTAATTGCATATATGGGTGAACCATTTGATGCAAGCGTAAATGCAAACTATTCCTAGTATGAATGACTCATAATGTATGTATAAATATTATTGTTTCAAACAGTGGGAAATCCAGGATGAAATAGTGAGAATATTATGAAAAGGGTAGACTGTTGCTCACAATTTAGTGGGAATGCTGAGTCACAGTTTGGCACAACAACACTGTCAAACAAGTAAACTTTCAGCCAAAAAGACTTTCATTGGAATTACACAACACACACACACACACGCACACACACAAATATAAAAACAAAGATGATGTACCTTACCAAACAAAAGCATTGGCATGTTGATAGACACACAAACAAACACAAACACACACACACACACACACAGAATTCAAGCTTTCGCAACCAACGGTTGCTTCATCAGGAAAGAGGGAAGGAGAGGGAAAGATGAAAGGATGTGGGTTTTAAGGGAGAGGGTAAGGAGTCATTCCAATCCCGGGAGCGGAAAGACCATGGTCTTATATATATGTCCTAGCAACTCTTTTCTATTGGGATCAACGGAACTCCCTGTAAATAAGTAACTTAGATGAAAACGTATTCCTATCCAGCAAGTTTGGTTTCAGCAGGATGAGACCACAGATCACACAGCAAGAATGTCAGTGAAAGATATTCGGAATGTTTTTCATGGTCACTTCATTTCCTGGTTTGGTGAAATTAGTTGTTCTTCTCGTTCCCCAGACCTGTCCATGTGTGACTACTTTTCATGGAGTCAAGTCGTGTGTTTACGAGCATAAACCCTTGATGAACTGAAGGAAGCAATTCATGTGGAAGTTATTGAAATTGACAGAACAATATTAGAGAAGGCCGAAGCCAACTTCTGAGAGCACCTGTAGAAGTGCTTCACTGAAAACGGCCATCACTGGAAGATGTCGTTTTCAATAATTAATTTTGCACAATGGCAACATCATTTGAGTATTATCCTGTAAATAATATATATATATATATATATATATATATATATATAAACAAAGATGATGTGACTTACCAAATGAAAGTGCTGGCAGGTCGACAGACACACAAACGAACACAAACATACACACAAAATTCAAGCTTTCGCAACAAACTGTTGCCTCGTCAGGAAATTTTGTGTGTATGTTTGTGTTCGTTTGTGTGTCTGTCGACCTGCCAGAACTTTCATTTGGTAAGCCACATCATCTTTGTTTTTAGATATATTTTTCCTTCGTGGAATGTTTCCTTCTATTATAACCATATATATATATATATATATATATATATATATATATATATATATATATATATATATATAATAGAGGGAAACATTCCACGTGGGAAAAATATATCTAAAAAGAAAGATGATGAGACTTACCAAACAAAAGCGCTGGCAGGTCGATAGACACACAAACATACACACAAAATTCTAGCTTTCGCAACCAACGGTTGCCTCGTCAGGAAAGAAGGAAGGAGAGGGAAAGACAAAAGGATTTGGGTTTTAAGGGAGAGGGTAAGGAGTCATTCCAATCCCGGGAGCGGAAAGACTTACCTTAGGGGGAAAAAAGGACAGGTATACACTCGCACACACACACATATCCATCTGCATATACACAGACACAAGCAGACATTTGTAATATATATATATATATATATATATATATATATATATATATATATATATGGTTATAATAGAAGGAAACATTCCACGAAGGAAATATATATATATATATATATATATATATATATATATATATATATATATATATATAAAAAAACAAAGATGATGTGACTTACCAAATGAAAGTGCTGGCAGGTCGACAGACACACAAACGAACACAAACATACACACAAAATTCAAGCTTTTGCAACAAACTGTTGCCTCATCAGGAAAGAGGGAAGGAGAGGGAAAGACGAAAGGATGTGGGTTTTAAGGGAGAGGGTAAGGAGTCATTCCAGTCCCGGGAGCGGAAAGACTTACCTTATGGGGAAAAAAGGACGGGTATACACTCGCACACACACACATATCCATCCACACATATACAGCTTGTGTCTGTATATGTGTGGATGTTTTGCCAAACGAATCTGCTCCAGTCCGGAATCCTTGAACCATTACACCAACAACCTGAAAACCGCTTTTGCATCCCGTAACTACCCTCCCGACCTGGTACAGAAGCAAATAACCAGAGCCACTTCCTCATCTCCTCAAACCCGGAACCTTCCACAGAAGAACCCCAAAAGTGCCCCACTTGTGACAGGATACTTTCCGGGACTGGATCAGATTCTGAATGTGGCTCTCCAGCAGGGATACGACTTCCTCAAATCCTGCCCTGAAATGAGATCCATCCTTCATGAAATCCTCCCCACTCCACCAAGAGTGTCTTTCCGCCGTCCACCTAACCTTCGCAACCTCTTAGTTCATCCCTATGAAATCCCCAGACCACCTTCCCTACCCTCTGGCTCCTACCCCTGTAACCGCCCCCGGTGTAAAACCTGTCCCATGCACCCTCCCACCACCACCCATTCCAGTCCTGTAACCCGGAAGGTGTACACGATCAAAGGCAGAGCCACGTGTGAAAGCACCCACGTGATTTACCAACTGACCTGCCTACACTGTGAAGCGTTCTATGTGGGAATGACCAGCAACAAACTGTCCATTCGCATGAATGGACACAGGCAGACAGTGTTTGTTGGTAATGAGGATCACCCTGTGGCTAAACATGCCTTGGTGCACGGCCAGCACATCTTGGCACAGTGTTACACCGTCCGGGTTATCTGGATACTTCCCACTAACACCAACCTGTCAGAACTCCGGAGATGGGAACTTGCCCTTCAGCATATCCTCTCTTCTCGCTATCCGCCAGGCCTCAATCTCCGCTAATTTCTAATTTCAATTTGCCGCCGCTCGTACCTCACCTGTCTTTCAACATCATCTTTGCCTTTGTACATCCGCCCCGACTGACATCTCTGCCCAAACTCTTTGCCTTTACAAATGTCTGCTTGTGTCTGTGTATATGAGGATGGATATGTGTGTGTGTGCGAGTGTATACCTGTCCTTTTTTCCCCCTAAGGTAAGTCTTTCCGCTCCCGGGATTGGAATGACTCCTTACCCTCTCCCTTAAAACCCAAATCCTTTTGTCTTTCCCTCTCCTTCCCTCTTTCCTGACGAGGCAACCATTGGTTGCGAAAGCTAGATTTTGTGTGTATGTTTGTGTTTGTTTGTGTGTCTATCGACCTGCCAGCGCTTTTGTTTGGTAAGTCTCATCATCTTTCTTTATATATATATATATATATATATATATATATATATATATATATATAAGCGCTGGCAGGTCGATAGACACACAAACACACACACACACACACACACACACACACACACAATGCCTCACCTGTTGTAACTTGACTTGCTTGACTTGTTGCACATCTCTAAAGGTTCTCATTGATGATATTTATGGATCATAATGTCATAATGAATTAGTGGAATATGAGGAAACAATACTTTTGGGAAAGACAACATTATTTTCAGAATCTGTTATTAAAGACTTTATAAAGGTACACATTATGGAAAATATTTTTAACAGTCATAGCAGCTATCAGTGGGATAATAAATGGAATCTCATCATTTTCATCATCAGTCTCAGCATTGTTGGCAGTATACATCCCAGGCCATTGTGAGAGGTTACCCGTCAGCTGAGTGTCATATTACCATTGACGGTCCGACTGTGTCACTGGGTAGTGCGAATAATTTAGTTGGATAGCTTAGTGTGGAAAGCCTAGGTAACAATATCCATGTTCACATGTTTGAAATGCATGCAGCATGTTTATACAAGGTGCAATGTGGGAAGTTTTGCAGGCTCAGCTGAAGATGACTAACAGGTGTCCAGTTGAAATATCATACTTGGAAGTAAATTAGGCCAGACTGCAACATCAAATTATCATCAAGTGATACAATGTCAAAACACAGGTGAACATGCAGCATTCACATATTTTAAATGTGCAAATTTATGGCTTGCAAGTTTTGTTCAAACAGTATGCAAAAAGACTGAAAAAATGTAAATGTTTGTAGAATACAAATGATGTAACACTTGTTTGACATGGAAGGAAAAGAAAAGTTAACATAAGGGAAATCTTCATCATGTTTATAAATTTATGATATCTTTGTTGCTAGTTTATTTCTCCAGTTAAATGAGGATGTATATGAAATATTATATATTATAAAATTAATTAATATATTATATGTTATAAATGCTAAAGGTTAGAATGTAATTTATTTTTAGTCCAACAATTTTATCCAGCAATTATTTTTACTTTTATCTCTGACATTATTTTGTGCATGTGAAAAATATTAATGTGTACCATGGTTCAGAGTCCATTTTGGACTCTTTATATCCATCTACAACTGTTGGAGTGAGCCAATTTTTAGTTTATCTGCAATAGAAGAATTCTTAGTAAAGAACTGCCATACCCAGACCAACATTTAGGTTGATGAATGCCTTGCTTACAGTATCAGTAAGCTGTTGCACTATAAAATAGATCAGAATATGTGACAATTAAAATAATAGGTTTCAGATGTAAATAAGTATTACCTACAAAAGTTTTATAATCAAGAATAAGAAAGACAACATCATCGCAGTTAGATAGGAAGTTCAGGAACATAAATACTCAATTCATCAGCATGTTAGTCAGAACGGAGTTTGACACTGACTTATGGGACTCAGGTAGTGAAAAAGGAACAAGTATTTAATGGGATGAAAGAAACTGGAACAGAAAAAAATAGAAATAGAATAGAAGAAAACTAATGAATGTCCATGCTATGTGAAGTAGGAAGAAAATATACATAAGTAAGAAAATAGTGATGAAGAGAGAAATTAAATAGCATGGTAGATCTCATAGAATCAGGTGTACTGCCTGTGCTCTGCATCTTCCCAACACAATATTTTGATGTTGTACCTTGGCATCATATCGGGTGTTTCCTGAGACTGCTTGCTTTGTCGACCAGGTCCCGTATTTATATTTGGGCAGTGCCTGATGTTCACTATTCTGTCCATGCCCACTGTAACTGTTTCTTGTGATGGTATGTGTTTCCGTCCAAACCCATTGAAGCTGTCTTCCATCCCATGGCTTTCCATATTAGGTCTGCATCTGCCAGGCATGTTCCTGGCACTATTGTGATGCTGTAGGTTTTCCTTATGCTGCTCATGACTGCAGTGGCTTTCTCTTCTGACTATATCATCCTTCTGGCATTGTGAATTCAATATGTGCCTGTCCAGTGCACTTGCTGTGGCATCAGTCTGCTGATGGAGTTACATGTTATGTCTGCACATGTTGTGCCAATCTCTTATGTTGGTAGCTGCTATATGAAGTTCTGTGTTATGTCCGATTGCTGCCTGCATGGCAGCTAAGGCTTCAACTAATTGATGTTGTTCCCTATCTTGTCTGTGACCACTGTGGTTGTCTCTTGAGAAGGGAGTTGCCACCTGGTGCTTCGCATGAGGTCTGATCCTGTTAATTTTGCTCTTGGTCATCTGAGGTTCATTACCAGAGGAGAGAACTTTTTTCCAGTGTTTCTGTAGTCATTCCAAAGCCATATTTCATGCTGCACTGAGCTTCTATCCTGCTTCCCAGCTGATCGGGTTCTTTGTCATCTTGATTTCAATAGAGTCATTGATGACAGTACCCCATAATTGGGGGTGGGGGGTCTGAGCCAGAAGACTGGTTATGTCATAGTGTGTTGAAGTTCCGGGCAGTGCTCTGCTATTTCTGAGACTGATTTAGTGGTCTGTTGTGGCCTAGAACAAGAAGAAGAGATCAGGAAGGTAGCCTTTCTACCATACGCAGGACCTGTTTGTACAAAAATCAACAGAATCCTGAAGAAACGCAAAATCAAAAGTGTGTTCTGCTCACCCAATAGGATCAAGACACTCCTTGGAGTGTTCAAGGATGATCTGGGACTAAGGAAACCTGGTATTTACCATGTACCTTCTGAATGTGGTATGTCATACATTGGTCAAGTCACCAGAACAGTGAAATAAGACATACCATGCTAAGACAGGCCACTAAATCAGCAATAGTAAAACATTGCCTGGAACTTGAACACATCATGAATTCTGACAGAACCAGGATCCTTCCACAAACCATCATATTCTGGGATAGTGTCATCAATGAATTTATTGAAATTAAGATGGCAGAGAACCCAATCAATTGGGAAGTGGGATAAAAGCTCAGTATGGTGTAGAATCCAGCTTTGGAAATACTACAGAAACACCATAAAAAGTTCCCTTCTCCAGTAAAGAACCTCAAACAACAGGGGGGATAATTAACAGGATCAGACCTCATACAGACCACCAGGTGGCAACTATCTCCTTAGAATACAGCCACAGCAGTCACGGATCAGGCAGGGAACATCATCAACCACCTGAAACCTCAGGCACTTCACAACCTGGGAGTAGACATAATAAGGAACACCAGATAGTGGCTGCTAACATAAAAGGTTGTTGCAACATCCATGGATGTAATATGCAACTCCAACAGCAGCCTGATGCTGCAGGAAGCTCATCTCACAGGCATAAACTGAATTCAGAATCTAGGAGGATGACAAGGCCATGAGAGAAAGTTGCAGTGGTGGCAAACAGCATAAAGATTGTCTACAGCATCAGAGTAGTGCTAGGTATGCACCTAGTGGCTGCAGATCTAGTATGGAAGACCATGGGATGGTCTCCACCAAGGAAGACAGTCACAATGGGTGTGGACAGAAAAGGAAATGCCTGGAGACAGATATCACCACAAAAACAGCCACAGTGGGCGCAGATGGCGTAGTGAACACCAGGCACCACCCAGGCATAAATGTGGGAACTGGTCAGCAAAGTGATCAGTCTGAGGAAACACCTGGTGAAGACACTGTTATGACATCAAAATATTGTGTTGAGAAGAGACAGAACATCAGCAAGACATCCAATTCTATTAGATGACAACGAATCACCAGTAAATCTAAGAAATTGTGTAGAACTGACACTTTATATTAATCTGTTCTAAAGTACATAAAGATTTCATCTCATGTATCCTTATAATCATGTACCATTATATTCTTGTTTCTTTCTGCTTTTGAGGTGGCTGAGATACATTTTTTCCTCACGTATATGCAAAAGATCAAAGCAATTTATTTATAAAAATCTTCAGAATTCCATGAATGTCACATATAAATGAAGTACTTTTTTTATAGCTTATGTAACAAGTTACTCTTTTATTTTTTTAATAACAAACTTTTAAAGGATATGATTTTTGAAACAATGAAGAATTGGAGAATATGATCACATCACAGTTGCTAGAACATACTGACTCACAAATTTATGATAGTGTTCATTTGTTACCATGATGCAATAAAATTGTCATACAATACGCTGGGGGAAATTGATGGAATGTAATCAAAGACTCAGCTCACTTGAATAACTAATTTTTCACCTTTATAAACATATTAGGTAAAATGTAGAAAATACAGTAGTCCTTTTAGTCTTTCAGCTACAGCAAAATTTTAGAAATATTCTTAATATTTGATATTATGGTTCCTCTCAAGATAGTTCCCACAGTGAGGTTTGCTTCAAATTACAAAACTTCTGTGTAAACACTACTAAGCACTCACTTATCAGTAAAAGAGGCCTTCATAAAAATAAGGATCCTAAATAGTGGTACAATCACACCAAAGATGCCACACAGAGAAGAAATACTTATTCAAATGTGGCTCAGATACATACAGAAAATCTCACAAAGTGTCTAAGAAAATGTCCTCAAGAACAGTTGCTATTGAGAAAGGAAAAGATGAGGACAATTAAAAAAAGAGATCACACCAAAATCTAAAAAATAGTGAAACATGAGCATAACAGTACAAAAGACTTTAAAAAGCAAAGTGCATTAAAGATGGTAAGACACACTGCTGGCAGCTGATAAGTACACATGCAGAATATGATACAAATATTACAATCTTCTAACGAAGAAAGAATTTCCACAACAGCTAGAAAGATAAACAAGCTGATAACAGTGCCCCTGTAAATGAAATCACTGCAGCAAAAGTTAAATAAGCACCATCCAAAATGAAAAGCATCAAAGCAAATGGGCCAGATGAATATCTGCCAAAATGTGGGAAACATGGGCTGCTGCAGAGGGGATATGGCTTGCCAAACTGTTTGACAACAAAAAGTGAGAACATAGTGATTATGTGGGGGAGCAGTGTGCTAATTCCTTTCTACAAAAACAAAGGAGACATATATGACTGTGAAAACTTTAAGGGTATAAAATTCACATCACATACATTTGTAATCTCTTTAACAGAAAGTCAGGATGGATTCACAGTAGGAAAGGGAAACACAGATGCCATTCATGCAATAAGATTAGTGATGGAAAAATGCAAGAGAACAAGCAAAATATTTGGTTGGTCTTTATATATCGTGGAAAAGCTTCTATCAAGTACCAAGATCATTAATATGGCAAGCTCTAAGTGCACTGATACCATGAAGTACTATAACTGACTTGTGATGGAAATGTACAACTATGTCCAGACCTGTGCCAGAAGTTCCGCAGGTATCAAAACACAGGTGCTCATAAGGTGAGTACTGTAACTCCTTAATTGTTCAGTATTGTAATGAATTATTCAGGACCAAAGATACAGATACCAACCCTATTAAACCTAGCTGGTGATGTATCAATTATATCTGCTAATTTCCAAGAAGTTCATGAAAACCTAAAGGTGTGGAAGAAGGTACATGAAACAAATAGCTTATGCATGAGTAGAATAAAGACAGAGTTCATGATGGGCAACCGAAGTCCTGATGCCACAAAACCACAGATACTGATCTTGATAATGTCACACTTCCAGGAGTTAAAAATTTTAAGTAGCTGGGGTCAGTAATAACAGAGGCGCTATCAACTGAAGCAGATATAACTCAAAGAATAATATCTGTTTAGAACATGTTATGTAAGCTTTCAGGGATTCTGTATGTCCAAAAATGCCCATAAAAACCAAAGACAAAATTTATAAAATGGCTGTAAGACTAGCACTGTTGTATATTAGTGAAGTCTGGACAGCAAAAAAGACTCAGCAACAGATTCTGCATATAATAAAAATGTGTGTTATGATGAATGGGCAGAATAACATTGAAAGACAAAGTGTTCAGTGAATTCATAAGAGGTAATTTTACAATCATCCCTATAAACAAGAAACTCCCAGAATCCAAGCTGCAGTATTATGGTTGCATAACACAAAGATCTGAAGGCACATTGTGAAATTATTAGGAAAGCCAACCTTGAATAAAGGGTACATGCAAGGACATAGAAAGAATGATTAATATTTGATATTCAATGATTTTCTGTGCCCTAATTATAAATGTTCTCTCCACTCATTTTTAAAGTCTGTTGCCGAATTCGACGTGTCATTGCTACTTTCATTCTTCACTGTGTTTTTCCATTTGTTATGTACAGGGATGAAGAGAATCATAAATGCAAAAATGCAGTGCTTTCGTTTGGAGTTTAACCTATAAGCATATTAAACACAGGCTGTTGAGGCAAAAACACTGCTGCTATGATTTAGAATTGAGAGTGTAGAATAGCTATAGACAAAACAAAATGCAAATTCTAAAACAATTAAAACATTAACATTTTACAATGGTTTATAGCCATTTACAGGCTTTTAAATGATTATGTCTACATGTTTTAATTAAAATGCTATTTTAGTGAGTAATTGATGCTTCATAGGTTTCAGTTCAGAAGGTATGTAACTGAACACTTTGTGTTGTTTGTGTTTGTGATTATTTTGTTTCAAACCACAGAGTATGTAGCATGTGCTTGTGTGTGTTATATGTACAGAATGTGCACGTGTGACGACTCCTACTGCTACTGAGACCATGTTGCCTTGGAAGCGTGACGACGAAGGCGAATTAAGCACTGGTCCTGTCAAGCAGAGCGAGTTCCCTGCCTGGTGTTCCAATAAGGAATACCTTGCATACAATTCACCTTCTGCTACATTCCTAGGTAACTAACAACCACATCCCTATTCCACAAATCCACAGCTGATATTTGTAGTTAACAAATTTACTAACAAAGTTAATGCATAGTTGATAGTTTACTGTAATAATCAAAGCACTATGCCAAGTGCAGCAGTATCAGTACTACTTTCAACACCTGTGAGTTAAGGAAAATTGATAAAATGGATGAAACAAAATAGGCAATCAAATGAAGGTGCTGGTAGCTGAAACAGAAAAACTGTCAGTTTCATTGTAAATAAGATTAACTTACTTTTCTGTAATTCTCAAAGTATTTGTCCCAATGTATTAACAAAATAGTCTATTGGTTTTTGAGCAGTTCCAACTTTGAATGCTGGTGGTGCACTAGCCAGTATCAGACAAGATGAAAATGATACAAACTACACGCTGGGAAGGCAATGACAGTATCTTCAATTTAATGCTACAACATTCAGATGACGGAAGTCATCAATAATTCTGGATGTCATAGTTCCAAAATTTTAAAACTAAAGGGATATAATTTGTATATTACAAAGGCTTGAACAATGCTGTTTAAGAAAAAATTGTATGGGAGGCATAAGTAGTGCTAGGTCTCAAGACAGCTAATATTTTACTGAAAAAACAGCCTTCTAAAGTTTTACACAGAAAGCAAAGCAATACAATGGCTTTCTTCTCACCAGTGTGTCAAAGAGAAGTCATTTTACTTGATTGATATCTGTTACAGTTCATATCTGTACAAACACATCATTTTCAAAAGTTGTGTTCTTAAAAATAGGCACTTTCTTGCATGATATATCATCACTAGTAGCATCTATATGAAAGTGACTTACAGCCAAGCTGTCGCAGATCCTAATAAGTACCACATTTCTAACTGCCTAATTATTTCTGAAAAAGATTTTTCGTAGTGACCACTGTAATTCGTAATGCAATACTGTCAGGGTCAGAGTGTATGACAAATGGTATTCTTACTTCCGTTCCCACCATTCCTTCAGCATAGACAGCCAGAGCTAATACTTACACAACAATTAAACACAATGACTTCTGAACCTATGTTTTTCCATGCTACAGGTGAACAATTACATGTTAAGTCTACTATTGTGATGCCTGTGGGTGTCACTTTCTTTTATAATTATTTGATTTCTAACTTCATTATTTGACCAGAATAGCATACAATTATGCACTTACTAACAAGTAATTTTTAAATTTGTAAGGTAAAATCATAAAATATTTGATATTATAGTGTATTACATAGCCCAGCTTTCCATTTCAGATCTGTCTTACTTACAAGTACACTGATGTAAACAAATGGGACTGTTATGCTTTCTAGAGAAATGTGAACTAAACCAAATGACAATACTTCAGAAATTGAGCACTTATTTACCTTGATAACATTGACTGTCATTATTGTAGAGGCATATGTATTACAGATGATGAAGATATTGAAGAAATTTATGATATGATAAAATAAATTATTCAGAGAGTTAAGGGAGATGAAAGTTTAATAGTCATCGGGGACTGGAATTTGATAGTAGGAAAAGTAAGAGAAGGAAAAGTCGTAGGTGAATATGGGCTGAGGGTAATGAATGAAAGAGTAAGCTGCCTGGTAGAATTTTGCACAGAGCATAACTTAATCATAGCTAACACTTGGTTCAAGAATCATGAAAGAATGTTGTCTACGTGGAAGAGGCTTGGAGACACTGGAAGGTTTCAGATAGATTATGTAATGATAAGACAGAGGTTTAGGGACCAGGTTTTAAATTGTAAGACATTTCCAGGGGCAGATGTGTACTCTGACAACAATTTATTGATAATAAACTGTAGATTCAAACTGAAGAAACTGCAAAAAGGTGGGAAATTGAGGAGATGGGACCTGGTTAAACTGAAAGAGAAAGAGGTTGCAGAGAGCTACGGAGAAAGCATTAGGTAATGATTGACAAGAACTGGGCAAAGAAATACAGAGGAAGAATGGGTAGCTTTGAGAGATGAAATAGTGAAGGCAGCAGAGGATCAAGTAGGTAAAAAGTTGAGGGCTAGTAGAAATCCTTGGGTAACAGAAAAGATATTGAATTTAATTGATGAAAGGAGGAAATATCAAAATGCAGTAAATGAAGCAGTTGAAAAGGAATACAAACGTTTCAAAAATGAGATCAACAGGAAGTGCAAAATGGCTAAGCAGGGATGGCTAGCAGGCAAATGTAAGGATGTAGAGGCAAATAGCACTAGTGGTAAGATAGATACAGCCTACAGGAAAATTAAAGATACCTTTGGAGAGAAGAAAACCACCTGTACAAATATCAAGAGCTCAGATGGAAAACTAGTCCTAAGCAAAGAAGGGAAAGCAGAAAAGTGGAAGGAGTATTTACATAATCTATACAAGTGTGATGTACTTGAGGGAAATATTATGGAAATGGAACAGGACATAGATGAAGATGAAATGGGAGATATGATACAGTGTGAAGAATGTGAGCAAGAAGTATGAGACAGGTGAAATACCCTCAGACTTCAAGAATAATACAATAGTTCCAATACCAAAGAAAGCAGGTGTTGATAGGTGTGAAATCAAGGAGCTATTAGTTTAATAAGTCACAGCTGCAAAATACTAACACAAATTCTTTACAGGCGAATGGAAAAACTGGTAGAGGCCGACCTCAGGGAAGATCAGTTTGAATTCCAGAGAAATGTTGGAACATGCAAGGCAATACTGACCCTATGACTTATCTTAGAAGATAGATCAAGGAAAGGCAAACCTACATTTCTAGCATTTGTAGACTTAGAGAAAGTTTTGACATGTTGACGGAATACTCTCTTTCAAATTCTGAAGGTGGCAGGGGTAAAATACAGGGAATGAAATGCTATTTACAATTTGTACAGACATCAGATGGCAGTTATAGGAGTCAAGGGGCATGAATGAGAAGCAGTGGTTGAGAAGGGAGTGAGACAGGGTTGTAGCCTATCACTGATGTTACTCGATCTGTATATTGAGCAAGCAATAAAGGAAACAAAAGAAAAAATTGGGCTAGGTATTAAAATCCATGGAATAGAAATAAAAACTTTGAGGTTCTCAGATGACATTGTAGTTCTGTCAGAGACAGCAAAAGTCCTGGAAGAACAGTCAAATGGAATGGAAAGGAGGATATAAGATGAAAATCAACAAAATCAAAATGTGGATAATGGAATGTAGTCAAATTAAATCAGGTGATGCTGAGGGAATTAAGGAAACGAGACACTTAAAGTAGTAGATGAGTTTTGATATTTAGGGAGCAAAGTAACTGATGATGGTCAAAGTAGAGAGGGTATAAAATGTAGACTGGCAATGGCAAGGAAAGCATTTCTGAAGAAGAGAAGTTTGTTAACATGAAGTATAGACTTACGTCTCTGGGAGTCTTTTCTGAAAATATTCGAATGGCATGTAGCCATGTATGGAAGTGAAACATGGACAATAAGTAGTTTAAACAAAAAAAATAGAAGTTTTCAAAATGTGTTGCTACAGAAGAATGCTGAAGATTAAATGGGTAGGTCATGTAAGTCTCTGGGAGTCTTTTCTGAAAA
Source organism: Schistocerca cancellata (assembly GCF_023864275.1). Lineage (NCBI taxonomy): Eukaryota > Metazoa > Arthropoda > Insecta > Orthoptera > Acrididae > Schistocerca > Schistocerca cancellata. Next base: position 307,833,682 of record NC_064628.1, on the reverse strand, counting down.
TATTCGAATGGCATGTAGCCATGTATGGAAGTGAAACATGGACAATAAGTAGTTTAAACAAAAAGAAAATAGAAGTTTTCAAAATGTGTTGCTACAGAAGAATGCTGAAGATTAAATGGGTAGGTCATGTAACTAATGAGGAGGTACTGAATAGACTTGAGGAGAAGAGGAATTTGTGTCACAACCTGTCTAAAAGAAGGGATCAGTTGGTAGGACATGTTCTGAGGCATCAAGGGATCACCAATTTAGTATTGGAGGGAAGTGTGGGGGGTAAAAATCCTAAAGGGAGACCAAGAGATGAATACACTAAGCACATTCAGAAGGATGTAGGTTGCAGTATTACTCAGAGATAAAGCAGCTTGCACAGGGTAGAGTAGCAAGGAGAGCTGCATCAAATCACTCTCTAGACTGAAGACCACAACAACAACAGCATGTATTACAAGCCTTCTGCAGTATACATTATATTCATGTATACTTTTCTAAACATTTTTGGGTCTCAAATATATCAGTGCAGCAGACTTCATTAATGCTTTTTATGAGTTTTGATTTGATGATATAAACTGCCTGGTCTCCTGTACCTTTATGAGTTTCCACAAAAAGAGAAATGAACACACTGAATGTTAGAATGCTAAACAGTTCATGAAAGTAGAAAATCTAAAGTTAGATATGGAAAGGACATAGATAGATATTTTAGCTACATGTGACATGCAAGGGTAAGAAGAGCGATATTTCTTTTTTCAAGTGTGGGTCACAGAAAGGCACCGCAAAGGTGGGAATAACAGCCAGTAGGGCATTGGAAATAGATGAAAGTACTGTCTGTAACATAGTGATCATTATTGATGGTGAATTTGTTGGTCACAGAGTTGGAAGACAGTGGAATTCTGTTAGCGTGTGATAATATTATTAAAATTTGTCAAAGAAGATTGGAATTCATTGCAATTACAGAGTAGAATGTAATGGCTGGTGAAAATAGGTGAAATGATATAACATGAGAGTTCCAGTTGGTAAACAAAATGATAAGGGAGAAATAAAATAGAAGGCTATGCTGAGCATGAGTTAATCAATATGAATACAATTTATGAAGGCCCTGAGAAGAATATATAAGGAGAAGATGTCAGAAGGTCAAGAAAAAATTGCACCATACTTTGATAAAATAAAGGTTCAGTAGTCAAGTCAAGTACAACAAGAGCTATCCAGGTTCTGCCAATGATATTGACCATACTATAGCACTAATGAAGTTCCAGTAACAGTTAAAGAGAAAGCAACTGAAACATTTGAACCTAGATAAGTAGTTGTTGTTTTCATTGTTGTTGTTGTTGTTGTTGTTGTTGTTGTGGACATCAGTTTGAAGACTAGTTTGATGCAGCTGACAATGTGGAGGAACTAAAAAGCCAGACTACTTTGCAAGAAAAGAATATGTGATGAAAGAAATCATGGCACTTCAAGGTCTGTGTGGAAAAAAAGTAAGTAAGTACCTCAAGAAAACTATTGAAATTGAAAGAGGCACAAAAACTGAGAGCCATGGGTAATATATGACATACTGGCATTGATTAAGAAAATACAAAAAAAGTTCTAAATGAACAGCGGACTGTGGAGGTGACAGGGTAGTGAGTACAGTACTATCGGGACCCACTAGCATCCTAGGAGGCGAGTGTTGCAACCTAGGAGCTGTGGTAGCAAGAAACCCATCAGCTGATAATATTGATGTAATCATGATCAGTTTGATGTCACTGGGCAGTTTGTAGCTGTAAATTAACTGTCTGTTGAACAGACAACATGTTTTAGTTTTGATTTTTTCCTCAGTTTCATGGTGAATTCCTCTCTGCTGAGATATCATATGCAAAACCTGAGGGGCACAGAGGACATGTGCACACTGTAAGAAAAATTCATTGTACTAACATGAGTTGTTGGGGGCTCGCGAACTGCAATGTGTTGCGGCCCTATGTGTGTGTTGATTGCCAATGCCATGACATTTGCTGTTTCATTGATATTAGTTGTGCAGGGAGTGTGCTGCAGAAAAGGACATGTGGCATCCAGCTCATATCTTACAGAACACTTCACAATCTTCTGATTATAAAATTTGACAGTCATCAAGTAACTGTTGATGATTGTCATATGTGGAGCACATTGAAGGTGCTTGTTAGATTAATGACTCCTGAAGCAGGCTGTGCATATATTGGTGGACTACTGGTGATGCCATGTATGGATTCACCACTGTTGATTTGCTGGAGGGTTAAGCATATCAAATCCAGGAAAAAGTGAAAGTATCAGAAGAAATCTGCACCCAAGATTGGTTCACAAGTGTGTGTGTGTGTGTGTGTGTGTGTGTGTGTGTGTGTGTGTGTGTGTGTTGCTAAGAAATGTAGCACATAGAATCTATTGTGTCACTTAGTATATGGGCAAAACTTGTTTGACCCATGAGTTTTTAACATTAGGTGACATCTTTGCACACTGCAATTGGGTCATGTCAGCTGCTAGTGATTGTGGACACCATGTCACACTAGTTACATGACTGAATGCAAGTCCAGAACTGTTCAGGTCATGGAGGCTGCCCACTACAGTGACCATTTTGTCCAAGACATTTGTGTATTTTCGTTCCAGAATTACAAAATTCTTGTCAGCCAGGACTAATTTGCTTTCCATTTTTTATTTTCATGTGAGATCATTGCCATCTGGATCTGTGGCGGTACTTTGATGAGCCATAGTGTCTAAAAAGTGTTATCTGGCATGAGTGATGAGGAGATAGCTGTATAGAGATGTCTAAATATGAGATGGTGTTCTGTTATCCATTGCGTCCTTGAAAATCACCTGTCACAACTGGACAACTGTTGCTCCAATGCTTTTGTGAACTAGTGGGACAACTCATCTTTGGTGCTGCTCAATTTGCTGTTAATTGTGGCTGGTAATTTGGGCATTCTGTCCTATGTTGCTCAAAAGGATGACAAACTTGGAAGTGTCATCAGTGATGCCATGTTGCTGGGCGTTCCAGTCGGAATGGTGGTAGCTTGCTCACAAACATTTTGTTGTTGACATGCTGGGCCATGTGGCCTGAGGGAGGTAGCAGACAGAATCCCTGTGATCATGCATGCCCAGTCAGCTGGGCCCCACGTGGGGTTGTGAGTGGATGTGGCTGGAATGTGCTCAGTGTAGGTTGGCCTATAAAATCTGACATCACAAATTTTCATAGTCAGGAAATAGTGTAGAACATTGTCTTGTTGGAAAGGTTGAGTAAACTCTTTACCAAAATCATCAAGGAGATCAAAAGTCATTGCACATTGGTCATGCACATGTGGCCCATTGTTGCAGTCAATAGCACAGTATGGAAGAATATCACTTTTCCATTTCACATACACTGTAGTTTAATATGTGCAGTGAAAAACATTATACAAAGTATCTTGAGAGGCACTAAACTTGTAAATGTTTTTCACACAAGTGACAATAGTGAGATGACTCAATTGTCATACGAAGGCATTCAGGCAAGATGCACTGATGGAGTTGTAATGGCCGCGCGGGATTAGCCAAGTGTTCTAAGGCACTGCAGCCATGAACTGTGCGGCAGGTCCTGGCGGAGGTTCGAGTCCTCCCTCGGGCATGAGTGTGTGTGTTTGTCCTTAGGATAATTTAGGTTAAGTAGTGTGTAAGCTTCCAGATGGTCATTGGTGATTTCAATGCAAAAGTTGGCACCAAGAAACAAGGCGACACAGTGGTGGGCAACTATGGGATTGACGACCGAAACAATAGAGGTGAGAGATTAGTTCAGTTCACTGAGTACACCAGTATGTCCATCATGAATACGTTCTTTAAGAAGCACCCTGACCGAAAATGGACTTGGAGGAGCCCAAATTTCAGTGTCAAAAATGAGATAGACTTTATTCTGTCAAATATTCCGCAGATTGTAAAAGACGTATCAGTGCTAAATCAGTTCAACACTGGCAGTGATCACCGTCTTGTGAGAGCAAGGGTTGAACTCAATGTAAGAAATGAAAGGAGTAAACTTATGAAAGGGAAGAGAAGGGTAATCAACCTCAAAAACCTGGAAGAACATTCCTCAAAATTCCAAGAAGTCCTCCAAAGCAAGTTCCACGTAACTAAAGATTGTGATTTGGTGGAAATGATTGTTTCAAGTGCACAAGAAGTCGGTGGCCTATGCCAAAAAAATAAACAACCAAAGAAATTCAGTGCCAAAACTGAAACCCTTTTACAACAGAGGAGAGAAATGAAAATCCAAACCGATCGTGACATGGTTGCGTATTCCGAACTATGTAAGGCAGTGCGAAGAGAAATGAAAACTGACATAGAGAAATTCACTGAAGACACCTTACGAGCAAACTTGGAGAACAAGACAAGTTTAAAGTCAGCCAAACACAAACTCACAATTGGTAAAAACCAGATTATCACACTCGATGGAAATGACAGTCAAATCACTGAAAAGGAGGCGGTTTTGAAGTTCATCAGAGACGTTTATAGCAATTTGTATAGCAATCCAGGGGAAAATTTGAGTGTATCTAATGTGAATGATATACCTAGTGTTCCAGATATACTCCCATCGGAAGTCAAGTGTGCTCTAGATAGCATGAAGAAGGGAACAGTGCCAGGTGATGATGAGCTCAGCGTTGACATCCTCAAACTGGCAGGAGAGGTAACAATAAACCACGTGGCAAAAGTATTTACTTCCTGCCTGCACTATGCTTCAGTCCCACTATCGTGGAACAAGGCTAAGATTATTTTGATACACAAGAAAGGAAGTATTCACAATATTAAAAACTACCATCCTATCAGCTTGCTCTCAATTTTGTACAAAATTTTCACAAAGATCTTGTTAAACCGAATTAGTTCCACCCTAGACTCAGCCCAACCTATAGAACAAGCTGGATTCTGAAGCAATTTTAGCACTATTGACCACATTCTGACCGTTAGTGAAGTGATAAGCAGAGCGAATGAATACCAACTGCCTCTCTGCATTGACTTTGTTGACTTTGAAAAGGCATTTGACTCGGTTAGCCATGTAGCTGTCTTCCAAGCTTTGAGTGAGCAAGGAGTGGGAGCAGCATACATTGAAGTGCTCAGGAAAATCTACGAGATTTCTTCAGCTTATGTTAACATCGGCGAATCAACTCAAGAATTCCACATCATGAGGGGTGTCAAGCAAGGCGATCCCATCTCCCCAAAACTGTTCTCTGCTGTATTGGAAATGGCTATGTCAAAGCTGAGCTGGGAAGATAAGGGAATTAGAATTAATGGAAGAAGGCTTACCAACTTGAGATTTGCTGATGATATTGCCTTACTGGCCAAAGACTTCGCAGAGCTCCTAAACTTAGTTACAGATCTTGCATCAGAATGTCAGCTGGTTGGCTTGAACATGAACCTTTCCAAAACAAAAGTAATATCCAACAAATGGGTCCCAGCTGGAGATGTGAAAGTCAAGGACAGTCTACTAGAAGAGGTCAGTGAATAAGTCTACCTTGGCCAGATTATAAATGTGAAGGGAGACATAAGGCCAGAAATCTATCGACGCATCAAGCTTGGCTGGCAAGCATTTGGGAAGAATTCAAAAGTATTCAGATCAAAAATGTCAGTAAATCTGAAGAAAGCAGTATTTGATCAATGCATTCTTCCTGTGATGACGTATGGCTGCGAGACATGGACACTGAACTCATTCACAAAAGGGAAACTTAGGACAGCACAGAGAGCCATGGAGAGATCAATGCTGGGTTATACAAGAAAGGAAAGGAAAAGGGCAGATGACATCCGGTCTGTGACGAAGGTTATTGACATCTTAGAGAGAGTAGGTTCCTTGAAATGGCAGTGGGCTGGCCACGTTGCAAGAAGAAAAGACAACAGATGGATGAAGCTAGTACTGGAGTGGAGTCCGAGAGACCACCAAAGGCCTAGAGGAAGACCACCAGACAGATGGGACAAAGACATCAAGAAGATCACTGGTAACACCTGGCAGAGAACTGCCCAAGACCATCCCACTTGGAGAATACTTCTGAAAGCCTACCTGAATCCACAACTCAAAGAGGCCACATCATCTAATGATTGAATTGGCTGATGATGATGATGATGAGTGTGTAAGCTTAGGGACTGATGACCTTAGCAGTTAAGTCCCATAAGATTTCACACACATTTGAACTTTTTTTTTTTTGAAGTTGTAATGGCTGCTGTTGTTTATTGTGGTGTCCCCACTGTGAAAGTTCCTGGCACCACTATGTAGATTCATGGCGAAAAAGCTTGCAGTGAAGTGCAAAAAGTAGATTTCGGCTGTTATAAAAGTTTATTACGCTCACAGTCATAAAACTTGAATAAAAGTGGACTAAACAATTGTTCACAGTGAACTCCAAATTCCAAAGACAATCTCCTCATGGGAGCTCAACCGCTGACCAAAGAGTCATATTATTTCATTATTGAGGGCTGAAAGTGAGATCACAGTGAAGGGAAACCGCAGTGAAGATTCAGTTCTTATCTTTGACTAGCCTTTCAAAAAGCTTCATACGAACTTGGAAAAAACAACATTCGGATATTGATAAAAATACCAGCCAGACTCTTCAGGATATCAGGTCAAAGACTGGAAAAAGAACTATAGTTTTGTTTATTTATCTCCATTTATTTATCTCCATTGCATCTTGTACAGTCCATCATACTTTATGATGCCAAAAGTCATAATCCTAAGGTTATACTGTATTTATTTATATTTGCACATTCTGTTCAATAGATGATTATTTAAGACATTATACAGGCTACCTTGCTGTCTTGCACAGTAATTGTGAATGTTTGATATTATTTTTTTTCATTTTCTCTGTAATAATTCTAAGCTTCTAGGCAGCCACTAATGTTTTGAGATGTTTGTAAGAACAGTGGTGATAAGATTAAGTTTTTAATTAAAAATATTTGTGAATGTCCTAATGTTTTTCCCAGTATAATTCTGTTACATTTCTTTTGTATCCCTAAAAATTTCAGTGTTGCAGGAAAATTACTCCCGAATATGATTCCATATTTTATGTTTGAATGTAAATGTGCACAATATGCACTCACAATTGCCTGTTCATTGGTGCACCTCCAAGAATCATTAAGACATAAAAGCTTTTACTCAGATGTGGTACTGGATTGTCTAAGGGACAATACAAGTAACACGAAGAGCAATGATAATCATTTTCCATGTAGTTGATGTGTTGGATGGTTGATAGGCACATAAACAGTACTCAAATTTTTCCTCAGCTTTTGGATAATGTTCTTCTTCAGAGCCAAAATCCAAAAGAAACATACTTAGTATAATAAGAGAGGAAAATGGATTATTAGTACCAGACAATATTTGGTAATATGAGAAATTAAAAAAGGGAAAAAAGTTTTGCAGGTGAACCTAAGTGAGTGGAAGTACACCTAAAACAAGGGGAGATTTAAGATGGGACATAATAGTGGTACTGGAGAGAAAAAAGAAAAGAAGATACAAGGAATGGAAATGATAGAAGAAGAAATAAATTGAGACTAGAATAAATTATCATTAACTACAGCCTGGTGGTGACAAGAGTGAAGCACATATTATGTAACAAGTTCTTGTCTGCAAGCATCAGAGGTACTGATACTGAGAGGAGCAATCTCCAGTTAGCATATTCAGCAGAACAAGCATCCCTTATCATATGCTGAAGAGTGTGCTGTGGGTGTTCTGTGTTGCAAAGTATATACACTGTCTGATCAAAAGTATCCAGACACCCATTGGTGAAAATTAATACAGGATGCATCCATCCTTCACTTTTATGATGACTTTAACTGTACTAGGGACACTTTCAATAAAGTGTCTAAATAGCTGTGGGAAAGCAACAGCTCTTTGTCACCTGAAAGTGTTATGTTGTGAAGACAGGACTCTGTGCAAAACAGTCCATTTCAGTAATGTTATTGTCCAGAAATCAAGCTTTAGAGATGCTGCTTCAACAAACTGCATGGTCATGCTGATACAAACAATCGTCGCCTCCAAACTGTTCCTCTACTCTATGCAGGACACAATGCTGTATAGGGTGTTCATATCCTTCTAGATTTATCTTTTTCATAAATGAAAGAAGGGGACTACACCCTAACTGTCAAAGACACCCCCATATTGTAACACCACCTCCTTTGTAGTATACTGTTGGTACTACACATGATGGCAGGGAACATCCTTCAGGCATTTGCCAAACCTCAACTGCCCATCAGATTGCTTCAGCATATAGAAGAAGATTCTATATCTACTTTACTCAAAATTGCCAATTTCCAGTCATCCACTGTCCAGTTGTGTTGGTCTTTACACCATCTCAAATTTCACTTAGCATTGATTATAGAAATGTGTGGATTATGAGGAGCTGCTTGACATATTGCATCTGCATCTTTATTACTCAAAATCATCACTTTTTAGTTGCCTACTCTGCAGCTGCATTGACCTTCACACCATCTCAAGTGTGGCTTAGCCTTGACTACGAAAATGTGTGGCTTACGAGAAGCTGCTTGACCCTTGTACCCCAATCTTTTCAACTCCCTGTGCACAGTCATTGTGCTAGCTGAACTGCTGATAATACTTTGAACTCTTGAGTGATTCCTTCCACTGATTTCAGGCAATTTTTTTTTTGCAACCACCCTCCACAACTTCTGAAGGTCACTGCCCATCAGTACATAAGGGCAGCCTTTCATTGGTTTAGCTGTCATTGTTTTTTAAAGTTTACACTTTACATTCACGTAACCAACAGTTGACTTGGGCAGCTTGAGGAGGATTGAAATGTCCATAATGGATTTTTTGCTCTGCTGAGACAGCTTCTCTCCTGATGAAGTAATACACCCCACCTCATTTCATACTTGTGGATCCACCTCTCATGGCAGCTAGTCATCAGTCTGCATTACATACAGGTGTGCCAATATTTTTTACTTTTTTCGGATGATGTACTCTGCATGTGCAGACATCATTATGGATAGCTTAACAGACCCACATAAAAGACAGTACAGTAGCTGCACAACAAACTTCAGCACTTATACTTTGACACCAGCCATCTTTTCCACATGAATGATTCATTTGTTTAGTGACTTTAAAAGTGCCAGCTTTAAAATCCAAAGGAAGTAACACACAACAGTGATACACTATTTTTTTTAATTACACACCAATTCATTTAAAATGTAATGGAACATTAAAATGTTCAATGCAAAGAGATCTCTGGCACTAGCTACGGGTCATACACTGTGCATTTTGAGAAAAAGCATGTTACCAATGTCAATTCACAAACCTCCTACTAGTTGCATTGAATGGTACTTCATGCTCAGGCAATAGGTGGCTGTGGTGGGTTGAACTGAGTGATGGACAACCAGTTTGCATGAAAGTTTAAAATCTGTACTGTCAGAAGGTTATAACTGCATACCGTCATAATTATGATGAAATTTTCAACCTGGATCAATTTTTGGGGCTGATGTCTTGCAAATGTGCATTTATCTTCTTCAGATATGATTGGTGACCAAACACAATGCCATTGGGAATAGAAGTGCCATTCCAACAAATTCTCTTTCCTCCACTCGTATGATTTAATGACCTGGAAACATCTGTCCATCTACAATTTGTTGAATATCTCATTAGTCTATTCATTCTCTCACTTTTGTTCACTTGATGATTAATCTTAGTAATCTTCAACTAATGGTTCAACATTTGTTTTTTCACCTTCTATGGCATGGCAAGGTTTAGCCATTATTGCAAGACCTCTGTGACCATGAGGCTCTGAATCATTGGTGTGTATACATTTTTATTCTGGTACTGTGTGTGTGGTTTTTTTTTCCATTCCAGTAAATTTTTGAAGTGGGTGATGTCTTCACATTTGTGCTTATGTTGGCTCGTTTTGGTCTAGCATTGACTGGTGTTGCGATGATATGTTACTGATATTTGCCCCTCTCAGATCTAAGGGGAGGTTAAGAGAGATTTTTTTTAAGAGTAAAAAATGTTTTCCTAATACTTTCCATTAGATTAAATGATACAATACCAATGGATGATTATTGCCCAATGCTTTATTTTCAGGCAGCTCTCTTGCTTGTAAAACCTTCACACATCTCATGTGATATGTATAGTTACACTGTTTTAATGACACAGACACAGAACTTCATCAGGAGCTTATATAAACTCAGTACCTTACTGTTCAAAGAGGAGGACAATAAATTGAGAATCTCCTTCTCACACCTACCCTCCTCAGCCACTCAGTAGCTGGGTGATTCAATAGTTTTTCCTTAAAGAGAGATAGATAGAAGGATTATTTTCACCAAGGATTATTTTCACCTTTGTATCCTCTTAATCTCATTATATTTTTGCTGTGTATCTGTTATAAATGTAATGTTCCTGTTTTAATAATAGATTTATCAGTAGTAATATGAACCCATCAAAATACTACAGAATGCTAAAATTATATTTATAGTACATGTGGTAGACATTAATATAAAATCATAGATTACTTTCAAAAAGTAAATACTGCGTATAAAAATTGTAATTTTAAGAATCCCAAAGTGAGTTTACCTAAATGAAAGGTTACTGCAGTCCTTTTGGTTCATTTTCAAATGGAACCAAGCACTCATTCGCTAAATCAATATGTGGGAAATGTTAGCCACATAAATCCTTGATACAAAGCAGTTGTTAAGGTTGTTAATATATGTCCAGAAACTACCAGCCACATAAACTTGCATTGAGTGGGAGCTTAACTGCAAGTTCCACTTTGAACAGTGGAAAGTCCAAGATAGAATAACAACATTAGTAAAACTTTCACATCACCGCTTCACTATCAGTCCAGTTTCTATGGAAATTTGAAGCTCTTTTGATTTACCATGAGTGTAAACTTTTGATATGAGGGACGTGAGACATATGAAAATAAATTGGTAGAAGAAAGATGATCAACACATGAGGAGACAATGATTGAATCTTCTAATTTCTTGTTCAAAAAAACCAGGGCAGTTTCATCTAATGGTTTCTCCTGATATATTGTGCTCTGTCACCTTTTATTTTTTAGTGTTTTTGAAGTGCTGCTCATCCCAGTGGTATTGGCAATTACTTCTCTTTGTACTCTGTTAATTTTGCCTTATTGTATGGTTGGAAAGATTGTGTATTGAGCAGTTTAACCTTTAATTGATGGACAAATATTAATTAAAGTGTACACAAGAGAAGACTGTTTCAGATGTTGCAGTAGATATAACTTCCATACTAACCAGTTCCAACTAATTACAACAAAATTTTTATGCTTGTGACAAAAACATTTAAGAAAGAAATGCTGATATTCTTCTGAAAATAAAGCTGGTGGGTCATGTGGGGAAGAGAGGGATGAGAGAAGATTCTAGTTCTGATGGCTGCTGTGTGTATACTGTTGAAACTATTCTGAAATTGAGTAGTGAGTAGTTACAGATGGGTAACTTAAAAAAGTAATGTTTTTGAAGCTTCCTCAATCTTAAAAATATCAGTGATTCCTGAATCTTTTCATCCTTCTGATACCTTTCACAATTTTTGAGGGATCCAGCTGATTAGTAACAGAGATATGAGATAATTATCTGCTGCTCTGTGAGAATGCATATTGTAAGTTTTCAAATAAAAAACGAGAATGAGGAAAATGTTCTGAAGAATGAAATCTTGAAATTCTTGATACCGTGGCTTCCATTTTTCAGAGCAGTTTTGCAGATATAGCTTTTTTTAAAGTAATCTCACCATGTATGAAATATACTGGAAAAAGTTTCTTTTGTTGACAATAAGTAATCAGCAGATTTGCATTCTTCCCTTACTTTAAAGAAATATGAACTGTATTAAATAGAAAACAGTTCCCCATTTTTTGAAATCTGTCCAGATCACTGAAAGACAGAATGCTGTAGGATATACACAACTTACATAATAAATATCAGAGGGCCTTACTTCTCACAATGTTGCCACATTTATAAAGTATTTACGGTGGTAAAATATGCAAAAACTGAATACTGGTCACTGTCTTCAGTATTACAGTCAAATTACATTTCTAACATGGCATAACACACATTGTACTATAAAACTTAAGATTTGATTCTACTAATATTTACAATATTAACAAATTGTAATCTAATCTTCCTTATATTTTGCAAAGTGTAGCATCTGTGTTCTCATGTCTTAAAAATGTCTGCAGTGTATAAACAATTTAAATTTTATTCACATTTATCACAAGTCTTTGCAGGATATGTTGGAGTGTTATTGGAATTCTCTATTAGAAATTTAATATTGAATATTTTAATATTGAATCTAAATCATGATACTGTTCATCATTTATAATATACAGAAATCATTGTCAGACATGAAACAGACTAAATTACAAAGGACCATATATAGATGAAATACTGGGCCTTTAGACTTGCAGTCTGATGATGTCCAAGTTGCAGATAGAACATGCACTAATTATGAAATGTAGCTATGCATACAAACATAATTTCTTCTCATATATCATTTTAAATCTGCTTTATTCTCCCATATAAACACACATTTTTGTTATTCTAACATCACAACCTTCATTAATTAAATGAAGCCCCTTCGATGAAACTGTTCTTTAAACATACATCGTTGGGTGATGAAAATGTTGGCAGCTTACAGACTTTGTCTTTTGACGTATTATGAAATTTCCCATAAATGTTTGCAAGTGTTGATATCCTGCTGTCAGATGTCTATTTCCTGAAGGATATTGGAATAGCAGTTCACAATAAATAAATTTGTATGATATTTTTTCAGGGGGCATAGAGCAACCAAAAGTGACTTCCGTAATTGGACTGTTTCGACGAGAAAGTGCTGGTTCAGTTCACCAGGAATCAAGGGCAAGTTCAGAATCTTCACTTCGAGAATCCCCACCACCAACTTCCAACACTGTGCTCCTTATAGAGGAGCCAGTATCTCTCCCAGGACCAGGAAGACGTCCACCCACTGCAAGAAGAGGCTCAATGCTGGAATTAGGATCATCTGTAAATCCGATTCCAGAAGAAGATAATATCAGTTCTCCTCTGGACATTGCAGGTGGCAATGGAAGATGGCCAACTGTGCGTCCTCCTCCACCACGGCTTGCTGTTCTTGCCACATCTTCTTCCTCTTCTTCTTCCTCCTCTTCACTTGAGTCTAGTGCTGATGAAGAGGAAAAGGCAGTTGTTGCGCGGACGCACAAATAGTTAAGGCTTCCCCGCTCACATGAAGGAGCAAACCTGACGAATATTCGCTACAGGTATCTACGTAAATTTGAAAGGTTGTAGACCACAGTATTTTTTCTGAACTGTCTATTAGACAGTCAGTCTGACATTAAGGTGAAATTTTTGGGACACTGTATAATACAGTGTTATTTAAGATGAAATGCATGTTGATCAAAGAGTGAGTTTCATTAAGTTATGGTGCCTTTTATTTTTCTCCCAAAGTGTATTTTTTGCCTGCAGAATTTTCTTTTCTTCTTCAGACATTAATGCGTGATATTTAATGCATCTTGCAGTGACATTAAAAAGGAGTGTGTTAAAAAAACTGGTAGCTGGAAAAGAAATGGTAATACACACTTCTATAAGTTATTTCTTGCCTTAATGAACAGCACAAAATGTAAACAAGAATAATTGTTGCTGTCTTGAATTGCAACAGAAGTGGTTACTGAGGAGTGCAGAAGTACTTATTGTAAAATATTAATCGCACATTCTAATTACATGTACTACTTAAGAGTGATTCTCAATCCATATTATTGTTGATTACACCTCATTACTATATTTTTGCTCATTTTATGGTGAAAATCAAGACATTTTGAGAAATGAATATGTATTTTCTAAGATGAAATGCAGTCAGCTGATTAGTTTTATTGGCTGGTTAAAAGCAACACTACAATTAATAAACTTATGTGCCTATCTAGTGCTAACCATGTTGGTTGTTGTGTCAACGAATCTATTTTAGGATGAGGACAATACAAAATGATGGTTACCTTGTAAAACAAAACAAAACAAAAAAAAAACTTTCTCTGTGATGAAGAAAGGCTGGTTTGTACAGAAAAAGATTAGTATTGTAACTTTGCTAAGAGGAGTACATGGTGTAAGGTATATTTTTGAAGGTGCTGTGTTTGAGTATGAACTGATAAACAAGTTGATTAAAAATAATATCTGATAAAGGGTATGAAATGATTTTTACTAGGTGGAGATAGGTTCTCATTTTAGAGTGTATGTAATTATTTTAAATAGACCATGGTGCTAATACTATTTTATTGTTATCACATAGGTAAAAAGTTTATTTTCATAGATCAGATATCCATAATGAAATATGGTTGAGTTAGTAAAATAACAGAAATGTAAGTTGTAATGGGACGGAAAATTCCATACTGAATGATAAAAATTTGTTTTCATGTCACATCTGTGCAAAACTTTCTGAACACATATATCGTTTTATGCACAAAAATAATTTCTTGACAAGTGTTTAAGATTGTTTATTTTGTAATATCTTTATGTTTTGCTCATCTGTCATTCTTGTAACAGCTGTGCAACACATGAGAACAGATATTACAACCTCTTACCCCCTTGACCACAGATAGTCTAAGCTTTGTGAAAGAATTTATAGATGTTTCTTCATAATTTCTTTTAAAAATATAATTTTAGCAGTTCTATGCTAATGCCATAATCTCCAGCCATATCATATCTTTGCCATCAAAAGTATTCTACCACATCCATTTCAAGCTGAATGTAAGTCTACTCACTTAAAAAAACTTGAATGTATGAGCAGAAATTGCTCTATTACCAAAGTATGCTTAAATTTTTCATATGGAATTAGTATAGTTTTTCACATTATCACATCACAACTTACCAGCTACTTACTTTTCAAGCACAGTTGTTCCTAACTAAATCTCAGCAGTATTAGTTTCCTCTATAATAGTACATTTGTTAGTAGGTTATTTTCTGACAAAAACAGAATGACTGATCTAATGGCAGTTGTACCTGACAGCAGAGGTGAAATTAAAATTATAAATTATATCTTATTTGTCAAACATGTTCTTAAATGTACATTTTCAGATGCAGAAATATTTCCAACTACTAATGTCTTTGACATTAAAATCAGACTATGTATTAAAATCAGACTATGTATAATTAAACTCCATGCAAATATGCATTTCATTAGTGGTGAGAAAATATGATTCATTTTGATTTCTCAATAACACTTATCATTTTCTGAACTGCTATAGGTATATTTTGGTAGGATGCCAGACTCATCTAAAGTGTATGTGCTTATAATTTTCAAAGAAGTTTTTCTTTTTTAGCTATCTTTTTTTCTTTGTGTGTTAAATATATCTTACAAATAATAGGTGGACATGACTTCCACAAATTTTGATATAATCACTAATAAATGAAGGTTGTACTGAAATACAAACATAAAAGGCAATGTGAAAATTTAAATTAAGAATCAGAAATTTTCAGATCTGTAAAAGAATTATATCCAGTGAAAGCATTCATTCTCTTATGCAAATGACTGCCATTTTTTCTGTAGGATTTGTCTAATTCAGTCCATGCACTGCATTTATAGTTTATTCCATGTTTATTTCTTTATGTATCATCCCATGTTGTTTCTGCTTGGGGCAGTAAAAATGTTGTTCAGTGATATTTCTGCCAGTACTTAAAATTTCCTTTCATTGTATATCCTTTGTGCTTGGGGTAATGACAATATTTTTAATGATATTTTGACCAGTACTTAAAATTTCAGTAAAGTTATCATTAGTATGTATTCTATACTCTCTCATTTATTTTGTGTAACTTGTATATATTTACCTCTTTTGGACAAGGATTCTAAATATTTTCTGTGTAAACTGCTGGTCAGTAGACACAATACTGCCTAACTACTGTATTTATTAAAAAATACATTCAGCATCATTATTAATATTCAGGGCTAAAAAAATAATGATCTATTTCTCAACTTTAATAAAGTTCTCAGATGCTTGGGTATACCATTTAGATGGGAAGCATAGAAATTTGTACTGAAGGCTTAAGCAATGCTGACTGTCTATGAGGGCTTTTTACTTTGGTGATAAAACCATCTCACTAGTGCCTTGTTCGATTACAGCATTTTAAGGTTGTAATCTCAGCAGTGTGTTAGATGCACTATTTATTTATGTAATGTGTAATGTGAATTATGAATTTGTTATAAATGAAGGATATTGAAGTGTGTGAATGGAGATGAGATTAAAGAATAAATACATAAATTTTATCCTTTTGTTTTTACACATGCAGTGCGTATCACACTTCCAGTTATAAACCTGGTACCTAATACTGACATAATGAATATCATTATCTCTTTATTTTAACTTCTTTTGTACCTTCTACCACTGTAAACTGTTAAATATATGTTTCCATCTGGTAGAAAAACAACTAGGTATTCTCCTACAGCTGACTGAAGTATGGTACATAGTCTTAACTAGGTTTTAAGAGCTCACTCATACACAAACAACTACAAAGCCACCCAAACACTCACCTGCAGTCACACTAACACTCTTACATCTTAATAACAAAGCCTTTGTAGAACCTATTTTCATGAAAAAAATTTGAATGTGAATTGGAAATCTAATTATCTTAATGTGATATAAATGCATCTGTTTGTAAGTGCCTGCAACCAGTTACACAACCATATTGACTTACTACTTCAGCTAAAGCTGAGAAGAAGTAAGCTCTCTCTCTCTCTCTCTCTCACTCTACGTGTGTGTGTGTGGGGGAGGGGGGGGGGGGGGGGCACATGCGCACACTCTTTACACACTACACATCTTTCATCTACAAGTGAGCTACACACTCTTTACACACTACCCGTCAGCTGTTGCCTGTTTGCACTCCCTGTCTTTATCTTTTTCTCATTACATGCACTGGCGTAGCTTCTACTGAAGCTTCAAATTGGTGACCACTTCACTACAGTAAAGATACAAGAACTGTCTGCCAGTTCTGTCAGTATTGATGGAACTGTGGGAAATACATTCCTCACTATATTGCTACACTTGAGCCCAACTTGTGCCATGTGTTGGCACATGCATGACTGATCTGCAGAACAAAATAATGGACATAGAAATGTTCTTATGATTCCTTATTGGAACTGGACTGCTACTTATAACATATATACCTGTATCAGAATAATGAAGTGATTGACAGCAAAGTGCAGTTGAGCATGGAAGTAGGCAATGTTATTGGTTTGCCATTTTGTGCGCACACATTATGACTGTAGCAGCAACAGCTGCATAGTTCCTTACTGGACTACCTACTCAAACTGCCTTTTAATGTATGGTACTGAATTTGCTTTACAGTATCGTTATATCCTTGTGCTTAACAGATACATTCCCATGTATAAAATGATCCCGCATTCCTATTATTTGTATATCTCAATAAAAGCATCAGGTAGCACATTGTCTCTTACAATAATCAGAATGAATCACTTAAGTTGTCATATTTGATATGAAAGGGGTGTTAAAATGGATCAGAATAGTTCATGTAAATACAATAACTAACAACATTTAAAAACTACAAAGTGCTTGAGTATTTACCAATCAGCGTAGTGTGCATGCAAAGTGTCATACTTGTGCAAAGAAGTATATCTTGTAATGAGATTAGACTTTTTGTGCAACTGCAGTACATCCAATTCAGTCAGAAATGCAAAATACAAACACAAAAATACATCTACATCTACATCTACATTTATACTCCGCAAGCCACCCAACGGTGTGTGGCGGAGGGCACTTTACGTGCCACTGTCATTATCTCCCTTTCCTGTTCCAGTCGCGTATGGTTCGCGGGAAGAACGACTGTCTGAAAGCCTCTGTGCGCGCTCTTATCTCTCTAATTTTACATTCGTGATCTCCTCGGGAGGTATAAGTAGGGGGAAGCAATATATTCGATACCTCATCCAGAAACGCACCCTCTCAAAACCTTGCGAGCAAGCTACACCGCGATGCAGAGCGCCTCTCTTGCAGAGTCTGCCACTTGAGTTTGTTAAACATCTCCGTAACGCTATCACGGTTACCAAATAACCCTGTGACGAAACGCGCCGCTCTTCTTTGGATCTTCTCTATCTCCTCCGTCAACCCGATCTGGTACGGATCCCACACTGATGAGCAATACTCAAGTATAGGTCGAACGAGTGTTTTGTTTTAAAGACGAATTAAGGCAAAGATAAAAGCCTCTTAGTTCAGAATCACTTTCTTCCTCAAAACTGTCATTATCTGAGCTCTGGTCCATGGATGAGCCACAGGAATTTCCCAAGGATATAATTATATTTTCTATATTAATATCAACACTCTCTTCACTATTCCACTCTTCTTTAACAAACATTTCTGTGTGACATACAATATTTCTCCTCTTCTACCACTGCTTCGTCTAACAGTCTTTGAATTTCTGACAAAGTGAAGCTTTCATTATTTGTTGACACACAATTTTTAACTCGTGCCCAAATCATTTTGATGGTGTTAAAGTGGCAGTGGTATGGTGGAAGCCTAAGAACCCTGTAACCATGTTCTTTAGCTACCTCATCCATAAAATACTGTTGAAACTGTGGCTTATTTTTCTTTAATATTTCCACGAGCTCCACCTTACATAAATTGTCCTCAATTTTCACATTGTGGCATTTCAACCATTAAACAATGTCAGTTTTTTTCTTTTCTATCATTGGGGCATTATCTTTAATAACTGAATGTTGTGGGGCATTATCCATTGCAGTGACAAATGGCTGATTTAAGTTTTCCAGTTGTTGCCCTTGAAATACTTCAGAGAACTATCGTGGTTCATCTCCTCATGGTAGCCATTTGTTTTTTTGAATTTGTAAATGAGGAGATAGTTAGGTATGAAACCAGATGCATTTCCAGCATGCAAGACAATTATTCTTGCTCCCTTTCCCACTGGAACAGCAGAAGTTTCACATATGCTATCATCTGTCCAATATTCTCTGAAGGAATGACCAGCATTTACCCATGTTTTGTCAAGCCAGACAGTGTCTGCATGTGGCACTTTAATGATAGTTCTTAAAAATTGACAAAGCCATGCTATGATGTCACCTCATTCCATTATAATTTTCTGTCTATTAATTATTTACAGCAAAAATCAAGGGCTCTGATAACTATTAACAAAGACAGTTTGCTGCCACTGAACAACTCTGCCTTGTAAAGAGCAACACACAGCCTTTTTATAGTTCAATCTTCTTTTCTCTTGTAATGCCCATATATGTGGCAGTGAACAGCATCTTGTTGAAAATGACCCTAGTTTGTTACATGTGGTTCTGTCCTTCTGCACAGTATTTCTCCTTACAAATTTTGATGACAGTATTTTTGTGTGCCTTCAAGGCATCTGCAGTTCTTTTCATTTCAACAAGCTTCCTTAGAGGCAGTAGAGTTGCACCATTGTCCTTCTCTTTCCCTAAGTACACAAACTTGCATGTCTCACCACATAAAGCTTGAGAAGATTGCTGAACTTCCCATTTAGCAGCCACACTTTTTCACACACTTTCACCACAAGCTTCAGACATTCTGTAGCACAAAATAAACTTGCTGCACAGAGGAGTAAAGCACACAATGTAATGGACCACAACTGTTAACAGTGTCAGCCACAAGCACATTTACAACTGGCTAAAGTAGCCACTAGCAGCGATAGCAGAGAGATTTGCCAATGGTGAATGGAACAAGAAGCACAGCAAATCACATTCTCTCATTGGCTATTACTGTGATAATCACTTTGTTATTCTGATCTGGATATAGCATACAGAATGATTACAGAGGGGCTGTCTGTACTGCCTTAGAAAGGGCAGATGCAAAACCATGAATAATATGCAGTGAGTGACACATGGTGGGTGCTCACAGTTCAAGGTCCTGACACAACTTATCACACATGACCCTCTTGACAAGGCACGAAGCAATCTATAACTTGCAAACATGCTTGTGACAGTCTACGTAACTTAGACAAATACGTCAGCACACATTTATAACTAAACTGTACACACACAATGTTATTACAACAATAAAACAGTCAGATACTTGTAATACAAGAGGAGGTTGACAAGGTGACAATGGATGCATTTTCTCTTTGCTTAGTCGAGCACAACTTAAATAGCATAATTAAATACTCTTGCTATTCTGGCAAGCGAAATGGCATGCTGTCAATTAGGATACAGTTACACTCTAATGCCATAATGTACACAAGACACAAAAGAAACAGGCAGGTAAAAGGACAAGCCACGTATGATTTTATAATAATTACAGTGTGAGCAAGGGAAGAGTGATACAGTCCATCAGGCAGTAGACACTAATACAAGAAATTCTGCAAGGTGGACGTACTAAACTGTAAAAATGAAGCTTCTTGGCAGTGCATACAGATCTACTGCAAAACTTGGTCTGTATCAAGAGTAAACGAAGCACTCTGCGACAAGCTCTCCATAAGGCTTGGAGATGCCAACAATTACAGTTTGGCCAAAGCATGTCATACTGACTCACTGGCATTGTCTTCACTTCACTTGTGCACACTTGGAGCACTGTTGTGGCAAGCCGTCAAATGTTCAATCTTTTAACACAAAAGCTGTGGGATTAACACTAAGAAAAATGTTTTTCTCATTTAAATGGAGCTGTGAGTTGCACAGTGCATGTGCAGGAAGTGCGGGTCATGGAGCACTTTTCTGCCACATGCCTTTCTGGGGAAAACCCTGAGCTGCAGCAAGGAAGTGCATTGCAGAGAGAAATTCTGGTTCTTGGGTCTGCTTTTGCTCATGGCCCAATCCAGTGCTTTGCGATGTGTCATCTGCTGTTGACATCTGTTGAAGCAGATGTATGGCAGGCACATATACACTGTAGTTTCATCACCACACAGTTCCCCCCTTCTGAGGAGACAGTGCATGGTGGACCTGGTTTTGTCCCATGGTCAGCCTGGCATAAGGCTGATGCGTTGCCACGCCGGCAGCCAAGGCCAGGCGGGAGATGTAGTACCGTTGTCAGTCTGCGTGGTGGGGCATGATGTGACATAGGGGCGGGTTCTGCGAGGGAAGCAGTAGTGTGCCAGCACAAGTGCAGGTAATGCACAGTGGGTGGTGCACAGTGTGCCCTGCTTGGGAGGTACAGTGGGCACTGTCCTGTGTCACTGCTGTGGGTATCCACTGCTAGCACCTCGTCTTGTAGACTGGGTCACACATCTCTGGTGTGGCAGATGGGGTTGGGTTTCGCAGCGAGCGTAGAATGGCTGGTGTCATCAGTGGCTACCCTGAGGCAGGCGGCGGTGTATATGGCAGGGCAGCTCCCTCTCTAGGGTCCCACGGGCTTCTACCTGGGTTGGCATTGTTGGCTGAGGTGCTTCCATCACCACTGCATGGTGCCGCCTGAATTTTGATGGTTGGCAGTGCACACAAGCTCAGGGGCTCTGGGGTTTGAGTGTATACACCATCTTCAGATAATCAGTGGAGACCATGGTGTGGTGCCTTGCGAGAAGATGAAGTGTGGGCCAGGGAGCTGCAGGCAGAGAGGTATCTGGAGCATCACATCATTTGCTTGGAGGGGGGATGGGTGTCCACTGGTTGCAGGTATGACATTGAGTCATGGAGCTGCTACACAAAGACAGGGATTCAGGTCATAAGCGGCTGGAGGTACGGCTCAGTGAGGTTACTGTACATGAGTTCCATGGCAGATGTGCCCAAGTCAGCTTTGTGTACCACCTGCAAATGTAAGAGGACTATAGGCAGAGTGGTAGACAAAGTTGCAGAGTGGCTTGTACAGCAGCTTTTAAAGATCTGTGAAAATGCTGCACCTGTCATTGATGGCAGAGTGGTACTCCATGTTGCAAAGTGCACAAGTATGCTGCAAGTTTACGCAAGAGTCTTAAATACATGTGATGTGCCATTTGAAGTCCATGGGAAATACAGTTCTCCCTATTTTTCTACTTGTGATCTCAACTTGAGCTGGCTGTTGGCACAGATGGACAGCATCTGCAGTACGAAATAACGGATACAGAAATGTTCTCACAGTTCCTTTATTGGAACGTATAGCGTATAGTAGAATTACAGTGGGGATGTCTGTGCTTGTCTTAGAGAGAACAGACACCAAACTGCAAATAATTTGCAGTGGGTGACACACAGTGAGTGCTCACAGTTTGAGGATGGGACACCATTTATGACACAGGGCCCAGTTGACAAGGCACTAAACAATCTACATATTATGAATGCCTTTATGACAGTCTACATAACTTAGAGAAATATGTCAGCACACAGTTATAACTAGACTGGACAATGAAACACTTTCACACACTCGTAATATAAGAGGAGGCGGATGAAGTGACCACAGGTGCATTTTCTCTAAGCTTAATCATGCATGAGACAAACAATACAATTAAATACTCTTGCTACAGTTGGGAGGGAAACTGTGCACTATCCATGAGAGTAAGTTACACACTAATAACATAATGTGCATGAGACACAAAACAGGCAGGTGAAAGGACAAACCATTAATGAATGAATTTACTCTACAACAATTACAATGTGAGCAAGAGATGCGTGATGAGGTCCACAAACCACAGATGTTAATAAAGGATAAATTTTTATTTGTGGGAAATCGACAACTGTTTTACAACATGATTATCGTAAACAAATCTACTACAGTTGTAAAACAGTTTATTGACCAACATCTTACATGACAAACATTACTATATGCTACCGCAGTTGCAGTTGAGAAAAATATTGTCTGTCTTGAGGTCGAAGTTGTGTGACAGTGAAGTTATCTGGTCTCATTAAGAGCCGTAGGTGAAACCAAGTTAATTGTTGGATGTTTTTACCAGCCATCCTACTCCACTGTGACAGTTCTAGACTCATTCAAAGAAATTCTATAATGAGTAGTGTGGAAATACCCACTAGTAGGAGGCGACTTTGTTCTACCGAGTATAGACAGGGCTGTCTATGGATTCACTGCAGGGGTACAGATATACAGTCATGCAAAATACTTTTGAACACCTTTTCTGAAACCTGTCTAGAGCAGCTACCTCTGCAGCCCACACACAATGGAAATATCTTAGATCTTGTAACTACAAATAAGCCAGGCATTAGCGTCACTGTCAGTATAGAAACAGGGATTAGCGATGATGATATGATTATAGCAACTATGGTTACAAAAAGTAATAAACCAGTCAAGAAGTCTAGGAGAGTGTTTCCGCTAGATAGAGCAGATAGCCAGTTGTTAACATCTCACTTAGACAGTGAACTGACATCAATTAGTTTCAGTGAGATGAACATAGAGGAATTATGGGCAAAGTTTAAGCAGATTGTAAATTGTGGTCTGGAGAGTTATGTGCCTAGTAAGTGGATAAAGGATGGAAAAGGTCCACCGTGGTTTAATAATGAAATTCAACAGATGCTGAGGAAGCAGAGGCTGTTGCACTCTTACTTCAAAAGAGAATGCACAAATGATGACAAGCAAAGGTTAGTAGAGATTCATGCATCTGTGAAAATATCTAAGAGTGAAGCTTACATCAACTAGTACCATCACACCTTAGCAAAAGATCTGGCAGAGAACTGAGAAAATCCTTGACCTATGTAATATCACTAAGTGTATCTGTGGCTTCCATTCAGTCCCTTGTTGACCAGTGTGGTGGGCAGTTGAAGCAAAACAAAAGCTGAAGTTTTAAATTTCACGTTCAAGAAATCATTCACACAGGAGAATCATATAGACATACTGTCACTTGACCATTGGACGGACTCCTGTATGGATGACATAGTAATAGCATCCCTGGCATAGAGAAACAGCTGAAAGATTTCAAAGGAAATAAATCACCAGATCCAGGTGGAATCCCAATTTGTCATTTACAAAGAGTACTCTATTGCATTGGCCCCTTACGTAGCTTGCATTTATTTTCTCGCCAAACAAAGTCTCAGGTTACTGCAAAAAAGTGCAGGTGACTTAGATACTATAAGAAGGGTAGGAGGGCAGACCCGCAAAATTACAGATCAATATCCCTAACTTTGGTTTGCTGCAGAATCCTTGAACATATTATCAGTTTGAATATAATAAACTTTCTTGAGACAGAGAGGCCTATGTCCACAATTCAGCATGGCTCTTTTCTCACATGACGTACTGTGAACTATGGATGAAGGGCAACAGGCAGATCCCATATTCCTAGATTTCCAGAAAGCATTTGACACAGAGTCTCATTGCAGGCTGGTAATGATGGTACAGGCATATGGAGGAAGTTCACATATATGTAAGGGGCTCAAAGAATCCTTAAGTAATAGAACCCAGCATGTTGCCCTCAATGGCAAATGTTCATCAAAGGCAAGTGTATCATCAGAAATGCCCCAGGGAAGTGTGATAGGACTGCTGTTGTTCTATATATATATATAAAAACAAAGTCGATGTGACTTACCAAATTAAAGCGCTGGCCTGTCAATAGACACACAAACAAACACAAACATACACACAAAATTCAAGCTTTCGCAACCAACCGTTGCTTCATAAGGAAAGAGGGAAGGAGAGGGAAAGACGAAAGGATGTGGGTTTTAAGGGAGAGGGTAAGGAGTCATTCCAATCCCGGGAGCAGAAAGACTTACCTTAGGGGGAAAAAAGGACAGGTATACACTTGCACACACACATATCCATCCGCACATACACAGACACAAGCAGACATTTGTATAGGCAAAGAGTTTGGGCAGAGATGTCAGTCGAGGTGCAAGTACAGAGGCAAAGATGTTGAAAGACAGGTGAGGTATGAGCGGCAGCAACTTGAAATTAGCGGAGGTTCAGGCCTGGTGGATAACGAGAAGAGAGGATATACTGAAGGGCAAGTTCCCATCTCTGGAGTTCTGACAGGTTGGTGTTAGTGGGAAGTATCCAGATAACCCGGACGGTGTAACACTGTGCCAAGATGTGCTGGCCGTGCATCAAGGCATGTTTAGCCACAGGGTGATCCTCATTACCAACAAACACTGTCTGCCTGTGTCCATTCATGCGAATGGACAGTTTGTTGCTGGTCATTCCCACATAGAAAGCTTCACAGTATAGGCAGGTCAGTTGGTAAATCACGTGGGTGCTTTCACATGTGGCTCTGCTTTGATCGTGTACACCTTCCAGTTTACAGGACTGGAGTAGGTGGTAGTAGGAGGGTGCATGGGCCAGGTTTTACACCGGGGGCGGTTACAAGGGTAGGAGCCAGAGGGTAGGGAAGGTGGTTTGGGGATTTGCTAGGGATGAACTAAGAGGTTACGATGGTTAGGTGGACGGTGGAAAGACACTCTTGGTGGAGTGGGGAGGATTTCATGAAGGATGGATCTCATTTCAGGCCAGGATTTGAGGAAGTCGTATCCCTGTTGGAGAGCCACATTCAGAGTCTGATCCAGTCCCGGAAAGTATCCTGTCACAAGTGGGGCACTTTTGTGGTTCTTCTGTGGGAGGTTCTGGGTTTGAGGGGATGAGGAAGTGGCTCTGGTTATTTGCTTCTGTACCAGGTCGGGAGTGTAGTTGAGGGATGCGAAAGCTGTTTTCAGGTTGTTGGTGTAATGGTTCAGGGATTCCGGACTGGAGCAGATTCGATTGCCATGAAGACCTAGGTTGTAGGGAAGGGACCATTTGATGAGGAACGGGTGGCAGCTGTCATAATGGAGGTACTGTTGTTTGATGGTGGGTTTGATGTGGACGGATGTGTGAAGCTGGCCATTGGACAGATGGAGGTCAACATCAAGGAAAGTGGCATGGGATTTGGAGTAGGACCAGGTGAATCTGATGGAACCAAAGGAGTTGAGGTTGGAGAGGAAATTCTGGAGTTCTTCTTCACTGTGAGTCCAGATCATGAAGATGTCATCAATAAATCTGTACCAAACTTTGAGTTGGCAGGCCTGGGTAACCAAGAAGGCTTCCTCTAAGCAACCCATGAATAGGTTGGCGTACGAGGGGGCCATCCTGCTACCCATGGCTGTTCCCTTTAATTGTTCGTATGTCTGGCCTTCGAAAGTGAAGAAGTTGTGGGTCAGGATGAAGCTGGCTAAGGTAATGAGGAAAGAGGTTTTAGGTAGGGTGGCAGGTGATCGGCGTGAAAGGAAGTGCTCCATCGCAGTGAGGCCCTGGAAGTGCGGAATATTTGTGTATAAGGAAGTGGCATCAATGGTTACAAGGATGGTTTCCGGGCATAACAGATTGGGTAAGGATTCCAGGTGTTCGAGAAAGTGGTTGGTGTCTTTGATGAAGGATGGGAGACTGCATGTAATGGGTTGAAGGTATTGATCTACGTAGGCAGAGGTACGTTCTGTGGGGGCTTGGTAACCAGCTACAATGGGGCAGCCAGGATAATTGGGTTTGTGAATTTTAGGAAGAAGGTAGAAGGTAGGGGTGCGGGGTGTCGGTGGGGTCAGGAGGTTGATGGAGTCAGGTGAAAGGTTTTGTAGGAGGCCTAAGGTTCTGAGGATTCCTTGAAGCTCTGCCTGGACATCAGTAATGGGATTAGCTTGGCAAACTTTGTAAGTAGTGTTGTCTGAAAGCTGACGCAGTCCCTCAGCCACATACTCCCAACGATCAAGTACCACGGTCGTGGAACCTTTGTCCGCCGCAAGAATGACGATGGATCGGTCAGCCTTCAGAGCACGGATAGCCTGGGCTTCAGCAGTGGTGATGTTGGGAGTAGGATTAAGGTTATTTAAGAAGGATTGAGAGGCAAGGCTGGAAGTGAGAAATTCCTGGAAGGTTTGGAGAGGGTGATTTTGAGGAGGAGGAGGTGGGTCCCACTGTGACGGAGGACGGAACTGTTCCAGGCAGGGTTCAATTTGGATAGTATCTTGGGATCATTAGGAGTAGGATTAGGATCATTTTTCTTCGTGGCAAAGTGATATTTCCAGCAGAGAGTACGAGTGTAGGACAGTAAATCTTTGACGAGGGCTGTTTGGTTGAATCTGGGAGTAGGGCTGAAGGTGAGGCCTTTGGAGAGGACAAAGATTTTGGATTGGGAGAGAGGTTTGGAGGAAAGGTTAACTACTGAATTAGGGTGTTGTGGTTCCAGATTGTATTGATTAGAATTTTTAGGTTTTGGGGGGAATGGAGCTTGAAGTGGGAGATTGAGTAGATGGGAGAGACTGGGTCTGTGTGCAATGAGAGGAGGTTGAGGTTTGCTGGAAAGGTTGTGAAGGGTGAGTGAGTTGCCTTTCCGGAGGTGGGAAACCAGGAGATTGGATAGTTTTTTGAGGTGGAGGGTGGCATGCTGTTCTAATTTGCGGTTGGCCTGTAGGAGGATGCTCTGAATAGCCGGTGTGGATGTGGGAGAGGAAAGATTGAGGACTTTTATTAAGGATAGACTCTGAATGTGGCTCTCCAGCAGGGATACGACTTCCTCAAATCCTGCCCTGAAATGAGATCCATCCTTCATGCAATCCTCCCCACTCCACCAAGAGTGTCTTTCCACCGTCCACCTAACCATCGTAACCTCTTAGTTCATCCCTAGCAAATCCCCAAACCACCTTCCCTACCCTCTGGCTCCTACCCTTGTAACCGCCCCCAGTGTAAAACCTGTCCCATGCACCCTCCCACCACCACCACCTACTCTAGTCCTGTAACCCGGAAGGTGTACACGATCAAAGGCAGAGCCACATGTGAAAGCACCCACATGATTTACCAACTGACCTGCCTACACTGTGAAGCTTTCTATGTGGGAATGACCAGCAACAAACTGTCCATTCACATGAATGGACACAGGCAAACAGTGTTTGTTGGTAATGAGGATCACCCTGTGGCTAAACATGCCTTGATGCACGGCCAGCACATCTTGGCACAGTGTTACACCGTCCGGGTTATCTGGATACTTCCCACTAACACCAACCTGTCAGAACTCCAGAGATGGGAACTATGGGAACTTGCCCTTCAGTATATCCTCTCCTCTCATTATCCGCCAGGCCTGAACCTCCGCTAATTTCAAGTTGCCGCCGCTCATACCTCACATGCCTTTCAACAACATCTTTGCCTCTGTACTTGCAACTCGACTGACATCTCTGCCCAAACTCTTTGCCTTTACAAATGTCTGCTTGTGTCTGTGTATGTGCGGATGGATATGTGTGTGTGTGCGAGTGTATACCTGTCCTTTTTTCCCCCTAAGGTAAGTCTTTCCGCTCCTGGGATCGGAATGACTCGTTACTCTCTCCCTTAAAACCCAAAGCCTTTCGTCTTTCCCTCTCCTTCCCTCTTTCCTGATGAAGCAACCATTGGTTGCAAAAGCTTGAATTTTGTGTGTATGTTTGTGTTTGTTTGTGTGTCTATCGACCTGCCAGTGCTTTCGTTTGGTAAGTCATTATCATCTTTGTGTATATATATATATAAAAAACAAAGATGGTTTGACTTACCAAACGAAAGCGCTGGCACGTCGATACACACACAAACAAACACAAACATACACACAAAATTGTGTGATATGTCTGCTTGTGCCTGTATATGTGTGGATGGATATGTGTGTGTGTGCGAGTGTATACCCGTCCTTTTTTCCCCCTAAGGTAAGTCTTTCCGCTCCCGGGATTGGAATGACTCCTTACCCTCTCCCTTAAAACCCAAATCCTTTCGTATTTCCCTCTCCTTCCCTCTTTCCTGACGAGGCAACTGTTTGTTGCGAAAGCCAGAATTTTGTGCGTATGTTTGTGTTTGTTTGTGTGTGTATCAATGTGCCAGCGCTTTCGTTTGGTAAGTCAAACCATCTTTGTTTTTAGATATATTTTTTCCCACGTGGAATGTTTCCTGCTATTATATATATATATATATATAATTTTGTCTAAATCATCTTGTCTTTTCTGTCTTTTCCTACAATCACTCAACTTTGACACCTTACCATACACCACAGCATCACCAGCAAACACAGATTGTTGCCCATCCTGTCCTCAGAATCATTTGTATACACAAATGATTCTGTATATATACAAATGATTCTGAGGACAGGATGGGCAACAATCTGTGTTTGCTGGTGATGCTGTGGTGTATGGTAAGGTGTCAAAGGTGAGTGATTGTAGGAGAATACAAGATGATTTAGACAAAATTTCTAGTTAGTATGATGAATGGCAACTAGCTCTTAATGTGGAAAAATGTAAGTTAATGTGGATGAGTAACAAGAACAAACCTGTAATGTTCAATTACAGTATTACTAGTATCCTGCTTGACACAGTCAAGTCATTTAAATATATGGGTGTAGCTTTGCAAAGTGATGTGAAATGGAATGAGCATATGAGAACTGTGGTAGGGAAAGCAAATGGTTGATTTTGGTTTGTTAGGAGAATTTTAGGAAAGAGTGATTTACCTGCAAAGGAGATGGCATGTGGGATGCTGATGTGACCTATTTTTGTGTGCTGCTCAAGTTTTGGGATCTGTACCAGGTCAGACGGAAAGATGATGTCAAAGCAGTTCAGAGGCAGCCTGCTAGATTTCTGGCCAGTAGGTTCAAACAACATGTAAGTGTTAAGGAGATGCTTTGGGAATTCAAATGGGAATCCCTGGAGGGAAGGTGATGTTCTTTTCGAGAAACAATATTGAGAAAATTTTGAGAACCAGCATTTGACGCTGACTGCAAAACGATTCTACTGCCACCAACATACATTGTGCATAAAGACCATGCAGATAAGATCCAAGAAATCAGGGCTCATGTGGAAGCATATATACAGCTGTTTTTTCTCTAATTGTTGTAGTGGTACTGGAATCCTCCACCATGCACTGTATGGTGGCTTCCAGAGTATCTATCAAGGTGTAGATGTAGTTCCATAGTTTAGGAGTCTTAGCTCTATCATCAGGTGTATCTGAAAACTAGCAGTAGTAGTACATCATATCCATGCCATAACAACTAATAGGCAAACATCTACCATAGATGTATCATCAAATAACATCCCACATTATGGCTGCCAAGAACTACAACCTTTAATCACAGCCTGGGAAAATTGCCACTGGGAATGCACCAGTCAAACATGGTACAACACACCTGTGTGACCCATGCAGCTATGCTTGTCTACAGGTGCACTGTATCAGCATTTGACTGTATGCATGCCTGATGGCAGTTTTAGGACAATAAAAATTTTCTTAGACCATGACTAAAAGTTGGAGTTCTTTGCAGCCACAATTTGAGATGTTATTTGATGGCCCACTTATGGTAGATGTTTGCCTGTTAGTTGTCAGAGCATGAATATGATGTCCTACTACTACTAAATTTCAGATACACCTGTTGATGGGGCTAAGATGCCAAAACTGTATATCTACTTTGGTCATAAAGTATTTTAAACTGTGGTGGATTTGTTTACCATAAACATTCATACAAGGGATTTCGGGAAGCAGAGGTAATAAACTGCAAAAATGAAGCTGCTTGGCACTGCATACAGATAATTTGCAAAACAGTCTGCATTGAGAGTATATGAAACACTCTGCCACTTGCTGTCGCTCAGGGAGCACTTTTCTGTTGCATGGCTTTCTAGGAAAAACCTGAGCTGTAGCAAGGAATTTTTTGCAAAGCAAACTGGGACTCATTCCCATTTTATTTATAATTTGCCTTCTTAAATGATTTTTTCCCTTAATCACCATTAGTGTTAGTGAGAGATAAGCCATAAGATAAAGCTGCAGTCATTCTGCAATTCTGAGAACAAATGCAGGCCCAAATTTGGTAAATTACATTAGTCAGAGTAATTTCCTAATTAATTTGAACAGTTTCAAGTAAATAGTTTTGCTAAAGCTCAGTTCAATTAACTAGCAGTAATTATTTCCTATTCTAGTCATAGTATAGACACAAAAACAGATGTAATTATTATATTACTGATGAAGTTAGGAAAATAACCCACAGAAATCTTTTAGGTGTTCATGTAGCTAATTTCTGCAACATGGTAGGAACATTAGCACTTGACTGTTTCTGGATAATTAACACTTTTCTGTATGGTATTGTTTATTTAGCAATTTTTGTCACCAAGAAGGCTTATTTCAGTTGAAATTCTTATTGAAACATAAAGTTCAGACCAAAACCAATTTTTCTGCACTATTCAATTAGTTTGAGATGTAAAATTCAAATTATAAATTATCAAAATTACAATTTTGCATTGTGGAATTTGAGTACCCATTTTTGCAAAGCTATAAACACTGGGCCTGAAGCCATTTGTAAGTCAGTCTGTTCCAAGATTTTGAGCATGGACCCCATGTCAGTGAAAAGAGTAATAATGTAATGGTGCAATGATGTGATGTTGTTAATAAGAAGATGAACAGTGAAGTAGGATAATTAGGAAAGGTTGCCAATTAACTTTAATATAAAAGTGACATATGTATCATTCATACGAGTGAGACTGTTGTAGGTTAGTTAGATTATACTGCACATGACTACTGCCATATAACTAGAAGGTGCAGTAAGTGCATACCTGGTAAATGAGACTTACCTATGTTGTTAAGACATGGACTGGTCATAACTGATTCAGTGAGGGGGGGGGGGGGGGGGTCTGACATTTATGGAGGTAAAACCTGTGAAACCAAATGAGCGTATGTCACCATACTGTTGGATGTAGACAGTGCAGAGTTTGCTGCGGCTGACTCTTATAAGCGACAGCTTCAGCCACCAGCACAGCGCAGGTAGTGCTTACAAGGACTTCTAACAATGGAAAAATCAAGGATGTTATATTATGAAAATGATACTCACCATATAGCGAAGATACTGACACGAGGAAGACCCCAGACACGACCAACCGATTCGGCTCAAATTTGGCAGGTTGCTTGTGTACAACCTAAAACGAAGAACTCTAG
The DNA here is from genome assembly GCF_023864275.1 of Schistocerca cancellata. Classification (NCBI taxonomy): domain Eukaryota; kingdom Metazoa; phylum Arthropoda; class Insecta; order Orthoptera; family Acrididae; genus Schistocerca; species Schistocerca cancellata. The sequence continues at coordinate 307,802,003 of NC_064628.1, read as the reverse complement.
ATATTTTGGGTCAACACCCCTGCAATTTTGAGAAAATCACTCCTAAAGATTATGACGAGCAATCGACTCAAGATTGGAGGGATCAATAGATGATTGTAAATAGAGCATTTTTCATCATCAGGTATAGGGTCTGAAAATGCAAACTTTTTCAGAAATCGAGGAAAGAAACTTTTACAACTGCCTCTTCTGTACCCACATGGTAAACGCTTTTTGCCGACAGCACCGATAGCGCAACGGCCAAGGTAACTGGCTGGGAATCGGAAAACCCGGGTTTGAATCTCGAAGAAATCTTGCAGATGTTATTCTTTTCCTTTCTATTTTTCCATATCTTAATTAGTAGGGATAGGAGGGTTAATAAGGTAAGTAAATCAATACGGAATGATAATAATAAGGTAGGCAAACTAATATCCCAAACGACGTGAGTTAGTAAAGTATTAAACTTTTAAGCCTTGTCACATGAAAACAGCTCCGAGTAAGAGTGCCCGAATTCCTAACGAAGGATCCCAGATAGCCAACTGCACGACACTTGTTTACAGCGAGGCACAGGACAGAATGCACGCAGGGAGAGTTATGTTGTCCCAGTTGCCTCTTTGTCATATCGTAGTTGTGAACCTGGAAGAGTGAAAGTGTCCAGCACAAGCCTTATAGAAGTCAATTAAAAAGAGTTGTTTTCCATCATTAGGCTGCCGCAAACCTTGTGGATACATGTAATGATTTTTCCATCGTTAATGCACCAAATGAAATATGTTTTGTGAATGAATACAGTGTTCTTCCATAAGGAACATATGACAAATACTGTATGTAGTTTGTAGTAATTAGCTCATCTGTTTATGCCGTAGTAACTAGTTATTGTTTGTTGTGTCTTATCTTTCAGGTGCATAATCTGAATAATGGAGGATGTACACCATTTGACTAGCGCTGTAATATATAGCTGGGAGCCTGTCACAGATGATGGCAAGCGGGAAGTTACCGACGCTGTGTTTTGGTTTGTAAAAGTGTTACAAGACAGATGCATTATCAATGCACTACCGGAAGCAGAAAGTTCCGTTTCTCGGCATTCCACATTGACAGGAACGGTTACCATCGAGTGATTTTTTGGAGCTGACAAACGAAATTACTTTTGTTTATACTGAAGTACTATACCATGAAGACAAAGCAGAAGGTGATTCAGATATCCCGACTAGTGAATCGCAAAATGGTCACAACACTATGGAAATTTCCACGTCACTGGGAATATGTGGTTCATTTGTTCCCGATGAGTATTACAAACTGGTTACTAAACGATTGAACATCAGCCGAAGTGCACAGTAAAAGTAATACCACCAAATTGCACACCTGTGTGCCAGACGTGTGATGTTTATTTCTGTCGCCAGGTTGAAAACTTTATTTCCAGGCTTCATAATTGCAGTCTGCTTCTGGAAACCCAGCGGGAATTGCACAACCACATGGATGCAATAACTATTCACAGCATAATTCATAACCAACTTCCAGCACCGATTTTTCAGGTAATGATATTGTATGCGTGGTACACATCAAAATTAATTCCCAAAAAAGACATATTTTTAAATGAAAACCAAGTTTGTTTTCCACTGACTTTTTGGAAGGGACAGTGTAGCTGTAGAAAGATTGCATTCCTTAGATGTTCTTGGTGTCGTGAGTATATTTGTTTCTAATGTTTTTATGACAAGTACCATCCATCTGGTTGTTTGAAGAAAAGTGAGGATACATAACAGTGACTGGAAGAGCCATTGCAAAGTGACCTGGAATAACATTTTAGTTGTTTACTATCCCAAGAGGTTTGAGAAATTTATTTGCATATCTTATTATTATCATTCCTTATTGATTTACTTACTTCATTATCCCTCCGAACATTCGCTAGGTTTCTTCGAGATTCGAACCCGGGTTCTCCAATTCCCAGCCAGTTACCTTGGCCGTTGCGCTATCAGTGCTGTCGGCGAAAAGCGTTAACCATGTAGGTACAGAAGTGGCAGGTGTAAAAGTTTCTTACCTCAATTTCTGGAAAAGTATGCGTTTTCGGACCCCATACCTGATGATGAAAAATGCTCTATTTACAATTATCTATTGATCCCACCAATTTTGAGTCGATTGCTCATCATAACTTTTAGGAGTGATTTTCTCAAAAACACGGGAGTGTTGACCCAAAATAGATTCCTTCGTTTTAGGTTGTACGCAAGCGACCTGCCAAATTTGAGCCGAATCGGTTGGCCGTGTCTGTGGCCATTCGCTTGTGAGACACAAATAGGCCCTGCACAAGCAAGACCTTTGTCGAGAATAAACAACACACACACATACACACACACACACACACACACACACACACACATACATACATGACCAAAGTCTCTGACAGCTACAGCTGAAGCCAAACTGCAAGCAGCAGCACATGATGGGAGAGGCAACTGGGTCAAGATAAGGAGCAGGCTGGTGTGGGGAGAGGGAGGGATAGCAGGGTAGGGGTGGAGGACAGTAAAGTGCTGCTTGTGGGACTGTGCAGGGATGAGGTGGAGAGAGGAGAGAGGGTAGAGCAGCTAGGTGCAGTCTGGAGGTTAGACAGAGGGCAGGGGAGAGACGGGGGTAGTGGGGAAGGACAGAAGTAAAAAGACTGGGTGCGTTGGTGGAATAGAGGACTGTGTAGTGCTGTAATGGGAACAGGGAAGAGGCTAGATGTGTAAGGACAATGACTGACTAAGGTTGGGGGTTATGGGAATGTAGGATACACTGCAGGGAGAGTTCCCACACATATGAGTTCAGAAAAGCTCTTGTTGGTGGGAAGGATCCAGATGGCACAGGCACAGCAGTCATTGAAATTAAGAACATCATGTTGGGTGGCGTGCTTAGCAACAGGGTGGCCCAATTGTTTCTTGGCCACAGTTTGTCAGTAGTCATTCATGCAGACAAACAACTTGTTGTTTGTCATGCGCGTGTGAAATGCAGCATAGTGTTTGAGCTTAGCTTGTAGATCATGTGACTGGTTTCACAGGTATCCCTACACAGGGATAGGTGATGTTTGTGTGCAGACTGGAGTATGTGGTGGTGGGAGGATGTCTTGTATCTGGTCTATAACAGGGATATGAGCTGTGAGGCAAGAGGTTGGGTGCAGGTGTTGTGTATGGATGGACGAAGATTTTGTGTAGATTCGGTGGCCAGCGGAAGCCACAGTGAGAGGGGTGTGGCCCATACACCCCCCTCCCCCCCAATCACCACTTACTCCAGTCCGGTCACAAACTTCACCCATCCCATCAAAGGCAGGGCTACCTGTGAAACCAGTCATGTGACCTACAAGCTGAGCTGCAACCACTGTGCTGCATTCTACATGGGCATGACAGACAACAAGCTGTCTGCCTGCATGAATAGCCCTAACAAATTATGACCAAGAAACAACTGGATCACCCTGCTGCTGAGCATACCACCCAACACAATGTTCTTTGTTTCAATGATTGCTTCACAGCCTGTGCAATCTGTATCCTTCCCACCAACATCAGCTTCTCTGAATTGCACAGGTTGGAACGTTCCCTGCAATGTAACATACTTTCATGTAAACTTCCTGGCTTCAACTTCTTTAGCTATTGTCCTTACCCATCCAGCCTCTTCCCTGTTCCCATTCCAGCATTTAACAGCCTTCTACTCCTACAATACATCCAGTGTTTTTACATCTCTCCTTTTCCACTACCCCCCTCTCTCCTTTGCCCACCATCTAACTTCCCAACTGCACCTAGCTAACCTACCTTCCCTCCACCTCATCCCTGAATGCTCCCACTAGCAGCACTTTGCTATCCTCCACCCCATCCTTGCTATCCCTCACACTCCTCACCCCAGCCTCCATCTTACTCCCACCCAGTTGCCTCTCCCATCATAAGCTGCTGCTCGCAGTCTGGCTTCAGCTGCCAGAGAATAGGGTTGTGTGTGTGTGTGTGTGTGTTTGTGTGTGTTGCATTGTGTGAGTATGTGTGTGTGTTTCTGTTGTCTATTTTCAACAAAGACCTTGTTGGCCGAAGCTCACTTTGCGACAGTATTTTTGTTGTGCTATCTGCCACTCAGCATCTCCCCTATATGGTGAGTAGCAACTATAATTTTCACAATATTGTTGCAAGGATTTCCATGACCTAAGAGCCAACATGGTTGACACTTATAATTGAGTGTCTCCACATGTATGAGTGTCATTTTTAAGGTAAGAACTAATTTGTGATGGAGTAAGAGAAATTTTATTTATAAATGTAAATTATATAACAAATTACAGTATGAATCAAACAATGGAAAATCCAGGATGGAATGTAACAATACCAGAGAAGGAAAGTTGCTACTCACCATATAGCGGTGAGTAGCAAATTACAGTATTAACATTTTTTTGTTTTTTTAAACATAGTCACCAAAAAAATTTAAACATTTGTCAAGTTGTGGCACCAGCTTTTGGATCCCAGCATCAAAGAACTCTGACACTTGACCATCAAAGCGGTTAGTAACAGTTTCTTTCAACATGTCATCATTTTCAGAGTGCCTTCCACCAACAAATTCCTTCAGTTTTGAGAAATTCCTTCAGTTTTGGTAACAGATGAAAGTCTGGTGGTGCTAAGTCAGGGCTGTATGGTGGATGACCCAGTAATTCCTAATGAAACTTCTCCAGTTATATCTTTGTTCTCACTTCAATGTGAGGCCAAGCATTGCCATGAAACAGAACAATGCCACTAGAGAGCAGTTCCTGTTGGTGTTGCACAGTACCTCTCAGCATTTATAGTCATTCCTCTTGACAAAAATATCTAACAGAGGAGTGCCTTTCTGGTCCCCAAAAATTGGGGCCACAATTTTCAATGTTGAAGGGTCTCGTTTGAAGTTTTCTGGTTTCATCAGGGAGTTTGAATTATCCGACTCACTGGATTGATATTTATATTTCTGGAGTGTAATGCAATCCGCGTTTCATTGCCGGTCACAATGTGACTCAAGAAGTCATCAATGTCCTTGTGATAGCACTCCAAAGCAGACAAAGAATGTACCATCTGCTTCATTTTATGTTCCTCTGTCAACATTTTTGGCACCCAAATCACACACATTCTTTTGTTGTGCAGTTTGTCAGTAACATGTGATAAACTACTGATTTTGAAACTTGTGGAAATTTCTGATGCAGCTTGTCAATAGTGAAGTGCTTGTTTTGGTGAATTGCCTCATCAACGTTTTGTGTCAAGTCTTCATTCATGACAGTAGACTATCCAGATCATTCCTCATGATGAACATTTATCCTTTCTTCATTAAACAGCCTGCAGCATTTATGCACATTTCCATCATTCATTACACTATAAACTTCAACAAGCTGGTAGGAATTTCAGTAGGATGAACTTGTTTTGCATTTAAGAATGGAATAATCAAGCACACTTCACAATCAGTGGGATTACTGATTGGCATGGTGATAAACAAAGCAGTAGAACCATATAGTCAACACCAGCAGAGATGTGAAATGTATTAGTGGTGTAGTAAGAGACAGGCCAACAGTGGTTGACTGTGAATGCACATCACACGACAGGATGTGTGAACAAGATGCACTAATGGTTCTCACTTTAAAAATGAACCTCATATATTAATTAGTTTAGTTTTGCATCTGTTTACACATGTTTGTACAAGTAACTGACAAAGTCTCAGAGATCATTTTGTTGCCTACAGTTTTACTTTCTTGTTCTTACCTGTCTGTGATGTTCACTGTATAAAAGGCAAATCAACATCCAACACTGTGACATTTTAACACACACACACACACACACAAAGAGAGAGAGAGAGAGAGAGAGAGAGAAGAAGAAGAAGAAGAAGAAAAAAAAACGAATACTGATGATAAGTTTCTGAATGTACACATGTACACTGCTGGCCATTAAAATGACATCATCATGAAGTTATAAACACTGCATCAAGATATACAAGCTGCACAGTCTGGATAGTTTTAAGTATGTTATGTAAATAAAAACACAATAATGGGGAAAAATTATGCTGAAAACTCTATTTCATTAGCTGGAAGATGGAAATTTATTAGAATAGCTTTGCGGTAACTAAAACTCTCTTGAATCTGTAAATGCATTCCACTACAAAACTAGTATTAAATTAGAAGAGCATCTATAAAGACGCTGTTTCTGCAAAACTAAGAAAAAGGAAATACCATTTGCGAGGTCTGATGATTGGAAAACAGAAAGATAGTTGAGAGGTTTTTACATAATTTCTGAATACAGTGGTACAAGTGCCAAATATGCCCACCAACAAAAAATCTCAAAACCATTGTCAGCTACTAATGTGTGTGTCTGGAAGTAACCAGCACAACCAGAATTTATCATATTATTTTTAAGATGGGATCTAGTTTCATATAACTGCTATGCTATTTTTCAATTCACATTGCCTGTATAACAAATATTTTAGGAGTAAAATGGTGCTGTACAGATGCAATGTAATAGACTACTTTGGTCGATGGAAATTCCAGGGTCAGTGGAAAAAAAGGACCTCATAAAAACATACTTGAAATATGAAACAACTATCAGGAAAATGCAAGTTATAAGGAAGAGATGTGAATGGGACAAAACTACTGATACAGAATATAGTGCAGACATTGTTGAAACAATCGTGGATTCCATTTGAACTGCCATACAGGTCAACAAAATTAAACATCATTTTGAATCATTATAAAAGTTCTTAATATTTTTAGATAAACATTGTGTATTCTTAACCAAGCATGCACATTTGTTCCTTGTTTTAATGACATTTATTTGTAGTGATAAAAACATAGTAAATCAAAGATGTTGTGCAAATTGTTTGAAATAATATTTTTATTTTTTACTTTTAACAAATTCATAATGGTTTCAAGTGCCATACAATAATATAAAATTTAATGCATGTAACACTTGTAAGCATGCAGCTCCCTTCTACAGTCTGAGTGCAGCTGACACAAAGTTACATCTTTTTCATTTTAGAACCACCTCCTGAGGAAAAATTATGTCAATTATCAATAGCAGAGAACACGAATACTGAGATTTTGCATAAATATGATTTCAGCTGGAACTCAGGCAAGTGTTCACTTCATAGATAGTGGCTTGCACCACACTGGGCTATTATATGCTACTGTTTTCAGTTGTGATAAATTTACCTGCATCCCTCTAGTATCCGTAAATTTATATAGCTCACTGAGTCTACATTCCTATGAGTGCAGTTGCTTCCAAGCAGTCTCTGATGATTGTTACTGATGTTACTGAACTAAAACTCATATGAAGGAGGAACAGGGTACAACCCCGCACTTGACTATTATAATTAAAATTTTAATTGTTTCCTAAATCATTGCATCTGAATAACATAGGCTACATGTGATTTCTTTCCTATACTTATCCAACTGAGCTAGAGCTCAGTCTCTTAATGATGGTTCTGTTGATAGAATTTTAAATCTTAACCTTCATTCCTTCTTTTAATTATATTTTCTTCCAGGAAAACAACATTTTGAACAAAGCTGTGCTATGAGTTCTCAAGGCAGCATCTCTACTACTTGCACTGTTTGAAAATAAAATGACAGATATCAAGTTTTATTAATTAAGAATACCAGTGAATGTACAGGCAAATACAGTACAACAGTCTTAAAATTGATACCACTCAGCTATAGGGGCGGAAATTCAACCAATCAAATCTGCTAATTTTAATGCAATTGACTGAGACATAAAACCAAAGTAAAATCAGCTACCAGTCACATCAACAAAGAAAATCAGGTGACTATAATGATACCTGATCCATAAAATAACAGGCTTCAAAAATTCAGTGGACTGAAGGTAAAGACAACTGTAAATTTCCCTGTTATAAATATAACTTATTATTTATGGAAACAATCAATTTTTGACAAAATAAGGTAATTGGATGGACAGAAAAAAAATCTACTCACCAAGCAGTGGCACAACACACACACAAAATATTATAATTAGGCAAGCTTTTGGAGCCATTGGTTCCTTATTCAGGCAGAAGGGTTGAAAGGGAAGGAAGAGGGGTGAAGGAAAAGGACTGGAGAGGTCTAGGAGAAGGGAAGATTTTGGGAAAATCACCCAGAGCTGCAGGTTAGAGGAGACTTACCAGACACGATGAGAAGGGAAGACTGTTGGGGACTGCATCGGATGAAATTTGAAAACCTAAGAGCTTAAAGGTGGAAGACAGGGTAATATGCAAGACATGTATTACTGCTTAAACATCCAGCACAAATTAATAAGTATGAAAAGCTAAGTGCATTGTATGTAACAGAGCAGGGAGTGGGTGGTGAAAAATAGACTGCTAAGAAAATGAAAGATGTAGAAAACTAAAACGGAGTGAAGGAAGGAGTAGCTACTGTGATGAATGCTGAGGTGGACAAAATTAACGTAAATTAAGGCCAGTTGGGTGGCAAGAGGCAAGGAAATGTTTTAATGCTAGTTCCCACCTGTGGAGTTCTGAGAAACTGGTGTCCAGGGGAAGAATCCAGATGGCACGTGTGGTGAAATTGGCATTGAGGTCACAATTGTCATGTTGTACAGCATGCTCTGCAACAGGATATTGCGTGTTGCCAGTATACACCCTCTGCCTATGACCATTCAACCTGACTGATAACTGTGTGGTAGTCATGCCGATGTAAAAGGCCAAACAGTTTACTTAACAACTGGTGTATGATATGTATCATTTCACAAGTTGCTCTCCCTTTGATAGTATATGTTTTGCCAGTTATGGGGCTGGTGTAGGTGGTGGTTGAGAGGAATATTGTGAAGATTGGGAGGGTGGTGGGCAAAATCTCAGACAAAATGTATCTCATTTCAGATTTTCAAATCTCTTCTGGTGCAGTTCCTTCTCATCCCGTCTGGTAAGTCTCCCTTGACCCACAGCTCTGGGTGATTTTCCCAAAATCTACCCCTTTCCATGGACCTCTCCAGTCCTTTTCCTTCACATCTCTTTCTTTCCCTTCAACCCTTCTGCCTGAAGGAGGGGCCACTGGCTCCAAAAACTTGCCTAATTATAATCTTCAATGTCTGTGTTCTTCAGCTGCTTGTTGAATAGATTTATTTAACTATTACTAAGTTAGGTTTCTTATGTGTTATAAATCATGAAGCTCTACCAGATTAAAAAAAAAGTGCAATAAGAAAGAAACACATTGCTTACAATTTGTCACAAGAAGCCAAAATAAATGCCTCATTTCAAATAATAATAAAAGAAACTAGAAACCACCTATTCTTGAAATACTCAGACAGAGGCTGATGACATTGTGATAAAGATTGAGGGAAGAAAATAAAACTTCCCATTTCATACACTACACTTTTTTGAGGCAAGGAAACAAATAAGCTCAAACCTATTGCCAGTGGGTCCACTGCACCATAAATACACCAAAGAAAGGAAGGGACAAAAAAGAATAAATGAGGAGAAATGTACTGACTCATGGTAGCTGTGAGTCATGCAAAAACAGTTCAATTGGTAAAAGCATTATAAATGAAATGCAAGAGTGGAGATTTGTGTGCTACTCTGATGCTATCTGTTCATGAGATTAAGCAGACATGACTTTGTAATCACTTCTACCCACTCACAAAACACCACAAATAGTGTGGTGTTCACTCACAGCAAAAGACTGATTGGGAAACAGTGCGTAGGATGAGGTATGATTTCAACACTGATTCATTACTGCTACTATTTTGGCTCTTGGTACATTAGACTGTTGCAATTCTATAGCATTGCACACAGTATCTTGTAATATGTGCTTCTATATTGTCCATAAAAGAAAAACAAAACGATTCCATAACCTGACAGACTTGTCTTTGTGTCACCCTGAACCTTCATACAAGCAACTGTATGATGTGTGGTTCCTGTGCTCCCTTACATTTCTGAGTGCTTCCTTACATTTCATAATATGTAATTTTTCTTAAAAAGCAAAACGATGTAAAAGTCAATGATTTTAAGTCAATTTTTATAAATTAAGCTACCCTAATGTAGCTTGGAATGGAACATATATAAAAGTAAAAGTGCCAATGATATCCTGGCTTTTTGAACTAGTACCTTCTTTATCTAGGTGAATGGGATATGTTAAAAAGAAAGGCAGGTCACCTGTACTGAGGAATTCGAAACCAGAACAGCTGTTAGCATGAGTGACATAAAAGTAGATATCTTAGGTGTTGCAAAACAACTCAAATCACTTAAGAAAGGCAAGTCTTCTGGACCAGATGGTATACCACTCAGGTTCCTCTCAGAGTATCCAGATACAATAGCGCCTTTCTTAGCAATCATATACAACCGCTCAATTGACGAAAGGTCTGTTCCTAAAGACTGGCTGGCCGGTGTGGCCAAACGGTTCTAGGTGCTTCAGTTTGGAACCGCGCGACCGCTACGCTCACAGGTTCGAATCCTGCCTTGGGCATGGATGTGTGTGATGTCCTTAGGTTAGTTAGGTTTAAGTAGTTCTAAGTTTTAGGGGACTGATGACCTCAGATGTTAAGTCCCATAGTGCTCAAAGCCATTTGAAACTAAAGACTGGAAAGTAGAACTGGTCACACCAATATTCAAGAAAGGAAATACGAGTAACCCATTGAATTACAGACCCATATCACTGACCTCAATTTGCAGTAGGATTTTGGAGCATATACTGTACTCAAACATTATGAATCACCTTGAAGAAAATGACATATTGATACATAACCAACATGGATTCAGAAAATATCGTTCTTGTACAACACAGCTAGCTCTTTATTCCCATGAAGTAATGAGTGCTATTGACAAGGGATCTCAGATTGATTCCATATTCCTAGATTTCCAGAAGGCTTTTGATTCTGTTCCTCACGAGCGACTTAATCAAATTGCATGCATAGGGGAGTATCATCTCAGTTGTGTGACTGGATTCGTGATTTCCTCTCAGAGAGGTCACAGTTCATAGTGATAGACAGTAAATCATCAAGTAGAATGGAAGTGATATCTGGCATTCTGCAAGGTAGTGTCATAGGCCCTCTGCTGTTCCTGATTTATATAAATGATCTAGGTGATAATCTGAGCAGCCCCCTTAGATTGTTTGCAGATGATGCTGTAATTTACCATCTAGTAAAATCATCAGATGATCAATTCCAATTACAAAATGATCTAGAGAGAATTTTGGTATGGTGTGAAAAGTGCCAATTAGCACTAAACAAAGAAAAGTGCAAGGTCATCCACATGGGTACTAAAAGAAAACCAATACATTTTGGGTATACAATAAATCACACAAATCTAAGGGCTGTCAATTCGGCTAAATACCTAGGAATTACAATTACGAGCAACTTAAATTGGAAAGACCACATAGATAATATTGTGCAAAACAAAGACTGCACTTTGTTGGCAGAATACTTAAAAGATGCGACACACCCACTAAAGAGCCAGCCTACATTACACTTGTCCATCCTCTGCTGGAATATTGCTGTGCGGTATGGGATCCTTATCAGGTAGGATTGACAGAGGACATCGAAAAATTGCAAAGAATGGCATCTCATTTCGTGTTATCGCACAATAGGGGTGAGAGTGTCACTGATATGATACGCGAGTTGGGGTGGCAGTCACTGAAACAAAGGCAGTTTTCTTTGCAGTGAGATCTATTTACAAAATTTCAATCACCAACTTTCTCTTCTGAATGCGTAAATATTTTGTTGTGACCCACCTACATGGGGAGAAATGATCATCATAACAAAATAAGAGAAATCAGAGCTCAAGCGGAAAGATTTAAGTTTTCCTTTTTCCCACGTGCCATTCGAGAGTGGACTGGTAGAGAAGTACCGTATTTACTCGAATCTAAGCCGCACTTTTTTTCTGGTTTTTGTAATCCAAAAAACCGCCTGCGGCTTAGAATCGAGTGCAAAGCAAGCGGAAGTTCTGAAAAATGTTGGTAGGTGCCGCCACAACTAACTTCTGCCGTCGAATATATGTAGCGCTACACAAGCATGGTTTGTGGGCACAAAGATAAATACTGGCGCCAAAACTTTTTTTTTCCTCCGCCCCGAGTTTCGACCACTGCATTTTCATACATTGTCCAATGAAGTAAATACAAATTCCGTATTGTTCATCTTCGAATGTAGCAGAATTTCAATGTACTACGAAAATCCGACTGGCAAGACTGTTAGGGATGTTTGTCAATATGGCCAACTCCACGTTCCGAGTTTTTTCCTACCCATGAGAAGAGATGGTTGCTAATAGGAACCTGATGAAATGTGAATCACAGGCAGTATTCTCTTCACCATCAGAATAATACGAAAATAAACATTTTGCCATGTATTCTTTCGTGTTTGCTGCTCTCATTTAAATCCTGTCTGCCTAATAAACTACGAAACTAGAGTGAAACAGCAAACGCGGAAGAATATACGTATCGTGTCACATTTATATTCGTATTATTCTTATGCCTAATAGTGATATAGTCAGAAATGAAGCACGGCAACTGACTAAATTTTAAATGTAAGATGACTAATTTCTGTGCAGAATTTGATGTACTAAAGAAGCGGCCGCAAAGATTTTCAAACGGAGAAAAATTTGCGCCTAACTCTCGTTCAGAACATGTTCTATCATACGCAGTCTATTATTTGGTTCTTGTTGATAATTATCAAAGAAAGCAGCAGTGTAAGTAACAACAAACTGCAGTCTCTTGCCATTGTTTCGCTAATGAGACGATTCCTCTTTCAGTTTTTTTTTTTTTTTTTTTTTTTTAAAAAAGCGTCGGTAGCGCGCACAAAAGCAAGTCATGCCGCGAGCGGCGACAGGCCGTACACACGCACTATCAGAATGCGACAAACAATGCATGACACAGTACAGTAATGCATTTTCAGCTTAGAGTGACGTAAACACCTATAACAAAGAAAACGGCACTTATCAGATCAAAGCAAAATAACCAATCGATTCAAACCAGACGAAGCACGTGAAAAAGGAAGGGTACCCGTAAAAATACGGACGGAGCGCCTGACGCATAGCAATGGCTACCTGGTAAAGCTTAACTGCTAAGCTTACGACTCGAACCAAACTACTGTAGCTGTATCGTCTTTCATTCGACCTAAATTGTGTCTCGTATTACAATGGACCAACTTTGTTTCGATTTGGAGGTGCGGCCTAAAACTTTTCTCTCCCCTTGAATTTCGAGTCTCAAATTTCAGGTGCGGCTTAGATTCGGGAAATATTTTTTTCCTTTATTTCGAGTCTCATTTTTCAGGTGCGGCTTAGATTCGAGTGCGGCTTAGATTCGAGTAAATACGGTAGTATGAAAATGGTGCGAATTGCAGAGTAACCATGTAGATGTAGATGTAGTCACAGAAACCACAAGTATAGGGCACAGAATCTGGCTTCAACATATCAGAAATGTAATGGCTGCAGTTTGAATTATGCTATGTGAATCAGAGGTGATTGTGTAGTTTATTCATTGGCACCCCATACCATCTTATCACGTGATGGGTTCATTTGGTGAGGACAAATGCAGTCTGGCAATGTTCCTTCTCCTTGGAGCCCCCATCCCCACAAGTGGATACATACTTTGGGATACTGTACACAGAATTGGGACTCATCTTACTCTTTCAGACTCACGTGTCCAGTGTTATCAAGGTGATTTATTGATAGCGATCCTCTGTCTGGTACTATGTCAAGGGAAGCTGCAACAAAGGTCACCTTGGTGACAGTAATCCATACATCATCACATTGTCCATGTGGATATTGGACCTGCTGAAAACAAGCCCATTTCCTGACTCAAGGCATGTTATGGTTCTATATGAGTATATATGGTCAAGCAATCAATATCTGTCCATTTAGGACATGGCCCTTGAGGTACTGCATGGTGTTGAGTACAGCCCTCTTGAACTCAGTGAATCAATATTTAAATGACAATTGTATGATCCTGATAATGTTACAAAATAATAAACCGCAATCTTGGCACTGTTGAATCCTGACTTGTGCCAGCAGATGTGTCTCCTTCTTATGCGAGGTGAAATCATCTCACAAGAAACAAATATTCAAATACGAATTCCGAATGAGATGCTACCAGCATTATGGAGCAGTACTGAGATTCTGATCATCTGCATATCCAAGCATGTAGTACAGCTTGTGCCAATGTGATGTTTGTCGAATACCAACTACTTGGTGTTCCAGTTTTAATGACCATCAGTGTTCATACTTGTCTAGAAAGTGGATTTCTAGTATGTGAATGGAGATAATTAATGTCAATTATAACAGGAGGTTTTAATGTCTTGACCATGGAAGAGGTGTTGGCCAACTCTTGCAGGATGAACTAGGATCAGAATACCAGGTCACCAATTTTTTTAAACCTAGTGCTGGTCTGGAGCAGGTAACAGAGGATTTAGGATCACTTTGCAAAGATTTCACTAAGGAAGACACCGTGGTTATAGTGGGTGGGGCAGGTAACAGTATTGACAGAGATCCTGGGTACAGTATAGAGTGTGACCTGGCGAAGATTGCATCAGCATCGAAGCATACTAGTGTTGAGTTTGTATCTGTTCTTGGGCGCCATGACCGACCTCATTTGAACTCTTCTGTCAAGAGAGTTAACTTGGAGCTGGAACGGCTGCTCATGTCGGGTGCGGGGTCACACATTGGTGTGGTTCATGTTGATTCTATCAGTAGGTGGGATTATACTAGGCATGGCCTTCACCTCAACAGGAAGGGGAAGGGTAAATTGGCTGGGGAAATAGCAGGAAAGTTAAAGGGGGGAGGCACTGTCATGAGTGGTAAAATACCAGTGGTTATAGGATTCAGAAAACACCCTTTTTTAGGGTAGAGAGGACAGAAAGAAAGCAAATTTTAAGAGAGGTTAGAACTGAGACAAACCTTCAGTTTGAGAAAGAAATCAAAAAACATAATTCCAGCTTATTACATCAGCATAAACAGCCATTGGTTAAGAATTTTCAACTGTCAGCAGATATTTTAACTCCACCCAATTTTAACTCAGTCAATGTGAAATGTCAGCTATCTTTATTGCATCAAAATATTCGAGGACTGAGGAATAAAATTAATGAATTAACTATCTGCATAGATGAATTAGAGTCTTCAAATCCAGCTGACATAATCTGCCTCTCAGACCATCATGTGACCACTGGTATAGAACTTTTAAGTGTTACAGGGTTTAGGTTAGCATCTCACTTTTGTAGATCAGAAATGGAGAAAGGAGGAGTTGCCATATTCATCAGGAACTGTCATAAATTTAAGAACATAGACATTCATAAATTTTGCCTAGAACAGCATATGGAAGCATGTGCAACAGAATTAGATCTTCACAAAAAATCTTTCATAATATTAAGTGTATATCGAGCACCTGCAGGTAACTTTAATCTGTTTGTAAACCACCTTGAAGCTGTACTGGCCCATTTAACAACCAAAAACAAAGAAATAGTGGTTGCTGGTGATTTCAATGTAGATTTCCTTAAAGACTCCCCCAATAAGAACTTATTTGAGTTAGTAACACTATCATTCAACTTAATTCCCACAGTAAAGTTCCCCACTAGGATAGCCACTTGCTCACAAACAGCCATTGATAATATCTTTATAGAAAAGTCCAATGAACAAAATTATATTACAAAACCAATAGTCAATGGCCTCTCAGACCATGACATGCAGCTCCTTCTGTTAAATGTTAATACTGAACAGGATATAAAATCTGTTAAATCTGAGCTCAAGAGGGTAATCAGTAAGCCAAAAATTGATTATTTTAGGACACTCCTCAGAGACATTCACTAGACTGATGTTTACAGTGCTCATGGCATGAATGAAAAATATAACATTTTTGCTAATAAAGTGCTTACCTTATTTGAACACTGCTTTCCCCCAAAACTTACCAAGGTTAGAGCAAAGTCTACAAAGAAGCCATGGATTACTCGAGGAATAGGGGTATCTTGTAAAACAAAAAGAAAACTGTATCTGTCAATCCGAAACATTTCCAATGTTGATGCTATAGCACATTATAAGAAATACTGCAAAATATTAAAGACTGTAATACGGATGTCAAAGCAAATATATTACAAGGAAAAGATAGTCATATCAGATAACAAAATAAAGACAATATGGGATATAGTGAAGGAGGAGACCGATAGAACCAGACATGAAGAGGAACAAATAGCATTAAGAGTAAATGATACATTGGTGACAGATGTATATAGTGTTGCAGAACTTTTTAACAAACATTTTATAACTGTTACTGAAAAGATGGGGTTGTCAGGTTCGGTAGATGCTGCTATGGATTACCTTAGACCAGACATTTCAAGTAACTTCCATAATATGAATTTGACCCTCACTACCCCAACAGAAATAATGTCCATCATAAAATCTTTAAAATCAAAAACATCTAGTGGGTATGATGAAATATCAACAAAGTTAATTAAAGAATGTGATTCTGAGCTAAGTAACATATTAAGCTATCTGTGTAACCAGTCGTTTATCAGTGGAATATTTCCTGAATGGCTGAAATATGCTGAAGTTAAGCCACTGTTTAAGAAGGGAGATAAAGAAATAGCATCAAATTTCCGTCCAATTTCACTGTTGCCAGCATTCTCAAAAATTTTCGAAAAAGTAATGTACAGTCGTCTTTATAACCATCTTATCTCAAATAACATACTGTCAAAGTCACAGTTTGGATTTCTAAAAGGTTCTGATATTGAGAAGGCTATCTTCACTTACAGTGAAAATGTGCTTAATTCATTAGACAAAAACTTGCAGGCAACTGGTATATTTTGTGATCTGTCAAAGGCATTTGACTGTGTAAATCACAATAGCCTTTTAAGTAAACTAGAATATTATAGTGTAACAGGAAATGCTGCAAAATGGTTCAAATCTTATATCTCTGGCAGGAAACAAAGGGTGTTATTAGGAAAGAGACATGTATCAAGCTATCAGGCATCATCCAACTGGGAACTAATTACATGTGGGGTCCCACAAGGTTCCATTTTGGGGCCCTTACTTTTCCTTGTGTATATCAATGACCTTTCATCAGTAACATTACCAGATGCCAAGTTTGTTTTGTTTGCCGATGATACAAACATTGCAATAAATAGCAAATCAAGTGTAGTCTTAGAAAGATCAGTCAATAAAATATTTGTGGACATTAATCACTGGTTCCTAGCCAATTCTTTGTCACTAAACTTTGAAAAAACACACTACATGCCGTTCAGAACTTGTAAGGGGTGTCCCAAGAGTATATGTCTAACATACGATGACAAGAAGATAGAAGAAGTGGACAGTGTTAAATTCTTGGGATTACAGCTTGATAATAAATTCAAGTGGGAGGAGCACACCACAGAACTGCTGAAGCGTCTTAACAAATCTCTGTTTGCAATGCAAATTTTGTCAGACATAGGGGATATAAAAATGAAAAAGCTGGCATACTATGCTTACTTTCATTCCATAATGTCATATGGGATTATTTTTTGGGGTAATTCATCAAGCCAAGCTAAAGTTTTCCGGGCACAAAAACGTGCAGTAAGAATTATATGTGGTGTGAACTCAAGAACATCCTGCAGAAGCCTGTTCAGGGAACTAGGGATACTAACTACAGCTTCCCAATATATTTATTCCTTAATGAAATTTGTCATTAAAAATATATCACTTTTTCAAACCAACAGCTCAATTCATGGAATCAATACTAGAAATAAGAATAATCTTCACAAGGATTTAAAGTCACTTAGTCTTGTACAAAAAGGTGTGCATTATTCAGGAACACACATTTTCAATAACTTGCCAGCAGCCATAAAAAGCTTAAGAACCAATGAAATTCAGTTTAAGGGAAGCCTAAAGGATTTATTGGTGGCCAACTCCTTCTACTCCATTGATGAATTTCTTAGTAAAACCAACTGATTTGTATATAAGTACAACATAACTTCTGCACCATTTCAGTGCAGTAATGTGTTCATTGTAAATAAGTATTACAATAATTGTATTACATGTTTATTACCTTATAAATAAATAAAAAGCTTTTTTATTTGAAATTCAGTGCATTAGTATTTGTAAAATGGCTCTTAGTGTTCATTAAAAAATGACGATCATTCCACTTGGGACCTGTGGAATGGTACATTAGCTTATTTGTTTTAGTTGTAAATATTTGTCATGTATTGTTGTTTTTCTGACATGTTCCACATCCTGGAGGACCTCCTCACTACGGATCAATTGGAATGAAAGTAAATCTAATCTAATCTAATCTAAAAACCATTGTGTATTATGTTAGCTAGATATTGATAAAATATCAAAGTCCATAGCATATATTAGAGCTTCTGTTAGTGAATTAAAACTTTACAGTGAAAAGTCCAGGTTGGAATAAAACATTTTTGAAAAGGATATGATAGTATTCACCTTAAAGATGACTTTCTGAGTTGCAGACAGACACAATGTGTCATGTCTATGTTGAGTAGCAATCTATCCTTTTCATAATTGTAGAAATAAAATTTTATTAATCTAACATTCACGTGCTATATGGATGTAAACCAGTCCCAATCCCAAAGAAAGCAGATGTTGACAGATGTGAAAATTACCGAACTATCAGTTTAATAAGTCACAGCTGCAAAATACTAACGTGAATTCTTTACAGATGAATGGAAAAACTGGTAGAAGCCGACCTCGGGGAAGATCAGTTTGGATTCCGTAGAAATATTGGAACACATGAGGCAATACTGACCCTACGACTTATCTTAGAAGCTAGATTAAGAAAAGGCAAACTTATGTTTCTATCATTTGTAGACTTAGAGAAAGCTTTTGACAGAATACTCTCTTTCAAATTCTAAAGGTGGCAGGGGTAAAATACAGGGTGTGAAAGGCTATATACAATTTGTACACAAACCAGATGGCAGTTATAAGAGTCGAGGGGCATGATACGGAAGCAGTGGTTGGGAAGGGAATGAGACAGGCTTGTAGCATCTCCAGGATGTTATTCAATTTGTATATTGAGCAAGCAGTAAAGGAAACAAAAGAAAAGTTCAGAGTAGGTATTAAAATCCATGGAGAAGAAATAAAAACTTTGAGGTTTGCCGATGACATTGTAATTCTGTCAGAGACAGCAAAGGACTTGGAAGAGCAGTTGAATAGAATGGACAGTGTCTTGAAAGGATGGTATAAAATGAACATCAGCAAAAGCGAAATGAGGCTAATGGAATGTAGCAGAATTAAGTGAGGTGATGCTGAGGGAATTAGATTAGGAAATGAGACACTTAAAGTAGTAAAGGAGTTTTGCTATATGGCGAGCAAAATAACTGATGATGGTTGAAGTAGAGAGGATATAAAAAGTAGACTGGCAATGGCAAGGAAAGTGTTTCTGAAGAAGAAAAATTTAACATCGAGTATAGATTTAAATGTCAGGAAGTCATTTCGGAAAGTATTTGTATGGAGTGTAGCCATGTACGGAAGTGAAACATGGACAATAAATAGTTTGGACAAGAAGAGAATAGAAACTTTCGAAATGTGGTGCTACAGAAGAATGCTGAAGATTAGATGGGTAGATCACATAACTAATGAGGAGGTATTGAATAGAATTGACAAGAAGATGAGTTTGTAGCACAACTTGACTAGAAGAAGGTATCAGTTGGTAGGACATGTTCTGAGGCATCAAGGGATCACCAATTTAGTATTGGAGGATTGGAGGGCAGCGTGGAGCGTAAAAATCGTAGAGGGAGACCAAGAGATGAATACATTACACAGATTCAGCAGGATGTAGGTTGCAGTAGGTACTGGGAGATGAAGAAGCTTGCACAGGATAGAGTAGCATGGAGAGCTACATTAAACCAGTCTCAGGACTGAAGACTACAACAACACAGCATGGATGAGTGTTCGCAGGTGCACACTGCATATATCCTAAGTAAATGTTAATATTTAATCCGCCAATGGAAAAAGTACACGTTTTTTTCTATATGCACTATAAGGTCAATGTGTGTGTGTGTTAGTGAGTGAGTTACATTTTTATTTTTAAACTGTAACGCCATGACATGTCCGCTATCCTTGCAAAGGTGATCAATGGAGGAGTACTTCTGCTAATACTACTACTGCTTCTGCTCTTGTTCAATATATACATAAATGATATGATAGACAAGTAAGCAGCAATATTTGACTATTTGCTAATGATGCCATAATATACGGGACAGTATCAATGTTAAGTGATTGTGGAAGGTAAAGGATGACTTACACAGAATTGTTATTCAGTGTGATGAATGGCAGCATGCTCTAAATAAAGAAAAATGTAAGCTAGTGCAGTCGAGCAGGAAAAACAATTACGTAATGTTCAAATGCAGTATTTCTCATGTGCTGTTTGACACAGTCACATCAATTAAATACCTGGGTATAATTCTACAAAATGATAAGAACTGAGGCAAGCATCTAAAGACAGTAATTGGGAAAGTGAATGGTTGACTTTGGTTTATTGGGAGAATTTTGGGAAAGTGTAGCTCATCTAAAAAAAACACATATCATCCAGAACACAAGTGTGACCCATTTTTGACTAGATCTAGTCCTCGAATGTTTGGGATCCCCATTAGATCAGATAAAAGGAAGCCATCAAAGAAAATCAGAGGTATGCTGCTAGATTTGTTACTATTAGGTTTGATCAACACACATGCTTTATGGAGATGCTTTGTGAACTTAAATGCAGATGCATGATGGAATGGTAAGAGAAGCAGCAATTGCTGCTCACTGCAGAATGATTCTGCTGCCACCAATGTATGTTTTGCATAAGGACCATAAACAACGGATACAAGAAATTAGGCCTCATATTGAGACATATAGACAGTCACTTTTCCCTTGCTCCATTTGTGACTGAAACAGGAAAGGAAACGACTAGTAACAGTACAAGATAACCTTCACCATGCACTACTTGGTGGTTTGGGGAGTATGTATGTAGATATAGATATACTACTGCTACTACTACTACTACTACTACTACTACTGTGATTAAGAAGTAGCCAAAACAATTCCATCAGTGTTTTGCTAGTAGGATGATGAATAGGCAAATGTTCTTCTTTTGGAAATGTATGACATTACATATCATGTACTTCCTTATGCCAACTTTCATCTGAGTTGTTCATTTCCGCCATTGTGAGTTTCTGATCATCACTGATTTAACCACCATCATTGTCCATATTTTCTAATTGTTGCATGGCCTGGAACATATGTGAAAGCTCTGTCTTACAGTACATCACTAAGCTTAGTTTCTGCAATGTCAAGAGTTGGGCCATCTTCCTCTGATCTCCTAATCACTGTCTTCTGCTATGCTGGTGGTTATTAGAACTGCAGTGCCATGAAGAAAGAAGAAAGGAAGAGTAGAGTTTTTTAGTGCCCTGTTGACAGCACCCTCATTGGAGGCAGACTCAAACTCAGATTAGGAATGAAGGGGAAGGAAATTGGCTGTGGCCTCTGCAAAGGTACCACCTTGACATTTGCCTTGATTGAGGTATGGCAATGACAGGAAACACAAATATGAATCACTGGATGGGATCTGAACCACCATCCTCCTGAATGTGAGTCCAGTGTACTAAGCACTGTGTCACCTCAACACCTTGAAGGCAACACACAATAAATGCCAAATTATAATGAAGTGTACTACATGACTGGATATACAAATTATTAGCATTTCATGTCATAAAATAGTCTGGAGTAAAACCACCTGCATTTGGCATGTAAGGAAAAACAAGTTGTGAGGTAGCATTCATCATTAGTATACACACCCATCATGGTAAATGACATCATTGGTTATGTGAGATGATCACCTCTGGTTCACACAGCTGGTAATTTGGGCAGAAGGTGTTACATATCTGATGTGTTAATGCTGTGTCACATTTTTGTCTCCATTCTATTATCTTTCAACAAGGGAATGGAAGACTGCGTGTTGCTAGTACTGTCCTAATGTATCTTGATACAGAGGGTGTTCAACAGTAGTCATGGCCGGCAAGTTCTCCGGATCTCTCAACCATTGTTAAAATATTGTCAAGGGTTGCTCAGAGAGGGGCACACCAGCACACACCAACCTCTATGACTGATGAACTCTGTCATAGTACTGAATCATCATGTAATGACATTCCCATATCTGTTATCCAAGCTCAGTTCAACTAGATGGCCAGCCATGTTAGAGCTTTGTTGCTTTCAGGGATGGCAGCTCTATGTACTAAGTTTTGGATCCTTTACACCCCTCAATTACCTACAAATTTAACTGTATGTTCTTCTTACTATAATGTATATGCACAATAAATAAAATTTTGTTTATCTGCCACCTTTCTTGGTGTTGCAATTTTAACACTCAGTCCAACATTGTTTATGTGTGAGGATAATGCATATGATGAACCACTGGCCACACAGAACAACCTCTCAACAGATGGTAAAATCATTCTAATGGCAGAGGTCTGCTCCATCAGCCACCACAAGCTTCATATTCAAAACAGATAATTCTTAAGAACTAAAGGCTAGATAACAATCCTGGCACTAGTGCCATAGCACTTGTTCACCCTTCCATGTATTCTCATTGAAAACTGATACTAAGGTGAAATACAATATATTACCATTACCATCTGGTGTGGCAATAACTAACACAAATGTAACTACATGCTTCCAGAGACCTTATCAAGTCTCAGTCATCTATGATATACATAAGCAGACTGGACTACTCTAGCACATGTACATCCTCAATCCAAATTCCCATTCACACCTCAGCCAGACTGGTGTTCCCAATAAACTTGAACAGCAAGTGGGCTGTGGTGTGAATGCAAATTTGGACTGAGAAGGAAGGTATGCTAGAATAGTCTGTGCACTTGTAAAAAGTTACTGTGCCAGGTGGCATAATGGTTAGTGCATCTGCCTAGAGGGAAATAGGCCCAGGTCCGAATCCTGGCTTCAGTAAAAATTCTAATTTGTCCCTCCACTCTGCATACAGACATCATAACACAAGTGTGTTCATTTTGCTTTCCTGTTTTGCTGAATCTTGGATACTTTTTGCCAAATGTACACAACATACAGTCATGGCTACTGTACACAATATACCTGCCAAAACTGATAGTTGCAGGCACAGTCAGTGGTCTCATATTGACATGTCATGCATGTTATGTATTTATATGTTGTCTGTAGTAACACGGTTCACGTTTTCCGTCGCACTTCACATAGCGTAGACCGGGAACTGTCACCTAGGCGTGTCCGGAGTGAACTCACTGGGCATGGCCCGTGCTGCCTGAGTTGTTGTTGTTGTTCCGCCGGCAGAGGTCATGGCCAAATTCTCACATGCCCTCTGGTGGATGGGACTCTACTTGCGGCAACTACCGTCCGTGATGCGCCGTGCAGATGTGTGCCTCCTGCAATCTTTCTGGTGGCTACTGCACTCCTCCTCCTTCGGGGGGTGAAGCCACTGTGATCCACTGCATCGGAAGGTAGAGCGTCATGCAGGAGTGATGACCTCCACGTCCATCGGAAGGCTGGAGTTGAGGGGATCTGCCAACCCTTGAGCCAGAACCTTCGAATACGGCTGGAAGTGACTCACATGAAGAGGCTCCCTTAGTCCCACCACTGGAGCCCGGGACAGAATGGGAGACAAGCGGTCAAACTCCGGATCCTGGTCCACCTCGGGAGGGGAAAGACCCAGTGGTGGGGACGATGGGGAAGGGATGACGACAGTTGAACCAGCCTCCAGAGAAACCGGGTCTGCGAGGGGGGCCGGCTCTCGCTGGGGCATCTCTAACGATGGCGATGCCGCTGCTGCAGCTACTGGAGGCTGCCAAGGCTGAGAACCATCGCAGTGTGGCAGAGTCACAGGGGGAAGGGGTGGTAGCATCCCCTGAGAAACCAACACGGGTGCTGGCAATGGGGAAACCGGTGCCCGAGGGGTTGGAGGGTGGGTGTCCAAACGTGGATGTAGCTGATTTTGGTGACGACATACCTCCTGGTCCCCCCCCCCCCCCCCCCCCCCCCCTCAAGGTATAGAGCCGGCGGCCATTTCGGTGCAGGACCAAACCCACATGCCCAGACCGACATACCCGGTGGAAAGCCGCGTACTCCATTTTGCGAAGACTGGCGAGGAGGAGGTGCAGGAGGAGGTGCAGGAGAGTCCTAGGTTGGTGCCTGTGGAGGAGCTCTGTGGGGCTGCATTCTCCCATTGGTGTGGTCCAGTATGGCATCAGGAAAAACGTCAATGCCTCCTCCGCAGGAAATTCATGCACATACTTTTTCATCTGCATCTTAAATGAGCGCACCATGCGCTCGGCTCCCCATTCAATTGTGGATGAAAGGGGGGAGAGCAAACGTGCCGAATACCAAAGCGCCTACAAAAATCCTGGAAAGTCTGCGAAATAAACTGAGGTCCATTGTCCGAGACCAGGGTGACTGGCAGACCTTCCACTGAAAAGATTTTTGCTAGTGCCTGGATTGCAACTTCTGAAGTGGTTGAGGAGCACTGAACCGCATATGGGAATCGGGAATAAGCATCAATGACAATGAGCCAAAAGCCATTGAGAAATGGGGCCACAAAATTGATGTGAACACGTTCCCATGCCTGGGTTGCAGGCGGCCATGAAGAGAACGCTGACCTGGAAGATGCCTGTTGGCTCGCACACTGGGAACAGGCGGCCACCAAGTGCTCAATTTCTCTGTCAATACCGGGCCAGTACACGTCTGTGAGCCAAGGTTTTAGTACGGGAAACACCTCAGTGCCCCTCATGTAATAACGTGTGGACTTCCCTTCGCAAACTTGCAGGAACAACCACGCGAGGAGCTGTATCATCGGTAGCCAGAAGGGGAACTCCTTCCAAGACGGAGAGGCGGTCTTGTAGAACAAAATAATTATGAACAGGGTCCGAGGCCTGGCCTGGAGGTCGGGATGACAACCGCTGCTGAATGAGGTGAACTACTTGCTGGTGAACCAGGTCAGCTGCCGTTTCCTTGGCGAACACATAATCTCCTCTCGATCGAACTTATGATCTGGGCCCACCAGAAGACGGGAAAGAGCGTCTGCGTTGGCATGCTGTCCAGTAGGGCGAAAATGAATGTCATAGTGGTACTTAGAGAGGAACAAGGCCCAGCGCTGTAGTCCGTGGGCTGCCCTATCCGGAATCTGAGAGGCAGGGCCAAATAACAATATTAACGGCTTATGGTCAGTGATTAACTGAAACTTCGTGCCGTACAAGAAAGGGTGAAACTTGGTAACAGCGTAGACAATGGCCAAAGCCTCTTTTTCCACCTGGGAGTAATGGGCCTGTGCGGGACTAAGAGTTTTAGACGCAAACGTCAGTGGCTGCTCGGAACCATCCGCGTTGTGATGGGCCAGGACCGCCCCCACCCCATACTGCGAAACATCTGTAGCCAGGACCTATGGCTTACGGGGGTCAAAAGTAACTAAACAAGGTGCTGACATGAGGAGGCCCTTCAACGAGGTGAATGCTCGGTCGCATGCAGGCGACCAATCAAAAGGAACACCCTTGCACAGAAGGCAGTACAGGGGGCGGGCTATGGTGGAAGCCCTGGGAATGAACCGGTGGTAACAGGCAATCTTGCCTATAAAAGCTTGTAACTCCTTCAGCGAAGCGGGCTGTGGAAGGTTGACGATACCTTGGACCAAACATCCTAGCGGCTGGATGCCATGCCGAGAGATGGTGTAGCCCACATACTCAATGGATGGTTGGAAGAAGTTTGACTTACGCAGGTTGCAATGCAAGCTCATGGACCTGAATTTGAGAAAGAGGGTGCGAAGGTTGTGCAAGTGTTCCTTCGTGCTGTGGCCTGTGAGAATTATGTCGTCCAGGTAATTAATACAATGAGGGATTGTCGACGTGACATACTCAAGATAACGCTGGAATATCGCTGGGGCACTGGATATTCCGAAGGCCAACCACTGGTATTGGAAAAGGCCAAACGTTTCGAGTCCTCATAAAGTGGTATCTGATGATAAGCCTCCAAAAGATCGATTTTCGAAAAATATTGGCCTCCCACCACAGCGGAGAACAATTCATCAGCACGAGACAAAGGATAGGTGTCCACTACCAATTGGGAATTAATGGTGGCCTTGAAATCGCCACAAAGACGTCATTTTCCTGAGGGTTTCCTGACAATAACTAGGGGCAAAGTCCACTCACTAGAAGAAATGGGAAGAACTACCCCTGGGCTGTCACCCGGTCTATCTCTTCTTTTTTCTGAGGGCGGAGAGCCAAGGGGATCTGCCTCGCACATAGAAAACGTGGGCGAGCCGACGCCTTCAACGTTAAGTGAGCTTCAAAGTCTGAAACACGCCCCAGGCCCTCCTCAAAGATATCCGGAAAGTCAGAGATCAAAGATTCCAATGATTGATAGCGAACGTCTTCGGAGACCAACTGTATGGTGTCAGCGATAGAAAACCCGAAAGCTTGAAAGGCATCCAAGCCAAAAAGGTTAGTGGAGCTTGCATCACTGACAACAATAAAAGTAATAGGCTGAGTGACCGATTTGTAAGTTACGTCAGTAATGAATTGACCTAGTAGGGGAATGAACTGTTTACCATAACTGTGTAGACGCCGGTAAACTGGCGCCAACGGGGGCGACCCAAGGTCGGAGTAAGTTTGTGCATTCAACAAAGAATCTGCCACGCCCGTATCTACTTGCAGTTGTAATCGGTGCGACCAAACCGACACCTCGATAAAGAGTTTGTGTGCCGATGCGTCGGGAGCCTGGCCCGATGAAACTTCCTGAATGTCAATGTCCATGTCCTGTGTACCTGCTTCCTTCAATTCTTTTGAGGCTGAGTGGCAAACTTTAGGAATGTGTCCTTTTTTATTACATTTGCGACAAACGGCCCAACTCTGGGGGCACTCTGACTAATAAAGATGTATATAGCACGACGCACAGGATGATAACATGGGCCGGCAGCCAGAACTCTGTTTACGCACCATGCGGGAGCAGCCATAACGGCCAGATTGTACTGCTCGCACACCGTCCACCCCGGACGCAGTGGACGCGGCTGCGCCGCCCTGAACCACCGTGACATCGCACCACACTTCCAACTTTTGACCTGCGGCGTGAGAGGCTTCATACGATTGAGAAATGGACAGGACTTCCTCAAGGGAAGGGTCTTCTAACTGCAGGGCCCATTGCCGGACCTCCCTATCGGGACGAACGAACAATGATGTCGCGCACCATAACGTGGGCATATGAGTCTCGCGACTGCTCCGTGACAAAATGACACTTGCGACAAAGACCATGCAGGGTAGCGGCCCATGCCCGATAAGACTGATGGGGCTGCTTCTTGCATTGATAGAACTCGACCCTAGCCGCCACAACATACATGCGGCGGTGATAATATGAAGACAGCATTGAACACAATGCGTCAAAAGACAAGGATGAGGGTTCCTGCAACGGCGCTAGCTGCCACAAAACTTGATACAGCAAGGGAGATATCCAAGACAAGAAAAGAGCATGACATACCTCCACATCGGCAACATGAAACGCCTGGAAATGCTGCCGAAGGCGATGTTCATATGCGTCCCAATCCTCCGCCGTCTCGTCATACGGGGCAAAGGGAGGAGGGAACGGCACTGGAGCAGACTGCATGGAAAGCAACACCGGAAGCACTTGTTTCATGGTTGCCATGAGCTCCATCTGCTGCTCAAGCAAAACCCGCACTAAATCCTCCATGCCGTGGATAAGCTGGGAAACCGGAACAATGACGCAACACGTGAAAGAACGACCCTACTCGTCGCCAATTGTGTAGTAACACAGTTCATGTTTTCCGTCGCACTTCACATACCGTAGACCAGGAACTGTCTTCTAGGTGTGCCCGATGTGAACTCACCGGGCACGGCCTGTGCTGCCTGAGTTGTTGTTGTTGTTCCGCCGGCAGAGGTCGCGGCCGAATTCTCGCATGCCCTCTGGTGGACGGGACTCTACTAGTGGCAACTACCATCCGTGACACGCTGTGCGCCTCTCGTGATCTTTCTGGTGGCTACTGCATTTTCCCACTTCTTGATAGTGTGCACAGTGTCACCATGGTGCTGTTTCTCCATGCTCTCAAAGACCCTTTAAACTTATGGCCATAATTGTATGTAGAGAACATCAACAATACTACAATGCTCACTGCCAAAAAAAGGAAGAGCTCCCTTCTCTTAATACTGAATTTGTCTGAAGCTGTATTCTAGAGGAATCATAAAACATATTAATGTCTTCCACATGTGCATCATGATATGAATATGATGGTAAAATCAGAAAAAATTGAGCTTCTGAAGAGGTTATTAAAAACCATTCTTCCCATGCTCCACTTGTAGATGGAATCATTGGGATTGTAAATGACAGTGGAACTCAAAAGTAACACATTACAATTTAGCATTAAAGTATTGCTTTCAATGAATATGATTTACATAAAATCACTGGGTGCAAATGAATTGAATTTAACTTCATGTAGCTACATGTACTTGCAATCACATTATAGAAATCCTTGATTAAAGATTAAAAAGTAGCTATATATGTGTGGATGTAGCACTGCCATACACCCCCATCCCCCCACCCCCACCCCAAAAAAAGGAAAGCATGCACATGACATTCTTCAATATTTTTATTTTTCATTCTTTACAATTATGCTGGGGTATACAGTTGCTTTAGGGATGCTTTCTCCAGTTGTAAGGAATATGTCAGACATAAACATTGTTTTGTACAAAAAAATGTATCAGATCTGCCTTAGTTACAGTTCATGCATATCTGATCTGACTGAGGACTACAAGATTAAAGGAAAATAAATTGTTATAACAAATTTACTTTTATATTTGGCACATCAACTTAGTTACTGTGATATGATATCACTGGTCATTTCAGTCCATTCATTTTTTAATCAAAGATCAAAACTTGTTTCCAGTTGTTTTCAAGCAACAATCATAAAACATTGTAAAAGGAACCATGAAAGGATAATATCATATATCAAGTTAAAGAATCACTTATATACTTGACAACTGATTTGTCTTTTGATGTCAGCTGATGCTGGATGTCACACTATGAGGTCGAGTCTCAATATCAGGAGATGATGCTGTTATGTCTTCATCCGCAACAGTCAGATGATTTTCATTTCCAGATGTAGGCTCTTTCTCTGAAATAATTTTCATAACATTAACTATACAGAAGAAATTCTGAATGGATTTAAAAACAAACAACTTTCTGGGGAGGGCAACCACAGCTCAGAGGCATTATGAATGGCAATAACAAACATTCAAATTATCATAAAAATTATAACAATTAAAAAGTCAAGAATTGATGAGCAGTTTCCAAAAGGTGCACAGCTGTATGAAGATACTGTATTTGCAACTATTGGTTTCATGACAGTATAGACATTTCTTTGGGTTTATCTGTCAAGAATACAAATTTCTGAAAAAAGAAAAGTGACAAGTACTCACAATGGTTACATTTCCATAATGTAGATGGACAACATGGAGTCCCAGCTCTCAGGAAGTTGTCCATGTTAAGAGTCAAACCACACAGGTGGGTCATCATAATAAAATTTAGTACAATCAAAACATGCTTGTCAATGTGTACAAAGCATTACTCTTGAATTAGTCAGGCCTAGAAAAAAGTGGAGGAAAACTCTAATAATGAATGGTACACTAGTGTGAATGAGAATAAAATGTCTAAAAATTAGCTAATGTCTAGGGAAAGTACTATAAGTAATGACAAATACCATAAAAAAATAATACTCTAGTATAAAACTGAAATCTCAAGAATAGAAGAAATTTGAAAAATAGCTTACAGGATAACACCCCAAAGGATACATTATAAGATACAGTAGACACTAGCTGCATAAAATCGGTATTTATAAAACTTAAACTCCCATATTACATGCATACTTCTGCCTTATTGCTAACAAGTGAATGTGGTGCATGCAGCCTGTGGAGGTAGCAATACACTGAATGGCAGAAGGAACCATGTCCTTTAGCCTTCCAGTGTATTGCTGCCCTCCACAGGCTGCTTGCACCACACTGGCCTATTAGCAAGGTGAAAAAATATGCACATCACATCGGATTCTAAGTTTCATTTACATTGATTTTATGCAGCTTGTGTCTACTGGATCACCCATTAGTTTGTTATCTGATACGCTATTTTTCAGATTTCTTCCATTCTCGACATTTCACTTTTATAACAGAGTATTATTCATTTGCAAGAAGGCACTGTAGCCTTCTGCCTTCCAGTGTATTGCTAGCCTCCAAAGGCCTGCTAGGAAGATGGCAGAAGTATGCACATCACATGGGATTTTAAGTTTTATTTACATTTATTTAATTTTTAGGCATTTTTCCCCTTTCACAGTAATGCCCCATTCCTTATGTATGCCCCCCCCCCCTTCCCGCTGCTTTTTTTCTGGGCCCTGCTCACTCAACAGTCATGATTTGTAAATTTTGACAAATATCTTTCGGGTGTGCTGAATTTCATTATGACAACCCACCAATGTTGTTTGACTCTTAATGTGGACAATGTCCATCTACAGTATGAAAAGGTAAGCATTGTGAGCACTTGTCATTGTTTTTTTAGGTGAATGCCAACACTACGATTCTATATTTGTACCATTTCAAAAATTATATGCAGCAATTTGTATTCTTGATAGATAAACCTGAAGATCCATCAATACTGATGTGAAACAAGTAGTTGTGAATAAAGCACCCTGATACAGCTATGCAGATTTTGGAAACACCTCATCATTCATATAGTAGCAAATATACTCTCACATGCGAATACCATAAAGCTGCTGAAGGCATCCTGCAATAGATTGTCCCAAGCTGCTACTTGCAGTTTTTGCAATTTGGCAATGATTCTTGCAGGCTTCAGAGACTGAATAAGTATCTGCTTGAATATGTCCCATACATATTCAATTGGCAAAAGATCTGGTGACTTTATTGCCCAGGACAATTTTTGTACACCATGGAGAACATGTTATGTCACATCAGCTGTTTGTGAATGTGCATTATCCTGCTTAATAAGAAAATCACCTTCCTCTTGAAGAAATGGAAGTGGCACAGGGATAACAACTTGTGCAATATAGTGGGCACTGGTTACTTCACCCTGCAGAAATACCAAATGTGATTGCAAGTTGTAACTTTTGGCTGCCCACACCATGAAGCCTGGGATGTGACCCCTCTGCCATGGATGAATGCACTCTGGAATAGGCAGTTTACAAGGTCTGCACGGTACAGATGTATGTCCATCACTTGCATACAGATAGAATGTACTCTTAACATTGAAGACAACAGGTTTCCATTGCACTCTCAAGTTGACTCTTCACCAATACCAATGTAGTCTTGCTTGGTGGTGTCATAGTGTCAGTGGTAGCTTTGCCAGAGGCATAACTAATCTTAGTCCAACTGCAAGCAGACAGTTTCACTGGACTTTGGTGATACATTAAGTGCAAGATGTGCCCAGATTTCTTCTGTGTATGATGGCCTGTCAGCCACTGCTGCTCTCACAAAGCATCAATCTTGATGTGCGACTGTATTACATAAATGTCTGAAATCTGTTCTATCGTGGAAATGTTCAACAGACAGCTGTTGAAAGCAATTTCAGTACAGAGTCAGTGGAGGGTCTGAGTCAGAGGATCAGGCAGTTCTGCAACCATACAGGCTACAGATTCATTGATGAACACCACAGGAGAGTAGGGTTTTGGGTTAAGCGTAATAGGTAAGGGGTCTGTTAAACACAGGAGGTGGCCATATAGGTAATGGGTGTTGTTTGAAGGGAGTGAGTAGTTTTTTAGATTAGAGGGTCTCATGAAAGTACAGAGAGGTCTTCAGTCTCAAAGGGTGCAGATCAAACATAGGATGAGGGTGGACCTAGGAACCACTGGTATTGTAGTTGTAGTATAGCTGTGCTGAGAAAGACCCAGATCTTCAAGCACCAATAGAAAGCACTGAAGCTCAAATTGTTAGAGGTATTGAAAATTCACTAAAACCAAAGGTATGTTCAACTGAAACTTTTGGAAAGCAGCTAACAGCACTCAGAAAGGATAGATTAAATACAGCTGGTGATGGCATGTTTGTTGGTGTTAGAAGTAATTTAGTTTTAGTGAAATTGGAGTAGGTAGTTGCTGTGAGTTAGTTTCGGTAGTGATTATACATAACAACTGGAATAAATCAAACAATGTAAAATCCAGGATGGAATGTAGCAATATTATGAAATGGGAAGTTGCTACTCACCATATAGCAGAGATGCTGAGTCACAGATAGGCACTAAAAAAAAAAAAAGACTGTCACAAATAAATAAAGCTTTCAGCCTTTAAGGCCTTTGTCAACAATAGACATAGAACACACACACACACACACACACACACACACACACACAATTTCAGTCTCGGGGAACTGAAACCACACTGTGAGTAGCAGCACCATTGCATGATGGGAGTGGCGGCTGGGTGGGGGTAAGGAGGAGGCTGGGGTGGGGAGGGAGAAGGATGTATGTTGTGGGTGGTGAACAGTGAAGTGCTACAGGTTAGTTGGTGGGCAGGGGAGAGGTAGGGAGGGAGGGGGGAGGGGGAGCAATGGAAAATGAGAGAAGTAAAAAGACTGAGTGTGATGGTGGAATGAAGGCTGTGTAGTGCTGGAATGGGAACAGGGAAAGGGCTGGATGTGTGAGGACAGTGACTAACCAAGGTTGAGGCCAGGAGGGTTACGGGAACGTAGGATGTATTGCAGGGAGAGTTCCCACCTACGGAATTCAGAAAAGCTGGAGTTGGTGGTAAGGATCCATATGGCACAAGCTGTGAAGTAGTCATTGAAATGGAGGATATCATGTTTCACAGTGTGTTCAGCAAGAGGGTGGTCCACTTGCTCCTTGGCCACAGTTTGCTGGTGGCCATTCATGCAGACAGACAGCTTGTTGGTTGTTATGTCCACATAGAATGCAGCATCGTGATTACAACTTAGCTTGTAGATCACATGACCGGTTTCATAGGTATGGGATAGGTGATGTTTGTGATGGAGTGGAGTAGGTGGTGGTGGGAGGATGTATGGGACAGTTCTTGTATCTAGGTCTATTACAGGGGTATGACCCATGCGGTAAGGGACTAGGAGCAGGGGTTGTGTAAGGACAGAGGAGTATGTTGTGTAGGTTCAGTGGATGGCAGAATACCACTGTAGGAGGGGTGAAAAGGATAGTGGGCAGGACATTTCTCATTCAGGGCACAATGAAAAGTAGTCGAATCCCTGGTGGAAAATGTAATTCAGTTGCTCCAGTCCTGGGTGGTACTGAGTCATGAGGGAAATGCTCCTTTATGGCCAGACGGTGGGACTTTTGGAGGTGGTAGGAGACTGGAAAGATATGTTGGTGGTGACTTCAATCTATCCTCAATATACTTCCAAAACTGCATGTTTAAAGTCAGTAGTAGGCATAAAACATCATCTAAAATTCTACAAAAGGCATTCTCTGAAAATTATTTTGAGCCAGTAGGGAGCACACTCAAAGTGTAACTTTGAAATATAGATAGGTCTTGATAGCACAGTTCTTTATTAAGTGTTACACATTTCAAAATTTCATCATCAGACTGAAGATAAAAATCAAATTTTATTACAAAATACAGCAAGCTTGGTACTAAAGTTTGGTTTCTTCCTTCAGTCTGATGATGAAATTTTGAAATGTGTAATGCCTAATAAAGAATTTTGCAATCAAGACCTTCTATACTTCGAAGTTATGCCAAATGTAAATGTTTGTGTGCCTCTACTATGTAAGTATTTCTAGATCATGTAATGCACAGTGTAACTGGTTGTGAAAACACACTTGCCCACGTAACAACAAATAAGCCTGAGCAAATAGGGAGCATATTTGTTGGCAGTTTTGTTTCAAATTACTATTCAGTTGGTATGAAATTTTGGTCGACAAACAACAAGTGCATATGCTGCTGCCATTGCCTCCCCTCCACCCCTATCAATCCATCAGAGCCCAGTTAGTTGCTTCCCTGGAAGCCAAATCCTTGCTTCGTAGATTCATTTTTGACTGGTATGAGCTTCCCTTCGTACTTCACTTCCTGAGTGTGGCTTGACTGCCAATTTTACACATAGCCAAGAACTCTGAAATTGGCCCACATAAAGAAAAGTTTGGCCCCACTCAATATAGACCCTCAAAAAAGGCCTCTAATTCACATCTAATCTTGATGTATGCTTCTAAAATATGCAATAACAAAGGGTAAAGTAACAGAACTTCATGTCTTATTGACATTGGTTTCATTACTGGCTGAGAATTAATCCAAACAGACAAATGAAAACATGCTTCCTGTCCATTATACCTATAGAGATAGACATGCATACAGCTGCAGAAATGAGGTAAAAATCATCCCATTAAATCCAACTGACATAAACAGACATTAAAACTTCACTGGCTACCAAAAACTTCAGCCCTGAACACCAACAGTGCTTGTCCTGAATACCAAGTACAGGACATATGGCGGAAAAATGATTTCATGTTACTGTATCTGTATGCTTTCTAAAATCTAGGAACAATATTTTGTAACAAAAACTCCTCAGGCTGTGCATATCTCAAGTAATACTCATAGTCTGCCTTAAGCACTACTTTCCTGGCATCAACAATATATAAACCACTCTGAGCATTGTTGAAACAAATATACACTCCTGGAAATTGAAATAAGAACACCGTGAATTCATTGTCCCAGGAAGGGGAAACTTTATTGACACATTCCTGGGGTCAGATACATCACATGATCACACTGACAGAACCACAGGCACATAGACACAGGCAACAGAGCATGCACAATGTCGGCACTAGTACAGTGTATATCCACCTTTCGCAGCAATGCAGGCTGCTATTCTCCCATGCAGACGATCATAGAGATGCTGGATGTAGTCCTGTGGAACGGCTTGCCATGCCATTTCCACCTGGCGCCTCAGTTGGACCAGCGTTCGTGCTGGACGTGCAGACCGCGTGAGACGACGCTTCATCCAGTCCCAAACATGCTCAATGGGGGACAGATCCAGAGATCTTGCTGGCCAGGGTAGTTGACTTACACCTTCTAGAGCACGTTGGGTGGCACGGGATACATGCGGATGTGCATTGTCCTGTTGGAACAGCAAGTTCCCTTGCCGGTCTAGGAATGGTAGAACGATGGGTTCGATGACGGTTTGGATGTACCGTGCACTATTCAGTGTCCCCTCGACGATCACCAGTGGTGTACGGCCAGTGTAGGAGATCGCTCCCCACACCATGATGCCGGGTGTTGGCCCTGTGTGCCTCAGTCGTATGCAGTCCTGATTGTGGCGCTCACCTGCACGGCGCCAATCACACATACGACCATCACTGGCACCAAGGCATAAGCGACTCTCATCACTGAAGACGACACGTCTCCATTCGTCCCTCCATTCACGCCTGTCGCGACACCACTGGAGGCGGGCTGCACGATGTTGGGGCGTGAGCGGAAGACGGCCTAATGGTGTGCGGGGACTGTAGCCCAGCTTCATGGAGACGGTTGCGAATGGTCCTCGCCGATACCCCAGGAGCAACAGTGTCCCTAATTTGCTGGGAAGTGGCGGTGCGGTCCCCTACGGCACTGCGTAGGATCCTACGGTCTTGGCGTGCATCCGTGCGTCGCTGCGGTCCGGTCCCAGGTCGACGGGCACGTGCACCTTCCGCCAACCACTGGTGACAACATCGATGTACTGTGGAGACCTCACGCCCCACGTGTTGAGCAATTCGGCGGTACGTCCACCCGGCCTCCCGCATGCCCACTATACGCCCTCGCTCAAAGTCCGTCAACTGCACATACGGTTCACGTCCACGCTGTCGCGGCATGCTACCAGTGTTAAAGACTGCGATGGAGCTCCGTATGCCACGGCAAACTGGCTGACACTGACGGCGGCGGTGCACAAATGCTGCGCAGCTAGCGCCATTCGACGGCCAACACCGCGGTTCCTGGTGTGTCCGCTGTGCCGTGCGTGTGATCATTGCTTGTACAGCCCTCTCGCAGTGTCCGGAGCAAGTATGGTGGGTCTGACACACCAGTGTCAATGTGTTCTTTTTTCCATTTCCAGGAGTGTATGTATACAACAAAAAATCTTTTGAAAAGTTACACTGTCATGTCTTCAAGATCATTTATTTGTGCAGGAAGTCTTATACTGGAGAAACTTTACATATGGGAGGAACAAAAAATGAAGCAAAATTTGTAAAAAATAGCTCTGGAAGATCAGTATTACGGTGATAAGAGTACATCTGACAGTAAAAAAAATATTTAAAAAATTTAAAAAGGTAGTTAATACCATTCATTTTCTGTATGATCTGCAATTAGAAATTATTTTTGTCTCTTACTAACAATATTTTACAATAAAACCTGAAATCTTGGTTTTCTAAAAAACTCCAAACTTAATATAAAATGTTTATTAGAGGAAGAAGCACAATAGTTGCCCATTACCTGAAACAGATATACACTGTTGATCATTGAAGGGAATATGGTGTTCTGAATTGGTCAAATTTTCAAATGATTTTTGTATTTTTGGAGTTTGATTTTCAGTTGAGGAAGTTAAAAGTTTGGCAATACCTGTAAAATGTAGACATTTGCCCTTCTGTAAAAGAAGTCAGTAAAAAAATTATCAGTATGATACAATAACTCAGGAAGACACAACAGTTTAATAAATAAAAACATTAAGACTCCAAAAGTGCAATTATTACCATGACAAGTTCCCTACTGTCGATGTAATAAAGTATATGTACTAAAATTAATAGTTTTCATCTGCACATGAGAAACACTTGGATTTAAAGACACAGAAAATAATGTAATAGATAGACTTTCTTCTGAGAAATTAAAACAGCATAAGGATTCATCAGAGTGGCATAAAGCACAAGAAATGCAAACATGTTTAAAACATGCAAATAAGTAGAGCTGTAGGACAAATGCACATCCCTGTGTTGTACACGTTCTTAACTCCTTGTAGCATAATGATGTACTTCCCAAATGTTGAACGTTGAATTGTTGCCCCGTGATGTATTTTCTGCATGTATTTCATAACCTTGAATTTTGCTGCCCTATTGATGAGAGCTACCAAACACTCTTTACATGCATGGTTCCATAAACTAAATGGTTTTAGACCATATCTACATTATGCCAGAAGATAACACCAAGGGACTGTACTGAGTGAAAGAATGTAAAGTATATTTGCAATCCCATCTGCAGGTCAACACTATAGGTGAAAACTGAAAAGCAGACAGAACTGAGCTTTCTGGTTAAAGTACATAAGTTATGGTGCTACCTAAGTTTTTTATTTATATAGATGCCAAGAACTTCATACATTGAGTCTCATCCAATGTGTGCCCATCCTGCTCCACTTCTGGTAAACTATTTAGCTGTTTACAGTGATCAAGTCATAAGCTTGTTCCATTATACTGGCTGTGTCCAGTATTGATGTGTGTGGGTCCTCTATCACCACCATGTGTCATCAGCAAGAAACAAAAGTTTTAAAGTGTTCTCCTATGACACAGATAACCACTTTTCTCCTCACTCCAAAGTTAGTCTTATTCCTGTCACATCAAATGGTAATGTGACACTATGTTCTCTATTGTAAAAACGTAACTTCATACAAGCAAGGAAAATGACTTTTACGTTATGCCAGTTTACTTTCTATGGTACAGGATAATTTTTCATATTCATTTCTACAGAACTGAGTTTGTGAGCTCATGTATTTATTATATCAGAGACTACAAATCCTAAATATTTCCTCCATATACATTTCTGAAATTATAATCTTCCTACACAACAGACAAAAATTATTTCAGGAGAATCATTTTAACCAAACATATAACTCAAGAAATAAAAATAAATTTATGCTACACACACATCAGATTAAATTATATGCACGGCCTCCACAGTATATGGTGATGACAATATACCTATAACAAGTTAATGGGCAAAAGCATATTTAATATGAAGCTGAAATTTTAGAAATGAGGCTACAGCAGATTCTGTGGGAGAAATGCTACTATTCAATAGAAGAATTCATAGAGGATGAAATGATAATTTGAGCAGGGGGTAATTAAGTGTTATATTTTATTGTATAAACATACAATGAAATATAACATACAATAAAATATAACAAATATACAATAAAATATAACAAGATTGGATTATTATTATGATGCTGCTTATTAACATCAGCTGTTCTTTGTTTATCATGAAATATTACCACAATTTGACATGTCTATTGCACCTGAATCAAATGATTTAGATTATATATGTTACAAGACAAATAAACCACAATTCACAAAAAAAAATTATTTCTCAAGAGAAACCTTTATGTAAAACAAACTGTGTTGTAAACAAAGTTTAGGATCATGACTAATTTTTATTTACTTATGTGACTGTAACTTCTGTAGCAGTCAGAGAACAATAATTCCTATTGCAACTGACAGATCATTCTTCAGGTTTTCCATAGCTTGTCAACATTTTTGGTGATATGGGCATCCATGCTGTCAGTTTTTTACTTCACTTTTTATATTTTTAATAATCTCCTCTGGCTTTCAACTTTTCTATCATTGTGTCTGTATATTTTTCACTTTTCATGTCTGTGTAGCTGTTCAAGCAGTTAAGGGATGTTTGTTTGCACATTGCCTTTTTCTTGGTTTTATGGTTTGAGTAGCCTTCCTCACTATTCTAGCTTACCATACATGTTTTTATTTGCACACACTATCTACAGTTTCTTTCTGGTCTTGTCTTTCATACCTTTGCAGCATTTCTATGATTTGACAGATGTTGGTTCACATCCTGCCTTATTAATATTACTTAGTCATCCGTGGTTCTTTGTTCAAATATTCACATTTTGTTGAGGATCAATTAATATTCTTTTAAAATATCAATTTTCCTCATACACTGTTTTATTCTAGATTATTACATTTTAAAATGATCGACAAGACTTCTCTGTTACATAGTGATAGCTACTTTAAGTATAGACTGAATTTTAGAGTTCACTTCCCCCTTTGTTCCTACACCAGCATACGCGGTTTGAGAATTTACTTTGTTGATGACTTCTAGTTTTATATTCTTCTTTTCTGTCTTATGTCTTTGGTTACATTATTTGAAATCGGTTTTTCAATGGATGTGATGATGGAGTAAAACAAATGTTTTCAAACACAGGCTCATGTCTCAGCCTAAATGTGTGTATCTCATTTCTGATATTCTATTCTTTTCAGCATTTTAATAAATTTACTGCTGTTGGATATCTGTTTTCTGCAAGTCATCGACCAGCTGAAGAACCATTCTTCCATTTCTACAAGATAACAAGATAATTCTTTCTCCCTCCCTCCCTCTCTCTCTGGCAGGAAACTCTCTCACATTATCTTTGACAATGACATCCCACATTTATTGTTATAGTCTCTCAGAAACAAAGCACTGCATTTATTGAATTTTGTTGTGATTGGCTGTGAGCAAATATTGAGTTTTACAGAAACTCATGATTTTCAACACCCTATAACAACAGCAAGTACCAGATTTTGACCAAACTGTTTCAACAGGTCATGCATGAGAGTGTGGCATCGATCCATGGACTGATAGGCCAGAACATCATGTGTGTATTATGTCTTTGAGTTGATCTTTGTTTTGTATACTTCCGGGACCTCAGTTCCCGCCTAGTCTTCGACCAGTACATTTGTTGTGTAATCAAAGTATTGATGATTAGAAGAGAGAACCGTGGTCATTACCTTACCACCTCGATATCTCCCTCAGTGGTGACCCCGAAGTTCGAATAATCCGTCGAACCTAGTACAAAGTGACTACTGCGCCTGCTTCCGCAGTCTGCGTGGACCTTTGTCCGCTACACAATGGCCTTCTACGCCGCCGCCGCCCGCTTTTCACCAGCAACAGCAACTAAATTCAAGCACGCCAGCTGTAGTCAGTGCCCAACATGAATTTCTGCAGTCCTATAGCCTCAAGAACCCAGGGACCTTGTCAGGTGCAGTGGTTTTGAACAAGACACCAGTGATCTCCAACTCTGGCTTTGTTAGCCCCGAAGTGCTGCAGTTTTCACTACACAGCAGTACAAGAAACCACTACACACTGATACCAAACTTTAATGCAAGTACTGTAAATAGGGGGGAGCATAGTTTTCATAATGTGCCACAATAGGATGCCTTTTTGAATGTGTAAGCTCCACGTGTGTATCACTTCTTGCCGGTTGCACACTACGTGAATGGCATTCGCCAGCCTTTTACTCTGAGTGTTCATCAGTGCAGTAATTTGAGTGCGTCAGGTTCGACCAAGCTCATCAGGGACTCTGTGATGGACAATTTTGCTTTAGATGTGGAGGACCAATTGCATAATAATGTGTCAAGCAACCACCATGACCACTTTGACGTTCTGCCACAATAACCAGTCTTGCTTCGCTCCATGCCGGGCTTCCTGCTGTAAAGAACCCCCCAACTGACCCTCCACCTAGACGCTTCTGTCATTTGGACTTTATATTGCAATTTACCTCTGACATACGATACATCAAGGGTGCAGATAATGTGGTCGCAGATTTTTTGTCTCGTGTCAGCGCTCTCACAACTCTGATAGACCTCGCTAACTTGCCTCAGCTGCAGTCTGCCGACACGGACACTATGGACCTTATGTCCGATCACAGCTCGTCACTCAAACCTGTGCGATCCACCTTTCCCTGTGTCATAGGTGAGGTTTGGTGTGACGAATCAACTGGTACGCTGGGTCCCTTCATACCCAAACATCTACAGAGACAAGTGTTCGACAAATTACACAACCTAGCTCATCCAGGTGTGACAGCCTCTACCAGACTTATTTCAGAGCGCTTTGTCTGGCACGATATGCGTTGTGACTGCCAAGCCTGGGCCTGTGCCTGCATTCCGTGCCAACAAAATAAAGTTTCGCGGCACACATCGCCCCCACTAGGCAGCTTAACCGCTCCTCCCAGTCGCTTCCAGCATGTTCACATCGACTTGGTGGGCCCCCTCACCCCCTCTGAGGGTTACAGATACGTGCTATCTATTATAGACAGAACCTCTTGTTGGGTGGAAGCTGCCCCACTACCCAATATTACATCCGAATCAGTGGCACGGTCCTTCATAGGCACTTGGATTTCACGCTTTGGCTGCCCTGTTTACTTGACGACCAACCAAGGCCGTCAGCCATCAATTTTAGTCTGCCTTGTTTTCTGAACTATGTAAGCTGTGCAGCATCAAGAAAGTTCATTCAACAGCATACCCCCCCCCCCCCCCCCCCCCCTCAAAGTATTGGCCTCATGGAACATTGGCATAGAACGCTTAAGATGGCCCTACGTTGCCATGATCTCCTTTGGACGGAAGCCCTGCCATTCGTCTTACTCGGTTTGTGGACCACTTTCAAGGAAGACCTTAAAGGCTCAGTGCCCGAGTTCGTCTACGGCCAGGCCCTTACACTGCCAGGTGAATTTGTTGTTCCTACTCCAGTCGCCAAACCATCCAAACTGCCGTCCTTGGTAGAACGGGTGAGTTTACACTGTAACAAGCTTCAACCCCCACCCCCTTCCAGCTACATGCTTAGCACTTGTGAATTTGCGTTCCTTCGAGACGACACTGTAAAAGCCCCATTACAGCCCCCTTACACAGGACCGTACAGAGTTGTCAAACAAACCAGTAACACAATGGATACTGTAATTAAGGGCTCAGTAACTACTGTCTCCCTCAACAGGGTTAAACCTGCTCACATCGAGTTTTCCCCTACCTCACCCACCATTGAAGAGACCACGCTCTCCGGTCACCCTCGGCCTTCTTCCTCTGCTCATGATTCGAGTAAACTCACACCTACACCGGCCCTGTCAACGAGCCCACACTCATTCTAGGGTTTTCCGCCTCCCGGCTCCCATAGCAGAGGCCCCAGCTCCCAGGGCTCTAACATAACAGTTCCATCTTCATGCAACAGCACACTGCGCCGCTCTTCTAACTGGTGCAGCCCGCAGGTTCCTGCCACGCCCACTCAGACCTCAATGTCTGACACTCACCCCTCTCAGCACACCGCCCTCACCATGCTATGGTGGCGCAGCATACCTCTCTGTTAGCAGGCGCCACTTATGAGCTCTCTACCCACGTTCATCCTAATGACATTTGTGGTTTATCTGTTGTCATTAGTGGAGATACCGCATTAGTGCTGCTTGCGTGTGATGATTCGTGTGGCTCGTTAGGTAGTGTGTCACAACGTATAGTGAAGCGTTTCAAAATCTCTTGAAGTGCTACATGTGGCAACCTACATGCTTACGTTAGGCCAAGTGGAAAGGTGATCATTAGGTTCCCTGCCGACGACGCCCTTCCACACCAGCACTCCTGCAGTGGCCAATTTCGACTGCCGACGTCGCTTCAAGACTTCAACATCACCATTCCAGGATTTGCTCCACACTCTCCTCCCACACAGCCCGTGCCATTATACGTGGAGGAACTCACTGTAACCCACTTAAAACTCTCGGCACCCCCCCCCTCCCCCCCCCCCACACACACACACCTTCAGGTACGTACTCCATACTGTGGGCTGCACCGGTTTTGTATACTTCTGGGACCTCAGTTCCCGCCTAGTCTTCGACGTGTACATTTGTCGTGTAATAAAAGTATTGATGATTAGAAGACAGAACTGTGGTCATTACCTTACCACCTTCATATCTCCCAAAAGAGCAACTTTAATTTGTAATTAAAAAAAACCCGAATTTTGAAAAATTCTGCAGTATTTATTGAACTTTGAAAAAATATTCCTCATTTGAGTAGGAATTCTTGAAGCTATCTAGATGGTTCTTGACAAAAACATATTTTACCCCATGGATTGTTTTGGCAGTGTGTTTTCTTTTGTGCAGGAATTTCATCCAGTTATCTTTACCTTCTGTGAGTTCCATTTTTGCCACTGAAGCTGCCCTTTCCTCAAAACCATATCACATATGCAGGTCCACCATGTACATTTCTGTTGTTTTGTTAATGGGTCTATTTTGTAAGTTAGTTTTGCTTAATGCTTCTTGTCACTGCCCTGAATTTTATGGCTCTCAGGACTTGAACTTCTTGGTGACTTCTTCCTATCTGTTCCATGCTGACTCACCAATTTATTTGTATTGGGACTTCCTAGTGATCTTTGGAAGTACCTTGACCTCGATCTTTGAGAGATAGTAATACGAGACATAATTTGCACTTTTCAGAACTTTGACATCCTGACCTACAAGTATCAATGCCCTCCGCCACACACCGTTGGGTGGCTTGCGGAGTATCAATGTAGATGTAGATATCAATGTGTTTTGTTTGTAATAATATTATTGTTATTAATACTCTGCACTAAATAAAACCCTGTACTTCTGCATGCTTTGGTCCTAGATGTTAGCCACTCTGTCTTTCAGTGTCCTTTTTAGAAGAAGATATGATTTGCAATGTTTTAGAATTAGAAAAGGATTAACTTTCTTAAGATGTCATTGGTAAACTTGTTCACCTTTTTCGTTCTGCAAGTTACCTCTGATTAGAGCAACTGTATCAGCATTTTTGAATATATAAAGTTGTTCCTTTCTCCTTTTGAATTAAAATAAATTGTTGGTAATATTTTGTTGCTACCATTTTACAACCATTGTCAGGTAACCAATTTATTATGCAGCTTGTACCTATTTTATGAAAGACAATTGATTTAGAAATAAATTATCAATCTCTATTGTACTATTTACCTCTATTCTTGTTGGGAATGTTACTGTAGAATCAAATCAAAGCTAGACAACAGCACCATATTTTGAAATGCCTTTCATCAGTACTGTCCAACATTAAATCCACTTAGAAATCTTTACATATAATGACTTTCTACTAATTTTTTTATTAGGAAAAGTATAAGATTGCTACTCGCTGTAGAGATAACCCACTGAGTTGCAGACAAGCACAACAACAGAACTGTTACACATTATAGCTTTCTGCCAAAGCTTTGTTCAGC
Organism: Schistocerca cancellata; assembly: GCF_023864275.1. Lineage (NCBI taxonomy): Eukaryota > Metazoa > Arthropoda > Insecta > Orthoptera > Acrididae > Schistocerca > Schistocerca cancellata. Next base: position 307,758,193 of record NC_064628.1, on the reverse strand, counting down.
AAAGAAAACAGATATACATTCACACAAGCAAGCCCATCTCACACTCCTGACACCATCAGTCAGAGTTGCTGGTGACAGTGGTCATGTATGTACAAGGTGTGCTTGCTTTTGTGAATGTGTGTTTGTTTTCTTTTCAGAAGAAGGCTTTGGCCAAAAGATAAAATGTGTAACAGTCATTTTGGTATGCCTGGTTGCAGCTCAATGGGTCATCTTTATGGGGAATATCAATGTTATCCTTTTTCTAATATTGTCAGTAATTTGTTTGAAAGACTTCATAGTCAGAGGTTAAATAAACTATTAATATCTGTCAGCTGCTGAAGTAATCAACAGTACTTACACTTTTAATAGCAAGAAGCCCATTTTGATTTGATGCAGACTTCAATTCTTCAGGTAGAGTTTTTGTTAGAGATACATTGCTGGGAAACCTATAACACAATGTCTGATAATAAATATTCTTAAGAACCTAACAAAAATGAAATGGACATAAAAAAGATTTACATTCATGACTGACCGTTTCTCAAAGCTGTGTAGACTCTCTAATGAGGACACATTTTTTTTAATGTTATAGGCTAAACTGAGATTCCTGTTTATGTATTTATCATCAGCTGGCTTCAGAGAGAGTCTTATTTTTAACTGTGTAAAAGAAAAATAAATTATTTAGAAGCATTTCAGTAATAAATTCAAAGTATATTATAGTTAAAGTAAAACTGTCAGGTACACTTAGTTATTGTCAGTTAAAAATTGACCACATATATTAAAAACAGACAACATTTACAATAAGTGCTGCTCTGAAAGAAAAGGTTTTTTCCCATATGCAGTATTCAGTTCATTTTCACAAATATGTAATCACTAGCCTTTTACCTGCAGCTTCACCTGCTTATGCATTCGACATGAATATTGAACACACCTAATCCTCTCTCTCTCTCTGTGTCGACCTCTTCCTCCCTAACTCTGTCAGTCTCATGCTTCCACGTCTATCTGTCTATCTCCTCCTTCCACTCTCTCTGATCTCTTCCTCCCCCCCCCCCCCCCCTCTTTACCATTTCCTCCAACCCTTCTCTCGGTCCACATCTTCCTCCACCTCCCTCTGCATTTCTACCTGCCCCCTAGCCCTTTACACCTTCCATCTCTCTCACACATACCACTCTCTTCCACTCTCCCTGCCCATTTCCTCCTCCCCTCACCCCCTGCTTTGTCTATTCCCTCCTCTATTTATCTCAACCTGTCCACTTGCTCATTCGCACATGTAGTCCCTGCAATGTAGTTCAATAAAGCAGGCCAATATTGCTCCAACACCATGCAGCATTTTGCAGAAGAGTTGCACTTCGGTCACACTGAACAGTCCTCTTCAGTCACTGTTGGTCCTGTTATTGCAGGATCTTTTTCTGGCTGCACCAAAGTTGAAGTTTTGTTGTTTTATCAGATTCCTGATATTCATGGTAGACTCGTAAAATGGTCATATGGGAAAATCCCCACTTCATCGCTACCTTGGAGATGCTGTGTCCCATCACTCATGTGCCGATTATAAGACCACATTCCAGCTCACTTAAATGTTGATAACCTGCCATTGTAGCAGCAGTAACTGATCTAACGACTGCGCCAGATGCTTGTTGTCTTTTATAGGTGTTGCTGATTGCAGTGCCGTATTCTGCCTGCTTACATATCTCTGTATTTGAATACGCATGCCTATACCAGTTTCTTAGCACTTCAGTGTTTATAATAGAGGATACACACAAGTTTCTGAATAGACAAATACTCTCTATGGAAATTATTTTTATGTGTTGCCATGAACAGCCATGCATGCAGTATGGCGTGCTGCGGATTACCACTTCAAACTTGACCACCAGCATTCCAGCTCTTATTTCTTATTTAACATTTATCAATTTTTAAAAGTTCTTAAAATACCTTATGTTTGTAATGTTTTTGTATTTTTAAATATTCAAAGTTTGTACAAGTACCAGAATTCTGGAATATTTGATGTATATACATGGTATAAATGGCTGCATTCTCATCCAAGAGTTCAGTTCTGACAAAGTTGTACATCAATATCAGCAAAAAATGTGCTTCCAGTACTAAGTGTAGAACTTTGATGGCCCTGCCTTTGGATTTGGATTTTATTATGGATTGGATGTGGCACTGTGTGATGGGGGCACCACATCTATATCACCTTGGTTCCAGTTGTTGTTGTTGTTGTTGTTGTAGCTGCTGCTGCTGTGGTCTTGTCTGAAGACTGGTTTGATGCAGTTCTCCGTACTACTCTATCCTGTGCAAGCCTCTTCGTCTCCAAGTAACTACTACAACCTACATCCTTCTGAATCTGGTTACTGTTATCATCTCCTGGTCTCACTCTATGATTTTTATGCCGCATGCTTCCCTCTGGTACTAAATTGGTCATCCCATATTTCTCAGAATGTGCCCTACCAACCAACCCCTTCTTCTAATCAAGTTGTGCCACAAATTTATGTTCTCCACAACTCTCTTCAGTATCTCCTCATTAGTTACTTAATCTACCCATCCAATCTTCAGCATTCTTCTGTAGGACCACATCTCAAAATCTGCTATTATCTTCTTGTCAAAACTGTTTATTGTCTATGTTTCACTTCCATACAGGGCTACACACCATACAAACACTTCCAGAAAAGATTTCCTGACACTTAAATCTACACTCGATGTTCACAAATTACTCTTGAAAAGATTTCCTGACATTTAAATCTATACTCGATGTTCACAAATTACTCTTCTTCAGAAATGGTTTTCTTGCCACTGCCAGTCTACATTTTATATCTTCTCTACATTAACCATCATCAGTTATTTTCTGCCCAAATAGCAAAACTAATCTATTACATTAAGTGCCTCATTTCCTAACCCAATTCCCTCAGCATTACCTGATTTAATTTGACTACATTCCATTATCCTTGTTTTGCTTTTGTTGATGTTCATCTTACATCCTACTTTCAAGACATGGTCCATTCCATTCAATTGCTCTTCCAAGCCCTCTGCTGTCTCTATGAGAATTACAATGTCTTCGACAAACCTCAAATTTTTTTTCTTCTCCTGGACTGTATTTCCTATGCCAAATTTTTCTTTTGTTTCCTTTACTGCTTGCTCAATATGCATATTGAATAATCCTCTCTCATTCCCCTCTCAACCACTGCTTCCCTTTCATGTCCTTCGACTCTTATAACTGCTGTCTGGTTCCTGTACAAATTGCAAATAGCCTTTTGTTCCCTGTATTTTACCCCTACCATCTTTATAATTTGAAGGACACTATTCAAGTCAACATTGTCAAAAGCCTTCTCTAAGTCTACAAATGCTATAAACATTCGTTTGCCTTCCCTTAACCTATCTTCTATGAGAAGGCTTAGAGTCAGTATTGTCTTGCATAGTCCTACATGTCTCCAGCATCGAATTTGGTCTTCCAAGTGTCCGCTTGTATTAGTTTCTTCATTCTTTTGTACAGAATTCATGTTAGTACTTTACAACAGTGACTTATTAAATAACAGTTTGGTAATTTTCACACCTGTCAGCACCTGCTTTCTTTGGAATTGGAATTTTTTATTCTTCTTTAAGTCTGAGTGTATTCCACCTACATCATACATCTTGCTGACCAGATGGAAGAGTTTTGTCATGGCTGGCTCTCCCAAGGCAATCAACAGTTCTAGCAGAATGTTGTCTACTCCTGGGGCTTGTCTTGACTTATGCCTTTCAGTGCACTCTCAAATTCTTCATGCAGTATTATGTCTCCCATCTCATCTTCATCTTCATCGTCTTCCATTTTCATAATGTTGGCCTCAAGAACATCTTTCTTGTATACACCCTCTATATACTACTTCCACCTTTCTGCTTTCCCTTCACTGCACAGGACTGGTTTTCCATCTCAGCTCCCAGTATTCATATAGCTGCTTCTTTTTTCTCCAGATGTCTCTTTAATTTTCCTATAGGCAGCACCTATCTTCCCCTAATAATATATGCTTCTAAATTCTTACATTTGTCCTCTAGCCATTCCTGCTTAGTCATTTTGTACTTCCTGTCAGTCTCATTTTTTAGACATTTGTTATTTCCTTTCATCTGCTTCCTCTACTGCATTTTTGTATTTTCTCCTTTCATCAGTCAAATTCAGTATCTCTTGTGTTATCCAAAGGTTTCTAGTAGCCCTCATCTTATAGGTACTTGATCCTATGCTGCCTTCACTATTTCATAGCTCAAAACCACCCATTTTTCTTCTACTGTATTCCCTTCCCTTGTTCTTGTCAATTGTTCCTTAATGCTCCCTCTGAAATTCCCTACAATCTCTGTTTCTGTTCATCCAGGTCACATCTCCTTAAATTCTTACCTGTTTGCAGTTTCTTCCCTTTTAATCTACAGTTCATAACCAATAAATTGTGGTCAGAGCCCACATCTGCCCCTGGGAATGTCTTGCAGTTTAAAATCTGGTTCCAAAATCTCTGTCTTAGCATTATACAAGCAATATGAAACCTTCCAGTATCTCCAGATCTCTTCCATTTATACAACCTTCTTTCATGATGCTTAAACCAAGTGTTAGCTATGATGAATTTATGCTCTGTGCAGAATTCTAACATGCGGCTTCCTCTTCGATTTCTTTCCCCCAGTCCATATTCACCTACAATTTTTCCTCCTCTACCTTTTCTTACTATCGAATTCCATTCCCCATGACTATTAAATTTTTGTCTCCCTTAACTATCTGAATAATTTCTTTTATCTCATTGTAATTTGTTCACTCTATTCATAATCTGTGGAGCTAGTTGGCATATAAACTTGTGCTACTGTGGTAGGTGTTGGCTTCGTGTCTATGTTGGCTATAATAATGCAGTCACCATGCTGTTCAAAGTAGCTTATCCATGTTTCTACTTTTTTATTCATTATTAAACCTAATCCAGCATTAGCCCTATTTAATTTTGAATTTATATACCCTGTATTCACCTGACCAGAACTCCTTTTCCTCCTGTCACCAAACTTCACTAAGTCCCTCTATATCTAACTCTAACCTATCCATTTCCCTTTTTAAATTTTCTAACCTACCTGCCTGATTAAGAGATCTGACATTCCACACTATCATCCATAGAACACCAGTTTTATTTCTCCTGATAACATCATCCTCCTGAGTAGCCCCATCTTGGGATCCAAATGAGGGACTATTTTACCTCCAGAATGTTTTACTCAAGAGGATGCCATCATCATTTAACCATACAGTAGTAGAGCTGCATGCCTTCAGGAAAAATTACACCTGTATTTTCCTCTTGCTTTCAACTGTTCACAGTACCAACACAGCAAGGCCATTTTTTTGATATTACAAGGCCACATCAGTCAATCATCTAGACTGTTGCCCATGCAACTACTGTAAAGATGTCTGCCCCTCTTCAGGAACCACATGTTTGTCTGGCCTCTCAACAGATTCCCCTCTGTTGGGGTTGCACCTATGGTACAGCTGACTGTATTGGTGAGGCATGCAAGCCTCTCCACCAATGGCAAGGTCATGGTTCATGAGGGCAGGGGTATAATTAGTCAAAATAAAAGCAATCACCTACATGGACAGGATCCAGAATACAAGCAGAACATCATTGTCAAGGTCTGTATATTTAGCATATCAATGGATTCCAATCCAACATCTGCACATCAGGCATCCATCAGTGTTTTCTGATTCAGGACCTGGCAAAATGATGGAATGGGTTTGACTGAGTCACCAATTACAAGTGAGATGATGTGATGTGTTTGACAAACGTGCCCAGCCCAGCAGTGGCTCAAGAACAATGAAGAGAAACTAAATAGCAGAGATTAATTCTAGGCTGAAATGAAAGAAAAAAAGTTTGGCAACAATCAGCATTAAGTGCACTTAGCTGAAGAAAGACTGAAGAATAAGACCCAGCATCATGGGGAAATGAGAGAGTTGTACATACTGAATGTTTAGGCCACATGCCACATCATGAATCCTGACAGGACAGAATCCTATAAAATCTCACATTTGATGAAAGAAATTGAAGAAAACATGCACAGAGCCCTTCTAGTACAGAATATTACAACAATAGAGGAATTCATCAAATTGTCAACAGAGGAATTCATCAGTGATGCCAATAAATTGAGGAAGATATGTACCAGTCTTTAGCACAAATCTTTGCAATCAGCTGAATGCACCAGGGAGAATGTATTCAGCGAACTCATAACTACATCACAGCCATAAAATGACAACCCAGCACCTGACAAACACAGGTACTATCAACTCCTATGTGAATTCGAATGTCAGGTGGAAGAACAGACATTTGGAAGAAAGAGGATAACAAACTGATGTGTTTGCACTATGGTTGTGGTTAACTAACTGGACTTGAATTTGGAAAGACAATGGTTCAAATCACTATCTGGCCATCTAGATTTAGATTTTCCATAATTTCCCGAAATAGCTCCACACCAACCATCAGCCTTCTATTCATGTGAATTACCTGCAGACAATTACAGCTGACTTGTGGGATGAAACCCATCACTGTTCATGGAAAGGTCATTCCCCAACAAGCTGCAGCCACACTTGGTTGTTGTACAGAGGTACCAGCGATTTGCATAGCTGCCAACTTCTAGGAAACTAAGTGACATGATTATCTACAGATGTGAGACCACCACAGGTGCATATCTTCCACAGATGACATTCACCAAAATATCAGTGAATCTAACTGACGTCATCATCAATGGTCAACTTGTCGGGGCACTAGTTGTCTCAAGGCTTCCTTTTCTGTAATCTTAGATGTTTATCATTGCCAGCTGAAGAAGACTATGTTCAGTGATATGAAATTGATGGTGCTGAAAGTCTCACTTGGAAAATATGTCCAGCTGACATATCTTCCATGGATGACATTCACCAAAATGTCAGTGTATCTAATTGATGTCATCATCGATGGCCGACTTGTCCAGGTGCTAGTTGACTCAACACATCCTTTTCTGTAATCTTGGATGTTTATCATTGTCAGTACAAGAATACTATGTTCAGTGATAAGAAATTGGTGGTACTGAAAGTCTCACTTGGGAAATACATCCAGCTGACAGAAATATGTATGGCAAGAATAACTACAAGCGACTGAACACAGCCCTCTGAATTTAATGTTTTAACGGAATGTGGTCATAATATTATTCTCAGATGGGTCATCTTGCAGGCATGAAAAGCAGTTGTAGACTGTGGAAGATCAGAGTCCCAGATTGACAAAGCTATTCCAACAAGCACACTTAACAAATTGTGTCAATAATTATTACTTAAGATCTGTCTAATCATAACTGAATAAAGCAAGTTTTTCTTTCCATATGTGTTTGACATTTATTATTTGTAAGACATCTTCAGTGGCATGGAATACACAAGTATTTGTGTTTAAACTATTTTGGACATTATATATTGAGGCTATAAACAGTTCTGGCACTTTCTACTGATCTGTGATGTAGTAATACCATAAATTTCTATTTACAAGTTTGATAGCTGTTGACATACATGCATTTTTGTCCCTTCCTTACAGCTGTTCTTCTTCTGCTTTCTGCCATACAAAATTTCATTTTCACAGCACTAGGAAATGAATAGTTGCTTACTTGATGGTATTTTTTGCAATGTGTTATCAACAGCTGAACATTATTACTAACTGTTGAATGTGATGTCAGCGAAGTGACCCCATGTGTGTGTGTATGTGTGTGTGTGTGTGTGTGTGTGTGTGTGTGTCTGTGTGTGTAGGTGTCTGCATGCCTGCATTATATTATTTTGTGTATGTGTTTGTATGTTTTTTGTTTCATCATTTTATGTATTGCTTTAACTTGTTGGTATGAATGAGAGGATTTCTTTTTAATTATGTTTTGCTTCTTTTATTATGTTTAGCAAAGAGTTTATGATGATGTGTGTCTTGTCATTTATCACATGTTTTTTCTCTACTATGGCCTTCTGGGTGTGACAGTGCCCCCACAGTGATATCACATGTTGGTTGTGGTTGTTTTCCTAATTATTTTCATACCTTGTTTTGAGTTGGTAGGATGATGGCTATGGTGTTTTAAGTGTTCTACAAATGTAGAATGATTTGTTCCAATTTTTTCTTTCCCACGCCTGAAGAGGAAGAAAACCAAATAGATCTTCTTGACATAACAATAATAAAGTCAAACAGCAAATATTATTTTAAAATTCGTGGACAACCAACAACGACGTACACAATAATACATTCACTTCCAATCACCCCACAACCAGAAGCTATCTGCACTAAGATACATGTTATGTAGTATAAACATGATCCCACTCAATAGGAGAAGGCTGGCCGGTTCTAAGCGCGTCAGTTTGGAACCGCGTGACTGCTACGGTCGCAGGTTCGAATCCTGCCTCGGGCATGGATGTGTGTGATGTCCTTAGGTTAGTTAGGTTTAAGTAGTTCTAAGTTCTAGGGGACTGATGACCTCAGTAGTTAAGTCCCATAGTGCTCAGAGCCATTTGAACCATCAATAGGAGAAGCTATTGAAAAGCAATGAGTACAATCATACAAATAGCAAGGAACAATAGGTATGACATACATATAGTATAGAATTAAAACATAAATACAAAACAATCACAACACATTCAACATATTCAACACATTCAACTTATCCTGACTGCAGAAACAATAAAAAGGCTCAAACTCACAAATACATACAACACACATTCACAATAACAATACCATATAAAGATAATGCACATGGTACACTATGACATACACACATAAATTAACACACAGAGTGGCAAACATACCAAAGGCACAGGGTGTCCATAAACAAGATCTGTTCAAAAAATTCCAAAACATTGTAATTTGGCAACAATGGTGTGCTGGAGCAAAATGGAGTTGGCATCCCTGCACACACTTATGTTTCATGTGTAACTGCCAGAATTTTCATTTTTGTGTGTCTGTTATTGTTCCATGCTGTATTGAGTAGAACATTATGTCACACAGTTTGCAAATTTCAAGATAACAGAGTGACAGGAGCAACATGTCTGCATTAAATTTTGCACGAAACTCAAGAAAGCCTTTTACAGAGGCACACCAAATTATGCAGGATGACTAGAGTGATAAGTGATTAAGCCACACTTGGTGTTACAAATGGTTCACACAGCTTAAAAATGACTGGATGGAAGTTAAAGATGACCCTCATTCAGGATGCCCTTTGACATCTACGACAACGTTCATGTCAGGAATGTCACTGAAATTGTGCATGTCAATCAAAGACTGACAGTTTGAGAGATTGCAAAAGAATGTAATATTTCAGTTGGATCATTTCATGAAATCCTGACACAGCATCTTGGAATGTATCATGTTGTCACCAAGTTTGTCCCATGGCTCATGACTCAAAACCAGAAAACCGAGCGGGGTGGCGCAGTGGTTAGACACTGGACTCGCATTCGGGAGGACGACGGTTCAATCCCGCGTCCGGCCATCCTGATTTAGGTTTTCCGTGATTTCCCTAAATCGCTTCAGGCATATGCCGGGATGGTTCCTCTGAAAGGGCACGGCCGACTTCCTTCCCAATCCTTCCCTAATCCGATGAGACCGATGACCACGCTGTCTGGTCTCCTTCCCCAAACCAACCAACCATCAAAACCAGAAAGACCTTTGCCTTGCAGTCTGTGAAGACCTTTGGGATCATGCAAATGAGAATGAGATGTTCCTTAAGAAAATCATAACTAGTGATGAGACATTGGTCTATTGTTATGATGTTGAGACCAAGGTTCCATCTTCACAATGGGTCAGGAAAGGTTCTCCAAGACCAAAAAAGCACATCAGGTCTCAGGTCAAATGTCAAAGCCATGCTGATAGTTTTCTTTGAAGGATTAGTTCATCATGAATTTAAGCCACAAGGGCAAACTGTTAATCAGGTCAACAAGGCTGACTGAGAGCAGCAAGGCTGACCCCTAACAGTCTTGATGAGTTCAAAATTATGCTGTTTTGACCCCATAATGCTCCAGTCACCTTTGAACGTATAATAAACAATCTGCTGTGACACCTAAATGGACTTATCTTTGCCATTTGGATCACATCATTGCATTGCAATGCCTAAGAGAAAATGTGAAAAGAAAATGGCCTGAAATATGGTGAGACAATTTGTGGCTCTTGCACCATGATAATGCACCTACACATTCATCCCTGTTCATGCACGACTATTGCACAAAAAATTAAATCACTCTGCTGCCTCATCTTCCAGACTCTCCAGACCCGGCCCCTGCAGACATTTTTATTATCAACTTGAGAAACCCATTGAAAGGATTTGCAATGATAGACAAGATAAAGAAAATTTGCAGATAGCATGTCATGCAATCAAGCAAGAGGCATACCAAGACAACTGGAGAAAGCGTTGGGAGTGATATATCAATTGTGGAGGAGGGTATTTCAAAGGTAACCATGCATAGTAAGCAAAAGGTAAGCGCAGAAAAATTTTCTGGACAAAGATCTGAATTTTTTGAACTGATCTCATAGAATACAAAACCATGCAATCTATCCAACACAAATTATTACACATTTGCAGAACGCTTAAAACACCATAACCACCATCCTACCAGCTTTGAACAAGTAACAAAAACCATAGGACAAATAACCACAACTAATGCCTTATACCAATGCAGGAAACACTATCATATACAGAAAGCAATAGCAGAGAACAAACACGATAAATGAACAAACACACACCAACACAAACTCTTTGTTAAACTTAATAAAAGAAATAAAAAAAGTAATTAAAAAGAAATCATCTAATACATACAACCATAATAAAACAAACACACACATATAGTGACACATCACTGATATCACAAAGACACATTCAACAATAGTAATAACATTCAACAGCTGGCAACTCTATCCAAAACATAAAATCAAGTAAACAAATGTTCATTTACCAGTACTGTGAAAATGAAATTTCATATCGCACGCAGCAGAAGAAGAACAACTGTAAAAAAAGAAAGAAAGAAAAACAACACACCAGCATCTATGAATTTAAAGAAATTTATACTACCACTACATCACAGATAACGAGAAACAGGGTACTGGCAAATCAAGGTCAACAAGGCTGACTGAGAGCAGCAAGGCTGACCCCTAACAGTCTTGATGAGTTCAAAATTATGCTGTTTTGACCCCATAATGCTCCAGTCACCTTTGAACGTATAGTAAACAACCTGCTGTGACACCTAAATGGACTTATCTTTGCCATTTGGATCACATCATCATTTTTTCTAAGACATTTGAAGAACATCTAACCTGCCTAAGAACTGTGCTGAAGTGTGTTCAAAAAGCAAGATCTCTATGTGAGTCCAAAAAAGTTCCTCTTTGTCACCCATGAAATAAGAGTTACCTACTGAATGGTGTAGGAGTCCATCCCAATCCAGAGAAAATAAGGGCAGTCACAAACTTTCCAACTCCTTGGTACATTCATGATGTGAGAAGTTTTCCTGGAATATGCTCATACTACAGGTGATTCATAAAGGACTTCTGTACCAACACATGACCCTTGAAAGAACTACTGCAGGAAGATGCCAAATTATCCATGAATTAAACTTAACAAAGATGTTTGTTGTCCTTGGGAGGAACTAATACCTTCTCCAGTTCTAGAATTGTATAAAAAGAATGCCAAGACAGAGCTCCATACCAGTGCTACTGATTCTGGAATAGGGACAGCTCAAGTACAAATTCAGGAAGGTTCTGGAAAGGTGACAGCTTATGCCTCCAGAGAGTACTCTTGAAGTCTCAGATGAACTACTCTATAACCAAGAAAGAGTGCCTTGCAGTTATTTGGGCCATCACCAGTTCCAGCCATTTTTACTTGGTAGACCATTCACCACTGTGATGGACCACCATTCACTGTACTGGCTGACTAGCCTGAAGGATCTGTTGGGTCAACTAGCAAGATGGGCACTAGGGTTAAATAAGTAAGACATCACAGTGGTATATAACTGCAGATGTGCAAACACAAGGATGCTGAACGCCTTTCAAGAAATCATTTGATGGTACAAAGCAGCATGAATGAAATATCAGTCATTGGTGCATTAAATAAGATTGTTGCTAAACAGAGGAAAGATCCAGCACTGTTGAAAACCATAGAAGTCTTGAAGAATGAGGAAATGACCAATGGAGACTTCCAATTATTGAGTGGAGCATTGTATAAGAGGAACTATGATCCAAAGGGGTGGAAAGGGTTGCTTGTCATCCCACCTCACCTTTGGTCAGCTATCCTGATTTCCATGATGTTTACACATCTGATCCACTGGGCTCTGTGAAGGTTCTAGACAGAATCAGATGCAGGTATCACCGGCCAGCCTTCTATCAGTCTGTTAGACATTATGTGAGCCATTTTAAGAGATACCAATGATGGAAAGAAGTGTCACAATTACCTCTGGGGCATCTGGTACCAATCTTGCCCACAGCAGCACCATTCCACCAGACTAGAATCAATCTCTTGGAAAGATTCCCAAAGGTGGCAAATAGAAATTGATGACTAACAATCTGCACTGGCTACATCACTTACTATGCTGTCACTTAAGCTGTGCCAACAGTCAAAGTTCCATAAACTGCAAATTTTCTAGTATAAGATTTCATTTTCAAGCACAGAGGGCCCCATGTGCTGATCCCTGACTGCAAAAAAGTTTTTCAGTCAATACTAGTATCAGAGGTAATTTCACATTGTGACATCATCCACATGACAATTGCCTACCATTCACAGATGAATGACCTTACAAAATTCAGTAATATAATATTGGGAGAAATGCTCTCAATGTATGCTGATATCTACCAGAGAGATTGGGGTACAATACTGCCCACTGTGACATTCTTATACAAAGCAGTGAAACACAACACTACAGGCTTCACAGCATTCTTTCTGCTCCACAGTCACAAGATTCAAATGACAATATACACACTGTTCCCATTTCAGCTTGATGATATGCAGGATGACTACGTGAAACATCTCATCACCAGTACTGAAGAAACAAGACAGTTGGCTCACATTTAGACCACGGATGCCAAGGAGAAAGACCAAAAGAGCAAGAGCTACAATGCAAGTACTGACCAATGACATACAGCCTGGGAGACTTAATATGAATTTTTATTCCTGGTCATAAAGTAGGACTAACATGAAAGTTTATATAGCACTACTTTGGGTTGTAGCATACCCTTTGTTGCTTGTCATGTAGGAAGTTCAGAAGTATGACTCTTTATTATGAAGATAAAATTTCAGAGATATCCTCCACATGAAACCATACCATAGTCCAGAGGTACAGACTGAAGATAGGAGGTTCAAGGGAACTGAAGATCCACTCAGCAATTGTGAAGCATCAACAGTAGGAGCTACCTTCAATGCCCATCATAGTGGACTGTACGTAACAACAAGACCACAACATGAAGATCTACCAGTGCCACCATATAGAGGACATTAATAAGATCTAGATCTAGAGTGCTAAAGTTGGCTCAAATGAGAACTTCTGAAAGAGTGGGTCATTGTTTCTTGGGAGAGGGAGCAGTGTCACAAGCTGTCACACATGCAATGTGGTGTAGTGGTTAGTGTCACTAGCTTACATGCTTAGGGCCACCAGTTCAAACCTGACCACCTGCTATTTGTTGTTTAATACTTATCATTTCTGGAAGGTTCTTGATATACCTTATGTTTTACGTTCTGGAATATTCAATGTTTGTACTAATACCAGCCTGCTGGAATATTCAATGTCTGTATGTGTGGTATCAATAGTTCCGATGCCACAGCGTAGTTGCACATTCGTAGGTTGGCACTGTGAGAGCAGACGAACTACGCGGAGCACAGTGCCCTCTAACCGACGCTGTGGAGCTCAACAAGTGCCGCTCTACTTTCAGCCCAGTTGATCAAGATCAGACGACCTAGCAACTTAGCTTTGACTCGTATGGCGGGCTAGCCTCTGTTAACTTCTAATGGCTTCGCATCTATGTGCTCATCTGTACCAAAAGTTAAGTAATGTGTTTGTATATCTTTATACACTAGTGAAGGTGCTTTAACTTTACTTGCAGTACCAAAGTGCTTTACCTCACCTGCTCCTACTTGCTTCCTTCATTCGGCCTATATTGCAGATCCCAGGAGCAGACCCACGCACCACCTTCCAGGCGAGGGATAAATTTTTTTTTCCTCTGCTTATGTTTCTTTGCTCAGTACTGCTTTAGCTTCTTTGTGAATTCTCCATGTGAATCAGTGTATGAGTGCTTCCACCCTTCACTATAAGACTATTTTGTGTCAACGATGGCTTTGAGAAAGGAACAGGCTTCACTGTCTGATCTTGTATGGATTCAGGCTCAGCAAATGACGCAGCTGCTTGCTGCTGTAAATGGACTGCCCACACTACAAACTGCAGCTACTTCGGCACCTGTACCTCGGCTGACACCCACAGCACCACCATTTTGTGCCTTCAATCCAGACGTTGAACGCTGGCCAGAATACATCACCCAGCTCGAGGCACACTTTGCCGCATACAATGTACTAGGTACAGAGCGGCTTGCCTGTTTCATTGCCAATGAGGGTGTAGTGTTATACCGTATGCTCATAAAATTGTTCCCCACTGCCTGCCCAGAGACTAAAACTTACGCAGAAGTGATTGATGCATTGAACTCCAACTTCCGTGACAATATAAATGTAGTAGCTGCACGCTACAAATTCTTTCGTCTCCAGCGTGGTCCTAATCAGTCCAATAAATCTCGGTTAGCGGACCTTCAGGGACTAACATCTGATTGTGACTTTAATTGCTCATGTGGCCTCTCTTATGCAGATATCATGATTAGAAATGCAGAATGTGGTGGACCACCACATCCGCAAGCAAATCTTATGATTTAAAAACACATCTTTGCAGGAGGTAGTGGACTTGCTAGACATACAAAATACATTAGATATGGCTACCTCCACGTTTGACATGCCCCGGGTGTATGTACTGTTAGTGTGGCACAACACGTGCCCTCCCGCCCAGCCCTGGCACAGAGAGCTTCACCACGCCACTCACACGTGAGTAAACAAGTTTCCAACCAGGCCCCCACTAAGTAAACTGAAATCTTGTCCGAACTGTTTTCATGCCACCCACAGGACAGTTGCCCATCCTGTCAAGCACAGTGTTATTTTTGTAATAAGAAAAGACACGTGCAAGCTGTGTGTAGTAAGAGAAACTCTAATTCACAGCCTGTTTCACATTCGCGTGACTCGCATGGGCGTCACTGCAATGGAAACTGCCGTGGTCATGATTCACATCAGCCTATGGACATTAATGCCATTTTTTCAAGGCCTTCTGCTTCATATGCTTCTACAGCTCGTTGTGTGAATAAACAAGTTTTGCCAGCCACTTCCTCTCGCATTCATTGTGATGCGAGGAAACTTTTTGTGACTTTGAACATTTGTGGACGTTCTGTGCACATGCAGATGGACACTGGTGCGTCAGTTTCTTTACTGAACAGATCAACGTATGATTTGGTTGGTTCATCCCTCCTTTGTTGTTCACATTCCATGCTGACTGCATTTACTGGACAGGAAATCTCAGTGCTTGGCATGTGTAGTTTGCAAGTCATGTATGGTGCAATGACACATACAGTGTCTTTCCATGTGCTCCGCTCTAATGATGCTACGAACATTTTTGGCATGGACGCATTTGAACTTTTTGGCCTCGCAATTCAGGACAATGTACTTTGCATCAACACTAGTGACCATGCACACAGTGTTGCCGCACTATGCGATGGTTTTGCTGAACTCTTTTCTGATGGCCTTTGCCACAGAATTTGCAGCACATGTAGTTAAAGACAATGCCATGCCTATTTTTCAGTGCGCACGCCCAGTACCGCATGCACTGCATGACACCATAGCTGCTGAACTTAAGCATTTGCAAGTCAGTGGTGTCATTGAACCTGTTTCTGCTTCACAATGGGCTTCGCCTATAGTATGTGTGAAGAAACCAAATGGTTGTCTCCCTATTTGTGCTGACTTTAAGTCTACAGTAAATTCCCACACAGTGGTCGCTACATTTCCCTCACCGTGTCCTGAAGACATTTTTGATAAGCTTGGTGCCAGAAAATTCTTTCCCACGATTGACTTGCGGGATGCATACTTTCAAATTCTGCTCGATGAACAGTCCCAGTGCTATTTTGTGGTCAACACCAACCTTGGAGTGTTCAAGTTTCGCTGCCTTCTGTTCGGTTGTGCTTCAGCTCCTGCAATTTTTCAGTCTTACTTGCAGCAGTTGTGTGCCACTGTCCCTGGTTTTTCCAATTATCTGGATGATATTGTCATATCAGGTCGCACCCCTGATGAACATTTGCAGAATTTGCATGCCTTATTTACAGTACTTTTGCAGGCAGGACTCAAGTGTAACAGAGACAAATGCAAATTTTTCCAAATGGAGATTCAGTATTTACGACGTATGATTAACGCACATGGTATCCACCCCTCACTGGACATCTCCATGTGATTAGAGGCTTGCCAGCACCCAGGAACTTGAAAAAACTACTTCAGCTTGTGTTGGGCAAAATTACATATTATGTTCGGTTTATACCAAATGCAGCACAGATTGCAATGCCTCTGCATCACCTTCGGCATAAGAACGTTCCTTTTGTTTGGTCTTCGGAATGTGACGCTGCTTTCCACAAGCTAAAATCTGCTTTGTTGAGCGATTGCTGTTTGATTCTGTTAGATCCCTCCAAACCAGTTGTCTTGGCTGTCGATGCATCTTCTCACAGAATCAGAGCGGTTTTCTCACACTGCATTAATTCTGTCAATCGCCTGATCGCTTTTGCGTCTAAGTTGCTCAATTCTGCCCAGCAAAACTATTCTCAAATTGAGAAAGCAGCTTTAGCTATTGTATATGGAGTGCCAAAGTTTCATGATTTTTTTGTACTCTCACAAGTTCTATTTGGTCACTGAACATAAGCCTTCATGTTGTGTTTTTGTCTAACTAAAATTATGAAATTTTGTTTCAGCCTACGGCACAGCATGGCAATGCTGATGCTTTGTCTTGTCTACCTATAGGTCCTGATGTCAGGTCTCATTCTTCCGAATTGTCATGCATGTGTATTGATTCGTGAGATAAGGAATTAGCTGAAGGGTTTCTAGTGGATTTTCGGTGCATTGCTTCCGTATCTACATCTACATCTACATCTACATCCATACACCGCAAGCCACCTGACGGTGTGTGGCAGAGGGTACATTGAGTACCTCTATGGGTTCTCCCTTCTATTCCAGTCTCGTATTGTTCATGGAAAGAAGGATTGTCAGTATGCGTCTGTGTGGGCTCTAATCTCTCTGATTTTATCCTCATGGTCTCTTTGCAAGATATACGTAGGAGGGAGCAATATACTGCTTGACTCTTTGGTGAAAGTATGTTCTCGAAACTTCAACAAAAGCCCATACCAAGCTACTGAGCGTCTCTCCTGCAGAGTCTTCTACTGGAGTTTATCTATAATCTCCATAATGCTTTCGCGATTACTAAATGATCCTGTAACGAAGCGCGCTGCTCTCCATTGGATCTTCTCTATCTCTTCTATCAGCCCTATCTGGTATGGATTCCACACTGCTGAGCAGTATTCAAGCAGTGGATGAACAAGCGTACTGTAACCTACTTCCTTTGTTTTCGGATTGCTTTTCCTTAGGATTCTTCCAATGAATCTGCTTTACCAACAATCAACTTTATATGATCATTCCATTTTAAATCACTCCTAATGCGTACTCCCAGATAATTTATGGAATTAACAGCTTCCAGTTGCTGATCTGCTATTTTGTAGCTAAATGATAAGGGATATATCTTTCTATGCATTCGCAGCACATTACACTTGTCTACATTAAAGATTCATTTGCCATTCCCTGCACCATGCGTCAATTCGCTGCACATCCTCCTGCATTTCAGTACAATTTTCCATTGTTACAACCTCTCGATATACCACAGCATCATCCGCAAAAAGCCTCAATGAACTTCTGATGTCATCCACAAGGTCATTTATGTATATTGTGAATAGCAATGGTCCTACAATACTCCCATGCGGCACACCTGAAATCACTCTTACTTCGGAAGACTTCTCTCTACTGAGAATGACATGCTGCGTTCTGTTATCTAGGAACTATTCAATACAATCACACAATTGGTCTGATAGTCCATATGCTCTTACTTTGTTCATTAAACGACTGTGGGGAACTGTATCGAATGCCTTGCGGAAGTCAAGAAACATGGAATCTACCTGTGAACCCGTGTTTATGGCCCTCTGAGTCTCGTGGACGAATAGCGTGAGCTGCGTTTCACATGACCATCTTTTTTGAAACTCATGCTGATTCCTGCAGAGTAGATTTCTAGTCTCCAGAAAAGTCATTATACTCGAACATAATACGTGTTCCAAAATTCTACAATTGATCGACGTTAGAGATATAGGTCTATAGTTCTGCACATCTGTTCGACGTCCCTTCTTGAAAATGGGGATGACCTGTGCCCTTTTCCAATCCTTTGGAACGCTACGCTCTTCTAGAGACCTAAGGTACACCGCTGCAAGAATGGGGGCAAGTTCCTTCACGTACTCTGCGAAAAATTGAACTGGTATCCCATCAGGTCCAGCGGCCTTTCCTCGTTTGATCGATTTTAATTGTTTCACTATCCCTCTGTCGTCTATTTTGATATCTACCATTTTGTCATCTGTGTGACAATCTAGAGAAGGAACTACAGTGCAGTCTTCCTCTGTGAAACAGCTTTGGAAAACAGCTGCCAATGCTTTTTGGCAAATTGTTTTGCAGTATATTCATACTCAATGGCCTCCATCTGCTACACAGATTAGTGACCCACTTGTTTGACATTACTTTGCTCAATGTCACAACTTGTCTGTACTCTACGGTGTTATTTTGTTATGAACTGACAATGATCCATCTCGTGTGGTTGTACCTCATTTGTTGCAGTCGTAAATCCTCCAATTAGTGCAAGCTGGTTATTGGGGTATAGTGCAGATGAAGCAATTAGTGTGTTGTCACTGCACTCAAGATGGCATTGATAAACAAATTGAGAATTTGCTTGCCAATTGTCGCTCTTGTGCGGAGCATCAGTCTGCTCCCCACCAGTGCTTCTTTGCGTGTCTGACTCCTACTGTGCCTTGGCAGTGTGTGCATATCAATTTTGTGGGTCCTTCCTAGGACACCCACTGGTTGATAGTTATTTATGTGTACAGCAACTTTCCTTTGGTTGTGCCTATGTCTTCTACTACATCTGCCAGTACTATTCGGAGTTTGACATCTATTTTTACCATTGAGGGCCTTCTTGAAGTTATTGTCTTCAACAATGGCCCCCAATTCATGTCCTCAGAGTTTGAAGCTTTCTGTGCTGCTAATGGCATTTGCCATCTGACCTCAGCCCCATTCCACCCCCAGTCGAACGACAAGGCTGAACGGTTTGTGCATACGTTTAAGCCGCAGATGAGTAGGTTGCGTGCCATGCACTCTCACGAGCGTGTGCTATGGACTTTCCTTGCTTCCTATAGCACCCAGCTGCGTGACACCCATTCCCCAGCAGAACTGCTACATGGCCACGCCCATCAGTCGCTCTTGCAGCTATTGCACCTGCCGCTGCACACTCCCACAGCTTCACCTTGTTCTGGCTTGGCGCCACATACTCTGGTGTTCTATTGCGTTTTGTCTGGCAGGCAGCGCAGGGGTGCATTGTTCGTCAGCTCGGCTGCACCTTATTTGTCATTTCTGGTCCTTCCGGCACTGTCAATTGCCACCAGAACCAGATCCATTTGTGTTGTCCTCGGTTTTCTGCCGCTGGTTCTTGCCGGCAGAATTGGAGGCTTCGCAGCTTCCGTCACCACTGCCATGACTCCACCGCTGGTGCTTCCGCAGCTCGCGCCTCCAGCGTGCTGCCTATTTTGGATGAAGCTCTCAATTGAAGCTCATTATATCTAGCAGTCTTTTTCAGAGTGCCTGTCTATCATTCAGTGCCTCCTCTGTGTGGTGAGTAGTAGGCTAGCCTGTTCATAGTTGTCATTCAACCCTGATTTTCAATTGTTTGACACCAAGGACTTACATATAAGAAACATTAGTGACAGAAAACTGTACTTTGTGCTGTTTGTTTGGAACACATGAGTTTTGGAAGGCTTGATAGTTAAACAGGATTATTTTAAGTAATTATAACTGTATCACTTGCTATCTAGTGTTTATTAATGTCAAATATGAGCTCTTAATCTGCATATTCATGTGACAGATTCTGGTGGATAATGTGTGTAAGTGCCACTCTAACTGATTTGCTATATTTATTATTCACTCAATTATTCTGCGTTGTGCTGCCATCTCATTTAGTGCTACATGTAGAATCATAACTGTAAAAAAGGAAGGTTAACATTCAAAGTCCCTTTCCTTTGAGTGTGAACTTTAGCCATATTATTTATAAGAATATTAATATTTGGCAACCGAACATGACTGCAACTCAGACCACAAAACTACATTTAAAGAAATGCACCTGAGTATATCTTGGCCCACAATGTTTCATGACACATGAGTCAACTATCACTCAACAGTAGACTGGTTTTGTGTGAGAACTATCTATGGATGTCTTGCTATCTGTCTATTGGCAGTTGCTATCCTCTATTATAAAATTACTTTGATAGAAGCAGTAGAGAACATAAGAGCTACTGTCACAACTGACCGACCTATTGTGTGCTTGCATTGACATGAGATTCAAGCATGCACTCACTAGGATTTGATGTTTTCTATAATTCTGCTACAAATACGTCATATATGTTAAGTGGGTAAGAAATTTCAAAAACTCTAGAGGAAGAATTAAATGATTCTGGTTTTGAGGGAGAAATATCTGAGTGGGAACAGTGTGAAGAAATTGGTGAAGGACTCTTCCAGAAAAGCGCAACAATGGATCAAGAAATTGTTTCTAGATCAAATATCAGAAATATGCTCGTAGGAGTACACTTTTCTGATAAAATTTCTGCAACTGAGATATAGCAGTATCCAAAATGGGATTGCAAGAATTGTTTGGAAAAGATGAACAATCTACTGGCAAAATAAGCAGAAAATGTGCAACATACTTTTTTGCATGCAAGAATATTTCAGACCTTTTCATTATATAATAGCCAAATGTATGTGTAATTTTTCAAGAAATTACTTTGCATTTCTCTTTTTTTGGAGGATAGCTAAAACTTCTGTCATCATTAGTGTAAAACTTTTAATCTATCACAGAACTAAAATAAAGCTGTCATAAAAAAAGTTTGATGGAAGTCTTTTTTTATGTATATTACCCTTCACAATACATCAACCAGAGATGAGTTGCTGACAGTTTGAGTAAAGGCATAAATGGTTCTTTCTGGGCCCAAACTTTTTTAAGAGGCTGAACCTCAAAATCTTAGCT
The DNA here is from genome assembly GCF_023864275.1 of Schistocerca cancellata. Classification (NCBI taxonomy): domain Eukaryota; kingdom Metazoa; phylum Arthropoda; class Insecta; order Orthoptera; family Acrididae; genus Schistocerca; species Schistocerca cancellata. The sequence goes on along the minus strand of NC_064628.1, from coordinate 307,736,841 downwards.
ACATACTGCATTAATAAGCACATGTGTCAGAAACAGCTATTATGTTGGAGATTAGCATCCTTGTCACTCCAGCAAACGAAATTCTTCAGCAGAATGATGATGATTTCTTAAGGTTTTTCATTGCTCCAACAAACTGATGTCCTTTGTCATTACCATCATCTTCTTCTTCAAAAATATCACAAAGCACACAAAATACATGTATCCATCTAACTGCTTGAGCCCATTAAATGTTCTGTTGGAAGTCCCTTCTACTTCACTACATCAGATCTTCATATGAATTCTTTTAACTAACATTTCTTATCATAGTGTATTGAATCTTAACATGATGAATGAATCTTAACTATTGCACTATTCCATAAGTTCCAATCACTCTAATCCAGTGCACATAAATAAACTGTACTTGCAGGTTATGGACTACAAACAATAACTTATCTAAAGTTTAATGATATTGAAACAGCTAGAAGCCATGTATTAATCTTTGTGAAAATTTCATGAACACCTCATTATATACTTGATTTCTTACTTATGATAATGTTCATACTGTCTGAAAACAAAACAAACTTGGCATCTGTTAGTGTTATTAATGAAAAATCATTATTATTATTTCTCTTGTTCTCTCAGCTGGTGAGTCACTATCATATTGGTAACTGAATGACTTATTTCTCCTTTTTGACTGCCTTCAAACTATTGCTCTTCCCTCCCTGAGGAAGGAACTAACAGTTCTGAAAGTAGGGCAGTTTTTTTATTGGTATGTGTCTAAAGGCAGGACTTAGAATTATACCTCCAAAAGATAAGTACTGATGACCATTCTGTTGACTTACAATTTTATCATTTTTTTGTGTGATTTTGATACAAAGATCATTAATATATTGATGAAAAAGTAAGGGCCATAGATGGTACTTTGTGAAACACCCCACACAACTGTTATCCAGTCTGATAGGCTGATAGCATGATACAAAAGTTTTCTAAACAGACGCCCATTGTTTATTAGCAGAGAAATATAACTTGAGTCATTCTGCATAATAAAATTTTAATTTATTTAAGTGGATGTCATGATTTATGCACTCAAATGCCTTTGTCAGATGGCAGAAAATAATGGGGGGCATGCAGTTTGTTGTACAATGAATGAAGTAAATTTTTCAGTCTATGTGTCAATAATTTTAACAATATCAGATCCCTTTAGAAATGCAACTGTGACTTCAAAAATTGTTATTTGGACTCAAATTTTTAAGCTGCCACTCATGTAGTGCCTTCCCCAAATTTTTGGACAATGCTGACGAAAGTGAAATTTAATATACATTTGACTGTATTTTGTTATCTCCTTTCTTGCACAGGGACTTTACTATAACATTTTTTAACCAATTGGATGAAGTTCCAGTGATGAATGACTGCAAATGAACATAAAATCAAATATAATTAAACCTATATAAAAGTATATTAATTACTTATCTTTATATTTTTCACAACCATTAGAGCTTTCATTTTAATTTTGAATATTTCCAGGGCAACCTTATATGGATTGACGTAGTAAAATAAGTAATAGGAAAAGCAGTAGCAAGACTGAGACATTCATAAGAAGAATCATGTGCTGACATAACATTCGCCTCTGTTCTGATGCATTTGAACTCCCATGTGCACCTCTGCTGCTGGTGCTGCGGGCAGCATGACTGTGGTGCTTCTTAAATGTAGCTGCCTGCCATTTGCTGTGGAGTGACAACATGAGCTCTTTTCTACCAGTATTGTGTGAGGTTGGCTTTTGTCAGTAGATTTTGCTGAGAAACTGCAGAGTTCATCCATAAGGTTGGTTAAATTTCTCAGTGACATCAGAGGAAGTTTTATTTCAAATTTTCATGCAAGAAAGCCTGTACGTTTTGCAAGCATTAGGTGAATGGAAGGTCAGGGCATCAAAATAAGTTACTAACTCAGTTGATACCGATGTTCCAGCTAATTATCTTGAATGCTTACCAGCCAAACAGTGGAAACAGATTATTGATGCACTTACTGACAGATTAGGTGATATTAAAGAAGCAGAGTAAAAAACTAAATGAATGGACAACATACTTGTGTGGCCTCTCCATTCAAATTGTACCCACCGAGGATGAGACAGTTAAAGGTGCTATTGATGAGATGTTAAATATGGCAGTTATTAGGCCACACAAATCCCCATACTCCTCTCCTATATATGTGGTGAGTAGGCCCCTGTGCAGTGTGAGATCACTTGCTTCTTGATTATCGGGCTCTCAATAAGAAAGTAGTTTTTCAGTTTATACCCTTTCCTGATTCGCATCTGTGCCTACCATAGTTCCAAAGGACAAATGACTTGACCACCTTTGACTTAAATCAAGCCTGCTATCAAATTCTGCTAACTGAGAAGTCTAAGTCTTGTCTACAGGGGCAGTCGTGCTGTCGAATATACTGGATTAAAGTTTTTTCTGACCTCAGATTTGAGAGTGTCTATCATTATCTTGGTGATCTTCAGTGAGAACTTTCAGAAACATGTAGCCCACATGATGGAGGAGCCTCAACAGTTGTGTGGGGCTGGATTCATGGATAAACCTTCAAAGGCTAGATTTACTCAGCCTGAAATTTCATATTTAGGTTATATTATTTCTAACCAAGGTATTAAAATTGATCAGATCTGGACAAAGGCTATTTATTCTTGCCCCTACCCAAAAATATAAAAGCCTGGCTTGTTACAATGGCATGGCAAATTACTTCTCTAAATTTATTTCTGATTTCTTGCAACTAGCAGGATCTTTAAATGATCTTCAGAAGAAAGGAAGGGAATTTAAGTCTGTCCGGACAAGTGATCTTTAAAGAAAACCCTGGTGAGCTCACCTTTATTATCCATGGTTGCCTTTAGCAAGGAATTTGTCATTCAAACTGATGCCTCCATGTCAGCAATCAAGGCGATCCTTTTGCAGGAAGGGGTGGTCAGAAGACAGCCTGCTGCTTATGCCACACATAAGCTGTCTCCAGCAGAAGATAAATATTCTGTATATGAGCTGGAGGTACTGAAGGTTTTGTTTGGTCTCAAGAAGTTTAAACAAAAGTTAGAATATCAACTATTTCTCTTAGAAACTGTCAATCGTGTGCTCAGTTGGGTATTGGCCAGGCCAAGGCAAATGGGCAAATTGTTAGGTCATCAATAGGTATCTCAGACTTCCAGTTTAGGATTAGGCATGTTTGTGAAAGTGATAACATCATGGCCAATGGTTTGAGTTGTGTGTTTAAGGAGCAGGAAGAAAACCTTGATGAAGACTTCCTAGGAGAGTGCTCACCAGAACCATTCAATAATCAAAGCTGTCCTATCCTTAATAGGTTTCCATTGCTCTTCAAAGATGTTGTGGCACAACAAGATGTAGACCCTGAGTTAAAATCTCTTAAGGAAATTATAAAGAAGGGCAAAGTGGCTAAGACCTATTGTTTGAAGGGAAATGTATTGTATCATTTAGGCCATGGGAATTGAGGTGATAAGGTCATGCTACTGAATGATCAAGTTTCTTTAGCCTTCAGATATTACCACAAAACCGCAGTTGGTCGTCATTTGGGTAGTTTCAAAATCTGAATGAAGGTTAGAGAAAATTTCATTTGGAAGGGAATGGATGAACAGATTAAGTCATTGGTGTTGGGGCATGAAATTTGTGGTATTAGCAGACCTGTATTAAATACATGGCAAGGGACTCTATTTTTCGATACAGTTAAGGAACCTATGCAGAAATTATATGTGGACTACAGTGGGTCTTTCCCACACTCAAAAGAGAGTGACCGGTGTATCTGCATGTGTAGATGCATTTACACATTTATTCTGAAGGGCTTGTGATGCAGTGCCTTCAGAAAATTTAAAAATACTTCATAAAAAAGAAGAAAGTCATATTTTGAATGTATTAGAGGAAGCAGAAATTTTTAGATACAAAAAGAAAATGCACCATTCATGTTGAATAACTAATTAAAATTAAAGTACTGTAGCATTCTAGCTAATTTTGATTGTTTATATGATTAGGTATTAATACATAATAAAATTCTGTATTATTCTTGCTTGTAATGGTAGTGACCCAGCATTCCTAGCCATGAGTATATGAAGTCACAATGCTACATGGATGGCTTCTGTTCTACCAGCCAGCTAGTCTCTCTTTGTCATTCACCCAGGTCACTTTTAATTTGCCTGACACCAGACTGCCCTGCCATCACACCACTAAGAAATTGCCACCTGATACATTACACATAGTACTTTGCATAGTGCCATGACTGATCATGATAGCAGTGATGTTTTTTATCACCACACTGGCCCCTTTAAAACATTTTTGCATCCACTCACCAAAAAGTATTTTTCTTTTCTCTTTTTAGATGTAGCCAAATTAAAAAAAAACATGGCTCTATGATCACTAGTTTAACCAACCAACAGTTTGTCCTAAATGAATGGAGCATGCCCTCATTACCTTTCACTCACCATACTACTGACAATATTCACTGAATCATAAATTTTGATTAGGAGAGATGGGAATGCCTATTATCTTTTAGCATTGTGACTATATTTTAGACATTCCTTTATAAATTTTAATATCCATGTAGGATGCACCCAATGATGCAGCTTTAGATTGCAAAACCGGTTGTGTTTTAATAAACAAGATTTTTACCAGCTGTTAGTGGAATTCTTCCGTAAACAATAGGTTACTTGTCATGCCCACACAGAATGCTGCATGTCCCAGTCACATTAATGCAACCACCCTGAATAACTATCTTTTGCAGCATGGATATGATGGAAGAGAGTCAATGAGCTTCTGGAAGATACCAACAGCAATGTGGGGACCTGCTGACTCCAGTGCCATGATTAGCTGTTCTAGAAATCTAGGTTGAGGACTCATAGGATGAACAGTTCAATCACAGTGGTCACACAGATTTGCAATTGGGCATAAACCTGGGAGTTTGGTGGCCAGGGGACTACAGTAAACTCATCTACAAATCACATAAGTACACTATAAGCTGTGTGACACATTGCATTGTGCCAAGAATAAACAAACTGCATGTATTTGTGGACACAGTCTGTAAGGATAGATGCATACTTGTGTTGACACATTGTGCCTCCCGGAATGATAGGATCACCCACGGCTAGCCACAAACACAATCTCCAGACAATAACACTCCCTCATGTGGCCTGCATCCTTATGACAGTTGTTGCAGGGCTGTACACACCAACAGCCATCTGTCAGATGGAGCATTAAACATGTTTCATGTGTGAAAAGGTCATCCGTGACAATTCAGTTTATGTCCAAAAGTAGTATTTGTTGTGCAAACTCCTGCCTTCATCGCCAACAAACAGCAGTCAGTGTGGGTGCATGAACCAGGCACCTGCTGTGGAGACCCATGGCAGGGACAATCTTCACCCTTTCCTCCATAACCTCAATACCTACTTCCAAGTCCACCTCACCTTGTACTTCTCACCTCAACAAGTCATATTCCTAGATGATACTCTCCACCTCTTAGATGGCTCCATAACTATGTCCATTTACAAGCACACCAAAAGTACCTCAACTTGGACACCTGTCAGTCATTTCATGTCACCTCTCCATTTGTGGATGCCACATCTGTGATGGAAGCAGGAATTGTTGAAACATACTGATAACCTTATCAGAGCCTTTATTAGAAGACAGTATCCTCTTCTGCTCATCCGTAAATAAATGTCCCATGCTGTCTCTCCTCTGACACCAGTAAACTGTTTAACCAGCCACTGACCAGCACTCCTCTGAACATTTAATGTCACCTTAACCTTGGATAGCTCAATCACATCCTTTACCAGAGCTTTGACAACCTCTTGCCATGTCCTGGGATGAAGAATACCCTACTCTAATCACCCAAAGTTGTGTTGCAGCACCCACCCAACCTACAGAATACTCTTGTCCATTCCCTTTGCAATCCTGCTCCCAATTGTCCATTCCCTTTCCAATCCTGCTCCCAATCCTGCAGGCTATGGGTAATTCTCTTGTGGTCGACCCATGTGCAATACCTGTCACATAAATTTACCCACCACCTCCTACTGCAGCCTTGTCAAAGGCCTTTTGTACCCTATAAAAGTCAGGGCCACGTGTGAAAGTAGCCATGTTACATCAGCTATGCTGCAGTATTCTATGTGGGCATGACAAGTAACCTACTGTTTGCTCTCTAGAATGTCCACTACCAAACTATGTGAAACTGCCAACTTGGCCATCAAATCACCAAACATTCTGCACACCACAAGAAGTCTTCAACAGTTGCTTCACCACATGAGCCATTTGGATACTTCCTTCCACCACTAGTTTCTTTACACTACGTAGATGGGAATTGTCTCTACAGCATACCCTGTGTTCTCATGATCCCTTTGGTCTAAACCTGTGCTAAGTTGATTCCCACTAACTCACATTACCTTTTTGCTGATCTCTTCACTCCACACCACTCCTTCCGTGTCTGTCCAAATCATTTTCTACCTTCTCCCACCACTCTTCCTCCAGCCCCATGTGGTCTCTCTTTCTCTCTCTTGCCACCTCCCCACTCTTTTCCACCACTCTCCCTTTACCTCTTCCCTCCCTGTGTTACTCTCTGTACTTCCACCTTCCCCTAATTTCCTCCCTTCCCTCCCCCTCATCTGCCTCTCTCTTGCTCTATCTCTTATATGCTCTACGGAGCTGAGTCATCCATTGACTGACCTCCCTCACAGCATCCCACTACTCCTGCTTGCTTCCCTACACCATTCCCATTTCCATTTGCCCAGGCAACTACTATCAACAATTAACAGGCATACATCTTCTTTTAGCTTTGTGTGCTGCATTTATTCAGTCAACAGTCAGTCTCACCACAGTGTGTGCATTTTGGTGTTGGTGTCAATGTGTGTGTGTGTAACTGTGTGCACTTTTATTAGGGAAAGTGTAAGAACTCAAAAGCTAGTGTAAATACTGTTTTCTGTCAACGTGTTTCTATGGACCACACATCAGTCAGTTATAAGTGAGTGCTTGGCTTTTAATCACTTTATGTATTATTCCATCCATGAATTTCCATTGTTGCTTAACTTTATTTCTGATAGCCAAATTAAATGCTATTACAAAAGTATGCTTACCTTGAGTACAATGGCTGCAAATACGAAAATGAAAATAATGTTAATCAGTGTCAGACATAAGCTTACTGATCCTAGAATTGCAAGCTCAGTGACAGCATCATCTGAGTATTTAAGTGGTTTCTTCAGTACAGGTGATTTGCCATAAATGCAATAAGTACACGTCAAAGCCCACAGAAGTCCCTGCAACAGAGATAATTTTTCATAGTATTATTTCAGTTTTAAAGAAAAAATAAGGAAGCTGGTACGCAGAATATAAAAAAAAAGAGTACGCAGAATATAAAAAAAAAGAGCTACAAATTTGTGCACTGTACCCTACTGCTAATTTCAAAAGTAACAGCATGTGTCTTTCTACGTTTCCAGATGACATTAAAATTTCAGTTTTACCAATTTCCTCAAGCTTTCTCTTTGGATTTGTTTCTCTAATATAAGATAAACAAGCTCTTAACATATTCATCTTGGTTTTCTGATGAGATGAATCAGCATCAAATCAATGTAAAATTAGAAACATTCGAGCTCAACAAGGAGGCTTACCAAACAATTATTCACCCCAAAAATCATTCAGGCTGGAATATAAAGGGGAGAAGTACAGTGGTACAAAAAGTACCCTTTGCTGCACACCTTAAAGTGGCTTGTGGAGTATATATGTAGACATTCTTTGGATTCCAGGAGTGCTACTGAAGAAAGGACATACTATTTTGATAAGAATGACTCACATCATTTTCTGACAAAGTGTCAAGATGACATATGTACATGTCATTCTGATACTATGTCACAAGATCACAAAATGAATCTTTTTGAAATATTGTTCCTTCTCAAAGAACACATTCAACTGGATAGCAGAAAATTTTAGAATTGTCAAACAAGTAGTTTGTTCCAAATGTAGAGTTCTCCCTGCATTTCTTTAATTTTATTTCATTATGTATTTTGATACTATGCTACTGTGATTCATCTTTTTGGCAAGGAGTTACTTCTTTCAACCTTTAATATCTTTAAAAGATCTGTACATGTTATTTTGGATTTGGTGTCAGAGATCTCATAACACATTACCAGCTCAGCTGCGTGTAATTTTTATATGCTGCTTCACAGTGTATTAAAAGAAACTGCGTTTTCAATATAATGTATCTTTTTGAAATTGGACTGTGACACACATAAGGTAATAAATCCAAATAAAATTCCTCATGTTACCAGTGAACTCCTTATTGTGGCATATTAGTGCAAGGTTATTATTCTACCCTGAACTGCATCTTTGAATTGGGGCAAGTTTCAGCTCTATGCTGATCAAGTCAGAGGTGGCGGAAGGGCAACTCACTACAGCGATTTCTTGAATTATGTTGGTAAGGTAGACCAGAACATTAGATTACAGTCAAGCTTTCCAAATCAGTGAAAAGGTCCAGGAGACATTGCAGGTCTGATTGTCTCAGTCCAGTTGTCTTCAACTGCTTCTATACTTTGAAGACTAAGGACAAAAGCATTCAGACATCCAAATAAGTTCCAAAGCAGTGTAGGAAGAAAAGGCCAAAATGGTAGTATTGCTGGGTAGTAATCATGAGAGGAGAACATCAAAATGAATTCAGAACTCTCTGGGTAGTGAATATCAGGCTACTCATGTTTTGTAAGCATAATGCATTTCTTTTAGGAAGGATATTGGAAAAGAAGATTATGTAATAATATTAGGTGATGAGATTCTGCACCATATCCTATTAGGGATGACATCAGTGGTGTTTCTGAAAAAGCTCCTCACACTAGAGTGAAGAGTATGTCGCCCTCTGATGATAAGCCATGAATGAAGTGCTCTGTGGACTGTGTTAATACAGAGCATGGAAAATTGCTGAGGTGAGAGGGACATTCACACATGGTTGAAGTGATGCATCACCTCTCACTCAGGTGCATCATACATGGCACTGTTCACATCTCAATGCTTCTGGTAAGAGGGTACTTGCACAACATCCAGTCTGATCAAAGCAGTATTTACTGTATCCCAGTAATTTCCAATGTGCTCTGTATGCTTTCTTATAGGATAAATTCATTTAAAATACAGATCTGAAGAGTAAATGTAGTTACAGTTGTTGAACTAGTACAACAAAATACTGTAAGATGAATAAAGCTGAAGGTATTTAGTGTCTTTCATTGAAATATAAGAATCCTTGCAAATGAAATTCTCATATCCACTCAGGAAAATGAAAAAGCAGATGGAATTTCAGCAGATTTGTGCATATCACAATATCATATGTAAATCACTGAAATTGAACAGATTCACATTGCTGTATACAAGCTAATACCAAACTTCTGTAGAATGAATAAGAGTAAAGAAGGAATGTCTACACATGCAAAAAATGCTGTTAAGTCCCAGGACTTTCAGGTCACCAAAAATTATGCTGAACTACTTTTTGAACACTGTGCCATGATAGTGGATTGTAAACACACAAGCTTCTAGCACTGACAGTTTACAGATGACCAGCACGGAGTATATTTATGAATTATTTAGGAATAAAGGAGATGTCTCACCTAAAGGCAGAAGTGCTGCATTGTCATACACACACAAAAGGTACAGAGATTTACTCTGCTAGCTTTCAGAAAGGACTTACTTTCTGAATCTGTAGGAGAAACATGTGACACACACACACACACACACACACACACACACACACACACACACTCATAAGCACATGCCTGTCTCCATACATTAAGCTCATTTGACTGCCAGCTCTTTCCTGGCACATGGTGAGTGTACTGGGTTGAGGTGGGGTGCAGTGTGGGGTGGCATGAGGAATGGAGAGAGGTGGGAGGCATGAAGGGGTTTGTGGGGAAAGCACCTAGCAGCTCATGGAAGAGTGGGGTGCTGTCTGTGGGTTAGCTAGGGGTGCAGGTGGACACACACACACACACACACACACACACACACACACACACAGTATTAGTTGGGGAGGGGGGGGCAGTAAGTTACCTTAGGTTTAGGTCAGAGAGGTTATGGGAACAAAGGATGTGCTGTAAGGATAGCTCCCATCTGTGCAGCTCAGAAAAGCTGGGGTGGTGAGGAGCATCCATATGGCATGGGTTGTGAAGCAGCCATTCAAATCTTGCATGTTGTGCTCCACTGCATATTGTGCCACAGGGTGGGCCACCTAGTTTTTGGGAACAGTTTGATGGTGGCCATTCATTGTGATTGACAGCTGGCTGTTTGTGATACCAATGTAAACTGCTGTGCAGTGGTTGCAGCTGAGTTGGTATATAACATGGCTGCTTTCACAGGTGGCCTGGCCTCTGATGAGGTAGGATAAGCCTGTGATGGGACTGGATAGGAGGTGCTGGGTGGGTGGACAGGACAGGTCTTGCATCTGGGTGTCCCACGAGTGAATGATCCCTGTGATAGGGGATTGGGGGTGGACTAGGATGTTGTGGAGGTTGGGTGGGCAGCAGAACACCACTTTGGGAGGGGATGGCAGTATCTTGGGTAGGATGTCTTTCATTTCAGGGCACGATGATAAATAATCGAAGTTCTGACAAAGGACATGGTTCAGTCATACCAGTCCCGGGTGGGACTGGGTGACAAATGAGGCGCTTCTTTGTGGTTGGTTCTTGGGATAGATGTGAGGTGGTATGCACATACACACACACACACACACACACACACACACACACACACACACACACACACTATTTTGTGGGGGACCACGAATTACCTTAGGTTTAGGCCAGAGAGTTTACGGGATCGAAGGATGTGCTCTAAGACTAGCTCCTATCTGCACAGCTCAAAAAATCTGGTGGTGGTTGGGAGGATCCAGATGGTATGGTTTGTGAAGCAGCCACTGAAATCTCACATGTTGTGCTCCACTGCATGTTGTGCCACAAATAACCTAAATTGGAACGATCTCATAGATAATGTTGTGGATAGAGCAAACCAAAGTCTGCAATTCATTGGCAGAACACTTAGAAAGTGCAACAGGTCTACTAAAGAGACTGCTTACACTACACTTGTCTGCCCTATTCTGGAGTATTGCTGTGTGGTGTGGGATCCACATCAGGTGGGACGGATGACATAAAAAAAGTTCAAACAAGGGCAGCTTGTTTTGTATTATCATTCAATAGGGCAGACAGTGCCACAGACATGATTCATGAATAGGAGTGGCAACCATTTAAAAAAAGGCATTTTTCATTGTGACGGGATCTCGTGAAATTTCAATCACCAGTTTTCTCCCCTGACTGCAAAAACATTCTGTTGGCGCCCACCTACACAGGGAGAAATGATCATCACAGTAAAATAAAAGAAATTAGGGTTTGCACAGACAAATTTAAGTGCTCGTTTCTCCTGTGCACTGTTCAGGAGTGAAATGGTAGAGAGGCAGCTTGAAGGTGGTTCATTAAACCCTCTGCCAGGCACTTTATTGTGAATAGCAGAATAATCACATAGATGTAGATGTAGATGTAGATGGGTGGTCCACCTTGTTTTGTTGACCCCATCCCTGAAGTCCAACATAACCTCCAATCCCTGCTGAAATCCTTAGGCTCTTCCCAAAACCTCTTCCCTGAATCTGTCTCTCTGCTCATCTCAACAACAGCCCACTCACCCACCTTCTACATGCTCCCCAAAATCCACAAACATAACAATCCTGGACACCCCTTTTTGGCTGGTTACAGTACCCCCATCGAATGAATCTTGACCCTTGTTGACCAACACCTGAAGCCAATTGTCCAAAACCTAGCCTGCCACGTTAAAGATACCACCAATTCCTGCACTGGCTCTCCACCATCCCCACACCCTTACCTCACAGTCCGTACTCATCACAGTATAAGCAGCTTCGTTACACACCAGTATCCCTCATGCCCATTGGCCTTGCCATGATTGGACACTACCTCTCTGAACAGCCTGCAGATTCCAAACCAACCACTCCATTCCTCATACACCTAATGAACTACATCCTAGCCCATAACAACTTCACCTTTGAAGGGAAGGTATTCAAACAAATTTTTGGCACAGCCATGGGCATCCACATGGCAACCTCCTATACCAACCTCTTCATGGACCACCTAGAGGAAACATTGTTAGCTTTCCCTGGTATCATACAAGTTTATTTACATCATCTTTGTAATCTGGATCCAAGGCCAGGACACTTTATCCCCATTCCTCCACTCTCTAAACACGTTCTCTCCCATCCACTTCACCTGGTTCTCCTCCATCCATCATGCCACCTTCCTAGATGTCGATGTCCTCCTCTCAAATGGCTCCACCCACACCTCAGTCCACATCAAACCCATCAATCAACACCAGTATCTGCACTTCGATAGCTGTCACCCTTTCCACACCAAAAGATCCCTCCCATACAGCCTGGCCACCAATGGCAGATGCATCTGCAGTGATGAGAACTCCCTTGCCCAGTATGCAAAAGGCACGTAAAGGCCTTTGCAGATAGGCAGTACCCCCCAAGACCTAATACATAAACATGTCTCCCATGCCATATCCCCACACATACCTGATCCTCACATCCATTCCAAGAACCAACCACAAAGTAGCACCCTGACTGTCACCCAATACCACCCAGGATTGGAACGACTGAACCATGTCCTTTGTCAGGGCTTTGGTTATCTATCATCATGCCCTGAAATGAGGGACATCCTACCCAAGATACTTCAATTTCCTCCCAAAGTGGTGTTCCACCACCCATCCAAACCCCACAACATCCTATACCATCCCTATGCCATTCAAACCCCCAGTCCCCTGCCATAGGGATCATACCCTTGTAGAACACTCAGATGCAAGACCTGCCCTATCCACCCACATACCAGCTCTGCTGCAACCACTGTGCAGAATTTTACATTGGTATGACAACCAGCCAGCTGTTAACCAGAATGAATGGCCACCATCAAACCGTTGGTGGACCACCCAATGGCACAACATGCAGCAGAGTGCAACATGTGAGATTTCAGTGCCTGCATCTGGATCCTCCCCACCACCACCAGCTTTTCTGAGCTGCACAGATCGGAGCTATCCTTACAGCACATCCTTCACTCCCATAACCTTCCTTGGGTTGGCAGCCCTGCACCAGGCGAGACGCGTGAGTTTCTGCTGCCATACAGGTAAATGATTTAGACTGTAATAAAACTCAGTTTAGTTCAGGAAGCTAGTTTAAAACATATATTAGTGTGTTTTGCAAGCTTTATATTAAATTTTTCACTTCTCTTTACGTATTATTCCAGAGAACGTGAAAGGAACATAAAGTAGGGTTACGATCGTATTCTTGCATACATTTTAGTGCAGTAAAACTTATAGAATCTCATTTAATTTTTCTGTTCCATTGCAGCAATATAAGAAAAGCATATCCCTTTGTTGTTTAACTCATATTTTGTGAAACACAGTGTAACTTTTAAGTTCTGGTATCTGGAAACTTTACACATACGGTAGTAGCTTTGTTTACATACAGTTGCGACTAGGCCTAATTTTTGTAAACATGCTTTTCTTCTTTTTTTTGGTAATCTAACTTATTGTCACTAAAGTAAGTTTGTTCACATATGATTGAGACTAGAGCTAATCTTTTGTAAATGTGATTTCTTGTTTTTCAGTAATTTGACTTATTCTCACTAAAGTAAGATTTTTACCATGAGTGAAAAGTGCCTGACGTGCAGTAGAATTGTTAGCTCTGGGGTTTGTGTGATGGGTGCAGTAGTTTTTTCCATTGAGGTGACTGTAGTGGCGTGTGAAATGGGGAAGTGGATCAGACTCATCAGTGGTTCTGTAGGATATGCAGTAGAGATAGGAAAATAGTGGAAGAGGAGGGGAAAATTGCTGCCTTTCAGGCACAGTTACAGCAGGCTAAGAAAGATCTGAACAGAGTAAGGAGGGAGAAGGGTAAAGAGAGGCAGAAAGTGGCAACAGGTAACAGAAGTAACATATGTAAAACTTTGTCAGACAGCTTTATGGTGAATTGGAAGAATAAGTTTGACCTGTTGCTTCAGTTAGAAACTGATGAGCCTCAGACAGAGGTAGGTGTAGAGAGTGCACAACAAACTTTCAGTAGCAAATTGAATAAGAATGTAGGGAAGTCAGCAAAGAGAAAGAAGGTTTTGTTGTTAGGTAGTTCACATGCCAGAGGTGTAGGTCAACTTTTGCAGGACCAGTTAGGATCAGAATACCAGATCACAAATTTTTTCAAACCTAGTGCTGGTCTCAGTCAGATGGTGGTGATTGAGAAGTTTAGTGAATTTGTGCCTCCAGTTATTTCGAATTTTCAAATATTATCCGGCATCAATAGCAAGAAGATGATCAACAAAAGTGCTTCGCAAAGTTTCAAGTCTAGTGCCACGCAAAAAACCTGCAGTGAAAAATCATCCAGATCAAAATGTAAGTGTGTAACATGTGAAGTCCATCCTGACAAAGCAAAACTAGTTGAAACTATTAATTCGTTGCAAGAAATTGTGCGCAGATCCTTGGCAGAAAACAAAGTGTTAGCTGATAGACTCAAATGTCTTGAAAATGATCATAGAAAACTAAAAACCGCCAAGCAGGGCGTAAGTGAATTCGACAGAAATAAAGTGTATGCAGTGACCGAAGATTCCGTCGCCATTTCAAGTTTTCCAACACATTCTGGGTGTACTGGTAACGCTAACCATAGAGCAGTCATTTCATTGTCTTTAGTAATAAATTCTCCCGCCGTGCTCCAAAAAACAGTAGGCCTATCTACAAAAGATCAAATTGTGCACCATCTGAAAGAAAAGCCCGTTATTAAGCAAAATGTGGAACCTCGCCAGCCAAAACCGTCACTCATAAACAGAGGCAAGGTAAATTCAACATTCAAGATAATTAAAACTGGCGCTCGTCTTGACCAAGTGCTTTCAACTGTAAAGAATATCTCTTGAAAGACAATGAAGGAAAACTTCATTGTAATATGTGGTAGTGCAAATGACGTTGCACACAACGATGGTTTGCATGCTGTTAATGCCCTAAAATCTGCTCTAAACCATCTAAATGACTCAAACGTCATTGTTTTCGATACTCCACACAGGTATGACTTGCCTCAATTCTCCTGTGTAAACAGGGCAGTAGCAAATACAAACAGTCAATATGCAGAAATTTGCAACCATTACGCAAATGTACAAATGGTTAATGTCAACATTTTAGTAGAGATCTTTACACCACTCACGGCCTTCACCTCAATCGGCACGGAAAAAGTCACTTAGCGTCCATTATCTGTGAAATCGTCGTAAATGCTAGGAACAACATATACTCAAAACACACACATTCGAAGAATGAGTGCTCCACAACACAAGAAGACTGCAGGAATGGGTATAGACAGATGACATTGGACAAATGGCTGCTGAAAACACCATATAAAGCTGATTCTTCCCATGCTCCTTGTACATGGAAACAGACCAACTTGAATAAATGGATAGTGAAAAATACCAAAACCACTCTGATATTTCTTTTTTAGGGATAAATGTATAAGTGGTTCTGGTAGGGTGACACGTCCATCAAACGTTCAACAATCCAAACTCGCTTTCAAATTAATTCAGCAGAGCTTTCAAAGTCTTGGCAATAAGCACAACGAGTTGGATACCATTGCAGCAATTGATAACCCTGATGTTTTAGTTATAAGTGAACACTGGTACACAGATGAGCTAATTAGTGTATGTAAGCCACTTCCCATGATCTTTTGCTCTGCCTTCAGTAGAAAAGAGAAACGTGGTGGTGGGGTAGCTATCTTTGCAGCCAGTGGTAGTAATTATAGTGTAATAGATGTAAGTGCTTTCAGTGTTGAGGGTGTAATAGAACTAGCAGCAATTAATTATAAGTGGGGGAAAGAGAACTTAATTATTATAGGCCTATACAGACCTCCATCTGGTAGCCTAGATAGTTTCTTTGATGTTATGACCTGCTTGTTGACATTGACAGTAAACACTGCAATAAAAATGGCTGGGTTGACATAATACTAACTGGAGATATAAACATTGACTTGCTGTCCAATGACTCTGTATCTAAAAAACTAATGCTAATACTAGCTCAATTTAACTTAACATTTCTGATAAACGAGCCCACTAGAGAGGCCAATAGTGTAAAATCATGCATTGACAACATTATAACTAACATGTCCCACTGTACATGCAGTGCATCAGTTCTGAAGCTTGCCATTTCTGACCACCATGCAGTACAGGTACTGATAGAAGCTGAAAATCTTCATGTCAATAGAAAAGAGAAACAATATGTGACAAAAGAATCACCAATGATGACAATGTTAAAGATTTCAACAGTTTGCTGGAAAGCTTACAATGGGGTGAAAAAAACAGCATTGCTTTCAGTGATTTTTCATCAGATTTTTATTATTGCTTCAATGTCTCATGTCCAGAAATGACCTTTACAGTAAATGACTGCAAAAAGATACAAAAAAATAACTGGATAAATCATGAAGTAGAAACAGCAAGAGAGAAACTTAGACTTTTCAAATATGCAATGATAAATAATAACAATAATAATAGACTAAAGGTAAAGTTTAAGAACTACCAGGATTACTTTAAAGATCCTCTGCTAAAAACTAAAAGTAAATACGTAGCCACAATGTTAAGAACCTCTTCTAACACAGGTTAGAAGTAATAAATATAAAGTAATAAAGATATAAAGTAATAAATATGGAAAGTAATAAATAGCTTTAGGGATTGTAAGCACAGATCAATAAGTGATTATACTATAAACCATAAAGGGCATATCATGAAATGTCAATGTCAGATATGCAAATGTTTTTAATGAGTACCGTATTTACTCGAATCTAAGACGCACTCGAATCTAAGCCGCACCCGAAAAATGAGACTCGAAATCGAGGAAAAAAATTTTCCCGAATCTAAGCCGCACCTGAAATTTGAGACTCGAAATTCAAGGGGAGAGAAAAGTTTTAGGCCGCACCTCCAAATCAAAACAAAGTTGGTCCATTGTAATACGAGACACAATCTAGGTCGAATGAATGACGATACAGCTACAGGAGTTTGGTTCAAGTCGTAAGCTTAACAGTTAAGTTTTACCAGGTAGCCATTGCTATACGTCAGGCGCTTCGTCCGTATTTATACGGGTACCCTTCCTTTTCACGTGCTTCGTCTGGTTTGAATCGATTGCTTATTTTGCTTTGATCTGATAAGTGCCGTTTTCTTTGTTATAGGTGTTAACGTCACTCTGAGCTGAAAATGCATTACTGTACTGTGTCATGCATTGTTTGTCTCATTCTGATAGTGCGTGTTTACGGCCTGTCGCCGCGCGCGGCATGGCTTGCTTTTGTGCGCGCTACCGCCGCTTACAATTAAAAAAAAAGAAAAGAGAGGAATCGTCTCACTAGCGAAACAATGGCAAGAGACTGCTATTTGTTGTTACTTACACTGCTTTCTTTGATAATGATCAACAAGAACCAAATAATAGACTGCATATGATAGAATATGTTCTGAACGAGAGTTAGGCGAAAATTTTTCTCCGTTTGAAAATCTTTGCGGCCGCTTCTCTAGTACATCAAATTCTGCACAGGAATTAGTCATCTTAGATTTAAAAATCTAATCAGTTGCCGTGCTTAATTTCTGACTGTATCACTATTAGGCATAAGAAAAATACGAATGTAAACATGACACGATACGTATATTCTTCCGCGTTTGCTGTTGTCTCACTCTAGTTTCGTAGTTTATTAGGCAGATAGGATTTAAATGAAATAGCAGCAAACACGAAAGAATACGTGACATAATGTTTACATTCATATTATTCTTATGGTGAAGAGAATACTGCATGTGATTCACATTTCTTCAGGTTCCTATTAGCAACCACCTCTTCTCACAGGTAGTAAAAAATTTAACACGTAGAGTTGGCCATATTGAAAAACATCCCAAACAGTCTGGCCAGTCGGATTTTCGTAGTACATTGAAATTCTGCTACATTCGAAGATGAACAATACGGAATTTGTATTTACTTCGTTGGATAATGTACGAAAATGCAGTGGTCGAAACTCGGGGCGGAGAAAAAAGCTCGTCTTCCACTTTTTTTTTTAAATTTATTTACTGACGCAGAGATTTTGACGCCAGTATTTATCTCTGTGCCTACAAAGCATCCCCTTGTAGCGCTACATATATTCGACGGCAGAAGTTAGTTGTGGCGGCACCTACCAACATTTTTCAGAACTTCCACTTGCTTTGCACTCGATTCTAAGCCGCAGGCGGTTTTTTGGATTACAAAAACCGGAAAAAAAGTGCGGCTTAGATTCGAGTAAATACGGTACTTTTCTTGTGTCGGAAAATCTGTCAATGACCATTTTAAGAATCTTCAGCATAGATATAGGGACATTCCAATCATACAAAGCATATACTTGGCCCCAACCAATAACAAGGAAGTCAGAAACATAGTAATGTCATTAAAAAATACAAAATCAGCAGGCTATGATGGATTGTCTATCAGTACACTGAAAAGATACATAGACAACATATCTGATGCCATGGCCACAGCAGTAAATGATGTAATTGCATCAGGTTGTTTCCCAGATAGTCTAAAGACAGCACAAGTAACCCCGATTTACAAGAAAGGTGATAAATCCAAAATTGAAAACTACCACCCCATCTCAATCTTACCTGCAGTTTCTAAGGTAGTTGAGAAAGTTATTTATACTAGACTAATGACATTCCTGAGTCAAGACAATTTAATATTTGAAAATCAGAATGGCTTTATGAAAAACAAGTCAACATCAGTAGCAGTAGCTCAATTAATAGACTAAATAACAACAGCCATAGAGAACAAGGAGTGTTCCTTGATCTAGAAAAAGCTTTTGATTGTGTCAACATCACCATATTACTTGACAAGCTGTGGAACCTGGGTATCAGAGGAACTGGCTATGAGCTAATAAAATTGTATATGAGCAATAGAAAACAATTTGTCTTGCTTAAAACAAACAGTGGCTCTTACAAATCTAAAATTACTGATATCAAATATGGAGTGCCTCAAGGTTCTGTCTTGGGACCCCTCCTTTTCTTGATTTATGTTAATGATATACAGTATTGTTCTCCTAACTGTACAAACATATTGTATGCAGATGACACATCAATAGTGTGTAATTACAAAGACTATGAGAGTCTGGAGGTACTGCGCAACAGTGTAACTAATGAAATAGTCAAGTACTTTAATGAAAGCGATCTAAATGTAAGTGCTTCAGAGACTGCAATGATACAATTTAACACAAGGAAACAAATAGAATTTGACATGAAATTATCCATAGGAAATGACATTGTAAAAAAGGAAAAATGGACAAAGTTCTTGGGAATTACAATCCAGGACAGCCTCAAATGGGACATGCATATTGACTCCTTAGCATTTAAGCTGTCGAAGAATGTGTTTGCTATAAATATTATTAGCAAATATTGTAAGAACATGTGTGTACTAAAAACTGCTTATCATGCCCTATTCTCATCAAACTTAAACTATGCTGTAGAAATATGGGGTGCAACAACTCAAGCCAACCTAAGTACATTATTAATACTACAGAAAAAAGTTATCAGAATTATTTGTGGTGCCAAACCTCGAGAATCATGTCGGAATCTGTTCCCAAAATTAGGTGTGCTTACCATTATAGGTGTATACATACTGAAAGTTATATTGCTTGTGAAAACAATAAATCCAAATTTCAACTGTGACTTGCACCAGTACGATACAAGGCAAAAGTTCAGATACCATGTAAATAGCCACAGAACAGCTTTATATGAAAAAAATGCACTTCGTGCTGGGCTGAAGCTAGCCAATGCCCTACCGAAAAGTCTCATAACCCTTCCTACTAACAAATTAAAAGATCAGCTAAAAAGAATTCTAATTGAAAACCCTTTTTATTCTGTAGACGAGTATTATATCTCTATGAAAAGTGCTTCATAAGTATGTCAAGCTCATAGTTTTAAGTAACCTACAACTAATATAATGTTGATAAAAACAATATTTGTAATATTGAGATTGTATACTACCAAATGTAAAATCCATCAAAATGTAAAATTTATTAATACAAACAAATCTTTAGTTTTTAATTTATAAACTGATGTATTCAGAAGAATAATCTGAATGATGTCCTGAAACTGTATTATTTCTAGGGATTGTATTTGATTATTCGATGTTGAATAAATATCATTATTATTATTATTATTATTATTATTACAGAGGATTTAGATTCACTCTGTAAAGATTTTACCAAGGAAGACACTGTGGTTATTGTGGGTGGGCTGGGCGATAGTATTGACAGAGATGCTGGGTACAATATTGAGTGTGACTGGTAAAGATTGCATCACCAACGAGAAATACAAGTGTTGAGTTTATGTCTGTTCTGAGACACCAAGTGTCAAAATAAAGTTGATAGATGGACCATCTGTCAATTTGCATGTGCAGAGTACTCACAGTGCGCTGGATATTGTAGAGCAGAGGATTTCTCCGTCAGACTTTGATGGCTCAACTGAGGATGAGTGGAGTTGCCCAGTTGAAATATTGTGGAATGTATTGAACAATGACTGAATGCAAGACTGAAATTTGGTTGAACGTTCAATTCACCAAAAAATTTTTAAATTCACAGTATTTGTGTTATCATATATGAAGCTGCATTAATGACTTTCGCAAGTATTCCATTCCATCTACAGGATTTTTATTTTTTGCATTTATTTTACATCGTTTGCTGTTACTTTGTCAAATTTATGTCTTACTCTGACTTACATTATCTTGATAGGACTCTATATAAATATCAGATTTGGATTCAGTTATGAAGAACTCATTAAAATTTTGTTATTCCCTTAGAAGATCTCTCATTACATTAATCCAGACTCCTGATTGTTGGTCTATTTCACAAATTTCACTCCCTTTAAAAAAAAAAAAAAAGAAAAAAAAATAGCTGTATTACAAGTAGTAATGTTCAGTACATAGGACTCAGTATTTAATATTTGAAAATATTCTTTTTTAAAAATATCATTGTAGTCAACAAATATTAAATTACTAATAACAGATAAACAGCAGCTATATGGTAAAACTGAGGAGGCAGAGACTATTGTATGGTGGCATCTTTCTTAGTAATTTACTCAATTAAATTCAAATGACATGACAGCTAACGGAATCAAGCAGTTCTGTGAAGGTTTATTGTGAACGGAATACACAGATTTGTAGTGCCATAACCCAGTCTTTGGTCAGAAAATTATTAGTCTTTAATTAAAGTAAGGAAATGTAGCATGGAAGTGCTACACAGTGTTGTATTAACAGCTGTGGGCCAGTTGCCACAAGGGTGGTGATTGGATTGCAATAGAAGACATGCCAGTGGATTGTGCAGAAAGTACAGCAAAGCTCAGCCATGAACAGCTCTGCACAGCTGTAACAGTGTAACAGTTGGGGTGGTGTCACCACACTGGGGCAAGCCTCTTGTTTTAGCCATGTGACTAGGTGTCGTGTTTGAACAAAACGAATGGGCACTAGAGGCAAGTCTGGATTTTAAGGCAAGGATCACTCTTCATTGCCAGAAGCCAGCAGTGCTGCCAAGACATCAGAGTGACACCAGAAAGCGAGACAACTGTGCTTGCCAGCTGTAGCAATGGGTTTGAGATCAGGCTGTATCTGCCACATGCATGAAGTCAGCCCTTTTGATCTACTGTCCCTGCCTGCCAACTCCTACACTGAGATCCTAGCCTGACCCAGCACCACAACACCAGCCACCAGCCAACTGCTGTCTTGGGGCACCAGTTCATACCCCACACATAGCTGCCTTCTCATTGCATCACTATGATGTGAGTGGGGAGAGGGATCCTCGAGTCTATATGACACCGAGGGAAGTAGTGCACATAATGCCACTGGGGGGTGGGGGGGTGTGCTTGCAGAGCTGATGGTTCATCACTCAAGTGGAGCACCATTGCAGCACAACATAACACATGCCATTGACATCAATGACTGTGGCCTACACAAGCTGTTTTTCTTTAACTGTAACTCAATTTGTTTCTAATATCCGACTGTATGAGAGACTTGCTGCTGTTCACCGGTGCTGCTTCCTCCACATCTGCTCACCTACGCAACGAGAATTCTATGCTGAGTGAGCGTGAAACAAAACTTAATTACTTTAGTATGAAGTGGTACAAGATACTGTTGAGTGAACTTTTATTGTGTAATTATCATCTTTCAAGTTATTTTTAAATGCTTACAAGAGCTAAGGCATAGAAAAGTATGGAAAATACACAACAGGTTGGGGAAACTCAAGACCCAGCTATGGCCATGAAAATTAACAAGGAAGTGCCTGACTGGGCTGAGTTAATAAATTTAATCAAAGCTCAGAGTCTTAAGTTAAACACATTAAGTTCTCAATTAAATGCTCAGAGTGCAACTCTTAAGTAAACAACTAGACTTAATAAATTCTCAATTAAATGCTCAGAGTGAAACTCTAAATATTCAAACAACAAATTTAGATTAGATTAGATTTACTTTCATTCCAATTGATCCGTAGTGAGGAGGTCCTCCAGGATGTGGAACATGTCAGAAAAACAACAATACATGACAAATATTTACAACTAAAACAAATAAGCTAATGTACCATTCCACAGGTCCCAAGTGGAATGATCGTCATTTTTTAATGAACACTAAGAGTCATTTTACAAATACTAATGCAGTGAATTTAAAATAAAAATGTTTTTTATTTATTTATAAGGTAATAAACATGTAATACAACTACTGTAATACTTATTTACAATGAACACATTACTGCACTGAAATGGTGCAGAAGTTAGATTATACTTACACACTTACACACACACACACACACACACACACACACACACACACACACTCACACACACAAATTTTCAGTGAACACATTACTGCACTGAAATTGTGCAGAAGTTATGTTGTACTTATATACAAATCAGTTGGTTTTACTAAGAAATTCATCAATGGAGTAGAAGGAGTTGGCCACCAATAAATCCTTTAGGCTTCTCTTCAACTGAATTTCATTGGTTGTTAAGCTTTTTATGGCTGCTGGCAAGTTATTGAAAATGTGTGTTCCTGAATAATGCACACCTTTTTGTACAAGACTAAGTGACTTTAAATCCTTGTGAAGATTATTCTTATTTCTAGTATTGATTCCATGAATTGAGCTGTTGGTTTGAAAAAGTGATATATTTTTAATGACAAATTTCATTAAGGAATAAATATATTGGGAAGCTGTAGTTAGTATCCCTAGTTCCCTAAACAGGCTTCTGCAGGATGTTCTTGAGTTCACACCACATATAATTCTTACTGCACGTTTTTGTGCCCGAAAAACTTTAGCTTGGCTTGATGAATTACCCCAAAAAATAATCCCATATGACATTATGGAATGAAAGTAAGCATAGTATGCCAGCTTTTTCATTTTTATATCCCCTATGTCTGACAAAATTCGCATTGCAAACAGAGATTTGTTAAGACGCTTCAGCAGTTCTGTGGTGTGCTCCTCCCAGTTGAATTTATTATCAAGCTGTAATCCCAAGAATTTAACACTGTCCACTTCTTCTATCTTCTTGTCATCGTATGTTAGACACATACTCTTGGGACACCCCTTACAAGTTCTGAACTGCATGTAGTGTGTTTTTTCAAAGTTTAGTGACAAAGAATTGGCTAGGAACCAGTGATTAATGTCCACAAGTATTTTATTGGCTGATCTTTCTAAGACTACACTTGATTTGCTATTTATTGCAATGTTTGTATCATCAGCAAACAAAACAAACTTGGCATCTGGTAATGTTACTGATAAAAGGTCATTGATATAAACAAGAAGAAGTAAGGGGCCCAAAATGGAACCTTGTGGGACCCCACATGTAATTAGTACTCAGTTGGATGATGCCTGATAGCTTGATACATGTCTCTTTCCTAATAACACCCTTTGTTTCCTGCCAGAGATATAAGATTTGAACCATTTTGCAGCATTTCCTATTACACTATAATATTCTAGTTTACTTAAAAGGATATTGTGATTTACACAGTCAAATGCCTTTGACAGATCACAAAATATACCAGTTGCCTGCAATTTTTTGTCTAATGAATTAAGTACATTTTCACTGTAAGTGTAGATAGCCTTCTCAATATCAGAACCTGTTAAACGCCAAAGTTGACTATCAAAGCAAAGAATTTAGTAATCTTTGCAAAGGCATGGATGCTTTGAAGACTGAGTTTGATGCTATAAGTAATGAAGTAGAGAATTTAAAAGTAGATTTAAAGAACAAGTTGACAAATTCTTTGACTCATATAAATGATATGTTTACTGACCTTAGTCAGAAACAGAATGATACTTTTCAAGATTCATCAAAAATGTTAGAACTTGACATTAAGAACAAATGTAATAATGTGGAATCAGAACTTACTGAAAAGTTAGGATCTTTTGAAAACATGTTCTATATTAAATATGAATATTTTGAAAGAGATTCTAGATAAGCATCATGAATTAATGCCAATTAACCAATTACAAATTACAGGTGTCAATACACAGGTAGATAATGTAGAAAGGATTTTCAAAGAGAAAATAGTTAACTCCAATATTATAAATGCAATTAGTTTCGAGGAACAATTTGGAGAAATTATAGATTGAAAGGTTACTGAAAGAATAATATCTGGGAAAGACACTCTTGGTGGAGTGGGGAGGATTTCATGAAGGATGGATCTCATTTCAGGGCAGGATTTGATGAAGTCGTATCCCTGCTGGAGAGCCACATTCAGAATCTGATCCAGTCCCGGAAAGTATCCTGTCACAGGTGGGGCACTTTTGGGGTTCTTCTGCAGAAGGTTCCGGGTTTGAGGAGATGAGGAAGTGGCTCTGGTTATTTGCTTCTGTACCAGGTCCAGAGCCACTTCCTCATCTCCTCAAACCCGGAACCTTCCACAGAAGAACCCCAAAACTGCCCCACTTGTGACAGGATACTTTCCGGGACTGGATCAGATTCTGAATGTGGCTCTCCAGCAGGGATACGACTTCCTCAAATCCTGCCCTGAAATGAGATCCATCCTTCATGAAATCCTCCCCACTCCACCAAGAGTGTCTTTCCGCCGTCCACCTAACCTTCGTAACCTCTTAGTTCATCCCTATGAAATCCCCAAACCACCTTTCCTACCCTCTGGCTCCTACCCCGTAACCGCCCCCGGTGTAAAACCTGTCCCATGCACCCTCCCACCACCACCTATTCCAGTCCTGTAACCCGGAAGATGTACACGATCAAAGGCAGAGCCACGTGTGAAAGCACCCACGTGATTTACCAACTGACCTGCCTACACTGTGAAGCGTTCTATGTGGGAATGACCAGCAACAAACTGTCCATTCACATGAATGGACACAGGCAGACAGTGTTTGTTGGTAATGAGGATCACCCTGTGGCTAAACATGCCTTGGTGCACGGCCAGCACATCTTGGCACAGTGTTACACCGTCTGGGTTATCTGGATACTTCCCACTAACACCAACCTGTCAGAACTCCGGAGATGGGAACTTGCCCTTCAGCATATCCTCTCTTCTCGCTATCCGCCAGGCCTCAATCTCCACTAATTTCTAATTTCAATCTGCCGCCGCTCATACCTCATCTGTCTTTCAACATCATCTTTGCCTCTGTACTTCCGTCCCGACTGACGACTCTGCCCAAACTCTTTGCCTTTACAAATGTCTGCTTGTGTCTGTGTATATGCGGATGGATATGTGTGTGTGTGCGAGTGTATACCTGTCCTTTTTTCCCCCTAAGGTAAGTCTTTCCGCTCCCGGGATTGGAATGACTCCTTACCCTCTCCCTTAAAACCCATATCCTTTTGTCTTTCCTTCTCCTTCCCTCTTTCCTGACGAGGCAACCGTTGGTTGCGAAAGCTAGAATTTTGTGTGTATGTTTGTGTTTGTTTGTGTGTCTATCGACCTGCCAGCGCTTTTGTTTGGTAAGTCTCATCATCTTTCTTTTTAAATATATTTGACCCATTTCTTAAAAAGATTTAACCAAGCAAGAGAGAGAGAGAAAAGGGGTAGGGGGGGAATACAATGTAAAGGATGTAAAATTGTATATTCCCGAGGGATGTTAACATTCTGAGTTAACAAGAGGAGTAATGACCATCGGATCACGAGTTGTTTTTGGTGTGTCTTACAAAATAGTTTTGTTGCCCCAAATTCCTTTAAAATCTTAAAACTATTCTGTCATCTATCCCCCAGGGATGTTAACATTCTGGCGGAGTAACAACTGTCAGATCCCAAGTTGTTTTCAGTGTTTTTTCCATATAGTTTCCTGCACTGAATTCCTTTTAAAATCTAGAACTATTCTGTAATCTCATTGCTTAGAAAACCAGATATGGTTGTAAAATAGAGAACAATGGATCCAGAGTTGTTTTCAGTGTTTCTTCCAAAATAGTTTTCTTGCACTGAATTCCTTTAAAATCTTAAACTAATCTGTCATCTACACCCCCAGGGACGTTAACATTCTGAGTTAATGGGTGGAGTAATGACTGTGGGATCTCAAGTTGTCTTCGGTGTTTCTTCCAAAATAGTTTTCCTGCACCGAATTCCTTTAAAATCTAGAACTATCCTGTAATCTTATTGCTTAAAAAACTGGATATAACTATAAAATAGAGAACAACGTAAGAGAATCACAGAAATAAACTAAATAGAGTATCATATCTGTGGGAAATATAATAAGATGTGACTAGCTGAACAACTGTTATACTGTACTGTATAGATTTTCTATTTTGTGAAGAGTATTTTATACTATGATGGTTCTACATCGAATATACATAAGTAGAGGTGCACATACATAACAAGCAACTATAAAGTAGTAATGAGTAATGAATAAATAAGAGAGAGGCATGAGCAAAGAAAGAAAACGAAAGTAGGAGTAAAATTAGTCATGTTGATCATTAAGAAATGTCAGTGTAATATGTATTCTGATGAATTGAAGGATAGAGGGACATAAATAGTATATGGAGATATAGTATCTATTGAAAATATAGAAGTTGATAAGTAGAGGAGGGCTCTATGGAGTAAATGAAATATTAAAAAATGAATGCGAATTTTAAGATAGATTGATATCTTTACCAGAGGATACTTAATTATGGTATACATAGAAATGTATATTAGGGTTATTGAACTTGAGGCCTACTCAGAAAGGATAAGGAGGGTGTACCCAGCATTCACTAAGTATAAAGGGCAGGTGTACCTATGTGGAGATAGGATGATCTATGGCCTAAAAAACAGAGATGTTTTGTAAGAGGCGTACCTACCAAAATAGAAAGAGGAAGTGCTCTTATTAGGTCAACACACAAGCAAGGAATAGGTGCTGATCCTAGGAGAAGGGGACAATATCATGACAAAAGTCACAAATTTTATAGGGATTATTCTGGGAAGTGTGAATTCTATGAATGACTAGCACTATTATTTTTCGTGGAAATAAATGAGTGTCAAAAGAACACTTTCATTTTGTCCAGAGTTCCTCCAAGCTACAAATAATGAAAACAGTACAAACTAGGAAAAAGGTAGTACAAAAGACAAGAATAGAAAATAGATTAAATATTAGTAAAGCTAACAAAAACCATGAGTAAATGCTCATGACTTAATAACAAAGTAAAATAAGAAAAGAGTAGAGGAACAGTAAGCGAAAGATTATTCAAGAGAGGGCAGAGAATTGTTATGGAAAGGAAAGATATGTATATAAAAATATGTAAGAAATGTATACTGTTAAGATATGAAATGTTATTATGAGTGATATTATTTGCATAATGATTAAGTATAAAATATCGCATGTTCGATCTGGTGGGGGATATGTAGTGATTTGAGAATTTCTGTGTAAATTCTAGAACCACTCAGTCTTCTACCATCTCAACACACGATATTCTGGATATGAGTGTGGGATGGTAGAATCCTACCTACTGCGTGTCACATGTTTGTGTGTGCAGGTTTAAAATCAGTTGTGAGAGGAAAGTAGACGCTGCAGTCAGATGGCACCGACAAGTACCTGTTGAACAATTCATAGATGTTTTAGTGAGTTTGTAAGGAAGAACCATGGAGTTCATATGAAGCTCTGAGCTTATTGTGTCATTGACTATTGTTATCAAAACAAGACAGTTGAAAAAGTACTCTTGTAGACTCCTGACGTGACCTTGTTAGAGGCAAGACTCATTTTATGATTCATGTTAAGAAAGGTCATGGTATCCAAGCCAACTTTCTTTTAACTGTAATTCAACTTGTTTCTAACATCTGACTGTAAGAGAGACTTGCAAGAAGTAACATATTCATGTGGAAAGTGAAATTTTTATTGTGTATTGAGGTCACATACATCATTAGTTGACGAAAAGTAAAGTTTGTATGTCTACATATTTCATAAGTAGAAGGAGTCTAACAATTCTTGTACCTAGTGTTATTCACGGAGAAGAAGTCAAAAGGGTTTCCACCAACTGGCTATTCAGTAAAGAAGAGTGGCTGCAAATTACAAGTAAGTCATCTTGTAAAGAAGTGGAAGGTGGTTTGGGGGAATAAGCAGATATAATCCACATCCATCAGTCACACTTTAAGTTGTCGGTACATTAGAAGCAATATCACACAGAAGATGCTGTCCATTCATCAACCACAGCTAGGGTCACCAGTGAAGGGCACGTCTAACTCACTATACCATGTACCAAAATGAATAAAGCTCTTTGTAATTGTTAACAGGGCTTCATGGCCTGTCACCACCACTCAATCATCCACCAACATGCCGAGCACACTACATTTTTGCTAGCTTACACCTTGACTTATCTAATATTCCTGGAGGTTCACTTTCTTGATGGAACCTGCAGAACATAATGAATGAATGACTCAATGAATAAAGTCCAAAGTGGCAAAGCTTCTGCACATCTTCAAAAGAAATTGAAATGCATAAATGTTTTGAACATATGTGTGTAGATGCTAATTGGTCTGCATTGAAGATGATCACCACTAACTGATCAAATTTTATCAGTACACAAATTGCAGAGTTAATAGCTTTTATTTTGTGCTGAACCTCATAAACAATATTTTTCAGTTGGTCGTAAGAACACTCTGCAGTTAACTGAATGCTGAACCTAAGTTGGTTTGTTTTGATGAAACAAGTCACAGCATACAGACACTGATCAAGGCTGAGAAACAGTGGTGCACTAGCACCACAACAAATAATTCTTTAGTAAGACGATCAATTTTTTTCCTTTTTGGCAGGCCTTTTAAGTATCTGAACCCTTTAAAGAAACTATATGCCAGGGAAACATAAACCGTCCATCTCTGAAGAATCTGCACTTGTATATTGACTTATTCTTATGAAATTTATCTAATTTAGGATTAATATCTGCAAATATTCCAAACAAGTACAAATTAGTCACACAAATTAGAAAAAAAATGCAATTAACTTCTATACATTACAATTAGTCCATTATGAGTTAGTAAAACAATGATGATAACCAATAATAAAAAGGACAGTAATATGACTATAGCTTACTGTATTCACTGCAGGTGGTAGAAGAGATGCAGATATGGCAACACCAACAAGCGAAGATGTCTTCTGTCCTAGTTCTGAAATGGCTACTGCAATGCCAGATAGGACAGCAATTATCATTCCCATCCAGACCGAAGGTAATTCTCCTCTTTAAAAAATAAAAATTAAAAAAAAAATTGTGAAAAATTATTCATTGCAAATATGCATTCATGGGATGGAACACTGTGTGAATTTTCATGCATAGTATTGCAAATATCTGTCATCATTTTAGACAAGAAGTCTTTGAGGGGATTTGTGACCATGTTGGAACTAATGATTATACACGTGTCTTGGTAACAATTTTTTTAAATTTTTTATTTTTAACTTCTCTTGAAGCTTTTTGGGTTACTTCATCATCAGATCTATGACATGAGAATATCATACGCTTGTTACATATAATTATTCAGTAACCACTTCAATGTCCAAAGTGACTTAGGCAGATTGCCACATATCTGATGATGTGGTAACCCAAAACGCATCATGATAAATTAAAAATTCTACAATATAGCCATTTACACATCAGTTGGGTAAAAAGGAGTAATTAACTGTGCATATCTAACAGATACACTTCTGATGTAAAGCCATATAAAATACTGTTACTTATTAAAAATCACAACAGAAGCATATAATTACTTCATAGAATCTTTAAAATTTGGAGACACATTTTACTTCCTAAGTCTAGTGATCTGTCTGGACATTGATATCAATTATGCAGTGTTGATCTATGTATCATCTTTAATATTATGTGGGAAATGCTGCACAGCACCTGGCCTGAGGTGTATGGTTGTGCACAATTTGATCCAGCTGCCCAGCTAGTATAAGGGTAGCCACAGCCTGCCCTAAATCACTTTTCTGTCAGTGTGTAACTGCATTTTACAGTGATATCAGTGTACATTTCATAATGGACAGTGCATTCATCAAGACTGTGTTTCTTTCACTCCTCGGACTTTGCCTGCATCTGCAGCTGCCAGTTTCATCCTTGGACTTGACTGCAACATGTTTTCTTCTCATAAATTGCTTACCTTAGCTTACAATGAGCATATCTGCCACACTTATTTCATGTGTTTATACAAAGTTCTATGCGGTAATAAATGCTGAGTAATTTCTAGAAAAATGCCCATGAGTTACTTGGAAAATGGACATCCATGTCATTATTTTGAGCTTTATAGTGTGCTAGGACAATTTTTTCATGTACTGCTTGAAGTAAGGTTTTGTTTGAGAAGTGTGGATGTAATTCAACAGTTAAATGAATGACAACAGTGTTAAGCTTCCTGAAATCAATTGTAGAAAGCTCAGCAATGTTACAGCTTGAGCCATCTCAAAAATCCATGTAATAGCTGTGAGGCTGAAGTACCTTGAGCATAGGAAAAGAATGCAATCAAATGCAGCCTGGAATGTGGATCTACAAGAACTCAGCTGTAATTGTAATTTCATTTGTCTATGTGACAAATCCTATGCTGAATCCTTAATTAGAAATGTGATCTATTTATCATCAGTTCAAGATGTTCATTCATGGGTATTATGACATTCAGATTCCTCTCTACCATAAGTGCATCTATTTGCTAAAACTTCTGAAAGTTCACAAGCAGCACAGCAAGCTTTGTTAATAAACTATCTGATTTACTAACTTCCTAGCAAGATAATGATATCTGTGTGAGCAAGAGTGTAGCTGATTCCCAAGTCGCCTAGAATGTGCTGAGAAGCATTCATCCATGGATCTC
This sequence comes from Schistocerca cancellata, assembly GCF_023864275.1. Classification (NCBI taxonomy): domain Eukaryota; kingdom Metazoa; phylum Arthropoda; class Insecta; order Orthoptera; family Acrididae; genus Schistocerca; species Schistocerca cancellata. The sequence goes on along the minus strand of NC_064628.1, from coordinate 307,705,570 downwards.
CCTCGTTACCAAGCTATCTGCAAACTTATTCCAATGCAAGACATATGGTGAAAGTTTGCTGTAGTCAGCCTTGTGGCCCACTACCAGGACCACAATGTGATGACCCAAATGAAGACTATTAAATCACTATGCCATCGTGATTCTATTGCTCCACAGAAATTAATACTGTGAATGTTACTCATGTGACACTAGTTACTTATCTTTTTTAAGTAAGCAGATCAGTATCCCTTACAAACCAGTTCACATACTTGAGCACTGAAGGACTACAACTAATAACGGAAAAATCACTCGGTTTGAGCTGTGGGTATTGTGAAATTCTGCTTCTTGGACAACTAACATATAAGCATACGACTTGTGCTATAGCATTTTTAGTGTTGGCAGGTCCTATAGTTAAAAATGTCCTTGGGGCTTTGATGCATACACCATATTCAAATTTTATGTTCAATGATGTTTCCAACAACCTATTCCTACTCCTATTACACCCAGGTATCTGTATGAGTTGCCGAGTCTAACAGTGATTCATTGATATTATAAACACTCTCTGCACAAAGTTTTCTCTCTGTCTAATTGCACCTAGTGACTAGAACAGATTTTGAGACTTACAGCTTCTTCAATATCTGACCAAAACCACTGACCCTTCCATACTGACCTCAAAGAAGACCTAGATACTTAGAGCAGCATACTTATAGCAAACATCTCACACACAATACTGTTAGAGGAGTCAAGTTTTGCTGCATGCTGACCTTAAAATGAATTCACAAGCAGAAGTAGACTCATGTCCTTTACATAAATGCAATGAACTGTCCACAAAGCTTTCTTACATCTTACAGTCCCCCCCCCCCCCCCCCCCCCCAAGGATAAATTCGTCTGACACTGATTTTCAACCTCAACTAGACCAAAAGTCTGAATAAATACATCTACATCTATATCATCTATATTCTGCAAGCCACTGTGAGGTGCATGGCAGAGGGTATATCCCATTGTACCAGTTATTAGGGTTCCTTCCCATTCCGTGGAGCACAGGAAGAATGACTGTTTGAATGTCTTTGCGCATGCAGTAATTACTCTAATCTTATCTTCATGGTCCCTATGTGAGCAATAAATATGGGATTGTGGTATATTCCTAGAGTAATCATTTAAAGCTAGTTCTTGAAACTTTATTAGTAGACTTTCTCAGGATAGTTTACGTCTATCTTCAAGATTTGTCACAGCGGCCTGTGACCATTTCTGCTGCCTTTCTCTGTATACATTCCATATCCACTGTTGGTCCTATCTGGTACAGGTCCCACACACTTGAGCAATATCCAGGAACTGGCCCTGCGAGAGACTTGTAAGCAATCTCCTATGTAGACTGATTACACTTCCACAGTATTCTACCAATAAAATGAAGTCTACCACCTGCTTTACCCATGGCTGTACCTATGTGATCATCCCATTTCACATCCATACAAAGTATTACACCCAGGTATCTGTTTCCATCCAAGATAAATGTTGCATCCTCCCTAACAAAAAGTCCTAAATCCAGTCACAGATTTTCACTAGATACCCCATATGACTGCAGTTTGGACAATAAGTGTCAGTGTGTACTGAGTCAAATGCTTTTTGGAAATTAAGAAAGGTAGCATCTATCTGACTGAGTTGATCCAATGCTGTCAGTATGCCACATGAGAAAAATGTGAGTTGTATTTCACTTGATCGATCATTTTCAAATTCATGTTGGTTGGCATTCAGGAGGTCATTCTGTTGAGGATACCTCAATATGTTTGAGTTCAGAATATGTTCTAAGATTCTACAACAAATTGATGTCAATGACATTGGATGGTAGTTTTGTGCATCACTTCTACCACTCCTTTTTGTAGACAGACCTGTGTCTTTTTCCAAGAAGTGGGCATGGTTTTTTGTTCAAGGGATCTACATGGATTCTAGTTAGAAGAGGGGCTAACTCAGCTGCAAATTCAGTATAGAATCTGACAGGGATTCTATCAAGCCCTGGAACTTTGTTCAATTTTAACAATTTTAGCTGTTTCTCAGTACCACTGATGCTAACATTTATTTCTTTATATTTTCAGTGGTACGAGGATTAAATTGGGGTAACTATCTTTGGTTTTCCTTGGTAAAGGAACATTTGAAAATTGAGTTAAGCATTTCAGCTTTTGCTTTGTTACACTCAATTTCATTTCCTGTCTCATTCTCTAGGGACTGGACACTAACTTTGGTGCTGCTAACAGCTTTTACATACTACCAAAATTTCTTTGGGTTCTGTGAAAGATCACTTGACATTTGCTATGGTTGTCATTGAAGGCATTGCTCTCTTGACAGCCAAACATGTTTCATTCAGCAACTCTCTATCTATAGCCCTATGCTTTGTTTTATGCAGAGGTTTCTTTAGAAGTTTCTTTACAGTGGTTGAATACCATGGAGGTTCCCTCCCATTATGAAATGTTGTACTGGGTACATATCTATCTAGTACATGGTCAACTATTCTTTTAAACTTGAGCCAGAGCTTCTCTACATGCTCCTGTCCTGTGCTGAAAGTTTCAATTTCCTAATTGAGATAATACTACTGTTTTTTTTATCTAATTTACAGAACATATATATCTTTCTGTTTGCTTTAGTTGTCCTTTGCTCTTTGGTAATTATTGTTGCCACAACCATGTCATCGTTACTGATACCAATTTCAATGTGGACATCTTCAAAGAGGTCAGTTCTATTTGCTGCCATTGCATCTGATACATTTCCATCATGAGTGGGGTTCTTAACTGTCTGTACTAATAGTTTTCAGAAAAGGTATTTATTAAAGTTTCACAAGATGTCTTATCATGACCAACACTAACAAAACTGTAATTTTTCCAGTTAACTGTTTGGATGATTAAAGCCTCCATCCATGATTACAGTGTGATTGGGGAACTTACATACAAGTGAACTGAGGATTTTCTAAGGTTTTCAGTTACATCAAGAGATGAATCTGGTGGGTGATAGAAGGATCCAATTATCATTTTATGCCCACTCCTGACACTGAGTCTTGCCGAAACACTCTCACATGCAGCTTCAATTTCTACCTTGGTGGATTTTTGTTTCTTCTCTACTGCAACAAATACACCACCTCCATTTCTCATTTGCCCATTCTTTCGATATGCACTTAGCAGTTTCCCCAAAAATCTCACTGCTATCAGTTTCAGGTTTCAACTAGCTTTCTAGACCTAGTATCAAGTGAGCTTGAAACTCTGCACTTTGTTGTGAATGCTTCTGCAGTTTACCATTATGATTTTAATACTCTCACATGGGGGTGGTATTTCTTTTGCTCTTTCACAGATACTTCTGTGTTTCCTAAAGCTATCATTATCTGGATGGGATGGAGAGTCACCTAATCTAAAAAAAGCCTTGTGTGCACCCCATATGTAGTCAGCTACCTGAGTAGCAGCCACTGATGTGTAGTGCACACCTGATCCAATAGTTCTCAACCCTTCGGTGCAAGTCCAGGAAGTCACAAGCTGGCTTGTCACAGAACTTTCTGCTTCAGTCCTTCCACTCAGGAAGGGCCACGATCAGTTCTAGGGTCAATGCTGCAAAATGCTTTGCTGAAACTCCATGTGTAAGGTCGGTCTTCTCAACCTTCTCTGCCAGTTACTGGAATGACCTGAGAGTGACCCCGAAGCCCAGATAACAGGCGTTATTTGTTGCAATGTGCACCACAATCTACAGTTGGTTGCACTATGTTCCCTCAATGGCTGCTGGAATAGCCTCTTCAAAATGTTGAACGAGGCCTCCAGGCATACACACTAGTGCACCCGTTGTCCTTTCCTGTCCCTTTCTGCCAATGATTCATAGACCCATACCTTTTTGTGTTTGCCTCTTCCTGTCATTGAACAAAACAGGTTTCCCCAAAACCGATGAAGTGAGTCCCAGTGGCTCAGTTTCAGTTTCAGTGAGAAGCAGCATCTCAGACTTGTTAGTTAGGGGGATCAGTAAAACACCCTCAGCCCTCCCTGGTCTCCGTCCACCCTATACAGGATGCCTAGATTTACCCTTTACATATCATTCACAGTCAAGTGGACAAGCAATGACAGATCCTGTGCTTTCTTCAGAGGAGACAGGATTCATGGGAGAGGATAGTACTTGAGGTACCTCTGGTACAGGTATCACAGATCTGTGGGCTCAGGAGCTCTTCCAACACATCAATTTGCAGAAGCTGGCAATCATCTGACAGTAGTCAGGATTATTTCTAGCTGCTTACAAATGTCAAACAACCCCTTCCATGTTTGAGAACAGCATTCACAGTTGGGCTGTGTTTTGGCTGGTGCAATGTGTTACAAGTCAGTGAACAAATAACTTTAAATGAAGCCTACTGATTATTTTTCAATCTGTAGAGCTAAAAAGTTGCTAATTCACAATACACAAAACAAGATTCCTGTCAGGGTAACACAAAAACTTGTGGTAAAAACTAATAGTTTCCTAAAACATTTTGAGGTTAATTATAGTTGCTAGCAAACTCAAAAACAGAGTTAATTTATAATAAATGCAGATAATTTACAGAGCTACTCTTGCTTAAGGGAAAACTAGATGTAACACAGTATGTTAGTTAGAAAATATGCTATGGCAACTAAATTACAACACCAATTTGTGACATACAGCTCATAGATTATGCAAAAGCACAAAACACATGTTTATTTGCATTGATATACAATGACGTTCAGGAGTAATGTGTTCTTTGACAGAACTGTGAACCACAAATGCTGATTTGTTACAAAATAAATTACATATCCAAAACACTCATACCAGTAACTTCTGAAAATATAGTTTCGTAAGTGGCCAGAAATTCTCTTGTTGTCAACAACCTTTTCATGTTGTATCAAAGCAACAGATTACCATTAGGGATAGCAAGCACCCCTACAATATTCCAAACACACCTAGAACAGCTGATAAATGGTACTGCACAGTGATTACATTACTTAGATGATATTACTGTTACACACTGAACAACTGCTGAACATCTGTGTTATTTGCAACTTAAGGCTGAGACATTTTTACAACATTAAATGTCAGCTTCCCAGAAGCTGCCCTCCCCCTCCCCACTCTCCCACCCAAACCTACTGTGACACATGTAGGGTATGTCTTGAGCAAGGAAGATCTCAAAACCAAAGATGAAGTACAATGAAGCAATTGAGAAGTTGCCGATACGAATGAACTTAAAGATTAGTAAGTGTTCCTGGACAGAATCAATTATCACACTTGATTTATACCTCAAGTGGCTGCAATCTCTCAGCATTTGAACTTCTTATGCTGAATCAGTGCAATATTTGAGTATCCCTATATCTGTTAACAGGCATTTTGGCAACTAAAACCAGCTCCCTGTCTAAAAATGTAGCAACCACCTGTGTCCCTGGTCTTAGTAACACACAACTTTGAACATGAAATGCACATAGTCTTAACACATAAATTTCCAGATGATTCTCAGAAGCCTTTGGCTTTTGCATCAATAAGGTTATCATGAACACAACAAATGTATTCTGAAACTAAAAAGAAGTTGCCAACTATTATTTTTTGTGCAAACTCTTTAGTTTTTTGATATATGACCACAAACCTTTATGTTCATTTTTGGGCATAACCAGATTTACCAACTATATTGCCCCAGTTCCAACACTGGACTTATATTTAAAAACAAAAATTATTTTTCCTGCTTTTATTCAGTTTTCAGTGGTTGCTGACTTGTGTAAAGGGACACCCTCCCCTAACATTACCTTTATTCAATAGAAGTTGTCAATACCAAAAATATTTTCTACCTTTTAAACAACTTAATATTATCTCAGCTGTTTAACTAAAAGAATTTTGTATGATTTTGTATATGATGTGAATATAATAGAAGGAAACATTCCACGTGGGGAAAAAAAAATATATCTAAAAACAAAGGTGATGTGACTTACCAAACGAAAGTGCTGGCACATCGATAGACACACAAACAAACACAAACATACACACAAAATTCTAGCTTTCGCAACCAACGGTTGCCTCGTCAGGAAAGACGGAAGGAGAGGGAAAGACAAAAGGATTTGGGTTTTAAGGGAGAGGGTAAGGAGTCATTACAATCCCGGTAGCGGAAAGACTTACCTTAGGGGGAAAAAAGGACGGGTATACACTCGCACACACACACATATCCATCCATGTGTGTGTGTGCGAGTGTATACCCATCCTTTTTTCCCCCTAAGGTAAGTCTTTCTGCTCCCGGGATTGGAATGACGCCTTACCCTCTCCCTTAAAACCCAAATTCTTTTGTCTTTCCCTCTCCTTCCGTCTTTCCTGACGAGGCAACCGTTGGTTGTGAAAGCTAGAATTTTGTGTGTATGTTTGTGTTTGTTTGTGTGTCTATCGACGGGCCAGCGCTTTCGTTTGGTAAGCCACATCATCTTTGTTTTTAGATATATTTTTTTTTTGTATATGATGTGTTATATTTCAGATTAAAATGTATTAAATGAAATAGCTTTATTTTGAAATTATGAAACATCTAGCACACTTAAAATTCATATTATTAATGGCACAATTTGATGATATTTATTGAATTTATTTCTGGATTCATTTATAAAATAATGATATAACTTGGTGAAGGTTCTTCTTGTTGCAACAAAATTCGTAAACTCTTTGGAATATTTTTAGTACCGCAGAGTTAGTAGTGGGGATGCCTCTGATGTGATTGAACGTGTTTTTAAATTTGGCAGTAACAATATAATTTTTGATTCAAAAGTGTAGATTGTAAAGAAAGTTGTGATATAGAAACATGTGATAGAGAAACAGAAACTATGGAGCAGGCTTACTTCAGAATTATCATGTCATTTTGAACCTACAAAGTCAAAAATTTCAGCCTCAAGAATCAACCCCTAGACATGACAAACTGGAGCCAACTACGAGAAAAGAAGATAAGTAAAAAAGTTATTTGTAAATCTTACTCCTCTTGAAGCTTATTAAAAGAATCAATTATGAAACGGGTGATACAACAAATGATGTGAGGGAGGTTAAGATTACAATTAGTGGCTTCATGTGGAATCAGCTGACTGATAATGAAGTTTTGTCTGTTGCAGAGGAAGGGACAGTGATTTGTGCCATTTGCGGTTTATACGAGGGCTGACTAAAAGTAATGCCTCCACCTTCGTAACTCTTCAACAGTTGGCAGCATTGGTATGCAGCTGGATCTGGCTTTTTCCATAGCCTTTTCTCTGCAGCTCCAGTCTGCAGGAAGCCTAGGCATTGAACGGTTGTGTTGTTACAGTGTAAAGAATGGAACCCTGCGTAGCCGGTCGGTCAATGCGATTTAAGCAACATGCAGTCATTGAATTCTTGACAGCAGAAGGTGTCACCCCAAAGAAGATTCGTCAGAGAATTAAAGCAGTTTATGGTGATTGTGTTGATGTGAGTACTGTGTGTTGTTGGGTGAGTAAGTTTAAAGATGTTGAGGTGGGAACACCTGACCTGTGTGACAAACAAAAAGTTGGAGGCCCTGTGACAGCAACCACCAAGTTTCACAAGTAAAATGTTGACAGATTGATTCAGGATGATTTTCGTATGGCTCAGAGAGAAACAGCAAGCACAATCAGCATTTCACAAGAATGTGTGGGTCACATTATTGCTTTGCTTGGCTATCGGAAGATCTGTGCACGATGGATAACCCGGATGCTGACTCCTGAAATGAAAGTGCACAGTCTTGAAATTTGCCACGAACTCCTTTCATGTTATGAGAATGGAGGTGACACCTTTCTCTATTCAATTGTGACTGGAGACGAAATGTGGGTACACCATTATGTCCCAGAGCAAAACATCAGTCTATGGAATATTGACACAAAGACTTTCCCCAGAAAATGAAATTAAAAATGCAGCACTCAGCTAGAAAAATCATGGCCACAGTGTTATGGGACACAGATGGTGTTATCCATGTTGATTTCCTTGATTGTGGAACAACAATAAATGCAGAGCTTTACATCACAACACTGTGAACATTGAAAGGATGGCTAACAAGGGTCCGAAAGGAAAAGGGAAATGTTTTCCTGCAGCATGCCAGACCACACATTTCATGTGCCATCACAGCAGAACTTCAGAGACTGAATCTCACCATTGTAAGGCACCCTCCATCAAGTCCAGATTTAGCACTGTGTGACTTCCATCTGTTCCCAGTAATGAAAGATGATCTGCGGGGACATCGTTATGCTTCTGAGGAAGATGTTCAGAGAACTGTGAGATGGTAGTTGCGGAAACAGATTATCAACTTCTTCCACAACGGCTTCAGAAAACCTATTCATCGTTGGCAGAAATGTATCCAATTGCCTGGTGATTATGTGGAAAAGTGAATATTGGTAAAGATCACGTACTAAGGATTATTTCTGCATTTGATTTATTAAAATATTCCCATCCAAAATTATGAAGGTGGAGGCATTGCTTTTCATTCTACCATCATATATATAAATATATTTAAAAAGAAAGATGATGAGACTTACCAAACAAAAGCGCTGGCAGGTCGATAGACACACAAACAAACACAAACATACACACAAAATTCTAGCTTTCGCAACCAACGGTTGCCTCGTCAGGAAAGAGGGAAGGAGAAGGAAAGACAAAAGGATATGGGTTTTAAGGGAGAGGGTAAGGAGTCATTCCAATCCCGGGAGCGGAAAGACTTACCTTAGGGGGAAAAAAGGACAGGTATACACTTGCACACACACACATATCCATCCACACATACACAGACACAAGCAGACATTTGTAAAGGCCTTTACAAATGTCTGCTTGTGTCTGTGTATGTGTGGATGGATATGTGTGTGTGTGCAAGTGTATACCTGTCCTTTTTTCCCCCTAAGGTAAGTCTTTCCGCTCCCGGGATTGGAATGACTCCTTACCCTCTCCCTTAAAACCCATATCCTTTTGTCTTTCCTTCTCCTTCCCTCTTTCCTGACGAGGCAACCGTTGGTTGCGAAAGCTAGAATTTTGTGTGTATGTTTGTGTTTGTTTGTGTGTCTATCGACCTGCCAGCGCTTTTGTTTGGTAAGTCTCATCATCTTTCTTTTTAAATATATTTTTCCCACGTGGAATGTTTCCCTCTGTTATAATCATATATATAAATGAATTTCCAATCACATGAAGAAAGAAGACCAAGAGCTGCCCAACAAATTCATATCAACGGTGATGAGATACTACCAACAATGACAGACCAGATTATGACTTGTATAACAGATGTTCCTCTTGAAGGAGGATTTAAGATGAACATCCACAAAAGCAATATGAGGATAATGGAATGTAGTCAAATTGAGTCGGGTGATGCTGAGGGAATTAGATTAGGAAATGAGACACTTAAAGTAGTAAAGGAGTTTTGCTATTTGGGGAGCAAAATAACTGATGATGGTTGAAGTACAGAGGATATAACATGTAGACTGCCACTGGCGAGGAAAGTGTTTCTGAAAAAGAGAAATTTGTTATTGAGTATAGATTTAAGTGTCAGGAAGTCGTTTCTGAAAGTATTTGTATGGAGTGTAGCCATGTATGGAAGTGAAACTTGGACGATAAGTAGTTTGGACAAGAAGAGAACAGAAGCTTTCGAAATGTGGTGCTACACAAGAATGCTGAAGATTAGATGGGTAGATTACATAACTAATGAGGAGGTATTGAATAGAATTGGGAAGAAGAGGAGTTTGTGGCACAACTTGACTAGAAGAAGGGATCGGTCTGTAGGACATGTTCTGAGGCATCAAGGGATCACCAATTTAGTATTGCAGCGTGGAGGGTAAAAATCGTAGAGAGAGACCAAGAGATGAATACAAATACACTAAGCAGATTCAGAAGGACGTAGTTTGCGGTAGGTACTGGGAGATGAAGAAGCTTGCACAGGATGGAGTAGCATGGAGAGCTGCATCAAACCAGTCTCAGGACTGAAGACCACAACAACAACAACCTATTATGTTGTCTGTAATATGTTATGTATCTATACATATGTATTCTATCTTTTGTCATCATATTGTACAGTGATTGGAGAACCTTATAGTATGTCACAAAATATTGTAAACACATTGTTTCCAGATTTTGTGACGGGGATACTGTAAAGGGATGCCCTCCCCTAACATTACCTTTATTCAATAGATGTTATCAATACCAAAAATACTTTCTATCTTTTAAACAAGTTAATACTATTTCAGCTGTTTAACTAAAAGAATTTCATATGATTTTGTATATGATGTGTTATATTTCAGGCTAAAATGTATTAAAAGAAATCACTTTATTTTCTTTGTTACAGTTGACATGTACAATTAAAATTACTCTTCTTTTAGGAACATTTGAAATTATGAAACATCTGGCACACTTAAAATTCATGTTATTAATAGCATAATCTGACGATATTTATTAAATTTATTTCTGGATTCATTTATAAAATAATGATATAACTTAATGCTATTTTGTCGAAAGTCGACATGTTGAGAAACGTGGCTGTTGTACTAAGGTTTATAATTTATAAAAAACAGCTACCAGCTTGTAAAGAAAAATCCGAAACTGGTCATGGTCTGAAGATAATAAACCTTTTTAAACCATACATGTGTCTGGTAGCTGTTTTTTATAAATTATAAACCATGATATAACTTGGTGAAGATTCTTCTTGTGTCAACAAAATTTGTAAACTCCTTGGAATATTTTTAGTACCGCAGAATGAGTTAGTAGTGGGGATGCCTCTGATCTGATTGGATGTGTTTTTAAATTTGGCAATAACAATGTAATTTTTGATTTAAAAGTGGAGATTGTAAAGACAGTATGATATAGAAAAATGTGGTAGAATAAAAAAAATTACAGAAACATAGATTACAGAACAGGCTTACTTAAAAATTATCGTGTCATTTGGAACCTACAAAGTAAAACATTTCAGCCTCAATGATCAACTCCTAGACATGATGAACTGGAGCCAAATACGAGAAAAGAAAATAAGGAAAAAAGTTATTTGCAAATCTAACTGCTCTTGAAGCTTATTAAAGAATCAATTATGAAGTGAGTGACTACCAACAAATAGGTGGGGGGGTAAGATTACAGCTGTTGTTCTCGTAAGTATATCCATATGAGTACAGTATTCTAAAAAATGTAGGCAATGCAGTTATGGTATAAACTTCTAAACTTAGAGGCTTGTGCAACAGTAATAGTATTTTGTAATAAATCTTTTATTATTGTAAGTATATACAGAGCACTTTCAGGAAACTTCAAACTGTTCATAAAAAATCTGGAAACTCTGTTGTCTCATCTCATAGTCAAAAACAAAGAAATAGTCACTGCTGGTGCCTTTAATGTGGATTAATTGAAAAGCTTCATCAAAGAACTATTATTGAAACCAGTAACATGGTCATTCAGTTTAATTCCTACTGCAAACTTTGCAACTAGGGTATATAAATGCTCTTTGCAAACAGATCTAAGAAAAAAAGTCTTATCACAAAACCAATAGCACATGGGCTACCTGATCATGACATGCAGCATCTTGAGTTAAATGTTGAAACTTGTCAGGATAAAAAAATCTATTAAATCTGAGTACAGGAGGATAATAAATCGGTCAAAAATGGAGAAGTTCAGGAGATCGATCGAAGACATGAATGGAATAGATGTTTACAGTACTTCTGACTCAGATGGGAAATACAAAGTTAATAAAGTTACTTCCTCTTTTGAAAATTGTTTTCCCCTAAAGTAACTCAAATCAAACAGAAGTCTAAAAGTAAGCCATGGATTACACAAGGAATGAAGCTGTCTTGTGGGACAAAAAGGAGACTGTATCTGCTATCCAGGAACAGCTCTGATGTTAGCATTGTAATGTATTAGAAAGAATACTCAAAACATTGATGCAAGCAATCCAGAAATCTAAGCAGATTTATTATGAGAAAAAGATAATTACACCAGGCCACAAAATAAAAGCCATTTGGGATATAGTGAGTACAGAGACAGGTGCGGGTCAAAAAGGAAGAGGAACAGATAGCTCTAAAAATAAATGAGACATGGTAACAAGTGCATGTAGTGTTGCAAACCTCTTATAAAAGTGATTTGTTTCTGTTATTGACAGCTCGTGTTATCAGGTTCAGTAAACAGTGCAATTGAGTATCTGAGACCAGTCTTTACAAATAACTTCAGCAGAACGGAAATGACACTCATGTCTTCCAAAGAAGTATCATCCATCACAAAATCCTTAAAATCTAAGTATTCTAGTGGTTATGATAGTATATCAACAAAAATAATCAAAGAGTGCTTATGCAAGTTGAGTTCTGTCTTAAGATATTTCTGTAATCAATCTCTTATCAATGGAACATTTACAGAATGGCTAATATACACTGAAATTAAGCCACTTTACAGGAAGAGAGTTAAAGAGATATTAACAAACTACTGGCCAATTTCACTTTTTCTGGCTTTTTCAAAAACTTTTGAAAAGGTTATGTTCAAGTGTCTCCTTAGACATATGACAGCAAATAATATATTGTTCAAGTCACAGCATATATTTCTTAGGGGTTCTGATACAGAGAAAGCTATTTACATGTACAGTGAGAATGTATTTAATTCATTAGATAACAAATTAGAGGCTACTGGCGTTTTGGTGATTTGTTAAAAGCATTTGACTGTGTGAATCACAGCATTCTCTTTAATTAAATTAGAATATTATGATGTCATTGGTATGGCTGTACAATGGTTTGAGTCTTATCTAACTAACAGGAAACAAAGGCTGTCATTTGCAAAATACCTGTGCAGTAAACAGTCACTCTTCACATGTTCCTCAAGATTCAATCTTGGATCCATTGTTTTTTCTTGTGCACATTAATGACCTCTCATCAGTTATATTGCCAGATGCTAGGTTTGTTTTGTTTGCAGATGATACAAACATTGCAATAAATAGCAAGTCATGCATAGATTTAGAAATGGCTGCTATTCAAATTTTCACTGACAGTAACAAATTCTTTAAAGCTAATTCACTGTCTGTAAACTTTGAAAAGACTCAGTACATGCAGTTCATAACCTCTTAGATATTTTCTTCCAGCATGTGTATAACATATAAATACATGCAAATCAAAGAGGTTGAGGGTGTTAAATTTTTTGGGATTACAACTTGATAATAAATTCAGTTGGAAGGGTATATCAAAGAATGTTGAAGCATCTAAACAAGTCTGTATTTGCAGTGAGAATGATGTCAGATGTAGTAGATATAAATATACAAAAACTTGCATACTTTGCTTACTTTCATTCTATTATGTCATATAGGATCATACCCTGGGGAAAATCGCAAAACAGAGCAAAAGTTTTTTCATACAAAAGCATGTAATAAGACTCATTTGTGGTGTAAATTCAAGAACATAATGTAGAAATCTGTTCGAGGAACTTTGCTTTCTAACCACTGCTTCTCAGCATAGTTATTCCTTAACAAAAGTTGTTGCAAGTAATATATCTGTATTTCCAAACAATAGCTCAATACATAGTATCAGTACTAGGAATAAGATCAATCTACATAAAGACCTAAAATCACTTACCTTGATCCAGGAAGGGGTACAGTATTTAGGAACACGCATTTTCAGTAAATTGCCAGTGACCACAAAAAAACTTGATTTCAGATTAAGTTGAAACAGAGTTTGAAAAACTTTTTGACAGGCAGCTCCTTCTACTCTATAGATGAATATCTTAACAGGGAATGCTAGACCAGCTTAAGTAAAAATGTCTGTTGCATTTTAGTTTTGACAGCACTTGGTCACAACGGTCAAGATTAGGTATTTTGTGCATGATAAATTTATTAAAATTGCATAACTATGTTTCATTCTGACAGAGTATTAATTCTGTAAATATTAGTAGTTCCAGTTCACTGTAATGTATTCACCTACTTTGACAATCTCCTGACAAATGATCAGGGTATATTTTTTATGTTATACTTTCTGGCTTATTCCACAGGCATGAGGATCATCTCATTTTTTGGTATATGGAATGAAAACTTAATCTAATCTAATCTAATCTTAGGTTTATTTTTGTCAACATCAGATACAAATGCAAATGCACTTCCGACCTGCATCTGCCTGATATGACTGCTACCGTGTGAGTAATACTGGAGGTACTGGAATCTCCATGTCTTCCATACCTCTACTTGAACCTATATTACCTCTTTACAGGGGCATGCCACCAAGGTCCAGGTGTAGTGTCCACTGCTACCAATTAAAAAGACCTGTGGTTAAATGCAAGCAACTGCTTAAATTTTTTTTAAAAAATCATCAGTTGTGGTGGCCAAAGTCTTTAGTATAATGAGTCATATTTATTCTACCATTGGCTTTATCAAAAAAAGGCAGAGAAGTAGAGATCATTGGTGCCCTCTCACCATGTGGGTAAAAACTGCCTCTAAAGGTAGCGGTGATCAATGCAAGAGGATGTACAAGGCAACAGAAACCACTGTATTAAAGACAAATGATGGCTACCTGCAGGAATTGTGGCCTATACATGAAGACCCCCTCAAATTAAAAGAGCGGACAGTCCTGAGAATGTAATTATGAGGATCAGATTGAAAAACAATAAGGATAACAGTCCATGACCCAGAGCATGGAATGTCAGAAACTAAACCCTACGAAATCTTAAAATGGAAACACAAAGGCTGAGTCTGTATGTTGTAGGGGTCAACCAAGTGAAATGAAAATATGATAATGACTACTGCTCACTCAGAAATAAGGCATTATCAACAGCAGCAGGAAATGGTGTGATGCAGTGGGATTTATTAGCAATTGGAAGGTAGGGCAAAGGATGAGTTACTGTGAACAGATCATTAACAGGCTTATTCTTGTTGTAACAAAACCAAATCAACATCAGTCACTTAAGTTCAGGTGTACACACTGCTGTCATAAGCGGAAGATAAATACAGAAATAAAATGTATGAAATGGGATGATAATCTAGTAATCATGAGGGGGGGGGGGTGGGGGGGGGGTGGGGGGAGGATATGCAGAGTTCTCCGAGAGCATGGGCTAGGTGACAGAAATGAAAGAGAAAGAAGAATTATTGGGTTCTGCACTAAATTTCAGCTGGTAATAGCCTATACACTGTTTGAAAATCACATGACGGGGAGGTATACTTGGAAATAGCCAAGAGGCACAGGTGGGTTACATCATAACAAAACAGAGTTTCTGAAGTCAGATATTGGTTTGAATGAACTGTGAGAAAACTACATAGAAAGAGAACCAAAGCATCTCAGATGTAGTATTACTGAAGGATATCAAAAATTAAGTGGTCTAATAAGGTAAGAGGTGGAGAAGTTCTCTGCATAATTGGAGATAAATGGAATAACTGAAGCCGGCTGGTTTGGCCAAGTGGTTCTAAGTGCTTCAGTCTGGAACCGCGCGACTGCTACGGTCGCAGGTTTGAATCCTGCTTCGGGCATAGATGTGTGTGATGTCCATAGGTTAGGTAGGTTTAAGTAGTTCTAAGTTCTAGGGGACTGATGACCTCTTATGTTAAGTGCTATAATGCTCAGAGCCATTTGAACCATTTGAATAACTGAAAAAACATTAGCAGGAGGGATAAGAAGTGTTAAGACATAAGGGACTAACTTCCACAGCAATAGAGGTATTCATAGAGGAAAAGAATTGTAGGGAGAGACAGAGACTATAGCTCATGTCACATTAGATGGTACATAGAGGCAGAGCAGTGAAGGGATGAGAACTGCGCATGCACGGCAGAAGAAAGTGGGCAAAGTCTACGTTACTGAACTGCATTGCTGCGGACAACACATTTTTTGACAAACACATTTTTTAAACCACGAGTCTTTAAAACTAAGAAATATTATCACTTTGTTCCAAAGTCCACATCACAATACCACCGTCACTTCTATTTGAACCTGTTTCCAAACAACCTGACTGTAAATTTACGATCATAGGCTCAAGGCTTATATGCATCATCACTTCCCTATCAAATTATTCTTTCTGAAACTTTTCAGCATGCTGCACAGACTGTGCCCATGCTACAGGTAGGTTGTTTTCTATTGACTCGCGCACAAGCAATTCAGTGAATGTTTTGTTTTCTCCCACATAGTCTTATCCTTTCCCCAAATTAATACCATAGGGTTGCACTGATACTGACACATTGGTAAACGCAAAACTATGTGACCCCATTCACATGCATGAAAGTCAAGTTTGTACATTCTGTCATGTGACTTGCATAAATTAATGAGCTGCAGGAGGTCAGCACAAGTCTGGTTTATACTGTGCTTGATATTTTTATTTGTAAGTCAAGGAAAGACATCACTTTTCTGGATTTTATACTTGGTGTTATCTCTGTAACAGTTGAATTATAACTGGCAATGGCTGACTTCGAAGCAAGGTATGACAAGAATTGTGAATTATGTCACGAAACTGACAGCATTCATTTCCGAATGGTTGTCACTGCTGTTTTTCTTACACGTAAATACAAGTTTACTCCCAGAAATAAAACCAGATGAAAAATCAGCATGCAGAATAATTATCCGAGAACATATTCCTATGAATACTTTAAAACTGCCAGTACCATCACTCATTTTCTAGCGGATCTTCCTGGAATGATTCTAATTGACCCATGTTTCATCAAGGTAATACACAATTGAACTACCTCTTCCTCTTGAATCCTGAATCTCTATAAGGGATGTAGTTTGTGCTGCACCTATGTGACTAATTTGAACTAAAAACTCTCTTATTAACATATCAGTAAACAATGCTAATTTTCTCCTGCATAACTGTAGCACGTTTTTGTAATATCAGGCATTCATCATTCACATGGAGCCCTTTAAAACATCATTATTAAAACCATCCATTTGTATTACAGGTTCCTTGTGTTTTTGATGTTCTCCATGTGACATTAAACCAACTTTTTCTATGGTTCCTACAGCTGTGGCACTTTTGTTTACAATTCTCTTTACAGTTCTCTTGCAGACAACACATGATTCTGGAGTCTGTCCTTGTGTCTTCAAATGTCAACAGTAGGACACCAGCTTTCCAATTCATGTTTGAAGAAGCTATAAATGCGGTAAATAATCCCCCTTGCCTGCTTGTGAAGCACCTCCCATTTATTGTTGTCACTTGGCTCTTTTCTTTAAATTGCACTTACACAATTACAGATAGAAATTCACACCTATACTGCAACAAGAAGAAAAAGAATGAAAACAAACCAGCTGATAGTTGAATGAATAATTTGGCTGTCATGAAGTATGGCAACGCTGCAGCATGTAGGAGCGAGTTTCTCACTGTTTGGCTGTAGCTCACTGTCACCCACTCCAAAAGAGAAAGAATATTATTAGCTGCCATTGGCTAGTGGAGGGGGATGTGCAGAATGGCTGAAAATTGGGCTGCCTTCCAACATGACACGGATTTTAGTAAACTTGGTGTGTCTTTGCACAGGCTTCTACTTCCCCCTCCCTTGCCCTCACCACTTATATTCTTTTGTCATTTTCTGTTCCAATCCTTTGGTGTCCATGCATTGTAATCTTCTTTCTCTTTGCTCTCTTTCACACTACAACCCTAATGTAACAGTTGATCATTATCAGTATTAACCCAAATGTAACCTCTGCAATTGACTGTCATCTATGTCCTATACTTCACACCTTTCTTATATACCCTTACCCTGCACATCTCCTTCTCCGCTTCCACTCTCAGTTTCACTCCCCCTGCTTAAAGCCACTCATCAACAGCCATTGTTGCCATGGTGGCAGATGTGATCTCAAAGTGTGTCTCTGCAGCATCCACCACTCTTCTGCCTATTAGTGTTGGGCTGTCCTCATCTTTGTATGTTGATTCTACCTATAATCCTGACAAAGTAGCCACATATTGACCCTCCTGACAGAGTTGTTCAATTGGGGCCAATCACACTGCATGAAAGCAGGAACCAAGCCAACATTTGTATGGTTTGTTGCATATGCTATTTTTACCAGGCCACAGTTAATATTGTAGCCCTGATCCCTATCAATACTGTTTCCCGCTCCACCCAGTACCACAACATGATCCTGCTTTGTAAAACTCTTGCACAATGATCCTACATCCTCTATCACTTGGCTAAGACATGCAGTGGGCTTGAAAATACTTGCGACCTGGTACCTGTCACCTAATTTTTACTGCAAGATCTGGCCCATGCCTCTTCCATGGCTACTACCTAACAACAGAACTTTCTTCCTACTTTCTTCTTTTTTGCAACAGTTGGTTTCCTAGTGAAAGTCTGTTGAGTGCTGACTACAGATACATCTACTTGAACCTCTTCCATAGTTTACTGAGGTAGCAAGGCAAATCTATTGTTTGTGCCAATGATGAAACTGTCAGATATTGTTCTCTTTCTGTGACCCCTGTTCCTTGCTACCACTTTCCACCTGTCTTCACTCCTTTCCATTCTTCTCATCTGCCTACTATACAAGTTACAGTATCATATGATAATAACTGAACACAGTAATACTTATTACAAACGCTGTGTGTGACATTTTGTCTTTAAAATAGTATCTGTAGATGTGCTTCTTATTTGTTTAGAAGATTTAGAAACTGAGGGTGCAATAGATGTACTATGCCTGTCTGACTATCATATAGTCACAGGTATGGAACTGGTAAATGTAGGTGGATATAAGCTTTCAGCACATGTAAGTAGAAACTCTATGGAGAGAGGAGGAGTTGCCATATATGTTAAAATCTGTCATAGTGTGAAAAATTTGGAAACTAAAAAATTCTGTGTAGAATAACATATAGAAACATGTGTACATGAGCTTAAACTAAGTAATGGCACTTTTTATAATTGAACCCATGTATAGGGCCCCTTTGGGAAGTTTTTAACTATTTTTGAAAAATTTGGATTGTTTGTTGTGCTATCTGCCAGACACAGGAAAGAAAATTATTGTTTGAGGGGATTTTAATGTAGATTTTCTGAAAGAGTCTGATAGAAAGCTTGACCTTAAAGTATCACTTGGTTCTTTCAATTTGACATCAGTTATTGATTTTCCTACTCAGGTGTAACAGGAAAGCAGCACACTAATAGATAATGTTTTCATAGACCAAGATAAATTTAGTCAAATAAAAACTTTTCCTGTTAAGAATGGTGGTTCATGGTGTGGGTTCCTGTTCTCATGTCCTAGTTCATGAACCACAGGCAACGTATGAGTGGCCAAGTAAGTGGTCCTGACGGTTGGCATACCAGTTACTTTGGAATAAGGCTGGGCATCTCAGACATATTCTGAGTCGCGGTCACCTTTGTGCTCAGATGGCAAAGACTACCAAATCTACTGGTTAGTCCCTCAACCGTCAGGGGTAAAATTTAATGGGACCCGGGGCAAGTAAGGCTAGCAACCTGATTCCCTGGTACTTTAAATATGATGCTGGCAACAATCAGAGCAAAATGCCTCGGACCTTTAGAGGTGATGAGGTCTCTAATTGACAAACGAGGGACTCCTAAGATACAACTCGGCAAACGAATGGTAACGAGATGGAGAGCTATTAATATCAATGGGGGCTACTCTGGGAAGAAGGTAGAGCTGGCAGAGGCTGCAAGTAAGATGGGGCTGGACATTTTAGCTGTTAGTGACATTAGGGTAAGGGGTGAGAAAGAAGAGGAAGTGGGAGAATACAAGGTCTACCAGTCAGGAGTCAAAGCAGGAATAGCACATTGGGCTGTAGGGCTTTACATCAGGAAAGAAATGGAACCCAGCATAGTTGCAATAAGGTATGTAAATGAATGATTGATGTGGATAGATTTGGCAGTGTCTAGCAAGAAAATTAGGATTGTAGGCCTGCACCTGCTATACGGACGTCTGAGTCACAGCTCTCGTACAAGATAAGTAATTTAAGTAGTAATAAACTGTTTTTAACACTTAAAACTAATTTATTACGTTAATTATAGTGCTCTTCAAGCGTACCATTAAAGGTTTTTGTCTTACTCGCGTATTTTCACAGTAATCACGTTAAGTTTGTTTTGTTTACATATTGCGGCCAGGCCGAACCTCTGAGCTTTAAGATTAAACTTCATACCGCAATTTTAAGTGCATTTACTGATAGTTTAGTGTACTAAATACGTTTGCTGCTCCTTTATATCTGTATAGTATCGTCATCTCTTAAGTAATTTCCAGTAATAAATTTCTGAACCACTGTTTACATTGTCGCGCGTAGGCCTAATTTTTCGTACACGTATTTTCATTGTTTTCCGATAACTTAATTGTCTTTTTGTCACTAAGATCGATTTGTACCATGAGTGTAAAGTGCCTGACGTGCCGTAGAATCGTTAGCTCTGGGGTCTGGTGTGATGGATGTAGTAACTTTTTTCATTGGGGCGATTGTAGTGGCGTGGGAATTGGGAAAATGAGCGAGACTCATCAGTGGTTCTGTAGGCTATGCAGTAGAGATAGAAAGATTGTGGAACAGGAGGGGAAAATTGCTGCCCTTCAGACTGAGTTAAATGAGGCTAGGCGAGAACTGGGCAGGTTAAGGGGGGAGAAGGGTAAACAGGGGTGGGAAGTGGCAACAGGCATAAGGAACAGGCCAAGAAATTCTTCTGACAGCTTTGTTATTAATGTAAAAAATAGGTTTGACCTGTTGCCTCAGTCAGAAACTGATGAGCCTCTCACAGAAGTAGATGTAGACAGGGCTCAACAAGCTTTCAGAAGCAAATTGAATAAGAATGTAGGGAAGTCTGCAAAGAGAAAGAAAGTCTTGTTGCTAGGTAGTTCGCATGCTAGGGGTGTGGGCCAACTTCTGCAGGATGAATTAGGGTCAGAATACCAGGTCACAAGTTTTTTGAAACCTAGTGTTGGACTGGGGCAGGTTACAGTGGATTTAGGTTCACTATGTAGAGGCTTTACTAAGGTAGATACCGTGGTTATTGTGGGTGCGCCAGGCAACGGTATTGACAGAGATCCGGGGTACAGCATAGAGTGTGACCTGGCAAAGATTCCATCAACATCAAGTCATACAAGTGTTGGGTTTGTGTAGGTTCTGGAGCGCCACGACCGACCTCATTTGAGCTCTTCTGTCAGAAGAGTTAATTTGGAGTTGGAACGGCTACTTGGATCTGGCGCAGGGTCACACCGCAGGGTCACACATTGGTGTGGTTCCTATTGATTCACTCTGTAGGTGGGACTATACTAGACATGGCCTACACCTCAACAAGAAAGGGAAGGGTAAACTGGCTGGGCTGATATTTAAAGGGGGGAGGAACTACATCTCATGGTGGAAACTCTTTTTTAGTGTAAGATCAGTGTCCAGTGGGAAACTCAGCCAGGCAAGTACTAAAAATGTTAAAAAAGTTCAAGATACTTACAAAAGTAAAGTGAAAAATAATGTTAGTATATTTCATCAAAATGTTTGGGGATTGAAGAATAAAATTGATGAGCTTCTGCTTTGTTTAGAAGATATAGAAACTGAGAATGTAATAGATGTACTATGCCTGTCTGAGCATCATGCAAAAGGTTAGCATCAATGGGTACAAATTAGCTGCACATGTAAGTAGAGATAATACGATGAGAGAAGTTGCCATATATGTCAAAAGCTTCCACACTGTAAAAAATTTAGAAACTATAAAATTTTGTGTAGAGCAACATATGGAAGCATGTGCCACTGAACTAAAACTAAATGATAGCACTTTCATAATCGTAACAGTGTATAGGTCCCCCTCAGGGAATTTCCAGCTATTTCTAGAAAACTTGGATGCTTTACATTTTTAAGGGTATTTGAAAATTGTTTTCCCAAGAAAATAGTTAAACATAATTCCAAGAAAACATATAAAAAACCTTGGCTAACTAAAGGAATAAGAATATCTTGCAACCATAAAAGAGAACTGTATCTAACAGCAAGAGGGAGTACTAACCCCGAAATTGTTCAATATTATAAAAACTATTGTGTGGTACTAAGAAAAGTTATTAAAACGTCCAGAAGCATGTGTATCATGTCTGAGATCAGTAACTCTGATAATAAAATTAAAGCAATTTGGAATATAACTGAAAGGGAAACAGGGCAACCAAGAGCACAGGAAGACTTTAGTGCCATAAAACTGAATGACGAGTGTACTAACAAACAATCAGAAATTGAAAATATTTTCAATAATCATTTTTTAAATGTTGTGGAGAAAATAGGATCTAGATCTTCACTAGAAGAGGCAAGGCTACTAATAGAAGAGGTCATACCTGTGCAGTTTGAAACAACCGTATTTCCACCAACCTCTCCCTCTGAAATCAGTAAAATAATAAACTCACTGAAAAGTAAAAGCTCTTACGGAATTGATGGCATTTCCAGCAAGGTACTTAAAGCTTGTTCCCCACAGATAAGTAGGATTCTCAACCACGTATGTAATAGCTCTTTGGAGCATGGTGTTTTCCCCAACAGACTGAAATATGCCATTGCAAATCATTGCATAAAAAGGGGGATACGTCGGATGTCAACAACTACAGCCCAATCTCTCTTCTGACAGCTCTATCAAAAATTTTTGAGAAAGTAATGTATTCAAGAGTAGTATTGTATTGTAAAATTGTAAAAATAAAGTACTAACAAAATGTCAGTTTGGTTTTCAGAAAGGCTTTTCAACAGAAAATGCTATATACACTTTCACTGATCAAATATTAAATGCTCTGAATAACCGGACATCACCCATTGGTATTTTTTGTGATCTCTCAAGGGCCTTTGATTGTGTAAATCATGGAATTCTTTTAGATAAGCTAAATCATTATGGTTTGAGGGGGGCAGTGCACAAATCGTTTAATTCATACTTAACTGGAAGAATGCAGAAAGTTGAAATAAGTGGTTCATGTAATGTTAAAACAATAGCTGATTCCTCAAACTGGGGGGCTATCAGGTACAGGGTCCCACAGGGTTCGGTCTTAGGTCCTTTACTGTTCTTGATATACATTAATGACTTACCATTCCACATTGATGCAGATGCAAAGTTAATTCTTTTTGCTGATGATACAAGTATAGTAATAACATCCAAAAACCAAGAACTAAGTGATGTAATTGTAAATGATGTTTTTCACAAAATTATTAAGTGGTTCTCAGCAAACGTACTCTCTTTAAATTTTGATAAAACACAGTATATTCAGTTCCGTACAGTAAATGGCATAACTCCAGTAATAAATATAGACTTTGAACAGAAGTCTGTAGCTAAGGTAGAATTTTCAAAAATTTTAGGTGTGTCCGTTGATGAGAGGTTAAACTGGAAGCAACACATTGATGGTCTGCTGAAACGTCTGAGTTCAGCTACGTATGCTATTAGAGTTATTGCAAATTTTAGTGATAAGAATCTCAGCTTACTATGCCTACTTTCATTCACTGCTTTCATATGGCATCATATTCTGGGGTAATTCATTGTTGAGTAGAAAAGTATTCATTGCTCAAAAACGTGTAATCATAATAATTGCTGGTGCCCACCCACGGTCATCCTGCAGACATCTATTTAAGGATCTAGGGATCCTCACAGTAACCTCACAATATATATATTCACTTATGAAATTTGTTGTTAATAATCCAACCCAGTTCAAAAGTAATAGCAGTGTGCATAGCTACAAGGTGCAATCTAGTTCTAAGGCCTCCGATTTTTTTTCTAATTAACTACTCACCCGAAATTGATGAAACTGGCGTTACTTCTCAATGTAATCGCCCTGCAGACGTACACATTTTTCACAATGCTGACGCCATGATTCCATGGCAGCGGCAAAGGCTTCTTTAGGAGTCTGTTTTGACCACTGGAAAATCGCTGAGGCAATAGCAGCACGACTGGTGAATGTGCGGCCACGGAGAGTGTCTTTCATTGTTGGAAAAAGCCAAAAGTCACTAGGAGCCAGGTCAGGTGAGTAGGGAGCATGAGGAATCACTTCAAAGTTGTTATCATGAAGAAACTGTTGCGTAACGTTAGCTCGGTGTGTGGGTGCGTTGTCTTGGTGAAACAGCACACGCGCAGCCCTTCCCGGACGTTTTTGTTGCAGTGCAGGAAGGAATTTGTTCTTCAAAACATTTTCGTAGGAAGCACCGGTTACCGTAGTGCCCTTTGGAACGCAATGGGTAAGGATTATGCCCTCGGTGTCCCAGAACATGGACACCATCATTTTTTCAGCACTGGCGGTTACCCGAAATTTTTTTGGTGGTGGTGAATCTGTGTGCTTCCATTGAGCTGACTGGCACTTTGTTTCTGGATTGAAAAATGGCATCCATGTCTCATCCATTGTCACAACTGACGAAAAGAAAGTCCCATTCATGCTGTCGTTGCGCGTCAACATTGCTTGGCAACATGCCACACGGGCAGCCATGTGGTTGTCCGTCAGCATTCGTGGCACCCACCTGAATGACACTTTTCGCATTTTCAGGTCATCAAGCAGGATTGTGTGCACAGAACCCACAGAAATGCCAACTCTGGAGGCAATCTGTCCAACAGTCATTCGGCGATCCCCCAAAACAATTCTCTCCACTTTCTCGATCATGTCGTCAGACCGGCTTGTGTGAGCCCAAGGTTGTTTTGGTTTGTTGTCACACAATGTTATGCCTTCATTAAACTGTCACACCCACGCACTCACTTTTGACACATCCATAACTCGATCACCACATGTCTCCTTCAACTGTGGATGAATTTCAATTGGTTTCATACCACGCAAATTCAGAAAACGAATGATTGCACGCTGTTCAAGTAAGGATAATGTCGCCATTTTAAGTATTTAAAACAGTTCTCATTCCACTGGCGGTAAAATTCCATCTGCCATATGGTGCTGCCATCTCTGGGACGTATTGACAATGAACGTGGCCTCATTTTAAAACAATGCGCATGTTTCTATCTCTTTCCAGTCCGGAGAACAAAAATCGGAGGCCTTAGAACTTGAATGCACCGCTTATAACACCAGGAGAAAGGATGATCTTCACTATGCAGGGTTAAATCTGACTTTGGCACAGAAAGGGGTAAATTATGCTGCCACAAAAGTCTTTGGTCACCTACCAAACAGCATCAAAAGCCTGACAGATAGCCAACCAACATTTAAAAATAAATTAAAAGAATTTCTAGATGACAACTCCTTCTACTCATTGGCTGAATTTTTAGATATAAATTAAGGGAGGGGGAAAAAAAACAACTTAAACATTAGTGTCATGCAATATTTTGTGTAATGTAATATCTTGTACAGACATCTTTAATTAACCTGACACGTTCCACATCATTACGAAGCGTCGTATTCATGATCTATGGAACAAGTATTAATCTAATCTAAAATACGATCAGTAATGTTTCAGATTTCGATGTACAATGGGATAGGAATAATGATGGAAATAGGATCACATTTGAGGAAGTGGAGAAAATGGTCAATAGATTGCAGGGCAATAAAGCGGCTGGGGTGGATGAAATTAAGTCGGAACTCATCAAATACAGTGGAATGTCTGGTCTTAAATGGCTACACAGGATAATTGAAATGGCCTGGGAGTCGGGACAGGTTCCATCAGACTGGACAAAAGCAGCAATCACACCAATCTTTAAACATGGAAACAGAAAAAGATTGTAACAACTACAGAGGTATCTCTTTAATCAGCGTTGTGGGTAAAATCTTCTCAGGTATTGTTGAAAGGAAAGTGCGAGTATTAGTTGAGGACCAATTGGATGAAAATCAGTGTGGGTTTAGGCCTCTTAGAGGTTGTCAGGACCAGATCTTTAGCTTACGGCAAATAATGGAGAAGTGTTATGAGTGGAACAGGGAATTGTATCTATGCTTTATAGATCTAGAAAAGGCATATGACCGGGTTCCTAGGAGGAAGTTATTGTATGTTCTATGAGATTATGGAATAGGAGGCAAACTTTTGCAAGCAATTAAAGGTCTTTACATAGATAGTCAGGCAGCAGTTAGAGTTGATGGTAAATTGAGTTCATGGTTCAGAGTAGTTTCAGGGGTAAGACAAGGCTGCAACCTGTCTCCACTGTTGTTCATATTATTTATGGATCATATGTTGAAAACAATAGACTGGCTGGGTGAGATTAAGATATGTGAACACAAAATAAGCAGTCTTGCATATGTGGATGACTTGGTTGTGATGGCAGATTCGATTGAATGTATGCAAAGTAATATTTCAGAGCTAGATCAGAAATGTAAGGACTATGGTATGAAGATTAGCATCTCCAAAACGAAAGCAATGTCAGTGGGAAAGAGATATAAACGGATTGAGTGCCAAACAGGAGGAACAAAGTTAGAACATGGGGATGGTTTCAGGTACTTAGGATGCATATTCTCACGGGATGGCAACATAGTGAAAGAACTGGAAGCGAGGTGTAGCAAAGCTAATGCAGTGAGCACTCAGCTATGATCTACTCTCTTCTTCAAGAAGGAAGTCAGTACTAAGAGTAAGTTATCTGTGCACCGTTCAATCTTTCGACCAACTTTGTTGTATGGGAGCGAAAGCTGGGTGGATTCAGGTTACCTTATCAACAAGGTTGAGGTTACGGATATGAAAGTAGCTAGGATGATTGCAGGTACTAGTAGATGGGAACAATGGCAGGAGGGTGTCCACAATGAGGAAATCAAAGAAACACTGGGAATGAACTCTACAGATGTAGCAGTCAGAGCGAACAGGCTTAGATGGTGGGGTCATGTTACACGCATGGGAGAAGCAAGGTTACCCAAGAGACTCATGGGTTCAGCAGTGGAAGATAGGAGGAGTCGGGGTAGACCAAGGAGAAGGCACCTGGATTTGGTTAAGAATGATTTCGAAGTAATAGGCTTAACATCAGAAGAGGCACCAATGTTAGCACTGAATAGGGGATCATGGAGGAATTTTATAATGGGGACTATGCTCCAGACTGTATGCTGAAAGGCATAATCAGTCTTAAACGATCATGATGATGATGATGATGATGATGGTTAAGAATGGTCTGTCTGATCATGATGCACAGTTAGTTACGGTATACGATATACACGCCTAATACAGAACAGTCCTCCAAAATAGTGTGTTCAATTAATGATTTAACAATTTAAAATTTTAGGGAACATGATGCTAATTTAAAATTTAACCTATTTCATGATACCTTTGTGAGTATATTTGAAAACAGTTTCCCTACAAAAACAGTGAAATATAACTGTAAGAAACCATGTAAAAAGCCATGGCTTACTAAAGGGATAAAAATATCTTGTAAACAGAAAAGGGAAATGTATCTTATAGCTAGGAGGAGTAATGATCCTGAAACAGTGAAACATTATAAAAACTACAGCACTGTATTAAGAAAAGTTATTAAAAAGTCCAGAAGTATGTGCATTATGTCTCAGATTAGCACATATGATAATAAAATTAAAACAATTTGTTATATTCTTAAAAGGGAAACAGGGCAACTGAGAGCATAGGAGGACTGTATTTCTATCAAACACAATTAAAAGTTTCTTAACAAGAAGTCAGAAGTAGAAAAAAGTTTTAATAATCATTTTTTAAGTGTTGTAGAGAAAATAGGATTCAGTTATTCATTAGAAAATGCAATGCTGTATATGGACGAGGCAGTACCTATGCAATTTGATAAAATTGAAATTCGACCCACCTCTCCTACTGAAATTAGGAAAATAATAAATTCACTCAAAAGTATGCAGCAGTCATCGACCACCATAATAGAGCAGAGTGGTAACTCAGCGCACTGACATGCTCTTAGGACGCGGGTCTTGACGCGTGCCTTTGAACAGTGTGTGTTTACGTTTTGACCGCTGATGCTCGCGAGGCTTGTTTATGTGTGTATATGTGTAATTGTGCAGTTAGAATAAATACGAGCTTCATACAAGTGGTGTTCAGGTTATTACGGCAGCTAAGCGACCTGATTCCCATAGTGGTGACCCCGGACTTTTTCAATACGACCACAGTATGCGCGTTTCTCATCTTTCCTCCTGCCACCATTACGCACCGATGAACCACCACATGATTTGTGACCCGGAGTTCGCCATGAGTTTGCCTACAATTTCATTCATGGACGAATTGCCGGTAATTCAGCCATCGATGGATCCAACTACAGTGTTAAACCCGAGTGCACAACATAACCCCACTAGTACAGTCCACGCACCGTGGCCCACACATGTTGCAGTGCATCCAAACGTGTGGCAGTTTCCGGACTTCATACCGCAGATGAAACAAGAACTTCCCTCACAACAGTGCTCAGCAACATCCCGTATGAATATGTTACATACCAGCCTGACACACAACCAGATAATTTCGCCCGAAGTGCATACCACTACGTTCCCAACATAACAACAGCATGCGACCATGTTTGCAGCAGCTGCGATGCCCACACCTACTGCGTTTGCCCCCGTGCCATGTGTGTCGTGTGGTCAGAGGCCTAATTACGCTACAGTACAGACACTCGACCCTATAACAGTTTCTGGGCCTCTGCTGCCCCCACATCGCCAACTTCCAACAACGCCACAGCAGCCACCTGTAGGGCAATTTCTGAAGCTGCCACAACTACAGAAGGACAACGCTATATCATGGTTTGTGTTAGTGGACAATATTCTGGACATTCGCGGAGTGTGGGGAGATGACGCACATTTCATTTGTTGAATTACCCACCTCCACAACGAACTGGACCTGGTCAGTGACCTATTGCTCTCGCCACCAAGCCAGCACAAATATGCTATCGCAAGAGCTCGCATCATTGAGCCCTTATCACACCCTCCAGCAGAAGCCATCCACTACATAATTCAAGACGTGCCAATAGGGGACCGTACGCCTTCACAACTTTGGCACCACTTAAAGGCCCGGGTGGGCAAGGACCTACTCCCTGACCTCGCACTCTGGGCATTGTGGCTTATGAAATTACAGCCAGACCTCCATCTACACCTGTTGGCTTACCAAAACGCCACTCTGGAGGAAAAACTACAACTGGCAGACCAGGCATATTCCATATCATACATCACCAGGTCGCGTCCTCCTGTTTTTCCGACACTCCGAATGTTGGCGAGACTGCCATCACATCTACTACATTTCACCAGCCGGCCGGCAGAGGCCAGGTGCGCAGCTTGCAGCAACAGCCAATGGGGGCCCCTGGTGGCCAGACGGCCGTACTTGTTACAATTCCTCAACCGGTTGCCCCGCCCACCTCCACACAGGTGCAACAGCGTACCCACTATGCTGGTATCATATCACGTTCGGCGACGCTGCACATTCTTGTAGCGCACCCTGCATCTACCCAAACAGGAAGCGCGAGTCAGAATAGGGGCCACAGCTCGCACCGGCTGTTTAGTGCACCAAAAACATTATCGATTGACTACCCCCGCTGCCCACCATGCCGGTAGACTGTACATCCACGACAGGACGAGTACACTCTATTTCCTCATGGACACGGGCGCCGATGCTAGCGTCATTCCTAAGTTGAGCGCCCCATCTTTGACATTGACACACACAGTGCCACTGTGAGCAGCCAACAATTCCGAAATTCGTGTCCACAGTTCAGCCAAACTCCAACTAAATCTCTCGCCTGATTTATGCTGCACCTGGACATTTTGCGTCACAGATGTCGACTGCCCATTATCGGTATGGATTTCCTGCATTACTTTGTGCTCTCGCCAGACCTCAAGGTAGCAGCCCTCCTACATCACGCTTCTGGCAACAGGATACCAGGGATTTTCGCCACCTTCCCCCCGCCCCCTGGCACACACTGTGATACCTTGCCCACCATGACAGCCGAATGCGCCCATCTCACGGCAGAGCTCTCCGTGACCGGTCGTGCCCGACAACCCAGTGCCTCGTGATCACCGACCTTCACGCCGAAAACGCGTGCCTGCAACAGCTGATCACCACCATGTCAGCCGAACTGTCACGTGCATGGGAGGCACCAGGGGATGCTTCCGCACTACGGGGATACACCCACGAGAACTCCACCGAGGTGCAGATACCTCCGCAACAATGCATTTTCCCACAGGTCAGTGACATTCCTACCTCTAATGTAGTGCGTGTCACTCCACCTAGTTCAAGTGTGGTTCCCCAGGGTGTCCTGCAGGTGATAGGTGATTACTAATGGTACCTGTCTCCGTTTGAACACCACGGAAGTCCCCCAGTACGCAACAAGGCTCGACGCCTTAATGCCACCAAATTACAGCATGCAAAAACTGCTGTACAGGAGCTGTTAGATTCAGGTACTGTCCATCCATCTAACAGCAATTGGTCTTCGTCTATCCATCTAGTGCCCAAGAAGGATGGTTCATTTCATTTTTGTGGCGACTACCGACAGTTGAACGCCAGAACGATTTTAGACAACTACCCTATACCAAACATACAAGATTTCGCCCAACAACTCCATGGTGCACGCACTTTCAGTGTACTTGAATGCTGAAAAGTGTACCATCAGATCCCCAAGTATCAGTACGACATCCCTAAAACAGCAATTATCACACCTTTTGGGCTGTACGAATACTGTTACATGCCGTACAGCCTCAAAAACGCCGCACAGACTTGGCAACAGTTTATTGACTCCATCCTTTTCTCACTCCCATACTGTTACGCATATTTGGAACACATCCTCATTTCATCAACTACCCTCAAGGAACATGAACAGCACTATCAACAGTTCTTAGTATTCTTGCCGAGAATGGAGTCCAAATCAACGATGATAAATCTCAGTTGTGGTCCGTTAGTGTGACATTTTTGGGCTATACTGTTTCCACGGAAGGGACCTGCCCCAAGTCACACAGAGTCGCCTTTATACACAACCCCCCCCCCTCCCCCCCGCCTGAGACTTTTCGTGACCTACGTCGTTTTTTAGGGATGATAAATTTTTTCTGGCGGCACATCCCACACGCCGCATCCCTACAGGCTCCGTTGACCGACGCACTCATCGGAAAGAATACTTCAGGGCTCCACAAGGTCCTGTGGGGCAACGACATGACGCATGTTTGACGCACTTGAAACAGCACTATCGAATGCTGTCACGCTCACGCACCGTGTATCTGACGCCCCAATATCAATCACAGCTGACGCAAGTGATGCTGCTATCAGCGCTGTGCTCCTGCAGCAGATGGCAGGCTCCGCACAACCACTACGTTTCTTTTCACGGAAGTTGTCAGCCTCCCAGCGTAAGTGGTCCACTTTCGACCAAGAACTCTTTGCTATTTATGAGACAGTTTGGCATTTCCGAGAGGACAATGAGGGTAGGTCAGTGACCATATATACAGACCACAAACTGTTGGTGGATGCTGTGCATAATCCTACAACCGACCTTCTCCCCTGCTGTTTCAGACACAAGGACCTAATATGTCAATTCACAACAGACGTCCGTTATATCAAGGGTGCAGACAACGTCGTTGCTGACTGCATGTCATGTGTCGGTATGATCTCGTTTTCTTGGGACTTCGTCGACCTAGCTGCCCAGCAACAAGTGGATGATGACATTCAACAGTTACTGAATAGCGAGTCCACCTCACTCTCAACTGAGCCCCGCTGAATTCCAGGTTCAGCCTTACCAGTACTCTGTGACGTCTCCACAGGTACTGCCCGCCCCCTAGTACTGGCCGCCTTGTGCCGTAAGTTATTTGCCGCTATCCACGACCTAGCACATCTCAGTATTCGGGCTACGACACGCCTCATAACAGAGCGATTCGTATGGACTGGGGTTAGAGGAGACTGCAAAAACTGGACACGAGCATGCATACCTTGCCAACACGCTAAGGTCAACAGTCACGCATACCCACTGTTGGGATCGATTGAGGTACCGAAAGGGAGGTTCTGTCACATCCATCTTGACCTGGTCGGACCACTCCCTCCTTCCAAGGGTTTCCAATACATTTCATCTATCATCGACCGTGTTAGTAGGTGGGTGGAGGCGATTCCAATAACAGACATTACTGTCGACTCTGTCGCACAGGCCTTCATCGCCTCCTGGATCACGCGGTTCAGTTGCCCATCTTCGGTCACGATGGACCAGGGACAACTATTTGAAGTTGTGCTCTTTGGCGAATTATGTGATCTATGTGGTGCGAACAAATTACGTACAACCACCTACCACCTGCAAAGCAATGGGTTGGTTGAGCGCTGGCACCGCACATTAAAAGCAGCGCTGATGTGCCACAACAGATCTTCATCCAAAGCCCTCCCCTGGATACTACTAGGTGTCCGTTCAGCTTACAAAGATGATTTGCAAGCCTCCCTAGTGGAATTGTTGTACGGGGAACCCCTCATCCTCCCAGCTCAATTCGTCAAGGATTCCGATCCTCCCCCGCAGTCATAACTTCCGACGCTTATAGAACGCGTCTGACACTTCGCCGCGAATGTACGCCCCCCCGCCCCCACGAGCACACACAGTCCCTCATGTCTTTGTGCACAAAGACCTACACTTTTGCAATTACATGATGCTGCGCGATGATATGGTACAACCCACACTACACCTGCCCTGCTCGGGCCCACACAAAGTGATAAGCTGCTCACTGCAGACCCTTGACATGCTGTGCAACGGTAGAACACAAACAGTGTCCGTCTCGCGCCTTAAACCAACTTGGTGCCTCAACGACGAGACAACTTCAGAATACAACTCCCATCCCTACCACACTCTCATGCCACCTTCCATCTCTAATACCTCAAATGTGCCGAACCCCCCCCCCTCCCCCCCCCCCCCCCCCCGCTCCGATACCCATGATGCGTGTGACGATGTGTGTGATGATGCGTGTGACACCAGTGGTTCGTGTTCTCCCCCCAGCTCAGAGGCTGAGAGGCTGCAGGAAAGGTCGCGTGTGAAGGTTTCACCCCTCCCTCCCCTCACCTTATTGTTTCCGTCGACTGGTCGACGCAGACCGACAATGCCAGCGTCGCAGTTTTCCACGTCAATGTGTCACCTTTTCCAGTCAAGGACCTGTCTCTCCAGCTACGAGATGGGAAACTGTTCGTCCTGCACGTTCCCCCCTGCACATTGAGACGATTCAGCTACCCAGGTTACACTCCTACACATGTTTGTGCTACCGACAGGCATGGAGGAGGCGGCATTCACCGCTTCGATCGACGAGGATGGCCACCACTGCTTCGTGTGCCACTCATGGCACACCACACCCCTGCATCACCAGGCCGCTTGATCCCAGTTTTCCATTTCGGCCACTCGCTACGCCCACCGGCATGGCACTGCGACTTCATCACAACGGACCGATCACCATGCCAATCTACATCACCTCCTCTCACCGTGCTCCGCACTGCAAGGGGGGGGGGGGGGGGGGGGCGCTCTGTGGCAGTCATCGACCACCAGAATAGAGCAGAGTGGAATCTCTGTGCGCTGACACACTCTTAGGACGCGGGTCTGGCCACGCACCTCTGTGCAGTGTGTGTTTACATTTCGACCGGTGATGCTCGCAAGGCTCGTTTATGTGTGTATATGTGTAATTGTGCAGTTAGAATAAATACAAGTTTCATACAAGTGGTGTTCAGGTTATTACAGAAGCTAAGCAACCTGATTCCCATAAGTAAAAGCTCACATGGAATTGATGGCATCTCCAACAGAGTACTAAACACTTGTTCCCAACATATAAGTAGAATTCTCAGCTACATATGTAGTAGCTCACTGAAACAGGGCATTTTTCCAGACAGACTGAAATACACTATTGTTAAACCATTGCATAAAAAAGAGGATAAATCTGATGCTAACAACTACCGCCCAATCTCAATTTTGACAGCTTTATCCAAAATTCTTGAAAAAGTTGTGTATTCAAGAGTAGCGTCACATATTTGTAAAAATCAAGTACTAACGAAATGTCACTTTGATTTTCAGAAATGCTTTTCAACAGAAAATGCTATAAATGCTTTCACTGGTCAAATATTAAATGCATTGAATAACTGAACATCACCCATTGGGATATTCTGTGATCTCTCAAAGGCTTTTGACTGTGTGAAACATGGAATTCTTCTAGATAAGCTTAAGTATTGTGGTATTGGTGGGACAGTGCACAAATGGTTTAATTCATACTTAACTGGAAGAATGCTGAAGGTTGAAATTAACAGTATAGATAGTGTGCAAAATCCGGCAGAGTCCTCTAACTGGGAAGGTGTCAAGAATGGTGGTCCAGAGAGTTCAGTCTTGGATCCCTTATTGTTCTTAATATATATTACGGACTTGCCACTCTATATTCATGAAGATGCAAAGCTAGTTCTTTTTTGGTGATGATACAAGTATGGTAATGATACCCAACAAGCAAGAATCAGCTGGGGAAATCACAAATAATGTCTTTCAGAAAATTATTAAGTGGTTCTCTGCAAATGGGCTCTTACTAAATTTTGAGAAAACACAGTTTATATAATTCTGTACAGTAAATGGCATAACACCATTGATAAATATAGACTATGAACAGAAGTCTATTGCTAAGGCAGAATACTCAAAATATCTGGGTGTGTGCATTGATGAGAAATTGAATTGGAAGAAACACATCGATGATCTGCTGAAACAGTTAGGTTCAGCTACTTATGCTATTAGGGTTACTGTAAATTTTGGTGATGAACATATCAGTAAATTAGCCTACTATGCCTATTTTCATTCACTGCTTTCATATGGCATCATACTTTGGGGCAATTTATCATTAAGAGGGAAAGTATTCATTCTTCAAAAGCGTGTAATCAGAATAATAGCTGGAGCCCACCTAAGATCACCTTGCAGATATTTATTTTAGCAACTCAGGATATTCTCAGTACCTTCACAATACATATAGTCACTTATGAAATATGTCATTAATAACCCATCCCAATTCAAAAATAACAGCGAAGTGCATAGCTACAACACTAGAAGAAAGGATGATCTTCACTACTCTGGATTAATCTCACTTTGGCACAGAAAGGGGTGAATCATGTGGCCACAAAAATCTTCGGTCATTTACCAAATAGTATTTAAAGTCTGACAGATAGCCAACCAACATTTAAAAGCAAATTACGAGGGTAATCCCAAAAGTAAGACCTCCTATTTTTTTATAAGTACATAAACCTGTTTATTTCTACAACGGTTTACATCAGTTTACAGCTTGAACATTTAGCTATTTTTTGACATAATCACCATTTATGTTGATGGAGTTTTGTATACACTGTGGCAGTTTTTTTATGCCCATGTCATTCCATCTCGCGACCATGCTGTTCAGAAACTTATGAACCTCTTCTTTCACCTCATCGTCAGAGCTGAACCATTTTCTGGCCAAATGTTCTTTTAACCTAGGGAACTGGGCACCAAGTCAGGACTATAGGGTGGGTGGGTGATTATGTTCCACTGAAACTGTTGCAGGAGAGCAACAGTTTGCCAAGTGATGTGTGGGTGAGCATTGTCATGGAGAATGTGTATGCCCTTGCTCAACATTCCTCTTCTCTGGTTCTGAATTGCCCATTTGAGTTTTTTTCAGAGTCTCACAGTACTTGTCAGCATTAATTGCGGTCCCAGTGATACAGCTCTGACAATGAGGTGAAAGAAGAGGTTCACAACTTCTGAACAGCATGGCAGCGAGCTAGTATGACATGAGCATAAAAAAACTGCCACAGTGTCTATAAAAATGCATCGACAGAAATGGTGATTATGTCAAAAATTGACAAATATTCAAGCTGTAAACTGATGTAAACCATTGTAGAAATAAAAAGGTCTATGCACTTATAAAAAAAGAGGATACCTTACTTTTGGGATTACCCTCATAAAAAATTTCTGAATGACTATTCCTTCTACTCAATAGATGAATTCTTAGATATGAAGTAGTAACTGTAAGAAAAAAAAATTATTTTGTGTAAAGGAAACTCATGTTAAAGTGACATGTTCCACATAATTACAAAATGTCATATTCATGATCTATGGAACAAGGATTAATGTATGTATGTATGTATGTATATATGTATGTGGGACCTAGGAAACAGCCCTTCCCCTCACTCCCTGTCTAAAACAATTTATCTTCTGACTAGATTGATTGTCAGCCTTGTTGTCTGTCAGTTATTCACCAGTTATGGTCTCATGTTTTATTTATAGCTCCAAAGTTCAAGTGAAATATGACTGCAGACATCACATCCATATTAAAAGAAAGAAACAAGATGAGAAAACAGTACCACTGAATGAAATGCATTCTTTTCAGCTGCAGACAGTGCATTCTTTTCAGCTGCAGACAGAATATATATACCGATGAAATACATTCAGTATAAATTGTCAAAGGATGAATAAAAACTCAATTCAGTTAATTTTAGTGACTTGTCACTATGGATTAACGTTTCATTTCTCATCTTCTCTGTGGTAAGCATCATAAAATTTTACTCCGTCATGACAAATTTATTTCAAATGCTTCTTGAATTAAACATTTAATAATCACTCTGCAAGTTAAATTTTAAAAGTTCAAATGATTTATCACAGACTTTCATTGTCTTATACATTTTTAAAACAATGGTTATATAATATTAATATAGTGCCAAAAGGATAATTAAATTTCTGAGTACTTACCTAGAAATCATTTCTTCTGTGGGCCATTCACCTGTACCAAAGTGTTCTGTTGATAGACCAATAATGAGACCACAAAAGAATCCTTCTATTATACAAAACAGGAGACCAAAAATTTCGTTTAATATACCCATTTTCACCAGTTGTATGTCTCTTGTCATTGCTCCAACAGCACAGGATAACACAGGTCCCTGGAATGAAATATGAGTCAGGTAGCTACAAAAAAGTAGCGTTTTTTTTAATGAAATAAATTACTGAAAAACAAATCACACAGAAACAAGGAACACATTACAAAAATGCTAGTTTTTAAAAGTTGCATTTTAGATTAAAAGAAAGAACAGCTTTGGAAGAAATGGGAATACTGACGAATTAAATATGAAAGTCAACTAGAGTCACTAGATTGGGAAGACAGATCAAGCTTGACTCATGGTCTTTTGTAATTTTCCTACATAATCCCTGAACATTTATCCACTCAGTCTTTTCCTATCTCTTTCCAAATGAAAATACCTCTGGATCTGAAAGTTAGAGTTCTGTTACATCTAGGCCAGTCTTTTGTTGCTGCTAGTTGCAATTGGAAGTCTTGCTTATATCATCTGATACAAATTAATTTGTAAAGTGGAAGTGTCTGAGAGCACTAGTAACACTTTATGAGAGGATTTGAAAATCAGTTTGCAGTATTTCTGTGTGCTGTGTACACTCCTGTAAGTTTTTTATGGTCTGTGAAGGTTATATAGGCCACTTCTTCCACATTTCTCCATAATTTATACTCCTTTTTACCAACCTACTACAATAACTAAATCTCATACCATCTGGTAGGGAAGACCTGATCTGGGGTTCTGGGTGAATTATCGGAACTGAACTCCTTTCCCTAAACCTCTCTGTTCCTTTTCCTTCACACCTCTTCTTTCTCCTTCGACTGTTTTGCCAAAAGAGCAAGCCACTGGTTCTCAAAGTTTGTAAAAGTTAAACCTTTTTTTATGTGTATTCTACTGCCACCGCTTGGTGAGTAGATTTTTTATCTATCCATTCACATTATAAAATAGTTCTTGGTATCATGAATTATGATTTCTTTTTCAATTTTGATTTATTGGTATCATAACATACACAAGCTAAATAATTTGACTCAGAAACAAAAGGCACATTTTAAACTTCACTAAAAAATAGAACAATTGATGATAATAACAGTACCCTAATATTAATACAAGTTTTTTAGCATCAGTGTATACACACAACAAAAGAATAATATAATATCAAGTCACCCATTGCTCAAATTATCATTTCACCTTCAATGAGTTCTTCTGCTGAATAGCAAAATTCCTCTCACAGACTACTGGAACCTTATTTTTCAAATCTCTGATGTTATACAACATATGTTTTACTTATTTACTTATCACATATTTTCACCTTACTATACTGTGGAGCTGCAAAAATCATTTCAGATGTCGTCTGTGGACAGCATAAAGTTCTCTTTATTCCTCCTCAAGCAATTTGTGTAAGAAACTTATAATTTAGTAAATTTACAGGAAGGGAAGAGTTATAATTTTTAGGTTCTGAAATAATGGAAGACAAGACTTTTTCCATGAAGTACACGTGCCTGACCCTTTTTTTCCTTTTTTGTCAGATTCAAAATAACTATGATATGCCATTTTTTGTGTACCCACATCAGGAATTTGCTAGTACTTGAATTGCAAAAGCAAAATTGCTTAATTTATTTGATAACACTACAAAAAGTATAGAGTACTACTCACCATATAGAGAGATGTTGAGTCACAGATAGGCACAACAAAAAGATTGCTGTGCATTTAAGCTTTCTGTCAAAAGGCCTTCTGAAGGGGAAAATACACACACATTCACATAAGCATAGAATTCACACACAGCATCTCTAGCCACTTTGGGCAGACTACAATGTCACTACATCTGATCAGAGCAGCACTCTGATGTGAGTGGTGAGGATAAGGAGGTGATAATGAGTGAGAATGGAGGGTTTAGCAGGATGAGGGTGGGAGCCTGCAGGGATGTGATGCACACGAGTTAGGGTTGCTGGGTCCAGTCAGGGGGTCTTGGGGGAGTGGGAGAGGGGGGGCCAGGTGAGTGAAAAAGGAGGGAAACAGAGAAGGTGAAAAGGACTAATGATTGCATTGGCAGAATAAAAGGCTGTGTTCTGCAGCAGTAGGAACAATGAAGGTGAAAGGTAGGTGGAGGAGAGGGACTAGCAAAGGTTAAGTTCCGGGAGATTTATGGAAATGTAGGATATGTTGAAGAGACAGTTCCCAACTGCACAATTCAGAACAGCTGGTAAGATAGATCCAGATGACAAGCCATGAAGCAGTTACTGAAGTAAACACTTTGTGTTGGGAAGCATGATCAGCAGCTGGGTGGTCCTGCTGCCTCTTGGCCAGAGTATTAGCAATAATGCCCATATAGAAAGCAGCACAGTTGTTGCAGCTTAGTTTGTAGATCACATGAGCACTTTCACAGGTTTCCCTGCCTTTGATGGAATAGGACTGTAGTAGGTAGTGGTGGGAGGGTGTATGGGACAGATGTTGCATCTATGTCTACAGCAGGGATATGAGCCATGAGGCAAGGGGTTGTTGAGGTTCTGGAGGAATGTGGATAGGGTGACCAAGAAGGAGTATGTTTGGAGTCAGTGAGTTAGTTGGGCTTGAGAAAGGTAGTGTTCAACAGTGACAAGGCCATGGGCATTGTGAATGTCAGTATAGAGGGAGGTGACATCAACATTGATGAGTAGAGCACAGTGTGGTAAAGGAACAGGAACTGTGGAGAGTCGCTGGAGGAAATGGTCATTGTCTTTTATATACAACAGTAGGTTATGGGTAATAGACTGAAGGTGTAGGTCTATGAGAGCACAGAGTCTTTCAGTCGGGGAAAAGTAACTGCCTCCAATGGTGTGTCCTGCGAACCTGGGTTTATAGACTTTAGGAAGCATGTGGAAGGTAGGAGTTTGGGCTGCAGTAGGGGTGAGGAGAGAGAAAGACTCAGGTGAATGGTTCTTTCATGGATCTAATGATTTGAAGATAGCCTGAACATCCTGTTGGATTTTGGGAATGGGGTCACTATGGCAGGTTTTGTTGCTGCACAAATCTGACAGCTGGTGGAGTCCCTCTGCCAGGTAATCCCTGCAGCTCCAAACCATGTTGGCAGAGCCATTACTGGAAAGTAGGAATATAAGGTTGGGGTCAGTTTTTAGGTGCCTGATTGTGATTCTTTCTCCAGATATTACTTTGTTTTTATCTCATTTGTTGTTAGTTTTCTCCTTTCCCTACAGGCCCTACTCTCTCAGCTTCCAATTATTTCCCCCATACTTCATCCATTCCATCCTTTTTGTGAGATTTACATGCTTTTTTACATATTTTATGAGTTTATCCCTTGTACTTTTAAGTATTTCATTTTTACACATTTTTTTGTCCTTTGCTAAGGATCCTTATTTCTTCCATCTGCACCAATACAGAAAAGTTTGCATATCACTATCCAGAACCCAGTCACACCCACAATTCCTG
The DNA here is from genome assembly GCF_023864275.1 of Schistocerca cancellata. NCBI lineage: Eukaryota > Metazoa > Arthropoda > Insecta > Orthoptera > Acrididae > Schistocerca > Schistocerca cancellata. The sequence goes on along the minus strand of NC_064628.1, from coordinate 307,665,721 downwards.
CATAGTTGCCTAGCTCATTGAATCTCACCCCCCCCCCCCCCCCCCCCCTCGAAATGAACAGACTATATAATTACCCTTCTAAAGCTGCAATCCCTTCTTCCACAATGACTTCTACCTATTCAAATTCTGATAGTTCATAGCCCTCACCAACCTAGTCCCACAAAACCATGTAAATCAGGTCCATGCCGCCTTGCAATACCTCATGTGCTCCCACAAAATTATCCTGTCCTACAATCTCAAAGTCCTGCAACCCATCTCTCACAATGAAACTCTTGACCCCCAGGAACTACAGCAGCTTGCACAACGTCATCTCAGAAAACTCTCCATCTCATGTTCCTGCCATAGAATACCATTATCCATCACTTCTACAAGAGTCTCCAAACCTACCCCACATCCCCTCATAGACAACAAACATTGCCTCACAGACCTACTACATTCACAACACTCTCAGAAGCTCCCTCCCACCACCAAACAGAAACAAGAATCCAACCAGAGCCAAAAGCCTTAGTCCCACGGAAGTGTCATTCCTTTTCAAAGGCATTACCTTTAGTTCTACTCTCAAATTCAATCACACTGGAATTGTTAAAGAACTTCTCTCCATCTCCTGATTCCTACAGTGAAAACACTGTTTCAATATCAACCCTACCAATCAGACTCAAACAGAAACCAATACTGAATCCTGTCTGACTCAGTTCAATACTACATCCAACTCTAATCCATAGCTACTGCTCCAAAGTCACCCCCTGTTAGCATTCCAGAATTTCTTAATCTCAAATGTTGCCTCACCATCATTCCCCAGATCCATCAACACAGAATACAGCCTCACATCTGCAGAAAGAAATGCATTCTATCACCATCTGAAAACTGATCCTGACCTTACAATTCTAACTACCGAGAAACGCTTTGGTTTTGAACCATACATACTGGGATGGATGGACTGTGCCAGCTGTCAGATTTATCCACTTACAAACCCTGCTACAGTGAGCAAATTATGGAACTCCAACAGAATTTCCAGTTCCTCCTCAAATACTTAGGCCCATCCCAATATCTCTATTCTAAGTCTCTTAAGTCTCTCTCTCTCTCTCTCTCCTCACCCCTACCCCTCCCCACACACCTAATTTCTACATGTTTCCTGAAGTCCATAAGCCCAACCACTCAGGATGTCCTGTTGTGGCTGATTACTGTGCCTTCACACAGAGAATCTCTGCTCTCATTTATTTACATCTTCAGCCTGTTATCCATAACTTCATCCTGCATAAAAGATACCAACCATCTCCTGTTCCTACAGCATATGATACCCTGCTCATCACGGTTAATGCCACCTCTCTCTGTATTAACATTCCCAGTGCCCATGACTTTCCTGCTGTTGAACACTACTTTTCCAAAGCCCAACTGATTCCAATCATACAACTTCATTCCTGATCACCATGAACAAGTATATTCTCACCTACAATCACTTCTCCTTTGAAGGCATCACCCACAAACACATATGTATGTAGTACAACAATGGGCACCTGCATGACACCATTCTACACAAACTATCTACAGGAATCCTTCCTAACCACCCAGAATCCCAAACCCCTCGCCTGATTTCAACTCATTGATGAAATGTTTGTGGAGTGAGGATGAGGACATCATATCAACATTACTACAGAATCTCAATTCCTTCCCCCTCATTTGCATCATCTTGTCCTCAACCTGACAAGCCAACGTCCTTGATGTTGACCTCCACTTCTGGAATGGCTTACATCAGAACGTCCAACCATATCAAACCTATCAACCACGAACAATACCTCCACTTCCAAGCTGCCACCCATTCCATACCAAGAAGTTCCTTCCCCAAAACCTAGCCACCCATGGTCACTGCACCTGCAGTGATGAGCAATCCCTCTCCTAACATACCACACATCTCACTGAGGTCTTCAGATACAAAAATTACCCTCCCAACCTTGTACAGAAACAGATCTCACATGCCTTATTTTTCCAGTCACCTACCAGTTCTCACAAGCCCACCATCTGCCTCTCCCCCAAATCATATACTCCAGTCTAGTTACAAGCATCTCCTATTCCATCAAAGGCAGGGCTACCTGTGAAAACAGTCATGTGATATACAAACTAAGCTGCAACCACTGTGCTGCTTTCTACATGGGCATGATGACTAGCAAGCTGTCTGTCCACCAAGTTTCACAACACAATGCGCTTCACTTTAATGACTGCTTCACAGCCTGTGCCATCTGGATCCTTCCAAACAACACCAGTCTTTCTGAATTGTACAGGACTCACTGCAATTCACCCTATATTCTCTTAACCCCCAGGCCTCATCCTTCATTAGTCTGCATCCTCCACCTACCTACCACCTTGCCACTCCCTCTGCAGCACAACACAGCCTTCTATTCCATTATTGCAGCTATAGTCCTTTTCCGCTTCTCCACTTCTCTCCTTTCCCACTCACCCCTCCCCCCCCCCCCCACCCTCCTCTAACCCACCTCCTTCTCCCTCCAAAAAAGTCTCCTGACTGCACCTAGCAGCTCTACCCTACACCCACCATGCCCCCGTAGGCTTCCACAAGCAGCACTACATCTTCCCTCACCCCTTCCATGAAAATGATCCTTCTCTGCCTCATGCCTCCTCATTACCCTCCTACTCACAATGGATAGTTTCTTCCATCAGGTGCAGTTATGACATAGTCTGCCCACAACGGTCAGAGATGGTGATCATCTATGTGTGGGTTGTGCTTGTGTGAATGTGTGTGTGTGTTCTCTACTTCAGAAAAAGGATTTTAGTCCATAAGCTTAAGTGTACAGCAGTCTTTCCATTACACCTGTTTGCAACTCAGCATCTCCTCTATGTTGTTAGTTCTAATCTATCCTTTTCATAATATTGTTATTATTCCATCCAGGACATTCTATTGTAAAAATAAATGTTTACAAAATCATAAAAATGTTAGTGTTTCATATTCATGAATACTCTCAACTCCACTTAAATAGTCAACAATCTCCTAATATGAAATAAAGTAATCCGTCATTCAGTTATCCCTTTCTTTATAGAACATCAACTTCTTGAAAATGTGTGAAACACATTTTTTCATGAGATAGAAGCACTCAGCATTTTCTAGATGCACCATGAACATTCATCTCAATGTGTCACTTTTGAAGATTCCTTCATATCCTTTGATTGGAGTTCCTTGATTTTTTTGCTAGATGATTCATCTTGTTGCAATCCATATGGTAAAGTGGCAGTTAGCAATGTTCTTATAAATAGATTACTTTGATAATTCCTTCATGTCCTTTGACTTGAATTTCTTGATATTTTGTTGAAAGAATCGTATTGTTGCAATCCATATGGTACAGTTGTATGTAGCAATGTTCTTGTAAATAGATCACTTTGACAAAACTGGAAACAAAATGCTGTCAATGCCATATTTGCAAGTGGTTCACTGCCTGTTCTCTCTGCAGTTTCGCTTGTAAAATATTTCCACTGATCGTTTTCTAAATGCATTGCTAAATGAACAACTGCCTGCTCTTGATAATGTACTGGGGAACCCAATATTTACCAAGATACTACATCACAGTTTATATACCTGCCCATTTTATACCATAGTATTTCATATTTGGAGTGTCGTACTCGATTTTGTACTCTGTTATCTCTAGTTATTGTGGATACAGCCATATTACTGCCTTTATTAACATATTTGCACAAATATTTAATTGATTTCACTGACACCCAAACCTCCAGATGTCAGACACTTAGATTGGTACAAACCATTTTGTGTCAATAGTGTATCAATGAAAATACCAATTTAGTTAATGCTATGTGCTGTCATCCAGTAGAACTTGTGTAAATGGTAATTAAAAGTAACACCCAAACTACAGAGCAATGGAAAATCGTATTTGTGAACACTTGTTTTGAAGATCTTACTTGGCTGAGTTGTTACCATGAGAGTTTGTTAAACCAAATGTCCTACATTCATATCCATATCCACTGTTGTCAATCTTTTTTTATCTGTTTATGCATGAAACTGTTATTTGGGAGAACATTTTCCTGGCATGTAAAAGGACTTTTCAGAGTTTGAAGCAATGTTCTTTTGGCAGTCTGCTTTTGCTTCATTAGTTGAAAGTAGTAAACCTATAGAGTACATCTGTATAGATAGGTGTGCTGTTCTGTCACACATTTTTGCTATTGTGACATTTGATAAGACAAACTCATGCTCTACCAAGTGAACCACATGAGATCTACAAAAAACTACTCACAGATATGCTTTTCTTGTGCTCCACAGTTCTGGTGTTACTTTTAGTTACTATTAATGCATATTCTACTCAATGACAGCACATAGCATGAACTAAATTGGTGTTTTGGTTGATACTCTATCAACATACAATGTTTGGTACTGATCTGAGTGTCTGACATCTGGAGGTTTGGGTGCGAGCTGCAGTACTGCACATTTATGTCTACTTAAAATATTTTTGACAGAAGCAGATTTTATGGAAACATCCACTGCTTATCTACTGATACTTCTATCTCTAGCTTACTTTGAATTTGAATTTTGGCAGTGAAACTGCTATTTTCTGAAGACTGTCTTCTGTACTTAGGATATCCATCTTCTCCTGTTTGTGTCTCATTTAAACATTGTCTTGGATATAGCTCTGCACACCTCTATTCACTCAGACTTGATGAATTCATATTTGATTTTCCACATGGACCATGAGTCAAGTATTTTGCTATTACAGTATATTGTATAATTTTGGATCCGCTTTTGAATCCATAAATTCAGCTCAAATTACTTGATCAATATGATTTGTACAGATTTTTTTGTGTAACCAATTAAAGAATGTGAATGAGGAAATCTTTATTTCTGCCATTCAATTGTGTACTTCCAGCATCTAATAATTCAGAAAATGTGATACTTTTTATGACATCATAAATCTAATTTATTTCTGTCTGTAGCACGTCTGTGATAGTAGAGGGAAAACAGAGTTAAAGATGAGCTGTTCTTGCTTGTCAAGATGGCTTTGAGTCTTCCTGTGGGCTATGTAAGGTCTATAGACAGTTTGGGAGACAGACAAGATAGGTGGATAAGTGGCAGACAGACCAGCAGTGGATATATAGATACGGTCCTTTATTTACTCATTCAATTTAACTCCTCCATGAGCATGAACAAGTGTTTAATTACTCCTTCCAGCTAGCACAGTCAGCCAGTGCGTTTCCTTTTTCATGTAATATCTCACAATCTGCAACAGGTATGGTAACAGCCAGTGGCACAGAGAAGTGAGCTGCTTATTTGATGGAGTTTTGATTCAGGGTGCTGACTTAGTAACCATGACCAGATGCCACAAGATGATCCATACGGATGTGATGCAGAGCAAGACTAGCCAGAAGTATCTTCTATCTTTATGGCAGATAGCAATATACCTGGTGGCACATTGATAAAATTGGCCATGGTCAACCTGTGAACCAGCTACCAGAGAATGGTGGCTGGTGAAGTGTTGGCAATTCAGGCTGAGCAGATGGGCCGCGGTCACCAGTACATGACCCAGTTGTGGCAGAGTTATGGCAATGCCTCCAATTGACACACTTTGATGGTTATATACTGCTCATCTGGCCAAGTAATGACTAACTGTTTGGCCATGGTTAAATACTGTTTCTCCCTGCTGATTTATGTTGTTTACACGAGTCAGTGTGCCATGTCAAATCATCTGGAGTGTGTTAGTGATCACTCAGGTGTTATAATTGGGTTGCAATACTCCTAAAGGCTATGTCACATGCTAGGAGCAACTGTGGTCTGTCATCACAAAAGCAATGTGAAGCTGCTGACTACACAGTCTCCTTGTCACAGTATTCTTTTGCTTGTTCCATGTTCCATTTATAAATTTATTCTTTACAATTTCCTGCTTCTGCAAAGAAAATTCGCACTCAAGTTTTGCTGGAACACATATAGGTTTATTTACAGTCATTTACAATTCACATTTCTACCATCTCTCACAAAATCACTTTCTCCTCTGCAATATTTACATTTTTTCTCAACTACTGAGTCCATATTTTCTCATTTTTTTCCTTCAGGTCACTTTTAGTCCTGTTAGCAGCTATGTCTTTTCATCTTGTGGGAGAGCATTGAGAATCAGAAAAGTATTTAACCTACTTACTTTTTGCATGCTAAATTCATTTCTCCCACTTTTTCCTATTACTTGCACCACCTTCCTCTAACAACTCAAACAGAAGTCTCATAATCAATATAACATTGAGCCATACCTTGCATCTACACAAACGGTGTGACATACTATCCAGGATTCACATGAACAACAGGCACCACTTGGCCATGAATGTTTCTCTTTTCATTAACTTACATGCATACAATCCTGTTATCTTAGTACTATAACCAACAGACAATGAAATCTACTTATAAATTTGTGCTCATAAGTTACAAAGGGCATTCAACAAAGTTTTGCACAGTCATCTCTAATTCTTTTTATTTTTTGCAGGAGGAAAATGAAATTTTTTGTTAACATACTTGGAACATTTAGCTATAAGTTGGTATATAAAAGTATTTTCTTTTATTTACAGGAGAGCCATAATGGACCATGAAGTAGAGTCGTGACAACGGTCGGTGATGGAGTTCCTCTTCAAGACCGGCGATGTCTCTGCCACATCGATTCACAGGAAGTTGCTCCCTGTTTATGGGGAGGACACAGTGAATTGCAGTAATATCCAGAGCTGGTTGTAGAGATTTAAAGAAGGTAATTTCTCTCTATTGGACAATCCATGATGTGGTAGACCATTGATGGCATCCAAAATGACAGATGTGTGATGAGACGCCAGCTTGCTGAAATGACTCGTTTGTTACTGTGTAGTGTGGTTTCACTGGTTCAGTCACTAGTGTACAGAAAAATCTTTTGGTTTATTTGATAAATAGTCTCCTTATTCACATCACTCACTGCCATTGATGGTCTACCGCATCGTGGATTGTCCAGTAGAGAGAAATCACCTTCTTTAAAACACTGCAACCACCGCTGGATACTGCTGCACTCCATTGTGTCCTCCCCATAAACAGGGAGCAACATCCTGTGAATTGATGTGGCAGAGTCATTGCCAGTCTTGAAGAGGAGCTCCATCACCGACCATTGTTGCAACCTGACATCTACTTCACAGTTCATTATGGCTCGCCTGTAAATAAAAGAAATTACCTTTATACACCAACTTGTAGCTAAATATTCCAAGTATGTTAACAAAAAATTTCATTATCCTCCTGGAAAAGAAAAAAAAGAAAAAAAATGACTGCAAAATTTTTGAATGCTCTTTGTACTACCTATTGCTAATGATTAATAAGAAAAATACATGTACTGTAAGCTAAATTCTACCTTAACCTAGATAGTACGGACTGACCCACAAGCAAACAGAATGGTTCCTGTTCTATGCTATTGCTCATAAATAATGGCTCATATGATCTCTGCAGATTGCACACTGTTCATTTGCTCCATATTCTTATACCATATCAGTTCAGAAAAGTTTATTTACAACAGCAGTATGGTAACCTTACGTTGATCCCACTTTCAAGACATTGTAACTTGGGAATCTATAAGAACTTTCTTCCTTTTACTTCATTAATTCCTCTCACTCTGAGAGATTTATTCAGTGGCCCTATTGCAAGGGCTCTCTGATACCACTGACCCAGATACAAGTGCCATAACAGCCCCATATTTGCTGTACAAACATCCTAACATTTCCAGAATGAGATTTTCACTCTGCAGCGGAGTGTGCGCTGATATGAAACTTCCTGGCAGATTAAAACTGTGTGCCCGACCGAGACTCGAACTCGGGACCTTTGCCTTTCGCGGGCAAGTGCTCTAACCAACTGAGCTACCGAAGCACGACTCACGCCCGGTACTCACAGCTTTACTTCTGCCAGTACCTCGTCTCCTACCTTCCAAACTTTACAGAAGCTCTCCTGCGAACCTTGCAGAACTAGCACTCCTGAAAGAAAGGATATTGCGGAGACATGGCTTAGCCACAGCCTGGGGGATGTTTCCAGAATGAGATTTTCACTCTGCAGCGGAGTGTGCACTGATATGAAACTTCCTGGCAGATTAAAACTGTGTGCCCGACCGAGACTCGACCTCGGGACCTTTGCCTTTCGCGGGCAAGTGCTCTAACCAACTGAGCTACCGAAGCACGACTTACGCCCGGTACTCACAGCTTTACTTCTGCCAGTACCTCGTCTCCTACCTTCCAAACTTTACAGAAGCTCTCCTGCGAACCTTGCAGAACTAACACTCCTGAAAGAAAGGATATTGCGGAGACATGGCTTAGCCACAGCCTGGGGGATGTTTCCAGAATGAGATTTTCACTCTGCAGCGGAGTGTGCGCTGATATGAAACTTCCTGGCAGATTAAAACTGTGTGCCCGACCGAGACTCGAACTCGGGACCTTTGCCTTTCGCGGGCAAGTGCTCTACCAACTGAGCTACCGAAGCACGACTCACGCCCGGTACTCACAGCTTTACTTCTGCCAGTACCTCGTCTCCTACCTTCCAAACTTTACAGAAGCTCTCCTGCGAACCTTGCAGAACTAACACTCCTGAAAGAAAGGATATTGCAGAGACATGGCTTAGCCACAGCCTGGGGGATGTTTCCAGAATGAGATTTTCACTCTGCAGCGGAGTGTGCGCTGATATGAAACTTCCTGGCAGATTAAAACTGTGTGCCCGACCGAGACTCGAACTCGGGACCTTTGCCTTTCGCGGGCAAGTGCTCTACCAACTGAGCTACCGAAGCACGACTCTCGCCCGGTACTCACAGCTTTACTTCTGCCAGTACCTCGTCTCCTACCTTCCAAACTTTACAGAAGCTCTCCTGCGAACCTTGCAGAACTAACACTCCTGAAAGAAAGGATATTGCGGAGACATGGCTTAGCCACAGCCTGGGGGATGTTTCCAGAATGAGATTTTCACTCTGCAGCGGAGTGTGCGCTGATATGAAACTTCCTGGCAGATTAAAACTGTGTGCCCGACCGAGACTCGAACTCGGGACCTTTGCCTTTCGCGGGCAAGTGCTCTAACTGCAAGGTTCGCAGGAGAGCTTCTGTAAAGTTTGGAAGGTAGGAGACGAGGTACTGGCAGAAGTAAAGCTGTGAGTACCGGGCGTGAGTCGTGCTTCGGTAGCTCAGTTGGTAGAGCACTTGCCCGCGAAAGGCAAAGGTCCCGAGTTCGAGTCTCGGTTGGGCACACAGTTTTAATCTGCCAGGAAGTTTCATCCTAACATTTTCTCAGACACAGGCATTATATCAGAATCACCTGTGCTGTACAGTTATTCTACTTGTATAATTTTCCAGCTACAGACAGTATTAACAGGCATATCTGTGGTGTTCATTAATCCTATATTTACTGATTACAGGTGCTGCATTAGCTCTACCTGTGTCGTACAATAAGAAATCTCTTTACTTTCACATATCTGATGGATTTTCCCACTATACCCCTCCCTTGGCTTGATCAGCTGTTCCTGGAGGATCTACTGCAATCCTGAACATTGCTTCTCGAGAGACATGGAGCAAATTTAATTGATGGTGTCACAGCCAATGATGCATCTCGCACCTGTATAGGATCTCAGTGTTTTGGCTGTTTTGAGACAATGTCACATGATTTGAAGACAATAAAACCAGTCAAAACAATACCACTGTGGCTCTTTATTCCAGTTCTAATTAATTGGCATTGTAAAATGGCTTAAACTTACCTTAATATACTAAGTGGTACCTGTTAATTATTTCCCCTGGGTGTCACATTCTCCAAATTACATCTCCCAATCTTCCTAGTTTAGCTACAACCTTAAATCCTACATTATGCCTATCTTCTACATCTACATCTACATCTACTCACGTAGTCCACAGCCACCATATGGTGCATGGCTAAGTATATCCCATACCATTATTAGTCATTTTCTTTCCAGTTCCACTCGCAAACAGAGTGAGGGAAAAACAACTGTCTATATGCCTCCAAATGAGCCTTAATCTCTCTGGAATGTCTCTTGCAGTGGTCTCTCCGCGATATTTTCAGAAATTTTATAAATTATATAACTCAGTACATATCTCGAAATATCTCTTCTTATCTTACCGATTATCAATGCAAAGTAGTTTCAAGCCCAATTATTCCTTGTAGCATCCATTTACTCCATGGAATAGCTTCTCTGCTATCTATGTTTTCTCCTATGAAAAGACTGGGGACTTCTTGCCGATTAGTCGTGAAAGAAGGATGTATATGTATGTATTGTTGAGCTAGTCGCCATCTTGATGAGATTCTGTATGAGAAGGAATTTAATACATGAACTAAACTAAAGTAAGTGTGTTCGCGTATTATTTAACTGATTATTATTGACAGTGTCTGCTTAATATGCTGTGTTGCACGGGATCAGTGGGGAACATCTGATTTACACTGGACGAACCTGCCATTTTGTATGCTCAAGATATCCAGTTACTTCACATAAATAGGCTAACATGGTCTTACCAGCAGATCTCCGGTCTTCCCCATGTGATCACCAAAAGTTAATAATTATTACAAATGTTTCCAGGAGATTGACTGACAATTTTCGTCGCACCGAGACTTCGAAATTGCTTCACTGCCTTATGGAATTTAAGTTAAGCTCAATTTAATCAGGATAGAACAGTATTGAACTGTGTGAATGTGATAAGCCTGCTTTGTCAATGAAAATTACCTTAATATACGCATGTTTTTACTATCCTGATCAGTGAAGCTAAATCAGGCCGGTGTGAGAGAGGTTTTTTAATTTTAGATCCCACACAAAAGATATTAAATTTCTTAATCCTGTTTTCATGATTCTTACATGAAAGGTATGTTGGCAGCAGTAGAATCATGCTGAAGTCAGCCTCAAATGGTGGTTCTCTAAATTTTTTCAATAATGTTTCTTGAAAAGAACATTGCTTTCCCTCCAGTGATTTCCATTTGAGTTCGCAAAGTGTCTTCGTAATAGCTACACATTGTTTAAACCTACTGGTATCAAATCTATCACCCTGCCTCTGAACTGCTTAATGTCTTCCATTAATCTGACTTGTTGCAGATCCCAAACACTCGAACAGTACTCAACAATGAGTCACTCTAGTGTCCTGTATGCAGTCTCCTTTACAGATCAACAGCATTCTCCTAATATCCTCCCAATAAACTGAAGCTGACCATTTGCCTTCCCTACTACAATCCTTATCTGCTCCTTCCATTTCATATTGCTTTGCAACATTACGCCTAAATATTTAGTTGACTTTACTGTGTCAAGCAGCATAATACTAATGCGGTTCTTGAACATTATGTGTTTTTTCCCTACTTATCTACATTAACTTATGTTTTACTATATTTAGAGTTAGTTGGCTTGATGAAATTATGTCTAAGTCATCTTGTATACTCCCACAGTCACTCAATAATGACACCATCCCATACATGACAGCATCATCAACAAACAGTTGCAGACTGCTGCTTGCCCTGTCTGCAAGCTCATTTATGTATATAGAAAATAACAATAGTCTTACAACACTTCCTTGGGGAATTCTCAATAATACCCTTGTGTACGACAAACACTCACCATCAACAACATACTGGGTTCTGTTACTTAAGAAGACTTCGAGCCACTCACATACCTGGTAACCTGTTCTATATACTTGTACCTTCATCAGAGAGTACTCTCTGCTAGAAATATCACTTTGCCACAAAGAAAAATGAACCTAATCCTACTCGTAATGATCCAACTCCCCAATATACTATACAAATTGAACCCTGCCTGGAACAGTTCCGTCCTTCATCACAGCAGGACCCACCTCCTCTTCCTCAAAATCACCCCCTCCAAACCTTCCAGGAATTTCTGACTTCCAGCCTTGCCTCTCAATCCTTCTTAAAAAACCTTAGTCCTACTCCCAACATCACCACTGCTGAAGCCCAGGCTATCCGTGATCTGAAGGCTGACCGATCCATCATCATTCTTCCGGCGGACAAGGGTTCCACGACCGTGGTACTTGATCGTCGGGAGTATGTGGCTGAGGGACTGTGTCAGCTTTCAGACAACACTACATACAAAGTTTGCCAAGGTAATCCCATTCCTGATGTCCAGGCGGAGCTTCAAGAAATCTTCAGAACCTTAGGCCCCCTACAAAACCTTTCACCTGACTCCATCAACCTCCTGATCCCACCGACACCCTGCACCCCTACCTTCTACCTTCTTCCTAAAATTCACAAACCCAATCATCCCGGCCACCCCATTGTAGCTGGTTACCAAGCCCCCACAGAACGTATCTCTGCCTACGTAGATCAACACCTTCAATCCATTACATGCAGTCTCCCATCCTTCATCAAAGACACCAACCACTTTCTCGAACGCCTGGAATCCTTACCCAATCTGTTACCCCCGGAAATCATCCTTGTAACCATTGATGCCACTTCCTTATACACAAATATTCCGCACGTCCAGGGCCTCGCTGCGATGGAGCACTTCCTTTCACGCTGATCACCTGCCACCCCACCTAAAACCTCTGACCCACAACTTCTTCGCTTTTGAAGGCCAGACATACCAACAATTAAAGGGAACAGCCATTGGTACCAGGATGGCCCCCTCATACACCAACCTATTCATGGGTCACTTAGAGGAAGCCTTCTTGGTTACCCAGGCCTGCCAACCCAAAGTTTGGTACAAATTTATTCATGACATCTTCATGATCTGGACTCACAGTGAAGAAGAACTCCAGAATTTCCTCCAACCTCAACTCCTTTGGTTCCATCAGATTCACCTGTTCCTACTCCAAATCCCATGCCACTTTCCTTGACGTTGACCTCCATCTGTCCAATGGCCAGCTTCACACGTCTGTCCACATCAAACCCACCAACAAGCAACAGTACCTCCATTATGACAGCTGTCACCCATTCCGCATCAAACGGTCCCTTCCCTACAGCCTAGGTCTTCGTGGCAAACCAATCTGCTCCAGTCCGGAATCCCGCAACTACCCTCCCGACCTGGTACAGAAGCAAATAATCAGAGCCACTTCCTCATCCCCTCAAACCCAGAACCTCCCACAGAAGAACCCCAAAAGTGCCCCTCTTGTGGCAGGATACTTTCCGGGACTGGATCAGACTCTGAATGTGGCTCACCAGCACAGATACGACTTCCTCAAATCCTGCCCTGAAATGAGATCTATCCTTCATGAAATCCTCCCCACTCCACCAAGAGTGTCTTTCCGCCGTCCACCTAACTTCGTAACCTCTTATTTCATCCTCATGAAATCCCTAAACCACCTTCCCTACCCTCTGGCTCCTACCCTTGTAACTGCCCCCAGTGTAAAACCTGTCACGTGCACCCTCCCACCACCACCTACTCCAGTCCTGTAACCCGGAAGGTGTACACGATCAAAAGCAGAGCCACGTGTGAAAGCACCCACGTGATTTACCAACTGACCTGCCTACACTGTGAAGCGTTCTATGTGGGAATGACCAGCAACAAACTGTCCATTCACATGAATGGACACAGGCAGACAGTGTTTGTTGGTAATGAGGATCACCCTGTGGCTAAACATGCCTTGGTGCACAGCCAGCACATCTTGGCACAGTGTTACACCATCCGGGTTATCTGGATACTTCCCACTAACACCAATCTGTCAGAACTCTGGAGATGGGAACTTGCCCTTCAGTATATCCTCTCTTCTCGTTATCCGCCAGGCCTCAACCTCCGCTAATTTCAAGTTGCCGCCGCTCATACCTCACCTGTCTTTCAACAACATCTTTGCCTCTGTACTTCCGCCTCGACTGACATCGCTGCCCAAACTCTTTGCCTTTACAAATGTCTGCTTGTGTCTGTGTATGTGCAGATGGATATGTGTGTGTGTGTGTGTGTGTGTGTGTGTGTGCCCGCGCGAGTGTATACTTAAGTCTTTCCGCTCCCGGGATTGGAATGACTCCTTACCCTCTCCCTTAAAACCCACATCCTTTCGTCTTTCCCTCTTCTTCCCTCTTTCCTGATGAAGCAACCATTGGTTGTGAAAGCTTAAATTTTGTGTGTATGTTTGTGTTTGTTTGTGTGTCTATCAACCTGCCAGCGCTTTTGTTTGGTAAGTCACATCATCTTTGTTTTTAGATATATATAACTACTTATTTACACAAAAATCCTCATGCCCCTTCTGACTTATCTTTATGAAGTTATCAAAGTTTACATGGTACCCAAGGTTTTCAATGCCTGAGGCAGGCACACTCTCTGCAGTGGCTGGTGTAATGTCCTATTTAATGCAAACGCATCATACTATGGGGTGAGATTCAATGCATGGGGTGGAGTGCTCAAGTAAGTTGCACTGGGTTCACATTACTGGAGTTAATGTCTTGGCACTTGGTCCCTTAGCAAACACTACAGTGGTATCTCACAATGATGTTACAGAAAAAACAGAGAAAGATAAAACTAAAGGAAACAGGGATTTCCACAAGTGAAAGTAAAAACTTTGTGCTGCTGTTTACACACATTGGTCTCCCTGTGTGGGGAATCAGTGTTTGTAGTTTTCTGGTATCAGCATGTTGCACATCTTCTTGGTCATCATCGATCCATCAGTATCCAAACTGTACTCCACTCTGCCCCACATTGGGCATGGTGATGGCATTGGCCAGAGTAAAGATGTGAACTGACAGCTCGAGAGTAGGGGTGACTGTCAGGTGGGGTGCTGGATGTCTGGGATGGGCAGGCAGATAGATGCTGGTGGTCATTGTTATGACCCAGTGGTGACAAAGTTATGGCAATGACTCTGACTGACAAAGACTGGGTGTAATACACTTCCCAGCTGGCAGAATGATGACAAGCTGGTTCCTTCGAGGTTTCTTCCTATTTTTTGCTAAATAAGAAGGGGAAAATAGGCCGAATGCATGAAGTGAAGTTTATGTTAGGGAGGGCACTTGACTAGAGTAGCCCATGCAGCCGTGTTAACCATACTGCTATGGTGGTATAATGGCTAACACAAGTGCCTAGTAAGCAGGAGACCTGGGTTAAAGTCCTGGCCATGGTACAAATCTTAACCCATTTGTTTCTGTACCTGTATTTTGGTTCACTTGTTTCAAATTGAATTGGTAACAATCTTTTCTTCTTACAAAAATTAACATATATTGAAGTTCTTTCCAAATAACAATGTGTTTCTGTGGTACATTGCAATCCTCCTCTTCCTCAGTGAATAATTATATCATGACTTGTGTACTCACTGTCTACAATTACAACAGTAATTTCATTGACTTGAGGTGCACTGAATCAATGTTTGTGTATCTGGTGTTCTGTCAGTGTGAATCACAACTTTGTATTTATCAGATACCATTTGAACCAGTGCTTTTTTGAATATGTCAACCAACTGATTGTAGTTATGTAAAGTTCTCTGCAGTTATTCAATGAGTTCCTGTCACAATCCACTTATATCTGCACAATGTTGATCAACTTTCAGTGGCTCATTCTCACTGCAATACACTTGCTATGGTCCCACTCTATGATATGCTTGTCCTTTAATCAAAAATACAGGACTGAATTGATGTTCTTCACTGCTCATGGAGGTAGCACCAAATGGAGTCATCAGAATTGCACACATGTTCCATTTTCTCAATGATAATGTGTTTGTGTTTGTTCTACTATTTAGTTGGATCATAACAGGATGTTTTACATGCCAAACCGTAATCTCAAGTGTTCCACTCTTTAGTTAGATCATAACAGAATGTTGCACATGCCACACTGTAAACTCAGTTTCTTCTACTCTGCACTTCTCATACACTAACATTTTGATCACACACCTGCAGTCATTATAAGTATTCCTTAATACAGTAAACTTCCATTTACGCCACCATTCACTACCATTAGCAGTTTGCTCTCACTTAAATTTATTTCACTTTCTGTCACTCTGATTTCCAAAAGTGTATGATACTTGTGTCTTGCCCTCCACTATATATCACCTTCTGTAATGGAGCATATGCCCACCATAGCAGGATATTTAAACATCCAAGTACATTCTTGAATGTTCTGGAACATTCTCAAATTTTCTGAGAAAATCCAGTACAGTCTGGAATGCTTTTAAACATTCTGAAACATTCACAAACATTCTGACTAATCTCACCCAATTCAGCACTTAATTCCCAACTGCTTTTTCAACTGTACATAACAAGTCTATTGGTGCAATGCCTTTTTTTTTGACATCAATATTTTCAAACCTAACACTTGAAGTTACAAACTGAAACTTCTCCAGTGGAGGGCTACCACATTATTGACCTCCATAGGGCTGTAGAAGTGGGTTGTGGAGTTACAGTGGCATCCAGGGACAAACCATACTTAAATTTATTATGTATATTGACAATGGCTGATTTTGAGAGTCTTCAAATTTATCAATTTGTCTATCCAAGAAATCTTCAGTTTTTCTAGAGCACAACTTTCCTCATTCATTTTCCTTCCTTGTCCTCCCATTCTCCATGCCTCATTCCTATTCAAGTCTACCTCCTAAATGTCTAAATGGCTCTCTTATACAAGTCCTTGTCTCAGTATGAGAGCACAACAATACACTAGTATAAATAATCAGGAAAATCATCACAATTGAACTGAGTGTACAATTTATCAAAATAATAACTCAGGAAAACCTGAAATGGAAAGTGTAAGGAGTTCTTGTAAAAAAGAAATAAATATGTTGTTGTTGTGGTCTTCAGTCCAGAGACTAGTTTGATGCAGCTCTCCATGCTACTCTATCCTGTGCATGCTTCTTTATTCCCAGTACCTACTGCAACATACATCCTTCTGAATTTGCTTAGTGTATTCATCTCGTCGTCTCCCTCTACAAGTTTTACCCTCCACGCTGCCCTCCAATACTAAATTGGTGATCCCTTGATGCCTCAGAATATGTCCTACCAACCAATCCCTTCTTCTAGTCAAGCTGTGCTGTAAATTTCTCTTCTCCCCAATTCTATTCAATACCTCCTCATTAGTTATGTGATCTACCCATCTAATCCTCAGCATTCTTCTGTAGCACCTCATTTCGAAAGCTTCTATTCTCTTCTTGTCCAAACTATTTATTGTCCATGTTTCACTTCCATACATGGCTACACTCCATACAAATACTTTCAAAAACGACTTCCTGACACTTAAATCTACACTCAATGTTAACAAATTTCTCTTCTTCAGAAACACTTTGCTTGCCATTGCCGGTCTACATTTTACATCCACTCTACTTTGAAAATCATTAGTTATTTTGCTCCACAAATAGAAAAAATCATTTACTACTTTAAGCATCTCATTACCTAACCTAATTCCCTCAGCATCACCTGACTTAACTTGACTATATTCCATTATCCTCATTTTGCTTTTGTTCATATTCATCTTATATCCTCCTTTTGAGACGCTGTCCATTCCATTCAACTGCTCTTCCAGGTCCTTTGCAGTTTCTGACAGAATTACAATGTCATCGGTGAACCTCAAAGTTTTTATTTCTTCTCCATGTATTTTAATTCCTACTCCAAATTTTTCTTTTGCTTCCTTTACTGCTTGCTCAATGCACAGATTGTATGTCATTGGGGATAGTCTACAACCCTGTCTCACTCCCTTCCCAACCACTGCTTCCCTTTCATGCCCCTTGACTCTTATAACTGCCATCTGGTTTCTGTACAAATTGTAAATATGCTTTCGCTCCCTGTATTTTACCCCTGCCACCTTTAGAATTTGAAAGAGAGTATTCCATTCAACATTGGGAAAAGCTTTCTCTAGGTCTACAAATGCTAGAAATGTAGGTTTGGCTTTCCTTAATCTATCTTCTAAGATAAGTCTTAGGGTCAGTATTGCCTCACATGTTCCAACATTTCTACGGAATCCAAACTGATTTTCCCTGAGGTCATCTTCTAACAGTTTTTCCATTCATCTGTAAAGAATTCATGTTAGTATTTTGCAGCTGTGACTTATTAAACCGGTAGTTCAGTAATTTTCACATCTGTCAAGACCTGCTTTCTTTGGGATTGTAATTATTATATTCTTCTTGAAGTCTGAGGGTATTTCACCAGTCTCATACATCTTGCTCACCACATGGAAGAGTTTTGTCAGCATTGGCTCTCCCAAGGCTATCAGTAGTTCTAATGTAATGTTGTATACTCCCGGGGCCTTGTTTCGACTTAGGTATTTCAGTGCTCTGTCAAACTCTTCATGCAGTATCATATCACCCATTTCATCTACATCTACATTCTCTTCCATTTCCATAATATTGTCCTCAAGTACATCGCCCTTGTATAGACCCTCTATATAGTCCTTCCACCTTTCTGCTTTCCCTTCTTTGCTTAGAACTGGGTTTCCATCTGAGCTCTTGATATTCATACAAGTGGTTCTCTTTTCTCCAAAGGTCTCTTTAATTTTCCTGTAGGCAGTATCTATCTTACCCCTAGTGATATATGACTCTACATCCTTACATTTGTCCTCTAGCCATCCCTGCTTAGCCATTTTGCACTTCCTGTCAATCTTATTTTTGAGACGTTCGTATTCCTTTTTGCCTGCTTCATTTACTGCATTTTTATATTTTCTCCTTTCATCAATAAAATTCAATACATCTACTATCAACCAAGGATTTCTGCTAGCCCTCATCTTTTTACCTACTTGATCCTCTGCTGCCTTCACTATTTCGTCTCTCAAAGCTACCCATTCTTCTTTTACTGTATTTCTTGCCCCCATTCTTGCCAGTCCCTAATGTTCTCTCTTAAACTCTCTACAACCTCTGGTTCTGTCAGTTTATCCGGGTCCCATCTCCTTAAATTCCCACATTTTTGCAGTTTCTTCAGTTTCAATCTGCAGTTCATGACCAATAGATTGTGATCAGAGGCCACATCTGCCCCTGGAAATGTCTTACAATTTAATAGCTGGTTCCTAAATCTCTGTCTTATCATTATATAATCTATCTGAAATCTTCTAGTATCTCCAGGCCTCTTCCATGTATACAACCTTCTTTCATGATTCTTGCACCAAGTGTTAGCTATGATTAAGTTATGCTCTGTGCAAAATTTTACCAAGCGGCTTCCTCTTTCATTCCTTACCCCCATTCCATATTCATCTACTACTTTTCCTTCTCTTCCTTTTCCTACTTCTGAATTCCGGTCACCCATGACTATTAAATTTTTGTCTCCCTTCACTATCTGAATAATTTCTTTTATCTCATCATACATTTCATCAATTTCTTTGTCATCTGCGGAGCTAGTTGGCATATAAACTTGTACTATTGTGGTAGGCGTGGGCTTCGTATCTATCTTGGCTACAATAATGCATTCACTATGCTGTTTGTAGTAGCTTACCCACATTCCTATTTTTTTATTCGTTATTAAGCCTACTTCTGCATTATCCCTATTTGATTTTGTATTTATAACCCTGTATTCACCTGACCTGAAGTCTTGTTCCTCCTGCCACCGAACTCCGCTAATTCCCAATATATCGAACTTTAACCTATCCATTTCCCTTTTTAAATTTTCTAATCTACCTGCCCGGTTATTGGATCTGACATTCCACGCTCCTATCCGTAGAACGGCAGTTTCCTTTTTCCTGATAACGACGTCCTCTTGAGTAGTCCCCGCCCGGAGACCCAAATGGGGGACTATTTTATTTCTGGAATATTTTACCCAAGAGGACGCCATCATCATTTAACCATACCGTAAAGCTGCTTGCCCTCAGGAAAAATTATGGCTGTAGTTTACCCTTGCTTTCAGCCGTTCACAGCACCAGCACAGCAACGCCGTTTTGGTTAGTGTTACAAAATATATAAAAAATAAATATACTAAACAGATACTGTAAAGACACTGTCACACTACAAACTGTGCTGTTGTTGTTGTTGTTATCTTCAGTCCATAGACTAGTTTAATGCTGTTCTCCACATCAGTCTATCCTAAGCAGATCTCTTCATCTCTGCTTTACTACTGAAACTGCAGTATGATTTGTTCTATATACTATTGTAGGTTCATGTGTTGTTACGATATGCGTAAGCCTAATGTTCACCAATGGTTGACAGTGTGGGGTATAAATGATTTATGGCAATTGTTGTAAACTGGAATTATATATGTCCGACTGATTCATCCCAATACTCAAGCTGCAATGCATAGTCAGTAACATACAAAGCTGGGCAACATGACAATCCCGCGCTATCAATAACACAGACAAAATACTTGTTTAAATGGTTTGCAACACACGATGCATTTGTTACCAGGGTTTCTTTTATTTTTAGAGCTATTTGTTCCTCCTCATTTCTGATCCTACCTATTCAACATACTGTTTGTCATAAAAAGACTCCAACATTCAGTCTGTGTTTTTGCATGTTCTACAACACCTTTTACACCTGGAGAATTGGTAATAACATTCTCTGAACGTATACAAACACTCTGCTTAGGGCAATCCTTCATCCATTTTGTTCCATCCTTGGAGGTATAAAAAGTCCCACGTACCACAGGTGACTGACTAAGAGTGGTAATGCAGATTTTGGCTCTTCCTAATCATACAAAATACCCTCTTGTTCCAAATCACTTTCTTCACTTCTTTGAGAAACTTTCTCTTCTTCACTCTCAGAGTCACAGGAACTAGCATTTTAACAGTTTTCTAAAACTTCTAGTAGTTCTTCTAGCCAACATTCATTCTCTTCATAAGACATCTTGAGAAAAATAAATTATAAAAATAAATCAAAGAATACTATAAATAACTATATATCTCATAAAGTTGCTGACAGCTCAAAAATGTAACATTGACTATGAGATAGGGGGTGTGATGAACACTAGCCACCTTTCCATACACAATCTCACTCATTCTGGGTTAAGGGGAGTTGGAATGCCCTATCCCGACAACATTAAATGTAGTGACTTGGCTTCACTGTATTTAAGGAACCACTGTAGACATTGACATGAAACTTTTACAGGACATTAAACTGTATGTTCTGAGTCTACTGAACTACTATAACTGCATTTCAGCCACTACTTTCAGAAATACTATTTTTAATTACACGATTTAAATTTTGTGCACTTTTTTTGTATGTTATCCTAAATAATTTTAATTATACATAACATTATGTTATTCTTTTAGTTCAGTAGACTCAGGATATGTTTGTTATTACTCCCTGAAAATTTGAATACTCTACTCGAAGTGGTTTCTGAGATTTATGGAAAAATGCAACAGAAAATGTAAATTTTCAGGAACAGCTTATAAAGTTTCAAAAAACTGTGACTCACTTAATATATGCTTATTTTTTTATTTTTAGTAACTCAGAAGCATGCTGCACCATACTGTATATCATCCTATTGATATTTTGCCAAGTTTTTTCTGCTTTTCTTCTTTCTGGACTCCTTAGTGGCCAATTGTGCTGCATACTCTGCTTTATTAATGCAAACCTTGTCCATCCATTCAAGTTCTCTCATGCAGTTTGTTCCAGGATTAATTCCCATATGCTGTATCACTTTCACCATACCAATTTTGCCACCATTAAAAGCAGTAACAGCATCACTGATACCCCACTTCAGTGCTTTCATTCCAACAAAAACATTTTTTTGGTAAGAGAGTCCATATAAAATTATTGAACGACTCTTTGGGATTTTGAGTCTGACCATGCAGACACTTCTTCAGTAATTCAGGATTTGCCAGGTCTCTGTAAATAGGTTTTATGGTTTTTATGGTATCCATGACTGCTGCTGGGATGGAATGTTTATGGCTATATGAACAGTCTGCATACTGGGCATTGTGGTAATTGCACCATGAATCAGGTCCACGAGGGCAAAGGTGGTGTACTGGTTCTTCATCAGTTGACAGTCTGTGGAAGAAGGTAGCCCATACTGTCTGCTTCATTTTCAACAAATCCTCAGTATTATTTATAATGGCCAACCCATAATACTGTTATATTTCATCAATCATTTTGTCTGTCAGCCTGCCTCTTATGGTTTTACCATCAGAAACTTTATTGTCTCTCAAACTTTGTTTCATCTTCCTCAACCCGGTGCCCATCCTCTTCAGGACATGATCTTTATAACTCAGCAATCCACAGCCTTCTAGATAAATAATTACTGATTTTATTAGATCTCAAAGTAATGCATCTTAAAATTTTAATATTTTCAACTGGTATAGATTATATTTAAAAAAATAAAATAAAATACTTCCCATGTGAGTTTATAAGTGATATATCATTTTATTCAGAAAATTGAAAATTTTATAATGAGATAAAAATCTGAAAATGTTTTTTTTTTCCATTCCAACTCCCCTTAAGAGCTAATACAACAAAACATGTAAAGTCTTCAATTGTCTGCAAGTGCATTAATATATTTCAGTAACCTGTTAATTTATGATTGAAAGGACTATACTGCAGATCCCTGAGCAACCAGTATCTTATGATGTTTGTTACAGAAATACAACAAGTGATTAGAAAATAAAACATTCTGTCTTTGAAGTCACATGGACATTCAGAATTCCTCATTCTGTGATATAGGGTAGTTTCAGAGAGTATTGTGTTGATGTAATGGAGCTGCCAGATGCATGTCTGAGACAACAGTGATGCTTTTATTTCCATCTTTTATTCTTGATGGTACAGAATTGAAACATACATATAAAATTCTTGTTCATGTATATCACAAAAGGTGGTGGTTTCTAGAGCACTTGTAGTTGCTCACTGAACTGAAGAAAACTGAATCCATATGGTACATGATCATATGAGTCCTTGTCACAGATATCTAAAAACTTCTGTTCTAGATTATTTCAAAAATAACTGCAGGTACTGCTCATTTAGAAGAAAGTAATTAGCTCCCTCACACACAAACTGGAAAAATTGTATGTTTCTTACCATGAGAGGTGATATAAGCATACTTGCAATGAGTATCATAATACTGTTTTCCATGAGACCAAGAGCTGCCACAAACCTGAAAAAAAGTATTTCTGACAACATGAAATTAATAAAACTTCTCATCTCTTATAAGTTTTGCAGCAACAGAAAAAGTTCTTGCATATTTTACATATGATCATGATTTTATTGCAATATAATCTAAAAGACTAATAACAAGCATTTGACTAATAGTGATCAGTCAAACAACATACATTGTGGTGTATAGGTGTGGAATCACTCTTCTAAACTAAAACAATGGAATAAACTGAAATTTAAAGTCATGCACTATGAGATGGGAGGAGGCAAACCTGTGAAGCTATTTTACCAGCATGGTGGCTAGTTTATAAGCCACCATCTAGAATGCAAATCATAATTTTCAAATGGAAAAGTGGTCATATGACATACTAAACAGGTGTAGAATTACATAAGAAAAACAATGGTGTCTTTCATTTGCGCATTTCTTTCTTCATTCTTGAATTATGTTGCATATGTACTACAGTACAAGGCAAATGCAGGTGATAGCACACACAAGCTGCTGAATGTGCCTGACGTGTTGTCCACTTACATGGTTGTTATCCACTTCATGCATTCCCCATTGCCTTACACCAACAAATATACCATCATTTGAGCACAAACAACAATCATCAGCTCCCTGAGGTGGGCATGGTCTCTGATCTTCAATGCTTACACAGTTGTCTTCACAAGTTCCCACAGATATAAATCTAATGGACTGAAAATATGTAGGCATCAGCCCAACGACAACAACCTATTGTTCTCCAGGGAAACTGGATACCATGTATGCCTGCACAGCAGTAATGAGGTGGGGCACCACTGTGCTGAAAGAAAGTTAGTAATGACTTGTCATGAGATAGCAAAAATGGCAGTATTTATTCATTTAATAACTGCAGATAATGGCCTGCTGTAAGTTTACCCTGAATGAAGAAGGTCCCAATAATGTGAGAACACCATATGGCACACCAAAGCATCACTTTCAAGATGCACGAGTTATCTTTTATAGCTCTATTCAGCAAGGGCTGACATCTGCCTAATATCTGTGATTATGTTTACTTACATCTCCCTCACCGCCTACACCACCAGACATGTCTCCCTTCCACTGTGATCAAACCATGCTCCACACTGCAGGGGGGGGGGGGGGGGGGGCTGTGTGGCATCAACAAGTATGTGCAACATATCTCTGACATTGCAAATTCTTTGACACTTTTATGTGAATGGCCCATGCCATCTTGCTTGTTCAGTTGGTTGTACGACTTATTGTAATGTGGAAGTCTGTAATGAAATATACTGAGTATTACAGAAATGTGTGTGATTCCTTGGGCAACAACCCAACAGAAATTCCACTATGTTATATATAGTGGAAATTAGTGAAGTTCAAATGCAAGAAAATAGGACTCCTGGTCAGGTGAGTATAGGAGTCCAAATACAAAATCAAACAGTGATAATGCAGGTATAGGTCTAAAAATGATTAAGAAAATAAAAACACGGGTAGCTACTATGAACAGCATAGTGAATACATTATAATAGCTAAGACAGTAATTAAGTTAAATTCCACCACAGTAGTACAAGTTATGAACCCTCTAGCTCCACAGATAAAGATGTTTAAACATTGTGTTACGAAAAGAGAGGTCATTCAGGTAGGTAAGGGAGATGAAAATTTAACCATGACTGGAGAGGGAAGGAAGAGAAGGAAAAATAGTAGAATGTAATAAAATATATAGAGTATTTTTAGGAGAAGGAAGCAGTAAGGGTATTGTGTACAGTAAACAACCATACATCAGGAAATTGCCTATTTAAAGAACTCTAAATTTTTATACTCGCACTCGACCATAATTACTTGACAGTTTTTGTTGCTAAATAATACAAATCACTTTCAGATGAAGTGTGGTTTGCACAAACAGAATAAAGGAAAGAACTGTTCCTTTGTTGTTTTTGATTCCTTCTATGTGATTACAAATCGGTTACTGAATTATTGTATTCTGATACAAAGGTCTTCATCGTGCTTCCATCAAATATAGAGCAAGAAATTAGGAATCCCTGCAGATTTGGGAGCTGGAGATTTTGCTAACTATAAATGTTACAATATTCATCTTTAATAAACATCTGTATCAACAACACCTCCTTATTACACACAAATAGTTCATAGCACTTAATTGTAAATAATTATTTAGCAGAGTGCACAGAATTAGTTCTAACAGACACATTACACATCTCTTAAGGATATTCTTCATTATATGATTAATAAATCAGGACAAATTAGTGAGTGCATCATGGTGATAATTATTCCATTGCTCATGTGTTGGCACAAAGCTCTCACTGCTATCAATTTCAGAAATCTGTCAGCTTCTGGTGCAAAATATTACATGAGCCTTCATGCTTTTTAGAACATCAAACACAGGTGCTTCATTTTTCTGTCTACGAAATTTTTGTAACATTTTCCTACAGTTGATAACTGATGCTTTAACTGTCTCTGAGGAGTTCAGAGACACAGGAGAAGAGAAAAGGGACAATATGGGCTGTAACAAGCACAGGAACATCCCATTATTGCTACTATACTGTTTATACTTACCCAGCAATTAACAACAATATCAGGAAGTCAAATGAGAACTCTGCTTGAGCTGTAACCCCTTCTATGGCACCAATAACAGATGATTCTGGTTGTAGTGATGTAAGGGAGCCTCCCCACACTGGAATAGTCAACTTCATGCTGAAAATGACAAACTTTACAGCTTACAGTCTTATCTGTCTTCCAGGAATAAAGTAAATTATTATTTAGATTATAATGCTGCAAAGAGGTCTATAGTGTTTTTTACTAGCATATTATCACCATAAAAACTGGAAAAATATATTGGAATCTCTCTGATGAATACAGCACTTGTTTGATATAATTTTAGTATTCTCTTCATAGAAATGTCAGTATTTAGTTTAAAAGAGGTATTCTCTTTACAGACACATTCCAAATTGAAATATCCGATAAATAGTTTACTTCTAGAGTGTAACTGCACCAAGTTATGGATACAACTGCACACATGAGGAAATATAGTGGATGGAAAAAATTAATAAAGATGAGAATAGACAACTGACCTGCAGCTGAACTCTGTGTGGTGCACAGACATATGTAAGGAACAAACTCTTCCACTAGCTTTTGGTCTACCACAATTTTTTTACAGTTAAGCACCCAGCCCCCCCCCCCCCCCCCCAAAATACACACAAAGTTCCTTATGTGTGTATGCGAGATAAGGAGAAACAGTGATAAAGGTAGAGAAGAGGGGGAAAGAGAATATTTACATTCTGAAAAAGGATCAGTAGCTTGAAAGATAATGAGCTGCCACATGTGTCTTTGCACCATGTCATTCAGCTGCTGCTGTGTGTTGTGTATCCTCATTCCTATATAGTGGGAATATTGTGTATTTTTCTTACTGCAACAGCTTTCATAAGTGATATTTATCTCTTTAGGTAGAGAAATGGTTTGGAGATTAGTCCATATCTCCAAGAGACCATCTTTGCAGTCAGTATTGAAGTTTTTCATATAGTACTTGCCTGTGTTACAAAACTGATCAATGAGAGTGGCACTAGTTCCTGCTGTTTGTAGATTAACTAATTGTGATCCACATACCACCTGATAAAATATTAGAGGTCTCTTTAAAAGGGTATGCCGGTCACTTTGGAACACTGATGATAATGTAGAGCTGGTATTGGGCATTCATGAAACCCTCGATGACCGATCTTATGTTATAGCAGTGAAGTAGTGCGTACGTACCAGTAAGTTGTATGGAATCAGAGGAATAAGATGGAACCATGTGGAAATTTGACACAATTGCAGAAAGGAGTTATCATGCTTGGACATACTAATGATTGTACTATGAATGAAGTTGCCCAATATGTTGGTGTATCAACATATACTGTCAAATATTTCTACAAAGAATTGTGCACCTACTTAATTTAAATTATACAAAATCTTCACTCTTGGCTTAATTAATTAGTGTAGGATGTCATTGTATTCATAAAACTTAGGGTACCAGAAGTACAGACTCTAGCAGGAATATGGCACAAAAGACAATAATCATGTACTTTAATTATCTTTCACATTAATTAGTTTCCAGTAAATAAAAAAATGTTATTAGAAAGTGTGAAATGACTGTTCTCAAACGAATGGTATCAGTACCTTAGATTTTCATGTGCCTAGGGTTCATAGGGAGATATCAAACCTACCAGTTACATACTTCCTCTGGAATAGCACATGATTTTTTTTTAAAATTCTGTTTGTTAGCTAATGTCTTCTGCATATTACAGTCACCTATAAATCTATCCCATAGAGCTGGTCCTGCTGTTCAGTCCCAGCTTCTTCACCATGCTTGGATCCTCTTCCCTGAAAATTTCATGAATTATCTGGAGAAAATGCTCTCATTTTTCTCCTCAAATTATGTAAAGTGTTCATAACCAGAGTTCCATCATTTCAACCATATGTTGTTAAATTAACCATTAATGCAATATACTTTACAATGAGAACCAGGCTCTTCCTCTGTGATTCATATACAATAGAGCAAGTCCATTACATTACATTATACATAATGTTCATTGCTATTGGAGGCTCTTTAATTACTCCCTGGCAGTCCACCATAACACTTTGCATCAGCACCTGCATGGAATAACATCATCGCTGCAGCAAGTGATGACTTCCATTCACCACTTGTGCCCATCAGAGGGTGCAACTCCTGCGCATATTCTTGGCTCTCCATAAACACAAACCTAATGACAGTGTTTTGTTCCACTCTATTTCAGTTAATTTAAAATAATAGTTTTTCTCTCTATATTCACATGAATGTCTTCCATTACTTGAAGAGTACAATGACATTTCCTAACAAAATGTCATGTTACACTACATACTCCCTAACCTGAATGGAAGATATCATGCATACTACAACACCATACATGATTTCTAAATTTACTTTAAAGAAATTTCCTATTATCTAATACATACTTCATAGCTTTTTATTTGTTCATATATATCCTTCCTATATAGGCATGCGGGCTCTATATTTTTGCTATCATCCATTGTTAAATATATTACTTCCACTATTTAAAATTTGTATTATTACTCAAGAATCCACTGTTTTACCACGTTCTTCATTACACAATTCTGTGCTTTCTAATCACATCTTGTGTCTTGCCACTTCTTTACAGATTATCTTATGGTACTGCACTATAAGGATCAAACCTCAGAACATAACAGTGTCCTGCTAATGAAGCTCAGAACAGGTAAGTCATATAAATTATTTATTATTTTTCTTGTTTATTCTTTTAGTCTGCAGGCATTTGTCCTTTCATTTCCTTTCAACTTACTCTTTTCTCTATTTTTCCAGGGATCAGAAAGAATTCTTTCCCCTATTTACTCAAAATATGATGTGATGTAGCACTCCAATTCCTTCACTTGCAAACAAAAATATGGTTGGGGCCATCCCTCTTACAGATTCACCCATACCTAGTACAGGTTCACATCTATGGGGTGATCCACCCAACACAGCTCCACACCATAACTTAACAAGGTGCATCATGTGCCTCCATTATCCTAATAATGAGTACATAAGTTTTGTTTCCCTTTAAGACTCACTACTGTCCAACTTTCCTTCTAATGTATTATCCACCTGACATTTCTGACTTCCTAGTCAATTCATGATCTACTTTTTTAAGGCCTCCTCCATGTTTTTTTACGTATACTTGTATTTCTATCACATTCCCTTTTTACCCTATGTGAGTGATCACTGCACCTCTTCAGTGTTAGCTAGTCATCTATTGACCTATAAGAAAAGATGATTACAGTACTGTATTCCTCCTTTCAAAAAAGTGACTGAGGTAACATCTTTTCTGATGTCCTTTTGATCCTCCAGGTTACCCATATACAAGGTGCGATTCAGAAGTTTCAAGACTGATTCATTTCTGAGTAGGAGAGCACATGCGGACCGGGTCCGCTGGGAGGGGAAAGTAGTGGGGGGTCTCAGGGAACGAAATGACACTGTGGCAGTTGCGTCCGGAACCCTGGAGAGTGCACATCACTAACAGAATGAGTGTGTGTCATTGACCTTGACTGAAAAGTGAAAGAGGCAAAAATGGAACAGCACTTGGAGCAGCATTATGCGATTAAGTTTTGCGTGGGACTGAACAAAACCGCCACGGAGACTCTCGGTATGATTCAGGAGGCCTTTAAGGAAGAAGCTATGTCCTACACAATGGTTTTCATGTGGCACAAATGTTTCAAAGATGGCCACAGGAATGTTGAAAATGACGACCACTCTGGGAGGCCATCATCAAGCCAAATGGATCAAAATGTGGAGAGAGAGTGCAGGAACTTTTAAACAATGATCATCATCTTAGTACTAGATTGATTGCCGATAAACTGGGACTCAGAGTATGGTGTGGAGGATTGTGACAGAGAATTTGATGATGCGAAAAGTGTGTACCAAACTGGTGCCAAAAGTTTCGTGAGTGGATCAGAAGAAATGGTGCATGACTGTTTTCCAGGTAATGCTCCAACGGTTGAATGTTGATCTGAACCTTCTGGAGAAAGTGGTTACAGTTGTTGAGACCTGGGTCTACAAGTATGATCCTGAGTTGAAGTGTCAAAGCTCAGAATGGCGCACTGCTTCCTTGCTGAAGCCCAAGAAAGCTTCCATGAGCAAGTCGTTTGTGACGCGTATGCTGATTGTTTCTTTTTTATGGTAAAGGAGTGACTCACAAGGAATTTGCTGCTCATGGACATACTGCCACAGGTGAATTTTAACGCTGGGGGATCAAGTTTGCCGTGTCCACCCAGCAATTCAGGGCAATTGGATTCTCCACCACGACAACGTGCCTGCTCACACACATGCACGACGCTGCCAAAGTTTTGGTCAAGTTCAACGTGACAACACTGTCGCAGCCACCCTACAGCCCTGACTTGGCTCCAAGTGACGTTTTCCTCTTCCCCCTGAATAAAGACAGGCCTCAAAGGGAAGAAATTCGCCTCCATCGATGCCATCCAGCAGGCTTCGATGAGAGCCCTTGACAGCATGACGCTGAAGGCCTTCCAAAAAGGCTACGAACAGTGGAAGATGCACTGGCAGCACTGTGTTGATGCTGAAGGACCATATTTAGAAGAATTTTAGTCCACTGTACTTAAATGTCCAATAAATTTGTAGTTCTTAGTTAAGTCTTGAAACTTTTGAATCACACCCTGTATGTGCATGTATGTATATGTCCATAACCTTTGAGTGTTCGATACCACGTCATTTGTTTTTCTTTGTGAATCATTAAGAAAACTTTTATCTTGATTGATTTATTTACTTACTCTAAACAAATAACACTTAAAATTATTTACATTGATGTCATGTTAACGAATATCAGCTAGTTATACTCTGGGCTGAAGTTGTTTCACCATTTCTACATTATATAATTCCTTCTCTTTACCACTTTCCAGCTCTACTAAGAACAACGGCTTTAGGCTGTGGTATACCATTTACTTGATGTGGTCCCACATATTTAGGAAAAAATTTATTTGTCCTGTTTTTAATGTTAAGAACATAAATGACGATCACATGTTAAAACTAAATCATCAGTTTCTAATTCCGGTACATGGGCAATATTGTTCTGTCACCACAGATGTTGTTGAGCATTATATAGTAGGTTATTCTCTGCTCACCTCTGTACTTCATCTATAGTTAATTTTCCCCTTTGGGCCAACTAAACACATTTACCAATAGTTCTTTTATTCATTACCTCTACATCTGATAATCCCATTGTCATGTGCAGTAATTCATTTATCAGTATCTGAAATTCAGAAATTAATTATGCCCATGATTTGTGGCTTGTGGAACAATATGCCCTACAAAGTCATGAAATTTCATTCACTATTCATTCACAGGGACTACTTTGTGGCTGATATTTAGAAATCGCTATATATTTTACTTGTTTCCATGCTAAAAATTCTGTAAATGTCTGACTAATAAATTGTAGACTATTATTGATATGTAATTTGAGTGGTTTTCCGACACCTCTGAAATATTCTCTCAAACAGTGAAATACTGCTTCAGCACTTACTTTTTGATAGTGTAGAGCTTAACATAGTTGCACCAGCACTCTACTAGCACCAATATGTGTGTTGCTCCACCCCTCCCTGATGAAAGTTGACCAGAAACCTCTGCTGCAGAATGGTCATGAAATCAATAGCACCCATTGTATCAGTCTCCTATGCAATAACCAACATTCCATGAGAAATGCTACAGCTTGATAATCAGTATACTCCACCATTTTGGATCACCATTTCAAAGTCTGAAACTTTTATATGCTCCAGATTAAGGCATTTGTATGCTCCAGACTATGGATAATAACTCTTTTTCTGTTGCCGTATAATTCAATTCATGTTTGGTCAAAGCTCTACTGGAAAATGCTAGTATATTATGTTATCCTGTAGTAGGATACCATTCACCTTCAAACATTTCACAAGCCACTCCATATTCCAAAGCATCAGTACTAAATTTAAATGGTTTATCCATACATGGATTTTTCAAAATACAGTAGGTGCATTGACTAATGCTAATTTAATGTTGTTGAAAACTTCTGATTCCTCATCTCCCCAAACAAGTTTCAATCTTTGCTTAGTAAGTTTTAACAAAAATGGATCATCAAACACTGCTAATCCAAGAAATGACTTAATTGCTAAGTGTTCTTAGGTGCCAGACAATCTTTGATTGCACAAATCCACTCTGGATCACCTTTTTACCATTTACCTCTACCATAAAATAAAAACTTTAATTCTTCCCTGCTGAAATGTGACTTAGATAACTTAATCATAATGCCTCCAGAATGAGATTTTCACTCTGTAGTGGAGTGTGCGCCGATATGAAACTTCCTGGCAGATTAAAACTGTGTGCCGGACCGAGACTTGAACTCGGTCCTGAAATCGAGTCTCGGTCCAATACACAGTTTTAATCTGTCGGAGTTTCTAATCATAATGCCTTTTATGTAAAACCTGTCCACAGTTTTTGTAAGTACAGTATAATGCTTCTCCAAAGTTTTGGATACTAACTATACGACATTCACATAGATGATTAGATCTTGCAACAGTTCCTTTCCTAATGCCACATCTAAAGCTCTAGTGAATACTGATGCTGAAGTGTTGAGACCAAACAGCAAAACCTTAAACTGATAAGACTTACCTTCACACAAAAAAGCTGTAAATTTCCTAGAAGATTCATCAAGTATCACCTGCCAGTATCCCATAGTCATGTCCACTGAACTAATATACCTCAGTTGTTTGAATTTCTTCAAAATGTCATCAATACTAACTGGTTAGTCTCTTTCTGTTTCTATATATGTTCATTTAGTGTTCGAGCATCGAGCATCAAACAGACTCCTGCTGTAGCTTTATTGGTACCATCAATAATGAATTATTGCAAATGCTAAGGATATGTTCCATGATATTATTTTCAATCATTTTATATATCTCTTCTTGTACTGCTGTAGGTATACTCAAGAGCACTGAGTATGGTTTGCAAAAAAAGGCATTTTGTCCTTCGTCTTAAAACTACATATGTAGTCTCCCAGTATTCCTGGTTTATCTGAAAATACTGTTTCATATTGTAACAATAACTTATACAAATCTTCTTTCTGAGAATTAGTTAATAAAGATGATTCATAAGCTTTTATTTTAAGCTGTGCCTGCAATACCTCTTGAGATCTAGTTTGATTCTCTGAATTTATCGTTTTCAATGTGGCAATTAAATGTATTTCATAATTCTTCCTATCCATCAGGTTTCAGTTCTTAAATTTTACTATACAGTTATGGTTATTATATTTACGCCTTAACTCTTTTGTAGCAAAGTCTAATATTAATCTTTAGTTAGATGCTAATCAACCTGATAGCAAATGTAAATCCACATTTGGCACTCCAGTCACTGGAAGTGTGGTATACACTGCTCTTTGTTTTAATATCTCTAGCAAAGATTCTGATACAAGTGAAATTTCAGTGCTTGCATCTATGTAGACATCAATTTTATGATTATTTATGTCTCCTGTTAATAAAGATTTACTATTCTTGTTAGTCTAATTCTGTTCTCCTTCCTCTAGTAACCATTCCTTCATGGGAAGTGTTTGCGTAAATGCTATGAGCTGGTCAATGTAAGGGCACAATCTTACACTGACACGCCCTGAATCCTGGCCTCCCCTCCAGGATATTCTCCATTTCCTACTACTACCATAGTTTCCAGTGGTAGAAATGCTTGTAGTTATGGAGTATTGTTATTCGTTGCCATGTTAACAAACATCAGGGCATTGTTGTTTCTTGACCTACTGTTGTTTATTAAAAAAAGTTTGCCTCTCTCCTTTTCTGGAATTTATTACTTATTTGGTTACTATCACTATATTTATCATCATGATTTTTATTATTCCCTCTCTCACTATTCATTGTATCTAAGCTTTCTATAAAACGTAATAACTCATTTACTGGTGTCCACCCTGTATATAAAATCTATTTATGAACATAACAGGGTAGTCTTCTGACTAACACTTTTGCTAAATTTACTTCTTCTAACAGCTTATCTAAGTATTTCAGCTGAGTAAGATGCCAATCTATGTACTTCTTAAAGCTGCCCCATGAACTGTTATAATATTTAGGGTTAATAAATTATGTTAGTTTCTCCTGTATACTTTGAGACCAACACTTCCATTTAAACTTTAGTCCAATAGCTTGTTATACCTAACAATCTTCTTTCAACTTTCCTGTCTGCTGTTCAGTGTCTCCTCTATGTGGTGAGCATGAATGTATCCTATTTTATATTATTGCTAGTCCACCTTAGATTTTCCATAAAATATGTAATGAAGATACAAATATTGTGTGAACTGTTTGTATGGACTGTTCTTTATGTGTAAATGAGTGTTGATAACTAGGACTATAAATAGTTATACCATTTTTATATTCTCTCATGAATTTATTTTTCACCATATTTTTCATAAATTTGCTGGGTTTCAAGCAGGGATTTGTTATTTGTTAGCTTTGGTACAAGTCCATCTAGTCACAGTGACTTGTTTTCTTTAGCTTCAGTATTAGTCCATCTAGCTACACCATGTCATATGTGGCAGTCAATTCAACAAAGTCTTTCCAGAATCCTGGTTCAATTTTTGATGCTATAGCTACAACAACTGCAAGTAGCTGTAAAACAAACTTGATCAGGAGGAATGACAATGTCAATTTGTTTGTACATGTATTATATAGGAGCCTGTTGACCAGTTTATAGTATATACTTAAAAGTGCTACAGGAAAGTAAACTGCTGGGCATCCACTGAGTTTCCCTCAATTTTGTTTGACAATAGTTGAAGAGCTATTTTAAATTGATTTGGCATCGCTCTGATATTAGAGTATAAGTGCAGAAATTTTTAAGCCAATCCCAAGCAATGTTTCAAAAATAGGCAGTGAAGCAACTACTGAAGTTAGGTATGTTGTGCTATGCCACTGGGTGCTCAAGTCTTCTTTTGACCCTTTGACCCAGTTTGGCAGTGTCTATTCATTCAGGTAGACACTCAACTGGTTGTCTTTCCCATTTAAAAGACTGTAAAACAAATACACCAGGGCTTGTGAATATGAATGCTTTCACTGGTCACTCAGCCTGTGATATGACAGCACATGTCTATGCATGAACTGTAATAGGGCATGCAGGATGGGTGCATAGAACAGATCTTCCACAGAGGTAGACCCTCATGGTAATGGTTTGAGACTAATTTCTTTTTACAAAGGTGACAAGTTTACATCAAATAATGGAAAATCTAGGACGGAATAATGACAATGTTATGAAAAGGATAGATCGCTACTCTCCATATAATGGGATGCTGAGTTACAGACAGTGTAAAGGGACAAATCCTCCTCTAGCATTACTTTTCCTCAATAGTAGTAGTCAATACCAGTAATATTTTTCGAATTTTAAACATGTCAATATTATCTCAGCTGTTTTTCTGAAAAATTTCATATAATGTTATAAACAATATGTAATATTATAAGCTAAAATATGTGAAAAGGAATTATTCTATTTTCGTTGTTATAATTGATATGTACTAGCTCTGAATGTACAGTTTTTTTTTTTTTTTTTTTTTTTGGGAGGGGTGGGGGACATTTGAAATAACAAACTATTTGGCACACTTAAAATTTTTATTATTAATTATGCAATGATTGTTTATTATGTTTATTTCTGGATTCCTTTATGAAATAATAACTGAACTTAATAAAAATTCATTTCTCAAGAAGAATTATAAACCCTTTGGAAGTGAAGTGGTAGTAAGTATGCCTCTAATGAGATCAGACGTAGTTGTGTATTTTGGGCAAACTATGTAATTTCGGCTATGTTAATGCGAAAATTCAAAAGACTGTGTGATATATTAAAATGTGACAAAATAAATTAACATAAAAACAGAAATTCTACAATGACATTATTCAAAATTATTGAGATCAATTGAACCATGAGAACCTAAAATGTGAGAATTTCAGCTTCAAGAATCAGACCCCTAGACAAGAACAACTGGAGCCAACTCTATAAGAAAATATAAGTAAGCTAAAATGTTTATTGTAATCTTACTCCTGTCAGATCTTCAGAAAAAGCTTTGCAAATTGGTGAACAATAGTAGCAACCAGAAGGAGGGGGTAGATTACAAAAAGCACAACAAAAAACTGATTTACATTTGAGTTTTTGGCCAAAAGGATTTCTTTTCAAGTAGAAAACACACACGCAGTCACACAAGTAGAACTCACACGCACCTGACCACTGTCTCTGGCTGCTGAGGCCACTGAGTCTGCCTCAATGGCCCGAGATTGTGGTCATATGTGTGCAAGTTGTGTTTGTAGGAATTCATGTGTATTCTCTACTTTAGAAAAAAAAACATTTTGGCCGAAAGCTCAAATGTGTAGCTGTCTATTCTTTGTGTCTGTCTACAGCTCAATATCCCCTCTATAAAGTGATTAACAGTGTATCCTTTTCATAATATTGACAAGATTATATAATTTTTAAATGTTCATTTTTACTTACCCCTCTGCACTGAACTGTTGTTTCTGACTATACAGATGTTCCACTCTGTCACAGAATACTGAACAAGGTATAACACTGCAAAATAAATGCAGAAATTTCATTAAATCAATATTTTGTATTTACCTACACATTTAATAACATCATGTAAACTAACATGTTGTGAAGATAAGATAATGGTGAAAAGTGATTGTAGGGGCTGTTTTTTATGCAGAAGTGAGTGCTGATAATTAGAACTATAATTCATTATACCATATAAGATTTTCTTGTGTGCAGTTTATAAAGAATAGAATGAATGACTGCATGTCACACTGGACCATGACATACGTAACATACCAAAAATGTGAGTAAAGCATTTCCATTATTAGAAATGAAGGTCAGAGATTGATATCAGCAAAATTAATACAATATTTAGTTTTAGGTACATAAATAGTAACACAAAAATTGGAAATAGGCTTGGGTGGAAAATAAGAGCAAGATAAGATGCAGTAATGATTTGTCCAAGTTTATTACATTGTTTATTATATAGTGTTGTGCAGAAAACAACTGTGTACCATTGTTGCTATTTGTATAATGAATGTTTGGTGAGTGGAGATCCCATCAGAATCACCGCCTGGATATGAGTGTGGCTGGTTTTCTACAAAATTGTATAAGTACCATACAAGTACTGACCACCATTGGCTTGATAACGGGCACCAGAAAGGAATGAGGAATGAATGTCTGAAAATGACAATTGCAGATGTTATGACTTAAGCCTGTGACAGCAACCACTACATGTGATGCATGCTGACAATGTGAAGTGTCATCTTTTCACAGCCATAGCTTTTTGATAGACTTGTGAGGACTTGACCAGTGAGATTCCCTACTCCCCAACATAACATCTCTGAGTGTCGAGTGCCACTGAATAGATATACTCTGCCAGTTTAGTCTAGACTCAACCTATGTTACATTATGGAGGGGGAGAGGGGGGGAGGGGGGGGGCCTCCACGGAGAGTCAACCAGCAAGGATCCTCAGTACAACATCTCAGACTATCAAGCGGTACTGAGTAGATACTCTCTGCCAGTTTTTGTTTTGATTCTACCTGTGTTATACCAGGATACTCAGTCCACAACAGTTTATATACAATGTGTAAATAAAGCAGTGCACTCTAATGTATGGATTCATCTCGTATCTTATCACATCTGTCTGTGCATGAGTTCCTACAGACATCTTGAAATGGGCATTCAGTAATGTGGCACATTGTAGCATCAAAAACTGGGAGTTCTGTGGAATTGCATCTTTGAGGAGTACACGCTGGGACAGTGGGTTGCAAAAATTACATCTCTCATCTACTTAAATTGTAGCACATAGGGAAGAACCATGTTACAGGAATGTACAGTGCCAGTCTTCCAAAAATGAGGACTGACATCACGTCAGAATATGACAAAAGAAATGTGGGACATCTGAAGAAGAGAGCACTGGACCAACACTTTTGAGACTGGCAACCAAGAGTACAGGATCATCAAAGCGAATGGAAACTTGATAAACAACAAGCCGGAAGTCGAAAACATTTTGAATAATCATTTTTTAAATGTTGTAGAGAAAATAGGGATCTAAATGTTCATTAGAAGAAGCAAGGCAGTTAATGGAAGAGGCCTTACCCACACCCTTTGATACAATTGAAATTCCACCCACCTCTCCTGCTGAAATTAGGAAGATAATAAACTCTCTCAAGAATAAAAGCTCATATGGAATTGATAGCATTTCCAGCAGGATAATAAAAGCTTGTTCCCAAGAAATAAGTAGAATTCTTAGCCACACATGTAAAGCTCTCTGAAGCAGGGTAAGTTCCCAGATAGACTGAAGTATGCCATTGTTAAACCACTGCATAAAAAAGGGGATATGTCTGATATCAACAACTACCGCCCAATCTCTCTTCTGACTGCCTTATCCAAAATTTTTGAAAAAGTGATGTATTGTAGAGTAACTTCACACCTTTGTAAAAATAAAGTTTTAACAAAATGTCAGTTTGGTTTCCAAAAGGGTTTTTCAATGGAAAATGCTATATATACTTTCACTAATGAAATATTAAACACTCTGAGCAACCAGAAGTCACCCGTTGGGATTTTTTGTGATCTATCAAAGGCTTTTGATTGTGTAAATCATGGAATACTTCTAGATAAGCTCAAGTACTGTGGTATGAATGAGACAGTGCTCCAATGGTTTAAATCATACCTAACTGGAAGAGTGCAGAAAGTTGAAATAAGCAGTTCACATAATATGCAAAAAACTGATGATTTCTCAAACTGGGGAACAATCAAGAAGGGGGTGCCGGAAGGTATGGCCTTTGGTCCTCTGCTGTTCTTAATATATATTAATGACTTTCCATTCTATATTCATGAAAATGCAAAGCTGGTACTTTTTGCCGATGATACAAAAATAGCTATCACAGACAACAAACAAGAATTGACTGGTGAAATTGTAAACGATGTTTTTCAGAAAATTATTAAGTGGTTTTCTGCAAATGGGCTCTCATTAAACTTTGATAAAACACAGTATATACAGTTCCACACAGTAAATGGAATGACATCATTGATAAATATAGACTTCGATCAGAAATCGGTAGCTAAGGTAGAATATTCAAAATTTCTAGGTGTATGCTTTGATGAGGGGTTGAACTGGAAAAAACACACTGAGGATCTGCTGAAACGTTTGAGTTCAGCTACTTATGCTATTAGGGTCATTGCAAAGTTTGGCGATATACATCTGAGTAAATTAGCGTACCATGCCTATTTTCATTCCCTGCTTTCCTATGGCATCATATTCTGGGGTAACTCATCATTGAGTAAAAGAGTGTTCATTGCACAAAAGTGTGTAACCAGAATAATTGCTGGATCTCATCCAAGATCATCCTGCAGACACTTATTTAAAGAGCTAGAGATCTTCAATGTAGCCTCACAATATATATATTACTTATGAAATTTGTTATTAACAATCTGTGCGAATTCAAAAGTAATAACAATGCACATGGCTACTGTTATAACTTCAAGTTGAACAAATATATTTCAAGGAAGATGCAATACATGAAAGCCACAGTTCAAGTAAACAGAGTAAGACGTGTGTACACTTTAACAGTCAAATCACAACTGAGTCCGAGTCTAGCGGCCGATGGCTGGCTGACGCGTTGGTGGCGCTGCTGCTGCATGGCTGGCAGACAGCACCGCATGTAGAGGACACGTGTAACTGCACGGTGGCACTTTGAAAGATCGGCGAGTCACAATACTTTTCCCCCCTTTGAAGTTTTCGCACAGGTCTTGATGGAGGTGGCCTGTAGATTGCTAACATTCATAGGTGTTGTTTGACTGGCCATTAAGTCTCGAGGAGGAGGCTTCCCATATGGACGGAAGTGTCCCTGATGATAACGAGTCAAGATGACAGGAGATGTGGGAGTCGAATCTGCTGGGGCCCCGTGCACCAATCTACCCATTTCAGCAAGTCTGGTTGTTATAACAAGAGACATGGGCGATGTGTCCGCATCTGTAGGAGAAGGAGGCGATGAGAGTTGCTCCGACAGATGATGGTCATTTGGTTCCTGCATGGGCACGTCTCCTGGTGGCGTCAGTGCTTGTGCTGGCACCGATATGATGGTGAGAGGGGTGAGCGGACTGCGTTGTGGGTAATGAGAGATTCCAGTATCCCGAGTGTCAGGTAGAGCCGAAGGTGGTGTAGCGGTATCCGGAACAGGCGTTGCCGGCACACGAGGCTTAAGCTGGTCCGAATGACGCACTGCAACACCTGTGTCTGTCTAGATTTCATACAGGTGTTGGCCACGGTGCCGTAAGATACGGCTAGGACTCCATTTTGGCTGCCTGCCATAACCCCATACCCATACAAGGTCGTGGGTGGTGAACCGGCCAAGTGAAGGCACCTGCGGCCGTGCGGTGGAAGGTTGCAGAAGATGAAATAGCGTACGGGGCTGTCGCCCATGTAAGAGCTCAGCCGGGCTGTGGTTGCCCATGGGGGTGAAACGGTAAGAAGCCAGAAATTGGAGAAGTGCATCATCAGCAGCAGAAGAAGTCAGGAGTTTCCTCATCTGAGCCTTAAATGTGCAGACCAGTCGTTCAGCCTCACCATTTGACTGTGGATGGAACGGAGGTGCCGTGACATGCATAACGCGATGACAGGCACAAAAATCCGCAAAATCGGAAGAGGCAAATTGCGGACCATTATCAGTAACAATAGCAGAGGGAAGGCCTTCCAAAGATAAAATGCGAGATAGAGCATTGGTGGTTGCTGCGGTGGTAGGCGACGTGCAATGGACAATGAAAGGAAAGATAGAGTAGGCATCAATAATGAGAAGCCAATAAGTACCTAAAAAAGGTCCCACAAAGTCAGCATGAATACACTCCCAGGGCTTCTCAGGTGAAGGCCATGGTGCCAAAGATGACTTCGGGGCGGCGGCGTGTGATGCACAAGGGCTGCAGGTAGCGACCATGTGTGTGACTTCAGAGTCGATGCCGGGCCAGTTCACATGACGGCGCGCCAGAGGGTTTTTGCGAGAGACACCCTAGTGCCCTTGTTGAA
Organism: Schistocerca cancellata; assembly: GCF_023864275.1. Lineage (NCBI taxonomy): Eukaryota > Metazoa > Arthropoda > Insecta > Orthoptera > Acrididae > Schistocerca > Schistocerca cancellata. Next base: position 307,625,269 of record NC_064628.1, on the reverse strand, counting down.
AGAGGTGCAAGACCAAAGCACGCAAAGACACAGGTACCACAACACTCACATTTTTGGTGGAAAGGAGGATAACACCGTCTCTAACCGTGAGGCGGTAACGCAAAGCGTAGTAGTTCCACAACGGATCAGAAGTCTTAGCGGACGGACGATCTGGCCAACCCTTCTGAATACAGCATAAAACCAGGGAGAGGGTAGGGTCAGAACAGTTTGCTGAAGCATACGAATACCATCCCGAGAGAGTTGAAACCCCAAGTACGTGATAGATGCCTGGAAAAATTTTGATTTCTGAAGATCACACTTAAGACCGGCAGTCTGTAAGACATGAAAAAGTGTGCAGAGATTTTGAAGATGTTCATCAGTGGTGGAGCCAGTGACAACAATGTTGTCCTGGTAATTTATACACCCAGGGACAGTGAGCAATAATTGTTCCAAGAATCGCTGAAAGAGAGCAGGGGCACTGGCAACCCTGAATGGCAATCGTTAGTATTGATAGAGGCCAAAAGGCGTGTTAAGGACCAGAAACTGCTGGGAAGCAGCGTCGAGAGGAAGTTGGTGATAAGCTTCTGACAGGTCAAGTTTAGAAAAATACTAGCCTCTGGCAAGTTTAGTGAACAATTCTTCAGGTTGAGGCATAGGGTAAGTGTCAATAAGGCATTGAGCATTTACAGTGGCTTTGAAATCGCCACAGAGATGAATATCACCATTTGGCTTAGCAACGACAACAACAGGAGAGGACCACTCACTGGAAGTGACAGGAAGCAAGACCTCTGAAGCAGTGAGACAATCCATCTCCCATTTGACCTGATCACAAAGGGCCACAGGAATGGGCCGAGCCCGAAAAAACTGAGGCTAAGCAATGGGTTTGAGCGTGATATGAGCTACAAAGTCGTTTGTACAGCCTAACCCAGGAGAAAAAAGGTACGAAAATGTCATTGACAAGGAATCCAATTGAGCATTAGGAATAGCATCAGAGGCGATACTGACAGAGTCATCTATGGAGAACCCAAAATCGTGAAAGGCATTGAAACCAAAAAGATTCTTCGCTTACTATGGTCGACCACAAATATGGGAACAGTGGGAACGACAGTTTTGTAAGATACCTCAGCATCAAATTGTCCCAAGAGAGAAATCTTCTGTTTATTGTAAGTCCGTAATTGCCTAGTGACAGGTGACAGGATTGGAGAACCCAACTGAAGATATGTCTGAGAATTGATGATAGTGGCAGCAGAACCAGTATCCACCTGCATGCGAACATCTCGACCAAGTATTTGGACAGTGAGGAATAACTTCCCTGAAAGGGAAGAAGTACAATTGACAGACAACACAGAATCAGAATCAGTACCATGTACATGAACATCATGTTTGCAGTTGAATTTGCAAATGGATGACACATGAACCTTTTTTTTTTTTTTTCATTTGTGACACACGGCCCAACGTTGTGGACAATCTTATCGTGAATGTTTTGTAAAACACTGCGCACATGAAGGAAGTTGCCGTGGGTTTTGCTGCAGTTTGTTTACGGTTAGGCCAAGGCTGTGCTTGGGAGCATACTGTGGCCGTGTGGGGACACGCCACACTCTTTGGCAACATCGCACAGAAGTTGTATTTCCCTGACGTTGCCCCATGCCTCTATTTGTGCTCTAGCGGTGCAAGAAATTTCAAAAGACTGAGTGATGGATAGAACTTCATCTAGATTCAGATTTGCCAACTGAAGGGCACGTTGCCTAACTTCTTTGTCGGGTGCCGATCGGATAATAGCATCCCGTACCATGGAATCGGTGTAGGATTCTTTGTGAACGTCAGCAACAAATTGACACTTTCTACTGAGGCCATGAAGTTCAGCAGCCCAAGTGCGATAGGATTGATTCAGTTGTTTTTGACAAATGATAAAAGGCAACATGAGAGGCTACCACATGCATTTGCTTTTGAAAATAGACAGACAGAAGTGAGCACATTTCAGCAAAGGACAAAGACGCAGGATCTTTCAAAGGAGCCAATTGCGACAACAACCGATACATTTGAGGTGAAATTCATGAAAGGAACAGAGACTTACATGTTTGTTTGTCCACGACATGAAATGCCAAGAAGTGCTGTCGAAGACATTTTTTGTAATCAGACCATTCTTCCGCCGTCTTGTCATAACGAGGAAAAGGAGGTAGAGACAACGACGAGAGACACCCCGCATTTGATGCTGTGACAAAATCATGAATCACATTTGTGAGAAGCATTTGCTGTTCTATGAGACCTTGCAATAGTTGCTCTAAATTACCCATGGAAACATGTGGGTCAACGATGGAAAAGAAAAATCACTACCTCGTCGCCAATTGTTATAACTTCAAGTTGAACAAATATATTTCAAGGAAGACACAATACATGAAAGTCACAGATCAAGTAAACAGAGTAAGACATGTGTACACTTTAACAGTCAAATCATAACTGAGTCGGAGTCTAGCGGCCGCTGGCTGGTGGCCGCTTAGGTAGAGGACGCGCGCAACTGCGCGGCGGCACTTTAAAAGACCGGCGAGTCACAACAGCTACAACACTAGGAGAAAGGATGATCTTCACTACTCAAGGTTAAATCTAACTTTGACTCAAAAGGGGGTAAATTATGCTGCCACGAAAGTCTTTCGTCACTTACCTAATAGCATCAAAAGTCTGACAGATAGTCATATAGCATTTAAAAGGAAATTAAAAGAATTTCTTAAGGGCAACTCCTTCTACTCATTAGATGAATTTTTGGATATAATAAGTGGGTAATTTCCCCAACCCCCATTAAAAAAATTAAAAATATTAAGTGTAATGTAATATTTTGTGTAATATAATATCTTGTATAGACACCTTTTATTAACCTGACACGTTCCACATCATTACGAAGTGTCGTATTCATGATCTATGGAACAAGTACTAATCTAATCTCTAATCTAATCTAAACTGGAACAAACTAATAGTAGTTTAATACTTGATTATTAGTGGTAATGATGATGATGATGATGATGATGATGATGATGATGATGATGATGATAACTTACTCTTCATGGACAATTTCTTATGAGTGCAAATTTGTGATAATTGATGTCTGTGGCATTAAATGTATGGACAAGTGTGAAAAGATTCTCAAATCTTCAATGACATTAGGGCTTAGTTTTCTACTTTAGCTATTTCTCCACCTACTCTGGTTGATGTAGCAACATAGAGAAAAAAATTGCATGAAAAATAAATGAAAATTTGAAAACTTATAAATATTTGTAAACTGTGTGATTATTGCATATAAATGGTTATGTGTTCCCAATACATAAAGTAAGAACACCTTATAGGCAACTCATATTAGGAACAAAGAATACATTATGTTAATTAATGAAGCTTATATATGTATTTTTCTAACACAGTAGGGATTCTTATATGGATATCACAGAGTATTTTCTCACTAATGAGTTTTGTAGCTGACAACTTGAGCTTCTCGAAAAAGAAAATGGCATCATTTGCATTTGTAACCTGCATGAGATTGATCAATTTTATTTTTTCTGCTTCAAAGTGTGAGAGGTTGAGGTGATGTGAATCGTGTAACTTTGAACAAAGTATTGACTTGGCTAAGAAATATAAAAGTGTAGGAAAATAAAAAAAAACATCCATCTAGTTGCAGTGCAATCCATAACAATGTTACAACAGGCAGTAAGCAATAAGGTGTGGGCATGGACAGCAATTGCCAAAGCCTTACTCCTGATCTTCACGGCTCCTAGGTTTCATATTTGCAATTAACTGGAATGCAGACCTTTTCTGTTTTTATTTTATATTTTAAGTGTATAGTCTTGTGAGTTGTTTGATGGTGTTCCTTATCAATTCCAATATTTTAAGATCAAACCAATCTATTCATTTCTGTACTACACCCATTATATTTATTTTTTATTTATTTAATTATTTAATATAAATAATTTTGTTGGATTTTGTCTTAGTATATTTTATAGAATCAATTTTTTAAATTATAGTTTATTGGTAATGTACGTGTTTTCTGAAATATTATATAATTGAAATAATAATGAATATATAATGAATTTAACATATTCTAGACTTCATTTGCAATTGCCATGTACCCGCTCTACTGTTCCTCCCAGTGCCTAGATCACTCTTCCTGAAAGCTGGAACAGATGTCCTACTAATCTATTTTTCTTGTCAGGGCCACCAAAACACTTTTTTTCTCACCTGTTCGTTTTAGTACTTCTTCATTTTGTATTTATTTAACAGGGTATCCACATACAGCACACACACTGACTCTCTCTCTCTCTCTCTCTCTCTCTCTCTCTCTCTCTCTCTCTCTCTCTCTGTCTGTCTGCTGTCTGTGTCTCTCTCACTCTCTACATGGTGAACAGTTGAGCTTTCTGTTTCACTGAAGAATTGTTGAGTGTGTAATACCTCATATTTTGTGTGACAGGAGAGAGAAGGGAGAATTGTAAAAGTGTGTTAGTTAAAAATAGATGTAGAAATAAATGGAATGTGAATAATAATGAAACGTGAATCAGTCAACAGACCAGTAAAAAATTCATCAGAGATGTCCTCAATGTAAATATAACAACCACACATTTATTTGAATGAACATCATGTGATATATTCATTAAGAAAATTTGCTATTTTTATAAAACATCTGAGAAATTTGATAATATGGCACAATATTATGACCATGATCAATAAAATATACATTCTCACTAACTATACAAGTCCTTGACAAAAGCAAGTTGTCATAAATTGTTATGTGATGTGTGGTATACTTTTAAGTGCCTTATGCATTAATCTAATGCACTTACATTGGTGTAACATATACAGGGTGAGTCACCTAACGTTACCGCTGGATGTATTTTGTAAACCACATCAAATACTGACGAACCGATTCCACAGACCAAACATGAGGAGAGGGGCTAGTGTAATTGGTTAATACAAACCATACAAAAATGCACAGAAGTATGTTTTTTAACACAAACCTGCATTTTTAAATGGAACCACGTTAGTTTTGCTAGCACATCTGAACATATAAACACATACGTAATCAGTGCCATTTGTTGCATTGTAAAATGTTAATTACATCCGGAGATATCATAACCTAAAGTTGACGCTTGAAACCTCTGACGTTCAGTTGCGTGTTGTAACAAACATGGGCCATGGTCGGCGAGCAGCATCTGCAGGGACATGTTTACGATGACGACCGTGTTTACAAGTGTGGCTGTAGTGCACTGTTGTGGTTTGGTCTAGCTGTCGCAGTGTCCTCATGCAGCGCTTGCTGCTATTGTTATTCTGCATTCATCTCCACACACAGACCAACTGCAGTACACCGTGTTACCAGACGTCTGTGATAGTGTAGTGTTGTAGGAACTGTGACCATGGTGTATTCGAACTCTGAAAAAGTGGAGATGATACTCATCTATGGCAAGTGTCGACAAAATGCAGCTGAGGCCTGCAGGTTGTATGCAGAACGGTACCCGGACAGAGAGCATCCAACGTGCCGCACATTGCAAAACATCTACCGCCAACTGTATGCAGCAGGTATGGTCGTAGCACGCAAACGGGTCCGTAACAGGCCCATCACAGGAGAAGCGGGTACAGTTGGTGTGTTAGCTGCTGTTGCCATGAACCCACACATGAGTACACTGGACATTGCGAGAGCCGGTGGACTGAGTCAAAGTAGTGTAATGCGCATACTGCATTGTCACCGCTTTCACCCATTTCATGTGTCGCTACATCAGCAATTACAAGGTGATGACTTTAATCATCGAGTGCAATTCTGTCAATGGGCATTAACAGAGAATGCGTTGCAGTTCTACCTGTTTACCGATGAAGCAGGTTTCACAAACCATGGGGCAGTGAATCTACGGAACATGCATTACTGGTCCGTGGACAATCCTCGCTGGCTCAGACAGGTAGAGTGACAGCGACCTTGGATTGTAAATGTATAGTGCGAAATCATTGGCGACCACCTCATTGGTCCTCACTTCATTGCAGGGGCCCAAACAGCTGCAACATACATCGCGTTTCTACAGAATGATCTGCCAACGTTGCTCGAAAATGTCCCACTGGAAACGCATAGATGTATGTGGTATCAGCATGATGGTGCACCTGCACATTCCGCAATTAACACTAGGCTGACCCTTGACAGGATGTTCGACAAGCCTTTCATAGGACGTGGAGTACGCATAAATTGGCCAGCCCATTCTCCTGATCTTACACCTCTGGACTTCTTTCTGTGGGGTACGTCAAAGGAGAATGTGTACCGTGATATGCCTACAACCCCAGAGGATATGAAACAACATATTGTGGCAGCCTGCGGCGACATTACACCAGATGTACCGCGGCGTGTACGACATTCATTACACCAGAGATTGCAATTGTGTGCAGCAAATGATGGCCACCACATTGAACATCTATTGGCCTGACATGTTGGGACACATTCTGTTCCACTCCGTAATTGAAAATGGAAACCACGTGTGTACGTGTACCTCACCCCTCATGGTAATGTACATGTGCGTCAGTGAAAAAGACCAATAAAAAGGTGTTAGCATGTGGACGTAATGTGCTGTTCCAGTCTCTTCTGTACCTAAGGTCCATCACCATTCCCTTTGGTTCCCTACGTAATTCAGTGCTCTCTGATACACACGATCGAACAGCGGAGGAGTGGTACTCAAGCGTCAACTTTAGGTTACAATATCTCCAGATGTAATTAACATTTTACAATGCAACAAACGGCACTGATTATGTATTTGTTTATATTTTCAGATGTGCTAACAAAACTAATGGGGTTCCATTTAAAAAAAACGTAGGTTTGTGTTAAAAAACATACTTCCATGCATTTTTTTATAGTTTGTATTAACCAATTACACTAGCCCCTGTCCTCACGTTCGGTCTGTGGAATCGATTTGTCAGTATTTGATGTGGTTTACGAAATATATCCAGCAGTAATGTTAGGTGACTCACCCCATATAAAAGGAAGTTCGTACTGCTCATAGAACATGATTTCTGGTTAAAAAGACTTTTAGACAATGTCACATATCAGATAGGGATCATTGCTGTGTCTTTTAAAATGCCTATTCCACAGATAAGCTTACCTTCTTGATCTTCCCAAAGATAAGACAATATTGTTTATAGCTACAGCCAACTTTCTTTATGCTGCTACTTATTATCTCCCTATCAATTTGTTGTCAGTTATTTGAAGCCATCTTGAAAATAAAATGTGATGTGATATGCTTTAGTGTAAATTCTGTATAAGTTTTGGAAAAAAACTGTTTATTGATTTGTCCACTTTCTGTTTTATTTCAAGGAAAGTAAAAATTGTGCAAAATTGTGTGAAGTCATAAAAATTCTTGTATTGTATGTAAAGTGGAGTCATTCTCTTTGTTTGTGTAATCTGAAAGTTTGACATTTTTGTAATGGTAACTGACATATTATTTCCCTCAATAGTATATTCTATAAAACATATGCAAGAGGTACTGGGTTAAATTGAGGGAGGGAGATATTCAAATTTAACCACTTGATGGCTGGAACAACAAGTTACCTATATTTAGGTTTTTCTTTGACCAGTATAACAAGAAAGTTCTAATCGCTGCTTCATTCAACAAGTTATTCATTTACGTCCTTCAGATACCTCATGCTGATGGCCTACAACATATTTAACTAACCAATTTACATTGAGTAGTGGTACTGCATTCTGCTGAACAGTTTCTAAAATCTATTTAAATTTTATAGTCTGAACCAACAAAATACATTTTACATGAATATTAATGCTATTAACATGCAGTATCAGATATAGTTTTAGATGTCATGAAAATAATCAGAATGTTTAAAGAGAATACTCACCTCATTGTTGAGCCGTACTTTGATCCAATACCTGACCGACTTAGCTGTTTCAAAATTTTTTCCCATTTTTTCCCATGCACAACAGAAAAAGATACCTTGAAAAGAAAATTCAACAGGTGAAAATATAAAAATCTGATCTAAAGGTAAGATAGATGACTAATATAAAAAATTAAATCTTTGGCATGGCTGGACTTCCCTTTTAAAAACTTAAAGCTTTGGTATGATTGGAATTCCCTTCAGTTGAATCAATTTATTAATCAATAGGGGGGTTTGGAATAATAAGAGGGGTTTGGAATAATATTTGACTGCATTATTTCTTATAGTTTTAAACAGCTATTATTTATAGTAGAAGGAAAATTATACTACAGGTAAGCAGTAACAAGAATTTTTATTATTTTACAGGTTTATGTTGTTTTTAAGGTAAAATGTAAATAAATCCCTAATCCCAAACAAAATAACAATTATAGTGACTGAGATCAGCACTTTTTGAAATAAAATGGAAATTTAGTGACTACTTGGTGACATCTGCTGTCACCACAGCCATTGGTTTCAAGGCACATGCAGGAAGATTATGTTCTATGTCATGTGCATGGCAAGAACAGTGTGGAAGTTAACTATTGTGGTGTTCGAATGTTGGGAGTACTGCATTGTATCTCAGTACAGCCATGCTATTCTTAAGTTTTTGTTTTGTCATGTAATAGACACTCCATATACTGATTCCTTATGAGATATTCACACTCACTCACAAACTTATTTTTCTGTCAAAGAGTTTTCAAGTTTATTTGCTCAGAATTACTATAGTAATCAAACATGTTGTATCATGAGTTTCAAAGCAGTGAACAACTTCTGCATCCAGTAAAATTATTCCCTCCAGAACATTACCTGTTTATGTTAATAGAACAGGTAAAGGCTAAAGTCAGCTGGCCAAATACCAAGTGCCAAGTACAGTGCAACAGTACCACAGCAGCACAAATGTCTTTAGCACATGCCAATTATGATGCCCTCATGATCAAGGTCAAGCTACTATGCTGTTGATAAAATATCGATATATTTATATATATCGATATTTTTCCAAAAATATTGTTATCTACCAGTGAAATTTTTTTTCCACAACATATTGATATCAAAACTGCAATATCAAACACCATTTTTTTTGATAAATATTTTGAATTATTCTTTTGAAACTGTAGTAGAACACAATTTTACTTTCACTGTGTGAAGGAGTCTTACTACTTTTTGAGCTTTCATCATGTCCAGTGTTTCCTCTTTCACTATGTGAAGCAAGTACAGGTGGCACAAAGAAAAAGCCCAACTGCATCCAGTCTTTCTCTTTCACTGTGTGAAGCAAGTATAGGTGGCACAAAGAAGAAGCTCAACTGCACTGGGTGGTGGTGGTGTGAATGGAATAATACAGTGTGCTATTTCTTCACATCAGCATTCTTCAAAAACAGTTACTGGAAATGATGAACAAAAATCTAAATGACAAGATTGATCTTTGTGGTGGATGAGGACAGGTTAGGGGAAATACTGATGTAATCGGTGTTGAGTGCTACCAAAAGAAATTGCAACTTTTAACTTCATCACACAATTTTGACACTACAACTGCTATGTCACTGGCATTGACAAAAATGAAAAAACAGGGAAGTCGTCATAAAGTGTTCTGGACAAATCTGATATGTGATGTAACCAAATGACCACTTACATGCAGTTACCATTGTTAACATTGATTATTGCCAAGTGTGAACATTCATCATTTTCCTTTCAGTTTGAGCTCTAAGGGGAATAGGCAGGCTGCTAACTTGTTGATGTACAGAAATCTAATAATAAATTAATACTTAAATATACAGCTCTAAAACCAGCATTGTGTTTATAATATGTAGCCAATATTTTTATAGGCCTACATTGATATTTTTTTATATATTGAGGGCAATAATGATATTTTTTCAAATATTTATATGTATCAGGTTCCTGATATTTTTAAAAATATCAACAGTCCTCAACAGTCCTACTATGCACACAGGTTAGCATGTTAATGTCACAGAACAGTGAAGAGGACGACTGCAGGCATTATCACAGACATTTTAGGAGTTGGTCTGCCAGCAGTACCAAATCATGCTGAGAGCAGCTGGTGGCTTGGTACCATCATCATTTTGGAGAGCAAGCAAGGAAATGTATCACACCATGCAGCTATGCTACATGCCCATAACAGGTAGTCCTAGAAGTAGCTGGCCACCGGTCATCATCAAAGCATCCCTATGCTAGTGATCTAGCACTGGTTTGAAGTTTCTCATTGATATTGGATGTGGCCTGAGCATTCTCCCAAGATTTCTGAGGCACTGCTGCAGGTCAACCACTGTACTCTGCATAGTAGCAGTCAACAACTCAACCATAGCTATGTATGGGATGTGTAGTTTGGAATTCACTCTAGGACTGCCTCACCCACTCTGCTGGAACTTTACCCTCACAGAAATTGCAGAGGTGATCATTGCTGCTGATCTTTTTACTCACTATAACCTTCTGTCTCAGCTGGCTGAAAGTGTCACATGGCTTGCAGACTCCAGGTTCCACCACAGTACCACCTGTCACAGTGTGAAGTTAATCCAGACACAAGAAGGTGCGTACCACATTCTGCTTAGTGATTAACCAAATTTAACTACGCTATCTGGCACTTTGAAACAGATGCAGCAAAATATGGTACATCATATAGAGACAACAGCTTGACCGCCCATCTTGTGCAGCCATGACATATGATGCCTGATCGATTCAGCATGCCAAAAGCAGAATTTAACACCATGTTGTTCAAAGGTACTATCAGAACATTAAGCAGTCCATGGTCCTGCACTTTGTGCCTTGTGTCTAAGAAGAATGAATCTTGATGCCCTTGCAGAGATTACCACAAACTGAATGTAAGAATAGTACCTGATAGGTATCTTGTGCTATTGCTGTGAGGTAACAAGCACACTCTGCATGGCACAACCATCTTTAGTGTCCTAGAGTGTGCTAAAGCATATATCACATATCAGAGGCTGAGATGGATATTCCTAAAACAGTTGTCATGACAGCTTTTGGACTTTTTGAGAATATGTTCATGACAATCAGACTGAGGAACACAGCACAGACTTTGCAGAGGTTTGTAGATTCAGTCCTCCAAGGCCTTCCATTCTGCTTCTCATATCTAGATGATGTGCTAGTGCCTTCAGCTGACAAGGAGCCACACCGGCAACACTGGCAAGAGGTATTTAATTCCCTGGAATATTACAACACTGTTCTTAACACAGCCAAGTGCATTTTTGGACTGCCGGAAGTAACCTTTTTGAGGCACAAGGTCTCTTCAGCTGGTTCCCTGCCTCTGATGGAAAAAATAGATGCAATAAGGTGCATGTCTAAGCCCTCTTCAATCATAGAATTATGCAGATTCTTAGGTGTGCTGGTGTAAGCTGTTGCCAGCAGACCGGTCAGCAAAGATGTAATGTGAAGATCAATAGTAGGCGCTGGATCAAGCGCGCTTATTATGAGAGAGGCCAGAGGCACACTGACAAGTGACATACCACGAACACCATCTTGACAGCACACTGCCAATGCCCTCTTGACAGCTGTTGACTGCCGGGTCTCACTCACTAACTCACACTCCAGTTTGGTGTCCGTCAGTTTGAATGCAGTGCAGGCTCAGTTCACATCAGAAGTTACAACAGTACAAAGTGACCATATTACTGTAATAGCAAGATTACCCATATTGTCTGTGGTGGAACTCTTACTGCTGAGCTTATACCACAACACATGGGCTCTATTCAAGGTACGTAAATACTTCAAGTTCATGTAAATAAATAATGCACATGTGTTTTTGTGTTGTAGAAAGAGGATACCAGCCACCCATGACAACATCCTCTCACTCGTTTCCTTATGGTACAAGACTCTACAGTGGCGACAAGGATAGTTCAGTGGTGATCAAAGATAATCAACTTGGCTGAAGATTTTGCTTACTTCTCTTGTGTTTTAGCTTGCAGAGGTGATCATCTTCAAGTATTTCCATTTGATAACTTGTTGTTTTCTTACATGTATTCCAGGAGGGGAGCCTAGAACTAATCAAATTTTCTCTTTTCAGAGGCCTTGCTTGCTTTTTGCTATAACATATTTGTGTAAACCATGAATTCCCACCTCCTCCACCGACTGCCCCCACATCTCAGCCACAGACAGCCAATGTGATGGATCTAACACAAGGTTTTCAGTTTCAGAACCAACAAATTGCTGCCTTGTTGATGACGGTACAACTACTGGCTGCATAAGCTACATCAGCCACACAACCACCAACCAACAAACCAGACCAACACCCCCCCCCCCCCCCCCCCCCCCCAAAGTGCCGCCAAACAGCATACCAACGTTCCAGCAATTTAACAAATCAGAAGAGGAAGGTATTGAATACCTGACTTAGTTCCAAGCACATTGTCATGTTCATCATGTTCAGGGTAGTGTAAAGATGCAATACTTCCTTTCGACTGTGGGGGTCCACAGTGTTCAGGTTAACACAAGAACTATTCCCAACTGCGTCTTCTGATGAATTCAGCTTGGAAAAAGTAATTACTGCATTAACTGAATACTATGACCAGCAAGTCCAAGTAGCTGCAGCTAGATATCAGTTCTTTTGCTTGAAGAAAATCCAGGACAGACATACCACCAGTAGTACACAGAATTATTGAGTATGATTAGGAACTGTAAATTTAAGTGTAGTTGTGGCAACTTTTACAGTGATTTAATGATTCAGTATGCAATAATGTTCAATGTCCCAGATAATAGAATACAGGGACAGATCTTAAACTACTCTGATCCATCACTTCCCCAAGTATTGCAAATCTTAGAGCAATATGATCTGTAAATCTTAGAGCAATATGATTCGGGTGTCATAGCAGTTGATAAGTTTGACAAGGCCCTAATTTGTTGGGTCAAGTTGCCCTTTGTTTGCATCCACCTCAAGCTGCCACAAAAATGGGTGCATACACAGCCATGTAGACATGTAAACAGGCCTGTGAATTTAGTGAAGTCTTGCCCTAGATATTTCGCTCTCCATAAAAGACAAGATTGCCCATCATGTAACACAGTCTGTTACATATGTAGAAAAAAGGCCATGTCCAAGCAGTTTGTTTGAAATGGCACAAAAATGTCAATTTTGGCCAGTCCCAGAAAAAAACAGGCTCATGCACATGCAGTGAATGCTGTGTTTTCAGCACCTGCAACAGATTCTGACAAAAGTAAGATTAAGGTTGTGCCTCCTTGTCACCCTAGTGCTGTGCAACAATGTTCTAGCAAACTATTTGTCTCATTATGAATTGCTAGCCATTGTACTACCCTTCAGTTAGACACACATGCCTCAGTAACTTTCGTTAATCATGCCACGTACAAACAGCTAGGCTCACTACGCTTTTCTAGATCTAACGAGCACGTCATACCTTACAACAGACAGGAAATTCCAGCTCTTGGACAGTGTACTTTGCCTACCACTTACAGATCTCACATTAGGACAGTAAATTTTACTAGACCTATGTTGAAGTCATAAGACAGTGAGAACATATTTGGTTTAGTTGTCTTTGATTTGTTTGGGCTTAGCATCCAAGACAATGTGCTTTCAGTATCTGCACTTGAACTAAAAGACAATGTAGCTACTTGCTTAAAGAATTTCCTGAACTATTTTCAGAAGGAATGGACAAAGCTAATAACTCTGTAGCGCATATTACATTGAGAGACAAGTTTTTCTGGGCCTGCCCTGTTCCAATTACTTTAACAGACAAAGAAGGCAGTGAACTGACAGAATTCCAAGATAATGGTGTAATTGCTCCCATTCAAGCTAGTCAGTGGCCAAGTCTTCTCGTTTTGTTGCCTAAGCCTTCTGGCCACACTCGCATTTGTGCTGATTTCAAGTCTACAGTCAACCCACAGACAGTGTTTAACACTTATCCATTACCTGGCCCTCAGAAACTCACAGACAGGCTTGGTGCAGGACATTACTTTTCTAAGATAGATTTGTGAGATACCCACATGCAAATTCTATTGAGTGAAGTGAAATACACACTTAGGGCTGTTCAAGTATTTGCATTTGCCCTTCAGCAGTGCTTCCGCACCCACCATTCTTCAATATTACTTGGAACAGCTGAATGAAAAAGTTACATTTTGTTCAAATTACCTTGACAGTATTGTTGTGTCAGGTCATACAACATAGGAACACATTGTCATTTTGCATACTCTTTTTTGAGTGTTGTCAGAAGCAGGACTCAATTGTCATCTCAAAAAGTGTGACCTTTTTCAAACTGAACTACAGGGAGTGCACCCACTCCAGTCTCATTTGCTTGCAATCCGTGACCTGCCTGTTCCTTGCAATGTGTTTGAATTGCAGTCTGTACTAAGCAAGGTGACATACTACATTCGGTTCATACTGAATGCCGCTCAGAGCATGTCCCCATTGCATCACTTGCATCGGAAAAATGTACCTTTTGTGTTGACTAATGACTGTCAAGGCACATTTCAGAAACTCAAAAATGCTTTGCTCAGTGACAGATGTTTAGTGCATTATGACCTTGCCAAGCCAGTAGTTTTACAAGTTGATGCTTCTTCCTATGGAATCAGCACTGTGCTTTCCAACAGAATTGGTGCACAAGACAGACCTATTGCTTTTGCCTCAAAGTTGTTAACTCAAACCCAGTGCAATTATTCTCAAATAGAAAAAGAAGCTATTGCTGTTGTGTATGATGTGACCAAACTTCATCACCATATGTGTGGTTGTAAGTTCTATTTAGTGACAGATCACAAGTCCTTGTTTCATTCATCAAAGCCTGTTCCAACATACACTGCTCAAAAATTGCAATGTTGGACTTTGCTGCTTTTGTAGTGTCAGTATGAAATTGTGTACAGACCAATGGCAAAGCATGGCAATGCAGACGACCTATCTCTCCTTCCAGTTGGTCCATAATCTGATATTAATGCATCTGCCACACCTTGTTGTCAAATCAATGCACAGGACTCTGAATTGCTGGAATCTTTTCCCTTCCACTACAGAAAAATTGCACAGGCCACAGAAGAAGACGCAGATCTCAAGATTTTGTTGTATTACATTCGCACATCTCAGCCTTGTTCATTGAACAGTACCTAGGACTCAGTAGTGCACCGATATTTTGCACATTGGTGCAACCTTTCAGTTCAACAGGGTGTCATTCTAGTTCAAAATGACTGTGGACATCACGTGTGCTTCTTCCCAAAGTGTTGCAAAAATGTGTTGCAGTTGCTCCACCAAGGACATTGAGGAATTCTTCATACTAAACAGCACGATGGCACTGTACGTGGCAGGGCATGGATGCCCATATTGAACAGATGACGTCACAATGTCGTGCATGCATGGACAACCAATCAGCTCTGCCACAGAAATTCTCAGCTTGGTCTAAGACTCAGTTGCCATTGAAACAAGAGCACATTACCTTTGCAGGACCATTTTGGAACACTCATTGGCTCATAATCTACATCTACATCTACATCCATACTCCGCAAGCCACCTGACGGTGTGTCGCGGAGGGTACCTTGAGTACCTCTATCGGTTCTCCCTTCTATTCCAGTCTCGTGTTGTTCGTGGAAAGAAGGATTGTCGCTATACTTCTGTGTGGGCTCTAATCACTCTGATTTTATCCTCATGGTCTCTTCGTGAGATATACGTAGGAGGGAGCAATATACTGCTTGACTCTTCGGTGAAGGTATGTTCTCGAAACTTCAACAAAAGCCCGTACCGAGCTACTGAGCGTCTCTCCTGCAGAGTCTTCCACTGGAGTTTATCTATCATCTCCGTAAAGCTTTCACGATTACTAAATGATCCTGTAACAAAGTGCGCTGCTCTCCGTTGGATCTTCTCTATCTCTTCTATCAGCCCTATCTGGTATGGATTCCACACTGCTGAGCAGTATTCAAGCAGTGGGTGAACAAGCGTACTGTAACCTACTTCCTTTGTTTTCAGATTGCTTTTCCTTAGGATTCTTCCAATGAATCTGCTTTACCAACAATCAACTTTATATGGTCATTCCATTTTAAATCACTCCTAATGCGTACTCCCAGATAATTTATGGAATTAACAGCTTCCAGTTGCTGATCTGCTATTTTGTAGCTAAATATAAGGGATCTATCTTTCTATGTATTCACAGCACATTACACTTGTCTACATTGAGATTCAATTGCCATTCCCTGCACCATGCGTCAATTCGCCACAGATCCTCCTGCATTGCAGTACAATTTTCCATTGTTACAACCTCTTGATATACCACAGCATCATCCGCAAAAAGCCTCAGTGAACTTCCGATGTCATCCACAAGGTCATTTATGTATGTTGTGAATAGCAACGGTCCTACGACACTCCCCTGTGGCACACCTGAAATCACTCTTACTTCGGAAGACTTCTCTCCATTGAGAATGACATGCTGCATTCTGTTATCTAGGAATTCTTCAATCCAATCACACAATTGGTGTGATAGTCCATATGCTCTTACTTTGTTCATTAAATGACTGTGGGGAACTATATCGAACTCCTTGCGAAAGTCAAGAAACAGGGCATCTACCTGGGAACCCGTGTCTATGGCCCTCTGAGTCTCGTGAACGAATAGCGCGAGCTGGGTTTCACACGACCTTCTTTTTCGAAACCCATGCTGATTTCTACAGAGTAGATTTCTAGTCTCCAGAAAAGTCATTATACTTGAACATAATACGTGTTCCAAAATTGTACAACTGATCGACATTAGAGATATAGGTCTATAGTTCTGCACATCTGTTCGACGTCCCTTCTTGAAAACGGGGATGACCTGTGCCCTTTTCCAATCCTTTGGAATGCTACGCTCTTCTAGAGACCTACCGTACACCGCTGTAAGAAGGGGGGCAAGTTCCTTCACGTACTCTGTGTAAAATAATGGTAGACTGTTTTAGCAAGTTCCCATTTGCGGTGCCTATCGCTTCTACCACATCACATAGCTCCATTCAATGCTGTCCTCCGTATTTTGCATAGAGTGTCTGCCAGAAGTTCTTGTGTCAGATAACAGACCACAGTTCACTTCACGTGACTATGAATAGTTTTGGGAAAGAAACAACATTTGCCATCTAACAAGTGCTCTGTTTCACCTGCAGTCCAACAAAGAAGCAGAATGCTTTGTACACACTTTTAAACTAAAGATGGCCAGGCTTCGCACCAGCCAGACATGGGAACAGGTGCTGCAACTCTTTCTTGCCTCCTATCGCTCCCACCTATGAGACGGACCATCACTGGTGGAAATTCTGCATGGCCACCACCATCGGACAGTGCTCCACATGCTGCACTTACCACAGCATCCAGCACCACCAATGGTCTGCAAGTATTCCTTTGTGCTATGCAATCTCAACATTTGTCATCTAACAAGTGCTCTGTTTCACCTGCACTCCAACAGAGAAGCAGAATGCTTCATACACACTTTTAAACAACAGATGGCCAAGCTTCGCACCACTCAGACATGGGAACAGGTGCTGCAACTCTTTCTTGTCTCCTATCGTTCCCATCCACGAGACGGACCATCACCGGTGAAACTTATGCATGGCCGCCACCATCGGACAGTGGTCCACATGCTGCACTCACCACAGCATCCAGCACCACCAATGGTCCACAAGTATTGCTTTGTGCTTTTCAGGGTTTATGGAAACTGTGGGTGCTGGGAAAGAGGTGTGATCCAGGAACACATTGGCTCTTTTATGTACTTGACTGCAGGTGCCGGCAGTTTGCAGCACTGCCACCAGAACCAAATTTGTGCACGTCATTTCCCCTGTGATTCTGCTGATTCTCTTCCCTCATGGGACCATGTGACCTTCGCAGCCACCTGCTGGTGCCACCAGGGCATGCCAGGAGGAGTGGATGGATGGTGATCCCTTGCCCCGCTGTTCCCGCTCACTGACCCGAAGGACGTGGACCAGTTGTCGCCATCGCCATAGCCGTCATCACCCCAGAACATGCCCTCAGGCCTGCACATTTGCCCTTGCAGCAGTTTTGCTGTTGCCTCACAAGCCATATAGCAGGGTGCAGTTGAGGGTATGCCATCCTCCACAGTCACTGCTCCTGGCTCATCTCTATCTCAAGTGCCCTGTCTCCCTCCCTGTTGTCATTCACATCCTCCCAACATGACAACAGTGTGGCATTTTTGGAGGGAGAGGGAGGGAGGAGGAAGGAATGTGCTGGTGTAAGCTGATGCCAGCACACTGGTCAGCTAAGAAGTAGAGTGAAGATCAATAGTAGGCACTGGATCAAGCATACCTATCATGAGAGAGGCCAGAGATACACTGACAAGTGGTACGTCGCCAACGCCCTCTTGACAGCATATATTTAGGCCACTGCCACTGTCTGCAGGGTCTCACTCACTAACTCACACTCCAGTTTGTCATCTGTCAGTTTGAACGCAGTGTGGGGTCAGTTCACATCACAGTTACAACAGTACATAGCAACCAGATTAGTGTAATAGCAAGATTATACATATTGTCTGCAATAGGACTACTACTGATGAGCTTGTACCACAACACATAGACTCTATTCAAGATAACTAAATACTTCAAGTTAATGTAAATAAAGAACTGTATTAATCCACGTGTATTAATCCACATGTGCGTTTGTATTGTAGTAAGAGGATACCGGGCACCCATAACAACATCCTCTCCCTTGCTTCCTTGCGGTACAAGACTGTACATTACATATGTTAAATTTCTATTATTGTCACTTGCCGCACACTGCCAAATTGCAGGAACCATTGATGGCAGTGCTTGCACTGCCAAAGAGGAGAGGCAGTTGTTTGATAAAGTGGACAAAGGAAATGAACACCACCATTGATAATGTCAAAAAGAAAATGGCTACTGCAACACACCTCACACATGCAAAACTTATCACATCTTTAGCTTTGGTCATTGTCACACATCAAACAGCTATCAGTGCAGCATTTCAACAATATGTAGAAGGTGCCTGGCAGCCACTAACATTATTTTCAATGAGTCTGTCACTATTGTATATGAAATGGGGCACTTACGACTGTGAGTTGTTGGCAGTGTATGAAACCATTAAGTACTTCTGGCCACAGATTGAGTCTTTCTGACATGTTCCACACCCACAAGAATCATCTCATTTTTCGGGTCCATGGAAAAAAAACTGAATCTAATCTAATCTCTGATCTTGCATGTTTGGTATATTTATTGATCTTAGGTCCTTGATCCATGCATTCAAATGGAGAAGCACAAGTTACTCCCCACGCCAGTTCAACCAGCTCGAATTCATCAAACTGCCTTTTATGCATGAGTTATGTGATGAGCCATATAGATTTTATGGCATTGTGACAGGTGCAACAAAGTTATGATGAACTTCACACTCTCATAGATGATGCTGATTTGTCACTCCAATTGTGGTTGGTCAGCATCCCCAAGACAGAGGTGAAACTATACTGCAATATCTCCAAAGTCTTTCCCTGCACCAGCATTCTTCAGGTATGCATTTGATCATATTCACAATTTATGTGACACAGGGGTACAACCTATCTTCCATATCCTGTCTAAATGGAATGTGTGGCCAGGATTTGAGAAAGATTGTCAGCAATGGGCACGAGCCTGTCTTCAGTGTCAGAGAAGCAAAATATCCCACCACATCCACATGCCTATCAGTAATTTCCCAGATGTGATGGCACTTTTCACTCACTTACATCTGTAAGTGAGTGAATTGCAATGAGCAAACACGGAAGACCATGAAGTGGTAGTTCAGCAGAAATTCACATCATTGGAGCAGCAAAACTGGGAAGAAATGCAGAATGTGGTAGAAATTCTAAGAAGGTATATGCAGCTTTTTGTGGGACCACTGATGACCTCAAGCAGCTACAGATATCTGTTCACGATGATGGATCGGTACACATGCTGGCCAGAAGCAGTTCCTCTAAATAATGTTACAGCTGAGACTACAGCCTCACATTTTTCTACGTGGTTAGTGAGGTTCAAATGACCCCAGCATATCACCACTGATTGGGTATGAGAATTTGAGTTCAAAGTGTTCAATCAGCTCATCAAGTTCTGTGGGTACAAGCATCACAAGACCAGGTGCTACCACCCAGCCAGTAATGGGACGGAGCGCTGGCACCATTTATTGAAAGAAGCAATCACGTGTAATGACATGTCTTGGCCATTATTTCTGTTGGGTGTGAGGACAACATACAAACCGGGCATTGATTCCTCAGCCACTGAGCTGGGAGAAACACTGTGTCTCCCCACTGAATTTGCTGATACAAACATGCTCAATATCAGCCATGACCAACCAGAGTTCTTCCATCAGCTTTGTGAACACATCGCACAAGCTCATCCTTCACAAGCTTCAGACATGGCATGCCTTATTGTTGCATACCCCATAACTTTGAAACATGCACACACATCATGGTACACATGGAAGGAGTGAAGCCACTGTTACAGCTATCTTACACCAGTCCTCACTGCATAATGCAGTGAGGTCCATACATCTTGGGGTATTTTGTGGAATGGCAAAGAGTCTACGTTGCAATTAGTAGGATGGAGCCAGCATACATACTCCATGAGGCACCATCTTCTACAACCGATCAGTGACAGCCTCTGCCCCCAGTGCCTACAAACACTTCATCACCAGGCACAACCTCAGCTACCAGCATGGACAATCCACTCTGCATGCAGAGTGTGCTTCTCTGCACACTTCCTTGACACCAATGCTCTGCTTCCACTGAGGGGACTACTGTGGTGATGTCT
Source organism: Schistocerca cancellata (assembly GCF_023864275.1). Lineage (NCBI taxonomy): Eukaryota > Metazoa > Arthropoda > Insecta > Orthoptera > Acrididae > Schistocerca > Schistocerca cancellata. Next base: position 307,604,665 of record NC_064628.1, on the reverse strand, counting down.
GCTATACCATGGCCAGCAGTTTTGCAACACATATATGTTCTGTGTTGTGCACATGGCAAGTGCATTGTGGAAGTTAATTAGTGTAGTGCATTGTGTCTCAGTGCAGCTGTGCGTTTTTTTTTTTTTTTTTTTTATATATATATATATATATATATATATATATATATATATATATATATATATATATATATATATATATATATATATATGACAGACACTTCATGTACTGATTCCTTATGAGATATCCACACTTACTCGCATACTGATTTTTCTGTCAAAGATTTTTCAAGGTTTTTTTATTCAGAATCACTGTGGTAATCAAATCTGTTGTATTATGAGTTCCAAAGCAGTGAATAATTTCTACAGCCAATAAAATTGTTCCTTCCACAACATTGCCTGTTTATGTTAATAGAAAATTTAAAAGCAAAAGTTGTCGAGCCTCGCTGAGCCTAAAACTGACAGAAATATACATAGTTCTGCCTGTCTTAAAATTTAATATTTACATCTGAATAGTGACAATGCCATCACTCAGTTCTTCTAATTCTTGACTTTCTATTCAAACAGTACAAAGTCCAAGATGGAATACCAACAACATGGAAAGTATCAGTAATTATTACTCACCACACAGAGGAGGCACTGAGTCGCAGACAGGCACAGTGAAAAAAAATGCTAGAAACCTTTCAGCTTTTGGACAAAGTCGTTCCTCAGAAGGAGAAAAGTCACGCATTCTCACTAGAACAACTCACACACAGATGGCCACTGTCTCCAGGTGGTAAGGCAGTTGGCCTTAGCATCCAGAGACAGTGATCGCATGTGTGTGAATTGTTATTGTGTGAATGTGAGTGTCCTTCTGAAGCCAAAAAGGTGAAATACTTCTAGCATTCTTCTTCATTGTGCCTGTATTTGACTCAGATTTTTATTCAATCACCAGTACTGACATAATAAATTCAGTCACGATACAACTGGACATGCTGTGTTACCATTGTGATACTGAAGAGATCTGATCGAGGGCTGTCAGAAAACCATGAGTGAAATACTGGTACATGATCACATAATAATATAGGATATAATGGTCAGCAGTGCAACTGAGAAGATGACAGAAAATTTGAACCTTGTTTTCGAGGTCACAGAATTTACTGCAGACAGATTGGTGCCTACAGCCATCACAACATGTAGTGTGTAACCGTACAGAAAGGTGAATCAGCCGACAGGGAAAATAATCATAATACAAACAATGACCCTGGCATGCCATGGTATGACCAAAGCAAGTAAAACTATATCAAGTGCCTGTTGCTGTCTGGTTAGGAATGGATGGTACAGGACCAGCAGTTATGTCAACACACAAAACAGAAGGCATGGCTAAACTGATGAATGATTCAGAGCTGGAAATGATAAAGAGTCTATAATAGAAGCTGTTTTTGTTTGGAATTATAGTAGAAATTTTGGTAGACTCACTTAGGTGTGTGCTGGGTCACAGAAGCTATAAATGTAATGGCTAGACCATGGATGAAAAATACCAAGCTTTCCAGTGAATTATATGTTCATTGTGGATGCTGTGGGTGCAAAAAGTAAGATAATTAAAAGGACAAATCTTTATATTCTGTTGGTTATCTGAATTGCAATGAGCAAACACGGAAGACCATGAAGTGGTAGTTCAGCAGAAATTCACATCACTGGAGCAGCAAAACTGGGAAGAAATGCAGAATGTGGTAGAAATTCTAAGAAGGTATATGCAGCTTTTTTAAGAATGAACCAGGAATGATAAAGGCAGATAAATGTCTTCTGTAAATAAAAGAACATGAACCATTTTTTGTATGACCATAGTCAATGCTAAAGTCCATACATGGAGCAATGTAAAAGGAAACCTGGAAGATATAAGGATGGGAACTATCAGACAACCAGCCATTATAATAACCTATATTTTGTGGTGAAAAAGCAGCATAGTGACATCAGAATTGTACTGGATGTGTACCCAGTAAACAGTTCACACACTGATGTGACAAAAGTTATGGGATACCTCCTACTATCACATCAGACCTCCTTTGGCCTGGCATAGTGCAGCAAATCGATGCAACATGGGCTCAACAAGTCACTGGAAGTCTCCTGCAGAAATATTGATCCTTGCTGCCTCTATAGCCATCTATAATTGTTAAAGTGGTGCCAGTGCAGGATTTTGTGCATGAACTGACTCTCAATTATGTCCCTTAAATGTTCAATGGAATTTATGTCAGCCGATTTGGGTGGCCATGAAATCATTCATGCAAATTGTCCAGAATTTCATTGTTGTTTGGGAACATGAAGTCCATGAATGGCTGCAAATGGTCTGCAAGTAACCAAACATAACCATTTCATTGATGATTGGTTCAGTTGGACAAGAGGACCCAAGCCATTCCATTACGGAGCCACCACCAGCTTGCACAGTGCCTTGTTGGCAATTTGGGTTCATGGCTTTGTAGGATCTGTACAACAATTGAGCCTTACCATAAGCTCTTGCCAATTGAAATCAGGACTCCTCTGACCAGGCCACAGTTTTCCAGTTACCTAGGGTCCAACTAATATGGTCACAAGCTCAGGAGAGACACTGCAGGTGATGTCTTCTTATTAGCAAAGGCACCTGCATTGGTTGTCTGCTGCCATGGTCCATTAACACCATATTTCACCACACTGTCCTAACGGACATGTTATTTGTACATCCCACATCCATTTCTGTGGTTATTTCAAGTGGTGTTGCTTGTTTGTTAGCAATGAGAACTCTTCACAAACACTACCACTCTCTGGTCATTAAGTGAAGGATGTAAGCCACTGCATTGTCCATGGTGAGATGTAATCCCTGAAATTTGGTATTCTCATCAGACTCGTGACACTGTGGATCTTGGAATACTGGATTACATAATGATTTCTGAAATGGAATGTCCCATGCATCTAGCTCCAACTACCATTTCACATTCGAAGTCAGTTAATCCCTGTTGTGTGGCCATAATCACATTGGAAACCCTTTCACATAAATCACCTGAGTACAAATCACAGTTCTGCCAATGCATTACCCTTTTATACCTTGTGTACATGATACTACCACCATCTGTATATGTGCATATCACTACCCCTTGACTTAAGTCATCTCGTCATAATTTCATAGCAGGATGGACATGAAAACTTAGAAAAATGATTCCAGAAGTTCTGGAGTTTTAATAGTACTGATTTGAGAAAGTGGCCCTGGACAAAGATTCCATGCAGTGTGCAGCATTCTTGTGTGGAAGAAAGAGCTACGAAAACTGTGTACTACCATTTGGTTTGAATATTTTCACCTCAGCTTTCTTAAGATCATTGGACAAGGTTGTAGGTGAACAGTTAATTAAAAAGGTGCTCATACATGTAGATAACAGTTTGATGGCATCAGCATTGGAAGATAACAGAAAAAGTGCTGGCAACCTTTGTAAATAAGGATATAACTGTGAATTTATGAAAGTTGGAATTTGCAAAGGATGAAATTATGTTTATGGGATATAGGACATGCTTATAAAACTATATTTATTGAAAATTTTCACAGGTTAGCAGTATGAGTGTTGTGGACAACTTATAGCAAATCAGCATTTGTGATTCACAGTCACTGCTATAGAATAAATCTTCACAAATTTTAGTGAATATCATTGCAAACAAATGTACATCTTTGAGAATCTTCTGAAGATACTATTGTCCTGTGCATAATCTAATTCGTGGAAAACGGGCATTTGTGATTTAGTTAATCTGGCCAGTATTGTGACTAACATATTGTGTTGTATCAAGTTTTCCCTTTAATTTGTGTATATATTATTTACATATATTGTAAATTAACTCTATTTTCGATTTTGTTAAAAATTACAATTAACCTCTAAAAGTTTTAGAAAACTACGAGTTTGGCCACAGATTTTTCTGTCCCCTTCAATTCTTACAGGGAATTAGTACTTTTTGACCTGTTTGAATTAAAAGACAGTCAGAAAACTTACTTTATGAAGTTATTTGTCACTGTCCTATAATAGATTTCACCAACAACAATGCAGCCCCAATGCGAATGCTGTTCTTGAACACTTGACATCTGTAAGCAGATAGAAATCACCCTGACTAAGTTATTGTCAAATGATTGGCAGCTGCTGTGAATTGGTGTGTTGGAAGAGCTCCTGAAAGTCATGTACCTATGGAACTGGTACCAAAGGTACCTGAAGTACTATTCTCTCCTGTGAATCCTGTCTGCCTGAAGTACTACCTTCTCCTATGGGTCCTGTCTGCTCTGCAGGAAGTGCAGTATCTTTCATTATTCATCCACTTGACTGTGAGTGGTGTGTCTGTGGTAGATGGGGACCAGGCAGGACTTACAAGGGAATAGTCCAACCAAACATGTCAAAACATGTGCTGAAATTTTTTATACAGGAAGAATATACCAAAAGAAACACCCTGCCAAAATTTCAGCTGTTAAAACTGTTAAGAAACACTGCAAGTAATTTTTTAAGAAGTTGAAACTTGCCAAATTCATAGCTCACCAGATGGCTGGAGAATTGTATGTCCCTACCAGAGCTGTGACAGACTGCACATGGGCTACATAGCAGATACATGTCCATGGCTGACGGTGTGTCATTAAACAGATAACACGATTGTGCGATAGCAATTTGTAAAGCAATTTTTTTTTTTTTTTTTTTTTTTTTTTTTTGTAGGTAGTTTCTCTAAAACAATTGTCCACAGTTTTTGTTCATTCAAATTTGAAATTCATTTAATGTTCATAATAATTACCATTTGCTTTTGTGGCAGCACAGAAACAACAGAGATGAAGCTAAATTAAAATTCATTTTGTTCAATGCCTAATGTTAAGCAGTGGGCAAACCAGTTTGGCTTCGTAAATCTGACCATGAACTGTATAAATGGAAGAAAGGCTTACATCAAGTATTAAATATGTGCCAAAATGAAACTCACAAAACTGTGAAAGAAAAACTATCTGAAAGATTTACTGTGCAGGGGGGCCACAAGGTCCCATTACCCCACATTAAATCCCTAAACTTGAGTAAATAATATGAAGAACGATCCTTAAGAGGTGTTTTCTTGAGATATGAACTATGTAAAGCTGCTTGTGAGAGGCAGCACACCTTTACCAATGGAGATCTCTGAGACTGGGCTCTCCGAATTGCAATTGAAATGAACATCGCTGATTTCAAGTCATCTTTGATCTGGATAAGCAGATTCAAGCAATCATACAGTATAGGAAGTCACAATACAATGAAGTTTACTTCAAGTGGAAATGTAGAAGAGATGTCATTAATTAATATCTGAGGGGAGGATGAAGCTTGCTGTTATCCCCATATCTACTGCGTCCAACACCGATCAGTCAGGTTTCAGAACTGCAGGCAAACTGCACTTTAGCATTTAGAGGCAAAAAAAGACAGTGATAAGTATGCATGGATTACTGTTTCTACAGCTTTACATCTGCCTTCAAGGATCCTGTGAGCATACAAGCTGTGGCAGGAGATTAGAGCAGCAGTTTCCAACCGCAGAGGATGTGGCTGGCAGTTGCTAAGGGGCCATGGCGAGCAGCTAGCATTTACGTGGCCTTGGAAAAACCTGAGCAACTGGCAGGGGCGCATATGGCTGTGATTTCGCACTTGGTGGAATTTATATTCCAGAGAAAAATTGATAAAAACAAAACTAAGATTGACATGGGGGAGCAAGTTGGCACTCATGGACAGAAAAATATGTAAAGCTAAATTATCTAGACGCGCCACAAAAATATATAATAATTTAAAAGTTATTGTTGTCTTAAAAATTGCAAATTTATGAAAGTTCAAAAGCTAATATCTCAGCAATGCTTTGGGCAATTAATATGAACAAAGTGTTTACGGGTGTGGCTAGTCAAGCTGCATTGAGCAGTCATAGCCGATTTAGCATAGTGTGTACCATTTTTGAATGGGAAGTCAGAATATAGGATTTGACTGAGAGAAACTGTGTTTTTGGTAATAAATAAACTTAAAAAGACGAAACTAGCAACAGCATTCTAAAGTTTAAAGAGTTAGACCAGTAATTAAATCTGTATTTTTAATTGTTTATTTATGTTTAGTGTCAAAAATCCAGGAAAAGCAAAATTACACCACAAGAACATTGTTGTTGTTGTGGTCTTCAGTCCAGAGACTGGTTTGATGCAGCTCTCCATGCTACTCTATCCTGTCCAAGCTTCTTCACCTCCCAGTACCTACTGCAACCTACATCCTTCTGAAGCTGGTTAGTGTATTCATTTCTTGGTCTCTCTCTACAATTTTTACCCTCCACACCGCCCTCCAATACTAAATTGGTGATCCCTTGATGCCTCAGAACATGTCCTACCAACCAATCCCTTCTTCTAGTCAAGTTGTGCCACAAATTTCTCTTCTCCCCAATTCTGTTCAATACCTCCTCATTAGCTATGTGATCTACCCTTCTAATCTTCAGTATTCTATGGTGGCTGTTAAAAAAAAATTGGACTTTAAATTATTATTGCCCAGAAAATTTCCATATTTCTCAATATATCATTTACGTTTTTGTGTTTAGTTTTTGAATATTCATAATTCTTTTTGTCTAACAGTTTGATTTAGGCAGTCGTTTGGAGGGTGCATAGGGTGGCCATCTTTGAGGACAGTGGGGTTTGAGCAACGCTGAGAGATGGATGTGCTGCCCATCTGGGAGTAGTAGTGGAATGGTAGCCACGTTCGGGGACAAGAATGTATGTAGCGACGTTCGAAAGTGATCAAGGGGAGTACAATATAGTGATTTATGACAGTAGATAAGAGTTTATTTTGTGAATTGTGAACAGACTGTTGAGTGCTGTGATTGCAAACATATACATTTTATAGTGAAGTCTTGTAGCATCAGTTGTTAAAGACCACCCTTATGCAAAAGCCCCTCAGACTGCATTTTAAGTGTTTAGTGAATATATTGAAAAATAGAAATAAACTACTTGTTCAAATTATAAATCAACATAAGTGACTCAATATTTTAAATTTCACCACAATACCTGCCAGCATTGTTTTTTTATATTTTATTTCAGCTTAAAAATTGTGTTTATGACAGGTTTGAGCTGGCACCCTATGATGAAAAACAAAGCCAAACATTGAGACCAGCACATCTCTGGGCCACTCAATTATGCTGAGCATAACAAATATACATTATTTCGTGCCATAGCACATAGGGGCTCGAGCCAAACTATTCAAACTTCAATGTGTAGTGCCCAGAACCATTGCAATCCCAAGACACTATGATGTACACTCCTGGAAATGGAAAAAAGAACACATTGACACCGGTGTGTCAGACCCACCATACTTGCTCCGGACACTGCGAGAGGGCTGTACAAGCAATGATCACACACACGGCACAGCGGACACACCAGGAACCGCGGTGTTGGCCGTCGAAGGGCGCTAGCTGCACAGCATTTGTGCACCGCCGCCGTCAGTGTCAGCCAGTTTGCCGTGGCATACGGAGCTCCATCGCAGTCTTTAACACTGGTAGCATGCCGCGACAGCGTGGACGTGAACCGTATGTGCAGTTGACGGACTTTGAGCGAGGGCATATAGTGGGCATGCGGGAGGCCGGGTGGACGTACCGCCGAATTGCTCAACACGTGGGGCGTGAGGTCTCCACAGTACATCGATGTTGTCGCCAGTGGTCGGCAGAAGGTGCACGTGCCCTTCGACCTGGGACCGGACCACAGCGACGCACGGATGCATGCCAAGACCGTAGGATCCTACGCAGTGCCGTAGGGGACCGCACCGCCACTTCCCAGCAAATTAGGGACACTGTTGCTCCTGGGGTATCGGCGAGGACCATTCGCAACCGTCTCCATGAAGCTGGGCTACGGTCCCACACACCGTTAGGCCGTCTTCTGCTCACGCCCCAACATCGTGCAGCCCGCCTCCAGTGGTGTCGCGACAGGCGTGAATGGAGGGACGAATGGAGACGTGTCGTCTTCAGCGATGAGAGTCGCTTCTGCCTTGGTGCCAATGATGGTCGTATGCGTGTTTGGCGCCGTGCAGGTGAGCGCCACAATCAGGACTGCATACGACCGAGGCACACAGGGCCAACACCCGGCATCATGGTGTGGGGAGCGATCTCCTACACTGGCCGTACACCACTGGTGATCATCGAGGGGACACTGAATAGTGCACGGTACATCCAAACCGTCATCGAACCCATCGTTCTACCATTCCTAGACCGGCAAGGGAACTTGCTGTTCCAACAGGACAATGCACGTCCGCATGTATCCCGTGCCACCCAACGTGCTCTAGAAGGTGTAAGTCAACTACCCCGGCCAGCAAGATCTCCGGATCTGTCCCCCATTGAGCATGTTTGGGACTGGATGAAGCGTCGTCTCACGCGGTCTGCACATCCAGCACGAACGCTGGTCCAACTGAGGCGCCAGGTGGAAATGGCATGGCAAGCCGTTCCACAGGACTACATCCAGCATCTCTACGATCGTCTCCATGGGAGAATAGCAGCCTGCATTGCTGCGAAAGGTGGATATACACTGTACTAGTGCCGACATTGTGCATGTTCTGTTGCCTGTGTCTATGTGCCTGTGGTTCTGTCAGTGTGATCATGTGATGTATCTGACCCCAGGAATGTGTCAATAAAGTTTCCCCTTCCTGGGACAATGAATTCACGGTGTTCTTATTTCAATTTCCAGGAGTGTATCATGCAGCATAACTTGCTGTGACGGTGTGAGAGAGTTTGAGACAAAGATATTGTTTATTACTCTGTGGTGGTCAGCGCTCACATAATTGTTCTTAGGATATAGAGCTTTTGTTCTTGTTAAGAGTAATTTTACAAGAAGAGAGCCATTCTTGTGACATAAAGATCGACGCCATTGCGAGTTTTTGATTCACATTGTAAAATATATGTGTATATGGAAGGAAATCAGTTAATAGAACAATAAAATATTGTTCATTTCAAGAAGGTATGTGTTATTCTACAACCAGTGTATACTTCGATTGTGATTTAATAATAAATACCAGCTTGAGAACAGTTCCGATGGGAGCGTTCAGTTCTAGTGAGATAGTTCGATGCTTTCTTTGGAAAAGAAATCACTTCATGGATCATTCAAATCCACAATTGTACCTGGACATTTCTCAGAACTGAAAGCAATCTGATTGCTATGCAACAGAGCCCCGAAGAATATTTCTCCGTACTTTGGTTACCACTTTCAGCTCAACACGGTATCTGCAGCAGCTGGAGCAGATTTCTACAACAGCGGAAGCGTGTAATCGCTATCAGTTTCACACATCGCCCTGTGTATGCTGTATGTATTTACCCACAACAGTGAACATACAGTTATTCACACTTATAGAAAGACAATACAAGGTGGTGTGGGAAACATTTCAGTATAAAGGTCCTGTAGAGCTAAACAGTAATTAGCCTAGTAGTAGTATTAAACAAATTTTCAAAGGAGCCTTTATATATGGCGACCCAGCAGCCGAGCAGAAACTTCAAAAAGGCCAGAACATTTGAATTACTAGCTTTCTTGAGCATTTATGCATTGTAGTGACCTTTCACGTATTGATTTGCTAAGTATAAATAGTGTTGCTACATTACTTTTACTAGAATTCCAGTATTTCAGTAGATCTAGTAAGACAATATTTTATGTGTTATCTATGTACTGTGTTTGTGTCACATTGTAAAATGTACATTAACAGCATTAGGACATTAATTTTTTTTTTTTTGCTTGTGTAAAATTGAATAGCCACTTTTGAAGGACTTATTTAGTGGAGAAACTGTCAATTGCTTATTTACATGGTGATAACTGGATCTATGTTCAAAGCCAATAACCAAGCAGGCATCACAATGCTACAAAATGAATTAAATAGTGTGAACGCATTGTCAACTAGTGCCACAGAATTTAATACCAGTGTAGTTAGTGATATGTCGATTATGGCTGAGCAAGCAGCAGTAATTAATGCGCTCACACCGTAGACACAAACGGGTGCTAGTTCCGACATTCATATGTCTAGTGAAGTCCACGGAAATATGCAGCAACCAACAAACAACATGAATTTCATCTCTGACACAGACGCATGTGAAAACAAAATGACTGTACCGAAAAATGTGTCGGTACAATCCTCATTAAGCCCAGTGCAATCGTCAATTGCTGAGAATACCGATTTGTTATCCCAGTTGATGTCAAGTTTTATTGTCATAACACAAGGGATTAAAGCACTGGAAACCACACCATCCACCTTTTCAAATGGCATGAATTGTAGATTCCAGGTATTGGAAACCACGCAATCTAATCTTGCAATGGCACAATCCACATTTGCAAATGACATGAATCGTAGACTCCAAGTATTGGAGAGTGCGCAATTTAATTTGGCTCAGGGGCAATCTAATAAACTAAAAGAAATAAATGATAAGATTACTGAAAAATTCTGATGTTTGGAAACAAAGCAGAGTCACTTGATTGCCAGTCAGCCACAACTCATAGTTACACAAGAACAACAGTATCAGGAATTAACAACCAAATACAAAGACATCTTATGTCGTCAAGATACACTAAATCAAGTGGAAGAAGTTATTCATGTACAGAAAACTATTGCGCAGGACATGAATACAATTAAGCACGATAACGAGCAAGCTGTCATTGAGCTTACTTGGAGGAGGGATACTCTCAGTCTCGAAGGTGAGAAACACATAGAGAAACTTTTCAATGAACTTAAGATCAAATTCTCTAAGGACATTGAAGATTGGGTGGAAGAGCAAACCGAGACAGTGCGAAATTATGTTGACCAAACCTTGAAAGAAACGGTTGCTAACATGCAAGTTAACAATGAAACTGCACAAAAACAACTTAAAGCAGAAGTTAAAGAGATTAACGAGAATAAAGGAGATGAATTTCCTGCTTGGAAAGCAAAGATAGAAAATACATTAAAAGCATGCCTGCAGGGTCTAGTTAATACTAGAGGGGCACATACTACTTGCAGTTTATCAAAAGCAGACATTATTCCTGATGAAACCAGTGAAACCGAATCCATGCAGCAATATCCATGTATTGGTGCATATTCACGTAATCAACCAGAAACAAATTATCAAGATTATCATTCACCGCAAAGTAGCCACCAGAATACACTTGTGACTATGAATAAAGAAAAAAATGCTTAAATATCATCAATTCCAGGTATTTATTCCTGAAAGGAAGTCGATCGATCCCGTGGTATTTATCAAGCAATTTAGAGGGATATTGCCATGAATGTGGAATGAGCATCAAAAAATTATGTACGTTGCAGGATTCATACATGGAGATGGATCGATGTGGGCATCAGAAGCATCCGATTGGTGTCAAGATTATGACCAATTTGAACGCGCTTTCAAGCAGAAATACTGGAATAAGGAAGTACAAGGACGTTTTTGACCCACAACCTTTTTCTTTCAAAAATGGATCTTTAAGAAAGTATTTCGAGAAGTATATATATAAAAGTAAATACTGGAATGAACCAATCCTGATGCAGGATATCATTCAAATATTAAAGGGAAAACTTCCGCTTGAAATTAAGGAAAAACTTCTACATGTGCCTGAACAACATGTGGAAGATTTTCTAGCCACATTGGATTCAATAGACATTCTGTTCGAAGAATCACGTGTGTACTATAACCAACCAAGTTACCAACCTAACAAATACAATAGTAACAACAAACAGTATGGAAACAAACCTTTTGCACACAATTCACCAAACCCACAGGTGAATTATTTCCAGAAAAACGTGAAATTTGGTAACGAATATCCCGACCAGCGTAATCATGACCAACAATGTGAACAAACATATAAACAGAAATGGAGGAAGAATAATAAGAAGAAGAAAGGATACTATCAAGAAGGCAATTATCAGCCAAAACGCCGATATCAGCAACCAACCCAAGAATATCACAACCAACCACAAACTTCAGGTTGGGTACCAAATGCTAATGCAAATGAATGGAGAAATCAACCACCAATAATAACTGACATAACAGAGCAGACATCTACTAATAATGGACAATCATCAAACTACACTCGACTGTCCAAAGCCCCGACGGTGCAGTCGAGGAAGTTTTGAGGGGTGAAAATTCAAACATCAATTTCTTTCGGTACAATGATAGCAGATTATTAACAGAGGAACTTCAGCAGGATATGATGCCTTGTCAAGAGGAACATATCACTGAACCTGTTGCGAAAATTCAGGCGGCAATTGAAGGCCTTACTGTGCAAGTTACTTTAGATACAGGAGCAGCAGTAAATGTCATTTCTGAGAAGTTATTTCAAAGAATACTTCAGAAAGCAAATCCTCCAATTTTTCCTGTTGAATTTTGTAGAATTGTCGGCCCTACTGGTCATAAGTCTTCTCAGGTTAAAGTGCAGACTCAGCTCCAGTTATATATAGGAAATGTAGCTATAAATTGCACGTTCCTTGTAATAGAAAAATTGGTTGAGGAGTGATTCTTCTCAGGGAATATAGTACCCATGGAAAGTATTGTCAGGGATGAAAGCTGCAAATAAAGTGGATACGTAGCAAACCTGCATGGTATTACCAAATTAATTACTTGCAACCAGTCTTAAAACCTGAAGATATGGTACATGAAAAGGTGCAAAAACCTGAATATTTGTAAGAACTTCAAAGTAAACAATTATATGATCTTCTACAGGAATATCATGAAGTCTTTCAAGAAAAACCTGGTGTAATCAAGGGATACACATGCCATTTAGATGCAGAAATCCAACAGATGCTTGAATGGGATCTGATCGGACCTTTGACAAGTCCATACTGTAGTCCGCTTCATGTTGTCCTGAAAAAAGGAAGAAAAGTTCATCTCGTGCTAGACGCATGGCAGATAAATAAGATTATTGTGCCCATGCGAACTTATCCGGAAAATATCGATGAGTTAATTCAAAAGTTCGAGGGGATAAAATACTTAACAAATATTGATCTGAAAAGTTCATTTTGGCAGGTGGCACTAGACGAACCATCAAAAAAGTACACCGCGTTTGTACATACAGGTAGAAGCTATCAATTTTAGGTTTTACCTTCCGGGCTAAACGTGAGCTCAGGAGTTTTTATAAATGCTCTAGATTATGCATTGGGACCTACACTTCGAAGCATTTTAACTTTGTTTGTGGACGACATGCTCATAGCTATGACCACATGGAAGGAGCATGTCGATTTACTGAGAAGAGTGTTAGAACGTTTCATGGAAGCAGGCATAACCGCAAATCAGCAAAAGTCCCATTTTGCTTGAGATAAAATCAAATTTCTGGGTCATCTTATAAATGAAAAAGGCATCTTACCGGACTCCAAGAAACTAAAGGCAAACAAAAACTTTGCAGTTCCAACAACAAAAAGGCAATTAAAGGGCTTCCTCGGAGTTGTCTCTTTTTTCAAGCATTTCATTCACGACCACTCTATTAATGCAGAACTGTTGTACAGCTTGTTGTGCAAAAATACTCCGTGGGTGTGGATGCAATAATGCCAGAACGCATTTGAAGCAATAAAACATGCCTTAGTCAAATGGTTCAAATGGCTCTGAGCACTATGGGACTCAACATCTTAGGTCGTAAGTCCCCTAGAACTTAGAACCACTTAAACCTAACTAACCTAAGGACATCACACACACCCATGCCCGAGGCAGGATTCGAACCTGCGACCGTAGCAGTCCCGCGGTTCCGGACTGCAGCGCCAGAACCGCTAGACCACCGCGGCCGGCTGCCTTAGTCAATTCACAAATATTATATCATCCAGATATGAGCCAAGAATTCGGTTTAATGGCAGATGCTTCAGAAATTGGAATAGGTTCATGCCTCTTCCAAGTAAAGATGATAGATAGAAAATCAACTTTCTGTCCAATAGCTTTTGCTAGCCGACTCTTAACTGCATGTGAAAGAACATATACGACTACCGAAAAGGAAGCATTGGCCGTAGTCTGGTCATTTAAGAAATTTTACTATTACTTATACGGAGCGAAGACAACAGTATACTGTGACCACAAAGCATTAAGTTATTTGCAAACATGTAAATTATTACATCCAAGACTAACAAGATGGATTCTATCACTCCAAGAGTTTCAGTTTGAAATTAAATACATAAGCGGACAGGATAATTTCATCGCTGATGCACTGTCTAGAATGCCAGATGGAGATTTGTCAACTATCAACATCACGGACAATCCGACCAAATTTAAAGTTCTTATAATGACTGATAGAATATATAGGAAACATTTTCTTGACATGTGTAAGAACTTGGGAAAACTACAGAATGAAGATCCTCGTTGGCATTCAATAAATGAAACTTTGGCAAAGCCTGGAAACGATGATCTGAAGAGACTGTACAAAGTTGAGGACGACATCTTATTTTTCAAAGGGCATCTTGATTCAGATAATTGGAAGGTGTGTATTCCCGAGAAGAATGAGAATGACTTAATTTTGTACACGCACATCACTTGTAAGACGTATACATTTCCAGCGATGGGCGAGGCATGACAGAATCTCTGACCAGAGAGTAGTATTTAGTTAGTTGTTGCTTGTCGCGAGTCGGCGTGAGTCGACAGTAGTCGACAGTCCGTGCTAATAAGCTGTAGTCGACAGTAGTCAGCGCGTGCGTGCGTGTGTCGGCAGTCTGCTCTGGTCGGGACTCTGGAGAATGAGTATTGTTGTAGAAGGTAAAGAAGCAGCCTTGCGCATATTTAATAATGTATGTTAATTGTAATTTAATTTGTTCCAAAAAAATGCCCCAATAATAATTTTTATAATATAAAGCAACTCTTTTAAAGAAAAGCATTCATTTCAATTTAAAGAATATTTCAAATGCATGTTCATTCCTTCCAATAATCAAAAAAAAAAAAAATATACGCCAGCATTGCACGAAGCTGTGTCGAGAAATTCCAACTTAAGAGCAGATATAATTGCGGTTTTTATTGAGGTAAGAATTTTTGCTTTTTTATTCAGAATACAGGGCCGAAGGGCAGCGCTGCTGTCCTCATAAAATTTATCAGGTTACTAAACTTTTTTATTATTTTGCTGTTTAGGAATTTTTCTGTTTCGAACTTGATATTAAATGAGAAAAGAATTTTGTGGGAACATTAAATGTGAATGCATTTCTGCACACAGACTATAAATGGGAGCCAATTTTGTTCAGAGATTACATTAAGATTAATTTTGTTCAGAGGTTACAATATTTAAAAATTCATTTAATTTAATAATTGTATGGGGAGGTTACACTTGGCTCATTTTCATTGTCATTTTTTGTAGGAAGGTTACACACTTGGGGACATTTTGGAGTATTAAAGTGTGCTCGGAAGATTCGAGCATATTGCCACTTCCCAAATATTCAGAGGAAAGTACACAGACAGTTAAGGAAATGTAAAATTTGTCAGCTAGCCAAGCCAGGAAATTTTTGTGTGAAAGATTTCCTACTTCCTATTACACCCACTAAACCACTGTCAATCATTTCGGTCGACGTCTGTGGTCTTCTACCATCATCAAGGGGAGGATGCAATTATATTGTAGCTTTTCTTGATATATTCACTAAGTATGTCAAACTCTATCCATTAAAATCAGCTACTGGTGCATCCATAGCCAAGAAGCTGGTCAAGGATTATATAGTCAAGGTAGGCAAACCAGAGGCTATTCTTTCTGAAAATGGATCAATGTTCACTGGATTTCGTTGGAGGCAAACATTAACCAGTTGTGGTATAAAACAAATTCTAACATCAGTGTACCACCCTTCGGCGAATCCTGTGGAATGAAATTTTCATGAATTAAACTGGTTCATGAGAACATATTGCCACAACCAGCAACCCAAATGGATCGATTATCTTGACAATTTTCAGGAAATTGTAAACAATATGCCACATACTACGACAGAATACACCCCATACGAACTGATGTTTGGAAAACAGGAACAGAATGACTGGATATGACCAATTCCTAAAGTAGCTATTAACAAAATAGACCTACAAAATAAAGTACAATAATCCTTACTCAATATAATGGACAAGGCAAGGAAAAGGAAAATATATTTTGACAATCAACTTGGAAAAATAAAAACATATGAAGTGAAAGACCAAGTTTTAGTAAAAACTCATCCTAAGGCTTCACTTATACAGAGGAAGAACACAAAATGGCAATTATTGTATCAAGGACCATTTGTGATTACCAAAATATCCAATCCAGGAACTTATGTTTTGAAGGATGTGAAGAATGGAAAGGTGAAAGGAATGTATCCTCATCACTTGTTAAAGGAATTTCATGATAACTGAAGATTGAAGATACTATTCTTATCAAATAATATTGATTAGATAATTTTCATTAAACCTATGAATCATACTTAGGATAGTTTCTTTCTTTTTGCAATTTATCACTTAGTTTTTCTTTTCAGGCATAATGTACGAGATATATGCAGACATTATGTATTTGTTTTCCACTGTAAAGATAACTGTTCTTTTCAGTATGCAGAGAGTTTAGCTATAGTATGAATGATTTCTTTTAAAAAAATTTTATTTAGTTGATAGTAATTTCAATCAGGTTTCACAATGCATAATGACCATGGGTTAGTGACTCAAATGAATCTGGTCTATGACAAGATTTTTCTTTTTTTTTTTAAAAAAAAAAGAAGCCTATTACTTTGTTCCAATCTTTTGTGATGGACATTGTCTTTATAATTGTACTATTGTTGTAACATACCTGTGTAGGTAAATTATGTTATGTCAGTTGTTGCTCGCGAAGTTACCAACTGAGCGAATGCCGATCAGTTACAAGCACATCAACAAGTGTTAAAGTCCATCTGAAGATGATGAGCATAAGTTGAGATGGCATCACCAGTTGGATTAGTGTATAGTGCATTCTATGGTTGTTGATAGAAATGAAGAACACCTTATGACTTCCGAATATTTCGAATTCAGGACAGAGAATTAGAAAGAACTTTAGATTAGATTCTATTTCAGCTCAGCATAGATCAAACACCTTTCCCACGGAACTTATACTGACTCTTATTTCCATGTTAACCATATGCAGAAAACCATAATAACCACGAGGATACAGTGAAATGGGAATAGAATTCAATCAGTTACCCGGAGATGAAAGATAGAAGGGAATCGTAGATGGACGTAAACCCACGCGTCGACGGTTCACCTCAAGACACAGAAGATTAACGGTGTTGTGTTTCTTTTGTGAACAGTGTTTAAATTCATTCAAAAAAATATCCATATTGTAATTTTTTTTCATTGTAATTCAATTAATTTTCTTTGCAAATGGGAAATACGAAGATGGTAAATCAATCCCGAGGTTTTCCTTAGTTTTCCTTTGTGTGGCTTGGCCGAATGGCTAGATTAACCATTTGAGACATCCCAAGATGTGTGACAGAAGCTTTGGGTGATGGTGAAAAAGGTTTCTGATCACATCACATGCCATCCTCGACAAATGAATAAAAGCAAGCAAGTAAGCTATGCATATGAGCTGCATCAGTAATTTTCAAGCAGCACGGGCTTTGTCAGCAGTATATGCACCCAAATCTATAATTTCCATTTTGATAGTCATTCACTTATACCAAAATATCATAAGAAATATAGTGGACATTAATACTCTGGTGGACATTAATACATCATCATAAACAATCACCAATATAGTGTTGCATGAACACTCGTGTTTGCTTTTGCCCAAAAACGTTCGTCCACAAGAGGGGCATATATGATGTATCATGCAGCGTAACTTGCTGTGAGGGTGCGAGAGAGTTCAAGACAGAGATATTGTTTATTACTCTGTGGCGGTCAGTGCTCACATAATTATTCTTAGGATATAGAGCTTTTGTTCTTGTTAAGAGTAATTTTACAAGAAGAGAGCCATTTTTGTGACGTAAAAATTGATGCCATTGCGAGTTTTTGATTCACATTGTAAAATATATGTGTATATGGAAGGAAATCAGTTAATAGAACAATAAAATATTGTTCATTTCAAGAAGGTATGTGTTATTCTACAACCAGCATATACTTTTATTGTGATTTAATAATAAATACCAGCTTGAAAACAGTTCCAATGGGATCATTCAGTTCTAGTGAGATAGTTCGATGCTTTTGATGTTTATATGGAGAAGAGTATCCTTAAATTTCAGTCATTCCTGCATTATCAGTTTGTGTCAGCACATTTTCTGAGTTGCTCTAAGCTTCTTCAGTATGCAGCACAATAAGCAGAGCAACAGCCATGACCAGTTCTTCCTCCACCAGTTTTCTGTCTAAATTAACCAGTAATTGCTGTGGCATGCTTGGAAGCATTGAGGAAAATGTTTGTTTTCATCATTAAAATGACACTTCACTTTATATTGACTAAGAGGAGTAAACAACGAATGGTTAAATGTTACTAAAATATACATTATTCAAAATACAGTATTACATTCAATATACATTATCATAAGAACTGTGTTACATAAATTATGTACATATAAGATTTATTTCATTCCAATAAAGTAAAGTCATGATTGATGGCTGTAGTCTGTAATGCAACATCAAATACTGCCTATCGATATGAACTACCTCCCACTCAAAACGTTAATAATAGATGACTTTTTTGATGGTTTGGGTGCCTCACAATCACTTGTCATTCTGGATGTTAGCACTACATGGCAATATGCCACCTTGTCACAGATGATAGCACACTAGGCTGTAAGGGCTGTACAAACTACTGCCATAAGCAGTTTTTCATGTGACAAAAATGAGTCTCTTTCTCTGAAACTGAGCCAGTGGAACTCACTTCACCTGTTCTGCAGAAACCTGTTTTGTTCTGTGTAAAGAGGAGACAAACACAAAAGGGTAGGGATCTATTAAGCATCAGCAGTTCAAATGTGTGGCAAATAATTGCACTCCTTAGGGAAACTGTGGCAAAGGACAGGAAAGAACACCAGGATTACTCAGTGTTTACACCTATTGGCCACATTAAGCATGTAAAAGAGGGTCTTCTGGCAGCCACTGGTGGAACAGTGTGAGACCAACTGCAGATTATGGTGCACATTGGAACAAACAATGACTGTTGTCTGCACTCCATACCCATATTTTGGTTATTCCAGTGACTGGCTGAGAAGGTTCAGAAGACCAGCCTTACATACAGAGTTTCAACAAAGCTCACAATTTGCAGCATTATTCTCAGAACCAATCCTGGCCCTCTGGTTCTGAGTCAAGTGGAACAACAAACCAGAGACTTCAATGGTTCTGTGACATGCTATGTTGCAAACTCCTGGACTTGTGTCACAGGGGTGAGAGCTGTAGGGATCCCCTAAAAGGCTCAGGTGTGCACTACAGATCAGAGCTGCTATTCAGGTAGGTGACTTGTGTGGGGTGCACACAAGGGTTTTTAGATTATGTGATTCTCCATCCAGTCCAGATAACAACCATAGGAGACCCAGAAGTATAAGTGTAAGACCTAAAAGAATGCTGCCTACCAATTACAGTATTAAAATCTTTGTAGTTAACTGCTGAAACATTTGCAACAAAATGCCTCAGTTTGAAGCACTCCTGAAAAGCAGTGAAGTTCACATAAAACTAGGTAAGAAAGCTAGTTGGAACCTGAAATTGATAGCAGAGAGATTTTTGGGGGAAATTTAAGTTTATATTGAAAGGATAGGCTAATGAGAAATGGAGATGGTATATTTGTCACAGTAGACAAGAAACTGAACTCCACCAAGATGCCAATTGAAGCTGCGTGCAAGACTGTTTGGGCAAGTCTCAGTATCAGGGGTGGGCATACATTGGTAGCTGTGTCCTTCTCATTACCCACCCCACTCACCACCTGATGTAACTGAAAACTTTAGAAAAAACCTCAGATTGCTTGTACATATTGTAACCATTGGTGGAGACTTTAATCATCCAATAATCAATTGGAAAATCACAGTTTTTTTAGTTGTTTGTCAGGATAGATGTCAAGAGTGGAAATTTAGGCAGGAATGTGCCGACCACGGTCTTCCGGCCAGCACCTTCCACCACAGTATGCCCAAGCCGTCTATGGCCGTACATTATGAATGAAAAAAATTATTTAATAAAATTTTATCGTCAATGATCCCTCTTGGGGGGTCTCCTCCATGCACAAGTGGTGTGCATGCCAAGATATCCTGTGAAACATTACTAAGTGACTTCTCTGAAAACCACCTAGAACAAATAGTTCTCTTGATGCACATATATTGGATCTAATGGCAACAAATATACCTGACCTCTTTGAGGTATTACACATTGAAACTGGTATCAATGAGCATCATGCAGTTGTGACAGCAATGGTTACCAAAGAGCAAAGCATAACTAAAACAAATAGGTTACATATTCAGTAAACTTGATAAAAAAATCAGTATTGTCATATCCTAATGAGGAACTTGAAACTTTCAGCACAGGGCAGGAGCAAGTAGAGGAACTATGGCTCAAGTTTAAAAGAATAGTTGACCATATATTAGATAGATATGTACCCAGTAGAACAGTTCATAATAGGACAGAATCTCCATGGTATACACTGTAAAGAAACTTCTATGAAAAAGAGATGTACATAACATAGGCAACCTGTACCTCAAATTAACTACACAAAGGTGAAAACAATCGACATACATAAAATTTGTACCCTATACTTCAGTTGACCTATATAGGTCAACTGAGGAGTGGGATATGATTTTTTTTTTTTTTTTTTGCCTTTGATACTAGTAGTATTGACTGAAAATTATCATAGCAGTACCAGTGTTAGTGTAAAAACCTACAACATAAAATAGGTGTAAATAATAGGCATAAAACAAAGCATAGGACTATAGATAGAGATGCTGTAGGAAATGCATTTGGCCATCAAGAGGGCAATGGACAAAGACAGTGACTTCTGTAGCAGAAGACTGTCAAATGATCTTCCACTAAACACACAGAAATCTGGTTGTATGTAAAGTCTGTTAGTGGCATCAGAATTAATGTTGAGCCCCTAGTGACGAGAAGGCAAATGAAACTGAGGGTAGCAAAGCAAAAGCTGAAAAGTTTACCTCTGTTTTCAAATGTTTCTTTATAAATTAAAAACCCCAGTTAAATCCTTGTACCACTGAAAACATGAGTGAAATCAGTATTAGTGTCAGTGGTGTTGAGAAACAACTGACATCATTAAAACTGAACAAAGCTCCAGAGCCCAACAGAATCCCTAGCAAATTCTATGTTGAATTTGCAGCTCAAATAGCACCTCTTCTAACTAAAATCTATCATAGATCTCTCAAACAAAAACCGTGCCCCATAGTTGGAAGAAAACACATGTAACACTCATCTACACGTAGGGTATTAGGAGTGATCTGTGACAGCGATTTGTTGTTGAATCTTAGAAAATCTTCTGAGCTCAAACATAATGAGGTATCTCAAAGAGAATGACTTCCTCCATGGCAACCAGCATGCATTCCGAAAACATGGATCATGTGAAACCCAACTCACACGTTCCTCGTTTGAATCGACGTAGTCAGGTGGACACAGTATTTCTTGAGTTCCAAAACGTGTTTGACTCAGTACCACATTTACAGCTAATTGTCAAAAGTGCAGTCATATGGTGTGTCAAGCAAAATTTGTGATGGAATTGATGTTTTTTTGGTAGGGAGGATGCAGCATATTATCTTGAATGCAGAGTCATCACCAGATGTAGAAGTAAGTTTGGGTGTACCTCAGGAAAGTGTGTTAGGATCCTTTGTAATGACATTTTAGACAATATTAATAGTAACCCCAGTTTTTTTGCAGATGTCTATAGTGAAGTACTGTCCAAAAGAAGCTGCATAAATACTAAGTCAGATCTTGATAAGATTTCAAAGTGGTGCAAAGATTGGAAACTTGCTTTAAAAGTTCTGAAACGCAAGACTATGCACTTCACAAAATGAAAAATAAATAAATAAAAAAAATGTAGTGTCCTATGACTATAATATCCATTAGTCACAGTTGTAATTGGCCAAGTCAATACAAATACCTTGGTGCAACAACGAAAATAATCAATTATTGATAACAATGTAAATGTATAGATAAAAAAAATCTACTCACTAAGTGATGGCAGAGAGACATCTGCACAAAAGTGTTTAACTTTTACAAGCTTTCTTCTGGCAGAACAGTTGAAGAGGAAGGAAGAGGGGTGAAGGAAAAGGACTGGAGAGGTTCAGAAAAGACACCCAGAACCCCAGGTCAGGGGAGACTTACTGAACGGGATGAGAAGAAAAAACTGATTGTTGAGGACTACACCAGATGAGATTTGAAAACCTGAGAGCTTAAAGGTGGAAGACAGGGTAATATGCAAGACAGAGATTACTACTAAAACATTGTGCAGGAATTAATAAGAGTGAAAAGCTAAGTGCATTGTATGTAACAAAGCTGGGACAGGGGTCAGCGAAAAATAGACACGTCAGAAAGATGTAGATGTCTTGCATATTCCCCTGTCTTCCACATTTAAGCCCTCAGGTTTTCAAATCTCATCTGGTGCAGTTCCCAAAAATCAGTCTTTCCCTCTCATTCTGTCCAGTAAATCTCCCCTGAACTGGGGTTCCGGGTGGCTTTTCTGAACTTTACCCCTTTCCTTAAACCTCTCCAGCCCTTTTCCCCTTCAACTCTTCCACCAGAAGAAGGAGCCACTGGCTTCAAAACCTTGTAAAAGTTAAATCCTTTTTGTGTGTGTTTTCCTCTGCTGCCATTTTGTGAATTGATGACTCTAAGAATACACTCACATAGGGATCACAAGGAAAATATTGGTATATTAATTACAGCATCCATAGAATCATTTAAACACTCACTCACCTCACACTCCATTACGTGGATGGAATGGAAAGAACCTCTAATAACTGGTACAATAAAATGTACCCAATTGTTCAGGATCTTCTATCACTTCATTTTAAGAAGCATTTTAGGAGGTTCTTTGGGTTATACAGCTGGCATAGAAAGCTTATTAGTGGTCAATCACCTCTTTTATTAAACACATTAAAAAGCAATGCTCTCTGACAATGGACTGATGAATGCCAGTTGGGACTTGAAAAGATAAACAACAGTTGTGTAATCCACAACTTCTTTCACATACAGACTTGTGCAAAGAATTTTATGTGGACAATGACAGTTTGGACTTTGCATTGGGAGTACTGACTGGATGAGTCTAACATGATGAAATAAAAGCCATCACTTCTGTGACAAAGTTGGAGCAGCATAACTACACAATAGACACTTCCAGGTCTGTGAGAATTCACCAAATTTAGATATTATTTAGCAGGTAGAGTTATTAAAGCATTAATGGACAATAAGACGTCTTTTCTTCTCTGAGGCAAACAGCCATCTTACTACATGAGCACTTGCCTTGCAAGAGTAACAATTTTGTTTTATTTATTGACCTCAAAGGCAAAGCACTGTACTGGACCCATTCCCAAGCATGTCATCAAGTATAGAAGGTATTAATGCAAATATTCCACAAGGAAAGCAATTGAGAATTAATTTGATAAAATATGAACAGATGAAGACATTTTGATGTTGGGGATGGAACATCTACACACAGTGTTGTGCACTGTGCACTTATGAGTACACTGCCAAGCAGACTGGGAAGTCCATTCACCCAGATAATCAATCATATGATGAGAGAGAAAAACTAGAAAATCTCATGGCTGTGACAATGTACCCTATGCAGGATTTGTCCCTGCTAAAGTCAGCAGGATAATGAGAAAATACAGTATCAAGTGTGTGTGTCCCGTCCACCAAACAATATCAGATGAGTACTTGGGAATGTTAACAATGACTCTGATTTCTGAAAACCATAAATTTACAATCTTTCTTGCCAACATGGTATGCCATATCTTGGGCAAACCACAAGAACTGTTGGCATCAGATGCAAAGAACATCAGTGCCACATTTGTCTGTCACAGGTGACTGTTTAACATTACGTCAAACTTGATCATTCGATGACCTATGAAGAGACAAGTACCCTGACACAGACATCTGGATACTGGGACAGCATACTGAGGGAGTTGATCACGATTCAACTGAGGGTGAACCTTATCAATCAGGACACAGGCCATCAGTTGAGTAAAGCTTGGGACCCTTTACTGGATCAATTAAAACACAGTGAATGCAGAACTCACCTGTACAGAAAAAACAACCATGCTGATGAAAGGGGAACAGACTCAGAACAGAAGATCCCAGGATAACCAAAATGGGAATGGACTGCAGATAGCTTGGACAGGAAACAGAGTACTCAAGGTCAGTGCCATTGTATGTGGATGGCATATGGGACAGATACCTGAGGGTGGCACCTGCAGGAGCAGACTGCATACAAGTGGGAAGGCAGACGGCACATATTATGGACACTCTCCATCCAATGACCAGTTTCAAACAGCACCTGATGAAAGTGGTGAATCATGTCACCAAAATGTCGTGGGATTCGACAGTACGTCCGAGAACTGAAGAATGACAGTTTAATACATAGTTGTTTTCAGTACTTGCAAGTATGACTTTGGTAAATAGTAAGTTATGATACTTTCTACATTTTTGTGAGCTACATGTGAGCATTAAATAATTGTAAGATTTAATGTTCCTAAAGAAGAGGGTAAGAATGTTGAGTACACAGTTAGTGGCATGAAATTTAATATGGGCACAGAAGAGAAACTGATATAATAAATAATTTAAAGTCAAGTAAACAAGAAGTTACTGTTCAAAATGATGTAATGATGTGTTGAAACTGAAAATTGGGAACTACCCATTGGTAATGATAGTAACAAGCATGGGAGTCAGAAGGAGAAAAAAAGGAACCACTGATGCAATTAAGTTGCTATTGAGCAAGGAGTTTCAAACTAAAATGAAACCATTGACCACAAATGTAATTGTGCCATTTGTTGTGCAGCAGCGAATCAATGATTTTATAGAAGCAGAACCCAATGTAGTTATTATCAATTCTTCCAGTTGGTCCCTTTACTTGTCTATGAGTGAACAATCAATCACATCCTTATTTTTACTCACTAGCCCTAAATTTTGAAAATGCCCTGAAGTTGCTAACTGACACATAATAAGGTACAATTTGCCAACTGCTGTGGAACAGCCAACAATTGTTACAGAACACCCAATGATCGTATAAGGAAATGAAAAGGGTGGAATGTGTTAACTGCATCTGTTGCATGGGAAGCTGGTCAAGTCAAATGTACTACTGTGGCCACAGTAATGGACGTGTCCAACAGTGTCACCTCATCATCACAAAAGGACAAAAGGTTGCTGAAGGTGGAAATGGTAATTGAAAGCATGCTGGTGGTTGTAGACAGAACACCACATTGCAAGATGATCAATACATAGCCCTAGGGGTGAAAAGAAAGAGACATCTCACTCTTAGGCGGATCACTGCAGAATTTGAAACTGCTGCTGGTACATGTGCCTCTGCCAGAACTATTTGCGGCAGTTATATCAGGCTGATTTGTATGCTTGAAAGCCTGTTAAATACATCTCACTTCAACTACACCATCACTGAGAAAGAGTTTATTGGTGAAGGTAGGATGTTGGTTGGGATCAGCAACAATAGTCCAGAGTGATGTTCTGTAATGAACCCTGCTTCACTGTGGCAAATGATTCTGGCCATCAGCTAGTGTGGAGAGAGAAAGAGAGGAATATATTACACACCATAGAATGTCATGGCCTAGGCATTGTGGTGTGGACAGGCATTATGCACAATGGCTGAATGCCATTACATATCTTTGTGCAAGGTACAATTACAACACAGCAGTATTGCTGGGAGATTGTACTGGATTCTGTATGCCTCATTTAGGGGTGCAGCAGATCCCAACTTTCTGTTTATGGATGACAATGCCACACAGAACTGCTGAGATGTCAGACAGACTGGAAAGTGAAGATACTGAATATATGGAATGGCCTACATATTCCCTGGACCTAAACCCAGTAAAACATGCCTGGGAAGCTCTTGGCAGTCTTGTTTTTCAATTAACACCACCTCCCAAACTGTGAAAGGACTGAAAATCACCTTGAGAGAGGCATAGGACAATATCCTCAATGAT
Source organism: Schistocerca cancellata (assembly GCF_023864275.1). Classification (NCBI taxonomy): domain Eukaryota; kingdom Metazoa; phylum Arthropoda; class Insecta; order Orthoptera; family Acrididae; genus Schistocerca; species Schistocerca cancellata. The sequence goes on along the minus strand of NC_064628.1, from coordinate 307,578,674 downwards.
TTGGTAGCCAGCATTAATAACAGGTGCAAAATGTGCATTAGTGCCCAACGAGGGCATATTCCTTACTGAGAGTCTGGTATCGACTATTGTATTGGGATTCTAACCTGTGTCAAACATAAACATTATGTATGTCTGTTATCTGTCTTTCCCATTCTATACCACTTTTTGTTATAAATATACCACTCCACCTCTATTACTTATGTACTGTGTTTCACATCATAAATCATTGCCTGTGATTATTTCTGCCCAACAATGTCTCTGTTCCTTAGTAATCGTCAAGGAGTGTATCTTTAATTTCTAAATAACCATTATACAAGCATATGAAACATCTTAAAACATTAATAAATTCTCATACCTGTTTATAGTTCTCTCTGTGACAAGTATGCCAAGCTGAACCTTGAATCTCAGGCTTGTCAAGTAGATTTTTCAAAACCTGAAATGGAAGAATAAATATGACATTTTATATGTATGTAATTAGATGAGCCATTCAGTTATACAATAAGTTTCATAAATAATTATAGAGAAACTGTTTAGTGTGCATGAAGCTAATGATCTAAAATCTGTTGTAACACAATTGACTTCTAGGAAAAAATTATCATGGATTTGCAATATTAGTTGTACTGCAAACATTAAATTATCAGTGACTAAAAAATAAGTACAATGCTTCAACTGTTTTAGAAGACCATTGCACTTCAGATACAAATTGGACTGACTGAATAATTGTTTGAGATACAACAGGATGATGATTATATGGTCATAGTACTGCCCAGAAGCCAGGGTAAAAACAAACAAATCAATGTTGTCATTTACAGTGAAAGATTCATTATTAATTACATTTACCTAAATATTTTCATCCATTCAGTCAATATTGTCCTTTGGGGTAATCTTATGGGACAATGCAGCTAAATTTAAAAATAAAATTATTCTGCCAAAGTGTGTAGTAAGAATATTACACAAAGTTGATAACTTAACACTGAAGAAGTCTCTTGTGGACCCAGGCACTTTTATGCTTAAGTGCCAAGCAAATACTCCATAATGATATTTGTGATTAATAATGTGAATATATGTAGCACAATTTGTGCAAGTAACAGCCAGAATAACAGAACTAAAAAAATCTCTATATAGACTAAGCTTACATGCCTGGAGGTCAGAACAGAGTTTTATATACCGCTGCAAAAGTCTATAACAGGAGGCCACTATAACTGACAAACATGACCTCCATAGTACAAATATTTGAGTTACTGTATTCAAAATTTATATCCCTGAATGCAAATACTCTAATATATTGTCAGACGAGTAGCTAATGAGATATTCTTTTACTTTAATTTAGAATATTTGGGGATTTTCAATTCCTTGCCTGATGCCTACTAACAAACTATTACAGACATTCACGTCAGATATTAAAGATGCACTGTAACACTACAGAGGTGTATATAGACTGGATGAAAACTGTATTTACTTCTTGAATGTGTCGAGAATTCCAGAGTTCCTCCTGAATTCATTCTTGTAATTAACTACAAGAACCATTATGGATTGTATGTATCAGGAGGTAAGTGTCAGGATCCCCACACCCCTGCAAGATGTTCGGCTAACAACTTTACACAATAGGCACCTCTCTTATCAGATCATATCACAGTACTGAGTGAAAGTATCCAGAGTATGCTAGCAATCCTGTCTGCAAGCCAACATAATGAAAGTGATTTGTAAGTACAAAGCAAGAACAAATGTGCTTTCAGGATAATCTATACTTATGTCACTGCCATAGCAGCTTTTTATCCATCTGAATGCTTGGGAACTTGACACACAGAACTTTATCCAGTGTCTGCCTATTTAATTCTACTTTTGGTACCTGTAAGATAAATTGATTTCTTTGTACCCGAGTTGGCTACAAATCAGCTGTAAGCCTCTTCATTATTCTCCTGGCTGTGTCCAGAATGGGCATGCTTAAGCCCATCATCAGCAAACCTTATAGTTTTAGAAGAGTCTCCCAGAGTCCCAAGTAAAACATTCAGGGTAGACAGAAAAAAGTGTGAAACAAGTACCAAACCTCATGGCACACCGTATTTAATTGTAAAATATAAACTTTCACGGCGAGAATTGTCACAATTAATAAAATATTCTGGGCTATTATGCTGTGGTCAAAGGGATTTCACTTTAAAACCCAACATTTTGTCCCCATCTGTGGAGGACATTTTTCAGGGGGATCATCGCTTTGTTAAATGTACGATACACACCCTTGCTATTGAGTCAATAGTGAGCCAAGATGTGAATTGGACATTCAACAAAGCTATTATCTCCCTTGAAATTGATAATGTGACAAACTGTCTTTACGAGGTGCATTCAAGTTCTAAGGCCTCCGATTTTTTTTCTAATTAACTACTCACCCGAAATCGATGAAACTGGCATTACTTCTCAACGTAATCGCCCTGCAGACGTACACATTTTTCACAATGCTGACGCCATGATTCCATGGCAGCGGTGAAGGTTTCTTTAGGAGTCTGTTTTGACCACTGGAAAATCGCTGAGGCAATAGCAGCACAGCTGGTGAATGTGCGGCCACGGAGAGTGTCTTTCATTGTTGGAAAAAGCCAAAAGTCACTAGGAGCCAGGTCACGTGAGTAGGGAGCATGAGGAATCACTTCAAAGTTGTTATCATGAAGAAACTGTTGCGTAATGTTAGCTCGATGTGCGGGTGCGTTGTCTTGGTGAAACAGCACACGCGCAGCCCTTCCTGGACGTTTTTGTTGCAGTGCAGGAAGGAATTTGTTCTTCAAAACATTTTCGTAGGCTGCACCTGTTACCGTAGTGCCCTTTGGAATGCAATGGGTAAGGGTTATGCCCTCGCTGTCCCAGAACATGGACACCATCATTTTTTCAGCACTGGCAGTTACCCGAAATTTTTTTGGTGGCGGTGAATATGTGTTCTTCCATTGAGCTGACTGGCGCTTTGTTTCTGGATTGAAAAATGGCATCCACGTCTCATCCATTGTCACAACCGATGAAAAGAAAGTCCCATTCATGCTGTCGTTGCGCGTCAACATTGCTTGGCAACGTGCCACAGGGGCAGCCATGTGGTCGTCCATCAGCATTCGTGGCACCCACCTGGATGACACTTTTCGCATTTTCAGGTCGTCATGCAGGATTGTGTACACAGAACCCACAGAAATGCCAACTCTGGAGGCGATCTGTTCAACAGTAATTCAGCGATCCCCCAAAACAATTCTCTCCACTTTCTCGAACAAGTCATCAGACCGGCTTGTGCGAGCCCGAGGTTGTTTCGGTTTGTTGTCACATGATGTTCTACCTTCATTAAACTGTTGCACCCACGAACGGACTTTCGACACATCCATAACTCCATCACCACGTCTCCTTCAACTGTCGATGAATTTCAGTTGGTTTCACACCACGCAAATTCAGAAAACGAATGATTGCACGCTGTTCAAGTAAGGAAAACATCACCATTTTAAGTATTTAAAACAGTTCTCATTCTCGCCGCTGGCGGTAAAATTCCGTCTGCCATACGGTGCTGCCATTTCTGGGACGTATTGACAATGAATGCGGCCTCATTTTAAAACAATGTGCATGTTTCTATCTCTTTCCAGTTGGGAGAAAAAAAATCGGAGGCCTTAGAACTTGAATGCACCTTGTACTATAAATATGACTCCACTGACGTGAGAAGGCTTTTCAAGCCATAACTTTTTAATTTCTCTAATATGATTTCATGTTCTATACAATCAAAGGTCTTAAATAGATTTCAGGAAACCCCACCAGGGTTATCTCTCTGTTTGGTTCCATTGAAATTGAATTTCTTAAAATTGTATGGTAAGTATTTCACAGCCACTGGCAAGTCCACATTAACAGAACTGAGAAAATGCACATGACTGTACAGTGGATATAAAAACCAATAACTTGAGAACAGAATGAGATATTGTTGTGTCTCAATTTTAAATATAGTCTCAATATCCTATTTACATTTCACAGACAGCAATGTATTGGCTAAAATCAACCACATGCAAAGTTTATACAGTGCATTTTTATCTTTTCAAACTCTTTAAAATTCCATGTAATGCTTTACTTAATTTGATGCAGCACAGTAAGTATGACAAATAACAAAAAGAAATTCAGTCCTTTATTAAGCAAAGATATCAAATGTAAGACGTGCCTACAGATGTACTCAACATATGAAATACCCTACACATCAAATAACAGTGTAGTGTCTTTTCTGTCAGACATGTCTGATGTATAACTAGAGAAAAGATACATACTGCCAAACAGAAATTTAAAGAGGCCTCTGGAGAAAAGAGAAGCAGCTGCATGAATATCAAGAGCTCAAATGACAAACCACAGCTAAGCAAAGAAGAAATATATGAAGGGGAAATGGAAATGAGCGTATGTCACTGTTGGCTGGGAGGCCCCATGCGGGGGAGTTTGGCCGCCGTATTGCAAGTCTTTTTAGTTGACACCACTTCAGCAACTTGTGGGTCAATGATGATGAAAATGATGATGAAGGACACACAACACCCGGTCTCCTGCTGGGAATCAAACCCAGGACCCCTGCATGATAAGCGGAAATGCTACTGCTACGCTACGGAGGTGGACATATGGAGGGGCTATATGAGGGAAATGAATTTGAAGGCAATATTATAGAAATGGAAGAGGAAGTAGATGAAGATGAGTTGGGAGACGTTATACTGCAGGTACAATTTGAGATCAGGGGTAAAACATAGGGAATGATAGGTTATTTAGAACTTGTAGAGAAATCAAACAGCAGTTGTAATAAACAAAGGGCATGAAAGGGAAGCATGGTTGAGAAGGGAGTGAGACATGGTTGTTGTATATACACAATGTTATTCAATCTGTATACTGGGCAAGCAATAAAGGAAGCCAAAGATAAATTTGAAGAAGGAATTAAAGTTCATAGAGAAGAAATAAAACCTCTGAGGTTTGCAGATAGCACTATAATTTTGTCAGAGACAGCACAGGACTTGAAATTGCAGTTAAATGGAAGGATATAAGAGGAACATTACTGAAAGCCGAACAAGGGTATTGAATGTAATCAAATTAAATTAGGTGGTCTTCAAGGAATTGGCTTAGGAAATGAGACACTGAAAGTACTAGATTAATTTTGCTATTGTGGCAGTAAAATAGATGACGGTGGCCAAACTAAAAAGGATGTAAAATGTCGACTGAATTTTAACAAGGAACGTATTACTGACAATTGTTAGTTGTAGAGAAGTGAAACATGGCCAATACGAAGTCCAGACAACGAGAGAGTAGCTTTTGAAATGTTGTGCTATGGCCGAATGTTGAAGATTAGATAGGTACTAATGAGAAGGTCACTAATGAGAAGTACTAAGTAAAATTGGGGAGGAAAGAAATTTGTGCCATAACTAAAAACAGGGATTCGTTGATAGGACATACTGTGAGACAACAAGGAATCATCAATTTAGTACCGGAAGGAAGAATGGAGAGAGGAGGGGGAGGGGAGGGGGGCGACGATTACAGTAAGCACATTGAAATGAATGTAGGTTGCAGAAAGAAGATATCACGAGATGTAGAGGCTTACACAGGGTAGAGTAGCATGGAGATCTGTATCAAACCAGTCTTTGAACTTAAGAGCACAACAACAGTTCTCTCTATTACCAAACGTACTGTTCCTTGATGCTTCATGGTGTGGCCTGTCAACTGATACCTTCCTTTAGTCAGGATGAACAATGAGATTCTTTTCTTACCGATTTGATTCAGTACCTCTTCCGCAGTTATCTGATCTACCTATCTAATCATTAAAATTCTGCTATAGCACCAAATTTCAAAAACTTCTATTTTGTTTTCTCTGTACTGTCCATTGTAGTCTCTCACTTCTGTACAATGGTATACTCCAATCAAATACTTGTATTAGACTTTAAAATATTTCTGCCTTTTGGAAGCACTTTTCCTGCTATTGACAATCCACATTTTATATCCTCTCAATCTTGGACACCGTCAGTTATTTTGCTGTTCAAATACACACATAAAAAAAGTTTTGCATCACCCTGGTTCCCAGAACTCCTGATGATAGACATTGACTGTGGATATTGTATCATAGACACAGTCCCTTTGACTGTTCAGAGATGTCACTAAACCTGCCCAAAGATGTAAACAACCATGTATGAGCAGCGCCTATTAGATGGAGGGGTCGGACAACCGATCAGTTCCAGTCATTCCACCAGGAAGGAGGTACATGGCTTGTGTTGTCTGTAGTTCAACCATGCCTACAAGGTCAATACCATGGTTTGATAGTGTCTGCACTATTACTTTGTGCCAGGAAGGGCTCTCAACTCAGAGTGAACCAAAGCAATGTTGTTCGGACATGGAGGAGATACAATGAGATGGGAACTGTCGATGATATGCCTCGCTCTGGCCACCAAAGGGCTACCACTGCAGTGGATGACTGCTACCTATGGATTATGGCTCGGAGGGTCTGCCCCGATAGCTGAGTGGTCAGTGTGACCAATTGCCGTCCTACAGACGTGGGTTCACTTCCCGGCTGGGTTGGGGATTTTCTCTGCTCAGGGACTATGTGTTGTGCTGTCTTCATCATCATTTCATCCCCATCTGGTGTGCAGGTTGCCCAATGTGGTGTCAAATGTAATAAGACCTGCACCAAGGTGGCCGGACCTGCCCCACAAGGGGCCTTCCGGCCAGTGATGCCAAATGCTCATTTCCTTTTCCATGGCTCGTAGGAACCCTGACAGCAATGCTACCATGTTGAATAGTGCTTTTTGTGCAGCCACAGGACGTCATGTTATGTCTCAAATTGTGGGCAGTAGGCTGCATGATGTGCAACTTCACTCCCGACGTCCAAGGCGAGGTCCATCTTTGCAACCATGACACCATGCAGTGCGGCACAGATGGGCCAAACAACATGCCGTATGGACTGCTAAGGATTGACATCACATTCTCTTCACCGATGAGTGTCGCATATGCCTTCAACCAGACAATTGTTGGAGATGTGTTTGGAGGCAACCTGGTCAGGCTCAACACCTTACATACACTGTCCAGCGAGTGCAGGAAGGTGGAGGTTCCCTGCTGTTTGGGGTGGAATTATGTGGGCTGACATACACCACTGGTGGTTCAGAAGTTCAAATGTGTGTGAAAACTTATGGGACTTAACTGCTAAGGTAATCAGTCCCTAAGCTTACACACTACTTAACCTAAATTATCCTAAGGACAAACACATACACCCATGCCCGAGGGAGGACTCAAACCTCCGCCAGGACTAGCCGCACAGTCCATGACTGCAGTGCCTTAGACCACTCGGCTAATCCTGCACGGCCAACTGGTGGTCATGGAAGGCGCTGTAACAGCTGTACAATATGTGAATGCCAGCCTCCGACTGATAGTGCAACCATATCGGAAGCACATTGGCAAGGCATTCTTCTTCATGGACGACAATTTGTGCCCCCATCCTGCACATCTTGTGAAAGACTTCCTTCAGGATAATGACATAGCTCTACTAGAGTGTCCAGCATGTTCTCCAGACATGAGCCCTACCAAACATGCTTGGGATATACTGAAAAGGGCTGTTTATGGATGATGTGACCCACCAACCACTCTGAGGAATCTACACTGAATTGCCATTGAGGAGTGGGACAATCTGGTTGTAGTTAGTTTACCATGATGAATACAGGCATGCATCAATGCAAGAGGATGTGCTACTGCGTATTAGAGGTAATGGTATGTACAGCGATCTGGACCACCACCTCTGAAGGTCTCACTGTATGATGGTACAACATGTAAATTGTAGTTTTCGTGAGCAATAAAAAGGGTGGAAATTATGTTGATCTCTATTCCAATCTTGTGTACAGGTTCCAGAACTCTCAGAACTGAGGTTATGCAAAAGCTTTTGATGTGTGTAGTAGTACTCACCTACTACTTAGAGTCTTATATCACAATCTAATTTCCTCAGCATTACCTGATTTAATTCTGTATTCCATCAGCAATGTTTTCTTCCCCCCTCCCCCGCAATCTTATAACCACTTTTGAAGGCACTATCCATTCTGTTTCATACATATTCCACACATATTCCATTTCTACCAGAATTATAGTGCCATCACCAGGCAGCATGTAAATATCTTATCCCTCAATATTAGTACCATTCCCAAACAGCTTGCACAATGTACAGCTTGAATAACACTGGGGTACAACCCTGTCTCCTCCCTTGTCAACTATATCCTTCCTCTCATGCCTTTCTTTTCCTGTAACTGCAGTCTGATTTCTGTACAAGTTATGCAGAGAGTGGTCAGAAACAGTCTGAAATCTTGTAAGGGTGTTGCAAGGGAGGTTGTGCAGAGAAATAATTGCTAAGAAAAAAATTCAACACGTTGCGCCATTTCCCAGTTACTTGGCACTGAAGTTAGCCAATAAATTCATCGCACACACAAATTCAAGCAGCCTGCCATAAACAGTGTCACCAACTTTGTTCTTCATTTGGTTCCCTAAAACTGAACAAAGTAGCTTTTGCTTACTTCACTTAAATTTATCACTTCTCAAAAAGGCAAATTTTATCTGGCAATGAGCATTTCAACAAGTGCTAACTTACGGATCCACAGATGTCTGTCCATTACCACATTATAGAGCATGCAACTGCTTTAATTTGTGCATGAAAATCCGATTGGCTAACTTCAATGCTAAATGACTTGGAAATGGCACAACATACTGAAGTTTTTTCTTAACCATTATTTCTCAGCTCAACCTACTCTACAACACTTTCAGAAGCTTTTCAGACTGTTTCTGACTAACCTCTACAATATTTCGCTCCCTGTATTTGATCCCTGAACCAATAACTTTAATGTTTCAAAGTCTGTGCCCCAGTCAATGTTGACAAAAGTGTTCTCTAAATCTACATATGCAATAAATGTAGTTCTGCCTTTCTTCAGTCTATCTTCTACAGGGTCCAGTAACATTAATGTGTCCATCACCTATGTTCGACGTCATTGTGCAGTAACCACTCACAGATGACAGATGGCAGCACTAGCAGTGGAAGGTATATAAGGTGAGTCAGAAGGGGAAGGGGAGGAGAAGATGTGTAAAAAAGTATATACCTGTGAGACATTGTAGAGTGCGCAACGATTTCCAACTACTCTTTGTGTTAGTGATTCTGGGCTAGCCAGATCTAGTTGTTTGACAGGGGCCTTGCATGCCAGTGCCCCCCTCACATGGCACCAGCCCATATGCACCAAAGCTAAGCTAAGGCAGACAGTAGGCTCGTACCTATGTCTGAGTCACAAATATCTCAAGTTCCACCTTCTTCTAAATCTTCTATGGAGTCCTCAGTTGCTTCCATAGCTGACAGGGCTTCAAGTTTCCCATGCAACCAAACTGTACATTCATCCATTCACATCCCACTCACATTAATATATGATTCACAAACACAAACTCATGGTACAATAATGAGGAAATTCAGTAAAGACAACAAAAAGGGCAACAAGTGCCAAGAGCCAACAGTGACCTCACACCTGGAAGAAGCTTTCACACATCAAAACAAGATTTCTGTTCTGAAAAAGAAGGAGTTTCCCATGCAACCAAACTGTACATTCATCCGATCACATACCACTCACATTAATACATGATTCACAAACACAAACTCATGGTACAATAATGAAGAAATTCAGTAAAGACAGCAAAAAGGACAACAAGTGCCAAGAGCCAACAGTGACCTCACACCTGGAAGAAGCTTTCACACATCAAAACAAGATTTCTGTTCTGAAAAAGAAGGCCTCTACAGTGTCTTCTGTGTGAAACACAAAACAACAACCAGTCCAAGAAGATGAAAATGGAATGGAAACTGATCCCATTTCCAATGTGCCAATCTCCAACCACTTTCGTGCACTTTCTGATGATGAAACTGATAACAGTCCCATACCATCTGTTCCAGACCAAACTCAGACTGCCAATTCCTCCAAACCAGAATTGCCAGAAATTCTTTCATGAATCACAGAATTGCAATTTGCAACCTAAATACCTCAAATGTGGTCAAGCTCGCAAGACTGCGTAATGCACAAAACTGCTAAATGTTGCACCACCTTGTTGAAATTGCAAGGACAGTCATACGGCCAACTACCAGAAATGCCTGTCTACTTAGAGATACTTCATGCCTGCAATAAACAGAAGGCCAAGATGAGGAGATCTCCAGTCCAAGACAGATTGGAAAGGCAAAATCCTCCTTCACCTAATCCTTACCAATCAAACTTACATCATTATCTAAAATGAAGACTATCATGTCCAACCAATATTCAGCCCCTACTGATTGCAAAGTTGGCTGGAGCCACCTGCCAACCCCTTCTCACTCTCAAAGTAACAATCGGACTCCTGATGGAACACCAGCAAATATCACACCTGACTTCTGATTTATTCTTGGAATCAAACAATAGAAAGTCCAAAAACTGATCCTGACCACATAATCCTGCCTGCTGACAAAGGCTCCACCACTGTTGTTTTGAACTGCAATCACTACCTGGCAGAAGGACGATGCCAGCTGTCAGATTCATCCACCTACAAACCCTGCCACAGTGAGCCTATTCCAGAAATCCATCAGCATCTCCAGTCTCTCCTCCATTCATTAGGCCCATCCCAGAATCCCTCCCCAGAGTCCATCTCTCTTCTCACCCCTACCACTCCCTGCACTCCTTCCTACCTTCTACCTGCTTCCTAAAGTCCATAAATCCAACCACCCAGGATGCCACCACTACGGCTGGTTACTGTGCCTCCACTGAGAGAACCTCTCCTCTCATGGACCAATACCTTCAACCTATTACCTGTAACTTACCCTCCTATATTAAAGATACCAACCATTTCCTCCACTGACTCTCCACAGTTCCTGTTCGTTTGCCACATGGTGTCCTGCTCGTCACTATTGATGTCACTTCCCTTCACACTAACATCCCTAATGTCCATGGCCTTACCACTATTGAACATTATCTTTCCCAACGCCCAACAGGTTCCAAACCAACCACCACCTTCCTAGTCGCCATGACCAACTATATTCTCACCCACAGTTACTTCTCCTTTGTAGGCATTACCAACAAACAGATCCAGGGTACGGCTATGGGCAACCACATGGCCCATCCTACGACAACCTGTTCATGGCTCATCTACAGGAATATCTCCTAAACACCCAGAATCCCAAACCTCTCATCTGGTTCAGATTCACTGATGACATCTTCATGATCTGGATCAAGGATGACGACACCCTATCCACATTCCTGCAGGACCTCAACACCTTCTCCCCCATTTGCTTCACCTGGTCCTATTCAACCCAATAAGCCATCTTACTCAATGTCAACCTCCTCCTCAAAGATGTCTATATCAAACATACTAACCACCAGTAGAACCTCCACTTTGACAGCTGCCACCCATTCCATACCAAGAAGTGCCCTCCATACAGCTTAGCTACTCATGGTCATCGCATATGTATTGATGACCGGTTCCTCTCAAAATACACCGAAGGTCTCATTGAGGCCTTTACAGACCATAACTACCCTCCCTACTTTTTACAAAAACAGGTCTCCCATGCCTTATGTTTCCAGTCAACCAACACCTCCCAAAGTCCCACCATCCAGCCACATAGTAGCATTCCCCTTGTGGCTCAGTTTCACCCAGGACTGGAGCAACTAAACAGTCTCTGCCAGTGTTTTGTCTACCTCTTGTCATGCCTTGAGATAAGAACTGTTCTACCCATTATCCTTCCCACCCCTCCCACAGTGGTATTTACCACCCACTGAACCTACACAATTTCCTCATTCATCCGTACACAAACCCCACTCCCAAGCCATTGCCTCTTGGCTCATATCCCATTAAGAGACCTAGATGCAAGACCTGTCCCATACATCCTCCCACCACCATCTACTCAAGTCCAGTCACAAACCACCTATCCCATCAAAGGCAGTGTACCTGTGAAACCAATCATGTGATCCACATGCTAAGCTGCAACCCATATGCTGCATTCTGAGTGGGCACGACAAGCAACAAGCTGTCTGTCTGCATGAATGGCCACCAACAAACTGTGGCCAAGAAACATCTGGAACACCCTTTTGCTGAGAACGCCACCCAACATGATCTTCTTCAGTTCAATGACTGCTTCACAGCCTGTGCCATCTGGATTCTTCCAACTAATACTACCTTCTCTGAATTGCATAGGTACGAACTCTCCCTGTAATATATCCTATGTTCTCGTAACCCTCCTGGTCTCAACCTCCGTTAGTCATTGTCCTCACCCATCAGTCCCTTCTCTATTCCCATTCCAGCACTATACAGCCCTCTATTCCACCAATACACCCAGTCTAAAACTTCATTCCTTTTCCACTACCCCCCCCCCCCCCAAATCTCTCCTCTGCCCACTGTCTAACCTCCCAACTGCACTTAGCTGCCCTACTCTCCAACTTGTCCCTACATGCTCCCAGCAGCACTTTACTGTCCCCCACCCCTACCCTGCTATCCCTCCCCCTCCCTGCCCCAGCCTCCTCCTTTCCCCCACCCGGTTGCCTCTCTCATAAAGCATTGCTGCTCGCAGTCTGGCTCCAGCTACCAGAGACTTAAGTCATGTGTGTGTGAGTTGCATTTGCATGTGTGTATGTGTGTGTGTGTGTGTGTGTGTGTGTGTGTGTGTGTGTGTGTGTGTGTTGTAGGTCTATTTTTGATAAAGGCCTTGTTGGTTGAAAGCTAACTTTCTGACAGTCTTTTGTTGTGCCTTTCTGTGACTCAATATATGGGTGTGGTTTTTCAACACTCTCATTTCCAAAAGAAACACCACCACCTATAGAGATCATTACTCATAGAAACATAGATCAAGCAATTCACACTCTCACAGATATTACTGAAAGCTACAACATTGCAACAGCCACCACTGTTCTCCGTTCAGCCCATCAACTTCTACTGGAACATATGCAGGAACTCATTGCTGAGAAGAGACACTACAGATGTCACTGCCAAACTTTCGGGGTCCAGTAGATCAGCCAATATATTAGACACCAGCTACAGCAACACCGAAACCAAATGTGGGATCAGACCCTCAATGAAGTAGAACAAAATCAGAACATATTTTGGCAGATTACCAAATTAGGGAGATAACTCTAAGCAACCAGCAGACCCCTCTAAGGTCCAAATGGACTAGTCCTGCTGGCAAGGCTGAAGACATGGTGAACTCTCTTGAGCTTCAAGTTACCACGCCAAATATCAAATATCAAGAGAGCAACAACCACAAAGAGATGGTTATTCAATAGGACTCAAGAACATTATGCCTCAACATTAAAACCTCATTTCCTATTATCACTTCTGACATCATATATGGACACATTGAAGCCCTTGGCATCAAAGAGGCACCAGGGCCTAACTGAGTCACTCGACCTCAAACAGTTGCCACCAAATGGTATCATCTTCCTAATAAATATTTACAATGCTTGTTTAAAAGCGTGCTTGGGGATTATTTGTCAGGAACCAGAAGAAATCAGTGACATGTGTGAGCAGAGAACTGCAGATGTGACAGTCAACTATCAGGTGCATTCTACACAGAGTCTGCATGTAAAACCAGACTGGCTGCAGTTATTGCATATGCTAGCTACTTGGGACAATGAAATTTGTTATGACTTTTGCAGCAGCTACTGGGGTAAGAAGTTTTTTCGTAGAAGCTTGTCTTCAGCGACAAAGCCAAGTTCAATGTGCCTGGAAAGATGAATCATTATAATGTGCATGTTTTGGGCACAGAGCACCCAAATGAGATTGTGCAATACATTTGTGATTCACCTAAACTGTGACTGCTTTTGTTTACCTGGACACACTGTACCTGTGTCTTATGGAATAATTACAGCAAGACAGTGGAGCAGTGGTGGCTGGTGCTCATTTTCATTGGTAGGGCTCAGAAAAAACCTCACTAAACTTTATAATGGAATTGATCTGAATTGTTTGTTGTATAACTTCCATTTGAATCATACTGCTAAAAAACACTAGAAAAATAGTAATTTACCAGTAGTAATTATGCAGTTATAAATACATGCCTAATCCAAGAAATACTGTAGCTAGCAATAAAGCACACTAGGTGATCAAAAGTATCCAGACACCCCCAAAAACATACATTTTTCATATTATGTGCATTGTGCTGCCACCTACTGCCATATACTCAATATCAGTGACCTCAGTAGTCATTAGACATTGTGAGAGAGCAGAATGGGGAGCTCAACGGAACTCACAGACTTTGAACGTGGTCAGGTGATTGGGTGTCACTTGTATCATACATCTACACGTGAGATTTCCACGCTCCTAAACATCCCTAGGTCCACTGTTTCTGATGTAACAGTGAAGTGGAAATGTGAAGGGACACATACAGCACAAAAGCGTACAGGCTGACCTCATCTGTTGACTGACAGAGACCGTCGATAGTTGCGCCTCTTTTTGGAATCAATTAATAAGAATAAGGGTATTGTATTTACCAGTAATGCGTAATAGCCAGACATCTATCCAGACCATCACACAGGAATTCAAAACTGCTTCAGGATCCACTGCAAGTACTGTGATAGTTAGGCGGGACGTGAGAAAACTTGGATTTCCTGGTCGAGCAGCTGCTCATAAGCACACATCACACCGGTAAATGCCAAACAATGCCTTGCTTGGGTAATGAGCGTAAACATTGAATGACTGAAGAGTGGAAAAATGCTAGGTGGAGTGACAAATCATGGCACAAAATGTGGCAGTCCGATGGCAGGGTGTGGATATGGTGAATGCCCAGTGAAAGCCATCTGCCAGTGTGTGTAGTGCCAATAGTAAAATTCGGAGGTGGTGGTGTTACAGTGTGGTCGTGTTTTTCATGGAGGGGGGTTGCACCCCTTGTTGTTTTGCATAGCACTATCACAGAACAGGCCTACATTGATGTTTAAAGCACCTTCTTGCTTCCCACTGTTGAAGAGCAATTCAGGGATGGCAAGTGCATCTTTCAACACAATCAAGCACCTGTTCATAATGCACATCCTATGGTGGAGTGGTTACATGACAATAACATCACTGTAATGGACTGACCTGCACAGAGTCCTGACCTGAATCCTACGGAACACCTTTGGGATGTTTTTGAATGCTGACTTCATGCCATGCCTCACTGATGACATCAATACCTCTCCTCATTGCATCACTCCTTGAAGAATGGGCTGCCATTCCTCAATAAACCTTCCAGCATCTGATTGAACATATGCCTGTGACAGTGGAAGATGTCATCAAGGCTAAGTATGGGCCAACACCATATTGAATTCCATTATTACTGATGGGGGGCACCACGAACTTGTATGTCATTTTCAGCTAGTTATCTGGATACTTTTGATCACATAGTGTATAAACAGAATGGAACTCAATTTTTTTCTTTTTTGTATTCTGTGTGTAATATTTTAGTTGG
The DNA here is from genome assembly GCF_023864275.1 of Schistocerca cancellata. Lineage (NCBI taxonomy): Eukaryota > Metazoa > Arthropoda > Insecta > Orthoptera > Acrididae > Schistocerca > Schistocerca cancellata. Next base: position 307,563,262 of record NC_064628.1, on the reverse strand, counting down.
TTGATCTGCACCTAAACACTTGATTTCTAGCTTATATTTCATACTTACTAAATTAAATGGCATTTTCAGCAGCAGTCTACTTCATTCATTTTAAAATCACAAATCATTGTAAGAATACTGGAGTTTCAACCACACAGTTCCAGAATAAGGAACACTGCTGGGAGGTGGGCCTGTTTGCTGAATATCTCTGGAACCACAATACTTACAAATGGCTTCCATGGGTATGAATGTAAGGCAGGGGCTCACGAAAGTAAATACTATGAGGCATTCTAAATCATGTCCACATATGGGCTTCAACACAAACTTACTTTTTTAAATGGACACCCCATATTATTCCATATGCAGACAATAACATGAGAAATCACAATAATAATGGTGTTGGTTGCATTGCAGTTCATCAACTACATCCCGACAAATTGGAATGTGAAGTTGAAACATGAAATGAATGAAACACATTGCTATTGCACTTCTCATGATGCAAGTGTGACCTACACATTGCTCATAATCGCAGTGTGATTGAGGTATGTACTCTTACTTTCACTTTTATCATGAGTGCTGAAAATAATTATAAGATTCCTGCCATGAACACTGATATGTACATAATGGATTCCCTCATATGTGTTGTATTTATCTATGTACAAGCTATGGAAAAGTACTGGCTGGTGTATGCCACCCTGTTACACTGCCCAGGTCAACCCTTCACCTCTGCAACTGTGTACAGGAATGGTCTGCAATCAGCGCTGTGTGTGGGTATGGCTCACTACAAAGCACACTGCTCTGTGTGTAAGTATGTACAGGTACATGGCACTGGTTTACTGTACACTGTAACAGGTGTCACTCTTGCAATTGTGTACTAACTTACCTGTCCAACCATTCTAGGCATTCAACATGCTATTCACAAATGAGGAAACAGTTGACACGATATTACTGTATGAAGAATATCACTAAAATGGCACACATGAGACACAGGCGTACCCTAATAGACATCATCCATTCCATCCTATTTTCATACATATGGTTTAATGTGACAGGGCAGTTATCTCCACGAACGCAGATCCCGAGCAGAGGCATAACACATGAAGCAGCAGAGGTACCTGTTCTGGTGGCTGCTGCAATAAACCCTCATGCAACTATTCATGAAATGAAGAGACAGGAATGTGTCAATAAAGTTTCCCCTTCCTGGGACAATGAATTCACGGTGTTCTTATTTCAATTTCCAGGAGTGTATATATATATATATATATATATATATATATATACCTAAAAACAAAGATGATGTGACTTACCAAATGAAAGTGCTGGCAGGTCGACAGACACACAAACGAACACAAACATACACACAAAATTCAAGCTTTCGCAACAAACTGTTGCCTCATCAGGAAAGAGGGAAGGAGAGGGAAAGACGAAAGGATGTGGGTTTTAAGGGAGAGGGTAAGGAGTCATTCCAGTCCCGGGAGCGGAAAGACTTACCTTATGGGGAAAAAAGGACAGGTATACACTCGCACACACACACATATCCATCCACACATATACAGACACAAGCAGACATATATATATATATGTCTGCTTGTGTCTGTATATGTGTGGATGGATATGTGTGTGTGACATATATATATGTCTGCTTGTGTCTGTATATGTGTGGATGGATATGTGTGTGTGTGCGAGTGTATACCCGTCCTTTTTTCCCCATAAGGTAAGTCTTTCCGCTCCCGGGACTGGAATGACTCCTTACCCTCTCCCTTAAAACCCACATCCTTTTGTCTTTCCCTCTCCTTCCCTCTTTCCTGATGAGGCAACAGTTTGTTGCGAAAGCTTGAATTTTGTGTGTATGTTTGTGTTCGTTTGTGTGTCTGTCGACCTGCCAGCACTTTCATTTGGTAAGTCACATCATCTTTGTTTTTAGGTATATTTTTCCTTCATGGAATGTTTCCTTCTATTATATATATATATATATATATATGGTTATAATAGAAGGAAACATTCCACGTAGGAAAAATATCCCTTGAACAAGCACGATGCAAATTTTGCAGTCATAGATTCCAACCATACTGTCGGTGGGTTCTATGGCAACACCATGACTTTTGCTTAGGGCACTGTTTACCAATGAGGCCACATTTACAAAACATGGAAACCTCAATTTACACAACATGTACTTCTGGTTACCAGAAAACCCACACTGGATTCACCAGACTGAACATCAACATCAGTCGAGTGTCAATGTATGGTGTGGTACTACAAGACACCACATCATGGGCCTGTATTTCATTGATGGCACTCTAAATGGGCAACAGTATGAACAGTTCCTCAGATGTACCTTACCTGGACTGACGGAAGACCTACCCCTCCATTTGCATCAAATAATCTGGTATCAACATGATGGATGCCTTCGCATAATGCCATGGCGGCACAATAAGTGCTGAACCAACAATTCCCACATCGATGGATTGGACGAGGCAGTCCCATTCAGGGATTTCCAGCACAGTTGCCCCACAGGCATGTTTCTCTGGGGACATGTGAAAGATGTGGTGTACCAGCCAGTCCCAATAACAATGCCCAACGTGAAAGCCCATATTACCACTGCGTGCACTGCAATAACACCTCAAACACTGTCAGCTGTGAGTGGATCCATAATGGGGCATGCACAGTGGTGTTGTAAAGCAAATGGTGATTTCTTAAAACGAAGATTGTAACATTTCTGCTGTAAAATTTGTGACTGCACACTGGTATAAATTTTGTGTACTAAGGAGAAGACATATGAATGTTTAGTTGGTACTATTGTACATTTATGTATGCATTGCACCATCTGCAACTGTCCATTCATGATGCCGTCATCAAAGATGTTCAGTGACATGTCCTGTATGTGGCATGTATTCCTCTGTGCAGCCCTTTGACAGTTATTAATTATGTTTACTCTGGCCAGTGATTATTCGTATTTCGTAACTATTATGCCCACTGTAGTACTGTCAAAAACTTCAGTAAAGCACATATGAGTAAACCATGTCCTTGTTTTCATTGTGGTTGATTGCTCTCTCTCTCTCTCTCTCTCTCTCTCTCTCTCTCTCTCTCTCTCCCTCAATCACAGTACCCTACAAAATCTTATGTTAAAACTATACACACAACTTTGAGTAATTACATAAAAGATATTTTTATGGTATACTTAGTTCAGATTTAAATGAAAACACATAATAGTTGGAACACTGCTGTCAAAATACTAATTTGGATCATAGCAAGCATTTGACTGAAAATACTATTGACGCTGACTATAGCATATTGATTTGATTTACTGATTCATCCTATAAATCTTTCCAGTTTGTGGGATACAGAACAGACACACACGACACACACACACACACACACACACACACACACACACACACACACACACACACAGATATACACTCCTGGAAATGGAAAAAAGAACACATTGACACCAGTGTGTCAGACCCACCATACTTGCTCTGGACACTGCGAGAGGGCTGTACAAGCAATGATCACACGCACGGCACAGCGGACACACCAGGAACCGCGGTGTTGGCCGTCGAATGGCGCTAGCTGCGCAGCATTTGTGCACCGCCGCCGTCAGTGTCAGCCAGTTTGCCGTGGCATACGGAGCTCCATCGCAGTCTTTAACACTGGTAGCATGCCGCGACAGCATGGACGTGAACCGTATGTGCAGTTGACGGACTTTGAGCGAGGGCGTATAGTGGGCATGCGGGAGGTCGGGTGGACGTACCGCCGAATTGCTCAACACGTGGGGAGTGAGGTCTCCACAGTACATCGAAGTTGTCGCCAGTGGTCGGCGGAAGGTGCACGTGCCCATCGACCTGGGACCGGACCGCAGCGACGCACGGATGCACGCCAAGACCGTAGGATCCTATGCAGTGCTGTAGGGGACCGCACCGCCACTTCCCAGCAAATTAGGGACACTGTTGCTCCTGGGGTATCGGCGAGGACCATTCGCAACCGTCTCCATGAAGCTGGGCTACGGTCCCGCACATTTGTCCGCCACTCGTGGTCTCGCGGTAGCGTTCTCGCTTCCCGAGCACGGGGTCCCGGGTTCGATTCCCGGCGGGGTCAGGGATTTTCACCTGCCTCGAGATGACTGGGTGTTTGTGTTGTCCTCATCATTCCATCATCATCCAGGAAAGTGGCGAAATTGGACTGAGCAAAGGTTGGGAAATTGTACGGGCACTGATAACCACGCAGTTGAGCGCCCCACAAAACCAAACATCATCATCAAACGGTCCCGCACACCGTTAGGCCGTCTTCCGCTCACGCCCAACATCGTGTAGCCCGCCTCCAGTGGTGTCGCGACAGGCGTGAATGGAGGGACGAATGGAGACGTGTCGTCTTCAGCGATGAGAGTCGCTTCTGCCTTGGTGCCAATGATGGTCGTATGCGTGTTTGGCGCCGTGCAGGTGAGCGCCACAATCAGGACTGCATACGACCGAGGCACACAGGGCCAACACCTGGCATCATGGTGTGGGGAGCGATCTCCTACACTGGCCATACACCACTGGTGATCGTCGAGGGGACACTGAATAGTGCACGGTACATCCAAACCGTCATCGAACCCATCGTTCTACCATTCCTAGACCGGCAAGGGAACTTGCTGTTCCAACAGGACAATGCACATCCGCATGTATCCCGCGCCACCCAACGTGCTCTAGAAGGTGTAAGTCAACTACCCTGGCCAGCAAGATCTCCGGATCTGTCCCCCATTGAGCATGTTTGGGACTGGATGAAGCGTCGTCTCACGCGGTCTGCACGTCCAGCACGAACGCTGGTCCAACTGAGGCGCCAGGTGGAAATGGCATGGCAAGCCGTTCCACAGGACTACATCCAGCATCTCTACGATCGTCTCCATGGGAGAATAGCAGCCTGCATTGCTGCGAAAGGTGGATATACACTGTACTAGTGCCGACATTGTGCATGCTCTGTTGCCTGTGTCTATGTGCCTGTGGTTCTGTCAGTGTGATCATGTGATGTATCTGACCCCAGGAGTGTGTCAATAAAGTTTCCCCTTCCTGGGACAATGAATTCACGGTGTTCTTATTTCAATTTCCAGGAGTGTGTGTGTGTATATATATATATATATATATATATATATATATATATATATATATATATATATATATCGACGACACAGTGGCTCCCATCAGGCCATGATAGAGCTGCCATTTACATGGTGAGAAACCCGAGTTTGAGCCATATTCAACATATCACAATCTATCAGAGACAGAAGAAGAATAGGACATAACAATGGCAGCAACTGTGTGTCACCACATGAGACATCCTTCCGGATTCTCTGGTGATGATGGCCAAGATCCAAACAAGTGGCTGAAGGTATATGAGTGTATAGCCAAATTTAACAAATAGGATGACACTATCTGTTTGGGTTACGTATTTTTCTACTTGGAGAGCACTGCCAAGCAATAGTATGAGAACAACGAGGAGAAGTTCACAACCTGGGAAGTAACTGCGCAAGTATTTCGGCGACACACGACAGAAGTGCAAGGCGGAAGATAAATTAAAGTGCAGGACATGTTGTCCAGGTGAAACGACAGCGTCCTACATTCATGACATCTTGGAGCTGTGTGAAATAGTGGATCCTTGAATGAAGGAGGAAGATAAGGTTGCACATCTCATGAAGGGTGTTGGCGAGGACATGTATGAAGCCCTAGTCCTCAAGGAGTTTCGACAGCAGACGACTTCATAAAATGGTGCCAGTATATTGAGACAATGCATCAAAACAGAATTACACCCAAGAAGTTTTAACAGCTTCCAAACGTCGTATCGATGTCTGTGATGGAGGAAGAAACTGATTTCACAAGTGTTCTTCGTCAGATAGTGAGAGAGGAAGTTCAGAAGGTACTTGGTGAGCAAAAACTGAGACAAACGGTAGAAAAGTCGAGACCCAGGTGAAGTTACGTTCCTACAATGCCGCATGAGGAACCTGTTTGGGCACCAAGGAAGACTGATGTCTGGAGAACCTAGGATAACCAACCAAAATGTTTCCACTGCTGAAGCCCGGGACATGTAGTGCGCTATTGTCAAGAAAGGCGGCGGATATTTGATGACGCCTGCACCAGAAGACAGCAGACCGATCTTAGCCGACACCAACTCTGGGACGACGAAGATGAACAAGAAGCTGTGGGTGCAGGACGACGTGGGTCACCACTGCCACATGCTAGCTGCTGGAGAGGACGGTCCTCAATATGCCGATCAAGGTCTCCATTGCAGTTTAGAAGCTCCAGCCAATCACCTAGCCGCCGCAACCTGGAAAACGAAAGGGTGCGACCTACCTTGGAGGTGAGGCCGCTGAAGAGAAAAATCCTCCGACGTCAGTCACTACAAAAATGATAGGAAACTACATCGATATCCTCATGGATGGCCGACTAGCCCAAGCTCTTGTGGAATCTGGAGCATCATATTCAGTCATTTCGGAGAAGTGCCGTCGCCAGTTGCAGAAAACCATATTCGTCGACAGCAAAACATCTCTGCTGAAGGTGGCTAATGGGAAATAAATAAACTTACATGAAGATGTGTCATTCGCGTGGATATAAGTGGCCATACACAGCCCTTAGAATTCATCATCTTACAAGAGTGTAGTCATGACGTCATTCTCAAATAGGACTTTTTGAAAGCATCTCAAGCAATTATAGATTGTGGCCATTCGAAGATTATGCTAGACAAGATGAGATACTGTCGACAGGAAGATGCGCATCCTAGTGTGTGGAGACTATGTGTGCTGGATGAAGTGATCATTCCTGCAGTCAGCGCTAGAAAGGTAGCTGTCATGTGTCATGCCATGCATCAACCCATGGATCTTGTAGTGGACTGTAAGAGAAGCACATCACTGAAGAATAACTTGGTCATCCCAGTCTCTGTCATCTCGTTTAAGAACAGATTTGGTGAATTGTGGATAGTTAACTGTCGCCGAGAACTGCAGATCCTTCCAAGACGCATGTGTGTAGCAAATGCTGAGCCGTTAATTGCAGGACAGCTGAGCGTCATAGAAACCTCCCATGCCGAGTCTGTGGGCGAAATTAGCGCTGCCACTACAAGACAGGATCTTCAAGCTCGACTATCACTAGATCTCACTAAGGAACAACAGAAGAAGCTACTTGCCATTCTCCAAGAGTTATCTGAATGCTTCAATCCACAGGTGAAGAGCAGATTAGGCAAATCGACGGTGAAGCGTGGATTAGCACTGGAGACCATCAGCCAATAAGCCAGAGAGCACACTGTGTGTCAGCTACGGAACGTCGAATAATTCGGGACGAGGTTGAGGGAATGATGAAGAATGACATTGTGGCGGCAGCACCGTCCAACGCACGAAGGGTTGAACTACAGCACTGCTGACACAAGTAGGGGCAGCTGTACCGTTACGCAGAATTTCGGCAACGGTGCGTCGCACACCGGACCGCACGGGAACAAAGCAGGGACCAGTGCGAGCTAGTCGACGCGACGCGACACACGTCTCCCCAGTTCTTCCGCCGCGGACCACATGCGTTGAGTCAACGCGACTCCTCCGTAAACGCGTATGCGCGGTCTTAAACGCAGTCGCCGTTAAATTGTCTTTCGCTTCTTCGCGGACGTTACGGCGCCTCCGGTCGCGCCAAGAGCAGAACATTCTGTGACGCGGCCTTTTGTCTCGCTCGGTCCACGCGGTCGCGCCACGGTTCGTCACTGGAGTGTACACCCTCCGGGATCGGTGACCAAGCCGTGCCGCCAGTGCAACGCGCCCGTATAGACGGACATTAGCGAGGTATATTATTTGTCATTTTGTAACGGTAGGAAAAATAAATGTGTCCTGTCCAGAAACCGCTTTACTCGTTTATTGCTAGAAAGCCTCTCTCTCCCTTGAGCATAGTGCGTGGGCGCGGCGATAAAGCCGGTTCACTGCACATGAGAGACTGTAAGCGGAGATACAACATGTCCCCGCTTCAACATCATTCAGCCTTCGCAGAACCCATGGTCGTCATCAGCGATTCTCGTCAGGAAGAAGGATAGGAGTTGGTGCTTTTGTGTTAGTTACAGGAAGCTTAATAAAATAACTAAAAATGACGTGTACCCTCTTCCACGAATTGACGATACACTAGATTGTCTGAAGGGGGCTACGTTTTTCTCAACCATGGACATGTACTCGGGATACCGGCAAATCGAAGTAGATGAGGCTGATCGTGCATTCATCACCCCTGAGGGCCTGTATGAGTTTAAGGTAATGCCATTTGGTTTGTGTAATGCACCAGCAACTTTTGAACGAATGATGGATAATCTTGTAAGGCACCTGAAGTGGCTGGTGTGTCTTTGTTATTTAAATCACATTATAGTGTTCTCAGAGACATTTGATGAACAAATAAGACGACTGAAGGCCGTTCTTAAGTGTCTCCAACAAGCCGGACTGAAACTTAATCCAAGAAAGTGTCTCTCTGGGCAAAAGAAATCACCTTGTGGCAAACGAAGGTGTGCGGCCAGACCCAGAAAAGGTGAGAGCTATAGCGGAATTTCCTATTCCTAAAAGTATTAGAGATGTGGAAAGCTTCCTCGGATTATGTTCTCATTACCATTGTTTTATCAAAGACTTTTGTATCAAAGCCAGGCCACTCCAAGAGCTGTTAAAAGCCGATGCAAAATTTATCTGGGGTGGTGCTCAACAAGATTCTTTCGTTGTGCTGTGAAAAGCTCTGACGACTGACCCTGTACTTGGTCTGTGTGATGAGAGAGCACCTATAGAACTACACACAGATGCCAGTGGGTATGGGATTGGTGTTGTTCTGGTGTAGATTTCGGATGTAAAAGAGAAGGTTATAGCCTGTGCTTCTAGGACACTTACAAAAGCCGAGAGAAACTACTCAACTACAGAATGAGAATGTCTTACTGTGACCTGGGCCATGTGCAGATTTCGACAGTATCCCTATGAAAGGCCATTCACAGTTGTTACAGACCATCATTCACTTTGTTGGTTGACAGGTCTTAAGGATCCAACAGGACTACTCGCCAGGTGGGCACTACGTCTTCAAGAATATGACATTACCATAGTGCACAAAAGTGGAAGAAAACACAAAGATGCCGACTGTCTCTCAAGAAACCCTGTGCAAGACCATCAAGACTTTGAAGAAGATAGTGACTGTCTCGCTGGGCTCCAGGATCTCTCTGTTGAGCAGAAGAAGGACGCCAAGATATCTGAAATTATGCTTGCCTTAAATCGGCCAGAGAATGTGACAGGACAATTTAAGGTAGTTAATGGATTACTTTGCAAGAAAAACTTTGATCCGTTTGGAAAGAGGTGGCTACCAGTGATTCCTAAACACATGCGCTTAAATGTTCTACAGAAATTCCATGGCACACCTGAGGCCAGACATTTTGGATTTATTAAGACATACGATAGGATCCGCAGGAGATTTTTCTGTCCAGGTTTATTTAGGAGTGCCGTCACTATGTGTCGCACTGTCGAGAGTGCCAGAGGAGAAAGGCAGTTCCTCAGAAACCACCTGGCCGACTCATACCAATTCCAACAGCCGAAACACCTTTCCAGCGTGTTGGGATTGACCTCCTTGAATGATTTCCAATGTCTGCTAGTGGCAATAGATGGATTGTTGTTTGCACTGATTATCTGATGCGCTATGCCATTATAAAAGCCATGAAAACCGCCGAAGCATTCAAGGTAGCCAAATTCATCGTAAAAGACATTGTATTAAAACACGGTGCCCCAAGGTCGTTAATTACGGATCGAGGGAAAGTTTTTCAATCGAATCTTGTGACAGAGATAAACCATCAGTGCAACATTACTCATCACATGACGACTGCCTGCCATCCACAAACTAACGGGCTTACTGAACTCATTAATAAGACCTTGGCCGATATGCTATCAATGTTCGTCAATGTTGAGCAGAGACAACTGGAATGAGGTGCTACCTTTTGTGACGTTTGCCTACAACACCGCCAAACAAGACACCACAGAATTTATGCCATTTTTCCTGGTGCACGGGCGTGAGGCGACGATGACGATGGACACTGTGTTTCCGTTACATCCTTATGACGTGGACGACGACTACATCAGACAGGTGTTGAGCAGAGCTGAGGAAGCTCGGCAGTTAGCTCGACTCTGCACACTGCAGGCTCGAGAAAACGATCACTGAAGGTATGACACGAGCCACTGTCCTGTTGTCTACCAGCCTGGTGACCTTGTCTGGATTTTCATTCATGTTCGGAAAGCTGGTCTCTCTGAGAAGCTCCTCAGGCGCTACTTTGGACTTTATAAGGTTGTAAGACAGTTGTCTGATGTTACTTATGAAGTTGAAGATTTCGACCCTGACACAAGACAACGAAACATCAGAGATACGGTCCATGTCCTTCGAATGAAGAGCCATATATATATATAATAGAAGGAAACATTCCACATACGAAAAATATACTTAAAAACAAAGATGATGTGACTTACCAAATGAAAGTGCTGGCAGGTCAACAGACACATAAACGAACACAAACATACACACAAAATTCAAGCTTTCGCAATAAACTGTTGCCTCATCAGGAAAGAGGGAAGGAGAGGGAAAGACGAAAGGATGTGGGTTTTAAGGGAGAGGGTAAGGAGTCATTCCAGTCCCGGGAGTGGAAAGACTTACCTTAGGGGAAAAAAGGACGGGTATACACTTGCACACACACACATATCCATCCACACATATACAGACACAAGCAGACATATTTAAAGACAAAGAGTTTGGGCCAACTGGGGATCTGGTATGAAAAAAGGCGAAAAAGTGTTGGTTAAGTTGATCCTGTGGTGAACTTGGGTTGGTAGACAGCGATTTGCATAAAGGTTAGGTGGTTGTGTTGCCGCTAAATCACGTTAAAGGACGGAGAAATTCGGGAAAATTTCGAAAAAAACGCATTAAAAGGAGTGGTGTTGTGGTGAAAGATTACGAAAATGGGGCTAACAATGGTCTGACGAAGAAATAATGACGTTAAAACCTGTGGGGAGCGGCTAAAATTATCAGTGATGTGCGAAAAATGGAAGTGGAAATAAAGTGAAAGTTATTAGAACTAGCCGAAATGGTTGTTTAATACGTGAAAGCAGCTGTTATTGAACTAGAAACGGTGGATTTTATAGCAGCGGTAGTGTTGAAAGCAGAAAATAAATTTTTTTTGGTTATGGTTTGGAAGTGGGTTACGTATTATTGAGCATATATAGGCAGGATAAAATTGTATAGTAGATTACGGTAAAAGGGGAAGGTGAATACAACGTGAGACTAATGGTAAAAACAGATGGCCCAAACTCTTTGTCTTTAAATATGTCTGCTTGTGTCTGTATATGTGTGGATGGATATGTGTGTGTGTGTGAGTGTATACCCGTCCTTTTTCCCCCTAAGGTAAGTCTTTCCGCTCCCGGGACTGGAATGACTCCTTACCCTCTCCCTTAAAACCCACATCCTTTCGTCTTTCCCTCTCCTTCCCTCTTTCCTGATGAGGCAACAGTTTGTTGCGAAAGCTTGAATTTTGTGTGTATGTTTGTGTTCGTTTATGTGTCTGTCGACCTGCCAGCACTTTCATTTGGTAAGTCACATCATCTTTGTTTTTAGGTATATATATATATATATATATATATATATATATATATATATATATATATATATATCAGCAGACACATGAATTTTAGCTTTATCCACAATGTTTCTTGCAGTATCTGCATTGTCATTTTTCAAGTCTATTGTATTTTAAATGATCTAGAAATTCTGCTGCTGAATAGAAGCAATGATCCAATAAAAATGCCCTTAGGGTTTTACAAAAGAGTAAGAACGACAATATGTCTTTTACGTTATACAGAAGACTATTGTCAATTTGTATAGCGCTGTTTACTCTGGAGGTTTTATAGGCTGATGTCCTTATTAACTGGACATGAAACTTTTCCTTTTGTCTTGTATAATGTTCATGGATATTAATATTTTCATTTAAATCTCTTAAATTCTTTCTAATATATTTACAGATTTCTAGTATATACATACAGAGAAAAGGAAGAATTGATGACTTTTGAAAGAGGGATTTGCAAGAATCTGTTTGTCGAGCATGTTGCATTGCTCTTAACGTTCTTTTTTGACTTAAGAAGATGACTGAACTACTTGATGTATTACCCCAGAAAATAATTCTGTACAGTAGGATGCAATGGAACAGGGCAAAGTTCGGACAGTGCCATAACTTGCTTTGACAGAGAGTAAATGCAGACTGTAACATATTTTCTTTAGTTTCCATTAATTTTGTTTATATGTGTGTGCCATTTGAAGATATTTTGAAGCCATAAGCCTAAAAACATTATTTCCAGAGAAGGTGAAGTTTTGTTGGAGTTTATTGTCACACTGGTGCAGCATGCATCACCTTTTAAACGGAAATTTAGGAATGTTGTTTTTTGGTATTTATCGTAAGTTTATTCCCCTCAAACCAACTATTTAGCTGCTCTGTAGTCTTATTAACAGCTGTTTGAAGCTGACTTGGGGTATTTCCTGTACTTCGGACGCTAGTGACATCTGCAAAAAAAGTGTTTGTTTGTGACTCAATGTTCAGGTCTAGATCATTTATATACAGGAGAAAGACGATTAGCCCAAGAATGGATCCCTGAGGGACTCCTTTATTTAGAACATCTGCATCTGAGAAGCATGTCCTGCTGTTTTCCTTTAGTTTACATTTTACTTGTATTTTTGTTTCCTGTTCGCCGAGTACACTTTGAATCATTTTAGTGCAGTGCATCTAATGCCATTATACTTGGAGCTTCTCCAACAATATGTTGTGGTCCAGTATGTCAAAGGCTGTATTTATGTCTAAAAAAAATGCCAGTGGCTCTTTGTTTTTAGTCTATTGCTTGCAGGGCATTTTCTATAGAATCACAGTTTGCACTGATTGTTGATTTATTTTATCTGAATCCATGCTGAGACTCAGTAAGAATTTATTTTTCTCTAAGAATTTCATTAACCTATTATACATTACTTTTTCTATGATTTTAATAAAGCCTGATAATAATGAAACTGGTCCATAGTTTTTTTATAATTGTTTTGTCTCCTTTCTTATGGATAGGGACCACTTTAGCAATTTTTAAACTTTCTGGAAATGTGCCTTCAGAAAAGATGAATTTACTATATCTGCAAGAGGAAGTGAAATGTTTTTAATAGATTGCTTTATGATGTAATCAGGAATACCATCAATCCCTGATGATATTTTCCCATGGACTGATGCAGCACTGATGATTTCATCTGGGGTGTTCCATCAGTGTTAATTGAAGAGGAACATGAGTACACTTTGTTTTTCCATTTCTTTGTAGTATCTGTTTTGTCACTGACTATTAAATTATTTGTGATCTCTGCAAAGTACCACTTAAAAAGATTTGCAATGTGTTGGGATCAGTTATACTCTTGTTCTCAGGGGTAAGAGTGATATATTCAATTTTATGGGACACTTTATTTGCTCTCTTATTTATAACTTCCCATTCTGATTGGCTTTTGTTTGCTAATTCTGCTATAACTTATCATTGGCCCTTTTTTTTTATTTGCCTGTTGTATCACTCTTCTGTGGATTTGAATGTATTCTTGTATGTAAATGTTTAGAAGAGGGGGTATGCTATTGTTTTTCCTGTATTTGAGTAATTCTCTTTTCCTCACACTTGATATTTTGATCCCTGTTGTCATCCAAAGCTATGCATTTTCAGTTGTGCCTCTTATTTCTTGTGTTTTGAGAGGAAATGCAATTTGAAAGTAATCAACATAGATGCTAGAGATTTTCTCAAACTTTTTGTTGGTATCAACTATTTGCAAAACTTCTTCCCACCTTTCTCCTGATAAAAGGGTGTTGAATGTTTCTACATTGTATGTATTAAACTGTCTTGCTGCTATAGTTCTTTTATAGTTCTCGTTGTGCAGTAAGTGGCTTTGGATGGTGACAACTTGAGCTTCGTGATCACTAAGGTTTGAGTGGCTTTATTCATCTGTAGATCTCTTTTTACAATGATATAAGACATGTCAAAGTATTTACAAGTTTCGACCAATTTAAAATAACCTAATTCGTGTACACATACATTAACAGACTGTTAGAGACAATCATTAGATTTACTCCTGGTATGCAATACTTTTTTTACAAATAACTTATTAAATAATGTAATGCCACACTGTTCACTCATATCTCACTATTACTCACTGCACACACTATACACACATTATTTCGTAACACTTCACTCACTACAAACACAAACACACACACACACACACACACACACACACACACTGGTGATCTCTGGGCCATTTTCTGTACCACAACTTCCCATTTGATATCCTGAAAAACTATATCAGCATCCCTCTATAATGAGTGAGATGTTGAGCTCATAAAGAGGAAGAGGTGTTAGGGTCGTGGTACGCATAGCTTGGGGGTAAATATTTATAGAAAAGGAAAAAAGAAGGGAAAAAACATAGTGTGAAGGTGTTATATGGAACATTGGATGTTTTATAACCATTATTATTATTTATTTGCATACTTTTTTTACCAACCCCCTACTCTCTTTTATCTAAGTAAGCCTTCAATGTATAAAATATATTGTATAACAGGAACTTTTTAGCTGCCTTTTTAAATAAGTGTATTTCTGCAATTTCTTTAATCTCTTTTGGTAATTTATTGTGAAGTTTCATTCCTTGATAGAAGATGCTGTTTTGAGTTTTATGTTTATTTTTTCTTGGTAAATGTAAGTTGAGTCTAGCTCTTGTTCCATGGTCATAGACACAGCTGTTTGTGCAGTAATTGCCAATGTTAATTTTGATGTGTACAACTGACTGGTAAATGTATTCACATGGTGCAGTTAAAACCCCAGTGTTTTGAACAGATCCTTACACTGAGCTCAACTACTATTATTGGTTATTATTCTTATGGCTCTTTTCTGGAGTTTGAAAATGGTGTTCATATTTTGTGCATTTGTTCCCCAAAACACAATGCCATAGCTAAGAATTGAGTGTACATATGAATAGTATGTAACTAGAAGACAATGCATGTTACACACTGATGATAGGATGCTAAGGGCATAACATGCTCATGACATTCGGTTTGCAAGTACCTTTGTGTGTTCACACCACTTCAACTGAGAATCAATACTCATTCCTAGAAATTTTGCAATAGTTACACAGTCTATAGAGGTGCCATCTACATTTAATTTAACACCGTCATTTTTCCTCTTCAAACTGAAATTCATAGTCATTAGTTTTCTTTATGTTCAATGTCACTTTATTTCTTATTGACCAATTGTAAACTTCCTTGAGAGTTTCATTTGCTTTCTCTGTGAAGAGTTCTCTTATTTTCTCAGTGACTTTAATATTGCTGTCATCAGCGAAGAGAATTTTTTCACCATGAGGAACAGTACTGGGAAAGTCATTGATGTATATCAGGAATAGTATTGGTCCTAATATGCTACCTTGCGGAACCCTTACATTAATGTATTTTGGTTCTGATAAGTGTTTTACCAAATGTTTAGATCTATTTGAAGATGTGTTATCTCTACTCTTTATACCCTATCTGTTAGGTATGATCGAAACCAGTCATTAGCTATGCTTCTTATTCCTAATGCTTCTAATTTATTTAATAGAAACTTGTGGTCGACTGTATCAAAGGCCTTAGAAAGATCCAAAAACATGCCTGTGAGACACTCATCTTTATCAAGAGCATCAAGTACAACTTTTGTGAATTCTACTACGGCTGACTCCTTATTTTTTCCACTACAGAAACCAAACTATGATTTGGATAAAAGATTGTATTTACTCAGGTAATTCATTAATCTGTCTTTCGTAATTGCTTCTATTATTTTTGAGAATGATGACAGCAGGGAAATGGGCCAGTTATTTTCTATGTCTTCTGCATTACGGTAACTTTCTTGAGCAAAGGTACAACTCCTGCCTGTTTTAACTGCTCTGGAAATCATTAGTAAACACTTCTGGGCTAAGTTGCCGTGGTCGATCTGTAGAACTTCTTCTCCCTGACGTTTAGTTCTCAACTACAGAGAACATCTTCCGAGGTGAGTCGACTCACCTCGGAAGATGTTCTCCGTAGTTGAGAACGAAACGTCAGGGAGAAGAAGTTCTACAGATCGACCACGGCAACTTAGCCCGGAAGTGTTTACTGATGAAGACGCTGGCCGTGAAAGCCTACATGGGATGCTCTGGAAATGTCCCTGATGTGAAGGATTCATTTATTATATTTGTTAAGGGGTCTTGTATAATCTCTATGCATTGTTTAAGTACACACATTGGTACTTCATCTAAGCCTACTGACTTTTTATTTCTTAGTTTTTGAACAGTTTTATTAATTTCATTCTCTGTGGTTGGAAGTAACATCACTGTATTTAGTGCAACATTATTTACAGGTGTTATATTTGTTTTGGGGAATTTTTGCTGTAACTTCTCTGCAATACTTGAAAAAGGCTTACTTACATAGTATGCTAAATGTTGTGGATCATTTATTACCTTATCCCCCTCCCCTAGCGGTATGTTATTCTGCATTTCTTTGCCTTTCCCCATTTCCTTTTTTATAACATCCCAGATGGTTTATATATTTGTCATTAAATGACTTTTTTTGCAGCAGTTAGCAACTTCCTATAGATCTTTCTGTATCTATGATGGAAATTTAAGAATTCTGGATCATTGTGACTCTTTTTCATGGAACTGAGGTATTTAAGTGTTTGTAAGTACTTCTTAATACCTGCTGTTATCCATCTGTTTTTGTGTGATGTTGATACAGACATGCATACTTTTGGAAATGCCTTTTCAGAGTTCAATATAAATAATGTGGAGAATATAGAGAATTTCTTATTGATATTGGTTTCCTTATACACTTCATTCCAGCTTCGTTTTGCTAGTTCTTTTGAAAAATCGTTTATTTTGATTTCTGATAGATGTTGTTTGGGTAGTTTAGTGAATGATTTGATGCCTGAATTTACTTTTGTTATTTGGCAGAGATGGTCTGATAGTCTGAGGTCTTTTACAGCTACATCACATATTTCCCTGTCCATTTTTGTGGCCACATGGTCAATTACTGATGAAGACACTGTAATAACCTTTGTTGTGCTATTGACCAATAGGGACATGCCAAAACTTTGAAGGATATTTATGAGGGTGCTGCTGGATTCATTTATGATATTAATGTTGATGTTAATGTCCCCACAAAGAATTATGCTGACCTTTGTAATTGAGACTTTATCTAGAACTTCTGTTAATTTATTGAAAAAAGTATCCCCACTACCACTGGGAGATCTATACACATATAAAATGATTAATTTCTTTGTGACATCAAGCCTTTTAATTAAATAGCTGATATTTCAAACTGTTTGTCTTCACTTACTGAACTGAGGTCATGTTTTGATTTGAACTGTGTTCCTTTTCTGATATAAATGCATGACCCTTCACCCCTTGAAGCAGTTCTGCAGTAAGAGTTTGCCATTTCATACTGTGATAATACTACATGTTGGATTTCTGTGTCTCTACACCAGTGCTCAATAACACAAACTACTGTGGAGTTCACAGATTGGAGCTCAACTTCTATTAGTTGTATTTTATTTTTTACTGACTTCATGTTTTGATGGAGGATTGTTAAGTGCTCCATGTTACTCTTTCCAATGGTTTTTCTTTGTGACATCTGGTGTGTGTGATATTTGAAGTGTTAAAAATCTGTCTTGTGTGTGGCTGTTTCAGTATTTTTTTAAATGCTGGAGATACTCCTTAGGCAGGGGAGCCTGTTGTCTGGATTTATCCTAAAAAAGACCTACTTCTCCTACACATGACAACAGGTATTTGACCATGTGTGGTCTGAGATCCACCCCCAATACTTTCATGACTCAGTTGTACCAATCTTCCCTTCCCAGTCCTGTTTAGGCGTACCCCATCTGTTGATAGTCCCGACAGGTACCAGAGAAACATGAGCATAACTGGCTGCCCTCAGAGCAATCCCTAACCCCACATTGATTCACCTCACAGCTCCATCAAGATGTGGTCGATCATAACACTGGAACAGCTCAACGAAGTGTACATTGGTGCCATGAGTCAGGGAAGCTTTCTTTTCCAGGTCACTGCTTATGTCATATGCCCCTTCCCTGTCCAAACTCTTTTCCGCCCCATCCACTATCACTACATGGTCCTCTTTCATAAAGTCCTTACATAAAGACCCTAAGTCCTCTATCACATAACTTAGCCCTGCATTTGGCTTCAAGATATTGGTGGCCTGGTACACTGCCCCTACACTTTTCTGCAACTGAGGGCCTACACCTCGCACATGGCTACTACCTAGCAGCAGCACTTTCTTCTTCCTAACATTTTGTATTTTCCTAGGCTTCTTGGCCTCAGTTGAAGTGTGCTGCACATTTCTTGCTCCTCATTCTACCTGAGGCTCTTCTCCACTTAGCTCTGGCAGTGGTAGATACCTGTTTTTGGTATTGATGATAAAACTATCAGATTGCATTCTCTTTCTTCCTATCCTCCTACCAGCTGCCAGTTATCAACCACCCTCCCCCACCCTATCTCCCTTGATCCTTATCAATTCCTTCCTTGTTTCCTCCAACTGTGCCTGAAAGGCACAGATTTTCCTTTCCTGTTCCCCAATCAAAATGTTCCTACTGCATATTCTGCAGTTCCAGGAGAGAGCCTCTTCTGTTCTCCCAACGTTCTCCCCACTGCATCCCCCCCTCCTCCTCCCTCCCCCCCCTCCACCTCCAATGAAAATATTCCCTACAGTATCGGCAACAAGTCCCTCTACTCACTACCCTAAAACAGCTACCGCATTCCTTACTCATGGTCAGTTTCGAAAGAATAATTAAGTTTAAAGAGTGTTTTAAATTTGTCAGTGACATGAGATTGGCTGTATGGAAACCAGAAACTTTACAAAGGTCTTATGTGCGGTTGTTGTTGTTTTTGTACTGATTTAGAGAAACAATGACAGAAGAATGAATTAGTACTTACTTTGCTTTTAGAGAATTTACGGTATCAAGAGTGTTTGCTCAGGTTTTTAAACGTTTATAACTCGGTAAATGTAGGCCTAGAACGCGTCTATCCAACTAGTAAACAACACGAAATGTGTTAATAAAATACGATTTAGAAACGTTTAGTTACACTTTTATTACGACAATAGACAACTGATGAAACTAGTAGCTGTTTTTCTTAAACGAATTTTGCACTATCAAGAAAACTTGAAAAGAATTTTTTGTGTTTATGTCATGCAAAATTTCGAGTTATGTCGCGATTGTCGGGACTTCGGATAAAACGAAATTTTTCAAAAATAAGCTCTGCTGGGACGCTAATATTTAGTCGTGTTACAAGAATGGACACTACAGCAAATGTACGAAACAAAGAAAATTTAAATTTGGCACTATTTCCTCTTAAATAAGTTCTTTTAGTGGACGAAGAAAATACCTGTGACCTCACTCGGCGGCCATCTTGTCTCCAGTGTACATTTTGCAGTACAATAATTTATATTCACAAATATCTGATCCAAGGTAGTAGCAGTAGTTCTTGTTATTCTTGTTGGGATTGCTATTGTCTGTTTTAAGTTGAAAGTATCTGTGAGGTTGAGCAATAGTTCTTTTCTTTTGCTGGTTCCAAGAAAACCAGTGTTGAAGTCCCCACAAAGCACTGATTTTTTGTCTAGATGAAGCCTGATTAGTACATATTCTAGCTTATTTAGAAATGAGTCGAAATTTCCATTTGGGGAGCGATAAATACATGCTACAACTGTATTTGTCTCACTGACTTCAATGAGTGCCAGCTCAAAGTCTCTTTCTGCACTGAGATGTTGAAAGGTGCATAGCAGAACTTAGCCATGAATCATGTCGAGATTATTTTAAGGAACTAAATATAATGACAGGGCCTGGCCTGTATATTTACAACTGCCTTGTCTTCGTTAAAGAGAATCTGAGTAAATTTGACTTAAAGAGAACAGTTCATTACCATAACATAAGAAATTTACATACAATTAATATGCCATATGCTAGGCATGCAAAAACACATAACAGCTAAAAATATCTCGGTCTTGTCTACTTGAACAAATTACCTGAAAATGCCTACACAGTGCCAGTAAATAAATTTAAAACTAGTCTTTCGAGTTGGATCAAAAGTAAAGTAATTTACTCTGCTCAGGAGTTCCTTGAGTAAGTGACAAATGACCCACTTTCCTTACGAGAATGAACTATAAATTAATTGGAAACTATATATATGCTGCACTGTGCAACTATTTTATTACTGTTTCATGTACTTATTGTTAATTATCTGTTTATTATTTTTTGTCATTTACTGAACTATGTAGTTATTTATCTTGTAACTGATCTATTAGGAAACATCTTGTTATTATTTAAATTTGCATGTATATGCATTGCATCCATCCTGGATTATTATATTGTAGTTAATAACATTTGTCATGTTGAAGTTTATATTGTTATTATTATTATGTAAACACTGACGACACCAGATGCATGTAAATATGCTCAACGGTGGAATAAAACATTTGTATTGTGTTTTTTGATTCATATTTTAAACCATGCTTAATGAGAATTGGGGTACCTCCATTTTTATAGCTGTTTCTACAGAAATAATTTGGTAGTGTGTAACCTTGTATAGAAAAAGAATCAATTTGGTCATTATTTAGCCAGTGTTCTGTAAGGCACAGAACACTAATAAAGTAAAGTTCTGTGTTTAGTAATATCTCTACATCTAAAACTTTGTTTCTTATTAACTGAATATTTTGATGGCACAAAGATGTTTGTTGCTGTAATTTATTTGATTACCAGTATCATGATTTACATTTACATTTGAGATTCCTAGGGGCATTTTTATCGTATCACTGACCTCATTCTTTCTTGGTAAGGATCTGTCCACAAAAAACCATCTGTGTGGGAGCCTGGAGTCTTTTTCTGCATTGATGGAGTCTACTTCTTTTCGTCCAATGTGCTGTGCACCACTCCTGCATTACAGGGAGGTGATTGCTGTTCTGGCGAACAGAGAAGATGTGATGATGTATCTGTTTTCTTTAATGTTGTATGTCTTATCTCCGATTTCTTGACAACACATATGTTTATTTTTTCCACAACAAGATGCTTCCCTAGTCCGTTTATGTGCAGTCCATGTCTAGTGTGGAATCTACGTCCTATGCCACTTAGATCAATGGCTTCTACGTTTTCATATTTTGTGCATAGTTTCGACAGGCCGACCGCGGTTGACGAGCGGTTCTAGGTGCTTTAGTCTGGAACCGCGTGACTGCTACGTCGCAGGTTCGAATCCTGCCTCGGGCATGGATGTGTGTGATGTCCTTAGGATAGTTAGGTTTAAGTAGTTCTAAGCTCTAGGGGACTGATGACCTCAGATGTTAAGTCCCATAGTGGTCAGAGCCATTTGAACCATTTTCGACAGTGACACGTCAGCTGCACTTGCTCTCTGTTTATACATTACCACGGTGGTAGGTCGTATCGGTATGGAATAGTCATTCACAGGACATTTGCATGAAAAAAAAATGGCTCTGAGCACTATGGGACTTAACTACTGAGGTCATCAGTCCCGTAGAACTTAGAACTACTTAAACCTAACTAACCTAGGGACATTGCACACATCCATGCCCGAGGCAGGATTCGAACCTGCGACCGTAGCGGTCACGCGGTTCCAGACTGCAGTGCCTAGAACCGCACGGCCACACCCGCCGGCCCATCCAACGATCATGACTGTCAGCAAGGACAATAAACTTTATATTACTTTTTCGTGTTTTGTCACACTGGGGCTGTGCATTGTTATGGCTTTCGGAATCTGCGGCAGATAGGTGTGAATCTTCATTAAACATTGGAGAGACAGGTATTTATGAATAACCGTGTACATTTTGCAGAAGATTCATGGAAATTCATGGAAGCGAGATTGGGGTGTGTACAGAGGCATAGGGTACATGCATCATGTAAGGGAGGGTACATGCATCATGTAAGGGGCAGGCAACTGCTTGACACACACACACACACACACACACACACACACACACACATACTCCCCACATAAAACTTACGACCTTCGCAAAACTAGCTCGTATCCTGTCTTACCACACAGACGTAATTCAATAGCAATTTGAAGAAAGCCAGAACACGTCATGGGTACTGACTAGTACCTAGCGTACCCACAGTCATTTGTTGTGAAATATCAAACTTGTTTCACTCTATATGACTATCCTACTTGCATTTAACAATACTAGATAGCTCTGGGTTCTGAAGGCTTCCAGTACATCCACATCTACATGGATACTCTGCAAATCACATTTAAGTGCCTGGCAGTGGATTCATCGAACCTCCTTCACAATTCTCTATTATTCCAACCTTGTATAGTGCGCGGAAAGAATGAACACCTATATCTTTCCGTATGAGCTCTGATTGCCCTTATTTTATCGTGGTGATCGTTCCGCCCTAAGTAGGTCGGTGTCAACAGCATATTTTCGCTTTCGGGGGAGAAAGTTGGTGATTGGAATTTCGTGAGAAAAACGCCTTTCTTTTAATGATTTCCAGCCCAAATTCTGTACCATATCTGTGACACACTCTCCCATATTTCGCGATAATACAAAATGTGCTGCCTTTCTTTGAACTTTTTCGATGTACTCTGTCGGTCCTGCCTGGTAAGAATCCCATACTGTGTAGGCAGTCTCCTTAGTAGATCGGTTACATTTTCTTGTAAGTGTCCTGCCAATAAAACGCCGTCTATGGTTAGCCTTCCCCACAACATTTTCTATGTGTTCTTTCCAGTTTCAGTTGTTCGTAATTGTAATACCTAGGTATTTAGTTGTATTTACGGCTTTTAGATTAGACTGATTTATCGTGTAACCGAAGTTTAATGAGTTCCTTTTAACACTCATCTGGATGACCTCACACTTTTCGTTATTTAGAGTCAACCGCAACTTTTCGCACCATTCAGATATTTTTTCTAACTCGTTTTGCAGTTTGTTTTCATCTTCTGATGACTTTATTTGTCGATAAACGACAGTGTCATCTGCAAACAACCGAAGACGGCTGCTCAGATTGTCTCCCAAATCGTTTATATAGATAAGAAACAGAGCTTATAACACTACCTTGGGGAACGCCTGAAATCACTTCTCTTTTACTCGATGACTTTCCGCCAATTACTACGAACTGAGACCTCTCTGACAGGAAATCGCAAATCCAGTCACATAACTGAGACGATATTCCATAAGCACGCAATTTTACTACGAGCCGCTTGTGTGGTGCAGTGTCAAAGGCCTTCAGGAATACGGAATCGACCTGAAATCCCTTGTCAATAGCTTTCAGCACTTCATGTGAATAAAGAGCTAGTTGTGCTTCACAGGAACGATGTTTTCTAAACCCATGTTGACTGTTTGTCAATAGACCGTTTCCTTCGACGTAACTCATAATGTTCGAGCACAATATATGTTCTAAAATCCTGCATATCGACGTTAAAGATATGGCCTTGTAATTTAGTGGATTACTCCTACTACCTTTCTTGAATATTGGTGTGACCTGTGCAACTTTCCAGTCGTTGGGTACAGATCTTTCGCCGAGCGAACGGTTGTATATGATTGTTAAGTATGGAGCTAATGCATCAGCATCCTCCGAAAGGAACCTAATTGGTATACATTCTGGACCAGAAGACTTGCTTTTATTAAGTGATTTGAGTTGCTTCACTACTCCGAGGATATTTACTTCTACCTTACTCATGTTGGCAGCTGTTCTCGATTCGAATTCTGGAATATTTACTTCGTCTTCTTTTGCGAAGGCATTTCGGAAGGCTGTGTTTAGTAAATCTGCTTTGGCAGCAGTCTTCGATAGTATCTCCATTGTTATCACGCAGAGAAGGCATTGATTGTTACTTGCCGCTAACATACTTCACATAGGACCAGAATCTCTTTGGATTTTCTCCCAGGTTTCGAGACAAAGTTTCGTTGTGGAACTGTTATTAGGCGTCTCGCATTGAACTCCGCGCTAAGTTTCGAGCTTCTGTAAAGGATCGCCAATCTTGGGGATTTTGCGTCTGTTTAAACTTGGCATGTATGTTTCGTTGTTTCTGCAACCCGTTTTGTGTATCAAGGAGGATCAGCTCCATCGTTTGTTAGTTTATTCGGTATAAACCTCTCAATTGCTGCCGATAATATTTCTTTGAATTTAAGCCACATCTGGTCTACACTTGTGTTATTAATTTGGACGAGTGGTGATTTTCTCTCAGGAAGCCGTCAAGTGAATTTTTATCTGCTTTTTTGAATAGGTATATTTTTCGCTTATTTTTCGAGGATTTGGGGATTACAATATTCAATCTCGCTACGACAACTCTGTGTTCACTAATCCCTATATCGATTTTGATGCTGGTTATTAACTCAGGATTATTTGTTGCTTAGAGGTCAAGTGTGTTTTCACAACCGTTTACTATTCGCGTGGGCTCATGAACTAACTGCTCGAAATAATTTTCAGAGAATGTGTTTCGCACAATTTCGGATGATATTTTATGTGTACCTCCGGCATTAAACATGTATTTTCGCCACCACCATATCGAGGGTAAATTAAAGTCACCACCAACTATTATCGTATGAGTTGGGTAAGTGTTTGAAATCAAACTCAAGTTTTCTTTGAACCTTTCAGCTTACAAATCACTCGTGTAATTGGTTCTAGAATATTGCTCAAGTGTGTGGGACCCATACCAGACAGAATTAACAGGGGATATTGAACATATACAGAGAAGGGCAGCACGAATGGTCACAGGTTTGTTTCATCTGTAGCGGAGTGTAACAGAGATGCTGAAGCAACTGAACTGGCAGAATCTTGAAGACAAATGTAAACTGTCCCGAGAAAGTGTATTAACAAAATTCCAAGAACCGGCTTTAAATGATTACTCTAAGGATGTACTACAACCACCCAAGTATCACTGACATAGGGATTGAGGATAATATCAGAATAATTACTGCATGCACAGAGGCATTCAAACAACCATTCTTCCCGCACTCCATATGTGAATGAAACCCTAATAACTGGTACAATGGGGCATATCCTCTGTCATGCAGCTCACAGTGGATTGCAGAGTATAGATGTAGATCTAGAAGTAGAAATATTATCGGTAGAATAAAATCCGATAAAGTACTCATTCACTGTCAAAATCTTCCGAAGCAACTCTAGGGAACATGGACTTCCTCAGTTTTTGGCATGTCACAAGTTTCATACAGTGAATTTTAAAATTTCAGCAGTTCTTATGTCGCACATAATTCCTAACCAGCAGAAAAATGCTACTTTTGGAGCACAAAAAAGGTGACTACGTTTCTCTTTAAAAGACTCTGACAGAAAAGTGGGGAATCAGCTGCCTCCATCCTCATTCTACCTTCTTCACCAAAATTTTGGCATGTAAACATTTTAAATCCTTTTATCCAGTCTCTCATTGTAGTGAAGCCTTCATACTCAGAATCTCTCTCTCGCTACCACTGTCTATATATGTCTCTCTCCCACTATCTTCTTTTCCTTCCATTAATTTATAGTATATCCCACTGCGACTGTCTCTTCTCTCACTTCCTTCTGGTTTTCTTTCCTACTGCCACTGTCCCCATCATACCTCAGAAACTTGAAAATTTTGGAGGTGTCGAACTTACGTTTTCCACTATGCATTTAAAATTTTTGTCCAAAATATGCCGTCCCCTGTATGTATGTGTTAAAGTTCGCCAGTGATGGAGGGCCAGACCCTCTTAGCCTATGTATGTTCTGCACCCACCTGTATTTTTCATTATAACTGTTCCTCTCTCTTTTAGTCCCACTGTTTCTCTCTCTGTCCACGTCTCTTTCTCTTTCAATGCCACTACCTTCACTGTCCATCAGTTCTCCTCTCTCTTTTTGGCCCCATTTCTATTGCCTTCACTCATCTCTCTTTCTCTCTCCCAACATCACTGTTTCCTCTCTCTTTGTCTCCTGCTGGCACTCTCTTCTCTCTCTACCACCGTCACTGTCTCTCTGCTATTCTCTTTCAGCACAAAAGTAAGAATATGTTCACATCCCAATTTTTTTGGCGAGGAAGGCGGAATGTGTTTGGAGGCTGCTGGCGCCCCGCAGTTTTGCCAGAGTCTTTTAACGAGGTTTTGTGCTCCAACAAGAGCATTTTTGCTGCTGGTTCCTTTCTTTTCCCTGCTGCAAATGGGCGAGCTGCTTATATGAAACGAATTCTGTGAGTCAGTGTATTTTTGATAGTTTCTTTATATACTTCGACAGATTTAGATACTTTGACACATATGAAAAAAAATAAGTATTCATGAAATCATGTTAACAAAAATGGTTTGCTCTATATTTTTCTGGATAATTTGCTAGTTGATTGCACATCCTCGAAAATGTCTGGCTTATGATCTGTTTCTAAAAAGAGTAAAAATGCTATTAAGATTACTTTATTGAATTTACGGTCTTTCTGGTCTCACATAATTTTTGACAATAGCCTTAAGTTCCTTTTAGACTTGTTAAGACCCTTTTAAGCCCATTTTTTGTTGCTGCAGTACCACTTTCTGTACATCTGAAGTACCCATCATACAGAAAGGAAGGGCCATGAAGTTTTATTGGTGCAAAATGCTGACTAAAAATATAGCTTGGTAACCTCAGAACCATCGCGCTGACCCCTAGCCATGTGTTCTCCACCTCATTTAATACAATATTTACACCTCAGACCGGATATTACATGCATAAGTACAGTAAATTTGAATCGCTGGATTTCGGTAATGGATAACGATACCGAAAAAAGTTTGACGGTCCCCCAAGAATACCATCTTAAGAACATATGGTAAAAATTTCGACGATTTGCCATGAACATAAGTTATTGAAGTGACTATCCCCACAAAGGGTATTTTTGGTACCCAAAAATCATGTTTTTTCGGGTGTATCTTGATGACGGCAAATATAAAGCGCCAAAGAAACTGGTATAGGCATACATATTCAAATACAGAGATATGTAAAAGGGCAGAATATGGCAGTCTGCTTGGTAACACCTATATACGACAACAAGTGTCTGGCGAAGTTGTTAAATCGGTTACTGCTGCTACAATGGCACGTTATCAAGATTTAAGTGAGTTTGTATGTGGTGTTACAGTCGGTGCACGAACGATGGGACGCAGCATATCCGAGGTAGCAATGAAGTGGGAATTTTCCCGTACGACCATTTCACGAGTGTACCCTGAATATCAGGAATCCGATAAAACACCAAATCTCCGACAGCGCTGTGGCCGGAAAAAGATCCTACAAGAACGGAACCAACGACGACTGAAGAGAAACGTTCGCGTGTCAGAAGTGCAATCATTTCGAAAATTGCTGCAAATTTCAATGCTGGGCCATCAAGAAGTGTCAGCATGTGAACCATCCAACAAAACATCATCGATATAGGTTTTCGGAGCCGAAGGCCCACTCGTGTACCCTTGATGACTGCATGACTCACAGCTTTAACCTCACCTGGACCTCTCAACACCGACATTGGATTGTTGATGACTGGAAACATGTTGCCTGATTGGACAAGTCTAGTTTCAAATTGCACCGAGCAGATGGATGTGTACGGGTATGGAGACAACCTCATGAACCCATGGACCCTGCATGTCAGCAAGGAACCGTTCAAGTTCGTGGAGGCTCTTTAATGGTGTGGGGCGTGTGCAGTTGGAGTGATATGGGACCTCTGATGCGTCTAGATACGACTCTGATAGGTGACACGTACGTAAGCATCTCGTCTGATCACCTGCATCCATTCATGTCCATTGTGCATTCTGACGGACTTGGGCAATTCCAGCAGGACAATGCGACGCCCCACACGTCCAGAAGTGCTACAGATTGGCGCCAGGAACACACTTCTGGCCACTGAACTTCCCAGACATGAACATTATTGAGCATATTTGGGATGCCTTGCAAAGTCGTTTTCAGAAGAGATCTCCACCCCCTCGTACTCTTACGGATTTATGGACAGCCCTGCAGGATTCATGGTGTCAGTTCCCTCCAGCACTACTTCAGACATTGGTCCATGCCACGTCGTGTTGCGGCTCTTCTGCGTGCTCGCGGGGGCCCTACACAGTATTAGGCTCTTCGATGTATTTTCGAAAACGGAAAATTGCCGTTTCTACATGAACGTCTAAAGAATGTAGAGTTAAAATCTGAAATATTTGCTGTGGTTAGTTATTTAGATAATTGCGATCCACAGGGCAAAAACGGCTAAAAATCGTTAACGCCACGCTTAAAATTACAGTGCAGATATTATCTTTGCGTAAATGAATAATACTTACACTCTTCTTGTTTTTTCCTGGCCTTATCCAGTACCTACCCGAGTGTTTGTTTAAATAAGATGAAAGTTCGAAGAAAATCAAGTGGATTTACTGGGATGTCCCGCTAAAAGAACCGACTGAACTACGTCGAGTATCGTTGTGATGAACTTCAGTATCGGGTGCAAGTCACATCAGTTTTTTTCCTGAAAACCCGCGATAACTGTTGTTCTCGTTCCAGAGAGGATGAGAACACATTTCGCCTGCGGCGTACCAGGATTCAGTGTTTAGACTTTACACGAGATTTCATGTTGTTAATGTAACAAAAAGAGGAGGTGCTACCAGCTCAAGTTACATGAGTAACAGCTTTGAACCAAATACCAACGATTCCCAGTAACTTGTGACGGCATACTATATGTCTTTGCAATGCATATTTTTCGTAAACACACAAATCGGAGAAGGGAAAGGTGCTCTAAGGAACAGTACGAGCAAGTTAACGACCGGTTAAGACGGTGAAGGTGTTAAGTATGTCGTAAGTGGGAGCAACGCGAAACGCGCAAAGCTGTTATGACATGGGGAAAAGCGGTCTTTTGCGCATAGCACAGTGGCTTTCGGCAACAAGTCGCGGTGTTAATCAAAGGGCCTCGCGCCACATGACGTAAGGTTATTGGGAAGCGAGGTGAAGAAGTATGCCGTGCTTTCTATTTAAAAAATCCTGCGGCCTACTAGTCCCAACTGTGGCAGACATGTGCTGTACCTGGATGCTGCGAGTCCGTGTGTATGAAAATCGAGTGAAGTGCGCAAGTATCACAAGTCCTCTCTGCTTTGCCGGCTGTGATGATGCTTTCACGGTGTGCAGTCGTCGAGAGGGCTCCAATGAAGTGTAATAGTGTCGTTACTCTTTAAAATACACTCAAAGTGAAGGGTAAAGAAGGACGCACCACGAAGGAGTTATCCGAATAGGACGGGAATCGGTAGAAATGATGCATATGTACATACAAAAAGATGATTAACATTTGACCCGGCGAGTTTGCTGACCAAGATAGGGTTTGGCAAGCACCAAGAAGAGCAGTAGAAACTCTCGTCGTGTACGGGCGAGCATTATCTTGCTGAAATGTAAGCCGAGAATGCCTTTCCATCAAGGACAACAAAACGGGAAGTAGAATATCATCGACGTACCGCTGGTTGTAAGGATGCCGCAGTTGACAGACAAAGGGGTCCTGCTATGATAAGAAATGACACCACAGACCATCGCTTTGTCGGCCCGTATGTCGGAGGGCAAGGTTGGTATCCCACCGCTATCTGGGGCGTCTCCAGACACGTCTTCGGCCTGGAATCTCATTGACTAGAGCAGAACTGTCTTCAGTCCCACTTCGAACTGAGATGCGATGACCAGCAAAGACGTGGCTGGAAACGCCGTGGACAGCGGTGCGATACCAAACTGACTGTTGTTCGCCATACTGCCTGACAACCACGAGTTATTGTCTGAGGTGTCATATCTTTTCGTAGCAGGACCCCCTTGGATTGTTAATCGCGGCACCCTTACAGCAAAGCGGTACGTCGACGATATTCTACCGCCCGTTTTGTTACCCTTCATGAAAACCCATTCTGGTTTCACATTTCAGCAAGATAAATGCCCGCCCGCACACGGCAACAGTTTCTACTGCTTGTCTTGGTGCTTGCCAGACCCTATTTGGCCAGCAAGGTCGCGTTATCTGTCCCAAATTGACAACATGTGGAGCATGATAGACAAGGTCCCCCAACCACATCGGGATTTTGACGACCTAACGCACCAGCTGGACAGAATTTGGCACAATATACCTTAGAAGGATAACAACTCTACCAATGAATGCTAAGCCGAGTAACTGTTTGCATATGGGTCAGAGGTCGACTAATGTGTTATTGACTTGCTCAATTTGTGAAGCTCTTTCTCCTGAATGAATCATCCAATTTTTTGAATTACTAACCATTTGTTTGTCTGCACAGATAGATTACATCTGCCGATTATCGTCCCGTACAGATAATTCCTTCGCCTTGCCACTTTTCCATTTTTCTTCGCATGTATTTTGAACTGTAACGACACTATTGCACTCCATGGAGCTCTCCCGCAGACTGTGCACTGTGACAGCGTCAACAGTTCCTTCGTGGTGCTTTTTTCATTGTTTTTCTTAGAGAGTACATATAAATGATCTAGTGGATAACGTCGGAAGCTCCATGAGGCTTTTTGTAAACGATGTTGTTGGCTAAAGGAAGGCTAGGGTACTATAAGACTGTAACGAAATGTTAGAAGACCTGCGGAAGATCAATGATAGCTGTAGGGACTGGTAGTGGATTCAGTATGTAAATAAATGCAACGTATTGTGCGCAATACAATTGCTTCAGAGATCACTGGAAGCAGTAACAACCGTAAAATACATAGGACTGATAATCTGGGGTGACGTAAAGCGGAATTATCACATAAAGAAAACAGCAGAAAAAGCAAATGCCAAGCTGAAATTCATTTGATGAATTATAATGAAATGTAATTCATTCGTGAAATAAGTGACTTATAAATCATTTGTAAAATCGATTAATGAATACTTCTTATCAGTCTCGGACTGACAGAGAAGACACAAAGAAGTTTCGTCACGGGATCGTATAATAAACATGAGACCGTTACGGAATGCTCAAATCACCACAATAGAGGCTTTGTGTTAACGGAGAGCATTATTGTCGTTTTTACAATGTACCATTCGCGGATGGAACAGGGAGCCGAGATAATGATAGTGGTTCCCGATGTCCTTCCCTCGGATTGCAGATTATCACTTCATAAGAGTTATCAAGAAGTTCCCGTTCGACGGTCGTACAGACCAGGGCATATCAGGCAATATCACCGTGAGCATCGACGCAATCATACCACCAATGCACCATTTTGAAGATATCTGTCTGATAAAACACTGTGTCCTGTTGCGAGAAGAAGTTTGTAACTGCCTGCTACACATCCTCATCCGACTGGAATCGTCGACTCCTCAACGCCTGTTTAGGGGACCGAATGCGTGGTAATCGTATGAGGAGAGATCAGAATTATAGGTGTGTGTTCGAGTGTCTCTCATTTGAGTTGGCGTAACTTCTGCGTTACGGTATTTACGATATGGGGACCTGCGTTATGAAACAGCAGCAGCCCTTGTGGCACTTTTCGACAGACAAGCTGCCCCATACACATCGTTCATTCACCGATGGATGTCTACCAGTGTTATTTTGCAGCTAAGACAATATTAACGGCAAGATGGTCCTGTTTGGACGCATTTGGTGCTAACGCCGCAATAGTTCACGTTCTCGCATTTAGCGCACACATGCCGGAAAGCCATGAATGCCACGCCATCCCTTGCCTACATGGGAAACTTTTTGATCCTCTTTTATACTTCTTCTTTACTTCGAAGCTACCAGGCCCAATGGATCACCCGTTGCTACAAGTTTTCTTCTCCATCGTCTTCTATTCATCCAATGATGCCATCTGCCATCCGTCCACATCCATGGCAAGGTCTTCCATCCGAACCACATATCGAGCCCACTATAGTAACTTGTTTCAGATGATTCCTGCTATACTGGCATCTTGATACTGTTCATCTAGCCCATAATTGTGTCTCATCCTCGATGCACTGGTGGTTGCGTCCAACATCGGAACAAAGACCTTCCACAGCACTTTTCTGTCAAATACGAGAAGTTCAAAAAAGTCATGCTTTCGGATTCTCCGCATCCCACAGCCCTACAATATCATGCGAATCTTGAACCACCTCAAGAGACGTCTGGATCTCGCTCGTGGCCACCTACAGTGCCCCTGGTAATTTGTTTCAGTTCCTCTCCAGAGTTACTAGGTAAGCATATATCACGTGCGTAGGTTAGATGTGACATCGCTTCCCTTCGACTTGGATTCCTTCAACGTTTTCTTTAAAGGTATCACGTACGATCTTCTCAAGAGAAAAAATAAACAGGGTAGGAGGTAAACCATCTCCTTGCCTGACACCAGCATCAATTTCAACGGTATCTGTTACTCTGTTTACCACCTTCACCTTACCACGTGTTCCACTCAGGCCGATCTTCACCAGGTTGATGAATTTCTGTGACGTCGCGAATCCTCTAAGACAGCTGAACAGGTTTTACGGTATATGTAATCACATGCCTTCTTGAAATCACGATTTATAATTTATCAACATACGATTTCTGTTTGCCTAATTATTGGTTCAGCATGCCACGCATACTTTTGGAGAGATGGAAACAAAGAAACCAGGAGGCTAACAAATCTACCAGATTCTTATTTATTACACCATCAGCCACCCATAATAACAACAATATGCCAAACACTTCCATGGCACACAATAAAAATCATAGTTGTGCATCAAGACGAGACCTACCCAGTCTTCTGCAGCCACTAATATATCAAGAGAATTGTCGGTAGTGTACAGTGATTGGATAATGAAAAAATGAAGCGTAGGAGTTTATTCGAAATTATTCGAATTTGAGTCAGTATCGAAATTCCCTGCGTGTCATTAATGCAAAAATCTAACGACTTTCACAACCGCGATTTTATGCAAAGAGAATTTTAGACGAAACAGCGTAGACTCTCAGAACAGATAAGAATGAAGCTGACCTGCTCAACAGCCTATTAGTAACGTAAACCATCCTTGTTAGAATGTTGCGTTGATTTACTGTGACGAAAGAAATAAGCATAAGGATCGAAATGAGTACGCTTGCTATAATGAGCTCAAGACCTAATAAGGGCTTGGTGCAAGATCTTACATCGAGAATCATAACGTCGCAGCCTTGCCCCTAATTATTAGTGATACAAATTTCGAATGATGAGCTTGCAGACAGCAGCAAATTTAACATCGGAATCCAGAATGTATGTGCCGATGTAGCGGTAGACATTTGATACAAGTTTGTAGCCATATTAGAGCGGTATTAACGACGGACTTCCACGGTAAAGTGAAAGCGATTTAGAAATGACGACTTTCGGTGCTCCTTTTTATTTGCTAAATGACTCGACGGACGTGCTACTAAAAACTAACATGGCATTATACATTTTACGTGTCGCATGTCACGCGTTCAGAAGACATTTTCTGTTAGCCCGAAGTTGCCTTGAAGCGTTACTCAAATCCCAAAACCAGTAACAGTGTGTGGCTGGACCTATTGCACCTTCAGTGATTACGGTGAGCCAAAACAATAGCACTACTAGTCACCACGACAATGAGCAGCCGCACGGATTTGCAAGCACGTGGTGTGGCAAGGGAAGTACTTCCTCTCACCGATTTGATTCATATTGACAGGGTGTGGAGAGCATTACTACGAATTTAACATATGTGAACAGGAAGACGTAACTCTGAGTCGATATCGTGAAGATCGAGTATGGAAATTTTAGGGCTGCTCATATACTTTGTATAGTCGCAAATATGCAAGCAGTAAGCAACCAAACGAGTAATCGCGAAGTTTCCTAAGTCGCTGGATCGAGTCTCGTTCCTGGTACCTTTTTTCTTTCATTCTCATGTAATTCTGACAACAGATTTATTATGACTGTACAAATTATCAATATTTAATGGTTCATTTATTATTTACATAATACTGATCCTGAACAAAGGAGGAAATGTTTTTTTTTCGTAAGGAGATTGAAAATAAAAAGGATACCAGTGAACTTTCAGTCAAATCAGTACAGAGAATGCTGACGTATCTGTATGGGTTAAACATTAAAACAAGCATGAAAACTTCCCACAGTTGCACCGGAACAGCAGACGAACTTATTGTGAAGGATATTGACAAAAAAAGGAAAAAGTTAGAAAGGATAGCAAAAACATCACAGAGTGGGCCACACTATCACTAACATTAATTCAAATGAAGTTTGTTCATCCAGCTGTTCTGCTTAGCCGCATATGTCGTTTGTTGTGAGGGTTATTAAGAAATGACAAATGACTTTTAGGCTATCTTCGTTAACAATGCAAAGTCAACAATACTGTCAGTATAGAGACGCAAGTTCGTAATAATGCACAGCGGGACGCAAAGGAACTGAACATGCAAATAAAACACTTTTGCCAATATGTAATACAGAATAAAGCAGAATTATGACGACTGGAACAGCTAAATCTCCCCCGCTCGTAAAGCTGGGCAGTGCCACGGGTCCGAAGCATATGCAGTTTGGATAAATCATCTCTACGGTCTACTATAAACATTATCTGCAGTGTTACGCACCTCCTCCATCCGCCTGCATGATCGCCCCTCAACGTCTTCGTCTGCCCCTGCAGAGTCGGCCGCCATCTTCGCCTCGAGTTCTGCAGAGGGTACGGTCACGATGCACATAACGCCTTCTGCAGCCATTGCCCTGCCTTCTGCCTCGGGAGAGTAGTGTTCGCGGACGGCCGACTGCCGGCATTGCGCTGCCGACTTCCTTTTGTTCCGTACGTTCGGCCCCCACGCTAGCGCCACGTACTCCCCCGCCACTGTCAAGGACGCTGAGTGTTAACAGCTGACCGGAAGAAAGTGTTCTGACTCAACAGGTAACGTGTCAGTGCCTAATGAGGCAGTAGTCACACAGCGTTGGAGTTTGTTACCGAAATCAATTCTGAAAATGGACCTGACGTAAAAAAAAAAATCTGTCACATGGGAGTGACTGCCAGTCAAATAGAGTTAACGACAACACGTCATAGGCAATTTCCGATCCACTGTTACGAGC
Organism: Schistocerca cancellata; assembly: GCF_023864275.1. Classification (NCBI taxonomy): domain Eukaryota; kingdom Metazoa; phylum Arthropoda; class Insecta; order Orthoptera; family Acrididae; genus Schistocerca; species Schistocerca cancellata. Next base: position 307,528,323 of record NC_064628.1, on the reverse strand, counting down.
GTCCGCCTAAATTTACTCAAGGGTGGGGGAGATGAGTCGAGATTTTAAAATTTGCGTCCTTTATGTAACTGAGTTGGTACGTACAGATGTGTGTTATGCCGCAAGAACTCAGTTTTATAGCAGACAATTCATGTAGATGAAGAAGGGTAAGGCCAGGCACTCGATTATGGAGCGCACGTTTCGTTCCATTGTGATACGCATGTTTCGTTCCTTTGTGAGTCGTTCTACCTTCAAATTTTTTTGACCTCACTGTCGTAACCCGCGTTAAAAGAAAGCAGAAGATAAGCCGCTCTTTTGTGCCATGATGACTTCCACAGTTATCATCTTCGACACACTTTAAAGGCACAGCCTGACTGTCATGTCAATCATACTCGCCGTGCTGTTAACTGTACAGTGGGAAATACAGTGCAGTCAAACAAGCGGAAAAAAGCTGCTATCGGAGTACAAAAAGAGGCGAATACGCTGCTGAAGGACAAGACTCTGACTGAAAAATGGGGTAATAGCTGTCTTATTCTACCTTCCTCCGCACCTTTAAAAATTTTGGCATGTGCCCCCATTTGCTCTCTACGTGCAACTCACCTCTCAATCCCATAAGCTCCGCTAACTTAACTCGCTCACACCTACTAATCCATCGCTGTTAAATCGCTCATACTCAACCACTCCCACTTGCCCCTTCTTACTCGCTCATTCAGTCCAAGTCATTGTCATTATCTTTTGTGTCTCTCTAACTTACATTGCCTCCTGTGTCACAGCGACAGTCTCCTCCCTTCGGTCTCTTCTCATTGTCACTGTGTCCCTCTTGCTCTCTCTTACTGCAACCACCACATTCATTCCTTCCCACTGCTGCTGTCTCTTCTCAGTACGGCTATCTCTCTCTTCAGCATTGTCATTGTCATAGACTCTGTCTTTCATTATCACTAGCTCTAAACCACTTCCACTTACTTCTTCTCTTTATCCCTTTCCCACGAACAATGTCTCCTTCACTCTTTTCCTAACACTGCTTTATCGCTGTCAACTACATTTCACTGCTATTGCGTTTTCTCATTTTCTCAGACTGCCATTGTCTCCTTCACTCTTTCTGTACCACAACCAGTGTCTACTATCTACCAGCATTTATCACTTTTTCATATCTGTCCCACTCCCACTATCTCCTTCTCTCTCGGCATAAGAAAGCACGAATGTGTCTGCATACCAACATTTTTGTAAAAATTTTTAAGGTGCTGCAGGAGGTAGAATGAGACAGATGGTACCCCCCTTTTCTGTCAGAGTCTTTTAATTAACAAGAGCATATTCGCCTTTTTTGCGCTTTGATAGAAGCATTCTTCCTCCGGTTCCTTCATTTCCCCTGCTGCACCAGGGCATGTCATTCATATGAAAAGAACTTCATGGGTCTGTAAAGTTTTGAAAGCTTGTTTAAGTAAAATTGAAATAATGTAAAACTAATTTTAAAAATCAGAACAATTTTACTTGTGCTTCATTAGAACATGGTGTTCCTAGAACCTTTCTGATGATCATGAGAAAGTTTCAGAGTATTTCTCTGTAATACATCGCTTGACAAACACACACCAGACTGCACATGCAAATTTTACTTGTACAAGTTGGGTAAATTTGAAGCTCTGTATATCAGGAAATGATAAAGACATAAAGAAAATTTTCAAGGATCTTTGAGAATGAGATCTTAGGAATTTACCGTAAAAAATTACAGCCATTTGCTATGCATAAGTACTGGGACAACAGCAGCGTCACTCCACATTATGGGTTGCCTACATCAGGGGCAAGCATACATTCAGGGGAAAACCTATTGCTCCCTTTTGATTGATAGGTAATTAACCTATTGCTCTGCCAAGTGGATTATGACCTCCTGAGGATACTCTGTCCTTAACCTATTGTTTGATTAAGAGGTTTTCCATATCACCCCTCCCCCCCCTTCTCGGAAACCCGGCACCACTTCTGATATCAAATTAATTGACTAATTAAATTTATTGAAAAAAGTGGTGGAAAATACCTCAATTCTGTCACTTTCGGTATTCATGAGTAGCTTCAGGTTATCTGAATAGCCTCCCTCACCACTGAATCAATTTTATTGACTAATTAATTAACTCTATGTCCTTCAGTTTTCCTTGCCCCTTCCCTTCTGGTAATATTGATTGCTTAGCGGAAATCGATCACAGTGTATGGAGTATTGTTTAAATAATTTAAAGAATGTGTGGAATATTGTTTATTTAAACAGTTTATGGGGCACATTCCAGTGTATGGAACATAGTTGATTTATTTAAACAATTTGTTGGGAAATTGACTGCAATATATGGAATATTATTTAAACAATTTCTGGTAAACAAGGTAATGCGTGGAATATTGTCTATTTAAACGATTTATGGAATATTTAAACAGATACAGCGCTTTTCTTTCCCCATCGTGTAAGGAATACCATCAACATGACTTTCTGACCATACTTACACTGTTAAAAATCTTTTGCACCAACCATACAGCATTGCGCACCGGATCGAACGCTTCACTATTCCCGCACATGCAGGCTGTACCACACATACTCAGGCCGAGGAATGACAGCCCAGATGCTGTGCTAATCCAGAAACAATTGCATCAAATGGGGCAACCATTTGATATTGATACCTAAGGAATTCCTGTCGAAACACACACACCCTCTCTCTGAAGTGGCCATGCTCTGTCGCGTGCCCCTGCCAGGCCTGCACACGCCACTGGTAATGCTCCAACCGAACCACAGTCAAAGCGGTGTTTACCTGGTAAATCCCCAGTTGTGAATGTCTTGGAAATATTCAATCACTCTAATCAGTTTGCTTGACTAATTAATTAAATCAGTACCCTTTGTATGGCATAGTTGCTCGTTGCTTCCTATTCATGGATACTAGGATTTGAAGATTTGGCAGGATTCAGTCCTGGAACTGCCCCGTTTCCAAACCCTACCGGACTGTTTCCCCTTGTCTCCTGTTAGTGGACACTGGCACAGTCATGTCATTTGGAGGAAGTCCATCATGTTGGAGGCAGCTGAAAATTTGAAATTTCTGCTCAGTTGCATGCTACGTCCTTAAATAATCTGTGGAGGGGATTGGTGTGTGTGTGCTTGCAGTACCACTGTCAGAAACAATAAACTGGTCTGTTGGTAATTTGATGTTGCAGTCGGGTTTTTAAAGCTCTATGTAACCGTTAAGTTGGTTCTCTCCGCTTCATTTGGAAGAAGGAGGAAGGGCCTACTGCGTGATAGGATAGAGACAACAATAACAAATACCTCAGCAAGACAGAGTCCACTGTGATGTATTGAGAAGCACTAAATACGACAATATTAAACCTAGATAAAGTCTGTAGCAGTAGTTCTCATGGCTAGATGCCTGAGATCGCTGAAAACACTTGCACATCCTGCACGCTCACCTCCCAGATGTCCACACACACAGCACGCCTGTCCCCTTGTACACAGGCAGTGCCAATGCGCAAGAGGTCAATGAAAACTACCACAGCAGCCTCAGCCGCAATTGTGGACAATCTTGTATGACACATTGCACCTCTCCCAGTCATGGAGGGCATTCGAGGGTGATTCGAGTGGTAGGAATTTGGATGTTATCATTATAACCAGCGCCAACACTTGACACTGATCAATATTGAATCGTCCAATTTTCCACAGAGAATACATGTAACACATACAGTCGCGGAGACAGCCCAGTGCATACTGAGTATTATCTCGCTATTCGCCAATCTAGAGAGCGCCACTGCTGATACCTGCACCTGCAGCTGTGGGCAAGAACCGACTTTTCTTTGTACCTGCCGCTCGCGAGAGTCCTAAGCCGAAAATGCCGTTCGTTCTGCCCACAGGCTACCTCCGCCACGGGCTCCCGTTCGCCAAATGATGTCATCCTATGAAACCAGCCACATATCCATCACTGTAATTACAATTAAATGTTACGATTGCAGTCTCAATCTGACAATATTCGACAATGAGCGAAGTATCAAAAATACCTGCTCCTGTCGCGTGTGGCTCTGAATATATCAATATCAACATCCCTCTTATGACTGGACATAATTTTCCACGTAGAGTCCTTCATACCCCCCCCCCCCCCTTACGGCTATCGATAGGTTGAAGTCGCAGTCTCCCACGACAAATCCACACCTTTCTTATGACAACACATAGTCACTTACTTGGCACACGTTGGAACAATGAATACAGTAACATTACATCCCAACACATTCTTTATAAGCCTGCTGATCACAGTGAATCTATCACACGCAACCCATATTAAGTAAAATACTTCGCCAATACGTGATCGTTGGTTGCACCAAAGAATACTGGATGAACATGCCTCATTAGTTTTTCTTGTGAGTGCTAGCAATGTATCTTAGGAAAAGAGACATATTCGTCTTATAAGCAACCTGATGATAAAAACACGATCATGTGGCTGTCATCCTGCATAAAACGCGGTCTTGATTCTACAGGCAAACACAAGAGTCGCTGATAGTGTTACACTTACTGCTAGCAATGTTGTCTGCAATTTGAAATCAACTCTATCCATTCCACTACATAGTTGTATTGGATCCAATGGAGATGTCTTTTAATGATTACAGCCACTGGTGAACCATTTTCATGGCACTCAGTGTTACACTTACTGGTAGCAATGTTGTCTGCAATTTGAAATCAACTCTATCCATTCCACTACATAGTTGTATTGGCTCCAATGGACAGGTCTTTTAATGATTACAGTCATTGGTGAATCATATTCATGGCACTCTCGTATCTTGAAAGGAGTCACCTTTTTCGAACCTATCTGCTAAGGATCCCATACAGCAAAACTCCATCATGGTTTTTTAGACAGTCTCTGTGCATCTTGTAACTGTTCCTCAGCCTCTGACCCGCCTTCCCTACAGCTTTGTCCATGTGATTATACCAACTTAAGTCGGAACTGAACAGAAGGCGGAGAATGTTGTGTCTGGACCATGTGGAGAAACAGGGTGAAGTGAGTTAATACGACACAACCGGGTTTTGACCACTCCATGGAAATAGGAACATGTTATCCTAGGACCACCAACAGTGTACAATGTGTAAGGCCAGCGCCAAACGAAGCTTCCTATTTAACATTAGGTAGTAGAAAAAACTGTATGAGCAGTGATGGTGGTTTTTCTTATTGAGAAAATTAGGAAGACTCCACATACAGATACTGGAAGAAGGACGAGGATTTTGCTACTGCATTGCAGTGCATCTCCAAACTATATACAGGTACTGCAGTTCAAAGAAGATGTGCATCTCTCAGTGTACAATCACGGCTATCACGCAAACATTGTCTCCCTCCTCGTTATTTTGTACCATTAAACAGAGGAGAACTACAAACTATAAAAGCTCCACTAATGTCACCTGTTAGAGTACTCGTTAAGATATTACCACGCCCCTGTCTTCCAATACATCGAAAAGCATGCTGGCTTCGAGAATATGTGGCGATCCTGTTAAATATACAGCCATTGGTCTATTGGAGCAGGTGGCCTGTGAGCGTAGTCGCTTCCACAGACCAGTGTAAAGTTTCATCACTTGTAATGTAGGAGGACCATGTCCCATAGACTATCAATCACAAGAGATGGTCCCTGTGTTGTTGTTTGTGCATTGTTGTTCCATGCATTGTTTTTTTCTTTTATAACACAATCAAGTAGTGTATGACTACAGCTTTTTACACCGCCATAATTCCATCGTTCTGTTTTTCCCACCACGACTTTGGGTTCTATGTCAGGTGCTAAACTGACATTAACACATCTCAATCAAGAGGCTCTCACTGAAAGCTGGACATTACAGGGTGTAAACTATGCTGTTCGTACAACACACAGGATGTTTGAAAGAAAATACAGATGGCGTGTTTCTTATTAACAAAACATTGGAAAGACAGCGTAACATATGAAAACTCTAAGAGTTTGTGGCATTGTGGGGTATTTTCAAACAGTTGCCTGATTTGATTGATGACCTATACATTTAAACTCATCTTCCACAGTGACATGGTAGCAGAGGCCTAGGTGTTCCATTTCGATTGTTTCCTCATACTGCAGTCATGTATGCTATCACTGTTCCATGCAGACCATTCCCAGAAGCCCAGAAGTTGCTGGTCCCACCAAGACTCGCTCCATCTGAAACTAGTTGTAACAGTCAATCATTATGTCGCAATTAACAGCGTACCAGTGGACAGATGGGATGGTAAGATATCGTCAATATGGAGTGATGTACTGTAATTATCACCACCGTTGGAAGTGTGATCCATTTTAGCAATTTTACCAGTTTTTTTAGAATTTCAATGCCGAGCAATGGCACAATAGCATGCTTCCCAATTTCTGTATCATTGCTAGACCACACCTCCACTGCTTTGCGTTTACCATATAGTAGATTGTGAATGTAGATCGATGACTGTGCAGTACATCCACTCATGGTTAATTGTCGGACACATGAAGCAAAGTATACCAGACAGTACCCTATTCCGCTGCAGTTAAGTTAACTACATATTTCTGGCACTTCGATCATACTGCGTAATTTACGATTATGATTGCCCATCTTTCCCTACATGGATGGGAGTTTCAGAGCATTCTCGCATCCTTGGGATAAAGCTGACGGCTGAAAGATCACCCTGTATTGTCTTCGTCCAACCCTCTTCACAACGACGTCCTCGATTTAATTTGTAGCTGATCAGATGTACATTTAACATCCCGTGAAGGACCAGAGTGAGCAAAGTCCGTAACTGCTGTTCAATGAAGACTGTTCCGCACCAATCTTACTCACAGTGCCCATCCAAGTGTGCACTAGATCTCTCCAGACACGTGCGTGTTGTGAAGGTTAGCACCCCTTATCGGTGTATAGTAGATATGAAAGTGTTGTGATGATGTAATAGACGGTTTAGAAGAAACATGTGTTCTATGTAGGATGGAGCACTATTTGATTGTGTTATAACAGAAAAAAACAATGTATCAAATAACAATACAGGGACCAACTCTTGGGATTGATAATCTATGGGACAAGTTCCTCCCACATTACAGGTGATGAAACTTAACACTGATCTGTGGAAGCGACTTCGATTAAAGCTCTGAGGAACAGTTACAAGATGGAGAGAGACTGTCTAGAAAACCATGATGGCGTTTTGTTGTATCGAATCCTTAGCAGATAGGTTCGAAAAATGGAAATGGAAATTTGTGGTAAGATCTTAGGGCATCAAAATGCTGAGGTCATCAGTCCCTACACACTACTGAATCTAACTTAAACTAACTTACTCTATGGACAACACACACACCCATGCCAGAGGGAGGACTCGAACCTCCAATGGAGGAGAGCCACACAGACCGCCACAAGGCGCCTCAGACCACGGGGCTACCCCGTGGTTCGAAAAAGGTGACTTTTCGAGATATGAGAGTGGCATGAATATGATTCACCAGTGGTTGTAATCTTTAAAAGACATCTCCATTGGATCCAATGCAAGTATGTAGTTCAATGGATAGACTTGATTCCAAATTGGAGACAACATTTCTACCAGAAAGCATAACAATAATAGGAACTCTTGGTTTGCCTGTAGAACCAAGACCGCATTGTATGCAGGGTGACAGTTACTTAGTCATTGTGATAGTGTTTTTAACATCAGGTCTCTTGTAAGACGAATATGTCTCTCATCCTAAGATACACTGGTACCATTTGCAAGAAAAACGAATGAGGCATGTCCATCCAGCGCGGATTTTCGCTCAACATTTGGTGCCGCCAGCAATCAGTTACTGGTGAAGTATTGTACTTAGTAGGAGTTGTATGTGACAGACTCGTTTGATCAGCAGGATTGTAAAGTATGTGTTGGGGTGTAGGGTCACTGTGGTCATTGTTCTGATGCGTGCGAAGTAAATGACTACGAGAGGTCGTAAGGGAGATATGGATTTAATGTGGGTGATTGCGATTTCAATGCATCGATATCCCTAATGGGGGGATGAAGGATTTTACGTGGAAAATTATGTCCAGTCGTAAGAGGGACATACATATTGATATATCCAGAGCCACAGCCATCAGGAGGAGGTACTCTTGATACTTCGCTCATTGTCGAACATCGTCAGATAGAGACTGCAATCGTAACATTTAATTGTAATTATAATGATGAACATATGGCTCGTTTCCTAGAATGACACTGTTTGGCATGTTGGGGCTTCTGGAGGAGGTAGCCTGTGGCCGAACAAATGGCATTTCCAGCTTAAGGCTCTCGTGAACAGCAGGCACAGATCATGTATGTTGCATGTATTCTCCGTGGAAAATTGCGCGACTCGGTATTGATCACTGCCAAGTATTGGACCTGGATGTAATGATAAGATCCGAATTGCTGCCACTCCAATCATCCCTGGATGCCCTACATGACACGGGTGGTGCACTCTGCTGTATATGCATATACACGACTGTAGCTGTGGCTGTGGTTGTAGTTTTCACTGACCTCAGAGCATTCGCATTGGTGGTTTACAAGGGGATGGGTGCACTGCATGTGGACATCTGGATGGTGAGCGTGCTGGATGTGCGAGTGTTTTCAGCTATCTCAGACATCTAGTCATGACAACTACTGTTACAGACTGGATCTAGGTTTCAGTGTTCCGTTTTTAGTGTTTCTCAGTATGTCGCAGTGGACTCTGTTGCGGAGGTATTTGTTATTGATGTCTCTGTCCTGTCACGAGGTAGGCCCTTCCTCCTGTTTCCAAATGTACTGTAGAAAACCATCTTAGGTGTTATATAGTGCTTTAAAATCCCAATCGCAACTTCAAATTACCGATTGATCAGTTTATTGTTTCTGGTAGTGGTACTGTGAGCACGCACACAACAGTCCACCACCTCTGCAGATTGTTTGAGGACATAGCATGCAACTGAGCAGAAACTTTCAGCTATCTCAAACTTCTTACCAAATGACTTAAAACTGTGTCAGTATCCACCGATAGGAGGCAAGGGGGGAAAAATCCAATGGGGTTTGGAAACCAGGCGTTTACGGGATCGCATTCTGCCAAATATTCCAATCCTGGTATCCACCAGTAGGAAGTAAGGAGAAACTGTCCCACACAAAGGGCTTCGATTTAATTAATTAGTCAATCAGTCTGATAGACTGAAGGAATATTTCCAAGACATCCAGAGCTGGCGATTCACCATGTAAATGCTGCTTTGTTTATGGTTCGGTCCGAGCCCAGCTGACGGCATGTGCAGGCCCGGCAGTGACACGCGATAGGGCGTGGCCACTTGAGAGAGAGGAGGGGCCTGCGTTTTGACAGGAATTTCTCAAGTATCACTCTCAAAGGGTTGTTGTCACCTGGCGCTTTTGTTCGGGGATTAGCGCAGCATTCCGTCTGTCGATCACGGGGCCCAAGAGGGTGCAGTGTAGGCTGTGCATGGGATAATAGTGAAGTGTTCAGCCGGGGCACAATTGCACAATGCCCTGTAGTAAGTGGAAAACTTTTTGACAGTGTAATTACGTGCGGTAAGTTATGTTGATGGTATTCTTATGCGATCGGGATAAAAAAGCTCAGCAACTGTTTAAATATTCCATACTGCCTTGTCACCCCGAAAATGTTTAAATAAATACTATTCCATACAGTGGAGTGAATTTCCGGACAAATTCTTTAAATAAACGAAGACAGTATACTCCAGAAACTGCCTTGTTTCCCATTCTGAAGGTGGCAGGGGTAAAATACAGGGAGCGAAACGCTATTTACAATTTGTACAGAAATCAGATGGCAGTTATAAGAGTCGAGGGACATGAAAGGGATGCAGTGGTTGGGAAGGGAGTGAGACAGGGTTGTAGCCTATCCCCGATGCTATTCAATCTGTATATTGAGCAAGCAATCGTAGAGGGAGACCAAGAGATGAATACACTAAGCAGATTCAGAAGGATGTAGGCTGCAGTAGGTACTGGGAAATGAAGAAGCTTGCACAGGATAGAGTAGCATGGAGAGCTGCATCAAACCAGTCTCAGGACTGAAGACCACAACAACAACAACAACAACAACAACAACATATCATACACTTTTTAAATAAATAATATTCCACACATTGCCTTCTCTACCAGAAATTGTTTAACAATATTCCATACATTGCAATCGATTTCCCGTCAAATTCTTTAAATAACTAAACTTTATTGCATACACAGCATTGTATCCCATAAATTCTTTAAATAAACGATATCCACACATTGCCTTGTTTACCAGAAATTGTTTAAAAAATATTCTATTCACTGAAGTCAGTTTCCCGACAAATTCATTAAATAATTAAAGTATATTCCATACACTGACTTGTATCTGGATAATTGTTTAAATAAACAAATTCTATAAAGTGTCTAAATTGTTTAAACAATATTTCATACACTGCAATCGATTTCCACCAATCAATGAACATTTCCAGAAGGGAGAGGCAAGGAAAACTGAAGGATATCGATGTATTTAATTTGTCAGTCAAATTGATATAGTGGAAAAGGGGGGGGGGGCTATTCGAATAACCTGAAGCAGCTCGTTAGTACCGAAAGTGGCACAACTGAGCTATTTTGCACCATTTTTTTCATTCAGTTTAACCAATTATTCAGTTGATTTGATATCAGAACTGGTGCCACGTTTCCATGAGATGAGAGAGGGGGAGAGGGCTGATATGGAAAACCACTTAAACAAAAACTAGGCTAAGGATGGACTATCCCCAGGAAGTCATAATCCGCTTAGTAGAACAACAGGTTAAGGACCAGTCAATCAGAAGAGAACAATAGGTTGACCTTGAATGTATGCTTAATCCTGATGTAGGCAACCAGCAATGTGGGGTGATGCCCACTACTTGCACAGCCATCTTGGAACCCGCAACTTGGTTATGGTACCCGAAAACCCTGTTTTTGAGTGTTTCTAGATAACAGTGAAGTATCTTTGAATGGAAAGATAGCACTTCTAGATAAATGCCCACAGAATACACCGCTGAAATTTGAGCAGTTTGCTGTGATTAGTTATTTGGATATCCGCTGCAGACGGCGACAACTGATGAAAAATGCTTTTCGTGTTTTCACAGGAACCGTCCATGAATTAAATGGTGCCTCCATAAGCCCCTTAACGCTATCTGTATGCCACATCTAATGCAAAATGATCCAACCAATTTTTCTCCATTTGCCTAAGCTGGAGGAAGTATGTAATATTCTAAATCTGACCCGTTACTGTAGGATAGTTACTAAAACGATCCTTCTGTTGAATATACAAATGTTCCCTTGCCCAAGGGCTATTCAAAACACTTGACGCTACCTTTCGGTCAACGATGGAACTCCAGATATGAGACCTGAAAAAAAAAAAACGTTTTTATGCGCAGCTTTTTGGGACATATTGGGAGCAGATATTGTCACATGCGTACAGATGCAGATATTATACTAAATAGCCCAAACATTATGACAGAGTCCACCTCGTGATAAAACAGTACCTGGTTGCGTTGCGGACACGTGATATGATAAGGAAACTATGGAAGTGGAGCAGAAACGAATGGGAAATCATTCTACCGACGATATGTGGCGCAAATAAGGAGATACACTGGCATAAGCGACTCTGACAAAAGGCAGACTGTTATGGTCCTGCACTTAGAAACGAGCATCTCGGAAACGGTATTGCTCGTGGAGTTGTTTGCGTGGAAAGTGGTTGAATGACGTGAAAACTACGAGTAGACGACGGCGACGAGATGTTGGACGACCAGGACAGGTGACGATCTGTGACAGACCTGACGATCGAGTACAATGCTGGTGCTGGCACAAATGTTTCGGGGCATACCTTTCAATTTTGAACGTAAGTCTCCTTAGCAGACGACCCAGTGACATTGTCCAAAAAAAATGTGTGTGAAATCTTATGGGACTTAACTGCTGAGTTCATCAGTCCCTAAGCTTACACACTACTTAACCTAAACTATCCTAAGGACAAACACACACACCCATGCCCGAGGGAGGACTCGAACCTCCGTCCGGACCAGACGCACAGTCCGACATTGTCCATTATGAGTGCAGTGGGCAGGGGATCATTGAGTCTGAATGGTGGATCAGTGACAACATGCCGCCTTGTCGGATGAATAACATTTCTTGTTACGCAGGAAAGTCGTGCCTGGATACACAGTCATTCAGACGAACAACTTCTCAAAACCTACACTGCTCCATGGGTGCAGTATTATGTTACGAGGGACACTCACTTGAGCTTCCATGGGACCTGCGGTGATATTCGAAGGCATAATGACAGCTGCGGACTACGTGACGACATTGTCCATTATGAGTGCAGTGGGCAGGGGATCATTGAGTCTGAATGGTGGATCAGTGACAACATGCCGCCTTGTCGGATGAATAACATTTCTTGTTACGCAGGAAAGTCGTGCCTGGATACACAGTCATTCAGACGAACAACTTCTCAAAACCTACACTGCTCCATGGGTGCAGTATTATGTTACGAGGGACACTCACTTGAGCTTCCATGGGACCTGCGGTGATATTCGAAGGCATAATGACAGCTGCGGACTACGTGACGTTATTTGGGACTACATGCATCCTTTCATGCTTGATGTCTTCCCAGAGGGGCGATGGCACCTTCCAGCTCGATAACAGTCAGTGCTTCTAGCTCAGAATCGTATCACAGAGGTTTGAGGGACATAACAGTGAGTTCATACTGAATCTTGGGCAACAAATTTACCTGATCTGAACCCGATGTATCACGTCTGGGACGCGATTTGGTGCCTGGTCCGTTCCCACAAAACCACTGGCCCGTAGTTTGCAGGAATTGCTTGGCCTGTACGTACAAATCTGGTGCTACTTGCCTCCAGAAACATACCCAGGTAGGCTAACACAGATGGTCATAAAGTTTTGGCTCATTAGTGTACTCTTCTGAAGCGTATGCTCGTTCCTGTGCATCTATTATACGCGCATTTAAAGCATAACGTCTGGGATGTGGCTGATGAGACCACACTAAAGGACAGAATTCAAATGATATCGATCGGTATTAACTGAATTCTGATCGCTGCTTACTTGAACTAGCAAGCAACACTATTTAGCGCATCTAATCTACCACAAAGGAGAAATGATACCCTGAGTTAATGATCGTTGGGATGTAATGAGTAATTGATTTTGAACGCTTCTAATTTTATCAGATTTGATCGAAGTGGAAACAGATGTGCCGAGCTGACTGTATTTATTTCAGGTAATAAAGGGTACAGCTGACGGTCGCAAATAATGCTTATTGCAAGTCCAGTGTGTTGGTGTTGTTGTTTTTAATGTCCCGTCGACAACGAGGTCATTAGAGACGGAGCGCAAGCTCGGGTTAGGGAAGGATGGGGAAGGAAATCGGCCGTGCCCTTTCAAAGGAACCATCCCGGCATTTGCCTGAAACGATTTAGGGAAATCACGGAAAACCTAAATCAGGATGGCTGGAGACGGGATTGAACCGTCGTCCTCCCGAATGCAAGTCCAGTTTTAGGTTACTGTGTGATCACCTTCAGTGCAGGAAATGTAAGTTAAAACATTAAAACGCGAGGCCATGCTGACAACCACACCTCTGCTTACATCTCTTTTTCACTGTCAAAATGAGCTCCTCGAAGCTGTTCTTTACGTTTTGTAAACAGAGGTTATCTGCTGGGGCCAAGCCAGGAGTGTATGAAGGAAGATCTCTGACAATGAACTCAGGGCGTTGGGTTGTTGTATGTGTCACAGCACATGTGTGTGATCTGGCATTGTCATGCTGAATGAGAGAGTGCTTCGTGTGTCGACGATTTTTTCGAAATTCGAAATTCTATTAGAACATGCAGTTTCCCTGCACCAGTGTAATTATGTTACACACCGCCTTATTACATGCTATGATACTGAGCCCTCTAGTGGCAGAGGGCTGCAAATATGTAGACATGAAGAACAAAGATGTAGATTGTTAATAACGTTTGATTTATTTAGAGAGCTTTAAGAGATTTCCCATAAAAAATTCTGAGGTATTACCTTTCAGCACGCCCTCGTGTCTACACATAACCCCAATTGGAATGGGCAAACTATTCTTATACTCAAATAACATACTGTGTAATAAAAGTGTGGTGTCACCGCCAGACACCACACTTGCTAGGCGGTAGCCTTTAAATCGGCCGAAGTCCGTTAGTATACGTCGGACCCACGTGTCGCCACTATCAGTCATTGCAGACCGAGCGCCGCCACACGGCAGGTCTAGAGAGTCTTCTTAGCACTCGCCCCAGTTGTACAGCCGACTTTGCTAGCGATGGTTCACTGACAAATTACGCTCTTATTTGCCGAGACGATAGTTAGCATAGCCTTCAGCTACGTCATTTGCTACGACCTAGCAAGGCGCCATTACCAGTTACTATTGATGCTGTAAAACATGTACCGTCAAGAGCAATGTTCACCAATTATGAATTAAAGTTAAGTATTCCAGTAGTTACGTACGTTCTTTGCTACTATAACGTCCTTGTCCAGTTCCAGACCTCACGCCAGCCTGCATGAGCTTAAACGTGTGCCTTTCGGCTCCCTCCTAGTGGATTGGCTGTCTTGCCAGTCCACAACAGTTGGCGACGAGGCCAAACCGCGTTCGTAACTATACTGCCCTGATTTACTTGTGCAATGGCTTCGCCACAATCTCCAGATGTACTGTCCGAATTTTATCGCTTACAGAATCAGCAGACGCAGGCCTTACTGGATGCCCTTGGACAGCTCGTCCAGGGTCAACGTGCAATGCAAAACGATGCGGCGGCCGCCGCTCCACCGCTGTTGCAGCCACAACACGCAGTTGCACCACCTTTTCGTCCTTTTGATGCGGCACTGGAAAGCTGGACGGAGTGGTCACGCCAATTTGGATTCCATCTCGCCGCCTACAGAATTCAAGGTAACGAGCGGCAGCCTTTCTTATTATCGTGTGTCGGAGTGTCCACGTACCGTGTGATAGTCAAATTGTTTCCCCGACGCGACGTAATAATGTAGTTGCAAAAAGGTATACCTTCTTTCGTACAAAACGTACGGCCGGTCAGACTAATCGGGAGTGGGTTGCAACCTTGCAAGGCCTTACTAGGGTTTGTGCTTTTGAGTGTCAATGTGGACTCCCTTATTCAGATACTATGGTACGTGATGCAATTGCACAGAACGTTTCTGATGTTCGTATACGGGAACAGATTTTGAAACTAGTCAATCCCTCCCTTCAACAAGTGATGGACATATTGGATCGGCAGGACACACTTGACTTTGCTCAGGAATCATTTGAAACTTCACCACCCTTGTGTCAGGTTAACCGGCCCGCCGGGCGAGCTGCATGGAACAGTAAACAGTCCTCGCGCCCGGCCGCGCCAAAGCCGCCTGGCTCTGAGCCGCGTGTCCCGCGCCGGCGTGCAAATGCAGTGAAATCATGCCCGCGGTGTGCTACTCAACATTCGCGTGAGAATTGCCGTCACGCCAGGCTATTTGCTTTTTCTGTAATAAAAAAAGGACATGTTCAAAGTGTTTGCCAGAAAAAGCTCCGATCGGAAGCTCAAAACCATTCCAGGCCCTTTGCTTCCCGCCAAAATCGAACGAAGGATACTCAGGATCGGGAAACTTCGCCTATGTAAATTCATGTAGTTCATTCCACTCCCCCCGGTGCTACTCTGTCTCACAGTGACTGTGTTCGTCCCACAAATAGTGTGCGTAGACATCGCTAGAAATCCCGTCAAGTCGCAAGTGATTCCATACCAGTGTCAGTTCACGTTGCACAAGACAGTCGCTCTTGTCGTCAGCACGACAATAAACTTTTTGTAGACTTGGACATTAACAGCAAAGTGATACCGTTCCAGCTCGATACCGGAGCTGCAGTTTCACTGATCACTCACGACACGTACAAACAGCTGGGCACACCTCCGTTACGAGCCGCAGATGTTAAGTAGTTATTCCGGACAAGCGATCCCTGTGTTAGGACAGTGCAGCCTTCTGGCACATACAAGAGACAAACAAAACTTGTGTCATTTTACGTACTTCGTTCTTCTGCTGCAGTGAACTTGTTTGGTTTCGATTTATTTCAGTTGTTTAACTTGTCTATAGTAAATCAGGTCCTATCAATGAACCAGACTGTGCCTTCAGACAGTGTTTCTCGTCTATGTGAAGAATTTGTAGACATTTTTTCACCGTGCCTTGGTTGCGCTAAGAACTATAAAGCACATTTGGAACTGAAAGTAAATGCGCAACCAAATTTTTTCAGAGCGCGCAATTTTCCGCACGCATTGCGTGATGAGGTCGCAAAAACATTACACGATTTGGAATCACAAGGTGTAATTGAACGTGTGCAGGCTTCTCTCTGGGCATCACCCTTAGTAATTTTGCAAAAACCTTCCGGAAAATTGAGACTTTGCGAGGACTTCAAGGCAACAGTGAATCCACAACTAGTGACTGCAACTTTTCCTTTACCCCGCCTGGAAGATCTTTTTGACAAACTGTGCCCAGGTAAATATTTTTCGAAGTTGGACCTAGCAGATGCGTACTTGCAAATACTGGTGGACGAAGAATCCCAGCGCGTATTGGTGGTTAACACGCATCTTGGTTTGTACCGATTCAAACGACTGCCATTCGGGTGTGCATCCGCCCCTGCATTATTTCAGCAATATCTAAAAACTGTTTGTGCGTCGGTCCCTACTGCAGCAAACTATCTGGACGATATTATGATCTCCGGAAAGACGGAAGAAGAACATTTAGCCAATCTCAGAACGTTATTTCAGGTCTTGCGACAAAATGGTCTTCGCTTGCGGAAGGACAAATGTGTGTTTTTTGCTCGTGATTTGCCATATCTGGGACATGTACTTAATGCCCGAGGCATACATCCCAGTCCAGAGCACCTCCGTGCCATACAAGACTTACCTTCACCGCAGAATTTGAAGCAGCTACAGAGTGTGCTGGGAAAAATTAATTATCATCGCTATGTGCGCCACGCCTCTTCCATTTCAGCTCCGCTTCATCGCTTACGCCGTAAAGGTGTTCCGTTCGTCTGGACGACGGAATGCGAACGCGCCTTTCGCCAGTTGAAATCGGCGTTGCTTTCCAATACTTTCCTTACGCCATTCGATCCCCGGAAGCCCCTTTTGTTGATGGTGGATGCATTGGATTTCGGGATCGGTGCTGTGCTTGCGCACAAAGATGGTTCGCACGATCGCCCTATTGCTTTTGCGTCCAAATTGCTCTCGTCTGCGCAACGAAATTATTCACAGATCGAGAAAGAAGCATTGGCTCTGGTATTTGGTGTTACAAAGTTTCATGATTTCTTGTATGGTCGTCACTTTACCATCATCACAGACCACAAACCTTTGACGTCGCTTTTTCATCCGACAAAGCCTGTACCTCCACGTACAGCGCAGAAATTCATTCGCTGCTCTATTTTCCTCTCGCAGTACCGCTACGATATCTTGTATCGGTCTACTGCTAAGCACGGAAACGCCAATGCGTTGTCCCGTTTACCCGTTGCTGAGGATAGAGCATTCGATTCTTCCGAACTTGCTTGCATGTTCCTTGATGCGGAAACCGATGACGTGGTCGAATCGTTTCCGATTGACTTTCGTCGTGTAGCTACAGCCACAGCTGCTGACCCTGTCCTTGCTACCGTTCTGCGTTTTGTTGCTACGCAATGGCCCTTGTCAAAGTCACGAATCGGGGATTCGTTGGTTTGCCGATTTTTTGCTCACAAGGAGAGACTTTTTGTACGACGTGGTGTTTTGCTGTTGCGTTCTGATAATCAGTCCAGGGTCGTGGTCCCACGTTCGTTACAGTCCTCTGTCTCCACCTAGGACATTGGGGTACAGTGAGAACGAAACAACTTGCTCGTCAGCACTGTACTTGGTTCGGAATCGATGCCGCGATTACGAATATGTGCTCTTCTTGCATGGTGTGTGCCGAACAACAATCAGCACCACCGCGGAAATTCTTTGCATGGCCAAAAGCCACTTCCCCTTGGCAACGCTTACACATCGATTTTGCTGGTCCATTCTGGAATGCTCGATGGTTGGTTGTGGTAGATTCATTCAGTAATTTTCCTTTTGTTGTCCGGATGTCTTCCACGACGTCATCTGCCACCATCCAAGCGTTATCCGCTATCTTTTGCATTGAAGGTCTTCCACAGACTATTGTTTCCGACAATGGCCCACAATTCGTGTCCGCAGAATTTCAGTCATTCTGCAAGGCCAATGGTATTCAACATCTGACGTCCGCGCCGTTTTCGCCACAGTCAAACGGTGCCGCTGAACGTTTGGTCCGGACTTTCAAGTCGCATTCTCGGGAGGACGCGTTATTGCTCTTTTTGTCCCCGTATCGCTCTCAGCCTCGAGATGGTAGCTCGCCGGCTGAGTTGCTTCACGGTCGCCCTCATCGAACCTTGATGTCTTTGCTACATCCGCCGCATCAGGTTCCTGTGCAGCGGCAGCCACCTGCTTTTGCTCCAGGCGACGTTGTCTATTATCGCAACTATCGAGGTTCACGGCGTTGGCTCGCGGGGCGCATTCTTCGCTGCCTCGGCCGCACTATGTATCTGGTTTTGGGGGCCTCTGGTGAGGTGCGTCGGCATCTCAATCAGCTGCGCCTCTGTCGTCGCACGGGATCTGCCGCTCCCCGTCTGCTTTCAGCGACGGTGCCGTCCGGTCAGCGCCCTGGGGACCCATCTACTGGCTCGCCTCAGCCTCAGGTTTTACCGACGATGCCTTCCATTTTGCCCCATGGCGACGCGCCGCCGCCGCCGCCGCCTGTTCTCCCGCCGGCGCCGCCCGCAGTGGACGCGTCGCTGCATCCGCCGGGCGCCTCCCTGGGTCACGCGCCGTTGATCGCTTCCCGTGACCAGTTGTCCTCCGCCATGGAACTCTTGCCCGCTCCGGACCATATGTCGTCTTCGCCCGTCGGGTGCCCCGGCCCGATGGAGGTCGACCCTTCGGCCCCTCCTGTCTCTCTAAGGGCGCATACACCGCATGTTGGCGTGCACCCTGAAGCAGGTTTTCAGGCATTTCCTAGCTCCCCTCGGGCCGAATGGCAGGGTGCGGGTGGCACAGCCTCGCCTGTTGTTAGGCTCCCCACCTCGTCGCATACGCCAACATGGGGTCCTCTCCACGGCGGGCGGAAGCCTTATACCACAACCGTCCGCCGATTTGCGGGGGAGGAATGTGGTGTCACCGCCAGACACCACACTTGCTAGGTGGTAGCCTTTAAATCGGCCGCGGTCCGTTAGTATAAGTCGGACCCGCGTGTCGCCACTATCGGTGATTGCAGACCGAGCGCCGCCACACGGCAGGTCTAGAGAGTCTTTCTAGCACTCGCCCCAGTTGTACAGCCGACTTTGCTAGCGATGGTTCACTGACAAATTACGCTCTCATTTGCCGAGACGATAGTTAGCATAGCCTTCAGCTACGTCATTTGCTACGACCTAGCAAGGCGCCATTACCAGTTACTATTGATGCTGTAAAACATGTACCGTCAAGAGCAATGTTCACCAATTATGAATTAAAGTTAAGTAGTCCAGTAGTTACGTACGTTCTTTGCTACTATAACGTCCTTGTCCAGTTCCAGACCTCACGCCAGCCTGCGTGAGCTTAAACGCGTGCCTTTCGGCTTCCTCCTAGTGGATTGGCTGTCTTGCCAGTCCACTACAAAAAGAGTCCTTGTTTTGTCAATATTATTGTCCCAAGCCCACTTATAGACCTTGGAAAATGATTAACGAAGATATGTGGTTTTTATGGTCAAGTACAAAGGACGATGAGAACCACACTAGGGTCCGTCAGTTTCTGTGAATGGCTACAAAAACCTAAGAAAAACTGATTACACTCAAAAAAGCATGTAGATAATTGTAATAATTGGATTAAATTAAGTTTTAATGAGTGATTTTTCTGCTCAGATTTCAACATCCGACATCTGAAATAAGGGGTGGCCGCACAACCCGACGATGTCTCGACGTGCCTCGTTTTGCCATGTGTTGAAGACACTCACCACAACACTCCTTGGCCACCTGATAAGCGTGCAGTTTCCGAAATGCTCTTGCTGAGCCTGCAGGCGATTACAAACTGCCTTCTTTAACCTCAGATAAATCGCGCTCCTTCCCCATTCTGCACACGAACAGCATGCTCACTGATACTACACCCACTGTGCGCGTGTCTGCCTAGCAGTCATTCCTCCCCAGATGGCGCTGCTATCGCCTGAACAGGTTTACATCAATAGTAGGACCTTGGTCATAATGTTATGGCTGATCAGTGCATCATGTTTTAAGCAAGATAACCAGTTTTCCAGACATGCTATCTGGAACATTAAAAATCCAATAGCTATGAGTTAGGCAAGTTTTCAATTTCCACTTTAATTCAATTAGACCTTTTTATGTTCATCCACAATTACTTGTCTTTTTTTATGTACAGAAACATATATGTAGCACACAATGTTAGTACTAAAATCTGAAGGTATAAAAATAAAACAAGGAGAGAGAGACTGAAATTACTTTTAAAACTGACATCTATAGATTCACAATTCTGTTACACAGGTTTTTCTGTGGTGTTACTCACCTTCATAATGATACTGAAGCCAAATCATTTGTCATGGCAATTAAGAGTTAGTGCAGAATTAATCAACAAGTACTGTCTTCATAGAATATTTACAATCATCTTACAACAAAAACTCCACAATAGCAGTTGAACCAATAAGCTGTTGTACATGCAAAGACGGAGAAAAAATCGCAACTGCAAGAAGAATTTGCGCACCATAAACGAAGGTTGATAGGGTGATGTCTATTCAAATTTCGCACCAGTCACATAAGAATGGCGCTAGTAGTGTCACTATTAGAATGCAAATCAGGTTTACTTTAAATGCACGCTGTAATGGTTGTGGTCCTTAGTTACCTTTTAGATCGGACTTGGTTAGTTGATGTTTTCAAGAATACCTTTAAGGTGACAAAGAAGCCGTTATCAACACCTCACAGAGTTTGAACGAGGTCGTGTAATAGGGTTATGAGAAGCTCGATTTTCCTTCTGCTATATTGCAGGAGGTCTTGGCAGGAATGTCGACAGTAGATGACTGCTAGCAGTGATGGTCACGAGAATGCATGGTCGTCAGAAGATCGGGCTCCACATGGCCACATGGAGCTAGCGAGAGGGACTGCCACGTGGGAACGTAGGATCACTGGCTCCATACCCCAATAATATCGCTGCCCTACCGCAGCAAGAACAACTGTATCTTTGCCAGATCAGTTTTGTTTAGTGTGCGCAAAATGCTACACGCATTGTGTATGCGCTGCGAGAATAAAAGTATTCATAGTAAGTGACGGGAGCACTAGTGATTATTTATGTCGTAATTACAATGCCTGCTCTCCACTGTGTACAATCGTGACCCCGTTATTTTCTTTGCAACCGCGCCGCGAAATACCGAGTTATACCGCGCCGGCATGCCGCCAATCACTGCGGGATACAAACTTCACGGTGCGAAGAATACGCCCCAAGATGGTGCTTCATCACCTGGCATCACTACAGGCGATTTATTTCTGCATCTATCTGGTGTTCTCACGGATTCCCAGATGATATAATTAGTGCAACTGTGGTTCTCGAACGGTCGACAATGTTCCTATAGTTTCAACAACCGCCAAACCAGGGCTTGTTACCTCTCGCCAAACGGACGATTATGCTAAATCGAAAATAAAATATGATGTTGTCAGTGAGGGTGGTGAGACGAAGCCTGCCACTCCATCAATTAACTTTGCTACATCAACAGTGACCATACACGGTGAACAATGCCTACCTGCCGCTTTACCCACATCCCACCTAACCAGTGCTACTAATATACCGATGACAGTGTTAATGGACAACACCGCATTCATTTTCATTCTAATGACTCTACCCTTATCGACATTCCGTGTGCTACATAGTATATTACATACACCCTCCATAGTACTGCAATCGTTGACAAACAATCGCCACTTGAATCAGCAGTTGTCTTGTGACAGCCAGAGCGAGAGCACCAGCAGCAGCGAGTACTGTTTGTATAAAGCGTTTATTTTGCATTTTGTTTACGACCTTCCACTAAGGAAGGGATTCTATTTGTGTTTATCTGCTCTGCATAGTAACTAACAGTTCTTGATAAAACTTTACGTAGTTTTCGTGTTAGATTTCTTAGTGTTTTCTTGATCGTTTAGAACAGAAAGCGCCCTAAAACCGTCTTTGTTTGTTTCGCGGCCGTTAGCCACTAGTCACTTGAATCAGCAGTTGTCTTGTGAGAGCCAGAGCGAGAGCACCAGCAGCAGCGAGTACTGTTTGTATAAAGCGTTTTTGTACTTATTTGCTGCGCTTAGCTTTTAAATAGTTTTTCTGGGAAAACCTAGCGTAGTTTTCGCGTCTCGTATTTCAGTGAGTGTTTCTTGATTATCAGAGTAGCTCATCAGAAGATTATCTTGGGAATTTGTCACCGTATGGGGTAGGGTAAACATAGTCATGTGTAGGGACTGTGGTTGTTGTGAGCGGACGCAAGGAGAATTGGCCACTCTTCGGGGGCAGGTGGAGGCTTTGTCTGTTAGGCTCATCGAGCTCGAGGCGCAGGCGTCGGCTCGTAGTGACGTTGGGGCAACTGTGGTGAGACCTATGCCTACTTCGGTGGCCTTGGAATCACATGGAACCCCTGATGTCGCTGCGTCTTCCGGCAGTGAGCATCTTACCGGTCAGCCATCACTCCAGGGTGAATGGCGGACAGTGGTGGGCTCGCGCGTGCCTGGCCGAAAGGCGAAGGTGGGATCTGGCCGCGTGGCAGCTGCCTTACCCCTTTCCAACAGGTACGGGGTGCTTCCTAGTGGTGATGACATCGTTTCCGAGCCACCACAGGATGCCTCGTCTGTTGGGCCAGTGGCCGATTCTCCGGCAAGGTCCCGACAGTCACAGAGGGCGGGCCTATTAGTTATAGGGAGCTCCAACGTTAGGCGGGTTATGGAGCCCCTCAGGAAAATAGCGGGTAGGTCGGGGAAGAATGCCAGTGTGCACTCGGTGTGCTTGCCGGGGGGTCTCGTCCATAATGTGGAGGAGGTCCTTCCGGCAGCTATTGAACGCACTGGGTGTGACCGGCTGCAGATAGTAGCACATGTCGGAACGAATGACGCCTGCCGCTTGGGTTCTGAGGCCATCCTTGGTTCCTTCCGGCGGCTGGCTGATTTGGTGAAGACAACCAGCATCGCACGCGGAGTGCAAGCTGAGCTTAATATCTGCAGCATAGTGCCCAGAGTCGATCGCGGTCCTCTGGTTTGGAGCCGTGTGGAGGGTCTAAACCAGAGGCTCAGACGACTCTGCGACTATAATGGTTGCAAATTCATCGACCTCCGTTATTGGGTGGAGAACTGTAGGGCCCCCCTAGACAGGTCAGGTGTGCACTACACACCGGAAGCAGCTACTAGGGTAGCAGAGTACGTGTGGCGTGCACACGGGGGTTTTTTAGGTTAGAGGGACCCCCCCTTGGGCGAAACGATAAAATACCTGACGGCTTACCAGAGAGAACATTATCATCGTTGATAAAGAACGTCCGTCCTCAGAGACCAAAAACAGGAAAAGTTAACGTAATATTGGTAAACTGCAGGAGTATCCAGGGCAAGGTTCCTGAATTAGTATCTCTTATTGAAGGAAATAGTGCGCATATAGTATTAGGAACGGAAAGTTGGTTAAAACCGGAAGTGAACAGTAACGAAATCCTAGACACAGAATGGAATATATACCGCAAGGATAGGATAAACGCCAATGGTGGAGGAGTATTTATAGCAGTAAAGAATTCAATAATATCCAGTGAAGTTATTAGCGAATGCGAACGTGAAATAATCTGGGTTAAGCTAAGTATCAAAGGTGGGTCAGATATGATAGTCGGATGCTTCTATAGACCACCTGCATCAGCAACCGTAGTAGTTGAGCGCCTCAGAGAGAACCTGCAGAACGTCGTGAAGAAGTTTCGTGATCATACTATTGTAATAGGGGGAGACTTCAATCTACCAGGTATAGAATGGGATAGTCACACAATCAGAACTGGAGCCAGGGACAGAGACTCTTGTGACATTATCCTGACTGCCTTGTCCGAGAATTACTTCGAGCAGATAGTTAGAGAACCAACTCGTGAAGCTAACGTTTTAGACCTCATAGCAACAAATAGACCGGAACTTTTCGACTCCGTGAATGTAGAAGAGGGTATCAGTGATCATAAGTCAGTGGTTGCATCAATGACTACAAGTGTAATAAGAAATGCCAAGAAAGGAAGGAAAATATATTTGCTTAACAAGAGTGATAGGGCACAAATCGCAGAATATCTGAGTGACCACCATCAAACGTTCATTTCTGAGGAAGAGGATGTGGAACAAAAATGGAAGAAATTCAGAAACATCGTCCAGTACGCCTTAGATAAGTTCGTACCGACTAATGTCCAAAGCGAGGAGAAAGATCCACCGTGGTATAACAATCATGTACGAAAGGTACTACGGAAACAAAGAAAGCTTCATCATAGGTTTAAGAGTAGTCGAATCATAGCTGATAAGGAAAAGCTGAACGAAGCGAAAAAGAGCGTAAAGAGAGCAATGAGAGAAGCATTCAACGAATTCGAACATAAAACATTGGCAAACAATCTAAACAAGAACCCTAAAAAGTTTTGGTCATATGTAAAATCGGTAAGCGGATCTAAATCCCCTATTCAGTCACTCGTTGACCACGATGGCACCGAAACAGAGGACGACCGAAGAAAGGCAGAAATACTGAATTCAGTGTTCCGAAACTGTTTCACTGCGGAAAATCGTAACACGGTCCCTGACTTCAGCCGTCGCACGGACGCCAAAATGGAAAATATTGAAATAAACGATATCGGAATTGAAAAACAACTGCTATCACTTAGTAGCGGAAAAGCATCCGGACCAGACGAGATACCCTTAAGATTCTACAGTGATTATGCTAAAGAACTTGCCCCCTTTCTATCAGCAATTTATCGTAGATCGCTGGAAGAACGTAAAGTACCTAGCGACTGGAAGAAAGCGCAGGTCGTTCCCATTTTCAAGAAGGGTCATAAATCAGATGCGAATAATTATAGGCCTATTTCGCTTACGTCAATCTGTTGTAGAATAATGGAACATGTTTTGTGTTCTCGTATTATGACGTTCTTAGATAATACAAATCTCCTTCATCATAACCAACATGGATTCCGCAAACAGAGATCATGTGAAACTCAGCTCGCCCTATTTGCCCAAGAAATTCACAGTGCCGTAGACACTGGCGAGCAGATTGATGCCGTATTCCTGGACTTCAGGAAGGCATTTGATACGGTTCCGCACTTACGTTTAGTGAAAAAAAATAGGAGCTTACGGAATATCGGACCAGGTTTGTGATTGGATTCAGGATTTCCTAGAAGAAAGAACACAACATGTCATTCTTAACGGATCAAAATCTGCAGATGTAGAGGTAATTTCGGGAGTACCACAAGGAAGCGTGATAGGACCTTTATTGTTTACAATATACATAAATGACTTAGTTGACAACATCGGTAGCTCCGTGAGGCTATTTGCAGATGACACGGTTGTCTACAAGAAAGTAGCAACATCAGAAGACTCGTACGTACTCCAGGAAGACCTGCAGAGGATTAATGCATGGTGCGACAGCTGGCAGCTTTCCCTAAACGTAGATAAATGTAATATAATGCGCATACATAGGGACAGAAATCCATTCCAGTACGATTATGCCATAGGTGGTAAATCATTGGAAGCGGTAACGACCGTAAAATACTTAGGAGTTACTATCCGGAGCGATCTGAAGTGGAATGATCACATAAAACAAATAGTGGGAAAAGCAGGCGCCAGGTTGAGATTCATAGGAAGAATTCTAAGAAAATGTGACTCATCGACGAAAGAAGTAGCTTACAAAACGCTTGTTCGTCCGATTCTTGAGTATTGCTCATCAGTATGGGACCCTTACCAGGTTGGATTAATAGAAGAGATAGACATGATCCAGCGAAAAGCAGCGCGATTCGTCATGGGGACATTTAGTCAGCGCGAGAGCGTCACGGAGATGCTGAACAAGCTCCAGTGGCGGACACTTCAAGAAAGGCGTTACGCAATACGGAGAGGTTTATTATCGAAATTACGAGAGAGCACATTCCGGGAAGAGATGGGCAACATATTACTACCGCCCACATATATCTCGCGTAATGATCACAACGAAAAGATCCGAGAAATTAGAGCAAATACGGAGACTTACAAGCAGTCGTTCTTCCCACGCACAATTCGTGAATGGAACAGGGAAGGGGCGATCAGATAGTGGTACAATAAGTACCCTCCGCCACACACCGTAAGGTGGCTCGCGGAGTATAGATGTAGATGTAGATGTAGATATGTGACCGCCTGCCCTGAAGAGAACTGATATTTACGGGTTTATGCAGACAAATCTGTCCTACAAGTGACCTTACAATGCCAGGCCATGTTTTTCCATAGTCTATGCCTGAACTTTATGTTCTGTGGCATATCGTATGTCACTTGGATGACATCACACTTGTTACAGCCGCGGCGCAACCTGCCTCGGGTCATCATGACAATGTCACTCCGACAACAGCCGTGCCGTGCTCCGGGCCACGCCTGCCACGTGACGCCACTCAACCAGTAGGCACACTTGTCTCCCTGCAACTGCGCAGGGTTTTCATACCTCGTGACCACAGCATAACAATATGGTGAGCCTAATTGCAACTGTGAGCCACACAGCATGGGAACACATGAAATACCTACAACAGCTGCCATGCTGGGTGACCTACACCTGCACCATCTGCCACGATTGCCACCTATTAGGATCTCTCCATTGCGCTGCGTTGCTTGGTTCCCCACTACAACACCATCCGCCACAATGCCAACGCATCAGCTGCGACTCCTGTGCCACGTCCCATGACAGTTGGTTACGACATCCACATTACTGACACACCTACCAAGACTACGGCGCTGCGATGACAGCTGACACCTCTACTAGCGCCATCAGATGGTGTTCACGAACCAATACCATGAGCATCACACAATTACAACCATGTTGTACAAGTCCTGACCCCTCACCACCAGGCAGATTACTGCCAGCCGCACACCGAGTTACATCTGCCACCACTACAAGTTTATTCTCCGCAGGCATGGTTCGCACTTGTGAGTGCATGATGCAGTCGTCCGGGATCGTAGATGACCATGAAAAGTTTTTGGTGCTTTTGAACCACCTCCACACCAACACCGAGCTTATCAGTGACCTCCTATTGCATGCACCAACCACTGACAGATACAACATAGTGAAGACGCTCATACTACAATGGCTGTCGTGTTCACCTGAACAACAACTCCACCTAGCCATCGCTGAGATGTCACTGAGCCACGATACCCCATCAGCACTCTGGCACAGGTTACACCTCTGAGTCGACACAAACCTCTTACCATGTCGTGCTCCTCTGGTCACTATGACTTCTCAAACTGCCTGAAAAAGTACAGACAGCCATGCTAATGGACGATGGAAACCCGTTTAAGCCTTGCCAACTGGATGCTTGCCCTCATGCAACATCACGCATCGATAAACACCTGCATCGGCTCTCTGTGCATTATTAGGTTAATGTCAAGCGATTATGAAGCAAGTGCGCAACAATGAACTACATCACGTTATTATTGTTGAGTTGAACGTCCAATACATTTGCCTCGCTGGGAACTTAGCAGTAAGGTTAATTTTAGCGCTGTGTCTATTACACTTTCGTCACTTCCTAGCCACTGTGTGGAAGTTGCGGTAGAGGTATATAATTGCTTTAAACTAAGTTTCATGCGGCAATGTCAGCTAGCTCAGTTTCAAAAATATACGCAGCTAATGTACATAAAATACCACATACAGCGCAAGTCATTGACTTTCACTTCTCTGTTGTCGAACGAATTTTGGAGCAGTGGGATGCAATATTTTATTTTTTTATTTATCAGTGGACAACAGAAAAGGTTAACAAGACGAAACATATCCTAAACTTGCTCCGTGATCCATTTATTAAATTTTATTTCCAAGTTTTAAATTTGCTCAAATTTAGTACAATGAATGCTTACTTCCGATCTTCAAAAGTTATAGTGCTATGGTTAAAGAAACAAATGGAAAAACCTTTCAAAGACATTATGCTAACTACATGAAACAGAATCTCTGGATACAATTGTTGTGGGTCTTGTAGGAACAGCAGATGAGACCAATTTTTTGGACATCAGCATTATATATTTAGGTGTAAAACTGCTTGACTCAGTAAAGTCGATAACTGTTGTGGCCATGCCTCATTTTATAAGGGAATATAGGGAGAGATGCCGTAGCTTCTTAATTCGTGAATGTAAAAGAAGAAGAGCTGTACATTTTATGATCATCTGTATTATCTCCAAAAAGAGCCTTGTCTCGGACAAACAAAGAAGTTACGCCAACTTTAACAACACTGGCAGACCTTGTACCGCAAGTTAAACCACCTCATATGCAAAACGTGGATGATGAATGACGCTCTTTGCCCTTGGATATGCTTCCAGTAGATGCTTCTTTGGAACCTGAACCTGACAAATTTTGGCACAAGGTAAGTTTGGCTTTTCTTAGTAATATTCTCTATATGTTCTAAAATAATTTTTGTTTAAAGTCATTTATAAATGGAAAAGTGTTATGCCATGCCGTCTCTCTGTCTGTTAAAACAGGTCTAATTAAAGGACAATGTATATATTTTTCAGGTTGGATAAATTCCATCCGATGACGGTGCGCATTTGTATGGTGCTTTAGCAGGCTTCGCCCTCGCAGTACTATCACTTCTACATTTCACAGTAGAATGACAGCGAGTATACAGGTAAGGTAAAAATCATTACTTCCAGAAGATTGTAAGCTGTTTGGTTGCTACTCTTACCATCGCTACGGGCTACTAGCGAGATTATCTAATGAATGAGAAATAGTGAAAGAGGAGACATAGCAATTTCTTAATTCTGAATATTATTTTTTAAATTTTTTGCCTTTTACATTATTATTTCCGTCAAGATACTCAGAATGAAAATGAAGTTAAGAAACCGGATGTCTACGTTTACAATGAATAGAACCCTCCTGGTATCACTGCGTCAAAAGGTCTAACAGCTGGTGCACTACATTCCAGGCGATCAAGTCCATGATTGAAAGAGTGGCCAATGTTCTATACCCATCGAACGGTGCAGATGAAGCTGACAAGTTTCGGAAATACGGAAGCGTCCGATCTAACCCGTCGGCTTTGACCCATGACGTCACAAATATGGCGGAAAGGACAAGACGAAAACACATAGAAAAACAACACACACAAAGGTTTCACAAGAACAATCTGCTAACATTGATAGCAAACAAAGATAATAATAAACAAGTGGTACTCAAGGCCAGGCAGGGGGGGGGGCTGCGCCCCCCCCCCTGACCCCCCCGCCAAAAAAAAACCTCCCAACCTAACCTCGTATTCAGGGCTACGCTACAGATCAATGTGTAGGTCAATCAAAAGATAAAAAAAAGAAACAAATAAAAAAAAGAAAGAAACAATATTGATTCATTAGACATAACGAGTAGCGACAAAACATATAGACCATAAAGATTGAACAATCTAATGGCAAACTGATAAAAGACTCATAGACGACGTTAAAACAAAAAGTACAGTAAAAAGGTAAACTATATATTACAGGCCCTAAAACTCCTACTAAGGTAACGTCAACGAGGCAACATCTACAAACACGCCACACTCACAAGCCAAACTCCGCGCCGTAATGACGTCACACACCACAACACCCTTACGTCACGGGTCAAAGCCGACGCGTGAGATCGGATGTTTCTGTTGACCCCAAGTTTCCAGCCATAGCAGACGATTATATTGAAGTCAGTGACAGTGAATAGATTCATCCAGACAAGTAAAAACAGTTCGTGCAATGACTTAATTATTTTTATTCCATTTTGTTAAATAGTGTTAATTTTTTATAACTATGGAACATAGGCCTATTGTTGCTATCAACGTATATCGAGATGGTAGTAGGTGGGCGTAGATCGAAAAATAAAAATGTTTGATATTTTCAGCGGTAGTATGATATATTTATAGTGGATTGTATGATCCATTTGCAGTGCCTTCCTAACAACACTGCTTCACAGACAGCTCCGAGCCAGACGCTCTATAGCTTGCTTTTTACTGATCCCAAAACCACCATCACTTGCGACTTCAGTGGTGGCTAGCGAGAGCTCATTGGAAGGTAGGATGCAAGTCTGTTGTGTATTCTGTTGGAAGCTGGTTGTGCCTCGGTGCCAGTGACGGTCGTGTGTTGGTTTGAAGGATGCCAACGACCTGCGACCAAAATGTCTGTATGCTAAACACACTGGACTTGCACCTGGAGTTATGGTCTGTGGTGCGATTTCGTAGGTCAGCAGGAGTACTCTCGTGGTTATTCCACGCACCCTGACTGCAATTTTGTACCTCAATCTGCTGATTCACCTGTTGTGCTGCCATTCATGAACAGCATTCCGGGGGGTGTTTTCTAACAGGATAACATTCGTCCATATACCGCTGTTGTCACTCAAGACGCTTATAGAGCATTGACATGTTGCCTTGTCCAACTCGATCACCAGATCTGTACAGGTATGGAAATCCAACCCACACACTGACATCCAGCGTATGTAAAAGACAATGCATGCATGTTCACATGCTTGCATTCAGTATTCTGGCATTTACACTAGTTATTAATGTTCCAGCAATTCACATTTGCAATGGTTCCTTTCCCACTTAGATTAACCTGTAACCTTGCAATGTTAATCACTTAAATATGTTACCCAAACTAATGTATTCCCAAATCTCGTTACTCTAAAAAAATGTGTGAAATCTTATGGGACTTAACTGCTAAGGTCATCTGTCCCTAAGGTTACACACTACTGAACCTAAATTATCCTAAGGACAAACACAGGCACCCATGTCCGAGGGAGAACTCGAATCTCCGCCGGGACCAGCCGCACAGTCCATGACTGCAGCGCCTGAGACTGCTCGGCTAATCCCGCGCGGCTCTCATTACTCTACATGAAATAGTTTTTGGTTTTTCTCCCGTCAGTGAAATTATTTGCAGGAAACCGTCCTCCAAATCATCTGTCAAAGCACCGCAAGTCACGTTAGTTCAGCTGTGTCCTCGACAGGTCTTACACATTCTTATGCAGTGTAATTCAGCCTTCACACTCTTACATATTCTTCTGCAACCTCGAGTCAGCCGCACGAAATCAGTAGTAATATCTTGTCAGGAGCTGGCGGTCATTTCATGTGAACTGGAGACAGACGGATGAGTTTGGTTATCTTCAGTTTCAAGCTGTTCTCCAACCATAGCTGGACTTGTAGATATACTCAGTAGAAGTGGAAGTCGATATTGGGTGACAAGCGAGGGAGATTAACAATATTGTTTGCCTGACCCACAAGTACATTAAAACACTGAGGTCTTGTGGAAGTAGGTACAATGACTTAAATGAGTGCACTAAGATTCCATGTGTATAGATGTAGAGATAAGCACTTAAATGGTTATACATAAACACACGGTCACTCCAATTCACATGTTCGCAACGAACTGAAGGTCTGCGAATATCTCTTGCAAACCACAAAGATGGAAGTCTAAAGATAGGTCACTCGACCGATTGCGTGCCGCCACAGAGACCTCCCCCTGGCAGTGCAGAGCACTTGTGGAATTATGCAGGGGCATCAGGACCCTGCACACAGGCGAAGATCCAGGAGCTATATGTACATCTGGATCTGTAGGCAGGGCCCATGCGAGTCGCTTCTGATGGGCGAGGGAGGGAGAGGAAGGAATGACGTAGTCCTTATGCCACACGTGTGGTTGTAATAATCAACTCGCGAGGGAGTGGGGTGGATCATCAGAATTAGTCAGGGGGGGGAGGAGTGAGTGGGATGGTGACAGGAGGCCTGGAGCATCGATGAAGGAAGAGATCGGATTGTTCTCTTCACCTGGGGGAAGTTGAAGTTGTTTGATTATAGAAAGGGAAGAGGTGGGAGGGTCGTCGGCTGAGCGGGCAGAAGCGTGAAGGATGAAAATGAAATTGTCACATACCTGTAGGGAGATGTCATCTGGGGAAAAACGGGACACATCTGTTTGGAAGGTGAAAGAGCTGGGAGGGAAAGTGGAAAAACGGGTGAGTAGTGAGGCAGGTGTATCCTTGCCATCAAGGGTCAGACTTGGGCAGGGTGGAGTTGGAGCCACTGTCAAGCAGGGGTCTGGCGGTGAGACGTCGGTGTCGCAGAGACCTGTTGCAGTGATTTAGGTGGCTCGACAGGGGCAGGCTCGTCCACAACGTCGTCTGCAACAGTCCATGCTGGCTTCAGTCGGTGAACTGAAATGGTGAGAGGTCAGTCGTGTAGGAGGATGTCAAATGTGTTCGTTCCATGTGCTAACACTTTATGAGAGCCGATATATGGGCATTGTAAAGCTGCACGCACTGAGTTGTTGTGCAACATCACACACCACATCACATCAAATCACAAAGTGGGGCTCACCGCACCCCCAAACACACCACCCCGCACCTGCTCTACTGCTTTACCGTCACATGACAAAAAATATGCTTCACCTCATGTAAACCTTTTATGAGCATTATTACCATGTAGCACATCTCTTGGTAGGAACCCTGATTTTTTTTTAAATTTTATCTCCTGCTTAGAAGATTGTTACCATACTCTCTCTCCTTTTTTTCAAGTTTCTTTAATTTCGTTTTTCAGTGTAACTATCTCCTTTTCCACACATCTCACAATGGAGCTCTACAGATGGTTGGTTGGTTGTTTTGGGGAAGGAGACCAGACAGCGAGGTCATCGGTCTCATCGGATTAGGGAAGGACGGGGAAGAAAGTCGGCCGCGCCCTTTGAAAGGAACCATCCCGGCATTCGCCTGGAGCGATTTAGGGAAATCACGGAAAACCTAAATCAGGATGGCCGGAGCTCTACAGATGCTACGCATACCGCGGAACTACTCACTAACGGACTTGGGTTGCAATGCACAATATGCACACACACAAGAGTGCTGACTGGCCATGACAAATGTCTCATGCAACTCACATGTTGAGTGGTAAAACATCTCAGATATGGCAACGTTACAATACTTATTTTGGATATCAAATTTCTTCGTTATCCTTTTAAATAATTACTCTCCAGTTAAATTCGTTTTCTTTACTTTACTTTATACTCGAATCGCTATGCAGTTAATCATAGTTTTTTACCCCTTTTTGGCATAATCCAAGTCATTCACTTGGTGTCGAGCACTTGGAAAGACTGTTGTTTAATATTTTTAACACTAAATGGACTGGCCCATATATATATATATATATATATATATATATATATATATATATATATATATATATATATATACATAATTCCTTAACAATTCATCTCTCTCTCTCCTTTTTCTGCATCCTTTGTGTCCTATAGTTGTCCACCAGCTTAGCTGGGTGGTAACGTGCTCGCCTCCCATGCAAGCAGGCCCAGGTTCGATTCCTGATTGGAGATTTTCTCCACTCGGTGACTGGATATTGTGTTGTCCTCATCATCATTTCATCCTCATCACCGGCGCTCAAGTCGCCCAATATGGTGTCGAATGAAGTAAGACTTGCACTTGGCAACTGAAGTTCCCTGTATGAGGCCTCCTGGCCAGCGATGTCATAATCTCATTTCATTTCATTTCCTTACAAAATACTTCTGGAAAAGAATCACGAGTCATCGAAACCCACTGGAAGGTGGTGGCAGTCTTCCTCTTCGCCGGGAGGATGGAGGACGCAGAGGCTCATCCACGGCCGACAATGCAGCAGCTCGGGGGTGGCAGTGACTCGGAGATAGTGGGGGTTGTACGGAGGTGAGCCCTGGCCTAGATATGGTGCTTCATGTGCAGTGCCAGGTGGTCAGAGCGCGAGAAGCAGCGGTTGCAGTGGCGGTACTTGAACGGCTTGGCACCTATTTGCTTCTGGTAGTGCTGTCAGCTCGTCTGAGCGGGTGAACCTCCACCCGCAGCCCTCCCATGAGCACTTGTGTGGCTTCTCACCTGTATCTGTCTACTGGTGCAACTTGAGGGAGGTATGAACTTTTGGTGTAGACCTTCTTGTAGCCCATGAACTGGCACTTGGAGTCGGGCGAGTCATCATGCTGATGTCGCAAGGGGAACTTGGGTGATGTGCGGTGCGTTTGGCGCCACGCTGGATGGGAGGTGATGGTGTTGATGGTAATGGTGATGTGCCAGTTACACTGACACGCAGAACACCATCTGCCCAATGGAGGTGCTGCCAGCACTGGAAGAGGAGCTGGAATTGCTGGAGGAGTTGCCATGGCTGGACAGCGGCGTGAGTAACAGCTGCACCACCTCGTACAGCAGGTCCACGTCATCGTCGGGTGCGTCCGTGTCCAGGTCGCCGTCCGCGTCGCTGTCGCCGTCGACGTCCGCGTCGGTGGGGTACCTGCACAGGGCCTGGCGCACCAGCAGTGTGGCAGCGTGTCACACGAGCCGGCCACCTGCCAGCATCTTCTGCCACAACAGCTCTGCCTCCTTGTTGTCCACCTTATCTAGACCCTCCTCGATGTCGACATCCACATCCATGTCCAGCTCATCCATTGCCTCCTCGTCCTCGGACAGCGACCTGCCCGGTGCACCATGGTGGTCAGCCCACAGCATCAGAGGAAACTGCCATCTCGATCTGGCAGAGATATGACCAATGTTGTTGTCATGGTGCCGACGGTGCTGCCGAGAGGTGGGTGTGCTGAGAGCGCTGGATGTGGTCACAGATCTGGAGGTGGTGGTGGTGGTGGCGGCAGCAGTGGTAGTGTGTTGGAGGTTGTGCTTGGAGATTCCAGGCACGCTGGTGAAGGATATGGCTGAGGGTACAGCCAGCAGTGGGCTGGTGGCCGGTGTCCTCCTGCTGACGGCAGCGTTGGTGGCAGCGGGGCTAGTGGTGGCTGCAGGCACCACCAGCTGCGGGGGTGGTGGGGCTGGCACGGGGCTGCCAAGGGCCGCTGTGCGTGGGGCTCCTCCTTCAGGCAGCACTCTCTCTCTTAGCACGTCTGATTCCAGTAGTCCTCGAGAAAAGGTTGCGCCGAAAAGTATCCAGTGTTGTGGATATCCTGCAATCCCTTAAAGATATTTCTGGATGGTAAGCTATCCATTTTGTCTGCAGTATATGAGAACAAACTTGAAACAAACGAAAGGCCAACATAAAAATCTAAAACAACAGTCGAGTTGAAAAACAATCACTGTGCGTGTTGAGGCTGAACACTGTGGCGATGGTCGTTCTTCAGAAAGCAACAATGATACGATGGTATGCAATGCTGGTGCCAGAGCAAGAGACAGATAAACAGCAAGTGTCATGCCTCTGCGGCCGATGCCAGTGCATGCTGAGAAAATGACAAGTGGAAGAGGAGCAGCGGATAATTTCAGTGTGAGGGGAGCTGTACCAAGAACGTTGATGTTTGAATCATTTGTGGCCCATAGTAATGTAGGCGAGGGTCACAGATTTGCAGGTGCAATGTGATGGGGGAATGATGCTTGTGTCAGCCCCAGTGTCAATCAAAAACTTATGGTTGGCGGTGGAGTCATGTACATAGAGGCATGTGCTGACAGGTGGGGCGATATGTGGTGACTGCTCATGACTGTGGCACCGTGTACTTTTTGTGCAAGGTGTGCACCTAATGCATCTCGCGTTGCATGTTTCCCACCACATGTGGTGAGTGACACCACATGTGGTGAGTGACAGTTGCGAGCAGCGTCGCCGAACCTGGCGTGAAACCAGCGTAATGGTTAACGTGGGTGCGGTTGAGTGGCTGTGGTAGTACCCAGGGGTTGCAGCTACACTGCACTGTGCGTCACTCGAGACCACCCGAGTGGGTACAGGCTGCAGAACATGAGGTTCATGGTGTAGGCCGCCTGATGGAAGCACTTGCACTGGCTGCTGGCTGTGTGGACGAGGACATCCTATAGAGGGTGGTGGAGGGGGCAGTACTGAGCTGACGTTACTCGACCGATTGGGGGAAGCTGGAAGGTAAAATGAAAGTTCGGGCTGGCGAATTATCTTGAAAGCGCAGTCCCCCACTAACAGTTTCTCGGCCAGCGTGCACGATGTGAGGGGCAGGAGTAATAGTTGTAATGTTTCTGGGAGTTTCATCAACCAGATCGACCACAGTGCTGCGTTTGGCAGAGAGTCACGTGTTGTAAGGGCACGTAGATGACGCCACAGTGTGGAGGGAGTGAGGTCGCCGAAATGTTCCTTGTGGATAATGTGGTGAATGATCTCGTCAGAAGATAGTGACAAACGTTCACAGATAATTCGTTTAGCATTTGTGTATTGCGGAGGATGGGAGGGGGGGGGGGGGGGCGGATGCACCACAATGTCACTGATTAACTCCAAATGGTCGTGTAAATGGCTGGTGAGGCATACGAATTTCGGTTCCTCGGAGTGGACAACATTAGCACGAAAAAAAGAGTCCGCCAGTGCAAACCAATTTGTAGCTGGTCCTTTACAAATGTAGGCAATTTCGGAAATTTGGTGTGCGGGACGTCCGATAACACAGCGTTACTTGGGGGTTGATTGCCCGTAACTGTCCCACAAACTTCACCGGTCAGGCGAGGCTCCTGCTGCAGTCAGCGCATCGGGAAGTGTTGCGGCGAGGTAGTAGCATCTCCCCTATCAATAATGCCTGCTCGGAATTCGCGGTAGGCGCGGTAGAGAGTTGTAATTCTGTCGGAAACGGGGCAGACTCGACCTTGGCCGAGGCAAGACGGCATGGGTCGGCGAACCCATGTTGTGCGAAATCGGATGCAGTACATATCGGAGCACGAGGCACAGTCCGTGATACATCACTCCCTTGTCAAAATGTCCATAAATGTACGAAGGCACAGCCTGAGGCAATATGGCGGCGGCCACGTGGTACATAATGCAATGTTTATTACAGAGAGAATTGTAGTACGTTAACATGATGTGACGTTATGGTTAATTAACGCTCATTTTATAGACTGATATATGGTTAATATTCAACAGTATAAATATTGACAACTCCTAACACGACTCCATTTGACTTATGACGAGATACTGTACAGAACATTTTACAAAATGTGTTTCAATAATGACGACGACAAGTTATACCTTGAGGAATGTGTCAACAGTATTAAAATGTCGTGATTAACCTAGGTTCCTAGTGTACAGAAAATGAATTTAGAACTTCGACGACTGTTGATGAAATTCAAACTAGGTGAAAGCCTACGGTCAGAACTGTACAGAACGGATTAAACTGGTTTACAGTGTTTTACCATCCGCAGAAGCGGACCAAAGATTCGCTGGCGCGGATACTGTGTAGATAGCATTTTCCATATCCTTGCAGACTACATACAGGGCATTCAAACTGGATATTAAAATCACAGAACGTGATGTAGCTGAATTTGATATGCTGTTAGGACAAGTTAGGGTAATGTGACCCCAAGTTTGCAGCCTCGAAAAGCCCTTGCTTCTTCAGTAATACGAAAAAAATTGCGAAAATTTTGGACATTTTGTTGTCTTATAACTATGCTTTTTCCGATATTAGTGGTTGTGACCATTTCAAAGTATATCACATATTTAAGTCCAAGCGCAACTCTATACTCCCAGTAGTTTCCTAAATAGGGAAGTTAAATATTGACTTTTTTTTTACCGAAAGTGAAATTTCTAAGTTCTGCTCTTGTTTTTGGCTAAATTTCGGCAATAACCGCTCCTCTTGCAAGGAAACTCATGAGAACTGAAGTTTTAGTAAATATTATTGGCTTTCAATTAAGCACAAAATGATGTCTCCAGGCCTAGTAGTTCTCTTTAAATCGTTCAGAAACAAAATGTCAGAAAATTGAATTTTTGAAGAACTTAGCCTAAACACTAACTCCTACCGAACTGTGGGCTTTCAACGAAAGAAAAATACATAACATCGTGTTTAAAGGTATAAAAGTATATTCAAATGCACTGATATTATTAAAAACTCACACATTGCAGTAAATGAAAACTCTCCATATTTAGGTTTCTCTGAGGGTGCAGTTGTCTGCTATCATGTACCAGGACAGAAGGAGATCGCTGGGGTGCTGTGTCCATTTCTGGCTGCTCGTCCGAATGTGGAAGATCGTTGGGATTGTTCCATCCTTGTAGACCAGACTCGTAGCAACGTTTTGGTAAGTCGTTCGAGAGCAGTGATTACCCAAAACCGAGCACTTACGCCCATCTCTTGGCAGTTGCAACTTACATGAGAGCAATTTCAGA
This sequence comes from Schistocerca cancellata, assembly GCF_023864275.1. Classification (NCBI taxonomy): domain Eukaryota; kingdom Metazoa; phylum Arthropoda; class Insecta; order Orthoptera; family Acrididae; genus Schistocerca; species Schistocerca cancellata. Next base: position 307,490,104 of record NC_064628.1, on the reverse strand, counting down.
AGTTTTGGTGGGGCTGGTTCACATACTGATGTTACTGGTAACAGACCAAGGGAGCTCTTCGACCAACCCAACTCTCTGGCATCCTTTGCTGCTCCTAACCATTCTCGCACTTGGTGGTATGTGCGATACGAATGGAGGGAAGTAGCTTCTTTCGTTGTGGGGGGGGGGGGGGGGGGGGGGCAAACGGGTCAGGTCCACTGTTGTATCCTTGTCGCCACTGTGGCGCCCTCGTCGCCCCCGTAGAGGCTTATGTCAAAGAGGCAAGGGAGAGGTTGTTGTTATGGGTGGCTGATATCCTCGTTCTACAACACAAATGCACACGTAGATTAACACGGTTCTTTATTTATATAACTGAAAGTATTTACTTAACTGGTATAGAGTCCTTGTGTTGTGGTACAAGCTTATCAGTAATAGTCCTTTGCAGACACTGTAGGAAATCTTGCTATTACACAAATTTGATCGTTATGCACTGATGTAGCCTGTGCTGAACTATGCCGCTCCACGAGTGAATGAGAGACGCCAACCTAGAATAGTACGTCGAGTCAGTGGCTGAGTTTGTGAGGCCACCAGTCAGCGGCGGCGGCCTAAATACCTGCTGTCCAGAGGGCGTTGGCAGCATGTTGCTAGTTGGTTTGTCTCCGGCCTCTCTCATGATAGGCGCGCTTGATCCAGTGGCTACTATAGATCTTCTCGCTGTATCTTTGCCGATTGGTGTGCTGGCGACAGCTTACACCAGCTCATCCACCTTCGCATTGGCTGCTGATATGACGAACAGGTGGAACCAAAGCCATTTTGGATGGCGATCTATTTCTGCATCATCATGCATTGTAACTTCGTCTAACGCTTGTAAAAGCTGTTTTTCTAAGGAACAGGTACCTGACTGACTGGCGTGTTCCTCTTCCCAGATGTGTGTCACAAAACTATAGGTGAGGAAGTGCAGTGTAGGCTGTGTAGAAAGAGTTCAAGTCCCGGGGACAATTCTATTTGTCCTTGACCGAAAGAAGTGGTGAAAAGTTGAATGCCACTTTACTCACATCTGCTGTTTTCCGGAAGAAAACATTCCGGACAGCCGATACTTCTGTTGCTGTCATAATTTCAATGCCCTCGAGTCCAAACGCAGAGCACAGATGTGGTCAAAGAGGCGTCTTTTATTGAGTCGTTGGCTAACAGTTTCTGCTGGGGCATTTTGATAGTGGTTGAAGAGTCAAACACGATCTCGTTGCAAGCAAGGGCAGCGTCACGCCACAATCGTTCTCTAGTTTTAGTACTCCTGGGGGCCGCATCCTCAGGGTATGCATAAAACATCACTGAGACTTTCTTGCCAAAGTTGTTTGTTGTATAGTGTAATATCCACGCCTATATTTCATTCAGAATAATATTCATGACAGCATTGTGTGTGGAATATGAATGAACATTAATCGTATTCTCGTGACTTTAATAAAAAGGACTTCATCGTTAATAAAATAATAAATAATTATTGTCAGAGAAATAATTTAATATTTTGCAAAAAATTATATCTCAGACAATGCCCATGAAAAAATATAATGAAAATCTAAATCTTTTGTTATTTATGATTCTTCTAGAAGAATCCTTCTTCTTGTTTGAACTGTTTTAGTGATAGGATGTGACTGATGTCTCGTAACACAGAGGTCCGTAAAAAACTGTTTGATGTTGCTAATTTAATATTTGAAAAATAGAGTTTGTGTGTCATTGAATTGAATCTTCTTTGTTTGTAGTTTTATTTCATTGTAAATCTCGTCCTATATAAATATTAAGTTTTCTGCTCAGCTACAAAAGATCGCAGCTATTAGCGCTATTGATCTACAGATCGGTTTATTGGTAAATACTGAATAATAACCGATTAACATTCAGAAATATTTTCAAATGTTAATGCATATACTGAAAGTACAAAAAGATTTAATATATATTATTTATTAGTAGTAAAACAGGGCCTGAAGTAGAATCGATACGTGAGTGTCTTATGTTAGCCGCCATCTTAGTGAAATATTGCAGCGGCAGTTTTAAATTGATTTTCTTTACAAACATAAATGTTCTTGGTCATAATAATTATGTACTGGTGGCCCAGAACCCACTCTGAGGTAACAAGTTCCAGTTAGACTGTAAACACAGTGGACTTATATGAATGCAAGCAGCATCTTATGTGATATACATTCGTATCTGCTGATGTATGAAGCCTGGTTATTTCAAAACAACTCTTATGAAATATTTCGACAGGAAAAAATACATTAGTGTTGTGTGAGTGTGGTACTGTGTGACAAAACTGTTCATTTTGCTTAAAGAAAAGTGTTGCCACCTCAAATAACAGTAGCGATAAATTCGATAAACTATCTGCAACTAGTAAAGAGACTATTATATAACAGCACTGAAAATTACAAAAAATCATTACTCTTGTTTAGTTCAGATTACTTACCACACATTTAGCTTGTTTACTGGTTATTATATATGATTATTTTGTGCCATTTACACTGCTTGACAGACAACATTGCCAGACGTTCCCAGGTGGAGATTTCTTTAACAAAATAACGATCATTAGCCGGGAAAAGCAGTGAGTAAATAAAAATCTCATGTTCCATTAATAATAAGTAACTAGTTTTATTGTAATCTTGTTGAAATTGTACAACACACAGTCAAACCATACATGCCACAATAGGTGATGTGGACAGCAACGGTTGCCCTTATCGAAACTTTTCGGTGCCAGATAGCCTTAAGGAGAAGTTATCTCTCATTCACCACTACAAGTGTTCTGTCACCAAGAGAGAGCCATTGGGAAAGCGGATTGAAAGAGGAGCAGGAAGTTGTTTTTGCCCCCTTACACATCCCCTCTTCGTTGACCAGTGCCACTGGATAACAGACCAGTTCGAATTTAAAATGAGCTATCAATTCGCTGTCCAACTGATCAGTGATGCTCATTGTTTGAAAAATAGTGAATGGATCCACGTTAGCAGTCTTGTTATGCACTTTGATAGAATTGGTAACTGTCGCCGGAGTTACCAGTTTGTCTTTTCTTCACAAACGAGAAACGAGCTGCCAATTTTTTTTCCAATGCTTTTTTTCTTGAGATAGGCGGCAATTTATTTCAGCATCTGATACGATTCCACTGCTGTCGGATGGTCTTTTGTCTGTAGATGTAGGATATCGCAGAGGTTTAGCGTGTACATCATTTCTCCATGTCTCCGCAATGTCCTTTCTTTCAGGAGTGCTAGTTCTGCAAGGTTCGCAGAGCTTCTGTAAAATCTGGAAGGCAGGAGACGAGGTACTGGCAGAAGTAAAGCTGTGAGGACGGGGCGTAAGTCGTGCTTGGGTAGCTCAGTTGGTAGAGCACTTGCCCGCGAAAGGCAAAGGTCCCGAGTTCGAGTCTCGGTCCGGCACACAGTTTTAATCTGCCAGGAAGTTTCGTATCAGCGCACACTCCGCTGCAGAGTGAAAATCTCATTCTGGAATCATTTCTCCAGTCTACAGAGAAAGCGCGTTGCTGGATATATAACGAAGGTGTGTTAACCCTCACCCCCTCGTCATTGATCTCATTAAAATGTGTTCGATGGTTAAATCTATCCACAGATCCCCTGACCAAAACTTACCCGATCTGTGAATCGTGATGTCTTCTTTAGTGGAAATAGTAACTTCCTATGCGACCATCCAGTGTTGTAGATTACTCATATCTTGTAACCATAGACGAGCATTTATAGCGTAAAAAAATGGTCTGCTGAGAGAAAGAAAGGGAATATTTTGGTTATTGTATCCAGATGAAGCTCCCTATCCCCTCTGTCTGGATGAATCTTGTCATAAGTGCAATCATTCGATAATACTGAACACAGAGCTTGTTTGTAGGGCCTTGTTTTTCCAGGTTTTCCTATGCGGTTTCGAATTTAGCACTAACAATATGGACAGTTTCATTCTCTCTGGCAAACACGAGTAATAACCTATCTGTTCACGTAACGTTCTCTCAGTTACTGCTCGTTCCATCTCAGCTGAACCTCATTAAAAAGAAATTAGCTAACACAAGATTTGTCAACACATAAGGTCTCACAGCCCTCACACTGTTCTCAGCTTATGTTGTAAGGAGCAATTCCTTAAGACCATTAGCTACCATCGAGGCATGAAGTGGGTGAAAACTACTTAACCTCACCAACACGGTACTCAAATTGGAATGTTGGCAAAGCTCAAGAATGTGTTTGACTTTCAGGTACAGCGGTTGATAATATGATGCAAAACAGGTCTTTTGATCATGGGCTTTGGTTTTCGCACTCATCACAGGAAGAGATGTCAGTATAATATCATAATCTATGGGTGGAGTGCAAATGAATGGGAGGAAAAAAATTGAGCATTTGAAATAAAGACCATTGGTCACTTGCTCCATGAACCCATCCCAACCTGGAATACCAGAGGTGTTGACGGTTTTTCCAAACAACCACTGCAAACCCGTGGCTATGGGCAGTTTGTTCAAGATTCAAGATTCTTTATTAGCCATTGATCATGCAAGATGAAATAGGCTTCGTCAGTACATAAAATAATATTAATATTCCAAACACTATATATAAGGCATAGATATAATTAGCATATGAGTAACTTACAAATAACATAAACCTTAAGCAGGTGACTACAATGCTTAATACATATTCTTGTTTCAGATACATACAAAGGTACCAAAAATGAGTTACATTGTAGTAGCAAACACAGTAGTTACGTAACACATCATAACACTGGCAAATAAAGTAGTTACCTAACACTGTTGAAATACAAAGGTATTAAATATGAAATATTTTGTAACAGTATATATAGTAGTTAATTAAGTTAATTATGCAATTACAGGTTTATCTCTGTGCTACTCAGATCATAATATTCTTGCATAGAATAAAATGGATTGTCAGATAACCAATTGTACAAATTTTGTTTAAGAATTTTTGTGGGCATGTCCCGAGCAGATTGCGGTAGTTTGTTGAATATTTTTAAGGTATTCACTTTGTGTGAGTTACTACTTTTTGTTAGTCTGTGTCTTGGTATATCATAATCTGCCTTCCTTCTAGTGTTGTAGTTATGAATTTCTTCCCTGACAACACCTTCCATACCATTGTTTTTAATGTGTAACACACAGATATAAATATACAAGTTTACAATGGTCAACAGTCTTAGCCTTATAAAGAGAGGACGACAGTGCTCCGTGGGACCGACTTTACACATTATGCGCAGCATTCTTTTCTGCATCAACAAAATTTTGTTACTGTGAGAGCTGTGCCCCCATATGAGAAGGCCATATGTAATATGTGACTGGAAGAGTCCACAGTACATTGTTCTCAGAAAGTTCATGCTAATCATGTCCCTAAGTTTCCAAAGGAGATAGGAGACTCTTGAAAGCTTTTTGCAAACCTGATTTACGTGTTCTTCCCAGTTAAGTTTGGAATCAATATGCATTCCTAATAGTTTTACAGTTTTGTTTTCTATGGTTTTGGGTAACCCTAAGAGAAGCTGTTGTGTTTTCTCTGAGTTACACAGTAATTTATTGGATGTGAACCAGTGGATGGCTGATTTGAGTGATTCCTGTGTGTTATTGTCCAAAGCTGAGATGTTCTGATGTGAGGTGAGGAGGGTTGTGTCATCTGCATAGCATATGGTAGTACTATTTATGTGATGAGGTAGGTCATTGATGGCTATGATGAAGAAGAAAGGTCCCAGAACCGAGCCCTGTGGTACACCAGTACTAACTGCTGCTACAGGGGAGTAATTATTTTTAACTGAGACAAACTGTCTTCTATTATGAAGATATGACTCTATTACTGCTAATGCTGGGTTACATACACCATAAAATTCTAGTTTTGCAACCAGGGTGCCAAAGGGAATGCAGTCAAAAGCTTTGCTCAGATCACACAAGACAAGTGACACCATATTCCGGTCTTCAAAGGCTGTTAATGTCTGGTCAACAATTTCCAGGATGGCCGCAGTGGTATTTCTGCCCTGTCAGAATCCGAACTGACTATTGCTCAAAAGGTTGTGTGTCTCAAAATAGCTACTTAATTGAGTGTACATAAGTGACTCAAATACTTTAGAAAATATTGGCACAATTGAGATTGGGCGATAACTTTTAGGAAGATGTTTGTCACCCTTTTTAAACACTGGAATAACTTTGGAAATTTTGAGGGAGTCGGGAAACACTCCTGACTGTAAACATTTATTAAATATGAATGCCAATGGTTTAGCGATCGAGTCTACAGTTTTTTTTACTATGTAATTGGAGAGCCAGTAGCAGTCCATACTTTTAGAATTTGAAAATTTTGTGACTGTTCTTTTAATCTGAGCAGGTGTGATACTATACCAGTTAAAGACATGATCTACTGGTGGAAGGGCATTAAGTAAATCGCTTGCAGATGTATCTGTTTTTTCTATCTTACTTTCAATTTCTTTAATTGAGCTAATGAAGTAGTCATTTAGTTCCCTTGGAGTGAGCTGAGTTTCATGTGTGTGACGTGTGGGATTTTCTTGTGCTACAATCTGCCATGCTGCCTTGCACTTGTTTGTTGCACCTTCTATGTACCCTTCATAAGCAGCCTTTGCCATCAACTTACAGACTTTCATTCACATCGACGATTAGAATAGCAGACAATCCTGTATTTTTACTCATGTTTCACAGTTTGATTTGTAGGACAATATAAGAACTTATTCTGTCAGCAGGAACATTCCTCTCCAAACGAGGTATTGGTTTGTTCGGCAATACAGAGGGGTGCAGTGATCATGATGCCACCCATTTCATGGAAGGTGTTTTCGCCCCATATGGTGCTGACATCCACATCAGCGTTGTCAAAGACGAACTGTATGAACGTCTCTTTTTTTTCTCCCCGCACAATAGCTGAACGTTCAAAAAGCATTGCCTCACTATAACTGAAGGAAAATGCCATTGCTGCACAGAGGTTAACAAGATGTTTCGACTAAATTTCCTGTGTAGGTAGGCACCTAGGCTAGTCTTCAGTGAGGAGAGGAAATAGCTTGGTCTCATGGCAGGAATGGCTGAGACATTTCTTCTCCCACCCACCGAGAGAATGGCATTTGTGGTCCATCGCGATGGTTTGAAGTAAGAGTTTGAGAGAGTCAGGAACGGCAGAAGCAATTTCTCGCCAGAAATCGTCAGTTGGAGGATACTCTGTGGTGTTACGAACTTGAGAGCGATTGTCCTAGATTGTCTCTTCTGCAGATTTCACCACTCTCATTCGCTCTCCTGCAGGATTCATTCTTTACTTGTACCAGAATTGTCATACAGAATATTTTGTCCAAAGTCTGTGAAACAAAGTACTATTTGATGACTGCGGCAGCGGACGACGTCTGCAATTGCGACCTTTTCGTAGTACCGTTACATGAGGTGAGTTTTTAAAGTTCTGACTTCAGGCTCGTGATCGCTTTTTACTTGATCAATGAGGTCATCCAAAGAGAACCATTCTTCCTGTTTTCAGCAATGTATGTGCAAACACACTAGAGTCCAGAATTAAAGCAACAAACCGTTATTTCCCCGTCCTGTGTCTAATTCACAATATAATCACACGAACTGTCAAATCGTACGATCTTGTTCTGCACGGAAGATGGCATTCTGGTCAACGGACAACCTGCCAACGATGTCAGGGCACCTATGAAACGAGGTACTGTTTGCCGGGTAGTCCCACATCCACAATCGCTGAGTACACGGTCATACAGGGGGAACTATGGCACGGAGAAGATACCTATCAGACTCTCTGCGGTGGAGGATTATAGAAAGAACGGAAGAGGGACAGCCGGAAACTGATGTGAAACTGTTTAGTGTGAATCGTTCTATTGTTTCTCGGAAGTGGCGACCGTTTGAGAGCAGAAGGTTCGGCAGAGTGGCCATTACTGTCGGAGGCCTGCTGTATGTCTACCTCTGACACGTCTTCACAGAAGGGAACGTCTAGAGTGGAGTTATCAACGGGCCATCTGGGCGGTCGAACAGTGGGCCAATGTTATTTTCACGTATGAGTCCCGATTTAGTCTGGAGAGTGATTCTCGAGCGATTCACATCTGGAGGGATCGTGGAACACAATTTCGGGACCCAAACATTGTGGAAAGAGACCGATATCGAGTAGAACCCTTAATGGTGTGGGCAGGGACTATGTTTACTACTTGAACCCCTATTCATGAAATTATACAGATAAATCGGCAAGGTTTAACTGCTGTCACGTTTCTTGACGAGATCTTGGGACCTCATTTGCTGTTGTTGCGAGGTACTGTGGACCCAGACTTCGTATTGATGGACGATTACGCTCAACCTTATCCAGCACAGGTTGTTGATGTTTTCTTGGAAATGGAAGACATCGCACGTATGGCGTGGCATGCCCGCTCTCCCGATTTGAATCCCATAGAGCATGTCTGGGATGCACTAGGGAGATAGCTTGCATCACGTCAGCATCCACCAACTACTCTCCAAGACTGTGAGCAGCTCTGCTGGAATAATTGCCTCAACATGATACTGATGACATCATACACAGCATGCCGCATCATTGTGAGGCCTATATTGCTGCCAGAGGGGGTCACATCCCATACAGAACACATTAACCAGTTGTCGAAATGTGTGTGCAAATCCGTTAAGTTGAAAAAAGCGAAGAACATTTCTTGTCTACCATTACGCATATTGCAGCTGTTTACTTTCTGAATTCTTTGCAATGTTTCTACTTTACTATCACTCGCTTATACTGTTTTGTGGTAAAATAAAAGAAACCTTGCAAAATGTCCGTTTGTTGCTTTAATTTTGGACACCATTGCATATTCCAAGTACTTCGCGATATTTGTTGGCTCTGAATAGTGTCTAAAATCTCATAGTTATTGGCATGATGTACAACTTTTTGTGACATAAAGAGTGGTACTTAGCATCAGCAGCGACGAGGTCAGTTACAGATGCAACGCGATTTGTCATCTAGTGTCCCCATTCGTCACATCGACGATTTGCCACTTCAAGAATCGTTTCCTTTGCATCTAATGGTTGCACATTCGTGACTCGGGCAATTTCTTTTAGTGCTTGAAAAATTCCTCGGTGATATCATCTCCACAGAGGAAACAAGTATTTCGGAGGGCCATGGATCTTCTTGATAACCTCCAAGACGATTGTTCGGGAACTGTATCGCCTCCATGACGGACAGTCACCTCAACATACTTCGAACCGCGTATCTCTTCCTGTACGCTAATTTCATCTAACGCTTGTAAAAACTGTTGATCCTCCTAAAGGCCACGCTTCACAATCACTTCAGTTAGCGAGAGTACACCCGTTTTTTTTCCCCCACTGTTGCTTGTCTTGACCTTCTTAAACTACTCTTCGACATATAAGACAAACTTTTGATGCAACTGACATTTCAGAAAACACGCTGAGAAACTCACAGAGCACAGACCCGAATGCAACAGAAAAGTTAACAGAGTGAGAGGAAGGGGAATAAAATTTTAATAAGGAACCTTTTGTTGCGACACGAAGGACGGCATTACAAAAATATGAAGAGGCGAGGACTTACTTTGTTTGTCCATACTTACATGGATCCACAAGAAGTTTAAATTTTTATAATATATGTAATTCGTGTAAACGTCTAATGCAGCCTTTAAACACGATGCTATGCATTTCCTTTTTGTTGAAATCCCACAGTTTGCCATTAGAAGTGTTTAGGCTTATTTCTTCAAAAATTCAGTTTTCTGATATGTTGTTCTTGAACAATTACAAGTGTCAAAGATTTAATTTTGTGCTTAAATGAAAGCATTTTAAATTTACTATAATTTCAATTCTCTAGACTTTTCTTGTAAGAAGGGCGGTTATGCCGTTATTCAGCGAGAAACAAGAGCAGAAGTTAACATTTTCATGTTTGGCAAAAAATGGACAATACTTGAAGTTACGTATTTCAGAAACTAATGCACGTATAGAGCTGCAGTGGGACTTACATTGTTGCATACTTAACGTTCTTTAAAAATGGTAATATGGCCTAATATTGGAAAACGCGTATTTATGAGTTATAAGACAACAACTAAAAAGAGTCGCAACATTTTGTAGTTTTTCTCATGTTAGTCAGGATCCATAGATTTTTAGGAGCTGCAAACCTTGATTCGCACGATTGTAACTGATCCTAACAACATACCAAAAAATCAGGACTACATCACGCTTTGTGATTTTAGCCTTTTTTACTTGTTTTGTAAATAAAACCACCTTTTCTTGTTGCAACTTAATTTTATTTTTCTCAGGCGTGCTCTGAGACATCATCAGTGGGATCTATAACGATACAGTTTTGTTATTTTTAGATTATCAAACAGCTCACGTCGCGATTTTTTGTGTAAATTAGTAATTACTTTATTTACAAAGCAAGTATTTCTGTGCTTGCTGCGGAAGATGGCCACGCAAACTTGTTATCCTTTTTTGTATACGTTTTGACTGACCTAATAGTAGTTACATCCCATTTCTCGTAGTCTGTATCTCATAATAACTTTGGCGACACTGAAGTCTCTACGAATTTTACCCATTTCACTACCGTGTAACTGATGTTTCAAAAATCTATCCCATACTGATTAACATAAAGGAGTGTGTTTCTGCGATAAGAATACGTATAGCCACGTTTAAATTACGTACTGTTCATGTATGTCAGCTTCAGTAACACCTACTCTGATTGCGAACAATTTTATTCAAGTTTAAAATATCAGTATTTCCCCGTAGAAAAACCTGTTTTCATATTTCTCTTTTCTATTTATCTGTTCATTTGCGTCGTTAATATTTAACAAATATTTCTAACCTCGGCTCGCAGCCCTCGACTGCATAAACGTAGCAGTACGGCTTCGTCGGTGTTACTTCGTTATACTCCTAACATTAGTTTGAAGAAGCAGCAAATGAGGTGGCAGGAAAGAAGGCACCATATAAGAAGAGAGACCTACTTGCAAAAAGAAGAACAGCAAGTCAAGCTCAAGGGATGAGAATACCAACACGTGGAGTACGGCAGTCAACCCGAAAAAAGAAACCACAACCGAGGGACCAGGATTTTTGGTGGGATCAGCAGTGGTTTCACAGACGAAAGCAGTTAACAAAGTGAGTCATCAAGTGGATGAACAGGTATGTGACTATCATAACACATATGATCACAGTGCATCAAAATTAAAGACATTAACGGTCCTACAACTTCAAGTATAAAGTCAAATTGCTCTCAGAGGAATACAGACACAAACAAACTACGTACTTTTCTACAAGTTAACATACGTTGCATTAGAAATAAAATTTTAGAATTAGAACATTTATGTAACACTGAGCATGTAGATGCTATATGTGTATCTGAGCACTGGTTAACGCAAGAACAAGTAAATATGTTCATTCCCCAAGGGTATGTTGTGGGAGACATGATATGTAGAAAACAGAGAAAGGATGGTGGGGCGGGAATTTTTGTCAAAGAAGGAATAATGTTTTCCAGAATTGATGTATCTACATACTCCTCAGAGCTAGATGGGGAGTTTAGTTGTGTAAAACTAATGAATGAAAATATAGTGGTAGTTAGTCTATATAGGTCGCCAGCTGGTGATGTAAATTTGTTTATTGAAAAATGTGAATTAATAATTAAAAAAATATTGAAGAGTAAAACGAGAATTGCTACACGTGGTGATTACAACATAGAAATGGTAAACACACAGAGACCAGTTGCTAGGACATTTTTGAATATGCTAAGATCATTAGACCTCTATTGTACAAATAACTGTGCCACACATAAGAATGCCTGTATAGACAATATTATTGTGAATTTCCATAGGGAGGATTTTACAGTTAGACTTGCAGGAAGTGGACTTGCAGATCATGAGCCACTACTCCTTACACTCTGTAAGAGGCAGCCAGTTAAAACTGAAGAATCTATAATAGTAGTGGTACGAAGACAGAAGGAAGAGTACATAAATATGTTTGTTGATAGATTAGGAAGTGCAGATTGGGACTTTATATATAATTGTCAATCTGGAAAAAGGGAAGCTGAAATTAGCTTTGGTAACTTCTTTAAAAAGTACACAGATTTATGGTATTCTTGCTCACCAGTAAAAAAAATTAGATATCCAAATGAAATGAAAAAGAAAAGTCTGAACTGGTTCACACAAGAGCTAGTAGAAATTAGAGGAAACTTGCATATGCTGTACCAAATGCATAAACAAGCCTCTGACCAAGGAGCAGAACAGAGTGTGAACATTCATAGGTCATATCTGAAATGCAAAAAATACTATAAAGCTAAACTTCTTCTGGCAAAAAAGCAAGCAGTGGAGAACTGTATAGAAAGAGCTTCCAATAAATGCAAGGCAGCCTGGCAAATAACAAAACAAGAGAATACACCGAAACGCACAGAAACAGCTTTGCTTGATCCTGAAGAATTAAATGAGTACTTTTTAAACTCAGTTAAAGAAATAATTGACAGTATCAAAGCAACAAATTCATCTGCAATGAACCTTGTTGGAACACCACTGCCTGTTAACCTGGCATTTGAATGGAGGGCTGTCACACCTGCTGATGTTATAAAAGCTGTATCCAAATTTTTAAAATGGACTGTTATTGGTTATCAAACAACATAATTAAAAAGACAATACACTCAATCGCCAAACCATTAGCTTATATTTTTAATAAATGTGTATAATTTGGAGTTTTTCCGGATGCACTCAAGGTATCCAAAATTGTCCCAGTTTTTAAAAAAGGAGACAAACATCTCCCCGAAAGCTACAGACCAGTCTCCATTGTTCTAATATTCTCAAAAGTATTTGAGGCGCTGATACACACACAAATAAGCAACTTCTTTGAAAAACACAATATCCTATGTAACAATCAGTTTGGCTTTCGAAAGGGGAAGAACACAACAAGGGCCATCTTGGAAATCATTGACCAAACCTTAACAGCTTTTGAAAATAATAACATGGTATCATTGGTATTATGTGACCTAAGCAAAGCTTTCGATTGCATTCCTGTTGACATACTACTGGGGAAACTAGAGTTTTATGGGGTGAGAGGGAGCACTTTACCTGTGATAAATTCTTATTTAAGTAACCGAAAACAATTCGTTTCAGTCAGAAATTTAAATTCTTCCATCATGGAAATCAGCACAGGTGTACCACAAGGGTCTATCCTTGGACCCTTCTTCTTCATTGTCGCTATTAATGATTTACCTAAAAATATAGCTCACCCTGTTGTGTGTTATGCTGACGATACAACACTACTTACCACACATCAGAACATTTCAGATCTGAATAACCTAACAAAAGAAACACTAGATAAGGCCCTGGACTGGTTTGCAGCCAATAAACTCCTATGCAACCCTGACAAAACACAACAATTTCTAATGGGGACATCAAATGAAGTAGGCAATAAGTCGGTAAAACTCTTAGGTATTCACATTGACTCAAAACTATATTGGGAGGAACATGTCAATCATGTATGTGAAAAAATATCTCGGGTGGCATACCTTCTCTTGAAACTAAGGGAGGTAGTGAGCTTGGAGTACCTCAGGGTGACATACTTTGGGCTATTCCAGTCCCATATTTCATATGGTCTGATTATATGGGGGCACTTCCCTCACATCAATAACGTATTGAAATTACAAAAAAAAAGTCATACGTATCATATGTAAAAGAGGTCATAGGGAGCACTGTCGTCCTCTTTTTTCCAGACTCAGAATACTTCAATTATAAATCTATACATCTATGTGTCTGTACTCTATATTAAAAATATTTCAGAATTTATTGCCAGAAGGGAAATACACGAACACAACACCAGGGCTAACGGTAATTTAGACATACCGCGCCATAGATTAGCGAGAACAGGAAATTCCCACAAAGTTAACCCACTCAAAATGTTCAATAAACTGCCAGTCATGTTCAGTCTATGGATACAAATTCTTTTAAAATTAAGTGGTACAGCTGGCTGTCAGATCATCCATTCTATGACATTAAAGAATTCTTTGAGATGCCTGAGGAGAATATAAGCATTTAAAAGTTGTCTGTAGTTAAATATATTATTTTGTGCTGTGGTTAATCGTGTGAAATTACAAAGTTTATACTATAAACAATAAAATACCATATTATATTATATTATAAGATAGCTTGTTGCGTTAACTTTTAAAAGCTATCCTTTGTAATTTAGTACACTGCCATGCTTCAAATGTATTCTATAATGTATTGACAGAAGTTTATTTTATTATTCTGTATGTACTAGTACATCTTGTATGACGAAGCCAATATCATTGTAAAATGATCTACGGTGAATAAAATTCTTGATACGTAGGTGGTACTTCGTTATACTCCTAACATTAGTGACTAAAACTCAGATTAGCTACGTAATGAAAGCTCCCAAACTACTATTGTAGTACTTAAATAATAATATAGCAAACACAAAAACTAAATGACGTTGACATATGGCGTTATTTCACAATGCGCCAGTTACTACTACATTAAACTAAGAGGGTACCATAAACAATTTCCTGCCCGCTTTGCACGTATTACATGAAGATCACAAAGGGATGAACCGCTGAAATATTCCCAAAGTCACCGGGGATTTCTTCGCTATTGGCTGCTCATCAGAATATGTTTTTTTCTCTCTCGAGCTATCTTATCATCTACAGCGGACTTCACGTCTAAAAAATCGTGTCACATCGAGTGAGCTGGAACCTATTACCTTATGCGCGAGTGGCGTCAACCATTTCATTCGCCGAAGATATTAATTTAAATAATATTAACGATGAGCAAACACGCAAGAAATTGAAGGCTTCGAAAAAATGTAATATAGCCATAGATATTTATTCTCACATCGAAAAAAAAGGATACCTAGTCTTCAGCTGAAGAAATTTAGCGGAAATTGACCTTTAAATTATCATAGATTTTCCTCAAAATATGCGTCAACTACTTAGTTGTGTTACACGGTATTCCACAGGGCCACGCTTACAGGATGAAACGCAGCAGCAGAAATTAAACTTCGAGATTTGCTTACTGGAATCGGACTGCCTATTAGCTGCAACTTACAAAATCAGTTCTTTAATGGTTCATAATTAATAATTGCTGTGGTTGATAGGCTGAAACCAACTACATCGCAGATCCGTTAACTGAACAGCACATTACGTCGTGGTATTCACTGATGACCAATTTAATGATATATTGTCTTATCTGATAGCGTGGAACACAGCATTTCGACCGGGTGACAGTGGTTAAATATTGTGATGTAGCCAAACTTGTGTTGTGCAACAGTTGTCGGCAAGTCGCCTGCAGGAAGCTGTAGACGATCAGACGGATGCAGATGATCAGAAAACAGTTTCCTATATCTCTCACCCATGAGATACAATTGCAGGCGTGTCAGGGACCCCATTTCATCCCATGTAAACATTTCCCATATGAGAATGCCGCACGTACAAAACTAACAAAGAAGCGGTACGCAACAGTTGAGGACTTATCCGACTGACGCAGTTTATTCAATGTCTGCTGCGCAATAGACGATGTTTGTCACTCTAAATTTTAAAAAAAGAGCCGGTGGAGAATGCAGAAAAATAGCCTTCCCAAGGAAGTGTGCTGGCTCTGATATATAAAATACATACCAATGATCAGCCATTCAGCTACAGAACCCGGTCCTTCACCGATACAGATGACACAGCTGTCGTTCCTCAACTAGCGACATTTGAAGAAGTAGAATCCAAGCCAACGTCTGTTACCGAAGAACTTGCTACCTACTATGACGATTATCTGTTGAAAACCTATCTGGATAAAACACAGTTGTGTGCACTTCACCTCTGCAATAAGGCAGGAAGAAAGCTGAACATCACCTGAAGAGAAATCAGTTTAAATCACTCGGTTGCCCCCAGTATCTACGGATAAAACTAAATCGCGTCCTATCTCACAAACAACACTCTCGTCCGCAAACTGAGAGGAGCGCAACCTACTCCTAGCATCCCCCACACATCCGCTCTTGCTCTTTGTTTTCCTGGCGCAAAGTACGTCGCTCCAGTCTGGTGGAATTCTGCACTTGCTAATCAAGTTGATGTGGATCTTCCTCAGACATGCCGCGTAGTCACAGGGTGCCAAAGACCAACTACAGTCAATAAGGTTTTTTCATTCATGGGAACAGCGCCTCCAGACGTAGCAGCAGAGATTGAAGGGAAGAAGCAGTAAACAGATCCAAGGGCATCCATCGTTTGGAATTCACGTTTATCTATCACGAGTGAAATTCAGAAAAAGCTTCCTCATTACAAAAGCATCAATTCCAATTTCGGCAGAAGCTCGCCGAACTGAGCTAAGTCCCTCTGCAGGATTACGGGCAGAAAAGAAAAGCTACAATCTGGCTGTCTTTTCAGTGCGGATATCGGCAGACCTCAACATGTGCAACACTAATTTGAAGAAGTGGGGTATGAGTGATGATAAGCTTCGTCAGTGTTAGACAAGGAAGGACTCCGAACATTGGCTTGTTTGTTGTAATCTCAGCGAACTCTGTGACATAAAAGACTTGCTGCTGCCAATGAGTGTGCCATTCTGACTGCTGAAGCTGGACTCACACGTGTAAAATTCTCTCAATCATTATACAATGTTATGTTTTTTGGAATCGTACAAATGAATAAAGACGGCTTCAAATGTAGCGAAAGCCGAATAGACAGTGTGTAGGTACACGATGAAAGACCCCCAGGATATCTTAAGTTGATATTTATTAAGAAACAAAAAATGAAACACCGATTGACCAGAATAGTTGGCAAAGATGTTAATTATTAATGCGTGGTAAGGCGCAGACAAACGAAAAAACATTCATTCAATTATTTGTACAGTTTTTTGTTTTTACTCTTACTCTCTCCTAAATAGTAGGACGATAAACATGTGCAATTTTAAATATGAAGTATTACGAGTTTTATGTATCATGTGTGTGCATGAAAAACAATAGTATATTGAACGACGGAATCAAGTATTTTTTATTTATTTATTGAAGTGAAGACCATTTAAGGAGGATTTTCTTGATTATGACAAGCGCCGGTGTCCAAGGAGTCAGCTACCTGTTACTACAATTGAAATGTAAGCGAAATCCGATAGCAAAAATAAATTCAAATAATCACAGAACATTTCTAATAGCGCAATCGTATTATGTCCTACAAAAATGTGTCTTCATACGCATATTCAATAATATTTAGCAGTAATATTTTATTTTTATTTATTTCTTATTAATACAACACTACTAGCGACCTGTATGCCAGGGCTTCAGGGCACCTATTCTGAGTTGTGTTTGTTAACTATTGTTACAGTAAGAAATTTCTATGACATCGTTATGAGTCATAAAAACTAATTGTCTGTATTTTCTGTTTGCATGAATCACGACGGGGAGCAAGTATTGCAAAAAGGCAAAAATTGAGGAGAAATTTTGGAAAGGAATAAGAATTGGACGCACGTTACGTAAAACTTTTCAATAGTAAGCTGTTTGTTCGGCGCAGCAAAGGTAGGACGGCTACGTAATTTGCTTGCCTGGTTACGCTTGGTAGCGCCTCTTTTGAAGTAGATAGAAACCTTTTCCTCATTATTACCTTCCTTGAATTTTATTTGCGAAAAATTTGCAGAAATTTTTCAGTGCGATACACATTGTCAGTAAAACATAAAGAATTGTGACAATAGTTCGCACATCATAATTGACGTAAAATAGGCTTTGACGTCACGTAAATTACAATTGTCAAGCACAATAATTAGCATATGAAATTTTAACATTTTTGTGAAATTTCTGTTTTTTGCGTATTCAGACAACACGGGAGAAAAATATACGTTCATTATTGTTAGCGACAGCGGGAACGCAGTTAGCCAAGATGGCGTAGAATTGCGTGATCGAACAATGAAGTTCAGGCGCCATGCATATCTACTGCAGGAAGTTCAAGTAGATCAGAAATGATTGTCGTAGGTGTGACAAATGATAGAAACGCTCCACAGCAGAACAATCTTGATGACACAATGTTTACAGCTGACGAGACAACGTCACGCATCTCCCAGAGCGACAAACCGCTCACGAATGAAACACTGGAGAGCGATTCCAATACGAATTTTGACAACACGTTACGAACACCACGTGATCACAAAACAAACATTAACTTGGGAAGAACAGCTGACTGCAACCGCAGTCAGCACTGAAGCACTGCTGCTGCAGTTACTATCTAACATAAATGCAAAATTTGATCGAAAATGCAAATAAATATTTAACACAAAACAACCTGTTTATGAATGAGTCTAAAACAATGAATGTAGTATTTCAGACCAAGCATAGTGAAAATTATAATATAAATGCAAAGACTATTAAAGAAGTAACCAGCACAAATTTTCTAGGAACTATAATAGACAAACATTTGGCATGGGGGGAGCACATAGATGCACTGTGTAAAAAGATAAACAAACAGATCTTCATCATGCATAAAACAGCTAAGACTGTGGATGATAAAGTCCTCAGATCAATGTATTATGGACTTGTCTTCCCACATTCGTCTTATTCAGTTCATATATGGGGAAGTGCACAAGCTGGCTACTTAAAAAGAATATTCACAATTCAGAAAAGGGCAGTGAGATGCATTGCAAAAATACCACCAAGACAGACCTGTAGGCAAGCTTTTGTATACTATAATATTATGACAGTATATTCACTGTACATATACCAAAGCATAATGGCGGTAAGGTCAAGCGATAAACACCTCCTAAATAAAGATGTACACAAACACGGTAAAAGAGGAAATGAAAATTACTACATGATAAACAGAAATCTAAAACTGTCTATGACTGTCCCTGAAGAAGCAGGCAAAAGGTTTTTTAATAAACTCCCCAAAATCATGAAAAAGAAACAGACCTAAAATGTTTTAAAAATCATTTGATACTATATCTCACAGAGAAATGTATATACAGTTTGAGTGAATACTAAGATGGTGTTTAAATATGTTATATCATTACTGAAATGTACCTTTAAAAATTATCATTTCTGTATTTTGTTTGGCTTTGTGTGTAAATATAATGTGAAACATGTAATACCTTTGTATACTTATGGACTATTTTTGTTTAATTATTTGTTTCATTTATATATAATGAAATCAAGTTTGATGTTAATAGCCTATTGTATGACACACCCAATACTCCCAGCTGGATTTTCAGCTGGAGTCCATGGGCAAAGAATAAATAAATAAATAAATAAATAAAACAATATGAACACCAATTTCAGTAGTCTGACACAGGATATGAACATGGTAAAAGAGCGACAAAACACTGTTACACAAGATCTAAATGCAACAAAGCAAGAGCAAAAACAAGTACGGTATTCAAGGAGTTGCAAGACACTGTCTCACAGAAATTCGATGACTTAGCCAAAAATTTTCGCACTGAAATCAACGAAAAATTTAATTATATGAAAACAAATGTAAAACATGAAGTACTTTCTAACGTTAACAGTAGCGAGGTTAAAACAGAAGGTAGATCCAATTTAATGACTGTCACAAACTAGTAGAGCAACAGGTAAAGAAAATCACAGACGCAAACACAAACATTGAAGCCACACAAAACCAGTTGGTTTTGACAGTAGAAAAGGTAACCATTGTCATTAAAAAACTAAATAAAGACTATGAAAGTGTATCTCTAGCTGTAGAAGAGCTTACTTTAAGGGTAGCAACATTAGAAGTTGACTCAACATATGCTAAGAAGAAGAGAGGATCAGTGAAAATCTGAGTGATATCATTAGTCAAGCTAAAGCAGGTATGTTAGTAAAGGTAATACCATTGCAGAGAAGTTGTACGTTATACACAGATGTAGTAGAGAAGGCTATACAGAAAAAAGAAAATGAAATCGTGAACGAGGTAAACACTAAACTACAAGCCGCAGAAGATAGGATCCGCAGTCTTTTAGAAGAAAATATTACCGGATTTCGAAATATGCTTGTAAATAATAGACAGGCTGCAGTGAATAAAACACCACCTGTCAGTATTTATCCACAAATCGTCACGAGTCCCACAGCAGGTACTCAGTGAAATTGTAGAGTGCCGAATGTAAACATACCCACAACTGAACAATCACCACCCGGACTTCAAGGTAGCTACAACAACAACAACAACAACAACAACAACAAAATAAACATGACCGAAAATGCCACATGTCTATCAACTATTTTTGTAGACGAAGGTTTGCTGAGTCCTGGGATATACGTAAGGTGATGTGCTTTTATGAGCAATTGAAGTGGCCGAATGTTGCAGCACTTATATCCTATATGTAGCCTCAAGAATAAAATAGACCAGATGCTAATAAATTTAAAAGACGAGTATGAAAGTGAGCCTGATATACTGTGTTTCTTAGAACATCACGTTATGACTGGAATCCACATGCTACAGATTAGTAGTAGTAGTAGTAGTAGTTTATTCATCCAGAGACAATTTACATTGCATGGATTTCGTCAAAAAAAATACATAGTATATATATACACACATATAGGGTGAACAATACTATACAAAATACAGATGTGCATAGTAGACTATGTAACATCAGACCACATTGAAATAGCATGTACAACTTTGATTATTTACATTGATGTATGAGAAAGACTTTTTACATGGAATACACAGTTGATATTTAGATATAACACATACAATTCTAGCACTTTTGTACATATTATTTATTTAGATCATAGCAACAGTCAGATAAAAATTACTATTGGCACAGAGTACATAAATATGATGGTTTAGTATGGAGCTATTCCAGGTATTCTTTTACACTATAATAGCAGTTGGTCATTAAAAATTTGAATACTGCTTCTTTAAATGAAGACAATTTTTTTATTTCTTTTAACTTTACCGGTAGTTTGTTATACAATCTACTTCCTTGTATGTTTGTTTGTTTCTGCGCCAAAGCCTTGTTAACTCTTTTTATATGAACGTCATTGCACTTTCTTGTGTTGTAAGTATGTAGATCCGAGTTGGATTGGAAATTGTTAATATTTTGTTTTATATTAATTACGCTTTTCTGTATATAGAGGCACGGTAGGGGTAGAATATTCAGCTGTTTAAATAATTGCTTTGAAGGAGTTAGCCTTGAACTGTTGGTAATTATTCTAACAGCTCGTTTTTGTAGAGTGAAGATGGTTTTGAGATTTTTCTTACTATGACCCCAGAAGATGAGGCCATAGGTAATAGCAGAATGTATATAAGCAAAGTAAACAGCTCTGCTACATTCCCTACTACATACAAAGCTAATAACGCGTAAAGCAAAGCAAGCAGAACTTAACTTATGTGAGAGATACAGGATATGGGATTTCCAGTCTAAATTTTCATCTATATGTACACCTAAGAATTTTGTGGTAGCAACTCTCACAATTTCTTTATTTTGTATTCTGAGATCTAGATCAGAGTGTGACTTTGCTTTCCTGTAATGGATATAATTAGTTTTAGAGATATTTATGGTTAATTTGTTCACTTCAAACCAATTTTGCAAATATTCTATAACTCTGGTTGCAGATGTTGGCAATACCCGGTTTATGTCAGTTACTACAATGTTTGTGTCATCCGCAAACAGGGTTATATGAGTACCATTTACTGGAATCTTGATATCATTTATGTAAAGAAGAAATAGGAGAGGTCCTAGAACACTCCCCTGCGGTACCCCTATTGGCACAGTCTGAATATCCGATCTGTAAACAATACTTTGGTTTTTACTGTTTGTTGTTGCAATTTCTACTACCTGTTTCCTATTATGGAGATATGACTGAAACCACTTTTTAGCTACTCCTCGTATACCGACATATTCTAATTTGTCTAGCAGGATATCATGTTGGACAGTATCGAATGCCTTTGAGAGGTCCAAATTTATTCCTATTGTACTGTTGTTCTTATCTAGCCCCGTTACAATATTTTCAATGAATTGGGTGATGGCTGACTCTGTACTCATTCCTTTGCGGAAGCCGTGTTGGTTTACAGACAATAGATTGAATTTCTCGAGGTAATTTGTAATTCTGTTTTTCATGACTGTCTCTATTACTTTTGAAAATACCGATAATAAAGCTATTGGTCTATAGTTTCCCACATCATGTATATTGCCCTTTTTATACAATGGTTTTACTTTTGCAATTTTTAATCGTTGTGGAAAGACGCCTTCCGAAAATGATATGTTTATGATGTGTGAGAGTGGGTCTGATATGACACTAGCACATCTCATCATGACTGAGCAAGGTATCTCGTCAATCCCTGAGGACATTTTATTCTTCATTGTTTTTATTATTTGATTAACTTCCAATTTGTTTGTGGGAGGTAGAAATAATGAATTGACACTTTGTTCTTCTGGGATTGATGTTCTACTAATCTTAGGACAATTTTTATGCAGATTGATTGGACTATTTATGAAGTAGTCATTAACGTAATTTGCTAAAGTACGATTTCTGACTAGCACACCTTGATCATCTTTTAAAACAAAGTCATCTGGATTTCTAACATTTTTGCTTGGGCCTATTTCTTTTTTTACTACATTCCATATAGCTTTTGATTTGTTTGCTGACCCAGCAATTACACTGTCATTGTGCATTGTCTTGGCTTTTTTGATCACCTTCCTGTAAATTTTCTTGTATGTCTTCACATAATCTGAGAAGTGTTCATCTTTGTTATCTTTTTTGAGTTGACTGATATGTTTTAGTGTTTGACTAGATACTCTAATAGCGGGTGTTATCCACTGGCTTGTGTTCCTAGGCATGACATTGATCTTTGTGAGCTTTTTTGGGAAACACATCTCAAATAGGGACATGAATGTACTAGAAAAAGCATTGAAAGATTCCTCGGTTGTAATTTGTGCAAAGACATCTTCCCAGGTTTCATTAGCTAACAACTGGATGAAAGTATTTACTTTTTCTGTATAGAAGTGTCTTTTGTATCCCCACTTATATTTCACTGCCTTGGGGATAGAGTAATTTATGTATGTTAATAGTGTATTGTGATCCGAAAGACCTAAGTTTACGTTTAGTGGCTCAGTGATACCATTCTCCATATTTGAGAATATATTGTCTAAAAGAGAAGATGACAGTTCTGTTATTCTGGTGGCATCTGTAAAGAGTGGTTTCATGTGGAAGCTGCTGAGTATACTCAAAAGCTGTCTTTTTTCATCACTTTCAATTAACAGGTTAATATTAAAATCTCCACATAAAAATAATTTCACTTCATTACTATAAAAAGTGTTTAATGCTGCTTCTATTTTTTTGAAGAATATGTTTTTGTCACCCAGTGGAGATCTATATACTGTAATGACAACTAGTTTTTCACTCTTCTCTTCAGTTTTTAACTCTATGGCACATGATTCAAAATGTTTTTCTATATTTAGATGGTCCAATTCTGTTTTCACTTTGAACTGCAGTCCTACTCTAGAGTAAATGCATACCCCACCATTTTTAAAAACACTTCGACAATAATGTGTTGCTAAATTAAATTTGTTTATATTTATGAGACTTAATTCACTAGCCTTGCACCAGTGTTCAGATAAACAAATACAAGAGACATCAGCAAGATTACTTAAAGCTACTTCTAGATCTAGTACTTTGTTTCTGAGGCACTGAATATTCTGACACATTATCCTGACTGTTTTGCAAGTATTTTTTCTTTTGTCATTACCTGGTAATGTGCTGCTTTTTCCATAGTAGTTGTGACTTATCTGCAAATTTTCTTGCTGATTTGTCACAATCTTTTCCATCTCTTTGTCTGAAGCCATAAAAAATCCTTTTTTAATGATGTGGATGTACCTTGCCTTTGACTCCTCCTTAGGCAGTGTTGTGTTGCTGCAACTGTTGTTGATGGTTTTGTTGCTGCTGCTGCTGTTGTTGCTGCTGGTGCTTCTGTGGCCGGAGGTGGTGGTAATGGTAGTGGATGTGGTGGTGGTGCTGACAGGATTCTTCGTGCTGTTGGTTCAGTAGTAGGTTCCTCTATTGCTACTGTTTTTTGGATGGTCCATTTGCGTGCTGCTCCTGTTTTTGCTGGTGTTTCTGCTATTGGAGATTTATACCATCCCAGTTCAGTGGCTGTCACTTTGTAATTGCATTTAATTGCTTCCCTTATTAAGTTTCCTAACCTGGCCTTACCATTTCTGTTAAGGTGAAGCCCATGTTTCGTAAAACATTCTCTGTCAAGTGTGCTTGAGTCAATTAATTTCACATTGCTGAATAGCCTACAACTACTATTAAGTTTCGCATTAATTCTGTGAATTTCCTTATTCACACATGACCATTCAGGTAAATCATGCCTGTGGGTAAAGTTCACCAGTAAAATGTTTGTATTTGACAGTACTAGCAAAAGACTCAAGAGCTGTTTATACATTTTCATAGCATTGTTTTCGTAAATGTCTTTAGCTCCTGCGCAGATTACAACACTGTCCTGCTTGTCATAGCTATATTTTATGATGTTTTCCGTCACTTCTTTGAAACCAGCACCTGGTTTAACCATGCCTGTGACTGTCGTTGATTTACTATTTTCTTGCAGTTCTTGAGAAATTCCTTTGGCGTGACTGTCTCCGAAGACGTCGACTTTTGATTCTTTCTTCTTTGTCACACACGTCGGTTTTTGTTTATTTGTATCTTCACTTTGTTGCAAAACGTCGTATTTGTTTTTATCGCAAAATGTGACAGATTTTACGGAGTTTGTTTTTCTTTTAGTGGACAAGGGATTACCTTTTCGCGACACTTTTATCCACTCGGACGTTGTTTCACTGTCTTGCATCACTTCACTAGCGTTTTGCATATCCTTATTGCAGGCATCACTACTATTCGACAGAACACTGTACCTGTTTTTATCTGTAATTATAATTTCATTTGCTGCCTTTGATGCCTGTCTATCGCTTCCTTTCCGCTTCTCATAACTCACCAGGTTCCCGTTTTGTGGCTTTATTGTTTTATCATTTAGAATATGGCGCAACTTCTTCAGCTCACAGTTTTCATTAGTTATATACGAAATCTCACGTCTTAAAACTTCTACAACTTTTTGTAAACTTGAAATGCGTTCGTTTAGTTTTTCGATTTCACTTTTACAGTTTACACAGGATTCATTTTTTACGACAGAACAGTAACTTTTATTCACTCGTTCACTATGCATCACTACACTCGTCGCCATCTTGGGATGAAAGATCTTTAGTTTAGTTACTCATTACTGTAGATCTTTTATCGAAAAACGTGGTGTTGTAATATTTATAAAAACTAATATAGTGTATAAATCCCTAGATTTAAGCAAATACTCTGATGAACAACATTTTGAGGTGTGTGGCATCGAGTTAACAGCAGACAGTGTAACTGTTATTGTACTGGCTGTTTACAGGGCACATGCTGGAAATCTAAATGTATTTCTAAGACAAACTGAATCACGTCTGTCCCACCTATGTAAGAAATCTATCATTGTTAAGTGTGACTTCAATGTTGACCTTTTAACAGAAAATAGGAACAAAACAGACTTTGAACATTTAATGTACTGTTACAATTTAGTACCAGTGGTGGACACTCCAACTAGAGTAACTGCCAGCTCTAACACTTTAATAGATAATGTATTTGTAGATAAGGTATTTGCAATAATTTAACCATGAAAAATATTATAAATGGTCTCTCTGAACATGAAGGGCAATTCCTCACTCTAAACCAAATGAATGTACAAAGAAAAGAAAATTTCATTTGGAACACATTTAGGATTATAAACAGACACACCAGTGAAACCTTTAATCAGCAATTACAGCTTGTGGACTGGTCTCCTGTATATGCTACAGTTGATGTTAATTCAAAATTTAATGTATTTATCAACAAAGTCACAAGCCTTTTTGAAGAAGCATTTCCTAAAAAATCAGTTAGAGAAAACTTGTTCAAATCCGGAAACAAGCCTTGGATTACTAAAAGCATCAAAATCTCTTGTAAAACAAGAAGAGAACTATATGTTGCAGCCAGGAGCTCAAATGATAACAGTAGGATTACACACTATAAAATCTACAATATAGTTCTGAATAAGACCATTCAGGCAGCAAAGAACATGTGCTTGAAGGCAGAAATTGACAACTCTAACAATAAAGTAAAAACTATCTGGAAATTTGTAAAGAAGAAAATGGGGAAAAATGCAGTTTGTAGTGAAAATATCCAAATAAAAAGTGAGGGTAATCTTGTTAGCGATCCAAAAACAATTGCAGACACGTTCAACAACAATTTTTAACAAAAACAGAAAAAATAGGTTTACAAGGGTCCATGAAGCAAGCCATCAATCTTTTGAAAGCTAGAGTACCTGGTTCAGTACAACACATGAAGGTAAAAACAGTCACTGTTCAAGAAATTGGAAGAGTTATTAAATCCCTTAAAAGTAAAAACTCAGCTGGAATTGACAACATTTCTAACAAATTATTAAAATACTGCTCCAGCCATGTAAGTAAAGTCCTTTGCCACATTTTTGATGCGTCACTTAAGCATGGAATAGTTCCTGAGAGGCTTAAGTATGCAGTTGTAAAACTGCTGTATAAGAAGGGGGATAAGATGGATACTGCCAACTATAGGCCAATATCACTATTGACAAGCTTTTCAAAGGTTTTAGAGAAACTAATGCCTGCCAGGATAGTTGAGCATCTCAGTGAACACAATATCTTCAGCAAAAGTCAGTTTGGATTTCAGAAAGGTTTGTCAACAGAAGATGCAATATTTGCATTTACTGGCAAACTCTTGGAATCTATCAGCAAAAACCTGAAAGTCATTGGCATATTTTGTGACCTAACAAAAGCATTTGAATGTGTAAATCACCAAATTCTTTTACAAAAAGCTGCACATCTTGGTATAAGTGGTGCAGCAGGGGAATGGCTTGACCCATATCTGTCAAACAGGAAACAAAAAGTTGTAGTAGATAGTCAAGATCGTGTCACATTATCTTCAGAATGGGGCACCATCACATGTGGAGTGCTGCAGGGCTCAGTTCTGGGCCCCCACTTTTTATTATATTTATAAATGATCTCCCTCTCTGTAAGGAATATTGTAGATTCACCATTTTCGCTGATGACACTACACTACTTATTGATAATTCAGTAGATAAACTTGAGGTAACAGCAAATAAGGTTTTAAAGGAAACGGTGAACTGGTTTAACATTAATGATCTTTCTTTAAATTACCGTAAAACTAATTACATTCAGTTCTACACAACATCCAAAGATGAGGAAATAGTAGTAAAAATAGGTGAGCAGACAATAACCAGGGCAGATTCCTCAAAATACCTAGGCTTGCATATTGATAGCAAACTGAATTGGTCAAACCACATCTTGGATCTATGGAAAAGACTAAGTTCAGCAACATACACATTGCGCATTGTTTCTTCTTATAGAAATATGGAAACCACGAAGTCAGCATATTATGGTTACTTTCATGCAATTATGGCATTTGGAATTATATTTTGGGTAAATCAGTCACTGGCTAAAAAAGTACTGTGTGTACAAAAAAGAGCCATAAGGATCATGTGTGGAGTCCATCCTAAAGCCACATGCAGGAATCTACATCCACTGCGCGTTATATATTCTCTTTGATGTGCTTGATAAGGAAAGAAAAATCCATCTTTAAGCTGAATAGTGCATATCACAGTCACAATGCTAGAAGGAAACATGATATCCACTATGAACAGCCAAATCTAAGTATGGTGCAGAAAGGAGTCCATTTCAGTGGCTGTAAGATTTTTAATGTCCTCTTTTCAAGAATTAAGTGTTTGGTAGATGATGATCTCTTGTTTAAAAATACCTTAAGGCAGTTCCTATTGCAAGGATCATTTTATACAATAGAAGAGTTCCTGAACTACAGTGTTTTAACATTTCTTGTATTGTAAATTGCAAATGTATGCCCAAATTTGTATTTGTAATACCGAATATTTTTATTGTAAACATATATTTTGCAATATTTCTTTCTCTGTAACACTTATTATTTTGTAATCCTTATCTATCTATAAAATGCATTTTTTGTAGTGAGACCTAAGTTACTGTTTACTGTTTTTGTTTTGTTTTATGTATTACCATAAATTCTGGCCTAAAGCTTGTAAAATTGACACTTTCCATATCCTGTGATAGTGTCACAACATGGATCACCGGAACAAGAGATAAGTAAATAAATAAATAAATTTCCTCGACAAATACTGGCCTGAGGCAGTTCGTGAAAGACTCGGATGCGAGGTTTTCAACCCTGCACCATTCTATGGCAAATATGGTAGCCTACAAGGATACTTTGAAAAATACCGGAACAAGACACGCTACTGGACGAACCCTATATCACATGTAGATGCATTAAAAAATTTGAAAAGTCATTTACCATTGCACATTAGTCACAACGCCAGAGCACGGCACTGATTGATTCTATCGACTTAATCTATGAGGAAAGATCTGTGCCCAATAGAGCAACAGAAAATCAGGCACAAAAACAACATAGTTATGTAAATCAGTCAGTAAAATGTGATCTAAACACAGAAAAAGGATGGTACACACAACAGCAAAGTTAAATACCCAGAGGTAATGAGTATGGTAACAGGAATGGAAAGAATAAATGATTTAAAAGAAATTTTCAAAACAACAGGGGTATTTCAACCCACAAATGAATTACATTTCACCATCACAAGGCCGTATGCTGAAGATGAACAGAAACAGTCAGCAGCAACAGTGGTCGGTGCGCGGCAACAATGCCATGCCTTACGTTGTACCGCATCTGATCTTTGGACAGCAGAATAACTTCACAGCAGCGAATGACACAAATTGGCGAAATACACATACAGTGCAACTAACTGAAATTACTCCAAGTAATGAACTAAACCACACTATGCCGCCGGAGAACAGCAACCGGTCGTAGTTAAGCCCCAGGTTATTGACCTCTCAGGGAGTGGGGCCAAAGCAAAACTATAAACATGTTTCATAAGGTTTGACAAACAAGCTGACATCAAGGATGATTTGTATCAGCGTGGGTTAGATATAGTTGATAAAGTCGAGAAAGAACAATTACAAGCAATCATTAAGGTGAAAATATTTGACACACAATTAATTTTAGATACAGGTTCAACTACCAAAATGTCACATACATTTTCTTCTGAATTGAAGAAGAGGGGCACATTCCCAACATTTCCTGTCCAAAATTGCAAGGTGCAACAAACTTCTACAGGCAGTAAGACTAAATTGGTTAAACATCAGGCACTTATTCCAGTACAAATTGAACATTTTACAGTGAAGTGCAACTTTCTTATAATTGCCTTATTGGCATGGACCCATTTAGAACATACAATACACAGACTAACATAGGTAGTAGTAAGCGGCACTTTTTTTTTTTTTTTTTTTTTTTTTTTTTTTTTTTTTTTTTAAGGATCAGATCTTTTCTATTGATTTAGTCAAAACACCTGATGAAAGTAACAAAAACAAACCAGAGTCAAATATAGTACTACCATATACCTTTCCATAATTTCACAAACAAATTTCATACTGAACAAGGAGCAAACACTGAGGTTAGTTACAAAATGGTAGAGCAGAAACTAAGTGAATCTCAGGTACTAAATGAGATGCAATGACAAGAACTTCCTAACTTGTTATTTAAGTATGTCAATGCTCTCAGTAAGGAGCCAGGAGTAATCAAAGACTATGAATATAAATTTGAAGTCTATCCACATAGACATTTTGGGTAATGTTGTATCCTATTCCACGGGCAAAACGAGAGGCAGTAAGAGAAGATATCAATCATATGATTAAATGAAAAACTATACAACCTTCATTTTCACTCTATTGTAGTCCAACATTACCAGTAAGTAAACCAGATGGTTCTGTATGATTAGTGCTTTAAACAATAGGGAGCCCAACCGCATCTTACTAATAAACTCCTCTTCACCAAACTTGTCCTCCATATTTTCCATGAAAAACAGTGGCTTTGTGGCGGTGAATGTGTCCCTATCCATCCTAGTACAGATGAGGTAACGGAGAAAAGGTTTCAGCCGAAGACGGTGAGCCTGGCCCTCCTTCCATGGTGTAACCAGGGAAGCGAAGGCTGCCAGGTCATACAAGACAGCATTTAAGGATCCTTCACCATTCGAGGAGACAGCCGTGTGAGAATGGCCAGATTTTTGCAGCTCGATACGCTTCATGCACCAAGCATCCGCCCTGATACTACCCACTCCAACTAGGGGTTCTCCCCATGGGTGCCACTCAGCCACAGCAAGAGCCATCTGGCATGGCGGCCGTTGCTGGGAGTTCAGATGCTCCAATACAACATGCAACAACCACTCGTTGGCATACACAGGGAGGTAACAGCTCGGGTATCAGTAATGCGATCCCTGTGTTGTCAGGGGTCTCAGCCATGTGGGTACACAACAGCCCCATGTGCTGATGACCTAGCAGGGTGGAAGGGGGCTACAGTGGGGAAGGGAGAGGTGAGAGGAATCCACACCATAGATGCTAGGGAGGGAGTTCTTCCCCATATGGCTCACACAAAAAACGGGAAACTTTGAAGTGGTCAAACCTCAAGTGGGGACTGAAATCCAAAAATCCCAAAAGAGTGAAAGAACAGGCAAAAGTAACAAAATTGCAACCAATACAGGAAACCAGGGGAATAGCCAGGTCGACATATAGCAGAATGCCGAGAGAAGGGAATGAGGTGGCAACGGGGAAGAAGTGGGGATAGGTGCTGCTGCTCGCAGTGTAGTTTCAGCTCTCTGAGACTTCAGACGTGTGTGCAAGTTTTGCGCGCGCGTGTACTACTGACAAAGGCCTTAATGGCCGAAAGCTATAGTTGTGTGAATCTTTTTGTTGTGCCTATCTCAACTCAGCATCTTCGCCATATGGTGAGTAGCAACTTTCCTTCTCTGATATTGTTACATTGTTTGGATAAAAAGAAATGCTATATTCCACAAATGTAATAATACCAGAATTATTTTACTTAAATTGAAATTTTCAGTTAAGAAGAACATTTTATAAATACTTCCACTTAGCTGTACTCCATTGTTAGTCAGCACTGACTGCAGTAGCTGCTGGTAAACCTTTCGGGATGTGAGGGCATGGTCCAAGAAATTCTTCTGTTCCTGACATTTCGTCCAGGACTGCGCGGGACACCCTCAGAAGTGCTTCTCCACTGAGTCTTGCTGACTTATCAGCAGCTATGTCATCCAGTCATGAAAGCCTTCATTCACTGATTGCAGTGTTTTATATCCTCACCTTTCTTTTTCACAGTCTTAACTCATCAATTTACACCAGTAACCAAAAATTAGTTTTAATTCTTTTTACATGTATATTGCAACTCTGACTCTGTGTGTGTGTGTGTGTGTGTGTGTGTGTGTGTGTGTGTGTGTGTGTGTGTGTGTGTGTGTGTGTGTGTGTGTGTGGTGGGTCCTGCAACTCTTATAATTTTTGTCTTATTTAATGTATGATCTACAATGGAAATATATGGGAGGGATGGGTAGGAGAGCTTGTTTAATTCATGTGTCCATGTTTCCAAACATAGGAAGGGGAAAATGAACAAAATATTCCTGATTGTATGGATTTTGTACAGCAGTTGTTACACACTGATAATCTTCAACTTACCCCGTTAAGTTACTTCAAGTGCTGTAATTTTGCTGCATCATAATTGTGAGTCACTAATGTGGATTCACTCCTCTGTTGGTGATGCACAGCATCTCATACCTGATTTTATCTGCACTTACTTCATTTATATTTTGACTAGTTTGTATTTTTGTGCAATTCTCAATTACTTTTTTCATGTGTGATGTTTGTCTGGTAAAATTCTTTCCCTTGCTTGTCTCTATTGCAACGAACATCTCTCTGAATGAAGTTTACCTGTCTTCAATCAATGTTTAATTAATTTCTCTGTTTGAGCCCAATAGCTTTCCTGTTCTGTTGTTGAGTAGTTTCATGTGCAACCAATACTAGTTTAATGCAGCAGGTTTAGGCTTACTGTTAATTTTATTGCATAATAAATTAATACACCACATCAATAAAAATTGCTTGTTAACGTCACAAAAATTGAAAGTGATAAACAGTTTGAGAATAAGCTGATTGGCCACAGCTGTTAGTGTTAAGATTTTATTCTTAATATGCAATATTGAATTTGAAAGCATGAGAGTAAATATTAAACCATTTACTTTTCTAAAGTTTTTCTTTTTATACATTTACAGTTTTTATAATAACAGAAACATAAAATTGGTATTTTTATTTTGCCACATAAAAGTTTTGGTTTAAAAACTATTGTAAACATAAGTTTTAATAAATAATGAGTTATATTAAAAAGGTAAGCTTTAAAATATATTTTTAAAATTTTACTGCTTTCCCACTTCACTGTTTCAGTTGTTTATCTTCTCCATTTTCCACCACTGTCACCATAAACCTCTGACTATGTCTCCATTTATTTCCATTTGCAAGTGAATGGCTTGATGATGCAAGAGATGGTGGAATACTTGAGTCCTCAGCAATGACTGAAAGACATCTTGAAGCCTCATCTGGACTTCCCACTTGAAAACAAAGAAAATGTTTATATTATCTATTTAGCCTAACAATGTTTATCGTATTAACTCTTGTGACATTCTGTTAAGATGTAGTCTTGCCTGCTTATTTGTGTTACAAACTCTGAAAAAACCATGACTCTTTAAGAATGTGCTCTAAATATATTGTGATAAACATATTTTGTATGTACATCTATGATGCCATGCTAAGACACTTAAACAAGTGAGGTTAAACAATAGACTACTGCAGAAATAACAACAAATGAGCAAGTCTCTATAACACACTAAAATCTCAGACCTAAAGTGTTCAACAATACACAAAATATAAAATGCTGTGTGTGTGTGTGTGTGTGTGTGTGTGTGTGTGTGTGTGTGTGTGTGTGTGTGTGTGGTTTGCCTGACACTACTGCGAGTTCATGTGAAGACTGAAAGACTGCCCAGGAAATGTAGTGTAGGATGAGAGGAAGTGCTCTTCCAATAATATATTTTTAACTCTCCATACGGTGTTGATATCCTATCCGTTGTCAATTGGAAAATGAGTGTGGATGATAGTTGAATGAAAGATGCATTTATATGGACAATGAACAAGAAATGGCAGGTGAGCAAACTGGTTTTAGACTGAAGTAAACTACATAACAGTTGAGTACAGTGAGGTGAAGAACATCAAGGGGTGGCTTGAGCGGTGCATGAAGGACACGGAGTTGACACATGCACAGAGGGACAGCAGTTATACATATACAGAGGCAGGTGTGCTTTGTACTTATTCAGCTCTATTTGTTGCTCTATTTGTCACAAAATTTGCTATGGAGACAAAGCAGGTTATGAAAAGACGAAATTTTAGAAACAACAGTAGATAGGCAGGAGCCAACGACAGCTTATAATTTGAATGGTAGCAGCCCCTCATTCAATAACAGTGGTTTGGCTAGTAATCAGGAGGTCGGGAGGATATAATGTCACCTGCAGTAAACACAGTAATGTTTGTGAAATGTATGGGAGGCCAGATAAGCATTATGGAACAAAGTGGTGAGCAGATAAGTCAAGAACTGGAGCAGCATTTAACAGAAAGGACAAAAGAGCTTAGGCAGAACTTGGAATCCATTAAGGAAGAACTTGGAATCCATTAAGGAAGAATCCGCTTTGGCGGATAAAAAATAAAACGCAGTCGACAGCCCACGCGTCGTTTTCTAAAATGGCCATTAGCTCAGATGGCAGACCCAAATACGAATGTAAACAGTTAAAAAATTGGGCATTCAGTCAAGAAATGATGGATGATGGATAGTTAAAACTTGGGCACAATGTGTACAAAGTGAAGCAGTAGCACCACTTATCAAACGACGATGGCGAAAAAGGCAGTGTCCAATATGCAGCTGAGTTAAAATGACCTCCTCCTGGTGGGAGGGCTGAGAGGAGGTCGTCCAAGCCACTGGGAGAGGCTTAATAAACTGAAGCTTATTCCTGTGAAGGGAGGACTATTGGCGATGCCAAAGGGACAGAGATCATCGGAGGGAATATAGGAACTTGCAGACTCAGGTATGAGGACTACAGCCTTGGCAGCAGCATCAGCAGCCTTGATTCCTAGCAGACAACATGACAAGGAACCCACAGAAGCATCACACTGGCTCTACCAAGAGGGAGCAAGTGACAGTTTTCCTGGACTCGTTGCACCAAGGGATGAGAGGGATGAGTGGTGTACAGTGCACATACTATTCGAAGGGTGCCGAGTGAGTCTGAGCAGAGGACACAATTGAAAATCTGTGTCACTAGATGTACTCTGTGGCCTGATACAGGGCAAAGAGCTCACCTATAAATACTGAACAGTGTGCCGGAAGATGAACTCAAAAGACACAGGTGCCAATGATGAAGGCACACCCGAGTCCACAGTCAGCCCGAGAGCCATCAGTGTGTACAAAGGTACTATTGCAGAGTTTCATGCAAAGGTCATGAAACTGAGGGTGATAGACCTAGTCTGGTGAAGTGTCTTTAGGAAGCAAATGAAAGCCAAGGTTAACATGGGACACTTCACGAAGCCAAGGTGGTGAAGGGTTCACACCCATTTGGAAAGTTTCAGGTAGTGTGAAGTTTTGTTTTAGGCACAAAAACAACTACAGTCATACATTCCCATGTCAGAATCCTAGAACACAAAGAAAAAAAGGAGTTAAAAAGACTACACATTAAGCGCAACTGACGGAAGGAAAGGCAGCTAAAAACAGGGATTTGAATAAAGGTCCTTAAAATATGCCATAGAGATGTGGAGATCCTGAACTAAAGATTAAATATCCTTCTCCATGGTATGATGGATAAAAAGTAAAACATGGTTGACAGTCCCCACGTCGTTCTCTAAAATGACCGATAACTCAGAATGCAAATGTAATCAAGAACATAAGTAGTTACAAAAATGGCATTCCATCAGGAAATATTGAACCATCAAAGGTTGAACACAAAGCGGTGGGGGAGCAACACTTGACAAATGGCGATGGCTAAAAAGACAGTACCCAATACACAACCTAACTAAAATGATCTCATGGCAAGAGGGCTGAGAGAAGATTGTCCAGGCAGCTGGGAGAGGCTTAATTCCATGGATCTTGGTCCCATAAAGGGAGGACCAGAGGTGATGCCAATGTGACACCACCTGCTGACAGATAGCAACACAGAGATCATCAGAGGAAATGGAAGTACTAGCGGGCCAAGGTAAGAGGACTGCAGCCTTGGCAGCAGTATCTGTGGCCTCATTTCTCATCAAGACTGATGCAACCAGGAACCCACAACATCACAGTGGCTCCACAAAGAGTGAGCAAGTGACAGTGTTCCTGGACCCACTGCACTAAGGGATGGGCAGTGCGCACCACACACAGACTTTGAAGGGCACTGAGTGAATCTGAGCAGATGACACAATTGGAAAGTCTGTCATCAGATGTACTCCATGGCCAGACACAGGGCAAAGAGCTCTGCTGTAAAAACTGAGCATGCTGGAAGCTGATATGAAAAGACAAGGTGCCAATGACAAAGGTACACCCTACCCCACTGTCAATGTGAGAGTCTTCAGTGCATATGAAGGTACTATTGCGAAGTTCCATGAGAAGGTTGTGAAACTGAAAGCAATAGAGTGAGGCTGGAGCAGTGTCCTTATAAGCGAATGAAAGCCAAGGTTAACATGGGCCACTTCACGAAGCCAAGATGGTGAAGGGTCACACCCACCGGGAAAGTTGCAGGTAGCGTGAAGTTGAGCCACCGTAGCAAGTGCCAAATGTGGACTCCAGGAGGTAACAGAGAAGATGGACTTGCCCCATACTGATCGTCAAACGAATCATCGAAGGAGGAGGCATAGGATGGGTGGCCACCCATGGCAGACAAACGGCATACATACCTACTAAGGAGAAAGCCATGGAGGTAGACAGTGGTAGTTCCGCAGCTTCAGCATACAGAGTCCCAACATTACTAGTGTAAAAGGCGTCAGTGGCCAAACAGATGCCACGATGGTGGATAGTGCTGAGATGGTGTAAGAGGGATGGACATACAGACGCATTAACAAAGCACCCGTAGTTGAGTTTCGGATGGACAAGGGACTGGTACAAATGGAGGAGTGTGGTTCAATCAGCATCCCAGGAAGTACCACTGAGGACACATAGGACATAGAGAAACCACGTACAGCAGGCTGCCAGGTAAGACACATGGGAAGACCAAGGAAGATTCCTATCTAACATGAGCCCCAGGAATTTCGTAGTTTCAACAAATGGAAGGGCAGCTGGACTAAGATGTGAAGATGGTAGGAGAAACCATTTGTGCCTCCAGAAATTCATACACTACTGGCCATTAAAATGGCTACACCATGAAGATGACGTGCAACAGACGTGTAACTTAACCGACAGGAAGAAGATACTGTGATATGCAAATGATTAGCTTTTTAGAGCATTCACACAAGGTTGGCACCGGTGGCGACACCTACAACGTGCTGACATGAGGGAAGCTTCCAACCGATTTCTCATACACAAACAACAGTTGACCAGCGTTGCCTGGTGAAACTTTGTTGTGATGCCTCGTGTAAGGAGGAGAAATGCGTACCATCATGTTTCCGACTTTGATAAATGTCAGATTGTAGCCTATCACGGTTGCAGTTTATTGTATCGGGACATTGCTGCTCGCATTGGTCAAGATCCAATGACTGCTAGCAGAATATGGAATCGGTGGATTCAGGAGGGTAATACCGAATGCCTTGCTGGATCCCAACGGTGTCGTATCACTAGCAGGTGAGATGACAGGCATCTTATCCGCATGGCTGTAATGGATCGTGCAGCCACGTCTCGATCCCCAAGTCAACAGATGGGGACGTTTGCAAGACAACAACCATCTGCACGAACAGTTTGACAACATTTGCAGCAGCATGGACTATCAGCCCAGAGACCACGGCTGCAGTTACCCTCGATGCTGCATCACAGACAGGGGCACCTGCGATGGTGTACTCAACGATGAACCTGGGTGCGCGAATGGCAAAACGTCATTTTTTCGGATGAATCCAGGTTCTGTTTACAGCATCATGATGGTCGCATCCGTGTTTGGTGACATCATGGTGAACACACATTGGAAGCTTGTATTCATCATTGCCATACTGGCGTATCACCTGGCGTGATGGTATGGGGTGCCATTGGTTACAGGTCTCAGTCAGCTCTTGTTCACATTGACGGCACTTGGAACAGTGGACATTACATTTCAGATGTGTTATGACCCGTGGCTCTACCCTTCATTCGATCCCTGCGAAACCCTAAATTTCAGCAGGATAATGCATGACCGCATGTTGCAGGTCCTGTACGGGCATTTCTGGATGCAGAAAATGTTCGACTGCTGCCCTGGCGAGCACATTCTCCAGATCTCTCACCAATTGAAAACATCTGGTCAATGGTGGCTGAGCAACTGGCTCATCACAATACACCAGTCACTACTCTTGATGAACTGTGGTATCATGTTGAACCTGCATGGGCAGCTGTACCTGTACACGCCATCCAAGCTCTGTTTGACTCCACGCCCAGTCGTATCAAGGCTGTTATTACGGCCAGGGGTGGTTGTTCTGGGTATTGATTTCTCAGGATCTATGCACCCAAACTGCGTGAAAATGTAATCACATGTCAGTTCTAGTATAATATATTTGTCCAATGAAAACCCGTTTATCATCTGCATTTCTTCTTGGTGTAGCAATTTTAATGGCCAGTAGTGTACAAATGGTTTTATCAGTGGAAAAATTAAAGCCATTGTTGATGCTCCAGGAGTAAAGATGATTCAAGACATTGCTGAAGACAACACTCAGTGAGACAGGTCCGTGGAGAACTGCAATAGATGGCAAAATCCTCAACAAAAAGGGAGCTGCAGATGTCCGATGGAGACACGACAGGCCATTATAGGGTTAAGGGCCATAGCAAAGAGGATGACACTTAGAATGGAACACTGAGGCACACTGTTTTCCTGGCTAAAGGTGTCTGACAAGTCAGAACCCAAACACACCTTGAAAAAAAAAAACACAGTCTTTCAAAAATTCCTGAAGGAAACAGGGCAGGTGGCCACAGAGCTCCACGTGTAAAGAGTATGGAGGATACCAGTTCTCCAGCAGGTGTCATAGGCCTTCTCCAAATCGAAAAACATGGCCACAGTCTGGAATTTCCACAGAAAACCGTTCATTACATGTTGATGGTCAACTGCAGAATGGTGTGCTGGAAATCCACACTGTGCATTCGTTAGTAAATTGCAAGACTCAAGCCACCATACCACCTGGGCACAAATCATATGTTACATCACCTTGCAAACTCAGCTGGTGAGAGATGGGGCAGTAGCTAGAAGGAAGGTTTTAGTCCTTACCGGGCTTAGGTATGGGTATGATGGTGGCTTCATGCCAAAGTCCAGGAAAAGTGCCTTCTGCCCAGATGCGGTTGTACGTGTTAAGCAGAAAGCAATTGCCTGCAAGAGAAAGGTGCTGCAACATCTGAATGTGGATGGCGTCTGGCCCTGGGGCAGAGGATCAGGATGAACAGAGCATGATCTAACTCCCTCATAGTAACAATGGCACTGTAGCACTCATGATTTGGAGAAGAGAAGGGTATCGCCAAAGCCCCCTCTGCTTGTTTCCGATGGAGGAAGGGAGGGTGATAGTGGGAAGAGCTCAAAATTTCCACAAAATGGCGGCCCAAGGTGTTGGAGATAGCAATAGAGTCCACAATGACACTGCCTGCTATTGTCAGGCCAGAAATTGGGGAATGGATCTCGGTCCCAGAGAGCCACTGGACATTGGCCCACACAACAGAGGATGGGGTGGAACTGTTAAAAGAAGTAGTGAATGAAATCCAGCTAACTCTTTTGCCATCCCATAGAATGCAATGGCACTTCGCTTGCATCTGCTTATAATGAACACAGTTTGCCATCGTAGGATGAAAGTTAAAAATATGGAGAACATGCCTCCATGCATGAATTGTGTCATGGGAATGGGCCACAGTGTGTTGAAGAGGAATTGCAAGGAATGGAATGTTCTGCAGCAGTAAAGATAACGTTTGTGAGATATTCCACCTGGTCATCACAGCTGGGGAAATCTTTTCTTTGAAGGTCGCCAGGGAGGAGTAAAGCTGCCAGTCTGTGTTAGTACGCTGCCATTTGGATGTGCATGCTTGTTTGGTACGAGTCGGCAAACAGGTAGCACACAGCAAATGGTCGCTCGAGTAGGTGTCAGAAAGAATGGACCACTGAAGATGATGGGCAAGCTGGGAAGTGCAGAAACATAGGTCCAAATGGGAATAGGTGTGTGAGGAGTCGGAGAGGAAAGTGGGTTCTTCAGTGTTAAGGTGGAAGAGATAAAGGTAGTTAAGAAGACCTGCCAAGAGGGCATCTCTCTGACAGGTCTGGAAGAACTCCAAAGGAGGTGATGCACATTAAACTCACCAAGTAGCAAAAATGGGGGAGGTAGCTGCCCAACAAGCTGAAGGACGTCTGCCCAGGTGACATCAAAGTGTTCAAATGGCTCTGACCACTATGGGACTTAACAGCTTAGGTCATCAGTCCCCTAGAACTCCTAACTACTTAAACCTAACTAACCTAAGGACATCACACACATCCATGCCCATGGCAGGATTTGAACCTGCGACCGTAGCGGTCGCGCGGTTCCAGACTGAAGCGCCTAGAACCGCTCGGCCACACTGGCCAGCCCAAGTGACATCAAATGACGGAGGGACATAAATGGTGCACAGGGAAAAAGTCAGGTGGGAAAGGAAAAGGCAAACTGCAATAGCTTGAAGATGGGTTGTCAGGGAGACGGGGTGACAATGATCATCATCCCATCATGATGCCCTCTTGAGATGTTGGCATAGCATCAGGGGGAAGGTCAGAACCAACCAGGAAGAAATATGAAAGCTCAAAGAGGTCATGATGGCGCAATTTAGTTTCCTGAAGGCAGAGTGCAAGGGGACACTGCGATGCTAAAAGCAGCCTTAAATCCTCTTTGTGAGACCAAAGGCCACGAACATTCCATTGGAGGAGAGTCATGATGAGGAAGAGATGGAGGGGTGTCACCTCTGCAGCTGCCTAGTGACAGCCTGTGAAGAGTCACTACTACAGGGCACAGAAGCAGGAGGATCCTGCTCCATGGCATCCATCGGCTGGCTTGTGCTCTCCGTCTCTGGAGTCCAATGCTGAAAAACTGTTGGTGGTGCGCACTGGCAACACAGAGGCTGGCCAGGCCGAGGTATCATGTGGTGATACCATCTAAGAGGATCTTTGAGTCAGCAAACGAGAAGACCGTTTGCCTTTGGTGAACTTCTTTGAGCCTTTCCCGTTAGAGGAAGACTCAGCTATTGTTTGACTGGAGGGATGGAGGAAGTCTTCAAAGGAGTACTCTTTCTGTCCTACCAGTTGTGTAACTGGTGGCTTCGCCCCTTGAGGCAAGAGTTTAATGGCTTGTTGCACAGCTGGATGTGGAGATGGCAATGCTACCTTGACACTGGGCGATTTCCCAACCTCAGAGCTGAATTGGAGGTCACAAGTCTGCATGGCCACATCCTTCATGGAGCGAGGGGTAAGAAGAACATAACTATAGGTGTCAAACAGGAGAACGCAGGGTTTGCAACTAGTCAGTAAGTTGTGAGCGACTGGGTAAGGCAATTTTTCCTTTACCTGGATCTCTTGGATAGCCCGCTTAGTAAGATACACAGGACAATCCCGGGAGCAGGCGGCACGGCCAGCATTGCAGTTGATACAGTGGGGAGAAGGAGTCAGACAGTCACCCTCGTGTGCATCCCTACCCAAGGTTACACATGTAGCTGGGTGTCAACAATCCATTCTAGTGTGATTGGAATGATGAAATTGGTAGCAGCACATCAGGTTCAGTATGTACGGTTGGACTGTGATAATTTCATAGCCTGCTTTGATCTTGTATGGAAGCATGACTATCAAAGGTGACAAAAAGTGTGTTGGTGGGCATTAAGGAGGAATCTACCTTTTTCATCACCCAAAGGACGGCAATGACAGCCTGATTAGAGAGGTAAGAATGGATTTCAGTCTCAGTTAGACCATCATGCAGCCTAATGTAAATTACACCATTGGAAGAATTCAAAGTTCTATGGACCTCGACAGAACAGGGTAGCCATGGAGAAGCGAGACAGCAAGCAGTTGTTGTGCTTGAGAATCAGAAGTAGTCTCCAAAAGAAAAGTGCCATTCTGTAAAGAAGAGCATGGTTTCACAGGGCCAGCTATTGCATCAACACCTTTCAGAATAATAAATGGATTTACCATGGCGAAGGACTAACCGTCTTCAGTACAAGAGACCACCAGGCACTGTGGTGCAGCGGGAAGGTTCTTTGAATTTTTAGCCTCATTACGTTTACATTTCGCAGATGTTGAGTATGAAGATGATTGACTCATTGTGAGAAAATCCTCCATGATTGCCAGCACCTCCAATGGTGCAATCCTTCCAACTGGAGGCCCCCTTCACAAGGGGTGCACCCACAATAGGTGATCGTTCAACACCTCAGATCACACCTCCCGAACACCTGACAGAGGGACCAATCAGCAATTTAGCAAGGTTGCAGCTCATATGTGCAAACCCTACCTGACATCCTGGGTCTGGGAGTCATGTGTTACACAGTCACCTGTTACATGTCAGATGTGTGGGCCGGCCTTGAGGAGTGCACAGGGAGGAAGAAGAAAAAGAGGAACCTCAGACACTGAAGTGGAGGAACAAGATAAGAAGGGAAACAAAGAAAGGAAAAGGGAGTAAAAAACAACGGTGAGACTGTTCTAATGTCAGTGACAGACAATGCAGAATATTCCCAGTAATACCCCAGACATGTTCCCCAAGGGAGGGGAAAAAGAATAGCAAGAGGATAGAGATGCAACATGAAAAAATGCTGCAAAGGCTTGGAACCCGTGGTAGCCTAGCACAAACCCGCCGAAGAGTGGCAGGCCCCCTAGTGGGGGGGGGGGGGGGGGGGGGTAGAAGGAAGATGTTTACCCTTACTGGGCTTAGGTATGGGTATGACAGTGGCTTCGTGCCAGTGTTGGAAATATGCCCTCTCGTAGATGCAACTGTACGTATGAATGAGGCAGTACTTGCTCGCAAGAAAAGCTAGCTTTTTTTTGCTCTCCCAAAGAATGCAACAACACTGTGCATGCAACTGTTTCTAATGAATACAGTTTGCCTTTGTAGGATGGTGGTTAAAAACAGAGAGACCACATATCCACATGAAAATTGTGTCATGGCATGCCTCTGTCCACCAAAGGACTGGGACATGGCATGTTAAAGATGATGTGCAAGGAATGTAATTATCTACGGCAGTAAGGATAATGTTTGTAAGATATTCTACCTGGTCATCACAGCTGGGTAAATTTTGTTTGTTGAAGGTTGCCAGGGAGCAATAAACCCTTCAGTCAGCCTTAGAAAGCTGCCATTTGGGTGTGCACATAGGTGAGGCAGGAAGCAGCAAACAGATAGCACATGGGAAATGGTCATTCAAGTATGTGACAGAGAATAGACCGCTCAAGATGATGGGCAAGCTGGGTGGTGCAGAAGCAGAGGTCCAACTGGGAATAGGTTTGCATGGAGGCTGAAAGGATCGTAGGTGCTCCTGTTTTAAGACAGATGAGGTTAAGTTGATTGAGAAGGTCAGTTCAGAGGGCACCTCTTGGAAAGATTCTGGGAGAACCACAAAGGGGATGGTGCACATTATATTCAATGAGTAGCAGAAATGGGTGAGAGATTTGCCCAATAAGCTAGAGGAAGTCTGCCCTGGTGACATCAAATGACGGAGGGATGTAAATGGAACAAAGAGGAAATGTCAAGTGAGGAAAGAAAATGCAGACTGCAACAGCTTGAAGTTAGGTAGTCATGGACATGGGCTGACTATGAATGTCATCCCAGATGAGCAACATGACTCTCCCCTCGAGGTGGAATGCTGTCCTTGGGGGGCAGGTCAAAGCTGACCAGGAAGCAATGCAAGAGCTGAAAGTGGTCATGAGGATGCAATTTTGTTTCCTGGAGGCAGAGAAAAAGTGCACACTGCAATTCCAAGAGCATCAGTAAGTCCTCTTCGTTGGACCAAAAGCTGCGGACATTCCATGGAGGAGACACATGATGAGGAAAGGTGAGGAGGGAAAAAATGAAGCAGTGTCACCTTGGCAGCCGCTGAGTACTAGCCTTTGAAGAGTCACTGCTACAGGATGCAGAGGCTGGAGAATCCTGCTTCATGAGATCTACAGAGGTGTCATTCTCCTGTCAGTCTGCAGAGTCCAGGGAAGAGAAATGGTGGTGCGCACCAGTGACATGGAAGTCAAGTGGGCAAGGGTATCACATGGTGACACCATTGAAGAGGATCTCCGAGTCGGCAAAGGAGAAGACCATTTGGTATTGTTTGATTTTTTGGAGCCTTTCCAGTTGCGAGAGGAAGACTCAGATGTTGGTTGGCTGGAGGGATGTATGAACTCTTCATGGGAGTATTTGTTCTGTCCTTCCTGGCCTGCCAGTTGCGAAGCAGGTGACTTCAT
Source organism: Schistocerca cancellata (assembly GCF_023864275.1). Classification (NCBI taxonomy): domain Eukaryota; kingdom Metazoa; phylum Arthropoda; class Insecta; order Orthoptera; family Acrididae; genus Schistocerca; species Schistocerca cancellata. The sequence goes on along the minus strand of NC_064628.1, from coordinate 307,446,680 downwards.
CCCATGAGGCAAAAGTTTGGTGGCTTGTTGCACAGCTGGAGGATGAGGCAGAGATACTGCCATGACACTGGGTGATTTTACAACCATGGTGCTGAATCTGGGGTCCCATATCTGCACAGCCATGTCATTCGTGGAGTGAGATGTAGCAAAAAAAGTACTGTAAGTGCTGAATAGTAGAACACAGGGTTTCTGACTAGCCAACAACTTGTGACTGACCAGGTAAGGCAGTTATTCCTTTGCCCAGATCTCTTGGATGGCCCATTAATTGAGATACATGGGAAAATCTCAGGAGGCAGCACCATGGTTGCCATTGCGATTGATACAGCTGGGAGGAGGAGGCGGACAATCTCCCTCATGAGCAAACCTACCACAGGTTCATCTTTGGCCAGGTGTCAACAGGACATTTGGGTGTGGTTTTTAATGATGACACTAGTAGTAGTTTGGGTTTGGAGCATACAGTTGGAATGTGATAACTTCATGGCTTGCTTTGATCTTTAACATAAGCACCATTCTATCAAAAGTGCGAAAAAGAATGCCTATGGGCAATCAGGATGCATCTACCTTTTTCCTCACCTGAAAGCAGTGACACCTTGACCAGAGAGGTAAGTTTTGATTTCTGCCTCGGTCACATCATCAAACTGTCTAGTGTAAGTAACACCATGGGAAGAGTTCAGCATTCGATTTGCCTTCACACAAACAGGATAGCGATGGATGAACGAAGCTGCAAGCAGTTGTTGTGCTTGAGAATCAGAAGTGGCTTCTGAAAGCAAAGTGACATTGTATAAACGAGAGCAAGGATTTCACAGGGTCAGCAATTGCATCAGTACCTATCTGGATAATAGACAGATTTACCATAGCAAATGACTGACTGTCTTCAGTACATGAAACCACGAGGAACCATGGTGCAACTGGGAGAGTGTTGGAATCATTAACCTCATTCCAGCTATGTTTAGAAGACACTGACTGTGAATGTGATGATTGCCTCATTGCAAGAAAATCCCCCATGATCACCAGAATCTTGGAAGGCGTGTTCCTTCCAGCTGAGGGGATGCACCTGCCTAAGGTGATTTTTCACATCTTGGGTCACACCTCCAGAATACCTGATGGAGGCACCAATTGACAATTTGGGAAGGCAGCAGCTTAGGCAATCACCCCTCCCTGGGCCTAGCCTGTACCAAGGGTAGTTGCGAATCCTACCTGTCAACCCATTGCTGGGAATTACACATTACTCAGTCGCCAATTTTGCTTCAGATGAGTGGGCCAGCCTTCAGGAGCATGCAGGTAGCTGTAAGACAAAGAGGGACCTCAAACAATGATGTGGAGGAAGGACAGGAGAAGGGGAATGAAGAAAGACTGTTCTGATACCAGCTATTGAAAATGCAGAACATATTTCTATAAACTTCTGTGACGAAGCAAGCTGGGATCTCTCTACTTCCTTTCTTGTTTTGCCATCTGCCTCCTTAAATTCATTTTATTTTCATTTCTGTCTAATTACCATTAACATACGTGAGTATAATCTGATTTCCATAAAAGAGAAAGGTTGGCCCTCAGTCTTAAAGGTCTAATTTTGTATTTAGTTCTGTGTATGTAATTTATTTCCTAATTTATTTTGACTATTCTTAGTTAATATCTGTTGTTATAGGGTGAAATCAGAAATTTTTTTCGTGACTTAAATTCTGTTGTTGACTTATCAACAAATATAGAATGTGTACTAATTATAAACATTTGGAAGAAGAACTACTAGGATTCTTAAAGTATTTATTTGGCTCTATTCCAAAGCATATTAGCAAAGCCATCCCTTAATTAATTCCAAAATAATTACCAGGTTTGTCAAAGTATTGCTTTTATAACTATATCTGTTAATTTCATTATTTAAACAAAAACAAATAATTTGTCCTAATGTTTTTGATAGAAGGAACTGTTAAAAAGGAGGAATTTTTTGATGTATTCAGTTAATCGAATGAGTTATGTTTTAACTGTAATTTATGTAACTTAAGCACTGATCAGTGTATGGTTTCAGTGCCTATTATTGTGAGGATATACAGGGTGAGTCACCTAACGTTACTGCTGGATATATTTCGTAAACCACATCAAATACTGACGAACCGATTCCACAGACCGAACGTGAGGAGAGGGGCTAGTGTAATTGTTTAATACAAACCATACAAAAATGCACGGAAGTATGTTTTTTAACACAAACCTACATTTTTTTAAATGGAACCACGTTAGTTTTGTTAGCACATCTGAACATATAAACAAATACGTAATCAGTGCCATTTGTTGCATTGTAAAATGTTAATTACATCCGGAGATATTGTAACCTAAAGTTGACGCTTGAAACCTCCAACGTTCAGTTGCGTGTTGTAACAAACACAGGCCACGGTCGGCGAGCAGCATCTGCAGGGACATGTCTACGATGCCGAACGTGTATACGAGTGTGGCTGTAGTGCACTGTTGTGGTTTGGTCTAGCTGTCGCAGTGTCCGCATGTAGCGCTTGCTGCTATTGTTATTCTGCATTCGTCTCCGCATGCAGACCAACTGTAACACCGTGTTACCAGACGTCTGTGATAGTGTAGTGTTGTAGGAACAGTGACCATGGTGTATTCTAACTCTGAAAAGGCGCAGATGATACTCACCTATGGCGAGTGTCGACGAAATGCAGCTGAAGCCTGCAGGGTGTATGCAGAGCGGTAGCCGGACAGAGAGCATCCAACATGCCGCACATTGCAAAACATCTACCGCCAACTCTATGCAACAGGTATGGTCGTAGCACGCAAATGGGTCCGTAACAGGCCTATCACAGGAGAAGCAGGTGCAGTTGGTGTGTTAGCTGCTGTTGCCATGAACCCACACATAAGTACACGGGACACTGTGAAAGCAGGTGGACTGAGTCAAAGTAGTGTCATGCGCATACTGCATCGTCACTGCTTTCACCCGTTTCAAGTGTCGCTACATCAGCAATTACATGGTGATGACTTTAATCATCGAGTGCAATTCTGTCAATGGGCATTAACAGAGAATGCGTTGCAGTTCTACCTGTTTACTGATGAAGCAGGTTTCACAAACGACGGGCCAGTGAATCCACGGAACACGCATTACTGGTCCGTGGACAATCCTCGCTGGCTCAGACAGGCAGAGCGACAGCGGCCGTGGACTGTAAATGTATGGTGTGGAATCATTGGCGACCACCTCATTGGTCCTCACTTCATTGCAGGGGCCCAAACAGCTGCAACATACATCACGTTTCTACGGAATGATCTGCCAACGTTGCCCGAAAATGTCCCATTGGAAATGCGTCGACGTATGTGGTATCAGCATGATGGTGCATCTGCACATTCCGCAATTAACACTAGGCTGACCCTTGACAGGATGTTCGACGGGCGTTTGATAGGATGTGGAGGACCCATAAGTTGGCCAGCCCATTCTCCTGACCTTACACCTCTGGACTTCTTTCTGTGGGGTACGTTAAAGGAGAATGTGTACCGTGATGTGCCTACAACCCCAGAGGATATGAAACAATGTATTGTGGCAGCCTGCGGCGACATTACACCAGATGTACTGCGGCGTGTACGACATTCATTATGCCAGAGATTGCAATTGTGTGCAGCAAATGATGGCCACCACATTGAACATCTATTGGCCTGACATGCCGGGACACACACTATTCCAATCTGTAATTGAAAACGGAAACCACGTGTGTACGTGTACCTCACCCTTCATGGTAATGTACATGTGCGTCAGTGAAAAAGACCAATAAAAAGGTGTTAGCATGTGGACGTAATGTGCTGTTCCAGTCTCTTCTGTACCTAAGGTCCATCACCGTTCCCTTTGGATCCCAACGTAATTCGGTGCTCTCCAATACACACGATCGAACAGCGGAGGAGTGGTACTCAAGAGTCAACTTTAGGTTACAATATCTCCGGATGTAATTAACATTTTACAATGCAACAAACGGCACTGATTATGTATTTGTTTATATGTTCAGATGTGCTAACAAAACTCACTGGGTTCCATTTAAAAAAAAGTAGGTTTGTGTTAAAAAACATACGTCCTTGCATTTTTTTTATGGTTTGTATTAAACAATTACATTAGCCCCTCTCCTCATGTTCGGTCTGTGGAATCGGTTCGTCAGTATTTGATGTGGTTTACGAAATATATCCAGCAGTAATGTTAGGTGACTCATCCTGTATAAAGGCCTAGTTTTTGGTCTTGGGACAGTCAGTCCATGGCCAATTTTCTGAGGGAAATTATGTATTGTTTGAAGTGGAATTAGTGTAACACAAATAGGCTGTGTGTTAAAACAATGACAGTGTCTGTTCAATTTATTTGAGCAATAGTGTCACATGTACTTTATCATTCTGCAAGAACTGTGAACTGTGTGGTTAGGTATTTACTGCTCATAGATGTTCAAAAGCAAACTATTGTAGCAGTATGCTGATTTTGCCTGCAAACTATTAATCAAGCTGAACATTTACCAATAGTGAACTGGCCATATAAGTGTGTAATATTGGGGGGTTGTTAACAGTGAAAGTAGAGAACTGTGAAATGCAACTGTGCAATTTTTGGTTACATTATTTACAGTAGTCAATGTTTAACTTCCACCCCTATTTTTCAGCCAGTGTAACAATGTAGTATGTTGACACTGAGGGCTATCAACAAAGAAATAAAGCAGGCGAACGTCACACATCACAGAATAAGGAGAGGACAGACATGCAGCATGGAGGGGAGAAGATGCTGCACACACTGGGGTCTCGTGGTAGCCAAGCACAAACCCACCAAAGAGCAAAGTGTCCCCTGGGGGGACTCTCCCTACTTTGTACAAAAATTTGCAGCTACATTATTTTTCCCATAATTTTACCTTGTTGACTGGACTGCTTGTCTTGGATGGCAGTGCTGTGGTGCATGTTGTCTATGTTGCTGTTAGATCAGAGATTATAGAGTCCTAGACAATATGGAGACAGACTGTCATAGGTGCAGCCTCCAGGCTGGATGGCTGCAAACTGATTAACTCCTCCACCAGAACAGTAGTAATATCTCCGTTGCTGTGAGGCAGCAATGACATAACCTGTCATTCTTTTATTATCCATTCAGCTTGTCTGGTCACTTTGGTTGCAGCTGAAAGGGATCCCAGCTCAGATTTTCAGGAGTAGTGGTGGGAGTATCTTGCAAAGTCAGTGTACTGAATAGTTTTTCTGTATTTGACTTTTGCCTTCTTTCTCTGCTCTGCATGGTCAATAGGATGACAACATCCCTCTCTCACTAAGAACTCATTATGCTGCTTTAATACCTCAGCAACCCTGTATGTACATTGCATGAATATCAGCTCCATTGTGCAGCTCTATTACAAGCAATACCAAGTACCCTTCTCTGCTGGTATTCCACCCAGCTGTTGCTTCTTGACCCGCTTTTCTCTCTACCTGTGTTACCAGGGGAAGACTTCAGAATTTTGCTCAACCATGCAAATCCTGTTATTCCATGGTGTTTAGGTGTGCTTCCATCCACAGTTCCATCCAGGATCTGAAATATCTTATTACCTTGCCTCCCCTTCCCTCTCACATACTCCTCCAAGACTGTTTTTTAAAGCCCATCCTCCTTTTTTTAATGTGTGCCCATCCCAGTTTCTTTTCCTTCACTTTTTTGTTACATTCAGTAATTGTCTTTGCTCTTCCACTCTTCTCATACTTCTTAATTTTTCACTCTATGCATTCCACTTAGTGTTTCCATTCACCACCACAATCACTCTTTTCCTAAAATCTTTGTCCATACCACAGCAGAAAATTCTCCTTTTTTAAAGGTTCCATTTTCACCATTGCTAAGCTGGTTTTAATTTCTGTGCTATCCTTCCTGTCGGTTTCCACATGCTTCCTAGGCAGCTAAAGCATTCACACGTTCTAATATTTCTCCTTTCAGCATTACCTTTATCATTTTATTTCCTCCTAGTACCAATACTTTTTGTTTCTTTTGTTTTTCATTCTATAAATATCTCCTGTAGCTTCAGTCATATCCACTATCTCCTGTAATTCTTTTTCATCTGTGGCTAGAAGGACCACGTCATCTGAAAACCTCAAATACCATGTTGTTGTTGTTGTTGTTGTTGTTGTTGAGGTCTTCAGTCCAGAGACCTGTTTGATGCCACTCTCCATGCTACTCTATTCTGTGCAAACTTCTTCATTTCTAAGTAACTAATTGTTGTGTACATAGTTCCACGTAGTCAGCGCGTACACAACTTTCCCACTAGAGCGTGCCCCGCTAAGCACAACAGCACAGGAGCAGCGCTCGTCTGTCTCCGCACTACGAGATGGCGCTGTCTTAGATGGACCAAATTCTGCTTCCACCGATCCGCATATTAATATGTAACACAGCCAATGAGATTGTTGCTAATGTAGAACCTTTTCTCCTCGTGGATTGCACTCACACAGTAATACCTGAATGCGCGAGGTATTATAACGAGTGTACAGACCTCCGATTAGTCAGTCTGCATTTATCTGCACCTGTCTGCACCTGTCTGTACCAGTCTACATTAGTCTGTACGAGTCTATAGTCAAGTTTCAGTCTGCACCTAATAAGATTACAATCTTCCTGTACATAGCCATGAAGATAAATGTATAGACACTTTGTCAAGTATCAGAGATATGTGAGAATAAGATTAACGTACCAAGTCCAAAGGAACTTCAGATCGTCAATTGTAAACAGCATCCAGAATCAAGTAAGGTTTATGATTGTTATTATTTTAATAAATGTGTGTTAAAATTAATCAAGTTCTGTTTAAAGTTGGTCACCATCAATCTGCTACTCTAAGCGTGCAAGTGGCATTTCTATCGTCTGACCTAACGGCAGAAGATAAACGTGCCACGATAAGAGCACGAGACATATAGCTGACACTCGCCTACTTCATTAGAGAGACAAGTCAAATAATCTGATGGTGTGTGTACCGAAGGTCTTACAGTACACACACCACACTAATGCACCTTACATCCTTCTAAATCTTCTTAGTGTATTCATCTCATGAACGATAAATAGTTTAGACAAGAAGAGAATAGAAGCTTTCGAAATGTGGTGCTGCAGAAGAATGTTGAAGATTAGATGTGTAGATGATGTAACTGATGAAGAGGTCTATGATTTTTACCCTCCACACTGCCCTCCAATACTAAATTGGTAATCCATTGATGCCTCAGAACATATCCTACTAACTGACCCCTTCTTCTAGACAAGTTGTACCGCAAATTCCTCTTCTCACCAATTCTATTCAGTACCTCTTCATCAGTTACATCATCTACACATCTAATCTTCAACATTCTTCTGCAGCACCACATTTCGAAAGCTTCTATTCTCTTCTTGTCTAAACTATTTATCGTCCATGTTGCACATCCATATATGGCTACACTGCATACAAATATTTTCAGAAAAGACTTCCTGACACTTAAACCTATACTCAATGTTAGCAAATTTCTCTTCTTCAGAAACACTTTTCTTGCCATAGCCAGCGTACATTTTATATCCTTCCTACTTTGACCATCATCAGTTATTTTGCTCCCCAAATATCAAAACTCATCTAAAACTTAAAGGGGAAACGGAAGGGAAACTGGCTCAAAAAATCGATTTTTAGATTTGTGTGTATTTGAAATGTCCACTGTTTTCTGCATAAAACAGTTTCGTTTCATATAAATACGACAATTTTTTTATGACTTATGATGGTTTTCCTGATGCCTGTGTGATCAAGCATTTAAATGGCATGCCTTCTTTTTTGCACCATACAGAGTTAATGCACAGTTTTCTTTATTCCTTGTACATTACTTCCTGCTTCTGTTGTGTAATTGTGTTAAGGTTTCGTACCCTGTATTTAATACAGATACTCATCATTCTGATCACATTTGTTATTGTTTCAAGTGCTGTTGGTGGTACTTGGCGAATTTTGTAGTGAAGTAAGTGTTTATTTATATTTTCTCTGGTTTCACATGTTTTCATAAAAATGCTGCCGAAAAGGAAACTCTCACCTAAATTAAAATTCAGAGGAAATAAATATGTAAAGGCAAATAAACTTAGTAGGCCAAGGGAGCTAAGAATGTTAGACATAAAGAAATCAGCACCTCAAGAAAGAAACTGCAGTGTCTTCAAGGAGTTTCCTCCCTGTCGGCTTGTGGAGATGAACACTTGTTCGTAAATATTGTGATGAACCTTAGCATGCTCTTTGATTTCATTTCCAATAATACTGTGTGCAGACTTGGGAGAGAATCAGTGTCTTCGCAAAGGGACTCTGTCAAACCTGACGTTGAACTGTACAAAATGCGGTGAAGTTGCTACAGCAGTAACATCAGGAATGCCTTCACTATTTCATCTCTCAAATCTACCCATTCTTTTTCTACTGTATTTCTCTCCTCTGTTCTCCATGCTCTCTCTGAAACACTCTACAATCTCTGGGTCTTTCAGTTTATCCAAGTCCCATCTCCTTAAATTCCCCCCTTTTTGCAGTTTCTTCAGTTTTAATTTACAGTTTATAACCAATAGAGTGTGGTCGGAATCCACATCTGCCCCTGGAAATGTCTTACAATTTAAAACATGGTTCCTAAATCTCTTTCTTACCATTATATAATCTATCTGAAACCTTCCAGTACCTCCATGTATACAACCTTCTTTCACAATTCTTAAACCAAGAGTTAGCTATGATTAAGTTACGCTCTGTACAAAATTCTACCAGGCGGCTTCCTCTTTCACTCCTTAGCCCCATTCCATATTCACCTACTACTTTTCCTTCTCTTCACTTTCCTACTATAGAATTCCAGTCCCCCATGATGATTAAATTTCGTCTCCCTACACTATCTGAATAATTTCTTTTATCTCATCATACATTTCTTCAATCTCTTCCTCATCTGCAAAGCTAGTTTGGCATATAAACTTGTACTGTTGTGGCAGGTGTGGGCTTCATGTCTACCTTGGCTAAAATAATGCATTCACAATGCTGTTCATAGCAGGTTACCTGCACTCCTATTATTTTATTAATTATTAAACCTACTACTGCATTACCCTTATTTGATTTTGTATTTATAATCCTGTATTCACCTGACCAGAAGTCTTGTTCCTCCTGCTACCAAACTTCACTAATTCCCACTGTGTCTTACTTTAACCTATCTACTTCCCTTTTTGCATTTTCTAACCAGCCTACCAAATTATGGGTCCTGACATTCCATGTTCCGATCTGTAGAATGCCAGTTTTGTTTCTCTTGATTACAACACCTTCCTCAGTAGACCCTGCCCAGAGATCCAAATGGGGGACTATTTTACCTCTGGAATATTTTACCCAGGAGGACAGCATCATCATCTAACCATACAGTAAAGCTGCATGCCCTTGGGAAAAATTATGGCTGTAGTTTCTCCTTGCTTTCAGCCTTTTGCAGTAGCAGCACAGCAAGGCTGTTTTGGTTAATGTTACAAGGCCAGATCAGTCAGTCATCCCGGCCGTTGCCCCTGCAACTACTGAAAAGGCTGCTGGCCCTCTTCAGGCACCACATGTTTGTCTGGCCTCTCAACAGATACCCCTCTGTTGTGGTTGCACCTTCGGTATGGCTATCTGTATCGCTGAGGCACACAAGCCTCCCCAACAACAGCAAGGTCCATGGTGGTTCTTATTTACTAGCCATGTAATGTACAGGGGTACATTATATTTTCAAAGTACTTTTGAAAAGGGTATGAGACAGATGGTTTCTGTCTTACTCATTTACCTAATTCTATCCAGTCAGTACTTCCTCTTCTCACTTTCACTCAAGCTGTTTAATTTAAATATAATGAGTTCATAAGTCATCAGTTTTCCAGGTCTACGAAACATGTCTAGGCCTCTTTCCTTTATGGTAAACCTCTCTCCCTAAATTTGCAGGAGTCCTATTGCATCTCTTGTGCCTGTATTCTATCTAGAAACCAAACTGTGCCTCAGCTAGATTCTCCTCCATTACCTTTTCCAGTCTTTTAATAATGTTTCTTAACAGAACCTGGGGTGCATGTCAAATGAGCCTAATGGTTGTATGCTCACTGCATAGCTTTGTTATGTGTTTGTGTGGTTCTTGAATCATTACTGCGATCAGAAAATCCTCTGGCCATTTATCACTGTAATATATTTGATTGCGTAATGTCAGTATTTCTCATACTCCATCTTAGCTCAAACTGTTTAGCACTTTGCCAAGTATTGTATATGTAGCTACTGCTTTCCCATTTTTCATTGCAGCTATTGCAGTTCATTTAGCCCCCTGCTGAAGCTTCTGCTTGCATGCCTTATATTTTAATAGAAATAATTTGATGCCTCGTCTTTTCATTTGCTGACTGTGCTACTCTAACCAACAAATCAGCATTAATTTGGCTTATACAATCTAAATCTTCTACTTCATGTTTGCTAGTTGCTTCATTTCCATGGGCACAGCCATTAATAACTGCTTTAATGTTTCTACTTAAGACTGATTGCAACCCAGCTTCACCACTTTTGCTTCTAATTCATATCCGTTTTTCATATAGTGTTAAAGCAGTTTGTGGAAAATAAACATGTCTGCACACTGCATTGCCAGTAATTCATAAGGCAAGCTGCAGAGTGTCAATACAACTTTGTGAAACACCTTGTAGTTTCTTTCTGTGAGGTAGTGTGGCTAAGAGAATGGGGAATTGTCTGCTCACTTTTCATTTTGCAGATCTATGAAGGAGCGAAGTGCATGACAAAATCTGGTCACTTACCTTCCCTACACACTTCTAACCTCCACTCTCACCTCTCCACCCTGTTAGAGGCCCATAATGCATTTTATCCCTTTATATGTTTCTCCTGTACTTAGATGTGGTACACACATTTAATGTTTGTTCTTAACCCACTTCATTTAACAATAAACATCAAATACTATTTGTAATAACCTCCAATTTTTCTATCCTGTGCAACGCAGAAATTATTAGTCCTAAATAAAAAATGGATAAGACCTATTTTGTACAGGGAAACATTTTTGCTAGATGCCATGGTTCTCGAGATATTAAAGAAAACACTAAAAAATAATTTTTAAATACCTTCTCACCAGTATGCTCATACTGTACAGGTCAGGATTTTTAGTATGTTGTTCATGACACTTCCCCCTACCAGTGCATAAAAATTTGTGACTACATAAATTTTTCACGCAGTCAACATGTTTAGGTCTTTGTTGACTGGGCTAGACTGTGGGGAGCTGTTGGTGCCACCATCGTGCGGACCTTTTGATGGCCTAGTAAGTGGGTTCAGGAAGCAGACCATCATCTGGTACTGTGGGATACGCTACTGCCATCACCCACCTCTGTTTCTGTAGGCAGACTTTAATGCTGCTGGCCTTTCTCCTGTCAGGAGGGCACAGCCAGCACAACTTCATGCCCTTCATCACATTCTGTGTGGTGTGTGTCATCACTGCTCTGCTGCCAGCCTGTGAATCACAGCAACTGTTATCTTTGAATGATAAATGTTTACTTTGATGATGTTCATTAGTGTTCATTAGTGCCTTTGGGTGCCAGACAAGCCATCTCTCACACAGCTGTTGCTAATCCACACCCAGTGGTGGTGGTGGTGGTGGTGGTGGTGGTGGTGGTGGTGGTGGAGGACATACCTTCACCACCACCCAACATAGCATCTAGCTTAGGCATTACATCTGTCATCAGACTTAGTCCAGTCCGACACATTGGTATCCATTGTCTGAAGTCATCTGGAGTTGGCAGTGGTCCAGTTCCACAAGTTCAGGTTGGGATAGCAATAAGATTTCAGCAGCAGCTTGAAGGTCAGCAGTATTGATCTTTTATGCTTCTTTTGTTTACAGCCATGGTAGGGGCATTGTATCACAAATGTGATGGTATTATTTGTTAAGCTGCAGGTGCCTGCAGATCTGTTTCAATTTAGATGTTATTGTAGAGAGGTTTACTTGCCAATGGTGAGTTGCCCGTATCGTAACTTGGCTACACACAAGATGCTATGCATGCAGTCAGTGTCAGCTGTATGTAGCATATGTACCCATTCCTTTGATAGATTTTGTTACAGCTAAGCCGTTGACTTCTTATTTTGGTAATTAAACAGAGGATGTTATGGATCTGAAGGCTACAGCAAAGTCAGGGAATTGGTCAGGTGAAACACACTAAGTACAGCCAAGCTATGTTTGGTTGGTGAAACCAAATCACAGTTTATGTACCATGAGGGACAGACTAAGGCACAGACATTTGAGCAGTTTGAAAGGGGCTTTTATCAGCAGTACGGTAAATGAAACAGTGCAACATTTCCAGGGAACAACGTAATCATCTGTTGCAAAAAAGTACCTATCAGTAGAAACATTTTTGGACATAATTTTGAAAGTCAGTGCAAATACTTATGAATTAATGTAAAATGTGAAGGCAGATAAATACTATCACACTCAGTGCAGCATTGTTTCATTGCTAGTGTTACATTGATGCAAGGTTCACCTACCAGGAAAGTTGGACTAAATAAGCTACAGGTGCAAGCACTAAGCATCAATTCACATGATAAGGTGCCTAAAAGCACAGGAAAGTTACTGTGTGTTAGTTCGGATACTGACCCTTAAGTGAAATGTTGTGCATTGTGAGTCTGTTAGAATGCAGTGATGAACTGAATGAATCACATTGCTTCTGAGTCAAATTGTAGTATCCATTATGTAAGCAGATGGAGATATCTTGGTTCCATCAAATATAGGTAATTATGGTGTGGATGATGAAAATCTGCCAAAGGGGCTACTAATTGCCAGTGTGTATGTCCTGAATTAGGACTATCTCAATAGATTTGGGATCTGGGTGACAAAAAGCTGTAGACATATCTGCACTGCACGAGAAACTGAAACATTTAGTGGGGAAAGGCAACTCTGCTAAGGAAGCCCTGTTGTAAAGATCTGCAGGTTTTTTTAATTCACAGGGACGGTTGCCAGCAGCACCAGTTATGCAGCATGGATTACCTAGAGTTTGTAGTGCTCCAGTGTACAGAAAGGTTACAGAAGCCCAAGACCCTTTCCACCAGTCATGGAAGACTTTAGTGACCAGCATTTGACTAATGGTATCATTAACCGTAGTGAAAGTCTACAGACAGCAATTACTCTATCTGTCCCAAGGAAATAAGAAAGCAACACAATAAACATAGATTTGGTTGTGATTACAAATACTTGAACATAAGGACTATTACAGATGAAATCCTACACCAAATATAACGAAGACTCTGGAGAACTTGAGTAATGTAAATGCACCTTGCCAATGGAGTTGAAAAGTGGTTATCACGAGTTAAAACTGGTTCCAGAAGATCACCTGAAGACCACCTTTGCTGTTCCTCGAAGCCATTATCAATACCCTCAGAGCCATTTGGTCTTAAAAATGCACTAGCTATGTATCAAAGGCTACCAGATGCAGTGCTCAGGGGACAAATTGACACAGTGTGTGGTTTGTACCAATGACTGTCACAATTCTGCTGGTTGCTTGTAAACTCAATATTGTGTTCTCATCACAGATATGTATGAATGTATGGCTTGGAGTAATGCTTAATTCTGACAGACAGCATGCCTTCACTTTTAGCATAATAACCAGACAATGTGCTCACTAACACAAAAGTGCACACAATCAAGTTTTTGATTGGTTACCAAGCAAACAAATAAAAAAGGAAAGCAAGAAACACCGATGGCCTTGCAAGCTGAAAACCGGTTCACAATAAAAGTAATATTGTAGAACAAAAGCAAACTGGTGCTTTTCATTTATTAAACACCGATAGCATTAAAGTCATGGAACTCCATGGTGCAGCAAGGAGAAGGCATTTCACAGTGCTTCTGGTAGCCAGTGCATGAACCCTGACAAATCTGCCAAACAGTAAGCTGGTCATCTGATATCTACTGTGTTTGTCACTTGATAGATGCCCAGAACACCATTCATGAATCATGCCAGAAGTGTACCCATCATCCAGAATGCATTTGGCATTGATTCAGAGTGGCAGAGGTTGCAGTGGGGATTGCTTAGTGACAGGCAGATGTTTCATCTGGTTGTATGGAAGGTGCATGTGTGAACATCCTTTTGTGATGAATGCTTGGTTCTCTCTCTCAGTGGAGACAGTGTCCTCCTTGCCATTTATGAGGATTTCAAATGTTTTCTCACATTTGTTAATGATGTGATGGGGACCAGCATAAGACAGTGTCAGTGGCAATTTGACATTGATGCTCAAAGGGTTGTGGAGTAACTCTCAATGTTCAAACAGTTGCACTATACCATGGCATGATGCTTGTTGCAGTCAGATCTGCATCATCCTTTCTCTGAGTTGGATGATAAATTCTGGTGTATTAGCGTCATATCGAAAATGTGCATGGGTCAACAAACTCTCAGGGAAAGCCTATAACAGCTCTGTTGGTGAGGTGTCCACCTCTAGTTTGTACGTTGTTGCATAGAAAAAGCAAAACCAATGGTAAGATGTCCATTGTGATTCATGGTATGCTAGTGCAGCTTTAAGTGATCAATGTTACTGGCAGGGTGGGAAATACTTGTTATGTGGTGCACTGCACCACAAAATGTACTCAGTTGGGCAAAGAAACTGGATACAAACTTCCATTCTCTGTCCATATTTATGTGGAGTGGACAACTGAAACCAGCTATCCAGTGCAACACAAATGCAGAGGCTAGTACTGCAACAGAAATGTTAGCTACTGGAATGGCTTCTAGCCAGCATATGAAATGGACTATTACTGTCAGTAGGTAGTGTCGTCATTCTGAAGGAGACAGTGGACCTATGAAATCAGTATGTACATGTGCGAATCTTGCTGTTGTGTCTGGAAAACTGCCTGCTGTCACATGAAAATGGTGAGATATCTTGCTGTGCAACTGTTGTTTTGTATTTCAGGCCACACAAAATGCTAGCAATTAGTTTAATATACACACTAGGCAGAGATCAGAACCAACCAACACACAGAAGAAACCCACAAAACCAGCATGGCAACACAGGCTACAGATCAGAATAGAAAAACTGAGAAAAGACATCGGACAGCTAACACAATTTATAAGAAATGAAATGTCAGAAAAAAAACGAAAAAGGTTAGGTAAAATCTCACAACAAGAAGTGATAGAGCAATTAGATGAAAATAAGCAGAAATTACAAGCATTGGCCAAACGACTTAGAAGATACAAAAAAAGTGAAAATAGAAGGAAACAAAACCAAACATTCAACACAAACCAAAAGAAATTTTACCAGACAATAGATAACACACACATTGAAATAGACAATCCACCAAGCATAACAGACATGGAACACTTCTGGAGCAACATATGGTCAAACCCGGTACAACATAACAGGCATGCACGGTGGATACAAGCAGAAACAGACACATACAAGATGATACTGCGGATGCCTGAAGTGATAATTTTGCAACATGAAGTCACCCAAGCATTCTACCCACAATTGGAAAGCCCCTGGAAAAGATAAAATACCAAATTTCTGGCTAAAGAAGTTCACCTCAACACATTCACATGTAACTAAATTATTTAACAGTTACATTGCAGACCCATACACATTCCCTGATACACTTACACATGGGATAACTTATCTGAAACCTAAAGATCAAGCAGACACAGCAAACCCAGCTAAAATCGCCCCATAACATGCCTACCAACAATATACAAAATATTAACTTCAGTCATTACACAGAAATTAATGACACATACAACACAGAACAAAATTATAAATGAAGAACAAAAAGGCTGTTGCAAAGGAGCACGAGGATGTAAAGAGCAACTGATAATAGATGCAGAGGTGACATATCAAGCTAAAACTAAACAAAGGTCGCTACACTACGCATGCATTGATTACCAAAAAGCTTTTGATAGTGTACCCCACTCATGGTTACTACAAATATTGGAAATATACAAAGTAGATCCTAAATTGATACAGTTCCTAAACATAGTAATGAAAAATTGGAAAACCACACTTAATATACAAACAAATTCAAATAATATCACATCACAGCCAATACAGATTAAGCATGGAATATACCAAGGAGACTCATTAAGTCCTTTCTGGTTCTGCCTTTCTCTGAACCCTCTATCCAACATGCTAAATAATACAAATTATGGATACAATATTACTGGGACATACCCACACAAAATCACACATTTGCTATACATGGATGATCTAAAACTACTGGCAGCAACAAATCAACAACACAACCAATTACTAAAGATAACAGAAGTATTCAGCAATGATATAAATATGGCTTTTGGAACAGACAAATGTAAGAAAAATAGCATAGTCGAGGGAAAACACACTAAACAAGAAGATTACATATTGCATAACCACAGTGACTGCATAGAAGTGATGGAAAAAACAGATGCCTATAAATTTCTAGGCTACAGACAAAAAATAGGAATAGATAATACAAATATTAAAGAAGAACTAAAAGAAAAATATAGACAAAGACTAACAAAAATACTGAAAACAGAATTGACAGCAAGAAACAAGACAAAAGCTATAAATACTTATGCTATACCAATATTGACCTACTCATTTGGAGTAGCGACCACAATGCCACAAATATAGAGTACATCACATACATTCAGCAACTGAAAGATTCACATTAAGCAGAAAGGAAGGAGGAAGGAGGATTCATCGACATAAAAAACCTACATTATGGACAGGTAGACAATTTAAGAAAATTCTTTCTAGAACGAGCAGAAACTAGAAAAATACACAAAGCAATCACTCATATAAATACATCGGCTACACCACTGCAATTTCATAACCACTTCTACAACCCTTTAGATCACGTAACATCAACAGATATGAAGAAAATAAATTGGAAAAAGAAAACACACTACATGGCAAGCACCCGTATCATCTAACACAGCCACACATCGATCAAGACGCATCCAACACATGGCTAAGAAAAGACAATATATATACAGTGAGACGGAAGGATTCATGATTGCAATACAGGATCAAACAATAAACACCAGATATTACAGTAAGCATATTATTAAAGATCCCAATACCACAACAGATAAATGCAGACTTTGCAAACAACAAATAGAAACAGTAGATCACATCACAAGCGGGTGTACAATACTAGCAAATACAGAATACCCCAGAAGACATGATAATGTAGCAAAAATAATACATCAACAGCTTGCCTTACAACATAAACTTATAAAACAACATGTTCCCACATACAAGTATGCACCACAAAATGTACTGGAGAATGAATACAAATTCTACTGGAACAGAACCATTATAACAGATAAAACAACACCACATAACAAACCTGACATCACATTCACCAATAAAAAGAAGAAAGTAACACAACTAATCGAAATATCCATTCCCAATACAACAAATATACAAAAGAAAACAGGAGGAAAAAATTGAAAAATACATCCAACTGGCTGAGGAAATCAAGGACATGTGGCATCAGGATAAAGTTGACATTATACCAATGGTACTATCAACTACAGGAGTCATACCACACAATATCCACCAGTACATCAATGCAATACAGCTACATCCAAACTTATATATACAACTACAGAAATCCGTAATTATTGATACATGTTCAATTACCCGAAAGTTCCTAAATGCAGTATAACATATACCGTACAGTTAAAAGGAAGTCACGCTTGATCAAGGTCCGCGTCACTTTCCATTTTTAACCAGACATAACGTCTGAGAAAGGAAAGAAATAATAATAATCTGTCAACACAGGAACAGGGAAGTGATCTGTTATTGGCCTAGCTTTCAGGATGCAGTAATAACCACATGGCCACATGTACTGTTCTACTTTGGTACTACATGTAGGGGTGACAACCAAGGTTTGCCAAGTGGGCAAGTGATGCCTTCCTTCAACAAACCATTAAATTCTGCCTTGGCAATTGTGTATTGATTGGGGGGCAGGGGGGAGGCAAGACATCTGGGTCTTCATGAAGTTTGCACACCTGAGGTAGTGTTGATATAACATATAGCATTGTGACATACTTTTTGTGATACCAGGAAACTGTTCTACGAGTTTGGTGTACCCATCTCCCAGTGAGTGGATCAGTTTGGAGTCATATATGGTTACAATACAGTGGAACACATCAGCAGATAGTCTGGTAATTGCGTATATTAGATGAGCTTTGGAAGCGTCCAGCAGTAGGTGATAATGTGCTAAAAGATGGCTCTAATTATCAGTCTGGTTACATCTGCTGTGGTGAAATTCCATGCAAGGCACATCATAGCCCCCATGTTCCACTCAATATCCAGCGTGCCATATGTTGTGAAGGTTGAATCATAAGCCACACATAGACAAAACAAGATGGCTGGTCGGTATTCATGTAAATGGGTCTGTGGCGAAATACCTAGGTCAGAACATGTGTCCACCTAAAAACATACATATTGTCTAGCAGTTTGTGTTGAAATGGCATAGGGACAATGACTGACTATATGGAGTGATTATTTCCATGAGTCTTTTACAACTGAGGAAGCTGCATGGGGTGGTACAATTGTGTGCCTTGTCTCCAAAATTCTTATTGTACCAATACAGGTCTACCTGGGCTGAGTAATTGGCTGTTGAGAAGTTCACTTTGGAACAACTTCTTGATCTTATGCTCCTATCCTCTAGTGTTCTGGCTGGAGAGCAGTTCACCCGCCTGCTTGTCAGAGCATTGACCTTATTCTTATTCCACTTGTGTTGCAACCTAGGCGCTATTACATGCTTTCATAGGTCCTGGGCAGAAGGTCAGTATCGTTGCGTCCTGAATCC
This sequence comes from Schistocerca cancellata, assembly GCF_023864275.1. NCBI lineage: Eukaryota > Metazoa > Arthropoda > Insecta > Orthoptera > Acrididae > Schistocerca > Schistocerca cancellata. The sequence continues at coordinate 307,427,948 of NC_064628.1, read as the reverse complement.
GGCTCACCAGGTCTTCTATGGTGTCAAGTTACATGTCTGTCTGTGATGCAGTAATGGCCTTCACAGCACTGGCAGATGGCTGCTCCACCATGTTCACAGTAATGCACATGCAACATTCACACATCGACCTTGCTTCTTAAATAAAGGAAATACTGGATTTGATTGACACCCTGCAAGAGAACCTGCCGCACTTGTTCCTCCTGTGAAGCACACTCACTTTGAATTAATTTGGCCTTCATCTTCATGTATGAGTCCGTTTCTGGGGGTGAAGTTATGACGTCTTGAACCTTGGCTTCATAATGGTGGTCCAACTGACTAACCACCAATGTGAATTTACTGGAATCGGTGGTACCTGCACACACTGCAATCCTTGATATTGCTGGTGTGCCCATCATTTCATAGTTTGTTTCTTGAAGGTGCACTGCAACACTTCTGTGTTGCAGGTTTATTTTCTCTAGTTGCTGTTATGTTGGGGTCGCCACAGTTGCAAGTCTGCTGGTTGTTACACTTGAGAACATGATATTGTGATCTAGTCGTGGTGAGAATCAGATACAAACAAATAGCATAAAAGTTTATTCTGATAAATATCATGTGTTCACATTCAATGTAATAACCAGAAAATGTGTGTACTCACTAACATAAAAGCATATGCAGACAAGTTTTTGTTTGGTAACCAAGTGAATGGACAAACTAGGAAATCAGAAATGACTGACAATATTAAAGTCGCAGAAATCTGTACTGAAGCATGGAAAAGACATTTTACAGAAGTCCTTGCAGCCAGTGTGTTAACCATGTTGACCTCTACCAAACATTCAGCTTATCATCTGAAGTCTGTCGTGTCTGTCACTTGTCTTCACTACATCATCCTGTTTGTATTTTCAAAAAATATGAAAGGTGAGGCTGATTGGGCAGGAGTGTGTCAGATCTGATCCAAATTTGATATCAGCAGTCTGTGATTTTGTGTCACCACAGACAGCAAAGGATCTTCAGTAATTTCTCAGACTTGGCAATTATTATAGGAAATTTGTTAAGGAATTTACTGAACCATTGAGTTGGTTGTTTAATAAAGTGAAATTTTAATTGCCAACTGACTATGAAGCACCATTTCAGGACTTTAAGCAGGCTTTAAAGTCTGATATTGGTGTTTCCAGCTATTCTAGGCATGGTGAGTAAAATGTCAAAGAATGGACCTCATTTCAAGGCATGATTTTAGGAAGTTGTAGTCTTGATGAAGTAGCTGCTTAATACATTCAAGAACAGGATGGTACTGACTGACAAGAGGTTTAATCCTAAGCTGTTTTTTGGTGATATCACCAGTACAAAGACTATGTGATGGCCCAGGAAATCTGCTTTTGAACGAGGCTGGTGGGATAATTACATCCAGTGAACACTGAGGTGGTGCATACTGTAAATAGTCAGTATCTGAACAAATACATTTGTTCAAAGTCCAAGACTGTATGGGAGGGAATGTTTACCAGGGAGCTGATGGCAACTGTCAAATGTAAGTACTCCTGTTTGTAGGTTTAATATGAACAGAAGTGTGTAGTTGACCCTCAGTGAGAATGATGGAGATGTCACAAAAGTGGCATGTGATTAAGAATAGGACCATGTGAAATTTAATGGTCAGAACATATTTAGAGATTCCAAAAATTTTGACATGTCAGCCTCACCATGATTCCATATGGCAAAGACATCATCAATGTATCTAAACCAAACCAGGGGCTTATGGATCCCGAGAAATCACCCCACATGCAATCCAAGACAAGTTTGCAATAGAAAGGAGCCATGCTTGTTCCTTTGGCTATAACCCAGACCTATTTGTATGTCTGCCTCTCAAAGGTAAAGTAATTTTTTATAAGTACAAAATTGTAAAATGAGTGGGAAGGATGTCAAATGTTCAGAACCAGGTGGGTGTTAGTTGAGGTGGTAATGTTCAGCAGCGGACAGACTATATACTTGGAAAACATTGGTATAAGGTGAGGTGGCATCATTAGTGACAAGCAAGGTGTATGATGGGAGTGGGACAGGCACAGGTTTCAGACAATCTGAGGAATGATTTGTGTGTAGCCTGTCCTTACAGAATTAACTAAGAATTGATCACTCCATCATTATCCTGTAGAAATGTCAGAAAGCTGGCATAGATCCTCCCTTACATATTCCCATCTCTCAAGAACCAGAATAATAGATTTATATCCACCAGGAGTATACCACCAATGAAATGTGACACTATTAATTTACCCATTTGGTTTAAACACTGAGATTCTTGACCATTAAAAAGCTGTTTATCAGAAATTGAAAAATGTGTTTCAATAAATGTGAAGGAACTGAAAACTATGTGCTGCAGCATAGTGTATGTTCTTTAATGAAAGTCATTCCAACCCATTACTACCAGGAGAGTGGTCCAACGCAGCTGATTATAAGACCACTGAAGGTGAATAGCCAGAGCTGATAGTTATAAATTCCATTCCCACAGCAAGACAGTAGCCATAAATTTTCTATAAAGTGACATGAATAACATATTCACTAGCCAGTAAGAACCAAATGGCTCCTTATTGCATAAATCTTTACTGATTCCAGACTGAATGTGGGAGCTGCAGTCTGGCATACAATTTCAATATAATACCAACCAGGAAACTTTCATATTGTGGACAATTTTTGTATTAAATGAACTATCCAGAAACCCTAAAAGCTTCACTTCTGCCAGAACTTCTCTCATAATTTTCTAACTTTCCAGGTGTGAGACCAGATGCTGGGCAAATAGTTTAAATCTTTTAGGGAGTTTCAAAAAGGCACACAGGGAAAGATTCATTTGGGAAACTGTCCCCAATAGTCTGTGGCTGAAACTTTTATCCAAAATCCACTTTCTTTCAGGAGCACTGATACATCCAGTTGTGTGAGTGTGTTTGTGTCAATTTTGGCAAGTGCGAGTGTGTATTTGCTGATTGCTGATGTGGAATTTGCAAAATGAGTGAATGAATGAATGAAATGTACATGAGGCACATTCACTGGTGTATGAAGGCCAATGTAATCATCACAGTTGCTATTAAGGTAAGTGAGTAAAAAAAATTGCCACTTAGGTACCTAACCTCTCCGAAATGCAAGAGAGTGCTACTTTTGTGTCAAATTTTTAAATTCTTCAATTAATCTCACAAAATGAAATTTTAGCCTACTGTTAAATAAGAGCACAACTTTTATACTACCTGTAATTGTAACTTTTGGACTGGAAGGTGAAGCGTATGAAATGCCATACAAGTCTTGAAGCGATGCTTGCTCAACAGTTTCCCTTAATGCTGTAGGTGACCAAGTACATTGGTTGTACATTGTACTAAAATGTGATTGCCTTCGGATCTGTATATCACAAAGTAACATTTTCTAGTTATTAGCTACAGAGTATGTGAGCATAGAACTTAATATAAAGTGTTATTAAGTTTGTGACAATAGCATACATAATTACACCACTATTGGATATTATAAACTGCTCATTCTGAGGAGTATTCCTGATCAGCTTAAATTAATTAACTATGTATGAAAGGGAAAGAATGAGTATTCTAATAATTATAGACCAGTATCTTTAATACCAAGCTTCTAAAAAAAAATTAGATATGATCACACTCAACAGACTAACTGCTACATGCAAAGGCATAACTTAATAACTCCAGTACAGCATGAATACCAGAAAAGGAAATCAACAGAAACAGCAAATTAATCATTAATGGAATTTACTGTACAGCTCTAGGTCTACAGCATTGTTGTATCTGGAGACTTTCTTGACTTATCCAAGGCATTTGACACAGCTATGTAGTCCTAATAAAGAAACTAGGGAATACTGGTATCTGTGGACATGCAGCAGGCTAGATAACATTGTATCTGATTAACAAAAGGTATTATGCAGGCATTACCAACTTACACATATCAAAAGTTAGAAGCATGATGTATCTCAAGGATCTGTAATAAGACCTATCCTGTTAAATTTACTTGTATATAATGTACAAAAATATGATAATGAAAATAAAATATAGTATGCGGATAATATGACTGTACTAATGCATTTCCAGCAATTTTGAAGCAATTGAGAAAAATGCTTTCATATCAGTCAATAACACAGGAAGATGGCTCACAGAAAATGAGCTAATTAATAATCTGAAAAAAACTATGTACATGGTTTTCAATTACAATCAAAAAGAAGAAAACATAAATGTTTTTAGATTGAAAAGACTGGAAGATGTAGCTTCATTTAAACTTTGAGTTATAACAATTGACAATGAGCTAAATTGGAAACATAAATAATGTTTCGAATAAGCTAAGCTCAGTGATTTTCCTAACAAACCAGCAGGCTAAGACTGCATATCAAGACCTCTTATACACCATAATGGATTTTTTGAGCTATATATGCAATACAGAATCACAGTATGCATGTACCGTACCATCACAGGAATAAACAGAATATTCATACTGCAGAAGAAAGCAATTTTAATTATATTCAAAAAGAAGCAAGAATAATCTTGTAGAAATTGTTTCAGATAAGTTAACATTTTGACATTCCTATTGTTGCATATATTCGAGACCATTGTGTCTGCATTATTAAATCTCGCATAACTGGAGACCAATGATGCTGTTTATCCCTATAGCACAAGGAACAGAAAACAATTGCCATACATCTTACATACACTAATGATATTTGAAAAAGGAGTCAAATACACTGTCAAGTTAATACAAGCATTTCCAAGAGAATTATAAAACTGCAAAATGGAGAAGATTTCCCTGTAACTCTAAAAAGGTTTTAAATAGAAGAAGAGTTCTGTAGTGTAGCTGAGTACATGAGCAGTTAGTCATAAAAATTTTACTTTACGAGTGATAAATTTTATATCCCACATGAAGAGAAACTAGCCTTAGAAATTAAACTAGAATTAGAACCACTCACACATAATCAAAGATAATATTGTGTCACAAAATTGTATTTTTTTAAACTCTGATGCTGTAAATCAAATATATTGTAAATCATTGTGGGTTATGTAAAATTGTGTATATACTGTATAATGTGGTGGTGGTGATAATGTTTGGTTTGTGGGACACTCAACTGTGTGGTCATCAGTGCCCATACAATATCCCAATTTTTACACAGTCCAATTTGTATACAGTCCAATCAATCCACTGTCACAAATGATGATTTATTATTATTATTATTATTATTATTATTATTATTATTATGAAATGATGGGGACAACACAAACACCCAGTCCCTGGGCAGAGAAAATCCCCAACCCGGCCAGGAATCAAACCTGGGACCCCATGATCGAGAGGCAGCAATGATAACTGTACAAGCTCTTATATGTATTTATGGTGTAAGCTACTATATGTACACAAGGTGTTTCAAAATGAATATCAAAGTTTTAAGTCTTTGTATACATAAGGAACACATCAAATGAAAGAGTTCCTCAAACATTTTTCTTACACATGTTCAATGTGAGCACCATTCTTCACACAGCAAACATCAAGTCAATAGGTAAGTTCTTCCCAAACCTAATGTAACTGTTGCAACAACTGCTTCAATCTTGTTCTTAAGTTGGGTAGGTCAGTCGGTAGAGGACGCAAGTGATCCTTTGTGAACTTCAAAAGGTAAAAATCACATGGCATCAAATCAGGTGAATGTCGAAGCCATGTGGAATAAGCTCTATCATCTGGGCCTCTGCGGCCAATGCAACATTCAGATATGGTGTTTAACCAATCATGTACTCATCCAGTGAGGCAGTGTTCCCTCCTGCTGCCAAATTAAGTTCTGTGGTTCAACTTTACCCATTAGAGGAAAGACCCACAGTTCTAGTGCATCACGATAAGAAACACCACTTACAGTTGCATCAGAGTAAAAGGAAAGCCCATAAACTTTCCCCCAGGATATGGCACAAAAAAATAGGGGAGACTTGTTGCAACTGAACCATTTTGTGCCATTTGCTGACAACTAGATATACACACTGTGTGTGCTCACATTTGCACTTAGGTGAAATGTCAGTTCATCACTGAAGATGACATTGTGAAACACGAAAAGATTTCTGTTCGCTAGTCGCATCTTTGCTACTGGTACTTTGTGATGGCAGATATATGAAAAGCGTATGCATGCAGGTATACAAACAAAACTGAGTTGCTATTTCATTTGATGTATTATTTATAACTTAAGCTGAATGTAGTAAATGATATAAAGCCTTAAAACCCCCAATACTCTTTTGAAATACCTGGTACACTGTCTTGATTGCAAGCATAATGCCAAGTCCTACATTAGAAGTACATAGGTGTACAAAAGGTAATTTATGGAACCAATAAAAATATCTCAATCACCACCAAGTTTAACACAGCAATTATTTTGAAACAATATATATGTATTTTTTTTACTTACATCTGCTCCCCTGTGAAACAGATTTAAACCTGCAAGTGCTCGGAGGTCAGTGGAAGTTCTTCTATGACCTCCAGAAACCTTAGCAATATCATTTACCAACCTGCAAGATGTCAGAGAGAATCAACATACTCAGCAATATGAAATCTAATGACTACTTTCAACAAAGCATTTTGTTAAGGACTAACTTCCTGCCTAGGGCTTTTGCTTCATCACCATAGTTTGTCCTGTCATACTCTTGTGCTAACTTCACATCATGAGTCCAGAACTTCTTTTGGGCTGCAGAGGTACTTGGTGCAACTGCCTTCAACTACATAAGAAAGAAAATACATCTTTAATTTGTGCAAGATAAATTGTTTTGAGTAATACAGATGTAGCAATTAAGTGCACTCTTTAATTTTATACGTAGTAACTGGAACTGAGGACTTTTTCGTAGCTGAAACGCACCTCTCAGAAATGGGAGAGCACAATGACTGGGACAGAGCAGATGGGAAAGATGAGCAGCCAAACTGTGAAAATTTGAAGTTTGGAAATATGGAGAGGGATAAAATGACATACACTGAAGGATAGTGCAGAAAGAGATAAGTGATGAACAAAAATTGCGACACACTCTGCAATTGAAAGTGATTTGTATTCTGTTTTACTTTTGAGTTTATTCATTTTCTTTATACATTTAACTTGCAACATTTTCTTTTTTCTCTCCTTTTCCCACTACCATATCTTGGCACATTAGAGCATTTTCTGTCTTTCCATAATTAATTTTGATGGTTATTTACCATTTCTCAGTTTGTCTCCCACTGATTATTTTGTGAGTCCCCTTTTCTGCTTTAAAGGTATCGTATCTAGTGACTTGGCTCTTAACAATAAGCACATATTGCAATTTTTTAAGCAGTCTACTACCTGTTACATGTGACAACCTATTACATTCTGTTACTTTCAATATTAAGTGGTCATTATCTAGTTAGCACTTTATGAGCTATAATCTCATGAGAAACATTGGCACTATGATGTACATGATTTTGTTAAGTATTTCAATACACATGTAGACAACATTACTGCAGAGATTTCAGCTTACAATTCTCAATACATTTATTGAACTGATGAAATCAAAGTATGTTATCAACACTGGGTGTCTGACTTATAAATGGCACATAATTAAAATAAAAGACATGTGAGGTATTATGACAGCTGTTAAAAATTTTTTAAATTCTCTGAATATTTTATGCCCAAGTGATGTACTGCAAAACTATTGTATTTAAGCTGATTAATAGATTTTATCATATTTGTGTGGTAATAAGAACTACAAGATTCATCAAATTTTATTAAGCCTGCAGTCAGATAAGTGGAAATAAGAAACAAGTGCACCTTACCCTGAGTACGACAATGGCAGAAGCAAAAATGCATACAATGTTTACAAATGTTAAGCAGAGGCTTATTGCACCCATAATTCCAAGCTCAGTTACAGGATGATCTGCATATGTATGGGGCATCTTCACTTGGGGCACACTTCCGTAACTTGAATGCATGCATGTTAGTGCCCACAGAAGGCCCTGGTAATGAACAAAAAATCATTAAACACTTATTTATAATTAATTACTAGTTTTTGTACTAGTTCAAATTATTATCTAGAATTTACTACAACCTTCATGCCTATTGTTGAATTCTCTGCTGTTTGATTGATTTGACTGACTTTATTTGTGTTGTGTTTGATAAGTCCAACTGTGTAGGGTTCACGAGGACGTGGAAGGAGTCAGTTTTTAACAAATACAATATGATAATCTTATAGCATATACAGACATTTGAGTACATAATTATATAAAAATTTATACAGTAAATTCTTTGAGCAGCAATACAGAAAAAAGAACACACATATTTTCTTAGAATCATTAAAGCACTACAGAAAACAGATACAGAGCACACAAATATACAGAGCTCAAGTTAAATAACATTCTTAGTGGCATTATGTCAGCTTGTATTATATAATATTAAAATTTTACAATTTATTTAGCTAAAAATTCATCTAGACTGTAAAAAGCTTTTTTTAGCAGAAAAATTTTTAGTGCTTTTCTAAACTTACTCTTGTTATGAATCTCTGTCTTTATTTCAGGAGGAAGAGCACTGAAGAGAGTTGTTCCAGTGTAGTGGACACCCTTTCATGCCAAGATCAAATTTCTATGCTCAATGTGTATGTAATTCTTCCTCCATGTGTTATGCTCATGATAATTACTGTTTGGTTGAAATATCTCTATATTTTTACAAACAAAACACATGAGAAAAAATATATTGGCATGTTGTTGTGTATATTTTAAGTTTTCGAAAGCTGTATCTATACGAGTCTCTTGGGATCAATCCACAAAAGCTTGCTTCTGTGCAATGAACACTTCCCTTGCTAATGGCTGGCTGCCCCAAAAAATAATACCATATTCAACGAGTGAGTGAAAATAGCCATAGTATGTCACTTTTTCAGTGTTAAGTTCAACACATGTGGTGACAACCTGTAAAGGCATGTGTAGCAGAGCTAAGCCTCTTACAGAGATCTATAATATGTGAAGACCAGTTCATTTTCTTGTCAATGTCCACTACAAGAAACTTTGTTGTTTCCATTCTTTCTATTGGCTGATTACCACATGTCACACTTATCTCTCTCTCTCTTTTTGTACGGAACTGAATAAAGCTGGTCTTACTGGAATTTAATGAGAGACCATCAACCTTTAACTAATTAACTACATCTATTAATGAGTTCCTCAAGATTAATATCTGTTGTACTGCTCATAAAAATTGTGGTATCATCAGCAAATAATGTAAATTTACATGGCAGGCTTGTACATGATGGTATATCATTTATAAAAATCAGGAATAATAGTGCCCCAAGAATTGAGCCCTGAGGCACTCCACATGTAATGGAAATCCACTCAGAATGTGAGGAAACATCACATACTCCACCTGAGCTATTCAAGAGAACTTTTTGTTTTCTGTCTTGGAGGTATGACTAGCCAATTGTCTGCAACACCATTTATTCCTACTAATTTTGCTTTTTGCAAGAGAAACTGGTGATCAACACAGTCAAACGCTTTGGATAAATCACAGAAGACACCAAATGCTAGCATTTTTTCATTAAGGGTTTCTAGGACTTCACTTGCAAGTGCATAGACTGTGTCTTCTGTTGAACAACCCTTTTGAAGGCCAAATTGGTTCTTGCTGAGAACTCCATTCTTTATGAGATGATCAGTAATTCTTACATGTATTAGCTTTTTTAGAATTTTGGAGAAAGCTGTCTGCAAAGAGAGATTTATTTTTTTGTGGTTTTAGGGTGCACAACTACAGTGGTCATTAGCACCCAGACTAAATTATGAATGCACTGCAAAGCACAATGTTAAAACAGCAACTAAAAAGGACAACACAATAAAAGGCACATTAACAGGCAAGGGGTTAAAAGAAAACAGCATAATCAAATGTCCTTAGACAGGTTTGTCAAGTGGATAAAACGAAGAACACGAGCAGCTACTCCTGGGTCATTCGCTAAAATTTCATCCAGAGTACATGGCAGGCCAAGATCAATGCGCAGTGTATTAAAATTCGGACAGGACATTAAAATGTGGCGTACCATCAGCAACTGCCAATGTGGGCAGAACAGCGCCAGTGCAGACGTCAGCAGATGGCAGTGGCTGAACCAGCAGTGTCCAATCCGTAACCGGGCCAAAATGACCTCCTCCCGCCAAGAGCCAAGAAGGGCATGAAGAGGTCGTCCAAGCCGTGGGGAGAGGTTTCAAGGCCTGAAGCTTGTTTTCAGTAAGTGTAGACCAATTGGCATGCCACAGCGATAAAATGCGCTGACAAATGAGCCTGCTAAAATCAGATGAAGGCACACAACAAGAAGCTGGAGGACCGTAGCCTTGGCCGCAGCATCTGTAGCTTCGTTCCTAGGGATACCGACATGGCCAGGAACCCACATAAAGATAACCGGAGAACCGTCATCTACCAGCTGCTGAAGAGAGCGTTGGATCCAGTGCACGAAAGGGTGAACCAGATACAGATCACTGAGGCTCTGGATGGCTCTCAGGGAATCAGAGCAGATGACATAAGCAGAATGTCGGTGGCAGCGGATGTAAAGAACAGCCTGATAGAGGGCAAATAGCTCAGCTGTGAAGACCAAACAATGGCCATAGAGCCGGTATTTGAAACTGTGTTCCCCAACAATAAAAGAACACCCGACACTGTCATTGGTCTTAGAGCCATCTGTATAAATGAAGATTGTATTAATGAACTTTGAACAAAGTTCGACAAACTGCGAGCGGGATACCAAAGCTGGGGTAACCTCCTTTGGGAGCAAGCTGAGGTCAAGGTGAACGTGAACCTGAGCCTGGAGCCAAGGTGATGTTTGGCTCTCACCCACTCTAAAGGTTGCAGGTAGTGGAAAATAAAGTTGCTGGAGGAGGTGACGAAAGCGAACTCCAGGGGTCAGCAGGGCAGATACATACAACCTGTATTGATGGTCGAGAGAGTCATCAAAAAAGGAACGATAAGATGGGCGGTCAGGCATTGATAATAGCCGACAGGCATACCAACAAAGCAGTATATCGCGCCGGTAGGTTAGTGGCAATTCATTGGCTTCAGCATGGAGACTCTCGACGGGACTAGTATAAAATGCTCTGATCGTGAGACATAACCCCCGATGTTGTATAGAGTTGAGGCGGCGTAAGATGGACGGCCGTGCACAGGAGTATACAAAGCTCCCATAATCCAGCTTTGAGCGGACGATCGACCGATATAGGCAAAGGAGGACAGTTCGATCCGCTCCTCACAACGTACCGCTGAGAATACGGAGGACATTTAGGGAATGGGCAGCCAAATATGACACATGTGGAGACCAGTTAAGTTTCCTGTCAAATGTAAGACCTAAAAATTTCGTTGTCTCCACGAATGGGAGAGCAATGGGACTGAGATGTAAGGACGGTGGGAGAAACTCTTTGTAGCCCCAGAAGTTAATACAGATCGTCTCCTCGGCAGAAAAATGGAAGCCATTGGTGACCCTCCAGGAGTAAAGATGGTCAAGACAATGCTGAAGACGGTGCTCCAGTAAACATGTACGCTGCGTGCTGCAGTAGATGGTAAAATCGTCCATGAAAAGGGAGCCTGATACATCAGCTGGGAGGCAATCCATTATTGAATTGTTTGCTATGGCAAAAAGAGCGACACTCAAAACTGAGCCCTGTGGCACCCCATTCTCCTGGCGAAAGGTGTCAGACAGGACAGAACCCACACATACCCTGAACTTTCGATCCATTAAAAATTCACGAATAAAAAGAGGGAGGTGACCGCGAAGGCCCCATGTATGCATGGTGTGGAGAATGCCCGCCCTCCAACAGGTGTCTTAAGCCTTCTCCAAATCAAAGAACACAGCCACCGTCTGGCGCTTCCACAAGAAGTTATTCGTAATGAAGGTTGACAAGGTAACCAGATGGTCAACAGCAGAGTGGCACCTATGAAATCTACATTGTACATTGGTAAGTAGGCATCAAGATTCAAGCAGCCAAAACAAATAAGAGTTAACCATTCGTTCAATCACCTTACAGACACAGCTGATAATGGAAATGGGTCGATAACTGGAAGGCAAGTGCTTGTCCTTCCCCGGCTTAGGAATCAGGACAATAATAGATTTGCGCCAGCATGTCGGAACATGACCCTCAATCCAGATGCAATTATAAGTATGAAGAAGAAAACCTTTACCTGCAGAGAAAGGTTCTTCAGCATCTGAATATGAATAGAATCAGGCCCCGGAGCGGAGGACCGTGACCGGGCAAGTGCACTTTTGAGTTCCCGCATGGTGAATGAGGCATTATAACTTTCATGATTCGAGGAGTGGAAGTTAGGTTGCCTTGCCTCCTCTGCCTTTTTTCGGGGGAGGAAGGCTGGGTGGTAATGAGTGGAGCTCGAAACCTCTGCGAAAAATCTGCCAAAGGCATTGGAGACATCCTCAGGGGCCACAAGGAGTCATTCGCGACCATGAAGCCAGAAACTGGTGAGTGGACCTTTGTGCCAGATAGCCAACGCAGGCTACCCCAGACAACAGAAGAAGGAGTAAAACTGTTGAAGGAGCTTGTGAAAGCAACCCAGCTGGCTTTCTTTAATAACATGACAACACTGCGCACATAATTGTTTATAATTAATACAATTCACTATCATAGGGTGGCGTTTAAAGCTGCGTAAAGCACATCGACGAGCACGTATAGTGTTTCTACATGCTGCAGTCCACCAGTGGACCAGTATGCAATGCGGAGAAGTAGTAGTATGAAGGATGGAGTATTCAGCAGCAGTGAGAATGACTTTCATGAGGTGTGCGACCTGACTATCGCAGCTTGCAAAGTTTTGATCCTGAAATGTCACCATGAAGAGAGAAGAGCCTCCAGTCTGCTTTGGAGATGTTCCAACTAGTTGAGCATGGAGATGGGGTATGATGCAGGAGACGGATAACACAAGGGAAGTGGCCGCTCGAATACGTATCAGAAAGAGTGTACCACTCAAACTGACATGCAAGTTAGGTAGTACATATAGAGAGGTCTAAATGGGAATAGGTGTGAGTTGTGTCTGAAAGACAAGTAGGGGCACCAGTATTGAGGCAGACAAGAGTGAGGTGGTTGAAAAGGTCTCTCGGGCAGGATGCTGGAGAGCCCCAAAGGGGATGGTGGGCATTGAAGTCTACAGTCAACAAAAATGGTGCAGGTAGCTGAGCAATAATTTGCATCATGTCTGCCCTAGTAACGGCAGACGATGATGATGGAGTGTAAACAGTACAAATGGAAAATGTGAAAGTGGGGAGAGTAATTCGGACAGCAACTGCCTGCAGATCGGTGTGCAATGTGATGGGATTGTAGTAGATATCATTCCGGACCAGCAACATAACCCCTCCATGAGCGGGAATACCTGTCACAGGGGGTACTTCAAAATGCACAGAGGTATAGTGTGCCAAGTCAATACGATCGCATTCGTTTCCTGGAGAGCTACTACGAACGGACAGTGCAAGCATAGCAGCAACTTTAAATCCACTCGGTTGGAGCGAATGCCACAAATATTCCAATGAAGAAGTGCCATCGTGAGAAGAAAAAGAAAAAGGAGAAGCAAGAAGGGGTCACCTTGAAGGCCGCTGAGGGCCTGGCTTCGAGCTAGCACTGCTGCTGCTATCAATGGGCAGAGAGTCATCGTCCATTTTTTCAATAGGTTTGTTGGCCACCTTGTTAAGATGGTCGGGAGGGGAAGCTGCTTCTGCCAGTGAACGGCCAGATGTTTGGGTACCAGCGGTGTGGCCAGGCGAAATGGATGACGGCCTGGGGCGGCAACCGCTGGGTGGCGCAGAAGAAGAAATGCGCCGTAGCAGAGAAGGAGTACTTTTCTTCCTCTGAGCCTTCTTGGAAGGTCGTTTAGTCGAAGTACTGGTTGATGGCTGGGAGTTCAGGATATGTAAGAAGTCTTCGTGGGACGGTTCCTTCTTGAAGGCCTGTGCATCTGACTTCTGGGTCTTAGTCTTGGCAGACGCTGATGAAGGTGCTTGCGTCTTAGGGGTGACGGGAGGAAGAGGAGATGTTGACCGGGAGATCTTAGCACTGGCCGAATGGATGACCATAGCGCTAAAGGTCAGATCGCATGTCTGCGTCGATACCTTCCTGGCAGGCCAAGGAGAGGCAAGGACGGTACTGTATTTCCCCACTGGGTGCAGTATGGGCTTCCTACTAGCAAAAAGCTTGTGAGCATCTGAGGTGGACACTTTCTCTTTGAACCGAATTTCCTGTATACAGTGTTTATCCTTTTAGATGGGACAGTTGCGAGAGCATGCTGTGTGGTCACCCTGACAGTTCACGCAATGAGGAGACGGAGGTGAACAGTCACCCTCACGGGTGTCCCTGCCACAAGTGATGCATTTAGCCACATTAGAACAAGACTGGCGGGTGTGGTTAAAATGCTGACACTGGTAGCAGCGCATAGGTGTCAGGACATAGGGGCGAACAGAAATAACCTCATAGCCGGCTTTGATGCACGACAGCAGCTGAACACTATCAAAGGTCAAGAAAAGTGTCCGGGTCAGTACAAAGTCATTGTTGACCTTTTTCATGACCCTATGGACAGCTGTCATGCCCTGCTCAGCGAGGAAAGACTGAATCTCCTCGTTAGTCAATCCGTCGAGTGATCTAGTAGATACCACACCAAGCAATGAATTCAAAGTGTTGTGAGCTTCCAACCGGACAGGGAACGTGTACAGGAGTGTGGCCCGAAGTAGTTTTTGTGCCTGAAAGGTGCTCTCAGTTTCCAACAACAAGGTACCAGTACGCATCCTGGTACAAGACTTGACAGGCCCGGCTATGACATCTACACCATTCTGAATAACGAAAGGGTTGACAGATGAAAAATCCTTTCTGTCCTCAGACCTAGAAACTATGAGGAGCTTTGGGGCAGGTGGTAGTACTTTTGTCACTGGTGGCTGGTCAAGTTTCCATTTTTGGGCAGAAGTCGAGAGAGAAGAAGGAGAAGAGAAATCCATTGCGGATGAATCCCCCATGATTTCCAGTGTCTCCGATGGCGCGCTCCTTCCTTGTGGGAACCCTCTCAGAGGGCGCTCTCACCTTAGGTGAATGTTTACACCTCAGGTCACACCTCCCAAGAAATAGACGGAGGAACCAATTGGCATGGGAGAGGGAGAGGGAGAGAAAGGACAGGCTGTCTCAAATGCCGAGGCAGTGACCATAGGGTGGACAAGAAGGCAAGTTAGAAAGTAAGGAAGACAGTTAGAGAGGGAGAAGGACAAAGAAAGGAAACAAACAAAGGAAGGAAGGAAGGAAGAAACCAGAATAAGCAAAAAACCAAAATGACCACAAATGTAAGTGGTTGAACCATCCGTCTCCGGACGCAGGTACAAACTACCCCCTTGAGGGGGAGGGACTCCTGTTAGTCGCCTCTTACGACAGGCAGGAATACCTCGGGCATATTCTTACCCTGGACCCAAAGGGGGAAGCAAAGAGAGAGGTCAATAGTTAGTTCAACTTTATCACCCTTTTTGTACTGGGGCTTCACAATGGCATACTTAAAAAGTCTACTGGGAACTACACCTTCCTGAAGGGAAGCATTGAAAATATGGTAGAGAATGTCCCTTATCCACACAAGAATATTTCAATAAATTACTAGATATATTATCAACCCCTGTAAAGTTCTTACTTTTTAGAGACATGATGTTGTTTTGAATTTCTTCTACAGTGGAGGTTTTGTGGAGAATAGCTTCCATGTACTATGTGCCATGTTGGTACTGCAAAGAGCTGGAAGCAAAACTAGAGCCATTATTTTACCAAGAGGATGCAGCTCTTACTGTACGACTTACTAATAACACTCTCTTCAGTAAAATATTCCAAAACTAAAATAGTTCCCCATTTACCTATCCAGTTGGCACTGCTCAGGAGGATGTTACCAGAAGAAGAAGGAAGAAAAAAGAAAAGGCCTCTTACAGGTTAAGTGTGGAATGTTAGAATCTCTTAATCAAATAAGCAGATTAGAAAAATTTGAAAAAGGGAAATGGATAGGATGAAATTGGATATGGTACATATTATTGAAGTGTGATGGCAGGAAGAACAGGACTTCTGGTCAGGTTGGTAAAGGTGCTTTTTGCCCTTTAATCAAGTACCCATCACCTCATCTTCCCACCTTTCCCAGTGTCTTTAGTTTCAATCTGCAGTATGTTTTACCATCACACAAACTATCTGAGACCTCTTGAAGTCCCCATATCTATTCCACATAAGCAAATATTAAATAATGAAGAAAATTCTAGCAGGCACCTTCTCGTTTATTTCATGTTCTCCTTAAATTTTTCCCCCTCTCTTTTCCTACTATCAAATTCCAGTCCCCCATTTCAGTTAAATTTTTGACTCCCTAAATTATTTGAATAGTTACTTTTACCTCATTGTAAGTTACTTCAGTCTCTTCCTCATCTGTGGAGCTAATAGGCATATATACTTGTGCTACTGTGGTGGATTTTGGCCTCATATCTGTCTTGGCTAATGTAATGTGTTCGCTATACTACTTATAGCAGCTTCCTGCATTACCCCTATTTGATTTTGTACTTATAATCCTGCACCAACCTGACCAGAAGTCCTGTTCTTCCAGCCATCACACTTCAATAGTATGTACCATATCCAATTTCATCCTATCCATTTCCCTTTTTCAAATTTTTCCAACATGCCTATTTGATTAAGAGATCTAACATTCCACACTTAACCTGTAAAAGGCCGTTTCTTTTTTTTCCTTCTTCTTCTGGTAACATCCTCCTGAGCATTGCCCAACTGGATAGGTAAATGGGGAACTATTTTAGTTTTGGAATATTTTACCAAAGAGAGTGTTATTATTAGTAAGTCATACAGTAAGAGCTGCATCCTCTTGGCAAAATAATGGCTATAGTTTTGCTTCCAGCTCTTTGCAGTACCAACATGGCACATAGTACATGGAAGCTATTCTCCACAAAACCTCTCGAGTCACTACAAATAATATATGGTTCTAACATACACTAAACATTAGGCACAATTTTTAGAAAGAAAACCAAAACCAAAAACTTGATTCATATGATGATAGGTGACAGTACCTCCCACAAAACTCTACAAGGTATAAAACAGATTCCTCACACAGTGAAGTAGAAGAAATAGGACTACAGATAGAACAACCTTGCAGTGACTCCTACATGCTGATACTGCAGTTGGCATGTATGATAGTCACTTGTGCAAATCCCACATGTTTGGCACAGTTCGTGTGCAAGTGCGAAGACAGAAGAATGTCATCCTGATGCTGAGAATTTTCATAATTTGGAACATGATGATATGCCTGCAGTCACACACCAAATTTGTTCTTAGAATAACAGAGCAACTACTGATTTTTACTCTTTGTTAGAAATGTTCTGTTACTCTTAATAAAAAACAATGCCTGCACCTAACTCAGTAATTTCGTTTTGGGAGTTAATAAATCTGTGGAAGTTCCATCTCATTTTTCATTGAATGGAAGATTGAGTATGGTATGGTTCCATGTAATTATACATCCCATCAGTGGTGACCCAAATAAGAATTTTTTTTGTACAGGGTTAACAAACAGTGATGGAATCATCAACGGTATTGTGCCTGGCACAATTCTATATTGTGGTTCGTTCAGGTGGAGGAAAGAAATTCCTACACCGATATAACCATCGATAACACTAAATTTTAAAACTTCCTGGCAGTTTAAAATTGTGTGCCAGACCGAGACTCCAACTCGGGACCTTTGCCTTTCGCAGGCAAGTGCTCTGCTATCTTAGCTATCCAAGCACGACTCACGACCTGCCTTCACAGCTTCAATTCTGCCAGTACCTCGTCCTACCTTCCAAACTTCACAGAAGCTCTTCTGTGAATCTTGCAGTACTAGCACTCCTGGAAGAAAGGATATCGCGGAGACATGGCTTAGCCACAGCCTGGGAGATGTTTCCAGAATGAGATTTTCACTCTGCAGCAGAGTGTGTGATGATATGAAACTTCCTGGCAGATGAAAACTATGTGCCGGACAGAGACTCGAACTCAGGATCTTTGCCTTTCGCGGGCAAGTACTTTATGAGTCTTGGTCCAGCACGCAGATTTAATCTGCCAGTAAGTTTCATATCAGCACACACACTGCTGCAGAGTGAAAATCTCATTCTGGCAACATCCCCCAGGCTGTGACTAAGCCATGTCTCTACAATATCATTTCTTCCAGGAGTGCTAGTTCTGCAAGCTTCACAGAAGAGCTTCTGTGAAGTCTGGAAGGTAGGAGATGAGATACTGGCAGAATTGAAGCTGTGAGGGCGTGTCATGAGTCATGCTTGGGTAACTCAAATGGCGGAGCACTTGCCCCACGAAAGGCAAAAGGTCCCGAGTTCGAGTCTCGGTCCGGCACACAGTTTTAATCTGCCAGGAAGTTTCATATCGTTGCACAGTCCACTGCAGAGTGAAAATCTCATTCTGGAAACACTAAATTTTCTTTGGTTGTAAGCTAGCTCAACTGTTGATATGCTATGGAGGTCCAAGACATAATAACAGTTCCCCAGACAGAAACTACCTATGACAAACTTAAAAGCAGGGCTCATATGTCATTTAGTAGCTTTACAGGAAGATTGCATTCACCAGGTATTAACTAAAGAAGAAATGGCCAACAGGAAGCCCTCACAATACTTTCACTATCTTCACAACAAAGTAGACATCAGCACCATTCCTGACATCCTCATGTGCACAATTTGGAGCTACTGTCTGCAGTTGCAGAACTTGCTGGCTCTGATGTACAGAAGACCTGTCAAGGCTACAATTTGCTTATCTAAAATTCTGTCACACTTAAATAATACTTTGTGGAGCGTTTACTTACTTGAAATTTGTCAAACTTCCAGTATTTACATCTACTACAACTCTCATAAATTTTTAATCCATTTTGAATTAGCCTTTCTCTCACCTATTACGTACTTTAGATCCCTTCACCAAAAATCTACATCCAGAGGTTGGAAGAAAATATAAATCACACCTGTCTACAAAAGAGTAACACAGTGTGTCAAATTTTACCATCCACCATCATTCACACTGATCTGCTGTAAAATAAAATTCTAGGATGTATTCTGAGCTCAAACTAAATGAATTATCTCAAAACCAGTGACATCTTTCATGCCAATCTGCATGGAAAATACCATCATATGGGGCATGACACAAACTTTGTTACTAGGTTGAGGATTTCTTGGTATGGAGGGGAGTCAGTGTTACCACACTTGTAAAGAATCTTCAGACATGCCCAGTGGAAGTTTGGTGGTTGGGCTCCATGCTGTTGATGATGCATATTACTAACCTGGCAGATAATATTAAAAGGAACCTCAGATGCTCTGCAGATGATACAGTTATCTATAATGAAGTACTATCAGTAAATAAGCTGCACCAATATCCCCAACAGATTTTGTTAAGAAATCAAAGTGATGCAAAGATAATCAATTTGTTTAACTGTTCAGTAATTAAAATTGTTCAATTCAAAAAAACATCCAGTAATGTAGTGGGCAGTCAAATGAAAATGAGACAGACGGAAAAAGTATGTAAACAGTTTATCACCACCATAACTATTAACACATTTATTGTACTGTGAGACAAGACAGTCAATGCCTTCATGGAAAAAATGTTTGTGGTTGCCTACAGAATCACAGTTGTACCGAGGCATGCAGCTCTCCATCCAAAGAAAATCAATGACAATGAATGTCTTTTTCAGGGCTCCAAAAATATGAAAATCACATGGGGAGAGATTGGGACTGCATGGAGCATATGTAAGGACTTTACAGTGAAATCTTTGTATCATAGTCAAAAAACCTTGATAACACATGGCACCTTACTTTTTACCATCTGTCTCATTTTCCTTTGACTATTCCATGTAGTAGCCTATGACTACATTGTCAATTAGTTACAATCATGATCAGTCAACTCGTACAAATACTTAGACGCAGTATGTGGGAATTAAGAATGGAATGATCAAAGAGGCTCAGTTGTGGACAGAGTAGTTAGCAAACTTGGCTTCATTAGTAGGTTACTGAAAAAACTTAATAGGTCTATGAAGGAGACTGCTTACAAAACATTTGTGCAATCATCCCTAGAATATTGCTGAAGTGCATGGGATCTCTACAAAACAGGACAAACAAGACAATAATAAACATATACTGAGAAGTGCAGCAATTTGTTTGACACATGGGATACCAGCATAATGATACTGAAAAATCTAAACTGGCAGACACTTTAAAATAAATGTCAACTGTCTCATAAAAGCTTCCTTACAAAGTTTCAATTTATCTAGGAATATACTACAGTTCTTTACATACTGCTCCCACAGCATTCTCAAAGACAACGTTAGATTAATTATTGGTTGCACAGAGACATTTTAGCGACCATTTTTATTACACTTGATATGAGAATGGAATGGGAAGAAACCCTAATACATGGCATATTAGGAAGAACCATGTGCCATACACTTCTCTGTAGATGTAAATGGATAACATGCATCCTGTCCTGAAACAGAAGCCTCTACCTAATTCTGACAGAAGCATTGTGAATTCACAGTGTGTTACTTATACTGTGGGCAGAAAATAAAGCATTAATTCAAACTAAAAAAACATGGGATAAGTTGAATTGAGTTTGCAGGTTGTAGGTACTGTAAAAAATCATGACCAATTAAATTGTATGTCCATTAAAATTTATGATTACTTCCAGGCAGTGGCAGCAAACATTGCACTTTCTAATGCACAAGCAAATACTGACGCATTATATTTACTCTCATGAACGCTGTTTATTGTACCAGCTGGCCCAGGTTTATTATATGAAGCCACTCAGTGGAGTTCAGAATCAGCCTGCTCCACAGAAGTAGAGTTGTACTAGTTATAATGATATTTCTAATTGAATATTAAAATCTTATACTGACTCAACAGGGCAATATACGAAATTTTTGAATCAGTTGATTTCTCAATGAATGTTTTCTGACTTTAGAAATTTGTAGTAGTGACATATGTATGAAAAATAAAGGAATCACCTCTACTCAGGGGTCCATTTAACTACTAACTGCCCCCCCTCCCCCTTTTTTTTTTTTGTAATAGGTGTTAATCATAAGGTGACTGTTGCTGGTTCTTAGAATTACAACAAAATACATTACTTTCCCAATGAATATAATACATCCCATTCACAAGAGAAAAATATGCCAGTCAAGAAGACTGGTATTAGCGACAAGTAGATTCTCGATCATAGGAATGCTGATAGCATCATTGCCTACTGCTTCAGAAGAGTGTCTCATTGGTGCTTTTTTGTTTATTTTCACTTTTCTAGGTGCACACATAGACATGTTATCGACATACTTGCAGGGGATGGTTTTTTGAAGCATGGTGGCTGACTGGTGCCAAAGGAATTGATTCAGTATGTCAGATGAAACATGAAAACCAGTTTCTTATTTTGTCCTTCCAACATACAACCTACATAGAAAGAGGCCTATAGCATTGCTGTCCAGGAGACCCCAAGGTGTAACTTCAACCAGTAATCAAAATTGCAACACTCAATGGATCCTTTCCCCGCAGATGTGTGAGAGTTGTCTTTCGTGTGTATTTGTTGAGTGTAGGTGAGTGTAATGGCTGTGTGTATAGTGTAAAGTCATGTTTGTTTAGTATTATTACAGTATGAGAAGATAGATGATGAAATCCAGTGGTAGCACAGGCATGTAACCACTTCCTCTCCAAGAGCACCAAGGGAGCCACTGGGCTGAAACTCCCCATTCAACAGAAAGATTACCGTCAACAGTGTCTCACATGCCCTTATTTCATGAGATATCATGGACAGATATGAAATTTAACCAGGGTATCTATGCAAAGTGTGATCAGTAATTTTATGGCTTCACCTCTCCTGTCCTTGGCAGCCAAATACAGCCAGAAAAAAATGTATTCCATCAGGATATGAACTGGCTTACCTCGAAGTTGAATGTCATGATACAGGCATGCTTTAGCAGACACAGCTACAGAGGTGGATACACAAACTGCAGAAATACTTCCACAGAAATTTTGTATTTGTCTCATGGCACATTAAAAGTGCCTGATTTTAGAATTTCTCAAATATACTGCTTAGCCACATTTTGCAGCTTTCGGTGTCCTTTGTAACTTTTAGGCTTCAGATTTGACCTTATACATTTTTGAATATGATCTCTGTTGTCCATTTGACATAATTCATTTATCAGCAAAGGAGCAAGAGACTTCTTTACCAGGACTGAATATAAAGAGCCATTCAGAAGTACCTTTGGGATTTCAGAAGATAACTGTGCCAAAACCACACTACATCTCTCTCATTTTCAATTCATGTAGTACTGGCAGAGTGTGTGTCTAAGGTGTAGGTGTGTCAGAACATTGCATACAATGGAGCAATGCATGGATTTTGTGTCCTTGAATTCAGTAAATCTGAGTCAGTTGTGATGGTTCAGTGATGTTTTTGAGGCAAATATTAGGTCAAAGCTCCAACAGATAAAACAATCCGTGGATGGTACAACACATTCTGTGAGACAGACTGTTTGGGTAATGTGGGAAAACAGATGGCCCAGGACTATGGGCAGAAAAGGTGGACTGTGTGTGGTGATAATTCATCAGGTGCCCTAAGAAATTGACAACAGGTGAAAGCAGAAAACTGCAGATACCACAGTCAACTGTCTGGCACATCTTACATAAATTTCTGTCTGTAAAATCTGGTGACTACTCAGGAAAATGACTTTTGTTCTGACTCTTGCAATAACTTGCAGTGCCTACTGGGTGAAGATGGTTTTTCACATAAGTTGGTTTTCAGTACTGAAAATCTGTTTTGTTTATCTGGAAGGATGAATCATCATAAAGTGCATGTTTCAGGCACAGAACAGCCACGGAGACTGTGGAACAAACTTGTCATTCATCAAATGTTAATGTCTTTTGTGCCATGTCCCCTCAAAAAGTTAATGGGCAAATTTTTGTAGAGAAAACAGTGATTGGTTTTGTATACCCAGATAGGCTGCAGCATTAGCTTATACCAGAATTACATGAAGATAGTGGAGACTTCATTTTGCAACGAGATGGTGCTCGACCAAACTTACTTTCAGACACTTGTGATGACCTCAGTGCCTAACTGCTTCAGCAATGGATTGGATGTAGTTCCTGTTATGACTCTTCTTGCCTTCTTTGGCCCCAAGGTCATCTTATTTAACTCCATATGAATTCTTTATGAAGTTATATGCTTCCACTGCTACCCAATTTGGAAGAATTCCAATGAAGGATAGTTTATGCAGTCTCTTATATTAAACATGACTTGTTGGATCATGTATGGCAAGAATAGCTATTGTATTGACATTTGTAGCATCACAAATGGTCCCACACTGATCAACTGTAATGCGAGTTATAATTTGGAAGGGTCCTCTCTACACTGGCATATGTGCATTTTCTGTAAGTCGGGCCGTGTGTGTGTGTGTGTGTGTGTGTGTGTGTGTGTGTGTGTGTGTGTGTGTGTGTGTGTAGAACAACAACATAACTGAAAATATCTGTAGTATTCTTACTCACTACACTTTTTTTCTGTGACTCGTGATGAGTAGCGGTCAATCCTTTCCATGTAATTGTTATTCCATCCTGAAATTCCCATTTTCTTTGTCTTTTAGTTTTTGTGCAGTTATCTTTTGAATTCCTGAGATATCATAGTAGCACAGTAGTATCTTTGTCAGAGGACCAAGAAGTTTAAGCAAGTTCAGGAATTTTGCCATATATTGACAGCTCACTGATTACTTGGCACCAATGAAGTTCTGAATCATCACCTGTCAGAGTGTCAAGACCTATATGATTAATGTTCATACCCCAGCACATTCAAAGTCCTGCAATATATTGTTTGGTATTAACTGATTAAATACTTATGCAAATCCAACTTACGACATGACGTTCTTTCTGTCCTGTAAACATCATTTCAATAACAACAACTTTCAGCTTCACTGAGCTGTCAGACTGTAAGATACCAGTACTTCCACCATTCAGATGAATGCCAATCTATCTTCAGTGGTCAGGAGGGTGTGAAGCCTAGGATTAAACTAAAAGTGAAAAAGTCCTAAATAATTATTGCATCCCATCTGAAATAAGTTAGTTCTCAATTCTGTCAACAACTTCTTGCTAGCATCCCAATATCATATCAAACAACAGTGAAGGAGCTAGGTGTAACTTTGTATGGACACCTCAACTGGTCTTTTACTGTTACCATGCACAGGAAAACTAATTTCCTGTATAACCTCCAGAAATTTAGAAACATATTTCCACAGGGCACAAAACAAACATGAATAAACCTTTTTCTGATGAACCTCTACTATAGCAATGCAAGTAATTGTGGCACGAGTACTGAAAGCTCTTTACTGTTCGAGCTGACTATAACTGCTTATGTTCATTACACTGGCAACATTCATTCCATGCAAGTGCCTCATACACCTACTTAATAATGACTGCAGTCATATTAGTTATGTGACTAATACATGCTCCATCAATATCATAATCGCCTGAAAGTGCATACACCCCAGAACCTCACATCAGAGATCAAATGTCTGCCATGTTGTCATAAACACAACATAAAGTCTCACTTGTAGATAAGTAAGACTGCGTTATCCTAGCAGTACCCACCCATAAAATAAAAGCATTTGCAAACTCTTACTCTGGGGTTAACACACCCTGTACTTTGAACAAAATTCAGTGCCATGTAGAGTTTAAGAAGTTGAACTTCTACCAACCACAACTTTTTCCTTTAAACTAACCTATGGTCAGTTTCTCTCTGTCCAATAGGAAAGTAAATGCTTCCATCTTCACCCTGTGACACTTTTTTCTCTTTTCATTTGTTCACTAATTTCCTCTTTCTTCACAACTTTCACTTTAACTCATTCTTCACCACCATTTCCGAACCTTGTCTTGTGACTGAAATTTATTTTTGTTGTTCTATCTTAAGTATGAATATAATCTTTTTTAAGGTGATCACTAGTAAAATTTCTACTGTTTAAGACACAGTTGTTTCAAATTGTCGGATTTCATAGCAAATTAAACTTCCTGTAACAAGTTTGTCATAATGGAGATCATTTAAAATATGCAGAAAGCATGATTGGTATAATAAATGCAGTAATAAAAATGTTAATAAATAAACAAAAATACACAAAATATAATAAGAATGTTAAAGTGGCCCACAATAATACACTGTTGTTCTTTAATGTCAACTCCAGACCTCTGTGTTGTTGTTGTGGTCTTCAGTCCTGAGACTGGTTTGATGCAGCCCTCCATGCTACCCTCTCCTGTGCTAGATTCTTAATCTCCCACTACCTACTGCAACTTACATCCTTCTGAATCTGTTTAGTGTATTCATCTCTTGGTCTCCCTCTATGATTTTTACCCTCCACGCTGCCCTCCAATACTAAATTGCTGATCCCTTGATGCCTCAGAACATGTCCTACCACCTGATCCCTTCTTCTAGTCAGGTTGTGCCACAAACTTCTCTTCTCCCCAATCCTATTCAATACCACCTCATTAGTTATTGAATCTACCCATCTAATCTTTGCAATTTTTCTGTAGCACCACATTTCAAAAGCTTCTATTCTCTTCTTGTCCAAGCTAGTTATCATCCATGTTTGACTTCCATACATGGCTACACGCCATACAAATACTTTCAGAAATGACTTCCTGACACTTAAATCTATACTCGATGGATGTTAACAAATTTCTCTTCTTCAGAAATGCTTCCCTTGCCATTGCCAGTCTACATTTTATATCCTCTCTACTTCGACCATCATCAGTTATTTTGCTCCCCAAATAGCAAAACTACTATACTACTTTAAATGTCTCATTTCCTAATCTAATTTGCTCAGCATCACCCGACTTAATTCAACTACATTCCATTATCCTCATTTTGCTTTTGTTGATGTTTATCTTATATCCTCCTTTCAAGACACTGTCCATTCCATTCAACTGCTCTTCCAAGACCTTTGCTGTCTCTAATAGAATTACAATGTCATTGGCGAACCTTACAGTTTTTACTTCTTCTCCATGGATTTTAATACCTACTCCGAATCTTTCTTTTGTTTCCTTTACTGCTTGCTCAATATACAGATTGAATAACATCGGGGATAGGCTACACCCCTGTCTCACTCCCTTCCCAACCACTGCTTCCCTTTCATGTCCCTCGACTCTTATAACTGCCATCTGGTTTCTGTACAAATTGTAAATAGCCTTTCGCTCCCTGTATTTTACCCCTGCCACCTTTAGAATTTGAAAGAGAGTATTCCAGTCAACATTGTCAAAAGCTTTCTCCAAGTCTACAAATGCTAGAAATGTAGGTTTGCCTTTCCTTAATCTAGCTCCTAAGATAAGTCGTAGGGTCAGTATTTCCTCACATGTTCCAACATTTCTACGGAATCCAAACTGACGTTCCCCAAGGTCGGCTTCTACCAGTTTTTCCATTGATCTGTAAAGAATTTGTATTAGTATTTTGCAACTGTGACTTATTAAACAGATAGTTTGGTAATTTTCACATCTGTCAACATCTGCTTTCTTTGGGATTGGAATTATTATATTCCTGTTGAAGTCTGAGGGAATTTCGCCTGTCTCACACATCTTGCTCACCAGATGGTAGAGTTTTGTCAGGACTGGCTCTCCCAAGGCTGTCAGTAGTTCTATTGTAATGTTGTCTACTCCCAGGGCCTTGTTTCGACTCAGGTCTTTCAGTGCTCTGTCAAACTCTTCACACAGTATCGTATCTCCCATTTCATCTTCATCTACATCTTCTTCCATTTCCATAATATTGTCCTCAAGTACATCACCTTTGTATAGACTGTCCATATACTCCTTCCACCTTTCTGCTGTCCCTTCTTTGCTTAGAACTGAGTTTCCATCTGTGCTCTTGTTATTCATACAAGTGGCTCTCTTTTCTCTGAAGGTCTCTTTAATTTTCCTGTAAGCAGTATCTATCTTACCCCTAGTGAGATAAGCCTTTACATCCTTACATTCGTCCTCTGGCCATCCCTGCTTAGTCATTTTGCACTTCCTGTCGATCTCATTTTTGAAACATTTGTATTCCTTTTTGCCTGCTTCATTTACTGGATTTTTATATTTTCTCCTTTCATCAATTAAATTCAATATTTCTTATGTTACCCAAGGATTTCTACTAGCCCTCGTCTTTTTACCTACTTGATCCTCTGCTGCCTTCACTACTTCATCACTCAGAGCTACCCACCCATTCTTCTTCTACTGTACTTCTTTCTCACATTCCTGTGAATTGTTCCCTTATGCTCTCCCTGAAACTCTGTACAACCTCCATACAATATGGATTTCTACCAATAAAAACTACTACCTAGGGGAAATACAATACAACAGACAGAAAAAAATCTCAATACTAAGATTACTTCCCACAAGTAGAATTTTATGAGAAACAAGAACATTTTGGCAAGGAGATCTGCTATACAACAAGATTATTTTTTTTGGTCAGAAATGGCTCTCTCTGAAGATTATACTGCATGAAAGTAAGATAAAGGAAGAGACCACATGTCATCAAATTTTCTTATATTACAAACTACTTTCCCTGCATTTTTATATGTATATAGAGGGTCTATACAAGGGCGATGTACTTGAGGACAATATTATGGAAATGGAAGAAGATGTAGATAAATATGAAATGGAGATACGATACTGCGTGAAGAGTTTGACAGAGCACTGAAAGACCTGTGTTGAAACAAGGCCCCGGGAGTAGACAACATTCCATTAGAAGTACTGACGGCCTTGCGAGAGCCAGTCCTGACAAAACCCCATGATCTGGTGAGCAAGATGTATGGGACACGCAAAATACCCTCAGACTTCAAGAAGAATATAATAATTCCAATCCCAAAGAAAGCAGGTATTGACAGATGTGAAAATTACCGAACTATCAGTTTAATAAGTCACAGCTGCAAAATACTAACACAAATTCTTTACAGATCAATGGAAAAACTGGTAGAAGCTGACCTCGGGGAAGATCAGTTTGGATTCCGTAGAAATATTGGAACACGTGAGGCAATACTGACCATACGACTTATTTTAGGAGCTAGATTAAGGAAAGGCAAACCTACATTTATAGCATTTGTAGACTTGGAGAAAGCTTTTGACAATGTTGACTGGAATACTCTCTTTCAAATTCTAAAGATGGCAGGGGTAAAATACAGGGAGCGAAAGGCTATTTACAATTTGTACAGAAACCAGATGGCAGTTATAAGAGTCGAGGGGCATGATACGGAAGCAGTGGTTGGGAAGGGAGTGAGACAGGGTTGTAGCCTATCCCCGATGTTATTCAATCTGTATATTGAGCAAGCAGTGAAGGAAACAAAAGAAAAATTCGGAGTAGGTATTAAAATCCATGGAGAAGAAATAAAAACTGTACGGTTCGCCGATGACATTGTAATTCCGTCAGAGACAGAAAGGACTTGGAAGAGCAATTGAACAGAATGGACATTGTAATGAAAGGAGGGTATAAGATGAACATCAACAAAATCAAAATGGGATAATGGAATGTAGTTGAAGTACGTCAGGTGATGCTGAGGGAATTAGATTAGGAAATGAGACACTTAAAGTAGTAAAGGAGTTTTTCTATTTGGGTAGCAAAATAACTGGTGATGGTCGAAGCACAGAGGATATAAAATGTAGACTGGCAATGGCAAGGAAAGCATTTCTGAAGAAGAGAAATTTGTTAACATCGAGTATAGATTTAAGTGTCAGGAAGTCGTTTCTGAAAGTATTTGTATTGAGTGTTGCCATGTATGGAAGTGAAACATGGACGGTAAATAGTTTGGACAAGAAGAGAATAGAAGCTTTCGAAATGTGGTGCTACAGAAGAATGCTGAAGATTAGATGGGTAGATCATATAACTAATGTGGAGGTATTTAATAGGATTGGGGAGAAGAGAAGTTTGTGGCACAACTTGACTAGAAGAAGGGATCGGTTGGTAGGACATGTTCTGAGGCATCAAGGGATCAGCAATTTAGTATTGGAGGGCAGCATGGAGGGTAAAAATCGTAGAGGGAGACCAAGAGATGAATACACTAAACAGATACAGAAGGATGTAAGATTTTTTTTTTTTTGGGCGCAAAACTGCTATGGTCATTAGCGCCTGGTCCGTGACTTAGGAAACAGTAAAAAACCGAAAATGGAAATCAGCAGCAATGGGAACGAAAGTCATAAAATTGGAGAAACTAAAAGCAGAAGGAAGGCTTGAAAATCCTCTACAGAAAGGGGTTGGTTGTCCCCAAAAAAGGCTTCAAATGACTGACATCATTTCACTGGCACTAATAAATTCGAGAACGTGATCGGCTGAGCGCGTGTCATCTGCTAAAATCGACGATATATCAGGCGACAGCTGTAGACTGGAGCATAACGGATTAAAATAGGGGCACTCAATTAAAAGGTGTCTTACCATCCACAGCTGAGAGCAGTGGGGACAGAGTGGGGGAGGATCACCGCTTAAAAGATGTCGATGGCTCTAAAGACAGTGCCCTATCCGGAGTCTAGTTAAAATTACCTCCTCCCGACGACACGTTCGGGAGGAAGAGGTCCAAGCACAGGGAAGAGCTTTCACGTCCCGCAATTTATTATGGGGAAGTGTTGACCAATGTGCGAGCCATAAAAGAACAACACGATGACATAAAACGCTCCGTAGATCGGCGACGGGAATCAATTGAATAGCTGGCCGGAGAAGTGAGACTGCAGCCTTGGCCGCAATATCGGCCGCCTCATTTCCACAGATACCAATGTGTCCCGGGAGCCAGAGGAACGCCACCGAGATGCCCCCCAAGTGGAGCAAGCGCAGACAGTCCTGAATCCGGTGGACCAGAGGGTGCACAGGGTAAAGAGCTTGGAGACTGAGGAGAGGGCTGATAGAATCTGAGCAGATAACGTACTGTATCCCCTGATGGCGGCGGATGTAGTGGACAGCCTGGAGAACAGCGTAAAGCTCCGCAGTATAGACCGAACACTGGTCGGGAAGCCGAAAGCGATTTGGGGTGTCGCCAACAACATAGGCACTCCCTACACCTAACGATGTTTTTGAGCCATCGGTGTAAATAAATGTGGCTTCCGTCATTTGTGCACATAGAGCAGCAAATGCCTGACGATAAACAAGTGAAGGGGTACCATCCTTGGGAAATCGACAAAGGTCACAGATCAGGCAGATCCGGGGACGGAGCCAAGGCGGTGCTGTACCCCAAGTTGTCAAGAAGGTTTTAGGAAAGCGGAAGGAAAGAGAATGGAGCAGTTGACGGAAGTGAACTCCCGGGGGTAGTAGGGAGGAGGAGCGGCCTGCATACCCTACATCAAAGGAGGCATCGAAAAAAAAAGTCATGGGCTGGATTAGCAGGCATGGAAGACAGATGGCTAGCATAACGACTCAGGAGGACTGCTCGCCGATTGGACAGCGGAGGTTCAGCAGTCTCAGCATAAAGGCTTTCCACAGGGCTCGTGTAAAAAGCTCCAGACACTAAACGTAATCCACGGTGGTGGATAGAGTCGAGACGCCGAAGAATAGACGGCCGAGCAGAGGAGTAGACTATGCTTCCATAGTCCAATTTCGAGCGCACTAAGGCGCGATAGAGGCAGAGAAGGACCACTCGGTCCGCTCCCCGGAGGTACCATTCAGGACACGGAGGGTGTTGAGGGATCGCAGACAGCGAGCCGAAAGATACGAAATGTGGGAGGACCAGCATAGTTTTCTGTCAAACAGAAGACCCAAGAATTTAGTGACGTCTGAAAATGGAAGGTTGACATGTCCTAGATGTAAGGAGGGTGGAAGAAACTCCCTACGTCGCCAAAAATTAACACAAACGGTCTTACTGGGAGAAAAACGGAAGCCAGTTTCAATGCTCCAAAAGTGGAGGCGATCGAGACATCCTTGAAGACGTCGTTCAAGAAGGCTGGTCCGTTGAGAGCTGTAGTAGATCGCAAAATCGTCCACAAAGAGGGAGCCCGAGACATCAGGAAGGAGACAATCCATAACTGGATTTATGGCAATGGCAAACAGTACAACACTCAGCACGGAGCCCTGGGGTACCCCGTTTTCTTGGGAGAAAGTACGGGAGAGAGTAGTGTTCACCCGCACCCTAAATGTGTGATCTGCCATAAATTCGTGGAGAAAAAGGGGCAGCCGACCTCGAAAGCCCCAAGAGAACAGTGTGCGGAGGATGCCTGTCCTCCAACAGGTATCGTATGCTCTCTTCAGATCAAAAAATATTGCTACTGTTTGGCGTTTCCAGAGAAAATTGTTCATGATGTAAGTGGAGAGAGCAACAAGATGGTCAACTGTAGAACGATGCTTACGGAATCCGCATTGGGCAGGTGTTAAAAGACTGCGAGATTCCAGCCACCAAGCTAAACGGTAATTCACCATATGCTCCAAAACCTTACAGACACTACTCGTGAGAGAAATGGGGTGATAGCTAGAGGGGAGATGTTTGTCCTTTCCCGGTTTCGGAATAGGAACGACGATAGCTTCCTGCCATCGTCTGGGAAAAGTACTGTCGATCCAAATTCGATTATAAAGGCGAAGGAGGTAACACAGTCTATGGGTTGATAAATGCAGCAACATTTGGATGTGGATACCATCCGGTCCTGGGGCGGAGGAGCGAGAAGAAGAGAGTGCATGTTGGAGTTCCCGCATGGAGAAAACAGTATTGTAGCTTTCACGATTTGGAGAGGAGAAAGCAAGAGGTCGCACTTCCGCTGCACGTTTCTTTGGGAGAAACGCTGGTGGGTAATTTGAAGAGCTCGAAATCTCAGCAAAGTGCTGACCCAATGAGTTAGAAATTGCGACAGGGTCCACTAATGTATCATGCGCGACAGTGAGCCCATAGACCGGGGAGAAACTAGGCACGCCTGAGAACCGTTGAATCCGACTCCAAACTTCCGAGGAGGGAGTGAAGGTGTTAAATGAGCTAATAAAGAATTTCCAGCTTGCCTTCTTGCTATCGCGGATGACACGACGGCATTGCGCATGGAGCTGCTTATAGCGGATACAGTTGGCCAAAGTAGGATGTTGGCGGAAAACGCGAAGAGCACGTCGCCGCTCACGTATTGCGTCACGGCATGCCTCGTTCCACCAAGGAACTGGGGGGCGCCGGGGCAATTCGGAGGTGCGTGGTATTGAACGTTCCACAGCTGTAAGAATAATGTCTGTAATATGAGTGACCTCATCGTCGACGCTAGGAAAGTGACGGTCATCGAATGTTGCTAGAGATGAAAATAGTGTCCAATCAGCTTGGGCAAACTTCCAGCGTCGCGGGCGCATATATGGCAGTTGAGGCTGCAGTCTAAGGACACATGGAAAGTGGTCACTTGAGTGTGTGTCATCAAGGGCGAACCATTCGAAGCGCCGAGCTAGCGGAACAGTACCGACCGCAAGGTCCAAATGAGATAAATTTGTCGTGGAGGCAGACAAAAATGTAGGGACCCCAGTGTTGAGGCAAACTAGATCCGCTTGGTGGAAGACGTCTAGCAATAGTGAGCCACGTGGACAAGGATGTGGAGATCCCCAAAGCGGGTGGTGGGCATTGAAGTGCCCAACCAGCAAATAGGGGGGGTGGAAGCTGACCAAGAAGATGAAGGAGATCAGCTCGTGCCATTGGTGTGGACGATGGAATGTATACAGTACAAAGAGAGAATGTGTATCCAGAAAGGGAAAGATGGATGGCGACAGCTTGGAAGGAAGTGTTTAAGTGGATTGGGTGATAATGGAGAGTATCATGGAGAAGAATCATGAGTCCTCCATGGGCTGGAGTGCCTTCAACAGAGGGGAGATCATATCAGATGGACTGAAAATGAGGGAGAACAAAGTGGTCATGGGGACGCAGCTTTGTTTCGTGAAGACAGAAGATGACCGGGGAGTACGATCGTAAGAGGATAGACAATTCATCCCGATTGGCTCGAATGCCGCAGATATTCCAGTGGACAATACACATAGGATGAACAGAAAATGGAGGAATGTGACCAAGGGTGCTGTCAACTCAACGACTGCTCAGAGCTTGCGACCGACAGCATGGAATGGCATTCAGCTGAAGGCAGAAGATCCTGATCCATAGGTTGTTCAGGAGCAGCTCCCGCCACCAGCGATCGGCAGGTTGATCGGCCGCCAGCATTGCGACACAGAAGACGGCCGAGGGCGATTTCCGCCAGGTGGTGCTGTAGATGGGACACGCCTTGGCGGAGAAGGAGATGAACTGGGTTTCTTTGTAGCCTTCTTGGAAATATGATGTTTAGATGAAGGAGGAACTGATGGTTGGGAAGTTGGGGCTCTTTTTTCGAAGTCTTGGTGTCTGACTGTTGGGCTCGAGATTTAGCAGAACCCGATGAAGGGTGAGCCATAGAGTGGGCAGGCGAAAGGGGTGAGGTTGAACGGGCGATCTATGCGCTGGCCGATCTGACGATCGTGGCACTAAAGGTGAGGTCGCAAGTCTGCATGGCCGCCTCCTTTGTTGGCCGAGGAGAAGCAAGGACAGTGCTGTATTTTCCTGTCGTAGGCACGGTGGGTTGTCGACTGGCGAATAATTTTCGAGCAGCAAAGGTCAACACCTTTTCCTTCACTCTGATTTCCTGGATGAGCTTTTAGTCCTTAAAAATGGGGCAATCTCAAGAGGAAGCAGCGTGGTCATCCATACAGTTGATGCAGCGAGGGGATGGAGGTGGACGAGCACCCTCATGGGCATCCTTGCCACACTTAACACATTTGGCCGGATTGGAACAGGACTGGCTGGTGTGATTGAACCACTGACACCGATAACAACGCGTAGGGTTTGGGACGTAAGGGCGAACGGAAATTATCTCATAGCCTGCTTTGATTTTTGATGGGAGTTGAACTTTGTCAAATGTCAAGAAGACAGTGCGGGTTGGAATGATGTTCGTGTCAACCCGTTTCATAACTCTATGAACAGCCGTTATGCCCTGGTCAGACAGGTAGTGCTGAATTTCTTCATCAGACAAACCATCGAGCGAGCGTGTATATACGACTCCACGCGAGGAATTTAAAGTGCGGTGCGCTTCAACCCGGACAGGGAAGGTGTGGAGCAGTGAAGTACGCAGCAATTTTTGTGCCTGGAGGGCACTGACTGTTTCTAACAACAAGGTGCCATTCCGTAATCTGGAACAAGACTTTACAGGACCTGCAATTGCGTCGACACCTTTCTGAATAATGAAAGGGTTGACCGTGGAGAAGTCGTGACCTTCGTCAGACCGAGAAACAACAAGGAACTGTGGCAACGATGGAAGAACTGTCTGTGGCTGAGACTCAGTGAACTTACGCTTGTGAGCAGACATAGTGGAAGGTGAGGAAACCATTGCGGAAGAATCCCCCATGATTACCGGCATCTCCGATGGCGTGTTCCTCCCTTGTGGGGGTCCTCTCTGAGGGCACTCCCGCCTTAGGTGATTGTTCACACCTCAGGTCACACCTCCCGACAAATGGATGGAGGGACCAATCGGCACTTTCGGAAGGTATCAGCTCGGGTAATCACCCCTCCCTGGGCCTGGCCGTTATCAGGGGGTACGTATGTGTCCTACCTGTCTACCCGGGGCGGGGAATTACACGTTACCCCATCACCGGCTACGCACAAAAATGCGTGGGTCGGCCTTCAGACACGCACAGGGAGGAAGAAAGAGAAAGGGAAAGGAAAGAAGAGAGGTCTCAAACACCGCAGCGGAGGAAAGGGTAAGGAGAAGAGGTAAGGAAAAGAGAATGACAAAGGAAGGATGAAGACATACAAGCAAAGAAGGCGAGGAATGCGTTATATTTACGAGCGTCCGTCTCCGGACGTAGGCACAAACCATACTCCCAGATGGTGAGAAAGGGAAGGAAAGAGCCAGAGGTGAGGGGAGGAGGGGCGAAGGATGCGGAATGGGAAGGTATGCAGCCCGGAAAGGAAGGAAGGCCACATCAGCTCGGGGTCCCGTGCTCGCTACGCACGTATCCACAAAAGAGTTGTGGACCCCCTGGGGGGAAGGATGTAAGTTGCAGTAGGTACTGGGAGATGAAGCTTGCACAGGATAGAGTAGCATGGAGAGCTACATCAAACCAGTCTCAGGAATGAAGACAACAACAACAACAACAACAACAACAACAACAACACTTTCCCTAAATAATTGTACTTTTAAACAGCCTAGCTATTTTTGTTATCGCCCAATAAATTGTGTTTTGGAAACTTCCATCACTCAAAGGTAAAAACTGTTAACACTACAGTACAGCTGTCCTTGATTATTCTTCCATGTCCATTGGTTGTTATTTGTTGTTAAGTAGCTTAACCTTGTAGGCAATGATTTGATTTTTGTCTCACCTGCTTTGTAAAAGACTGTGGTAACAATCAAAATTTTTTGTCAAATTGAGATTTTTGTCTAATGGTTTGTCGAACAAGTGCACAGACATACCAACAAAGTGTGTCATCTGACCTCACTTTTGAAGCAGCTGTCATGCTCTACATACATGTTTAAGCGTTTTGACTCTAGTGGGAATAGATACCAATGCAGAGACATTGGTTTTAGCACTGTGTATAAAGGGAAAAAAAAGAAAAGAAAACAAGATTTGATCCAGAGAATGATTGAAATTGAGAAATAAATAAACCCCTGAATATCTACTAATGGAAATATTACACAATATCACACTCATAACCTGGTGAGCGCATCAACTTTTATTTATTTTTTATTTGATTCCACTCTAGGTTTTATGTTGCAGGCAGAACAATTATTTTCTTTCTAATGTCTTCCTGTGTACTTTGCAACTCACACTTTCCTTTGGCTCTCTCTCTCCTCCCCCCCCCCCCTCTCCCACCTCCTCCCCCTTTTCCCCCTCTTCCCCCACTCCCCCTCTCTCCCCCTCTCCCCCCCCCCCTTGGCACATGATACTTTGCTTGTAAATGTTAGCCCTTCATTCTCTTTACTGTAGTCATTTTATCCTCACCTACCACAAAGTAAAACAGAGTTCCTACCAGTGTTAAATTAATCATATCAGTATGTAAAATAATTCCTAAATTTTACATCGAGTTATATGTGCTGTTACCAAATACTTTAGAGCCCATCTTGTACACAAAATGCACAATCTGTGTCAGATGCACCTACAGATATTTTCATTTTTCTACCATAAAGAGGCATTAAATCTTCTCTCAAGTCGACAATAAAAGCAAATTTCTGTGTGTCTTACTCAGTTTGAGATTAGTCAATTCTAACATTTTTGGCACTTTTTCAATTTAGTTACTGGAAATGGATATACTCTCAAATTAACACACAATAATGGAATTTTGTGTAGTGCAACATATTTGAGAGATACAACATGCTTATTCAAACACACTTTCTATCATTTTATCAAGTACTGCTTGTAGAATTTCCTTACTGCATTTACAGCTGGCGGAAGGAGGGAGGCAGATATGGCTACACCTACTAGTGAGGCAATGTTGTCCCCTAACACAGATATGGCAACACCTGCTCCAGACAGAAGTGCAATTACCATTCCAACCCAAACTGAATGAAGTTCTCCCCTGTAAAAAAAAAGAGTAATTAAAATTGCTATTATTAAGCACACTGAATGTAGCATAATTTAATTTATACTTAGGATCTGCATATTAATCAATGACATATTTTCCTCAAAGAATCACCTAATGGACTATTACTTGAGCACAGATTTGTATGCAAAATGCATCGAGTTTTTGAGTAGACTAAATGTATGCATTAGTGATATTCTTTACCATTGTCACCTTTAGGAGGTCACTGGTGCAGTATTAAAGTGCATATAATTACATATTTTGGAGAAAATTAGTTTTGCATACATATTTATTAAAATTTACAATAATGGCATATTTTCCTTTCTCTATCCAAAATAAAAATTCCCATTCACAATCAAATAACATTTTATCATTAAATTATGTACAACACTTAAAATTCTAATTGGTTGACATATGTAACAGTTTTCTTTATCTTCTTTAAATGATTATTATTTGATGCCGACATTATTTATTAACTCAATCAGATCTAACTTATCTTTTATTATTAGGTAAAAGCAATAAACACAACTTTCACAACTTTTGTTTTATGGGTTAAGTACATATTTCACTGCCTAACATTTTGCCTCCCCAATGTTGAGGACACTATCAAAAGCAATACACACTCAGACAGCAGTTTTAAACTTAAAGCAGCGAATGAAGCCTCCTATGATGTTTCCAGCATTTAGAGACAAAATATTAGGTAGAGACAAAATATTAGGTAGAGACAAAATATTAGGTAGAGACACATGTTATGGACCACAGCCTAATCTCCATAAAACAAAAATACCAATAACACACACACAAAAAGACTTTCACACTTCAAGCTTTCGGCCAATAGCCTTTGTCAGCAATAGCATATATACATATTCACGCAGACACAAATGCAATTTGCACATACGACTGCAGTCTCAAGCAAATGAAGCCACACTGCGAGCAGAACACCAGTGCACAATGGAAGTGGCAACTGGATGGGGTTAAAGGGGGGGGGGCAGGGTCCAGAGGAGGATCGGGGGGGGGGGGGGCAGAGAATGGATGGGGGGAGGGGCAGGGTCCAGAGGAGGATGGGAGAGGCAGGGTCCAGAAAAGGGTCGGGAGGGGGGCAGGGTCCAGAGGAGGATCGGGGGAGGGGCAGGGACCAGAGGAGGATGGTGGGGGGGGCAGGGTCCAGGGCCCAGAGGACGGGCTAAGGTCCAGAGGACGGGCTAAGGTCCAGAGGACGGGCTAAGGTCCAGAGGACGGGCTAAGGTCCAGAGGACGGGCTAAGGTCCAGAGGACGGGCTAAGGTCCAGAGGAGGGGGTAAGGTCCAGTGGAGGGGGTAAGGTCCAGTGGAGGGGGTAAGGTCCAGTGGAGGGGGTAAGGTCCAGTGGAGGGGGTAAGGTCCAGTGGAGGGGGTAAGGTCCAGTGGAGGGGGTAAGGTCCAGTGGAGGGGGTAAGGTCCAGTGGAGGGGGTAAGGTCCAGTGGAGGGGGTAAGGTCCAGTGGAGGGGGTAAGGTCCAGTGGAGGGGGTAAGGTCCAGTGGAGGGGGTAAGGTCCAGTGGAGGGGGTAAGGTCCAGTGGAGGGGGTAAGGTCCAGTGGAGGGGGTAAGGTCCAGTGGAGGGGGTAAGGTCCAGTGGAGGGGGTAAGGTCCAGTGGAGGGGGTAAGGTCCAGTGGAGGGGGTAAGGTCCAGTGGAGGGGGTAAGGTCCAGTGGAGGGGGTAAGGTCCAGTGGAGGGGGTAAGGTCCAGTGGAGGGGGTAAGGTCCAGTGGAGGGGGTAAGGTCCAGTGGAGGGGGTAAGGTCCAGTGGAGGGGGTAAGGTCCAGTGGAGGGGGTAAGGTCCAGTGGAGGGGGTAAGGTCCAGTGGAGGGGGTAAGGTCCAGTGGAGGGGGTAAGGTCCAGTGGAGGGGGTAAGGTCCAGTGGAGGGGGTAAGGTCCAGTGGAGGGGGTAAGGTCCAGTGGAGGGGGTAAGGTCCAGTGGAGGGGGTAAGGTCCAGTGGAGGGGGTAAGGTCCAGTGGAGGGGGTAAGGTCCAGTGGAGGGGGTAAGGTCCAGTGGAGGGGGTAAGGTCCAGTGGAGGGGGTAAGGTCCAGTGGAGGGGGTAAGGTCCAGTGGAGGGGGTAAGGTCCAGTGGAGGGGGTAAGGTCCAGTGGAGGGGGAACCTTATGTTAATGGATGAGTGAAGGTGGTCAATTTGATCCAGTGATGGAGGAGAGGAAATATTCACCCTCATTGTGATAATAAGTTACTTTTCAGGATTATCATTCTATTGTCTGGCTGGAAAATTTATGTTTGACTTGAACTTTGCTTCCTGATATGTTGAACAATCAGAGGTCCTGAGCTCTTCGATTTTTCATTCCCTTCCTCTTATGTGACAAGTTAGTGTTTGGTGGTAGTGATGCAGTAAGGCATCTGTACATAGGTTGCATCCTAATGTAGTTGTCATCCACAAGCTCCACAGGTAGGTTCTTTCATGCGCATACATGACATGTTTCCAAATTTCATACACTTTAATGACATCATGGTGGGCGCTACACAATATTTTACACAACATTGGTAGATCACAATCATAACTTTATTTGGCATAAACTCTCAAAACACTAGGTAAATCCTCTAGAGCCACTTTGCTTTCTTGAGGCTCTTGTTGGGCCTGATGGATAAAATGGACACTGTATCATTGCAAATTAGCATGGAATTCTTCACTTGTCTCATGTATAAGGTTATTGTGGAAGGTTACACTCATAAACATATTTAGATTCCTATGAGATACTGACAGTTACTTCTGCAAATTTTTTTGCAGCTGGAGAATGCTGGTATCCACACAAGGGAATCAGTTTTAATCACCAAAGATCTATTCTTTATTTCAGTTACAAGGTGACCTCATTGTATTTGTCTTCAACATCCTCTTCAAGAAATGATGACTTTTCTATTTGAGAAGGATTCTCTTTAAGACCTGGTACAGACCAGGAAATTAAGCACCTATCTTTCTCCTTGTTTGACAGGTCAGTTTTTACCTCAATTTCTACCTAATGATGGAAGTGCAATGAGGTTATATCAGTCTGAATTATAGTGAGTTGTCAACTCTGATGAGACTGCTGGGGCCATATGGTTACCAAAATGGTCTAAATTAATTCTTTTCAATGCAGTTGGTCTGTTGTTTTCCCACTGAATGTGTGTATGCACTCTCCCCACCAGCATCACTCCAACTAGGCAAAGACTGCCTGGCACTGAGGTCATCATCCAGTCTCCACGTCCCCTATAACATACATATAATCCTCATCATTCATGAGGAGGAAATAGTGCAGGCACCAAAAGTGTGTTTCTGATTTAGGTAGTGGCTACCATTACATGGGACCCTCGTGTGGACTGGCAACCACACTGAATACTCTATGACCATTGCATGGCCCACACTAATGAACAAATTTTGAAAATACATGAGTGGTTAAACCCAGTAACAGGGCCCATTTCTAAACAAACAAAGAGGAGTATAGGATTTAACATGAAAATGAGTACTCAAAAGCAAAGATCAGAGGCATGCTGTGTCAGTGTGAGATAGGGCATCCTTTGAAGGTGAAGTCAAAGGGAATGAAAGTCACAAAATCAAGTTATGGCACAGGAAGAGAAGAAATGCCACAACAGCTAATAGCCCCATACTTGCCATACCCATCAAAAACGTTGTGTGTGTCCCCCTGTGGAATCTTTACACTCTTTCCCACTTGGACTTCACCCTATTTGATGGCTATGACACTACCAGCCTATGTGGGTTAAGTCAACTGTGGTGTTTTTCTGGCAGGCAGTTTTCAATGTTTTGTCAGCTACCACATTTCCTCTCCCCCCCCCCCCCCAAAGCCCAATATTCTGAGGTACCCATCAAAATTTTAATTTCTTTTCTGTCTTTAAGGAGACACCTATCTCTTAACCTATAAGTACATTTGCTGAATAGCCTGCAGAGCAGTAAGAGTGTGAGCAGAGAAACTTCCCTCTATCTCAAAACCTTATCTGTTCTAGTACTTTCATAATTACCCACAGCTCAGTACAGTACACTGAGA
The DNA here is from genome assembly GCF_023864275.1 of Schistocerca cancellata. NCBI lineage: Eukaryota > Metazoa > Arthropoda > Insecta > Orthoptera > Acrididae > Schistocerca > Schistocerca cancellata. The sequence goes on along the minus strand of NC_064628.1, from coordinate 307,387,473 downwards.
AGCAGCACAGTAGACAGGTTTGAATTGGTATGCCTCCAACAGCATGCACACCTAATATGTTCCCAAATGCCACACGTAACAGCAGAATTTTCGGGTGTTCATGCCTCAGAATCTGTTGGTTACGAAAAGGTAGGGCCTAGCATTTTGGATAGCCATTGGGCTAGTGACCATTTGGATATCCAACATAAGGATCATCTTAGTTTCACTATCCTACAGTACAGAGACAAGAGGCAAATGTTACTCATTTCCTCCTCCTTAGGCAAATGGAGCAAATCAGTTGGTTCTTTTTGCATTTGATGTAGTCTATTGTGGGCTTGAGCAGACTTATGGAGGCACCATTAGTTCATGGGTGGTTTCTTCAAAAAAGGTTTTTTTCCACCATCACTAGTGAACCAAAACCCGAATGAGGATTTCAAAATGGCTGTGCACAACAAATGGCTGAAATTTTTATGATATATTTTCTCCATCCCTATCCATGAACTGGGATTTCTGCTACACCAGTTGCTCTTGGTTGGTTGGTTGGTTTGTTGGTTGGTTTGTGGGATTGAAGGGACCAGACTACTAGGGCCATCAGCCCCTTTTTCCTCAAACATGAAACACCCACAAAGAATAAAAACAAACAATGGAGATGACAAGAGACGACAAGACAAGAAAGACACAGACAGAGACCAGAAAAAAGGAATTAAAATCTCACAGAGTGTGACAGTGGTTGGCCGACCATAGCGAAAAAAAAAAAAAGCCAACCACCAAGAAATGCACTAAAATCCCCAGTCTAAAATCTTAGGCCAAAGGCCAGACTCTACACAATAAAAAGGACAAACACTTAGATCAAGCAATAAAAATCCCCTGCACAAATAAAACTCAAAACTAAATCTGCCATTGCAAAGTAATCTGATAAAAGTGCAATAAGCATATCAGGCAGCACAAACATCTGCCTGAGTGGAGTTAAAAGCGTGCAGTCCAACAAAATGTGGACCACCGTCGAAGCTGACCTGTAGCAACAGAAAGGTGGGTCCTTGTGGTGCAATAAATAGCTGTGTGTTATCCAGGTGTGGCCAATGTGCAGCCAGCAGAGGACAACAGAATTGTTGCAAGAGACCCACAAGGAGGAGCGCCACACACTGGTAGCCTCCTTGATGGCCCAAAGTTTGTTGGGTGAAGGAAGGGTGCATCATTCTTCAACCCAGGTGCAAAGTACCTTCTGCCACAAAACTGACCTGACATCACTCTCCGAAAGGCCAATCTCTAAGGCTGGTGCACCGACAGCCTGTTTGGCCAGTGTGTCAAACATGTTCATTTCCTGGGATGCCGACATGACCTGGGGTCCACACAAGAACCACAGAGTGGCCACAATGGGCAAGAGTATGGAGAGACTCCTGGATAGCCATCACCTGATGAGAGCAAGGGAAACACTGGTCAATAGCTCATAAACCGCTCAGGGAGTCACTACAGATAATGGACTCACCTGAGCAGGTGCGGGTATACTCTAGGGCGCAAGAAATGGCGACCAGTTCGGCAGTGAAAACACTGCAGCCAGCTGGCAATGAGTGTTATTCGTAATGATCCCCTAGAGTAAGAGCATAACTGACATGACCAGCAACCATCGAACCTTCAATATAGACAATGTCAGAGCCTTGAAATGCGGCAAGAATTGAAAGAAAGTGGCGGCGGAGGGCCTCCTGAGGGACTGAGTCCTTCGGACCCTGTGCCAAATTGAACCGAAGGCATGGGCGGGGCACGCACCATGGGGGTATATGCAGTGGGGCCCAGAAAATAAGTGGAAGAGGGAAAACCTCAAGCTCAGAGAGAAGAGCTCTGACTCTTAACTGCAATCGTACGCCCTGACAGGGGCCACCGTTCCGAAAGATGGACGACTGACTGAGGGAACAGGAGACGATAATTGGGATTTCAGAGCAAGCTAAAAACATGTGTAACATAAGCGGCCAGTAATATTTGGCGCTGGAACTGCAATGGAGGGACATATGCCTCTACAAGTATGCTGTTGGCAGGGCATTTCCGGAAAACTCCAGTGGCGAGTCAGATCCCACTGTGAAGGATGGGGTCCAGCAACCGCAATACGGAAGGGGATGCCGAATCATAAGCCAGGCTTTCATAATTTAGTCAGGACTGAATTAACACCTGGTATAGCTGTAGAAGGTTAGACTGATTGGCACCCCAGCTGGTGTGACTCAAGCAAAGAGGAGCGTTAAGATGCCACCGGCACGTCTGTTTAAGATGCCAAATATGAGGGCGTCAAGTCAACAATGTATCAAAAACCAATCCCAAAAACCGATGCATCTCCAGCACAGCAAGAGGTTCACCGTCAAGATAAAGCCGTGGCTCAGGGTGAACAGTGCTTCGCTGGCAGAAATACATAACCCAGGTCCTGGCAGCTGAAAACTGGAAGCCATGCGCTACAGCCTAAGACTGCGCCTTGTGGGTAGTGCCCTGCAGCTGTTGTTCAGCAGCTGCAAAGCCAGTGAAGCTAATGTATAGGCAGAAGTCTGAAGTCTTCAGCATACAAGGAAGCTGAGACAGACATTCCCACCGCCGCAGTGAGCCCATTAATTGTAATTAAAAAGAGGCAGACACTTAAGATAGATCCTTGTGGTACCCCATTCTCCTGAACTTGGGAGGAACTATGGGAGGCCGCAACTTGCATGTGGAAGGAACAAAGCGACAGAAAATTTTGTATGAAAATCGGGAGTGGACCCCGTAGACCCCAACCATGAAGCTTAGAGAGGATGTGATGTCGCCATGTTGTATCGTATACCTTCCACATGTCAAAAAAGATGGCAACCAGATGATGACGGCAGGCAAAGAGCATACAGATGGCACACCAGATTATCGGCCGCAGAGTTTCCCTTATGGAACCCACCCTGAGATGGAGCCAGAAGGCCCTGAGACTCAAGTAGCCAAATCAAGCTCCAGCTCACCATGTGTTCAAGCAACTTGCAAAGAACTTTTGTGAGGCTAATGGGTCGGTTGGTGTCCACCTTCAGTGGGTTCTTGCCAGGTTTCAACACAGGGATTACAACATTTTCCCGCCATTGCGACAGGAACTCACCCTCAACCCAGATACAATTGAAAACCAGTTGCTCTCAATATTTCTTTGTTCAGGTGGAAAATGTCTTTGATATTAGGCAGTTGGTAAATAGCGATCATACAGATTTCTTAGCCCTAGTGCTGACAATGTGAATCCCAGACATGGACTTCACTTTGTATGCATTTTGCTTGTGAGGAGATTGTGCCAGATGCTAGAAGGTAGCTCACCACCCTCTGCACAGAAGCTGGGTATGGGTCTACTTCGGTAGCCTCTGTGAGTAGTAGCAGCATGATGGACTGCACAATGTACATTCAAATCTGAAGGATTAGCTTATCCATACACTATGCAGCCATTGAGAGGTCACATGCAAACTAAGGTTTTATAAAAATGTGACTTAGTCACTGAGCCAAGAAACTGCCTCCCTCTAAGCTTCATAAATTTCAGTTCCCAATGCATTCAGTTTAGCCAGTGAATCAAATTCATCATAGCAACAACAAAATGTTCAGACATTTCTGACTCTCCAAGTGAAGCATAAATATTCATTCATAACCTGAAGGATGTATGAGGGTAATCCCAAAAGTAAAGTCTCCTACTTTTTTATACGTACGGAACTCTGTGTGGCAGTTGGTCACACTGTTAAGAGTGCTTCATGCACTGTGTGTAAACATGCACATGCCGCACTAAGGTGCTCAGTCTTGGCTTGGCAGCCGTTGAGAATGGAGCTCCTGTTGGATGTTACTGCCAAGTGTGAATTGCACGCAGTTATTCGGTTTTTGAACGCAAAGGGCACTGCACTGATTGAAATTCATCGCCAATTGACGGAAGTTTATGGTGAGTTGTGCATGGATGTCAAAAATGTTCATAAGTGGTTTGCAGCTGGTCGGACTGAAATTCATGACAAACAAAGGAGCAGGAGACAGTCAGTTTCTGAGGATACAGTGTTGAAGGTTGAGCAAAGCACATGTGAAGCTCGGCGGATCACCCAGGATGATCTCTGCACGTTGGTTCCTGAGGTTTCCCAAAGCACCACTCACAGAACTTTAATGCAAACATTGAACTACTGGAAGGTGTGCGAAAGATGCGTGCCATGCATACTGACTGATAGGACCACATGTGGCAACAAGTTGATGCTTCCCACGCATTTCTTCACTGCCTTGCAGGCAAACAGGACAACTTTCTGGACTCAGTTGTCACAGGTGACAAGGGCATCAACAGAAATGCTGATTAAGTCAAAAAATAGCTAAATGTTCAAGCTGTAAACTGATGTAAACCACTGTAGAAATAAACAGGTCTATGTACTTATAGAAAAATAGGAGACCTTACTTTTGGGATTACCCTTGTATTTTATTAGAGTTACTTTTTTCCTTAATGAAGTTTTCTTTTATATTCAAGTCATTTTACAATTACACAATTCAAATGACAAACAGAATACATTCTTGCATATTCTTGATATTTGCTCGTTGTAAATGTTAAAAATCTATCCTGTGTTTTGTTCCTCACAGTCAGCCTTGCAAGTAATGTTAGGTGTTCCTCAGCCTGCCTTCAGAGAATGTCATGCACAGCCTTGCTGTTGTATGTTGACAGTGCACCTGGCTGGCTCTAATAACCTGCAGATGTTGCATGATCACTAGAGTAGCATGCATGTTTCTATCTAGGTGTGAATGAAATCATTTGTTTGCACATGTTAAGAAAGAGGCCTGTGCATACATGGTTGCATCTGCTTACAAGTGAGAAATACAGGTATAAGGTGAATGGGCACAAGGCACACGGATTTGATTGCAGCTTTAGTAAATTGTGTAGTGCATTCCCAGGCCATGCCAGATATTTACCTAAGTAATTAACAAAATATGGTGGTAAAGTGCACACTGACTCTGGATACTGTGTGTCCAAACCAAATTTCCCACAATTGGGCTTCCCCTTGCATGTCAGAACTGTGTGCCCATGACCTTGATATTGAGAGCAGCGCATCTGGTTTGGAACACATGGACCAACTGGAATTTAACAATCCAGCATTTATGTATTAAGATAACATAAGCAACTTAAAGCAATCATGGTAGACTTTTTTATGAACAACCATTCACACATGTCAGTTTGTCTAATCTCTGTTACACTTCATTTTGTCATTTTTCTAAAAGGTCTCCAAGGTCATATCTTTCATGCTACAATTTGATATGACACTTTTACTTTGACATAGTGTTGTGCATTAAAAAAATAAGTTTTTTGCTCTGCAGTAATTTGGGTTCTCTATGTTATCTCTTTTTGGGAGAATGACAGTTCAGTCATAGTGGAGATATCAGTGATTGTTTACATGTTTGTTTTGAGAACAGTTTTTTCTGGCACAATCAAATACAGTTTAATCAGTAAGAAATTACTGATTTTGGCCATTACTGACCATCTGTATGTTGCAAGATAGATGGAGTAGGTCACTCCAAACACTGAGAAACCACACTGCCAACTTGAGTGGTTGGAATGAACTGCTGTATCTGTCTTATGATCTGAAGAAGCCTTGTAATGGCCAAAACCAGTAATACTGTTGTGACTTGGCAAGACAGCCAAGCCACTATGATTGGTAGCCAAAAGGCACGCGTCTAAGCTCACGCAGGCTGGCGTGAGGTCTGGAACAGTTATAGGAGTTTATAGTAGGAAATATAGTACGTAGCTTCTGGAATACTTAACTTTAATCCATAATTGGTGAACATCGGTCTGACGGTACATGCATCACAAGATAAATAGCAAATGATAATGGCGCCTTGCTAGGTTGTAGCAAATTCCGTAGGTGAAGGCTATGCTAACTATCGTCTCGGCAAATAAGAGCGTAATTTGTCAGTGAACCATCTCTAGCAAAGTCGGCTGTACAACTGGGGCGAGTGCTAGGAAGTCTCTCTAGACCTGCCGTGTGGCGGCGCTCGGTCTGCAATCACTGACAGTGGCGACACGCGGGTCCGACGTATACTACCGGACCGCGGCCGATTTAAAGGCTACCACCTAGCAAGTGTGGTGTCTGGCGGTGACACCACAAATACATTATTGAAATAGTGTGTGATTGTGCTGGATAAACTGTTTAGAAAACAAGCTGCCACTCTCTCTGTAACCTATTACCCCCAGAAATTCCCTCTTCTGTCTTCATGACAATGAACACACATTATCTAATGGCTTGTTCTGTTACTATTATTCCTCTTTGAAATATTAGTTTCAGAGTGTCTATTTACCTAGTTCTCTTTACCAAATTTGTGATGGAGCAGACAGATTCTTTCCATGTTGTGTTGTTCTACTCCCAAAAACAACCGAAACTTTGCTTAATTTTATCTTATTTCCAATACATTTACTAGGTGATATGTGGCACTTATTTAAATTCTCAAAAAATATGTTTAGATTTAATTTATTATTCATATTCTTATTTCAAGCGTTTTGGTCCCATTTGTATAATTTTGTTTATGGCACTGTTAATTAAAAGCTACAATTGATAGAAGTTAGCATTACATTTCATCACATACAAAAGCTCATGAGCTAATTATTATCTGAGTATTTGAGAAGATTACCTACACCATTAGAAAGCTAAGCATTCCAACTTTGCTCGAAATTATTTTATATCCTATGCAATAATTAACATAGAAGTTTTTGGCTATTGCCAATTTCTATCACAAATTAGTCAAAACCGCTGTTAAATTCTGGACTTTGACTACCTACTTTTGTTACCTTAATTTTTACATACAAAATAACAAACAATAATAAATGATTAACTCGCTAATTAATAATTTCATGTAATTCACATTGATTTGCAATATGGTGTCTACTCACATAAATGAGGGAAATCACACTGCAATCAAATAATGTCTAAATAATTTTATAATTTGTAACCAGCAACATTTTCTGTAATCCAAAATTCTGTCAATTCTTGTGAATCATCAAAAACAGTAAGTTCCAACCTATCCACATTCCAATTCAAAGTAACAGTTTATGCTTAAGCTAGTATGTAAGTAGTCAGATACAGCCAGTCCATGGTTTGAAAGTGAATGGTTAACATTTTTGTCGAGTGTGCTCTTGTTGTTTGACTCGCGCCACAATCTTATATGTTATGTACATGAGAATACACACACCTGAAACCACGAGACTAATTAACTTAAAGGTTTAGTTACTTAAAAACAATCTATATTAACTAATTTTCTTTCTGAAATGTGTGAAAGTATAAAAGGTTATTGTCATAAAAACTGATGATTGTTGGACATAGTGATGTTAATTAAAGACTGACTTAAATGAACCATCAAAGTATAACTGTATTTAACAAATTTCTGCTAAATGTTAACTGTGTCATTTTTAGATAAACATGAACTGTTTATTTTGTGGCAACATTGAAAACTTTGCCACAGTATTGGAAGCGGTGGGCTGTAGGCTTGCATTAATGACTGTTGTGTAAAAGTTTATCACTATCATTATGACCTTTGCAATGAACAATGTACATATTAATATATGATCATAAATATGGTTCATTTACATCAGTGATAAATACCATCCCACATCAATTATTTTATTTATTTTCGAGTTCCATGGATCCGTGATGCGAATGTATCACTATGATGTAGAAGGTGTCGGGTTATTACAGTAATAGCCACATGTAGATGATCATGAGGCAATCAATTTAACATACATAAGCAGATACATGAAAAAGGACATCCACATGTCAAATAATTACACACAAAAATTCAGATAACAACACAGATAATAGTACAGTAATGACATAGATGATTGCATGAATAATAGTGTAGTAATGACATAGATGATTACATAAACAAATTTAAAGTAATTCATCTAAAAAATATTCTGCCAACAAGTGATATGCTAGTCTACATAATCAGTTCTATTAGAATTGTATGACATTAAACACAAATTCAAGAAGTATTACACATTATCAAAGAATTCCTGTAAAGAATACAAAGAATTATCCAAAAGATAAAGTTTTAGCTCCGTTTTGAATTTATTAAGATCCCCAATGACTGATTTGATATGGACAGAAAGTTTATTGAACACTTTTTTTACTTGAATCATGAACTCCTTTCTGTACCATGCTCAGATTTTTAAAATCTTTGTGAAGATAATTGTTTCTTCTTGTATTGTGATCATAGTACGCACTATTGCATAATTTTTGTCCACGAAGCACATTAGTGACAAGATGTATTGACAAGGCGTGGTGAGGATCCACAGCTGTTTGAATAAATTTCTGCAAGATGATCTAGGATGCACTCTACTCATAATCCTGATAACTGTCTTCTGGGCAACAAAGACTTTATTTGCTTGTGGTTGATTTCCCTAGAATATGACGCCGTATGTCATAAGTGAATGGAAATAACCAACATATGCATTTTTGATCATTTCCATGTCACAAACAGATGCAATTGAGCAAATGGCAAATGCTGCTGAATTCAGTCTTTTACATAGGTCAGTGATGTGGACAGATCAGTTTGTTATCAATATGTAAACTCAGAAATTTGGAAGATACAACTTTCACTATTTCTTTGTCTCCACATTTTATTTCAACATTTTCCAATTTTTTGTTTACTGATTGAAACTGAATGAAGTGAGTCTTATTAACATTGAGGGACAGATCATTTGCAGTGAACCAATCTAGAACTTTTTGGAAAATAGTAGTCGCAGTGTTCTCTAGACTGCCGTTGGGTACCTTGTAAATCATAATGGTTGTGTCATCTGCAAATAGGGTGAAGTGTGCTTCTTGGGTCACACAACATGGGAGGTCATTTACAAAGATTAAGAAAAGTAAGGGACCAAGCCCTCTGGCACTCCACATTTTAATGTATCCCAATCAGAGCTGGCAGGCACCTCTGCACAATTGTTTAATACTACCTTCTGTTTTCTGTCATCTAGATGCGACTCAAGCCACATCCCTACTTTATCTTTTAAGCCACAATGCTCAGCCTTTCTTAGCAGAATCTTATGATCTACACAGTCAAATGCTTTTGACAGATCACAAAAGATTCCAACTGTTGACATTTTCTTGTTTATTGATTGAAGGAGTTGGTTGACAAATGAGAAAATGGCTTGTTCAGTTGAAACACCCTTTTGGAATCCAAACTGATTTTTATTAAGGATGTTATATTTATTCATGTGAGCCATGATTCTATTGTACATAAGTTTCTCAAGGATTTTTGAAAGACTTGTTAACAATGAAACTGGGTGGTAGTTAGAAATCTCTGCTTTATCACCCTTTTTGAAGAGTGGTTTAACAACTGCAAATTTTAGTCTATTAGCGACAGTACCTTGTCTTAGCGGAGATCGAGATGGTGCTACTGAGGAAAGGCTAAGTATCACTGGTATTTTCTGTCACTAGTTGCTGTGAAAACCATTCAGTGGCTGACCCCTTCCATGGGGATTCTGGTGGTGTAGGGTTTACTGTTAGTCATTTGCGACCCAAAAGAAGCTAGGAAATCACTGCTGCCCAAAGGCTGAGTCCCATAAGCCTGGGTAAGCCCTGTACAACTGAGTTACAGCAGGTTCCCCAGAGGTTGCTTCTTTCTCATTCTCCTCCTCCAAAGGTTTGTACCATTGTCACAATTTGGGTAGTTGAACTATAAGATCTCCCACTTCTGCGGCACACAATGTTCTACTGCCACATGCATGGTTGGTTGCTGAAGCAGTCCCTGAGCTTACAACTGAAGAGGACTGGCAGTGCTCATGGATCCCACTCATGACACCTAGTTTTGCTCATACTAGTTTTACTAAAACCATAACCCAGCCAATGAAAGCTGAGAACCCAGAAGTGCTTGCATTTAGGCATAATCTAAGAGGCATGTGTTTCTTACTAAATATCGTGGACACAGTAAGCATCTGCCCTTCCCATCCCTGTCATCCTTGAAGTTAGCATTTGTATAGCAGATGCTGCAATATGTCCTGCATGGGGTAAAAAGAGTGTAATGAAACTTGTTAGCTACAAAAACTGTCATCATGCTACATTCCTGTCCCACCTTATCCTTTCGGTGAAGACTGCAATCACTCAGAGCATTGTCTTTGGTATGTTTAAAATAGCTGAGGTCATCAGTTCCCTAGAACTTAGAACTACTTAAACCTAACTAACCTAAGGACATCGGACACATCCATGCCTGAGGCAGGATTCGAACCTGCGATCGTAGCGGTCGCAGGGTTTCAGAGTGTAGCGCCTAGAACCGCTCGGCCACTCTGGCCGGCTATACACTAAAAGGTCCAATTTCTCCATATGTATTCCAAATCTGTCTAGGTTTCACCATATAGTATGGGAGAGAGCAGTCACTTTCCAATTAAGTACTTTCTTAAAGGCAGTCTGATTTATAGTAAATTTCACACTTTTTAGAAGACTTTACCACAATCCTCTGTTTCACACCCTCAAACAATGTATGTAATTGCAGGTAACTGGCTGCAATCTTAAGGAAAGAAAACAGAAAGTAATTTTAAATGGCTCAGATGCCTCAAGAGATACCTCTGATAAGTTTGAATGGACTTCTATTAGTTGTGGTGTGCCTCAAGGCTCAATTCTGGGGCCACTGTTTTTTATGTTTATAAATGATTTACCATTGTGTGCAAGCCTGCCTTGCAAATTTACTCTTTTTGCTGACGATACCACCATCTTCATGAGTGGAAAATTGGATGTTAATTTCGAGGAGTCAGTTAACAACATACTCTCTGACGTGATTAACTGGTTCAGTGTTAATGGTCTCTCTCTAAACTCAAGTAAGACAAATTTTATCCAGTTCCATACAAAAACAAAAAAAGTGAGAGAAATAAATGTAATATGTGGAATAGAAAGAATGGATGTGCGTAAATTTCTTGGAGTAGATATTGATAACAAAATGAACTGGTCCTTCCATATACAACAGACCCTAAAAAAATTGAGCTCGGCTATGTATGCTATCAGAATGATGTCTTCCATTGGAGATTTAACCACTATGAAGTCCACATACTATGGGTATTTTCACTCCATTATGTGTTACGGAATTATCTTCTGGGGAAATTTAGCTTTGGCAAAGAAAATTTTTGTGACCCAGAAAAGGGCTATTAGAATTATGTGCAGAGTACCCCCTAGGACATCATGCCGTAACCTTTTCAAAAAGCTGCAAATAATGACCACTGCATCCCAGTACATATATTCACTGATGTGTTTTGTAATTAAGAAACCTGAACAATTTCCATCAAATAAGAACTATCACAAATATAATACAAGAGGGAAAGAAAATCCTCATTGTGAACTTAAGAACCTGACAGTTGTTCAGGGAGGTGTCAAATGGTCAGGAACAAAAAATTTTAACCATCTCCCTGACCATGTAAAATGTTTAAGAGAAAATGAATCTCTTTTTAAAGCAAAACTAAAGGAATATTTGTTAAATATGTCTGTTTATACATTAGGAGAGTTTTATGATGCAAAAAGGGAAATAGCATTTAGATAGAATTATCCATCTTGTTAACAAAGAAATGGGCTTGCGATTTTTCTCCAAATTAAAACATGAAATTTTGTATTAACACTCAAAGAAATCTGCTGTTATATGTACAATATATGTTTTTCCTCTAAACTTTGTATTAACTATATGCAGTTATGTAGAACGTTTTTTATATATTTAATGAAGACTGTTTTGTATCTTTTTGTATGTTTGTTGTTTTGTATGTTTGACTCATTCCACATTTCATGTGATGCGCTCACAATATGAGATCTATGGAACATGAAATAAATAAATAAATTACATGAAATACAAACATTTATGAAATTTATGAGGTTGATGTTGAGTAATGATTAATCAATTTTTCCAAGTATTACTATTACAAGCAACTTGACATCAACCAAAATATTCTGTATTAATAAAAAGTGTGACTAAATGTGAAACCCAAATCAAACCCATTATACAGATTGTACTTATCTTTTTTATTTATTTTTCTATAATGAAAGATACTTACCTTGTTACCATTTCCACTGTTGGCCATCTGTTAAGAGCAAAGTGTTCTGCTACTAATCCAACCACTATTCCACAAATAAAGCCTTCTAATAAGCAAATTAATAGACCAAATATTTCATTTAATATGCCCATCTTCATCAGTTCTTTGTCTTTGATCATTGTTCCAACAGTACCAGCCATTATAGGGCCCTAAGAACAATCAACAGCGATATGGGTAATTTCTGACTTACATTCAAACTCGATCCAACACATAACATTAAAATAAATGTAAAGGATTAATGTATGCCAATTTGACAATGGTTTTTTCTCCACTGTGATTGTTTTCTGTTCTCTGCAACAGATTTGTTGCTATTTTCCTGTTTCTATATAATGCACATTTTAGGCATGACCTTTCACTATTTGGTACAAAGTCTCATCGGCCCTCAAAAATAATTTCTGTTACTGGGACAGAAGGATGAAGGTTGGAATTGAAAACTAAAAAAATTACCAAATATCAATGTTATGAGAAGGAGCTGGTAGTAATAAAATAAAATGCTATTATTTTTAAATGAACATTGCTACCGTGTGATATGAGTTGTTCTATTCCTCAATATGAGTTCAGATTTTTATTGTATCAAATTAACTGCATTAAAATTGCTGGAACTATTTCCTTTGACAAGATGCTGCACATACATACGTCAATTTTATACCTAGCTCGTTTTGTGCACTTTCATGAGTCACGGTTTGAAACTACAATTTTGGTCATTTTGTGGTAATTGTGTGTTACTAACCAGAGCAGAATACAAAACTTACTAAATGTCAACTTAATAGTCACTGAAAAACAGAATGAACTTGTGAATTCTGTTGTGTAGGCATACTCTGCAAATTGCTAACATATATCATATTTACTGTATATGTACATCATATTTACCATACATTTAAAGTTCCAACTATTGCATTCATGAGTGGAGAAGAATGAATCTCCTCAAATCTCACACTCATATGCAATCTCATATTTGTGACACGATTAACTTTTTTAAAGTACTGGTATTTGTCAGTTCAAATGTTTCAATATACTCTCCTAACCTGAGCAGATGTAAAATCTGCTGTTGAATCACTTCTGAATCAAAAGTATTTTACATGCCTAAAACCCTATTAACACTGATAAAAGCAAGCTGTTGCAGCACTAATAATTCCAGAGACAAATCTAATGAGGCAAGAAATTTTATTTCCAAGTATTTGAGGCAAGGGATGTATGTGTGATGTCAAATTTATTAATAACCAGATTTTGGTTCACATTGAAACAAACTTTTATTGTATTGGGGAGCAGTAAAAGTGGCAGCTTATAGGGGGTAGGTCAGTTCTTTCACCTCTCATCCTCCTTCCATTTGTGAATGCCAATGAGAAGTCTTGGGCCTAATCGGGCTTGGACTATGTTGAAGTACAGACTGTTGACATGGTCTCATTTCTACCACAACTGCTTTCCAGGCAGAATCATAAGAAGCAACAATATTAAACTAAAACCTATCATGAACACAATTTATGATTTTGCACTACACTTCTTCAAGCAGCAGCAACTTTGCTGCTACCTAGCATTTGGTTGTTTGGTTGTGTGTTTGCTGTGTGAAAGTGTTTCTGTTTGTGCAAAAAGCAGTGTTTCTCATCATGGAGTATCGCTGTTTTTGATTACCAGCTAAGATAATTTTGTTGCATGACAGTATTATAAAAAGGATAGATCGCTACTCACTATATACTGGAGATATCAAGTCACAGTCAGGCCTAACAAAAAGAGTGATGAACAAGTGGGCTGTGGGCTTACGGCCAAAAGGCCTTTGTCTAAATGTCTGAAGCAGGCAAAATCAATCCCTCCCTCCCTCCCTCCATCCCTCATGTTTCCTGAAATCCATAAACATCCACCCATCAGCTCCCTTAGACCAACACTAAGTCAGTTACCTGCAACCTACTCTCCTATATAAAAGACACCAAGCATTTCCCACTGACTCTCCACAGTTCCTGTTCCTTTACCACATGGTGCCCTGCTCATCACTATTGATGATGCCTCCCTTTACACTAACATCCCTAACGTCCAGGGCCTTGCAGCTATTGAACACTAACTTTCCCAATGTCTCAGATTCCAAACCTACAGCCATCTTTCTGGTAATCTGGCCAACTATATCTTCAGCCATAATTATTTCATCATTGAAGACTTCACTTAGGAGCAAATCTGTGGCATAGCATTGGACACACTCATACCACCATCATATGCCAACCTATTCATGGGTCACCTACAGGAATCCTTCCTAACCACCCAGAATCCCAAACCCCTCACCTGATTTAGATTCATTGGTGACATGTTTGTGGACCGTGGATGAGGATATCATATCAACATTACTCCAGAACCTGAAACACCTTCTCCCCACTCACTTCACCTGGTCCTCCTCAACGACACAAGCCCCCTTCCTCTATATTGACCTCCAACCCAAAGATGGCTACATCAGAACCTCCATCTATATTGAACCAATCAATCAATCAATCAATCAATCAATCAATCACCAGAAATACCTACACTTCAACAGCAACCACTAATTCCATACCAAGAAGTCCCTTCCATACAGACTGGCTCCCCCATGGCCATCGGATCTGCAGTGATGAGTAGTCCCTCTCCAGATATATTGATGGTCTCACCGAGGCCTTCACAGACCATAATTACCCTTCTGAACTTGTACAGGAACTGATTTCCCACGCCTTATCTCTCCAGTCACCCACCACCTCTCAGAGACCCACACTGCAGAGGAGCACTCCCCTTGCGACTCAGTACCAACCAGGACTGTAGCAAGTGAATCACTTTCTCCACTCATCATGCCCTGAAATAAAGAATATCTTACCCTTTTACCTTCCCACCCCTACCATAGTGGTATTCTGGTATCCACTGAACCTACACAATCCATCCATGCTCATAACCCCTTGCCTCATGTCTCATGTCCTTTTAGTAGACCTAGATACAAGACCTCTCCTCTCCATCACCCTTGCTTGCCACTCCCATCCTCTACCCCCAACCCCATCTACTCCAATACAGTCACAAGCATCATCTCTCCCATCAAAGGCAGGACTACCTGTGAAAGTAGTCATATGGTCTACAAGCTAAGCTGCAACCAATGTGCTGCATTCTAGGTGGGCATGACAACCAACAAACTGTCTGTCCACATGAATGTCCACTGACAAACTGTGGCCAAGAAATGCCTGGACCACCCAATTGTTGAGCAACACTCCCAAACACAATGTTCTTCACTTCACTGGCTACTTCACAGCCTGTGCCATTTGGATTCTTCCTACCAACACCAGATTTTCCAAAGTGCACTCGTGGGACCTCTCCCTGTAATATCTCTTCATGTTCCCATAAACCCCCTGGACACAACCTTTGTGAAGTCATGGTTGTTCACCCACCTATCCCTTTCACTGCTCCCACTCCTCACTACACAGCCTCATTTTCCGCCAAGGGACATACAATCTTTTTATTTGTCTCCTTTTCTGTTCCCTTCCCCGACCTTGTCACCCCCTCCCTCCCTCCCAAATAATCTCCTATTGCACCTAGCGGCCCTACCCTGTCCCCACCAAATCCATGTATGCTCCCACAAATAGTGCTTTATTGTCCCCCCACTCCTACTCTACGATCCCTACTCTTCTGTGCCCCAGCCTCCTCCTTATCCCCATGACCCAAATTGCTTCTCCCAACCTGTGCACTGCAGTTGCTCACTGTGTGTGTGTGTGTGTGTGTGTGTGTGTGTGTGTGTGTGTGTGTGTGTGTGTGTGTGTGGCGGGTGGGGGGGGGGGGGCGTTTATGTCTCCACTGTGCAGTGAGTAGCTTTTCATAATATTGTTATTATTCCATCCTGGATTTTCCACTGTGTTTCAAGACACATAGAATCAAAGTAAGTGGTATATGAATTCATTTCAAACCTTAAAGACAAAGCCAGGATAGCGAAAATCTTATTGTCACCACATATTGCAACAGGAAAGGCATGCGGTGTTTCATTACAAAACATACAGATAGCATTAACTAAACAAACACTGTTTTTAGCCTTGTTTCACAATTTATTATTAATGTTAGTATACAACCTAGGATTCAGGGTTCAAGCCCATTTTCAAGTACACTACCAACATAATTTACAATGTTTCACCAAGAACCCACAGTTGATTCAATTAAAATGATACAGATACAGATGATAGTCAATGGAAACATGTGGTCAAGAAATAACTTTTCAATCCCTGGAATACTTCCAGAAAGATATTTTTTATCATACTGTATTCTTATTTTATGATCATGGAGATTATCCTGTAAGGAGAATTGGGGCAGATGTGTTACACTATAAAACTGCTTTCATAGGTGATCACCATCAGAGTGAATGAATTCCCAAATCTTTGGTATTCAGGTACAGAAAATGCAATGATGGACAACAGATTCTTATGGAGACATCAAATATTGAAACATCTTGAGGAACTTTTCTGAGAAAAATCCACATCAGAAAATAACACCATCGTAGCCCTCTTACTTATCTTAATGAAACATGGCTAAATCAGAATCACCCCAAAAAGCACATTTGGCAGGATTCAAATGGTAATGGCAGTTGTTCAGTAGCAAATGGCAAAGAGAAGACATTATTCACTGTCTGTCATACAGGAGCATCTGAATCTGGTTTTATTGAAAGTGCAAAGCTAATATTTACAACCTGTAAACACAGTAATATCATGAAGAGACCAATAATGATGCAAATAAATGCCGTTTCTTTAGTTATATGATTTAGAAGATGTTTCTGCAGTCATCACAGATAACGTCAGTTATCATTAAAGAAGAATGAGAAAAAGTTCCTAAATTAAACACAGAAAGAGTAAGAACTTGCACAGTGTCTAGAAGAGAAAAATGCACGCTAGACCAAGTTTCATTTACAATAAATCATTTCCGTTACACAACCCAATTACAATATTGCACACTAGAGAAATATTTTAGAGTAGGCCATATATGCAGTCTGAAAGAAGAACTTTTTCTTATTACACACACATAACTGCAATATTTTATGAAAAATACTGTAGATTACAACACTTACCATTAATGGTGATATTAGCATGCTGGCTACCAGAATCCCAGTGCTATTTTCTATTAGACCAAGAGCTGCAATCAATCTATAAGAAAATTATGTTCTGAGCATTATTCTCCAATATATACATCATAAAATACGTGAGCTTAATATACAAGAACATTTAGAAGAATGGAATCCTACTTAAAAGAAAACAACTCATTTATTACATACAGCATCTCTAGAAGAAACAAATATTATCAGTCTTAAAATAATCATTTCACCATAGCTTACCTCATAGTGCCAACAGCTCCCCCCCCCCCCCCCCCTCTCTCTCTCTCTCTCTCTCTCTCTCTCTCTCTCTCTCTCTCTCTCTCTCTCTCTCTCTGTGTGTGTGTGTGTGTGTGTGTGTGTGTGTGTGTGTGTGTGTGTGTGTGTGTGTGTGTGTGTGTGTGTGAGAGAGAGAGAGAGAGAGAGAGAGAGATATCCAACATAATATAGGACTGATGACCAGCAACTGTGTTTACTGGATCCCCCCCTCAAAATCCTGTGTGCAGTCTATGCTAGATTTTTTTTTTTTTTTTTGTTGGCTCACCATCCAGTCTGATGTATTACTGTTTGATGCAGTGAAACATCTCCCACAGATGAGACAGTTAAAATCTTACTGATGACTGCTGAAGTGTTCACAACAAAGACTCAGAGTTTGAACCACTGCTTAAAAGCAGTGGAGATTATGTAACATTAAGTACATAAGGACCACTAAGACAAACTGGAGGGTAGTGAGATTTTTTTAAAGTACATCAAAATTATACTGAAAGGACAGCTCCATGTGAGCTCTAATTTACTGAATTTTCCTCTTGTGATCATTTTGTGTGACATATGTTGGAGGAAATAATAAACTAACTTACACACACAGAATTTCAACAATAAGCCTCTTCATGTTGCACAATGCTTCTTTTAGTATCTGCCACTGGAGTTTGTTGAAAATCATCTTAACAGTCCACTGCTGAGTAAATGATTCAATGACAAAGTGAATCACTGTTGGAACTTCTCTATTTATTCTATTAATCCAACATGGTAAGGTTGAAGACTGATGAGCATTTCTCCAGACTCTGTCAAATGAGTATTTTGGAAGTCACTTATTTTTTGGATAAATTACATTTCATTAAAAGTCTCTCAATGATTCTTGATCTGACATCTGTTGTTCTTACTCCGTTTTATGTGGTCATTCCACTTTAGGTCACTCCAGTTGGTTACTCCTAATTATTTCATGGTAATTATTGTTTCCAGGGATTCATCACTAATAGTGTAATCCAACATTAGTGACTTACTCTGGCTATTTATGTGCAACACATTACATTTATTTATATTCAGAGTCAACTGCCAGTCCCTGCTCCAACTTTCTATCCTCTGCAGATCTTCCAGAAATTAATTAAAGTCTTCTGTCATTGCAACTTTCCTCCACAAACAGCCTCATAAAACTTCCATTGTTATTCACTAGATCATTAATGTGAACTAAAAGCAATAGCACTTCCATAACACTCCCTTGGTGTACTCCCAAAATTACCTTTAAATTTGTCAGAAGACAGTGATATTGACATACAACTACGTGGATATGTGAAATAATCTTTCTTGGAAATGGAATGACCTGCACTTTTCCCAATAGCTAGATACCCTGTATTGTTCCAGTGACCTACAATAGTGGGGATGTTATTATGAACAATCTCTGCAGAACTTTAAATGCATTTCATCTGGTCCAGTTGCCTTTTCACTGTCTGCAGTTTTAGTTAATTTTCTATTCTAGTATCACTTGTCTCAATATCTGCCATTTAGCATTCATTTGATGATTGAAAGGATGAACATATTATGACCTTCTGCAGTGAAACAGTTTTGGAAGACCAAATTCAGTATTTAGACCTGCCGTCTTTCATCAACTGTTCTGGTGCCAGTGTGATTCCTGAATGACTTAATAGACGATTTCAATCCACCTACTGGCTTTAATTAAGACCAAAACTACTTAGGATGTTCAATCAAATTGTTTGGCAACATTTTACTGTGGAATTCATTGAGTGCTACTCATGTCTCTCCTCTCACACTCATTTTTGCTTCAGTCAGCTTCTATTTATCTACCAGTATTTTACTTTGATTAAATTGGAGATGAAGCTCTTTAAGCTTTCGTAACAACTTTCTAACATGACTACTCAACCATGGTGGCTCTGTCCCATCACTCTCAACCTTTCTTGGCACATAGATGTTGGAAACATATTGTGTGATGTTTTTGGTTTTACCCATTTGTGCTCCAAACCTTTGCCCTCAGTGCTGAATATTTGATATCGACTCCAAAGATACAATGCAATTTGTATCCTCTCATTCTTGATGACCAAAAATATTTTCCTACCTTTTTTAACATTCATTGTAGTACTTGATGGTATCATTCTTATGATCACCAGTTCTCTCCTCAACAAAAAGTTACTCAAAAAGTTTATGTTTATTAGTTACCAGAAGATCCAAGACATTGCTCTCACACATCAGTTTTGTAACTACCTGCTCCACCCTTTCTATAGATGATGAATGGACATCTCCACTAGTTACAATAGCATAGCCAGAAAACTAACTTACAATATTCTGCAAGTTGAATAAGTGCTCTGGCTTTACAGCTCCTGACTCAGGTTGTCTATAAAAGCATCTGATTACCATTTTAACCAGCTTCGATGCTTACTCTTATCGAAACTATGTCACATTCTGCATCTGTAGTACTTCCTCAGATACTAGAAACTTACTTAAGGCAATGAATAAGCTCACAATTTATATTCCAGTCTGAAGTTAGGATTTCACCATTGTTCATTTATGGTTCTAGCCAGCTTTCTGTTCCTAATACCATGTGTGGTTTATTACTCTTAATAATTGCAACTAATTCTCAGACCTTATCGTGGTTGCTCCTGCAGTTACTAATAATACATTTACATTACCTTTTTTTGATCTGTAGGGCCAAAAAATCTCCTTAGAATAGTATGGTTGATCTGTCTTTGATTTCAGGCATGAATTTTACCATTGTGCACATAAGGTTTTATTTAGATAAAAAAAATCTAAATAATTGTGCACATAAGGGCTATGTAAATTAGAGGAACCCTTGTTTAGGGTTCCTCTAATCTAAATAACCCTTTTGTGCACATCACTCTGTTATCCATGTCAGCTATTAATGGGGACCCTAAAATTCTCCATTCAATAGCAGAGGTTGAGAAATTAATGTCCAAGATCGCTACAGAACCGTCTGAGTCTCTGGTATGAACTTTCAAGTGGACTCCAGACTAGAGAGTGGTAATCAACTCTGTGTAGGATGCTGCAAAAGGTGAACAATTCTTATACACCACATGCAATGCTAGCTACCTATAACAATACAGCTAACATACAAAGAAATTAAGAATAGCCTTAGAGCCCAGGCAGCAAATGTTGTTCATGCCAACATGAGCAACTGTTCACAGCAAGAGGTACCCACTGTTTCCCAATAGCCACCATGAGAGGCTACTCCACATCTTGGATGAGATGACCTGACAGAAACACCAAGTACACACTGGCATTCTTTCCCATTTGACTTGCTATTTTGCTGTGGAGCTCCATTACCTATGTAACATTGGAGCTCCCAATGACCAACATACCTTTCCCTCTCTAACTACCTAGACTTGGAAGGAAAATAAGCCTCTGATAACTAATCAGGCAAGGAACCCATGCTGGCTCACATATATTACCAACAATGGGCAGCATCCTGTACCTTTTGATAAGATGTAAATAGGAAGCTGTGCAACTTGTTCCCACTTTTGCCTTCCATCAGAGATACGCAAGCTCATCGGGGTCTGTCACTAGCCCTTAAGTGAGGGCAAACTAGTCAGATGATACACATTGTAAGGAACAGTGGAATTGGTGTTGCCAGGGTATTCCAGCAGCACCAGAGGTGTTGTGGTTTTCACCACTGGTGCTCCATCATTGCTACATCTTAGGACAGCACCCTGAAACATGTCAACAGTGGCCAACACAGTTTCTAGCAGTTTCTAGACAGCAGCCAATTATCCTTGTTTCTGCACAATATCAGCATAATTCCTAGCTATTTTCTACTATGTAACAACTACATAAAATGACAAATTCACTAACCAATCAGGGACTAATTGTGAAAGAAGAGGCAGGCCTCAAAGGCCACAAAATAAAGTGACACTAGTGTTCACAGTGGAATACAACTAAACTACAAAAGTAATTTCTTTACACAAATGATCAAAAAATATACAAAAGTTTTACAACAACATAAATAACACAACTAAACACAAACAAATAAAGAGTTACTGTACACTTCCACTCAGTAGTACACACAAAGGCTTTCAAGCAGTCATTCTTCTCATGTTACACATGTGAATGGAATGTAAAGAAGGCTTAAGAACTGGTATGAGGGGGAGCTTCTTCTGCCATGCATTTCACAGTTGTTTACAGAGTATGGATATAGATGTTCACATAGAAGCATGTAAGAATGCCACTAAACTAAATGATGTATACAGTATATCTACAAACTATGAGCTGCTGCTGCTGGTGCTGGTGGTTGTGTTGCTGAACTCAAATTGCATTAATTAGGAAATGAGACAATGAGTTTTGCTACCTGGGCAGTAAAATAACATGATGGCTAAACTAGAATGAATATAAAATGCAGACTAGCGATAAGAAGTTCTGTGTTTCTGAAAAAAAGATCAAAATCATTAAAATTCAACACATTTCAGTGTCAAAAAGTTTTTTTTTCTGGCAGGATGTATCTGGAGTGTAGCCTTGCATGAAAGTAAAATAGTTCAGACAAGAAGAGAACATATTTTAATTATATTTACATTTAAATTATTTATATTATTTTAACTATCTATAATCACTACAGACAAACCCTTACAAGTAAATAAAATACCAACATATGAAGTAATTGGCCCATTTTATTGATTTCATCTTTCAGTTCTGCTTTCTTAACACTATAAGAAGAATAAAACCTACCCTGCAATTATTAACAGAACCAAAAAGTCAAATGTAAGTAAGGCATCGGATTTAACTCCCTCAACAACTTCAGCAACAGTTATCCGTGCTTTCACAGATGCCACTAAACGATTCCATGTAGAAATATCTTCTTTGCTTCTGCAACAGAAAGCACATTATATTTTAATACAACTTAAATGAGCATTCCTTAGAATCTATTGTATTATTTTAGGCCACAAAAAACAACTACGAACATATGCCCCCATCTCAGAATTGTAGAACACTTCACATTAATCCCAATTGAAGGAAGAGAAAACAGCTGAAAAAACAGACATAGAGAAACATCTATAAAATACACCATAGAGAAACGAAGGTCATGAACTAAAAATTAAATGGGCTTCACCATATTGCTACAATGGATAAAATGAAAATGTGGTCGACAAGCAATGTGTCATTTACTAAAATGGCCAATAACTCAGAAGGCAAACAAAAACGAGAATGTAAGTGGTTAAAAAAAGGGCATTCTGTCAGGAAATGGTGGACAGTCAGAGGTTGAGTGTAATGAGTTCAAACTGGTGGGGGAGCACCACTTAACAAATGGCAATGGCTAAAATGACAGTGCCCAATACGCAACCTTGCTAAAATGATCTCCTCATGACAAGGATCATCCATGGAGAAAAAATAAAAACCTTGAGGTTTGCCGATGACATTGTAATTCTGTCAGAGACAGCAAAGGACCTGGAAGTGGAGTTGAACGGAATGGACAGTGTCTTGAAAGGAGGATATAAGATGAACATCAACAAAAGCAAAACGAGGATAATGGAATGTAGTCGAATTAAGTCGGGTGATGCTGAGGGAATTAGATTAGGAAATGAGACACTTAAAGTAGTAAAGGAATTTTGCTATTTGGGGAGCAAAATAACTGATGATGGTCGAAGGAGAGAGGATATAAAATGTAGACTGGCAATGGCAAGGAAAGCGTTTCTGAAGAAGAGAAATTTGTTAACATCGAGTATAGATTTAAGTGTCAGGAAGTCATTTCTGAAAGTATTTGTATGGAGTGTAGCCATGTATGTAAGTGAAACATGGACGGTAAATAGTTTGGACAAGAAGAGAATCAAAGCTTTTGAAATGTGGTGCTACAGAAGAATGCTGAAGATTAGATGGGTAGATCACATAACTAATGAGGAAGTATTGAATAGGATTGGGGAGAAGAGAAGTTTGTGGCACAACTTGACCAGAAGAAGGGATCGGTTAGTAGGACATGTTCTGAGGCATCAAGGGGTCACCAATTTAGTATTGGAGGGCAGCGTGGAGGGTAAAAATCGTAGAGGGAGACCAAGAGATGAATACACTAAGCAGATTCGGAAGGATGTAGGTTGCAGTAGGTACTGGGAGATGAAGAAGCTTGCACAGGATAGGGTAACATGGAGAGCTGCATCAAACCAGTCTCAGGACTGAAGACCACAACAACAACAACATGACAAGATGGTCAGCAGCATGGATATCATCAGAGTGAATGTAAAAACTAGTGGGCTGAGATACAGCATCAGCGGCCTCATCTCCTGTCAGACTGATGTAACCAGGAACCCACATAACCATCACAGTGGCTCCATCAAAAGTGAGCAAGTGTCAGCTTTCCTGGAACTGTTGCACTAAGGGATGGATGGTGTACAGCACACAAAGGCTTTGAAAGGCACTAAGAGTGTCAGAGCAGGTGACACAACTGAAAAGCTTGTGTTGCCGGATGTACTGTGTGGCCTGATACGGGGTGAAGAGCTCTGCTGTAAATACTGAATGGTGTTCCAGAAGCCCATACTGAAAAACATCGGTGCCAATGATGAAGGCACACCCAACAATACAGTCAGTCAGAGTGATCACTGAACACAGAAGTACTATCGTGAAGTTCTGTACAAAGATCGTGAAATTGGAGGCAATAGAGCGAGACTGGACTTTTGTCCTTAGGAAGTGAATGAAGGCTAAGGTGAACACGAACCATCATACGAAGCCAAGGTGGTGAAGGGTTTCCACCCACTGGGAAGGGGTAGCGTGAAGTTAAGCTGCCAGAGCAAGAGTCGAAAGTGAACTCTAGATGGTAACAGAGAAGAGGGACTTGCCCCATACTGATGATAAGCAGAATCATCAA
Organism: Schistocerca cancellata; assembly: GCF_023864275.1. Lineage (NCBI taxonomy): Eukaryota > Metazoa > Arthropoda > Insecta > Orthoptera > Acrididae > Schistocerca > Schistocerca cancellata. The sequence goes on along the minus strand of NC_064628.1, from coordinate 307,363,311 downwards.
AAAAGGAAGCATAAGATGGGTGGCCATACATGGCAGACAAATGAGGAGAAAGTCACATTGGTACCACAGCAGTAGTTCCACAGCTTCTGCATACAGACACTCATACAGGCTACTGTAAAAGGAACCAGTGGCCAAACGGCTGCCACAATGGTGGATAGTTTTGAGACAGCATAAAAGTGATGGACATGCAGATGGATAAACCAATCACCCACAGTCTAGTTTTATAGGGACAAGCACAAACAGATGAGGACAGATTGATCTGCTCCTCAGGAAGTACCACTGATGACACACAGGATGTTGATGGACTGTGTACAGTGGGCTGCCAGGTAAGACACGTGGGAGGACCAAGAAAGAGCAACACACTCAAGATTTAAAGACAATGGAAGAAACCAATTGTGCTGCCATAAATTCATACAAATAGGTTTGTCAGTGGAAAAATCAAAGCCACTGTCAATGCTCCATGAGTAAAGGTGACCGAGACCTCCATGGTCCTGCCTCATTGAGTGGCATCTTCAGTGACAAGTGCAATAGATGGCAAAATCATCAGGCAAAATTGAGCAGGAGGTGCCCTGTGGGACACAGGCCTTTATAGGGTTAATGACACTAGCAAAGACGACAATACCCAGGATGGAATCCTGAGGCACACTGTTTTCCTAGATAAAGGTGTCCGATAAGGCAGAACCTCATGTACCTTGAAAACTTGGTCTTTTAAAAATTCCTGGAGGAAACTGAGCATGTGGCCACAGAAGCCCCACATGTAAAAAGTACAAAGGATACCAGTCCTCCAGCAGATGTTATAGGTCTTTTCCAAATCACAAAACATAGCCACAGTCAGGGATTTCCACAGAAAACCATTCATGACACGGGTGGGCAAAGTGACGAGATGATTAACTGCAGAATAGTGTGCTCAAAATCCACACTGTACAGTGTTTAGTAAATTACCACCATACTAGCTGGGCATGAATCATATGTTCCATCATCCAGCAAACACAGCTGGTGAGAGAAATGGGGCAGTAGCTAGAAGGAAGGTGTTTGTCCTAGCCAAGCTTAGATATGGGTATGACAGCAGCTTCATGACAGCATCTGGGAAATGTCCACTCTGCCTAGATGCAGTTGTACGTATGAAGCAGAAAGTGCTTGCATGCTAGATAAAGGTGCTGCAACATCTGAATGTGAACATTGTCTGGCCCTGGGGTGGAGGATCAGGATGAAGTGAGAGCATGATATAACTCCCTTATAGTAAAGGGAGCATTGTAGCATTCTTGATTCTGAGAAGAGAGGTGTATCGCCCAAGACTCCTGCTCATTTCCAATGGAGAAAGGCATGGTGATAGTGAGAGGAGCTCGAAATCTCTGGGAAATGGTGGCACAAGGTGTTGGAGATAGCAATAGGGTCCACGATGAATCATCTGCTACTGACAGGCTGGAAATTGGGAAATGGATCTTTGTCTCAGAGAGCCATCAGATATTGGCCCCCATGATAGAAGAGGGAGTGGAAATGTTAAAAGAACTAGTGAATGAAATCCAGCTAGCTATTTTGCTATCCCAAAGAATGTGACAACACGGTGCATGCAACTGTTTATAATTAATCCAGTTTGCCATCATAGGACGATGGTTAAAAACACAGAGAACATGCCTCTGTGTGCAAATTGCATTGTCCCACACCTCTGTCCACCAAGGGATTGAGACACAGCATGCTAAAGAGGAAGTGCGAAGAGTGGAGCATTCTGCGGTGGTACAGATAACTTTAAGATATTCTACTGGTAATCACAACTGGAGAAATGTTGTTTGTTGAGGGTCGCCAGAGGAGTAAAGCCTCCAGCCAGCCTTAGTAAGCTGCCATTTGGGTGTGCAATGTGGTTGGGGTAGGAGTCAGGAAATGGACAGCACATGGGAAATGGTTGCTTGAGTGTGTGTCAGAGAGAACAGACCACTTGAGATAATGGGCAAGCTGGGCAGTGTGGGAGGATATGTCCAAATGGGAATAGGTATATGTCGAGTCTGAAAGGGACATGGGTGCTCTTGTGTTATGGCACAATGAACTGTTGGGCCCTCACTTGAGTAGGTCTTTTGTATAATTGATGCATAGGAATTGTCTGACACCACAGTGCAGGAAATGTTGCCACCTCATCTTTTTCCTCCAGAGAGGGCATTGTAAGCAACATACGGAACACCCCTGGCAGCCACCTAATAATGACAAACTGCAATCCTGCCCTCAGTGTCAAGATAGGGATGCTTGTCATTTCTGCCAAACCAAATGTGTCCTTTGTAAAGCAATTGGGCACACCAAGATGTTTTCTAGAAGAAATTACAGGACTCATGTGTAAACATGGACACTCATGGTTCTGAAACAGTGAATTTCCATAAAGTTAATGTCAATAATGCTTCATTTCTGAAGTCAGTTTCTGACAAGTCATTCCACATTCAAACCTGCTGTAGCATTTTCACTGCACATGAATCATTCCAGTTGCCCTCAACATCCCTCTGCTTGTGTGAGAGCCAAAGACACTTTTCATTCAGCTACATATTCAGAATAAGGATGTGGATACCGGGGCTTCCATTACGTTGATCAAAAGGAGCCCAAGCATTAGCTATATTTTTAACCAATGACTACACAAAATGATCAGTCAATACCTTAACAGTCATGTTCACTCCTGGTTGTCACATATTGCTGACACTGTTGAAAGCAGCTTTGCAAACTTTTGGTAAAATGAGACCCCTGATATCTGCTGAAAGACATCACATCACACTGTTAACTTGGTGCCTGGCATTGGGACTTTGACGAGTTACAGCCCATTGGAAGATGACGATAATGAGTTGGGTTGAGGGGGCACTTGACATCACAGTCATCAGCGCCCTGATGAAAAATCAACAGGATATCTCATGGGTGGGGACGAAGGCTGTCCCCACATGCAGAGCAATTTATAACTTACTAAAGTCTGCTGCCCTTCCCCACCAGTTTAGGGATGAAGCCTGATAGTTCAAAAATTTCACCACTCTGTTAACACTGGTATTGGTATCTGCAAGGACGGTGCGCAGATCTCCAGTGAGACCAAAGGCTGCCCTGTTATCAGTATACAGGACACACGTAGCCACAATATGCTGAACTGAAAGCAGCATGCCACAAACTTCACAGAAAGGTGGATCCTCCCCCCCAGAGGAGGAAGCTGTGTGTGAAAGGGCTATGCCCAATGTGCAGTCTGGTAAGCAAAACCTCCTTCCAGTGGCGAGGCTGTCACGAAATCCGCCAAGCTTTTGTGGTCGGTCTGAGTGACCGCAGTTTGTTGTCAGACACCTGCAACCATTCAGTCTCCCACTGACGCATGATGCATGATGCATCTGTCAAAAAATGAGATAATGGCATGCAACAGGATGGGACATTGATGGACAGCACCATCCCAACATGCTTCCTTGGCAGCTTTGTCAGCCATGTCGTTACCCTGTATCCCAATGTGGCCAGGTACCCAGCACAAGATCACCAACTTGCCATGGTGTTGGAGCCGCTGTAAGTCATGGATCAGCTGAATCAGCGAGTCTACTAGATACATTTGGTGAAGCACCTGCAGTGCACTAAGAGTGTCAGAATAGACAAGAAAACTCTTATGGTGATGTCTGTGAACCCGCCCCAGTGCCATTAGAATGCCATATAACTCCGCATCATAATTTGTAAATTGTTCTGGAAGACCCACTTTAAAAACTATCAGGGAAAACCACAGAACATCCAAGACCATTGCCCTGCTGGGATCCATCTGTATAAATAATGATAAAATGATGGTAAGTACTTAAAATAGATGAAAACAAAGTTGTAAAAACCATATCTGGAGTACAATTTTTAAGGTACTGTGTCAAGCTTAAACGCACTTTGGGCCTCCAAAGACCTCAAGGTGGCAGTGTGTTCCATCCCTGGGTGCGTATTTTCATGCCTGAGAGATCCAGATCCATGAGGCAGGCCGAAGCATGTATACCAAATGGCTGGGTCGTGTGGGGTCGATTCCTGAATAGTTGTTCAAAGGCGGGTTGGATCACTGAACTAAATGCCAAGGACTGAGGTGACGCTGACATTTTCAGTGCCTGTCGAGCCAAAAGGATACATTGCCAAATCCAGAGTGGTGGTTCACCAGCCTCTGCACACAGACTCTGAACTGGGCTGGTCCGAAAGGCTCCAGTCAATATCCGAATGCCCACATGGTGGACAGCATCTAACATCCGGAGGTAGGAAGGACGGGTCGATCCATAGACCATGCTGCCATAGTCTAAGCGTGATCAAACAAATGCCCTATAAAACTGTAGGAGATGGGACCTGTCAGCTCCCCATGTGTTTCCGCCAAGGCATTTCAAAATGTTCAACAACCAGAAGCCCTTTGTTCGTAGGTCTTCCAGGTGTGGGAGCCATGTTAAGTTCGAGTCAAAAAATAGACCCAAAAAGTGCACTGTGTCTTGAAAAAGTAAAATATGGTCCCCCATTGTAAGCTCTGGTTGGTTAAATCTCCGATGAACATGGTTAAAATTGACACACACAGTCTTCTCAGGTGAGAACCGAAAACCAGTTGTTTGGGACCACGTTTCAAGCCTCCTAATGTTGAGTTGTAGCTGCCTTATCATCGTAAGATCAGAGGAAAAGTAGAAGATTGCAAAGTCATCCACAAATGAAGAGCATTTGACAGGGCTCCTGACTGCAGAGCAAATGTCATTGATAGTGATGGCAAACAATGTAACATTGAGGACACTGCCCTGGGGCACACCATTCTCCGGAACATAGCAATCAGACATGGCATCCACGTAGTTCCCATTCATGAAGTTGGCGAAGGATATTGTACCTCCAAGTAGTGTCATGTGCTTTTTCGAGGTCAAAAAACACACAAACTAAATGGTTTCAGTGTAAGAAGGACTCCTGTATTGCCGTCTCTAGTAGAATTAAGTTGTCAATACTGGAACGATAGCACCTGAAACCACACTGGGAGTGGCTCAGGTAACCTCGGGATTCAAGCAGCCAAACGAGGCGGTGGTTGACCATGCATTCAAGAGTCTTACCCATACAACTAGTAAGGGCAACACTCCAACAACTGTTAGGGGCGCTCCAGTCCTTACCTGGTTTCCAGAATGAAATTAAGATTGCCTCTTTCCAAGTCGTGGGGTACTGTCCATCAAACCAAATCTGATCGAAACAAGAGAGGAGCTGACCTTTTTGCTTCAGGGCACAGATGACTAAGCATGGTATAATGGATCTCATCAGGTCCTGGAGCAGTGTCTTTGGCTGCAGATAAAGCTGATTCCAGTTCCCTCATGGAGAATGGAAGGTTGTAGGCTTCATTACATGAGAAAAAATTGAGCTTCCCCAACTCTGCAGTCCAACAGAATACCTGAACAGCAGGAGCTTGTCTGGATGACTTAGTAACAGTAAAGAAGTGTCCAGCTAAAACGTGAGCCATCTCTTCTGGCGTGTCCACCAAGCTGCCATTGTGTGGCATATTTAAAGACCATATGTCTGCTTGTGTCTGTATATGTGTGGATGGATATGTGTGTGTGTGCGAGTGTATACCCGTCCTTTTTTCCCCCTAAGGTAAGTCTTTCCGCTCCCGGGATTGGAATGACTCCTTACCCTCTCCCTTAAAACCCACATCCTTTCGTCTTTCCCTCTCCTTCCCTCTTTCCTGACAAAGCAACTGTTTGTGTGTCTATCGATCTGCCAGCGCTTTTGTTTGGTAAGTCTCATCATCTTTACCAGTCCCCAGCTCAGAAACCCTGAGTTCGCCAAGCCCGTACTCAGCAAACAAATGCTGAGCCCCTGAGGGGCCCAGTGGAAGAGTCATCCAGTAAATGCACCATAGTTGTGGAACTGCAGCAGTCTAACTTGTGGTGGGTTCTTTCCAGTCTATGGTATCTGCCAAACCACAGATGCACAAAAAACAGTTTTTCTTGATTCCTGCTCTATGTGGTGTATGTCTGTCGTTAACTGACTGACGAGCTCTGTGTCTGAATTGCATGGCAAACACTTGTCACTACTAGCCTGAAAAGCAGAGTATCTGTTTGCAGCCGGTCTAAATTGTCACAGGGTGAGCTTCAATTTGTGGGTGGTAATATTTAACAGCCTCATTAATTGCAAGCAGTTCTGTCATATGGACTCTGCCACTGCTGTGTTTGTTGCAATTTTTGGAAAAAAAAATAATTAACAGATACCAATGCTGGTCAATCTGTAGGTGTAGGGCTGCACCTGCTGCTGTTTGGAAAATGTCTGACTACTACCAGGTGCACAACTCTCACAGAGTTAGACTCTAGTTACACTCACCTGAAGATTGCAGAAAGCTCATACCAACTCCGGGGTTCCTCAGGCTATTGCTGGCCCATTGTGTCGTGGCCTGCTTGTGTCTGTGAGTGATGTTTGTATAGATGGCAGTGATAAAAATTGATTCCTCAAAAAACATCTTAACTACTGGTAGTCTGTTGGGTTTGGAAAGGCTTGTAGAGCTATTATCTTCTATGGTAAAGAACAAATGCATCTACCAAAACTGCATTATCTAGGAAGGTCATTTATACTTTGCTGTTGGTGCACTTCCTTCCTTCATTACTATGTCATGGCTATGTCATGGCTATGCAGCCACAGATTTACACTGGTGTCCAAAATTAAAGCAACAAAAGGAATATTTGCAAGGGTTCATTTATTCTGCCACAAAATAATAGAAACATGAACAACAGTAGACAATAATGTTCTTTGTTTTTCCAACTTAATAGAGTCTCACACATATTCTGACAACTGGTTAATGTGCTCAATGTGGGCTGTGACCACTTCTAGCAGCATCACAGGCCTGACAATGATGGGGCATCCTTTGAATGATGTCATCAGTTTCATGATGAAGCAGTAATGCCCATTCTTCCTGCATAGCTGCTCACAGCCTTGGAGAGTGCTTGGTGGATGCTGTAATGATGCAAATCGCCTCCCTAGTGCATCCCAGATGTGCTCTATGGGATTCAAACTGGGAGAGTGACCAGGCCACACCATGCATGCAGTATCCTAGTTTTCCAAGGTAACATCATCCACCCGTGCTCTATGAGGTCGAGCATTATCATCCATCAATATGACATTTGGGCCCACAGCACCTCACAACAACTGCAAATGAGGTCCCAAGATCTCTTCACAATACCTGACACTAGTTAAACCTTGCTGATTCACTCATACGATTTCATGAAGAGGGGTTTGGATGGTAAACATAATCTCTGTCCATACCATTATAAATCCTGCTCAATCTCGGTCCTTTTCCACAATGTTTGGGTCCCTGAGTCATGCTCCATATTTCTTCTAGATATGAATCCTTTGGAAACCACTCTCCAGACTAAATCAGGCCATCATTTATCCACAATTTGACCATCCAGGTGGCATTTTCATGACTCCACTTTAGATATTCCCGTCTGTGAAGACGCATCAGAGGGAGACATACAACATGTGTCAGACAATAAAGGTCACTTTGCCGAAGCCTTCTGCACACTGTTTGCCTTGGTACAACATGTTCAGTGTATGTTGTGACCTCACGTGCCAGTTACCATGCAGTAGTAAGGCAGTAATGTTGCACCCTCATGGCCAAATAACAGTCCTCTCTTCTAAAGTTTCATGTCGTCAGTCCTGCCCTTGTCTTTGGGATACAGTTTTGGTCCCTATAAACTGGTGGCATACCCAAGAAACAACAGAATGATTCCCATTAAGCCATTGAACCAGATCAGTTTGTGACTGTCACGCTTCCTTTCTTTCTAGGGCCCTCCACCACAGACAGTCTGTTAGGCATCTTCTCTGAGCCATACTGCACCATCTGTAAGTGGGTACACAGTGATTGTGAATGTGGGGCTAGCTGGCAAAGACTGCCTTGTTTCATAGGTGCCCTGACAACATGATTGGCATGGTTGTCTGTTGACATGATTCTCCATTGAGCAAAATGCCATCTTCCATGCAGAATACATACATACAGTTGACAGTTCGTATCATTGTCAGGAGCAACTGACTGTCTTCACTACTACAGTGGTGGCCTTATACATCCCATGGATGGCCTCTGATTGGTTGGCAATTACACACTGCTGTCAGAGACAGTGTCAGTATCTGTGCTGGTGGTGCCACTGCTTTTGTGGAAACAAACACTGCAGGAAAGTGTCTGATGCTTCTCCACATCAAGTGCTCGTTTCCATGCATTGCTCAGATAATATTCGCTATCATGGTTAAAGTTCTTTATCACTCATTCTTATTTCAACAGCCTCAACAGTTTGTGTAATTATGTCATGAATTAGACACAGGATGGGGAAATAGTGGTTTGTTGCTTTAGTTTTGGGCACCAGTGTATTTCCCACATGTGGTGTTTACATATTCAAGCATCTGGTGAGAACACTGTCATCAATGTATCCAAAGCAAACCAGAAGCCTGTAACACTTCACGCACAAAATGTTCCCACCTTTTTGTGGCTTTTGAGACTAAACAGCGTAAAAAATTAAAATAGGCCAGAGGGTACATTTACCACCATCTTTGGGATGGCAAGGTCACAGGTATTTTTGCTTATACACTTTGTGGCAGTCTATAACACTGATGTATGAATAGCACGTAATGCACACAAAATCTTGAATTATTGGTACCAAGTAACTGTTTGAGACTGTACTTGCATTTCAAGTGTGATAATTACCACAGTGGTGCCACGAGTCATCTTTCTTGCCAATAAGATGCAAAGGTGAAGACCATAGGCTGTCAGAATGGCGGCTTAGTCCAGCTTCGAAGAAATGCTTTAATATAGCCTTTGGTTGTTAGGCCACTACACGGTAATCATGCAGACTAGTTGCAAAATGGGTTGGCCAGGTGTGGTATAGATGTAATGTATAATGTTGCATTTTATGCCACTGTACTGTGTTTGAATCCATAAACTGCTCAGAGACTTCTCGACCTCAAAATGATTTTCAGGGATGAGCACTTTCCTTTTGTAATTTATCTATTTCCATTTTAGCAGCTTCCAATTCTCTTCCTATGGAAGACAGTTTGGATTTCAAATCTAAGTGTTCATTACTTAATTGTTCTTTTCCATTTTTTCCATCCTCTCCCATTTTATTGTGGGATATAAACTAAATTTCAAACCACAACAATTGTTCTTTAATTGTGAAACATCTTCCGCATTACATTACGGAGCTTCAGATTTCATCTCAAGTGTGTATAGCATCTCTGTATTTAAATTTAATATCGTTGATGAAGTGACAATGTTTTTCTTGTTCTTGCTTGTAACTGACATCTGCTGTGGGTTTTCATAGGTATTGATATTGATATTTTCTGTACCATGCTATAAGCACATAACAATCCCCTATACCAGTTAACAGTGCTGCCCTCAACTGTTCTGTACTCATACTTTCCTGAAATCTACCATTAATGCATAATATGCAAGGCAGCTGGCACCTAATATAACGTCAGCAACATCTCAGACTACAGACATTCATGTGAAGGAGGTGGTGTGGCCTACATCACACACAAAGCACACTGACACCTGATCTGGCGTCAACCACGAAGGTGATGCCTGCTCATCTGTCTGATAGGTACAACTCTTTTGACACAGCAGCATGTGCAGGGAGCAATAGTTTTTGTGGATCTTGTGTTAGTTAGCTATATGTTCCACAGATAATTTGAACAATTCATTTATCAAAATGATGTGGAATAAGTCAGTCTACAGGATATGTACATATGATTTGTGTTAACAGCATTGAGCATTCCAATGAATCTCAACCTGGCACCCGCCTTACCAACAATTAATTTTATATGATCACTCCACTACAAATCGTTCCGCACGCATACTCCCAGATATTTTACAGAAGTAACTGCTACCAGTGTTTGTTCCGCTATCATGTAATCATACAATAAAGGATCCTTCTTTCTATGTATTCGCAATACATTACATTTGTCTATGTTAAGGGTCAGTTGCCACTCCCTGCACCAAGTGCCTATTCGCAGATCTTCCTGCATTTCGCTACTATTTTCTAATGCTGCAACTTCTTTGTATACTACAGCATCATCTGTGAAAAGCCGCCTGGAATGAGAGTTTCAGTACATTCTCTTGCTTCTTAAGTTGAACCACTGAATCCTAATCTCGCTTCTACTTTTATGTTGTTAGAAATACTTGCAAGTTATGAAATATTAGTCACAGGTTTCTCACATAGTTCGGTGGCAGTGGTGGCAGTAGTTTTATTTGTTCTTGTCATTGTTGTTGTGACTGTAGTTCTATCTCTTACAATGGCTGATTTTCCTCTCCCCCATCTGGCAATATCCCATACAGCTTTAATCTTATCACCTGCATTGTTAATTTTTGTCAGGAGATTTGTAAGCTTTCATTAAAATAATACATTAGTTTTTGTAGAATGCAGTACTCAGATCTTGAGTTATTCTAGTGCATATAAAATTGTCTCATTTTATCTTACAGTGATTTTAATCCCTTTAGTTATCCATGGGTTACTTGCCTTTCTGGATAACTTTTTAGGAATTCTTTCAAGTATTGACAAATGTACTATACAGTATATTTAATTTGACATATTAGCATCTGTTTCTCTATACATCTCATCTCATACCATCTCATTTAACTTATTCTTTAAACATTAATGCCCTATTCTCTTTAATAAACCTCACTGCTTACTGTGAAAATCCCTCAGAGCTCCAAGGTGCTACATAGCTTATTTCCATGTGTTATCCATCATATCAGATAGTCCATTGACAATTTGTTATATATTAAATGTCAGCCTGAGCACTGTCTATAAAAATCTTATGAATCATGGTCCTACCTTGCTGTATGCAAGTCAGATAATTACCGCTGAAATCATATTGAAACAACCAATAATGATTCCAGTTCATTTTTGAGTCATATTTTAAGAAATCTACAATAAAATCTCCACAAACTACTAACTGTTTCTTCTTGTCTGCTTAACAGTGCATCTAAAACCTCACAAATAACAAAGTTTCCTAGGGATCTGTAAAGTGTTGCATTTGCAACTACTCACAAGCACACACTTCTAGGTTCTGATCTACACAAAAACTGCTTGATTCAATATTTTTTACTGCTACCAACTTTTACACTTGTTTCAGTTGCTCCTTGTGTTCACTTTACACAAAAATGATGCTAGCCTATAATCCCTTATATTTAACTTCTGTATCCCTGTGGTTTCATGGTGTTCAGAGAGGCACAGAACATCGATCACTTCAGAATTTTCCACATCACTAGTCATACAAGAAGCTCATCTACCTTGTTTTCAGCACCTTAATATTCTGATGAAGAACTGATTTTATTTTTCTGGGAACTGTTACATATATTGCATTATTGTTCTGTTGTAATTTCTTTCAAGACACAGGGATTTTATCTTATGTGCTTGTAGTTCCCCTTAAACTTTCTGCAAGTCACTCAGCTAATCTGTCCTCACCCTTCAAATCATATCTAGATGAACTTCTCCCATGGATGTACAACTGTGGTGGTGCAGTTTGTTTACTGCTGCACAGCGATGTTTTGCATGTTGTTTATCTTGCATCCATGGCTTGTGCTCTGTCATGCACAATGCAGGTAACAACTGTCATTTGGGTTGGCAAGTATAGATGTGGTAATAAATCGCTCCATACATTGTGAGTATTTAGTGTCTATAAGGTGCATATTATGTGACAAAATTGTTTCAAGTGGTATTAGAACATGTTCGGTGATCATGGTATCACTCATATTGCTTTGTGAAAATAAATCAAGAAAACCTTTCATGTGCTTGTGCAACAAAGTTTAACAGATGTTTGGCTGCAACTGAAATGTACTGTGCAAATCGTGAACTTTTAGTACTAGAAACACTGCAGAATGAACTGAAAGCAACAAGAGAACATGTTCAGTTGTTGGAAAATATGGTTAAAAGCCTGTCTGATCCACCACTTAAAGAACTTTGACAATTTCAGGAGCAAGATGAACCAAAGAAGCATGCAAAACCTAAATCTGCTTCAAACAATTTTAAAGTTCCGTTAAGAAATAGAGTTCAGTGTCTCATTACAGATTGTGAAGTTAATAATGACGAGTCCGGCAACTCACACCAAGATTATTTATCTGAATTGGCGGGAAGTAAATGCAAAATGTTGGAAAAATGTAACTGCCTGACGATGTAACAATTTGTCAGCAAATATATTATTTGATAGTTGTTTTAAAGTATTCATGGCACACTTTAGTGACTGCATTCCAACAAAGAAATTCAAAGTAGACCTAACTGATCAAGTCCTGAAAAATAAACTTCCAGAAAGACAAAATACGTGGTATACAGAACTGCTGAGCACTCTGAAAAACCAAGTTATGTTGTTGCACAATGTTTATTGTAGATTGAAGACTAATCAAGCTAAACTAGCCTATATTACATGTAGGAATGAATATAAAAAAGCAATCACAGAAGCCAAAAAAAGCACACAATCTCAGAAGTATTGAGAAATCTACTAGCAAGTGCAAAGCTGCTTGGAAGTTAATAGTGTTGCTAAAGATGAAAGAAATGTTACAATTAATATTTCTCCCCAAAAATTCAATGATTATTTTGTTAAATCAGTTGAACAAGTAGGAAGTAGTAGTGCTAAACTTGAAATTAGCTCATCACAGTTACTGTCAAAAAATAGTTGTAGATATCAACAAATACAAATATCTTCAGTTTCTCTGAGGTCTCACCAAACTTTGTATTAAGAGTAGTGAAACAGTTAAAATCATCAGACAGTGTAGACATATATGACTTATCCTGTAACATACTGAATAAAGTTGTAGGCAGTAAATGTACCCCTTAACACGTTGTATAAACAAATGTCTAGCTGAAGGATATTTTCCTGATGAGCTTAAACTGTCTAGGGTAGTTCCAGTTTATAAAAAAAGGGGATAAAGGCTCTGCCTCAAGTTATCAGCCAATTTCCATAGTCGCAACTTTTTCTAAAGTTCTGGAATGCACAATTTACAAACAATTATCTGATTACTTTGATAATATAAGAATTATTAGTGGATCTCAATATGATTTTTAGGAAAAGCATGTCAACAATTGATGCTATAGATGCTGTTGTAAAGTACATCCATGAAGTATTTGTCACTTAAGCAAAGCCTTTGACTGTGTAGAACATACATTACTACTTGAAAAATTGGACTTCTGTGGTGTTAGAGGTAACAGCCTTAAACTATTAAGACCATTTTTACAGAACCATAAGCAAGTTGTCTGTGTTGGTAAAGAATTGTCCATTGTAGAACTAGTAAAGGTACATGTCCCACAGGGATCTGTACTGGGCCCTTTCCTGTTCCTAATAATGATTAGCGACATTGCCGTCATGTATTAAATCAAAAACTGTACTATATGCAGATGATACAACTTTGCTGAACAGCAGTAATGGAATCAATAGCCATAAAACTTGTGTTACAGAGACAATTGCTCAAGTATCATACTGGTTTAAAGTAAATGGATTTTTGCTTAGTGAAAATAAAACTCAGCAGATAGTATTTAATCTAAAGAACTAGATACGATCCGATGATCCTGGTTATGTTAAGTTTTTAGAGGTATATTTGGACGACAAATTATCTCGGGGTCAACATGTCAAGTATTTTAGTGGTAAATTGTCTAGGGTAATCTATCTGTTAAGGTGACTAATGGATTTTGTATCTAAAAATTATTTTAGAATATCCTATCTCTCATTCTTCCAAAGCATAACAACCTATGGTATAATTTTATGAGGAAACTCCAGTTGTGACATCCTCCTACTGCAGAAGAAAGCTATTAGGATAATTAGACTCATCATATAAGGCACACTGTAAATCTTTGTTTTCTGAGCAAAAAATTATGACAGTAGTAAACCTATATACACAGGGTGTTACAAAAAGGTGTTGCCAAACTTTTAGGAAACATTCCTCGCACACAAATAAAGAAAAGATGTAATGTGGACATGTGTCCGTAAACGCTTAATTTCCATGTTAGAGCTCATTTTAGTTTCGTCAGTATGTACTGTACTTCCTCGATTCACCACCAGTTGGCCCAATTGAAGGAAGGTAATGTTGACTTCGGTGCTTGTGTTGACATGCGACTCATTGCTCTACAGTACTAGCATCACACACATCAGTATGTAGCATCAACAGGTTAGTGTTCATCATGAACATGGTTTTGCAGTCAGTGCAATGTTTACAAATGCAGAGTTGGCAGATGCCCATTTGATGTATGGATTAGCACGGGGCAATAGCCGTGGTGTGGTATGTTTGTATCAAGACAAATTTCCAGAACGAAGGTGTCCCAACAGGAAGACATTCGAAGCAATTGATCGGCTTCTTAGGAAGCATGGAACATTCCTGACTATGACTCACGACTGGGGAAGACCTAGAATGACGAGGACACCTGCAATGGGTGAGGCAGTTCTTTGTGCAGTTGACTATAACCCTAATGTCAGCATCAGAGAAGTTGCTGCTGTACAAGGTAATGTTGACCACGGCACTGTATGGAGAGTGCTACGGGAGAACCAGTTCTTTCCGTACCATGTACAGCATGTGCAGGCACTATCAGCAGCTGATTGGCCTCCACGGGTACACTTCTGCGAATGGTTCATCCAACAATGTTTCAATCCTCATTTCAGTGCAAATGTTCTCTTTACAGATGAGGCTTCATTCCAATGTGATCAAATTGTAAATTTTCACAATCAACATGTGTGGGCTGACAAGAATCCAAACGCAATTGTGCAATCACGTCATCAACACAGATTTTCTGTGGACGTTTGGGCAGGCATTGTTGGTGATGTCTTGATTGGGCCCTATGTTCTTCCATCTACGCTCAATGGAACACATTATCATGATTTCATACAGGATACTCTACCTGTGCTGCTAGAACATGTGCCTTTACAAGTACGACACAACATGTGATTCATGCACGATGGAGCTCCTGCACATTTCAGTCTAAGTGTTCGTATGCTTCTCAACAACAGATTCGATGACCGATGGATTGGTAGAGGCATGCCCTCCACACTCTCCTGACCTCAACCCTCTGGACTTCCATTTATGGGGGTATTTGAAAGCTCTTGTCTACGCAATCCCGGTAACAAATGTAGAGACTCTTCGTGCTCGTATTGTGGACGGCTGTGATACAATACGCCATTCTCCAGGGCTGCATCAGCACATCAGGGATTCCATACGACGGAGGGTGGATGCACGTATCCTTGCTAACGGAGGACATTTTGAACATTTCCTGTAACAAAGTGTTTGAAGTCACACTGGTACGTTCTGTTGTTGTGTGTTTCCATTCCATAATTAATGTGATTTGAAGAGAAGTAATAAAATGAGCTCTAACATGGAAAGTAAGCACTTCCGGACACATGTCCACGTAACATTTTCTTTCTTTGTGTGTGAGGAATGTTTCCTGAAAGTTTGGCCATACCTTTTTGTACCACCCTGTATACTATGTCTTAATCTACATGAAAAAGAAGCTACCCGAAGCTAAATGTAGAGAAAATATACATTGCTTCAACTCTAGGACGAACAGATGTATTTATACTCCATTCCACAGACACTCAAAATCACTGAACAGTTATGAACTAATGGGGCACAAATTATTGAATAAACTTCCACTAGCTATGCAAGATTTACCAGAGCAACCATTCAAACAAGCGCTGTATGACTGGTTAGTTGTCCACCCATTCTACGACAAAGGATTTCATCAATTGTAATATTATACTGTAATAAGAAACTGATTACTCTTTTGCAACAGGAATTATATTTTACTACAAGTATGACTTTGTAGGATTTCGCCAATCTTAATATTACACTGCAATAACAAACCTGTTGTTCTTTTGCAACATTAATTACATTGTATTATATGTATGACCATATCAATCGTAATATTACACTGTAATAACAAACCTATTGTTCCATTGCAATATGAATTATATTGTATTATATGTATGACTGTCTATTGTCTTAATGGCCCAATGACAATAAAATTATTCTATTCTATTTCTATTCTAGGTTGTGAGTGATCCTGCATTGCTACACTACAGTGTGTTGGGATTTTAGCTGTTTACTAGGTCCTCCCTGTTGCTGCTGGGTCCAAACCTGTCTGGCCAGAATCTCAACTGTGGAGCTATTCAGAAATGTTTGACAAGCTGGAGGAAATGGTGGTAGTGCACTCTAGTGTCATCTCTGGCAAGTATGATGTCTGCAGGGTGGGGTCTGCATCAGGACAACTGTTCTTGGTGACTCCAGTGTTGTCTGTACTGTCAGCCATTTTTAGCAACATGTTTATTGGTTGATCTTCAAGCAGCCCAAGTGCTACTTGCCTTGGTGGTGGTGGTGGTAGCTGCTGTTGCTAAATATGTAACAACAAATCAAAATTTTAATCATGTCTATTGAACTTAGTAGATGCTACAAAAATTCCTACAGGGTTTTATCACCACATTTTTTCTTGATAAAGCATTTGTCTGAGCCACTGGTGTGACTATTTGATACAGCAAGGAATTAATTAAATTTTTAATGGAAAATACCACTACTATGAAAAGGAAAGTTGCTACTCACCATATAGCAGAGATGCCAAGTCGCGATAGGCACAACAAAAAGATTCACACAATTATAGCTTTTGGCCATTAAGGCCTTTGTCAGCAGTAGAACACGCACACACATCTGCATTCTCAGAGAATTGACGAAAACGTGCTCACACACACATGTGCACACACTCTAGAATAAGTGAAATAGCTCTGCAATAGAGGATAGTTTGCTTGTCTTCAGTTTTGTAGTTGGGTTTTTGTTGGTTGGTTAAAGGGGCCAAACAACTAAGTCACGAGTCCCTTTGTGCTCGAACAGACTGTAGATCAGAGATAGCCACCTGTGTAAAAAGATATATTGCCACCTGTGTGAAAGGAAATACATTCAGAGTCAATAACTGACTGTGAAGATAGATTTATGGTAACCCTATAGAGTCTACATAAGTTGCTGACACATTGCTAGAACACCACCACAGACAGCAGATTGCTACTTCCTAGTGTCTTTAAGAATTCTATACCCTCAGTGACCATATTTATGAAATTAATGTCTGTTAGCAGTGCAAGCAGTGTCAGCACAAATAATGTAATTTATCTGTATTTTGGTGTTTATTACTGTTTTTGAACTCTTATCTTATGCCACTATGTAGAAGAAATCTTTGCATTCCATGGCCACTGCCAGAGTGTCTAGGGACAGTTAGATTGGCAAGCTATCAACATATTACATGTTATGTAAAGCGCAGTGCATTTTCAATCTGCAACTTTGTCCTTTGGATGATATTACTCTAAAAATGTCCAGAGAACGTACTGGAAACCACAGAGGTAGAAGGGATACTGCTTCAGTAAGACTGTGTGTTCCTGGAAATTAGACTTTTGAAAGATGCATTAAGATGCAAATTTTGCAGTTGATTCAGTGAGGGGTAATGCATAAGTCACACCTGTGAGTGAACAGCCCTTACCCAACCAAGTAGTTTTCCAAATTCTAGATTAAAATTTTCCACAGATCACTCAATCATACTGTTTGAAGAGTAATTATTTTCACATTCGTGTGGGGAGCGTTCTCAGAATTGTGTGTCATTTTCTCCTTAATTGTAAAATTATAGTTATAGTTTGAACTATTACCTCCAGCCCATAATATCACTGCATGATCTGTAAGATCCTTTCACAAAAAACCAAAATCACAAATGACATTACTGTTAGACTAAATTTATCAGAATTGCAGTGCATCATAGACCTTTTACCTTGTTCGGAAGCATTGACTGTGAAGGAGATATCAAGGTGGTAAGGTAATGACCACAGTTTTACCTTCTAATCATCAATACTTTTATTACATGACAAATGTACAGGTTGAAGACTAGGCGGGAACTTAGGTCCCGGAAGTATACAAAAGCAAAGATCAACTCGAAGACATAACACACACATGATTTTTAGGCCTATCAATCCGTGGATCAATGCCACAACTGTAGTCCAGTTTTTTGGTGTATCTATCACATTATATTATTCTAAAAACAAAGATGATGTGACTTACCAAACGAAAGCGCTGGCACGTCGATAGACACACAAACAAACACAAACAAACACAAACATACACACAAAATTCTAGCAAAAATCAGGAAAGAGGGAAGAAGAGGGAAAGACTAAAGGATGTGGGTTTTAAGGGAGAGGGTAAGGAGTCATTCCAATCCCAGGAGCGGAAAGACTTACCTTAGGGGGAAAAAAGGACGGGTATACACTCGCGCGCGCACACACACATATCCATCCACACATATACAGACACAAGCAGAAATATTCAAAGGCCATTATATTATTCCATATTTTATTCTGCAAATACACAAATTGGTTTATAAAAATATATATATGCACATCTGTATGTAATTCTGCATCACTTCTCTTTAGTATTACACCTAATTTTACTAATGAAATAAATAACTGCTAGGCATGTTACTGCAGTTTCAGCTGTGACCTACTGACATAGTTAAAAACAACATTATTACTATGGATCAGTTTAGTGATGTGCCATTGCGTTTTGTGTTGGTTAAATGATTGGAGGGAGAAGAAGAACTAAAATCTGATTAAATTTAGTAGGTGGAAGGTGAAGCAGAAATCTCATGTGAATGCACACAGGAATGTTGATGAAGAGCAATCTCCTGTCCCTTGAAAACCCCCCTCCACCTCACCAACCCCCCTCCTGCCAACATTCTCTGACAAAATCTGTGACTGAGCAGTACATAACAGAATTTTAAGTATCAAGCTTCTGAGGCAACAGGTGGATGCTACTCCAAACACAAATGTGACAACAGGCTGTTCATATAAACCATTACATAAATCATCATATACAGGAGTTAATGAGTAAATAAAATTTTAAAATATCTCAGGCTGAAAACTTGGTTGGGTTAGTTATTGTGGTAAGGTTTTATTGCTCTGTTGGATCATATGGAAAAAAACCACAGCAGTACCTAATGAAGAGTCAGTGCTACTTTGTCACATTCCTTGAGTTATGTCACCTTAATACTTAATATGAAAGCTAAATTTTGTAAGACTTTAAACATTTCAAGAACTCTTATGTTCAGTTTTGTGATCCGACATAGATTTATTTTATTTTAGCAGATTTAGAACTGATTAATCTCCTAATCCTCTGACAGATAATTGAAACATGGATGTTTGTCAATCATTTCATTAAAAATCATTGTGCACATTGCTCCTGTTAACAGATTGTGAAAGAAATATTTGTATTTTAAATGTAGGCAAAATGGCAACAACAGTAATATATTATCTGACATGACAATTTTGGTTTCTACTTACTCTTTTGCTCCTGAAGGATTGGGTCCATTAGATGATGGGTCATCTACCGTCCAGTGGAGGGAACACGGTATGACACTGGTTCAACAACATCAGCAGAATTAATTTATAACAGTTGTACTGGTGTGATACAATGTTTAGTAGTATCATAAAACTAACCGCTCATTCTCAAACAATCTAAACTCGAGGTAGGGATATCAACAAAGTAGGAAAAGACCGATTGATACTTACGATAAGGCCCAACTAAAAGACACTTACATACAGCTTTAAGCCACAGCCTTCATCAGTAAAAGAGGGATGGACACACACACACACACACACACACACACACACACACACACACACACACACACACACACCCGGTGTGGGTCTCTCTTTTACTAATGAAGGCTGTGACTGAAAGCTTTATTTAAGTGTCTTAATTGTGCCTGTCTGCATCGCAACATGATTTCTTGACAATAAGTGCTCTATCTTTCTTTTCCTACATTGTTAACTGTTCATTCTGTTTATTCTCTGCCTCATTAGCTTTGAATCACTTTTAAAATATCTGAAACTATGCTTCTTGCCATTACTGTCATCATTCTTCTTGGATAGGAAACTGCTGCTCCAGGGCAAATCAAGGATCTAACACTTCGTTAGGGTACAGCAATATGTACATCTTTCTTCAATACATAAAATATTGGTAGAATGCTCTAACTGAAACAAAAATGATTACTTTTTGGAAATTATAGAAATTTAATCCAAATAGAATGCGATTGTTCAAAACTGGACAAAACCAGTTTGCATCCAAATTATTTTGTACTGATACTCCATAACGTTTATATACTACTAATATATACTACTCACAATCAGTTTGAGGATTTTGAACTCGCATCACAGCATTACAATGCACACATATGAATATATACAAACACACATTTGTACACAGATATACATGTAAATACACAAAAACTGAAGCAAATTTATTTTACAAAAGGAGACACACTGTTCCAACAACAATAGCATGGTATCACAACTGCAGCATGCAGAGTTACCATGGTGGAGTGAGTGAATGAATGAACTGATTGTTTCTACTTCAATCAACAGAGAGATGTGGCTGAAGCAGGAGTGTCATCAAAACTTAGGGTCACATTAAACAAGCCTTTAGAGCCAGCTGATGTGTCTTGTTTAGGGGCAATAATCACAACGGCTCATGGTAAAGCATAGAGTTTAAATTGTTGTACTATAATTGTAAGTGTGTGAGCTATTGGGACTGTGCTGAACTTATTTGTGTACTGATGCTAGAGGCTCCACAATGACAGAATCTGGGACAAAGTGTTTTGTTCAACAGGATGCAATGCAGTATTTACTTGATGAGATGCCACAGTTAAGAGCAGATAATATGAAGCTGCTAGTCAACTTATGGTTGAAGATGGGCATTTACTGTTGGTTGGTTGGGTTGGAGTGAAAGGGACTAAGCTACAAGGTCATCAGTCCCTTCATCTATTAAGTGGAAAGCCAGGTTTGGGAAATAGTCAGCAAAGGAAGGAAGTGAAAGGCAAATCCTGGAATGCCTAAGTGTAACTAAAACAATTAAAATGAAGAAAAAACAGAGATAAAAGCCCAAAAGAAAGATGGCACAGACAAGTCATTGAAAGACCAGTCGGGACAAATCATTGAAAGACCAGTCGGGACAAGTCATTGAAAGACCAGTCGGGACAAGTCATTCAAACCAATCATCTGCTAGCACCTGAGGTAGTGCATCAGGAAGATTAAGATGCCACCTCAAAGCTGTCAAATTAGGGCAATTTATGAGTAAGTGGGCCCTATGAGGAGGGCTGCACACCAGCATTGAGGTGTCGCATGTTGGAGAATGTGGCCATAGGTCAGCTTAATGTGGTCAATGGGGAGATGACAGATGGTGGATTCCCTGCGAGAGGCATACAGAAAAGACTACCTCGGTGTTGTTGTCCCCTTAATTGTCTTCAGTTTGTTTAGGGAGATCAGAGCAGACTATCCCGAGTTCCACACATCCAATAATCAATGGTGTATAAATGACCAAAGGTCCGGTTCTGGGACTCCCATTTCCAGAATCGGCATCCTGGTGGCCAGCTTGGCCAACCTGTCAGCTCATTCCTTCCTAAAATCCCAACATGACCAAGGATCCAAATGAAAATGACAGGCCATAGCTTGATGGAGGTCAGAAACGTGATACTGGATAGCTGTAACCAGTGGGTCAGGAGAGTAGCACTGATCTTTAGCCTAAAGGCTGCTAAGAGTCACTATGGATTAGGATACTCTTGTCAGTGCATGAACTAACATGCTAAGGGCTAGTTAAATGGCCATCAGTTCAGCAGTGAAGACACTACAACCATTTGTCAGAGAGTGGAATTCACTGCATCATGCATGTGTGTAAGCAAAACCTGTTCATCTGTAAACTGTTGGGCCTTTCAGTGAATACCACTTCAAACCTGGATACATCTCGAGGACAGCTAAGAACAGGTGGTGAAAAATCATGAGCTGAAAGGAATCTTTTTGATCAAAGGAGGCTGAGACAAATCTGAGGTCGGTGTACAAGCCATGAGGCAGATGCGATGTCTCTGTGACCAGAGGTGACAGTGGAAGAAGTTACAGTTACAAACAGTGACACTGGATGCAAGTAGCGATTGTAAATGCAGTTCTGGGTTGCTGTTGCGGGAGGAGGAACACCCTTCCAGGGAAAAGAACATGGCGGTTTGGATGTTCAGGGAAGCTACAAGTTTGTGTAACGTAATTCACCAGCCACTGTTGGTGGTACCTTATAGGTAATAGAGGGACTCCAACCTTGACTAGTAGGCTGCTCACAGGGCTGGTATGGAAGGCTCTTGTCACAAGTCGGACCACACAATGATGAATAGGGTGCAGTATTCACAAGGCAGAGGGTGAGGCTGAACCATATGCAAGAGTCCAATAATCAAGACAGGAGAGAATCAGGGCTCTGTAGAGGTGCCAAAAGGTAGAGTGATGTGCACCCTAGTTAGTATTACTAAGTCAGTGAAGTATATTGAGATGTCACCAGCACTTTCGCTTAAGTTGGTGAAGATGGGGAAGTCACATCAGCTGGGAATCCAAGTCAGTCTCAAAAAGTCTGAGCGTCTCAACTACAAGAAGTAACTGATCATTTAGGTAAAGCTCTGGATGTGGGTGGGCAGTATGATGGCATCAGAAGAGCATGACATGAGTCTTGGCAGCTGAAAACAAAGCCATGGGTGAGAGCCCATGACTGTGCCTTTCGTGTGGCACCCTGTAGGCAACTCTCGGTAACACCCACACTGGAGGATCAATAATGAAAGTAAAAATCATTGGCATATAAGAAGGATGATACCAAAGACTCCTTAACCACCAGTAGACCATTGATGGCCACCAAAAAGAGGGGGACACTCAGGATAGAGCCCTGTGGGATGCCATTCTCTTTTATATGGGGAGGGGGGTGGTGTTACTGACTGAAACACCCACTTGAATCCAGACCACACAGTGTGACAGGAAGTTCTTTACAAAAAATGGTAGTGCATCCAAAGAGACCCTTTTCATGTAATGGATGTGGTGATACCATGTAGCAGTAGTAGTAGTAGTAGTAGTAGTAGTAGCAGTAGTAGCAGTAGCAGAAGAAGAAGAAGAAGAAGTAGCTGCAGCTTTATTCATCCATAGATATCTTTTTACAAGGATACAGGACATGTCAAGGTATTTACAAGCTTAGACCAATTTAAAATAACCTAATTCGTATTCACATAAATTTACAGACTTCTAGTTAGAGACAATAATTAGATTTACTCCTGGTATACAATACTTTTTTTACAAATAACTTATTAACACACACCATTTTCTGTACCAAAACTTCCCATTTGCTATCCTGAAAAACTAAGTCAGTATCCCTCCATAATGACTGAGATGTGTTGCACTCAGAAAGAGGAAGAGGTGTTAGTATTGTGCTATGCATAGCTTGGGGGCTAAGTATTTCTAGAAAGGAAAGAAGAAGAAAAAAACAAAGTGAAGGTGTTATGTGGAATGTTGGATGATTTATAATAATAATAATAATAATAATAATAATAATAATAATCATCTATTTATCTATTTATATAATAGAGGGAAACATTCCACGTGGGAAAAATATATCTAAAAACAAAGATGATGTGACTTACCAAACGAAAGCGCTGGCAGGTCGATAGACACACAAACAAACACAAACATACATACAAAATTCAAGCTTTCGCAACCAATGGTTGCTTTATCAGGAAAGAGGGAAGGAGAGGGAAAGACGAAAGGATGTGGGTTTTAAGGGAGAGGGTAAGGAGTCATTCCAATCCTGGGAGCGGAAAGACTTACCTTAGGGGGAAAAAGGACAGGTATACACACACACACACACACACACACACACACACACACACACACACACACACACACACACACCATTTTTTTTACCAAACCCCTACTCTGTTTTATCTAAATAATCCTTCAGTGTATGAAATGTATAGCATAACAGGTACTTTTCAGCTGCCTTTTTAAATAAGTGTATTTTTGCAATTTCTTTAATCTCTTCTGGTAATTTATTGTACAGTTTTCTTCCTTGGTAGAAAATGCTGTTTTGAATTTAATGTAAGTTGAGTCTAGCTCTTGTTACATAGTCATGGACAGAGCTGTTTGTGCAGTAATTACCAATGTTATTTTTATGTGTACAACTGACTGGTAAATGTATTCACATGGAGCAGTTAAAAACCCATTGTTTTGAACAGATCTGTACAATGAGCTCTACTGGTATTTTTGGTTATTATTATTATGACTCTTTTCTGGAGTTTGAAAATTGTGTTCATATTTTGTGTATTTGTTCCTCAAAACACAAAGCCATAGCTAAGAATTGAGTGTACATATGAATAGTATGTAACTAGAAGACGCTGCATGTTACACACTGATGATAGGATTCTATGGGCATAACATGCTGATGACATTCTGTTTGCAAGTACCTTTGTGTGTTCACACCACTTCAACTGAGAATCAATATTCATTCTTAGAAATTTTGCATTTTTTACACAGTCTATAGAGGTGCCATCTACATTTAATTTAATATTGTCATTTTTCCTCTTAAAACAAACTCAAGGCATTAGTTTTCTTTATGTTCAATGTCACTTTATTGCTTATTGACCAATCAAACTTCCTTGAGGGTTTCTTTTGCTTTCTTGGCAAGAAGTTCTCTTGTTTTCTCAGTGACTATAATATTGCTGTCATCAGTGAAGAGATTTTTTTCACCATGAGTAACACTACTGTGAAAGTCATTGATGTATATCAGGAACAGTATTGGCCATAATATGCTACCTTGAGGAACCCCTATATTAATGTATTTTGTTTTACTAAATGTTTGGATCTATTTGAAGTATGCGTTACCTCTACTCTTTGTACCCTATCTATTAGGTATGATTGAAACCAGTCATTAGCTACCCCTCTTATTCCTAATGCTTCTAATTTATTTAATAGAATCTTGTGGTCGACTATATCAAATGCCTTGGAAAGATCCAAAAATGTGCCTGTAACACAGTCATCTTTATCAAGAGCATCAAGTACAACTTTTGAGAATTCTACTATGGCTGATTCCATACTTTTGCCACTTCAGAAACCAAACTGCGATTCACTTAAAAGATTGTATTTATTCAGGTAATTCATTAATCTGTCTTTCATAATTGCTTCTACTATTTTTGAGAATGCTGACAGCAGGGAAATGGGCCAGTAATTTTCTATGTCTTCTGCATTACCTTTCTTAAGCAAAGGTATAACTCTTGCCTGTTTTAACTGCTCTGGAAAAGTCCCTGATGTGAAGGATTCATTTATTATATTTGTTAAGGGGCCTTGTATAATCCCTATGCACTGTTTCAGTACACACATTGGTACTTCATCTAAGCCTACTGACACTTTATTTTTTAGTTTTTGTACAGTCAGTACTTCATTCTTTGAGGTTGGAAGTAACATCATTGTATTTAGTGCAACATTATTTACAGGTGTTACATTTGTTTTGGGGAATTTTTGCTGTAACTTCTCTGCAATACTTGGAAAATGCTCATTTACATAGTTTGCTAAGTGTTGCAGATCATTTATTACCTTGTCTCCCTCCCTTAGCAGTATGTTATTCTGGATTTGTTTGCCTCTCCCCATTTCCTTTTTTATAACATCCTGGATTGCTTTGCTTTTATTCTCTGCATTATATATTATTTTGTCATTAAGTAACCTTTTAGCAGAAATCAGCACCTTCCTATAGATATTTTTGTATCTACGATAGAAATTTAAGAATTCTGGATCAATGCAAATCTTTTTCATGGAACTGAGGTGTTTAAGTGTTTGGGAGAGCATAATACCAGCTGTTATCCATCTGTTTTTGTGATATGTTGATACAGAGATGCATACTTTTGAAATACCTTTTCAAAGTTAAATTTAAAGAGTGTGGAAAGTTTACAGAATTTCATATTCACATTTGTTTTCTTATACACTTCATCCCAGCTTTGTTTTTCTAGTTCTTTTGAAAAATCTTAAATTTTGATTTCTGACAGTTATCATTTGTAGGCTTGTAGTTTAGGGAATGACTCAATGCCTGACTTTACTGTTATTTGACAGAGATGGTCTGATTGAGATCTTTTACAGCTACATCACATGTTTCCCTGTCCATATTTGTGGGCACATGGTCAATTACTGATGCAGTTATTGTAGTAACCCTTGTTGCACTATCGACCGATAGGGACATGCCAAAACTTTGAAGGATGTTTATGAAGGTGTCATGTCATAAGCCTTCTGTGAGTTGAAAAAGACAATAATGGGTTGAAAAAGAATGATGAGGTTCAAAAGCTGTCTGGATGGTAGATTCCAGGTGAACCAAATTATCAGCAGTGGAGAGACCTTTGTGAAAACAGCCCTGAGATGCAGACAAAAGGCCTCGAGACTCAAGGAGCCAACACAGCTGCTTGCTCACCAAGTGTTCAAGCAACTTAGAGGGATCATCAGTCAGGCTGACTGGGTATTAACTGTCCATCACTATGGGGTTCTTAGCCAGTTTCAGTACCAAAACCACTGTACTTTCTCACCAGAGAGATAGTAACTCACCCTCATTCCAGATCCCATTAAACAGGGCAAGGATGTGATATTGGCAATCCATTGAGAGATGTTTCAGCATTTGGTTGTGGATGTGGTCTGGCCCTGGGGCTGTACCAGAACAATGGACTAAGGCAATGAAGAGTTCCCACTCACAGAATGGAGCATTATATGGCTCCAGATGGCATTTGCTCCACCCAATGTTTAATGAGTCAAAAGGCAGGGTGGTAGTTCTCAGATGCAGATGCATGAGCATAATGCCCAGCAAAAATGTTTGGTGACAGTGCCTGAGTCAATACACATGGCACCAGCTACGGAAAAACTTGCTACACCTGCAGGAAATTGGAAGCCATAGATGTGTCTGATCTTTGCCTACACCTGTGATGGAGAGGTACATGATTCAATGGGGGAAACATACCATTCCCAGGATTCTTGCTTTTGTCATTTTATGAAGCAGCGGATGTGGACATGGAGCTGTTTAAAGGCAATGAGGTAATACAGTGAAGGGTGCCACTTATTGTGTTGTAGACCCCCACCTGTGATCTCTAATGGCTGCAGCAATATCTGGAGTCCAGCAGGGTGCTGTCTTCCAACAGGGGGAGCCTGAGGAAGAGGGGATGGCTTGCACCACCACCACCACCACCACCACCACCACCACCACCACCACCACCACCACCACCACCACCACCACATCCACCCACCCACCCACCCACCCACCCATCCATCCATCCATTTACACCTCAAGTTCCGGAGCAAATCTCCAAGTTCACGGAAAGTGTCAATACATGAAATTACAACATAAAAGCAACAACAGATAAAAATAAAACTTCTACAAACCCAAAAAAAGTAAAGCCATAAGTTTAAGTAAATACAATCAACAATACAACAAGAATCAGCTTAATTTTCCAAGGAACTCCTCGACAGAATAGAAAGAGTGACCCATGAGGAAACTCTTCAGTTTCAATTTGAAAGTGCATAGATTACTGCTAAGATTTTTGAATTCTAGTGGTAGCTTATTGAAAATGGATGCCGCAGTATAATGCACACCTTTCTGCACAAGAAGTCGATAAAAATCCAGATCTGATTTCTGCCGAGTATTAACTGAGTGAAAGCTGCATATTGTTGGGAATAAGGTAATATCGTTAACAAGAAATGAGAGTAAGAAACATATATATAGAGAGGCCAGTGTCAAAATACCCAGACTCGCGAACAGAGGTCGACAAGAGGTTTGTGAACTTACACCACTTATTGCCCGAACTGCCCGTTTCCCAGCCAAAAATATCCTTTTAGAATGGGAAGAGTTCCCCAAAAATATAATTCCATATGACATAAGTGAATGAAAATCATCAAAATAGACTAATTTTCATGTCAAATGATCACTCACTTTAGATACCGTTTGACTAGTAAAAATGGCAGCATTAAATCTTTGAACAAGATCCTAAATGTGGGCTTTCCATGACAGTTTAATATCTATCTGAACACCTAGAAATTTGAACTGTTTTGTTTCACTAAATCATATGTTCATTCTGTGAAACGAAAACGGAATGTTTTGTTGAATTGTTTGTTAGAAACTGTAAAAACTGAGTCTTGCTGTGACTTAGCCTTAGTTTATTAGTATTATCTACAAGCCATGGACTTACATCATGAACTGCACTATTTGGAACCAAGCCCTGATAGTGTCATCTGCAAACAGAAATATTTTAAAGTTACGCATAATAGTGGAGGGCATATCATTTATATAAGTAAAGAACAGGATCCCTGGGGCACCCCCACTTAACCTTACCCCACTCACACCCCACATCACAGCCATTTTCAACACTGAATAATGACCTTTCAGTCTATTGTTAAAGTAAGAGGTGAACCAATTGTGAGCTACGCCCTGTATTCCATAATGGCCCAACTTCTGAAGCAATATTTTGTGATCAACACACTCAAACGCCTTAGTTAATCAAAAAATATGCCTAGCATTTGAAACCTTTTGTTTAACCCATCCAATACCTCACAAAGAAAAGATAATATGGAATTTTCAGTTGTTAAATGACTTCTAAACTCAAACTGTACATTTGATAGCAAATTGTGCAACATATAATGATCAATTGTCCTTACATCCATAGCCTTTTCTATAACTTTAGCGAACACTGATGGCTTAAAAATAGGTCTAAAATTGTCTACATTACCACTTTCTCCATTTTTATAAAGTGGCTTTTCTACTGAGTGCTTTAATCGTTCAGGAAACTGACCATTCCTAAAGGAAAAATTACAAATATGGCTAAATACAGGGCTAAAATTTGCAGCACAGTACTTTAATATTATGCTAGACATTCCATGAGAGTCCTTAGTCTTGAGTGATTTAATTATTGACTCGATCTCCCCCTTGTCTGTATCACAGATGAGTATTTTGGCCATCAGTCTGGGAAAGGCATTTGCCAAGAGTTATATAATTCCCTGTAGAAACAATATTTTTATGTAATTCACCAGCAATGCTCAGAAAATGACTGTTAAATACCGTAAAAATATCTGATTCATCAGTAACAAATATTTTTACTATGAACTGACTTTATATCATCGACCTTGTGCTGCTCACCAGACACTTCCTTCACAATTGACCATATGGTTTTAATTTTATGCCTGTGAATTAGCTATTCTATTTGCATTCCACGTACTGTTTTCCTCCCTAATAACATTTTTAAGCAGCTTACAGTACTGTTTGTAATGGGCTACTGTAGCTCAATTGTGACTACTGCTAACATTTTGACATAATTCCCACTTTGTTCTACATGATATCCTTATCCCACTAGTCAGTCACCTGGGCTGCCTTTTATTCCTAGCACCCCATTTAGAACATTTTAATGGAAAGTAACTCTCAAAGAGCATGAGAAATGTGCTAAGGAAAGCATTATAAGTGTCATCTACATTATTGGCACTATAAACATCCTGCCACTCTCGTTCCTTGATGAGCGTTTAAAAACTCTCTATTGCTGATGGATTAACTTTCCTACAAAGTTTGTAATTATATGTGACATTTGTTTGAATACAAAAGCCTTTTAGTGTTAAAATTTCTGCATCAAGGTCTAAAAGGCCATTCACCCTTTTACTAACAGAATGCCCATCTAGTAATGAAGAATGAATAAAAATATTGTCTATGGCTGTGCTACTGTTCACATGCACCCTAGTTGGAAAAAACCATCTGCATCAGATCATTAAATTTAGGAGATCTACCAACATCCTTTTTCTTGCACCATCATATACAAAATTTATATTGAAGTCAGCACATATAATACTTCCTACAAAGTGAATAAGGAACCCTCTTTAGCTTGAGCAGAAATGCTCTGAAATCAGAGTTAGGGGACCTATAAACAACAAGAATTGGAAGTTTAGTTTCACTAAATTCAACTGCCCCTGCACAACATTCAAATATCTGTTCAGTGCAGTGCCGTGATATGCGTATAGACTCAAATGGAATACTGTTTTTTTACGTACACAGCCACTCCCCCACCCCACAAGGAACTCCTTGAAAAACAGCCAGCTAACCTGTATCCTGGTAAAGGAAGCACCCGAGTTGTCACATTATATAAATGGGGCTCTGATATACCAATAATTTCAGAGTCAACATCTATAATCAGTTCACTAACTTTATATCTAATACATCTTATTTTTTGATGAAATATGCTAATTCCTTCTCTACTTGGAAACATGATGTCCTCTGAAGGTGAGCCCTTAGTTAGAGGGGCATGTTATCATCCAGGATAATGTTCTGCCACTGGCTGAGGCATCAGTGGATCCACTGACATAATTTCTGCAGCACATTGCTTGGAGAGTTCTGGTGTCTCAGGGCCACTGGGATCTCCACTTTTCGCAGAGAAGTAGGTTTACTTAGAAAAGGCCAGGTGATACGGGAAGATTTCAGTTAGATTAAGTCATGGTCATACGGAGATTCAAAAATCAGATACTGGATTGTAAGACATACCTGGGAGGAGATGCAGACTCAGATCACAATGTAGTAGTGATGAAGAATAGGCTGAAGTTTGAGAGATTAATCAGGAAGAATCAATACACAAAGAAGTTTGATACAGATGTACTTAGGAGTGACAAGATACACTAAGTTCTCTAAGGATATAGATGCAGCAATAAGGGATAGCTCAGTAGGCAATATAGTCGAAGTGAAATGGACTTCTCTTAAAAGGATAGTCACAGAAGATGGAAAGAAAAACAATAGGTACAAAGAAGGAAACTGCAAAGAAACCATGGGTAATGCAGGAAATACTTCACTTGATTGATGAAGGAAGTATGCACAAAAATGTCTGAGAAATTCAGGAATAGAGAAATACAAGTTGCTGAGGAGTGAATTAAATAGGAAGTGCAGGGAAGCTAATACAAAATGGATGCAAGAAAAATGTGAAGAAATCGAAAAAGAAATGATTGTCAGAAGGTCTGATTCAGCATATGGTTAAGTCAAAACAACCTTCAGTGAAATTAAAAGAAAGGGTCATAACACCAAGAGTGCAATGGGAATTCCACTGTTAAATGCAGATGAGAGAGCAGATGGGTGGAAAGAGTACATTGAAGGTATATATGAGGTGGAAGATTAGTCTGATGTGATAGAAGAAATGGAGGCAATTTAGAAGAGACAGGGGATCCTACATTAGAATCAGAATTTAAGATAGCTTTGGAGGCAAATAAGGCAGGAGGGATAGGTAACATTCCATCAGAATTTCTAAAATCATTGGGGGAATTGGCAACGAAATGACTATTCACTTTGGTATGTAGAATATGTTAGTAGGCGACATTCCATCTGACTTTTGGAAAAATATCATCCACACAATTCCAAAGACTCCAAGAGTTGACAAGTGGGAGAATTATCACACAATCAGCTTAACAGCTCATGCATCCATGTTGCTGACAAGGATAATAAACAGAAGAATGGAAAAGAAACCTGAGGATACGTTAGATGACAGTTTGGTTTTAGGAAAGATAAAGGCACCAGAGAGGCAATTATAACGTTGTGGTTGATAACAGAAGCAACTCTAAAGAAAAATCATGATACTCTCATAGAATTTGTCAACCTGGAAAAAGCATTTGACAATGTAAAATAGTATAAGATTCTTGAAATTCTGAGAAAAATAGGGGTAAGCTATATTGAGAGATAGGGAATATATAGGAAGTACAAGAGCCAAGAGGGAATAATAAGAGTGGATGACTCAGAATGAAGTGCTTGGATTAAAAATGGGATAATACAGGGATGTAGTCTTTCACCCCTACAGTTCAATCAGTACATCAAAGAAGCAATGATGGAAATAAAAGGAAGGTTCAGGAGTAGGATTAAAATTCAAGGTGAAACAATATCAATGATACAATTTGCTGATGACATTGCTACCCTGAGTGAAAGTGAAGGAGAATTATATGATCTACTGAATGGAATTAACAGTCTAATGAGTACAGAATATGGACAGATTAAATCAAGTAAAGACAAAAGTAATAAGAAGTAGCAGATATGAGAACAGCGAAGAACTTAACATCAGGACTGATGGTTATGAAGTAGATGAAGTTAAGGATTGTGCTACCTAGACAGAAAAATTACCAATGATGGACAGAGAAAGCACATCAGAAGCAGACCAGCATTGTCAAAAATGCATTCTTGGCCAAGGGACGTCTACTAGTATCAAATATAGGGCTTAATTTGAGGAAGAAATTTCTGAGAATGTTTGTTTGGAGCACAGCATTGTATGATAGTGAAACACTGACTATGGAAAAACTGGAACAGAAAAGAATCTAAGCATTTGAGATGTGGTGCTAGAGACGAACATTAAAAATTAGGTGGACTGATAAGGTAAGGAATGAAGATGTTCTGCACAGAATGAGAGGAAAGGAATATGTGGGGAACACTGGCAAGGAGAAGGGATGAAATGAAAGGACATCTATTCAGACATCAGGAAATGATGTCCATGGTACTAGAGGGAGCTGTAGAGGGCAAAAACTGTATAGAAAGACAAAGATGGAATACATCCAGCTAATAATTGAGAACATATGTTGCATATGCTATTCCAAGATGAAGAGGTTGGCACGGGAGAGCAATTTGGGGCAGGCCACATCTAACCAGTCAGAAGACTGGTTACTCAAAAAAATAAATAAATAAATAAATAAATTTACTTTCGTATGAATATCTCAAGTGCTAGTGTTTCATTTTTTTTGTTTATTATTGATACCACTTCGACACCATGAATGCATAATTAAATAATTGCAGTTTTATAGGGCAAATCTAATCATGTGTGTATACAAGTAGGTTCTAGGGCCAATTTGGAAATCAAACTACCAGCCAGAATTTCTTCTATATGCTGTGAAGGCTGTCAAACCAGGAAACTAATCACTAGGTCTAAGAACAATATGCAGTTTCTTATACAACAACATTCAGTGACAAGCTCAAGAACAGATATAAATATAAAATAGGTGGCCAACCAGTGTTAAAAATAGTGAGGAAGAAATCTGGTTGAAGGAATATTGTCATGTGCAAAATGGCCATTTCCTTTGAGAAATAGTGATGTCAGGAACAATGTACAGGCAGGGGAGACTTACTAGATGGGATGAGAAGGGAAGACTGACTGTTGGGGACTGCAGTATGGTGTTGATCTTCTCAGGCTATTAAACAGATAGAGTGCTGTCGTGTGATTCCTACAATCAAGCACTGGGGTGTGTTATACTCAGGTGGTAGATGGTGAAGAACATCCTGTGGCTTATTTTTCATGACAACTGAATAAGGGTACAACTGCAGTGTGCACTGTCACAGATGGTGCAGTATGGCACAGAAAAGATTCTCATCAGACTCACTTTTGTGGAGGGCCACAGGAAAAATGGAAGCAGGACAGTTACAAATTATTGTGGCCCAGTGGCTTAATGTAAATCATTCTGTTGTTTCTTGGATGTGGTGGCAGTTTATAGAAATCAAAACTGCATCCCCAAGACCAGGGCAGTGTTGACCATGTGTGACATCGGAAAGAGTGCCTTTATTTGACTGTAAGGGCACGATATTACTGCCTTAGTACTGCATGGCAACTAGCATCTGATCTCACAACATCCACTGGGCATGTTGTATCAAGGCAAATGGTGTATAGAGGGCTTCATCACCATGGCCTTTGTTATTGGAGACCTGCTGGATGTGTACATCTGATGTGCATTCACAGAAGGGAACATCTAGGGAGGAGCCGTCAAAATGCCACCTGAACTGTCAAACAGTGAGCCAATGTTCTTATCACAGATGAGTTCCAATTTTGTCTGAAAAGTGATTCTCAATGGATTCACATCTGGAGGGAACAGGGAACATGATTGTGAGACCAAACATTATGGAAAGAGAATTATACTGAGAAGTATTCCTAATAGTGGGGCAGGGATAATGTTTACTACTCTAATACCTCTTCATGAAATTGTACAGGTGAATCAGTAATGTTTAACCACTGTCAAGTGTTGCAATGAGATCTTTGGACCTCTTGTGGTTAATCTGAGGTTCTGTGAGTCCAGATTGTTTATTGATGGATGATACACTGCTCGACCTCGGAGCACAGGTGGTTGATGTTTTCTTGGAAAAGGAAGATTTTGCATGCATAGTGTGGTCTGCTCACTCTCCTGGTTTTAATCCCACAGAGCATGTCGAATTTATTAGGGGGTGGGTTGCATCCTGTCAGCATCCACCAACCACCCTCCAAGACTTGCAAGCTCTCTGCAGAAATACTGAGCATTATTGTTTCAACATGAGATTGATGACATCATTCATAGCAAATCCAATCACTGTCAAGCCTGTATTGCTGCCAGAGGTGATCATACTACATACTGAACACATTAACCAGTTGTTGGAATGTGTGTGTGTAAATCAGTTGGGAAACTACAGAACATTTTTGTCTAAAGATATGCATATTGCAGTTTATGTTATGTATTCTTTACATCGTTCTTGCTTTATTATCACTTGTTTATACTGTTTTGTGGAAAAATACATGCAGCATTGCAAAATTTCCATTGGTTTTTTTAATTTGAGACACCAGTGTATATATAGATTTTTCAGTGCTATTCATGTGGGAAAAATTTCAAATTGGTGACTGATCATCCAGCTCTAAATTAGTTAAGGGGCTGAAAGACCCTTCTAGCAGTTTCACAAGGTGGGTGCTGAGGTTGACAGAGTTTAATTATGAAGCTGTGCATATGCCAGGCAAGAAGCTTGGAAATACAGATGGATTGAACAGAAGGGTAGCAGTAGTACAGGCACTAACCAGATTGTCATGCCAAATGGCAAGCAGCTCAAGCTGCTAATGCTGACTGCAAATTGTGTAGCATGCAGCCATAGCTCAGCATGTGTCATTGCTTGTTACGTAAGGGAGCTAGACTGGGGCCAAGCATAGCAGTGCCAGCTAAGCATAAGGGGAAAGCATTGAGGGAAACATATGAACACATGCATGGAGATCAAAGAGTAGCAGGATGGAGGTGGATGAAGGAAGACATAGACCAAGAGAAAGAGTTGTTCGCAGGGTCCACAGCAAGTGAATTTTAACCATAAGTGAATACCATGACAAGGGTTACCAGTGGCAACTAAGCCAATTGAGGTGGTAAGGACAGAGTTCTAGATCCATTTCATCAGGTCCCAGCAGGAAACAGATATGTCTTAACAATTATTGACCATTTTTCATGGTACATGGAAATGATCATCATCCCAAATAATCAAGCAGTTATGATGATGTACGTTTTGGTCAACAACTGGTTGCTCATGTTTGGCCTGCCTAAAACAGTAACTATGGGCCAAGGGGCAAATTTCATGCTGGACTTGATGAAATGATAGTCATTTGCTAGGGGTTCAGGCTATTAAAAACTAGTCCACTGCACCTGTGAACTAATGGCAGAATGGAGTGTGTGCATCATGCTACTGGCAGGATGCTGAATTACTGTGTTAACTCTCATCATAATGACTGGGATTCACACCAGTCACTTGTCGTGGCAATTTAAAACTCAAAGGTTCACACTGGTAATGGACCATCCCAATATGATGTAGTGTATGGGAGAAGGTGTCTTCACTTTTCGGTATGATCAGGCCAAAAATTGCTAATGACAGGGAGGCAGTTTGCAACTTTGCAAGACACATAGGGAGATATGGAAGCATGTGAAGAAAGCAAATACCAAAGGCCTTGCTTAGCAAGAGGTAGTGGGGAAAAACACAAGAAAATTACCTTACTATAGGGTAGGGAAAAAGTTCATGTTGTCAGGCACTTATACCCACCAGCCGGTGTGGCCATGCAGTTCTAGGCACTTCAGCCTGGAACCACGTGACTGCTACGGTCACAGGTTCGAATCCTGCCTCGGGCGTGGATGTGTGTGATGTCCTTAGGTTAGTTAGGTTTAAGTAGTTCTAAGTTCTAGGGGACTGATGGCCACATATGTTAAGTCCCATAGTGCTCAGAGCCATTTGAACCACTTATACCCCTAAGAGTAAAACAAAAAAGTTTCTAACATGGTACCAGGGACCATATGAAGTGAAGGACCCATCACCAACAGTCAACATCAAGTTTCAGTTACTAACTAGGATAATGATAGTTTAGGTCCAATGCCTATGACCATTTTAAGGCAGTCAAGATTCATTGGCACTGTCATCAGCAACCAGAGCAAAGAAAAAGGAGGAAAGTAGTAAGGATAAGGATGAACATGAACATATTTGACCTGTGTGGGAAATACCATATGGGTTAAGAAGAAATAGAGGGAGCCATTGTGTTATTTTGTATTGTAATTGTGAAATTAATTAACATTAAGGTTATTGGAGGTCACTTGGTTGTGGAAAGGATATAGTGTGAGTTGTGTGACTTATGATCACTGAATGTGTAAGAATTGTGTCAGGTGATGGCAGGCCTTTTCTAAGGGGGAAGGAGGAGTTATTGTAGCTCCCTGTTTCCAGGTTACTGTACACCAGGGATAAGGATGGGAGGAATTCTAATTGGGGCAGAGCTTCAGTTCTTCATTGAAAGTGGAGCAGGAGTTCTGTGAAGTGATCAATTAGAAAGTGGAGTGCTTTTTACCAGGCAGGAGGATGTGGTTTTTACAAGCCATTTATGGATCTGAGATTAATTTTTAATGCCTTTGAGATGAGAAATAAGGTGAGGAGATCAGACGATGTGTTCTAACAGTCACAGATTAGAGTGAGAAGCTGAGAGCAAAAGTATATTCAGAGAAATATGGGGAGAATGAGAAATCGCATAGGTCTGTGAACAATTACAGAGACAAATACAACAAGCAATAGATGGGGTGCCACACACCTTGCAACAACACAAGAGGGATGGTTAGATGCTGAGGGTAGGTTACTGAAAATGATACTTGGAACTGCAGACAACATTAGGGAGCTAAACAATACCTTGGGAAGAGTGATGGGAATGGGAAGAGTGATGCATGAGTGGGAATGACAAGTTTGCAGGAACCCATTCACCATGCAATACACTAACTTAAGTTCAGCACTGCTAGCACCAGGGCAGTATCTGACTGATTTACAGAAGGTGAAAGAGGAGCTACCAGTGGAGTTGGGACTCATCGTGGAGCCAAGCAAGGAGAATTTACTGATATTCTATCATATGGCAACAGTGGTGGTGAGGATGGATTGAGAACAGCTGTGTGTGTTGGTTCAGTCCCTGATTATGAATGGTGACAGCTTTGGGGAACTTTAGTGAAACTTTTAGAAGGAAGAACAGGAGCAATATTGATGATATGAAAGGGGATAGGCACTCAAGAGTTAAAGTAGAGGAACTCTAGTGCTGTCAGAAAGAACGTATTACAATATGACTGACCCAAGTGATTAGGGGTGGCACAGACACATGCAAGTTTCAGATGATGTTAGGCAAAATGGATGGTCAATGTTGTCCACATGACATCTTGAAGTCTCAGTCTTACATCCCATAAACATGGCTGCACTGAATTTACTGTGAACATACCACTGCAGTGGTGCCAAATTGTTATTAACAAAGGAGATCCACAGGTACAAAGCAGTTTGAACTTTACAGCAAATTGCTGTTAATTAATGAGATAACAGGAGCAACATTTCAGCTGTCAGACACTGTGACTGGAATTACTGGGCTTAATGTAATGCAGCTGCAGTTGTATTGGCCACTCTATAAAACGTTGAAACCAACCTACCCTCCCCCCCCCTCCCCCCCCCCCAAAAAAAACAGCTCACAGTGACACAAGAAGGATGTATTTCAGTGGAACAGATGCTCTAGCATGTGCCACACTATCAAGAGAAACAATATCATATGGCCGTGACAGTGTCACCATATCTGACACCATAGTAGCTCTGACTATTCTGTCCAACTTCCATCTGCCTTAGCTGGACAGCCACTCACCTGATCAACTCCTTGGTAGTGCAGATACCAATAGAACTGATCACTGACTGGGCATGAGGTACCAAAAGAGGGGCAGATAGTGATGATTGATTGATTGATTGATTGATGGGGT
Organism: Schistocerca cancellata; assembly: GCF_023864275.1. Taxonomy (NCBI): domain Eukaryota; kingdom Metazoa; phylum Arthropoda; class Insecta; order Orthoptera; family Acrididae; genus Schistocerca; species Schistocerca cancellata. The sequence continues at coordinate 307,325,487 of NC_064628.1, read as the reverse complement.
ATGGGACTACACGGTGAGGTGATCAGTCCTGTGAGTCCACAGTTACACATGGAAGAGAGAGGGTCCATTAAAAGTGGAGAGGAGTCAAACTATAAAATGAGGAAGTTAAAACACACACAGTACAAGGTATATAAGGGTAGCTGAAATCTAAAAACTGGGAAAACATGGGAATAAAAGAGCTGTTTTTGCAATCAGGAGTGGTCATGGGTCCCAGACTGAGAAAACAGGCTGAGGGGGGGGGGGGGGGGGGGGGCAGAAAATGTGAAGTACTTGTGATCATGTACATAATAATACAAGTAGTGATAAGAAATATGTTTATTAGTATAAAAGTTGTTAAATGCTGAAGAGCACGGCATAGGATCCTTTAGACATATAAGAGATATTAAATGACACAAAGAGATTCAATAAAGGCATGTCTAGATAAGGTGATTTTAGCTGTTTTAAGTTTTTTTGTTATAGTTTTAGGGCGCAAAACTGCTATGGTCATAAGCACACATTCTGTGGCTTAGGGAATGGTAAGAAACTGAATAGGAAATCAGCAGCAATGGGAGCGAATCTCAAAAAGAGGGGAAACTAAAAACAGAAGGAAATCTTAGAAAACTACCATAGAAAGGTGGGGGTTGTTTTACCCCAAAAAAGAGCTTCAAATGACCGATGTCGTCTCACTGACTGATAAAACTTGAGGACGTGATCAGCTGAGTGCATGTCATCTGCTAAATCAGGCAACTGCTGTAAATGGACATGTAACGAATTAAAATAGCGGCACTGAAGTAAAAGGTGTCTCGCCATCCACGGTTGAGAGCAGTGGGAACAAAGTGGGGGAGGATTGCCACTTAAAAGATGTCAATGGCTAAAAAGACATTTCCCTATCCGGAGTCTAGTTAAAATTACCTCCACCAGACGATGAGGTTGGGAGGAAGAGGTCCAAGCACAGGGAAGAGGTTGCACATCCCGTAATTTATTATCGGGAAGTGTAGACCAATGTGTGTGCCATAAAAGACAACATAATGACATAAAACACTCTGTAGGTTGGCTAAGGGAAACATGTGAACATCGGGCTGAGGAAGAGAGACTGCAGCCTTGGCCGCTATATCGGCTGCCTCATTTCTGTGGGTACCAAATGTGCCCTGGGTTCCAGAGGAATGCCACAGAGACACTCCCCAAGTGGAGCAAGTGGAGGCAGTCCTGAATCCAGTGGGCCAGAGGGTGAACAGGATGAAGAGCTTGGAGGCTGAGGAGAGAGCTGAGCGAATCTGAGCATATAATATACTGTATCCGCTTATGGTGACGGATGTATTGGACAGCCTGGAGGACAGTGTAAAGCTCTGCAGTAAAAACCAAACACTGGTCGGGAAGCTGAAATCTATTAGGGGTGTCACCAACAATGTAGGCACTCCCAACACCAAATGTTTTTGAGCCATCAGTTAAAATGAATAGAGCATCCTCCATTTGTGCACATAGAGCAGCAAATGCCCGATGATAAACGAGAGGAGGGGTACTATCCTCGAGAAGCTGACAAAGGTCATGGAGCAGGAGGCAAGTCCGGGAGCAAAGCCAAGTTGGTGCCGTACCCCTCGTTGTCAAGAAAGTTTTAGGAAAGTGGAAGGAAAGAGATTGTAGCAGTTGACAGAAGCAGAGTCCTGGTTGGTGGTGGTAGAGAGGATGGGCAGCCTGGAAAAAAAAAATTTGGGGCTTGGGCCAGATGATCAGTCATAGAAGACAGATGACTAGCATAATGACTCAGAAGGACAATAGAGGTTCAGCAGTCTCAGCATAAAGGCTTTCCACACGGCTGGTATAGAAAGCTCCAGACGCTAAACGCAATCCATGGTGGTGAACAGAGTCAAGATGCCGAAGAATAGATGGGCCATGCAGAGGAGTAAACTATGCTTCTATAGTCCAATAGGCATGATATAGGCAGAGAAGGACCACTCGGTCCACTCCCCACGAGGTAGCATTCAGAACACAGAGTGTTGATGGGTCGCAGACAGCGAGCCGAAAGATATGAAACGAGGGAGGACAAGCACAGTTTTCTGTCAAACATAAGTCCCAAGAATTTAGCAACACCTGCGAACAGAAGGTCGATGAAGCCTAGATGTAGGGAAGATGGAGGAAACTCCGTATGATGCCAAAAATTTACACAGACTGTCTTACTGGGAGAAAAGCAGAAGCCGGTTTCGATGCTCCACGAGTGGGGCGATCGAGATATCCTTTGTCTGTTCAGAGCTCTAGTAGATAGCAAAATCATTGACAAAGAGGGAGCTTGAGACAAAGGAAAGGAGACAAACCATAATTGGATTTATGGTGATGGCAAACAGTACAACACTTAGCAGGGAGTCCTGGGGCACCCCGTTTTCTTGGGAGAAAGTACGGGAGAGAGTAGTGTTCACGCACACACTGGTGCACTCTGTCATAAATTCATGAATAAAATGGGGTAGCTGACCTTGAAAGCACCAAGAGAACAGTGTGTGGAGGATGCCTGTCTTCCAACAGGTATCGTATGCTCTCTGCAGATGTTCAACTGCAGAACAATGCTTTTGGAAACTGCATTAGGCAGGTGTTAAAAGGTGTCAGAACTCCAGCCACCAGGCTAAACGGCAATTTGCCATATGCTCCATAACCTTACATACACCACTCTTGAGAGATATGGGGCGACAGCTATAGGGGAGATGTTTGTCCTTTGCACCTTTTGGAACAGTAATGACGATAGCTTCCCGCCATCTTCTGGGAAAGGTACTGTCAGATCAAATTCGATTATAAAGGCAAAGGAGGTAACGCAGACTATGGTATGATAAATGCAGCAACATTTAGATGTGGACGCCATCCGGTCCTGGGGCAGAAGAGCGAGAAGAAGAGAGTGCGTGTTGGAGTTCCTGCATAGAGAAAACAGTATTATAGCTTTTGCTATTTTGAGAGGAGAAAGCAAAAGGTTACACTTCCACTGCTCATTTCTTCAGGAGAAAGGTTCGAAATCCCAGCAAAGTGTTGACCCAATGAGTTAGAAATTGCAACTGGGTCCACTAAGGTATCATGCATGACAGTGAGCCCAGCGATCAGGGAGAAACTAGACATGCCAATTAACTGTCGAATCCAACTCCAAACTACTGATGAGTGAGTGAAGGTGTTAAAGGAGCTGGTAAAGAAGTCCCAGCTTGCCTTCTTGCTATCACAGATGATGTGATAGCACCGCACACATAACTACTTATAGTGGATACAGTTAGCCAACTTAGGATGGTGGATGAAAAAGTGAAGAGCACATCTCTGCTCGCATATTGCATCATGGCATGCCTCATTCTCATTCCACCAAGGAACTGGGAGGAGGGTGGGGGGCGGGGGGGGGGGGGGGGGGGGGGGTTGCCTGGGCAAATCAGCGGTGCGAGGTATTGAATGTTCCATGGCTGTAAGAATAACTTCCATAACATGAGTGACCTGATTGTCGATGCTAGGAAAGTGACAATCATCAAATGTCGCTAGAGGGAAGAAAAGTGTCCAATTGGCTTGGGAGAACTTCCAGCATCGTGGGCGCATAGATGGCAGTTTTGGCTGTGATTGAAGGATATGTGGAAAATGGTCACTCAAGTGTGTATGAGCAAGAGTGAACCATTCAAAGTGCCAAGCTAGCTGAACAGTACCAACCGAAACAACCAAATGAGAGAAATTTGTCATGAAGACAGACAAAAATGTAGGTTCCCCAGTGTTGAGGCAAACAAGATCCACTTGGTGGAAGAGGCCAATCAATAGAGAGCCTCGTGGACAATAGTGCAGAGATCCCCAAAGCGGGTGGTGAGCATTGAAGTCCCCAACGAGCAAATAGGGAGGCGGGAGCTGACCAAGGAGATGAAGGAGATCAGCTCTTGCCATTGGCCTGGATGACAGAATATATATGGTACAAAGAGAGAAAGTGTATCCAGAAAGGGAAAGGAGGACAGCGACAGCTTTGTATTAACTGTTTAAGGGAATTGGGTGATAATGGACAGTATGATGGAGAAGAATCGTAAGTCCCCCATGTGCTGTTGTGCCATCAACAGAGGGGAGATCAAACCAGACTGATTGGAAGTGAGGGAAAACAAAGCAATCGTGGGGACACAGCTTTGTTTCCTGAAGACAAAAGACTACCAGGAAGTAGGATCATAAGAGGATCAACAGTTCATCCCGATTGGCTCAAATTCTGAGGATATTCCAATGGATAATTGACACAGGGTGGACAGAAAAGGGAAGAATCTCACCAAGGTTGCTGTCAGCTCAATGACCACTGAGAGCTTGCAGCAGACACTGTGGAACAGCATTCAGTCAAAGGCAGAAGATCCTGATCCATAGGTTGTTTGGGGCAGTTCCTGCCACCAGCAATCGGCCGGTTGATCAGCTGCCAGCAGTGTGCCTCGGCAACATGGAAGTTGGCCAAGGGTGGTTACCGCTGGGTGGTGCTGTAGATGAGACATGCCATGGTGGAGAAGGAGAGGAACTTTGTTTCTTATGAGCCTTCTTCGAAACAGGACATTGAGATCAGGGAGGAATCAATGGTTGTAAAGTCAGGGTACATAAAAATTCTTCGCAAGTAGGCTCTGTTTTGGAAGTCTGGGCGTTCAATTTTGGGTCTCATGATTTAGCAGGAGCCGATGAAGGGTGAGCCTTAGAGTGAGCTGGTGATAGTGGAGAGGTTGAATGGGTGATCTTTGCACTGGCCGATCTGATGACCGTGGCACTAAAGGTGAGATTGCAAGTCTGCGTGGCTACCTCCTTAGTAGGCCAAGGAGATCCAAGGACAGTGCTATATTTACCTGCTGGGGCACATTGGGCTTTTGACTGGTGAATAACTTATGTGCAGAAAATGTAGACACCTTTTCCTTCACTCTGATTTCCTAAATAATTCGTTCATCTTTGAAAATAGGGCAATCCCTACAGGAAACAGCGTGGTCACCCATACAGTTGGTGCAATGAGGGGATGGAGGTGGACAATTACCCTCATGGACAACCCTATGTAACACATTTGGCCAGATTGGAACACGACTGGCTGGTATGATTAAACTGCTGACATTGATAGCAATACGTAGGGTTGGGGATGTAAGGGTGAACTGAAATTATCTCATATCCCGCTTTAATGTTAGCTGGAAGTTGATCTTTATCAAACGTCAAGAAGAGAGTACGGGTTGGTACCAGGACCTTGTCAACCCTTTTCATGATTATGTACAGCCATTACACCCTGGTCAGACAGGTACTTTTGAATGTTCTCATTGGACAATCCATTGAGTGAGCATGTATAAACCATCCCTCATGGCGAATTTAAAGTGCAGTGTGCTTCCACCCAGACAGGTGTGTAGCAGTGGAGTTCACAGCAGTTCTTGTGCCTGGAGGGCACTGATCATCTCTAACAACAAGGTGCCATTTCGCAATTGGGAACAAGACTTTACAGGACCTGCAGTTGCGTTGACACCATTCTGAATAATGAAAGGGTTGACGGTGGAGAAGTTTTGACCTTCGTCAGACCAAGAAACAACTAGGAACTGTGGCAGTGATGGAAGAATTGTCCATGGCTGCGACTCATCTAACTTTTGCTTGTGAGCAGAAGTTTTAGATGTAGAGGAAATCATTCCGAAAGTATCCCCAATGATTACTGTCGTCTCCAATGGTGTGCTCCTTCCTCATGGAGGCCCCCCTCTGAGGGCACTCCCACCTTAGGTGATTGTTCACACCTCCCAATAAATGGACAGAGGGACCAATCGGCACGTTCGGAAGGTATCAGCTCAGCTAATCACCCCTCCCTGGGCATGGCCTTTACCAGGGGGCACATATGTGTCCTACCTGTCTACCAGGAGCAGGGGATTACGTGTTACAACATCACAAGCTATGCATGGGAATGTGTGGGTCAGCCTTCAAACACGCACAGTGAGGAAAGAAAGAGAAAGGGAGGAACAAAGAAAAGTAAAGAAGAGGGGTCGCAAATGCCGCTGTGGTGAAGAGGGTAAAGAGAAGAGGCAAGGAAAAGAGAAGGACATAGGGAGGACAGAGACTTTACAGCATAGAGAGCAAAGAAGAGAAACTATGTCTTACAGTAACAAGCATCCATCTCTGGACATAGGCATGAAACATATTCTCAAAGAGTGAGAAGGGGAAGGGAAGAGGTGGGGGGAGGGGGGGATGGGAGATGGGGAAGGATGTGGATAAGGAAGGTATGCTGTCCAGAAAGAAAAGGGAGCTGCACCAGCTCAGGGTCCCATGATTGCCATGCATGTATCCACAAAAGGGTTGTAGACCCCCTTGGGGAGGAGGGGGAGGGCTTTTAAGTTGTGTTTTAAGATTTTATGAGGAACTGCCTGCCTGTTGAAAGTGAGAGTAGTAAATGTAATGTACTAGTGCTGCCTTGGGAGAATTGAGATTTCAGAGGGTTATAACCTATAAAGTAAACTGCACACTCTGGGCCTTATGGTCCAAGCCAACCAGTAATTAAGAAGGAAAATCATAACTGTTGTGCACTGTGATCTATGTATGCAGAGTTCTGTTGCAGACCAGTCCAGAGTAGAGACCTAGGTTTTCCAAAGAAGAGGAATGTATTGTAGCACTGCCACTATTTTTTCAGGCTTTACTGCAGAAACTAGCAAATCAGCTGCAGTTGTAGTAGAAAAAATACAAAGCCAGCAGGGGCCAAGGTACCTGCTTGCAAGTTGCAGTAAAAGGGCTGCTTACACATTTCAAAATGGGCCAAGCCAAGCACTGCAATCCTGATGATGCAGTGAAAAGAAAGGACTCTTGCACAACAGTTCAGGCAATTATTATATTACCAGCTGATGGATTTACTCCAAACGTGGCTGGGAGCTGTGCATCGCACAACAGATGAGCTGGCAACCTGTAAAAGTAACTGTCAATTTTAGCATAGATAAGAGCGGCCCAGCAGTGCAAAAATTAGAGTAATGAATGACGGCAGTCAAGTTTAGGCTTTTTCTACACTATGTCATGCATACTTTGACAGCCAATGAGCATTCAGTAGTGTTCTGAGTATTCTGCTCAGAATGATGTAGCTAATGCAAGCATTAAATGTGATTGTAGCAAGCTGTGTAGTGAATTTCTATTTCATTTGTTGCGGGTGGTCCTCAAGATATGCCTGGCAGTAGTCAGTGTTCTTTTCTGCATCATGCCTGAAAGTGGTGCCTTGACCTTTATATCCAGACTTCACTTCTTTTTCTCATGTATCAGGTGTCTCAAGATGTTTCTCCCCCTGTGGTGGCTGGACACATAATGCCAGGATTGCATTTTGGCTGGTGGACAAGGATGGGGTGGGGGTAATACTGGGAAGGTAGATAGAGGGAGACGAATAGGAAGAGGCATTGGGGGTGGTAGCTAGCAGCTCAGAGAGAGGCAGCAGGTTTTGCTGGCTATGAATGCAGGATGGAGAGGTGGCAGGTGTATAGGCTAGGAATGTGATGCACAGGTAATAGAGCCAGTGGAATGTGGTGCAATATGAAGGTGACATTGAGACATGGATTGAGAGGGAGTGACCAGACAGAGAAAGGGTGAACTGTTAGATGGAGGACATGGGTTAATGGATACTGATGTCAAGAGGGTTATGGGTGTCAAGGGTACGTTGGAAGGATGATTCTCATTGGAGTAATTCAGAAAACCAAGTGGTTGAGGGAAAGGTCCTGATGACCTAAGTTGTAAAGCAGCCATTGAAATCAATCATGTTTCGCTCAGCTTCTTTTGTGTCACTGGGTAGTCAACTTCATTCTTTGCCACAGACTGGCAGTGTCATTCATTCTAGGAGACAGTTGGCTGGTTGTCTTAATGACATAAAAAGCTGTGCAATTATGCAGCAGAGTTGGTATGTCATGGCTACTTTCGCTTTTAGGATAAGCTTGAGACATAAATGGAGAACGAAAGTGCTGGGTGGGTATGTCAACAAGTCTTGCACCTAGGTCTTCCACACAGATATGGTTCTTATGGCAAGGGGGTCAGAAGTGGGTGTACCATAGGGTGGACAAGGATGTTGAGGAGGTTGAGTGAGCTGTGGAATACAACTTTAGGGGGGGATGAGAAGGGTTTTGGTAGGATGTCCCTCATTTCTGGACATGACAGTCAACCAAAGCCCTATCAAAGGTTTTGGATCAATCATTCCAGTCCAAGTTGATATTTGGGTGGCTGATTCTTTGGGGTGGTGCAAGGATTACAGGTGTGTGAGGGTATGTCATGGGATATCTGTTTACAGAGTTAGTGTCTGAAGGCCCTCATTAGTTATTCAGCATACTAGGTAAGGGAGAACTAGGCTGGTACCCATAGCCCACTCCAGACAGACATTATGGAAACATTTTGGAAATGTTCTAAAAACACTTGCACTTAGGATTTACTCTAGACTTTCATTAGTAAATTTTGGTGTAGTGCTGAGTCAAATGCTTTCTCCAAGTCAAGAAGCACTGCATCCACCCAGGTGGCTTGAGCCATGATTTCTATGGTGTCGTGTGAAAAAAGCCTGAAGTGGGTTTTCCATGGCATATGTTTCAGGAATCCACCATGCTGGTTGGTATGAAAGAGTCATTTTGGGTAAGACACCTTTGACGAAGCAAGCTGGGATATTTTTACTTCCCCCTCTTGTTTTGCCATCTGCCTCCTTAAAATTCATTTTTTTCATTTTTGACTAACTACTATTAACATGCGTGAGTATAATCTGCATTTTCATGCAAGAGAAAGGTTGGCCTTCAATTTTAAAGAATATAACACCATATCTAATCCTGTACTTAGTTTTATGTATGTAATTGATTTTCTAATGTATTTCAACTATTCCTAGTTGGTATCTTTTGTTATAGGGTGAAATCAGTAATTGTTTCATAACCTCAACTCTATTTTTGACTTATAAACAAATATAAATTCTATAATAATTATAAACATTTTGAGGAACAACTAATAGTGTTATTTAAGGATCTATTTGGCTCTATTCGAAACCATGTTAGCAAAGCCAGCCCTTAATTAATTCCAAAGTAACAGTTTTGTCGAAAGTATTGTTTCCATAATGGTATCTTAATTTCATCATTTAAACAAATAATTCTGCCTAACTCTTTTAGTAGAAGAAACTGTTAAAAGACTGAATTTTTTGTGTATTTTGTCAGTTTAATGAGGTAAGTTATAATTGAAATTTCTGTAAATAAACATCAAACAATCTGTAGTTTCAGGGCCTATTATTGTGATGATATGTAAGGGCCCAATTTTTGGTCCCAAGACAGTCAGTCCATGGCCGAGTTTCAGACAAGAAACCTGTGTTGATTAGAACAACAACAATGTATCAAATTAACTATGAAATAAATGTTGCACCAATAGGCCATGTTTGGTCAATTTATTTGAAAGGTGGTTAGGTGTGGTTAGGTTTTTACTGCTCATAGATGTCTAATAGTAAACTATTGTAGCAGTATGTTTATGTTTGCTTGCAAACTATTAAGGAGGCTTATGAAAAGTTAAACAATAGTGCACTGGCCATATAACTGTATTACTGTATTATGGAGGGGGGGGGGGAGGGGGGGGGGTTGTGACAGCGAAAGTAAAGAACTGTGAAATACTAATGTGCACCTGTTAGCTTCATCATTTATAGTAGTCAGTGTTTAACTTACATCCCCATTTTTCAGCCAGTATAGCAATGCAGTACAGCAATACCAAGGACCGTCAATGAAGAAATAGAGCAGGCAAACATCACAACCTCATTATGTTTGAAATCAGAATACGTTTTAAGATTCTGCGAAACAGATGTCAATATGATTGGACAGTAGTTTTGTAGATCTCTTCTGCTACCCTACTGACAGTTGGATGTTACCTGTGCCTTGCTCCAAACACTGGACACAGTGTCTTTTTTTTAAAAAACAAAAAAAAAAAAAAATAATAATAAAATGAAGGCCTACAGCACATAATGGTTAAAATAGCAGATGACTATTTTGTATGCTACTGTAAGTTTTACGAAATAGTAACTGACACTACTCTACTGTACATTTTGACAAAGCCAACTTACGCTCAGTAATGAAAGGCCAGTATATGTACCTTTTTTTCTATTGTTCAACTATTGAGGTAAGCACTTTTCTTTCTTCATGGCATTAGTGAGCTGCATCTATAAGAATACCTGTAACTACTTATCAGAACCTCTTCAATCTTCTCTATAAATTTAAATGAGGAGCGAAACATAAAATTCCTGTAGGTCCTCATTAGCCTCTAATTTAATACGTCTGGTTGTGACATGCTACCCTAATATTTATTAAAACTAAGACTCTTTGCAAACAACAATATACTGAAACTATCATCTTACTAAAAGATGTGTGTTTTTATGATTTTGGCTCACTAACCTGTACAAAGATACATAAGGTGTTTCACAACTCATGTTACACTCTTCTGGAAGTTATAGAGGGAACATAGTAGATAAAATTTTACACAGGAACCCATGTCTGGTATCATCATCCAATGACACTACAGAGCATTAAAGTTATAGGCACCAGTACCTGTTAAAGTATGTGACTCTGTGATGATGTTACAAACTGTCTATGATGATGGAGAAGGATAAATGTATCAATTTGAGGTAATGGAAATGACCAATTCAAATGTTATGAGCAAAAACCTTTCTGATACCTCTGACAGTGGACTATATGTACTGGTCTGTTGTTAAGACTGAAGGGTAGTCAACTTTCAGAATGGTAGTACGGACAAAAACAAGGAAAAAATATCCGGTACACATGGGCTCTTAAATGCATGCCTGAGGAGCTACGAGCACTTTTTTTATCTTCACTACTGCAAAACTGAAATATTCCAGGACATAACAAGTAATTAGCAAATACTCATCTTCATTTCTTGGCAATCCCCCGTACTGCACTAGCTGTGAAAGTAGTGTGTGAATTCTCTGCTCAACCAAAATTTGCTGCAACTTGCTAAGTTCTTGATATTGATTTGGTATTGCTGAGGGAAATTTCAAGAAATTCAGGTTGACACAATGTCCTATTCCAAAACACATGTTTATTTTTTAATACTGTAACAAAATGGCTCACAAAACCATTGGAAAATTGACACCCTCCCAATCTGATTTGCTACTCCTTATATATGTATTTGTGACAATTACTGCCTGTGCCATCCATTACGAGGAACAGGAAATTTATGGCTCATGATCAAAATCTTGCTAGTGTACACAGACTGTCATCATTCAGTTATGCATTAATTCATTCCTCTCATATTGCAACACGAAGTTTCAACATGTTTCATCTTTTAGTATTTAAATACATAAAATGGGTCACTAACATTTTTTTTTTATAAAGTCGCTTGTATCATGAAGATTTTCCATAGGAAAATGTTCCTACATTTCTGCGAGTTTATTACATAAATACAAATGCAATGTTAACTTCAATCCTTACAAAAACTATCCTTCAGTTACAAAATGAGAATTGTTTATATTTTTATGTTCAAGTATCGATTAGTAATAGTCAAACCAGTACATACATATCCATTCTTCTCCATCATTCTCAAAAGTTCATATCATCATCACATACTCACCCTGTATATGAATACATTTACAGTTGCTGGTACCTATAACTCTGACAAACTGTAGTCGTTGAATGATGTTTCCAGACATGGGTTCCTATGTAAAAAGTCATCCAGTAATTCATCTCGACACCTTCTAGAATTGCATAATGTGAATCATGAAACACCCTGTAATAGACAAGCACATAATATTAACATCAATGTGGTTGAACCACTTGCATACTACAGAGTCACTATTTGTGTTGTGCGATTTGTATAAAGATTCACAGACAGCAATGATGCTATCAGAAGTCATTTTTGTCCATACTAAGATTATACGAACATAAATAAGAGTTTTCATCAAAACTGCAAGTAAGGACAGCTAAAATTTAACAAAGATGCGAAATCCAAGGCAATTCCATATCATATTCCATACACAATTGTCCCGTTTGTAACCATAATATACCAAAGATCCCTAAAAAACTATGCCTAATAGGTGAAAGAAAGCATAGATCACACCTGTATACACGATGAGTAATAGAAGTGATCAAAAAAATATCACCAATAATCTTTGACTTTGAAATGCAACTACCTTATTCAGATTATAAAGGATTGCACACACTAGATATTTAACATGTTGCCTGCCTGCCACATGGCTAAGGCAGCCACATGATACATTTTATTCTTATAACTTTATATTTAAGGATTTTGGCAATAATATACGATTTTGAATAGATAATTAACACTTTTGCTTAATAATTTGAGTATTTTGTTGTGTTCTAAGTTAAAACATTGCCTCATACATACTAGGGTCATTCAATAATTAAAGACACAAATTGATCTGGAGAAAAAAGCATTTACTTTTTACAAAACAATACTTTTTCTATGTTTCACCAAACCAATAGAAATCACTAGGTGCTAAATCAGGACTCTAAGGGAGATAAGGCAGTACTTCCCAGCCCATTTTTTTGAAGATTTCATGGGTTAGTTGAGCAATATGAGGATGTGTATTGTCTTGCTGGAGAATCACAGCTCTCCTCTGAGATCCACGATGTATCTCTCTCATGGCTGTCTTCACCTTGTTATTTAAAAGCAAATCTGAGTAGTATTGGCTGTTCATTGTACAATGCTCTTTGAGATAATCACAAAAACACTGGATCTTCAGAATCCCAAAACACCGTCAACATGACTTCTCCTGCTGATGCTTGGGTTTTGAATTTTTTCTTGACAGCTGAGTTGGTGTCCTTCCACTCCACACTTTGTCTTTTTGATTCTGGCTCATAACAGTGAACCCAAGTTTCATCACAAGTTAAAATTTTGTTGAGGAAGTGCTCACCTTCTCTTTAATAACATACCTTTAGCTCTGTGCACACTCTCAACCATGTTTTCCTGTGTAGCCATGTCAACTCCTTCGAGACCCATCTTGCACATGTTTTGCGGTACTTCAGCTTGTTACAGATAATGTTCTGAATATTACCAGTACTAACATTAACCTTATCAACTATCATTTCCACAGTCACACGGCGGTTGGCGCAAATAATGTCATCAATTGGACTTTCAAGTGTAGGGGTTGAAACAAACTGGTCGGCCAGAATTAAAAATATTGCATTTTAACCTTGCAAACTGCTTTTTTGGAATGGAATCAAAACATGGAGGAACTTTTAGATAAGTAAAAGAAAATATAAATTATAAGAATATAGCCTCTGTTTGTAAACTTGGTTGTGAAAGAGACTTTGAAATCTCAGTGGTTGAGTTAATGTCTGAAAAAACTATTATTTTATGTGTGTATACATCTCCTGTTAGCAACATAAGGTTTTGTTTTTTTTTTCAGAAAACTGGGTGTTACTTTAGGCAAACCTGAGACAACTGTGAAAACAATGGTACTGTGTGGAGATTTTAATACTGAATTTCTGAGCCATAGCTCTCACAGGGGAAAGTTCGTAAATATTATAAAGGCCTACAATCTTTGTCTGACTCTTAGTTCTCCAACACATGTAACAAAAACTAGTGTCACTCTCCTTGATCAGGTGCATGTAAACATGGACACGTGTACATCAGAAAACTGATACTGGTGATAGTGACCACCTTTTGCAATTACTAACCATACCTGTAAATCACATTTTGACCAGCGTACAAAATATTATCCATAAAAGGATTTATAGTCAGAAAAATATTGAATACTCACAGTATCTAATCAGTGAAGAATATTTGAGCGAAGTACAATATATTACCAATGAAAAGATGGAAAAAATTTTGAACATTTTCAAGCATAACTTTGACACAGCTTTTCCACAAAGGAAAAGTTATTTTCAGAAGCACAGATATATTCAAAAACTGGATTACATCGGGCATTAGAGCAGCTTGTAAAAGCAAGTGGGAACTTTTTCTGCAGTCAAAAACTGACAGCAGTCCAGAATTTCTTAGTTATCTCGAAAATGCTAGCTATTTTTGAAACGTGTCATAAAAGAGCCAAAAATTAAGGAAGATGACAAATATATATGATGAAGTCATCCAATAAAACTAAGTCGATGTGGAAAGCTGTGCAGGACCTTACGGGGAAGAACACAAGTCACAAAAATATTGTGATATCATACAATGGCAAGAATGTCAGTGACCCTAGGGCAGTTGCAGACAGCTTCAATTCTTATTATGCAACTGAAAGTTAATGAAGGGGGGGGGGGGGGGTGGTAAGTAAGGGTAAGTAAGATGTGATGGCGCCGGCCATGTCATAGGCCTTGCGAAGTCAAAAAATACTTCAACAAAATGGCGGCGCTGGGAAAAAGCCTGCCGAACTGCAGATTCCAAGCGAAGTAAATGATCACTAGGAGACCATCCTTCTCGGAAGCCACACTGGTAAGGGGACAATAGATCCTGAGATTCGAGGACCCAATTGAGCCGACGGACTACCATCTGGTCAAGTAACTTACAAACAACATTGGTCAGATTAATTGGCCGATAGCTGTCAATAAATAGGGGGTTCTTACCAGGCTTAAGGACAGGAACTACGATGCTATCCCTCCACTGAGAAGGGAAGTCACCCTGGAGCCAGATACGGTTAAACACCCGAAGAAGATGTTGCTGTTGTGGAACACTGAGATGTTGAAGCAGTTGGTTATGAATGGAGTCTGGGCCAGGGGTCATATCATGAGAAGAAGAAAGTGCAGAAAGAAATTCCCATTCAGTGAAAGGTTCGTTGTAAGATTCTGACTCACAAGGGGTAAAACATAAGGTGGAAGCTTCGGCCCGCTGTTTCCGGTGAAGGAAAGCAACCGGATAGGAGGCTGATGCTGATGCCATTGCAAAATGGGTCGCAAGATGTTCCGCAAGAACTAACAGGTCCGTACAAAGGCCATCTGGGAGGTGAAGGCCTGGGAGGGTGGACTGCCGATGGCAACCTTGGAGAGAGCAAAGTGTAGCCCATACCCATGACAGAGGGACAGTTGAACCGAGGGAAGAAACAAATCGTTCCCAACATATATGCTTCCTCTGTTTGATTAAATAACGGGCTTTAGCACGAAGGCATTTAAAGGTAGTAAGGCTGGCTACGGATGGGTGCCTCTTAAAGTGTTGCAAAGCTCTACGGTGATTACGGATGGCAATGGCCGTACTCCACCACGGGACTTGCTGGCGATGAAATGGTCCAGATGAGCGCAGGACAGCAAGGCTAGCAGCTCAGAGAGAGAGAGAGAGAGAGAGAGAGAGAGAGAGAGAGAGAGAGAGAGAGAGAGAGAGAGAGAGAGAGAGGGGGGGGGGGGGGAGGGAGAGAGAGAGAGAGGGGGGGGGGGGGAGGGAGAGAGAGAGAGAGAGAGAGAGAGAGAGAGAGAGAGAGAGAGAGAGAGAGAGAGAGAGAGAGAGAGATATATATATATATCTCAGGAACAGAAAGAGACCAGGTGACCTGGGGGCCGACAGACCGCGGCTCTCGCGGTTG
Source organism: Schistocerca cancellata (assembly GCF_023864275.1). Lineage (NCBI taxonomy): Eukaryota > Metazoa > Arthropoda > Insecta > Orthoptera > Acrididae > Schistocerca > Schistocerca cancellata. Next base: position 307,310,090 of record NC_064628.1, on the reverse strand, counting down.
TCGCGTGGCAGCAGACCTTTGGCCTGGAAGGTGCCGGGAAGGGGCATCCCAGGAGAGTCACCCTTGACCGGCAGATGCCGAAGGGGTGGGAAACTTCTCTGGCTGGGGAGGGGGAGCAGAGCACAGAGGAGAAGGTGTGGGAGCCGCAGGGGAGGGGGGAAGGAGAGGGATCCGGGATTGGGGTAAGGAAGGGGGAGGAAGGGGTGAAGATGTAACTAAAGCATAACAAGATGACATGGACAAAGGGTGAAGACATGTATACTTCTTATGAGCCTCTGTGTAGGTTAAATGATCTAGGGACTTATACTCCTGTATCTTCTTTTCCTTCTTATATACTTGGCAATCTGGTGAACGTGGAGAATGATTGCCATGACAATTAACACACATAGGAGGGGGAACACAGGGACTCCCCTCATGGAGTGGACGTCCACAGTCACCACAGAGAGGGGCCTGTGAACAGCAGGAAGACGTGTCCAAAACACAAGCACTTAAAACACCTCATAGGAGGTGGGATGTATGGCTTCACATCACATTGGTAAACCATAATCTTTTCTTTCTCAGTGAGGTTAAGGCATTAGTATCAATGTGATTGTCCTTAGGACCCTTCTGAACATGCCAAACAAAGTGAACACCCCGCCGTACGAGATTGTCCCGAAGTTCCTCATCAGTTTGAAGGATGAGGTCCCTGTGAAAAATCACACCTTGAACCATATTTAGAGACTGGTGGGGGGTAATAGACACAGGAATTGTGCCAAGATGGGTACAGGCATGAAGGGCCGCAGATTGGGCAGCTGAAGCAGTTATGATCAGCAACGAACCCGACCGCATCTTGCTCAGGGAGTCCGCTTCGCCAAACTTGTCTTCAATGTGTTCCACGAAGAATAAAGGTTTGGTATTGGTGAAAATATCCCCATCAGTCCTGGTGCAAACCAGATAACGGGGGAAAGGTTTCACCCCTAGCCAACAAGCCTGACCCTCTTCCCAGGGGATAGCCATCGAAGGGACGGCCGAAGGGGCAAGAGAAGCAGCACTCAAAGAATCCGTTCCATGCAGAGAGACGGCTGCAGAAGAACGGCCAGAGATCTGGACCTGTATGCATAGCATCCGCCCTGATACCACCCACTCCCATCAGGGGCTCTCCTCATGGGCGCCACCCAGCCACAGCAAGGGCCGTCTGGCACAGCGGCCATTGCCAGGAGTTCCGATGCTCCAGGATGACGAGCAACCACTCCAAGGCTTGCATGAGGTGGTCACAGCTCAGGTATCAGAAGTATGACCCCTGTGTGTTCAGGGGGCTCAACCAAAAGGGTACATAGCGACCCCACAACATGGGCTGGCTACCATGCTGGCTATGCACCCTAGCATCAGACAACAATGTGAAAGAAAAGGTGGAATGTACTAGGAGGGCACACGTCGGAGACACTAGGTAAGGTGATCAAGGTGCTCTTCCCCAAATGGCTCACACTACGGAAGAGAAATTTAGCAATGTAGGTCAAACCACAGAGGGGGACCAGGCAGTGCCAAAAGGAGGTGGTGATTATGCAACAAAGCCAAATTGTAAAACCAACAGAACCAGGAGGATAGTGGGGGCCAACATAAGCAAGGACACCAAGAGAGGGAGAGGAGAGGGTGAGGGGAAAGGAGCAAGGAGGGAAAAGGAGGGGAAGGGGAAGGAAATGCAGCCCTGGAAAGAAGGAAGGCTGCAATAGCTCGGGGCCCCGTGCTCACCACACACGTATCCACAAAAGAGTTGTGGACCCCCTGGGGGGTTAGGGATTATGAACCAGTACTGTTTTCAGATGACGAAAATCTTACTGTATATACAAAAGATATTACAAAAGAAGTGTCTGAATGGTTTACCAGAAACAGGCTAATAGTTAATCCCTAAAAAATGGTACTCATGAATTCCCACACAGACCAAAATAAAAACGCGGCACAACCCGTAGTATGTATACAGGGTGGTCCATTGATCGTGACCAAGCCAAATCTCACAAAATAAGCATCAAACAAAAAACTAAAAAGAATAAAACTTGTCTAGCTTGAAGCGGGAAACCAGATGGCACTATGGTTGGCCAGCTAGATGGCACTGCCATATGTCAAACGGGTATCAACTGTGTTTTTCTTAAACAGAAACCCCCATGTTTTATTACATATTCGTGTAGTATGTAAAGCAATATGAATGTTTTAATTGGACCATTGTTTTTGCACTGGCACTGGCACTGTAACAGTCACAAATGTATGGCTCACAATTTTAGACGAACAGTTGGTAACAGGTAGGTTTTTTTAAATTAAAATACAAAACGTAGGTATGTTTGAACATTTTATTTCGGTTGTTCCAATGTGATACATGTACCTTTGTGAACTTATCATTTCTGAGAACACATGCTGTTACAGTGTGATTACCAGTAAATACCACATTAATGCAATAAATGCTCAAAATGATGTCCATCAACCTCAATCCATTTGGCAATACGTCTAATGAAATTCCTCTCAACAGCGAGTAGTTCACCTTCAGTAATGTTCATACATGCATTGACAATGTGCTGACGTATGTTGTCAGGCGTTGTCGGTGGATCACAATAGCAAATATCTTTCAACTTTCCCCACAGAAAGAAATCCGGGGACGTCAGACCTGGTGAACATGTGGGCCATGGTATGGTGCTTCGATAACCAATCCACCTGTCATGAAATATGGTATTCAATACTGCTTCAACTGCATGCAAGCTATGTGCTGGACATCCATCATGTTGGAAGTACATCACCATTCTCTCATACAGTGTAACATCTTGTTGTAACATCGGTAGAACATTATGTAGGAAATCAGCATACATTGCACCATTTACATCGCAAGCACGCACCATACATTAACCTGCCAAGGTCGCTGATGTTCCACTTGTTGCAGCCATCGTGGATTTTCCGTTGCTCAGTAGTGCATATTATGTCGGTTTACATAACTGCTGTTGGTGAATGACACTTCGTCGCTAAATAGAATGCGTGCAAAAAAATCTGTCATCATCCCGTAATTTCTCTTATGCCCAACGGCAGAACTGAACACGACATTCAGAGTCATTGCCATGCAATTCCTGGTGCATAGATATATGGTACGGGTGCAATCTATGTTGATGTAGCATTCTCAACACCGACGTTTTCGAGATTCCTGATTCTCGAGCAATTTGTCTGCTACTGATGTGCGGATTAGCTGTGACAGCAGCTAAAACATGTTACTTGGACATCATCATTTGTTGCAGGTCATGGTTGACATTTCACATGTGGCTGAACACTTCCTGTTTCCTTAAATAATGTAACTATCCGGCGAACAATCCAAACACTTTGATGATGTCGTCCAGGATACCAAGCAGCATACATAGCACATGTCCGTTGGGCATTTTGATCACAATAACCATACATCAACACGATATCGACCTTTTCCGCAATTGGTAAACAGTCCATTTTAACAAGGGTAATGTATCACAAAGCAAATACTGTCCACACTGGTGGAATGTTACGAGATACCATGTACTTATACATTTGTGACTATTACGCCATCTATCACAAAGCAAAAAAAGTGGTCCAACTAAAACATTCATATTTCTTTACATACTACATGAATATGTAATAAAAAAATGTGGGTTCCTATTTTAAAAAATGCATTTGATATCCATTTGACCTACGGCAGTGCCATCTAGCAGGCCAATCATAGCGTGATCTGGTTTCCCCCTTCAAGCTAGAAGAGTTTCGTTCTTTGTAGTTTTTTCATTTGATGCTTATTTTTCGAGATATTTGGCCCAGTCACTGTCAATGGAACATCCTGTAGATAACCAAAAAATTAGTGCTGTCAATGAAACTACATTTCATGGACTTCATATCAAGGAAAATCTTAAATGGGGTACTCATATCACATCCCTAAATTCAAAACTAACAAAAATGAACTATGTAGTAAGAATTCTTGGCAAGAATACTAGTGCAGAAACAGTTAGAGCTGTATACTTTGCTCATGTACATTCAATACTGAAGTATGGTATCATTTTCTGGGGAAATGTACACCAGATCATAACAGTTTTCAGGAAACAAAAGTCAATTATAAGACTAATGAAACAAGTGAGCAGCAGGAAACCATGCATAACTTTCTCTAAAGATTTGAAGATCTAAAGATCTTACCCCTTCCCTGCATGTATATACTGGAAGTAATCACGCATGTCAAAAAAAAGTATACTGAAAAAAGAAAACCTTTTTCCTCAAAACAGAAGTGTCGATTATTACAGTACCAGGTCAGATAGTGACATACATGTTAATCATTGTAACACCACATTATGCCAAAAAGGTGTATATCATGCAGGAACAAAAATATACAACAGATTATCAAGACATATAAAATCCCTTCCTGAACTACAGAGCTTTAAAAAGTCTGTGACAGCCTACCTTCTGAAAAATTGCTACTATTCAATCTCTCAGTATCTTACGCAAAAAAAATGTAATTTGTATCTTTAATTGTAGAAATTAGTTATAATTATACATTATTTAAAAGAAAATTTGTAATTATTAACTGTATAGATCCAATTTATTGTAAAAATTAAAAAAAAAATGTATGTTTGATGTTTGAAAAACAAATAGATAAAATGGGTTTTCTGTCGAATATCTTGTATACAATATAGGTACTGTAAAAGAGATTTATATGGACAAATACATACTTTACTATTACTATTATTATATTATAACTATTATTATTTCCCCATTTGGGAGAGCATTGAAACAATTATCATAGCACTTCTTTCATCTCTTTCATCTCTGTTCCCAAAAACCTTTCATATATCCACTGTTTCTTCCTCCTCTGTTCTGTCCACTTCTTTCCTGGTTTCTTCTCTTTTGGTGTTTCATTGAATTTCTGTTTCCTGATTTTTTGTCTGTATTTTTCTATGTTTGTTATTTCTTATGTGGAGATATTTAGTTTCTTGAGGTCTTCCACAGCTTCCTTTGCCCAGTTAGTTTTCATCTTATTACTCATCCCATGTTAAAAATCATCTTGATCAATCTATTTTCATTCATCCTATAAATGTGCCCATAGAATTTAGCCCTCCTTTTTCTGATGATGTCTGTAACTGCCTCTGTCTGTTTGTACAGTTCTTTTGTCAGTCTTTTTATCCAGATCCCCCGTCTCTGAACTGGCCCATAGATCTTTCTCAGAATTTTCCTCTCTTGCTTTTCCATTTCCTTAATTGTCATTCTTCCCCTGATTACTGTCATTTCGAGGCACACAAGGCTTCTGGTAAGACAATTGTTTTGGAATGTCTTAATTTGCATTAACAGAAATACTTCTTTCGTTGTAATGGTTCCATGTAGGTCTGTAAGCTTTTTGTTGCTTTGCAACTCTTTCTTCATTGGCTGTCGAGTTTAGTCCTGTTTTCTGTATAATCTCTCCCTGGTATTTGAAACTTTCTACTTGTGCTATCTTTCCATACTTTGTTACCAATGGGTTTCTGTCTGTGGATTGTGTGTCCATGTACTCGGTTTTTTCATAGAAAATTTGTAGTCCTCTTCTAGCTGCAATTTCATGTAGTGTCTCTAGGGCTTCTTTTCTGTTATTTGTTATGATGGCTATATCATCAGCAAAGACCAGACATTTTATGTTGATGGTTCTATTTTTGTCTCTCCCCATCTTTACCCCATTTACTCCTTTGTCCCATGTCCTGATTAGATTCTCTACAGCTGCATTAAATAAAATGGGTGACAGTTTGCCTCACTCTTGTCTTTATTTCAAACGGTTCAGAGGTTTCTCCCATGAACTTCACTTTGGATTTTGGATTTATTGATGTTTACTGGATTAGTTTTCTGATCTTGTTGGCTACCTTCATTTCTTCCAGTGTATTGAAAAGTGTTTCTCTGTATATGGAATCATAGGCCTTCTTGAGATCAACAAATGTTATTGTGGTGTTTCTGAACTTTCTCATTGTTAATATTGTTCTCAGACACCAGATCTGTTCACTGCACAAAAAATTATCCTATTTTGCAGCAAACACTGGATAAAGTGTGTCAAATAGCTATAATGAATTACTGTCAATAAAACTGTTCAAACATTCCATCAGGTCTCAAAAGTATTTTAAACAAGTGTAAAGAATGGCAGCTTGTTTTAAATGTTCAGAAATCTAAAATTGTGCTATTCACAAAAGGACAGGAAATCGGTATACTTTGACTAAAGCAGCAGTGAGTCAATTGGAATCGTTCATCTTGGACCAACAGCTGGGTGTAACAATTTGTAGGGGGTATGAAATGGACTGACAACTTATGCTCAGTGGTAGGAAAGACAGATGGCAGATTTAGTTCACTGATAAGATACTGTGAAAATGTAGTCATTCTAGAAGGGAGACTTGTAGATCACTTGTTTGTCCCATCTTAGGCTACTGCACAAATGTGTGGGATTCATATGAAATAAGACTAACAGGCAATATTGAAAATATACAAAGAAAAGCAGCAGAATTGAACACAGGTTCACATGACTACAGGGACATGAGTCAAAATTTCTGAGAACCTGAAATGGCAGACAAGGATCAATAAAAACCATCCTGTGAAGGTCTATTTACAAAGTTCCAAGAACTAGTTGTAAGTGATGAATCTAGGAATAAATTCCTATTACCTATGTATTGCTCCCATAATGAGCACAAAGACAAGATTAGACTAATTACAGCACATACAGTGACATCTAAGCCATCATTCTTCCCAAACTCCATATGCAAATGGAACAGAAAGAAGGCATAGTAAGTGGTACGATAGGAATTACCATCTGCATACTGGTATACTTTACAGTGGCTTGCAGAATATAGATGAAAATTTGGAAGTTAAAAGCAGAATCTGGTATTCTTAATCAAAAAGTAAACAGTATATCAAAAAACGCAAACACTTTCCTTTCTGAAACTGAGTTACTACTACTTTTATCTGTTGAGAAGGCTGTGCTGAATTATAAGACTGTTTCACCAATATGATCTACAGAAATGACAGTAAGTAGCACCCTTGATTAAGGGAAGACCTGACTGATTAGCATGATTTGCCCAGAACATTTCCCGAGTTTGTGCTTATTGAGTGCAAGCAGAGAGAATAAGAAGAGTGTAGGCTCCAGGTATGTTTTCTAAATACAAGCAAAACCCTCAGTTCACTTTTACTTAAAGTTGACATACTGTCACTTCTTAAAATTATGATTTCCCTTCACAACGTTCTCTAAAATCAAATTACATCTTCAATTGTACTGTTTAGTATAAACTTCTGAGTCATAAAAAATGTTTGGCATATAATTTTAACAGTTTTAAATACACCATACTACATTTAGTACTAAATGTCATAGTAAAGTTTTGGTGGAATGTAAATACTTTTTGAATATAGGAAACCACTCACCAAAAAGCAGAAGCAATGAGTCATTAATAGGCACACACAAAAGGCAGGATACTTGCCCACTTTTGTAGTAATCTTTACCAAGCTGGATTAAGAAAGACTGGTTAGTCCAGCTGGCATCTAGCAAGTTTTCTTCGTCTAGAATGTGCCTGTCAAGGACTCAGCACTTCTGCTTTTTGGTGAGAGGTCTCTCTTAATCCACAAGATAACACTAACTTTCTATGCCAATTATTATCAGTTGTAGTATTTGTTTCCTTGTTTAGTTCCTAAATAGAGAGATTAAAAATGATACTTTACTCATATTTTGAAATTCAGTAAATACTTATTGGTAATTATCAAATAGTATTTATTACTTTTGCATTATTTGAGCATGGACTTGTGGATATTATTTTTTAACCAACCTGCCCCTCTCCCCTTGGAGAGAGAGAGAGAGAGAGAGAGAGAGAGAGAGAGAGACCTCTTCCCAATTCAGCTTTGAGCTATGTGGAAATGGAATATTATAAGTTTGTAGTTAATTTTACAAAAAGCTATTGAATGAATACATATCTACCTGGCTGTACAACATGCACTGATTATTCCATAAATTAAGCAAATATTAAAACAAATTGATGGACTGGAAGATTGTTACCTTACACTTGAATGACGTCTTGATCCAATTCCCCATTCACTTAGTTCATTCAAAACGTCGTCACACTTGTCTCCAGGCTCCAATGTAAATGAAGCCTTTAAAAAGATTTCTTTTGTTGTGAGCACAGTAACAGACATAATGCACACTTACCAAAGAAAATTTTGTCACAGATGCTACATTTAGAATCATTATATGCTAGTTGTTACTTACATTCAAATCAGTTAGTCAACCAAATCCAAATGCAGAATTCCCCAGAAGATATATTATGACAAATTATTAATTACACTTAGACTGCTTGTGATGACTGTTGCCTTTGCATATCAACCACCAATTTGAAACTACTGTAAAATACTTCTATGAAACAGAACTTTTTTATTGAGTTCCAATACTAACCCAACTGACCAGGAATTCAAAGTAATGTCCTACCACAAAGGGGTGTGGTTCCTTTTTTCTTTCAGCTGTGTAGGCAGATTGGTTTCAGCAGTTTGGAAAAAGCATTTTGTTGATGTCTGAGGCAATGCTACTCAATATGCTCTCCAAATACTATGGGAACTACCATCTAAAACATAGTCTATGATAAACTCAGATGTGTTCCTTCTACCCACTAAAAAGAAAAGTCAAGAGCAACTATGTATATTAGGAAACTGGATTTAGCTGTAATGTAGAATGAAGGCTTTCATGGCTGGATGACATAACATAAATAAATCTAAGCACCACATTGTGGTAGAACACACACATAAAAAACAGATTATGCAAGCTTTCAGAGGCTGTGGCTCCTCCTTGCACAGGAAGTGTTGAAGGGGAAGGAAGAGGGGTGTAGGTAAAGAACTGAAGAGATCTAGGAACACGAGTAGATTTTGGGAAAGTCACCCAGAACTCTGGGTCAGGAGAGACTCACCAGATGGGATGAGAAGGAAAGACTGATTATTGGGGACTGCACTGGATGAGATTAGAAAACCTGAGAGCGCAATACGGAAGACAGACAGCGCAATACGGAAGACAGACAGCGCAATACGGAAGACAGACAGCGCAATACGGAAGACAGACAACGCAATACGGAAGACAGACAACGCAATACGGAAGACAGACAACGCAATACGGAAGACAGACAGCGCAATACGGAAGACAGACAGCGCAATACGGAAGACAGTGGTTACTGCTAATACATTCATCCATGAGTTAATAAGAGTGAAAAGCTCAGTGCACTGTGCATAACAGGGGGGGAAGGAAATGGCAAAAAATAGAAAGGTGAGAAAATGAAAGATGTAGGAAACTAAAATGGAGTGAAGAAAGCAGTAGTTACTCTGATACATAAGAAATTAACGAAAATTAAGCCCAAGTGGGTGGCAAGATCCAAGGACATGTTGCAGTGCTAGTTCCCACCTGCAGAGTACTGAGAAACTGGAATCTTGGGGGAAGAATTCATATGGTGTGTGTGGTGAAACAGACACTGAAGTCATGTCTCTTGTGTGTTGCCAGAATACACTGTCTAAACCCATTCATCCTTACTGATAATTTGGTGGTAGTCGTGCTGACAAAAGGCCAAACAGTGTTTAAATAACAGCTGGTATATGATGTGTCGTTTCACAGGTGGCTCTTCCTTTGATAGTATATGTTTTGCCAGTACAGGGCTGGTCTAGGTGGTGGTAGGACGGTGCATAGGGCAAGTCTTGAAGCAAGAACAGTCACAGGGGTAGGAGGCATAGCATAGGAAGATGGGGTCTAATAAGCATATTTCAGAGATTTCGGGGTGGAGGTGGGGTCTTTTTTGAAGGGATCAGCAGTACCAGGTTGGGTTGTGATGGCCTGGAAAATATGCTTTTGACCAAGGCTGGTGGGGTAATTATGTCTACTGAAGGCTGAGGTGAGAATGAAGGTGTATTGCCATAATGAGTCTGCATCAGAACAAATACATTTGCCTCTAATGCCAAGGCTGTGTGGGAGGGAATATTTGACATAAAAGGATGGCAACTGTCGAAATGTAAGTACTATTGTTTGTTAGTAGGTTTAATGTGGACAGAAGTGTGCAGCTGCCCTTCCATGAGGATGTGATCAACATCAAGGAAAGTGGCACAGGATTTGAAATAGGATCATGTGGAATTTAACTGGGGGAAGGTATTTAGAGATTTAATGAGTTTTAACAGGTCAGCTTCACCGTAAGTCTATATGGCAAAGATGTCGTCAGTGTATCTCAACCAAACCAGAGAATGAAGACTTATGGATCCTAGGAAAGCCCCCTGCAAGTGACCCATGAGAAGATTGACACAGGAAGGAGCCATCCTTGTTCCCATAGCCATACACCTGATCTGTACAACAACTACTTCATCTTTGATGGGCAAACGTACAAACAAATCAGGGGTATAGCAATGGGAACCAGGATTGCTCCTTCCTATGCAAATCTTTTCAGCGGTCACTCGGAGGGGGCCTTTCTGGGAACCATAAGTCTTCATCCCCTACCCTGCCCTACAGCTCCTACCCCTGTGACCATCCCCAATGCAAGACTTGCCCTCTGCACCCTCCTAGAATCTGTAAACTTCCTTGTGAAAACCCATTATTCTTGTTCCTGAAACTGTTGCTCTTTCCCCATAGGCTGACAATCTCTCATTAAGAAGAAATGTGCTAGCAAAGTATTTCATGTGATGGTCCATCATGAGACGTTACAGGTTAATAAGTAGGTTCTTATGACTGGCAGTGTGACAGTATCATATCTGGATGTTAGGTCAATCAACACCTCTCCAGTAGATTGACTGGTAAGCAATGTGAAATGTAGAAAATCTTAATATACTGTTTGTCATTAATATAGCAACATTACACCCACATGTTACAAAATGTAATAATTGCCACTTGCTAAGCACAAAACAGTTATCCAAACAAACAATGCACTTTGATTTGAATGGGAAATATCACAATACAGAACATTTTATGTAAACCAAAAACTTGAGCATAACAAAAACAGTCAGTTCAGATCACAGTTACAATTATTTAGTAATTCTAGTAACTGGTTTCAGTCAAAAGTGACCACTTTCAGACCACAACTCCTTTACAATGCATGGAACCAGTTTGTGGAGCTGCTGTAGGTACCAAAATGTTCCAGTTGACTGGTACTGACCAGACAGTTGAATGCATGGAAGTATTTAAAACAATTTTGAATGAGCAGAGTGACTTCAGCCCTAACTGTTCTTTTGACTTTTCTCAAGAATTAATAGTGTGATGTGTGCTAACTGTAGCATGCTCCTCTGTTGATGACTGGGCCATATATCATCTCATGTCTGCTGGGTCAATAGAGTTCCCACTGGTGCATGCCAAATGACCTAGGACATGGAGAAAGTTGCTGCCACTTCTACTAGAGGGAGCTGCCTTCCAGAGTGTTTTAGTTTACTAACTAGACTGTTTTGTTCTTTATGTTTTATAATTTTACAGATATCAATGTACTCTTTGACAATGTTTTTAGTTCACACACCATGGCTTTTTATTTATCAGCCATGTGTAATTACAACAGCAAGTATTACTTTTATGATTGCTTCATCAGGTCCATGTAAAAAATATAAATACAACAACAACATAGTCCATGATTTTGGTATACAGATATTATTGTGTAGCAGTTACTCAGTACCTGTTGTTAGTTTAGAGGATTCTACACAGGCTAATTACCTCCATCTGAGAAGCTAACTTGACAGATATGGAGTTCTACTTATTTAAATAGTGGTTTTTGTAATTTGACTGTGAATGTTTGTATTTTAAAGATTGTCTTTTTATTAGCATGAAGATAATAAATATGTTGTTGTTGTTGTGGTCTTCAGTTCAGAGACTGGTTTGATGCAGCTCTCCATGCTACTCTAACCTGTGCAAGCTTCTTCATCTCCCAGTACCAACTGCAACCTACATTCTTCTGAACCTGTTTAGTGTATTCACCTCTTTGTCTCCCTCTGCGATTTTTACCCTCCACACTGCCTTCCAATACTAAATTGGTGATCCCTTGATGCCTCAGAACATGTCCTACCAACCGATCCCTTCTTCTAGTCAAGTTGTGCCACAAATTTCTCTTCTCTCCAATTCTGTTCAATACTTCCTCATTAGTTATGTGATCTACCCATCTAATCTTCAGCATTCTTCTGTAGCACCACATTTCAAAAGCTTCTATTCTCTTCTTGTCCAAATTATTTATCGTCCATGTTTCACTTCCATACATGGCTACACAGCATACAAATACTTTCAGAAACGACTTCCTCACACTTAAATCTATACTTTATGTTCAAAAATTTCTCTCCTTCAGAAACGCTTTCCTTGCCATTGCCGTTTTATATCCTCTCTACTTCAAACATCATCAGTTATTTTGCTCTCCAAATAGCAAAACTCCTTTACTACTTTAAGTCTCTCATTTCCTAATCTAATTCCCTCAGCATCACCCAACTTAATTCGACTACATTCCATTATCCTCGTTTTGCTTTTGTTGATGTTCATCTTATATCCTCCTTTCAAGACACTGTCCATTCCGTTCAGCTGCTCTTCCAGGTCCTTTGCTGTCTCTGACAGAATTGCAATGTCATCAGCGAACCTCAAAGTTTTTATTTCTTCTCCA